>NW_028259153.1:2500-10002500 GCF_977971745.1 Zootermopsis nevadensis | reverse complement strand
CTGTTGCCGACAGATGGTTTCCCTTAGCCAAGGCACACGAGCACCTAACATTCCACTTCGTGACTAACAGCACGTGTGTTAATGTTAAGACAAATTGAAAGAAAGAGCTTCCCTCATGAGCTAAAGTCTTCGTTATTCTTTGGCTATTTAAAAACTGTTTCAACTGCATTCTTAGCAACCTCGCTTGAGGTGAGTATATGGGTTCGATTTCCGGCAGATACTCTAATATTTCTCGTTGCCACGATGTACAGACGTGAGGTCTACCCAGATTCTAATGGGGCCGGAGATCCTGACTGAATCTAGTGACGCCTGGAATACATGGAGCTTTGTCTCAATTCATATTTTGCCTTACCTTACTTAATTTAATTATTTATCGACGCTTGTTTAATACATTGGTTACAATTATAGCTTCTTTTTAACGCTGGTTCAACTACATCGATTATGCGAATTAAACGAGGTGATAGGTATGAATTGTGAGGAAGTGGACAGCGGTTGTGGCATATTTGAATGAACCGCCCGGTTACTATCTTGGTGACTGAGTAAAACTATGGACAACGTGAGCAGAATAACTGCCTTACCGAACATCGAAGTTATCACGTACAAATGTAGGACGCTAATATTGCAACAAAACACTCGATACTAATATGTTTAGAATGGTTAAATTCATTATGTTGTGATAATGGATTGTTGGTTCATTAGCCATTTGACGACGCTGCTTCAACACTGTGTAACACTCTTTAAGTTAGATATATGATCGTTAATGATGAGCAGAAGGATTCGAAAGGAAACGGCTATCGTCACTGAATTATACTTGAGCGTATGAAGAATGCCACGAAGAACAGAAGGCTACCTGATTGCGCAGCCAAGTACCGAACCTCTTACCTCTCTAATGGAAGTGTTATTAACATTACGTCAAACCGCGCCTTGCATTCTATTTTCTCATGGGAAGATATTTTAAGCAAGTAAATTGATAATCTTAATGTTACCATGAGTTGCCTAGAGGTTGAGATTGTGAACTGATTTAAAATGATTTAAATGTTACGTACTCAACACTAATCAAGCGATTAAATAGCAAAGTAACTGCTTAATAAAAATTGTTTGTCACACAAACGTACAAATCATGGTCGCGTTGTCTAGTCGGTGTACAGCCTTGAACAAGTCGTGCACTGGGTTCGCACTTTCGAATTCTGTTCCGGGTGCCGATAAAAATTTTCAGGTACGTGCATTTCGGATTCGCTGTTTTAGAATGTAAATCGGTATCGGCTGTAGGGCTTAATCCGTAGATAATAATAGGAGGGAAGTTTAAGAATAATGATAACTTGTCTGTTAAATGGATACTGGATCGAAAATATGAGGCAGACTGTGTCTGATGTGATGGTTTTCGTGACCTCTTGGTAACGTAGTGCGCCTGCAACTTTGGACCATATGGACCCAGGAATGGGTGCAATCGATCACAAGATGCGCTGCTAAAGTGGCCGTTGCTTGCAGTTATACATCAGCAGACTGACTACATAATACATGTGCACACTGTGTACAGTACACGTGCGCAGTGACAGCTGTAATGGGCCATACTTACCGCTCAAAAGCGACAGGAAGTTGGGGTTCAGCCCTACGGGGGGTGGGGGGTGGGGTGTTGTCTTCAAATCCACATGCAATGAGATTCTTTCCCTCCTCATAAGCATACCAATGACAACTACACTGTCTAATCCAAAGACTCAGTTATCTTTTCGGGTAAGAACCAAAACGTAACTTCGAATTTACGGGTTAGTGTATTTTAGATCTTACATAAATACTCAGCATTTGTTAAGGTCGTGTTTTATTCAAATGTGAAAAAATTGGAAGGTTTATTTGCTTTTACAATTGATGACAATAACCAACAAATCATTGTTCTGTAAAATTGTGTGTGGATATGGACCATGTACTTACCGACAAATTTTTATATTGAATATGTTCTATAATTACATACATGGTAGTGGAGCGAAGCTCCGAGCTAACATCTTACAAATTTGGCCTATATGTGGAGTGAATGAGTAGCTCACTGGTGGATATTATGCATAGAAGCATATCACTAATTTGTAGAGTACATAATTGGTAATTCTTGGTAGCATGTCCCTACAGTGTTTTTAAAGTAAATAGAAGTCGCATGTTCCACTTGAGTTACTTGTTTTGAACTTGAAAATGCAATACCAGGGATTAGTAAAACCATTTAGCAGTAATTACTCTTTATTATTATTAAAACGTAATATTAATATTTTCATCTGCGAAATTGTGGTCTTGAATTCTGAATGTATTTGGAAACCAATTTGTAAGAAAAATGTCTGAATCTGAAAGCTAGAGGACGAGAAATTATGTGATTCTGAATATCTGATGTACATTCCGTAAGTACTATTGTTGCTTTGCAGACCGAAGGGCTATGGGATTTTCCATTATAATGAGACAGTACTTGGAAGTTGCTGCTTATTTCCCGTTAAACAACAACGGGTTTTCTTTTGTACCTCATTCACGTTGTTTGTGAAGTGAACGTAAACCAAGTCCAGAAGGTAGCGACATAATGCTGGTCTCTTATTGGTCCCCAGCTTAGGTTATAATAGCGCGGTTTATATGATCTGGTTTGTTATAGCAGAACACGGGGTTGTGAGCTTAGGCAGTGTAGTTGAGATGTGCTGAGGTGCAAGAGGGTTCCAGGTGCAACGGGCAGAAGCTCCTTGCAGAGGGGAACCCGAGAGCTCTTCAAAATAAAGGCAAGGGCTGGGGAAAAATCTCGCGCAGGAAATACGAGTCCGGGGCACGTGACACTCATCTGTAAAGATTTCGGGGGTGGGGGGGGGGGGTTTAAGTATGAATGTTTTTATGAACTGAACCGAGCGTCAACTCAAGATGCTTCATCACAGGTGTAAAAATAAATGAGCAACTCGTCTCGGGGAGCAAGGAATTTGGACCTATAGTTATCTGCTTCATTTAAGGTTCATAGGTTATTCTGCGGTGCTTTTATTTTGTGAACATCTGAATTTATGTAATGTCCTTCTGGAATTGTTCGTATCATGGCACTGCGAATTCTCTTATTTATTAAATCGCTTGTATTGAACGGATATTGGTACAGTTGGAATGGTGAGTAAAAGTAGTCTACCAGCTTAGGATACCCACGATAAAAGACGAAAATTCAAGCTGATTTCCAAAGCATTTTTCAGGTGGAATAATCACTTTCGTATGTTACTAACAGTTTATACAACAGTCTAAATTATGTATACTGTCGATTGGAACCAATCTTTGGTCGAAATTCAAAAGGAAATCAAAGGCCACTTTCTTGAAGAGTCAAATTAATTTCGTTGCGTAGGTTATGTATAGTAAGTCAGTCTTGCTTCTTAATTACTTAACTTGGTAAGGTAGAGGCATAGAGGTATCGAGGCACATGGATTGAAAACCACTTTCAAATCAGTAACAACAAAATGCTTCTTACTTGGTATCAAAGCGGTCTCTGATATCCTACTGGTTTGAAAACCATCCAGTTATTTGTTTTGTATCGCTATTAAGTCTCGCCGAAGTTAATTTTTCGTGAAGAAACACAATTTGGAGAAGTGGGGTTCGTTGTATTCAGTATTTTATTTCTGTACGTTTTTTTTAACCCGTGTATGTGAGTGTTTTTTTTATGCTTCCGCTCTGTTAACGGTTCGGTTTGTTAAGCTTACATAACCTCAGACATCTCTGAGGTGGCCTGCAAGGCAGGATTGATGAATTTCTTTTTGACGAACTGTGAAACACAAGGATTTTATATCCGTTTAGATGAGAGAAGCACATTAAAGACACATGGCTTGTTTCTTCATTGCCCTCCAATTCTCTCCTCAGAATTCAATTAAGACTCTTCCTGCTTACAAAGACTCATTTCACTGCTACTTTTTCTTCTATTTCTTTAGGCAGATTTTCTGTTGATCTGAAGCAGCCCTACCTCGTTTCTTTCGTAGAAAATTCTCGCAGTTGCGAGTTCATCGTACCGGCAACTTCATGTAAACATATTGCACTTGTGCCTTGACGTTTCAGAGCCCTTTCCTATGTTACGAAATGGTACCAAAATATAGGTATTTTATTTCGAATCAGACTACATCCTTCTTGCAGTTTTCATCTGAATAGAAACATAATAAACGCCTTTGTTGGAACGTAACATGTGTAAGCCAGTACGAGGAATTGATGTTTTACAAAATAGGACATAGAACTTCAAAATTGAGGGGTTTATAGGAAAAATTACATTAGTCCAACATGGACCATTCTTAAATAGTTTTGCTGTCTTGAGGTTAAACCTGTTTTCATCACGAAATAATATTATTTTGGCAAAAATCGCATTAGTCTAGATTAAAATATAGCCTGTTTGTTGTTCTGCCTCTACTGAATTTTTCAAGGAAAAAACAACATATGTCCATTTCTTATTGTAGTGTTTATGTAAAATTAAAAGGACCTACATAAATGTAACTATATTTTTGACTTGCAACACATGTAAATGCATTGATATAAAATGAGAATGTCGAGGAATATTCACCAGTTCAGATACTAAAAAGGTTTATTCTTGATTTCCCCAAAACGTTTAATTTTGAATTTACATAATTTCTCTCACAAACTCCTTTATTATATCAGTATGAGAAATTCTTACTAAATTTTGGTTGGAAAGGATCATACATTGGGGGGGGGGGGGGGGGTAACGTTAAACTTTGGGAAATAGGACGTGTATTGGATTTTTGTGTCTCGGGATAGGGATCACTAGAGGACTGTTGTGAACATGGTAATGAACTTTAGGGGTCCATGCAGATTGTACTATTAGCTGTTTAAGGAGGACTCTGCTTAGTGAAAACGTTAGGCTAAGTCTGTTTAAGATTCATGATTCCCGTTTGCAGTTGTAATGCCTCGGACAGTGACTAAGACAAATTAGCGTCGATCGAGATTCTGAACAAACGACTATTTCGGCAGCTCCAGACATTGACGGACTCCTTGACATTGATTAGTCACACGTCTGCCAGAGTCTGGGGTTTCTTACACGCGTGCCATTCTCTGGCTTTTACCGGGCGTACAGAAATTCGAATTTCCTCTTATATCAACGATGATTCTTTTTATGATTGCGGAATTTACGCCTTTTTCATTCGAAATAAATATGCGGATTTGAGGGCATCCGTAGTAAATCTCTTACAGATTTCTTCACTTTCTCAGGCGTTTGAGTGTGGATGCGAATTTTCTGTCTCGAAATAGTCGCCAGTGCTCTCCCAGTGGCCATCGTTAAAATTACGTCACTCTTCCCGCATGCTACAAATTATTATTCTTAGTCATGTAAGTCTCATTTCTGTATGCCGTTCAGAGTTTGTTAAATAAATATTAAGAACCTCAATTTGTGTTCACCTTGTGCCAGTGTTTGGGAGGTTTTAATTTCGAATTCTGCCCGAGGATGTGGAAACATGACTTAGATATTTCGAATTGTATTCGATGTCTACTGCATCCAGACCGGCTCTGGGCCCCACTCATCATCCTATCTAATGGGTACTGTGGATCTTTTCCGGGGCGTGACGCTAACCACTCACCCCCATCTAGTGCCGAAGTTAAAAATGAGTAGGAGCTATATCTCCTCTCCCCCCAGCGCCTGCGTGACGTATAGTGGGACAGCTTTACTTCTTATCTACAAACGATAGTGTATTCAAGAAGGTAGCATTCTTGAAGATATTTGTTTCCAGCAGTTTGTTCCGAGTTTTCATGAAACGGGTGTGTGCTAGGACTCGCGGATTAATTTCGACCTATTTTCCCCGGCCCACGGAGCTCATTTACTCGAGTTGTGTTAAGTCAGCCCAGAGGTTAATTTGCTCAAGTTGAGGACATAATTCTAAGTGACCTTTTGGATATTATTAGTGGCAGTGTTCCCTGTAATTACAGCTCAAGTAGGTCGTAATGTTGAACGTAGTACTATTGGGTGATCCTTTAATAGCGTTCATTAGACTTCACACAGTTAGGCCACGATTCTGGACCTCGGAACCGCTGCGTAATCGGACAAAGGAGTAATGCACCAAAATTTAATTTGGAAACTTGAAAAAGACTAAAAACTGCTTTAGTTTCTTTTTGCGTGTTTTTAATTTTCGTTTCATCGCTTCTTTTGTTTCATTTGTAAGCCTTTTTCATCTCCCTTATTTCCTTTACTGTTCTTAATTCAAGCCCTCTTAATTTATTTATTCTCTCTTCTTCATTTCGTCATCATGTCTTTAAACCCCTCCTTTCTGTGCGTATTTCCTTCATTTCTTTAATTATTCATTCTCTTCCGCATTTCTCTTTATGTTCCAAGAACAAGAATCTGTCAGTGACGAGATTCATTCTAGACTAATCTCAGCTTGCGACATGATTTCCAAGTGGCACTGGATAATGCCAGGAAGTAGGAGTTTGCACGTATGTTGTGTCCGTGCTTCAACAGCTTATGTTTTTGTTCGCAGACGACCATCAAGGTCTACGCTCGTTGTCTGCGTCCGGACATCGAGTACAAGACTCTCAGCATCACGTTTCAGACGACCTGTCGCGAGGTTGTGACGTCCCTCCTCAACAAATACCGCATGCGTCATCGTGACCCTAATTTGTTCTACCTCACCATGGAGGTCACTGTCAGGAAAGCAGGTGAGTGCTAGGACCGGCGGACAAGGAGGAAGATGTTACAGGCGCTGAAGTTGTTCTGTAAATGTGTGAAATGAGATCTTACAGGTGAACAACGTGTATGACATCCGAGATGTGAATAATACGAACTTGTACCCTGGCAAGGATCCGGGCCTTTCCCCAACAAGTATTGTACTGTCTGAATGCTTTCCTTCCTGTTCTCGTAGTTTATTAACCTTAAAAATAACTTGGTTTTTTCTCCCTGAGTGTGAAGCTGGCCACTTACCTCCATTTAGTGCCAGACCAAGAATGTGTAAAGCGGTGAGTGGCGCTGTAAGGGGGTGAAGTCCTTCCGGTGGCCTTGAACCATGCAATTTGTTCATGGCTACTTTAGTTTACATATTAAAAGGTAAACTGTATCTCCATTAATAGTTTTCAAAGTCTATAAATTAACTGCAGGCAACAAATTTTTAAACGTGCAAAAATTGTTGATCACATATCCTAATAGAAAGGTGACTGGAGATCCTTCTCTTGTTGCAGGGGTGAGGACAGTCCTTGTGCTGGATGAGGACGCACGTCCCGCAGTCCTGCAGTCTTGCCACCCTCGAGGTGACTCTCGCTTATCGCTGCAGACAAGACGTGGCGGCCTCGTCAAGATATACGACAGTGTCCTCATGCCAGGGGTGAGTGGCCTGTTCTGTTAAAAACAACTGACCCCTTTTTCACATTTCCTTTCCTCTGTTCCTCTTTTTCACACCATCTCTTTATTGTTATTTCGTCCCTCTGAAGTACGAGAATTCTATTTGCCACAGGATCCTCAAGATTATGTGTGACATAACCTCTCTTTCTAAAATGTAAACTACGAATCTGAGGAAATACGTAGTATTATTTAGCACCAATCTCTTAAAAGTTTGTTGTTAAGTTGATAATATTAGGGACTGGGTATTTATAAATCTGCTCACAAGAATTTTATCACCAAAAATGTACGAGGTGCGATCGGAAAGTTTCAAGACTGTGTCAATAGAGGGCGAACCGGATGTAGTACGAGCTTCTGCCGCTAGGGGGTGCGGCCTACATTCATAGTGAATCAGTGTGCCAGCCGGCATCATCGAATTAGCATTTGTTTCTTAGTTACGGGCGTTTTGGTAGTGCATTACACCGACCCTCCTGCGATTTCGGAATGGCGGATTTTCATGAACAAATCAAATTTTGCCAAAGACTCGCCAAAACGGCTACGGAAACTATGAAATGCTAAAGCAAACATTTGGGGAGTCCGCAATGGGTCGTGCACAAACTTTTGTGTGGCATTCACGTTTTAAAAATGGCCGAACCTCTGTCGATGATGACGAGCGTTCTGGACGACCATTTTCGAGCACAACGCCCGAAAATGTTACGAAGATTCGGCAGCCATTCACGAAGATCAACGTCGTACCATCAACGACTTGTGCGACATTGTTGGGATAGGCTATGGGACCTGTCAGCTGATTCTAAAGGAAGAACTCCACATGCGACGCATCATGACAACGCGCCAGCGCACACCGCCCTCAAAGTTCGGCAGTTTTTGGCCTCAAACACCATGGCCGTCATCCCGCACCCTCCTTAGCTCCGTGTGACTTCTTCCTCTTCCCAAAGATGAAAATTCAGCTAAAGGGAAGGAGATTTGAGACGATAGAAGAGATTCAGGCAGAATCGCAGATGGTGCTTGACAGGCTGACAAAGAAAGATTTCCAGGGATGCTTCCAGGCTTGGCAGCGGCTCTGGGATCGTTGTGTTCACTCCCAGGGGAACTACTTCGAGGGTGATGGATGAATTTAATACCTGAGATAAGTGTACGGGTTTTGATAGGCGCAGTCTTGAAACTTTCCGATCGCACCTCGTATAAGCCTTAATACAAACAGGTACATAGTTACCAAAATTGCTTAAATTGGTATCACTTAAATTCACCATTGAATCTGAACAGACACTTAGCTAATCACAGACTGAATGCAATGAAATATATTTGTAATAATGAGTAACTGGTACTTGATTCTACTAAGCTCAAAGGGATGAATGTGATATCCATGTCTTATTTGTTATTTGCTATACTCGGAAGAGAATTCAAGGCTTTAAGTATATAAGCAATACTGATGTGATGCTGATTGACGACTGATGTCTTGTTATGTAGTCCCAGTACAAGAGCCTTCTGATCTCGGACCGCACGACAGTGGACGAGCTGATACAGATCCTACTCAACTGCTACAATAGCAAGGAACGTGTTGAACAGTTCTCCTTGTATGAGGTGTGCCGCAGTCAGGAGTACCAACGTAAACTGCACCCTGATGACTGCCCTCTCAACGTACAGCACTGTTGGACCATCCCCAATGAATTCCACTTCCTCATCAGACGCAACCTGGACTTCAGGCCTCGCAGAAAGGTACTCGTCTTGCTCATAAAAATCAGATTTAATCAGTGGCACTACTTTCTGTAGTATCAAGCACAAGAGCACTGAGCAGTCTGCCCCCATTTAGAGAACCCATGGGATAGGTTAATTAAAATAACGATAATAACTGTTGCTGTTCCTGAAGTTATGCAGACTGTTTGCCAGACTAGAAAATTGTTTACCATCATTGAGCCTTTTAAGATGAAAATTACCTTATTTGTAATGGAACATAAATGGAAAACAATTTTTTTGTTCCATAAAGCTAATTTGTAATGGTTTTATGATTGTGAATTGGGTGAGTTTTAATCTAAATACTTTTAACACTTTTAAAGATATTTTGGAATGACTAATAATCTCCTAAATTAATCCATACAAATTAAAATTTTATTTAGAACAAGATTTGGAAGTACGGGAATATAATTCGTACAAAATAAATAACTACAAATTGCTCTGCCAAAATTATTGTTTATTTTATTCTCTTGAAATTGTTGATATTCGTTGGGTCCTTTTTTATGCATTTACTGAATCGTGGTACTCGTAATGTCGATGGTGATATACGGGCTCTTGTGCGTTAGTAGTGATTTCATATTTATACTTTCATGAGTTCACTGTAGAGACTCTCAGTGAGCAACTAACATTTTGCTGTGTAGATTAACATGAATTGAACATTAAGTACTCCCTGCCACTCCTGCTTTCAGAGCTTGTGACCTACCAAGGGCTAAATTATCTTCAGGTGAAATGTGACTTAGTTTTGTCATATATTTAACGTTATGGTTTTATTATTGTTACATCTTGCCGCACTTACAGGGCCCATGGACTCCAGAGCTGCCATCTATACCATGTTCCTCCCGACAAAGTCAACCAGCCACATCACAACAGAGCTCCTTGATGAATGAGACACCAACTAAAAGTTTAAGCAGTTCATCGTACGCGGATTATGAGAACTACTTTTATATATGAGCATCTCTTCAGAAGAGAAACTGTAAGTTTATTTTAAGGTTATAGTAGCCTGCCTGCATTACTATAATGATTTTAATGGTCTATCGCTTCATTTTGTCCCGCGCTGTCTGAGGCAAAATGCTTCGGACCGGCGATACGGAATGCGCGCTGATTTGAGTCTCGGGGGAGAAGAAATTTTCTCATGAGCTTTCGACCGGTGCCAACCCAGCATCGTGAGGAAATTGGGGAGCTACAATGAGTAGCGTAATCCGGTCAGGAAAGCTAGCAATGGCTGGGGGTTCGTCGTGCTGACTACACGTCACCCTATATCTGGTTGGATGATCGTTCACCTCTGCTTAGGCATGTGATCGTGAGGCCAGCAGCCAGCTAGTCGGCTTTGGCTCTCAGAGGTCTCTTACGCCACGATTCGCTTCATTTTCGTTAATCATTTTGTTTGCAGTTCCTCAACATTTTAATAAACTTATGGAAAAGGGAGTCATTACACATGATCTGCCAGTACTAAATGTTTTTGAGAATATGATGGACTGTTGTTTTCCAAGTTACAGGATGTAACATTTGAACTTCATCAGATTTTGGGGCTATTTGGAGCTTCTACGCACGCACTCATTGATTTGCAGTCCTCCTTCCACTTAATACTTGGCATTATGAAGCTTGTATTTCATATGTCTCTTACCAGATGATACGATCGCTGAACTGCGTGGCTTTGGACGTGGGTTAAATATTTACTTTTCTATGGCGTTTGTAACTTTTATAAACTTACCTTTTATTATCAACATAAAAAGGTGTCATTCATGAGGTAAAAGATGATGCAAGAATTATGATTAAAATTCCAAACTGCTTGCCAAACAAAATATTGGGTTATTATCATAATATTCTGCTGTTTTCCCCCCCTCCCTGTAAACCAGGCTCACATATTAACTAATACAAGGGACTGTTACCACCTGATGCAATTTCCAGGTGCATTAAACTTGAAATTACAGATTTTCTAAAACATCATGTGCTTCATCCACAGTGGAATGATTAAGGAATGTAATTACGATTTACTTCCAGGTGTGAAATCTAGTTGTGCTGGCTGTGAAGAAGATATGGAACTGGATGATGCATTGGAACATGTGAAAGTAACGTGGACGAGAAGTGGATGCTAGGACCGAAACGAAGCAGCTATGAAGAAAGATAATGTCTGATAGAAGTGGGAAATAACACATATTTGTTACCAAAGGATGGTTAATGTGATTGTGTATGGTAATACTAATATAAAGACTAATTTTCATTACATGTTTAGGAGCAGATGGTGCATGATGTTGTGTTGTGACATTTTAATGTGTTTGAATTTATAGACCTCATTTATTACAATAATAAGCCCCTCCCAAAATTCCGAGCCAATGTTATTCTGTCAAAATGATACGTAGTAGTTTTGTTAGGCGCGGTAATTAGTGTATTAATTAAAGAAAACATAAACAAAGTAGGCATCAGTGCATGTTGATTGTGGACTTGTGGCTTGTGGTGTAGTATAGCCTTATAGATGGTGTTTCAAAAGAATATAGCACCTCCATCTTCAGGGTAGAGAACAAGACTACAAAGTGTCACAACCTGTAAGACCATAGAAGATATCTTCACTGCTCTGAGAACCTTGAATCTCAGAATTCAGTTCAGATGTACATAAATACACGTGATTTGAATGTGAATTGTTATGAAGATTTTTGTTACCAAATTAATCATTTAATTATCCGTTCTGTTCGTATTTTCATTAATTGAGCGCAATTAATCTTGTGTTTTAGATTAAATTATAGACGATCTGTCATGTAATTTCAATGTTTTTGCCTCATGTTAATAATTATCATAACTGGACAGTACAAACGGGTCTTTATGCAGC
Organism: Zootermopsis nevadensis; assembly: GCF_977971745.1. Classification (NCBI taxonomy): domain Eukaryota; kingdom Metazoa; phylum Arthropoda; class Insecta; order Blattodea; family Termopsidae; genus Zootermopsis; species Zootermopsis nevadensis. The sequence goes on along the minus strand of NW_028259153.1, from coordinate 9,990,645 downwards.
AAAGTTTTAAATTTCTTTTTTTCTTTTTTTTTGGGGGGGGGGCATTTGAGCCACTTTGAGTCACCATTTATTACCATATTATTGTATTCAATAAGTAAAATATCCAGTGACAGGAAACCAAACATGCTAAATAGAACACAGTTGAATAGTGAAAATTTGAAACAGAGTCTCCCATATATTTCTTTTTTAAAAACCTTTATTGCACAAAAACAGAACTTTCTGTCTCTGGCTGGAACTTCAGCATTAGTAGAATAAACAATTCTTCTGATGAGTCTTCATAACCTGATCATCTGATTTTGTTTTGACCAAATGTTGGGAATTTCTGTTGTTGTTGATGTTAGCACTGTCAGCTCTTTTAACTATCAATGCCCTGTATACTTCATAAGTGTCTGAAATTTCACCTGTTTTAAAAATTTTACATTTCAGTTCAGAATATCACAGAGTGTGAACTGCTTCTGTAATGGTAATTAATGAACAGATCAATAACGTAATTTTACTTTTCACATGTTTTAAAGAATTTCCGCAAACATGACAGTGCTGTGAAGCAGTACACCACAGTGTTCCTCGTCGTCTTTTTGGAGACATAATTTGCGAGTGCTCAGATCGCCACTGCTGCAGAGTAACATGATCATACTTGGGTTAGTCTTTCGGACTCTAAAGATACCACCCGTAACATTATTCGTTGCTAACTCAGATTATTTTAGTGTAAATACTGTTTGCCAGTCAAGTCTTTGAACATAAAGTCATTTTTAATATGCGCTCTTTCATAAAATGTGCTGCAGTCTTATATTGCATTTTAGCATGTTTGATTTTATGATTGGACGGCAATTACCAAAGCTACTGTAAATTATGCTTAATAAAAATAACATTATTGTAATTTTGTGTACTTTAAATGTAAATACTACCACTTGTATTTAATTTTTATTTGTAACATCATAATGTTTTTATATAAGTGTTTGCATACAATTGCGTAATTTTTCAACAAGGTACCTTCTGGATCTGTGCGCTCCATGAACTTATGTATGCTAGAACATATGTTTATGCACATTTAGTTTAGAGATTGAGGTGCAAAGTCCCTACCTATATATGTTTCCATGGACAAAAAGTCAATACGCAATAAGAGTATTTGACCATATTATTCCTTATTCAGAAAGGTGTTTTTTTTAAATGTTCTCTCTGATATCCAATTGAATGCTTGAAAGAATTGTGTCAGATGTTGCAGTGGGCAGACATTGTACTGAGTAATAAAGGATAAATCATAATCCAGAGTGATATTGATTTTTAAAGAGAGAGAATCACGTCGAAATATATTTCATGATTCAAGTACAACTTACTGGGTGAAACTTGTAATTAAGATGATTTCTGTCTTCTGGGTTGTTGCGCTGCGTAGTCTGGTCGATGTTAACAAATGTTTCAGAGGTCATACTGCATCCGTCATCAGGGCATTTCATTCATTCATTCATTGCCCTGATGATGGAGGCAGTATGACCTCTGAAACGTTGGTTAACATCGACCAGACTACACAGCGCAACAACCCAGAAGACAGAAATCTTCATACTCTCCGCTGTGAAAACCTCAAATCTTACATGTATAGTTCACTTGCTGGGCTTGTAATCCTGGGGTCCCGGGTTCGATTCCCAGTGGTACCCAGGTTTATAACTTGTGTCGGGCAAGGCCGTGGTCCAGGTATCACGGGAGTTTTCCTCCGGGGCTTCCCTGGTTTCTCCGTGGGATCCCAACAATTCATCATTTTCATCGTCATTTACACGAAGAAGGCAACGGCAAACCACTTCTGGATCATTTGCCGAGGAAACATATGAAGAGGTCCCTATCAGAGGGAACTTGTTCATAATGTCACCAGGGGTCGGCTCCGACCCGATGGTACCAAAAAAAAAAGTTCACCTGGTGTCTCCTTCCTACATTCTTATAAGATGTATTTTGTGTGCAGAACTGTCAATAAATTTGACTTGAATCGTGTAGCTGTTATGGTATTGTGCACGCTTGTACGCGTGTCGTAGTTTGTACAGTTATCGAACTTGCCTTAATTATATTGTAGAATGAAACTGAGAAACCATTGAAGAATACTGTAAGGGGAAGTGAAGAGAAATAGTTTGAATAATATGTGGTGTAGAAGATTGATGAAATCAATGTGTAATATTCCATTTCAATCAGTGATGATGACTTTATGATGATGTATGTAATTGCATGCTTTCATTATGTGTAAAAAAAAAGTGTTAAGTGTTTTTGTATACTTGTTTTACGGAATTGCTATTTGCTGAGTGGACTTTAGTATGAAATTGTGTAGGAATGGCATTTTATCAGTCCAAATTTTCAATTTTAGAAACAACGTCATTCTTTGTGAGAAATGATACATTAAGATAGATCAAAATAATTATTTAGGCATGACAGTGAATTGTGATTAATTTTAAAAATTCCTGTTACCTAGTACAATTACTTGAATCAGATCTTTGAGATGCTTAAATAAGGGGGTTTTCAACCTATGGGCCACATGCAGCCATGTGTATTTCTGTAGTTTTATTGTCGTGCGTGCTGAAGAAATAGTTGCTGCTTAAATTAAAATGGTAGTTAAAAATATATAATCTGATACAAGCATACCATGACTGACTTATTGTGTACGCGGTTCAGTACTAGAAGGTAAATTGAATTACAACAGAAATTAAACTGGATTTTGAAGGAATAATAAAGAAATATGTGACTAGTGGCTGATTTTGTTGAAGTAACCAGAGTAATATTTGAACCTGATTGTAACAACAGGACAGAGTTAGTGGAATTTTCAATGCGTCGTCATCTGTAACTGCACGGCCATCGAGATGTCATGAAAGGGTAAATGTTCGCCAGTTTACCGCTAGATACGCAAATTAGTATGACATGAGTACGCATATTTAACTTCGTAATAAAAATTTGGAAAACCATTTATTTCGCTGTGAAGCTGTTCCATTGGTTTATCTAAGTTTTATCAGATATGCTAATAAATTTAATAATTTGTATTCTTGGGTCTGGGAGTATGCAATGGTATGACACTTTCTATTTAAAAGATAAAAATATGTGAGTGTTAAGAAGTTAAATAATGTAAGATAGAATAAGATAAAAATGCATAATTCAAGTTCCATTAACTGGCTTGCTTTTGTGGGGAAAAGAAATTTAAAAATGTAACCATCCATCCTTGGCACTTTCAGTGGTGACGTCTTTGTTTCTAGAATGGAGTGTTCTGTGTATGATAATATATTTATCAACATTCTTATTAGCCCCTTTATAAATTATAGTAATTTAAGGTCATTGAATTGAAATGACTACGTAGTAAATATAATTAAATCTGTCTGGCTTAAACATGCTGTATATCTTTCTAGTATATCTCTGCCTGTGTGAATTTTAGTTGATGCCAAAGATTATAATACTTTTGTAATTACAGTTATATATGTCTTATTGGAATCTGATTAGATCAGAATTTCATCATAATTCTATATTCAAACTTATATTTAAATATGTATGTTGTGTAGCGTATGTAAACTCAGTAATGAAATGTTTGGCAAATCATAGTCATATTCATTTTGTTTTATCCTGTCTTACGAGATTATTCCATTCCATTCATTTTTTCTTGAAATGGTAATTTGTACTTTAATGGTGAGTGATCAGAGGATGCCGAGGCCGCACTTGACCCCAGGAAAAGCCCCCCCCCCCCCCAACTCCACCCCCTTACTCATCGTACAGGTGGCTTGGTGGTCCTCAGAGCCGGTCTGGATGCAGAGGTTAGAGGAAAATCCTCTGCCTCTGTTTGGGATCAAACCCTGATCGCCCAGCCATAGCCAGTGTTTTTCTGCCAAAAATCAATTACAACAAACAATAGAATCGGTATAAATGAAATTACATTTCACGGGCACGTTCAATCATCTTAGTGGTAACACTGGAAAATATGTAGGTTATATTACAATGTACACGTTTCTTTTGCGAATAAGATGTAAGATTTAATGAATGAATCGTATGTTGAAGAGGGACACGTACTTTATATCGCCTGCGATACTATCGAAAATAAATTACTAATGCATGTGTTTGTAGTTAAATTCGCATGAAATGTGGCCCTGGTCATCGATCAGATTGCTGTAAATCAAAGGAACAGTGTCGAGAGCGCCACTTGTTCTGATTGTAACTGCTTTTCTGCGAGTCATTAGTCTGTGCCGCGTGTTCTCGGAACTCGGGAGTAAACTTGTGCAGTTTGTGTGGAAGTGGATATTTAATTGGTGGTTTTCGGCAGTTATAGTGTGGAGTGATACATCGAAACTGTTGTTAAATATGTGGAGTGGGTCCCTTTTCAAATAAAGTAATGTTTGTTTGTTTTAAATTGTTACTTATACATCGTTCTACTGTTAGCCATAACGTTTGTAAGCACGTGAATAGTTAATCGAACTGTAGTGTGACAGCGATCGAAATTTGTTCCTACCAGACGATCTTCTGATAGTCTCTTACACATACTGCTTTGGTAAGTTAATTACTTTTCATGTTGATTAATTAGTTGAAGTTTCATGTAATTTCACACGGTGGTATATAACTTGTGATATCCGCATTGTAATGTGTAGGAAAGGGTCTCAATTGAGATCGAATGTGTGTGTATGGATGGAATCATTGTTTAACTTCCCATAATTCATACTGCTATGGCTAATCGAGATAAAGGACGGTAACGGTGCTTATATAAATAAATTATATGTAAATCCTCTAATGAAAACGAACGTAATGTTCTTTTTAATTTCCTCCGTAATCCTGCATCACACAAGGTCAGCATTATCTTGCCTAGAATAATCGACGCCAAATTTGTATAAGAACGGTTCCTGTTCAGTTAATTGAACGAAAAAAATGTTTATTTCTTTTAGATGTTCCTTTTTCGTAGCCAGATGTACTAATGGACGGGAATTAAACTCTCAGGATGCCGATTTGAGTCGGTTCAGTTCCCAACCTTCCCTCAAGATTCGTTGCAGTCGCGGGTGGGATTCGTAGTCTTGCATTACGTCATTAGACTGTACACGTGTTGTTTAGTTGCTGCGTGATGTAGTTGCCTTGGGGTGGGGTACACCTGGCTCTAAAGACGCAAATGACTTGCTGAACAGGTTGGGTAGACTGAGTGGACTCTCGGCTATTGAAAGGCGGCAGACTTAGGAAGCGAGAAGTATTCCTTTACTGATAATTAATACCAGTGTTTGTTTATTTCAATTGATGCCAGTCTACGACTTTTAGATTTATACACCAGCGTTCTGCTGGACTTCGTGAGTTGTAACGATGCTGTATGTTTCAATTAACACTGTTTACTTGTTTGAAGTAAGAGTTATTTTGAAAAGGCCTGTATAAGACTTAATTTACGCATTAACATTCGCAAAGAACACCGCGTGGACTCGTTCGTGTCCTGTTTATTGGCTTCATAAATTTGCATTAAATCTATTTTGGACGTTACGTCATTCGAGGCAAATCCAAATCCAGTAACATGTAGTCGGCAAGAAAAATTTACCAATATATTATCACTGTGTTAGGTTCCTTGTGTTGCATTGGCGAGACTACAGTTGAGAGAAAGAGGGTATTTTTTTATTTGTTCATTTTATTCTGATTTCAATTGTTGAATGTTCGAATCTGACTGCACACAAATAATTTTATTTACAGTAGCACATATTTCAGAAGCGTTCTTTTTTCGTGAAGAAAACGTGCTGCTTATAGAAAATACGAATTAGTATGTTAGTCATTGAAAGGGCTACTTTCAAGACCTGGCATCTTTTGTAATATATCCAAAATCCGTGAGACTCGACCACGGATTTAATTCGTCTTGACATCGAACATAACGTTGGGAGGAAACCACAACGCTGTTCGTTGTGGTCTTCATTTTTTTGTTATTATTTGAGGTGGTCGTCAGTAAGGTTAAGTTTTGCAAAGGAGACGCGGAGGTACTTCGATGGTCACCCAAGGTACTCATGTTCGTATGCGTTTGAAAGAATGGTGTTAAGCAGTGTAGTACCCATTAGAAGGGTGAAATAAAAGTAAAGTTGCCCCATTAGATGGGGGGTGAGTGGTCAGCGTCACGCCCCTACCGCGCTTTAAGCCAGGGAAAGGACCTTGGTACCCGTTGGATAAGAGGCTGGGTGCGCCACAGAACCGGTTTGGATGTAGACAGTAGAGGAAAAATCCTTTGCCCCTGTCCGGGCTTGTTAGAAGCGTACATAGTGGATTGAAACTCGCCGATCGGTCACGGATTTTCTTTATGGCAGAAGTGAAATTTATTGAATTTGGTTTGGTCGTTATGCCGTAGGCAACTGCTGTAAACTCAATTTTTACTCTCGACACTCGGTAATATCAACAAGACATGTTTTGTGCACATGCTTGAACAAACATTACTGTCTCACGACACATTAATTTTACGTGCATTTTATCATGAACCAATAAAGTGAATGTCAGTTTACAGGCCTGCCTGAAGTCACAGTGTGTTAAAAATTGCTGTTCTGAATTTAGGAATGCTGTATCAGTAACCAAGAATACGTAATAAATATTGAGACAATTAAGGCTGAATAGTTGACAGAACAGGATTTTATTTCGTAGCATTTTCTGGGAAGGAATTGAGGGGGGAGGGGGGCAGTCAGTCATTTCTTGGACTGAGATTGAATCATGGGATTAATGGACACTTTCGACTGTTATCTATGGTGTTTTATAGGAACTGGAATTGTAAGGATTATAAATAACTCAGTTTTGAGTGAAGTGATTGATAAAAAGTATTCTCTTTATTTACAAATGTTTCCAACAATTTCTGGAAATTTGGTTGCGAAGAAAACTTGCAAATAACACTCATTGCTCCCCCATCCCGTACCCGTCCATTTTCAGTGAGATTCCCCAGCTCAGGTTAATAATATCCTAACCTCCACACTGTAGGGAACATACAAAACATTATGGAGGGGGAGTACAAACAGAATTTAACAGTTACTGGTCTTGGATGCAACAAGCTTCATAAAGCAAATATATTTTCTTGTTTGAAAAGAATTTATAAACCTCTTTTTTCACTCAACCTTATCAGTCATATAGCAACACATTCCCCAATCATTCTATATATTAGCTGCTTCTTCAGCCATTTTCTTTCACTGTGAAAATACGTAACACAATGCTATACAAAGAAAAATATTTTAGTGTGAAACTTAACAAAACAAATGATTTTCTTGCTATTGATCGAGGGTATTATTATTAATATTTTTATTTAATGAACCAATGGTTTGTTACGATCACACACACGCATTTATCCGAATGGGCACTTCGATATTATCACAGCCAGCTGATCTGTGATGCCTCGATTACTGATGGTAGAAGATAGTGCAGATTGAGGGTAATTGAACATACATGAACACTTCTCATTCCTGTATCATTAAATGGGGTCCGTAGTGGCCGCGCGGTCGCTGGGACAGTGGGTTCGAATCCCACTCAAGTCACGGATATTTGTCCGCGTTTTTCTGTGTTGTGCTGTCCTGTGTACAGGTAGAGGCCTTGCGACAGGCCGATCCCTCGTCCAAGGAGTCCTACCGAATGTCCATAGATCTAGCCAACGAAAAAGTTGGGACCCGCAGTGCTCAGGCACTTGAAGAACAGGTCGTTCCCAGTATCCCCAGTATCATTAAATACCATAAGGAAGAAATCTGCATGAAATTTGAGAGAAGTGTCGGATATCCTTGTTAAGCTATGTAACATGAGAAACCCTTTCTAAGAATTAAGAATTTCTGTGAAGTATTGTATCATAGAAGAAATATTAATGACGATTTGTAACAAAGTACATTTCATGAAGCTTTGTGAAGATATTATATTGTTCGGAACTTAGCTGGCAGTTTTTATCATATTTTTTCATTTTACTCGTAGCAAATATTTGCTGATTAAACAAACGCTAAGTTACATTTCAGTAAACAAATTATTCTTGTCTGAAACGTTATTGGTACTGTTTCTTGGAAGCTTCCAGTTGCCTCGCAACAGTGGAAGTTCCTTCTGCGGAAAGAAAATTAAATTTTCTTTCATCTCGCGGCATTGTGTTAAGTGTCACTTCATAGTGAAGGAAACAGCGCCATCTTTACATGTTTGCAGGATCAACAACAGGACAGACTATGAACACTCATTAACAATAACAGTAACACGTAACTCACATCATTCCATACAGTATTCAAATATGCAGTGTATTCAACTTAATACAGTTTTCTAAATCTTGTTTATTTTGAAGCATAAATGGCTGGTAATGAGGTTAGCAACTACATAGTCATCCCCTGAATAGGTTTATATTATCTAGAACCATATTAGTTAATATTAAATGAAAAAGTAAACAAATACAATGTTTCTTTCGATTCAATTACATTTATGAAATTTAAAGTGTCTGCAGAGCACCATAAATTTCTAAAAGACTATGATGCGATATAATAATAACCAAATTAACTTTTGTCCTTGGACCCATGGGACCTCTAAATGAACAGAATATGACGTTTCTTGTGATGTGCTCACAAATATTTTGTGTTAAAAATGATTAAATATCAGGCACACGAAATTCGAAATTAAGGAACGGAAGTTTTCAAAGTCAGGTGCTCGCACTGACAAGAAGTATAGTACTTGAATTATTACTGCTTTACAGCACTTGTTTTGTGACTGAAATTTTTGTATTTCTAAAAATACTATGTAGTTGATATCCCATTCAGTTGGACCAACTGCTCGGAACTTTCCTTTTCTCTTTTCAAAATGTTGACATATTTGAATACTTATAATAACTACTTGGAATAATGAAAGTTTTTTACGTTAATGCTGATACAGCTTTGTTTTAAAAATATGATTGAATCCAACTTGAATTAGAGAATGTGACATCAGAATAACTCTTGATAATATAATATGTATTTAGACATGAAATTCAGTTTGCTTGGAAAAAGACATAATAAATAAATTGTACATTTCACACTCGCACATCATTCGTCTTTGTGGCCGATTCTGCACGCTACAGCGGGAATTATTTCTATAACATGTCAAATAAAACTACTACGATGAAAAAACTGGAAGTGTAGCTTCGTATTAGCCAGCAGAAAACAATTAAGGTTCTAATTGTACTATTTATTTATATAAGGAAGGAACGTAACATATAACAGCTTACAGCTTACTTTGAAGTGAAAATCTTTGGAGTTGAAAAGCAAACAAAGTAGATATATTAATGTTTTATGTACTATGTACAACTCATTGTTTTGACGTATGTCCATATCAAAGAAATACTGTACCTAGCAGTATATTGATAAATCTTGTATATATATATAATATATACAGTAGTCTTATATATATTTTTTAAATATCAACAGCAGCCTTTATTTATACTTCCACTAAATAAGGCAATCAATCTTGATGTACACGTCTTCATATTCCTCTGGCACAGGCAAAGTCTATTTTGAACTGTATGAAAGAAGAAACCACCACGAAAATGCTCGCTACAGCAGATTTTTAATTATGAAAAAAGAATCCTCGCTTGTAGTAGCTATGCGTAAATCTGCAAACAATGTAATGAGTAAAAGGTATATAAGCGTTTAGTTTCTACCACATTCCTTACTTTCGTGAATAATTTGAAATTGCAATACTATCAGGCACGAAGAAAGTGGTAGCTATTTTCTATCAGCCATTATGGAATTTAATTTTTTTGTGTGATTAATGAAGCAGGATTGTGGGTTATGGTTTTGAATTGTTCTTCTAACAATGCAATGTACTTATTAGTACTGTTGTTTTATGTGAATTATTTTTTTAAATTTTAAAGCAAAATGTGTTTAACGTGTAGTGGATTTGGGACAACGTAGTTTTCAGTCTTTGGACAGGCAGGGATGTTGGAAGTGGAGGTGAAAAGGACAGTCTCCCTCCCACACTTGTCTGCCTACATATATTCTAATGTTAATCACTAGAATTCTCACTTACCACGTCGTTTTTCCACCCCAAATTTTAAAATTTTTTGAGGATAACCATTCTGTATGCATGGATCATGAAGAATTATATATTCCAATCGGAAAGAAAATGGTGTGTCAACAAGAAGATGGTGGAGTAGAAAGGACGGTGGCCATAATCATTATGAGCAAAGGCCCAAATTGCTAAAAGATAAGCAATGTTTAATTATTAAGAAAAATTGCGATATTTAAATGATTAAATAGGTTGTATCTTCTTTTAATTTTCAATTTCTGTCACGCAGTGAAACCAGTGTTCAAATGGGTGTGAGATATCATTGGCTTATGAAGCTAAAAGGTTCTTATGAAGTCCTTTATCTTCAGAAATAATAATCAAATCTCGGCGATTATATTTCCTTGCCCACTATTTTGCCAAGTTATTTGAGCGATGCTTTTGACAATGCTACTGCCATAATTATCACCTGAATTTATCACGTCATTTTCTAATGTTCCATTGCCATTCAACAGACAGTGAAACTAATAAATTACAACTTGTCTCATTAGTTGGTCAGTGTTGAAAAGTCGAAGTTCACAGAGGAATCAGTACTAGATGGCGTTGAGGGCACGACGTGACGAAGCTTTGTGTGGAGAGTGATAATCATCGGTTTCCCGGATGGCACTGCGGTGCTGGGAATGATGGTATCTCTCTTCACTGCTACCAGGGATGCTGCGATGGTGTTGTGACCCACCATAGTGTGATAGATGTGTGGGTTGGTGAGGATGTTGATGGTACATACTGATGCCATCTCTCGGTTCTGTGTTGTACTCCTCATATTCTTCTCGATCTCTCTCCAGTCTCGACCTGCCTCGAGGGTGTTGGTGGTACGCAGGACCAGCTGAAACGAGGAAATGTTCAGTGGGTAGGAATGGCGAACTGGACAGATCATGATAGCTTCAAATTTGGATTAGATTCCTCGTATTACTTTAAATTTAAACACGCCAAGTGTTCTGCCACATTTGCATGTTTTATGTTAACGGCCGTAACTGAGACTGTAATCTAAATTTTAATTAAATGGCAACGAGATCTGTTATTACTATTGAAAGTGGAGACACTAGTCAAAGAAACACTGGACACACACATACTAAATGCTACAATAAACAGGACATCAAGAAAATTGGACCATACATAAATACACAGAGTAATATAAAGCAACATGTAACACCACTGTGACGTCACATAACAAAATATGTAATGTTCAGGAAATGAAGAAGCTTATGACTTCTAACATGAAGTTTTATGCTTGAAGAAAAAAAAGTTTAAAGCACAATACAATAGAAACACAAACCAATCATAGGGACAGAGGTAAAGTTGAAATGTGTTTACATCGAAGGGATGTGATTATTTTCTTGGATTGTATTCACGACATGCGAACATCTGAGAATAAAGTTTGTGACAACCAACCGCACACAGAAGCCGCTGGAAAAGAGCGCCAATTTAGTGTGTTTGTGTGTGTTTATGAATGTCATGATGAAGAATATAAAATAAAAAGAAGAAACAAGAGAGAATTGAAAAGAAAGCAGAAAGATTGTGAATGCGAGTTATATAATAATGATATATAAATATAATTTTGCGACAAAAGCCGGATGCTCTGTTTACAGTATGTTTGCTTCAATACAGCAACGTTCGAGCATGTTGTTACCTTCCCTCGCGCCATTATTTGTGAACAGATTATGTGAGCGACGTCCGACAGATGTCACTCCTCTCATCAGTCACACACTGCTTCTGCCATCTGTGGAAGCAATTTTTAAACTATACATGCGCGCATGCGCGAAAGTCCTTAATTAAAATTTTTTCACTAAACATAAATAACATGTTAATAATTTATTAAGTGTTTTTTTGTCTCTGTCACAGTTTGTTACACAAACGCGGAAAATGAAGGAACTGATATCTAATTCATAAGAGCAACAATGAATATTTTTGAAGCTGTGTTAGAGGAGAAACTAGATATCTTTAAGAACAAATGTCATAAACAAGGTAAAAAAATTCTTATGAATCATCTGAATTGTTTTGTCAACAAAGTATAGTGTAATAAATATTTTATTTATATACAAGACAAAACACGAGACTAGAAGAACAGAGAAATAATGCAAATTAACACACAAAATATAGTTCCAGTTTTCCATTTTATATAATGCTCTGAGACTTGACACAACAGAAGTGAAGACAATAATGTGGGATAATTTTAGGCCAGTCACTCCAGACTCCTTGTTAATATTAAGCATGTTAAAATTATGTTGTAAAGACAGAATGCTAAGCAAAATTAATTACTTCAAGCGTTATTGGTTAATACAAGAATAAAAGCAGGCCTATAGGAAGGACATTAATTAATTGCACATGAGGTGGAAAGAGTAAAGGCCCTCACAATTTTTCGAAAACCGTAATATTAAATCCCGTTTTCGAATAGGTTTTCAAAGATTCCAAAATTTCCTTCCAAAATCTAAGAACTGCATAACGAATAAAACTCTTTCGCAAAAGTCTTAACCACTCTTAAGTAACGAAAGGAATAGGGAATGGTCTTTCTGCATGCCCATTTCTCAAATAATATACTTACATCCAAACGTATATGACCTCTTAAACTCTTCCGGGTTCAAACAAAGCACATTTTAAAAGGTCAGCTTGGATGTGCATGTGGTCAGTATTTAAATGATCTCTACTGTCGAAGTCTCTCTCACTACACCAGCAGATGGCACTATGGACCCTAAGGGCACGCCGCGTAGAGGAGTAGAAGAAGAAGAAGAAGATAAGATTGCAACAGAAACAAATAGAAGATGTGAAAAAGACAAGAAAGGTTAACAGGAAACTCAAAGAAATTAAAATTATAACAAATAAGCTTCATTTTATGAGCAGACTTGCACTTACGAGAGAGATTTGTTTTCGTTTTTAACCATTTAAATAAATCAATGTGCTGTTGACTTATATTCGAAAGATGTGTTTTTCCATAGAACTTAACATATAAGTAAATATTCTTGGATTAAATGTGTCAGCATAAGGAAGCAACTGAGAGATAATAACATGCATTTTGCAACAAAATTGTTTGAGAGAGCTGAAAGAAATATAACCATTAAAATGTAGAAGAAGCCACCTTAACCTGGTACGCTGTCTGTGCTTGTAAAAAAATAACGTAAAGTGTGTGGAATTACGTTTCATCCTCCAGTTCTTAATATATGATTTGCATCAAAGTTATTTGCGTGCGGCTATAAAAATCCTATAAGCGCAGTTCGTATTTTGTCTTACTTCATTGCATTTATAAAAACTATCGTGGATGAAATTCAGAAAATGGAAAGAAGTAGCCATGTCAGCTGTGTGAGTTGAATGAAAATTACGAATTGACTTGTACGTGAATGCCAAATACAGCTTATATGCCTAAATTTTATATATTCAAATCTTAGTTTATGCTATTCACTTTACCTTACCAGCAGATATCTGCGTGAACCCAAGGAGTTTCCCCCCCTCCCCCCAAACTAAGTTTTTCTTTTTATGTGACTCTGCTATCTATACATGTACATGCTAAAACCCTAATAAAACCTCACTGTCCATGGAAGGGGATTAGCCTCTTCATCGGACCCTAAAAGTAAGACGGTTTCATTTGAAGGCGGGAGCAGTACCGGCTCCCGAAATTTAGTTGTTTCGATTTTAATACTGTGAACAGTGGACCAAGAACAGACAAACAGCAGTGTAACGCGCCATAGTTAGAAGTATTGCACCAAAATTGTTCTTGGTTATGAACCTCTTCTTATAATTCGTAATGAACACACGGATTTTTTACGTAGGGAACGCTTTCAACACGCAAAGAATTTTCGAGCTCGGTAGAGGAGCGGTACTAAGTTTCAATTTCGCTCAGTGTTTTGAAATATCTGTAAGAATAAATTTTCATTACATAGGTTTACAAATCATGTGTCCAGTTTCTATACGTGTTCGACCTCTTACCATATTATTTCGTAATCAAATTTTATAATTAAGAACACTTTTTAGACACCAGATGAGGACAGCGTCTTTAAATAAACAATAAATAAATATAAACAAGAACACTTTCTTTCCTTATGTCTTCAGACTTTTTAAGAAAAGAATGGTTTTAAACTATCCTAAATAAGAACCTTAGTGGAGAGTTACGGACATAAAAGGAAACAGCGTAGTGGTTCCTTATGCTTGAAAACAGGGATGAAATAAAGAATATTAAATGGCGTATAAGACCTCATCTCTTTTCTACCGCTTATGTTTCTAATGATGTCCCATGGTTGGATTTGTGCTACAACCAAACTGTAAATAAAAGGAAATGATCAAAATGTAAGCTGCAGTGCGTTTTCTTTTTGCCACGATGAGGAGAATATCAGCTAAGGTCGGGTTCCATCACACGCTAATCATTTATTTTTTAACAGAAGTGCAAAATAATGCAGACTGACGACCCAGTTACTCTGACCACATCGCACATAAAACATGAGGTATGTAAAAGAACTTGCTAGTGAACAGACTATTGATTGCCTCAAAAACGCGTTGCCTATTTTTAAATAATAGCCGCTTGATCCGTGCAGTGGCCGTGGTTTTTGATCATTCGTTGTTGTGGTAACAAGGAATGGTGCAACCATCTTTTTGGATTTTCAGCTGGTCATTTACTGTGATCTTGTCTGATGCCAATGTCATCATAGCAGATTTTGCATTTACTTATTCACCTCCTAATGAAAACTATTTCGCTTTATTACTATAATTAGGTCTGACTGCATTATAATACACAACTTATTTCAAATGAAGAGGTACAAGACAATGAATTTTGGATGACGATGCAATAAGGGAGCTTCTAATGATACGTAATCCTTAGGTTCTTTACATTCTGCCCAGTGACAAAATTCGCTTAATATTGCTGTCTCGGTGTTTTTTGTGAGCCACGTTAAATATAATTCTTTGTTACCCCTGAGTAAGCCTGTTTATCAATGAAATTTATATGCCGAATTATGTATGGATTAAACGTGGGTTGTAATTCGCTATGTAAGTTCTGACTTGTAATTCATAATATGTAAATATTAACGGTTAAATTGACAAATGGCACCAGAGTGGATAGTTACAAAATTGTAGGCCTATGCTTACACGTTCTTGTTATTGACACTTTCAGTGAGATACCCGACTGATTTTCTGATAATTTTTATTCTTCCCTCAGATTAAGAAACCACGATTAATACTCGCTTATATGAATAATCATACAGGCCCAGCTATAAATTCTTGTATTTTAGAAAGTAGATGATATAATAATTTTTTACTCATGATTCCAATGTTTACAACTTGCGAAATTTAAATTTCCTCTCCCTTTGTAATAGATTATCGTGCGGCTGGAATCCGTACTAAATTATATAATAAAGAAGGATGTCAGATGCTAATAATCATGTATCAGCCAGTGGTACAGGAATATTGACTACATGAGCAATGCATATCCTTTTATTACCTCGAAGATCATGTTGATACCCGTAAGAATCATGGTGAACTCCTGTGGACAGATTGGTCAATGTTTGAGTCACTGCGTGTTAGTAAGAAATGCACATTTGTCAGCTTCTCTGCTGTTTAGAATCTTCTGTTATTGATGTTGGCTCACTCGTTCGCAAGATATCGCATACACAATTAATAACAATTTGTAATTTTCTTGGTTCTGAAGTTATTTTCTTCAGGCACTTTTCAATAACTGAAAATTTCTTTCAAAAATTCTTCACTGCAATTTAAACTCGTTTTATGTGCGCATATTTAGTCGAACGTAACCTAACCTAACCGATAAAAATGTCTTAAAGCTCACTTTTACAGGACAGATTGAGCGCTGATACTAATTATGACGGAATGTGCTTTGTCTGCGAGATTTTAAACTCTCGTGACTGTTAAGAGGTCGATTGTGATACTCTTCATTGTGATGTCGTGTAGATTTGTAAGAGGTTACCAGTATTTCGTAGGAACATGCTGTTTGCATTCCCTATCTTGAATATGGAGACGGTACGTTCCTCGAAAACGTCTGTAATCACCAACAAGACTACACGGCATCACAATTCACAAAGCCGTAATCACCTGTGATCTTTGAACTGAAAACGTTTGCTGAAACGTAACAGACTTCTCATCGAGCCATGTTAGAGTTCCGACAAAGTCGTCTCATTTGTTTACGGTGACGTGAAATACTTCTCAATGAACAATTTTGTTCAATCTTCTGTAAGTACAACCTGAAACATTGCTCGTGTTATCGGTTCTTTTCTTTAAATAAGATGGCCTTAAATTAGACCACGTATTTATTATTTCCGTAAGCAAACCAGCGTGCTATTAACCGTTTACAGAACAGTGGATAAGCGGCACAGACAATTAGAACCTTGGAAACGAGCATTGGACTTAGAGTGACACGTAAGAGCCCATCTTTGTAATAGCATTAATAATTAATTATTTTTACTTCAGTTATTAAGAACAGAATATCCTATACAGCAGAGTAACTGACATATCACGTATACAACAATTTTCATAGGGCTGTTACTCTCTGAGTAAACCATAAGGCTTACAGCTGAACATGTTAGTTGTTAACATCGTGGTTTGAGGCCTAGATATTTGTGTGGTATGCATAGACTGCTCATAAATGTATTAGGGCACATGGCTCCGTATAAAGTAGACAGGAACACAAGATTTACATGAATATCTTAGTACCACAATAAATAACCTGTGAATTGGGGTTATCACGGTAGTGAAGATGTGGTCTTAAGACCGCACGATTGACACACTAAATAATGTTCTCATTATTGTAACACAATTCTGGTTGCGGTCATCTTGGCCGAAATTCGCAGTCGAGTGGTTAGAGCTCCAGGGTAGTATTCGGGAGGACCCGGAGTTGAAACTTGCCGCGCGAAGCCTGGCTATCGTGACTTGAGGTTTATATTTTTTTAGGAAAATCCTACAGCTGGGTTAGTACCCACATCGTTTCCGTTTCCCTGTTCACAATTGTGTTACGTTGTCTGTGTAATTGAAAACAGAGGTGGAACGTCGTCGTTGTGTTTGTGAGATTCCGGGATTTCACGGAGGCGAGTATGAAGATGGCTGTCTTTTGGGTTGTTGCGCCGTATAGACAGTCTGGTAGAAGTTTACCAACGTTTCAGAAGCAGATAAGGGAGGTTACTGTTCGCTAAGTTCGGAGATTCGAAACCCTTTACGCTCATCGCCCTGATGATGGATACAGCGAGCACCTCTGAAGCATGGGTGATCTTCTTCCATACCACACGGTACAACAACCCGGAAGACAGCCATCTTTAAGTTTGTGTTTGTTTATGTAATAACGCTCTCATCAAACGAAGATACGAGAAATGGGGGTGTGATCATATTTAGTAGATCTGAGCCGGGAAGAATGGGAGAGAAACCGGATGTGAAGCATTTTAAGTGAACTGTTCCTTTATTTTTCTTTAAAAACTGATGCATAGTACAAAATCATCAGTGATGATAGGCGTGAATAGCGGATTTCTCGAATTCTAAGCGGGAGCTCTAACCCATGCACCGCGACATTTGAGTCGTACAAGCACGTAGAAAGGATGTGAGTTACATGGGATTTTCGAGTGGAAGAAAGGTTGGAACAAGCGAGGTTCTCAGGGCGGTGAAAATGATAATGTTGATATTGGTCTTCTGGGATGTGACGCCGCGTGGTCTTGTAGTTGTCTATCAACTTTTCGAAGAAAGGTATCGCTTCCATCTTCAGAACTGATATTTAAACGTTGCTAATCACCTACAAGATCACATGACGTTACAACCCAGAAAACCACGACCGACAGCGTAGTAAGTTTGTTCTTCGTGTAAAATTAAAATACTCTAAAATATAACGTGTTGTCCTCACCTGGAGGAGTAGAGTTTGAGGTCCGGACGATGTTGCCGGAGTGATCGGCAGAAGGGGAGCCTTGAGGTGACGGTTGCAAGGGCCGAGGTACCGCTTGAGGTGGGGGGTTGCCGGCGCCCCCAGACGGCTCGGCTGGAGGGTGCGTTGCCCGCCAGTACGCCTCCAGGTACTCTGCGATGTGCTCACATGCATCCTCCAGCTGATTCTCGTCTAGTATCACGTCGAACATCTCCGGTGGGCACTGTGCTAACTTCTCCGCTGCCACCATCTGCACGTTGAGGTGTCGCGCCTGTGACTTGCCCCGCGACTTGATCAACCTCTGCAGCACCTACACCGTCATTCATTTTTGTGAACACTGTATCAACTGTGTAGTGTCGAATATGACCGTTTATGATTAATTGGGAGAGACCCTTGTAGTTCCTGTACTGGCATCAGACTTTCTTTGCTTGTCATTTATTCCTTGTCTTTACTCGGTTAGTTTGGTTGATGATCGTTTGCTCATAAGTGATTTTAGGCGTAATGGAATAATATTTTTACGTGTGTGTGTTGTAACCATTTCTATGGTAATGGTGCTTTGGGATTTCGGGCCAAATGTCTTCTTTCTCTGTTGCCTGCTAATCATTTGCTGTTAAGCAATTTTGGATCTTATGAGATATTATTTGAGTTTACTACTTTAGATTTTCCTGATTTTCTTGAACGTAAATTTACTAATCTATCTGTATAATAGACAAGTGTTGGTTCATTATTGTTTTATAAAATAATTATTTTCAGTAAATTGATACGTGTTAACTAAGCAATAGTAAGTCGTGATTTGAATTTTGTATTTTGTTAACTGTATAATAATTTTTTAAGTACTACTTTATATTTTCCAATCATTCTTAACGGGAATTTTTTTGTGAACGCTAAATGTGAAGAATGCGGAAGTTTCGGCCGTGGCCTTTATTGATGTATTTTCCTAACATTTTTCCGGACGGACTGGGAAAATCTCAGTCAGAATAGCAGGTTTCAAAACCAAGAATCGAAATGAGTCCCCCAAATTGAAACACGAATGATAACGACCTAACCGTTGTATTTGGTTTATCCGTAGGTTAGTTAACGACCCCAAATCAACTGCATATGTTATGCAGCGTCGAATAAGGTGGGAAACTGTTATTTAATGTAGAATATACTACCTAATTTATTTTCTGGACCAGCGACTGTTCAGGGAATAACCAGTTGAGAAACACCGTGCTAAACAACACCTAAAATACCCAGTTGAATAACAACTACGTATCAAGAGACGCGGTCTAATATTAACCTTTTGTATTCAGTATTTTATCCAAGATACGAACTTTCAAATCATTAGCTCCTCCTTTTTTATCTTTTTGTTTTTGTTTGGACACATTAAGTTTCTTTCGTTTTTATGAGCCAATGGAAAACTTCGTGTAAGGATTGATATAAGGAACATTAAAGTAATTTATTACTCACATTTAAATATGTTTAAGCGACTGCGTCATAAACGCCTTTGAATTTATTTTTGTTAAGAATGCTCTGTTTCTCGCTGTGAGGTTTTGTGTTACTTGTTTCAGAACATTAACGGTTAACGAGTTCCGATGTCCTAGTTATGTTTCTGCGTTTCCAGACTCGACTTCTGAACAGAGGTCCTATCTAGCTGGCTGAACGTCTGCAACTGCAGTTTGACTATGCCTAAAATTAAAATACAACTACATAGATCAGAGTCTTTCTTGGGAAGATGATAGTCCTTTAGCTGGTCAAAAAAATTACAAATTTCTAATTTTGCCTGTTCCTTGTTTTGTATTGGTGTGATACTTGATGTTTCACTTTAAGGGAATTACATACATTGAGAGTAAGAACGGTCTGATGATGGAAATATTTAAAACTAAAACAGAAACTAACAGAAAAGTGGGAACAAATCTCTTAGAGGAACTTCATGATTTTTAATATTTCGCCAAAATTATTACAATGACGAAGTAAAGTATGGTATGGAGAACAAATGAACGGCATAGAAAATTTCGGCATGAAAGTAAAAACATTAGGTTTAAATGGAAGGATGGGTTTTAAGTATATGAACTCAAGGTGAAGCTGTTGGTCTAATGGCGAGTTCTCGTTACGTGCACTCTTTGATCAAATGGTCAACAGTTGGCTTCTCAAGGAGGAATGTGTTCATGAGTTAGGCTGCATTTCTGGACAAGCGACCTTCTCACTGAGTGCGTTTTTTATACTATAACTTTTTCAAAAGGTAAAGAGTTCGCGAGGTCTTACTTACTTTGGGGGAAGATATCTTGAGATAGACAACGGTAGGTGCAAGCGACGTCTTCGCCAGCTGCGAAGGATGGTTGATGGTGTCACAGTCGAGCACCACAAGCTGTAAAGTCCGCGCCAGCTCAAAGATGCGCTCGATCTCTTCTGTGACCTGCGCAAGGCAGGTGGAGCGCGAGTTTGACCTCTCTATGATGGCTCGCTTGGACGGGTTGTTGAGGAGTGACCGCTTGGCCAGTGATATGTCAGCTGTCACACGTGTGATGATTATTCTGAAACAATGCGAAGTGCGCCGTTGAGTCTCTCTTCCCCACTACGGGAAGTATCCTTCCCATTTTAAATATCCTTGCAGAATAGCTGCAGTGTTCTGAGCTTTAAGTAATTTGACGGGGAGGGCACTAAACACCCTATACCGTAGCCATTGACTATGCTTCTTGATTTTCTTATCTACTATTTTACCAAATACAACACAATTGTTATTTTGGGCATTGCCTATCGTCATAGATTTTTCAAACACGACATTTCAGAAACTGGAGTTTTCCGTCATCAGGTGAGAGGTCGGGATGGAAGGGGGATTCTTACTTTGTTTGGCCGCTCGGAAAGACGTGGCCTGTGACTCTGGGTCGAGGCTAGCGCTTTATAAAGGGGTCAAAAGAGTCGAAACCATAGTCCCTAAATCATCTGATGAATGTGTTTCAGAAAACATAGAATGATGGACAATGCCCATAACATTTTATTATGACAGCACACAATAGTCAGAAACACAGTCTCCGTGAATGATGTATTTGTTTTTCTCATTCTGGAAACACGAATGAGCATTATATCCCAGTCGGCGGTAAAATAATCAATACGATCTCGTCTTGAATTGTTCGTTTATTTGTCTGCTTTTACTGGTTTTTTATAAAATACGAAATGTTTTGACAAGTGAAGAAATAAGAGAACAAGTGAGGATACTGGTAACGGTTTATTGGGTAAAGATAATCATCTCTGTATCTGCATTGACGTCAGGAGAGAATGAATAACAGCAATAATAAACATGACACGGAGATCGATGAGACGGCCATAAGTACGTCGTAATTTTCTGGCGGACAAGTCTTAAATAAAGATACTGAGGATAAACTATAGCAATCAGCGTATAAATTAAGTAAGAAATATTAAATTTTACATACAAAACGGTAAATGCAATTTAACTCGGTTATCACAAGTAATTGAGTCTGTAGCCATAATCACTTCGTAGATCAAATTGCTACTCACCGCCCCTCGAACCTGTGCTTCAGGAAGTCGAAGAGCGCCTTCTGCATCATGTCCGTGACCTCGTAGCCCTTGAGGGAAGGACCGACAAGCACGACAGGTCGCATGGAGGGAACCACGTCATAGGGGGCAGTGGCTTCCTGCTTCTTGAAAAAGGGTTTCCGCTTCTCTTTAGCAGGTGGGGTGGTGAGCGTTGCCTTGCCGAGCCGGGGATTCCCCACCGAGTCCGAGTCTTCACCTGTTCCATGACAGCCAAAGCAAACACGCGACCACTGTTGTCGCTTCTTTATGTTGATCAATATTTGTCACTGGCATAAAAGTCTGTAGCTGCAATGCCGCAAGTTTTAAAAAAAATAACTTAAAGACTTGATCTGCCTGCCCTTACCGTCTGTCCCAGCTGAGAGAGGAAAAACGATAATATATTTCAGTTCTACCGCGACATGGCTTGGAGGCCGTGGTTTGATGTACCCCTGTTGAATGACCGTGGTTGTAGGAACCTCATTTAACAAATGCAATGAGCTGTGAAAATCTTTCAGTGTGTCTTATTTCTTATTGACAGATAGTTGTAAACTTCCACATTTGCAAGAAATACAGAATATTTGGTGGTAAGTGAATCTTTTTTGTCGTTTGTGTGAATATGTATGGAATGTATTTACTTATTCGATAGTTTTATTTTGAATTTAAATATATAGGACACTTTTAATTAGTGTTGCTTCATTATTTAAAGATAATGATGCGTTTAAAAAGTAATGTTGCTAGCAGTAACTAATTTGAAAATATTTAAGACGGAAGTCGGTGACTTTACGATACGTCTAAAAGTATCGCGTCGGGATGTCGTAGTAAAGGGCCTCTCATCCCGAGAAGAGTCCTTTGGATTCTAAAGAAATTGTAAAAATAAAAAGTTTTTATTTGTGTTTAATTAATCAGAATGCCGTGACACATAATTGAGATTTAAGTGCATCGCCACTCATTCTTAACGTCGGTAAATAGAAATGAATTGTAAGTTTAATAGACTGAGTGCGTTCCAGTCGGTATTAACGTGATGCGAAGAAAAATTGTCCTGCACCTACCAAGAATCGAATCCTGGTATTCGAGCCTATAACCAGTCATTTTGCTGACTGATTTATGACAACCCAATTATGTTAGCATATTTTGCAAATACGGATTTCATTTCATAAGTTCTTTTTTTTAAGAACGAGAATGGATCTCTACCTCACTCTATGGGCTATAAATGCACTTCGGTACTCTAATGCAGAATAACTACACATCGACTTGACTTTCTTCAGAATTCTTTTTACCACTTTAATAAATAAAGAAACAAATAAATAAAGTGAGGTTCTATCGTATAACGGTTCGCAATTGTCGACGTATCTGATGCCTTATAACATGGTCGATGTCTTGCAGCCTTTATAGTATGCAAATGGTTTCGAATAAGTTTTGTTAAATATTCGGGATATTCATATTCTTGTTATTGTAATGAATTTAGGGAACGACGCTGAGACTGACAGAAAACTATTAATTCCTGTCACTCTACACCACAGCGCACTCCGAGATATCGAACCAGGTGCATGTGAACGAACAGGGAGAATTTAAGAGTTGGCCGCTCTACACACAAGATCAAGTGCGCTGTCTATTAAATTGTCAAGGGCGTGTTTCACGAGGTGCTAAATGTATTGGCTGCTTGTCCGAATTGACTGATTTTGTAATGTTGGGAACATATTAATTACTTTACTATGACAACATCGTAATTTCTTATGGCGGTGTTACTCATAGATGTCTGTCACGAGTTTATATATTTCTCACTGCAACATGCGTGTTTTTATTTTTTATTTTTCCGAGAGATTTATTATTTACAGACGTTTAACGAAGAAGGAGATTAAAGATGCTTGTCTTTTGAGTTGTTACGTCGTGTAGTCTGGTAGAGGTTTACCGACGTTTCAGAGATGTTTCCTGCCGCCATAAAACCAGAAGGCAATGATCAAAAATATTTGTTATTCTTTGGTATGGAAGTGATATATTATGTTTGTTGAAATGCGGAATAAAAAGCACGCGTTCAACCTTGGATATACGAGCTATCTGCAGCAGACTTAACTTGGGTTGGTGGACGTGTCCAAGAAGGCCACTTCTAAGAAAAAATATTTTGGCTGAGGTGTTGTTCAGGAGATCCTCATTGCCAAGACGACAAAACATAAAATTATCTTTAGTTACATAGTAAACGGGTTGCTACAATGGCTTCAGCTTCTGGGTACAACGTACTAGACGTGGGCTCCTCAACTACTGTATTCGGAGGAGATAATGGCGGCACGTTTGAAGTTGGATATAATGGAAGACCAAATTTTATTGACAACAGTGAAAAGTGTACGCAGTATGCAGTTATTTTCTAATGTTTCTGTTGTTGTTTCTTGGCACAAGTATCCCACCTTGAAGGCGTTAGTGGTGGTCATGTTCACAAATTATCGGCCGCGACGAATAGAAAGCTTCACGGTTTAGCCACATGGAAGAACTTGGATTATGTGTCAGTAACAGAGTAGGCTAGTCGCATAATCGTAGCGGCTGAAGAAAGTATCAACCGTCATATCAATAAATCGAATTTCGACCATAAAAGTTGAAGTTAAGACGCGAGATACAGAGTATATAATCCGCTTGTCATGTCCGAGTTACGTTACATATAAACATTTGCATGCATACGCTTAGTAGTCTTAACGACTGGTTTTATTGTAACATGGAGTTTTGTCGAGTCTGTTATTTGTTCGTTATCGACGAGATTTCTGCCGTCTTTTGGTAACTTGGTCATTTAGCACACTGGCCATAAATATTGTAACTACCTAACAGGCATTAGACCACATAAAAGTGCGCATAAATGACTTTATGTTAAAGATTGTGGATGTATACTCGAGTCTTCAGTCCACCAACGTGTTTTGTAAATAAGTCAAGACCGTGGTTAATAACTAGGACAGTTGTGAAGATGTCATCGTTTGAAATGACTGTCAACTACCAGACTACATGGTTCAATATTTTAGAAGGCTGTGATCTTAATACTTACTGCCTTGAGGACCTCAAATCTCACTAGGATAATGATATTTTAATTTGACCTGCTCTGAGTGACATTTTTATAGATTGTAAAATGAAGTTTAGAATGGCAGTAAGCCCGTCGTATATTTAAAGAGCAGAGCTAAGCTAAGCAAGATTTAAAGGTCTAGTTCTTATTTCCATCTTCATTACAGTCACGTAATGTCGATGATAAGAGATAGCTTGCTGCGAGTCGATTACATAATTAAATAGTTATTATTTTACTAACCACTTTCATTATACGGCACTAATATTTGTACTGAATAGTCGCGTTTCTGTCAAGAACGTGATATTAAATTTCTAGTATAATGTGCGCTGTATAAACTTGGTCTTATAAAGCATTAAGCAAAACGTTTCTAAAAAATATTTCTGTGGCTTGTGTTTTCGAACGTATGGCATAGTAAATACATCAGACATTGATATCGATTAACGAATTTAAGGTTGATCATTAATTTTAAGCAAACAAATCATAACAAGTGAGATTTAAGGTTTTCACGGTGGCAAGTATGCATTGTAAAACAGTATGGCATCTTAACTTGTATTTGGATATTAACTTTTGTTTGAAGAATAATATCAATCTTTTCTCCCTGCAAGGAATCTTAATTTTGATTATTAGGAACTGAATTGTGACAATGGTGCACAAAATGTTTCTTGTTTATGTGTTCGAAGGTGTATTGACGCAGCAAGACTCTAAATTGGAACAAAATCACAATTTAATATGTATTTAAGTAGGAAGTTGAACTGATCGGAACTTCGGTTCTGTTTACAACATAAACTCGCTGTCGCTTTGGATTTTCGGTTAAATATCCGGTTCAGTTCAAGTCCCTTAATCAGTGAACACTGAAAGCTGAAAACAGTGTTGTTCCTTTAGAGACAAAATTGATTAAGTTAAGTGTGTACTGAAAGAGCAGTTCTGTGTGAAAGTAATTTGAAACTGTAGTGTTGAATCAAAATTCATGAAAGCTACAAGATATCCTCTATAAATATAGTTGTCATAATATTCATTGATATTTAAACTAGTCGGATCAGTATCTTGTAGTTTCAAACAGGGTAAATAATTATTAATAATTATTCTGAAATAATTTGCTCTATAACTGTTGTTTACAGTTTGCTACTGGCATAATTATTTCTTAAACAAATCTCCTCAGAATGTCGTAAGCTCTTCGCTGTGCTTAAAACTGTATTTCTGTTTGCATTAATCATTATAACAATTGAAAATGTTGATTCTATAGTTAACAATGAGGAAGGTTTTAGTTAGCAACTTTGCTTGTCCGGCACATTCAGTACACACTCAGCCCAGTCTGTTTTATAAAACGTTCCCCCTTGATGACGTTGGAGGAGGGATGTGTGTGTGTGCGAGGTGGTTAATTAGAATTGACGGAATAAGAGGCCTCTGTCACGGTGCGGGAGTTCAAAATATGCACCAATGCTCTACACAGCAAACAATGGATCTACATCTATTATTCTCTGAACACAAAACGAACACGAAACAAACACATAGACTGGCATTACGTAACTTGAAAATAATGTAGCAGAAATTGCCACTAAAATAACACAATCATAAACACAACATAATCTGAGTAGCATCACACAACAAGCAAAGAAAATTGTAAGAAACTTAAAATTTTTGTCGACTGGCGACTAAAATAAAAATTTCAAACAAAACACGAAGACGTTAATACCTCATAATGTTTTGTATTAAGTGAAAATTGTTAATTTATATGATTGATTTTTAAGTTTTGAAACGTATTTCCCACTGTCATATAATTATGGCATTTTGGAGATATCTAGTTAAAAATAGATCAACATAACCTAAGAATGCGTTTCTTAAACGTTACTCTGAAATTTTAATGACACACGTGTCACTTTCAGTAAGGACATGAGTTATAAAGAAAATTTTATCTGTTAAAGGAAGCCCGCGCTCAATCTTAAAATGAAGAAGTACATAACTGACGCTTGATCTAACTGTATTGTGATTTTTCCTTCAAACACACTGTAATTAAAATGTCAAAACAATAATTTTATTAATGACAACATGTTTCGATATTAGATCGCACACTCGAATGCTTTCTTAAACGCTTGCCTTCAATGAGTAGTCGTTACTGACAAATTGTCTCTACGTCGTGTAAATAACGTGTGGTGAAGCATATTAATTTAACCATTTAAAAAGAAAACTTTGAAACGCCACTAATTATTTATAATAATTGTTTAATTTCCTGACCGTCCAAAACGGCAGAGATAATAAGTTTAGGCTTTGTCTTATTATTTTCCGTAGTTAAGAAATATTGGGCAAAATATTAACAATGTGTCTGACTACCGTTTTCATGAACCAGTTTCAGTCTGATGGAATTATTACCACGCAAACCCACGGTCTTTACAGCTTTCGTTATAATGAACAGTAGATCCTAGTCCTTTGTAATGGTTAATAAAATCTTATGGTGAGTAGTGAGGGGTGAAAACACACTCTATATTTCAGTTTTCACCTTTTAAAAAGCAGTTTGAGGATTAAAACTAAAGAAATTAAGCGTTAAACAGTCAAACCTCGATAGAGCGCCACACTTTGACTTTGTCCACCCAAATATTTGAGTTACATCGGGGTTGGCAGTAAATTGAAATGTTCATTTTTCGCCGGGTGTGTGTTTAATAATGCACTAAAGTATTACATGGTGTACAAAATACCGTAGTTGAGATCTTGAGAGTAAAAGAAAAGGCAAAATTGCGGAAACATGCATCTGTAATTTTGGATTTGAAGTTCTCACGGCGGTGAGTACAAAGATGGATGCTTCTGGGTTGTAGTGCCAAGCAGTCTGGCTCAAAGTTACCATCTTTTCAGAGAACTTTGCTGCCTCGTCGGAGCGATGCTGATGGAGACAGCTAGTACCTCTGAAACTTCGGTGAACTTCTACCAGACCACACGACGCTACAGCCTAGAAGACAGCCATCTTCGTTATCTGTAATTTGTAACACATTCACTTGTCATGTCCAACTATCGAACTCATCCCTAGAATCTTGAAGTGTTGAGCCCTTCACACTCTCACATTTATTTTTTACTGAGAATGTTTCCAACACAGCGCCGGCTGATGATGGATTTATCCCGTAAAAGAAAAAGTAAATACTCGGCAATATTTTGCTGGTCTGCACCAGGGTATCGTTCTTTCCAGGGCCACGCGTCTTTATCTTTCGGCAAAACTTTACCTCTGCCCTTTTCACCACGTCACACAAATGTATCTGATTACTATTGTGCGCACCTGTATGTGTGTATACTTAATTTTTTTATTCTGTGGCGATTGTATTCAAATTAAAGTGTTTCTACGTACGGTCACTCAGAGAAAATGTACAGAAAATACTTTCATTGCGGCAGAGTCTAACATCAACAGATGTATGGATCTCTAACTTTTCTACCAAAATTATTTTCATTTTACGTGCTACTACGCAATATTTTCAAATCAGTGCCCCTTCCAGTAGAGTTTAATTTACTGTAACTGCTTAGATGTTAAATCTTGTATTTTATACCGCTAAAACGAACAACAAAACAATTCGCTCCCCGAGACGCTATAGGTTATTTCTTACCTAAAATGTTTTACTTCTTAAAACTAAAGTTGGTTTAGGCCTACAATATTTTATTTTTTTATATTCCACGGAGTTGTCTGTAAAGCCGTTGTAAATAGAGTGTCGTGGCGCTGTATTGGACTTATGTGCAATGCTTGACGGCACATTTGTTTTGCCATAGCCTTTGGAAGGTGGCGGCTAGTGGACGAGACGCTCTACCGGGGGTTTCGTTTTGCAATTACACAGGAAAATTCTGTTTCGAGGCTGTCATGTGCGCTATGCGAGGGCGGCGGTGTATAGAGGGAAACTTTATCGGGGTTTGACTATATTTATAAAGTCGAACGCTAGTTCTGTGTGGCAACAGTAGGTAGGCGTTGTTGATACTGAGATGAACCCATTAGTTTGTATTTGAAATCCATTAAGTTTTGCTGATTATTTATGTGCGTGCATTAAACTGTCTGTCCGTGGGCGAAGTGAAAGCGTGTATAAAACAAAATTCCTGCCAACGTTCTAAAACATACACATTTGTTGATGGCCGTTATTATTGGAAATTTTCAGCTTTGGTAGATCCTGTTGGAACCGACTCACGACATGAAGGAAGCTGTGAATCACATGACCTTACATTTCGTAGGAGAATGGCAGTACATCAAGAGGAACTTGCGAGGAACGGGCCACCTAATATTTGTTTGGTAGTGGATTGTACAAGGCAGCGATGGGCTGAAAAATTGGCTGAGTAGGGAAGACAAGAATTGCATAAAGAATTTAGGAAAGGAGATGAAAGGTTTAAATTAAGATAAATCTTAGGGAGACAGGTTGTGATTGGAGCTGGATCGTACTGTTTTCGGTAGTGTCAAAAGTCAGGCTTTGATATTAATAATATTAAAAATTTGTGTCCTGCTAATACAGTAGGAATTGGGGGTGGGAATGTGTATTCCTATTCGAAATACCGCCCAGGTTTTGTTGCTAAACTATTTTTGTCGTATTTCGTAAATGCGTAATCTTCATTATATATATATATATATATATATATATATATATATATATATATATATATAGCCATATACCTAACTAAACACTGGTGCAGAATTGTATTTGGGAGGTGCTCAATTCTCTTTCGGTTTATCTAATATTGTACAACGTTCTTTTAAATATTTACCTTCTCGGTGTTCAGGGTTACCGTACCACCTCATTGGACCTTATATGTAATCTCTGTAGCTGAAGAAAAACATTGTCAGATAAACGAAGAATCAATCAGCGTCTAATCAGTGGTAGAAGGCAACTACCCAACTTTCCCCTATGTTCTATTTATGTCGTCGTCCTTTCGCTATAGCAAAGTATTCGATTGTCGGAAGCCATTTGTTTCATATTTCATCAAGTGTTTTAAAACCCCTACAACTTAACAAGGAGCTCTGTTCCCAGCACCAACTTCCTTGTACCTCACTGGTGCCACACGAACAGATACGTTGTGACTTTTACGATAATTAACCAATCCAGTTCAGCAGCCAAGATAAAGCACGGCGAACATAAAAATAACGTACCAGGGGTGGGAGGGGTGGATCCGCGAGAGTTGGCACCCTTAGAAGTGGAGAGGACATCGTTGACTGCCCCACCTAGATTGCTGGAGGACGACGTCTTGGAGGAGTAGAGCTTTGAGTTGCGGGCTTGCGTCTGTTGCAGGCGCAGGTTCTCCAACTTCACTGGCGATGGAATGAAACCAACGTCACTGCCTTCCTTTACTAGCCGCCCGATCCACCAGTTATTATCGTACTTCTCCTGAAATTCAATTCAGTAATAAATACAACAAAATAGTCAGACTATCAAAAATGACATGACTATAGAGAAGGGTAATACTCAAAGGATCTTGTTACTGAATATATATTAATATAGCTGAAACAGTAATTAAATTAAATGGACGAGGCTTTTTAATTGTTTCTGGATTATTTAGCGACGACATAAGCTCAGATTAAAGCCCTTAGCGTTAACGGGCTTCCTTAAAGTACTAATTAGATGCTCTGTTGATCAGAACATATCACGTTGCTAGGACATCCGAAGGTCCACCTTCATTTCATCTAAAATCAACGCTGTTAGGCCAGCAACATATTGTTGTAAGGCCCACTGAACTGTCCCAAGTCGTCTTTAAACATCACTAAGTAACTAACTTGGTCTTTCTCTGAAAATTTAAAGTGTCTCATCTGATCAAAAAATATTACGTTGTTATGGAAGCTCGTAGGTTCATTGCCTTGTTCACAAAAGCTCTCATTGGAGTCCATCGTTGGTCGGTTGAATCTAGGCTACGATTTGTTTCTCGAAGATCCATTCAAATATTAGGCTATCCTTTCATCTACGACTAAAATTGTATATATTTATCTCACTCCAATGCGTGCTACACGTTCAGTCACTTTTCAATAATCATCCTATTAGCATTAGATGCTGAGTACAAGTTATATAGCTGTATATTGTTTTTTTTCTCTCGATGTTCTGTACTTCGTCTTGCTTCGGTTTATTCGCTGGTGGTACTATTGATACTGCTACTACTTCTGCTATAAATTTTAATCACGAAACAAAAGGCAAACGAAGAGATAATTTGGATGATTTCAGGTTAGACGCTGGTATAATATTATTAAGAGTATTAAATGGGTCGTGAGAGTGTTGACTGGATTCATATAAGGCTCTTCGTAGGTTTCGGTGGTAGGATGCTCGAGTTTTATAAAAGTCTAGGGATTTCTTGACCACCAGAACGAATATAAGTGTCTCAAGGAGGACTATGCTACATGAAGGTATTTTGTATCCATCTGATTTGGTGACACAGTTTCTGCTCTTAGCATTTATTTGCGGTAACCCAGATGTAGTTCTGAGTAAGTGGGTTGAGGTTAAACATTCGTAATATTCGTCAAAAGCCGTGTCTCCATCTGAAACGACTAAGTGAAATAAAAAATAGTCATATTCGGGGCCATTGCCAAAACTCGAACAAGGTTTCCACAAATGAAGGTGAAACGCGTTAAGATGGACTGACCTAATCGGTTCACGTTCCTCCAGGAGGACCACTGATTTATGTGGGTTCGAACCACTCGATATTTTAGTTGAGACAACTTTGCTTGGGTACATTTGACAAGGGACAAACAGACTTCCTCATAGTCTTTAAATGTTGTATTAAACGTAATGTGTGACGAACGTTTCTTGCGAAAATGTATTGGTTGGAGATCGCTGATCTTGCGAATATTTGATGTTTTGTAGCAGAACGGTAAACATCAAAGCGAACAGTGATTCTCGCCTTGCCACATACACGATTTATTGTCAGAAACCAAATATAAGCATCTAAATAAATCCCATAGGTTACTGAAAAATGAAGGTTTTATATATATTGTTTTATGCAGTTTTAATCTTCAGGTACGAAACACAGTTTTTTGTTGAATATTTCAGTTATGCAGCCTATTCAAATCTTTATTTAAATATGGTTTCGAGTGGTCCAAAGAGCAAATGTTTAATTTATTAGAGCAGTAGGTGTTGCGGAAAGGTTTACGGAATGTCATGTAAAAAAAAAATTTTTTTTGACGAAGTGGATGTTTGACAGACTACATGTTTCTAAAATAAAGTTTTGATTATGAGCATTGAGTGTTTGTCAACATTCTTCAAAAACGCTGTTGAAAAACATCAATTTTGACGTTATCTTAGCAGGCATTTTCCTTGATCAGATAAAACTACCGATTAGGCAGGCTGAGCGGCTTTCACGGGCGGCTGGGTCCAAATCAGTATCTTCTATTTGTGTAGTTGCCACCCCGCAGCTAAAATTATTATTGACCACGCGCGTAGAATGACAGTCACTCGGCTGACAGACACTGCACGTCAGCTGTGAGAACATACATCGGTCAGTCGTTCCAAGGACAGTGGGACTGCCGACGTGGCCGAACAATGGCCTAATTAAACACCCTGTATCCAAGCTATAATACGCAGAGGCATCTGCGCGAAGTTCGTGAACTGTTAACTGACTCCATGATAGACATTCGAAAACAGATTGTTGTCTGAAGATGGCTGTCTTCTGAGTTGTTGCACCGCGTATTCCGGTAACGTCAGTAAATTTCCTCCAGATTACATGGCTCAGCACCCCAGAACACTGTAACTTTCATATATGCCGCCGTGAGTACTTGAAATTTCAGATAGTTATTTGATCAAGATATTACAAACCGTTACAGAATCATAATGTTTGTCAGCATGTTAATAAAATTCCTCCGTTATACACTATCCTTATCGAGTTTATCCATCGACCACTTTAACCAGACTCTGCTCTACCATATCTCCCATGTGTTCCCGTTCTCAGTCTGGCCTCATCCTGAACCCATTAGTCCGGCTAAGTCTCTGCCTTGTTCATCCAGTTCCTATTCATTAACATGCTTTCTCGCGCGAGTTACTCGCTACCCTGAGTGAGGTTTTCCGTGCTTTATTCTCAGTTGTGAGGCAAATACCAGAGTATAATTCAGAAGGGCCACGGCCCGCCGTGCCCATTAATGGCAGCCTTCAGCCAAAGCGATCCCAACATTTCTGAGTGGAACTCCCTGACATCCATCCAACGTTCTTTTGCATAAAGGCCGTTGCCAGATGGGATCAACTCCCGCTGGTAGCAAGCAATAGCTCCTAGTTTTAACATGCCAAAGCCTTCCGCCACGACAAAAACCCCGTTAGCGTTAGCACACATCCGGTTATGGTTTATAAGGTACCATTTGCAATTTCAAGCTATGCGTTTCGTACGCAGGAATGGTTTAACCTTGGAAGGGACGACGTCTTGACCTTGCGCTTAGTTAGCTTCGTGGTTGGTTTACGCGGGTTACTCACCGCCCTGGTGGCTGAGGCAGTAAGTACCTCTGAAACATCGGTCAACATCTGTCTATAAGGTGCAACATCCCAGAAGACAACTATCTTTATACTCGTCTTCCTAAGAACCAGACATTTTGTCTGTACTTCTGCTGTGCGCACAAGTGCGTAAGATCTGAAGGACTTTGTCAGTGTTGTCCCGCTTACCTTGATGTGGAGGAAGTTACGGACGTCAAACGATACAGCACTTCCGTGCACCGGTGAGTCGTCATCCACTGAGCCGTCGTAACTAACGTTTGTTCGCACAGCGAACGCCACAGGTTTCGTCTGAAATGCACCAATTACACTCTATACATGAAACGAATATTTTGTGACTATAAAATAAAAAAAAAAATTAACCCATTATATTCTATGGTTGGCTGAGTCATGAAGCATTGAGGGTAGCATTAATACGTGTTAATGTTTCTTGGCTACTGCTGACTAACTTTATCTTGGGTTCAGCAGTCGGCAAAATTAATCGTGCCTTTTCCATTCGCCCAACTCACCAATCACTCCTCCGTAGCAGTTTACCTGAAGGACAGATCTCTGGCGGGTTGTCTTGTCTCACCTACAGTTCCAGGCGCCCGCCCAACTTACCCGCGCCTTCTCCAGTTGGCTGAGTGCCTGCTTTTCCTTCTCGCGTCTCAAGGTTTCTTTCTCCTCGTCCAGCGACAAGTCGGAAGATGGCTGGGAGTAGTTCGAATCTGCCGAGCCCTGGAGCCAATACAATCAATCACATTATGACGACACCTGTTGCAGAAGACGTTACCTGGTTGTGAGGATGGTATTCCAAATTAAACATTTGTTTCATATCAGACGTCAGTTCAATCTGTGTGTACTTTGTTATGACAGTTTTGAGTCACCATACTTTGATGTCCGTCATATTCCAAAAATTTTCACGAGTCAAGTGACTGTTTGATT
The DNA here is from genome assembly GCF_977971745.1 of Zootermopsis nevadensis. Lineage (NCBI taxonomy): Eukaryota > Metazoa > Arthropoda > Insecta > Blattodea > Termopsidae > Zootermopsis > Zootermopsis nevadensis. The sequence goes on along the minus strand of NW_028259153.1, from coordinate 9,956,957 downwards.
TTTGTGAAGTATTAGTAGTTATTGCCCTTTTTGAGAGCCTGCAAAACTTTATGACATTTTAACGTGTGATATTAACTTAACTTACAGTCACAAAGTGTGACACATTTTTAGGAACATTTTTATCGCGTTTTGGATATTGTTATCTGAATGAATTATATTTTGTGCAGAACCAGATATTTAATATTATGAAACGTCATTTTGTGTATATTGCTATGCGTACAGGGATATTTTCTACCGTCAAATTTTAATATAATTTTAATGTACTTACCTGGAAAACTAATGATTTACTTTATATACGACTGCATTACATGATGCCCCTCTAATTTTGAAACAGTTTATCAAAGATATCCGTGTTTATAACTGGTTCCTGCTGTCACATGATGTGACATGACGTTAAATCATATTTGAAAATAATTAGAACATTGTTTTCTGGGGCACACGATTCTGTACCTAGATCCTTTTGTGTTTCTGTAAATTTATACTATTTCGCCATTTAAATTTAGAATTTAATTTATATTCTAAAATAATTTATAATATAAATTTAGCTTAATGAATCAATTTTGATATTTCATAAGATAGTGTAGTTGCGTCATATTGTGACTTATTAAATTAAAATTAAATTATTTGGTTATTCCGTCAAATCACAATGTATTTAAATAAGATAATTAAAATAATTAAAATATCATTCTGTGTTCCATATCGAATAATCGATTTACAATTGGAACAGTTACAACATGTTTCGGTTTTATTAAACCATCATCAGGTGTAAAATTATATTAAAGTTAAATTTAAAAAAAATTGTAAAAAAAATTGTAATTGAGTTTTAAATTTAACATAATTTTACACCTGATGATGGTTTAATAAAACCGAAACATGTTGTAACTGTTCCAATTGTAAATCGATTATTCGATATGGAACACAGAATGATATTTTAATTATTTTAATTATCTTATTTAAATACATTGTGATTTGACGGAATAACCAAATAATTTAATTTTAATTTGATATTTCAGTTGATCTTAAAACAAAGTTGGAAAGCGCTTGCATGTATTAGAACTTTCGTGGCTTTCTGAGCTGCTTGTTAGGCTTTTGAATGACATAGGCAACTTTCTCATGAGCTATTCAATTATAATGAATTGTAGTGAAATTAAGAATTCCAATCAATATGTATTTATGTTGTGCGGTTTAAATATTGTAGTTGCGAAGTTCATTATTTGAAAACAGGTCTCTTGCTATATAAGTCGGAAGGAAAGTTATGACTTGACGTGTTTTATGTTTAAAATGAGCATTTTAGGTCTATTGATCCCTGGAATACGTACAACATGAACGATGCATAATACAGTATTACGTAACTACAAAATAACTGCGTCTACTAATTCAATGAAATTCAAAATAAGAACTGAAATAAAATCTACTATTAACATTGATTACTATCTAAACTAATTTGTAGCATGGATTTCTCACATACCTACAGTAATTTGTACGCTAATAACTAATTCCAGTGTTACTAGACAGACACCAATTTGTAGATCATACTTTAACGTATTTCTTGATTTGAAATTGCAATATTGAATTTAGCATTCATATTACCTACTTTCAAGTACAGTACGATAATAGTAATTTTTATCGTGTGTAGTCTATAGATTATATAGGTTTGAATACTCATTCAGAATACTCTATAGTCCGTTATGCTACTATTGAATCATATTTCGTTCACACAGTTTTTATTTACTGTAATAAGTGATTGATTCTTTTAATTTGTGGGGTATTATATTTGTACTACAAACTTTACCTTAATATCATTAAAACGCGTTATCTAAGTCAGCTGGACCTGGGTTTTAATGAGTAATTGACAGCTATTCAGCTGATGAAATTCCGTATCATGGAACTTCAATCTTCTTCACAGTCATGAGAGAAGTATTAAATTAATTAAATGAAAGGGCTGAAACGAGACGGGTGAAAGGAACTTAAAAAACGGAATATGTTTATTATCTCTTGCCATAAAAATCCATCATTGTATTAGAGGATTTTCTTGTATTTCATACGACTATGTTACCGGAATTTCTGTTGAGACCGTCAGATGTCGTTAATGAGATAAAACGTAGATTTGTTACTGTAATTAATGGGAAATCCGTATTAAATGGTAACCACTCGGATTGAATTTGTGTAAAGAGATCACTAAACTTAAGCACAGCGGCATGTGGGTGACATGAAAAGAAGTTTAAATTATTCTTGTGTTGACTCTGCAACTGTGCAAACGAGTTATGAAGTACTATTATAAAAAAATACTCGTGTATTTCAAGCACTACATTATACACGAATGAATGTTACAAAGCACATGCAAGTTCACATTTAAAGCAAATAAAATTGTAGGTACAAACTTTAGAGGAAAAAAAATAAAATAAAATAAAGCTAAGAGCTCCACATCTACGAATACTTCGAAGAAGTAAGAAACATGCCGGCTGTATGAAAGCTGCTGCAAATTGTGTAATTCAGAAGCCGATGCAAAGAAAATGGCTTACCAGTGAAGTGTACTTGGACATAAGTTACAGGTCACACCACTAGAGTGCAGCAGCATGCAAGAGACAGTCAATAACCAGATGTTAATCATATAAAACATGAAAGTCTGCATTATTTTATTCCTGTATAGGCCTCTTCTGGGAACAGATATACAGTGGGAAAATAACACTTCAGTGAGAAACAAAAACGGAGGAATGTATAATGATTAAGAGTTACAATAAGAAACTACAAAATTACACCATGTTAATGCGAGCCAGTGTTGTGTCCTAAGCTGTGATTGTGAAATAGATGTAACTTATTACAAACCAAGATATTTGTTTGTAAAATAATTTCGTTCGTTGATTTCCATTTGTCTCCATCTGATTGCTAAACCAGCATAACCAGTACTTGTAGTGCAAAATGTGCTTTATACCGTCTCGGTTTTAAAATAATTTAGTGCATATTGATCATTGCGTTCCAAGATTGGTATAGGTGACATTTTCATTGACCACTTTACGATAACAGCCTATACTGCTTGCAAAATATTTCACTTAATGCACTTATTTATTAACGTCTGAAAGATGATGTGTACTTCTTTTAATAAATTTTGTTATTAGTGTTCTCTTACTTAGTAATAAAACTGAATAATAATTAAGTATCGTTTTTTTTCCATCGTGCTGATGTGCGAAAATGTTATTGCCCTAAATATTTCAATGTAGGTAGCTCTGGTATGCATTATTATGTATTTTATTTTGCCCTCTTATTTTTATTAGAATTATTATTTTATCTTTGAAGTACCGTGACCTACTGTGGCAATAACAGCACACCCATTTGAAGGATTAGTGAGATATATTTGTATAGGAACTTCAACTGCGTCAAGTATGACACGAAATATTTTATGCAAAGTGTAAATATTTTGTTGTTGTTGTTTGAATAATCCTTTCGTGCTGTTTACGAAATTAAATGACGTTGTAAGTGTTTGAAATTAGAACGGGAATCACTGGTGGTGGGTGTTGCGTGCGATCTGATCGGATTGGAAACAGGCACGCGATTGACTCGATCGATGTTTACTTATTTAATAACGCTGGTTATGATATCGCTTAACTTTCGTTTGTATTGTTAAATCAGCTGTTGCTGCTATTTGAACTGCAAACTGGTTATATAACGCAAACTGTGTGTTCGGAAGATTGCGAATAATGAATAGGTATGTATTTAGGGGGGAGTCATTGTTGCCTGATTTTTGGTGCCTTGTCGAAATTGTTAAGAAATTTGAGAAAAATCTCAAAATCCTCAGTAGGAAAAACTGGTAACTTCACGTAGGTTCGACAACCATTCACATTGTTGGCCTTTGACTAGTATGCGATGTCCACTGCCATCTGGGAACCATTGTCCATAAAGCTTTATAATGTTTCGGTTCAAATTACAGTTAAAGCTAACTAAACTCTAAGCGGAAGAGTAATTTTGAGAAACAAATAGTACGATCAACTGGCCAAGAAATTTCCAGTTCTTACGGAACAGAAACGTGCTTTAACGTGTTCATAAGAGCCTTCCCGCGATCCCTGTCCTGGACAAAAAAAAATCTTTTCACATTCTAATATCCTTTATCCTTAAGACTAATTTTGCAATTAAACGCCAATCAATACCTCGGTCTACCTTTGTGGGTTTAGAATGAAATTATTCATCTTTCCCGTGCTTGCTATATGCCTCGACCATCGTATTTCCCTTGATTTGATCACCCTAATAATATTTGGTGAGATTTGTAAATTATGAAACTTCTAATTGTGCAATTTTGCCCAGTCATCTGTTGTTTCCTCTCTCCTAGGCCCAAAAATTCTCGTCAACGCCATGATCACAGACACTAGCAATCAGGCAAAATTATAATTCTATATATTATGAGCCTTGCGTTTGAACATCAGACGGACAAAAGATTATGATTTGTGCAGTAGTAGTAAGCGTTCCCCGAATTAGTCTGCTCTTAACATGATTAGTAATGCCTAGTTTAAGAAGCCAAGACCGCGTTCAGATTTTTTAAGTTACATGTCGTTTAAGTTGCATGAGTGTTTTTTTCCCAGTCGGACTGCAGTAGACCTGTGGCATTTACGTATCAGTAAACAGCGCATTTATGCCCCACGCCTTAAAGACGCAGAGTACAGTGACGCAACACTTCTTTCCGAATTACTAACCTCGGCACTAGATAAAATTTCAGCTTCTGAAGAGATTAATTAAAACAAAACCTGCAATGTGCTTGCTTCTTATTTTATTGTAATTATTCTGCAAATAGCTAGAAGCCGGAGTTGAGAATCATTGTCGTAGTTCTTATTTAACGCTGTGTTATGAACGATACGAATAATTCAGAGCTGATACCTGAAGATAGTTATGGCGATATGTATATAAGACGAGAATAGGAAGTTCAAAAACAGGTAACACTATTAGTATCGATTAACAGTGTATGCGAAAGATTTTACAAGCGTTATTCATAACAGTAGATGCTTTTTGAACTTAAAGTAATACAATCCAAGGTTGTGGTAAGAAAGTTTATCAATACCTGAGATTTGAGGTTCTTAAGATGACGATTATGAAGATGGCTGTCTTCAGAATAAACCTCTCGAAGGAGGCAGCTAGTTCTATGAAACTTTGCTAAATAGCTACCAGATTACGTGGTACAACGTCGCAGAAGACAGTCATCTTCATAAGTCAGTATCATTCAACAATAAAGAAGTTGTAGAAATTCACATTACATTTAGACAACAAATAACACATCACAACAACAAAAATGCAGGTACGGCGGGGTTATCTTATTAAATTATCAACCAATAAGTAAGGAATACTCTCAGCAGATAATGATTTTAATTTTGCTTTTTTGGGAGTAACCATATCAGATATTGCGGTCTGAATAAGTAGTACTTCCTGTTTCAACGTCAGCGTTGTATAATAAAATATATACAAGACGGGAAATAACATTTGATGTAATAAATTTGACAGGAATGAATTTGAGTCGAAATGGAAATGGTGCTAGAAGTCAGGTTTTGTTGTCGCTGAATTAAGATTGGAGCTGAAAGTACAGCTAAATATTTTTGATGTTTCTCTTTATGTTTAAATCACTAAGTGAGTATACGTAATACTGATGTGACGTGGATAAATCTAAAGCTTTTATAAAGTAGTGGCATGTTTACAATACCCATGATATATTTCTAAGCAATACCCGAATCCTAGTCGCAAGTAATCTTTGCATACGCCAGTATTATCTCATCCTTAACCACGCTAGGAAGAATGCTGTAACATGTACATTATCCCCCTGATAACTGATCTACAGTTTTCTATTCACATATGTATTATCCCTTTGAAGCCCAGTGGTAACCATATGTACCATCTACTGTAATAATCATCAACTCCGCACGTTGTCCGCAGATTATATTTATGGGTTTCGTATTTTCTTTGAGGTGCGGAATGAATTTATAAATATTATCTTGACGAGCTTCGGTTTCAGAGTGTTAAAGATCTTCATTAGCAATCTAGGGGTTCGCTTACTGATTTGCGCTGATTAGTATATTCGTATAGAAGCCTGTTTGCACGGTACGTTATTGTTTCGAGTGTCTGAACACCTTAATGAAGAGAATGGATACTACAAGTGACTCAAAAGTCCCTATGCACCTGTAAGAACAATAAGTGTTGGAATTGGGAGGTGAAATGCCCACGCATGTCATGTGCGCCACCTGCAGTATGTAAATGCACAGAGACTTTTAAATCATCCTGTATAAAAGTAATATTACTAATGACTAATTTGGACGCGATGGTCTAAATTGCGATTGGCAAGGCATTAAGTTGAAATGTGAGGTAGTCGGACCGGCTAGAGATTTTAGTATCAAGTCTAGGTAATGGAAATCAAAATGTTATTAAGATTGGTATCCATGCCGTTGTGTCTCATACTTGAGCTCTGTTTTAAACCGTCGGATACAAATAGTATTTAATATTAGTTTAAAATAGGGATTAAATAATAATACTAATCACAGGTATCTGCACAAAACGGAAGTTACACGCTCCTCTGCTGATAGTACGTCTCATCAGCGTCGAGAAAATTTACCAAATTCTTGCCAGTTGTTAAACTTCTTTGCGGGCCTTGTTTATTTTTTGTTGTCATATAAACCACATTTTTTACGAGCTGCATATTATATAATGTCAAATGACAGTTTCTTCTGCTTATTATAATTTGATAAGACGGGCAGTGAAGTGGCCGTGACCTTGTTTTTAAAGTTCAGTGCAATAACTGATAAAGTTTAACGCAACTGACTCTTTCCGGCTCCTGGCTGAAACTGCATGAACCACCGCCAAGCGCTAAAAGGTTTTTCCGGCACGAATCAGGTATAGATCTCCAAAAAACAATAAAACATACTTTCTTTTTTATAACAGTACTTCGTCAAGAAGAGGATACTTCTCACTAGCAAGTTGGGCTTGGAGATGAAGAAGAAACTAGTGAAGTGTTACGTATGGAGTGTCGCGCTGTATGGAGCAGAGACTTGGACACTCAGGAAGAAGGAACAGAAATACCTGGAGAGTTTCGAAATGTGGTGTTGGAGAAGAATAGAGAAGATCAGGTGGACGGATCGAGTGACCAACGAAGAAGTATTGAGGAGAGTCAACGAGCAAAGAAACATTCTGCAGGCGATTACACGAAGGAAAGCTAACTGGCTGGGACATATTATGAGAAGGAATGATTACTGAGTGATATCATCGAAGGTCAGGTTGAAGGAAAGAGAGGACTAGGAAGAAGATTGATACAGCTAACCGACGATCTTAAACAAGGAAAGAAGATGACGTTCCAGGAATTAAAACGAGAAGCCGAGAATAGGGAAAACTGGAGAGCTCTTTTTGGGCAGAGCAATGGACCTGTCGTAAGACAGAACACTGAATAATAATAATAAAACAGTACTTGCCGGGAACCGGGAGGTCACAGTTGAGTTTCTTTAGCAATGAACAAAAGGGATACGAAAGGAAGCAGTCGATACCTACGCCGTGCTGCCCTAGGACAGAGTGTTGAATTCGAACCCTCCAGAATATGAAACAGGCGTGCAACCGGTGTACCGCGACCCCAGATTATTTTTGTCTGTAAACGTGTGAATATTGATTTCAGTGTTGTAGGCCCAGCAATATCTGAAACGGTTTCAGAATTCCGCTGGCCACATGCGGTGTTTACGGTGGTCGGCGATCATCCGTCTCTACCTGTGGACGCCGTTCTGTCCTGCCAGCAGAACACGGCATTATCACTCGTTTGCCAACTGCAGTCAGAGCTGCTACATTAATATTTGGCGAGGCTGATACTATTTGTAGCATGGCCATCCGAATGACGTCAGAGCTAGACCTGTTTTATGTTACTTCAGAGTAACTAATGAAAGTAATGCATTATAGAGTACGCTGCCACACATTCCAGCCGCTTTTGTGTTACTGGTATCTGAGATCGATACCAGGCCGAACCATGTAAATTCTGTCGTTCATATTAGGGGTAAGTTTGCAAGACTTTATACCCCGATGGAGCAGAGTATAACGGAGTGGTAAGCGGTAACGCTTTAAGGACATAATTCGAGAGGTGTCGGTTACAATCTCGACAATCTCTCAGTCTTCACTAAGGGTTGAGTGGTTTTCTTCAGTCTGTCGGGGCGAAGGCCTTCGGTTAGGCAACGACAGCCTCTTTCCATATCCCAACCATTTATGAGGCGAGTGTTTTCGGTTTAATGATGTGTGTATTGTGAACTTTAATAATTTGTTTTATGTTACGTTGAAATTTTATCGCGTGTTTCATATCCTATTAACCATTACATAACAGTACTCCTATGAAAGCCTTAACGTTAGAGATGTGAACGAAGGGCAGAGTGAATACATGCATATAGGCCTAAACGTCTTGTTCATAATACACCTGGGAAGGCGGATAATCCAAGCACAAGATGTGCTGCATTGGTAGAAGATATTTTGGACAATGCGAACATTTTATTTTGCTTTTATTCCATAGCTGTTGTACTATGAACGCAATTATCGCGTAAATACGAGAGTAATCAAATTCGAGTCAGAGGAAAAGAAAAGGATTAAGGTTATCCGAAGAGCTTGGGACTTTTTAGATAAAATGAAGGCTTAAGTCGGTTGTTGTAGGCAAATATCTCGAAGACGACGTTATTTTCAACTGATTCTTCATCTGAGTCGTAAGAAGTCTGTCCTCCGGGAAATCACAGTGGAAACGTGTTTCATCGATTGTATTCAGTTGGAAACATTTCGTCTAATTTTATCTCTTATGGAATTTGTTCTAAAAGAACATAGGAGGTGATGCCACGTGTATTTGTTTTAAGTACGTTTCATATTTTATTACGTAAATATAAGAGCAGATCCTACAACGACGTTTTAACAGACACTTTCCAGTTTCCATGCAAAGCATGAGATGTCGCGGATGTAAGAATTTCCTGTAGCCTGGATTTCTTAGTTATTTGAGAATATCGACGAGAAAAACTTCTGCAATCTTTCAGTAGTTCCTTGTTTTTCGGAAACGAATTGTGCATGGCTGTGGGCTTATGGGTCCTACTCAAACGGGTTTCTTTAAGTAAACACCAGCATGGAAACGGTTAAAATTAAATAAATTAGCCCTTCAGCTTTCACGGATTAGGCTATTTGCCTACCTGTATCAATTCAGCATTATTTCTGAAACAGTGAATACTTGAAAATTATTTCAGGGAAATCGGTCATCACAAGGCACCGAATTATGCAGGACGGTGCAACACAGTAGTCTGTTTTTGGGTTTAAGTTCTACTTGATTCATTACAAATCAGTATTATAGTCATTCTACACAAGACAATGATGAGCAAATTTTGATTCTTATTCTGCCAGCTTTGCCAACAAATGAAACTCTAAGCCCTGCATTCGTGAACGCAGACGTTTCCGCACTCTTCCGACATTGTGTGCAGATGACGTCAATTCCTGTCTGTATAATTACTTGTCGTGTCAACACATTCGGTCATTGGATGTGTCTAGACTTCCTTCCGAGAAAGACACTGACACCACAAAATCGTTCAGGAAATTGGTGTTGGGGGTGCCAGGTCTCAGTGGAAGAACGCCTTCGCTTTATAATTTCCTAAACTTACAAATAAGCAATCACATCTTGGTGGACATACGAATTTGGGAGGTCATAGACCTAACTACTCTTAATGCAGGGGCCTGAAATTCTGCATTGTAATGTATCTGAAATAAGGTTGTGCTAAAAAGATATACATACATAAAAAACGGAGTATTAACCTAGTTGTCGAACTCCATGTGCCGTGTTTACGAGGGGAGCCTAGTGTGGTCTACACTTAACAGATGACACACCGATGTATTTAACTAAGTGCCAATGCTGACGTATGATGGTTTAGTTTAGAAAAGTCGTCATTCCTCAAACATTGTACAGTAACTGGAGTAGAGTCCTTTTGACAAGCTAATTGTCGATTAGCTGATCAAGAAATTCTCCGCCGTTCATTGAACCCAACAGTTCGTTTTCACAACGGTCCGCCATTTGTTCCTATTCTGAGCCAGATAAATCCATTCCCCACCTTTCCGGTTTATTTCTTCAAGACTCATTTTAATAGCTTATTTCCATTTACGCCTAGGTCTTCCAAGTTGTCTCCTCCCTACAGGTGTTGTTCTATAATTAATTGTGTGAATTTCCCATCTCTCTTATTCGTGCTGCACTTGATGCATTTTCATGGTGTCAGATGAAGCGAAGGATTTAAGAGTTTTTATCCTCACGTAGTGGCGGGGCGACTAGAGACAAAAAAGAGAGTTGCAGTGAAGCATACATCTCCGGGGTGTTGCCGGTTTCTCGACCGGATACAGAGTGTACCTCTACAGCAGATCAGGATACTTGTGTGTCAAAGTGTCGTGTTTCCTGAAGACCCCGCCCGGCGCTGCAGTCGTATTGATCTCTACCTCATGGCGCCCAAGCTATAGCTACATCTCTCTCTCTCTCTCTCCAACGAACTACAAACAGTTTCGCTATATATCCGCCCCCGCACTCCACCCTCCTCACACACCGTCCCGTGTTTTCATTCAACGGCCATTTTAATTCATGGTTTGGCATTTTCCTGAACTTCGTACATTGTGTTCGGTGGTGGTATGCGGAATAGTGTGACGAAATTTTAAACGCAGTTCGTTTCTCGTGAATTAATTAGGAACATGTTCCTTATAACGGGGATATATTCGTGGTGGAAGGGTTGAGTGCAGAGGTTAGGAATTTTATGAATAAATGACGCGAAGTAGCATTACTAAGCATGCGTTAAATTCACAGTGTTTTGTGTTAATTGGTCTCACATTATATAACCTCGCTAATACATCTTCAAATGTTGTGACGTAGTGCCGATAGAGATGTTTTGATTATCATGAAAGTGAACACATAAAGATATATAAGTATTCATTTCCTTTTTAAAATTTTCTACCTCACGTTTTACCTAGAAAGACTGAGTAAAACCAAGATACCTCCTTTGGGATAGCCGGTAAGCTAGCGAAAACTCGAAACAAGTGCTTTCGTAGTTTAGACACAACCCATTTATTATAGGTTATTTAAATTAATCAAATCGAACAAACACAGGCGAAAGCCGTAGTTGATGACATAAAGGCAAGATTGTATGAATTGATGCCCCATTTAAATCATGGCATTGACAGACTATAAACATACAAATTTCATTTGTCTAAAACACCAAAATCGAATCGAATCCATCCAGGGTATTATGAGAAGTTTATCGTTAATGACAATCATTTCTAACAACGTGGGCCTTCCATATGCTTGGTCGGTAATTTGTCCGCCTCAGCAGCGTTACATTCAGTTTTGCTGGCGTGCTATTCGTATTCCATGGGTAAAGTTTTACAACATAAATTAGTAACAGAGTTAAAGTACATCAAACAGAAATATTTATTTTAACCATTGTAGCCTTCATTCACGAGTAAGTTTAATTTAAATCGCCATATAATATTATTTTACAAATAAAATGTACATGAAACTAAAATAAGACCTTATCCATTATAAAGGCCTCCTCGAACACAAAAAATTTTATTATACCAATTACAATATTAAAATCAAACTTTCATTTGAAATATTTTCAGAAAGATAAATACACGTGTTTAACAAAATATGAAGAATATTGCCAATTTTATGGCCGTACACAGCGTAGTGTTAATTGATTTGTAATAATATATTATATGTGTAGCATGAATACGTAGGCGACTGAAGTATTAGACTCCGGAAAAAAAACGCGTATTTCAACCCACCTACATTTTTTCACTCTCCTTAAACTGATATTTGCGTCAACAGAGGTCGCTCACCCCTGCGGTAGACGAGACTGCTAGACTAGACTCGACTAGACTAGACTATTCGTTAAGTTCAGTGTTGTGAGCATCCTGTCTGATTGAGCTATGATTGTTTCTAATTTTAACATTTCTAGGCGGGATTTACCGCTTATAGTTAATTTGGTGAAGAAAAAGATTAATTGTTGATCTGACAGGATCAGTACGTTTGGCAGAGTTCCCAGTGAGAATTCCAATGTTACTTTAACATTTACTACGACAAACATCGGCGCTTCTAGTTTAAACAGTGGACAGATTCTTTATAGAGTCTGGACGCAACGATAAATTTCAAGTCCGACGTTTAACCTAAAATGTTTACGAGGTAAGGACAGGATGCAGACCTCAGTCCGTTTCTTGATGCGTCTGCTAGCCGGCAACTAATCGCTGAAAGAGTAAAATCAGCATTGAGTATTCGTAGTAGAATCGGAGCATTGCTACTTCAGTCGACGAGTAAGGGTCTATTTATATAGGAACGTAAAGATAACGACACGAGCCCTTGCCGATTTTTCAGAAAATATTATTCAACGTTTTTCAATGGAACTGTTCATATTGGCTCCGAGCTCGTCCGTTCCACGAACGAGTCTCGCCCAACTTACGTCTCCAACGATATTTTTCCTAAACAGTTCCATTGAAAAACGTTGAATAATATTTTCTGAAAAATCGGCAAGGGCTCGTGTCGTTATCTTTACGTTCCTATATAAATGAACCCTAAATGTACGATATTTCGGTTGGATGGCGTAACTAATATCAAAAACTAATATTATCTTAATTGTGCCGGGTACTTGCACAGGATTTGAAAATAATGACAGGGACTCCAGTAACAGGTGAAGCAAACACAGAAATTATAGCGTCCCGGTTTTTAAGTCGGGTAGAGGCAAATTTAAATACTGATCTGGGCTCAAATTGTAACCGGTACTTCAGAAAATGAAAAACTCGTCAATAGCTCGTTTAGAGTAAAAAAAAGTAAAGCTGTCCCACTATACGCCATGTAGGCGCTTGGGGGGAGTGGCGGTATAGCTCCTACTCATTCTTGACCTCGGCACTAGATGGGGGTGAGTGGTCAGCATCACGCCCCGGCCGTGCTTTACCCCCGGGAAAGGATCCCGGTACCCATTGGATAGGAGGTTGGGTGGGCCCCAGAGCCGGTCTGGACGCAGAGGCTAGAGGAAAAATCCTCTGCCCCCTTCGAGGATCGAACCCCGGTCGCCCAGTCCGTTTAGAGAACCGAGTAAAATTCCGTTATACCGGTAACAGTCACGTACGTACCAATGAACACGACATCATGTTTTGTTACTAATTTCTGGAGTCACTGAGACAGGAGCCACAACGCAGTGACGCCGTCTGCTTGTCTCTTTGCTGTGTGCGTAAACAAAGCGGCCGATGGAATGGCTGGTTTACGATAACAAGCTCTTGATGACGATCAACTGAACTTTCACCGGCGCGGCTACCAGAATTAAAATTAATATATTTTTGCTTCACAAATTTCATTACGCTTTGTGAATTGCAGAAAATTGCATAATGAGGAGATTTAGCTCGGTCTTACCAACCGAGGTGTTTTTCAGGAACATTGTATTTCAGTTCTTTCTGTAATTAATGAGATGAAATAAATTGGCGATGCTCATTTCCATATTTGTCATCAAATAATTCATCACAGAAGAAGGCTAGGAGGAAAACAATGAGACTAGCAAAATAAATAATTGAGATACATTTTAACAGCAATGTAAAATGAAATTGAAATGTTTTAAAAAGTACAAATATCTTGTTCATGACAACGTTTTAAAAAGGATCGTAAAAGATAAAGGAATAATTGTTTTAAATTTATGTCAACATTATAAGTCGTGAGGTATAAAGTGATTGGTTTGTCACGATCTTGTCCGTTTTGGTATTAGCGATATTTGAGGATTCTGTAATAAGAAAATTAAGCTCATTTAAATTCAAGGTCTTTGTTCCATAATGCAAATCATAGCTAAGTAACGTAATAATAGAAACGTTGTCCACACACACACACACACACACACACACACACACACACACACACACACACACACACACACATATATATATATATATATATATATATATATATATCAATACTTCTGTACAGTACAAGTCAGTGGATGCCGTTTTCTTCATAAAATTGCAATGTACAAAAGTGAAAACTAATTTCACAATTTGAAACAAGATTTAATCCTTTTGTGAATCTCCGCTGAAGACGGTAGCGTTTTTGCACTTTCATTCTCTGCGTCTTAAAAAAAGGAGAAGGAAAAAGAAAGCGTCTTCTTTCGGTTCCATTATCGCCGTACTGTAATTTCGGCGGTGAGCGACGTTGAAATTGCCTGCAGGAACTAAATTCACTGCAGTTCTGCAACATTGGGGGGGGGGGGGGGGGAATCATAGGAAACGTCGAATTCTACGTAAACAAACATATATCTGGCAGAGGGAACTGACGCGGAAATATTGTATTTAGACTTTCGTTTGCTCTGAAGATGACTGTTTTCTAGAATTGTACGCAGTGCAGCCTGGTAGAATTTTTCCGACGTTTCAGTGCGCTTACTTCAATGAGTAAGTTGCCCTGATGATGGAGGCAGCAAGCACATCTGAAACGCCCATAAACTCCTACCAGACTACACGGCGCAACAACCCAGAAGACATCCATCTTCAGACTCACCGCCGTTAAAACCTCAAATTCTACACAAAATTGGGTTTTTTTTTCTCCACTCAACATCATCATGTAACTTCTCATTGGTTGCATACTGGACGCCGGGGTTTGATTCCCTGTACAATCAGAGAATTTTCTCTTTGTCGCCATGTTCTTATCGGTTCTGAGATTCACTCAATCTCCTACTTAAGTTTATATGTATACGTTCCCTTTCTATTTGCCGAAGAACTCCGGGATTTAACACGCAGTGAATGAATGTATGAATTAATAAATAAATTAACGCGCCTTGGGCAGAAATTAGAATACGTTCGTGTAACTCTAGTGCCATGAACAGGAACGAGTTAACAGGGTGTAATAGATACCCGGAGTGAAGCCAGCTCTGTTTCTTTCCTTACCGGGAAAATCAAGTCTAATTTTAGCTAACATGGTAAAAGAGCTGATGCAATTGGTACCGCCTACCATTTCGGAGAAGAGTTAATTTTAGCGTCATAAAATGGTTTGGTATTTGTTGCATCTGTTCTTTATCCGTCTTGTACTCATCTACACAACTGTAACATACTACTCCTTAACAGAAACGTCTTATGGATGAGAGGAATCTTCCCTGTGCCCGACGAATCATGAATTATAATCCCATTGAGTATTTCTGGAGGCGACGTTTACAAAGAACTGAGCTGTTCAGAAATAGTTGCGTTTCAGTCGTGAATAATCGTATGTGCATACGTGGACAGGACCGATGGATGCAAAGAACACACACACACTCACACTGTCGAATTTTCTTTTTTACGAATTTCACTCTTTAAAACCATCACGGTAGAGTGCGCGAAAACGGCACGCTCAGGGAGCGAAGGATTCCATTTCCGGACAGTTAGGAACGCGAACTGATGATGATGATGACAGATTTGCCGTGTAACACTTCATAAAGGCATTTCCGTAGACACTGGTGCCTGAATTCGTGTCTAGGGTCATTTCTCAACAATTTAAAATCGCAGTTTAGATTTGGCCTGTCTCTCACTGTTCCGAATGTAACAACCCCACTTAGGTTTTCAGGTTCTCGCGGTGATAAGTATGAAGATGGCTGTTTTCTTGGTTGTTGCGCTGTGCAGTGTGGTAGAAGTTTACCGACGTTTCAGAGGTGTTTTTTTACTCAGCCGTCAGGATGATGATACGTCGGCATAATTCATACTGCACAGCGCAACATGCAAGAAGACAGTCATCGTCATACTCAAATGTTACTTAGACAAGTTTACATACAGAGTTTTTCCAAAAATAAATAGAAAAACTTTGTTGTTCAAATTTAACAGTAGGACTCGCTATTCATAAGTTTCAAACGTTATTCAGCAAATACTACAATTACCGAACATCGCTTCTTAATGTTTAGTGCTCCTGCTTTGTATTCGGGAGGTCCTGGGTCCAATTCTCGTTTCGGAAAGCGGCTGTGATGATATTTTTCATTGGTTTCCTCAGTCCTTTCAGGCATATACCGGGATAGTACCTTAAATAAGTCCAAGACGGCTTCCTTCCGTATCTTTTACAATCATGTGAAGCTATGCTACTGATAGCGTCATTAAACACGCTACAAATAAATAAAATTTGAGCTATTCTTTCCTATTTTTCCCTGCTTTCTTCTGTCTCGTTTCCTTCTTTTTCTTTCTTATACACTTGTTTCTTATAAATGAACGGGTGCTGTTTCATGTCCTTCTTCGCGTACCAGAAAGGGGAAATATAGGCTGACCCGAAGACATGTAGCGGTAAAAATAATAACCAAACACGTAGCCCGAGTCAGACTAGCTACGGTCTCGTGAATCCAGCAGAAATCCGACGAGCGACGATGTAAGGTAGACTCACTTCACTTCCTCCTGTAAAATAGCTGGAAGATTTGCTGACTCACTGCCGGATACGAAACTAACTTGTGTCTGTTGCTAAGGTAACAGCCACCATGGAGCAGAGTCCTTGTACAAAAGCTAATAGCCATCTTATCTTGTGCCAGATGAATACAGTTGTTTCCTCCTGTCTGTCGAAAAGATTACTATAGATTGGCATTTGGTGCTGCTGGTCTGCCCTAAAATTGTGAGGCATTTAGTTATTATCGATACAGTAGTCAAACTTTATCGATTTTTTTTGAAAAATTCTCGCGGAGAATACACTAGTAAATTACATACAGAAATGTTATGCACTGTTACTCATAGGCCGGAGCAGTTAAATTACAGTAGTCAGATCAGAGGATTACAGACTGTTTGTGGGACATTAAATTTATAAACGAATGTTTCCAATGTGAAGTTACGCGAAGAGGGGTGTAGGGAAAGTTTGGATTAAGGCGAATGGTGGCGTTTATGCCCGGACATCTTTACCTCCATGGAATGAGAGTACACTCCCCATTTTATAGAAGGCTAGGTGAGCCCCACAGCCGGTCTGGACGTGGTGACGATAAGAGAAACCCGTGCCCCTTCCGGAAGTCGAACCCCGGTCACACACCTCATAATCAGCGACTAAGACTGAGGAATCCATTCACTGTTCTCAAACCCAGCTGAATAATTAAAGACACATTTATGAAGACCAGTAATTAACGAACCGGTTGTCAGAAGACTATTTATTCGTATAATTTCCAACAAAATAATTAACGTTGGAAGTGGCGTGTGTTATTGAGTGAGATCTCGTTCGTACTTTGGAAAGGGTTCTGTGTCGGATATCGGAGACTGGTTGCAGCTACGAATGTGTCTTGATTCCGTTTGAGTGAATCCACTGTGTTCTTGGCTGCATTTTCTTTAATCTTTTCTTTTCCTTTGTTCCTGAATGTATGGTATCTTCCGAAACAACTGGATTTGGCATGATTATGATGATTTTGTGCCCCTAGTTTTGGCGCTTTTCCAAAATTGTAGTCTCCTGTTACATTTTAGCTTTCTCATAACGTGCATCTGACTAGTTTCACGTCACAATACGATGCTGCCCTGTTGATGGAGGCAACAAGGACCTCTGAAACGTCGGTAAACATCTACTAGACTGCACGGCGCAACAACCCAGAAGACAGCCATCTTCAATGATGTTACTGTCATTCCACCCAGATATCTAATTCATAAAACGGAAATGTTTGAAAGATTTAGTGTTGTAATATCCATGCAAATGAGGCTACGTTTTCAATTGGAATGGAAAATGCTGTATTCGCCAGACTGTGCTTAGTTAGTCTTTTGATAACAGCTTTCGCACTACAAACGTAGGGGAATTTTCGTTGTAAGAGTGAATCGCTTCACAGAATTCGTGTGCATGTTCTATTATTGGCCATTGTCACATGATTTTTTTGTTTATTTAATAACCTATCACTGATTACTGCCTTTTTGAACCTCAGAGTTAAACTACATTAATAATTAAATCTGTAGAGCCGAGTTCTCTTTAGAAGCTGATAGTCCCTTATCTGGTCAATACATTTCCCCAATTTTATGGAACCGAATGTCCATTGCTAATGTGATTACAAGAGTCTGTCTCTCCCCTCCCTCATTTCTTTATGATCTGTTCCTTCAATTTTCGTATAAAACTCAAAATTGTCTCTTCTCTTCAGACTTTCTAACCAAAAATTCTGTATGCATTTCTTAAATCTATGTGTAACATGCCCCGAACTTCTGATCCCCTTTGATTTAATCGCACTAATTAATGATCAGTTTAGATTTTCTCATTGTGCAGTTTTTTCTAAGCTTCCTGAGTAATAAAGGAACAAAATTTTTCCGAAGAACCCAAAGAAGCCAAATCAGTTTAGAAGGACGCAGAGTTGACTCCTCTCCAAGTTACCTTTTTTTGATTACCTGCCACCTGTAAGGAAGTTAATGGTCTTAATAGTTAGAAGCGCCTAGGCATCATCTGGAGAAATCGATCAGACTGCTTTGCGCAGTATTTCGTATTTTAGCTCTAAAACAAAAGAGGATAACACATGTACGTAAGTGTTACACATATTAATGCCATAATTCACTTCATCCTAGAAATATTACGCAAACTTCAAACCGCGGGGAACGTCAGGCATTTATTTTGGAGCATTGTATTACCTAAAGCACGATGTCAAAATCTGGAGAGATTTACGTTATTTCTGAATAAATACTGAGTAGGATAAAGTCATACCCTGATGAAAAAACATTCCGTGTGCCTAAAATGCGTCATTGCTGCTTCTTACATATCATTTCCGATTCATTATTCATTAATCACCCTATCATTCGAAATTATGTAGTCATCTACTAAGATCGTCATTAAATAAACAACGAAGTCAGGCAACAATACGATCTCAATAGTGTGCTTTTCGTGTTTTTTTCATTACAGAAGGAAAGTATGCAAAAAATGAGAGACTTGTTAAAGTTAATCACAAGAGAAAAAATACACCGAAGAAAAAGGATAGTCCTGCCACGAGAAGCGATCCTCAAAATCGGACCAGTTGACAAATGCGGGTTATGCGACACAACGTAGCGTCTCTTGAACCCAGAATAATATTTCACAGAACCGTGAAGAAGCATGGTGATATAAATCCTGTTCATTTAACTTGGCGTTGTGTGCTTGGTTTTATATAGACTCGCCCCTCGGTCCGCATGCATTTGTCGCATTAGACCTGCTAGTTAGTTATTCGTAAGTCACGACAGAGACCATCCTTCGCATCTTGGCTATTCATCATACCGGGTAATAATCATATTTGGCATGCACCACTGCCAACTTCCCATAACTTACCCCAGACATCAGGCTTCATCCCCAGCGCACAAGAAAAACCTATCTCCTTTATAGTGACTAATGGCACCGCTCCTTCCACGGAATTGCTGTCATTGAGGGATAAAATATAAAGACTGGTTTCCAAAAAGGAGCAAAATTGCAGAGGTGCATGTCTTTGCTATTTTGAATTGCATAAACTCCTAATTTTACAAACTTTGAATTAAACAATGTTTTCGTTAAAAAAAATTTGAAATGCCTATCACTTCTTGGGTATTCGTAATAAGTTTTACTACATTGAAAACATGTCAGATGACTGTCTTCTGGGTTATAGCGCCGTGTAGTCTGGTAGACTTTTACCAGCGTTTTAGAGGTACTTGCTGCCTCCATCATCAGGACCGTCTTCGTAATCACTGCCAAGAGAACCTCACATTATATTTATGCCATGTCGTGTGTACGCCTCCTTCCTTCTACTCCCCGCATTACAACCCACCTGCTTTGTTCATGAGGACAACTGTCCCCAAAGAATCAGCCATATTTGTGTGTTCTGTATAAACTAGTGGAAAAGAACTCGTTTGAATTCGAAGGGTAGTGATTTCCCTAACACCTTCCATATATGTATAACATCCCCACTACTTCAACATTTTTGTTACGCATGTCAGAAGTAGTCCTGCTTCTAAAAGCTGCCTGAGGGTATCAGAAATTTGCAGTTTGGCGTAATTTCTGATAACTTCCTGTCACCCGCGCTATATCAACGTTTATCGCTCAGTCCAGGCCCCTTCAAAATCTTCCCCTGTGAATGAAAGCAGACACAAACATTTGCACCTACTCTTGTGTGGTACCGTTCTTCCTAATTCGCCCTCTCTTTCTGAAGCAATTTGCCCTAAAAATGACAACTACAGTGTTTACCAAACGTCGGAAAACGTTAGGCATTTGTACCCGAGAGTCGAAGTCATATATTACAATTTGTGTTAATTTTGATTTACGATATTAAATGTTAAACATGATTAGAAATTAATTTAGGAAAGAATTTAAGTATTATTTTAT
The DNA here is from genome assembly GCF_977971745.1 of Zootermopsis nevadensis. Classification (NCBI taxonomy): domain Eukaryota; kingdom Metazoa; phylum Arthropoda; class Insecta; order Blattodea; family Termopsidae; genus Zootermopsis; species Zootermopsis nevadensis. Next base: position 9,936,733 of record NW_028259153.1, on the reverse strand, counting down.
GGTAGCTAATAAATTATTTGATACTGAACAAAATATAATAAACTTCCGATCAGTAATCTCACAGTATAGTACGATAACTGTGAAACTGCAAGGAAAAGTAAATCAGAGGTGCGTTTTATTGTCATTTATCTTCTCGTCACTACGGTCTGACTCAAGCAGTGATCTCTTCAGTAGACAGTTCCAAAATTCTTATTGAGACAAGCAGAAAGACTCCTTGGATGGGAGATCAGCGAATCGAGAATCGTTTAACTCTACAGCAAAAACAGACAGGTATCAAACTGACTTTTATTTAGCCTAGTTTAACACAGATACAGTGTCAACCATCGTAGCTTCAAAATGGTCGTTCAATATAGACCGTAACAAACAAACAAATAAAGAAATACGTTTAGCTTACACGTATACATAATTTACTTTTTCTGTTATTTATAGGCATATCATTTGACAGTAAATAAACAGTGTAGTTTAAACTGCATCGTTAAATGACTCAAGAGTTAATAACAATTCCTTTTAATGCCTTTAAACACTAGTTATTGTGAGGAAGTGTGGTCTGTGATTATAAATGAGATATTTCGTTCGTATCATGGAAAAGGTTGACACTGAATTACAGTTTCAACACAAAAGGAATTCCGTAGCTAAGGTTACACAGCGCATTAACACGTATCCGCACTATTATGAGCCCGAAAGTCATCTGACAGCATATGCCGGTACTATGCTCTTTGTAAACTTGTCTGTCCATTGAACAAAGCTTTCAGAACGGAGGAAATTACACACACTGGTGAGTGAGAGGAGACTTCGATCCGATGCTTTCTGGTATGAATATCAAATACCCTGGAATTTTCCAGGGTTAAGTTTGCTTTTCGCAACGTGTGTTTAAGTGTGCAAGACTAAATTCGACGCCCACATAAAGACCGAAAGTTAAATTTTGTGTATAATTCGAAATCCATTATTTCATGGAGGTCTCATTTTGTTCTTGTTTGTTTTGTTTCTTTGTTGTTGAGCACAGGAGGAACAGGAAACATTTTTAAACTTGTCTAGAATTACGTATTCTTTCCGAGGCTCGTTTATAAGCGTCTCCATATACAGTGGACTTATCTTATTCGCCATCTTAATATTAGGAATTGCTTTTTAATCGAAGATTTTTGCGATCTGGGACGTTGCGCCGTATGGTGTGGTAGAGGTTTAACGACATTTTATTGCCTTGATAATGGAGACAGTAATCTCCCGTCTACATTTAGGTCTCCCAAGAATTTTAAATCATTATGACTGTTACATGTTTATATTGATTCAGCATTGTGCGTCAAATGTATCAATAATAATGAGCAATAATTTTATGGGGGAATTGGCTGAGTACGAACGCATGCAAACAGAAGAAAATTCTCATGTCAGTATATCGATTAAATAGACTTTGGATATTTAAACCAAAGTACAGGTTAACAACAGAAATGTGTTAATAAGCCAGAATTCTTTGGTGTCTGCTTGAAGGGGGGGGGTATCATCTTTTCTTTTTCGTTGTATGAATTCTTTTCAGAAGCCAAGTCTCGGGATGGCCAAGAAACTATCATTGTTCTCTGTTAACCACAGTATTGATCCAGACGGACGTTGTGTAAAGAGAACCGAGATAAAAAGTACTTGGAAATGTTACAGAAGATGTTCTGTCTCACTTGGCCCGCTGTTCGAAATTCATTGCCTTTCAGAACATAGTACAGGACGATTAAAACCAACGAACTTATGGTTCGTTTAAGTAAGAAATTCAGTGAAGAATATTCACTATATAAATGATGGGGAAACATACAGCTACTTTGGGTTGAAGCATTTTTTGTTTTCATTAAACAGTCCACAGTAACTATATAAGGTGAAGCTGATCTGTATAAGATTTAATTGAAGTTACTTAGGTTTTTTAAGGCAGAGGAATTAATAAGGCTGAAGAAATGCGTGCTGAATTTTGTTTGGGGAATCTCTTGAAAAGTGGGCATTTGTATGACGAAGAACAAGGTGGTAGGAACGCAACAACATGAATATTGTGGAAAAAAATTGCGAAGGTGAGATGTAGATGCAACGGATCCACGATTGTATCCAGCGGTGAAATTTTGGTGTTAATGGTGTTGAGCCACTTGTTTCAGTTTAAGGAATATCACGTTCGTGAACTAATCATAAATAATATAACTAGACTCCTGGAAAAATTAGCTAGGACCTTTTGGATTTTGTGGATATGAAATACGATTTTTAAATAAAAGGACACTTTAATTTCAGACAGAGACTATTTTATGATGCACGCTCTATGTATATACTGTACCCTTAATAACAAAATATAATTCAAATTCTGCTACGTTTGAAGTTCGCAACCGTTTTACGAATCACCGAAGTTATTAAAATTTAACATTGACCTGACATTTCGTATAGGCCCTGTACAGTGTATTATATTCTACCGAATTTTGTATTAACACTGAAAAATAACGCTGCATAACGCTACTTTGTAGTTGTGCTATAATTATAAAGTTAAATCCTAGGAAAAATTTTGCTTCGACTAAAATATAATTATGTATGAAATATAGTGTTTTCTGGTTGTTGTTCGTAATTCTGTAAGTTGTAGCGTTGCAGACTTCTAAGCTGAGTCATTCTTACACCGCAAGATTTGGCTATGCCATAAAGTTAAGATTAATCAAAGGTTCTCTCTCTCCCGTTGCCGAACACCGGGTATAAGAAAACCTTCAGAGAACTTTTTAAATTACGGTCTTGGCCATGTGACGTAGTTGAACCACTTGCGTCAGGCATAGAAGAAGATGGAATATCTGGAGACAAATGAACATCGAAATTGTCCTCTTAGAAAACAAGAAACGAGCTCACATAACACGAAGGAAGTGTTTCAGTTTTGAAGTATATCGCAGTTGGGAGGATAATGTTGTTTATGAAGAGATTCAAAACATTTATACACGTCACCTATGTCATTATCGTAATTAATTAAACCAAATAGATTAAGATGGGCTAGGCATGAAGCTCAAATTCATGCAGAATTCTTACTAGGAAAGTGTTCATTTGAATGCTGAAGATGGAGATGGAAGAATATAGTTACTAACAAGTTAAAATTAATCTTGCTGAACCGTTTTGTGGATATGCTGATTACGTTCAACTGTCTCAAGTTAGGATGATCAATGGGTTGCTTTGGTAATAATATTATTTAAACAATTAAATATATATATTGGCTAATCCTTGCGCTGGGGATTTAATGTTTATTATACTGCTGTTTTGATGATGTTGATGCTGTTAACAACTGTTTAATTTAATTTAATTTAATTTCACATCGTTATAATCTGCTTCTTGTTATTAATTTTAATAGTGTTTATAATTCCATTTATTTTAACGTTATTATTCCATTTCTTCCTCGGTCATCCAAATTGACACTTTACAAGGCGTTTCGCCGAACACTAATAGCAATGCGTAAGGTATCAGTAAAGATAAATTGATATTTATAGAAAATAACTGCGCCATGACGACGTATAACAGTAAAAATATAGTTATAGTAGTAAAGTAAAGTTTGTCCCGCTACGTGCCATACAGGCGTGGGGGGGAGTGGAGGTATAGCTCCTCTCTTTCTTGACACTAGATGTGGGTGAGTGGTCAGCATCACGCCCCGGCCGGCTTTACCCCCGGGAAAGGACCCCGGTACCCACTGGATAGGAGGCTGGGTGGGCCCCAGAGCCGCTCTAAACGCAGAGGCTAGAGGAAGAATCCTCTGCCCCCGTCGGGGATCGAACCCCGGTCGTCCAGCCCGTAGTTAGTCACTATACTGACTGAGCTATCCCGGCTCATAGTTATAGTAGTACACGTGTTATTATACTGCTATTTTTACTATAAAAATATTTTACAAACACTTTTGTTGAAACGATAAACAGAATGGTTATCCCATAGAAGGATGTACGTTCATATTGAAGTTTATTAATTAAATATTTTCATTTGTTACAAAGAAACGTGTTACTTGTTTAGTTCTCACGCGTTTAACTACTTCGCGATAACGACGTAGTTCCCCATGCGTTGCCGAACCAATGATGGCGGTTGTTATGTGGTAGCGGAAGGAAAAGCTGCCGTTACGTTAACAAGCAGCGACTATGTTGGATGTAACGTAAGTGAATGATGGCCTTTGGTTGAGTCCACGTTGAAATGTCAGGGGGTTGAGGAAGCTTCTTAAAATCTGGCATTGTAATCAGACCTTCACCCTGAGGATGAATTTGAAGTTTTCACGGCTGTGTAAATGTGTGTTGTGGTAGGTAAAAAGAAACATAGAACACAACAGTCTACAATTCATCTTCAGATATTTTTTTCTTGTGATTTATAAAAAAGCTACGCTGCGAGTTAAATTACATCCATTTGTTCAGTTTTAAGGTTTATATTACCGGAAATAATAACAGCAGCAGCAATGTATGATTAATATAACTGGAAATTGTGCGATAGGAAAGTAGATTTTACGAATTCTGCCCAAACTTCTTTGTATGTTGGCTGTGTGAGATTTTCGGGCTTTGAAAGCGATGAAAATGTCGACTGTGTTCTAATAGCGTGTGCACTTCTAGATGGATTTGCAACACATCTTAATCAATAATCGCAAGTTCAGAGAATGTAATATTAAGTCACGTAATAAAGGGGGAAAACGAGTAATGGAGTTTATCAAACTGAGGCGAATATGAAGCAGCTAAGTCTAAACTAAGCAGACATAAAAATCTGAAACATAACAAATCGTTGTCAGTCCAGGTTTGCACTTCTTGTTCATTGCGCAAACATTTCGAAAAAAAAAAGTTGCATAATGACCGTTCAGCTGTAAAATGTTGTTGTTTGCACTGGCAGTGTTATTTGAACTTCACGCTCCACATCTTATGCACCTTCGCTTTCGTCTGTTTTGTGAGTTTCTGTTCCTGATCCAAGATACTTTCGTCTCACTGCATACCTGCAAGTTATTTTAGTGATTTTATTAAAGACGTTGCAGTATCGAATTTAATTAAAATCCGTTTAGCGGTTCTCGATTTGTTACATTTCGACAGACGGACAGGCAAACATGGCGAAGCTAACAGAGTTCTTTTTTTTACGGATTTTAGTTACAAACATCGTTTATTGAAATGAGCTGCTTTGTAACTTCGAAGGCACTTGAACTAGTGATGGGGTACACGACAATGAAAGATGCGCTGGATTTAACTCCAAGGGCTTCACGGTTGATCGCCCGAGAACACTTCATTGCAGTGAAACGTTTGTTTGCATCTTGAATATCCGTGTATTTCCGCTCATTGAACTGGGCAATCAGAACTGGCAACGCGTGATCGCATGAATTTATTTTAAAATTTAAAATGTGGAGTTAATCAGACGATACGTCAGTATTGTGAGCAGTAGAATGTGGTAGAAGGTATGTCTGGTTTAATGGAACTTCACCTACGCCCCAAATGTCAACACATGAACTTCGAGTTGGAAATTAGTAGCTACTTCATCATTCTGACCTTGTACATGCTGTATTTTAAGCCTTTGTTTTCCGTCTTCCTTTCTAAATGTTCTTCATTAAAATTTATTTTAACGCTTGTTACTTGAATCCTTTACGACGCTGTTTCAGCTACTGATACTATGAATTTTGTATCCAGGTATGGTAGGATGATTGTGGGTAATGAATTTGAATCGAATTTAAAGAAACGTATTTGTTCTATTTTGAAATACTGTCCTGGTATTCTTTTTATGGAGAAACTGAAGGAAACCACAAGAATCTTTCTCAAAATAGCCAGTACCCGGCAGCGTTTCTTTCCCGATACCCACAGAATACTAGCAGATTCCGTTCTGCTTAGTGACTAAATCATATGCGGAAACAGTACTTAGAAATTGATTTTAATTGAAACTGCTTATCGACATGTCCACATGTGGGTGTGTTCATTAACTTTGTTCAATAATATGGTTCTAATACCAGTGACTAGCTTCGTGCGTGCGTGCGTGCGTGCGTGTGTGTATGTATGTAAATAACTAGGTCAGCTTCAATTAATCAGTTATTTGGGCATTCACTCATTTATCCAGCTTTTAATTCTGTCAGCTAACAAGTTAATCAGACAGATGGTAATGAAGCCAGCTGTTTGTCTGTCGCCGAACCAGTTAGTCAGACAGACAGAAGCTAAGCCACTCAATCTCTGTCCCTTTTACCCAGTGCTGAGTAACGAAATTTCAACTGGACTATATTCTTCCCACCATTCCGAAATCTGAATGGACGCTCCTGTATTATAGTGGGTGGACAGACGTTGACATCGGCGTCGGAACTGTTATCGATTGTGACGTTATTCGCGTCCAAGAGGCGACCTCATCCTTTCCCTGCAGTCGCACCAACATGACAGCATGATATTGCAATAATAAACTGTCTTAGGCCTATGATGTTTTAGAAGGGGAGGGACTGAGCAGTGGCACACGACCGCTCAGAAGAGAGTCCTGATTTAAACTTCTGGGTTATTAGAATCGGTATTGACACGTGAGTGATATTTCTGTACTTGGCGTACCCATGGAAACGAGCAGAACGTCGGAAGTGGGAGAAATGTTTGGTTCAGAAAATTGTACGGTTAAGAACTCCTGTGTACGTTCATCGTTCGCATTAAACTGTCTGTCTGTCCGTCCATCTACAGATTTAACGTTCAGTGCCCTCGATTTTTATGTTACGCAGTCTCGTACAATAACCGTCTTACGCTCTTGGTTGAAAAGGTTAGTGCTTCTTAGAATTCCTTTTCATTCTTAAAAAGAAATTAGGGAATTGAGCATTCGCGCTGAATGTGTCCGTCAATATATATGTATATTTATCTATGTATGTTATACATAGATATTTACATTTCTCTGTCCGTCTGTCTTTCTACATTTATATCTGACATTTTATTTCACGTAATATTTTTGAAAATCAAACCCGTAATTTGCGTCTCTTATTACGAAAGCATCGTTATGCCAGCTCTCTAATCAGGAGGTTTAGTGTTTAGCCTTTTGCGCTGCCAATAAAAATCGTCCTTCTGAAGACTAGATAGTATCACGATGTTTCGATTTACGAGAATTTAAGTCTCGCCTTTTACTAAGCAAAGTTTTTGCTTGACATTTTTTTTTGTATTATCAGCACAGAAATTGAGTTCTCCGTGTATATTGGGAAAAAAAGACTATTAAGTTGTTTAACGCCGGTGTTTTAGCTGCATTGGAAAAACGTAATCGAACAGGATTGTAAGAAGTGTTCAGATAGTGAGTAAGTAAGGATTTGTCTTACAGTACCATTACTGTATTTACCTGATTGGGGGAAATGTATGTTTTAGAAGCGCCAAGAGCAATAAACACAGCGTTGTTTGTTTAATATGAGAAAGAATATTTGCCTATACTTCGTTAATGTCGGACATTTCTTTTCTATGTACGCTATCCTTAATACATTATTCACATCATAACTGAAGGAAATGACGTGTTTGAGTGACGTGCCAAATGACATGAAGCTGTATGTTATAGTGAGAATTAAACTGAATTAAATGCAGGCTAAATTACATCATCGTTATTGTTAAACGACAGCTCTTGTATCGCTTCTTTCTCACGCTTTCTATGGCTCATCATTTCTCTTGGATATTACTGTAAAGCTGCGGGTATTGGTTAGTGTTCTTCCATTAATAACAGTTAATGCATTTAACTCTTTAAGTCACAAAAAAATTCAGAGAAATTTTGAGGAGGGAATTTATTGAAGTGGTTTATAATCTTGAAGAGCGTCTGAACAGTATTTATGAAATCAGTTCTTACCTGAATAAAAGCACAACACAACTCCATTACAAAGATCAGTTGATTAATGCTGTTTAAATTTATTCTGAGGATCGTACGAAACCAACAAATACGCTCGGTATGCAAAATGTCCAGGTACTGAGTGTTAAACTATGCGGTATATATAGTTACCAATGTGTTTTAAAGCGTTACGTATATCCGTCTCCGTGTGTTTAGTTGAGTTTAACAAAAATAGTAAAGTCCAATGTTAGCTTCTCAAGAAGCATTGCAATACAAATAAGCAGCTGACAATTGTACGTCCATCTCAGATGTTATTTCTGTAGCCGACATATTTGATATATACATCATTTAATTACCTTAATGTTTTGGGAGGTCGCTTAAGACAATATACGAACTCCAAGAGAAAATGTCGTAGTTACTGGGTTTTTGGAATTTGTCCATCGTCCAAGGTTAAAATACACACGACGTTTCAAAAACAGGATCTGTTTTAGTCTTCAGGTGTGTGGGGCAGGGTCACCGATAGACGGAGCTAGTCTCAATCACCAAAAAACCCAGTGACTCCGACTATAACATACTATCGTCAGAACCCTACAGAATCCAAGAGAACGTTTTTATTTTATTTTTATTTTTATTTTTACAGGTAGTGGCTGCATTAATAAGATAGTTTATGGGTGCATTAAGGCAGATCGTAAGCGCATTATTAACATGGATTATAGGTGCATTAGTATGGTACTTCACTTTCCGCCAAGGTCTCCTAATTCTTTATTTTCCTCCTTACAGTGTTTCAGTCGCCGTTGGCTATAACGCATACACAAACATTCACAGACGAACGGATGTGACAGCCACTTTAAAAGAGTATGAGGGTATTCTGTAGCAAATATGACAAATTAAGATGACAGCTTACATTGCTAACGAAAGATGAATCTGACCTTTTTTCGGCAGTGAAAAACTTGGTATGTAAAAAAGCTTCATTTTTGCTATCCGTCATTTAGAAATTAAATAATTGGAACACATCATTTATTAACCACGTGTTAGCTAAAACTTATTAATCGCTTCTCTTCCGAAACACGTGGTCGTTATTATTTATCGCCAATTTTCCTGACCACGTGATCGCTTAAACTTTATGTAATGCCTATTTTTCTTCAGGCGCGCAGTCTCTCTCCGTTGATAGCATACTGCTGCTTTTCTCGTCTTGTCATGTTAGTCACCTTCCACTCGTACTGACAGATTTATATATTCGCTTCGAAACACCCCCTTCTTCCAGCTATCCACTCTGAAGATGGCAACTTATAGATCAATTTATGTACAGTTATCGGTGCCACCCGCGACCCACATGGGTTCACAGATAGGCCTAACTCGAAACTTGTCAGGGACGACACTGGAATGGGGTTGATTTGGTAGTTAATTAGGCGGATAGAGAAAAACGTCGACATTCGGGGATACTTCGCGCCGATTGCTGAAACTTAGCCGACGTATCGGCGTATAAAGCGGTAGAATCTCAAAATTGCTAGTGCAAGTTTTGTGAACGATTTAAATCCAAAAACGTTAGCAAATGTACGCATCGCGTGACTCTCATGGTTCGTTCGCCATTTGATTTGACTCTTTTGTCAGATGAAATATTGGCATAACACTGTTCATAGCTTGGCAACCACGGAATACGACCAATATAAATGCTGTTTATTTCTTAAATTTTGCAACAAGGCGTTATCAGGGGCGTAGACAAACATTGTTAAGTTACATTTTCGCAGAATATAACCCTTCCACCTCACAAGTTTTAGCATCCATCACGTTGGTATTAATGATTACAGAACATTAAAAATAGGGCTTGGAGTGGCTTCCAATGGTGTAACGTCCATGCCAAATTTCATTACCGTTCTGTCGTTCTTGACATGTTTTATGCGTACAGACGGACTGACGTACAAAGGAAACTTAATTGGAACTCTGCAGGAATCCTACGAACACACCAAAAAATGGAGTCACTCCTTCTGCATTCGCCAGTGAAATTTAGAAAACGAATCATCTGTTCATAAAATCGTATTAGTGCTTTTCTGAAATATAAGTAGGACATTGGCTATTGGTTTCTTCTTTCTGATGAAACACAAATTATAGCTACATTCGTGTGCCTTATTTAGTTAGTGTATGGTAATGCAGCATAATAAGACTTGCCACTACAGAAGTTTCTGTTAATTTAAATTTGGTTTTTTTAAAATAGGACTTGTTTCATATGTCGACAGTGTGTAATGCCCATTGAAGCTGAGACAACTATGAACTCTTAACAGTTAAATAAAGATAGATACATCTTACATTCGCCTTCTTCCTATTGAATCATCTGCTTACATCTAGCTACATTGCTAAACCTCACCGGGTCTAGAATGTTTGCAGGAGCCTACTATAAATGCTGAAAGAATTTTCCGTTTATTCATTCCGTGTTATCTGGAATTATCCTGAAGCATATTGTGTTGAAATCTGATTGTGTTCTACCATCACAACGCACACCAAAAGTTCATTGACCGAAACTTGCGTGTCCAGACCTCTCGTTCGACGTGTGTTGACATGATTGCGTAATTGCTCTGAATCTCGTGTAATAATTTATAATTATCAGTTAATATCAATAGTTTCTTAATAGTTCTGGTTAATGTTTGGAGCAGTGTGTATTACGATCAAGTTAGGAGTCTTGTAAATTAAACAAAAGTCTAGTTCAGAATAATAGTTTTTCAGTTGCCTAACGTTTATTATAACTTTCTCGTCGTCAACAAGGAACTTAAAAATATGACTGTTTGAAACAAAATAATCAAAAGGTTTCACTTCCTTTCTTGAACGACTGTATTCTCTGTGACGGGAGAAAAGGGTATAACAATAAACATCGACCAGTAAAGCTTTCCGACACTGGCTTGGCCATTGCGTAAAGGCCATCGTCCATTTTCCAGTACATAAAACACACGTATAACCCGATTTATCCAGTAATAGAAATTAGCGCAAAGCAACGTTAAAATTAATGAATAAAAGACTTGTTTTCCACTGAATGAATGTTAATGAGATCATAAGCCGATATTTTTCAGTGGTAAACTTAATGACTCTAAATTTTTATTATTTTTATTTAGTGTTCTGTCTGACGTCAGGTCCATATGAACAGGATCCTTCCATCTTTTTCTCGGACTGGGACCTGTTCATATATGTTTTTTTAGGCAGGTGATCCAGAAGTGGTTTGCCATTGCCTTCTTCTGTGTGTGAATGGAGTAATTGTTGGGATGCCACGGAGAAACCGGGGAAGCCCCCGGAGGAAAACTCCGTGTTGCCTAGACCACGGCCTTGCCCAACACAAGTTATAAATTCGGGCACCGCCGGGAATCGAACCCGAGACCCCAGGATTACAAGGATACATAAATATGGAATTAAATAAGGAAGTTGTATTAAAATAAATTTATTTACCGCAGTTCTGTTGCTCGTAACTTATATTTCCTAATTGGCTGAAGTTTATCGTCAGAGGTTAATTCGAGGAGGTGGAGTTGTTGAGGCATCCTTTGATTTCTGAAGTCAAGCTTTTGATTTTAATTGAAAGTCTTCATTTTTCATTGTCTGGGACTTATCTTTTAACGACATCAACCGCGGTCGATTCAGCAGACCTTTGAACACTGATGTAGGCTAGTAGGCTAAAAACTATTCCACCCTGTTATGAGATCCGTGTTACATTGTGGAAGCAGAAGCAGTCATTAAACGATGTTAACAAGTAGGCGGTGACAATCGAAGACAGTTCGTAATCTAGCATCAAATCCTCTACACGCTGTACTTTATTCTTAATATAATTAAACCAATATAATAAATAATACAGTTTCATGTTTGCGTGTTTGATTGCGCTTCAAGTGGGGATAATTGAGTTTCATGTTCCAGATAGAGATGCAGAGGCCTTAACATTTTATGGAACCCTTCAATGTTTCAATATCTTCTGTACTGTTGTTTTATTCCTGTATTTTCTCAGCTCCTGACTCATATTTTTGCCATCTGTCCCTGCCTTCGATTAACATAATTTTATCGAAACATCCACCGTTATCAATCCAGTCGCAACTTTAAAATTCTTCGTATTGTACCCTTATATTTCCGAATGAATAGTAGTAATACGAACGGGTACAACGATGACCATTGACCTCTTCGTATTATACACGGCATTCATATCATTTGTAACAAATTCTACCCTCTTAATTACTGATTTGATTTCTTATGCGCACTATACGATGGTTAGCATGCTCTTTTCTTAGGAAACATTTGTACTGTTACCTGCTGGATTAGTAAAACGCGGGCGAAATCTGATGTTATCAATTGAATACGTTACATATTTTTTCCGTCTTTTAGGCCGTTACAAAGAAATTGGGATGAGTTTTGACGTTTCACTACAACCTTTGTTGGACGAAATTGTTAGCTCCCCGCCCTTGGAGAAACATAGCTTGTCGGCTGGTCCCTTTTGAGCAAGTTGTTTTCCGAATCTGCAAGCCGTCACCTGATTACACACGAAACTTGCGGACTATACTTCTAGTCTTGGTCAGGGAATATAGGCTATTGATTTATTTGGTACTTTATGTTAAATATTTGAGTTTGCCCTTGTGTTTAATTGAATACAATGACAGGAAGACATGTGGACGTGTGGATCGTCTGTTCTTAATCTCGGTTCTAAATGAAGGAGTGTGGGCAGATTCAGACCTCGATCTCTTTAACCCAGGGAAGATCACTAGTAAGTATTGGTTAGGAGGATGGATGGTCCCCAGGGCCAGTGCATTGTATCTGTAATGATAGGTTCGAAGCAGTTCGGTTGCACAGGGATTAATAAATGTGTGTCTGCAATGTGAGCAACGAGGAACCCAAGATCTTTAATGATGCATTTTGAAACGTATGGAGCTGTTACAGGACTGAATGTAACAATTTATTGTTGAGGTGAGTATTACAGATTTCCGAGCGTACAGACTCAGCGATGAGGGAGATATCGGTGTCGAATCTAGGCTGGTGCCTTATATCCTGACTGATTTTTTTTTTGGTTCCTACATTTTCTGCAGGCAAGATTTTTGTTGGGAAGTTATATTTGTGTCTGTCATCCTGACTCAGATCCCTTAATGTGGTTAGTATTTCTGTTTCGTATTCAGGAGGTCCAGTGTTCAAATCTAGGATCAGACACTGACTAAAGGTTTTTGTGGTTTTCTTCAGTCCCTTGACGCAAGTGATGGGATGCCTTAAATTAGGCCACGACCATTTCCTTCAACATCCTCTGTGTTATATAAACACTGTATAATTTGAGCTGCTGACAGCGTCGTCGAATAAATTGTGAATAAACAAATAAATAAAAACTGGGACAATTTTAAAATAAATATAAAAGTAGTGGAAGATGTCAACATAAAAAATTGAGTGATTGTGAAGGTTTTACTGTTGACCTATTGCAGGATGAATACCATATTTATATTCCTGTTTTGTGTGATTGTTAGTAAGAATGGCAGGATCTTGCAGCCCTAATTTTTTTCATTGAAGTCTCATTAAATTGTGCAATACCAGAACAAACATAACTTTCAGCATAGAATTTTACTTCTACGAAACTGAAGAATAAAAGCAGCACTGTGTTGGCAGGCCTGTTAAAACGTGTTACCTGTGTGAAGAGTTTGTTGTAGCCCTGCTGGCTGTATTGGTGGCTGGTGTAGCCAATCATGTTACGACATGCTCCCGGCTCTCGCTTCTGCACCATGTATTCGGCCGTTTTTAAACTCTCTTTAACACTAACTCCTAGCAAAAGGAAGAATATTAATAGCGAATGCAGAAGTGGATTGTGCAGAAGTTGCTCACAGTACGGTCTGTTGATACTGATGTCATCGTGGTAACGTCTGAACAATACTGATGCCAGTTTCACAATAGTCTGTATTAGAGCAGTCCAAGGAATCTCAGTTAACATTGAGATTGCAGTACATCATCATTTGACTTCGGTATAACGTTCCTCTGTTACAACAATTAAAATAAGTTAACAAATCAGAGAGTTACAACAACGAAACACACTCACTTGACGCACGCTCTATTTTCAGTAATTCAAGTATAATCTCACTGACGTAACGCAGTTCAGTGTGCACTGGTATATGAAGCTCACAGAGCCGTTCTTGATGACGGATTCGCACGCCGACCTTGTTTCAGGCACCTGACATCGACACACTGACCCAGCTGGAAGCCACTGACATAACCTGCACGATAACACACGCAAAGTAACTTCTGTCGGCTTAGACGTTTATACCCCTTCTATTTTGTGTGCTTCGAACGCCCGGTGTGTTCTGAAGGTGTGTGTAATGCGTGTTGTATATCGTCGTTTTCCGACAGGAGTTGTTTCTCTACTCATTGTACCAGTTTGTACGTACTGCTGCTACGATTATCTGCGCATGCGTTAGTATCGATTGAAAACTTAACAGGCAAACCTCGTCCATTTTACTTGTCCTGGTGGGGGTGGTTGCATGCTTGTGTTCTGTTTGTTTGAGGAAATAAAGTTAAGTAAATGAAGAAGAGGCTTCATACAAAAGGATGCAGACTTCGAAAATGTAATGGTAGTAGTATTTTGTTCTGTACTTCGATTGTACGTATATTACAGGAACTAGCTGTAGCCGTGTTGATTATTAAACGAGAATTGTACTGGCCACATGGTAGATGCGACAGAAAAAGGAAATGAAGATTTTAACAGTAATATCTCTGGTTTCCGTTGTAAAGGTAGCTTATTCGAATTCGTGTTATTAGCTGTCACGGCTAGTGATCCCCTCCCATATATTGTTCTAGACTCACGTAGTACGTATAACAGCTGTGCATAAATGTGTAGTAATTTGACTCTTATAATGGACAAAGGTTATGTAACTAAAGCTTTAAATTTCGGTCACTGCCTCCAAAAATATGCTGGAATTTCATTACGAATATCAGGCGTTTAACGGTATTTAGAAAAGCAATTGCTGTAAGATTTTCACGGTCGATTAGCAACGTCAGGGATGAGTCAAATTCCAAACTTTCCGAAGACTAGATCTCTCCCTATCATCGGGGTCATATAACACGCCAATACCCAGGGTGAAACTGCTAAAACTGATCAGAAAATTTGTTCATTCCTCAAACTTACTCTGGTGATGGAGACAATCTTCTAAACTTTGGAATATGACGCGGGTTAGCGCCCAAGTAAATTATGCAACTTTCACAAGCCGTGAAATTTTCAAGTCCTACAAAAGCAATTGCTATTTATTTGGATACGCACTTAAACTGTAAAAATACTACGGACGAGCTGCAGAGTTATGGAACTTCTAAAGATGGTTATAACTCTTCTTAACCCTCTGTTCATTAGTGGTAGTTGGACGAAATAAACGTATGTACCGGTAATAGTAACACTTATATCATTTTAAAACTAAGATTATTGTTAAATATTATTTTCCGAATAAAAGAATGGATAAATCAAGTGAGATGAGATGGGCGGCTTATGTAGCACGAGACGAGAAGTGTTTATGAAAGTTTTGTTGGAAAGCCTGAAGGGAAGAGGCCACTCGGAAGACATAGGCGTCGAAATTAAATGTGATCTTAATGAAATAAGTCAGGAGAGTGTGGACTGGATTAAAACTGGCTCAGAAGTAGGACCCGTGGCTGTCACGTCTGAGTAATATTATCAAACGTGAGGAAGTGGATTATGCAGAAGTACATTTTAAGATTCGTGTGTAATTAGACAGCCCTTTACTTTATGCAGTTACGCACGCTTTATCTCTTAAACAGAACTCTGACTGTACTCTAGAAACAGATGATGTTGTCTACACCACTGGCAATGGTAAATTTAAAGTTGTCTCTCAGCGTTGTGTGGAGGCGTATGTGGGAGTAAAAGCACAGTTGCACACTTTTGACATCGGTTCTAGATGGAGGTCAGTTTCAGACATTATTCATAGTCGCAGAAAATCTCTTTGATAGCTATTTTACCATCTTGTTTTGTCATACGGGACTCTAGGTCCCCCAGATATAATTTCTCTACAACTTCGTACCCCAAAAGTTGCTGATGTATAATTCAAGTTATATATAGTATATAATCTACATTTAAAATAAATTAAATAAATTACATTACTGATTATTCAGTGTTTATCATGAAATAATATATATATTTCTTAAATTTCACGTACCCCCTAAGATATCTTCGCGTACCCCCGGGGGTACGCGTACCCCAGGTTGAATACCACTGCTCTAGGACACCGAAATGATGTAGGAGCAAAATGTTTGTCATTGGTGCCCTGAAATTTATTTGGGTTCGGTTACTGCCTATAATGACTGAGAGATTTGTGTCTGAGGGCGATTTTTGGGGCAGTACCTTGAAAATAACACGAAATCGTGGTCTAAATCAACGTCATTGAATAACCTAAGGATCAAAGATGTTTATAAAAGTGTGGGGTGCAATTGGGTCACGAAGTTGGCTGTTGATGAATACTAGATCGTATACGTCAGCGCATCATGAATGCAGAAAATGATCTTGAAGATGGATCGCTCTATACATTAAGTTTTGTTTGGTCTTCTACATAAGAAAGAATAATTGTTTTCTGAAAGCTGCCTACATTTCAGAATGTATATAAAATATGTAGATTTCTCTGAAAATCAGTGATGTCAGTATGGAAATAGTTCCAGTCCTTATTGATAGAGGTAGAGACAGTCTAGGAAATTTTTGACATGGCTGATTTTCCGAGATGATTGCATTAATTGCAGTCGCCGTAAAGCTTAAAATCTTATATTGTATAAATATATTTCTATATACAGGTTTTGTCTTAGTAAACAGAATTAATGTTATTTCTTTCTGGTTACCGGACATCTATTCTGTACGTTAGAATACTGTACAGGAACTCCAGAAGCAACACAGTTAATATGAAGACCTGAATGTTAGTAAAGTTATTATACAAGAAAAATGACCAGCTTACAATTCGTGAACAATTGTAATATTTAAGAGTAAACATTTAAGCACTTGTGTGAATATGTTTTCTTTTTCGAATTCAGTTGAAATAATGTTGCTTCTTGAAGTTTTATGACGGTGGTTGTGTCTTCGCACTGCAAAAACAGTTCATCACGCCACACTGTCCATTGACTGTGACGTATTTAACACAGACGATGATTTTGAAGTTGACTTCATTCCGCCTTCAGGTGAAGGTTGTCATACTCCGAAACGATGGTAATTAGCTAAAAGACTACACGACGGCAACCCGGAAGACCATTGTCAACATCTTTACCGCGTGAATATCCTAAACCGCACAGAAATTAGTTTTATATTGTACTTAGGATGTTAGTGACAGCATGTGGGTTTGAACCTGGTGCATTTTGAACGTGTCTTGTATTCTGACCACTGAAAGTCTGTTTTTAACTTGTTATTTGTGTTTCCTACCACAAAACACAGTGCTAAGGGCCTGCGAAAATAACTACACTGGAAACATAAATTAAGATTTGAAAGTAACGTTATAGTTGGCATACGAGATTAATGATCGTTCGCATAAAATCATAGGTTATTGCAATACAATGGCTGAACTTTATGAAGATATTTTTCAGTAAATGCAGACATTCGATAATGGGTGACAAGATTAATGAAGGTTTCTTGGTGCCATTAGAAGAACACTTTATCCTTCATATGTCACAACTCTGCGCAATGCACATCTCACACGGACAATGGTCTGACTCTGTTCCGTGTTTTGGCTTTAGCTTTCCCTCTCCCTATAACGAGAAACATTAGGTATAGTGTGTGTAAAAATGTGGTTTCTACACAAGGATTTCTGTAATTATAATAGTGATTGGGGTGGAATGAGACTAAGTCACCTTATTCTGCGATCTCAGATTAGCCAATTGTAATATCGACTATCTTCAAATAGATTCTTATGATGTTTTAAAAATAAGGCTGTTTTCAAAGACAACTATTTCTGTTTATAAAGGTTTCCTATATTTGTTTAAAATGTCTGTTTATTTAACGATCTTTTTAATTACTTAGGCAATAGAATTGTTACTTACATTGTAATGCTCGGTTTTCAGGATCTTGGAATGATACGGAAATAGATGGATACCTCAACGTTTTTCTACAAAAGTCTAGGAACTGAAGTTATAAGATGTAGAAGAATGAGGAGAATAAGCAAGGTAGGTAACTAACTCATTTGGTTACTTTTACTGTGCTACATCTTGGTATTCAGTATGTTTCCACTATGTTAGCGACAGAATAGAAGAAACATTGACATGACCTACTGTATTTACGGTTTGGAATCATGGTATTACGTTCTTGTGGCACGGATATCCATACACACTGTCAACTGGTCTTGTTTCCTGTGCCAGATTGTGTACCGTTATGCATCAAGTAATCTGAAGCATATCGTCTTGGCTCGCTGTAGATGAAGCTGTTCCAAGCTGGGTGTTTAAAAAGTTTTCATGAGAGCGGTGTTCCTCATCCGCATTAATAAATCTCTTTGCCTCTTAAAAATTCTGAAGAAACTACAAACAAATGAGTAAATGAGTTAATTCTGAATTTGATGTGTATGTTTTTTCGAACTAATTATCACAGATAGAGTATTTTTACGCAACTGATGACATCACAGATTACGCTGCAAAGTCTAAATGTGTTCTTTGAATTTTTGTGAATTCGTGAAATTTATTACATATCCAGAAATGTTTCAAACAAATGTAGAGTTAAAATGGAGAATATTATTTTCACGGCAAACCAACAACTTCTTAGAGAAATGGTAACTTTGATTGTAGTTCCATGCAAACTACATATTACTTTGGGCCTAAAAATAATAATTTTATATACCACCCATTTTTAACCACTTTACCTTATCGACAAAAAATGTTTGGTACTGTTTCGTTCTTTAAATTTTGTATAAAATCAGTTTAGAAATTTGATTAGTGTCAAGTAAAGAATTATTGAAACAGTGGTCGACTCTTACTGGGTAATTAATTGCTTCAGGCATCTAGGCCCAAATGAGTTATTGTTTTTGTTGCGAAAATAATAAAATTAAAATAAATTGTTATAAAATAATTACGAAAACATCTTATTTGTTATTTCGCATGTCACTCCAGGAAAAGTCACATTATCCAAGCGAAGTTTATTATTTTCATTGTTAGTAAAATTATTTTATTATGTACCCAAGTTTCGTTATCATAAATTAATTAGGTTCCTGCTCGAACCACTACGGCACTACTGTCGCGTGATTTAAAAAAGGCTAATATTACGTAACGAAGTTTTGTAACGCCATTAAAAAATGAAACACGAACTTTTAAATTCCGATCCGCATGTTCGGGTTCATAAATAACTCACTTCTGATAATGCACGTCTCTGTAGCCAGAGTTATTCAACCAGTGACAGGCACGATCCACCGAAAAGAAAATGTGTTCCCCGTTGAAACAGCGGGAGTTGAAATGAAGAAGAGAGACGTAAATAATGAGTAGGAAGTTAGGGATAAGAACTTACGGACTGGCAGTAAAATATACTTGAAATGTAGCTGGATGTAACACGTAACACAGGCATTTAGAAATTAGAATTCATTGTTTAATTGGTTTATTTAGTTATTCTTGATCAACTGAAAAGATTAATTAGCGCCGAGTAATTCGAAATGTTATTTATTTAGAATGGGAGCCGTAGTGTTCTGTTGTGAAGAGGCGGTACTGAGGAAAATAAATACATTCTAATTTGATATAATTGACCTGTGGGTCCAGATTCTTATCATAAATTTTCTGATTAAGTATTTTGTTTGTTATTTTATAGCACTGTTTCAACTGCGGAGGTTGTGGAGCTTTTAATGGTGTAGGGAAATAATATTGAATTGTGAATAAATACGGATTTGGAACAAAGTGATAGTTTCTTCGGTTAGATGTCTCAGTATTGACCTGTAGATGGTAAGGAAAATATCCGAGACTGGAACCGGGTTTCTCTGAATGCAGGTAAGGTGCTCTTAACCGACTTGAATATGTCAGTTTATTTATGGTTTATTCAATGTTTCGGTAGTAGGCTCTGCCGCCATCGTCAGGTGATTGTCATTATACTGACATAGTTTTTTCTTTATTTTTAATGTTATGATGCCTCGGGTGGGGATCAAACCAGAAATATTTTGATCACATATCACTTGACCAGGATCGGGCCGTAAAGCTCTGTCAGCATGTCTTAAGAGGACCAGTTATCAGGAGACGGGAAAAGGACCAAACCCCGAACCTCTGTGTGTATCGTATATATATGATCATTAAAAAGTATGCTTTAGTTTAAATATAATTTATCAACAAATTCTCGACGCAGATAAATAATTGTGTTGTTTAATTTGCCGTCAATGGTAACATCCTCATTGTTTCATAAGATGGCGTACAAAATAACACTTCCTTGGACATTTTGGATATGAATGTTCTTGGGCGCCATATTCTCACGATTTTAACTTCCGCGATTAATTTTTGAGGCGTCTGAAACAACGTGTTCAAAAACAACGACCAAACCACTACACAGTTGATAAAGTGTAAGAAGAAATTTCATGTCGTCATTAGAATTACTGAATTCGCTCCAAGCAGAACAGTTGCCAGTTTCTAACGTCGGCTGCAACCGTTGTTGGATGCCAGTGGTTCACACACATTGAGCATGTTTTCCATTAATAGATTAGAATAATTATTCTCCCTTGTTTATTGTAATAATTAATATCAGAATATATATGTAGTTTAAACTGGAGCATGTCTTTTGATATACCCGGTACACATGGCAGAACGAAGATGTAAGGGATCTTCTCGACAACGCGCGGACTTCCAGAGAACACTTGGACATAAAAGGGAGGATCTTAAAGAAACGGATTGAGAGACTGGGCTAGATTCATGTGGCTCGTGTATGGGTATCAATGGTGTGATGTTAGCACGTTAACGAACCTTTGGAGTTTATAAAAGGCGGGAAATTTCTTCGCAAGAAGGACTTTTTACTTTGCGGAGTTTTCGTGAAGCGTGTTTCCTCTGGGGTAGTGTCAGATTAGCGTTTGGAGAGTTCAGGTAACAAGTTTTGTTTTTGAAGTTTTCGTGGCCATGCCTTTAACAGAAAAGACATCCGTGTGCCTTCCTTATCCTCTCTCCAGATAAATAAATCATTGCCACCTCCACATCGATCAATCGACGTTCCATTGTCTCTAAACCAGATTCCACAATGAATCAACCAACCATTCTTCCATACTCTGTTCCCATTCTAAACTCATAAGAATTGCAACAACCATGAGCGAAAAACGTTTAAAAAGAATTGCAAATGGATAAAGGAAAAGTGGAAGAAAGAAAATAACATTTGAAGTAAGAAATAAGAATGAGATATATGAAGGGAGAAGGGAAGTTGTAAGAATGAAATTGAGAGGTAAGGCAGGAGGATAATAAATACGCATTGAAGGAAAGGAAGGGTTAAAAATGAATGTGAAGAGAAATATGGAATTAAAGATGGGAATAAGGACGGTTAGAAAGAAATAAACGATAATGGGAAACTGCTCTTTTTCTCTCCGTTTCTGTGCACAAAAGAATCCTGTGTGATTCTGACTGTCAACAATTCTATCGTCTTCTCCAACTACTCCAAAACATTCTAAAATAGGACCCTACTGCTGCACCGGCAATTTTAAAAACACTGGTTCGTTATTCATCACCACTACCATCATCACTTGTCAGCGCCTTCCTCGTCCCATATCAGCGAGCTGGGTAATGTAGCGGTAACTCTGAATTCATTTGTATCCGGGCTGCAAATAGTCTGAATCTCGGCCGAGACACCGGGCATCCTGACAAGTTTTAGTTTCTTTACCCCATTTCCTTCAGGCAAATTCCGGGATAATGTAGGTATCATTTGAGGTTTTCACAACGGTGAGCCGCGATTTATCACCCTGAAGACGGAGGCAGTATGACCTCTAAAACGTTGGTAAACATCTACAATACTACACGGCGCAACAACCCAGAACGCAGAAATCTTCGGGATAATGTAATTTGAATTAGACCACAACCATATCCTATCCAATTCATGATTCCTTAATTATTCGATGCAGTAATTATAATCTGAGATTTTATATAAATGTCAAATAAACCATAAACAAACACATAAACAAATAACACGTGTAAATTCAGTGTTTAAATTAACGAAAGAGCCATAATCAGTCACTAACCTCGATCCACGTTACTAGCATGTATCATAATTAAAATTAGTCGTCAGTGGCCAAACACCGTTTCACGTATATCGGAAATCAACGAAACAAACAGGGAATATTTATCGCCAGTCTCCGATCGCTGGTAATTCCTGTTTCCCTTGACACACATTATGAGCCTTGAGGGAAAGTTGCCTTCAATGTGAGAACATGAAATCACTACGGGGTAGTCAAAACACACGTGTAAATACACTGAGTTCTTTTGGCAGCGCAACCGTAAATTATGAGTCGGCCCGACTAACCGGGAGTGGCGCCTGTCATAATCCTGATTGCGCGCTGGCAAAAGAAAGACGGAGAAAAAACTAAGTTTATATTTGTACACAGTTAATCTTGTTATGTCGCAGCGCAAGGTGTGGGGGCCCAGTGTCGCGTCGGTCTGTCTGTCGCATCACCTCACTATACAGTAGCGTCTCACTGCGCCGCTGGTCTGTCACTGCATTGCTTGGGAGGGCACAAACAGAACCAGTCTTATATCTTAGGCGTTCTTCACTAATGCTATGAAATCCATCTTTGACGTGGTCTTTCAGAATCTCTTTTTCTCTACCAAAAGGCCTGTTTCGGAATTCGTATTGTTATTTTTAATGTTATTTTTGTTCTTATTCCTAGTTTTTAGTTTTTGTTATTGTAATTTCTGTGTTATTGTTGTTATTTCACTGCTATTTTGCTTCAACATTGACCTCGGTTTACGTTAGTGCAGCAATGAACTAAGATGACATTAGTGCAACAGTGGTCTAAGACACAGTGTTTCCCTTTTATATGATTGCTGCATTTGTTGTTTCCTTGATCTCCCTCCTGATGTCAACGCCCGTGACGTGGCGTGAAGAATACCTTTGGAATGTCTGTGTACTCCAAAGAGTACACATTTTTAATCTTGTTTTTGTAGGGTTTATCAAATAAAACTGCATGTGCTGTCGTCTTCCAAAACAGGTTCTTGTTTATGTATGTGAAAGAATTTTTGTATCCTCATGTCCGCGAAGGACTATTCTAATTCTGTGGATAATGTGAGAAATGTAGACGAAACTTGGGCCAAAACGACTTTATTGATATATACGTACGCTGATCTTACTATGACCCTGGGATAAATAGTGAGGTTGAAGACTCTAAACAGGTCTACCGTACATATTGTACACTTTAATAAGAGCGAAAGATTATATTCCATTTAAGGAGCTACACAGGATAACGTTCTTTGCTACTTTGCATCTCGAATTCATCTTTATGCTCATTTGCCGGAAATTCGAGTGTGTTCTTACAAAGTTGATCATCCTACAGATACCACGCTGTTCATAATCTGAAAGTATTTTTAATGGAATTTTGTTAAATACTGAGAGTATCGAAAAAAAATTCAAATAAAAATTGTATCTTAATTTATGTATCATTATGTACAACAATCCGTTTTAATAAACCTATAAGTAAATTCGTATTTCAGCTTTCTGCTTGTTGAGACTAATAAAAACTCAAGACTAATTTCACACAAGATTTGGTATAAACCCTCTTAGGCCTACACCAAATTTAATATAAATCCATTTATTAGTTTCAGAGACGAAACTCACGAAACGACACATTACCCTGGTGATACTAATATAATACCACTTAAATTCACAAGACATTTTAAGTTACATTCGATATTTGTCCAACTGCTCAAATACTTAGTTATATTTTATCTGTAATCTACATTTATCTCTACATATATGATAAAAAAGCGTCTTAAGTGAAACTGTTAACTGTACCAGAGGGCAAAAATGTAACTGTAATTTGTGAGGATGAACTGTTCAGTTGTTAGAGAGTCTCAATGTTTTGCTTAGTAATTTTGTTAATTTGTTGCTATGCATCTAATACAGTTACTTGACTGACAACTAAGTATCTCTTTGTTTCTTTTACCTTTCGTTGATGTCCGAATGGTCGGCGTGGATTCTTTCGCAAGTGCGCCATCTTGTGACGTCACAGAGGCCACGGTCAGAACAAATGTGTCAGCTCAGTATACTGATGATGTTAAATTGTGGAATTTCTGTCCGAAGGATTTCTGAAGAATATAAATTTGTCTCTGGTGTCATTGGATTCTATGGATGCAGTAATACGTTGTGTACTACTATACGATTATGATTAAGACACTTCACAACACGAATTCCACAATACTTTGGTCACAATTCTATCGCTGTCACTTCCATTTACGGCATATATTCTTTCTCTATGTATAAACACTTTGATTGAGAGTGAATTTTCAGTAAGCACCATTTATAGCATGCAAGTAATATTTTAAACGAAAGCTGAAATATAATTACAATTGCCACTTATAAATGAACAACACTTCGAGACGTCAGTGAACTTTTCGTAACTGTCGTTTTGCTGTCCTGATTTGGTAACTCGAAAGTAAAGTTACTGTATTTTTTACTCATGGCAGCAAATGCTGAATTTCACATTCAGAAAGAACAAAATCACACGCTCTACAAGTTCTCTGGCTGTATGCACTTTAATTCCCAACTGAACTCATTACAGAAACATGTCTTCTTCATGTAAACGTAACTTCTGAAAAGGGTGAGAAAGTTTCTTTTGCCTGTTAAGAGACGTTCACGCACCAACCGAGAGTCGACGTCATGAAGTTGAAATCGAAGGCAAAACAGAAGCAAGAGTTAAAGAAAATAGTAAGAAACGGAGACATAAAACATGAGCGTCGGAAGCAATACATAGAACGGATGCCAAAAGCCTTAGCCCAGATCAAACGCTAAAAATAAATGGTTGGAGAATTTAAAACCCCTGTGTGACGCAGGGCGTTCTGAGTGACATCTGGTAGCGCGTATCGAGGTTTCGTAGAATACTGCATGATTCATGCCCTTAGAAATATTGCCTTTAAAGTGGCAATTTGAAATTATCGAACTAAAAAAGACGATATTTCATGTCATCCTGCGTAAATATAAAGTCATACAAGAACTTTTTGCTTATGTCTCAAGAAATGCCCAAGAATATCTGGATGAACAGTACTGAAATCTGTAAATATTTGCAGATATTTTAATGCAACGTTCATATTTTATTTTGTTTCCTTTAGCTACCACTGCAGTGAGTTTTGCCATATAAACTGATACGACCTATGTGGAAAGCAACTTGGCGTTAAGAATTCTCACAGATGATTGTACGCCACACAATATGTTTATCTTGTTGAGGCTTGCGAGGTGTGTCTTGAAATTTTTTTAATATCTGAACGATGTCACAAATTTGCGTCTTCAAATAAAGTAATGTCCCTAATAAGTAGAAGTTTTTAGAAGTTATAAATGGACATTAATTTTTATGTTTTATTTATGATTGTGAAGTTGCACGATTATAATTTGAATTCCGGTCGTAATAGTATATAGTCTACTATGCTCCTTTAATAATTAATAACTGCATTTATCCCATAGAGTGTATTTGTGCGTTTCGTATGATT
This sequence comes from Zootermopsis nevadensis, assembly GCF_977971745.1. Classification (NCBI taxonomy): domain Eukaryota; kingdom Metazoa; phylum Arthropoda; class Insecta; order Blattodea; family Termopsidae; genus Zootermopsis; species Zootermopsis nevadensis. The sequence continues at coordinate 9,911,419 of NW_028259153.1, read as the reverse complement.
TTTTTGAATAAAAATCTATTATTTATTTAAATTGCATTGACCAATCTGATCTTTGTAATGGAGACGAGTTGTGTACGAATCAGTCACTCCATAAAACTTATCAGTAAAAGTGTATTAATGTAAAATATGTTTCGTGTTAAATTATGCAACATTTATCTGAACGAAAGGTTAGGTCAATAATTCAATTATTACCTGAGCAGCCGACATTCGCCTTTTTAGAAGGGTCAGAGACCGAGTAACAGCGTTATCGCCCGCCCATACCCACTTTTCCCACACGTCACAAACATTTTGATATACTGTCACGTTATATTTTGATCAATATGCTGCAGTGTTTCTGGGGCTGTTTGTACGTTAAACAGAATTACAGGCCTCTGCTATAGAAATATAGAAAGTGGTTCTTATAGAATACGTATGCGAAGGAAAGAGGTGAAATACCACAGTAAGTAAAATAAATGGTTATGAGCTAGAAGACCCAGATTCGATTCGCGGCAGAGGTAAGATTGTTCTCTGCGTAACCGCATCAAAATCTGTTCTGGGTCTCACCCAGTCCCGAGTCTAGCAGTCTCGGTAGGCGTAAAGCATATTAAGGACTGGCGGATTTAATTTAGCCTTCGCCGTTCCAGAGCGGCAACTTCTACGTTACTGCTGTTAGGCGTTTAGTCTAGACATTGGGCGCGCATCTAATGAGCATTAATGAATCATTACAGTTCATGCAGCTATTCACTGTGCAGTGTTGAGGTCAAGTGGTTAGCCGCCCCCTTTAGTATTAGGGTAATTCAGGATTAGATTCTCGGACCGTAAGTCGGCTTCTGATTGGGATTTCTGTCTGTATGTTCTGCGTTTTTGCTCCATGTAGATTCGTACAGTCTCTTCTTTAAACCTTCAGCCTTTGGGCATTGTCATGAAAAGTACAATACGCTGTTCTACGCACTAAAGATGTGGGCACATGTAAATACATTTATATATTATTTTATTTAAATCTTGTCCGTCTAATCACAATAAATTCTTATTAAATATTAAAATATTACAATAATTAACATTTAAAATATTTAAATATTTTAAATGATGTTCTTTATCGAAATATTCGATTTACATTAGACCATCGAATATTTCTATAAAGAACATCATTTAATATTTTAAATATTTTAAATGTTAATTATTGTAATATTTTAATATTTAATAAGAATTTATTGTGATTAGACGGACAAGAGTTAAATAAAATAATATATATTTATTATATCACAATATGACGCAACTTTACCATCTCATAGATAAATTTAATAAATAATCAAAATATCAATATCGACCTTTTTTATTATTGAAAGAGGACAGACAGGAAATTTTTGTTTCGTTTTTCAAAACGTCCGGTTACAATGACCATGTTATTTAAGTCGTGGGTCTTGATCGTCGGAACATGGTAACATGGGTTCAGATTTTAGTCAAGGTGTGGTTGTGCGCGCTGTCCAGTGTACGTACAGGCTGTGCAGTGACCTCATCGCTCGTCCAAGGAGTCGTAATTTCAGAAATCATTATGAATAGAAACAATAAGATTATTGCCGCATTTCTTGGAGAAAGGTACTCAGTACTTATTATATGAGTCGGCACGAAGTTTCTGTACATTCCAAGCTTATTTAACAACCCTATATCAAATCACTAATTTTCCTAACATAACTCACATTATTGATAATGATTACTTATTAAATTAGTACGGAACGCTGGATCAAGGGATAACAATTAGGAGGGAGGTACGCAGTTCGAATATCGATCGGGTTATCGGCTATCCTCGCCGTGTTTTCGATGTTTTTCTCGGTATCTTTAGATATAGTGCTTGTAAGTATGATAAGACTTCTAAAATGTTAACCTGTTTGCCAACTGTGGTCATTTTATCGTTAAGCCATCGCTTGTAAAATACCGTGTCTTACCTAAATGGTACAGAAATGTCGGATAATATGGAAGTCAACTCAGTTTACGATATTATTAAATTACGAAGAAAGTACAGTACAGCATCAAATGAAAAATCTCATAACAAATTATAATATTTAGTAGTGCGTCGTGGGTGTTCGTGATTCGTTTCGCTACATGCTGAATTGCCTGTTGGTAAAATGGAGGGTTCAGAAACGGCACGTCGAATAAAAAGGACTTTTCGAACAACCGAAGATTAGCTAGGTGTGGTGCCTTTAGGACAGTATGTTAACTTTAGTTCTTGTGACGCTAATTGAAGAGATTGTTTATCATTCATCTGAAGATGCGAAGTTGTGTATATCCATTTTTCGAACCCATGCGGAAATGCTGCTCGCTAATAATAAAAATACTGACTGAGAAAATTGGAAACCTACGACAACTGGGTTACAAACTAGGGACCCTCTTAGCACGTGGCCTGTTTAATAACCAGAATAATAATACGAAGGTACAATTTTAGTTTTGTTGGTTTTAATATGTCTCTGTCGGTGTAATTTCATTCCTGGAAATTTGAATTCGGCCTTCTTTATTTATTTTTAATAGTCTTGCGAGAAAAATTTTGTGGTTTCAACGACTCTGTCAGTAGCCCATATTGTATAGCGATGGCTGAATAATGAATTGGAAACGATGTGGAAGGAAACGGTCATTGGCTTATTTAAATAATTATCTCTGCATTTGCCTTGGAGCACTGAGGAGAACCACGAAAAGCTCCTGTCTTCGGGCAAAACCCGGGACTTAACGAATGTCGAATTACGCTTTTTCGGTGTTACGGAAAGCTATATTTGACGGTTACACATGAAGTTTGAAATATATACATTTGTTACGTTTGTTCTGTTATTTCAAATGCCATTTTTTCATTTCGCCTTTCGGCATCGGATGTCATTGTTTTCGCGTAAATCAATACCTTATTTAGCTACTAACAAACACAGATTCCAATAACGTCCTCATAGATGGCAGAACGAGCGTTGTCATAGCTACCCTTAGTTCGGGCATCTACCGCTTGATGTCGCGTGCCTCTGTAGCCTCGTGTGGATGTGTTGCAGGAATCAATTCAGTTTTATTTTATAGCCAAGTACGATGGTGCTATTGCAATGCCACGTGTTTCGTAAGTGAGGGGGTCGAGGGGGGCATGATCTGTACTAGGAGGTCGGCCGTGTCACATACATCCTCCTCTGTAAGGGGCATTGCGACATCTTCGGAGGGGAACATGATTCCTCAAACATTACCACATGTACACCATTACTGCCACTACCTACCGGATGCTGCAGGAGGGGCATAATCACTGCTAGTTAAAAATAGTTCGCTCTATTTTATGAACGCATGTGCGTGCTTGTGTTTGCAAGCGCGCGTGTGTGTGTCTAACCCAGGAGGTACTCGCCTCACGACACTGCTCACCTCCACGACGGAATTCCGGAGTTTCAATGCAAGAAGCAAGTTCACGCCCGGTTTCCTTTGTTTCTTGGGCGACTTCAGGTTTGTTTCCATTACTGTGCTGTCCTAAAAACAGCAATGAATCCGAAAGCAATATAGTAACTTGTGATAAGGGGGAACTATAGCCGATTACATTTTTGTGGATAAACCAGCAAGGGATAAATGCTACGCACAACTGGGATAAGATAATGTAAAAATTTGACTTTTAGAGATATCGTTTGTGTTAGAATGCAACGGATGAGGTGGATGGAGATTTAGGTATCGGAAAGTAGGATTTGTCTGTGCAAGGGGCATAGGTCTTAGAAGTTTAGGAAAGGAGAGCTGTTTTTTGGAATTCCTAGCAAATCAGGCTTTTTGATATGTTAGAGAATATATGCAGATATGATAACACAATTTGGACGTGAAAATAATTGCTGGTTGTATGAAGATGTACGGAGGGGACATCGGCTGTAGTCCCTACTGACAAAATCCTATGCTATGATGTGAACTGTAGGCCCTAAGAGGCGATCATACTTCGATTGCAATTTCTGGGCTTGTGCCCTGACACCGGTGATACGAGTATATTGACAAGTTGAGTAACCTTAACTTTCAACTGCTTGACTCTGTAGTGTGTGGTTAGTTATTAAATGGGATTCTAATCGCGGAGATCTGGGTTTAGTCACAGGGCAGTGGAATATAAAATGGACATAAATAGCATTAAGGCAGAATTCTTTCTGGATACTTCGGGTTTTCCCTGTGTATCGTTTTTCTACTAGCGGGTATGCGTAAAATTTATGTGTAAACGTCCCTGAACTAACACAGTTGAATAGAGCCCCTCTTGATAAGCCGATATAAGCTCAGACAATGAAATTTCTCAGCTACTTAATGAACTTGAAGGTTCGTTGCCATGTTCATAAGAACCTGCTGCTTATCATTATCCTGAGCCAGATAATGCATTCCACATACTCACGTCCTGTTAATCTGAGGTATTCTTTAAATGTCCTGAGTTGTCTCTTCTCTTCAACTTTGCCGGCTAAAATATTGTTTTTCATGTTTCCCGTGCGTGCTACAAGGCATGCCCAGCTATTTTATAATTTTTTGTGCTAGGTGCCTGATAATCGAACACGTTATCAGAACATCGATCCTCAGTTGGGTGTGCCAATTTTAATTTGGCAGGTGACGTTCATTTCACCTTTTATGACATTGACGATATTGATGATGGCTGGCAATGCTACTTGTATTTTAATCTAGGGTCTGATGTTAATTATCCAGAGTTTTGACATTTTATAGTTGAGAGAAGGGAAATGCGTGGGGAAATCCGATCAGAATCCTCCTGGTCTTGAACCCGAGACCACCAACACTGAAGGACAGCACCAGGTTTCAGTTTTTAATTGTTTTAACATTTCACTCCCACATTTCAATTTATAACGTCATTATAAAAAGAAACAGAAATTGTATGAGTTAAATTAAAGACGTAATAAATGTATAATAACGAAGTCACTTACAGCATCCATAATAAAGCATCCTGAAGAGTCAGAGTGGAATCGTCTGAAATGAATATTTCGAGGTGTTTAGGGCTAAACGGACTGCGTGCCAAATAAAACAGAGAAACGATGAAAGAAAAAGAAATCGTTGTGCAGAGAGTAGTAAACAAAGTGTCGCGAAAACAAGTGATCCACGGCTGGACACCAACTAGTAGATGTGGAGGAGGAATAACGAACAAACACGGCCCTCGCAAATTTATAAAGCTTCTGGGGAAGACGCTCGGGGTTTTCTTAAAATAGGCTGCAGGCTACTGAAATGATGGAGTAACTTTAATATTCTGTAACACATTCGTATTTCACTATCATAATTGGCTCATGAAAGTAAGTACATTGCAAGAAACAAACCTTGAATTGCTTTTAGTTATCATTACAGGCTATCGAACATAATTCTATCACTAGACGTCGTAGAGCTGTCAGTAAGACGCGATGTACATTTGCTTACAGAGGAAGTTAAATGTTAAATACCGATGACGATAACGAAACATATTATCTGATATGGAGTAACTGCGATTGTACACAGTGACAAAATATTACCGAAAATATATTTGGGCCTCTCAGATCAGAGACGGATCGCAGCTCAGAGCCCCTGATCAAAAGTGTTATTAAGCGTTTGTAAAATATAACTGTGATTCTTGCACAGTTTGAATCAAAATTAAATTTGATGGATAAATTGTAGTATAATTTAGTCAGATAGCTTATGGGGTGGAATTCAGACTTATTACCTGTAGGGCGGTTGACCTGTGTAGTGGGTAGACCTGCTAGGGGTTCCTCCCCTGGGGATAAATCGACCGAAACACTTATATTCAGTTAGAGCTGAGCTTTGGAATGCGTGAAGGCGTGGTTCTCTCGAAGTTGTATAGTTAGTGAGGTGCGACAAGACAACTTTTTTGGTTGCGCATTGCCAAGTCGTGGAGTGCGTACGCGCAAGTAGCTTATACTGTGCATTGCGCGGGTACAGTGTCGCTCTGAAAACATCAGGTAGTTTTAGCGGTTGACGATGGAAAGTGTTCCCAGTGATTCGACAGATGGTGGACGGAAAAATATCCGTTGTCAGGGTTGGGAAGAAATTTTCAGTGTATACTCATTCATTAACCTCGAAGAAATAGGAGAAAACTCCTTTAAAACTGTGATGGGCGTGATGAAGAACTTTATTCCTAATAGGAATGTTGTGTTTAACGTCATTGACATTATAACAATAGCGGAAGAAAAACTCAGCTCTGTGAACAAAGCGAAAAGGGCAGTCCGATGAAATACATGGAAAACGATTATATGATACAGTCACGATAGACAGACTATGATAACAGTTCCAGTGCCATTGAGTTAACCAGCTATGTACTATTGAACTGAAGACAGTAACCAGCTCACTCACTACTCTGTTGTATATAAAATAGTTCGGCATTATGAAATCAATTCAGTAGGAGAACCTATTTGACACGTGGTTACCTGCTGTGTTTATTTTTTAAAAAAGTTTATTCTAAACCACAGTAAAATAAATAAAATCCGTGGGATGTACTTGACTCAGATGTTTTTTGAACAAGTAGTAGCGTGCTGCTGTCTGTTCGTTAACTTCTTTGCCTGCAGGCAAGAGCAGCTTTTGTGATACCTAACAAAATGTAATCGCATGGAACCTGCGTGCCATACTTCAACAGATGAGTGATTGCGTTAAATACGAAGATAAATACACTACGTACGAAAGACGACCGATGAGTGATTTAAAGGCCGGTGTTTGAGAGATTGAAGAACAAGGCACAGTCGGTTTGGATATGACATAATTAGGTGTTTGAGATTGCGGAAGAATCCTTAGCTATGTGCAGAGTGAAGATGCTGGCCAACATTGCATTAGCTGTCTTGTTGCCGTATCCCTACGCGACACAATAATATTTATTTTGGATCTGTTTGTGTGATTGGCCCCGAGGCTTGAGGGAGAATTAGACACGCGATATAATTAAGTTCAGCCATCTTCGTGATCGGGGACACGGGCTCGAAAACAATCTTTCTGAAAACGCCATTACTATATCGGTTCGCTACAGAAGAATTTCCATTGGACGTTGGCTCTTGTCTGCATAAATGATAGGTTGAAGGAATTCTCATGGGCTGTTCTGTCTTAGTTTTAAGGTACAAGAGGTCCATTAGATACAGTTAGAAATTTGTATTGGAATTTGTGAACGTATGTTAGTTTCGTTGTACACAACTACTGTAGGGTAAGTCGGTGCCAGTTGGACAATAAGAATGTGAACTTCGTTTATAAGTAACTGGTGTCCAATACGCGGTTTGTAAGTAGATAAATCCTGAAACAAATCCAAAAATTCTGTTTTATCCCTGGACTTTACTGATTTGTTAAAATTGTTAACAATTACTCAACAGATCCTACAGCAGGGTCTGTTGGGCACACTGAATAAATAAAGATTCTCCAAAGAATAGGATAAAATTGTAGCCAGTTTAATCATGAATGTATTATGTTTGATACATTGTCGTACTATCCACCGACTTACGTTAGGACTTCGCATGCCTTGTAGACTAATTTCTTCGTTCACTTTCCACCAAAGCGTGGCTCGTGATACGAAGTCTGACACTTCTAAACCTGTAAAGGTTTCACAGGCAAAAGTGAATATGTCCACTGACCCTGATCACGGCAAATCGCCCTTCTATATGATTTTGCTTTCACTTTTTTTTTTTTGGGGGGGGGGGGGGAAGCAGTTTTTGTTATCTTTCAACTTCCTTGCTTTAATTCGTTTTGTGACTTTAAAATCTAAGACTTGGAATTGGGTATACAAGTGTTTGAGGGTCTAGAACCAGAGGTTGTAGGTCTCGTTTCTCTACAAGTTCACAGAAAGACGTCCAGCGTCTATAAAAGTCTTCGGTTTGTAATTGTAATATGTGTAATTGATCTTTTAATTATTATCAAAGTGGTCAGATATGGGAAGATGTGTTGGGCGGGGCTCATAGTATCATAGGAGATATCAGAAATGCATATAAAGGTTTTAGTCAAAATACGTGAAGGTAAGATACAACTTGGAAGACCTAAGTGTAGATCGGTGAAAATATTGAACGTGTCTTAAAGAAGTAGGATGTGAGGATGTATATTGGCTCCGTATAGAAAGTAGTGGCACGCTGTTGTGGAAACGGTAATGAACCTTTTGGTTCCATAAAATGCGATGAATTTCCTGACCTGCAGAGGGAGTGTTCCCCTCGTACGTACTTTGTTTCATGGAGTTAGTTTACATCGTCTTTATGAGCAGCTGGAAGGACGAAACTTTACAACAGTGTGTGTTTTCGTTCGGTGAAAAGAAAAAATGAGGTTTCAGCCACATTACGCAGTACTGTATACGGGTTATAGACATCACGCTCAGTGGAATGTACGGTTTCCTGAATTCAAGGGCACGGAGTTGCCCATTACGAAGAAGAAAACATTTTGACTTGCTTGTTCAACTTCTTAGCCCTGAGGCTGCTTTTAACGAAGACCGACAGATTGTTTTTATTTTATTTTACTGTATGCACCGTTCTTTTATTTTCAGACGTTAAACGACTTCATTGAATCACTTTATTTTTTATTGATTTTTACTGCTAATCAATTAACATTGTCACCTATACCAGTGGCCGTTGCTGAAATCGAATCTGGGTCGTTAAACAAGAAAATTAAAGGCAGCTGTCGTCTGGGTTGTAGCGACGTCTACCAACGTTTCAGAGGTCCTTGCTGTCATCATCATCAGAGCGATGAGGCTTATCGGCGCTACAACCCAGAAAACTCACCTCAAATCCTACTAACAAAATTAAAGCGTATTTCATAATAATTTATATAAATTCGAGTACGTTCCTACATTTCAATTGTATATTTATTATTTAGTTTTTATTAATTAATATTTTAGATGATTTATAAGATTGTTGGATTAAAATTTTGACCTTGTCAGGCCTAATACCCATGGAAAAATATGTAAATATTATTGGCAAGGATTTGGTAAAGAAACCCTACGTTTCTAGCATGTAACTTAGAATTACATGCAAAAACAAGCTCCAGATTCGTCAAGTTATAAAGCCACATGTAATTGTTTCTGCTTATTTTTTTTATTAAATTGTTTCGTTGTGCCTTTTCACGTTTCAAGGACTACGAATATGATTAATGTGATGTTTGTGTTAATTTTCAAGCACTTCAAGGCAAAATGGATGGACAACGTGGAACAAACTCTCATGAACTATTACCGCTTTTATGATCAAACACTAAAACGATATATATGTCGACTGAGAACATATGGAAGGAATAAATTCAGTGGCCTCGGAACGTGCTTTTCTGTCTAGTCCTCGCCATGGAAAAAGAATACTGCAACACGCTGTGGTCACGGTAATCATTTCAGAAACCCGAAAAGGAATTGTTTAAAAACCGTGCACTTTCTTCATTTCTGTAGGCCTGCTGTCGTCGGTGCATGCACCCACGATAAAGTTGTCGGACCGAGGTCTCACCCCCCCCCCCTCCCCTCAATGCAGAGTCACTGTCAAACATCCCCCGCACCACTCATTCCTATAGCCCTACTGTACGTAAGTATGTACACACTCTTTAACATCCTTCTGTTCGGAAAGCAACGTGCATTTATTCCAGCGAAATTATCTTTCGTCAGCGATAAAAGGAACACGGGTGACCGTTTGAATGAAGTTGGATTTATGTGTCAAACTAAAATGTGTAGACTAACCGATTACTTATTCAATTAATTAACGGGCCACGAAAATGTGTAATGCTTTGATTGACTGCTGACTGATCTACACTAAATCATTGTCTGAATGGTTGGGTAAATTCTTATGACAATGACTTACTGATTAACGAATTGACTAACTCACAAAGTAAGAGAATGATTGAGGGAATGAGTAATTACTGGTTAGGTGTTAGACTTATTGATTTTGGAAGGCCCTAAAAATGTAACAGCCCCAAATCTAAGGTCTGTCGTTTAATATGATTCACGTTCTCATTTCCCTAAAACACGTCTATTCGATCATAATGCACAAGATCTCATTCTTCCAACACTATGAAGTGTGTAAGCTATGAAATTTCGCGTTTTGTCTCTCCTGTGCAGTCGGACATAAAACATTGAAAAGCAGTGCGTTCACTGATGAAGTTTAACGCAACTGCCACTTCCGGCACACGGCTTGGACTGCGTGACTTACCGTCAAGCGCTACAAGGTTATCCTGATACGAGTGAAGTATCAATCCATAAAAAGAATAAAATGTACGCACCTATCGGGAGCCGGAAAGTCACAATTGCATTCAACTTTATCAATGAACGTACTGTGTATTTCTGCTATTGCACATATTAAAATTCATTATAAATTATAATATTGTCCTACGAGTCGTTTTCAGACACTTGCAATGTATGTTATTCCGTCAGAAGAGACGTCTTCCTTCTCAGCTATGCAAAGAACGTTGGATATAAAAGGCATAAAAGACAGCTTAAAAGTATGTACAGAACAGGAAGTGTGAAAGATGAGAAATAACTGATAACTTCCTGCTTCCGAAAATTCAGTACAGCTCAAATACAGTTCCGTCTTTGTGAGGGTTTGAGCGTGGGATTGGATAGCAGATTATAAAACCATTAATATTTGAGATAGGATCTTAAATCACTCTGCTGTCAGGTATTTAACATTTGCTAGAAGATCAGTGCCATCTTGAGAAACGCGACAGGTTTATTAGCTTAAAAATACTGGCTGCTAGAAGCGTTGTCACCGTCCCTGGAGCGCCCAGTGAGTGTCGTAGCTCATTCAGAAGTCGTTCTTCGGCCCGTTGAAGGTTCATTATACCCATCGGTCTCCTGATTATGAAACTCCGTGACAGTGACTGATCCATTACACCCCAGCGTTCTGCACATCGGCTATTGTCTGAGGTAACCTATGTTTGATATACACGACGTATACGTACGAGTACGTAGTTGGCTATATTTAGTCTTCAGGCGATGGGTTGTCGTTCGATTTTTCAGTTATGAACGTTATTCAGCGTCGAATGGTTGGACATCTGAGAATAATGAACTGGAAGCAGTCGTAGCTTGTTTCAAGGTACTGAGGGAAACCTCGAAAAAACATCAGTCAAGAGAGTAGGACTTCTTAAAGAAACTCTAACATAGGTCCTTCAGAATACGACAAATTATTGCTAAATACTATACCACTCAAAGATTACTTCCTTCTGGGATAATGCTCCGTGTATTCTCATAGAAATGTACTTAAGTTTAATAGGTGTTTACTGCCTCCATCATCAGGGAGATGGCGCTGGTGATGAAGGCAGTAAGCTCTTCTGCGCAATAGCCCAGAAGTCATCTTCAAACTCGTCACCGGGAGAACCTGAAATCTCACTAGCTACTTCTTTCGGCGGTCTGCTGGTCAGAGGAGTCAATTCCGAATACAGCCACGGATGTGACAAAAGTAAATTTTGCAATTAAGAGTGATCAAATTGTCCGTCAGTATAGAAGAATCACCTCCATCCGGGTGTTCCAGCTTCCAAAATGTCGTGCATGTTAATTATAATCGAAGACAGTGGACGTCGTATATAATTGCTGTGTAATCCACTATCTTTGTGTTTGATGTGACTCTGTTTTGTCACTATTTTTCCCTCTTTGTTTTGTCAATTCCTATGTACGATGGAGTTCCCACTGTACCTAAGAAGCGTATAGGGAGCGTGGAGGCAAATTCCGACTTATTTCTTATCATCGCAATAGACAGATATTAATACTAGTGACCTGTTTCGATCTCTCGCCATATTACCTGTCCGCAGATGATTTTGTCCATAGCGAGTGCATCTTCGTTATTATCTTTGTAGACCTCTCATGTTTGACGATAAACATTCTCCAGTTCTGTAATACTACGTTATATTCCTGGTAAGTATACGCAGAAATCCAGTTTACTGTGAATATTTTTACCACGAATGAGTTAGCAGGTGTGGAAAGTGTGTGTCTAAAATGTAGAAAGCTAGTTATCTAATCGAACCGGTTCTGAATTCCTGTTAGCCGCGTGGGGTAATATACATTATTTTCTACCAACCTGTGAAATATAAATTTCCCGCGTGTGTTCTAGTACTTGTTCCAAGTAGTGCAGCCTCCTCTGGAGGAACTGGTTTACCTCGGATGTAATGGTCTGTACAAGTAATTTCAATCTCATGCAGTATTATTGACCTCAAGAACTCCGCTCACCTCCCCACTACATCTCCCACCGGTCCCATACGAATATTTTTAGGCGTACGTAATACAAATCAAATTTCGAAACCAGAATTGTTGTTGTATAAAATATTATCTTTTTATTGGCCTTTTTGTGTGTAAAGCGTTGATCTTGAAACTAAACAGCTACCCACGTTCTGAAGGAATGTTGGATGGAAAAAGTGTTGTAATGAACGTAGTTGGACTGGAGTGTCCTAAGATCGGTTTTGCTCTATAGGTTGCATTGCCGTTTAGCTTCATATTTAGCATGTTTGTCTTGCGAGACAATTCAATGCGAAGTGACAATTGCCAAAATTCAATACAGATATCTTTATACAAACCTTCTTTATTATAATATAACATTAATGAAATTTATCCGTATTGATATCCAAATAAATGCACATTTCTTATCAGAAGCAGTGCGTAAAGAGTTGAAGGATGAACGGAAGGCAACAAAAGAAATAAGTACAGATTAAACAAGAATTGAAAGAAATAAAAGAAATTTACAATGCGTGCTTCTCAGTAACAGTGTAATATACAGATGTAATATGAATATTTGGCTTGAGATTTGGATCTTAAACACATAAATATGTGCCGTGTGCACTAATAGTGGGTTTGTTTGTACTTGTGTTAAACGGAAATAAATCTTCGAAACTCTTGGATTTACGTCGTAAAGAAATTTTACAGTAATTTAATAACTTTAGACAAACGTTTAGAGAGGTAGCGTCGCTTGTTCAGCGGTGTTGTTGTGGCGTAAAGTCTTGACATTGATATCGTTCGCGTTAGATAGTATGTCGGTGTGCCTGATGTCTAGAATTTAGATGGAGGGATAGAAACAAAGGAACATCGTTTTTGTGGTCTGCTTCAAGGAATTAAAGCATTTTCTTCCAGGAACTGAGTTTCGCCGCAATTTCTTTCACAAAGAAAATCAACTTGGGGAATGAATTTAAATTATTTATTTGTTTGATTTCTTGTGATTTCTTAAAACGACGCTGTCAATATTTCAGACGTTTTTCCTCGAATGATAGTACGATTAATGAAATGGAAAAGAGATAGAAAAGGTCGTGGCCTAATTTAAGGCAGGTAAATTATTTAAATATTTTCCTGGAAAGACTTAGGAAAACCACAAAAAGTATCAGTCATGATAGCCGGTATCCGGGCCTAGATTTAAACCCAGGACCTCTAGAATACGAACCAGGAGTGCTAATAACTCGGTGTTGGGGAGCGAAGTCAAGATCTAGAATATGTAGCCCTAACTAGCATAGTAACGTTCTTTGCCAGCGGATTTCTTGTCCTTAAACTTCTACGTGTAAACCGATGCCACTGCCCTCAAAGTTTCTGTTTCGATCTTGGTTTATTTAGTGACGCTTTGTCAACTGAAATTTGAACACCAATCTCAGCAATTTGTCGTCATGGTACATGAGAGGCACTTATATCTTTACGTGAGCAATATGGTTCATCTACATCATACAGCTTGAAGAAGGTTGAGGGCCAGACACAACACAAATATGTATGTACCTTTATAATAGCTCAAACGTCGATCTGTTGTAAAAATGACTAACGAATAAGAAGACACACTGTTCTTGTTTATTGTCAAGACATACAGCCCGAGTCTAAGTCATGATTTCCACATTTATAAGGCAGTAATTTAAAATAACCGTTAAACTTGGGGAAGCACCGCATTTATCGAAACGGCTCACAGACTTTTCACTGATCACTGCTTCTTTACTTACTGTTAGTTTTGCTAGTGTGTGATTCCAGCGTAGGAATGAATGCTGGATAGAATATCTCACAGGTACCGACTAAACAATGACATAATTGCCAAACGTTTATTTAATCCAGTTTAGTTTTATCATATTCTGTTATTATGGTTGAATTACGTTTGTAGAAGTAACATTTGACATGGAGACTGATGTTTTCACAACTAGTAGTAACGTTACGTGATTCTTAGTGGAGGGGGATGAGCTGGTGCTAAAGTCAACTCACAAAGTTGGTGGGATGACGTGTGATAGAAGGTGAGTGACCAGCTTCACGCTCTTGTCACTTTACCCCGGGGAAAGAGCTCTGGGTATACGAGGCTAGGAGGACAGCAGAATTAATCTGTGCGTGTTGGCGACGACAGAAATACCTGCTTCTGCCAACGGTCGAGCCCGTAGCCAGTTACTTTATCTACTGAGCTGATGTGGCTTCTTAGTTACGTAGGTGATGCGGAGAACTATGAATGATATATGACTGAAAGGCTGGAAAAGGGAAGCGGTCTTGTGTTTTAAGATACTGTTTAGGTACAGAGATATTAGGTCAGAAAGTAATTTAGGAAACCTCCGTGTTCACATTATACCTTGCCACAAATAGGAACAGCGTGTACCATTCAAATGGCTCTTAAAAGAACAAGGTGTGAGAATGTGGCTCTGAATAGAAATCAGTGGTGGATTTCGGTGAACATTTTAATGACCCTTCGGACTCCACAAAAGCGAGACTTTCTTGTCAAGCTGAGCGACTGTTAGTTTCTTAAAGTGACTGCTTCGCGAAGTTGGATTACATAGGCGGGACTCAAATTATCTGTGACGTTACGAAGAGCTGGTTTAGTTAAAGTTGTGAACGATGCGCAATCAATTGTTGACGTCAGCTACTTTTAGCCGCTATCAGAAGTAGGACCACCGGGCGATCCAGTGATCAGAATCGAGTTGAAAGAACCAGAGGAATGTCGTAACACTGACGGTAGGAGAACTGATGGTGGGGCGGTGTCTCTTTCACCAGGTCTGGTCCCCACTCCGAGTGACCCAGGGGCCCTTCTGTCACACGCTCAATACATCTACGTGTACACGCCTTAGGCTCATGCATGACTTAACTCCATGGCGCACCATCTTTCTTGAAGAGTTTATTATTAAATGTGGTTCAAAGGTTTGTCTTACTGATAAAGCTATGCCGTTGTATCTTGTCTTGAGTTAGTTAAATTCAGTTCACAGCCCCATTTCATCTAATTTTTCCATCAACCCTCATTTTACTAATTGATTTCTACCCTTCAGTTTTTCAGACTGATACTTTCGTTTCCTCCATGTCTTTTAGTTATTACATTCATCTAATCCTGGTTGACTTAAACGAAACTGTATCGACTGTAGGTCCCAGGTCGTCGTGGTCTTGTCTCCACGTGAATGCTGGAATATTTCCGTATTCACGATTTGTGATTATCTTCCGGGGTAATTCGGTATTATTCGAGAAAACCGATACAGCTAAATAACTTCGTTACATAACTTAAGAATCGATATTCTACAATTTTTGTCTTCTACTCCAAAAATCAAGTTCTAGTTCCGACACAGACTACCCGTTACGAAGTCTGTGTTTTGTTTTCTTGTGTTCCCATACTGTCGTTTTAAATTCGTAATTATCCGGTGCTCTGCGTCGCGTAGGCTTATCCGTCACTCCAGATATATCAGGTACTTGGTCCGTTACTACAGTGTAGTGTGTCGTGGGTTGCAGCCTCGTAGGCGCTCCAAAACAGCATCTTCATGATTACGGAATTAATGTGTTACGTTTGACCGAGTGAGTACGGTGGGTGAACTCTGACCTCATTTTCTTATTTTGTTGGAGCTGGGATTATTTTCCTCTCGCATTGCGTTACTGTAGTATGTGTCATCATCGTTAACATCACTATCTGGATCAGGGGATTGCAAATTGCGCATCGCGCGTGGCCGGAATCGTTATAGCGAATTGACCAAATGAAAGAAACTATTTTAGATAAACCTCTCTAATATGCAGTTTGTCAATTTGTTTTGTTATTGATTACCATAACATTAAATATCAGTTCATCTCAATCTCCTTGATTTGATCGCCCTGAAAATATTTGGGGAAAAGTACAAATTATTAACCCCCCACACTGTGTGCACATTTTAATGCATCTTATGCATCTTCCATCTTCGGTCCAGATATTTTTCTCAGCACTCTCAATCTTCGAACCATGACAGTGATTTTTATGTTAGTTTCTACATTTCTTAGCATTGCAGTTCGTTAAATGCAACTGGGAACGGAATGTTAGACGCGCGAGAAGTTATTCTGTCATTGCTGTGGGGAGAGAGTGAGTTCAGCTCTGGGTTTTACCACGCCCTGTGTGAGCTGGAGCGATGAATTCAACAACTTCCCAAAGTGCTTCTAAATACGGCGACTCATAGCAGTGAAGTGCGTAAAGAATAGTACGCACAGCGACTGCGTGACGGGCAGACTCACGCACTCATTATACGCCGGTAGCTGATTCCAGAAATAAGTTGGCTTGTGAAGACAACAGCAGAACATAGACGAACAAGAAAACCTCAACAGCAATGGTTATTTTTATTACGTGCTTTTTCTCGTCGTTCCGAATTACATTTTCCTGCAGTTTTAATCGAAAAATAAAATGTATTCCAAGATTTTAGGTTTCTGTGGAGGTGTGAAACTGTAGATTGTAGGTTTATGGGTTGTGGCACCATGTTGTCTTTTAGGTACCTACCATAGGTTCGGAGGAACGCATCGACTTCTTCTATTTCAGGGTATCCAGCTTATATGGCGTCACTGCCCAATATCCACACTTAAGATATTTCGATTATGTTTATGGAATACAGTCTTTTAGTCCTTTTATATAAAACGTTTAGTAAATGCTATTTTAAATAAACGTATGTTTTTAAAAATTCAAGGTAAAAAGAATAACATACCAGAGAAATGTTACCATTTAAGATACTTAACGTGACTGTTTCAATTGCAAACAGTATATTTTTACTTTCATTGTTGGTTCAGTGGTAGTTTATTAGATTAAATTCAAGCAATGAAAATGATTATTAAGAATTAGTAATGAAATTACTAAGGTAAGGAATGTTGCATTGCTGTAACATTGTACGATTGTGTTGATGCAAGTTTGATATTCAAAGGTTAAGGGATCCATTCCGACAACGTTAAATGATCTGGTAAATACTTAAAAAATTTAAAACGAAGGTGTCTGTCTTTTGGGTTAAATTTTTAGACATCTGACCGTATAATGACAACGATTTGCTTGAAGGCTAAATTAGATCCAGTTATAAAGTTGTCGAGTTCATTTAGTATTCTATATCTCCGACAGTAAACAATGTTCAGCGTGTTTGTGGTGTAATAATATGTTAGCAGAAATACTTTGAGAATCTTTATATGACGTATTTATTATAGCAGAACATTTATTTGCTACGACATTATTAGAGTGGAGATTGTCTCGATTTATGAAATTTATATTATCTTCTCTGGGCCAAAAAAAGGGTGTCTTCCATTTACGGGGTAAGAACTCCTCGGTGTTAGAAACTGCTTTGTTTGGAAATGTTACATATTGTCTGGAACATCCGGCGCTTTTGAATGTAGTAATGAACTTCCGGGTTCCATTAAAGGGTTGGAAATTTCTGATCTACTGTTAATATCTCAAGGATCACTGTTCTCTTCATTCTGATATGATTGTGTTATTTTGTATCAAAAAGCATGGAGACAGAACCATTCTCGTTGTTATGGGTGAAATAAATGAAACAGAAGAGAGTGTTATAAAATACTCTCTTTCTGCAGCTGTTTCTGACATACGTGACTCATATGAGACAGGAAAAGATTCTCGCCCGCAAAGAAGCCAACGTCTTCTGTTACTCATACTTTTGTACTGCCAGGAGGCCGTCTTACTAAATTACGATGTACAGGAAATTCCCATCGTTTCTCTGTGCATAAGTACTTGAAGAAATTGTCGGCGCCTCGGTGGACAGAATTAAAGTTTTAGCCCACCACCAGCATTTCCGTTACGTAGACGGCAGTGTTAATCGATTGGTTGAGTTATGTTACTTAAAGGCGACTTAGAAACAATATGGAAGGAAGCCGCGTTGGCGTATTTAAGGCTTCTGTGCTGGAACCAGGGACTCTCCATATTTGAAGCAGGAGTACTAACCACTCGACCGCACACAATTATGAACCCTTCTTAAACAGTGAACAGAATTTTCACTTCAGTCTCCCTGTGATACCGTTTATTATTTGGAAGATCTAGACGTATATATGAGGATAATATTAAAATGTATTTTAAAGACATAGGTTGAGGAGTGTAGACTGGGTATTAATGAAACTTATGGTTGTTGTCAAGGGAGTTTGGACAAATAAGGAATTACATGAGGGAACAGTCGATTACGATGTTAAACACATCTCGACCCCAGGCGAGACTTAGGGTAGAAATGGAATTACGTCATCCAGTCATAATAACTGGAAGGAAATTGATTATAATATTAATTGAAATACGTAACCTAAGAACTTTCCATACATGGTACTTATGCACTCAGAGTCAGAGGATTATCGATATTATATTACATTGTGTTATTTCGTTCAGCTGGGAATTCAATTTTGCGCATTATTTTGTATAGACGTGTTTTGTTTCTTGTCTCCGTGACGAAATAACAGTGAGTAATAGCATTTGAAAACATAATGCTGATAAAAATAAAGATCTAAGAGCTACGGCGTAATAGACAAAATAACTTGAAGAAGGACTTATGTCGTAATATTCGCCTTGCATTTATTACTGTTTTGCTGAACTGGACATACCCGAGTTAAACAAGAAACAACTAGAAAATCTTATTTGAAATTTGACGTTCTCACGGTTGCGAAAGTGTCGATTGTGATCGTCTGGGTTGTAATGTCTTTGAACTTCAACTCTGAAGGTGGAAGAAATCCTTTCCTCCAAAACGTTAGTAACCACCTACAAGAATATAAGGTCTCAGAAACGACACGGAGTATTTTGGTTGGCATTCTTAATTACAGCTTTCTAATGAGGTGAACAAGGAGTTGATGAGTAATTAGTTATTATGTCTAACGATGCATTATATCTGATCGATTCTGCCGTGTTCCAGAATATGGAGTGCCAATGAATCACGAACGTTAGCCTTTTGATTGTTCGTTCTTTAGTGTTAGCCGGGCTAACACGGTTTACATGAACTCTCCACCCCTGCCATTGGTACAGACTTTTAGAGGCTCATCACATATTATCATTGTGTTTTGAAACAGTGTTCTGTAGAGTTGACCAGTTGCATTAAGCTAATTTGGGTCCATTCGCGAGCTAATAAAGGAGCAACCCCCCCCCCCTCCCCCCACTTTTCCTCGTGTCCTCCTTTGCTCCTGTCAGTTGTTGACACAAACTCGTTTATTGATTATGTATAATTTTATTCCCCTCAATTATGCAGTTGGCTAACTATACGTTAGAACGGCAAAGTGTGTTTCCATGTTCCTAGTTAAAACTGACGTACGGTCGGCAGATGGACGTGACGCGAACAAACATACCCTGACAACCTGACAAAGCTGAAATGACAATTGCACGATCGGCTGTTATTATGATCTTGCTAAATTCTGGGTCTAGCAATGTTTTCATTTAAATATACCAGAATTTCTTCAACTTTTGGAACCTTCACAAATTACTCGGCCTACATCTACCGGAAAACGTTTCAGTTGTCTTAAGTACTTCAGAACTCAAAGAGAGAGGCTGAAGGGAAACAACCCAAGAACCTCTGAAACGTCGGTAAACATCGACCCGACTACATGGTGCAATATTCCAGAAGAAAGTGATCTTCTTACTTACATTCATAATTAGTTATATTCTTAGTCTTATAGTCTTGGTTATATTTTTTTATTTTGTAATTTCTTGTAATTCTGTTAAAATACGAGACAGAGTAACAGCGAATAGTATCTCGCACGTGACATACTGTTTTTAGCATTTAGCATTATTATTGGGGCTAATAACTATTACAGGGATACTTTCATTGAAGAATCATATATTTATTATTGTTTTGCAATTATTTCAGTTTCTATTTAAATTGGTTTGAAATTGTTTTGCGATTTGTGTTCACTTTTCTGCCGTGTCTTACAAACCAACCAGCAGACTTGATAACTAGTTGCCCAGCTTGTCAGGAACAAATTATACCCGAATGGCGCATTAGACTTTGTGATTATCACATAGATTGTCTGTGTGTCATTTGCGGGTGACATATCTTGCTATAGAACAGTACGGTATAGTTATTAACACTATGCTTCATATTCGGAATATTCTCAGTTCAAGTCTCGAATGGGGTACTGGCTGCTTGTTCTGACTGATAATGCAGTGGGTTTTATCATCCATTCCAGCTGGGCCTACGTATTAGAAGAAAGCTACATCCATTTTCTTCGACTTTCTTTCCAGTGTACTATTCATAATATCGTCTAAATTTCTAAGCAAATCTTAGTCAGAATTATATTAAAGATGGCTTTCAGTATTAAATGTAGTGAATCATCGTATTCTGCTAACAGGGAGTTATTTCAGTTGAGTTCCACTGGACCGGACGAGTCTCCGCGTTTACTGATCTCTGCATTATGTCTCCCGGGTAGACGCATCTGTTAATGCCGACTTTCATGTCGGTTCTGTTAAACTCAGTACTGTGAAATTACTGCCTTATTAATCTTCCTTCCCTTGTATTGCGATGTGAGAAGGGTAAAAAGCTTTTTTTAATTCGTGAATTATAGGCGTCACACGAGTTACTGCGTTATGAAATGTAACGCAGAGAACTACCCTTGGTGTAATCTTACGTAAACTATGGCATAATGCTTCAGAGCGTTTCCTCACACAGCTGATCGATCACATAGGGTTGAATTTATGCAAGTAACTGAATCAATCTTCAAACGCATTAGTTCTGCTTGCTTTCCTTACACGTTCCAACGAACTTCAATCGAAATTAATTTAACTGTTTGTAAGTTGTTTATGTGGAATGGAAACATACAAGAAATAGGCGTGTTTGTAAAGCTATAATTTATCTTAGATATTAGGTATCAGATATCCACGGGTTTGTTGGATAATTTAATTCACTTCTCTTTAGTATGGTTTTGTTTGGTTAGTTGGTTTAGTTTCGATTTGTTGGTTTCAGTGGCTTAATTTGGTTATTGTGGTTTACTTTTCTGGGTGTACTCTGTATTGGATTGCTTGTTTGTTTATATTTTTGTTTGTTTAGCTTCTTTTGTGTCTTTTATAAGATATATTCTATATTCAATTTTCATTAATAGTTTGAAACCTTTACTTCACAGTCCATATACAAAACATTGACATCAATACGAAATACGAAATACAAACATATTAGTGACCTGTGATACTACAACGAATGAAGAAACAATATAAAGGACTAGAACATCACAAGAAAAAATGAAGACTAAAAATCATTAAAAATCAGTAAAAAATCAGTAATTCAGTGAAAAGTTTAAATACATAACACCTGATGATGGCTATATATAGCCGAAACATGTAGTGTATGTTCCACATGTAAATCGAGTACTCGATAGGGAACGTAAAAAGAATATTTTAATCTTTTAATAATATTATATTGTGATTGACGGCTAATTTTAATATATTCTTTTGTGTCGTATATTTAATTTGATTAGATTTAGTTTTGTTTGATTTCCTTTCCTTTAACATAATTTAGTCGAAGTTGGGTTACTTTTTATTGGTTAGATTTGGTTTCGTTGCTTAAATTAATGTCAAATATTAATTTCTGTTGTCATTATTAGTCTTAATACCGATCTTGAAGTATATACGAATATTAAAACCACATTTTAAAACTTTCACTTATTTCCAGTAAATATTATTTTTATCGCGATTACTATGTAAGAGTCTTGACTTAATTTATCTGGCTCGGAATAAGATTCAGTGATTTTCTGTTGAGAACGCGATATTGATGCTTAAGATTCCATAAAAGTCAGAGAATATCGTCACTAGCTGAGAGGATACTAGCGTATCAAGAAGGACTTTGATACATTAATTTAGAATATGGCTTCTTTGTATAGAAAACAAATAATACCCATAATTTATATTTGTTACAAGACTTAGTGGCTGCAACGCGTTGTCATAATTCGGTCGAAAGGCACTTTAATCTTTTATGTAGCATGTCCTCGTTACCACAGACAAGTGTGATGAGTTCAGGTGTACATCTCGAAAGCGTTTGAACTGCAAGAACGGGCCGAGCCCCCTGGAGCAGTTTGTGTTGTCATCTGAGACCACAATCTAAAGCAGGGGGCATGGCATTTACCAATGTTACTCTCAGTAGCACCTGCTTGTAGTTTTTTCCTTACTAATTGTTCAAGGAGTGTTACAAAAGTGTGTGACCTGCCTGTAGGGTCTTCAACTGTTACGCTGGTACTCAAGTCGTGTGTATTGTCAGTGTTGTTGTTATTCTGGGCTGTGGCGCCGTGTGGACTAGTAGATAGACGCCAACTCTTCGGAGAAACCTTGTCTACATCTTCGGGGCCGAAGACGGGGATGGATACGTGTTTGATCGAATGTAAATTTATTTAGTTCATTTGTGCCTGTTTAGTCAGATATTTCCTAGTAACGAAACATTTTGTTAGTTACTTTATAAATTTAGGGTTTTATGAAAGGACGGAAATCTCTCAAGTAGCTAAGCAAATGTTAGCTTTTCGTTTGATCCATGGCGTTGGTTATTACATTTGAAAAGGTTATGTAATACCTGAAATGTATAAAGACGTATTAACAGGGAAATTGACAAACCACACGAGACAATGTTTCTAGTGCATTTTTATTCTGTGTAATATTGTCACGGTGATTAAGTTAAAGAGGTGTAAATACCCGAGTCATGAGGCACGCTTGGGAAAACTGGAACTACTTACAAAACGTTTGTTGGAAAATCTCATGGGAAGAGACCATTTGGAAGACCAGAGATGATAACTTTAAAATATGTCTTAGACGACTAAGAATGGGAACTTCAATTTTTATCAGTGGTGAAAGGTGTAGTATACTGAGGTGGTTGGTATTTTCTAAGGCCTTCTTTGTAATTTTGCATGCCTCATTTGCTTACACGTTCGTTTGCTGCAGATAATCTGCTCTTGTGTAGCTAATCGGACTGCAGAGTGACAAATTATATTTCTGTGTAAATGTAGTAAGGTACTCAACATATAGAAAAACGTCTTAAATAAATGTACCAGAACTTTATTTTATGTTAGTCTACATACAGTTTTCTTGTACGGTGGATAAATTTTAAAAATATCTGTAAACTTCTGTTTGAGCTTCATGTAAATTATGGACTATGGCCGGTTTGGTACGAGCTACATTAAATTGCCGTAATACTTTTCGTAGATGCCTACTACCTAATGTTTAACGTAGTCTATTGAGTAGTTTCGGAGATGAAATATGCTGGCAGACAAATGGACAAAAACTCCTGATGTATTGCCACCTTGTGCTGTTGTTAAACGATCATTCTATGTCAGACCAACAAATAAAAGTGCAAAATTAAACCTGAACTCACATTTTAGTGAAATTTGATAAGGTCCAGCTTCATAGGAAAGGTTATCCAATTCCCTTTAAAATTAGACAAATTTTAGTTTCATACCTCAATTAAGGACAGAGTTATAACAGTTTTGAAACTTTAATACATGTAAAAACGACAATTTTAAGGCTTCAAATCCTAATTAAATAAAAAACTATTACGCTTAGAGGTATAAAATTTGAAATGATTACTCCCCTGTTTCATGGCTGGTTGTACCTCGCCAAATTTCATTGAAATATATGGAGATCATGTTGTAGTCTGTGTTAATTTGGCGTGGAATGAATGGCCATGTAATAAACTAAAACTGATCGATTACGTTCGGGATTCGATCAGATCCCCTTCGCCGACTGTTATTATGTCGTCGTGCTGTCTTGCTGCAGTATAAATCACAGTTCTCTTTCTTTTATTACCGTCACGTGGAAACTGTATTCCGTATTGATGTATGGAAATCGTATGCTGGCTCCAACAACATTTCTGCAAGTCGTGGTTTGGGCTGTACCTTACGCACCAACGCTATTCCCTTGTTTTTATGACTTGTTTCTTTTCCTTGTCTAACGTCTCTCTCTCTCTCTCTCACGCACACACGCACTGCTACCCCACCCTCCTGCCCTTCTTTACCCTAAACATCTTCAGATCATTTCTTCTGTTCTGGCCTTGGAATGAAATAACGATCCACAGTCCACTCCTGCTGGCTCCACCGCCGGAATCTTCCTACACTGCCTAATCACAAATCTTTAGTTCATTTCTACAATATTTTTAGTTTAATGTTACAGTAGTGCAATAACTTATGTAGATAAATGAAATAAATAG
This sequence comes from Zootermopsis nevadensis, assembly GCF_977971745.1. Lineage (NCBI taxonomy): Eukaryota > Metazoa > Arthropoda > Insecta > Blattodea > Termopsidae > Zootermopsis > Zootermopsis nevadensis. The sequence continues at coordinate 9,887,230 of NW_028259153.1, read as the reverse complement.
TGTATTTATATGGCTGTGAAACGTGAACTCTGAGAAGGAATAACGGAGGTTGAGAAAATTTCGTGACAGGGATGCTCATAATTTGTATTCTGCTCCTAATAATGTCAACGTTGTTAAATCGAAAACGGTGGGACGGGCTGGACGTGTAGCACGTTTGGGATGAAGATGGTTTGACGGATGGACGGATTTTGGCTATTCCATCATGTAGACCTGTATGAATCCTGACACTATTTCGTCCACTCAGACTTTGACCACACCCACTTTGTCATCCATTCTCTCTATTTTACGAATCGCTTCGATATTTTTTTCACTTTCTCGTTCCTTTGTCGCCGAGGGACCCAAACCTCATTTCTGTTCGTCTGTCGTTCAGTTCGCACAAATAATATTTAATAAACATGCGATACAGAGACTGTGGGTTGAAGTGAAATTTTTACGAACTGACGGATGTTGCACATTGTAACACACGTGACAGACCGCCCTTCTCAGAACTGGGGAGATGGTGTTGCTTATATGCAGCACCGCGTGGGGGCGGACCTCGCAAACAGCCCTCAGCTGCCTCCAGAGCTAGCTGGAACATTCTTGAACCGCACAGTGGAGGTTTTAGACAGTCAGTTCAAACGATTTCGATCCAAGTTCGACATAACATTTAGGAAAATGTTACAGTTATTTTACTATTGACATTTAACAGTTCGATAATATGTTGGGGGCTGGGGTAGTGACCAGAAAGTCTTGGACTTAGAGAGGAAAATAATATTGAAGTGGTTCTTAAAAATTCAAATTAATTGGATATTAAATAACAGGAGGTACGCTATTTGGCAAATATGTCTACTTCTAATGGTGTTAATGTAAATGTACCAAGAGGTTGCGATTAGATGGACATTTATCTTGAATGGAGAAGGAACAGAATTGTGCAAAATTTTAATAGGGAAACATTTGCAGCTACGTTATACTTTGTCGATAATCGTGATGGTGATGCAGACGTAATATCAGAGAAAATACTTTTTTTGTTATATGAATTTGGCGACAATGGCTCAATATTTGGTCCATTGCTGGTTTAATGTTATTAAAATTATTATAACACACAGTCCCTCTATGTTCAAAGTTATAGTTAATTTAGTCGCACTTTCTCGCGGACTAAGTAACACCGCGGGAACGTCCGATAGGATAATCGACGTCAAGGGAAGGCAATCGAATCCGAAGCAGACTTACTGTTAACTACATTATGACCTTCGGTTGGGTCTTGTTTAAGGATCACGTGTCTTGAGATTAGGCAGTGAAGTTGCGCTCGCGTCCTAACCAACAGGTTACCACTAAGCGAATATGCGATCAGGAAGAATTAGCATTGTTGTCAATAGCCCACAATCCTCTAAGACGTCCTACCAACTTTATACCAAATGCCGGTTTTCCCTCCGTCAAAGCTCTGTAGCGCCTGGTTTCTACACCTGATGGTCTTACATTTGATAGCGTCTTTGACTTAGATGCTATCATTTCCGTTTGGGTCACACCTACAGTGCTACCAACTTCGTTGGTATTAGCTACCTCTGCAACTGTACCATTACGGACAGGAGTTTTAAGTGAAGATGTTTGTCCTAACTGCATTCTAAGTAACTGGATAACTGACTAATTATGTAGTAAGTGTGGTAAAGTTATGCCTTGTGTTTTCCCAGTCTTGTTTTAAAATACTGTCGGATGAAGTTGACAAACGACACAGGCAGATATAAACCCAACATTTTTTTATGCTTGCTGTAGTTCACAAAATCTCTTCTGATGTTTTTAAGGAAAAATAAATTATTCACGCATTTCTATTGGCTCGACGTGATTTTCTGATGGTCGTGGTCTATTTTTGAAAACTGAGCTTATTGAAAACTGTGAAGGTGTACACCAGCCTTTTGGAGGACGACTGAAAAGTCTCTGTACACGAGACAACAAGGTCTCGCTGTTACCAAAATCCTGTTTTTGGTTTTGATATGCTTATTGTAAACCCATTAATTTTACTCGGGTATAAGAATTAACGATTGGTTAGAAACCATTGGAACTTGTTGACCTTACTAGACGCTTGGAAATAAAAGTAAAGTGAAGTGGAGTTGTGAAATTTAGGTTTTTTAAATTGTCTTGTCTTTGTATTTCTATTGCAATTCCTAATATTGATTTAATATTGCACATCCATTTCGGCCCATAGTCAAACTTGTTATGGTGTATGCGTTGATTGATTCTTTCTTATATTATTCAACGATATTATATCTCATAATAGAACAAGACGTAGAAGGGAAGGGAAAGTTAAAATTGCACTTTAGAAGTATACGATATAAGCTGTAACTGTTTAAAGTTTTACTGAGATGTTCATGGTAGGGTCTTCTGGGGTTCGGATGTAGAACGAAGCGTCTGTGACATTGTCAAGGTCCTGTTCTATTTCCTTTTTGGTATTGAAGTAAACCACGAATGGCTTCAGGCAAATATCCAGATCAATATTCAGATACAGTTTGATGCAGTAAAGCCAAACAGATCTGCTGAGCGAAGAGCCACTGCTCAGAATTCGGTGATCTTCATACACTCTGCGCGAACCGTTATTAACACGGGGCTATTTTTACTTTAAAGCAAACGTTAAATAGTGAGAGTGACAGACGGGGTATCGTTGATGGAATTACACATAAGAGTTGGAGAGGAACGACCCTTGGCTATTTTAAAGCGGTGTCCCAGAATTATCCTTGGGAGACTGGGATGAATGAGTTTGACCCTGATAGCCGGAACAACATGGAAATACGTGTTCCATTGGAGTACACGTTTTAATATTTTGTAAACTATGTTATTTGTTTTTATTTATTTTTGTTATGTTATAGTTATTAATTCTTGTTGTTCTTTGTTATTGTATTGAATTCATGTCGCCCATATGGTGGAGGCAGTAAAGACCTCTGAAAAGTCTTTGAACTTCTAACAGACTACATCCCGCTACATCCTGAGAACCTCAAATGCCACTTGATATCTGTTCCTGGTTATTCCCTAACATCTTCATTACGTATTTATTCATCATTCTGTGGAATGATACTGCGACCGCTGAGATGAAATGTTTCCCGTCGTCTTCATTAGCTACGTTTGTTCTTTCATTAGAGTTAAACATACAAATCCACGTAACAAAACACTGCTGTGCCTATTACTCGTCATTGAATCAAAATTATTTCGCCAACCAACTCTTATCTGAGACGTATTAATACAAAATGTATTCCAAATTCGGCAAATAGTTTTGGGTATAAAACGGACGAAAAGTTAGCTGTAATTTTTTTTACTTTGTTAAAAAAATACGTAATAAAATCAAGTATATGAATTTACTGGTAGGGAAGAGGGTACATCTGATTACTATTTATCTGAGCGGAAAGGATTTTATATTCCTCGTAAGTCCCGCAGATAGGAAAAAGATTTCCCATCTCTGTGACAAACAGTGTAAGTGTCCAGCATCTGAGGGTAAAGGCGGTATGTAAGACGAAGTTTCTTAGAATACAGTTAACAGTTGTGTCGCTTTTTACCACGATGAAAGCAAAGTTTTTGTTCGTTTTTTTTCTTTTCAGTTTGCCTCTCACGAAGAACATCTCAACTGCGTCTCTTAAAAAGCAGGATCCTTGGTGTTATGGATTTACCCATCCAACTAACGAGTCCTTATATTTAAAAAAGAGCAGGGATCTAAAACAATTTTAGTTTGGGTAATAAAAATGAGTTCCATGGTCGGGCCTAAATTATTTTTTTAAGTTTTCACTTAGGGCCTACTCCTTTAGCCCCCCTCCCCCTTACAGGCATCGTCTGCCATCTTTTTTTATGACTTAGTGCCATTACGTCGGCACACGGAATTTCAGCGTTTTTGTTACAGAGATTTGCTGCGTTAAGTGTGAAGGACTGTGTTACTTTTCTCACAAATTCTCATCATTTTTGGTCCGGTTTCAACATATATGTGTTTTAAACTTCAGATTTTTATGGCTTATTTTCTACAGGAACTGAATACGACGCAAATATTCTACCTTTTCCTCCGTGATATTTTTTAAACATACTGAACATAATTGCTCACTTTGAAGAACTAGGTGTAGATGGGACATTAATATGAAATTTGTCCTAAAGAAAGATGTTGCGATCATGTAAGCTGGGTTCATCTGGTTAAGGATTTACTTGGTTCATTTTGCCACATGTGAACACGATTATGAAAAACCTGGTTTCGTAAAGACGGAAAATATCTTGTCCAGCTGAGCGACGATCAGATTCTGACGGAGGATAAATATTTCGGAGAAAAACATTGTCTCCGACTTCAGCTCTGTTTGTGTAAACAACATGTTTCTTTCGTCTTCTGAAACGTTGGTATCTACTTTCGAATCACCACGGCGTTGAATTTGTTCTGCCTATCCACTTTTCATGAAGCAAATGTTGCCACTCTTGCTTCTTATTTGGGAGATTCCGCTTTCAAATCTAGTCCCGGATACCAATGATTTCCTCGACTTGATGATGGAAACAGCAAGAAGCTATGAAACGACGGCCAACTTCTATCAGACTACACGGCCCAACATCTCTGAGGACGACTATCTTCGTATGTATTTCTTTAAAACTCTAAAGTTTGATGTTAACTGCATGTACCAGCTGCTTTAGCAATCAGTAACTCTACAGTTTATATTTGCGGGTTTTAAAAAATTTAGGTAAAGAGCGATTAAATCCTTAAACAGGTTTAATGACTTTATCTTTGTATTGGTGAAGTGCTGTGTTTTCTTTACGGTACGGACTGAATTCTTAAATATTTATTAGAGGATCTTCGGCTCTAATTTGTTAAAAAAAATCGTCCATTGATTTCATTCTGCTGAAGCCTTTCATTGTATGTGTTTACAGCACAGCTCTATAAGATGATATGAATTATATCTTAATCCGTTTGCTACAATGAAATACTTGCTATAACAGAAGTTTTCAGAACTTTTTAGCCACCGTAATCATAATAATAACAGTATTATTGTTGTTGTGTAGTACGCATGCGTTTGGGAGAGATGAGAAAATCCGTTCGTTGTAAAACAGCCACATGTGAAGTTGTGCTTCGTTTCCGAATCTCTTTCCAGAGAGAAAATATCACGAAACGTAAATCTTCTCTTTATATTACGTTCTTTACACATTTCTGTTACTCCATCTTCGAGACACTTTAATTTGTTCCTTACTATTTTGTTCTTGAACAACTTTAACCCATTTTCTTGCCACTGAGTAACAGTGAAGTTTGAAAAGCGTCTTCATATTCAACCAAGAATAAAATAGCAATTATGGAAAATGAAGTTTCATTACAGTGTTAAAAAAACCGGCCATTGTATACTATTCTGAGTCTGTTGAACTCAAACTCTGTTTCTCTAAGATCCATATGAATGGTATCCTCCCATCTATCACTAGGTCTTCCAAGTGGTGTCTTCCCTTGACATCATTTGACCAAACGTTTCTACACATGCTTTCGTGATGAGAGGAGTAACATTTATATCAACAGCATAGTTGGTTCTTGTAAGATGGCAATGTTTTTTTAATTAATTTTAAGATATTGTAGGTGCGTCATATTGTGATTTTATTTAAATAGTATTAAAATATATTAAAATTGTCCGTCAATCACAATAAAGTAATATAAGATAATTAGATGGTTAAAATATTATCCTTTGTTCCGTATCGAGTACTCGATTTACATATGGAATACAATACGATTACATCAATGTTATATAACACATCAATAAATGTTGATACAATGAAAAACGAAGAAATGATAAGAAAATTAAAAATTAAAAATTAGTAATTGAATTAAGAGTTTATAACATACACCTGATGACGGCTCTATGAAAGCCGAAACATGTCGAGAATGTTCCATATGTAAATCGAGTACTCGATACGGAACAAAGGATAATATTTTAACCATCTAATTATCTTATATTACTTTATTGTGATTGACGGACAATTTTAATATATTTTAATACTATTTAATTAATTTTGTAAACACAAGCTGTTAAATTTTCGTTAATTAAGGAATCAGTCGATAATACAAGTTGGTTTAGAAGTCTACAGTTATCAGTTTATAAATGTGAATATTAACTGTTATATTCTAAGTTGATCGATTTAAATCGAGAGTTATTGAGTCGTCAGACTGTGTCGAGATTTTATTTTTCACTCTTCGATCTCCTTCCAAGCATCACTGATGCAGCACACTTTTATGAGGACGTCTCGATGTTTTCAGCCTATCACCACGAGAGTGCATCCATATTAAAAACAGAAACAATGTTTTGCTGTATCATTAATTATAACGGAAGCAATGTGGCTCTTGTTGAAACACAGAGAGCTTCAGTTTTGTTGTTACCTAACATAAGCACGGGCAGCAGAGAGTAACTGTTTAATATTCGTCCTATACATAGAACAGGGGCAGATATTCTCAGAGCACTGACAGAGACATTTTCCAATTTCTGCCACTAATGACTGAAAGAATCCGAAGATGTTAAACATTTGTAACACGATCCATCATAACTTGTTTGCTTATAGACTTAGATATATTTGTATATATTTTTAGACTCGCAGGAGACATCTTGGTGGTAAGAGAATGAAGATTCGTGTAAAGATGAATTAAATAGGCTATATTGGGCAGTGAAGTGTTTTGTAAAACAACGTATTAGAAGCATTCGTTATTGGCGTGATATATTGTAAGGTTCTGAACGATTAGACCTGAGTCGGAATTGAAGTTCTTATGAAGATGGCTGTCTTCAGGGTTGTAGAGTCGTATAGTCTGGGAGAAGCCTGGGCGATGAGAGACTTGGCCGTGATTATGGAGGCAGCAAGTACCTCTGACTTTGTGGGGAATTCTCAGGCTATCTTGATTACATACCGTACTATGATTGCTATGGTTACCATGGTTACGTAGGAAATACTGAGTCATCATACAACTCTGTAGTCACTGGCTCCATTTTCAGAAGCCGGAGGTCTAGCCATGGAGGAACCATGTACAAAGAACGCAGAGAAAAAGATATACGAAATTATCATGACAGTCAGGATAAACCCATTGGCAAAAGAAATGAATGTCGTATCTGAAAAAGACAAATTCTTTGGTGAAAAGTGGTGAAATAGGTTTAATAAACCTAAAATCCGACTTCTTCAGGAAGATGATGATTAGCGTAACTTTTTATTTGAGCCTTTGCTTGTAGTGTCGGATCTGATTCCTAGAATTACTCTAAAATTATTATTTTTTTCGTTTGTACCGAGCATAATGTTTTGAAGTGACAGATAAACGATGGCGGCTGAGTTTTGGAAGTTTCTGCGCATGTGCAATCACGTGCTGTTGTCATCCAATCAACTTCAGGGAGATGGTGTATAAAGTATTCAGTTATTTCAAGCGTGAAGCAGACGTCATTTAAAAAATCTGAGAGACCCATTTCCGTTCTTGTCGGTAAAATTTGTGGACTTCAATATTTTTCTAGAAGTCTCTGGTTCGTAATTTGTCTTGGAGACCTGTTGTTATAAGGTTTGATGCTGTGTTTCTAAATTCATGCAGGCAAATATTACAGTAGAATAGTACCTTAGAATGTCCATTCCAATTTGTTATCAACTATTGTATGAATCTGCATGCCCTGTCAAATTCAAGCACGTTTTTAAATAACCTACGAATAATTTTATTCTAATGAAACATTTATACGCTTCGTACAGCTGTATATGTTTGGTCATTCAGTGTGGGAGACAAATCCTAAACTGTGCCTGTATGTAATCTTTTCATCAACGTACTGCTTACCATTGATGAGTGTATAGTTGACACAGGCTCTGCAGTTACCAAATGGAAGGTTGATGTGTCACATTCACTAACAACACTTTAACAAGTGAATCGGGCAATAATAGTGCTGCTACACAGCTCGTCCAGTGCTGTACTCACTGCTGTATAGACTGATGGCTGCGTATCCTGTCAGGCAATAGCAACCCTCAAAGCCAATTTGTGGCCTTTCCTCGGCCTTTATATAGAGTAGTCCTTTTAGAGATCAATCTTATATTGGCGACAGTTCAACGGGAAATTTCTCGGCAAGAACACTGTCAGTTTTAATTAGTAGTTTTCACTATTTCTCTTTTGTAACATTTTTAAATTACAGACAGTGCTTAAATAACCGCTCTTATGATAAGAGAGACTGTGAATTTGATCTGATGCTACACACATACGAATACAAATAAAGGGCAAAAGATAGAAGTAAGGAAAACGTTTACAAATGCATGAAAATTAATTTTTATTTTAGTCGTTTTTCTTTCTTTCTTTCTTTCGAACTAGTTTCTTACTTTTTCATACACACACGTGAGCTAGTGCAGGGGTTCTGGCTATCTTCCCGTCTCTTGTCGACATATCGGTGGTGTTAGGCTCAGAGGTATCACCCCCTTGCGTCAACAAACTGACTGTTGAACCAACAAACACGGTTCATATCCCCGTGCCTGAAGTGTCGGTCTTTGTTAGCAAACTTACGCATGACTATATGATTACTATTTCCGGTATCTATCCGCCCTAGATATAAAGCTAAATGTAGGCCTATAGTTTATAAAGCAGAGCACCAGAAGAGGTTAGCATTTTTGATTTGTAACAGAAGTCACTTATTTGGAGAATGAAGGACATTGCGTATAACTGAGTAAATAACCCAAATCTTAAACAATCTTAAGATCGGTTGCTTAAGAACATACACGAAACAAGGACCGAAAAACAGTAGTGTATAAAGTGAATTTTAATAATTTGCAACCTTCTGCTGGTATTGTTAGTATAAGCATATCAATAATATAGAAGCAAGAAAACGTGTATGATGGATGGGGAAATATAGAAGCGTGTTTCGACTACTTTGGAAATTGAGACTTAAACTGGAAGGCAAAATTAGATTTGAATTTATGGAAACAGCTCGTGGGTACTAGAACTGGATTTAGCTGCCTTATATAGGGCCCAATATCGGGCACCAGTGGCGTCGCCGGTGAATCGCCTTTTTCCATAATAATATATTTATTTATAGTTTATCCATAAAGAGAACGTCTTGACACGCTGAGTACTCAAGCACGGGGGTAGCGAAGCAGGAGTTAGTTCGCAAGCTGCCTTGTTCACTGACTTCATATTAATATCTGGAGTACGTATATTCTGACAGATAATTCTCCACGCGAGATAATCATAAATAAAATGAAATCTCCGTCGCTCATGAAACCGTGGGGTGTCGCATGGTTTAACCAAATTAGAAGCAACAACAATGCTGCTGGAGGGGAGTGTATGTAATTTCAGAGAGGCCTCCCGCACGTAGGAACAAAAATAGCCTAGAAACATTGAATCAATTTACGATCCGTGGTGTTAGGTAGTGAATTTGTAACCGGTCTCTTACCTCTCTCCCACTTCCCCTCAAATGTACCAGAAAACAGAAAAGAATGGAGGATCTTACAGTGAATTTAATGCATTCTGATGTACTCAGTAAACTCAATAGTAGTTATAGGAAATACTACTGAGATGTACCCGTATCATAATCAAACGCGTTGTGATAATGTATGTTTCGTCTGTGTTAAGGGATTTAATTCTCCGACAAAAGAGAAGTTATCAGATGAGCAGTCTTCTATTCAGCTGTAAACTCGCACTCTGCGATTTTCCTAGAATTTTACGTGCCATCTGTTCCTATGTCTTTTAGATGAATTTTAATATTATCCTCCCATTTAAGTCTAAGTCTTCCAAGTGGTCTATTCGCTCGAGCTTTTCCGGATGTATTGTTTTTGTTCTGTCCCCGAATGCCAAATTTCTTTTTCTGACAATGTGTATTTTATATATGCCTTAGTTCTAAGTAATGATGCTAGACGGCAGGATGTTTCATCTTACAAGTGCTGATACTATTAGGCAGCTTTTGTAAAGGAGGTAAAGGTGTGAATGGAATAAGAGAATGGAAAGAAGGGAGAAAATCCCTCTTGAATTTCAAAGAGAGTTTTCCACTAGTACCATATATTATCGAAATAGTTTACGTACGGACAGACTCGACTACCTTATTATGTTTTTATTTAATGCAAACTTTTGAGCGCTGTCAGTACTTATATCCAGAATGCACGCAGATAAGTGGCTCGGAGGATGGAGAACTTTGTTCGATGCCAGGTTGGTTGCACGTCAAAAACTTTTCCAGCTGAGTGCTGCTTTATATCAACACAAAATCTATGACTTAAATACTGCAGCTGGAACAAAAATCTCTACATACATAACTGTACTGAAAGGGGGGGGGGGAATTGAGGTGGAGGGGGGCACGATACACGTGGCGAGGTCAGTGGCTTGCATTAGAATTAGAACAAGACCTCTTCTTCGTGGGGCACAATGAACCAACCATCGATTACGAGAGAGAAGCAGTGAGTCTCCGTTGGCCTGTAGTGTGTGTGTGTGTGTACGCGCACACACACTTTTATATATAGATATCTTCACGTGCACGTGTAATTAATAAAAGCGAAACGTACAACAGTACGTTTTGATGAACAACTTGGAGCCGATTTTCGTATTCTTCTATGACTTTTACCAACCTTTATTATTTTTACCATAATGATAACTCGAATACCAGTAATTAATAGTATTGGTACGAGTAAGTAAAGATGTAGTCACGTGGTTGCTGGTATTCTAAAAAATATTTTTCGGGTGCATGTCTGTTATAATACGACAGATTATTCTTCTCTTAATAATATCCCCAGATATATCTATACCCTTTTGTTTTGTGTTCTAAGAGAAAATAATAGAAAGGTTATATTAATCAGGTTAACTGTAGACTAATATTACTTCAAATAAAAATATTAAAATAGACTGATATCATTTAAAATATTCCAGATTTCAATTACTTAAAAGTAACAATAGTAAATCGAAATCATATTTATGAAGAAACTAACTAACTAACTAACTAGATTTCTTACCGAACCCGGAAGTTCATCACCGAATTAACCAAAGCCCTCCACCGGACCCTGTCCTGGGCCAACAAAATCCAGTCTCATTCAACTCCTATCTCCCATAGATCCCGCCTGACATTATCCTCCCATCTACGTCTAGGTCTCCCCAGCGGTCTCTTCCCTTCAGGTTTCCCAACCAGTACCCGGTGCACACCTCTTGTCCCATTCATGCGCGCTACATGCCCCGCCTATCTCTTTCTTCTCGACTTAATCTCCCTGACAATACTGGGGGAGGAGTACAGATGAAGAAACTAAGAGAATTTAAATTTGGGATTGTTAATTTTCAGTTACCTTAGTCTATCAGAGATCATAAATATTAAAATATACGGAATTGTAGGCAAATCTGTTGTTATAGACCCTGTGTGGCTGTGAACCTTGGTCTCACACTGTGGGATGAAATTCATAACTGAGGACATTTGGATAGAGAAGGGATTAAGTAGCCTGGATGCACTGAATAGTTTCATAAATGGATGGATATGTACATACGTAGATAGATGAATATCCAAATAATTAGATAGGTAGACAGGTGGATGTAAGGACAGACAGATGAATATTTAAATAAGAGGAAAGGAAAGTATTCTAGTTCCTAGTTCTGCAGTTTTTCTCTCTATTTAAGTTTATTAAAGAAATAATCAAGGTCAACGTAACAATACGTTAAATAAAAAAGATATTCTCCTCGTGTTATTGTCAGAACAGATGAGAGCTTGTTGCTCGTCAGGAAATGAAGATAGCTGTGGAGGATACGTCAGCTACCTGCCACTGTACCCCACATGAAGAACGGGTTCTCCTGTACTGTCAGGTTGGCGTCTCCGAGTTAGAGGCTCCACGTATTTTTAGACATTGCTACTGGATGTACATAAGTGGTAATCCTATGTCCTTTGACCCGAGACACCCCTCTCTATACAGCTGGATGAGACGATAGAATATGGTGACCAGATGCAGTATTTCTAATCAGATTCTTCATTATCTTTTCAGAAAGACTTGTTATGGTCTTCATATTCACCGCCATGATAATATCAGATTTCACTTTCTTGAATTTCCTTTCTTCCTGCCTGTTCTTGGCACTCGGCTAGACCTGTCCACCTCCCCAATATGCCTACTGTTTCTAACACTCTCTCGTTACTAAGTTTCTATTTTTCTTTTATCTTATTTCCGTCTAAATCAGTTTTCTGTTTGTGGTTTTGACTTCTGCACTGCCATTCTTAAAGAAAATCTGCTCTGTGTCCTTCCACGCTGTTGTGTAACGACCTCTGCTCCAGATTCTGGCCCCGGGCATCACCACACCTCATTCTTGTAATTACATTTTTTTTTTACTTTTTTGCGTTTGTAATTTATTTGAAGTAGATTACGCGTGTCATAAAAAAGATGAAAATTATGTTATCATGTCCATGCGTCTGAAGACCATTCGTAACTAATAAATTGTCTATCACGCATGGCAAAGGCGTAGGCAAACTAGGGCTTGCGGGATGCATCCGGCCCCGAGAGGTTACGTTCGGGCGCATTCCTTCGGAACGCTCCAAAAAACAATGGAATAGAGACACTCAATGATGATGGCTGTCTTCCGGGTTGTTGCGCCGTGTAAACCGATCACCGTGATCATAGAGACAGCAGGCACCTCGCAGAGTCGGTAAACTTCTACCGCATTACACTGCGCTGCAACCCGGAAGACTGTGTTCTTCGCTCACGTTAGAGCGTGTAGAAAACCTCGAATAGGTGTGCCAGGTGTACTTCCGAAATGCTGCTGTACCATATAAGTAAAAATGTTTTGATTTGTTAATCAACGACATTACTGATAAGTTTCTGCAAATGTGTTGAAACTGGTTATGTCTACAATCGGGGGCTTCGGGGGGGGGGGGGGATTCAACATATGTTTGATTGTGTTGTTCTTGCAGTGTGTGATATAACGCAATTACGCACACATCTCCATCAAATGTGCAGTACTAACTTTCGACGAAATTAAGAATTGAATGTTTATGCCCCCCAGGACTGTCACTTAATGAAGTGAACACGAGAAAGCAAAACATATTCAAATGACTTTTAATTGGAACAGGACTTGATGACAAGTACATGTAAACTAACCAAGTAATGTTTGTTTAATAGCAGAATTTTCTACCAGTCATCAAGAATATTTCATACGAGATGTCTGATTATATGCTGGCTTCGCAAATTCTTATTGTCTTTCGCCTCCTACAGTTTTGAGTCGGCGATTATTCTTGGTGATTGGTGATATACTGAATAACGGAATTATGAGAGTGACTTAAAGATATTACATTTAATATTCTGTAATTTATCTCGTCTTCATGTTTTTGTCTTTCATCTTATTCTCCACGTTGCCATCTTTTCTTGTAGCATGTTTATTCAACTCCTGGGTGATGTGAAGTAACGAGTAATAAACAACGTCTTTGGACACCAATGTCAGCTGTAATAGAAATACGTCCAGTGATTTCTGAGACCAAGCATACGCACAGACGCGGCCTCCCTTACGAGCCTTATCCCCAGCACTGTTTTTCAAAGAAATCACAAAGAAGGATATAATATTATTCAGAACTTATATTTGAATCGCATTGTAAACACAATTGTGTGGCCAGGTGAACTGAAATGTTACGTTTGGTACGGTTTGCCCTCTAAGCAAAGTTAACATTTACATCTCGCACACACCACCCACTGACGTAATAGAAAACAACTTTGTAAAACCAGCAGGGGTGGCAAAAACAGCTTATTGCTTCACAAGATTCTGTCTGCAGCACAAGTTTTAAAAACTAAAGCATGTCTTTGTTCCTTTAGTCACTCTAAGCGAAGAGACATTTAAGAACCTTCCACTCTTTTAAAAATCTTTACTTTCCGTTTGCGTGTTACTTATAGGTAGATTTCCATACAAATACCGATCGGGACCAGATATTCTGGCTGATGTGTTTTTTGTGGACTGCCGTTAACTCCAACTGAATACAGGAATAAAATTTTGTAATGATTAAGTTCTTCTGATTTCGAAGGAACGTAGTCAACCACATACCAGGACAAACGACGCTACAACCCACAAGACCCCAGTACACATTTCCACTGCCACGAAGACCTCAAATCTCATAGCTTGAAGCAGACCGCAACCTCAGTATCGTTTAGTGTTTTTACTAGAATCCGCCATTGGACATTATCTTTAGGCAGTTGAATTCAGTCCACTAAGAATATGACTTCCATCAGGGTGATCGCCTTGATGATGGAGGCATCATAGACCTCTGAAACGTTGGTAAGCTTCTACCACACTACGCGGCGCTTCAACCCACAAGACTTCCATCTTCGTACTCAAATTCTGCTACAGTCCGAAATCTTTATATCTTTATTTAAGATTCATTATTGTATCATTTACCCCAAGGTGTCCCAAGATGTCTTCCCCCCTTGATGATTTTCGACTGAAATTTGATATGAACTTTATACAAGGTGAAATGAACAATATTGTATCTTCATTGTAAAGCTCGTTGGATTGAAGAAAACTGGAAGCTTTTTTAAAACAAAGAGAAGCCTTGTTTAATTTCGTGAATAATTTTTCAGTTCAGTTAACGGCCCGCGATCTGCGTAAGGTCCCCAACCTTTTCGTCTACCGGAGCATATTCAGTGTCTGTCCAGTTCGTGGGTTTCTCTGCATGAATGCGGGCTTGATCAAGCTTGAGGCCTCAAGTTTGTGTGCGATCCGAACTGAACCAGCAAGTAAAACTGCGTAACATGCCCTTGGATGTGGTTAATATTCGGTTTGATCGCCCTATGTCTCGTTAAACCTTCGATAAGCCAGTCATTGAAAGCGGTCTATTCTCAAACTTTACAAATAATTTCTCCGTTATTGTTGGTGTCCTTGTATTTCTTAATCCAGATTTATAACTTCCACTCTTTATCTGATGTCAAATTACTTCGGTGGTTTAATATCTTGGAACCTAGTAAGGGCTTCCAAAACAGAATTTGTGCTACCTCAAATATCTGAGGATTCTTCATTTTAAATCCAAATTTTTATACTATAATTAAGTGATGCTTTTCAACTCATGGTATTCAAACGTAATTTTTATCAGCTTAAATTTTTCTATCAAGATTTCGTTTAATGTCATTTATCTTGTTGTGTAGTATCTTTGTAAATTTATATCGATCTGTTTTGTGTTTTGAAGTCACATTTCCTTATTCACTCCATGGAGACGAGAAATATGAACTAAAATTCATATTTAAAACCTGAATAGAAACGGCCACTTAGAAAACTTAAGCGTAGATGGGAAGATAATATTAAAATAAATGTTAGGGAAATCGGGTGAGTGTGTATGGATTTAATCTGTATTTCCCAGAGAGACCCCGGTGGGGGGCTTTTGTGAATGCGGTAATGCACCTTTTTATTCGATAAAAGGAGCGGAATTTCTTTACTAGATGAGCTACTGTCAGATTCTCAAGAGGTGCTCTGATCCGTGGAGTTAGTTGGTTATAAAGTGCGAAGTTATCAGAGTCGAAAAGAAGATGCATCCCACGTAAACAGATTACAAACAACTCGTGCGTCTACCAGTAGTTACCAGTGGCTGCAGATGTTTACTGCGTCTCAATATAACGCGGACGGCACGTGCGTCCATCAGCGCAGTGGCGGAACAACGCGTTACGCGGAGGCTGCGATCTGCGTACGCCGCGTATTCAGTATTGCTCGCCCACGTTAAACCTTTGTTGTCATATCGATAACCGTCTACACTTTGCCTCTCTTGTGGGGGGCAAGTCTTTAGTTTTTAATTTTATTTATTTTATATTTATTCATTTGTGGTTTATTTAACGACGCTGTCAGTAGGTCGGACTATTTTGCTTTGAATTATAGGAGGGTTAATCAGAAACGTATTTAAATGGATATGAAGGGAAGGGGACGTTGCCTAATTTAAAGTACTATCTAGGCATTTCCCTGAAGGAACTGAGGAATACTACGGAAAATCAGTTCCTTCAGGCAAATTCCAGGGAATTTCTGTGGTTTTCCTCAGTTCCTACCTACAAATTCTGGGATAGTACCGTAAATTAACCAGCGATCGTTTCCTTCCATATCCTCTTCGATTCATTTCTTCATAACCATCCTGTCATTCGATGATGTGCAAGAAATGGGTTGAGTATCTTGAGCAATTGATATGTAATACATGTGCTGACTCGAAGTTTAAGTTGGCTAAATAAGTAATTTAAACTTATGCTGCATATGAAACTCTCTCTTCGGTTGTTAACTACGTATTTTCTTTAATTGTGATGAAACACGTTGTTATTGATGTCTAAATAATGTCGCTGGTCGAATTGAATTCTTGCTACTCCCTCGACCAGCCCATCTCTGAGATCATACACCCCCCCCCCCCCCAACCGGACCGATCCACTGGAAAACATGGACAGAATTTGAACCACGGATATGGACATAGCAAGCAAACATTGTTACGTACAAACACATCAATCTATGTAATTAAGACAGTCATTCGCCAAGGCATCGGCGTTTCTGAAATGACATGGCAGATAGCCGAAAGAGATAGCATTACATTCAGTGTCCGTAAGAATGGAAGATTTGATGTTTGATGTGATCATGTTCTATCAGGATTACTGCACGAAACGGATGAGACAAACGCTGAACGCTAGCAGTTTCTAACTGCGTCAGTCGGATACTGATTGATGATTTAAGCGAGGTAATCCCCAGTGTATCCGCTACTACATACCGGGTACTTACGTGTAATTCTCATAAGATTGATGAACCAACGATAAAGCGAAATAAAAACAAAGCTTTGTTTAAACATGATAGTTTTGTTGTCTTATTAGTGACGCAGACAGGAGTCGTTATTTTTTGTTTTTTGTTTGCACACAGCTATTTCCTGTGACTAGCAGCGAGTTCGTGACTAGGAGGAGGGTCGAGGGAACTTGACCATCCGCGTTTTCTTCCTGCCTCCCTTCTGTAAACGCGATAAAATGCTGCTACTGTAACGGGAATTAGCCCCTCTGTAATCATTTATGAACCCCCAGACCGAAGTAGAGTAGCGAAGAGGAAGAAGTAGTGATTAAGCTGAGGTATGCCTTCAGGAAGTGGAAGATGTCACATTAATGGCTTTCTTGTTTCAGTCAGTTCTCAGAAAAATGGGGAAAAAAAACCTACATCTCATTCACTTCAGAGGTCAAAAGGAGCACTCGAATTTACAGAACGCATATTAAGTTCATACACCTTCTTTGTGGTTTTGCATAATTCTTTGGCCATGACACTGAGTTATTGCAGATACAAATTTACTGCCGTGAAGCTGTTCACACTTCAGATACCACACTCATAGAGTCATAAATTATTTTTGCTTAAATTTACACAAGTAAGTTTTTTAAAATTTCAAATAGCTGTTGAAAAATTGTAAAATATTTTCATATGATCTCCGTCTAAAGAAAGGGTTACATTTAAGCAATTCAAACATAGATTAAATTCTCTCGATAGGGTAGGGTGCTGGTCGTCAACACCAGATCTAATCGAAAATCGTTCAATAGTCCGTAGATCGATCATGGAAATACAAAGACATGACCTACCCATTATAAGTTTATTTTATGCAGTTTGTCAGCCATTTGACTCTGATGGATTGTTATGCTGCGTAAAGACGTAGTGAGATTTAACTGATGTTTAGGCGATATGGCGATGTTTAGAAACAATATATTGGTAAGTTGTAGCACCGAACACGGTAATGAGTCGGCCGTAGACCCGGTTTCAGTGATGTGACAAAGAGAATAATCCCTACCCCTACCCAGAATAGAGCCCCGATCTCTCAGCCCACAGGCTGGGAGATTTATCAAGTCAGTTAGTGTCGCCAACCATTTCTCAGTGAAGGAAAATTCGTAGAAGCTTACAATTCTTCAGTGCTCGGTGAGAAGGATTTAGGTTAATACAAATTGTGTTTGGCCAAATAATTTATATTATACACAGCATGAATTAGCCGGAAATAAAATTTGCAAATTTAAATAATTATATTACGAATATGATAGCACCATGTATTTACATGTCAAGACATTTTCTGGGACATTATTTTTGTCTGCTGTGTGTCACAAAATATATAATGAATAATGCCTGTTTTGCTTAGAAAATGTCGCCTTGATTTTCATAATTGACACATCTGAAATATTTAGACGTCCTCAGCAATGAACAAAGCTTCGGAAATCACCACGTACTACGTTGTCACCAATGCAAAGTTAATAAATTGTTGCAGATTTTAAAATTCTCCGGATACTCAAAATCCCTTCCGAGGACAAAATGCCTGCACGCCCACTGTAGACGATCCCTGGACTTAGCTATTCCGTCTCACTGCTTTGCCTGACCTCGGCCCAGGTATTTTACTGATCAGATAATCTGGCTTATTGCAGTTCATAAGTAGCTTCTGAAATTATGAATTCTTTAATAATTTTGGCAATACTTCTTGGATGGGGCATCGGCCCATCGCAAGGCCTCTGACATCCATCCATGCGGCGAGTGGGAACCAAGCTCACGATCCAGATATTCGAGCTATCTAAGATCGAACGCGCCCTAGACCGGGGTCAGTAAGACCGGAGCTCTCTTCTTCACCGCAAACAAATCAAAACATTAGTGGTTATGGAGCCTGAATTATGTGCAGTGTTATGGACTGTTAACATCCACACTAGATTTCCATACCTCTGTATGAAAACAAATGACGTATAATGTGCGATGTTATCATGACACTAGGGGTCAGAAGTAGCAGCAGGTAGCAGGCAACAAGATCAGATACCACATGTGTGTCTAAATGGCTCTACAGTAGCATACTTAAAACTAAATTCGTGACGAATGGCTCTTTGCCTGCCTGCCTACCTAGATGCCAACACTTCCAAATATAGGCCTACAGTCGTTTTATATTAGTAACATAAATTGATATAGAATCTACAGCTGTTCGATAACATATCTTGTGTTATAGACACATTAGCATTGTAATGGTTGGCACTATTGCTGAGTGTTGTTTACCGATCGAGTTGGTGTAGCTGTGACTTGCGTTTGGGAAATCCCTGATTTGAATATCTGCAGAGTTAAAGTTTGTCCTGGATGAAATCTCTAGTGGTTCTCAGTCTTACCAAAGCGACGTGCCAGGATATGTATTACAATAGGCCACGATCCCCTCATCTCAAATCATTATACTCCATCTCATTCGTCGCTGTATAAGCTCTGTGGTTTTATAGCGTGTAGGAGTTTAATGACATAAAAAGCGGACGCCTATAGCATTATGACTTGAATCTACGTTGGGAGACTTGGAAGTCCTGATTAGAGCTCAGAAGGTTTGTCGGTTGTGTGAGTATTTGCAGAAACCTCCAAATGTGAGTTGGACACTCGGCTATGGAATTAGAAGTTCTGTGATGTCGATTGATTCCCACACAGTACATCATTAGACACTAGAAAAATGTCCATCAAAATGACCGGAAAGTCTAAAGCAGTGCTTGAAGAAACACATTTCATTGAAAAGGTTAGCAAAGCAGCATGTAAAATTAATATTAAGTAATGTTGTGTAACAAAAATTTTAATATAATTATATATGTTTCTTTTATCAAGGATTGTAATACGATTTGATGCACTGTAATATCGAGATTATAAAAATTGTTCTGCGCTGTAGTACAGTATATCCATGGCAACGGTTATAATAATATCCCACAAAGAGTAGAATCTCTTAACAGCAAATGAACATCACGCTATGGCAACGGTTATAACAACACTTTTTCATAAATATTATCATACAATCCCTTAACAACAGCAAATGATAACCAACCAATATTGCTTATAATACAGATAATATTCTGTCTGGTATAATTTACACGACATTCCGTAAGACGTCTTCAGTAATTGTGTATGAAAACCCAAATTAGATGGAACATTTTTGATCAGAGAAGTCGAGAAGAGATATTTTGTTATACAAAAACGTAGATTAGTGAATTGTACTAAAATATGTTAGATAAGTAAGGTGTGAAGTGAACTGCATTTACGTGACTTGAGAAAGTGTAGACAGCGGTCTCTTAGTGAACTTTCTGTGCCACAAAAGAATAAAATCTGATGAATAATTTTCAACTTCTTAAGGAACTTGTAGTGTGAAGTTTAACTGTGGAAAAGAAACCTCATGGCACTCGAAGAACAAACGTTGATAAGTGAACAAAAATTGTATATTTTCTCTTTCACACTGCACTGTGTGATTCATTTTAAATTATAGAGATACTTTGCACTCAGGAAGGTTCATGGCCACTTCATTGCGCAAACACCTTTACATGTCACTATAGTGCGGACACAAAATTCCGGTCCCACTTTGATATTACTTTAGCTAAACCAGTTTACATAATGTGTAATTAAAGTAATTCAGTATACACTAATATTATTTTCTGTTGGGTACTTCTTCCCAATACTGAACAGCGTTGCAGAATGAATAATTTTGGTAATCCTGGGATATACAATTACATTTCTAATAGTGTCAAACACATAACTAGATTGAACGAGATGAATTCAGAATAAATATCTACACGAACAAACATATGAACGTATTCAGGGCTGTGGAGTAGGTACTAAAATCTCCGACTCCGACACCTGCTTAAAAGTTCAATATGTAATAAGGGCAAACCTACTAAAATGGTATAAGAGATTTCATCACCACCACACGAATCATCAGAAAGCTGTTAGACTTATAACCTATAATTAAATATACGTCTAATGGTTATTGCAGAAATCGGTTGATTTGTAGACAGTTTGTATTCTTAAGGTACTGGAGCCAAAATTACAAAGCATTATTCCCACACCATGTGGCTCAACGCGTCGTTGAATCTCCCTAAGCGCGAGGCCGTCGGCGGCTCACACGGTATAGAAATTGTTTTTAAGATTTTACATCGAGGTCGGATTCGGTACATTTTTACCGATTCCGACTCCACCTAAAATTGTTTCCGACTCGACGACTCCGACTTCACAGCCTGCTTTTATTCTTGATATAGTCCATTCGAATCTCGACCTACTTTCCAGTTCTTTTGATTTTTCATGATTCCTCTCACTCTGACTAGACCAATGCTACAGAATACGACCACCCCTTCAACATTCTGACACGCTTTCTATTTATTATTATAGATGAACTTCTGAATTGAAACGGCATCGTTAAATAAGCTAATAATAATCCTAATAACCTATGCACTAGGAGGTCACTTAATATAGCTTTATCGCTTGCTCACTATTTCGAATTTATCTGCCGGCGGATATAATTGCACTCTTTTACGTTTCGACGCTTCAAACCGGTGCTGTTGAATGAGCGCCGTTAGATATGCAAAGGACCGTGTGTTTACTGAGGCTTTACAATCAACTAGAATACTGAAATAACCTGAACGAGTTTGAGCTCGCTTATATAGCGCGTGTAAGAGTTTGGTGAGGTGAGAATTCTTTTCGAAAATGTAGTTGGAGAAATCTGAAGGAAATAGATCATTTTCTCGATCTAAGAGTATGTAGAAATGGGGTGGGAGGGTGTGGACTGGATAAATCTGGCTCAGGATACAGACCAGTGACGAGCTCTTGAATACACGATAATGAACCTCGTGGTTCCATAAGAGGCCAGAAATTTCTTGACTTCCTGAGAGTACACACCATCAGTTTCTCATGATCTCTGCTCCGTTGACTTACTTGATTTGTAGATTGGGGATAGAATTAGAAATGGATCTTAAAAAAATAAGATGTAAGGATGTGGACTGGATTAGTGTCGTTCAGGATGTGGTCCAGTAGAGGGCTGTTGTGGACATGATGGTGAACCTTCTGGATCCATAAAACACGGAATGACTGAACATCTCTTAGCTTCTCAAGAAAGACACTGCTCCTTGGAGTTAGTTATTCGTATTTTGCCTTGACCATAAGATAAACTAATCCGTGGGATTAGCGTTAGAGGTTCTTATAGTTCATTCAAAATAACCATGAGTGAGCGTAGTAGGTTACGACAAAAGCTGAATTCTTACTGACCGCGAGACAAAGTCCCAAAAGCACGGATCACGAGATGTCTCCGACAGGTAATCATAAAATCATTAAAATAATACACGGACATAGTTTAAGCGTTTCATTGCCATTTGAATAGTAATAACCTAAATGACCACTGCTAAGTCGCTCGGACGCCTGCATTGTTCTTGGTTATATGCACATCGTGATGGGGGATTGACCCTTCTGTTTCTGGTACATATTTAATGTTATTTAATGTTATTTGCCTGCCCTCTTCCCGCTCTGAAGTTAGTTAAGAAGAGTCTATAAGTACAACTTTTTAGGTCTATGAAAAAAATATTGGGACCGTTCCCTCGTGATTGACAAATCAGTGTGACACGCAAACCAACTTAATTCTGTCACTGTCTACATTGAGTGATTTGATGAAACAGTTACTGTAATTTAATCATTATCTTCAAGTTTTTGTATGATTTATGACGTTTTAGCAAGCTGGAGAGAACTTTACAATTAGGAGCTTCTTAATTTGTGCTTACTGTTATCTGACAATGTTATGGTGATTGAATCAAGAAGAGTGAACTGGGTGGAACACGTATTTACCTACTCGTGGGGGACAAATACGTTCGCAAAACTTCAGGAACGAGACCTCGTCAGGATTTAGATGTGGACGGAAATGTATTGTGACGACTAAAAAATATATATATGCATAGCGTAACAATTCTCGCCAGATTTCGACCTTTGACCATTTACGAAGATAATAATATTAATAACAATATTGCTAACCTAAGTAACTGTGGTAAAGGAAGTGGACTAGGGGTTCCCCACCCAGTAACTTATGCGCGCAGATATGCGTATGTAGCTTCACATAATGTATACGTTATTACCGTTTGATTTTAGTAAAAATTTAAATGTGCAAAAATATTTAGTAATACGTTACAGTAAGAAATTTCATGAAATTCCTTTCAGTAATTCTCAAGCTTTTTTAATAGGCGAGTTCGTAGGGATGCGAGTACACGTGCGAAAGCTTTAACTTCAAGTCAGCTGACTGGCTGTGTGATTGAATAGCGAGTTTTAATGAACGCAGAACTGCCTGAGGTTGTCATTAAAGCGGAGGGGGGGGGGGGGATACATACTGACCAACTGTGGGACTATAAAACTTTGAAGGACTGTGCCATGGTGTTAGTTACGTGTTAGATGCCTTTCTAACAGACGCAGTTAATGCCCCTATGTGTTGGGGTGTTCGGGAGGCCCCTTGTTTGAATATCCGCTCGGAGTTAGGGTATACTGGTTGTTGTTTCATTGTTTCACGAAAACAGATGAGCAGTCACCTGAAGACGGGAACAACAACAACAACAACAATATAGTAATAATGCCTTATACATAATAATATTGAAATACAATACAGAACATGAGTAAAGTATTAAAACTGAAGTACATTTACCCCGAGACCGCACACGCGCCGGATGAGAGAAACGCCTGACTTAACTTCGCACCAAGGGTAAGGCATTGTGTTGCTAGGTCAGTGCTATTCGCACACCTCATAGGTCGACGTTGGGCGCATATATGACAGTAGCGAAAAATTGTTTGGAAGAAAAAATCTCAAGAACTCGGAGAAAAACTTGCCACTTCATCCACGACGAATCTCACTTGGAAGTCACTCGGGGTTGAACCCGAGTCTCAGCAGGAATAATCCAGCGTCTATCCCCCTGAGCTTCGAAAATTAGTATCGGTTGGAATATTTGCTGTAAGCAAATGACGGAAGTTTTATTTAATGAAATACTATAACCTAAGAAGAGTTAAACCAAAATGGAACAATGCCCCAAACATGTAATAAGAAGGCGTTGTTCAATCTTTCCAACCCTAGACAAGCTCTTCAGCCATTGTTATTACTTCGGGGGGTGATGGGGCGCGCACTGTCCGGGGAATTATGCTAATACTGCATACATCCATTCCGTTTTATTATTTGTCAAATTCTCGTAACCTGCGTTTTCAGACCCCTGCGTAGAAGAGAATGGTGGAAGAAAGTGTCTGCGGTGTGAGTGATCCGACGCTGATCCGCATTTTTAAAAAAATATATGTAAAAAGTGCGAATGGTCGAATGTTTGTACACCAGAAGTGGAGTCCTGCAGAGAGATACCTGCCTCGGCAAGAATAGGAGGAAAACCGGAGTGTACAGTGTACTATCGGTCTTAGAAACATTGCCTGTCCAACGATGGACTACCCCGCCGAGCAAGTAACTCACCCATCCATCCGTCCAGAGAGCGACTCACCAACACGCCCATTCATTATCGCCCGTGATTTTCTGTTATAAAATAAAGTCCTTTTGTCTCTCCAGCTTATGTCCGCTGTTTCTCCGTCTCCGTTCTTGTCGTTATGTGACTATTCATCGCGGTAACAACAGAATAATGCCTAAAGCGATAATTATGCGATACTGTGGCGGTAAATATGTTTGTCGTCTAACATCCTTTCGTTTTTAAGATATGAATTTTATGAGCCATAAGGATAGTTCAGTACATTTTTCTTGCGCTGTACTCAATCATGTGTCGGTCAAGAGATCTTTGTACAAAGAGGTGTTATAGAGCAGTGGTATTCAAACTTCTTTGTTCGCGTACCCCCAGATATAATTTCTCTTCAACTTTGTACCCCCAAAGTTGTTGGTGTATAATTCAAGGTATACACAGTATATAATTTACATCTAAAATAAATTAAGTAAATTACATTACTGATTATTCAGTGTTTATCATAAAATAATAATTTTTTTAAAAAATTCACTTACCCCCTAAGATGTCTTCGCGTACCTCCGGAGGTATGCAAACCCCAGGTTGAATACCACTGCTATAGAGAACTGAAGTAATTTTGTTGTTTAAACACGATTTAAAATGAATGTTTCGGTAGCATATGTTTGGTCATTGGAAATATAGACTGTATTCGTTAAATTTTTATAATAATAATCTGTTATTTTAGTACGGTTTATGTTAAGACAGATGCTAAGCAAAGAACAATTGCTTACACTAGTTACAAGTTACATAAAGATGGTACATGTGTATAAAAATTAGTTTTGAAGTTACGATAGTTTACTGTTGTACTTCAAGAAAAGTCTTAAACGCATTGAATGTTTTATTAGTTTCCAGCCATTACGTTCATCAGAACCTTTGTCTCGTCCTTCAGCACTATTTAGTTGTCCTTTATCAAATATATATTGTTTCGAATGGTAAAGTGATTGAAAGAAATCATTTGTGTTATTTTTAAGGTACTACCTCAGAATTTATACGTAAAGTGAGGAAAACTGCTATGGAACTATTGTAATTGTAATAGATTATTGAACCGAGATTTGAAACCTAGACCTTTAACATATCAGAAATTATAGGACGGTCAAAGGATACGTGAACACGTATGCAGTGAAAACTGTGGCGAAGGCGCCACTAGTAAATTGTTTTATAATAAGTGTACACCGATAATTATATTAGGCATTTAAAAAAATCGTTGATGCCATGTGTTTCCACACAAATGACGGCATTAAAATCAAACAAGGACATGGGGAGTGGAGTCTGTGGTCAGATGACATGTGACGTCCATTGAGTCACTTCAGCTAGTGATAACATCTGGCCCGTCAGTTTTAAACATAGTAACGACAATAATATTTTACTCTGACTGTGGCATTAAAACCGAATACAGACAGTGCCAATTAGGGAATGACACAGTAATAATCTCGTAACTTCATACATGCTTCTTGAGAAGCTAATAGTCGCTTACCTAGTCATGAAATTCCAAGCCTGTAATGGAAACCGAAGGTTAATTATCGCGTTCACATTATATCGTCACGTGTTCCTGACCTCAATCGAATCTATTCTACACTCTCCCATCGTAGTTAAAATCAAATTTAATATTATCACTGAAATGTCGTCTGGTCTTCAAAGCGGTCTCTTCCTTCCAAAGTTTCTGGCCTAAATTTTTCCTATCATTCCCCGCCCATTCTGTCCTCCATTTGATCACTCAAACGATGACTGGGTTTGGTTGTGTATTATTCATCTCTTCATTATAGATTTTCCTACAATCTGTTGTTACTTCAGCTCTGTTAGGCCCAAATATTCTTGTCGCCATGTTATCTATTTAAATGTTCTTAAATGTGAAATATCATTTTTATGTCTATAGTTTCGACAGGTATAAAATAAAAATATTCTTTATAAGAATATTACTCTCATTGTACTGATGGACGAAGAAAGCACCTCTGAAACGTCGGTAAACGTTTACAGTACTACACGTCGCAACACCCCAGAAGACAGCAATGTACATACTCACCTGAAATTTTACCTGCACTCATTAAGTTGCCATTAAATTTTTCGTCATAGTTTGAGCGTTTCAATGTGACGATTAGTAAAGGTTTAACACCGTGTCTTAACAGTGTTTGATCCATACTTTAGTGTCTTTTCAGCAGAATGAAACACCGAGAGGTTGCCCTTAAAACGCTGGAGGTCGAATTAGATAGTGAAACTGCGTAGAGCGACATCATGTCTGAGGTAACAGCCACAGCTGTAACAATATGTAATGTATGCAGCAGACACTATTTGAAAGTCAACTATAGTTACGCTTCTGTGGCGTGAGTTTGTCTGCACCCATAGCGACGTTCAATGTGCTTTTGATATGATTTGTAGACATTGTTCATGACCATAAAGCGTGATTCACGTTTCAGAGATCTGGGTTCTGTCTTGCTCTGTAAAGCAGGGCTAGACAATTATGTTCATTCTCGAAGACGGGTGAAAGTGGCCTCGGGTCGAGAGGCCAGAAACTATGTATAGTTTAAAAAATATGAATTAGCTGTAAATTATTCGAAATTACTTAAAATATTTAATATACACGCCGAACCACATAGAATTAACAATGTTAACAACCATTATAATTAAAAAATTAGCACCTCCGTCTAGTGGTTAGTACGTTTGCTTCGTATGTGGGAGGTCCTGGGTTCAAATCTTGATCCGGAGGCTGGCTATTCTCACAAAGGCTTTCCAATCCCTCCAGGAACATTCCAGGATAATACATTACGTCCCGAACGCTTCCTTCCATGTTCTTTCCAATCCTTTAATAGCCTTGTAATTCGACGCTGTACAGTCTGGACAACTGACAGCGTCGTTACAATTTGACACAAATAAAAATAAAAGGAAGAGGATAAGAGGAGTAAGTAAGTTTTATATATTACTTTCCTGCTCGCTCTGTACACTGGCTGCTATCTGTTGAATCGTACCGTGCAACTTTTAAGTAAGTGTTTTCTTGAAGCCACGTGGCACGAGGCTGGATGTGATGTATTCCACGTGTAAGTTTTGTGATCGAACGTCTAGGCATCCTAGCAATTGTGAAAGCAGTCTGTGTAATATAAATGTTAATTAAAGTGTTCCATAAACTGTGTGCAATTAATTCATGGCGTTTGAAGTCATTTGTATTTGTAACGGTGAAGGAATGTACGAAAGCCAGCTTTGTTTATACGTGCGTTGGGTTAACAACGTGAGGCAGAGATGAAAGTGGCGTTTATGGTAGAAAGAAAGAGGGAAGGAAGAAGAAAAGAAAGAAACAGAATAATGTTGGAAACGGGGAATGGAGCGTAGAAATAAATACACTGTTTTTTCTAATAACTGTTCAGTTTGTTAAGAGATTCAAAGGGAATTCGTACAGATGTGTGAAAAACTTCTTGTAATCACAATTAAAAGCTGCTGAACTGTCTGAGGGGTCCTTTGCGAATAGGAGGGTGACAGGAAGAAGCCGTAGTGATCTCAGAGGCAGATTCCTTGCACGAAAAGCGCGCGAGACTATTTCGGTCTCCGAGCAAGGTAACAAAATATTATTTAACTCTAAAAGAAGTAGTATCATTGAATAAAACGGTGTTCTGTTCCAAGATCAGAATGTTCATAACACTATCTCCGATTTGAGAGAGCACGTGCTTTATTGCGAAGCATTGTAATGGACATTCCACATTCCTTAAGAAGTTAGTTGAACGTTGTATCGTTGTCACATCATGGCAGACAGTCTTTAGTCTGTGCACCTTAGCACACCCACGTCCTTTCTAGAGAGTCATTATTTACTACCATAATGATTATAATGAATAAGCGTTGTCCTAAAGCCGTAGCCACGACTGGACATGAGCCAAGTTCTTCGACTCCTACTTGAATTAGCCAAGAAACTGGATGGGAGTTGCCCAAACTATCGCCTACCTCGAACTGTAGTAGATTTTCTGGGGTGTAAATTCTTCCAATGAACTTCGTAAATCTGGTAGTGGAATGCGGCTACTAACAAAGACATTTGAGATTTTGGGTTCTCACGGCGACGACAGTGAAGATAGCTCTCTATTCGGATGTTACGCCGTGTAATCTGGTAGATATTGACCGACGTTTGAGGAAGTTACACGGCACTTAATCCTAGGAAACAACTGTCTTCAGCAAGTCCTGTCACTGTACCCAATACTGAACCAGTTTCATCCCCACAAAGTCTGTCCCTACTGTGTGTTTTAAAGTATAAAGCTGTTATCTCCTTCTAGATCTTTCAATCGGAAATTTTCGGATATTTTTCACATAATTTTTCCGGTATATTTTCTGTTTTCTCTCACACAATTCCTCCTGGAGTAAAGTCATACGTTTTCCACTTACGTCATACCTCGTCAGTTAAATTTTTTTTGAATGCTTTGTTTTCAAACGCCTACAATTTATGCTTTTCCGTCAGAGCAAAATAGCTAGTCACAGCAACTAGTAGAATGACTGATTTATTATTTTTTGTCTTCGTATGCAGACGGCTTGATAACAAATTTTGAGAAGGATAACATGCAATTTTTGGAACTGTTCTCTTCATTTTATCATAAACTTAATAGTTCAGTCAGTAAAGTTACCGTATACGTGCAGGATGACCGTGGTTCATTTCCCAAAAATAACTAGTATTTTCTATTTGTCACTACATTAGACCACTTCTCGGCCACGCCGTTTAGTTTCGGAGTCCTAGAATGCGTGGAGTTTCCCTGCAATCGCCGTATACGCCTTTGTAAAGTGGCAGCTTATCATATCATGACGTTACAACAGGAAAAACTTCGTCTCCTCGCAACAGAAGGCGAAGTTCGCCGGAAAGGGAGGGTGTTAATGAGGGCCCCGCTGTGCTAGTAGGGGAAGTTTGTAATTAAGCACTTCCTAGCCTGGATCATGTGAGAACGAACTTCTACCCATGTATAAAATATTCATTCACTGGGCCACGAAAATAAACAATAGGCTTAGATGTAGTTTCCTGAACCCTTTCTGAGAATGCATTTGTCTTTGACGTCATCGCCACGACTTGGATATCTAGGGCTAATGCTGTGGGTGTTCGAGTGACACAGGATAGTGGTCACCCCTGTTGATTCGTATTTGATAGAGCCTGGGCCTCCAGAATCTTGCCCAGAGACATGGACCATTCTCACCGAGGTTTCTCTTACTTTCTTCAGGTGTAAAGTCACGACCGCTTCAATTCAAATGATCTTAAACTCATTATTCACAATCATCCTATACGATTAGACTCTGTAATATGTGTAGCTGAATAAGTTTTATTAAATAATATAACACCATAACAATTTAGATGGCCTAATTGTACAATATAGCCAGACTAATGCAATGATATGTGGAAACGTGGTCACGTGATGTTTGGCAGTGGCTACACCCTTCGTGTTATCTATTTTATTTATTTACGAGTAATTACACTTAATAGTTGTTCGTGAGTCCCAATTGGGGCTCGACACCAAGACAGACTGGCTGACTGACCGTCAGTCGCAACGTGACTTAGATTTGGAGTAATTAGCCGTCAAGAAGACGAGAAAACTTTCAATAGTGAACATAGTGATAAATATCTATCAAAATACATTGACAGCAAATGGTCAGCTACCAATACTTGCTTGTACATAGATAGATTTGGCAACACTTTCAGTAGCTCACACTAAATAGGTTCCATCAATTTAATGGTTAGTGATTTTGATATTCTAAAGTATTTTGACAAATGGCGCACAGGTTATGAACTAAATGTTGAAATATTCAGATGAAATTCGGGCATCAAAGGGTTAAAGTACTCAACACCCTCCCGTACTATTCCTGGTGCGATTAAAAGTGTACTTGAAATTTATAAACTATAATCGGTCTTACATCAGGCATTTGAAACGGGGAAATCCCCGAATACTCCGTTAGCACTACACTGATTTACGTCGTTCCATTAAAATTTTGCCGTTAGCATCTGAAAAATGCAATGGAACGAAATCAAGATTGGTGGAAAATGTAGCCTATTTCAGATCGAGGGGATTATTTTCAAAATACGTTCCTTTTGTCATTACATGTCCTTTACCATGTCTACTTTTTCTGCTTGCGAAAATTTTTGTAGCGGGACTGTTAAAATGTATTGTCTGTCATAGGCTTATTATTGAATGTTTGGAGTGGTTTCAGGTTCTCACGGCTGCAAGTATGAAGAAGACTATCTTCTTGGTTCTTGTGCCGTGTAGTCTTGTAGATGTTTACCGACGTTTCGGAGGTGCTTTCTGCCTCCATTATCGCCCTGATCAGAAAGTACCTCTGAAACGCCGGTAAACTTCTACCAGACTACACGGTGTAACATTCCAGACGACAGTAATTCTTGTTTAATGTTTAGTTCCGCTGGCTTAAATCGAGTAAAGTTCTGTCTCTGAAATAGGCTCAGCCCCATTTGTTTCGCTTACACGACCTAAATTGTTCGTCTGTAAGTTACGAAGTCCTGTCACAATTTAAAATACCTAATATTTTAATGTTGAATGAATATTAAGTCTTTACTGTAGGACTACTTATACTGGTATATATTAATTTAAATTACTTTTTAGTGAAACTTTCTTAAGTTTTAAAAATAAGTACTATTTAAATACGCATAGGTCTGTATTGCACTCTCTCAAAAACTAAAGTCCGTTGCTGTGGAAATACACTGCAAAGCTACTGAAGTGACTTACAGTCAGAAATAATTTATTCTTTTATTTCGTTGAATATGCAACATATATATATAAAAATATTTCAAATAAAAGCTGTAACGCTTAGAGATAAGCGATCTGCATTTCACGTTGTGTACAAATATTTTATACAGTAAGCTGCTTCTGAGAAAATCGATAAAGATCGATTTGAACTTCCTGCGAAGTAGAATTCACTTCTGGCCGATGTGAACCAAAATTAAAGTCATTTGAATAATAGTATTTTATTTATGATTAGAATTTAATAAATATTGAATGAAAATTTGACTTACAGATAGACAAACAGAGACACACAACCTACAAACATTCATTCATTTTGTGTGCGTTGTGCAAAGAAGCTTCAAAAGGAACATTCTTCTCAGCGAAACCGCCTGCATAATAATAGGTCATTCAAATGTGGCAGCTCCTCCACGGGGAGAAAATTCAAACTACCGTTTAATTACAGGGTACAAATTGCTCCCGGCCTTAAGATTGCTTGTACCGTTACCGTAAAAGACAATTCGATAGACAGTGGCTAAACGTATTTACAACGTCGGAATTTAATAATGGTTTATTTAAGCCACAAGGTTTAGACTCATTTTCCCCGCAGCTCAGCTAGAAGCGTCAGTATTTTGTTTGTTAAAGTAAATGTGAAACGTAATTTTGTACCGTCGTGGAAGAAAACACTTCGTAAATAGTTTAAAACGCTCAGGAAAATGTTTGGACGAACTGCGAGATTGCTGTAAGACACTAAGTGTTGGTACGATAGTAAATGTTACCGTTTGTTTTGTATGAGTGTGGTAATATTAAGAAACAGATTGCTGAGCTAACGAACGTGGTCGGATGAAATTAAGATGTGAACCAAGGATGAAGATGGCTGTCTTCTGAACAGATGCTCCATGTGCTCTGGTAGAAGTTTACAGACGTGTCCTCGTGAGGAAATCGTCCTGATGATTCTGGCAGTAAACACTTCTGAAACGTCTGTAAACTTATACAAGACTTTATGACGCAACATCCCAGAAGACAGCCATGTTCATGCTCGATGCCGTGATATTCTGAAACCTCACCAACTAAAAGCAAAGCTAATTGCATGAAATACGTTCTGTCGTGAAACATTGGCCTTGTAATTACTGAGTTGGGAAATAAATTCCTTGTTTTATGTACCAAATCCCGTCATTGTAATCTACTCCGAGGAATTTCGATTCACGTCCACACCCTGTTATTTTTAATAGCCATTGTTACGTAGTCTTGAAATTTACTAAATCAAATCTAAAAGTTCGTGACGATGGTGAGTCATTTGAATAAAAATTTTCTTGGATATTTTCCATCGTCTAAGAAATAAAATAGAAAAACGACGTTTCGGAGATGGGGCTCTATCTATTGGGCCCAACTGAGTAGGTACCTGAAGTCGGAGATAGAGTCCCATCTCAGAAACGTCGTTTTTCTATTTTATTTCTTAGACGATGGAAAATATCCAAGAAAATTTTTATTCAAATTTAAATTTACTGACCAAAATCCGGAATGCATTTCTCTTTTCTCCATATGCTACGCCATTGTCATTCTTCTTAATGTAATTTCTGTCAACAACTTCAGGCGACAACAAAGGACACACAGAAAAGCTTTGATGTCTTCTGTTAGCGAAGCAGTAAACTCTAATATCTATGGGACGACTTGTTACATATTTACTTCTTAGCACAAAATACGTGGCCAACATAGGGAGATTTCGTTGTAGAACGGGTAAAGTTGACTATTGTAAAGAGAGACTCAAGCCCATCATAGTGCTACTGTCTGGAATCAAACCACTGACATTTCATTGGAAAACTCGCGTGACAGAGAACTAGCGTACGTGAACAATTGATCAGGAAAACAATTGAGGGAAAACCCAAGCTCGTCCATGTCCGATTTGGCTAGATGTAAATCCACGTTAAAATAATAATAATAATTAATTATTCGTTGTATCCTCTGTTGTCATGGCGACCAAGTTTTAACGATGCCAAGCCACTCTACACGTGTACGCAATGAAACCAGCCACTTGGCTAGCAAGTCACACCATTACTAGGATGTACTTTGCTTCTGCTAAACAACTAATGCAGGAAAAGTTCAAGGTTGCTGTTGGATAGGTGGGGAAACGAACTGAGGTATGAGACGGGGCGGGAGTCTTCTCTGATCAAACACAGACAAACAGTTTATGACCCGGTCTTTCTAATAGTTGGAATAGTCATGTGGGTAATACTGGAGATGTGTACGAGAACACTGCTCGCTTTCGTGTATGTGACTAAAATTATACAGAGTGGAGCAGGACCCCTTATAATTCGGGTTGAATTTTTTTTATATATTTAATAGATGGCTCAGTGACGAACTCACTAATTGGCTGATAACCTAAAAGTTGTTTATGAACTTCCAAGTTCTGTTTAATGGAAACCGAAAGCGAACATCCGCCATAACTGAGGGCTGTTACTGGATTCGGTATTGACCGAGGTAATCTATTTCGACATAACATGTTTCTATGGTATTTATGTTATTTTCACATCCAATTCTGAGTCGTTCAAATAGCCGGCTTCTATTAAGATTTCTCACTAAAATTGCGTCTGCATATTGATCTGTTTAGTTCGACTTATCTGATTTGCTACGAGACGAGTGTATAATGTGAAGTTTCTCAAATAACCACTATGTTCATGGGCCTGAATTTTAAATATTTTCCCCTCAAATGTTGAACGTCAATAATGGTTGGAGGTTACATTTAGGAAACCAGTGGTTGTAGTCTGTTCTGAGGTTCATTATAGAAGAACCCCTGTTAATGGTCCTTCCAATCAGAGTTCATGACTGTCTCCCTCGGAAGAGGATTGCCTGAGAGTCATTCAAGTACTGAGATCTTTCTGATACGAAATGAAACGCTTCATAATTAAGAAAGTGATTTCCAGAATTTCTGATACTGGCATTATATAAGATCATTTCTACCATAGGAAGCATGATCCACTGGTAATATGATGGCTCTTCCGAGGTACTGAATTCTAGCAGTGGACTGAGTGGTGTTTCTTGTAGTAGAAGACTGAATAGTTATTTATAGAATATGATTTAATGGTAGATACATTATTTAAAATGTAGGGTGATGTGTTATGACGTGTGGTAAAAGAATGAATTATTGAGAGCTTAGTTAATAAAACACAATGTCTGTACAAATCATACGCGGTCACAAAATATTTGGTGACTGTATGACTTATTGAAATACAGGACAATTTTGTGATACGCACTGTTTAAACATTATTTAATGCGTAAAATAATGCAATGCGACAGGTTATAGCGAATAGTAGAAAGCGTATTATTAATAAAAACAGCGATTTGAAGTATAACAGCATTAAAGGAAAACCTCGTAGTTCCACTCTCAGGAGTCATAGTCACTGTGCTAAGCTGCCATAGTTCCAACATCTTTTTCATATGAATCAGAAATTGGCACATCCGGTATATACGTGAGAAAGTAAGAAGATTTAGGGAGAAGAATTTCAAATGTTAATATTTTGGCCCTCCCGATGGCTGCAATAGAAATAGGATAATACAGAGTTCTTCTGGGGGAGAAAGAAAGAGACAGAGACTTGATACAAGGAGAGGTGGAGGCCTCAGTGTTAATGTCCCCTCCTGTACGAAGTGAAGGCATACGTATTAAAATACGTACACCATAAACATTTCTTGTAACCGCACATGTTCACCTTGGAAACAAATACTCTCGGAACCAGTTACCATCAGCCATGCACCAAAGTTGTCTCATTCTCCTTCTTTCTTCGCTAGCTCTCATCCGAAAGTATTTAATTGGAGTGTGGGATTTACTTAACAACAGCAAAAATGTAGCATTAAATTTGTAGCGCATTTCCTATGAGGTCCGGCAAGTTTTAGTTTTTTCACTTTACGAAGTAAATTAATTTTTTGTTTCTAATATTTATCACTTGTGTCCTCCTAGCGTGAGTTTGTATAAAATTAATTTTGGAAAACAAATTAAGAAAATGTTCTTGATCTTATTTAAATGATAAAAAATAAACTTCTGGGTAACATATGGAGGCCTATAATAGTTGAAAGGATTATTGTTGTTTTTGTACAATATGGTTTCTACATTTATCTGTAAACAGAGTGTAGGAAGTTAAATCGAATATAACGTAAATATAAAACATATAACTAAGGAATATTAAATTAGAGGATATCTAGTTGAGACTGCAGGTTCTTATGGTGGCGAATCTGATGATGACTATCTTCTGGAATGTTGCACCTTGCGATTACCCTGATGATAAAGGCAGCAAGGACCTCTGAAATGTAGTTAAACTTCTACCAGACTACACGGTGCAAAATACCAGAATCCAGTAATCTTCAGAGGGGGAATATAATTTTTTATAGACTCTACATTCTAAAGCTCCAATGTTTATCATCATGTTCAAACTGTTACACATTTGGGTAATTTGTTGGCCTTATTTGACTTCAGTGTTTCTATCAATGCCCTTCCGTTATTTCTTTATTCGATTGATAGTAATTAAATAGTAATTTCAGGAACCTGTTTGAATTCTGTCAAAGTGTCAGATTAATTTCTTTTTGAAGTCGGAGTTTATGCGCAGTCTGGATTCAGTGTTTATGTAATCCAGAATGCCTTCTTTTCTTTTGTACTCTTTCCTTGTGTTTTTGCTGTGCATCTCATGAATCTTATCTCAGCAGCTGTGAGACTATATTTGTCTGTGACCTTCATTTTCCAAGTTTCACCAACATAAAGGAGCGATGTTTTAACTGACGACGTATAAATTCTTATTCTTGTACTTTCCTGGATTTTTGATTATTTAAGTACATTGCTCATATCTATAATTTTTTTTAGAAAACTTCATATTTCTTCATCTTAAGTTCAGAAGGAAAACGTGACCTCTTGCTTTGTGGAAGAAATTTTGTCAAGAGAGAACGGGCTGTAAAATTTTATTAAAATTGGTCGAATTGAATAAGGAAAAAGTTGTGAAAATTAACAGAGTGTCCGCTCAAACACGAAGTGCCCTGGAAAGTATTTATACCTAAAGTCTGTGAGAAATTTAGGGTAAGTTGTTACATGATGAACTTAGTGATTTATGCGTGTCATCAGTAAGTCGTAGTATTGAAATGAATGACATGATTATGGAGGAGACAAGTAATGCATACAGAGTTTTTGAGAGGTTAATCATTGGTAAATCTCCCCCTTGGAAGACAGTCAAAGGAGGGTAACAGTAAGACGTGATTAAGATGGAAGACGGATAGAGGTGTGTTTTGTGGAAGGGAGTTGGAAAAAAGTGAATCAGATTCTTTTCCAGTGGCGAGTCTTGAAGCGAATGGTGTTGAATATTCGGTTTCTACAACCACAGATTTATGTATAATGAGTACATTCTACTCGAAGTCCAAATACATTAGACTTGTGGTTCTCCCTGCGGTGAAGAAGTCGATGTTGATCTTCTGGGTAGATACCAGCACTTCGGAAGAACATGCTCTTTGCATCTTCAGGGCAAGAATGGGATTCTAGCCAAGCTTTTAAGACCGTGCGCGCTTTAGACCTTTATATCATGGTGGTTAATATTTGTGCCGCCTGCTTTAACATTTAATAACTCTGTATTTTCTTATTAGAATATAGAGTGAACAAACTAACAACTATTAACACTATAATGGACGCTATTGCTATAGTTGTTGGTTTGTTCACTCTATATTCTAATACACTACACGGTATGCAAAGTTTTAAGATTATTTCTTATTAGTTTTGTAATAAATAGTGATTATTTCTTTATAGAGTGTTAACCTTTTCTTCCTTGTAGCACGGATGAGTTTTGTTTTCTTTCCAGTAGCGACTGGATGTTTAAATATTATTCAGTTGAGCTTTTGGCTTCGAAGGGTTAAAACCTGCTGTCATTGTGGCCGGCATAATATGCATTCTTCTTCAAACGTTATCAGGGTAAAATGAACGACCATGTGAAGAGGAGAAA
This sequence comes from Zootermopsis nevadensis, assembly GCF_977971745.1. NCBI lineage: Eukaryota > Metazoa > Arthropoda > Insecta > Blattodea > Termopsidae > Zootermopsis > Zootermopsis nevadensis. Next base: position 9,850,452 of record NW_028259153.1, on the reverse strand, counting down.
TGTAGTCTTCATATAATATTATCGGAAATCGTATCGGAAGGGTCTGCTTGAAAGATCTTGACGTAGATAGAAGGGTAATTTCGGTTAATTGCTTCATGGTTTTGACTGTGGTCTTCAGGGTCAGTGCTGCCATATGTTTTCTTGTAGGTGACTAGCAAAATTTCGGAGCAAAGTGCCCCCTCCGTCTTCATCGTCCAGAACGTTGGAAGCCATTTCCAAGACTACAAGGCGTCACTGTTAATAGGACCACAGTTGATAAACCGATGTGATAATCTCATATCTTATTCTTGATTTATTTAACGACTCCTTTCCGATTGCATAGGTTATGCACTGTCTAATGGCAGTAAGATAATGCGAATAATGAATTAGTAGAATGTTAAACAAAGCGGGCATGGCCTATTTTAATGGCACTGTCTGGAGGAACTGTTAAAGAAAAATATCACAGTCAGAATCGTTCTGACTGAGTTTTCAACCTGGAATCTCCCGAATAAGAATCAGTGGTGATACTAGCTACTCAGTTGCGACGATGTAATATAATATTAAAATGGTGTGAGGATAAGTACTGTTCACCTCATTCTATACAAGGAATCAAATGAAGGTGTGTCGTCACATGTTTTCAAAACGTGTGTTATGTTAACCTTCCTCCAAAGCGGATTCGATTGTGCGCGTAAAAATAAATGTCTACAATTATTTGCCAAACTCGGGAAATTATACGCGGTGTGCCAAACACGCTGTAGTAGCATTCGAAAAATACTTTTGTTGTTTAAAAAGATAGACAGTTTAAATATGTATTTGTAGCTAACTCGATTTGTTTTTATTTTATTCAGCATATGTAATAAAGTGAAGTTCTTCCTCCCGCGTCTTTCGCCCCCTCTTCCTCTCACAATCTGCATACAATCCGCGGTCTCAGTCTCGCTTACGCGTGTCGTAAAGTTTATGATATTGCCTTTGGACAGCAGCTCGGAATCAGAACGTAATGTTAAGAATTTAAGTGAAATTATAACAAAGAAAAGTTGTAAGATTGTGGCACTAGATGAGAAAGTAAAGATTCTAGTTAAAATCTATCTTCCCGTTGATATTTAACTTTAATGTTATGCAATGATACTTTATTATATCATACAACTTGTTCTTACGTTGACTTTCTACGACCGCGTTCCCGTATCCCTCTCAAACTCATACAATTCAAAGTTCGTTCAACACGTTTTCACTGAACGCGCCGCTTCCGAGCAACGTATCTCCCGCGTTAAGGGGGGTTCACACGGAGTCGTGGACCGGGCGAGAACACGACCAAGAGGACCGGTGGTCGTGCTCACTACCGAGTGGGAACTAGTGGTCGTTGCACAGTTGGTAGTATACGACCTTGAAGACAGCGACCAAGTCAGTCGTGTGCCTTTTTCAAACACCATGACTCTGAAGGCGAGAAGATGCATTTGCGAAGTCAAGTGGAAACTGGAGACGGGCGTTATTAAGCAGGTCGATTACGGAGGTCGTGTGACTCACTCAAATAGAGTAGTGTTCTCGCCTGTTCCACGACTCCGTGTGAACCGCCCTTTAGATGAGGGTTTATTGTGTGTGATTCTTTACAGACGTGTTATGAATCACTGTACTTTCGCAGACCAAGAGTTGGAAACAACCTTCATTTGTTTTGTCTCCACCTTTAACCAATAAGTCGATGTGAATTGTTATTTCGATTTATATTGGAGATTTTAATGTTTGAACTTACGTGATTAGTTAATACTGTTTCTGTGGAAATTTTACTCAGCGAATAATCCTGTAATTGTGCAATTGTTTTTCTAGTCGGGTTACTGTTGCGCTGTTAAGTCCTTGAAGTTCTAATCCCAAATAGAAGATAACAAATATATCTTAGCATTGTACTTTCCCAAGCTTTTCTTAGAAACATAGTTCTTAATTGTAATGCCATCTAAGGTTTCTGGAATAATATTTTTAAAATACTAAGTCATTTCATTACATTAATAATGATGATTGCAGTGAAGTTCAGTTCGATCGAATTAATAAACACCCATATCATTGTGGCCATACAAAGAATGTTCATCGTTGAAGACTACCTGGCGTCTCTTTGTTACTTAAATTGCCAGAATGGGTTCGATTCCCGGCGGTGCCCGAATTTATAACTTGTGTTGGGCAAGGCCGTGGTCTAGGCAACACGGAGTTTTCCTCCGTGGCATCCCAACAATTACTCCATTCACACACAGAAGAAGGCAATGGCAAACCACTTCTGGATCATCTGCCAAGAACGAATATGAACAGGTCCCAGTCCGAGAAAAGGATGGAAGGATCCTGTTCATATGGACCTGTCGTCAGACAGAACACTAAATAATAATAAGTTTAGGGATACATTTTCCATTTCTGCTGTGCCAGAAATCGACAGTATCTCGTCTTGTGAATTTTCTTCTTCTTCCTGTTTTAGTGTAAAAATGTGTCAGGAATTGGGTTGCGTGACTTCTATTATCCTGTATTTCTTATTAGAAGCCATGCCCTGGCTGACGCTGAAAGTCAATCAGTTCTACTACCAAGTGTGTTAGCTACAGTGTCGCGGGGAGGGGGGGGGGGGCCTTCCTCGGAGGGTGAACGAGCCACAACGTGAAACGGACTTTTCACCTCTACCTGGATAAGACGAATGTTAGAATGCGTGGAGCGTAACCTCCACCCTCGTATGTAGTTTAACGCTGTGCTGCTTGGTCACAGATACAGATTTACTGTTGCTGACGACCTTCGATTTGTCTGAATTCAGCAACTGTTCTTGAAATCAGTGGATTGTTGACAGTTATTTGAAACTCATAAACATGCAAGCTACAGGTTCTGAGTCGTGGAAAGAAAAGGAGCTGTCCACTTCATCTTCGCTTTCTTAGTAAGGCTGAATAGCACCACTTTTTGTGGGTAACGTCTGTTTCATGTTGAACCATAACCTTTTCTTTCTACATGAGTTTCGAAGGGTTAAACATAGACATGTACCTACTATTTGGTGCCCTCACAATGTCTTCGGTTTGAAACTCGGCAGGGACACATGATAAACTAAGTACGATTTTTTATAATTTTTCTAAATTCTCATGCTGATTTTGGGGTGGTACTTTATACATGCTACATCAACCGAAATTTATATTTCATAATTATAATGCTATTTGACGATCGATAAGTAGCTCTAAAGTCAGTATAAAATGTATGTGACTTAAGTCCTTGTTACCGAGTACTAAAGATGTAATTAATGTAGTTTACAAAGCTTCGTCAAACTTTTTTCCATGTTACGAGCTAAATAACTCGTTTAGAAACACCTACCTTGATTGCTCGGAATGTTTTGGTGTTTGACAGTGTCATTGAAAAAAGATACGTTTCATATAATTTGTTAACTTTCTTTGTGTGGTTTCTCTGTCAATGGGCCTGTTAAAATACTTTCAAAAAGATGCTCCAATTTTAATTTTACCGAAGAACATGATACATGTAATTGTGTTTAGTGTCTCTGAATGCAGCAGGATTATGAAGGCGGAACGTATTTCAATTTTAGTTTCAAGTTTAGTATAGGATCTCTAAAATAGTCTAAAGATTGCTATCTTCTGGTTTGTTGCGCCGTGTAGTGTGGTACATGTTTACCGACGTTTCAGAGGTCCTTGCTGCTTCCATCATCAGGACGAATCACAAGGACTTCTGAAACGTCTGCAAATATCTACCAGACTACACGGCGCAACAACTCAGAAGGCAGCAATCTTCAGACTCACCGTCGTGAAAACCTCAAATGCTACATAAAATTGTCTACTTTGAAATCATTACTTCGCCAAGTCTGCAATAAATTACTTATATATATATTTTTTTACATAAGGGTAACTTTGTCACCTCATAATTCTTTCGGGTTTATAGAAATATACAAACTCCCCAGATTACAAAAATTTGCAATCAAAATTTGTTTTAAATATCACTAGCGTCTGAATATTACGTAATTTCAGTGTCGAATGTCACTGTGTTGCATTTGTTAATAATCGTCGATGTTGGGCTTGTGAATTGTAACGACCTACGTTTCGGAGAAAAATAGTACCTCCATCTTCATTGGTGAAGGAGGCAGTACGTTCCTCCGGCACGCTGGTATCTACCTTAGAAATCCAAGCGACATTATAAGCCTGGAGATCAACATATCTTCACCGTTGTCGTAATCTCATATGTCACATATGTAGCTTGTAGGACGAAGGGCTTGTCTAAAAGTTATGTAGGATAGAGTTGCCTTCCGCTGCGTTTCTTCCGCTAACCATCTAAGGCAGATACTGAGATGTGGTCTGTCCCTCACCATGGGAATGTCAGTGGATGCTTCTCCATGTCAAGGCAATGTGTTCTATCTGCCTAGTGTGTGGCGTCGAACGCATTGTGTGCAAATAAGAACGTGTATAGTCCAGTGATTTCGAAACCATTTTTCGGAAAGAGTAGAATTCGCCGGCAATCCACTGGCAGAAATGTATGTACGCATTCTTACGCGTGTGTTTCATTGAGTTTACTTTCAGGCTCATAGCTCTGCCTTGATTTTTCAGTGGGGAATAAAAATAGAACATTGCAGTTATTATTTTAACTTTGCAATCCATGAAATTGTCTTCGCGACCCGTAAGTTGAAGAGCTTTTATAAAGGCGGGATTTTGTTGCTAATAGACCGCGGAATCATTCTCTATAAACTTTATAACTACACTTGTGTATTCCAGTTACTGGTGTATTGATGAATAAATATATTAAGTATAAGACACCAGAGCACGCGACACAACAACCCAAAAGACAGCCATCCTCATACTCGCAACCGTGGAAACTTGATATCTCAATTATATAGAACTGATTCAACAATTTCAGCAAGTAATTTACACCAATAAATATTGTTAATTTAACTAATTGACCTATTTAGCACTTAAATATTTCCATTTGATTTAATTGTAATGTTAATTTTGATTTAAATTGACATTTTAATTTTAAGTTCACAGTTGGCGGATTACATCACCAAGTTGGCCTGAAGATTATATTGTAATAACGAATTGTGTTTCTATAAATAAACTGATTCTTTTAATATTTTAGTCATAGTGTTTTTGAAGGTAATAACTATAATATACGACTTTATGTCACTTTTCGTACCAGAACTACTAAAATTTGTTTAGAGACTTATGCAGATACAATTGACAGAAATTGGAGCTATTTTATGGGAAATAATGTTGAACAGAATCTTCTGTTGTTGTGCGATTGAATCTATCGAAGTACGTTTACATCTCAGTTTAACTATTTCTCCTTCAAGCTTCATATCTGTCGTACAAAGACTCGCTCGCTTACTTTAATCATTGCATTAATACAAGTCGATATTAAGAGATAAGAGTTAGATAATTTAAGGGGATTTTCCATATCAGTTCATTGAAATCCATCTAAGACTTAATTAAGCATCTCTTTACTTTAATGTATCCACCAAATAAAAACTTAATCACCTGCATTAATGTAATTCTACGGTTGAAATAAATGTAAGCCGATGCTATGAGAGAGACAAAGTTTTAAAATCAGCATCCGTGGCAGCGAAACTGTAATGACGTGATTCTTCAACTTGATAGCTACTTCCTTAGTTGGGATAACAGCGTTACACTTCTTAATTAAAATTAAAAATATAATTATTGCCAGTCATGCCTTATGGTAATAACAAAATTAACGAATAAAGTAATATTTTAAAAGAATAATACAGAATTGTTATGAAATAGAAGGGGTCCGCAGTGGCCGCGCGGTCTGAGGCGTGGGCCTTGCGCCGCTTGGTCGCTGGGACCGTGGGTTCGAATCCCACTCAAGCCATGGATGTTTGTCCGCGTTGTCCTGTGTACACGTAGAGGCCTTGCGAAGGGCCGATCCCTCGTCCAAGGAGTCCTACCGAATGTCTATAGATCGAGACAACGAAAAGTTGGGACCCGCAGTGCTCAGGCACTTGAAGAACGGGTCGTTCCCAGTATCCCGAGTATGAAATGTAGGTATAACATGAACTGCAGAGGCGAAAATCTTGTCATACCTTTGGGTCATAAATGCGGTTGCCTTTCCTGATGTGTGATTTTGAAATTTGCTGTAGGATGCTAATACCAAACTTGTAACAATAATGGTCGGTGCCAGAATAAAGATTTAAGGTTTAATAATAAAGGTTTAAGTCCAAAAATTATAAACAAAATATGATAGTTTCTTTGTAACCCTTATTTAGTATTGCCTGTAATTTATCAACATGAAAAATTTCGCCTTAAATTCATATTTGTTTTCTTTCAAAATCAATATATGCGATATGTGAGAACTTTCTCTAGCATGCAGTTGAGTTGCGGAGTCTGAGGGTCACACCACAGCGACATGACACAATATGGACACAGCAGACATAAGCACATCAGTAAAAATACTGGGGATAAGGAACCTGCAAAAACTGTGTGGCTTCAGGGAATGATATTGCACCAAACCTAGTTATTTCCTGCGACTGACATGCATGAACGTTTAAATCTTGATTCCAAAAAGAGAAAGAAAATATATTTCTCATCATGTGATATAATCCTTGGAAATTCGTTTCTTGTTGGACTGTATATTTCTCGTGTAAATTGAAGGGGTTTTTTTTCTCTAAAAGGAATGTAAGCATTAAGATTCGAGTTTCTAATTCCCTTCAATCATAATTGAAGTAGGCAGAAGGCTAACAAACATTTTTTTAGAGCCTTCAAGTATTAAAATATATTTTCACTCCGATTCTAAAACACGACAGAGAAGCCAAATTATGTGTTTATGAAGAATAAAAACGAAATCGAAAATAATTATTATTCAGAGAAGGAATAATTTAATTATCACATAACAGAAACATTTCAACAGTTTCTAAATACTACATCAACTCTCCATGACTTTCTCTTCATATCTGAGAAAAATTACGAGACTTAAAAGAAACATAAAAGTCACATTTAGAACTAACAATGCAATAGAAAACTTAGGTGTAAATAACAGAAAAGCGATGAGGTAGGAGTATATCTCAGTGCAACTGAACCGCTGTCCACCACCCCCCCCCAGAACGACTCTAAGAAAAACATCCCCAGAGAACAAACCTGGGCCTCTGCGGTTAGAAGCCGACGACTAACGGCGAGCAGACGGACGTATACTGTATCAGGATAATTTATAAATTAAAATAATTGGACTGCATTAAGAAATATGTGTGTCATCCCATCCGTAACTTTGAAAGTCGATATAAAATAGCATATTAATGACATCAGAAAGTAGAAATAAAAGTCTGGAAATTCACAGAAAAAATTACAAACCATCCATTTCTAAGGGGAAATTGAAGATATTATTTGCTGTTGAGAGTTTTGGGCCTTACGGGGCAATACAGAATGGCGCATAATTATTTGCCTGTATATAAAATAAGCAAACAAACAAACTATTAAACACTACAAAAAAGACACTAGTGCCATACGCGTTTCAACCTCAAGAGGTCATCATCAGTGACATCAGGGAAATTAATTCATTTAATCAAATGGTTTAAACTGGATTTAGAAAATAAATAATGAATACGGTATTTAACAAAAGTATTCCAAGCGATACTGCACTAGATGTTGTTATTCCTGTAAATAGTTGTTTGTTTACTTATTTTATATTCTAATATACTATATGGTATGCAAAGTTTTAAGATTATTTGCCTGTAGGAAATCGTGGAAGTAATCTAGGCGTTTGTCATCGTCATTTTGCAGTAATTCTTGTATGGAAAAAATGTAAGTTCTACGTTAAGATTCGTTGCAGCAATTCAGGTGTTAAAATCTCTGCGAAAGTCTGTCTTAGTCTATGAAATTGAACAATTTTTTTGTGAAATAACAATTCAATTATTCCTGCGCGCTGGTGGGCTGTTCATAATAATTTCCCAAGCCTCTATTTTATTTCTGAAAAATAAATATAAAAGAACGAATAAATTAAATATCCAGTTATTTTAAATTGGATGACTAATTATGCCCTACTCTGTATTTATGAATGTGTACATTGTTATAATCGCTGCTATGGTAATGCTGTTACGGGATTTTTAATTGATATTATACTGCTTCATCTGAATGTATCCGTTTTACTTTTGCATCACTGTTAGAAGCCTCCTGAATACTGTTCGTTGAACTTTGTGACCTTTAAAGTAAATAAATGTTTACAAATATGTACTTTCTCCTTAACCTTCTGGAATAGAACAAGGCCAAACTATGAAGAGAAAGAGGTTGTGAAACCAGCGTCTGAACATTTAACTTAGATGGCTAAAGAGACGCTTTTGTATATTCCAAAACAAATTACGTTATCCTGGCCATGGCTTTTTAACTGTATGTAATCCTGATAAACCCGGAGCCTTCGAATACGAAGTAGGAGTGCTAACCACATTTACCATGATAATCTATGGCAATTCTGGTGTTGTACAGCTAATATAAAAACTTTCAGCCCTAAGTTGTAGATATATTTATTGTTTGCAAGGTATACGTTTTTAGCAGCCATGCTCTGTCGTGTGACCTGATTTTGTTAAAAATCTCATTAAATCAGTAATAATCGTTTAAATACTGCCGTATATAGCTAATTTCAATGCTATTCCTTCTCTGAACTCTTCCCAAGTACTTTAATGAAATTACTTGGAAGATTTGCTTCTCAGTTTTGAATCTGTCACAAATGAAAACAACGAACATAAGCAAAGTTATATTGATGTGTTTGGAATCAAGATATATTGTTTAAATACCAGGTAACATTAAGATTATTCGCTCTGTTGATGTAGCATACCTGAAGCATAAACCAGTGGAATTTACCATGTGGATCGCAGGCGTTTAAATACAAATTAGTTTTGAGAAAATGTTCTCCTTATACAGGTAGTAATTTATTAATGGTCATTTAGCGTACTTAGGTGTTACAGTGAATTATACAGGATTTTATTGTGTCCTACGAAATATCAGTGTTCAGTGAGCCAGTTCCACGTCTTTATCCAATCGGAAGGTTCATTACCGTGTTTACAAGAGCCTGCCGTTGGTCCTTGCCCTGAGTCAAGTTAATCCACTTCGCACACTCAGACTGTACTTCTATCAGATCAGTTCTACTATTACCCTTTCATCTACTTCTAGGTCTCTCAATAGGTCTCTTCTCTTCAAGGTTTCCAATAGATACGCAGTGTTTTAAATGTTTATTTTTTGTTTATGTCTTATAATTTGCGCTTACATCACACTTCTCTTCACGGTACTTGAATATTTAGGGGAAAATTAAACGTCAACCAGTGTATTCATTACAACCGCTCTGTTTAATCATTTCGGAAGCATAGTAAGTTTCACATAACATTCGTTGTTTTATTTGTTGTTTGCTGTGATTGGTGAATATTCAGTCGGTGGCTGCAATGTAAAAGATAAATTATTTCCTTTCTTCCAGAGAGGTCTACAATCAAAAGAAAATGTAGACCAAACTACGTTTCAGTGCCAATAATTTCAGAAATCTGTTTCACTTTGTGAGTGGATATGTAACGCTACATAACCTGTTAATTTCGTGATATTTTATTAACTGCATGGAGCTACTGAGAAAACCCACAAAAAGTCTCATTAAAGATAGCCGGTATTGGGGACAAAATTTGAACCAGTGACCTCCGAAATGCCATTTTCAGTCTGAATTCCTGTGAACATTGTTGTAGAAATTAGCGTAAAACACAGTCCAGTTACTTTGTGTTGACGTCTGAAAGCGATAGTGAACCTCGACATTGTATGCAGGAATAGGTTTTGTTAATGTTGTGGTGCTTGACGTTTGACCTTGTTTGGCTGTTACAGTGTTGCCTGATTTTCGGTCCATGACGAAAATATGTGTTTCTATGCTTGATAATATTGGCACGCTGACCTCTGTTTCCTTGTCTTGGCTCTCTGACGCAGTCATCAGCATGCTGACTTAACACATCTCCTTGAGCGGTTGCCTATAGGAATGGATTCGACCATATTTACAGCGCAGCCGAAATTCACCGGCCACCATAAAATAATTCAACTGATTTCTTTACTTCTTCGTATTTGGTTCTTGGCGTTGATATTCCTGAAGACTAAACCGATGATAATTGTCTTTTGTAGTGTATTCCACTGGCTTAAGCTAACATATGCAATTTGGGAAAATGTGCGTATTGAACTTTGTATTGTTAAGTAAGCCCAAATATATTAACACACATTGACTCTTTGATGCAGGAACACTAGACGAATTAATTACTAACTTAGATCCCTGAAGAGAATTTATTTATTTATTTAAACACGATGCGGACAGCTATGGGTAGATAAGCGAGCTACATCGTTATGCTATAGGTGTGGCAAGCTTATAAACATTCCGTGTTGAAATTCATAAATTCAACTTCAGGTGTCTTATAGACAGAAAACAGACGTGGAGTGTCAAGGATTTTCACAATGAAACGATCGCTTGGAAGTATTATTAATATTTTAAATTTCGTTATAATTCGAACAGTTTATCGGCCTTGATATGTGTATGAACCGCCTACATTATGACTAACTGATCAAATTTTAAACCGAAAATTCTACTGAAATTTTCTTATATCAGTAATAAATGTTTTATAATATTACTTTTCGTAATTATGAATGATATATATTCTTGAAGATCTTAGTCGAATAACTCGTTACTTGGTTTTAAAGTGGTCGTCTTCCTTATGTTAACTAATTATAAAAAAATATTAGTCTTAGAGGATAATTTAATATTGATTTTCTTACTTAAAGACAACATTGGTCTTTACGTAAATGTTCTTGGAGAATGCACAAATTATAATTGAGTGTTCTCATCTGTAGTGGGCGTCCACGTGTTACTGATGTTTTAAATTGGCCTGTGAGGATTTTAACCTGCTTTGAAAAGGAAAGCTACCAGCTATCGAAATCATGTTACACGTGATGAATGTCACACAGCCTCTTAAAGTCCATTGTGCTGATCTGCTTTAAAGCGCTTGATATGGAAATACAGAGATGCAGCAATGTATGTTGTGCATTAACCGACTAAGAGAAGTTGTTGGTTTTATGCAGCCTTTGTGATGGAATACAGTAACGTACAGAATAAATGTATGAAGTCAGGTATCATGGTCAAAATGGCGGCCCGAGATTACTAAGAACCAGCCGGTGAAATTGTTAATAGTACTAGAAGCTCTTTTTTTTACTCCGAAGGATTTGAAAAATAAACTGTGATTGTCATCTCGTTTTCTGCTTTGCGTAGACGTGCCAGACGTTTTCGCTTTAAACTCCTACCGCAAAATGTAAGATTTCCAGGTAAAAATTTTAAGAGCAAACTGTTACAATAATAAATTCAAAATAATATTTAACGGTACAGCATTGTGTGCACATTTGAATAACATTTATATTTGAACGTATAATATGGTGATTTGTCGTTACTGAATAAGTATTATTAAAGATAACGAAAATTGGCTACTCGTATTCATAAATAGGGCGGGGAAGGGTTTCTTGCCCCTTGGGTCCAAGGGAGGAATCTATTCTTAGCCCGAGGGAAGATAGAAGTTGGACACCCTGAAATAAGGCACAGGATGAATAAAAAAAAGAAAGGAACGCAGAAAGAAAGAAAGAAGGCAGAAACATTAAAGATTGGACAACAAAACATTCGAAGGCATTCAACATTTACTCTGTATATAACTATAAGTGTCTAAGGTAAACTGCAAGTGTATGAATTGTAATTTACGAAGTCTGATTTTTTTTGTACCTTGTAGGACAAAATTTTCCCCTTTCACAATTATAAAAATTACAAATACATTTCACACATCAGTAGAGGAAACGGTTCTAAACGACGATACGAGTCTGTTTTAATTTTAATTTTAACAGATATTTTGGGGTTGGAAATTGTGTCTTTCGTTGGCGATTCTGGCCAGAGAAATCTCCATATACGTAGATCGTTCTGTAATTTTATAATTTTAGTTCAGTGTTACTTCATATTGTTTACGCATCCATTAGCAACAACTTCCAAACTTTCCTACACACTGAAGAGTTAGTCTTATCCTTGTATGTACAAATATAGTACAACTATTTGTCAACGTGTTTAAAAACACTCCATCGTTCTGATAAGTAAACAAGTCTGGTATTTTTGTCGCTTGAGCTTTCACATTAATTGACTTCACGAATTTCGATTCTTACTTTACGTTTCTTCAGTGTTATTGCATCAAAGAGATGTTCCATTCAAGTACAATATTTGTGACAACAGGGCAGTGCAGTGATGTACAAAACAAACACAGCCATGAAAAAAAAAAACATCCAACGATCCAACCAATAATAAAAATGGATTCACAATGCTTAAAGAAAAGAACACGGGGCACACACCTTGTCGCCCTGGCGCTGATGTCGCATTGCGTTTTTCTTACCTTTGACGAAATGAGCGTCAAAGTTGGTGATGACTCCTGGAAACATAACGGCTCATTTGTACAACAAAGCGAAAGGTTTTTGGGGGGGTTGGGGGTTAATGGGGTGCGTAAGATGTCAGGCCGAGTCGTGTGATTTACTGAGTTATTGATTGCTTGGTTGGTTGAACGAACTGGCGAATAGCATGAAAAATAAAGGAAGGAAGGAAGAAAAAGGAAAAAAAGCGAGAAATGTAGACAAAGAGAAAGAAATTGGGAGAGAAATAAATAAAGAACCGACAGATGGAAAATACAAGAATAAGATAGCAAACCGTACAACGAAATTTGACTCCTAAAGACTTATATCAGTGGTCGATTTATTACATTTTCTATTGCCTTTCCTGTACTTCGAGTACTGGTACTCCATCCACTGGGTTATTCGTTGTCATTATACCGACACACGTCTTGTTGTTTTTTGTTTTAAATATTAATTGCAGCGTTTGGAATTGAGCATGGATCCTATGAATATTAACCACCTGATTAGTAGTCAGCTGATCTTTTTTTTATCAAAATATTTCCGATAGACTTGGCGGATCACATAATAATTTTCTACACGTTGTTTAAAATTTTAATGGTGCTTAGATCCTAAGATGAGTATAAATATTTGATACTATACATTATTTTATCTTCAAGTAGACCCACCATGACACTTCTGTATTACTTGTTTAATAAGTTTTAAGTTTCAAATGGACTTTTTTATGTTTTAATTAAATAAAGTGGAAATTTGTTTCAATTAAATCATCATTTTGTGTGCTTGTGAAAAATATTTGAACGGTAAATGTATCTTAATCTTTAGCGTGGACTCCGTAAAAGTAGTCGGTTGTGATTTTTACCCAGCATATGACGGCCCCCAGAACAGTAATATCGTTTCAAATTACCCTTAGTAGACACTAATTTTGACATGCTTAACTTTCAGTGACCTCAGCAGCCAACATAATTGAATTGCAGTACCGAGATTAGTAAGCTGTAATTTGATTTATCACTTTTTTAATTTATTGGTGTATTTATGTAGGAATTCCGAAGCGTATCTCTCACACGTCAGAACCATTACGTCTCTGAAAAGTTTAATTAATGTTAAAATGTATACTGCAAACTAAAATGGTAGTAGAGAAAGGAATAATTATTGCAACGGAGACAACATACAAAGCCTATGCAATAATATAATGTCTTTTGTCCGAGGTTCAAACTCATAACTCCTCAGATATCAAGCAGAAATGCTAACACAACCTTTGACTGTGGTAACTTTTGTTTGTAGTTTATTAAACGACGTTTAGACTGTGTAATTTTGAGGCTTTTGTGTTAACGAGCAATTTAGTTTCTCGACGAACACAAACCCTTCGTATGCCGTTTGCGCTGTATATTTGTAACTTCTACAAACGAAATCCGCCACTGGCCTAAAATAAATAAATTCAGTAGCAAAAAGAGTACGCGTAATAAATCTTGATTCAGGGGACATAAATCGTCCCCTCCCCTCCCACGTGCCCGATTCCGAGCGCTGTATTTAGACAGGTAGGCCTACACTGTGACTTTTTGTTTCTCTGTGCAGTGTTAGAACTGGCCCTGTACTTAAGCCTGCAATAATAACTTTGTGTTTGGTGTATGGATGTCTTTTACCTTGCCATCTTGTTAGAGTAATGACGTAGTACATGCTTAACCCCTTGACAGTGAACGCTCAGCTTTTTTGTCAGTTCGAAGTGCGTAGTTAAAAACTGTGTGTTTCTGGACTGAAAACGAGAAACTGCAGTCTAAAATTTGACCTGAGTTTGGCCTGGGTAAATACAAGGATCACCCTAAATAATTGTCTGCGCAGACAAAATCGGAGCGTGTGTAGGGACACCACGAGACGTTGTACCAACATAGTGAAAGAAACTTTCCAAAAAAATCGTTGATTTTATAGAATTGTCGTGTTATGGAATTTGTGGAAAGCAAAGTTCAGAGACTACAGCGGCAGAACAGAAACAACTGCAGATTATTAAAATTTAAACCAGAAATTGCAAAAGTTGGCTCCTGAAACAAACCATGTTTGATGTCGAAAGAATTAACAAAACGATACAAGAAATGTGTGTAGAATAAAATATAAAAATGTAGTTGCTTCCTAATCTGGCGCTAGTACGAACGATGCTAGTAGAAGTTCATTAATTGTATTATGTGACTGAATGCTTATTTAAACCGCCAAGCCTCGAACTCATCTATTTAGTCCGGATTTAACTGAATCCAATTTATACGATGTCTCAGTTCAGTTAAAATTGCGAAGTCGCGGCCTGTAAGTTAAAACTGAGTAAAGAACCGAGTGTGAGCAATATCCACTAACAAGATTGTAAAAGATTGAGTGGGTAATCTCAACGATGACTTGTCTCATTCGAGAGACCCCCGCTTCGAATCTGGGTAGCAAACGGAAGATCTGCCTTAGAGTGATGTTTATAATGAACTGCCAGTTACTGCCGCTATGTTTGAAGTAAAGGAAATATCTTTCAGTTGACAATCAGGTATGTAGATGATTGATGGATTGTTTGATTTATGATTCTTGGCTGAACAGTGACTGTTTATCAACTACAAAGATCGTGTAGCGTATAATTGCAGGATAGTTTTCGAGCCATGAATTATACGCGAAGTGGCCTCCCGCTACATATTTGTCTGGAGGGTCTGATGGAAGTCCACGAGGAATCTGTTAGGGATAGACAGGCTTCCGGAATGACATATGAACCGGGGAAGTACAAATGCGGACTGCTAAACCACTCTTTGTATGGAGCTCCGTAAACACAAAACAAAGCCAATTCTTTAAAATTTTGTAATGTTATTACATTGAGTACAGTTTAGACAAGGTAACCTGAAATAAAAAGGCCTACAATAGTCAGTTTGTAATGTATTTAAGGGGGGGGGGGGGTTGGAAAACTATAAGCCCCGGGATATTCTCCTTGCTAACCTTTCCTCAGGCACTATCAATATACGATTTCCCTCCTGATACTATGGTTTTGACCTGTTCACTACAAAATAGAAGCTATGCAATGAAGCTAAAATCTCACAATGCTTCAGTTGGGCGATAGATGTATATTTGATCCTTATACAACGCTTGTTTAGTTCTGTGTTTAGATGTCGACACATAAATTGCTGTTATTTGTGGTCATTGTACGCCAATAAGTCTTCTCAAGTTCTGTACCTGCACACACATGCTTTCTATATTTTGTTGTGTTATGGGGAGGGGGGGGAGTAAGGCAAACATAAGAACAGAACTGCAGGCACACAAATTTATATCTCGATTACCTTGAATGTTAAATCTAAAACAATTCAAAGCGTTTGGTTTCTGGAATTTGGGTTCGGCTTGGCTTGTCGAATTTGACAACAGCCTACAGCGAGACTTGTTTTAAGAATGGAATGCATCCCTGTAATACTGCATATGAATTAAATTGTTAATGTGCGCGGGTTGCATAATTTTAAGTGAAAAAGCTTCTTGCATTCGGATTGTGATCATTGCAGTGCTTCACGCAACAAAAAGGATTTGTTTCGCCATTAGTTAATGGGTTTATAGTTTACTTAACTACACTGCTCACACGTGGCTATTAGCTTATTAAACTAATTAAAACCAGAAATTAAAAAATAGACGTAAACGAACTTGATCTACATCGAAAGTAGCATTTTCCTCTACACCTACCGTAATTATGTTATACACACAGTCTTATTTTTAATAAATATTATAAATGTGAGGTTGGTATTTTCCACCCCTTTCTTATTTTGTTTCTCATTTCCGTTTCTTACTGTATTCGAAGACAGGTTCTCGGCTTCGAATCTCGACTTATATAATGACTGGATTATGAATGATGTAAAAGGAAACTGTCCTGATGTACTTTAAGGTAGACCGATAGTCACAGAATTTTCCAGAAGGCACTGAAGAAAATCTGACGAAAATTCTCAGCTGGGATTATTCTCATTAATTTTATCAACCTAGTCTTGATGACAATTGTGGTTGTTTTAAGCGTTTTAGATAAATGTATAGTCTCCATCTTCGGGGTACAAGATCATTTTCACATTGCATTGATACAACTTTACTATATTATTTTCATTTGTCTATCCATTCTCACCACCATTTATATTTTAACCATAACGTTTTTATCGATATATGATTATTCCATTCGTCCCTTGATTTTAAATTTCCAATATCCTTAAGAAGAAAGCTGCTATTAATAATTTTCAAATTTAACCACTTCTTACATTTTAAATTTTTCCTCCAAACTGCACTCTCACTATCTATAAAATGACATTTTCATTATCTTACGGTTCTCTGTATATGAGACACAAATTACTTATAGTCCTTCCTAAGTAACTTCTTGGGAAGCTGACATTTGTACAGCTGATCAAGAAATAAATTATTTTATAGAAACCCAAGGTTCATTAATGTGTTCACGAGAGACCGCCACTGTTCCCTATCCTTAGCCACATACATCAAGCCCATGGCCTTCTCATACACTTTCGTCTTTTGGTAGAATATTTCTAAATTTTAATTTTTTTCCATCATTCTACTGAGGTTTAACAATAAATTTTTATACCCATTACATCGTAGCAGCGTGTAACTATAACACGACTATCGAACCACATTTAACACTATTTATTTACAATTTTATTGCAGTTAATTGTAAATAAGTGCTAGTTAGTAATAATTTTTTTTGGAAAGTTGTGTTATGATAACAGTCAGTTATTTCGCTGCAAATAAAACTTTACATGTAACTGACAATAATAATCTAAAAATTATTTGTGTGGTTTTGGCTTTTAAACTATTTAATTTTATATCATGCAAGTTTCACAAGTTCTTGAGAGGGAAGCTTGCCGTCCGAGATGATTTTGTTTTTAAAAACGAAGCAAATGCAATAAAAGTATGATGTTCACCGAGAAATGTTTCCCTCGAGTGTTCTGACGTCAGAAAACCGCATTGCAGATCGATACCCTGGACGCAGGGCCAACAACATGACGACAACAACAACCCTTCTGTATTCTTTACAAACCGCAATGTAAGTGGCACCGGGTGGAACCCGGTCTTTCGCTTTTTAATCCGTTTTTGGTATTAGGCCTATTCTACTCGAAGATAAAAATATCATTGCTGTTACTATTAATATTAATCCACTCTGCGTGAATGGATTTTACCTGACAAAGTTTGTGAAGAGATTAAATGAATGACATGTTATAAGGTTCAATCTAGCATTGCTAACCACTCGGTTCTGTAGATCCTAGAAATTTCATGACTTGTTTATCGCACTTAACGAAATCTTATGATGAACATATTCGCTGTCTTAAGTAGGCCTATGTTTATACAGGCTTATACTACGTTTAGGGCGTTGTCTACACCGGTCTTATTGTGATTCATTATCATTATAGGCCTGTTGACAGACCTTTTTTGTCTCTTATTTTCAAATTAGTGACGGTGGTTGGGATCAAACTAGGGGCGCTAGAATACTAGACCAGTGTGCTAACATCTATGTAATCTATAATGCACGATAGTATGTAACCGCATGAGTAAAAAAGTAGTCTAATGATTCTATATTAGTTCCATATTAAAAATGTCTCGTGTTCGATCCCATCCGTGTCACTAACATCTAAATAAAAACTTTTTAGAAAAATTATAACCAATCGCCTGAATAAGATAGTAGAGCTAAGAACGGAAGCCTCGTGTTTATAAGATTTTTTATAACATAATACTGAAAGGCTATAATGTCAAAAGTCCTTAAAGAATCATTAGTTTACTTCACGACTCTTAATCCATTCTTCGGCATGTTTTAAGTCTGTCAGCAGACCATGTGAAATGCGAGAAGAGAAACACAAGATAGCAGCAGTGTGCCATCAGCAGCGCGATCAAACCCAGAAATTAACAACATGCAAAACAGACGTGATTTCTTTCTTCATTGCCTCTTCTAACCAGGGATCTTCCCCTCCAGTAAGAAACGAAGACGTAGCGAGGGATAACACCAATAGGCTTTCTCAGAAACACCTAGGTCTACCCGTACCTTTAGTTCACTGCGTGTGGGCCGCAGTCCACGACTGGGATGACGTAAATTGACGAGTCGGCTGTAGAAGAAATTGTACTTTTCTGCTTCTTTCATTTTCGCCTCGTTTTCATCCTGTGTTTTTCCTTCTCTGTTTACTTCTTTCTGTTCCTTTTTATATTTATTTGTCTTTCAATATCTCCCTTTATTTCTTCATCTTCCATGCGTTCGTGTTTGGTTGAAAGAACAGCACCCTAACACGTTTCTGCAGTAACAGTCAGTATGACTCCGAATCGACCGATTAATTCTTTGGTTGTTGAATGACGTGTTTCAACAATGAGTATGGTGTGTTGTAACACTTGGAGTTCGAACGTCCTTTTCAGTTTTGCGAAGAACCATTTCGTTGCCGAACAAACTGTGCCCCATTTGACGAGATACTAGACACGCGGCACGTAGGCAGCGTGAGTGATACGTGCAGTTTCCACAGCTCGTGTCACGCGTGCTGCCTATTTAAGTTAATGCAAACAGAATTGCCGCAACATGTGGATGGCGTTTCATTAGCCACGCGTGCCCTTATTTTATGTTTATGCATGACGAGGCACGCCGCGCATTTCAGTCGCCAGGCACGCGAATGGAATGATACCTGTTTCCGCATAGGTGGATTGGACGTGCACTCCGCAGAGCTGGAGTCGCAGAATATTGTCTGGTAGTGAGTAAAAGCTGAGCTTCAATGCACTCGCACTGAGACACCACGGTTATGAGAAATCTCTGATGCGTCGTGCAGGTAGCTGCATAGCTGGTGGAGGACATTTTGAGCACTTCATCTAAGTAGAATTTTGTTTCACGATTCTTAACCTTAATCCCTTATCTTCAACATGATATAGAAGGTTCTCATCTGAGATTCGAAATAAATACCCCTCAGATTAAAGTTAAAAGATTTACAGCTGAGGTATTCGGTTCGGTAGCGAAAATTATATTTTTTCCCCGACCTAGCTCATTCCATTCTTTTATTCAAATAGGAGTAATAATCTTTCGTAAACTATATAATAAGGATCTTGTAATAAATGAAACTTCAATCTTTTCTCGGTTCAAATTTTTCTTCATTAGCCCACATATTTTTTTTTTTTATTTGTAGTGTTCTGTCTGACGACAGGTCCATATATTATGAACAGGATCCTTCCAACTTCTTCAGGTTGTCAGGGACCTGCTCATACATATAATATACATTCTTGGCAGAGATGATCAGAAGTGGTTTGCCATTGCCTTCTTCTGTGTGTGAGTGGAGTAATTGTTGGGATGCCAAGGAGAAACCGGGGAAGCCCCCGGAGGAAAACTCCGTGATGCCTAGACCACTGCCTTGCCCAACACAAGTTATAAATTTGAGCACCACCGGGAATTGAACCCGGGACCCCAGGCTTACAAGGCTAGTGTTCTGACCGCTAGACCACCGTGGCAGTGTAGTCCACATATAAGTAAGTTTAATTTTATATCAATATTCGCATTAATTGCGTTTGTGTTTAACGAACTTAATTATGTAATTTGCATTCAGAATTGTTGTTGCAGTGATAAATCAAGAAGAGTGATACTAGTCGGGCATATTGGACGCTTAGGAGAAATAAAAACGTAATTTAACATTTCGGTCGTTTTATTTGATAATTACTCAGTAGTTACGAGTTTGTTGGAAATTATGATAGCTTTAAGTTTGGACTTGGTATGCAAGATGATCGAGAAATAGTATTTGGTTGGTTGGACTTGCCCATATACTTGCGTAAATTTGAGGGTAGAATCAGATATGTCAGAAACAAAAAAGTGCTCTGAGAATACCAGACAAGATTATTCAACAAGTTTTCAATTTAATTTGTTCAATTAATAATTAATTTAAACGTGGACTTATTTCTAGACGAATGAATACCCATGAACTTCTAAGACAGTAAAAATAGAAATGGCAAGGAATTTTGGAACCAAACTTCTGGTGATATAATACCAAGGGTACAAAATATTGCTCGGGCTAACTCAGTATAATGACCGGTTGATTGACTTCATGACCAATGGTAGATTCCCGGAAGGGGCTTCGGGATGGATTAAACTTTTATTTATGGGTACTGAGGGGTAGGGAAGAGAGCCTCGTTCCCTTTGATAAAGTGGCAATAGCGTGAAGCTGACTACTCCCTCCCCATCTACTGCAGGGATTGAGAATGCGTGGAGCCTACCTACATCTTCCAGTACGTCTTCAATTAAGCACGTTGGTAAATTTAAAACTTATTTATACTTCACTTACAGGATATGATACCTAAAGCACGTTGGTTGTTGGTAGTGAAACATATGTTGGCATAAAGAATGGCACAGGAAGAACATGGAATTAACACGTGCTCTTACCAGAAGTAACTTAGTTTGAAATAAGACACTGTAGGCTACAAACTATGAACGCTGTTAAAACTATAAGTTAAAGTTGAGACAGAATTCAAGAAGACAGGATTTATAAAACTTCTACTGCAGTCCTATGCATCCATCGATCTACTCGAAGATCTAGCAATAGATGGAAATACTTTTGAATCAAGAAACGGACCAAAACGAAATTCAGAGTGTCCAGTTCGTGTGAAGGAAGTGTTCGACGAAATCTTATAGATACACAGAACTTCGTAAGGTTCAATAAGAATCAGTTGCAGCCAGCCCTTGTACTTGATACATTTATCACCAAATTAACTTTGCGTGTGTATTCTCGCGCCTGAGTCGAGATAAACTTATTTCAGCAGCAGCCATTTTCTTAAAGCGCTCTGTCACCGGAAGTTCGGGCGTGTTCAAAGCCTTAACCTCCTGCGTCGTTCCGCTTTGATGAACTGAACATAACTTTGAGATAATTGGAGACATGAAAGGATGTGTTGCACTTCATATGATGACTATTGTAGGTATGCCCCCTCCCCCACACACACACTAAACTTAGGGGCTGGATCATGCAGTTGCTCAGCTTATGACTCTCTCTCTCCCTCCTTCCCCCCCTCTATCTCTCACTCTCTCTCTCTCAGACATTCCACTGCAAAAGTCGTAAAAATCCCTTCCTGCCAACATGGTGCCATAGTTCAGTAAGAAAGGTAGCAGGTTCGTCGGTTAAAATGGTCAAATTACCAGTCCGCTTGTTTCCGTGCATGGTAGAACAGCCACAGCTTCAAATCCCTTGGAGGGGGGGGGGGGGGGGGGCTTCAGTGGCGGAACCAAATGAAGCTTTATTTAACGATACTTATTCAACTGCATAGTTTTTATAGCATCGAATGAGAGGATGATTGTAAATGATGAATTGGAAAGGATGTTGTTGGAAGCGTTGGTGTTGTATTTTAAACCAAGGTCCTCTGCAAAGACAAGGGACAAACGTAGATGTCTCAGGGAGATACGAACTTCGGACTTCACGAATATGAAACAGGAGTTGTAACAACTACTCTATAAAACTGGTTGGTTTAACGAAATTGGGTTCAAATATAAACTGCAGTAAATGGGCTGCTTCGAAAACTTTGATTTGATTTGTGTTTCCTTCGTCTGGATTCATGAGGCAACGAGTGGAAATATACAATGTGAAAATTCTATCTGATTTGTATAAATTCGGTGCTCGTATCAGTTTGAATTATTTGCACTCAGATCTTGCATAGCGTGGAAGAGATGAAAATGTAAAACAAAATATATGAATCTGGAAAACTGTCGAGAAAATATCACTTGGAAAACCTAAGGATATATAGGAGGATAATATTACTACAAATTGTAAAGGAAAGGGCTTTACGAGGACTGGATTAATCTGGCTTTGAATGGGTATCGGCGAAAGACTGCCGTGAACAATGAACTTTGGATTTTCATAAAGGGCATTGGGTTTTTTGATTAGCTGAGCGACTGTTAGCTTATCAAAAATGGTTTTGCCCCACGGAGTTAGTTAGGTAGGTAGAAAATTCTAATTAGTATAGGGTGTAGAATTGAGCAAATACCGACCGACAAAGAAATTTGTCATCAGGAAGACATAAATAGGCTATTTTTTTAATTTAATTTGTAATGTTCGCACTCGAACTACAATGATAGTATTGAAACCACGAATATAGTAACAACAACAACAACAAAATTCGTGGAGTTGTGTTCTTGTTAGAAAGCTAGTCAAGAAATGTTCGGCCTATTATGGAACCAGGAGGTTATTTACCGTGTTAAAAAAGTCTAAATAATAATAAAAAAATTAATCCACGAACATGCTAGTCCATTCTAGAACCATTATTTTTTGTGTGAGTGTAAAAAATAAGTTCATTCAAGCAAATAATTTGTACCTATTTAATAGTTTTTGAAATGTTCTCGCTATGTCCTGCAGCTTTCTATCAAATCGAAATAGACGTGCCCAGATTAGTCTGAAACAAAGTATTTACTCATTTGCATAGACCTGAACGCTGATAGCGTTTTTTGCATGTGAAAGGACGCGATCTTGTGTTAGCTTGGGAATGTGTTTTTCCTTACATTATTTAATTACTCGTTTCAAGTACAGGAGTTAAATGACGTCGACTGTGGCTTTGAGGAAATGAGCGTAAATGGCTAGTAGCTTCTGACTTGAATGGAGAAGTCTGGGGTCTGTATCAAGGCACCATTCTGTATCTGGAGAGAATTATTTTACGTCCAGGTTTGCATGTGTATTGACATTTTTTCAATCCCGCAAGCTTTTATGCAAAGAATTACACATTATAAATACACGACTTGTTTTTTTCAACGTATGTTTAATTAATAGTAACGAATGTTTAGTTGTGGGGTGATACACAGAACTTGCTTCTTAATTAACTTTGGAGCCCAACAGATTCCGCCACTGTGCACAGCTTCCTCTAGCAAGTTTAACAAGTTGAAAGTTTGGAGGGTGCAGAATATGTTCTTTATCCTTTTTTATGATTCTTTCTTCTACTTATATTACTGCAACATAACATTTTTTCCCACTCCTTCCTGTTCTTGAGAGAAAGGTACCGGCATAGTGAAAAAAGTCTTTTGTATAAAGGAGTTATAGAAATTCATTCGAGTGTAGCTAAATGACAATTCTGGGATCATATAAACGTGACCATGAAGTGACGTAATAGATTTGTGCATTTTCACACTGTGTTCACTTTAGATAAAGTATGGGATGGAATTCGTATCGTGCATTAGCCGATTTAACAGTCAGCAAGGAAGACGAAGCAATATTTTTTTCTTCGAATTTTGGCAGAAGCAATCTTAGACACTGGATAAAGTTCCAATGAGACTTGATTTTTCTGCATTCACTTTAATTTCGGTACTGAAATCTTATTGTGTAACTTAACTTTTTTAAATTTCATAATTTTCAATAACACATTATTGTTATTATTTTGTTGTCACAAAATCAAGAAGGAACTTATGAGTGGGTGGGGCATCCATCCTGTTGTGATAGATGAGACATTGTACAAAATTGTAGTCGGAAAACCTGAAAGGAAAAGATAAATGGCAACACCTGGACGGAGATGGAAAGCTAAAATTGAATAAAGCAGTAGAATGTGCGGATTAGATTCAGCTGGCTCGCGATAGGAATTAGAGTCTAAACTTATGCATATGATAATGAACTTTCTCGTTTCATATAAAGGCTTGGAATGACTGAGCTTCTATTGCCTTCTTCAGGACTTTTTTCAATACGGTGGGCAAGCAGAATTCATGTACAACGTAAGAATTATAATTGACATGTAATCATTAAAGGGAAATTGTCCATGAAGACCCTCCAATACCAAATTTAATCGAAATCGGCTGTGTAGTTTTACTGTGGTTACTATCTTAATGTATCCGGATCCGGCTTAAAAACGTCCACTCAACTTAAATGCTAGCCTTAAGAATAGGACAGAAACGGAAAACTGCCGTTTTATGTCCGAACAAGTTTTTCTAAAAACGACCAACACACATTTTTAAATTACTCTCGTGTTGTGAACAACCCTGAGTCACTACTTGATCTGTATCTCTCAAATGTGTTTTCCATGTTCATATAATAGTTCTTCGATCAAGTCTCGGAAACACGTTACGTACCCTGTCTTGTGTGTCGTAAAATTCCACTTATTTTGTTGCGGATTATAGTGACGTTGCATCAGCTTTCTGTCTGATAAAAATTCATCGTTATTTTAGGAAACAGGAATCACATAGCAAGATATTTGAATCTGGAGTTTGGCGACATATTTTAAATGTTTAATGTTTACCTGCCAACTCAACGGCCGGTGTTCGTTTCCCGGTAAGGACAGGAATTTTTCCTTCCGCCACTGCAGATGCCCACCCTCTTCCACCAGGCGTGTCAAACTCAAGTGTGTACTAAGTGCCGCTTATAAAGAGGTGACTGTCCATGGTCCATCATATGGGTGGGGAATATCACAAACGCCTACTTTTATTAATTCCAAGCTCTAAGCCTGAGATACATTTCTCGTGACTGTATTCACACACTAGCACACACAAATGTTAACTTGTCAGCTTCAGAGAAACAAATATCTACATAAAACTTCGAAGAGACCGGGAGTCTGACAAACTTGTAGGGCGTTCAGCGCTGTAACAGCTTACAAATCTTTCAATGCTGTCGGCATGGTCGTCGCAGTTTAGAGGCCAACACTTTTTACTTCCTGTCCATGAGGATTCTTTTTCAAATCTCAGCCCAGAGGCTGTATCCTCAGTTTTTCCAGGGAAAATTTTGAAGCAGGACAATATCTTCTTGTTAACAACTCATAATTTACCTGTCAGTTTACGCTACGTAACCTATCCACTTGATAATGCTTCGTTAAATAAGATTATAAAGTAACGAAACTGACTAGTTGGCCTAAAGGCAAAATTATTGAATATTTTTACCTACCTTGAAAACACTTCTTAAAATAGGTTATGATTTGGTTTCATTTTATTCAATAATTTAATAACAATATAATGATGATCATCGCCCTGATGACGGAGGCAGTATGACCTCTGAAACGTTGGTAAACATCGACCAGACTACACAGCGCAACAACCCAGAAGACAGAAATCTTTTAAATTATCTGGCTTAGGATACGGACAAGTGAACTTTAATGAATCCTCGGATGGTGTAATGTTTTGATTAGCTGAGCGACTATCTTCTGAAGATGTGCTTTGCCACTTGGTGTTAAAGATAAAAGGTAAAGTTGCCTCTTCAAGTACATTACCAAATGAAGTTATGATGAGTGGACCAAAGCTCCACGCATGTCTTATCTTGGCGCTAGAGCAAGATGAGAAAACAGCTGTTCCTGGGTTATTGCGCTGTGTAGTCTGGTCGATGTTCCTTCCTTCTCTCTGCCTCAGAGGAAAGAGCCTTAGACAGGATGTTACATAAGATCCGTATCTGATCTGCAAGTGGAAATGAAGAGAATTCCTTCTTCTTCTGGAAGTTATTGTACCTTAATTAGCTCTACGGAGAAGCTGATAGTCGCTCAGATAGCCTTGACTCCTCATCTTTGATGGAACTAGAAGCTTTATAACCTTGTTCAGAGCCCGACACTGGTACCCTTCTAGGCCAGTTGAACCCAATCCTTGGTTTATTTTTAACTACTTCTTTTCATAGGTAGAATAGGATGTGGCAATAAATTATTTATCGGAAAAGATGTAGATGAAAATGATCGTGATCTATTTTAAGTCATTATTCAAGAATCTGTTGGGAGAGACTGTCAAAAACCATACAATTCATGGGTCAGAAGAGCCGGCCGGTTGCTTATGAAACGACATCTTCCGAATATGAAGCAAGGACGCACGTAATTCGAGGACTGACTAAACAATTTTATGCTGTTTTTCAGTCTTTAGGCAAATTCTAAAACAGTGCCTTGAAGCAGGTCAATACGGATTTATCTTCTTTGTTTTCAGTAAAAGTAAAGCAATGATGAAAAGTAATGCCCCCCCAAGACACAAACCCTCCTAGCAGCGTGAACTTAACTGACTCGTCGTTTGACTTTCAGGGACTTCCGTGTGAAGTCTCACAGTTCTGTCACCAGAGGTCTCTGAATTACAGCCATGAAAATGGCGAAGTGCGAGGAGGAGATTTCAGTGTGGAATAAACAGCATGCAGTGATCTAGTTTCTGACTGCAGAAAACGTCCCATTTCGAAGAATTCTTCCTGACATGTAAGTAGATTTTTCTGAAACACAACAATGCGAGTTGTCGCACGAGCGCACGCGAACGACTGCAGAAATTAACTATATTTGTATAATAATTTTGGGCCACACATCCCAGACTTGGCTCCATCTTACTTCCATAATTGTTACTCACTGAAAAGGCTGAAGAAACTACAAAGATCTAGTTTGCTGTTATTCAAACATGGATAGACATTAAAGAGAATATTATATAGTTTTTGCCTTTGAATTTACACATTATTAAAAGCCTTGAAGGTAACGTCACACAAAAGTTACACAATATTGGTAATTTAATTTTAAATTTCTGTTTTTTCTCCTATAATCTGTAGTTTATATGCAATAAGTTATGACATCATCTCAAAACCTGTACTTACAAGATCACCAGGATTAACATGTATGTCTTCAATATCGTATTCACATTATGTTGTTATTTTATTCACAGTTAGGTATATTTATAGTGGCTTCGATTATTATTGGTTTTAAAATATTGCACCTGGCTTTCAAACGTATTTTTTGTTTGTCCGCTAGAGTAACGTGATCTTTGTTCGTCTCTCTCCCTTTCTCAGTGGATCCTATTCACAGTTTATATAACACCACGTCTTTGCTGTTTCTATTGGTGCCATTTCAACCGTAAGATTGAAAGTTTAAGCCTTAAAAGATAGCTAAGCTTCTTCGTATCAAGTTGTCTAGTGTCCAACTTACTATAAAAATATGCCGTAGGGTTGCGATAAGCTGTTAGTACAGTGAGGTGGCTTTTGAAGATAAATTAGACTGTCTGTAGAAAATCTGTATGTAACGAATCATTTGGAAAAAATTAAGTTTCTGGTAAAAGCATTAACAAAAATGAAATTTATTTGATTCGGAGAATAAATTCTAGACGTTCTTACGATATCCAAGTCCGCTTTCCGAATCACTACATATCATAAATCATTAATAATGTTCCTATATAAGTTCCGTAATTTATACTCTTCACACAAAGTTATCGGGATGATGAAACGAAGGAGGGTGGAATTGGCAGGGCATGTAGTGAGTATGTAAATAGGAGAAATGTGTTTAAAGTTTTGGTTGGGAAACCTGAAGGGCAGAAATCACTCGAAAGAACTAAGCGTAGATGGGAGGATAATATGCAAAAATGGATCTTAGGAGAATAGTGTATGAGGATTTGAACCGGAATAATTTGGTTCAGGATAGAGAATGTAAAAGAGGGGTAATTTTTTGACTAGTTGAACGACCATCATCTTTTTAAGAATGGCTCGGTTCCGTGGAGTTAGTTTAATTAATATTGACTCTTGTTTTGTACCGGTGGGACATGGTGTCTCTTTCTTCGGAAAATGAGTGTTTTAAGACAAAGTATTAAGGAACTTAGCTGGGCTTAAAGAGAATGAAGTATCGATTGGGGTATTCTGGGTTGTGACAGCGTGTAGTCTTGTAAGTGGTTACAAAACCACAGTTAATATTTTCACCTTCGTTAATCTCAAATATCGTACAAGAACGAAGTAGCTTACTACATTGCATGACGCGAAAGTAAGTGACGTTTATTAGATTATTTAATATTGTTAGGATAAAAGATTAAGTCTGTAGTGGTTCTAGGATGGATAACACAATAAATACATACATAATTTCGGTGGAGAAGCCTGTTAGAAAACATGTGTTTGGAACACAAAAAAGTACTCATTATATTAATTTACAGTACATAAAAGAATGTATGAGAAGTTTGAATAGGACCATTCCAGATTTGGTTTACTCTGTACCCTGATTCCATGGCAATATCAGAATTTAGGGGTATCGTATTCGAATTAAATGTTATTTGTTTGTGTTGTGTTATATCTATCAGTCAGCGTGAATAACTGACATGCCTAGGTGTCTTAATTTTTTAAACATAAAGTATTATTCCATGCGGTCGCCCTGATAAAGGCCCATCTGTTTCTCGAGTGAAAATAATTGCTTTCCTCTACATTAAACTACCCGGTTTGGGAACAGACACTTAATAAGCACCAAGAACACGAAGTAATGAGTATGCCTTGGAACACACGGCAACTGATTGCTCCCGATAGCGATAAAAATATTTAAGCATGTGAACTCTGTAATTGATTTGGAAGTTCGGGGGGGGGGGGGGGAAGGGTGAGGTACCTGTGGAAGTTCAGTCCAAAAGCCTGTCTGCCAATTAACTAAGAAGAACTGTTGCATAAACATCATTAGTGCAGTTTGGCGATTGGTTGATTTAAATAATTGCAAGATTTTGGTTTACCTGTAAAACTGTGTTAGTTGTTACATATCCACACATAAATGCACGACTCAGGTTTTTTAATGCTTGTCGTGCCGTACCCTGACGTGTCTTGTGCAGTACATGTTTCACGTTTGTAACATTTACGAAACATCAAAATAATTTCGCGGAGCAACAGATCAAAACACAGAGTCGATAAAAAAAAAAAGGATGTAATGAAAACGTAACAAAGGTAAGTACAACGTGAAATCATAACTGAATATAAGGACGACACATGTAAATAATCTATGAAGATGTTATTAGTGTTTTATTCGCTTTAAAATTCAGCAATATTAGAATTTGCCAACATTAAGATAATGTGCGCCAACGTGAACAAAATAATATAAAAGTGGACCTCATGATAGCTGCATAGTAGCCGAAACATGTTGTTCAAAAAGTACATGCTTTGGTAAGATAGTGCAATGCCGCAAAAATGTAGTAGTTTAATAAACAATGGTTGTATGAATGTGATGGTGTGACTGAATTATAATTAGATCTGTACAGCACAATTCTTGATGAGCTAATAACATTCGATAAACTAGAAATTTCTTTCCTTTTATGTAACACAAAGGTTCATTACCGTGTTAACAAAAGCCCCCCCACTCGATCCTGTCCTGGACCTCATGTAACCAATCACGTCACACTGCCTTTTGAAATTTTTTATATTATCTTTCAGATATCCCAAATGGTCGGTTTTCTTCAGGTTTTAAGAATAAAATATTGTATAAATTTTTATCTTGTTACATGTTCGTATTTTTCTTTATTTGATTGCCCTTATAGAGTTTGTTGGATAATATCAATTATAAAGACCGTTATAATGCATTGAGACGTGTTAAAGTGCTCTTTTGGACTCTGTCCATCATCTAAATTATAAAATTACAGAATTTCGAAAGATGGACGGGGACCTATCTGTTAGGCCTCCTAGTTGAGCTATCCACAACATGGATCTGAACCTGGTCTGACAAGTGAGGCTAACTCAAAGAGGGGGCCCGACAGACAGGTTTTCTGAGTGAGTTTTGAGGTTCTAAGGTGGCTGTCAGGGCGACAAGCCCAGATGACAGAGGCAGCACTCACCACTGAAACGTTGGTAAACTTATAGTAGACTACATGACGCAACAACCCAGAAGACAGTCATCGGGCTCAAAATAAAATATGAATATTAGGCTGTGGTGGGTCATCATATTTTGTCAAATCCGCCCAATGGAACATTTCTCTCATGTGGACAGGCGGACAGACATGCCAACAGGCGCTGGGCGCTGTTCTATTTTTCTTCTTCCATTCCATTATTTATTTATTTTTCTTTTTACTTTCATTTTCTATTATTTCTGCTTTTTCTTTGTGGACGCTTCCCAAAATACATCAGCCTATCAAAAAAGCAGCATTGCTTTTGATGAAAGTGGAGATAATAAGACGGGCAATTTGTTGGGTATTGTGGCCTGCCGTAGCCATCGGGTTTGCATGTCATGCGGCCAGATCACCCAGCAGGTTCGTCTTTCCTTAAATTTATAATTACAGTGGATGTACTGTACATGTGCATGATGGGATTGCATGCAAGTGTCAGTTTGGTCCGGATTATTGAGACGAGAGCATTATCGCTGGCAGCACGCATGTGAATATTAAAACACACCCCTAAGCATTCTTTCTTTGTCCTTATTATATCGGTGTTATTACTTGTTAACTAATTTTCTTACACAAGAGCACGGCGCTTTCATCTTTAACCAATGGGTGCTGCATTTTAATTCATTATTGAAGATTCATGTGGGATCTGTAAAGGGGAATTCATTTTCGTAAGCACTGCTCTTACCTCGTATCCGTCCTAAGTTACTGCCTTACTCAATGCAAGAGATTTGATGTTCGTAAACCCGTGAAGATGTCAATAGCGGTCTCCTTGGTTATGACTTCGTGTGATCTTGCAGGCTGGTAACCGCCTACAAGACAACACGTCATTACAAAACAGACCGCTTTTCTGAAGTACCAGCTTCAGCTTCAACTGAATACAGAAGCAATACGTTCCTCAGAAACATTGGTAATCATCTACAAGTCTACGCGACATAACATCCCGGAAGACCATGGTCGACGTAGTTCATTCACTTTAATGAAGTTTGCGTGTGGTAATACGACGACAGAAAGGCTTTATATGAAATTAAATAAACTTAAGTCCATTTAACACTTTAGAGTGGGGCTTAAAATGAAGCAGACTACGAATGACGCTATGAAGTTGGACATTCTAGTGAAGAAATAGGAGTACGTATTCATAACATTAGCGCTAGATAGAGATGAGTGGTTAATGTTTGATTTGAGGTTTTCACAGCGGTGAGTATGAAGAGTTCTGTCTTCTGGGTTGTTGAGCCGTGTAGTCTGGTCGATGTTAACCAACGTTTCAGAGGTCATACTGCCTCTGTCATCAGGGCGATGAGTATGAGGATTTCTGTCTTCTGGGTTCTTGCGCTGTGTAGTCTGGTCGATGTTAACCAACGTTTCAGAGGTCATACTGCCTCTGTCATCAGGGCGATGAGTATGAAGATTTCTGTCTTCTGGGTTCTTGCACTGTGTAGTCTGGTCGATGTTTACCAACGTTTCAGAGGTCATACTGCCTCCGTCATCAGGGCGATTCAATTGGTAAACACCTACCAGACTACACAGTGCAGCAACCCAGAAGACAGAAATCTTCTTGAGTGGTTAACTTCACACCCTGGCGGCTTTATCAATGTTAGAAGAGCCGTTGGTTGTCCACAGGATACAAGTACTGGCGGGTCGCGGGACGCGGCGGTAGCCTCTGGGTGCAGCTGTGGGCCATTGACTACGAATACTTGTTTCTGAACCACCGATAGATGGTCTTACTTCTTAAGGTATATGTACGGAGATTAGTTTGCGGATTTGTTTCTATTGTCAGCGGTAAGTTTCCTCTTCTACACGATGATGACATCCCCCGCCCCCTGACCCGGTGTGTATCTGCCAGCTTGCGGTTTAGTATCCCCGTGGTTTTCTGCACAAAGAAAAACGCAGCTTTGAAGGGTTTCGGGGGGTAAGGATAATCGACTTCCATGTGTATCCACTCTCCCTCCGCTACCCTACGCCCACTGTTGCCACACATTCCTTATTCATCCTTGTACCGAAACAAACTCACTTCCTTTCTAATTTTTGTCGTCTCATTAGGACAAGTGCCTCATGGAACGTGGAAGCAACCCTCCAATTAGACAACGCTGTTTAACTCAACCACCAACCCCCAGTTTCACTCTCTCTTTCTCTCTTCCTCACTTCGTTACACATTTTTACAGCTGCAGGTTTTCTTGCCTGGAATTAAACAACAAAACTTGGCCGTACACAACATTATGTGAAATTTGCCACGGACGTGGAAGCGTTCTCAAACATTTCCAGGAGATGTATAATAAGATCTAAATTTAAAATTTAAATTTTAAATTTAGCTACTTCACCCCTGCTATTTCCAAGTATTTGCCTCAGCAGTTATTTTCGAACACTTGCAATTTATGTGAATGTTAAGAATTCATTGTCAGCTAAGTACATCTCAGTAAAAACAGTAAAACTAGAAGGTACATGACTTTGGGCATGATAGCCTATAAATTGAAAACCGTGACAGGGCCTAAATTTGGTATTACATTCCTGAAAAAGGCGTAAATTTAAAAAGAAACCTAATTTATGCCGAATAGTTAATGCTAACGATCTCTTAGTATGACGACCACTTTCTTTGCAAATTGGCTTATGTTTGCCGCAGACTTTTCGGCCTATCTGCCGTCCATTTTCAAGTAAAGGTTGTAATCTGGTCTGGAAACATTCTGGGCAAGAAAATTTGATGTTGCGGCTGAAGATGGTGACTGTTTTCCGAAACGTTAGTAGGGCTATCTGCCTACGAGTCCACACGGCGTCGCAACCCTGAACAACAAACAACACAAGACATCACCGCCTTGAGAACCTATCTCACAAGAAAATCTGTTGCTTCATATGAATGCAGAAATTACATTTTTATTTTTATTACTTAATGACTGATTGTGGACTTGAAGGTCGGAAATTTAATCACGAAAAGGGAGTTTCAATTGTTTTAGTGTGTTCTTTACCTCGCTCCAAATTTAATAAGAATGTTTTGGTTCTCCGGCGCGAAGTTGGTACTGCATGCTTCTTATGCGGCCGTCCCAATTTAAAATGCATCACAGTTATCCCCTTGCTGTGGAGATCACCAAGTTACTTGTCTTTATAAATTATATATTTTCAAAGTATTGACGTCACTCATCGCTAATTTATTTCTGCTGTTCGTGCCTATTTCGCCTTCAGCTTTAGCTGAACCTGACTATACATCTTTTCCTTCCATCTGGTGAGCCTCAGATTCTGATGAATTTTTGGGCAAAAGGCAATGCAGAGGCCGTTAAGTCAGTCTTCGTCTCTGTCCCCGCGCCTCCCCCAAAACCATTGCTTCAAAAACATTTCTTGCCTGCACCGGTCTTAGGTCTCTCTCTCTGTTCCACCGCAAACAGTTTCCCCCTTCTTCCCACCAACATAAAGCCCTCACGAACCGCGTGTTTCAATGCGTCCATTATTTCAAGGACAGGTTGACTTAAAAAAAAGAGGCAACAGGTTTCTTTTTCTTCTCTGAAAATGCCAGATACTTAGGGCTGAGGGCTGATTCCTTCCTGCACAACCTCCCTTCCTGCTGCGAAGAATTGATAAGTTCCGTTTAATAATTTAGTGGAGCGTAAGATAGGTCTAGGAATTAAACTAGGCACGTGTTTCTCATGGCTGTACCACCCCTAAAAAGACTGATGGTCCCCATTCGTCTCCTAATAGAATGAATTCATTTTTGAAAACATCTGCTCAACCTCAGGTGGCTCTACTCACTGACGTCTTTCTACCACCTTACACGTCAAACATCGTCCGACACAGGTTTTGATTTAGTGACTACAGGTTTAAGCATTGCTCGGGTAAATATGAAAATATTGCTTGAAGTTCCTGTCTTAGAAGGAAGAGACAGATCGGAGTTGAGAAAAGTCGGATGAATGGTGTGGAATGAATTCATATAGTTCATGTAGTGTCGACGGGCTGTTGTTAATACTTTAATGAATCTTTGGATTACATTAAAAGTTGGGATTTTGAACGTCTGAGCTAATATTGGCTTTTCAAAGAGATGTGTTTAATTGTAATCAGTATACGTAGTTCTTTACAGACGCGTTTCGGCACACTTTGCTAAATTAGAGTTGCATCACGGTATAGTAAGACATGTTGCTTCAATGCGTGTAGAAACTACATCCGAATATGACAAAACACTGAAATGTTTACAATTAAAATCTGTGGAAATATTCCTTTTGTTTCATTTTTGGTTATCTCTTCCTTCCTTCCTTCCTTCGCTTTCAATTTATTATAATCATTTCGAATTGCAGTGTGATTTCGAATGGTAAATAATGGAAGGAAGCTGCCGAGGGCTGTTTTAATCCTTTAAAACGCAGTGGTAATTATGTGTCACCTAATTTAACATTTAGCAACTCATCATTTTGCCAACGAAGTGTATTTATAGATTTTCTGTAGTTCTCAGAATGAGAGATATTATTTCCCTAAACAATATTTTTCATTTGAGTCTTGTTACGTAAACGCGTGTTTTGAGATAGAAAATGAATGTTTGAACATTCATGCTTCAAATGGTTAATGCAAATTTTTATGATACTCTCTGATTGTTTATTGGTACTTATTTCTGTTTAAGAACGCTTTTGATAGCTCAGATTATATAGTGTCGAATGATAGGGTGATTGTTAAATAATGAATTGGAAAATATGTGCAAAGAAGCAGTTGTGGTCTGATTTAAGCTGCTGTCCCAGAATTTTACTAGAGGGACTAAGGAAAACCACGAAACCCGCCAGGACCCGGACCTTGCAAATACTAGCGGGTATAGTAAGTGACCAGTCGACCAGAACAATAGGAAGACGTAAAGAGTTGAAGAAGCAGAAGAAGAAGAATAAGAAGAAAGCCAGACAGCTTGAACTGAAACTCAAGACATCCGGAACCCAGATCTACCCCTGTAAAAGCTCCAAATGTGCAGCGGTCATGCACGAAGGTCTCTCTTAACCGTTATAGACCTCTAGACCCGATTCAGGAAGGCTTCTGTGGTAATAGTAGCATTACATGGCTCGTCATATTTGACGTGAATGAACCTATTTTGTGTCGAACAGCAATACAGTGTATTGCAGCGTTATCTTTAAGATTGCTCTGAAACTACAACATTTATATAATTTCTTTATGAACTAAATTAAAATGTCGAAATATATTTACGGCTACCAACTCATAACCGACCGCCGAACATCAGACTTCACTACCGTAGGCGCCTCGTTCGTATTTCTTGCTATCAGAGTCGCTACCGTCAGAAATTAATTTCAATAATTTCCGTATTCCACGAACGGCGCAGTCACGCATTGACTATAAAATTAACGGTATGCGGATCCAGTAACTATCGAAACACTTATCAAAGAATTCATTCATGCGATGCTCAAAGCATGGCAAAGGCCCAGTAGTCTCTCACGTAATTTATTATTCCTTGCAAAATATAGCGAGTCCTTTTTATATGAACTGTAAGGTCCGTTTTACTACATGTAATTAAATTACGTTGTCAGGCGTGGTAATAGTGTGATGTACTGCCGAAAGTTTCTTGATAGAATTACAGTCGTGACGGCATTCGATAGAATATCACATCGCTGTACTAATTAGGTCACTCTAGGGCGGATCAGTCAAAGTCGGTCATCAGGCATTTTATTAAATCTGTGTGCTTTGGTATCTGAAGCCGAGCCCCGCGACGCTTCATCATTCAAACCGAAGGCTATTAGCTCTTCAAACCCTCTTTTAAGTTTGATATTACTAGAGGATAGTCCGTTACAACGGAAGCGCATCGGAGGTTCATGTCGCGAGTGGAATTCGAACCCAGTCCTTAGGCCGCGTTGCCTAGTTCAGTGTTAAACAAAGACTGGCCAAAGCACAACATAACCTATCGAAATGAGCACATCTTCAGGGGACTTACAAGAAGATCCTTTCACAAGCTGCGATTTCGTTGAGGAGCAGAGCGTCATATTGTAGCCTGTTACATAACAGACTACTTCTTGTAAACGCTTTAAACAATTAAATCCAGTTCCACAGGAAATTATCAGGGAGTGGAGTCACGTAACGACTGAAGACATGTGACGAACGTGTTCCATGCTTGGAGATCGTCCATTGTAATTATCTTAACTGTACTTTTGCCCAAAACGCAATACGCACTTCCTGTATGCCGGGAAAAAAATTCAAGGAACGTAGAAATAACTAATCTCAACATTTTTAATAACACAGGCGGTTTAAATAAAAAGTACACACAAAACAAGATGGACACATGAGTCTGCAGTATTGATTAGGTCTATTCATTTGCGACTTGAGGCCTGGAAGTTTTTACGTTTCTGGGTCAAGCGAAATTTCTAAAAACTTTGTTCGCGTTTTTTGAATATACGTAATTCTCCGAAGTGAAGTTGTAAAAATTTTGTGGCCTTGTAGGATCTGGAAACGTAACAGCGGTAAAAATTTTAACCTTGGTTCCGGATACACCCAGGCGTAGTTAATCGGTAGGCCTTAAGCAAGACTGATTAGCGCCGTCCGGAAAAATACACGTAAGGCATTTTGGGTGATTTTAGTTATGTAACTTTAACGATCTGAAAAGTTGTTCTCCAAAACTTACACGCCGGATTAATGTGTCTCTTTTTATTTCAGCTTTAAATTCTAACGCAGGTACTTTTTGCATTAAGGACATATTTGGATAACGAGCGCCTACCAAGGCCAGAATGTTAGGTTAGGCCGTAATAGCAATGTGAAAAAGTAGTTTATTCTTTTACAGTACCAGTCATTTCGATAAAATAAGTATAACACGCATAATATTGACATGCAACCCAAAATAACAATACCATTGGCAAAACCTTTCAAAAATGAAGAGAAAGAGTGATAATGCGACGAAACATCAACAATCAGTCTACCGTCAACAAGATCATTTTATGTATTTAGGAAATTGAAGATATCTGTCTTCTGGGTTGTTGCGTTGTGTAGTCTGGTAGATGTTTATCAACGTTTCAGAGGTCATACTGCCTCCATCATCAGGGCGATGAATATGAAGATTTCTGTCTTCTGGGTTGTTGCGCTGTGTAGTCTGGTCGATGTTAACCAACGTTTCAGAGGTCCTACTGCCTCCGTCATCAGGGCGAAGAAGACTTCTGTCTTCTGGGTTGTTGCGCTGTGTAGTCTGGTCGATGTTTACCAACGTTTCAGAGGTCATACTGCCTCCGTCATCAGGGCGGTGAGTATGAAGATTTCTGTCTTCTGGGTTGTTGCGCTGTGTAGTCTGGTCGATGTTAACCAACGTTTCAGAGGTCATACTGCCTCCATTATCAGGGCGATGAGTATGAAGATTTCTGTCTTCTGGGTTGTTGCGCTGTGTAGTCTGGTCGATGTTTACCAACGTTTCAGAGGTCATACTGCCTCCGTCATCAGGGCGGTGAGTATGAAGATTTCTGTCTTCTGGGTTGTTGCGCTGTGTAGTCTGGTCGATGTTTACCAACGTTTCAGAGGTCATACTGCCTCCGTCATCAGGGCGGTGAGTATGAAGATTTCTGTCTTCTGGGTTGTTGCGCTGTGTAGTCTGGTCAATGTTTACCAACGTTTCGGAGGTCATACGGCCTCCATCATCAGGGCGGTGAGTATGAAGATTTCTCTCTTCTGGGTTGTTGCGCTGTGTAGTATGGTAGATGTTAACCAACGTTTCAGAGGTCATACAGAATTTTATCGAAAAATTTCTCTGTTTCTTTTTCATTTATGTCGGTCACAATAGAAGAAGGCCTACATGCTTAAGTCATATTAAGGCAACAATATGGCGAAAAGGACAATTCTGATACATACAAATGCAGGTGTGGGGCACGTGAGGTCCTGGGTCATCGCCGCTACTGGTACACAGTTCGAATCACTGTCGCATATCCGGCTATCCTAACACCGGGATATAATTTTGATAGACCATGACTTCAATTGTTAAAATTTATAGTCGTCTGCCTATCACATCTAACGATATGTGATCTTGAAGCTGAAGCAGTGTT
The DNA here is from genome assembly GCF_977971745.1 of Zootermopsis nevadensis. NCBI lineage: Eukaryota > Metazoa > Arthropoda > Insecta > Blattodea > Termopsidae > Zootermopsis > Zootermopsis nevadensis. Next base: position 9,812,638 of record NW_028259153.1, on the reverse strand, counting down.
GTTTAATGTCCTAAGAATTAAACAGGCATGTGGCCTATAACTAAACGTGGTTGCAATTCGTGTATTAAAATATCAGGAAATCAAAACCAAGATAATGAATGTCATATTATGATAACAGCGAATAATAATTAATAATTAACTGCGTAGGATACGTACGAAATAAAATCAACACAAAGTTAATTATAGTGATTATACGCTGTCAAACGAGGAACAGACATTATCACAAATTACATATCTGTTCAAAAATCTACTGCCACATTTCTATTGCTTTTATAAAGATAATCTTCATTCAACGTAAGCAGTGTATTAAGAAAGAGTCCTTAAGTCAGGTGCATTATTCAAATTCTTGGACATTTTTGGCAAAACACTGTCTCCTTTGAGGACACCTTCGATACTGGAAAGTGTTTCGTCTGAATATATATACGAGCACTTCGTTAAGTTTTATTTTGGATTGTATTTTATTGTTTTCTCTTCTTTGTATTTATTTGTATCTTCTTGTTCTGACTTTAACTGACTCCTGTAGCTGTTGATTTAGCACGTTAAAATAAATAACTGAATTGTATCATCAATATCATTATTATTAATATTATCCCATCTATTCACCACTTTATAGGGTATGTACTTCCAAGTACCCGAGACAGACCTTGTCCCTAAGGTACATAGTGCAGCAGCTATTTCCGGAATACATATTGTTTTATTATTATTATTATTATTAAACTTTCGTTTCTAGCATTATTCTTGAAAATATAACGAAATTCGAGGAAGAATAATTACTGACAATAAGATGATACGCATTTGTGTCTGCAATAATATGTTTTTAGGTAATCAATAAAAACCAATGCCAAAACCTCAAAGTACGTATTTGTAAAATGTCTGCGTCTTTGATGTAATAACGGATCCCAGCTGGAATACAGCTAAGCGAACTCGGGTTAGGAGCTGAAGAGTTTCATTAGAAGTCGGCCCTACCTGTCCACAAATGTTTGCTTTTGTTAAGCTCTCCTTCTGTATCAAATATCTAGGCACTACCTTGAAGTATCTGACTGTAATATGAAGCAATACAGAAAATCTACAGGCTGACTGTCTGTAATGTTCTTCTGTGGAAAATAAGGAGTGTTACAGATTGGACCCAAATGTCGACGCTTTACATCCTGAGCTACTGAAAAAACAAATATCTTGGTACTAATTAAACCTACATTATTCCATGAGTGCTGCTATCATGGCGGAGAATTATCGTTTGATATCAAAACACCTGAGTGCAAGAGATAGAATCTGTAACTATTCGAATCAAAATTATCGGCTGTGAAGTTAATGAGAAGTGGTAGCAGATATCGATGTATCGAAAAATTGTATGTTACAAAATAATGGAAGTTTCTAACACAAAGGAGATATTAGGCACTGCGATATTGTTTCGTGTATATAAATCATTCAATGCTTGTAACTTCTGGTTCCTGAAAGGCTGACCATATACCATTCAGCAACTCACCCCTACAAAAAATAAAAAAAAAAGAAAAGAAGGAAGTTAAACATGGAAGACTTTGCTACTGCGCTGTATTACAATTGAAAAGGCGAGCGGTGGTAGCGTAAAGGTTGCAGAAGAAGCAGTAAGGCAACTGGTAGTGGAACAAAAAGACGAAGAGGAAACAATAGGTTTTGTTTCGTTCTGATGGTAACAATTTGCATACTTGCTAAGCCGCTTCTTGCTTCATTGTTGGGTTCCGAACTTGGTGACAGGTATACGACATATGGCTGGTAGGGTCCTGTTTGATAGAGGGGGTAAAACAAGCGGATGGGACAGTAAATTGGGATGGGTAAAATATTCTCCCCGTGACCCCTATCTTCTTTCCAGCACTGAGAATAGCAACAACACGTGCTGGTCCTTATGTAGAGTGTACGGGGTTGCATTTGTAAAATTACTCCTTTTTTGTGTGTACAAAGCGATAGGTTTTTGTTGTGAAGGAAACAAAAATAAGCAATTATTGCACCTTTTCATTATTGTAGCTATAAAATATTGTAATTGTTTCAGGACCGCCACGGTGGTCTAGCGGTTAGAACGCTGGCCTTGTAATCCTGGGGTCTCGGGTTCGATTCCCGGCGATGCCCGAATTTATAACTTGTGTTGGGCAAGGCCGTGGTCTAGGCAACACGGAGTTTTCCTCCTGGGGCTTTCCCGGTTTCTCCATGGCATCCCAACAATTACTCCATTCACACACAGAAGAAGGCAATGGCAAACCACTTCTGGATCATCTGCCAAGAATGTATATGAACAGGTCCCAGTCAGAGAAAAGGATGGAAGGATCCTGTTCATATGGACCTGTCGTCAGACAGAACACTAAATAATAATAAGATGAGGTGGTCTAGCGGTTAGAACGCTGGCCTTGTAATCCTTGGGTTCGGGTTCGATTCCCGGCGATGCCCGAATTTATAACTTGTGTTGGGCAAGGCCGTGGTCTAGGCAACATGGAGATTTCCTCCGGGGGCTTCCCCGGTTTCTCCGAGGCATCCCAACAATTACTCCATTCACACACAGAAGAAGGCAATGGCAAACCACTTCTGGATCATCTGCCAAGAACGTATATGAACAGGTCCCAGTCCGAGAAAAGGATGGAAGGATCCTGTTCATATGGACCTGTCGTCAGACAGAACACTCAATAATAATATAATAATAATAATTGTTTCAGGAGACTGGGAGTAATTAGCCTATAGGATGCCTAACTAAAAGTGAAAATGTTTTTCAAATCCTGTAGTAAGTAAAGTAAAGTTTGCCCCGCTATGCGCCATGTAGGCGCTTGGGGGAAGATGAGGTATAGCTCCTACTCTTTCTTGACCTCGGCACTAGATGGGAGTGAGTGGTCAGCATCATGCCCCGGCCGGCTTTACCCCCGGGAAAGGACCCCGGTACCCATTGTAGAGGACTGTAGTTGTATTAACATTAATTTAAACTGGTTTCTATTTTGGTCACTTGACTGAGTTGTAACGGGTGTGTTGCGTAGCATAAGCTCAGGGAAACTGTTTTCGTTAATAACAAAATCCAGCGCTGTAATCGGTTGGTAATTTAAATTCAGCTCAGAATTTTTTAGTACAAGTAATATATATTTAGGAACTAAACATGTATCAACTGCGTTTTATCTCGCTCCAGAAAGTGGATTTACGTGCTGAAGGAACAAAAAGATTCCTGTTTACCTCCAAAGGCTATGGACAATCCAGAGTTAATGTAGAGTAAAACGCAAGGTATATGCACATCTTATAACAAAAATTTAGAGTTAACCGTATTTAAACATATTTTATTGGCATCTGAAAATGAATGCATATTTCTTCCAACTTATTAACTTTTCTCTTCTGAAGTATATTACTTGTGCCCAGAATTCTACCATCCATTATCATAATTCTTTTCATTCATTTGTGGCTTATTTAACGACGCTAGAAATAGATCAGATTATATTATAAAGCGTTGAATTATTATTAAATAGTGGATTGGAAAGGATTAAAAAGGAACAAGCTACGGTCTAATTCAAGGTACCAGTATAACCACGCAATTTTCCCGGAGAGACTGTGGAAAACTACGATAACTCTGAAGATTTGTGTCTTCTGGGTTGTTGCGCTGTGTAGTCTGGTCGATGTTAACCAACGTTTCAGAGGTCATACTGCCTCCGTCATCAGGGCGATTCTTAGTATGAAGATTTCTGTCTTCTGGGTTCTTGCGCTGTGTAGTCTGGTCGATGTTAACCAACGTTTCAGAGGTCATACTGCCTCCGTCATCAGGGCGATTCTTAGTATGAAGATTTCTGTCTTCTGGGTTCTTGCGCTGTGTAGTCTGGTCGATGTTAACCAACGTTTCAGAGGTCACACTGCCTCCGTCATCAGGGCGATGGAGCTTTATTTTTCTGGGTTGTTGCGCTGTGTAGTCTGGTCGTTGTTAACCAACGTTTCAGAGGTCACACTGCCTCCGTCATCAGGGCGATGAATCATCACAGCGCAACAACCCAGAAGACAGAAATCTTCATATTCACCGCTGTGAAAACCTCAAATCTTACGATAACTCTATAAGTACGTCGGCATAGCCGATCTCTGTGCCGAAATTTGAACCCGAGACCTCTCGAACACGAAATAATTACTATTGTTATTGTTTTGCGTTATTGTTTTGCATTATTATAAGTATTAGTATAGTTTATTATTAGTTATTGGTATTATTATCTTAATATTAGTATCGTTATCACTTACACACGGTATCGTACTAATATTTCTACTGTAGTAAACCGTTAATTTAATTAAGAAAATGTAAACAGTTGTTGAGAAGAATATTTAAAATATTTCTAGTATTCTATCTTGTTATATTTATAGCAAATCAACTGTATTCGTGTCTAAAACTGCTACCGTCGTAGTAAGGAAGGCTATACGTAAAACCCTTTAAAAAAAAAGCTTGTCCAAATAATATTAAAACATTCAGTTTCTATCTCACAGAAAATAACATAAGGATCAATTGATCAGCGCTGTTTGAGGAAACAGTCTGTGTTTGCTGTGAGAATGTAATATGCAGTCCACACACTCTATAGACAAATTTTCTAAATATTAAAGCGTTTGTGTATGTAATTACCACGGGGTTTTACACTCTGGTCATTTCTGCTTCTAAAGCGGGAATATGTGTTGTTACCTATTAGGGTCTGTATTAACATTGAACCGTATACACTGTATTGTAGAGCTATGTTATTATTATAAACGCAAGTTTTCCCCGTTCTTAATTATGAATCGCACGGTAAATACTTGCGTGGGAGTGGAACATGCAGCCATTTGCACCCAGGAGGATTCACCCCCAGTAACCATTGGATAAGATCATGGGCGTGATAAATAGAGTTAAGAAAATGATTTATGTTAAAAAGTTGGTTATCAAACATTTTAACAATAAGTCTCGTACAAATAATATTGACCGCTGAGGCACAGCAAACAGACGGACGGTTTTACATTAAAATGAAGCGTGGAAAGTATCGAAGTCTCAAATTCTTGCTTAGAACTCTGATACCAACATTTTTTAAAAACCAAGGGAAGATAACAAATCCGTTATAAACGTTCCTTATGAATAATACACTAAAGGATGTATGGACAGGCAGACGTAGTTCAAACCAAAACATGTTGGTCTTTCTAGAAAAGGAAATGTTTCTTGTTTTACCAGCAATAATCTTTATATGATCTGTAGCTCACCAATTTTACACAGACTTTGTATCACATTACAGAAACAAGTAGTCATCGATTGAGGAAATGAGGCGAAATTTTTAAATTATCAGCGAAGGAAAGAAAGTTACAATGTGTAATTTTAGTGCATACATCGTTAATATATATGCTAAATAACAAAGGTTACAAAGGAGAAACCTGATGAACACCAAATACTTCATTGAAAGGCGACGAAGTAATTTCATAAAAACTAACACAAGACTACCTATTATTTAGGTAGGTGCAGAACCAATTAACGTAACATGTGGATATTAATAATATAATAATAATAAATTATTGTTTAAAAGGGTTGATTACCGCATAAAGTGGGATGAGAAAGTACATGGTTTTGCTAGTACCGGTACCTTAAAGAGAATAGTTTCTTGTTGACATAATGAGGTATACGTAGGCGTTATTACTACGCTGTCTGTATTAATAAAAGAAATGCGCTCTTTTGTGTTTGTTTGTTTGTTAAGGCTGGAATTACACGTGCTAACAGAATTACAAAAGGAAGGTGGCTGTCTTTTGGGTTGTAGAGCCATGTAGTCTGGTAGAAGTTTACCAACGTTTCAGAGGTCCTTGCCGCCGCCATCATCAGCAAGGACCTGTTAAACGTTGGTAAACTTCTATCAGACTACATGGTTCTACAACCCAGAAGACAGCCATCTTCGTACTCACCGCCGTGAACCACAAATCCTTATGTGTTAGAAATGCTAATGTAAGAATTTTGACGCGTTCACCAGAATTTGAGCTCTCACTTTGGCGCCAGTGACAACAGTTGTCTGGGTCCAACTCCCTTTGCCTGTGTGGGGTATCTGGCTGTTGTCTGGTAGTGTGATTACGTCATCGCGGTGGATTCCCCGGCTAAGGATTCTCTAGCCGAGGATTTTTAAACCAATCACTTTCGAGCACTGATATATGTAAGGATTTTCACCATTCTTAATCGATTTTAACCAAAATTAAAATGGGTCTTCAAATTTTACTGAAAGTCTCCCGGTAATACACACACTTCATGGATCCTTTTAGTTGCCCATTAATTGTTTCATGTGGACGGACGAGCGGACAGACAGAGAGACGCTGAAACTGTTAGGCACGTTTCTGCAATTTTAATTGTGAACACAGAAAATTAGACTGAATAGGTCGGGTGTTACGAGTGGTCATATGAACTGTAACTACGCCCAATTTAACTTTTGTTTTGTATAATAAGTTCTGTTGTTATCTTTCATAGAATGATAATGTATAGACTTAAAATTATTTGTTGTCAGGACTTTTTCCATCGTCTGTTTTTAAAATTCACGACGTTTCGGAGGCTGGATCTGTCTCCGTCTTCAGGTGAGAGATACCTACTCTGTAAACTACCGCCGTCAAAACCCTTTAGAATTTAATAATGTATAGACTGAGTAGGGTGAGCCGGGGTAGCTCAGTCGGTATAGTGTCTAGCTACGGGCTGGACGGCCGGGGTTCGATCTCCGACGGGGTCAGAGGATTATTCCTCTAGCCTCTACGTCCAGACCGGCTCTGGGGCCCACCCAGCCTTCTCTACAATGGGTACCGGGGTCCTATCCCGGGGGTAAAGCCGGCCGGGGCGTGATGCTGACCACTCACCCCCCTCTAGTGCCGAGGTCAAGAAAGAGAGGAGCTATACCTACACTCACCCCAAACGCCTACATGGCGTATAGTGGGACAAACTTTATTTTTTATGGACTGAGTAGGAGGTATATGTAAAAAAATATCGCTACAAAATGCAGATTTATATCTTATTTATACTGCACGAATAAAAGGCAAGTTATTTAACTGCATAACGCAAAACCTTCACTTTTTTCATAGTTCCACACACTTGCATCGTACAATAGTTTCAAAATTAAGTAAGACATCATATACAACTAACTGTTTTTTAGCTGGAATTAATGTTATCAGATTATGCCCAGCTTGTTTCGGTCAGTAAGAGCCTTCAACAGGATCTTTTCTACATCTGTAATAATATGTTGCATAACATTTGATGTCATTTATACATACTGTGCTCTAAAACGTTAGATGCCAGAGGTGTAAAACTAAGAAAACGCATGACCCTGTGTGCGCAGAAGTTGAAAATTCGTTGTGCTCAGAGGACGGACGCTTCGGATGAAGGCCATATATAAATCTGTAATAATTGCCGTATAACAGGCTAATAAGATAATAAGACCTAGGTTGAAAACAAGATTTTAACACACAATGAAGAAGGTGTTTACCACGAATACATAATTTTGTTATGACATGATTGAATTTGAGAAGCTGATAGTCGTTCATCTAGTCAAGAAATTCCGAGCTGTTTATAGAACCCGGATGTCCATTACCGTGTTAACAACAGCACGCCATTGATCCCTGTCCTGAATCAGAGAAACCAAATCAACATGTCTTCAGACCAAAATGGAGGTATCCATGTCTCATTTCTTCCATGCGCGCTACATGCCTCGTCCATCACTTCTTTCTTGATTTGATCCGTCTATTGATATTTGGTTAAGAGTAGCCTACAATGAGTGATTTTGTATTTCTTCTTATTTCATAATACATCGATTTTCGTTTAATGTATCTGTTTTTCTTTCTTAACCAAAGTTTCGCTTCCATATAAAAGTGTCATAAATATTAAGTCATAAAATATCAACGTTGCGTCATTCTTTACTTGTCGTTTTAACATTCTGCTGGTTGTCCCACGTTGTCCTTTTATATGTGTACCAGTGCATTAATTACTGTCATATATTCTGATTTCCGATGTTGTAAGTAGCTAAAAAGTTGCCATAACATCCAGCTCTGTCCATTGGCCTCTTTCTCTTACGTGATTGGAAAGTCCTTGAAACTAGTTAATAGTTCCATACTTCGAGTAACCTCAGTATTGTGTCAACTTACAGCCAGTAAAAATGAGCTAAGGTAGTTACTGTTTTGTGAAAGAAATTTTATTCACATTATCCGAAAAATTTACCTATGAAATTATCGTGCAAACCTGTTTCTTATTTATAAGCTTACGTGTTGTTTCTTAGGTCCAGGGGCCATATTCTTAAATATTTGTTTTTCTCAAGACCTTCCAGATAAGTGCTGGAATAGTACTTTAAGATAAGCCATGATTGGTCCCAGCCAAGTCGTTGCGTACTGTCCTTTCGTGATTATTTTCAAACCTACTTTCACACTGTATAACCTCTGCAGTTGAGACGTAAAATAACGTGAGATCAATCTGTCATTGACGAAGAAAGCGTGTGTATTAACTAGATTATTTACCGATTATCGGTTATCAATTTTCGCGTTATGTAGTCTGAGCGCTTAAGAAAGCATCGTTAAACAAACTAAGAATCTAGCAGGAGTTACTTTACCAAACGTATGGTAAGTATTCTATATTCGGAGGTGGAGTGGGTTACCGGGGGACGGGGTTCGCTTCTGTTTCTCTGGCCACAGGCGGGAAGGTAGTTTCGAGTCTGACGTAACGTAGAATAGAGTCCCCATAAAGGTGCTTTTAAAATAGGTGTGGTCTGAGGATCTGACAGCAAAAATTCGGTTAAGCTCCTCTCAGAGTCGGTAATTGTGTATTAGACTGCACTGTGTTGCATCCCAGAAGACAGCCATCTTCATACTCATCGCCGTGAGAACCACAAATCATGTCGAAGAGAGAATTTCTGTCTCCACCGAAGCTCAAACCTCGGTCACCAAGACCAGATACCGTCTGCTGCTAATGATGATCTGCTGATGGTCCTGGGGACACGCCTGTCCGCGCCAGCAGTACATCTACAGTTAAAGTCTTTCTTTTATCAGCAATAACTCAGCGTAGAAACAGGTTTTTAGTGGACGGAAATTTTTTCTACTCCTGCTTCAACAAGTTTGGAAATTGAAGGTCTACGCATTCACCTACATCGAACAAAAGAGACGCACATCGAAAGTTACAGTAGCTCGCCTTTCGTTTGCTGGCCCAGTGGCGGATGAGGAGTCTTGAGTAATTTCGTTTTTACTTTCTTCAGAGGAAGATTTTATGTCCATGAATAGTAACAATAGTTAAAATGTGCTTACATCATCGATTCTTAAGTTTCGTAATTGGCTGTTCTCATGAATAACACAGAAATTTAAGGAGTTTCCAAGTTGTTTCAATTCCGGGAATTACATATATATAGATTTCTGTAGCCTATTCTTCGTATACTTATTCATGCTGTTAGTTTTATTGTTCCTTTCTCGTGCCTTCTATTCTTTGTTTTATAAACGTGAAAGAATTGAGTGTCTGTGTTTTGTAAACCCAGCGATTGAAGCATTTCCAACTGAAGGAATTATTTGAAACGAAATGGTGTCACAATACGGTATGACAGGCTCTTAAAGACTATTACATATCGAAAATCTATGTAGTTTTAAATTTTATCTTAACGCTTATTGGTAATTAAATAAGGATGGTGAGACGTTTAGCATGCATGGGGAAATGATAAATACGCACAAAATGTTTCATCGGAAAAACTTAAGAGAGGATATCACATATCTAGGAGCAGATTAGGGGGATATAGTAAGTGAATTTTAAAGAAATATATTCTAAACTAGTTGACTAGATTTAACTAGTCTTGGATACAGCCCACTTCTAGGCCGAACATTCGGCTTTATTTAAATCAGAACGTTTTTAAATCAGCTTGTTAAGATTATGCACCAAGGAGTTGGTTAGGAAGCATGCTGTCCGTTCACTTACAAATAACGGTCGCATGTAAGTACATACAAATTCACGCTAATTGGATACCGTTTATGATTGAGTGACTCATTGCGTGTAAGATGCCTTGACCATTACTACCGTTGCCATAGTGACTCTGTTAAGGGATTTTCGGGTTTATGGTTTGCATGACTGACCGTAAAACCACTGACTCGTAAGCCAGGCCAAATAATTGTCATGGCCCATAGTTCTTCCCTTGTGTGCAACACTGTTAGTTCTCTCGTGAAAGTTTACTAATTTACATGGAGTTAAAAAATGTAAGCCTGCGGATAGTTTTACAGTAAAAAAGGTGATTAGTAACTAAAGTTGCTTATTACAAGATTACGAGGTTCGATCGGAAAGTTTCAAGACTGTGTCAATAGAGGGCGAACCGGATGTAGTACGGGCTTCTGCCGCTAAGGGGTGCGGCCTACATTCATAATGAATCAGTGTGCCAGCCGGCATCATCGAATTAGCATTTGTTTCTTAGTTACGGGCGTTTTGGTAGTGCATTACACCGACCCTCCTGCGATTTCGGAATGGCGTGTGCATCACATTTTGCCAAAGACTCGCCAAAACGGCTACGGAAACCTATGAAATGCTAAAGCAAGCATTTGGGGAGTCCGCAATAGGTCGTGCACAAACTTTTGTGTGGCATTCACGTTTTAAAAATGGCCGAACCTCTGTCGATGATGACGAGCGTTCTGAACGACCATCTTAGAGCACAACGCCCGAAAATCTTACGAAGATTCGGCAGGCCATTCACGAAGATCGACGTCGTACCATCAACGACTTGTGCGACATTGTTGGGATAGGCTATGGGACCTGTCAGCTGATTCTAAAGGAAGAACTCCACATGCGACGCATCATGACAACGCGCCAGCGCACACCGCCCTCAAAGTTCGGCAGTTTTTGGCCTCAAACACCATGGCCGTCATCCCGCACCCTCCTTATTCGTCGGAGTTAGCTCCGTGTGACTTCTTCCTCTTCCCAAAGATGAAAATTCAGCTAAAGGGAAGAAGATTTGAGACGATAGAAGAGATTCAGGCAGAATCGCAGATGGTGCTTGACAGGCTGACAAAGAAAGATTTCCAGGGATGCTTCCAGTCTTGGCAGCGGCGCTGGGATCGTTGTGTTCACTCCCAGGGGAACTACTTCGAGGGTGATGGATGAATTGAATACCTGAGATAAGTGTACGGTTTATATATATATATATATATATATATATATATATATATATATATATATAGGCGCAGTCTTGAAACTTTCCGATCGCACCTCGTAGTCTTACTTCTAAAATACTGTTTCCAAAAGTATGAATTGCACCCCACGGTCGGCCGTGAAGAATGACGAAGGACATGTTACATTAAAAACGTCAAATTTATTAGTAATTATTTGTTGAAATAGCTAAATTGCATATTTGATAATTTGTATGGGATAATGTGCCTCGAACATCTTTTTAGCATCAGGGGAGTCTCACAGCAAAAGAGTTTGTGAAACATTTTCTGGAAAACGAAGAGACACAAACATTACAGTAAAAGCAGGGCACTGGTGTATGAAAGTAATAATCGAAATGTTTTAATGTGTTTCTGAGTGTCAGAATTGCACCACGAGGGGTCAGACGGTTGATGACTAAGAAAGGTACAAAGTTTACATGAGAAGTTTTAGAACTTTTGGTACATTATAGATATTTTGATTATATCTTGTGTTTTTGAATTTTGATTTTTTATTCTTCTACTGATTAGGCGTTATGGTCTGTCTCTTTAGAATTTGACATTAGATTTACTATTAAAATCAACTACAGCATGATGTTATAGTTGTTCCTGGAATAGTTCGAGAGCTGTTTCTGTAACTTACAGTTAATAAAAAATAGTTGTTGTCGTTGTTATTTTGGCAACAGCTGAGGAATTAGTTGTTTTTTCATATGCCAACAGCGGAAGTAATAATTTGCGGAAAAGAGAAAACTAATCAGACAGTGCAAAGGGTAAAAGGAATAAAACGGAAGAACAAAAAGAAAATCGGTTAAAGAAACCGAGAGATGTAATAGAAAAGAGAAGGTGGAAGAAGGAACATTAAACTATAGCAAAATAGAGAAAGGAGCAGAGGTAGATGAACAGAAGGAAAGGAAGAGATAAGTTAAAGGAGACAAGAGAAAATTCAGACGAAGGAGACATCGCAAAGACTGGAAGATGAAAGAGAAAGTAGGCTACAAAAACAAAAACAAAGAATTAAAATGAAGACACGGCGTAAGAAACGGAAACTGTCGTCATTTCCACAGTTAAGACTTCGTAAACAACTTTATTATGTCTGAGTTAGTAGAGATCCTTCAACGAGAATTGCTTGCGGTTTTCGACTTAATTTTGTTAGCCATTATATGCACTGATTAAATAGGAATAGTAGTGGCCTATTTCAAGCCACTAGGCCTTCAATCGTTTCGATGGACAAAAATATATAAGTAGTATCAACTGGACCACCAGGTTCGTTTCTCGACGAATTCTGACACGTTTCTCCTTATCTCCAAATGCTTGTACAAATTTCTTTTATATTCCTAATTTTGTATAATTTTAATTCTTGGTCCCTGCATGTGCAGTTATTCCGTAGGTTAAATTATGTTATCTGAATACCATAGAGTACCTTGAAATTTTCCTGAGCATCCCACATTATCCCCGTTAATCGTTCGCTTTCATAATTAAATAACATAACACTTATGCAGAACCTGAAATTCGTTCAGATGGCCATGATGTGACACGCCTTTATGAAATACGAGGTTTAGTAGGTCTATTGTGTTCACATGAGTTCATATCTTGACTATATATTAAACTAGATTAATCCAATTCACATCTTAACATATTTCTGAGTACCGAAAGTCCTATCCTCACAATAGCGAATAAGGCTTTGTTCCTTCCACAAATCTAAATGTGTACGTTAAAAATATATCAATGAAATTGACTCATTTCCTACTGTAGAACACAAATAGGCTTTAATGAACTGTACAGACATAAAAACAATTTCAAATTATGACATACGAAGAGCAAACCAAAATGTATTCGAAGGAAAAATTTGGGAATGACAGAGGGATATTTAATTCTAGATACATATGTTCACAAAATCTGTCCAGTCTATTTAAGTCCATTGTGAGGATTTTGAAAGATGTCATTTTTCTATTTATATCCACTGATGACCCGGGGGACTTCGAAGGCACAAGAGTGCTACGTATTAAAGGCTGCCCGTTTCGCTGTTGGCACCAATTTGAAAAAAAAAAAAAGCATGCTGAAGTTGAAGATGGTTGGCTTCTGGGTTGTTGCGCAGTGCCAAGAGCTCGTTGCCCCGATAATGGATTCAACAATTCTTCTGAAACGTCTGTAAACTTATACCAGACTTTATGATGCAACTTCCCAGAAGACAGCCATCTTCATATACTCCGCCTCGAGAACCTGAAATCTCACTCTGTCGAAGTTGGACGAGAAATGATTTAGTGAAAGTTGATTTTGCCTTGTGTACTCATGATCTTAGATTGGCGCCGTTACCGTCTGTGCGTGTCAAAATGTATATATTTTAAAACACAAATTTGTAGAAAACTTCATATTTTTATTTAAGGAATGCTGATGTCATAAATACTTCTTACACTTGTAGTTGATATGTATTTATTTATCCAAAGACTACAAAAATATTCAATTTTTCGCCAATTTGTTTTCAAAGGAATAAAATCACACATATTTACATTATTTTTTCCCACGTTCCATGTATGAAATAGTTAGTAGTCGCACTGTGTGAATTATACAGAATAAGTGAAGGAGTGATCTAGTTTTCTAACATAATTTAATCGTTTTACAAAAACCTGAATTATAGTAGCATGAAATAAAACCATTGAATTTACCGGCTACTTTTATTTAATACGTGAGACTGTACCGTGCACCCATAAATCTGGTGTAAGTGTCATACAGTGTAATTTCATCTTCTGCATCCATAACTCTCATTTGTACCGTTATTATACGCAAACAATGAATTTTACAGAAGTACTTCACATTCCCAGTCATATAAAATGCAGTATTACAGAACCAAGTGGCCATTATGTGTGCTCTCCGTGTTAAATCCAGTTTTCAGTCTTAGCAAGACGATGTACAAGGCCGTTAGCGTTCAAGGTAGGTGTATTAATATTTATATTTTTTGTTATTTTTACGTGAGTATAACAGTTTTGTTGTAGCAAATCAGTAAATATAGCACCCGATTTTGACAGTCGTACAAATGCAGCACACAGTCCCAGTTAAATCAGACCCATTGCGTAAAGACGTCTAAAGACGATCTCCTGGACTGGACTAGATTGGACGGATAGTGTGTAACTCGGCCTGAATACTAACATACGAGGATAAAAGTGTGATGAGGAACTTGAGAGGAGGTTGACAACAACACCTACCTGCCGAATCACACTGCCAGAACTGTCACTAAGGCTGCCACCAGTTGAGGGTTTGTATTTTCTCTTGTTCTTTTTTCCTTTCCCTCGACTCTGTAAAGTGAAAAACAGAGCGGTAGCAGTTTTCATATTCAGTAAGACGACATAAGCAAAATAATATATTTCCATTTAGTTTTGTGTATTTATTAAACATTATTACTGCATGGCGCTGCCACATGTTGATGATGGAAGATACCGTCTCCGGATATGGGAGGCTGTTGCGAATAATTCGTGGAAAGCCATCAAAGAGTGTTCCTCCAGCACAGGTGTTGGGCTGTAGGCTAACAACCCATCGTTATTTAAATAAAATGTAGTATGTCACGAGATTTTTCGCAGGGTTTCGGATAAGCTGTTGCCTGTGTCTTTGATTACAGTAATGAACCTTCGACTTTCATGGCAGGCGTAACATTTTTTGACTACCTGAAGGATTACTAGATTTTCAAGGACTGAAGCTGGTTATGAATTTTCGACGCACACTGTTCACAAATTTTATTACAAGCAAATGTATTTTAAAGTTATTTTTAGTCACGATTGCAAACTTGTTTGTTGGAACAACTTTGTTAATTTGTTTTTGTCCTTTCGTAGGCACAAGTTTGATAAAATTTGGTATGGTAGAATTTTAAAAAAAATCGACCAGCCACTTTTAATTTACATATGATAATTTTAACGACAGTTTTACGAAACAATATGAATACATTTTTTAGCTTATCTTAATATGACTGAAAAAATTTACCTTGATTATAACGGTCACCTTGGTTACCATGCTTACCAGGCGATGGGGAATCCTCATTAATGGCGTCACTACCTAGTCAGACACCCCGTCTTTTTGTATGGTAAAATTGGCACCTTAAAACTCTGACCTCACTTGCACCATTCACAAAGGTCAAGGGTCAAATCTTGGTTAAAAATACAAATGTCACGCTATGTGTTGTGACCCTAACGTGTTTGATTTACCTACTGCTCATCCCTTAAGTGTAATGAAGTTTTTCATTGTGACCACTGTACATGTTGACAAGTGCTAAGTGGAAGCCTTATCGTTTCGAAAACAGTCCGATTCTAATGAGTGTCTCACTGCAGTAGGAGTTTGTGTGTGTGTAGACGTGATTTACAGATTATGGTTAATGTCCTACCCTCATACTTTCTTGTTGGTAACGGAAATGTAATTTCATCATACCAGGATTCGAGCACCTTAATGACTTTGCGTTGTTATCCTCTTAAACCTACTAATGCCTAATTGCTTAAGAATGCGTTGGAGATAACAAAGATCATGAAACATGTCTGTGAACTATGTTTTGTGAATATTAGTGCACGTTACACTTCCAAGAAGAAATACCATATTCATTTTCTCTGTCTGTGTTTTTAACTTCGTAGAGGTCGAAATATCTGTTGAGTTTGCCCTTTACTTTGAAAATAACTTATTTATGAAGATTGCTGTCTTCTGGGTTGTTGGTCTGTGATGTCTAGTAGAAGTTTTACGCATATACCTTACGTATCACCCTGATGGTGGAGGTAGCAAATACCTCTGAAATGTCTGTAATCTTCTATCAGACCACACGGCGCAACAACCCTGAAGACAGCCATCTTCATACTCTCCGCCTTGAGAACCCCAAATCTCACTTAACTTGTTTTATGTTAGAACCGAGCAACCAACCAACTAGTTAACAGGCTACGTAACGTGACCTCTGTTCACTATCCTGTTCAGAAAAATGTCAGTTTTCTTTGGACGCCGAAGATTCAGAAGCAACGCAAGAGAAATTAGTTGGGCCCCATTATATATTTTATATCTCGCAATATATTTGTCTAAGACCGATTTTAATATCATGAAGGAAATGAGAAATACATACAAAATTTTGTCTGGAAATCTGAAAGGAAGATACTATTTGGAACATCTACGACTATATAGGAGGATGCTATCATAATGGTTGTGTGAGAAGTAGGATGAGACGATGTAATCTGATTTCAGCTGATATAGGTAATAGGTCTTTTCAGAGGCGATTTTTTGTCATCAAGTTTTTAAACTTTGGGTACCATAAAGAAGGAATTTTCTTCACTGACTGAATGTTATGAAAATGAAATTACATCAAAAACAGTCAAGTTACAATTATAAGCATTCAGCAAGTTGTGATCACAAACATGAACATTTGAATAAGATCTTATTAGCGTCATCGCTTTTATTAAATCGATTTAAGAAACCTTGATTCTGCACATGCTCGCGATAATGCGTGATTTATTACTCCAAGATTTTTTTCAAAAATGTCCAGTTGTCTGGGTTGTATTTGGTACACCGATACCGCTACTAATTTTCTTTAGCGTATGCTCTAGTTTTATAGCCTGCGTGTGTCTGCCCTAAACTCTTTCCTGAATGAACAATTATTATTTTTTCAAACTACTAAATTTATCTTCCGTCAGTGAAAAAAAATAGAGCTTTAATCTGTTTGAGAGAATCGTATTTGGGCATCTAATTAAGTTTGTTTTCTTTGGTTTTTTCCTTTGTTTCCTATACTTTTCCTACGTATTTCTATGTGAAAAAAGATCGGAGGCACCTGGCTGGAATTGCAGGAGAGTCAAGGTATTTTGTTTAAGTCCGGAAGGGCATATACAGTTCCAGACAAAAGACTCCTTGACTTATTGAGATGGAGTGCAGATGTTGATTGCCTAAGTTAAACCGAGTCACTGGGCATCCGCTAAATACACAAATAAAAAGTAAGCATTTTTGTTTAGATTCTCTGGAATTATTTAAGTAGTCTTTCTTTCTTTCTTTCTTTCTTTCTTTCTTTCTTTCTTTCTTTCTTTCTTTCTTTCTTTCTTTCTTTCTTAAATTCTTGAATTATTTTGTCGATTTTATTTAAATTTAGTTTAGGTGACTACCAGTACATCTGGTCACACTACGTGAATTATTATTTTTTTTTAAAAAATTAGGATGATGCTTTATTTGAAAACTTAAACTTTTATACATATACAGTAGACTTAATAAAATCTAAGATAAATTATAAGCCTGCAAAAGATGTACGATATTAGAATTACTTATCATATTGTCTATTATTTCCAGTTTCCTTTCTGTTCTTACTGTATTTATTTCTGTATTTCTTCCATCAATCTTTCGAGAAATTTTATAAACATTTAAAACGCAGACAACTCATGTTGAACATCGAACTCCGACTGTCTAGCTCGTTGACTAGCCACTACTACCTAAGCTTTCTCGACTGCCCTCCAGTGAATAACATATGCGCTCCAAATAGTTATCTGCTTTAAGACTCATTCTTTCAGCGTTTGTTTCTTATCAGACAGGTCATTACAAAACTGAAACCAGTCCGTTCTTCTGGGTCCATCACTAAATACGCTTTCTCGCAAATACGTCACTTAAAACGTGTGGCATGTTTTGTTGGAAATATTCCGGAACTGCGCTGCCTGTCTCTGTCTACAGTTCGTGATGACATCCCGTTCTGTTTCTTAAGGCAGGGGACAGTTTCACGCCTCACGGAAGGATGTCATTAAGGGAAAATAAAAACTACAAAACTGTAGAATCGGCCCTGAAACACTTATTTACTCCAGACACAGTACATTCATACAGTGGTCATGCTTTATACTTTTAATTGGCAGGTTCATGTTTATAATCCGATGACGTTACTTGTTATCATGGCAGATTCTTATTCTATTTTCCTGATTATCTAGTGAAATTTTGGCACAAAATTGCCGTTAACACATCCACTTGAAGGTTCAAAGAATTCTTGTGTTCCTGACTACATTTTTATAATTTATTCATGACCGAAATTCGCGGTTAAGTTGGTTAGCCCATATCGTATTTTGTAGGTCCCAGTTCAAATCTCATTTTGGAGACCGGCTGTACTGACTGAGGTGGTTTGTGCTATTTATTTTAGGTGATAATATCTTAAATTAGACTTTACAACCTCTTCCTTTCTTTCTTATTCATTATCCACTAATCAAACCTGTTGAAAAATGTTGTCAAATGATTTAAGACTAAAAATTACGTATAAATTTTAATCTTCTAGCTTTTAGATACTAAATGGGAAAACAACAAGTTAGGTAATATTCACATACCAGAATAACAATTCTGGCTTGTTGGCCAGGATTTCATCTGTGACATCTGCAAATGGCTACAGTGACGTCAGCATTGTCTGTGTGACTGAGAATTCCGCAGGTAACAGTGGTAACGAAGGTAACTTCGGGATTCCCCACCCAGTCGCTTATGCGCCCAGCAGCGCATGTAGGTCTTAATGTAAAATGCTCTTTTCAGTTGTACAATTTTGAACAAGTTTTTCGAATTTTATTGTTCTCAAGGTTGCATTTGCAGTTTTTATTGTAGAAAGTAATTTATCGTGATTAGTCTTACAACTGTCTTAAGTTTCCAAAATATAAATGATTTTTTTGACCATCAGTTTTAAAATAAAAACGGTCAGCTTTATAAAAGTACGACACAAATAATTTGAACCTACTTTCACAGTTTAAGATTAATCTTAGAAGATAACTAGAAAAAATAACGGTTAAAGATAGGAGTGGAGTAGTCAGACAATTTCAGACTGTTGGCATTTAGTAATTTTTTACCTAACTACCTTCTCAGGTAAAGAAAATAATAAATTCAGGACCATAATATTATTATGGAATATAATTTACCTTTATTTTTATCCAGATCGACCTAAATTCTGCTTAGTAAACTGCAGTAGTGCAGGTTAATGTCATGTTTTTAGAGTTAATACTTTTGTGAGTTAGACGCCTGCTTACATCAGACCAGTATTGTATGCCTTCAGTTCTTTAAAAGTGAACTACGTTTTGCTTTCCTTGAGTGAAGTTTAGGATCAACCCTCTAATGATCTTTTTTACCTGCTAAAGAATCCCTCCCCTGTCTAGTCAAAGAGGTTGAATGGAAAGGCAGGTGAGATCAGAGGGCGTACAAGCAGGTATGTAAGGAATTTTCTCCTTTTATATTTCGGTTATAATTTTAGATTCCTGAACGTAAATGTTTCGACATTATATAATATAGCGTCGTCACTGGCCTGAGTGGACGATCTACTCAACATTGAAGCTAGCAGGATGATAATTATGAACATCTCAATTAATTAGATACTAAGCACTATTGATCGTTTATTGCTTCATTAATAGATACTTTTAATTTTGAGATTTCTCCATTAATACATACGATTCCCAGTTATTTAGTTTAGAAATCTAAAGCACATAATATTTAGATATAATATATAAAACTTCGCCCTGAAGAAGGAGGCAGCAGTTTTGCGTCTAGACTCAGTAACAGCTGCTCCGGAAGATCTAGAATTTTCCTTGTTGTCTGTAACCACGAAAATTATCAATTGTAAATATTGTGGAGAGTTGATATAGCGTTATAAAACCTCCTAACAGTAAATCCACCTGATGCTGGAGGTGTAAATTCAAAAAAATTAATACGTTGACAAACTTGTGATGACAGTGGATGGACTGATGAGCGAGGTCTTGGCCAGCTAGAAATATAGAGATCGTGGTTTCGAATCCAGTTCAGAGCTTCAGCGTGTAACTACGCTTTCCTGCGTTACAACAGGCCAGTTGTCTGTGAAAGGAATCCTACCATGTGCATAAGGACTTAAAATATCCTACTTAATTCTAACTCGAAATAGGCCAGTGTCGCCGTGACAGCTAAGTTGGAGAAAACTCAAAAACATTAAAAATAATGACTTCTTGTATATGCAAACTAAAATATGACAGAAGCAGATTTAATTATAAGATCATCACATAAACTTTTTTAGTCTCTATTAACCCTCTTCAGCGTAGTAACAACTGTCTTTACTATCTCCGTTAAGCGGTTATGGTATCTGATTCAATGTAGGGAAGTTTCTTGGATTGACTGTTTCTGTGGACGAGTTGTTTATAGTCGTAATTTTCTCCTGCGCCTAAGTGCCAGACCATTAAGGCGTATAGGGAGAGTCAAGGTATATCTCCACATATTCCCAGTCTCTAAATGAAGATTAGTTGTAAGCTTCATTTATCCTCCTTCCTTAATCCCTGCACCCGTTCGTTAGGAAACTGGGTTGGCCTCACAGTCGGTTTAAATATGGCGAAGACAAACATTCCTGCCCCATTCGGAATCAGAACCTCTGTCGTCCATTCAGTGGAAAGTCATTCTGTTGACTGAGACATTCAGGTTCATACAATTTTTTGTAGCTTGTCTGAACTGTTGCAGGTGAAGCATGAGTCATTACCTGAAATTTTGGACAGAATTGTTCCCTTCACATAATGTTGGGTGAAGGATTGACAATTCAAGTAAAATCTTGTACCAATGCCCCCCTCCCCTCCCCTCTAGAGTAAAAACGGTGAAGATTTCAGCAAAAGTCCGCATAATCCTGTCCCCACACACAGTGAGGCCGGTGGTATGTGGGATTTACTTACACGATGAAAGTAACTGATGAAGGAATTAGTTTCATTACAGTTTTATGCTAAGGATGCTAAGTTCATAAGCATCACACCATTAAGGCATAACAGAGGACTGGAAGTAAAGTAGAAACACATCGAAATTCGCGTTGTATCAGTCAGCAATCCTACATTTTGATTCAGTTCTATTCGCGAGGTATCTTTTTAATTTCCTCATTCTATCCAGACAAATGTGGCGTAACAATAAAGCACAGTGGTGAGTACATGTACCACCTACTTTAAGATTACTTAAATGTGCGTTTTTCTATAGTGTATTTATGAATTCTGTAGACGTGTCCGAATAACCAGCGATTATTTGCTTAAACAGCATGATAATAAAGATATTTTGTGTTTTGTTTGAGGTAGAAATTGAATTTTTAAATATTAGATTCAGAAGACTTTATAGCCTCTATTATCAGGGAAATCGTCCTGTTGATGGCAACATTCCAGAAGGCAGCCATATTCTTACTTACATCTGCTTTCCATTTTCGAAGCAGATTCGTTCTTCCACTTTCTGGAGGGATTTCTGTTGGCGATTTCGCTTTTCAAGTTCTATAAAGGACGTATTTCACAAATTAAATTCATAAGTTTTCGTTGACAGCCGCCTTAAATCTGATTATATGTGCAATAATTCAAGTCAAAATATAACAATAACTTATAATATAGTTTACAATAAATGTAAAGAGTGGCTAATCGATGAGCCTGCTACTGCTACTTGTCGGATTCCGCAGAGTAAAAGGAAATAATTTATTCCCTGATCTATCGTTAATACGAAAATGTGTGTACTGCGTAAAGCGAAGGTCTCCGAGTTTGGTGCAGAAGAATTATCTCCTGGGGTACTGTAGGTAACAATGACATGGCAAAGCCGATTGGTTCCGTGAGGACCGCAACCCCTCTCAACCCTCGTAGGACTTCCACTATTTTATCCATAGACTTGTGGTATTACATTTAAGGGGGAGATTGTATGATAATGTGACCTACTTCCACATTGCACGCTCATATCCCAGGGGTGGCTAGTCTGTTTATTGCCTCAGGGCAATAAAACAACTTCTTCTAACTGCTGCCTAAATGTAAGCCTCAATTATACTAGGAAACACGGTCTCGTGCCAACTCTTTCTTTAGAAGTATTATGAAATTATATTGAGGGAAAAACTTCAGTGAATCTTGGGGCACAAAAGAGGCTTCTGTTTGTTTCTACTTTTCTACCTTCGTTTTTTGTTTGGTCGGAAAGCCTGAAAGGAAGAGACCATTTGGAAGACCCAAGTATAGGAAATGTAATTTTAATACCGATCTTAAAGAAATAAGACCTGAGGTATGAACTGGATTCATCTGGCATACGTTAAGGTCCGTTGACAAGATATTGTGAACACGGTAATAAAATTGACGGTTACGTAGAGCAGTGGTATTCAACCTGGGGTAATCGTACCCCCAGGGGTACGCGAAGACATCTTAGGGGGTACTTGAAATTTAAAAAAAAGTAATATTATTTTATGATAAACACTGAATGATCAGTAATGTAATTTATTTAATTTATTTTAGATGTAGATTATACACTATGTATAACTTGAATTATACACCAACAACTTTGGGGTACAAAGTTGGAAGAGAAATTATATCTGGGGGTACGAGAACAAAAAATGGTTGAATACCATTGACGCAGAGAACAGAGAGTTTCTTAACCTACTGAGCAATTGTTTTATTCCCCATAAAGCTTCTGCTCCATGTAGTTATTTAAAACTTATTTATTTATTTCCAACAGACTTTACTTTTGTTAGTGAATTCAAGATTTTGATCTTCGCAGAAGCTGTCATACAGATTTGTTCAGATGTGAAAAATAAAGCTCTTTCAACTGTCCACTGCAATTCAGAAGAGTCACCTCGGGCGAGCCTGTTTAAAAAAATGTCTATTATATCTTTCCGTGGTATCACAAACTTGATCTGAGGGTCTTAAAATTAATTGAAACAGTGTTATTTCTAGTGAAGCCTTTTCGAGAGATCAGCCATTTTAGAATGGCCTTGTACTTCACCGTTATCAGCGCTGATGGAGGCAAGAGTCTCTGAAGTGGAGGATTACAGCGCCGTTCTGACACGGCTGTTCGCTCGACAAGACTTCATTATACTCGTATTCGGTCATTGTGAAAGCTTTGGATCTTAAGAATAATTTCCACATAACCTTGGTAGTAATTACGGAATATAATTCTGCAGTAGGCCCTAACATGAACCTATTAATTTCTCTACTTTGCACGGGTGGTAAACTTGGTCTCTCTCACGAAGGAAAGAGATTGGCTGGCCAGTTGGCACGATTGAGAGACATGAGAAATATATAAACAGTTGTAATAAGAAAACTTTAAAGGTAGAGACCACCACGATGTAGTTAATTAATTGTAATAATAGGCCTAAAAGAGTTGAATCTATTCACATGTTTTTGCTTGATAATGTAAATTGGTAGGGGCTCTTATGAGAGTATTCTGACATAAGAGGCTTGAAGGGACAGGAGTACAGACAAAACTGCGTAATCGGGGGTTCCATAATCTGAAGCTACTCTTCACCAAATACGTATTATTAAGATGTGACCAAACCAAGAAAATGAGATGGGCGGGGCATTTGGTAAAAATAAGGGGGATGATAAATGTGTAGAAACGTTTAGTTGGCAAGCCTGAAGGAAAGCGACCACTCGGAAGTACATTGCATACATGTGAGGATAATATTAAAATGGATCTTGGGAAACAGGTTTTTTTTTTTTTTTGGGGGGGGGGGGTTGAATTGGATTCATATTTCCCACGATAAGGACCAGCGGCGGGCTGTTGTGAACATGGTAACGAATCAACTTCGTCGTTTCATAAACGGCGAGACATTTCTTGACTAGCTGAGCGTACTGTTAGTTTCCGAAAGGACTCTGTTCAACGGAGTTAGTAAGAAGTAAAGTTGGCATACAAACGAATCTATGTGGTTTCGTTCGTAGAGAGTGACAGGAAGAGAAAGTGACAGCTGTTATTTGAAATGGAAGAAAAATATTCAGTACAGATTTATAAATTTGTATTTAAAGAGTGTAAACAACTCTTAATTTACTTCAGCGGGTAGCACCCGCATATATGATGTAATATAAAGACAAACATATTGTTATGAATCCCGTTGTTATCGTGTTTATATCATGAACATGAATTAGGACAGCACACAACTACGTCACCATCAATCTGTAAAGAAATTGCTGACTGTTCAGACTACAATGAAAACCATTCTACGCTCCTAGAGTTACCCAGAGGAACTGAATAAACCTACGGAGATCAGGATAAGACCAATAGTTCTGTTCTTCAAGTTACTTTCTCTCATACTTTGGAAGGATTAACGTATGCCACATTTCGCTGATGGATCACTGATTGGGCATCCCTGTCTCATCCAATCCTACCGCGTAAGCCATTATGCTGGGGTAAAGAGTTATTTAAAAACATTTTGTATGGCAAGGAAAGAGAGGCTTGTTGCTTCCTAAATCCCCTGTGTATTTATAATTCTGTTCCCTCCTGAAAGTATGTCAGATTTTCGATCTATCCTCTAAACAAAATAACAAAGTAATAAATGCAGTCTCATCTGAAGATGAAGCCCGTCTTTTGGGTTGTAGCACCGTGTAGTCCGGTAGAAGTTTACCGACGTTTCAGACTACACGGTCCTAGAACCCAGAAGACAACCATCTTCGTTCTAGTTCATAGTCGCTTGGTCAAGAAATTCCCTCATTTTATTAAAACCGAAGATTCATTATTGTGGTTACAAAAGCCCTTCACCGGTAACCATACAAACTGATTCAGTTCATGGTGGTCTTGTAGGCAGTGACGCCGTGTGGTGGTTACCAAGGAAACGGGGAAGACCTCGACGGACATCTTTACCGCCGTGAGAATCTATAATATTAGACTGCTCAATCTAATCCACACCCTTGCACCTTTATTTACTGAAATCCACTAAAATTTGACTTCATACTAAATTTTTCCATCCTAGAAGATTTCGACGTTCTGTGGACAGATGAAGTTGAGAAAGTGTCGATAAATGAGAAAGAATTACAAGCAGATTCGTCCCGATAATAATACGTACCAGCTGCATTCAGGCACTGAGTGATACGAGGTGCGATCGGAAGGTTTCCAGACTGCGCGTATAAAAACCCGTACACTTATCTCAGGTATTAAATTCATCCATCACCCTCGAAGTAGTTCCCCTGGGAGTGAACACAACGATCCCAGCACCGCTGCCAAGCCTGGAAGCATCCCTGGAAATCTTTCTTTGTCAGCCTGTCAAGCACCATCTGCGTTTCTGCCTGAATCTCTTCTATCGTCTCAAATCTCCTTCCCTTTAGCTGAATTTTCATCTTTGGGAAGAGGAAGAAGTCACACGGAGCTAAGGAGGGTGCGGGATGACGGCCATGGTGTTTGAGACCAAAAACTGCCGAACTTTGAGGGCGGTGTGCGCTGGCGCGTTGTCATGATGCAGCAGCCAGTTGTGGCCGCTTCAGTCTCACATCTTCACGCAACCGCCTCGGGACCCCACAGTAAAATTCAGCATTGACCGTCTGACCTGCAGGAAGAAACTCCCTATGGACGATCCCCTCCTGGTCGAAAAAACAGATCAGCATTGACTTCACATTGCTCTTGACCTGTCTTGCCTTCTTCGGTCGTGGTGACGATGGGCTCTTCCATTGTGAAGATTGCTGCTTCGTTTCCGGACTCCTCAAATGCTTGCTTTAGCATTTCATAGGTTTCCGTAGCCGTTTTGGCGAGTCTTTGGCAAAATTTGATTTGTTCATGAAAATCCGCCATTCCGAAATCGCAGGAGGGTCGGTGTAATGCACTACCAAAACGCCCGTAACCAAGAAACAAATGCTAATTCGATGATGCCGGCTGGCACACTGATTCACTATGAATGTAGGCCGCAACCCTTAGAGGCAGAAGCTCGTACTACATCCGGTTCGCCCTCTATTGACACAGTCTTTAAACTTTCCGATCGCACCTCGTATTTCTGCACTGACTGGAATTACTTTCTTTTAAATGACCTTTCAGCGGATTCGTTCGATATAAAGATTACACCTGACCACTTTTTCTACAGACAGGTATGCTTGAAATTTACTCGATAATTTATTTTCACAACGAAATTTCTAATAAAATCTAGGCAGGCAGGAAATGTCTTATTTATATGTTTTTATTGGTGCAATGAAACACAAGTAACGCTTTGTGTTCAGGCTTCGAGAATGAAAAAATACATAAACTTATAGAACTTATAACATATAAAATTGTTCTTTCGGACTCTGTATGTAGTGAAAATTATAAAACTACATAGTTTTGGAAGCCGGATTCTGCTTTCGTCTTCAGGAAAAAGGGGACTTCCTGGTTGAGCTAACCTCAAACGTGGCATGTCTAGATTCTGAAACGTTGTAGTTTTGCAGTTTTATAAATCAGATCCTGGACAAAGCCCAAAACAATTTTACATCCAAACGCACCATCGTCAGACTTCGACTGTTGACTATCGAACATCCTTCCGTCATCATTTGACGTCATAACAAAGCTATTCTATATCCAAGGACACAGCTTCGGATGGTTTCGTAAAAAGTAATTATTGCGTCAGGTGCGTGTACTCACGTAATAATAGCGGTAGCTTAAAAGGAGAACAGAAAAAATTACCAGAGTTACTCCTCTGAGGCCGAGAAGGCATAGGTCTTGACAGATCGAACAGTGATTGTGGGTTAGAATCCTGTTCAAGGCATGGATGTTTGTCCTCGCCTTTCTATGCTGTACTGACCTGTGTAGGTAGAGACCTTGTGTCGAGCTGATAAATTATAAAGAGAGTCCTGTCAAATGTGTAAACGGATTTATAATTTTAAAAGTAATTATAAATTATAACAGGCCAGAAGGTCTAATCCGTAAAATCTGAAAAATATGGACATTATATCTAGGAGGTTGAGATTGGCGAGAGTTGTAGCACGCGTGGAGGGATTAGAAATGCATACACGTTCAGAGGTTTAATCCTTTACCAGTCTACTCGATTTTAAGACAGATGTACAGATGTTCCTTGTGTAAAAAAATTGTAATTATAATTACAGGAGATTCTTGCTATAGCATGTGTGGGCAGAGAAGGTCACCATGCTGTTAGTGTGATATGAATCTACTGACGTATAATACTTCATTTCTTCGACTCGCATGTTAAGGAAATACTTTTCCCCCCTCTGAAGAGTTATCATATTTTCTTCCTTATTTCGCTTTCAGTTAGCTCAATTAGCCTCTATTGAAGACTTGTTTCTTTCAATTATTATTAACTTCTTCTTGTGCAATTACCACTAAATGTAATTCTTACTGTTCATTCCGTTCCAATTCAACAAGGAGAAATACTATTGAGATCATTCTTTAAATGTGCTAGTCTGTCAATAATCCTCACGTTGCGTCCGAGGCCTTGGAAGATCATTTTTGTAAACGGATATAAATGTAGAAATTCAGGTTATGTTATGATATTATGTAAGTTATCTTGAATCTTGATATGTAAATACACTGTACTTAAAGTCGAACATAAATCTCTTGTAAATGGAAGAAGAAAAGAGAGCAGAAAGACGCAGGAGGTCACATGAAATAGTTGCAGTATGGTTGTGTTAGCTGTTATCTTGACATGCGGGAACATTATAGTCACATCTTGCATTCTTAAAATAGTTCACAATAAAAATTGCCGTAAGTAGAAATCTCTTCATGTTTACTGTGACCCTGCCTTAGCTTAGGCGGTTAGACATTGGCTTTTCATCTGGGAGATCCGGGTTCAGTTTTTGGTGAATTCAAGAGATTGTAGGATTTGAGGTTTTCACAGCGGTAAGTATGAAGTGGGTTATTGCGCTGTGTAGTCTGGTAGATTTCCACCAACGTTTCGGAGGTCCTTGTTGCCCCCATCATCAGGGCGATCGCCAATCACCCCGTGACACTCGATTCAAGGTCACCGGTGTTGCTAGGCCGCTGCTCACATTAGTTACTCAGAAGCTCTGAACGTGCCATCAAGGTGTTCATTCTCGAAAAATAGTTCGCATGAAAATCGTTTGTTGCTGTTCTTGAAGGTTTTAGCAGTGTGACAAGAAAGTAGCACATTAAACGACAATGCATTGACTGGTAGAATACAAATTTGGGACACGGGAAGTGTTTGTCTGTGTGAATTGTTTTCCCGGAAACAGAACAGCTGAAGGTACGGTCTTACAGACTTCAAACATATCATCAAATGCAACACCAGGACACGGCTGCAAGAATTCAATATCGCCATTTGTTTCATCATTTTGTGCGTGACGGGGTACACGTGTTGTAGACGGGGTTGGATTTTAAACGGAAAGCCGTGTATTTGGCATGGAAATAAAAAGATCCATGAGTACAATGACAATAAAGCCATTGAAGTTGAAAACAGAGACAACTCCCTAAACGTCGTGTAGCCTGTATTAAATATAGCGCAAAAGTAGTGTCCGTCTAACTGCTTTTGATTTTCTAGGTTATGACTTAACGGCTCAGTGTAGCCCCAATTTTTAGGTCGGCTATCACATTAAGTGTCGGATTAGTAACTACTACTTGCTACCAAAACCATTTGCAACAATAATATATTTAAATATTACGTAATATATGTAATTGCTTAGACCAGGGGTTCTCACCCTTTTTCGCTGGCGTATCACTAATTCAAATTGAACATATTAAATGTACCACTAACCAAATGTGTTAAGGGAAAACTTATTTATGTTAATATTATCTTTTGATTTTCTTACTTAGTTCGCGTACCACTCAACATTGGCTCACGTACCATAGGTTGAGAAACGCTGACGCTGGGGTCTAATCTGAGCGAAGTCCATACAGGATTTGTGAGGTAGTTTGCAATGGGACAGTCTTCTTTCCTTCTGTTTCTACTTTGGCTTTCTCCGTCGTAATTAACACGCCATAAACGCCCTGTACTTATCTATTACGATGTGCGATAGGCAGTACCAGCTGGCGCGTAATTGTAACTT
Organism: Zootermopsis nevadensis; assembly: GCF_977971745.1. Classification (NCBI taxonomy): domain Eukaryota; kingdom Metazoa; phylum Arthropoda; class Insecta; order Blattodea; family Termopsidae; genus Zootermopsis; species Zootermopsis nevadensis. The sequence continues at coordinate 9,783,905 of NW_028259153.1, read as the reverse complement.
CGGTGCCGCAACCATTCTGGACTCACCAACAAAAAGATCCTCCCTCCTACGGGGTACTTTAAGTTATTTTGTGAACCATGCTGTGATGTCAGTAAGCCTACATACAACACAGAAGAAATCCGGTTTCCTATATATAAGATGTAGTATAGATTTAAAACTGTATTTACATTGTATTAAAATTTGCCCTTTCTTCATTTATTTAGCTACAGACAGAGGGGCATAACTCGAGCCACTTTCGTAACAAGTATTTTCGTACTTATTCTGATAAACATTAAGAACACAATCTTTAAACTTTTTTGTTTACGTAGACTATTAACCTAACGATTAACACGAAACAGGATGCATTCCTTAAAACCTTGCATTATTCCCTTAATAATTGTGACCTAACGTTGCGTCCTGTAAGTAATTACACTTGAAGTTGTAGAAATATATGGAATTAAAGAGTGGTTAGCTCTCTTGCTTCGTATTTGGCAATTCCTGGGTTCAAATCTCGACGCGGAGACCGTTTATCTTCATTGAGGTTTTTTTGTAATTTTCCTCATTCTTCCTCAAATTAGGCCACGACGGCATTAATTAACTACAATTTATTAGTCACTAATTATCCTGTCATTTCGACGCTAATAGTCTGATTTACAGACAGCGTCAATAAATAAACCATATAATAAATTTGTGAGATTTTAGGTTCTCACTGCGGTGAAGATGACTGTTATTCTTCTGGGTTGTGCTGTCGCATGGACTTGTGGGTGAATATCAGCGTTTCGGATAAACATGTCTTGAGCCCCGAAGGTGGATGTTATCCGAAACGCTGATATCCACCGACGACTCAAAGTTCACAGACAATTTCCTCTTCTTACGTCTCTTACGATATTTAAAACACCGAACCAGTTTATGGATTGATAACACTATATTCGGGATATAACCGGTTCGAATCTCGGTCGGGTTACCAGAGTACTTGAGTTCCCTCAGTATTTCCAGGCAAACGCCGATATATGAACGCCTCCATCCTACTCTTTACACCCAAGTCATAATAATTTTCACACTTCATTGGATGAAACAGCTCCAGTAATTATCTCAGGACTTCAACAGTGCTGGATGAATGCTTCTAAATGTTTTGTATAGTCCAGCTTGTTACTGTGTTTTGACCTTGATTAGCGGCATTGAGGTCTTTTGATATATGTGTATTACGTTTTATAGTCACTAGGTTATAGCATGAAATGTGACTGCAGTACGTTTAATACAGGATCTGACTCTAATTGCTTCGAGAAGTAGTCGTGGAAAATTTCAGCCAATTCTCAGGAGTAGTTTTAATTTAATTCTTATAAAAGTGGTTCTCAACTGGTGGTTTGCGAATCGCTGTTAACTTGCTCCTTGAAGAAGGATTTTTCTTGAGAAGCTACTAAATAGTATAGTCTCGTAATTGGCCAAGACATTCCTAGATTTTTATGAAACGCGAAGGTTTACACTAGATCCCACCACCGGTCGCTTTTCTCAGCTGCATGAATTGAGTTCACATTTTCACACCAAATCGATTTCGAATCTGTTTTAATATTATTATGTGCAACTTTTAAAAGTTTTCAGTACGTCTAAGGTACCGTAGTGATGTATTCATTTTACAGTAACTTAAAAAGAATCTATTTTTTCTTGAGATTTTTTTCCGTTTTTAGTGTGCTTTTAAAAACTGAAATTAACCGAGTAGCTCAGTGACTTACTGTGGTCTGGACTAGCGGGGTTTGACTTTCGGCCGTGGCAAGAATGTTTCTCATTGTCACAACGGCTCCACCAGTACTGGGGCCCACCCATTCACCCAAAAAATATATGACTGTAACATTTCCATTTTAGTGCCACAGCAAGATGATAACATTTGCATCAATTATAAATATATTTAGACGTACTTGTCTTATAAATATGAGTCTGACAGGGGAAAGCGCGTACCTAAACATATGGACGGTTCTTTTCGATTAGCCGGGAACTATTTACTGAAATGCCATGTTACTTTATTAAACATGCTACTAAATTATGCCTATTATTACTATTAGATTCACAGTAAGTCACAAGTGAGTGTTCATAAGTATAACCCTACATAGTTGTTGATTTGGCATGCTTCATTAAGCTGTTTGTTTTTCACAGCGACATTTGCTGTTAAGCACTGACGTCATCAACATGCCGTGTATCCTGATGTGAGATTTCTTCATACAGTGTGACGCGGGCCGCACAAGACAATGGCGGGCCACGAGTTGACACCTCCGTTTCTAGCGTTTACCCCTTGCATGCAGACAACACGCATACGAGAAATGTGTAGTTGGCTGCTCACTTTTTCTCCCTACGACGCCACCTCCACCGTATGCGGGAATCGATCAGCGAGTGGCCACTGACCATTATTAATGACGGAGTTTTGGTGAGGATTACAAGTTATGAGGCTCTTAATTATGAAAATTTCTCTATTATCCTATTATTTCCTTCATCTTTGGTCCGAAATCAGACCAAAAACGTAGAATAAACCTTAACCTAATTCAATCGAAACTAACTACATGGAATAGAGGGTCCTTGTTGAGAATCGAGACTCGACTAGGCAAGAAATTACTCAGCTTGTATGCTAACCGAAGGCTAATTACCGTATCCACCACAAGTGTTGTATGCCACATGAATCCAGACATCACCCTCCCACCCTATTTCCTTGTGATCCATTTTAATATTATCATTTCATCTGCAAATTCTTAGAGACCTGTCTTCCCTTAGTCTCTGCACCCAGAAATGTTTACGCATTTCTCACCTTCCCCTTGCACGTTGAACGCCTCGACCATCTCATGTTTCTTGATTAGATCATTCTAATATTTGGTGCAGAGCGTAAGGACGTTTCCTCGTACCAGATGGAACTACTTTGCTGAGACGGCTGTCGTCTAAAATTAGCCGGTTAGGCTTACTTCACTGTGAGACCTGTCTCGATTAGCGTTTGTTTGTTTGTTACTTTGTCACTACTCACTCTTCACGCGGGCTTTAAATATTTTTTTCATATTTGAATCAACAAACAATCGGAGGTTTTTTTACGCAGGTTCTGGAAAACATAGGTTTAAGTTTTAACCACTATAATTTAGACTCTGGTTAGTTGTTAATAGTGGTGGTCGGGTGATCTGATGTGAAGACTGCTTGATGTTAAGCTACCATTGCGTTGCGTGAACATGGCTGGCGTCGCCTTGGGGCTCCAGCCTCTGACTCAGTGGAACAGAAGCGTCACAGCTGGCTGCCTTCCTTGAGGTCCACATAATTATCACAAGTGCGAATAACTTCAGTTTTAATTTTAAGTTGTTCCTACATCTAAACTCTATGATATTTGTTAAAAATATTCGGACCATAATGGGTACAATAAGAAGGTCACACTGTTAGCGAAATGGTATTTCCGTTGTTTTTCTGTTGTCAGAAGCAACGTCAAACAAAACAAATAAAGTGCAACTCCTGTTGTTGTTATTATTATAATTATTATTGTTTTCCTCAAAGTTCGTTTTTGAATAGTTGAGCACAAACTTCTGTTTTACAGTTAATATTATTTTCAGAAGCTTATACAAAAGGCACTGTAAATTTTGGCAGACTTTCGTCTTTGAACTGTATGTATAAAAGCCTGTAAATGTCAACCTAGGTATTTTTTAAAATAGGCTTTTGCATTAAAAGAATAAAACATTATTTATCTTGAGCTTGGTGAAACTCATTTGTCAAATTCTTATGACGTCCTTTGGGTTTTCAAAGCATTTTCACTTTGAATGTTTTACCAAGGGCAATTCCCATCTTTAATTCAATCTCCAGAATTGTTGTTAGCATCCCCAAAAAGAATACGTCTTCATACGATCGTTTGTTATTGCAACTAAATATTGACTAATGTAGGACTGGTGTTCGAATAACTTTATTAAACTTAACATCAATAAAATGAGTATGCCTATCTTCTCTCTCATGAGTAAAATAAATATAGTAAGTTATAATATACTCTTTGTAATTCATCTTTATCACAAACCGTGTATATAAAAAACTTAGCTGTGTTCTGGGGTCCATTCACTTTCCTATCCAGTGTATACAGCGCCTCTTTCACTGATGGTGAAACTGATCATTCAACCTCCGACTTGTGATGAGGTTAAGAATCCATGTACTTATACATCCACGCCCCTGTGCCCCTCTGTGACGTGATATGTAAGCAATTCACACTCGTTATGTGTGTGGAAGAAGATTTCATGAGTTATCCCGCTCATTGACTGCATAGCCCACTGGCTGGACGACCGATGTTCAGTTCCCGACAGGGCAGGGCATTTCTCTTTGTCACGACGTACATACTGGCTTTGGGATCAACCCAGCCTCGTATCAAATGCGTATGGAACACAGCTTACCACTCATCACCTTCTGGTGCATGGTGTGGTGTTTAGGAAAGCCCCCAAAACAACTTTACCTGTCTTTTTGTACGAAGTTTTCAGACTACAAGATGGACAGGTCCTCAATGACCGATGCAAACTTCCGATGTGGTTCTGTTGTTGGTACAGTTAATGGCAGAGGAGATATTGCTCGGATGCTTGGTAATTGACTCTTGTAGGTGTGAAAGGTACACAGAGATTCTCAAAGGGGAAGACAGTGTATGTACATTTAGGGCTTAATGAAAGAATGGATTATATATCTCATTCCTTTAAAAGTTCGTCTATCCTGAGCTAATTACAAGGGATATAATTATGTTGTTTTATTTTCGTAAGGCCGTTACTGAACCCACTGAAAATGTGACAAATAAAATACTGAAAACGGCAAAAAGTCGTAAATATGTTAATTAATTAAACCCAGATTTAATTCCGAAAATATTAGTTTGATTTCAGTCCAGAATCTTATGTTTTTCTCCCTCTGTGCTATCTAAAATTCTGGAGATTAAAATACATATAATTTTAATTCTTTCCGTTTGTACGGTTGTCAACATTAAAGTAATGTATAGATGAAGCATCTTTCAAAATAGGATGCTGAGAATATTTTGATCTCATAGAAGTTAACAAGAAATGGAGCAAATGCATATTGAAGAGTTTTGCAATTTGTATTCTTTACCTAATAATGATTGATGAAAATTCTTTATGTGGCACTCTGTTTCAACTACAGATGTTATTTGGCATCAAATGAGACGGGCAGACTGTGACTGATAAATCGGCAAGGATTTGGAAGGAGACGGTCGTGATCTGTTTGAAGATGCAAGAGCATTTCAGCTTATAGTGCAAGTTCAATAGGGTTACGACAAGCGATCAGCCAGTGCAGTATCACGTTGTTAACACTTACACAAGATTCTCAGTGCATATCTTTGAAATGTCTTGCAATGACTTTACATATCTCAGCGAGTTCATACGACTGCAAACGTTTAATGGGTAGATTTCCAATAGATGTAAGAAATGAACTCATCATTTAATGAGATGTAAATCTTTCGATCGAAGAATTAAACATTTACAAAATACCAGTGTACATATTGAGACTGTGTTGAGGAAACAGCCAAGAACATAAACGTCTTTGATTTCATAGAGGTTGTTCTGTTGAAATTTAACAACCTGAAAGTACTTAGTAAATTTTAATGCTATGCGGACTGTAGGTATCATTCCATCAGTTCCATCAGGGAGCGGGTGATTCGTGTTACAGAACTTACTGAAATCGAGAAGCCAAAATAATTTGTAAGCGTTATACGAGATGTTGGATAGAACCTTGTTCCATGAACCTCAGAACGTGTTGTCTCACGGTAAGGGTATACGTACATGCAGAGAGTGAGACAGAATGTGTACTGTGGCATAAAATCAATGTTTTGTGGTTGACTGTGGGTCAGCGAAGTCTCAGTCTGGTTTGAAGAGGAAGCCTTCAACTCTACTGCAGCTTAGCATGGTCTTGAAAAAGGTTGTGACATTGTACTGTCCAGCAAATAGGCGCGTTCGGCACATATACATATACAAAACTCCACTTACGTGAAATTTAACTTCTTACGAAACTGAATAATTAGCCTATAATTGCCATGAACTCTTCCCTTATAGTAAATAAGCATTAAATATTTGTTGATACTTATGCAGATTGGCGAGGAATAAACATATTTTTAACGAATAAACAACCAGTAGTAAGTCTTCAGTTTTCGCTGTTATAACACGTACTAAAAATAATTAATTTCCAGACTACAAGTTGTTTCGCATAGGCTTCAAAGTCGTATAGTCATAGAAGATGCTAAATCGACTAAATAAAACAAGTTTGATTCCAATGCAGTCTGACTAAGTAGAGAATTGCTCTGATTTTGTAATATCGATCTTTCACTGAAATAAATGAAGTGGTTTTTTTCCCCCGTGTGGATAGACCTACTGTGGTAAGACAACACCAATAAAATCTTACGTAAAGTGGTCATTAAAATTTAAATAGCCCGAATGCCTTTCGTTAAATTCTCTGTTATCAAATATATTTGTTGATAAATCCGCACTCGAGTTGTTCCATGCGAATCGAAGATTCTATTTTGATAGGCGTTCGCTTGGTAGAGAAACGACGAAGAAAGTAGAAATGTCAATTACCACGACATGTATTTTACATACGTATTCTGTCAGTTGTATTATTTTCCTTCAAGATTAGTAGCGACGGTTGGGATCTAACTCAGGGCCAATCGAATTCGAGGCTAATATGGCTGTTGTTTGACCAACAGAAATAAAACAGGCGGACACAAACTAGGTGGTCTCCAAGCCAAGATTTCAACCTGATATCTCCCAAATGTGAAGAAAGAATGCTAACCACTCAGCTTCTTCGTTTGGTACCTTCTTCCTGTGTGCAGCTGTACGATGCTAAGGACTGGATAGCCGGGGTTCGGTTCCTGGTAGGGCAGGAATTTTCTCTTCGCACCGAACCAGACAGGATCTGGGATTCATCTAGTCTTCTGACTAATGGGTACTGGGGACTGTTTCTCTGAGGATAAAGCGGCCAGGGCGTGAATCTGACCATTACTTGAATTTAATGGTTAAGAAAGCGTGTAGCTGTACATTCACTGTCCGTATGTCTTTATGGCATTGCGCTTAATTAAGTGCTAGGGACAACTTTATCTTTTACATAACCTACCAGAAGAGTCATATTAAGGGAATGCCATAATTAGCTTCACAACGTCTAGGTCTGTGAGTGCTTCTTTCCTTAATATTCTTTGCGGGGCTAAGCCGAGGGTGGCAATGAGCGCTGATACAAAGCTTTGATCGTAAAATCTGAAGGGAAGAGGCCACTTGGAAGAACTAGGCGTAGGTGGAAGCATAATATCAAAGACATCCTAAGGAAATAGAGTGGGATAATGTGGACTGGATTCATCTGGTTCATGATAGGGTTCAGTGGTGGGCTTTTTTGAACACGGAATGAACTTTGTGGTTTCATAAAAGACGATGAATTTCTTGACTGCTGAGCAAATATTAGCTCTTAGGGAGTCTACTCCCTGCACTTAACCACAACTTGGAGACATATCTTCAGACATTCTTAACTCTGGTCCTAGGTGGACATGAGAGATCAGCTTCACGCTCCGACCGCTTTACCCCTTGAGAAGGAGTCTTCTATTACCATTGAATGAAAGACTGGGTGAAATGTATAATGTCGGGTTTCTAGGCACTGCCTTTAAAGGAATGGGTTATTTATAACCTCCTTATTCTTTAGATTTCGCTAAAGGCTGTACTATTGCTATGGGTTTCGGTTCAAAACAATTGCTTCTGACACATTTGCTTAGATGTCTGGAAACATTAACCTTTTAAAGACTAATAGTAAGTATATTTACCACCTGATTCAACAGTCAGTAACGCCACATTTTGTATTTACTGGTTATGTATGAATCGCTCTTTAAACAGGGAACATATTTTAGACAGCGCCGCAACCAGTTTATATTTGAAACGGTAAAGAGATGCTTTCTTTGCGGTACGGACTAAAGTCTTAGATATGGTTTGGACGAGCTTTCGGCTTCAGGCGATTAATTGAACGGGGGATTGGCCCATTGTAAGACATCTAGTTACACGGGACAACATAATGCGGACGCACATTTATATCCAGAGTGGAGTTCGAACTCGTGATATTCAGTTTTCGAGGCCCCCCCGAGAACCATACGCACTTCAGACTCCACTTTAGAATGGGTTTTCATTATTTTTACTTAAAAATTACTTTCAATTAATATAATACTTTGGTAATAGGAAATTTATGTGTGGATAAGATATGTTGAATAAAACAATAGTATTATTTTTAACATAAAACTTTGCAAACATCAATTTATGTGTGAGATAAAATGTTTATTGTCACTGAGAACGAGGTCCGTTACGTGTTTGTTGACAACATGAAAGCTGGAAGCATCTTTACGACCGCCATTTATCAACAGGTGGATCCTTCCATACGGAACATCGCTTTGAACTTTGACCGAATGTGATCCATCCTAGTGCACACATGAAACGCCTGGCTGAATAAACCTGATCTACCTTCCCTTGTTGCTTATATAAGTCATGAAAATGACACACCTCAGCTGTTTTATGCAGAATAAAAAGCCTGATGTGTTAATCAAATGAGATCGATTTTAAAAAAGTGAAAGTGTTTACCGGGTTTTTGCAAATATTTTTACTGTTTTCAATTTTTAACGATCCACTTATTTTTGCAGGAAAGTACCTTCAAACGGTGGGTTATATGAAAACTCGTAATATAATTTAGTTTTTAAGTATCGATTGTATTAGTTTATTGTTTAAGAAATTTAAGTGAATTTAATGAATATGAAACATGAAGTGTTAACGAACTTTGTGGCTTTTTCACCTACTGCCGAGGAGTTTCTCGGAATATGTAACCCATAACTTTCTTAAAAATCTGATAATTACCAATTTAACTTTTAAGAAATTGACGTATATGTAATTTGAATGTTGATCACCGTATTCACGAAACCATGCCATACTTTATTTTGGTCTAGTTGAGACCAGTTCACTATTTCAAACACTATTTCTCCAAATTCCTTGCTAATTTTTTCTTAAATCTATGCATAGATCTTGCACACAGTTTCTGTCCTCGACATTTTTCTACCAAGATCTTGTGTGTATTTATTGTTTCCCCCATACATATAACATGCCCCATTCATCTCAGGTTTCTTTATTTAATCCTGCTATCGATATTAGAGGAAAACTACAAATTATGAAGTTTAAATTTTATGATTTTTCTTCGGACATTTTCTGCTCTATCTGTCGTCTAGGTCTGCACCATAGAATGTAAAATTAATATTAGCCCATGTGAAATATCTATATTCCTGTCACCTATACGTTGTTGTCAAAGTAATTAATCTAAGATCAATGACCAGTTTCATGGTGATTAGGTTGGTAACTAGGTATTTATAAGAACACTTGGGAACTTTACATCTCCGCATTAAAAGATTGAATATAGCCTAATTATTCAAATAATATCTGAGGCAATTTAAAATTAAATTTTTGTTGTAGGAGTCCAGGTTAAATACCAGGACACTCCTTGTTGAATGTATGATTGACAAAAGTGTCACTGATACAGGTTTCTCTCCGAGTACTTCGGATTGCCTCGTCCAGTCGTCGTTTTACTATTACAACATAATGATCTACTACAGTCCGGACAACATCAAAATATATCATGATTCTTTCATTCTTTCCATTTTATCACATTCCACGCTACGTAAACTTACTTTCCAGTTCATACAGCGTCATTGAATAAACTAATGATGTTACCTTCCGATATTTTGGTGATACGTAAATCTATTCATGTAGAGAAGCTGGTCTCTTACATCGTTCGTCCTCAGTTTGCGGATGGAGGAGACGCCTTCAGATACGGAGGAAAATTGAAAATATATTGAATATGCAGTCGCGCAGAACCAAAATTGATGGTCCTTCAGCTTGCATGTTGGGGGGGGGGGGGGGGGAGCTACACATCAGAAACTAATATTTCAGTTAGTGCATCGGAATTGGAGATCTGTTGTGAACACGGTAATTAATGACGGGGTTCCATAAATGGTGAATTTATTATAATAATTTTATTTTTTTATTGTGTAAAGACGGTGAATAAAATTATTATATTGAAGAACACAAGCATGACGCAATTAAGATATAAATAAAAAAAAAAGATATATATAAAAAAAAGGTGAATTTATTGTTTAGTTAGTAAAAACATCGTATATTTTAGTAATATCTTCTGTTGCTTTGTTGTAACTGAGTAAAATACAGAACCTCATGTTAACGCAGATAGTCGAATAAAATGAAAAATTCTTATATATAACTTCATCCAGCATAATTATTTTTGAAAAGCTGATATTCGCTCAGCTGGTTAAGAAATAACATTTCTTCTACGTAACCTAAAGTTATTACCTTATTCACAACAATCCTCTACTGTCCCATGTTTTGAATCACACGAATTTGTGGGAAATTTGAGGTTCTCACGGCGGCGAAGATGTTCTGGGTTGTGTAGATGCATAGGTTTTGTTTCGGAGAAAAATTACTGTTTCTGTTTTCAGGAAGGAGACTGTTTCTCTGAAATGTTGGTATCTGCCTTCTACCTGCAAGTCAAAACGGCGTCACAGTTCGGAAGAACAACATCGTCACATGAATCGTGTCCTTCCCTTCACATTTTCGTACCAGAATTTTGTATACACATCTTATATCCGCATGCGTGGTCTGTCATTCCTGATTCACAAACTTTTGTCTCCAACAAAATCAAATATATTGCTGAAAAAGCTTCTTTTCTGTATTGCATATTATTACGCCATATTCTTCTTGATTTGTTCACCCTAATAATACTTCATGAGTGGTACAAATTATAAATCTCCTTACTGTGCCGTCTTCTGTAGTCATAGCAGAGTTATGAATCTAAATCTACGGAAATATAAAACGTTTCTGCAGTGTTTTAGAAAATGTTTACAGCCTTCCTCTATGAAAGAACATCTGTCTATTATCAGCAGGGTTTACGTTATCTTGTAATTTGATTGTCTGTTTTATCTATGGATTACAGTTATCTTCTTGGTTTTGTGGTTTACCATCGAGCGACTCCAACACTAAACGTATTGTTCACCATTTTGTGGGCTCACTTTATAATAAAATATTTTCTAGTGATATCATAGAATGCCAGAGACGGTTTATGAAATGTTGTATAATTCAAGCTACATAAAACTATCTGGAATATGCACAATTCGCAAGATGATTTTATGCTTGAATTATCAGTAAGGAAAACTGTGCTTCATTTCAAACACTCTTTTCCTTCCACCATTAGTACCACCATAATCATTGTTAGTTGTAAACTAATGGTTCTTTTAAAGTTGGTCACAGTGATTGATTTGTTATACCACACTTATGCTAGACATTGCCGATTGTGTAAAGTATATTTAATTTTTGGTTAGTAGCAGCGTTAATAATTGAATCCAAAACCACTTGAATGAGAAAATTGTGTAAGAACCTTTGAGCGTAATATAAAGACTAACACAAAGATACAATAATGTCTATCAGTACCTATATTTGTAACCTATTCCTTATAGGAGTTAGAACCATGTCTTGAAATCGTTCATTTTACAAAAAACTCATGCACTAGGCAGTGTCCAGCATAACATTAACACCCTGACTGATGAAGCACGTTCCGTCCATATACGATTAGCCTTCAGACAACTTTTTACTCATAGAAGTTTAATGTGGGTTCTCCGGTTGGCCATGCTATTCCTTTTACCATTAGATCTGTCGTTTACTTTATGAGCAGTTTCCTGTGATACCATTCACCTCCAGTAACTGATAAGTCTACTCTGTTATTGTCATCATTATCATCGTCCTCCTCTTCTTCAGAGTATTGGTGTTATATTCTATTTTTATCAGTACGGACAATTTAAAATTCAATATGAACCTTATCTGGGTTGGAAAGGATTACCAAGACACATTGGTGTTCTAAGGCAACACGAGGTTGGTGAGACTAAAATAGTGGCATCGAGAGGTGGGTGGATTGGTGGGTGGGAATGGCGATAATTACCTGACTCCCCGAGATGTTGGCAGGTTCCTCCGGACACTCGGAAGTAGCACGTGATGGGGCCGGCTGTTGCCGGGATGACATGGCGCCTCACAACTAAACCATGGTACCACCACTTCTACCGCCACACCATAACGACACTTATACTTCAGATGTGGACAGCATTCCAAGACGATCTTACTTACAATCAGCTCCTGGTAGCACTTAAAAAAAAACTGAACCAAAAACACCACTAAAATTCACCACTAATCACACTTTCACCACCCAACAGGCAGGAGGTTGCGTGGAGTAGGTCGTACTGACCCAGCCCAGGTCAACCCAGGTCAGCCCCCGCCGAGGCCTTCTGACAGCTCCGATGCGGGTCCAGACACACGTAGAGATGTCACAAGCTGTATCTTCTGTAATAATATATCTATTTCCCTTTTATAAAGACCTGATTGGTACAAACTATGCACCGCAGATCCTGTATAGTACAGTACGCAATATTGACAGGGTAAGAACGCAACCCGAAACACCTGGAACTTCGTTAGTTTTCGGATATATTCGGTTTGGTCCGACCCCCCACCTCGATGACACCAGTCGAGACTATCGATCGAACTGTAGTACATGGAGAGAGATAGTTTGCCGGGCGGGGAATCCTCTTGTTCGCTCCCGTTTTGGGGTCACGGCAACCTACCTGTATTACGTCATAAGCGGGCAAGGGGGTTCGAACTACGTCCCCGAATTTAAATTTTAATGTGGTTTAAAATTTATGAGATCAGAAGCAGACAGGCAGAATGGCAGATTGTCTTGTCTTCTGCAGTGCAAAATGTGAAACCAAGAACTGTTCTCACAGAATCCAGCTCACAAGGTCTTAAGAGTGACACTGTGGGTCTTAAAATCGATTTGACACTCACTTATAATTTGTAACAGGTTATTCGGCGAGAGATTGATGGTTCAGCAAGACAGACACACTCGCTGTAGGAGCAGCAGTACATAAAAATACGAGTTATTTTCAAAAGTGACATAAAATAAGACGAACAGAACATTGATCTTTTTTGTATGTATAGTTTGACAAAATTAATAACTTTTATTTATTAATAACATTGTCCAGAATAAGGCTGAACCTATGTAAAATTATAACACAGTTACTTTATAGAGAGCATAAAAAACAATATTGAAACGTTATTGTTAAAAAATTATAGGATTACATATTTATTAATGAAATACCCCCCAAATACTCTACTTTCAAATATAATTGAGTTAGTCTTTCTCCAATTTCTGTTAAATGTCTGCCTTAACATGAGAAAACCAACCAATATTTCGAATACTGTGTTCGAATTAATTATTAATAATGTATTCTAGATTATCTGCAAGTATCTATGTCTAGTCAGTACAAATAATTGATCGGTAAGAATGTGCAAAACAATTCTGAACTACAGAATTCTGGCGAGAGTTTTCTCCGAAGTCACTATAGAATTCTTCCAGACAGCCTCACTCGGCCTCCGGGTAAAAATAACTGCCAATCCCTGTCTTAGGTTCACATACTAAGCCTCATCTGTCTAGGATTGCTCATCACAGTAACCTTTCACCTCTGCATGCTCTTCACCTTGATTTCATATGAGATGGGCCGGATCCCAGGCACAAATTACGAAGTTAATTATCAAACTTTGTATTACATGAAATATGCATCATGCAAGTTGCTTCAGAATGAACGTCCAAAGGTACCATTAGTTTGATTACACATAAATTATCTGAATATATGATGATGATTTCTTGTATATACTTACTAGTTTACGTGCCGAGTAAAGATGTGATTTAGGCTAATCGCCATATGAAAGTTAACAAATTCTCCCCCAAAACACATAAAAATATTCATTGATGTTGAAGGGATCACGAGAATTTGTGTAGCAAGTATAGCTTTAGACTTGTAATCAGGAGGTTCCCGGTTTGAAATTTTGCCTGTACAAGACGATCTAGACTGAAAATTTAAGCGAATACGAGGTTTTGCTTGAAATGGGTCACGACAGATTCATTTAAAATGTTTACGTCTTTACCACGCTTTAATATTATACTATACAAACGCGTTCTGAACCTTGGCGTTTCTGGAAACTTTATTACCAGCATTTTAGACCTTTGTCGACGTTTGGCATGACGACTTAGACGAGGAGTCAGCCAACCTGTCGCAAGGCTTTTCTGAGTACACACGGCGATACAACACAAAACGATGAGGTTACACATCCGTACCTGGAGTTGAATTCGAACCCATGACCCACCCTTGAAACCCATTCTACTCTATACTTGAAAGACAATGAGATATGGACTGAACTAGCTAAGGAGAGAGTCGAAAAACGGACTTTTAGAAACATTGTGATCAAAGTTTGGGCTTTCAAAAAGCAGGAATGTCTTGATTGGTTAATAAAAAGAAGCTGATTAATAAAAGTTAATTAGCAAGGAGAGTTAGTTCAGGGACAGTTGTATTTCTATCAGCGGCCTGAACATTAAAGCAGACCCTTAACAACATTTACAGTGTTTTGACATAGTGAATTTAAGTACTTTACTTATTCCTACTGAGCTGGGATAGCTCAGTCAGTATAGTGACTAGCTACGGGCTGGACGACCGGGGTTCGATCCCCGACGGGGGCAGAGGATTTTTCCTCTAGCCTCTGCGTCCAGACCGGCTCTGGGGCCCACCCAGCCTCCTCTACAATGGGTACCGGAGTCCTTTCCTGGGGGTAAAGCCGGCCGGGGCGTGATGCTGACCACTCACCCCCATCTAGTGCCGAGGTCAAGGAAGAGAGGAGCTATACCTCCGCTCACCCCAAATGCCTACATGGCGTATAGTGGGACAAATTTTACTTTACTTTTACTTATTCCTACTACCCCTTAAGTTGCTTTGGAGCCGGGAGTATCTCGGTATATCGGCAAGACTGCGGTATGGACGACCGAGATTTGGTTCCCGGCAAGGGCAGGCTTTTCTTTACATCACTGCACCCGGTGACCAGACAAATGCGCACACGAAAATTGCGCACAGAAAGACGCTCACTGTCGTAAATGCTCACACGAAAATTACCCATACGGAAAAATGCTCACACTGACGAATGCCCATATTCACAATACTATAAAGTAATCAGCCGCGTTAACCGGTTACCGTAGTAAACCGACGTTTCGGGAACATATTCAATAAAATTTCCTCGAGCAATCAGCCGCGTTAACTGGTTATCGTAGTAAACCGACGTTTCGGGAACATATTCAATAAAATTTCCTCGGGCAATCAACTGGTTACCGTAGTAAACCGACGTTTCGGAAACGAATTCAATAAAATCTTCTCGGGCAATCAGCCGCGTCAACTTTTTACCGTAGTAAACAGACGTTTCGGGAATAAATTCAATAAAATCACCGGCAATCATCCGCGTTAACCGGTTTACTACGGTTACTAATTAACGCGGCTGATTGCCCACATCGGCTCTGGAACCCGCATATCTTCCAGTACAATTTTTACAGAAGGCTTTTTCTGCTGGGATTGTTTGGCGGAGGCGTTGGCATTCACCTCAAATTTGTGGAGCCCATACCTCCACTCCACCATGCATCTTAATGGAGTGGAGTTTAATTTACGTACTAGGAACAACTTTGCCTACCCCCTTGTTTTCTTTGAAGGCATCCATGTGCTTCAAAAGCCATGAATGCGATCAATATCAACCGAAATCGATACGTATCATAACCGTAGCCTGGGAGTAGACATTTGTGCTTACTTCCTGACCTCTTTCATTAACGGTTTGAAGCCGAAGCTCGGCTAAGTAATATTTAATAAGATAGTTCATACCGCAAGGGAAACAGCACTTCACCGTCAGTCTATCTGATTGTCCTGAAGACTGAGGCCTCTTTTCTGTCCACAACTTTCTTTCTATTCCTTTGCAGTTTTCAGGATAAGCTGTTTGAGAGGATCATGTTAGGAATGGCTGAAGCAGAATATTGGCAGCTCGACCTGGTTCACAGAATCTCAACGTTCTTTTACAAAGTGACTTTGGGGGGGGGGGGGGGGGAGACTGCTGCGTGGATGTAAAATGAGAAAAGGAAGAAAATTTCTCGTCATAGTGTAGAGAAAGTGTAGGAAGAAAATCCAATCTAAATTTAATTTACAGGCATTTAGAGTAACTGTTGTTTAATCTTTGGCGTGAAGAATGGGTATAGAAACTTGATGGAACTTTACTTCAAATATAGCTCATGCAGACTCATAAAATTACTGTAGTTATTACAAAATCCCTTATTTTAGTTATTTTATTTTTTATGTTGTGTTGCAAAACAGTAGCGATGTTTTTCATTAGTGTATCTTATTCGGATGTCCCTACATCTATTCTCGGCCCTGATGTCGGCATTCACAACTGATTCTTGTGACTTTTCTCAGTCCTTCAATAGAATAGTAACCTTACAGTACACCACTACTGCCACCTTGTACTATTTTGGAAAATGTGAGGTTAAACAGCCCGGGAAAGTAACATAATAACAGGTAGATGTGGCCTCCCCATTATGCTCCAATTTAGCCCTGATTTACATTTTTAACGGAGATAGCCGTGTTGTCTGTGAGTGTGTGTGACCCTTCTTTCAACTATTGAACCAATTGAATGATGGGTATGAACGTAATGTCACTGGAGGATTTGTTCAAGTTTCCATTTATTACAACCGCTAATAAAATCATGGCGGACTCACAAACTTTTGATGTGGTAACTACACTCAAGAGCTCTGAAATGATGTAACATGGACGGTGATATGATATTAATTTTTTTCTTAAATTTACTTCTTGACAGTCGCGAACTCTTTAAGGACTGTGTTTGAACATCGAAGAATTTCCCGCTATGGCGACATTTCATTTGTTGCACCGACTAACCGCTCTGATGATGGAGGCAGCAAACACCTCTGAAACCTCTGTAAACAAGATTACATGGTACAACAATCAAAAGGCAGTCTTCTCGCCGTCTTGAGAACCTGAAATCTCGCGTTGTAAGGATTGCTGGAAGGACTAAGAAGATACCATGGGTTGCAGCGCGTCATTCGATAATACGTCGCAACCTTCGTGAGATTGAAGCCTTTGCAATTCGCCAATAATAATGTAACGAACAAAATGGAAGTCACCGGTCTATGATATTAAATTAATAATTGGGTAACGTGATTGCCAGGGGCGAGAGGGGACCGAGATACAGATGGGGGATAATATTAAAATGGACACAAGAACGGTGCAGTAACAGACTTGTGAACAAAGTAAATGAACCTTGGGGATAAATATAAGACGGGGAAATTATTGACCATTTGGGTGACTATAAGCTTCTCAAAAAGAACTCTGCCTATGACAGACAATATAATGTTTTCCTACTGTTGAGCTGTGGTGAGAGTAAAAACTTCCCGTGCACAAACCAGAGAGTAAAGTGGGGCAAAATCTAATGCTTCTGACTATAAACCAGGTCAGTGGGTGCCCGGTTTGAGTCACGGATGTGACACCGACAAACGTGGCTGAAATTTTTCGTAAAGTTGCTTCGGTCTTCTAAATCGAAGAGTCTTGAACAGTGACATAACTCTTTGACTATTTTGTAAGGTTTTACACGACGTTAAAACTCTACGGAAGATATATATTGCCCTATTTCTCTTGTTAAATGGATCTTAAAGGAATTATACATGAGGATATGAACATCACTTATGTACCGGAATAGGGACCAGTGAAACTCTTGTGAACACGATAATGAACCTTCCCAGAATACAGTAATCTACGTTAAACTACTCGTTTAATAAAATATGGTATTATTTATTATCTGTTCAAGAAAGAATGCGCTTCACGAGAGGGAGAAGATACAAGAAGGCTAGAAGCTGCGGCCTTGCAAAATGTATTTTCGGAATCGATTCCGTTTTATGTATTTTGTATCAGGGCTCATATATGTTACTCTTCTTATGATTAAAGTAAATCGACAAGATTAGGCAAATGTTTTCTTCCACCGAGTTGCAGATAAGAAGGTCTGCATGGGTTTCTGTGAAATATAGACTCTCTTGAGTTACCACGTCGCCATACGGTACTGAACGAAGTGCAAGTACCGTACCGAAAATCGATATCAACTTGGCTTCAAGAGAAGAATTCGGGAGGGTAGGAAATGGCTGAACAGCGTAGGTCCGAGTCGGCGATCACCTCCACAAACGTATTCACCGATCCACTACAAGTTAACAAAGGTACAATCTCAGTGAAATACTCACTGACTTGTACTTACTACATACAAATATTAATATAGTATTACAGGCCTAAATTCACATTTGGTCGTAGTTACACAACGAATAGGGATATTCACTTTGTAAAATAACAGCAGAGTAATTTTTTTTTAAATTTTAATTACGGGTAACATTTGTCCAGCAACTTCGGACTTTCCTCTGGTTGTCATCTGGCTTCATATCTGTCTGACCAATAGACAGTCGAAGCCGTTTTCATTCTATATGCTATTAGCAGGTCTTTCGTTGGTGTTCGTTGCAAAATTTTGAGAGGATTTTAGTTATACTGAATCTTACTTTGATTCTGTCAGTGTACGTATAACTACCAGAATAATAAGAGACTACCCTACATTATCATAAATCATAACTTTAAGTTTAGTCTCTGAGTTAGACGTATTCCTGTTGCCAGTGTTATTAGCAAGGACGCTGATGTTTTAACAAAGACTGTATTTCATTTACGGACATTTTATAACATTACTTATAATTAGACTTACTTTTTATCTCTTCCTTATAGATTTAAAGTTATACATTTGGACTGAGTTTCTTCTGTTCTTAATACTATTTCGTGATCTCTTATATCGTTTGTAGACTTCATTATTTTTTTTCTGTTCTGTCGTTTTAGTGCTTGGTCGTGGAATTAAATTATTTCTCGACAAATCTAGCCTAGAAAATGCCCACTTCAAAACATATAGAAGTCACAGCAATCCGGCGGCTGGGATTTCTAACATCTTTCGTCTTGTGAATTTATTTAATGACGATTTTTCAACATCAGTAGTTACATAGAATCGAATGGTACGGTGATTTGTGAGTGATAGGTTAGAAATGACATGGAAGGAAACTGATGTGGCCTATTTTGAGGCAATATCTAAGCTTTTTGAGGGACTGATGATAGCACATTCCCGGGCCTAGTTTGGACTGTGGAATACGAAGCAGAAGTGCAAATGTACCACTCAACAATAGCCTAACTTTCGATTGTTCTTGTTATTATGTTTCCCTATTATTATTATTATTATTATCCCATCTCTTCACCACTTTATGGGGTATGTACTTCTATGTACCCGAGACAGACCTTGTCCCTAAGGTACATAGGGCAGCAGCTATTTCCGGGATACATTTTGTTTTTAATATGTATTATATTATTTTATTTTATTTTATTATTATTATTGCTTGGCTGTTATTGGCCTTTTTGGCTGTTGTCAAACACTCTAATAAATGAATTGAATTGCATTGAATTGCTGTTACTATTTTCATCAACATTGTATTTATCTTCTTCAACAATTAATAGAGAACATCAAAAAGTTTCCAAGTTTTTTTATAATTCGATGTATGGTCAATGGGCCCTGTACTGAGTCTGTTGAATTCAGTTCACATTTCCATGCCGTATTTCTCTAAAATTAATTTTAATATTATCCTGTGGTCTGCGTCTAGGTCTCCAAAGTAACCTTTCCTTGAGGCTAATACTGCCTCATATCCCGTCATTGTACGTAATCTCTATTACTTAATCGCCAGGATAGAGATGCAAAAGTTTGCAAGGAAGCAGTCGCGGTCCATCCTATCACATGTCTAGAAGGACTGAGGAAAGCCACGAAAACATTTTTTTCCGGTCTCCGAGGCAGGATTTGAAATCAGGACGTCCTAAATACGAAATGGGATTGCTAGTGGTATTATATAGGGCTATTTAAATATTTTGATTACGATGTTTAATTCCTTTTGCAGATTCAAATGAAATTGTGTTAACACTCGGATATTCTGCAGGGTTTCCCCCCCCCCCCCCCCTCCAGCTGAGTGAAAGTGCTCTCTGTATGTTGCCTTAGTGCTTAATATCGATTACTTTTATACAATATTGACAAGAATGTTGGTTGAAACTCGTTTAAAATAAATAAATATATAAATGGTCGTTATTCATTCATACAAAATTTTCTTTAAAGATACACATTCAGATTACTTCCTTCACTTTATATTATCATGTAATGATATATTTAAAGTTTAAAGTGAACTGCCTTTCAGTAAAACGTACTTTCTTAAAGTAAGATTAGATTACAATAACAATTATTGTAAGACGTATATTTTCAGGAATGTTGGCATTTTAAATAATTTTTCTGAAACGGTTTTAGTGATGGACGTCTTGGAGCGGCACTATTTTCATACTTTCCGCGCGCGAACAGGGAGAACCGGAAGGGATCTACTAATCCCGCTTTCAGCTTGTTGATTGATCTTTTGTTGCTTTGAGAATGGGAACAGGTATGATTTATGACTTTGTTTTTGTACTTATTTAATTGTGCAAACGGCATATTTGCTGCATAACGCCTAGTTTTATATGCATGGTGAATACTGAGAGTACGAACGCTGGCCGAAGCCTGTACGTGATGAGGTATTAGCGTGTTAAATTCAGCGTGTGTTTCATGACCGCGATGGTGGTTAGGCCTATCGGGCATCAATCGGGTTGGCAGGCTAGGCAGAGCAGCCGTGCGCAAAAGCGCGGAGACACTACGGGTACATAGCTTGGGTTGTATTCCTGAAATCAGGTGGGAATCACGACTTAGCAATGTCTTTACATCATTCTGTTAGAGTGTGCTATTCCGGTGTGTTGTTGTAATATATTTTTAAAGCATCTCAATGCAATTCATGTTCCTGAATATGGCCGCTTTTTTTGTGCGCTTTGAAGTTTTCTTTGCAGCCATGATGGCTAAGTGAACCTACCGGGTCATAAGCTAGTAGGCGTCGTACTTGGAAGGTCGTTGCTTGAGAGAAGGTCGGTGTATTGTGATCTCGGGGTACTTTGAGTGATACAAATGGACAGAAGTGTTTCTTTCATTCATTGTTTGCAATTTTTTTAGTCTTATAAACATTATGTATTTGTTTTTCAAAATGTTTGTGATATTTTTTACGTTTATTTGCCGCGAGAGAAATGAATGGCAGATTGCGGTGCCTGGTGGAGAAAAGCATGGAGTTTTGAAAGAATGGTGCCAAATAAGCATTTATCATAGTCGTAGAATAAATTAACTTTTTGTAATCGTTTTGCTCGAGTTTTGACGATTGGGCATTTTAGCTGTGTTACACTTGACATTGGGAGAAGTAGTCGGTATCATGTCATCAGTGTCATTTCATCGAGATTATTGGTGTTATTGATGTTCTTTTATTGTCCTAGCAAAAAGTTATTTGTAAATGAACGTTTTTAAAAGGTTTTCATACGTTCGTCGAAGGTGAAATAACGAGCTACAAGTTGTGTAGATTATGTATTAAGACAGCTTTGCGATTTAAAGATTGTGTTTAGAAATATCTTAAGTACTAAAATTAGTTGATTCACATATTAATGTACTGTGTTTAATTAGTTTCATTTTCGTGGTAGACCTTTTAAGTTACATTTGACCGTGATATAAACAGAATGAAATTACAGTGAATATCGTGTGTTTCTGAAAGTAGTAGATGTGATTTGAGGTTAAAGATACTAGATTTGCAGCAATGTTGCTTGCTATATGTAATCAGCGAGGACAGTGGATTAAAATCGTTTCATGAGTTTGGCTATTTACTGTTATGTTTAAAAAAAAATTAATGTTTGGATGTGTGCAGTAAACCTCATGAACAGTCTTAATTTATTATTTGCCCTTTTTGTGTTTATGATTATATTAATGTTATAGTTTGTGTGGTCTCTTAATTTTATAGTTTGTGTGGATGTATGTGTAATGTATTAATTTTTTAGTGTGTATGTCTGTGTGTGAATGTATGCATATGTCTGAATGATGTGATAGCGATGATATTCAAATAACAAGTGAAGAAAATCTGGTATTTTTAAGAGGTTGTATTTAATAATATGTATAATGTTGAATTTGAATATTACAGGGGCCGAGCCAGACAAAGAAGAAACACTCGGGGGAAGAATAATGTTAAGTAATAGAAGTGTGCAGTAACCACAATATTGACCAGGAAATAAGACAGCTACTCGACAAAATTGTACGACACGGTGTGATTGTATGTGAGAACAAGATTGCTACGTCACGACCCGATGCTTTGGTGAAGCTTTTGTTGGCCCAGATGGGAGAGGTGTCAGATCCTGAGCAGCAGTACAGTCTGCGCTGGAATGATTTCCATGCCAGCATTCTCTCATCCTTCAGGCATCTACGTGATGAGGAAGACTTCGTGGATGTTACTTTGGCCTGTGATGGTTGTTCCTTCACTGCCCACAAGGTGGTACTCTCTGCCTGCAGTCCATACTTTCGAAGACTTCTCAAGGCAAATCCTTGCCAACATCCTATTGTGATTTTGCGCGATGTCAGAGAAAAGGACATGGAATCACTCCTGCGCTTTATGTACAATGGTGAAGTTCATATTGGCCAGGAGCAACTGTCTGACTTCCTGAAAACAGCGCAAATGCTGCAGGTTCGAGGGCTTGCTGATGTCCCCACCAAAGACAACCAAAAAATTCCACCTGTGAGTATACTTCACTCATATTATAAAGAAGATTAGGCTCAAGTTTTAATTATGTTTAGATTCTTCCATATGGGATTACTAATATATTTGGTAGAGTTAGTGTGAAAATTGAATGGTTAAGTATATTAATGTATTATTTCAAGTGCAATATATTTAAGAGGGTCTTAAGTGGTTGTGTTTTGACACCAGTAAAAGAAAATGATGTGTCATTTCTTTACCACATCACCAACAATTACATAAATATTACTAAATGATGAAAACCACCAATGTGAACTGTATAGATCTAATCTAACCTAACTTACACTTTTTCGCTAGTATAGTAGTAATTATAGGTTATGTCTAGTGGTGTGATGAGATACTGGCACCTTATTCTGTATTCACACTTGGTACTGTACTAAAAGGCAGTTAAAATTCTGTTTGCAGATTTCTTACCACTGAATACTTAGGTACATTTGTGGATAATGTTGAAATTGGATAATTAAATTTGAGCCTCAGATATATTTATTTAGTTGAAATGGTGGACTGTTAGCTGTGAGGCCATTGTATGTGATCTGAGCTCATTGCCTTACCCATAAAAGAAATTTTATGAATCAGTAGATGAGTATTGTATTCCATAGTGAACTTAATTATTTTGGAATAAATTTGTTTCGAAACAAAATGAATGTTTTGTGTGAAGGAAAATGTATCATCAGAGATCAAGAAATTTTTAAGAAGTTGATAGCTGATTTTTTGGTCACCAGTATACAGTATTATTTTCTATATTCTGCAAAATACGTTCTGACATGGACTTTTACATGAAATAATTTGTGGTATTGTAGGGTATGTAGTTTTCATGATGATGAGGATGTAACTGGTGGTCCTCTGGGTTATTGTACCATGTAGCATTTTGGCTGTGTGCTATTGTTTTGGAGGAGCATAGTGCTTCTATCTTTGGGGCTGAAGACAGAGGCACTACTAAGTATTTCTCTGAAACATTGCCACACTACATGATGGAACACCCCAGAATGGGGCAAAAACTATCATGGACGCAGGTGATGCAGTGCACCGATACCTTGTGTGACTTGGGGGGAGGTGCTAAGCTCAGTTAATAATTTATATTGTCTCGCTGAGGACACTTTTCTGCAGATACTGCAAACTGCGATACAAAATAATTAATTATATGAGAGGGATTGTGGAGACTCAAAGGACCATTCCCCAAGGAAGGAATTAACTGGGGTACTTCGGTCAGTATATTGTCTGACTAGATACTAGATGACTAGGGTTCAATCTTGGGCAGGGGCAAAGGATTTTTCTTGTAGCCCACACCAGCTTTGGGGGCCCCCGAGTCTCCTACCCAGTATGTATTAGGGGGGCTTTCCCCCAGGGTATAACTTGGCTGTGACCTGATGCTGACCACTCTTCTCTATTGTGTGCTGAAGTCATTATAGTGTTGCTTTGCGTTGCCATTATATATTGTATCTGTAAAAATATTTGTAGAGCATAATATGTTATTTTCATGTTTGTCACTTTACAAAAATAAAGTGACATAAATGGACGGAAATTTAGTTACGAAGCAACTGTTTTTGTCTTTCAGTAGTACTGTGGCCAGCTTTTGAGGATTATAATTACAAAAGTAGAATCATATCATGTCATGTGTGATATATTGTGACCATCAAAAACTGGTTTTGAGATTCTATTGGAGGAATCTTTTGTATCACTGAGTCTGATAAAGTAGATTTTGGAATGCTATCTGCTCACTTGTGCACATATACTTTTACTCAAAGTTCTGTCTTTGTAAAAACTAAGACGTGGTTGTTTTGTCCTAACTTCCTGTAAAGATTTTGATTAAATTTGTTCATTTACAGAGAGTTGCACATAATACATAGTACACTGTATTAATGTATTCCTATCATTTGCATCTGTTATAATCACGATTAGTTCCTCATATTGGAATTAACTGATAGTGTGTAGATGAAGTTATGCTATTGCTGGACAGTAATCAGAAAGGGATGGAAGTATTGATTTGAGGAAGAAAACACTCTGCATTAAATATACCTTGAACAATGGAAAATTCCCAAAATAGTTGCGATGTACATAATGTTATGTTTGGTCTTCAGATAAGGAATTTAGTGGACATGTAATGACATTTTGTGCAACTATTTGAGTAGTGTCATGAAGCAATCATTGCCTTATTATTGTATTGTATATAGCAGAGAGCATGGATGACCAAGTATAGCATTATTTTGGTTTTTAATAGCAAATATGAAACAGTAAGCAGAAATTTCTATGTCATGTCATGGTAGAATGAATTGGAAAGGAGTTGTTGGTTGGAGTGGCACGCAATAGAATTGTATCATTATCATAGATAATTTTGTCATTAGTAATGTTTCAGTTTATGCTCTATAAGAGACTCATCACTTTTGGTTTAATTCACTTTTATGTGTATTTAATATATATCACCACCAGTGCATCTGATATTTCATTAACTATTAAGACAACATTTAAGTGAGGGACGTATGTTCCGTTCGTCTGTTTAGTTTTAAGAAGTTTACAAAACAGGTTTTTGCTCAGTAACTGGACCGTAAGACTGTGATTTTTCTTTTTGTAATATTGTTAACAGATTCTATCATATTCGTTCCATTGCTCTTTGCTTTTGTAGTTGACCTTGGTATGGTAAATTTAAAAGTGAACACCAAGATGTAATCACAATTTTTTAAACATGGAGCTTAAAAATTCAAAACTGGATTATGTCCACTCGTTTATTTTTCTTGGGATACATTGCACAGTCGTCCTGTTCTTATTTGCATAAAAATGGAATGTCGTTTTCCCATTCAGGGTTTTTTTCCATAACACTTGACATTTGCTGACCCTGCGTCTTTCATTCTTAAATTGTGTTTCACTTTTTAGCTGCTCCTAAATTAATTTTTTTGTTTTGAATGTTTATAGAAGATAGGAATGGATGATGACAATAGTAATTTCCCAGTAAAACAAATTTTTCCACAATTTGAATGTTATGTTTAAGAAAACGTATAAGTACTGATGTAATGATCTTACATATCTGCTGCTCTGTATTTTTGTAGTT
The DNA here is from genome assembly GCF_977971745.1 of Zootermopsis nevadensis. Classification (NCBI taxonomy): domain Eukaryota; kingdom Metazoa; phylum Arthropoda; class Insecta; order Blattodea; family Termopsidae; genus Zootermopsis; species Zootermopsis nevadensis. The sequence continues at coordinate 9,758,227 of NW_028259153.1, read as the reverse complement.
TATAATGACATTTGCCAAAATTCTTATAATCCTTATCGAAACCTCCATCATTGTTAAAACTTGCTTCTGGAGAGAGAGACCAAAGCTTGCAAATTTTGAGCATTTTTCAAAATACCAAAATGGAATGATAACACTGAGCATTTCAACATAGCTTGATCTGCGATGATAATGAAACTAGTTTGCAAAGTTTTGTCTTGATTTTATTCTTTGGTGTAACAAGAACAGGAACATTAAGTTCTGTTATTTATGTTTTCAGACCTCAAATTCACTGCCCTGGTCACAGTCAGGGGAGCTGAGAGATCAATTTTCAGAGGATCCTCTTTCACCACCTCGAAAACGAAGCCGAAACAATGAGCACCGCTTTTCACCATCCCCAGCTTCGTCTGCAACTAACAATAACAACAATGGTGATCCATTAATGAGAGAGACGTTATTGGGACAGGCATTAGAGGGAGGACCAACAATTCATACAGGCAGCACCTCCCATCAGGTAAGACAAATGAAAAACCCGTTAGAGTGACATGTGAATATGAAATATTTTTAAAACAATTCTTAATGTATGTATATATAATTGCTAGTTTGTCAGCCATATAAAAGGACTTATTTAATAATGGTGCATAATTCACAACCATAGTCTTAATAGGTAACTTGCAAAGACATTATGTGTGTATACTTTTAAATCTGGCGAAAACGTTGTCAGACATGAAGTGTTTTCACAGAGTCAGAACTTTATAATTTTGTAATTTGGGATTAGAATACAACATTAGTATTGTATTCTGGCCATGACAACTCTTTCATGCAATAGAAATGCAGTTTTCAACCTTTTTTATTTTCAGCGATAAGGTTCGGAAGTGCTGGAAAAGAATTTTTATATGAATTTTGCTTGGAATAAATTCTCTACTGACTCATTGTGTGTGAAAGTATTTCCAAGTTATCATTACATTATGTTTGACAGAACAAAGGCAACTCAGACTCTTCACTACAAGCCCAGTCAACAGGCGAGGACAGCAACTCGAGTGATACAAACTCAGAACGCGGTCCACCCATCGGAGACCTGATTAGACCCAAGTTAGAGCCTAATGATTATAGCTCCGTGGATGACAACCATCACCATCATGGCAATGGCAATCTGGGACTAGATCCAACACGTACTCCACCCTTCCCTGCTGCCGCATTGCTTGGACTTCAAAGTAAGAACCATGTATATATAAACATTTCTGTTGTGTGCAAGTAGTTTGGATGCTCTTGTCTTCAGCTGCGTCGGAGTAAGATGTGAATTGCCCAAGCTCAGAAATTTTTGTTACGCATCCTTTGCATGAAATGAACATGTTAGGGCTGATCTTGTCTGTCCACATGACTTCACTTGAGAACTGCTGGACAAATTTGGATGAAATTTGGAATGGATTACTTGCAGTGGGGTCATACAATGATGTATGGTTACAGATTTTCAGATAATACAACATTCTGATATAAAAAGTTTTTTATATAACGTAAAATAACTTGGTGGCTGCATGAAAGAAAACAATATTTTGACTTGACCAGGATTAGATCCCATGACCTCATGCATACAAGTCCACTATATGACTACAGAGCCAACATGCTCGCAGTGTATCGATATTGATTTATATTGCCGAAAGGTGGGATATATGGGTGCATATTTGGATCAAAGATAGAAGCCAACTTCCAAAGTTTAAGCTTAATAGTTAGTACTATTCAAAGTTGATATACAGTGTAAAGTTAACTTAAAAAGTTATTCTTTAATGAACTGCTCTTAATTTTCAGTTTGTTTCAATTCAGACACACATTTTATTTCATATTTAATTTAAAGTGAATGATTAATTTGAAATAAATCGACCAGAGTCGAATGATCAATACGTATGTCTAAAAAGTGTTAAAATGTTGTAATTTCTGTTGTAGATATTCCTGGATTGCTACCTGGACCCTCAGGACTGCATAACAATAGTCAAGATGCCAATTTTGGTGAGTTGTCAAATGTTATCATTTTGTAGAAAGTTGAAAGTAGAAGTTGCAATGGTCGTAGACACAGTGTGCAAGGTAAAGCTTGTGGATAACATTCTTATAGGGCAGCTGTTACGTATTTGGTTTGGCAGAAACCTCAGTACTGGAATTTGTGTGTGTATTATATTAGAAGCGGTACCTTAAAAATGAAATTAGCCAATTTTTATATTATTCATCTTGGGACATTTCTTTTTCTATTAGCCACAGAGTAACTGACTGTTGTTATCTGATTTTCCTTTTCCTCCACCAATCACAATATCCAAGAATTGTATTCAGAATTTAGTGTTTGTAGCAGAGATGTAATTAGATATTGGATTTGCATTTCCAGCCTCAACTTCCCTGCTGTCCCAGTATCAATTTATACCCTGCACATAAAGCATTTTGACAGAAGTGACTGTGTTTACGTAATATGTGCGTGTTGTCAGATATTTCTGCCTTAAAATGGGCTATGAAATTGTTATGGCAGGGTTTTGTAAGGAGAGGAGAGGCTAAAATTGGAAAAAAAAAATTATAGTGACATATATTCACACTTCAGGAAAGCTGATTAGAAGTGGATACTAGTTTTAAAATAATGCCTATACAAAATTATTTAAATGTAAACAGTGGGATTGGAATTGAGTGTGACACATAAGCTCCTAATCTCTACTTCTTTTTATTTCTATTTCCGGTTTAACAGTGTTTATACATTTTCCGTTACCCTTTTACGGGTCCCATCTTTCTGGTTGCCTTGATCTATCGACATTCGGTAGGACTCCTTGGACGAGGGATCGGCCCGTCGCAAGGCCTCTACCTGTACACAGGACAGCACAACACAGAAAAACACGAACACGAACAAACATCAATGGCTTGAGTGGGATTCGAACCCACGGTCCCAGCGACCAAGCAGCACAAGGCTCACGCCTCAATCTCTACTTATTGATGATGATAATTATTGTGTGAAGATGTATATATCATAAATGAAAACACGTCTTTATGATAGTAAGGGAGTTGGTCTAGAAGTACACATGGAGGAAACAAAGTATATGAACATGCCCTGTCACTAGACTACAGGACAAAATTACTTTATAAAGATCAAGTCCTTTGGAAGAAATGATAAATGAAAATTGCATTAGTGAATAAATGACTTTAAATGATGCAGAGACTAATACAGATTGATTTATAAGATATGCCAGTTTTAAATATTCTGAATTAATTCTGTTTTATTAAAGGAAATATTTACAGGCTTTAACTTGCACAGAGTAGTGTGTTATGTGAATGTCATATGTGCAAGCAAAATTAGCCACAGAATTTATATTATTTCTTTTCATTTCTGTAGATAAGTTTGTGAAAAGTTCCACTGAAATCAAACATAATTGATTTCTCTTATATCTTTATTCCCTAACCCCTCCCCCCTCATTTCTTTTTTCCCTTTCATACTTTCACCATGTCAACCATGCTTGATAACGTGATGAAAATATAAATATTTCCATTGAAATGTTGCTTCCAGAAATAAGAAAAATGCATGCTCTGAGTTATATTATCTACTTAAAACTCTTATCATAAATTAATAACAGCAAGGTAGCATATTTTAATTTAAAAAATATATATTAGTGTAAATAGACAGGTCATGTTTTATTAGAATCTGTTAATCCCTGCAAAATATATGTCTTGATTGCTGTGATCTGTGGCCAGTTTTGTTTGCCTTATATTGCTGTTCTCTTTAAGGAATTATGTTATCAACATTTATAAAGCTGGTAAGTGAATTTATGAGCTACTTTGCCATGTTCTTGAATGTCATTTGCTGATTTTTGTCCTTAGGAAGTGTGCGATGTAAAGTTAATTTGTGTTGTATACACCAAAAGCCGCAGAAAATAATTTGTGATTATTTATGGCAAGAATTTAGCAACCTTACGGTTATCTGTAAGAATACTTTGTGTGTTTTAATGTTTACTGTAAGTAGGTCTGACCGCGTTTGTCATAATGTGATGCTGCATGCAGTGGTTAAGTCCAGTTAGGTTAAAAAAACATATGCACTTGATATAAAGAAAAACTGTTACTGGTGATTCTAAGGGACCATAAAGGCATTACGTAAATTTCCAAAGTTACAAGTTAGTTCACTTGAAAAGGGATATAATTTAAATAGTGTTATTTTGTCTATGAATATCAACTGAAATGAATTGTCTGTTTGATATGAACTGAGCATGTAACACTTGTTAATTGGATGAATATTATTCCTGACTGGAAGGTGTTTTGCTTTTGTAATTAATTTATTTTTGCAATTGTTTGCACATGCTTCGTAATAACGTAAAAATAAGGTATTCAATGATGTTGGCTGTCTTCTCGGATGTTGTGCCACGTAGTCTGATTGAAGTTTACCAGCGTTTTAGAGGTGCTTGCGATAGATCATCACCTTGATGATGGAGGCAGCAAACAACTCTGAAACATCGGTAAACTTCTGCCCCACGATGAGGTTTCAAGTATGCTGTGAATTTTTGTAAGACATTGCATATTCACACATTATAGTTCAAAAAGGCAGTATTTTATCTTTCATAATTAGAATTTGTAATACACAGACTGGTTTATCATCGTTAGTTTTATCCAGCATGTGTTATTTTTTGTTTTCATGTGAATGGATTCTTATAGGGCAAGTATTTATATGTATATAAATACTTATTACCATGTATAGTTTTGTACCCCCTTTTTTGTGAGGACAATTTGTGGTGTGCCATGTCTTTCGCAAATTATTGTGTGCTGCAGGTGAAAAGAGGTTGCAGAACATTGATATATAGTCTATTTAAATCAATTGGTATGATATTGTAGGACATAGTGAATTTAAATGATGATGTAGTTGGTAATGTATATTAGCAAATATATATGAACCAGAAGGGAGAACAATGCATTTACTTTATGACGTGGGACATCATTAACTATCATGCTGCCATTTACCAGTGGCAGTGGAAACTCTTTGATGTCACACCAGTTGGCTGTGCCATGAAGAACCTTTGAATCGTGTTTACACCTTTCCAATCCTGTTTCTTCATGTGCCTTATGTCGCTGTGTGCTGTTGTTGTTGGATTTTTTTAATACTAACAAGGTTTCATTTTGTATTCCTCTCCAGAAAGATGTTGCAAAATGTGAAATGCTAGAATTATAAAAGAAAGTATTACAGAATATCATTGTACTCTATATTTTTGCTTATGTTCAGATAATTCTTACAGGTTGACAGGCTCGTTGTCATAATTATCAAATAATTGGGGAATTAGGCCACTTGTCTTGTTCTGTCCTCATTCATTCATCCAAAAGTCTTGTTAAAGGATGTCATTTTCTTACACCATGTAGTTTGTAACTTTTTCTTAGTTTGAGAAGCCTGTCTCTCTTCATTCTGTCAGCGTGTTAAATCCAGTAGGTCCATTACAACTGTACTGAAGCTTTGGAGTATTTTAAACTCCATACCGTATGTAAGGGAAGGTATCATGTTGATCCACTGTTCCTTATCCAAGTTTACCTTGGTTTGAAATACAGACTTTCCCTTTTGTAAGCTGTAAGTCTTATAGTCACCACTCGGTATCTTGCAGATTTTCTGTATTTAACCCTCCAGCGCTCTCGTTCACTGTTGGAATGTTACGACTCGCGTGTGAGCGCTGCGCCGCAACCCATCGATTGAGCAAATACTTATTCAGTCTATTACTTACTCTTAATTTATTTATGGAGTTACAATTAAGAGACTAATAAAATGTTAAAACATTGTATATTTTTCATTAAAAATAAACTGAAATATAATTTAAAACTTATGTAATACGTAAACTTTCATTGAAAAATATCTTGATTTCATTTTGTATTAATGAATGATAAAAATACATCTAAAACTAATCAGTGTTTCCAAATTTAATTTATGAATGGTAATAATAATAGCAACAACAATAGGATATATACAAAAACATTTTTTTTACATTTCAATCGCTACCTGATTCCTTTGCTGATTTTGAGTCTCTATAACAATTCGAACAAATGGAAATGGTATGCTCACCACAAAGAAATATTTTACATGATGTGCATGTTATTGTTGTTTTCCTATTTTTTCTCCGAGGACAATCGGCACAAAGCTGTCTGCTGCTCTTGCTGCATTTAGTTGCTCCACTATTTTGTTGATTATCCGGGTTGGTTTCAGATATCTTGTCAATCTTTCTTTTGATTGAAGGAGATAATACAGGAATAGTCCCTCTCATATAGACGAAGCGTTGAGTAAGCTGCTTCATTAGTTCCTTCAGAAAAAATCTACGAGTGACAATTTGTTCCGTATTATTTTTGAAAATAATCTGGCTGTTTATTCCAGCTATGTCAAGTAGGCCATAAAATACTGTCAATGGCCAACGCGAACTTTTCCTCCCCACAGTATATTCTCCCTTTATTTTATCAACCACGTCTACTCCCCCCTTTGGTCAAATTGTAGAAAGAAATCACTTAAGGTTTTTTTGCTTCTCCAGTATCCTGATCAATATCATGGGTATCGTGCATACTAGAAATCAAAAGAACATTTTTTTTGGGACATATGAACATAGCATATAGCTTTTTGTGAATCCAAAAAGTGTACTGAAGACGGTTCGCTTTTTGGCGACAAATTCAGGAGGAATCTGTGGTTTATTTTTTTTTTTAGTGTTGCAACAACTGTAGTTTTGTAGTTTCATTCAAGTTCTTCAACAATTGGAATTGATGAGAACCAGTTATCCATAGTGACGTTGCGTCCTGTATTTGCTATGGGCTCAATAAGTCTTTTCACAATGCTTCCATGATCATTGGAGATGTTATATGGTCCTTCTGCTTGTTTTCCCACGTATATTTCAATCTTCGTTGTGTAAAGAATCCTTGCATCTACTAATGCAAAGATCTTTATGCCATATTTTGCCGGCTTATTCGGTATATACTGTCTGAAAATGCATCTTCCTCTAAATGGCTGCAGAATTTTGTCTAGGGTTGCATATTCACTTATAGTGTAAACATTTTTGCAGCTATTATTGAAATTTTCAACTACCTGCCTTATTGGAGCTAATCGGTCAACCACCTTGCGTTCATTGCGCGTGTCAATGTCATCAAAACGTAGAGCAGTGAGCAATAACAGGAAATGGCGATATGACATGGTAGCTCCGAATCTCGTCACTCCAAGTTCAGCATCCCGTGTGAGGATTTTAGACACCCGGCTAAGTATAAAAGTCCAATTAGAGCTTTGATTTCATCAATTGAAGTTTCTAAGCAGTCACTTTGCCTAGAATAATTTTCTCTAATTTTTTCCAGTTTTTTATTAGTGAATTTTGTGATATCGCCCAATAAATCATCTGGAAAAAATAGCTGCCAGCACTTGATCTCAGTTTTGCAATTTTTTGCACATCCTTTGACCCCAGGAAGGTGAGAGATAATGTTTTTCTTTGGCGCCTTTTTATTTCTTCGCATGGGAACTTTCTGAAATTTAGTCATTTTATTTTTGCTAAGATAAAGATCACTTATTCCTGCATTGGAATCTTCATCTAAACTTTCAGCCGAGTTTTCTGACTATCGTGATTCTCCTCTCATGGTTCCTCATCAAAATCCTGACTATCATCGAATTCACAATCTATAATTTATCCTGCACTCACTTGTTCTCTTTCATGTCCTTCTTCTTCTAATAACCACTTCAACCAAACATTTGGATCAGAAGATCTTGTTTTAGAAGCCATTGTTGGTAAACGTGACCAATAAAGAAGAAATTAACCCAAACTTTAAAAAAAATCACTTTGGAACACAAACACTCGCATGTGAGCGGGCTGCCGCACTATTAGCATTCTAAAAGTAAACTGAACTAAGTTGGTCTGTGGTCGTAGCTAGAAATATTTCCTTTGAAATTTCCATGGAAGGGGGTTTCCTCTTAACATGGATAAAGCAACAGGAGAGAAAACAATTCCTAGAAAGAGTTATCAGACTTTTACTGAAAATGCGGCGCTGCGCTCATAACGCGAGTCCTGGAGGGTTAATTTCAGTCCTTAAGTTAAAAAATTTTCCTTCTTCTACATGTGCATCAGCTGCTAATGTTGTCTGCAGGGACGTTGATGTATTTGAAACAAAAACCGTCTCTTAGCCATATTTTGTAATAATTGTGGTACTTTCTATGTATTTGATATTAATTCCAGTCTGTATAAATTTATATACTGTTTTATTCCTTTCTCACTTCCTGCACACAGCATTATCTTGTATGTTAGCATCTAAATTTGCCTAATATAGTATCTTATTATTTATATTTGTTTTTTATGTTTTCACTTTTTTAACTTAACTGAGCTTAATTGAATTGAATTATTATAGCGAAGATACTGATACATTCAGCAAGCAATTGGTTTTACTGCAATATATGTTGAAGTAATCTTTCCCTTGATACCCAGTAGTTGCTTTTATGTATTAACTTTCTTTATAGTCGTGCAATCTCTCGATACTTATTGTTATGTGGTTGTATTTATTATTTTTGTTATTCTCTTGTGATTTATCTGTAATTGGCCATCTGACTGTTCATGCTGTACACTAATAACAAATAATTTAATTGAACTCTGTATTTAAGCATTTTGTCCAGTGTGGGTTCTTGTTTGACAGATTAATTACAGTTACTTTATTTGTTAAGAATCCAAGTAAGGAGAAACCTAGTACTTTCAGCAGGTGGGCAAGATAAGCCAATTAAAAATTCAAATTTATATTGTAGGTTTTGCATGTTTTTAGATGGTGTTTATAAAAAATTACCTTTAACAAATTTGAGGTTGAAATTACATAGTGTAGTTTCATTGACATCACCATACATTTTATGGGTCAGTTCATATTCCTGTTCTTTTTCAGTATTAAAATGCCCATTGATATATTTTGAACATTGTACATACATGTGCTGTCTCTCCTATTTAATCGTCTTCCTTTGTAAACTGCTACTTTGCCTAAGTTAATGAGTATGACTATAGATATCTTTATATTTTAATCATCAGTGCATCAGAGTCCTTCCATGTTGGCATCTACAAAGTAATAAATTAATTTAGTGTGGAGAAGTCCTAAAAAAAAGTCTCACTGCATTAATGTACTATATAGTATTCTGTGTGTAACTTTACATGATACACATAAGATACAAACTTTACATGATTTTGGAGGTCACTGAATAGGAGCACCAAATAAAGAATGATTTATATGAGAACAGACAACTTAGTCTTAAGCTTGTAGCATGATACTTCCTGTAAGATTTGAGGTTTTTTGTCTTCTGGGTTGTTGCGCTGTGTAGTCTGGTCGATGTTAACCAACGTTTCAGAGGTCATACTGCCTATGTTATCAGGGCGATGAATGAAACGGTTAACATCGACCAGACTACACAGCGCAACAACCTAGAAGACTGAAATCTTCATGATACTACCTGTTTATTTGTAGTTTATTCAGTGATTCAGGTTATATAGTGTTGATTGCTATGTGGATGAATTGGAAAGGATGTGGAAGGAATCTGTCTTGACCTAATGGACAAAGGGGGGGGGGGGGGGGAACCTCACTCAAGATGGCTGATTTCTTAGCTGAGACCTCCTGAATATGAAGCAGGAGTGCTAACTGCTTGGCTGCAATGTGTGGTGTGTTACTATCAAAATTATTTATGTGTATGAAACACCACATGTTTTATAAATTTCTGAAAGCTTGTAATTTATTTTACTCACATGGGACATTCAGCTTGCTTTAAGTGCAGTTCAAATTGTTGTAATGCATATCAAGATATTTATGTTAGCTGGATTGAGATCCTGGTATTTAAAAACTGACATGTGGAGTTAGGGAATTAAAAGTAAGAAGACCATAGTGAACAGCCCGAAGAGAGAGAGAGAAAATGGAGTTTTATCATCACAGAACTGATGGCAGAGGAGGTGGAGCGGGGCTGGTGGCCACGACCAACAGCTATGAAGGAGGAGGAGCAACAGCGGCATCAAACCAGACCGATGTGCCCACACTGCAGTCGGGAGTATAGCAATGTGTGGAACCTCAGGCAGCACATTGTCAATGTACATGTACATACCGCAGCAGAAGAGTGGGAGTCGTGTACATTCTGTGGAAAGAAGTTCAAGACTCGCCAGTACCTTACCATGCATCAGTATAGAGTGCATGGCATCAAGCATAGGGAACAGAACCAATTGAATATTCCACAAACAAACACAGACCCAAGTGCAGCATTTCATTGTTAAAGTGAGTTCATATTCTTAATATGAGACATCTTGTTGCATAGTGTATTAAGAACAATCAAATTAAATCCATCCGCATGACTTATTTAGTTAATTTTTTTATGTTATTTTCCACAACATGTTTCAGTCAGCAATGTAAACCATCTTCAGGTGGCACTATGATTTTGTAAGACCAAAATTGAACTTTATATCAATGAAATTATAAAGAAGTAGTTAAAATACTTAACAGATAAAACAATGAAATAATAAAAGGATAAAATGTTATTTACTTCACACTCTGTATCAAAGTCACTGTACCTAAGGATCTTTGGTGCAGTTTACATGACTTTTTTAATCTACAGTGATAAAATTAAATAAATATTACTATTAATGGTTGGTCACCAAAGTAGTCCACAGATTGATAATGATTGATGTAAGGTTTTTTGGCATCAGAATACCATGTGCCATGCATGAGCCGGGATAGCTCAGTCAGTATAGTGACTAGCTACGGGCTGGATGGCCGGGGTTCGATCCCCCATGGGGGCAGAGGATTTTTCCTGTAGCCTCTGCATCCAGACCGACTCTGGGGCCCACCCAGCCTCCTCTACAATGTGTACTGGGGTCCTTTCTCGGGGGTAAAGCCGGCTGGGGCGTAATGCTGACTACTCACCCCCATCTAGTGCCGGGGTCAAGAAACAGAGGAGCTATACCTCCACTCACCCCAAGCGCCTGTATGGCACATAGCGGGACAAACTTTACTTTACCATGTGCCATGCAAACTGTAGTAGTGGTTGACCAGTGTCTTGTAGGTTTTTTTGGGTCAAGTAGTTCAAGGAAAGAACATTATGAGTAACATGGGATTTACTGAATATTTTGTATCACAAAACCACATGAAGTATGTACAATAATAGTAGTTGACCAGGTCTTCTGTGTTTTGGGGTTAAGAAGTGCATGGAAGGAACACAATACTCTGGGATGTGCTGAAGGTACTATTAAGAATTATTTTGCAGAATGTGATATTTGTTCTGGTGTAGCAAAGTGAGAATGACATATCTCTAAAGTGAACTATGCAGGTGCTGACTGAAGTGTTATGGAAAATAAAGTAAGAAAAAATGTGGTTAATTAAACTGTGTAAGGATTTCACATTTGCTTGCTAGTGTCAATGAATGTTACGCTCATATGTCTGTTAATACTTCACCTTTCAGGTGTTATTAAAATGAATGTTTAAATACAGTTGCTGTCACTTGAAACTCCTTTTATATCTTCGAATTTCAAGTGAAGTGTTTGTGGATTTGTAATGAACTGATCAAGAAAGTTACCCTATTTATTCTTACATGTTCCTCTAGACCAAGCATGTCAAACTCAAATAAACAAGGTTTAAGTTTATGCGGACCGCAAAAAAAAAAACTTCAATTTTCATAGAAACGTAGGTTTATTTCGAAAAGTATAGTATAAAAAAAAACAAGCACAACGATAAAATTAATGTTTTCTTCCTGACACTTGGCATCTCTTCTCTGCTACTATCTTCCCTACTTCGGGGAAAATCTTGTTTGCAGCGATTACTTTCAAAACTGACCCAAGGTGAATGTCAGTAATTCTGGATCTGACAGGAGACCTATTTCCTGTCATAATTGTAAATAACTGCTCACACCGATAAGTACTTCCAAAGATGGAAATAATTTCATATGCAAATTTTCGAGTATTTTCAAACCTGGCAGGTAAATATTTGTAAAATCCAGGCACGCCAACTTCACTGAATTTTGCCTTCAAATTAAGTTACGAAATTTTTATTAAAACGTTTCTTACATACCGTTATATTGGCTGGGCCGCAAAAATATTCGTTGTGGGCCGCAAGTTTGACATGCTTGCTCTAGACAGTAAGAGTTAGTTTGGTTACAATTTTGTTTTATTTTTGGTTGTTAGATACAATTTAATTAACATATTTGTCTGAAGAAAGGGTAATCTTGACTATAAGGATACGCCTGTTTTCGGGAGCCATTTGCAAGAAAATAACATTTTAATAAAAAACATTTTACAGTCTATAAAAGAATGATCACCACCTTGTTGTCGATATTGTAACATTTTAACTCATTTATTGCAACAGTTTACCTGATGCTTAGATAAATGAGGGTTTGACAGATCCTGGTTGCTGTGGCACCTAGAAATTTTGTCATGTTGCCTGATATTTTCAAGAGTATTTTTTTTTTAGTTTATCTGTCGTTACCCTTTTGTAAATCCCAGCCCAGCAGTGATTATGCCACAGAACTGCTCATATTGGGCAGCAAGTAATCAAAGGCCAGAAACATTGTTCAGTAGTCATGTGTATTGTGATGAATGGTTGGTGTACATTTAATTTATGATGCCATTTGGTGGTGGTATGAAGTTTGCTTTTATACTGTAAAGAATGGGCTCCAATGACAGTATGTAGTATTCTGGTTTATGTGCGTGTTTATCACGTAACTGTGTTTAAAACGTTTGTTTCTTTAGTCTGGTTTTAATGATTGGTAGTAGATACAGTAACAGTGAAACATTCAGAAATAGGATGGAGATGAGAAAACTCTAAGTAAATGTTTTAATGAATTTCTTTATTATTCCGTTGGAAAAATTAAATTAAAAATCTTTGCTAAAACATGAATTATATTTGTTAATACATGAATTGTTTGATAATACTTAACAAACCATACAATACAGCATTGAATGTAGGATATTTAATGAATAATGAATTTGAAAAACAATATGGAAAGAAATGAGCAGCTTAACTTTCACAGAACCTTTCAGCTGGTCAGTAGGTTGAGACTTGAAACCAGGACCTTCTGAATATAAAGCAGGAGTGTTGATGACTGTGAACTCAACTGTCACATTTGTTGTTGCAGATAAAAGTGTTACTTTGTATGATATAAATGTGCATTCATTGGTGACATATTGAATTTTTGTTAAAGTGTAAAACCCTAAGAGCAAATTTTTGCACAGACCAAAGAGACAAAAGAACAATTGTCATGCTCTAGATGAATGGATATTTATTAAGAGAATTTTCCTGTATGTATGAATTTAGTAGTAATAAAGTATTCACTTTTGAATACAGGTTAACTATCACATGGACAAAATTATAAATGTAAAAATGCTAATTAATCCTTTGAAAATGCACATATAACATTTTTGGAAATTACAGCAACAAATTAAAATTGTGTTCAGGACAAAATTAATAGTCCTTACATTCAGGAAATGCATGGTGCAGTTTATTTCAAACTCTTTATCTTTCCATGTTCCTTCTAAAGAAAACCTATGGATTGATATACATATAATTATAATGTTACTTGATTTTCATGAATGTGAGACTTAGTCTCCTACACTGAAGGCTGTAATTGTTACACAAAGATTAAAATGTACCGATTAAAATATCTGGATGTAAGTAACAGAGAAACTAAGACATATAAAGTCACATAATGAACTAAACAAATTTGTACCCTTCTTATAATACTGTTGAGACTTTCTAAGTCAAGGATGATGGAACAGGCAGCATATATGAAAGAAATGCATACAACATTTTGGCTGGAAAGTTTGAAGTGATGATATCACTTTGAAGACCAAAGCATATGTGAGGAGATAATGTTTAAATAGTTCCTATGTTTTCCATAAGTTTTCTTTAAATGAAACTGGAGATAAGGTCCACTGTCTATGTGGAAATTTCAGCTTCCTTGAAAATGGGAATTTCTTGACTTGTTCAGCCACTGGGATTGTTCTCGATAACATTTGGTAATTATGTATAACTTTGAAAGCTCAGTTTCTTATTATCATTTTAGTAAACTTTATGTGCTTGAATAGTTGTTAAAATGGCAGTACAGCAACATTACTTAAATCACTCTTGCATCCCTAGCAAGAATTTGATGATGGCTAAATTTATTCTTCATTGTATTCAGTTTAAGGGACATGCTTTTGTAAATTTTCTTCATGCTAGTAGCATGGGCTATAGTTATCAAAGGCTATTTGTTTCCTTTATGCAACATAACCTCATTTATCCTCACTTTAAATGGGTCTATGTATAACTGTTGTTCTTCAGCTTTGTATTAAAAGTCCAACTCTTCCATCAATGTATTAAAGTTGAAGAACTCTCGTAGAGAGTCCCGCATTCCATAAAGTGCCAACAGTTTTTGTTTAATTTTTCTGAGTACGAAATTCTCATGCTGTTATTCAGGAAATCCTATTGTAATATGAATCTAAAAATCTCAACTTGTTGCTTTGTTACATTTAAGTTGCATATGAAATCACTGAATTCATTGTGTCCTATTATGTATTGTTCTTGGGAGTATAGCGTGTGATTGTTGGATTTGAAGATGTTCATGCACCTTCCTTGTCATCCGTTTCTTTGTTGCTGAGATTTGAGTTTTCTTACCATTCATTGGGCGGAACAGGAATATGTCTTACTTGTTTGGCACTGGCTACAGTGCGCATGAGACATCCAATATTTAAGTCGATGTTTACTGTTTCTTGAATATCCCAAAATTTTTAGAAGACAAGTCTTCAAACATGATTTGTTGGTTTACAGCAAATAGTATACTGTTCTTCTTTGTTTGCAGTACCATTATCATGAGATATGTGGTGCCAGGCTTTCATCCTGATTTTTCACATTGCACTGGAAATAAAATGTTGAGACTACGTTGTGGTCTGTTCATACAGGTAGCAAAAATTACCCACATTAGACATCCATAGTTGCATAATTTTTTGCATTTCAAAAGAATGTAATGTTTATTCATGCTCAACATGTAAGTGCTTCCATTTGATTTGCCCCCATCCTATTCTGTCACCCTGTCTTCCCTATCATCAAAATGCCAAGTCAGCAGTTCTTCCTCTGTCTGGGACTAGAGTAAGAATCTCTGATGCAAGCTGTATGTATGAAAATTGTCCATAACATTTTTATAAAAATTATATTATGGTAACATACTCTATTTAGATGTGGAATTGGACATCAGAATCAGTTAAAAAATTTATTCCCGTTTCCTGTTACAAAAAATTTGTTGACTCGTTAACCTATTTATAAACATATAATTAATTTGTGATACAGAAGATGGATAGAGCAGCCTTTAATTACTGTGATTATATTGTAATCATATTTAAATATCTCGTGCTGTATAATTAACTTCCTTAGGTTAAGAAATCAGTCGTATTTGACACATATTGATTAGTAAATCTGATCTACTCCCCTGGACTTCCAGGGGCTGAAGAGGAAAGTTGGATGAATCATGCCATAGGGATGCCATGGACCCAGCAGTTGGTGGACAATGGAAGGGAGGCCAAGATCGATGAACATGGAGAGGAAGATAGAAGTGATACAGAGGAAAAAGATAAAATTGAAATTAGTGGAGAGGACATGACATGTCACATTGATCAAACACCTCATAGTTCTGAAAATGTGAATAGTACTGCCTGGACTGATCACTATAATAAAAGCATGGTGGGCGAAGTCCAAGACCAGTTAGTCAAATGCCCTCACTGTGCTCGACATTGCCGTGGGAAACACGTATTAAAGAGTCATATAGAGAATGTACACGTGCAGAAACCTCTTGACCAATGGGAACAGTGTCTCTTCTGCAATAGAAAATGTAAAACAAGGCGGTATCTTACGATGCATATACTTCGTGTTCATCGTATACGGCAAAGAAGAAGATAAAGGCTTGCCATTTATTGACCATATTGATGAAAGAAAATATGTACATTCTTCACTAATAATGAAGAACCTTTTTATAGCTGTAAGACAGTAATTAGTTCAGAGATGTGAAAACATTAACACATTCAGTATTAGATCATGAATATGAGTGGATTTTGTGAATGAGAATAGGAGCAGACTGAGTAGAATGAGGACTGGAAGTACTTCCTTTGCAGAAAGTGAGAAGAAATGTGTTAGCAGGATAGAAATAGAACATAGGCTGAATACTTTGCTCTTCTTGATAAAAATTGTACCTATGTAGAAAATGGTGTTGACGCTGTTAAAATGTAGTGCAAGTGCTAAATGAAATTTGGTCAGCTTTTTCTAATTTAAACTGTTGATAATGAAGTATCATTTTTGGAGTAAGAAATTCTTTATATAAATGTTGATAAAAATGTTGCATTTTCTAGAAATTTGAATCATATTTTTAGATTGAGTTTTGCTTGGAGTTAAAAATTTTTGTTTTAGGCTTACCTATGCACAGTACAATACATTTCAGTGGCAAATAACACATGACCAGAAAGATGTTACAATACAAATATGTACTTGAAAGTTCGTATTCACGTTAATGCCAGACACAGTTGGCCCTTCATTAATGTGACTGCTTTTTAGAAAAGGGTAATATACTGTATATCTACTTTATGTGCATCAAAGTTTATTTTATTGAATTAATATTTGGTGACCGTCCGAGTAGCCTCTTCTTGTTTCTTGGATACCACACATGGTATTTGTGTTCCATCTCTCGTCTTTTCTTCTCATAATGTGATCGGCCCATTGATGTTTTGCTTTGTCCACATGTTCGAGAGCATCCTAGATTTTTGACATATTTCGGACGTCGCTATTGTGCATTTGTTTTTCTCATCGTTTCTTGAGAGTTAGCCCCACGAGTTGTCTATGTTATGCACATCTTAAATGTGAAGTTGGTTTATTAAGTAGGATTTTATGTTCTCACATTGGTGAATATGAAGATGGCCATCTTCTGGGTTGTAGTGTACCACCGTTTCAGAGGTTGGTAAACTTCTACCAGACTACATGGTGCTAAAACCCAGAAGATAGCCATGTTAAAAATGGTTTATGTTATTCAACACGTTATCACACTTTATGTGACAGCGCAGTTCAGTGTTGGCATTGTGTAATATTTATGGATATCAGAACCTGAAATTCAGAAAATGTACTTTGCTTGCGATTGTGTCTTTGTGTTCGTGAAATAAAAAATTGAGTTCTGAGAAAAAGGTTCTTCTTAAGAACCATATCCTATATTACATAGGTGGAAGAAGATCCACCTCTGGGTCCAACTGTCAGTGCTGTAGAGAAAGTTTGAAAAGTTTTACTTTCGTTTGTCCTGGCTTCTTTGTATAGTGCTTGGGCATACAGTCTATTCTTCACACTTAATCTTGGGGGTTAATTGATATTTATAGAATTGAAATAAAGCACTTGGAGTTGTAAATGTTTAATTAATTTAAATTATTACTACTGTGTCAGTTAAATTACAAAAGAATTGTTAACTAGTGTCATGTACTGGTGCCATAAACAATAACTAGCCATTTTTCTATTCAGCTGATATTAGAGAGCCAGTCTCTTAAAATTTTTGTATGTCTGGCTATCATTGATCAAAGTAGTTCCATAATTTGCTTAGTGCATTCAGTAGTGTTTTGGAAAAGTTGACTTTTAGGCTGATAATAGTAATAGATGATTGTAAAGTGTGGGCCTTTGCTGCTCAAAAACCTGGATTGTGGGTTCGAATCTCGTTCAAGGCATGGATGTATGTCTGTCCTGCTTGTCCTGTGTAGGTCAAGGCTTGTTGGAAACTGGTTGTTGACTATTCTTATACCGGGTGCGGCAGAGGAAATGCATGTTTTTCAAATAACAATAACTCTGTTGATTTTCAAGTTAAAAAATTTTAATTACACAAAAAGAAAGGTTTTACAATGCAGTTTTTGTTGAACATTTTTGAATTACTTCCGAAGCATAACGTCTGTCAAGTGACGCCCTTCCTTCTGTACGCACTCTTGCAGCCTCTCCTCGAAATTCTGCATTACTCTTCCCAACATTTCTTCCCTCACAGTAGCGGTTTCCTGGGGAATGGAATCTTTCAGTTCCTGGATGTTACGTTTTGTTTCTGTAGACCTTTGATTTGAGGTAACCCCATAAAAAATAGTCAACATACGGACAGGTCAGGGGAGCGAGGCGGCCAAGGGATATCACCGAAACGGGAGATGAACGGCAATTACGGATTCACCTCTTTTGATAGAATTTTCAATGACAAACACCCGATGCTCGTGGGTCCACGGTGCCATGGCTACTGAAACTGCATCATCTAAGCTATCTACTAGCAAGGGGCGGAAATCCCCTACCCTCCTCCTTGCCGAGTATTAGCCATTTGAAAAACTTGCGTTTCCTCTGCCGCACCCAGTATTACAAACGCTTCAATATGTGCTGTATATATGATACATACGAATGTCGAGATTTCTCATAACGTGTTTATTTTACAGAGAAAGTATTCATAAAACGCAACATCTAGTATCATGCTTTAACAGTTTTACAAAGCATGCATTCTTAATGTTATGTTTATGTAATATAAGTCTATAATCCTGTAATATAGTGCATGTAGCTCTATGATAGCATATTGAACTTGTGTGGTGGTCATTATGCGATTGATTTCCAGTTGCATTTGACTCTCTTATTGTTTTGTGCAGCTGCCATGTTGTTTTACACTGTGCAAACAGTTTTGGCACCATAACAAAAGTTTATATTTTTGAACTCAAATGATATTTTCTGGGTTGCATTGGCAGCTCGTATTTGGAGGTTTGGATATCTTGGGGTTCTGAAACATTTCAATCAGAGTGGGATATGAGGTAGGTTAGCTTCAGGTACTTAATGGTTCAGAGCACAGTCTCTTGATTATAGGGAGAAAGTGGGGAAGCAGTGGAGTTGACTGGCATGATGGGCAGGATTTTTGTGGCTGATAGGGATATTCCTGTTTCATACTGAGTGAATCACACTGAACTGGTCGCAATATATAGAGCACTTTTACTTTGTTGGAATAATCCCATACAAATTGGTATGTAACATTTTAATTGGGTGGTACAGTCTTACAGTTTCATGCATTTATAGTTTGAAAATAACAATTCCATCTGGGTATACGTTGTTTCCCATGTTGGAATCTGTCCCATGAAAAAACTAACAGTAGCGAATTTTTCACTGTTGGCATTTAATTGTGTTGGATATGTCACATTTCTGTAGCATGCTGCTTCTCTTCGCATATTTTTATGCTGATCGTTCCCTACAGCCATAAGCATAGATAAACCTTAGGTGTTTTTTGTGTATCCTGTCAGACGAAGGATTGCAGGTGGTGAACTTCAGAAATTCCCTTTGATTGTAGCTATATGCTATGCAGGTATACAATACTAAACATGCAGCTTTACCCATGCCTTTTAAACCTCCCTCTAGAACAATTGTACATTGTAAACAATCCTTGGTGAGAAAAAATATTTATATATAGGTTCTGGTTAGGCACTTTTGTATCTCGTGGCACACTTGTCTCCCATTAGTCTGTGACTGGATATGTGTAATGCACAGGGCTCAACTCACGGAATTTCTAGTGAGGGTTGGCTGGGTTGTTTTAGTTTCTTACCGTATATCATTTTAGAAAACTTTTGATCAAAGGCACCATTTTTATGTTGATTTAATCTTTAATCATTAGTGTTATTTGTGTTTAGGTTGATTAATATGTCTAGTATGAGAATTTGTACTTACTGTGACCTCAGATGTAGCTTATATTAAAAAATATTTAAAAACCAAGAGTTGTATAAAAAGTGTAAAATTACTTCCTATTTTCATATTGGGGTTTGTAATGGAAAATGATGTACTCAGACACAGATACCTTAAGAAAGTAAATACCAGTAGATATTGTTTTAGAAATAAAATTCAAATAAAGTAACACAAAACCATTAAGAAAATTATTATTTCTTCTTCTTCTTCTTCTTCTTCTTCTTCTTCCGTTTCTTGACCGTTACTTCGGTCTTCCGGTGCCTAATATTAATTATTATTTCTAAATTGAAATAAAAATTAACATGAATTTTTAAGAACAGTAGTATATGAAGAATAATAAACTGAAAGGAGTATTGGAAATTTAGGTCTACATATGAATGTCTTATGTTTAGCAAAGAAAATTATTTTTAAATATGTGCAAAAATAACCACAAAATGTTACACAGATAGAAATTAGCATGACCCCCCCCTTCCCACATCAACATGTTTATCACCATGAGATCATTACATTTTCTAGTAGGAAATTGGAATGAGCTTAACATTTTGAGAGTGTATAATGGAATTAAGAATTTTAAATGATGGAAGAAATCCAGAAGAATAGAAATATTGAATATGATGGAACTGTATAGATGTTATTGTCAGCTTACATTATTTGATTAGATTGTGGTTTTCTGGGTTATTGTGCCATGTGGTCTTTATAGGCAAGCCACTTCAACTCACAAGACCACAACCTAAATTCACACCCCTGTGAAAATCTGTAATCCTTCCTATGTATGTATGTATAGTTTTGCTATTGAGAACACTATATGCTTTTAATTATTTATACACATAAAAACAAATACTTTTTTATTTTGACATTGTTAACATTTAAAGTGTAGCAAATGAGAATATTTTGGTATATCTGTCGGGACCTGCTGTTTCACCAAGCTAACAATCTACATCTTCACAAATAGAACAGAACTTTTCACATGCAGCTCTAAATTGTTTTAATACAGATTATTCTCACTAAAAAGAAAGTGGTGTATGAAAGATATTTCATGTAAGGCCGTTATATAAACAAAAGTATGTTTTTGAAGGTGAATTGGTTATTTTGCCCCCTTGCATTAACATACATATGTACAGGGAGAATGCTTACTTTGCCATGGCACCAACTTATTGCTATGTAGGAACGCTGTGTTGTTTGCCACCTCTCTAGTCGGCCAGCTGCAACAATGGTGAGATTGCAGAAACATCATAGAATGAAATTTACTAACCTCTCTGGCATGAGATGCAGAAAATGTTCACCATTGGCTCAGATACATTCCCCACAAATTCTTTGTTTGTTTGTTGGATGTACAGAATGCCTCTAGAAGAATAATTTCTGAGTTCTTCCATGTATGGATTGGTTAATTAATTAGACTTAGTTTTTAATGTCTCCACCAGTTACAGAAAATACTATATGTGGCTTCTGAATCACATGCCAGCAAATTTTGCACAGCTTTAGCTTTGTAAGGCCATATTTTCATTAATTTTGTAGCATTTCTCGATACTCTTGTTTCCTGTGCAAGGCAGTTGAAAGTTGTGAGGCAAATGTTTGAGGTGAGCTCAGACTTCATCCAAAAACTCAGATTTGAATGTTTCCACTTGCTCCTGTTACTTTTGGAGCTGAGTAGAAAAAGTGGCAACCAGCGCAGTGATTGAACATAGTTGGAAGGCAGTGCTATCATGTAGCAGGCAGATATTCTCTCTGCATAACATGAACATAATAAACCACTTTTATTTTACGTTCTTTCCAAATAACTCATGATGCTTCTCTGCATCTTTAGTGTTATTTACAGGCATGTCGTATTTGTGGTGATTTTGCTTTGAAAACAGTTCAATAAGTTTTACAATAAATTTGTTCCAAAATGGAGAGTTATGGGTTATTGTTTTCTGCAGTTAATATTTCTGCCCTCTTTTACCAAACAATTGAGAGTTTGTTATAATGTTGAAGGTATGAGGACCAGTGATATAATTACTATTATATGTAGTTTTCCTTGTATGTGATTTGTCTGGAATGAGATTGAATAAAACTTGACAAGAATAACAAGCAAGATTCATTATATCAGCAGAAATAGTGACATAAGTAACAACAAAAGCTATTGTGGGGATAGTATTTAATCTTTTTGGACTTAGTAATAATGAATAAAGTGGATGTTCGAACTGATACACGTGGCCTGGACTTCCAGGGCCTGTGTCAGAAGATGGTGGTTCCCCTTTGGATGATCGTCATCAGCAACAAAAGCCGACGTGTCCTGAATGTGGGCGTATGTACAGCACAAGTAGCAACCTCAAGCAACACATTGCCAATGTACATGCAAAAAATGACTACTGGGAACCATGCCATGTTTGTGGGAAAATGTTTAAAACCAGACAGTATTTACGTACACATCTACTTCAAACTCACGGTATCCGCCAGAGAGGACTGAAGAACTATGGTGGCATGGTAACACCAAGTGGAAATCAGACATGAAAATTTTGAGAGAAGATCAAACTCATGTGCAACAGGCCATGAATAAAATTGACTGATACACATGACAAGGAACAAGAATTCTGGATGGTGTGATACATTGCGCTCTGAAGTGTGGATATATGATCATTATTAAATAAGACCAGAAGTAAATGGGTTCTAAACAGCCATATGGAAGATTAAATGATTTTCCTGTAGCATAAATGTTTAGGTTCATCATTCATCAAATAGTTAGGAAAACATGGTGATTTAATACTAACTTGAAAGCAAGTTTTGAAATATGAGTAACAGGTTTCACATCTGACAAGTTTATATTATCTTGATTTTTGTGGCAGTGCATTCAGTGATTTAAAAAATATGAGTTTCTGAAGATATTGATATATTTTTGTACCTAAAAAACATACTGCCCAACATGTACTTCTTCTTTTCAAATCAAATCATACATTGTTTTTTTTATAAAAACCCATAGTTTTTGCAGTCAGGTTATAATATACATTTGGAAAAAAATTAATTTATTAATACTTGACTGGGAATAAATTCATCTTAATACTTTTCTATTTCTTTTTGAAGAGCAGTAGGGGGCGGAAAAGATATCATGATTTTTCCAATGCATGACTTTATATGATGTAGTTAGAGATCTGGTATTGCATTGGAACCAAGCTTACCTTTGGCATTGCATTTTTGAGTGTGAATTATAGGGTTTAACTTGTTATTGATATGCCGCTCCCTGTCGTTGCAGGGGCGGCTGTAGTAGGCTCCTCCCCCTCGTCTGTCCGCCCCCCGTGCCCGTTCTGTGGACGGGTTTACAGCTCACCCAGTAACCTGCGTCAGCATGTCATCAACGTTCATGTTCAGACATCCGAGGACCAATGGCATCGCTGTGATGTTTGTGGCAAGAAATGCAAGACTAAACATTACCTCATCAATCATAAACTGCAGGCACATGGCATCCGGCAGAGACAGGCTACTGGACCTTAACTTACTTGGATTCAGTGAACCTCAATAAATCTATGCTGGAATGAATCATGAATAGTCTGGCAGTGCATGAAGATTCTTCTGTAAAGTGTTGGCAGTATGGTGGTGTACTTCCAAAATGAGACATATATTGTGCCATGATTATAAATTCTATTTATAGTGTGAATGAAGTTTGTTGAGAACGTTTAAACTGAATTTTATTTATATTGATGACTAGTCTTTGAAATTTAAATTAGAAACTGAAGTGCATGCTGTTTATATGAACTATAGTAACATTTAATAGTTTGAAGTGTGCAGTTTAGTATAGTGTATGTGACAAAGACAAAGTGTGGATGGTTTGTATTCTGCTGTCATCCACATAATTAGTTACAGTTACATTTTTGTACAACAGTCATTAACGTGAGTAATTCTAAAGCAGTAATATCCTTTCATTCATTTTTGGTATACAGTCATAAGCTGGGTCATGGGCAATAAAAGTCTGGACCCAGTAAGGAAAATGATTCTAAAAGTGCTTGGATAGTTACCTCAGGTTAAGGTTTTAAAAATATTTAATTTTTAGTGCTTTTTCTTCTCAAGTGATTTGAGAATCTGGAATAATAGTGAGGCAGACAGGGCTTCCTTGGCACTATTTTTTTAGGTTCTTTATCCGTGGACAGTAAGCAATATAAAACTTTGGAATGTTGATAGTTTGTAGCATGTGCATGTATGTGTGCACATGAGTTTTGCTTTTGTAAGAATTTAGGTAGTGTTTTAAACTTAAAATAGAAATATTGTGCCATTAGTATTGGTTACTTTTAGAAGGAACTTTACAAAGTATTGAAAATAGTATAGCATTGCTTGGTAGAAAATAATAGTAACATTATTGCTACAAGCATTGCACATCTACTTGAAAAAGAATTGTGATATATTATTATCCTCTTTTGCTTTTATTATTACTTTCTTGTGCTGTGAATACATTAAAATATAGTGCATGATCTAAAAAGCTGTTTATTCCTGAAATGATTGCAGTCTCTTAAGTATTAGTTACCAGTTGCATTCTTGGTTGGTTTAATTTGAATTTGATTTAAAGACAGAGTTGTGATATTTTAAGTTGATGGTATTGAATTTGCCTTGTGTTTATTCAGGTTTTATTAAATTTTAGTAATTGGGGTTGCCAGGTTTTTATTTAAAAATGTGGCTGACAATTTTTTCTGAGCGATTACCGCTAGTATACCTGCCCCTACATTTGGGTATCACTAAAATAGAAGGATACTTGTGAGATTTGAGTATTCCACGGTGATGATTAAATTAAATCCGTGGTGTAACAGCTCCAGAGAGCCAAAGCCGACTACCTTGACTGCTGGCCTCACGTTCACATGCCTAAGCAGAGGTGAATGATCATCCAATCAGATATAGGATGATGTGTGGTCAGCACGACGAACCCCCAGCCATTGCTAGCTTTCCTGACCGGATTACGCTACCCATTGTAGCTCCCCAATTTTCTCAGGATGCTGGGTTGGCACTGGTCCCATACACCGGTCGAAAGCTCAAGAGAAAATTTCTTCTCCCCCGAGACTTGAACCAGCGCACATTCTGTATCGCTGGTCCGAAGCATGATGCCTCAGACCGCGCGGCTATGGCGCGGGACCCACAGTGATGATGTTCTTTTGTATTTTGGCACCATATTGACTATGCAGTAGATAACATTTTGGAGAAATGTACTGTCTCCTTCTTCAGCTAAAACCCAGAAGAACATCATCATTAGGATAGTTATTTCTCGTGCTGAGGTTAGTGGTGGAACAAAACAATCTCAAGGTTGATACAGTGGTGTATGAAGGCTGGATGTGGTGTTATCGGGATGTATGTACTGCTATTGATGAGCAACACATTACAACAAAGAAATTGGGTAATTCACTAGGTTTGTTATTGAAATATGCCATGAAACTTGATACTCTTCCTTGCCTGATCATAAATTCTTAGAGCCACACACTTCACCATAGGATACACACATGTATAATTAAAGTCTTTCAGAAATAGAGATGTATGTTGTAACTAGTTGACTCACTGTAGCCAAAATTATCTCAAATTAATGTAATCGGTATTCTAAACTATCTAACTCAAGTCACTACATTTATAAAATATCTCAGATTTTTTTTATAAAAAAATTTCCTCCTAATTGTACTGGCCCTTGGAGACAGGTCTGTTCTCTTTAATAACTGGTAAATGAGTGTTTTAGAGAGTTTTGAACTTGGTAGACCACAGTTTTCAAACCTCCTTCTCAGTTTCTAGTTGTATATGAAATCCCTCAAACATGATGGATTTCATCAGGCTTTTGTAATTAAGAGGCTTTACTCCTCAGAACACATCTGATTGGCTGGTGTCTTCATATTTGTACTTTGGTCAGTGGGAAACAATGATATGTCTGATTTGAAGTTTTTGCAGCGGTGAGTATGAAGATTTCTGTCTTCTGGGTTGTTGCGCTGTGCAGTATGGTCGATGTTTACCATCGTTTCAGAGGTCATACTGCCTCCATTGGTAAACATCTACCATACTACACAGTGCAACAATCCAGAAGACAGAAATCTTCAATTGATGACATGCACTTGCCCAATAAGCCCATTCTTGCTCCAACCAACATGTAGCTAAACTACTAAAGGGCTGAAACGAATGGCATGCCACAACCCATGTATGCCGTGGCTTGATTTTATTTCCTTGGTGTATTTCACCCAAGTTTGAAACAGTAATGTGATAGTTTTAGTTCTCACAAACTGAAGTGTCAAGTAAAACTGTTTTGAAGCCAATAACTGTTAAATTATGGATGCTTGAAACCTACAGCTGCTTTTTCATTTGAATTATTTCCCAGCTAATGAATAAATGAAAATCAAAATAGGTAAATAATATAATAATTTTGTGAAATTTGAATTAGTGTATAGCTGAGCTCAGACTCAAACCATGTGCTCTGAATTGCTTGGGCTCTGAGCTGCTTTGCAGGTTAAGGAATCCAAAGATACAATGATGCTAAGATCAGAGCCAACTACTTCATCCATTTCACATTCTCATATATTTTTTCTGTCTTCCAATTTCCTTCTGTCCTCCAAGCAGAGGGCTGTTTTCCAAGAGTTTCCCCTCCAAACTTAAGTAGTATGTCGTGTATATGACAGACTTTCTCAAGACAGCAGGACAAGATGTAGTAAGTGAAAATTGTGTGTGTACAGGACATGTAATGTAGGTTCTGTGAGGAAAGAAAGCATGTTATCAGAGAAATTACTCGGACAGAGATGGCACATTACGAGAACAGGATATAGTTTATTTACACTGTGAATTTCTCAGTGATACTGATGTCGGGAACTAACGCATGATACAATTATTGCAGTTATTCATCCCCTGTATCTAGGAAAGTAAATAACATGTTTGTGTTGCGGCAAATTTTGTTGTAGACGTAGCATCATCTTGCATTTGTTTAATCAGCTGTATTGAGGTCTGTTCTCCATTGCCCTTCTAAGAGAACAATTGAAAATAACTGTGCTCCCACCATTTATTAGTGTAGCCTTTTGTACGAGTATTTTGCTAGTGACCAAAGCACGTAGTATCATACTATTATTGTTACACATAGGGAACACAAAGTCATTTACAACTTTCAGTAACTGTAACTAAACTTTCATCAATTCTAATTATAAGAAATGTATTTATTAGATAGATATGATGTTCAAATTGTCTTTTTTAGTTATAGTACCACATGCCACCACCACTAGTGTTCTGGTAGTACAAATAAAAGAAAAATGGTGACTTTACTGTTGCTGAGTGAGTGCAGTGCATTTTCTGGTTTCAAGAAGCAAAGTCTACCACACAAGTTCAGAAAACATTTTTTACACATCATGGCAAAGATGTCAGATGCCTAGCATGGTCATTTTGTTGAGCTTGCATGTTGTATTATGTGTTAGTCACACAAAGAAAAGTGGTAGGTCAATTGTATGTGAATAAACAGTGGGTCATGTGAAGATGTGCATCTCTCAAAGTCCTAATAGGGCAGTGGACCTCCATGTCTTCTTTCATCTTGCACAAACTTCGTAAAACCCAAATCAGTCTTGGATGATTTAATGAGCAGAACCGTGACTGATGCACAGGTGATAACGCCACTTCATCGATAGTTACCCGTCAATTACGGACTCCTTCAGTGTTTTCCTCTGTAATTGATGTGAATTAATAAAACCTTTTGTTTTTTGTGATAAGTTTGGGGACCGCATTTCTGAATAGTCAGTCCATTTAATAGTAGTTGCAGTTTTCTGTTGTTGGGTTTCACTTAGAAGAAATTAACCTTTCGTATTTGAGGTGGAGGGAATAAAAGATGCTCTAAAAGAGTGTAATAACAAGATTGGGAAGGTTTGTTTTTGGAGAACACCGTGATTACAAAGGTGTACTTCACACCACATCATAGGTGTTGATGTCAGCAGGGTGAACAAGGGAATAAATTCACAAATGGCATCAGTGGTATTAATGTTACAGCTGTGACAATATGGAATGCTGTGCTCCAACAGTGACATTTGACCATGTGATTGTCTAGTTTGTAGGAAAAATGCTAGACTGACGGACAGACAGACAGACAAGCTGACATGGTCAGAGCCTATAAGGTGTTCTTTTTTTATGTTACAGCATGAACATCTAAAAAATAAAGAATTTAAATATACACTATGCTTTCAGTGCAGCAGAATATAAATTGTCTAAAAATATTGAGTTGTATTCACTTGTTGATATCAGTTGAAGATCTTTTTTAAGTGCCAGTATGATTAAATGTAAGGGCTGTTAATTTTTTAAAACAATTTTCAATCTTTGCTTCATGCAAGGCTGTTGTTGGCAGCTGAAATCAGAAGTAAAAGGGTCAGCGTCACTGCACTTGTAATGTGATCGGATGTGTGTTTTGATTTGCAGAGTTCCTTATTAAGAGAATCATGTACACTAGTTAGTGAATATTCATATTTATATTGATGCTCTATTCTACTTTGAAATTTGCATAATAAATATATAGATTTAAAAACTTTGGGAATTTTTATTGAAACATTTGAATGCTGAATGTATGATGCAAATTGTGGGCTCAAGAATGGTTTCATTTTAGTACATCTTAAATGTTCATTAGGTTTTCTTCGGAAGGTATGAAATCATCCAAACGACAGTTTTTCTTCTTTTTTCAGTGTGGGACAATACAAAATTCTATTTGCATTTTGAAACATGTGTCCATTCATGAATTTCAAACTGCAAATTCAAATACAACATAAATATTACAGTATACTTTCTATAACATTGTCTATTCTTAGCTTTCATAGTGGTTTCCTCCCCATTTCATTTCTGATGGTGATGATTCTAATTGGAACCATTCTTGCTGGCCTGCATTGCAGGGGCAGGTGCGGGAACAGGCTCGGGTGACGGTTTGTCGGGGCCGGGTAGGAGTTTCGAGTGTCCGCTGTGTGATGCAGTGGTAATCGAGCTACCAGCGATGCGTGCACACCTAGAAGAGCATTATCCCCGCGACTCCCCCACATGCCCCGTTTCTACTTGCGCCAAGGCCTTCTCACATCCGAATTCTGTTCGCAACCACATGCGCATGAAGCATACACAGCAATGGGACAAGATGAAGACCCTGAAATGGTCGTACATGTGAGCACTGAGAGACATGGTACCCTACGTTTTATTCTGGTCACAGTTATAACATAATTTTTTAACAACTGAACAGGGACTTGGGTGGTTAATTACAGTCATTTCTCCATTTATATTGTAGATGAATTCCTAAAAAAATCATGAAAACAGATATTTTTCCATGATGATTGAACTCTGAGTTGACAACAGTTCTATACATTTATTTATATAAAAGGTTTATGTAGTTTTATCTGATGTTGGCATCTTAAGAGATATTGTCTCCCTCACTGTTAGTGCCATGCTGTTGTCTGCCATGTTACCTGTTACCGACTGAAACTGAATTAATATTAGAATTCAGATGATGTATGTGAAGAACAGATCATATTATTTTGCAGAAGACGTGTATAAATGGAGAAATTACTGTTAGTTAATAAGACGATTGTAGTAAAAGCCATGCAAGAAACACTACAGTGCTCTTTCTTAATAATGGCTAATATTACTGTGTGAGGAGCAGTATATAACCTTCTTTATGGCGTTATTTGACATTGAAAAAAGACAATGCCTCCTTAAAGAAGGAAAGAATGGAGTTGTGTATGAAACAGTGTCACACAACTTGCATTTAACAAGAATCCATGACAACAAAACAACATATTTTATACTACAGCTTGCAGATTTTCAGTTTCATAGTTACATATTGAAGTGATTATGAAAGTGGTCGTATGCCATCTAATTATTTAATACATAAACGTAGTATGCAAACAAACATTTTTAATATATGTACTCGAAACCATTTGGTTGTGCAGTCCATTGTAGACTTTACATTGCACCAGTTTTGTAGGAAGAGAAGACTTTGATTTGTATAATGGATACTGAAATGATAAAAATGTAATTAGGTATTTGTGTGATCACATTGTAACCAACTTATGAAAGTTGTCATTTAGATCACTGTGATTAGGATTGTGAAACAGATGGATCCTTCATCATTACCTTTAATTTGGAACTAGTGAAATTTGTACATTTAATTTGTGAATTTTTACTGGTTGTTGAAGGTGATGCTCACTCGATCATCCTTATCAATCCAGAATACAAAGACATTTCATATTGTTGCATGGACTTGTTTTGTTTCAAACTTCAGTGTCTTCCTACAGACTTTTTTTATATAAAATTGAGAATAATTATTTTACCATTTATTGAAATTTGTCCATATAAAATGAGTGGATTGTAGGGAACTTTGGTAAGAAAAAGTCCCAATTCCATATAAAAGAAACATGTATCAGTTTCCTTCATTTTAGTCTTGATACTTCTGATAAAATGATTCTATATACTATCTGGACTTTATTCATTGAAGTTTTATTAAACTGTTTTATTGTATACAACACATTATATAGAATTGTAGAGTTACGTGGGACATCTTGGTGCTGTATGACGAAAAGTAGTACTTGCATATTTCTACATTTACTGTAGGTGACAAATTATTGACTGTTATGTATCTCACTGGAACAGTACATTTTCTGCAGATTTATTTGATTTGTGACAAGAATTCAGTCTTCTGGGTTGTTGCGCCTTGTAGTCTGGTCGATGTTCACCAACGTTTCAGAGGTCATACTGCCTCCGTCAGGGCGATTGGTTGGTTCGTAAACATTGACCAGACTACTCAGCGCAACAACCCAGGAGACTGAAATCTTCACACTCACCACTGTGAAAACCTCAAATCTTACAAGAATTCTCACATTTACTACTTATTATTTCACTGTATCTTGTATTTACCTGAAGTGGCATCTTCTGAAACACCTTAACTGCAGTCATACTGTATGTCAGATCTGCACAAATCGCTTATAAATTCAGGAATCTTCTCCAAAACTAGTTACCAAAGTAGAGAACAAAATACTTTGGTTGAGAAAGTTGCTCATTTTTATTGACACAAGGACAATTTAAACATACTAATCTGAATATGTATTATATAGACAAGAAATTAAAACTTGTGTTTTTTTATTGCTAGTGTCTGAATTGTCAGTTGTCAGCATTAATATTTCTTTCTGTGCAGTTATCATCAAATGAAAGAAACTAAGTTTCTTTGCGTCATCTGGTATATCAGAAATGTTAATGGTATTTTTTTAATTGTGATAAAGATTATGAAATACACATTGTTTTCACAGATAAGATAAAAGATTTGTTTCCATAGTTACTCCCACAGGTCCAGTACTGTTTATCAGAAAGTCTTTTGTAGCCATACATGTCTTGTTTTAGCACTGGAATGAATACCAATGCCCTTGAAGGGTCAGATATTTTCTAGTAGTGATGGCCCATCCATACTATTGGGCAGTAAGTGTTTCTTTTCGTATTTTGTAATTTGTCCCACTTATTGCTGTGTATTTCATGGTTGAGTAAATAACCCATAATTATCTCACTTTTTGTTAGAAATGCATACACACACACACACACACACACACACACACAAATCAGTGGATGAAATCAGACTCTCAGTTCAGATTCAGACTCAAACATGTGTTAATGTATCTGGCAGTGCACGATTTCCATCGTAAGAAATGCGCAGTCAAACAGTTTATGTTCCAGGAGACTATTGTAATTTGTGCAGATGAGGTATGAAAGACATCACCTTACCGCATGCAAGAACTGTACCTGCTGTGTGACAGATTATAACAACTCCTATCTAAAGGGTACCGGGGGTCCTTTCCTGGGGGTAAAGCACAGCTTGGGCATGATGCTGACCGCCCATCTAGTGCCGAGGTTAAGAATCAGTAGGAGCTATAATTGTTTATTAACTTCTAGCCTCTAACTATGAGAAATTTACTTTTGTAAAATGCGTTTGAATGGCAAGTTTTACAACATGGTGATGACATTCTGGTAATGTAAAACATTAACTACAATATTTGAAGTTTTCATCTTCCTATAATGTTCACAGCATTGCACTAGAAGTTTTATTTTCACACTGATGTGGTTTTTCGTACTTAAGTTGAATGCCTTAATAGTGCATAGATCCTACATAGTGGTGTATTCCTTCACTATATATATTACCACATACTTTTAAAGTAGTTCTCTTTCTTTTTCTATACATACGTTGAGAAATGATTAAAAAAAGATAGTGTGTGACTGTTTTGTGACGATGCCACGCATTATTTTGTAAATGAAGACAGGAAGATACAAATAGGCATAATAGTTATATTAATTTTAAGAAGGGAGTACAGATGTACTATTTTAAAATGCAACCCAAGAAGTCATGTACTGTGGAACAAAAATTAAATCAGAAGCAGGTGCACTGCTGTGTAATATAACCTCACAACTTTCCCCGTGTCACTCAAGTCAAGGCTACCATTTGCACAGAAGCCGTGTAAACATGAGCAGAACATATGTTCATTCTTGCATTCCATCCAGATCATTTGCTGCTCTTTGTGAATTATTTAGAAAATCATATCCTTAGTCAAAAGTACCAAAAGAGACAACAGTACATTGACCAGTAGTAACATTTTGGGACAGAGGAAGTGTTTGTGTATCTTTGAGAAGGTGGTGGACATCTGCTGTTAAGATGTGTAAGTTTTTTCTAATAAATAAAAACTAAAATTAGCTCATCTTGTAATATTGATATTACCCAAGCTTAAAATGCTGCTGTAGTTAGAGTTGTGTTTTAAATGGAACATTCTGTATTCTGTTTATATGACTGGCAAAATGATGACTTAAGTTTCAGTTTTCCTTGTCCTCAAATTAGCTGATTCCATCCTACCAACATTAAAGTCCAGTTCACAAAAAGATTTGTTAGAAAATTAAAAATTTGTGTAAATTAAAATGTGAAATGGTGGAGTAAAAATGTGCTGAAACTGTAAGAACTGGATTTTAGATATTCTTCTTCATCTTTTCCACCATTTTGATAGTTCTATGTGGGGGGAGGGAAAAAGAAAACTAACTGAAGCATCACCCATTTATATTAATGAGCTGGAGAACTGTGTACATGGTTTCAATTCTGTCTGGTCTTGGGGTGCTACCAGTACAGCATTTTTAGGAAAACAATAAATTGAAGTGAATTCTGTTCGTGACTTCAAATACGTTTTTGGTTTTAGTATGAATATCCCTGTCTAATAATTTGTAGTCAGATTTTATTATAGTATTACAGACACAAAGATAGAAGAGGAAATAGGCCACAAATTTTTGTGAGCATATAAGAACAACTTCCTTCTTAAGCATGTTGAATTATTTATTAACCCTGTATGATGATTTATAATGGCTGCAGTAAATAAACAAGTGGAAATGTTAAAACATTAGACAATTTTACTGCATGTTTTATTAGTTGGTTTTTGTGGACAGTTACTGGGGAAGGAAATGGCAGGTAAGAGATTTATTTGTTTTTCTTGTGGAAGTTCAGTGTATATGTTTCATTATAGTCACTTTGCCACCAAGCAGTAAAAGTTTACTTACTAATGTTACGTTGCATTTCTTAGTTCCATATTATTTACATATAGAAATTGTGATTTGTATGTCTGACCCTTATTTCCACTTCATTGGTACATTAAGTTTTCTTATTCTAGAAAGTAAGAACTAATAAATATTATGAAATAATGCAACTGAAAACATACTATGTCAACAAATTATTACTTTCATTCTGCAATATGGAAGTACAGGAGTAAGAACTTTAAATATGTGTATTGTATATATTGTTTGAAAGGAATGTTTCATGATCATGACTAAACTTCTAAGTTGAAACAGCAGTGATAAATTATTTCAAAATGATTCTGATGAAGGTGTTATCACAATTACAATAGCTATATTTTGTTGGATTTAATCCATCTTTATGGTTTTCCAGGATGATGTTATGAAAATTAATTGTAATACTGTCAATCTGCTAAGGTCTGGAATACTAAGCTCAGTCATTCTGAGTAAAGAAGTGTGTTGTATGCTGATTTACAAGTGTGCAAAACTGCATATGTTGTTCACATAGCTGTTGAGGTGGAAAATGTTTTATCTTTTAATTAAGTTTGATCAGTGCTATTGGTTCATATTTAAGCGACTCAGTAGTGTTATATAGGTTGAATGTTCCCACATTGAAAACATTTTCACATAAGAAATGTCTCCATAAATTTATGTTTTGATATCCTCTGCAATATTGTATCGTGAGTATTTATGACAACCAGTCATTTGAAATTATATTTATTTTTTATTGCCTTGTATAATTGTGCATGAACAATTGGCATGAAGACTTCATAGATTCAGAATTTCCTAGTGATGTTTTAGTTTGTTAACTGTAAAAAATTTGCATTTATAATAAGAAAATTTTTGTGGATTTGCAGTGACTGTAGAGTATGTATGATTGTTTCAGTATCTCGACGTGGGCTGGATGTGATGCGGGTTCGTGCCACCGATCCTCGTCCTTGTCCTAAGTGTGGAAAGATTTACCGTTCGGCACACACCCTGCGCACACATTTGGAGGATAAGCATACTGTGTGCCCAGGGTATCGCTGTGTTCTGTGTGGTACAGTGGCAAAGTCTCGCAACTCGCTTCATTCTCACATGAGCCGACAGCATCGTGGCATCAGCACAAAAGATCTGCCAGTTTTACCGATGCCATCACCATTTGACCCAGATCTGGCATCTCGGCTTCTGGCAAAGGCAGGTGTCAAAGTTTCAGCCGCCGAATTGCGCGCTCGAGCATCGCCTACAGGCCCTCGCCGTCCTGATGTGCGCCTAGAGGTGAAGTCAAACCACATAGGTGCACCATCAGAAGCCGGAAGCAGCCTGTATGGTGGTGATGATCCTGAGGACCTCACAGTTGCCAACTCAAGGTTTGGTCCCTTATCTCCACCACCACCCACCGTCCACAATTCTGCTGCTGTCATCACCAAGGTAGGTTCCAAACATCACCACGGAATCCCAGTTACCTCTGCTGGCAAGTCCATAGACTCAATTGCACACAATCTGGTGGTTGGTGGTGGCAGCAGAATGGGAGAATCGAACCGTGTACCACCTCCTCCTCCTCCTCCACCTCTGCCTGCACCAACAGGATCCTGTATGGGCAGTGCCATCCTGGACACGTACCTTCAGTTTATAGCAGAAAACTCCAGCAACAGCTTAGGGCTCGGTTTGAGCAGCAAGCATGCAGCAGTTGCAGCAGTGGCAGCAGCAATGAATGAGGGAGACAACAGTAAGTTGGGAGAGAGGGAGGAAAATGAGATTGGAGAGGTTGAGGATAGAGGTGCAGATGAGGAAATAGAGGAACTGGAATCCTCAGCAGGAGAAGAGGAGGATGAATACAGTGAGGAGGAACAGGAAGTCATCAAAGCAGAGTGAAAATATCGCCCTTCGGCCAAGCCGCACATGAATTCCATCCAACTACCTCACATTGGAATAGTAGCCCATACTGATGATGGTTCCATTCCAAGAAAGGAGGGAACCCTTAGCCAAGCAATTCATGCCAAAAGGAAATGAACACAGGACAAGAATATTTGTGTAAGCAAATTTACTTCCTGTATTATTCCTAGTTTCTTTTATTTATTTTTTTTAACAGTACAGCCTCATTTATGGGAATGTTGAGTAATGTAGGAGAAAAACAAATGTAACATATATGACTGAATGAAATTCCATCCTTCTACCTCAAATCAGTTATGTTGAAATATCAGAAGGGGTTTCCTCCCATTCATTTAATAAGTGAATTTTAAAAAGAGAATATGTAAAACAGTCTCCATCCAGTAATTCCCCACATAGTGGAATCACAGTTAAAAGAAATCAGGGGTATGTATACGGTTAAAAAATTGGCTTCGCGTGTTAGGTACTGTATATATATGTGGTGCTTCAACTCTCCTTGAGGTTGCAAAAGCAGGAAATTTTATTGTTTGTATTAGGAGGGAGCTATCAAAAGATGTGTCATTTCATCTGATAATAAAGTAAAGGAATTTTAAATTTGTTATTTGCAAAAAGAAATGACAGTTGAATGAGGTTGAAGTAATAGAACTATGTATCTAAGCCAGATGACTGTTCATTTAAAAACCATTGACATATTTTCCAGTGTTCTTGGAAGTTTTGTGTGAAATTTACTAAAATAATGTTATGTAAATAAATTTTACAAAATCACATTACTGGTATGAGGTATTGTGGACTAGGATAGTAAGAGTAATAATTGTGTAGACATCATAGATGTTCTGAATCCACTGTGCATCAGATAGAATGATGAAGATTACACTTTTTATTTCTTACTTGCTGCAGTTATATTGCTTCCAAGGACACTGATTAAGACAGTGAAAAATAAGAGTGGATGTGATTATTTGTACTGGTGATTATTGTATGATAATGGAGTTAACTAAAATTTTGCATGACACATGGTGACATTACCCTGCAGAGGTTCCTAACAGATAAACATTTAATATACATGATTACTTAATGTTGAGGGTTCCTGCTCGCAAATGTGACTGTGTAGCACAATAAAGGCAACAGTCCTCTGCAGAAAAAGAGAGAGATGGACTATAATATTGCAGAATCGTTCCTAAATCAAAGTCCAGTCAGGATTTTAGCTCACATTTTCTTTTAAACTAGCTAGTCCTGATATGCTAGCATAGTTTGAGTGACTAAACTCTCATCCTGTTTCATTCATTTATGAATAAACAATAGATGTGCTTCAGAAGGTAGATACATTATGGGCAGGATAGTAGAATATTTTTCATAAACATTATTACTAAAGGATTTTTGTGATAGGCAAGTAACTTTAGTTCATTGCTAATGCAGTAGGATGGATGCATATTGCTTTACATACGTTTATGTATCGTATTTGAGGAAACACTCTTGGCTTTAGTACAATACTACTCTGTCAGAGTAGAAAATGGAATATGGGTCTGTAATGATGAACTAGATTATCAGCAACCCAGTGCTGTGCAATGTGGACTGATTTGTTGCATACCTATCGAGGCATGAAAATGTGGCTTCCAAGAAAGCTTATAGCAGTCTGTTAATACCTCTTACAAGTGGAATTTTTAACTTACCTCATTTTGCTTGTCAGACCTTAAAAGATGATGAAGATGCAGTATATAAATACATAGTCTTGGGAGTTTTAATTTTGTCTAAAAGTTTTATAAAGTACAAAGTCTCTGGGAATAAATACAGGTGCTGTTCATTTTAGGTATTCTCTCACAGGAGTATCTGAGCATGGCACGCCACCATCTTACCTCATAGTTCACACAATACCTCAGTGCAGTATATAATTATTCACGCAAATCTACCATTGTTGGGGGTTTGCCTTACACTCCTCAGGAACACGCGCATAACTGAGTAAACTAAGGCATTTGGACACACAGTCATATCATCCATTTTGTGCCATTGTATTATTTTTATTTTTTACGAGAATCATTATATGTCACAACAGAGCATTGGAGAACACTTCTGGTATGAGATATAGTCATACTCCAGTCTTTGTGTCATCAGGATTGAACTTCAAAAGTGATAATAGAATGATGTATAAGCAGGCATACTGCAGTAACTTTGATATGTTTGTTTATTGATATATTTTAATTCAGTGTAAGAGTTTTGGAGATAACATACAATAATATATACTTGTGGATCATGGTATTCTGGATTGTGACAGATGGAGGTCATATATTCCTTCATAATGTTGGTATCACCAACAAGACTACTTGGCAGCATCACAACCCAGAAGACGGTGACCCACATATTCATCGCTGTCAAGAACTTGAAATCTCGTGTAATATTTAGTTGATGTGAGAAGTTTCTTGACAAGTTCTGTGACTAGAGATTAAGTAGTATGGTATTAGTTGGCACATCATGCACATAAAAGCTGCATACACACATATATGTACATAATTATATGCCCTCACATACATGAATTGTGAAGTTCATGTAATTAATTATCTTCCAGTTGGTATTATAATAGGTCTGTTACATAACTTCCATAATACTACTTTTCAGTAGATCTTCCATTGTTGTATACAACTAAACATAATTACTCAATGTTTTCAGGTATTTTTTTATTGTTTTCATGATTTCTGTTTTTGACGCAGAAGTTCACTTCCTGTAGTACTTATTTTTATACCTCGCTTAATATTAACATGGTTTAAGGGCTGTTATGTGACTTCTCCTTCCGTTATCATTCAGTCCTGATGGTCTGTTCACATCAAGCTCTGGGACAATCAACCCCCCAACTTTGAAGTTCAACATAACAGATAGTTTTAATGCAGATAATTGTTATGTATGAAGTTAAATGCTGAAAAATGACTCCCTTGTATGATTAATGTATAGATCGGTGTGAACAGTCTTGTATTATTATTATTATTATTATTATTATTATTATTATACCACTATTGTTATTATGGTTACTAGTATTATAACTACAGCTGTCATCACCACCACTGTCATCATTATCATTATTTAGACAGAATGTAGATGCAGATGGATTTTGAAACAAGTTTACCCTGAAAATTTTATTGTTAACCCTGTCTTTTATTATTGTTTCTGAATTGTTGTTTTGGTCTGTTCTGATGCTGATATTTTTATCTGATTTTGAAAAGTATTATATCAGCTTGGAATCCAGTGAAAGAAAATGTTGAAACAAAGTCTTGTGTAATGCTGTTTGGGGAAAGTCTGGCTTTCTAGAGATTCACTGCAGTGCACAAGCCACCTGAACAGTGTGTCTAAATATATAGGAAGTTGTATCTGACATGAACACTAACAGGTGGAGACAACGCAGTGTGGATATGTGTTAGTTGTTACTGCAGTTTTCATTAACTTCTCATGAAGTCAGACATGACAGTTAAAAATAAGAATATTACTCTGAAGTTGTAATGAGTGTCATCACATTAGAGATTAAGATAATTAGGCGTGCTTTTTACTGTTCCGTGAAAAAGTAATGTAAAAATTATAAAAAAGAAAGGTGCTTTTATCTTTTTTTCTTCTTATTGCTTGTATAGTTTCTTTTTCTTTTTAAAGCAAATTTAGATTAAATTGTAAATAACAATTATGAATGATAGTCTGAAGAAAAGGTAAAGATTCTTTAGCTATTTGAATTTATAGATTTGATTATATATTAGATAGCTTTGTTGGAAAATTTCAGGATTATATATATATATGATAATAGTATGAGAAATTGGTACTAACCAAACCATCATATTGTTTTGTCAGTGTGATAATTGATCGTAGCCTCTGACTGTTTCCCAGTTGATCCTCCCGGTACTCTTGAGTCATATTGGACTAGCTTGGTTCAGCTTCCCTCCAGTTTTAACCTAGTTATTTAGTTTTATATAGTAATATTATCGTTCCATTTGTTGACCGCTGCGTGGCGCGGTGCATTACAAAATGAGACATGACCATGCGGTTTGATGGTCACTCACCGCATGACACGTAACGTACTGAAGACTAGCTTTCTGTCGTCCACAGAAGCAACAATACTACTCATACTACCTCATTACAATGGTTTATTGTAAATTAAGTGTACCCTAGAAATAAGTGTATGTTAGTTACTAGGTTATACAATAATACTAGAAGAAACAAAAAATCAGCAAATTGTTGTGCTGTGTATGATAACTGTAGTACAACAAACAACTACTTAATGTATGGCAAGAATAACAAGATGTGTTGTTAGTTTTATAAATGGATTTTTTTAAAATTCTTTTGTGACCAGTGTTGATGTCTGGACTGAAAGATTTGTACTACATTTCTCGAGTTAAATGTTGTTAGGAATGTGGATATTAAGTCAGCCAGAATCAGAATTTGAATTTTTATATTTTGTTTTATGCATGTTTAATCTTCATTGTAGTACTTTTTTAAAGGGAAAGAAATTATTTCATTTTGTTTTATGTCAGTTTTCTGGTATATTATTAGATATATAAAAATTATAAATTATGTATTGAAACATAAATAGAAACCTCAACTTTTTTGGTGTAAATTGTAGAAAGTGAGGTCTGTGTTTTACATGTTTGCGAGCTTATATAAACAGTGAAGAGAAATAGTGTTTGTATTCAGTGCCATATTTACAGAGAAGGAATTTTGTTTGTTTTTGTTTTTACTTTTTTTTAATTACCGAGGGCTCGGCAGGCAAAACAATGTGGTTCCTAAGTGTAGAGTACAGTTCCTCAACAATGGTAAAGATGGCATCTGTGTTCCATTTATAATAGTGATAAGATCATAATGCTACAGCTAACAAAATTGTGGGGCATGCATTAAACATGTTAAATACAAGCAGTTAAGGTGGTAAATGAAATTCCATTTGTTGTTGCATTACCACACTGAGTATTCAGTTAAAAAATGAAAGCATGTGTTGTAGACATTGTTGCATATCCTTTATATTGTAGCTCAGTTTTAAGATCAAGTTATCTGTCTTTAATTAAACTCAAATTGTAGGGATAAATAGTACTCGCAGATTACCTTGCAGAAATATTTGCTCTTCTGGTTTTCTTAATCTAAATTTGAAATTTTTTTATGCAACTTCATAATTTTGACAAAAACTTTTGAAGAGAATCTTGACAGGTAGTTCTCCCCTGTTCTCAAGATATTTATGAATTAATTTCACATTTTGTATTATGTATTACAAATATGAGTTTGTCATTTATTAATATTGGCGCATAATACGCGATTTACAGGTTAAAACTGACATGCATGCCTCAGATAACTAGCTGATTTTTGTAATGCATTTTAGTTTGAGGGCTTTTTATTCCCTTGTATGGAGAGGTTAGCTTATTGTTGAGGGACTTTGTGCCTTCTTTGTACAGCATGATATGATTAAAATGATATTAGAGCACGTGTCAAATAGAGTAAAAGGCAGCCAGCACAAATTTGGTTGGCTGTTTTTTCAGGTGTTCACAGTTCCTATCTTGCTCCCTAATAAAGAAGAAATAATAAAAGAACTTTTTATAGGTTAGAAAAAGTAGGAGAAATTACACACATACGCATTATTACATATTTTGCTGTAGAAGCATGAGAAATGCATACATAGTAGATGTGAAAAATCAAGGAAAGAGGCAATCAATTTGGTTAGTAGTTTTAACTTCTTTTTATATGTATGTTTAATTATTCCTTATGTTTAGTTGATCATTTATGATGAAGTTTTTCAGTTTCTTCCCATTTAAAGTTAAGAAAGGTAGACTTTCACAACACGGAGCTCTGCATAATGGAGGGAAACATGAAATATATCTCATTGTAGACAGCTACACACATCCCACTTATTTACCTTACATTACACACAGGTTATTAACTCAGGTAAAATATTGATTGTAATAGAAACAGTATTTTTGTTACTTCTTTTGTAACATTTACCCAGTGGTTTTTTATATCTCTCACACACTGAATGTATATAGATTGTCCGCTCAGGATTGTGCTTTTTCTCAGTGTCTTTCAAGGTCAGTCTGTCTATAATTAGTGCACGTAAGATACTGGCCTTGACAGACATAAGTCTCTACAAGAATTTAACAAACTTCCTCCCTGTTGCTAGTCCGTGTTGTGAGGTGAACAAGCTCTGACAACTGTGGGAGTTCAGAACCTCCGCAGACACAATATGCTATTCTTCAGAATCTGTAATTAAGAATTATTATATATAAATATGATATATGTATACAATGAATTGTTCTGTGCATTTACTGTAGCGTCATTTTTTTTTAACTTTTAGTTGAATAGTATAATAGTCTTAAACAT
The DNA here is from genome assembly GCF_977971745.1 of Zootermopsis nevadensis. Taxonomy (NCBI): domain Eukaryota; kingdom Metazoa; phylum Arthropoda; class Insecta; order Blattodea; family Termopsidae; genus Zootermopsis; species Zootermopsis nevadensis. The sequence continues at coordinate 9,716,875 of NW_028259153.1, read as the reverse complement.
GTGGAACAATTTAGTAACAAATGAGTCAAGTGAAAATAATTGACTTCTTATAGATAACTTTTTTTTTACATCGAGTACTAAAGGCTTTGTAACAGCATTTTGCACACAAAATCAGTTTTATTTGCTGTACTACTGTTCAACATGTAGTGTGCACTGACTTTGTTCAAAACGATAGCAAGGCAGCAAAGAAGGGATGTAATATTGTCTTTTATTTTTATGATAGCTGAACTTCGTGTATGATTTGTGTTGCATTAATTTAATTGATATAGGTTCCTTATATCGCTCAATTGGCAGTACACCAGATTTTCAGTTGTTCTTTCCACAGTCCTTATTCCTATTCCATTTCACAGTTTAATTCTCATAACAAATCAAATTAATAAAATATTTGTTCCTAAGTAGTTTTCTTTAAGTAAGGTTTCAGTTTAATTAATATATTTTATATAAATCAGATTATTAAGAGCTTATATTTAGATTACTTCCAGAGGAGAATTTTAAAAATGAGTGCAATAAAAAACACAGGAACGTTATTTTTATTACTTATTGCATTTGCATCTTTGGGCTTATCATCTTATTTGCCTTCAACATACTGATGATAGACAGAACTCTAATTTTAATCTTATGATGTCACGTCTTGCCATAAGAATCTGAAAGACTGCACTTGTGTTCATATTTTTACGTATGCAGTATGTTACTTGAGGTGTGAATACAGGTATTGAAACGGGAAGAGCGAGAGTGCTTTTCACAAACTCGGTAAAACTGTAGATCTCACAAAGAAACAGGATATTTCATTCCCAGTCTTATCCATTGAACTCAAATACAATTACCCAGTGGGCTGGTAGGGGAGTTTTTTTAAAACAAATTTAAACGGCAGGGAATTGTTAAAACAATGTTACAAAGTTATTCTCAGGGATTCTAGTTCCCCAACCCCCTATTCCCCTCCCTTTGTTTGGAACCCATTTCAGTACCTGTGTTTTGTTAAACAGAAAACTGGAAGAAAGTGTCTTACAGGGTATTGACAGGACATGGGTTTGGGAGTGGGAGGATTGCAAGGAAAAGGGTGGTTTTGCATTTTAAACTAACTACTAATTATGGTATGCTTGGTTCCTTTTGTTATAAAATACTTTATTTTAAGAGGTGTTGGATGATGTTGCTTGCCTGTACTAATACTTTGCAATTATTTCTGCTCATTCATTAACAACTGCAGTTCCTTTTAGTAAGTGGTATGGGTTTTAGCTTAACATAATTTTTATTCATTTATTATTAATGTCATGCACACCAAATTATATTGTGTTTTTTGTTTACTTTATACATTTCAGTTTTTATTCTTGTATATATTTATTTTCTCAGTATTTAAATAACTTTATTGTACTACTTGAACTTTATATGGTGCAGACAGTGGAAAGTACAGAATTTCTGCAGATATACACTCATTTTATGATGCCCGAGGATAATCTTTTAATTTTGATTGTCACTGTCACGTGAATGAGCATTTTAGGCTTTGTATCTCTGTCATTTCATAATTTACATGATTTTATATATATAACCATAAAGAACACTAATATTACATTTATAAATAGCCATGTTCTCCTTCTAATGCCAAAAATTGAACTTAAATGTTCTACGTCACTAATATCAAAGCCTGCCATTGGGCATGACTCTGAATCATTCATTGTCTTTCACCTCGCTTACAATATTTTTTTCCGTGTCATATGACATATGATTTAAAATCCTTATATCGGAGCTTCTGGTTTGACTTCAGATCTGCACCTTAATGGTGCAGTGGACTGTGGGTTTGCCATGACACATGGCTGCTAAAGTTTAACATTTTCCTCCCTTTTTTTTTTAATCCCCACTACATGCCTATGTAGGCGTTTGGGGTGAGTGGAGGTATAGCTCCTACTCATTCTTGACCTCAGCACTAGATGGGGGTGAGTGGTCAGCATCATGCCCCGGCCGTGCTTTGCCCCCGGGAAAGGACCCCGGTACCCATTGGACAAGAGGCTGGGTGGGCCCCAGAGCTGGTCTGGGCGCCGAGGCTAGAGGAAAATCCTCTGCCCCTGTCGGGGATCGAACCCTGATCGCCCAGCCCTTAGCTAGCCCATTACCTCTCTAAAATAATTCTGCATATCTTGGTCTACATAATATCTTGCGTTTGTTACTTGCTTCATCCGTCCCATGTGACTTACGCGTCTGTGTTACACATGTTCTTTATCATTTGGCAGTGTGATGAGGTACATTTGGAGAGATACTGTACTATTAATTGTCTAATGCTGTAGCTTTTAATAAAACTGAATACAGTGAACGAGAACGATTTGAAATGCTATTAATCCATGACAAATATGTATTGATATAATGATGCATAAAAATAATTTTATCTGTAATTTTAAGATAAGCTGATTAAAATTTGATGTAGTCAGTGTGTGTTAGAATTTTCCTTATTTTAATTTGTGTATATATATATATATATATATATATTTCTTTTTATTTAATTTGCAATTGATGAACAAACTCTCTTCTCTGTTGCCTTGCGTTGCTTCTTAGATGTGTACATCTTAAATTTTACAATTGAATGGATATCAACAGGACATTTAACAGTAGCATTTAAAAATATTTTTTGTAACTAGTAACTGATCCCAGTCATGATTCACTAGTCAGTATGAAGTGCACTCTTCAATCAGGAAATATAAGTAACAAAAAATATGGCTTATTTTATTTTTCTGTGCATGCACAGAAAAATACATTCTTATTTGTTTAAAATCAAATAAAGCTAGTTCAAACAATAAAAATGAATAGTCATATTTGTCCGTACCTCTTCTGTGTAAATTATTTTTTGTATAATGTTACAGAATGGAGAGGCTAGCATAGAATGTGTGGTCAGCAGGTGAACAATTTGCAACCAAACACTATTAAAATTATTGTTAGTGTGAGCTTAATTTGTGACTAAGTCTGCCAGGGCTTATATGTAGAGACTGTACAAAATTCCTTCCATTGACCATGGAAGTCGGTGTATACAGTTTCTTATGTCACCATTTTTAAAATCTGGTAGTGCACGCAATTGTATTTTTCGCTCTGCAATTATTTTAGATGCTGAACGTGTATTTTTGTATACTCACTGCTTTGGGAGTCAGCTGACGTCCAGCATTCAGGTTATTGTCAGTATACTAACGTTTTTTTATTATCGAGGTTAGTAGTAACAAATTAGTGTTTAAAGGAGTCGATAGAAATTCATTTGTTACAGCACTAATCCCAGAAGTGTAGAGCCAACTCTGTGCATATTATATCTCAGACTGTGGAATGTGTCCGAAATAATTGTGGTGTAATCTTAGCAAAGAATTGCCTAATTATATTATTATGAAGCCCTGGTGTCTGTATGTTGCAAATTAAGCAATGGAAATTTAGGTCTGCAATTTGTATTTTTATTGTGAATTCAAACCATGGAAAGATGATATGACTTTATACTGTCAAAATGAAATTGTCTTTTAGATTGCATTTCACCCAAGTTTGAGTGCAACTTGGAGATGGACAGTATACTGGGAAGTTTATTAAACATTTTCCATGAAAACCATGACAGTGAATTATCCTCCGCCTTTCACCTTTTTTAATATAAACTATTTTGTGAATTATTGCACCATACTAATTTGACATGTGGATTAGATAATGATACTTTAGGTTTAAGTCATATCACTATTTTAAGAAGAATTTTGATTGCAGTTTTTATTTACATCTGTGTAAAATTCCTGTGAAGAGCCCAGGGACTTTTTAAAAATATATAACTGTACTAAAAGATTAGAATATATTTCACATTTTGTTTGCTTATCTATACTACTCCCACATATTAAAATATGTAAGGGTAATAAAAAGTGTATGGCATTTTGTAGGGAATTATATAGTTTGTATATATTAAACTAAGTAGTACTGTAACAAATAAAATGGTTCACCCTGCTCTAATGTGAAAGATATTAAGAAAAATATTGTCACAGTAAATGTTACCATAAATGGATTCTCATCTCCAGCTAGCAGTAAAGAACGCATGTGACTCGACAACAGATGCTTCCATCATTTGGTAAATGACTGGCATATTTGTGTCATGTTACTGTTGCTTTGTTTCAGATGATTATCTTTATTGCCTTTAACATGATAAATTCACATTAAAGCAACCACAGGACTACTGTAAAACATCCAATTCAGTTCATAGCCTCTTTTCCTGCATTCAGAAAAGCCAACTAACTAGGAAAAGGTGAGTGGTCATTTTTACCCTCTGTCTGCCTTAGTTCTAGGGAAATTTCTCACTACTCGCTAAATAGAAGCCATTAGATCTACTTGGGATGTGGCGACAAAATATTCTGTTATTGCCAGGAACTATGACAGTGAATCCAGTTTGAATCCTGACTGGGGACTATCTTGTGGTATTCCTCAGTACCTATAGGGAGACGACTTCTTCTTCTATGGCTCTCCAGTCCGTATTTGGTCCATGGCCTCCTCAATTCTCCTCTTCCATTCGGTCCTCTGTTAGGTCCGTCTGTCCGAGGCTTTGATTGAGGTTTCGAAACATCTTCCTTTTTACGGTGCAAGGTTGTTAGCCTTGCGACCAACCTCCAACCTTGAGGACCAGGGTACCTGTCTCAGTCTGACCTCTCCCTCTCGACCAATCTGGCTAGGGAGGCCCTACCAATAGCTCTTGGGGTCACTGAGGTACTCAAGCCCCACCACCACGACAAGGTGCAGGATAGGGAGACATCTGGATCAAAAAATAAGTTAAATCATTCCTCATCCTTTCCAACTATGCATGTTCATCATGCCTTCTCATTTAATGCTATGTGCTATCTACATTTAATTCTTTGTAAGTATAGGAACAAGCCAAATACCATATTGAAATTTTAAAATTAATGATGTATAAGGCCGTAAGTTTTTGTTTGATGATTATAGGGTGATAAAACAATATTTCACATATTAAATGTGTTAAATTCTAATCAGAACCCACATTAATAAGTAAAATTCTTCTGGTTCATCATCACCATTGGATAAAACAGTATTGGTTTTGTACTCACCATAACTTTTGCTGTTATCCGCATGCCTATGAATTTTAATGATATTCATGGTTTTGTCTAGCTGGTTCTTATATGAAGGGAGGGGGGGGGGGGGGGCAAAATTTGTAACTTAAATATGGTTCACGTTCTTCTAACTGGAGAGAGAGATGATGATTGTCAACAGAATTGACAAAATTTTGTTAATGTAAAATGACACTGAAAATTTATCCTGAAACTCCTTTAGAAATTTGTTATGATTCCTTGAATGGGGATTGGTTCATCACAGTTTTAGAATTTTATTTGTTCCCTCATTTTAGTGATTCTTTTATTTATTTTTGTATGGGTAAAAATATGCTAGTGCACTATACCATTGCAAGGTGTCCACTAGAATTCAATTATGGGGTTAACATTTCAGTGGCATGCCAGTGTAACACAAGGCCAGCTGGACTGTGTGTAAATCACGTACTAGAATTCCAGTAAGAGAGAAAACCAATAAAACAGGACGTACTCTGGTTCAAGTTCAAGTGCCTCTTTTTAACCAAAGTAAAAATATGATTTCCCTTTATTTACTAAGGAGTCTATCGGAGGATCTACCTAAGCTGAAGACTATTAGACAAGTCACCATACCATTTTCCCCCAGGAGATGGATGTTCCAATGTATGTAAACCCTTTTTCATTAATGGGTATCTATTGAATGTCATCTGAGTTGTGGCATCGTGTAATCTTGTAGGTACTTATCCATGTGTGACAAGTTAGGAAATACATGCAGCCTATAGCATGACAGTTATAGGGTATTTACTTTATTATTGCCGTGATCTACATTTCATGTTAGTGTACAAGGAAGGATTGGGTTCTTTTCTTACAAGTGCATCGTTTCGTGGTCTTTCCACCCGCTGTGATGTGAATGGTTGTGCGTGTGTCATAATGAGCTGCCATCTGCCTGCAATTTAATTAATTACTCTTCATGTCCTGCCCTCAATTGTGGCGTAATCTGGTTGAGAGCATCGTAGACTTAGTAGTGAAGTAAATTTCGGTGTCGTTCTTTCGTATATTACAATTCATACGTACTTGCTCCTCAGCATCGCCATGAGTTGAAGGCAAGGATAGAGTTTATATCACTGCTGTTTTCTACGAAACTCCTACTTCTTTCGAATTGTAGGTTCTGAACACAAACATTTGTATTTTTTTGTCGGCGTGTAGTTGAAATTAAATTTTGGTATCCTATTTTAACCTCTCTCTACAGGTTACTCCCAATAGTCTTACAAATCTCGACTAAGCTACTTTTTATGTGTTTATCTGTTCTGCTACGTCATTCATTGCTAGTTCTATGTGCAATTCGTATTGTAATCAGAGAAGGCGACTACTAAGAATGTTGTGGGAAAATGGAATTCCGCAGGCCATCTAGTAGAGGGATGAAGTACAAGACAGACAGGAGCGGCGACGCGGCGAACTGTTCTATGCAGGCTACCAACACTCCGTGCCGCGAAAGCTGTTTTGCCTTTTTCGGTACGTTGGAAAACATTGTGATTGCATTAAATACTTATGTGTATACAATAACGACAATTATGAATCCATGTAACTTGGACACGAGAAACAAAATTTAGCTCTTTTGAAGTCCTCGAATGCAGCAGTGTGTGCTTTACGTGAACTGCATCCTTCCGTGCCCCAGTAAGGTTACCGCCTTGTAGAGTACGTACGATAACACATAACCTTGAGAGCACAGAAATTAAAAGTGCGTTGTGTCGCGTTGTCGTATGGTGTAACTGTGCGCGAAGTTGAAGGCCGTGTCCAAACTTATAGTGATTTACTTATACTATTATCTGTATTTATTACGTGTGTAGTTTTGTGACTTGGAGTGCCTCATGTTCCACGCCATAGGAAGTATTTTCTTCTTGAAGATATATCAAGGTATTGTGCATGCTAGTATCATTAATTTTGTTTCTTGCAGAGTTTAGACCCGTTGCTGACGAATTTTTCGTTTATTGTGCTTGTAAATGTACACAACAATTAATGCAATATAATGGTATTATATTAACAAAATATTTTGTTTCTGATTTGCGGACGAATTTTGTAATGTTGGGTCTCGAATGAAAGAGTTGGTAACCGCTGGTCAACTGCATTCCCATTGGTCTAGTTGTTTTGTGCTTGAAGGTGTTCGTGTGTAGTAGTTAGGCTCCATTTCACATGTAACACTGTAGAACTCCATCAGAACAACCAGACGAAGAACATCTCGGAATTTTCTGGACTGTTAATTTTATTGTTTCACCGAAATTTAAACCATCAATTTTCACTGCTTGTCAGAGTGCAGGAAGTTGTCTTCTTTCCGAGTCTAAAACTTCTTTAAAACCCCAGACGGATTGATGTGCTGGAGGGAAGGAAACCCACTCTAAAATCTCTGTGAACGACCAAGCAGGACCACTAGTAGGACGGGTTTAAAAGTTACAAACACTGCAAATGAGGAAGAGATATGTTAACGTGAAGAATAGTATGTTTGACACTGTTTTTTCTGTCTCTCGTTTCCATTCTCTTTGCCATTCCTTTTATATTTTTTTCTCTCAGTCTTCCTTCATTTCTGAGCCTGCGCAAACAGTGCCCTGCTTTTGCTGAACCTAGCGTTTATCGCCGCGTTCGATTTCGAAGAACCGGCATTTGACTCTGTACTGAGCCTTTTGCAACCAGCTCACATCTTTGTAAACTGCACTAACAGACCTTCAGATCCATGTTTTATGTTTAACCCTTTAGAGCCCAAAGGTAACTATACGTATGTGCCATCTCCTTTAACAATCGATAACTTTGCTATTTGTATATATTGCCCATTTTATCTCTGCAATGGTGAACTGTTATATTTTCTTTACTGCACGGACTGAATTATTATATGATATTTAGACGAGTTTCGGCTTTAAAGGGTGAATGTTGCTATTGATGTTCGCGATATTTAGTCGATATTTAAATCAATCAGTCTTGTAACGTGGGGGATCGAGAATTTTGTGATTACAGTCAAACACAACAACTCTCACGGATGTGTATGAAAGAAATAATCATCGAACAGCCACGGTGGTCTAGCGGTTAGAACGCTGGCCTTGTAATCCTGGGGTCCCGGGTTCGATTCCCGGCGGTGCCCGAATTTATAACTTGTGTTGGGCAAGGCCGTGGTCTAGGCAACACGGAGATTTCCTCCGGGGGCTTCCCCGGTTTCTCCGTGGCATCCCAACAATTACTCCATTCACACACAGAAGAAGGCAATGGCAAACCACTTCTGGATCATCTGCCAAGAACGTATATGAACAGGTCCCAGTCCGAGAAAAGGATGGAAGGATCCTGTTCATATGGACCTGTCGTCAGACAGAACACTAAATAAATAAAATAGACTGATGTAGCTGTAACCCTACCAACTTTTTCGGTAGGTTCTCGGTTCGAAGAATGCTCGTGTTACTGGCTAGCCCGAGATTCTTTGTGATTTCCCTCTGTATCATGAGGTGAATTCCGTGTTATTACCTTCATATAGACCAGGACAGCCTGCTTTCAGATTCTTTCCTAATTCTCATCATCTTCCAGTCCCATTTGACTGTGTAACATTCCAGTTAAACTAACACCATCAGTTAGCCTAAGAGGCAGTTACCGTTATCTGCGAGTCCCTTTTTAATATTATATTTATTGATCGCTTAAATCTGTAATTGTCTTCCCTTGAAGCATTGTAACCAAAACTTCACATTCCTTCTGTCAAAATAAATCCTATTTTGCGTACTTGGTTAAAATACTAAGGAAACTGTGATTAGTTTAACAACGCTGTGATAGGTACTGGAGAAATTTATATTTGTTTTAAGTTAAGTAAGGTGCTAAGATTGGTAGTAGACCCTATAATTGTCGAAGGAAACCATAAATTTTGCCATGCAACTGTTTTGTCCACCCTGTTCTACCAGCTTTCGAATACGCGTCCTCTTGGATTGTTTCGTGTACTAACGGGGACCTTTCCCGGGGGTAAAGCACGGCCGGGGCGTGATGCTGACCACTCACCCCATCTAGTGCAGAGGTCAAGAAACAGTAGGAGTTATACCTCCTCTCCCCCCAAGTGCCTGCATAGGCATGTAGCGGGACGCTTTACGTTTTTAACGGGAATCGAGGTGGCTACACACGTGACCGTTAGTTTTTTTCTACGAATTTTTAAGAATATTTTACATTTCAAAGTGACGTTCAGAGAACCTGTGTCTGATTTGTGAAGCAGGTAAAAACTGAAGAAACAAATTAAAATAATAGAAGGTATCGGTAACACAAAAAGAACCTTCTTTAGACATTAAACTGTATTGCTAACTGACAGTAAGTTTTTCTCTGAAAGCTGCAAGTTGAAGTGTGAATCACGTAAGAGCTGGCTTCTTTCTTTGTATGCGAGGCGTGGCGTGATAATTGTAGTGCATACAGGTGCGCATGTGCGACGGTAATCTGCTGTGGCATGTGGGCCCCTGGTTCCAAGCCTTCGATGGTCCTATCTCTGTGATACATGTCAACTTCCCATAACCACCGCGCGTTCCAGACCTCAACTGCAGATTAGCAGTCAGCTTTGCCCCTTTACCTTTCGGTTGTTGGGAGCCGAGAATGTTCAGTCAGTCAATAATTAGGCTATGGACTAGACGATCAAGTGTTCAGTTCACGACAACGCAGGATTTTTCTTTTTGCCACACATTCGAGACCAACTTTGAAGCACCCAGCCTCCTGCTCGGGGTTCCTTCACCCGAGATAAACCTGCCTGGAATTGGCAATTGGGAGACCAATATATTAAAATGGCGGTGTGCGGTCAATAACTCAAGGCCCACTGATTTTTGTGCTGTCTGTGCACTTATTTGTAATGTTACGTCACTCTGTGTAATTAAAACATAGTTTCCGCCAAAATTAAATATTTCTTTAGTAAATAGTTAATGAACTATGTAATGTGCGAACCTGTTTGCCATGAAGTGTCAATAATTTTTATTTTTCGTGTACAACCCAATTGTACATGAGTCGATAAAAAGGGGGGATTTTGTGAACACTATGATGAACTTCCGGATTTCATAGAAACAGGAACATGCTGTATCATTGCATTTATTGACAGGTAATTAATTACTGTAGGAGTGCATATAGAATATCTGTTCTTTGCATATACGGATTAATAGTCCACATGTCACCACTCGTACCACATACACATCGCACTATCTGATCGCAGATCTGATATTTTATCGATGTAGTTAGGGACTTTTGTTCGCTGCAAAATGAAGTGTGGTAATATATCAGAACACGCGCGGCGTTGTGTTATTGTCAGCGTGGAATTGCAGCTTTTATAGCTGCAGGTATATTCATAATTGTACATTCACATCCGTGGAAACAAGGTCTTTGTGGTCGAATAGACCCTAAAATTTTCACATGACCTTCGAGTATTGACACAAAAAACTGCCTAGATTTCTGTCTCTGTTTCTGCAAGTGACTAACCAGTGTTGAAAACTACAGAGGCACAATCTAGAAGACCACATCTTCACTGTCGTGAACATCTCATATCTAAAATGAAATCAGTTGTTTCATTATGTTACAGATTTTAAGAGACATTCTGTATTTCCCTCGAATGATGCTGGACTTCGAGAAAATTAAAAGCAAAATTTTTATTTCTATAGGCCTTGTGGGTCTCGTGGCACACAAGAATTAGAATAAAAAACTGAAATTTATAACATGAGTACACTTATATAAATTAATGTCATTTATTATTAAAAATATAAAATAATCCTAAAGCAGGAAGATTATGAAGTTTTCGTACAAACATCAGCTCAAAAAGCATAAGAAAGTGTAGTCTTAGTTGGCTTTGCCCCGCTGTTACTGGGGTTTGCTTAATATTATTTTCACACTTTTCACTCTCATGTTTTCTGGTTAACAAATCTGTCCGTTTTTGGAATACGTCTTGTAATAATTCTTCTCTTCGACAAAAATTGTTTTTAACAAAGGACTTGTACGCTCAGCAAAACTTGTGTAAGAGTTGAGTGACACAAAAACCTTGTGTACACAGACGTGTATATTTACTGTTCCTGACAGACTCTGTCAACAAACGGAGTTAGTACGAATTCATTTGCAGCAAGGAGTGGGGTGAGGCAATGTCATAGCAATTCTTGTTACACTACCAACTGCTATTATCATTGCCACTAATTTCTGTTTCCAAGTTTCTTGAAGTTGGATTGGGTTAATACCTCTTCAGTGCAAGACACTGGGAAGTAACGAAATGTTACACAGGGGAAAAAAGCATAAACAGGAACTTTCTCAAATTATTAATGTGATAAAATAAAGTATTATTTTGTGGGCGTGACATGCAGCACGCACGGAGGAGATGAAAAATTAATCGTAATTTTAGTCGCAAAATCTGAAGGGGTGGGATGATAATTAAGTTTTGGAAAGTGTGTGAGGATGTGAAATCGATATATTTGTTTCAGCTCAGGGTCCAGTGACGAACTCTTGTGTACACAGGAATAAATATGACGAGAAATTTGACAAGCTGAGCGAATATTAGCTTCTTAAGCAGGAATTCTGGCCTCTTAAATCACTGTATATCCTGCGAAAACGAAGTGGTATGTACGAAGATGTCTGTTTTCTGGGTTATAGCGCCATATTGTCTATCCCCTGATGGTGGAAGCAGCAAAGACCTCTGAAACATTGGTAAACTTCTAACGGGATACACGGCGCCACAACCAAGAAGACACCCATCTCCGAACACACCGCCGTGAAAACCTCAAGTCCTGCGGAGTGATATGTAGGCCTAATTGATCTGCACTATCAAAAAATGCTCACTGTAGCTTAACGTGGGTCTATAGTTCGTTTTTAAATTAGCTTTAAATCTCAAAGTTACGGGGACCCCCCACAGTAGGGCGAAACCGTAAACTATAAGTAATGGGGGGGGGGGTTCGCTACCCGCAGGCATTTGCACGTTTTGTGGTGAAGTTACAATGACATATTTTTGTGGCGGCTCGACGGGGGAGCCATTCAAGAAGACGAGGACTCAGGATCGTTTATTAATATCATTCTAGTACCGTTGTGCATTGTCTGAATTTCAGTATCGCGTTACAAAACCGACACTGCTCTTTTGAATTACAAGAGACTTTACTAAGTTGGCCCGGATAGACTTTCCCCTCCATTGTCAAAATATTTTAGTTATGAGCTAACTCTGTGATGTCAAGGAGAAAAAAAAACTTTAAATCTTTTTTGTCAGGATAGCAAGAACTTACAACAGATGCGTTCAGTTGGTCGTCGCTGGGCGTTGCTGATGGCGAAGAGAAAGTTTTTTTATATAAATTGTTATGGCGTTTGTGTCAAAATTAGTTTCTGACTATAAATTTAATACGGCTGAGATTACGACGCTGTTTGGAGCATTAACAGCAGAAAATGTCCTACATATTTTCTATTATTATAGCCGTTTAACGCGTCGTATGATATATTTATGTCGGATATACCTTAATGTAGGCCTCCGTTGGAATTTCTTTATAGTAACTTCAGTCATCATTATTGTTGTTGTTACTATTATATTATCTTTCTTCATGTCATCAGATACTTAATTACCTGCCTCTGGGTAATGAGTTACATTTTAGGCGTTAATGAACATTAACTTATTTTACCTGTCCTCTGTAATGTATATCTCGAAGTACTGAGTAGACATCAGAGGTCATTTCTGCCGTTGCAGGTCGCTGATAGTTAATAAATCAAAAATGAAAAATGAAACAACCCCTTTGATGAATAGCCTAACTACCCTGACTGTTCCAGAAGTACTGCTGGAGCAGGTGTGAAATGGACTCCCAATATGTGGTATTGCTTCCTCTTTTGGAACCCATTGGGAGACCCAAATTATGAGGTTCTTCCGTGCGCACATGTGGGTACTTAACAGCTAGATTAATGTGTCAATGCGCACTTACAGCATTACCTTCTATAGAACACATATTCTTTTCACGATACCTAGAGTTAGAATATGTGATTGCGAAGACTAGTGGAACGATAGTTTAAAGAAAGGACAATGACGTCTGTGTGTGTGGACAGGAGACTGGAAACTAATCCCATGGCGTAGTAAGTTCCTCAGTCTTCAACTGAAATATGCGAAATAATTCTTTACGAATCGTAGGAACATTCAATAAATTATTTAATGATACGGCTTGAGGTTCTCACGGCGGTGAAGATGACGTTGTTGGTCTTTTGGATAGTAACTCCATGGGCAATTACAACGTTTCAGAGAAACACGTGTCTCTATTCTCTGTCTTCGAGTATCTGCAAATCCACGCGTTCCTCCCACGGAAGACCAACATCTCACTCAGCCACATTCCCTCGTAGTGTTGGTATATACGATTTACGACCCGCAATTTACTTTACTGTATAACAAGTATAAATATTAATCGTTTCACTGCTTACTGTGAATGCATTTTTACTGTAAACATAACCGGAGTAAATTTTTCCACCCCTGTTCTTATAAGCTATGTAATATGCGTGTGGTCGCCACAAAATTGGCATTCAGAATGACATGAATGGCAAATAGGTTGACCTTCACGAGTTCTTGGCCATGTTGTTTTGTTTTCCAAGTAAAGGTTTTGTGGGAGATTTTATGAACATGTGCCTCACGTTGCTGTCCATGCAGAAAGTTTGGAATCTTGTGTGTGGTTTTCTAAACACATTATTTCAAAGTGACAGTCCCCTTCCATTATTTGGGTGTTTGTTATCTTGATTAATATCTGACGAACGTCTTGCGGATCGAACGTGTATGATTTGATCCAAGTGAATAAGTCGATCAAATCGAATCTACATACGTAATTCACGAGCTTGGATTCCGAATCCCCTCCCCAACACGGCGTTTGCTTTTAAAAGGTTTATGAAATCCTACGCCACAAAAAGGCACCAAGACAGGTGTAAACAGTCTAGGGTAACACGTATGGAAGTGTCCATGGAAGATGGCTGTCTCTTGGGCTATACTCCGTCTAGTCTTGTAGAAGTTCATAAACGTTTCAGTGGATCTTACTGCTTCCATAATCGCGGTTATGAACTGGCCATGTTCATACTAGCTGCAGTGTGAACGTATATATCCGTTTGTAGGGATTTTAACTGTGTTATTATCCTGATTCCTGTATCCGCGATCAAACCAACCCGGAAGAAGCTTAGAACCTTAGTTCAAGTTGTCTAGTTGAATGATTCTTTGGATATTTAACGACGCCGTTCCAATTAAATAGTGTATACAGAGGGAGGTGATTAAGACTTGGAATTAAACGGTTGTGACCTGTTTCGTGTAACTGTCCCGGTATTCGCTTGGAGAGACTGAGGAAATATACGAAAACCTCTTTCAGTATAGCGGGTAGCCTGGGTCATTATTCGAACCTCTTAACTCCAGGTCATTGACACTGATGATGATTGTTGTTAAAAATATGAGATATCTGGTCCAAACCTCGAGATGAGGTGACAACAGGGAAGTTTTTTTTTATTGTGGTAAGACTCAGTCGTACAGTGATTTGGAAATGCAAGTAGACAGTCTCACAGCTGTCCTCCGAGGACACTCTGTAAAGGGGAGGAGGACGGGGCAAACCATCTGTCTACAAACTGAAACCACAGATCGCAGCAGGAACTTTCGTGTGGTCGTCTTCATTGTTGAACATCGGACGATGGACAATAGCTAACTAACTCCATTGTGCATGGCCTTTCTTACAAAGTTAATAGTCTCTCAACTGATCAAAATACACCGTCTCTAAAGAACACGAAGGTTAATTATAGTGTTCACTAAACACTGCCATTGGGTCATATCCTCAGCCAGTTAAATCAAATTCTCACACACCGTATTTCCCTAAAATGTATTTTAATATTATCTCCCATCTACACCCAGATACTTAGATAGTATACCAGATAAACCAGTAGGGACATTTTGAGTTTTGTTAATTTTAATTCTGGGTTTGAAAAAAATTTGGGAAAAGTCCAAAAATGTAGTGCTGACCGAAAAGTTTCTGAAGTTGAAAATTCTTAGGACTTTACTCTTGTTCCAGTCTGTACATTCATTGCCTGTTTGAACAATATTGATCGGTCTTTCTAGGAAACGAATTTTAATGGTAAACAAAGTACACTTGGGATTATATAACGTCAGTTCAATCATTCAAGTTGTGGCATGGCAACACTGCATCCCCTTCCTTTTTTATAGGGGAGGGGGTTAAGTTCCTGACTAAACATTGCCCTCATCTTGAGTCACTAAGCACCCATGAGGGTGTACTGAGGGTCAGACAGACGAACCGAAAGTCATTCCAAGTTTTAGACAGGCTGACAGAAATTACGAGTAGACATTCAGAAAGATGTAACTGTAGCTTAAATGAATCATGGAATATGAACGTGGAGTGGATTTGTATTCTGGACTTGAAGCTACCTAAAATGATACAGTACATGTATTTTCCAAATTCGTCCTTTGTGATTTTAATAACTCGTTTATGTTGGCGTTATTTTATTGAATATAAAATGGATTATTGTACAGATAATAAACACTGCATTGAGTTCTATACGTTATCTTGAATATCTTTAAATAATAGCCATGTTGAAGCTAAAAATTCCACTTAAGCTTTACGTAAAGTAGGGATTAGATAGGACGAGAATGGACAAAAATTAAAGCCATTTTACTTCCAGAAACCAAATTTTATAGACATTTATTGGTTGGTTTTGATGAAATATAAGAATGGACAGAGAGGCCCAACGATGGCTATTCAATCTCACAAATTCTCAAAATTTCCATGTATGTATCGTTCATGGCAGCAGATTCAAAATTATAAATCCGAGAGCCCTTCTGATAACTATATAAAGTTCATATAAAGTCTCGGGAAAATTCACTAATTGACTCAACAGCTGTAAGGAAGGAAAGATGTACGGTCTTATGTGCATGATGATGTCATTTGGATTCATTTCCTTATAAAATAAGAGAGTACTAAGAAATATTTTACGATTTATGGAATATATAAATCGCCTCAGATTAGTATCTTTAAGATTTTTGTTCCCCGTTCATAAAATTTTCTAAACCACGAGTCTGATCCTTGTGAAACATTAAGTAAATAAGTCTATGGAACAGCGTCCTTTGTGAGAAGCAAATAGTTGCTCAGCTAGTCAAGAAATGACTCGGCTTTTATGGAACCTGAAGGTTGATTACCAAGTTTAAAAGTGTGGACCCGATCTTAAGCCAAATGAAAGCAGTCCCCAAATTTCTGCCCTGTTTATTTAAAACATATTATAATAGTATCCTTCGTTGGTTTTCCAAACGGACTCTTCCTTTACAGGTTTGTCGGACAAAATCTTGTATGGACGTTTTGATTAACTCAGTATTGCTGGTGAAGAGTACAAATTATGAATTATTCAATACTAATAATTATTGTTTTGAGTTGTGCTATATGACTACATTTTTCAGGCCATTATATTTGCTTAATTACGTTACTACGTTACGCTGTTATTTTATATATAAAATTATAAATAATCCTGCTACCATTTCACCAGATAGTTCATTGTAAAATTGGTGCTTTATATTATACCCATTCTTATTACTTGGTTTAGGCCTGTATTTGAAGTTTCTCATTATGTATATTTCTCCATTCTTCTGTAAACATTTTAAAGTCCAATGGCAACTGTAAGAATCAGTAACTCTATTTCTTCCTCAGATTGTATTTATGTGTTACGTGATTATTAGAATAAACAGCGATTATTTCCTTAAACAGCTTTAACTTGTTAATTTTTGTAATGGTAAAGTGTGGTGTTTTCTTAGCAGGACGGATTAAATTCTTACATCATATTTAGACGAGTTTCGGCTTCAACGGGTCAAACGTGTCTTCTGTTCTAACAGCTCTTGCAGTTGCGAAGTCTCGTGACTTCATTTTAGCTTCAGGATTCCGTTCCACTTCGTCCTGATGAGTATCGGAGGCAGACAAAGAGATGGACAGAAAACATTTCGGCGATGACAAAAGCCGACCCTCAGCTGTATCTTGCCTAACTTCTGATCATCCGCATCAGGATAAACGTAGTAAAATATACGTGTGTGATCAGAGTTCTGAAGAGCAGACATTTCTGTATGCTCTGCTGTCTCGCTGCATTTACATAGTGGTTGGGAGACTGCAGTTCTTCCCTGTTTCGTTCCTTGATGTCAGCAATTTCTATGCGTTTCGTATGCATCATTCCGTATGAGTTCTATACTCAAAACGATGTCAACATTTTTACCAAGAAATTGTTTTTAGTATTTATAACTAACTGGTACTGATAATTGAGAGAATACAGATTAAAAGTGTTTGAGAACAAATTCTGATGAGAATATTTGAATCTAAGGTTAACGCAGAGCATGCAACTGCCTGTGTTTGGAGCTACACTCAGTAGCGTTTTCACTTTGGTTCCTCAAATTAATGATGGTTGAGAATGGGGCACTAAAAAGAATATTTTGATATAAGAGGCTGAAGAATTTTGTATAATGAAAGAGCTACATCGTTTGTACTCTTCACAAGATACAATGAAGGACTATGAGAGTGGTGTGGAATGTAGCACGCATTGGCGAAATGAGAAAATAATACAAAACTGTAGTTTGAAAGCCTGAAGGGAAGACTTATAATATAAAACTGGATTATAGGTAAATAAGGTGAGTTCTGGATTCATCTGGCTGGGGATAGAGATCGGTGCTGGTCTCTTGTAAGCACAGTATGAACCTTTGGGTTCCATGAAAGGGGGAATTTCTTTATTAGTTGAGCGACTGTAAGCTTCACAAGAAGTACAGTACTCCGTGAAATTGCTTAGTTATGACATTTGGTTTATCTCACGAACTTTTATTTTTGTCTTCTTCGGGAGTCAGTTTTTTTGTACATATTAAAATTCATGGACGTGGTTCTTTAGAATCAAATTTATATTTTCATCACGTGTTCTACAAAGTACAGTACGAAACTTCATAGCAGCGGGATGGAAGTATCTTTAACGAGCGAAAGGACGTGGTAGGTACTCGTATAACCGGATGTGTCAAAATTAAATTCCCTTGTAAAAAACATTCAAGTGAGTGTCATATTCGGCTTTACCTCTGAATATTGATTACCTAAATGAATTACCAGGAGTGGCTTTGTATGCCCTTTCATGGTTAATCGAATTCTGAACTGATTTATTATACAAATACTTTCCTCCGTAGGTTCTTATCAGCATAATTAATGTTTATAAATGCTTGACTAATTCCTGAGGCTCGCTGTAGAATTCGAAAATCCAGAAGAAGAATTTGCATTAATAAACAGCACTGGAATATAGTTAGTTTATTAATTACTCCATGAAGCAGACCCTTCTTGAGAAGCTAATAGCCTGTCACCTCGACTATAAATTCTCCGCCTAAGGTCGAAGGTTCATTGCCTTGTTTATAACATTATGGTCCCTATCTTGAATCACATGGATCTAGTCCATACCATAACCTATTTATTTAAAATCCATTTTAATATTATTTCCCATATGACAAGTTGTCCGTTCCCTTCAGGATTTCTGACAAAATTGTATGAATTTCTCATATCCTTCATGCATACTACATCCTCTTTGATTTGATTGCACTTATAGTATTTGGCAAATAATGTAATATTAGTCTAAAGAGAATTATATTTTATAATTTAATTATTTGAAAAGTGGATTTAGGAAATATATATATTTCAATCAAGAAACTGGCATGTCTACTTTATGGAACAGTAAATATATATATAATATTTTTTTATTATTTTGTGCGGTTATGAAATGCGGATATTATTTGGAGAGAAGAGGAAAACTGTAAATATACCTGTCTGAAAACAAAACAAAACAAAAAACAGGAAGACGTTTGTATATTTTAGCGATGAAGTAAATGGAAAATTCAGGACAGGCCATTTCCTTACGAGGAACAATATAAGTTTTGGTGGCCACCAAGAACTCAAAGAGGTTACGGTCTACTGGACCGGGATGGAAAAAGGAAGATTTGTATATTGAATACTTGTGGGAGAACATCTTACAAAGCGGTCACTCTGATGTGAGGTTGATTGAACTGGCTCAGGATCGTGTCAGATGTCGGCCATTGGACCTGGGGCGTTGGACTAGAGAGAGTTGTTAGTTAACGTGTTTTCGTCACTCATTACCCTTTACTATTCTATATTACTATTTCTAGACGTAATTTTGTACTTGGTTTTTTGTAGGTCTAAATTTAGTTTTGTTTATTACGTGTTGGGTACCATCAGTGAGCTTTCTTTTGTATGGTTGAATCTCCCTCACACTGAAGCTATAGACTACAACTTAAAAAGTACGGAGTTTTATTTTTTTTACCGAAACGTCCACTGAATATTAATGTGTCTCCCTGTTGGATCTTGAGCGCGGTGTATCTCACTCTCTTGGCCTATGAATCTATTCGATATATCGACTGTTTTTGCAGCAGATATTTGTGGGAATTCTGTGAAAGAATGGATACTTCCTTAATCTCTGGAGGGATGCCAAATTCACGAGGACTAAGAAAGACAAAAAAGTAGGTCCTGGTGTGCTGAGTAATCCCTGATCTGATTTTTCATAACACGACGATATCAACAAAAGTCCTGCTTCGTATTCGGGAGGTCCCGGGTTGTTATTTTGGCTCGGAGACGAGCTATCCTGAATGATGTTTTTCATGGTTTTCTTCAGACCCTGTAGGAAAATCCCGGGATATTACTATACGACCGCTTCATTCCACATCTTTTTAAGGATATTATTATTAAGTTATTATCTCGTCGTTCAACTTTGTATAGTATGAGCTGCTAACAGTGTCGTTATTGAATCATAAAAATTAATGCGCTGATGATGATAATGATGATAATAGTAATAAACGAATATATTGACCTAGACCTATGAGACAAGTCGTTAACTGCCAATCCGAAAATACTAATCAGTATTATTGACACCCATTTCGAGCGTTTATGTTGTGTCCCACCTGTTTTATGCATTTATTGTTCCAAAATAGGTGTCTGAGATTGCTGTAGATTATTTATGTGTCTTGAAATAGAGTCTCTTGTTGGTATCATAAATATTCAATGGCCAAGGGAAGTACATGTGATGTCATTTGCTTCAGTAAAAATTGGTTTCTTTTTATGGCACTAAATACACGTTCTGAGAATGAGTAAAAAAAACATTAGTTGTCTCCAACAAATGCCCATTATACTACACACGAAAAGGATCAAAGCAGAAGACAAATTTTCGTAGCATCTACCTGTCACCCTTTCCTCCTTTATGTGCGCTCGCATTAAGTTTGGGGATTGTGCCAAAATAACACAACGGCACCCCATGCAATCTGAAAGGAACAGGTAAAGTGCATTCACATCCACAAAGACGAAGAAGAAACTCTGGTCAATGGCCCTACACCAGAGTGTGTTGCAAGGCGCGTCCCACTTCATAAATATTTATGTATGATACTGATTGTAGTGGCCGCACAATGTCATGTTATTTGGTTTCATTGTGTTGTAAAGGACCCTCTGTGTAGCCATGCTGGCTGGCTGGGATATAGGCATGACGTCACAACTGCGTCACAGTCTTCGCGACCCGAACATCAACTGTGTCATTACTTGATGGTATTATTTGTTTCTTCCTTTATTCTTCGTCATTCTTTCTATTAACTCCCTTCATTGCTTCCTTCCTCACTTTCCCTTCATTATCTCTTTGTCCTTCGACTTATGAAAGGACCTTCGTCGGTCTTTGAAACTGCATGTTTCCGTCCTCCATGAAAAAGTGGGATTACCCATTTATACTTAGTTGGGTCCGCCAGGAAGATCTATCGTCGGTCATTCTATAACCACACGAAAAGCAGTTAGATTTTCTGACTAATGTGCGGTAATGAAATGGTAATTTGGAAGATAAACGTTTTGGCGGCCGGCACAACGAGAGTTAATTTTGATTAATTTAATCCAGTAGGCCTGCATGAGAAAAATGCAGCTGCAACTGGAACTTGGGAACCATCTTGGCATTTACATAAAGACAGAGGAAAACCAGGAAAACTTGCGTCAAAGTAGCCGGATTTATGCCAACAGTCCGGAAAATTAAAATAATATGGCAGTCTAAGGTTTCCATATCGTGTTCCGTAAATTTTATTGATTATACAAGATTTTAGGGATACAATATTTACATGTGTTTGTCACTAGATACACGAATACAACAGGAATCTGGTATTTAAAAATCCCTTCCGCAGACAAAACGAAGCATATCTTCATTTCAAAGACGAAATTATCTCTTAGGGGAAACAGTTTTTGTTCTGAAAATCATGTGAAAACCTCAAATGCACTGTGTAGGCAAAATGCGAAGTTTTTGAATGTTAAAGTAGATGGTATATATAGGTCAACACTAAGTTAGAGTTACTAAGATCTTGTTACCTGCGCG
Organism: Zootermopsis nevadensis; assembly: GCF_977971745.1. NCBI lineage: Eukaryota > Metazoa > Arthropoda > Insecta > Blattodea > Termopsidae > Zootermopsis > Zootermopsis nevadensis. The sequence goes on along the minus strand of NW_028259153.1, from coordinate 9,695,495 downwards.
GTTTGAATGGGGAGCGGCTAGTTAACGTAATATGGGAAAGCGACACGCCCCTGAGCAGAGATGCTGTTAACAACAATTTACAGGGCGTTTCTAGTGCTTCAGTAAAGTAGTTTAACAGTTAATGCGCACTCTTCACACTCCATTGTTAACGCTTCTTTCAGTAATTAGTGCCGACTCTGTAAACTGCGTGCTGCGTAATTGTTTTAGTAATTAAAGAATTCTTCCGTGGTGAGAACCCGGAGGCTAACCGCCTGAGCACGGCCAAAAATCTGAAATTCCTTTGGCAGTACACATCGTGTAAAATCAGAAGTGATGTGGTTTTGATTGCTGGTAACTTACACTCTGCCGCTGCATGTAACCTCAACAGTATTGTCTGCAATTAGAAAGTATGTGGGACAGCGGAAAGAGCCAATTGTCTCCGTTCAAGTGAAAGTACGAGAGTGTGGTTAATCATTAGAGGGCGGTGGAATCATTAAATTTAGCGGGCGTGTTCGTAGGATTTACCACGGTTTGGTAACTTTTCATAATATCGAGGTCAGTGTCATGTGACGTTCAGGACAAGTAAATTGGTAAAGTTATGGACGGAAGTCCAGCGGGCGATGTCACAAGTTTCAAATAAGTGTACGAAGTCGAAAGTGTGGAACTCTTGGCAAAGCGTTGGTTGAAATTGCTGCAGTTATTAATAAACACGTTTATTGGACTCTCTCGGGCTAGTGGAACTTTGATTTTACAAACATTGCAATAAGCATTGTCCACTGTCTCATTATTAATTTTAAACTTTACTCCAGATACAGGTTCATCTATAGATTTGGTCCGACCCTTTCCAGGGTTATTTTAAAAGATAAAACCACAAAACTACTCTCCTTTTTCCATTTCGATGTTTATCCTTAATCTGTTTTCTCCAGTTTTCTTTTTATTCTACTCCCGTTTCTCCTCTCATTCTCAATACCCTGTCTCACTTTTCACTGTCTATCACTTGCCATGCTTTGGACATGTATTTGTAAATATCGGGCGTGGGCGACTTTGACTTGCAGATGGAGGAGTAAGAATCTCCGAAACGTCACCGATGAACAAGGTCCTCAACAAATTTTACAAAAATCTGGCAGAGGGTTAAATGTTAAATGTCTCTTCTCAGTTAAAACATATCCTTAGATGACTCACATCAAATTGTTGTTTTCAGAGACTGAATTCTTTCGACTTTAAAACCTCAATGCAGGAAATGAGGGTCTCACGGCGGTGAGTACGAAGATGGCTGTCATTTGGGTTGCAGCGCGTTGTAGTGTGGTAGAAGTTTATCGACGTTTCAGAGGTCCTTGCTGCCTCTATCATCCAATCCAGAAGACAGCCATCTTCTACAGAAAAGCAGCGTATGATTCTTCATCTTTAAAAAGGATGCCTCTGTTCTTAATGCAGGACAGTAAAATAACCGGTTAAGTGATACTTTCCGAAGATGAAAACAATTTGTGCACCCCTCGCAAGGTCTTCGACCGTCACCATTATTTTTGTGTGCTGTATAGGGTCCGGTTCTGATGCGTCATACTTGACGTTATTTTTTGCAGTGGGTACTCGAGCCGGAACAGCTCTGCGGGTTACTTTTGTCCGCGAAATCACGGCCCCCTGTGACTGACTCATTTACCGGATGCTGTACAGCGCGTTGTTCAATGATTCTGCATGACACAAGGCGTCCATATGAACAGATCACAGCCTTGGATTTTATTTTGTGCCATAAATTGGTTGTTGAAGTGAGAAATTACTTCCTTCTTGGCCCAACTTATCTTTGGAAGGAAAGATGTGTTTATGACATTATGAAGTCTGTGGAGATATTTCGCTGTACCCACTAATAACGTTTGAACGTGATATTAAAGTTGTGTCACTAAAAACAAACCTACATTATACGCTCAATAATGCCAATAATACTTAAAAATTTCTGTTGCGGAAACAGCATGTAATATACGCTTCAGATATATTATGAAGTAATAATATATAATATAAATATGTACTTGTGTTAAGGCATTTTTTTAGAATATAAAAAATAGGAACATGGCGGCCACCGTAAGTCTATAGTTTGCTTCACTTTTATGGCGATAACCAATTAAATCTTTAAAGTATGAACGTGAATTAGAAAAATGGAGACGATTCGATACTTTGAAGATATGTGTAGTAAAGTAACTTACTGGAATTTGTTCTACCGAAATAATGCACAGGAATGAATCACTGAACTGTGTAACGAATATTTTAATAACACGGTAGTCTGTTGATACGGGTCTCATGTTCGTACATCGAATTCCAGATGGTGTTGTTTCTTGTAGTTTATATGCCAGCTTCTAGCCCAACAGTTGTCTGTACATGACCTAGTTAAAGCTTTATGGACGACCCTGGGAACCACCGTATATACTCCCCTCTTCCTATTATTAACACAAGCAATTATGGTTTACGTCCGCTCATTGAGGGTAGGTTGCTGACGTGGATCATGCTTTGAGTTCATTTAGACAAGTCAATTCGAGCTACACCCCCTCACCACACCTTACCCTCCCACCACTCTAAAGTCACCCCAGTTCTGTGCTGTCAGGCAGCAAAATACAAACAAAGAGATTACCATCTGCTTTTACAAAATAGGTTTAATTTCTGACTAATTTCTTAAAAGGTTTTTTTCTGAGTTTTTGTTTGAATTTATGCAGAACGAAAACTGGTTTTATTTCTCCGCCGACAGATGGCATGCGAGAAAATCTTGGATAGAAAGCGCTTTTACAGTACCCGGGACGAAACTGTGCGTTTCACCTACGTCCCTAGCGTGCCGGTAGAAGGAAAACAAACCAAATACATTACAAATATTAGAACTGAGACAGTAAGCTGTAAATTTCTGTCACCTGTAAATGTTTATAGTATTGACAGTATAGTTTATGCGTCTTTATCTTCCAACCCTTAATTTGCCACTGCCTTTTACATCTAACGGACGTGGAACGCACAGATTTGTCCTGACCACAAAACATTAATTATTACTTTTTTCCTAGCAATCAAATGACGGCCACAGATAACTGTCAATTATGCTTTATTATGAAGAGTAATATGAATGAAGGTTAATACTTAGATACACACATATCATTCTGAAAGTTGTATGGGCGTGGAAAAGTAGCTACTAGCTATTTCATGTCATAGTAGGATGTAGGAGGTCCTTAACATATCCGGTAGGTAAATGTATACTTTAATGGTATCATATAGAACATTAACACATATCACTGAGTGAGGAAACGAACAGATATATGCAACCTGTATTTATAAACTAAATGTATGTTGTCCCCGTCTTGGCTACAGTCCGATTCGAGTTTCGTCGTATGTTTTCAAAATCCTGTCCTAGCAGGTAGTAGGACTCTTTAAATGGGGAGTCAGCGCAAAGCAAGCTCTCAGCATTCACAGAAGAACAGAAAACATTCATGTTCTGATCAGGGATTCAAATTTCTTGATGATAATCTTTTGCCTTAAGAAAATGCGCGTTTTACAAATTGACACCAGTGGGAATAGGAAACTCAAAACTAAGGAGGTACGTGTGATGTAAGTTTTAATGTTTATATGTTTCAAAATGGGCTTGTTAGATCTGGAGATATGAATTTATAACACGGAACTCTTTGCTACCAGTTTTTATACAGGGGAATGCGTTAGATATAATCTAATCAGACATAAACTGCGTAACTGTTCTGAGAAAAGAGACTACATATATGCCACATTAAAATATGCAATTAAAGGTTGTGCGAAATTCGATTAAGAGTAGATAGGCTCGAGTGGAAATATAATTATAAATGAAATTCAGGAACAATACCAAAATAGATCCTGAAAGACAAGTGTTACAAGGATTAACTTTGTCACGGTGCATTTCAGGGTTCAAAAGGAATAAACTTCATGCCTTGGTTTTTCTACCACTCCCGTTGAGAGATGATTTTAGTGTATATAAATGTCTTGATTTTCGTCACTACCACATTCTAAGTGGCTCTGGGCCCCACCAGGCCTCCGATGCAATGGTTATCAGGGGCTCTGTGTTATTTAGTCTGTCACTATTTTTTTCTTCCTGATTTCTTGTTGTTAATGGTTCTCTGTCAGGATGCCCTTGGAGTTGTGTCATGTTTCTTATTGTGATCGTTTCGTTAAAAATTGTTCACTTTCGGCAAGACGAAACGTCGTTGTTCGTAGCATTCAGCCGTTGATAAATGTGAACGGATGAGGAAGTTGTAACTCATGATATCGACACTGGACAACGAACTAATTTACCGATCCCCATCTGTAAATGTACTGTGTATTGGGGAGTGGGGGGAGGGGGAGGAAAAGGAAATGTATTAAATAGGTTCTGCCAGTCAGCAGAGGGCGACGCCTTCACAAGAAATGCAATGACCGTCATTCATCTCTGCCGGCTACAATTGTCGGCGTTAATTTAGAAGCGAGAAAAAGTACTGAATATAACCTGAACGCTGCTCTGTGGCGGATTTTCATGAAAACTGCTGTAGGTATTTATGTGACGAGGTTACGGAATCTGCGTACTTTTTAAATCTGCAACTGTCGCGTGAACAAAGGCTTTCTCGGCAAGAAATTCCGCGGCTTTTATTGAACCAGAAGGTTTATTGCCGATTTCACAGGAGCTCACCTCTGGACACTGTACTGACCCAGATTAATCCAGTCCACATTACCACACTTACCCGTATTGATATTGTTCTGGTATATACGTCTGGCTCTCCAAAGTGGTCTCTTACCTTGCAGTCTGACTACAGTGTAATAAATCGTCATTTATTTATATTTTACTTGGGCGGGCAAAGTTTGGTAGTAAGCGTGTATATGAGAATTAGGCCGTTATGAAACAGTTTTAAACACTACCAAAAAGCAATATCATGAAGACTGAGTGAACGTTTATAATTTATTTTCAGGCTAAATCATAATCTGGGTTGTTGCGCCGTGTAGTCTGGTAGACATTTTGAAAGGACCTCTGAAACGTCGGTAAACTTCTTCAGAATCCCTGCTGTGGAAACCTCAAATCCTACTGAATCATAATCTGCCAGATGTATTTTTTAAAATGATTTTTGAACGTAGGAGAAATTACGTGATAAGAGACTGAACAAAATTATTTAATGAGCGTCTTCATATGTTGTTAGATCACTTTCAGGATAGTTGAAGAGCCCTCTGACAGACCTCGGTTTGGTCACGTGACCCAGGTTTTCATCGCCTCTGGCTGGAGATTCATAGACGCATTTCGTGCGTAAAAGCAGAAAGTGTTGGTGGCCAGTACTTTACCCCTCCAGGGTCGACCGCCCAGGTAGCCCTCGAAGAGGCATCCTACAAAATGTACAAACTCCAACTAGTCAAGAACTTTCCTGCCTTTCATGGAATCCGATCGTCTATTATCGCGATCAACGCCACTGGTTCCTGTCCAAGCCAAATTAAACCACTCCTAAACGTTAAACGTAGGCGAATTTTTTTAGATGTATTTTAATATCGTTCTCCCGTCCATGTCTAGATATCAAAAGAGGTTTTTTTCTTTAGGTCTGCCTACTAAAATTCAGAATTTTTTACTCGTCCCGATGTTACTTGCAGCTCCTGTCTCGTCCTCCTTTATTTGAGCTTTGTGAAGTTGTCAAGTACAAATTGTAATTGCAGCACACGTATTTGGTTCTCAATGCCACATGTTTCAAGAACTCACGGAAAAAGTAAATTCGTGAGATTTCATGTTATCACGGCGACGTTCGTTTAGATTAGTCTTAAGGGATCCTGCACTCAGTGTGTTTTACTTATTTTATATTTTGATGTTATCAGTTTTATATAAATTTCACTAAAATCTTTCATAGGAGAGTAAAACTATTCCTATATAATATAGGATTTGAGACCTTCGCGGGGAGTACAATTAATAAAATCTTCTCGGGCAGTCAGCCGCGTTAACTGGTTACCGTAGAGTGACTCACATCAGACCCCTGAGGTTGGGGACAGTTGGTTCCCGAAACGTCGGTTTACCACGGTAACCAGTTAAAGCGGCTGATTGCCCGAGAAGATTTTATTGATATTCCTATACAAGATTTTATTAAAAGAACCATGGCTTTATATCTTTCCTTAACAAACCAGAAATAAATTCTGACATGAATTTTGTATTTTTATTATCAAAAACCGGGTTGTAGCCATTAGGTAAAATTATATTCGTGAATTTGACAGCGTCGTTAAATAGACGGAAACTGGCAGTGTTGTTATTTCTAAGTAGTGTCTTTAAAATACCTTAAAATCTACCACGGTATTCTTGGTCTCGCGGCACATAGTTTGCCGGCCTCAACGACAAGAAACATAACTGAACCGCCCCAGGAACACATTTGGATTCTCTTCACGTGGACGAAAATAACGCGGCCCATACGAACAAACTTATGTTAATTTGGACACCGATTGATCTAACAGCGCGGGCTGGGGATGAATACGGCCTGGTAATTATTCTAGAAAATAGCGAGAAAGCCTTGTCGCTCTTCGTGGTAATGTATGGTGGAGCTTACACGATCCTACACACGAGAGAAGACACGCGTACACACACAACTACAGAAACATTAACTAACGTGACTTTAAAATTTTTATTAATGTGACTTTTTTGTTGCTGGTGTTTATGTAGCGCTGTGGAACAAAGTATAAGGGTGGTAAATTCAATGAAAGTAGATAAACGAGAGATATGTGGTATGCATAAAGAAACGTAAAAATTTATAACAAATTTGGTCTGAAAATCTGAATGGAATATACTGCTCGACATATCTAGTCGTTGGTGAGAGTACGTTAAAATACACCTGGAGGATGAAGGGTGTGGAGGTGTGGACTGATTTCTATGAATCAGGACAGGAACGGTGGCTGGCTCTGGTGAACACGGTAATGAAACATCTGGTTCCATAAAGGGCGGGGAGTATCTGTACTGGCTGAAAGACTACTAGCGTATTAAGAAGGACTTTACTCCATGGAATAATAATAATAATGATGATGATGATGATTTTATAATAGTTATAGGATCTAAAACTCTGAAAGTTTACGTGATTATCCTCAAAATACTGCGTGGTATGCACTCAAGAGACAGAATTTGTAGTTTATTTTTAATTTCATTTTCATTAAGTTAGGTATAGTTCCTTTATTAATAATAATTAAATCAAAATAAAGTCCTTAATTAGAGTGTTTGCCAACAGCAAAGGGCCTATGACAGGAAACACTACTAAATATATGTATTAAACAAAACTTATAATAGTATAATTCTGATGATGATAATAATAATTATAATAATAATAATCGTGTGTTAGAAAAGAAGTAACGATAAGTTTATGCGTTATTATAAATACACAAAATTATATCTCGTTCTCATGAGAAAGCAGAAGTTCAAAGCACGTGAAGGTAAAAGATAATATTTGAACATTGCAGATAACTGTAATATGGCGTCCTGGTGTATTCTCACTTTTTACTTTCGTATTAATATTCTGTCAATTTACACATGCAATGTTTTTACACACTTTACACTATTGTGAAATGTCCATTAGTGTCAGACACCAACAGAAAAGTAAGAGAGGATGATGACAGATAAATTGAAAGTGGTATCGAGAATTCTGTATTCTCTTTGCATTATCAAGAGCACTACAACGAGAAATATAAGCTAGAAGAAACATGATGTATATCTATGGGAACAACAAAATTCAAATTTGAAAAGAAAGTTCTTATGGAATAAGGTTTTTGGAGGACTTGAATATAAATGGTAGGATAATATTAAAACGTGTCTTACAGATACATGATGTGGGGATGTAATTGAATAAAATAAGGACAGTGCATTTACAGACACTAAACTTCTTTTTTAGCAGAATAAGTTTGACTGGACATGCAGTTAGTTAGCCGCTCCATACATTAAAAACGAGGTCATTTGAAGGGAAACAGACTAACAAATTCTTCTACGAACTTCTTATTGTTTACTCTCGGGAACGCTTTAATCCCAACAAGACACAAACCTGTATCAATGCCTGTATAAATACAATATAATAAGGAACGTCAAGAAGGAATATTTATGATCTTAAATATGCCTCATCCAACAGTTTTGTTGTATTGTATTGACGCATTTGATCTATACAGAAATGCTTGTAAAGGTGATGCTGTTTTAGACAGGTCTATTTGTATGGAGGAGAGATGAATGGGGTTAAGAAAAATGCATCAGAGACTTCATTTTTATGTTTATGGACTCCTGGAGATGCTTGTCTTCCACCCAGACTAATGCAACTAATGAACACACGTTATCAGCACGAAACGAGACGCTCCATGTAGCCTACATGGGGTTACAGAAATTTGGGCTCTGTTTCATATTCTTACGTACTAGCTAAATTTCCCGTTCTTCTTCTGGGTTTGAACCAAAATAAACTAAAATTTCTCATTTGTGTTGGGCAAGGCCGTGGTCTAGGCAACACGGAGTTTTCCTCCGGGGGCTTCCCCCGTTTCTCCTTGGCATCCCAACAATTACTCCATTCACACACAGAAGAAGGCAATGGCAAACCACTTCTGGATCATCTGCCAAGAACGTATATGAACAGGTCCCAGTCCGAGTAAAGGATGGAAGGATCCTGTTCATATGGACCTGTCGTCAGACAGAACACTAAATAATAAAAAAAATCTAATAAACTCTAATAGTGCTCATATTTTTATAGTACATGAAAGATATGGGCAGTAAGAAGACACTTTGGTTCCTTAATTGACATACAAATGTTAGTGCAATTTAACAAACACTGACATAATTAGATTCAGAAGAAATTTGGTTAGGTTAAAGATCTGCAAAGTGTAAAGTTCTTTATCATGAAACCATTACTTTGTTACCCAGTCTTTATACACTTCGAATATTCTTCTGACTAAGATATACAGAATATTGACTGACTAGTTGAGAGTATTCAAAAATTTTGTTGTTGTAAAACCCCTAAATCCTCTCTCACCACAAAATTATACCATTAGATTCTATTCTGAATCAGTTTACATCCTCAAAACCTATTTAATTAAGATTCATATTGATATTATACGGTCTCAAAAATTCTTCTATGAATTTGTTATTGTTTACTCTCGAATGCATGGGAACTAGAAGAATAAGAAACAGTGAAAGGGGGGACAGATAAGAAAATAAAAGAAAGCAAAATTAGACAGAAACAAAAGACTGGCATTAAAACAACACGAAGAGTGGAAACATAACGAATAAGAAGGAAGGTATTTCCGCCGAGTGTAATCGTGTTTTTGAGAAGCCCTGTACCTCTGGGCTGTAGTGTTGTAAGTGGCTGTAGAAGGGACGTAGAAGAAACACGACTAGGCTCTCCGTGGCACACAGTGTAACCCTCGTCAAGAGACGGTGATCAGAGTGAAGCGCTAACATTATTATCCTGATGTCAGCGCCTGTCAGGCGACTATTTCATGCTGAATTGTGACATCACTGACTGGAATTGAGAACACCTTCCGTTCTCCTTTTTTTATCAAGTCATGAAGAATGGAATTGCAATTTGTCAAGAAGATTGTCAAATTAGAATTGCTCGTGACGAGAAGTAAGGTAAAAGAAATCGATCCTACATTGAGGGTGAGGTGGTTTGAATTAGAAGGATGGGTTCCTACTTATCATGTTAGAAGTTAATTTGTTTTGCTTGTCGTGTAGAGTGACTCCACCTTGTTGCGAGAATGCTTTGATTTTACTCGGAGATTACTCTTCATCTTATAAAATTGACGTTTTAACTTCCATTTATGGGAAGGAGACTTAAGTGTGGGTTTAAGACTCAGCGTGAGAACAAGTGTTGTGTTCCGCTAGAGGCGATGGAGTCCCCTGAAATCGATATAAACAAGAGAAGACATACTAAACCATCAACGATATAGATCCATTACTGGAAGCCTGCTCAGAAACAAAAGTAACGCACAAATACTCACGAGGAAGACATGTAGCACCAATAATCTTTACGCATCTGTCCTACGTCTTAGTAGTAATTTCTGCATAAAAATAGTGTGACAGAGATATGAGTAAGAATGGTGGAAATTTCCCGTTGAAATTCAACGAGAATGACGTATTTCTTGTCTCCATCCTTCACACCTTTATCCGTTTTCTTTCTCTATTTCGATTCTTTGTCTCGTTCTCTCTTTTCTCTCCTATTCACGTTCCATTTGTTTTATAATGAAATAACAAAAAATGATAAACAGCAAGAAGGGAGAAGACAGAAGGAAGTACAGATACAATAAAGATAAAAAGAAAGAAAGGGATGCAAGAAGAGAGACAAATGAAAAGTGAAAATAACAGACAATAAGACAGGTAACTAATTGTTGAATATATTCAGAACAAAAGTAACTAGTTTCTGGCATTCTCTTGGTTAACTGTGTGAGTCTAGATCGGTACAACGCGTTGCATTGTTCGTTGTCCGTGATGGGACGTGTCACTGCATTGACAGGAAGCGTCCAAGTGTCGTGATGTGACGCCCAAGGCAGAGAGCTAGGGGACCCCAATACAGCCATCCGTCTTTTTCCGCACGTGCGCGAGCGATCACCAAAGTTCAATGGCATTCACCTGGAGCTCGCGCTGTGCATCTGATCCTTGGGGTGTTAAGATGGCATTCTGAAGCAAGGAACCGAATTCCATCTCAGAGTCTGCGCGAGACAGTATCTGTCTCACGAGTCCGGTGGTCGCCAAACGTTTGGTCACTAGTAGTCAAGCATAATTTTGTCGTGGCCCCATTCACAAGGGAAATTATTGACTTACAACGAAACCCGGTCCAATGTAACCCTTAGATTCGGCTCCGGGTTTGCAGTTTGGCGGTGACCCCTTCTCTGTATTCCTGGCCAAAGGCCCGAACAAAATATACTAAAAGTAAGGACAACGCGAAGTAGTTGAAGGTGCTGAATTCTTTTAACAACAGACAGTTACAGTAATCTCAAATCACTCATTTATTCTCGAATGTTAATTGAAGAGTAAAGAAAATAAACAAAATACATTGTCGGTTGGAAAATGTCACTGTAGGCAAACACAGTACCAACTTAACTATTACAGAGAAGCCTCTGTGAGGTTTATGAAGAAACGGTGAAGGAAATGGAATGTCTGATTACGCTACCAGAGACCTGACATTTCTCCGAAGTGACGCTAAATGGAAACACTTTCTAGTCTACAAGCCCTCCCCAATAAAAGTAAAATATAATGCGACAGGGGAAGATTTTCTCCTCTGTTTTCGTGATCCGTATCAATGTAATCACGAGTGATTTCTAAGAATGTTGTAGGCCTACGTGGTATTGGTCTCATTTTAGTCACAAATACTGACAGAAATAACAATCCTGTGGGCAGTGGTAGGTATGTGAATTCCATGTTACGAAGGTCAAGGCATCGGATCTCAGTCAATTGGATTTATTGACTTGGCACTAGGAATTGACGGACCTCGTGATGTGTAACGCTAGATGTCTACATGTCTATCAACAAGTCGACCTCGCGTTCGGAGATGACGCGTAGGCGATAGAGTTGAGCTGACCCACAATTATCTGATGCCAATTGCAGTAGCTACGTGGTTTTGCTGCTCATTGTCTTGGATACTGCGAATGTGGAGGTCGTGGGTTTGAATCCCGCCCAGAATGTGTGTACATTTACCACAATTAACAGCACCCAAACTATGTAATTGACTTCGATAAAACACTATATGATAGACGTACGTTGCATATGGTCACGTCACTTCGATCTTTCTTTAGTTAGATTCAGTTTAGGATCGATTTATTTAAGAGCATAAATGTCCTTTTTATTAATATAACCTGATTAAACGGGACTTGCATTACGCACTCATGTGTATACTTTGCATTGACCTATAATTTATTTTAACGGCTGTTTAATAACATTTTCGATTTTATAAGAGGAAGAAATCTTTTGGATAGCTGAGCGACTACTAGCTTCTCAAAATAGGACTCTTATCATTTGCGTTGGTTGTTCAGTTCGTTAAGTTTACTTTGTTGGACATTTTTATCATGCCATATATTTTCCAAGTTTTTTGACATTTATTGATTGAGACTCTCAAACGAATGTTTTGCGTGGCGATAGATTTATCTACGCTGAGTAGTTTTGTGGATCGGTTAGGTTACGTGCCTTCATCTCTTTGATCTCTGGACCTGTGTAGAATTAGCCGACATGTAGGCAGTGGATAATGGAAACGTAATTTGATCAAAAAATGGTCCGTACAGTAAAAATATCCAGATTAAAAGATCTATAGTTAGGCAAATGGCTGTCGATAAGTGTATTAGACTGTCTTCTACCTTGATCTCGCCTTTCAGTGTGATTGACTGAAGAAGTCGTGACAGGAATGTGATTTATGTGAGTGTTCAAGCGAAAGGGTTTGCAATACCAGACAGGGGACCTTTGCTCTTATTGTACCTACGGTTTAAAGACACACAGGCCATGAGGTCGACACCTCGGAGAGACCTTTAACTTCAGTGGTATACAACCTAAGTCCTCTCTTTCAGGAGACCACTTCCAAATCTTTTTTGTTCATACTGGTCACGGATGGAATCTTCTTTTGAAGATGGCTGTCTTCTGGGTTGTTACGCCGTGTAGTGATCATCGCCCTGATAATGGAGGCAGCAAGGACCGCTGAAACATCTGTGAACTTCTACCAGAAGACAACCATTTTCTTGTACGATTTTTCTGTAAACTTGAAGCATGCAGTTTGATGAAGACAGCTACAAACAACTCAGATCATAATTTAACGTAATTTACGTTTTGGCTGTGGTTCTGAGTTGGGCCCCGTGGCGATGTCTTGTGAACGCAGCGTGAAATTTTGGATCCCACAAAAACTATTAACTTGTCGACCTTTGCCCAGAGAATATCCTGCGTAGGCCCCAGGTGGTTTGTTAATCATTGGTTGATTATTGGATTATTTTATGTTATATCGTCGAAAGCGTCGCTCAGGCTGTGACTAGTAGGTAGGCAGGACGGTATGGATTTGGAAGGAGGCGATCAGCTTCCCCTTGTTTGGTAGGAGAGGCGTTGTAAAGAACAAAAACATCAAACAGGACAAATTGCAGCCCGATTCAGTTTCGGGCTATGTATTTCTCGAATACATATACTTGTACAGATACCTCATTATTCGCTGACTTTATCGATAGTTCAGGAAGTCAGGTCGTTAGTTTTTGTTATCTGTGCAATTAATGATTACAAAGATTTATATTTTAATACATGTAATTTCTGTGGGGATTTTTTCTTTTGTGTGGGGTGCCATTAAATTACATTGAATCAATGACAATGGTTTGTTGTATTTAATAACGACTTTACCATAATACTTTCACAAAAGAATTTCGACTGAATGGCTTCAGACTGCTAGTTTAATTACGGGATAATTATATCCATATTTCTTTCCAGAGTGCTAACCCCGCAAGCGATAGGCTTTTTACAGAGACTCAGAATGGTTCCAACATTGTGTACAGGGCCATTGTGTAAGCCTGCTTCCCATGTTGTATAGCTCATTGAGAGTGCATAGGGCAAGGCGGGAAGGTATACTCTAATGGAGCAGCATATTTTTCAATGTCCTTTCCCTGTATTGTATTCGTCTTTGTACTTGACGTTAATTTATTATAGAAACATGCATAATTGCATAAATTAATTACACTATATTCTGCTGTGTCACAAATTGCCTTTATCTGCATTTCGTTAAATGTTCAAAATATAGGAACATTTATAAGGTTTTCTGGTGAAAGCTTTGTATGCATTTCGCGTTTCACTCATGAGTGGTATGTGGCCTTCTCTCCTCGTTCTCTGTGATCTGATCTCCCTAATAATTTCTGGTGAGATTTTGAACCGAACAGCATTAAGAGTTCCGGGAATTTAATTTGATTTTAATTTTTTTTGTGAATGTAATGTTGTTTATAGTGTCTGGTAGTTTATAAATTTAACGCTTTCTTACATTCTTCTATATAACCAGTGAACTAAATGTCCTATTTCAAATTTTAGACGGATGGTTTTTATTAATAAAAGTGTAACAGATAAACCACAATGAGACATAACAGTAATGTAATAATTTGAAACTTATACAATCCTTTATTATTGTTTATATTATGTGTTAATCTTTTTTCATTTTTCTTTATTTCGGAGATAAGTGTTGCAATTTCGAGATATGGCACCTAGAAGTTACCTAGTAGTGTGTTTGTAAGAACTGGATTGTTCGTCCGATTTTTGAGGATTTTAATGAAATCCCCTGTTTATGACCAGTGATGAGTGTTTGTGCCCCAGCAAATGGGCTCCATATTGTCCCCTATTCAAAATAATCGGATCACCCCGTCATACGTCGTTGAATTCCAGAAGATGCACCGTCTAGGGTTACCAGACTTTTCTGAGGGAGTATCTGAACTAACTTTGTATACACCCTGTATGGAACCGTTCTGTGTATTTGTATTGTTGCGTTATACGTGTATTTATGGTAATGATTATAATGACAGACATGAAGTTAAACCTCTTCCAGGAAGAGAATTAAAGCTCTTATTGTAGGGTATACCATGAAGCGATGTGTTAACAAGTAGAGAATAATGCAGTATCCAGCAGGTGATGATAGAGCACGTCTTTGGATCATGAGCAGCTAGTTGCTCCTCACTAAGGTGGAAGCTGTCGGTTTAATAAAATTGGCCTGGGCTTTGGAGGGCCAAGGTCACCGCCTATAGGGCTCTTACAAGTAGACGTGACACTCCATGATTCACTCACCATCTCGCGAGCAAGGTAGACAGAGGCGTTTTGCTCTGTGCGTCGAGCTGGGGCGAATTTCATGTGCTGTGAATCCAGCTAATCGTCCTGCGCGTTCCTTGCCCTTTGTGCATGAAGTGAACTGGTCGTTTCTGTCTGTCGGTCTGTTTGCATGATTCGAGAACCGCTGGACAGATTTGGAAATTTAGTAGAGACGTTGGGGATTGACCAAAAATAGTACTTCTCAATTTCCTACAATCTGTAATACCAACATGGCGGACGAAAAAACACTAGCGCCACTTACAATAGGGCCGTGTAATGATGTGTGTTTTTGATTTTTAGAAAATACAAAATTTGGTATAGTAATTCTTTCGTTATTAAAAATGCGTGAAAGATAGAGAAGAGTTGACTAGGACTAAATTGAGTGATCATTTACATGCAAGGCTAACGCGTTTTATGATGTATTGATTTAAAATTTTCTTGGACCATCAGCCTTGTCAGTTTTTAGTTAAAAACCAACGTTTCTGAGACTAGCTCTGTCTCTATCACCAGTGTCAGGGAGCATATCAGAAACGTCGGTAAATTTCCACCAGACTACGCGGCGCAATAACCCAGAAGATATTACAGTCATCTTCTCATTTTGTGTGTGTGTTTTTGCGTTGTTTGGCCGGGGCGAATAGGTATCCCATTTGGCCTCAGAAAGACCTAGAGTCATAATGTGGCTTGTGGGACGTTGATCTTTTCAATCTGATAACTTATTTGATAATGTTTAATCAATGTTCTGTCTGAAACAGTGGCCTTATACACTTCGTCTGTTTGAATTTATGATTGCGATAAATAGTTTTTAGGAAGGGGGAGCAGTGTTTTGTTTTGTGAGGGATGATCGAATGCTATTCTCCTGGAAACAGAGGATAATTTAATGTAAAATCATGGATAAAATACTGTTTTGAATATCGGATAACATATTATAACCAGTAATAAAATAATGGACTTTTGAAAGCTTGCTATGAATAAACATTGTATTATTAAAATAAGAGTCTTAATGCCAGGAATCTGTAAGCATTGCCTGTAAAATGAACCGTAACAATTAATTACAGCTCATTTGTCGTTAATACGACTTTGGTTGGCGTCGGTCTTTCTCGGTCCTGCACCTTACGATCTCCAGAATTTGATCTTTGACCTTTGCAAATGGCGCCAGTGACGTCAGAGTTGTGTGGGGTAAATGAACTTTAACCTCCGCCCCATAGTATCTAAAGGCCCTGCGAACAGCTCCCACCCCCCAGATAGAAGTTGTAGATTTCGAAAATGAATTTTTGTTGCTGATTTAATAGCAGACCTACTACAAGTGTTTCGCGTTATTGGCGCTTGAATTATATATTACAAAGGAGAGCGAATCAAAATTCTAACGACTTATGTAACCATTCGACAAAGAAAGAGACATTTTTAAATCCTTACGCCACAGCAATTCGTAGCAAGTATGCCGCATGCTGTGTTACCGATGAATTTATTTAAGAAGCTTAAAAAAAGTATTTATGCATTTATGTAAATAAAATTTACCAGTGTTTTTAAAAATTAAAATGTCTGGAAAATTTTTCTTAAACTTTTCCAGGATCAGAGTTAATCTAAATCGATTTATCCGTTCTCGATTTTTTTCAAATGTAAAAACTTGCGGACGGATAGATTTTAATAGGGTTGCTAACGATCGAGCCTAAAATTGGAGCCGGTCCGATCCCACAGGAAAACTGATGGAGCTAAAACATATTAAGATTATCTTGAACCTTAGTCGCCCACGCTCGATATTCCAGACTAAATAAATCATGCGCCAAGATGTTAGCTGCCTCCACACGTGTTATTCGGCGTTTCATCACCCAAAACTTGACACACCAATTTTCCATCTGCTGTGGTTTCTAATTAAAACGTCCCGTGTTCCATACACATTAGAAGCATCGCTTATATACACAAGGATTTATCAAAAAACCGTCGAATACAATCACAACACGTCTTCATATTTTATATCTCTGTGTATTGGGTTTTATCCTGGCATAAGATTTCGTTTTATAATGCGGGGTTTAAATTCCGTAAGTTATTATCAGTCATGGTAACGTAAGTTATGTATAACGTAAGCATATTCAAATTTTCTTTAGTCTTAGAACGCAGTTACTTCAAGAATATATTTCCTTCAAGAATAGACAGACGAAATCTCTAACAAACATTTCTCAAAGTTTTACAGTATCAGTTATGAATAATATATGAAATTTACTTTCTGTGTTTATAAGACACTTCTGATGTTGCAGGATTTTTATAATTTTCCACTCACTACATCATAGCAATAACCTACTTGAAGGAAACACAAGTTTGTGTCAATCGGCCCACTCGTATGAAGTAATTTTCTATTTGATTTCTCATATTGGTTTGTATTTTAGTCACGTTTCTTCTTTTAAGATGACAGTGAAAGTAATTCATATTCTAATCGTTTGAACGATGCTGAAGGCCTGTTATCTGTGTAGTTTAAAACGTTAGTTCAGTATTCTAAGAAGTAATCGCGTTTACAGAATTTCGATATAAATACTCATCTTAAGCTGAGAGTTTAAAAAAAGTCATTCTGTGATTGCTCTCAGGCCTATACTCTAGAGCTTTTGAACAAGCAGCGATTAAGTCTGATATAAATTCTATATGAAATGAAAGAGGAGTTAATTTAATGTCTGTGCTCTTTCCGACTCGTATGCTTCAAACTCTTATAAAAATAATCGCTTGTTTGCGAGTTCGATTTCTTGTCGAGACCTTATTTTTTCCCGCTTTCTTTCTGCTGTGTTTTTGTACCTAGAAACCCTTGGCGATGGGTCGATCCACTATTAAAGGTCTTGACGAATTAAGTGAAACAAAAATTCCTGTTTCCTTACGCAAAAGAAAAAAAAATAGAAATTAAAAAATTCGTGGCCTCCGTTTATTATTTTTACAATTGTTTATTTTTGGTCTTTTTTCGGCAAGAAAGTAGTTTCATTCGTTATGAAGTTTTGGTTCTTTAGTTGGGAAAGAAAAAGTTTGCTTCGTGTTAAAGAGGCCCGAGGATCGGAGACCAGCTATTTTGAGGGATGTCGCATTCTTTTTCAGACTCTCCAGAAAGTTGCTGGGATAATACTTATAAGTCTGCCACGACTTTCCTTCGTCAACATTCCTAATTCATTGTTCACAGCCATGCAACTGTAACGATACTTGCAGCTAAAAGAGAATAATTAAAGACTAAGAAAGTCACAAAGGAATACAAAATAGAGAGATAGAATGTTATCAGTACTTTGTGGTGCTTGAATAATTATTATTATTATTAGAAGTGTTCTGGATGGGAGGGCATACACGTCTTTAGAACTTCGTTTGAAAAAGGAGATATGTTTTTTATTTCCTAGATTTCTCACGTGGGGCAAACAAATAAAGAACAGAAACTATTCCATCTCTACTTCAAACGTTTTAAAGTATATCTTTTTAAAATGAAAACAGAGTAATAAGTATTATTCTGGAACCAAACCTGATATTTATATTTTAATTGAACGTACCCTGCATGCAAGATAGACTAAATATCCTTTTCCTGTGGTGTACAAGGTCGATTGTTGTCCTACGATTCGGTCTTGATTTTGCAGTATGTCTCCTCTGTTTTCCTTAGCAAAATATTGGGTGTCGACACTTCACTGTTTCCCTTTATTACCCAATTTTATTTTTTATTTCCTTCACCCGTACGTCGTTAGTCTGACCGAAGTGTTCGTACTGTCA
This sequence comes from Zootermopsis nevadensis, assembly GCF_977971745.1. Lineage (NCBI taxonomy): Eukaryota > Metazoa > Arthropoda > Insecta > Blattodea > Termopsidae > Zootermopsis > Zootermopsis nevadensis. Next base: position 9,677,062 of record NW_028259153.1, on the reverse strand, counting down.
GCGACAGTTCTGTTGGTAGCCCTTTTGCTTATGATGCTGGCTGCTGGGGTTCGCCATGTCTATATTGGCTCTGGATGCCGTAAGCTTTAATATATCTTTTAACTCTTTGCATGCGTTTATTTTATTTATTTATTTAATCACATTCTAGAGCGAGAGGAATGTTGTTTTCGTAGTAGATTTATCAAGGTTTTGGAGTTTCAGAATGCAAGCAGAAAACTGCAAAAAAGAAGAAGAAGAAGAAGAACCCGCCGACATTACTGCCAGGAAGATACAAAGATTAGAACCGTGATTATTTTAACGATTTTTCAATGTAACACACAGTTAATCAGAAAGAGAAACCAGTCTTACCAACAACTTCTTCCCTCAGAGCTTCCATCTTTACACAGAGATCCATTTCAGTTCCACACCTTAGTGCAACGTTCTTCACATTCTCCTTCGTTTCGAGTTTTTGGTGTCGATTTCAATTGCATTAAATCTCGAACCGTTTACATGCATGTGCCCTGGTACTTAGACAAAGGAGCAAGTAGTAATTCTGAATGAAGAGTACAGGCTGTTAAACTTCTGAATATGTAATTTCTCGTTGTTAAATACAACGGGAAAATTATGTATCCGCTTTATGACAGATATTACGCCCCACGTCAGCACCACAAGACATTATAAAGAAACGATTACAATTATTTACATCTTAAATAGATGAACATCTGTACTGCAGAGGAATGCAAACTTATAGATGTGTGATCTGTCGGAGAACTCATTTCCGCTTCTGTATGCCATCATCATGACCAGTTAGGTCAATACTTGGACTTCCGTGGGTCACAGTTTGGGAACGAAGGCTACAGTTAGAATGCTGCTTATAGTTCTGCTTATCAGTGCTTCAGACAGCACCAAATTTATGTGCTTCTGTCTGAATTAGTTAGAAGTTGTGTCCTGATTATGGGCTTATTGGGACTTGCTTGCGAACAGAACTCTGACACTGATATTTGTCGTGTAATCATGTCTGGTGTGTTTCTTGGCAATATATAACCCTGTCACAGATTCTGGGTGCGAAAGGTCAATGTAAGTAGAACCGTCACTAATGAGGCACTAAGTTCTTGTGTTTATGAAGTGTGGTTTTGTAAGAAGTGGGTTTAAAGAAGTGTGAGGAGCTGGTTTACGTCATATGCATAATGATATACAAATATTCTGAAAGGTTATGGAGAAATTTGGTCACTTTAACGTGTGGAGATTTTTTATAACACCGACGGATGTTAAAGTAAATATAAAATTTCTAAGGAACTTGAATAAACAGTCACTAACTAACTTTTTAAAATAAAACAAACAAATCAGGTTTATAAAAGACTAACTATCTGATCAAGTTGAATGACTACATGAATATCTTATCACCTAATCAACAAATTAACTACCTAACACATTAAGTAACATAATGTTAAGGTTTTATGGTGGGCTAACAATGTAACTCACACTGGATATGCACTGGTAATGGGCCTTCAGGTTCTATAAAGGTTTGGGGAATTTCTTGAGCAGTTGAGTGATTATGGGCTTCCAGACAAGTAAGCTGATCCATGGATTTGGCTGTATCGAGGCACCATTGTAGGAACACTGCAGCGAGTGGATAGTGCGTAATTAATGTGAAGGAATTTGAAACAAATGACAAGAGTTACCGTTCAGGCTTAAGTAAGAGATCGATCCATTTTTGATACTAGGGTCCAACTGAATTCCCTTTAATGGAGCGGTGAAATTATGACAGTCATATGTTATTTCATTTCGGCTGTCTGAACGGATTATTTGAATCGTTATATCCAGTGGCTTCACAGCTGTTCATACAGTTCATGATACATGGACTTCAATCATTGGACAGTCACTTCAAAGGAAAGTAATGAAACTCTTTTCTGAAATAGGAATTGGTTGGTGTAACGCAGGAACGCTTGTACAAAACCAATCAAATTTTTGCTTTATGCTCACTTATTCAGTTTCTTAATATTTTACTGCATTCGCATTTTTTATTCTTAATTTTATTTGTTATATGTTAAATTTTATAGAACAACAAATTTAAATGTTGCTGTCTTGTCTGTCGCTCTCGTCATGCGTTAATATTTCCTATAATTCTGATAATCTATTGAATATCATTATGCAACACTTAATACAAAAAATATATATAGACTGATGGCATGAAGTAACGGTACCAACTTTACAGTAATAAAATGAAGAAGAAGAAGAAGAAAACGTGTTTTTATTTTGAAATGCTGAACAATATTTTAATGCGCGAATTGAAGGTTGTTCATCACATTAGTTCTTACTTACGTTTATTCCCCTCCTTTCTTTGCCTCTCTTTGTTAATTTTTCTTTATATTTTTCCCTTAGTCCCACTTCTTTCTTCATTTTTTGTTTTCATAAATTGGTAAATTAGTTAACGGACACGTATAGAGGTGGACGTACTTGAGTGTAGAATTTGCTGCTCCCATAATCAGGGTGATGAAGGCTGCCCACTGCTGAATAAAATTGTGCACCTCTGGATGATATAGTGTACGACTACCCTCAGGGATGCACATAGACTGAGTGAAGAAATGGGGCAATGTTTTTTAGACACTCTTTACACTCACCGACCTCTGCTGCAGTACAGGCTTGGCTAAAATCAGAGGTTAAAAACATTTGTCAGTCGCAATTGGCCTCTGATTAATAGGTCTATAACCACGGAAATTACAGTATTTATTGAACGTTTTAAGTGAGACATTTTTTATCATTAATCACGCTGTCTTAAGCAGGATCCTGAACTGTTGCAACATTCTGTATGAAAATTTGTTTCCACACTAAACTCACTTTTTTTTCCCATACCGGCTGTTCTGATTGAAGTTGTCGTTCCTCCAGGCGTATGGTGGGATAATATTTTGAAGTAGGCGACGACTAATTCCTCCTCAATTACTCCAGTTTAACCAAACGAGTTGGTTAGTCTATATCATTCGATATTAATGACCTACAGTTGATACTGCGTCGCTTAGTAATCTTCTATCAATCAATCCTTCAGTGTTAGTTCTGTGTAACTGACGAAAATGCGATGCTGACTTCATGGATCAGGAAAATCGGTAAATTCCCCACCTTTATTGGAACCCGAAGGTTTATTACCGTGTTTACAAGATCCCGTACCTAGACCACACCCTGAACCAGATGTGTCCAATGCACACTCTAATATTCCATTTATTTTAAGATTCAGTTTAATATTATCCTTTCATCTACGCCTTGGTCTCCCAACTTGTCTTTCTTTTAAAATTTTTCAACAGCAGTTTGGTATAAATTTCTTATCGCACCCATGCGTGCTACATTGCCTGTCTATCGTGTCTTCCTTGATTTGGTCACCCTACACAATTACAAAAAAGTTACTTATGTGGGAGTTTGTTGTTACACATCCAGTAGTGAATTGTTTCGAGTCCCTGGTGCAAAAGAAGTGTTCGTCGCTTAAGCAACTAACTTGCCTGTCTTTCTTTTACTTCGGTCGAGAAATTGCTTTACCCCCGAAGGTCTGTTAAGCTGTAGATAAGAAAGTTGTCCTGTTCTGACCGATAATGCGGACCGAATGATCATTACCGCTAATATCGAAGCGCGTTGTTGATTATGATCCTGCCAAAACTAAATCCTGTTCACATTAATAAAATTCTAATTTCGTAGTTTGTGGTCACCTCTCAGAGAAATCTATATGCGCTTCTTATATATTCTCTGATATACATACTATATTGTTAAGTTTTAATAAAGTGAATATTGTTGTGTGTGACGGAATCTTTTTACTTGTATACACTCTCAGTTAGGACTTCTTGTATTTGACTGTAACAACGAAGAAAGAATCAAATTAATCGCAAAGTATCTCGTAGCGGCAGATATTCACTTTTATTCGTACTCCTTTTCTTTGTTTCACGGTGCTCCGTTACACTTTATTGTGCCTCATTGTTTTCGGACTTCGATTGTCAATGTTTCGCGGTTAACCTGATTGTTTACATAATTTTTATTTGTGCCGTATTGGAATCACAAGACTTACAGTTTTCAGTCGAATAAAATATATTTTATATAAGTTGAGCTGAATAATTTGCAAGAGTACAAACACAATCAAAATTACACAAAATATAAATTAATGCAGTGTTAAAATATGGTTCTGAACGGAAGAGGCTAAATTGATAACTTGATCTTTTGAAGTCACAGGTTTGTCAGAATAATTTTTAAAAATGCAGTTATCTCAAAGAAATGCGTCTGTAGTAAAAAAAAGCTAGAAAAGTAATGGATGTTTTCTCTTATAATCGTTTAAAACATATAAATACGCTCTGTGGGAAAGATGAATTTGGTGAATATTGAAGCATCTGGTAGATATAGGTACCACTGTGCTTTGAAGGGTTAATGATCATTAGCTAAATATACGATCAGATAAAAAAACAAATAGGATTGTGTAATGAACAAGGAATGGAACTCAGACAGCAAACGGGAAGAAATGGAAAAACCATGTGATGGAAATGGATGAAGATAGATGGCCTAAGATAGCTTTGTATCGTAAATCGGCAGAAGGAAGATCGTGGAAAGACCGGGAAATGTTGGTGAGAGGACTGAGGTCGGTCTGAGCAATACGTTACCTAATCTATACAGAAAATCCTTCCGTTATTTTCATGGAAGAATAAATGTATTTTTATTTTTACGTTATTTCTATGAGAACTCGACGACGTCCGATTTATCTCTTTCTGGCCTCAAGATTGATAAGAATATTTCTACGGCTGCTTGGAGTGACTCTGATTCATAAGCACGGCTTCAGTTTCACTTCAAATGTTCCCAGGCAGTCATATCCTACACTAGACAATATGACAGTATTTAATATAGAAAAATGTGCGATGTGGACTCAGTTGGTGCCACTCAGTTGACACAGAGCTGTCACGTGACGTGCTGGGAAACCCCACATCACGCGCTTCCATGAATTTTACTCTTGTGGAAGACAATTTCGCATCTATAATCTCTCTGGCTTTATTTAACACGAACGTTCGAATAAGAAGCTTGACTTAAAAGCTTCCTTTCAGTGTCAAAATCATTTCACCGTTCATTTAGTGCTTTATAGTGGTTTATGCTTTTGTCTCGATATTTGTTGTAGAAGATTGTATTTTGTTTCATACCCGTATATTTCCTTTATCGTTTCCTCATTTTGATTTATCTTTTTCTGTTTCTTCCTTTATTTCTGTGTGACGTAAAGTTATAGATCTGCCACATGCTTCTCGTCTCTTCCTTCAAAGAAGAGAACTTTTTTCAAAAGTATATAAAGGACTGGCAAAGTTGATTTATATTTCCTGATCTTTATTGTTCTGGAAAGTAGACGAGATGATAAAAGTGTACGAACTGAATACCAAGAAAAATGTATTGAATACATTCTTATAATTTAATTATTAACCTTATTTGCATTGATGCTGTTTTTATATACTTGAATGATTTAAATATTTTCAAATGACCTTTACACTTAACTATGAAATGTTTGTGTCTCTTTTTCTGCTTATAAATTGGTGAATAGTATAAAAATAAATGTTAAAGATGTAGGGTGTGAGAAAATAAAATGGACCGATCCATGTGGCCCAAGATGGGGACTAGTGGCGCCCTCTTTTGAGCATGGTAATTAATCTTCTGGTTTCATGAAAGGGGGCGATTTTCTCAGTCACTTGAGCGTCTATTGGCTTCTCAGGAAAGACTATCTGTTTCTTTGAAGTTTCATTTCTGAAATGTCGGGGGGTGAGGAGGGGTTTGGAGAACATTACATAGTTTCGTGAGGGGGTTCAACTACGTGCAGTTTGGAATCTAGTGGTCCGAGGTGTCATAAGTCAAACGCGGAAATTACTTGCAGTTTGCATTCCATTCGGCCCTCATGTTGGTCAGAGTTGCTCACTGCCAAACCCTCATTCAACTAAACCGGAAGGCTGTGGGGGGGGGGGGGGGGCCACCTCGCATAGTTTGGTAATTGTATACTCTGCTGTGAGATGGAGTCGTAACCATGCGGTCAGGCCCTATCTACAGAGCAGCCTGCACTGTTGGAGTTGGATATTATTTAATGCTTTATCAGCTGCATAGGTTTTATAGAATTAAATTGAAAAATGACTGTGAAAGCTGAATTTGGGGGATTTTTCTTGGATGTTGTGCCCTTGTAGTTTAATAGAAATTGGCCGATGTTTCAGAGGTGTTTACTGCCTCTGTCATCAGGATGAGAAAACTATCTTAGCTCTTGTTTAGAACAGAGGAAAACCAAGAAGACCTGTGTCGAGATGACCAATCACAGGACCTTCCTGATGCACGACGTCTTTTGTGTGTGCACAATGCTCTGGTATTGTTGTCAGCGGGAGTTAACAAAATAAATTTTGATAAAATTTCAATATAAGTCAGTTACGTAAAAACGCCTTGTGGACCGATTCCATGTGTTTCTTGTACCAGCTTTTAGTTGTAGTCTGACTTATCATATACTTTTGCCTTCGTGATGATGTGGATTGACCACTGTAAAGGACTGAATTGTTACAGATGGTTTCTTACAAAACAGTTTGCTTTACCGTATATTTTATTTCCCCGTTTATAAAATCCACTGCACCCCGCGGACCTTGACCGAGTAATGCAGTGGCCCTTACAGACTATAGGGAGAGTTCATGGCTACGTAATTTAATAGCGCAACGTTGATCTTTCCCCTTTTGCAGGACGAAGCATAAGACATGGCCAGGGCTTCAGGTCGAACGAACGCGATTACCCTGGACACTCCTCTCACACGTTTCTTTTTTTGCAAAAGTAATTGGTTGACGCGGTAGCAATCGATTTCAGGGTCGGAATCGATCCACATGATAGAGGCAGATAAAAAATATGAAAAGGATTTTCCATATTTTAAAAAAATCCATTTGTTATTTTGCGTAGATGTTTGTCCTTGATGTCAATTTATTGAAGATATACGTAATTCTGTTGTTGAACACTAATCGCAATGAAGATATCGGTGCAGAGAGACAAAGATTTATTTTATTGCATTTTGTTAAATGTCCACCATATTGAACTATCTCCCAGTTGTAAAAGCCAGTGTACGTAGACTGTGTTTTCCAGGGATGTTCACTTCCACAGTCGCTGAAAGAAGTAAGGACCGCCTTATATATGCACGTATATTACTCTCATGTGTTTGAGATGATAAATGGAATATAAGGATAAAATGTAAGCTGGCAAGAGGGGGGGAGGAACAGAGAGAAATAAATGAAAACAGGAAGGTGAAAGAAACAGAAATATAAAAATGTGGGTACAGGAGGACAAAATAAATAACATTGGAGGTCGTAGAAAATGAGCGTATAAGGAGAAAAGCAGAAAAAGATAAATGGAAGACATGGAGAAAGTGTAATGGAAGGAGGTTAAGGAGATGTATGTAAGGGTAAAATGTAGGAAGTATAAGAAAGGGAGACACGTATAAAAATACTAGGAAACAGGAGAAAGAATAAAAGGAAAAAGTGCAAATGTACGTTTCCTTCGAAATCCACACCATTTTACTCCCACAACAATATTGCAACAGGAAAAACCACGCTACGTGGTTTCCATTTGTAAATTACAAATTTGGAACACTCAAAGTGCCTCGTCCTCATTAATTATTATTACATCGGAATATTAACAAAATAAGCAATTAAGGTTTAAGAGCGAGTTATGTGGCCGTCATGTTCAACTCCTGAAGGCAAGGAATTGAACTGCCATGACCTACAAGTTCCTTAATGAAACACCGGGTGGCAGCATCTCTAACGTAAACATTATTTTGATTACACATGTCGCTCAAAAATGGGGAGAGCTCGTTTACAGGTACGAATTTTATTGTTTAACAACGTATTACGAGCATCTTTACAGCGGAAATGTGTACTCTACGTGACGCTGAGTATCATTGACCTTGAAGTTCGAGTTGCAGACACAAACCTCTTGTAATCTGAATCGCTACATTGCAGGAAAGTCAGAAACTGTATTTCCACGTATGTTATTAAATATAAGATAAAATGAAATAATTGTTTTAGACCTTAATGAGGCGTGTAATTTATCTCAAGTGGAAACATTTTTTTTTGCAATCCGTTTTTGATAAAATTTGGCTTGGATAAAGTTTGGTTTGAGCTTCATTGTTTACGTCTTTGTGGTTTATTTTAAGACCTCATTAGTAGCTTGGATTGTTAGTCTTTTGGCGTAGAATTTTAGGATGGTTAATGAACAATCAGTTGTTCTATTTAGCTAGTAGACAGATGAACAAGAAACGGACCCTGGGCAGGGTGGTGGTGGTGTTGGGAGGTGCAGGCAACCTGGGATTGCATTAGGTCCTCATATGTCTGAGTTTTCTTATTTCGTATAAATTCAATGCAGGTAGAAAGACAAAAGTGATTAAGGCACCAGAATTTAGACTACGCCAATAACGTTGTTGATCTGTGTATGATTTGAATATAATATAAGAACCAAGCTCCATTCATATACTACTCTAGCATTAGACAAATCAGCTTCACGTTTCGACCGATTGACCTCCAAGGAAACAGCGTTATAGTCGGTATGAATATAAAAGATTCCCAATTCCTCTCTTCGAGCACACTAATAATCGAACCACATGAATTCGGGAGGTGCCCAGTTAATATCTCAGCTGTGTTATCGGCTTTCCTAAGGCTTTCTGATATTTTTCTATCTTTTCAGGCTGTAATATTCCCTAATTATCCACAGTCTCTCCAAATACTTACCTACTTATTCATGATTATCTCCCAATTTCATTTGGCACTGTGCAGAACCAACTTGTGCGTTTGAAACAGTGTTATTAAATATTAATGAACCTAACGAGCGCAGAACCATTCTGCCCTAGTTGTCTCATGAATGGTTAGCTGCTGCCCCTTTAGACCTGCCCGCGCTGCACGCTGTGCAGGTTTTGGCTGTAGTGAGCAGGCAGGCAGGCCGGCCGGCCGGCCAGAGGAGAGCCTCAGTGCTTCGCGGGCTTCCGTGCATGGCGGTCGAGGCACGCTGCCACTCCATCTTGTCTACTCTTTTGCGCGCGTGTTCTGCTTTTAGGTCACTGTCAAGGTTGCTACACGCTTCAGCTTCGCTCCAAACACCGGATTCCATGAAATTAATAGGTTTTATAACTGATAGCCATCTTTAAAACTCACAGTGTTTCTTATTAGCGTTTACAGACTAACGTGACGAATAGAACGCGAAACAAGAATTAGTCAGTAATCAGACATTAAGCATCTTAGCCTTTCATCTGTTTTACAGTATTAAATAACTGGACTCAAGTTTAAATAATGAATTATGAACTTGCGTGTGCTTTGACAGCTTTGATGATCGAACACTAGTAATTAGGCCTAATGCGTGCTTAATAAGTGCTTTTAACAAGTGATATCTGCTGTGTAATAAATTAGCATAACCGTTAAACAGTCTTTGGTACTAGCTTTATTGTGTGGTATGTTAGTGATTGTGAACTTAGAAAGGGAAATATAGTTTTTTATATCTATTAACATAATACGTTAAGAACTGTTTATCGAAAATGGGGAAGGCTTGTGAGCAAAATATTAGTGCTGACTTCCTGCTTAACGTTGCTTTTTAACACATTTCTAACCATTTATAGACAACATAATATACAGTATAGTGACGGAATAGATTTTATAGATAACAAAGGCTTTAAACAAGTGTTAACCGTGTTACATGCCTTAATATGGAAGACATCGAGTATGTCATATCGAAGAAAGTGAATTTCAAACTATTTTATCAACGCGAAACATCATAATACTAGTTTCAATTGTGGTTTTGTAATACGAAATATCATCGAAATCATCATGCCTTGGTTGAACGCGTGTCTCTGTCATCAGGAAAAGAAGAGACCCTGTATCAGCCCTCCCATTCATCTGTTACTCAAGGTAAGGCATCTCCCACCAAGTACAGCTCCAGGGTTGATTATCTCTTGTAAGCTTTGCCTTGGAAACGTCGGTTGGTTTAATGGTACGGCGAATTCACGGAAATAAGTAAATCGTTGTCCCTATAATTTAATACGAGGGGGACACGGTTTGGAAGCTGACTCTACTTTAATCATCTGTACAACGAGATTAGTCGAATATATTGGAATACATTTATTTCCACGGACCCAAATGATGAGGTAGTATATTTTAACGTGATTTTTAACTTATAAGCAAACGAAAATGTCAAGTAATTTAATACCACATCTTCATCAGAAAACCTTAGACTAAAGTAATCTTTTGTTCCAAAATCTCTTAATATTTCCGCGCTCTACCTAAAAATGTAATTTTACGTGCAGTTTTTGTAAAGGGATAGTTTAAAAATGTACGTACTATGTTGTGTTTATTAAGTCTGTCTGTTACTGACTGTTAAGTTAAATGTGAATTTACAAATTCTGTTCTGGTATGCAGATCCTTTATGACGATCATAGGGTTTTGACGTGTTGTTGTTGTTGTTATTACGTAGGATAAAAGAGTTCGGTAAGTATTGGGATTGGCTGTGGGCTAGACGTTCTCGGTTCGGTGTCTGAAAAGGGCGGAAATTTCTTTTCGCCACCGCGTTCAGACCGGTTCTGACGCCAATGTAGGCACCTCTTTCTGTGAGTGCAAAGATGCCAGAACATAAATTTAACCCAATCACTTCATCTGGTGCCGATATTAAGACTGAACCACATACATCAACCCCTTCCCCATAGACTATCTGTTCATGGTGCTTTGCTTAATTAAGTAGACTGCAAGGACATCTTTAGTTCTTTGGGTGTGTTCCCAACTAAAACTCGCAGAAATGCGCCTATTAGCTTTGTAATGTTTGTGTATCTGGCCATGTGCTTTCATGTAACAACTCGACCGTTACATGGATATTAAAGCTTTTCACCAAAATTTGTTGACTCGTTACAATTTTGGCCGAAATCAGACAAAAGTAGGGGGAACTATATTTCCCATCCGCGTTTCTGCGCTCGGCCTTTCACGAAGGTCAAACATTGGAGAACGAGTTAGAATCGTTACGTATGCGTACATTTCCTAACTTGTTTATTGTTATTACTGCTGTTAAAGTAATAGTGTTTGCCGTCAAGGGGAGCGATGTACCAGCTGGTTGTTTCTCAGGACTAAGCTGTGTAAAAGTCAGGAACACGTTAGCTGAGCTAATCGGAATCTTGCAATACGTCGTCAGTCATCCACCACACGTCAGACCTTGAGTAAAACCACGAGGCGTTAAGTGTTGAAAGAGATCGAGTGTTTGGTTATTTAACGACTTTACTCCAGTTTCGGTGTTCCTGTCACCCAGAAGAGTACCGTAATTAGAAATTTTATGTTATCGAAAGTTGTATGCAACATATAACATACCGACGCTCAGCACTGCCGCGTTCGAACTCTGCCAGAACTGATTGGCAGATGGGTGGCGGTGAACCGACCTCGAGAGTAAAACGGCAGGAGCTTTAAGCTCACTAATCGCCTCGATCTAGTTCCAAGGTATGAAAGCATGGATTTCTCCCTTTTCTTTCATTAATAGAATGGTGCTTAGACATACGAAAAGCTTTATGGCAGTGACAGTGATATTGTCGATGTCTGTTTTTTGGTCGTGAGAAACTCAAATCTCATTAATAATAACACTTGAATATAAAATGGCAAACATTGGATGGAGAACTGGCCTGTAAAAACTGGATTCGTGTAACGCTAATAACACGACGTGCTCAGTGGTTAGAACTCTTGTATCCTGGGAGTTTCGGGTTCGATTGTCGGTCACAATTCCGGTTGTCTTTGCTGAGGTCGTGGTTTTTCTCACTTCTTCAAGGCAAGTTCTGGAATATTATCTTAAAACAGGCCACGACAGATTTCTTCTGCATACTTCCCCCATTCGACGCAGTTTAAGTATTGCAGTTGAAGAGTGTTTAGGTATATAAATAGACTAAGAAACTAATTTGTGTATTGACACGGTAGGCCCTTATCTTGATTTTTGCGCTAGGGGCAAGTGGAAATTTAACGGCGTGTGTAATATTTCGGCCTCTATTTTGTTGGTACAGTGAATAGGGCGCAGGTTTTTTATCGTCAAAGCTGCGTAGCATATTGTACTCTTAACGAGCTTTTGTTTGAAGGCCTATTGAAACCAAAATATGAAATTGCGTTTTGTTTGTGAAAGTTTACAGACATTGCCACAATGTGAGTCGTATTTTTATTTGCTGTTATCAAAAGGACGGGCTTCGTCCCAGTTCAGTTTAATGCCATTTCCTGCGCAGGCCATAATTGTCTCTGAATTGTTTTTTTTTTCAATAGTGCGCGTCTATGTATGCTGTGTTATTTAATGACGTTTTATTAGCAGTCAAGACTGCTTACCGCTGATTGAATTGTTCTTTAAGCAATATGTACTTAAAATTGAAACGATTAACATCGTCTACGTCTCCCGAGCAAAGTGATTAAAATTGATAAATTAAGAGACTTAATTTTTGTTGAATAACGTGAAGGGGTGTGACTACTTATAGGAAATAGGCGAACGTGTGAGGATAATATTAAATTGAATTTTAAAGAAATGTGATGTCAGGGAGCGTATTCGATTTATGTTTCTCAGCATAGGACCCATTGATGGCCTTTTGTGGACACAGTTCTGGGTCCATAAGAGACGTGAAATTTTCTTGAGCAACTGAGGGACTTCCAGGTTATGAAGTGACATTCCATGAGTTCGGAGACAAATACTTATAGACAGAAAAACAGGACCTCCGCATTGTAGTAAATTTATACGCTTTTAGTGCAAAGAATGCGTAAGAACAGTTGACATGTTACACTCGTAAATATGTGTTGTGCTAAAAGCTGAGCATCAAGTGTAGTTCTTGAAATCTTGCGTTGCATGTAAAACATGGTGTGGCCTATGTTTATTTACGAAAAGGAATGCATTTTAGCATGAAATGCCGTATTTCGCATAGTTTCCTACTTTTTAGTACCAAGTTCTATCACCTCCCGTCTTTCGTCTCTCGTAGTATAGAAGAAATTTAGCATTCTCGCTGTCATAAATCTTACATTATATTCTGCTGTCCATAGATCAGTGTTTTCTGCATTGAAATCTCGGGCTATCAGCCAAGTCTTTTTAGAATGAATTTCCACCGACTCAGAGAACGTCCATCAGGTGGTGATTACTTGATCAGCGACTGTCAACTTATCACAAAAGACTGATGGATGCAGAGGGAGTCTCCAAAATTTTGGAGGTTCACTCTGTTCTGTTACGACTCATCACCTGAGAAGACTTCATTTCGTTCAATCACTTTAAGAACTCCAGATCTTGAATAAACTTTTCTCAGACTCTCGCATATTCATAACAGAAAATTAATTGAAGTTTCGATAGAGATTCACTGTTTGGGAGATGCGAGCGAAAACTGAATGTAGCATATTCCTGTGGTTTAGATGGTTAGTGGCCAGATTCTAACCGCGAAGGCCGGCGTTCGTGTCCGAGTAAGTCCATTTGGGATTTGAGGTGGACGAAGTTGCACTGGGACGAGTTTTTCTTAGAGTCTTTCGATTCTCCCCCGTCATTATAACTCCACTGCTGCTCCGTATTTACTCGTGTATCGTCTGAGGGATGGACAAAGGCTCATTAGCTCCCCAGTTTCAAGGAAAATATAATGTAGCAAATTGTATGTGTTATGAAATAAATGTAATTTATTTACCTTCAACATAAATTAAGTACGACGTGGCTATGTTACATAATTCTTTTTGCGTAAATTACTTCTATAAAATTTAATTTACGATGCGGATGTTTTATTTAATTTATGTTAAATTTTAAACTATGGACATGTTCTAATGGTGTAACTCCTGTGGGTTCTAACGATGTTGCATTACATTTATTAATGCTGTTTGTATGGACTTAATACAACCTCCAGTGTTGTAAAACGAAACAATTACGTTTCGGGAGTAGACTGTCGTTCCTTATTAAGGTTAAAATGCCTGCTGCGTTGGATCCGATAGAAGGGCTAATCCCGGTCCAGGGATTGGGATCCAACATAGCAGAAATTTTCGCCTGAAGACGGAAGCAGAGTAAGGTCCCGAAACATAGTAGTTTCGTTTTAGAATACTCGATGATGTTTTCTTCATTTCTTATAAATACCGCAGGGATGACGCAGTACATTTTTGAGCGGCCGTATAAATAAATAAAATGATGTTATGTAGTACATTTCCGGACTGAGAATACAACCCTTAAGAGAGAATTTGTTTTTTTCCGATTGTGATGTTTTTGTGTAGTCTTGTAGTGGTTATAAGAGGCTCAGAAGAACATACTTTTCCGGTCTCTAGGGTAGAAATACGATATAATAATCGAGAGACCATATTATGAACTCTCATCTTCGTGAAAATCTCAAAAAATCAGTTTGTTTTTCTTTCTTCGCACTTGACCGCAGAGGATTTAATTTCGATGAATGGACCGGGTTTCTAAACTTAATTTTAAAACTCCGCCTCTTTGTACACAAATCGTTTTCAGTTGCTATAAACGCAAATTGTGGTAGTAAGAACGTCTGTTATAGAAATTATACGCCTGTCCATCAGTCTCCCCCCCCCCCCCGGGGGGATTGCTTGTATCAACTCTAAAACTACTCTGTGTGGGGCATCAGACAATTCTGTAAATAAAATTAAAGATAAATGAAATTTAAGACTACTGTTTAATGGAATGTTGCGTTGTGTAATCTGATAGGTGCTTACTGCACCTCTGAAACGTCGGTAAATTACTATCAGTTGTCTTCACATTCTTCAACTTAGAATTTTTTTGAAATCTCACCGAAATAAAATTGATTGTTTTAGAGACTTTCTGTAGAACTCAAATTAGAAGCTTAGCAATATACTCCAAATTAGCATTGGGTTTAGGTGCCATTTTGCTAATAATACGATAAAGATTATTCTCAATAAACCACAAGTACATTGAAACACTGAATAAAATTAAAGATTTCTGGAAAAACTTTCTGCAATACGGTTTGTACTTTGTGCGCATGTGCGTACGAGGGGTATTTCCAGTTGTAGCCTTACTGCAAACACCACGTCGCACTTTGGGCTCATATGGTCTGAACAATGCAGAGGGAAGTGCAAGCTGGCTTGAAGCGTACAGATGTGAGGAAGCTGATCAAGTTTCATGCGTCGTTGGGAAAACGCCACGTGAGTGTTATAACTTGTTGAAGGAATATTAGGGACCCACACCCTCCCCCCCCACCCCCCGGAGTGGAGGGAAGGCACATATGGAGCGTTGCGTACGGTGATGTGCGTCAGATGTCTCCCAAGCCAAGACGTTTCGTTTGTCGGCCTTACAAGACACCTGGTGAGACGGTAGGTCCGTGATAACTGGATTTTAAGCGTGCGCATTTAATGAGTATTTTGCTGTTCACCGCTTATTTACAGTGTTGAAGAAATGAGAGAGATGAATAAAGCGACCACCATGCTGACAAATCACCACTCAAAAGAGAGATACCCAGTAAGAACAGCACCGTATTCTGGAAATTTCCTGACATATTTAGTAAAGCATATACGATAAACATACTATAAACACTAATAATATGATTTAGACTATAGATGTCGCTGTTCGTGTGGTATTTTTTGTTGTTTCATGGTTGTACATGTACTGAAGATTTGTGAACCAAAGTGTGACTTCTGTACCTGGAGACGTAATTGCATAAAAAGTGATGTTAACTGTTGTAGTAACGTTCATTCGCTCGCCTACACACCCACTTCTCCACGTTAAGAATACTCAGTAACACATTCACGCGCTCATACACACACAAAGGCGAATATATACCTTACGAATTATTAATTTTCCAGCAGCTGTTGACTAGGGTGACGACAAAATGTCACAGTACACGTTCTCAGGTGACATTCGAGCACCATTCACCTAGGTTTCTACTCAGCAATTCGGCATTGGTTGTAGTCAGCTGCAAGAGTTATCTCAGTTCCAAAGTAGTAATCTAATCCGTCGAATTTGACGACGACCTTTTTTGTGATAAAATTTATTTGTGTTGCAAATTTAATATGAAAAAATCACGGCCACTGTAGTCAGATTCCTGCCAGAAAACCGACCGCTTCACTCCATATTCCACACTCCCGCCAAACAGACTCCGCCAGACCCCACCATAGGAACCACCATAGCCTCGTTTGCATTTCTTGCTGTCAGAATCTCCACAGTCAGAATATCATTTCAATTCATTCCACGTCGCTGGAACGGCTACTCTCGCAGTCGAGCGTGACGGACATTGGCTATTATATTAGTAGATCAATATCATCTGCGATTAAACACTGAACTTAATATGCTGATAGAAACATGAAGTGGTACAATGATATCTTACTACGTGGAGCAGAGCCCTTATTGCGATGCCAAGCGTAACTCAGCTAGTCAAGGAATTTCCCGCCTTTTATGGAACACGAAGATTCATTACTGTGTTCACAAGAGCCCGCCATCGGTCCAGATGAATTCAGTTTACACTTTAAAACAGTTTCCTTATAATCCAATTTAATATAATCTTCCCATCTACCCCACTCAGGCTTTCCGACCAAAATTTTATACTCATTTCTCATTACCCCCTCACGTGGGTACAGTGACGTCCGGTTTTAAAAGTGCTTTTATGATGTAGTTTAAATTGAATGCGATACATCAAAACAGCGAGAACTGTTGTGCAAGTTAACCCTTCCTTGTTAGCGTGAAATTAATAAATTCCAAAACAAATATCCATAACTTTGTCTAAGTGTTTAAAAAATGACGTGTATTTGTCTAAATCATGTCTTCTGTTGGAACTGTCTTGCAAGTGAGACATTTTATAGGCCTGTTGTGTACATAAATCTATTAATGGCTTACAGTAGGCTCTGTGTAGGTAAACAAACGCACATATTTCGCGAACCAAAACATTACCTAAGAACCGCGAGGTACAACGTATCTCTGCTGAGAAATATTTTTTTTTTAGTTTGCACAGTATATGATCCGCTTGCTCCATACTTCTAACGGACGTATAACGCACGATTTTGTCCCTTTAATTTTTCGTTAAGTTCTTTCCGCGCATTGAATAGATTGGGGTATAAAGGACGAATTTGAGAAAATACGGTGCCAACTCTGAGCAGGACACGTGTTTTTACTCTTGTGTTTGCAATACGAACATTTAAAAATGCATTCAGTGAAACTCTTTAAGGTTCAGAGGAAAATTTCTTCTAGTTACCATGGTAACTCTCTTTATACTGATAATAGAACGTCAGACTCAACCCAGAATGTGCGGAGGGCTGTCGTCTCATCGGGAACACCATTTTCCGTCACGCACTTCATTCCTGTGCAAGAGGCTTTGAATTAGTGATTTCAGCGTACACGGGTACTCATTTAGTCATCCTCTGTCGTTCTCAGTTTGCATACTGTTGATTATAATGGGATTAATTATACAGACCGTTTCATTAAGAATATGCGAACGTGACGCCGTGTTTGACAAAAGAATGGTTTTCATGGTGGATTTCATTCGAGGATAACGAAACACATGGAGCGCCTAAAAGAAAAGAGGTAAAAGTTGGTTGTCTCTGTGCGTCAGTGTTGGAGGGAGTTAACACACGTTCTTATATTAGCATCAGAGAGAGGGCACTGATTAGCTGCAGATTCCAGCTGCCTTATCTTCGGCGAAGGAGTTTGAAACTCTTATATAGGATCTGAGTGGGTCTGAGACCAAGTCTCGACGCGGTAACGAACAGAAACATTACTCTCACTCCAGGAATCGAACCCCGATTGTCAAACACGCAGCTAATCGAACATCTCAAAAGTATTTATAGTAAGCAAAATGAAGGAAATATAATTCAGGGGTTTAAACCTGCGGTTTTCCGGTTTTTGTAATATTGTGTCACTCTGTGTAATGAAAACGTAGCTGGTACCTAGATTAAAATATCTAATGTGAAGTTAATAATTAATAGAAATAGCGAGTCAGTGCTTAAAGAAATAATTTATATGTGAACCTGTTTGCCATGAAATTTAAATTAATTTTTCTTTTTTGGGGGGCGTGGTATAAAGCCTTCAGAGGATGAGAACTCCTGTATTACACAATAAGAAACATAATTATATGAACTGTTTGTATAGAAGGCCTATGTCAGAAAGAAGGCATTGTGCCCAGGAGGAATGAATTAAAGTGGTATACAAGTCCATGAAGCATAGTCGCTTAACTATTCAATAAATGCCACTCCCTTTTATGAAACCTCGAGGTTCATTGCCACTTTCAAAAGAGACGGGCACTGAACCCTGTTCTGAACCAGGTGAGTCTATTCTACACCCTCGTCCCGTTTCTTTAAGATCCGTTTCGTGTTATTCTCCAATCTATGCTTAGGTCTTTCAAGTTCTCTCTTCACTTCAGGATTAACGAATAACATTTTGTATACATTTTTTACATATCTCGCCCGTCTTATCCTAAATGTAAGCTATAAACCCAGATTGTGCTCAGAGTAATCAGGGAAACCTTCAGAGTAAACCTGTCCAGCCAGCTGGATGAACTGAATCTCGCTGTACCGGGGGCCAGACATTGAAATTATTTTAACAGCAGAAAGAGTTGTGGGAAATTCTACGTTACAAAGAGTGATAAAATTATTTTGGTATATGAGCATTTAAGTATTAATAAACTTTATAATTTTAATTATTCTTACTGCTTTCTGTAGTTTCCGAAGTGTACGTAGAATTGAATTGTATAGTTGATTGATAACAGCTTTCAAGGAATGGTTTTAAACTAGATGTCGTGGCCTATTTGAATGCAGTGTCCAAGCATATATATGTAGGGACTGTGAAACACCACGACAAGCATGTCAGGATGTGTGTTTCCCAGGCCGAAATCTCAACCTGTAAGTCAGACCCCGCGCCAATTTGATTGATGAAGTATGTATTTTATGTCCTACGTTAATCTACTATTTTTCTTAGGATTTTTCCATAAGCACACGACGCGCGCGAGTAAATGAAGTTGTGCTTAGTTTAATGAGAAGTTGGCATGAACTGAAAAGTGCGTGTGTTTGTCTGTAGCTCTGAACTTGCATCATACGACCTCTTTAGAAGTTTGTATGAAGAGGGTACCATCTGTGCAAAGAGAAAATTTATTGTGTAGTTCTCAGAAACTGCCAGTGTCAAATCGTCAGTAAGTGTGGATGCATAGGACTGTTTCATTCCGACGAATGAGTAGACGGGCGAGGGGCGATTCGAAATCGATTTAATTGAGGAGTGGGCAGCCCCGATGGAAGGAGGAGGGGTAGAAAAACAACGAAAATGGGTGTGGGGGGGACGGAAATGTAGGGAGTCACTTCGTGTCATAACAAACTCTTCGTCCAACAGTGGCTTTCGTGGGACTAATCGGAAACCACGAAATAAAGTTAGGGTTCACCGATTTGTAGCCGAAGAAGAAAGAGTTAAAAAAAGATGGCCTGCACACTCTTGAGAATCCTACATCAATTATTTGGCTATGTTCTTTGTGATATTGCACTCCTGACTGGCTTTATTAATTTTCACGGTGGTGATATCAATGAGGGTATTCTGGGTTGTAATGTTGTGTGGACTCGCAGGTAGAGACCACCGTTTCAGAGTGATATACTACTTCCATCTTCGGGGAGGGACAACAGTTTCTGGTTCATATTCTTTAAGATTTGCTGAACATTTTCGGAGAGGAAAGTCGAGGACGTCAGATAGAGAGGACGTACTGCTGTGCAAAGGCAAATATGCATTTTACAGACCAGCTTCAAGACCAGGCAGCTACCACTATAATCATCTTGCTGCCATTAAACATCGATTCATGCATTAAGCACTGCATTATAAAATAAACAAGTGTAATATATCGAGCAAGCCGCCTGTCCTTTGGGACGAATTACGATGTGCATGTACCAACGCTACTGAACTATTCGCAGGACAGAAACGTGACAATACTCCGTCCAGCTCAATAACTCCGACCTCCCTCCAACCCGTTTTACAGCGCTTTTATGCGTACAGAATACGACAAAATGTTCTGTATTATAATATGTAATAACTTTGTTGGCCAATGGAATAATAGTTCCTAGTAACTTCTTAAACCTTGTAACATTTATTTTGAAGCTGATTGAACGTAGGCCTTAATAAAATACATGAGGTGTCTTTCGGACTGAGTCCGACATTTGTATGTCCGTGTTCCGGTCCGATGTTGGACTGAGTCCGCCACGTATTTTACGAACTTTTACGTGATCTGGAGTCAAACTGAGGCTGGCAAACAGTGTCAGCATATCATTCAAGCCTTCTTCTTTGTACTAGTTCTATCCTAGTTTTCCTGGTAAGACTTTGTGTACCTGATAACAGTGTAAGGAGACAGGAGAGGAAAGTCTGAAACGTTTCGAAGGAAGCCAGGAATCCACACCAAGTGTTTTGTTATACATCGTATAGTGAATTAATACCATCTTGTATGTAGCTGTCATATTAACTTAGAATATAAATATTATATAGCTGATAAAATGATAAAACAAATATTCCTCTTCCAAGTAGGAAATTTTATTTCTTTAAATATTTTTGGCGCATAGAGCAATCTACCACTGACATGTGCATATTCCTTGTCTTCGTATCAAGCATTCTTTGTGTGTAGTGACTTCATCGTTTACACTTCGCATTCTGTTTCACTTTCCTGATGTTGAATTTGATCTTGACCTTTCGAAAATAATTAGGGCGAAAGGAAACTCAGCTCTGAGAATATGAAATCCAATGCTTATACATCGTATATCTGCATGCAATAAGAGATGTTCAGACGTTGCCAAAATCATATCTACCGAATTGGACTTGCGTTATTCTCTACCAAACGACAGGAAGCAAGAAGGCACCACTTATTACGCATCTCACTAGCGACAGTGGTACAGTCCGTGAAAGATATTTCAGACGGTCAGTATTCAAACAAGAGGAACTGTGATCCTCTCAGAACATATTTTCACCATATTTAGCAAAGTATCTTCCGTTTTATGCAAGTTAAAAAGAAAATCAAAACTGTACATAATAGTAGTTCAATGTATACAGCTTAGTGGCATTTAAATAGACCAGCAGAGAGACGTGGTGGTATTTAAAATGGACCGCAAAGGGTTAAGGCATATGTGGGAAAATAAACATAATATGAAAATAGTTAACATTTTATAAAATAATGCCATTATAGGCCTATGGAATGAAGCTGTGGTTATGGAGAACCTAGAAGTTGTTAGAATTCATGCAGCGAAAATTAAATTTTAAGGAAGGTCAGAAGATGTATTACATTTGACAGGAAAGAGAGCTGTCTGTGGATGAACCAAAATGACGCAGGGAACAAACCCATTCAGAAAAATGTTATGGAGTTGTAAACGCTTTGACGTAATCAGTGGAAGTAAGAAAAAGAATATGAATAAACGGTGTGTTACTGTCCGTAGCACATCTTTTGTTCTGGGGTAAATAAATTAAGAAGGGTGCATTAGCTGTGACTGGATAAAAAGAAGTGTGTAGAGAATTTTAATGGATAAACATCTAGGAAAGCACCCAGACACCGGTAAAGGTTTTCTAGAACGGTAGCAGAAATTGCCTTGGAGAAATAAGTTGTTCCGAATTGAAAGCTGAGAAATTCCGAGAGAACGTGATAGAAAGATTATAATTTGTGGACCCTACGCCGAATTTTTTGGTTCTATAAAAAATGCGGAATTTATTGACCGCCTAAGTTACATGGAGTTGGTATACTTATTAGCCCCTAGTTCAAAGGTTGCCAGTGCTGGAGGAGGGTCATTTTAGCACGAAAATAACTACAGAGATGTATTTTAATTAGTGAAACCATACCCCTTCGGTGTCCATACGTCTTCATGACGTTTTTTTGAGTTACATATCCTGTTGTGGCAGTTATGTGAAGTAGGTCACGAGTAACTCGGTGGCTAAGGATTTGGAAGGCGTCAGTATATAATTAGTTCAAGTTTATGTTTCGTTTGGAGAGACTTGATGAAGATAGAAAGGCTTCGTGGATAGCCACAAGTTTCGCTAAAAAATGAACCGGATATGTGAAATTATTTTCCTGGACTTTGACCATAGTGTGAATTATAAAATAATAAAACTACGACGTTTCGGAAGCTAGATTCAGCTTTCATATTATGACACACCATCGTCCGGAACCTTCAGACTTCAATTAACGGGATACTTTTCCAGTTTAATTTTATTGCGTTATTTTATATGCATCCTTTAGTTTGGCGTTCTGAGTTTCAAATGCTTGTCATACATTTACTAAAAATGTGTTATGTATTCAACGACAGTGACCAATGGATCGCGTTGACAATATTAAATGTAATAGCTGTCTTGGTGCTTTTGATTTATGTTTGAGTTTCTCTCCAAGAGATTTTGATATTCAATGTGGCAATAAGATGCAGGGGCGGCATTGCCCTTTGTTCTTACCGTGTTGCACGTTCTGATTGGTTGTCCCAACGCTTATAGTGTATAAAATTCACATGATAGTTAATTAGACATAATTACCCATCTACGTTACAAGTTAAGAGTAGGAAATGTTACTATTGTCGCTGTCGAAATATGTCGTATTTTTAAAGAGCATTAGCTTTGTATTTTAGTCCACGAACATTACACTATTTTAGGACTATGACTGTTATTCTTTTCCTCTTCCGATATCAATAATACAAGTACGATTATCCTGATGATGGAGGCAGCAAGCACATCTGAAACGTCGGCAAACCTCTACCAGTCTGCACGGTAGAAGACTGAAGACAGTCATTTCATGAAAAGGTGTTTGATGATCACCAATATTTTAACACCCTTTAATTAATAATGCTTCCTTTTTATTAATGTTTACTTCTACTTTTCCCATTGTTAATAACCATATTTTATATTAATGTATAGTACTATGAGAGGTGAGCCGGGATAGCTCAGTCAGTATAGTGATTAGCTACGGGCTGGACGACCGGGGTTCGATCCCCGACGGGGGCAGAGGATTTTTCCTCTAGCCTCTGCGTCCAGACCGGCTCTGGGGCCCACCCAGCCTCCTCTACAATGGGTACCGGGGTCCTTTGCCGGGGGTAAATCCGGCCGGGGCGTGATGCTGACCAATCACCCCCATCTAGTGCCGAGGTCAAGGAAGAGAGGAGCTATACCTCCACTCCCCCCAAACGCCTACATGACGTATAGCGGGACAAACTTTAGTTTACTTTTTACTATGAGAAGCAGCATGTTTTGTAAGAAGTAATATATATCCATGTTGATGGCCGTGGTGGGCCGAAACTTGTCTGGAGCAGAATAAATTATCAATGAACTCATTCATATGTTGATGGATCCTTCACACATTATTGACATTTTTCACCTTCTATAAATTTTAGGTTGAACTACATTGTTTCTTATAGGTTTGTATTTAAACACCGTTTAAATTTAAAGCTGCGCCAACACGTTCGTAGAGAAGTGGTAATGACTGTAATTTGTTGCTGTTCGGTAAGAGCAGTTGAAGTCACACAAATTACATTTGACTTAAGCACTTCTTATCAATCTCCGAAACGTTCTTTCCGAGATGGCTGTTTTCTCAGTCATTATGCCGTGTAGTTAGGTAGAAATGCACCTAAGTTTCAGGGAAGCACCTCTGAAACGTCGGTCATGTTCTGTCAGACTACATGGCGTAACATTCTAGAAGACATGTCATATTCGTCATATTTGCCTCCATGAGAATCTGAAAGTTCATCTGTTATTTTGAATTTCCTATTGGCTTCTAGTAGGTTTAATTATGAAAGCAAGTCCTGTAGCTCTGTAACCTTCGTTAAGTATACACACTTTGTCGTTAACACAGAGCGTGGGCAAGTATCCTATAAAGTGAAGCTATGTCATTTCATCCTTTGACTTGGAAGCCGACTGTGCAAATGAAGAGGTCTTAGCGTCAGTTCTGGAATAGAGCGAGCGTACATTGCTGGTGTAGCTGATGAGCAGTATAGACAAGAATGTTTATTACCGTCTGCTCTAATTATAGCTTGACAAACTAATTAGATGGATTATGAAACCCGAAGGTTCAACACAGAATTAACGAAAGCCATTCACCAGTCCCTGTCCTGGGCCAGCAAAACCCAATCGTCTATTATAACATGACTTGTTCTAATTTGTCAAAGTTAAGGAAAACTTTAAAAGTTTATATTGCCTGCTTAATGCACTGAGAAGACTTCTAAATTAGCTTAGTAGCTTCGCTTTTCGTAGTTATATTTGACATGGCTGCATGGCACAGAGCGGAACAGACTCGTATAATGTCAAAGTGCTCCTTCAGATGGTTAGCTGTGTACACAAATAAACTCGAGGAAGATTCTCTGATGGCTCTAAAATAGGACGTGATTTGAAGATCCAGAGAATTGGATTCAGACACGTGAATGCAGACTGAAGACAAAATCCAGTGACCCTTGCGTGACACACGGATTGTTACGGTGCGGGCTTACTGTTTAGCAGTGCTGTATCGAATTCCGGAGGTACTGGGTTTAAGTCTCGGCAAGATTAATGGGACCTTGACCTAACCGTGGCCTGACTTTGACATAACCTCGGCCGTTTCCAGACATACGGTTCGTCAAGAAATCGTATGTCCTTATTATGACCTTGAAATTTCAAATGCCTGTAGTAACTAGATTTTCCTGACATTGGTGTGGCCTTGGCATGACCTTGATATAAACCACAAAATTCATGTTTTAATGTATTTAAAGACTTTTTGTCAAAGGCCAAAGTTATGTAATAGATGAACAATTATGAACGACTAATTGGGATGAATTTAAATTTAGCGGTATAGATTTGCACTTAGTTACTGTCCCAGCAATAGTTTGAATGTACCGACGACAGGGACCTCGGTTGAGATTCGAACCAGCAATCTGCTATATAAGAAGTAGACCTGACTTATTAACCGGGACTTGAAATAAGATGTAGGCTTATTTTTTGTGAAGGTAGACGTATAGTTAGCTTGTAGGTAAGAATCCTGAAGTGGTTTATTCAACTAAGTGTAAATCTTACCGTCACACACAACGCTCTTGTGCAAATCATTAAGAATTCATTTATTCTAAACAGAAATGCACACTTCAACTCTTTAAAATGAATGGATTGGTAATGTTTTGCATAAGATAGTTGTGTGTGACAAATATTTTCAATTAGGTAAAGGTAACGTTGCCATGAGTACGTATGTCGGAATAGAGATATGATTTCACACATTCGTAACCTCGACACCAGATAGAGATGTAATTTCCTATAGGATTACGGAAAATACCGACAGAAACTTTTGTAATTTACTGGATTTGCGCTCTGACAAATGCTGCTCTTCAAAATGAAAGCGATTCTAGGTCAGCGGACCAAAGGCAAAATTCACACTTGATTATCGATTTTCCTGCTGTAAGGCTATAAATGGGGACAAATTATTGAAACTTTATGCAGTTTATTAAAAGTGTTATTAACTGCTTATAAATAGGTTCTCACATTGTTCAATTATATTCTTTAACAAAATCAACGAATAGTGATATATTTGACTCTGATTTTCTCTTAATAATGTTTCAATATTAGTATTAATTTATGATGTATAGATTCTTCCAAGAGTTTATCAGTAAGAGACTTCCTAGTTCTTGATTTGACATTACTCGCTCACGGCTATAAAGGTACTGCCAAATACCAACATAAACACAGATATTTTCTGATATCAGGTATATATTGTTTATCATATAGATTGACGCAATGTGCGTGTTATAAACAGTGTGCTCCGAATTCGCAAACACATCGGAGGGCCGCACGCGGCCTAAGCTTCAAGGATTGAGAAACCCCTGTTGTAGATCGTGAAAAAGAAATGGCAGCGTAGGACGTCGAGGATACCGGCTTGGACATACAATCAATATTGCCAGAATGCAATGACCTTATTACACAGATCTTTGTCTTTAAATCCTCTCCAGTTCTTCCTGAGAGGGCAAATATAATTTAAAAGCGTTATGCTGTCAAACATGGCGGTCTAGTGACAGCGTACTTCTTTTGTGAGATCAGACATCGATTTACTAATCGTCGTCATGCTATATTCAAAACAAAGAAACTTTCTTCTATTAGTATGCTTCTATGGCAAAGTAATTTTTCAAAAGTTGAAAAGCTGCTGTTGAGAGGTGATGGGATGCGTTCGTATCACTGTTTTTGGACATAAAAAACACACAAACAATGTCAGTGCTTCTAAGCGAGGTATATCGTGCGTAGCATAGAAGGCACTAAAATGTAATGTCTGAAGGAATTGGACCGAAATGGATGTTAATTTGTTTGTTATTCTTTACCATATCTTTTTTCTTTAAAGAAGGGCCAATTTTGTTACATAGAGTATATTTGCCACTGCGAAAAAAACAACTTAACACTTTTAAATAACCAAATATGAATGTTATCAACATGGCGACCTTCTGAATTTATTAGGTAGGAAACACATTAGGGCCATTTGATATATCACAGCCTATACGTAACCCAGATCTACTCTTTCTTTCATAAATTCTTACATCTTTCTACAGATGGAACATTTAAAGACAATTGTAAAAGGACGTAGTTATTCGCAGTTCTTCATAGAACTTTATGTACGTTATCATATTATTACCGACATCTGTATTCAGGAGGTGTCAGGTTCGACCGTCGTGTTTTTCCTCGTTTCTACTTTAAACGAAGCTACTTCGTTTGGCACATGAGCGCGAAAGTCTCTAAGGAACTGTGAAGCTTCAGGATTGTGTTTGTGTCGAAGAGGTCATCACGCAACGCACGTGAAACTGACCGAAAGTAGAAAACTTCTGAGAAGTCCATTATTTTTGGAACCCAGGGAGAAACATTTGAAGACGCGAGAGAGAGCTACTCAATCGCTTGAGTATCCGGACTAGATCCGGTCGTCTGCCGTTTGTAATATGACAAGAAGAAATCGGTAAAACAATTTGGAGGCACGAGAAACACTGGGTGGCCTATTCAAGGTTTTGAAAATAAACTATCTCTGGTAGTAGAACTCCAAATTTAAGATCGCTCGAACGAGAAGCTTACATTAGACACAACCCATAATAAATACCCTTAATTTCTCATCTTAAGTATCCGATTTGTTTGTGGTTTGTCATCATTATTCTACGCCTTCCAATTTATCGTTTTCTGAGAGGTTTTTCACTTCTGACTCCTGTGTGTAGGCTTCTTTCTTCTCCGTCCGTCCGCCCGCCTGAGCTAAACGCTAAGGTCATCACAGAATCGCAGATTTTTCTGTCCTAATAATACCCAGTCATGTGATGCGACTATTCTAAATTCCTCACTTCATCACGTTTAGGCTTATATATTTTATTGAACACTTTGTTTTAAAGAGATCTAGTCATTTTTATTCTGCACTAGTTTACAAAAGCCTGCCAAATTGATTGCCTACTTATTGTAATCATCGAGGAATAAAAGCTGGTCGATCAGAGAAGACTTTTGGATCAGGCACAGAAAAGGCCTTCTTAAAAAGGTGATAACCGCTCAGCTAATCGAGAAATTTGTCGCTTTGTGTGAAACCCGAATGTTTATATACCATATTCTGTGGTTCTTGTCCAGAATGACTTAAATGCTCCACAGTCTCGCAACTCAGTTTCCTCAAGATCCACTTTAATATTATCGTCCAACCTACGTGTAGGTCTTCCGACTTGTACCTTTCCTTCTGGCTTTCCAACTAAAATTTTATGGGTATTTGTAATCTCCCCCCATGCGTGTTACATGCTCCACTATCTCTTCATCCCTCCTTGATTTTATCGTCTTAATAGTATTTGAATAAAAATGAAAATTATGGCATTCCTCACTGTGCCATATTTTCCAGCCTCCTTTCACTTCAACCTCGTAGAAAGATGATGATAATGAAAAAGATGGCAATGGGGAAGAAAAATATCATGATTACGATGAAGAAGAGATAGAAAACGAAGATGATGGTGATGACAGAATATGATGAATGAATAAAAACGAGGCTAAGATTAAGATAAGATGGCGTGTCATCTGAGGGATTTCTTTTGTCCTTATTTTTGCCCCTCTGATGTAAGAAATGTGAACACTTCCGGTAATGATTTTTATTGTTTTACCCAGTTTCTTGTGAAGCCAGTCTGTGTTTTAAGGTAAAAGAATTATGAGAATACTGGCAATTAAACTGGCAACTATGAAAACGTGAGGTAGTTACAAAGTTACAAGGTGTTTTACTGTACCCCATCCACGACTAGCCTGAACATGAGACTATAAATAATATATAAAGCAGAAGGCAGATAAAATTACTTGCCCTTGGAATGCGTCTTCACCTCGAATGCTTCTGCGTTTTTAATTCTTTAGAAAACCAACATTCCTTCTCGTATTCCAATTATTTTGCTTTACAAAGTTGGAAAATTAAATGAGGCCTTCTTGCCTGTACCGCTCCTCCAGAGGTTTCAGTTTAAATGGAGCCATTTGCTGGCTAGGATTCTTCCTTCCTCCTTGTGGAAGCTGACATCTCGGTCTGCCACCACTAAACTGTAGACCTAATCGACAACAATTGGTTTGTACGTGACGTCACAGGACATCGCATAGAAACGTGGAGTTGCTCAGGGAATGCCAGTAATTAAAGCACGGGCGTGACGTCAGCATTCCGCGTGAAAAAAATAAATTCTTGAGGTTTCCCTTTCGAGATGTGAACCTGAGTGATTGCGGGTGTTAATCTTGAGGTCGGTGACGAGGGAATCGCGTGTGTTAGCACTTCTCATTCGAAAACGAGAGGTCCCTGGTTCAAAACTCGGTTGTCCTTAGGGTTTCATTGGGTTCCCTTAGTTTCAGGCAAAGATGCTGCGATAGTATCCAAAATCGACCAATACCGCTTCGTTTCACATAATTTCTAGCACATCATTTATAAATCAGCATATCTGCGCTACATAAACATTGAAGTTGGTACATGTCGTTAAATGAACGAATAATTAATCACTATGGGAAATGTATGATCTTATAGTATTCTGGCGGAGTGGTTAGAACTCCTTTCTTGTTTAAAAGATACTCGGTTCGAAACTTATATTTACAATATTTTTTCTCGTTGGGTTATACAAGATAATAAATAAAGATATATTATTTCGCTCTGTATGTCCGTTTGTACGCTTTCAGAAACTATATAGTCTGTGGTACAGATATAGACAGATAATATTGTATTAGAACTGTCTGATGTGTCAATTTTGCATTCTTACAATACTGTTAATTATAACACGCGCAGAAGACATTCCAACACCATCATTATTTGTCGCAAACTGCTAATACGATAAAATGCTTTGTTTGTTCTGCTTGTGTATTAAATTACGCTGCACACGAACTATGTCATTACATTAACTAGATGTCATTTGTGTAATGTATTCATGAAATACACTTTTTCTTTTAACATAAAATAAATATCTTCCTTTCAGTACTGAATTTATGTGAGGAATTGAGGTTTCTTCGCCGTCCTTACTGTAGTAATCAAATAGTGTTCATTTGCATACAAATGTTAGCTGGCGACAGTGATGCACGCTTGCTTTCGGATTCTCATTGTGAATACACTCTTTTTGAAGTGTTTTTGCTTCTTAGATACTGTGTTCTTGTTTTACTGAGCCGGGATGGCTCAGTTTGTAAAGCGGTAGTAGGTCTACCTACAGGCTGGAAGGCATGACAGGACCGGTTCTGGGACCCACTCACGCTATTATCAGTGGGTACCGGCGGGCCTTTCCCCGGGGACTAGACGGGCGGAACGTTAAGCTGACCACTCAGAAATTTATTATCTCACGACAATAAATACGTTTTTTTCTCTGTGTTAAAATGTATGATAAGATTATTTTAAGGATTATAAAATGTGTATTTTAAGTTAGCCTAATTTGTTTTAATTTTGCTAGGCATACTTATGGTATTTGGGAACTGTAGCACACGACAGTTTTATGTAGCGGTAACGCTATGCTTGTGTGGTACCTGATTTGTATCTAGCCTGAGTAGAAGTCCAATTTGTCTGAGATTTGTCATTGTTTTACTCAGTCTCGTCACCTACCAGATCCTTACATATTAATATTTATTTACCTTTTACAAGGCCATACAAACCAAACCGAGCGTGAATGAAAAGGTAAACACATTATTTTTATATGAGGCGTTTTACGAGTTGTGATCATGACGTATGAAATTAATATGACCGTTACTATGGAAACATTATTTACTTTCTACTGGCAGGTATATGCGTAAATGTCATTGGGTCACAATAAGTTTACATTGTGATTGGTAAACAGAGTGAACCCGAAGGCAGCGCTAAATCTAATGTATCAAGCAGTCGACAGCGAATCCTTTCAAACGTGACAAACTAATGTCACTTATGAAGTACAAAAGTAATAAACAAGATATTATGAATATTTTTACAAATGTACATATGATTAATGTTCTGTGTTGTCTTTGTGTGTGCTGTACTTCTTCTTGACTTTACAAGTCCAGAGAAAGTACAGCACACACTAAACTCTAGGGAAAAATAAATTACGAAATGTTGGCATAGCGCGCTCGCTTTTTTTACTGTCCTGCATTTTCAGGGCAGTCGTGCGCAGTATTCATTTATCTCAACGAACAATTTAAAAACTCAAAAAAGAAAAATCATTGCCCAGGCTTCGTATCACTTCGTCGCTTATTACCGGATAACCCTATAAGAAATATTTCCGTGACTTTCTCCAGGCATGTTCATGATTGCCTTCCCATCTAATTCCACGCTAAATATTCTCTGCAGTCGATAACGGTCTTTAAATAGCTTAAAAACCAACTACTGATGCATTGTACGTATCTTAATAACTAGGGCAATGCACATTGTCTGTCCGTCAGTGTTTGTGACCCCTAGTGTGGACTAGTTGAAGCCGCCATCCGGGAAGTCGCTTTGAGAGTATAATCATCAATAGGGCTGTAGCGCCAAGTGATCGCTTCCTGCTTGACATTTGAAGAAAATCTCGAGGAGTGTGAGACAGATCGAAGACTGCTGTGTCAGGTTCGTTAGCAGGACAAGGAACTGATTGTTTGGATAAAGGAGTAAAAGAATTAGGCCTGTGGATAAACAGACGGTTTTGGCGTCTGAATTGTGTTCAGGTAGATGACATTTTGGGCCTCCGTATAAAAACAATCATTGGCAACTGTTACGGATTAGACCTTGTGGTCTGTTCCAATTCGAAATTATTTTGAAATTATAAATCAGTTTAGACATTGGTAGGACTCCCTGGATGGATCATCAATCAACTCGTTTCAAGGCCTCTGCCTACACAGGATAGCAGAGGGCAGAAAGACGAGAAAAACATTCATGACTTCAACGGGATTCGAGCCCATAATCCCGGTAACCAACCAGATACGACCCAAGCCTTAGACCACGTGGTGACTAGAGATCGGCTATCGTAAACTGTCCTCCAAGTTTTTTTCGAATAAAATAAGAAAAGCCACCAAGGACTTCTACCACTACAACAGGCATTTTTCTCATTTTTATCTTGGCTATTGACTCTTTGTAACTTCTGCAGTTGATATCTCGGTATTAAAACATATTTCAAGAGACAAACGTTCTCGTTATGTATGTTTCGTCACCAACGTAGTTCAGTTATGTTTAAATAATTTTGTTGGTATTTCGTTCAGAAACTGAGGCGATGTTTCTTAAATATTCTATAGCTAAATCACTTGCCGGCGGGTTTGGAATATATGGAACTTTTATGCAGGATATAAGGATAACAGTAATGCATGAAGCTGAGGAAATGAAGTGCCGACACACCATCCCAAGAATAGAAACTTATCATCGGCACGAGACTGCAGCATCCAACCGGAGAACATGTGTTATGGGGGCGGCCGGATACGACACGGAAAACGGTCTCGAAATCTACCCTCTTAAGCATTCAGTATTCAATTTTTTAGTTCGCCGCGAAAACGATTTTTAATATAGTATTTCGTGTTCTGATGTGGTAAACCATTTCCATGCCGGATTTCATCAAAACAAATGTACGAGGGTCGCTCATTAAGTAATGCCCCACATTTTTTTCCTCAGAACATATTTATTCAAGATGGCTCAAATTTAGTGACAATATAAATCAATGTTTCCTTTACACATACTATTTTTCCACATAGTCCCCATCAACTTGTACGGTTTTACGCCAGCGTGGAACAAGTGCATGCATGCCTTGCCGGTACCAGCTCTTGTCCTGTGCACGTAGCCATGTCCTCACTGCTTGAATAACGCTCTCGTCATCTTCAAATCTTGTTCCGCGGATAGCATCTTTAAGTGGCCCAAAGAGATGGAGTCGGAGGGTGGATGGGGCAGCACCGTTCAACCAAATTTGGTGATTTCTTCCCGGGTTCTCAGACTTGTGTGAGGGCGTGCATTGTCGTGCAGAAGCAAAATTTCTGCTGGATGCTTGTGAGGCCGAACTCGTCGAAAACGCTTCTTGAGGGTTTTCAGGGTCCTGATGTACGCGTCTGAATTGATGGTCGCACCTCTTGGCATCACATCCACAAGAATGACCCCATCACTGTCCCAAAAGACAGTCATCATGACTTTTCCGGCGGAGGGAGTTGTCTTGAATTTCTTCTTTCTCGGTGATTGAGGATGATGCCACTCCATTGACTGCCTTTTTGTCTCTGGCTCAAAGTGGTGTATCCAGGTTTCGTCACCTGTAATGATCCGGGACAGAAAGACCTCTCCCTCAGCATCAAAACGCTCCAACAATTCAGAAGAAATCGTTTTCCTTTGAATCCTGTGGTCTGCTGTGAGACTTCGTGGAACCCATCTTGCGCACACCTTCGAATATGCGAGAGCCCGGATAATTGCAATCACACTTCCATTGCTGACTGAAAGCTGTTGGGCCAATTGTCGAGTTGTGATGCGCCGATCCTCACGAATAATGGCATCCGCGCGGTTCAACATGTCTGGAGTGGTGGCTGTGGCAGGACGCCCAGAGCGCGGCAGATCACGGAGCTCGGTTTCTTCACTTCCTGAAGCTTTAACTCTCTTAGCCCAGCGACCAACGGTGCTCCTATCGACTGCACAGCTTCCATACACAGCACACAAACGTTTATGAATGTTCACCACCGTTTCTTTTTCAGCAACAAGGAATTCAATTACAGCTCGTTGCTTGTAACGAGAGTCGTTCACAGACGCCATTTTAACAGTTCACTACAGCTCCGCTATCGGTTGGAATCATTTGAAACTCCGTACACGAACGCGGGAAACATTAAATCTCAAGCATGTAAAAGTACACTTTTCTATCTTCATTATTGGCTGAGAAAAAAAATGTGGGGCATTACTTAATGAGCGACCCTCGTATTTTGTAAAATATTCCATGACCGTATGAATCTAAGTTAGAGGAAGGACTTTCTCTCCCGTACTTATTAATGTAAGCATAAGTCTGCAGTTGAAGTGTTTAAAAATCTGATGGGAGAAGCATCAAGGGAGTTGAGCAAACCTGTGTTGATCCTCTGCATAGGGAATCCAGAATAATCCATCAAGTTGAGATAGGATGGTTGCGGCGAAAAAGAATGGCTAATAATATTAGCCGTCAGTTTGTTATTGAATTCTTAATGATTATAACTTGCGCTGTCATTTTTTTTCCGAAGTCGTCACATGATAAGCCTGTCTGTATTCGCCGAACTTGGCACTTGATGTCCGGATATTCCCCAAACCCCACCTCTTTTTGACTCTGTTCAGCCAACCCAGAATGATTGGTTACGTAGAATTTTTTTTTCGGTATTGGGACACAAAAAATGACAGGTCCCTGTGATAGCGTAGATATGTCTTCTTTCATTAGTTCTGTGTACAGACAGCCACCACAAGTCGAGATGGTGATGGATGACCAATATTACCGGCTGTGACATGCAATGGTGCGCTGATTTGTAGCGAAGAAAAATGTTAAAATATGCGAGATCGTGTTATGACTAAATATTAAAAAACAAATTTATTTAAGAAAAACTCATCCATAAGGTAGATGACACGTATGTGTATTTACTAGTCGTTTTTGAACTTAATGACGTAATTACAGTGAGTTTTCTAGACAGCGCAACCGTAAAGTGGACTTGTGTGTTACGGGCCGGCCGTGCTTGACGGGAGCAGTGTCCTACTCATCCGAGTGGGCGTTTGTAAAAGAACCTCTCCACTTTTATGCACTGTTTTATTGGGCTAAGGATCTTATTGCATATTAAAAGCGTACCTTATTTTGTGTAAATTTGTTGTACGTTTTCGAACGAAGTTGTTTAAATCATGTAGCTTATGTGTTGGATTGAAAGAAGTTTCAAGGTAAAAGATTAGGCAGACTGAGCAAAACAATGGTAAAAGCTCTTCAGGATAACTTATAGTTCGGCTTAGATTTATACTGGGAACGTATAAAATTCAAGGTCTGCCGCAGAGTATTTGAAAGGGGGGGGGGGGACGCAGAAAGCCTCGGTCCAAATTTTCTTTTATCTGCTTGTAGTTTTGTGGGTTGTGACGCCTTGTTGTTTTCTAGAAGTTCACCAGTGCTTCGGAGAGACCTTTCGCCTCAGTCTTCTGTACCCTGAACACGAGTTTTAATGTCGCGAAAACCTCTAATCTCACTCAGTTAAGACAGTGCCTTCACACAGACGTTTCCAGAACACAAGTCATGTTATATCGTTTTGAAGTTTCGCTGCTCAGAATCAGATAAGTTTCATGCTGGTTGCATTATATAAGGGGTAAATCGAATCGGGGTGATACGCCAATGCGGAAGGAGCCACGCGCCACGCAGAGTAAACGAATTATGTTTTTTTTTCGGGGGCACAATCGATATTCCACGTGCCTGGCCTCGATTCCCGGAGAAGAGTTTAACCAGTGCCCCACACACTCATTTGTTATGTTCCGACAAAGGCCAATGCTTTATCTGTCTGCATTAGAGAGCGCTGATGTCAGCGTGTCTGTCTGTCTGTATAATGTTACGACGCTAGTTCGTTCATTTCTACATAAGTTAACCTTGAAGATGACTGTCTTCTGGGATGTTGCGGGTTGTAATCCTGTAGAAGACTGCTGACATTTCAAAGGTGGTTGCTACCTCTATCATCAGGGCCGGGGATCGATCCTCGGCAGGGTAAAGAATTTTTCTTCTTGCTTCGAAGTCCGGACTGGCTCTGGGGCCAACGTAGTCTCTCATCCATTGGGAACAAGGACTCCTTTCCCCAGGATTAGGCGTGTTTATATTTTAAAAAAAGCAAAGACAGGATAATAACAAGCTTATTTGTAGTATTAAATAAATAGGGAATTTGGGTAGCTGGACTACGTTCTAGACGTAGGCTTTTGTAAACTTGGTAATGGACCCTGTGGTAAACAAGTCCTATTATACCTGGAATCGAACAGTTTCCTAAGTTATTAACCTTGTTAATATGTGAACACACTGCTGTGTGCTCTAGCTTCCAAGAACTCTTGGTTGTGATAATTTCACTTTCGACAGTTTCTGTAGCAGCCAAGAGCTGAACTATCGCTCGTCGATAAGAAAAGTATTTCATAAACGGAGTAAGGCAAGAATGGTTAAGTGTACTATCAGTTATATTACTGAATACAGAATTTCAATAAATATTGACGCTAAAGACATTTTTTAATGAAAGCAGAAATAAATTAATTCTAATGAATGGCAATTGGTTTATTTTGTATCTATATGTATTATTCTTCCACAGGTTTATTAATATTAATATGAATTATATTTTTGTAGCTTATATCATGATAATAAATTTTATACTGTATAAATATCTGGGAACAACAATAACAAATCAAAATGATACTCATGAGGAAGTTAGGAGGAGATTAAATTCTGGAAGTGCTTGGACCCCAAGTGAGTGGAGAGAGCTCAGAACTTGCAGCGTAGAAAAGCTAACAACGTTGTATTTGTGACTTTGAGCCCTGCGGAAGGGTTGGGGGAGGAGAGGAGATTCCTTTCGTGGCCTCGAAGCATGCAATGTGGCGACGGATACTATAACAGCGGACGGATACTCATTTTTGATATTATTAAATCAGAAGCACAACAAAGAAAAAGATTTACCACAATTTGAGGGATGCAGATTAGACCTACCGTGTGCTGTGACCTGCATATTTTCTAAATTTCTTCGTATAATTAGAATAGATGTTAATTTGTAGGAAATAAGAATCCACTGTTGTGTGTAATTATTCTTTTGGATTAATCCATCGTTTTAGTGTTTTTAAATCATAAAGTTTCTGAAGTTGTCACTCTGTGGAAACGGTACCTACGGAGGAGCGTGGGCTCTACAGCTACAGCGAATTAAATGTCACTGTAAACAGTTTCACAGCAACAAAGCTGGAGTATCAAAGCAAACAACCCACTGCTCATCTGTTCACAAAGCCCATGTCAGGAACATCTGTTACGTGTTTGTCTCGGTCCTAACACTTCTGCGTGCTTGCGTCATTGAAATTACCTAGTGACAGAAGACACAAGAATTGGTAGCAAGGTACCAGACTATTAGAACACTTGTGCCATAGAAATTGTGTTCACTTACTAGGTGACAACTCCATGTAGCATCCCTACATTCGACTAGAGAGACTGAGGAAAATCAGACAGCTTAGGGTATGCGTATTATTCCTGCTGAGATCCGAATATGATATCTCTCGAAAATCTTCTGCGTTGCAAACAATATGTAATGGATGAAGGTGGATGTCTTCTGCGTTGTTCCGTGTAGTCTGTTAGGTGAGTCAGTAAGCACCTCTGAAACGTCGATTAACTTCTACCAGAATACAAGGCATAACAAACTAAAAGAAGGGGATCTTCAGGCTCGCCGTCCTACTTAAGATCTCACTTAATATATGTAATAGATGTTTTTGTTTCCCAGAAATTTATAGTTGTTCAAATGGTCTGTAAATTTCGCGATTTAAATTAGAATTGAGGGGGGGGGGCATATCCCGAGCCGGTGGACTACCATCCGTACCGTCACAGCATTTATCTCAAAGATCATTTTAATATTCTCTCATCTACGAGCATGTTTATGTCTCCACAGTCCACTTTTACTTTTGGTTTTCTGATCGAAATTTGGCACAAATTCGTATCATCCTTGTGCGTTTTGCACATCCCACACTTTTTAAAGTTTGATTTAATAGCCATTTTAAGATTAGATTTAGAGTACAAGCTTCTAATTCGTTTAATTTGACAAGAGATGAAGCGAGATGCGAACAAGAAACCTTGATAAAGAATGAACCAGTTACATTCCTCATTACGTATTTTTTTCATCCATTCCCTGCCCAAAATCACATTCCACGATGTTCTATAAGTACCGTTACTTCTGACTTGCAGCTGTCTTTTTCCCGTCATGCATTTGAGCTGGGTTATTGATTCCATGTATGGAATACGTGTCGGGGCCGCATTGTTCAGATGGCAACACACTTCCGCAGATGTCAATAATACAAGTCTGAATCCACGTAGCATTCTGTACACTTGCTAGCTATCTCGGCGGTACAAGTTCTTTTTATATACATTTCCATTCCTTTCGTCTGTTCCCCCCCCCCCCCCTTGTCCATTACAGTCGTCCTTGACGAGGTTCTTTCAAGGTCAGGGACTGAGTTCGAGCCTCGCGTTTCATGCATTCGGCCAGATGTTACATCATGGCTTCTCGTAACAAAATGTAACAACTGAAAGTATACTCAATACCTTGAGAAACTGGGACACTAGACTTTGAGTTTTATGCATGGACGGGTTACATAGTTGCAGGCCAGTTAACGGGTGTTTTTACAGGCCCCAAGTTCAAGGCTTTGTTGGCGCGGTTACTTCAAAGAACAAAAAAGGCAAGGTAATGTTATGAATCGGCCGTATTTAGTGAAGTGCGGATTTTGAACAGGTGGTACAATTTCATGAGAGAAACATACATTAAATCACAAAACAAAGTGGCAACAAAATATTCAGACTTATCGGGCATTAAAGAACTTTCATAACGAGAAACTTAATAATTTATGATATTCCCATAGCGTTCTCAAAACATTTAAATTGACGGGTTATGATGGGTTGGGAATGTAGATCTGATGACAAGAGAGAACCGTTTACACGTTAATTTTACAGCAGAAATAATCTGAGACGAAGATAGGAGGAAGATTTTAACATGAATCAAGAGTACAGAATTCTAGGAATGTCTCTCAGACAACACTGGCTTAATTTCTGCATTAAAAATGAAGTGTTATTTTAGCAATTTTGAACCTTGTAATTTTTCAACCAGGGATTTAGGATGTCGAGTGATTAGCACAACTGTCGACTCGTAGTGGGAAATCCCTATAGCACTTGGCAGTGGTTCATGCATTTCCAACCTGGACTCAGGAAGCGACAGTTGCGTCACCTTTATCAGTGAACTCACTGAGGTAGTCTAGAATCTTTTACATCTACCCCCATTTCGCATTAAGCATTTGGCTAATGTTTGACCAGTCTCTCTAACATACCCACGATCGCAGTGTACAAGAAGTTCAGAATCGTAGGCAGTTTAGATCTGGTCAGATTAAGCACACGAAATATTAGGTAGGTTGTGTCGATTTAGGGCATTTTTGGATGTTAGTGACATGAAAGCTAAAGAAATAACAAATGTGAAGAATATTGACGGTAGAAATGAGTTACCTTAGATCGTTGGAGGGAACAGAATGACGGATCATAAACGTTATGAAGCTATTCGAGTAGTACATACTTAACTCTTTGAATTGTGAAGCTGTTATATCGGTACACAGTGTATGATAGAAGACAGTAGGAACGTTCAACAAAAAGATGGGACGGTCTCATTATTTGTGTGTGAAAGAGGGCAACAAATTAATCGGTGACGTTGATAAGAGATAATTTTAAACACAACATAAATTTGAAGGCCAAAATGATTTAAGATCCGATATTTTGTGTAGTAGTTATAGGAACTGGTTTTAACAAGAAAAGTAATTAATATCAGCTCAATAGAACTTTTGAAAAGATCCAAATAAATATAATTCCAACAACTAAAATTAATCATTAAAGCAGTAACCATTAATAAAATGCCAAAGGGAACTCTTTTGTTAGTCTCAGTGACCTTTTATCTCAATGCATGAGCCATAGCGGCACTTGTTAAATTTTAATGGAACGCTGTTGATATAATTGGATCCTAAAAGTAGAAACTGTAAGGCCAGTCAGGACTCCTATTTTATTATATACCCAATTTAATTATTGACTATCGTGTTTCATGTTCATTGGATCGAAGGATTTTAACAGTTTAAGGAAGTAGTGCAATAAATTCACGCTGGGATAGCGTTATAACGCGTGACAGATAAGGGAGAACTAGTTTTATACAGAGGCGCTTTCAGTTCGTTGCGCAGTCTTCCCTGAGTAGCGGCTGAATGTAAAGATGACTCGTCTTTCTTATTCTCTATAGAGATCCCAGTTAAACTTTTTATACTGTTCAATATGCACTTAAATATTCAGTATATGAATAACTTTAATCTTACTGACGTTTGCATTGGTTTTCACAATACGCTCCGGCACCTGCTAGCCTCGCATCTAATGACGAAAAATTTTATGAACATATTTCGGTGAAATTTGGCAGTGGAGGACTTCATTATCATAAAAAATTTAAGAATTGTTTTTTGTTTAAACTTTTTGGTGTTTTCTTGTACCTTTAATTCTTCTTCAGTTTTTCTGTTTCCTTCTTTTTACATTTCTTTCTTACCCGCTTATCTTTTATGTCCTTTTTATAAGCCTAATTCAAAGTTTTACATCAGGGATTTCTCTGTACGAGATATTTTTATATTTAGGTACCAGTAACCTACATATACACTACGTAGGAAACATTTCTGGATCATTTTATAATGAGTGTGAGTCTGACTGTTTAAAGCCGTCTCTTGCCGACGTTTATAAATCACGGAGATTTAATTTTATTCTCCCCATACGCCTACGTATCGTGGTTTGACACTGTAACATTTTTTTTAGATTCCATGTTATACGCACGCTTATGTCGTCGAGTTAATTGCTTTCAGATACCAAAGTGGACTTAATGGATGCTAGCCAAATCAGTATGTAATCTGCCATGGTAATTATTTTTAGTGTAAATAAATGTTTGGGGAATCATGGGGTTAGATAAAACGATCCCGCAGTTAACGTTTTGTACAACTGACATGAGAAATTGAATTTGTGCTCCCTGTTGGAACAACTCAGAAAACGTGTTCAGTAATTTGAATTTAGTTTCTGGAAGTTAAGTCAATCATAAGAGTATAATAATATACGGCTACATAATGTTTTACACATGACACTGATAGAAGGAGATGTAAGATACCTTTTTTAGCCGTGCATGCATAGCGGCAGTAATAAAACATAAATAAAAAGAAACATTTACAGCTTAAACATAAGGGCCACATGCCCTCGAAAATCTTACTATTATCTGACTTCACAATTACATAAAAACGAACGGAAAGAGAACAGTAAAAATTTATTTCAGACATAAACCTCCAAAAAAAGACACGACATTCAAGTGTATGGCCATGTAAACTCTAAATGGAAAACCCAAGGACATCAGAGGCATTCAGTCTCTTAAGCACGTAGATGGCGTAGAAAATAAAATAAATTTTCATGTGTTTATTTTCTCGCAAAAGTACTTGACGAACTTGGACGCAGATCATGCCGCAGATGTGCTCTCGGTTGGACTGTCCATTACGAGAAAGGCTTGACCTCGTGACCCGGCAGCCAGTTGCGTGGGTGGGGCTGCCAAGGGAACCTAAACACTACAGAAACTCCAAGGCTGTAGTAAATAAAAATACGCAGGCAATCCACAAAGAATAAAGAGATGGAATAAAAACTGCCTGCTTTTTATGTTACGTTACAAAACGTGCATAAAGAATCCTAATAAAATTCAGACTTCGGCCGAAATTTCCTTTTCTCTTTACGTTTCACAAATACGCACGAGGGAAACGTAAGATGAGGAACGTGAAGTGTAGCCTTTATTAATGTGAACCTTATTTTTGCATACGTTAAGGCATTTTAACCGAGTCATAAAGTCATAACCATAAAATATGCTGTAGTGGAAATTCAATTATCAAATTCTAGGTTAGGTTAGATTTACGCTCGGATTTCAAGGCTGGTTTTGAACCCAGTATTTCACATGTTCACAGTCCCGCATAACTTTCAGTATATTTGATCTGTAACATTTAAGCTTATTTAAGATATTTTTATACGATATTTTCCTACCGGTGTGTTTAATTAAACGTAACTCGAGAA
The DNA here is from genome assembly GCF_977971745.1 of Zootermopsis nevadensis. Lineage (NCBI taxonomy): Eukaryota > Metazoa > Arthropoda > Insecta > Blattodea > Termopsidae > Zootermopsis > Zootermopsis nevadensis. The sequence goes on along the minus strand of NW_028259153.1, from coordinate 9,635,993 downwards.
GTAGTCCTTTGTGAGCTAAGATTCCCTTAGCTAGCCAAGACTTTCCATTTTATGATATCAGAAGATTCACAATAGCCCGTCACTTTTCACTGGCCTGAGCCAGGCGAATATAATCCGCATTACAACTTCCAGTATCTTTGAGAGATCTATTTTAATTTAATCATATTAAAGGGGAAATAGCATTTGTCTCTATACAGTGCACATTGGTGCTGAAATTAGTTTGGAAAACAAATTTCTATTTGTATTTGATGAATAAGATTTACCTGAGGTACAAGATTTTTGACAGTGAAGATGTTGAGTGTAGTCATCTGATTTCTGACGCTGTGATGTCTTGTAGGGGGTTACAAAGTGGAGGGTTACGTACTTCCAGGACGTTGTAAATTACAAGTTACAATCTTTCTTAACCTTTCTGGTACCGCGGATCCCTATCCAAAATCTCACGAAATTTGATCAAACAGGATATTAAGGTCAACTAAAATTTCGGTAAAAAGCAACGAAGTAAGTTTCAAACTATGCAGCATAAAAATAAATGAGAAGAATCTACTCAACTCGCGATCCCTTAGACAAAACTTGCGAACCCTCTGTTGAGAAACTGGTTTATAAGATTACACGACGTCACATCCCGGAAGACCACAATTGACTTGCAGTATTGTTTACGTTTACATTCGAATTGTTGTCTGAGTTTTTGTGAACTGTTGAAGAACACAGCGTTACTACGCGACGTAGGTGTACCAACATTTCGCGAAATTGCTAAGCCGTTCTAGGTCATGAGGACTTGACATTTACGAATCAACCCTCAGCCTTTACGTCATTGTACTCGCACTTCTAAATGAATCTGCAACAGCAAAGCAATTTAGAACACAATGTCAGCAAAATTTCATCTCTCCAGGGTAATTGAATAAAATTTGCAACTGATTATGAGGTTATTCAGTCATTTTCCGAAATGGTTTTGAAATGCAAAACAGGTCAGACTTGTAGAATTTGTGATGTAAATGATGCTGCTCAAATGGAGGCCCACCATTAATGAAGGTGCTTACATTCATTTTTCTGATATGCAATGCTTATAAAAAAATATAGTGGGCTATTTGGACCTTAATCTCTGATAAGGGAGCACTCAAAGCAGTAGGTATGTGGCCATAGGCTTATCACACATCCTCATTTTCTTAGCTGTAACCCACATGGTATGTTAATCTTTACGTGTTTAAATTATTCCTTCTAAATTAAATTGGTTAGAGCTTATTATTAAAGTTCAACTATGCTTTACACGTGCAAATTGTAGGAAATGTGATAATTTGCCACTGGCTAAGAGAAGTCGGAAAAGCAAAGAGTGTGGAATGTACTTACTAAATAAAAATACGAGGATGAGTCGAGGAGGGTTACTGCAGAATTGATTCTAGCAGGATGTAAACCATTACGTCCTGACTGTGAGATCCACGAACTTGTTGATATGATGAAGAGTTTACAGAGGATTGAAAGGAATTTATTATTATATCGCAAACTGTGCTTAAGAAGAGGGACATGGCAGTCTCCTGTAGGGATTCGAATATATTTTGTTACTTTTTATGCTTAGATTTTTATGCTAATTTTTTAGCTTTAACCCTCAGTGTCACTGAGACACTTTTGCAGTAAGGCATAATACTTAGCCCTTCAGAGCACCATGCTTTATTTTGTGTATCAAGTTTTATCCCTAATGTTACCTTTGGGTATTTTACAATACAGTGTGTTTCATTGCCTGTTAACATTGCGTAAGATTTTTTATCAGCAAGGACCTCTGAAATGTCGGTAAACGTCTACCAGACTACATGGCGCAACAACCCAGAAGACAGTCATCTTCAGACTCACCGCCGTGAAAACCTTAAATCCTACACTTTGATAAATATCCCCTCTTAACAGAGTACCGTTTGGTAAACCTTCAAGATCTTGAAATCACTGCCGTGGTTCTATCGGGTGATTTATGTTAAGTGTCTTCTTCCGTCTTGAAGTAGATTACGCCTTGTAACACCACTTCTGGGCGCTGCGTTCCATGAGACATTTTAATAGCCTTGTTCCCGAATTGCTTCATAAGGCTATGGTAAAGCATGTACTTTATGACGTCTTCAAAAAAACCTTCTACTCCTGTTACGTTGCACATATATATGTAAACACCTTCAGCCTGAATACACATCTCTCGATATTCAAAGTGGAAACCGCTCCATCCATCCGAACTTAAGTAGACAGATGGTTAGGCTCTTCAGATGGAAAATTGATATAAAGGCTGCTTTTCATGCGATACGTGAAAAGCAAACAGTCAATTCCAAATAATTAGATAGCACAACTTTACTAAGAACTAACGACTTAATTTACAAAGCAGGATTAAAGAGGTGACTGTTCTACCCTAATGTCAACAATATGCAAATACAAGTTCCCACTTCAGTTCCAATTAAATATGCGCAGGGTTCGAACGAAAACAGGAGCATTTATAAGTGATAAATGAAACTATTCCCTGCTTCAAAGATTGGAGTATCATATAAAACCATAATCATAATCAACTTTATGAGTATACCCTGTGACAGGCATCTCAAACTCAAGTGTGCACTAAGTGTTCCTTATAAAAACGTGATTGTTTATATGTGGGGTAAATTATAATCGTCTACTTTACTAATACAAAGCTCAAGTAAGCTTAAGACCTATTATTCGTTACCGTATTCTCCCACAAGCACAAATGTGAGTTTAATTGTAAGATATTTCCTCTTTATTTAATTGAAATATAAATTAGTCGTATACAAGTAGCTATTTGGCATGTATTTTAAACTTAAAACGTATTAAGATTGTGTAATCAATTGTAAGCAACTGAACGCGTTATTAAATAAACACAAATAAATTTTTCTTGTGCTCCCATAATCTAAAACACTTCAGAAACAATTTTCTTCTGCCTTTCAACGCGCTTGTAACTAATTACCACGTTTTATGTCTTGAGTCTCAAATTCTGTTTGTAGCATCGCTAATCTGTATTGCTTTGTCTCTTCTCGTCCTTTCATCTCGAGGTCTGACTCCCGCTGACCGACGATCTCATAAAACAGCATTTCAGTAGCTTCGGATTTTCTTCTTTTATTTTATGTTACTGTCCGTATAAAATAATATGTATAGCCATTGTTTTTGACAGTCTTATTTTAGTATCCTTTCAGAGTTTTGTTGTTAAAGGTTTGTATTTATTCTCTTTAATGTATTAATTTGCTTTCAGTCTCCTTGGTTTTGAAAACATCTTATACCTCAAGTAACTGAATCCAATGATTTGCTGTAATATTTGATTCTCAAAGTCTGATGTGGCTTTTATGTGTTTCGTGCCGTGGAATGTGTTTTAATTTATGTACATTCTTGATAATTTAAGAATTTAACATTGTTATTGCGCATAATAATTGTTTTGAATTCTTGTTTTGTCACAACTGTGTTTATCTGCAAACAGACATCACAGCTTTATATTTCAATAACTTTCTATCATTTTTTTTCCCAATTTTCTTTAGTGGTATTTTCTGTGTCTTTAATAGTAAAAGGTTTGGGCGTCTTACTAGATATTTAGCTTCAGCAATCACATTTAATTTGGGACAAATAATTATATATTATTATTTTAGTTATATGACGTAATTTGTGCTCTGCATTTATTAGGTAATGTGAAAATATGCCTGCTATCCTTTGTATGAATTGTCATATTTTTATTAAATTTCTTATTAAATGCCCTTTCATAATCTAATAATAACATATTTGTTTGTAAGTTACACACAGTCAGTGACTGATTTCCGTTTCTTCGTGTTTTTGCACTTCTGATAAAAGTGTGTTTGCAGTATTTAGCATGTAGCCTATTTTTCGAATAGAATTTAATAAACTTATTAATTAACGTTCTTACATATGTTTATCCACATTTACAACTAGAAGTCACAACTGCTGTATTGCATATTTTTGATTCGTTGTAAAAGTGTTAGACGAAAATGCACACACCCGATGTGAGCCTCAAATTGATTTTGACATTACACTAACAAATTGAATGACACAGAATTTTCTTTGAAAAGTTTATAACTACCGAACGTCGCAGTCATGTGATTAGCGTCCCTCATTCGTATTCGGATAGTCCAGAGTTCAAATCTTGACTTGGAGACTGATTATCTTAAATGAACAATTTCTTGGTTTCCCTTAGTCCTTTCAGGCGAATTCTAGAGCACATTAAATTAGGCCAGCGGTTATTCTGTCCATCGACGGTACATTATCTGAGCCATTTAAGTCGTTACATAAACCAAAAATAAATGACTACATAAATAAACAAAATAATAAGATACTAAGCTGATCGGGGAATCCCCTGTTTCAAGTGAATCTTCAATTTTAGCTTCTTATTTACAACGTCTTATTCGTCTTCCATTATTGATGGCAAGTCAAAGAAACACAGAAATTTTAAAATCGATATTTTCTTTTCGGTTGTGCAAGTACTTCCAAGTATAACTGTACGAGCTTCCTTATTAACGATGCATTTTTTCTTTTTCAGGTAGGACAAACAATTCTGAAATCTTCGCCGATTCTGTTGTCCTGTAAGCTGACAATGTTCATCCAAAATGAAGATCTGTTGGTATGTTTGCTTATTTAAGATATCTGGTACCATGCGCTGTGTCCATCTGGTGTTTGACATTGCTGTCACAGTAACTTATGAGATAGATTTAGTAATATTTCTGTTAGAATCGAAATACGCGTGCCATATCACAGGAACTGCAGCCTAGCTAACTTGTCTTCCTGACCAACTCCAGAGAGCACCATCAGTCTTCAAACTCTGATGGTTGCTCAGCTAATCGTTAATAATCCGAGCGTTTATTACCGCGTCCATAAGAGTCCGCCGTTGGACTCTGTTTTGGGCCCGATGAATCCAATCCACACCCTCACACTATATTTCTTTAAGCAATATTTTTAATTTTATTCTCCTGTCTAAACTGAGATATGCCAAGTCCCTTCCGGTTTTCTGACCAAAATGTTGCATTCATAATTTATCTTCTGCATGCGTGTTTTCTTACCATTTTATAATCTCTGACATGATCGGCATAATAATAAATTTTGTAATGATGCAACTCTGTATTCAATAAAAAACAGCTGTATACGTCTAATCGTGCATTATTATCCGACACGTTTTACTTTCATGTAGCAAAGGACATGAACCTAGACTTCGTAATACTTTAATAAAATGCCCGCCGTGGAAAATAATCAGACATCGGCTCTGTACAAATTAGTAGTTAAACGCGTTGTTGCCAAGGAAGGGATATAAAGCCACGCCTTGAGATCTTCTGGCTAAGCATTCGCAAGCTAAGCTTTGCGAATACCGAACGGTCGACCAGTTATCATGTCTGTCTGTTTCGTGTTTGGGGGGGAGGGGGGCACTGGCTTCGAATTTTTGCCCTGAGGCTAGCTATCCTGCATGAGATATAATCCTGATTCTCCTCACGGGATTCATATCTTAAAGTAGGCCACGACCACTTATTTCACACCTTTCCAATTTCATCATTCATAACCATCCAATAATTTGACATGAAGTCGAGAATTCGTGATGATGGCTGTACTCTGGATTGTTGTGTCGTGTAGTCTGGTAGACGTTTACTAAATCTTCAGAGGTACGTGTTGCCTCCATCGTCAGGGAGATGAATAAGCCGCGAGGAATCTCCCAGATGATGGAGGCAGCAGTCACCTCTGAAACGTCGGTAAACTTCTACCAAACTACACGAAGCAACAATGTAAAAGACAGTCCGAAGATGGTCATTTTCTGAATCATTATAGCTTGCTTTAAATAAACAATACACTGTATTATTAATACGCCTTGTTTATAAGCTAACACGTATTATGCCATCTGGCGTGTTTCGATTGAGAATTATTTCTGAAGCTATGAATCTTGTAGGAATTTTTTTACATTTTAGAAGGGGAATTCCCCAACGCAAGGCCTACATATACACACGACAGCGTAGCATGCAACACACTAATGGTGTCCCTTGTCTTCAGTTGGTTTAGAAGACGAATCCCGTAAGCGACCTTGGTTAGGAAAAGCATCAAAATAAATAATACAGTCAACATATTGTGTAACCGGATGTCGCTTCCTGATTCGTATTTGGGAAGTTCCAGGCTCAAATCTTGGCCCGAGACCTGCCTCAGACCATTCAGACAAATGCCGTGATAGTACCCTAAATTAGACGACCGCTTTCTTTCACATATACGAGTATTCCGATCCATTAAGCATCCTACGGTAAAAATCTCACATACTAATAGCGACGCTAATTAAACAACTGTAGATCAGTCGTGTGAAAAGTAATTGAAATTCCACCTAAGACGGACTTTTGATTATGTAAGTTGTTAATTCTTTAAAAAAAAGCACTCGAAGAAGAATGACGTCATGAAGGATGGAACCCTGGTTGTGGAGGCGAAACCAACGGATCCTACAAAGACACGCCGTGTGTCGACTGTCAGCAGTCCGAAGAACAGAGACGGGCTTTCATGTCCTACAAAAATCTGGACCAAAGTAGAAGAAAACGAGATAATGAAGTAGTGAACTGAGATGGATGGATATTGGACTCGTTAACATACTTTATGCCCAAAGAAATATACGAGGTCCTCGCAGGACTTGACTAACAAGAAATGCTTTATAGCCTTCCATGTGCATCGCACATGTGTGGTATTCAGAACAACGAGTCTGTATGATAATTCTAGGTAATGGATTGCTTGTAATGCCAGCTGTTAATCAATTCTGTTTTCATTACTTCCTGGGTTGTTTAACGATGCTACATACGTTTTATATTGTCGATTGGGAGCATGATTGTGAACAAGGCTGGAAGGGTACAACCCATACCAAGTACGCAGTGTGATCTTTGCATGTTCTGAATTCTAAATTATGCTAGCCGAAATAAAAATATACCGTATGATACATATACTAACGCAAGCGCTAATATTGGCATCTTCCACATAAACGTAGCAGTAAACGGCTGGCAATGTATGAACCTGAACGTATCTCTCCAACATATGATTTATTCATTAACTGTTACCTATTTATGTTGTTGTTTATTTCTTACTAACAAAACACACTCATGAATTGCAATGTAATGTTTATACTTTCAACAATTTTCACACTAATACATAAACATTAGTTTTTTTTTTTTATTCTCTGCTGATTATAGTGTTTGCGAAATGAAGTGTGGATCCCACGTAACAAGTTTGTTCGTCCGTCAAGTTGGTATTGCCTAGTGTATGAAATTGGTAAGTATGGTTTTATGACAGTCCCCAACGGCATAATGTCCATACCAAGTTTCATCCAAATGCTTCCAGCTGTTACCGATTCAGGTCTATGTACGTTCATTTCATGCACATGCAAAGAACGAAGCGGTAGTAACCTGTTTTAAGGTACGTTTGGTTCAGTTTGACTGGAGGGGCTGAGGTAAATCAAGAAAGATCTTAAGATATCCGGTGACCGGGTCGAAACTAATTTCTGGAAAATCCCTAACTTTTCCGTGAGGGTCTCAGTAATCGTCTCAATTGCCTTAAATGTAGTTGATTTATAATTTTATTCCTCTTTGCTTTTCGTGTTAGTTTCGTTTACATTCACATTCTTATTTCTTTTCCTCTGGTTTTCAGTTCACCTTTCTTCTTGGATTATCTTTTCTTAATCATTTTGCCACGATAGTTTTTACTTTAAGTTCCTTATTTACTTTTGACTTCCGTCCTTACGTTTTATCGTATTCTTTCCCAGTCTTTACTATTTTTCTCACCCTCTTCGTCGTCCTATCACAGGGACACAGTGGAAGAAGCATTTTGCACAGAAAGTAACTTACCTTGACCGTGAAAACATAAGAATAAAATTATGTTCACCAATCTGAAGATTTTACTGTATTAAAATCGTGTTTGAGACAAAGTAGTCCGAATGACTGAAATCTTACGTCATGTCGCATTGTTCTCAATTTAATGACGATTTAACTTCAGTAGCGTACACGTGCACTGGAGGTTTTTGTGTGTTATAAGTGACGCTGTATGTGTTCCGTCACTGTTAGATTATGTGTCGTGATCTTTTGGGAAATACCGCAGTCAAGGGACTACATTTCTTCTAGAAGACTTCCCTAGAAGACATGTGATTAAAATAACAAAGCTGCCTAATCGCTGGCAGTGAGTGAGGCATAAGAGTTTTAATGTTAAGACGTCTTAAAACAGCCTAAGGTGAATAATTAAAGCATGAAGACTGGGTTAATGGAATCTGACCACGAAGAGATGGGGTGGGAAGTAGACAGCTTGAGTGCTGGTTCGGGATTACAAGGTCCTGGCTGCACGCTGCGGTTCTGAACTGGTGGATCGTACGTAAACCACGTCTTTCTAAAGTGAAAAGTTTAAACGTAGTAAATTTTTACATATCTGTCATTCACGATTTTATATACTATGTTGACTTTAATCAGAACTGTTAACAGTATTGATATTCACTTTCACTGTGAGAACATTTGTTTTGTGTTTTACAGTAAACGAATTTCCTCGTGAGTGGAAATTTTCCTTCCCCCACGACGACCGTATAATTAGAAACTAATGATAAATTGGGAGGAGGACAAGGGAGTTTAAAGTCGATCCGCAGGGAACACTTATCACTAGGGAAGAAGTGTTTAGGGAGCTGGGCGCAGTTTCAGTGAAGGTAAAGACCACGCCACGATAAGGGATGCTTTTTATTACATGGGACAAGAACACTGTAACACTGTAACAGTGTTTTGAAACTTGGTAGCCACTCTAGAAATTAGATTTGATTCAAGGAGTCAGTGACGTACATGTGTAATTTAACGACAATCTCATCATCTGCGGAGTTGGTGTATTTGTTGACGCTTTGTTAAATGTGTTGATTTTATAAAGGTAAATTAAAAGTTATAGGCCTATTGATGATTTTGACTATTTTAAAGGGAATTGTCGTGGTTTATTTTAACAGTGTTCCTGTAAATTTGAAGGAATTAAGGAAAACTATAAACATCTTGACTGAATCGAAATAGATATATACTTCCGGAATGCGATGTTTGACTCCTAACCATTGCTCAAAGCCTCTAGATCAGAATTTGTTTGGCATCAAATGTAATGAGAGGACGATTAGGTTAGGTTATCGGCAAAGGGAAATGTACAGAGGGTCCCAAAAGATGTATAGACACTTTCAGTGAATGAAATAAATGCATACGTCAACGTTAGTGACTTAGTGAATCTAGTTTAGGTGTTCAAAATGACCACCGTCAGCTTCGTGGCACAGCTGACAAGCGGCCACCGAAGTTGCTGCGCAAAATCGTTTGATTTCTTGCCGGAGGACTTGAAGTGTTGCTGACTTTCTGCCGTGCACCGCGTCCTTCAAGTAATCCCACAAGCAAAAGTCAAGTGGGGTTAAACCTGGCGATCGTGGGGCGAGTGGGTACTCAGAAGATCTCTGCGTCCTATCTGCCGATCGGGAAAATCGTTGTCAAGCTAAGCCATGGCATAAAAATGGTAATGTATGGGGTGCCCCGTTTTATTGATACCACATGTCCTCATCTCTGTGCAGCTGACAAACTGCGGGAACAATGTATTCTTGAATGTGTATACGTCTTTTTGGGACACTCTGTATTGTGTTATTACACTGATAGTGTTTTTTTCAGTGGAATGTGATTCTGCAGGTCTACAACGTGTCGTTAACCTAGCAAGGCATTGCATTAAGTATTGAAGTATCTTGACGTGGCCTAGGATCAAGGACGCTGTCGTAAATCTGTGGGGACTGAGACCGCTGAGGGTTGCGGAACGGCTGGCAGGTGTACCAAGGAATTCAGCGCTGAATTTGAACTGTAAAGGTTATAAAACATCTGGGCAATCTAGCACATGTTTTAGTACTTCGAGTCATCCCACTGAATGTGTTTTTATGTGTTTTAAAATGAGGAATATACCACGATCAGCGGAGAATAAATGTGTAAGTGTGTGGTAAGTTTTCGATCTGGCCTTGACACTTGGTTAACTGCGAGGACCGCATGTGTGACCCACATTTGGGATATACGCAGCTAGAATCTGGAATGATATTTTTGTAAATTTATTCGTCTGTTCTATCCGAGTGATTGCGAAGTATCCTGAAAGGGGACAAGGCTTTTTTTTTACTTTTATTAATTGATATGCCACAAGTAACTTACTTAGTATAGAGAGTAACCACGGACTGAACGTCTGGGATTTGAGTCCCGGTATGACGGGCTTTCTTGTCATCACCACAAAGCCCGGACTTCGAGGGGTTATTGTACGAGGCGCGTCCACAAAGTACGTTTCCCACTCGTCCCACAGCTAGCAAACCTTATATTGCGCGAAGCGACTGTGCGTACGTGATAGAGCAATGACGTAGCATGGCGCATGCACTAACGGTACTTCCCGCGTTCTCACAGTAGCATCGTTGCAGCTGTTGAAGATGGAGGTTCTTATTCCAGCTCCCGCCGACTGTGAAGTCCGGTCAGTGATAACGCTAGGCCGCACACGGCTCGACGGACAGCAAGTCTCCTGCAGGAGTTCAGCTGGGAGGTGTTTAATCATTCACCCTACAGCCCGGACCTCGCTCCCAGTGATTTCCATCTTTTCCTACACCTCAAGAAATTCCTGTCCGGTCAGCGTCAGCGTTTTGAGAATGACAGAGAGGCGGAGATGGTTGTCACACAGTGGTTCCAATCCCAGGCGGCAGACTTCTACGACACAGGTATTCAAAAGTTGGTCCCACGGTATGACAAATGTCTCAATTCCGGTGGCGAATATGTTGAAAAATAGCTGGACACTTGCTGTATCTGTTGCAATAAATATTTCCATGAAATTGTGTTTTGTTTCTGTAAACGGCCCCAGGGAAACTTACTTTGTGGACGAGCCTCGTAGTACCTAGGTATAGAATTGATGAAGATTTAACTCTGGTTTGTCAGTAGACTTTTTGTGATGCACTGCTTAAAATCTGAAGTATATTTTCTGTACTTTCAAAATGAAAAACTGGATGGAGTAGATGCTTTCGAAATGCTGGTAAGAATTCTGTAATCGTTGTTGTATTATAATTAAAGAAACACAGAACGAAAGGCGACAATGTTTTCCAGCGTTGGTGCCTTCGGTCCCGTTGTTGCGAAAAACGTAAGATAAATAGACAGATGTACTTTGTTATTACTAAAGGTGTAATATCTGATGTTGCCTGAACTTGACGCTTCGCGCTTCTGAAAGTATTCCTCAAGGCAGTCGGAACAACTGCATGGTTTCTGGTACCGCTGATACGAGAAGGATTTTATTTCCGATGGACCTCAGAGGTGTTACCGTTGGGGCAGTGCGTTTTATTCTGTCTTTTGCTTCACAAAGATTGGACAGGGTTCTGTGGCAAGTGTAAACGTAATTCTGTGCTGGTCGGCGGTTTTCCATTCATCGTTCGTAGCTTCCTGCTTCATTGACGACGACAGATACCGGTTTCAGCCGTGCGTGGGAAGAGCCGATCTCGCTCAAACCGACTCATTAACAACATTGTGCTAACGGCCGGCCGGGATTTTGACGTTCAGAAAACCATTCCTTTCATTGTTTAGTCTGTTTTTATTTATTTCCCTGTATTTATGTTGTTTATCATTCGTCTCTCTCTCGTGCTTTTTATTTATCTTTTGTAGTCTCTTTTATTTATTCTCTTCTTTATTTGTTTATTCAGTGGAAATGGATTCTTCAGTCAGATGCGCATATTTCAGAGATCTACACCCATTTTCCAGTACAGTAGAGATCATAAAATTTGCCGTAGTGGTAGCGGCGCTTGTTGGAGCCACTGGTGATGATTCTGAGAGACGTTAGCAAGGGGCGATACTTTGATGGAAACTAAAGAACTCCATGAAGCAAAGTCTTTCTAAGAGACGATCAATCTCTTAGCTAGTCAAGAAGTTATCCGACTTTCATCCTACTCGAAATTTCATTACGTGTTCGTTAAGAGCCCGCTCCTGGTCGCTATCAAGAACCAAATGAATGCTGTCAAGAAACTCATAATCTATTTCTTTAATACCTGTTTTGATATTATCCTTCGTTCTACGCGTTTGTCTTTCAAATAGTATTTTTAAATCAGGTTTTCCGACGAAAATTCTGCATGCATTTTGCATTTTCTTTATGCGTGTTAGATGCCGCTTTTATATAATCTTCGTTCATATGAAAAATATTTTAATGGAAAGAGCGAATTAATTCAAAAATAATATCTCACAGCAAAAGGAATTATCTTGCGACACGGTAAATCTTCTGCACTGGAGAGGCTGCTGGTTGGAGGCTGAAAGCTGAATCATCGTCCTTACGTCACTGTATGATTCACTCCAATGCTCCAGCGGAATTTGTGAACTTCTGTCCAGCCACGTAGTCCCCTTCTATTATTTAATTCACCTTATCACGTTCCATGTTACTCAAGTGATGCCACGGCTATCAAAATTTCGGATCGGAATTTACCAAGTGCGATAATCTTTGTTGCTTACCGTGGGTAATTAAATATAACTATATGTGGATTCTCAGCGATGAGAATTACACATTAGCACTGAATATGCGAACAAAATTTTTTTTACTTTGCCAGAAACTAGGCATTGAAATTTTTACCGTATACCAAACTGGTTTGTATGTAATGTTTTCTGTTCGTATGTGCAATTGGTAACATGTAATGCCAGTTGCAGACAAGCCACATATTGTTAGCGTTAACTGTTGAGACATGGCGTGAGATGTTTCACTGATCTTGTCAAGCGCTAAATTAATTCAGGTAATCAGGGTAATGACCATTAGAAAATAACGTGGGATCCAAACCATGGTGGGGCAATAACAGTCATGTAGCTGTATGTATTGTCTTAAGCGAGGGAAGGGGACTTGATCAGGTAAATCCACTTTGGATCCAGCAAAGCTTTGGATTATGTTCTTTTATCTCTGTCACAGTTTATCACAACCCTCTCTCCCAGTCGTACGAGTATCAGGTTACGAGGTAAGCTGGCCCAGAAATTTGAATTTTAAGTGAAGGCGTAATAAATAAAATTAGGTAAACATGTCTTCCTGATTAAGTGACATGTAATGTACGAGCGAAGAAGTTATGAGTGTAAATATGTGTCTTCCAGACTTTTACTCTGAATTTAACTCTCGTCTCACGTAATAAATAGAGTAGGTATAGTTATCAATGGCGGAGTATGACTTGTTCAAAACTGTTAGCCGAATCCCGATGCTGGCTCCGTGAAAGTTTTGGCTGCTGGATATACACATTCATCGCACTTCATGCACAATCACAGGTTGCAACGCGGCACGAGCGTACAACAAAGGTTACGTAATTAAAATAGTTAGATATCGTTTTTCAGAGCTCGAAAATGACTGTCTTCTGGGATGTTGCGCTATCTAATTTTGCCCCAGGGGCGTAAGGGATGATATAAGCAGAGAGCATATCTGAAACGTCGGTCAGTTTCTACAAGACTACACGGCGCCAGATTCTATAGGACAATTATCTTCATTTTTATATAGTGCCAACGTCTAGAATATTTGGAATTTACCGCCAAATTCCATAGACGCTTCATGACTTTCTATGGTTTCATATTATAATTACGTAGCTTGTTGGTAGTTTGATGGACGGTTTAATTCTTTGGAATCCTAAATCTCACCGCACTAAGTACAAAAATTTTAATGCTTGTTTATTTTCATTCAGCAGTCAATAATCAGTTTCATAGTTTTGTAGATAATGTCTAGCTAAAACACTTCTACTTGTAGCCAGTATAAGCTCGCTCCACAACTTGAAAATCCCTTCTCTGTCATTCAGATAGCGTAGAATTTTAAATGGCGGTATAAGCTTCAATTTATAATGCGTCCTTTTCCCTATTGTTCGCTCGCTTACATCAAACAGATTCTTCTTGAAATAAGCTGCCCCTTATTGCCTGTATTTCATTGTTTTTATGTATTATCTTCTTTAGTTTTCTTGTTCGTTGCGTTTCGTGTGTTCATCTTATTTCAATCTGTCTGCGCTTCTGTCAGTACTATTTTTCTTTGAGGCAGACTTTGACCAGCGAAGCGAATCAGACAATTTTTGTGATATATGCGCGACAGGGAATTGGGGCGAAGTCCCGTAGAGTCGTGTTTGTTGAGGCACAACGAATCGTCATGCTTGCGTTCCGGGGTTCAACACTCGAACCCTGGCTTTGAACTTCTATGTCCCACATTATGTCTGTGTTGCACAGTTTGTAACTAGCCACATATCTTGACCTGTCATCAGCTGAGAGAAAATTCCTTTACAGCAAGAAAACTTGCAGATATATCGATTCCAGTGAATAGTTGAATAGTGTCTGCAATTAATTGGCTTATTCGTATCCTCTTAACTTGGGTATGCTTTTCCTGTAATGACGATTTGTTATGGTAAAACGAGACAGTAACTAATTGAAAACCAAAATGTCTAGCAGAATATGTCACTGGACACGGTATTCAACATTGGTCTGGTCGTATTTTGCTTCAGTTGAGTGAGGTTTTGTCATTTCGTAATTTTTGGCCTACTTAAGAGATATAGGTAGACAGCCAGTGGAAGAGAAGAAGTTGGGAGGAGACAATAATTGTGTCTGCTATGAAATGTAAATAATCTTCTTGGCTTTCAGATTTCATGCTTTGAGCCAAAGATGAGAAATCCTTAGAGAGATTTTGTGTGCATATCTGATGACATAGGAATAACCTTTGTTTAATCGGAGCTTTAAATTTGAGTTTATTAATGGTCTTACAGATGGCATTCACGTTTTTGACTATTTTTATAACACTCTTCGTAAATTATGTTTTTATTCTCTGTTATCACACTCGTTGCTTTTAAAACAGAAAGACCTGCTTTTATTTTGCATAAAAATGATCTTCCTTTTGAATTACGTATCAAGTGGGCTAGCTGTATGTAACATTTATATATATATATACTCTAATATCCTACTAATTCTAAAGCTGTTAGTGGAGTTAGTGTAAGAGCTAATTAGAAGGGTGTAGCAGCTCAGTCGTAAAAGCAGGTAAAAGGCCTCAATATTTGCTGGAGTTTGGAGGTCATTAATGATAGGTACTGGTCCATGACATAAAGTCTTTGAGTTGTAAAAGTAAAAAAAGTAAAGTTTGTCCCGCTATACGCCATGTAGGCGCTTGGGGTGAGAGGAGGTATAGCTCCTCCCTTCCTTGACCTCGGCACTAGATGGGGGTGAGTGGTCAGCATCACGCCCCAGCCGGCTTTACCCCCGGGAAAGGACCCCGGTACCCATTGTAGAGGAGGCTGGGTGGGCCCCAGAGGCTAGAGGAAAAATCCTCTGCCCCCGTCGGGGATCGAACCCCGCTCGTCCAGCCCGTAGTTAGTCACTATAATGACTGAGCTATCCCGGCTCATGTCTTTGAGTTGTACCGAAGTAATTTCTGAGTGGTCAGCACTCCTGCCTCGTATCTTAGAGGGCATCGGTTCAAATCTCGGTCAGGAGACCGGCTATATTGGCTTTAAAGTTTTTCTTTTTGTTCCTTCTGTGTAATTTACAGTTCGTTAATTATCCCGCCGTTGAACGTTGTAACGCTTTGTAAGCCTAGTCTCAGCTTTTGAAAGCGCTGTCAAATAAACCACAGGAAAATTAATAAATTTTATTATATCCAACTTCAATTTGATGGTTGCAACTTTGGAATCGACTTCGTCTTACAAGCTCTATAATGCGCCTATGCTTTGTGCGTGCTTAAACAATAGAACATCAATAAAAGTTAGTGGCCATAATATATTACATGTGTACTCGTAATTCATCTGACCAAGGACTCCCGATATCTTGGGAGGGCGCTCGTGAATTTCGTTCTGTGGCTCTAGAGAAGTGGGGAGGAGGAAAGGGAGTGGATGCTTGTACAGTAGTGTTTAACTAGCTGCACAGCTTAAGTTACCAGTCAACAGTGTAGAGGTTCTGAAGTTTGCCACTAGCAGTCCCTGGTCGAACTGGGTATAGTAAAGACGTGGACTTTATCCATCCCCCTATATTCCACAGAAAGAACACTGTGGTCCGGGATTTGGTTCTGCTGCCGTCTGCAGGTAAAATGTTGCTACTTATATGTCCATAGAGAGGGCTAATCCCAACCAATTAATCCAACCCCCGATACGTTGTGTTCTATTTGTAGAGTACAGGACGATGGACAAAATAAAATAAAAGTTATTAATACCAATCATTTTCTTTTAACTGCAGTCAAATTAATGGTTGACTTCGTTAATTAAAAATCAGTAATAAAGACCGCTTTGTGTGTTCTGTCCAGGCGAATTCACAACCCTGCGAAGCGCCTATTAAAATGCCAGGTTCATGTGTCCGAAGGCATGAAATGACTAGATAGAGGATAAAACCATTTTTTATTAAATTTGATATTTGAGAACTTTGTGACAAATTGGCCAGCTACAACAGTCTTGTTTAGACCAGACTATTTTTACCACGGAAAATAAGTGCTTCTTCGAACCTAATTCAGTATAACTACATGGTTACCATGGTTAACTTTGTTACCTTGTAAGGGGAGGAATTTACAGTGACATCACGCAGGTAGCCCCGCCCACGAAAATATCATTGAACCGAGGAAACTCTGAGGGCACTGACGCCATTTTTCAAAGGTCAAAGGTCAAATTCAGATGAACGGGCTAGAAATGTTATGCTCTGCCTATAGTTCCGAACTATTTCTTCAGATTGTAGGCAAGATGGCGTCTTTCGGCTCACCGTGGACCGTCTTGATGTAGTCTACCAGTCGGTCTTCGAGAATTTTGTGAGATTGTGTTTTGTATGTCCTTCTTACGATATCTAGCGCCGTATATTCTTATTATTCGACTATTTATTTATACTATACATGTTTTATAGCTAATAGGTCTATCTGTTTTTCTCAACTGCTTCCTTATACTTGCTCCAGTATCTAAAATTATGGGCCTCGTCTTGATTTACGTCACTTCGTTTCTCTCTCGTCACTATAAATCTTCCTTCTATGTAGTTCATTTGGTACAGTTCTTTATGGAATTTTAACTTTTTCTATCTTATTTCTAAGCGGCTATTAGTATTGTTATTTGAAAATACGCAGTTTATTGTATTTTTTATGCCAGAAATAAGTAGCTTAAGAATATAATTTAATTTTTTTTATTTGAATACAACCCTCTTGACTCTTGAGGACATCACCATATATTTCAATACAAATAGGCATTTTTAAAGAAAATTTCTATGCACATAAATGTTTTGCCTTGGGCCTAAAAATTTCATTTTACTAACTAAATTGATTTATAAATTGTCATCAAATAAAATTGTTCTATTCTGTCTCTGTAGAATTTTGTAGTTTAGACAGGAAGATAAAACAAAATAGGGTAATTAAGAAAAGGAAGAATGAAGAAAGGATAACAGGACAAACAGAAGAAGCAAAAATAAAGGAGGAGGGAGAAAAGAAAATTAAGATGAAAGGGTCACGGAGTGACTGTAGTTAACAGTGCAGGTTCGCCGACAGACGCATCTAACCGTACTCGATGACTGATTGTGAATAGCTTAATGTGTAGCGTGCTTCGTCTTCGCTCGTGAGGTAATCACCACGTTGGTTGGTGGCTGAACGGCAAAGTGCGGTCGAGGTTCGGATCCCTTAATCGTTATAAAAGCGGCAAGCAATTTCAATTCCGGAATCCGCAACCTGCCTTGCGAAAACTTGGTGAAATTCCAAACCTGTTTTTTTCTGTTTTCCTCCTCCAACGAAAGCTCTATCCTGCCTAACATTCCAAGGGTGAGGGGAATAGCTTCGACTCGATGCCTTGAAACGAAGATTACGTATCTAAAAAAGGGTAATAAGGAGAGGGAACGAAAGAGAACGGGACTGGAGGGAGGGAAGGCAGGCAGAGAATGTCAGTTGCAGTGGATTCAGGTTCGATGCTCTATAATTTAACGTAAAGAATTATGGGCAAAATAGGTGAAAATAAGTATGGTGTGCAGACCATAGGAATACTGCAGTATTGCTGTGTCATCAAAGTATTTTTAAATCACTAAAACATTTAAATGCTTATTTTAAAACAATTACAATTAACGGGGCTAGGTTATTTTACAGTAAGTGCGTGGTAATGTTGCAAACTACCCCGTTACTGTTGCAGACAAAACGGATCGCCTTAGACAAATGGTTGGTTCCATTAAAACTACATCGAGCGTTCTTGTCAGCAAGTAAGAGAAAGGTTATATTGCGTGAAAAATTGGCAAGCTGTTCAACATTGAAAATAGTAACTAAAATTTACCGAGTTTTAAACCAGAGAAACAACAGATGCAGCACAGACAAAATTCGACCACGCGCTAATTCACATAAACAAAGTCAAATGGCGCTGTTGCAGTGTGATCTGTTACAAAGTGCCCCCTCCGTGTCTAACGTTTTGAAATTCGTTCTGTCGTACTGTGTTATAACAGTAGGCCTACACTCCACTTAATCGAATTGGTTTCCTACTGTAAGAACTGAATTTGTTACGGACTGATGCAAAAATCTTACTTTTAAAAGTGGCAAGTCCCTACACAACTGATAGATACGCAAATCAATAGGTCGGATGGCCAGCTGGTACTTATTTCCGTATAAAGGGATGGACATCCCTCAAATGGATATTTCCCATAGAATTTTCCACTTCAGAGCTTTTTTTTTTCGAGAACAGATTAAACAGCTGTCAGATGGTTTTCTGAAAAATAATTTTCACATTTACCAAGCCTGTTATTATTGTGCAGCCATTAAACTGGCATCAGGAAGACCTGAAAAATTGCCTTCAGATTTGCCAGGGGAGAATAGCACGGATCGGATGAAGGAAAGAAGGAAAGCGGGAGGAGTGAAGGAAGAGGGAGACAAATGATAAAAGAGAGAGAGAGAATAGAAAGAACCAGCCCATAAACATGTTTTCATTATCAAAATGCATTTGCATCTAAATAAATGGAGACATTGGGAATTAAAAGAAAGTTTCTCTTACGCTTATGCACCGCGTAATCAGTGACATATAAGGGGCGTATGGGTGAAGACCCACGCTTTCTGGAGTTCGTAACGAGATGAGTGGCCAGCCCCATCCCTCACGTATTGGTAGATCGGCAACCCTGAGTCATTTTCACGGGCCTTCGCTTACTGTGCTGATCGAAACATAAAATGTGTGAAAATCCAGTCTGTTTCAAAACTGAAAACTGGTAAATGATACACTTCCTCCTGTAGAAACATTACTGCTTAACGGGAATGTCACAGAAGTAGTCTAACCGGCACGGCGATCACAATGAATTACTTAACATCTCGGCGGTCGATACAGTTCATAGAGCAGCTTATAGTCTCTCACCTGATCAACTTATTCCCTGTTTTTATATAACCCGAAGGTTAAATAGTGTGTTCATAATTTGGATCGGGTTTTTTATTGGAATTATTCGTTATACAAGGCTCGTCCTTAAAGTAAGTTTCCCTGGGGCCGTTTACAGAAACAAAACACAATTTCATGGAAATATTTATTGCAACAGATACAGCAAGTGTCCAGCTATTTTTCAACATATTCGCCACCGGAATTGAGACATTGGTCATACCGTGGGACCAACTTTTGAATACCTGTGTCGTAGAAGTCTGCCGCCTGGGATTGGAACCACTGTGTGACAACCATCTCCGGCTCTCTGTCATTCTCAAAACGCTGACGCTGACCGGACAGGAATTTCTTGAGGTGTAGGAAAAGATGAAAATCACTGGGAGCGAGGTCCGGGTGTAGGGTGAATGATTAAACACCTCCCAGCTGAACTCCTGCAGGAGACTTGCTGTCCGTCGAGCCGTGTGCGGCCTAGCGTTATCACTGACCGCACTTCACAGTCGGCGGTAGCTGGAATAAGAACCTCCATCTTCAACAGCTGCAACGATGCTACTGTGAGAACGCGGGAGGTGCCGTTAGTGCATGCGCCATGCTACGTCATTGCTCTATCACGTACGCACAGTCGCTTCGCTCAATATAAGGTTTGCTAGCTGTGGGACGAGTGGGAAACTTACTTTTGGGACGCGCCTTGTATAAGGACGACCAGGTTATAATTCAAGAACCTGTCGACGAGTTTCAACGATCAATTTCTGTAGTGTAGCAAGAATATTCTGAATATAATTTAAAACTTTTGTTTTACAAAGAACATGACATTTTGTCTGCAATATTCTGCCAAAATTAAAATAATAAAAATGAATGATTTTTCATATTCAAGTTAAAAATGGCCGTCGTCAGGGTTGTTGCGCGTGTAGTCCGGTAGAAGTTTCAGAGGGGTTTGCTGTCTTCATTATCGGGGTGATCGCCAACAAACAAAAGTTTCCAGTTATAAATGTAGCCTAGTAGTTTCTACGGGTATGTGGCTTGTAAATGTAATGACGATTCCGATATTAGTTTGAACTGCAACACTTTCGAAAAGAAGTGCAAGTAAGAGTTTACTGCGTAATAGTCGTACTGCAGTCAATAAACACAAAGGAAAGTTGGATTATTACATAGAAGGATGTTAATATGTTCCAAACGGCTGAAATGAGATTCTGATGAGATATTATACACTGTGCAATATGGGAAAGGCTAGCCAACCAAGATATAACGACATGTTTAAACATGGATTGATGTAAGTAAAATTAATTGTTTTAAAAGTAATCTTTTGAACATTTAAGAACGTTAACAAGGAAGGAACATGTGGATAAGTAAGAAGAAAATAAGTTTTAATTCTTAAAATTTGTTCGCTGAGGTCCCCGAAATAGCTAAATTGGACTTTTGGATACAAATTTTATATCCCTGTTCCAAAAAATGGGTTTTGAATATGCGAATTGCAGGCTCAGTAAACGTTCTTCAGACTTAAGCCTACATCAGACTCCCTGAATTTCAGATGGTACAGACTTGTGCAAAGTTAATTCGTTTTGTTGTTTAGGTTGCTTAGGAGAATATTTTGATCTATGACGGATGAAGTGGCATGAGGTTGGAGAAAGTTGCATGATAAATATTTGCGTAATTTGTACTCTTCGCCAAATAATATTTGAATTACCAGATTCAGGAGGATGAGATGGGATTATAGCGCACGTGAAGGAAGTGAGAAATACGTGCAAAAGTTTTGTTCGGAAGCCTCAACGGAAGACCACTCAGAAGAGGGTGGATTTGAAACTGATCTTGTGGAGAAATAGGATTTAGTTAGTGAACCTTCGAGTCCCTTGAGAGTTGGGGAAATTTTCAGTGCTTCGGACTAGAAATGAGTTGATGATGGGAGCAGAACAAATTACTAACAAGCCGTACGTGTTAAAAATGCGTAAAATCATAGAGAATGAAGATCATTGTCATTTGGGATGTTGCGCCGTGTAGAATCATAAATTGACCGATGTTTAAGAGGTGGTCTCTATTACCATCAATTTGAAACATCTTGTTAAGAAGCCACTTGGAAGAACAAGACGAGGAGATAATTGCAGTAAGGTGGGTCTTAATGAAATAATTTGTGCGGGCTGATGGCGGTTGGTACTGTCTCGCAAGGAAGTTCAACTGAGTGTGTAGACGCGCTGTGACACCCCTGCTTTCTTTGCAGTCAGAAGATGATTTAGCGTGACCGTGGCAAGGGTAAGGAAGGATGGTTCATTGTGGTCATGAAATAGCGGAACTGCCTTTCAGTACATTTCCTGGGTGTTGCCCATAATCGCCCTTGAATGAGGGCATTCTTACACCTACAAAGTACCATATGCTTCCCTTATCATGCACGTGTATCGTACACCTAAACTGCCTAATCTCATTTCACTGGCACATAATTTGAACACATGATCTGTCCATGATTCTTTTGGACTGAAAGTAAACACGAGATATGCAGGTGGAGATAAAATGTTTGTTCTTTTTTCTGTGAACTTTCTAAAACTGACTTGATGTGATTTGTTCTGCAAGTATAATTAATGACTGTTTGGGAATCAGTCGTAAGTAGTTTCCTAAAATAGGTACTCTTCGTCATTCTTTCTGCGTCCGCGTGATGGCATGGCGACTCTGGGATAGGACGCTGGTTGATCTGTGCAGTATTCTAGGGAGACCGTCCTCTTGCGGATTCCAATTATAATGAATCTAAAGTATACTACAGCGCGACCAGTGAATTTAAACCCTCAGATATGTGAACTGCGAGTGGAGATTTCATTTCCAACCCTGACTTTGGGATTAATCAGCTCCTCCTCTCCTAAGTCACTCTTTTGTCTCCCTCTTACGCTAGTCGTCACCATGCAATTTACACTGTTGTCAAAGTAAACGTGATTGAGTGAATTATGCGTAATGGGGTATGTATGCAGTGTGAGAACGATCTGGCAACTCAGCTTACCCTAGAAATGCCCGTGTTGGGCGGGGGGAAATTCTCAAGCTGCGAAAAAGAAAGCGACGTTCTGACACCTCGGGTTTTGGATTCGTTGGTCCTTTAGTAACTGAATGATTATTAACTTCTTGAAGGACTCTGTTAAGGTTCCCACTGCCGAGGGTTTTCAAACCACGGCTCGCGCAAATTTTGTGCTGTATTGCATGATTCTCTATGTCTGGAGGCTTGCTAATTGGCTACGTAAGAATGGATGAATATGGCTCCAAGTCGGACAAACTTTGAGGACCCGTGACGAAGGTATGTTTTGACACAGGTATCTCAGTAAGTCTTGTAGGATGACTGGTTATAACGACGGTGCGTTACATAGACATAATGTTGCTTTTCTGAACTTGGTTTATCGTTCGATATTCTAAAACAAAACCACTGCGTTTCGGGAGCAGATTATTCTCCCGTATTCAGGTGAAAATACTTGTACTGGTGAGTCCTATAGAACGGGCTAATCCTGCTTTATGGATATGTATTTTGATCTGAAGACGGAAGTAGATTTAGCTCTTGAAACGTAAAAGTCTTATCTTAGAATATTGAACGATGGATCAAGTCCAGAGAAACAGTAATAGTGAAGAATGGACATGCTTCCTAGGCAGTGCGACATGGCTTTCTTGATTGCATACAAGCCGTATATTGCCGTTTGGGCGTACTTGCTTTGTCAGGGCGGTGGTAAATTTTTATGAATACGGTGGTTACTTTTAAGTTGCCTTTCGCGGTGAGTTAACGCTGACCGGGAAAGATGGAATGTGAAGTCACCATTTGGAAGAATTGTAAGATTGCATCAACACTGGTCAAGTGATACAGATTCTTGTAATCCAGACTTCGAAACTTTTTAATTGACCTCCGATGTGGATTCTTTGTGAGTAAATGATAAGTGCTCGGTAAGATTTTAGGTTTCACGGCGAAGATTTTGAAGATGGTTGTCTTGTGATGAAAAAATGACGGCCATCTTCAAGATCTTATGTATTTTCGGGTTATTACAAGAATATAAATATTCGAATCGAATGGTCATGTGTTGTTAGAAATCTGTGTAGTGTGTCGTATGGCCATTATCCGGTGAACTCTTCGAGAAAAGTCAGAATTGTACCTAAGGTTCACTTTCAAGTGAGTGGAATATCAGTGACAGTGATGGAGGATCACCGCCACTCCAAGTGCAACCCTCCGTCTGTTTTCTGTTGCCTGTTGTCGTCGTCTGCTAGAAGGTCGCTGAGGGTGACAAGTGGTTTGTTCTGACAGGAACAGAGGGTGTAAACACATGCGTGCAGGTGCCCATAATGTTACAAAATATAACTTTCATTTTGTTTAATTTCTTAAGTGGTAGTGGTTGTGGGTCTGCACTAGGAATTGTAACAACAGTGAAGGGAGTAGACGAAAAGAAGAGAAAGCGAGGTCAATGGAATTGATAAGAAGAAAAAATATGAGAAATAAGAAGGAACGGAACAAGGATAAGGAGGAAGGATGAAGGGTATAAAGAACAAGATGCATAAATGAGACGAGATAGAAGAAGTAAAATAAATAATATCAGATGAAGACGAGGAATTATTAAAATGAACATAAATTGTAGCAACCACCTCCTTCTCCTCATTTTCCTTTTCCTTCTCCTCCTTCTCCTTCTCCTTCTCCTCCTTCTCCTTCTCCTCCTCCTTCTCCTTCTCCTTCTCCTTCTCCTCCTCCTCCTCCTAATGCTTATTAATGATGATGATGATGATGATGATGATGGTAATACCACGTGGTAAAGAAAGAGGAAAGGAAAAAACCGAACAAGGAAAAGGAAACGGGAAGGAATAAGAAGCGAAAGGAAGATGAGCTGGATTTTGGGAAGAAGAGTGAAAACTAGAAAAATCAGAAGGGAGGAAGAGGAGAGGCTGGGAGAAAGAAAAGAGAGAGGAACAAGGAAGGTAGGAAAGTGAAATGAGAATGATGTAGAAGACGGAAGAGAATAAAAGTACTTGAGATGAACACATGTCGTCTAGGAACTTCGAATATGAGAATGCTATAAAATGCCAGCTCTGGGTCGCTCCGTCAGCCGCGCCGCGAAGCAGAACATCGCGATGGTCACCGTCAGAGTCACGGACGTTGACCGCTACTGACTGCGGTCTGTCCCCTGCAATTCTGTGGCTGAATGTGAGATGAGGCAAAACGTAAAATGCTTATTGTGCTATTGAATATTTAATGTCGTCCATTTCTTGAGACGGGAGCAGAACCAGCTCTTGAAACGTCTTGTATGTTAAATAAACCTTAGAAAATGGGCACAATATGTTATTGGAATCCTGAACCAAGCATTGCCACCAACTTTCGGGAAACATATCTTTAAACTAAATGAGTGACTTGGAATTGTCCCAGAGTGTGGAGGTGACCACTCATCTGTATTTGCACTGATTGTTGAATGCATGGAGCTTTACTTACACGCCCTCTATACGTGTACGTTACATGATACTCAGGCAGTGACGTCGTTGTCTATTATTTGTACCTTATATTTTTGTAAATTGTAAAGCTAAAATACTTTGCCGATAATCAGATTGTTACACAACAGCAGTAGCATTTTAACAACAACAACAAAAACTTTTTATTTCAACATTCTTTGTGACGTGAAACATGTCTTTGACATATTTTTGTGTGAGTCGTTAGAATAACATTTCACATGCACTAATTGCAACCATTTTGATGATAAATATTGCAGAGAAGTTAAATTAAGCTTAATGGAAATAAATATGTCTTCAGGCGTACTCAAATTCGGACATTAATCTTTGTTACACCCTCAAATATGACGACCGTTTTTGCAGATCCGAGTTATTTCCATTACTTAACTCCTTTCAGTTTGTCCCTATGAGAGCCTGGGATAGGAGCCAAATTATTAAGCTAAAGTGGGTCTGTGTAGTCCCATTTACTGAAAACGCACGCGAAAAAAAACTTATTTTGAATAGAACGCTCAAAAATCTTTATACCGAGAACAGTGCTTTGAATCTGTGTACGTCATCAGGATGGATAGGTATCTGGGATATTATATAACATGATACTTCGTGACTTACACAGATATTCTTGCAATGTTAGGACTACGATTGGCTGGGCATGTAGAAGGGATAAAGAATGAAGATCTATCATTTGCGAGACCTGTAAGTTCGAGGGTGACATTAAGATTGATCTTAGATAAATTCTTTATGAGAATGGGAGGTGGGTGGATTTATCTTGTTTTAGCGAAAAGTTGAATGTGTCAGGAAAATCTAATAAAACATCGATATGAGAGGCCATGAAAGTATGTTCAATCATTCTCGAGTTATATGTGAACAGACCGTGACATACGGGCGGATGGGCAGACTGAAAGGCTGACGACGACACAGGACGAAACTAGTTTAAATCAAAGCGATGGAGAATTTCATTTGCGACGTAGCGATTAGTTTTTTTTTTTGGGGGGGGGGGCAGTTTCGTATGTCACTGGTATTCGTGGTGCAGGACTGTTATGCGTGCCCCGGGGACGAAATTGCTGTGTGTCATGATGAAGATAGGAGAGAAAACATTTAATTGAACACGTTCTTGATTGCCTTACACACGGCCATCAGCCCAACGTGTGGTTATTCGAATTCTGAATCGAATTCTATTTTAATCATTCCCAAATATTTAAACACTTTTTGGAGACGAATAGACGCGGATGGAGGAGACGAGAGAACATGCGATGTTTATGAATAACTTATCAAGCTGGTTGAAACATTGAAGCACGAAGTTAATCTGAATGGTGTTTTAAAACCCATTTCTTACATCATAAAAAGTTACGCAATAATTAATCGGATATGTTGCCTGGGAAATGATCGCTGTTTGTCTGTTGTTGTATTTTTAGAATCACACGAAACCCATAAATATGTTATATTGAAAAAAATCTGTAATTTAATATTCACGCAGGTGATGGTGTGGTTATTATTGTGTTTTGAGGTTAAGGGAGGAAGTTATTGGATCGATAGTTGATTAATATGATAATATGAAGCCACCAATACAAAAGCCTGGCATTTGACAGTGACCTCAACGACTTGCAACCACCTCTCATCCTCGCTTGAAATGAAACTTTAGGTGTTTTGGTGTTCAATACCCTTCTCAGTATTTAAAGTGGCCGTTTTCAAGAAAGTTTCCATAAGAGTTTCTTTAACGCAGAACTTCTGATCGTTGTCATTATTAATTTTAGTAACTAACTTCGGACTTAACGAGTCACTTTCGTAGTTGAACTTCGACAAGTTATACATACACATGGTACTTAGTTTCTCATAGATAATATTCATGTTAGCACCGTTCTGAACTAAAAAATTAAGAATCTGTTTAGTATTTGTTATTACAACGAAAAATGGGTTTCGTAAAGCCTACAGTTCATTGTTTAAGAAAAAGGTGAGCTTTGGTTTCATCAAGATTTTACATAGGCAAGTGTCTTCGCCCTCCTGTTCCGTTATCTGATGTCAAGCAGTCGACTTGTTGGCTGGCACCATGTTGTTCTTACACCCAATTACCACGATCGATCTACGTTCGATAATCCTACACCGATCCATCATCTCATTATTTCAGTGGCAGTGTGAACAATAGCTTACTCTTGTCGCCCAGCCTTCACTGACCAGTGACTGCAGCAGATGTTTTGAGTTTCTGGTTTCTGGAAACAAACCATGGCATTTTGAAGCTGGTCCATACCACATTCAAATACAGACTAGTATAGTATGTCTGCTTTAGGTAGACCTCTGCGTGCGCATTGGAAGTATAAGGAAATGTCAGATGGGGATGTGGGGGAAGGTTACTTCTCGTTGTGTTTTTCGAGTTAGTCATCTCGATAACTGATCTCACAACTGAGTTATGTGTGAACGCTTCTGCGCATCCGGGCATAGACAATTTGTTTCATGACTCACAGTTACAGAATATTTCTTTAACTTTAAAAATAAAGCTGTTCCAATATCTTCCTGTGTTCACATCTTCACAACAAATTTTTAATGTCCAGTGTAATGCTGTTCTTCCACTTACTCTAGGTCTCCTAAGTACTTGTTATGTGCATTTATTATTTATCCCATGTGTTGTAAATGTTTGTCCTCTCATGGTTATTTTTTTACTCGATCAGACACTATTAGGCGAAGAGTAGAAATTGTGATACTTCTCATTATGCACTTGTCTGTTTCCTTCTTTCACTTTCTCTCTCTTAGATCGTAAATGGTATTTGGAAGGATGCGGTAGTTGCACGTATCAAAATAACTATTCTGATGTGTAAAGTGAATCTTTCATTAAGTGTTCTGATGTTCTCCTGGAGATACCGAGGGAAATCGCGTTTAGGTGACCGGATCGATTCGAGTCGGGAACTATTCGAATACAACCCTGAAGTGTTACCAGACTATATTGTCTATTTTCAGGTGGAGGTCTGCTCTGAGAATGAAATACTGTCGGGGTTGGGTCCTAGTAGAATTGAGTAAGTTATAGGCCATGTGAGAAAACAACAAAAATTCAGCTTTGTTCACTGTCCATAACACATGTGTATATTATTATTTATTATTGACTGCAAATGGGTTTATACCCGGTGGCAGTGTCCTACAATAACATACAAAACAATGAGACAGAACAGAACAATGAGATACATCAACACAATGAGACAGAACAAAACAATAAACAAAAGGACACAACAAAAACAATAAGACACAATAAACAATGAGATACATCAACACAGAGACAGAACAAAACAATAAACAAAAGGACACAACAAAAACAATATGACACCCAAACAATGGGATACATCAACACAATGAGACACAACAAAACAATAAACAAAGGACACAACAAAAACAATAAGACACAATAAACAATGAGATACATCAACACAGAGACAGAACAAAACAATAAACAAAAGGACACAACAAAAACAATATGACACACAAACAATGGGATACATCAACACAATGAGACACAACAAAACAATAAACAAAGGACACAACAAAAACCATAAGACACAACATACAATGAGATACATCAACACAGAGACAGAACAAAACAATAAAAAAGGACACAACAAAAACAACACATCCCACTCAAAATCAACCAACTCATAAATTACAAAACCATCCAACCTCAAGTACTTAACTTAAAAAAAAGAACTTAATACCACCTAGACATAAGACAATAACTGTAATGTATTACAAACGTCATGAACTGATGCACTCACACAACAATACAATGAGACACAACAATACAACATACCACACTCAAAATAAAACATCTGACACAATAAAAAAACACACATCCACTAATTAATCACAATACTTAAGAGTGGAATATAAAGTCCGCTCTCAGTACATGAAAATTTTATCCCAAAGAACTACAGCCCTTCATCACTTGGAGACTAAGACACTTCACTTCACTTATCACCATTTATTCCCAACTTAATAACCCTTAGCTTGTAACTACTTTTCTGACCCTCTTTCTAAAGGTGCCTAATTTACAGTTATAGTACATTTATAGGAAAGCAAGCTTTTCCCCTAGGATATCCTTGATCTCTGATCTGTGTTGAAGTGTTGGCAAGTTGTGCGCAACTACCTAACTCCAGGTAGCTGCAGACGTCGGGGCTGGTAATGACGTACTGACGGTGTATTAGATGGTTTTCTTTTATTAGAGGGTTGCTGGGGGGTTGTGAATCAGGAGTGAACACATGATGAAAGGCTGTCTCCCCCCCCTCCCTTCCCCTCCCCAACCACACACACAAACTTTCGTGCTCTTCAGCGAACTCCTGGAATTTTGAGATCATTACAAAGGCTGTAGGAAAAACCTAACCTCTCTTTTCCTCTCTGATCTTCTCGCCACTTTTCAACTCCAGTTTTCTTTTGATCCTTAGGTCCATACTTCATTCTGGTTTCAATGGAGTCGATTTGGTGGGACAGCCTTTTTAGACCGGCAACTCGAAAATTCCTTCAGTGTCGAGAAGAATCACGTAAAATCGACCATGTCAGATAAGAATAATGTCGGTTGGGGGCGAATGAAGGAGTTGTTAAAGGGAGAAATTAGGCTCCATTCTAGGAAACGGTGTAAATATTGTGCAGTGGTACTGGATTATCATGTTGCCTGAGGGTGTAGAAGGAAGTCAGTGGAATCTTAGTCGTGTCGAATAAAGAAATTAAAGGTGACGGGGTTCAGTGGTAT
The DNA here is from genome assembly GCF_977971745.1 of Zootermopsis nevadensis. Lineage (NCBI taxonomy): Eukaryota > Metazoa > Arthropoda > Insecta > Blattodea > Termopsidae > Zootermopsis > Zootermopsis nevadensis. The sequence goes on along the minus strand of NW_028259153.1, from coordinate 9,606,555 downwards.
CTTTGTGCAATATAAAATCAAAATGTCACAAACGATGTGACTGGAATAGGCATGCATGTCGTAATATTCTGTTGTGAAGAACTGAAATTTTTAAAAGAAATTAAGCCATTTTATATTTTTTTTGTAACGATTTATATTTACTGTAGAATTTTCGACCCTGAAGAAAGAGGCATTCCCTTCGCAACTTCAGTAGTTCTTATTTCGGCAGGGTGGAACTTTTTTTAAATGTGTTTAGTTTTTAATGACATTTTTAATAAAAGGAAAAAGGAACATCTGCTAATGGGAAATTGTTACTTTGGAATTTTATAGTGTATTATATGCAGAGTCACGGAACGTGCGACAACGCTCCGGTAATTCAGGTTTTACTGCTTCTTATGTAACATGAGTTTGTGTATAGGATCTGATTAGATTTGTATTAAAAATCCTTTGTGATGTTCATAGATCCCATTTATACACCCCACTACTTTTCTTGCATTATTTAACAGCGTTGGTGGAGTCAAATGGTGGCTTAATTGGGAATGATGAGTATAAAATGTGTATGAAAGCGGTTGAGCTTATTTTAATATAGTATGCTATTGTAGCGCTTGGTGCGGTATTGAGGGAAACTACTAAACAATTCATGTCAGAGATCTGTACCTCGTACACCCAGACTATGTTAACGACTACAACCCGGAGTTCTGTGTTGTAGCATAATGTGAAGGAACATATTACTTTAAATATTTATCCGGTCATGAAGAGGCAGTAATTGAAAATTTAGGAACTTCAACATATTAATAATAACTTGGGCTTATTTATTTATACATATAAAAAGTTAATGAACGGTCTAATTCTTAAATTATTATTTTATTTATATAATTTAACAATCTGCGTGATAACGGATTTTTCTTGAGCCTGCGGATATAAGCCCTACTTTGTTTTTGTTTGATCTGTGAAGAATAATTTGTTTGGATTAGAATGTAGTGCTGGAGTTGGCCGTCATGAAGCATGGAAGGTATATTTGTTAATGTCTGGTTAGCGTACTAGTCTGTTATTGAAAAGGTACTGGGTTTGATTCCAAATGAAGATGGTTATCTTTCTGGTTGTTGCGCCGTGTAGTATGGTAAAAGTTTACCGACGTTTCAGAGGCAACATGCATATTTAAAGTTCCATGTAACTTAAGAGTAATTTGTGAAAATGAAAATAAAGTGTTTGTTTGAACATACGTTATTGAAACATGTTATTTCTGAGTAAGTATTGTTTTATATAATGATAATTAGCAACAACGGTTTTAAACATAGTGCGAGAAGGTCTTTCATGCCCCTTGGGTCCAAGGTAAAAACTGTTCTTAGCTCGCGGATAGTAAAAAGTTTGGCCATTCTGGTCGCCTGCTCTTTGTTATACTACACGCGTTACTCGCATGTCGGAGAAGTTGCAGCACAAAAGGCGAAAAGTTGTTCCTTTTATTTTGTGACTAACTATACATGACTCAGAGCCTTTCTTAAGACCTTAAGAAGATAATACTGAGTCGTTTACCCATTAAAATCTCCTTCTTGTATGGAGCATGACGTTCATTAACGCGTTCTTTACAAGATTCCACCACGGGTCGCTTTCCAGAGATAAGTCCTAGCTAGGTCTTTCGTTACACTTCGGTGCTGGTGTTTCAAGGCGTCGATTTGTTAGGTATTCGGCCAACTTCAGGACCCACTGGAGGCCCATTTCTTGTGGGTAAGGCGGGACTGCGCATTTAATATATTCGGAATGAACTGAAGGTCGTTCTGTCCGTCGGTAATCTGAGGACACTTAATGCCCTGTTGACAGGTGACGAGCTACTATACCAAGCGAAGCGATTTGAATTTTTATTTCCACATACTTTTAGCTGTTAATGCAAAAAACCCAGCGAGCCCAAATTTTTGTCTCATTTCTTCATACGAATGTATTGGAAAGGTCCAATTCAGTACTAGCTTAAAGATGCTTGGAGAATCACCAACTGTGATTCAGACCGCCTGGAACATGTCTCGGGTCTCGTTTGATTTACGTCTGGGACGCCACTTCCACATTTAGAGTTGATCTTCCCTTTCCGTGTTTCAAGATAATACGAGCTCTTACTCACTTTATCAGCACTTCTGTATAAAATATATAATTCGGTGTGTGATATAATATTTACTCCCAATGCCAAAGACAATGTCCGTCGCTTTTAACCCCTGGAGTGCACTGTTTGTGCGTTGCGGAAAAATATATCTAAATTAAGTTCTGACGGTAGCGACTCTGGTAGCAGGAAATCCAACAAGACTATGGTGGTGCCTATGGTGATATCTGGCGGTGTCTGCGTATGGCGGGAACCAGAAGTCTAGAGTCAGGCTGTCGGTTGAGTTTGGTAGAAATCTGGCTTCAGTCGATATGAAGATGGTTTAAGATTTAATATCCTTTTTAAGAATTGTTATTAGTTTTGCACTTCAGATGCGATTTACAAAAGTAATGCTGCAGTGCAATCCTTCTTGATACGCTAAGTCTTTCAGATACTCAGATTCTCCGCCCGTTGTATAAACCGTGTTTTAAATGAACCCGATAATTCCAAGGCTCTGATTTATTTGTGGAGAACCACCCCTTGTCGACTGTCCGCAACTATTTATTCACAGATACCTCTAAGGAGCAGCCTGAGGACGCCATAACGTAGTGACAAGAGAGAGAATTAAGATTGTGAAACGTATTAGTAAACAGAAATTTAAAAGTGGGTTTAATTTTGTACACGAATTGTTAGTTGATTATTTTGACACGTGGTTGCTTGGTTGTTCGTTTTGTTTTACGTGTCGGACTACAAAAGATGTATCTACTGTTTGAAAAGACAGTTTATACAAGTCAATGCAAATGATCGATATAGCTATCATACATTATTCACATAACTAAAGATTAAGATCATTGAACGAAAGAAGATTTGATTTCTGTCATGTGTGTCTGCATGTCTTTGTTGCCGGACGACAGTATAAGGCCGCTGCCTACACAGCTTTTCCGAATGAGTTGTTTTAGACTGTGCACAGCTCATTGGGCTAGATAACCACTTGATCGAGAGCCAAGTCTTGTAGCAGGATAATAAAAATGTACACCTTGCCCCATAATTATCTTTACAAATTTAACACTTAATAACCAAATAATGAGATGAGATATCACAATGCGGTTTCTTTGCACCTGAAAGTAAACGTAAAAAACTTTGAGAGTTACTCTTTCATATACAAAAAACCGCATTGTGATATCTCATCTCATTATTTGGTTATTAAGTGTTAAATTTGTCAAGATAATTATGGGATACTGTGTATTTATTATTTATATCATTGTATGTAGCAGAGGCCTTGCGACGGGCTGATCATCCACCCAGGGAGTCATGCGAAATGTCTAAACAGATCCACGATTTCAGAAATAATTCTGATTGGAACAGGCTTTGGTGTTGATGATAATCATATGTAATTCGCTTATATATCCTATCTTTTGAATAGGACATCTCTCAGCATCTGACTTTTTGTTTTTAACCCCTTAAAGCACAGTGTTGGGTACAGTCTGCTTTAATATTTAGGATTTATTTATTTTGCCGCCAGAATGTATTTATGGATTTTGTACGATTTTTAGAATAAACGAAGAATATTTCCTTAAACAGCATTAACCAGCTGGTCTTTGTACTTAGTGGACACCAATTGTGTTTTCTTTGATACAAGAATTGAAGTTTTAAATACTGTTTAGATTAGCTTCTTCTTCAGATGGTTAACAATGTTTTTGTTTGTTTTGTCGTCTGTCCTGTCACTATTGATACGAAAAATGTTGGATGAATTATACATGGAAACATATTAACTTCCAAACTTTTTTCCCAGTAAAACGTATTTAAATCATACATTGCTACTAGGGGAACGGCTTGTTGAAGTTAGCTGGTTGAAGCTCTCAAACAATGCATTTTGTCTGATCGCTTTTGCTGTGTTCCAGTGTATGAAGTACCTTAACCACGAAAATAAGACAGAAGACACTTGATTTTTCGATTTTCTTCCTATTATTCGGTCTATTATGGCTAACACCCCTGATTTAAAACCGCAAACATTTCAGCCAGGATAACTGGCACCCTGCCCGAGATTTGAATCTTGGACCTGCCGAATATGAACATATATTAAATTCGCTCAATAAAACCCATACCACTAAACGAGTGGACAAAGCTACGTCATATGTTCTCTGGCACATGTCCAGTTGTCTGACTGAGGACCCGGAACTCAATTTCGGGCTGGCACTGCTGCGTGGGTATGCACCTTCATAAATTGGTCAGCCCCTACCATCTGGCCCACACAGAGTGAAGCCCTGGTAATCCCAGTGGCGGCTTCATCACAATCAGAATTCTTAAGCCCTGGATCATGGAAATGGCAGGTCTGATTTCTGTGTTTGAAACGTAGTCGGTGTTATATCAATTCGTCATAAGCAACGGCTTAACTGGTGGTTCATTTGAAATATTTTTAAGTTTGAACTGAATTTATATTCCTAACAACAGGCCCTATGATGAACGAGTAATAATAGTATATTATTATTTATTATATGAATCTACAAATTGATTATTGTTATTTATTTGGTTTTGCTTTTGACTTTCTGGCGACACCTTTATACATATAATTGTGTCGAAGTCAGGACATACTTCTGTCTCTTAACGAATATAAGTCGAAATGTGCCACCAGAACGTCCAAATTTGATTTATATCAGCTCTTAATTTATTGTATAGATAGTTATAATAAATAATATAATACTGAAAACAATCAGAATGCTATATAATATAAAAATAGATCAAATAGTAACCATGTTATGGTTTCTCTTGACTACGACGACAATAAAAATAGTCCACTGATGTCCATTTATCAGAGTCGTCCTTGAGAAGCTGATTGTCGTCGCTAGCTAGTAGAATTCTCGAATTTTAAGGAACCTAAAGGTTCAGTACGGTGCTCATAAAAGTTCGTCATTGGGCCCTGTTCTGAGCCAGTTGAATCCAGTCCATATTTTTACATCTTGTTCCTTTAAAGCTCTCTTTAATGTTGCATTCCCATTACACGAGACTTGCCTTTTGTCGCGTGAGATTTCATTGCCAAGATTTTGTGTGCATTTTTTAACTCTTGCCTTCGTTCTACATGTTATGTTTATCTTATCCTTGATTTAATGGCTAAAGTATTTGTTGAAAGGCAAATAATGATATTTTCATTACGCAAGATTTTCATCTCCTATTAATTTTTCTTAGGTCCATCTTTCTTCAGCGCTTCATTGTCAAATATCCTCACTCTGCGTGTTTGTTATTCCCATGGAGTTGGAGACCAACTTCCTGAAAGTGTTTACATTAGCATTTCATCATCAAGGATCGAACCCATCACTACGAAGATATTTTCTTGTTGTTCTTCTGCAAGTCATTTGCCATTCGTTCACAGTTATATAAATGTTTAATCAATCATTGAAACTCCGTTATAAACTGTCCGGCACTAGCAACATCACATACAAGAACATAGTGTGTGACGGCAGAATTAACATTTTATGCGAAACAAAGCAAACATTCCTTGGAGCTTGTCCAACACGAATTACGTAGTCCATTTTTCTGCATTAACTAGCGACATGCCATGAATAATAAAAAGCAGTTTACTCTTACGATGTTATAGAACTACAATATTAGTTTATTTACCGTATAATAAAATTTCGTTTAACGCCGGTTTTTTGAAATTCGGATAGAAGCTGATGGCCGGCCTGTCGCCTACCAGACGTATTCTTGAAGCAGGATGCGAAACTGGTGACAGTGAAATATACCGCAAGGAATTGAACGCTTGTATCCCATATCTTTACCATGCTTCCTTTGTTACAAAGACAGTGCCATCTTTTGTTAATGTACTTGTTAGTGTAGTACATACATCGAAGGCTTGAATTCCCAAGAGATGGCGGGAGAATTTAATTTAATTTAATTTACCGATATATTATTAAATTAGGGATTTTCTGTCGTCACAGATGTATGACATTTCTTAACCGGATATTTTATTCATTGCTGTGATCGGGTTAAATGATGAAGATTTTAAAGTTATATTAAAACGAAGTGTAAGTATGTCGTCTACCCAAATACATTTATGATAACGAGAACTGATTTAATATCACGGATAACAACTTGAGATTTGGTAGGTCAGTCGTGTTGTAAATATATTTACACATTAAATTTGTACTACTTTCGTTTGTTGAAAAATGTAAAACATGGCGAATGCGCGTGTCTTACGTCTTAAGCTGAAATATGACATCTTCTCTGTACCTAAGAGCCGTAGTTTGAACGCGTAAACTCGTCACCTACATACAAATGTAGACGAGTGATGAGTTTCACGTTTATGACATTGAATTCCAGTAAGAGAGTCCTGAGGACCCAGTGGATAAGAGGGTATGTAAGCCCTTAGACTCCATGTGGTTATTGTGATGTAGGAAAAAAGTCTGTCATTGTTGTGAATCGAACACCGGTCGACCAGCACATAGCCAGTCAGCCTCACTTGAATGAGTTACTCCAGCATACAGTGTACGTATACTGTATGATTGTGTTTGTTAAAGAAACAGAAGTCAGGTTTTACTTATTTCGATTCCGTGGCTGTCGCTTTCTTGAGAATACAAAGGAACGAAAATTGCTTAGAGCTGATGTCCACATGCTATGAACGGCCAAGGTAGATCCAAGAGCCGGGACTATGTGGAAACTCAACCATGATCCTGTAGCTAATGATCAAAAGGTACTGCTTTCCGGCCAATGCGTAACACACATAATAGTGGTGGTGCCTGACCTATTTCAGGTATGCTCCTCTGACGTGGGTGGACGCTGAGTTGCCGGATTTCTGTCTTCCATTTTCTTTATTGTTATTTTTCTATTTTATCATTTCATATTTCTGTCCTTTCCTTTCCACCTTCTGGCAGTTGCTTTCATTCCTCCTCTTCATCTTCTTCTTCTCCTTCTCCTCATATTCATTCCTCTGTTCCTCGTCAGTTTTAATCTTCCTGCAATTCTTTTTCTTCACCTTCTCCCTGTTCTTTATCTTTGTGTTCTTACTTTCTTCAGCTTCCTCCTCTTCCTTCTCCTCTTCCTTCTTTTTGTCTTCTTTCCTTTCGGCCTTCTTTGTTGTTCTCCTCTTTCCCTACCCTTTTCTTCTTCTTCTTCTTCTCCTTTCGTTATTTTTACTTCTCCCTGTCATTGTTCCTCTGCTACGCGTTGTTTTTGTCTCCTTTTTCATACCTGTTTATCAGTGTCACTCTAGTGGCACGCATAAGTTAGCGTATAGTACTTCTGTCCCTCCACTTCACAGTCGGAAGAAGCTGTCATGACTCTTATTTGTACGACCTCCACCCTTGACCGACCTGTGAAAGAACCTCGGTTTTTTACTGCCTCGAAAGTTAAGCTTCCATTTCTGTGTGTGATTTTTTTACGATCGTATCTTCTTCGAACTGGGTGGTCTGCTTAAGGGTCATTGAAATTTCAAATAACTCTTGGGTTCGTTTGCTCGAATGTTTTGGGGGACCTCAGAATATAAATGAATTGCTGTTGTGGGAGCAAAGTGGTTAGTAAAATTGACTTCAATGTTTGTTATTACTAGACTTTGCTGGCAGCTTAATTGTGCATTTTGGTGCAGGTCAGTAAGTAGATCAATCATGATTTTATCGTCATCTGATGTGGTATGCTATTTCTGCGATGGACATTCTTGTGGTTTGAAATTGACTGTCATGATGGTAGAGACAGTAAGCACCTCTGAAACGTCGATCAGTTTTTACCAGACATGGTGAAACATGGCATAAGATGTGATATTCATTCTCGTCTCCATGAGAACCTGAAGTCATACGTCTTTGTGTTTTACCTCGTCTTGTAAAATGAAGTGTCTGCGATGAAGGATTATCAGTTTGAGCTCAATCAACGTTTAGGGATGACTCACTCACTCACTCACCGACTTCGGGGTCCAAGTATGTAATTTACTACAGTTAAATCCACTTATTTTATTATAGTGATTCACAAAAGCAATAGGCAATGCCTAAAATTATTCGAAAAATCAAATAATTAAAAAAATCTACCGATAACGGATAAGATCAACAGATAACACACAAAACATGGTTTAATGTAAATTGTAAAACCTGTAGCGTGTGGAGAAAGGAAAGTTTATACAAAGGGGTTAAATGTGAATAAAACTACAAAACGACATTAACGAGAAAGTAATATCTTTGTCGAAACATCGATAGTACTGCATATGGCATTAACAGCAGAAACACAAAAGCAGTCTCTAATTATCATAGTATACTAACAGAATGCAGATTCGATTAATAATAATGTTGATGGTAATAAATAACTAATAATAATGCATGAACACTGTAATGAAGCTTTAGGTTCCATAATAGACGGAGAATTTCTTGGCCAGCTAGGTCAGGACCCTGTTCGGTGGAGTTAGCTATTATTACTGTTATCATCATCAGGCCTTGAAAAATATGGCCAGCTTTCCACCAGATGCTTGTTAATTTTGCGAAGCTGCGACCTGAAGTTTACAGTCACAGTAGTTATTAAATTAAGGCCTTTGTTTCACACTTTCGAGTTTTTTAAACTGTTATGAATTTCAGAATAGACTATAGGTTTCTGTTCATAATATCCTGTATTGGTTGTGCTGATAGTAGGCTTATGAGTACCAGTAGTGAATGTATTTTTTATTTTATAAGAATTTCAGTAATTTCCTCTAGCCCCTTGTATATATATATATATATATTATTACTTGGAGTTCCTTAGTATCTCTTGCCATGTCGTGGTATATTTGTATTTTCGGCCACCCTGGATTCCTATTCTCTGAACTTACATCGTTCGTATTTTGTTCCAGAGATCACAATGCTGTTGTGTAAACCATACGATCGTTTTTTGTTAACCGTTCGATAAACCAAAATTGGGAAGCAAGCGTGAGTTGGTTGTTCCATTACGTAGCATCATTTATTGAATGCTAAAATTGCACATAACCTCTACACCTCTCCGCAATAAACAAAAGACGTACTGTGCAAACCAAATTCATGATTATAACTCGTGAAGGAAAATTCGCTAGTTAGTCTTTACCAACAGATTACTTCGATAATTATCTTTTCTTATACGGAACCTCACATTATGTAATCTTGTGTTAATCAGCTTCCCTTTTTATGTAAGAAAAATACGCTTGTATTTGTGTTCATGTCATGTCCGTTCCCCCCCCCCCCCTCAAGTTAATAATTAACAATTCTTAATCTCACTAGATTTCTCTCAACCATAATAGCAGTCCTGAATTTTTTATGGTAGTGGATAATAACGCAGCTTATTGTATAAACCTGAAATTATATGTGGCACTACGCCTTCTAAAAAGTTTCAAAATTTTGAATCATGGCTGCCGATATTTCGATTTCCAATGAACCATTTGAACAAAAAATTTGAAACTTCGTATGGAAGTGGATTATAGACTAAACGTATTTACAATTTATGTACGAAATATTGTATGAAGGAAATGCTATGCGTACTGTTTCTGGGCGTCGTCGTAAAGAGGTGTGTGCCAAAGTGTTATGCAAACTAAGGTCAAGAATGAGTCATCCTGCTTCATGTTGTCATAACGTCTTGAATTTTATTGCAAGTTTTGCCTCGTCTGTCGCATTTTATTTTGCTATGTCTAACAACAGATAAATATACCGCATGGGGTGGTTGTGTTTGTTGATCTGGATACGCACTTGTTGAGATTTAAGGTTTTCACGACGGTGAGTATGAAGATGGCTGTCTTCTGGGTTGTAACGCCGAGTAGTCTGTTAGACGTTTCCCAGCGTTCGGAGGCGTTTGTGCTTCCATCATCAGAGCCCTTTTGATGGAGGCAGCAGACACCTCTGAAACGTCGGTAAACGTCTAACAGACTACACGGTGCAAATTCCGGAAGACAGTCGTATTTTTACTCGTCGATCAATGATATAGGATTTAGAGAAAGGTCGCTGGTGTTTATTGATTTTTGTAACCTTTGGTGAAGATTCCCTGATCTTAAATATTTATAAACTCCGGTTTAAATTAAGTCTCAAGCAAACTGTGGAAACGTGGCTGTTTGCAGACTGTGCAGTGTGTGAACTACGTGTAAAGTAAATGCCTGTCTGAGTGACATTCTTTGTCAACTTTCCTTTTGAGTTATCATCTCCCATTTTATTGAGTTTTGCAGTGTCGAAACAGTGCAGTTTAACACCTTTAAGAGAATCCATCTGCCATGTTTCAGAGTTCATTCCGTCGCCACGTTGATTAGTCCGGATTGAATTAGACCAACTGTCGTCATTAATATTTTTAATATATTGTTTGTTTAACGTCACTGTCAGTAGTTCAGACAGCCAGTATACAGTGTGAAATAATATTTTGTTATTAAATTATGTATTGGAGAGGACATGAAAGGAATCGATCATGGTCAGACCATTGACAGAAACCGCAGAGTCATTGGAGCTGCTGCAGATTCCTACGGTCCATTCTATGTGTTGTGCGGGTACTATAACTGCCATTTACTTACCACTCACGTACGTCCACTTTTTCCTTCATTCTATATTCTTTCTTCTCAGATGACGAGTTTCCGGGTCGTTTGTTTTGAGAACGTCTAACGCGAAGAAAGCAAAATGTTTGTATAGTCGAGTGTTGAACATGGATGGAAGTGAATTCTGCAGCTGACAGTGCACAATATTACAATTACAAGACCAGCTGGTTAACTAAATCCAGGAGCACCTAATAGTCACTGAACGGACTAAAACGATTCCACGCCTTTTATGGCACCAGGTGGTTAATTACCGTGATCAAAAGAGCCCGCCACTGGTCCCTATTCTAAGCATCAATCATTTTGTCTTATCCTGTTTAGTTAATATCACATTATTTTATTAATCTGTTCCTAGTAATCCCAAGTGGTCTTTTCCCTTCAGGGTTTAAACGAACTTTTCTCGTATCTTCTATGCTTGCTACATGTCCCGCCCATCTAATTCTCCTTGATTTGATTACCTTAATATTATTTGGTGAAAAGCGGAAGTTATTTTTTATGCAGTTTTCTGCAGCCTGCTGTTAACTTCCGCTCTGTTAGGTCCAGTTGGTACGGCTTTATGTTCTGCCTCGGCTGCTTGTTCTATCAGTTATGAAACCCCAAAGTTCTCGTCACTGAAAGACTGTTCATTGAAGCTCAAGTCCCCACGAAATCGTTCCGAGTGTTTCGTTAAGCCCTGTTAGTGTATTCCATGATTATACCCGAGGTTGATGTGTACAGATTTAAATGGAATAAGATAAATTAAGAAGTAAATCAACATATGTTCAGTACAACGTTAGCTAGATGAGTCACTCTGACTCAACTTTACAGATGTACAAATGGTAAGCTTGATTTATCACAACACTTCCTGACGAGTAAGACATTCTCCGAAACTTCGGAATTATGTTACAAATTGATGGGGCTGATCGTCTGCACCTCATAGTGTTGATTAATAGACCATTCTTTTAAAGGCGAATCCACGAGCACAAATGATATCTCCGCTTGATAGGTTTCGAATTTCGTTAAACACTGTGCCTTTACAACCACCACGAGTTTTAACTTCGATCTATTCTGAGCCAGCCCAGTCGATAATTTCTTAACTTATGCCTGTAAAACATTTTAATATTATCCTTCCATCTGTGCATTGGCGGCAGTTTGAAAATTACTTACGGGGCAAGTATAATAATATTTGCATGGGTACATTCACGGTGAAAGAAAGTTCTAAAACCTTCAAGGGCGATCAACCCCGTGCATACGTTGTTAAAAACAAACTTTTGAGAGGTCTCGTGTCTTCATCAGGTACGACGTTGATGATGGAGAGAGCTTTTCTTTGAAAAGTTGGTTTAGAACCCACTTTTAACGCGACTGATCGTCCGAGAACGTTTTAGTGAATTCTGTGTCTGTCCTTCGCTTGAAGTTGTTTATATTTCTTGCGCAAGGACTCGTGAAGCCTGGAATGCTGTTTTTTTCTTCCGAAAATAGGACAGAGATGACCTAACTGTTTCATTAGCCACAAAAACTTTCTTACTTCAAGGTCATCTGCTACAACATTGTATCTCGCCAAATTAGGATAAATGTAGTAGCTGGTAGCATATTTATTGTGCGGACACAAAGAATAAGAGTTTTCTTATTACTTCACTACAACAGGCTTTATATGGAGAAACTGGTTTTGCTGATTGGGCGACCATTACATCTGTTCATTTTTACGATTTCTATGTTTCGGTTATCCTATGTTAACTACGCTCTGAACTGCGCAGTTTGTTACAGTATTTCAGACACTCCATAAATATTCTTCCTTGGCGTGAAGATAGAAGTGATCCGGCACGAGATAGAAATGAGTGGTTAGCTTCACGCTTCGGTCTCTTTATCCCTAAGTAAAGTCTCGCGTGTCCATGAAACAGAAAATTTTGATGGTTGGGAATTATAACATTTCTTGCTGGAATGATTTTCCTGTTCTTCAGTCCACAAACACCCAGCAACGAAGGTAAAGCTGTCCCGTTTCACGCCATGGTGGCGCTTGGGGGAAGAGGCTGTATAGCTCCTTCTCAGCACTAGATGGGGATGCATTGTCATGGTCACCTCCCCGACCGCGCATTGACGTCGGGGAATAGGTTATAGTTTAATCCAGCCTATATTTCCACAGTATGAGCCGGGATAGCTCAGTCAGTATAGTGACTAGCTACGGGCTGGACGACCGGGGTTCGATCCCCGACGGGGGGCAGAGGATTTTTCCTTTAGCCTCTGCGTCCAGACCGGCTCTGGGGCCCACCCAGCCTCCTCTACAATGGGTACCGGGGGTCCTTTCCCGGGGGTAAAGCCGGCCGGGGCGTGATGCTGACAACTCACCCCCATCTAGTGCCGAGATCAAGGAAGAGAGGAGCTATACCTCCGCTCACCCCAAGCGCCTACATGGCGTATAGTGGGACAAACTTTACTTTATTTTACTACATTTCCACAGTATCTTGCTCTAAAATGTATTTTAGTATTGTGAGACTCTTTTCTGTATAATTAGTTTTAATTTGCGAGATATAATTTTAACGCCAGGCCAGCTAAAGAAGTCACCGGTTTGATATGATACATAAAAAATGAGAAGCTTCTTCCATCGAGCGTTGGGTACTCGTTTTGTATAGCCAATGATAGTAGGAATTCAAGCTTTTTCCAGGGTTTGGTTTGTAAACCTTCCAGTGGTCAGACCGGACATTCTGGGTACAGACAATGAATGTACTGTTGATGTGGATAATAATGTAAACAAACAGGATGCGAAATAATTAGTTCTGTGGTCAGTGTTCCAACAAATTGTTTTTTGACCTGGAAAGTTTCCTGGGAAAACCAAATAGCTTTTGCTTAGTAGAACCGACATAAAACAAGTGAGTTTACGACAGGAGATTTGATTTGTGTTCCTTCTTTTTATTCTGGGTTTTAGCTGGGAGGGATAATTTATTGTGTTATGCGGTGACGTTTCCGTACGAAAATGAAACGTAAGAATTGTACTCATTTCAAAAATTTCACCGAGTTTTTAGTAGTTTAAATGAAGTTTTTGTCATTTCTCTTAGTTCAATAAAATGCGTAACAAAAGCCTTCGTGGTTCTCGCCTAAAGGACTGAGGTGAATACTTTTCCCTAAATTTAACTTGTGATTCTTTGATTATTTGACACAGTTGTATCAACTACAGATGATGCTATATAACGCCTACTGAGACTCAATGCTGGTTATGAATTTCTTAAGAGCTGAACGTCTGCTAAACGTCGCTTCCTTGTACATCGACATGATATTCAATTCATCGTTCTCGGTAATTACCATTCAACGCCGTGGCTTGTAAATAACTCATGTAGCTGGAAAATTATCGTTAAAGCACCAACGCTCAAGACACCATCATATTTATAATCTCGACTTCCTAATCATGAAATTTGTATTTTGCTTGCCGGATTGTGAAAATAGATCATATGATCTTTAATGGTTTAATTTCAATGACTGAGCTCTTTTGTGTGCTATTCTTGACACGCAGACAGAATTTTCTGTTTTGTTCAGTCGTAGAGGAAAGGATAAAAAAGTGAAGGTTTGTCAGCCAGTAAATCGGACACAAAGACAAGCAGATTCTACGCACCATTGCCATGCCACGCCTCTTGCATCATACTTCGCGATCGAAGGTCATTTTCTCGAGGAAGAGTCAAATGAGAGAGAATACAGCTAGCTGCGTTCTGTCCTCCAGCTTCAATAATCAGTAACTCTGAATTTTGGATTTCATACGATTCTCAGACTTTTCTAAGAACCTGAAAATTAAAGTATACAAAACAATAATTTTGCCTGTTGTTTTGTTGCATAATGATGAGCTTAAAAATTTGTACTCCTCCCCCAGTATTGTCAGGATGATTAAGTCGAGAAGAATGGGATGGGCTGGGCATGTAGCGCGCATGGATGGGACAAGAAGTGTGCACCGGGTATGGTTGGGAAGCCTGAAAGGAAGACACCGCTGGGGAGACCTAGACGTAGATGGGAGGATGATGTCAGGCGGGATCTATGGGAGATAGGAGTTGAAGGAGATTGGATTTTGTTGGCCCAGGAGGGCTTTGGTTAATTCGGAGATGAACCTTCGGGTTCGGTAAGCCATCTAGTTAGTTATGATTCTCAAACTATACAGCGACTATTTTCTTAAACAGCGTTAACCAGTTGATCTTTGTAATGGTGAAAAGTTGTTTTCTTTGAGGTACGGACAGGATTCTTGAATACTATTTAGGCGAGCTTCGGCTTCAAAGAGTTAAAGGCTGTTCGTCGAAGGAGACTCTCTCCGCTTATGGCGTGTTTTATGTCGAGAGGCATTTTCCGTGTTAATAATGATTAGCTGTGGTCGGAACAATGCCAGACCAGTATGTTATGTAATCACAGCGGACTAGGCTGTCAGACCTGTTCCAAATCCAGTATTTTTTAAATTGGTTTTAAATTGGTGAGAGCAAAAAAGAATTTTGTGGTAAAGATGACTGTCTTCTGGGATGTATAGTCTAGTAGAATTTTACCGACGTTTCATACTCGAAATGACTGGTAGTAGTTTACCGTCGTTTTGGAGGTGCTTCTCACCTCCATCATCAGGGCTATTTATTACTGCCACCAAGATCTGCTCTGCCGGCGGCTCTAGGCTCACATCCTGACCTTTACGTATACATCACCGCGATCTCGCCTTGTTGATGGAGGAAGGTTGCACCCATGAAAGTCGATAAACATGTAAGAAGACTGTGAAAATCTGGAATCCCATATCTCTGAAGAATGAGTTGCTTAAAATGTTTAAGAGACGTGCTTCTATCAAATGGCGGTAAAGTGCGATGTTGTTGAAGAAAGAATTCAGTGTGGGAATACGACGTTGTAATGACCCTCATAACGATTTATTGTCGCCAGTTTATGAGCTTGCAGCTTTTGTTGCGTATTAAAAGACGCTAATTTGTGTTACCATGCTGTAACCACCACGACTATCGCTGTCTGTTACGAACTTAATAAAGTAAGTTTTCCATACTACTCTAGCTCTCTGTATGAACGACGTGGGCCGATGTGAATATGTGTCCAAATATGCACTTTTGGATTGGTGGGGCCTACTGAAAGAATAATATAAATATAACAAATTGTTTCTCTACATCTGTCGCTGTTTGGTGAACAAATTTAACCCTTCAGAACCCAGGGATGCCTGCATGTACAATGTACTTTATCAATCTGCAACTATACTGTATTTTGTAGTTGTGGGTTCGACATGATAATCATAACAAACATTTATTACTTTCTTAAACAGCGTTAACCATCTGATCTTTGCAATTATGAAGTATATTTTCTTTGAGGTAAGAAATGAATTCTTAAACATCATTAGGGTACTGACTGTCTTCGTTGAGTTATCTGTGGTTTTACTGTGTCCCTCCATCAAATTCAGATGTAGATCATGTATAATACACAATCTCACATCTTCTTGTTTATTCTTTTTTCTCACTTTACCATGTCTTATTCTGCACTAATGACCTCAGTACGTCCATAGTTTCGGAAGGTCTCGGGATCGAAGCTTGACAGCGAGTACTTTACTTGTTTTCCCGAGTGTCAGGAAAATACTGGGATGGTACTTAAAAGCAGACCAACATCTCTTCCGTTCACATTTACTTCAATTAATCGTTTATAGATCGTACTTCGGTACAGTGCTACGTAACCGTTTGGAAAAGCATCGTTAAGTTAACGACCAATCATTCAGTGAACAACGCACTTAAGTAAATGCCTACCATACTATATTTATTTTCGTGTCATCGTCTATTGCAATGAGTAAGTTTTTTTTGCCTGTTCGGGTGTCAAGGATTAAAATTGTTCCTTCTTATCCTTTGTTCGGCAATCGTATCTTCTACACTTACAACAGTTCCCCAGTCATTTATTTTGATAGTTTTTTTATTGTATTGAATCTAGTACTCCCAGTTCTCTCTTCGTTACTTTTATAATCCGTCTTTCCGTATTCTGCGATCGCTCAGAGGAAACGAATTTCTATCGCCTTCTTTCTTTTCATTTGTTCTTTCGTCTGCGTTCAACATTTGTATGTATACAGAACGCACCATTTAAAACGGAAATCCAAACCAATCACGTAATACGGAGGAAGAAAACGGAATCGAAATTAGGAGTATATTCGTGTCTTATTAGGGCGTGTGTTACAAATTATAAGCCAAAACATTGTATGATTATTAATATAAGCACATTTACATATAAATTCTCTTGATAATAATTTAATATCATTATTATTATCATCATCAGCATAGTTGTTGAGAAAGAAAGTAATTATGACCTCTTTAAAATTTAACGTACCTTTCGAAGGTTTTTATTTTAGTTTTTAATTTCACATAGGTTAAATTCAGTAGATTGTTTAATGCCACATTATCTTATCATGGATGTTATCAGTAAATTTGTTAATGTTGTTGAGCGAAACTGTAACACAGTTTATTTGTACTCTCATGCAAGTATTCACAAGAGGATGAATGAGTTAAACACGAATAGCATAATCGTTCCGAAACAGGAAATTATTCATAATGATATCTTTACGTTAAAACAGGAGTGGGCTACTATTAATCAGCTGTTTAATTATTATCTCTTGCGGAGTTTGTTGTAGTCATTATTATTAAGTAATTAAAATTTGTTCCTGGTGTCTATAACAGTATATATGAATTTGTGGGAATTTTATTAGATTGTCGGCATAGGTTGGTGTGGTAATTATGAAATTCGAATTGGTGAGAATTTTGTACGATTCGTTATTTATTCAAATTAGCGTTAGATTTTATAATAATTGGATTTATTAGCACGTAATGTTAATTTTGTACTTCAGATCTCGTTCGATCATAACATTGGCATAAATTGTCCCTCACGTTGGGCGCCAGAGATGGTTAGTGTGTACATGCATAGATTGGCCCACTTCTCGAAAATAAAGTATAATATTCTGTGATTCAGGCCTGTAATATAAATCTCAGAGGAAAATTTCCGTGCATGTCAGCGTGATTCTGTCTGAAAAATATTAAAGAGTTTGTAAGTACACATTTATCGGCATTCGAAATTATACTGCAATTAATGTGCTATTTTGACCATATAATACACGTGAATTTTTTATGAATGCCAAGGGGTTTGTTGCGACTCAGTAATGCTTTATATTTATATTCCGAATGTACGTAGTTCGTATCTTAGCCTATTATCTATTATTTTTATACTATTAATTTCCTTTAGTCTCTCATTCTGAATTCTGGAGTATACCTTAAATTAAATCAGGTCAGCGCGACGCCCAACAATACGTATTCATAATTTAGAATCTTCATATCATATTAGACAAAGTTTCATTTTAAACAGCGTTATAAAATAAGAATCAGTCTGTTATTGATTTAATTGTAGGTTAGTTAAATATTATCAGTTTGTTTGCGTATTGGAATGCAGTCTGATACTCTGATTGTGCTGGGTATTTATTTCTCGTATTTCGGAAGCAATTCTCCGTCTTCCCAGCACTAATATGATCTGTGTAGTAAGTAATCTAACGCATTTGTCGAGTCCCGTCTCCTGGTGTTTATTGTGTGAAAACTTTTCATGACCATGAAAAAATTGTGGCTCTTCATGGTCGTAGCACAGTCTCTCCTGACCTTGGTTATCTGCTTCTGAGATTGTCAGCAAATTGTGTTATCTCATTCGAGATTTTAGGTCCTGAAGGCGCAGCTTCTCAGAACAGAGTCATCTTGGTTTAAATGTTGTGCTTGTTTTAAACTCATCCAAAGCTTTATGCATGTTTTGTGTATACGATGTCTCTTGAGCATTAATTATAATATTATGAATAGATCCAACATGATGAGAAGAGGACTGTCATAACAGCGGTACCTTTCAAGGGGACCCCCGACTAAATCACCCAGGGGGACTCTACCCCTGCCTCTGTATTGTGAAAGGTAAACAAAGAGACCATCCTAGCTCTTCTTTCCGAAGACGATGTTTAGAACAGGAGGCGGCCATGTCGAACGTTGATATGAATCAAGAGACCATGTCTGGAAATGCTGCCCTGGTCACGTGTGCATCGTGAGGTTCTGTCAACATAAATATAAGACAATGGGAGAGGGGCAGATGGTATTCTTTTAAGGCGCTGTAAGCTGAGGCGGACAACCAGGGCAGCTAATATTTAGACATCGGTTGTTGTCCAGGTTGTGACGCCTTGTGGTCTTGTAGGTAGTTGTACACTGAAGATGGAGGCAATACTTTCCTCCGAAACGCTGGTAACAGCCTGCAAGACTATACAACGCAAAATCCACAATCTGCTTCTTCACGGCCGTGAAATATCTTTCTCATTGTTAGACCATTCTTTGTTTCTCCTGTTTTGTTGGTATCGATGTATGATACTCATAGGAAATTTGACGGAAGAATTCTATATTTTCTGTATAAACCGTCTGTAACACATTAAATTTTGTCCTTCGTGTAGCTGTAGTTAACAAGTAGTAACTCTGTTCTAAAGATCAAAATATAATTTGCGCAAATAATATATTGTATGCAAATTTTAATCATGCCTATATAGAAAATGTGTTCGTACTTGTACAGAAAGAATACCCAAAGAAATGATATTGCCTGAGATGTCTTTCTCTGAAATTAATTTTTGGCTATATATCAGGGAAAACCCAGGAAAATATAGCTGTAGAATATTTCTTAAATTAGCGCAGTAGAGGTCTAATTAGCAGTGGCCACCTCTTTGACCATTCGAATATTGGGTTCGTGGTTTCGAATCTCGTTTAACACATAAATGTATGCATTTTTGTGTGTTGTTGCCCTGAGTATGTAAAAACATTACGATGATCAGCTCATGGTGGAAGCAGTCCGATTTTTCATATTTAATTCTAAATCGGCAATGGGGTCTGATCCTTGATAACCTAAGAAGAAGAAGAAGAAGAAGAAGAAGAAGAAGAAGAAGAAAACGAAGCCTGTTTCTTCTAGTGAAAGAAATTTAATGGCGGTAAAGCACGTTCTTCAGCCATTTTCCTACAGAACGCCATCAGAGATATGAACGTACTTAAGAGTGTCTGTTGCTTGTGTACGTCACATTCACTTTCCCATATCAACTGCAAGTGTTAAAGGAAGCTTAAGAAGGGAGAGCCCACTGGTAAGTTGTGAGCAGGATGTCCTAAATCTACGTCAGTCTGAGAAATGGGCGATTCTGTATGTGTTAGGTCTGCTTCAGAGCTCCGAGTTAATACCAACACAAGGAAACCCAAATGCACTAAATTTAGTGCAGAAACACCGAAAATAAATTAAACTTTAAAGATGTTTCTCATACGTGTACATACATTTATCTACTGGTAATAAAATATTTTAATTATCACAGATATATGAAAAAATAAACTTAACAGATACAGCAAATCTGCCCTACAGGAAGAAGAAAGTGGTTTCCGAAGAGGAAAGATTACTGTGGATGCTATGTTTACATTGTAGGAGATTCTGGGGGAAAAGGATAGAATTTAATTTACCAACATTTTTCCTGTTTATCGACTATAAAAAAGAATATAACAGTCTAAAGCGAGAAACGTTATGACAGATTTTAAGGGATGAAGACAAACCAACACAACTCCTGAAAGAAATAAGGAAATTATATTAAAAGATGTGCATAAGATATAATGACGAATGGCGATAAAATCTTGGAACCAGTTAACATCAACAAAGATGTAATACAAGGATGCGGACTATCGCCAGACTTGTTTATCATATACATTAATAAAGCCATAAAAGAATGGAAGCATTCCACTTAAAACGGCATCCACTTCACTCCAGGAAAATATTTCAAACAGTATTAAGATAGTATAATTGCGTCATATTGTGAAATATTAAATTAATTATTCGGTTTTTGTCCGTCTAATCACAATTATATTTAAAATTTACAAACAAATGTAAATCGATTATTCGATCTGGAACATAAAATGATATTTTAATTATCTTATTTGTAAATTTTAAATATAATTTTGATTAGACGGATAAAAACCGAATAATTCAAACAATATTGTTAATAAATATGGTATGAAAATGTCCCCTTCCAAAACAAAAACACTAGGACTGTGGCGTAGAAAAATACAAAGTGTTAAGACAGAAAATGTAGCAAAATTATTGTAAAGTTCATAATTTTAACTATCTAGGAAATGTAATAAAACAAAACGAGGAAAAAAGACATAAATATAAAATGATACAACAAAATTAATGGAACAATTAAACGGCATTTTAGAAAATATATGGCAACAGACACAAAATTACGATTACTTATTATCACTTCTAAAGCGGCTTTGTGCTTTGACAGCGGAACTTGGTCTATAAACGAGTGAGATGCTCAAAGACTGAAAATGGCACTCATGAGATGCTTTAGACCATTTATTAGGCATTACAATACTGGACCGTTAAAAAAACTTTGATATCCGCAACAGCGAACAGAATACTAGAAGACATAAAATGGTGTCAGAAGAACTGGTTACATCACCTGAAACATATGAAATTAGCCCTCCACTGCCACTCTCGGGGACCGGACCTAAGCGTTGATTGTGTTCATCATGATGATGACGATTTATCTCAGAATAGTCTTCAGTGATAACATTTCTCCTTGTAATAATAATAATACATGCTGGTATATTGCATTTAGGGCCAAGGAATTTTCTGTAGTGCTTGGTAAGAAGGACTTAATTGAAACCTAACTTGTATAGACCTAAACTCTTACCAATCCCCTAAAATACATCAATAAAGTTTATAATATCCGAGAAATGCGGAATTAAGACGCTTATTGCAAAACTTCGTCATAGCTTGTGAAACTACGTAAGTTATATTTTCATTTCCTTAAATTATTTAACTCTAATCCAAACAACTTTTTATTTCAGGAGTATCTAAGAACATAAACATAAAAGTTTACATTGCTCTCCAAGGAAGCAACTGTAAAACCAATTTCACATTAAGTAAGATTTTTATAGCATAATTCATTCCAATTAGTACGACTATGCATTCAGCATCTTCAATGCGACTAATAGAACTTCGGATTCGGATTGAAGTACATGGCTGACAGACGGACACAGTACACAAAGCACGCTAAAGGTCTTTGCGTGTTACATGCGAAAGGAATTTCTAAAAAAAACACGAAGATTGGGGAATAGACGTTTCTGCCGCGGTAGGAGTAGGAACTGTGCCTTGGTTTCACGGCTCACGGTTGGCTGTGAGGGACGGAGAAATCCCCATTTCTTCTCCCTTTTATCCTTGGCACTGCTTCAAAATTTCATGTTCATGCCAGGGAACGATAACGTATTGTTCCTTGGTTCTTATGTGCTGTGCTAAGAAACGGGTGGTTGAAACGTGGGTTTTCGCTAGGTTATTTTCGAAACCCAGACCATCTCGGTTTTCCTCAGTCCATTTAGTGCTCTGTAAACTGGGTGTTCAGATTAAATTAAAATTTGATTAAAATTAAAAAGCATTACAGTAAGTTTTACTGATGTTCGTAAAGGATTACTAAATATATCACAGTTTAACGACGTGATAAATAAGATACATACACTGTCCTACGCGAATAGATTTTGTGACCGTGTATTACGAATTTGGAAACACCTTGTTCCATCTGCTGGCGAAGCTGATCTCCAATAACGGGAAATCACATTTTCGAGGTCGTGTTCTATATGCGTCTAGCGGCTGTAATAATTTTACCAGTTTTATTTTCTTATGTGAAACCGCCATATATTTGTACTGGATTAAGCAAAATTCGACTGAGTTCAGGTTGTCCCCGCCCCCTTATCCTGGCAACGATGAACTTTGTGTAACTCTGGATTTGTACTGAAAAGGTATCTGGTTCTTTTCTCAGCCAGGTTACTGCCTAACCCGGTTAAGGTTGAGATTTTACGTTCTCACGACGACGCGTATGAAGATTACAGTCCCCTGGGTTTTTGCGTCATGTGATCATAGAAGTTTACCGACGTTTCAGAGTTGCTTGATGTCTCCATCATTGTGGCTGAAATGTCGGTAAACTACCAGAATGCATGGTATAACATCCTATAATTTTAATCATGTCCGTTGTTTAGTTTGTCTGCAAGAATAAAATAAGATGTCCATCTGCACACAAATAAGGCCTAGAATTTTATTTTTTTATGATTAAAGCCACAACATATAAATTTGTGTTATGTTCCATAAACAAAATGATTTTGATTTTCATTTGTTACGTCATTAATTAAAATAATATTTTGTTTGTGTGGCAATATTTTGTTTTATATCTCTTTTACACGGTGGAGAACGCAAAATTTTGTTGTTAGCATTTATATTTGATATATTAAAATCTGTTAAGAGTCTTCACTTTTTGTTACAGGCGAGGGAACTGTCTTCGATTTGTTGTAAAGTTTCACTACATAATGCAGAAATTAATTTCTGTGCGTATTTACATTACTGAAGATTGAGAATCATATACTTTTTTCCCAATAAAACATCACCTCATCGTCGCCATGTTTGCAAACGTTAATTTATAAAATATTTCATGTAGAATTCTGATTGTGATTATGATCTGTCTTAATAAGACTATATAATTTGTATTGATCCATTAAACGGAAAGCTAAATATAAGTTTCATGCAGCCGCCATGTTGGTGTTGTATATTCTACATAAATAAATATCCAAACATAAGTTGTATGTTTTCTAATATCTTAGCCATGTAATATTTACGATATTATAATAACTTAAATTATTTTTGATTCCAAATCATAAGCTAGTATGGCTACCACGTTGTTAATATTCGTGGCATATCATATTTATTTCATGAAAATGCTTCCTTTATAGAAGAGATTTTCATTCATTTTGTGTTACTGGCGAAATGTGGGTAATAAATAACACGATAATAATGTTCCTTACAAAATAAGGAAAGCGAGCTGACAATTTATTTAATACAATTCTGGGCAGCCCTGTCTACACTTTTATGCTTTTAAAACCATTTGCTTCCTGCATTTTTGTATCTCCATTCTTCAACGTCTTTTTTGCGCCCGTTCAAATGATTGCTTTGTGCGTCGTTTTGAATCACTGCTATTTGTGTTTGCCACTATGACAGATTACTTCGCTAATGTTCTATTCATTTCCATTCATCTCGCCTAAAGCGCGAAGTGGCTACAAACATTAGCAAGAGGGCAGCACTGTGCTCCACACTGCTACATTTAACTAAGACTATTAACACAGGTTGATAGATAAGTTAAGGAACACAAAATATTTATTGGTGATTGTAATTCAGTACAGTTAGATTAGATTAATAAACACGTAAAATTACTGTGACTATTCAAGACCTCACGCAGGACACGTCATATTCTAACCTGCTCTCGTCAGTTCGTCAGTTGTATTTTAACAGTCAAAATGCAAGGATGTCCTTTTAACAAGTGCAACGAGTGTTCATCGTCGAACACTACCTGGCATCTCGTTCATACGTAACTTGCCAGAATGTGTTTAATAATACATTATCCGATTCTCCTGTGCTAAACAAATCGACAGTATTTCGTCTGGTGAACCTATTCATGACGCATGAAGTATTTGGCGTGCTTTTGAAACTTAATCATTTTTGGAACTGAGTCATACTGAGCCAAATGTCGTGGTACAATTCCAGAACTGAGTCTGACCGCTCACAACACTGTAAAGAGCCGTGGTTTTGACACGTGTGTTTTAAATATTTTGTAGAACTCTTTGGACGGGAGTCGGCGTGTCACAGGGTTTCTGCCTACGCAAGTCTGAACAACGCGCAAAGATGCGGATGTTTATCCATATCTCGTGTCGGATTCTAACTCACACCTTAGACTACACAGCCACAGTGATCTGCAGTTAAGATACCATATTTTACCTGATAATGAACCAGTTCTTATGCAGCTGTAATTTACAGCAATGATGGCAAGAATACTGTTTGTTGTGCTTGTCGTTATGTTACCTCAGCTCATGGCTTGCCAGCGAGAGCTAATTTATCGAACTGGTGTGTGCAGTTAGCGTTCGGGATGTGAATCAATGGAGGAACACAGTTTTCCTGTTCTGCTCTGCTCATGTTCGAATATCAAAATTCTGCCCTCATTCTGCACTTGCGCGAAGTATTCTGTGCTGAAATTAAAAACTGTATTCAGCGGTGGTGACAAGAAATTTATTTCCCGCCCTGATTGCCCTGAAGATGAAGGCAGGAGACATCTTTGAAACGTTTGTGATATTCTACCAGACTACATGGCGCAACAACACAGAAGGCGCCGCCGTGAGAACCTGAAATCTCACCACCTTAGTTTCTTTAATTTGTCAGTTGTTACATTACACATTCTTATCGTATTGAATGAAGTTCATAATTTAAAATATTAAGTACTTTATAGCCCATTCGTAACTTATGTACTACCTACTCTGAAAATCAACTTTGCATTTTTCCCGCAAAATGTAGATTTAATGTTATCTTGTAATAATAAGCGATTATTTCCGTAAATATCATTAATCATCTAATTTTTGTTATAAAGAAGTGTATTGTTTATGCAAGAACTCAATTCTTAATATCATTCAGATCAACTTCCGACTTCAAAGGTTTAAATATTTGATTAACATAGAATATGCGCAAAAATTATTTTTCTTTCTTATAAACGTTTTTTGTTTGAAATACTGCACGGAGTTACAACCTGTTTTCTTATTTGCTGCACGAAAATTTGAACTGCTTATTGTAATGAGTCAGTTGAAAGCGAATTCGAATTCTCTATTCTAGAGCACTGGGTTGCTAGGATACGAGCTCTTTCACCGACGAAAACTATTTATCTATGTGAGAAAATAAACCTAGAAGAAATTATATTTTTATGCAAAGTGGTAGTTAAAATTTTCCGTTAACACGTAAAACACTATTTTCGTCTACAGTTTTTCGTAAAAATTATCAATATTAATTTCAATCAAAATCGATTTATTCGCTCTCGAATTCTTTCATGTGTACGGACAGACGGAAGGAGAATTTTTTAAATGCGTTCCCTTGGGTAGCGAACGGGCATGAAAATGTGTTTAGCCTTCCGGTCACTAGGGGTTCGTATTAAATATTAATAACCTTGTTTTGAAATAGCTTGTTCCCTTTTCTGTGTTATTATTTATAGCATATGCTAATAAGCTACTAGTAGCAGATCTGCTGTCCTTTATTCTCACATTTCTGGACTGTGGCAAGGATAGAGTATATATAATAACAACTAAAGTGCTTAGCTGCCGACAGCTTAATTTGTTGGCAGTCGTTTAGAGTGAAATATCTGTTAGTATCGACTTGATTCATAGCATGCTACATTTGCCTTAGACTTATAGCACGCGTCTTTTGTACCACGTAGC
Source organism: Zootermopsis nevadensis (assembly GCF_977971745.1). Classification (NCBI taxonomy): domain Eukaryota; kingdom Metazoa; phylum Arthropoda; class Insecta; order Blattodea; family Termopsidae; genus Zootermopsis; species Zootermopsis nevadensis. The sequence continues at coordinate 9,580,745 of NW_028259153.1, read as the reverse complement.
TCATGATGAAGCACATCTTTTGAAATTTTACTGTTCTCAGAGGGGCAACAAATTAGATGTTTTTATGGAAACTGAAGGTCCATTACCGTGTTTACAGAAGCCCGACTTCGGACCATATCGTTTCCAGTTTAAATCCACCTAAGATCTGTCTTACACTTTTTAGAATCTAAAAAATCTAAAATTTAGATGTTTGTGTTTGGCGTTGTCTGGAATCGAGCTCGGGATACATTTTATTTGTTAATAATTTTGAACACGGAAATGAACCTAAGACTTCCATAAGTGCTGTGGGAGTTTCTTGGGTAGATGAGACTGAAGAAAATGTCTGCTCCTTGAAATGAATTACGTAATATTCTTCTTTATAGAAGAAGTAATGTTTACGTAACCCACTGCTGTCTTGTCGGTTGCATGGTCTGTACTGGCTGCATTAAACTGTTGGGCAAACAGGAAAACGCCTTTGCAGTAAATTATATGGCTCGCCAAGTGTCCCCCCAGTGCATCACTCTGCATTAATTGCTACAAAACGTATTACGGAAGATGATTTCATTGGCCTTGATGTGGTTTCGTCACAGCATACGTAACATTTATTTATACTTTCACATCAGTAATTCTAAAACAAATTTACAGGGGCGTAAGTTGACTGGAAAACAATGAGAATATTGCTCATTTGGCTGATCTGGACATCAGTGCTGTTGCTGAAATAACCTGCTTACAGTTCAATGTAGTAGGGAAGGCAAACAGGGCCTCCCAGTATTGTCTTGCAAGAACGCTCTGGTTTTTGTAGGCCTACTAGGAAGGTACTTGGGTTGAATCTTAGCTTGAGTGACTCTTCCGTGAATTTTCTTAATATATACCTACAGTAAAATACTGTGACCATGCCGTGAAATAGACCACGACCGATAAAAAAATGTGTATTTAAATGTTATTGATTATTATGAAGATGGCTGTCTTCTGAGTTGTTGCGTCGTGTAGTCTGATAGAAGTGTACCGACGTTTCAGAGCATCAAGGCGATCGCACACCGGTTGAAGGACACTAGAGAAGATGAGCAGAAATTAGATGGGTATTGCATATAACATAGGGCAAAATAGGGGAAATGAGAAATGCATATAAAATTTTTATTGGCGAGCTGTCAGGGAAGTTAGCACTTGATACACCTGGACATACACGGACGCTGGTACTACAATTTATAATGATTTCATTATGCAATTGTCAACATTTCCGTGTTTCCTATAAGCTGATCTCTGAATCAGTTCAGTTCACGTGGTACGACGACATATTGGAATTCATTTCTTCCCATCTACTCCTAGGTCTTCCAAGTTGTCTTTTGTACCTCAAACCATAATTTTATATGCAATAATTATCGTAGTACATATTAGGTGAAGAGTAGATCTAGAACTACGAAACTCCCCTCCGCATTGTATAATAGGCCCGTCTCTTAACTTCGTATCACTTCATCCCTCTTAAGGTTGCAGTCAGTTGTGTGCCGAAGTCCTATACAAACCAAAATACTTTTCATTAACTGGTTATATTCATACTGTGTTTTTCATGCAATGTTAGCATTTCTTTCGCTTGATTAGACCCTTTTGATCGAAACGATACAACAAACAGAACACGAAGTTGCACCCACTACACTGCAAGCGAACACTTCCGACTGTACCTACCAGCTGCTGCATTTGTAATTATTTTAATAATCCTCTCCAATTTAGCACTCTCTGTACGTGCAATGAATATGCATCAGGCGTGCTTATACAGAGTCTGTGTTAATACAGAGCCACTCTAGACTCGTTCACACCAGCGCGCGTTCTGTGCATTTTCTGACGTCAAACCAGATATATCAAATGTGTTAATAGTAGATACAGATGTAGAAGTAGACCAAGTTATCACGCGAAGATTCAATTCATTGGTCGCTTTCCATATATTATGTAATTCGTCGTTCAGTATAAGAATCAATGGTTTATTATTATGAAAACTTCAATAAATCTTCTGGTTTCATTAAATGCCTGAAATTTCGTGACCAGTTGCAAGACTATTAGCTTCTAAAGGAGTCTACTTCAAAGAGTTTTTTGTGGGAATTTGTATCGATGTTGATCTTCTGGGTGTTAACAGCGTGTGGACTTGTACGTGGATACCAACGTTCACCGCCGAAGATGAAGGCAGTACGCTCCTCCGGTGGTATCTATCCACAAGCCAAGAAGTCGTTGAAAGGTAGAAGACCAACGTTTGCATCTTCACTGCCGAGAGAACATTAAATCTTACATAAGCCTGATAGTTTTTGATGTGTCATTTAATATCGTACTTATTGGTATTACGTCCAGTCATCGGCGATTTACGAAGATTCAGATTACGAAATTGCGTTGATACCAAATTTTTAAAATGAGGCTTATTCCTTTCGCCTGCCTCGTCATGCGAACACGAACTCGTTCAACCGAAATCTTACGAAAGGAATCGAACACGTGCTAACAAAAATGTAAAGGACCCAGCGTCTCCCAGTGAGTGAAACCGGGCGACGGACGAGTCAAATCGCCTTCCGCTCTGCTTTGGTGACGAGTTGTAAAATATTTTATTGTTTCCTTAAAAATGTTGTGGCTTATACCCTATTAATCATGAATGCTAAGAGGAAAGTGTCTACAAATACTTATAATTTATAAGTTTTTTAATAGCTTTTTTCAGTCGTTAAGGAACATAAGCCCTCATTTAAAACATTACACGTATAATTGTTCTTACATTTATCCCTATGCCATTGAGGTAGTCACATGTGCAGTCGTCCTGATGTGAATCCGTCTCTTTTGTAAATATAAGCAACAAGCACACCGCTGCTTTAATTGTGAAAGAGAATGTCGATTCGTCCTTTGTCGTTCCGTCTCACGGAGGTGAACTTACATACACATTTTCTTCAATAAAACTAATAAGCAATTGCTTGCCACGCAGCCACACAAAGAAACACGTGCTTCGTAATGGCTTTTGTGTAGTTTACTGGTGAAGTGTTGTCCCTTCTCGACCATAACTGCTATGAGGGCACGAGATGTGTTGATAAACGTTAATAAAAGTGGGGGAATAAGAAATAAATAAAGTCCTTTTTCATGAGGTAAGGGATGTCTGAAGCGTTAATGAAGTGTAACCTCTTATTTTCTTTTCATCTTGAGAAGTGGAGAAATTAGAAGGTGGTCATCCGTCTGCGTGAAATGGCATGTTCAGACAAGACGGAGTTTAAAACTTCACGACACGACACGACACCTATTTTGACACAGGTAATTTGGAATAAGGAAAGATTTTTCAAAAGTTCCATACCCAAGTAACCAGATCAGTTGATTCTTCAGTTATTTAACAAAATTATTGTAACTACAGCGGTATAAGTAATTCGGAGTACATAAGTATCTTTCTGATTGAACTGGTTTAAAACATTCCGTTTTTTAGTTAATGATTTGTATACACTTTGAGCTATTTTGACTTATGCTTTGAGCTATAAAATTGACACTAAAGATGACGTCTTTTGACACGGTCTACGGTCAGGAGTTCGTCAGGATCTCCGACTTAGATTCTTTGGAGCGACCTATGTAAAGAAAAAGTTATTGAGATTTGGAAGTTGCAGTAACGAGAGTCAACAAAATTATCCTTCAAAGATATGGCAAAGTTCAGATATTTGGGAACGACGTTAGCAAATCAGAACTGCATTCTCGAAGAAGTGTAGACTAAATTCGGTGAATGCCTCCTACCATACAGTTTAGAACCTTTTGTCTTCCCGTCTGATATCTAAGAGTATAACTAATTCTTGTCTTTCATCATCGGTAATTTTGTTCAACACGTATTATATTTTGTTTTCATATGCATGCACTCTTATAGGAATATATAAAAATACGTCAGCAGCTTTTTTTTTAAGTTTGCATTGCTGCTACGTCTTAGGTAATTGAGTGGTCATAATTTTGACACGAAACGTGCCAGAAACCACTACGTATTCGGAAACGCATCGAGTCCAATTAAAAACGTTTCGAGAAAGTGAACTTTCTGAAGTAGAACAGGCGTGTTAATAATAGCTTAATGGCAAAAGTGAAGCGAATTTTCGAATTACCCTCTTAAGTTTCGAAAGTAGCCTTCCCCTTTTGGTAACGACGCACTAAGACCTTGTCGCGTCTTCCTTGTTAGTTATAGTTCTGTTTACGCAGTGCGCTAGATCCCATCCTGTGGGTGTGGTTTATCTTCTGAGAAAACAACTGCTGAAGAATGTGTTAAATCTCAGTGTGCCCCCCCCCCCCCCCCCCCCCCCCATCAACACTCGTCTGCACAGCTTCTCGTAAACAAACAGTGTGAAACATTTCGAGTGCCACCGACAGCCTCGTGCTGAACAAGGGGTCCAGTTGCGACGCTCTTGTCCTCCGAGTCGAAGTTAGGTTAAGTCCGACATCGTAGTTCTAAGTTTCGAAGTAGCTTTATTGTTTTTTATGCATTTATCACGGTCTGGATAAGAATACGTATCATTACATTAGTAACTTCTTAATTTATTCGTTTTTGCCTTAGTTCTGACTGCAAAGCAGTAACGGGCAACATGGCGGAAGATGTGTCATGGCGATGATGGATATTTATGCGGTCATTGACTCTTACAATCGTAACATTAGGTAAACCGTAATAACATTGTCATGAATAAACATCTGTCATTGTTTTGACGTGTTGAAGTTCATCTTTATTGTGGGAAATTAGCTCAACAAACACGAACTTTCTAGCGAGTCTGTCGCGTAAATAGAGAAATAACTATATCATATTTTTGTACTCCTTTGTACTCTTTCTGCAATGAAAATACGATTAAGACCAGTGTTTTGAATGATTGCCTTCAGATGACAGCAGCATCTGTCCGGCGTTCTGTCATTTGAGCCCCTACAATGAGCCCTTGTGATGTCGGCGATAATGACGCAGTCAGCGATCATAGACGAAAGATCGTGGACAAAATAACTTCCCAGAATTTTCCTCCAGCGACTGCGAACAGCAATAAAACTTGTCACAGATGTGGGTGTTTGATCCTTGGAGCCATGTAATTACTTTGCCGACATCGTGTCGCTGCAAGCTGTCGTCATTGTGCGCATGCGTGTAGCTATGTTGTAAAGCTGTTACGAGTATATACACGCAACAAATATGGCGCCGCTCAACACAACAATCTAATAAGTCGTATTTCAGATCTTTGTAGGGCCTGTTTTTACGGTTGTGAAATATAGGAACGTACGAATTGATGTGAAATTGCCTGTGATGGGGAGACAAAGAAAAAATCAAACTGTTTGCGTGGAAACCATTGGATACCCGAGAGGAGAGAGAATGATCACATTAAGATGGAATTGGAGGTAGTTGGAATCGACTCTGGATTATGCCAGGTGCCGGGTTTTAATATTATTGCGGTGGTTGATATTATCCTTTAGTAGGATTTGAGGTTTTAACGGCGGTGAGTCCGAAAATGGCTGTCTTCTGAAATGTTGCGCCGTGTAGTCTGGTAGACGTTTACCAACGTTTCTGAGGTCCTAGCTGCCTCCATCATCAGGAGACAGCCCTGTTCGATATTATCCTTCTTCCTGACAATTAAAGGCGTTGAACTTTTTGAGCATGTTGTTTTCCCTGATTCTGACGAAACATGGGCAAGGCTAAAGCAGGTGAAAGCTATCAATGAGTTCTCGGGGGGGTGGGGGGGGTGAGTGTGACCTTCCCCAACTCAGCATTTCCCCCTTTGTCTCTAGGTTCATTTACAATTCCGTCCCAGAACACTACCCCACGGGGTGAAAGTGCTGGACCCCGCGGAGGCTTCCTAGTTCAGTGTCAGGCCAGTCACAGAATGTGTCAATTAGCGGGTGACGGAGGGATTGATGAGCAGCGGGGGGGGGGGGGGGGGGGGGGTAGTATAGTCTGCGTCTTGTGTTGCGAACGTAAAATTTGCCAAATCGTTGTATCCATTTCTGTATGTAATAATACGTAACTTCGAGAAATCTGTTGCTGTTTGGGGTTTAAAAAATTCCAGTCTTTTCAAAGGATACACACTTCATTTCTCCCACACGCGGTGGTGAATAAAGTAAAGTTTCTTTTACTTGGAAACTTAACTGGCACGAAATTATACTATTTTCTTTATCCTTTTAGGCTTCCATTTCCTTCCCCCCTTCCTTCCTATTACACCAAAATACTCTTCTCTGTTCTTGTCTGTTTGATCTGCTTATTGATTTCACATATTGAATTTATTATTGCCGTATATTTGTTCTTTTACATATTACCCTGTTCTCTTCTTTCTTTATTCATCTTTTTTTAGTTTCTATTCTTGTCCTATGTTATCGAGAACAGTGCATTCAAATAGGCCTCGAACTTCTCCTTCCACATCCTTACGAACTGATACTTTACTTATTCTTTGCCATCTTCCTACCTTACTCCATGCTGTATAAGTTACCTTATGTAGTGATCTAATCCATCATTAAATCGCGTAAGAATCGATCCTAATATATATGTTATCTTATTGTTTGGGATTATTCGGTAAAGGGAAAGTTGTATGGAGGAGTGAAAGTATAGCTCCACGCATTCTTAACTCTTGCACTAGATGAAGGTGAGAGGTCAGCTTGGAGCACTGGCCGCTTTACCCTCGGGAGGGGGGAACCCGGTGCCCATTGATAGAGGGCTGGGTGGACCGCTGAGTAAGCCTGGACTATGTTTTTAAAATAATTATTATTACAATAATATAGTGATATATTAAAACCGTCAACCAGATATCTTTAGTGCTTATACCATTAAAATGGTATCTTCGTTCACAGCAGGAAGTGTAGGTTTAACTGTTTCTTAGGCCACTCAGGTTTGCAATGCACTTGTACAATACGTATAATAAACAGAGAATCAACCCAGTAGCTTCATGCTCCAAATTTGTTTCAAACACACGCGTCACATTTTACGTCAGCAAGTGGTAAGAAACGGTATATCTCTTCTGTCTTAACATTTCGTCGCAAATTTACACACCGAAACCTCTTTCTGAAACTTTGAATTCTTCTTGATGTGATCTGTGACGCATTCATATGGGAATGAAGCAAAGAGTTGTGGGTACGAACAGAGGTTAGCAAGGGTTAGCAGCACGATGCCCCTCCCTCCCCGACCGCGGCTTCTAAAGATGGCATGGTCACCGCACTGCCGATGATTTTACTGTACGTAGTCGCGACGAAACTAAATCAGCGTCTGGAAAAGGAGTTAGGAAATAATCATCCGTCTGGTTTTGAAAGACGAGAAAACCGACGCCGACAAAGAAAAGGAAAAGCTTCAAGAGAGAATGCAAGAAGCGCGGGAGGAAGGGGGTGACAGCAAACGTGGAACGGATGGCGAATACAGCATCCAGGAAATAGAAGAAGATAGATTAGACTTGATTCGATGACAAATGGATTGAAAGTATCGATAACTTGAACCGGAATGAATAGAACGGTGTAAAGAATAGAACTTGTATGGATACTCCACTGCGCCCCTTAAGGCACTTAAAGGTCTCTTTAGTGGGTAAAGGAATATGGAAACTAAGTTGATACCGAATCGTTTTTAAATTAATTACAAGACGTTATTTTCCTTAAAACTTTTAAAATTTAAGTGGACGCAATTTTGCTCCGGGCATCGTATTACTTATTCATTTAACTAATTTGACCTCCGGAATTCGTTTTGTTTCTAAACGCATTTGGGGTGGAGGCAAAGAACTTATATTTCACTCGTAGCTTTTGTATTAAATATGAGACAGAGTTTTGAAACTTCTTGTAACGTCTCATCGTCTTTTGTCGTTATTTAATTAAAAGCATGAAGGATTCCCAACTGGCGGTCCACGATGTGTTCTGTCAGGCCGGCGTGCATTTTTATAATATTATACCACTCTGTTTAATGTAAAAATTGTTAAGATATTTGTATTTTAAGTGCATAATTAACGACAATAAAACATATAGCTTAAAGAAAATTAAGAAATACTCTAACCTGTTTGCGATCGAAAGTCAGCAGTATATTTAATACCGTTGTTACGTTTCAGTAAAATGCAATATTTTATAATTTGGCGACTCGCGATACCCCGATGGTGGAAGCAGGAAGAAACTCTGAAACATCGTTAAACTTCTACCAAACTACACTGCACAACATCCCAGCAGACAATTATCTTCATAATCGCCGCTGAGAACCTGAGATGTCACCAAATAACATGACCGACAACCTATAACGTTGATCAATAAATCTTCTCGGGCGATCAAATGGTCAAAAGACGAAACCGACGTTTCAGGGACCATCTCTGTCCCCATCATCACAACCCTGATCTCCCGAGATTTTATTTAGATACGTCGCCGCGAATGCTTCAAATCATATGTAATGTTGATATTTATATAACTAATTATTAATGTAAGAATATGTTAAATTGCTTGTAGATGGGATAGTTCAGCAAGAATTAGTTAGAATTCGGAAGTGCACACGTAGATGAGGTATCTCCCATCTTGGCTGTGTATAGGAATGAAATGGAGAACGCTACATTCCTCGGGTTCCTTTACCGCTAGACCCGTGTATGAAGACAATAGACCATGTACGTATGAAATGGACATTTCTACACATCGCCATCCGCAGTTTGACGACCTTTGCTGGAACTAAGCTGTGCGAGGCTCTCCACACAATTAAAGCTCACGAGGACTCTGTAGGACACTTCCGAAGAGAGGAAAATACTCATTCCTTCTTTACCACAGAATAGGTTTTAAATTAGCAGTGGACAATAAATCGAGTGAATGGTCACTTTACCGTTGTTTGTCAGAGTTTAGGGATAAATGTGGAATACGTCGTCCTCTATTGTGAGACACTGTGACTGGTCGTCAGAGCAGAACGCAAACCGCCAAAGTACGATCCTCTGTCATGCATTTCGTTATTCAGATTTTTGTTGCCTTGTTTACGTTTAGGTTGATTACGTCTTCAGTACACCGAGGCCCAAGTTTGCGCCCAGGTCAGTTCACGTGGGATTTGTGGTAGACAGAGTGGCAGGTTTGGTTTTTTCCTGTCAGTACCATCCCATTCTGCTAGATATTCACTCATATATCATCTGAGGAATGGACAAAGGGCCCTTTAGAGGTTCAGTCTCACCCCATTGTAACAGGAACAATAACATCCTCGGTGACTTGCCAGAATTCTGATCTCTTGACAGAAGAAACACGTTTTTTGAAAATACCAGTTACCACGGTGATGTTCCCCTGGTAGGCGGAGTTTGACGTAGGCGTGAACTTCCAAGCATTTGTTTATCGGAAAGAGTTTGGAGACGTCTTAATAGACCTGTTTGGTATGAAGTGAAGTTAAAATTGAGCTGTAAAAGACAAGATCTATTTGGGTGTCTCGAAGGGTAATAGCGGAGCGTACCTGCTGGATGATTATTTCGAATAGGCTAATAGAAATACCAGTCGTGTTAACCAGACGCGTCAAAGAAATGAAGCTCTGTTGTATTTTTCTTAAATGTCGAGAACTTAAACACTTTTAGAGGACTAGAAAAAATATAGGATTTTCTTTTGAATATTTTTTGGGAATGTAATTTCAGTTGTGGTAGATTTCATACTTCATATGTCTACATTGTCATTTAGTGTTGTCTAGACGAGAATATTTGTAATTTTGAAAGTCAGAAAAACTAAGCCCCTTTCACAGTCTTACAAAATTACGAACTCTTTATATAGTAAGTGATGACACAATCTTCCAAACAAGGATGAAGTTATTTGGTATGGAAACTAAGACATTTTTCTTCTTCGTCTTTATTGGCGAAAATTTAAAGATGCATTTAATAATGATTAATAATAATCTTAGGACGAGGATCGAAACAAAATGATAAATAGGGAAGAAGAATGTAAGAAGAAATTTAGTACATACATTTTCGCATACATGCATACACATATTTGATCTTTTGTGTTTTTAATTACCGAAATGCACCAGTCCTGTTACGGAGGACATCCTCTCTGTTGTTGTTGACGAAAGGGAGATTGAGAAAGAAGTGGATGCTCACCCAAATACATGGGGCCCATTACGGAGTGTTCTGCGTGAGTCCATCCACTATGATGTAAATAACAGTGCAGAACCGCGCAGATCGACACAGGGCAGTTCCTGATGTGCTTATTGTTTGTTGTTATGGCAACACACATAGATATACACTGATAGCATTATGTCTGTGTTAACACTAGTACAAACGCAACAAGACTTGTTTTGTGCCAGTGTGTGTGTTTACTAAGCTTTTGTATACAGAATGTGTCATACAGCGTTCACCCACCATTGGCTTCTGAAAATAGAGGGAGCTATAAAGAATCTCTCCGTATTAAAGGAGCAATTCTCATCTGAAATTTCAAGCATTAGGACCAGAGACATGGTGAGTTACGATTAAAACTTCCTGTGACCAATCCACATGGTCAGGATGACAATTCTACTGTTTATTTGTGGGTAAGGAACCTTGCGGCATCGTTCTTCGTTTTCCGGACTCGCCAAAGTGCAAATCTCAGCCCGGGACTCTCATATCCTGACAGATTTCTCATGGTTTTCTTCAGTCCCTTGAAAATGCTCAGACGTCGTCATGACAACTTCTTTCCACATCATTTCAAATGTATTATTCACTGATCATTCCGTAAATCGACTTTATATCGGAACAGCGTCGTTAAATAATCTAGGGAACATGACGCAGTTGAGTAGCGTCACTTTCGGGTTGTCTGCTCAGAACTTTCAAAGCGAACTCTCACGTCATTATCCCGAATTAGGTATAGCACGAATTCTTTTTCCTTAAAGTATACTTTAGTAATTAAATTTCTTCATTGGTATGAATATTAACAATGAACATTGCTGTAGATTAATTAGCTGGTTTGCATTCGTGAATATGTTTCTTCAACGGATTCCACACTTCGGTTCAAAGAGATTTCTTTGCTGTAACCTGGGATGACGTGCTCACGGCGTAGTAAGAAACAACTTCTTACAGACGTATAAAATAATTGGTAAGTAGACGGTAAGAGCTGTAGACATTTTCTTTGAAGAATAACAAAGGAATTATTTCTTGCGGCACGTACACAGAGTTAAGACAAATACCTAGAACAGTGGAATACGAAATACTGGGGTGTTGAGGACCTGGACTCCCGAAGAACAGAAGAGACCAACTGATTTATGGTCCAGCTTTAAGAGAAGTGATGTGGTGTATACAGAACCCACAGAATATATGGCATTTTATGAAGATTATCTTAATCGTATTTCATTTTAAATGCCTTGTTATTACTGTTGCGTGCTTATAATAACGGATAAGAATGAAAAATCTGTAAGGACGCTAAAATTAGTGCATATAAAACATATAAGAATTACAATCTTTGGTCATATTTTAAAATATAAAGCTTATTTCAGGATCCCAACAAGAACAAATCGAGATGTCAAGTAAAAACCGATTCCATTATTAATTTCTCCCTGAAAATATGATCCCCAGAATAATTTCTGTTTATTCCACGTTTGGAATATATCCGCATAAATAAAATTTTATATATGTATTAATTGAAATATTTAATATTACTTTACAAAATATTTATATGGTTTTTCTGTTTATTATCCCAAGATAACCCGAACTAACTCGGTCTAATATGTTACAAAATTATCAGCCCGAGATATCTCGGGATAATCTGGTAAGGGGTTAAGACATTTTATTAACTTATATAACCTTTAAATGCGCTATAATCACTGCAATATGAGTGCAGTGTAAAATAATGGGCACATAATGTAATGTATAATGGTAATGTGAGCTAACTAGTGCAGAAATAGCAAACTGAATTGTGACTTCGACATCGCCTTTAGGATTACTGATAATAGATTTAAGTAAATGTGATCCTGAGTGCGCAGCTGTTGGCCAGAAATAAAATGATTAGCGTTCCTGCTCATTGCCAAATCTGTCTACGGATAAATAAGCGAGAGTGAAGGTTCTCATGGTGTTGCACCGTATAGTCTGGTAGACGTTTACTGACGTTTCAGAGGCGCCTGCTGTCTCCATAATTGGAGTGATGATTACACGGCGCAACAGCGGTCTTCTTGGGGTTAAATACTTCGGTGAAGGCAGTTCAAAGCTACTGCTCTTAGTTTATAATGATAGAAGAACATGTAGATTCGTGTAAGTTTAAAGATGGTAAGAGATGCAATTCTGAAATATGCATACAGTACATTATTAAATATTTTTGATACAATGCACAGTGTGGAATACGATGGCGGTGTTTTAAATTTACTATAGATCATCACAAAGCAGCAATATGTGTAGAAGTTTCTACTTGTGTAGTTGACTGTACGGCTAAAATTTCGTTTGTACATTTCTGTTGACATGGCTTAAATCAACTTTCAGTCTTCACGAAACGAAGTTACGTCAAATTATTCAATCTGATGGCCGTATTGACATTTTTCAGTTAGCTGTAAACTTTCACATTTGACGAGAATGGCTGTTGATTTAATAAGTGCTTCGTGTTTCAGTTGATCCCTGTGATTTGCAAATCTGTTTTCTGATAATTTTCTTTTTCAAATTCTTTTTCGAAATTAATTTTATGTTTGTTTCAAAATTCTTTATATTTTTGCCTCCTGTCTAAAAACGCAAAATTAAGACGCGAGCTCAGTTGTAAGCTTACCTTTTGTTTTATATGGGCGTGAAACTAAGTTTCTTCTCTTGAGGTAAGATCATACACGAAGACATTTTGATAACAGGGCATTGAAGAGATTATTTTGATCCAATGTTGGGAAGTGGTAGGAGGCTGGAGAAAATCTGGTTCCAGTTTTATAGCTAATATCCGTCACGTTTAACTGGGTGTGGATACCGTTAGTGGGATGCGAAAAAAGTTGATTGCAAGTTCTGACGGTGAAGAATCTGGTAGCAAGAATTGCAAACGGGGCTGTGGTGGGGTCTGACGGAGTCTGTTATCAGTCGTTCGGTTTTGTGTCTGTGTGTTTGGTTAAAAATCTGGCTTCAGTCGCCATGAAGCTATTTCCACATTTCGATTTATAAAGAAATTTTATATTTTTAGTGCAATAAATTATACGACCGTTTGAAACAGAAATGTCTATTTCCGTCAACTTTGTTACGAATGAACCTTAGGCTTGTTGTGTATTAATAAACGTCTTTTTTGTGCTCTAATATTTTATTAATATTAATACGGATATATGGTACTGTTTTTATTTATTTTATGTTTTTCCAGTTTTAGTGGTCTGATGGCGTACTAATAGGCAGACAGGAACGTAACTGATTATTAGAGTAATGAAGTCAAGGGGAATGGTCAATACATACAGCACAAGTAAGATAGGTTATAAATGCGTGCAAAAGTTGTCAGAAATCTTGAAGGGAATACAGGAATTGGAGTCGCTTAGGTGTAAAAGGACTGATATTATTAAATTCGATCTTTCAGGAATGCAATGTGAAGAGATGACTGGATTTATGTGACTCATTATAGGTTCCAGTGACTGGCGTTTGAGAGTACGATATTTAACATTAGGGATTCCATAAACGGTGTGGGATTTCTTGATTAACCTTGGAACTGTTATCATCATAAGTCTTTCATGGAATTAGTTTTTCGGAACAATACATTTTATTATAATTTCCGTTTAATTTATATTCCGTTTCAGACAGGTTTCACTTACGTCTCTGCTCACAAAAACTAGTGATTATACATTTTCTGAATGAGCACGACACGAGTATATCCACTTAATGATTACAACTTTGAAAAATAACATGTATTTAGTAAATACATAAAATTCTCTTATGCTTGAAACTACCACTTGATTACACTACGACCACTCACATAAACGGAGATGCTCACCTGTATGAATATTTATTTTGTGTGACAAATTGCAGTTGCTAACATGTACGTACCTCGTTAAAACATTGCATATATTATTCAAGACTGCCTGTCCTCCTGAAACGACACTGTATTTAATTAAGTCATAGATCTTAAAGGATGGTACAAAACAGGATACACCGCAGCAGATGTCTGGTATTTAGGCCCTAAATTAAGGATAATATCGATACTACAGTCACGACACACACAGTAATGTGATTTCTATTCAGCGTTTCTACAGAATTAGACAAAATAAACCATATGATGAACGTATTCCAGCCCGTCTGCGGGTTTTATATCCGAAATTGCTGAGTGAATTTCTTTTTAAAAGGATCGTTAATTTAATTTAATCTCCTATCGGCCAAATATAATCTCCATACAAAGTTCAATTTTCTGAAAAACAGATATCATGAAGTATTAATTTGATAAAGTATATAATATAATGATATTTATTGGATTGTTTTTTAAAACTTTGGTTGCTGAGCGAAGCACAGTAAAAATAATTTCTGACAATCCTTTACTATGGGTCGAGGCCTATCAGTATTATAACGCCGTGTGGACTTGTTGCCAGGTACCAACATTTCGTATAAATGCCCTAAATCTGAAGTCAGTATATTTCTCCAAAACGTTGGTATCTATCTACCTGCAAGCCCACTCGGTGTTACAACCCAAAAGACCAACATTGACATCTTCAGCACCTTGAGAACCTAAAATCTCACATATGATATCTGTATCATGATTGTATTTGAAAGAAATGAACAAGGAATGAATAAGAAAAGATTGTATGTTGAAAATGGAATTAATTGAACGAGAAACCCAAAACTTCCATCACATGCGTTTTATTATTAACGGTACTGTATGTGCTTTATAATCATTTCTTGTTGGCAGTTTCAAACGATGTAGTTGCAACCATATAAATAATCCGTGTTTAAAAAATGGTGTGAAATATATTCTTGAATTGTAGCCTTTTAAATATATGCTTGACAGCGATTATGTACGTTCGTTTGAAATGATAAATTACTTGGTATTCGTGTGAAAAGTCTTGTACTGTTTACCATATGACTTCTGACATTTAACCTTCAACAACCAAAGTCATCTTTAAGTATCTGTTTTGCAGTTTTATATATCCTGCAACGGTATTGCGTAGTTGACACTAAGTAGTATAAGTAGACTAGTTCTGCTCCATTATCACAGCTCAGAACAAATCACAGGAAGTTCCATCTTTGTAAACATTTCACGAATCTATTTTATTTTAACTAAAATCGAAAGGTTATTTTAGTGACACATTGAATGCCAGATGAATCATCTCCGCCTCATTGTACAGTCTTCGTATCATCATTGTAGCTCTTTAAAATATTGGGTTGAATTATTATTCAAAGGATCCATTTTTGTGTTTCCAGAATTTGTTTAATTCTCACAAAATTATCTGCCAATTAGCAATTACTGCGTGACATTTACATATCAGCTGGCCACGCCGACATTTTTCCTGCGCCATTTCTTTAGTGACTGCCATCTACTTTCATTCTGACCACATCACATAAAACAACCCACTGTCAGTGCGCGGCACGGCTAAGTGCACCGTTGATTACGCACAAACAACTAATGTGGTGTCGTTATTCCTACTCGTTAAATTAGCGCAGAATGAAACTCATTTCACTACAGAGTTAATTAAATTCCTACTATAAAACTAAATGAAATTAACTTTGACAGTGTGATTGGTGATGTAGAATGAACAATCCTCTCAGTAAGCCTCTTTATATCCAACAAGGTCCCATAACCGATCGATCATTCTTTTAAATTTCTTTTTATAGTTGACTAAAATAAAAATAATAGCTGGCAAATGTGTGAAGCTAGAATGGTTAGTACTTTATAGGATATTAACATTAATTTAAAATAATATGATGGTATGAACTAGATTAATCTGGCACAGGGTAGAGATCAGCGGCGTGCTCTTGTGAACGTGACTGAAAGCAAGTAAATTAATTCATCTGAAACTTTATTATAGTTAATTAGTAATTACTTCTGCTACAAGACTTTACTAAAATATAGGCGTGCAAATCTCGGTTGTTCCAAAACAAATAAAATATCTAAGTAATATAAAACTACGGCCATATAACTACATATTTAGTGTTCGATGTCTGTGGAAATATAAAAAGGAAAGATTATTAACGAAAAATCAATCTTGGGTTTATCAACCGTCATGGACGAGCAGACGAGTGAGTTTGTTGAACTCTGTCCGTCATCGTATTCAAAAGAGCGTACACCTAGCCAGATGAATCCAGTTACACACCTGAAAATACAGTATTTATAACTATTGTCGTATTTTAAATTCTTTATTTTAGCGCTAGCCTGCAATTGGCTATGCAGCTGTTGTCAAGAACGTTAAATAAATTTAAATTAATTGAACTGGATTATTTTGTTATAATTATGACAACTACTTAGATTCGTACATGCAAGAATATGAACGCTGATTGATAAATGGAATTCTGTTGATTGATGTTCAATTGCTGAGTACTATAAGTCTGTCTTCTTCGTTGTTGAGACTTGCGTGTACAACTTCGTCCACCCCTGATCCGAGAGGTTCCTGCTTTGCGCACGTGAGGCTATTTAGTATTCAGATCGAACGTTTCATTAACACCAGCACGTAGAATGCAGTATACAACAGGTGCGCGGCGTAAATTCCTTAAATGTTCACTTTCATTTGCGCAGTCTTCCGGAAGAGGACCTTGCATTCGACCCCAAGCTGTATGGTTACATCATTGGCCTTGGCAGTGAGCTGTAACTAGTACGTTGCGCAGTGGGAGTTGGTTTCGGATTGTAGAGGGCAAATATGCATAAGAACGGACAGGAAGTGAATACTTAGAACATTGACGTCATTTGTACGTGGTGGACTTAGATGAATGTATTTCCACGCTGTGTGTTATTTTGTTTTGCGTTGAAATGTTGGTGACTAGTCACAATACCAAGAAATGAACGTAAATAAATAAATAAATCCGGGTTACGTGATCGATTCTTAGGTTGTTGAATGACGTTCTCCAACTGCAAAAATATATAGCTTTGAGTAGTGGACAATTGTTATGATCAAGTGAACCGTTGTATGTAGTTGTAACTTCATATCTGAAGGGCATTTAACCCGATAAGATAGGAGAGACATATAATTTGGGGATATATAAATTAATGTAGAGTTTATTTGAAAGCTTCTCGGCAACCTATCAGCTGGAAGACATACGTGTAAATTCAAAGATAATAAATAATTGTACCAATTACTTTGTTTTGGCTTTTATTTTTTATCACTTGATTAAAATTGTTAAATCAGAATGTTTCGAGGAATAGATCTTCCTTCGAGAGATTTTTAAACTGAGCACCTGCTATGTTGGATTCGGCAGAACGAATTATACAGACACACAAGAGAAGAATGAAATGATTCTTGTAGAAACTTGGCGTGAAAGCGTGGTGTGGACTTAGTTGTGTCCAATTGGAGGCTTTTAAGACTACTGCCATGAACCTTGAGATTCGGTAAAAAGCAGGTAATTTATTTACTGGCTGAGATAGCACACTCTTTCCCTTCGCGGTTACTTTCTTGAAAATCACTCCGTGCACCTATGCAAGAGCACAAATATCACCATAATGATTTTCCTACGAATAATCAAACCCGCCTGTTTTCTTTGTATGTCAGTTTATAACATGGAGTTCGTTTGTTAGTTTATCATTCGTTTAATTTGTGTTGTTTAAATATGTGGACTGGAAATTCTGTACTTTCGTGCGTCTCTTTTCCTTTTCGCTATGAATTGTGGTTGAAAGCCCAGCGTCTCTGTTAGATGATGTTAAGCGATTACAAAGAAACTTACACGGAATTCAACCAGACCGCACTGCACTGGACTTTCCATCGTAAAGGGTTTAATCGAAGTGATAGGTGTTGTTTTGATACACCGTTAATTTAGGTACACATTTCAGTGCGTCGATTTGCACAGTTATCTACGGTTTAGCGTCGCGAAATTCTGTCCGGGTCGCCCCGGGCGGTTATCTGTTACATGTAATGATTACACTACTACAAGATCAGACGTTCCGAAATTTACCGAGTCCTCACGAACGTTTCCGGGACTGCAGTGCGACAGTCACGTAGCTGATCTCTGTCGATGTACAAGAGTGTGGTTGACAGCGAAATGCGAGGTGGAAAACTAGTTTACATTTACAATTACACAGTTATACCCGAAAGTTTGAGGTTTTTGGCAGTGATGCTATTATTTGACGCTGAGTCACTAACAGCGTCGTTAAATAAACCGTAAATAAGTAAATAAAATACACGGCTAATATTGCTATGTTTGACGGCCATTATTATATGAATTAAGTGTATTACGACGGTAATCATCCAAATGCGAAAACACCCTTAAACAGGTTATTAACAGTGTGTTCAAAATAATATTTTAACCAGAGGAAGCTTAGGGAAGCTTAAATGATATGTAAATGGAACAATGACATATTTTTATCTGGTATTTTTTCCTATTTTATTATTATTATTTATTCTAATATGTTGCCATCTTTTTCATTCTTTCGTAACTTAATCTCCTTTGCTATAATTCTGCTGCATTTTCTAAATTCCACTCACCTTACAACACTGAAAATATCAGCCGTCCTACATACAACGTGCTTTCGCCACACATATAAGAAGGTTTAGAGGAAAACGGGTTTACAAGAATTATATTTTGGAAGACACAAAGAACGAGAGAATAAGGTACGAATAGCAGTAATAACAGTAATAAGAATAAGAATAATGGGAAGTGCAAAAGATTAGATTAAAATTAGTAATTATAAATGTATGTAGTCTCGTGTTTAGAACGCTGGCCTTGTAATCCTGGAGTCCCGGGTTCGATTCCCAGTGGTGCCCAAATTTATAACTTGTGTTGGGCAAGGCCGTGGTCCAGGTATCACGGAGTTTTCCTCCGGGGCTCTCCCGGTTTCTCCGTGGCATCTTATCAATTACTTCACATTCATCATCATTTACATACAGAAGAAGGCAATGGCAAACCACTTCTGAATCATCTGCCAAGTAAACGGACCTGTCGTCAGACAGAACACTAATAATAATAATAATTATTATTATTATTATTATATAGTAGCACAATCAGAGCTGTGCACCGCAGAAACTTGGTTTCGTTGGGAACTCAAATAATCAATTCAGATGAGGGGCTTCACAAATTGTAAACCTGATTATTACTTTCTATTGTCATGGTGAGTAAACAATGAGAGATGTGCTAGGTAATGTGATATGCTTGCCAATCACGAAACAAGACATACACGATAAAGTTTGATTGAAATTCCCAAAGGATGGGAAATATTTGCGGGTCCTTGGCAGGATGTTAGATGTGAACTGATTTAAAGTTGCCCAGAATACGATATAATAACGGGTTTTTGAATTGTAAACCGCCGGGTTTTATAAAAACACGGAATTTCTTGACGGGCTGCATAACTGAGTCTAGCATCTTCTGTAGAAGCAACTTGTCCCACTGAGTTAATTAATTACTTTGTTTTACTAATAGTTGGTACTTGTTTTATTAATTATATTCTTTCCGTATTTACTTTCATAGATCATTCGCTTGTGTGCAGGTCATGGGTAAAGTCTGACATTACGTTAATTAACAACTGTTTACATACCGACTAGCTATAGTTTTGTGTTTATATATTTCCTTCTTCTTTTCAGGTAAATATATCATCTTCTTCCATCTTTCAACACAACGTCAGGATCATCACTACCGTATTCTGAAGGCCCTGGCATGGGGCAGTCTCCTAGAAGTAGCCTTCTGAACTACGTAACCCGGAATAGACACGTTTGGATATTGCAAAGGTGACGTCATTCCCAGTTTCAAATAAAGTGTTTACCGCTTCACATAAGTCCGATTTAAGTTTTATGACTATCTGATAAATTTCTGAAGATCATCATACACAAAACTACGAATTTTGTATGAACCGTACCGTATTTACCAGAATGCAATGGACACGTGTTTTTCTCCAAATACCTCCAGAAAATCACATCCCATGTTATATTAACACACGTTAAATTCTATCAGTTATGTTACTGTATTTAGAGTAATACATCTATATGTTTGAATATGAATGTCTTCTGTAATGAATTATGACCTTTATGGTGGAGATATCAGCTTCCTCAAAAGCGTCGTTCAGTATTTACCTGACTGTACGGTGCTGCATTTCAGAAGACAACTTTCTTCATGTTCGCCATAAGCATCTCAGATCTCAGTATGCCTGCAATTATTTACGATATTTTTTCGGGGGGGGGGGGGAAGTTGGAGTAAAGAAATTGTGCTTTATATTAGGTAAAACATTATACTTCTATGTTTTCGCAATTTATAAGATGGTGGTGTGAAAGTTTTGAGGTTATTATTGCTTAGTTATATATAATCATGGTCTACTCGCAGCTCGTGAAAGATTCATGGCCCAAAATTCAAAATCTATTTCCCTAAAACTCATCTTAATATTATGTTGTAAATTTTTTCACGATCTTCGAAGAGGTCATTTTACCATGATTTTACGTGTGTATGCATTTCTCGTGTGTCCAATCCGAATTACATGTTCTGGACGTTTAAAGCCTTTAATTTTACTACCGTAACATTACTGGCTATTATTAATTATTATTGGAATTGTTTTTATTGAGTTTAAAACAAATATTGAGGGTAGAACAGTATTGGGGGGGGGGGGGAATTAATTGTGTATAGATTGTAGAAATTGGAATCCACCAGAGGTTGGCACTCCTGTTCTACTGAACAGATTTTTCCAGGCCTGTATTTACCCGTTTAAATCTGTGCCAGATTAACTACTGTCCAGTCATGAAGTTATTCGTGGTTTTCCCCAGCGTCTCAGTCGATTGCAAAGCGTACATAGTATGTTCGGTTGAACGTGCATCATTGTTATTTAACGACACAGTGCCAACTACAAAGGTTAAGTTACATTTCGTGGATAAGACATTTCAGGATGATTGATAGTTGCATGTTAGAACGTGACGGAATTCGGCCGTGGCCCGTTCAAACACACTTCGGAATGGTTTTACTGTGAGGAATGAGGAAAGTCACGAATGATCTGAGTCGAGATACAATGACGCAGGCCGAGTTTTGAACCGCGGATCTCCGAACTGCGAAGCACAGTTACTAACCAGCTGGTTGCATTTCTTTGTTTAGCCGCCGCTGGAACCTGCACGGCAGTTCGTACGTGTCTTTATCGCTGTGAATTTATTTATACAAAGTCTGCACGCACCGGCGTTGGCTTTGTCGTCCCTCGCCAGGAACTCGTCGTTGCTTTGCCAGGATCTGAGTGATTTAAAGATCGCGTGGCCGTTCGGAACGCCAGCCAGACCGTTCCTTGATACCGTATTTATGGTATTATGGCGTGATACTGGTATCAGCACGTGACCATGCACATTGCTCCACATGGTATGTCCTACGATGTAAGCAGCTCTGCTGTGTTGGAATCATTTAGATTGTCTGTGCTTTATTGTCGCAGTAAAGGAATGGTCGACATGATTAGTTATCTGAAAAATGTCTTGTGTTCCTTTCGCTCTCTTTATTTTCCTCTTTCTCTCGCTCTGACTTTCGTTTCCCCTGCTTCTTTTCGGTTTCTTCGTTGTGTATTCTCTTTATCTTTCTTGATTCATTCTTTCCTTTTCTCCATTTCAGTTGCCTTCCTTTCTTCTTCCTCTTTTCCGCCTCTTCCATAATTTCACTTCTTGCTTGCATCCTTCTCTTCTTTTCTTCCTCTTCCTTTGTTCTTTCTCTTTCTTCTTCCTCTTCCTTAATTACACTACTTCCTTCTCTTCTTTTCTTTCTCTTCCCTTGTTCTTCCTCTTTCTTTCTTTCTTTCATCTTCTTTCTTCCTTCTCTTCCATAATTTCACTTCTTGCTTGCATCCTTCTCTTCTTTTCTTCCTCTTCCTTTGTTCTTTCTCTTTCTTCTTCCTCTTCCTTAATTACACTACTTCCTTCTCTTCTTTTCTTTCTCTTCCCTTGTTCTTCCTCTTTCTTTCTTTCTTTCATCTTCTTTCTTCCTTCTCTTCCATAATTTCACTTCTTGCTTGCATCCTTCTCTTCTTTTCTTCCTCTTCCTTTGTTCTTTCTCTTTCTTTCTTCTTCCTCTTCCTTAATTCCACTACTTCCTTTCTTCCTTCTCTTCTTTTCTTTCTCTTCCCTTGTTCTTCCTCTTTCTTTCTTTCCTTCTTTTTTCTTTCTTTCATCTTCTTTCTTCCTTCTCTTCCATAATTTCACTTCTTCCTTGCATCCTCTTCTTTTCTTCCTCATTCTTTCTTCCTTCTCTTCCTTAATTCCACTTCTTCCTTCTCTTCTTTTCTTCCTCCGCTACCTTTCATAAGCTTACAAACTATTCTGGTTTGTTATTTATAGTAGCTTCTTCAAGTACAGACATTATAGGCCTATAGTATAGACTGAGATCGATAGTCGAAATCAACGATTATGTTAGGATCTGAAACGTGTTTATTATTTGTTTCAAGATAATTGGTAGTCACACAGATATTCGAACCGGGTATGTCTTCTGGGTTGTTGTGGATCATCATCGCCAACATATGTAGGCAGTCTAAAAGGACAAGTATTTATATGTAGATACATATTTCGTATTGTGTCTTTTGCAAATAGTGGTGTACCGCGGTTAAAATAAAGTTGTGGAACACTGCTCCAAGCCCAAAGTTCCTTTGATCCGTGGTTTTCAACGAAGTAACCTAATGACGTCACCACCGTGAAGAACGCCTCTAGAATTTTAGTGTACTCCAATCCTGGTTTTTCTAAATTCTTGCTTCTTCCTCTTTCTTAGCTCTAAACATTGTCCGCAGAATAAAGCTCCTTAATCTCTGTTCTTCTGTCAGAGTAAGAGACCAATTCTTAAACACGTCGGAGCACCAAATATCTTTCATATCTTCATCTTTTCTTCTTTTATTGTCCTCCACGGATTAGGCTGAGGCGTGCTCTGACTTCACAGCAGCCAGAGATGGTCTCTCAAAGTCTCTGAATCCCGATGGTTAACACTGAGAGCAAGTTCGTGGTGTCAACTGTTACGAAATGTTCATTTGTAGAATAAAGCGCTTTTACAGAGAACCAGTTTTTTCTGTGACCGGACATAAGTCACAGCTGTTTGTATTCGTTCTCATTATTACCGCACTCCTTATGACCAGAAATTTAGTGGAATGTACTGTGCCGATTTTTATATTTAGTTTCTTTGAAACCGGAGTCTGGCTGTTATTTGGTGTGCAGAATAAATGCGATAATTGTAGAATTTTGACAGTTTTTACGTTCCCATACGCTGATGTTCATATATGAGTTCACATGTATATTGTACTGTGTTTGTGTGTGTATTATCACGCGTGCTTGTATGTACGTACGAATTCTCCATTTAGTAACCTGGAAGGTGCAACAAGTGACGAGAAATAAACATCTCTCCAGTATTCCTTCATTTTGTTAAATTCTTGCCAAGTACATTAAAGGTGAATGCAGAAATCTCTCTCTCTGTCCTATTTGTAACTTCCGAAAAACAGTTTTTTTATTAAAAATAGCTGTCAATTCTGGGTTGTTGGGCAGTGTAGTCTGGTAGAAATTTACGTAGGTTTCAGGGGTGCTTGCTGCCTTCATCAGGGCGATGAGTATTTATAGCCTTGTGATGAAGGCAACAAGTACTTATGAAACGGCGGTAAACTTTTACAAGATTGCACGGCGTAAGAACTCAGAAGAGAGCCATTTTCATAATTTGTCTTGTTAAAGCACAAAACTAAAGCAGTAATTTTTGTAGTTAGGTTATGGAATCGGTCACATACCAGAGTAAAATATCCTGATAGGCTCTTACTGAAAACATTAATTCGCTTGAAACGACGAATGTGCGCGATGTTTAGATTATAATATAAATCATCTACGTGATCACTTGGGAAATTGCAAGTAATAACATCTAAATAAAAACACAATGGGAGTGTTTTTAATAAAAACCAACCCGGAGAGAAGTGAAATATAATGAAAAATTCTGATTTCAGGCCACAAAACTG
Organism: Zootermopsis nevadensis; assembly: GCF_977971745.1. Taxonomy (NCBI): domain Eukaryota; kingdom Metazoa; phylum Arthropoda; class Insecta; order Blattodea; family Termopsidae; genus Zootermopsis; species Zootermopsis nevadensis. The sequence goes on along the minus strand of NW_028259153.1, from coordinate 9,556,907 downwards.
TGAGGTACTTATATTCGAACAAGCAGGAATTTCGTTCATCTCTTATAGCTGAAATATCAGTGAATGTAGTCGCTTCTCCTTATTAAATGACAGGGAGAAAGAAAAAAGTGAACAACATAAATAGAGTAAGAAATAAAAAAGAATTTGAGGTTTTCGCAACGGCGAGTATGAAGATTTCTGTCTTCTGGGTTGTTGCGCTGTGTAGTCTGGTCGATGTTTACCAACGTTTCAGAGGTCATACTGCCTCCGTCATCAGGGCGATGAGTATGAAAATTTCTGTCTTCTGGGTTGTTGCGCTGTGTAGTCTGTGTAGATGAATCGCCCTGATGACGGAGGCAGTATTACCTCTGAAACGTTGGTAAACATCGACCAGACTACACAGCGCAACAACCCAGAAGACAGAAATCTTCATCGCCCTGATGACGGAGGCAGTATGACCTCTGAAACGTTGGTTAGCATCGACCAGACTACACAGCGCAACAACCCAGAAGACAGAAATCTTCATCGCCCTGATGACGGAGGCAGTATGACCTCTGAAACGTTGGTTAGCATCGACCAGACTACACAGCGCAACAACCCAGAAGACAGAAATTTTCATACTCTGATGACGGAGGCAGTATGACCTCTGAAACGTTGGTAAACATCGACCAGACTACACAGCGCAACAACCCAGAAGACAGAAATCTTCATACTCATCGCCCTGATGACGGAGGCAGTATGACCTCTAAAACGTTGGTTAGCATCGACCAGACTACACAGCGCAACAACCCAGAAGAGAGAAATCTTCATCGCCCTGATGACGGAGGCAGTATGACCTCTGAAACGTTGGTAAACATCGACCATACTACACAGCGCAACAACCCAGAAGACAGAAATCTTCAGATAAAAAGATTGATGTGTAGATAGATCATTATCATCAGCGTGTATCTCTTAATGAGACCCTTGATATTTCTGTACAAGTACTTCATTTGATTTTTTTTTCGATTGGTTGAGGCGTGTTCGAAGAGAAATCTAAATGAAGGTGCTGATAGATCGGCTGAGATTCGAACCATATGTAGTGCTATCTTTGTCTCTACGCCAATATGCTCAGTTTTGTAAGCGCCTGTACTTCTCCCTGGATTTATGACTGTGATCCTTCATTTTTAAATCGACGAAGTGACCAGATTTTGAACTACTTGAACAATATCGTATGAGGACAGGGGTCGGTGCCTTCTGCATAGTCGTTCATTATGCGTTTCTTCGTGGCTGAGAAGCAGCTTCTTTGGAATAACAGCAGTAACCCACCAGGGAGAAAGCGTTCTGCTGTTTTTCTATCCAGATAAACTTTATGCTGCTCCATTTTCCTAGCGTTAGTAATCCTCGGGGATTTTATCAGCATAAAGAATGTCTTCCAGTCCTCTTCTAATATTACTATGGCTTGCAGATTAAGGTATGAAAAATTCATTTTCAACAAAAAAGTTTCTTACTTCCCGTGTGTTTGATTATGATTACCCGAAATCAAAATAAGACAAAGGCCCTTTGGTTACGTTGCAGGTAAAAGTTGAAGTTTTGTAGTGACTTAGATTTATTACTGAAACTAGATTTCTTGGCGACTAATGACAGGTGCATAGGTTTATAACATTTTAGCCGGAATATCAACTAGAAAAGATGCCTTTTTGTAGACTTAAGAGTCGATAAGAGGAAACGGTCTAATGCGTTGAGGGAAAGGCGCAAAGTGGGGGAGAGTCTTTGAGAACACGGCGTACATGAAGTAAGAGGACTGGAGTGACAGGAAGCTGGAGAAAGTTGCATAATGAGGACCTCAACGAGGATGAGATGCTGAACATATCACGTAACATCAAGATGGGAAATGCACACAAAATTTTGGATTGGAAGCCTGAAAGAAAATGACCACCCGACAGACCAAGGTGAAGATGGCGTTGTATAAAAGTGGATCTTATGGAAATATGGTAGTAGGGTGTGGATTGGATTAATATGGCTCTGGATAAGGACTGACGGCGGGCTGTTTTGTTCATAAAAACAGGTTGTGGTGATTGGATGGAGTTGGCTGGTTCTGGTTCCACTGGAAAGGTGTTGTGAATGAAGTGTGAACCTTCGTCGTCTGTGAGAGGTGGGATATTTCTTGACTAGATGACATCTGTCTGCGTCTTAAGGACTTTGCTCCACTATGCCCGGGGTTTATGGTTGACACTCCCTGCTGTATAAGTTTTTACTCGTTTGTTTTTATGCGTATAAGACTGTTCGCCAACAGTTTATACCACCCTGCACTACACTATTAATAATTCATTCTTTCTCATGGGTGTGTTCTTGCGAACGACAATGCGTGACCTGTGTGATGTGCGTGTGTGGGACGTTGTGCTGACATAAAAGAACCCTCCCTTATTTGGAATCATAAAAATGATTGGGCAATCTCTGTACTATAAAAGGTGATTCATTCCGTGCTGTTTGAAGGATAGAATACACGCTAACACAGCGTACTACGACACACTTCTGAGCTGAAAAGATTGTCTCTCGTTAAACTTAATGCTAATAGAACCTTTTAGTCTGTGACCGCACTTTTTGGGCACTCGAACCGATTGATCGTAGATTCGAATCCCATCAAAGCATGGATGGATGTATTGTGCTGTGTTGTATAGGTAGATACCTCGCGTCGGGCTGATCCTTCGTCCAGAGAGGCCCATACTTGTCCGAAAGGTTTCTGTTTTAGAAGTTCTTGTTGTACGAGGTGCGATCGAAAGGTTTCCAGACTGCGCGTATAAAAACCCGTACACTTATCTCAGGTATTAAATTCATCCATCACCCTCGAAGTAGTTCCCCTGGGAGTGAACACAACGATCCCAGCGCCGCTGCCAAGCCTGGAAGCATCCCTGGAAATCTTTCTTTGTCAGCCTGTCAAGCACCATCTGCGATTCTGCCTGAATCTCTTCTATCTTCTGAAATCTCCTTCCCTTTAGCTGAATTTTCATCTTTGGGAAGAGGAAGAAGTCACACGGAGCTTAGAAAGGAAGTTGGGGTCGGTTCTTGCAAGATCTTTGAGCTAATGACAAACGAGAAGTCGATTCTGCTTCTGGTCCTCAGACAGGGTGCGTCGCATGTGGAGTTCTTCCTTTAGAATCAGCTGACAGGTCCCATAGCCTATCCCAACAATGTCGCACAAGTCGTTGATGGTACGACGTCGATCTTCGTGAATGGCCTGCCGAATCTTCGTAACATTTTCGGGCGTTGTGCTCGAAGATGGTCGTCCAGAACGCTCGTCATCATCGACAGAGGTTCGGCCATTTTTAAAACGTGAATGCCACACAAAAGTTTGTGCACGACCCATTGCGGACTCCCCAAATGCTTGCTTTAGCAGTTCATAGGTTTCCGTAGCCGTTTTGGCGAGTCTTTGGCAAAATTTGATGCACACTCTTTGTTCATGAAAATCCGCCATTTCGAAATCGCAGGAGGGTCGGTGTAATGCACTACCAAAACGCCCGTAACTAAGAAACAAATGCTAATTCGATGATGCCGGCTGGCACACTGATTCACTATGAATGTAGGCCGCACCCCCTAGCGGCAGAAGCTCGTACTACATCCGGTTCGCCCTCTATTGACACAGTCTAGAAACTTTCCGATCACACCTCGTATTGCAGCATGTCACAAAATCTTTCTTATAATATTGGATAGAAAGAGGAGATACACGTGTACACTGACACATATCTTGGATATGAAAAAAGCAACGAATTTGAATATAAAAGTGCCAAAGGCAACATAATTTTAAAATACTACAGAGGGATTTCATGCGAGACGGAGGAACAGAATATTCTTTTGATCTCACGTCCTTTTGAGCTAATCCTCACGTTATCCTAGCTCCTTGCTTTCTTTTCGTGCATTCCTTAGACACGGCGCCTCTTCGAGGAACAAGTCTAATGTTATTTAAATACCACACACGCGTCGAAGTAAATTAGCTTCATGGAGCAGAGTCTTTATGGAGAAGCTAACAGTCGCTCAGCCAGTGAAATCTCCTGCCGTTTGTGGAAACCGAAAGTTCATTTCCTTGTTTGCAACCCACATCACGTCTATATACCTTCCTACCCTGTTTCGTTAACATTTATTTTAATATTATCTTTCTATCTGATGCCTGGGTCGAGTGATTTGTTTCCCTTCGGCTTCCTAAAAAGAACTTTGAAAGTACTTTTATCTCCCTGTTCTCGTTCATGCCCCACCCTATCTCATTTAACTTGATTTGGTCGTCCCTAGTATTTGAAGAAGCTGACAATTTGTGGTGGTCTTCAAATGCAGTTCTTCCTGTCACTTCATCCCGCTTTGACCCAGGTATTTTTCTCAGCACCACGTGTCAAACCCCCTAAAAACTACGCTCTTCTACTGATGAATAAACTAAGTTTCACTCACACCCGTACAACCATATATTTAATAACGTGTAAGAGAGTTAGAACTCTGGCACTAGAACTTCAACAGACTTTTTTTTCAAGGACTTGCCACTTAAAACAGCATTTACCTACTTCAGACGTCCTGGAATTTAAAGGTTAGTAAATAATAAATGATCGGTCTGGTTCGCCGATTTAGTACAAAATTAAGTTACAATTTTGTATATGCTCGAGGGACTGAGGAAAGTCACGAAAACACTGGGAATAACCTCCCTATGGATCGAAATTCAAATATCGTACTTCTTTTGTTAGAAGCAAGAATGCCAACTGCAGATTAGTGGTTATTGGTCGTCATATTTCCCCCTTTTATACAGTACACTTCATCCTTAAGCTGACATTCAAGAAATTTCTAGAATATTTTTATGTCTCTTAGAATATTATCAGTAACTATTTCATCACAGTACCCATCCTCAGAGTAATTAGGATATGGAAATGAGATGAGCAGCAGGAGTTCTCGTAGTCTTAAAAAAAGAACAATGAGAGACGCATCTGATGTGAAATTAAAAGACAGATATGCATCAGCAATAAAAACTTGTTCCCTGAAAGTATGTTCGCTGTGCATCTGAGGATGTTTTGGCAGTCAAAACTCTGCGCGGTGTAAGAATTTGTGAAAGTAAATGCCATTAAAAGATTAAAAGCTTAGCAGTACTTTCAGATTTATGGACCTCCACGCAGTGTTGTAAAAGCCCTTTGTTTGTCAGGTTTAAAATTTAGGCGGCTCGGTAGACCAAGAGACACTTCTATGGAGATTTCCCAGACGTAGTAACTTTTAATTTCCATTCTCGATGTAATAGTAGAAAAGGACCTTTGAAAGTCAATAGGGAATTGTTTTGTATAATCGCTTTTCTTACCCACTTTCCCTTATTCGTCTCGCAACATTATCCTTTCAGTTTAGAACAACAATGAAAAATATCCCTTTTTCTTGCTAAGTTTTCGTTAGTTCAACTCTCTCGTATCCATATCAGAAATACTTTTAAAAGTAGCAGTATAGTGTCGGAACTTGTAAAATAATACACGGTTTGGATTATGTCGCTACTAGTTTCATAACTTTTGATAACATTTATTTCCTGTCTTGGCCCTGAATTTTATGTAAAACGACAACATAATGACTTGAAAGCATTTAATTTCACATTGTGGTCAGCGTAAAAATATACAGGACTTTGCTGTTAGTAATTTTTTGCCGGATTCGTCTGTTAGTTTTTAAAATTTAAGAGAATTTAGTTAACAGTATATATAATTAAGCATTGTTCTGAATCTGCACCTAATCTGTCAATTTTCCGCTTGTGGTAGTAATTGGCTAACCATCTGTATATTACTCCAACTCTGTAGACCATAAACACAGCAACGGCTGTAACATATTCAAAAGCAAAGTAGCCTATCTTCCAGCTGACAACTTATATCTCTTAAACTTCCACCCAAAACTTTTCTAAATAATGCCATGTAGGGTTACGTTAATATATACCTATTTCAGGTAATAAACAATTTACATTTCCATTATGAAGAATTTGACATTAACGGATGTTCATAGTGTTCAATTCCTGGCGGACGCATCTTATGTTCTTCACGTAATTTTGGATATTGAAGTTCGGATACCATGGAGGCTACACGCTTATTTTAAACCTTTCATTGTCGGAAAAGCATCATCGTTTAAAAATGACTGCATGAAAATTACGGCACAAAAGGAGTAAAATTTTGTATCGTATTTGGAAAACGTTTTCTAATGCATGTCCAGGGACCGTCGTTGCCTGTTCTAGATGCCAGATGTCAAGTCTTGAATCATGGATCGTATTGAAAACACTGTCCGTGATTCTCATTGCTGCTTGTATTAGTCGTGAGAGTCTTCTCACGATATATGTTCTTTGTTTCACGTGAGTTACTGATTCACTGGTATCTGTCATAGATTGCAATCTTTGAAGACAACCGGAGAATGAAAACTATTCAAGTCATACCGGTCCCATAAAATGTGATACAAAGCATAGCGAGGTATAATTTTGAAAATGTGCATAAGTCTGTCAGAACAATAGCATTTAAAATGAATTATTTCAAGGCACATTCTTTAAATATTTTAAGTTCGTGTGTAAATACTACTTGGCAGTTTTCAAGAGTTAGATATACACGAAAACAGAGACCTCTATATTAGGATAACAGTTTTGTAGTTTTCCTCAGTCTCTTCAGGCAAATGACGAGAGTAATTTGAAATATTTCACTGCCGCCTCTTTCAAAATCGTCACCAAACTTTGTTCATGATGACGTTTCCACCTAATTTGACCTTATGAATTAATACAGTTGAAACAACATATTTAATTAACTTAAAAATATTGATTAATTGCTATTATGCTAAAAGTCCCAGAGGAAAGGTGACAAAAGGGTTGAGCGTTGACTGACAGCAGAGTGAAACTGGAACAGTGGGCCTTTTAGCGTTCAGCTCCCCTCCAGTAAACATTTTTGTTAGTCGGTTCCTGTAATTCGAAGCCTGCAAACAGTTACAAACAATCCCTTTCACTGTGTTTGTTCCCGGGCCAAGGAAATGAATTTACGCTGCAGCGTGATTATGTAGACCTTAAGGGATTCTGTTACATTTTCAAATCGAAGTATTCAGTGAATGTTGACAAGCAGGGCGGTCGTCCAAGGCACCTGGGTGAAACTATTATCATAATTTCTTCTTTTATCTAAGAGAAATAAACGGAAATACTAATTTTGCGGTCTTATTTTTATGTCATCTGGGTATTCCATACATAATGATCTTAAAGTTTGTTGCAAACAGTGATGTATTCGCATTCAGAACCGAACAAGACAGCCATCTATGTTTAATTTGCAGTTCGTTGACTACGTGACAAGTAATCCCATCAGTGCTGTCGAAATTTTACCATTTGCATCCATGTCCTGGTGCTTAGAATTTACTTTTAGGTAATTAGGCGTAGATAAATCATTACAAATACCTCTCGTTTCATAAAAGCATGTAAGATTGTGTACAGAGTCTTCGTAACACAGGCATATCGCCACTTGCACTTGCTTTCAGATTACGAAAGCTCACGATAAAGCTTGTTGATATTACATGTTCTGCATATGAGAAAAGCCTGGGGAGGGGAAGGGTTTTGTGACGTAGATCTGGTGCCACGACGTAACCATGGCGACGCTTAAGAACTGTGCAAAGCGCCTCTGAAGGAGACAAGAGAGACCCACAAACGATGTTCTTTTTGTCCTGCGATTTATTGCATTAAAGGAGGTTTCCTTGCCGATGAGGTCACAGTAAGAAATGTATCCAGCTGCACCATACTCGGATGCTATTTTGACCCCATATCTTAATATGTCAACATCAGATCCATTCAAGTTTGTTCGTTGAGTAGGAGTAAAGACATTTATTCCTATTGGCGGAGTCTGTAAGTTAAGCAGTCACATTTTTTTCCTGGCAATTTTTCATAGTCGCCCATCTTCAACGACATTATTTATGTCGCATGGACTTACGCACGTTCAGAAGAGAAGTTGTGAAAAAAGTCTTCTAGCTAGGCCTTCCAGCCTCATCCGTTTACTTTTGTAATGTGAATTATGCTAGAGAATTATCAGGTACGCATTTTTGTTCTTTTCATATCAACTGATTATTCTGTTTTTCAGTAATGTAACGAATATTCAACTGTTTCTTTAATTTTAAAACTACTAAGCAACGGCTGGTTTCGGAAACTTTAAGCCAGATATCTCAATTTTAGGTCTGCGAATAGTGACATGGTTTATGTTTCATGCATGTTTGTGATCTCGTATTTCGTCACTACCATGTAGATATGACGAATGGACCTCCGTAGTAGCAGCCGCTGATTTGGAAGTTGTTTATTCAAGATTGATGTTTATTTAAATTAGAAATACAGCCTGTACAAGCTGTCATTAGGGGAGGAGCCCCCGATGCACTCAGTGCTGTTTGATAACCAATCATACTAACGATATATCATGGTTTTAATGCTCTTGTTTTGATATCTATACCAGCACGCACAAACACCACATAATGCGTCGGCACTTCAGTCTGTAAACAATTTGTTATTTAAACTCAGACGTATTTCATCAATCACTGATTATAAAATTGTGCAAGTTGAATCGCGGGTTGGCTTTACGTTATCAGGTGAAATAATAGCAAAATGTAATCTATAAAAATAAGAATTAGTTGGTGCAGTCAATACTTTCCTTGTGCTGAGCTGCCACGACAGGAAGACTTGAGGATGGAGCACGCGTAGATCACTCATGTTTGGACTCGGCACAAAATGGTGGTTAGTAGTCATCCTCTGGTACAAATTATAGTACCATTTGGACGATAAGCTCTCTGGAAGTGGTGGCAAAGAAAAAAATCATCCTTACCAGGAATCTAATCCAGGTCTTCCAGCCCATTTTACTGATGAGATCTCTCGGTTCTTTGTGCCAATTTCTGCAACCAGTTTGTTTTTAAATTTGGCTGAAACTTGCTGAAAGGAAAGAATGTTTTAAGTTTTGAACATTTATCCCCCCCCCCCCCCCCCCAGTAGAACTGTGAGAGTTCTGGTATTTATTTTGATTTGTTGCATTCTTCAAGAAGAATAAATATCACATATATTAGACTAAGATTGTGGTGTGATACTGGATAAGAATACTTAAGAAATTTTCAAAATATAGATAATAAAGAACATGGCCAAACATTTGTCTTGTCCCTAAATAGACGGCTCTAAGGAAACTGGTGTAAATGTTTCTCCATTTTATTTTTGTAAGCAATTGAGTTATTGAAATGCGAGAATCTCCTGGGAAATTCTTTTTTCATAGTTCTCTTTTATTTGTTTTATATTGTTCTGTTGTCGGGATACTGAAGTATTGCTTGCCTCCCGTGGGTAAGAATCTTTTTGTTCAGAATCTGCAGTGGAGGAATGATCTATGAAGAAATACGATCTAGCTAGACACGAGAAAATGAAAGTGCTCTGTTCATTTGAATTTTCTTACAGCGTTAGGTGTCAAATCAGACGGCACATGGCAGTTTATTATTGTATTATTGCTTACATAAAGATTTGAGAAGAAATATAGTCTAAGAGATAATTTTTTGTGATGATTCCCACGCCATATTTTATTAATCCATCATTGGTTTGATTTGATTTTACATCCTACTGCAAAGTTTAACATGCTTTGTCAAGTTAGAGGAATACTTGTGTTTCTTATTCAAAATTTGAAGAATTTTGCCTCATTTACTCCGACATTAATTATTTATTTTAGGTTCTTTGTGGTGTCACATCCCATTCTGAACATTAGCCTGCTCTATTTTAATAAGGATTGGGCTATGTATCTGTAGAGATCATGGGGCTTATTTCGTAATTTATATTCAAGTGTTCGAGTTGTTATCCATGAAAATTTATGGTTTGCCTTGAAGTTTGGTGTAAGTGTAGAACATGAAGTTGGCTGTTTTCTGAGATGTTGCGACGTGTAATCTAGTAGATAGTGACCAACGTTTCAGAGCTACTTACTGCCTCCATAATCAGCGATGGTGAGGACAGTACCCCTGAAACGTCGGTCAGTATCTACCAGACTATACAGCGCAACATCCCAGAAGATAGTCACATTCGATACTCGTTACCATGAGAACTTGAAATATCACCGAGCGTAGAATAGTTTTGTAAGTAGTAACTGGTTCAACGATTTGTAACTCGTAGATTTTGCCCCTTACCATCGGCTGTGGGAACCAACCAGCGTCCAATACAATAAGTTCGGAAGCTCTTATCCCTAAGGTAAATCGGCCGGAGAGTGAAGGTAACAACTCAACTTCCATTTCCACTAGGGCCTACGTCTTTAGTGTACTGTCTGATCGTACATTACTTGCACGAAGCAGGAATGCTAACCACTACACCGAGTTATTCGATCATTATGGGGCATTAACGTAATGACTATTGACAGGGAAATAACTGAAGTAAGCAGGGAAATTCTACCGTGTTTCTTATTTGTCAGTCACAGATCCCACATTGCTCTAGAAATGAACCCGGGCCTTCAAGAAGTGATTTTCACTTCTAACCGCCCTTACTGTGGCTCGGCTTTCTGTTTGGATGGTAGAGCAAGTCAAATCGAATCGTATAGAAATATTTTTCCTTGCTTATTTAAGTTTCTGCTTCTATAAATCAGCTCAGCTGACGGAAGCGATTGAATAAAAACTGGTTTATAGGAATATCGTACGAGATTCCAACATACAAATGAAGAGAATGAGGGTGAGAAACGGCAACCAGACTTGAAACGCGTGTCTCGATGTACAGCTGCAGCAAAAACTTAGTTAATCATGCATTTGAATTTGCTATAAGGCATATATGTAGGGCTTCTAATACAAATGTGCCACTTAATATAACAATGACAATGATTTGAACTGAAATTGTTTACAGCAGTAATTAGCTTGAGTTATAACGATTATGGTCAATATACCAGCTACAGTTTACATGATCTGGTAATTTGTATAAGTAGCCATTAAGATGTTTTTGTGTACGAGTTGGATAATTGGCGCGTGTTGCATCATGCGATTACGTAATTTAGAAGTTGTGTGCTATTTAGTTTGGATTTAGTTTGTTTTGTGGTTGTATTAAGGATTTTATTACACGCAATGTTTTATGTTTCAAGAAACGAGGAGAATTTTTTTAGCAAGTTATTTGGTGGTGAGACCCCTTTTAGGAAAATAAAATTGTAAGCTAACTAGTAGTGAGTGGAGAAAATTTCATACCGAGGCACTAAGTAATCTCTGCTCTTAAACCGACTATATTGCGATGACCAAATCAAGAAAGCTAAAATGGGCTGTGCATGCAGAGCGGATGGGCGAGATGAGAAATGCTTATAAAATTTTAATTGGGAGGCCTAGACGGGAGAGAGAATTCGGTAGACATTGGAGTAGATTTGGAAGACAAGATTATAATTGAACGATTATTAAATTCTCAAGAAGGGCTCTGCTCCGTGGTGTTAGGCTGGTGTCAGGGCTTTGGTCTTCCGGTACAGCTCCAACCAAAATACTAAAGTTCCGAATACAAGGTTCCAGAGTCTACAAATCAAAAGAAAAGAAAACACGAATTTAGGAACAGGAAGGCATATCCGTGTTTTACTTAATTATCTGTAGGAATCTGCGCCTCTAAACAGTCAGCAAAGCATTAAGTCGCGGCCGGGGCGGAAAATTTTTCACCATCTAAGCAACTATCAGGTTCACAAGAGTTTCGTAGAGTTGGTTTCTTGTGTCCGTGTTCTGTGATTGCGTTAACACGTTTTGATTCTTATGACTGCTTTACTAAATCCTGGGTTGCCGTTAGAGTTACTCAGTACAATACGGATTGTGCGTAAGTTTATGGCGTAAGTTATTATGTATATGTGTTGTATCAGTCTAGCAAACTAAAATTCAGGATGATTTAATAGAATATCATTGCATTATTCATTAGCATAAACAGAAATGCGGTCTCAGTCTGGAGCTGTGAGTGACACACGCGCTGTTCGTCCTGCGTCGTACGTCTTCAGCTGCCTTTTTACATTCCGATCTCCCGCCACAAGTCTGAATATGGAACGTCTCGAGACGTTTTATCCTAGTTGAATTAACAATTTCACGGACGTCTGTATCTGGGTGGTCGCCATTTTGATCACATTGACAGGTAAATGTCGACAGTGGCGCTGGTTCTGCTATTCTGTTGCCAACAGTTTCAAGTTACACGTTACCTAACTGAATTGTGTAGGATGTTTCTTAAAAGGAACTGTTAAGCCCATTAACTTTTTCCTAGGACCTCGACATTTCATTTTCGAGATCAAAAAATCAGTTATTAGATCCTAGCCTAAATCAGTTTCATTTGTATCTTAAATCATTGTTTTGATCTCTTTCTTTGAGGTTTCAGGACACTTACGTATGTACTTCTCATTTCAAGTGTTCGCCATTCTTCATTTAATCAGTCAAATAGTATTCAGTTACTTACACCAAAGGGCAGTTAAAATTTAAGGACACAGTGAAGACGTGAAGTAATTTATCATATGTCCAGGAAGTATGTGATCAGCTGTAGAGCAGACCCACAAACTGTCAAACGGATGAACGGATGGGAAGACCTACAAAATAACTGAATTGGATGTTTTTATTTTTTAACACCGAAAGGGTGTTTCGTGGTGTTCATGAATGGTTATCCTTTGTGGTACAGTTAGCTTGTATGAGGTGAATGTTACAAGATATATTGGGCATGATGGCTCACGAAGACGGCTAGACAGTCATAAATTAGTACCACAAAACAAACTATTCATGGTCTTCACTGAACTGAAGGTGAATAAATTATGATTATAAATAAATCAAAATACGAACAACATAGCATTGACAGACAAATCGTTGGTACCGAATTTTTACATAAATTCCAGATCATAGAATCTACATGATGAATATTTCAGAAAGGTTTAAGTAAGTGTTAAGTCGCATAAGAACCCACATTAATTAAGCTTGTATAGATAGGTCACAGTGAATCATGTATTCATAATTGATATCATTACCAAATGTTATCTTTCGTGTCTTTATCTGAGCCATGCTGGTGACTTTACCATAGCCAAAAAATTTCCTTCATCGTACAGCACTCGACTTTGTAAAAACTGCTTTTTTATAATTATATAAAAAGAAAATGTTATGTGTTAACGGACAAATAAAGGATTCCGCATTAATTACTACGACAACAGAATGTTTACGTACAATGTAAAGTAGTTGGATAGTTCTGGGTTTTGGTGAGGTATCGGTTACGTAGGCGGCTGGATGTACCCCAGAGCGGACCCAGCGGATAGAACACCACTGACGTATTACGTTCATTCGTTAGCTGGTAATCTTAATTTTACGTTCCATCATTTAAACGTTCATAACAGATAAAAATTTTGTGGCTTTAAAACATACTGTAGTAAATAATGATGACGTTTCGTTTTATATACTTAACTCATACCCATAGGTTTCTTGCAATTGCCTTTTATCAAAGAACGGGAAGTCGCCCATTTTGACTTGTTCTGTACGGATAAACGAATATAGGAAACCACAACATAAGTCGAAACAAACAAAGCATCATTCTTTATATTAGTTTCTGCGATATGATCGGAACAATAAATCTTGACAATGCTTCGTAATTGCTACTTTGTATTCGGTTCATGCAGGATGCTTTGTCCATGTAAGGCAAGTCACAGCTAGCGATCTGCAGGGTTCGATTACCTGGACCTAGCAACTGATACTTGTTTCAGTGATATTTTTATTGCAAATAACACACGTCCTCCTAGAGTTCCCTCACCTTAACTAACACTTTTATTTCGGTTTCCGGACACTTATCTGACATTGTGGTAATACAACCCGAATGATCAACGTTGCAAAAACCGAACCCTGTCCCCTATCTTCTTCACAGCATGTTACTTAACATCAATGGTGATGTAATTGGCTGCTATTACTATTTTGTAGGATGACTGGCTTAAAGGAATTGTAAAATTGCAACTGAGCACCGTGCAACTTGAAGTTTGTACTGAACCGATGACGAGCTCTGTGAGAAGCCGATAGTCACTCCAGTGATAAAAAATTCTGTACTTTTAGTACAGGTTGAAGGTTCATTAGGTTTAGTGTTCACAAGAGTCGGTCATTTCATTCTGTCCTCAGCCAGATGAGTCCAGTACACATTCTCATAATTACTTCCATAATCAATAAAATCTTCTCGGGCAATCAGCCGCGTTAACTGGTTACCGTAGTAAACCGACGTTTCGGGAACGAACTGTGTTAACAGAGGCGACTTCCGAGGATCCAGTCACATCAGAACCATGAAGATTGGGACAGAATTTGTTCCCGAAACGTCGGTTTAATACGGTAACCAGTTAACGCGGCTGATTGCCCGAGAAGATTTTATTGATTGTACTCGCCGCGAAAGTCTCAAATCCTATACTTCCATAATATTTGACTCAACTCAACAAAAATTAAATTCTGACAACTTTTACTGCAGATACCAAATTTTATCGGAATTTTTATGAGATTATGAAATATAATGCGCTGTCTGACGGAGAGATGGACATATTTTCTACCCATAATCCGTTAACTCTTTACACTTTGGGAAAGTATATACAAATAAATAAGGCTGAATTGTAATAATACCATTCCACGCAAAACCGTGTCATATAATTTACGTACATACCTTTTTAAATGTCTTTATAAAAATCTAATTAAAAATGTGTTAATTTCTGTTAAAAGGTAAAGTGGCAAGCTCGTCTTAACGAACGCACTATTGTTTGCGGAATTGCTTCCTCGTTTGTTCATAAATGTTTTGTCTCGTAGGAATACAGAAGCCTGAATTAAGTCAAATTTCCTTCGTTGCAATTACTGCTTCTTTGTTTCACACTTTTCCTCACACAAAGGACTGTACAAGAGCATAGCTTTGTCCTATCTGCTCTTACGTCACAGGGAAGAAAGCATTTGTAAAATTGGCGCAACTGTAGTGACATCTATTTCTGTCCTGTTTCACTGCAATACGAAAGCGTCAATTGTTTTCGCTATTTTCGTCCGTCTCCTCGTCTGCACTGAACAATCATTTTGGAAGACGGATTTATTTCTACACATTTTAGAAGTTTTTTCGTTTAACGCCAAGGAATACGCCCCGTGGTACAAGACCTTGGGCAGTAGTAATCGACTCGGTTGATAGAGAAAATCCAAATTTTTATGGTAATCAGTAGTTCAATACCGTATTCACTAAAAGCTGCTATCGGAACCTCTCCTGATCAAGTTCAGTCCCCTTCAACTTTACGAACTGTTTTTATAAGATCAGTTTTAATATTATCTTGACATCTGCGTCTGGGTCGTTTAATTGTTCATTTGGTGGACTTGACATCCAGTATAGTCTATCAAGAACCCTGCCACCTATCCACTTCGGAAAGTCTGTAAGATAATTACCCCTACAAAATTTGAGTAGGTATTTTCGAGTTTGCTTGAAAAAAACACGTGTTGATTTGTTGGTGGTGATTTATTAAAACCTAAACGGGTTTGCTTAGATTGTGGAAGGCTGGTCAGTGTAGATAATGAAACAATGTTCTCGTCGCGCTGTGTTACGCGTACCTCTTGTTCGCGTTGTTTGCTGGGCTGTGTGAGTGACAGACTTCGGGACACATTTACGTAAATCACCCGAGTGAATGGAAAATAATTGCGGCCACACTTTTTGTTATTATGTCGTTAACAGGACACAGTAAACATAATTGGGAAAAATAATGTTTTCGTACGTACACAATCGTTCGTCACTGTTGAAGCAATGCGGGATCGTTCTGGATTTGTATTTCGGACGTTCATGATTCGAATCTAGACTGAGTATGTTAACTATAGGCGAGTGAGGGAATAGGACTTCCAAATAGGATATTATTCACTCTTCTATTCTTTGAATACATGTCATTATTCTCCCTACCTCACTCGACGTAATATAAAATTTTTATTCAAAATAGCGTCGTTAAATAAACATAGTATCAGCTCTTGAAGCATATTTCTATAAGCGTATTCAAATTCCTCAATGACTATTTAAACCTGTCCGTCTGTCTGCCTGCGTGTGTAAGCAATAAACAACTCGAGATGTGTTGAAGGGATTCATAATTAAATTTCGTATTCGTGAGTTTTATTAAAATATGACGATTTACTTAAGTTGTGGCTAAAATCTGAGAATAATAGCGTAACCACGTAATTTTCCACGCACTGAAATGACTGTGTACGAAATTTCGGTAACATGGTTAACATGGTTGAAATTCCAAAGATCAAATTGTGGGGATTGCGTCAGACTTGCGCTGTGCGCAGCCGACAAGTCGCAACTTGTTAAAGTTGAAGACAGATGTCGATTCTCATTATTTTCTTATGATGAGTTTAATATCGGTGGTCGCGCTGTCTAGATCGCTCGAGAACTGGAATCACTACTTCATGGAAGTGTCCGCGTTTTTCCTGTCTGCTTTATGGTAGTCGGTCACACTTCCGCCGCGTGTCTAGACAGCGGTTTCCACCACACTTTATGGCAGTCTGCAGCCCTACTGTCGGGTCGTCGTTAAAAGAACTAAAACATATAGCCAATTCAGTACAGGTGGCTCTCGTTATACGCGGGGGTTAGGTTCTTGAGAATCATATCGAAAGCGTATAAAACAGAAAACGTGCAACATGCTAGTTTATATTATGAGTGATTCACAAAGAGAGACCTTAATTTGTGGTGTACCCGGAATTAAAATGGTGTGGCGAGTCAGTGAAACTGCGCGCGCAACTCGGTGGGTCTACGCTGCAGCTTCTGCCGTGGCGACGATAGGATACTGATTCCCTCATGACACTGAAATAAAACCGCGGATATGCGAAATCGCGAACGACAGAATTGAATCCTGTATAATTTCTTCTTTCTTCTCTCTTTGTGTCTTTGTCTCCTTTTCCTCAGTAAACCTTTTTTACCATCTCTTTTTCCTGTTTTCCTTATTCTTCTTTTACATTTTATGCCCCCAAGTTGTGTAACATCACTCAAGAGAATGATGTTCAATTCAGGAACACGAGAAAGACTGTCATGACGACCTGGAAGGTACAATACCTGTACTTGGCCGTAGAATCTGAAGAAACCTCCACTCAGGGTATCGAGTGTCTCGACCGTGGTTCAAACCAGAGTCCTCCCATATAAGGAAGCAGCGCTGGTAACCAATATACCGCAGCATTAATGCAGTCCAGTCTCTTTACTACATTGTTCTTAATTAAAGCTATCCTTCCAAGGGAAGCCCATATGTGTAATTAAGCGTCGTGTAAAAGCCATTAGGCGTGGACCAGTTGGAACACCTCATCGCGTCCACTGCGCTGAGAGCTACAACAGCTAATAAGCTGATGCACTCCGTTCCCTGATTGAAATCGTAACAGAAACACGTGCCCCAGTAGTGGCATACCTACTCGTTAGCCCCTTCCGTGCTCGGCTCGTTATTTTGACGACATTTCAGTTTCCCACGGCGACGAGTGTGAAGATGGCTGTCTTCTGGGATGTCACGCCGTGTATTCTGGTAATTATTTACCGACATTTTCAGTAATTGTCTTTTTCATTACATCGAAACTTTGTTAGGCGTTGTCAGTTTTCTGACGTGTAGTTAGTACACACGACGTTTCGGGAATTTTTCCTCATGACTGTCTTCAGGTGATTGGTTAACGTATTTAAATAGATTTGTGATAATAGTCGCTGAGCCGGTCAAAATTCTCAGCTTTCTATGAAATATGATCGTTGATGAACATGTTCACAAAATCCCGTCACATTTGTGTTTATAATTCTACTCACATGTTTCTTTATTTTAATATTATCTTCCCATCGGCGTTCAGTAAAATCTGTTATGTTTCTCCACTGAAATTCTGTACTTATTTTCCATTTCACGCCCATTTCATATTCCTCGTTTCGATTATCAGGAGAATGTTTGGTGAAGGGAACAAATTATGAAGCTCCTTATTAATTAAGTAATTTTCCTGACCTCCTGCTCTTACACCCTTTTATTAATTTTTCTTTTACCTTTCTACTAAGCTGATAGGTTTGTTTCCAGACCCACCTGTCTTTAAAACTTTGAAGTTTAATTTAATACAAACATTAAAGACGAGCTGAGATTTTGATATGTGATAATTGTGTTATTATCTCTGCATCCATCCTTCCCACACTTTACTAGTTCGGACAAATTACAACCCTTGGATACTAAACAGGATTTAAAATATACAACAATTAAAACGCTGTTATTTATCTAATTTTCTTGGCGTTTCAGTTCGGATGGCACTGCAGAATCTTGATGGACAGTTATTGAGCATTGTTAACTGTTTTGACTATCGCGAATAACGTTGTTTAACATTAAAATTGTGTGTGCAGTACCATTATAATACAGTAAGTTTTTCGGCAAATGATGCGAGCCTCGAATTTCTATCTTCTGATACTTGATAAGGCGTACAAATTTTTCGTAACACTTACGTTTTCACTTATATTTTGTGCACGATTAAAGCCTACTCATTGTTGGGTTATGATCGTGCTTTGATAAAACGAGATAATGACTTCCTGGTTTTGTCAAGGGTTTAGAATATATGGACACGCTACCAGTCAGTACCCACCATTTTGTATTTGCCAGATACTGGGTTCA
The DNA here is from genome assembly GCF_977971745.1 of Zootermopsis nevadensis. NCBI lineage: Eukaryota > Metazoa > Arthropoda > Insecta > Blattodea > Termopsidae > Zootermopsis > Zootermopsis nevadensis. The sequence continues at coordinate 9,538,398 of NW_028259153.1, read as the reverse complement.
ACCTCAAAGTTTTACCTTATTGTTAAGTCTTCAATTCTTAAATCGCATTTAAAATAGCAGTTCCGCTGTGTTTATGGCCTGTGTACGTCCCAAATTGCTTTTATTTATTCATTGTCTGGATAGCCTTAAATTCGGTGAAGTCGATTTTACACACATTAGCCAACTATTGTGTAGTGATTAATAGCCTACAACGTTGAGAAATATGTTATTTATCTCTCTCATATCTTAGTATTTTCGTCGCCAAGAAATCAAAGTTCTGTTGTGTACAAATTTCTGAAACATGCTGTAGTTCGTTCCTTTGAGGTTGTTTAAATGTCATGAGGAGTGTGTTCAGAAATATTATCGAATGGATAAATAGAAAGCGCCAGTAGTCTGAATCCTACCTGAAGCTTGGTTCTTGTTTGTGTTCAACAAACGAAAGCAATAACTTATGGAAATTAAGGAACGCCTAATGGCATGGCCGGAATGATGAATGGACTTAAGTTGTTAATGGCATTCAAAGACTTCTTCCTTATCGTGGCAGAATCGATATTACTGAGTGGCAGTTCTCTCTGCTGAATGAAGTTTCTTGAATAGAAGGAAGTATATTAAAGTGTTCTCTTCTCAACTAATGATCAAATACCTGCTGTTCAAAGGTGTGCCAGGTTGTTAGTTAAATATCTAGAGATGCTGTACTGTAATATTTTCTCAAGTGGGGCTTTACAGAAATTGAGGAACATGCTAGTGGAACTGTTTCGACAATGTTGATTACTGTTACAGAAATAATTTTATTTTGCCATTGCTAATAGTTTGAGTAATATTTCAGAAGAGGCTGGCATTGACACTAGTTGACGATAAGGGTCATCTCTATCTGACGTGACACACCTTACTTCTAGCTGACATCGAAGACAGCATTGTAAACGTCGAAAAATTATATTGAGTCAATTCCGTATAGTCTTGAATAAGTATACCGACGTTTCAGAGACGCTTGTTGCCTCTATCAGTAGGGTGAACATCCTGATAATGGAGGCAGCAAGAACCTCAGAAACGTACGTAAAATTCTACCAGCCTACACGACGCTACAACACATAAAACAGCCTTATTCATACTGTCGTGAGAACCTGAAATCTCACCAAATAAGCCCATTAATTTGTTGTCACTGTTCGTGAAACTGGATTAATAAGTAACACGTATCGTATCGGAATTAACTTCGGTTGTGATGTATCAGCACGTTACGTTTGAAATGTATTTTAGACAGTGAGGAGTGGACAACATAATATTATATATGTATAGTCGATAACGGAAAAAGAAATATTTTGTGGAATGACAACTTTTGATCACAGAGATGCGAACGCGTCGTAAAAGTATGAATTTCTTTAACGTTCTAATGAAATGTATTCTGTGGTTCTAAAACACAAACTAGCATTTATATCGAAGTGCCATTATTTTTTTCAGAACAAATTCTCAGTTCTTGTCGTTGCACGACATCGCTGTACCATTTTTTACACTTTAAAGCATAGTGGTTAAATACATATACCACCTACTTCTCAATTCAGTACGACATTGTAACTCTCCGTTTTGCCCACAGAGTGAATTTCTGGGTTTTGTATGCTTCTCGGGACAAAGATTATTTCCCTAAACGTCATTAACCAATCGGTCTTCGTAAAGTAGATGCGTTGTGTTTTCTTCAAAGTAAAAACTGAATGTTTAAATATTATTTGAATTAAGTTCGTATTACAAACGGTCAAAAGAATGCCACATCGAAGTAACTCCAGAGGGTAACAAACTTTAAGTTCGTGAAATAATTCTATGTCCTTTATGGAATCCTGGTCCAGTACCGCCATATTCCTTTAAGGAATATTTTAATATTATCCCCACGTATGCGCCTAGTATGTCCAAATGTGATACTCAGTGTAACATTTTACAAATTTCAAATGAAATTTGTAGACATGTTAAGCCTTTGCAGTCCAGTGTTAACTATTGTGTCCCACGTGCTGCAACAATCAACAACTCTTCTTTTTGTAATTATTTCATATGATTCTCGGTAAAGAGAGATCATTTCCGTAAACAGAATTAACCATTTGATGTTCAAACGGTAAAGTGTTGTGTTTTCTTTGCGGTATGGACTGAATTCTTAAATATTATTAGGCGAAATTCAACTTCAAAGGGTTATCGTGTTATATCATTTTGTAATTACACGTCAGTATTTTCTACAATGAGTTGTTTTTTAAAGAATTACAAGTTTAATTTTACCTTGTAAGTTGGTGTTATATGAGACCGACATGGATTACCATTAAATTATATAACACGTACTTCAGTGTTAATGACATCCAGATATCTTGAATATTATCTTGGCTGCAGCATTCCAAATGTCAGGCACAAGATTTCCGAACATGGGTGCATTCTGTACAAGGAATAGGACTATATAAGAAATCTGATTACAGCTGGGTCAGGATAATTGCTCACAGCCGCCCAATCTGGGCCAGTTTTTGTGAAAACGTTTAATTGAACAGCCTGACGTTGAACGGTGGATAAACAATCAGTCGGCTGTTCAGCCAGTAGCAATGGCATGTGGTCCATCCAAAAATAATCTACTTTTCTTATCGCTCGGAGCCAAATCAAGACGGAATTTAACTGCTGTCAGATCTTTGCAGCAGAAATACCGTGATATCATCCGGAGTAAACATTTATCTCAATTTTATTTCATACAGAACAGCCAACATAAACACACTAATGTTTAAGCCTTAAGCTATGCCACATATACGTTGAATTATACAAGCTGCATGGAGAATTAAAGTGACACAAATACATTTCTTTGATCACAAATAACTTGAAGAGAACTTCGGTTTCGTGTCAAATGTTGAAAATTATATATCATTTCAACAAATATCACAGTTGCCGTCTTTAGGGCGAACATGTCATGGTGCAGTGGTCTGCCCTATATGTTACTTTAAGAAAAACATCCAACCATCACATATTTTCTTCATTTGTTGCCGAATCATTAGATAATTTTCAACACTCGACGCGGTTCATCCCCGAAAACAAAATCCCAGCCTTGAAAACCGTTTTGACAAGAACAAGGGTCAAATGCGAGAAGCAGCAATTTCATTGGTTGCTCTCACAAACTTCTCTTCGGCCTACTAACGGATCCTTTCCCCAGTGGCTTACAGTTCCAAGGGAGATATCGATTTTACCTTCTGTTATCCTCTCCTTGTGTTTAGACCGTTATAGTCTGTACAGCCAATTATATTATCCCTTAAATTAAATAACTGTGGCTCTTCATCTCTTATGCTAAGCGACGTACATAGACTGAGGATGTTAAGGATAGGGTAATGAAGGGAATATTTTAACCTGATAAGCATATAGTAACAAGAGGCCGGAGGAACTCTTATAATGTGAGGATTCATAATGTGCCCTCTTCAGTAGATATTCTCAGGGCTGTCAAGTCATGGAGTTTGGGATTGGCCGGTAGTGTAGCACGCATGAGATAGATCGGAATATCTTACACAGTTTTAGGTGGTAAAGGAGGGCTTATGGTATTGTGAGCATCTGAGATGCCTGGGCATAAATTGGAGGATAATATAAAAATTGATCTTGAAGAAATATGGGTGGTTAATTATTAACTGGAATCATCTGGCTAAGAACAGGCTCCAGGGGCATGCTTTTCTGAACAATGTAAATGAACTTTCGGTTTACACAGCTGTTTTTATAACTACTATTAGCTACTGTTCGAGCTAGACAGCTCTATATTATACGAGGTTAGTTATAAATACTTATTTACAACATAAGTCTCAGATTGCGACAGTGAACCTGTGTATTTCAGTAAAATCGAAGGCGAATATTGAATGCAAGCATAAGAATACACATTCCTGAATGTAAGCCGAAATGTGTTCCTTTGGAATTAGCAACGTTGTAGAGAAGGCAAAGTGGGACAGGGTTCAAAGAGATTGGCAAATTCTGGAGTTGGGAACTTTGCTAAGGTTCTCCACAAAGTTTGAATTACATGCGCTCGGATACGAGGATGGGACCTCTACCACACAACGCCTGTGGTATCAAGGGTTCTCATTAGCACGGTGAACGGAATAACAGTGCCGTATTAAGGCTTCTGTTGCTGTTGGAACACATTAAACGTAATGTAATGTAACGTAACATGCCGTGACGTGACATCCTAATTTTCAGACTTTCGTATCAGCGCAAATTGTAACGTGGTGTTTTACAATATTTACAACGAATTTTATAATCATATTATTTGTCTTATTTATAAATAAATACAAAAAAGTATCTACATTATTTCTGTCCTTAACAAAGAATAACTTCTTCAGAGAAGTAAATTTAAAATTACATATTTAATTCGTATATTATTACCAAGCATGAAATTTACAAACTGGCATCCGAATATGATGAAGTCACAAAATACTTTATACCATTTTAATATTATCCTCACATTGTTACATCTGCAAGTAATGTTGTTTATTCATACATGGATTGATAATACTAGAATACGTATGAGATAAATGGGGTATAAATATATTGTATTAAATTTCCTCAGGGGCGCAAGTTCTGGTTATGGTTTTAGTGAACTGGGTGGAGGCCTGTCGGATTGTAGAAGTATAAAAAAATCTGTTTGACCAATTGAATGATTGTTAGCTGTTCCAGGAAATCCATGCACCAAGGACTGGAGTTGGTTAGTTGGTTGAATGTTTGTCGCTTTGACTTGATGTGTCAGTAATTAGGCGAGCCACAATTAGCAAGTTTTGGCTGTCGTCCTTTGTATCGCCAGACCCGGACAGTGGAGATGTGTTTTACGGTAAGCAGTCTTGTGCACGTGTTGAAACTTGTTAATTGCACGTGTCGGAGGAAGGGGAGGGGGGGACAATAATCGATCTTGAAACAAGATCTCACGCTGTGTCTATTACGTTCCACAACAGCCCCATCGATATCCCCCATCGATTCACGCCCTAGATCGATTAGTTACCCTGAAACTATTAACTGGCACCGTCAGAGCCTTTTTATTGGTCTCAGTTCAAGGACAATCATTAACTTATGTGAAGAATGTGTAATGCCATTCGTTGGAAGTAATTAAGCATCGTCTTCATGAGATAATGGCCTTCAGTTTTTAAATGTAAAACAGCCTTCAGAGCTTTTGGGTGTTTTGAGGAAGTGTCAAAATTTTGCAACTAACGTTTCGTGACATTTGTGTGTCTGTTCAAAAGTTGTGTAATGTCTGAACTAATTGATGTCTATGGACATTCTTACCAATGCACCTGTCGATCTGCATAGTAAAGTAAAGCGTCCCGCTACTGTCCACAGACCAGGATAAAAGCCCTGCGGGGGGAAGTCGTTTCTGGTGCGGTGCGGGGGGAATGTTACTTATCAGCTGGACTAGAAGGCTGCTATTGGTGGGAAGTGTGATACGTCAGAGTTTTACGCTACTACACACAGACTGAAAACATCAAGCAGTTAAGAGCAGCGTGTAGTGAGTGCACCTCTAATGTGTTCTGTGGGTGTTGCGATAATATTCTAGATTAAATCACTGTGCCGCTGTGAGGTAATCTTAAAGCTATACTCATTAGAACACATGAAAGCCTGTCGTCTGTTGTTCGTTCAGTGGTTGTGGAACGAATGCTTTTAGGACGGGTCGTCACTCACCGCGAAATCTTTCGCATGCGCGTATATCGAATTAATAGCAGGGGTTTTCTCCTGGTCTGTGGACTGTACATGCCTATGCAGGCACTTGGGGGGGAGCGGACGTATAGCTCCTACTCTTTCTTGACCTCGGCACTAGATGGGGGTGAGTGGTCAGCATCACGCCCCGGCCGTGCTTTACCCCCGGGAAAGGACCCCGGTACCCACTGGATAAGAGGCTGGGTGGGCCCCAGAGCCGGTCTGGACGCAGAGGCTAGAGGAAAAATCCTCTGCCCCCGTCGGGGATCGAACCCCGGCCGCCCAGCCCGTAGCTGTTCACAATCTGCATAGTATCGGGCCTTTCTTTAGCATTGTTCAGTTGATCAAGAGTTCATCTTATTTTATGTGAAGATTCATAACTATCCCTTTACATTCGTGGTGGCGCTTGGAAGGGTAGGTTATGTAGCTCCTGCTCGTTTTAGCTTCGGGGGAAAGACCCCCTGTTTCCACCATGTTCATTTTCGTTTTAATTCCTTAATAAAAGCCTGAGGCCCACTTTATTACAAACTCTAGAAGTCGAAAGGATTCCTGAAATGGTCAAGCCAGATGTGAGTTCTTCAAGATCACCATTTTAAACAAGTATAAAATTGATGATGATGATGATGATGATTATGTTGACAGTCATGATCATGCTGTCAAAGAGATAGACCATTTATCTAACTGGGACGGACACCCCCCCCCCCACACACTTTTGATTGTCTTCACAGAAATGGATCATCAATTGTACAGTAATTGGTTTTTAATTCCTCCTGCGTATATTTAATGAGCTGAAGGAAAGCTAGGCATCATTCGGTCTTCTTAGAACTTCTTATTCTGTTCTGCTATCCGTGTCAATGAAGTATCTTCCCAGTGGTGACTTGAACCGACATCATCTTACAGGTTTCAGGACGGGATCTGTTTGTTCACTTCCGTGTACTCGTTATAGGAGAGCTTAACAAAGTACTTAATTATTTAAGTGGCTGTGATGCAAGAAGAATGCTTCTCAGAAGCTCAGCCACTACTGTCTAGTATAATCCGAGTGGTTTGGCGTAGTAATATTTCTTGAGAAGCAAATATTAATTGTGTTATGACTTTAATTTTGTCTCTCCCTCTTTATAATATATATTATATATATAGACCATTCATAATTATTTGTCTTCAGTTGTTTCTGAATATTTCGTCTTCTTTTGTATTATTTATTCCTGCCTTCCTTTTACAGCTCTTTCATAATTCCTTCCTCTCGTCTTTCTTTTACAATAATTACATTTATTATTATTATGAATGTGATGATGAAATGGAATGAGTATAGAAATATGCAGTCTTTTTTACTTATTTATTTCTAATATATTAAAATACATATTAATTACTGAGTGTATAGTATCGAATGAAGGGTGATTAGTCAATAACGAAGTGGAATGGATGAATATTTAAGGAGAGACTGAAAAAAACACGAAAAACCCAAGATAGTCTGCGGGTCGAGGTTTGCTAACGGAACCTCCAAAATTCGAAGCAGGAGTGCTAACCACTCGGCCGACAGTCATGGCATATTTCTATGTGGGTTTCTAAACTTGATTAGAGAACACTAGGAAGTTATAATTTGTTTCTAGAGGCGGCAGGGCCGCCCCGACCTGCCCGGCTTAACGTGGGACCGGATCGGTCTCCACCGACGAGCGGCCCATCTACTCGGGCCTTCCTACCGTCAAGGGACTTAAAAACACTAGACAGCGCTGATAGAATTCATGTATTTCCGTGATGTGTTTTATGATTCAAGGATTGATCGTGCTTGATATTCCGAAGCTGTGTTCTAGCTACTCACACGTCCCGCAGTTCTTGCAAGGCAGAGGCGGCCAGAACAGTGGGTTTTTGAATGTCGATGCACTTTTTGACATGAACAGAATGTTTTCAAGTAGCCGGGACCAACCCTTGAGTTTTGCCCAAAATAACTAAATACCGTTTCTGTGTTCATGCCATGACTTGTGGCGATGTAGAGGAGAGAGTGAGAAAATAGAAGGATGTGGGGAAGAAAAGAGAGTGAGATGAGGCAGGCAATTACAATTTATTTCACTGGAAGAGGCAGGGGGGCTCTTAAATCAGTTATTGCATGGAGGGTCTCAAAATATAACTAGACGGTCCTGACAGGCGGTTTCCACCGGGATTCAGATATAAAACACGACATTAGATTAAGAAATTGCGTGTTTACGTACCCTCGGATTTCAAGAGAGATGACATTCGACATATCAGTGGTGCCGTGCATAGTGACCTGTCTCCAGGCCAATTAAAATGTCTAATGGGTCCATTACTACACATTATTAGGACATGCTCGATATAAATTACATATACAGGGACAGTATCTTTTTAAAATGATGCTCTGTACTGCGTGGAAAATTTTAAAAAGCTTCCGTCTCTTGCAAGGTGAGTCCCCGCAGCGTCCATTAGCTCCAGCTAATGCATCGGGCCGCGCGTCCCATCAGTTGGCAGATAAAACTGCGATATGAAACACAGACAATGTGATATACGTAGGTGGTCGGAAACTCTTTCATACAGAATGACTCCGAATTTAGCGCCGAGTGCTTAGCACGTCTACTTCGTATTCGGGAGTCTTGGGTTAAATCTTGGCCCGAAAGCCAGCTGTTATGACGGTGATTTGTTGTAGATTTCCTCAGTCACACCAGACTATTACAGTGCCTTAAACTATTTCACGTTGCGTTAAAATATGTAGCAGTTTGGCGATGGATCGATATCTCGCTCAAGGAGATATCACAAATATCAAAATGATTTATTCTTTGAAAATATAATTATGAACCGAAACAAATCGAAGATACGAATCGTTATCAGCTCAAGGAATTACAAAACAGTTTGCTATTATTATAGGCCTTTTCTCTCGTTCGTCTCAAAATAAAATCCTTACTCTGACGCAGGACTAAAACTTTTTCGTGTTAATTCCATTTCATTATGAATACTCAGAATTAATTCCATGTCCTGTGATTTTGTAAAGGACGTGAGGTTGTCTGAGCTTTTATTTTTCTGTGTTTGCATTTTCCCTAACGTCGTCTTGTATAAATGCCTCAACATCCATATCGTATATAATCCAGCCTGATGACAACCTCACAAATGTTCTGATTCGACCTTGGTTGGTAATACACATTATAACGAGGTTTAAGATGGGTCTTATGGAAATTCAGTTTTTATTTAAACACACTACAACCGTTGTTATGCCTGAGGAGACCTCGGTTTAGAGTTCGGGGCATTATAAACCCCGCATCCATCCCCTTCCCTTCCCATAATGACAGCAGCTTTATATATACGTCACACTAGATTTTCCACCGCGCAAATTTGAAGCCCTGTGTGTGTAAACAACACGCAACTGGAATTGCAGCTTGCCGTTTGTGGTTTATTTAAATACTCTGTATCAGCAACAACGTTAGGACGAAGTGAGAATAGTGTCTTATATGGTTTATCTCTTGGTCTGTTTAAACGACGTTACGTCAGCTGCATAGGTCTGCTCAGTAACCTGTTAAACATACACAGTTGTTCGGAATTTAGCAAATTCTTTCAATTCTTTTACTAATATGAACTGCAACTTCGTCCTCATAAAATTTATGTTAGAGTATAACCGTCGCTGGATATTTTATTTTAATATTATTAGAAATTGTAAATATCTAGCGACAGCAAACTTTTGTTTTTAAAGTGAGCAGCTGGAGTTCTAGAAAGATGTGAATAATTGAATGGGTCACTTTTTGGGCAAAATAGGTGGGGTTTGTTGTTTTGAATATATCACAGAATTAATTACTAAATGCAACACAGGAGATGGAAGACAAAGGTAGCGGTGAAAGAAGATTTTGAGTCGGTACATGCCCTGATCCATGAAGACAAATGGAATAAGATACTGAGATTAAGTGACATTGTGTATTGCACAGGGTTAGGTAGATATATATTTCTGATCAAACTGATACCAACATTTATTTCATCTTTGTCATCTTGAATTTCTCGTTGGTCAGTCCTGATAAAAAAACCCAAAGGTCTTTTTTTAATACTAAGCAACTTGTGTTGTGAACTGATTGGGGTTTTTCGTTTCTGTGACATTGCTTGCAGGAATTTGGCCAAGTTATCCTTTGAGGTTCACTGCATGTTTGCCTGCAAGGTAGATGGAGCTCATTGTTGTAAGGAGAAGGCTACCTGGTCGGTGGCGCTCCATATATGGCAAGATGCCTCTGCTGTACATAATAGAGGTTCGTTGATCCTCGGTGCTATTTAAATAGCCTCCATGTTGCCGGCTTCGAAAATGAAAGTAACTCGACATAAGTCATCACCCTAGCTCGTGAAGACCTAAGTTCGAAAAACGTGTGGTCCAGAATGCAGTGTACGTATCTTAAAGATGTCGCATACATCATTGGCTTCAGTGATCATTTATTGGAGTTGTAAGTTTGTTACTGTGAGGAAAACCATGGCTTCTAGAGACAGGTTTGTTACGTGGTGCAACAAATTGTTTTCCTTTTGACACCTCGGTTGCTGTCTATAATGAAATGTTTCAAAAGTTGTACTCTGAAGTCATTTATCAGAAATGCAGAAAGGGAGTAAGATATGAGAGTACGAAAGAAATTATCCCCCTAGAATTACAATAGGTCTTTTCAATTAGTAATAATTATTGCTGATTACAAGCAGCATGAATCAGATTTTACGATCAGAACGTTGTTATTCGAAAACGTTTGATGTCTTACTGTCAGAGTGTTAGGAATTCGTATGAAATAACATGCACAATTGTTACATAGCTCTGTTTTAATATAAGGGGAATTACATTTGTTTTCCTGTTTCTCATATTTTGCACTTCTTGTCCTACTTAGTTTTTCACTCGCAGTTTGTTTCCTTACGAGTTTGTAAGTTTCGGTCTTAATTTCGTCCTGTCTGAACATTGCCCTCCTTACTTCACTGTGCAGAACACCACTTGATAACTTTTAAATTTATTAATCCACGAAAGTAGAGGAATGCTTAAAATATGGGACTTCTTAATTTGAGTTAACCATGCTATGTGTCACAGGACATTTTACAGATTTACTTTCTTTCTTTTATTTCAGGTAAGGCATTTGTCATTTCGTGACTTCACTTGTTTAGCCTTCCAACATCCTGTTCCATGTTTGTGGGTGAGTAGAAAGTTTGTTCGAAATGCCTCTTTCTTTAAAAAAAAAGTTTGAGACTTAAATTGACTTCTGGTTTCTGCCCCTGCTTTTTTTAATATTGAATTTTAAGCTGTAGGCCTGTCTGATTTCTTTTCCACAGTGAAAGTGTTCTCGTGTATCAGAAACTTCGTTTTTGTATAGTTGATAGATCAAACAACTTAGTCCTGTTGTTTGTAATACTGAACACGGCCTAGCAGTTGGGTCAATTACACTTCTTTTCAGTCTGAGAGTTTGCAACTAACTAGATTTTTCATGAATTAGGAAGGTAATAATTCAATTTACGTTAGCCGAAATGTCTTTGTTACGTACTTGGGTATGGTCCAGGGCGATTCTCGTCTCTTCTCTGCCCAGAGATAATATGAGCCCGCTCAGTGGTTGTCGGAATCTTTACCCCTGAAGAAGTCAGCTGTAGCGTGAATTTGACCACACCACTATCTGTAGTCAATGTTAGGAATTCGTAGGTAGAATCTCCTCCCGTTTCACCTTTGTAACGTAATGATTATTTTAAGAGCAACTTTTAACATTTACCTTTTAAGCATTTTTATTAGACATACTGAAGTCAAACTAAAAAAAAAAAGATATGCCAGGAAAAACGGAATGTTGTTTTCATATCATAACGATATGTTATAGATGTTCTTCACGCTCTAGCGCGAAGGACATCTTATTTGCCCGTTCATGTCAGTATGTCTCTCTGTCGACTTTCCCCTAGGAACTACGCAACCCACATGGCCGGGGTCATTGTTGGATCGCGTTATTGCAAAAGCGTTTGTTACAAAGTTACGTTTTCTTCATTACCGAATGGTTAAACATACATGCAGAAATATTTTGTAGGAATGTATGAATACGTAATTATAAAATACATTATCAGAAGTTGTAAATTTAAATGAATGCAATGTGTTGTAGAATTCTTAATTCTGGGAAAAGTTAATGATGTTTCTGTGCCACATAGACGAATTGGGAAGTAAAGTTATTCTTCTAATCATTCTTGACCTCGATACTGATTGGGGCTGAATTCAGTTTCATTCTGCCGTTTGGGCCCCAGAGCTGGTCTGGGCGTGACTGCAAAGAAAATAGTTCCTCCACCTGTCTGCAGTCGATTTCCTGTTGTCTAACTCAGTGGTATTCAACCTGTTTTGTTCGCGTACCCCCAGATATAATTTCTCTTTAACCTTGTACCCCCAAAGTTGGTGTATAATTCAAGTTATACATAGTATATAATCTACATCTAAAATGAATTAAATAAATTACATTCAGTGTTTATCATAAAAAAATAATTTAAATTTCACGTACCCCATAAGATGTCTTCGCGTACCCCCGGGGTTGAATACCACTGGTCCAACTCACAAGCCAGTCACTGTTATTACTGACGTCTGTTGGGGAAATTCAATGGTTCTGCAAGGTGTTACTGCAAACGTGGACACATATAGGAGTACTGTAAAGGAAATGTATCTCGGAAGGCAAGGAAGGACAAACATCGATGAGACGTTTTCTGTAGTACTCTGATTGGAATTGTACCAAACTTCACGACGCTACCAGAAAACAGTAATCTTCGCGTCGGGAGAAGCGACAATAGGTGGTCAAGCTAACAACTCTCCGTAAGTGTCAGTAACCTCGAATTACCTCGGACATTGATAATTTTGGAGAGATTTTTGCAACGGACAAATTAACCAGGTTATGGGAACCATGTTTCTGGCGTTGAGACAATCCGCTCACCGCTGTCTTGAAACGAACCCGGACCTTCATATTGCATCGTGACACACAATTAACTGTACTGTTACAAAGAAGCATGCCCAGTGTCTTAACGATGTATCAAGTTAAGATAATCCCGTCTCTAACATTCTATGCGGCATCTCTTGAGATGAGAGAGGTGCAGTGTTGCCACCTCTACAAACTCGGAGCCTTTCATTAAAGAAGCCGTCTGACCGTCCATAAATGTTGTCACACGAACAGCACGGTACAGGCTGTGTTGAAAAGTGTAGACTTTGTCGTCTTGTAACATTTTGGAAAGCGCAGTTAGTCGTATGCTTGTTGGATAATGATATTTAGGAGGCTTGGATTCGTATGTGTATGCAGTTAGTTTACCTATATAGTGTACAAGCGTGGTATGACCCGTTAAAGTTAACGGGAATGAACCTCTTTTGTGATTAACAGTAACACAAGTTGTTACAGCGTTATATTTTTAAACAGCATTGAAATCATGAAATTCATAAAATTTCTTTGTAAATTGAATTAAATGTGAAAACGTCTTTGCAGAGATTGAGGCCAGATTTTTGCAAACGCGTCAACATAAAACAGCTTACCTCACTGCCAACAAATAGTGACTCCGCCATACTCCACCATAGGCGCCACTGTATCCTCGTTTGCGTTTGTAGGAATTAGAAGCGTAGAGCTAACTGAAGAACTTGTGTTTTTGTGATGTTTGTTGATGAACGTGCAGCAGTTTACAGTGACTGCAGTATACATTTATTAATACAGAGGTAAAATCCGTTTTCTTCCAGCGATGTTTTTTATTCGGTTTTTGTTATTCCGCGGCTGGTTAGTTTGTTACGAACGTTACTACACTTTTCTCCATATTCGCTGTTTAATGACGTGACAGGCCAAGTCGTGAGGAAGAGGACACCAACTTGTTTTTCTTTCGGTCGCTGCGCCTGCCGAAATGCGGGGGGAATGTTAACCAGTCATAAACTGCAGATACTTTAAAGACTAGTGAATAAGTCTGACAACTTATTTCACATGCCTTAATGTATAATCTTTAATTATGGATAATATGGCTGGCATTATTCTATTTTAATACCGCGTAAATATAAAAATTTTCCATTGTAAATCCAAATGTTTGTAAGTGTTCATAATTTTATTTACGCCTTTATTCATATTATACAATGTAAGACAGGTAGAATGTATCCTTGGAAAACAAATTAATTTTACCATTATAAAATACGTTGGGAACAAGTGGTAACTTTTAATAATTGGATGTCCCAGCATGTGGTATAAAGCAGTGGTATTCAACCTTTCTTGTTCGCGTACCCCCGGATATAATTTATTTTCAACTTTGTACCCCCAAAGTTGTTGGTGTATAATTCAAGTTATACATACGTAGTATATAATCTACATCTAAAATAAATTAAATAAATTGCATTACTGATTATTTCGTGTTTGTCATAATTTTTTTTAATTTCACGTACCCCCGGGGGTACGCGTACCCCAGGTTGAATACCATTGGGCTAGAGGAAAGAAGAAAACCCACAAAGAAAATTATGGTGGTACTGAATTCAAACCAGGTACCTCCATAACAGGACTCTCAAGCGTTACCGCTCGGTTAGGTATACCATTTGTTGAAGAACGCAGTTGCAACATGAGTGTGTAGAGCTGTTAAAATTACCGGCGAGATCAATATGAATGTTGTATTGAAGGCCGTGTAGGGGGCATAATGAAATACGCGTACAAAGGATTTATGACAGTTCAGGTACAATGGCAGCAGTGTTTGAGTTTTAAAATGTCTGCATTGTATGGATGATCTGTCTTTATTAACTCTTCCTTCTGGCGCTACGTTTGCTGAGACGGATGTCTTCGTACTGTTGGGAAGGTTTCGTGTTTTGAATATAACGACGGCTTCTTTTCATATCAGTTAATTTTATTACGGACATGAGACTTCAGGACATCACTCAGAAGGACGAAATTCATTCATGAATCCCTTGAATAGTAGAGAATTCATTCATGTTGACATGGAGTAACGTGGAAGCTCTCACGCTATTCTATACCAAAGCAAATTAGCAGGGATGAACAAAATTTACCGAGGTTTAAATCATTTTTGTCAAAATTCTCAGACTGAAGTGTGAAGCTCTGTATTCTCATCGGAGTATTTTGGAAAAGTACAGTCATACCACGGATTCTGACTCAGACTTCCGTAAGATTTGACATGTCTCTCATATTTGTCATATTTTAGACCCGTTAGGTTAGAAAAGTCATAAAAGGCATTTCGTATATTTGCATGAGGTTATTTTTGGAACTGTAAATAGATGCCAGGATTTTTCTTATATAAACTTTGATGACCAAAAATTGGGAAGTTGTTGCCTTCACATTTCGTATTCTCTTACCAATTCCACACATTTTAATCCAAAAATCTCTAAAACATTGTTTTAAAAGTCCCCAGTTATCACTGTGTATAACGTTTGTCACACAGTCCTTTAATATTTTCCACATTAATTGTACACCCCTTGTCTGAAGGACCATCACATTTCCCCAATCCATCAGTTAAGGTCTCCTGATGCTTTGTGCCCAATTTTTTGTATGCTTCCACGATCGTTACATAACCGTTTGGTAATGCGAGTGAAGAAGACCAAGTTCAAGGTTGGGTCATGGTTGTGGCTAAAAAAACTCTTTAACTCACATTACATGGCTCGTCTGAAAGAATGGTTATTTCATATTAAAGTCTGTTGATCGTATCCCTGCGCCAGGATCAGCTGCGGTGAAATGATTACCACTGCAGAAAGAGAAGGTGGAATTTCGTGCTAAAGACCATGAGTTACTACTGCGTGTTTTAGTCGCATTCTCATCCCTTCGAAGCAACTATTAAATTTTTTCTGTCTCGAGAACGGCTGGAAGCATGATTGAAAATTGATATTGGGGAGGATCTCAAAAATTTGTGGACACTTTCCATTTGTCAAAAAACCGTGCCACAAGGGATACTCCAGGTCTACTTGGAGATCAGCATGAGTTTATAATTAATCTACAGGCTATCTGGTTGCCATGATTACTTTTATTGAAAACCAAACTTCAAATTGTGGCTAACACGCTGGAATTTCTACATTGTGCTTACAAATTTTCCTTTCTTAATAATGAGTTAAGTAGGCTTATGAGATGACCATGCTTCTTGTATGTTCCTCTTCATATTTTTGATCCGCTTGATTGATTACCTCGAAACTATGTATAAATGTTGTGCTATTGAAGATCATCCCAATCTCCGAAACTTTAATTTCCTACAATTATAAAATAACAAGATGGCGGGCGAATTTACACGTGATATGATGTTGGAGCGACATGTAGTGGGAGGTAAAATTGTGAATGTTGAGAATCACATGGATATTAGCATTAGCAATTTTTGTTTAGATTTTGTACATTAGATTTATGCTGTTTACATTTAACTTTCCTGCATTAAATTCCTGTCCGACAGCTGGCCAATAAGTTAATTTGTATTACTGTAAAATTCTGGGCCCACAATTTAAATATATATAATGTAGGTCTATGCCATAAAAAATACTTTTACGTAAATTCAGAAATAATCTAATAAAACTCTAATTTTAAATGTAGTTCCCTTCTATTCTTGAAGTAATATTGAATTTTTAATTGCTGAAAATAAAATGGTTTTGAAGATGACTATCTTGTGAGATACGAAAGAAACCATCATAATTTAAGTAGCATCTGAGGTTTTCACGGCGATGAGTCCGAAGATAGAAGACAGTTAACGTCATTACTTTAATGTGCTTATGCTGAAAGTTTCGTATAGGGGCGCGAGGTAACTTAAAACGTCAATTCGCATAATCGGGGCTCGCGGCAAGACAGCCTAATTGTGAATCCCGAGCAAATCTGTAGTCAGTCAGCTCAGATGCATGGTATTAGGTCGTTAGCACAGAACGCGGCGCTGTTTATAGGGACTCAGCTTTAGATATGAAGCTCTTACGGCGATGAAATCTAAGATTGCTTTCTTCTAAATTATGACACCCACTGCTGCGACTGTCTTCAGAGTAGCAGAAGATTTGTCTGGCATATGGGTGCAAGAACAAGAAGATTGATCAGCTATAATCACTTCTACCCTGAAGATGGGGATAGCAATTTCGGAAACGTTGCTGACCACCAACCGGACCGCACAGTGTTATAAATCAGAAAGCCAAGTCAAGACGTTGCACTGTTGATGAGCTCTTGAGTTCGCTCCAGGGCGCTCTTAACGGCATCGTTATGTTGTAAATCGTCGCTTGTGTGGGTGGAAACGTAGGACTTGTCGTGGTTTCTGGAATGTACCGGGTCTCCTCCCATTTCCATCAAGCTGTGGAGGGATGTTGAACCACAAGAATTATGTGCCTCATACAGAGTGAATGTGCGTTGCCTTCGAATTAGTTACGTTATGCAGTCCCGCACACCATCCGTTAAATAAAAATTTTCTTGGATATTTTCCATCGTCTAAGAAATGATAAAATATAAAACGACGTTTCGGAGATGAGGCTCTATCTCCGTCTTCAGGTACGTACTCTGTTGGGCCTCATCTCCGAAACGTCGTTTTATATTTTATCATTTCTTAGACGATGGAAAATATCCAAGAAAATTTTTATTCAAATGACTCAATCGTCATGAACTTTTAGATTTGATAAACCGTTATACAATTACATTTTTCGTACTTATTATTTATTATTTGGTTTCTTTCTCTTTTGTTTTATCTTTAACCTATGCCTTATTCCATTCCAACAATTCTAAACTTTGCTGTGCTCCATTACAATGTTTTTACAAAAGCAACTGACTCTTGGCCGGTTAATGCACTTAATACATTACGGAAGGGCTATTTTTCCATGCCAAGTGCCTGAAAGAAAACCAGCACAAGATACTTTAATACGTTGTGCGGGACTGCTGAACACAAATTATAAAACATTGAACATTTACGTACTATAAGCGAGTCTTCGAGGCAATAATGCTGCTTCACGAACACATGGAAAATATAATTATGGCTACTTACCCGTTTAAAAAATAATATAAATATTATGGAGAGGATTATCAAACCCTCATTTTAGTTGGTTATAAATATGAAATTAAGCTCGTCACTTCCAAAGGAAATGTTTTAAGATCTTAAAACAATAAAGTAATATAATATATGGATCTCAGTAAGAGGAAATAATGAAAATTGGGGTTGAATGAACATATTGGGTTCAAATTTCTCAGTAGAGTCCAGTGGTGGAGTCTTATGAATACGATAATGAACTTAAGAAAAGCAGGGAATTTGTTGAGTAGCTGAGCGGTTGTCAGCTACGATTATTCAATGAAGACACGGCATTGTATAGTTATGTACTTGGATAGTTGGTGCTTTTGCATTTCTTTGCTTTTATTGAAAGCAAAGTCTGATATAATAATCATTTTGAATTTGTTTCTTTTCGACATTCGATACCATTCCTTGGATTCGGGAACCAGTTCATCTGAGTCTGATAAATATAAAATTGAGGCATTGAGTAGGCCTCAACATGATATTTGCCACCTTGAAAACACAAATAATTGCTTTTAGAGAAGACCCATTAATAGAAAAAACTGTTTTAGATAATAAAACATTTTAAATAAGTAAGGATTTTGAATTGCTTAGGCTGTCATGTCGGTTACGTAGGAGAAATTATTCTTGAAATAAATGTATGTTAACAGTTCTGCAAAACTATAGGGAAATTTCGAAATCATCGCAAAATTTTATATATGTAGAAAGAGTATGTTCACATTATTTTATGCATATTGTATTGAGAAGTATGTAATTCTTTTGTTTTTCTGTAATTGTAGATATTCATATTCTATATTATATCATGTGAACCTCCTGTAAGTGGATAGCTTCTCTTTGTTGGAGGCAATAAATAATCAAACAAACAAAAAAGTAAATAAATAAATAAGTGACAGGGTCGTACGACAGAAACTTTGAAGGAGTAATTATAATTCTTGGAACAGGAACTAACCACGAGCTTAATCAGTAATGTTGATAATGGAATTAAATTTTTATTGTACGTAAGCACTTCTTCCTAGACTCAGGGGTACCCCATATGAAAACAATTAACCAAGTGTGGTTACATGAGGTTACACAGTGTTAAGATAAAATAGCACACAGTCATATGGCTGTTATAATTTTTTAAAGCGTCTGGAAACGAATCTATGTACAACGCAACCTTATGGGAGCATGGTGAGAGATTTTAGTGTCTGTGACTGGGACCCGGGACAGAACAATTTCAAAGTGCTCGGGGGACCTAGAAACCACCCGGGGAGGAGAATGTTTCCCGCAGAGACACAGGGGCCCCCTAACAACAAATCCTCTGATACACAGCGGGATAAATTGTTATGATTGTATGAAGCGATAGAGGAAAAGATTGTCCATGTTTGGTGTTACGTTGAAATCGTCCACTCACAGTTACGTGGTAGATGGAGACACCAGTTCTTAGGTTAGTATCTGAATTATTTCAGCATTGGAGATAGCTGCCTTCTGCGTTGTTGCGTCCTGTAGTCTGGTAGAAGTTTGCCGATGTCTCAGAGGTTCTTGTTGCCTCCGTCATCAGGGCGATGAGTCCCCCATCGCAAGCGCCCATAAAAGACGGTAAACGTCTACCAGACTACACGATGCAACAATCCAACAAACCACCAGTTTCAGTGTTGTCAATATCTGATGTATAAGCTCCCTTTCAAGTGTGACAGCTTCTTAAACAGGCTGTTTTCTTTTTCCCCTCTTCGTTGCAGTTCTTCGTTTTTATAACAGTCTTAAGTTGAGGGGAATCATAGTAGCAGAAAATTAACTCAGTGGAGGAGGGTCCTTTTTTGAGAAGCTGGAGTCAACTAGAAATTTCCCTCCTTATATTGCTTATACAGGACGTGAAATTTCCTTCCATTTATTCTTAGGTTTCCTGAGTTGTATCTTCCCTTCAGAACGTGAACTTAAGTTTATTCATGAACATATAGGTACTTTACACGTGTATGCATACAAATGTACAGTAATACATCATCCCGTACGCCGTGAAATATTTAAGTACAAAGTACCACAATTTGTAAAATACTGTGAAACACAGTCTCGACGTTGAAGCTTGTGAGTGTTGTGCGGTATGATTTCTTGCGAACATTTTTCATAGACGAGACTGAATTTTTTTTCCAAGTCTACAGCCTTTTGAACGAGACGGAGTGAGTACTGTGCCGGGCTAGCATTAATGAAGCTTACTTTCATCTCGAATGGATTTCTCCCAGGATAGCACGTGTGCATACAGTACATTCCCGAATATCCTGGTTGGTTGGAAGGTATCATTTTCTGGATATTCGAAACCCAGTATAATCCGAAAAATTAAAAATTAAAACATGCAAATGCAACGAACAAACACGTTAGTTTATTTCCAGACATACACTAATTAAAGTTTTAAAGATTTTAAAGTACATACCAACTATTTTTAGGAAAATAAACGGATTTTAATATTAATAACGTTTTAGAGTCGTAAACTTCAGGTTTTAGCTACAGTTGATTTACGTTCATACATTAAATAATGTAATTATTATTTTTAAACGTTCTGACTTTTGCAACACATTCTTTAAAATTAATTTTTAATTTTCGTTTAAAGCGGATGGACCCAGGTTAATCCGCAACCCACTTGATCCGCCTCCCGGATATTCGGGAGTCTGCTAGGATATTATGTGACTGTATAAGCCTGTGCAAGAAGATTTAAGGTATTTAAGAGTGACTCCTTGAATGTACTACTGTACAGTGATGGTGTGACATTATGCTCCGTCAGGTAATAACCCAGCCTCACTATTTCATATATCACAAAGACTACGCCTTGCCTTCTTCCTTTGTTATCCGGCCTGGCTATTATTTGAAAGACGAAGTCAGCTTTGAAGATGTTGAGGGCCCGGCAGATGAGGGGAAGGGATCAAGTTTTAGTGGATAAAAAATAGAATAGAAGACAAGAAAAATGCCTTTACCTGGAGTTACTTATGGTTTGTGGAGTTTGTTAAGAGGTCTGCATTTCATTTAAAGGCAGTTATGTCCTAAATTGTAATCGTTTCTCAACGGCCTTTATCGGAAAATGTGTCTGCTCCAGGAGTGTAGACTGGAAGATATTTAAATTAAGTCTAATAAATGGAAAAGAAAATAATAATTCAATGAAGAAATGAAAAATGGAAGATGGTAACGCGATGAAAATTAGGTTAGGTTAGGTTAGGTGCTGGGCGCACTTGAAAGGAAGATTTTGAGAAGAATCTTTGGACCACTACAGGAAAACTCAAAGTGGAGGATACGCTACAATCATGAGCTATATAGACTATATAAAAGTGATGATATAGTAACTCACATTAAACTGAGAAGGTTGGAATGGGCTATACATGTCTACAGGATGGAAGAGTATAGGATACCCAAAAATATATTGGAAGGAACAATATATGGGAGAAGGCCAGTGGGAAGACCTAAAGGTAGATGGCTGGATGCAGTGACGACTGACTCCAGAAATCTCCTTGGAACAGCAGCTTGGAGAAGGATAGCGTTGGATAGAGAGAATTGGAGGAAGAAGATAGAGAAGGCTAGGGTTCGATTTTGGGCTGTTACGCCATAGTAGTAGGTTAAAATATTGTTTTCTGCTTCGTATTGTTTTTTGCTGAACTGTGCTTTATGAAATGTATATGAGAATATTCCTATCACAAATAATAAAGTATTAAGCCGAAACGTTATGAAGATTTCTGTCTTCTGGGTTGTTGCGCCGTGTAGTCTGGTTGATGTTAACCAACGTTTCAGAGGTCATACTGCCTCCGTCATCAGGGCGATGAATATTCATCTTCATACTCACCGCTGTGAAAACCTCAAATCTTACGAAGCGTTATGCTCTATGCTTCTGGAATGAAGTTAACAGATTAGAACTAGGCCGACGTTCACGAGGAAAGCAAGAGTAGATTAAATTAGGAAAATGTTTGTTACCATGCAATTCAGAATCTTTTATCTTCCCGTAGGCCATCTAAACACGTTAAGACTAAGGTCTGTAAAGCTGTAATCTTATCTCTTGTTTTGTATAGGCGCGAAAATTGGTCTGTCGTAGGGCATTTAGGAAAATATTTGGACTTAAGAGGAATGAAGTGACAGGAGTGTGGAGAAAAAATTTTAGGGGGTGGGGGGGCTCCATAATTTGTGTTGTTCACCAAATAATATCAGGGTAATCAAATTAAGGGGGATTATATGGGAGGGGTACATAGCGCGCATGAGAAATGCATACAAAATTTTGGTTGGAATGACTGAAGGAAATAAACTACTTGTTATATGTAGAAGTAGATTGATATTGAAATGGATTTAGGGAGATTAGATTTATGGTTGTGGATTGGATTCTTATGGGTCAGGAAAGGGTTTAGTAGCGTCCTCTTGTGAATACGAAAGTGAACATTCAATTTTTTTTAAATATCCCCAAGGGGTGTTCTGCTTCATGCACACAGGTGAAGCCGGAAGAAAGATGTTGCAGGTCTCTTGGATTCCATCATAATTACTGAAGCTTTATTGTACGAAGTGATTTGCTGTTTAGGAACCTCATTGCCACGTATTTCGAAACTATCCCAGAAGACAGCCATCTTAATCGTATTTGTTCTTCAGAATTGTACGTTCTCCAGACCTTTCTTTCCTCAGCCACTTCAGGTGAGTGAAAAATAACTTTGGGCCCCTGTTCTAGAAATTTACGTTCCTGGGGGAGGGGATTTTAAACACCGAAACCCTTGAATTAGGTCACGATAGTACTTAATAATATGATAGTATTTTAATGGGGGGTGGGGTATGTTTCCTTAAGTGTTCCTAAATATGGCCTTGCAGAAACAAATGAACATCTGCATGTTTGAGTTGACATTGATCGAAAACTTCCGTCAAGTAGCCATCCATCTGCACTCCGTGTTAGCGGAGAGTGGAGTATGTGCTGTGTATGGGGGTTACAGCTTAGTCGTCTTATAAGTGATGGTTTTTTAAATGTAGGGGAGTGGCCGGGAACACTTTGACCCCTGGAAGAACAGTACAATGCTAATCTGCATATTCATGATGAAAGGTTCATTCAAAGACGGGAGACGTTGGCTCATCATACCTGTACTTAAGTTCAAAGGTTTTCTTGAAGATTATATAACAAATAGGTATTTTAGCACTGGACATCATTGTTATAATTCTGATGTATAGGATTGTAAATGATTGGTAAAAGGTAAAACTGGCTCTGGGTCTAAGCACAATGCTGTTGTCACTTAGTGGTTGTTGAGGTGAGGCACATTCTCAGTGGTGGTTACCTTTAGGTTCAGATCACTTTAGTTTAGGCATTGCAGCTCTGTGATCGCGTAAGTTGCTGTGACTGACATTCACACTCCGGATATACTCGTCGGTTAGAATTTTAACCGGGTTTTCGGTTTTCAATTTTACTCCAGGGTGCCTAGATTAAATGTGGGCACCGTATGTTTTGCGTTTCTTTCTGCTTAGGGGGATGTCTTGATTGAGAATGAAGGAATATTTTTTTATGTAAAATGAGTTGGGGAGACAGGACAAACTAAATACTCTAAGGGTGGGATGTGCCCTTATTAGGAACACCTATTACACATCCAAGAATTTGAAAGCCTACGATTTTTTCATATGAAAATCTAATAAATCGTGTTTTATTAAGTCATAGAAGCGTTTAATATATACATATAGAAACAATTTAATTGCAAGAAATATCATATAGTCGAAATTCATGAGCGCTGTTTTAATTAACGTACTTTCTTCAGCTGCAGTAACAGCTTCTCGGACATTATTATCTATCCGTTGCGCCCCATTCCATTTTCTGAAACAATACCACAGTCACTGTTTAGAAAAATTTCCGCAGAAATAACATATTTTGCAAGACGGTGCTAAATATCGGCACCTCTGTGTCGAAGCATGGTATTCTGTACTCATATTTGAATGTTTGTTAACAGAAACCTTTCGGCTTATTCTTATTTATTATTTTTATTATTTAGTGTTCTGTCTGACGACAGGTCCATATGAACAGGATCCTTCCATCCTCTTCTCTGACTGGGACCTGTTCATATACGTTCTTGGCAGATGATCCAGAAGTGGTTTGCTATTGCCTTCTTGTGTGTGAGTGTGAATGGAGTAATTGTTGGGATGCCACGGAGAAACCGGGGAAGCCCCCGGAGGAAAACTCCGTGTTGCCTAGACCACGACCTTGCCCAACACAAGTTAAAAATTCGGGCACCGCCGGGAATCGAACCCGAGACCCCAGGATTACAAGGCCAGCTTTCTAACCACTAGACCACCGTGGCAGTTTCTTATTCTTCTATGGAACAATAATCCAGTCCTAGTATATTCGCATCCATTGTCGTAAACGTCTAATGTGATAATTCTTCCACCAAATGTGCTGCGTCTGGAAATTATATTTGTTCTTTTAGTGCAAATCTGTGCACGATATCATTGAATAGCAGGTTAGGAAATATATTTTCTTTAAATATGAAATTTCAAGTTTTCGAACACCCTTACTAAAACGTGCCCGTTTTAAAAATAGCCAGGCTACAGGGACAGTGTAATGTATTTCCTGCCTGCTCTGATTATTTGGATTGGTGATGTAGATTTTGTTCACCCCTCGTCTTTTTTGAATATATTATTACGAAATTTTAAGTGTGTGACTTATCTTTTGCAGTGATAATATGGTTGACTGTCATAAAGACATAGACACTTAATCAAAATAAGCAAACAAACAACCTATTAACGCTATAAAAAAGACACTAGTGCCATACTGTCTTTTTTATAGTGTTAATAGGTTGTTTGTTTGCTTATTTTATGTTCTAATAATACACTACACGGTATGTAAAGTCTTATTATTAATCATAGATTAATATATACACCAATACGTGTTGTGTTAATGTTCTACACCTGTGGTTATCACATAATCCTCTCAAAGGATTACACTTGTGAGTGTGATGCGAGTCATTATACAAAGTGGCTCTTGACATGTTATTGTGTCTTGTGGTAATGAGCGGTGTCGGTCTTATTTATGATCTTTAAGTACACAGAACTGACTCTAGCAGATTACAAAAGAGATGTATCACACTATATTCGGTATCTCTTCCTTCAATGATGCAGTTTGTTGTCTCGTAAATTTTGTCACGATAAATTTTTAAAACGCCACATGCTTTCGAAATCAGTAACACCGAAAGGTTTCCTTTCTTATTTCTTCCAATATAATTAATAAATTAACATGGTTGCTATGAAAATATGTCCTTCTAACCTCTGGGTCTAGGGCTCACTAAGTCTTATGTCTAATTGGTACCGGGGGTCCCTTCCTCGGGGGTAAAACGCGGACGGGGCGTGACGCTGACCACTCATCACCATCTAGTGTCGAGGTCAAGAATGAATAGAAGCTATACTCCACTCCCCCCAAGCTCCACTATGGCGTGCTTTACTTTGTTTAATAGTAATAGAATTTGTACTGTTCATTGTGAGGCAGATAAAATGGTTGTCCTCTGAAAGCTGTCGATCAGAAAAGGATTAAATTACTGTTGCAGAGTTAGTGAGTTCTTTGCTTTAGACGCACATGTGGGTTGCCATTGAGGGTCTGTACATCCCTTGGCATTGACAAGGCGCTTAATTCTCAAGTCCTCTCTTAGCCACAAACTAAACACACACCACTGCTTTAAATTCAATGCAAAGGCGAGGCGTTCTAAAAAGTTTATTTTTTCTTTCAGATGTCTCTGTATTTAACATAATACTGAAGCTTACTGCTACAGAAACTTTTTTAACGATCTTCTCTTATAGATGCACGAAATATTGCCACACAAATCCAATCACGACTTTATAGTAGCATACTCATTCCAATTTGTTACTTCATATACATGGCACTTGGAGACCACAAACTAACTGCGTGATGCATGCATTATTCATGTCAGGCCGAGGCCTGGTCTGGCATTCCATTTGATTACCCAAATTAAAGAGAGGACGCACCCTGTTGCTTGTGTATTAGAAGATGCGAGTTGTGAAAGAATTGTGTGCTTGTTTCATATACATGATTACCGTTGAAATTAGGCCTTTAGTATGCCAATTCAGAAACAGCTTTGAAAATTAATGTTAGTTTTCAGATTATTATTACTTACATTCTCATATAAGCCCATAATTCTGAAGACCTCCACGAAGAACGTTGTTACAAATATTCTTGAGTTCAGTAACGAACTGGCTATCTACTTTAATTTGAATGAAAGTACTGACTTTCGTTTTGAAATCAGAAACTGCCCATGTTAAGATTTGACATTGTGTTCGGCAGGTTTCAACCACCGCAGCCTATCGGAATTAATAGCAACGTTTATAGGATTATGAAAATATGAAAAAATACCGGGAAAAAAGTTATTTTCATTTTTAATATAACAGTCCTGTAGCCCAATATCGAGAACTTTACCATCGTGAGAACTTTAAATCGCACATGCCATAGACGTATTATGGATTTAATATAAAATCGGCTTACTTGTTGTGTGTTAACATTACAAACATGGCAGCCATGCGAATTTTATATTTAATGATACTTTTAAAAGCGATAGCTAATTGGTAATTTAAATCACGTTTAGTTATATATAGATCATAAATGCCTACCAATTTATTTATTAAAAGTATTTTTGTATGTATGAAACGTCTAGGTTATGTCCAGCAGTTAAAAATTAATGTGAATATACATACTAATCATTAATTAATTTATTGATTTGAGTTCTGTAGACAAAAGACTGCGTCCGTCTAACACCGGGTTTCACACACAGATATGTGTTAGTAATGTGAAAATTGTTAGGTTATAATTTTACCAGTCTTTTGTATACGGATGGAGACGTTTAAACAAAAATAATAATTTCCTGCAAAATTCAGGATAGAATCAGAAATTACACCCTCGTTGATTTAGTATATAAATCAACGTGTAGTGTAAAAATATCTGTGTTTAATACTACTCCGTAGGAAGGTGAGTGGTCAGTCTCATGACCCTGTCTCCAGGGATTTCGTGTCGAGTAGTTTGTCAGGAGTATGACTGACTCCAGTGCCGTTGTATGTGTGTTGGTGAAGAGTAGAATCTGAAGTTGAAGGCAGGAATTTAACCCCTGCTGTGAGGTTGTCAGCCTGTCACTTTGTTGTCTCGGCGCAGTTATAACCAGTAAGAATGGAAATACGTGATTATTGAAATAGCTAACAACATACTGTAGGGTCGTTCTTCAGAAGCTACTAGTCGCTCAAGAGGTCAAGAAATTCTCAGGGTTTTTTTTATGAAACTCGACGATTGAGTGAGGTGTTCACAAGAGCCTGTAAGTGGCCTTTATCCCGAGCCAGACGAATCCAGTTTACATCCTTACAAGATGTTACTTATATATACATGTTAATATTATCCTCACTTGTTCGTATCTCTCTCTCTCTGAAGCTGTCTCTTCCCTTCAAAGATTCCAACCAAATATCTTGTATACATTTCTCACTCTTTCGTACGTGCTGCATGCTCTCCCCATCTGACCCATCTTGATTTAACAATGCTTATATTTATGTGTTGAAAAAAAATCCTCATAACGCAATTTTCTTCAGGCACTGTTCTTAGGTTCAGTATTCCGTTCAAGACCTTGTTCTTAAACATCTTCAGTATGTTCTACTCCTTGGCTGCAATACCAAGATTGACACCCAGATACAGTAGCGAGTAAAATTAAGTAAACGTTTTTTTTATTTTGTTAAACAACTGTTAAAGTGATACTTCTTAGGCTTGTTTCTGCTTGCTTTTAGATAGGAGGTGGGAAGGTAAAATATTCTGAACTTGGCAGCAAAGCATTTCCCGAATTGAAATTTTCGTGGATGGTGAAATTTCTAGTTGTCACGGCGACTGCTATGAAGATGGCCGTCGTCTGGTAGAACTTTTCATTGGTGCGTACTGCCTTCATCAGGATCATGACGAATTTCATAAGACCTTATCTTCTTCAACTTCGCTGAAATAAACCTGCCCCTTCAAACGTTCCTCGGAGCGACATGGAACAGAGGACATGAGCGTGTACTCCAAAGAAGAAATAAGGGTACTTTGAGGGATGCCGCCACTGGAGCAGAGTGCGTGACGAGGAACAATAAATACTCTGCAAGTACCAGGGCTAGTTCTTTGAGGAGACGCGATTGTGTGCATTGAAGGTCGCGCAGAGATGTATCGGCTATGACCGACCAAACCCTTCATCTCCCGGACGGCACCGTGCAGTTAGCGTGACCCTTCCATCTTTGCTGCTTCATGGACGAAGAGCCAGATCTGAAATACTGACTGGCCGAGAACTTGTTTTGTGTTTACAAAGTACAAGGTTCGAATCTTGAATACGAGACCGGATATCCTGATACGAGTAAAATGATTTTCATCACCACATCCTAGAACGTTAAAATATTAATTTAAAAAAAAGGTCACTGCAGTTTCCTTGTATTCCTCACTTACCATTAATTATCATTTTATCATTTCACGAAAAGAACGATGCAGAAGGTAAATTTCTGCATGTAGCATAATCCTTCATACACTAGTACATATATTTCGAATAAGACGCACTAATATGGCTACCTCGTATTAATAAAACAGTATGCAGAAAAAAACGGTATAAAGGCAGGAACAATTTATCAAAGAAACAACAGCATAGGAGTAAAACAAGTCTGAACAAGATCTCACCGCTGTACCTCATTCACTGAACTCTTGTTAAACGCCTAGTAGGCCATACGTAATTTGAATACAAATGTCACGGCATACCGGCTGAGAAATATTGTTTTGCAGTGTTGCTGTGTGAGGTAAATGCACGCGTAATCATCATGGCGGAGCTCTCATTGTTCTAGTCTTGCATTAAATTATTGCTGTGAGCGTAAGTAGTTAACCCATTAAATGGTTGTACCTTCCCTGTTTAGTTTCTAGCAAGTAACACCCATACCCTGTAAGGCTTGCCTTGAGGGACCATTTATCATTTCCAAATACGGACGGTAAAGTTTACATGTATCGATTTATCGGTATAAACTGACATCCTTATTTTCCGTATTTCTTCACAAACGCACGAGACGTACTGAGAAGTAAACGTGTACAAAGGACTAAGAGACTTCGTAATGTGACGTAGTCTCTTTTCAAAAGGGGAGAGGAGAGGAAAAAGGTCAAAGAGACATGCACGTTTTCAACAAGTTTCTTGACCTCTGTCCACAGTATAAGATTTTATTTGAAATATGTCAAGAAGTTTCGTTGGTGAAACACACGGATAGACAGCGAATTACAGTTATGAGTTTGGTTTTTGCACTTTGCGCAAAGAATCGTGGGAAAAGAGAGACGAAAATGAGATGGTGAAGATTAAAATTCTTGAAATGTGTTGCAAAATGTCCTCTTCGGGTAAACGTAATATTGAAAAGGAGATTTTTAATTAAATTGCTAAGTGGTGCGTACACATGGAATATATGAAACCACAATTGTTTACCAAGACATAATACGAATGTCCCTTTAGATGGATAGATAATTTTCAAAACCAAGGAAGAGATTGTTATAACTAATTAGGCGAAATAAAATATTTTAAAACTCAGAGTGAAGTCCTTATAGATGAACATTACTATGCATTCACTTTTCAGAGTGGTCTGGTACATGGAGATGCTTCATGTACTTTGCTTTTCAGCGTCTTCCGATTGTGATGCTAGGAATGTCCATACAAACGAAAGACTGTAACTGCATAGGCCACATATTTTTCTGATCTGAGGTGATGTTATTAATTTATTGGGTGAAAACATAAATATCGTAAGGAAAAGCTATTAAATCGGATTAGGTAGTAGCTTGAAGTTTGTGTATTGGTAAAAGCAGAGACTACAGAACAAAATCAATATAAATATAACTAATATATCATTTTAAAATGTGCGAAAGTTCAAGACTAAGTAAGGTCTTGTCTCACGCCAATCTCATTTCTTATTGAAATTTCCACAAACTATTTTCAAGAACTTTGTGTTTAGTTTATCTTTCATTCCTTTGAACAGAGTCGGGACTTGTGATCTGTGGGAGGTGTGCATAATAATGGTCTGGGAAAACGTTTATCGTCAATTAAAATTCCAGAAGGATGTTTACAAATGCTCTGCTCATGCGCTTTTCGATCAGTATCCTACGTTCTGGCCTCGTCACGCTGCGGGCCCTTCTATGTTTTGTGCACGGCGAGTTCCATTCATACGTTCACCTCCCACTGCTGGTGGTTACCTCTAGAATTCCTAGAAAATATTTCAGGGCTAACAGAACGACTGTGACATTGTTTGATCACTATTCCAGATTCCACGATGTTTGAGAGGCCAGGTAAACATCACAATGATAGGGAGGGAATTTAGTGGAGTGGGAAACTGCTGTTACCGGAATAAGACCATACACAGTACTTTCATTGTTTTAAACATGTTGAGTAAGGAATATTGTATTTTTATGTGTCCTATTGATGAGGTTTTGGTTTAAGTCAAGCTATTAACCGCAGTTGTTAATCATAAGCTGTCAAAAAGAAATTCATATAAACCCCCCAAAAAGCCATATTTAATAAAAATACGTCCATTACTTATCGAGATGAAACATACGGACAGGAACAACCTTCCGTTAAACGTCGTCGTAATGCATTTAAGTGAAGAACTTTTGTAAGTTAATCTGGAAACTGACAGAAGGCAATATTCTGGCTTTACAAGGCGTAGATCGGACAGAATCGATTAGTATTTGTTAACATAATATTTATTTACTTTTGAAGATTGTTTTAATATTTAAATCTGTCATTAGAGAAATGTTGCATGTTACACGCATATGGGATTAGAAATACATAACCAAATTTCAGTACGAAACGAGGCTTAGAGGGGGGTGGGGGTGGTAAAGAGGCAGTAAAAGGGAGTGGATTCGTCTAGCTCGGGATAGGATGAAGTGGTTAGCTCTTCTGAACACGGTAATGAACCTTCACGTCTCATAAAAGTGGGGGAATTTATTGACCCACTGTACAGCTATTAACTGTTCAAGAGAGCCTTGTTCTATTTAAATAGGATTTGAGGTTTTCACGGCGTTAGGTCCGAAGATGGCTTTCTTCTGGGTTTGCAAGGACATCTGAAACGCTGGTAAACTACTACCATGCTATGCGCTACAACCCAGAAGACAGCCATCTTGTTCCATGTAGTTGGTTGGTTATTACAGAAATTACAGAGATTCATTCTTACGGGCACTGCTGAAAAAGGTTTGGGAATCACTGGTTTTAAGATACCTGATGAACGTCAATTATTGAACATCTGCTTCAGTGGGTCCGAGCGAGCAGTGTTTAGTTTTATGCCAGTTGTGGCTGTGAGAGTCAAGTAGGGGAAAATTCTGGATGTCGTGTATTTACTCAGGTGCGGCACAAATTAAAATCATAATTTATGATCCTACAAGCAAACAGCTCTGAATTTTCTATCCCTTCAAATATTCTCTCCAATATAAAATATAAATAGAGTCGGCATCGGAAAGGAAGAATTTCTTAGTAACATTGTGTTTATGGCCGTGTTATAGTGGCTTAGCCATTTCGAACTTGCTGTTTGCTGTTGGGGAAGAGGGTGGAGTTTGTGAGGATGTGATGCTTTCTATTATACGAGCATTACCTTCTGCCTTCTCTTCTGTTATCAACATTATAACGAAGAAACTCGAAATAAGACTGTTGCCTCCGTGTGAGTGATTTTTAAAATCAAGAAAATTGGCCTGAAACCACTTATAACTAGACTCACGAAATTACAAGTAATGTTAAAGATAAACGAATGGGTATTGTTTTTCGAAAATAGTGTCAAGAGGGTTTTCTTGGCCCAAGGGGAAAAAAAACTTTGAACCATCCTGGGGTAGAGACTCTACACAGAACACTACGATAACTGCAGCAGTCTGTTTAAATAAGGTAGATCATATTCAAATGTAATTTGTTTAGACCTCTAAAGGCTGCTAAAGAAGGTACTCAAAGGAAGTCGATTCCGTCAACCGTTTAGAAAAACCGGCCTGTGTACTTACTATTTATTTCACCAGCAGAATACCCTGAAGATGGAAGCAGTTTGTTCCTCCGAAACTTTGGTGCGTACCTACAAGTCTACACGTTGTTGCGGCCCAGAAATCAGATATCGACATCTTCACTATCTTGAGAAGCTCAGACTTCAAACTTCAGAATTTTATGTTAGTATTTACTCATCTACACAAGTGCCTGAAAATCCTTGGGATTTGCGTAAAACGAAGAAAATTCGTTGTGCACCAAATTCTGCTGGTTTTCAGGCTCTTGTTAAAGTAGAGTGTTAATAAGGACCACGAGTGTGGGCGGAAACCGAGCATTTGATGGTGAAACGTAGGGTTTTGTTTCTCGATGTTGAAGGCGTAGCTAATGTTTCATTTCTTTGCTGCTATGCAACTTGCCATGTAGGTACTTGAAGAAGAATATCGTTTGCAGAGTAAGAAACGACATGATATATGATCGACTGTAGGAGTGTGCAAACTTTCCGGCAAGAGACCCTTGTTGAAGACATAGCTCTTTACGAGCCAGCTAGAGAATTTCTTCTCCCATCTACGTAAATTAGTGTTATGTTAGTAGATCTAGCTTTAATTTAATTAATTCATTGAAACCAAATCCTCCTATCTATTCTCAGTTCATTTAAATGGTCTATTCTGCGCAGGGTTTAAGACCAGAACTTCGCACACACTCCCCACCTCTCCCATGCGTGCTACATGACCTGTTTTATCTCACCATACTTTGACTTCATCTTCCCTAATAATCAGCAAAATATAGAAGACTTTAAAATTAATGTGTTTCGTGCTTTCGTTGTTAATATTTAAGCCATTGAACTGCTTCTGCGTTTCTTAGTTCAAGAGTAGCTTCTGTCTTTCGCTTAGCAGAGCTCGTGTAAATTCGTTAGTCTCAGGAAGACGCTGGGCTTCATGCGATCCCGCGGGGATACGGGTTCAACTGGGTAATTTCTCTTCCGGAGAGGACATAGAGAGAATTCCTACGGGTTTGTGAAATGGGACAAGAATAAATGCCTCTGTGAC
Source organism: Zootermopsis nevadensis (assembly GCF_977971745.1). Taxonomy (NCBI): domain Eukaryota; kingdom Metazoa; phylum Arthropoda; class Insecta; order Blattodea; family Termopsidae; genus Zootermopsis; species Zootermopsis nevadensis. The sequence goes on along the minus strand of NW_028259153.1, from coordinate 9,505,856 downwards.
GTATGAAGAGCTTCTGGTAATAGTGCATGTAGATCCATGTCGTCTACGTCGCGAGATACAATATAATCCAACAGACTCAGCTAAGGGCTTCCCTTAGCTGTCCACTCTTGTCGGCCTTCGAAGGCCATGCAATTTCTTTCTGGCTGCTATGTTTTTCTCGTCTTTACTGAAAACATTGGCAGTTTCTTTTTGCCCCTACCACCACGAAACAGTAATTGGTAGCATTTTCATACCGTTGGTATAATCGATCTTGGCAAGAGAAGTTTTCATTACTTTCCGGTCCATGTATGTAGGCTAACTCAGCGTACCGTCTCGCTCTTACCTGATGGCCGAGAACAACACATGGTGAGGAGAATACTTACGGGTTCAAGGGACGCAGGATGGGGTTTCCTCTGGTTGGACATGAGGTAATAGTCCGTTAGAGCAGTGGTATTCAACCTTTTTTGTTCGCGTACCTCCAAATATAATTTCTTTTCAACTTTGTACCCCCAAAGTTGTTGGTGTATAATTCAAGTTATGCATAGTATATAATCTACATCTAAAATAAATTAAATAAATTACATTACTGATTATTCAATGTTTATCATAAAATAATATATATATTTAAATTTCACGTACCCCCTAAGATGTCTTCGCGTACCCCAGGTTGAATACCACTGCGTTAGAGAACCATAAACTAGTTCAGAGTGGCCCAGCTGATTTCCTCAGAACACAAATACCTTCTACATTGGACCCAAGGGTCAACAAACCGCTCTTGGCACTATTTTTAAAACAAGTAGCCAGTTTTTGGAAATTAGGAATTAACCGTAATAGGCTATGTTTTCAAATAAACTTTATTTTAAAAAATATCATTTTAATTTGATCCTTCAACAGCTCGTAGGAATGTCTGCTAATTTTTACCTGCAAAACTTGACATTTTACGGCAGGGTTTTAAAGTCAAAGCAGGTGTGGGTGTAGGTAAAGCATTAAACGACAAAAGAATTATGATTTTGTTCCTATTCTTTGGGCCAAAGCAAAAAGAACTTGTAGTAACTAGCAAAGAATTATACCAAATAATTTCGGTTTCCTAGTTATGGTCTAGGGCAAAATGACACTTTACTCTCAAACACTTAATAATGAGAACTAGTAATCCTATATTTAAAAAAATCATCTGCTTTATTTGTGCATTACTTAAAGGAATCGAAATTTCACTACATATGACGTCCAAAATTAACATCTTACATTTATTTTTATTTAATTGTTAAAGTCGTACCTAATTTTATCCGAAACTGTCCTGTACCCTATTCGATATTACTGTCATCAGACAGGTATAACGAAATTAATATATGTTTTAAATATTTTAAATGTACTTAGCTACATGACACATTCGTCAAGCAGTCTCCTAACTGTACACCCCTGTGTTGTAATGTCGATCGTGAACTTTTGTATTACAAGTATGTATTTCTTACAAAATTAAATATTGTTATTCCTTCTTCTTCACTCCCCGCCACCCCCAATTCCGCTGGGGGGCCTAAGAATGACCTTACGTCGAGACACTCCTCAATGGGTCACTGAATTAACAACACAGTAAATAATCCGTATTCCGAGTGAATACTAAACAGCTTGTGATCCATTCACATGGCTAGTTCCCCCACTGCGATAAATTAGATGTGATGTCACTGGAATGGAATTATGTAGACCCCATGGTACGAAAACGCAATTTCAATTTGAATATTAATTATAAAACGTATGTTTGAGTAATGATCAAACTAATCATATTGGAATTATTTGGTTAAACTATGTAAAATCCTGACCAAAATGATATTTGTATTTAGAATTGCCAGTCATTGTATTCGGAATTTTGAACTGTGTTAAAGGGTAATTAGAACAAATTAAGATGGCTGTCTTCTGGGTCGTTGCGCCGCGTAGTCTAGTAGAAATTACCGACGTTTCAGAGATGCTTGCTATCTTTATCATCAGGACGATAAGTGGTGATTATGTAGGCAGCAAGAACTTTTGAAACATTGGTAAACTTCTACCAGATTACACGGCGCACCATCACAGAAGAAGGTGATCTTCATAACAGCCACATCGAGGACGTGAAATCTTACTTAGAACGAATCAGATCAATGCGTTGAGTGTTCCCGTACTAAACAACGTTCAAAGAATAGACAGTTGCCTGATCATATGATGTTGGTGGAGAAGACAGCTCACATATTTGAAGGTAGCTCCGAATATGTTAAAGAAATTGTCACGGATGGCCGAAATGTGGTATTCTTACAAAATATATCTTAAAAATTGCGTTCTATGAACTGTCATAGCGGACGAATGTTTTGGGGAGACCTAAGAAACGGACGAGGAACATGAAAATTTAAGATTTTCTGTAAGCGAAATTAATTAAATCAGCAGGAAGATAATTATATAATTAATAGAGGAGGATAAATTTTTTAGGACATTAGCGTGCATGAGGAAAAAATAGACCACTTCAGATGGAATAGATACAAATATTAAAACGAATCTTAAAAATGTGTGTATGAAGATTTGAGCTTGATTAAGCTGGCTTAGGTTAATGTGCAGTGGCGGGTTTTGATATTAGCTGAGATAAACATTTGACCTCTACTATGAGAAAATTTACAGACCAGTGAGTTGCAACAAATATTATCCCAGTTTCTGACAGCAGCGTATTTCAAACCCGACTTGCTTCACAGCGATGTTTCCAGCTGCCACACAACTTGAGATTTAGCGAGAATGTGTTTGTTTATTTTACAGAACAACTTTTTATGGAGCAGACGGCGACCTTTCAACCGTGAGATTTGTCTTTCCAATAAGACAAGAAGCATCAGACAAAATAATCATGTAGCGTTGTAAAAACACATTCACATACCAGCTTTCTGAGTCAGCCGATATCACTCCGCGCGTTATGCTCAAGGGGGTGTGGAAAGACGACCAGCTGTTCGCATGTAGGCCTATCTATAGATGGTGCCGCGGTAAAGGGATTTCTTTTTTGGTACCATAGGGTCGGAGCCGACCCGTGGTGACATTATGAACAAGTTCCCTCTGATAGGGACCTGTTCATATGTTTCCTCGGCAAATGATCCAGAAGTGGTTTGCCGCTGCCTTCTTATGTGTGTAATGATGATGAGAATGGAGTAATTGTTGGGATTCCACGGAGAAACCGGGGAAGCCCCGGAGGAAAACTCCGTGATACCTGGACCACGGCCTTGCCCAACACAAGTTATAAATCCGGGCACCACCGGGAATCGAACCCGGCCCCAGGATTACAAGCCCAGCGTTCTGACCGCTAGACCACCGTGGCAGTTTGGTAAACTCAGCAAAACTAGTTCTTCAGCCTTGAATTCATGTATAAATTTTTATAATAATATTTTTAATATATTTTAATTTTATGATATCTTTCAGTCAATATTTCTAAAATTCTGTTTCCAGTTTCCTGATCACCTTATCTTCATACAGAGTAATTCAAAAGGTTAGGGCCAAACTGAAGGAGCGTATAGAAACCGTCAGAGAGAATAACTTCCGAACAGGAATCCATGTCCTCCGAAGTTATCCTGAGTCAGTCGAGGCCATTGAAGGTAGCAAAGTCTGATAACATACAGCTGAAATAATCGTACTTTGCTATTCTCCTACTAGCTTAATTTTTTTTATTAATGTACAAAGATTACATTAGCAATCTTACAAACCAAATTATTTCAGCGGTATGTTATCAGACTTCCCTACCTTCAATGGCCTCGACTGACTCAGGATAACTTCGGACATGGATTCTTATTCGGAAGTTGTTCTTTCTGAGTCCCTCTATACGGTCCTTCAGTTTGGCCCTAACCTTTTGAATCACCCTGCATACTCCTTTACCCTAGCACCGGCGATGCGACATATTAATTCGCAAAATGATCATCCTTAATCAATACGTTTTTTTGTTTATATTTCAAGACAGTGTGTACCAGAGAAAGTAAGTCTCGTAAAGAGAGTATAAACCATTGATATTGGAAAAAGAGCACAAACCACGAAGCTCCTAGTTGCTGAATTGTGGTTGGAACTCCTTTAATGTCATAATACAAGAGTGATGGTGGGGGGGACTGTTGTTGTTGTTGTTGTTGTTGTTGTACTAAGTTGCATGTGCTTCTGGGTAGTGTATTTACTGTTCCGTTCCGTGGTACCCCGAAGCTCATTGATATTCATCGCATGACCAGAGGCCAGGAGCCTCATCGGATGGATCTTCGTAATCCAATCGTAACAAAACATTCTGTACTGTGCCACCATCACGCCGGATCAATGAGTCAAAATCCACTGCCTTTTTGTTATTTTATTGTATTTGAATTTTCGTCTTTGTTCATTTTTAATATGTTATATACCAGAATTGTTTTATTGGAATTATATATATATATATTTTAAAAAACTGAGTCTCTTCTCGTGAGGTCCGCAGTGGCCGCGCGGTCTGAGGGTTGGCCTTCTGCCGCTTTCTCACTGGGACCGTGGGTTCGAATCCCACTCAAGCCATGGATGTTAGTCCGCGTTGTCCTGTGTACATGTAGAGGCCTTGCGACGAGCCGATCCCTCGTCCAAGGAGTCCTACCGAATGTCTATAGATCGAGCGAACGAAAAGTTGGGACCCGCAGTGCTCAGGCACTTGAAGAACGGGTCGTTCCCAGTATCCCCAGAATCTGTACACAATTCTCACGCTACTTTAGATATGATCTTCCAAAATGAAATAATTTTTAGGCACGTTCTCAACTGAATGTTGCAAAAATTCTCCTATCTTCACAATGCTTGTCTGTCAACATACCCAATAGACAGTTCCAAGAGGACTGAACAGATAAACTTGATTTTGAGGATATTTATTGAACTTTATCTGCACATCCCTTTTTTATTTTTCGATCTGAGAACATCGGGCATCGGGCAAGAAGAATAAAGGAATTTTTGGTGGATGAATGTTGAGAGGGGAGAGAGCTTGTATTTGCCAGCCAACCCCTTACTGTGTCGCCCCGCGCTGTTCCCATCGTAACATTGGATTGACTGTTGTGTCACGCGTGACATGACCTCACTGTTTTTGTAATCTCTGTTGACCTTGCATCTTTATTGGACGGATGCCGAGAGCTGTAGGGCAGTTTGTCATCTGTTTCTTGCTGTTTTATACCGACTTTCTGTGTAAATATGGTCTGGATGTATATCCCGAGCTGTGACGTGACCGGGCATAATTCAGCATTAATTCAATTTTGCCACTTACGTCAGCATGAGGATTTAAAAGAACTATATCAACTGTAACGGTTATTCAGTGCCGTTCGATATGAGACGATGATCGCATTCGGTTAATTTATTCCGGACGAAGTGATAGTTATTTCAGAGTGCTAAACCGGTATTCGCGTGGAGATACTGAGGAAAACCACAAAACTCTCCGTGAGGATAGTAGGTGTCCCAGTCAATAATAAACTGGACAACCTCCGGCAAACAGAGAACTCTTAAACTCTGGCTTGACCATAAAACATCAATCTCGTAGACCTATGTGTATGTTTTAATAGGCATATATTCATGTATTTATGTATTTGCGCCTGTGTTTGTGTGTATGTATGTATTCTCACAACATTGCTTCAAATTGTAATTGTTTCTCAAACCAGAGATAATATATTGCACACCAGATCTGCACACGCGTTTACTACTGAATAACGTACCAAATTGGAAAGAGTGCAAGTTCTGTTTCTGCTCCTCCATCGATAGTTGGCTGCACTTTTTCGAATTGTCTTACCTTTTGTGATGCGCCCATACGAGATGTAAACCCCCCACAAATATTGATAAGACGAGGTTTTCGCTGTCTGCTTTATCGTAGTATGTTCCGTGATATTAAGTCGGTAGAACGAATTGAATGACATTAAGATAGAAGGAAAGCAAAATAATAAGGAAATACTTGAAGTAAGAACTAAAGAGGAGAAAAGGATGAGAGGGAGAGCGAAAGAAAGGAATCAAGGAAGAAACAAAAGGAGAAATTTAAGAAACACAAGAGAGAAGAAAAATTATTTCCAAATAAAAAAAAGCAACACTTTCCGACGTTCATATAATATATGAACGTCGGAAAAAATCCACATGAATATATTATATTCATGTGGATTTATCTGGCTAAGGATAGGGACCAGTGGCGGACTCTTGTGAACACGGCAATGAACCTTCGAGTGCCAAAAAAATGTTTATTTTTTCCTGAGTAGCTGAGCGACAGTTAGCTTCTCAGGAAGGACTCTGCTCCGTAGAGTGTATATATATATATATATGCTTCTTTGGTGTGTATCAAAGAAATAGGAACTTAATAACTATACTTGTGACTGTGTCAGTCGGTAAGTAAGGCAATAAGGAGCTCAGTGAAGTAATGGTATTGTTCTGTACCATTTGTGAAACCTTAACAGTAGATTGCATCTCATTTCAGAGGGATTTTGTTTGGGTTCGCAATGAGCAGTAAGAGTTCTGCACCGAGAACAGAAGGCCTCTTACGATATTACTGAAACTTGGCTTGCTGCCATTACGACAGACAGAGATGAAGAGGAATTGCAGACAAGGGGCTCCTTTCATGTCCGTGAATAGAATAAGTCGTTTTGCAGAATGAAGAAATAAGAAAGGTTATCGAGACATGAAATTATGGCCTGCGTTTCTTGCCAATAGCTTAACAGGTTTAAAAACTGTAAACTTTAAATATGACAGTCTTCTGAGATGTTGTTTCGTGTTAAGCGCATCAGTGGTACTTGCTGCCTCGATCATCAGGGCGATGACACGGTCTTATTTGTAGATAATTCAGTTCGCTTTGCTCCTGTATCCATTGGACGAGCCCAAAATTTGGTCTCCACTGTGATGGTGAAGGGCAAATTTTCTTCTCCTGTCGAGAATCGAACACTAGCCAATGGCCAGCCAGTTCCAAATATAAGTGTCAGCATTCTGAAAAGGCAAAGTTTTTCTGTTAGTGATCCATGGAGATGCGACAGTACATACGCATTTATTTTAGACCTCGGTATCAGATAAGGGCGAATATTTGGCATCACTCTACCGCCTTTGTATCTCCAAAGGAAGAGTAGAGATTGTTGAGTGGGTCCCTGAATCGGATAAAAACTTCCGCTGCAGGGAATCGATCCCATGTCATTCACGCCATAGTCGTTTTATGACGGTTGCCTACACCCGGTCCATTACTCAGCATTATGGTTGTAATAAATTGAAATTCATGTACTCCAGTTTTGAAACGCCCTGTACGTAACAGAGTTGTATTCAGATAATGCACGTCAGGATAAGATCTAATGATGCAACCTGCTAATTATGTTCTCGTAATAATCATCGCGCTGTGGATATACTAAACCGGCGAACAAAATGGATGATTGTGGGAAGCCTCAGGTAGTGCCTCTTGTACGGCAAAGGAGAATGGAGCTAGGACCTGCATCACTGTAGAGAAACATTGAGTTATTGAATAAAGAGTCGCGTACAGCCGACGGCGGCTTCTTTCCGGTTAGGAATGTGCTAGTAAGAAGTTCTTGGAAGATTTTTTGCCACCTTTCTTAAAATGCTTGAAACTATGTGCTATCTGGTAACTAACTCAGTGGATCAGAGGCTAATATGGATAATGATATACCAGGCATTTATAAATCTAAATGTTCACTGTCGTATTCTGAAGGGCTTAGAACTGTCCCCTTTTGATCTACTATGTCAAATTAATCCAATTCCCATTATTCCATCATATATTTTAAAGATTCATTTTAATATTATCCTCCCTGTAATGTCTTAGGATTTCAAGAGTCTTATAACACTTTATATTGTACAGTTGTAGACACATCAATGTGCAGACCAACCATTTTTATTACATATTTATTTATTGATGTTAGCTTTACTGATATACGCATTTCGGTTTCCTGTAGGAACATTTGCAGTGCTTATACAGTTGGTTCAATTGGACACTGAATGTTACCAGAGGTATCTTTAGTTTATCCGACGAAAAAAATATATATTAACTTATAATTTCTCTGACACGTGCTACGTGTCCCATGCTTACTTCACAGTTTTTCTTAATTGATGTTTTTTTCCGTTAGTGAGAGACAATGTTTCACACTAATAAAATTATACTTTCATGTTTCATTTTTTGAATGTTACAAAGCATCTCTATAGATTAATCTGATCTTAATTCTTTTAAATTCTATGTCATAATTTGAAACGTGCCAAATGACTTCGAAGACTTGACCAGGAATTAACTTTCAGTTTTTGCATGCAGATTAGAGTCTATTTATCTCCAGCAGAAACTGAGTATTACAAACAGAAAACATGTCAACCTCCGCTCCAGGTCCCATGATTAAGACAGAACGCTGTACAACGCTTAAACACGCTGTGCATTACCCAGATCAAAACCCAGTTCACGTAGCCACTGGACTGTCACGTCCCAACTGGTAATTTTTGCTTTCCTATATCTACTATTTTATAATGCATATAGAAGCACGCAGCACTCAATTACCGTGACAGTACATTCTTGAAGAATATAAGTCTGGCATACAGAACAACCACATATTAATAACAACAACTTCCCTTCATTAAAGCTTCTACACGTGTAACGGCTTGGCTTAAGATTTCTGATGACTTTAATGGTTGTGATTATATCGGTTCTGCATGAGAATTACCTCATGGAAGTGAAAGGCAAATGGCACGAAAATATGCTTAAACTATTAATTATAACCTCAATAAGAAACAGAAGAGGTGAATGTAACTTATGTGTATTGCTAAACCATACGTATGTGTCTGTTACGTCCGTAAAGCCCTTAACCCTCAACGTTCTTCAAGAGTTACCACTTGTACAGAACTTTCAACTCAATCAGTATATCGTTTGTCGACAAGCTTGCGTGTTTTTATGTGGAAATACATGGGCTCAGTCAAAATTAGACAACTATATAAGACTGGACCATGGATTCCCCCCCCCCTTCCCCCAGGATTCCTAAATACGTACAGAGTGTCCTTTTTAAAAACTTCGTGACATCAGCATAACAAGACAAGCGAATTGGGACCGAGGCAGGCGACAGAGTTACGAGACCGAGACTGGTCGCTTCCTGTCTGCTCTCTGTACAATCGTATGAAGTACAATTACGAGCACGAGACAAAGACAGGCGACAGAGACAAAGCACAGGAGACCGCTCTCGGACCAGTAGTGTCTCGCGACGGGCTCAGGCAGCACGTGTGTTGTTGAGTAAAATAATGGCAGAAATTAAATTTACTGGTGACCAAGATGAGCAATTGGTAGAATTAGTAGCAGAAAACCGACCACCGACAGAAAGAACCTTCTTCACGTCTGGTTTTGAATATTGAACTCATAGGTTTTCTTTGTTTCTTTCGCAACAAATAACACAACAACACATCTTCTTCTTCTTCTTCTTCTTCTTCTTCTTCTTCTTCTTCTTCGAGTAACCTTTTTAGAAGCATTTGTGTACTCATTTTTCACAGAATATGTGCACGTATGTCTCAACAAAACAAAGAAAACAAACACTTTGCCGCATGTCTCGGTCGTCACCTCAAAAGTGTGTGGCGACAAGCTGCGATGTGTCCGTCTCCCGTCTCTGTCGCCTGCCTCGGTCGCTTGTCTCTGTCGCGTGCAGCCAAATTGTACCTTTATAGTGTTTCTTCAACGTTAAGAAGAGTCTTGTACGTCAACACTGTCCTACGCCAGAAGTGTTTACTATCTCAAACACTTTCCGTGTCCCCAAATGTTATTACCAGTCGTTGTATCGTCTTATTTGGAATTTCCTTATCTGGATATGCGTTGCTAAATGTTTTACTCACAGCAGCACACGATTTCGACGTAATGTTCGACAAAACACACATTCTGCTCGTAAAAACACCATGTTCCCGTCTCCATATATTTTGCGGAATTGGATTGAGGAGCTGTCTAACACTAAGGTTGACGTTGACTCGAGTTTCTCGGCGGAGAGTCTATTACACGGGGGTGGACTTTATGCTGATTTAATTTTTTTACATTATTATAATGTAGCAGATATTGTTGCGATGAAAATATTGCATGTTTTCACTCAATTAATTTATTACTTGCAGTGTTATTTTGAAAACAGTTTTAAAATATCCTCGTCGCATAAGTACTACGTACGAGATGTGTCTCTCGTATGAAAATGATTTCGTATCAATTTTAGCCAGAAGATGACGCATCGGCGCTTTTCCGTTTATCGATTTCCAAGCGACGGTTCATAGCACCACATCCCATGACCGAATAAAATTTCTTGAGTAACTGTATTTACATCAGTTTTTTTAAATACAAGTGATGAAGAGAAATTTACTTACCTGAACATTCTTCAGAGTATTAATGCAGTTATGTACAAAGTTAATGGGGTTATTCTACGTGCACTCGTATTTCACGAGGTTCAAGCGAGAGTGACTTAATATGTTGACCACGCCTGTTAAAACACCTACCTGGCACGCTTCTTAAGGCCTCAGAAATTAACCCAGTCACGATTTTTAAATCCGTAAGCCAGAGAAGAAAGGTGGCCAAACAAATTCTATACACATAGATCGAGGCCTTTTTGGTTGCGACGCCGTGTACAATGTTCTATCGTCTTGTAAATCAAAGCGGTTTTAAATTTCACGCGTTGTACAATATATGTATGTTGACAGAGAAATTTAATCCCATACAACTGTTCTATGAAATGGTTCGTTGATTATCGGCGCCAGTCTGTGTTTAACTGACCCGAACGAGTTAAAGTGGACTTTATATGCTTATAATGCCACGCTATATTAGCAACGTTTGCGCACGACTAACTCGCTGATATAAGTGAATTTATTTCCTGTGACATTAATTTATCTTCAATTTGCAGGGCTTTATAAAATATTAGTAATTAAAATTACTCTTCTTAAGCTTCAAGTTTTCGAAGATGGCTGTCTTCTGGGTTGTAGCACAGTGTATCTAGTAGATATTTACTAACATTTCAGAGGTCCTTGCTGCCTCCATCGTCAGGGCTCTACCTGGACTCAGCAAGAACCTCATAAACATCGGTTAAGTTCTACCATACTACACGGTACTACAACCCAAAAGACACATATTTTCGTACTAATTGCCGTGGAAACCTCAAATTCTTCTAAGTTTTAGATTTCGGTAGTTGTTGGTTCAGTTCTAGAGGAATGTTTGCCTTCTTGCTACTGTTCATTTCTTTCTCCCCTGGGTTATTTAAATAAGTTTTATCAAAATAAATGTTGTAGTAGAATTTATTCTTGGTTCACGATTTGTTGACGTCGGTGGTTTATACCCCTCTTATAGCATCTAATGGGTTTCAAGATAGCAGTGAATGATGAGTGGGTAAGGATTATCAAGGAGACTGACATGGTCGATCTTTAGGTACTGTTTTAGCATTCGCCTAGAGAGGACATGAAGAAACTCATAGGAATTATTAATCAAGTCAGTTGGAAGTTCTTCTAAATTTTGGCACCGACAGACATTGAAAATAAAAATATTGTGCATTACCGCTACATCATCCAACGTGCCTGGTTAAATTTTAGATTATTTAACGCCGTTGTTTTAACAGGCGAAGTCTAGAATGAAATGGTTAATATCCTGGATCGTAAGTAGTTACATATTTGGACTCTTCCGGTATTCACTTAAAAAGTTTGAGGAAAACCACGAAAAGTGTCAGTGTAGTTAGTAAAACACCTGAGACTGAAACCAATTACCCACAGGATAAATAAATAGCAAGGTTGCAACAACATTCTCGGGCTATGTGATTGTGTGTTAACACTTGTAGCTGTAAGAATGAAGGCAAATATGAGTCAGAGGTTCCATTTCTGGACCTCTGCCGGCTGTTTTGTGCAACCATTCTAACTCCGTCTACTTGAGAAATATTCTCCTTATTCTGGAAATGTTTGTTTCCCGCCCTGCAAATGTCTGCTTCTCTTCGTCCAATCTACTGTCGACAGACACTTCCTTCCTGTCTCTTACAAAGAGGGAAACTTGTTTCTTACTTGAACGAAACAACAGAGACGCTTGTAGGTTTCTTTCTTGTTTCTTGTAAACTGAACAGGCCAAAAAGTGTCGATTGATGAACGTCAGGAGGTAGGACGTCCAACCAAGCAAACTACCTGGGCTGGTACTACACTGTAGGGATAGCGACTGGCTGTTATACCACCGAAGTTCGATTTATTGCTGAAGCGGACATTTTTCTCCTCGAAGCCACACCTAGACCGGCTGTCCAACCATCGTGGCGGTCGATTGCTTAGCATTCCTGCTTCGTATTACGGATAATCCCCGTCCTGAAATCTCGGCCAGGAGACCGGCTATAACTGAGTTTTCGCACCTTATCTTCGTCTCTCAAGGCAGACGCCACCATAGCACGGCGCCTTAAATTAGTATAACCCCAAAGGGTTCCAACGATGGTACGTTACATTCAGTATGTCAGTTCCTCAGTACTTGGTTTCTTTCAGTTGAAAATGCTTATTTTATTTGATCAGATAGAAAGGACTAACCCCAATCCCTAGACACCGTAAGTCAAGTTATTGGCACCTAATAAGCTACTCAAACGAAGCATTGTCAACAAAATATTATAACAAGACATAAGGCAAAAATTATGGTACAGTTTACTGCAAGAGCATATTTAAAATTTTTAAATCAGTCTAAAAATTTTACGCGGAAAACATGTGCTGAAACTGATCGTTACTGCCGTCATCTATGGAGTTAGCTAGCAACTACCCACATACTAAGAATTAAATCAATAAACAAAATATGTTATACCAGATTCCTTTATGCTTTGCTAACTTCCATGGTAATTAGTGATGTTAATTGTTTCTTTTGTGTCTGGTTTTTAAGCCATCATTTATTTCATGTGTTTTTTTTTATTAATCTTGCTGACAATATTTGGCTTTAAGTGGCTTGATAATTTCTCGACTACATTAATTTACTTTCTGTGCGTAACAAGTCTCCTAAATGTGTGTCCTTGTCCTGCGATCGCGCCGATGATGGAAGTTGTCCGAAGTGCTGAGACCGTTTAATACGACCATAGAAATCTTTATTTCTCCTTGAGAAGTGGCCATCGTAATACGAACATGACAGCGGTTTGTTCACTGCGTGATGTTATCTGAGTTGCGAAATAGGAATTTCCATTTCATGATTTCATTCCTAAAAAAAAGTAAATAAAGATGTAAAAATTTAACTTTCTTGTTTAAATGTGCTAAATTGACGATTACACCAGAGAATTCTTTGAATAGGTTACGTCATGCCATGTCGACATGTCCTTAACTTACACTTTTTTTCCCTTGTCCTGTGCCTCGTAACCATGTCAGCAAGCTGCAGACTTGGCCCACATTTGTGAGCAGAGTGAGAGAATCATCAGCTTGGAAGCGGAAGTGTTTGAAGTCTGAAGACCTGACCATAAACAGCCGCTTTGACAGCGAAGAAAAATCTCTCATGTGCTCAAACGTTTTACATATGTGCGCAGTTCGTCTTTATCCACTCTGTAGCTTGTAACCGTACGACGAGAGACGATTTCTGATTGTGTGTGTCTCTCCCTATTCACAAAAGAACACCTTGACGATATGTATTATTTTAATCAAGTGATATTTTGTCAAGTAAGGAAAGCTAAGGCGTAAATTATTTCAGGCCTCCGCGGTAGTCGGCACATATTTATGAATTTTGTATATTGATTCCTTGTTTTGAAAAGGCCGCATTATAATATTTGTGTAATCTGATCGTTTGAAGCAATATTCCTCACCACATGCAAGAGTGTGGGATACATACAAATAAGGAGAAATCTCCCATCTCGCTGCCAGGAGGGGGAATTAGTTGACCGTCCGTCCCTTAAACCGACCGGCCTCGAAAACTCGTATACCAGGAGCGCAGTCCCTCTGAATACAAATGATGCTTGGAGGTTAAAACTGTAATCATAATGTGCTAACGGCAACTCCTATTCGAAATGCAAGACTCTGGCGTGCCGAATATCTGCTTATTTATGTTCGCCAATGAACAGAGATCCGTAATTCACTCGTGGTGATGGGATGAGATTTCTCAGAGATGCCGAAATTACATGGAAACTCGTGAAGTCTCTTCAGAGACATGGCCGGTTTAGTCTTCCATTTTACTGACCCCGTGTCAGGAGCCTTCACGTACTGACGATACCTGTGGGCGTGCTGAAGGATCAAAGCCAAGGACATCCCAGAAAAAGTTTCTCTTAGAAGCCATGAATAGGCGAAACAGTCCCTTGCAGTAAAATCTGATTTATTACGAGCTGTATCACAGTATCATATTGGGTCAAATGACCGGCTTTTGTGAACCCTCTGTATGAAGGAATTTATTGGCCAGTTCATTACTTGTTCGCTGTTCAAGAAGAACGAAGTCAGTATTGGCTGTTGAGATTGGTTGATTCTAAGGTTCTTACTGAGGTCACACAACATTTCGGAGGACCTACTGCTTTATTTTTCGGTATCGACTATAGATACACAGAACAGTGGGAACTTTTTTGCTTTAGGCACGGCGCAACCCCGAATATATTGTATTTATTTTGGACTTTATCCATCGTATTTTTGTGTATTGAACCACGTTTCGGAAATTATTTCTGTTTCACTTTTTGCGTGGCATACTTCTATCGAGGAAACCAGCAGAGCCGGAATTTCTGGTTTCTGATTTATCTGAAGACTTAAAAACTTTAAAGTATAAAAGAAAAGTCTTCTAGTTTGTGTTTCACCATCGCCAGAAACGTTTAAATTTAATCCAATATTATTCGTAGCGAAAGTTAATTAAATACTACAGGGTGGGTGGGAAGTAAGTAGGCATTGAGAAATGGTTATAACCTCTATATTTCCAATGCAAAGATATTATTTAATGTCTACTTCCCACCCATCCTGTATATAACGTAGGCAATTGACGTGCGCATGCGCAACCCTCTTTTCCGAAGTGGAGAACATTCGTCTTTAGTACAAAGATATTTCTCACTTTCCGTTGCTCCTCTGTTCGTAGTAGCCTTATTCATTTATTTGTCTTGTTATTACTGACTGTTTTATAATTTACAGTGTTATAAAGTATTACCAATAGAGTTTATATCAAATTTGAACAAGAACGACGTTTTTCGGTCTGCTAGTAATGCAGTTCGTGATTTCTCAGGGCGCATGCGCCGCAGGGATTTACCTAACTCCTGCGTACAGTATACACAAGGATTAGTTATTTCGTGGTTTATGTAAGAACAATGTATTTTTTTCAGTCGGTGAGTAACTTGCTTTGGGACAAATTTAAATGTAGAAAAAAAAATATTTATTTTTTTGTATCTTTTTTTCATTTTATACTTTCTTTCATCGTTGGTTTCTATATTTCTTTCTTTATCTCTGATTTGTTCCTTCTTCCTTTCTTTTTTGTAATTTTATTTATATAAAAATGGATAGACGCCAGAGACTTTCTGAACCAAAAATGTAGGTCGTCGGAAGTACAATGTGACGTATAGCTTATGGATTTTTCTAGCTGTTTCATTTTGCACTGAGCCCGAATGAATCGCTGTAATAGAACACAATTACTCGGAAACGCAGTGACAATGTGTGAGATGTTATGATGTGATGGTGGCGGTGGACACGTAGCACATCTCGAGGAAAAGAGAGAGCTACATGGGAGGCGCATTGGCTGTTCTCAACGACCGCGTCCATAACACGCCCACGATTCTGTCCATTTGTTCTAAGTGCTCTGAGACCATTGAACGAATCCCTGAGGTATGGTACACATTGTAAACTTTCATTTCCACTGAAACATTTGTACTCCCGTTTTCAGTTTCATCAAATGAACACTCGGTTCCCCATCTCCACATTTATCTACCGTTAAAATGACGACGTAGTTGAACGGACTTCTAAGACATTGAAAACATATATCAAACTACATAAATTTCGGTGGATTTTGGAATATTTGAACATAAAAAAGATTAACGGAATTTAGGAGATAGTTGAATGACGTGGAACTCCGCTATGTATACATAAGTATGTTTACAAACTTCGTGTGCGTGTTCCAGGATCAAAAATAAGAAAAAAATGTTCCTATTATTTGTTACATTTTAATAATATCTTTATTGAATTTGGAAAGCTATACTTTTTGAAGTTCCCAGAAGCATTAGGTCAGCTTCCTCCGATCCATTTTGTTGCTTGTAACCTGTTTCTGTAGATACATATGGCCTTTTAACATTTTGACCTTTGACCGCGAATTTGTCGTGTAGTTAGGAATCTATATTTTTAGATTATTGCATATTGTTATAGGTATGGGAGCACATGAGTTCAAAATATAGTAGCACGCCTTTGTGTCGTGGCATTCTGGTTGAGAACACTGAGCTAACTTAGTTTATCCTAGTTATTATGTTAACTGGCACATACGATTTCTCGACTTTCACAGATTACAATTCTGTGGGAAAAGTTTAAGTAACCATTTTATGCGGAGTTATGACACCAGTGAGAAACACCATATTTCATAGGGCCCCCGGGGAAACCTTTCTGGACTCATTGCCACATTTGACGTTCCGAAATCCGCCTCTTGCTGGTGGTTGGAGCTGTTAGTATTATCCCTCCCCCCCTCGAGACGCTCTTCTGAAGATGTGGCAGGTGGCGCACTCACTAGACAAATCACGTATGACGTGAGAGAGAGCCCACTTAAGACAAACGCTGTAAGTACTGGGTTTAAAGTTCAGCTCTAATGATGTGCACTACAAAGTTTTTCAGTTATGGCCGAGTAAGGACAACGGGGTTGGTCGAGTCCACTATCAGTGATAGGGGATTAAATGGGCGTGTCAGTTTGTCAAGTAGGAGTTCAGGGAGTCAAGTTACGCGGTAGCAGTGCCCTCTAGTGAAGTCTATCCAAAACTTTTCCTCTTCGCTGCTGCATACTATAGGTTGTTCAAGAAATTGGTAACGTTTTTTTTTTTTTTTGTGAAACGTGAACAGGTTATCAATATTTTAGAAGTGAATAATAAATAATAAGGGCGATAGAGAAAAATATTGAGCTTACAATAGGTTTTCTCTAAAAAGATCGCTGTAGAACTATAGAACAATAAAAATTGTAACTGAAGACTGTTGGATTCAGAGTAACTTTTTTATTAATTCAAAAACCGGAACGTAACTGTCATTTCTCGGCTTCAGGAAGGAACTGCATGACGCCTTCATTTGCTGTGGTGCAAGATTTCCCCAGTTCTAGTGAAGTATCGTTACACGAAAACCATAAAAGCAACTTCGCTGTTGTTAGCCGTGCTCAAATTGATGACCTCTTGATAGTTGTTTTCCGGTCTGTCTGTGTTCTTGCAGCCTATTACAGGGGGCGTTAACACCAAAGTAACACACCCCTTTACGTAGTATCAGTCACCAACAATAAATTAAGACAGCAGAGAATCTGAGGATTTGTTTGCTTATCATTCTAACGTAAATCTCCCTTTCTCTCTACACATATTTTATGCGCTAATCCAACTCTGCCAGCCACGAAAACACAACGCATGCGGAGATATGGATGTGGTTGGACGCGCAGAAATGTTGCCTTGCTGTCTCTGCCTGTAGGAGGTAAAACCAGGAGTGGTCAGACCTAATAAAATTGCAATTTACGTGCTCGATTTAGGGAGGTGGAAGAACATATGCGCACACTGACAATGTGAATTGTTCTGAAAGTTTAGCCGGGGCAATTTAGTCTGTACAGGAATTGAAGAGTCGGGGTTTGATTTCTGGTGGGGACCCACCCATATTATTTTTTATTTGTATAAAGATTCTTCCTCAGTTGAATATTTTCAGCTGCATGGAATGAGATTATTGTGAATTACAAAGTTAGCAAGAAGCAGTCGTAGCCTATTTAAATACATCGTTCTTGAAGTTTCTTGGAAACACAAATATCGCGAGAAATCTTAATCTGGTTTAAATTTGAACCCAGAATGTCCAAAATAAAAATAGAAGTGTTAACCGCAGAACCGTGATGTTCGTTGGAAACGTTAAATAAAGTCGAACTACGAGAAAAATACGTGTTTCTAAGAGGTGGCCATGACCTAGTGAAATAATGCACACCACAATTCTTCTGACGTCATTTGAAAGTGTCATGATAATATGTCAGTGTATGCAATAATCTGGCTGAGACCTAAACCGGCGTGCGTCTCAAACACAAAGGACGCACCGTTACCATACGTCAAGCTGATCTTAAGATTGTTGATGCCAATGATGACACTGTCCATGGCTTTATTGATGCTCTGGTACAGCGAGGAGTCTACGAATTCCTAGGTCCACTCAGTCCACCCGAGGTGTACTCTATCTCGAGTGTTTGAGATACTCTCTAACGCAGCTATAAGTCTTTCTGTATTCTTTTTTATCTTCTATCTTCTTTACTCCACTCTTTCCATATAAAGAAATGTCTGTTCTTTTTCAACCGGTAAAGAACCAAAATTCCTTTTGGGTTATTCAACCCATAAGGGCGGCATTTAATGGCCTTGTATTTACATATTTCAATTACACCCTGAGGCTGGTCCATACGTCGTGAAGCGACACACATGAATGTTGTTTCATATCAGATGAAATAACTGCCGTCCTCTCCCGAACAACGTTGGATCTGAAGATTACTTGAAGCGTGATGATTAAGTAATGGTATGGTTCTGATGATTGTGGACCGATTCCTGCCCTGTTGGTTGGAAACAGGGGCGGAAAATAAAGCTGTAAAGTCGAATTTGCTCTCAGACATTTGTTGTAATTGGCCTACTTCTTATGGATAACACAGAGCAGTGGTATTCAACCTGGGGTACGCGTACCCCTGGGGGTACGCGAAGACATCTTAGGGGGTACGTGAAATTTAAAAAATATATTATTTTATAATAAACACTAAATAATCAGTAATGTAATTTATTTAATTTATTTTAGATGTAGATTATATACTGTGTATAACTTGAATTATACACCAACGACTTTGGGGGTACAAAGTTGAAGATAAATTATATCTGGGGGTACCCGAACAAAGAAGGTTGAATGCCTCTGACACAGAGGAGTTGAGAAAGTATGAGAAGAGGATGATTAAATGAATAATTGCACTTAAGATACATAAAGTGACAGAGAGGTGAACAAAATTATTTGCCGTACCGGTTAATGACAAACTTCTAAATTTGTAATTTATATTGGAGCATTACCAGTGGAAATAATTACAGACTACATGGACAGTTATAACTATTTGAATAACTACAAGTTTGGACACTGATGTTATTTACGATAATGATGACGGTTGGCAGTTATGAGTGATAATGATAGTAAGAGAAAATTTTGCGATGAATGAAGGAGTAAACTGGTAATAGGATGGCGATATTGTTGACAGATAATCGGAATATGGTGCTTTGCCGCACATTTCCGTTTATCTGCTGATCTGTCCCTTTCATATGGACCTAATTAGAACTGTCATGGCTGCTACAGGTCCTTCATTTATATCTGGTTATCTGCACTACTGAATGGTGAATGCCTGCTTAATCATATATTGGATTTTTGTTACGTTTCATATGAAATTGCTTTTTTTTTCCTAGTGAAACATTGGTGGCTGGGAAACTAACACATGCATGTGGCAGATCTGGACCACGCACAGTATAAACATGACAGACAGGGACGTTTGTTCACCTTGAAGTGGCAGCGTTCCAAAAGCGTCAAATATTCCCCCGAATCATTCTTCCAGTTGCCCCTGTGCCAAACTACCACAATATGAATACATTTTTGCGACGCTGTGGAAACGAATTCCATGGCATAGGTTATTATAATTTGAGCTGTATATATTTATTTGGTAGTTTTTATTTCTGCAAACAAAAGGTACCTAAACAGCAAAGGTATGAAGTTCGAGTCTCGTCCGGGACACCGACTCTCCTGGCTGTGTTACAGAGTGGTATTGTGGCATGGTGGTCTAGTGGTCAGAACACTAGCCTTGTAATCCTGGGGTCCCGGGTTCAATTCCCGGTGGTGCTCAGATTTATAACTTGTGTTGGGCAAGGCCGTGGTCTAGGTATCACGGAGTTTTCCTCCGGGGGCTTACCCGGTTTCTCCGTGGCATCCCAAAAATTACTCCACTCACACACACACACACACACACACACACACACACACACAGAAGAAGGCAATGGAAAACCACTTCTAATCATCTGCCAAGAACGTATATATGTATGAGCAGGGCCCTGACAACCTGAAGAGGATGGAAGGATCCTGTTCATAATATATGGACCTGTCGTCAGACAGAACACTAAAAAATATAATTGTGGATTACTCAAATTTTTATTTTGTTCACAGTTTTCACACAAATATTTTTTGAGTAAATAACTTTTGTGTCAAGTCTGAGAACAACATAAACATTTCTCAACTCTTTTTACTGATTTCTGGTTGCTTTTTATACAGGTGAATTCTGACATGGCAGATTAAGTTAATCATTCTGTTATCTTATATGACGCCGAACAAAATGTTACATTTAATCCATAATCTTTAAATAACCTACGAACTACCCGGCCCATATAACAATTGTCCATAATCACGTTAGCTCTGTGGTAAGATACCTGACCTGTAATATGGAGGGACTTGGTTCTAATCTTGTCGGCTTGCTCTGTTTCCGAATATATCCTAATAATTATTTGTGATATTCGAAGCCATGTGCTGTTGACCTTTCACGTTATTGACTGTCAATATTTATATAAAGTTTGTTACTTCCGCCCAGCTGTAGGAAATCATAAGAATAAAGTTACTGTGTCATATCAAGTTTATTACAGACTTCTCTACAAATCTGTGTGGGTTAAAATGAAACCGGAAGTAAATATCAGATAAAACTTGACAGACAAGCCAGGAGAAGTACAAACAAATTTAAGTGAATAAAACCCAAATATAAGATTTACTGAAATTTACCAGCTTCATGGAACAGAATCTTTTTTTATTTGATATTCTCTTAGTCAGTGAAGAGATTTTCTAGTCTGTTATGAAACACCAAGGTTCATTTCCGTTATTACATCGCCCTCCATTGATTCTAGTACCTATTCACGTGAATCCGGTCCACATCCTCACAACCTGTTTGTGTGAGATAACTTAATCGTTATCCTCTGTCTATAACTGTGTGATCCGTCTCCTTTAGATGTTTGCGAGAAATTTTTTTTTGCATGCATTTCATGTATTTCTTTTGTGTGCTTCATACCCCATACATTTCAATCTTATTTTATTGATCATCGCAATAATATTTTGTAAAGAGTGCGTAATAATGAAACTTTTATTCAACTTCTTCCAGCGTTCTGTTGTTTTCTCATCGATTATGTTCGCCAGTTAGCAAAGCAATTCCACCAGAAGCCGTACAATATGAAATATCTACTACTTCGTAACGGCAGTGAATCGGATATCCGGCCATTATAACATTTCCTACTTTAAATGACACAAGCAACAAGCAAACAAGTGTTGATGTCCTGTCGTGTGTAAATATTCGGTAAAAACAGGTATCTCCGCTTTATATGGCAATGTGATTGCTTGCAAATATTGTATCCGTCTAGCTGCGATGTTCAGATGTTAATAATACAACATTTCACCACTGCCCCTATTTCTTTGTCGTGCTAAGTGCGTTATAACAGTTGCCACCATAAACCGTAAATTAAATAATCATATTGTGTATGTGGGGGGGGGGGACTAGGCCAATGGTCCAGTAGTCCCAGAACTTTGAAAAATGACAAAAGACCAAAAGGACATCGTCTCTTCTTACCGCGTCATGATGACTTATGGCGGAGTCAACGCATAGCTCCACGCGTTCTAAATTTAGCCTGTAGATGGAAGTGATGAGCTTCACGCTCCGTGTGGCGTATCCACTGTTAAAAAATGGGGTGAGAGTGGAGTGGGACAGATGTGGACGTTGTATCATATAGACAAGCCTGCCCTTCCCTGCAGGGAGTCGAACCCCAGTCGATAAGTACGTAGCAAGTCAGTACACTGAGTGGGTTATGCCAGCTGCTTGAGGCACAGGGTCATGACACTGCGCGAGGTGCGAAACGTCTAAATGTACATTTATTTACGTATGCCACTTTGATGTTCGTTTTCTGTCATTCAGTAAGATTTCATGCATCAATATAAAATATATCTCTGATGTATGATGTGATTACGTAAGCTTTATCATGTGGCATGTCAAATGTTAGAGGTTTCAATAAATACAGGCATACCTCGTTTTATTGCGCTTCGCAGATATTGCGTTTTTTTTACAAATTTAAGGTATGTGGCAACCCTGCGTCT
Source organism: Zootermopsis nevadensis (assembly GCF_977971745.1). NCBI lineage: Eukaryota > Metazoa > Arthropoda > Insecta > Blattodea > Termopsidae > Zootermopsis > Zootermopsis nevadensis. The sequence continues at coordinate 9,483,683 of NW_028259153.1, read as the reverse complement.
AGCAAGTCTATCGGCGCCATTTTTCGAACAGCATGTGCTCACTTCGCGTCTCTGTGTCACATTTTGATAATTCTCGCAATGTTCTCGCATTGTTTTTTTAGACATAATGCTATTGCACACTTAATATACTACAGTATAGTGTAAACATAACTTTTACATGCACTGGAAAACAAAAAAATTCGTGTGACTCGCTTTATTGCGGTGGTCTGGAACCGAACCCGCAATATCTCCGAGGTATGCCTGTATTTGTTTCATATTTATGGCACATATTATATGATTTTTTTAATGTGTTTTAATGTTAATAAGACCAAGCGTCATTTTAGGCATACAGACAACACTGTCTAGTCCAGAATGCATCTGCTTTCTTTGTAGTCGGTGAGCATGAAATAACTAGTGAACGAATAAATTAATTATGATTAAATTTTATATTGGAGAAGTTAACTAAAAATTATTGAATCGTATCATTTGGATCTGACGGTTTTAACTACCGCTTTAGAAAACAGCGTACTTTTTTAAACTAATCTGCCGAAGCAGCAGCGAAGAGTATGCTGTAATTTTTACACTCTGGTTCCTTTTACAGTGGATAAATAACGATAATGGTGCCAAGATACTGACATCCGACAATTTTATTAAGCAGTTCAGAACACAAATTTCCAGTCGTTTTCTCTCATTAGTGTCGTGAAAAAGAAAGCCAAGAAGACCTATAAAAAGAACACGTAAATAAAAATGAAACGGATGGAGATCGCTGGAAAATATCTAAGAGACAAAAGACGGTGATAATGAAGGAAACTGACTTCAAATCCTTTTTGAGAAGCTGGCCGGTGCTTACCTAATCAAGAAATCCCCAGTCTTTATGGAACCCCCGAGGTTCATTATTATGTTCACAAGAGCCCACAAATGGTTTCCATTATGAGTCACATTAATCCAATCAACACTTTCCAACTGCATTTTTCCATTCTTCAGTCGAAAGGGAAAGAAAAGAGAGGTCAAAAATAATTGAATGAGAAATACAGAGGGTCGAAGGAGACTTGTTACTTATTTAACGACGTCTTCAGTAGCAGAGACTGTATAATCTCTCGTGTCAAATGATAGGGTGATTAATGCGCATTGAATTGGACAGGATATACGAGGAAGCAATCGTAAAATGTGTCTGGAGTGACTGAGAAACACTGTGATAAATTTCAGTTAGGATGGCCCGGTCTCCGGGCAGAGATTTTAAAATGGACGCTCCAGATGCGAAGAAGGAGTGGTAACCTCTCGACCGCAACGCTCCTTGGTTGGCGCTGGAAGTGGATGACGCTAGAAGCGAAAGAGATGAAGTAGAACATTAAGAAGAAGGAAATCGACAAGAAAACTGATGTATTTAGAAGAAGCAAAAAAAAAAAAAAACTTTATGCCAGAGATTGAAAGATATGTGAATGTATTAATATTTATAAATAAATGAAATAGCAAGTTCGATGAAGAGGGCAGAAAATGTGTACCGACACGTCATTCGTCACTTCTCGTAACCGTGGGTCATGTGACAAGTGCGAGATGTGTCGCTGTCTCGAGTTCTCATCATAGATTTTCCAAAGAAAATTATTTGTCTTTGAGCTATTTTTATTTATCTTCGCTTTCATCTTATTTTCTTTGTCGTCGCTTGCCTCGAACCATGAGGGTTATCTCAAGTGCATCAGCCTGCGTGTACACAGCGCTAACACGTCAGCAAACCGAAATTTCGAGAACCATCTGCATAGTGTGAGGATCGTTACCTTGTTCAGCGCTTGAATTAAAGTAACATCGATTCATCCCTTTATGTTTTGTTTCGTTATCAATTTGTCTCTTCTTGTTTCTGCCTCCCTCTACCGACCTCGAAGTATTTATTACGTCATCTATTCTTTACTGATTGTTCCCTGCAGTTTAGCAAGTCCACACTATTTTCGGCCACGTGATTCCTTATACTGTGTACGTCGTCCTTTCACGTCTACACCATGTAGTTACCCCTTCGACATATTATCCTCCATCTCATCGTAGCCTACATATTCAGTCAAATATCTTGAATTTCCTTATGAATGCCACTTACGTTCTTTTGTCTTTATTGCCTGACGACCATGTCTTTGTACTCTTATGCAGTGGGTTAATAAAATACTTTATATACTTTCAGATGTATATTTTTGAGCATTACCAATTTTTCTATCTAAATTAATTAACTGCGAAACAATTTGCTTGTTATCTCATAATTTATTTAACAACGCTGTCAGTGGTAGAATAATTTTTTCTGATGGTTTATTAATAGTTTGTTCTGTATTTTAAAGTACCAGCCCATAATTTTCCTTAACAGACTAAGCAAGCTGGAACCTACCTAATATAAAACTATCCATTGAACGACAGATTTAGTTGCTTATACAGAATGTCGCACGAAATTATACCCTCTTGAAAGTTTTGTCCCGCCACGATGGTCTAGCGGTTAGAACGCTGGCCTTGTAATCCTGGGGTCCCGGGTTCGATTCCCGGCGGTGCCCGAATTTATAACTTGTGTTGGGCAAGGCCGTGGTCCAGGTATCACGGAGTTTTCCCCCGGGGCTTCCCCGGTTTCTCCGTGGCATCCCAACAATTACTTCACATTAATCATCATTTACATACAGAAGAAGGCAATGGCAAACCACTTCTGAATCATCTGCCGAGTAAAACGGACCTGTCGTCAGACAGAACACTAATAATAATTAAAAAAAATTGAAAGTTTATATAAAATCTGTAATATTCATGTAGCAACATACATATTTATGAACAAAAAGGATAATTCATGGAGATTTGTCTTTTGTGGATTACGTTTTCAATGTGAACGCCGTTCTGTAGCACAACTTTCAAAATACGGAAGGCCAATTTTGTGATCACTTGACGGCACATATCATCCTTAATTTCAACATAAAATCCGTATCCTATGTGAAATATGAGATCCTCTGGATGTTACGTCGTGTATTTTGGTAGATACTGACCGACGTTTTATGCAAACGTACTGCCTTCATCGTCTATCATCAGGGTGATTGTAATCTCATCTGAAACGCCGGCCATTATCAACCAGACTACACGGTGCTACATCCCAGAAGATATCCGTCTTTGAAATTTATTCTGGTTAAATATAATTTATAGTGTGTAGAAATACCGGTCCTCTGTGTACCGCTGTAGATTTTGTATCTGTGTGCTGGGTCTCGGGGGCCATGCGTTTACTTACACCTATTCAGACGTGTAAATCATTCGGGTTTCTACTTTCTCATTCACCTCCGATCAAACGCATCTTTGTGTAGGCCTGCAGTACATGCCGATGTAGGATAGGTATAAAGTGTTGACTCCACTCCCATAAATCCTAAGGAACAGACAAGGTGGAGTGCTAATTAACAAGAATGCTGCCCTCAAAGGAAGAGTTGCTGAGGCGAGAAGGGGGGGAGAAGGTTCTTGGCATTTGACCGTGAATTGTTTACTGGGCAACATCGCTAGGCGTTGGGCACCGCCATGTACCCTGACTGAACTTTTCGTGGACTTCCTCAGCCTCTCCAGTGAAAGATGAGATTGTCTATTCAACGATCGAACGTCCCTGTGGAGGACTGAAGTATCGTGTTCATATTATCTGTGTAGCAAAAGAATGACGATGTAAGAGGTAGATATACGACTGGTGTTAAACGGACAGTGATCTGTACAGAGAACTCGGCTTAATAGAGGAATAACTGAATGGATGGACAAAATGTAATTTTAAGGTATAGTACGTGTTTTGGAGGGCACGTGTTCAAATTTCGGCTCGGTTATGATTTATTTTTTTAAAATGATTTTTAGTTCCTTCAACTTATTCCGGGGTAGTAGCTTACATTAGACCTTAACCGCTTACTTTCGAATTCTTTTCAATTTATTATTCACTAATTATTCCGTCATTCAATGCTTTGTACTTTAATATGAGCAACTGAACGAATTGTTAAATAAACTAAGGATGAACGTATAATTAAATATAAGTACGAAGGTCAATGATTATATCTTTGCCGAGTTCTTATGCTCATCTCAACTAATTTCACGCTATATATCCTTTGCAGTTAAGACGTGTTACCTGATAATCTTTTTTTTAAATTCTAATAATCTATAACAGTCACAAAGATTTGGGTCAACGAGGGTTCACGAGACTTGAATGTGTCTTTTGAAAGCTTTTTTTATTGACGTCAGAGGAAATTTTAACAGAAAAATAGATAAAGACAGGATTAAATTTCGAATACGTAGTGGTTGCCATCGAGACGTCACTAGAAATTATGGAGGTAACACGGATCGAAGGTACGATAGTCACATTTGTTTTATGTAATACCAACGTTTTACAGAATATCACATATGTATGTATGTGTGTATGTACATATGTGCAGTGCACAACAGAAGCTCAGTGACTGACATGAACGAGACCTCACAATTCTTTCAACTCGCGAGATTTCCGTTGCTTGTATTTTATTTTGGCAACAAAATTATCGATTTTAATGTTTTCGGTCTGTCGGGAACATTACCCTCAATTGTAACATTGCACCTACGGCAAATAACTACTCGATTTGCGAACTCTATCCAGAAACGTAATTATTTCTCGCAGTGGGGATCCTGCACTAAAATAAAAATACATTATTGTTTATGTTGTTTGTTTTTTACAACGGTAGTAGCACCACAAACAGCACTGCCGAAGCTTTTGTACTTCGCCATGTATCTACGATAATGACATTCATAAAATTATTGGAGGAGACATCAACTTGTGTCACTTTATTCTTTTCTTAAATAAATTTCTTATAGATATTCTAATCGTTCTACACAGAGTGTCTCAAAAAGATGTATACGCAACAGCAACTTTGGTGGTCAGTCAGTTGCCCACCCCTATCAACTGTGCCACAAAGTGGACACTTTGAACACCTACACTAGATTAGCTAATTCACTAATTGCCAATACTGACGTATGTAATGTTTCAGTTTATTAACATGTCTGTATACATCTTTGTGGGACATCCTGTATAGCCTGGAATTAATAGTGAGAGCGGTAATATTGATGTAATGAGCGGATGAACTTTCACAAGTTTGGCCCTCGTTTATGTGGCGGATCACACGGTACCTAACTAGGATTTATTATCAAATAAACTTTGAGCAGCCTGTCGCACTATAACCATCTTCATATTCTCTAATGCAACTTCCTCAAACTTTGTCGACATGCCTCCAGGGAAAGTAAGTTTCTAGTCTGTTTTGTTCTCTTCTTTCTGATATGGCTAAAAGTAATGTACATATCACATAGGTTTTGTGTAAACAAGATTTAAAATCGTTCTGTAAATGTCTATGACAGTGTTTGGCTTCTGAATGAGTTTCATAAATTCTTTGATGTTTTCTGACAATGGTTGATACATTATCAAGGCCAAGAATGATTTTCTAATGGTTTGTGACAGCAGTTGGTTCATTGTTAAGATACAAAAAGATTCTGAGATGGTCAGTAACTACGTGATTTATGATTAAGATTTAGAATGATCCTGTAATCGTCAGAGACAACGGTTATTTCTGCATTCAATTAGAATCTTCCTGTTGCTATTGGTTCTTTAGTTATTGCACTGACATACGAGGTGCGATCGGAAAGTTTCCAGACTGCGCGTATAAAAACCCGTACACTTATCTCAGGTATTAAATTCATCCATCACCCTCGAAGTAGTTCCCCTGGGAGTGAACACAACGATCCCAGCGCCGCTGCCAAGCCTGGAAGCATCCCTGGAAATCTTTCTTTGTCAGCCTGTCAAGCACCATCTGCGATTCTGCCTGAATCTCTTCTATCGTCTCAAATCTCCTTCCCTTTAGCTGAATTTTCATCTTTGGGAAGAGGAAGAAGTCACACGGAGCTTAGAAAGGAAGTTGGGGTCGGTTCTTGCAACATCTTTGAGCTCCTGATAAACGAGAAGTCGATTCTGCTTCTGGTCCTCAGACAGGATGCGTCGCATGTGGAGTTCTTCCTTTAGAATCAGCTGACAGGTCCCATAGCCTATCCCAACAATGTCTCACAAGTCGTTGATGGCACGACGTCGATCTTCGTGAATGGCCTGCCGAATCTTCGTAACATTTTCGGGCGTTGTGCTCGAAGATGGTCGTCCAGAACGCTCGTCATCATCGACAGAGGTTCGGCCATTTTTAAAACGTGAATGCCACACAAAAGTTTGTGCACGACCCATTGCGGACTCCCCAAATGCTTGCTTTAGCATTTCATAGGTTTCCGTAGCCGTTTTGGCGAGTCTTTGGCAAAATGTGATGCACACGCCATTCCGAAATCGCAGGAGGGTCGGTGTAATGCACCACCAAAACGCCCGTAACTAAGAAACAAATGCTAATTCGATGATGCCGGCTGGCACACTGATTCACTATGAATGTAGGCCGCACCCCTAGCGGCAGAAGCTCGTACTACATCCGGTTCGCCCTCTATTGACACAGTCTTGAAACTTTCCCATCGCACCTCGTATAGCGTCGAATGTGGGAAGATGATATTGAATTGTTTTCGAAAACATAGTCGACGCTTTATAAACATTGAATGTAGTTACGGTGTTTCCTGTTCTCTGTGATGGTATTCATCCTCCTAATCCTAGTTCAATTTCAGTGTTAAGTGCTCCATTCACTATTTAGCAGCTCAAATATTCGTGACGCGTTAAATGACGAAGCAGTTTTATGATCTTCGAATTCTTGCATTACAATCTGTGTAATGTTCGCGAATCCTCTGACCAGCTTAGCTCTCAGCTTTTATTTGGTGTCTCGGCGAACAACGGCCTTGAAAATGAGGACAGAGACGGTCCTCGAAACGTCGGGGATTGATCACCAACTAACACGGCTGATAGCCCGAGAAGACTTCATTAATGAAAGCCGCAGTGAAAGCTTCACATCATATATGATAACGATTGTTTCATCTGTGACTTATCTTGTGGAATTTTGTTAGATTCTGTTCTTTTCATTTGGAACATTAAATTCGATTTGAGATGAAATTAATAAATAGGCTAATATTTTCAGGTTTCTTGTAGGATGTATGCAGATACTCTGGTGTTAATTTCAAGGCCTCGTTTCGGAATAATTCTCAAACTAAAGACTTTCTTTAAGCATGGCCCAGTAGAATGCAGCAGAATGATTTTGGAAGCAGAAGTAAATATCTAAATAGACGCATTTCTTAACACATTTCTTCTTGAGTTCATTAGTTGAAACGAATAATTTTGTGGTAAACTTTTGCATATCGTTGCAGAATGGTTTAGTTACTATGTCTTTGATAAATTAATTTGTATCAGTGATGCCACCATGAACTGGATCAAGCTTTTCTCAGTCGTGTTGGATGACCGAGAGACGATAAATCTCAACCTAACGAAAATCGATTATTGATTTCTTGTTTCTCCTCTCACTCCACTGTCTAGTCTCGATAATAACTATTTATCAACCGACTAGTCCTGAAAATATTGGGAGTTTGGAAGTCGTTAGTTGACTGTTTTGTGAGGCTTAGGTCTACCCTAGCTTAACGCGGTTCAGTTTCCACGGATGGATCCATCTGCAGTTCTTCTCTAAAGGTTCCTGACTTTGATTAACTTTAGACTATTAATCTTATGTTGAGCAATGTTCATTATCTGTAGTATGTTTAGTACACAAGACGTTTCGGTAGTTGGCTCTAGGCTAAATACTATTAAAGAATCTAGACCTTACCAGGACTTAAACACAGTATTTATTCTTTACAAAGTTCATTCTCCTTTTACTGTTTATAAGGAAATAATTGCTGTTCACAGTAAAAACCATGCGCAAACGAATAACACCAAAATTTAGTATTACTGACTGTTAAAGCAGCTGATACAGTTACCATTCGGCTTCAAGGGGTTAAAGTTGGCCTAGTATTTGAAAAGTCCCAAGTTCGATTCCAACCGTCTCCACATATTAAAAATAAAATGTACCAAAAAATATATTTGACGTAATGACAACTAATAACACGGGTTAAAGATTGCTTGAACGGAAATATCTCTAAATAACATTCAGATCTGCCTTAAAATCAAGTGTTTGTTGTGTCTAGTTTCGATTACCTTGTCTAAAGAGTCTTGAGGCACGTACAGTTTTCGATCGACCCAGATCTAACGTCCCCATCAAGGCATTCTATGTATGTCTGCATTCTTATGTTGCCCGTTGTAAGTTAGATGTTTTTCATCAAAGAAATTCTATGAAAATATGTAGAAGAGTTTTACTTTCAAAATTAATTCTTAATTAGAACATATCTCGTTATACCAGAGCTCAGAAAATGATAATTAATTTAATAATAAACTAACTAATTGTACAGTTTTTGTTTTAAGGAATTAATAGATATATCTACGGTTGTAGAAATGTTTCTATGGCTCTGTGCGTTTTTCACGCGGGGTGTTCCACGTGGCAGAAAACATCTTCATACATCCGATCTGAGCGCTTCAGAATTCGTCCTCGTTATCTGAAGATAAAGAAGCACTTTCATATTCCAGTCGCAGATGCTGAACACATGGCGCATCGCAATCTGAAGAAAAAAAACACTAAAAAATGAACCTCGGTCTTCGTCTTACAAACGTGCGTGCATCTTGACAACCCATGGATATTGAGTTTGTGTCAGCAGCAGATGAAAGTAAAGGTGAATGAGGTTTGCAAAATATAAAATAAGACTGGAAAGGTAAACACAGAGTTTCATACGTTATTTTGCAAGTTTTGATTCTTGAATGTTTTTAGTCAAAAGAAGAATTGCTGTATTATACATATACTGCGCAGTGTCGTTAAGTAAACTGCAAACAAACCAATGCAATATTTACGTAGCATCAAAGGTTAGTCTGATTTATGAACTGTGTGAATTGGAAAAGATACGGAGAAAAGTAACCGTGGTTTGTTTTAACCCATATCCGTAACATTCGATTCTGTATATTCAGACCACTTACCGAAAATTAATTCAAAGATTAAAAACTGAATACATAAAATTTATCCAAACTATCTTGCAGACTTATTAACAACCTTTACGCCTAAAACAATAAACTATATTACTTTTCTTTTAGTAACATTAAGAAAATCACAAAAAAACCTGGTCAGAATAACCAGTGAGATTTGAACACGGTACTTCAGAATACGTAGCAGGAAGATTAATCCGCGACTGTGTTAACTACGCAGAACTAGACTCCCTGTTTGCCTCCTCCCTCTGCAAGCACCGCTGTACGAACTTAGTTCCATCTGCTGTTCTTTGAATCCCGCCTTAAGCCTTCCTCTGATGCAGCTGGGCTTGAAAAGTAATGCAAATCCCAGCCCCGAGTCTGACAGGCAATCAAAGTTGAACACATGCAAACTTGAGGATGTCAGACGTAGCCCGCCACCTCGTAATCACCATCATTTTGAATGCCTGCGTAAGGCTGGGCAATGGGCTAATCGAATTACAGACTATTGATGAGAAAATGTTGAATGAAGGGGTCTGTTGGAGACACTTCGTTCTTAACTTCATGGTATATCCGGTTACTTTACGAACTCTGTATGACATTTACATTACAAAAACTTCGCGATTTATTCAGGTTCTCAACTGTTAGGCTAGTAAAAACAAACTTACAAGTTTAGAAGCCTGTATATCTTGGAAGCATTTTGTGGATTTTTGGTGTATTTAATGACGCTGTTTTAGCTGTAAAGCTACATAGCGTTGAACGGTGAAATGAAAGCGAATGTTGAAGTGGGATAAATTTTATTGAATTTCGTTTCATTGCTTTTGACATGAAAAGTAAACAGACACGAAAAAACAGGACTCCCCAAAATTCTTTTATTTTATATACTCATGGTATTAGAAGTCATATATACGTTGGTCGTATTACAATGGATACATTTATTTTGAAATATTCACACATTAAAGTGACCTATAATATCAGTAAGACATAATCGTACGTGATTTTTCTCTGAGCTGTTCCACCAAGTCCCAAGATGTGTTGGGTCTCCATGACCAAGCTGAATGTAACACAGCTTGACAAATGATCTCAGCAACTAGGAGTGTGAGAGATTTGCATAACACGTATATGCTTCATCGCATTGAGCTGGTCGCAGCTTTCAAAGTGTAGAGTAAAATTTTGTCTTGCGTTGTATGAGATGAAAGAATCGCTCGGTGATCATGATCACTGGTCACGCAAAGTTCTGTGGGTTTTGGTTTCAAAATTTGTCCATTTCGACATTTGAATGTCTTAATCTGAATGAAAACCGACATAAAATATATTTTTTTGTTAGCCAGCTAGTTGAGGCTTACAACGCTAACATCTAGCTGGCTGTAGCTGGCTAACGATGCATTTTATTTGATCGGTTATGCTGTATTCCAGTGCATGGCGTACCACCGAACCATGAAAGCATGACAGAAGACTTCAGTTTTCGTTTTTTCAAAGTGTTAGCCAGGCTAACGCGGTTAACATGAACGCTCCGCCCTCGAGTGTGATGGAAGGGTGATTACGAAAGGTGAATATTTAAGAATTATGGCAGGAAAAGGTTGTTGTCTAACTATGGTGTTATCCCACAATTCGTTGTGGAGATACTGAGTAAAATCATTAAATATGCCATTCAAGATAGCTGACACCCCCGTCAAAATTCAAACTGTTATTTCCTCCGCATGTTGTGACTCCAAGAATTCAAAGTTGTGCAGAACGTCTACATTTGAAATTATTTACCAGAATGGAGCAGAATGCTTACAACGCTCATGTAATCAAGAAATTATCGGGTGAATTTAATTTTGGTTTACATCCGTCTATCACGTCTAGCTTCTAAATACGAACATGTAATTATTTATCAAGATCCAAACTTTCCAGTAGACTCTTGTCTGTGTCAGAATTATGAATAGGCCTACTCGTAAATCACGGCACATTTTTATTGCATTTTGTTAGCATTAACGATGCTTTTATAATCATAGGTCATATACGTGACGGGCATTAACGCGCAGTGTTAACGCTTGCCATCTGGCGGCCACAATTGATACTAGTTGAACCTTCACTGTTATAACGTGCGTGTTGGGTGGCAGCGATCTGTTGTTTAGTATTTCTCCGCAACAAAATCACTTCTGTCCTTGAAAAAGGGAATTACTTTGTATTTAATTTGTCATATAAATTTATAATCTTAATCTCTTTTAAAGTATCGATGAACGTTTTGGGAATTTTCCCTTTTACTCAATTGCGTCTTAGCACCTCTTCGCACAAATTGGGTCATGCTGTGTATTATACTTCGGAGTTCTCCCACGGTGACGTGGAATTTCCCAGACCAGATAGAACTTTCCAATACAAATGGTACAGAGAGATCGAGTAAGGCAACGCAAAAGAGTGGACGTTTTAAAGAAAAATAAGTTTCTGAGAACAAAAGAACACTGCAATCCACAGACTTCCTAAATAAAATACGATATTTCCGCCATTGGTTAAAATAGTAAAATAACAAAGGAAAATTCACCTTTCATATCTCAACACTCTCGACTTACCCGGCAATTAATGTTTAATTGCGTATCAGTTTTCTAGTCTGTAGGCCCAATAGACTGTGAAATTTTGACGGCCTAAAGCAATCTACATCAGATTCAAGCGTTAAAATTAATGAAGTGTTTACGTTAAATAGGATTCGATGTTTTGGAATAAATATGTATTGAATATACAGGCTTATGTGTCTATTACATAAATCTGCCGATAACATTCGCTTCGTGGTCTTAACCGGCTCAAACAAAGGACTGCGGTCTTATATTCCGTTCATACATCAGCGATTCTTTGTTCGCCTTGTCTATTCCGCACCAAGGGGCACAATAGATTATCGTATTAATGAAATACGCAGACCTCCATACATTTCCTACATAAATACAACGCTAACTAAAATAATAGATGAAGCATAAGTAAGAGATGAAAGGCGTGAAATAGTAACATGGAAAAGGAAAAAGAAAGTAGAGAATAAGAAAGAAACGGGGAAAGAATATGTCAGATTAATATCTGAAAATAAATTAATATTAAATCTGATATTTATGTGGCATTCTGAACTTAAACTGTCAGAATTATATGAAGTTTGCATCCAGTTTATGTGATTTATTTAATACTTCACCGGAAACCCCCCCTCCCCAAAGTTGCACAATTTGGTTGCAGACCTGTACGCTACGACGCTTTGGTTGGCCATCTTATAATTAACATCGCCACCAAGAGCCGTTTTATAGTTAAGTTTGTAGCAGTTTTATGATTTGGTTCACACAAAGCCAACTCTTAACATGATTTATGGAGTGCTTAGACACACACGCCCTGAAGCTGAGACTGCTTCTAGTTTCATTCCTACTAAAACAGCAATGCTGAACGCGGTATTGTAGTCTCTCTCTCATGTTCTCGCTTGATTTTTTTGCCAAATTAAAAGTTAACTCATGAATTCAGGTACTGTTATAGATTAACTTAAATTTGTGTCGTCATATGTTCTCCGAAATGTCTTGGATCACTAGCATTTGCAAAAAAAAATATATCAGGACACAAGAAGTCTTCGACTATAATGAATGTTAGTCGAGCGAAAAACAACTGAAATTACAGTTTACGTATTTCAAGTACTGCATCAGCTGCAACAATTCGATATTGGCATTTGTATCGCTGTATTTTGCGTGAAGGCTTCAGAATTGCTTTTTAAATGTAATATTCTGTATAACAATTGCTGTTGAGAAAAGGGTTTGGAGAATAAAACAAATGAAGCAGATACGGAAGAGTGTTGTCGTGGTTAGTACCGGGCACTGACAATAGAGGTAGGGTCACTCGAGAAGGGAAAGTGTCCTCACTCTGAAGAAGATAAATGGGGTCAGGTGCTCTTGCTAGCCAGTCTGAAAATCGATAAAGTATTTTGACCGTGAGAATCTCATTCAGTTCTAACATCGACCATTTAGACCGAAAATAATATTCGCAAAAAACACGTCAATGTAGTTTAATGTAGTTTGGGGTCTCGGGTTCGATTCCCGGCGGTGCCCGAATTTATAACTTGTGTTGGGCAAGGCCGTGGTCTAGGCAACACGAGTTTTCCTCCGGGGGCTTCCCCGGTTTCTCCGTGGCATCCCAACAATTACTCCATTCACACACAGAAGAAGGCAATGGCAAACCACTTCTGCATCATCTGCCAAGAACGTATATGAACAGGTCCCAGTCCGAGAAAAGGATGGAAGGATCCTGTTCATATGGACCTGTCGTCAGACAGAACACTAAATTTAATGACACTATATCAGCTCATTGAATTGTGTATACTCTTATGAACGATGAAGAAGGAAGAATCTAAAGGGAAACAGTTGTGACAAAATTCAGGGTTCAACACGAGCTTCTGACAGCAAATATATTGAGTGAAACCACGAAAATTATTCGTTAGCATTTCCAACTGAAATCCGAACAAGGTTGCCTACCCTTCATATACGAATCAACGCTACCACCACTCTTTTCCACTCAGTAGAACTACTGTGTGAAGGTTTGATCTCATATTGTGATCGCGATATCATGATCCCTTGTATCGGTGTTTAGTTTTGTCGTCTTTGGCCCGCAGTCGCGTTTTCCAAGCCCATTTCCAATTACTCTGCTCCGATGATTCGTCCGCCAGTTTGCGATTGCATGCTTTGATGTTTGTGGCTCATAGAACTCGAGGGTACAGTACCATGTTCACGAGTCCTGAGTCAGTTGAACGCAGTTCACACAGTTACAGTGTTTTATTAAGATTGATTTTAATACCATCCTCCCAACTTCGCTCAAACAGTTTATGAACTAAATTATCATATGTCTTAGCACTTCCTTCGTTCTACACGTCAGGCCTATCTCATTCCGTTAGCTGTCTTGTGGGTTTAAACATATCTGAACGGAAAATGTACGTTGTATTGTACAAATGCAGCCCATATAATACAGCTTGCACGGTACGCTAGATGTTTATGAGTCATTGCTTAGATAAAGAGCAGTAGTGGCTTGTTTTATGGAATCTTGTCTTTATGGAATCCTCATCAGATTATGAAAGTACGAGATCTTTCACGTTCTTATTGGGAGCACATCGTGAGGTCAAGGGCTAGACTGTTTGCTTCTTTATAATTGCTTCCTTCTGCAAGTATTTTATATCTTTATTTAACCTTTTTTATTTAGTTATGTTAATTCAAATCTTTGTAAAGATTTTAAATATTTCTCCAATTTCCTTGAATTTTAAGTCACTGATTTGTTTCATGTCTTATTAGATTAATAAATAATTTTTGGGAAAGACAGTAGAATAAGTGAAGGAATTCTGTTATTTAGGAAGCAAAATCACAAAAGATGGACGAAGCAAGGAAGACATTAAAAGCAGATTAGCACAATAAAAGAGAGCCTTCTTCAAAAAGAGAAGTGTACTAGTGTCAAACATTGGCCTGGAATTAAGAAAGACTTTTCTGAAGTTACATGTGTGGAGCACAGCGCTATACGGAAGCGAAACATGGTCAGTGGGAGAGCCAGAAAGAAGAAGGATAGAAGCGTTTGAAATGAGGTGCTATAGAAGGATGTTGAAAATTAAGTGGGCTGATGAAGTACGAAATGAGCTGGTCTTAGACAGGATAGGCGAAGGAAGAAGTCTATGGAAAAATCTTACGAGAAGAAGAGATAGGATGGCGGGACACATTCTGAGGCACCCAGGATTGGTTAATTTGGTAATGGAAGGAACAGTTGAAGGGAGGAATTGTAGGGAGAGATAAAGATTGGAACATGTGACGCAGATTTTTGAGGATGTGGGCTTTAAAAAATATGTGGAAATGAAGAGATTGGCGCAAGATAGGCGAAAATGGAGGACCACATCAAACCAGTCGAAAGACTGATGACAAACAAACAAAAACAAATAATGATTTATTATTTGTGTAGTTGTGACAACTGGTCTTTGAACCCGGTACCCCGCAATAGTGAGACGTGGTGTAGATGTGTGGGATATGTGTCGACTCACGAGGTGGGGCCAACATTGCTCCACATATGGTCTTCTACAGCCGTCAGGGCTGTACCACATGGACATGGGCGTGATCGTCTAGTTCTCCCCCACACGGGAAACTGCCTGAATTATCCCTAGATAGCGTTGGTTCTCGGCCAACTAGCCCGTCTGGCTGCCATGCAGTGTTAATCGGGCCTGCTACACAGTGACAACACTTTGAGGTTAGGAAGACGTGGAGGCTCACGAGTGCGATGCGATTAAGCCTGTGGTGTCCTGCTGTCAGGGAAGTTAGTAATGATAAAGCCTTGAAGATTAATTATTTAGTGGCCGATAGAATTTACGCAGCATACTGTGTAGTGACAAACACTTTGAGGTTAGGAGGAGCTGAAACTCCACGTGTGTGATGCAATTTACTATGTGGTGTATTTTTGAGTTCAACTCTTTGAATAAACGCGTGTGCAAATAAGAGGTTGAAGATTTTAAAGACTATGAAAATGAGGATCGAGGTCTTCTGAGTTGTGACGTAGTGCGTATCGGAGGGACTTAATGAGGATAAAAGACGTGTTCACAAGAGTCCACCACTTATATCTATCCTTAGCCAGATTAATCTAGTCAGCATCCTTATATCATTTTTCTTCAATTTCATCTTAATATGATTCCCCTATTTACTGCTTGGTCTTACAAATAATGTATTTTCTTCAGGTTTTTCGACAAAATTTTTGTGTACATTTCTCATTTCCTGATACGTACTCTGGCTCAGGACAGGGACTGTTGATTGAGATCTTGTGTATACCGTAATGACTGCGGGTTTCATAGAAAGCCTAGGAATTTCTCGAGTTAATGTCAACTACTCGAGAAATATTCTACTCCATTGAGTTTATTTAACAGTAAGGTTTTGAGTTGTTTGTCGCGTAACCTCTCCTACGTTTAAGTTCATGTTATCATAATTTAATTATTGAGGGGCATAATTTGTAGTCTGCACTACGTGCGAAACACACGTTTCAAGATGCTTCTGAAACTTCTGAGCCGTTAAGGGATTTAAAAATCAAAGTTCCTATACAGCAGTGCGGAGGGATTAATCTGGAGGCTTGTAATGCAGAGAGATATAGGTCTATGCTACCAGAAGGAATTCGTCTTAGTGGATCGAAAGTTGTAAAGTTATATAACTAAAAAGTAGCAAAGTAAGTAACGACGCAGCGATAAGCTATAATTTTAGACCACATGTAATGCTCAGTTGATAAAGAAGGTCGTGAATATAAATTGCTAACTTCCAGGGGTGAATGTTTAAGACTATAACCTTGTGAATATCAATTTCGACATTAATCTTCAAATCTCTTGTGTATTCACTTTCAGATACATGGTTAATTTTATTTCTTTAAAAATTTAATACTACAGCATCTAAAAACGAAGATGTACCACACTACACCTCTCACAACTCTGAAGTTGGATGGCTATTAAGCCCGTCTTAAAATTGTGTTCTTCTCACATGTATGTCTTGAAATCTTGCGGCCCATGATTTGAAAACCACTGTATGGTTTATTGAAGTGGGAGACTTGCATCTGTTTAACAAGCAAGAGAAACATTTCGCAAGTGGTCGACCTGGAAGAATCGATTTATGTTGGTATAAATACGCCAGGCGATGTCTACAATAATGCGGAGTGCCATCTCCTGGGAAAGTCTTGCCAGTTCCTGCAAAGAAAGTGACGCGGTGAGTTTACGTGGGTCGGGGCTGTGGAATTAAGGGGGGGGGGGGACAGTGTCATGATGTGTGCCCGAACACGAAACAAGGCTGCAGACCTGTGTAATAAACCATCTTGTTACAGTTGCATACAATAACGAAAATAATAATTTATTAAATTTAGAGATATTTTCTTTTCTTTGCCACTTCATCCAGATAGGCTGCTACCTGAAATGTAGCATGCCAAAGGCTGTTTCGCCGGAAATACAAAGGCGGGAGTATGCATTCTAATAGGATCTATAAGAATGTGAATCGTGGGCTTTTTCTACTTGAATTTAGAAAAAAAAAATTGTTCATTTCAGCTTCTTAATGAACGCCATTGGTTTCCATCTTTTCCCAAGATTTCAGTACTCTTATTTTCCACCTTTCCCATTATCAACAATTTTACACCCTTTCATGTTTATGCACTTACCTCTGTTTCTTGTGTTAATTATTATACGATTAATCGGGTGTTATGGTCCAATAATACGTTTAATTTTAGCCTGACATACGTAAATTTTTAGGTGTACATGGGGACGAAAATTGAAGTTCTCCTTTGAACATTATCCGTTGCTTATGGAAATATTTAACTCATGTGGACACCATTTTTTAATATAGATAATGTTAGATCATTTGCTTATTTCGCACAGCTTTGTACCAGCTGTCAAATATGACCGGCTGATAGACACTAACAAGAAAGACAATGTGAAAGTATTGACGGATGATTGTTTGCTCACGCAACAGACCGACAGCTTGGCAGGTGGCTGACAGCAGTGACGTGTATGCAAATGTGGCTATACTTTCACGACGTCCTCATGTTATTGAAATTAACAATTGTCCTAAGTTTCGTCTGAGGTGAGGCTTCAATTGGGAGAAGTTCTGAGAGTACAGGAAAGATGGTACTTGAATCATTGAAAACAAAAGAACTCGAAGAGGCGTAGAACTTGTGTTCTGTAAACGCGGTTTTCTGTTTTGCGTGGTTCACTGGATTTGATATTCTCTTTCTATTGGTAAAAATCTGTGGTTAGAAAGGCAAATCTTTTGCATTAGCACGCCGTTATAATATATTTTATTATACACAATAAAGTCATCCAATTTCAATACAACTGTCTATTCTGTTTACATGAACTCAGCATGTTTCGAGCCTTTAAGGGGCCATTATTAATGCAGACGCAACGTCAGGACATAAAATATTCTGTATACTATTTTATCTGTTATATACGTCTGTACATCGTTTTCAGGTAGATAGTGTGATCGAAAAAAATACTTCGTGTTACCTTAGTTTTTACGCCCCTGATGATGACCCCGTAAAGGGTCGAAACATTCTGGGTTGATGTAATTAAAGTAGAGTATCGTGATGTAATTTGAATGTTTTTAAATGCTTAATGTAATCAAAATATTCAGAGTTATAATATCTTGTAGACCTGTTTAAACATTCACGATATCAGAAAACGTTTCAAATGCATATTGTAGATTAGTGGGGGTGTAAATTTTATATATTTTATCAATTTTTGTGTATCGAAAACAATAGTACTTAATTTCATAACATGCCATTTTCGATTTCTGATATATATGCCTTCTTGTATTGGTTCCTAGTTCTTGTATGTGGCTTTTGAATTTATAGGCAATGTTTGCTGGCCCGGCTGTAAATAACGATAATATAATTAGTGGACATCAAAGACATTTCGATATTGGAAAAACGTGTGTAGGCCTACAAGCTTTTTTAAACTCTGCTCCTGTCTGTCCCCATGGACATTCCTAAGTCCTCGGATGTGGATAAGTACATCGGGGAACAGCAAGAATATTTGTCTCTTACACTTGAGATCCTGTTACGAGCACGCTTTTGTGTGCGTGTGCGAGTGCGTGCCTGCGTAATCCTCTTACACAATTGTATTTCTGACGTTGCAAGCATGAAGGCCGGATTAAGGTTATATAACCAGCGTAGCAGATTGTTAGTTAGGCCGAGTATGACCGGCCATCTTATAAAATTACCACATAACAAAGCCATTTATAACGTGCAGCAAGTAGGGCAGTACAACGTCTCTCTTCCATCGGGAAAAGAATAGCTTTCCTGTCTAACCCTTTGGGTCATGGCACTATTTTTGAAAGAAAATAACTTTTCGTTATCATTATCAATACTTATTCAAATGTAATTGTCATAGTATATGGTTAAATATAGATCTTATATATTGCTTTAAATTGGCTCCTGAAAAATCTTGTATCTGTCACAGATTTTATTTGGAAAACATGTATTTTAAGGTGGTGTTTTAAAGACAGTAGCATGCGTGGTATTTTTGCGTAAAGCAACAGATAAAATAATTACGATTTTTTTTAAAAATTTTCTGATCAAAGAAAATAAATGAGTCTGTAATATCTAGTAACAAATTAACAAATAATTACGCGGTCTGGTTACAAGTTACTGGTCTCTTTCCTTAACCTGCTGATTTCAGTCCACACATCCGTACCTATTGCAAGGTTGATTTTAATGTTACCCTCAAATCTACGCCTAGATTTTCCAAGAGCTTTCTTAGCTTTACATTTCCTAACCAAAACTCTTTAATGTGTTTGTTATTTCTCACATGCTAGCTACCCACCCATTCATTATCTCACCCTTCTTGATGACCGGGGTCTGCAGTGGCCGCGCGGTCTGAGGCGTGGGTCTCGTGCCGCTTGGTCGCTGGGACCGTGGGTTCGAATCCCACTCAAGCCATGGATGTTTGTTGTGCTGTCGTGTGTACAGGTAGAGGCCTTGCGACGGGACGATCCCTCGTCCAAGGAGTCCTACCAAAAAGTCTATAGATCAAGGCAACGAAAAGTTGGGACCCGCAGTGCTCAGGCACTTGAAGAAAGGGTCGTTCCCAGTATCCCAGTACCAGTATCTTGATGACCACCCTAATAATGTTTAGTGGACATTGCTGTCTGTGAATATACGTATTTTCTCCAGCCTCCTCCCACTTCCCCCTCGTATGCCCCAGTATTCTTTTCAGCACTCTATTCTCAGTCACCTTCCGTCCGCCTTCTCCCTTCAATAAGACGTGCTGAGTTTTATATTCATTCAAAACTAAAATTATACTACATTTTGTTTAAAATGATCTTGGTAAAAGCGGTATCAGAATCCACCTCTAGCGCTCTGTGAAAATAGTTTAGGAAAAATGTATTGGAATATGTGTTGTTGCATTCAGCTGTTCCATGTGGATTTGAAAATTTAACTTGATTCAGGAGCCCATGGTAGCTATGATGTCATGACCTTAATAGCTTAATTGACCAGTTAGGCTGTTTGCACAAACTTCGTCAATGGGATATGACGAGGTCATTAATTTATTTTAAGAAGGAATAAAGAATTTGTTTATTGCGTGCTACAAACTACTTCTCTTTAACATGAATTATATACAGCGTCTATCCTAGGGCCGCGTATGTAATATTTGTTTTAGGCCCTTATACTGTGTGACATAAATTGTTTCTAAAACTATTCTTAATTTTGTCGGTATTGGTATACAAAATAGTAACATTTGTTTAATACTTCATTTAAAATAGCCTCCTGGAACCCAGACTGGTTTAAGCCATTTAAAGTATAATCAACTATGAAGTTTTGCTGTCTTTTGGGATATTGCGCCGTGTAGATTGATTTACCGGCGTTTCAGAGCTTCATTCTGTATTCATCATCAGGGCAATCTCAGGGGGCAGCGAACAGCTGTAAAACGTCGGTAAACGTCTACCAGACTACACAGCTTAAGGCCCCAGAGAATCTAAAATCTTGCATAATAAATGCAAACTATTGATTTCGTGTACAGACATAATATTTTTATATTCCGCTTTGTTTTTGATTGCAGCCTGAGGCGGACACTCAGAGCCACACGTTTCGGTGTAAAGTTTTCAAAAGACCTCGTCCCTGCAATCTGTGTCACCAACCCATCCACCACCAGGGCAGCTGCTGTCGAGGTGAGTTACATGCATTAAGCCTTTTGTTCATATTGAGTACTATTTTGTAAGATTTGAGGTTTTCACAGCGGTGAGTATGAAGATTTCTGTCGTCTGGGAGATGATATATTCATCGCTCTGATGACGGAGGCAGTATGACCTCTGAAACGTTGGTAAACATCTACCACACTGCACGGCGCAGCAACACCCAGAGGACATAAATCTTCAAGTATTATTTTGATGAAATTACATGTTCTGTAGCGGATTTGAGAGTGGCTTCTAGGTGGGATCGGTATTTCCTATGAATGTGTTGTACGAATAATGAAGTGGGAAATATTTTCCCACTGACTGTGACAGCTATGAGTGTGAGATAGACAGTGGATTTGCTACATATCAAATTTAATAATTTCTTTTAGTATCAAACAAGGTGGATTTAATACCCTTATATACACATTGCAAAGAAATTGCGATATTTTGTGCGTGCTATAAAAATCTATAGATCAGTCAGTTTTGTATCTGAGTTTTGACTGGACAATCGTGGTCGATCCTTGGAAGGGGCAAAGGATTTTTCTTCTAGACTCTTGAGTCCAGGCCGGCTGTGGGACCACCCAGCGTCCTATGCAACGGGGCTAAAAGCGCGGCAGGGGTGTGACGCTGACCACTCACCCAGATCAATTTTTTCTCGTGCCGAAGTCAGGAAAGTGTAGGAGCCAACTCTCTCCACCCAAGCGTCTCTGTAAATGGCAGCGGAGAAGCTCTTCTTGACTTCGCGTGTCATAATTTTCACTGTCTTCTGTACGATAATAAAAAATTGTAAATGCGGCACTGAACGTGATACTGAAGAATGAGAAAGGAGTAGTTATTGTGCATCCTCTATTCTGAACATCCTGAGGTTGTGATGTCAAGGGTTTCTCTCATGAACCGCCGATCTCAGTCAGAAATCAATCAGGGGTCACTCACAAAGCGACCCGTGGGAACCTCTTTTCGGCGACCGAAGACAAGGAAAGCCACTCCTTCGCTCGTGTTGACTCTGAGGGCGTATTGGTGCTTTGTTCCCACGAAGCGAAACGCATGGCTTTAGGTTGTAACCGTGATCGGGCATTACTGCAGCTTGGTGTTTACGTCACAGCTTCATTCCAGAATCTGAGACCGACAAGAAAATTGTTTATAGTTATATTTTCAGTTTCTTAATTGTAAACACACACGAGGCTTTGGCAGTGAATTAAATGCAAAACTGAGGCCAAGCAATTTTAATAATAAAATTCTTCTGGTATTAGATTCTCGCAGTGATTTAGATGCCGAATGTTATCTTGTGGATTGTGACGTCATGAAGTCTTGTAGGTGACTACCAATATATCTGATGAACATATCGCCCCATCTTCAGACCATGAAGATGGAAGCATGAGATTCCGCCGAAATATTAGTAACAACCTACGAGACTGCGCGGCGTCACAATAGAGAAGGTTACAATAGGCGATAAAATTCTTGTTCCAAATCACATTCTTACTTATTTATTGATCTGTTCTTTCCGTCACTTATACCAGTGGTATTGAACCTGGGGTACGCGAAGCTATCTTAGGGGGTACGTGAAATTTAAAAAAAATTATGATAAACACTGAATAATCAGTAATGTAATTTATTTAATTTATTTTAGATGTAGATTATATACTATGTATAACTTGAATTAAACACCAACAACTTTGGGGGTACAAAGTTGAAGAGAAATTATATCTGGGGGTACGCGAACAAAAAAGTTTGAATACCACTGACTTATACCACGCCATCTTACTCAGTGTCCTTAAATC
Source organism: Zootermopsis nevadensis (assembly GCF_977971745.1). Taxonomy (NCBI): domain Eukaryota; kingdom Metazoa; phylum Arthropoda; class Insecta; order Blattodea; family Termopsidae; genus Zootermopsis; species Zootermopsis nevadensis. Next base: position 9,461,346 of record NW_028259153.1, on the reverse strand, counting down.
AGCAAGTGACCTAACTCTGTTATTTGAACATACCGCTCTATTTAGAATCTGATTTGTTTGTGGGTCGAACACTTTAGAAGTAATGTGTTGCCACTTTTCAATGCAAATGCGTTTGGGAACCGTATTCTTTCTACTCGTTTTATTGTGCGCAAATTACAACAGAAAAACACAGAACTCTAGAAAGCAAATTAGTGGTGGGGAAAATAACTCTTCGGGCGAGGATACCCAACATGTAACACGTAAGCCGGATCTGGCAAACACGCCCATTTGGCTTGTATGCGTCATTCTTCTTTGCACCAGCAACATAGAAATAAACACAGGACGAAAACCAGCCACCCAAGGCGTAAATAGAGGAAGCTCCCGAAACGTCAGGTTTATTAACCCTTTAGAGGCTATTGTTCCACCTGCTTCAATTATCAACCCATCAGGTAGGATTTGAGGTTCTCACGGCGCTGAGTACGAAGTACACCAGTAACAGAGATTATCTCCTTAAACAACAGCAGCAAGCTGATCTTTGTAATGTTAAAGAGATGTAATTCTTTGATATGGACTGAATTAATAAATATTATTTATCTGTGCTTCTTTCTCATGAAGTTGAATATATTTGAGTGTACTGTATCCTTGTTGACACGTTTTAATCTTGGTTAAACTAACGAGGTATGTGTAGTTAACCAGTGCTCTTTTTTTCTTACAGTGTGCAAGTACGTGTGTCACAAAGCCTGCGAGAACAAGGTAGGAAATCGCCTCTGTACACATGTTGGAGAATATCTGACATCTACGTCACGTCCTGCCGTTTGGATGTTCTTCCATTGTATTGCGTATTGTAACGCTGATGGTCGAAACAATTATTGCTACAGCGATTTGAAGCGATCCTTTAGATAGGAGACCGGATTACACGTGATGTTTTATCTGCAACAACCTGCATTTGTTTTAATGTTAGACAATACCTAATCATTCTTGCATGAGTTGTAGGTTGATATTTATTTAACGGATATTAGTTTATACATTTGTAATAATGATAAACAATGTACCATATCAACAGAATTTTGTTTTATTTATGACAGCTTGTCTGTTCAATATTCATCTTAATTTCTGCAAGAATAAAACATAACCTCAAACTTACTCTCAGAGATATTTGTCTCAAATTTTGTAATCGTTAGCATGCTCTTTGGACATTATTCACATCAATATTTGATACAAAATTCCTACGTTTAAATGCCTCAAACAGAATTCAAAATAAAATATATAGTTTAATCATTCCAGTGAGTTTTAACGTAAGATGACTTCTAACGTCGTATGACTTGAACAACGGTAAAATGCAACTTTGAGCAAAAATACGATATTCAGTTACAGGCCTACAGTACAATATTCCTTGGCTCTTAAAACAATTTATTTGCAATGTTTTGTTCATGCCCTTTGATAATGTATTATTTGATGTTAGTGTTACTCAGTTACAGAATATGTCAACTCTCCTCGCATTGGCTAATTGAAAATCATGTGACGGGCCGGTTGCTAGGACCCCATGTGGCCCGTGGGCCGTAGGTTGTCTGCAATAGCATTGAGCGTTTCTGAGTCTAGTTTGAAGTTTGTAATCGGTTAATATCTGAATGCCTTCGAGATTTTGTTCTTACATGTCTTGAGTGTTGGTTTATTTTACTACAAAGCGAATAAAAGAGATGACGTGGTATCGACGTACCTACAAGATTCAGAAGGCGACTGGCAGTTTTAGTAAAACTAAAACTAGGATTCATTTGATTCGGGTTAAAAGAATGTAAATTTATTGATCAGTTAGGCGACTACAAGCTTCTCAAAGACGATTCAGCATTGCAATTTTTTCAATTAAACAGGCCCTTATAAATTTTATTTTTAGGGTCCTTTTCAAATGGACCCTTGAGTGAAAAAAATATCTTACCTATCACGAAATCCTCTTGGGTTGGAAGTTTTTCGTGGTTGAACAAAGCAGCCGTGGACCTGCTGTGGTCATCGGAGTAGGATAAGACGGTCTGCAGATAAACGTGAAGAAACACTACGAATGATCATCCAGTTGTGTGTAGGAACTTAAAAGTACTTTGCATTCTGGAATTGCGAGGCAGTCTTGTATTATTTCCGTCCCCACGTTTCACAGTAATTATCAGAGTACGTGTATCAACGGGGGGGGGGGGGGGGGGGGGGTTGGAGTAATGAAACGTGAATGTGGGCATACCAAGCCCTGGAACTGCACACACCTTTCAGTGAGTCCAGACTGAACATTTCTGTGAACATTAAAACACGACAAACTTCTTTTAAGTGGGTTCGTTGTCACCACACCATCGGCGTCTTCAGGTTACAGAGGGAGTATACGGTCTCCATTTGCTGGGGGTAGATGCTAATGCATTGAATAAGCAGTCACAGACAGCGAACACCGGATTGTCTAACATCTTGGGGTTGGACGAGAGGCCATCTACTCTCATCTTGAAGAAGCAAGCATGTTACGAAATGTTACACACATATTCACCTATTTCCTTATGTACATTAATTTTATAATTTTACACGTTTTAAAAGTTTACAAAATGATTACCCTAGGGTCACTTAATTCTCGTACCTTACCAATGCCCGAGTGAATTTAGAAATCAGAATGTATTGTTAATGTTATTTTTTATTTAAGTATGCGCTGAGCTCATGTAATCAATGCAGACGTCCGATTTAATAATTTGAAGCACGAAGCTCATCTACGTAATGTTTAACAAGATCGGAAAGATACCAAATTTAATCAATATTTGCCTGGCAGTTTTCGAGTTGAAATATGCGGATAGACGGCGGACAGCGTTCTATTCGTGAGTATCGTGCATCGAGTTCATAAAATATATTTATCTGAAATAAGACCAGAGCGCATGTCCATTACAAACATCAGTAGTTAATGATGTTTAGGGAAATTGTCGCTGTTTATTCTAAAAATCATAAAACGTGTGAGCAAAATGTAGAGTTATTAATATTAAAGCAGGCAGAACTCATTGACTACTGAGCTTTAAAGGGAATAAGTCTCTGTCTTTTCACTTTCGTTGGTCCCTCAAGGACGACAGGAATGAGTGACAGATGTTCAACAGTTTCGAAGTTTCTTTTCTTATTTCTTGTAAGTCTTACTGGCTTCCGGTCATTTTAGAACCGGTTTCCGACGTAAAATATGTCTATTTCTGATTTAGGTGAACCTGTAAATGCTGTACTAACAAATAATTGTCATGTTACGGGAAAAAAGGGCTTATGGTTGTAAAAAGTTGGTCAAAATGAGCTATGACACAAAATCATAATACTTTCTATTCTTTGAGATAATGAAATACTGATGAGAAAATAAACCTAAGCGGGTTACTTACTTCATGGACGTGTGCAATGGTTTCTTATTTTCTGACAAGTCGGTAAACTTTTACCAGACTACACGGCGCAACAACCCAGAAGCCCGCCATCTTCGGACTCATCGCCGTGGAAATCTCAATTTGTGTCTCATTTAGTTATGCTCGGCTGTCAAATTATGAAAGGCGAAATGTGGTAAATGTGAAAAAGAATAAAGCAAGGAAGGAGAACTGTGGGGTGAGAAATTGGTAAGATGGAAGGTGTAAAGTTCAAAGCCAACCTTAACATTTGCTTCTCTCCAGATGGTTCACGTGTACTTGTCCTACAATGACGTAAAGCAGAGAAACTAGACATCAGTATATGATATATTTGTAACAGATTATACAGCTTACTCTGTTATTATATAGCTTACTAAGGAAGTTGATTATCAAGTTATTGTGAATTAGAGATTTATTGTCAAGCCAAGCCTAGTGTAAATTAATGAATTCACCATTGAGAATCTCATATTGTAAATCATTTCGTATCTGGATGAAACTACGAGCTTTCACAGGATGTCTGCTATGAATTAACAGTCAGATCCGAAGCAATATTGCACTTGGTGAATAAATTTTGAGTTTTTATGCGAGGAAGTTCTAATCAGATTCGATTTTTTCTCGTCTTTTGTGATGCAGTCGTCTTTTACAACTATTATTGCTTATTTATAACCGTTCACTTTTCATATTTTGCCCTCAAGATGGAGGCAGCATACACCTCTGAAACGTAGGCAAACTTATACCAGACTACACGGTGAGAACATGAAATCTTACCGACATTTTAAAATTCATTTATAAATACTCTTGTGTTGGTGTGTGGGATGGCCAGTTGATGGAGTCAATGTTTATTTGTGAAACTTCTATGACTGCGTTAAACCACCTCGAGCCGGTCAACAAAGGAAACTTTATTAACCAATTACATGCTTTGTTGTTGTAATTAACTATTTTTGGAGATAGTTATTGCTTAATAAAATATAATCTTCTTCTCGTTCCTTACTTGACAGCTTTATGCCCCTTTTACCCAACGCATATATTTCTTAATGCGTACCTGTTTTATTACTTATACATAGAGTCCGGTGACTTTACGCCAATAATTCAGGATCTTATACCTGAGGTTATTCAAATTCGAAAATGTCATATGAACACAAGTCCGATTCTCATCGGTGTGTGAGCAACAAATATAGGAAATTACAGAGTATTTGGATGTCACGCAGAACACCGGGGTCCTTCGTGTGACTTGAACGATACAATACACGATTACAGGTTTACTTCGAGCGTGACGGGGCACCCGGTACTTTAGTCGATACGTGAAGGAATATCTGAACGACCAGTTCCTTGACCGATGTATCGGTGGTGGTCCCCAGAATTGGCCACTACCGTCACCGGACATCACCGCTTAAAATTATCGTAACATATGGTGTATGAGCTCATAGTAAACAGAAAAGAGTCATCAAATTTTCAATGCTGAAAGAGGGATAAAACTTGCATTTTAAATATTGGTAGCTTCGTCAGTAAATCAATATTTCGTTTACGCTCACTGTATAATGTCATGTTCTATTTTAAATAAACATTTTCTGCCAGCGTTATTTCCGCAATATAATTTCATATTTAGGGGTCAATGCGTATATCGATCAGTCGGAGATCCGATAAATGCAGTTTCAGATACGACGTACTGCAGTCGGGACGAATCCATACGTTCCGCGTGCATTAGTACTAAAACGTAAAAGGCAAGGCGATCAAAGGTGTGGGAGGGTCAGAAAATGAGAAATCAAAATCCCTCCATTCTGTAAACGTAATTTCCCACTGGCGGTAAGTACTTTGTGGTTCTCTGTGTCATTTCCCGTGTCGGTAATGTCGTTTGTTTACTGTCTGACTGAGCGGATTCGGTCTGTCTGACTCGACCTTGAAGAAGTGACGTCATGCCGAGTGCTGTTCAAAGACATTACCCGCTACTAAAAATGTTTTCACAGTTGAAGCTGTCCACATAATATTTGATACTATGGGCGTGTGACCAATGACCCGACCAACATACAAAATTCCATATAAACTATGAATCACTATGAAACATAAAAAAGCCAATGGAGAACTGAGAGTCAGCCGATGTTTCCATGCCACGTACGTCTGCGCAGTTGAGTATTTCTGTTTCAGAGTCAGTTCTCCTGTCAGACAGGACATCATATGCGCATTTATTTTCCTTCAATCTGCAAAAAAGTGACGTAGGCGAAGCGCACTGTTTGATCCCGACAGCTGTACTTATCCCACTTGAATCAGTGGATAATGATGAATGACTATATTAGGTTTAGTTCTGTTTTGAATGCGAAATTACCCACAGTAAACAATTTTCTCGTTAGTTTATTGACCAGTTACTAGGGGCGTGTCAGTGTGGTGCTTATTAATTTAGGCTCTTGGATTTTCCTCATCACTCATACCTAACAAGTAGTTGCTTGAGTTCGTAAGATTTGTTGTTCAAACAGAACGTCATAATTTATATCCTGCGTTTGCAAATTTCTCTCTTATTACCGTTATGCTGTATAAGAGATATGGTGTGTTAGTACGTGGTGCCCATTAACACTTCAGACGTCTGTGCAGTAATACACAGACGTAGGGATATTTAATTTTGTCTCTAAATGGAAAATGTGTTTTAGTGACTTTAACCGGTTTTCACTTAATCCTCTTAACACACAGAAATTCGCGTTGTGCTTATCTCATTTTAACTAAATCTTTTCTTAACTCTCTTTCTTCTAGCGCCACAGTACTGTCCTTTTTTAATGGAATTATTCTTTCTCTCTGCTCCTTGGAGGCTAATGTCCGTGATAACCGCATCTCTGAACATAAATAGAAGTTACCTGATTTCTTCTCACCACAGAAACCTCACATCTAAACTGTAGTTTCATTTTGCACCACTAGGATACTTTTTAAATCTCAGGTGTTAAGGCATTTTTACATTGCGAAAGCTCGTATTTATGTGAGGTTTATGGTAGACGAAATTGCACTGTGACAGGCCTATGCTTCTCTCATATATAATTCCAGCTGAGATATGCGGTAGGCTGGAACACCCATCACGATTTCATAACCTCACTCCCTAGTTATATATTTGACCTATCTTAAGAGGATATTAAATCAGGCTTCCTAGTACAACAATACTTATTAGTTGTATCTAATCTAAACGTAGTTGAAATAGCCTGTATCTAAATGTCAAAACTCCCTTCGATCGTGCGCGCACACACACACACAGTATGCCATTTTAACGAACTTAATGTGAAATTAAGTAATATTGAACGCGTGTCAGCGAAAACTTTGAGGAAATGCAAAAGCTGATACACTTCTGAAGTTCTATAAAGTAATGTCTGTATTGTATGCATTCTTGTAGGATCGGAACAGCGTTAATTTTTAACAAAGAAGCACGAGAAATACACCTAGCCAGCTGAAATTTGGAAAAGTTTTAAACAAAATTGAGTATTGTAACGCAGGAGTTCCCAACCTTTACGAGATATCGGGGTGAAATTCAGTTTCTTACCAACTCGCCTGCCGTAATTAACATAATTTGTTTAAATCCCATAACAGTTCATTAAAAGGGTACTAAATTAGGCCTGCTACTACAAAAAAAGGTTTACATATTACTCGGTAATTTTCTTCCACAAAGTCGGTGATTGATTAGTTATTTGTCACTGCTTTGTGCTTTAGTAATACTTTAGTACCATGTTTAATTTCTGTCTTTGCGTTTCAAACGTATCCGGTGAGACGCGGCCTTTTTTTGAGTTGATGTTTTTCATTAAGCTCTACAGTTGCTCACAGCGTTAATTATTGTATCATACTAACGTAATTAAGCTTTTAAAGACCGAATTTCAGTTCAGTTCTTACCTCAAAGGAAAACACAATACAGATAACTATTCTTCAAAACACGGGATGACGCATATTAGAAAAAGTGTCTCGGGCCGCGATTCGATAACACTTGTTGTGATTGAAGATATAAAATAGCGTAATCGGGATACTACAACAACTAAAGATAAACAAAACTGTTGTGTCGATTTTATGTGACGCGAGTTTAAAGCAACTCTTATAATGATCGATTAGGATTTACGCACGTGACGCAAGTTGAAGACACTGTGGATAGATGTCGATAGCGTCGGCATATGGCGCGTACTACAACCTTTCTACCAACCATCGTCATCTCTGCCTGCAAGCTCTTCTACGCGCCAGTTCAGTTCGTTCCGGTGTGCTGTGGGTTTAGGTAGCGCAGGTGGCTGGTTTTTACACGTTGTCGTATTTTGTGTGGGTGTAAGAATACAATGTGGCAGTGAAAAAGGGTGCAAGGGACCAACATACCATGTCATCTCCTAGACAGGTGAGCATGTCTCATTGTAGACGTATCTACCGAAGTAAACTAAGTCTTCGCCACTCGTACGTTTGATGAGGCTTCATTTCATTACTCTCTCCAGTGTTTGTAGGAAGATAACTGGGCTGAGTGATGCAACGGAATGTGTTGTGAGTTGTGTAGATTGCAATCTCGCGACCGGCAACTCTTTATAATGTCTATCTTTTGAATTAAAGCACGTGTTAAAATATGAATTTCTGTCTACACTTTTGGAGGATTTTGATAAATCAGATATGGACTCGTTTTCACCTAAAATGAAGTAGTTAAGAGGTTTCAGAAATTGTTCTTTACATTTGACTGTGATCATTATGGTTCGATATGTAGCTGTTTTGAGAGGCACGTTGCTGGACTTGGATGATGTGGCACCCGAACCAAAATATTGTATTCAGAATAATTGCTCTGTTAAATTTCCTCCGTTTCTCCAAGTTCATTGATATTGCTGTTATTCACGCAGGTGTCGAGTTACTTATCCGACAAAAGAAAGGAAGTTATGGTAACTACACGTTGCAACAGTGCACTTGTAACAGATTGGGTAAAATAATATTCATAATAATAATAATAACAACAATAGTAACGTGGATAGTAAAGCAAAAGTAATCTCTATAATTATAGGAGCAACTGGAACTGTTTCAAAGCCACTCAAAACATATTTGGCCAACATCCCGGGCGAACTTTAGAAAACCTCTATTCTAGGATCATCATACATCATTCGAAAGACGCCTTTGTTAAACATATAGTATATATAATCATGGCTCACAATAAATTATACAATTCATGTAACAAATATTAAAAACAAAATGTATTTTAGAAATAGCTGCTACGCTATGTACCTTAGGGACAAGGTCTGTCTCAGGTACGTAGAAGTAAATACCCTATAAAGTGGTGAATAGATGGAATAATAATAATAATTTTTATAAAACACGTTGAGCACTTCGAATGTATACGTCTTTGTTTTTTTACTGGATATAAGGCGCATTGCTACATACGAAGAGTAAGATGGGACAAATGTGTCTTTGGGTGCATGTCCCTGCTTGACGTCTTTCTGCTGTGTAGATATACGAGGTGCGATCGGAAAGTTTACAGACTGTGTCAATATAGGGCGAACCAGATATAGTACGAGCTTCTGCCGCTAGGTGGTGCGGCCTACATTCATAGTGAATCAGTGTGCCAGCCGGCATCATCGAATTAGCATTTGTTTCTTAGTTACGGGCGTTTTGGTAGTGTATTACACCGACCCTCCTGCGATTTCGGAATGGCGTGTGCATCAAATTTTGTCAAAGACTCGCCAAAACGGCTACGGAAACCTATGAAATGCTAAAGCAAGCATTTGGGGAGTCCGCAATGGGTCGTGCACAAACTTTTGTGTGGCATTCACGTTTTAAAAATGGCCGAACCTCTGTCGATGATGACGAGCGTTCTGGACGACCATCTTCGATCATAACGCCCGAAAATGTTACGAAGATTCGGCAGGCCATTCACGAAGATCGACGTCGTACCATCAACGACTTGTGCGACATTGTTGGGATAGACTATGGGACCTGTCAGCTGATTCTAAAGGAAGAACTCCACATGCGACGCATCATGACAACGCGCCAGTGCACACCGCCCTCAAAGTTCGGCAGTTTTTGGCCTCAAACACCATGGCCGTCATCCCGCACCCTCCTTATTCGCCGGATTTAGCTCCGTGTGACTTCTTCCTCTTCCCAAAGATGAAAATTCAGCTAAAGGGAAGGAGATATGAGACGATAGAATAGATTCAGGCAGAATCGCAGATGGTGCTTGACAGGCTGACAAAGAAAGATTTCCAGGGATGCTTCCAGGCTTGGCAGCGGCGCTGGGATCGTTGTGTTCACTCCCAGGGGAACTACTTCGAGGGTGATGGATGAATTTAATACCTGAGATAAGTGTACGGGTTTTTATATACGCAGTCTGGAAAATTTCCGATCGCACCTCGTAGGTTAACGTAAGCAATATATGTCGAGCGCTTGTATGACGTTTTTGATGGCGCACACTAATGCGGTTTCCTTATTCGTAATTGTAAAATTAGAACCCAGAAATTAAGCAGATTAACTCAGAATCAAAGTTCTGTGCGGAATACAGTCCACGACTACCACACAAGTTATATCAGTACGGCCAGATATATTTTAATATCTGCGGTTAGACGAATGGCTGTCTGTATTGCGATGTTCTTTTACGTCTGGGAACGGTGTTTGACATTACAAACGAAAACATTTGCCAGTCAGTACTGCTGGTTTTTTTTTTTTTTTTTGCAATGCCTGTGAAAAATTGTGAGATTTGAGGTTCTCGTGGCGGCAAGTATGAAAATGTCTATCTTCTTTAATTTAGATTTTATTTAACGACACTTTTCAGTAGCTCAGACTATATACCATCGAATGGGAGGATGATAATGATTGGCGATCATAGCCCTGATTATGGAAGCAGCAAGTGTCTCAGAAACGTCGGTAAACGTCTAACAGACTACACAGGGCCTGTTGGATGCCATTGTCTGTAACGAGACTCTGGCATTCAAGTCTTTGAGGTATAACCAATACATGTTGTCTGGAGAAAGTATACCGTAAGATGCAGCTAAGTTATACAAGGTGAGGTTTCAGGTTCTTACGGCAGCGAGTGTGAAGATATCTGTTTTACGGAATGTTGCGCCGTGTGGTCTGGTAGAAATTGGCCGATAGAATACACGGCCCAACATCCCAGAAGATTACCATCTTTAAGTTTTTAAATTGTCCTCTTTTTCGGATTTGATTTCATTCTTATGTTATTTATCGTTACTTATGATCACAGTTATCGGCCATTCATCATTAATCTTATTTCGAGATAGACTATATTTTTTTCCAGGAATGACCAAAAAACCCAGAAATAAAATCTCAGGGGACAGACATCTTGTCTCCATGTCCTTGATCAGCTTAAGGACCGGCCGAATATTAAACAGGGTTGCTAACTGTTACACTCTGGCCCTCACTTTCCGTCATTTGTTATTTACGTCTTTAATACTAGCCAAACATTGTTTCAGTTAGAAGGAAATTAAACATTAAATTTCCGGTACAGCGTTTCAACGCAGGGTGCACACCGGAAATTACTTTCATAGTTTTATGTTGGACAAATTATTTTAATGGACTCTTGCCTTTTGTTGAGTTATTGTATATGTTCTTGTCTGAGAATCTTTTAATGAAGGAAGAATATATGAGCCGGTGTATGCTGCTGCATAATGAAAAGAAAAAATATATAAAAACATTTTTGCACAAGGTTGGTTTTCTGAAAGCAGTTTTTGGTATGCTATTTAGTCAGTCATTCCCAAGAGACGAGCGATTTAGACGCGAATGTTGGTAACCCTGTTAGTGGGTAAAACATAGGCCTATCATAAGCTATTCACCCCTCATTTCCATTGGAGCAGCCCAACAAGGAGAATTCGAGGGGGTGGCGTGACAGCTTTGGTACTAAGTGTTTTGCTAAAAGCGTACGTAACTTTTCGTAAAGTAACATAGGATTTACTGCTTGACGTTTGGGTTAGAATTGTGTGACTTCTATTCGGAAAGATGACGTCAACGTACATGGATTTTGGAAGCTGTTAAGATGCGGTGGTAGGCTTACTTTTGTTTCCAGACCAAAATGATTTTTGATCGCAAAAACGTGAAGAATTTTTGACCGGGTGTTTTATGGTTCTGCGTGAGAGGAATTGTGAAGTTTGTTTCTGTGTAACACTGATATTTTATATTGATATTCCAGCGTAAAACTCCCCTCTTTTTAACACGTCATATGGTATATCTCCCTTGAAATAAAGCAAAGCAAGCCGTTCAGATCACCGTTATATTGCCAGGACAGGAGTAAATTTGACATTTTCGTTTTGTTACGTCTCATATTCGGTCCTTGTTACTGGTCCTTGACGTACAGAGCAAGTATATTTGATTGGTTTCTGGATGGGCCTAACTAAACCTAAACGTCGAGTTTTGAATTGTGTTTTTTGAGGTCTCGATTTTGTTCATGACGACAGCTTAATGACTGAATTTTTTTAATATGATGGTGAATTTTCTGAAGTACCACCTACTATAACTTGATTGTATTTTATACACCTAAACTGCCTTAACCAGCTGATATTTGTAATTCAGAAGCGTTTTTAGGTAAGAAATTATTTTTTAAATGTTATTTGAAAGCATTTTTTGCTTTAGAAGGTACTGTTTTGGGCTTTATGGACGGACCTGCGACTGATTGTTTGAATAAAAAGCCGATTGCTTATTATTCTCGTATAAAATAATTCCTGAGGATATAATGCGCAGGCCGTCTTCACTTCTCAAGAAATTATCAGTTGGTATTGAACGTAAATCATCATAAACATATTTCCCAAACCGGGTCATAGTACGTTTGCTTAGCTAATGACACAAAATTGTGTTCCCTTTGAATGGTTTTAAGGACCATCATTTTAAAAGTATACGATTGTTTATTATATATATATATCTCAATCGGCCGCTTTTCTGCCGGCATCTGAGGGCGCGTCGTGCCATATTGACAAGTGATGCACTTTGCTGGGGTAGAAAAATGTTCATAGCTTTGCCATCTTCGAATTTCTTTGACGGATTTGAGCCCAATTATGAACGCATGCCAAGGTCTTGGGAACTAATCCCGCGACTAAATACTGCCTTTGTGTTACGACGCTGGCAGATGATAAGAATGTGCTTTATTCGATACCGCACGAAGTTAAAGCAAGACATAAACCCTAGCGTAAGCTTGGAGGTACGAGTTTACAATTTGCTAACAGTGCAGTGTGACTAGTGAAAGACTTTTCGTAAGAGGTAATTTTCCTTTCATTTTTCAAACTGCCCAGTCTTTCGTACCCTGTCTTCGATAGTTTTTCCATGTAACTTACGACAACGTGTCATATCACTTGTGGAAACTGTCGTAAGTCTCAAACTACTAAATTCTAAAGTACGCCCTTCTGTCAGACATTAGAAAGTTGTCATTGTGTTTAATTAAGCACAATGCCTCGAAGATATATGAGAAGAGAAGGTGGACGTTCCTAACCTTTCCACGATATAGTGAGTTGACAGCTTGGCGTTCTGGCGAGAATGAAGAGCTCCCGCTACCAGTTGGAAGGGATCTGGAAGGTTTAAGACCGGAAACAGTTATTGAATTATTTTTCTGTATCACGAAGTCTCTGATTAAATTTGTACACGCTTTAAATATTTGCGCAATACATCATCACGTTATTTGATGAAAAGACTGGAAACGAGAAGGAAATATATATGAAAATTTTGTGTTGATCGCGGTTTTCTGGGTTGACATCGTGTGCCTCGTTCAGTGGAGCTGAAGATTGGGGCAGAATGTTCCTCCGAAGCGTGGCACCCAGGCCACACACCGTTACAACCCAGAAGATCATCACCGGGATTTTCACCACTATGAAAACAGCAGTTCTAATGGCAGTATACTGTTCGATGTTATCGTATAAAAAAATGCCTAGTCTTCGTAACTTCAGTTGTTTTCTTGTGGAAACATTGTGAATCCGAATTCTGGACGAGTGGGACACCATAAAATCTCATGGTTTCAATTATTTTTTACGGGTTACGGATTTTGGGTTTAGAATGAGTGGAGCTAGAGTTATGATCGAAGATACTTGGATAATACACATTTTTTTAAACAACCAACATTCCTGTTTGTCTAATCACAGCTCTTTTCACGTCGTAGGTTATGTAACTAGCTGCATGTTTTTCGATGTAATCTCTATGACACATGAGGCGATGGACAAAGGTCATGTGAAACTCACACTTTCCGTCCAGAGTTGGCGCAAAACCCAGTATCTTTGCTGTTTAAGCCCACACAGTATCCTACTCAAGTATCCACCCGCTTCAGGCTCAAGTATGGGGTCCGCACAGAGGCGTGAAACGTCACTTCGCCTTAACTTGGTTCGTAGGTTATGTAACGGCTTTGTTCATTCTAATCGATATCTTGGATTGGTTCATGGGTTGTTTTGCTACTCTGTTCAACTTAGCCAATGACTTGTCTTGGTTCATTGGTTATTTTGCGGCTTTTTATAAGGTAGTCAATGGTTAGTCTTGGTTCACTGGTTATCTTACGGCTCTTTGTAAGGTAGTTAATGTCTTGGCTTGGTTCGTACGTTCTGCGGCTCTGTACGACGTAGTCGATGAGAGGAATCTTTGTAGTCATCTTGCCGAAATAATTGTTTACGACGGAATTAGCTGCATCTCTCTTCAGGGCGAAGTGGCAGAGAGGTAGTGTCGGAGGATCTCTTTTGGAATGTAGCAGATTATGATTGGTTACGATGCTGTAAACATAGTGACTTCGAATGGTCACCAATCTGCGCCAGGCCATGTGTTATTACCTTTGGCATGGGTTATTTCAGACAGTTACCCTTCCAGGCACCATTTTGTTTTTGTAGGATATGCGGATTGTTATGTACGGTGAGCTAGAAAGCAGTAGGAAAGACATAATTATAGGGATTTTAAAGTTATTACCCACGTATTTGCCTGGTGGATTGCGGGAGTGAGCCACATTATATAAGATTTTTTTTCCTCAGTCCCTGTAATCCGCGGTATTTCACGAGCGCTGCTTACCAGCTCTGCCTGTGTCGAGATGATCACGCCATATTCGATAGCAAATAGTTTTATCAATTGATAGGGAGTTAATTTGCGAATCTGTCATGCTCAGATGGTTTGTACTCTGTAGTTCAAGTTCGAAGGAGATTCAAAGACATAGGCTATTCGGCATTTGCCAGATGTTTAGCGCTGTAAAGATTGATGCCAGGTATGATGTAAACGTTTTTCGTTTTGTTTCCACAACTGTCGTATCTGGGGTCCGCAGTTGCCCCGCTGTCGCTGGGACCTTGGGTTCGAATCCCACTCAAGCCATGGCTGTTTGTCCGCGTTTTTCTGTGTTGTGCTGTCCTGTGTACAGGTAGAGGCCTTGCGACCGGCCGATCCCTCGTCCAAGGAGTCCCACCGAATGTCCATAGATCAAGCCAACGCAAAGTTGGGACCCGCAGTGCTCAGGCACATGAAGAACGGGTCGTTCCCAGTATCCAGTACTGTCGTATCTGTAACATTTATAACCGCACAGTAATATATATATATTTGAGTTTAATTAACGAAATTAAGAAATAATATTTGTCTCGTCACCAACTGATGTACAACAGAACAAATAGGGTGGAATGTAATTGCGTGTATGTGTTGAAACTGTCTGCTCTTTGACGATTTAGCGTTAGTAATCAATCGGGAACCAAGGTCTTCGTTCAGTCTAATGAGTAAAGTACAGTTTATTTCTGCTGTACTGTAAACAACGCAAATACTTGCATTGCTATTGACCTTCAGCGTGTGTGTATATACGCAAGTGGATATAAAATATTGCTTTTTCGGCTGACATCTATATGTGTCCTGTCCACGGTTCTTTTGAAAATAAGCTGATTCTCCTTCATGTAATTTGCACTTCCTAAATTGCTGCCCTTGTTAAGTTGTTTAATACCATGGAGTTGGTCAAGAACTCCCCTCTCCCTTTATGAGACCCAAAGGCCCATTACCGCGTTCACAACAAGAATCAGTTTACGTCTTCATACCTTGTTTTATTTGGATCCATTTTAAGGCTTGTGGGAGAGGTTTGTTGAAATTCAACGGGAATTGTTTCGTGTCTTAATTCCTTACCCCCTTGTCCTTTCCTTTGTTACATTCGTAACGTTATTTCCTTTAGAAGCATATTTAAAAACTACCTAATGGTAGCAACACTGGTAAAATGGAATATAATGCCATCAGTCATCCATAAACTGTGTCTTATTATGTAATATATGGAGAGATAATCCTTGCATTTACGTCTTTGTCTTCCAAGAGGTCTTCTTCCTTCCAGGTTTTGCGATTAAAGTTCTAGATGGTCTGTCCAACTCATCATCGTTGTTCTGTTTGAACTTAAGAAATTACTTATATTCTTGGAGGATGTTCGGTTATTTTTCAGGTGTCATAGCATTGGTCGTTTGTTCCGATGTGGTAGTAATGTCGTACGGTGGATTCTGCAGACATTTGTGTCCTGTCTACACAAGACAACACAAGAAATTCTTGCATAGGCTTTGTTCCCCGAATTGGACAAAATTTTGTTTTCCAGTGTTCGGCTGTTTAAGACTTCGTGCACCTTAAGACACTGGTCACTGTGTTCAGCCGGATATTCAGTCTGAAGTTATTTTCTGAGAAATTATTATATTTTTCCAAGTGTCTCGTATTTTTGGGTTCAAGTGTTGCGGTCGACCGTTTAGCAATCCTACGTCGTTCTTCAACCTCTTTCTTATGTTTATGTTTCATGGTTCTAGAGGGACGTTAAGATCGAATTGGTTTAGCGAACTTTAATGTACTCTAAAATACACTGTTTTTCCCAAGACAATTTACTTGCCCAAGTCAGTTTCTCACATCTGTAGCTTTAGGTAAAAGTATCTGGGATGTAAGAATTAATTACATTATCAGGATTCAAATTAAGGAATATTACGACCCAGTAAACAGGTTTTAGTATTCAGTGCTGATTGTAATGTGTATGTTTGTGTCTTCTAGTGCTCAAATTGGACGGACTTATGCTTTTATCTGTGATGAGAAATGTGTAATAAACAGCGTTAAGCTACGATTGAGTGGTGAAGAGATAATGTAATGATAACTTTGGTGTCGAACGTTAATAATAGTTTAAATTCCCTCCTAATTATTGAGTCTGCGTCAGCATATTTTGTGTTATAAAGAGGGGAGGTTAGAGGTTATGTTGATTGCTAACCTACACAGTACAGACGTCATAATAAGAAGTACTGTAGATGAAGAGACAAAATATGGCCAATATTTCTGGTATTAAGCCTTTTCAGTACTAGTAACACCACCGGTGATGAGAGTACATGATGCTTGATTATAAATAATACTCGACACGATTCAACTTCCTGCTGCGTCGCTCCCTCCTGGTAGACTCACCAGCTTCTTCAGTCCGGTCGGCCGGCAGTATCTCCACCGTTGACTTGTACCTAATGGGACACCACAACACGTAAGTGCCCCGAGCGGAACAGTTCCGTGCCACCGTTCATAAAGAATAATGACTACTTCACGCACTTCGCATTCGCCCGGTTTCCAAATACGGAAAACGTTTAGGAACATAATTGGTGTACCTTCTCGTGACCGAATTTCGTCATCTCGCATCTCAAAAAGAAATCAACTTTAGCCTAATTCATGCGACTTGATTAAATCCAGCACCATTCACATCCACTTAGTTTAAGTGTTGTATTTCGACACTTTCAAAAATGCTGCAAGGGATTAACGGTCAGCAGCTGGTCTTAACTTTGCAGAAGAATGGTAAATTAGTTGATAACTACACGCCCTTCTATAATATAGCCCCGTAATTAAAGAAGAATAACCTATAATATGGTCAAGAATGAACGAGGGTAGTCTTTTGAGACTTTTGATAATCGATCATGCACGCTTCCTGTGTCCGTTTTAAAATATGGAGGAAACTGTTTGGGAACTTCTTAATCGATGCCCTGTTGTTATTCTTGTTTCTCCTTCTCGTGTTTATACGTGGATATCACACTCAACCATTGGTGGTTGTCTGGCCGCCTTCCTTTGATGCTTACATTTCCATAGGTGAAAATAGGTTTCAAATCTACGTCTCTCCTAACGGATAGAGACATGGTTTTTCACTGCGTCACCTTAATGTTTAAGTTAATATTCTTTCCATTATTCTCGGGCATATTGTATTACTTGATGTTCTCATTTTAATAATTAGATACAAGAAGATTTCTGTCTTCTGGGTTGTTGAGCTGTGTAGTCTGGTAGATGTTTAACAACGTTTCAGAGGTCATAATGCCTCCGTCATCAGGGCGATGAGTATGAAGATTTCTGTCTTCTGGGTAGTTGCGCTGTGTAGTCTGGTCGATGTTAACCAACGTTTCAGAGGTCATACTGCCTCAATCATCAGGGCGATAACGTTGGTAAACATCGACCAGACTACACAGCGCAACAACCCAGAAGACAGAAATCTTCATACTCACCGCTGTGAAAACCTTAAATCTTACAACTAGATACAACTTGCTATTATGTTTATGTATGTAAAACCCCACTTAGTTTAGTTAGTGTTCTGTCTGACGACAGGTCCATATGAACAGGATCCTTCCATCCTTTTCTCGGACTGGGACCTGTTCATATACGTTCTTGGCAGACGATCCAGAAGTGGTTTGCCATTGCCTTCTTCTGTGTGTGAATGGAGTAATTGTTGGGATGCCACGGAGAAACCGGGGAAGCCCCCGGAGGAAAACTCCGTGTTGCCTAGACCACGGCCTTGCCCAACACAAGTTATAAATTCGGGCACCGCCGGGAATCGAACCCGAGACCCCAGGATTACAAGGCCAGCGTTCTAACCCCACTTAAGTGAATATATTTCCGTTTTATTTGAGGTACATTTAGGTTCATACAAATTTTCCTTCAAGCATTCCTGAGGCATTTTTCCTTCATGCTTGAACTCCAACTACACCACAAATTTTAACCTACATAAAAAGGCATGTGCAGCTTTAATAGGCGTTTTACTGCCCCTACCAGTGTTTTTTATTCTGAAAGCAAAGGTGATATTATAGAATATCGATTATGCCGCTGTTGAAAACAACTTTGTGTCTCCCTGCAACGATGAGAATGCAAAGAAAGTCAATTTGATGAACATTTGGGGCAAAGGTTAATGACACAATTGTTTCATATTATACAGTAAGTTTCATATGAGTGGGGCCGTAGAATGTTATTTTACAGAATACGGACACCGCCGTGGGGCGAATGAGATGTTCTTTTAGGTCGTATTTTGTTCACCGACTCAACATTTTAGGTTTTGGCGGAGTCTGTGTAGACGGGATTCTGTGTGGCCTACGTAAGTAGGACTTCCTCTTTATTTACAACGATTGCGTCTGTAAAATGACGTAATCGAAATATGCCAGTACTTACTTCAGCATACTAACTATTTCTGTTATACCGCCGTTGTTTCTAAGTTCACACAGCTGCTTCTGCGCTGCTCTATCAGTTGAACGTAGTAATGGGGATCTGCTGGGTATTACAGTTCGTATGTTGTTTGATTGAATAATGATGAATTGGAAGGGATGCGGAAGGAAATGGTCGTGGTTTGTTTTGAGTTATTATCCTGGCATTTTGTCTTGGGAAGTTCGACGCTGGTATAACCAAAGAATATTTATGACTTGTGTTACGTTAATGTTTTAATAAGAGCCTATCGCAATGGCCGCTGATGTAGGTCTTGACTGCTCGAACGTAGGGATCGTGGTTTCGAATCTCACTCGAGGTGTGGTTGCATGTCTGCGTTTTCCTGTATTGTGCTGCTGCCCTGTGTAGGTAGAGGCCTTGAGACGGGTCGACCTCTCGTCCATGCAGTCCCCGTGTGTCGAGAAAGTGTTTAAAGCCGGAAATTCTGCAGCAGGCCAAGTATCATAGTGAGTTGTAGCCCCTTGAAGTCTTCATATGCGACTGACGGTAGTTTTATGCAATGTTACTTAAGTCCTGTTGTGTAATTTAATGCGTGGAGGGGAATATTATTATTATTCATTTATTCACCATTTTACAGGGCATTTATATTATGTGCCTGAGTCAAACCTTGCCCCTGAGGTACATAGTGCAGCAGCTATTTCTGAAATTCATTTTATTTTTTAATACGTGTTACATGCATTATATAGATTTTGTGTAAGGCATTTTATATTTTACATGAATGATGTTTCTAGAATGGCGGTTTTCTGAAATTCCCTAAAGTCGTGTTCGACCTGGATGTTGACCAAATATTTTTGAGCGACTTGGAGACAGTTCCAGTTGCACCTATAATAATTGGAATTAATTTTGCTTTTACTTTCCACATTCGTTGTATTTAAATGAGAAGGTCTTTAAGATCTTCTCCGATTCTTTTTTAATCGCATTTCTATCTGTTGGTATTGCCATATCAGTTAAGAGACAGGTTCCATTTTTGTTTCGAATTATAATATCACGTTTGTTATTTGGAATAGTTTTATCTGTTTTGACTTGTTGACTCCACAAAATCGTTATTTGGTTTTCCTGACTTGTCTCAACTGCCTTCGGGATGTGTTTGCTGTCTATTTTTTGTTATATATTTGGCTGCATAATATTTTATTATTATTACTATATTATCACCATCATAATAATTAGGAACATCTGCAGTAACATAAATTATTTATTTCATTATCTCTTTTCTCATATTTTCTTAGTACCAACATAATGTTATCAACCACTACTTCAAGAACAGTCCTTGTGGAACACAAAATCAAAACTTAATGCGAAATAATGGAGTCGGTAATAAGACACAAATCGATCTGAGTATTTTCATAATGTCGGGACCGTATAGGCTGAGAAGTCCTTTCGATTTTCTGGCACGCTCTTGCGCTGGAGTACACATGTCTGGCGCGTGACTTGTATCAACTTACTTACCATTAGGAATATTACGACCTGTTCACTGTGTACTGAGAATAGCAGATTCCTTAATAGCACATCTGTTCTGAGAATCTCGTGGTTGCAACCTACCGTTTTTAGAATGTTAGTAACTTCATATTAGCTGCTGAAACACGCAAGTGTCTAGATCATTGTCCTCTCAGATACGAAGCTTGTGGTCTTCAAAACAGTGAAGTCTTCTAGGACGATTGAGGAGTTTCAATCCAAAGTTTCGGAAACTTTCACCCTCCTGCCCCTCTTTGGCGTTTGACGCTGCCGGATTCCTTTGTAATTATGCACGTTTTGCGCCCCAATTTTAATACGTATTAAGTTTCAGAAGCAAATTCAAAAAGTTAGGAAATATAGGCTTGCGAATTGTATTACAATTCTTGTGCCTTCCTCACAATGTCTTCGATCATTGCAAATGGCTGCACTTCAGAGTTCTCAGGTCATTGACCTCAGCGTGGGCAAAATGTCTTGCTGCGTTATAACGTCGTGACAGGGATTACCCTACGTGGTTGCACAGCTGAATGGGGATTCCCCAAGCAGGGATTTACCATCATGTATGTCTTCATGTAAAGCTTCCATTATTGTTGTTAGAATTTAATTAAAATTGGAAAATGTCGATGAATTTCAGTAAATACGTGACCTGAAGTTTCCGCAGCTACTAAATGCGATAAAATCTTTCCTGGCGGCTGGTCTCCCGAGAATATTTTATCGAATTTCAATAAAGGTAGTAAGTATAAATTTTTAGTTGCTATCGAGTTGTTAAATGTGGATTAATAGACAGTGAGGCAGACATCACATTACAAGTGAACGCATTTTTGTAACATACTATGATCCTCGGAGGTTGGCCGACGAGCTGTGTTATTGCCTACCTATTCAGTGTTGTCTTGTGGATGCAAACGTTACCAGGGAAGTTGACAGTCATGTAAATAAGTTGACCTTCTTTAAGCATTAAATCTAACAGACTAATAAACATCACAGCCGTCATAACTTTGTGGCAATATTTTGTGTCCGCAGAACGTTTAAAGGAAATACGACCAGGAGGAATGTGTGTTGCAGTGCGTGACGATATTTTATGAATGTGAAGGTTTTAAGTAAATCTAAGCTAGAATATGCGTTGTTGCTACTGTCCATGCGCTGAAGACGTTCGCTGCGAGGATGTTGGGCATTGACGGCCACGCTCTGGTTTACGAAGAATGCATCCATCCCATCACCTCCGAAAACATAATGCATTGCACTGCTGGAGGCAATTGGAGTACAATATATTTGAAATAGGCGGAGTGCGCATGTGCAGTGAGCTCCCCCCCAACAACTTCTTTGGGGATTTTTCTCGCCGCACGGACAGTAGTAAACAATTCTCTCGCAACTTGCAGAAAAGTCATAAAGGGTGACTGGAGCTTGAATGATAAACCAACCGAGGTTGATGGGTCAGCAGTACAAGGAGATTGCAAAATTAATTTCTCTATAATTAGATGCAGGCCTGTGCTTGTGTTTCAAGTCTGTGCCACATCGACCATTTTGTAGAATGTTGTTTATGGAAATGGCGTTTCCTCTGACAGTCGTACGAAATTCATATGTGCACTGTGTGGGCAGTATGAAAATTTATAGACTGTTAAATCAGGTGGTACGTATGGTTGCCGCAGAGTTTTAAAGTTTTAACGAAGATGTGCCTTAAAACTTGTAAATTATTCGATGACTCTTCTTTAATGTTAAGAGAACGAAGGAGCAACATTTGCTATTTTCCGTGGTGTCGCTGAATTGACACAAAATAATTTTATTTCATCATATTTATGGAAATTATTATAATTCGCATTGGTGACTATATACAGGCTTAAAGAAGTTCTCACATAAAATTAATTACTCTCATGTTTTGACGTATTAGTGCAGTTTTCGTAAAATAGGAAAGAAGTTGCCGAAGGGATAACGGTAAACAGCCGCAGTATTCCCCCCTCCCCCCAAATCCAAACACCGTGAGCTTCGGTGAAGATAGTACGATGTGAAATTAATTCTTATTTAAACTTTCTAGAATTCATAAATATCTTTAAATTATAATGTGGAAGCTTTTCGCACAATTAATTAACCCTTGCAGAATTTGGGTCATATGATATCAACTTTGTTTTTTAGCATCAAATGGATAATTCCGATTGTCACGATTTTAAATTGCCTCTTTGACGTTTCATGTTATTTGAGCAAACTGATCCAATTTAATAAGTCATATCATCGATTCGAAGGGTAATAACAGTTAAGTAGTTCAGATAGTCGTCACTGATAGTATATCAGGTTCCACTGAGACTTATCTGGTTCTTTAGTGTGCACTGTAACATTAACTGTGAGCTGCAGCTACGTCACAGAAAATGGGGAGCAAGACTGCAAAGAGTCTGACCATGTTCAATGTACCTTAAAACATTTTCTACCCTTTAAATTTCGATACACTCGACAGCATTTTCACACACTGAGTTTTACACTTCACTGTATTTCGTGAACCAGAGAAACTGTAAAACATTAGCAATGCAGATACATGCCGAAGTGTAATAATTTCACATCCAACAGTACACAATGAGGGACTACGTTATCTCTATTTATGTGCTCTCAATCCGTGGCCCCCCCCCCCCCCCCACGTGTGTATTTGTAACTATCAAATCCGAACTCGGAATTTGTTGCCACCGCTATGCTTTTGTCTTCGTGTACATATAATCAATTGTGTACGCTTGTTAATTGGAATGTAAATTAAGACCATCCATTGTTTAAACGCTGTTGTCGATTAGCTTATCAATAGTTTTTTTATAATTATTGATTAAAATATCTCATTTGGTGCTTTTACAGGCGAGTGTCACAGTTGATAAAAACATTTAATTTGGCGTCGTGTGTGAAGATGGCTGTCTTACGGGTTGTTGCATCGTGTAGATGACGGCGAGTACAAGCAACTCTGAAACGTCGGTAAATTTTTGTAATGCAGGAGATATTGTTCTATATCTGGCATCTGACACAATTTTCCCTTGTAGTCGCTTATGTACGTTTACAAATTTTCTTGTTTGTAAATTTTAAATTAGAACCACGTGCTAAAATTGTAGATTGAACTAGCCCTGGGTCCGTATCTAGTGGTTAGTTTTACCACATGGCTACTTATTTTATACTGAAACAAACTGAGTTTTGGATTCCGAGGAATGTAGTTTGATTTCGACTGCTCAGAGAAATTAACAATCTGCACGAGCTCTTAACTGCCATAGACTCGCAGGCAAGACTGTCAAGAGTATTCAGAAAATAATTCTTTTCTTCGGTTGGCCTTCACACGAGTTTTATAAGCCGTTGTGTTAAACAAGTCGAGAGGATCCGCAAGGCCTTGTGGTGTGTTTGCTTGTGTGTTTACAATTTGATATTACATGTGGTGAAAACTAGAACGCGTACTGCCGAAGTGACGAACGAAATTGTGGTAGGCGAGCGGACAGGATAAACTCGAGTTCCTAAAAAAATGTTGCCGTGCAACGCTGCAGAAAATGAATAAGCGGCCATAGGAACATAAAAGCAACGTCCTGTTAACCGAAAGTTTATTTTCATTGAAGGTTTCCTTGTTTTTCATCGCTCTTTACTGTTATTTGTTAGTTCTGTGATGATATAAGACAGGGCCTGACAAAAGATTACAACCGCCTAGACGTCACGTGTCATAATGTATTTCTACAGGCATGTTAGCACGTATAGTCAACACTCGTCTTGGAATCTTCAGCGAACCAGACAACTCTGACATTGCTGGTGACATAACTTATAGGCAATGCTCAAATTCTGTTGACTGTAGAATTGTTACGGATGTATATATTTCCTAACTTGTTCCTTGTAATGGTCGTTGTTTGTATTGTGATTAGGAAGACGGCTTGCTACCTTGAACTTTCATCTCGCGAACAAAACTATTCCTTTCATAAGTGATTGTCTAACCCGGCTGTGTTGTATTATACTAGGGGAGAAGATGATGAAACAATAATAAATGTAATTAAACGATCACAATATTACGGAATATAACCTAGACGTTTCTGCGGATACTCCATAGGCCATATGGATTTCCCTCTTTCTTTGTGTGTGTTTTTTGTATTATTTTTCAGTTTTTTGCTTTACGCTCGTCTTCTGTCTTTTCTTTTATGCTTTCCCACCTTTATTCGAGCCGCCCATTCATGCCACAGATACTTCAGCCCCTCTCAGACGCTTTCCATATGCCTTTCAGAGTGCACTTCTGTATCGATCTGATCAATAAAGAGGTCTCTTATGGTTTGCTTTCGTCCATTCTTTATAGATCTGATTTCTTCCATTCTATTCTAATTTTTATTTACATTAATATTTGTAGGCAGTAAATGGTACTTACTTTGCAAACAAGATGTGGTGGCTCCATTTTGTAAAGTAAACGTGTCTGTCTTTAAGAGCCCCTCCCTGCTGTGTGCTTGTAGGAGTCTTGTTTTTTCATTATCCCGAGTGGGTTCGGCGGTCAAACAAACAATATTGCTTGGTAGTGAGCTTCATCAGCGTTCATGACAGTGCTTGGCGATAAAACTTGCTTCTCAGGATACTTGATGATTTTTAACATATTGAGACACGATTATCAGACCTAAACAGGACAGAAGGTCAGTCGGATAATTGAAAATTCCTGATAATACGGTAGACTAATGAAAAATACGAGTGTAAATATCAACGTACTTTGTATATGTAAAATTTAGTCAAGGCCGTAGGGTGTGTGTGCTATGATTTCGACTTAGAATATACTTAATTTGTAGTGTAGCTTAATTTCGAATATCCATATTTGACAGTTTCGGTAATTCCACTGGCTGTTGTCAGCGCCTTCTGTTATGTTAATTGTCGTTTAATATTCCTATCCTATTTTACTGCAGTGTTAGTTGAGGAAACATCCTCAGGACGCACGGACAGAATCTGAAGAACGATTTGTAACATCCTTAAGAACCTTAAATGTCCGACTGTTTGGAACCGACTATAAACTAGTCACGCTTTTATCTTTGTGTTTATTGCCTTGTTTGTAGCTGTGTATGGGGTTATGTAAATTGAAGCAATTAAGACGTATTAATAAAATTTCGCAATATCACGGGACACTGCGTTGTGCCATGAACTGCGTGTGTTTATTCAGAGCTTTCTGTGCCTTAACTGGGAGAAGAACTTCATTGTAGATAAGAATTTTAAGGTTGCGATACGTATTATAAATTTCTTTGGAGAATGTGCATAATGAGGGGCTTCATAAATTGTACTGTTCGCCAAATATTTGAATGAAAAACAAAACTGAAGGAGGTCGAGAAATTGAGAAAAATAGAAAGGAAATAAAGAAGAGCGTGTGGGCGCACATGTTTAGAGCAAGGTGTAACGAGGATGCACGAAGATCCCGTTTTCTGCTAGAGATCTGAGTCGGTCTTCAAGTCTAATTGTCTTCGGTTTTTGCGCCGCTGCGCTGATGTGACTTCGGCTGTCAGCGGAAATGGCGATAACAGCCAAGAGGATTAAAGACCCCCCCTGGGAAATGGGACAGAAGTTGTCCCTTCCAGTGATCCTAGGTGTCTTGCCTTAGACCTGACCGGGACTAGACCTCCCAGTGATTCCTATTGAAATTACAGTTTTTTTATGTTTGGTTTAAAATAATCTGACCACATCCTGTCCCACGGTGTGAACTAGCTTTTAAAGTAATACAGTACAGTGTCGTTGTCCACTTCCAGGAATAAGCGAATGCAAGAATTTATTAGAAACAGTAACTACCATCCGTCATTTTGAATACCACTAATTTCTTTCAAGCGACATTTTCTAAGTAACAGTGAAAAATGATTGATGGATTCTCACTGTGAAAATGCTTTCCAGACAATTTCCTGTGACGTTATCCTTGGGCTTTTCCGCGTAAAAAAATTCTTACCATCCTTTTAAAAGATATTAAGTGCTTTTTAACAGAGTGAGGCTAGGCTGTGTGTCAGACACCAGTTGGTGTAAAACTGGCTTACAATATAGTGGTTGAGGTTAGGTTAGGTTGTCTTTGCTTAGTGTGAACTGTTAATACTGATGTTACAAGGTACCAGTAATTGTTGACATTAGTTTTTGCTTTCGTCGTAGATTGGCGTGGAAGTTACGTGTTCGTTGTCCATCTGACGACTGCATTAAAATACGTCCTCCTACCATGTTGTTTACTTTCACTCCTTTCGGCATGTGAATGTTAGTTGATTTTACCCTATCGAACATCGAGATGATACACTCCTTCTCCATATTCGATAGGTCCGGGATTAGATTTTTTTAAAATTAATCTTCGAGGGACATAATTTTAAAATCTCTTTATTAGTATATTTCTATGAAAATAGTGTGTGGATACAGAAAAGTCATGTCTACATGTGTACTAAATATAATGACTGTAGAGTTTGTAGTTGGTTAGAAAAATGCACCTTAATATGACAGAATTAAAATGTCGACGATAGGGCTTTCCACATCCTGTTAAGTGCAGTGAATTTCGACATTGGCGAAATAATGATGCGTGATTTGGGAACATACTTCAGCATTATTAATTGAGGAAAAGTGGATTCACCTTGCGAACTCTGCATTGTTTTGTCAGATATTGGTAGTGATACGAAATCACACACTCCTTATCTCTTTAAGCTATTTATAGCGGTGATCATACGCTGTAAAATTTCATCGCTAGGAAGATACAATAAAGCGAATTCCGCCCAGTCACGTCTGGACCCAAACAATGCGCAACAGAAGTTAAACCTAGTATTTGACGATTACTTGAAGTACAATCGATACCAAATAAGCGAGTTAGATTCTCACGGTGGCGAATATGAAGATAACTGTGTTCTGGGTTGTTGTGCCGTGTAGTCTGGTATATGTTTAACGACGTTTTAGAGGTGCTTACTGCTTCCGTCGTCACCCTAATGATGGAGGTAGCAAGCACCCCTGAAACGTAGGTAAACTTATACCAGACTGCACGGCGCAACAACACAGAAGACAGCCATCTTCAGTATCAGGTATCTCACTTATGACTGATTTATAAAGGGAATTATTAGTATGCCAGATTTGTAAATCTGTTTGCAGTGTAAGTCCTGGTGATAGCATTTGTTATAAATTGTCATGGCGTTCGAATAAATAGTCTTTATCTATGATATTGCAGCCCTCGAATAGATAAAACGGGGAATCTGGCCACAGATCATGAAAAAGGTTGATAATCCCCGTTTTATGTAATGAAGTTTGCTGAGTTTATTGGCAAGTAGCTCGGAAAGTGTATTTCGTTCCAGAACACAAATTTTTCCTAATGCGTTCTTTGCAGCACGCATTTAGAGGCATTAGATACGCCTTGTTCGATAATTCACTCTTTGGCCATCAGATCGCAGCACCCCAACGTCTACGTCATAAATTTCCTCTTCCGTTAGTTTTGATAGCACAACTCGTAGGATGTTCAAAAGAATGTTTTTGAGGTCGTTCAGAATAGCACAATTTCTACATCAAATTTTATCCAGTCCGTCCAGTGGTTCTGGAGTTGAATTAACTGGATAGACGGACGGACGGACGGACAGACATGACCAGCCCATCATCATCCGTCTATGCACTTCGCGGTGTGAATGAATAACAAACTTGTGCCTGCGTTAGGTAGCCATGAACTTTATATTTGCAAAATGTAAGATTTCTTCTAGCTTGGTATTTTCTCATTTAATGACCCGTTTGTACAGCCTCTCTGCCCAAATATTTGTGGGCATCCTAGAAGACATTTTCGTCACACATTTTGTTTCATTCTGATATGTCTTTATATCTTCTGCATACAAATTTTTCACTTCTTATCCTTTCTGTAAGTGTTATAGTTGCGAGGGGATTTTTCACCCGTAAACCAAAACAGACTGTGGTGACCAATTGTAATGCTGATCAATGTTAATGAACTTGTCTGTAAAGAATGCGATAAGTCGGAGAGGTTAGAATTGTTCCTGGAAGTGTGATAGTGGAGCTGTAGTCTCTTGCAGGGTCCATTTGCCTGCTAATTACGTTGTGTAGCCCGTATTGTAAACAGCTGCACGTGACCTGATGGTAAACATTCGAGTGACGTGACCTCGTTGCTAAATGCGGGTGAGAAAGTACTGATACTGGCAATGAAATATTTAACAGACTCATCGTATGCATGTGGGAAATGGAATTCTGTATTAGCACCGAAATTGTAATGACGGGAATATGGCATGCCTTATGCGCAGGGTTTAGCCCTAAGCCTGCATTACGTAAAACTCGATCAGAAATGGAGTTTATTGTTTGAAGGAAACCATAATATTGTGGGTGGCGTCGTCTAAAATAATGACTAAAATTCGTACCGTGTTATTCCAGTTAAAGTTTCCAACACAACATTTATATTACCCTTAATGTTGGTTTTTATTTTAATCTTATCCTGTCATCTGATATGTCTAGGTCTTCGAGTTGTCTCGTCCTTTCAGGGTTTTTGAAGTAAACCTTTGCACGTATTTCGTCTCATGCTCCGGGATTTGACCATCCTGACACCCTCTTAAGACTAGATCCACTGTCGATGTCTCATTACACACTTCACTCGGCGTCCTGTTCTGTGTAACATTTACGAATACGCTGATTGTCCAGAGCAACTGAGGTTTTGAAACAGCAGTAGAGTAGTGACCTTCGAGGTTGTGTGGTGGTTGTGTTTTGAGGTAGAACCTATGAAATTCGAAGATTCTCGAAAGATACTTGAAAGTATGAAAGACGCTGGCAACTGTGGTGGACACATGGATCCTAATTTCAAACACTAGACTCTGAGTCGTCCATAGCTTATATGCTAATTCGTTATTGACAATGTTTTTATTTTTAGAATGTTTTCTTCTGAACTAAAAGGGATTTGGGAACAAATGGTGTTCCAAGTCAACGTCGTCTGTACGTGGCAGTTGAGTTGGAAATGCTGGTTATGTGGCATGACGTCAATGGTTGTGGTTTCTGCGCAATTAAAAATACAGCTGGCTTTCAAGTGCAAGGTCACCATTTATTTGTGACAAACATAAACGTCATGTGTGTAAGAAAACTTATCATTCAGAATGTTGGCAGGTGAGTGAGTGTTCCTGTCGCAAGTTAACATATAACGCACCAGTAAAGAAGAAATACTGAGATGTACTTTTGTTAGTCAGTCTGATTATCTGTTCGGGTATGTTAATTTATTAATGTATTTTGAAAAATCTGACATCATATAACGTAACATAATTCGTAGTATAGTCTACGTAGGAATTTCATGAAGCAAAATAATATTTTACTTCCGTTGAAAGTATGCATTCTTGGCTTTAAACTCGTCTTGAATGAATTTATTCCTAATTTTCCCCATTTGATAGGTAGATGTCGTGTTAGTTCCACAAGACAGTGGTCCCATTACCTACCTTCTAATTGTTAATTTCCCATTCATAGTTTTATCTTGATATTTTGATGCAACTGCCAATACCATACTCCGACACTATCATGATCCATTTCCGTCCACCCGCCATCCTCACAACGTCCGCCATCAGATATATTTTAATATTATCCTTCCGTTTTCTTCTCGGTCTCTCAAATTGTTTCCCTCCAATGTGCTTCCCGACACAAAATGCTACATGGAATTCCTGTCTAAAAACTGTGCTATGTGCCTAGCCCATCCTCGCAACCTCATTAATTATACTATTCTAAGAATGTTATGGTACCCTTGTAACCAATGCATTTCGTGGTTGTACAGAATTCGCTGCTCCCTTCACCCCTCTTGGGTGGAGAACCGGTTAAATTGCCCCAGAAGCTAGTTGTATTTTGATAAGACGTGCTTTAAAAGACCACAACCGGCGTGCTGGTATTTACTTGTGGAGCAAAGTCGGTCTTTTCTGGATTTTCCCTGACCCCAAGAGAATTACACAAAACCTTTGCGTGTAAAGATTAACTGTAGGAAACATGGTATATAATCGATATGTATAAATTGGCTTTGGTTCCTTCTAGTGTATTTAGGGTTTCCAAACATGACATCCAATGTAGTCATATCCTTTCTAGAATCCATTTTATAAGTCGGTTTGTTCGTACAATCTCATATGTTTAAATGTTATTATTTCCCGACCAAACTTTTTTTCCCGTTTTTAAAATACCTCCTAAGCCTACTATTAATTTTTGTCCCTAGGAACAATTCTAAAAGAACACCCAGTGTCTGTAGGAAAATTGAATAATTTGGACATTGCTTTCGTGGTTTTCAAAGCAATCCAACTATCTTTTATTTCGTTCGTTAAATAATAAGTAGAGATGTTCTGATTATTTATTCTCAGAACTAAACTAAACCAACCCATAATATAACATCAGGTGAATTATAGTGCTATTGAGCATTAAAGCAGATGGCACACTTCATTAAAGCAAAAGAAAACAAGTATACCCCCTCCCCCACTTCAGTTAGTACAATACAAACATAATTCGGTGTTTAGTCTGTACGCACAAGAAACTCATAGTGACGTCGGTGACATTGAGGATTGGGCCACTTGTGTGTGTAATGTGTTTAACACGCTGTTCTGAAATATTACCTTGAAAACAGCATTAAAACCTACGGTACATTATTGATAAGCTGACACTGGAAGCTTGAGTGTGACAATAACTGAAGTCAAGGCTAGAGAGTTGTCTCAGCGGGGTGTCCGAGAATTTATTGTAACCTCCTGTCCCATATTTTAGACTGATGGACCGAAGGAAGGGGATGTCAGAAGACGCTGTTCAAGTCACATAATTTGCAATACGTTAACCTTCTTATAGCGCTGCCTTCAGGTAGACATAATACAGCTCCCATTGTATAACCCCACTACTCTTGTCATACTTCCCCTTGCGCGCATCCCAGCGGCCAGTACTAAAGAAGTCGGACGGTGTACGGTCAGAAGGGTAGTTTTTTTGTTGTTTCGTAGCGGTCTGCAAAAACGTGTTTGCAAATGTCTGTCACAAAATTTGGTGTAGCATACTTCCCTATGTACTATTTTTTTATGACGAGCCATTATTGAGAATTGTTTAAAATTTGCGCGAAGGGCTTGTAGTTTAGATGGAAGTCTGTGATCGGCTTCACGCTGTGGCCGACTTACCACCTGTATTCATTGAATATTCTGAGTGGGAGCTAAAACTACTCTGGACTTTACATAATTTATCCCGTCTCTACCGAGAATTGAACCATAGCCACCCAGTACGTCGTCAGTTTCCTGTCTGACCTGTCATAGTTTATAGTGGACCGATGCAGCTTTTACTGTACACATTTTAGTGTCAAATTGAATCTGATGATGGGGACAGAGATAGTCCCTGAAACGTCGGTTTCATCGTTTAGCCATCTGACGTGGTTCATCACCCGAGAAAATTTTATTGAGTTAGGTCGCCGCGAAAGCTTCAAATCATGTATAGAATCGTTTAATTTAATTTATGAATATGCGTATTATCGGAGCTTAAACAACGCCTACAGAAAGCTTTCACCCAAGGGTCATCAGGCTTGCAAATCCTTTCAGGTGTGATGTCAGTTGCTGCTTGAAGGCGTGCGTCCCTTCAGTACGTATTTGGCCAATAGAAGGTGGAATGAATGGCACGCGGTTGTGAGTCAGGATTTCTGGGAAGTTCTCGCCCAGTGCCGCCGTAGATAACATAAATACGCGCGTTCGTTTTATGGCTTCGCGTTTCCTCCACATGGCTTTTTCGAGGTAGGGGTCCGTTTCCTAACTCATTCCTGACAGTGATCCACTCTTTCCTTGTGCTACTCGGTGTTTTCTTGAGACGCTATAAAAATTGCTTTGATCATTTGGCGATATTTTCTTAGGACTCTGTCAAAGTTTCATAGATTATTTCGTGATATTTTATGTGGTTGCTTTTAAAATTGCGTAATTATTTGGCTTTAAAGGATATTTTTATTTAGTGTTCTGTCTGACGACAGGTCCATATGAACAGGATCCTTCCATCCTTTTCTCGGACTGGGACCTGTTCATATACGTTCTTGGCAGATGATCCAGAAGTGGTTAGCCATTGCCTTCTTCTGTGTGTGAATGGAGTAATTATTGGGATGCCACGGAGGAAAACTCCGTGTTGCCTAGACCACGGCCTTGCCCAACACAAGTTATAAATTCGGGCACCGCCGGGAATCGAACCCGGGACCCCAGGATTACAAGGCCAGCGTTCTAACCGCTAGACCACCGTGGCTTTAAAGGATACGGAGATATTATTGTGGGTAATGGAATAGATAATTTTTTGTGATAATCATGGTCGTTGTGGTGTTGATAACAGTACTACACATCTCCGTGAATTTGTTTAAGACACGTCTTGCTTTTTTTTTTTTCAGTCAGTGTAACGAAGACCATGTTTAAGTGCATTCATATTCTATTTATAAAGGATATTATGTTTAACTTTTCGAAACTAATGTTGGATTGAACGCGAATGGTCGTCGCCTTCAAAATAGATTGATACTGAACCTTTTGTACGGAGAGTTCAATCCGCATTTACGTCAATACAGCGTATTATTTCTGTCACCCGAATAGGTTTTTGAGGAACGTTGGACGTTGGTGTGAGCCTCAACCCAACCTTCCTTCGTGTTATTTGTACTTAGGACAGAGAACCGCGACGTCACTCCTTCAGGAATGCTGAGTCATCAGCCTCTTAAGCCGAAACAATGCCCGTTGCTGTCTCCCGCTTAACTACCAGCCAACTCCTGTAACGACGCGTGCAAAATGTGGACTATATACATAAGAGCGTATCAGGGGTTCTTGCAGTTATGGTCCTGCAGGCCTGTGACGATCATCTGTGGTCTACGATGAAGTAAATTCGATTCCATTGAAACCGCTCTTAAACATTTACTTGTTCCGTTATTTATTATATTATTTTCACGTTATTAATATATTTGTATTTAATAATATGTAGGATGGGACTTTATTTAGAGGATAGATTTTGTTCTTAAATTTTAACGACGTCGGATGCATTAGGGGAATGCTCTGGTTTGGCTAGTAGTGCTTGGCCAGTCCACTAAGATTGGAGGATAACAAAATAAATGTTTTACTATATATCACTTAATAATAATTATTATTATTTTACCATAGAACTTTGGTGTGACTGTTGGGGAGATTTAATACTATTGCATTTGCGCTCGAACTGACTTCTAAACCATTATTCACCACTGTTATGAATGTCGACAAAGATGCGAATAATGAAAAGGTAGATAATTTGAAAGACTTCGTGGTATAATCCGTTATGTTTATGGGGACAGTGAAGAAAACCACAAAGAATCTCATCGGAATAGTCGATAACTCGATCGCTATTCAGTGCCTCCAGAAAAGAGTCTACAGTTATCGCTACTAAAAATATAACCGGTTTGTCTCTGTGTTACGAAACACCGTTCTTACGTAACATGAGGCAATCGGTTTGCCATTCACAAAGGATCATAAATATTAAGATTAAAAACTATTATTCATTCATTTTATTCCAGGCCAACGCGGGACTCTACGTAAACCAAGAAATT
Organism: Zootermopsis nevadensis; assembly: GCF_977971745.1. Lineage (NCBI taxonomy): Eukaryota > Metazoa > Arthropoda > Insecta > Blattodea > Termopsidae > Zootermopsis > Zootermopsis nevadensis. The sequence continues at coordinate 9,427,713 of NW_028259153.1, read as the reverse complement.
TAGAGAAACTATTAATATTATTACACAACCTTTGTAGTTGATGCAGTGTCTGGGTTAACTTAACCATTAATGCAGTAAATGCAGGACACGAAACTACAAAAAATAATATTAAATAATTGATTTTATCTTGTGAGTTAACTCTGTGGTACTGATTCTAGCTCATATTCTGGAAGGCATCGGACAGAATTGCTGCAAGAAACCTATTATTCTGTAACATACCTCCGGTAAATTTAACCCTTCCTAACAAATTCTTGAACAGCACCTTTCAATAGGCCACGACAAATTCTATGAAATCACTCATCACGTTCATAGTATCTCTTCTCATTCACAGCTATATACCGTCTGAAATTGATGCGACGATTCATTCACTTTGCGACAAAGCTTCGTCACATTAAGCTTAATATGATGCTAATTTTATGCCATCCTTCATTTGTAATCTCGATGACATTGCATTTACACTAACAATATGCCAGCACACTGTGACATAGAAATTACCTCATTCACAATACAATTCAAAATTAAAAATGCTAATTATCATTAACATTCCTGCAGCGCATTGAAAGTTATGTCATTCATAATTTCCATTCTGTCCATGAAGCAAATGGCAGAACACAGCGTAATACATTGATCTCAACTAGATTCTTGAAATAACATCGTCAATTTGAAAGAATATCGGTAGAACAATTAGAAATTGATTACAGAATCCAGATGAATTTTGCTGAACGGAAAGATATTACTTACGAAAACCTGAACTCACAATTGTAAGATAATTAAATTAAGAAAGCTGATATGGGATGGAATTTTGAATGGTAGGGGTAATATTCTACAACATTTTGATAGGAAAACCTATGAAAAACGCTAAAATTAAAGATAATACCGATACATGAAGATAAATTATCTTTAAAACATTGTCTGTAAGGACGTAAACTGGACAGAAGTGGCGCAGAATTGTGTCAGTGGCGGAATTTTGTACTATCTGTTTATATTCTATAATGCTTGCCCTATATGAATACTTCCATGTATTGAACACGTGAGAGGATCACAGTTTTGTCTTTTACTACTAACGTTAACAAAAGCATATATTATAAACTATTACATCATATCTCATATATGACGACATTTTGAGTTATTTAGCCTTACTGGATCAACATCGGTTACATTATATGACAACAAATAAACAATCGATCAACACAACTAATATCAAATAAAATTCACCACTGGACACAATCATCAGCCAGTTCTATCCACCTCCCGTCCTTATAAACTATTTACCTAAAACCGTCTCTCCTCCGTGTTAAAAATAACCATTTCCAAGATGATCCTCTATCAAAATTCTACATGCATTTTTCGATGTCCTGCTCATCGCTTGATAATATTATTTCATGACATCGTTTCAACTGCAGAAAGCAGGATCTTTTGTGTCTGAACGGATAAGATCATATGAGGCTTTTGTTGAATAGGGAAGAATTCGAAAGATGGCGGCAGTGGCTTATTTAAAAATAACCCAGCACTAGTTACACCGGAGAACTAATGGAAATGTTCATCAGGATAGCCGGTTACCTGGATGAAATTCAAACCATGTACCTCACATATACAGTGTGTCATTTGAGATCCTCACAACAGTGCAGATAACGATAATATTCAGAGCTGTGATACCATTTCTCTGAAACGCTTGTGTCTACCTACGAGTCTACACGTAGACGAAACATAGATCATCACCACTAATATGTCTGCAGCGTTGCCAAGAAATCAATCGACGTAATCTATTCCATCAATTCAAGGTCACTTGTGTGCACTATTACCGTCGTCAACTTAGGATAAAAGTATTTTTTTATTATTATTATCTAAAAAAATTCAAGGCACGTGTTGTCCCGTGTGAACACCACGGCTACAAGGCAAACCTTGTGTAGTGATATAACCCGCCCAGCCCGCAGCCTTTGTCGTCCGCATTTCGTATTCCACTCAAGTCCCGCTGAGGTGTTTGGTGATGTTAAAAGCCATAGCAATTGGTCAGCATTAAGTCAAATGCACGCCCATCTCAAGAAGCTTCTCTCTTATCCTAATGGGTCTTCAAACCTTAATTAAGCACCCCTACTTAAAATTTAATCACAAATTCAACGTTACCCTCTTTAAACAGCCACGTACACACAAGAAACATTTCTTTCTTTTTTTATCCCATGTTCAGAGCAGTAAATACTTTACGACATCCGCTAATATGTTCTGATCTTCCAGCGTACACTTTCCTGAAACTGTGTCACTCCGAAATGAAGTATATTTATCTGATATCACAAAACACTTTGTTATTATCGCCAGTGTTTGGTAGCTTCTAAAGCTATGAGAAATTGTTCGGCTTAATGAAGTAGGACGCTTGTTACTGGGCAAGGACTTGGAGGAATGCATGTAAATAACAAAGGATTAAATGTGACACAGAAAGGTTAATAAAGCGAAATCTTTGTCACACGTGTTACAAATGTCTGCTTTAAGAAACCTGTGAAGATGGCCGTCTTTTGGGGTTTAACGCTGTTAATGACGTTTCAGAGGTGCATGCTGCCTCCAACATCAGGGTGATCGTCCCACAAGCATGCGCCTTCGATAAATTTCTACCAGATTATACGGCAAAACAATCCAGAAGACAACCAACTTCATACTCGCCGCCATGAGAACGTCAAATCTCATGTGAATATATTTTCAACAATAAGCAGCATTTTTTAAATAAAATGTTATAAAGTCTTAATTTGTCCTCATTAACTTATCGACCCGCGAGTCGATAAAGAAACGTGAATGTGACCCGATGTCTTATAAGGCTGAGACATCTCTGACGTAGTAAGACTCTGTAAATCCACAAAAAGAACTAATGTCGAAGTAATGCATGTGGGTTTATAAGATTGTCGCTAGGAGTTCTACTTTTGGCTGAAGATGAGGACAGTGACAGGATAACAGATTAATTAATTAATTAATTTAGTTCCTAAGTGGAACATAGTGACTAGCCCACTGACTCTGCACAATTTATACTGACTTCTGGTTTGACTGCCAGAGCCATCTATCAGTGAATCAGGAGAGACTTGGGGTGAGAAATGGCCTCTGAATTTTTGCTTACGAAAAATCTCGTTCGTGCTCGTAAGGTTCTTTTACATGCCGCAAATCTACGACATGGGACCGCCGGCTTTACTTCCCCTCCTAAGGAAGTTGTGCACCCTTAAAAATCCATCTACCTCGGCCGGGATTGAACCCGCGAACCTTGTGTCCAGTGGCGAGCACGCTAACCACTAGTCCACCGAGTGCAGCAGGATAACAGATACTGATTAATAACGTACAGGTGCTCTAACAATTATCACACATTTAACTTTAGAACCGTGGCAAAGAACAGAGACCAAATTTCACAATGCGAAGCAAAACTGATAATTTCACAAAAACAACAAAACAATGTAACCTCACTGAATAACACTTTATGTTATTAATATTTATGGTTGTTGTTGCTGCAATGTAATAACTCTAGTCTCGAGACAAATCTGACACATGACCTAGGATTTTATTTATAGAACCACTATTAAACTTCTACAGATTTTGTATGGAATCTCTGCAACGTCGAATAATATTCTTGGAAAAAATGAAGTGTAATTGAAAGACGAGGAAATATATTTAAAAATGCTTTCGCTGTTTATATCAAGGACAAATACCAAGTATCTGCCCATCCCAGTTTACGGGTACCCCGCGTCGTCTATTTGAAACGTGAGCTTAGAAGAACTGAAGCCGATGCAAGAATTGTAGCAGTTTTACAGCTACCAGGCAGATTCTCAAAAAGGTGTGTAAAAATCTCAAATAGCATGTGTCTAAACGTAGGTCAGTTCTTACCAGGACACTGCCAGGATTTTTCTCCCTTTCTCACGATTCTGTGCCCCTATAAACTATTTGCTTGATAAAACATCTTTAAATTAACAAGGGGACTATCAGGCACGTTAAGACTAATATATTCTAATGTACTGAGTTGCCACAGTCATTAAATTAACGGAGGAATGATCGATTGTATTATGACTTGAAATCATCAAACTGCCTTATTTGGCAGGAAGTCGTTAAACAAACAAATGAAACTATCAGATACATTGCTGCTTCAGACACTCCAACATAATAAGCAGACAGAGAGTCGTTAAATTAACAAAGGGACCCCCAAATACATTACGAAACCAGAAATTGTAACTTACTCAGTTGACAGAGGGACATTAAAAGAACAAGGAACATCACAGACGTTATGATTTGAATTATTAACCTAATTAAATGACAGTCGTTTAATTAGCGAGGTACTTTATCAGTTGACAGTCATTAAATTAACAAAGGAACGACCAAACAGGTTAAGATAGTAGTAAGCATTCTAATTCTGGTAAATGTTATTAGGACTGATAGTATCAGACAGTTCCAGGTATCTTTCATCTCTGAAACGGACAGAAGATAACATGGGGAGTTATGTTATCGCCGCTCGAAGCTGGTGGGATTGATGACAAACAATGTGATATTGACATAGGAGTCGCTCTTGGGTTTGCCGGCAGCCAGACTAGGCCCACAAACGGCAAATAATTTGTGTTTGTAGTACATTACGAGAGGGTCTTCCTTTTAGGGTAAATAACAAAAATTCTTGTACCTCTGATTTTGTGTTTGTCAAACAGTGTGCATGAACACAATTTTGTTTACGATAGTAGGAAGTGTTTACAGTCAACATTTAGAATGGAAGCATTTCTCGTGGTGGACAACTGTTAGATTCCAGTTTTGAATAATTGCAGACAGTTAAGTGAAGTGAAGAATTTCGTGGGCAAGAAGCCAGAGGATGTTCGTATTACTCTCGCCAGACAGTCACATCCTTCAATTCGTAAAGGAGTTGGCTCAGACTTTGATGGTTGTTGCTTCATACAACATGAAAATAAAAAAAAACATGGTATAATATAACGTACCGTTTGTGTAAATTGTGTCGTTTTAAAACGTGGAAAAGGTTTTGTAAAATAATGCCAGATGAATACGCGTAGTGAAAAGGAACTGTACAAAATGTTGGTTACAGTCTTCTGTCTTGATAAACTTATCGTTACAACTTTGGGCAGCATGAAATGTTCACCATCTAGATGACTGCGTGATGTGAACCCAGAAGATATTTTCATCGCCATGAAAACATTAAATGTCAAATTCTACAAAGGTATAAAATGAAAACTACAAGCATATTCAATTATTTTTATAAGAACGACACTATTTCGAGAGAAACTAAGTCGGCACGCTGAGTGTGTGGGCTGAGAAATCTATCGTCTCTGATTAAAAAGATTCCATGGTACTTGTATACACAATTTCGGTCACCCTGTAGTACATCGAGTTACTATGTGATCTGCTAGTGAAAGAAATGCTACAAATGAGTCAAATTTCCTTCCCATTCTATTAATTGTATCCTTGAATTTATTACGGCGTTTGAGCTGTCATTCGCATGTAATTGTTATCAGTAGGCTAAGTTGTGCTTGTCATCGTGGTAAACAGCTAGACTGCAGGCTTCAGTGTGGCTGTTGAATGGACAGCAAGTCAAATTGCCGCTAATTTGCAGACATGCTTTCTCCTGCAGAACTGTTTAAACTCATGTTGCCTTATTGTCGTTCAACGAAGCGTAAAATAATGATGATAGTAGCAGATAGCATCAGTTGTCGGTGAGACAGATAGCAGAAGCGTGCATTCCCGCCTCTTTGTGCTTGAGATAAGAGTGTAATTAGGCCGATTGCAGCGGCCTTCTAGTCAGCTGCGCCAGTGGTCTTCGACTGCTCTTGCACTAGGTGCATGGTTTCGGATCCGCTGAGAGCAGGGGTTTTTCTTTATGCAGTGCTGATAAATCGGGATTTAAAAATATGTTCTCGCATACGCAAATGGTTAACTTGTGGTAAATTATGTACGCGAATGGCAGCGGTGAAGCTGGTGAAGTGTTGTAACACTCTTGCTTAAGACGAGTAGTCTAAACAACTAATCCCCTATGGCAGTGGTATTCAACCTGGGGTACGCGTACCCCGGGGGGTACGTGAAATTTAAAAAAAATTATTGTGTGATTAACACTGAATAATCAGTAATGTAATTTATTTAATTTATTTTAGATGTAGATTATACACTATGTATAACTTGAATTATACACCAACAACTTTGGGGGTACAAAGTTGAAGAGAAATTATATCTGGGGGTACGCGAACAAAAACGGTTGAATACCACTGCGCTATGGGATCTTCCTTGCCGAGGGCAACTGTACCACTTTCCCTGTTATCATCCATTTCCTCTGCCTGTAATAGCCTAAGGATTGTGCGCAGATTCCAACTTTTAACACGTGATGCGTTTCAAGTTGAAATTGAGACAATCGTAAAACGATTAGGTTTAATATTTTCGTAGTGATAAAAAATTGTGGTGTGGTATTCGGATTTGATATTGCTTAGTCTTGTAGGTGGTTACGAAACTACCGGAGGAAAGTATGGCCTCCGTATTTATGGTAGTGGTAACAATTTGCAAAACTTCGTACCGCGCGTCACAATCCATAATCGCGGAATCTGTAAACTGATTCGAAAATTGAGTAGAAAATTTGTGAATGAATTGATGTATGATTTGATATTGAAGTTCGGTTCGTAGATTGATGCCCTATATTGAAAACAAGTGACGATGAATGAGGTAAAAGGAGAAGTGTGTACAATGGACTCAAACCATCACGTTAATAACAGCGAAGGCATATAAAGAAACAGCTAAGAAAAGACACCTGGAAGAAAATTCGATGAATTCAGTGATCAAACCAGCGGTCAATCATGTGATGACTTGTGCCTGTATATTTACCCCAGTCGGTGTCTTTGACTTTTTATGTCACACCGAATTTTGTACCATATAAAGTCTGCTGATCTCTGAATATAGAGAATTATTGTGATAGAAGGCAGAAGAGATAAAATAGCAGGCTTAAGGAAATTGGGGGGGGGGGGTGAACTATGTGACAAGGTAAATATAAAAGTCATATCATCCCTGGTTCTTACACTACACCACGTAAACATCATTTGTTCAAGGAACACATCGTGGTGTAGTATTAATTTCTGTGTTCCGTATGTTACGTAGCATCGATTATCAGATGGCAGTTGATCAGAACTGAGAAAGAACGAGAAAGGAAAGTGCCGTGACCTATTATAAGGTGGTATTCGGCATCTGGCTGGAAATATCGAGAAAGTCTGCGAATGACCTCAGGATATCCAGTCATCGGGCTCAAATTCGAACACCATTGTCCTCGAAGTGTGACCCAGGCTACCCCGGATCATTTGATACCGTCGTGAGTTCCCGAGACTGCGCAGTGTGTGAAACTAATGTCTTTTTAGTCCGAACGGGCTGTCACAGAAAGGCTCACTGCGTTTTCGACGTATATCTGAACAGAAAGGGGGACACGCGATTATATGGACACTTCGGTGTTTGCGTGATGATGGAAGACCACGAGGTTCCTGAAATAATAAGCCTCTGCGTTAACCCCTGGGGGGATAGAGTAACAGTTTTGCAATATTATATATATAATACATGATCAGGTTGCAAACCTGTTGCACCTTTTTTTATCCTTAAGATTTTGCTTCAATCTACTGGATTATCGGATTTCACAACTGTTTGAAACACGATGCGTGTTGCGATCGAATTTAATTTGCATATACGACGAATTAAATTATAGTTTATCAGCTATTTTAAACTTCGTACTTCATCTTATTCAACACTGACTTAGTACCCGTTTCTCGCCCGGGGTTTTTGTAAAGAAACCTTACCGAGTTCTTACTTTTAATTGGTCGTTAATAAACTCTTCAACGCCATGAATATAGTAGTCTGAATTCCTAACAGCATAGTGTTATCTACCTACTAGTGCACAACCCACAAGAGGAACATTGACGTCTTCACCACTACGAAAACCTCAAATATCACAAACAAACAAGAAAAATACACAGTTGTCTTCTGGGATCTTGGGCCGTGTAGTCGGCCAGAAATTAACCGACGTTTCAGAGGTGCATCATCAGAGCGCCCAGCTCATGCTCGGTTAAGTACTGCCCGTCCAAAATATTACTCCTCTGTATACACAGTTTGAGTAGCGTGCGTATGTAATAACGGAGCGAACACAGCCGTGCCGAATGTTTTTTGACGGATGAATACCTTCATCGCCGTCTCTTTGCGTACGTAAATCAAGCCTCAAAATAACCACCACGGAGTGCAAACGTCATGTGAACTGACGCGGAAAATCTCTCGCCAGCAACGGTTTTCGATCTTTATCCACTAATGCCAACAGCAGAATTTGGTTTTGTGTAATTGACGTTTTTAATTTGTTTTCGCACTAAAAAGGGCGGTAACCTCTACACCAGAAGGTTTTACTTTTGACGTCACATTACACGGTTGTCCGAAACCAGTTCTACAGACTGTCATCATGATGCGTATTTTTCAATATTTTTTTTATATTTTGTGTTTAATACAGAATTTCTCTTATGCCCAGGGCCATAAGAGAACTCTGTTATTTAGAAAAATACGGGAAAATGTAAAGAGGTTAAAGTTGTTACGATGATGCATTTCCTATCTCTAGAATGTTCTTGCTTGTGATAAGGCTTTACGGCGCTACGCTGTTTACATTACAAACAGAAATTTGTTAACGGGGATGTTGCCACATTGACATGAGCGCTAAAGTTTACGTTGTCAGAGGAGAAGGGAGCGGTAGTGAAGGAGACCCTCGCACTGGGGGAAACTGGCAAAAAGTAACTCATTCGCTGCTGTGTGAACGTGGCAATGTCGCTGTCAGTTTTACTGTTGATGATGTAAGGAATGTATCACCGTAATGGCTCGTCCTGGGTAAAAGATTCCAGCATTTGAGAATGGAAACATGATTTGCAAAACGTTTTCCTTTTTATTTTTTGGGCTCGGACATTATATGTTTTAAACACGTGTTAAGTTATTTTTAATGTTCAGTGAAGAAGCAAACAGTTTACTGAAAATTACTTTAAAATTGGGGAAAGATTGTCTTCCTGACTTGGCAAGTAATTTTTGAACTGGCATGTCTGTTTCCATAGTGTCTTCCCCTCCTTCCTCTCCTGTTTTAGTGGATTTCAATATTGGCGTTGTTCCGTGTTGCCACGCCCCCTCCCCCCTGTCACGGTGTGGCTGACATTCCGAATCGAATCACGCGCTTGTCTTTGTGCGCAGTCGCTGGTAAACCGCGCGACTGTCGTGCTGAACTGCCTAATCAAATCGAGGCCTAAGAACTTTTTAAGTTTTTGCAGAAAATTTAGGCACAAGATTTTCAGTTCTTTTGTACAACATTCAACATAGTTCTACTTTGTCAGCCGCCCATCTATCTGTCTGTCTGCGTAAAACATTTAGATAATAGGGGAATGGATTTTTAAAAAGTTGGTATGAACGCTGTGCCGTTGAAGGCAAGTGCAAATTTACAGGCCTACTTCCTGATTTCACACATAACGCGTGCGCAGACTTTGGAGAGGGGCGGTGATTCACAGTGACCTCATTACCCATGACTCTGCGCTTCCGATGACGTCATCGTCCTTGGTAACACCTTGAGGCAGTGGCACTGATGGCTCAAACTGTAAACGTGGGGAAATGTTCTTTCGTATTCGGCGACAATTTAGACCAAGCTGTTTAGTTTCTTCGTAATGTGTCGATATTCGACCATGAAACATAATCTGATATCAGTGATATAAACTGAACATTTTAGTTCTTAGTGAATATTTACATTCCAGTGTAGGCCTAAATTTATGTACGACAGCTTTGTGAAGGAAATAATGACGAAATACGAAGTTTAAGAGTGAAGCTAATAAGGTGATGGAGCAGTTAAAACTTTATGAAAAGGTAAAACGTCCTAAGTCGATACGAAATTTTATGTCGATTGACATCCCTAACGTCAGGTCTCTCCAATGATATCTTAAAGAGAGCATCACGTCTCTTGTATGAATACAAGTCACATGATAAGTTAATTACCGAAACGTCGTGAGTGCCTGTATAAATCACAGGCCTCCGTCAGGCAATAGAATTATGTTGATCACAAATATATTTCAGTTCATTTTGGTTGTACCTGCACACAGCTTTTCGTGAAAGTATCTTAACCATAAGTTAGGGAATTGGATAATATGGAAAATGTTTGCAGGTAAAATTTCTGGTGGAATTTGACGTAAAGCGATATTTTTCGTAGCGCCACCTCTCACCGATTCTACCTTCGCCTTATCCCGTTCGTTCTCTTATTTCTTTCTCTCCCCTCATCCTTATTCCTTTCATTTATCCATCTTATCATATTTCACCTTTTCATTTACTCACAAAATAACAGTGAAAAGTGAAATCGTGCTACTGTTACATTTTAACGTTTTCTGCGAGGTCCGCTCCATTTTAAACATCGCAAGCAAGCATGAAAGCGTAAGCCTATCTTTAACAGAGGGCGAACGAGCACGGCGTGGGAACCTTCAGAGTTGGGAAAATATGTTTTAACCTCGTAGCAAATGTAGTGTCTCTCACTACCCTCTCCACTCCACTCAGTTCTTCTAATCTCTTTTCTTTTTAAAGCGATTTATATAAACCAGGATCGTCGCTCAGTGAAGAAATGGGCATTCTTCTGTTGCGTACAGCGTTATTAATGTGCTCACAACGCAAGGAGACATGAAAATTCAAGTGTAAATTTTCGTTAAAACATGTCGATTTACAAAATATTAAAACAAGTTTATCTCGTCGTTAATTCTCAGCGAAACGTCTGTACAGTTTTGGTGAAGAGATTTTGTCCACAAAGTAGCTTTGGAGCTGTGATGTGACAAACAATATTAAGAAGTCTAGCTAAGAACAAGTTGTTTTACTTGAATACGTTGGCGGTTTCATATTCTGGACTTTAGGTCTGATTAAAACCTTTAACCTAATTAATTTCTACCAGCTCGTGGTTGAAATCTCTGGGGTGAGATCGTTGCGTTATCACGATGTAACACGACAGACAACAAGGTCATTTAATTTGGGTTTTTCTCGCCGACGCCTCATCACGGTTATGACATTACGAAGATCAGTGAAAATTATGTTCTGCTGGTAGCCGAATTAGCGCTGCGTAAGGCGTATACTACGTTCGGTCTGACTACGCTGAGAGTACGAATATTGTGTGACATTTGACCCTCATGCCCTGTGCAAGTTGAGGCCTCAGATATTCTATTTGAAACTGTCTTGTCGAATCGCCTGCGATTACAGGACGCCTTGTCTAGAATCCGGAGAATGCAGAACAAGTAATTTGATGGATGTTTTCGTCTAAGAATATAAATTAACACTGACAAATTGTAAGGCGTTAAAGTTTCATATTGATGCTGTCAGTTTTAATTAATCAGAAACAAAAGTAGGAATGAACAAGGTCAGGTGAAAGGAAATTTTGAAATTTGCTGAGGGCTGGGTGTTCGATTCTTATGACACGGATAAACCGGAAACAGTATGAAAGATGTTGCTACTGCGTTTACTTTGTACTGTAAGACTATACCAAAGAAACACACGCATCAGAAAGTAATTAAAATGTGCCAGTGCTTCGAAGTTAAAGACTAGCAAAAAACAGCTGGTTACAACATACGTGTGTCGACAAAATGAAGCCAAATCTCGTATAAAACGTGGAACAGATAATTAAGTACAAATCGTTGGGCTGTGGAGGACCAGTGATCAATCACATGGAGTCTGGGATTAGATATAGGCATTTAAGCACAGTCCTGCATGGGTCATGATGATAATGAAACCTCAACCCAAGGAAGTCGCATCTCCAGTCTTTATCTAATCTGTTTTCGCTGTAGGCATTGCTCATCTTTTGGAATTTACGATTAGGCAATTCAGGAGCACGTCGGCGAGATGAAATCTGAATGTTTGACTCGGATTATTTTAGCCTCGCATCAAGGAATGGAAGGGGATTAAGGATAACCCCGCAGACGTTTTAAGCGCGGTGTTGCCACATTTATTCAGGTGGACACACGAGTATTTTGCGTTATATTTTGCATCTGGTGGACTGTTTGGGTGAGGAATGTCACGTCAAGAGAATTACAGTCCGTAGTTTGTGAGTTTTGGTTCTGAACCGGGATACGTTGAAGTGGCGGGCTTCTGACTGGAAGATTTGGGTTATACAGATGAGTCTGAAATATGTTTACAAACTTCGTGTGCGTGTTCCTGGATCAAAAATGAGAACAAATGTTCCTATGAACATGGGGTCGCAAATGTTTAATTTTCGAAATAATAGCAAAAAATAAGTTTCAATGTAAGCCTTTATTGCCAAGCATAAGGAAAGGGATGTTTCTTTATAACAGATGCTCAAAGGTTGTTCCTTCATTCTCCACACATGCACGAGCACGACGTACACAAGAATGACGGATTCGTTCGTACACACCAGGGTTTCCTCGAATCATCTGGCATGCATTCTGCACAAGTTCCCATATGTCGTCTTCATTGTTTATGGGTGTTGCATAAATGACGGACTTCAAGTCATCCCACAGATAAATGTCCAATGGAGTCAGGTCCGGTGACCTCGGTGGCCATGCTACTGAGCCACCACGCCCAATCCATCGCTGAGGGTACCATTCATTGAGATGATCTCTGACGCGATGGGATAAATGTGCTGGGACTTTGTCGTGCATAAACCACATTTGTCTTCTTGTATTCATTGGTACATCTTCAACAATTCCTGCCCAAACGTTAATTGAAAATCTTTGCTGGAAGCTGGATTCACTTTCATATAAATTCAATTCATTGAAACTTATTTTTGGTTATTATTTCGAAAATGAAACATTTGCGACCCCATGTTCATAGGTACACTTTATTTTATTTTTGAACCTGGAACACGCATACGAAGTTTGTAAACATACTTCCTACTCATCCTGTATATTTCTGGACAGGCATGGGATTTTATCTTCACCACCTCTGGAGACCGACCCTGAGGCCCAACAAAGTCATGTATCCAGTGCGTAATATGGTGACTGGATCTTCGCAGGGAATGCAACTAGATTTACATCCGATGCTGCAGTGTCGTTAATTAAGCTACAGTGTCTTCTTTTATAATACGTACTATTGTTCAGTGATTCAATTATATCTTTCTGAGTACGGTTTGAGATTCTCACGGAGGCGAGTATGAAGATGGCTGTCTTCTAGGTTGTAGCTCCGTGTAGTCTGCTAGAAGTTTACCGACGTTTCAGAAGTCCTTGCTGCCTCCATTATCAAAGCTATCTACCATAATACGGCCATCTTTGTATTTAACTGCTTTGCTAAAATCGAACTTTGCAACATATTTGAAATTGCCGCGGCAGATTGTCGATGTCTTCTGAGCTGTGACGTAGTGTAATCGTGCAAACCGCGACGTTTTACCCCCTTACAGAAATCGGGTACGCAGCTAAATAAATATTTTATGAGGCTGCTATGTTATTACTTGATATTCTACAATGGTTTTATGGTTTTATTTCAGGACCATAGTTTATTATTGGGAGTACAGCTTTTATAGTAATAACAAATTAACCCGCATGTGCGTGGGGTAGCCTCCGTGTCGTCCATGCTCGGTTTCATGAAAATCTGTTCGACGTTTCGAAAATTTAGATGGTGAAACAACACACACACATGCATATGAACTTGTAATGAATCGAGGTTTATTAAAAATGAAAGTAGTCAAAAGTAAGTTAATAATTTATATTAATGAATCAGTATGAGTTATATGGAGTGAGACGCTGTATTGAGACCGAAATAAACTTGGCAACGTGTAATCTGGAAAAATTATTTGAGGGGGGGGGGGGGGGGTAACCTAATTAGAGTACTGGTGTAGCATTTAGGAAGACTTGTGTTGCAGATGAAAATCAGTCGGTACTGAGGTTGCTTTGGGTACACAGAAGAGCGTTTTATTGCCGTGGTGTGTTGAGTGCAGATGCAATGTAAGCGGTGCCTTGGTTGCGTAATGGTCGCAGTGTGACTAACGCGTGTATTGGATATCCCTGCCTAGTTTACAGGTATATAAATTGTATTCAGAGTAATACCCATGTGTCCCCTTGCGAGCGGAATTTTTTAATATATAATTTTGGTATCTTGTTGAAGTCTTAGATACTGACAGCGTTGTCAAAAAAAAAAACAAGTAAAATGTGTATCTTGTTGAAGTAGGTTATAAGAATGTGTGTTGTATTTAATCGGCTGAGGACCACTGACGAGATTCTTTGGTAACGGCGTTGAGCTTTAAGAACTTAATTTAATTTTCATTTATTAAGTTGAGTCCTCTCTGTAAAAAATACGATGCCCGCCTAACACCGAGTTATTTTCAGGGTTTGTTATAACAACATAGCAACTGAACTACTCGAGAATAGGTCTGTCGTATCTTACTGTGGTACTTTTGATCTGTGATGTGTTGATACTTTAGATGGAAGATCTGACGATAAGGAAGGGTGTTTGACACTTGGCGACTCTTAGAACGTTTTGTATCGGAAGGTACTTTTTAAGAGTCAGAATTCCAAGTGTCGGTATCAGGGATTGAACTAGAGTCGCGCGGAATGAGAGAGAGAAAGAGGATTGAATAACATTGTGAACACGGAAAACTAAATTGAAGTGCAGCCTACAAGACTCTTGAGAGCTTGATCGTGTGAAGCCAGCAGCAATCTAATTTAGACCTGCATCAAGCTGTAGCGGTGCTATCCGGATGTTTACCATATTAACATTTTTAAACATAATCTGATATGAAGCAGAATCTGAGGAAACTTCATGAGTGTTGCAGTAAATCAAATTTGTTTCTTATTTTAAGACTCTGTTTTAAAATCTCTTTGGGCCGATGTGAACCCCTTGAAAGTACACATTTGATCTCAGCAGGGACTACGGCATACACGAGTTATTCCTTCATAAAACTTAAAACTACAGTTATCCTCCATAAAAAATTTAAATAAAGTTATTCGTGGGTCTAACCTTTTAAGTGGGAGGAATATTTTCGTTTCAGGTTCCGCGCTGAAAGGTTTATTTGTGCATTAAAATCTTGGACTTTTCTCTCAAAGTAGTGATACTGATTTCTACAAAAATTGGCGCCGAACGGCAAATTTTCGAAATGAGCACTTCTACAACACGAGTTATGAAATTCGAGGATGGTCTCGTATTTGAAGGCGTGTACCTGGATTCGAACAGAGATCGTCCGGCTCATAGCCCATCACTTTACTGCCTTAGTTGTCGCGTCTCTATATCCGATCGGATCGTAAAGTAAATAGTGTCTGGAGTGGATTCATCTGGCTTAAGATGGAATACAGTGTCGAACTCTTTTGAACACGATAATGAACATTTCGGTTTCATAAAAGGCGGCAAATGTCTTTGACTAAGTGAGCAACTATTAGATTATTATTTTATTTTAGTGTTCTGTCGGACGACAGGTCCATATGAACAGGATCCTTCCATCCTTTTCTCGGACTGGGACCTGTTCATATACGTTCTTGGCAGATGATCCAGAAGTGGTTTGCCATTGCCTTCTTCTGTGTGTGAATGGAGTAATTGTTGGGATGCCACGGAGAAACCGGGGAAGCCCCCGGAGGAAAACTTCGTGTTGCCTAGACCACGGCCTTGCCCAACACAAGTTATAAATTCGGGCACCGCCGGGAATCGAACCCGCGATCCCAAGATTACAAGGCCAGCGTTCTAACCGCTAGACCACCGTGGCTTATCACTATTAGATTATGAAGAAAAATTATGTGTATTCATGGGGTTACACAATTGAAGTCCTTACTATTGAACCTTTATGTAGTTATGTAAACGGTGACTGGCTTTTTTGTAGGTATTTAAACTTAATATTCAGTGTGATTCGCAGTTCCCTTGCACAACCAATGGCACCGTATTAAGACACAGTGTTTAAACAGTGAACTTTAATGATTCATTTCGCTCTGAACAACAAGTTGTGGTACCCCGATGAAACCACGCGGAATTCTTCGAATTTTCTCTAAGAAGAAGCAATTTACTGAAGATGGAGATCAGGTACGAGTTCCACTTTCTACTGTGACAGGTTTTTTATTGTCAATCGGTCGATTAATCATCCGTCTGTAAGCTGAATTTTGTTTATGCCGATATATTTTAAAAATTAACTCATCAAGTACGTTAAAAACCTTTTTTGTATAAATATTGAGTAAATATTTTATTCCCAGTTTTACGTAAGACAAACAGCCGATCATGATCTGAAACCTTAGATTTATTTTCAGTCTTTGGTTTCCGTATTTTGGTTGATCCATCGCCTGATTAACTATTGATTGCCGTATTGTTAGGTAACACGGCTTTTGCTGCTTTAAAGTTGCTGAAAGCCGGTGATTTTAATAGAATCGTGCAGTACCACAGGGACCCCAGTGTTCCGTAGGACAAACTTATGCAACCACTCTTATAAACAAAGTAGAATATTCATTTTGTTGTTGTCTTCTGGGACCTTGGCGCCGTGTATTATGGTAGAAGTTCACAGACGTGTCATCAGGGCGATAAGTACTCAACGCCCTGATGTTAGCGGCAGCAAAGATATCAGAAACGTCGGTAAATTTCTGCGAGACTACACGGCGCAACATCCCAGAAGAAAGCCATCTTCTAGAATCAATTAATGTTTTAAGCTCTTGCTCGAAAGAACTTTATTGGGGTGATAACACGAGATTCCAGTGAAATTTATGCATTGCGAATGTTCACTCGCTGTAAAGTCTATGACAAACAAGTTACAGAAATATTGGCTGTTAAATTGACATAATAGTTTTAGTAACCGAATCGTTTCTGGTTGCCGGGCAATACACATTATAGTTTAATGGTTACTTTTATCATCACTGTACATGTCATCTTCACTGTACGTATAAATGTAAACAGTATAGGACAGCTGTTTAGTTTCGATATCAAACATACAGAATTGTCAGTAAGTAAAATATTATATAGTGTAACACAAGGCTCCATTAGTACACAGATTCTGTCATACACACACTTGCTTTGCATGTATTAGATTCTGTGTAATACGACGCGTTGAGATGAACAAACGCTCCAACGTCGTGTGTTATAACAATTAAACACGTACCATCGGTGATTAGTTTTTGATCTCGTTTGTTTACACCAAATGTTCGTGGTGTTTAATCGATTTTTTTTTGTAGCAGGTAACTTTTTGCATTAGTTGTGTTACTCTTGAGCTAGTGTTCTTGTAGATAAATTTTAAACCAGATGAATGATTTTTGTGAACCTTCGCATGCGAATGTTATTACCCAAACACAACACTGATGTCGAAAAAAGACATGTACACGTTGTAATAAGATAAAGTACGAAGAAACTGAAAGAATTTTTCTCGAGAATTTTTCAGTAGAAATTATGCACAAAGTCGTAATGTGACGTAGGCAACATCTGTTTTGAGTCATGTAATGCGGCAGCAGCATGGAGACTGGTCTTAATTAGTATAAAACTCATTAGTAATTCCTAAAGAAATACGATGAAAGAAAAGTGTTTCCAGAAACAAAACACAGATACGCATGCGAGATGTATATTAATATTAGATGCATTAATGCCATTAAAGTGTCTTTTTTATTGATTTCATGTTTAGAAGCGAGTTAAAATATATTGAAGACGCCGACTGATTTGTCTGGCTTACACTTTAGAGGTCTGAAGATGAGTGACTGATACCAGTGTTGGAGGATATTTGATTGCTTTCAAATATACTCTTATCTTCTTTTTTTCTGTTCTTGAGATGTGATGCTTACGTAGTCACCATTCAGGCAAATACAGGCATACCTCGGAGATATTGCAGGTTCTGTTCCAGACCACCGCAATAAAGCGAGTCACGAGTTTTTTGGTTTACCAGTGCATATAAAAGTTATGTTTACACTACACTGTAGTCTATTGAGTGTGCAATAGCATTATGTCAAAAAAACAATGCGAGAATTACCAAAATGTGACACAGAGACACGAAGTGAGCACATGCTGTTGGAAAAATGGCGCCGATAGACTTGCTCGTCGCAGGGTTGCCAGAAAACCTTCAATTTGTGAAAAAACGCAATATCTGCGAAGCGCAATAAAACGAGGTACGCCTGTATTAAAAACTAATATATTCTTACGTCTACAGTCGTCGACACGGAAATCGTTCTGTTTCTTTCATACGGTTGATAATATTAGCTGAAAAATGTTGGTATCGTAGATAGGTAACAAGTCGGAAGCGTCTTCAGTTTCAAATTTGTATTTTACTAAAATTAATTAACCCATTAAAGCCGAAGTTCATACAAATAATATATAAGATTTCAGTCTGTATCTGAATTAAACACAATACTTCACCGTTAAAAAGATCAACTTGTTAATGCTGTTTAAGGAAATAACCGCTTTGCGAATCGTATTAAACCTACAAGTACAAAATATATGGAGAGAGAGGTTCTTAAAGCAGCTGGTACATATAGTTACCACTGTGTTTTAGAAATCCGGTTGGATTTAAGATCTGGTGCTTGAGTTGTTACAGATCTTTACCACCGAGTAGTGCCCGTTCCTTCTTACTGCTTCCAGCAAAACAGCATGACAGAGCGAGAAAACAGAACAATGCATTTCTTTGTCACCTATTGTAAACTTTTTTCAGATTGTTCGGTCGATCACGGCCGATAGGTTAATGGCCGCACTAGAACTTAATCTCAGATGGCTATGCCAGAGCAACGTGTTCACCAGATGGGGAAAACTTCGCAGAAGCTTTCACCTACATTTACAGATTATTTATTCTGGCGTATGTAACTCGTGCGTGATTCATTACAACTCCGTGTTGCTAAAATTCTGGGACTCTCGACATTCGCTTGCTCTGTACGGATGACTCTTATTATACGCGCTTTCGCTGTCCGCGTATTAGAATATCCGCTGTTATTTCAGTATTATTAGGAGCATCAGTAGCCTATCCGCGGTCAAATTCTGTATCAATCCTTCTCCACGCTTACCACGAAATGTAATGTAGATGATAAACTTAGTATCAAGAATTCTAGCGCCATTTTAACCTCCGTGTATAACGAGAGTCGCCTGTGGATACAAATGAGACAATCTAAATGCAATATGACATTCGAGGTTCTCACGGCGGTGAAGATGTCTCTGTTGATGTTGTGACGTTTTGTGGACTTTCAGGTGGGTACCGACGTTTCGGGAAATATATTGCCCCCGTCCTCAACCCTGAAGATTGAAGCAGTATGTTTTTAGGAAAACTTGTCATCCACCTACAAGTCCACACGGCGTCACAACACAGAGACCACAAATTACTCTTTAGTACAGTATTTTTATTATATATGCCTTCACCCCGTATATGATGCTATTACATTGGTTTATCTGCGATTAAGTATTCCGACAAATGCATGTTTTCATGGATACGGGTCGGACAGCGAATCCGTTTCGGTTATATTGCTATTGTATGAATGAACCCGAGGGATGGTGTTAGTTGGTGTGGGATAAGTGCTGACAGTTGCCTGGCAATTACAGGGTGCTGTGTTCCGCCACCCCAGGTTTGCCGACACGTCGCTCCAAATCCATCGCCAGTGGCAGAGGCGTCAGCTTGCCACGTTTCCCAGCGTCGCCGCCTCGGACGAGACGGTAAGACTTGTGCCACTCTGACGTAAAGAGAAGGAAGAACGCGTACTCAGGGTGCTGAGGGGAGGCTGGGGAAAATTACTTAATGAGGGGCTCCGTTGATAAAATCAAGGTGAGATGGACTGTGAGTGTAACGAGGAAAGCTTGAATGTTAGAGACCACTTCATTTGGCTAGCTGAGGACTCTGCTACGTGGAGTCCGTAGTTGTAGGGTAAGAACGCACTCAGGCTGCCAGACATGTAGGTACGAACGCAAACAAGTGTCGTATATGAGACGTACGTTATCAGATTTCCGTGTTAAATCAGTAAATAACTACAATGACAAATTTAAATGGTAATGTAAGCACCAAAACACGTTGCCTGCATAAATAAAATGCTCATAACTGTTGGCTTTGACCGATCTCTTGTCAGACTGTTAGATAGGGCTAATACGTGACCTCACACCCGTGGTAATGTCGTACTCCGGTAATGTGTGGACACGACCCCTTTTGTTTTGGACCGGTAAGCACCGAACTTAAAGTCACCGAAAAGTTTAGTATAAACCAGCGTAATAAACGTATTTGAGGTCCGTTCTATAGTATCGGAGACAGGTGGACAGGACCCTCCAGTTTCCTCGTCTCTTTATATTTTCGATGTAAAGAACAAATGGCAAGATTATGAAAATTTCTTTAGGATAAAGTTCTAGTAGCTTTAGGGTAACCCTGTTTCGTTTATTCTGTTTTCGTAATTTAGTTCTCTCTCCCTATCCTTATCATTTCTTTTCTGTTCTGTAGTTGTTCTCTTTCTTCGTATAACTTTTCTTTTTATTCCTTCTGTCTTCTTCTTCATTTCTTCTCTTCCTTGTTCTCTTTGGAAGCTACATGCCTCCCCTACAAAACATCTACCCGTATGTGTGTTTATGTATATTCCAGAATATAACCTGCAAAGTTCAACGGACCCCTCAACGTTTTATTGGCCTATCAATATTATTTCTGCCTGTGACAGTATGCAGAATTTTGTCGTTTTCAGTCTCACTGTAAACGGTTAAAATCTTGATTAAATAAGTTATTTGCTACAATTCTATCCTCTTCCTGTGCAGATAATGTGTACACAATCTCTCTTACAGCTGTCTGATAACTTCGGATCCAAACAAACATCTTATTCTTATTCTATTTCCGGTTTAACAATGTTTGTACATTTTCCAGTACCCTTTACGGGTCCCAACTTTCCGTTGGGTTTGATCTATTAGACGGTGGGACTCCTTGGACGAGGGATCGGCCCGTCGCAAGGCCTCTACCTGTACACAGGACAACGCGGACAAACATCCATGGCTTGAGTGGGATTCGAACCCACGGTCCAAGCGGCACAAGGCCCGCGCCTCAGACCGCGCGGGCACTGCAGACCCCACAAACTTCTTATTATAATTATTTAAAATTAAGTATTAGCTTACTTGAAACAACTGAGCTAAGTATTTCTTCTTTGTTGCAGTGCCAAGATCGATTAGATCGACAGGGAAAAACATAAAATCGATTAATAGATCTTCCATAGTCGTATGTGCGCCATTTTTGCTTCGCTGCACATAGCTGCCTCCTGGCGATAGAAGCCTCGGTTGCGGGACATACAAACGGTTCATTCCAGAATAATTAAAATCCAGAATATTCAGTTGAAATTTTTTAAAAAGTCAACAATTTCAATGACGGTTTCTGCTTATTTTGGCTGTCTGAATGTGGGCACTGAATGAGTTTATTGCGTATACCTTCTTACCGTTAAATATTTTCTTAACCATTTCTTTACTTTGTATCCTGAAGATGCGATCCAGATGAAGCAAGTTTGTCTGAATCGTTGTTGACCTTGTGTTAAATATAGTCTACAAACAAACTAGTTGCACGCGGTTTGTTAGTTGACATGGCTGCAGAAGTGTGCGGAATTAAAGAGATGCTTACATTAGCATCTACGTACATTTTGCATTCCGTAACCAATGTGCGAAAGAGTCTGCAGTGCTTGTGTTTCGTCACGACGAAACTGTTCTTAAAGGTTTAAGGCCTGTTCAGTCATTAAGATGCCTAGACAAAATCGTAATTACAAGATAGACTTAAAGTCGCTAAAACCATTAGGAATTTTAACTTTATAATTTATGATTTATGTAAGATTTGAGGTTTTCACAGCGGTGAGTATGAAGATTTCTGTCTTCTGGGTTGTTGCGCTGTGTAGTCTGGTCGATGTTTACCAACGTTTCAGAGGTCATACTGCCTCTGTCATCAGGGCGATGAGTGTGAATATTTCTGTCTTCTGGGTTGTTGCGCTGTGTAGTCTGGTCGATGTTTACCAACGTTTCAGAGGTCATATTGCCTCTGTCATCAGGGCGATGAGTATGAATATTTCTGTCTTCTGGGTTGTTGCGCTGTGTAGACTGGTAGATGTTTACCAACGTTTCAGAGGTCATACTGCCTCCGTCATCAGGGCGATGAGTATGCATATTTCTGTCTTCTGGGTTGTTGCGCTGTGTAGACTGGTCGATGTTAACCAACGTTTCAGAGGTCATATTGCCTCTGTCATCAGGGCGATGAGTATGAATATTTCTGTCTTCTGGGTTGTTGCGCTGTGTAGACTGGTCGATGTTTACCAACGTTTCAGAGGTCATACTGCCTCTGTCATCAGGGCGATGAGTATGAATATTTCTGTCTTCTGGGTTGTTGCGCCGTGTAGACTGGTCGGTGTTTACCAACGTTTCAGAGGTCATACTGCGTACAGACCAGACTACACAGCGCAACAACCCAGAGAAATCTTCAAATTTATGATTATTTTAGAAGTACCAGTATTTTGCAACATCCACATTAAATCACGTTTACTTCTGCCCTAAAATAGTAAAATCCAAACATATGTTAGGTTAGGTTCTTATTCAGTACGGCTTCAAACACGGAGATGCTTTAACACCATTGCTTTTGAAGTTTGTTTTAGAATACGTCAGGAGGAATTAGAATTGAACGAAGCACTTTAAGATATGAGTTTAGTTAATTATGTTAATTTGTTGGGTGAAACATTAGTATACAAATAAAAGACATCTGTTAAATGCTAGTAAGAATGTTAGTGTAGAAGCGAACGCATAGAAACAAAGTATTATACATTTAGGTGTCGTCATCAAATTACAGGTCGAAGTCATAATATGAAGACAGTTGACAGATATTTTTTTTAAAAAATGTGACATGTCGAATACACCTGTGAACAAGGAAACAAATCAAAATTGCGTGTACAAAGAAGTTAAAAGCATTTTAAATTCTGGTATTGCTCTGTATAATACAGTTAAAAATCTATTGTTTTCCCGTCTGTAAACTTAAAAGGTAATGGTTAAAGTTTCAGAAGTTTAATTTTACCCGTTGCTTTGTATGGATGTCATTCTCGATATCTTACATTCAACAAGAGAATGTATGAAAACAGGGTGAAGAGGAGAACGTTTGAACCCGAGAAGGATAAAGTGATAGAAAACTTGACATAATTGCATAATGAGAGGGTTCTTAACTTCGCTAAATATTAAGAACATTAGGCCATGTAGTACTCATAAGAGATATGAGAAATAGGTAAAAGAATTTAGCCAGACAACCCGAAATAAAGAAACCACTTGGAAGACCTGGGCGTAGATGGGAGAATGATATTAAAAATAATCTTACAGAAATAGAATGGGACGGCGCAGCGGAATGTGTATTGGAAATATGATTTCGATTATTCGCTGTTTTCCTATTATTAGACTATATCTAGTAGCAAAAACTGGCATCTTCTCCTGTGCTCGTCTTACTGATATTTCTTGTAGTCATGGCAGGAACTCAATGCCATTTCACTTAGTATCAACACCCACAGATTATGACGTATGTATCAGCAGACCCGTCCTACACAGTGCTAATTAGCTACAGGATTTGAATAATCAAGTGGCTGTTCGGTGCATTGTTGTTGCTATGGGTGTAACTCAGTTTGACATTGCGGAAATGCTATATAGTCGTGTCAAGGGTCAGTTATTTGACCTACGCCGAAATTTTATGAGTGCCATGCACTGATTTATACAAATGTTTTGCGAAGTTAAAAGCATTTCATGGTTAAACTTTCTTTGTTAGATATTCACCATGTTTAAAAATGTTTTAAAATGTCCTGTTAAGTTAATTATTCCGTATTTGAAGGACTAGACAAACTGCTATTTGAGATCAATGCGACGTATGTTTTTATTGGACCGATAAGATTCTAAATTATTACGAGGACGTTGATTGTAGATCGTCAATATCAAATTCATTCCGTTCACTGCTTTTGAAGATACCATCTTGCGAGTATATAGGCATGACCTTCACATCCTCCATTAATTTCATGCGCGGTGTGTCAGCGTATAATTAATAAAACCGTAACAAATTATCTCCTAGTGCAATTACAGCGAGTTACGTAAAGTGAACATTGCGTAATAGGGAAATTTTAGATATAGTACTAACTACTGGCGCTTGGGGCGCTATGGTTGTGTGATGTGCCTCCATCTCGCGAAGGGGGAGAAAACTAATTTCAGTTGTATTTTCAGCACGTTATTGGTTTCTTATCTATACCTATATAAACCACATGATATCTCAAGACCGTGCCGACTTAGGAAAGCACATTTTTGTTAAGGCAACGTTTACCATCCAGAAATGCGTGGTTTTAGACGATGGTCATATTGAAGGAGACTGAAACATTAAGCTTCTAGTTTTGACACCTTAAGGAACGTGACCATATGTGACAGCTAGGCGTAGCTGGGAAAATAAATATGAAATTGATCTTATTATAGTGTCCATCGATATGATCGCGGTAATGGACCTTCGAATTCTATAAAAGCAGAGAAATTCTTAATCAGCTTATGATCTATCAAATGCTGAAGAAGAGTTAGTTTTATCCGTTTCGTTTGGAGTCGAAACTTTCACTGGACGTTAAGTCATTACGCTATGTCATCCGGATATACATAAAATAGTAGGGTACCTCAATAGGCAATTCATCATTGACTTCATAAATTAATTAATAGGTCTATTCGAAAATTGTTAATAATTAACTCAATTCAGCTACGTGATTCTTGAGAAACAAAGTAGTCAGTGAGCTAGTCGATGAATTCCTTGCATTTTGTGAACCGTGTTGTTAAATTTCCGCTTTTATAATAATTTGCCTTTCGTCCATATCCTGAGCCATTTTGATCCAGCGGATTGCAGTTATGCTTTGCTCCACCCCACTCCCGTGGGGCTGTTTGTTAACCCGACAACGTGTCAGTTAAGCTTCCCGGAGGAATTATTGGGGAAGGGGTGAAGAAGACATGGTCACGTGTGTATAACCTACTGAACGAAGCGACGGTGTTGCCACATCGAAACAAAAAATAAATGTATGTAGGTCTACTCACTTCTCACCCTTGGATCGATGTTTCAAACAAACCCAGTTTTGTATGCAGGACGAAAGGCTTTGGCATTGTATTGAAAGTTGCTTAAGTGCTTTTCAGTGCCATTCATTTCCCTTTCATGCAGTCTAGAAAACTAGAATTACTGATTGTTGAAACAGGTGGTACATATAATTCCCACAGGGCTTTAAATTGTTGTTCTTATTCACTTGACTTCCACGTCAGTAAACCAATCCTGCAGCCGTGAAATATCACGCGTTCAAATGCGATATTGCACCTAAACAAACTGAACTCACTCCCTGTTACAGAACTTGCGATTCACTGAAAATTTATGGCATCTGCAGCGTATGAACATTAGCTGGAGCCAAACTATGCGCTGGAAATAGTATACAGGTTCCTTATAAATGACAAATCACTGTAAAATAGTTGCGAAATGAAGTATTGAAATAAAAAAATTATATTTAAATAATGAAGCCATCTTGGCGGAAGGCAGACCACGAAGAATAGAATTTATTTTGGGAATTGTTATATATTTACGTGGAAAGACTAAGGAAAACCTCTAAAATATCGAAATTGCTATTTCCACAGAGATTCGCAACAACAGATTTCAAAATACAATTCAGACGCTTTGTTGCTGTGTTGATCCGGCCGGAATTTCAGGTTTCATTACAACACGGAGGAAATAGAGAGGAAATTTTGGTACACTTTGTGACAAAATCCATGTTATTCAGTTTCTGATTATTTGACTGGCTTTTGAATGAAATCGAAGTGGGTATCAAGACTAACAGTAGATACGCCTTACCTACGCGGCAACTTCTCCGGCTCTTGTGTTACGCGGGTTAACCTAATTATTCAGTCGACAGGGGAAATGTTCAGTCTTCTATTTACCCTTATATGTGGGATTGCTCATTGATTATGTACCGTATCCACAGATTGTATGTTTATGTATCTTACTGTTGTCGCGAAGTTCCTGTTTTCGTTGCGGGTTTTTCTAGAACAGGCCTCCAGAATAACGAGACCACCTGTTTTTAATATCACATATTAACTTATATACGAAACTGGCAGATTTTATAATCTAATTCATACCGGAAAGAAAACACAGCACTTCACCATTACAAGGATAAATTTGTTAGCCTTGTTGAAAATAACCCCTGTTTACGCTGAGAATCATATAAAACACATAAATGCAAAATACAGACTTATTTTATTGTTGTAACAGGTGAGACATAACAGCTACCACCAGGCTTTAAAGGGTTAACAGCTCGTAAAAACGTAGGGCTTAAGATACAAGCTGCTTCTACATGCGTTTTAATAAATGTAATTCCTGAACTGAGTCCCGCGCCGTAGCCGCGCGATCTGAGGCATCATGTTTCGGACCGGCGATACGGAATGCGCGCTGGTTCGAGTCTCGGGGAGAAGAAATTTTCTCATGGGACCGGTGCCAACCCAGCATCGTGAGGAAATTGGGGAGCTACAATGAGTAGCGTAATCCGGTCAGGAAAGCTAGCAATGGCTGGGGGTTCGTCGTGCTGACTACACGTCACCCTATATCTGGTTGGATGATCGTTCACCTCTGCTTAGGCATGTGAACGTGAGGCCAGCAGTCAAGCTAGTCGGCTTTGGCTCTCTGGAGCTGTTACGCCACGGATTATTATTATTATTATTATTATTATTATTATTATTTCAGCCTTGTTCGTTGACTGCTTATTTACGACTGTGGCGCTGGATGACAACAAAGCTCGTAAATTACAAATAGGTCACATTATGCATTATTCCGAATGCGGTTTCTCATAGACAAGTCGCCCACCGACATAGATATCTTCTTTATATAATATTAGATGGGATTCTACTTACCACAAGACAGAGAAGACCGACGGAGTGAAGAGATGAGGGATTTTATGTTATAGACGATTGCTAGGGGCTAGGGCATACGCAACACCCCCCCCCCCAATGTAACAGATAAATTGTTAGTGTGTCTATTCTCTTACAGAGCGAACAAATTTAAGTTTCTCGTCCGTGATGTAGGAATAAGAGATCTTTTACTTTGGGATTTATTTTTCTTTTAGAATTTGCGTCCTAGATATTTGCCAGAATGTATACTAATAATTCACATTTATACCACACTGGACAACCTGGACAATGCTAATGTAAATTGATGTGATTTTCTGTCAGAAGATACTGTAATTTGTTCAAATTTCTAAGTCCTCTTGAGGCAGTTACCAACCCCGCGACCCACCACCGGGTGATGAAGTTAACGGTAATTAATTCCATTGTAAGTTCTTAAACTTATGTATAGTAAATATTATTTTTGTTTAGAGAAATAATATCTGTACGTTTTCTCTCATTTTGTAGACGTCAAAGCCGTATTTTAGAAGGATCAGGTAGCAGTCCTTGGCACTTGCTTTTTGTTTTTCTACTCACAATTCTGTCGGCGGGTTAACTACTCTAATCTTTCGATAACATGGGTCACGCAATAATTATTAAAACATCTGTTCTACTTAACTGCATTCACTAATTCTTATTCATGAAGCAGACGAAGTAGCGGAAAGATACTCGCCTTGCATTAAGAAGAAACCGAACAGCTGCTATCTTGGTTGAAGATGTAATAGTTTTGCTCATAACTTTCATTCGAATGCCGGTATGGTATCCTGAAAATATGCCACGAGTGCTTTGTCCCTAATTTATTAATTTAGTTTACCGTCTACAGATAATGTTTTGTAGGATTTGAGGTTTTCACGGCGGTGAGTCTGAAGATGCTAGGTTGTTGCCCCTCCATCATCAGGGCGTTCATGAAAGCAGTAAGGACCTCTGAAACGTCGGCAATCTTCTACCAGACTACACGGCGCAACATCCCAGAAGACAGCCATCGTCAGATAATGTCCAATTCTGTTCCGTAGGGTTTCAGACAGAGGTTGGAAGGAAATGGATTTTGAACTGGATCCAGTGCCAAGTATTTTCTTAATTGAATCTGTTCTTAATTAATGAATAGGCTATCGTTATGTCTTTCTTAATTGTAATGGTTAGAATGACGTCATTTGAAGCGTCTGAGGACGTTAACATTGTATGTGGATTATATGGATGACCGTGTAGTCTTGCAGGCGGATTCAAACGGTTTCAAAGGAACGTACCATCTTCATATTCCTTGTAGAAGACCTGTAAACGTTGATAACCTACTTAACTATAGTGCATCACAACCGGAATGCCACAATCGACTTTTCATCACCTTTAAAACCTCAGATTTTATAAAGGCTACGATATTATTTTGTTTTTCGTCTTTAAAATTTGCCCATTTGCCACATTAATTAACTTAACACGTAATAGTTTGTCACGGCTTTATAAAATATCGTCCTTTCTTCGCGTCGTTAAGTTGCTGAAGCACTCAGCCTGTCGTTGCAGCGACTTCAGTAGTTGATCGTGATGTAACTCGGAGACGTGCGGGACTTTTTGACGAGAAACCAAATGGAAGTTTCGAGTTAGTTGTTGCCCTCATAAAATTGTGGGGCTGTGCAGTGTTATAAGACGTCCTAGAAAACACCATCATTTGTTCCAGGGTGTGCTTAGGAACGGAATGCGCTTTACACTTGCTTTGCGCCATGTTCTGACTACGGACTCGGATGATCTGTGGATAAAATACGCTAGGCGAAAGTTCCTGTTTTCCACAATGTTTTCTGCTCTGACGAACTGTGGTGATATAATTTTGTACTGACTTTATGCATATTTATATTTCTATTGACCAAAATTCTGTTATATATCGCTTTGGTGCTGTACAATGATCATTTAATTCATTAAACAGTTGCGAAGCGATGAAAGTTGAGGTCGTAGATCACTTCTTGCATTGTAAAACCGTGGTCGCCTAGTAACGGGACAAAAACACGGGAGATGGGGCTACTGGACGAAAGGATTATATCGAGGGCATATCAATAAAATGATTTACACGAAACTAAATTCTTACGCGTATTTAATTTGACAAATTAGCATTGTTAGTGTTCGTACGGCCAAATGTAAACTGTCTGTGTATCTCCTGGCGTGACCTACATACCAATGTTTTATGTTTTTGGACTTTTTTCTCCGATTATGTTGATACGTCATTCTGGCATGATGTCCTGGATGTATAGGTATATTCCTTTTTATTGAAGCAGAATGTTCATAATCGATTTCACAATAGCCTGCCAGTGAACCTTGTCATAAGCCAGTTTTCATCTTGACATCCTGTTACTGAAACTTACGTAAATCTTAAAACGTTCCACTGTCAGTGATGTAATTAAGGTAATGCATTCTGTTGCTCGTTTCAGCTTTACTCAAATTTTCAATTCTTTTAATACCGCAGGTTGTGATACCATGTCTTAAGATAAGATTACTGATTTATTTCTGTTCACTGAGAATTAAGTGATTATAATCAGAGTAATTTATATTAAACGATATATTGCATTAATAGCATTTAAAATTTTAGTATTAGGTCCTCCCATCTACACCATGGTCTTCCAAATGAGCTTTTAAATGATGTTACCCCCCCGCCCCAAAAAGTTGTAGTTTCAGGTTTTCGATGCTTGTTGTATTCGTGCCCCATTTAACTGCCCTTGATTTAAGTATAGTACCTTAAAATCTTTGAATAGAATCCTTATGCCGGCAGTGCGCCTTCTGTAATGGTTTGTTTTCATTTGTTCAAAGTCATCCATTATTCGCCTTTATATAACCTAACCTAAACCGATTTTGTATCTTTCATTAGCTGTGATTCGACGACCATTCAATTTCTTTACTTACACGAATGAGCTTTCTGTGCTTCTGTTATTAAGCATTCGTGATTTCCATTATTGTAAGCCCTTGTTGTGTATGAGGTTGACAATTTTTTGTTGTTTTATGTTGTATCTGTTATAGAAATTAAATATCTGCGTTGGTTGTTTCTTGCGTGCTTGTTCAGCAATGCGCTGAAATTGGTAATTATCACAAGTCATAAAACGATAGGTCACCACCAGTTTTGTTTAGAAACTAAATTGATGTTAATGTGACATTAAGCATGTTGTTTAAGGTAAATTATAACCTTAAGTCACTTCCTAGAAGTCCTATCCTTTAGTGTGTGTCAAAGCTTATGCTCCGGATACGATATATAATTTACTTACTTCACTGTAAAAAAATTAGGGCTGGAAAGAAAATTGTGTACTACCAAATGCACTTCACTAATTCCTTGACGTCCTTGCTGTATCCTGTAGTTTGTCGAGATTTATCTTCTTCTACGTCCTTCTCTGTCATCCGTCATTTATACGTCAAGCGACGAAGTAGGAAGAACACAAGACAAGGCACGTGCTGGGGGTAGCGTCTGCATGGCAACATGGTCGTCCTTTTCTAGATCCCGACAACGATGTGCCCGAGGGGTGAGGGGCAGAGCCTCCACTCCAGTAGCTAAGTGACGGTCTTCGTTTCCAGTGCATTACAGTATGAGCGGGATCCTCCCAGAACGCAAATCGCTTGGAGCAGGAGGAACTTGGTTGATTTAGGTTCTTCTGCCTGCAAGAATATTGGTGACGATAGCCCCTGGTGATCTGGTGGTGAAGTTTTATTGAATCAGGTCTGCGGTCTGATTTTTTGACTTCATCGTAATTGGGCTCTTGTCGATCGGTTCATATTAGATCTCGAAAGTCGATATATCGATATATGGACTTTGAAATAGTCGTGACAGCAACTGTGATGGTGGTAGTGAAGTTCTGAAATTATTTATATCCGAAGGGGTCATGTGAAGACTTGGGCGGGATATTTTCTTGGGTTAAGGGTAGTGAAAGATTGTATCTCTGGACTTCATAAAAGGACTTAGAGGCGATAATAAAGGTAGAGTTTGTCAGTGATTTGTGGTGGACATGTTTACTTTTAGTTTTGAATAATTGAACAATGTTTGTGGTCTGATTGGAAAATTAAATTTTAATCGTGAAATTTGAACTTGTGGGTTGTGTAAATTTTATGTATAAGACTTTTAATGGGTGAAATCGTCACTGGAAGGTGCATGTGAGTTGTGCATGTGCGTTTTTGGACAAAAGAAAGTAGTTTATATTTCTAAAGCCTGAAAGATTGTGAAATGAATTTGTGCTTAAGGTAAGCCAGTCCTCCGAAACAGTTTTGAGTAGTTAGGTATTTATTTCTAAATCGAAAAAGACATTTTTGCAAGGCAGAAGTCAGTACCAGTAGCCTGTGTCAGTTTTGCCTCAGCGTGCAGTGTATGAGTGTGTTCGGCTGGAAGGATGAACTGGAGTCTCCCAGGACATGTCTCCCTATTCCTTGCCAAGTCGCATGGAATCAGTGTAACATCGGTTATAACCAGGTGGGTCAGAAACGGATCCGAGCAGATGTATACAATAAGTGATCTGATCTCGGGTGATTTTTGTATTAAAAAACTAACCCTTCTAGAACTAGTTTTTATTTAAAGAAAATTTCGATCAGAACATTTCCATGGTAAATTACAGGCCGAATTGTTGTTGTCTGGAAACCACGTATACTGATTTTTAAATCTCGACAGATCTCCCGGTTCTGTATTAATATGAATCAGATGTCTGGGATTATTACTTAAGATAGACGTTTACCGACTATTTAGAGGTCCTTGCTGTCTCCATCATCAGGGCGATATTTGGATGGTGAGTAAACATCGATGTGACGGATACCAAGCACTCCTGAAACGTCGGCAAACTTCTATCAGGCTACACTGATCTACAACGCAAAAGAAAGCCATCTTCATTTCACTGTTGCCGTGTGAACCTGAATCTCACTCCTTAAGACGTTCATAGTTCCGTGTCTCCAAAGGCCAACAGTTTGGTCGATCGCGTTCTGAAGAACAGACCATCCGCTGCTGACCTTTTATCCCACTTCCGGAGGGGAGAAGTTGGGGTTGTTTGTGTCTGTGTCATGGCACGGAACTCTGTACACGTTTATTTACCCCTCGGCCGCATTTTCACAGTAGCCTTTCTCAAATAAGGACGCAAATGTGACTGCGCAGTTTAGATTACACGGAATCTTGATTCTTCTGCTGCGTCTAGTTTTGCGCCCAAAGCCGAGAACTGCAGAGACAGCCGCTTTATTTTTTGGCATTCTACGCAAGAACTAGAATGCAGACGTTGCATATATTTAAAAAATTCACACGTTCTCCGCTTTAGTATTATTTATGGTAGAAAATCAAAAATACGAATATGGGGTAGGCCTACAGTGGTATGAAGTTTATACCGAATATCATGGAGATTTTAAAATTGCTGTAATTATATAATGGGGGAAAACTACAGGGATAGAGACTGGAATTCCTTAGTAGAATGTCAAACAGTTCCATGGTTGTAGCATGAGAATTCTTTCCAGAGTACTCTACTGTCTTTAGTGTCGTGAGCAAAAGAAATCAGGTTTCGATGGAAGGATTTGTAGGTGATCATCATATTGTACCAGGTTATGTTCTGATCTCAGCCCCATTTTACAGATCTCCGCCTACCTTTGCCCCCTCCTAGTGTGCTTGAAAGCGAATTATAAGAATTTATTAGCGATCACTTTCTTTTTATATAATAACTAGTTGTAAAATTAATTTTAGCTACAAATTGTTGTATAAATTAATTTTAATTATGAGGTTGAGACAGGACAGTACCAGATCCTAAATTAATTTTAATGTTAAAATAATGGGCACCAGAATACTGTAATTTGCGTTCTGTGCTAAGGATAGCTTGGAATATTTAATATTTATATATAAGTGGTTAGGGAATTACCGGTATTTGACAAAGCTCACTGTTTTAAGGGAATTTTTTTATGGAAAATACTTTGTTCAGTGGCGTTTCAAACCGGAAACCGGGCAGGTCAGTGTAATAATAATGCTCGACTTGTATTCTGGAGGTATGAGTTCTATTCTCGACCGGGTTGCCTGATATCCTGTTTCTATGTTTCCTCCTCCTCCGTTAACATGTCATGTGTCCGACCTTTCTCATCTTTCATCACTTAGTTACACAACGTTTGGATCGCGTAGTTTCAACAATAAGCTTGGTTTCATTGTTGCGACACACCGAAGCAATTCAATACGAAGTTAAATAAGACTAAACGGATACATCTAGGTTTTGCTGTAGGACATTATCAGTCCCAGAATGTACATGTTCTCGTGCGATACGCCACTGCTGCCCCCCTAACACTTGGTGCCATTTGCCCGAAGCAATAAACGGATCAATGATAACCAATTTATAAATTCCTAGAGATTTATGGTTTGAAAAATCCGAGTTCCGCTAGCTGCGGTCTACTCCCCAAGGGTCTGTGAAGTGATGTAAATACTCCTGAATTAGCTCCGTCCTGCTCTCACCACTTTGCTGCATTAAATTCGATCTATCTTAACGTCTGATCGACAAAGCGATCTGCCCTCTTGGCAACGCATTAGTATCGTGGGACCTGCTGTCCCGATTATACTTCTGATATGCTCAGTTAGTATAGTGACTAGCTACGGGCTGGACGACCGGGGTTCGATCCCCGACGGGGGCAGAGGATGTTTCCTCTAGCCTCTGCGTCCAGACCGGCTCTGGGGCCCAATGGGTACCGAGGTCCTTTCCAGGGGGTAAAGCCGGCCGGGGCGTGATGCTGACCACTCACCCCCCCTCTAGTGCCGAGGTCAAGGAAGAGAGGAGCTATACCTCCACTCACCCCAAACGCCTACATGGCGTATAGTGGGACAAACTTTGCTTTACTTATTAGTTATCTCTGATTATTTTCAATTTGAAAGACTCCTTCAGTATACAAACGTATCTTTTTGAAGAACAATAAATGTAGTCGATAATCGATAGTCGTAGTAGATATACTGGAATACTGGCAGCGAAGACGTAGTGTACATGTGTTTGACATAAGAAAATAAAATCATTAAATTACTGAAACAATGTCTTACGATTACATTTCAAAAAAATGTCGAATCTTGCCTTACATAACATTTTCTGTTAACCTGCTCCCCGTTGTCTTTCGTGAAACCGCTGACATATTCCCTTTTATTAGCTTACTTTCCTTTTACACGCGAAACCTGTAATTAAACACATATTCGAGGTTCTATTGGAAAATAAACTTTGGGCCAGAGTACTGTCCGCACGCCAAGAGAAGTCCACTCGGAAGCTGGAGGAGAAGAAAGGGTGATGATCTTACTGCGCATGCGCATTGCGCCTGTTCCTGTCCCAAACATATTGTACAGCTGTATTCTTCAGTAGTGCATTGTTTTTTTCGAATAATGTATGAAGGAGTGGACGTATGTTTTGTGAAAGAATACAGCACAGCCGATCATGCGCACTCCACACCCAGTGGACGTTTCTGTGGCGCGCAGACAGTAGGTCTAATTCACATACAAAAATCAAACATGGTGCCAATGCTTCTAGCAGATAGTATCAATATATTATTTGTAAATGCAGTCTCCGTTGAGAAAAATAAAGTTTATACGATAGTCCAATAATTATAGGACTATCATATAAACTTTAAACGTCATATTATAATATGATGTTTGCACCAGATGGAAATACGTAGGCTTACTGCACTGTCGAGACGGAAAGAGGCTGACGTTAGTTTCACAGGGCCTAATTAATACTGATATACATTATATGGCATAAGTACTTGTGAACACAGTAATGAACAATCGGGTTACAGAAATTCAGAAACTTTCTGAGTAGTTAAGCAACTACCTTAAAAAACTGCTCAGTTGAGTAAATTATTGAATATGCAAAAATAACAACATTCCGGCAGTTTATAGAACGTAGCATACTTGATCTTCCGATTAATTTTCATCGGGGACCACTGTACTGTGCTTCGTTTTTAGGTTGGTGAAGGAAAAGAACTGGAAACACATCATCATGGATGGAAGGCCTTCTTGAGAAGCCTCTATTGGAGCCCGAATGTTCATTACCGTCTTCACAAGAGCTCGCCACGTCCCTATACCTACATGACATTTAATGGATAAGATTTATTTGAATCGGGGTCACAAATGGGCTGTTAAACCCATCGGGTACATAAAAGACGGAAAATATCTTGAGGTTGAGCGACCGGTGGTTTTTCAAGAAAGGATTCTGCTTCAAGGAGTTACATGCCACGAAGCGCTCGTCCTTTGTATTGAGTCGCGAACAGGTAATGAGTTTAGTCACGAAAATCCATTCGACAATATGATGGGTGTGGCCAGCGATGCGGAGGAAAGCCGAAAGTGCTGTACGCTAGAGGCCCTTGTGATGTATGCGGCCTGGGAAGTCACGTGGTTCGCTATCAGCAGACCGAAAAACGTCGTTCTTGTTCTAATTTGCTGTAAACTCTACTTATAATACTGGAAATTATGATATAGTCTATAATTCAATTCAATTCATTTATTTAAGTGCTTGACAACAGTCGGATAAGGCCAATAACAGCCAAGCACTGAACCAAAGTACAGGATAAAATTTAATATAATAATTAAATTAATTTCAGTAATAATAAAAGTAAAACATTACTGATACAAAAACAAACAAATTAAACTAAATATATAAATGTACCATATTAATAATGATTTAATTTATTGAATAATAATTCACAATTAAATGGGCTAAATAATATGCCTAAGTAATATAATTCAATTCAATAATACTAAATAAAAACAATAACCAATAAAAAAACCCAGAAAAACGTACAAAATTAAATACCACAAAATATGGACAAAATGAAATATTTTAAATATTATAATTTCCTTGAACCACTGTGCCAGTATAAATAAATTACCAACGATACTACGATCAGCGAATAGCTAATAGCTTTGTACTTAACACTAATGTTCCCCACTCGAGAATTAGGGGGGGGGGGGGTTACGCATGGGCAGCTTACCAGGACTGCCCAGAATTCCGCCTCCTTGGTTATCTGCTTTAAGTGTGCACGGCTGAACCGAATTGCTTGTCTTACTATCGATCTACTGAAAATCTTCAACTCGTTGACCTCTCAGAAGGCAATAGATGACCTTGACCCAATTTTTACGGAACCAAATCGATGGGAGTTATGATTCTCGATGAAGCCGTAATGTCATGTTCCCACAGTCGAGTTCTGGAACCAAGCTGTGCTGTTGTTGACCGGGGTAAGGTGCCCCACGAGGAGTGCAGTTGGCTAGCCGCAAGCATTGTCAATCAGTGAGTATTTTTAACGTTGCCGTAGTGAATCTAACTTCTATCACATGCTGGATGGGATGATAATACTAAAATGGATCTTAGTAAAGTGGGGTTTGAGGGTGTGAATCGGATTCATATTTCTCAGGATAGGAGCCTATGATGGGCTCTGTCGAACACGGTAATGAGTCTTCGGGTTCTAAAAGATGGAGAGTTTCTTATATGTATATAAAAGCTAGTCAGGAAGGACCCTGATCCACGGAGTTATGTTCATGGAAGAAGTTCGCGCTTTCGTACTGGAAATCGTTTTAGGGGAGGAGATTTCGTTATTGCTTTAGATGTATTTAGCATAGTCACCAATAATGCCGTAATTTGCCTTAGTTATGCACTTTTTATATCTTAGTATTATGAAACACGGCCGATTCGTGATATCTGGCAGTATTCTATTACTGCAACTTATTTCATTCCACGCTCCTATTAGCAATAGTCAGTAGAGCTTGGTGGGGGGAAGTTATGGAACATTTTGTACATGTCGTTTCACGATCAAAGAGAAACTGGGAATCATTTCGTGCTCCGCCCTGTGAAACTTATTAACCCCGCTGTTACATAAACCTTGTTAAAATAACAGGCCACCAATTTATTGATGATAACTAAGTTGTAGTCGGTCTTTCTTGCACTGTTTTAGTTAGACAGATTTACCGTTACACTATACTATAGTTTTTTTTATTGGACGAGAAATGTCGTGTAAATGGTTCTAAATTTGTATAATTATAATAGCTAATTCCACTCCATAAGAAAGAGTGATTTTAAGAAGAACGTTTTAAAGCAATGTGTAGCCTATAGTCTACGATCATAAATAATTAAATTCCTAATTGGTTTTCTCGCAATTATTGGGGCTGGAATAAACGTGTTTCACATCAAATCTCTCCCAGATCTTATTTATTTGTCGTGAACCTAAGATTAATATGTTTCCTTTGCCATAGTAAATAGTAACTATAATTTTTGCTTTAATATTCCCTTAAGACTTTTATGAAGAAGGAAAAGACGTAATTCTTAAAAATATGCTTGAACCCGAATGATGAATTATGTTTGAAATTTACTGAATCCGTCGAGCAAAATCTTTCTTGAAAAGCTGTTAGTCAATCACTTTGTTAAGAAAGCCCTCGCCTTTCATTGAGTTCGAAGGTTCATTGCAGTTTTTACAAGAACCAGGAAGTGGACCCTATTCTGAACTAGAATAATCGATTTCAACCCCCCCCCCCCAAATCCTGTTCACTTAAGATTTATTTTAATATTGCTCTCACATTTACTTTTAGGTCTTCCCATTTGCCAGTTTTGATGATGTTTTCTGATAAACAAAAATTGTACGCATTTTTCATCTCACCCATTCGTGTTACATGTTGGAGAATTGGAAATACAAAATTTTGGTCGAGAAGTTTGAATTGATATACCGCTTAATACCAAGGCTTTAATAGAGGTGGTAACATTGAAGTCAGTCTTAAAGATTGAATTCATTTGGATCAGAATAGGGTAGAGTGGTGCTTCTTTAGAAGACGGTTCTGGAAGTTCGGGATGCATAAAAAGCAGGCACTCCGTGAAATGTTTCTCTGTTCAGAAGCACGCGCCCTACATAATTGATGGTCTAACTCTCTGGTTGTTGAAACGGGTGATGTTTGTAGACATCAGTTGTATATCGTGTTCGACCTTGTTACAGTCGTAAACAAAGTCTCTAGATTCTCTTACAGGGAGAAACATCGTAAAGTTTGTGTACAATTAGAAAAGAGAAAAATACCGACATTTAGAATCTAAAGATGTAAACATGTGATTTTTTAAGAATATTGCTGCTTGTAAATTACGTAATGGTGCAAGATCTTTGTTCAGCACTTGGAAACTGTATCAGTTTCTTAACCCAGAGTTTCATCGCTGTTTTCACAAAATACCAGCAGTGAATTGAGTTTACAGCCCACACTTTCAGACCTGTTCTCCCCAAGATATATTATAATATCCTTCCTTCCATCTACGCTCAGGTCTCCCAAGCTGTCTTCCACTTCAGGCTTTCAGGTGCAATGAATTTCTTATCTACGTATCCCTTGTATCTTCTCACTTCTGTTTACTCATCCTGGCTGTGTTCTTTTGAGTATTAATTATGAATCTTCTCTTTACGCGATTTTTCTGATATAAATTCTTAATGCATCCCCACAAGAAGGAATCTAAGATTGTGAAGTCTGGCGAATGAGGTGGTCAGATAACTACGTAGTGGTTGAGACTTCGACCCATGTTGATACAACATTTTTCACTCATAATAACTCCAAGTTTGGAACGCGGTGTTTATGTATAGTGTCAACTATACTTCTGTAATAGAGCCCATTCAAATTTCGGTTGTGATTAGTTCTATTATGATACATTTGTGATTATAGTTTCGAAACTATTTCACCGTATATAGGCCGCTGATAAGTTGGCGAAGTTTGAAAGCATCCGTGGCATGCTGTAAATTAGATGTGACCCGTAACATATTCATTTGCTCGCAGACGGCTTCGTTAACTGGATCCGTTGCCTCAATCAATTCAGGCACTTTGCCAAGTCTAAGCACATGTTCTGTCAACAGAAAGTTATTACAGAATGTTTCTTGTAACTTACCTCATGCATTACCTGATCTGAATAATTGGATTTTGATTTTAATTACACTGTTGCTCTTTACATACCGTGCAGCAAATTGAAGCCCACCTCAGAGGTCGTGTTAATCAGTATGTGACGTCAGCAGCCTTTGGTTTCTGTGGCTGTGGGTTTGAATAATCTGTCGGATTATTATTGTTTGTTTGTTTCACAGATGCATGTTACATTATCTGGTTTAAACAAATATTTTCTCAGTCCATTACGTGCTTGAACTTTCTTTGACAACGAAGTGGCATTCTTAACGACTAAAGTAATGTTTAAGTAGGTTGTATTATTGCAGTGAATATTAAGTAAATGTGTGATGCAGGTGGTTGAACTGTCTTAGAATTGTGTCCAATGCCCGGCTTTTGTTATTAGTACTGTTGAACCTTCTGGTCGTATTACCATTACGTTGTTAAATGGATAGTTGGTTAATTAGTTAGTTTGGGCTTTATAATAGAGGCATTTAGAGGTGTTTCACTGCTCAGCTAATATTGTTAAGGCGATGTAATGTTTGAGGTTCAGATGGGTTGCACTCATAGGAAAGTAAGAACTGTATAATAAATTTAATTATTGAAAACTCTGTGTTAAGATGCCATTTAAGTGACGAAGACATGAAAACAAGAGAAATTGTTCGTAGCATAACTAGATGGACTAGCTTATAATATTTTTTTTTCTAATATCTGTCTTTTGTATTGACGTCTATCAAACCTTAGGTCGCATAATGACGTGAAATTTCGTAAAGTTGAACGTCAGCTACTCAATCACGGCTCTACATCAGGTGGGAAATTAGGTATATAGAACATCTTTGTGCAGATTTTATGCCCCAGATGGAGGTATGTCTGCTGCTGAGGTACATGGTTTGAATCTTTTCCGACGACCGTATATTGCAAGACTTCTTAAGGCATTAAAATTAACTTCTAGTCATAAATGCTCTGTGAACCGGATGGCGCACTTTTAAGTCTGTTGAAACGAGAATTTGCTTTGTTGCATTTTTTTAAAGCCAGTTCATGGTTCGCTGCTGTCATTAAATCTGAAGTCTCCTGGTAGTCGGTTTGTACGTATTTGTTGCGAATTGGAAGTATAAATAATCTGTTTACTGTACAAAATACCTTGGGCGATTATTTACAGACTAATCTTAAGTGCAGGCCTACGTCACCACAAAAGATCTTTTGATTTTCTACCATGAGTTAGCACGAATCGCGTAATGTTGGTACGACTGGTTGTGTGCAGATAAATCAGATGTGAGAATAGTGAGATTTAGAGCTTTGTAAGGGGGATAGAGCTGATATTCGTGAATGTTAAGCTAAGGAATGTTAACTTCTCTTATAGCACTCGGTTATGAAAGGGATCAACATTATGAGGTACCAGAGATAAGCCTTTAATGAAGCTGCACACTAGTCTACACGTTCAACAGAGACGGAAGCAATTTGTGGAGCTGCCAGCACTGTGCTGTGCGTCATCTGGAGGTCCCGAAAGATTCTAATTCTTCTGCATATTCACCCTTCGCCTATTACATTTTCCGCCCTTCCATGCAGTAATTTAGACTTTCTTCCGTTTATTCAACCGTTGTTATTTCATGCACCCAACCACTTACCGTCTTTCGACCTGCCATCTATTAATGAACGTCACAATCGAGTGGTCAGCACTTCGTAATCTGGAGTTTCTGGGTTCAAATCTCGGTCATGAGAATAACTATCGTGAAAGGGCTTCCTCGTGATTATGGACCTCTGAAACGTCGGTAATATTATTCGCCGCCTTCTGACCCAGAAATCTTGCTAAATAATTATCTTGTTTAAAATGCCTTAATTTGGACACGTGTCACGGAGGTGATCCTCTGTTGGCCAAAGAACATTTCGAAATGTCTGCTCGGAATCCAGGGAACTGACGTAACATTTTGAGAACCCTGTGTTGAAGTCTTAGTACAAATCCAAGTTTTTTTTACACACTTGTCGGGTTCAACAAGTCAGTGGAGTGTTCTAGGATCGAATTTGGTTCTTGTCCAAGTCTGCAGTCTAAATTACTGGCGCGTTTGTACACTCACAGGCGAAATAAGGTGAACCTTCGTAGCCGGCGTGTGTCGTTCATTGGCATCTTATTGTAAAAGATTAGCCAAAGTGACTGTTATTATTAGGGCTTTTTAAAAAAATAAACTGTGCTAAAGAAATTGCGTAGTATTTTGGCAATCTTATGAACATATAATTTTACGTTGTCAGAAAAAGGTCAGGTTAAATTTCTCTTGTTGTGAGTCGCGCGAATTTCTCGAAGTGTTTATCATTAAGATTCGTATTGATTTAATGCTCTTCATTAAGCTGAACTTTTGCTGTCAGCGACAGTTACTGATCATGGTCATTGTTGTATGCATTAAACGCCCCATAACCACAGAGAGGACAATCAACGAAGGAAAATGAGGAAGAGAGGAGGAATTAACAATACAGAATCTTCTTGATTTGGCAGTGTTAATAAATTGAAGTCTGTCTTCTAGGTTGTTGCGTCGTGTTCTTCGGTAGAAGTTCACTTACGTTTCAGAGGTGCTTGGTGCCTCCATCATTAGGACGATGAGTAATCAACGTGCGGTTGCCTTGAGAACCCTAAATCTTACTTAACAAATGATTCCTTATTTTTGTGATTGTGTTTCTTGTACGATAATAATGTTATATTTAGTTGTGAGATGGTTAAGTTTAATAATTTCGATTTTAATCCTTCTGGGCTTAAGTTAATACTGACAAATTCACATACTTAATACTCTGATCCCATAGCTTTGTAGTTCTTGTCATCTCCTGTTTTCTCTTGTCGGCTACCCGAAACATTTGTAACATGGGCATGCATAAGTAAGTAGACACAAATAAATACAGCGTTATTCAGAGCCTCCCGTGAGAAGATTTTAGTTCATATAGTAAGAAATCGTACATTTATAGAACCCTAAAGAGTCACCTGCTCCCTTAAACCTGTATAGAGATGTCCTCTTTCACAACTCAAATCAGCTTAGATGTTTCACAACGTAGTTCTGGGGGGGGAAATATGGCGTGAACGTCTTCCCTAAGTTCTTCAAGTAGTATCGTTACCTGGGATTTTGAAACCAAATTTTGTCTTACATAGTGATCTTTTGGCTTTGAGTCACTAATAGTGCTGCTATTATTATTATTATTATTATTATTAAGTGTTCTGTCTTACGACAGGTCCATTGCTCTGCCCAAAAAGAGCTCTCCAGTTGTCCCTATTCTCGGCTTCTCGCTTTAATTCCTGGAACGTCATCTTCTTTCCTTGTTTAAGATCGTCGGTTAGCTGTATCAATCTTCTTCCTAGTCCTCTCTTTCCTTCAACCTGGCCTTCGGTGATATCACTCATTAATCCATTCCTTCTCATAATATGTCCCAGCCAGTTAGCTTTCCTTCGTGTAATCGCCTGCAGAATGCTTCTTTGCTCGTTGACTCTCCTCAATACTTCTTCGTTGGTCACTCGATCCGTCCACCTGATCTTCTCTATTCTTCTCCAACACCACATTTCGAAACTCTCCAGGTATTTCTGTTCCTTCTTCCTGAGTGTCCAAGTCTCTGCTCCATACAGCGCGACACTCCATACGTAACACTTCACTAGTTTCTTCTTCATCTCCAAGTGGGTTATAAAATATTTCAATACTTTCAAATAAGAGAGCCTAGTTCTCGAGATACGCAAGCAGAGGCCTACAGGATGTGCGTTAATTTAGACCTCAGTGTGAACTAACAGTAGTAAATATATCAGATTGGAACGTAGCGCCTTTGCCAGCTGTGATAACGAAGCGCAGGTTATCCTGCGTCTAACAAAACCTGTTTCTTAATTCAGTTGTCGAATTTACGATACTGCCTGTCTGTTAAATCACGGAATTGTTCCCACGGACTTGGCTTCTTGAGATGTGGAAGAGTTTGTGTTGATGTCAGTTGTGACTAATTAACTAACTACCTAACAGGCTGTTTGAGTAATTGGTAATGTAAGTAAGTAATGTGACCTGAAGGTTTAGCATCTGATTTAACATGTTTATATTATAATTATAATGTTATCTTATAATAAGGGATCTTGTTTGACGTCTACACAAAACAATTTGCAGAACAATCTTTTCACTTATCGACTGTTCGGTCAGAGGTTTTGTTATAATTATATCTCTCTCTACGAGCAAAGGATGCCTCTGTCTCCTTGTAAAACCTAATTTTCTGTTCATTTGTGTTCCCTTTTCCGTTTAATTCTCTGTTATGTGCCCTTTGGAGCTGTCACACCGTCGTGAAATGATCAAAACGTCTTGAAATTGACGTTTGTCTTTTAATTGGCTCAGTCACAATCGGGTCATCATTTTAACGAATATTACGCCCATGCAAGACAGTGAGTTTATTTTCAGAAGAAGTTTCTCAGTTCCAGGTAGTTGGAGGACAGGTAAAAAGTTTTATTCATCTGAGTGTGGAAAGTACTTGTGTTAAAAACATAAGTGTTAGGAGCGCCCTTAAGAATAAATACTTTCAGGTTTCAAGATCTCCACACGAGTCACTTGTCATTCCGAGCATGAAAGGAGCGGTCAAGAAGATCTCGGGTCTTGAGATAGCAGTCCCGTAATTTGTACTTATATCTTGCAGCATTAATTAACACTAAAAGCTGTGGTTTTTTCTTTCTTCATAATCATTTTGTCCTACTCCGTTTCCTCTGCCATTCCGAGCTTATGAAACACTGAAACTTGCTACCATGAAAGAGACTTTTGCCTTCTTGCGGTGCAGAGTTAAAACTCGTGTATATTATGGTTTCACGAGAAATAAAACCATTACCAGAACAATTACGCTCTCAGGATCTAAAATAATTGCGACACATTTTCACCCACGAAACAAAATATAGCAGCATTTGTGTCAAATGCGACTGAATAAGGGAAGGAGCATCCATTTAGGATGGAAAATAAAACTGCGTAATTAAATTGACATGTCAGAGCAGCATTTCAGCCGTTGATCCCATGGGAAACAACTTGGCAGGAGTCTGCTGAGTTGGTCCAGCGGCAGTAATGGATTTGGTGGCAAAGGAAAAATCCTGCCCCTGGTTGGAATACAACCCCCGGATATCCAGCCTCGGATATCAAACTCGTCTCCTTCACTAATTGAGTTATGCTTCGTAACGTTTGAATTGATATATTTTAGACCACCGATGTCATTTGTGTGGTAATTATGT
Organism: Zootermopsis nevadensis; assembly: GCF_977971745.1. Lineage (NCBI taxonomy): Eukaryota > Metazoa > Arthropoda > Insecta > Blattodea > Termopsidae > Zootermopsis > Zootermopsis nevadensis. The sequence continues at coordinate 9,383,908 of NW_028259153.1, read as the reverse complement.
TGACAAACTATGACGGCGATGGAAATTATACTGGTAGATGCCCTCAAAGATCGTGCCATGGGTCAGCTTTCCAGGATTCAGAACCAGGGCAGGTAATAAGCGAGATTTTAGGTTCCCAGGGCGATTGCTTTATCTACATTTCGTATGATGAACGTTGATTGTCTCATGCCCATAACGGCATGCAATGTAACTGTGTTCCCAGAAAATACCTTGCAAATATTGCTAATTGAATATTCAAGATCCTAAATCTACCTCGACCCTTTTACATATCTTTGCGTTGCTGGTCACGTGACCACATCGTCAGTACATGCATCTTCTTGTGATGCACACGAACACGAACGCGATAAACATAAATCCTGATGTACACGAACGTAATAAAAGGACGGGTGTAACGAACATAAACAATGTATTGTGACGCGATTGTTATTGGGGTTTGATAATATTGAATTCCTGCAGGACCTCGCTTCTGGGCCAGGATTCGCAACTACGCACCACATACAATTTTCAGGACGTTCTTTGAATAAGTTTGTTTCTAAAATGGTGACAGAATTAATATTGTAGCCGTTAATGAGTTGCGCTAAGTTATGCTGAGCTGTGTTGCTCTGTAGTCCAAAAATTAACCAACTGTTCTTCGTACCTCACGCCACCATCCCAGTTCTAGTTAAATTTCGTTACATAACAACTCTGCTTTTTTGTTTGCTGTGCGCTCTGCAGCAGCAGCCTGTATGATTAAGCAATTATCATTATAGTATTGACTCAAAAACATTCTTTCTGAATTCATTTTGTTAAAATCAAGTGCTGACATACTGTATTTTGAAATCGGATTTTTCAGATAATGTCTGTGGATGTGAACTGGATTTATATGACTTGGGATAGAGTCCAGCTGGCTGTTTGTTTTTGTAAACACGGAAATTAACTCTGAATAAAATGTGGGAATTTTTTTTTAAATATATGAATGACTTCATTCCACAAGACGGGCTCTAATGCATGGAGATTGTACCCTTTTCGCGCCAATCACCAGTTCTTTCAGCAGTCAAAGTGCAAGGATGTTTACGTCACAAGTGCAACGAGTGTTCATTGTCGAACACTTACTGACTTCTCGTTCTTACTTGAGTTGTCAGAACGAGCTTAGAAATACATTTCTCAGTTATCGTGTATCACGCCTGGTGAACAGTTAATGCGAGACAGGAGTGCAGGACAGACCTTCGGTGTTAATGGAAGTACCGCTGAAAGCGGTGGATGTTTCCGACATAGTGAAATTTTTTCAGGAATGTTTTGCTTGACTTTTCGATCACTGTGTATCTAACGCCAACGCAGAACGCCTGTTTCTGGCTCTGTAGTTACAGGTGATGTAATGAAGGCATTTGACAGGTAGTTAACGGTCAGCGAGTTTACCCACTGCGTTCGTTTGAGTGTTTTTATGATATAACACTTGTGACGAGAGTCGATATTACCCGTGCTTTGTATATGACAGATGTTCCAATTTCTCTCTCTCTATGCTTGCAGTTGTGTAGTGACAGTAATTTAACAGAAGTTAGGGTTGACATTTCTGAAAATCCTTCCATTCTAAACGAAGTAACTCTTATATGTTGTGCTGTGTTTTGGCGCCGTGTAGACTTCGAATCTATACAGCGGCAAATTCCATTATGTTATTGTCCTTAGCGCCTTGATTACCTCAAGTCTCAGAGGTAATTCCTTGTACCATAACCTGAAGTTTAAATACTACCAATACGAAATTTGGCCATTGGACCCGATCCTTACCTAGTGTCCTCGACCATTTCCTTAGGCATATCCTTAGTAACAATTTTACTACGGCATGGCTCGTCCTCGGATTGCGGATAGAGGTGAGTGTTTATGAAGAATGTAAACACCAAAACATTTATTCTTGCTGCATATTGGCGTGTTCGTACCAAAGATTTGGACCTAATTTTTACCATGCGACCGTAAATTACTGCGTTGTCTCAGGTTGGAAGCGGATTCTTCATCTCATGAATTGGGGGGGGGGGGGGGGGGGTTTCCCCCCCCCCCCCCCAGTGTAAGTACCAGGCTTTACATTAACTTTCGTCCGCATAAGCGTAGCAATAAATCGCAGGCTAAATGAAATCATAAGCGTGACGCTTCAATATACGATTTATTATTGATTAATTATTTTATCTGCCTTAACTTATTCACAAAAGAAACGACGGAATTTTAATCTAATGCGGATGCTTACCACTAGTATAATTAAAATGTAAGAGTATACGTTTTAAAGTTATTTTCATTATTCTATACTGATTCAGTAGTTTGTTGAAAACCGATTGTTGATAGAACAGCATAGATTCAGATGATATCTTATGGCGCTGTATCGGACGTAATTGTAATGCTGAACGGTATATCTGTATTGCCACAAATGTTGACGCTTGGAACGAGCAGACAAGCGCATATAGCCGGAGTAGCTGATGCGCGAAAACCCCACTATTGCTTCTACCGGGGATTACGTTTTTAACTACATGGTTCTTTTTATGTTCCCTATCGAGAATTACTATTGATTCCTGTGGTATCAGTTCTTTGTCAGACTATATTTACCTTATTTTATTTCAGCCCATCCGTTGTCTTTTCATGTTTCTTCCAGCACTGACTTGAAGGCGGTGTAAGATGGGAGTTGTTTCTGGGTTTTACTTTGCCAATACTTCGGAGGAACGCACTGTAGCTCAAACGATGGTCTCAATCTTTTCCAAACGGCGTTACAACTCAAAAGACTGCCATCGACATGTTGTAAAATTATTTATTATAACTAATGTCAAGTACTAACCGATTTGCATCAACACGTCTCTCTCTGCTCACTAGTTCCACGTGTTATTTGCACCGTCTGACCGTGCTGTGACTTCGCGAATCCGACGTGCCGCGGCGCTGTGTTGCATGGTTACCATGACGACCCTACACTTGTCAGTTGTAATAGTGGCTTGATACCGCATGAGTGCAGCATCCCGGGATCCAGCGAGGGCAGGGTGCGGTGTTGGGGTTGAAGTTAAACTTCCAACAGACTGACATACATCCATATCATACTTGTTTCTTTTTTTCTTTTTTTTGTGATGTGTTTGAATACGTGTGCGTTGTTGATACAATTTTTGTACTTTCAAGAGGGATATTAGTGAAACAATTTTGTGTGAATTCAATTGGCTTGTGTGGTGTTGTATTAGTATGTGAATAACGAATCTAGAATTGTGAAACGTGAATGGTCCGCGATAATTTGTATATGAGGTGTTTAGAATTATTTTATTTTTGATTTAAAAGATTTCTGTCATGGCTGTGATACAATCAGTCAACGTAGGCATATTTAAAGTAGTACCTCGATTGAATCTCCTGCCTGTTATAAAGGCTGGATAATTCCTGGTTCTCTTCAGTCATTGCACATCTTTCATTGCACGAAATGACTGCTTACCTATAAACGGATCATTTTAAATTTTCTTAATTATTCCATAACCATATTATGCGACCTAAATCATACGCAATTCTCTTTTCACTTGACTGAAATAAAATAAACATTGAAGCGACCTTTTAAAAGCCGAAACAAGTCGCTGAGTTAATTGTTTATTTAAAATGTTAGGGATTAAGTTACCGTTGTTCGTAGCTTGCGTCATACAGGCGTATTGGGGGCATGGCAGTGAAGTTTCACACATTAATATCGATTTTGGATGGAGTCAGAGGCTTAATCACTCAGAGGACTTCATTGTCCCTTGTAAGAGGCCCATTGAAGTAAGAAGCTGGGTTAGTAGCATTAAGCAGTACGTCCTGATGGAGTATTAGAGCGTGGAGGTGAAGCTTAATACATTCTCGTCGATTCTAGATGGAAGTAACAGGATTGTTGCTAGTTTTTTTTGCCTAAAAACCTCAGGAGAACTTACTGTATCCAATAAATAAGACGGCAGGTGTGCCATATATAGGCCTACGTTTGTAATTAAGATACAACACTAAATGGCTACTCAGCCATAAATGAATGACTTATTTTGCATTCAGATTCTTGTTCTTCGCTACTCGTAGATGACATTTAATGTATAAATCTTTGTTTCCGGGGATAAGGCACTCCGAATTTTGACTGTTCTCCAACGTTGCGACAAGCATTGCAGTGTTCCTGTCCTTGTCCAATCACGTCACTCATCTCCCTCTGCCAGTTCTCTATAAAGATCCGAACCCAACCACACTTTCGTCCTGAAGATGGCAACTGGAATATTTGCCGAAACGTTGGTTAACGAATTGTCGGTGTTGATTATCCACGAAAGCCTGAGTTATGCTTTATTCAAGTTGTTATTTAAATGTTTGTATGAGTAATATATATTGAAATGCCAGAAATGCCTCTGTTGAAAGAGGCGGTCTTGAGGTTTTGGCACAATTAATGCATACAAATAGCAGTTCTCCTTCTAGAACTTTAGAATCGCGAATTGACTTCGTCTTACACTGGCTAGGAAGTCCATTCATTTCCGCGTTGACTATTCTCGTGTAACTTTTGACTGTGTTTGTACATAATAATAAGTCGATCCTCGTGATATTCCCAGCAGTTACATGTCTGAGAAAAACCGTTTTAGAACGTCGTAAAGAAGTCGCTGTGAAATAATAAATTCTTGTGAGGTTTGATAAGAGTTAGCGTTTGGGTATAATAATATATAAAAATTGTTACATTATTTGTGAGTGGATTTGTGGTTGGCATTTACAAGAATCAGTCGGTTTGTAACTTCTGTTTGTCGACATTATACTTGATGGCATTTTGTGTATGGTGAAATATAAGCAGCAAGACGGATAAATTTAACGTTGTACCGGAAATAACCAATCGATCGAAGGTTCATTGTAGAATTTCTATGGCTTTAAAATGGTTAACATTTTCCATTGAGACTGCAGTGAAAAAGTCAGACATCAAAGAAATTTGTTAAACTTGCATTTTGAATTCCTACTTGTAAATTTCGTGATTTTTTTTTACACTGTCATTCAGTTATTTGTGAATTTGACTGCAACCGTATAGTTCTATGTTCAATTTTCGAGATCGGATTTCTTCTTATTTTTATTCAGACATACAAACGATTGACCGTGCCGTAAAATCATGACATTTGAATTCTTTGGATATAATGAATTTTAAGGGATGCATCCAGTTGTGTGTTCCGTCTGCACAACTATTTTTGATTATAGTCTCAATGTTTGTTAAGAATTCACTATATGTTTCGATCTTAATGGATTATCTTCATGTTGTTTCCTTACGTGTTTGAATCTAGTAGATATGACTGCTGATTTGTGTAGGTATTTTCTGTTGCTGACTTTACCACGTAATGGACTGTGTCTTAAGCAGCTTACCTATTTTAGTAAAGTGGACTCTGTTGGTGTAGTTGCCGGTGGAAAGCTTTGTCTTTGGGTATATTTCTTACAGAAACAATATTTTTGACATTGCCCAGTGTCTCGTGTATGCTTCCTGTAAAGAACGTTTCGGGAATTGGCTATACTCGTCTACAGGTTATTGATTTCCGTGTTACCGACTCTTTTATTGTGACTAATCACTATCACAAATAAAAAACAAAACAAAAAGTAATTGTCATGACAACCAATCACCTGGTGATGGTGGAACTAACTCCCGAAACTGCTTTTTTATCACATTTACCTCAGACAATGGTTAGTGGTTAGGAAAGATGGCTGTCTTCTGGGTTGTTTCTCCGTGTAGTGTGATAGGAATTTACCGACTTTTCAGAGGTGCTTGCTGCCTCCATGGTCGGGTCGATACAGAGCATTGTGTTTCCAAGCACCCCACCAGGCAATAGACGGTATATCATAAAATAGGCTGCGGTTGTCTCCTTCCAAATTCATTTCTATTTACTATCCATAGTCACCTTTTATGGACTCTCTAGTTAAAATCTGGCCATATTACCTGAAGATATTATTCGTAATCCTGTACTTTATCGGTGGCTATATAACATACATGTTCGATAAAACAGTTAAATACACCATGGTTACTTGGTAGATGTGTCCATTCGTTGTTTGCCAGGCAACGCAGTTGATGTGCGACATTAAGAAGAGAGCCAATGAAATGTCGATGGTGATGTTCATCTGAGTTTTGGCACCCTATAAAATCGTGCCACCGTTGTGGACATACATTCTTTATCTTCTGGGTTGAAGTGGCGATACTGGGAAGTAGCGTGATTAAATTTCGAAACGTTTTCATCTACCGACAAGTCTAAACTCTTAAGCCACCAAGTGAAATGTCATTATACCGAAATGGCTTCGTCTCCTGTTCTTCGTTTGTAAAACCCGGAGAACTGAGATTTAACAATATAATATGTGTGTACACCTCTTTACTGTTTTATTAGACCTAAAGACGTGTTTGTTTTGAGAGTATGATCAAACAGGGATAGCGATTAAGATAATTCCATGTTGCTAACATTCAAAATGTGAGCTAAAGGTTTGTGTATTTCCTTCCGACATACCTTGCGGTTCATGCACCAGTGTCTTGAATACTTCCACTGTTCTAACGTTATCTAATGCACACTCATGTTATCAGAGTCCTTGAATTTACTTTTATGCTCATGCAAGTAAATATAGGTGTATTTGTTAGGATATTCTCCGTCAGGTAAACAATTTCGGGGTTTCGTAGCTGAGACACTATGTATTTTAAATTCAGCGATTCGTCCCATAAGAAAGTGAAAAAGTAATTCTCAGTTTTGGAGTGTGTATTATTTCGAAAGGCATTTGTATTTTTCTGTTACGATTTTATGTAACAACATTAGATACAGATCTACTGTTATAAATCTAAACGAATATCACGGACAGGACACTGAAGAGGTGTACCATTTTTCGTTTCTGTGCCCTTAATTATTGACATCGAAAAATAAGTGGAACAAAATTAACAGATATTAATGCGATATGCATTTTGTATCATGCGTAACTAGCCGTTTCAGAGGAACAGAGAAGTTAGATTTGAGCTTTGTCATAAGTACGAATTATATTGGTCTATAGAATTTAAATAAAATTAAGGTGAATTGCATTCCGTGTGGACTTGTAAACCTACCCTTATACCACATTTAATTCAAGTGCGTTAAATGGTTTCCGAGATGAAACATGCCGGCGGATTTACGATTGAAAACACATCAAGTCTCTGTAAAGATTTCATTCTTAACAAAACCAGGCTAAATAGATAGTGCGTCGTAAAATATGATTCAAAGACTTGCTTGACGTTATCTCTCTGGGCGACATCAGTGATAATGCAACAAATAATATCGTTTTAAAATTGAGAGCTCATGTTCTCACGGTAACTATCTTCTGGGATGTTACGCCTTGGAATCTGGTATAAGTTTACCGACGTTTCAGAGGTCGTGCTGCCTCCGTCATCAGGGCGATGTATTCGTCGCCCTCATGACGGAGGCAGCACGACCTCTGAAACATTGGTGGACATTACCAGACTACACGGCTAAATAAGCCAGAAGATAGCAATCATATTTTTTATGTATTTTTCTTACGATTTTTTGTTATTATTTTTTATAAATAGTTGAGGATGAGTTCGTCTTCAGGATTTTTATTGCTGTACGTAAGTGTGATAATCGCGTAACTTGAAGTGAATGATTTGAGACACAAATGATGGCGTCTAGGAGTAATCGCGTTGGATATTTGTCGTGTGGAAGCAAGAGGACGCATTGTTGTGGTGGAAACAGCAACTATTGTAAGAGTAACAATGTGAAGAACAGTAACAATGACATGCTGCCGATCTACTTGGACGAGGCCATCCTCCACCGAATCGCGTTCACTGTCTGGCACACAGCTCTCCATCTGGAACGCGAACAGGTCCGTGATGACGCCATAGTGGGAACATTTGCTGTTGGCTTGTCACAACATTTGCTGGCTGTCAAGTTGCCGACAGCTGTAAAAAAAAGCACATGATATTAACACTTGCTTACATCACATTGTACAAAAACCAACATGCACAAAGAAAAGGTGTTCAAAATAGAACTGCGAAAAACATGTGTATAAATGTAGCTGCTACGTCGTATCAAGCCAGGTCCCAAATTTTCAAACTCTTCAAGGCCATTTTAAAGGATGTTACTAGTTTCAACCCTTCCTTTTAATTTCTGCGACAACTTTGTCGATTACTGTCGGCTTCTACTTGCGGTGTCCGCGTCATTCCATTGGTCTCCAGACTTATCTGGCATGTATATTCAAGGGGAGAAATCTTGCTCTGCTTGATTTATAAAATTTCCATGATTATATTAATCATTTAATTTTCATTTTGGAGTATACTCATTGCTTACTGATTCATTTTCCTCCCCTGAAGATTTCTGGAACGTCGTAACTTTCATTGATATTCCGAAATATATTTTAAACGTTATATTAGATCCTTGATCGCCAGTTGTTCAAACTAGCATCCGAATACCCCGAAATAAATCGTGACTATTTCGTTAAAATTCCTACTTTTTTCCCTCCAATTCGTGATTGGATGCTCTTGATTTCTGCAAGTGAAATAATTGCTGTCACATACCCTACTCAGTCTCAACTTATACGTGGAAGCAAATCAAATCTCATATCATAAACACAGTACTTTGTAGCAAAATATCGAATTTAGGGACATCTATACACATCTCATACGGACTTTATCTTGATGTACATTCGAACTGATTTCTTGTATGAAGCTGTAGTATGCTATTCGTCTGCCTTGTGAGTTTGTAGAGTATTCGGCCCTGATGTATAACATTTCGTTTTAACACGCAGATACATACCAAAGGGAACAAATTAGTGAAGGTGATGCTATTAAATCTTATACTTTCGTATATGCTCCTTTTTCTGAATTAAGATATAAAAGTGGAAGTATAAAAGATAAAAGCATAGACTGGGTTATATAAATGTCTAGACGCGAACATGAGATATAATTATGTGAACCTCACCAGTTCCCATCTGCAGAGGGAAAACTTTGTGGAACATAAAAGTAACTTAGCTTTTAAAATAATACTATACGGTTTTCAATGTAGATATGTGTTCTATTTGATAATAAGACGTTATTATTTTCTGTGATCTAGTCAACATTCCTTTCTTAAGGAAGGACTAAGCTGAGATCACTATTCTCTGTGTGCGCCCCTCAACATTTCGACTATTTGACCGTACGAGGTGCGATCGGAAGGTTTCCAGACTGCGCGTATAAAAACCCGTACACCTATCTCAGGTATTAAATTCATCCATCACCCTCGAAGTAGTTCCCCTAGGAGTGAACACAACGATCGCAGCGTCGCTGCCAAGCCTGGAAGCATCCCTGGAAATCTTTCTTTGTCAGCCTGTCAAGCACCATCTGCGATTCTGCCTGAATCTCTTGCCAAAGACTCGCCAAAACGGCTACGGAAACCTATGAAATGCTAAAGCAAGCATTTGGGGAGTCCGCAATGGGTCGTGCACAAACTTTTGTGTGACATTCACGTTTTAAAAATGGCCGAACCTCTGTCGATGATGACGAGGACGAGCGTTCTGGACGACCATCTTCGAGCACAACGCCCGAAAATGTTACGAAGATTCGGCAGGCCATTCACGAAGATCGACGTCGTACCATCAACGACTTGTGCGACATTGTTGGGATAGGCTATGGGACCTGTCAGCTGATTCTAAAGGACGGAAGCGGCCGTCAAAGTGGCTCAACCACAACTGGCTGCTGCATCATGACAACCGCCCTCAAATTTCGGCAGTTTTTGGCCTCAAACACCATGGCCGACATCCCGCACCCTCCTTAGCTACGTGTGACTTCTTCCTCTTCCCAAAGATGAAAATTCAGCTAAATTGAAGGAGATTTGAGACGATAGAAGAGATTCAGGCAGAATCGCAGATGGTGCTTGACAGGCTGACAAAGAAAGATTTCCAGGGATGCTTCCAGGCTTGGCAGCTGCGCTGGGATCGTTGTGTTCACTCCCAGGGGAACTACTTCGAGGGTGATGGATGAATTTAATACCTGAGATAAGTGTACGGGTTTTTATACGCGCAGTCTAGAAACTTTCCGATCGCACCTCGTATGTCTTTGGAGACCACCTTAGTCTTGTAGTTCTGTGTTTCCTACAATGTGGCAGACGAACGAACTTCTGAGGAGAGAGTGACGCTAGCTTCACTTAAAGATGGGGTCCTTAAATTATTAATGAAGGCAGGTAAAAATAGATTAAGAAACCTCCAAAGGGAGGCGACCAAGACCCACACTGGGTTGTAGAGCCACAGGAAAAGAGAGAAGGCAAAAACTCTTGTTAAGGTAGAATGTAAAACAAAATTGCAGCTGTTCTAGAATATTCATGTAGCTGTCATTAATAAAGCGACTGCTAACGAAACAGTGAAGCCAGGCATGTGAAATAGGCATTGTGCAATTTGGTATGAAGTTTGGTTATAAAACATAGGGCTGCTTACAAATTAGGTATGAACTGTTGTTTATATTGAATTGTATTTGTTTGCCATTTATAAAAACTTCAGTCTGCACCTGCAAAAGACTGCAGTTCTCGAAGTCACACATCTTGAGGAGTTTACCCTGACGGGTCGTTAATTTCATATGTAACATTATACGAAAATAAGTAAGATAATAACGATATTATGTGCCGATCGCAATGTTTACGCGGTCTAGGGCGTAGACTATCGAATAATGGAATAGTGGTTTCGAATCTTACTCGAGGCATGGGATGTATCTCGATGTTTTTCTGCGTTGTATTGTCTCTTATAAGTATAGGTTTTACGTCGGGCTGATCCCCCGTCCAGGGAGTCCTGTTAGATGTCTAAAACTATTCACAGGTTTATAACTCTTTTTTGAAATGGGACAGGGCAGAAAGCTCAATTAATAAAATGATGAAATACAACATTCAAGCAGTTTGGTTGGATTTTATTGTTGAATTATAAACTTACATGACGTGAGTTTTGGATTAACTGCGACACAAGATTTATAGAACTGAAGTCTGTTCAGTCCAGCTATGGAAATCTGTTGTTAAAATTCATTTAAGGTTGTCACAAGCACAAAATGCTATATGGACGAACATTGAAAACATGAAATGTTAACCTGTTGACATGAAATTTGTAATTTATGAGAATGCAGTTTTAAGTGCAGGATGTGGACTGAACAGGTCACAGTAACGCATTTGTCGTATGTTTCTGGACATTTTAGGTCGGAACGGATCGCAGTGGCAACTGTAAATCCAATAATCTTTCGAGTTCAGATTAAATTAAGTTATTACGTAGATGAGGTTTGATGATAAAATCCATTTGCTTTTTTAAAAGGGTTTCTGATGTGTAATTATACTTTTTTAATGTAACGATACGTGACCGCTTCCAAATGCCAAAGCAGTATCTCTAATATTCGTTTCTCTTTCTTTACAGCACAGCTACGATGCCGCACCGACGAAGAACCCGGCGAAAACGAAGCAGGTAAGAAAAAATATTCTCATTTACTTTGACTTTTTAGCTGTTATTACGTAACAGTTTCATATTTGTTAAATTACATTTAATATGAAGATATCCGTCTTCTGGGTTGTTGCGCTGTGTAGTCTGGTTGATGTTAACCAACGTTTCAGAGGTCATACTGCCTCCGTCATCAGGGCGATGAAGATTTCTGTCTTCTGGGTTGTTGCGCTGTGTAGTCTGGTTGATGTTAACCAACGTTTCAGAGGTCATACTGCCTCCGTCATCAGGGCGATGAAGATTTCTGTCTTCTGGGTTGTTGCGCTGTGTAGTCTGGTTGATGTTAACCAACGTTTCAGAGGTCATACTGCCTCCGTCATCAGGGCGATGAAGATTTCTGTCTTCTGGGTTGTTGCGCTGTGTAGTCTGGTTGTTGTTAACCAACGTTTCAGAGGTCATACTGCCTCCGTCATCAGGGCGATGAAGATTTCTGTCTTCTGGGTTGTTGCGCTGTGTAGTCTGGTTGTTGTTAACCAACGTTTCAGAGGTCATACTGCCTCCGTCATCAGGGCGATCGCCCTGATGACGGAGGCAGTATGACGGATATCTTCATACTCACCGCTGTGAGAACCTCAAGTCTTACATTTAATATTTTTTGGTATTTAAAATTTGACTATTTACAATCCAAGAATGTCAAGTAATTTTAAATTCTAAATTTCTATTTGTATCGGAACATCCATTTCATCTACATATTCATAGGTGTATCGAAAATGGAGATAAAGTTCCACACATTCTTAACGTAATGAGTGATCATGTGTACTACACTTAGTTTAGTAGAACATGAGCCATGGCCTCTTGTGTCTTGTAGAAATTTACTTGACTGGATATCAGTTCATGTTCATAGCTCTCAGCCCACCGAACTAACAGCACGCCCCAGCGTATACACCGTCTGAAATTTCCCGGTAGGTTTCCTACCGATTGCATTTCAGGTACTGGACAGGAGCTGGTCTTGGGGAAAACGCTGTCTTGTACATATGTGTTTATGTATTGATTTATGAATTGACGCTGATATGTGAAAAAAAACAATAGAAATTCTGGGTACCTAATTGTACACGACACTGTTTCTCAATCGGTGGTCCGTGACTACTGTTGGTCTTTGGTGTACTTTTTTTATCGGTCAGAAAATCGAAATTATCCGACAACTTATGATTTCTAATAAATAGTTTTATATACCTACGTACATAAATGTTAATTTTAAGCATTTAATGTACGTGATTATAGCTCTTAGATTTTTAGTATCACGTGAAATTGAACGTCACGGCCGAGCAATGAGCACTAAGGCTTATTTTGGAGGTCCTGGGTTTAAGTCTGGACACGGGGACAGACTAGATGGCAGGGTTTTCTTTGGTGTTTTAAGTCCCTCCATGCAGATGTCGGCATAATACCTTAAATTACGCTCCAGAATTTAGTTTCTATTTCCTTCCTAATTCACTGTTCAATAATAATCTAATCAGTGCACGTCTAAACTACTTACAACATCGGAAATTAACCACAATAAATAGTAATTACCACATAAAGACTTATAATTTTTAGACTATATTTTAAATAAACATATTTATACGATCTTGTTTAATCACATTTCTAGGTTTATTTGTGCCGTACAGTGTGAAAGAGATAGGGTTTTTTTTTCACTGAAGATCCACTCCATTTACTTTTCCGGTGTGAATCAGATAAAGCTTCGAACCATTGGTACTAATGTCGTGTTTATTGAAGCCGGAGAAGCCAGAGTTGCACGGAGTTAAACTGTTCAGGCCGAAAGTTGTAATGTTAGTAATCTTTAAACCTCGAAATCGTAACGTTTACCATACAAATAACTGTGACGCCAAATCGATTGCCTACATAGAGGTTTTAAAAATAAGCAAGAAGTTCATGGAACACACAAATCTTTCCCTAGTGCTCCGTAGTTGTGTACTGTGTGAAAGGATGTGAATTTAAGTATGTCTGTTGTGCGGCATAATAAGAAATCCATTGCAGTATTGTAGTAGAATTGTAGTTGGGTGTTCTGAAGGTAAGATACCACTTTAGAAATATGGGCGTAGGTAGCAGGATAATATTAAAATTGATCTTAAATAAATAGGATATGAAGGTATGGATTGGATTAATCTAACTTGGGTTCGGAAGCAGCGACTGATTGTTATGAACCTTAGCATTTCATGACATTGAATTTCTTGTCTAGGTAAGTTATTGTGAGATTTGAGGTTCTCACGGCGGCAAGTATTAAGACGTCTGTCTTCTGATTTCTGCGCCGTGTAGACTTTAAGTTTACCGACGTTCTAGACGTATTTGCTTCTCAGTTATCAGTAATCGTCATATGAGGCAGCAAGCATTTCTGAAACATCGGCAAACGTCTACCGAACTACATAGCGCGGAAACCAGAAGACTGACGTCTTCAGATAAGCGATTATTGCTTATTAAGAAGGATGTGCATAAAATGTAAAAATAATGGGGGAGATTGTGTTTCTCTGGTGTTTTATCAGAATCCACTGATCAGCTGTCAGTTAACTCTGTTTTAGGCTTACACAAGAAGTCTAAGAAATGAAATGTAGATCTTTACTGCCCAGTATAGCGGCTAATTTACGTGAAGCTCAAATAGAACGTTACCAGTTTTCTAAAGAACTGCTCAGCGTACAAAATAGAGTAGACCTACATGATATGACTTGTAGATCTCATTGTGATATATACATACGTTTATTTTAAATGTTTTTTGTTGTATTGCAGGCCATGTGAAACTAGATAACAAACGATATAATATTACATGAACATACCAGCTTCAACTTACTTCTACTAAAGGTCTGTTAACGCATTTTAATGTTTCTTCTACCACAAAAATTCATCAGACGAATAAGATGAAATGAATCAGTTAATCTGCGTCTGTTATAAGTGACCACAGAGGAAAGTAAATTCACAAATAATGCATTTGGTAAATATGGGAACTCCTCTGGAGTACGACTGCACACTGATGTCTCATTTTTTAACATTAAAGCACGCGATGCTGATAAACTCCTCAAGCTGGAAGAGAAAAAACAACATGACAGCCACTGAAGCCAAATAGAAATAACTGTCTACTGTGTACGTAATTAATTTCTCGACTTTCACACAGAAATGGAGATATGTAACTGTGCTATTTCAACAGATTATAGAATACAATCAGTTTCGCTACCAAATTACAAAGTAGACTCAATGCATATAATGTATTTTTCTCAGTTGTTGCACCGTGTAGCCTTATGAATGTATACCAACGTTTCGGAGGAACATTATGCTTCCATCGTCAGGGCTGAATTAACTCAATGAATTTTTCTCGCTTGTGGGAACGTTGCGGTGCAACATTCTTGATCCCCCAACTGTGTAATTAAATTATTGCCACCTGGATCTCCAGTAGACAGAATTGGACACAGTCTGCAGACCTCGGGTACAATAAATCAATAATTTATTCCTCTCCCCTTCTTCCTCTTACAAGCACAAACGTCAGTGAATTTGCTGGCTGCAGATTATTTTATTGCCAGTCTCAGAAATTGGGTCGTTTTGTTTGGTCTTGTAGCTAGCTTGTGGTTGTATTAAATGGAACTTAGCCAAGAATACAGAAAGTAAAGAATGCAAAAATTTAGGATTGTGCTACAAGATAGGGGCCATACCAACAGTTGAACTACAAATTACGCTGTTTGTCTTTGCTCTGTTTACGATATTTCATGGTAATAAAATAAAATAAAACATACACGTATTCTGGAAATTTTGGCTCATTGCCGAATGCACTCACAAGGGGCCACAAATTATGACGTGGGCAGTTCATCAATGGTATCTAATGCTTAGCACAGGGTTGTAACAAATTTTTCTTCGAAGTTTGAAGGACTCGTTGTTGCGAGGTTCACAGATCAGAACTAGCTCTCGGCTATTTACTTACCTCCCAGATTGTCTAAGATTTTCTTACAAGTGTCTCATAAATGTGAGCCCTGAAGTCATCATGATGGTGGTCATCATTTATTATAGTTTTCTTGGTGTCACATCGCGTCGCTGTTGTCGAAAACTGAAAGGGTCTGTAAATCAGGGTGGCGTGTTTCTGTAAAATGTCGCAAACTATCACAATTTTTATACGTTCATTGTCTAGAAGACTACATTAAATTTCCTCAGGCATGTACAATGCATTACGGCTTCACAAATGGTCCTAGCCATCCTCAGCTTTGACTTAAGTGAATATGGCAACTTATATTTTTTACAATGTTCGTATTTATGTTTGCTTGGTTGTAGTTAATCTTAATATTTTCGTCCGCTAAATTCGAAAATGACAATAAGAAAGCTTAGTTAGTTCGCGTTTTGAAGATATTTTGTACTTTGTAAAATATCACCAATAAATTCGTCCATATGATATGCAAATGTTTAAAATTTTCACCTACCTTATATACGTTGTCTTTTGGCCTTTCTTTTGTATTTTACTTCAGGGGCATCTTTTACCACCGACCAGCAGTAATCAGCTATCATTGATTCGCTCCATTTCCCCTGATAACTCCTTTCAAGAGTAGAAATATATTGGTGAAATCGTTCGCCAAGTTCATCACTAACGACCCAAGATTATCAGGGAAAAAGTCCAAGTGAGAGTGGAGGAAATGCATTTTAAGAGACATTGCACCCCATTTTACTGTAAGCTTTCAACAATTTGTCTACTAATTCCCTATATTTTTTTCTAAAGGAATCTGACGAACGCGATAACATTTTAAAATTTTCTTCAAGTACGTACATTCCATTGCCTAAGTCGCGATCCTAGCAGCTCTGCCTTATACTTAGGCAAATCTAAATCTCTCATTAGATCATTCAGTTTACTTTGAGTTACTCTGTGAAATGTAGAAGGTAACTCTTTATCTTGAGATGCCGATGATCTTTGAATGGTGTCATCTGATGGCGGTGATGGTGAGAATTCTTCAGGCGTGTAGGAGATAGGAAGGATAGGTACAGGTAGTTCATGGTTGTGGCGTATAGGACGAATGGCTGAGGGGATGTTTGGATAGATCAAAGCAAGTTTTTTCTTATAGTTGATGCCGATGACAGGAGGAATCATACAGAAGTGGCGGTCGTTTACGTGGTTATGCTGTTCCCGCCACACCATGGGCACAGCGAAGGGCATAGACTGCATTTTTCCTTTTAGCCACTCACGTAGATTTGTAGAAGACTTCAGACAGCAAATATGGGGTGCCCATGCCCTGTCCATGCCACCCACTTTGCAACCAAAATAAAGGTGGTTCGCTTTCTTATCGATGGGGGCCAAGTTTCGATTTTGTGATTTAAAAGTCACTTCTCCACAGATATAACAAACGTTGTTAGGATTATTGACACATCTAAGCGACATTTTGTATCTTTTAGTGTTACGAATATCTCATTTAAGTACTCACATCGATGTTTTTGCTGTTTACGACGTAAGTATCCTAAGAAGAATTGAAACACAAAATCCACACTCCGCAAAACACTTGTTTGCCAAATAGAACTGAACCAATTTATTAATCATCCCTTAGGTATGTTGACTAGACCTGCAGAAAGAAATAAAACCTTCTCCACCCTTGTACAGGCTGTTTATGAAGTAAGTAGTCCATTACAATTGTGAAAATTACGAAAATTGAGCGAAACAGCTTGGTATGAATATCTTCGAAATGCGTACCAATCATGCAAAATGAATGTCATTTTAGTGTTTAGCAGCTCAAAATTAGTTAAACATATTAGTTTCATCTCCGATATATTTTGGCCGTTGAACAGTGTAATTAGGGTAGATATACATACATTTCCCCATACATGTAATAATAGTGCCAAGGACAACAGAACCTTTACCCGACAGATTTATCGTAAGGATTGTAACTGGGCCGTGGTTGTGGCTACGAATCTGACGTTGATACGACGTACGCACAGATGTAAGCATAGATGCGTGAAAGATGTTTTGCATATCAGGAAGTATCAAAGTACTGAAGACGCTTTATCAATTGTATGTGTTGTTTACTTTCAAATGAGATGCCGAGTATGAGTGATGAAATGCAAACGATGTGGATGGAAGCGGTCGTGGACTAGTTTAGGTTACTAGCCAAACACTTGGCTGTAAAAACTGATGAAATTTACTGAAGTCGGTATTGAGGGTAGGCGTTGTCCGGGCCGAAATTGAAACCCGGGCCCTTCCTCAGATGATTTAACATTGTTTCCATTACCAGCTTGGCTTTGATTATATCCTGTAAATATTAAATTGTGCTTAATAAATACATCAGTCAGAAGATTGAAACCGCATTGGGTTTCATAAAGTTTTTTTTTAGTGCAAATGCTATTGGTTACGCTATTCGTGTGTCTGGTCTTAAATTAAATATCACACCACAAACATGTGTGAGGGAATGGAGGTATAATTTTACGCATTCTCAAACTAGCAGCTGGTCAGAAGGAAATGTTGAGTTACTTTAATTCCTGGGGAAAGATCCTTCCTTCCCGTAACTTTTTGATAAGAAGCTTGGTATTCCTCGGAGCTGGTCTGGATGCTGTGGCCAGGAATGGAAAGTCAGGTCGCTTAGCCTTCAGAACCCAGTGGTAAATACATATACCACCTGTTTTAACGTTCAGTGATTCTACGTTTTGCCTACAGAGTGTAATTATAGATTTAATGTGATTCTCAGAGTAAATAGTTATATGTTGTTTTCTTTGTGGTAAGGACTGGGATTTTAAATATAATTTAAACGCGCTTCTGCGTCAAACGGTTAACAGCTCTGCAACATGCCAACGCATATAGCATTTTATTAGCAACAATTATGATAATTTCTTGAGGCACAAATCGAGGTCTGGTGGTATTTTTAGTTCGATGTGTATACACTTACTTTCTCACTTCTCGTGATGTAATTTATTTTGCCTACGTTTAAAATTTTGTTGTTTATGCAAATTATGATTTTTAAAGAAAAGAAAAATAACTCCTGATCCGCGTGTGGGAATGTCGGGTTTATTTTTATGATTATTCGCCTCTCACTTCGGGGGCATATAGATTATTTGTATCCGAAATGTTCTGTGTTGTACTGCCCTTTGCACTCAGGTATAGCAAGGGACCCTTCCCGTCCGAAAGTCACAACAAGCCTCTAAGGGATTAATTATTTCAGACCTAGCATAGTTCCTACAGGGAATTTCGACATATGCTTACATTTTTTTCAGTCTTTCTTGCTCGAAAGGTTATCATAGGCCTGATAATTTTGTGCGTATCGTTCAGCATCGTAGGAAAATTATTATCCCTAAACCCAAGAACATTTGTTTTGACACTATCATCTATAGTAATTAGTTTCAAATATATTCGTTAGGGTTCGACTATTTCTTCTTCTTCTTCTTCCTCTTAATGTGCCTATCCGCTCCGGATATAGGCGATCAGCATAGCAATTTGAACTTTACTGGCTGTTACTTGAAACAGCCCTCCAGTGGACAACGAGAACCAAGTCTTTAGGTTCTGAAGCTAGGAGATTCTTGGCCTGCCAGATCCTCTTTCTGCCATGCTTGATTGTATGAATTTAAGAACAACTGGGTCCACTTTTCCTTATCAACTGCACCCTGAATTTGTTGAATTATGAAATGTATTTTGCAGCAGAAATCTAAGAAAAGTAATTATATATTCAGGCGATAGGTTATTTACAACCTTTTAAGGACGAGTGTTAACATAAGGGATATTAAAATTTTCTGTGAAAGTGTTGTACATTGGTATGATATAAATAAGACCAGAACGAGTTTATAACAATATTAATGAGACCCGCGGGTGACTGTGCTTTTATTTAAAAGTATAATTAAACGCGAACACGTCGAATGTCTGTAAGATTCCATTTTAGCCTTTAAAGGAATTGATAAACTTTCAGTAATGCAAAACATGAGGCCGATAATCTCTATAGTCCAGATTACCTTGGCAGGTATAAAGTGCATCGTTACCATGACAACTGTCCTAACAACAGTGAACTCAAGAGTGACGGACATTGCTGATTATATGTAGATTAGTTCTGAATTTAGTCAAACCGTAGGACCTAATATGTTATAGCTGAAAAAAGAAAGGCTTAAAAGTAAGTTGTTAATGAGGTGTTTTATGAGGTGGGAATGTTGAATGTGGCGTGTCGGAAGATACCGCCTCAGAATTTAGCTGAAAAAACTGAGTAATACCACGGGAAACGTGAGGATCACGTGTAGTCCTGCCCAAGAATCGATAAAGCGATATCCCAACTCTAGTCGCAAGACGTTTCTGTCACGTAGACTTTGTGATTTTCTGAGAAAACAGGAAGTTGACTTTAAAAGTTTGAAGTTCTGAAGGAAAAGATAAAGATTGTTGTACGGGAAAAATCTAGGAAAGGAAATACGTGTATTTAAACTCCCGTCTCATATATTAATCACTGTTGTGTGGCACATGAGCTATTACGCACCGTTATACCAAAAATAGCGAATGACTTGATTGTGTCGTGATGCACCGCATTGTAAAATGAAGTAGTTTTAGTTTGTTGTGAGATTCTTGAGTGACAAGCTGTTTGCCGTTGCGTAAGTGAAGTTTCTTCTGGTGTTTAGCTAACAAAATGATTTGCGAAGTTTACCCTGTTCTACAAAAACACTTCGCGTTTCGTCGTGATGATTTAATGATGCTATTCTGCAGTCATCTGTACACGCACAGTAGATGTCTTAAGATATGGGAGGGACAGGTGAGTTGGATATATTTTGCTGTAAATGTTAAAATAGAATTCCTCGTCTCTGTTTACAGTATTTCTGCTAACATCAAAGCCCGGCTGCTATTTAATTCCCGGCATTTAATCGAACTTTTATGGCTTATTCTGTCTTAGGATTAGGGACCGGTGGCCGGATGTTATGACCACGGAACTAACTCTTTGGTTCCATAAAAAGCGGGCGGTTTCTTGGTAGAATTTGAGGTTTTCACGGTGATAAGTCCGAAGATGGCTGTCTTCTAGGTTGTAGCGCCGTGTAATGTGGTAGACATTTGCCAACGTTTCAGAGGTCCTTACTGCCTCCATTATCAGAGCATGATGATGGAGGCTCATCGCCCTGATGATATGCATGAGCCTGTATATATGTGTGTGTCGAATTTTTCCACTAGTTGAATGTGGTCTTCTTTATTGTGACGATGTGTAGTCTTGTAGATTGTTACCAACTTTTCGCAGGAACATATCGTCTCCATATTCAGGGTTAAAGGGTTCACCCATACAAGACTGCACAGCATCACAACCCGGAAGATCACGACCAACATTTTGATCACCATGAGAACCTCACAATTTTTCCTGTTGATATGTATGATTATGAAATTCTGACTCTTATTTTGAGGTAAGAACGTATAAACATGCAATGTGCTTGGGAATTTTTCAGGTAAGCTTAGGTTGTGGCATGACGAAGTTGATGAATTATGGGCATTCAGGGCACTTAGTTTTCATAAGTCATGATAAGAGAGAAATTCCAATGGGTTAGACGTAATTTGTATCTCGAATGAGGGGATAATAAACAGACGTACCGAATTTATATGGGGAAGGTTTTTAGAAATCTGTCAGTTCGAAGCTGGGGAATGATATAGAAGGATGATATTAAAATGGATTTTCAGGATTTCCGTGAATGAATCTGGCTTTAAAACTGTGTCCGATATCCAACTTTGTCTTAACGGCTTTCGGTTTTTGGATCCTTCCATAAGACATTGCCGTGAAGACCTCAAGTTTCATACGTCGGAGGTCTTCAGTCAAGAAAAATTTGGGGTCTTATACCACTCGTCTCTTAGGTACGAAGAATTCGTAGAAAACCTCTAGCATGAATGGACTCTGGGAAATTTGAAACAGGAGTCAGGCAGATTTAACGTATGAACAGCAAACACAGATTCTTAGAAGGAAATGATTTAAACCACAAGAAACTTTTCACAGAAACTGGCTAAAAACATCTTATGTTCTCATCGAAATTTCACACGACGGAGCTTCGTAGTTTCTTGTGTTTTCTTAAATGCTGTGCTTATCCTGATGCGACATGCCCTCGCCTTGGGGAGGTGTTTTCTGTAACAATCTTTGGTGTAGTTGTTGATGGAACTATGTGTCAGAGAGAGAGACGAAGAAACGGATGACTGCTGAAACCATCTGTGTCAATATGCATGACTGTCTATTCAATTAGCCGACTTAAAATTATATTATGAGCGGCCAGGACAAAGAAAATGGTCTGGATACTGTTGATATTCTCACCAATTAAGCGTGACATTGTCTTATTTTCGACACACTACAGTGTTACGCAAAATTTGCTGCTTAATGGGTCAGACTTGACAGTAAATAAAATTCTATTTTGATATGATGCATAAACAATAGCATAAAATGTATGAGACTCAGAATACAGGCTGTTGTTTGTAAAGTTGATAGTTAAACATCTGGCACAGAAAGTCTCTACCTGCATGCAATGTGAAAGTCATTATGTTAACAAGTTTCCATATACAGGACGAGACAAGACTAAAATTCTGATACTCTTCCATTTCCCGAGTGACATTGAAGTCCACGGCTGAAGACAATTTCCATATTTATATACTTTTAACCACGGACGATGTTTATTTGACGTGATCCATTTTGTTTCCATGTAGTGCCCTTTCAGCCGCAGTGGCCACGCGGTCTGAGGCATGGACCTCGTGCGCCTGGCCGCTGGGACCGTGGGTTCGAGTCCCACTCAAGGCATTGTCCGCGTCTTTCTGTGTTTGTTTAGGTAGAGGCCTTGCGTCGGGCTGATCACTCATCCAAGGAGTCCTACCATTGTCCAAATAGATCAAAATGAATAAATAAATAACCTCGACAAGAAGGTAAAAGAGAAAGAAAGATAATGCCGTTGGTTAATGATTTTGTCTCAAAATTTACTATCTTACTACATTTTGAAACATAGGGTACTAAGTTTAAAATCTGCTAGGAACACTTTTAAGGACACGTGGTCGGCCAACTGGAATGAATGTCACGTGATGTACCAGCTGTTTGTTGCCATAAAATTAGTTGCGTCTGCACTGTTAACCAGCTGCATGAATTGTAGCTATAATGCGCTAGTTCCGTTCTTGGAAGATCCTACGTTATCGCCATACATCGCATGCCCATGGTTCATCATGCCCATTTGTCACGTGATAGATCGCATTACATCAAAAGTGGACCTGCGTTATGAAAAGTGTTCCTTAATACTGCCGTCACGAAAGGTCCAAATTGAGCAATGACATCTGTTGTAACAGAGCTGGCCTTTTTACATAATGCAGTAGGAAGATGCACGCAACATTTGGATGCGTTACCGAAACGTCGATGCTGTGACTGTGAGAAAACGCTTTGCTCTAGTTTGTTAGTGCTGCTACTTTTCGTAGGACTTAAACTGTGTTAAAGACTCAAGTCGTCAGGTGTTTGGCTGTCTGTGCACATTTTTCATCTCCGAAATGTCTGAAACAGCTTTGAAGAATTATAGTATATCTATGCATTAATTTATAATGTTTGGTTGAAATATGTTCAGTTTTGTATTTGTATCATGTCGGAAATGTTAATGATGCCGGGTGAGCTAAATTATTGCCGTTTCCTTCTTTATCCGTGCCCAGGAAACAGGATATATAGACAGTAACATTTACTCTTCACATATCCACGTGCTGAAATGTGGCCAGTGGTTTTATTGTTGAAACTTGCTGTGTTCTGAGTACATCCTGCTTTATTTTAGCTGTGGTAAGTGTGGTGTAGTCGTTTGAATGGGCTAGGTTAGTTCTTTCACCGAAGTAATGTCATACACGCTGTTGGCGATGATTGTTTGCCGATCTGTGGCCAAGACGGAAATCGACGTCATCTTCCTGTCCCGGTTTCTGCTCGCGTTTTAAGGAAAGGGCATTTTTCTACGTCATTGAACATGTGAGAGGATATTTAAAACGTCGACGTAATGGTTCATGTGTAGTGTGATAACCAAGAATGATTTTAAACAGAATTGTAAACTTGGAAGAAAAGAAAACCATAAAAGTTACCAAAACATCACAAAAGAGATATTCATGAGTAAAATATGGTTACAAGTACAATCTGTACTGCCTTATATGTCGAAACTAAGAATAAGGGATGGAAATAAAAAGAGGCATCTTTACACAAAGGGCATAAAATAAAGGCAGTTGGGGAGGTATTTTTTGTCCGTACCCGTGTTTCAATTTTTAAAACTAATGGAAGGATTTCAATTAAATTTGGCATTGTTCAGATCTACTGAAAAGTCATAGCCCGAATTTAACTTTGGCCAGACGTAAATTGTACTTCGAATTGAACACATCGAACGTAAGAGTTTTGTCATTAGTGAGTCGTCTTTCAAAATATTAGATTTTAACTTATTGATGGTATATATTTAAATAAATACAATATAGAGTAGTATAGAATTGAAATCAGCCTGTATCGCGTTAGCATTGCAACAGTAGGTTTATATCTGTAATAGTCTTCATGAAAATTCAAGGTCTATAAAAGTAGGATGTAATTAATGACCATGCATTCATTGCAGCGTCTGTAGTGCGATTAAACTTGTAACTGTGATAACATCTTTATTTTTAATTTATGAATACGAAGGTGAATGGGGTATAAAAAGTATCAGAGAATTCGTTCGTAATGTTTTAAAAACATGGACATGCATTTTATCATAGCATGTCTATTGGTAGGTCTTTCTGCGCGTGTTTTCCGTAAAAAAACTGACATGAAGTCTGAAGGTTGTCCTGCCTTGGGTTATCGTCGACCACAAATTACATAAATACATGAGATCATCAGTCCACCCTGCTAGCCTTTCCATCTGAAGCGGTGATGCAAACACGAAGATTAATTCATTCCTACTTTTTAAGCCACCGTTTGGTGATAGGCCACTTATAAATTTGTTCCATTTCAAGACAAAATGCTCTTGTCTGCGGAGTGCTAACAGCTGTTGAATCGAGATGGAGTTTTATTCTATTGGAAGTGTACTTTATTTGACTGTTTCGCTTCGGAGACAACTGAATATATCTTTTGATTAATGGGTGTGCAAAGGTGTCTTTCTCGGAGGTGGGTGATGGTAAGTAGCACTGTGACTGAGACTTGGTGTGTAGTGATGTCAGATATGTTGTTTATAACTTTAGTGGTGGTGATTTCATATAACATTGATTCGCTGCAACATTTGTGCTATTAAATGACACTTAAGATTTTCACGGCGGCGAGTAATGAAATGGTTGTCTTCTAAGTTGTTGCGCCGTGTAGTGTCACACCTCTGAAACGCCGGTAAACGTTTATTAGACAACCGCGACACAACATCCCAGAAGATGGCCGTCTTTATGTCGTTGTACAATTTATGTAACTGGTTAAATAATCGAATGATATAGCACGAAAATACTGGGAAGCAAAATACCAAGGGAATATAAGGCCTAAGAGATATCTGCAAGCGTTGTTGATTATTTATGCATGGCGTAGTATGTACATATACTTCTATACAATTCATAGCCATTGTAATCTCGATTTCAAATCATATTTGAGATTTTAAAACATTAAATCGTATTGTATTATTTAATTAAGTAAAGACAAGTTCTGTTATATATATTGTAACGTGAGTCGGCGTTGCGACCTGGATTGACAACCCTGATTTATTCACGTCAAATTAAATCAGTTACAGAGTCTGCACATACAGTCAACTCTCTACAACAACGACAACACACTTCGTGTCTCTGTTCTCTGCACACACACACACACACACACACACACTGTCCTCCGAGTCTATCTGGTCCCTCGAGTTCGGCGCTCTTCACACTCTTCGCTTACACATCGGCCCGTAGCACCCCACTGGACACACGCTGGCTCCTCGGCAGCCACGGTCCACGTACCCGGTGCCTCACACGTAGCCGACCCGTCCTTTCTCAGCGCCACACCAGACCTCTCGTTGGCTCCATTCTCTCAGCTCTCACGGCACACTTCTCTTACGCCCGATTCACAGCTCTGTTCTTTCCACACTCCCTTTCCAACAACTCTACACTCAACACTCAATGCCAAATACAACAATGTCTATAAACGATTACAACAATGCCAAACCCAATAATGTTAATAAACAGACAACAATGCCAGACGCGACAATGTCAATAAACAGACAACTAAACTGTTTATTGACATTGTTATGCTGCTCTCACGGCAACACGTCACAATATTATTATTATTATTATTATTATTATTATGTGTGTAACGTCACTTAATTGTAATTTTTATATGCTGCTTTCTGGCACTTTTCAATAAAAAGGTGTTTTAAGTAGTACTTTAGAATTTGCTGTCATTCTTGATGGGCAATTTTCGAGTGAATTAATTAGTCCCATCATTATTACGTGATAAGGATCTTAAATTAAACAGACGTCATACATTTTATTCACATAATAACTTCGCGCTGTTTTTATTTATCTCATACTAGGAACACCTGTCAGGAATACCGTCTTTCTTTTAAAAAGGTCGGAGTTCATCCGAGACAAGTTTTTTGCCGTTCTCGTTTTACTCAGAGCTCAGAACTAGAGACAGAGGCTGGTGTCTACTGTTCTCGACGACTGCAGTAGAATTAGAAGCAGCTTGAACAACGCCAGCAGGCGATAATTATGCTTCTTCAGTGGAGGTCGAACTAATGGAAGTCTGACTACAATTGAATAGAATTCTCTTGTTTGTGAGCATCTCCCCTTGCCACTCCCTGTCTCAATTAAGTGAGTGATCCCAAGAACTGTTGTTGTGTACTAGGAGACAAAACGTGATGTGTGCCATGTGTACTGGTTTTTACCGGTGAGCAACTTTATACGGCAGGTTGTTAATTTTACTTTCAAGTCTGATTTAGAGAAAAATAAGTTGTGAGAAAAACGTGTATTATTCTTAGTATCTTTGGACTCCTTTGATCTGTTTGGCAAACATTTTAAATTAAACTCGTATAATTCGCGTTGAAGGTCTGGACTTTGACCGACGTGGTCAGTTGTCATCGTTTCTTTTTCGCAGAGTAACCTAACTCAACCTACCCGAATCTAACCTCTGACGCGCCAGCGTCTGGAACACGGGGTTGAGCGTTAACCATTACACCGCGAGATCAGGCGACGTGGCACTCTGCTCACTGTAGCGGCCCGTCCTGTTGCCGGTGTACTTGTCGCAAGATATCTCCGAGTTTTCTTCACAGTTCCAAATAAGCCAGCCAGCCAGCTTATTTCTCTCCCTGCCGTCTCCATCTTCCCACCCCCTTTACTTTGCTCAAGCTCACACGAAGGCTAAAGGATGCGTGTCTGTTCCTTTTGCAGCCGACAGCTCTGACGTCACAGCCCCGGGGTTCGAGTGGTGTCGTGGCGGGCAGGTCGCCTCGTCACCGGGGCGAGGCAATGGATCTAAGTTACGTAACAGAGCGGATCATCGCGCTTTGGGTGCCGGGAGACGTGAGCCCCGTGTCGTACCGTCAGGGGCAGCAGAAGGCGGCCCACATGCTGCACACCAAGCACGGCAATAACTACATGGTGAGTGTCTTGCTTTGAAGCATACGTCAGATCCAGACAATGAACAAGCTCAAATATAAATATTACCCTTACCCAACACGTCATAATTCAACTAGGAAAAAGATGTAACTGGACCCTATCATGTGTCGGTTCCCATACATGTGTGTTTTGTTTAACGAAAAACAATCTTTGGTCAAAAGACACGAGGTAGAATTGGGTATAATCATTGATGTAAATGCATTGTGATATGACACAAACTTATTAGTTTCCGGAATAGTTAAGGCGTAACGTTACAGAAGTCAGTGTTCTGATGTATGAGACGAAATTATTAGATTTACGCCGTGCAGTATATGCAACTTCTCCAGCGCATGTGTTCTGCGGTCAGTGAACGACGAACTGTAATACATATTCGTGGTTATTGTAGGTAGCCTGCCCGGACTTGTGGAAAGTTCGTTCCATGTTAAATTAATGAAAACCCCAGGTAGTAATTTGCCTGACATTGTACAGCGATCGTACAGAATGCATTGCACTACGAATTTGTAACCTTTAAATTTCCAGAAATGTATTTACATGTATGTCGGACTGTGTTCACTGTGGTTCGTATTAATTTTAACTCTTTAAATGTTAAAAAATATGTACCCTGTGTTTTTCACTATTATTTTGAACGCAGAATGAGTTTTTAAATGAAGACTTTGTTGTCCTGTCGAAATTCCACACGTAATGTATGTGGATATAAAACTTTTGAAATAGCGGGACTCTGTAATTTATAACGAAAGAGAAATTTACTTTTATCGCAACAAAATCATATGGCGATATCATACGTATTGAATTAAATGTGAATCAATTGTTGGTGTCTTTAGTGACGATGATGAACTTTTTGATTACATAATAAAAATATGTTATTACCTTACCACATTTAAAGTTTTCAATACCTTGCAATATAGAATATTGGTCTTCCGTCAATGTATGTTAAGGGTGTTGTAGGCTTCGTGTAGGCGTTTTATAAAACGAGTACGAGCAACATACAACAACAACAATAATACTATCACGAACTGTGGCAGTAGTCACTGGCTTCCAATTGAGATAGCCATGTGCCGTTATGTAATATACATTTGTCGTTTTAGATGTTTTTCTCTGTACGTTCAGGTGTTCAACTTGTCGGAACCCCGACGAGTGACTCGGAGCCATCACGAGCGAGTCAGGGAGTTAGGGTGGCCCTCAGACTTGGCTCCCCCTCTTGAGCGCCTGTGCAGTGTCTGTAAGGACATCGAGTCCTGGCTGAGCGAGGACTCGCGTCGCATTGCCGTCATACACGCCAGGTGAGACTGTGACCTTGATTCATGAAATTTTGTGACGGGAACTGTTTTATGAATTATGTTTTAGTGAATGTCTGAGTTAACTGTCACAACCATCTTCCACCTATCCTTCGATTTATGCTCTTTCGATATATTAATTTTTGCTGCGTGCTAACATTATTTCTTCCACAACGATGAACCAACCTTAGTCCGAGGGCACAGCTCTCATAAGTTCTGATGTTTATGATGTGACGGCAGTAACTGGTGTAAAACATAAACGTTTGATTTAACACTTCGGTAGAGCTTTAAGGTTAAATAGGTAGTAACTATTATAATGAATTACCGCTGATTTAATTTGTATGATTGTATATTATTGTAACATGTGAGAAAAATATAGGATTTGGGGTTTTCACGGCACTACAACCCAGAAAAATATTGGGTAATTGCTCTTGGAATCGGGAACCAATCAGAGTTTTTTTATTTTGAAATTAATGGGTATTTTATTTTCAATGTGCCTTTTTTCACCTTACAAACATTTTTCACAGAACGAATTAAGTTCGTAAATGTATGGGTGTAATGTGTAACGAGTAAGACGGTCGAACGAAGTTAGTGGGGGGGGGGGGGGGGTTTACAAATTTTACATGAATTAAGCTTATATTTTGATGTAATGTATAGGACCTATGTAAAGTCTGACATCATGTAGCAAAGTTCTTCGCCGGAAGCGAATGTTCGCTTAGAATGTTGAGAAACTCCACGCCTTTAAGAAATCGGAAGGTTCATTACCGTCCTCACAGCCGCCGGTCACAGCCCTGAAGCAGATGAATTCAGTCACCAATCAAAAGCAGTAGTTATAATTGACTTGTATGTATGAAAATTTTCATAGTAGACGCACTATACCAAACTTAATCGGTATATCCTCAGTACTTATTCATATCGAACTTTCGAACATACGGACATTATCATGTCACTTTTAGTGCACTTCGTGGAAATATCACATAAAAATTGTTTTTCTGTTGGAGGATGTCACTTTGTGACGATATTTCAGCACCTCTGCTGTGATGTGTGAACACTCCGAGGTCTTCCTGGATATGGGGGTCAGGCGTTTTTTAAGTTGTTGCAGAAATAGAAACACAAACAGGAAGAGAACGTGACTTATGAAAATGATGATGACCAAAATACATACTGGCCACGTGTTTCCTGCCATCTGGAGGCCATGATGTAATAACAGTGCTGCAAATCCTTTAGCGTATAATCCACGCATGCGTACATATAATTGTCTGTTCGTGTCAAATGACCGCGTGCCGTGTATGAGAAACTTTCTAACAACTTTATAAATATTATTTGTACCATCGGCGATTTGCGTGATATGGCAACGTTGTGACACTGGGGCTAAAAGACTATTACTTTCCGTGAAACCAATATGACTTGCCAGATAATGTCTGAAGCATGTTTTAGAAATCATAGTTAAGAGACTTGCCACCAGAGGTATTATCTGTCTGCTGTAAAGAAGCACAGTTTCCAGGGCGACTAAAATTTTCACCTGTTTCCTATCATTATCTGTATCTGTAAATTTTTATAGCCCTTTTCTAACGACTGGACTTACTTTTACTCTCTTGATCATGCGAGAGGTATCGTACAAATGTCCGAAAGAGATGACATGTCCGCGATTAATCCTGAATGTTTTGATACAGTTTTGAAACTGTTGTGTGCTAATGTTTCAGGGATGATGTTTTTTTGCTGATATCGATGAGGACCTAATTTTATGCGACTAGTATTTAATATCGTAAATGCACGTTACATATTTTGTTCTATTTTTTCGATGTTATGTGTTAAAAGGCGTGGCTGTGTGCTTAGTCAAGCGTAGCTCATTATAATAACTACGTCTTATTTTTATAATTTTGATTGTTTAATATTTTAACGAAGTTTGTAGGAAGTTGGCATTTTTCCTGGTGTGCGTAATTGTGTGTGCATACATTGCATAAATCATTACATCAGAAGAATCTTGAGTGACTGAGTTTTATTGTCATACATTTCTTTGAGAAGAATGCTAATTTAGAACCATGAAGTGTGCCTTTCCCATGTAACCTAGGTTACCGAAGTTTGGCAAACAAAAACAGTTTTCGGGAGTCCCAAAAAATAAGGTTTATTGATTTTATGATTTCACAAGCCTTTTCAAAGAATTTCCTGCACTTTAGAATGAAAATTAGACACAAACTTCAACCTGAAATGCTGTTGCTAAATTACAGATAATATGAAACGAGTATTAAAATAACAATTGTATGTTTGTATTTTGTATGGAATTTTACTCTGGCACTGATAAAGTAATTTTCCTCTTATAATACACTTGATACATCGTCGTCAAGTATCTTACAAGCTGATACAGCATTCTCTTCCAGTTTACAACCTATAAGTCTTTTAGAATCTCACTCGACGTTTTACAGTACTTTTGCTGATGGGTTAAATAACATACGAAGCAGAAAGTTTTTGCCATTGGAACTAATAATCGCCATGGGTTGGTTGTTGTTTTAGTGTCAACTGCGTTTTACGCGGACGTGACGTGTTGTAGAGGGAGTGATCCTGCCCTCTGTGAATCATACCATGAACTGCGTTATACGTCAAGATGGCGTTGTGCGTGTACAGAGGAAGCTTTCTGACGATCATTCCCAATATGAATCGTACTGTAACTTCGTTGTACAACCTCATAACAGTGTTATACGTGTTACAGAGGGAGCAAGGATCGAATTGGGGTTGTAATCGCGGCTTACATGCATTACTCCAGTATATGCGGCAGTGCCGACCAGGCCCTAGACAGGTTCGCCATGAGTCGTTACCTGGAGGACAAGGTCGGGGACCTGGAGCAGCCCTCGCACAAACGGTGAGTAATGATCCAGCCCAATCCATCGGGGAAAAAAATTCTACGACTGTTGGCAAAGACGGGAACTGTAGAAAACACACTAAAGGCGTTTTCACAGTTTAGGTTAGGACATGATCAGTTCGTTTTAGACCAAGTACAAAAAGTATCCTTCCAATAAAAATACTATTGGGAGGAGAAAAATCATTTACACTAGGATGTTAGGTCCGGTCAGAACTAGGGCAGGATACCGTGAGGAAGGAGGTAACTATGTGTCCTCACCCTCTCCTTCTTATCGCCATTTCCGATGACAGCCGAAGTCGGCTTGATTTGGTGGCTGATGGTAAAAGAGTATTTATATATGTGCTTGTAAAGATATTTATACGAAAACAATTAAGTTTCTCGTAATAACCGTAAGGAAAAAATCCCAATTCATATTGGTTTTCGTTTCAAATGTGTCCCGACGTCTGAACTATTATGTATTGCCATAGAGTGTCATGGCAACTGTAATCTCCTATTGTTCTCCTCCGTTGGTCTGTAAAGATGACATTTGATGATACTTGTGGGTTATCGGGACACATCGCTTTAAAAATAGATTAGGTTAGGTTAGGTTAGTTGTCATTTATTGAAATAAAATATAATAACTTTCAAGTATACATTTATCCACACACATTAACCTAACCTAACCAAACCAAACCAAACCTAACCTAACCTAACCAAACGTAACCTATCCAAACCAAAGCTAAACTAACCTATTTTTAAAGCGATGTGTCCCGATAACCCACAAATTCCCATTTGATTCTGTTCATGTGTACCTCAGAATCTGTCATTAGTTGGTGTGATCATGTGGTGACCCACAGATATGTAGAGTACTTCTCGGGACTGCTGTCGGGGAGTATCAGAATCAACTCTGCGCCGTTGTACCTGACGCACGTCACTGTGTTGGGGGCTCCAGCCTTCGAGCCCGCGGAGGAACGAGAGGGGAGAGCTGTTGAGGCTGCTGGAGGCTGTCGGGCCTTCCTCAAGGTACGTTGGTAGTTGAACAAGTGTAGTTGAGAAATTACTGGCTTATAACTGCGTGTTTGTACTTAATAATCAGACACTAACACCTCGTTTTTGATGAAGTTTTGCGTTAACTCATTTAGAACATGACAAGGTTTAAGAGGTGAGTCTTATTTTTGTTTGTTTGTTATTTAAACACTAGAGTGAGATGTTTGAAAAAGGAAGTTGTGCTTCTGCACAAGATTTATTTCGCTTTCTCGAAATTAAAAGCTTTTTTTGTCTTTTTGCAACAGAATAACAATAAGGGATTTTTAATTAAGGATTTCGGTTAAAAATCTTCCACTCTTTTGTGGTGAGTATTTGAGATGTACCAAGAGGATAAAGTAGCCTTAATTGCATACAGTGCCATAAAAATAAAACTTTTCCTCGGTACCTGCTTTACGTAATGATGTTTATAGTGGCACATATGGACCATTCTTCACCGTATATTGTTTCATCTGCCAATTCATTGCGTTTTGATTTGGTATGGGATAACTGACGCATTAAAACCGCCACGGTGGTCTAGCGGTCAGAACGCTGGCCTTGTAATCCTGGGTTCTCGGGTTCGATTCCCGGCGGTGCCCGAATTTATAACTTGTGTTGGGCAAGGCCGTGGTCTAGGCATCACGGAGTTTTCCTCCGGGGGCTTCCCCAGTTTCTCCGTGGCATCCCAACAATTACTCCATTCACACAGAAGAAGGCAATGGCAAACCACTTCTGGACCATCTGCCAAGAA
This sequence comes from Zootermopsis nevadensis, assembly GCF_977971745.1. NCBI lineage: Eukaryota > Metazoa > Arthropoda > Insecta > Blattodea > Termopsidae > Zootermopsis > Zootermopsis nevadensis. The sequence continues at coordinate 9,351,158 of NW_028259153.1, read as the reverse complement.
CGTATATGAACAGGTCCCAGTCCGAGAAAAGGATGGAAGGATCCTGTTCATATGGACCTGTCGTCAGACAGAACACTAAATAAATAATAATAATAATAATAATAATAATAACAACTCGTGCATTATTTGTTGCAGGTATATGAGGGTCTAATCCCTGTATATACGTCAGGTGTATACAGTGTTTGTGGAGGGACCCGGCAATTCACGGTAAATGTCGCGAGTGAAAGGCAGAGGAGGGGTCTGCAACTGAGAGGTGACATACTACTCAAATGTTACCACAGGCACTATAACCCGGTGCCCACCGGGTCACCCAGCACCCATTCCCCAGTCATTGCAGCCACAGAGCGTCCTCAGAGAGAACTCATCTTTGCCTGTCAGTTCCATACGTGTGCAGTGACTGACTATACCCTGAGCTTCACACGACAGGAACTAGATTTTGCCTGCAGTGGTTAGTACTGACTCAAGGAAGCTATTCGAATTTGTAATACCGAGTTGACATTGGGAATTGGTGTTGAATGGCTGGAAATATACGACGAATCAATGGATAGAGGAAGCCACCGCGCATGCGCAAACGGATTGTTTCGATGATGCGCGGGAGGTATGCGCAAACGGTACTTTCCGAATACACCTCGTAGTTCCGTGAGGAAACGAGGAAAGTCTGTTGGAAAATTATTTGGTAAAACATGTATGATAGGAATATAACATTAAAAATAGGTATAAATCGTGACATGGGGAAAACGATTGAAGTGAATCGGCATCATGTCTAGTGATGGACTTTGACGCTCCCGTTGTTGTGTCTTGGTTTATGTAACAAAATTGGAAAATTATTTGGTCAGTCAAGCTTTCTTAGAGTTTGCCGGTTTTTATCTTAAGTCAGGAACATCACAGAAATTAAATAATGGAGGAATATACGAACATTCATAGTGAAAAGCTTAAAAATGTCCGCCTTGTAAATTATTACTAATAATTATAAATATTTAATTGATACAAAACCTTCCATTACAGCCAATGATTATTAAGATATCGTGAATGTTGAAAATAAATTAATCTTCGTCTGAAAATGGCTGTCTTATCAGATAAACGCTGTGTAATCAGGTAGATATTGACGAACGTTTGAGGGGAGCTTACTGCCGTCATCGTCAATTTAATGGAACGTGTCAGTATATCTACTAGACTGCATGGTGCTACATTCCGGCAGAGTCATCTTCATATCTTTATTCTTGTTACTAATTCTCACCAATCCAACCTGTTTGAAGGTATTATTCCTTATTTTCTTGAAGATAATCAGGAAATCCTCGGTCAGAATAATTTGTTACGGAGTCGATATTCAAATCAGGTGCCTCCTAAACACAAAACTAGAAAGTTATTTTTACGCTAACGTACTCGGTGCTGTGGTGTGACATAAAAAAGCCATTTTCCGCATCTGCAGATCTACGATTCCCTCTGGATGGAGCCGTTGAGCTACATTTCTCTGCCACTCCTGAGATACGCCTGCCTTCCCCTGCGCCTACGCCTGCCGTCCCGGTAGATACAACTGATGATCCAGTGACAAGGTGGGACAGCTACGAGAACTTAGTGGCCTTGGGATCACCGTTAGATGGCGACACCGACATCGAAGACACAAATGGTGAGTCTATATCAGCATGAAAATAAACAGGTAGCCCTCAATTTACGCGGGCGTAAATGGAATCAGCGTAAATTGAAACTCTTTTATAATGAAAATCAATGGGAAGTCAATGACATGCGTTTCCAGCACCCAAACATTGACGAGTAATATAATGACATTGCATTTAAAGCTCTGAAATAATGTAAATAAAATAAAGGGAATTTAAAAAACATTTTACACACTTACAATCACCAATTCGTTGGTCCTAGCGATTGACTGTGATTCTTTCATGTGTTTGATATATACAGTCATCTCTGCTGTTATGCGATAGTTGCATTCACGTAAGACGCCGGCCTATAGAAAATCGCGTAGTAAAAATAACCCCGGTATCTCCGCAGAGATTAAATTAGTCCTTCGGAAGTTTAAAACGCCAGGAATGAAATTGCATAAGATCAAATTCGCATATGAAAAAGTTTGCATTTCACAAACAGCTTTTACCGATTCATCGATCTCACTGGAGCAAATTCGCGTTTACTAAACATGCGTATTTGCGGAGATGACTGTATTTATAATTTTTATTCAAAATTAGCGATGTAAGAATTACGATTTAGTATAAGAATCAGTACGAGAAACATTGTAAAACGTAAATAATAGTTTTTTTTCTTTTTTTTTCTTTTTGACTTTTTGACTTTCTGGTGTCAAAATCGGCGTTATTCTGAATCGGCGCAAATCGAGGACTATCTGTGCTGATATCTAGACAGCAGTATAAACGCAGTCATAAATAATTTACATCATATCAGGCCATACCATAATTAAAACACTTTATTAGGACCTTAATATGGTTTTTGATTTCTGTAATGTGTGTCGCCCTCGTTGATTCGCTGCCCGAGGCAAATGTCACAGCTACTAAGTTCTGGGCCTTTATAATATATAATTAAGAGTGTGTTAAGTTTATTATGTCCTTTGGAGTATCACATTGTGTCGTCTCATAGAAGTTGACCGGAAGTTGATCGTCCTAGTTCTCATAATCGTTAATAAACAGGTGACGGCCGGTAAATTTAGTACAAATTTTGTTAATCCTACCTCATGTTTGACGTAAATAATAGTTTTTGTGGCTATAGTTAGAGATTTTCTAACGAAATTTTAGCTTGTTTCTTCCGTCCTGCAAGAAACTGCCATAATCCTGTTCGTTCTCGTCCAAGTTGACAGACGAAGGCAGTTGGCATGTTCTTCGCACAAGAAGTTAGGTAGATCATCACAAAGGCACAGGAAATGCCGAGAAAGTCATTAACACCCTTCCATTAGCAGAAAATCTCTTTAGTGTGAAAGGAAAGATTTTTCACACGCAGATGCCAAATGAGCAAAGTGCTTTCTTGCTGTATTGAAGTTCACATCAACGATCTTGTCAAACCCATGGAATTTACATCTGTACCCAAATTGCATTTATAATTTCGTGATATACGATTTTCTTGGTCAGCTGATGAAAATATTTCCATTACGCGACTCATCTGTTACGTACTGGTGACGTATTTGCATTTGGATCGGCGTTGATACACCGGCATATTTTACATTCCCGAAAGGAATCCAGAATTTCATTAAATGTCCGTAGACGTGTTGTATGAATCACAATTGTCGACAAGAGTAAACCATTCACTCATTCAACCAACTAACCAAGATATTTTTAGTTATATTTGTTAGTTGGTCGAAGCGTGCAAAATTTTGGTTGAAATGCCCGTAGGAAAGTGGTTAGAAGATGTGGATTGGATTAATCTGGCTCATGACCTACGGGTAGTTGGATTTTGTGAACACGACAATGAACCTTTGAGTTCTGTAAGAGACGGTGAATTTATTAACCAGCTGAGCTTATTTTATGTACTCGAGAAGGAGTTTGACCAATGAAGACAGTTATTTTGTCGATCGATAGATAAATAAATCGGTCGATTAGTAATTCAGACAGTCGTCTAGTTCTCGATTCAAGAAAGGATCTGGCACACAGGCCACGAGTTTTCCCCCAAACACGCGTAGCTACGTCAGAATCCTCCTTGTCCACCAGAGGTGCCGCCAGTTCCGGTTTGAAGACAATAGAAATGTGAAGCAGTGCTGCCGGACCACTTTCAAATACCCATGTCAAAGAATGCTCTTGTGGTAATATAAAAGCATCACACTCTTGTCTTACTTTTGTCCAGCATATCAGGTTTTTACGGGATTCCAGAGACATTTATTTCTACACTGGCGCCACTTATCGGTGCCATTATTTTCGTAATAATGTCGGGTATTTCAAAGAGTTAAAAACCTTGTAACTGTTCTGTAGGTATGAAGAGAGAGAGAGAGAGAGAGAGTTTGTCTTATTTATGCCTAGTGCCTGAATTCCAAACCGTAAAAGTTATTCAGGTGAACTTTTTAATCGATCTTTTTCAAGTTCCGTAACTGAAACGAGAAGAACATCTTTATTCACGTATCGTAATTTTTAAGATTCATTCACTATCGCAATGAAAACATTTTTCACGTATTAAAATGGAAGTACTAATGAGGCTGATAACACAATCAAACCCGATTTGCCTCGTATTTCGTCAGCCTCATTTCACACATGTCAGATGTATTTATAGCAACCTTTCCGACCTACATTTCACATAAACTGATTATTGATCATAACTAATAATACTCGCGTGTCCCTATTTATAAGGATCACGGAGATTTTCGCCTGCGGACGTGTCACGGCTTGAGTCACCTGATTTATACGTTGAGGTTATCTTTAACTCGCGATAATCAAATTGAGTTGTCATAAAAATGCAAAGTGTAAAAACAAGCTCCAGTATGATTTACTTCGTATTATATCCACAGCTTTAAATCGGGACGTAATTGTGATTCATTGTGTATTTTGCTACTGATGGGCGTGGTTCTCGGGACGAGGAACGCCTGTACATCGTGTTCAGTCTTTGAGAGTGTTTTAAGACAGGAAACATTACAGTGGTTTTAATTCTGTCGCTGGCCTTTTTTAAAACAATTTTAATTTTAGAATCAGTGATGCAATAGCATGGGTTCGGGTGGCGTAACTGTGTTATAAAATTATGTAGTTAACAAGCAGTCCATACATCATGACACAATGTGGTGCAGTTAAACGCTCAGTAAACGGTCTCTCCGAGAACAATGTTGGGTTGTGAGCGCAGATGAGATACGCCAGGTAGACGCGAATTGGCCGTCGCACGACGAGAGAAGCCAGACACGTGTGCAGCACTCTGCAACATAAATTAAGTAATTATCCTTATTTATTTTTAACGCGAGTAATTTGTAAATTAATTACAAACTTTACTTATTCAACTGATGATAAAATTGTAAACCGCAAGCCACGGATGTCATGAATTTTAATGAAGAACAATCTACAAGAAATATTTTAACACTACAATATGAATTAATGGAGGGGGGAAATATTATTTGTTTTTATTTTTTCTTTGCCTTCCATACCTTTCTTTTTTATTATCTTCCTTTATCGTTTTGTTTTTCCTTTTTAGTTCTTGGTTCCTCTCTGTTTCTTTCGCTTTCTTTTTGTTCCTGGTTTATTTAACAACGTTGTCGGTAGCTCATACTATATAGCGTCTAATAATAGGATGATTAATGAATGATGAATTGGAAAGGATGTGGAAGGAAGCCATCTTAGCCCAATTCGAGATACTATCCGTGCATTATCTCTTGATTTCTTTCCTAACGTCTACCTGTTTTTATTCTCTTTCTGTCACGTGTTTAATTTAGAACACATAATGGGAGAGGTTTCCAGCCTCCTTTGCTACTGACAATTCCTGAAACCACAGATCTTTGAAAAAGGTCCTTGGGACGAGAAGTGTGAAGGTAGCGGTCTTCCGGTGTGTCGCGCCGTACACAAAATGATTATGGAAGGCAGATTCTCTGAAACGTCGGTCAGTATCTACCAGGCTGCACGGTGCTGCATCTCAGAATACGGCCATCTTGAATATACAGCGGTTTCTCGTCAAAAACAAATGTACCACAAAAATATGAAACGAAATTATTTTCTATCCGTAGTGCGGAAGAGTCGAGACTGATTAAATATGTGGGTTCATAAACAGACTCCTCTGTTATCACACATCGCTACTCAGAATATAAATACATTTTTGTTATTTGTCATGACGCTGCTCCTAAGTTATCAATAAAATTGATAAATTGAATCTGATGGAAAGTAAAGAAACAAAATTCTCGACCCATATAAATACTCCGGTTCAATGGACACTTTGTGTCACGTCGGGAACATTTTAAGAAAAGTCAAGATTCTGAGGATGTTTGTGTTTGGTCCACAAACTATCTTGATGAAGGGAGCGGGAGATTTGTGTTCATTTAATATGAAAGGTTAGACCACGCCCTATTTATGAGTTATGTCATAGCGAGATCAGTTTAGTACACTCAGACTTTTATCCCACGAGGATGACATCAGGGGTTCAAAACCCGCGGTCCATACGTGGTCCGCCTGTGTGTTTTATGCGGCCTGTTAACCCTTTAGGAATACTAGGGTAAGGTACCCGATATCAGAAAACACGTGTTCTTAATTCCGTCATTATTCAGCAGTAACCATCGTTGTAACTTTACAGCTTATCGAATAACGTTTTAATGTAAATTGTAATTTAATATAGTGTCACCGTTTAACACCTTGCGCTTATACATATGTGCATACATACGTACTTTTAACCCAAAACCCACTTGAGGATAATATGCCTTGCGCGCTTCCATTCATATCCTTTCCAATTTGTTATTCTTCGGCAGTTCTGTCGTTCGATCCTGTAGAAAAAACACGAAACCTCAAGTCTTTCAGGTAAAAATTCTGTTTTATATGTCAAGTTGGTTTGTGAGATCTTATGAGCTGTCCGAAACGTAAAACGAGACAAGTCAAAAAGGTCACTGCTATAAATTGTTATCTTAATCCCTCTAGGATCAGCCAACAGCTGACGTTTCTGGTAAATTGACCTTCTAGTTCCCTCCGAGATGAAAGCTTACAAATGTTGTTTTCACCCGACCACACACACACACACACACACACCCTTTGTACCAGCGTTCCGCACATCCAGTTGATACGAGAACCCGCAGTTAAGAACTCCTGTCATTGCTTTAACATTTCACAGTTTATAATTACTCTTTTATGGTTTCTTAAAACATGCAGGAAGTTATAACTTAACTCTATGGAGCATAACCCTTGTTGAGAAACTAATAATCGCAGTCTGTGAAGAAATGTGGACTTTTTTAAGTCGAATGATAAGTCTGAGTCTACCTTGTTCACAAGAGATTCCCATTGGTCCCATTCCTAAGCCAGATGAATCCAGTCAACAACCTCACATCCTGTTTTTTTTAGTTTATTCCAAGTTACAAGTCTCGTTTCTGTTTTCCGTTACGTGTGTCCATCCGAGGCCTTGTGTAACACTTCGTGTTATACTTTTTTACGACAAGGAGTTACAAGCCCGCACCAAACATCCTGGCTGGATGACCATCACCTGTCGGATGTCCGCACCTGATATTTTTAATAAACCTATTTGTATGGGTCGTAATATACTCTTCCTGAGGCTGTAATATAAAATGTAATTTATGTGTGTCGGTATGCTACCCGCCCCGCTAGCTGAATTTCTGCGGGTGTTAATGTATGTTCGCCTGCTGTTACGACTTCTCCGTTAGAGATCGCTGGTGAGGACGATAAATTCGGATATTACGTAAGAGCATTGTTTCGGCTGTGGCTGCCGTTATATTTATGAAAACAGCCTGAAATGTCAAGTTTTAAACGGCTTTAAATGTCAGACCAGTAAACTTCGGTAAACAAGCTAATTCAAGATTACGGTGTGTTCATAAAAAGGGTTTTCCAAATGTGTATCTATAACGAATTGCAGCACAGAACAACTAGTGATAAAACTTCTGGGTCGGTAGAAGGCGGGGAATTTATTGACCAGTTGAGCTTATGAAAAAAGAAGGTGAGTGGAGTTGGTATTACAATCCCATATTTCCTCGATTTTAAGACGCATCCTTGAGTCAGTAATGAGTTTTCAGGAATAATCACGCTTTATGTTCCGTTAACGCCATCAAATGTAAGACGCACCGCGATGTACCTTCGGGATCCTCAAAGACAGTGAACTTCTTACCCAGCTGGATAGTTCTCTGCTACTTACCAATTACAGAGACCACGCCATGGAGGTAGCAAACATTTAAAAATACTTAACTTTCGAGTAACTTTATAAAATGAGATTTCAGCTTCCCTCGACGGCGTATAGAAGGTGACCGTCTTCTGAGATGTAACGCCGTGTAGAGATTGATCTACGTTTCAGAGGTACTTACTGCCTCAATAATCAAGGCAATCATGCTTCTGAAACGTCGGTTAATCCCAATCATACTGCGTGTTGAAACATCCCTGGAGACAGTCATCTTCAGGTATGTATTTAATACACGCCAGTGTTTTTGGTGAAGTGAATCATCTTTCGTGTGTTTCGGCAAAGAATGCCCGGGTTCAAAGTAATGTCCTGTCCTGGCCATGAGGCGAGATGTGACTCGATCATTGACCAAGATACGGCCAAACCTCTGTAGCCGTGGGCTGACCTTGTTCTCTGGCGACCAAGGTGTGCTTGGGCTAAACCGTACAGGTCACGTGATGTGTTCCCTTAGCCTGTCTAATACAGTCCTACTCGTCCTTTTGACATCGTCGTATGTTGGCCTGCTTAAGAGGATGCCATGTGTTGTTACAGTGACATGATGTTTAAAGTATTGTACGTTCTTGGACTGCTAGAACATTGTCTTGTGGTCGTAGTTTCGAGCCCTGCACAAGACACAGAAGTATGTAATGTTTCTTTGTATTGTTCTGTCCTGCCCCACAAGCACCGCCCTCTGGTTCAGTGAGCTCTACCACTCAGTTTACAAAGGGATTGTAAAGCTGGAAATTCTGCAGCGTAACAAGGCTGCTTGTAAGAACTGTTAACGCCGTAATAAAAATGGTAGTATAAAGTTCAACATTGACCAACACTAGACCTTGTCCAGAACCGGTTCAGTATAATGCACTCTCATTCTGTCGCTTTTCATGAAGTTTACGTACCAAATTCTTTTTGGTTGTTGTTTGTCGTACCAATCCCATAATAAACTCGTTGAACAGAAATGTATTCGTCCTCATCATGGTCATCTTGAAATGGTTGGCTTCTGGGTTGTTGCGCAGTGTAGCCCGGTAGAAGTTTACCGACGTTTCAGAGGTCCTTGCTGCCTCTATCATCAGGGCGATAATCGCCCTGATGATGGAGGCAACAATAATAGTCCACCCCTGATCTGTACCAGTTGGTTCTCCCGGACAGTTTAAGCAGATAGACAATAGTGGGCATGAGCGTTGTGTGGATACGCACAAACATTTTGTACAGTTAACCAGTTTTAATAAACATAAAAGTTGAAATTCATTTAAAATGAGCAAGTTAGGAAATGTATGCACAGCGTAAAGGTCTGGCGCATTCGCCAGAATTAAACCATGATCTATACATTTTGGGATTGCAGACTTTCAGGCGCAGAAACAAATGTGGATATTTGTGTGAAGTGCCCGGAATATTTCCACAATGCGAAATTTCGTGAAAATCCGTCCGATTCTCGAGTTGTTACATGCGAAGATCCTGAGGACAGGCAGACTGGACGAAGCTAATTGAATGATATTTGTGATTCTTGACTTTGAACTTGTCTAATTATAACTGTGGTGTGTGATGCGGCAGTAAAGGATGCTCTCAGGATCGTCAGTCTTGCTGGACCGGTACCGCCCTCACTAGCTTTATCTCATTCGGCGACGACAATCAACTCATTACAAATTCGGAAATCCTTGAATTTTTTATTACCCACCTCTTCTTCCCAAACATGGATGGGATGAAGAAACAAAACAAGATGCAATCATGCTGTAAACTTGACCAGTTTTTTCTCAGTCCGTCCTGATTTGCAAGTCTGTCAGCCTAACGCTGAAGGCAGTGCAGCGTCACCTGCCAGCTGTGTGCTACAGCGAACTATACTAAGAATCGCAGACTAAGGTCACGCGGGAGGTCAAAGAGAATTGATTCGGAGGTATGAGAGTGAGGAGTGGAGTGTGTGGGTGGAGGACGGCAGTGGCTACTGTTGGCAATGTTACTAGCAAGTTAATTTACAAAAATGTACCCACCGAAGAGAGAACACATTGGTAGGCCACATGCGGCCAGCAGATTTGGGACCTCTGACGTAGCCGATGTTAAAGAAATTAAGTCTGTGGAGAAGATTCCTTCTTGATAAGCTGATAGTTGCTCAACCATGCTTTGACAGACTTTTTTGCCTTCTGAAGAGTACTGAAATTCATTGTAAACTTCTTGACATGTGCACGCAGTTGATACGTGAACTGAAAAATTAATGATCCTTGAACCTCATGAATACGTGGAAGACAGACTAGCTTGTTTGTGGAGGCGGGGTTATAGAGAAGCTAATCGTCTGAATAGAGTTCGCCTACGTAATCGGGTTCGTTACACAGATGCATAATTCGCAGAGAAGACTGATCTACCAAAGGCGCAAATTGAGGTTGAAGCATGCCCGCAAGATGGCTTCGTGTTTGGAAATTTTTACGATTTGTAGAAGGAAATTATACAGGTCACACCTATTTTTCAGATTGTTGTTTATAGTTTCGTAGAACAGCAAAATAACATGCTCTTTTAGCCATGCAAATTATCATAACACTGGTCAGTTTGCAAGCCTCCAGATTGGCTTCGTATTCAAGTCTTAAGTAGATGGGTGGGGGGGGGGGATCTTTCGTCTGAAACTCAAAATTAAACCCGAGAGCAAGTTTAGACCACACCTTGTTTGTAATGTTGATTGTTTCGTAGGATATTTATCAAAACTGTTCCAATTACATAAATTAAATTGTGTCGAATGATATAATATGTATAATTCTCTTGTAATCTGTGCTTATCCCAAAAACCAAAATTTATAACGTTTGGAAAGTTGGCTTGTGCTTTGTCATTAGCTTAAAAAACGAGAAGAGGGCAGAAAACCTGCCTGCTGGGCCCCTTAGTTGAGGCAGCCAGAGAGGTGTGATAAATAAAATTATTCAGAAACCAACCTTCATACAACTAGATGAGAATAGTAGATAAGGATCTGCAAAGAGCCCGTCGTGTATTTCGAGACACTTTTTTGCATTCGGTTGAGGCAAACTGTATAATATAATGGCTCTTAAATTTAAGTGATTATGGGTTTTCGTATACCAATACACTTAAAATTGAACTACCGACGCTAGATTAATTTTATTAACGAATTGTTTATGTTTAGATACTTATTAATATGCCCTCGAATTTAATATATCTTCATATTAAGTTATTTATTTTGTCGATATATGAAATCGCTGTGTGTCAGTACAATCTTAAACCAACTCAAATCTCGACGTGTCAGTAACTAAAAGTTGATAATGTTCTTCAACCAACCTAACCTAACCTAACTTAACCCAAACCTTAATGTCGTCCTTTTCTGGGTTAAACCATCCTTGGATGAAGGCCTTAATACGTCCAGACTAAGGCCTATTGCTATCGGTGGGACAATTTGTTTTTTGCTGAAAGAAATTTGGTTGGGTGTATGTCGGGGGGGGGGGGGGGGGTTTGAACATAGATTTTTTTTTCTTTAAATTACATGCATAATGATTTATATAGTTCTCTGGACGGAGTCCGATCCTGGTACAACGCAAATTCTCTGTATATTTGCTTGCTCATATATGGTACGAACAGGTCATAGACGTGTGTGGAGGGGGGGGAGTAGGAGTAGTTCATTACGCCAGAGGGCTTTATTTTTCTTCCATCTGGCAAGGGGAAAAATTTTAAGACAACATGGTACTAATGCGTTCCTGGTTGTGGGTTTAACTGTTGATCCTTAGCAGTAGAGAATGTATACAATTAGAACAGACGTTGAAAGGTAACGAAGATCAGTGGTTTTATTCTGGGAAGAAAGAGTTTTCTGGATCTGTATACTTTCTATAACGTGTACTTGTTTGTGCCTCATCGTACCATATAGTTGTCCCAGATTACGCTTGTTTATAGAATGGAAGGTCATGCCGTGGCCTTGTGTTTGCCACGCAGACTTCCAACCAAGCAGTCCCGTGTTTGAGCCTCCAGCATTTATCGTCAGATTTGTGCTGAATAAAGCCACGGAGGAGTAGTTTTTTTCTCTGTTTCCCTTTACCTTTATCACCATTTCATCACTATTCTTAATTCTCTGAACACCTGCATAATAAAATCCCTAAACTTAGTGTCAGACAGTTCAATAATTACTGCGTTCTGTAATTGCGTTTCCAAAATTTATTAAAATCTTTCCCATTTTCCTTCGACTGTAAAGTACTTGGTGTCGGTTGTCATTAAGTGATTTAACTTAATTTAACAAGCTGATGTTCGTTTAAAAACCATACCGAAAAAGAAACACCGAAAGATAACACGATATATAAAGCAAATACTATGTATGTACCAGAACAGTATTGTTATAATGATAATGACATCTCTAGCAGTAATAACACACTCCTAAAAAGTTAAGAGGCTCTTAGAACTTGCAAAGGTATAAATCAGATGCCTCACGTCAGTAATCGTTCAGAATAGTAGTCATATCAGCAACGGGTGTTGTACCGAGACATTTATTAAGTTAATCGAAGCTACTGTGGACTGGTAACGTGTTAACATTGATTAGAAAGTTATGGTGACCTGCCACACAAGAAGAAGATTCCTGGTACATTCCTGATTGGGCAATTTCAGCCGACCTGGATACCTACTGGCTACTTAGACCTGTCTTACATTGTACAGACTAAAGAACAGAGCATCACAACACAATACTAGTAACAATAACGTGGCAGTGAATTAACCGATGTTAAGATAGACGCATTTCGACGAAAGAACGAAGTTGGTGGTACTTAGATGTGATGTTCTCACGGCACCAAGTGTGATGATGACGTTCTTCTGGGATGTTGCGTTATGTAGTCTGGTAGAAATCTTCGGACGTTTCAGAGATGATTACTGCCTCCATTTTCAGGTCTATGAATCACATGTAAATAATAGGCAGCTCTGAAACGTCGGTAAATCTATACCAGATTACACGGTACAGCATCCCAGGAGGCAGTAATTTTTAAAGTAAAAGGTCATTTTCTCAAATTACGTAATTTTCCAAGCCGTGCAGATGGCGTGGTTGTAATTCTCCATCGGCTGCAGGCATCTGTTTTTATTGCTGTAATCACGAAGGACGTTCATACCATTCATCACGAGCTGTTTATCAGTATTACAGGGATAAATATCAAGACGGAGAAGTCGGAATAGCCTGTTCATATGGTAGTTCGTGTTAAACGAAACGCGTAATTCTGCAATTCTTTGGGACCTACCTGTTTTAGTCGCCTCATTCTAAATCTTAATGTCTGCACCGTCACGATCAGATTTTAAAAGTAATTTTACCTCCGCATTCCATGCATGTAAATTAATTTATTAAAATCGTCAAATTCCACGTGTTGTAGACATTATCGGAACAGTTATTGTGAGATGTGTAATTATTACTGAACATGTTTCAGCTCTGTTGAGCCATCATCAAGTTTATCATATTTACGTTATCTTAGAAAACTACTGAATACAATGTAGATATTATCCAAAAAATTATTAATATTCTAATTGTTAAAATATTCGGGTAGCAGGTACCCGTCATTAATAAAATAACGAAAGATAAAATCTCCTACTTTCAGTTAATAGAAATAAAATATGGAGAGTCAGAAATTCATGTATCATGATCTGATAACTGTCTGGTTTCATTTTATATAATATATATATATATACACACACAAAACTCTTCAGTTGAAACTGGGTTTTGTTACATAATAATGAATGATTACGTCATAGTATAACATCGTCCATTGGCCGAGCTATATTTAATGTCTACCACATTTCGGTAGTAGTTGTTGGCTCTGCTCCCAACTTCCTAACATCCCATAAGACGATGATCTTCATACTTCTTGCCTTGAGAACCTGAAATCTCACGAAATTTCTCTTTTCTGTATGGGTGTTAAAATTTGAATCTCACTTTAAGGATAAAAATACTTTGTGGTGTCTAAGAACATGGTGCGTGGAGAATATTTTAACCCAAGAGGGAGGAAGTAGACCTGTGGGAACATGGATGAAATCGCATTACTGAGAACTTCTTGTACTCTTTACTAAATGTTGTTAAAATGAACAATTCATGGAGGGTTGGGGAGTTGGTCTCAAGACATGAATGAATTTCACCACATGAAATACTTCGGCGTGTATGGGAGGGCACTAAATAAACTTATCCTAAAGAAATAGGACAAAAGTATGATGTGTTGGTTCATGTGAATTACTGGCGAGCTCTTTTAATCACGACAATGAGTTGAATCATCTCTCAATTTTTTGTGTACATCAAACGTGCTTCAGACAATGCACAGCATTCAAAATGATTTTGGTTCACTGTAAACCATTGTCACAAGCCTTTAGAAACTCCTATGAGCGAATGAATCAAACCGTTATGCTTGATTTGACTTAGTTTAACCTTAAAGAAAGTAATATCGTGTTATGATTTATTAACCTTCAGCTACGTACGTGTTCACTTAAACACCTCCATTCAATTATCACGTAATTCCCTCGTTTATATCCACCAAAATCTACAATACGTACAGTTATAGGCCTATTATATTACGTCTATTTCATTCTGAAAGTCCTCGGAATAGCAATAAATGATTTCCGCTACCGGAAGGTCCCTTGCTGTTTATTTTTCCGATGGTTTGTAACCAGTCAGATCGACTTAACTAAATAACACGTCAAATGCGGTGATCCACGTCTCCTGATGATGCATACGTAGTAGCTTCCTGCCGCACGCTTACCCGACTTCAACTATTTCTGGCTCGTGGGAGTATTTCTGTTCTGTACGCGACGCGCAGTGTTGGCCCGTTCAACCTAGGGAGTGGGTGTGTGTATCGGCCCTCTTCAGTTCCAAGATCTACTCTTAAAGTAAGTACAGGTCTCGTATCTTACAAAGTACGATGTTTCGACGAGTGGTGGGGTGTGTCAAAGGTAAGGTGGAAGTTATCGTTAAAGGTTTGTTAAAGTGTTCTGGGAACGGATGTCAAAACGAGGTTTACATGACATTAAGAGGTCTTTAAACAAGATTTGTGTTGGTATCCACACTTTCCGGCTATCGTGTAAGTCCATGCGTTCAATCAAACATTTGCAACGTTTTATTACGACATAATTTAAGATAAAGACGCTTATCTGTCTACATAATAATCAAGTGTTGGTTTATGACATCCGCTCTTCAGGGATATTGGGGATTATGTTTTCTAACTATATGTTGGTGGTAATTAAATATTCTCGGGCGATCAGCCGTGTTAATGTCAAGTCATGCTAACTTTTCAAAGACTAGCTCTCTCTTCGTGTTCAAGGTAACACATAGCGAGTATTCGAAACGTTGACGAATGAAAGTTATTAGTATTATAGATATTGGTCGTAATCGTTTGCGGTAAAGGAAGGGATTTCGGGTCTTACTGGATAATATTTGTGATTGTGTGTTTACTAAAGATTTTACCGCCATTACTGATGGGAAATTTATTGGTCTTTACAAATAATGTTTAATAATTCCTTTACTAGAAACCAGCTATATTTGAATTAGAACTGGCTTTGTGTATGGTTAACAGAGATATTTCCTTGTATGTGGTTATGTTATCGTTGGGAAAAGCGGTGTTAATTCAGCAGTTTAGGTACATTATATTGTCATAATGTGCAGATGAATCTAAAATCGATTGCGCTGCGCATCTGTGTTTATTATATACGAATCTTCTTTTTAAAATACTTTTATTGACAAAACGTAAAATATATTGGGTTAGTTACATTTATTTTGGCAGGGAAATTTGGTTTATTTTTGTATTGTTACGAAACACCACAGCGTGATTACATTTTCACCTTGCCTGCACGATATTTTGACGTAGTGCCGATAAAGGCCAGTGGTTACCTGTCTTTTGCTGAAGTCCCTGGCAGAGCAGATTGGTGACATCGCGTAGTAACACGTTCTTTTGAATGATTAATTATGTTTCTTGTCATATAACCCTTCGCCTTGGTTGGTATATAATTACATTGTTTACCGACACTATTTGTTTGTGTTAAGTATAGTTAGCGCAAATAAAACAAGTTTGGCTAGATACATGCTGGTAGGTGATGTCATGGCGCTTCCTGAAGAGGCTGACGTAGATGATCGAGTGAAAAAGTACGTATCTTTTGCGTGTGAAACTTTTTATAATTCTTGAGCGAACCATTGAAACCATCTATAGGTTCGTTATTAAAAGTGTTATATATATTTTTAGTCGTCTGTTAAATTATAAAGTTCAAAACTTTAGGCCTACAAATTAAAAGAATGAAGTTTCCATATGCCGAAACATCATAATTATAAGCTAGACTAATTAGCCATTTCTTGACTACTGTCCCATTAAAATTGTGTAAGATTTTCCGTATTCACTTCTAGTCTGAAATTAGAATTTAAAGTCCTGTATTAGAAGGAGGGACCATAGATAAATAAATTGTGATGAAATATAAAAGGGAAGAATATATTTCAGTTGTCAAACAGCATGTTCGCACGAGATACGTAATCTAAAAGTTCATGCCTCGTCTGATCTGGACTTGTTTAATTTTTTAGCTCAACATTGCAAAAACCGTCTCCTGCCATTTTTAAAACTGTTCTTAGCGTTTCAGTAATAGAGTTTATAATGCAGTCACGAAATGTAGAACGATGGGACTCCTTAAAAGAGATTCCAGCATGCCAAGGGTTAAATACTCAACCCTTGAAGACAAGAAGGATTAGCTAAGAAAAGTTATTATTGTAGATACATATAGAAAGTTAATATCCATCTTAATGCTATCCCAGGTCTTAGTAGGCGTTTTACAAGAGGTTTCCTTACCAAAGTTCTGTATGCAATCCTTATCTCTCCGTACCTGTTCAGTCGCATAGTAACATTGTTACATGTATTGCATAAACCAGGAAGCTTCGCGTTATGTAGGACCTAAACTACTAATTTTTATCATTCTTAGGTCCACATATTTTCCTGCTCACAAATTGTATCTTATTTAACGAGGCTGTCGGCCTCAAATTAGAAACATTCGAATGATAAATGAATAATTAAAAAAAATATGTTGCAGGAAGTGGTATAATTTGCTATGCTATCCCGGAATTTGCCTTAGACTGAGGAAAATCATGTTAAATTCAGGTTACCCGGTCTGTAGCCAGAGATGTGAACCTAAGACCTCCCGAATACGAAGCGTGCACTGCGCACAAAAGTATGACGCTGCTGAATAAACCTTTTGTCAAGAGAGGTACATAAAGAGTTACCAGATTGTATAATACTCAATTATTTAACGATCACGTATCAACTGTAAAGTCATGTTATATTGTATGCAATTCGAGAATCTCTGTCTGTATAGGAGGGGAAGCATGCACGTGGAAGGGCTGAGAATAAGCCGAAAATTCAAATTATCATTATGTTGATTTATTTTTCTTATCCTGTACCTGTAGTCATCTGACTGTTGATGCAGAATTCAGTTGAATTATTACACTGGTTCTTATGAAATCGGTTATGAATGTGTTTCCATTAAAGGCGGGTGATTTCTTGTTTAGATAAGCCGCTAATGCCTTCTCACGGAAGACTCTCTCCGTGGAGGTATTAATATTATTATTGTAGGTGTTGTGTGGTCATATTCTACAAAATGGAAGCAGTATAAAGATGAGCAGGTTTTACATAAACATCTATTTTGAAACTAAGGCAAATTCAGTCCGCAGTGCCTCTGTTTTTTGGTTGTGCATAACCAGATACCTAATGGTGTCTGGCGCCGAGGGTTCTGGCAGGAGCGCGCTGTTTCACAGGAAGAAGAGTTTTTTTTATGAGGCGGGCCTGTACTGCGTCTTCCTTAAGAAACGTTTTGAACAAGCAGTGTTGATACGCGGGGTATCTTTTTATATTGAGTCTCGGGTATTTTTCTTTAACAGAGAGGGCGACCTGCCAAAAATGTTAATGAGGTTACTCGGCTCTGAGATGGGATCAATGAAAAATTCTGTGTGATGAATGTGTCCTACAACATTCTTATTGAATAGATATTTGATAGGCATACATTTTCTATGCATAGTTGCCTAAAATTCGTTTTACTTTCATTTTAGAATACACCAGTAAGAAAATCTTTTATCACGAGGGTTTGAAGTTTTAACAGAATACGGATTCCACCGGTCTGTGCTGATGGTGATAAAAAGAACTGATTTTTGGGTGCTAAAAGTTTGTGAATATTTATTGTATGTGGCTTAATAAAAAACATGCTCTAAAAGGTAGGGAATGTTTTTAAAAAGACCCATGATTACGCAATGTACACACCAAAGATTGTTGGTGTGACAGACAGAAAGTGAAGCACTGTTGTAGCCATCTTTAATTTGTGAATCTTAAGTCTGTGTCGTTTGTCAGGGAAGAGTGATTTTAATTGAGGAAATATACATGATAATAGTCTTGCATACTTGTAACACGCTTCTCTAACACTGGAGTATTTCAGGTCTACAGAATAAATTAGGTCTTCCCCCTGTAACGCACATGACTTTGAAACCATTTATTCTTACTGAAACGACCGAATTTTTGTGTCATTGCATCAGCTTTCTGTCCATTGATTTTGTTCTGTTTGTCTTGATTATAGTTTATTTATTTTATTGTTCTGACGAGTTGGTGGCCTTTTCAAACTTTTTTATAACCAGCTACAGAAAACTGAAATTTACATGAATGGCGTGAATGTAAACTGACAGTATTTTAGAACTTTCAGTTCATTTTAATCATAAATGTGTCTTGTGATGTTGCAGTAGAGGAAACACAGTCCTTGTCAAGTTTATTTACCACAGAAAGAATTTTAGAAATTGTGAAATTGTGCACTGGATTAAATTGACTCAGAATAGGCTTTTTATTTACGTTATTAGCTTAGGTTATTCTGAAATGGGCTAGGTTTGTCTTAGGTTAGATATATTAAATCGTCCAGTCAGTAGCCAGTCACTATACTGACTTAGTTACCACAACGTACGTAATTTTGTTACTATTAGGCCAGGTACCGTTCTATAGGATTTCAGTGTTATCACCAGGTTTTCATAAAAGGCATTTAAAATACATGTGTGACCAGAAGCGGTTGTTAAACATCGCCCGTCATATTTTGTCCCTGAGTTAAGATCACTTAGATATAGTACATCCCACTCATGCTGTAATTTATAACCACGATCACTTATATCTGTTGCTGCCTACCAGTTAATTCCAGCGACATTATATGAAATTCCTGGCTGGCGTTCAACTGTCAAGTGGAAAATTAGTGAAATAATTACGCAATGAATTTGTGATTAGAATGACATTGCAATAAGTAGGCTGGGAGTGGTTCTGTGGATCTATTTTATTTGGAAGACGGGTTTTTATTTTTATGTTTAGGAACAAGGAGTGATAGTGTGCTCGTAAGAATTTTTTGTAGACTTGTACGTGGGTTTTATTATTGTTGTTGTGTTGTTATCCTGTGTGCGGTCCGATTCAAGTCTTGACCTTCTGTAATCGCGTAATATATTTTTCATGCTATTTTAATGTGTTCAAGAATTTCACTCTGGGTTCCTCAGAATTATCACAGAGTTCCTGTGGAGGTAACTGCAACATTGGGTTGCCCAATAGGTACGTTGTTTAAACTTCCATGTGGTCATGTTTCTTTCGCTACTGCTAAAGAAGGTATCGCCAATCACTTGGACATTCCGGAGCCGTTGGAATATGCCAGTGCTTTGCGAGTGGTCGGTAGAGAATCATTCTATCACAAGCCAACACAGAAAGCACTAGACAACAAATTTTAATGAGTCGTATATATCGGAAATGAAACTAATCAATTCTTATGTATTTTTGTCTGCTAAATTCGAAAATGACAATAAGAAAGCTTAGTTAGTTCGCGTTTTGAAGATATTTTGTACTTTGTAAAATATCACCAATAAATTCGTCCATATGATATGCAAATGTTTAAAAATTTTCACCTACCTTATAGACGTTGTCTTTTGGCCTTTCTTCTGTATTTTACCTCAGGGGCATCTCTTACCACCGACCAGCAGTAATCAGCTATCATTGATTCGCTCAATTTCCCCTGATAACGCCTTTCAAGAGTAGAAATATCTTGGTGAAATCATTCGCCATGTTCATCACTAACCGAACCAAGATTATCAGAGAAAGAGTTCAAGTTAGAGTGGAGGAAATGAATTTTAAGAGACATTGCACCCCATTTTACTGTGTGCTTCCAACAATTTGTCTACTAATTCCCTATAATTTTTGTAAAGGAATCTGACGAACGCGATAACAGGATATTTTAACATTTTCTTCAAGTACATTCCATTGCCTAAGTCGCGATCCTAGCAACTCTGCCTTATACTTAGGCAAATCTAAATCTCTCATTAGATCATTCAGTTTACTTTGAGTTACTCTGTGAGATGTAGAAGGTAAAGTTTCTGGCACAAACTCTTTATCTTGAGATGCCGATGATCTTTGAATGGCGTCATCTGATGGCGGTGATGGTGAGCATTCTTCAGGCGTGTAGGAGATAGGAGGGACAGGTACAGGTAGTTCATGGTTGTGGCGTATAGGACGAATGGCTGAGGGGATGTTTGGATAGATCAAAGCAAGTTTTTTCTTATAGTTGATGCCGATGACAGGAGGAATCATACAGAAGTGGCGGTCGTTTACGTGGTTATGCTGTTCCCGCCACACCATGGGCACAGCGAAGGGCATAGACTGCATTTTTCCTTTTAGCCACTCACGTAGATTTGTAGAAGACTTCAGACAGCAAATATGGGGTGCCCATGCCCTGTCCATGCCACCCACTTTGCAACCAAAATAAAGGTGGTTCGCTTTCTTATCGATGGGGGCCAAGTTTCGATTTTGTGATTTAAAAGTCACTTCTCCACAGATATAACAAACGTTGTTAGGATTATTGACACATCTACGCGAAATTTTGTATATTTTAGTGTTACAAATTTCTCATTTAAGTACACTCAACGACATTTTTGCTGTTTACTACATAAGTATTCTAAGACGAAGTGAAACACAAAATCCGCACTCCGCAAAACACTTGTTTGCCAAATAGAACTGAACCTATTTATTAATCATCCCTTAGGTATGTTGACTAGACCTGCAGAAATAAATAAAACCTTCTCCACCCTTGTACAGGCTGTTTCTGAAGTAAGTAGTCCATTACAATTGTGAAAATTACGAAAATAGAGCGAAACAGCTTGGTATGAATATCTTTAAAATGCGAACCAATCATGCAA
Source organism: Zootermopsis nevadensis (assembly GCF_977971745.1). NCBI lineage: Eukaryota > Metazoa > Arthropoda > Insecta > Blattodea > Termopsidae > Zootermopsis > Zootermopsis nevadensis. Next base: position 9,330,232 of record NW_028259153.1, on the reverse strand, counting down.
AGTGAATGTCATTTTCGTGTTTAGCAGCTCAAAATTAGTAAAAATTGGTTAGTTTCATCTCCGATATATTTTGGCTGTTGAACAGTGAAGACGCGGACAGATACTTATGCTCCAGCCTGAAGATGGAGGTAGTATGATCCTCCCATGCGTAGTGTCTACCTACAAGTCCACGCGGCGTTGCCTTGAGAAACTCGAAAATCATGTAGCATGCAGATGTTGAATAACCATCTGTGTCTCTGTCGCGTCGCCCACAGCAAATGACAGTTCTTACTTTTCCACTTTCTGTAGCGTAGGAAGAATTGTTGCGCTGAAGGTTACACCCTAAAGAAACCAGATTTTTCAAATAACTTTGCTTCACTGCATCAATTCAAGTCGTCAGTAACACCACCTGCTCCGCTGGGCCTCGGGCGTTCACAGTATTCTGTTTAAATGAAGACGTTAAATGTAAAATCCTATTTTACATGTGATCCTAGATGTAAGGGCGCGTGACGGGTCAGGTTCATGCTGCTTGGGGTACAAAGCGAACCAATTCAACTTTTAATGACATCATCAGATACATTGCTTTCTAAACGAGCAGACGACCTCGGGCACGTAAGCTTGTAAGGACAGTTCTTGTCGGTTGCTACTGTTTTTATTTTCAGTGGTGGGAACTGGACGAGACGATCGCTAACTTGTTCTTTTCTTTAGTATGTTATAATACATTTCTTCCTATAATATAACACGGGCGTCACCACCGGCTTGATTTTTATTTTCAGGAATGTTCACCGACGTGCTTCTGACATATTATAACAAAGTTCCCGAAAGGTCTAATGTAAATTCCTTACCTTTACAGACACAATCGTTGCATGTGGCTCACACGTAGATACACGTGCCGAGAAAACGTTTGTTGGTGTGCCTGAAGAGGAGATACCACGTGGAATAACACGTGTAGATGGGAGGATGATACTGAAATGGATGTTACAGGACTAGGATGTGGACTCGTGTGGCAAGAGAAAAGGCTTGGTTAGGGCTTTAACACGGTATTGAGTCGGTGTTGGCTTTGTGGGTTGTAGCTCAGTGTTGACTTTATAGTTATAAACCAGCGTTTTTGAGGAACATACTGTTTGTATCTTTTAATCCAGAAGCGATCGTGTTTTCTCTGAAAATCTGGTATCTCTCCAGAAGTCCACGTTGCGGCATAACCCAGATTGACCAACATCGACATGTTGACCGCTGCGAGAACCTCGAATTTCACGGAAATGGACATTCGGGTTTTATAAAGGACTGGGAATTTCTTGACCGGTTGAGCAGCTATTAAATTCTCAGGAAGGACAGTGCTCCATAGAATTAATTTAGTTTGCTGTGTAGCTAAGGTTATTAAAACTTCACTGTTATATCGCATCTCTACTTATTTTGTTCTTTGATCTTATGTGCACGTCTCACTACCATATTTTATCAGTGGTTTAGCCTGTCTAGTGTTTTGTATAATTTCGTACATGTACTTAACACCATTTTACCGAAGTGTCTAAGGCAGTGGTATTAAACCTTTTTTGTTCGCGTACCCCCAGATATAATTTCTCTTCAACTTTGTACCCTCAAAGTTGTTGGTGTATAATTCAAGTTACAAATGGTATATAATCTACATCTAAAATAAATTAAATAAATTACATTACTGATTGTTCAGTGTTTATCTTCTCCTTCTCCTTCTTCTTTTTTTGTTTTTGTTTTTCATTTCACGTACCCCCTAAGATGTCTTCGCGTACCCCAGGTTGAATACCACTGGTCTAGACTAGATCATTCCACTGAAAAGTATAAATATTTGACTTGGATATCCCAAATATTTCTCGCCGTTTATTATTATTAGATATCATCTAGTGTTTCATTTATTTGGCGTGTTATGTTGTTTAATAAAATCAATACTTTGTCTCTATTTTGTCCGAGTAAAGAGACGTTAAGCTGCAAACTATAAACACTTTCCAAAAACATTATTAGCTATCCCAAAACTTAGAAAAATCTTGAATCTTTGGCTTGTCGTATTCTGACTTAAATTAATGTCTTGGACATTTTCAGTCCATTTCCATAAAATAATGCTGCATTCACGAAGCAAATACTAAGAACGTTTGACAAGCTGCCAAATAGACAAGTCTAATTGTAATGATTTATAAGAGACCTTGAGAGGCTAAATATGGAGCAGTTATTTAATAAGTATAAGTCTTTGGTTGCGAAAGAGACAGATGAAAGTTTAGGTTATCTTCTAAATAAACGGATTGGTGTGTTTACTTACCGATCCCAAGTGTGCGACAGATATTGACATGAGCTGGCTGATGAACCTCATAAACGAAAGTCAGCGGATGTCAACTGTAGTGATTAATACCTTTTTTTGTCTGATAAACGTCACTGAAATGACGATGTCTTAAAATAGTTCAGTTTTCTTCCCCGTCATATGCTGTCATGGGACCATCAGTCATTGTCTTTGGTAGCGTCACGGGAAAATTGACCATAGATTGTAGAAAGGAAGTTGGGAGTATAAAAGGGTGAGAAATAAACAAAAATGGAAGGAAACCAGAAACAGAGAAATAAATGACAAGAGAAACTGATTACCAAGGTGGTCGTTGTTAGCTAATAAGTAAACAGGTAATATAATAAAGCAAAATAAGAAATATTAAAGAAACAGAAAAAGAGTAAATAAAAGGTTTTTTTTGGATGTTTTCCATCGTCTAATAAAATAATAAAATTGAACGACGTTTCGGAGATAGTCTCATCTCCGAAACGTTGTTCAATTTTATTATTTTATTAGACGATAGGAAACATTCAAACACTTTTTATTTAGAGGAAAAGAGACAAAATAAGGGAATAAATAACCAAATAATAAACAAGTATGAAAGCACATAAATAAAAATGAAATAAAGGACGACGGAGAAGTATAAATAAACAAGAACTGGGCAAAGAAAGGGGCAGGGAATAAGAGATTAACATGAAAGACGATCGAGGAAGAAGGCAGAAATATCTTTCTTTATAGTGATAACGAAGTCATATTTGCAATGAGCGTGTTTGTTTTACGCTGCCGTTCCAATGACTAAGGTGGGATTTTCAGGCATGACGCATTCTTATTTCCAGTACCTTTTGTTCAAAGCGCGTGGTATGCCCTCACGAATCAAACAAACGTAACATGAAAAATTAGCGTATCGTACGAACACTTAACAACGACTACGCTTGCAAAGGACAGTATAAATCTACTTGACACCTGAGTGTCATACAATGGGACCTAGCTGTGCGCTGTGTAAACGTTAAAATTCTTAGTCCATTGCCCCTACTCTTGGGAGTGTTGTGAAATTCGCACAAATTCTGCTCGGAAAACCAGAGACAGAGTTGGGAGGATTTTCAAGAACTTTGATGTGAAGATGTGAACTTGATTCTTTGGCTGCAGTGTCTTGTGAACACGCTGTTCAAAAGAAAGCGTCAAGTTTCTTTATAGTTTTTGGTGCGCGCGTTCGTATTTAACAGATATCACTAGAAGAGTACTGTAAAGCTCTAAACATTAGTTTTGAAGAAGAAACAAACAAATCTTGTTAAATTAGTTTATGGAAATAGTCTTTTATTTCATAAGTTTCGCAATTGAATTTCGTTGGTGTGATGGTAGAGGGTTGGGGAAATTAATTTCTATGTTCAGTGTGGTGTATGATACATCCGTGCGGTTTAACTGATTTATCATCACTATATTAATCATCACGTTCATTTTTTTTAAGAAGTTGCGTTTATGTTTTCAATTGTATATATTTTTTTGGCTGTAGCTAGAGTTTATGATCTCCTTAAGTGCAATGCCGCGCAAGTGAATTCTAAAGGAATGCTTAGTATTAATTACGTTTTACAAGACTATCAGCCGCTGTCAAACTACTTGAAGAATTTTGCACTCTTTGACCTATTCCGACTCAACTTAGGAGTCGTCTGAATGGTCTCCTTTGTTTTTGTTTGTTTCGTGTTTCTCTGTCTGTAATTTGCGGTCTCTGTTTCTCCACGATGTTTCAGTTTCTTCTTCCCAGTTACATTCGGTCCAATGTCTGGTTTTCCGCTCATGTATCAGCATGAATGAAGGCCTCTCTTGAAAAGTTAATGGTCGCTCAGCTAGTCAGAAAATTTCTTATGTAACCAAAAGTTTCATTAACATGTTCTTAAGAAACCACCACAGGATCATATCATAAGCCGGGTGAATTCAATCTGAACCCTCATATTCCATTTTCGTAATATACATTTTAATAATATCCTCCCATCTACGTCTAAGTCTTGCATTTATCATTTCCCTCTTTCGTGGTACATGCTTCGTCATCTAATTCGATTTCATATGTGATCGTTCAGACTGGAAATAAATTATAGCCAAAATTTCTACATTTGTTTCTGTGAAGTTACCATTCCGTTCAGTCTCGAATTTAGAATTCATAAAACATTAATCGAATCTTGAGATATTAAATGGCACTGTTTCAGCTGTGGAGGTTAATATATTGTTTCGAATGACATGATAATTTCGTGAGAAGGTAAAGTGTTTGAAACAGATGTGTGTGACTTATTTGATACTACCCTGGCATCCATCTGGATAGGCTGTGGAAAATCACGACAAATCTCAGTTTTGTGGGTAGATTCGTGGAGATTCGAACCTGGTACTTCTCGAATACAAGAATCTGCGCTAACCAGCTGTGCAAGGTTATAGGGCAGAGGATCAGAGGACATTTTATAAAAGGCTGCAGACACCGATCTATTAAAATGGTGCGACTGTGTGGAATATATGTCACGGTTTAGGAGTGCTGGTAATCGGTCGAGTTAATGCGTTGAGGCGGAGTTCTAGCGGGCCTTGAAACATTCTGGAGGGCAAGGTACACAGAGTGCTTAGCTAGCCTACTATTTACTTTCTGCTGGCAGTTGGTAACACACGGTGGAACACTGTTAAAAGAAAGAGTTGTGATCTTGCTCATTGTGCCATGAACAAGTTGCCTTGTAAGGACATGAGTACCCAGCCTCCCAGAGACACTGGGCGCCCGCCCCACTCCCCCCGTGACGTCACAGACTCTCCGCAGTTGGCTTTTAAAATTATTCCATTTCAGTACAGTAACCAGCAGAACGTGCCATGTTAAAATAATTTTCGCTACAAACCAGTCAGTTGTGAGAAGTCCTTATTTGTTGGATTTGTGCGTGGGTTCTGACAGCATCTGCGTCGGTAATGTAGCTCGTTGTGTCTGTTTACACTGTAAGTTAACATAAGTTGAAAATCGCAGTTCTGACTTTGACTTGGGATCTGTCGTCGACTGTAATGCCCTTTCCTGTGTGTCGGATTGTTTTTTTTTTATCTCAGCGATTTGTACAACTTTATTCGGAATCCGTTGAACTTCGTTTTTATTCCAGAATATCCTCTTGTAAAGATGTTGGTATAGATTTTGAGAGAATTATAAACGTATCGCAAAAAAATTTACAACGCACTGGATGTTAATTTTCGGCCGTGAACAAATAAGTTTTTAAACTATAACTGCGATTATTTTTCTAAAAAAACATTATACTTATAGTATGTTAGCTGAGTAGCCTAGTTAGTACAGCGACAGACTCCGGGTAGAGCGACTGTGGTTCGATTCCCGACAGGAACATACTGTTTTCTCTCCCCTCCACTCCACCATGGCGTGGTACTTAATAAAACATCGTAGTTTGACTCACGTTACGAGAAATTTTGTTTCAAGTGAGCAACGCCTTCTGTATTTAGAGTTATCGTAAAAGTACATGAAATACTATAATATTAACCAGTGATTCGAAATCTTTTTTAGTTCCTATGACAATAATTTATGAGTTTACAGCTTTATTCTACCCACAAATTGATACATCACATTTCCTTCGACAGTGAGTATCCTAACAAACTTGGAATCGAAAAATTTTCATAATCAAAGTGGAAATAATTTTATGGATAAAATCGATTGTTCGTATTCAGTCGTTCCTGGTCATGGGCAACCCAGATATGAAATATCAGCGGTGACTTGAACTGTCAAGCTCTGTTCTCTTTCAGGTGGGGAGGAGGCTGAAGTGAGTCACACATTCGGGCCCCTTGACGGTTCTCTGTATGCAACCATCTCGAAGAAGCAGCAGCAAGAATTGGAGCATCAACAGGAGCAGCGTCAGCGCGAGGAGACGCCGGTTCGAGGCCCTCAGCAGGAGCTGACTGCAAGCGGCGCGGTGGTGATCGGCAGTCCGCACACTGTCTCCATGGACTCTGGCATTTCGTCGGCCGGTAACGGGCTGCTACTGCACAAACATCACCAGCACCATAGCAACAGCAACAACACTTCTAATGCGTCTTCCGCATCACCACCGCCACCCCTGACATCTCTCAACGGCCACGGTGGTTCCCTCCTGCAGCCATCACCATCGACGTCGACAGCAACACCTCTTTCACCACAAGATCACCACCGAGCGTTGGACGAACTCCTCAACGACATGCTATTGACAGTCGAGAATATCCCAGACCTACCCCCATCTGCTACTTCCCCATATGGCGATCGCAGTTTTACCATGAGGCACGTTGCGACTTTAAATGACCTTCAGCCACCTCGTCCGTTCCAGCATCACCATAGCCCGCCCTCTGTTGCAAGTTGTGACGTCATCAACCTACCATTAACAGCGCGCACGGCTTCGACTTGCAGCAACATTCCGCCAGTCAAACAGTTGCACAACGGCTACGGGGCTAGCGACACAAGCGCTCCTGGCGGCAGCGGGGATCGTACAAATGCGACGAATACGTCGACTGTTCTTGACGATTTGGTGGACGTAAATTACATTGACGATACAGAAACTGACGAAAATATACCTTACCACGCCCGGCAGAACAGCAGCCCTTTCACGTATGGTGCTATACCCACGTCACCCCAGCAGCAGCAACAGACGTCGTCCACGGCCATGTTGCAGATGCACCCCGGGCTGGCAAGCCCCAGTCTAGTGCGCAAAGCGAGTTTCAGGGGCGGCGCTGCCACGCCAAAGGGATCCCCAGTGTCCTCAACGACGACCCTGAGGCAGTCATCGCTCGTGTCTTCGGCACAGCCCTCGCCACCAGAGGATTTTGTTGACGGTGACGTATCCGATGTGTCGCCGACGAGAGACTACCGTTACAACGGGGCCTCGAGCACGTCACCAAGATCACCTGAGTTCCACGACGGGTGAGTACCTCAACTTGTTTCTTGTCTCACGATGAAAAGTCTGGTTGGAAGAACAACAAAAACTCCATTCTCTCTTGGCTTTCTTTGGGGTGTGTTGCAAAAGCCTCTTATAATGACAGCGTTATAATGCACAATCTGTATTAACAGTAACTAATAGTCTCCATGTCTTAAAGTAGGTGAGTGTTCACAATATTCTGTGGGGAAATTACTCTTCTTTTTTAATCAGGTTGTTTGAAGCATAAATTGTTGAATTCAGTAATGTGTAATGTAATCACCAACCGAGAAAAGAAAGTACTTGAATATTCACGGAGTAGCGCCATTTTGTAACTAATTATTGTAATCGATAAAGAGATAAGAATATGTTTGAATAAAAATGTTTATTTGGAATTTAAGAAAATATTAACATTAATTATTTTTGACTACGCGAAAAGCTTAGCTTGTGGAGACAGTCGTGTAGTATATTTTTTATGAAAATTGAACACAGAATTTGTTCATAAATAACGTGACTTTGTTTAAATTCCAACGTGCTTTAATGAAACTCAGCATAAGAAACCGTTTCCACCCAAAACAGGTACAACTGGAGTAGAACCCATTTTTAAATTTTGGCAACGTATTTGTGTTTAAAATCTACTTCACAACAGAAACGCATATATTTAAATTAATTTGAAATTTAAATATGCTACGGGCCCCTCCTTATACATTATGGGGCAGCGTTCATAATTTTTAAAGATATGCTAGTCGACCACAGTTAATTGACATTTATTTCAAGTAATGTGAATTAAAATACAAGTGTTCGTCAGTATTGAGGAAGGCTATAACAAAGTTACTTCTAAAGAAATAACACCCGTCTGATGTCGTCCATCAAGATTGTGCATTGCGGTGTCATGTCCTGTGATGTGGAATTCATTTCTCAAGAAATTTACAGCTCGACAGTCGACGAACACTTTAAGGACTGTTTGAACATCGAATAATTTCCCACTTTGGCGACATTTCTTGGCAGCTCGTTCACCCGATCTGCGCGCTTTCGATTTCTGTTCATGCGGCTACTTGAATAGAAGTGTGTTTCAGAAAAACCTGTCCGGCAGACTTTAATAATAATAATCTCGGAGAAAGCCTTTCATGCGTTATCTCCTTATTTACTCCGTATTCCTTTCCGATTACCGTTATATAATCGTCTTAATTCAAATTATAATCACTTCTAAAAGCTGCCTAATAATTGCACGTGTTGAAGTACGACGTTTACCATCCAGCGCCTTTACAGACAAATTTCAGGTTCGTAACACTCATTCGTGGTTTCCTAGTTTTGTGCGTGAAGGGGTTTATGCCCAGTAAATTGATCATTCTGTACAATTCCCCCCGGCGCCTTCCGGGCACTTGACCATGTTCATCTTTGCGTAATGAAATCTTCAGCTCTATGCCGTGTTTCGTAAATACGTTTTCTGCCAGAAAGAGCGTGTTTTATGCCAAAAATAACTGCTGTTGCACTGTTACCAACAGTTGGTCAGAGTTTTATAAACGAAAGATAAAATAAAACTGTAGTATCGTTGTCATATTCGTGATCCGTTTTAAGTAAGGATTAATATTCTATAATCTCAAACGTGTGAATAAATACGACGCTTAGAAATATACATGTTCAGTACTGTTGTTGAAATTAACTTTCTCAGAGATAACGGTTGCAGATAAACAGATTAATAGCTTAAGATGACTGTCTGCTTTCTAGGTTGTAGCACCGCATAGTCTGGTAGAAGTTTGCAGACGTTTCAGAGGTCCTCCATTATTATCACCCTGATGATGGAGGTAGCAAATACTTATGAAATGTCGGTAAATCTCTACACGACTACATGGAGCTACAACCCAGAAGACTGCCATCTTCAGAATCACCGTCGCGAAAACCTCAAATCCTACGGATTAACAGCTGTCGCCTTTTTATATTTGCATAACTACCTTTAAGATTTGTTGTTTATTTTTTCATTTTACAATTAGTCAGCTTAGAATTGTAAGTAGGGCCATCATAAGATCAAATAATGTTACATACGTAAATAAGCCTGTTTCTTAACGTTGACACTGAAAAGAAGTTCGTGGCATTTTCAGGAGTCGTATACAGTTTTGTGTACAATTCATTTACGACCACTTTGATCATACGCAAAACAAATACTTTCGACCAAATTCCAAAGGCAATTTTTAAGGTTTACCTAAAAGTTCTCCACGCTTCTCGATATGTCAGGCTACAGGTTAGACCTTTGGAACCCTCATTAGGAGGGGCCCCAAAACTCGTTTTGTATTCAATTTAACACTTTCGTCCCTGATTCTGTTTTAGTATTTCATTTTATTCATCTATAATAACCAAATTTAAGAATTTTAGAGAACAAAACGTAGTTTAAAACTAATACGCATTATGTTTAATTCTTTCTGTAGTTGATCACATACACGCTAGTTTTGTTAACGCGTATGAAGGTCCATTTGATAACAAGTATCGTCCCAACCATACAGTCGAGAGCTTACCTTCATTGCATCTTGACTTTGCAAAATTCTACTTATAAATCTATTATAAAAATTTTAATTCGTTACATTTCTCAGCCATTGGCCTTAGGAGGTGTGGAAAATTTCTTGAAAATAAAGTCAAACAGCAGCCGAATAAATATAAATACTAAAATTCCAAACAGGGCGTTTAAGAAACGTGGTAAAATTCTACCCCTGAACTCTGTTGGGGTGTTTTGGGTCAAGAGTACATTAACTCGTAGTTTTCAGTGACACTCATTTCTCTGATTGGGCTTAAGGGTTATTTCTTGCGATTGTCATGTCACTTAACAAAGAAGTAGACGTCACAGCTCATTAGTTGCTCCCTACATTATAATTCGATAATTACTGTCAGCGAGACCGGAACAGAAATAACTGAAAGCCAAGGTTACGCAAACAGTGACAAGTGCCACACACAGGCACGAGACAAAGTTTGTGTAACGGTCACTATTTTTAGGTTGGGCCCCATACCACACAGCGCCCGTGTTTGTTACGGTCTCTCTGTAATGGTCCGCCTGTTGCATCTCATTCCGTGATCCGGATCTATCAATAGCCCTGGAAAGAAATGTTAGTTTGAGGGGCGATACACTTTTCTGGCCCGTTAGCTGGCTTCTTGCCTTCTAGGTATATCCATGGATAAACAGACGTCACTTCCAGGAACTTGAAAAAGACCCGGTGAAATGATGTAACACAAGCTTTGAGTCTGAGCCCTTATTTAACATTTCCACAAACATAAATAATTTATTACTAACATTAACGAAAATACCAGGATTGTGAGAATTAAGGTTCTCACGGCAGTGAGTATAAATATATGTTCTAGGTTGTTGTGCCCTACAACTAGACGTAAATGTAAAGTGGGAGATATAAGGCGTAAAACTAGATGTAACATGGGATAATTAAATGAGTACTATATAACTGGGAATCCAGGAAGAAGACAACAGGGTAGCAGCGTGAACAGACGTAGATGTATTTATAATTTATTATTGGTATTCTTATTATTAAAGAGTTTAGTAGTACAAACAGCATTTCTGACAAATCAAGAATCAGTCACAGACTGCAATGCGTTGTTACGATAATGCAATTTCGCGTCGTCAGTAATCAGGAAATCACATTCATGATCGCGGTCCACGGTTTGTATATGAGACAACTTACTGACAAAAGAAACACGTGGGTGTCAAATAATAAACAGGCCCACAACTCGACATAAACTACAGCGCCTTTTAATGGCACAAATGTGCAGAAGCTTTTAAAACTTGTACCCACAGAGTATAACTTATCTGGAATGTAGAAATAAAACCTCTTGAAAGCTCTTATTAACCCAAAGTCGTTTACAAAGTGACCAAAAAGTGGCTATGCTGATAGAAGCGTGTCTAGTAGATGGTACTGTATCGGCTATCTTTCTTGCAACATCGGTTTATTTATAAGCTGTCAGATCCACTTTAGTTATCTTGATAGACCTAGTTCGTTCTTTGAAAAGGCTACAGACTCAGCCTAACCTCGATTATTTCGGGGTAGCAGACGGCATTCGGTATCAGAACTGTGGCAGATGTGACGTAGAACAGCTGCAAGGTTCCTAAGGGTCTATGGTGTACGATTCACAAAGTGGACTATGCATTTTTATGAATAAAGTATGTAAAGATGAAGAACAAAATACACAAGATTAAGTGCGTATTTACGAGACACTAAAATATACAAATAAGTGTGGCAGGCCAAGGGGTCTGCAGTGGCCGCACGGTCAGAGGCGTGGGCCTTCTGCCGCTGGGACCGTAGGTTCGAATCCCACTCAAGTCACGGATGTTTGTCCGCGTTTCTCTGTGTTGTGCTGTCCTGTGTACAGGTAGAGGCCTTGCGACGGGCCGATCCCTCGTCCAAGGAGTCCTACCGAATGTCTATAGATCGAGCCAACGAAAAGTTGGGACCCGCAGTGCTCAGGCACTTGAAGAACGGGTCGTTCCCAGTATCCAGTAAAGGCCTGTACGCACTAGGGCACATGTTGCGATACAAGTTGAGCGACTTGTATCAGCGGACATGTCGCAGCGACATGAGACACCGATACATCCGTCCACATTGTATGTTAAGATGTCGGAAGAGGAGGTGCTGTTGACCTGTGCATTTAGCTGAAAAGAAATCGAAGGGCAAGAAGAGAGTGTGGGTAAGAAACTTTTTAGAAGAAAGGGATACACGTTGTGTACTTTCAAACCTACAGATGTCAGACGGATCATTTTGCAACTTTACCAGAATGACGAGAACTGATTTCGAGGTACTGTTGCAAATGGTCGGGAGCTCAATTGCGAAGACTAACACAAAATTTCGAGATTCAGTGAAACCAGAGACAAGATTAGCCACAACCTTGAGATTTTTGGCTTCTGGGGATTCTTATACATCTCAGATGTATACATTTATTTATTTATATTTATTCCACCTGAACATTGGCTGTGTTGGCTTAAAGTGTCTGATGAATCGCCAGGGTCCACATTATTCAAAATAAATAAATAAATAAATGTTGGTAGGCAAACCAAGCTGGAACATACACTTCATCAGCTCCTGCACCACTCTTTATAGAATTTTGAATCTTCTTTCTTTCGCGCATAAACTGTGAGCGAATGTTATGCATTTTCGCTTCGATGATGTTCGTGGTGATCCCATTTCTTCCGCGATGCTGTTCCATGCATCTGTTTTTTTATTCCGATTTTTATAATCGGCATGTTGCCAGTTCCATAGACATTGATTTCCATGGTATAATTCAATCAATTTTAAAACACGATCGTTCGACCATTGTACATTCATTGCTGGTCCCGCGACACGTCCACACTGCACGCAAGCTGTTGCAACATTCGAGACGTCCTTTGATGTTCCTTCGTGTTGCCGCCTCTCAACCGATAACCGGGCACATGTATCGGCACATGATATTTGTTGCGGAACACACTGCGACTTGTTGAGGCACATCAAGCGACTTTGTGCCCTAGTGCGTACAGGCCTTAAGACAGTCCAAATATCGTTTCTTCGATTTTCGCACAGAATTAACTACAAGCGACAAAGAGCAAAATGAACGCAAAGTGACATCAAGGAATACCAGACCAAGTGAAAAAAATTATGTTAACCGGATGCCAGATTATTTTATACGAAGAAAAGATGTCAATAATTATTCGAGACAGTGCATAAGTGATACAAATTTCCAAACGAATGCTTAACTGTAAAGTTAAAATGTAAAAATCAAGTAGTCCTAAATGACCTGTCAATTTGTATCAGACTCTGTTCTATGGGTTACTTAAAAGAATTTTACGAGAAGACACGGAAAAAGACATGGCGTGCAGCGTAATTAGGTTCGCACCAACAAATTTGTTACCTGCAATAAATGAACATCAAAGCCAACTAATTATGAAACTGATGAAAATATATTAGACACACAAGAGGCAGGGAAGTCATTTTTGTTCGAGATCTACATGGGTAGCATCATCAAATAAAGTCAACAAAAATGGAATCCGTGTTGCTGAAAAATTTTATGAAACACTTCACGAGGCAAAAAATTATTTCCAATGGGCCGTGTTCCAGTTGAACAAAACATGTATCCAGTACAGTCTAGAACTGAAACACTAAGATAATGACATTTAAAGGTAACTATCCCATAAGATATAAATATTTGTCGATGGAACTACATTAGAACAATCTCATCGCCCTGATGATTGAGGCAGCAAGTACCAATGAAATAAAAATTGATCTAATTTCATACAGCAATGACCGTTCCTGCGCCACTGTGCATTGAAGCCTTGTTATTATTGAAGACAGAATATTTAAAACAGAAGCAGCAGAAGTGGAAATGGTATGATCTCTAAAAGTATGCAGAAAAGAGATAATTAGGAAAGAATTGCATATATACAGTAACTGATACAATAGTTTAGTATAAACAGAATTTTGTAGATCACGTATCAAGAATGAATGTTTTCAAGACTGCCAAATTTCAGTATAAGTATAACTCGGATGGAAAAAGAAATGTGGCATGACCAAAGATAGCTCTGAATAGTAAAAAAAAGCCTCGTCCGTGAAGAGAAGTAGTTATACGCGGAGAATCATAAAGTACGCCCTCACTTATCCACTCATCGTAAGTTTCGTTTTGCGAATAGCAACAAAAGTCAAGTAGATTTTATACCAATTAAGTAAGAGTATTTAATGATCCTCAACGTAACTTCAGTACAGTCAATGACAGTAACCAGAGGCCAAAGAGGTCAATCCCACAAAAATGACCACAGCAAAATACACATAAGAACAGTGTCATTGTTCTTACCATAGGACTTTCTCTATCATTTGAGCCTAAAACTTTTTCAAAGTCCGCCAGACACCAATAAATACAGCCTCTTTTGACTCTTTAATTATCTATTTTTGTTTTAATTATAAAAATATTACCCGTGGTTCTTTTACCTTTAACAGACACTGCTTGAAACCTTGATTACGCCATATTTTTCATTAATCAGTTTTGTGGTCTACCAACCAGGATTTCATAAAATGCCACACCTAAACCGACTGAATTTAAACTCTTCTGTAGTTCCCTTCCAAACCGTCTTTTCTTTCCTTTGCGTATGGAATAGATTATGCCAGTTTTACAATCGGGGAAAGTGTTTTTCTCATTCATAAGTTTGTTACACATAATCGTTAAAAATGTCATTTGAATTTGAACTATATACTGTTGATTAGATAACGTTCACTATCGGAAATGCAGTTCTTGCAGATAAGAGGTACTCAAAACGACAACAGATGGCAGCAGCACCAACAGCAATCTGCTATGCAATTCGCGTTTCTTTTATTTCTTTCTGTTTTCCTCTGTTTTATTCATTCTTTGTATCTTCTTTAGTTTAATTTCCTTTGTTTTTCTTCTCTTCTTTTTGTCCTTTCCATGTTCCACCCTTTCTGCTTCCTTCCTCTTTTGTCTTTCATTTTCTTTTCTCTTAACAGACAAATTCCATACAGAATGTCGTCACTTTGTTCTTGTGAACGCCGGAGTTTTCGAAGTACACCCTTCTCATTTGTCGGCAGTGTGTTGTGGTTTGCTGCACAGTTTCGAGAACTATTGATGCAGTAACGTTGTGCTCTTATTTCATTAATACATCTGTCAGTGTTTTTCGCCACGGAGTTGATAGGCGGCGCTGTAGTTAATGTCATCGTGACAACTCGGCTGCATATTTCAAGCCAACAGTCTCCCTTACCGAGACGGGAACGCAGGAAGCAGTTGAAACTCATAGATATTCCGGACTGTTCAGTCGCCATGTATATTTATTACAAAATCCCCGTCTTCCTGAACATGTATGCTTCCATCTTGCCTGGTTTCGAGTGGTAATGACATTCATTCTGAGTGTAATCAAAATTGACTGATTTGTGACAACGAATGATTACGTACTCGAGAATACCATGATACGCTGCTTAGTTTATTATTGTTTATTAAACCGGGCTTTATCAACGGCAACCGTTATACGGGATAACGCGGTAGGAGAATTGCAGTTTATGGATTTATATGGACTTAGAAGCGGTTGTACCTTAAGTGGAATTTAGTGAATTCTGATAGATCTGTTGGTAAAGTAGCCTACTACGCTTAGGATGACTAGGTTAATTCCAAAGAAACAGCTGTTTATATATTCACCGTGGCATGCAGACCTGTTGTGAGAGACATATGTACCGCCAACCCAGAAGAGCACAGTTGATTCGAGTTAGTTTATTTATTGGTTGTTTAAGTTGTATGAAATTAAATGAGGGAAATCTCTTGAGCATTACACAATTAGAGAAAGATAATATTTTGTTGGTTCTCGTAACAAGTTCCCCAATATATATATATAGTGTGTTGAGCAATAGATTAGTGGTCTGCAGTCATCCAGTCAAGGTTTAAATTGAAGAAGCACGTAGTATAACATCAATCATCTTGGTTTAATTTTGCCTTTGTAACAAAAAAGTGTTACTCTGCTGACCCATGCTGCAGCTATAACCAGATCCATTGATGCCCCAAATCATCTCTCCTTCTTCCTTATGGCACCAGTGTTCTGACGCAATGCATGCTGGAGAGTGTCTTTCAATGTATCCAGACGTGATTCTGCTACACGCTGTCTTACAAACGACATGTTGCGAAATACTGGAACCAGAACAGGCAAATGTTCTGGCTGCAGTAGCTGACTGCTAGTAGAACAACTTTAAATAGCAACCGGGTACTTGGTCTCCCTTTTATCAGGTAGTATAAAAATAATCGGAGTTTGTGATTTTTGATGATGATTTTTCTTTTTACACTCGAAACTGAGAGACAAACGTTGAGGTTTTGTTTAACAATCATGTATCTTGAAAATCCTGGTGTAAGATTTCGTTGTTTTTCTCAGTCCTTCCTGACAAATGCTAGGTATTACCTTATAATAGGCCCTGAATGCCCAAATACATAATCCATTTTATCATTTCCATTAACCCTACTATGCAGGACTATGTAACGTATATTTAATTTGAAACAGAAACTGCTGTTGGGTAAATATAAATTTTATCCATGGCTTTGTCGTTTTACGACAGTAGTTGTAATTCCATCTCCAGCTCGAAGAAAAGGCACGCAAAATGTGAAATTAGAAACTGAGTTTTCCATTCAGGAATCGTAATGTTTATTGACTAATTACGTTTTTAGGCCACTGTGTAAGCCTTCCTGAAAATTCCTGGGAATTTCGCAGAATTTCTTTTTTTAAAAAAAATTCCACTAACATTCACTCTAATGAACAAATTATCTAAATTCCTCTCTCTTAAGGGCGAAACGGTACGTTACGAATAGGAGACTGTAAATTACATAACTTAATGGTTTATTACTCTCTGCTTGTGGTGTAAAGGCACTTATGTCTAGGGGTTTGGTACTTAAGTGGGATAGGGGAAACGAGAAATACATACAGAAATTTTTGTATGAAAATTACTAGGAAATTGGTAGTTATGGAATAGAGAATTAGTTGCCTTTGGGTGGTTCTCAGTGACGATAATTTATGTTCTGTTGAAACATGTTCATTTTCAACGAGGTTTTGTTAGATATCCTACAAATGTTTTAAACTTGTATCATTTGACACTGTATAGTAAGTTTGCATATCTTTATAAAACCTTCAACTTCAGTACAGGTTATTAACACAGAAAGCAAACGTCATGAGTGCAATTGGACCCAGCAAACTATAGATAGGTTTTGTCTTGCGACTTCATTTTGATGATTCATGAACTGGTTTGGCTGGAATTCGTTGATGTAACATGTACTCCGACTTGGTATGTGGTTTGTGCGATTTCAGAATTCCAACATGATGGCGGAGTGATCCTTTATACTAGCTACAAACACATTGGTGTCTTGAATATTAACGAAACATGAGGAAGCAAGACCTACAGTGGTTCATTGCAGACAATGTATTCATTCTTTGGACTGAGGAACGTTAAAATATGTGCTGTGTTTATAGATGCATTTTACTTTGAAAGATAGGACATGGTCTTTATTTTCGCCGCGTGTCACTCCATAAGTGTGTAAAACTGCCACAGTGGCGCTTAACACAGTGTATTATTATACAAAGTAAATTAATACGCCAATAAACTTACCTGTTCTTAAGAAGATGCATTGTCTGTGATTGTCTTTTTTAATTATTTGTAATGAAAAAGAATAAAAGAGAAAGAAGCTGAATGTTTGAAGTTGAAATAATAATTTCTACAGTTTGGAACTTGAATTAATCAAAATGTCTTCAGGGTTGTCTTGACAACACGGCGCAACAACCCAGAAGACAGGCATCTTTATACTTGGCGCCTTGAGAACCTAAAATCTTATTTGAATTTCAAATATAAATATTATCTATAAAATATATTTATCTTTGATTAATTAAAAAATAAATAAACCCGCAAACAATTCAGTATATTCAGTGTCGAATGATCCGATCTCGATAGTAGTGCGCTGACAGACCACTAAAACTGGAGGAATATAAAATAAGTGTTGTACTGTACAGGGCTAACACAACAGCGTGATAACGACTCGTAGGATATTCAGAAGTACGATTTTGGGGTGGTGCAGAATAGCACGACCTCCACATCACATTTCATCCAAATCCGCCCAGTGGTTCTCTAGTTAAATCGACTGGACAGACAAGATTAGATCATAATACGTTCTCGCTATGCATTTCCTGCAAAGATTGCATAAAATATTAAATAATTTTTGTCTGAAATTCTGAAGGTAAGAGATCACTCGGAAGACAAAGACGTGCATGGGAGGATAATATTAAAATGGATATTGGGGAAATAGAATGAGAGGATTTGGATCTTATTGATCTAGCTCAGGGTAAGAACAGGTGACGGACTCTTCTCAACACGGCAACCAACCTTCTGGTTTTATAAAATGCTGGGAATTTCTCAACTGAGATTTTAGCTTCTCAAGGACTGTGGTTCATGTAGTTGCATAGGCGAAGATCACAAATTTACCCGAAATCCGTTGTGATTTTTTTAATCCGTTGCCATGCGAGGATAAATAGTGATAACTCTAGCGCCAACCTAATTTTGTCTTCATTATAAACAGCAATGGCCTTCAATTTTCTTCCTTTGTTGTTGAAAACATGTCTGAAGCTTATACACTGCATGTTTCGTAAAACAAGGATGTGATATACAGCTAAAATATGTAGGCGAGGTGGCAGATGGTGTTCTGATACCAATACTTTTTAAGAAAACTGTTATGTGAGGAGGATGGGACGTGTCGCAGTTGAAGTATTACACCTGTGGCCAAATTTTGGGGTGTCAGTGGTTATCAATCCTCAGTCCCTGGTCGGTAAGCAGCGCAAACATCAGCCAGATGGCGCGATACATGAGGAGTGTCTGTCTCTCAGCGGACAGCGTTCTGATCGCGGCAGGGATACGACAGACACAGGGACTCATAAGGCCGAACACCAGCATTATTTGTTTTAAAAGATGTAACGCACACGTATGCTGTTAGACGTAGAGTCAAAAGTAGTTACGACTATGGACAAGGAAAAGTATACTGTTAGGTAATCTAAGCCTACTTGGCGTTTAACTCTAGAATCACCAACACAAACGTGGTTCGACGTAGGAATGCCGAACGTCCGTTCGTTGGCGGCCTTAAATATCAGCCTGTTTTTATAATGATTATCATTCAGCATAAAAAAGTTGTGACTGTCTTAGATATAGGCAATAAAATATAAATGGACAAGGTTTTTCGCGGTTTCTGCATGGTTCCGAGTATGCCACTGAAGTATTTAATGACTGTCATTTTACATTTCCTCAACTAGTCGTCATTCGCAGATGTTTTTTTTAATTTCATTCTGCTCTGTGGTTACTAACGTATGCCAAAGAACCGGCCGAAATATTATCCGACCCTGGACGCCGTGTAATTCTACTTAACAGAGAGCAGCAGTGTAGCCGCATTTGATGTAGCGATTCATCACGCAGGCCACATTGGTCTGTCAAAAGCTGTTTCATGAAGTATTGCAGCCTGTGTTCGCTGAAACACTGTAGCACTCAATGACCGCCATTGTTCGTCCTCGTTATAAAGATTTTGCAACGGGTTTTATTCACAAAGGCTAAAGAACAACGTTGTTAACATAGTTACAAGTTAAAATGAATGAGATAACAAGGAACTAGCCGTCTGGACCGACAGAGTAGATGCTGTTCAAGATGTCAAGTCCATAAAATATAATCTTTGGAAGCGTAGAAGAGAGAACTATGTCTGTGGTTTTTCTTTGCCGGATGTAACCAAGTGTAATGGCGAAACAACACGTAAATGCATCTTATGCTGTGTCAGAGTTGCCAAAATAATTTATTGATGCGGCCATAAACAAAAGGAAATGTTTCTCGCTTTAATTCCTTCGAGAGACAAAATGAATAGATAAGTGTTATGGAGTGATGGTAACAGAGTTTCTGTTATGTTACCGCCCATCCTGACTGAGACTTCTTGGTTCTCCTTAATCTATCAGTTCAAATCCATCCAGCGTGTCGTAACAACGGCCCTAAATAACCTACAAATGAATTAAATGGCGCAAAAGAGTTTTACCAAAACTATCTCCACTCCTTTGACCAGTATTGGAGTTCAGATTTCAAATTCTTTCATTTCCAATACATATTCGTACCAAGTAAAATGAATGTTCTTGAATAAATAAACACATTATTTACACGTAGGTCAATCTTTTGAATAGTATGTAAGCTATACATAAGATCTCTATTTTTTAAACGTTATCAAAATATGTATCATGAACCTCATTGCGCTAATTTCAAATTAAAAAGTTTTTGTTATTCAATAATATCCTTGAGGTCAAAAGCGTGTGTACTGCACCCGATTTTGTGTTTGTTAAAATTTGGTCTCAGAGAAAACTTCAACTGTCATTTAGAAAATCACTTTTCGTTTTAAAGTCAAGACAGTGTTAAATGTCTGATAAATTAAGCTAAACACCTCTGTGTCTTGTGTTTTGATTAATGATACTGTATACCCTGATGATTGAGGCCGTTTGTTTTGATGTTGCCGACTGGATTATGTTGCCACAGGCTGGGGTCCAGAGGCGTGATTTTGAGTGGGAGATGAGTGGGTCAAATTTCTGACGGTTCATCCATGAATAACATGATGACGTGGAACATTAAGGAGTAACCTAACTAGGGGTTCCACCAAAAGATTATTCCGAAAGAGATATTCCTGATGATTTGACTCCATGAACAGATGCTCGAATTGGAATAAATAAGCTCAAATGATCAAGTCAAATAATAGTTTCTTATTTAGGTGAACGCAAAGTACCTTCGTGATGTAGGCCGACATAAACGTAGTTACAAATTTTTAGATTGGATCAATTTCACTCGTTAACACTGTCCTTGAGCCTTGGAGTACGTATACTTCATCAAGTGGGTAATTGTTGACAGAGTAGCCTTATATTAAACCATGTTCAGTTAAGACTAATTCAGATTAATACCGTAAGATTAGAAGTGAGTTTAGAGGCAATCCATGTTAGTAACAGTCATAATCTGCTCATAGCCCCGGGAGGGCAAGTGATCAGGGGTCATATGAGTGCCCTTGAGATCTGTAATTGATGCTGTAACCATTGTGTAGTGGGTTTTAAGCACAACGAATGTCAGTCTGTATCTGAATGAAGTACGGACAGTTTTTTGGGGCAAATAAATCGGCGCTTTAGCGGCCGTTACGAGCGGCTCTAAACGGTTCCGCTATGCTGAAAACATTTATCTCAGATTTCAGTTCTGGATCACAGTTCAAGTCATGCAGTTAAGCCCATCGTGACTTTAAGAGTAAATTTTATTGGCAAAGAGCGTGATATTTGAGTTCAAGTGGATCATGTCTTGATGTCAGATTCATCTTGAATGACTGATAGGCCTAGAATTGGTGACGTCACCCACATACCAAGTCGTTTGTTCTTATCTGTGCATGGTCGCCGCCACCTTATAGAGGTTTGTTTAACGACGTTATGCCAACCATTCAAGACGTCTGGATGTGTTAGGTACCAAGCCTGTAACGTAGCAACTGAGTAAAATGACTAAACATGTCAGAATATCCGGCCTTTGGGCTGAAAGTAAAATATATCCCTAATACGAAGCAGAAATGGGAACCATCCGACCTTCGGTTTGTATTTGTTGGTACAATGTTGTTTTTGCAAATTTGAAAGCCTTTGTTTTCCGCGTCCTATTTTGTGTTGTGCAAAAGTGTCCTTAAGACTTTGAAGCCGAAGGGGAGAGAGAGAAGAGAAAGTGGGGGGAAGTAGCGATAGGCACTACTGTTATAAATTGGGGGGGGGGGGGGTATAAAGTTGGTTTGCAGCTACGAAGATTCCCAGGCAGTGCCCGCTCGTCCTTCTGGTATGAATAGGTTTAGTAAGGGCAAGGGATTTAGGAGACAGGATGGGGTAAGAAATGGAGAGGGGGAGGTTGATCAGGGTCTTTGCGTTAATTTTGAATTTTGATATTGGCCTTGGGGGTGGCGTTTGGAAAAAAGATTTACGTTAATGTGGAGGGGGGCGGAATTTTGATGTTAACACTGGGAGACATGCAGAGCAACGTGGAATTTGGGTACCAACTCTGCATTTTTGAAGCCGAAGGTATTCTGAATAATATTTAAACATCCAGTCCTTACCGCAAAGAAAACAACCCATAACCAAAACAAACTTTGGTTTGTTAATACTTTTTAAGGAAATACTTGCTGTTTACAGTGAGATTCATACGAAACCAACAACTACACTATATGATCAAGAGGTAGGATTATTTATTGTTAAAGCGGGTGGTACTTATAGTTACCACTTGACTTTGAAGGGTTAAAGATCAAATCCTATCCGGCACATTGAACTGTCACTATTGTTAATGCTGAGCGCAGTTTAATCTGGCGGTCTGCAAGTTGTTATTGCAGGAAAAGTCTGCGTCATATTTGTAGAAGTCATTACTTATCTGTTTCCTTATTAAAGCAGGATTTATCTATTTGTCACGGTGGATTATACGTCTTCATTCTTTATGCTTTACCCATCTCTTATTATTTCGTCCTCCCCCCATCCCCACCCCCCAATTTCCGTTCCCGTTATTGGATTCCACGCCAATTCCGTCGCAGCTTTCTATTTAATCAGGACAGGAGATGAATTGAGGCCGATGGTTTTCCTCTGATACCTTCTACGCCTCGGCCATTGCTAAGGGCGAAGGTCAAGATGGTGGACACGGTTTATAAGCTGTCAGTGGGAAAGCAAACAATTACAGCCCTCTTCATGTGATTGTTATTGAGGGTTTAATGGAAGAATAATAGAGGTATAAACATTGGTTAGGTACTGTATAAATTTCCAGCTAGCTTCTTCGTGGTTTGTAGGGTGTTATTACTAGAAAGAATATGTCAGAATTTCGTCTTTAAACAGGGACAGTCCTTAGTAAATACATTTGAAAGAAGGTTATTTTCTGTGTCGCCTTCGTAGTCTTGTGGGTGGTCACCAATATGTTGCTGGAACATTTATCTTTCATTTTCAGGGTAGTCGCAACAAATGTAAGTTTTCTTATACAGTGCTAATTTCTAGTGTGTTGGAAAACTAATCACTTCTGTCGTATTTGACTAACTCGGGCCCTAGTTGTTTCTTACGTACTCTTACCATTATAATGTGCGTTATGTAAGCACGTGTTAAATATCAAGGTGGTCATAACGATTGCAATATATATTTTATGAGGTATGTCTTGATAACTGTAGACTCTTGGTGCTTTATGGTCGTGAAATCCACACACACAAGTGAGTCTTTCTTGGCAGAAGTTTAAATTAAATACATCACGGACTACGCTGAAGAAGGAAGGATGTTCGGCAAAGCAGACAACGTATGACGTGTTGTGTCCAAGATATTCCATATTTTTAAGAACTGCAGCGCTCTGCGACCTACTTCTGTTAAAATTGAGGTTCTTAAAAATAAATCGTGATCGTATTATTTAAACAGTGAGGTTATATTTACAATTCAGAGATGGCGTCTGTTGCAAATCAGTGGCAGTTACAGGCAATGAAAACAAACTGTCATGTGCATGAAATGAAGCCTCGATAAATTGATGGTTGCCTGAGGAGCTAGGCGTCTTTGAGCGCCAAAGTGTTGTTACAGTAAATACACATGTCTGTTCTTCACGGAATGTAGAAGTTAGGAACCTTGGCCCATTTTAACTGAGCTATATTTGAAGTGTGAATACTGTTTTATATAAATCTGTGAATCTGTCAATTATGTAATATTAGTCTGCTATTTCTGTAATGAAAAGCCTTATTAATTAATCTTCAGGTGTCATGAACTTTCGAATTCCATCCCATTTTAATATCATCCGACTAGAATTCTGTATGGATTATTCATCTCTCCCATGAGTACTAAATCCACCATTATCTCGTCTTTCTGATTTGATTTACAACAACAACAATAATAATTCAAAGTATCAGTGAATTGGATTTAGTAGAAGTGTTGATGTAACACGTTCTTGGTAGTCATAAATTTAACAGCGTATCCAGGACAACCGAATAATCAGAAGTGACAAAATTGCGTCTGTAGTGACCATTATGAAGGCAGTAATAAGTCCGTATTGAAAACATTTTATTCTGGTGGAATCTGGAAACGTGGCGGGTACAACCTCCTCAATGCTTCATTACAAGAACGCATAATTAATTTATTTGATTATCACTGAAAAAGATGAGTTAAACGTAAAGATCTGTCCATTGAGACTTGCTAACTTATTGGAACAGTTTTAAGTCATATAAAGTGAAAAACTGAAATGGTTAGAATTTTTTAAGCGTTGACATGGACTAATGAGGATTTTAAGATTATTTTTCATTCTTTAGGAAGCGAATGCTGTATCATATACAGAGAATTATTTTTTCGATTGTAGTACTTGACGAATGTTTTGAGTATATCATTCTAGATTTTCCGTTTCTTTTTTTAAACAATTAAAATTCTGTAGTAACACAGATGCAAAGTGACGTGGTTGCTCTCTTACGCAATGTAGTCTAGCATCGCGGTTACGAATGCGTGGATCTTTCCGTCCATTCCCCATATGTCGTTTTGGCACGGTGCTCAGGTACAGGGATAACTTTGTACCCGATATTGAAATATTACGTTATGTGCAAGTTGCCTTACAATTATTGAATAGTTTCTAAAGACAGTCGATAACTGTCGATGTAAATGCCTTAATGTAACAGTACATATTACATTGAAATGTTTTTTGTGTCAGTTTTGAGTGCGAATAGAAAGAAGGAGGATAGAAGCATTTGAAATGTGGTGCTATAGAAGGATGTTGAAAATTAAGTGGACTGATGAAGTACGAAATGAGCTGGTCTTAGACAGGACAGGCGGAGGAAGAAGTCTGTGGAAAAATCTTACGAGAAGAAAAGATAGGATGGTGGGATACATCTGAGGCACCCAGGATTGGTTAATTTGGTAATGGAAGGAACAGTTGAAGGGAGGAATTGTAGGGAGAGACAAAGATTGGAACATGTGACGCAGATTTTTGAGGATGTGGGTTGCAAAAAATATGTGAAATGAAGAGATTGGCGCAAGATAGGCGAAAATGGAGGACCACATCAAACCAGTCGAAAGACTGATGACAAACAAAAATACTACACAGACAAATTTTGTGCAGGTAGCAGAATTGTGGGTGAGAAAATCGATAAATCTCTTTAAGATCAGATCACAATCGGATGTGCTTGTTCTTTTTAACAAACTGGTCATGTAATATCGAAAGCAACCTATTCCCAGTCGTTTATTTCAAATCACGTTGACAAGCGTAGATCTTAGAACTGCATGCGACTGATATTACTACAAAATGGCTCTGAAAACTCTTGTTACGTGTTATGTAAACTTTTTGCCTTCGACATTACTCAGATGTGCGACACGCTATCTTGACTTTCGATTCCTGCTTTTTTTTACCCTCTGATGTGGCGGTGAATATAGAAAGGTTGCAGTCGAACAACTTCGTTCTTACAGATGACCGACCGCATGAGTGCGTAGCTAATGTAATTACAACTCAGCGTGCAATATCACAAATCCAGCAGACACAATGTCTGTGCTCCCTGGTTTTACCTGATGAGGACTGGTTCTTAACCACATCATGATGACCATACCAGACAGGACATTGTCGTGTCGTGTTGCTGTTTTTATGCAGGCTGGTTGTCATGATAACAGTGTCTGGATTGTAATGTGGACTGAATCTTACGTTAAGGGATTGTTTTAAGACTGAAGCAGGCTTTTCTAAACGTTTTATATTTTGATATAACATTAGAACACAGGCCATTGCGTCGATATATTCAGAATCGTTCATCACTGCGTAGTTGAAGATGGCTTTCTGGAATACTGGGCAGTGTAGTCTCATAGAAATTGACCTACGAACAGGATCAAGATGCGACCTCTTACAAATACTGTAATGAACCTTTGGGTTTCATAGAAGACTGGGATTTTCTTTAACACCTGAGCGATGTTTGGCTTCTTAACAACGACTGTTCCTTGGAATTAGTATTAAATGACCTGAGACAGATACATATATTACGATTAAAAATTGCAATTTTGAAAATACCAATGCAGCAGTTGTTTGACTAAGATGTTTCATCGTAGGCCGATGAGGTAAAGCATGGCCTAGTAAGATCACACTACTTTATGAACTACATATTATTAAATATGTAGGGACGGATTTGAATTTAAAATGTCGCTGTACTTTTAAGTTCACATCGTGGTATGTCGGTTGTCAGTTGTGAAATAGTGATTTAAGCAGTTCACTGGTTTGTACTTACTTGGAAAGTGTTTCAATGAAATTGTCACTATAATTTCGTAGAATATATATAATCTTGGATGTTTCTGCAATTTTTAAATTTTGTTGAAAATTTCAATTTTTATGTTGAAAATGTGTGTATCCTTTGGAAGGAATCCGTCATTGGCCTACTTCTAAGAACTATCCCAGCATGTGGCTGGAGAGACTAAGGAAATGCCAGAAAACCTCACTGAGGAAAGCAGGTTTTGGGCTTTATTCGAATTGTGTACCTTCCACATTGGCTGCGAGTGAAATGTGTATCACCGTATCAACTCGTGCCTCTGAAGTTTCATACACCCTTGGCATTTGTAACTTCTGTTTCGTATATTTATAATCAGTCTTTCGTTCATTTCACGATCTTCAAAAATATAAATTACTGTCCCTGAATTTTTGAACTCACACGCAAGTTGGTGAAGTTAATTTTCTTGTCAAGCTCAGGTCGCCAAGCAAAACCAGTCTTGCACAAAGCAAGATTCAGTGCTACAGAAAGCCAGCTGCACGTGAAGTTTTAGTTTTGTTGCATAGAAACTTTCAAAGTCTGTTTTCTGTTCTTTTCTTCTTCTTCTTCTCCGTTTCTTTACTGTCGCCGAGTTAATAAAGTTTTTGCGAAAGATCTGATATTGTATGTTCTTTATCACGTGGTTCATACTTATTGATTTGTGTAACTATAATGTGCATATGATATTCGTTTATTTTCTTCTTATAGGCCTACTGATCATAATCGCCTTTTAGATGATACTATTAAAAACGCATCAATACCATCCTTTATTATTGGTATCTAAAGACCGCATTTACATGTAATCTGATATGAATGATGCACGTCTTTTAGTATCAGATACGAAGTGACAGATCGAGACCAGCCTTACATTGACTGCGTACATTGCTTATAAATCCGCCCCATGCAGTGTATGAACAGTATTAGAAAAATAAGTAAGTTTATGATGATATTGTGAGAAAAATTAATTCATATTATTTTATAATTCGTGTCTACACTGCTACAACGCCAGACCTTGGTGCTGCCAGCCGAGATTCGAAACTGCACCTGCCGAATACAAAACATATTCTAACCACAACATCGTGACTCTCAAAGACAGCATCAAAGAAGTAAATGTAAACAAAGAGTATGAGTTCTGGTGCTTTTACCAGAACTGGATCTCTGACCTTTCTGAATAGCGCCAGTGACTTCATATTTGTCAGAGATGAGTGACCTTTGCGTGGCCGAGGTGTCTGGCGCAGGTCTTGCTGGGTAACGATGAACTTCGCTTGGGGATTCCCCATAAAAATCTCTTGGATTTCCTTAGATTACTCCCTCTCGCAAAATCGCGTTTGTTCATCTTATGAAGTGCCCCTTATCCGATGTTAACGAAAATAGAATGTTTCTTCACATTATAATAAAACTCACCATTATCTGTGTTTATGAAAATCCGTTCGGCGGTTGTCGGCGTGTTAAATGCAGAGAGACTGACATGCCAATACTAATTGGATCATATTTTAAAACTTTTAGTTGCGAACACGTCTTAAAAATTTGTTGTTTCTACAGTGATTGAAATATTTTATACAAAGAGCTGCTGTGACGCCACTGCGAAAGACGTCGAAGCGAATGAAAACTTCTTGACGTGTTGATGGACGTCAGAAGCTGACGTGTTCTGTCTGCACGGACGTGCAAGAGCGTGTTTACACCGTGTTATATTTCATCTACCCCCCCCCCCCCCACTTTCCTAAAAATAGGACCTGTGTGTGTGCGTGAAGAGGCACTGGACGAGATCCTAATTCAGTAGTAACTCTAGAGGCTGTTCAGTAACAGCTGACAGGTTCTTGCTGCCCCATCTTCTTATCTGGGAAGTCCACGTGGCATGAAGGTGTTCTGCCGGGTAGAGTTTCCTGCCCTCAGACGTCCCCCTTTCATTAACCTCTCTGACTCCTTTTTCTTGGACATAATTTCGTAACAGCATCTCCAAACAGTTTAATCCTTTCAGGGGAAAGGCCCATTGGTAACTATGCCTTCCACCTGTTTAAACGTCCAATACTCGGTATTTTACCATCAAACTTTATTTGTAGGTGTCAGAATAAAGAGTTACGCCCATTATATAACATTGCTGACTATGCCTTATTGAAAAAAACAATGAATATTCATTACGAACATCATCGGTTAATATTGTTTAGAGTAACAGTTGCTATTCATTCTGAATTTTTACGCTCCATGTTAAAAAATTCAGTGATTGGATTTTAAATACTGCAGGTGATGCGAAAAGTTAACCACTGTGTTTTAAATAGGTGTTTGTAACAGGGATGTAGTGTGTTTCCTTGGAGGTAGGGTATACATTTTTAAACAATCGTGTTTATATCAGCAAGACTAAAAATTCAAAATTGAAACTGAAGCGTGCGTAGTAACCAAAATATTTATTGCTGTAGAATATATTCTGGCACGAAAAATGGGTTAAAGCATGGAGAGAATTAATTTTATCGTCTGTTTTACGACTTGGAAGTGTCTTGCTTTGATGGTGATAGGCGTACAGAATGATGGTCTCGGTCCGGAAGTAATCATTTAACATTACGTTGGCAAGCGTGCGTTTGTTATGGCTGTTCATAAGTTGGCTTTATTAATAAGCCGTAATTAGCCCGTGACAGCTGGGTTTAAACTCGGTTGTGTTGGTGGATTGATATATTTAGGAGACGGTGCCACCCACTCACCTATCCTTTCTCTTCTCTGCCTGAGACACTCAGCTACGCTTGAAGGTACCACCGAACTTTGCTTAAGCTAGTGTGTTCTGCCGAGCGATTGTCACTTGTCTGCGCGTAGGTTGACTCCCGACTGAAGTCTTTCATAAATTCCCTCAGTCCCTCCAGGTAAATTACGCGGGAATTAAAATAGTAAGGACTGTGTTGTAATATTTTTAAGCTAGAAATCCGTGCACTTGAAGAAGCTTTGTTAAATAAATCAAGGAACACAGGACTCGAATCTGCCAGGACTTTAGCTAGGAGCTTACTATTCGATATGGGGAAATATTTCCAAAATGACTGTAGTTTTAAGGTTTAAATTCTAGGAACGAAGTACCTCGATTGCCTGCTTGTAGCATACGCTGAGTGTATTGTTTCATTTTTAATAATGACGTAAAACTCCTATTGTTAACTTTAAAGCAAAAAATCTGTCCCACTATACGCCTTGTAGGCGCTTGGGGTGAGTGGAGGTATAGCTCCTACTCATTCTTGACCTCGGCACTAGATGGGGGTGAGTGGTCAGCATCACGCCCCGGCCGTGCTTTACCCCCGGGAAAGGACCCCGGTACCCATTGGATAGGAGGCTGGGTGGGCCCCAGAGCCGATCTGGACGCAGAGGCTAGAGAAAAAAAAAATCCTCTGCCCCCGTCGGGGATCGAACCCCGGTCGCCCAGTCCGTAGCCAGACTGAGCTACGCCGGCTCATATTAACTTTGGATATTTTAATTATTTTGGCTAAGCACCAAGTATCGGTTATCGTTGATTTTAAACTGAATGTAGACTGAATCATAGGTTTTACTTGGTAATTCTAGATATTTTGTTTCTTTGTTGGTTTGTTTGTTTGTTGTTGTTTTTTCCTCTCTTCCAGAAGACAAGTGTTGGAATTATGATTTTGGGGCCACTCCTATTTGTTTCTCCTGTCAGGTCTACGTGCTTCGTTAATATTTCTTAGTACTTTGTTATGTGTTGTTACTGATTAGTATAGACCCTTGTGTTGGGTTTCTTTCTTGCTTTCTTGTTATGGTTACGCCTGCTTCGTTTTTCTTCTTCTCAAGGTTTGGGTACTACATTTCCTACTGAGAAGAAAGGACAGTTTTGAACCTTTCACGTTTTCTTGGCCACTGTACAGTGAGTAGAACGAGGTTATTTCCGCGGGTGTAAAGCGGCTGGATCGTGAAGGTAACCACGCATAATGCCGACGTTAAGAATGTGTGGAGAAACGCCTCCATTCCCTCATTCGGCTGTATGACGCTGTGCTTAGCTACGCACCAAGGACGCTTACTTATCTTTTGCAATGGATAGACCGTATACTGACATCCGCTCAATTTGTGCCCTTTTTCGGTTTATTTTATTACCCCGAATTGTTCCTGTGTTCTAATAAACTTGATATTCTGAAAGTGAGATTCTAGATTTTCACGGCGAAGTTGATGATTGTCTTGCGGGTTGTGACTCCACACGGGGTCACAACCCAAAGATCAACTACATGTTCGTTTTCCAAGACGGTGTGTCGTAAGCATTTGTAATGTATGTTATCTGAAGCTTGTATTTTAGTTCTGTTACTGAATTTCCTTGGGTATATTATTACGTCGTCTTGTCTTGTGGATGGGCGACCTGTTATTAATGTGGTCCATTGTTTCTGGATGCTGTGCGTCTTTCTCCTTCTCTTTGTTCTTCAAGGTTTTGTTTTTTGGTAGTTTATTATACCTATTATTTGATGAACTGTAATATTACTACGCGTTCTTCATGCACTAGCGTTACCTAAGAATCCCTTACAGATCCATGCCTGCCTGTCTGTCGCCGTTTCCCTGTGAGGTAGGCAACTCATATGACAGTCAAACCGTGTTGTTATCGCCATCATCATCATCAAACAGATTTTAGTGTGAAACTTCGGAACCAAAAGAATCATCTATTTCACGCGTCCGTTTGAAGTGGGGTTTTGGACTCGTAGACCCTTGGCTTCCGTGAGAGTCAAGTGAATCAGCTTCTGGCCTACACCCAACCATAACTGACACCACCATCACCACCTCTGCCGTCATGTCTGGCAAGCGTTATGGCACAGGTTTAAGCGATTCACAGTGTATCCAAGGGCACACGCCACTCTGATCCAGGTAGCTTCTTTTCGTAAATGGCTTTCAAAATTTCGTAATTCTTGTTAGAGGATCTCGATCGTGAGTTGTTTGAGGTTTCTCTACAGACTTCCCACTGCCATTTATAGACAACTTTTGACTGTTATTTTTGGCATGTGCGTTTGTAGACATGATACAACTCCGCATCAATTCTGGATTCTCTGGTTATTCAACGACACTTTTTTAACTGCATAGGGTATTCTGTGTCAAATGTTAAGGCGTCTGTAAGTAATAAATTGGAAGTAACATACGAACTGTCGTGGTTCTTTGTAAGGGGGACCTTCTATTCCAATATTTACTTGGAAGGACTGAGGAAAGCCATATTAGGCGATATTAGGCCATGCCTATAGTACCATTTATGTTTTACGAAAATCTTAAATGTTGTTTCAAGTAAAGATGATTGTACATGACCGTCACAAGGGTAGATTTGATGTATATGTTAGTTCCATAAGCATCAGTAGTGTATCTTGTACTGTGTATTGTATCAGCATTGATACATCATTAATTAAGCGATCAGCTTGCTACACAGTCGCCTACATTAAGATTTACGTCGGATAGCAAAATTGAATGTGACGTCAGATCAAACAATGGACTAGTAAATGACAATGTTATTGCCATTTAGCATTGTAATCGTGTCACTTTGTGAATCATAAGTATCAACGTATGGGCTTGTATTCGGGGTGTGTCCAGGCACAGCCCTTTAGGCGCGCCTTGATCGTCACATGTTTGAAAGCCACTGCCTTTTAGATCGGTTGCTTTTCCAGGGATTGTGGATATATATAATTAATGCGTGGTATCTTTGTCGTATTGTGGGTACTTGACACAACTGTTCCCCTGTCTACTACTGTCATGTCAACTTCGATTACTTTGCACTTGAAACATCACAGAACACGTGGTTTTCCACAGTGTGTCCGAAAAGTTTGCAATCGATTTCAAGTTTTCGCTTTTGTTGCAGGATCATAAAATGTATTGAGATTTTAATTTTATCTTGTGTGTGTGAGAGAGAGAAATCTCTGACTCCTCGCCAAGTGTAATGAGATCAAGTCAAAGAGGATGAGGTGGGCAGGGCATGTAGCCCGCATGCGAGGGAAGAGGAATGCATACAGGGTTCTGGTGGGCAAACAAGAATGAAAGAGACCACCAGGAAGACCTAGACATAGGTGGGAGGATAATATTAAAATGGATCTTAGATAAATAGAATGGGGTGTGAGGGCTGGACTCATCTGGCTCAGGACAGGGACCAGTGGCGGGCTTTTGTGAACACGGTAATGAACCTTCGGGTTCCATAAAATGTTGAGAATTTCTTGAAAATAGTTATTGTCTGTGAGAAAGACCACTTTACCGTGGATCTTCCTTTGTTTCGGCTGAAGCCATTTTTCTGGGAGCAAAGTTGGCCAGATCGTGAAGGTGACCACTAAACTGTCTAGCCTTAACATTACGCCACTCCTTCGTAGCACGCCGGTGAATCATTGTCTTTCGCCATTTTACACGTCTTTTAAAAGGTGGTGCATCAGGAGATTGACGACACGTAAGAATCTGTCACATTCTCCGCAGCAAACTTCCTGGCTAGGTTGATTCAGAACAAGAACGGAAACTGGTTGCGGCTGCAGATGCAACGCTGTGTCCATAAATAACTTCTGTGAAATATCGCGAACGGAACAGAAGCTGTGCATCCAGTAGTCAAGGGATAGTCATCTATATGTGCGTTTCATAGAAGCCAGAACTGTCAACTTTCAGCTTAAAATTTGTTGTCTGTTTGATGCAATAGTACCGTAGTATCTGAGAACGGAAAGTGGAGAAGATTTCCAGTTATCCACATTAATGACAGAAAAGTAAAATTTAAAAAAAATCTTTTGTAAGCGCTGTCACGAAACGAGATAGATTTTCATTTTGTTTTTGGCCCATTAGTGACATGTCTTAGTAGAATTCTGTAATGAAAAACTTGTCCGATGCTAACATTATTTATAATGTAATTGAGATGTATATCGCGAATAAATGTTGGACCTTTTGGTAAGAGAGAGCGAGAAAGAGATATGATTAGTGAAAAACACTCCTGTAATCTCTCAACAGTTAAAACTATATTTTAGATTTGAGCCATGTAAATTATGTATTACGGTACTAATGAGAAACTTTATTTAACGAAAAGCATCGCATGGAAGGGGTTACATTTTTAGGTTAAATTAATACGAAAAAAAGTTTCCAATTTTAATAATAACCCACAGTGTCCGATTTTATGACAATCTGCTGATTTACATGCTGTTGCTATGCGCGTTTGTGCTCTTCTGAAGTCCCTTCTAGCAAAAATTTGGTTTAGTGCGACCGCGTTGTTCTAACAAGTACTCTCAGCGCTCCACAGAAAGTCAGTCTCTCGAGACAAATATCTGGACAATATCTTGAAATAGGTCACAACTCTGTATATATGTTCATGGTCCAGCCTCATTCGACGTCGTATGATTGATCTCTGTAGCCGAAGTGTTCTAAGGATCTCGAATCAGCTCTGGCATTCAACGCTTTTGATAAAATATCGTTAAAAGCCAAGACCAGGTGCCCCTTGATTAGACCATGAAACGCGTTAAGGCATAAGCCACCAACACATTTGTGTCTGAAGTTGGATTACCGAACCAGCGTCTTATCATGGCGTGGCAGTTCGCCAGGTCACCGAAACACTTCAGCTTTTGTCATTCTGCCAACAGTTTTCTGGGTTTACAGCTCTAGAATTATAAACAGTTTCGGGATAAGTTGGGTGAAATTTTTACCCACAAAAATTACATTTGCGCCGGTTGTCATGGCTTTCGTCTGTTGGACACGGTTGAGTGTTGCATGGTATTTTCTAGTCCCCGGCCTGGATAAGCTATTCTGGTTGAGGTATTTTGTAGTTTTTCTCAGTTTCTCCAGTGAAATGTTAGGTTTGTCATAAAAATGTCATTTTCGTTCGTCATTCGCCGTTATATAATTGAGTAATGAGTCGTCTTATTGTTTATGTATATCAGAACACGTTTGTAGGATGACAAAGTGGAGGTACTGTAGCCAGAGCAGAATGTGACAAATTAGTTTTTTTATTAACAGAACCCGAAGTTTTAATACAGCTGATAACTCTGGTTGCTATACACGAAGATAGTTTCATCCAATGTCCCACCTCACCTATAAGCTCCATCTTAAAAAGTCAGGTTTTCCAGGAGGCCGCATTCCACCCAGTTCGGTAAGCATTTCTTATCTCTCACATCCTAACTGCATGGCCAGCCCTCTCTTAATCTTGTTGATTTCTTTATCCCAACAATATTTGGCGACCTGTGCAGATCACGTAGTTACTCGCTGTGTAAATTTATGTTAAAATGTCCTCACTTCATTCATCCTTGTTGTGTCCAGAAATGTTCCCAAAAAACTCCGTTTTAAACCATTTATTTATGATATTCATTCAAAAAACACTGCACGATATGACACAACTTCTGGCGTGAGCTTTCTTTGCGGTGGTCACGAACATGGATACCGCATCGTAAAAAAATTGTGGACGCTCGCGAATGACGTGTTCGCCGGTACATCACAGTCGATCATAAACCATCTCGTGTATCTTGTTCCTTCCAGGAAATGGCGGCGAGTGTACAAGTTGTCTTTTCCATCTTATTTTCTCCCACCGAATATGGCGTCTTCCGTCTCATGGTCTTGGATTTCCAGTACTGATCCTTGTTTAGTTCAGCGACCTGTCTGTCAACTCACGTTCATTTTTCCCATCGGTGGTAGCCCTGCCTGAACTGAACAGAGTACAGTAATTCTGCACACGTAGCACGGAATTCGCTGTGGCTTGCTGGTTATTCACAGCCACCCAGAATCACATACGGTATGGACCACATAACGAGACCTCGATTAGTCTCTCATAGTACAATCATGGTAGTAATAATTCTAATTTTAATGATGACGAGGTTAATAACAAAAAACAAGCAGACTAATAGTGTTGAGAATTAATAAAATAGTGCGAGAAAAATCTGAAGGCTCCACTCCGTTGCGTACGATTCTGAACTAATTTCATCTATCTTCACAACCACTTAAGGTCCATGTTAATGACATCATCTTCGTGGTTTTCCAATTATACATTTTTACATGCGGTTGCCCACTTTCCTTGCCTCTCGGTCTAGCTTATTGTTGCCTCGAATACTTTATTGTTCTAACAGTATTACAAAAATTAAGTCGTGGAGTTTTGTTTCTATGCATTATAGTTAGTCGTTGACTTCTTTCTTACATACAAATATTTTACTAAACACTTTCTTAAACGCTTGTAATTGATGTTTTTCTCTCTAAGTAAATTTTACTCTAGTATAAAACAGCTGACAAAATTATCATGTGGTTTCAAGAGACATTAAAGTGTTCCATTGATTCATTACACAAGATTTTGGTGCTGAAATCAAAGGAGGGTTAGATGAGAGAAATCCATTCAAAATTTTAGCCGTGATATCTGAAGGGAATAGAAAAGAAGCTGGGTTTGAGGTTATTATTAGTTTAATTGGTCTCGTGAACACTAGTGGAATTATGGGTTTCATAAAAGCAATGATTTTTTTCGAGGACTAATATGTCTTAATGTTATTGTTGGATTATGCATTTCATCTACTACTAACTGACCAGCAACAATCTTCATCAAGGCCTGGATTTTTGTAAGAAATGGATGCGAACGTATTTGAACAGCGCGCGTGCGCATTGCGTTCTGAGTGCCATTACAAAATGGATGAAGCCGATGTTGCGCAGAAAATGCATTTGTCATAAGTGAAGGACGAGCTGTTTTCTGTGTTAAAACGCTCAGCCCTCGGACGAGGAGTGGATCTTCGTCGTAGCGAAAATTCCTGAAACAGAAGTTCGTAAATCGTGGGATAGATGTAGTTGTTAATCACAAAAATTCTACTACTGCATTGGAAATAATAAAGGCAATGAAATACACTGAAACAAGAAACAGTGTGTGAGACAGTCCACTGTAAACTTCGCTTTAGATGGAAGTAAATTGTTTGTTCGGAAAGTCCGTGCGTTACGTAAGAAACTTTCGCAGAGAGAGTTAGTTGCATGTGTCAGCATGTTGGGATCTTCAAATGTTGGCAAAGTGTTTGCATAGTAATTACTGTCTTTTTCTTATGCCCTTGCAGAATATAGGCTATAATTTGAATGTAAAGTGAAGGTCGCGCCTTTGTGATACATTGCTAAGCGATAGTAGTCTCGCCGCATGATCAAAGCCTAGTTAACCTTGTACAGTATGTCCCAAGAAGAAGTACACATACATTCAGTAAATTAAATAAATACATTTTAATGAACCAAACCATTACATACGTCAGCATTGTCACTTTGTGATTTTGCGAACTTGGTGTATGTGTTCTAAATGACCACCGTCCGGAGATCTATAACAAAGTTAATATTGTAGGATTTGGGGTTTTCACGGCGGTGAGTCTGAAGATTTCTGTCTTCTGGGTTGTTGCGCCGTGTAGACTACACGGCACAACAACCCAGAAGACTGATATCAAAAGGTTAATATTCCATATTATGGTATGTATACGTGTTTTTGGGACCCCTGTATTTGGCGCCAGTGAAATCACGATTTCTCTTGAATGCTTCGATAGTTGAGGCTTCTACGAACTGCATGCAGCGCGGACCCTTTCTTTGACGTGTTTCATGTGGGTATTGATTGACAACTGAAATTTGCTCCAGTAGAGGTGAAAGTAAATTCTTTAAAATTGTTTTTTCTTCATTAATTGTTATGTATCTCGGCGTGTATTTTTTTCTCTACATCTGTTATTTATACATTGTCTGCTGGAGGCAAATATAAAAGTTAATGGAGGCAGTCTGTCTTCTGAAAGGAAAGATAATCATCTTAGCACGATGCCTTGTTTTATTATCTTGAATCCCCTTGACCGATTTAACCAAATTGGGTGGGATTAGCAGTACATTAATAGGGGAGTGGCATTACTTGTTGAAACACAGAAACAAAAACCTTGTAGAATAATAAAAATAGCCGTGGCCTGATATACCAGCAGCAGTAATTTTGATTGATAATTAAATGTCTGAACTGACAAGATTTAAGATGTTGTCAATGTCATCGAGTTTATTTTCGAATATGGCTGTCTTATTAGCTGTAGCGTCGTGTAGTCTGGTAGAAATCTACCAGCGTTTCGGGGATCCTTGCTGCCTCCATCATCAGGGCGATGAGCTTATTTTCTTTTTTGTATACCATGAATTAATTGTGCGCAGATTGGATAACAAAACAGATTATGACTTAACGAATAACGGTGCTCTGAGAGGGGAAGTATTATTTTAATAATAGCTTCGTCTGTCTTTCCATTAGGCATGATTTCTGATGGCATTTATGACTGTAGACTTACTGTTGCAGGCACATAGTGGGTATCACAAGCAATGCCAGTATCAATAACCTGACCTGGCTACAGCGACAGCAACAGAAACTCAGAGAACGGAAAGAAGTGCAGATGCGAACAGAGCGATACCCACAAGAATCACGTCTCATCACCGAACTCCGGACCATCCAGCAGCACAGCTACAATCGCGTGCTTCGTCCTTCAGCGAGCCACCGTGCTGATGGCTACACTAGTGACACTACGCACTTTGCAGATGAAGACGACGATCAAGAAGACTTCACGATCCCACTTCACATCAATACAACCACATCACCAACACACAAACTGAACAGTGTTGGATCTGCCCCTGCATCACCGTTACTGCCAAATAGGACGTCCTCCAGAAGATACTACGGAACTAGCACAACACCCAATCTTCAGTCATCATCTGCATCTTATCTGAGTGGTGGGACTGGTTTTCTTGGTCGTCAGAAGTCTGATTCTTCTTTTGACAGAGAGAGACCATTTGTCGCAGTTAAGAGGGCTCATGAACAAAGCAGGAAGTTCAAAGGACTGCAGGTGAGCTCTAGGTATTCAGCATGTGCGTCTTTCACATGACAGACCTAGTAACAAATTTATCTTCTTTTATTGGGGGGGGGGGGGGGGGGGGTTATAAGCTTTTGAAACAAAGTGTTCTGGAAAATATTTTCGTTTAAGAAGCGTAGAGCGGGGTCCGCGGTGGCCGCGCGGTCTGAGGCGTCGGTCTCGTGCCGCTTGGTCGCAGGGACCGTGGGTTCGAATCCCACTCAAGCCATGGATGTTTGTCCACGTTGTCCTGTGTACAGGTAGAGGCCTTGCGACGGGCCGATCCCTCGTCCAAGGAGTCCTACCAAAATGTCTATAGATCAAGCCAACTGAAAAGTTGGGGACCCGTAAAGTGTACCGGAAAATTTACAAACATTGTTAAACCGGAAAAATAAGAAGAAGGAGCATAGAGTACATGGTAGGGTATTAAATGAATGAAGAAATTCACAATTTGTGTAGATCACTTACAATTGGGTTATCCTACTGGAAATGGGATATTAAATTCAGTTAACTAGGTTTTATTTCACAGTTGATTGTGCTCATTACTAGATTAGGAGCTGGTTTTAATTATACCATGAACTTGTCCAAACATGGAGATGGCGAATATCTTTATAACAGCTGGTGTGTGTTTCTAAAACCAGTCTCTGTGTTCTTAGTTGTTTTATTTCTACAGCATTAGATTACCCGATGTATCTGTCATCATTCATTAACTTATGAACAAGGTCACAGAATGGTAATAGAAGTATCTGTGATTAATAGTAAGTGTGTGACTCAACAACACAGAATGCCAAGAGAGAAAGTTTGTTCAGGAAAGTTGGTTATCGTTTATACGTAAATGATTACCTTTTTGTTTCATAATAAGTTTAGGCACGTGACACTTTGATAAGTTCTGTGCTTATCCATCACACATCTGCCATTTAACCTTTTATTCCACTATGTTGTGCCTCCGGTGTTTGATATTGAATAATATCAGTTGGTGACGATACAGTGCTGTAAACTTTGCCAAAATAGCCGTCCCCCTTCTTGCAACCTTAGATCAGTTTACATACTTTGCACTGGGATACTGGGGACGACCCGTTCTTCAAGTGCCTCAGCACTGCGGGTCCCAAACTTTCGTTGGCTTGATCTATAGACTTTTTGGTAGGACTCCTTGGACGAGGGATCGGCCCGTCGCAAGGCCTCTGCCTGTACACAGGACAGCACAACACAGAAAAACGTGGACAAATATCCATGGCTTGAGTGGGATTCGAACCCACGGTCCCAGCGACCAAGCGGCACAAGGCCCGCGCCTCAGACCGCGCGGCCACCGCGGACCCCATACTTTACACACTTAAAATTAATATAACCGAGTTGTACTCTGTACTTTTTTCTCTCCATCAATACAAATAACAATGGTTTTTTTTTAAGTTTGTTTTGCTTGGGATACCAGTTCTTTGACTTTCTCAGGGATGCTTAGAATTTCTCAAGGCACTTTTCACTACCAGGGCTTCTACTGTGCCTCTAAACTGTACATATTCCCTCTCAACAGAGTCCCCCTACATCCCCTCAGGCAGTGCTGGCTGCTCACCCCCTGGGTCTTGCCCTGACACATCATGGTGAGCTTAGTAACAAAGAGCCACAGACTGACACTGCAGGCCTTCTTACAATGGTGGAGGAACAACGACAACACCAGCAGCAAATGACCACACTAAGGCGTGGTGCTGGAGGAGGGGTGGGTAGAAGTGCTACTAACACCACAAGCAACAGCACCAGCAACAATAATCACCAAGATGCATTGGCCAGCCTCATAGCTTCCCTAGCCGCTACTTCTGCCCCTGTATCTGCTTCTAGCAATACTAACAGTACTGCATGGCAGCAACAGGTGATGTACATTGTGCTCTTTTCAAGCTAACATGGTCAGAATGTTACAGAGATGTGAAGTATAGGCAATCACGGTGGCTGTGCAAGTTCTGTATTGAATGTCTGTCTTCGTCATTCAGTATCAGTCGTCAGCATGTGACTCACATAGTTAATGAATGGAACGTTGTGAATCTTCTAATTTGAATATATATTTTATGTTTGTGTCACAATTACAGATGTAAAATTTGGTAAAGAATTATATATTATAACTATGCCATGCCTGAAGGTATTTTGAATTTTATTTACAGAGTATTTCACCATTTAAGACAATTTTGACAGTTTCAAATCATCATAAGGATAAGTAGGAATAACTCAGTTGACAATAATGACATTCTGTCTTGTGTTTACCTTGCCAAGAAAATAACACTGAATCCCTTTTAGATATGATGCAGCATGTCCGGCCTGTGTTTACCTGCAAAATGGCAGGTTACAATACACATCATGTATGTGCATGGGAATTTGTATAACTGTGATTAACTGAGTCCAGAATTTTATAATTCAAAACCACTTCATTCTTTTATCACATAAGAAACAATAGGGATATTTTATAATTGATCATTTGCAGTTGGCGACAGTAATTTTTCTACTTTCAGTACCTCAAAACAGTAAACAGAACTAAAAGTAACTGAGTCAGGTTCATGACTCACACAGATGAAAAGTGGTAAAATTATTCTAAACCTCTTATACATCTTGAATTTTCTCTTTTTGCTTGTCATTTTAAAATTTATAATTCAGAGTTGCATTTGGACACAGAGTGACATAACCTCAATATGTTCTCCAGCTCTGAAGCAGAGGTTCAAGATCATGGTGACAGTTTATCTCAGTACTAATATGACTTCCTGGTCAATCTTAGAGTCTTATATCTTATACAAAATATACTTTAATATAAAATGAAGATCAAATATGGAAAATGCTGCAGTTAAAATTATTCCAATATTGTTACAGAAACTGAAATAGCTGAAAGCTGTCCTTGCAGACAGTACTTACTTTGAGCAAGAATTTATCTAATTTTATAGTTTCCTGCAATTGTGTATTGAAACCTTTGACTGTAAATTATTATACTCTGCTACACTTATCTTAAACATGTGTATAAACTGTTAAAAGCATGAGAATGTGTTACTAACTGCTTGAGATTCAAGTACATTTCCACTCAGTTCACAGCCAGAAATAAATACTTTGTACATATGTGTAAATAAAGAGTAACGTGCCCTTCTCTTGTGCTTATATTTCTAATGTGAATGATTTTAATTTAAAGTGCTGAAAGAGTAATCTCCAAAACTATATCAAGCTCAGATATTTTGCAAAGTCAGAATTATATTTTTACTTATATACTGCGTTTTACATATTGTGAACCTTTGTATTTGTATTCACTGTGATAACATGCTACATAATTAATTTCCTTAAGTTTTCTAACTGAAAACACCAACAAAGAAAAATGAATTTGAACACAATATACCCAATTGATGATTAACATGTACAGTCATGGCATCAGCAGAATATCAGGTAGCGGTATGTACCTAAGTCAACTGTATTGGCTTTATGAATTTAAACATGCAGATGTAACTTTAAGATTCCTCAACCTGATCCAGGGTGATGGTAAACTTCATGTCATTTCTTTAAAGGCATAATTTTGAACTCTGAAAGCATTGATCTTTCTGTTACTGAATTTCAAGTTTCTTCACCTCATTTTATGGTCTTTTCACATTACCTATATTGCATTTTACAAAAGAATATCCTTTTTATGTGCGTATGTGACAAAATATCAGCTGTCAGCTTCTACAAATGAACAAATAATTTCAAGCTTTTAACATTTCTTCCACATACTGTGTTTTTGAAATTGTATTTTTCATTTCAAATGAAATTAATGTTTAATATAATAATTTCATACATATACCTGTGTATGCGACGTACGTTTACCTTCCTTCATTATTTTTAACTATTTGTCACTTAAAACATGCATTCCATGAAAGTTATTTTGAGTAAAAATACACGAAATTAAAACTAACCTTCGATCGACAGTTTTAAGCTCTGTGCTGGTCAAAGTCTGACGCTGAGGAAATAAAATTTTGCTTCAAATTAAAAAATGTCAACTTAAAAAAATATATCGAAATTTAACTTGGTAGCTTGTCATATGCTCAGATTTATGTGCTTGAAAGGGAATTATCTATTCAAGTCTGTGCAATATCTACAAAACCATATTCCAGTCGAGTAACAGTCTCAATTCAACAATCTAAAAATTGAAAGTAAATTAGACCGTAATGGTTAACTTAAAGGTAATAATTAGAGACACTCTGACTTGAGACAATGGTTTTATGACCACAAAGGTTTTTTCTTTGCAATTTGTCATGAATTTTTACTGTTTTCATCACAACCACTTAATTTTTATGTGACCTGTCCAATTATTATTTACCTCTTAAAACTATTTCCAGCTTCATGCATTTAAAAGCAAGGCATCATTTATGATGGTTAATCTCAATTAATGCTACCTATGGATATTCCTTTTAAAACAAAATTTCTTATTTGATCAGTTGAGAGAAGACAGTTTCTCATCATGGCGAACAACTTCAATGAGTGATGAGACAGGAAGTCCTCCACGGTCAAGCAGCCCACGACCACAAACTCCAGCGTTTCCTGTACATCCCCGCACACCATATGTGAACAGCAGTTCACAACAATTCGATCCTCCAACATCCTCCACCGGGCTACCACCCAAAAGTCCTACAACACAGCGGTAAGTCTCTTAATTTGTAACGTTTTAACATCACATTTTACTTGATACTGGAGTGTGCACAGTAAAATTATTTTTAACATACAGTGGTGTTTTCTGCCAATCTTCTTATGCTGATACGTAATATTAGTCATTTTATGCTCTTATTTTCATTTGCAATTTGGAAGTCTTGGCAGTATTGTAATGATTTTTTCATGCACCAAAATTACAATCACTTGAAAGGAAAACACTGTGATTTTATGTTTTATTTTATTTTTCATTTGAGTATGCATTAATTTGAGTATATATCTTTTCTCATCTCATTGGATAGTAATCTTGCCACAGTACTCTGTTGTGATTGGAAATAATAACTTCAAGGCATGTAAGATTTAAGGTTTCCACAAAACACTGTATACAATATAGACTTTTCTGGTTTGTAACACTGTATACATTTTGCATGAAGTTTCAGACATTTCAGAGAAACCTACTGCCTTCTCCTTTAGGATTTAAATTTCCTGAAAGTGGAAGCATTAGTTTCCTTCGAAACTGCAAAAGTTTTATCCAGAGCTAATTCGAATTTTTTATTTATTTTAGTTATAATGTGGGTATTTACACTACAAGTCACAAGCTTTACATGTATTATCTTATTACAGTAAAGATAAAAACAGATTATAAACATATTGATATTGAACTTATGTCCATCAGGTATTTGTTTTTGCCTAGTCTTCTCTCAGAAGCCAATGAAAACGCGCGCGCACGCACGCACAACATATGCCATGTAGCTTAAAATTGATTTTCATATATTTTTTGCCATTTACTTTTACTCAGATTTCTTACTTGCTCTGGACCCAAAGAGGCCATTATTAGTGCTTCATTTACCAATATTAAATCATCAGTACGAGGTGCGAACGGAAAGTTTCCAGACTGCGCGTATAAAAAAAAAACCGTACACTTATCTCAGGTATTAAATTCATCCATCACCCTCGAAGTAGTTCCCCTGGGAGTGAACACAACGATCCCAGCGCCGCTGCCAAGCCTGGAAGCATCCCTGGAAATCTTTCTTTGTCAGCCTGTCAAGCACCATCTGCGATTCTGCCTGAATCTCTTCTATCGTCTCAAATCTCCTTCCCTTTAGCTGAATTTTCATCTTTGGAAAGAGGAAGAAGTCACATGGAGCTAAGGAGGGTGCGGGATGACGGCCATGGTGTTTGAGGCCAAAAACTGCCGAACTTTGAGGGCGGTGTGCGCTGGCGCGTTGTCATGATGCGTCGCATGTGGAGTTCT
This sequence comes from Zootermopsis nevadensis, assembly GCF_977971745.1. Taxonomy (NCBI): domain Eukaryota; kingdom Metazoa; phylum Arthropoda; class Insecta; order Blattodea; family Termopsidae; genus Zootermopsis; species Zootermopsis nevadensis. The sequence continues at coordinate 9,286,672 of NW_028259153.1, read as the reverse complement.
TCCCTTAGAATCAGCTGACAGGTCCCATAGCCTATCCCAACAATGTCGCACAAGTCGTTGATGGTACGACGTCGATCTTCGTGAATGGCCTGCCGAATCTTCGTAACATTTTCGGGCGTTGTGCTCGAAGATGGTCGTCCAGAACGCTCGTCATCATCGACAGAGGTTCGGCCATTTTTAAAACGTGAATGCCACACAAAAGTTTGTGCACGACCCATTGCGGACTCCCCAAATGCTTGCTTTAGCATTTCATAGGTTTCCGTAGCCGTTTTGGCGAGTCTTTGGCAAAATTTGATGCACACGCCATTCCGAAATCGCAGGAGGGTCGGTGTAATGCACTACCAAAACGCCCGTAACTAAGAAACAAATGCTAATTCGATGATGCCGGCTGGCACACTGATTTACTATGAATGTAGGCCGCACCCCCTAGCGGCAGAAGCTCGTACTACATCCGGTTCGCCCTCTATTGACACAGTCTTGAAACTTTCCGATCGCACCTCGTATAATGTACAAAAGGTTAAAACTAATAAATTTTTAAAATTTTATATAAATTGTTATTTGTGCTTGGAATAAGAACTTTCATTTGAAAAGGCAGCTTTTGTTTAACAGTGTTGTAAAATGTAACTTGGCTCACAAATCTATCAGGAGTATGAATACTGGATGACACAGAATTGAAATGTTTGTCGCAAATATATCATTATTTGACGGTTTTGAAATGTTTATTATTCCTGCCTTTAAGGTGACCTATGCTTTGAAATGTACAAAACTTGTATACAGTATTTCATATTTCTAATATTAATTAGAAGGTATTCATTGAATGTGATACGAATTTTCAAATATTTATAAATAATTACTAACAAAATACTTCTAGATTGTGGCTGATCAGATAGATTGTATAGTTTTTATTTGTCATCTTCAATTTAACTTTATTCTGTAAAAAATCTCTTCATCTGTTGTGTCTGTCTTTGAGGTCTACAGTTCTTTATTGGAGTTTAACAACACTGAAATTTGTTAGAAACGAACAATTATCTTCTTACCTTCAATGTTCCGATGTTCATAAAACACTGATATACAAATATCACCCCTCATACTTGCTAAAATCACGTGATAACTGTCAAATGATTCAGTTTTGTACTTCAGTTTTTGTATCTATTTTTAATCAAGTCTTGCTTACTCTTTACTTATTTTCTTATCTGTACTCTTTAGATATTTTTTTTCTTGTCTGATTTTTCACATTTTTGGTCATTGTAGACGTTTGAGTAATTCGGGGTCGTTTAAAAATCTGCGAAAGTGGCCTTCCAACTCTTCTGTTTCTAGGTAGGTTGTGTATAGATGCACGTTGACAAGGTTTTCAGTGCACCCTAGAGATGTGGCATGTTTTTAATTTGTTTGTTGTCTCGTGGGTTTATTGTTATTACATAACTTGCTGAAAATGGCAAACATGTTCGTTACTAAATTCTTTTACATATGTTGAACGAAATAAAATTCAAATTATCCTGCTTAAAATAAGTGGATACGTTACTATATTTCTGACTCAAACTTGGTTCCATTAAGAATGCATGTGTTAATAACATGGTTTGTGTGCCTTACTAATATAACATAAACTGTATCAGAATGGACCAATCGTGTTTATGCGGTGTCTTTGATTTCTTTGTTTTGATTTCATAACTGCATGCGTATTTAACATTGGAAATGATATATATTTTATTGATCCTGGACACTCCTTAATCTTCACATCTGCTGAGATTTATGCAGAGACATCGTCAAGTTATAGTGATCATAATACACGAAATTTGAAGTCTGATTAGCACCAGTTATCTAGCCAAAATTGAATGAAGGTTCGTCATTTATAAATGAGTTTTTCTGATGGTAAATTCAACTTATGAAGATGGACTACTTATACCTTCATAGGATTTATTTACTTTCAAATTATACTTCCAGAGTAAATATGCTTTTCAGATACTGACTTCAACCATGGCATTAAATTAAATATTAACGTAATATGAATTATTTATCAATTTGAAATGTAACCATGAAAGCAGAAAGTCTGTTATTTTGTGTATAATATTGTTTTATAAACAGTTATAAAGTACTTATGTACAGGTAGCCCTTGATTTACGCTGGGGATGCATTCCTGGATGAACCGGCGTAAATTGAAACTCCTTTATAATGTAAATCAATTGGAAGTCAATGACATGCGTTTCCAGCACCCAAATATTGACTAATAATTTAATGGCATTACATTTAAAGCTCTGAAATAACGTAAATAAAATAAAGGGAATTTAAAAAATATATTTTATACACTTACAATCGGCAATTTGTTGGTCCCCGCGATTGACTGCGATTCTTTTATGTGATTGATGTGTACAGTCATCTCTGCTGTTATGCGATAGATGGGAGTGCATCACACTCTGTTCATGTATTATACATGGAGAAAGTACCCCCAGAAGAAAAATCACTGCCGGGGATCAAACCCCAGTTATCCAGTATGTAGTCAGATACACAAAACTGATAGATTACCCTAGCTAATGTAATTGGCATAGGAACAGTAGTAACAACAACAATAATTTTTTTAAATGTATTAAGTCTTATAGGCAAAATGGCATGTTGAATTTTGTGTGGAAACTTGATTATATCTGTCATTGAATTTATATGTGAAATATAAGTGAATTTTGGCATGCGAAGGAAGTCATTTTGTGGACTGAATGAAGAATGTTGTAACATTGACGATAATATATTTTTCCTTAGGTGTTCTTATCCTGTAGTGATCTATGTGTGATTATTTATTTACTCGACCTTTATTCAGTTATGATGCATGTGTCCTGTATAAACACGGAATTGAGCAGCTGAGTGGATTGTTGTTGAACAGACATGTTGGATTATGAGTGGCTTTAGTCTTGATGTAATTGAATTTAAAAAGAATATCACTTTTGCCAACTAAACAGCTGTAATCATTATACAACATGTCAGAATATGTACAAGAGCTCATGCAGGTCACGTCGTAACCTGCTCATGCTGCAACATCAGTTGTCTTTAAACAATAAAAGTGAAAGGATGTCTTTTTCATAAGTACAAGTTTTCATTGTTGAGTACTACCTGGCATCTCAATCTTGCTTAATTTGTCAAAATAAGCTTAGGGATTCGTTCCCCAATTTTCCTGTACCAAACAGATTGATGGTATCTTGTCTGGTGAACCATTTATGCACATTTTTGTATCCGCATCGAAGACTGAACACTACTGAATAATTAGTACTTTTGTTTTGTATCCGTGAGGTTCCAAGTTTGATTCTTGGTTTAGTTTGTCATTCATTTTTTCGTCGTATCAGAAACAAGATACCCAAAAATCATAATTTTGCACAGGCACTGCCAATTTGTAATACTTCTCTGCATAGATAGCCTAATTGTAGGCAACACTAAGTATGTAAGTATATTGATTCAGTATTCAAGAGCTCTTAGTGTGAACTGATTTTACATGTGTTGTGTCATAGCAAGGACCGTTCCCCCTCTCCAGTGTCTGATCTGCCTCCTGCCAACACAGTGCCACAGCAAAATATCAGCATCACCAGTACTTCTAGTGGTGGCAGTAGTAATGGCCGTGGAGTTATTGGTGTCAACACAACAGGATTTCCCACTACATCTCACTCGTCTGTCAGCATTTCTGATGGATCTTATCCTCAGCAGAGCCCCAAGGTAGGTTTCCTATCAGAATGAAGATATATATGGATATAGTTAACCATAAAACTGTGGCTAACATTAGCAGCATCCAGACTGGCTCTGGGGCTCGCCCAGCCTCCTATCCAATGGGTACTGGGGTACGTTACCTGGACAGATGTGGTTCGTGTTAAGATTAGCAAGTTAATGTCAGAATCGTATTTGTATACCGTAATATTTTGAGCCTTACCCACTTGTTTTAGCTGTCATTGGCCAGCTGGTCTTAACATTTGTCGGTTTGGGAGTTTAGCCTAATATCTATATAGACTAGACACACACGCGCATGCATAGAAACAAACATGCAGATGTGCGCATGCATGTATGTACACATTCAAGTGTAATGTCTTAGATACTTTTTGTTGCAGTCCTGCATAATATTTTATTATAAAATATGCACCATATCAAAGGAATGTTTTCTTCTGGCTTATTGCTAATAATGTGTGTTATGTTTCTCAGGATATTTTTTTGGTGGCAACACATCGGAGTATTTTAGGTGTTAAGCCAAGAAATTGTTGAAGAAGCCCTCTGTTTTTATAAGTTTGGTATAATTACTTCATTTCCTAAGTTCATAGATTTTAATTAAATATGCTAAAAGTAGTGTCAAATGCTTCGTGAGTTTTTGTTCTGGTAAACACTGAGCACTATCTGACCAAGGTATCTGGTATTACTGTACATAACTTTGTATTATGAAAATCAGTTATTTATAATTATATATTTGCAGAACTCAGCATTGCAGAATGGCAGCACAGGCCAGTCCTCACCCACAGTGTACTATGGTCACTCACGCCGTTCCTCCCTCCACTCCAACAGCGAACCTCCCCAAGAAGTTTCCCCAGCTCATGTAAAATTTGTAAGAGATACATCACGATTTTGGTACAAGCCAACAATTTCTCGAGAAGAAGGTGAGTTACACACATAGTTGTATTAGTGTTCATAAGAGGAATGTAAATTTTTTTATTGTTTTGCATCTTAGCTATTTTGATTTGTCATGAAATTAAGTATATGAAACTCTGATGTTTCTTCCACATCTAGTGTTTCACTATCATGACTTGGTTGACAGAGCCTCATTTGTGATTAATGAAATGGTGCATTATTGGGAGTAAAATACTGTTCAGTTAGTCATTACAACATACAAATAGTATGATGCATTAATTTATTCTTTAATTCTGTATTAAATAAATTACTTTTGACTAACAAATTTCTGCAAAGGTTTTTAAAATAAGGTGTATTTACAGTTTTTTATTTATTTATGAAACCAGACATTGTTAGTAGGCTGTAGTGGATGAATAAGACAAACGCCAATAGTAACAATAGACATTTTGATATACTTGTATAATGTGAGTTGAAAGCAGTATGTAAAAATTCTGCGTATACAGTTTTAATCTAAAATGTTTCTATCAAGCAGGTAATTAATGATATATGCCTAAAGCCTAGAACAGTGGTCCCCAACGTGGTTGCCCGCGGGCGCCATGGCTTTTTTTTGGGTTCCCGTGTTGTTAAGGAAAGAGGTTATACTGAATAATGAAGGCCATTCAGCCATGAACATTATAAAATCAAACACAGATCTCGACTTACTGATGCCCATCTTGACGATTGTTTGCGAACAGCGTCATCATCCTACACTCCCAAATTTGAAAAACTGGTCGATGAAATGCAGTGCCAAATATCACACTATCTTCCCACTTGAGTTATAATAATTGTACTTATAAAAGTACGTATTTTTGATTGCATGGTTTCTTGTATCATTAAACATTGTGTTGTTTTGTGTATTATTTGGTGTCCAGAGAAAAGAAAATTTGGCTTTGTTAATTGGTTGGTGCCCGCCACGATCTCATAAACTCTCAAATGTGCCTTTAGGCACAAAAAGGTTGGGGACCACTGGCCTAGAATGTATTTAAGATAATAGTATTACTGCAAGTTCTCCCTTTAATGTTCATGTAGGATGATGATTTCCTGCATATAGATGTAATAAAACAGCTACTTTGCAGTGTGTGATTTGAATTGTGTTTAATTTAGTCACATGTATAACCCAAAATTAAGTGGCTGTATTATGTAGTTTTTCTTCATGAAACCGAACCTTCTTCTGAAACAAGCAGTCATTCACATGATCAGTAAATTAACCATCTTGTATGGAAACTGGAGTTTGTATAATTATGAAATTTCTGCAATATTTTAACATAATATTTCTGAAACCTGAATTACAGCTATCAACATGTTGCGTGATCAAGCGCCAGGAACATTTGTGGTACGAGATTCCAACTCATTCCCTGGTGCATTTGGGCTAGCACTAAAAGTTGCTGTACCCCCTCCTAATCTCCAGAGCAAGACAAATGATCCAGCTAGTGAACTGGTGCGCCATTTCCTCATCGAACCTACATCAAGAGGTGTCAAACTCAAAGGATGCAGCAATGAACCTGTGTTCAGTATGTGTCATGGAATGTTAAATTGTGAAACTGTCTGTATATAGATGGCCTTACTGATTATAAAATCCACACCTTCCTTCCTGGCATCCAAGGGCCCATGAAGTTGGATGTTTCATTGTAGGATTTGAGGTTTCCACGATGGCAAGTTAGAAGATGGCTGTCTTCTGGATTGTTGGACCATGTATTCTGGTAGAAGTTTACCGAGGTTTTAAAGGTCCTTGCTGCCTCCATCCGCAGGGCAGATGATGTTGGTAAACTTCTACCAGACTACACGGCACAAAACCCCAGAATACAGCGATCCGTATGGTTCCTTTTAAAATATGTATTAATTACATAATTTATTTGCTGTTTTGGACAGTAATCTTAGACTGTGTCATCTGTAATATCTTGTTGTTTAGGTTCGCTGTCAGCTCTAGTATACCAACACTCATTGATGCCGATGGCATTGCCTTGCCGACTACTACTTCCTGAAAGTGATGGGTCTCGACTACCTGCAGATAGTCCTGGCTCCATAAGCACTGCACAGCTGCTACTTGCTCAGGGAGCAGGTGAGTGTAATTGAAGTTAAAGGCATGAGGATATGCCCTGCACTTTATTCAGGTTTGATGCTTTATGTCAGTAGGCCTGTAAGCCATTCGGTAAACAGTCTAAAATAATTTATGTATATAAATAAAAAACACAGATGACCCACATAAAGCATAAATAATATACGAGGAGGAAGAAAGTAGAGGAGGCAAATAAGTAACATTTTACCAATTGCTTTGCATGGCTATGAAATGTGATTTCCTACAATGATGGAAGAATATAAATTCAACTTGTATGGAAGAAAAATGTTTTGTGAAAATATTAATACTTAACCTTTATTGTATGGGAACCTGTACACTATTGTTCAGTTGGCTAGATTTTAATTGTGGAGTTTAATGGTATAATGATGTGCTACTGTGACACATGGATGGCTGGACCACTTCAGCTGAGATAATGCATGCTTGATACAGGTCAATTGTAATACAAGTAGGGAATTAGGATTTTATAAAATGAGGTACCTTGTGATTTGTGGATTGCCGGTCAGTTCTTATTATGAGCAAGTCTGAATTATGAAGCTGTGTAACAAAATGCAGTTTTCATTTCTTCTGATTTTTCTTAAAATACTCGAATATGTGCACTGGTTGACATAGGTTATGATTTCCATAAAAGTTGAATGAACATTTTAAAGTGATTTCAGTACTCGGATTGTATTTTTATAGCCTATTTGTTTTACACTAAAAACACTTAAGGTATCTTCATATCCATGTGTTGTTTCTTCCTAATAGCACTTGTCTGGTTTTCACTTGACATGACACCACAACAGGCCATTCTGTGTACATCTTAATTTTCCTATTCTCTGTAATTCATTAATACTAACATGGTAACTATGCAGACTTGTGAGGTGGGAGCAACATTTGTGCCACTTAAAATAATAATCTGTGGCGTAACAGTCCCCTTGAGAGCCTAAGCCGACTAGCTGGCTGCTGGCCTCACGTTCACATGCCTAAGCAGAGGTGAACGATCATCCAACCAGATATAGGGTGACGCATGGTCAGCACGACGAACCCCCAGCCATTGCTAGCTTTCCATGACTAGATTACGCTACCCATTGTAGCTCCCCAGTTTCCTCACGATGCTGGGTTGGCACCGGTCGAAAATCTCATGAGAAATTTCTTTCCCCGAGACTCAGCGCGCATTCTGTATCACTGGTCTGAAGCATGATGCCTCAGACCGTGCGGCTACAGCGCGGGACACCACCTAAAATAGGATGCTGCAATTTTGTGTGGTAACAGATCTTCAGCAGATATGTGTCTTTCAATAAGGGAAACTGTAGCTTCTTTCAATAAGACATTTCTTTTGTAGACTGTAGGACACTGATGTGGTGTCTGTGCAAAATCTGTATTTAGCTTTATGTGATGACATGTAAAATTGTGTATTGAACTATTTTAAAATTAAAACATGGTGATATTGAAAACCTTTTTATAACATGCGCGTATAAAGTTGGACTCGGTACCAGTTGAGATTAAACACAGAAATGGATCACTGCATATGATAAATATTAAGTTTATAGTTCTTGTTAGGCACATTATGTAGACCGAAGAATTTGGACTAATATAATTACCCTATTTTTGGGACCATAAGATTTATTGGAGGAAATAAATGCCCAGGATAAAAATGGGCTACACCTTTGGATTATGACACAGACATTTTAGACATTTTTCAGGAAAATAAATATTTACCCTCCAGGAAGTATATCATAAGTTCTTTCCATAACTTAGTTTTCAGGTAAAAGTAATAACACTTGAGCAACATTATATTATCACTTCTCACTAAGCCAACACTCATGAATTTTAATGGCTACTTATCCTGTCATTTTATTATAAATAATCTATAAGTTTACTCTGCTCGTTTGTGTTTCAGCCTGCAATGTTCTGTACCTGTATACTCTGGATACAGAATCACTAACAGGTCCTCAAGCAATAAAAAAGGCAGTCCAACACATGTTCTCAACAAGACCATTACCAACAGCAACAGTGGTTCACTTCAAGGTTTCTGGACAAGGCATAACACTCACTGACAATAAGCGCCAGCTGTTCTTCCGCAGGCATTACCCTGTGACCACAATTTCTTACTGTGGACTGGACCCAGATGACCATCGTTGGAGTCAAAAGAGTGATGAAACGGGAATGCCCATCAGTTCAAAGTGAGTGATTGGTTGATGTCGAGCAATGTGTGGCAATTGGTGGACGATGATCCTCCTTTCAGGATACAAGTTTCTGTATGATGCATTTCTATTTCAAATGTGTTTATCTAAATAATGAACCATACTTGGGAAGACCATGTTCATCCACATAAAGTAACATAATTTTTCATGGGTACTCCTTTATCCAAAAGGGCAGATGCCAGAAAGTGTACTGCTGTATATGAACAAAGATACCATTGAGGTGAACAAGAAGGCACTGAGTTTTAATCACAATGTATGTCCAATTCATTGAAGATTCCAAAAATTACTTAATTCCAAATTCTTATTCCAGTAAATCAAATGATAAGGAAGGACTTATATCTTCTGAAATTTCTGTGATCAGTGAGTTGAATGCAGACATTCATCATATCATTTGTGAAATTAATTAGTACAGAAGTCATTTCTGAATATGTGTGTGACCAAACCAACTTGTATGCCATTCAAGTTATTAGTGATGCACTGCACTCGTTCTCAAAACATGAATTTGTTAAGACATGGATTCTAGTAAGTGCAAGAATTGAAGACTTTTGGGGATTGATGTTTGTGACAGAACTAACAGAGAAACCTAGTCTCACTCAAACTTTGTTGGATTGAAGATCCTGTTTTTGAAATTCCAATAATTTTGAAAACGTGTCCCATTCTGAGAGTATTCTATCATTTCATCACTTCATTGTATGAAGTATGTGTTATAACAGTACAGACAATGTACAAAATAAGACCTGCACATTGAAAGATGCAACAAACAGACAGAGAATACAACCATAAGTTGTTCTTCACTTATGATAGAGTATAAAAACACCTAAATGCTGCCAAAGTACTTTGCTATATCCATTCTTATTTCATATTATTACACATTTATTTTTTGCTTCTTGTTCAATTTTCTTTGAAAAGAAGTGTTATTTTTCATTTTCTTAAAGAGATCCCTTTACTTCCTGGGTGAATTATTGCTGCAGATTTATCGTGTGTAAGTGGCCTCTGTTTTCTGAGGGTTTTCTTGATTTTCCTCATCTCCTTCATAAAATGCCTAGATAGTATTGTGAGTTAGGCCATGACACCAATTTATTATTGATTAATGATCATACCATTCTGTGCTGTATAATATGATCTATTGACAGAATCACTAATTGAATGGAAAATAAATTCATGAAAGTCAAATTCTAAATCTTCTGATTCTACACCAGTGAACACGACAATGAAACTTTGTTCCAGCCGTTGTTTTGGATTTGTGGCGAGGAAGCCAGCAAGTAAAACAGACAACCAGTGTCACATCTTTGCTGAGCTTGAACCAGAGCAACCAGCATCAGCCATTGTCAACTTTGTCTCCAAGGTTATGATGAGTGGTGCTTCTGCAAAAGCAAACATCGTTTGAAAGTGCTTCATCTAGGCATCTCGGCTGGTACTTGTAATGAGTGCATTTTGCTATGTTGTAGGACCTTGAAGTGCGGGCGTTTTGAGAATATCAAAATGCTTGGTCAATGGTATGTATCTTTTTCACAAATTAAATGCAGTGTGTCCTCAAAAGAATTGTACAGATGGTATCATGTAAGTATTGTAACAAATGAATTTGGACTAACTGTCTGGTATTTGGTCCCAGGATTGCTGGAATTTTCCTTTTGGGAACTGTACTTTCATGATTCAGTATGTTCCGGGGAGTGTTACTAATCACAGGGTATGTCAAGGAATTGTAAATACAGCAGTAGGTTGGTAGAAAAGTGTGAGATACTTAAAATTACTTGTAGTTCCTGTCATGATTAAAAGCAATAAAACTATTTCCTGATCAGCTGCATCATTATAGAGAAAAACTGTAACATTCTGTCATGGTGAATATTTCATGTAATCAATAAACATCAGGCAAGACTTTTAAGTATGCATTTTCTGTTGGGTAACTCTTGAAAGATGGTTGTAGTGTTGTGTGATTAAATTATTATATGACAAAAGTGACATCATGATCATCATTAATATATCTGAGCATTATGGTGTGATTATTATAGGATATTTAATAATGTTGCATTTACACATAACCTGATTTCTAGACCAGGATTCACCAATGGTACTAAGTGAATTGTTTGTTCCTCTCATCAGACCAGAAGGCAGTACAAATATCAGGACAATATCATAAAATGGGTCACAGCTTTCTACCATATTTATCCCAGCTTGTCATTCATAATCACCTTTGCAGGTGATGTAAAATAATTAATATAAAAAGCAAACTTTGTTTTCAGTATAATCTAATGACAAAGAAATTATTTGGTTTTATTTATTTATTTATTCTTGGTTCATTTAATGACAGTTTCTATAACTGAGATTTTGTGATGTTCATTTATAGGATGATAAGTGGATAGTGAACTGATTGGGGGGAGGGGGGGTGTTAGTCATGGACTTCTTCAAGGACCTATTCTGACTTTTTGCCTGAAGGGACTGAGGAACATCACAAAAATCTCAGGATAGCAGTAGTGTTTGCCACAACATTCAGTAAAAACAAACTAGTAGTCATGACATGCTTTGTACAGCACCTGAAAATCTATCAGCAAATATATATATATATATATATATATATATATATATATATATATATATATATATAAATATAATACACGTAAATTACTGGTTCTACACAAACTGTTTCTTATAGAACCCTATGTTTTGTTTAAAGTTCATTATAGGTTTCATTATGTGCAGTTCTTCTGTGGACATTTTGTGTTACATGCACTTGTAATATTGGAAAAGTGAGTATTGAATAGTGCAGACAAATATAATATCCTTAGAGACATTACAATACATCGCTGATACAGCTTTATTTTGAGAGAGGAGTCGCTGCTGCTGCTGCTGATATAACATAACCGAGCTAACCTAACCTAAATCTGCCAAATGATAATTGTGTATCTCATATTCTCAAAACTGTCCATACTTGTATGTAGTGTGTACAACATATCACCTTATGCACATGTTAATATGCTATCTATTGTCATATATTATAAAACATGTAAACTAACTATTTGTTAATATTGTACAGCCTATACTTGTGATGGTGTTAGAATCCACACACGAAAGGTCCATTGTGATTGGATTCCAAGAAGAACATCGTATGAGACCTTTTTTGTGTATTGTACATCTTGCCATAACAGCCATAAGATTGTATTGTATCAAGTAGTTATGTACATTGCTGACACATGTAAAGCCATGCACCAAAGTTTCATTATTAAACCTTACTTAAGAGCACTTCCATAAACTGTAGGTGTTTTAAAATGTTATTGACTGGTTTAATTAAATGAAGAAAGGCTGATTCAGTTGCAGTCTCAAATTTTGAGATTTTGACCCATATACCATGTGAAAATTTCTAGCTAGCTGTTATGAAAAATTATGTTAATACTTTGAGACACTGTAAAAAGGCGCTGGAAGCCTCTGTCCAGGACTGTGTCCAGAAAATGGATGTATACATTAGTCTGTTTTGTTGTCTTCTGTGTCATGTTGTAAGTGATTTGGATTATGTATGAAGTTGCTAAGCTTATCTGATAAGCCTACAAATGGATTAAGAAGATGTGATCCAAATTAAACTGTGTGAATGTTAACAAAAATGTTAAGTGACTGTATATACACAATGTACTAAATGACAAACTTGCTATTATGTAGCAAGTGCTATGGTTTTTAAGTGCAGGAATTTTTAATCTGTAATAGAAATGCTACTAAAATTGTCAGTGATTGAAATATTTATCATGTAAACTGTCAAAAGTCAAGTACAATATGATTATGCCATAATGTATCTCAGAGACAGTTCTGTACGATAACAGCAGAGTTGTCATGAAATTTAATTACTGGTTAGTTTGTAACATTAACAGAATATTTGTTATGTGTGATATTTTATTATTTTTAAATATGCTTTCATGTAACTTCTTGCATTATTTCAGCTTTAATGAGAAAAATTTAAAATGAGATTTGAGGTTCTCACAGTAGTAAGTATGAAGATGGCCAACTTTTGGGTTGTTGCACCTTGTAGTCTGGTAGAAGTTTACAAATGTTCTGTAGGTCCTTGCTGCCTCCATCACCCTAATTATGGACGCAGCAACCGCCTCTAAAATATCAGTAAACTTTTACCGGACTTCATGTTGTAATAACAAAGAAGATGGACATCTTCAAATTTAAAAATGATTTCCATACTAATGCTTGGAATTGAAAGCCTTTTAATCATCCAATTGAACCAGTTAAATGAGATATCCTGCAGTAGTCATTTTAATATTTGTTTCTTACCCATTTATTATTAATTAAAACAAATTATATATACATATTTTATTAAGTAATATTATTTTACTTGTACTATTGTTTTAAGATGTACATATGTAACTTTAGATGGCCTCATTTTAGCCTTATTTCTTTGCTGTGAATGACAAATAATTTCTTGAGTTTCTGGAGAAGTACAAGTTAGATTATTAATTTGTTCTGTTTAACATGAAAATTTCCCATTGTAATATAAATCTAAATATAACAACAGTAAATGATTTATCAGTGCTATATGCATCCCAGTGATTATATGTTACACTGTATCTGTAGAAAATACAGTCTGCTCATTATTTTTATCCTTGAAATGCCTAATAAACATGATGCCTTTGAGGGGAAGGGATGACAACAACAATTGAAATGCAATCAAATCTCCATTATCTGGGTTTGACAGTGGTGTCAAATTACTGCAAAATCATTTCCCTTCAACTTTCCTCCTCCTTTTTTAACCTCTTTTTTGCAAGTACTATATAGGCAGACTTCTACACTATGAGCATTGCATTCTATGGATTAGGTGAAATTTACAAAGTTTGTGAGGTGAGATCATAATGGGCTATTCTGAATGAATTCATGGAATTGTTAATGCTAGAATATTTTTTTTAATATTTGGTGATCACTATCATATCAGTGGTTGATTCACAAGACCTTGACACTGGACCCTACCCAGAGCTGGATGAATTCACTCCACGTCCTTACAACCTGTTTCCTTGAGGTCCATTGTAATAATTATAATATCCTCCCATCTACACCTAAGCCTCCCAAGTAGTCTTATCTCTTGTACCATTAAAATCTCTGTCTTCATTCTGAATGAAAGTTCTGTTTTATACTTAAATTACTGGTTATTACTTCAGTTTTTCTTTAAGTTGGGGGTTAGAGGCTGCTTTATAGCTATGAACAGAAAAATTGTTTACTTCAGACGTTCTTATTTGTTTGATACAACATAGCAGCCATAGCTGATACTTGTTAGAGAGCATCATGAAAACCTTATATTCTTTAATGCTTTGTCTTCCTTTTTGTGGACTTCACAAAGATGTGGAATGAGTTCAGACAAATGGGTGGCAGATATTTTTATAGTGGTTACATGTGTGCATAGTTTTATATTTTTGTTGTCTTTACCCACAGTTATCCCAAATAACTGAGAGTTGATTGTATATGTGTTTCATTTTCCTGCACATCACTGTCTCCAGATCATACTTTCTAGTTTGAATATGTGAATTGAAATTGAAATGTTACCACTTTATTGCTTATCTACTGTAACTTTATGCATAACATGACATGGGAACATGTTGATTTTTAGCATCATTTAGAAGCACTGTTTTTGTTATCTTTAGATTGTAACTAGTGACAATCATTTTCTAGGGAGTATCAAGTTGAAGAGTCAAATTATGGGGTAAGTAAGCAAATGGTCAATAGCTAACTGTGTGACACTGTGAAATGTAGGTTAATTGGTGTAGCAAGAAGTTAGTTTCTGGTGCCAGTTCTTGAACATATCCAGTTCACATTACACAGGCATTTTCCTTTTGTTATGGTGTCATCTGAAAGCTGTCCATTTTACAGTAAACATAAGTCCGCATAAAATTAGCTACAATTTTCAAAAATGTCAAGTTCAGTTATTTAAATTTGGAGGTTTCATGAGATAGATGTCAGTATGGTCCTCAGGGTAGTTATACCAACATTTCAGAAGAACATATTGCCTCCATTTTCAACCTGAAAATTGCAATCACAAAAGTTTTGTTTCCCAGTTTTTACTTTAAAATTATGAACACTAAGAGTAAAAATTTCACTTGCTGTATGTGGATGTGAAGCTTTGTCTCTTAGTGAATTTCGTTTAAGTCTGTACGAAAATTACAGCTTTACCTTGAGTTTGTAGAATGTTAAAATATGGGCCTCATTCAGTTCCACATCTGGGAAATATCTTTATATTGCGCAGTATTTAACGAAGTAACGTTCTGTATAAGACGATAAGATTTGTCAACGGTTGAAGTTATTAGATATTGTGTGCATAGCATTGCATCTGTACTGTTGATAAGATCTGTCAACATTATATTCAAACCTGTAATAGATATCATAACCAAGGAAGGATGCAAGGTCTAAAAAATGCATTTGGAAAATACTCCGTGTACTAAATATCCTACACTTCGTAGGGCTGCGATAGTCAGTAAAATAATTGGTGTCAAACAATTTTCTAGAGTGTGCTCGCATTAAATTTAGTGATATTTTGCGTCGTGTGTCGGCATTGTTATTTGTTTGTAACATCACAGATTTGCAATATTGAGATTGAGGTTATATTCACAGCGTTCGTTAGTTGCGTGGTAACACGCAGATCGTTTGTCTTTTTTTTGGAGTGTGGTCGTTGATGCTGTTTCTTATGATCTCATTGCAGCCGTTGTGCCTAACAAAATGAGACGGTTGAAGGAAAAGATCTTGTTTTAAGTCCTTGTGCATGGGTATAATCAGCTGGTGACTGATGTTTATGACCTAGAAAAATTCGGGCAAGAGGTTATCAGTTAACGAAGTAGCTGAACTTTGCCTTATATTATTTGTTTTTAAACGCAAATTGTCATAAATATGCATCTTTATATGAACAAACCATTGCTTAATGTAATTAAATCTTTCACAGCAAATGTTCATTAGCACCATGTTTAAAGCAGTGAATACATTCAAGTGCCGTAAATTTATAAAAGTCAAATTTGTCAATTTATATAAAAATGCGTGTTTTTGCACAAATAAGAGTGAAGTTTCTTCTTCGTATGAACCACCAAAACCAGAGAATCCTTTTAAACGGACATTTAGGATTCTTGGAAATGACATGAAAACTGCAAAAAATAAAGTGCAATCCTTTATTACAAAAGTACAAGGCGTACGTGAAGTGACAAACAAAGTTCCAAAATCCCCGTATCGAGATGGTGTATTCCCAGAGCATTGCGATATTGCCATTATTGGTGGAGGTGCAATGGGCTCATCTATTGCTTATTGGCTGAAACAGAGAGCACCAAATGCAATTACAGTAACTGTCATCGAAAAAGATCCTTCGGTAAATCAAAATATTGTATCCTGGGGTCAGGTAAACAAAATCCAAATTTAAAGCATGGAAAGTAGATTTGAGTTTGATTACTAATCGCCTCATACTCTCCATTTCATAGTCTGTGCATGTAGAGTCTGTTTCATTGTATATACTTATTCTAATAATCTGAAGTTGTGTATTGAAATTACCAAACTTGTGCTGTGCAAATAAAAGTGCTTTATTTCTCATGCTTGTTTGTTCTCATCTCTCATTCCAAATTTTCATATTGCATGTTTGAGTGTGTTGCAGTAATCTTATGGCAACATTACTGTACCTGTAACACTGCATTTCTTGACTGATGTGCTGTAATATCTTTCTCAGTATGACACAAGCATTTGTAATATTTTATGTAGTGCACCATTTCCAGATGTTCTATGTTTGTAGAATTTGAGGTTATCATGGTGGCGAGTATGAAGATTGCTGTCTTCTGGGTTTTTATGCTGTGTAGTCTGGTAGAAGTTTACTAACATTTTAGATGTACTTGCTGTCTCCATCAGGGTGGTGATGATGATGAAGGCAGCAAGTGCCTTTGAAACAGTCCTACCATACTATATGGCATTACAACCCAGAAGAGAGCCATCTTCATCCCACATATGTTCAGCAAAGTGTTTGCAATAATTTGATATAAAAGGAGCCTCTATAACACACATGCAGATTGGATTTTATTAATTTCAATTCAACTAATTCCATCTACATTGTTACTTACATTTCTACAGACTGATGATACAGATTAAATAGAAGGGCTTCTATAAGATACTTCAGATTTTCTTGGTGAAGACATTTTGTTTTGTGATCTTGTGGTTTATGATATGTAGGTTTGTAGGTATACTGAAGGTGGAGACAATGCTTTCCTCCAAAATGTTCGTTAATCTACTAGATTACATGGAGTTGTTAAACATACAAAAAGGCTTCTGGTTTTTCTGTTCAGCTGAAGTTGTAATCTGCTTGACAGAGTTGGAATTAAGATTTCAGATGTAGAAAAGCTTAAGAACAATTTGGTGTACTACAATCAAATTTTAGGGCTCCATGACAATCTTGATTTATTGAAACCTGCTTCTTTGTTCTTACCAAGTTTTGTGTGTGACTGTACTTGTCATGTATTGATTGTGTTTTCTATGATAATTGTAATTACTTTTCTTTATATTTTGTGGGTAAAGAGAATCGTAATATACTTGGAGGTATAATTGGTTTAGTGATTATGTCCATTTTGGGGAGAAGAATATTGAGATGAGGAAATCCATAACATAATCTGAATTTATATTTTAATACTTGAAGTAGGGGAAAAGGGGGATTTCTTCTTATGCCATTTCATTTCCCAGTTAATTTGACTGTAAAGTAACAAATCACTCATTTCTCATGTTTTGGACATGCCATGATGTTTTATACATTCTGAATTTAATGCAAATATTAAAAACATGTAGTGTCATGTTGATTTTTCTTTCTTTAGTATGTTGATGCATCAACAGTTCTTTCTGTTGGTGGTTTGAGGCAACAGTTTTCCTTGGAGGAGAATATCCGGATGTCGCTTTTTGGTGCAGAATTCCTGCGTAACATCAAGCAACATTTGTCAGTTGAAGGACATGATCCACCAGATGTACAATTCACGCCATTTGGTTATTTGTGCCTTGCATCTGAGGAAGGTGCTCAGCAATTAGAAGAGAATGCAAATCTTCAAAAGCAAGTATTAATGTTTAAAAAATTAAAATAATTGGTTAAATTAGCTTGTGATTCTGTATGAACTGCTTCTTATGGAAGGATAAGAGGATGTAATATTAAATTGGATCTTAGGTACTAAATTCATTTAATTCAAGATAAAAAAATGTTTCAGGAATTTTGTGCATGTTATGTAAGTAGTACATATTATCAGAACTGTAAGACTAATATAGAGTTATTTTTAAAAAAATAACTTGATATGGGCCTTCCACTGCATTCAAGGGGTCTTGCTACATGTTTGCAAGATGTGTAATCCTAGAATTAACTCTCAGTTTTAACAAGTCAGTGTCTACTCTGTGAAATCTGAAGACAAAGAACTATAATGGGTAAAAGTATTCATGTATTGTTAGTAAATATCTGTTACAAATGTGAGATTTGAGGCTTTTGTGGCAGAATTAGTCAGTCTTTTGTTTCTCTTCTTGGATCCCTTCAGCTTTCCTATATAGCCTAACTCACATTACATCACTACTCCCTTCCACATTGAAGAAGGGGAAAGCAGGTTCCTCTGAAATGTTGGTGACCATCTGAATGACTGCATGGGTTCAACCCAGAAGATCACAATTTAAAAAGAAAACTATTACAGTTCTTTACCAACTATTTTATGGTTGCAGAATGTAGGCAGAGGATATCAGTAAGTAAATTAGTAACACAAGTGTTTGATTTCAAGATATTTTAGCTCAGGAAACTAAGCAGTGCAGTTTTGTAAAACTTAGGTAATAATGTAGGCATCAATTAAGACTTGAGGAAAGTATTTGTGAGAATATAGAAATTTTAGCCAAAGAGTTAAAGCAGCATAAACCATGATTTCACAAAGCACATTCAAAATGATTAGACAACAGGAATAAAGTAAGGAATCATGTTAAATTACAGTGGTTACAGAATCTATGCTAAATATGTGGGATAATATGAACAATCTTGTTATTTTTCAGGAAATTGGGAGCCAAAAATGAACTTCTTACTCCAGTAAAACTGAAACAGAAGTTTCCATGGATCAACACAGATGGTATTGCCTTAGGTTGTCATGGTCTGGAAAATGAAGGATGGTAATAATATTTACAATACATTTACTGTGTCCAGTGTGGTCTTTGGTATTCATGGAGTTAAATCTCCAGGTTCTGCCGACACTGCCAGTTGGTTACATAGTTAAATATCACATTTCCCTTTATTTTTAATAGCTTTATATTTAGGAATTACAATATGACCTTTTCATTATATCCTCCACAGCATCCTTAGGGATCATTACATTTATCATTTATTATATACTGGTACTTGCTAATTCTGTCTTCCATCTCATTCAGGTTTGATCCTTGGTCTTTATTGTATGCTTTCAAGACAAAAGCATTATCCTTAGGAGTTGAGTATGTTGATGGAGAAGCTGTTGGCTTTGAATTCAAAAAGATGCCTGATATGTTAACGGAAGGAGTTGAGCCTGGAAGCTATGAAGCAGTTGAAAAGGTTTTGGTATGTATTCCCATTTACACCATTTGTTCTTGCATTTTCTAAATCCTTGAAATGAAAACTGCAGCTTACAGAATGCATATTTGTTGTAAATATTTTTCATTCCAAGTGTCAATAATTGTAAGGATAAAATAAAAGTTAAAAACAAACCAGAGCATGTTATTGAATTTTATTTAGTGCTGTTGCTTTAAAGTAGAATTTTCATTATTTTAATTTCAAATTTAATGTAAGTATTTTGTCTTCTGAGCCAGAACCCAGTCCATATTAAAAATAAGTTATGGGAAGAGCTGACAGTTGTTCTTCCATTTGTATATGGGGGTGCAGGAGCAGAAATTGTGGCAACCAGACATTTATAATTATCATACTCTGGAGGATATAATGGGAATATGTTAGGGCAGTACATCAGCTATTTTACACACTTAAAGAAAGCTTGTGATTTACAAGATAAGTATTGTATAACTTTCTCAGTGAGTTTGGTATACATATGAAAATAATTGTGCTAATTAAAATATGTTATAAACAAAACTTACAGTATGTTTGTATAGCTAAAAATCTGTATGATGCATTTTCCAGTCAGAATGTTTGGAAACAAGGAGACACTTTATTACCATTGTCAATCAGTGGGAATGACCAAGAAAATCTTGAGGGATTGGAACTGAATGGGATACGTTAGGTTCTGGTTTATGTTGTTGATGATTATTTATTGGCTTAAAACATAAACATTAACTGAAGGTTTATAAAATTCAAGTAAGGAGTTTTGTCTAGAAGTAAACACAGAGGGTACTATGTATGTATATTGTCACCAGACTGGAATTATTTGGTGCAGGATAGCAAATTTAATGATTTAAGTGCAACATTTTCACTAATGTATACCCCTACTACTGAAAATTGTCAGACATGACCTTAAAGTTTATCACCAGAATTTCAGAGCTGTTTGTTAAATGAAATTATGTTACTGCCACCTCAGCATTCATACTGCTGCAGTGTATTTCTTTATGGTACTTAAGAAAGTGAGAAGGTGTGGTGAAAAATCTGTGCTTTGAGCACTCTGTGTTCATGTTATGATAATCGGAACACTGTTAATGTATTAAAGCTCTCAACATACATTTCCAGGTGAAAACTGAAAGTGGGGAATTACGCTCTATTAAATTTGGATTCGTAATCATTGCAGCAGGACCTCACTCTGCAAGAGTTGCAAAAATGGCCAGAATTGGTACTGGTGAGGGGATGCTGAGCATCCCATTACCCGTGGAACCAAGGTATAAAATGGAAACATACATTTATCTTAATTAGTATTAACAGGAAAATGTGAATGCAAATATAATACAATCCATGATTTTAGATTGTTCATAATATTCAGTAAGCTTTTTTTGCAGTGTTTCCATTTCAGATTATGCATCTCACTTTAAAGTAAACAGGTTTGTGTATGTATGTGTGCACATGTGTAGGGACTTATTTCTGAAGCCTTCACCATCACTTTACACATGTGCCTTTATTGATTTTTCTTACTTGCTCCTATTAATTTATTCATATGACGTGTTTTTTATATTTCTACAGTTTAGTTCATAGAGGTGTACTTATTCTAAGGAATCCCATGTATCATCTATTTTCATTCAGGCATTTTGAATTTTCTTTGTTCTTCAGGAAGAGATATGTATTCTGTATAAACTGCAAGAATGGTCCGGGTCTGAACACTCCATTAACAATAGATCCCTCAGGAGCATATTTTAGGTATGTGTTGTGTTTGACACAGTTTAATATTTTTGTCTGCAATTACATTCAGAACAATTCTGGGGACAACCCAGCCTCCTCTTCAGTTGGTACTGTGGGTTCTGTGTTTCAATTTAATTTTTTTTTAAATCCACCTATTTGAAGGACATTGTTCTTTTTAACTCCTTATCATTGATAATACTGTAATGGTAGCCATGTGAACTTTGATGTTAGTAGTTAAATTAATGGAGGGTTATGAAAGTAAATGGGTCATTGAAATATATTTAGCTCTTAATTGAATGTGGATTAGACAAACCTTGTATGAAGAAGTTCATTAAATATTAATAAATATGGTGAGGATTTTAACTTTGAAATTGTGCCTGACAATTCTGAAGTAGTGTTAATCTTTTCTATCCTATAATATGCAAATAGATCACTGAGTTGTATGGTTTTAAATTTGTAATATTTGCTACCTTATTAGACAAAGGGATTTGGGTAAAGTAGTCTTGTTAGTTCAGGTCAGAACTTCTTGTATGTAATACTATGATATTGTTTACAGACGGGAAGGTCTTGCTGGCAATTATATTTGTGGCAGATCTCCACTTCCTGAAGAAGAACCTAGTGTAGATAATCTGGATGTGGATTATGATTTCTTTGATAAAAATGTCTGGCCAATCCTTGCAAAACGTGTGCCTGCATTTGAATCAGTTAAGGTCAGTATGTAAGATTTATGAGGACTGTATATTGGAAAGATGTAGCAGAAAGGGTACAATACATGAATGATGATTAATCACAATGCTGGAAATGTGAATCTGCAGTGAGCTTTTTTGTGAGCACACATTCAGGTCAACCTTAATGTATAATTTTGCTTTGTGATTGTGCTGTCTAGTGTAAAAAGTTAAGAATATGGTGCAGAGTTAACAAAACACATTGAACATAAGATCATACAGAATGATTGTTTGTTCCAGTCATTCTATAAGACCATGTGCAATAACTGCAATTTCTGTTCTATCTATTCTGTGATGCTTTGAAGGATTATGTGGTATATGAGACTGAAGGTTTATACTGTCGCATATAAATGATACATGCCCTTCCCATCTCAGCCTCTTTGATTTGATCATCCTAACAATATATGGTGAAGAGTGCAAGTTATGAAGCTCGTCATTATACATTTATTTTAATCACAGGTGAAAAGTGCATGGAGTGGTTACTACGAGTACAACACTTATGACGAGAATGGAATTGTTGGTCCTCATCCATATTACACAAACTTGTATATTGCAACAGGCTTCAGTGGTCATGGTAAGTCCTATGTATTTTATAATGTTTTAAATACTCGGTTAATGTTTCTCTGTATTTCTGTGGTTTTTAACACTGAAGTGAGGTAAATCTCAAATTGAATAATATTAAACAGTTATTTGACTGTATCACTTAACTAGTCATGACATAATGTGAGTTTTATCATACCAAATGTGCAACTAATGTAAATAACTTAGAATGTGGTGTTCTGGTTTGTGAAGAATATACAAGGTGATTTAAAGCTTTAGTACAGTACTGAAGAGGAAGATGGCTGTTTTCTGTGTTCAAGCACCATTTAGTCTGGTAGAAGTTTACCAACATTTCAGAGGTCCTTGCTACCTCTATTCATCTGATGATGGAGGCAGGAAAGACCTCTGACAAGTTTGTGAGCTACCAGACTACATGGCACTATAACCCAGAAGACATACTCACTGCTGTGAGAACCTCAAATCCTACAGTTTTCTTCAGCTTCTAATATTATCTTGAGTTTATATTTTGATATAAAGGTTTTAGACCTTGGTAATAAATTAAATTAATTAATGTGTCTTGTGTGAAGTTTGTATTCCTACATGTCTCTTTTTAGCCTTCTGCAAGAAAATTCCAATTTGACATTTTTTTTCAGACAGTGGTTCTAATCACTAAACAAATTAAGCCATTTTCATTGAAGTAATTAGGCTGGAACCATAGAAATTTACTGCTGTGTTAATATAGGTTGATTTCTAATGCCCCAGAAAAATCTGTATTAAGAACTAACCAAGCATTGAATCCAGAACTTTCTGAAAGAGAGTCAAGTGTCATTCCATACCCCACATTTAATATTATTGCAGTTATTTATGTTTCCATGTTGCAGGAATTCAACATTCACCGGCTGTTGGTAGAAGCGTCATGGAAATGATTTTGGATGGAGATTTTGAGACCATTGATCTTAAACGAATGAGTTTTGATAGACTTATAACAGATACACCCCTTATAGAACAGAACATTTTTTAGCAAGAGTGTAATTGATACACAATTTATATAACAGTACAGAAAAGATCAGTAATAATATCCAAGTCCTTTGTATTGTAATTTTTCTTCAGTTTCACAAATAGCAATTTCATCATCATAATCATCTTACTTTGTTCATGAAGTCTGTAGAGTGAATATAAATACACTGCATGTAGGTAGTTATACAATTTTGACCTCTTATCAGCTCTCAACCACCCAAGTTCCCATAAATGCAGCCCATATGATCTTTTGTGTGTCGTACAGTTTCTTACATATCACCATCAAATGGGCCAGTACATATCCAGCAGTTTTGCTGTTCATGCTACCTGTACACAGCCACACATAACGCTTATCATGTAGTAGTTCCTGCCCTTCAAGTGTAGTCGCACAGTGTACAGTGAGGCAGAGCCATAATTGAAGGGTCATGGAATCAAAAACAGCAAATACTGTAATATGTTCCTAACCCTGGGATACCTGCAATAACCAAGCTCAAACTGCTTCATGGTAATACACTGAACTTTTTTATTGATGATATAATTCAGACATTAATTTGTGTAGATAATTAGAGCAATATTATTGGGAGACAGTCTCACACCCGCACAAATCAATGCAGGTTGTCCACAGAGTGTACAAACACCAGCCACTGAAGATACCATAATTGCTGCAGTGGAATGAGAATCCAAGCATTTATCTGTAACATACTTAATGATGATGAACTATATCCATACCACTATCTACAGAACCAATATCAGGTCCACGAAGATTATCCTCTACAGATGCACTGAACATCATGATTGAGTGATTAACACTCCTGCTTCATATTCTGGAGGTCCCGGGTTCAAATCTCAGTGCAGAGACTGACTATCCTGACTGGGATTTTTCATTATTATCCTCGACCCCTACAGACAAATGCTGATATAGCACCTTAAATTAGGCCATGACCATTTTCTTCCACATCCTTTCCAATTCATTATTCTCTATCATCCTCTCATTCGACACTATATAATCTGAAAAGCGTTATTAAAATAAACTATAAACAAATATCTACAGACGTGAATGGCTGCATCACCACTAGTTATTACATGACTGGAAACTTTTGCTAAGTATTGCCTAATTTATATTTACAGTATACAGTGCAACCAGAATAAGGGCAGAATGAGAACATTTTATGACAATGCAAACTGTTAATGTCTTCATAAATTTACTTCAAGTAGCACCACTTTCCAGGTGAGTATGAGAGAAAGTATATTTGTATCTGACTAACTCCATGGAGCAGAGCCCTTACAGAGAAGATAAGCTCAACAGGTTAAAAAAATTGACTCCTATAGAACCCTAAGATTCATTACCATCTTCACAAAAGACCACCATTAAATGTCAGGCTGACTGATATATGACTCGTATGTAATTATGCCCAAATCATCTTACATTCAGCTTTCATACACCTCTGCACCAATATAACACCCAGAGTTAATACCTGTTCTGCAAAGCTAGATGGTGATTGTACAGAAATACTTTAGTGGAACATTGATTAATTGGTGAAAGACTGTAAGCTAGGAGTTTCAGAAAGAAATATATCCATGCATGCTTTTTAGTAAATGCTGGTTAAAAGAAAAATATATAATTACAATTATAAATGTCCTACACATATAAGTCAATTTAGACAATTTGAAATATGTAGTATCCACACATTTGGAGACAATGTGATTTCCACCTATCCTACTTGCGTGTTCCTCACATTTATGTTGTGTATGAGATTTACAATTAAAATCATTCAAATTTAGATTCAGGAGGTAGGTAGGCAGGCAGGCTTGAATGGTGTCATCAGGGCTATTTATTTCTTTGTAGAATCTAATTCTGATGGCAGGTCTTCAGCTGTTTTTTTAAAGTTTATTTGTGGTTTATTTAACAGTGCTGTTAACAGCTCAAAATACAGCATCCAATTACAGGGAAATTGTAAGATAAGAAGGAAATAGTTGCTGCTGAATTTAACCCCTAAGTACCCAGGTATAGTCTGTGAGACACTGATTTGTGACAGTGACTTACATTATTGGTTAAGCAACTGCCTGTGATTCAACCTAATAGCTTATCACCACATAGTAAACTCCTTGTCACTTCATTCAGCCTGTAACTGTTACTGTAAGTGACTTAGTTTCTTCCATTTTACATAAGTAGTCTGAAAGACCAAACCTGAGTACTAATATTCCAGACAAATCATCCTCGTGAAGGTGGGAAGATTTTGCAGTTATTAATGATTATGATGGAATCATGCAGTAGCAGTGAATGTATTCAACATTAACCAGAAATTGAATATTTAATACAGGCGTTATCTATTTTCATTGTACTGGCAAAATTACAAAAACGCGTGTCTTAAAATGCACATGTACCACATTCGACCCATGGTCCACGAATTGGGAAATGCCTGTTGCCTTCCTAAATCATAGATGATAAAAATATTAACTTCTAATCAGGGACCTATGACTTTAATTATGGTATTAATGTAAGCTCGTTTCTTCTCATTTTCAATGTGACTGAAGGCAGTACAACTTTCAGATAGATTTTTCAAATATTTGGAGTTACGTTAGTATTATAATCCGAAAGTATTAGTTGCTATCGCATTCACAGAGTACAAAGCCAAAGAGTCGTACACATTCTTAAAATGCAAAGGCCTTCGGTCTGCCTTCAACCGTGAACTACTTCCGTGCATAGAATAATATCAACATCCTTCCGTGTTAACATTATGAATTTCCAACATCATTATGAGAAGAATACGGTTAAAGATTAAAGTATGTTATTATACGATTATAATGTAGACTGTAGTTATTTCTTCATAAACCTAGTATTATTGAATAATGGAAAATAAGTGACAAAAATGTGCAGGAAATACTTTTAAGGCCAAATTACAGCAATGAAAATTGCATAAGTGCACTCGTAAACAGAATTTTTCATACCACTCAACGAAGGAACCAGTGATTCCTAGTCATTTGAAACGTCATTTGTGTTTGGGAGTGACGTCAAGATTTGGCTGCAATTGCTTATAGAAAAAATGAAAGGAAGTCAAATATGGGCATATGTGAATGGTACAGTTTTTGGAGTTCCGACTGTTTTCATTTGAAGTTCTAATGGTATATATGAACGGTTTTTGTTTCTTCATTCAAGTAGTTATTAACGCTGGATTAAATGGAGAAATTGCTGTTTGTCAACCTTGGGTGTTGTGTGTTTGACAGTGCCTGCAGGGTTGAGAAGAACATGATTTGTTAGCCTTGGCATCAAATAAATACGCCTCCCCAATACCACTTTCTGTGTTTAAATGCAGATTCTCAAAGTAATTAACGTTAGCAGGGTTTATCATCGCAATTATTTTGTTCCTAGTGATTAAATATTGTTGGAGGACCAGAAAGTGGTTGGGTTAAAGTGAATTATATTGGCTAGTACCTATGTGTATTATTTGATATTAATGCTGGCGTTTCATTTAATCTTGTTCTGAATTTTCAGGTGCACATGCAGCATTTTCAAACAGTTGGTTTGGCGTGCAGACAGTTTACATATTTTATTGTGCTGATGGCATCATTGAGAATAAAATCAGTTATGTAGGTATTCAGAATAAGTAAGTTCCAGGCACAATGGGGCCGGGAGTAAGGAAGAAGTTTAAATCTGGCCATACCTTTTATCTGTTGACATCATACATTCTGTGGCTGCATTTGATTACTGAAACCAGTGCTGCCCTTCAGCTAACACCATGCTATAAATCCCGCAAAGTGTTTAATAATTCTTGGGGTATTATTACGGATGGACCTTCAGGATCAAATTATACTCAAGACTCACACTGTGAATGGCTAATCAAAGGTAATACATGTATTTTTTCTGTTTTATGACATATATAAGAATGATGTGCATAATTATTATATTTATGAAATCCATACTGCATTTCTGATACTCTAAAATAACTACATGGAAATTAATGCTGTCATTAATGTAAATGTTGTGAGAGAATTGTGGATATGTACCATTTTTAATTGTTTTCACACAATGACCCATATTTCCAAATTAACATAGAGCACATTATTCTAATCTAGTACATGTTTGCATATATGTAGTACTGCTGACTGTAAACAAACATTTGTTGCACTTGAGAAGCATAGTACAGATTTATATTATACATTTTGTGACATAAGTAATAAATGTACAAGTAACCATTTAGTTTGTGGTGTAAAGTGTATGAGAACATAGTCTTATTCATGTTCTTTACTCATTGGGAAAAGCATGTTATGACTTCTGAGTGATGTGGCTGTCTCTTTTTTAGGTCTTCCTATAATTCTCCAGCCCTTTGTTCTGCATTGTAGAGTTTTCAGTTTTGAGGTTCTGTAGAGTAGGACTAGGTTTTGTGTACTTCTTGAATGCAGTGGAACAGTGGCTGTCTTTTGCAGAAAAAATTCCAGATTCAGCAGGTACAAGTAACTTCCACCCTGTTCACCTGCACATGCATTTGCATGAATAAGTATCTAGTGCCATAAGAAATGTCAATGTGGATGTCTTGAAGTCAGAAATGTTTCACAGTGTTTCCTTCATTCTCATGTCATAAGTAAACTACATAAACTATAATATCCTAACTGAAACTAACCTAACCTAAGCTGATTGGAGGGTAATATTAAAACATCTTGAGGAAGTATGGTTTGTAAATGTCAACCGGATTCATCAGGCTCAGGATAGGGGTTGGTGGCAGGATTTTGTAAACACAGTAATGAAGTTTTGGGTTCCATGATAAGTGAAATCTTTCTTGACTGCCTGAGTGACAGCTTCTTGAGAAGGTTTGTGCTGCATGAAGCTAGTTAATTAGCATTTACATGTTTGTACAAAGCATTAGTAGACAAATCAGGCAGTATGAGGAATCCCATTGTTCTTTGTGGAATGTTTGTAAATAAATGCTTCATTTGCCATACCATGGCCTACTTTAACTTGCAATTGTTCTTCATAACCAGCTTGCCATCCAACTGCCCAGTCAACTCTCTGTTGTGCATTGCCACAAGTTCTGCATCATGGACACAATATCCTGCCACTATATTGTGTTCTGAGCCATCTTGGTCCACTATCATTTATAACAGATTGTCTCCATGAGGTTTATTTCAGTGTTATTCTTATAGCTCCATCTTTGTTCCCCAAGTAACCGCCTTCTAAGAAGTGTTGTACAATAATTCATTATGTGTATTTTGTGGCCTTTTGAAATTACTGTGTGTAAACTTATATGTATTATGTTTTATTTCAGCTGTAAACAGCAGCCAGTTCATTACATTGAAATTCCATACAATGAGTACAGAATGCTCATATGACTATGTGTTTGTTTATGATGGTGATTCATTTGAATCACCACTCATTGGGAGCTTCAGTGGCAAGTCTCAACCACAGCAGGTTACTGCAACATCAGGAGCTGTAAGTTAACATTTGAATTTGTATTTGTTAAATGATTAATGATTTTAAGTGTGCTGATATAAAGTCATCTTTCGTACTGTTTTTTTATCGGTGCTGAGAACATTTGGACCCAAGAGGGTTGAAATGACTGGAGACTGGACAAAACTGTACGATGTTCTCTTCATCAGATCTTATTAGTATGATTAAATCAATTGGGATGAGATTGGCAGGGCATGTAACATTTCTGGGTTAGGTGACAAATTTAAACAAATTTATGATCAGAAAATCTGAAGAGAAGAGACTATTTGGAGAACTTGGTCAGAGATGGAAGCATAATATTGAGACAGATTTTACAGAGGTAGGGATGATGTGGACTGGTTTCATGTAGCTAAGATTAGGGACCTGTGGTAGGCTCTTGTGAGCACAGTGATAAACTTCTTGAATAACTGAGTAGTTGATAGTTTCTCAAGAGGCACTCTGCTCCATGTACTTATAATTAATTAGTGTACTCAAATGTGTGTGTTTAAAATGAAAATGTAGTTTATTGTAATTCTTCAGTTCTGCATGTTTTATGTTCTATTTAGATCCCCCCCCCCCCTTATAAACTTATATAATAAATTACAACATATTCCATGTATACCTGCTGCCTGAATACAAGTATTCATATACACGTGCATATTTTTGTGAATTAACTGAATTTAGATTTACCAAACTGTCTATTAATTGACAGGGTCTGACTGTATTTGCAAACAATAAAACAAACATGTTGTGCTTATGTATTCTGTGTATCACTTATTTATTTGTTATTACAGATGCTGTTATTGCTGTACAGTGACACAAATTATGTACTGGATGGTTTTCGAGCTGAATTCTTTGTTACCAACTGTCCAAACAACTGTTCAGATCATGGAATGTGCTCACCACTGCATAAATGTTACTGTGAGGGAACATGGGGAGGTCATGACTGTGGATTAGATTTGTGTCCAGAAGGCTGTGGCAAGGATTTACATAGGGGTGAATGTAAAATGAACAGATGCCGTTGTGAACCTGGATATTCAGGTCAAGCATGCAGTCTCTACAGAGCTGATCAGTCTGGAAACAAGTGAGTTATGATAATATTATACTGTGTCTTGAGTCGTCCTAATAAAAGCTCTACAATAAGGCCACATCTGTGCTAGCATGCAGTATGCACACTTCTCATTGGGTTAGATTTGAGGTTTTCACGGCGGTGAGTATGAAGATTTCTGTCTTGTAGGTTGTTGCGCTGTGTAGTCTGGTCAATGTTAACCAACGTTTCAGACAACCCCTTGTTTTCGATGTCTTATGTTGAAAATGTGATACCATTTGCTTTGCTGTAAGTTGTCATTTGTGAGATTCGAGGTTCTTGGGTGGTCTTCTGGGTTATAATGCATGTGAAATTGTAGACTGATACTGTCATTTCAGAGAAAAGCGCCTTTAAGGTGGTGACAGAATGTTTCTTGAAAGAACTATTATCTGCATAGCGTTCAAACACAGTAGACCAACATTGACAGGTTGTGAATTACCTGCTGTCGTAAGTAAGTGGATGTATGCTTCCTGCTTTGGTATTATTGTGTTATGAATTTTCATATTTTATTTATTGTTTGACAACTTTATATTTTGTTACAATTTATGTTTGTGTTTAATTGTTTAAATTGGTAAGGCATGCTTTTTTGGGTCATATAGAGCCAGGCTGAAATATAGACAACACTGAGCCAAATCTAATTTTAAATCTTAGGGGACAGTGACTAAAATTGATGGCGACAGCTGCAACAGTGAGCAGAAACAAATGCCTCAGTAAGACTGAGACAGTATATTGTTACGTTAACAATTTTTGTAGTAAAACGGTAAGTATGGAGTATATGGTTTAGTAATCTGGTCAATAATTGTTTCATGCTTGAATTAAACGAAAAGTAATAGATTTAAAATAATTGTATGGTATGTTGCTTTTCTAGA
Source organism: Zootermopsis nevadensis (assembly GCF_977971745.1). Taxonomy (NCBI): domain Eukaryota; kingdom Metazoa; phylum Arthropoda; class Insecta; order Blattodea; family Termopsidae; genus Zootermopsis; species Zootermopsis nevadensis. The sequence goes on along the minus strand of NW_028259153.1, from coordinate 9,255,891 downwards.
TTTTTTCTGACCAGACTACACTTACATTTTCATGTCTCTCCCATCTGTGCCACATTTCCAAGCTGATGATAACGTCTTTGATATCTCACAGAAACAAAGTAAGCCTGCATGGGACATGAGAAATGAATGCAAAATTTTTTCAGAAGACATAAAGGGAAGACACCATGTATAAGGTCTAGACATTGATGGGAGAATAATGTTAAAATGGATCTTAAAGAAATAGTATGTGAGAATGTGGACTGGATTCATCTGGTTCAAGATAGGGTCTGCTGGCAGGCTCTTGTGATTTGTGTGGTGGTTCTTAGGACCCTATGAGCTATGAGTGCTTAATTTATTTCAGCTGAAAAATGTTTGATTGAATTATTATATTTGATGTTAACAGATGGCACTGGTTATCTCATTCAGATGGAGGCCTCACACCTCGTGCAGCCCATACAGCTGTATATCATAAAGAGACAGACTCTCTCTTTGTGTTTGGTGGTTATAATTTGAACAAGGTGTTGGGTGATCTTGAAGTTTATCGTTTTGCAACAAGCCACTGGGAAGATCAGCATGGAAATGAGTTAGGTATGCTAAGCAACACCTAATATGTGGTTTGACTTGATGCCATGTTTTGTGATTTTAGTTCTTGAAATAGGAAAGCATAAGTTGGCATTTTCTCTGTTTTTGTCGTACAGGAAATGTTTATGCAAAATTTGAAACCATAGTTCACAAATGGATGTTTTGTAGAAGCGAATATTTATCTGTGCTGCCTTTTTTATTTTGGTTTTGTGATGAAAGTAATTGTTATGGAAGTTGTGTATTTGTTTTATAAATTTACCACTGTAAAATATTAAAAATTCTTGTTGATTGATGCTGGATCTGGCTCATGTTAAACATTCATTGATAGTCACTTGAATGTTATTTTTAAAGTATTTAAAATATGTTTCCCAATGGTTTAGACACTGCTTTTTCAGTCATGCAAGGATTTAAAGTATACAGTGTAGGACTAACCCTCTGTGGCGTAACTTTCATCCATAGTTTTAAGACAGTCATTCTGTAGGCCCAAAAGTTAAGCTTTGACTGGACAAACAAATGAGCACCATGATGCGGCCTGTACATAGATAGATCTTTCTGGCCTCCATCGAGAAACATATAGGAAGTCCATTTATTTGTTTTCATGATGAGGTTTGCACTTTTGGAGACAGGATCAGTTTATGCTTGCACATGCACACATTTTACTTAAAATAGATCTGGTAACAATTAATATGAAGTGAAACTGTAGGTTACAGTTACCACATAAATTTTATTATGTATCAAATAGTTATCCTCCACCATTTGGCTGTGTTATCTTCAAAAGGGAGTTTAATGTTTAAATATCACATGCAACTGAAGTCAAAATGTTTATTGTTTTTGTTCTGGCATTTATATATGGATTTCAATGTCTATTATTGTTTCAGCTGGAACAGATGGTATAGGACAACCAGATCATCAGATAATTGCTGCAGTGTTAGGGCAAGGAGAAGAGCGGTGGGGAGTACCAACAACTAGGTCTATTTTTAGAAACCTTCTGTTCTCCATTGCGGACAACTCAACGTTAAGTATCAGGCACCGTGTACAGGGCGATGGCTCAGGGCACCTCCAGAGATTGGGGCGGGATGTTAAGTTTGGTGGAGAACAGGAAACAGATCAACTACACAGAGACATAGAGGAGAGTGAGGAATATGGTCGGACATGGGACTTGGGGAGTGAAAGTATTCCAGTTCCAAGGGCACCAAGACATGAAGTGGAGGAACTGGTTTCAAACAAACCAAATTCCTTTGTGGAAATGAATGATCCATTTGAGTTTGTAGAAGAGAAGGTTGATACACCTTCTCAACCTGCACCACGCTATGGACATGCTGCTTGCATGTAAGGAACTTGTTGTTTACATAGCTCTGTTTTGTGTAACTACAGATTTGTCTGAAGTTTCCATTCCATTTTCTAGATTTTATGTACTGCCCAGTGTACTTGTGGTTTGTAATGGTTAAATCCTCAGAAGAATAAGATTTTCTATTCTTCTATTTCTCCAGTCACTATATTGTTGTTATTTTTACTGAGTATAATGATTGTTGTCTTTGAAAATTACAGAGAAGTTTCTGTTTACTCTTGTAATTAGTGGAAGACTGTTTTGCTATTACGAAATGTGTAGAATGAATTTATCTCTTGAACAATATCATTACCTGCACCAAAGGTCTTGCAGTGCAAAAAGAACATTTATTGTTAGAATATGGGTTAATATATGTAAATAATGTATTACTGTTTGTAATTTTAGTAAATGTTAACCTGATGAAATCAGGCACAGGCTCCAGACTTCCATCCATTATATCTTCAGGTTTGGTTACTATCAGATCTTACCAGATTAAAATATGCTTAATCTTATTCTTTGTTTAGAATATTAGCCACACTTCATGGTATGGAGTTCACTTGAAGCTGTAAGTTCTCTATGCAAGACCATCATTCTCTCGATCCTATCACAAAACCCTAAATGCAATTCAGTACACGGCCAAGATTTTCTTTATTTGATGTTCTGTTGAAGAATCATCTTTATGGCTTGTCTGTTCTTTCAGACCAACATATCTCTTTACGTGTTGCTTGAGGTAATTTCAGGGTCTGTTGGATGTTTCACCATGTCATTTATAGTAACATTTAGATATTTTTATCTTTTTGACACAGTGTAACTCTCAAAGGACTCTGCAACAAATTCCATTTCTCTGACATAGAACTTTTTTCTTACAGATATCCTGGAGGTTTTGTAATATATGGGGGAAAGCTAGCTAATGGACAATTCTCAGATGAATTGTGGTTTTACAATGTGACGCAACGAACATGGTCATTGCGGGCAATATCATCTGCTATTCGACCTCCGAAGTTAACTAGACACACGCTGACACTCACTAGTGGGGATGAAGGATGGCTGTACCTGTTTGGAGGAAGCACTATTGGAGGAGTGTTTTCATCCAAGCTGTTCCGCATACAACTCAGCCTTGGTGAGAGAGCATCTTGTTATGTTCATGTTTTTCTTCAGAACCTCATTATTTGTATTTGTCATGTGTTGTTTCCTTTTATCGTGAAGCTTGGGTCTGAACTGACAAGTATTACTATGTTTAACTTACAGCTGATTGAGATGACTCAGGTGAGGCTTGCTCTGGCTAAATGGTTAAATGTCACATGACTGCACTCTTCCCATGTCAGAGGTTATAATATCCTTTGTTTACATTTTTTTAAGTCTATTAAAGGTACATGTAGACAGTTAATGTAATATGTACATAATTACAAGAATGAAGGAATATGTTATTAAAGTTGTGTATTGTAAGAAATAAGTTGGTATTATTGGGTTTCTTAATTTTATCCATCATATAGTATTCATCGCAGAGCACAACATTTCAAAAACTGCATCTCTTTGTTTCCTGTGGTGGATAGATTGTGAGTAGCTACTCAGATGGGTTAGTCAGTTAACTAAAGCAATATAAACCACTAATTGAGGTTTCATCAAATAGAGTTGTTAAGAAAATTTACAGTAACAATTCTGGAAATGGTTATAAAGACGTGAAACTAGGAAAGAAAAGAGAACAAGGAGTAACCTATCAAACCAAACCAAGAACATACTAGAAATACTAGACAGTGGACAAAGTTCAAAAACAAAGTAATACTAATTGTAGTGTACTATCATCAGAACTCTTTATAATTGAGTACTAATCATTGTAATTATTTTAGTTTAGTTTATTTTAAGAAAAACTTGGACAAGGAATGGATAGTTTAGTTATATGTGAGTATGTTTCTGTGATGCAAGTCTTAAAACAAAGCTTAACCATCTGGTGTTCTTTTATTTTGTCACATATCCCCCCTTCTGGGATGCATTTGATCTTGTTATGAAAGGGGAAACTGTTATTCATGTCAAGTGGATTCCACTGTAGTAAGGTGTATTGTTGTAGGTCCCAATGGCAACATTCATGATGAAAGGTGGTCAGAAGTTCGACCTCGAGGTGGTAAAGAGCTGGATGTGCGTATTGTAGCACACTCAACAGTATACCATGCCAAGACTAACTCACTGTTGGTATATGGAGGCATTGTTGCGGGAGTAGCTCGTTTCTCAAAATTGAGTGACCGCATGTTCTCATTTCAATTGGACAGCAGACACTGGTCAGAGATACATTATCCTCGCTCACACCTACAGGACATGCATGTTCCCAGAGAGAGAGCATTTCACACCAGCACTATCATAGGTTTGTACTAAATTTTTACAACAAAGAATTCAGAACAACCTATTCAGATTTATGTATGAAAAGATCTAATTTTAAAACTGTGGGCTCCCAGATGTTACTTACTTTGTTTCTAATGCTGAAATATGATCTGAAAAGCTACAGATTTTTAAACTGATGATGATGATGGAAACAGCACTGGAATAATAATTGAAAGAACAGGACACTAATTTCTGTGGGCATGGGATGTAGAAACTCTTTCCATGATATGACATGTCTTAGTCTTTATTGGGTGTGTGTAGAAAGTAACTAGTGAACTGTAAGGGAGATTGAATTATCCTTATAAAAGATTCAGTGAATCATTTAAAGGTAAATACATGTCTTGTAAAACTTTATCTTGCCACCTATTTCTTCTCAGATGCCTTTAATTTGTTTGCTCAACAGGAAATTATTTGGTTGTATTTGGTGGCTACTCTCATCGCCATAACAAGGAAGAGATCTGTTACGACAACCAGTTATACTTGTACCACTTGGGCTGCCACACCTGGGTTAGCCATGAAATTCTTGGCAACACTGAAAAGGGTACGCTTCATTTTTAAAAACATTCTCAGAACAAATTATTCACACACTAAATTGCAGAACAGCCGAGGAAATGACAAGGACTGAAGGCAATAATGATACTACAGTAGCTAATGCTTGGGAAATGTGGATAACATTTATGTTCAGAAGCAGATATATTCGGATTGTTGAATATTTTAAGGCCACCAACATTAGAATAGCAATCTGGACTAACAATGCCTTACAAAAATTATTAAAACCTAAAACCTATATATATTCTTGCAATGTGTGAGCTAAAATGTCCTGACTGTAACAAGGTATATGTTGCCCAAATGTTAAGAAATCTCTAAACCAGGTATCAGGAACATGTTAGTGACATTAAAAATAATAGGAACGGTTAAAAATTTGGCACCCATTTACTAAATAATAAACATTCTTATGGGCCAGTAGACCACATAATGTCTAAAATAGATCATGCTAATAAAGATTTATTAACGAATAGCAAAGAAAATTTGCACATTTGTATAAGTGACAAGAAAAGTATGCAAGCATAAAATAGAGATGTAACCGAAGAACATAAATTTACGGTGCATTGAATTTGTGACACAATTTAATTTTATATGTATTAAATGGTACACAGTCATATTTTCTTACTTAAATGTTATACTTGTCATGATTTCCTTAGTGTCTGTCTTTGTGTGATTGCAGTTTCACGTTATCCAAAGCAACAAGGCGTGTTTGCACATGCAGCTGATGTACGTAATGGTAACACATTAATTATAGTTGGTGGGTACCATGGAAATGTGAATGCTGACCTCCTAGCATACACTTTGCCACCAATGTTAGCCAGCAGGGAAGGAGAGACATTTGAGCCAGAGCAAGTTTGCAGCAGGTCAGAAGCATTTGTTTACTACAAATTGCCATACTTTTTTCACAATAAAATAATTTAGAATTGCTTAAGTGGGTAACTGATAGGATCCTTATATGCATAAAAAGGAGCCTCTAACTATTTTGTTGGGAATCTTAAAATTGAACTTGAACATTTGGGTGTCTTTATAGTAATGTAAATAAAGATTTTTACTGTTTATTTTGTTGTTTAGTTTTCTTACATTCAGAAATATAGAAATGGATATTTCGTTTGTTTGTCCTGACAGTGCATGTCCATATATGTCTGTGTGTGTGTGTTACTTGTCCAGATATAAATTTGCCAGCAGTGTACATACTCTGATTCTTTTGCTTGATATAAAGAAATGACAATAAATTGCACAACGGGACCACAAAAGTGTAATAATGATCTTTTTTCCCTGGAGAATAAATACAGTGCAATAGTGTTTATTCTTTGACCTTGTACAAATCTTTTAAAAAATAAATGGTGTTTATCTTGAAGAAATATGAAAAAAGTAGTATGTAATTGGGTTTAAAGAATGTATTGCAGTCTTGCCAATTTGCACTTACCTGCCTGAATATGAATGTTTTAGCACATATTATCCCAACGTATGCATATTTTAATACAGCTGATTTTTACTCAGGTACCGCAACAAAGTAGAGTGCACATCAAATCCAGAGTGTGGGTGGTGTTCTGCAGATGAGGTGTGTTATGGCCGCACTGTTGGGATCAACTGTACTACAAACCTACAGACAACACGATGCCCTGGAATTTGTCCAGCTCTTGGTGACTGTCATTCATGTCTGATTCACGGCAATGCTTCAGGTGGTTCGTTGTCTGTGTCTGGTTCAGGTGATGGGGTGGCTGGGCAGATTTCATCAGTGGCTCATAAGTTAAGGCTGGACCAGTGCACTTGGTGTGTTCAGAATGCTCGCTGTCATCACAAGGATGGTATGAATAGAGAGATGTGTGTGTGTATATGTTTAACTCTTCCATTGTTAGCAAATACTATTGTACAAATTGCGTCAAAACTGGAATAGTGACTTAAATAAGGATCTGGGTCAAATAATGGGAACTGTTTACTCAGAACTGAGGTAGTACTACAGATTTAGCAGGAATTAACCTGTTGACGCAGAATTTTAAATACCCAGCATATACCGCTGTTGTGCTGTTCCGGCGGTAGTAATTTTTAAATGCCCGTTTACATTTTGCTGTAAAATACGTTTTTTTCCATAACTTTTGAACTATATGAGATATAATTATGAATTTTTCATTGAAATCCTCTTAAAAGATGGTTTTGTAATCTTACCTTATAAGATGAGCTCTCTGTGTGTGACCAATGGGAGCAAATGGATCAGAAGTTGAGAACGGAGTGTACAGCAGCCGGTTGTTTGCATAATAAGATCTGATTGTAGGCTTTTGAACAATGCCCATCAACATAAATAGAACCAAAACCACGTAAATTTCGTCTACTGTGACATCTTGCCACTTCCTAATCCTAGATCGAAATGTGAGAGGATGGGCACTTTTAGAAATTTCTTGCTTAGCATATCTGTTGGTTTCATCTACAATGAGCTGCACAAGAGCTGTATCGAAAATGATTTCGAATGAACTCACGACATCTAGTCCAGCCGTGTCGAACAGAGGACCATATACATTACAAAATGCTTCTCTTGAAGCAGTAAATGGTTCTATATTTTCCCACATATACTTGCCGGAAACAATACCTGAATTTGCTTCTACAATTTCTTCCTGGCTTTCGCCACCACCATTGTTACTCTCATTATCACTAATCGCTAACGTTCCCGGTGTCACCAACTGTGTATAATCAAAGTCTACACTCTCAGTGTCCGAGCTACTATAATTGTCACTTCCAATAATTCGTCTAGAAGTGCCCTTTGTTCAGCATCAAATAACACACGACTGCTTGAAGGGTTCTCAATTGTAAAACTGAGGCCAGTCGTCTATTTTTAGACTCCCAGGTAGTCCTTTAAGGGTTTGTCAACAAGGTTGCCGGATCTTCACACACAGAAAACTTTCCACAACAGAGTGCTACAAACCTCATTGCGCTGGCATTAATCGTTACAAAGTTATGAGCTGAAGAAATTAGGCTTAAAGCCGGACGTAATACTACGCACAGCTGCAATCCCCAGGATTTAAAGGCCGGGCGTAATTTTACGCCACTCGGCGGTGAGGAGTTAAGTATAATATTCCAAGGCAGCAAAAGGTTTCCAAAAGTTGGTTGAGATATCACCAAAATTATAGAAGCTGAAGAAGTTCTGGTTGTAGACCAGCTTTATAATCCTGATCGCAAGGATGTGGACTATTTTCTGACCTAGCCATGATGAGATGAAGCAGTGGTAAGACTGGGGGAATTTTAGTCAGGGTTAGTTATGTGATATAATGTTAGAATCGAGAGTCCTCTTCATGGAATGGTGTCATTATTGGCAGTTTTCATAACTAACTTGTTCCATAAGTACAAGTTCTGCAGTCAACATCCACTTATACTTATTGTAATTTTAATTTACCTGTGTTAGAACCTTTAAAATTGATTAGTATTACTAGGATAAGTTGAGTTGCTAGATTGTATTCACACTGGATCTTACGATGGTTTTACGATGCATTGCAGAATTATTATTCCCACAATTATCCAGTATTATTTGTTGTCTCATAATGAGAAACATTGTACTGCATGTTAATACAGTCTTTTATGTCAGTCAACTCATCACCTTAACTCCAACAACTGAGTAACTGTAAATTGATGGCCAGAGGGGAGAAGTTGTTTTTCCTAAAATCATGGGTGAATGTGGAGTCTCTGCTCACATTTCACATGTTTTTGGGAGGTTTAGATCTGTTGAATGCATTGTAGTGTTACATTCCTTGAGTTAAGATGAAGAACTCCAGTAGTTTTCCATTCTTTGCAGATAACTTTGGAGTGTGTGGTCTGCGAGAGGACACACCATCGCAGGTTCCAGGATGGTGGGGGTTGAAAGGCACGGAGGTAGTGCAGGTTGAAGAGTGCCGTGAGTTGGACCGCAGACCAGGCCTCACATTCCTCAAGTACAAGAATCCTGCTAACTGGTCTCACCCAGATTCAGTATGAAGAGCAGTTATTTACGTTAACAGTTTGTTCATCTAGAAAATGTTCACTTGTGTTAATTATTAGGGTATGGCATTTGAGTTGAGTCCTCTAGTATGACATATAATACTAGCCCATCAGTATCTGAGTGGAAGACAGTATTGTGGATATATGTCAGTGTTGTAACAGTGTGAGGCAGCAGTGACCTCTGTTCACATTCTTGCAGCAGTCTCCAATAATTAATTTGGTTTACAGTAATTATTTATTTTAATCCGTCTGATCACAATATTTAAAATTTCTTATAATTAAGATAATAAAATATCATTCATGTTCCGTATCGATTGATCGATTTACATTTCGGAACATTTACACAACATGTTTCAGTTTTTATAAAACCATCATCAGGTGTAAAATATATCTAAGAACTTAAAACTCAATTATGATTTCTGTAGTTTTTTGGTGATGTTTCATTACGTTTGTTTTTCCATTTTTGGGCGAAGGTGTTGTTTTTCTTAAATGTTATTAGATGTACATATCGGTCAAAGATGTAGGAGTGAGTGTCCTGATATGTCCAGAAGTACTAGTGTCTTTTCTGGACATATCGGGACACTCACTCCTACATCTTTGGCCAATATGTACATCTAATAACATTTAAGAAAAACAACACCTTCGCCCAAAAATGGAAAAACAAACGTAATGAAACATCACCAAAAAACTACAGAAATCATAATTGAGTTTTAAGTTCTTAGATATATTTTACACCTGATGATGGTTTTATAAAAACTGAAACATGTTGTGTAAATGTTCCGAAATGTAAATCGATCAATCGATACGAAACATGAATGATATTTTATTATCTTAATTATAAGAAATTTTAAATATTGTGATCAGACGGATTAAAATAAATAATTGTTATAATATTCACAATATGACGCAATTACACTATCTTGGTTTACAGTGTTGCAATGATGTGCTGGAGCAATTACCTCCTTTCAGATTGTTGCAACAGTGCTCCAACAGTAGAAGATGTACAGGCATTTTTATATCCATGCAGAACTGTGTTGGTGAATGTACTGGTATGTTTGTACTCATGAAGGGGTTAAACTCTTTATTAAGCTGTCATTATAATTAAGTCTTTATTTGTGATTTTAGGTTACAATAATCAATGCAACAACAGTGGATTTTAATATGTTGAGCCTGTCCACGCGTACTGAGCAAGCGCTGGGAGGAGGGATTATTGCACGTCTCCTTGGATTCTTGAGGCCTCCTGAGAGTTGGGGTAATGATGAGATGTTGCGTGTGTGTGCTAGTTATTCAGTTGCTCTTCTCAACATGTCTCATGACGCAGAGTATGGGAAACTGGTGAGTATCTCATGTAGCTGCACATGTTACATTTATTTTTACTGTGATCTCTAAAGCCCGACATCTTTGTGTATTAAATTTTTCAAGTTTAAAACCCTACTCTGGTCATGAATTATGTGTCCACCCCTTGCTCATAATGAACATTTTAAAACTTGCTAGTTTGTATAATATTAAAGGGGAATGTGTCTTAATGTTTAATCCAGTGGCCCCCAACCTTTTTGTGCCTACGGGCACATTTGAGAGTTTATGAGATCGTGGCGGGCATCAACCAATTAACAAAGCCAAATTTTCTTTTCTCTGGACACCAAATAATACACAAAACAACACGACGTTTAATGATACAAGAAACCATTCAATCAAAAATACGTACTTTTATAAGCACAATTATTATTATTCAAGTGGGAAGTTAGTGTGATGTTTGACACTGCATTTCATCGGCCAGTTTTTCAAATTTGGGAGTGTAGGATGATGACGCTGCTCACAAACAATCATCAAGATCGGCATCAGTAAGTCGAGGTCTGTGCTTTGATTTTATAATGTTCATGGCTGAACGGCCTTCATTATTCAGCATAACCTCTTTCCGTATCAACGCGAGCACCCAAAAAAAGCCATGGTGCCCATGGGCACCGCGTTGGGGACCACTGGTTTAAGATGTTACCCTATAACTTTCCCATGTAGATCTTTTGTAATCATTCCCAAACAAGTTTATCTTTATGTCAGATGTGGATAAGTTTATACTAGTGCATCGGGTGTTTTGATATGAATCTTGTGTGAAGTTTCACTCTGGTAGGAAGAATTATTGGAAATCTAGAAGAAAGTGTCTTGAGGTTCAAGTTTTTCACAGAAATTCTGTTAAAAAGTGCGTCAATAGAAACAGTTGGCATGGTAATTGGAAATCAGAATGTCAGCATTGGATGTTAACAGGAGGAACGTAGGTTGTTATCAGAGCTCAACATTTATTTCTGCCCATGTGAAAAAACAGTCCCCTTCTGAGCCAATGAGGAATATTTACATCTCCTGTAATTTAGATTAGTAAACTTTACCTTATGAGCCGGCATAGCTCAGTCATTATAGTGACTGGCTACGGACTGGGCGACCGGGGTTTGATCCCTGACGGGGGCAGAGGATTTTTCCTCTATCCTCTGCGTCCAGACCGGCTCTGGGGCCCACCCAGCCTCCTATCCAATGGGTACCGGGGTCCTTTCCCAGGGATAAAGCCGGCCGGTGCGTGATGCTGACCACTCACCCCCATCTAGTGCCGAGGTCAAGAATAAGTAGGAGCTATACCTCCACTCCCCCAAGTGCCTACATGGCATATAGTAGGACAGCTTTACTTTAAACTTTACCTTACAATGTTACTACAGTCTCACTATCACAGCAGCCGACCAACTGGAAAAGGCAGTGACTAATGCACTGTTCACACACAGTGAAATTGCCATGCCATGGCGTAGCTGTCAAAGTTTCTTCCTGTATAATGGAGTGTGTTCGATGAATGTGAACTTGCAGCAGATGGTTGCTAACTTGACAGCGGAGATGTCACAGTGTGTAATAGCCCATTGGCCGTCTGGCAAACCAGTTACGCTCACACCAGGCCGATACTTGGTGGACTTTGAATCTCGTACCACAAGAGGCCCATATGCCCCACATCACCAGTGCAAGATGGAGCTTCATCACAACAAGAGCTCTGAGAATGCCAAGGTATGAAAAAAAAAATTTTGTTCAGTACTTGGTTAATTTCTTATAGTTATAACATTTTAAAGTCATCGTGTTTTGTAAATATATTTTAAGTACTCTTCCAGGTTTTTCTGTTGTGCTGTATTGTGCTATTAATATATTTAGCAGATGTCACAGTTAGTGAACAGAATGCCCTCTTCATATATTCTGCCTGAAACACTTTATTTCAGCATGCTACTCAAACTGAATTACATTGAACTATCATTACAGAATTCTTCACATTAACATACTTTTTTAAAATAAATGTACATTTTTATTAAATATTTCAGTTTTAGATAATTTATTGTCATCAGTTTTATTATGATGTAGGAAAGTCTAAGAATCCTTATAAATAAACACATAAGAATTGATTTGTCAGGGAAATGATTTCACCAGTTAGTGCTGATCATTTTGTTAACTTCATTTTTCTAATCTAAATAGGAGTTCCTTCTTTAATTTATTTTGTGTTCAGTGTTTATTAAAACAAGTCAAGTCTCTCAGAAGTATGTAGTAGTGAGGTTTCAATGTAATGTGCAGTGGCCTTCATCTCTGTCCTGGAGTTCACATGCTATTGGGTATGAGATCTGAATCATATTTCAGAAGAAACTTCTTTCAACATACCATCATCAGCTGTCTGAGCAGACAAACAGACTAGAAATGTGTCAGTATTGTGTTTGACATGCTAATTTTTGTATCAGTTAACATTTATAATTTTAAAGCATAGTATTTTATGATAACTGTACAAAACTTTATTTTTCTCGATCTTGTAGGTGTTTACATTTGAATACCTAGAACCATATGAGAATGGATCATGCCATCAGTACACAAACTGCCTACACTGTTTGACTGATTCACTGTGTGGCTGGTGTGATTTGAACCAACGCTGTTATTCACGCCATCTTGATGAAATGGAAGTGTGCACTGCAGGTATGTATGTGTTTGTAATTAGTGCATTGTTTTTATGCAGATCAGTAGATGATTCAGTAACAGGCACAATTATACTTTTCATCTTCCATGACAAGTCTGTGACAAACATTGTGGTCTAGTGGTTAGCGGTTCTGCTTTGTATTTGAGAGGTCCCAAATTAAAATCTCAGTCTGAAGACTTCATGGCTTTCTCCAGTCTCTCCAGGCAAATACTGTGATAGTACTTCAAATTAGACCATGACCACTTCCTTCTACATCCTTTCCAGTTCATTGTTTTATTAATCATTATCTCATCTGATGCTATATAGTCGGAGCTGCTATAAGCATTGTTAAGTGAACTATAAATAAAATAAATAGACAGGTCTGTAGTTGTAAGATTTGAGGTTTTCATAGTGGTGAGTATGAAGATTTCTGTCTTCTGGGTTGTTGCGCTGTGTAGTCTGGTTAACATCGACCAGACTACACAGCGCAACAACCCAGAAGACAGAAATCTTCAGGTCTGTGGTTATCACCATCTCTTTGCCTTCTCATTTTTCTTCCTCTCAGCTCATTAGCAGCTTCAGTAGGTTGGCTCCACGTGTACTGTAAAACAGCCCTCCTCAAATAGTCTCTTCTTATAATAATGATGAGATGGTTTACAGATTGAGAACTACATCTGAGTGTGGTGTTGCATTGTTATGTCAAGTTTCCATAATTTCTTAAAGTTGTTGTCAGCCAATCCTGAGGTACCATAGAGATTCTTAGTAGTTCCAGCACTTTCCATATCGATGAAATGTAAGAATAGAAATATTGACTAATTGAACTCTAGTTAATAAAAGATGGAGAGCAGTAAATAACTTCTTCATGAGGTAAGTTAATGAGGTATTAGTGGCCCAATCTGGATGGAAATAACTGTGATGTTCGTGATAGAGCAGTAGTTAGCAGTTAAAATAGAAAGATTAAGAAAGTTTTAGCGTAAAGGACACTTGTTATGTGAAGTGACAAAGAAATTGATGGTATGTTCTGATAATAGTAGTGACATGCTAGTGATGATGCACCTGATGTAAATATAAGTACTAATGTTCTCTGGACATTCCTCTACACTGTAACATTTAACTGGATTGATACAGCATTTAGCTGTACTAAGATGTCTGTGCATTACTGTATAAGATGATGCTTTTCCTGTGTAATATTTAGAATTACTTATAAGAGTCCTTTTCAAGAGCATAATACTTTCTTGCACAGGATCAGACACAGATGAGTGGCATTACTTCACATTGCTCCCATTCAGTTGTGCTAATTGCTCCAACTACATTAGTTGTGAGAGCTGTGTTAGCAGTGGTCTCTGTGAGTGGTGGACTGAAGATGCTCGCTGTGCCAGAAGGGGGAGGTGAGTTTATTTTGGAGCTTTTCTGGTTTTAGGGATATACTGCCCGAATACAAATTTCACCATGAATAAGATAATGATTTCATCTGTCAGTATGTGTTAAGTAGGGTAATATACTTCCAAAATCTTAAATTTATGCTTTGTTCCCCAGATTGTGTCATAGTATAGCTTGTCTGTTATGTGACATTCATCTAACAGTTTGAAGACATTTAGATGCTCTTCACCTGCTATCTGATTTCAAAAGAAAATATGGGTTGAATCCAACACTGCACACTTGTTTTAGGGGTACATGACATCACTGTTAACATTATTTGTTGTATGTTTATTTTTATTGAAGCTCACGGGTTGGAGACTATAACAAGGAACCACAGTGATTCGAATAATAAAGTTGTTCAGCAGGAAGCTGGCTGATTTTGCCTTTCAGCATTCAGTTAGATTGCTTGAAGTGGGCTACTCTGTGTAGGCATGTATGTGCAACACAGATTTGATCATTCAGTGTTCTTAAATTTAATAAAAGAATCATTCAAGCTTCAAAGGTTACACCCCAGTGGTAACTACATGTATCATGTGCTGCAATGTTCAGTAACCCTACATTTTGCTTCAGAGTCTGTTTATGAATAAGGAGTGATTGTTTCTTTGTACAGTGTTAACTATTTGATCTTTGTACTGGAGATATGTGTTTTCTTTTTTGTAGGAACTGAATTTTTAAATGTTACTCATGTAAGCCTTTGTTTCAGAGGGTTAATGTCTCTGTTTAAAGTTTTTCCTTGTTTAATGTTCAATTTCAAATTACCATACTTAACTCATGTACAACACAGTTTTTTTTAATTAGGGTGTGTGTAATGCTTGAAACATATATTTAAAGGGATGAAGGAAATGGCTTTTGTTCCTTTTCCTCATACAGTAAAATGTTATTCAAAGCTTCTATTTACTTGTTAGTAACATGCAATTTTATTTAAATTGTGTAATCAATGAACAGTTCACTAACATGGTAGTATTATTCACTGTCACTACTGATACTGTTATCGCCATTATCAATGAACAAACAATGAATACTAACTCTGCCCACCTAATCTTCATACATCTCATACTACATAATCTTTTCTTTTTTCACAACTTATATTTTATTTATTTTGAAGTGTTTTATATATGAATACTTGATTTTTAATTTTCCAATCCAGAAATTAAGGTTGCATATTATACATGAGTAAATATGTTATTTTTTACCAAATGTGAATGTTACTGACACTGGATATTTGTGTGTAGGTCACAAAATGCTGTTGTGGAACTTTCCCAGTGCCCAGTACCTTGCTATCAGCGTGATAACTGCTCTCAGTGTCTTTATGACAGAGGTCGATGCGTTTGGTGTGAAGCAACACAGGTGTGACCCTTGCATTTACTTCAGCCTGTGTCAGAACTGCCAGTATTGTGAATTTTTATACAGCATTACAGAATTTTCCATACACCTAGGCTTTAGAATATGTCAGTCTCTGCAATTTTATGATTTTTTTCTTATGTGTTTTGCTTTATCTTTCAACATGGTTTAATTTTAATTTCAAAAGTTACAGTTTCTTCTTCATAGATGATTACATAGTATGCCAAAGCAAGTAAAATACTAAAAGTAAAATATTTTTTTTTCATGACTGGTATATGTCATCATTCCTTACAATGAAATCACTCTGCTGATTTCTTTTGCAGATGAAATCTTCATACAAAGATAACTGACAAAGAAGTTCTGTTCAACAGAAAAAGGACAGAGGGGACCATTATCTGGCAAAATTTTATTTGTTTCCATATTAATAATTTCTGCTTCCTAATTTATACTATTCACCTCATATTAATGTGTTAAATTTAAAGAGGATAAGGTGGACAGGAGATGTAGCACACATCGAGAGATGAGAAATTAGAAAAACAAAGTGAAAGATCATGTGGGAGACAGTATAAATTAATATGAAATCTCAAATTTGGCATAAGGTTGTCGACTGGATTCAGTTGTCTCAGGACAGGGTATGGTGATAGACCAGTAATGTCTTCCATATGAGTGACTTTCAGCTATTTGAGGAATTTCAGAAAATGATAAATATCCTTCTTCATCATTGTTGTATTGCAGTGAAAATGTGAACAAAAATTAATTCAGGACTACATAGTACCTTCATCTGTGATTACATAAAAGATGCTAATACTGAATTTTCTATTGTGTTTTGGAAATATTATTCAACTTTTCTCCACAAATTAAAATTGCAAAAATGCCAATCAAACTGAAATAAACTTGCTGTGTGACTTGATGCAGTATTTCTGAAGAATATATGGACCTTAAAACTGACCTGTGTTCTCATTGTCAACAGGAATGTTTTTCATTCTCTGTATATACATCTGAATATCAGTTTGGATTGTGTCGTGAGTGGATGGACCAGGCTAATACTCATCAGCAGCAACTTGGATTCAGTGCATCTAACAAGTCTGGCCTTATGCAAGTCAGCCAGCAGTGTAAATCATGTAGCCGCCATGCCAATTGCTCAAGTTGCTTGCAGAATCTAGGTTGTGGCTGGTGTTACAGTGTTGAGAACCCCATCCTTGGTCTCTGCGTGGAAGGCGATTTTAACCACCCACGAATTGGTAAGCAATACTCTTCGTCAGTCCTCTTAAATGTAGTATTTAATCTGTGAACTATACCTTTAAAATTTGTTCACGGGGTACACAAACATCCCCAAGACATTGCTGGTGCAAGCTAGTATTCCTTGCCACTTATGCCATAATTTATCATTATGGCCTTCTGCGTTAATGGTAGGTGTTCCGTTTTTGAGCTGGGAGCACCAGCTGGGGAGTTGCCATTACTTCCATTTATCGACTTGTAGCGTGAATGATAGCTGGTGGTAGCCTACAGATATTGTGAACTTCAGATCACCCTGGGTATACGTTCTCATGACTTTTCAGATGTGGAGGAAAATATAACAGTGAATCTTGCTTGTTTTCAGAGTAAGATTTGTGGAAAGGACATTTTCCTTTTTAACCATATCACAGAAAAACTAAGTTTATTCTTTTCTCTAGATTCGTGTACTCAGATGATAAATGACCATCATAACTTAACACTGTTGGCATCAGAAACAAGTTGGTCTTATGCGCAATGTCCTGATGTTGATGAATGTGATCTTGGTCTACATGACTGCCATCCTGAGGCTGTTTGTACAAACACTCATGGTTCCTATAGCTGCCAGTGTAAGCGTGGCTTTATTGGTGATGGAAAGATAACTTGCACCAAAACGTAAGTAATAGAAGGATATACGCATCGAGTTTATGGAGTTAATTTAAATAAAGGTTTCTTATAGTGGTGTGATTCAGTGTATATAATTGTTACTCTGTTGGACTTATACAGAGTAGGGTTTATTGTCCATCTGTGTGAACAGGAATACAAACAATAGAAGGGGACTGAAAATAAGAGAAAAAATTAAGATAAATTAGCTTGGGGAGATTCAAGATTAATCCTACAGCTGTGGTGCAAGAACTGGCCTGAGCCTGTAGGTTGTGTGAGGCTGAGATGCCACACCTTTATACATCCTACAGAAAAGAGTAACATGTCTGTCCCCTTCTACTTATTCCTCCTGAATAACTTCAAACTAACTGACATGCTTTGTATGAACATAATCTGGTAATGGTGTGACACTTTTAGGTTATACCTGATAGATCGTATTCTGAATCCGTAGTAGTATAAATCATGCACAAGACAGAATCACTAAATTTTGTGAATGCTAATTTATAGTTGCTGCTATCCCTATAAACATTAAGCCTTTTGAAGGAAAGTAGATGTTGTAAATTTGTTTCTTACTAAATTATTTCTCAATTTCCTGATTCTCTTGTGTCAAAAAAATTGACAGTGTCTCCTCAGGTGAACCATTTACAGTCACTGCAGAAACTCTTCACCAGGTCACATTAAACCTGAGGAAATAGTGATTGCATTGCTGAATTTGATGGACATTTCCAACACTTTTTATAATGTTATTTTTTTCTGATTTCAATGTAATTTATTTTTTGACAAATAGAACATGTGTCAGGAATGGGTTGCGTGACTTTTTGATCCCTCTATGTAATGATAGATTTTTTTTTTGTTGTTGTTGTACAGGTGTTATGACAAGTGTATCCATGGCTATTGTTTGGGTTCACCTGACTATGCCTGCAAGTGTGATCTTGGGTGGACAGGTGTAGACTGCGGGACCAACTGTGGTTGTCATAACCACTCCACTTGTACTCAGGGTGTAGGTATCTGTGATGAGTGTCAGAACTGGGCCACAGGAAAATACTGTCAATACTGTAGGTGAGTAGGATACAATATAACACAAAATATTTGTCTTTAGATTTTGTATTCTTCATGCTGTAGCATGAGTGAAGAACACCTAATGGGCCCATTTGTGTGTGTGCATCTCATGTTTTTAAGGAACTAGGCAATGTGCCTGACCAGGGTCATTTTTATAATTTTGTTACATAATTGTAACAGTGGCAACCAGTACAGCATTTGCATTGAAACATGAGACAACATATTAGTAGGCTTGGCAGTATAGTTTGATCATAGTATGTGTGAAATAATGCTGCCACAATTGAGAAGGTAAAAATCGAACTATTGATGACATACTATAATTACCAGTTCTTTTGTACTCAGGCGCCACTCATATAGTCTTGTAGTTGCTGTTTCAGGTGTATATTTCAAACCATTTTTGTCAAATGTGATTCCTATCTGACATGTTATATTGAGAACTAAGTTCAGCCAAGGATTGATAATTTCCCATTTTTGTTGTTTTGGTATTTATCAATAATTTTTATTTATATTTATTCCTGACTACAAATGGAGTCTGATGTACTCTAATTATGAAACATATCAAGGTAGATATTTTAACTCTGTAAATGTTTAACAGACCTGGCAGCTATGGGAATGCTACATCTGGTCGAGGTTGTCACGTTTGCAACTGTAATGGACATGGCAATGAAGCAAAAGGCATCTGTGACTTGCAGTCTGGAGTATGTTTCTGCCAAGATAATACAGAGGGAGACACATGCAACAGGTGCAAGAAGGGCTATTATGGAGATCCCAGGTGAGTCTGCAATAGAAGAGATTAGTTATATTGCTAAAAACTTTATTTTGATTGTATAACTCTTTTTAGGTGTTCTTTATACTTTAGCAAAGAACATCTTAAGGCTCATCAGTTTCTTTTGGTCTCTGTGTCTGCCTATTGTGTTTTTCAACAGTGGTTGGTGTTATGGGTCATTTTTCCTTTCAATGTTTTTGTTTTTGCTATTCTTATTCCTGCTGTTATTTATATTGCTATCCCAATTCTGATTGTTATTCTTAGTTCTGTTGTAATTGATGTTGATATTTCTATTATTGAAATTGTTATTGCTATTATTCCTGTTATTATTGTAATTTTTATTACACATTAGTGCAACAGTGGTTTAATATACAATTAGAATTTGAGGTTTTCACGGTGGCAAGATGTCTGCTTTCTGGATTGTAGCACTGTGTAATTAGGTAGAAGTTCCGGTTGGAGGTACGGATTAGCTCTATCTATTGGGCCCAACAGAGTAGGTACCTGAAGACAGAGATAGAGCCCCATCTCTGAGACGACATTTTCTATTTTATAATTTTACTAGACGATGGAAAATATCCAAGGAAATTTTTATTCATTCAAGCATTATATTTGTGTATTTGTGTTTCCAGCTGACACTTTTAATCTGTTTTCTTGTCTGTATAGGAATGGTGGCACATGTTATTATCAGTGTGTGTCACGAGGAATGTTGTCAGGTCTGGAACCACAGGGTCTTGGTAGCCGCTTAGGTCAGCTGACACCATGGGAGTCTCGCCTTGGTGCTCCACCCACAAGGGAGTGTTTGTGGATTGTAACACCTTATGATATATATAACAAATCCATTCCACATGATTGGTAAGCAATTTCATAGTAGTATTGTGCTTGTCCATATTACTTTGTTCTCTAAGATACTCTTGTCTGTCATGATCATCAAGCCGTCAAATTCTCTTTTGGATAACTGTGTTACAAAGTGAAATATTAGTAAAATAAACACCAAATCAGTGAATATCTGAAATGTACATGATATGTTTGATTACTCATCCATCTCCCTCTCTAAATATGTGAAATTATTTTCTTTATTACTGAATTCAAATTTAAATGGAACTTTAACTTTGAATCTAAACATAAGGTTCCTTGGCATATCATCAGTTAAGTAGTTAGGTTTTTCATGTGGCCAGCAAAATAAAAAATGTTAAAAACAATGATCTGGTTGCTTGCAACTTTTGTGTCATGTATCACCATTCTCTACTCCTTTACATAGAATGAAAAACAGTGCTGTGAACAAAAGGAAAAATTGTAAGATCAGTAAAAACAATAAGTTTACATTTCAAGTATCTAGCAGAAAGAATTAAAATTATAAGTAATCAGAAATTTAGCTGATATAAAAGAAACATTTTTTTTGCTGTGTTTATTATAAAGTAAGTATTACTTTGTTGAAACTATACTTTTTTTGTTTAATTTGAAACTGATGTTTTATTTATCCACATTTCATAAGAGAAGTTAATGAAAAATGAGAAACTGATGTATTCACTGGAGAGTCTTCCCTTTGCAGCATCTTTTAAAAATGGTAAAAATTACTCATTTCATAGAAACTTGCTGCCTCCTCCTTGATGGTCAAGGAAGGAAACAAAAAGAAAAATCTGTAACTTTTATGTTTCTGACTCTGTAGAAGATTCTGTACTGAATATGAATTGCCATAAAACCTCAGAGTGTATGATCATAAAGACATCAACAAAGTGTTCTGTGCATTTGACAGTACTATTCAATTTACAATCCATGAGGACATCAACATCACCTGCCAAGAGAACAGTGTTTATGTGTATGATGGGCTGCCAGATTTTGTGTCAGCTACAAATAGCCACCAGAGTCATGTGTTGGGTGTGTTCTGCAGTGTGGACGCCACTTACCCAGTGACTGTGGAAGCCAAGTCTGGTGAGGCCAAAACCCGGTTAGATCCAAGTTAACTGTTCTGCTTCTGTTTTAAGTTTTAATTCTGATTGTTGTATGCCAGGAGAATGAATATTACGAAAATGTGTTAATATTTATTTCACAGTCCATTCTTTCAAGATATCTATTCTTATATGTGGTTAAAATGCATTCAGTTTGTCATTTTAATTTGATCATGTAGCCAATAATCTCTCTCAGTTAACATGTCTCATTCCATTGTGTCATACAAAGCATGTTTCTTTAAGAATGCCTAAATAGCAGTGTTTAAAATAGGATTTCAGATTTTCACAGCTGTGAATATGAAGATGACTCAGTTACCTGAGTAATGATTGTTAAATTTCAGGTGTTCTAACTGTATACTACAAACAAGGAGATCTGTCTGAGGGTTTCAATGCAAGTTATAAAGTTCTAAGTTGCCCAGAAAATTGCCCAGCTAACCATGCTTGTCGTAGTGGGCAGTGTATATGTGCAGATGGCTGGACAGGGACCAATTGCTCCATTGAAATGTGCCCTAACAACTGTAGCAGCGACAAGAAACAAGGATTGTGTGACAAAGTAAGTAATTTTTTGTCTGTGTATCATCAGTGATGCACTAAACACACCTGAACCTCAAACTTTCAGATCATGCATAACTTGTATTTCGGTTACTTTGACAAAACTAATATTGCAGAATATGGGATAATGTTTTTCTGTAAGCTATGCCACTCTCTCGCCTCTGATAAGTAAAACGTTGTATGAATATATAGAATAGTCGGCCACCATTGTCATTTGAAGCTCACTTTAAGCTGTGTGGCTTATTTAATTACCATCCTCCTAACATTATGAATTCCTTCGGTACTGCCGAAGTGGGCAGAAATTGGAAAGTTTCAGTAGTCATAAATGGAGGCATTACTTACAGTAAGAACATTTCATAGTACTGATTTTGGAATATATTTTTTTCTATGTAAATGGCTCTGGTACAGATTGAAATAGTTCATACTTGAAGCAAATTGATGGCAAGAATGGATGGTTACATGAATATTTTCCCATTTGTGTATGAGAAGTTTATTATTGTTACATCATAAATCATTGCTGTTATGGGGCTGAAGGTGGCAGTTGCCTTAATTTAGTCACAACTTTATCCTGAGTCCATTCAGGGAGAAAAGGATAGATTTAAGCCACAGTTAACACCTGTAGTTTGTAACTTTGCTAACATAATTCTGTCTGCCATTAAAACTGGTGATTCTGTGGCTACTGCTCAGACTTTTCATCATGCAGGCCTGCGGTCAAGGATCGACTATTCTTGATAGATTTTTATTATGAACAAGGTTGTTATTCCCGTGATCTGTCCATTAATATAGAAGCTGAACAAATGTAATTAATACATGATATGAAATAATCAACTGTTAATTAATGAATCACTCAGTCAGCTGAAATAATATGTAGCTTTTATTTGAAGTGAACCTAGTATATTTAATTTCTTTCTTCAGAGGCATTATGTGAAAGGATAGCAATTTAAGATAAGGTACTTTTATTTTTTCCCAATACACTACAATTGACTTCTACACTATTTTTCTAAAGACACATCTTTATAATCTTTTAGCCAAATACTGAATATTAAACTTTGAAGCAGAAAGTTGACAGTATTAAATATGTATGTTGTCAGAAATATGGCCGCTGTCTCTGTTCCTCTGGATTTGGTGGTGAGGACTGTTCAGTGACTCTACACGGTTCACAGCTGGTATTTACCCAGCTTTTTGATGCAGCTCGACTCCCCACTGACAGTCAGGTTGACCATCTACGCAAACAATTGCCCCGCTTCGGTCACAGCCTAGTTGTTGACACCCGTGGCTCACTCTGGATGTTTGGAGGTTTCTCTTTAACAAATGGACCTCTGAATGACATCCGACTTTTTGACACAAAGAATGGCTCTTGGATGCCGGTACAGTATAAAAATTTTAATTTATAGTTTATAGGACATAAAGTACTTTAGCCCTGAAACAAAATTTTCGCTGGATGTTATTAGAAGTTTTCTGTGTGTGCAGGACATCTTACATACTTATCTACTTTCCATGGTATGTTTAAAGGTCTTCACATATATTGCATGTGCAGTCATAACTGAATTTTATATACCATATTATGTAAAAAAACACTGACATAATATAGTTCAGATATTAATGCAAACCATTTTCATGTTGCAAGATGCCAAATTCTGGAACATATGTGGTTGTAGCATAAATAAATGAAGAATATCACATTCAAAGCTTAAGACATTCTGTATTTTGTAAACTTATATTCATGCTTTGGTGCTTCAGTAAATTCATGTAAACTTAATTTTTATTTCTTAAAAATTATGCCGTTTGGATTATTGTTGTAGATAAATCAACATGACCCAGATAACATAGTTTTGCAGAGAATGTAAAAGTTGTCTTCTTATTTAATGAAAGTAGGTGAACAAAGATTGTAATCACTTTGATACATAGAATTTTGGGTTGCCTGTGAGGGCAGCGATATGAATTTAACAAGACTCACAGTTGTGACTGTTGTCTTTAGGTCACAGTGGACTCAACAGGAAGCATGCCCCAGGTTCGCTACTTTCATGCAGCAGAGATAGTTAATTCTCGCCGAGAAATCTATGTATATGGTGGTCTTTCTCAAATTTGTCATGGAGATGATAAGTGCACCTCACAGGTATGTAGTATCTGCAGTAGGATATTTATCTTAAAGTCATACCGCAGATTAGGGGTGACAGAACAGTGCCAAAGAGAGTATGCTTTTCTTTTAATACTATGTTGTCTGTCTAATCCCTTGGATTGTATGTAGTGTTGACTGGAATAACATTCACTGTAGACTTCTTTGCAGCAATTAAAATTGTCTATTCACTAGATTAATTTATATTTAAGTCTTGCATTTAAATCTTATCACTGTAGTGTTACACAGATTAAGTTAAAATTTGTGTGTAGTCTATCAGGAATGAAACAATATTCTTTATTTCAAAAGCAAAATATTGTAAGTTAATACAAAGACATTTTACTGTAATACATGTCAAGCAAGATATCAAAGAATTTTAATTATTGATAATATAGTCTGACTCTTTTGTATGTTGACACCAGAGGGAGGAGATTGGTGGCCAGACAAACAATACGCTTGATGACTTCTGGAAGTTCAATCATAAGAATCAAAAATGGGTTGAAATCAAGGTTTGTATGCACTACTGCTCTTGCATAACAAGAATTCAAGAATTATTTTGAGAGATTTGAGGTTTTCATGGTGGTGAGGTTGTTGTTGATTATGACCTCCTGGGTTTTGGCACCATGTAGACTTGGCAATATATGGCAACTTTTCAGAGAAACTTACTGCTGCCTCTTTGGGCCTGAAGTTCTATTGCTGGAAGTAGAATTTATGTACGTTAGGAGGAAGGGAGGGCTGAAGGAATAGACCAATCAGGGATGAGAAATGAGAGGGAGGTAGAGCTGGACCAATAGGGAGTCTCCAAGCAGGCATCAGAGGGAACATAGCCTAAATTAAATATTAAAGTTGATTTGTGTGTGTGGACATGTAGAATTCTTCCAGAAGTAAAATTACATGAGACTTTGTACTGTTTGACAGAAAAAGAAACGGCCACCTCCTCTGGCTGGGCACACACTGACTCTTCATCGAGGTGATGAGTCAGAGAGCTTGGTGCTAATTGGAGGATTCAGTCCACGCTATGGCTTCTTGGAAACTGTGTGGGAGTTTGATTTGGAAAGAGAACTTTGGGATATTCTAAATACTACAGGCAATGACCCACTTGGTAAGTCGGTGAGACTGACTTTGTCTTTAAGGTTTTTGCTCCAGTAGTCAAGCTTTGTGCAGTGCCTGTTATTATTTTATGTTAAAATGGTTCAATAGTACCAGTTGACTGTTCAAACTAGCTGTGTTATCATGTTTACAGCAGGCATTGTATATCAAACAATATATTCCATTTTTAAACCGGATTGATTGAATCATCTGGTAATATAGTGATGGACCTTCAGACTCTATAAAAGGTAAGATATTTTTGACTGCCTGAGAAATTACTAGCTTTTCAAGGATGCTACTCCATGGTGTGTTTAGTTCAGTTAGTTGGTAAGATGATTAATCAAGGCAGTTGGTTACTGGTACATGTAACATGATGGAGGAATGAGAAATACCTACAGAATTTTAATTAGAAACCTCAAAAGAAGAGACCACTTAGAAAAATTATGCATAGATCTTCTTCTATGGCTCTCCGGTCCGTATTCGGTCCATGGCCTCCTCAGTTCTCCTCTTCCATTCGGTCCTCTGTTGGGTCCGTCTGTCCGAGGCTTTGATTGAGGTTTTGAAACATCTTCCTTTTTATGGTGCAAGGTTGTTAGCCTTGCGACCAACCCCCAACCTGGAGGTCCAGGGTCCCTGTCTTAGTCTGACCTCTCCCCCTCGACCAATCTGGCTAGGGAGGCCCTACCAGTAGCTATGCTACCGCCAGCATAGCTCTTGGAGTCACAGAGGTACTCAAGCCCCACCACCATGACAAGGTGCCATTAAGTGGGGATTATGCATAGATGGGAGGATAATAATAAATTGGATCTTAGCAAAATAGTATGTGGACTGAATTCAACTGTTTTGAGCTTTTGTGAACATGGCACTGAACGTTCAGGTTTCATAAAAGCAGGGAATATTTTAAGAGACTGACCTTACATCATGGAGTTTGTCAGGCAGTTAATACTGGTGATGAGAAGAGTTGAGTTCAGAGTATCACATGGACTGGCTTCTTAGTTGATAATGTATATGTTGGAAGGGTATTGCCTTATATGTCAATAAATATGACGTGCTCTTTGCTGTTCCAGGTGTCTATGGACATAGCACTGTGTATCATGCCCCCTCCCAGAGCTTCTACGTGTTTGGGGGCTACATGTATGGCATCAACCGGACCTTCATCTCCAACAAGCTGTATGCGTTTCATTATCCGACTCGTTTCTGGTCCATTCTGCCCACATTTGAAGAGTACAATCCCCCAAGACTTCATCTGGTTTGTATTTATAGCTTGTGTCACAGGTGATATGCATTTAAATTTGCGTTGCCAGTTTTTTTGGCTTATGTGGTTAAGGTGACTTTGAGTTGGTTGGCTGATGTGATATGCAGTAGCATTATAACCTTGCCTTCCAGCATTATGTGTAGATTTACTTTGGGATTTCCCATTTTCGAGGGGTTAAAAGGCGTCAGAGCTGTGAAACTTGTGTAGTGTAAGTTCATTATGAATACAATATAAATTTATGATCTGATTATCAGGCTTAGGACAGAGTTCTGTCACAGGATTCATTTTTTGCAGTACTGACTGTTTGATTTTTCTTATACTGAGAAGGTAGTTAATATTGAAGATGGCTGTTTTCTCAGTTGTTGCGTGATGTAGTCTGCTTGTTTCAGAGATGCTGCCTCCATCATCAGGGCATTATTCATCACCCTGGTGATGGAAGCAGCAAGCATGTGTGAAACATCGCTGAATTTCTACCAGACTGCATGGTGATACAACCCATAAGACAACTATCTTCATACTCATTACCATGAGAACCTGAAATCTCACAAGGTTTATTATGATTTATTTTCCATCTTCTTCCCATCTCATTAATCACAATTGTCATGACATTTTTCATTTGATATTAAATAAAAAATTTCAATTGACAATGTAATACAGTGGTCCCCAACCTGTTTGTGCCTACGGGCACATTTGAGAGTTTATGAGATCGTGGCAGTCACCAACCAATTAACAAAGCCAAATTTTCATTTCTCTGGACAAATAAGATATGGACACCAAATAATACACAAAACAACACAACGTTTAATGATACAAGAAACCACGCAATCAAAAATACAATTATTATTACTCAAGTGGGAAGTTAGTGTGATGTTTGGCGCTTCATTTCATCGGCCAGTTTTTCAAATTTGGGAGTGTAGGATGATGTTGCTGCTCGCAAACAATAGTTAAGATGGGCATCAGTAAGTCGAGATCTGCGCTTTGATTTTATAATGTTCATGGTTGAACGGCCTTCATTATTCAGTACGAGGTGCGATCGGAAAGTTTCAAGACTGCGCCTATAAAAACCCGTACACTTATCTCAGGTATTAAATTCATCCATCACCCTCGAAGTAGTTCCCCTGGGAGTGAACACAACGATCCCAGCGCCGCTGCCAAGCCTGGAAGCATCCCTGGAAATCTTTCTTTGTCAGCCTGTCAAGCACCATCTGCGATTCTGCCTGAATCTCTTCTATCATCTCAAATCTCCTTCCCTTTAGCTGAATTTTCATCTTTGGGAAGAGGAAGAAGTCACACGGAGCTAAATCCGGTGAATAAGGAGGGTGCGGGATGACGGCCATGGTGTTTGAGGCCAAAAACTGCCGAACTTTGAGGGCGGTATGCGCTGGCGCGTTGTCATGATGCGTCGCATGTGGAGTTCTTCCTTTAGAATCAGCTGACAGGTCCCATAGCCTATCCCAACAATGTCGCACAAGTCGTTGATGGTACAACGTCGATCTTCGTGAATGGCCTGCCGAATCTTCGTAACATTTTCGGGCGTTGTGCTTGAAGATGGTCGTCCAGAACGCTCGTCATCATCGACAGAGGTTCGGCCATTTTTAAAATGTGAATGCCACACAAAAGTTTGTGCACGACCCATTGCGGACTCCCCAAATGCTTGCTTTAGCATTTCATAGGTTTCCATAGCCGTTTTGGCGAGTCTTTGGCAAAATTTGATTTGTTCATGAAAATCCACCATTCCGAAATCGCAGGAGGGTCGGTGTAATGCACTACCAAAACGCCCGTTACTAGGAAACAAATGCTAATTCGATGATGCCGGCTGGCACACTGATTCACTATGAATGTAGGCCGCACTTCCTAGCGGCAGAAGCTCGTACTACATCCGGTTTGCCCTCTATTGACACAGTCTTGAAACTTTCCGATCGCACCTCGTATAACCTCTTTCCATAACAACGCGGGCACCCAAAAAAAAGCCTTGGCAGGCGCCATGGCACCCGCGGGCAACCACGTTGGGGACCATTGATGTAATACGTCATTAATCATATGTGGGTTAGAGATTTTACACATGAAGTTTTAAAAAAATTCTCTTTTGTTAAAATGTGGACCAGGCTGTGTATATGTACCTTTTGTCTGCAGCCTGAAGCTCGATACTTACATTCTGCTATAACAACTGATGACTACATGCTTGTATTCGGTGGACGATCCCATTACAACACATCAAATTCCCTCATTGCATATACATACTCCTGCAATCAGTGGCTGAGGCTTCTTACAAATGGTCAGTATTTATTATTTTCTGTGCATGTATTGAAAGTAACAGTTAGTTCTGAGCAGAACTTTTTCTTTTGTACAGATTTTTAGTCCTACAGATCTAGTGTTTTTAATATTAAATAATGTAATTTTACATCCTAGCAATGAATACTATGCAGCTCATGAATTAAAGTTCTCAGCATGTGTGCAGAATTGAATCCAACTCAGGTCACATTTGCTTAGGTGTGTTTGCTACTCTGCAGAGTGCCTGTGAAGATTCCTTCATCTGTCTGTATGCATGAAACAACTAAAGAAGGGATAAAACAGTTCTGATGAAATTTGGTACTGGATAATTTTATGAAAAATTGTCAAGCTATTTCAGTTTCCATTTAGATACAACAATTTTAATATCCATTCATATAAGATTAAATATTTATTGGAGAAAAATATTTTTCATATGAAAGTTACAGAGGAAAGTTAAAGACACATTTCATGCCCAGTACACATTTTCTGTAAGTTTTACAGTTTTGGGGATTATTAAATTAAATTAATAGAAATTTGTGTTCTTGAATTTAAAATGTGGATGCAATAATATGGTATGTTTTGTAATAAAACGATTATTTTAACTGCACAGGTTGGCCCAGATTTAGCACTGGTTCACAAAATTCCATCGGTGTTTTATTTTTCTGTGAAGCAGGAAATGCTGTGAACAACTTTAGAGGAAGAAGAAGAAGAATATCAGCTGTGAGGGAAGAATAAGAATAATAGGAAAGTGTTAAGTGAGGGGCCTTTAGAATAAGGGCACAGGCAGGACTATAAAACAATGTGTGTCATATTTGAACTATTTTGCAGATGTGGAGATTGTTGGCTCACCTCCTCCTCCTACATATGCTCATGCTATGACACTAGACATGGAGACAGGAGCTATATTTGTGATTGGTGGCTTTGATGGTGGGATTCAGAGCCACGTGATGCGCATTGTATTGCCAAAGGACTTGTGCCGACTGTGGAAGGGCAAGAATAAGTGTCGTAAGTTCCTGGGGTGCAATCACTGTGACATTATGACAGAGCGTGGAGAGAACAGTACACTCTGCTACTCTAACTTGAGGACACATGAAGAGAGGTAAGTGAAATTGCATGTTTAAGGAGTGTCCTGTGTAGAATGGGTAGTATGTTGCTATACCATAAGTCATCTTTTCTTATTAATATTTTGCTCTGGTCTGTTACGTATAATTAGTACTATTCCAAATAGTACCGTATGGGCCATGTATACCAAATAGTAACTATGTAGCATTGAGGAGTTCTTTTGAAATGTAAATTTGTTTGCCAGTTTGTGCAGTGTATTTTTAACCATTTATTTTATCATGTTTCACTTCATATTTAATCACCAGTCTTATTATTTTTTCCATTTTGGTTATATGAAATGTTGCATAATTGTATGTAGTTGTGGGTTACTCTATATGTGATAAGTTGGAATTTGAACAGGAAGATTTCCCATCCTCTGAACTGAATAATAATGAGATAGTAATGGAAGTACATTATAGATTTATGCATTGTTTGTTTTCAGTTGTGACCTACGTGACCACAATGCTACACAAGTTAGCATAAATAATGGTGTGGTGTGTGATGCTAAGTGGTTGTCAAAAAGGAACTGTGCACAGTATACAACATGTACAGAATGTTTGGCAAAATGGCCCACTCACATTAATGAAGTACAGGTAACAATGTTCTCTCTATTTGAATTATGTGTACTGATCTTGATACATTTTTAAATAGTAGATAGTTTATATCTAATGATGCTACTGTGATTTTTTTCATATTCAGTTTGCATTTTTATATATACCTGTAAATTTGTCACACTATTCCTGTGGTCCAACATTCCCATTTTGTTAGAGAGGGAAGTTTTTGCAGTCACTATTTCAATGAGACTTGCTTTGTATAAAATTATTATACATGTTACTCTTCCGAATTGATATTCTTTTGTATGAGTTATTAACCAATTGTGCCATAAACAATAATATTAAACCTCTCACAGCATTAGAAATCCCTGACCCTGATTATTTAAGAGAGAGAAACATAAAGGTTATGACTCTGTGCTAATTTTGTACTTTTTGCCATGCCTGGACAAGAATATATGATATTTATATGCAACTGTTGTAATTCAGAGAAGTCTTCTCTTTGTTAGAGTTGAAACATTAGTCTGTTAAATTAGAAATCCAATAATTTAGTTTATATCAAATCCAAAACTTCTTGACGATGGTGAAGAGTCAATTGAATAAAATTTTTATTGGATATTATCCATCGTCTAGTAAATATAAAACGTAAAACGACGTTTCGGAGATGGGACTCTATCTCCGTCTTCAGGTTCCTATCTAGTGGGCCCAACTGAGTAGGAACCTGAAGACGGAGATAGAGTCCCATCTCCGAAACGTCGTTTTACGTTTTATATTTACTAGACGATGGATAATATCCAAGAAAAATTTTATTCAATTTAGTTCATTCTCTGTCAGAAGAGAAAAACACATAAAGGAACACAGACATGTAAATTTTTTGAGCAGGTATGTAAGTGGTGCTCAAATTGTGCACGAGGCCGCTGCATCCCCGAGGACAGTGAGTGTGAACGTGAGAACAAGTGTGGTGTTCGCCAGAGAACAGTGTCAGATGTGAGTCAGTGTACTGAGAGACAGTGCCCTGCATCAGACTGTGACAAATGTGTGGGTCTTGGCTCTTGTGTGTGGACACGTCAGGTTCTCCTCAGTCGTAAGTGTATCTTTTCATTATGGCCTAGATGGATTAGAATAAAATGTACAATTACAAGTACACCTACCTCCTTGTCTCTGACGGCAAAGTGGTCTACAAGCTTGGCAATATATGGGTCAAAGATGAAATTCTATGTACCTGCCATTTGACATAAATAAACAATTACGTCTAGTAAGAAATGTACTGCTTCTTATTTGTAGCATCTGTCAGGGCATTAATTTGTCAGATCTCAGATCATTTATCAGACTATTGCCCTTTCTCTGATTGTTAGATTGATAACGTGTTTTGTTTATGCTATTTGATGTCTCACACAGAGTTTTGGGGAGGGGAGGTATGTGTAATCACTGGAGACAGACATTAGAGGATGATGTTAAAATGGAACAGAATGAATTATGTTTTGTTTATATGTATTGGATTAAACTGACTAAGAATTGGGTTCATTGGTAATCTTTGTTGCTAAGAGTGTAGAGTGTTATGTATTGTGTTTCCTTTGTATGAGTGGGGGTCCGCAGTGGCCGCGCGGTCTGAGGCGTGGACATTGTGCCGCTTGGTCACTGGGACCGTGGGTTCGAATCCCACTCAAGCCATGGATGATTGTCGGCGTTTTTCTGTGTTGTGCTGTCCTGTGTACAGGTAGAGGCCTTGCGACAGGCCGATCCCTCGTCCAAGGAGTCCTACCAAAATGTCTATAGATCAAGCCAACGAAAAGTTGGGACCCGCAGTGTTTAGGCACTTAAAGAACGGGTCGTGCCCAGTATCCCAGTTATATGAGTGACTGTGTTTGTTGGTTTATCACTTAGTACAGATAATTATAAAAATATATGTAGGTACAGTAGAGCACAAATTATCTGTGGAATGGATTATCAATGGTCTCTGAGTGTTTCTAATATGTAAAACTCAGTCACTGATAGAACTCCATTCATGTATAATCTGTTTATATCCTAATTAATTTTTTACATCCTTTTGTATAAGTCATATTTAGTAGTAATATAACATCTGTTAGGTGAGTATATACTAAACCATTTTGCTGCTGAAGAACATGGGTGAGGCCCTTAACTCATGTTAAGTTCCATTATTGTAAAGGTCAGATTTTACCAGTATAGTTAAAGCAGCTAAACACAGATACTGAGAAAGATGGAGCCACTGTTACAAAATTATGTTTGCAGCTGAATTTTTGAAGATAGTAACTGGTGAGCCAATCTACGACTGGAACTGTGTCAGCAGTGAGATCTCCGAACGATCCAGCATCGAGATCAAGTCAGCTCAAGTTTGTCCAGATCGTTGCAGTATGAACCTAGATTGCCAGAGCTGTCTGCTGGCTCCAGGAGCTGAAGGTGGCTGGCATGAGTGCCGCTGGTCCATTCAGCTTGGAGAGGTTTGTGCATCATCTTATCCCGACCACTTCCTTATGATCCGTGTTGTAGAGATGGTAAACCTTTTGACTTCCTTGTGCCACACACATAATGTGAGATAGCAGTAATGGTCATGCCTGATATTATCTCACTGGCAAAAGGCAGAACTGAGTAGAAAACACAATGGAAAATTGAGAAGACACAAAAGAACCCACAAGACTTCTATACCCCCCCACCCAAAACACATAAACACAATGTAGCACACATACTAAGTAGCACTATGGAGTTTCCTGTTTGAGATGGTTTTGGACATGTTGAAAGAATGGATGAATGAACTTAAAATACCAGAAGGATTATTGGAAATGTAGATGAGTTGAAGAAGACCCAGGGGCAGAACATGCACATGATGGATAGGCTAAGTTAAGAGACCTGTAGACAGTAGTGGGTGAGACTGGGTGAATGAAGATGAAATTCAAAAATGGGCAGGTAGAGAGGTGCAGAGTAATATAATAGTCAACCCACAAGTGTGAAAGTGATTTAAAGAAGACATTGCACGCTACACAATGTATTCGTATATCATTCAGCTGTGGTTTATTATTTTCAGTGTATATCACCAAGTTATCAGCCTCTTTATTGTACTGGTGGAGTGTGTGGCTTGGTTCTGCGGGGTGGCAACACTGAACACTGTCCTGAACGCTGTTCCACATATAAGCAGTGTTCTACTTGTCTTCGACATGCTCATTGTGGGTAGGTAAGGAACTGTTTGGCAGGTTCATATTTTATGAAACTGCCTTACTACAGATTTTAATGTGTTACTACTTTCACCACTTAACTATGTGTGACTGGATTAATTCTGTGTTAGTGTGATTAATTCACATCTGGGTGGTTCTTGGGGCACTGTAGAGTCATCTGTTTTAACTGTGGTTTTCCTCGAGCCCTTTTTCTTTAGTTTTATGATAATTAATTTTAATCAAATAAATTACAGTGATGTTCTTTAACACAGTGCAGTCTCAATGTAATGAGAATTTACAAATTTTGATGATGATGATGATTTGGGTTTTGGCACTGTGTAGACTGTGCCAAAACTCAGAGAACATCATTATCCTCACTTCCAAGAATTTACAAAATTTGGGAGAGTGCCTATTCTAATGGGTACTCATAAAAATTCATACAAATGTGGTTTATGCAATGGGACAGCAAACAGGTGTTCACCAATGAAAATGTATTCTGCATGGCAGTGCTCACTCCACTGTTGCATATGCATTCTGATCATACTATCTACAACAGCTGACTGTAATTTTGGACGATAGTACTGAGCAGAGCATGTGCGGAGTGTGTCATACTAACCTATCTCCCTTCCTTCCAGCCCTCATTTTTAAGATGTCAAGATAAATCATGCGAACAGTACATTCTGGAATGTGGACTTTCTTCTCCTAGACTAGAGAGGTACTGAAGGTGAGTTAACGGTACATTTACGGACTGTAAGCTATAAATTGCTTCAGGAAGTACAGTCAGTGAAAAAAGTTTCAGAGCGAATGTGGTGGCTAGTCAGGAATCATGGTGAAAGTACCAGAAAAGCTATTGTTTCTACAACATTTTCCATGTATGAAACTTTAATAAATTCATGGTTCCAATTATGTTACTTACTATAATAAAGTTTTTGTTATCGGCCATACGCTTTCTATCATGGTTATACTACAGTTGGTTACATTTTATTACTATCAACACTTATTTGCTGTGTGTGTTGTATTTGTTTAGTCTTAATGTTTTGGTTGGTGATCCATTTGAGTGCTTTTCCTATGTAATAGTGTTTTGTAAGTTGGTTTCCACTATGCGAAGAAAGCTGAGATAACACTTCAAAAGTTTGTAAAGGAAGATATGAAGTAAGAAATGAATGTTTATAAAGGGAGACTATGTATATAATGAATAAGTACCATTACTGTAAACTTTTTTTTATTTTCATCTCTAAAGCTAAGGTCTGGCTTGTAATTGTAAATTTTTAACAGTGAGATAATCAGCCTGTATCATGGTTGATTAGGAATTGATATATCCAGCATATTGAAACGATACATGTATTTCAATGCTAGCAAATATAAAAACAGTTGCTTCTCAGAAGAATGGATGGAAGGAACTGCATGAAATAACAAGAGGTAAAACAACTTTGGAAGGGCTTGTCATTTTGGTAGTGGATTAAGTTGTAGCCCTTGAACAGGAATGAAGGAAGGGAAGGGTAAGGATGAAAACTTTTAAACAATTTGGCTGCATGAAATGAACTGTGTGAGAAATACAGTTTCTCTTTCTTTTAGCCTTTCTTGGTGTCTTGTTTTAACAGTATTGCAGCTACCATGCATAAAATCTGCACATGCCAACTACAATCTCACTTCTGCAAGTAGGGGTGAGCATATGTTGCATTCCAAAAAAATATCCTTGGCCAAACGAACATGAAAGGATGTTTTTTTTTATTCTTTCACTCTACCTCCATCTCTCTCTTATTTCAGCATTCATCATTTTGAGATATGTGATTACCATATTTCAAAGTTGCATTATTATACGACTAGCAGGCAGTATGTCACAGTACATGTAGTGCAATTGGTCCTCATGAAATAACCACAACCATTGTTTTTTCAATTTAGAAACTTTAATCTGGTACTTGAGGGAAAATTAATTGAAAAGCTTTAATGCAGCTTATAAATTAGATTTTACTTTCTTCTTAAAAGTCAGATGGACTTTTATTTGCACGCAGCTTACATTTACATAAATGTACAAGTTAGTGCAGTGAAGGCTGACTTTCAATACACTGGTGATGGCCTACAAGATGAAGTGTGTATGCTAAACAAGAAATAAATTATTGAGTAAGTGTTGATTATAATAAATTGTAATAACTTAAGTTTCCCAGATCTGTTTCTATCTCGTTCTCTCTGTAGAATTACCAGAACACCTGTAGCACCCCCATTACCATTACATGAAAACTGGATTGTTAAATACTTAGAAAGATTACATATTTTGTCCATAGTGATGGTAAAGTCTTCTATGTTCTGTGGAACACTTTATTACTTTCTGTGTTTGTGTGCCAGTTGGTGTTCCCTTGATGTGGAAAACAATACAGGACAAGGAGTGTGCACAGAGGGATCCCTTGACAGCCCTTCTAATGGCCCAGCACACTCAACATGTGATGCTCTCTACTTCCAGGAGATGGCTGCAACAGGTTTGCCAAACTGTCTGTTTTCTCTCATTACCTGGTTAAGAAACTTACAGTCTTGAAAAATCTGCGTCTTTGAGGAATGAGTGACAGATTCACTCTTGCATGTCTTGTCTGCATTTTCTTATGCATGTAGTGAGGGCCAACATTTCAGTTTCACCGTCTTTATGCATTCATTGCACAAACGTTTGTTTAAAACTTTTTTCCATGTGGTCAGTATTTTGTAAAATAAAATAATTTATGTCTCTATGCACTGTTGTATGTGTAGTTTTCTGTTGACATTAAGTTAACAACCAGACCTGTGAGAAGGAAAATTGCAAAGAATACAGTTTTAAATTATGTATATGCCAAATCAGAACATGTTTTTCATCCTTATCTGTTCTCTGTTGATTAACTTGTGCTGGATAGTATATTGATGTAGCTTTATTTTTAAAGTTGGTGAAATAATGGTAACTTCAGTAAAGTGGAAGCTCATGCTACCTTATTTCTTCAGGTAATACATCTGTAAATAACTCAAGTTGGAATGCTGCAAGCCGTAGGGATTCAAATGTAGCTTTTCCCACATTTTCATGGCATTATGTGCAATGCCCACCAGAAAATGAGTGTGTCAACAATCATCATACCTGTGATAACAAATCTGAGCAGTGTGTGGATCTTCTAAATGGATTTAAGTGTGTCTGTGGCCAGGGCTATAAATCTGAGAAGTAAGTAAAATATTCATCTTTGTTTTTCCATATATAAGAAAATTATCTTAAAAATAGATTGGATCAATATCTACGAACAAATTGGTGTATAATAGCAGACTCAGAATAATTAGATTTTCCCCATTAAATAGTTAATTATTCTTTTCTTGAGCAAATGATAGAGTAGAGTTCCAATTATCTGACCTTCGGTTATCTGACATTCTGTTTTATCCAGTGTGCCATGTCCAAATGCATTATTTTAGCAACAGGCTAGTCAGTATGTATTGGAATGAATCACGTATTCTACCATGTACCTTATACATTTTATGTACTCGGTTGCTACAGACATCCTGTTCAGGCACTGGTGTGATCTTGCTGCAAAGAAAAGTAAGGGGTTCAGAAGCAAATACCCATTGCTAATTTCTTAAAGAAATGATGTTTGTTTGTTTGTCTGTCATCAGTCTTTTGACTAGTTTGATGCGGTCCTCCATTTTCGCCTATCTTGCGCAAATCTCTTAATTTCCATATAATTTTTGCAGCCCACATCCTCAAAAATCTGTGTCACATATTCCAATCTTTGTCTCCCCCTACAATTCTTCCCTTCAACTGTTCCTTCCATTACCAAATTAACCAATCCTGGGTGCCTCAGAATGTGTCCCACCATCCTATCTCTTCTTCTCGTAAGATTTTTCCGTAGACTTCTTCCTTCGCCTATCCTGTCTAAGGCCAGCCAAGACCAGAAATAATACGTTATGTTTAATACTTGTTTTTCATTTGATGCCATATCATATTTTCTTAGTAATTTAGTAATATCATAAAGTGAGTTGATGTTTACCCTCATATTTTTCGTTAGTCTTTTGTATTATTTGACATTTTCAATTAATGTATTCTGTGTGGTCTCATTTAGGTTAGATAATCAGGACTTTGCTGTATTGCATAACTGAAATATGTTATATCAGCCTTTCTTTTTGTTTACGTCAATGTTTTACTTCCGCAGGAGTGTAGACATTGTATTTCTTTAATTGTTCACTTAAAATTATTTATATATTGTATGGTAACTATATTTCCATCAAAAATGTATGTGTGCCACACATGTTGACTAATGCTTGAAGTTAACCTGAAATTCTTTTCTCCTCTGGAACTACCCCCTAGTCCCACTCATGACCAATCATGCTTAATAAATTGCCTTTATTTTTTACTTTTTATTCAGTTTTACTCTTACTGTTTGTTGATCTTGCGCTTCCAAGTTAATGTTCATCATTCTCTGCAAGCAGTTGATATCTGGCAATGAATTGAATTTCCATTCCCTTACTACCACTATCCCAAGTTAATGGAGAATTTAAGTTATTCAGCATTTATCTCTTCACATGGTGTGGACTGTCAAGATAGGCAGTGTGTTATGTAGCAAGTTGTGATTTAGAAGTTAATATAACAAATGTAAGATTCATCACCCTGATGACAGAGGCAGTGTGGCCTCTGAAACGTTGGTGGACATCTACCAAACTACGTGGCGCAACAACCCAGAAGACAGCAATTTTGTAACATAACAAACCTGTACGGTTTTTTATAAAAACTTTTAAAAGTTCTACATCCATTAAGAAATATGATGTGCTGGACATACATTGCATGTTGGCCTTCTAGGTTGAAATCCTGCATGGGCTTGTAGGTAGATGCCATTGTTTTTTAGGTACATAACTTCTCCATCTTCATGAGGTATTTACCTCCCAGTTTCACACAATGTTACAACTCAGAAGACAACAGCAGAAGTTAAGTTTCTAAGAGCACTGGGTGGCTTTAGGATAGCTGATAAGATGAATGATGATATTATAACTCTGCTAAAAGTTAAAAATGTAAATGAAATGGTTTAAGAACAGAGAAAATGGTATGCATATATAAAATGGATTTGGAATAACAGAAATATGAAATTTGTAAATGAATATAACCTTGTGAGAAGAGAATTGTGGCAACCAAGAAAAGATATAGAGAATAATTGGAGATGTAACAGGATTTTTACTCTCATGTATGAAGGAGAAGAAGTTATTACTTTATACCTTAATGTTCATAATATAATCTGCCTTTAAAAATGTGTGAACACATGGGAAACCTGTTGTTCCTATTGTTTGAAAAAAAATCAGTCATTATGGTAGATTAAATATGTTGTAAATATGTTAATATTCTGCCTATTTATAGGTCTGCGTGTGTGCCGGTGTGTACACAGGGGTGTGTG
The DNA here is from genome assembly GCF_977971745.1 of Zootermopsis nevadensis. Taxonomy (NCBI): domain Eukaryota; kingdom Metazoa; phylum Arthropoda; class Insecta; order Blattodea; family Termopsidae; genus Zootermopsis; species Zootermopsis nevadensis. The sequence continues at coordinate 9,217,280 of NW_028259153.1, read as the reverse complement.
CGTGGTGTTTGTGTGGAGCCTGATGTTTGCCGCTGTGACTTTAGTTATGTGGGAGCAAACTGTAGCATTCAGTGCCAATGTAACAACCATGCTGACTGTGCTGGTCCAGACAAACTGGATCAGTGTTTGGAGTGTCATAACTACACAATGGTTAGATTCCTTTCATTGATGCTATTTATGCGGGTTTCATTTTACTAATGAGATTTTGGTATACTGCTGTGAAGTTATGCAAATTGCTTTGCTGTTTGTTAAACATACTGTGTTATAATACATGTGTTAGTCACCGTTTACTTGATTTTTAGCATTTTGACACCTTGGATATTATATTTGTGTGTATGAAAATATGTTGTATTAACCTTCTAACATTTAAAGCCTAGTGGTAACTACATGTACCACCTGCTTTAATAGTCAATAACACTGAATTTTGCTCACAAGTATATTTATGTATTTCATATAATTCTATGAAGAAACAGCATTTATTTCCCTATTTGACGTTAACCAAATGTTCTTTGTCATCGAGAAGTGTTGTTTTCTTTGCCAGAGGAATTGAATCTTTAAATATTTAGATGAGCTTTAGCTTCAAGGGTGTTAAAACTGATAATTTATATTCAAGACGTTGAGCTATTAGAGTGATGGCTGATTCATAACACACGTGTTAACTTTGCAGTTGCATTCTCTAGAAAACTCACCTTGTTTTTCATGCAGATGTATTTTGTCCGTCACACTTGCCATTGCAGTTAGGTTAAGGAAATAGATTAATACCATAGTGAAGGTTGTCTTACATCTGCTTTCTATTCAAACTTTGACTTTTTGCATATTTAAATGCTTCTCTAATTTTACAACCCCATTAATAAAGTTTCTCTCCCCATTACTGCATAAAATTATGTGGTTAATTTTGAAATATAATGTTTGATTAAGATATTGAATTACACACTTATAAATCTTGTGGGAAATAAGAATAAGAATTTCAGTTTTTGAACCAAAGTAGTTCCATAACATAATTTTCATTTCCTTACTGTTATATTCTAATATATAATGGCCTGAGTAATTCATAATAAAAGAAGTTGTTCTGGTGAATTCATAGTTCTACAGCTGGTTGTTTTTATATATGAATTGTCAGTAGAAAGCAGGGTAATATTGGGGTGTTCAATAAATGTTTTCAGTTTCTAATGTTATTAACATGCACACAGGAGCAGCATTGAATTTTTAACTTTGATAAGGATTTGAAATTTTTTTTTTTGTGATTTCAGGGTCCTCAGTGTGAAAAATGCCTACCACTGTATGTGGGAGATCCCACTAACAATGGTCAATGTGTATCCTGCCTTGACTACTGTAATGGTCATACACCTATCTGTATCAATAGCACTGCTTCATCTCTGCCGGTAAGCAAGTGACATTGCCTGAACTGCTTGCCTTATGAATTTTTTTCTGAGTAGGGTGCCAAAAAATCATATAATCAGAATTCAGTTTTGTGATTTTTTAATGTAAGTGAAGTAATGTGAATATTATTTTTATAAACAACTTCATTATTGAAGATGTCTGCCTTCTGGGGTGTTTGCATTATGTAGTCTGGTAGACATTAACAGTGTTTCAGAGGAGCTTACTGCTTCCATCATCAAGATGGAGGCAATAAGATCCTCTGTAACATTGGTCAATATCTGCAGACTAGACATGTGCGAAAACTGCCTGTCTCCATTTGAGATGAGACAAGGACAATGATTTGGAAAAATTTTGAGAATCTAGATGAGAATGAGAATTTTCTGTATTAGACCACTTTTTCCACTGTAATCACAGTTTATAACACTAGCCTCTTTTTTGTACACAAAATTTAGTCTTAAAATCACTTGCATGTTATATTAGACACAGGTGTAAAAATAATTTAAAGGGATCATTACCCTGGTGATGGAGGTAGCAAGGACCTCTGAAACACTGGTAAATTTCTGTCATACTGTGTGGACTACAACCCAGAAGACTGTCATCTTCGGGCTCACCACTGTGGAAACCTCAAATTCTACTTTGTATTCAACTTGATTAAGTTATTGTCCAATGGAAATGCTCTTGTAAAGTGGTAATGAACCTTTGGTTTCTGTGAAAGCAGGAATTTCTTGAACTATCGACTTTTGCGACATAGTTCTTGCATGGTAGAATTTTTTTAGGTAAAGACAGATCTTGGAATTTGTTGCTTGACTGAGTGTAACATATTTTCAGTTCTCTATGAAACAAAAATGTTCAGATTACACATCAAATGAATGTACTGCACAAAATTCCAGTATTTTTTAGTGTATGTTTTGCAGTTCCTGTTAGAAGGAACAGATGACACATTGGCAGTTCTTTCAATTGACGAACTTGAGAAACTGATTCAAGAGGGACCAACAAGGGATGCTCATTGTATTGCCTGTGGCAGCTTCACTGCTGGTGATAAATGTGAAGAATGCATTGCGGGCAACTTCCGTGGCTCTGAGGACCATCGTGCTCCATGCCGTCCGTATGTCTAAGTATTTTTTTATGTTCTGCATGATTACATTGCTAAAAGTGATCCATTATGAGGCATTTTATATTCACTGTCCACAACGTATATCTTTATACAATGAAATTCAGGAAACTTTGTTATATTTTATGTACTGAGGTAGCATTCTTTATAAATATATTGTTATATTATATCCTGTCACAGTGTAGTTGTTAGCATTCCTGCCTCATATTTGATACAGCCCTGTTTTGAATATCTGCCTGAAGATTAGCTGTTCTGATAGATCTTTTTCTTGTTTGTGGTTTTCTTTTGTCCTAGGTAAATGATGGGATAGTAGTCTGCAAGAGTTAAGTAAATGCCTGTTACATTCTGTTTCTGAAACCTAATTAATATTTCAAATTATACTCATCTGTATGTTATGTACTTTATGACTTATTCCACATCCTATAGTCAGTCTGACTAACTTTTGGATACACAGAATGAACATTGTATGTGTGCAGCCTAGAAAGTCACACACTCTATTATTAGCAGACTGAAAAACATTTTGCTTGTTCTGATTTGATGTAAACTTTATGGATAATATTTTATTACACTAGAACAATTATAAAATAATAACAATCATTGTCAGTACTATAAACAGTGGAGCAATGGAAAGGAACAAACACAAGTGAGGAATATCTTTGTACAAAGACCAGTGTTCTGCATTCAGGAGTAGGGGGAACGACCTTGTTTGCCAACTGGGTTGCCTGTGTCACGGTGATTGAAAAGTCATGAATCCCATTTTTAGATTTTATTGATGGCTGCAATTCAATACAGTTCAGTTGGATTAATGAACACACAATATTGCAGTGGCTATACAAGATCCAACACAGGTGATATCATATCGTAACCTGTTCACACCACTCCGTCAGTTGTCTTTCAGCAGTTGAAATGCAAGGATATCCCCCCCCACACACACACACACACACAAGTGCAGCAAGTACTCATTGTTGAACACTGCCTGACCTGTATTTCTTACTTAACTTGCTGGAATGAGTTTAGGGATACATTTCCCGACTCTCCTGCACCAAACAAATCAACAGTGTCCTGTCTGATGAATTGCTCCTGTGACACAGGAACTCTTCACCAGCTTGCATGAAACATAAGGGAAAGAGTGAATGCATGTATAGCCGAATGTGGTGGTCATTTCAAGGACTTAATATAACATTATTTTGTTTTCTGATTTAAGTGTAATTTATTTTTTGACAAAGAATATGTGTCAGGAATGGGTTGTGTGACTTTACAGTCACCTTGTCTTTACCTAACTCTTGTGAACAGTACTGTTCGCGACTGTAATCTTGAGACTTGCGGGGTGAGGAAGTGGGGTGAAGGAGGAAAGACAGTGTCTGCTATGCCCAGCCTTTAAGGCAATGCCCTAGGTAAGCGATAAGAAGCGAGCTGTGCGAGCTGGATAAGCAGCATGGGGTGTCATATGACATAAGGGAATCGCTTGTTGTGTCCTGCGTGAGAGAAACACACGGCCTTCCTGCGCATGCAACTTCAGTGTACTGCACGGTCAGAGCTTATCTGCGCATGCGCCTAACTGGCCAGCGCAGCGACCTGCGCGAAAATATCAAAATATTTGATCTCGGAATCCGGCCGCTTTACTCTCTTGACTGATTCGCTGTAACCTAGGACAGCGCCATACAAACAGCCAGTTTGATATTTCCGCTTCACCCACGCAAATCGCACCGCTCGCACTTAATCGCTCACGTAGGACACCGGGTAACACTTCGGACTTTCCGCATTCCTTGCAAGTCTCAAGATTACAGTCACGAACAGTACCTTGACATAGATACTGACCTTTCCTTCTTAATGTTGATCCTGTGTGTGGGCATTTGCATTATGTATAAATTGGCCATTATCAGCCCTGATGATGAAAGCAGTGTGTTCCTTTGAAACACCAGCAATACAGCTTACCTTCACTGAAAAGTAGTATCATCATTAAAAATGAAACCATGAAAGCTTAAAATTAGTTATGGTCTTTCTTTCCAATTTTATCATGGATAGTCCCTCTCTTTATAACATGAGTCTCTTTGCTTTCTCTGTAATGGAAACATTACTAATATAGAAGTGAGATTTGGATTACAAGTGTAACACCTTTGAAAGTTAACACCAGAACAAGAACTGGAATGTATGTCTGAGAAACTTTTCTACACCAAGGATCATCTCATAACAGAATGTTCAAGGTTCTGTGAAGATATAATGTATTTAGATGGTTATAATTTGCAATGTACAGCTACCATGCAATGAGCTTCACAGATTGCATTTGGTAGATAACTAACTGTTTTGAATAATGACCAGCTGTTCTGACTGTGGGTTGTCACTGTCTCATCAGTCAGTAGTACTTTAACATAACATTAACAATAATTACTTTCTTCCATTTCCGTCTCAACTTATAATGAAGTAGGATTTTGCAGTTGTAAGTTTGGCTGTGTCATATCTCAGACAGCCAGATACTGATTTCTCACAGTAGAGACCCAGGTTCAGTTACAGGTGACTTAAAATGAGATTCATCGTAGGTGAAGTGGCACTGGAGTGGGTTTTTGTCTGAATTCTTCTGTTTACCCCTACTAATTGCTCCATACTCATCTGTCACTGCCTCATGTGGTATGCGGCCAAACAGTGCATCATACTCTTAATCCTAAGATGTCTATGACCCTGGACATGGCTGTCTTGGAGTAAGGGTATTTTATTTCCTTTTACAGGTAGTTTTAGCTTCTTTTTTTACTCCCTCAAGTCATTTCTGCACCTGTGGGTTGACTTTTGCACAAGAGTCTCTTAAATTTTTTGTCGCTAAGTTGCATGTTTGTTATGTGTGGCATACATATATATTTCTGATGGTGTGTGACAGGTGTGAATGCCATGGACATGGGGATCAATGTGACCCAGTGACAGGAGAAAAGTGTAACTGCCAGAATAATACAGAGAGTGATGCCACTTGTAACAATAACAAGAATGCAAACCAATGCTGGAAGTCTCAGTGTTCTAAGTGCCGTGACTTTTACATGGGCAATCCCACTGATGGTCATCAGTGCTATCGCCAGATGTCGTTTGACAGCAAGTTCTGCTTTGATGCCAAAGAACTGGGTAAAATGATGAACATGCATATTAGAATCATAACTTATACTGTATACAACAGAATCTTGCTATACTTTCTAGCAAAGAATATTCCAATAGGACATCAGTATATATGTTTTTTGATACATGAATTTGAAGATGTGGTAGTAGAGTTTAAAATTATGAGACCCATTGATAACTTTTTGATATGTTATGATTGCAAAATTAACTTCCTGTTATTTTCCAACAGAGGAATGTAAAATGAAACCAAAGCCTTTGCATCCTGGACAAACTGTGTTCTTCGTTGTGCAGCCTCGGTTCATGAATGTGGATATCCGTGTTATTGTGGATGTGACTCAGGGAGCCCTGGACTTGTACATGAGTCCGTCTGATGATACCTTTGTTGTTAATGTAAACTCTAGTACTGGAGCTCATACGGTTAGTATTCCGAGTTTAATTTCACTCTTATTTTGTTTCATTTTGTACGTTCCAGAGTTTGTTGCACCAAGTGTTTTATTACAGGTGGAGATAGACCCCAAATTCCATTGGCGAGAAGAAGAGTATAAAGACATGTCAGGTGGCTCACACAGAAGGCTCAGTGTTGTAGAAGTCAGTGCTGGGAGTGATGATTTTGCTGCCAATGGTTCCACAACCCGAACCACCAGTGCTGATTATATGAAGCCAAATGTATATATGGTGAAGGATCGAGAAGCCCATGGTCTCACAACGTTTGTGACCATCACCCAAAAAAATACTTTCTTGATAGTGCGAAACCTGAAGAACCGTCTTGTGTTGACTCTCCCACAAGATCGCCATGACTTGGGCTCCACAAAATTCTACCTTGCTCTAACAGCAGTGTTACCAACCCCACAAAATGGAGATACTTCATCTCGTCCTAGTTATGGGATAATATTTTTCCGACAGGATCAACTTCACATTGACCTTTTTGTATTCTTCTCTGTCTTCTTCTCTTGCTTTTTCTTGTTTCTGGCTGCATGTGTTGTGGCATGGAAAGCCAAACAGGCAGCAGATGTGCGTCATGCAAGGCATCTCCATGTCGTGGAGATGCTTCACATGGCCAAACGTCCATTTGCCACAGTGACACTATTGCTGGATTTTTCTCGTGATTCTGATGATCCGTCTGGCTCCCTATCTTCCACTGCCAGCACATCTCAGTCTCCACACAGGAAGAAGCAGCGTAAACAGCAGTCTGTAGGTGACATCCGACCTGTTGCTGTGGAACCCACAGATGATGGGGTTGCTGCAGTTGGTACGGTGTTTGTGCGTCTTCCTGGTGGCAGAGAAGCTCCAGTCCGTCTGGCACTTGCATCCTCTCTGATTCTCCTAGCTAGGGTTTATCCTTTGAATGGAAGGGCTTTCCTGAGGCGTAGGAGCAGCCATGCCCCATCATAGTATGTCTAAGAATTTGCTCTGCTTTTAAATATCTTCTTCTGTAAGCTGTAAATGGAGCATTCTCACAGCAGTGATAGTATTTGAGGACAGTGTCCTTGACTCTTGTCATTCTCGCACAATGTGGAACGTTTTTTTAATACGTGAATAGTTGATTAACATGGAAGGTGAGTTTTGCACCTTCATGCAAATATGTGATCCAAACATAACATTCAAGAAACGAATGTAGTTGGTGGGATATATTCTACCAAGCTTAAGTACTCTATTCTATTGGAATCCAATAATAATGTCACTGATATTTTTTTACCCTAGCTACTTTTAATATTGTGGGGAATCTTTTAGTTCTGTACATAAGTGTTTTCCTGTGATTGTGAATTTTGTCCAGGGACTGTATTGAGAACAGTCTGTTATATTATATGGAAGCTGCTCTTAATCCCATCACCTCGCATGTCTTGTTTTGCAACAGGAATACGCTTGTCATCTGCTTGGATGGTGAGTAATAGCATCCAGTATCCTGTACTGATATTTTATATTTTTATTTGTACTGAGGAGTATACAGATTTAAAGTGCACACATGGTTCATGGAGGAAGAAAAAAATTGTGTTTATTAATTGATCTGATTTTTTTAAGGCTTTGGTAGTGTAGCACTGCATAACTAATTTAAACCACTTGTACAATTAGGTTGGTGGGTGAGTGCTGATCAGATTACGGTCATAGCTCATGTTCTACCAAACTAGCTGTGCTGTAGCATCCCAGTCTTTTATAAGGTGCTAAAAAGCAGATAATTTATGTATATAAAATGTACCACATTATAAACTTGTTACAATATACTGTGCTTATCTGAATCTAAAACAAGAATTTGAAATTATCTGCTAAAATAAAATGTTTAAATGTGTGCATAGTAACAGTTAAAACTCTTCACAGCTTCAGAGTTTTTCATTCATTCTGCTTTATTTTGTATTCATTCTCACCCTCCTTCACAGATACTTCCAGTGCTGTAGAAATACAACTTAAAATCTACTAGCCACTTCATAGAATACTCACCTCATCCACCCTGATATGTGTTCTGTGTATAAGATGTAATACACCTAGAATAATACTTGCCACCAGCCTGTGCTAACTTGCTCATGGCAATTAGACCTTGGATTCTTGCACTAAAGTGGATCATTCTGTGGCAAATCTGTATTGTACTAAAACCTTTGACCTTAGCTGGATATTCTAGTGTGTGAATTTAAAACATTTATCAGTTTCATAGATGATAATGTAGGAAGATTTCTTGTCATAGGTTCAGATAAATGCAGTAACTGAGCAATGAAATGTACAAATTTAGGAGGTGACTGTTGTGTTGAGATTATGCTTGGGATTATTTGCATTCTTGTTTTCATGAAGGTTAGGTTTGTGTTTTGCAGGAATATTACGAAACACTGTGCAATAACAGTGGTCTCTCTTTCCAACAGTGTAGTTATTTTTAAAATAATTTCAGGATAGCATTCCCTGTTCTTGTAAAAGTTAAGCACTAATAATACCAAGAATATTATTTATCTGTTCCTCTTGTGCATGTAGGTTTCATGTTGCTGTACTATAAAGTGAATTATAACAGAAACACAAGTTACTGGTTTATCATCAGCGTAACAAAACAGACTTCTCATGTTACATGCACTATTCTTCAGAAACAGAAGGCATAGGGTAACTATTAGAACCATCCAGTATATTAGAAGAATGAAATTTATGATATTTTTAAGTGAATAAGACATAATGGTTGTGAAAATATGTGTATATAGTGTGTAATATTCTCTCAAAGAATTTATTTTATAGTAGATAATTTAAAATGAAGATGGAATGTATTGATCATCTTAATGTTGTTCCCCATTACAAGGCAATTTGTATATTTTACTGGTTAGTGGTGGTCAGTGTTACCTGTAGCTGACAGCTGTTCTGTCCATGTGATGTAAATTGTCATGACATAGCAGAGACTCTCCATCACTTTTAGTTCTTAAAACCTGCTAAGTGTTTGCTGTGATGGTTTCTGTTGTTATATGCAGATGTTGCCTTGTAATAGATGAACTTGTAAAATATATTGAAAAAGAGAAACAAAAAAGTTTACCTACAGTTTTTTAAGTTGAATCTCTGTAAAGTTATCATGTTAAAGCTTGAATAATTGTATCATATCAATGTTTTATACTTCAGGTACATGATTTGTTAATGAGGTGGTGCAAGTATGGTTTTAACTGAGCATAATAATATGGCACAAATTAATTTGTCCCATGTGAATCTGGCCCTGTTGCTGCAGTTTAATGCAATGATCAGGACAGTCCATTTGAATGATGTGTGTGAGTGTATGTGTGTGAATTTAGTTAATTGCTTTGAATATGAAATTTACATCGGCAGCAGATATTTGATATTATTATATATATATCTGAAGCTGCGAGCTTCATTTAGAAGAAAATGATTTGGAGATACGAGAGATGAAATGACGAGCTTCTACTCAATAATAACAATAATCGAGCATTTCTCCACACAGGTCTCAAGAGTCTTGGGTTTCAACAGTAACAGATGTAGTAATACATTTTAATGATTCTGAAACAAATTTGGCTTGTAACTGATATGATTATTAAACTTACATTGTATTTTAAAACCAGAATTCTTCATCAGACATGTTATGTTTTAACCTTTATTATATGAGAATAGGTCTTTAAATGCTCCCTATTACCAGGCTGGTGGCCAAAATTTGGCTTGGGAATTTAACTAGTAATGGCATTATTATGGAGAAAACGTCTTTCATATACGAAACTGTTTGTGCTAAAATACTGTAGTGAGTTCTTTAAAGAAAATACATTGCCAGTTCTGTTGTGCTATGTTTTAATCATTAAAGTATATATCTCCAAAACAAGCTGTAGATTTCTAAACTGATTTAAATACGGTATATATAAATCAAAATGTACAGTACTTATATTTTAGTAAATGTTTTTCTGCACACACTGACAGAAAGTTGGTTTCGAATTTTGCTTCTAGCCCCTTTCTACGCAAAAGTAAAATTTAAAAAAACCTGAAACTTCCCACTACAGCTACCTGTGATTTCTTGTTCTTAGGTTTTCACAGCTTTGGTTCATTGTGTATCTTTGGCTTATTGGACATATCTGCATCAAATGTTGAAAGTTTTCTGGCGTTTTGGCAAAAATTTCATTTTACATCCTTACACACACATTTGCCCTAAAGATGGTAACTGCATTGTTTGCCAAGATGTTTGATAATTTTAAACATTTTGTGCCGTTTATCTCCAAAATCAAAGCTTCTTGCTCTTCAAACACCGGGAATTCAGAATTTTCTGTACCCCTGAAACATTAATGGTTATTTTCAATAATTTTAAATACAAATTCCAGGCAGCTTCGTCTTTCACGCTTATTGGAAAGTGAGTAATCAGAATCTGAAATATGTGCTTTACAATTACAATTTGGAAAAATCTTTATTATTTCAAGAAGTAAGTGTTGTAGCAGCTGTTTTAGTTTAAGAATAATGAGTATTTCTTTAATTTGTTATCTTAATTAGAGTTAAACTGATTTTATATCTTATTGGAACTATGATATATTTTTTAAAATGTTAATATATGCCATAGTTGGAATTCTTGCTGTATGAGAATTAATGTTATGGGAAAAGTGGTAGAATGATATAAATTCATTCAAATAATAATTCCATTTCTTTGGTATAATGAACTTGTTCTTCATCTCATCTGTCTCCTGTTTTATTTAATTGTACTAAAAGAATGGGTGTGTTTAGATATTATGTACAGATGTGAATGTATGTTGGTGGAGGTGTGTTCCACAATTTTTTGTTGAAGGCTGTACAATCCTTTAAAAGCTTGTGGTGAAAGGCAAACAATACTCATCTTAACTACAACCTGACATTAATGTATGTGTCTGTGTATTGCAGTTCCATGTCACATTAGCGAGTGGAATTAAATGATTGCATAGCTACTTGCATCATACTCCATCATTTTCTTATATTTTAATCAAAATTATAAATACTGTATTTCATCACATTATCCTCAGCTATTCATTGTTTTGGGATGAAGTAACTCTGGTTTGTGATTTACGTAAGATCTTATGAAGATTGTCTTGGAAGATACTGGACACTTGATCTGTCACTAAGATATTTTCTTTAAAAGAATAAAAAACCAAAAAAGGGTAGACCTTAAAGAGTGTTAAGTGTTAACAGAACATAACCAAATGTTTTCCTTTTAAACTACTCATGTAGGTAATTCAGTTCTAAAGGGTTCTGATGATGGTGGAGTACACTTAAAATTATTTGCTGTCTGGACCTTTTCCCATCCTTGTTTACAAGAAGAAACCGTGTCGTTTTGGAAACTTGCTTTGGTTGTGTCTTCAGGTGAGAGATACCTACTCGGTTGGGACTGTCAGATAGAGCTAGTCTCCTCTTGCCTGAAGACGGAAACAGCCAGTTTCCGAAACATCATGGTTTCAATTTTACATAAAAAATGAGTATGCATTAATTATGTGATGAAATGTGGTAAACTTTACAAATTTATTTCTTACAAAGACATGTTTTTAACACATTTAGACCTGTGATCAGAAAGAAACTTCCATTATCTTTCTGTGTCCTGCATAAAAACCTAAAGATTAAAATATACAAAACTGTACCTTTATTTGTTTTATATCACTAAGGAAAAAAGTTAAATTGGGTGTTTTTGATAAACAAGTGCTGAGGAGAACATTTGGATTCAAAGACGGTAAAGTAACAAAAAGAAGGAATTATATAATGACTAGGGTTTGGATGTTCATGACATGTCATATTTTTGTTGGGGCTTCTATTTTCATTCTAAACTGAAATTGAACACAAATTGGTTTATTCTTATCACAATTAGACTGTATTTATTTTGCATATAAATGCATATTTAGGTCATTTTGATGTTTTCGGTCATATTTGTAGTTTAATGCATATTTTGGTTACATTTTGAGGATAAAATTCTTTCTTGTAACTACATTTCTCAGGCATTTACAGCGAATCCTTAGGTTAGTTAAGATGCCTTCGCATCGCTACTAACGCGCCTTGGTACGTTAGTAACAGGCAAATACACGAGGATTTGGGGATCCCATTCTTTGCCGACCACATCAGAACACTGACTGAGAGATTTGACTCGAAGTTAGCTGGTGTGGGGAACCCCTTCGTCCGGCAACTCTGGAGGCACCCCAGAGATCCAACCAACCAAATTCTTTGAACAACTTGCCTGACGGGATAACCGTACATCAGCAGCAACAGATCCCAGTTTGAATGGTCGAGGCTCCCGCCACGACGGAACCCTGTTAGCGCTAGCAAAATTTCCGTTTTTAGTTTAAGATCGTGTACCATTTCCAGCAATGCGCCTCGTGCGCAGGAATGGTGTCACCTAGGAAGGGACGATGCTTCCGCTTCCGCAGAACTCCGCCCTTAGTTAGCTTTTTGATTGGGTGGGTGGTTGGTTGGTGGTAAAGTGCTCATTAATAGAAGTATAATATTGCTATGTAGATGTTGCAATCATAGGCTTATTTTCAGTACGTATACAGCGGTTGATTGCTATTTGCTTTAAAATTTTCCTAGAGACCACTATAATGGGCAAATATTAAAATAATTATCCTATCAATAGAACTAACGTATGCCTTGGATAGACGGTAAGACAGTCGTCCCAAAATAAGATGATCACATATTGAGTTATGTCTGCAAGATTTTCTTTCTAACTAATCATGCAGGAAGGTTATATATTCACAATTGATATAGCACTAAAATATTGTGCGCATGCAAACGACCTTATTCGTTGCTTATTATATATATTTGTAGGTTGGTGTCCCTGATTTCACAAGACCGCCATTTTAGACAACGGTGTTTGCTGATGATGGAGGGTTTTGATATGAAATTAATTTGTAGATTGTGTGCAGGAGAAAATGAGTTATATATAGACGTTTTTGGCGAGGATGGAATAAAACACAGTATATCGAAGAAAATCAGGCTGTGTTTACCTATTACAGTAAGTTATGTAGAGAGTAAGTTTTATGTTATGTAATTGTGTGTGTGATTCCGAGTTTCATTTTTAGTTGCATGACCTGACATAAAAGTGTAATCCATACAAGCAGTTTTGATTTTATACCATACAGAGACCATTCAAAAGTATCTAAGTGGCCCTTATATTGAAAGGTATACCCATAAATTGTTATTTCTTATTGACACAAGTTGTTGAGAAAGCAAGACTGATGACTGCAGGTAAAATTAAACTTGTGTATAAGCTCTATTACAATACATGGTGAAATGTGAACTATGATTAACACATACCTTCTGCCCTTACAGTCTGTTGAGATTAACTGGTTTTCAACCAGTTTGTCATTGTACTGCAGTAGGGAGGTGTGAATTGCATTTTTTACATTTCAGGACTTAATATAGCCATGGACTGTGCTTTATGAGAGGTTTGATGCTTCCATCTAACTACTGGGGGTAGACTGCAAACAGGCTACAACTTTTACCCATCATATTCATTTTATTTTATTTATGTAATTATAATATTTTGTAGTCTCACAAGTAAACAGAGTCGGCATAGCTCAACCAGTAAAGTGCCTGGCTGTGGACTGGGCGACCGCCGTTTGGTCCCCGTCGGAGGCAAAGGATTTTTCCTGTAGCATCTGCGTCCAGACCGGCTCTCAGGCCCACCCAGCCCCCTATCCAATGGGTACCGGTGTCTTTTCCCAGGGGTAAAGCACGGCTGGGGCTTGATGCTGACCAATCACCCCCATCTAGTGCCGACGTCAAAATTGAGTAGGACGTATACCTCCTCTACCCCCAAGCGCCTACATGGCGTATAGTGGGACAGCTTTACTTTACTTTACTCACAAGTAAACAGCCTGACAGTTTTAATGCAAGAAAATGTCTATTTTATTGTTGTTATGAAATTAATTATTTATGGGAAGCTTGAGCATCTTGTAGGATTTGAGATTTTCACAGCAGTCCTTATGATTGCAACAGCAAAGACATCTGAACTGTCAGTAAACTTATACCAGATTGCGTGGCACAACAGCTCAGAAGACAGCTATCTTGAGCGTCTTGTTCATATTACCTGTTGTGAAAGCCTGTGTTAGACTATGAAAACCAAATACCAAAATTAATAACATTATATTTATGTGTATTTGAAAATTGTAGAGGTGGTGGTTGTCCATAGGTTATTGCTAATATATTCACATGAATATGTAAGACAGGAATGAATTATTATAGTCTGTTTTTGTTTATTTGATTAAATATTCAGGAATCAAAAAAGTTTCATTAATATTTAATAGAACTTAATGAGACTGTTATTTATATTTTGAAATGTAGTGAGCCATTTTTGAGAAGCCTGGAAAGTATTGTTTGAAAATGTCTGTTTGGGTGCTTGAAGAGAGCCTTATCTGTGCAGTCTCAGACAGTAAGAAAGAATTTTAGTCCGTTACTATAAAATTGATTGAAGGATAAATTATTGTTATTGTTATTTAATTAAGGGAAATACTGATTTTATCTTTTTTAATTACTTATATGCTTAGACAAGCATATATCTGTCTGTAGCCTGACAGCAGAAGTCGATTGGGAACATGAATTGATAGTGGTTTGTTAATTATTTTATCAGATTAGAGAAGATGATACATTACCTAAACAGATATGTTTGAGGTGCCTGAAGAAGTTAGACACTAGCTATGCATTGTATTCAGGATGTGTGAGTGCAGAGAATACCATCAAGAGGCTGCTGAAGAATTTCACACAAACTGAGTCAGCAAATTTACCTGTTGATACTCCGCTTGATCAGGTGCAAAATGATGTAAGTTTTATCTGTTACACATGAACTTTTCTCAAATTTTTCTTCTGTATGTTGGGTTCTAGGCAAAGCATAACTTCTTATGCAGTATTCTCCCTTTATATTTGAGGGAAAAGTATTTTTTTATTTAAATGCTTATTGTATCTTTATTTTACCACAGTTGATTGATTGATTTATTTATTTATTTTGTGTGGAGATAGGAAAACTTTGCCTAGAACCCTAGACATTATATATAATGTAATATACATATAGTGTAAAATGCTGCAGTTGGACCAGGTGATGTACTCTTGAGTGTTGACATCTGAATTAACACTAGGAATTAGATAGGTGGCCATCGTGTTCCATTGTCCATGTAAATTGGTGGTTAACCACTTGCTCTAAGATTTTACACAAACAGCTGGGTAATTATGTAGGCTTGGAACTTGTGACTAGGAGAAGGTCCTTCCCAGTTTCAAAATGCAGATTATTGTGCCTTTTTTCCACAGGAAGAAGGTCATTCTCCATCCGAATGCATTTGTAGATTGGCAGTCCATTGAAAAGGGCACGTAATGTTGTTCCCTTGCAAATTTACACTTAATCTTTTTTTCTCCACATGGCTCTTAATTTGTAAAAGTGTTGGGTCATAGTGCACAAAACTGCTGATGGAAGCAAATGAAGATTCAAGCGTTTCAGCAACTTCACAAGGGGATGTTTTTGTGTTACCCCAAACTGAAAGGCCGGGTATAGAGGAACTTCTGCAGAGTTTTCGCCAGGCATCACATGAAGGTGTTTAACTTGATGGAGAAGAAACTTATGCTTCCCATGATATTAATTTCACATCATGAGCAATAGAGCAAGCTGTTGCTCATAGCCATTTAAAATTGACCAAATGTTAACTATATCATTTCTTGATTTGCTCAGGAGCTGTAGTTAGTACATTACCTAAATGTAGGTTTTCATAAGAAAGCTTGATGTTACAGTGTTTGCAAGGTGTTATCACGTGAAACAGCTGAAAACCTCTTCTAGTCACATTTCACTATCGTACATAGTTTTTCATCATTGTTATCTGACAACTCTGACTAGTGAAAGCTTTGTTCTGAACACATTATTACAGTACAGTATGTCACATGTCCAGTTTGGATGGAACAAAGACCATAAAATTAAACACACATGGGCTTTGATTAGTTGAAGAAACTGTATTGATAATATTGTGTGAAATACTGAAGTCTGTCTGACTTGGGTGACAGCCCAGCTTGTAAGGCCAATCCTGACTAAATATGTGCTGAAGTTTTGAAACTTTTTTACCCCGCTGTTTATGGTGTGTGTCTGTGCATGTGCATAAATGGCATATCTGGCATGTGCTTGCAATAGACGCTACATGAGTATTTCAGCTATATACATACAACTCATAATTTGACAAAGTTTTTTAATAATCTTTTCAGACAAATGTTATTGCACAGCAGCAGCAGCAGCAGCCTACTCTGAGTTGGAGTAAACCTTTCATGAAATTTGGCAAAACTATAGGAAAACTGAAAGATGTATCTAGTAAAAAGAGAAGTAATGAACGTGTATCTGAACCAAGACCAAAAGTGAGAAGATTTGAAAATGAAAGATGTGATAACGTGAATTTGGAATGCGGTATTGATGATTCTAATGGTATTGGTTCCACATTGCCATCTGTGCCATTAGATGATGATGATGATGATGATGAAAGGACACAGACCCCTGAACAGGTTTCCCAATTTGGTCCATCAACTGAAGCTTTGTCACAATATAATGTAGCAGCATCCAGTCAGATTTGTGTAACTGGGAATGTATGTATAACGGCTTCAGAACAGCAGCAGTTTACAGCATCATCAGTTGGCCAGCATGTAGTGAATATTCCTACAAGTTCAGGAGGAACGTTTCCTAGTGTAGGATCCCAGATAGAATCTGCTGTTTCATTGTCAGATGTGGCAGTGACATTGAATGGGCTGGCTAATCAGTTGCAAGATCAAACATCACTCTTACAATTACCTGTTAAAGCCAGAAAAATAGCATGTGTGGCTCCAACACTGTCAGCAAAAAGTTGTGAGGTGTATGGTTCTAATGCCATTCAAAACAGTTCGTCTGTTGTTGTTAATCAGCGGGTAGTGGATTCGGGGAGTCAGCATCTGTCCTCAAGGTATGCCAACAAAAACCTTCAACTAGTAAATTACTTGATGATGTAGTGTGCAAGGAACCCTGTATGTACAATTGAATGTGGAAGATGCAAAATAGTGTAAATTGGAGGAAATGCGTAACTCATAAACGTTTTGACCAAATCTAAGGTAATCACATTTTAACAGGTCTTGTCATGTATCTTTTGCCTACCCGAGCACATTGTATTCATGGGGAATGTCCTACAGACTTCCTCTTGTAAGCCAAATTAACAAATCTTGTGGCTGTTCTATTTTAATGCATCTTGGTACAAGTTCCTCATCCTTTTTGTCATGCTGTGATAACAAAGACTTACTGTGTGTCCGTGCTGTTTGCTGACACAGGTTACTACTTTTTAATTAATGGTGGTGTGCAATATTTTGTTGGCAAAACACAGGCTTGTTGAGTATTTTCATTTTATTGTAGTGTTCATGTTCTTTTGTTGTATTTTGTATGTGCGTCTAAACAGTGAATTGCAGAATGTTTGGCATAGAGGAGAGTTGTTATTGAGATTTAAAGAGTAAGTGCCGTCTTAAAGCTGAGATAGAAATTACAGGGTCCTTTTTTTTAAAACAGATGACTTGTGTTTTCAGGAACTGAAGTAAATATCATATTTGTGAGGATTATTTGTGGCTACATTTAACTTTGTGTTATCCATTGGTATATGCATCACATTGTTGTGCTTTCTCCAATCTAAGGTTGATGAGACATTTACACTTTATTTCACTGTTATTAGTTTTTTACCCTGTTGTAGTTGCTAGTTTCTTCCATCTTTAATCATGCCTTTCTTGGAGTTCTTTAAAAACATTACTCTTAATAAGATTTAAATATCTTATTCATTAAGATGATTTGTACTTTATTATTTGCAGTGTTCAAGCCGAGGGTGTCTCTTCAGAAGATAATGGAACAGCTGCTACCAGTGCAGTTAATGGCGCCAAGACAGGAGCCACAGTTACAAGAATTCCCCCTGCAGGTAGTTCAGTCAGTTTGGGATCTCCTACTGCTGATGATGTCACCGAAGAAAATACGAGACATCTTTGTCAGTACTGCAACAAAACGTTTCCAGAAAACATAATTGTTCATCACAGAAAACTTCACTTCAGGCAGAGTTTCTTCAGTTGCTTAACATGTGGAAAAAACTTCCGCACGGAAGTTGGTTTAGAGAACCATAGGTGTGTAGGCTCTACAGATCAAGCAAGATGATTTACTTGCTGCGGAGAGCGTGTTACGTACATACCTTTCCTTTGTTATTCTCTTCTATGAAAAATATGTGGACACTCTTATTTCAGACTTGGCAATTTGCATATACAAGTTACTAGCCGTGAACAGATGGTATGCTGATGTAGCATTTATATTTAACTGCATTTACTTCATTAGTCATTCTGAAACTCTTACACCATGTAACACTTCTTAAAGTAAAATACCACTTGCATCCTATAGATGTAAAGTTAAAACTTTCAAATAAAGCTCTTAATTTGAGACTGTATTAAGTAAATTTGAAGAGAGAGTAATATCTGAGTAATTGAGTGTAGTTTGAAGTTACAAACTAGCACTTTGCAAAGTTTATGTTATCACTAGGGTTCGGATGTTCATGACATGTCATATTTTTATTGGGGCTTCTATTTTCATTCTAACCTGAAATTAAACACTAATTGAGTGATTCTAATCACAATTAGACTGTATTTATTTTGCATATATAGCAAATATTTTTTCATAACAAATTATGTCATATTTTGCCTTTTGTGGGTCATATTTGCATGCATGTTTCTCGGTTTTTCGGTCATGAACATTTGAACACTAATTATTAGGGTTATAATTCGCACACAACAGCTTACGTGCATGATATTTGTTATCGACCACTGGCATGTTGATAATGCACATAACCAGTGATAGATGCCACAACGATCGGCTGTTGACCGCCGCGGACGACTAGAATGCAGTGTAAGTTTCATACCTCCATTGACAGATAGCTGCAACTGTATTTGAAATGTCACCGATAAATGGCAGCACCAATAGGTGTCACAGAAAACTGTAGGCCTGACATGTTTTTGCGTTTGAAGTTTGTGGTTGTAAAGAATAGAACGATCAGAGGATTGGAAGGAAGCATCTATCCCAGTGGCAATACTTTGCAGCTTGCTGCCTCAAATCTTTTGCCATCAATGTCTTTTTTTGATGTAGTTGGTGCGTTGGTTTTTATTCTTGTAAGCAACTGACGCAAGTAAAATGCAATTTGATTCTTGGATGCTTAACATCGCAGTACGATGTGCCACTACGTCATCGTAGATCGTCTTCTCATCTGAGGACTTCAAGCATCCATCGCTTTGGTATTACAGATTGTGAATGCAAAGCAAAGCTCTCCCAATATACGCTATGTAGGCGTTTGGTGGTGGGGGATTGCGGATTGTAAGAAATTAAAAAGTACGAGAATACATTTACTTCCAATTTCATTACTTATAGATGACATTTAATGAAAACCTGCTATTCCATTCTCGAATAATAAATAATAAGTACGCAGTGAAATGCCCGGGAGATGACCCCACCAAGGCAGACCATGTTTCCAAGGCCAATGGCATTCTCAAGTAATGCATAATAGAGTCACCTTCCCATGTCACGATTTTCACATTCCATGACGTTGGTATTAACGACTGAAGGATCTAGAAAGCAAGATTATTGACTAAGAGCCAACAACGTAACGTCTGTAACAAATTTAATGAGTCTGTCGAGTATAGGTAGACATCGATGATAAGAATATCTAGGGATATGACGTCATCAGGGCAACCAATTGACTGACAAATGCAACTTTGAAAACAAAATAAGAATTGGTATTCATTTTGATGACATAGTGGCAAAACTCCAAACCATTAGATTTATTTTGCTATTCTCCAGTTGTTACATGGCAAAACATGTAATTTGTAGGACTGCCAATAGATGGCAGCACGCTAAAGCGAGTGCTTAAGTGTAAATAACACCTTATATCTTAATTGCATCATGCTTGTGTTCCTCAATACAGTACTTTTATTTTCCGTCGTTACACAAGCTTATTGTTAAAATCATATAAAATTTCACATAAAATTGTTACATTTTAAAATTGACGACATGTTTCGATATACAATTCTATCATCGTCAGGTCTATCAAAATTAAAATTAAAATCTGGTGTATCTGTTGCTCTGCTTATATTGCTTATGTTTTATCCGTTTTTATTACATCTCCAGGCTTCTTTCATTTAATTTTGGAGACGCGTCTGGGTGCCTATATCGGGTTGTGTGTGAGGTGCGTGTCCGTTGTTATTGAATGGCAGACAACCGTCTGTTGCTGTCTGCCATTCAATAACAACGGACACGCACCTCACACACAACCCGATATAGGCACCCAGACGCGTCTCCAAAATTAAATGAAAGAAGCCTGGAGATGTAATAAAAACGGATAAAACATAAGCAATATAAGCAGAGCAACAGATACACCAGATTTTAATTTTAATTTTGATAGACCTGACGATGATAGAATTGTATATCGAAACATGTCGTCAATTTTAAAATGTAACAATTTTATGTGAAATTTTATATGATTTTAACAATAAGCTTGTGTAACGACGGAAAATAAAAGTACTGTATTGTAAATAACACCTAAAAGGAAGAAAATACTCTTAAAATTATTTTTAAATCCGCTATATTTAGCCTTCTAATTGTGATATGTACCAGTCCTCGCAAGAATGATGCCAATGCAATTTGCAATCGTACATCAATTTTTAAACTGTACATCGGAGCCAATTTGGGATTATAAATATGGCTCGCCTGCAGTAAAGTGCTCATTAGTAGAAGTGTAATATTGTTATGTAGATGTTGCAATCATAGGCTTATTTTCAGTACGTATTCAGCGGTTGATAACTATTTTCTTTAAAAATTTTCCTAGAGATCACTATAATGGGCAAATATTAAAAAAATTATCCTATCAATAGTACAAACGTATGCGTTGGATAGACGGTAAGACAGTGGTCCCAAAATAAGATGATCACATATTGAGTTAAGTCTGCAAGATTTTCTTTATAACTAATCATGCAGGAAGGTTATATATTCACAACTGGTATAACACTAAAATATTGTGCGCATGCAAACAACCTTATTCGTTGCTTATTATATATTTGTAGGTTGGTATCCCTGATTTCACAAGACCGCCATTTGAAACAACGGTGTTTGCTGACGATGGAGGGTTTTGATATGAAATTAATTTGTAGATTGTGTGCAGGAGAAAATGAGTTATATATAGACGTTTTTGGCGAGGATGGAATAAAACACAGTATATCGAAGAAAATCAGGCTGTGTTTACCTACTACAGTAAGTTATGTGGGGAGTATCTATGTTTACATTTTTATGTTATGTATCTGTGGGTGTGTGATTCCGAGTTTCACTTTTAGTTGCATGACCTGACATAAAAGTGTAATCGATACAAGCAGTTTTGATTTTATACCATACAGAGACCATTCTAAACTATTTAAGTGGTCTTTATATTGAAAGGTATACCCAAAAATTGTTATTGACACAAGTTGTTGAGAAAGCAAGACTGTTGACTGTAGGTAAAATTAAACTTGTGTATAAGCTCTATTACAATACATGGTGAAATGTGAACTATGATTAACACATAACTTCTGCCCTTACAGTCTGTTGAGATTATCTGGTTTTCAACCAGTTTGTCATTGTACTGCAGTAGGGAGGTGTGCCTTGCATTTTTTTACATTTCAGGACTTAATATAGCCATGGACTGTGCTTTATGAGAGGTTTGATGCTTCCATCTAACTACTGGGGGTAGACTGCAAACAGGCTACAGCTTTTACCCATCATATTTTATTTTATTTATGTAATTATAATATTTTGTAGTCTCACAAGTAAACAGAGTCGGCATAGCTCAGCCAGTATTTCGGACTGGGCGACCGGGGTTCGGTCCCCGACGGAGGTAGAGGATTTTTCCTGTAGCCTCTGAGTCCAGACTGGCTCTTGGGCCCACCCAGCCTCCGATCCAATGGGTACTGGGGTCCTTTCCCAGGCGTGATGCTGACCACTCACCCCCATCTTGTGCCGAGGTCAAAAATGAGTAGGAGCTATACCACCTCTACCCCCAAGCGCCTACATGGCATATAGTGAGACAGCTTTACTTTACTTTACTTTACTCTACTCACAAGCAAACAGCCTGACAGTTTTAATGCAAGAAAATGTCTATTTTATTGTTGTTATGAAATTAATTATTTATGGGAAACTTGAGCATCTTGTAGGATTTGAGATTTTCACAGCAGTCCTTATGATGGCAACAGCAAAGACCTCTGAACTGTCAGTAAACTTATACCAGATTGCGTGGCACAACAGCCCAGAAGACAGCTGTCTTGAGTGTCTTGTTCATATTACCTGTTGTGAAAGCCTGTGTTAGACTATGAAAACCAAATACCAAAATTAATAACATTATATTTATGTGTATTTGAAAATTGTAGAGGTGGTGGTTGTCCATAGGTTATTGCTAATATATTCACATGAATATGTAAGACAGGAATGAATTATTATAGTCTGTTTTTGTTTATTTGATTAAATATTCAGGAATCAAAAAAGTTTCATTAATATTTAATAGAACTTAATGAGACTGTTATTTATATTTTGAAATGTAGTGAGCCATTTTTGAGAAGCCTGGAAAGTATTGTTTGAAAATGTCTGTTTGGGTGCTTGAAGAGAGCCTTATCTGTGCAGTCTCAGACAGTAAGAAAGAATTTTAGTCCGTTACTATAAAATTGATTGAAGGATAAATTATTGTTATTGTTATTTAATTAAGGGAAATACTGATTTTATCTTTTTTAATTACTTATATGCTTAGACAAGCATATATCTGTCTGTAGCCTGACAGCAGAAGTCGATTGGGAACATGAATTGATAGTGGTTTGTTAATTATTTTATCAGATTAGAGAAGATGATACATTACCTAAACAGATATGTTTGAGGTGCCTGAAGAAGTTAGACACTAGCTATGCATTGTATTCAGGATGTGTGAGTGCAGAGAATACCATCAAGAGGCTGCTGAAGAATTTCACACAAACTGAGTCAGCAAATTTACCTGTTGATACTCCGCTTGATCAGGTGCAAAATGATGTAAGTTTTATCTGTTACACATGAACTTTTCTCAAATTTTTCTTCTGTATGTTGGGTTCTAGGCAAAGCATAACTTCTTATGCAGTATTCTCCCTTTATATTTGAGGGAAAAGTATTTTTTTATTTAAATGCTTATTCTATCTTTATTTTACCACAGTTGATTGATTGATTTATTTATTTATTTTGTGTGGAGATAGGAAAACTTTGCCTAGAACCCTAGACATTATATATAATGTAATATACATATAGTGTAAAATGCTGCAGTTGGACCAGGTGATGTACTCTTGAGTGTTGACATCTGAATTAACACTAGGAATTAGATAGGTGGCCATCGTGTTCCATTGTCCATGTAAATTGGTGGTTAACCACTTGCTCTAAGATTTTACACAAACAGCTGGGTAATTATGTAGGCTTGGAACTTGTGACTAGGAGAGGGTCCTTCCCAGTTTCAAAATGCAGATTATTGTGCCTTTTTTCCACAGGAAGAAGGTCATTCTCCATCCGAATGCATTTGTAGATTGGCAGTCCATTGAAAAGGGCACGTAATGTTGTTCCCTTGCAAATTTACACTTAATCTTTTTTTCTCCAC
Organism: Zootermopsis nevadensis; assembly: GCF_977971745.1. Lineage (NCBI taxonomy): Eukaryota > Metazoa > Arthropoda > Insecta > Blattodea > Termopsidae > Zootermopsis > Zootermopsis nevadensis. Next base: position 9,193,616 of record NW_028259153.1, on the reverse strand, counting down.
ATGGCTCTTAATTTGTAAAAGTGTTGGGTCATAGTGCACAAAACTGCTGATGGAAGCAAATGAAGATTCAAGCGTTTCAGCAACTTCACAAGGGGATGTTTTTGTGTTACCCCAAACTGAAAGGCCGGGTATAGAGGAACTTCTGCAGAGTTTTCGCCAGGCATCACATGAAGGTGTTTAACTTGATGGAGAAGAAACTTATGCTTCCCATGATATTAATTTCACATCATGAGCAATAGAGCAAGCTGTTGCTCATAGCCATTTAAAATTGACCAAATGTTAACTATATCATTTCTTGATTTGCTCAGGAGCTGTAGTTAGTACATTACCTAAATGTAGGTTTTCATAAGAACGCTTGATGTTACAGCGTTTGCAAGGTGTTATCACGTGAAACAGCTGAAAACCTCTTCTAGTCACATTTCACTATCCTAGAGTCTAGAATGATTACATAGTTTTTCATCATTGTTATCTGACAACTCTGACTAGTGAAAGCTTTGTTCTGAACACATTATTACAGTACAGTATGTCACATGTCCAGTTTGGATGGAACAAAGACCATAAAATTAAACACACATGGGCTTTGATTAGTTGAAGAAACTGTATTGATAATATTGTGTGAAATACTGAAGTCTGTCTGACTTGGGTGACAGCCCAGCTTGTAAGGCCAATCCTGACTAAATATGTGCTGAAGTTTTGAATCTTTTTTACCCCGCTGTTTATGGTGTGTGTCTGTGCATGTGCATAAATGGCATATCTGGCATGTGCTTGCAATAGACGCTACATGAGTATTTCAGCTATATACGTACAACTCATAATTTGACAAAGTTTTTTAATAATTTTTTCAGACAAATGTTATTGCACAGCAGCAGCAGCAGCAGCAGCCTACTCTGAGTTGGAGTAAACCTTTCATGAAATTTGGCAAAACTATAGGAAAACTGAAAGATGTATCTAGTAAAAAGAGAAGTAATGAACGTGTATCTGAACCAAGACCAAAAGTGAGAAGATTTGAAAATGAAAGATGTGATAACCTGAATTTGGAATGTGATATTGATGATTCTAATGGTATTGGTTCCACATTGCCATCTGTGCCATTTGATGATGATGATGAAAGGACACAGACCCCTGAACAAGTTTCCCAATTTGGTCCATCAACTGAAGCTTTGTCACAATATAATGTGGCAGCATCCAGTCAGATGTATGTATGTATAACGGCTTCAGAACAGCAGCATTTTACAGCATCATCAGTTGGCCAGCATGTAGTGAATATTCGTACAAGTTCAGGAGGAACTTTTCCTAGTGTAGGACCCCAGATAGAATCTGCTGTTTCATTGTCAGATGTGGCAGTGACATTGAATGGGCTGGCTAATCAGTTGCAAGATCAAACATCACTCTTACAATTACCTGTTGAAGCCAGAAAAATAGCATGTGTGGCTCCAACACCGTCAGCTAAAAGTTCTAATGCCATTCAAAACAGTTCTTCTGTTGGTGTTAATCAGCAGGTAGTGGATTTGGGGAGTCAGCATCTGTCCTCAAGGTATGACAACAAAAACCTTCAACTAGTAAATTACTTGATGATGTAGTGTGCAAGGAACTCTGTATGTACAATTGAACGTGGAAGATGAAAAATAGTGTAAATTGGAGGAAATGCGTAACTCATAAATTTTTTGACCACATTTTAACAGGTCTTGTCACATATATTTTGCCTACCAGAGCGCATTGTATTCATGGGAAATGTCCTACAGACTTTAACTTGTAAGCCAAATTAACAAATCTTGTGGCTGTTCTACTTTAATGCATCTTGGTACAAGTTCCTCTTCCTTTTTGTCATGCTGTGATAACAAAGACTTACTGTGTGTCCGTGCTGTTTGCTGACACAGGTCACTACTTTTTAATTAATGGTGGTGTGCAATATTTTGTTGGCAAAACACAGGCTTGTTGAGTATTTTCATTTTATTGTAGTGTTCATGTTCTTTTGTTGTATTTTGTATGTGCGTCTAAACAGTGAATTGCAGAATGTTTGGCATAGAGGAGAGTTGTTATTGAGATTTAAAGAGTAAGTGCCTTCTTAAAGCTGAGATGGAAATTACAGGGTCCTTTTTTTTAAAACAGATGACTTGTGTTTTCAGGAACTGAAGTAAATATCATATTTGTGAGGATTATTTGTGGCTACATTTAACTTTGTGTTATCCGTTGGTATATGCATCACATTGTTGTGCTTTCTCCAATCTAAGGTTGATGAGACATTTACACTTTATTTCACTGTTATTAGTTTTTTACCCTGTTGTAGTTGCTAGTTTCTTCCATCTTTAATCATGCCTTTCTTGGAGTTCTTTAAAAACATTACTCTTAATAAGATTGAAATATCTTATTCATACTTTATTATTTGCAGTGTTCAAGCCGAGGGTGTCTCTTCAGAAGATAATGGAACAGCTGCTACCAGTGCAGTTAATGGCGCCATGACAGGAGCCACAGTTACAAGAATTCCCCCTGCAGGTAGTTCAGTCAGTTTGGGATCTCTTACTGCTGATGATGTCACCGAAGAAAATACGAGACATTGTCAGTACTGCGACAAATCGTTTCCACAAAACATAATTGTTCATCACAGGAAACTTCACTTCAGTCAGAGTTTCTTCAGTTGCATAACATGTGATAAAAACTTCTGCACGGAAGTTGGTTTAGAGAACCATAGGTGTGTAGGCTCTACAGATCAAGCAAGATGATTTTCTTGCTGCGGAGAGCGTGTTACGTACATACCTTTCCTTTGTTCTTCTCTTCTATGAAAAATATGTGGACACTCTTATTTCAGACTTGGCAATTTGTATATACAAGTTACTAGCCGTGAACAGACGGTATGCTGATGTAGCATTTATATTTAACTGCAATTACTTCATTAGTCATTCTGAAACTCTTACACTGTGTAACACTTTCTTAAAGTAAAATACCACTTGCATCCTATAGATGTAAAGTTAAAACTTTCAAATAAAGCTCTTAATTTGAGACTGTATTAAGTAAATTTGAAGAGAGAGTAATATCTGAGTAATTGAGTGTAGTTTGAAGTTACAAACTAGCACTTTGCAAGGTTTATGTTATCAATAGGGTTCGGATGTTCATGACATGTCATATTTTTATTGGGGCTTATATTTTCATTCTAAACTAAAATTAAACACTAATTGAGTGATTCTAATCACAATTAGGCTGTATTTATTTTGCATATAAATGCATGTTTAGCAAATATTTTTTCATAACAAATTATGTAATATTTTGCCTTTTTTGGGTCATATTTAGCTATTTCTTGGGGCATATTGCATGCATATTTCTCGGTTTTTTAGGTCATGAACATCTGAACCCTAATAAAGACCTTCATAATTTTTTTGCTCTTCACCTAATAATATTAGTGTGGTGAAATAAGGAAGACAATATGGACAGGACAAGGGAAAAATCATAAATGCATAAAATATTTTCTTGTAAAATCTGAAGAGAAGAAATAAGTTGGGAGACATTGTAATTATGTAATTTTAGGATAATATTAAACTGATCTTGTACAAACAGGGTGTGAATAGGTGGATAAATTCAAGTGGCTCATAATAGGTCCCTTTGTGAGCTTCAGTTAATTTGGTAATAATTGTAAAACTGATTACATGGTTCAAGTTGTAAGTAAGATGCTTCTCTGATCTGAGTATTTTTAGGTGAATGAAATTATGTGATCTTTTTTTAAGTAAACATAGCAATTTGAATCTATATCTTTTAAGAAGAAGAAGAGTTCCCAGTATCTTAATTTACTAGTACTTCATACTCCATGGTAACAGATAACAAAATTGTATGTTGTTCAAAGAGCATATTAAATTCCAGTATTATGTGAACATGAGCTTCTGGATGTTTTCTCATATCCATAACCTTTCTTACCTTAATTGTTTTTTTTTCTTTCTTTCTTATTTTCTTCTTTTATTTCTTTCTCCAGGTAACTGTTCATAAATTGGATAAGTAAAGTTCCAGTTTGTGTGATTTTGTTGACCAAGTTCACCAATGGTTAAATAAGAAGGAAGTGACTGAACATTTTAAATGCTGTTTCTGAATGGTAAGGCATTTATAGATTTTTTTATAGAATTGCTTAATCCCTTTACTGTGTGCTATGTAATATTCCATTATGTTGCGTGCTTTGAAGAGTAATATCTCTTTTGGGACATCATCTCTGGTTGATAGTGAGTGAGTGTGTGTCATACTGTGTGTGAATAACAGTTGTAATATGTAGGTTTCATTTATATAACAATTTTTACAGCTACTTTTACCAAATTAACAGTTTAAAGCATAGACATTTTGTATTCCTTATGAACAGAGAACAGTATCTCATTCTATTTGACTACTATTGAAGGAACATTTCTGCCTATAGGTGTGCAAACTGTCTGTTGGTTTTGATGATATTGAACCTTGATAAGTTAGGTTATGTATTCTGATGCATTTACTTTATTATTGCCTTTAGATTTTCATGTTATGGCTTCTAACTTATGATGTTCTCTAAAAAACAGTATAAGACAGGCAAAGTGTAAGCAAACATGGACTTTCAGCATAAAATGTGACCAAAATTAGCCCCAGTGGTTCTTGAGTTGTGAGATGAGATCACAAAAGCCCCATTTAATTCTGTAAAAAAATGTATACAAATTCTTCATACCAATGTATTGACATTGCATATTTTCGTGGAACTGAAACATGATAGTGTAAACTCATCCAGAGTGGAGGTGATATTACCATGATCTCACACAATCTACTCTTCTGTCCAAAAAGCAAAATTTAGAGATTAATTTATTTTAGTGCTACAGTTGGTAAGTGATAATTGATTGAATTAGATTACTCTCCTGAATAGGAAACAATTATTATTTTCTTCACAGGCACAAGAATAATCCAAGACAACATTCTTTAAGTTTTTTGACCATATTATGATGCTCATATGCAATATTAATTTAAACTGAGGTACATTAGTGTAGCCTTTACTTATCCACAGGCTTGCAATTAAAATAAACAACTGAATCATAGGTTAGGTACAGTCCTTGTATAAAATATATGTTTTCAATTGCTATTCATTTGAAGATGACTTGACTTCTAGGAGGTTTTGCCATGTAGTCTTATGGTGCTTACTGTCTCCATCATCAGGGTCTTATCTCGCTGATTATGGAGGCAGTAAGAGGCTGTAAAACATAAGTCAGTTTCCACAAGCCTACACAGCTCATCTGCCCCCCCCCCCCCCCCCCCCCCCCCCCCCATGTATAAGAATGCGTCCAATGGAAATGCATGTTCTTTTAATGAACTGTAATGTTTTATTTTGCAAATGTGCTTTGTATATTGTGAAGATTTACATGTGGATTAAAAATTAACGTATTTTAATGTTTATGCAGCTGTAGTCAATTCCTATTCAACATAACAAGACATTTGTCACTTGTATAATGAAACAAACAAACCATGAATTATGTTAAATGGATAAAAATATATGAAATGTTATAAATAAGTGTTTGTTGATGTTTTATTTATAACCATGCATTTCAGAGAAAAAACTCATCTGGGTTACTGGCTATCCTGAATGGGATTTTGTGGTTTTTCTTGACCTCTTCACTAATATATTCCACACCCAATTTTAAATTTTTTACGTATGCACCAGCCATGATTTACTGTCCATGTAATTCAGTTCTGTGTAACCAATGCGAATGAAATGGTGTAACTGACCTAGCCAAATGCAAACATGTGAATGTGTTCTGTGCTATGTAATCTGTAACATATTTTAAAACTGTTCAATTTGCTAGACAAACTATTACACAAACATGTAAGATCAGCCAAGATGGGGTCTAAAATAAAATATGTAACTTACGACTAAGGATTTGATAATGTCCTATTTGGTGATGATATGAAGCATAGGTAAAGTGGTGAAAACGAATTCAAAAACAAAGTCTGATTCCACTGTCATATTCCCCATCATGGATAATTATATGACTAACGAAATTATTGTTGCAGCCCTTGGAGATAGATCATGAGCCCCTTTTTAGGAAAATGTAACTTCCATTACTAATAAAATGATTTGACTCAGAGAACATTTAAGATGCTACCTTCTGAAGTGTGTGATGTAACACCTAACCTCTCTTTCATGCATTTGGAAGAGCAAGGCGTCATGAGATATTCAGTCTGGTCTGTGGTACTGGAGGACATCATCACGTTGGCACTTCTGTTTGCTGACAATCCACATCATTGGCCTGACAAACGAAATTACGCCAGTCTGGTAAACTCTATACATTTTATGCAACAATCACGGTCTAAGGGACCCCTACGAGACTACAAATGTGATTTCAGAAAACATTTCAAGAGGAGCGATAATATCAGGATAATTTGTATTCACTGGAGCCGTTACACGAAACCCATCACAAAAGGCACACATACATTTGTGTTTGCGTGTGACTGTGTTACGTACTATAACAGCTTACATCAATAGAATATACGTTTGACTTCTCACTGAACACTAGTGATTTGAAGTCGAGCATGATTGAAATATACAACATTTCGGGCTTTCTCGGGCATTTCGTTTTTCGCAAAGAGGTTATTGGAAGTGGCGTCATATTATACTCGTGAAAACAAACGCGCTCCGGAATGGAGATTAACATCTTATAAACATGGCATCCGATACCGTTCTTCAAACGTCAAAATACTTTCAGATGTTTTTAGAGCTTCGTTATATAATTCATTCAAGGATTACTGGCGTTTATGCATTAAAACAACAAAAAATGTTTCTATAATTCGATAGTAGGGGTGGATTATAAATAAACTAGGCTTCATTCAGGTTAGAATAGAAGGCAGTTGAGCTTGGGTGGGGTAGGGTAACATGTAATCATTTAGGTTGCTGTTACACACGGCATTGAACTCGGAACGATTCTTTAAAAATGTTCCCTACAAACCAGCAACATTTCTTAGTTTCTTTTAAAAAAAATTACGTTGACTCTGATGTTGTTCCCAATAAAAATGTACTAATGTTTTATAGTTTTAAGCGTCTCATTTCAAGCGATTTTAATTTTTTAGTCTTGTCCATGAAAGACCTTATCGTGTGCCCATCACATGAGATCCTCTGGTGTAGTAACTTTAATAGTAGGAGCAGTGATAACTCAGTAGTTATATACTCGTTATTTTGCGCTACAATTAATCACATCTTGTGGACAGTGACTGAGCAGCTCGCTAAAGCAAACAACGATGGACGGAAAGTTGGTCTCGCATGACGCCACAGGCTCTCAATTCGTTCAGGAACACGGGAAAACCATTTTTAAAGGGGAGGTTTGCAACCTCACTATGTAGCGTAGAGGTTTCTGCATTGCATGAAATATTCATGTCCTGAAAGAAGACTGGTCTGATTTTTTTTAAAGGTTTGGTGTGAAGGTGGAGAAATCTTTTAGAACTCTATAAACATTTGCTTGTCGCGTATCCTACAATCTACACCTTTTTATCGAAGTTTATGAAAACAATGGCTAAAATAAAATGAGCTCCTTTCGCTTCGTAGGATTGATTATTTTACGAGACTCTGTGGTGGGATGAGAAGTCCTATGTCTGGAAAATAGAAGTGGTCATGGTCTATTTTAAAGTTACATTTTTCTTCCCTGTGTATCCCCCCCCCTTGTTTCTTCCCTGATTCTCTATTCTTTATATTCTTTCATTTTTCTTCGTTTCGTGTCTTATTTATTTCTTCCACCCTCCTTTCTTTCAGTCTCGCTTCCTACTTCCGAAATCTTTAATCTTACGAATCACTCACTCATTAGACTTTTAAAATACATTAATATGTATTATTATTATTTCTTCGGCCCACATTTTACTATCTATAATGACAGAATGGGAATATCAAGACTATTACACTGGACTATGACAGAGCAGCTCAGATGTTGAAGACAGGAAATGCATAAAGCTAGGAGGAAAATATTAAAAATATCAGTGATAAAGTTCGGTTGAATTTCAACGGAGAATGACACACATCTAATAAATGTTTTCTTTATCATTTCTTCCTTTTCTTTATACTTTTCATACCTTTATCTCTTTTGAAAGTACATCTAAAAACTACCTAATGGCAAGAGCACTTATAATATTTTTCAATCTAGCATCATTATGGACAACAGATTGTTGCAAAAAAAGATTGTGGAAATAAACTGAACAGATCATTTAAGAAACCTAGGCTTATTTATAACGAATCGTGGGTTGGAAGTGTTTGGATCTGCTGATGGTCTTTATTATTAACTTCAGAGACACACGATTCTGTACCATGAAGACAGAAAACAGTTATAATTGGTGCATAAATAAAATTACTCCCAACTTTCGCCATTTTGCTCCATTTCAAATTTAAACACACTAGCCGCCACTGGTCGTTGTGAGGATGGTCGAATTCGTGAAGTTGCGTGTGGGATATAGAAACAATAGCGAACATGGGATGAATCAGATGCGATAAAACACAAAATTAAACAATTTGGACGCAAGTGATTGATGGCTAAACCATGCTGCTCTCCAACTTGTTGTGCAACTAACCTTTCACTGTTTCCTCCCTCACATTGCTCCCACGACGCTATAGCAGTTCGGCTCTTCAAAACAAGGGTGACCAACAACACAGAATATGTGAATCCATGTTCTGTACAAAAAAATTAATTAAACGATAAACAAATGGTGTCTTTCCGTCAACAAATAACCGATGTTTCTCGTTGTTTAACAGTCCCTGCAGGCAAATACATTAGATTCCGTTTAATTGGTGCCAATGGTTGATCGGGGAAGCCACTTAATTGGGCCAAAGCGTTCTAGTCCTGATGTGTCCCAATTAACCGGAATCCTCTGTATTGAGATAGTACCTTTAATGAAATCGCGACCGATTTACTTTAATATCCTTTCCAAATAATTAATTAATTAATCGACGCTATTTAGTCTGAGCTATTGACAGCATCGTTATATGTTATTAATAAATAAATAACAAGGATAACTTAATCGATTATTTTGTATTAAATTGTAATTCATTCCTTTTCTGTTTTTAAGGAGACTAGTTTCAGTATTTTGCTCCGACGTAATTTGGCTTCAGGCCTGTATATGACTCGTCGTCCATGCCTTATAAAATGTGATTTGACGAAAACAATCTAAAATATTTTCTTAAAAATCTCAGTGGCCTGGCCAATTGTAGCCAATAAATCCACACTACAAGAAACAAAAACTAAATTAATCCTGCCATAATCTCAATGGATGCTAGAACTTGGGAGTTTCAGGAAAGAGAATATTGAATACGCAGTTAAAATAATGTTGCCCTTTAAAATGCTTTACAAAATGAACAAGAAGAGTACAAAAAGCGATAATGTGGATGAAAGAAAGAATCAATTTGATTTAGAAAGTCGGAATATAACGTGGAAGGTCACGCAGGTTGATTTAATACAAGAAGCTCTCCAAAAGTAGTTCCTTCGTATAAAATAAAGCTTCCAGAAAAAGTAGACGAAGTGTTGGAAACGGAAAGAATCGAGAAGGCAGTGGCAGGAACGTTTCATTCAAGATAATGAACCCACTCACTCGAAACCTTCACAGTAACAAGGACCCGGGGAGGTTTGAAACAGGGTGTACAAAAACTAAATTCTTGTGTCAGAGCGAGCTGCACATAGCGTCACCGTGTAACCTCCTCATATCAGGGAAGTCACAATTATAAATATTCTCTCCTTAATGCCCATGTCTCTTTCTGAGGGCCTGTGTCAGTCTATTAAACACACCAATCTACATGAAACCTGACCTATAAAAATGTTTGTAATGATCCACATTAAACTCGAGAATTTCTGTGGTTGCATTCTGGTGTTTTTGACCGTAAAAATATGGACAAAAGTATTATATATTTCTTAAAATTTTATACTAAAATTGACTGCAAGTTATAGAGGCTGAGAAATTGACGTTAGATTAGTTGCTCACGTTTTACGAAACCCGATGATTCATTACCGGGTTCAGAAGAACCCACCTCTGCACTTTGCACTGTACCAGATGAATTCATTCCACAACTCATTTCTTTAAAATTAAATTTAATAATATCATCCCCTCTACATCTAGGTTTTCTGATGTAATCGATTCCTTCCATTTTTCCTCTTAAAATTTTGTGCGCATTTCTCATCACACTATTTGATTTGAGAGATCTAATTACTGAATAGTTAAAAAATACACTAAGCTTTTTGTTTTGAAGTAAAGGAAGTTTCACGTTAAAGAAAATTACACAAAATTTGATCTTACTGCTATTTAGGTTTTAGTAATATCTGGTCTAAAAAGCTGTCCCATATTCGCCATGTAGGCGTTTGGGGTGAGTGGAGGTGTAGCTCCTACTCATTCTTGACCTCGGCACTAGATGGGGGTGAGTGGTCAGCATCACGCCCCGGCCGGCTTAACCCCCGGGAAAGGACCCCGGTACCCATTGTAGAGGAGGCTGGGTGGGCCCCAGAGCCGGTCTGGACGCAGAGGCTAAAGAAAAAAATCCTCTGCCCCCGTCGGGGATCGAACCCCCGTCGCCCAGACCATAGCCAGCCACTATACCGACTGAGCTACGCCGGCTCATAATATATGGTTTTTAAAAATAAAATCTCTGTGCAATAATCTATAAATTTGCCGTGTTGTTGCAATTACTGGCATTTCTGCTCCGGAGCAGACGTACTTGACTAATAATATAGTGGAGCCTTCTAAGAACACATGAGAACCGTCTTATCCAAAAACCTTTGTCTTAAGTGAATCCAATACGTGCGGTTTCTTGGAGCGGAAACATAGCTTGAATTTTGTCTGTGCCTGACATCTGATGGCCAGGAACGGAAATGAGTCTCTCTTTGAGCTGGATGGGAGACAAAAGACAGTACATTTGCGCCTCCGGGTATTTAGGAATATATTTTCGATTCACCGCAAGGAATTGTGTTATGTTACATCTGTAGCGTATTTCTGAATGTTCCTGTGTATTTATTGCGAAATATATGAAAATAAATAGTTCACAAATTGAACAGTATATACAAATAAATGTGGTTATATGAACGGATCCAAGCAATCGGGCTTATACATTTTATGGCCTGCCTCTAAAACAGAACTCTGTGTAATGAAAGTGGAATGTGAAGGTCATCTGTCTTGCTATGCATTAAGGCGTATGGAGTCGAGGAAGTAAAGCTCCACACATTCTTAATCTCGGTACTAGCTGACAGTGAATAGAGCGCCTCACGCCCTGATGACTCCACTGGTCATAAATATCCCATTTTGTAAGAAGGCTAGGTAAACACAAGATTCAGTCTGGAAGTCTAAGCGTGTCTAAAATTTAAGAATTCTGTCCTTACCGTGAATAAAACACAAATCTTTGCCTTTATAACGATCAGCTGGTTAACTCTGTGTAAGAAAATAGTCCCTGTTCACAGCGAAAATCATACGAAAACCCATAAATATAAAATGAGGATTTACTTTGATTGTTAAAACAGGTGGAATGTATTCATCATTCGTCCGTTGAATCTGAGCAGACTCGTGATTCTGCGAAGAGCATTTGCCCTAGTAACACAGAGGTTCGACTTGTTGCACCGCCTGCTGTATCCTAGCAACCGGACGCTGTTCAATCTGCTACATAGCGACCGAGAGGCTAGCAAATGGAAAAAGAGAGTTCAAACAAGAGCAAAAAAAGTGGAAAATCCTCGAGAATAATAAAAAGCGGTAAGTCTGGAAGGAAAAGAATCTACGTCACAAGAACGGGAAAATGTTTTAAAGAGATTCTAGAGAATAAAATGCTGTTCAAAGGAGGGAGAGAAATGGATCAGAAAGAATGCGCGACTCCAGTGTGGCGTTCCAGAAGCTACGTGAAGTTTCGTCCAAGTGTCCACCTTGGCTCGAAACTCAGACCCAGTGCTAGAATTCTTCAAACTCTTTTCACTTTATTGATGAAGATTAGGGAAACGATAAAGTGTGGTTCTTATTCAGACGGTAACAGGTTCGACTCCAGACCGGGGACAGGGAATCTTGATAAATGTTTTTCGTCATTTTATCACTTCTTCCTTTCATCGTGTGGGTTGAAAGTAAATCAAGGACGTTACTTCCATACCACTCAGCATTCACACTTAAGTCATCAGCCGTGCCTCACTGATTAATAACCGGAAAAAAATACCCCATCCTGACATGTATATAGACGTTGAAATGGTTTATTAAAATTGTTATTAATGAAAGGTACATAGTTTAACTACCGTGCCTGCATTAAGTAAATATTGTATTTAGAAATATTTACTGTAGAACTTGTATAAGATTTTTTAATCTACTTTCCGTTGTCGTAAAGTATTCGTCGAAGTCAAAGTCCGCGTGTAACATTTCGTTTTCTTTTCCTCTTTTCAATTCTTGCTGTGATAAGTTGCTAGTGCCCAGTCCAGGCCCCACGTTGAGGATCGCCTTGCCGACAACCTAGCAGCAACTGTTTATTCAACAGGTCCGTATTCGTAGCTACCCTCCATGTTTGGAAGACTTATCTACTTACAAGAGGAGGACGCAACATTCCGTGCAGACATTGCCTCGCGCGTACATAATTGTTATTGGAAAGTCTGAAAAGAATAAATTACTCAGAAGACATAAAATTGATTGATATTTAGTCTTGTGCTATTTTATTCGTGGAGTCAGTTAACTGTTGTAGGATGAAGCTTACAGTTCGATTTGAACTTGCAAATCAGGTACTGTATAAGAATTAACTAAGACCAGATTTATAGTCAACAACGTTTTGTGTACAGTTATCAAATTAAATTTAATCGGAATGTACCAGTTTCAGAGATAAAACATGCAGACGACGTTCTCCTCTGAATCTCATACAAAGAATGCATGGACAGATAAAGTTGTTTTCTTTGATACATAAAAATCCGTGACAGTTGGCTCCTAAGATTATTTGAGCAGCTGTGGTCTAGCAGTCTTATCTGAGGTTTAGCAGCATCATAATACCGTATCTGGTCAGTGGGATCGTGTGTGGTAAGCCTTCTGCTGAACTCTGGTTCAGAAGCGGCTACCTCTGCGTTATGATTCCAGCGGTTCTTTAACTGTTGTCCACATAGTTCCTCATAGCGCAGTGTCATCCTTCTGAAACTGGCAGTAGCTTATCTAGTCAATAAATTCATCGACGTTAATTAAACACGTAGCTTCTTTACCATTTTCACTAAATACCACCATCGGACCTTGTCTGATGAACTCATTCCAAGATGAATTTTAATATTTTCCTCCATCTATGATTTTTCTCCCAAGTGATATCTTCCCTTCATGTTTCCTGACCAAAATTGTGTTTGCCTTTCATCTTCTCTATGCCTATTACATTTCCCACCCATCTCTTTTTAATGTGTTACCCTAACGATGTTTGGTGAAAAGTAAGCTTGCAAATTATGACATTCCTGCGACATCTCTAGACCTCCCGATTGAACTAACCTGCTTTGCAGTGCAACGATTTCGCAACAACGTGCACACACTCACAAAATTATCTCCTGTATTGATAATTACACTTTTTAAAACCAACCTTCTAGCTTGTTTGTTCAAAGTTTAACGCTTGGAATTTGCAACTTAAAATAATATCGTAAGCGTCACTAAAATTAAACAAAAGATATGAAAACGGCTATGGAAAATGGATGCTGAATCTCCTGCCGTCATATTTTAATTCAGGTAGAACAGTTATTCATTCTCGCTCTGTCAGTACGCTGAAGGAGTCTGCTTGTGAACAAAGTAGCTGTTATTCAGAGTCAAGAGTGAAACTGGTAAATCCCCCCCCCCCCCCCCAAACAAGGAACCGGTACTGACGTCATAGCTGACAGGTGATTATAACTTCCTCCATCTGACGTCGTCTGATGGAATTCCCCCATTGTCCATTTCTGTTTATCGTGAGTTGTTCTTCCAAGAAGATGGAGCAATGTACCAATTGCAAAAATTTATTTTGTGCATCTAAATTGCAGCTGTTGTAATCATGTAAGGCTTCGCGCAAAGGTAAAAATAATGTCGTATTTTATGCCCATCAAACTACGTTAGCCAACCGCATGGAGCAGAACATCGAAACAACAAGAAATTGGTACTCATACACAACCAAGACAGTTTGAGATCATAAAGGTACAACAGTATTGTGGAACAATACGAACTGGTAGGGAATTTCTGGGATATAAGCCAAACATAACAATTAAAAACAGTATACTGATAGATGTAGCAATAATATCGTGTGTGAAAAGCGATGTGCAGAAAAGCAAAATCAAGAATCTGACAGGAATATAATAAAGACAGAGTCTGTCTGAAAAGGAATTAAAAGTTGTTTGATAGATCCCACTTTGGCCACCAGATCGCAGTACCTCAATGTCTACCTCACAAATCTCCTCACTTGTCACTTTATCACCGCTCGTAGGATTTTCAAAATGGATTTTTTGAGGTCGTGCAGAATAGCACAAAATCCACATCAAATTTCATCCAGATCCGTCCACTGGTTTTCGAGTTTAATTGACTCGGCAGATGGACGGACGGACAGACATGACCAGACCAGACTAAACTGAAATCTGAATAACGTTTCAGAATGTCGAGTTACTCAGTCGCCTTCTCGATCTTAAACACCAAATAATGAAAACTTTAATAAGCAATAACATGCGACGAAAATGTAATCAAACTCTGCGTCATAATACAGTGACCTTGAAACAAGTTTCTTGCTGCACATAAGACCTGTCATCGTATGAGGCACGCCTTTTATCGGACAGCAAAGGTTTATGAAGCAGGGAACAACTGTAAATAGCTGCCAGACATTGACTGGGAACGACAATGCCTAAGACAAAACAGATTATGGGAGTGGCGGACATCCGTAATGAACCGTGCAATTTCAGTGCAACACATTCTTTCAACAAAACGTCTGCTGATTTTTAAATTCAAACCGCGCCGAATCTCAAAAGAGGCAGTGACTCTGGTCCAGCAAAACACAAATATGATTATCATGTTACACATTTCTCCCTTCCAGTAAGGGAGTTTTTTCTAAGGACAAACAATGAAACAAACTACCCTGACTCACTCTTTAGGATAACCAACAATACTACGTAATTCACACTGAGAACTGTAGTAGGAGTTGAAGCACGGTGGGGGGAACAACGGAGAGGGGATGGACGATCAATAGCTTTTCCACCTCTAGAGAACTCATTCCCCCCCTTCTATTGCTTCTATTTCATTACCCCCTCCCTCGCTGCATATAGGTATCCACTTTTATGTCACAGCTCTCCCCTTGTTAACCTCTTTTATCCATAAAGCTTCTCTCTCTCTCGCTTTTAAGAGTCCTTCTGGTTCAGATTTCCTTACTGCGAGGTCCGGGAAAGGATCAGAACGCTGCTGACCTCAGTATCCAGCAGACCGTATTCGTGAGCTCCTGAACTTCCACGGGAGTTGCTACAGCAACAGGTGAGCCCAATCGAGTTTAACTTCGCTTTGCCCGATTCAATTATTTGTAGTCTTTTGGTGCTGTGTTCTGACGTAATGTTCTATACCCGATCCTAACCCTTTCGATGCTTCGAGTGTGATATTTCTATAAGACATTGATGCTCTTTAAAATGGTTTTTGTTTGTTTGATGTGTTCAGTGAGACAGCCTTTCCAATTCATTATTTATTGCCATCCTCTCATTCTATAGTCAGTCTGAGCTCCTGATAAAGAGTTGTTAAATAAACTATGAATAAATACGATCTGTTTATTTGGGTTTATACGTCAAAACTGTTGTGTTGTATATATATATATATATATATATATATATATATATATATGCGTGTATATATATATATATATATATATATACACACACGCATGCACACCCAAACATAATGAAATGTTAAATTTGTGTTCTTAAAAACAGTCGTGTTCTGAGAGATAAACTAAAGTACTTTATTTACAGTTTTCAAGCTAAATTATGTTCAGCCTATATTATAAGTTGCGAAAAGGGAAATTAGTTTTATTATTATGATCATCATTATTTCTGAATTTAAAATCGGAAAAAAGGGGTAAAAGTTTTACACACTTTAGCGAATTTCGAACTTGCCAAATTCCATGGAAAATATTTCTTCTTTAGAAACTAGTAGTCGCTTAGCTGGTCAATAAATTTCCCGAAGTTTATTTAGATTCACGTTTCTCATGCATTTCAGTCACATAATCCCTTGTTAAAGGGAAACAAGAAGTGATATGCTGCCTTGCTGTGTTAATGTTAGTTGACTATCTGGTTATTTAACGACGCTGTTTCGGCTATATTAATTGTGTGATGTAAGATGGGAATGATAATGAATGTGGATTACGTTAGAGGGGGTCAGAAATTATTTGAAAACTAGTTTAGTATGACCCATCAGAGTTAACAGAAATGAACCTTTTTCGTGTTGAACAATAATATAATTTATTGCAGCATTATCTCTAGAATATATTTAAAGTTTATTTAACGACTCTTTCACCGTCTTATTTATCACTTGTCACCGATACTCACCCTCACACATTTCTTAAAAATATATTAATTTTTATAGTTAATGTAGCATAGTCACGAAATGTGGTTTTCTGCCCCGAGACTAACTATTCTTGGTTGTTATTTTACATCATATGAACTATAGAGGTTTTACTAAGTCACTCCACGCAAATAACAGCTGTTAGGAACGTAGCGACGTCTTCAAAATCCTGATTCATCAATTATGATTGCTGTACTTACGAGGTGCGATCGCAAAGTTTCCAGACTGCGCGTATAAAAACCCGTACACTTATCTCAGGTATTAAATTCATCCATCACCCTCGAAGTAGTTCTCCTGGGAGTGAACACAACGATCCCAGCGCAGCTGCCAAGCCTGGAAGCATCCCTGGAAATCTTTCTTTGTCAGCCTGTCAAGCACCATCTGCGATTCTGCCTGAATCTCTTCTATCGTCTCAAATCTCCTTCCCTTTAGCTGAATTTTCATCTTCGGGAAGAGGAAGAAGTCACACGGAGCTAAATCCGGCGAATAAGGAGGGTGCGGGATGACGACCATGGTGTTTGAGGCCAAAAACTGCCGAACTTTGAGGGCGGTATGCGCTGGCGCGTTGTCATGATGCGTCGCATGTGGAGTTCTTCCTTTAGAATCAGCTGACAGGTCCCATAGCCTATCCCAACAATGTCGCACAAGTCGTTGATGGTACGACGTCGATCTTCGTGAATGGCCTGCCGAATCTTCGTAACATTTTCGGGCGTTGTGCTCGAAGATGGTCGTCTAGAACGCTCGTCATCATCGACAGAGGTTCGGCCATTTTTAAAACGTGAATGCCACACAAAAGTTTGTGCACGACCCATTGCGGACTCCCCAAATGCTTGCTTTAGCATTTCATAGGTTTCCGTAGCCGTTTTGGCGAGTCTTTGGCAAGAGATTCAGGCAGAATCGCAGATGGTGCTTGACAGGCTGACAAAGAAAGATTTCCAGGGATGCTTCCATGCTTGGCAGCGGCGCTGGGATCGTTGTGTTCACTCCCAGGGGAACTACTTCGAGGGTGATGGATGAATTTAATACCTAAGATAAGTGTACGGGTTTTTATACGCGCAGTCTGGAAACCTTCCGATCGCACCTCGTAAGTAATAGCAAAATATAGTTAAATAAATTCTGGTTTGTGTTCTGGAAGTGTGAAGACACGCATTGTACGAAGTATGGAGGAATCCTGTCTCGACTGTACAGAGTGGCAGGTGTAAATATGCCCAATGCCTGCAACAAGGTATCCCAAAACTCCGGTTTTCGTCAAAATGTAAATACATTAAATTAGGGCACTGCTGCTTCCTTCCACATACTTTTTAATCTACTATTCATTAAACATCTATCATAAGACGCTGTATAGTAAGCTACTGACATTCACATTAAGTAAACCACAAACAAGAAACATGCTAGTACACATTTCAGTTTAACAAATTTGGCTCTGGAACTGGAATTCAAACGATCCTTCTTAAATTCAAATCTAGGGTTCTTCAGCAAAGTATTTCACATTTTTTGTCTCTCTGCGCGGGGCGCGGGGCGCTGGGCAGCAGCCCCCCTGGGGACAGCTCTGTTGATGTTGGGAGGGGGGGGGGGGGAGTTGCTAAATCTTCAGTGCCCCTCCTTCTATCACTGTGTTCATGTCTGTAACAATAACTATAGCTTAAAATGAGAAGGATAAACGGACACTCGTGCAACTCACTGACGACTTGGGAAGGACGTAGAATCCTGGAAAGTGATTCTAGAAACTGAGCAAATTCGCGGAAATCCGGAGGGGGAAAACCATTGTCAGGAAAAGAAATTTCAAACTCACCTCAGCATTAGCAACGGACCGTTTACTGATGCTGAAATGCTTTATTGCACAATCTTATTGCACAATAATATTGCGAGGTGCTCCAGACCGTACTATATTATTGTCCAATATTTTAGCTGCCGATTTTCAGTGCACATTTGATTTTTGTGCAGTCAACATGTTAAGTGACACAGAAGCTGCGTGTGTGGCCGTCGCTGTGGCTGTGTGTCTGAAGAAGAAGGAGAAAGCGAAGATGGATGAAGGAATGGTTCAAAAAAAGAGATGAGTACACTCATGAGAACTTATTAAATGACCTAAGAGTGAGTGAACCAGGCGACTTTCGGAACTTTCTGCGTCTAGATGGTGAATCTTTTGATGAACGGCTAAGAATGATTACCTCTCGAATTCAGAAAAGAAATACTACCTTGCGAGATGCTATCTCTCCAAGTCAGCGTTTATCTATTACACTACGTTACCTTGCAACAGGGAATACTTTTGAAGATCTAAAATTCAGAAGTGCACCGATGTTCACGCCACTACGTCTGGGACAGAACTGAACGATATTGCACAATACTCCTACAGATGATACAACCTTTTCCACATTGTGCACTAAATATCAAAACATTTTTGATTGACACAATATATTGCACAACCTTTCAATTCGTAACATAGACGACCAATATTATTGTACAAAACTGAATATTGCACAATAATATTGACCGTGTAGAGAGTGGCGCGTGTACTTTCCAGCTGCAGTCGTAACGACCTGAACTGATTTCAGCTTCTCGGTTACGTAACTGTCCTTCACGGACCCCGAAAATGTGATGGATGAGTGTGTAGCTGGTGGCAAAACTGTCGATATTCCCCGTCTTCTGTATGTATGCGTCAACTGATACTACGAAATATCCCCTGTATGAATAAATCTATGTGTTTAATTTCAGAATTTTAATACTTAAATATGCGTTTGACTGTTCGAATAATATTTAATGATTTATAGAAACGTGACCGAAACTTCACTCACTTTCTCAATGAAGATTCAAGAATTTTAAGCAGCAAAATTAGAGAAACTTTCTAGACTTACATTCAAGGTATCCGGTTTAAAATTCGGCTCGCTTTTTGGATATTATGACGTAGTTCTTCTTTGTCTACTTTATTTCCTATAACCAAACACCAGGATTCTACTGTGAGATAAACTACGATTCCATCCTTCCAAATCCTCTCACTTCTCGTCTTATTGGACCCAGAATGCCCTTAAACTTTGGAACGATATTGCTGAGTGACGTAAGAATCCGTTCGTATCTTTTAATCAGTATGTTCGATATAAAATTCTATTATGTTGTCGTCTGCTATTTACAACATTTCTGAAACTGTTTCTGCCTTCATAATCCTTCATTCAGAATCCTTGATACAAAGAACGTATAAATCTGGCCCTATTTTCTTAAAACTACATTTACTTTACTATCCACTAATGTTAACATCAATATCTCTGAAGAACGTTATTTAAAAAAAAAATAATTATCAGCTGTGATTTCAGCTTCGGTAGACCTTGGATGCTCTTACTTCTGAACAGAAGGCAAAATACAGAATAATATAATAATATAAAATGTAAGTCAAGGAAACTGAAAGTCGTTTTACGTGGTAAAAGTTAGCTTGCCGTGTCGTAGAAAGAAAACGTGTAGTAACTCTACAGTGCCACTGTTACAAACTGACCTAGGAAACTCCTTGATGTTATCTATCAGCTCGGAAATGGATTCATGCCTCAAGTAATTTCTTGAGACCCGTGCTTGAGGAATAGTGTGGTTACGGACATCAAGAACAATGGTATTTTTGTCGGAGTGTGAATGTAGAACAACATGATGACCACTTCAAGTCCATAGTATTTTCGTCTGAATGCAGTAACTAACGAACCGTTGCAGTATTTGTGGGTTAGGCGTTGGTGTATATTAGGATGTTGTAAAATTTTTATTCCCTCGGACCAAGAATAGTTTTCCCTTAGGATCCAAGGGTTAAGAAAACCCTCCTGATACTATTTTTGAAAACTAATTGACAATTGTAGGATTTGAGGCTTTCACGGCGGTGTGTTTGAAGATGATTGTCTTCTTGGTTGTTGCGCCGTGTGGCATGGTTGAAGTTTACCGACGTTTCAGAGGTGCTTGCTGCGATGAGTATCGCCCTGATGATGGAGGCTCTACGTCACATCAGATGTGCATATGAAGTCACGTTAGTTTTTCACCAACCTTCCAAACATGATCTGGGTTCGAAGCTTTGCTCCACACACGTTATCTGACAGGAATTGTGTAACGAAGCATGGTGGAAAATTATCTCTGTAGCAATCTTCCCGTGAGCCCGTAATCAACTTCTGAGATAGTCGATTAGAACAGTGTGTTACATTGATGATGCTCTTCGTATACACATTCATCCTCTTCGCTGTGTAAGTAATACAGAATGCGTTGTAAATCGAGTGCGCAGAAGATAGGGCGATAATAGGAGCATGGACAACGCTTTATTTGGCGCATGTAATAAATATATTGTGATTATACCACTGATTTTCGTTGAATTAGTATGATTTATGCGAATAATCTATTTATTTATGATTTATTTAACGACGCTGTCAGTAACTCAGACTATAATACCGTCAAATGATACAATGATTAATGAATAATTAATTGAAAGGATGTGGAATGCATGAGGAAAACCACAAGAAAAAATATCTACACTTTTGTCTTGCATGGCTCGTTTGTTGAGTTGCTGGGCTAGTTATTTTAAAGAAACATAAGATTGTATTGAAGAGTCATGTTTTGGGTGTGCCTGTATATTACTAAATGACATCCCCACACGACAAATATATTGTAAATTTATGTCTCGATGTTTATTTTACGAGACAAAATGTTTCGAACTTTATTAGTCCATTTTGAGGCCTCTGGCTATCTCGCAAACCGCTCGAAAGATGAAGATGTCAGTCTTCTGGGTTGTTGGTCTGGTAGAAGTTTACCGGAATTTCAGAGGTGCTTGCTTCCTCAATCATCAGGGCGATCGCCCAGAAGACAGCCATCTACTTATTCGCCTCTGGGTGAACCTGAAATCTCAGTCTAATAATGATAAATAACAAATAAATTAAAACTAAATTTTTGTGGTAAATGTAAAATTGTATTCACTGTCATCATTAAATGTTGTTGTTGCAGTACGTTCCATTAATTAAATAATATATAGTCAGTTATTAAAATAAACTAAATGCACCAAAGTACACCCAATGCTAAGTTGTACTTCTAAGTTGAGGCTGGAGTTAGTTGTGCTAAAGCCTACTTTTATTAGCACTATTAAAGGATGGAATGTATTTTTTAAAGGGCTATTATCTAAGTCAGCTTTTTGTCAAGTGTTAAACTGTACTGATAACCTCATGTGTACTATCTTGAGTCGCAGTTTTGTTGGGGTTGAACATTAGACGTGTAGAATCTGTTCATGTTGTGGTTAACATAATGATGCCTTGTATCAAATACTCCCTTGCAGGCAGGCACGTTCGTAGATTATGGTTCTATTTTGTGATGATTTGTTGAGTAGGCTATCTACAGTTGGTATGTTTTTGTTCTATAAAATCGTGCTGTTGGTTGATTCACTATTCAACGCTGCGATATGAACTAGATCTGCAATAATACATGTAGTATGTTCTTTGCAGTGTATGTTTTAATCTGTTATCTGTGTATAAGATGAACTGAACTTCCGATTGGTGATGTATTTAAAATAACGCGTTATGTTACTAGCAGAATGCACGCAATGTTATTGCGGGAAAGTTTATCAAATGCTTTCGTTTATTATCAATGTTTGTTGCCCAAAGATCTACCACAGGCCTGGTTATCGATACGTATCGGTAAATCTCATAAAATTATTAATATCATTATGTCATCTATAAACCCAAAATCTTCACCGCCGTTCGAAGCAGGACAATTTACTAGGGGCTATGACCGTTCTTGGAATCTCCTCGTCTAAACATAGAACTTCGATCTTGGCGACTTACTTCTATCGTACTTAGTTTTCAAGACGTGAAAATCACCTTCGCCGGATTTCAGCCCCACTTCAGTATTTTGTAGCTTTAACCTCTAGAAAACAGCAAGTGGCAGATGACGATGTAACTTAAATTTCCTGTTGGTTGCTAGTCGGGGAAGTCTCGTCAGCCTGAATTCCTCAATGTCTGTTTCTTGCATTAAACAACACAAGAAACAGCCTAAGCATGGCATGGTGCTCAGTTAAGTAACTTCACCTTAATCAAACTAATTGGTGATTAATCAGTTGTAAGTTAACAATATCTTTCTTCTTTGCTACAACTGTCGTCTCATTGTGCTACCAGGCGTTTCGCATCTCGCGTCTTCTATTCTTTATATTCAATTCCATAGACATTGTGAAAGGTATCGAAGACCGTGGTGAGTTGAGATGAACGTTCAATCAACAGGTTAACGGTCAGACGTCACGTGACACTGCAGTTTGCATCACTACGTGATTCAATTTGTCTGCCACTTACCAGTCTCTTTTACGATAGAACGGTAGTGGTTTTAGGGACCGTCAGCTTTCGGAAATGACCTTGGAAATGAACAGTAGCGGCCAATGTTGCTTACGAAATACCGCAGACTCACAGAGTGGATGTAGGGACCTTCCAGACAAAAGTGTCACATGTCGATGTGAACTGGTTGTATCGAGCAACAAATATGTAGACTTGTATTAGAATCATGCCCAGTTCGAATCTTGTTGGGTCACCAACTGACCTGATTTCAATTTTTCTTGTAATTTTCTCGTTATCGCCAGACGAATGCCAATGTTTTCTTGTTTCCAGGTTCAACTAACTAATTATGCTCTTGAAAATAAAGAATTTAATTAATTGCAATATATTTTAGAATAAACTGGAGAACGGGAAGACGCTGTCGAGTGGTTAGCATTCCTGCTTCGCATTAAGTAAATCTCTGGATAAGATCTCGGTCCGGAGACTGGCTATCCCGACTGAGGTTGTCGTGGTTTTACTCAGTCCCTTCAGGCATGCGCTGGAATAATACCATAAATTCGAACACAAACTCATTTTTAATATCTTCTTAAATTAATTAAGAATTAAAATCATCTTTAATTTGATGCTCCGTAGTTTCAGATTCTGGCAGCGTAGTCAAGTAAACCAAGATTAAATAAATAAATAAGCAAGCAAATGGGAGAACATCAATAAAATTAATAACAGCGCAGTTATACTCCTGCACGTTTTTACCGACGGATATGGCAAGTTTCTGGTTGATAGTGTGTGAATGCTGGGCTCACATGCTGACTGATACGAACCTGGGCAAAACGATGAATTTAATCCGTGTATTACTGCGTACGATGGCTTCTGGAAGATCACGACAGCTTCTGAATTGCGTCGCCAGGTCTCTGGCTGATGTGGAAGGAACTGGGAACGTCACATAACTTCGGAAATACGCGCAAGGCCTATACGAGGTGCGATCGGAAAGTTTCCAGGCTGAGTCAGTAGAGGGCGAACCGGATGTAGTACGAGATTCTGCCGCTAGGGGGTGCGGCCTACATTCATAGTGAATCAGTGTGCCAGCCGGCATCATCGAATTAGCATTTGTTTCTTAGTTACGGGCGTTTTGGTAGTGCATTACACCGACAATCCTGCGATTTCGGAATGGCGTGTGCATCAAATTTTGCCAAAGACTCGCCAAAACGGCTACGGAAACCTATGAAATGCTAAAGCAAGCATTTGGGGAGTCCGCAATGGGTCGTGCACAAACTTTTGTGTGGCATTCACGTTTTAAAAATGGCCGGTCCTCTGTCGATGATGACGAGCGTTCTGGACGACCATCTTCGAGCACAACGCCCGAAAATGTTACGAAGATTCGGCAGGCCATTCACGAAGATCGACGTTGTACCATCAACGACTTGTGCGACATTGTTGGGATAGGATATGGGACCTGTCAGCTGATTCTAAAGGAAGAACTCCACATGCGACGCATCGCAGCCAAGTTTGTGCCAAGGCTCCTGTCTGAGGACCAGAAGCAGAATCGACTTCTCGTTTGTCAGGAGCTCAAAGATCTTGCAAGAACCGACCCCAACTTCCTTTCTAAGCTCCGTGTGACTTCTTACTCTTCCCAAAGATGAAAATTCAGCTAAAGGGAAGGAGATTTGAGACGATAGAAGAGATTCAGGCAGAATCGCAGATGGTGCTTGACAGGCTGACAAAGAAAGATTTCCAGGGATGCTTCCAGGCTTAGCAGCGGCGCTGGGATCGTTGTGTTCACTCCCAGGGGAACTACTTCGAGGGTGATGGATGAATTTAATACCTGAGATAAGTGTACGGGTTTTATAGGCGCAGTCTAGAAACTTTCCGATCGCACCTCGTAAATACCAGAAACCTAGACCAAGAAAAGATGGACAGATCACTGAAACCCTGCAGTACTCATGAAATGCAATTGCATCTCTGCAGAGATCATGACAATGAAGTTTGCACTGAAAGAGTTAATACTAGGTTGAGATTAAATGTCAAGGTTATTAAGTCATTGCGTAACAAAATGTTGGGCCACTAAGGCTGAAACAAAAAAATCATGTAAGTGCGGTGAAGTACAATGCCAAGATAGACATGTTGTCCTTGAAAAGAGGGAGGAGGGTCCATGGTAAAATCTATTCACAGATGCATAATTAGTTTTCCGTTGAAAGAAATAAAGAGTGGTGTTGATGTTATCAGAAGTATAATAATATTTTTGTTTCAGATCAAAACATGGAGTGTAAACAATTTAGGGAGTTTGCCAAGGATATGGTGGACTACATCGGAGACTACTTGGAGAATATCAGGGACAGGTATGTTTATCGTAGCACGGCGATATTTTCTAGCTAGCGTACCTTCCTAATTTTGTGGGGAAATGTGAATTTATGGTGTATTGCACAATTTCATGCATCTTGTCACGATATGAAAATAATTGGATATTTTGGAATCAATTCTAACTGGAAGTATCTCTAACCGTTAAAATATCTGGTTTGTATAATTTCACAAAAGAGGTGTATTTGTAGATAATTTCTTATTTTACGATCTTAAGAGAGAACAGTATATATCGTACTAGCACACGGTAGACATAACATTAAACATAATGGAATTAAGGAAAGGCGAGCTTATGTTTCAGAATGATGAAGACAATTGCTATTTGCTATATTTAATGAACGAAAGAAGTTACAACAAAGGACTAACTTGAAACATGTGGAGAGACTTAAGCTTTCTATGTGTTCAATGTGCTCTTGCCATTTTACGCTTACGTCTGTGGAGGGCGCTTTAAGTGGTGGTAAACATGAAGCATTTCTGTTCATGTTTCAAATTATTTAATTTCTGTAATTTCTTTGGCTCATTAAAGAAAGCAAATTGTATTTGTCTTAATCGTTCTGAGACGCTCTGTGTTATGTGTAGTGGAGGCTAAATGTACCTCTCCATCATAATCCCTCTCACCGGGAACGGTTCATGAATCTCAGATCTCCGTTTCAATTTCATGTAGTTGAAACGTATTAAAAATCTAGAGTAATTTCAGGATTATTACAACTGAAGACTGCTGTATACGGTATAAAAGAGGAGTGGTATCAAAATGGATAACATGAACCGTGATTATAATTCATATCACGATAACTGCAAGGAACAGTAGTTTTAATGACAGCTCAGTCAAATGGTACCACTACACACTTTACGCTATTTTGCCTTAAGATGAAATATGACGTGTTCTATCGCACAAACTGCTTAACTACCACTAAACTGGGGTAATTATATAAATGCACTTTGTTTTTCTCGCTGGGCTACGTAACCCTCAACGGGAGAAGGGAAATTCGTACAAAAGTTTGGTTGGAAGGTCTGAAGAGAAGAGACCACAATGTAGGCCCATGACTTCAGCAGCGTGAGAAACTACAGTCAGTTTAATTTAGTTTTTGAATCAGTCTGAAGACGATTTGATTGAATTTAGGTCTGTTGTCTGTTCATGTAAGCCTTGTTCTTTCAGTACCACTTCCTCATTTTGTGCCATGTAACACGAAAACACGTTTTCTCAATGTGTTACGTCATATAATGTACAGTGAGACTGGCATGTAAGGACGTACTTGTGGTCTTTTATCAGGGCCTATTTCATCGCCTGTCCCTTTCCAGATCGCATTGAAAGTACAAGATGTTTAAAATTCGTTCATGAAGTAAATTAAATGTAAACATATCCTGGTTATTCTGGTCAAATCAAAACTTTTTCTTTCTTTTATGCAGCAAGCATGTTTTGTTATTGTTTTCTACTATACAATGAATTATTATTATTATCATATAAAATGTTTGCATTTTCTGAAAATCTATGACCATGCATCATTGTATGGCCCTGTTACAAGTGGCGCTAATGTCCTCCAGGTACTTGACGCAGAATTTGGGAAATTAGCGCCTTTGACCTTGATCCACTTTCGCAAACCAACCAAGGTTACTCTTGAGTTTCTCTTTCCCATACGATGCCCTTCTTTCTTTGTGCAGACAAAGGCCTTTCATTTTAGAATACCGCAGACAAAACTTTTTACGTTGCATAATAACCCTGGTTCGAATTTCGGACTGAGTATTTTCGTTTTTTTTTCTCATTGTTTCAGAGGCAGGCGCTAAGTAGGACTGGACTGCCACTTTTGGTGTCCCTTTCAAAACATCGTCTATGATCATTTCGGAATTTGGTGTTAGATTTTGGTTATCAGTAAGAACGGCTTGAGCCAAAAGTAATTTGCATTGAAGCGCTTCTCACGGAGTACCAAAGTTACAGCCGATGTATTGACGTACATTAAACGAAAAAATAACTGTCTTATAGGAGTACGAAATTCATGCCATGTCTTTCATTTGTTTACGAACTACAAAATGAAATTCGTATTGAGTCACATTAAAAAAAAATGGGCTCGTCCGGGATTTGAACCCGGGACCTCTCGCACCCAAAGCGAGAATCATACCCCTAGACCAACGAGCCGACAATATTACTTGCTTATCTACGCAAGTGATATTACAAATGTTGGCTAATTAATATCTGGTGTGTGTGTGTGTGTATGATTTTATTGCCTACTCATCACTGCTCTTGCGTGCCTGCAAGCATTGTTGATGTCCAGACGTGACACCTGACACTTGGACCTGTCATGTAGATGCTAAATACTGCTGAAACATAATTCTGTGTTCGTAATCTGCAGCCATACTCGGTTCTTCTGATCGACGTGTAACTGTATCAATGACTCATGTAACAAGCCTATTCAGTTCTATTCAGTTAAGTTAAACAACTTTCACTCTGACTCTGCTATTTATGCGTACTATAAATATGTTAATGAACATTGGACATGACAACTATATGTAGGCTTCTTTCTTTGTTCCGGAGCATAAGCCAAGCGTATGATAACGAAGTGTTGAGGAAAAATTTGAATCCTGAAGGTGACAAGAAGTGCATACTTAATGTTGATTCCGGAAACTTTTATTAAAACGTCTTGTGAAGAACAGGATAAATGCGAGGTGTAGGGAGATATAACAGTATCTAGTGTCAATGTTAAGAATACGTAGGTATGTCTAATTTTATCTGTTTAACTTTAAAGTAAATTGAAAATTATCTGTGTTATGTAACATGTAAGCAAATCAATGAACTACGCATTGCTTCTTTATGTCGTTACAATCTGTACCTGTGAATTAGTGACATCTATGTTTGCCATTGATTAATATCGTCACATTTAACACCGGTCTCTTTTCCTATCAACGAAGTAATCATTTTCAAAACAGTACAAAATATTATCAACTTGATCGTCAGTTAAATTTGTTCTAGGTAAATTGTATGTTTTGAGAAGGTAGAAGGGACACGTAAAGGAGAAACTGTCGACAAATATAATTTTATGTGGTTGTTACTTACGAGGTGTGACAATTAAGTTCCCGGAATATCCCCGTAAATGCTGTAATTTCTCACACACCAATGGTTGCTGTCACCTTCGAAGTAGTCTCCTTGCGCACTAATACAATTATTAAGTCAGTGTTTCCACTGCCCAAAACTTTTCTGGAGCTGCATTTCTGGAATGCTCTTCAGGACGGTCGTCGCATGTCATTGAATGTCGGCAATGTTTGAAAAGCTGTGGCTCTTCAAAGCGGTCTTCTGTTTTGGAAATAGCTAAAAGTCGCACGGGGTCAAACCTGGCGAATGTGGTGGGTGGTCCAATTTCAGTACCGATTTTTTGGTCAAAAACATCCGGAAAGCGAGTGCTTCATGAACAAGGGCATTGCCATGATACAGAATCCAAGCATCAGGCCAAGTTCAGTTCTCTTCTGACGTAACAGTCTCATGTAACCTTGCCAATATTTCCAAACAAAGCTGGTTCACCGTTTGACCTTGTTCAACAAACTTAAAGTGAATAATGACCTTGTAACTATAAAACAAAACAAAAACATTCTTCAAGTGTTGTCGACCCATTGTAACCCTTTTATGCCACTCAGAGACGTTTTCATAACAACAGCACCATAAAGCTCCTTGTTAACATCTGCAAAGTCTCAATTGCCCCTTTGTCCTGCTCTGTACACAATTTGACGTCAATGCGTTGCTCCACGTACGTACCTACAACTCAGTTTTGCGCCGAGACGTTATTTTGTGGCTGCTACTGCATCGCTACTACTGCTTTATTTTCTTCACCAACACAAGATGCAACCACAAAGTTGTCGTATAGTCGGCGCAGTAGTTTTTGGCCGGTAGAGAAGATAGCGGAGCTGGCGGACGGGCCTACTCTGTGTACCTGAGGTGGCACGGTCAGCGTATTTCTTTTGTTTGGGCGTTCAGTCCGATAAGTTCCTCGGCGCAATCAGCATTATACTATCGCACAAGACACTCGCTCCTAGCCTTCCCCTTGAAAATTCCACCGGCCAAAAACTACTGCGCCAACTATAACACATCACTGTTTAGTTATTGCTCACTGGCTACTCGATGCGTCATTTGTGCGGGCGTTCCGGGAACTTAATTGTCACAACTCGTGTTGTAGAAGTGAGCTTAAGGAAGAAGACAGTTACAGGCTGTGGACTGGATTAATCGGACTGATGGCGGATTCTTATGCACGCGGTAATATACATTCGGGGTTTCACAAAATTCGATACATTTTTGTCGAAATGAGAGACTGTTAGCTTTGTAAGAACTCTGCTCCATTAGGTTAGTTGCGTACTACGAGTTTTCAGGCAACAGGTTCCTGGAGGGATAACGTTTGGGAACCAAGAGTCTATGGTTCAGCGAACTACAAATGGTGTAATGTTCGTTGTACAGGAGGGTACTGCCCACTGTGGAGCCTGGCTACTTAAGGCCGTTGCTGCCAGAAGAGGCCCCAGAGAACCCCGACAAGTGGCAGGATGTGATGGCCGACATCGAGAAGGTCATCATGCCGGGAGTGACACATTGGCACTCACCACGCTTTCACGCCTATTTCCCCACAGCTAACTCGTACCCCGCCATTGTCGCCGACATGCTCAGCAGTGGTATCGCCTGCATAGGCTTTTCTTGGGTAAGCGATTTCCGAAGGGTGATAGCACATGTCGCCAAATGAACGACGAGAATTGAACTGTATTGCGCATGACGTGATATTTGATCACAATGATCAGTTTTAAATAATTAGTAATGTAGCGAATGTGTGTCAGAGGATATCTGAAAATTTACTCAACATTAGTACACGTTTATTGCAGATCGCTAGTCCAGCTTGCACAGAGCTTGAAGTGGTAATGATGGATTGGTTGGGAAAGATGCTGGAGTTACCGAAAGAATTTCTTGCTTCAACTAATGGGAAAGGAGGCGGGATCATCCAGGTAAATACACATTGGTATTCATCGTATTTCAGCATTTTCAGACAGCGGTTACCACAGGCCTATATACGAGCTGATTTAATGTTCACTAACTCTAAATCTTGCCAAAACAATTAATTTCGGTGGATTTTATGCAGTCCCCAGAAACTGCGTCTTCCGAAGTGCCCATCGACTAGCTCTGTAAAGTGGACTGATGAAGTACGAAATGAGCTGGTCTTAGACAGGATAGGCGAAGGAAAAATCTTACGAGAAGAAGAGATAGGATGGTGGGGGACTTTCTGAGGCACCCAGGATTGGTTAATTTGGTAATGGAAGGAACAGTTGAAGGGAAGAATTGCAGGGGAAGACAAAGATTGGAATATGTGACGAAGATTTTTGAGGATGTGGGCTGCAAAAAATATGTGGAAATGAAGAGTTTGGCGCAAGATAGGCGAAAATGGAGGACCACGTCAAACCAGTCGAACGACTGATGACAAACAAACAAAATCCTTCATAAATGAACTGTTGTGTTAATGAGGGACGATCAGTTCAAAGTACACTGTTGAAAAATAGGCCTATATGGTAAGCCCCACACAAGACGATACGCTCTTGTATTTTACGTTTGAGTTTAGTATTTATATTGCTCATTTTACGTTGTTCTTCCTGATGTATTTTTAACAAGGTAATTCAAATAAGAGATAAGAAACTTTGGTAAATAATTCAGTATGTGTATTAGTTTTCTTAAACATCTTTTTGTTGTTTTATAACATATAAAATATTATCCTCGCTCTCTTGCAATTTAAAATATGGGCTCGTCCGGGATTTGAACCCGGGACCTCTCGCACCCTAAGCGAGAATCATACCCCTAGACCAACGAGCCGATGCATTACAGCGTTTTATATTTAATAGAGACCGATTCTTATCTCATAACAAAACTTGGTATGTAACTCGAGAAAGTGCAAAGTCAACATGGAGGTGACGCGAACTATGCACGATCAAGGACAAATCTAATTTTATAATACAGTACAGGAAGCTCTGTACAAGGTCGAAATTAGAAGATAAGAGAATACCAGTCAATATTACAGTTATCCATAACATTAAACCCGTGTATATTTGTGATAACATAATTTCTCATATACAATCTCATTGAACAGAATCGTAAATGTAGGAACATGTTTGAACTTTATACGAGGACGTTTAAAATTACTTGATATCTACAGATTTGGTTTTGGGGATTACCCTATTTGAATCCCGGTCAAGACCAACTACTCCGATTACGTCCTTGATTCTGCCACTTCAAACTTTGATCTGTGCTCGACTTGAAAGATATCACGTGCCAATGTTTTTCTTATAAAGGAGAAATTCGTACACATTAATCCACGTTCATATGAAAACAAAATAACAAATAAGGATGTCTCCTAGAAATTGACTGACACTTCGTATGTGATTACTGCATGCATCATCAGGGAGATTATAGAGACAGTAAGCACCAGAGAAACGTCGATAAACTTCTACTAGACTACACGGCCCAACATCCAAGAAGTCAGTATAGGATTCATTTTGGCGGTCTCTTATGAACACGGTTATTAAAGTTTTGGTCCTATAAAAGCAAATATTTTCAGGTTCAAAGACTATCTGAATATATATCAGCTTTGAAGGAAAAGTGCGTAAGCTGTAGTTAATTAGGGAAGTTTTTAGCAATAAAATCTTAAATCCAATTCTGTCTTAGAAATTCCCTAATTGCTTTTCGAACCAAGTCTGTTCTTGGGCTACACTGCGAAGTGCAACTGGAGTTGTTACGGTATTCCGCATTGTGAATCGTGTTTGATTGTTTAAGGGTACAGCTAGTGAGGCAACGCTGGTGGCGTTGCTCGGAGCTAAGGCGAAAGCTGTTCTCAGGGCGAAACAGGAACATCCGGAGTGGAATGATGTCACCATCATTTCCAAATTGGTGGGCTATGCCTCGAGTGAGTATCGGCACATCCTCAGAGCCCAAATTACGTACATGACTCAGTGCTTCTCAACATTTTCTGGTTTGACGGATCATTAAAGCAAAAATAGTTATCCACTGGATATTACCTAATATTGTTCTCCCACCTATGTGCTGGACTCCCAAATTGCCAAATTCCATCAGGTTTTCCAACTAAAATGTCGTATACATTCACGTATCGTACAAGTAATTATGTAGAGAATATTGGATTTGCAGACTCTAATTATTAATGAGTAAAGAAAGTGTGATTTTAGCAATTTTAAACAAAAGTACGTTTTGATAAAGTGTAACTGAAAGCAGTGCTTACGATTTAGTAGGGAAAACACCTAAATTTATATATAATTACCTGCAGCTTGAATCGTAATTTTCAAGCGCAGTCAAACTACCATCATCCAGTCTTCACCGTAATGTGGAACATTTGTTATTGAAACCTGTCATATCGAGCATGTATTGTCACCTGCCCTGGTCCCTTTCAAACGCACGCAGTAGCGAACTGGTTGCCATGGAGACACTCCATCTCGAGTGCTCATTGTAAGCTCTCTCGCCAGAGATAACTTCATTAATTAGCTAGCAATTGACTGCTTGATGTACTGGAGAGAGTCTTGTATCGTACAGATTGAAAGTCAGAGTTCAACATGAGGTTGTTTCTCGACATCTCAACATTGTTCATTTCTGACACCAAAAACTAAAGCGTTCGTCATATTCTCGTCACCAAATAACAAGCAAGTAAATGCAAGCAAACGCATGGCGTAACAGTTTTGGAGCTTGGCCAGAATTTTACTTTTGACCTATGTGAACAGCCGGATTTTCCCCAGTTGGGGATTCCCGATCTTTGACTTTTATAAATGACCGGGGAATCCTCCGGCTGTGAATTATCCACCCAGTCACCCATGCGAGAAATAAGTAACATTTGAATTTCAGCTAGTTCATTTAACTGTTTTTACATACGAGACATAAGACAGAAGCCATGCCTATTTTATATCTATCTTCCATTTTCTGTGTATTAACATATTTCTAGAAATTTTAGGGACTGTGTCCCCTGCCTTCTTTCAGTTTCGAATTAACTCTAAAACTAAAAACCCTTGGATATTTGATAAGTCTTTTTGGGTATGAAATGATCTTATCACAAGTTTTAATCTTATATTCCGAAGCTCAATAATGATAATGAAGTTATTAAAGATAAAAATAACTCCTGTTTTATGTAAAGTACAGGTTGTAATGAGCTAAGACATCAAAAGAATTTAGTGTAGGATTCCAATACTAACATTCCTGGATGTTTACAAAGTTCTCAGTAAAAAAAAAAAATAACGCTAACTTTGTGGGCGCGTGTGTATAGACCAGGCCCATTCTTCAGTGGAACGGGCAGGTCTGTTGGGAGGCGTTAAGCTGCGTTTGCTTCCTGCAGACGAGAAGCTAAGGCTGAGGGGAGATACGCTTCAGAAAGCTATACAAGAGGACCGCCACAACGGGCTAATCCCATTCTATGTGAGTAAAACGGTTTACGTCTGAATTAAGGATAGAATTGCTCGAGTCTCACCGGCATTTCGTCTTTGCCTTGAAAATATCACGAGATGACCAGGCGCGTTGCTAATTTTATATTTTTTGCAAGTTCTGCTCAAATTCCACGAAGTTTAAATTATTTTCTGTTGTGAAGGGACTCTGACCACTTGGATATTTGACGACAACATCGCCGTCTGATAAATTAAATTAAAATTTGGCAACTATCGCTACATTCTTCCTCTCACACTATGGCTTGGTTCGTCGTACGTCGGGTCGTGTGAAGAGGGTATTGGCCACACCCCGTTGTGGATAAAACCTGTTCAAAAATAAACACTTTAAATTTAACTTCTATAGGCCTAAAAATGTAATGGAAATTATTGTAAAATTGTGTCTCAGTTGTTAGTTAATTGATTTAATTTCGTGAAAGTAACATATAAAATAGTAAAAGACAGAATTTGTTCCAGTAGTTTTATGTTAGAAGATTAAAGGAATCTGTTTCTTTATGGATGGGAATTTTACACTTTTTTAAGGCTGTGGCAACTCTCGGAACAACAAATGCTTGTTCCTTCGACTCTCTGGATGAACTGGGCCCGGTGTGCAACGAAGAAAGCGTCTGGCTTCATGTGGACGCAGCTTATGCAGGTTAGAGATTTATTAATGACATGCAGGGTGCATAGAAGAGATAAAAATTTGAAGAAAATTTGGTCGAAAGATGTGAAGGTAGATTCGGGGGGATAATATTAAAATGAATTTTAAGAAAATAATGAGGGAGGGTGTTGACCGAATGTGTCTGGTTCGGTATTGGTAGGTTCTTGTAAACATAATAATGAACCTTCGGATTTCATAAAAGTCAGCTTATCAATAAGGAAATTGTTAGTTCTGTGACAATGCAACATTTGAATTTTTTCCCGTTTCGATCACTGGTGGTCAATTTAAGTACTTAAAACGAAGTTTCATATAAATCCGTTGTTAGCCACGTGTGTTCACCCCAATCTCTGTGATGTCTCTCCTTTACAAATGAGATTTAAGGTTTTCACTGCGGCGACTATAAAGATGGCTGTCTTCCGGGTTGTTAACGGTGTGTGGTCTGATAGAAGTTTACCGACGTTTCGGACTGATTACTCGCGTACGACTTACGCACTGCCCTGATGAATGATACAGAAGGTATCACGGAAACGTCGGTCAGTATCCGTCAGACTATACTTCATATTCGTTACTGTGAGATCCTAAATCTTACAGAAAATAACTTATTCTTACGAGAGCCATATCTGAATGTCACTACATTTCAGAGTCTAAATGAATTCTTTAAAAAAACACGCAGGAATTACTGCGTTCGAACGTGCATGGTAACTGGAAATTGAATGTTTTTTGCTCCTGAGTGTTGTAAAATCGGGCATATTTGTGTAGTGTCAAGTGTACGCTACACCGCGTGACATGTTAGACAGAAGTCGAATGTTTTATAAAATCTATTATACGTTGAATACTTTTTAGATAATTTTTTCAATACCGAAAGCAAAATTAATTCTAAACTTAGCCGAGTTCTGTGATGACAATTTCTGAACCTCGCTTTACGGAATTACAATTAACTCATCGGCTCATAATTGTATAATTCAACCTCTCTGCATTTCACGTTGTAATTCGACAGCGCTGATAGTCTCTGTGCGGCTGTCTATTTATACGAGTCTTGTTTGTTTTCTTTAGGCTCCGCCTTTATTTGCCCGGAGTTCCGGTACCTCATGACCGGAATTGAGCACGCAGACTCCTTCAACTTTAATCCCCACAAGTGGATGCTTGTGAATTTCGACTGCTCTGCAATGTGGCAAGTTTTGAGTATATTGGTTCGATTCCTTTCGTAGGAATTTGTGAAGCTTTTAATTAATTTCGGCAGTAATATAGTAAGAAATATCGACAACACAGTGAGAATGATCATGTTATGACTTGATAAGATACCCCGAAAATTTAATCTACATAATACGATTTATACTATGACAGTAGTTTAGATAAAATATTTCCAGTGTTGAAGAGATTTCTTGTCAACGCCAGAGCTAGTATTTATAAGACGAGATATATTATGTCTGGCATCAAAAGGGCCACACAAAATGTCAGTGGAGTGTTTCCAGCTTCAAAGCTGTAACATAACGCAAATTACGTAGTTAGAAAACGCATAGGAAATATTTGTTCCAAACACATGCCCTAATTTATTGCTTGTAATTGACGCCCTGCTTTAAACTTTCCTATTATCAAATAATTTTATGCTTAAGTACTATAAATCGGTGTTTGGAGCATCAAAATAGGCTTATTATCAAAAGTTAGCTAGAGTTAGCCATCTTGTTTAAATATCATAATTCCCTTTAGTATTTTAATATTAGTATTCAGCCTTTTCCCCAGTTAAAAGGATTATTTAGGATGAAGAATATGAGTTAAATTCATTACCGTACCAATTTACAGTGTTTTAACCAATCTGCCATGTGAATTCGATTTGAGAAACGATCTATGGTAGTTTTACGTGATTGTAGGTTGAAAGACCCCACGTACGTCGTCAATGCTTTCAACGTAGATCCACTGTATCTGAAGCACGACCAACAGGGCGTATTACCTGACTACAGAGTAAGTAAGAACGTCTATGTATTTATTGGATTTTTGTACAGAACAGTCTAGGAATACGTTCTTGTTACTTAAACTAATTATAGAGGTAAATGATTAGCGAATTAACAACCGCAACCACCACAATCTGACCAAATGTAAAACTGAGTCCTGGTTTTTGGACACTGAAATTTATTTTGCTGAAAGTAAAAGGAGCTCTCATCTCCACCAACTGATGCGGTTAGGAATTTGAGGAGTCTTACCTCCAATCCCCCCTTTATCTTATTACCTTAACTTAAATTTAACTTTAATTTTCGTGCCTATAATAATTTTAGCTCAGTCGGTATAGTGACTGGCTACGGATTGGGCGACCGGGGTTCGATCTCCGACGGGGGCAAAGGATTTTTCCTCTAGCCTCTGCGTCCAGACCGGCTCTGGGGCCCACCCAGCCTCCTATCCAATGGGTACCGGGGTCCTTTCCCGGGGGTAAAGCACGGCCGGGGCGTGATGCTGACCACTCAACCCCATCTAATGCCGAGGTCGAGAATGAGTAGGAGCTATACCTCCACTCCCCCCAAGCGCCTACATGGCGTATAGTGGGACAGCTTTACTTTTTTATAATAATTTTCCAAATACGTTTAATCCTACTAAATTGATTTTTTTTGTGTATGATACTGGTAGGACGTGTGAAGGAGTAAAATCACATAATTTTGTACTAAAATTTTTGTAATTCTACCGGATCAAGATGGAACGTTGTGCTAGTGGAGCGTAGTCCCATCTTGTTGCAGAGAACCGTCATCCTAGATCCTTGACATGTTCATCATTTGTTTTGAAGCACTGGCAGATCCCATTGGGACGAAGATTTCGGGCTCTCAAACTGTGGTTCGTGCTGAGACTGTACGGGGTCCGCAATCTACAGGCCTTCATTAGGAAACACGTAGCTCTTGCTCATGAGTTTGAAGATCTCGTCCGTCAGGATAACCGCTTCGAGATTTTCTCGGAAGTTGTCCTCGGCCTCGTCTGCTTCAGACTTAAGGTAAGTTACGTTTGTCCCATAGCATCTGGGAAGTCCCTGGTTAAAATCTCGGCCCGGAGACAGGTGCCTCCAGGCAAATATCGGGATAGTACTTTTAATTAATCCACGACCGCTTCCTTCCCCATCCTTTCCAATTCATTATCATTCGACGCTATTTAAAAACTACACTGCAAAAGCGTCGTTAAATAAACATCTGCGGAGTTCAGAGAGGAAGAACGGTCTGTGTGCTATCACGATGTGGAACAGAATAGGGTTTAGTAGTGGTACATCTCTCATGCGTGCTACATGATCCACCCATTTCACTTTTATTTGATATTGATGAAGAGTGCAAATTACGAAGTTCCTCATGCAGTTTGCGACCAAACGCCTTCATTTATTGATAGTGTGACATTTCCGCTACACCAAATTATTACACTGTCATGACTCGGTAATGAGAGCCTCGTTTATATGTAACGTTGCAGGGCTCCAATGAGCGAAACGAGATCCTTCTGAAGCGTATCAACGGTCACGGAGTGATCCACCTCGTGCCATCCAAGATTGGAGACACGTACTTTCTGCGGCTCGCCATCTGCTCCAGATTTACCGAATCTCAAGACATACAGTTGTCGTGGAATGAAATTCGAACCCTGGCCGACGATGTTCTGGCTGAGGACCAACCAGGGAAGTGATTAAAGGCCGCCTTGCAACGGAGGTGTCATGCTCTCGGCTGCTCTCAATCTTAAACCCACGCACCACAAGCCTTGCTCTCTCTGTCTTTTACATTGAGACTCGAGGAAAATTTCCCCAGTACCCTCACCCCTCCTAACATCCACCCCCGCGCTTGAATCCCCTTTTAATCAGATGGTGTAGTTTGATATTTGAAATCCAATAGAAACAGTTTCTTGTTGTGATATAGGAAAATACATAAATACCACATTTTAAAATAAATATTTACAAATGTTTTATTTACCTGATTTAAGAACCACGATACCTCAGTTAGTAACGTGATTGTGTATTATTTAAATAACTGAGGGTCGATTCCAGGAATGTATCTTTTTCTATTTCACTTTCATGTGCGATGTTGAATTGTTTCTCTATCTAATTAACGAAGCCACAGAAAGTATGAGGGGCAAAATAATGTGTTGCAGCAAAAATGTGGGTTAGATAAATTAAAACCTTATTTTGTTAGGTTCATTGACATTCACGTTGCTCTAAATGTGTAATAATGGATAATTGTAACGTATGTAAATTCGGATCTGCAGCGGTTGCACTTTCTATGTTCAGTGTCTGCTGTCAGACATAGTAAGGAATTTATTTTGCTTTATGTATTTCAATGAGATCGTGGTTGGCCTACTTTTATATGTTCTGGGACCACATTTTGCGCGTAATACGAACTTTATGGATAGGAAAGAAAGGCCTGTAGAACAGCTACTGTTTAGCAATTAATGACATATTTTACTCTTGTGAATCGTATTTGTGCAATTCATGTAAATGTATGATATGTTAATAATGTAATTTATAAATGTATGTAATCTGCGTTCTTCGAAAATAAAACTATCGTACATACCAATGACGTCAACCAATTTTAACTCCATACTCATTCACAATATGAATATTTGATCTTCATTTTTAGTCACTTCCTAATTGGCCGTGATTTTATAAACTAAACATCATTTAGGCCTATATTAATCCAAACTGTTACATATCTGTATTTGCTAAAACATAATTAAGCCCAAATTTCTGAGGTTCCAGAGATGACTTGGCAAGCTGAAGTATTGCCAACTACTCGAACACCACCGGATGTCGTACTGTTCATTCGGTGCGATCACAGCGTCCTACTACGAGCGCCACAGGAGTAAGCACGTAGTACCATTTTGAGCGCATCACGTTTTTCGTGTCACCACAGCGAAAGATTTCCAGTGAATTGACCTCTTCGTCGGACAACGCCCTCGCTCTTACTGGAGACCGGCAATCCTGAAGAAGATTTTCCTTAGTTCCTCCGGGAAAATGGGATAAAATGCTTCCGAAAATTAGGCCACGACAACTTCCTTTTAAATCCTTTGCCGTCATTTGTTCACTGACCACTTATTATTTGATGCTGTATAATCTGAGCTATTGACAGTTCTTCCTTTGGCCTTCTCACTGTTAAACTTCGATGGCAGCTAACAGGAGATGACAGAAAAAGTAAGGAATAGAACACAATTGCATCTGGAAAGATTGATTGTGGCTTCCGTAATTGGACTCTACCTACTGGAACAGCGTGTTGAACGATGGGACTAAAACCACGTCATGTTTATGATACAATTTTCGGTGCTCTGTAAGAAGTGCTAATATTAAAAAAAAAGTAATTGATTTCAGGGTACTTGTTGCGAACCAAACAAAGTTTCAGGCCTTTGTAAATAGATTAATGTGTGTCGAACTTTAAAACGCGCTCTGTGATTTCGATATTCGTTTTTCGAACGGGGTGACGTCACGACCCTGAGCTCCAGTACTATCGATACGTTCGAGTTCGAGATCTTTCGCACTCTGGCCGAAATCGAAAGACCTCAGTTGTGTTTATGCAGTGGTGATCGCAACATTGCTCAGCAAGCTATAGTGGCATACCAGCAACAGGTAAGTGATATAACTTGAACTTGTTTCTGCCCATGTGTTGTTCTGCATCTTTTCCGACCTCGATTATATTTCTGCGTCTGGTTTACAGGGATATCCGCGAATTGCATTATGACCATTCTGTAACAGCCCAATGCTTCAGTTTCTTTTAGACAAATGAACTTGGTATCTTGGCGAAATGCCATAAACATTAGGTGTTTTGGGTTATTGTAATTCATAATGGTCACGCTGCAGTTTTATTCAGGAGATCTGAGGTTCTCACGGCGTTAAAGATGCCTATGTTGGTGAGCTCTGAAGACAGGAAGTATTTTCCTCCGAAACGTTGGTATCTACCTGCAGGTTTCCTCGCCGCTTCTACCCAAAAGATGGTAGCTTTACTTCATGGAAATATAGGAAGATATTGTTAGTTGACTATAGTTGAGCGTAGATTCTAGTCACAAACGGAAATTACTCACTACAAACAGCACAGATTTACACACAACACACACACTTCGCCTCTCAGTACAGACGTCTGTGGTTTTATCCGGAATTTTATTTTTCTATTTGACTGGTTTTTAAGCAGGTTACTTTTCTGTGCAGAAAACATGTTTTGTTAGAATTATTTATCTGATCTCGCGTTTTCCAATTGGGAAGGGGAGTATAATAAACAGCTCGTTACATCACAATCCATCTCTGTTTTTGTTATTTATCAAACTAGGACTCGCATAGAAAGGTTTAAGAAACACCTGTGGATCGGTAAACATCATGCAGGCCTACAGAACATCAATCTTTAACATAAAATGTCTTTGTTGTCTTTCGGTCCCATTCAGTAGCTCTGGACCATTTTACTGTTACATTTACGAACCAGGTGTAGTTGTGGGTTTCGTGTTGTACAGAGCCAGCGGGATCCGCCCATACAATATCGTAATATCCACTTTTGCCCATGGGTCGCAGCACCAACGCATAAGGACTGCCAGGGCATATGAAGTGACGTCACATACACGTGCAAATCGAGGTCAGTGTCCATATATATGACAAATCAGAGGCAAAAAAAAAAGGCAAGGCTACGCACCGGGTGTAGACGTTTTTGATAATGGACAATTGTCGTATGCGGTTCCTCAGGAGGGCCATTTTTCATGCACACTAACATTACGACCGATTCCTTATTGCTGATATGTCGTATAAGTAATATAATTAAATATACATGGGATATTAATGTGATAGGTTTGACTGTAGAAACACAAGTTTAATCATTTTTTATAATTTCTCATATATGGTCATTAATGAGCACTAGGACTTTTTTTTAATTAACATGGGAATCTGTAGCATAAGTTATCCTATCAGGACTATGTATGGCTGTAGCATACATGAACTCAATTTCCAGTGCTTAGTTCATCAGATTTGTACCCAGAAAATTATCAAGAATTATAAATAACAACCAAGTTTTTAACAGTGCTTTTCATGTTATAAATAGATAAAACACGTAGGCTTTGAGGTTTTCACAGAGGTGAGTTTGAAGATTTCTGTCTTCTGGGTTGTTGCGCCGTGTAGTCTGGTCGATGTGGACATCTGATAAAAACACATTTAAATTTAATTGATGTACCTTGAAGACTGACCTTTGTAATAATATACACAAAATCTTGTCAATTTTTTGGCTAAATATGTGAATGACTTAATGATTTTAGCACGTACCTGTTTGCCAAAGTACAAGTTGCTGGATAAAATACATACTACAATCTCGTTCTCCAATAGTTATGAGCAGTCTGTCTTATATTACCTTGTTTTTGGGAACAAAGTGTGCGTAATACAGGTTAAGGAGGAAGTATTCTTCATTAATTTATTCTACGAACTTTTGTGTTGTAGTGTGTGGTATGTTGTCAGGAAAGAGAGAAACTTTTAGGTGGAACTGTGCCATAGACTATTGAATGTTGGGCGTATACAGTTCACTATGTACGTCATTCAGTCGTTTGAAAATTCACATATGATAATTTACAATGGTTCTATTATTGTTTTAAGTAATGATGCCAAGAGGTTTAGACTTGATTGTGTG
This sequence comes from Zootermopsis nevadensis, assembly GCF_977971745.1. Taxonomy (NCBI): domain Eukaryota; kingdom Metazoa; phylum Arthropoda; class Insecta; order Blattodea; family Termopsidae; genus Zootermopsis; species Zootermopsis nevadensis. The sequence goes on along the minus strand of NW_028259153.1, from coordinate 9,151,860 downwards.
GCTCAGGATTTCATTGATGACTTATTGTGAATATGTTAAATAACGTTATAGTTTTGTGGACAATTCTTACTAGGACTCACAAACTTTTTAAGGAGGATTCAACGCTACAAACTTTCTTTATTACAATTTTAATACTTCACTCTGTATATAGAGTATCCAACAAACTTCATTACAACGGCTCGTTGGTCTAGGGGTATGATTCTCGCTTAGGGTGCGAGAGGTCCCGGGTTCAAATCCCGGACGAGCCCATTTTTTTTATGTAATACGGAACTGGTTCAGACTTTTTGGAATACGCAATATACGATGCTGCAAGAAACTAAGAACTTCGTCTGCGTTTGCCCAATTTAGGGCGCGTTTTGTTCGATACAAGTAGAGATACCAGCTAGCTCTTTCAATTAGTTATCTGAGCGTTCTCTAGATGGCAGAGCATGTATGTATTTCAAGATTCGATATTGCTTTACGGAAACCGATTAATAAAATCGTTGTCAGTGAATATCTTGTACCAATCGCTCCAGAATCAGTGACTATTAATATTCAGCAGTTTGTTGACAAAATGGATTTTTTTCTAGCAACCGATGCATATTTTCTTTGCCAGTTTGTTATGAAGACTATGAATTTTGTTTACTCCGAAGTAAATTACTTTAGCTTTCAGTTATGAACAAGTGAATATTGAAGTCTGGGACTGAAACTTTCGATAAGTTATCTACTCAAGGAAGCCCCTCGTTATGGTACGCTTCATCGCCATGAATTAAAATACACAAATTTAACGAAGCTAAATATATGCATAAATGCAGTAATACGAAGTGGAGATTGTTGAGTACAGATGAAAAATACGCTTTAACAAAGCAAAATACCTCCTCGTACACAAAATTAAGCTAGGAGGAACATGTCTAGCAGTAGAAAAGGCAAGAAGAAAAGAGATAATTAATAACGATATCAAATTCCTGTCCTGCAAAAAATAAAATTTGAATAAACAATTGTTTTATCTTCATTTAGAAAATGCGAAAACAGATAAATTTATGGTAATTTTTTTATTGTAATAAGTGGTAAGTAAGAAAAAAGAAAGTTAAACGAAGATGCAAGATAAGGGCCTTGCTTAAAACGTGCTGAGCCAACTTTGCTTGTAAACTCTAGTATGGGAGATGGAAGTGAGTTTAGAAATTTTTCAAAAATAAGAACATCGGATTTTGAATTGTTGGCTACTGTTCCAGTGTCCAAACATTGTCTTCTTTTCTTTTGTTTTTCTCAGATTGTTTATTTTGTCTCAAAATGTGGACCTTTGACAAAGAAGTTATCTGGGCACTTTTATGTCGTTATCACCACTTTAAGACCGTTATTTTTCACGAAGCTTGAAGAAATTTAATTGTGTTTTCAGCAATGTTCACATAAGTTCCTCTGTAGACAAGGTTCTTGCGTCTTTCTATAATATTTAACATTTGCTGTGTTTCTTAGCTAAAGATTAATACTACATAAAAGCATTCAAAAGATATTAATACATTACCCTTAAATGTTAGTCCACATTTTAAAATTCTCAGCATTTAGGACAGGGCACCGAACACAAAAGTAGGAGCTGTACGCGCCTACCTACATTATATGAACAACCCAATTTAACGTTATGAAAGATAACTCAGCAAAATGATAAAATAATGCATAGAAGCTACATGTTCCTTTTTATATGTTTATTTCTCGTAGTACAGATATTTAACAGCACTCTTTTAAATAATTTAGTCTATGTGGTTAATCATCAATAGTGTCAGAGTAGTACTCAGTAGTTATCCTACAAACATTAAAATACTAATAATTAATTATAAATCTACACAGAAATAAAAATATAATATTTTGGGAAATTATATAGACCAAAAAATCAGATATGAGCCTACATGTGTATTTGGTGCTACCCCATGTGGTTACAGTAATACCGAAAGAAGTTGCTCTATATTTTTTCGGAAGATTTTTAAAAAATATCGTCTTGTAAAACTGAGATTATACCTGATGGATAATGGAATATAACTATATCATTGTCCCTTCTCTTCCTCTGCCTCCAAGGTGGTATCCTGTCGAGACGTTTCGCACTTACCATTTTGAACCTGTGCTATACGAATCCATCACGTTAAATGAACATTCTGGAAATAATGAAGTGTACAATTTATGAAGCTCCACTTTAAATAATTATAATTGTCTTGTTCATATAGCTCAGTTTTATTATTTGTAATATAAATCTGTTTTTGAAATACCTAGTTCCCTCAGACATTATATTCGCAGAAGACAATTTTTTTTACCAAAGACAGGCACAAAAACTCAATTAAGGCAACCCAGAATCAGTTTTCTCCCAACTCAGAGTCCTTATTGGGCATTTCTTAATTCTAATTAGACCTATTCAAAGGATAAATGAACCGACTAATAAATCAGTCCGTAAGTAGATCAGATATTTATAAGCTACTGTGTGTTTCTTTGTGTGATATAAGTATGTTAATCTGTAGAATAATACGTCTACAGTAATTTATTGTAGCAAACCAAAATTGACATTATAGCCCTAGATTTTGTATCTTGTTTTGGTGAAAAATCGGCCCTGTGTTGTTCATCATCTGGAACTATCACTGTCATTGCCGTCACCGATGTTGACAGCCTGGACAGCATCATTAGTCAGGGCGATCATTTCCTTGGACATTTCTTCAATACACGCGTTACCAAGAACAACCGCCTCTGCTTGAATCAGTGTTACCCCGTTAATACCGTCAGGTAACAAAGTTTCTTTTGCCATTTCTTTGTTTATGGGCCTGTCTTCGTGGTTGTATCTACGCTTCTTACTTGCAGGGAGTATTTCGGATATGTCATCAGACGCCCCGTTTCCGTCGCTAATTCCACGTTCGTCTTCACAAACGCCATTTTGTTTCTTATGAGGAAGGTTATCTATTTCGGTGTCGACATTGTCGCCGATAACTTCATTGGCCTGGCTTCGTATCTCTTCCCAGGCGAACGCAATGTCTCGGGACTCTGTTACACGGCTGCACACCACAAACCGGATGATGTACTTATCCTGAAATGTCGCTGCGATAACGTAGATATTCTTACGCGCCATTAGACGGTCATGGAGTCTCTTCGTTAGTTGGTTTGGGCCCTGGGAATGAACATATGAACTTATTCATCACGTATAATTTTATCATTCACTGAGTTATTTTTATTTTAATAAATTTCTTTCGCCAACAACGTGTTTTGGTTGGCTGTGTGTACATTTGACTCAATTGCATTAGATAGTAGGTACTTTCAGTAGGCTGGACAAATTAAATCAGACCTTAAACTAATACGAATTATGATAGTTACATTGATAACCGGATGTAGGTCTAATGATGACGCCATGAGTAGATTATTCTGTAATTAGATTTAATGACTATACTGACATGAGTCGGTTTATCAAGCGTTGAGAGCGGAGTATATCGCGAAATGCTTGCGCAATTTTAAGTGAACACTAAATACGAACGACAAATTAACAAATCAATTAAATAATATCATTGAGTAACAGGCTACATAAGCTGGTTTGCCTGGAATTTTTAACATGAAGATTTCCGTCTTCTGGGTTGTTACGCTGTGTAGTCTGGTCTGTAGGCAGTATGACCTCTGAAACGTTGGTAAACATCGACCAGACTACACAGCGCAACAACCCAGAAGAGAGAAATCTTCATCGCACTGATGACGGAGGCAGTATGACCTCTGAAACGTTGGTTAACATCGACCAGACTACACAGCGCAACAACCCAGAAGACGGAAATCTTCATACTCATCGCCCTGATGACGGAGGCAGTATGACCTCTGAGACGTTGGTAAACATCGACCAGACTACACAGCGCAACAACCCAGAAGACGGAAATCTTCATACTCACCGCTGTGAGAACCTCAAGTATTACAATTTTTAACATATTGCTAAGAAGTTTCAATATATTTTCAACTGCGAACCGCGACCTTACATCTAGAAAGACTAACAGCCCCTGATATAGTGGAGAGATTAAAATTTAGAGGGTTGTTAAAAAAATTTCGATATACAGTCTGTTCAACATTAAGGAAAGCCAGTAGAGAGCTTGATATGATTTACGTCAAAGAAATAATTAACCCAGAAGTATGCGTACGTTCTGTCAATTGCTTATTTGTCACTTTAACTTCGTTAAAACACAGGTAGATGAAGCTGACAGGTTAAGATATGGTTCTGAAGTTAAAGATACACGGAGCTTATATTCATGTCATGGCAGTTAAGCATAAAAATAACTTTACTCTTTAAACTGTGTTTGATTTAGCACAAAATAAAAATTTGCTCTGATGCTAGTAATTGTTACGTCCTTGAACAGTCTCGCGTTATAACCAAATCGCGTAATGAAAATACGCGTTATAACAGTTTGCCGTGTTATGATTGTTACCTTGAGACGGAAGCAGACCAGACCCAGGACGGCTTCTGTGACGACGTCAAAACGATCGTCTTCTCGAACCAGGGCCTCGAAATCTCGGGCCAAGGTGACCTGGTGCCGAATGTAGATTTGCAAGCCCTGGACCCCATACGACCTCAGCACCATCCATAACTTTAGCGCACGGAACCGGCGTGCCAGAGGGATTTGCCAGTGCTGAGACAGATAAAGTGAGAGGGTAGGTCTTCTGGATAGATCGAGGAAAACCATGCTCCACATTGGAATTCTATGGACAATTCTCCACATTCAAGTGAAACAATGCCACAAAATTGACATAACAAAGCGTATACTAAATGACACGGTTTATGCAAGACGTAGGGTGACGTAATCCCTCCACAGCCACACCTGAACCCAGAAAACCGGTTTTTAAAATCGCCCGTTTCCTTGCTCTATTCTCTACTTGTAATACCAACTGAAACATCACGGACTACAGAATAACAGATACATTTCAATTAAAATTGTGTCTCACTTTAAATGAGTCAGATGCGACAGCATTGTCCTAGCAGCTGGTATTTTTATAACATGTTAAGAGTCGTCTCAGTCAGTGGTGTTTTAAGAGTCGAAATAGACTATAACGACATCGATTTTGTCCTTCTTTTCATGGCAGCAAACATGTAAGTTTTGTTTTTATAGTATTGTTGACAGTTACCTACCAGCAGAATGAGGTAGCCATTTTACCACTATTGTTGGTAGTCACCTACGAGTAACACTTTGCATTACAATAATCTCACTCAGCATGATGACTTTTTATTGCACTGAGAGTTTAAAGAAATATCAATAATTTTTTTTTTTAAATTTTCACCATTAAAAGACTCAAGTTAAGTTACTCACCCTGTAATCAGGGGATAGTCCCTGGTTCTTATGTCTCAGATAGATCCGGTCCACGTCAAACGCTTCCACTAAGAGTCTGGAGTCTTTCACCCTGTGAATAAAGACCAATGGCTTCAGGACCAATGTCTGTTACGAGTATTAGTTGGGCCAGGACTCGATGGAACAGAGTGAAATTTCTTACACAGAGTGAGCATTAACGAAATTTATACTTTTTAAATTGATTTATTTTCTGTGTCAATTTAAACAGTGTAGAGTTCTTTTGTACTCACCCTGTATATTAAGTAAATTAAATCACTATAAATGCGATTAATATGAACATTGCTTACCACATGGCGGAACACTCGAAAGTCACGAGGAGCCATTTGTGAGGATTGAAACAGAATGAATCAGCAAATTGCAGCCCGTTCATCATGTGACGATACTCCGGACATACGAACGCTGATCCTGCAAATTTAAATAGCAGGACTAACTGAGATTTCACGTTCTCACGGGGGACTTCTGGGTTCTTGTGCCGTGTAGAAGTTTACAGACAAACAAACTGATGATGGCAGCAGTTACCTCTGAAACGTCTGTGAACTTCTGCGCGGCGTAACAAACAAGAAGACAGAACAATATTAACTCTCATTTTGATAAAAGGATCCGTTACTGTAAAAGTCTGCCGATGGACACTATCCTGAGAATGTTCTTTCTGCCGTTCACATTCGCGACCTATTTCTGTAAGACCCACTTCATTTTAGAGCCTTGATGGCTCAATCAGTATAATGGCTAGGCTAGGGAATGTAGGAATTGTGGCTTTGTTTCTCTCAGGGCAAAGTTTTTCTCTTCGTCACAACGCTCAAACCGGCTCTGCGGCCCACCCAGAATCCAATCCGATGGATACTGGGCTTAATTCCTTTGGGCCTCAAGAAAACTACTCGTCTCCCGTACGCCTGTATGGTGTAATTCTTAAGTACCAGCGACAACTTTACCGCCTTAATAGTAACATCACATGTTTTCGGTGTTTCATAAAAATCCTCTTTGCATGTCTTGTCTCCCCCATCAGAATTATCGAACGTCGCGATCTCGCGGTTAGAACTTCCCGTTTCGTATTTGGGAGGTCCCTGGTTTAAATCTTGACCCGCAGACTGCTATCTTGATGCGGGAATAGTACTTTGAATTAATGCCACGACCGTTTCCTTCCATATCCGTTCCAGTTATGGCTCATTAGTCATCATTGAACGCTACATAATCTGAGTTATAACGGCGTAGTTAAATAGGCCATTTATCAAAAGTTAAATATATGTCTTGCCTTGAAATGTATTTTATTAATGTAATTATGAATTGAACTGAAGTTAAAAGCGTATTTATGACGACATTCGTCGTTATGTAACGTTCTTTACCCCCCACGTCATCCTCCTCAGTTCGACTACTTTCGTGGTTAACTAAGTCTGTAACTTTCTTTATCGGTCATATAAAGTGTCTTAACTTCTTGTATGAAGAGTTTTTTTAACACTACTGTACTGTTAATGGCAGGACATAGGCAAGCAATGGAAAAAAACAGCTCGCTGCTCAAATATGATCCCTGCTTACGTTTTCTCTTCGATCAAAGTCAGTTTTCATTCAGTGAATTATGTGTGCTGACGTGCCACATTTGTAACATACACAAACATCTATGGAAACGTGAGAAATAAACAATGTCTCAGAACCATTTCTGTACCCCCACCAAATTTACGGAATTAGGAGTAATGTATTATCACTTTTAGTTGTTTTACTTTTCTTAAGGCGCGCGAGGTAGTGTGTTAAACGGCATTACCATTTTGTCGAACAAGGCAAGACCTGCCAGTAGACATAAGGTCGAATTTGTGGCTTATCAGTCCCTCAGAAAATGGTACGTATCTTTCATTATTTTAATATGAATATAAATAATTCATCAGTAGATACATTGAATCATCAATAGGTACACCAATAAAATCTTCTCGGGCAATCGGCCGCGTCAACTGGTTACCGTAGTAAACCGACGTTTCGGGAACCAACTTTGTCCCCATCATCAGGGTTCTGATGTGACTGGATATCTCGGAAGTAGCCTGTGTATGCACAGGCCAGTAACCAATTGACGCGGTTGATTGCCTTAGAAGATTTTGTTGATTGTAATCGCCGCGAAAGTCTGAAATCCTATATCATCAATAGGTAGTTTACAATTTACCATACAGACCTATTAAACTTGTATTTTTACAAAAAAATAAAGTACATATCTTATTGTTTAATGATTAGTACAACACTTTATAAAGCGAATGAAATATATTTTATTTCTGAGATAGCGTTATTTTAGATTTGTTGTATAACAGGCCTATACCTGCATAAGCAGCGTCTACGTGCATCCACAAGTTTTCCTTCTTGCAAATCGGTCCAAGTTCGTCGAGACAGTCGATAGCACACGTCCCTGTAGTGCCCAGAGTTGCCACAACCTTTGGAAGAGAAAAATATTCTATCGCTGCTGCTGTACGAACCAAATGTATTATTTTAAAGACATGTTGTGGTCTGAAATATTGCCATTCCCTTCTGGATGCTGTCGGTCTTCGAATTCCTACTCGGTATCTAAGGCTTTTTTACATTCACTTACATCCCTTCAATTAAAAACGGTCCTTCTGTTAGATGCGCATCAGCTGCTAATGTTGTCTGCAGGGACTTCGATATATTTGAAACAAAAATTGTTTCCCTTCAACACATTCTATAATAACTGTTACTATCTGTATGTCAAAATTAGTTTTATTTCGACGTACATCGAACGAATAGACCTCCGGATGTAGACGGATGAATGTGGAAGTTTCTTCAGCTGTTACTTTCTACTACTTCTAATAAATTGTCATTCAGATGAAGGTCTGTGCAGTTGAAACTTATCTAATAAATTCGTTCGATTTCGAGATAATTCGATTTATCAGTGATGCAAACACGCGAAAACTCTGCAATAAAAGGTGTTAAGTAAATTAGATTTCGAGTTGCATGGATATATCAGTTAGGAAAACAACGAATCTGCAATAAAATTTTGCGGTTAAATTCGATTTCGTGTATGACGTCAGCGCATGCCAAGGATCCTTAGTCGTGTACCCATACTCATATTGATGCCCTCAGAAGGGATTTTAGGTGCTCAGAACAATTTTAGAATATTTATAAGGAGATTTTAATGTTCGATCGACTATTTTCTACACTTTCACGTTTTATCTTAGAGAGTTGTTATAGGAAATGCGAGAACACAGTCATAATCTACTTCAATTTATCTTTCATTTCTGGTATTTATACGGTTCCCGCTATAAACTGTAAGCTCTTTCTAGTTTTCCTTCATCTATAAATGGTTTGTTATTCTTTGTGTATACCTATTAGTGTTCCATTCAAAACTATCAGGTGAAAAGATCTTGATTCATATATTTATATCAGAATTACCATCACACAAAGATGTGCAGATCAGCTTTTATCGTGGTCACTTCTATTCTGGCATATTATATCATACATTGTCCAAGTCTTGATCTACAACAACACTAAATTTTCAGCAATACGATTTCATGAAATTGCCTTTTTAAGTTTCACCGTCTTACAATTTTGCAAAAGATACTTCACAAGACGTAATCTGCATTAAGCAGCGAAATAATTCAGTAAGCAATAGTACTCACATAGAAAGGAATAAGACCCTTCTCCCGGTCACTTCTAATGGCCCGTTCTAACGTTGCACCTCGCAGCCTGCACTTGTGGTCTGAGGGCAATAGCCTCATGGTCACAGCGCCCAGCACACCCGCCTTCTCAACTGAGGAGTTGGACTGATCTGCAATTCACGTATATTTCAGTTACTTGCCGGAATGTATTTTTCTACAGCTTAAATATCTACAGAATGCACATGCTCTGTACCTGAAGAATAGGCGACGAGTTTGGCTCTGATCGTGCCCGCGTCCCAGTCAGGATGCACTTCCATCAGCTTCCTGACTCTGCATTCCCTCGCGGCCAGCAAGGTCACCAGAGTCGTCTCGCTGGCAGATCCCTACACAAATAAACATCATACAGGCTCCCATTGAAGATCCCAGCCACCTGTTCTTAGAAGAACTATCTCTTGTATATGGACATATGGAACAAATTTGTTACACAGCATTACTCCAAATGGTACAAGTAGATTTTTATCTGTGGGTATGCGTCTTCAGCCACGGTGGTCCAGCGGTTAGAACGCTGGCCTTGTAATCCTGGGGTCTCGGGTTCGATTCCCGGCGGTGCCCGAATTTATAACTTGAGTTGGGCAAGGCCGTGGTCTAGGCAACACGGAGTTTTCCTCCGGGGGCTTCCCCGGTTTCTCCGTGGCATCCCAACAATTACTCCATTCACACACAGAAGAAGGCAATGGCAAACCACTTCTGGATCATCTGCCAAGAACGTATATGAACAGGTCCCAGTCCGAGAAAAGGATGGAAGGATCCTGTTCATATGGACCTGTCGTCAGACAGAACACTAAATAATAATAAGATGAGGTGGTCTAGCGGTTAGAATGCTGGCCTTGTAATCCTGGGGTCTCGGGTTCGAATTTATAACTTGTGTTGGGCAAGGCCGTGGTCTAGGCAACACGGAGTTTTCCTCCGTGGCATCCCAACAATTACTCCATTCACACACAGAAGAAGGCAATGACAAACCACTTCTGGATCATCTGCCAAGAACGTATATGTACAGGTCCCAGTCCGAGAAAAGGATGGAAGGATCCTGTTCATATGGACCTGTCATCAGACAGAACACTAAATAAAAATAAAATAAATAAAATGCGTCTTCACGACCTGGTTGTATACAATTACATTATATAATTACCATCAGATTCCCACAAATTCCACTCTGCGATCTCCGATTAGACACATTATCGCTTACGTACCCCAGGCATTTCGCCAGTCTGCGTATTCATACAACGGTGTATTCTAGCGCGTCATATTTTTAAGGATCAACAGACAGTGTTTCACATATGACTGCCATACATTTATCTACCGTCTTCTTAGTTAAACAGCGTTTTCACTGCCGTGTTCTATGACATCCGGTGTCCACGTCGGTAATATCATCTCGTCTGCAGAGACTCCCCAAATGCCTCAAAGAGTCCCGGTCGTTGTTATTCCACTGTCATTGAGGTTCATTGTAGTTATTCAGACGGTCAAGAAATGCCTCGTCTTTGATGTAACCCGGAGTTTCATCACCTTGTTTGCAAGCAACCACCAGTCATGCCTCATAAACTAGACGAATTCGCTTGATATTCCCATACCCTATTTCTGTAAATAAAATGTAATATTATCCTTCCATCCGACCACTTGTCATCTACCTTGTGTCTTTAAACCGATCTCTTCCCTTCTGATAAGTTAATACGTACCTACCTTTCTATTTTCATAACATACGATTTACCTGTATGACTCCTCCACCGGACCCACCAGTGCAAGCCAGAAATTCTTTTGGTAAGTCCAGCAGTTTCGCCAACCAATCCATCATGATCACTTCTAATTCCGTGCACGCTGGACTCGCAGCCTGCAATGATTGTTTTTCATAATCATTATTAATCCACTGTAGCCCCTACTTTATGTTCGTGAAGGTAAACCGAAGACGTTTCTGTTCTGGTGTTATAATGGGAGAATTTTCTTTGAACCTTATCCCCTATCGAAACAGTAAACAGCGTTGGGAAAAAGTTCTCGCGTTGTCGGTCAGCAATAGATTTTTAACTTCAAAAAATGAACAGCAATAGGAATGAAATATTAAAATCTCGAAGGACTTATTTGGAAAGCCAGTGTAATCCAAACTCAAGCACTACTCTTCACTTTGTTGTTTCTTTACCTTTTCGGGCGTTTAGATTTATTTTTGAATACTTTTAACATGTCGTCACATAAGCGTGATACAGTTTCGATGCAGTGACGGACTCACCCAATTGAATCCCAGACATGCAATTCCTGTGTTGAGGATTTCTCCCACAATAGCAGGGTAAGAATTGGCTGCCGGGAAGTAAGCGTGGAAATGTGGTGACTGCCAGTGTGTGATCTGCAAGATAAATGCGTTTACGATATTAGTATTTGTCACCTGGCACTGGCTGTTCAAAGCGGCCTCCGGTTCCATCGACCTTAATAGTGTTCAAGGTCATTTAAACCGAAGGACTCATATTCGGAAGGAGGATTACGTAAAATGGGTTTCTGATTATCGTTTACAGTGTTGGTTTTATATGCTGTACTAATTACTTCACAGAACCGTTAATTATTAACACAGTGTTAAAATAAGAAAATTTCAGGGAAGATCTTGTGATATCAGTCTACGTTATGAAGGTAGAAGAAGCTATTAAATAAACTTGAAAGAATTAGTACGTCATTTATATGCAATATTTTTGGTAGTACAGATCCTAATTACGTTAGCATTGTCAGGTGTAATCTTCGCACAGTTCACCATGTTTATATGCCTCAACACATAATGAGGCTGTGATTTCAGGTTCTTAAGGCAACGACTTTGAAGATAATTGCCTTCTGGAATGTTGCGCCGTGTATTCTAGCATAAATTTTCTGACTTTTTAGAGGTAATTTCTACCTCCATCATCAGGTAAAATGGTGTAAAATAGGAGGACCTGTATCCGTCCGTCCATATAGTTAATATCAGAATTATTTAATGTTTTCCGATAAGATTTAGTAATGACGGGCCTGCATTATACGTTAGCAGATGTCTTTATTTTTTTATCTTTTGTTCTTATTGGTTCAATGTAGCCTTGTTTTACGTGAGGCCAAAATAGAACTTTTATTCCTTCTAAAAAAGCTCATTTCTAAATAATTGTAACCAGTCTCATGTGGTTATAGTAGCCGTCACAGAATTGTATAATTCGAAGTCAACGAAATCGTTCACTATTGCAACATGAACAATGGTGATCAGGCGAGTGAAAAGGAAGGAAATATCACCAAGCTGTGCTGATGACGTACAGACGCTCAGTAAGAGGGACGAAGTCATTCCGTGGCCTTGAAGCATGCAATTTGGTGACGTCTTCTATAGATGACACAACTAAGAAAGAATCTCCAAAGTTAGATGTACATACCCCTGGCATGATGACACGTTCCATGTCGGCGAGAATGTCCTGCCACTTCTCTGGCTGCTCTGGCGCGTCCCCCGGGATAAGTTTTTGTAGGTAGCCGGGCTCCACTGACGGTAGAACCGGTCTGGAACATTACGTAGACGTTTTAAACCATGCAGAAAACATCATGTGAACAAGTCCCTGCTTAAACCGGCTTTCCACAGGACTTTAAAAGTATCGGAATTTGCGCAGAACAAGATTGTCCCTTGGCGATTTGCGGCACTGAAGACTGATATTAAGTGCCTGAGTGGAAAAGCGTACGAAAAAAAAGACTGGCGTCGGAGGTGTTTAAAATGGGTGATAGGTGCAAAGACGATATTGTAATATTAATGCTTATTATAAGTTCAGATATAAAGGAAGTCTTTACCACCAAACTTGATGATTAATGATACGCCTTTTAAGGAACGTAAATGCCACGTGAGAAGTTTCGTAGTGCATATAAGGCTAGAGAGACAGAAATGATGTTCATCTTAAAGAGCCGGTCAATCACCAGTTTCCAAGTTTCGACATCAGCGATCTCTGGTGTCCACAGCAGCGGGAGACAGCTGACAGGCGCAAGTGACTCATCACAAAGGCCGCTGTGAGGATTCGAACTTGGGATAATGTAGGTCGCGGTCGAACGGTCAAAACTTCTTTATGTTCTGAAGACACTGAGTTCAAATACAAGCACGGAGACCGTCTACCCTGACTAAAGGTTTTCGTGTTTATTTTTTCAGTGTCTCTAGGAAAGTACCAAATATTAAGCAATGACCGCTTCCTCTCGCATTCCTTCTGATTCATCTTTCACTAATCAACCTATTAATTAACTATATAATTTGGCTTATTAATGACATCGTTAAATAAACTACTAATGAAATATAAACAAGAATTGGGAGAGTGTCTGAATAATATAATGAAATATGTAACATCGGTCTTATTCTACTTGTTTACGTATTTACTTCATAACTGTCTTCTCATCTAATCTAATAGCCATAAGATGTGAAGTTAAAACAGTGCCGATAAATAATCCACAATTTAACATATAGGATTGATTATAACTACCCGGAGGATGGAGGATGAATTAATCCATCTTTGGTTGTCTGTCCGTAAGAATTGCTTGAAGTCAGTATGACTTAATTTCCTTTTACTGAACACCCCTACAGTCGAAGTAGCGTCTTCAAACAACCTGACACTATAAATCCTGTAATAAAAATTATAATCATTTATCCTGAATGAGATTATTTTAGTTTTCTTCATCTTCTTCGGGAAAATGGCTTAGTACCTTAAGTCATATCACAACCGTTTCCTTCCCCATTCTTACCATTTATCATTCACTAACGATCCTATCATTTGACGCCATATGTGGCTTAAGAAGGGGGTTATAACTCACCTGTCACGAATGTTTTCTATGTAGTCAGCCACGAAATCAACAGCAGCCCTGGCGAATTTGCGAAATTCGGTGACGTCCATGTTGCAGAATGCAAGCCGCTGCTCTGAGATGTCGTCGTCTTCAGAACAAGTGTCAGCTGTCTCGTCCTTAAGCTCGCACTGCGTTGTTTCTGTCGGTGGGAATTATAACAATAGATGAGAGGCAACAGAGAAATTAACCAAAGGATACGAGCTTTTGTATGCCGTCATTTAGAAAGTTAGTCATTATATTACAATTGAAGCTGTTTAAATTTAACAGTAGACTGGCGACGTGTAATCGGGTTGGAAATAACAAGAAGATAGACAGTAAAAATGTAGTTCAGAAGACAAAAGAAATAATTGGTAGTGGTATGGGGGGATGTGAAAAAAAGTTAGAATGTGACTGAATGGTAACCTATAATTGAAAAGATTATTTCTACGATACTGACTGTTATCCAACTGTATTTCTTATAAGAGAGAGTTGATAATTATTATGATAAGAAAGCAATAATTTTAAAAAGAATCTGTTTTATACAATTTACTGCCCCAGGATTAGCCTGGAGAAGCCGAAGGAAATAACAGAAACCTGCCTTTCCAACTGATATTCGAATCTGATATATCCCGTAAACAAATCGAGTTGACAATTTTCCAGTAGATAAGTCGAGATTCAGAATGTTTAAACAGAGGATGGGCATGGCCACCGGAAAAGATGTTCATTCACTTTTCTCCTCTTTGTGCGTAACTGTAGTGGCGTCTGTCAAACATGGTAATAAACCTTCGTGTTCGATAAAGAACGGGGAATGTTTTGACCAGCTGGTTGACTGTAAGCTTCTGAACAAACGTTGCCGCCTAGTGGTTGTCAGTTCTTCATATTACAAACGTCCCTTTTTCTAATATCGACCGGCTGTCTTAATTTAAGTTTTTTTTCGATTTTACTCAGTCCCTCCAGGGAAATTGTGCGGTATTTTAAATTACCACTTCCTTCCGTATTAATCTTTACTCATTATTTATTAGTCAACTTATTATTCTACGATATATAGGCTGAGCTACTAAGTAGTAAGTCATGAATAAATAAAATATGTTGTTCCACAGGGTTATACAGAACTGTGATGTAAGGTACAAACCAGATTTCGACTGCGTTCAGGGAAGAATTATAACTCGCCATTCCAGACTTCAGCAGTTCTTCACTGTTATATACAAACTTTAGGGGGTGACGGAAGGCTCGCTTCATTTAAATTATGTGATTTCATGGCGCACTGCCGCAGGCGTAAGAAAGTGTCCTGGCCACTACTCTCGCTTTCACCTTAAATGACGTAAAAGGAAAGCAGCCTGAAGAGATATTCTGGTACTCGCGTACTGAAAGCTACGCACACGTGTGAGGTTGCTGGTAAAAAAGTTAACTTTACAGTTAATCTCTCGAAATATACGTGGTGATGAATGATCAATTGAATAAATTATTTAAATAATTATTATATTTGTTTACCGTCAAATCACAATAAAATAGTAAGATAAGATAATTAAAATGTAAGACTTGAGGTTCTCACAGCGGTGAGTATGAAGATATCCGTCTTCTGGGTTATTGCGCTGTGTAGTCTGGTCGATGTTAACCAACGTTTCAGAGGTCATACTGCCTCCGTCATCAGGGCGGAGGCAGTATGACCTCTGAAACGTTGGTTAACATCGACCAGACTACACAGCGCAATAACCCAGAAGACGGATATCTTCATAATTAAAATGATTAAAATAATTAAAATATCATCTTATGTTCCATATCGAGCATTCGATTTACATCGGAACATTCACAACATGTTTCGGTTTATCAAACCGTCATCAGGTGTAAATTATAAACTTTTAAACTCAAATTACAATTATTTATAGTTTTTTACAATTTTATCATCTTTCTCAGTATATTTTATGGAAGTTGTGTCTAGATATTATTAATATAACATTATTGTTGAGGTGGTGTTATTGATGTTTATACCAGTCTGTGAAGTAAGAGATTCGAAAACATTAATGAAATATGATTGAATATAGAAAACAAAACAATCTCATGAACAAATTATCTCATATAGCATGTCTTCTTCGGAAACTAATACCCCTTCAGATAGTCATGATATTCTTCGCCATTTATGGTAACATGTTGTGTTCATAACAGCCCACCATTTAGATCTATACTAGGCGAGATTTATCCATTTAACATTCTCATATACTATACTAAGGCGCCACAACCAAGATAACAATGCTTCTTTACCTCTGTTAGAACATCAGATCTCACAAATTCAAATTAACTTACCAGATTTTGTTTTTCTTCTTATTCTTCACTTCACTGATTGATAAAGTAGATCAACAAATTGTACATTCATGCCACTCGATTATTACAAGCAACAACAATTAAGCCTATTCAATTTTTTGTAATTTAAATTATTTTCTCCGGTTTGTAGAGTAGATTATATTATTAAGTTGTAGATCTGTGCTTATAAACTACAAGCCTAAGCCGTGATAACATATTTGCTTACATGAACCTCATTGCCTCACTTCTTAACTACAACTGGTGAATTTGTGATAGACGCCCCTTCCTACTGGAAGTGACATAACTTAGTCTGCGGTTGGGTTGTGTCATAAAAATAATTGTTAATGCCTTCTGGGAATGTGTAAGTGGTACTTGTAATAATAAATGAACAAATAAAGAAATTAACAAGAAATTAAGACGAGGGGAAAGTGAGAGAGAAATGAAAAGACAAAAAAGTACCATGAACCACTATCACTTCGAAGAATAGTTCAGGGGTTCTCAAAGTTTTAAAGGCGGGATTGTCTGTAACTGATTAACATGGTTCCATGTATGGTTTTACTTCAAAGATTCATAATTGTTACAAAAGGCCAAAGAGGTATCTGCTTTACAGAAATTCTAAGATTATTGACCATGTTGACAAATTTCGACTATTCGACCGCCCATATAATTTATCCCTCTGTTTTTTCTGATGTATCTGTTTTATTTTTATTTCTGGGTTTGTATGCGCAATATTACCCATCACATGGACGAGTATAATTCTTTTTTGAAGTTGCATTTTTGCGATTAGAGAAATTTTTCTACTTAGAATATTTGAAATATGATCTTCGATACCGATATCACCCTACTGGTAAACATTCTTAAAGTTCGAATAATTGAGGACGGTTCCTTGCCAAAAATAATTTAAAATGAAACAGTGACTCCAAGTTCCTTCCATTTTATTTAACGAGTTTTATTAATTTTTTGTTAATTTAAGAGCTGTGATATAGCATTAAATTATAAAAAATGTGGCCAGTTGTACCAACATAAAATACATTAATATTTTATTTTTGTCATTTATGAGACCTATCCTAGAAAGTAGAACAGATTAAGTAACCCGTTACATTTTTATTACTTTATTATTATGTTGATTGGACATTAATTGCTAAATCATATGCGTGGTTCCAATACAAAATAATACCTATATCTTTATCACAAATCGTACTTAATACCTGTATTATCGTCCGTCTGTGTGGAAATCATTATCTGACTGACGAATTACATGATCTAACTTTCACTTGAGGTCGCTGAGTAGTTATTGTTTATTTTGTATGCGGAAGGTATTTTGTTTGAATGCAGATGTGAAGGACGTCTATCCTTATTGAAGTTATCCACAATACCCTATTAAAATTCAGGCGAACACTGGAATTGCATCTCACCGTTATCTATTTCTATCAGGCTTTATTTGACTCCCCATAACCTCTGCACTACGACGCAAAGTATTATCTAAACGCTTGTGCAGATCTTGTGATGAGTGATTGCTTCTTAATATTTTACCGACCGAGATATCGGTAATGCGAAAAATAGATTATTTTATATTTCCATTCACCGGAAGGATCTAAATTTAAATTCAGTAAATGTTTTACATCTCTATAGATTATTTTGATAAAATTATGAGACCAAGCCTATTTTTTATGAATAATTTTACAAACGTAAATTATAAATATAATTTTATGTTTACCGTCCATAATTTTACAACTACGTAATTTCCAATTAAAATATTAGATGTCGCGTTGTCTACCTATTTCCACATTCCCCGCATTCGAACGGTATCCTGTTCGAATCTCGACGGATTACCTACTGGCCTGACCGACAATTTTCTGTCTGTCTTGGAGAACGCTGAGACGATACCTTCAAATAGTCTATAATCGTTTCCTTCCGAATACTTATATGCCAGGAAGTCTCTGAACTTGAAACAGTGTTGCTAAATAACCCAGAACGCAATATCCTACTTTCATGAATCCTCAAATTGTGCACCCCTCTGTTATAATTTGTTGATCTTGAGATGTTGCTTTATTAGGACAGATTTCTCTGTGATTTTTACGTATTCTTTTACTTTCTCTTTGTGTCTCTTTTCGGACTCAACCAAGAACCTGTTACTAAACCTAAATACATGCTAGACATGAAATACCAGATCAACGAATTTCAATAGCAGATCAAACAGGCTGTGGAATGTTACTTTATAAAAGGTTACTTTCCATTTACGTTTGAAAATATCGAACGATTTGCGCTGATGTCATATTGACATAATAAAAGAGAAAGGTCCCTCATAAGTGTTTATGTTAAACTTGAGTGAAATTTACCATTTACAATATATTCATACGTGTCTTCAGACCGAACTCAATTTTAAGGCTCCTTAAATCGAAAAGAAGCCACGGTGGTCTAGCGGTTAGAACGCTGGCCTTGTAATCCTGGGGTCTCGGGTTTGATTCTCGACGGTGCCCGAATTTATAACTTGTGTTGGGCGAGGCCGTGGTCTAGGCAACACGGAGGTTTCCTCCGGGGCTTCCCCGGTTTCTCCGTGGCATCCCAACAATTACTCCATTCACACACAGAAGAAGGCAATGGCAAACCACTTCTGGATCATCTGCCAAGAACGTATATGAACAGGTCCCAGTCCGAGAAAAGGATGGAAGGATCCTGTTCATATGGACCTGTCGTCAGACAGAACACTAAAAAAAATCGAAAAGTTACTTTTCCCGTATGAGTGAACCGTCATTAGTGTCATTTAAAAGCGCCAAGTTTTAAATCCAGGAATAAAAGTTTTGGACCTTCTGCACAGTTCCCATCCTGTGATTAGAATGCCTGAGGATAAGATACAAGACGAAAGAATTTAACTTTATACTTCCCGTTTCACACGAGGAAAGCACAAAGTATTTTCATTTTGAATATTAGTCACAGGATGCCTAAAAGTTTTCGCGTGAAATTTAATTAGCCAGGAAAGGAATAGTAATTTTCAAAATGTATAACTTTGGTGATAAAAAAATGGGCCCGATTCTTGCTTTCTTGTTCTTAAATTGTATACCAGCGTATCTCACAGAGTAAGATGAACCTAAAGGGGACGGCTACATTGTTATGCAAGGATCCTTGAATGTAAGGCGCTGCTAGAACTACTTTTTAACCACGTAGGTTATGATTCTAAACCATTTACTGTTATTAGTAATATTTGCATCCTTAGGTCATGTACAGCTCCACACGAAGTAGGACTTTAAAGACGTAGCACTGATGAAGGGTCGTTATTTTACCAGATTAGCTTGTCTTGGGATCTCATTTCGAGCGTGGAGGAAAGGGGCACTGGAAAACACTAAAATATGCATTTAATTAGGGAAACACGAATTAAACTCTTTGCTCACGTAGTGCTTTCTGGTAAGCAAAGAGTTTTTTTCGTAATTCAAATTATTCTGCGTCTGTACATATAAACTACCACTGTAAATAAACCTCATTTTTACAGTAGTGCCTCTAATTTAAGTCCATTAATATTTTCATACATATTAATTAAGGAACATTTTAAACGGTAATGAACGTTGTATTTGGGATCTAATAAGAATCATTTTTAAAATCCACTTAGTAAATAACTACATTTTACTACATTATTACAATAAATACATTTTATTACACGGATACGCATCGTAGCTTTGTTGCTGTTATGTTGATCTTTTCGTCAACAAATCACTGTTTTGTAACTGATTTTTTTGTTTAATATTTCATACCCTTTGAAACGTCCCATTTGTTACTCACCTACGTTCGTGCGTCGTTAATAGACTGTTATTTCTATAAAAGAGGCCTACCATTTTATTAATGTTGCGTAATAAATTTGGTTGTCCTGTAATTTATGGTTTTGCTATTAATATCAATATATACTGGACCATACTCGGATTTTCCTCCTGTTATCATTTATATATTACGTACCTAGCAGCCAGTAAAGATCATTATCAGAAGTTTAAATTGAAATCGTATATTCCCTTAGCATTTAACCTACGATTATATGAAACTCCACAGGGTGAACGTTTAATGCTTTTAAATTTGTGCTGTCCCGTACAATTTATTAAAGTCCCTTGAGCTGGTCTTGTTCCAAGCGCTTGTTATGGAAATGCAGGGCAGTCGCAATGTATTCTGTGCATTAACCGACTAAGAGCCAGTTGCTAATCTGACTGTACACAGTCTTCGTAAAAGAAAATGCAGTAGATTACAGTATGTGGTAAGGACATGGGAGGAGGGAAAGATGGAAGAGAAAAATAAAGAAAAGAAGGAAGAAACATTTGATATAGTTCGAAGTCTGATGTTCTCAAGTAAGAGCGTATAACCACTGTTGTGCGGGTGTGCATACCGAAGAAATTAAAAGGCGTTAAACATTATCCCTGTATAGTAGAAGGAAACGATTTCTTTGTTTTATAAACACCATGCGTACAATTTATCACCAGATTAGCCTCAACCGCCGCTGAAAATGCTACTTCACTGAAATGCCCGTTGCATTATCCTTGCCCATTTGTGTTTCCGTTGACTTTGAGCTCGTTGTTGGGACAGTTCTTCCGAAGCCCGTTAAATTTAACGTGGTTGTGTGTCTTGGGGAAGTGGACCGGTGCGTCACTGTGCAGGACTTGCTCAGCCTGACTACGGATCTCCTCCCATGCGAAGGCGATGTCTCGCGATTCCGTGATGCGGCTACACACCACAAACCGGAGGATGTGCTTGTCCCGGAATGTAGCGGCTATTATGTAGATCTTCTTACTCTCCATTAGACGCTCGTGGAGGTTCTTCGTCAGAGAGTCTGCGCCCTAAAATTATAAAATAGGCGTATTCATGGAAATATTAAAGAACTGTATTAGATTAACATTCACATAGCTGTAAGAAATTTTAGCAGAACAGATAAACCCGACTACTTGAAATAATGCCCTTCTTCAGAGGCTAATTGTCGATCACGTAGTTAAATTTTCTACATTTCGTGGAATTCTAAGTCTAAGTAATGGGTTCTTAAGGGTCCGCCACTTATCCCTATCTTTTACCAGACAAATACATTTCACACGTTTATATTCATGTCCTTAATATTATCATCCAATCTATACTTATGTTTTCTAAATGGTCTCCTTTCTTCATATTCTCGGACTAAAACGTTTCATATATTTTTAATTTCTCCTATGCTATGTTCCCCGCCTGTCTCGTTGTCTTTGATTAAAATGCAATACTAATATTTGGCTAAGATGAACAATTAATAATGTCATCATTATGCATTGTTTCCCATCTCCCATTGACTTTCTTTCCCTTAGACACAAATATTCTTCTCAGAATCCTGTTATCTATTGCCAACAAGCAATGTTATTTGCTCCAAAGCAGCACTTAAAAGAAATATTTATGTACATTACTACACATATATTCTTATAACAATAAAGAAAGAAATATACACGAAATAATTAAAAGGAATACGATGTTTGATTGATGTCGCATATTTTTGTATTGCAGGTGTTTTTTGTTTAGAAAAATATACTTTCACCACCTCCCCGTAAACAATGTGTTCAGTGTCTGAAGACTGCAAAATTTAAGTAATTTCTTTGTGCCACACAGAACGGTGTCGAGTTACATCTAAAATGTTTGCAGAGTTAATGTAAAGATTGCAGCCCGACTTGCCCAATTTACGCTGTAGTTTAATTTCGCAAGTGAATTCTAGCAAGTTCTCGGAATATCACTTGTTACCAGAACAGCGTCTTCTCATTCCTGAAGACGAACGTACTAGACGAGTTCATACACGATCATGCGCTGTTTCTTCCGAGTTTACCTTAAGGCGAAAGCAGACGAGACCCATGCTGATATCTGTGACTATCTCAAAGCGGCTGTCTCCCCGCAAGAGGGCCTCGAACTCACGTGCCAGTCCCACTTGTCGTCGGATATGCTGTTGAAGGCCCTCTGCCCCGTACAGCCTCAACACCATCCACAGTTTGATGGACCGGAATCGACGGCCGAGTGGAACCTGCCAGTGCTGTAACAAGAAACGCTTAAGCACACGAGTTTAGTGCAAGTCGAGCTACTGGAGCGAGTTACCATTGTCCAGTTACTCGAATACCTACTGACATCTAAATAAATAATGTCTGTTAATTCTCTCTCCATAGTTTTACTTCGCATTAAAGCAGTGTGAACAAGGCTTGACGCTTAACTGAATAACGTTGGAAGAAACAAACAGAGTTTAATCGTGGACTCATGTGTATTGATGCTTGGAGCTTATCAGTCTGGCAGAGAACGGAAAAAAGACAATCCCTTCAGGTACAGGCCAAAGTTTTTTGTATATGTGATAACGTCAAACGTCTACTATTTATAGTTTTTGATGAAACATTGAAATAGTCTGTTAATTAAGCATGTTCTCTTGTCCTATGCGTATCATGCTAATTTGTAAATAAATTGAGACCTCCATTAACCTAGGTGAAATTGACTATGATTTCTTTGGTTATCACAAACCCAACGTTTGGAGTTCATCTGGTATAATAACTGAATGACTCAGATCACAGATTTGGCTGACAAGTTTTTGAAGAACCTTGCGCAGAAATAGGAAATTTGCGATCTCATTCAGGAAAGCGATCTGGGTTAGCGGCGGCTTGGTTATGAGACATTGTTAGTAGAATCTAAGTTAAGCGAGGTCCCAACATATCTTTATTAACGTGTGGTCTGTACATGTTAGTTTTACAACATTTGAAGCAGGCAGTTCTATTCATGTTGGTGATTAAAAACGTATCCATTTGTAAGGGCCACAATATTCTTATGTGGAAATATATGAACGTGTAGCTTCAACCGTTCTTCTGTGAGACAAAACTTACCCTGTAGTCTGGCGTTCGGCCTTGATGTTGATGCTTCAGGTAAATTCGATCCACACTAAACGCCTCAATAAGGTACTGCGAGTCCTTTACCCTGAAGAAAAGTGTTTTTTTTAAAAAAAAATTATCCTAAGAGATCTTGTTTTGAGATACAAGTTCAACTGTAACCAAAAATTTAATAACGCTCCTAATACGACATGTTATATTTAAATCACTGTTTAAAAAAGTTTTGGAGATTTGTCTAAGACACTCACCACATTGCTGAACAGTCAAAATTTACGAGCATCCACTTATGTGGGTTGAAGTTGTAAGAATCTGCATAATTTACTCCAGCCATGAGGTGTCTGAACTCAGGACAGATAAACGCAGACCCTGTAAAGAATAAAGTTGTTTGCATTCGATATGTTTTCACATTGTGAGTGGCATAACAGAAGACTAAGTATGCGTTTCTAAATTATGCAAAAAGCGTCTTTTATTTAAGAATACACACTCGTTCGGCCCTTTTAAGTGCACTAATGTCGCTGCCACCCCACAAGTTCGTGTGACCATCACTTTGGTATTACGGATTGTAGGAAATTTAAACGTACGAGTTTCGGGAAGCCTGCAATGGCATTACGTCCTTATCAATTTTCATCAAAATACGTCGATCAATTCTCAACTTACAGCATGTGGCAACATTAGACACGATTAGGCCCTATGCGCCCTTATTTCATGCACGTAGTTTAATAACGCATAATAAAGGTATATGGTTAAATGTCTCCAATGCTTGATAAAGCACCCCAACAAGATGTAGTACGGATAAATGGAAGAGCACCTCCACGCGTTTTTAAGCCCGGCGCTGGATGGAGGTACTTGGTTAGGTTAACACATTCCCGAGGGAACAGCTCCAGTGACTCAGTGGATAGAGGCTGGATTGTCTTTCTAGGCGGTCTGAACGCTGTGGCAAAATGTTCAATCATCATAAACACTGCCAATTACAGATATTCTATAGAGAAATGGTAAATTATATTTGTTTTAAATTCGTAATTAAAAAAATTAAAGGAGGTGGGATACTTCGATCTAATTTTATCCCTTTAAATCCGAAGTTCATCTAAATCATAGGTAATAATTGAGTCCTTACTGCAAATAAAACACTACATTTCACCATTACAAAGATGTGTTGATGTTAGTTAAGGTGGTAATTCATGTTTGAACTGAGAATCATCCGAGCAAAAACATGTAGACTTATTGCTTGTTGAAATACATGGGAATTAACATAATGTCCCCAAAAGACGTATAGCACGTTCAACGAATGACATAAAGACATTTCAGTAAACTTAACCATTACATACGTCAGCATTCGCACTTAGTGAATTAACAAATCTAGTGTAGGTGTTCAAAATGACCACTTTGAGGTACAGCAGGCAGCGATGGGCAACTGACTGACAAGCGGCCTCAGAAGTTGCTGGTGTGTATACATCTTCTTGGGACACCTGTCTTTACCACTACGTTTCAAACGAATAATATTAGCTTTGTGTGACTGTCAGTGATAAAACCTTCTTAAACTTATCAGACGTGCATATTTCTTGTGCACGACTGGTTACATACCTGCATACGCGGCATCGACATGTAGCCAGAGTTCTTCTTTGTTGCAGATCGGACCCAACTCTTCCAGACAGTCGAAGGCGCACGTTCCTGTAGTTCCTAGCGTCGCCACCACCTGCAACACCATGAGGTAGGAATGTTTTAAAACCTTGAACTATTTCTTTCTGCGTTCAATGACATTTACATACTTCATAATTAAGCATTCCCTTCATAGGTATGGAACCTGTAGGTAAATGCTGCAATCCTATTGGTTCATCATATTCGATGTAGCAATGGCGGTTTCGAGTGGTTATAAATTCAGTCTTATTTGTATTAGGTAAATAGGTCCTATACTTCTGCGTCTTCTCTGGCCCCTCAAAAATAAGGGGGGCATTTTAACAGTATAAATGTTTGTAACCGCCATTATTATACCGCACACAACCAACCAATAGGATGACGGAATTTACCTGCATGTTCCACAGCAATGTAAGAAATGCTTACTCATATATGCGATCCGGCTTCAACACAGCATCTCTTTCAATAGCTTGTCGTCAGGGCAGTTATCATATTGATACCACATTTTGATTTAGTGTCTGAAATTATTACATAATCCATGTTCTCAGATATTAATTAAGTGAGGTATAGGAGACATTAACAAATTCATATCCGAGACTAATTCCGAGTTCATAATATTTTATTCTCTACACTGTTTACTGTATGTAATTAAACTAATCATTATAAGATAAAAGAGGTATGTAGCACGCATGAGATACATAAAATGGTAACTACGTAATTATATAGGAGATTTATTTCGAAAATCGTGTTTTATTTAATAAAGATTATTACTAGAAACAGGAGTGGGCAGGAAATATTTAAGGAATTCATAATTAGTTTTAAGCCTGTGTTTCCCCCCGGGTAAATTACTTCTCCAACCCTCCATATTGCCACTGAGAGTTCAGTTGACCTGAGACTTGCACTGGTAAAGATAAGAAATAACGTGATAGATATAAATCACTTCATATATTTTTTAAATATCGTATATTTTCCTAGCAACCGAACGAGAGGAAGGATGATGAGGCTAAATCTTGGAGGTGGGAAGACTTTTAATTTTGTCTATTTTAATTTTTTCTTTGTTGTTTTACAGACAATTAATTATTTATATGTTTACTACACAGCATTTAGATAAAATTCGAAGGGTTATTATTTATTTGTGTATTTAATTGCTGACTATATGTGTATTAAGTGGTCAAAGAAAGAACATTCAATAGTGGTGTCAGTAAATCAGTCATTTAGGCGAAACATAATAAGCTACATCTTGTTAGAAATCACCATTATCAAAAAATAGGCTGGCTGCTCTAAATATTGATCTCTATAAGTTATTTCACTGGAAATTTCCAGTGATGGAGACTGTCTGTCTCTAGGGAAACCACCAGAGCAGATACCCTTCTCTCCTTACCTTGATCTGATGATGGAGTCAGTCGTGGTTTTTAATAAATTACTAAGACGATGAACAATGTCCAAAGTAACAGTCGAGTTCATTTGTTGATTTTATTGATCTTGCCCGGAATTTGTTTTTGGTTACGTGCTAATGATGGGGAATGGTAGGAGGCTTTATATCTGTTTTTTGAAGGTGCATATGCAGTACATACGTAGCAAGGGATAAGGCCCCTCTCCCGGTCGCTCTTGATGGCTTGTTCCAGGGTTGCTCCCCTCAGCCGGCATTTTTCATCTGTTGGTAAGAGGCGCATGGGCATAGAACCCAATAATCCTGCCTTCTCTACAGAAGAGTTGGATTGATCTGCAAAACAAGATGACGTAAATGTAACTATGTTATGCAAAACATCTGCTAGAGGAAAACGTGATATTATGGAACCCTGAGGGCAGTATGGAACTCCAGTCATATGCTTCTGAACGGCGTATAAATCTAGATGTTACTGCCAGAACACGCAGTGAACTAGGGTTCCATATACCAGCAGCTTCTGTCCGGAGGAACTTTTCAAATCTTGGTAAAGAATATTTCTGAAAAAAATCTTTCTTTAAAATTATAGTAATAACATCTGATATCCAGATAAATATACTAACCTTTGGTGTGTCAGTTATCAGATTTCATGTAAACGAAAGTCCTTAAACAACCCCCCCCCCCCCCACAAAAACAGAAGAAAATTGGGTTCTATAACACCACCCTCTCCTCTGCTTTGTCAACATAACCTTCACGCTGGACTCATGGCATAACTGTATCATCGACAGTCGCTCCACAATTTGATGATCCTCCGATAAATGCTCAGTGCTGTCCATCTCGAATTAGTATTGCCCGACATTCATGAATTTTTGCATGGCGCGTTGCCTGTTATTCTGCTTGCTGGTAAATTACCTTCACTAGACACCACGGCTAACACACTGTCATGTTCTTTGAACGCTATAACGCTTGCAGCTGAATTATTCAACATTTGACGATAGAATGTACTGTAGAGCTGACACAGTGCCATATTCGTACGCCTAAGCTGGGGCATCCTACGTCGCGCTCAGGCAGAACCAGGCGAAGTTATGCCAACGAAACAAAACAAAACATTCAGCGTGTACTTAGCCTTTGAGTTTATTTCAGTTATTGAATTAATGCGAGAGAAACATGAAAATATCTTTATCAGGTCTCCTTGTAAGAGTCGGACATTCCCCAAACCAGGACATTCGACAGGATTTCGAACTAGCATGGATTGAATGTCGTGACGTTTGCATCCTCCGAACACGCACCTGAAGAGTAGGCTACGAGCTTCGCCTTGATCGTTCCTTCGTCCCAGTCAGGATGTAGCTTTTGGATCCTCCTGACCGATCGCTCCTTGGCTGCGAGCAAACCCACCAGTGTCGCTTCGCTCGCCGATCCCTACGAAGAAAATGGAACAAACTATACTTAAAATGTTAAGTGGCTGGCTCAGAAACGCGCCACTGTGATCCGAAGTTGCTGGATTTAAAGACCAGTGCAGAACCTGTATTGAGATGGAAAATTGTAAGAGGGTTAGCTGATAGGGAAATAAACATAAACTTAAAGATAGAATTTCCCCCAGTTCAGGATATAAACAGCGGACTAGTTAATATCTATTTGTATCTAATTTAAAATAAATATTAATGTAATCACAATAAAACACTTTATTTACCTAAACTTCGGACAGTTTTTAAATAAGTCTTTGTGGGTTTCACAACATCTGAAATTGTTATGCGTATTAATTTTATGATGTGTACAATGAATCTCTCAATTTAAACAGTTAACCATCTTTCAAGAAAGACATGGTTGCCAGTATCATATTTAGGAATTTTTTACTCATAATTTTATGTACTCAGTGCACCTTATGAGGATACGTGTCTTCTTCAAATTAAACTTTGTGCCTAATTTTGACAGCACGTGGACCTGGATATGTTACCGTTCGCTTTAAACGTCAGTCGGTAGACGTAAGAAAGTCAAGCCGAAATCTTTATTTGTTGAAGTTAAGAAAATTTTATTTTTTACGAAACTTTAAAGTAAATTATATCACTTGATGTATTTATCTTTACCACTAGGGCTGCCTTGAAGCAATGTTGGGCCCGGTCAAAGAATAATTCTGGGGGATTCTCTATCTGCTTTTAAAAAGAAAATATCTTACAGTTTGATAACAATAGAATTATTTATATTACAAAAATAAAAAAGGTCAGAAAATACTGCTGTTGGAAAACATAATAATGTGATTAAACTTTGTGTTCTATAAAAAGGCGCATAATTCTTTGACCGCTTCATTGACAATATTTTCTCAACAATGATTTTACTCCGGAAAATTAGTTGCTTGATTAGGTTTTCCGAAACAGGTTTTAGTACACGGTTGACCTACGGGTGTCTGAAAGTTTTGCTAGCAAGAGTTTGTTCATCAACAAGTTAATGACGTAAGGATACTCTTTGTTTATACATCACAGCACCAGTCAATGCGCATATAAACACATGTTGTGGCCGTGATTTGACTTTGAAAGTAATAAAGTTGCAGATGTAATGTGTGGAATTATACAATATGTATCACTTGTATATGTTAGTAAGTATTCAAAGAGCTATGATCAAATTTTAGATCGACTTTGGTTCAAGTAAGGGAGGTGGTTACCTGCAAGGGTTAATATTTATCTTGTATCTCAATATGCCTGTACAATAATTACGTCTTATTGTAATGTAATTAAACTAGCCATTTTCTCGCTACTTTAATTATCGGTGACTAAGAAATTACATTATTTTGAACGTTAGGTTGAGTCTATGGGAGATAAGAGTTGAAGGAAACTGGATTTCTTTAGACCAGGACAGGGTCCGGTGGAGGGCTTTGGTTAATTCGGTGATGAACCTTCGGGTTCGGTAAACAATCTAGTTAGTTAGTTAGTTAGTTAGTTAGTTATTATGACGTTATAGAATCACGAGCTCGTTTAAAATTAATTTATGCAAAAGCAAGTTAACCTTGAAAATGAACGTGTCTCTGACTTCAGTCTTGGGGACGCAGTAGAACTTGTCTAGTATCAAGGCCTTCACGATAATCTACTATAATAATGCTATATATTTACAAGGAATTTAATACTGGCATAAATCTATCTCATTTGGTGATATGGAAGCATTACAAGAAAAGCTGGCAAATCCAATAAATTTTGCGGAATAAGTAAAGGCATGAGGCAGCCGATAATTATACCATAATTCTGTCGGACTCTGTAAGTTTACACACATGACCACATTGTAACAGATTTTTAGGGAATGATGAATGATGTAATAAATAAAAGAATTCATGAATGAAATTAAGAGAAGAACAAAGGGTTCGCATAAAATTCACTCAGTTTAACAGAATTATCAGAATAGGGTACTTCGAAATAACTATTTCAAGGAAAAAACACTTTTCGTTGGCACAGCGTATGTTGTTGTTCCGAAACATTTTACACCATGTAAGTTCATGAGGCTAGATTTGAAATCGGCCTATGTTACCCTGTAACAATATCATATAACGCATGCGCAATAAGCCACTCGCAGCTCAGTAGAAATTCTTTTAACATGTCATTCTATAGATTTCAGCTGTCGAGATACTGATTCGTCCGTTAATATCCTGTCATTAAAATAATTATACTTTACTTTACTTTGAGTGTATGAGAGTTACGAAAATAAATGTAATAAAATCTTAAATGTCTCGTGCTATTGAAGAATTTAGCCGGAGACAAAGTGTATTGTGTCACGTCTGCACTAATTGATTCGTTGTTCTCATAAAATTGACATAGGGGAGAAAGTTGCAAGGTGAAAGTCTCCGTAAGAAATTTTGTTAGCCCCTTCCCAAGGAGTGTCCAAAACAGCGGTTTTGAACTAGGGATGTATGTACTCCCAGTTTAAGCTTAAGATTTTGTATGAATACATTGACCATTTTATTACATAATATTACACGCAGTTTCAGATAAAAATGAAGTCATTTTTGAAAAGTAAAGTTTACAACAATGATGTAGATGCACGTTGTTGCAACAGTGTGTTCAAATAATGACTTCGGGTTATGCGGTTCGGTAATTCCTAGGAGAAAACGCGAAAGACAGACACGGACATGGACGGGTCCGTAAGGTATTTTTCGCCCACATTAGAGCACGAAGTACGACTAAAAAGGAACAGAAACGCTGTTTTAGAATGATAACAATTATCATAAAATCATTAATATCGTGTTTATGTACAAATTATGTTTGTAGCATGCCACGAAGCTGTCTCAGACCTGAGTACTACAAGAAAAGTTATGTTCGTGTCTGGACAGTAAGTTCGTCTGATTTCAGTATTGCTTCGGCCTTGTAATCTAGGTTAAGGTTCTAGTTTCAATCAGATCACTGAACCTCACGGCCTAGGGATAGCATTCCTGCTTCGTGTCTTGGATTCTAATCACATCCCAGAGACCCAGTATACTGATAAAAGTGTTTTGTGGTTTTCCCTACTCCCTCTAGGCAAATTCCGGGTGCATGCACGGAACAGAGATGTTGATCTGCGAATATCTACCTTCAGCATCGAGTAAATGCTTTGCTTTACAAATGATAGGTATTGGATGAATACTTGAGCAAATATTGACCTGAAAATGACTGTCTTCTAGGATGCAGCGCCGTCTAGTCTGGTAGAAATCTACCGATGTTTCAAAGGTATTTACTGCAGCTATCATCAGGGATTGATGCGCTCAGCACCTCTGAAATGTCGGATAGTTTTTACCAGACTGCATGGTGAAACATGCCTGAAGATAATCATCTTCATACTCGCCGCCATAAGAACCTGAAATCTCACCAAATATTGACCTTTCTAGAGAAAAAACGACTCATGATGGTAGGATTGATTAACTTTTCTCTGTTCATGTTGGCGTTTTGAACAAACATTTCCATGCGCCTTGATTGTAAAATAATTTTGATTTTCGCAATAATTACAATTACTATTAATTCAAGTTGTTGTGAGCTTTATTTTTTATTTCGTTCGTTATTTTAAAACGCATATTCATGTCAGTAAACAATTTCATTAATTGATAAACAAGCCAACACCAAATTTGATGTATATTGAAACCACTAATTAATGTTTAAACAAAAAGTAATCAGAATGTTGCTGAAAACCAATTTTTGAAAGACAAACATTGTGTGTGTTACATTATTATCAATAAGTTCTACAACAAAGCATGGTACCTGGATGACGCCCCCACCTGGACCATCGGAACAGTTGAGGAACTCGCGGGGAAGCTGTATGAGCTTTCCCAGCCAATCCATCATGGCCACCTCAAGCTCAGTGCAAGCAGGACTCGTGATCTGTAAGCACACGTCGTATTGGGAAGCAGCATGCAACGAGTTGTAGTCGAGGGATGGAGCACGAAATAGATTTGTCTCGCATTTCAATACCCTCATAATTTTCAAATTTAACGTAACCAAACCTAAATAAAAAATAACCTAATATTTCTGAACTGAAAATAAAACAACAAAGTAGGATTTGACAACCGAACCTTATCACACATGATCTAGAGTGACATAACTTAAAATAGGAAATAACATGTCCTAACCTGACATAACCTAACTTTACTCTACGTAACCGAAAATGTATGACAGTGAATTTATTGATACATGACAATTAGTTCCTGAAGGACACTGATGCCTCATGAAGTTTTACACCCCCAAAATACTAATATTCATAATTTATTCCTATGAGCGCGATATGAGATAACTCTACGTAACATATTCATAATTGCATGTGACAGCTCTGTCTAATCCGGTGAAGGGAAATCCCCAGAATTTCAGATCGTAGCTGTATGCCTTATGCGACTCAAAAAACTCATAAATTAACAAGACAGAAAATACGAGATTTGAAGCTGTAGTGGCTGTGAAGTCAAGTGGGTTATAACACAATGTAGACTTGCTGAAGGATATCAACATTTCAGGGGTTTAGTATCCTCAACCGAGACAATATCTGCCAAGTAAATGTGTGCATATGATAATAGTCGTGGCACTTTGGGTCCTTAAATGGTTCTAGTAGTTTCAGAGTCGGAAGTCCCCCCCCCCCCACATTTTTTTGACTTTTAATAGCGAAAATCCCTGAAACTATGAAATGATGTGACCCTGAGACTTACCCAGCTAAATCCGATGCAGCCAATGCCAGCACTCAGCATTTCTCCCACAATTCCGGGATAGGAGTTTGCAGTTGGATAGTACGCATGAAAATGTGGCGAATGCCAGTGCGTGACCTGTAATAGAAAATGTTTTACCTCGCGTCCTTTAAAAGTGATCGAGAAACGAGTATCATTAACAAATTATGTAAAGGTCCTTTACGAATATTAACATTATACCAGTACTTTGTGTTTCAATTAAATAAATTCAATACCAAATGTAACAAAAGTAAAATAAATAAAAATAAAAGTCTAAAAGTAAACATAATATTTGTACCCCGGGCATGATGACCCGTTCAATGTCGACGAGAATGTCCTGCCACTTCTCTGGCTGCTCTGGCGCGTCCCCCGGGATAAGGTTTTGTAGGTAGCCGGGCTCCACTGAAGGCAGTACCGGTCTGGAACATGAACATGATTATCATGTTTCCGACAGACAGTTGCGGTTAATATATGTTAAATACAAGACACCTATGTTAAGGACTGAAATAGCGAATTACTCCTTATTCTGTTCTTCACATTAATATGACCCAAGCGGTGGTGATTTTGACTTGTATTCCGAATGTTTTCAGTTATAATCTTGGCCTACACATGGACTATTTTGGCTTGGGTTTGAGTGTTTCCTCATCCCACGTATGCGAATGCAGTACTCTGAAATAGACATCTTTACCAGTCTTTTTAAGTTCTCTGAAAAAAAAATGATCTTCTCCTATCATTCGACGGTAAGAAACAGCTTCATATGATACAGCATGCAAAGATAAATGTACCGGTATTGTGGAATCGGTTTGATCCTTCGTCGCCTTGAGATCATACTGAATCTCTTTCATCAGCCAATGAAGTTGAGGCAAGCCGACTTCTGTTCACTCCACTTCGCCCTAAAATAAGTGATAAAATTCTCGAGGATTCTTACGGATCGAGGTTTTTGTTGCACGATCAGTCAAAAAATAAGCAATAACCCTACTGTTTCGGAAACAGGGTGTTAGTTTTGGAAGTAGGAGCTTCTTAAAGAGCGTTCAGAACAAGAGAATTTAATTTCGTAGACTCAAAAGACAAATTCAGTTGAATAATGATTGTATTCAGCAGTTGTATGTAGTGATAAAGCTACGGGTTTGTAATCGGGAATCTATTTACGAAAAACCAGCCATCTTATGAACTTTGCCTCCTTACGAATCCTTCCATCATGTAAATGTTTATCTTAACATTTCATTCGAAGGTTTATAACCGTTATCTATGAAACAGCGTCTTTAAAGAATAATATAAAACTTGTTTCCTTAATTGTAATATTTTTAAGAACTAAATTCTGTCAGAAAACACATTTATGTGTCACAAATTTATGGTGAAGGAGATTTTAAAGCGTAAGCCACCATTGCTAAGGGTACGTCTCGACTAATCGTGCTTCGTTGTATTTCTCCGTAAATGTGGACGATTTCAGGAGCTCCAGCACAAGCAGTACCAATAACTGGAGGGTTTCTTTACAATGTCGGTAGAGTAGCTGTCTGTACACAACGGCAACTGTCACCCCGAGTAACGAACCCGCGGAACCTGAACACATCTTTCGACGGTGAATCCTTCTTAACGCTCGTAAAGTTTTGTTGGATTTTGATCTTATAGTTAGTCATTGTGTAGACAACGATTTGACGAAGGAACTAAAGAAACGTTAGGACACGTAGCACACTGTAAGCTTTCCTGGCCCTGAGTTTTGCCATACTCACTTGAGTGTAGAATAACTCAAGGCCATAGCTCGTGTCCCACCGACCTAACCCGGGGTGGCGTGATGTCTTGAAGATTTCCCTCACCTGTCCCGTAGATTTTCCAGGTAATCGGCTAGGTAGTCGACAGCAGCTTTACCGAACTTTCTGAACTCCGTGGCATCCATTGCTGAAGAACGAAGTAGCTTCCTGCAATCAGAGAACACAACTGTGCTGACCTACTCACTGTGTGGCCTAGGGCGAGGTGCCGGACGGCTGATTTCCCTTAATGACTAGTAGGATAGAAAAATATTTCCCTTTCTACTGAAGGTACTTTGCAACGTAGCCGGAAATGTCAGTGCTACTGGTTGTTTCCTTGAGCCTGGGTAAATAAGATGTGTACTATGTAAGGTGACTTATTTGTGTGCCAAAGAACACGGCATGAAGGAATGAACGCGTAGTTAACTCTGTACACATTGCTTATATTGGAACTTGATGGAATTATGTGATCAGCTTCTGGATCAGGCCGTTTTATCTCTAGAGAAATAGCAACATTTTAGATAGTACTTAATAGTAATAGGGACAGAACGAGAGTGAGGCGTTGGTGAAAGAAGTAGAAGTTTCAGACAGCGGAATTTTCATTTCTGATTAATATATCTGTATATCTCATCTAAATACAAGTAATTTCCCACCGCGAATTTAATCCAAAGCGTCACCATTAAAAATCAGCTATTAATGGTTTGGGAAAATATATTTTTATTCTTTGATAATCACAGTACACTGATTAATACACTCTGCTGGCAAACTGACGAACTACTGAATTTTACAGTATGTGGTTAATATAGTTGCTACTGAGCTGAGGCAGCAAGCACTTCTGAAACGTCGGTAAAATTTTACCAGACTATACGGTGTAACAATCCAGAAAATAGCCCTTGAAACTAATGAAAATGTGCATTCGAATTCACAGCCCGTGGATCAGTACATAAACAATTATTGATGTGTAAAAATTTCACCCTTCGTTTCGTGCTATTACACACAAAAGGGCAAGTCTTCGAAGTTAACAAAGGATGCATTCATTGTTACTATCTCAAGTAGACTCAAGCGTATGATTTACTGCACAGCGACCCCCCCCCCCCCCCCCCCACTGTTTACCAATTCAGACCTCGTGTTGTGGTTGTTTCAACTGTAAGCGGGATTTCGGATTAGCTTTTACGTAAATTTGCTAATTACCTGTACGTAACATTATGCGAATGCGAGGTGAATCTAAAATACTTTGTTAACCGATTAAATAATCCGCGGCTCTAAACCTGTTTACTTCACTTGCCCAGGGTCTGAATTTTATTGCGTACCCTTGAAATGT
Source organism: Zootermopsis nevadensis (assembly GCF_977971745.1). Classification (NCBI taxonomy): domain Eukaryota; kingdom Metazoa; phylum Arthropoda; class Insecta; order Blattodea; family Termopsidae; genus Zootermopsis; species Zootermopsis nevadensis. Next base: position 9,116,749 of record NW_028259153.1, on the reverse strand, counting down.
CTCTCATTACGTCTTCAAATCTCTAGTTGCATAATATGCCACTTAATAACAGAACTTCCTGATCAGATATTGCAGTATGTATTTATTTATCGGCCACTCCTTTTAAGTAATAATGTGTCACATATAATTTAATATGATAAACAGCCACACTTAAGTTTCTCGTTTTTACTAGTATTTTTTTAGTCAGGGAAATTAGAAGTAAATTTCTGAAGGGAATAAATGACTAGCAGTTCTTATAAACATATTAATTAAAAATTAGATTGTAATGTTATCTAAAACGTTTATAATTTCATAACTTCTGGTAGTGTTAACTACATAATATGGATCAGAATACTAATTTTTGTCAAGAGGAAACATAGAAGCAGAGGACCTGAGATCAGTGACAAACTATTTGATCATAAATGCAATGCAGACGAAACAAATTAATGAATGGACACACGGCCTAAAAGTTCTGGTGCGTTTGGAAAAATTTTAGCCTTGTGAACGCCTGGAGATTAACCAAATTTTGTGCAATTTAGAAACGCATAAAAGCTTATGTGTCCACATAAACTGCCCATTGTCGCTATTCCATTTCAACCAAAATTCGCATGTGTCAACAAATTTTAGTTAAAATCTTCATTATCAAATTTCATGAAAATCTTATGTGACTTCGTCGATGTACGTGCATACACACGGATGGAGGAAGAATGCGATTTTAATAGGCGCTTTGCAAGGACCCAAACATGACAGAAAAGAACGGAAAAGATTTCATTGGTGTAGAATGTTATGAACCACTTGATATTTGTGGTAGTGGCGCGTTGTGTATTCTTCGAGATGGGAAATTAATATTGTTAACCATGACATCATCAGACCAACGTCTGTTCTAATGAATCGTTTATGATATGTATTAATAAGACGATTAACAAATTATCTTTAATACTTCAAACGCATGGTTATCTAATAGCTCGAAAACGTTTGGACTAGATTTGACTAGGATTACTAACGTGATCGACAGATAGGAATGTTTTCGCCAATTGATCGTAGTGGGGTGGAGAAATGTATTAATCAAGCAGTGTAATAATTATAATAATTTAATTCCACAGGAGAACCGGAATAAAAAGAGTGGAAAATGAAACTGTGATGGAGTACAAGCTTTCCAAATCAATTCTCTGTGATAAGATGGTCCAAACCAGTAGGCCATATTCGTTAGATACACAGGTTCACTCATATTATCGATAAAGTTACTCTGGGATAGTTATTTTGTCCCTATTTCGTTAAGTATACTTAGCACTGGGAGGTGTTTATATAAAATTTGTAGTTCATAATGAGATAAGTTATGTAATTTACCGATACTATACTTTTGAACTTTGAGCTGTTTTTGAGAAAACGTAGTCCAAATGTTATGTTTGCTTTCAGTTTAGTTAGTGATAAATACCGAATTATTCTCGTCCACGCCTAACACGGTCCAATTCTTCCTTATACTAAATTTAATCTAAATCCACTCAGTACTTTTGATATCCTATACAATGGACAGCCAGCTAATTATATGCAGTTGAGTAAAATAAATGAAATAATGCACTTTTTATTCGTAGAATGTGATTATCGAAACAACTTTCACAAACTTGCACTGTAATTTATCAGTCATTACAGACATGATTTGTTTTTTACACAGTGAAATGTCCTGCAGTAAGGTTAAGACTATAAAACTACGTGTAATTTCTCCTTTCTCTCTTCATTATTGTCCATGCTATCGAGTACTGGTAGTGCTGGCATTTCTCTAGTAGACCGTTTAAGTGAACAAGTCCGGCTGCGTTACTTATCTTTTGACAACCGTAAAATGTGTCAAGGCTTTCTGCAGTAGATTCAAGTTCTTTGTCAAGATGCTTGACCTTGGATAATAACCAGTTAATTTGATTCAGTTATTCCTATAAGAAAATGTTTGAAATGGATGAATGTAAATGAGTAATTGAAATGCATTTCCGTAAAATTACTGTGTTAGTTCGAAACTTTACATTTTAATAACAAATGTTAGAAATCTGAATGAACACGAAATGATACAAATCGGAAATTTACCTTTGTTATCACCGAAGATACATTTATATTAAAAACATTCTGGTCATTCCCGATCAAGAATATCTGACGTTACAGATAGCACTGTCTGAGTTATTTTCATCTTATGTTTTCTATTTAATTTTAACATTTTATTTTATATTTTATTTGAGTTTCCTAAACAAAATTCTAGCAGAATGAGGTCCGTATGTCGAGATGGCCAGGGCTTTGAAAGTCCTCTTACAGTACAGTACCCTGGAAAATACTGAATTAGATCTTGATAGATGGGCCACAGAGCAATAAATGGCCCTCACAATGAACTTAACTAACATCAGAAGTAAATATCTAAGGTTTCCCTCCCATTTCATGTTTCCGCGATAACCTTTACGAAACAGCTAAGCATCGGGCGTCTCAGTGATCGGTCAATATCCTGGGTCGCTTCTATTCACGTTCGGTTCTTAGACTTTGCACCGATGTTGGTCTCCCGTGTGTAACATGTCACGACCAGAAGGTTAACATCGCCATTTTCACTGTCGTGCGAACCTCAAGTACTCATATAATGTTTTTGCTTAATTTGAAAAAAAAGTCAAATTGAGGTAGGACTTACTTGTTACTCTGCGATTTGCGAACGAAGAACCGTCTTCTCAGCGTCGAACAAGGGCTGAAAGTGAGCTCCGACAGGCCTTATATATAAACATTATTCTTCCAACGCCCAACCCTCCTTAACTTCCAGCCTTTTCCGTTCTATTCTTCTCCAGGATTTCAGTCACTCACATGACCTTGGTTTAACTTTCAGTTAACGTTTTGTTGCAACTCTAAATGTTCTTGCAGTTGTCACATGTTCTTAATCAAAATTCAACTGAGCAGACTGATTCTTCGTGAGATAATAGTCATCTAGACAAGAATGCTTCATGTTTAATTAAATCACTGTTAAGTAGGGTTAAAATTTTCACCGCAGCGAGTATGAAGACGACTTTTTTTTGGGTTGTAGCTCCGTGTAGCCTGATAGAGGCAGCAAGTATCTCCGAAACGTCTGTAAACTTCCACTGTACACGGCGCTGCAACTAAGATAAATATCTTAATTTATTATGTTGTTCACAATATTATACTACTGGTCCCATATCCTGAGCTACATCCTCACATCTTACTATTTACGAGTACATTTTAATATTATTCTTCCATATTTGTTTATGTCTGCCAAATGATTTTTTCTTCAGGTTTCGGGATTAAAATTTTGTGTAAATTTCTCATTGCCTTAATGCGTACTACATGTCAGATCCATCTAAATCTGACTATTTCATCATCCTAATACCAGTCGGTGAACAGTAAAATCATGAAGGTACTTGTTATGCAATTTTTCTTTCTCCTGTTACTCCATTCCTCTTAGTTCCAAACGCTCTGTTCAGCACACTTTTCTCAAAATCAATCGACCAGCTTGATGTCCGTAACGTGATAAACCAAGAAACACACCCATACAAAGTAAGTATAACTTTTGCTTTGCCCATGTTTATTACTGGAATTTTCAAATCGTGCCTTCGAAATTGATCACATCGAACTGCCCTCTAAGCTTATGAAGTTTGAAATTATCTTAATTGTGAAAAACTCTCCTGAGTTATGATCACTGTCCTATGTGCCCAGATGATGAAGCCATCGTGGTATAATCTGAATGTAACTGGCTAATAGCTTGCTTAGTATAAGCTTAACAAATAACATTGAATTACAATAATACGAGGGTCGCTCATTAAGTAATGCCCCACATTTTTTTCCTCAGAACATATTTATTCAAGATGGCTGAAATTTAGTGACAATATAAATCAATGTTTCCTTTACACATACTATTTTCCACATAGTCCCCATCAACTTGTACGGTTTTACGCCAGCGTGGAACAAGTGCGTGCATGCCTTGCCGGTACCAGCTCTTGTCCTGTGCACGTAGCCATGTCCTCACTGCTTGAATAACGCTCTCGTCATCTTCAAACCTTGTTCCGCGGATAGCATCTTTAAGTGGCCCAAAGAGATGGAGTCGGAGGGTGGATGGGGCAGCACCGTTCAACCAAATTTGGTGATTTCTTCCCGGGTTCTCGGACTTGTGTGAGGGCGTGCATTGTCATGCAGGAGCAAAATTTCTGCTGGATGCTTGTGAGGCCGAACTCGTCGGAAACGCTTCTTGAGGGTTTCCAGGGTCATAATGTACGCGTCTGAATTGATGGTCGCACCTCTTGGCATCACATCCACAAGAATGACCCCATCACTGTCCCAAAAGACAGTCATCATGACTTTTCCGGCGGAGGGAGTTGACTTGAATTTCTTCTTTCTCGGTGATAGAGGATGATGCCACTCCATTGACTGCCTTTTTGTCTCCGGCTCAAAGTGGTGTATCCAGGTTTCGTCACCTGTAATGATCCGGGACAGAAAGATCTCTCCCTCAGCATCAAAACGCTCCAACAATTCAGAAGAAATTGTTTTCCTTTGAATCCTGTGGTCTGCTGTGAGACTTCGTGGAACCCATCTTGCGCACACCTTCGAATATGCAAGATCCCGGATAATTGCAATTACACTTCCATTGCTGACTGAAAGCTGTTGGGCCAATTGTCGAGTTGTGATGCGCCGATCCTCACGAATAATGGCATCCGCGCGGTTCAACATGTCTGGAGTGGTGGCTGTGGCAGGACGTCCAGAGCGCGGCAGATCACGGAGCTCGGTTTCTTCACTTCCTGAAGCTTTAACTCTCTTAGCCCAGCGACCAACGGTGCTCCTATCGACTGCACAGCTTCCATACACAGCACACAAACGTTTATGAATGTTCACCACAGTTTCTTTTTCAGCAACAAAGAATTCAATTACAGCTCGTTGCTTGTAACGAGAGTCGTTCACAGACGCCATTTTAACAGTTCACTACAGCTCCGCCTTCGGTTGGAATCATTTGAAACTCCATACACGAACGCGGGAAACATCAAATCTCAAGCATGTAAAAGTGCACTTTTCTATCTTCATTATTGGCTGAGAAAAAAAATGTGGGGCATTACTTAATGAGCGACCCTCGTACATTTCGAAATTGAAAACTATAGCAGTGGACTAATCAGATATTATTGTCATTGGTAGCCCGGAATATGAGTAATTAAGTAAACATTTACGCCCACTCTTTTAAAAATTAATAAACATTTGCTTTCTACATTTGTCGTCATAGTGAAGTGTCATTACACCGTCACTAGTTTTCATATGCCTCGAGCCCAAAAACTGTAACACACATAGTTGTTATTCTTCATGCATTCTGTCAATGTAAAGGCGATATTAAACGTGTAAACGTATTATCAAAAAATATGAAACCTAACTAGATATAAATAATATAACGTTGTGTTTATGTATATCGATAGTTTTGCTGACATAATGTTAGACTAAAAATATAATTGTCTTTACTCTTTTCTACTTTTGCGTACAATCAAATAATCAATCAGTAAATTTAATTATCCGTTGTATCAGAAATATTTAACCTTGTCTGATTTTTATTTCGGTAAAACAGAAGTAGCTTTTGTGACGACAGATATTTTCTGTACGTCATGTTGGCAGTACAAGTAAGTGTTTAATTTCGCGTCATCAATTGTATGTCTCAACACTTAAACCTATAAATATATTGCATTCCTAATATAACATCAATTGTCTGTCACACTTTACTGTACTAATGCTCTATTTATGCGATGTGGAATAAATTGAAATTAAGCCCTGACAGTGGCGACTGTGGTAGCAAGAAATGAAAACGCAGTTATGGCTGTGGTAGAACATTGTGCGTTTGGAGGGAGCCGGGCGGTCGGTTACGCGTTGGTGTATTTATCAGGAACGTGACTTTAGTCGCCATAAAGACGTTTTCACATTAATTTACTTTATAAATATTATACTTTTAATGCAATTTGCAAAGATAATTCTGCAAGCCCGTTAAATTTGACGGGTAATATACTACGTTTGTTTTAGATATAACGATTAGAGCTTCTATGTGCTATTGAAAGCAAAGAGATGTCACAGTCACGTTCTCAATCAGACGTAATGCATAATGGCTTTTTAAATAACCTAATTTCGTTTTTTTGATACATCCGTCCTCAAGCAGCTAGGTGCTTGTCACACGACTTCCCCGCCCCATTTCTGAAGAATGCTGTGATCCACCTTCTCCTCCGTAACCTTGTCCTCGCCTGACGGCCGGTCACGTCTTTAAACGCCTCAAACGGGAGAGAGGGATATTCAATGATGTGGTAAAAAGCGTATGTTTCCAGTTACGGTAATTTGTATAATGTAACGCTAACTATAATTCGCTTTCAGGCTAAAAATAAAGTGGGGGGGGGGGGTTAGTTGTCTTCAGGCAACCGATTAAGAAAAACAGAGACCTGACAATATTTTGTCTGCTCTTGTTAAACAGGATGTAACTGAATATAATGAACACCGTCGTACAGGTTGCAGAAAATTAAGTCCAAATTTTGGATTTGGAACCAGGCAAAACATCCAGAGTTTACATATAATCGACACTTTGCTGGAACATGACCGCACTCCTGTGGGGTTATAATTTTAGACTAGTTGGCAAACCTGCTTCGTCCGTTCTTTTATCAGTGTGCATGAAATGAAAATCACACAATCCCTTCTGGTGGATTCCCTGAACTGAGAAGACCACATATTTTCACTTTACATGATAAAACTTTTATCAAGCTCTTGGACTTGATAAATGCATCATTAGTCAGCCAGGCGTTGTTAGCCAGCTAGTTAAGGCTTACGCTCGACGCCAGCGTCTGGTTGGCTGAACGTGGCTAACGACGCATTTCATCTACTCGAGTACCACTGAACCACGAATGTAAGACAGAAGAATTTGTAGTTTTCGTTTTTTTTTTAAGTGTAATATGGGTAAACACGGATAATCATAACGCTCCGTGCATGTTAGAATCTTCCAGTAGTATCAGAATAAACGAAGGTTGAACATCTAAAACAGCCTTCTTATTATGAGTCTGTTCTCGTCTAAAGAACGTCTAAAATGCTTGTTAATGTTACTGCATGTTCCAATGTTGACACAGTTACCAATGATAAGTTAGCTAACGTTTCATCATCTAATGATTTCAGTATGAATTGTCTTTGTAGGAACACATTTTTTTCCACGTTTCCTTTGTGATACCTGCCTTGCTTCCTTTGTGTTGTGCTAGGTGAGTCCCAGTAAGCAGTGCAGTGCAGTCCAAAACGTGACCTTGAGAGGTATTACTTTGGAGTTTGATATCCGTGACGGTCACTCCAAATTTTGCCCTTGGAACTGCCACGATCGGACACGGTTGTCTGCCCCTAAAGTGATCTCTTCATTTTTTCTAGTATTTTTTATTCATATTGGCTACTTTCGATATCTGTCGATTCATTTTTGTTTTCTTCCTCTGATCTAGTAACCTTGATAATGGTCTCAAAACACATATATCCTGTTTATATTTCATTGACTTCATTTCTCTTCTTCTTGTAAGCGTAATTATCTTCGCGGATTAGGTCTGTATCCGCCTATAAATATCTTGTAATGTTTCCATATTCTTTTTCTTATTCCTCCCCTAGTTTCAAGAACCCACGCTGTCTTGAGTCAGTTGTCTTCACTCATTTTATGTGCTGTACCTTTAGGCCACAGTTATTTTCACCATGCACAGCAATAACTGACGGTTAGGCGTATATTTATAATCTAATATACATTCTAACTACGCATTTCTTTGCTTACTTTTTAGTTTTTGTATGTTCCACACATTATGTATTTTTTCGTCGTGTATGTTTAGAAATTTCGCAGGGAAAATTTACAAAAATGCGCTTCTCGATCTGTTTCCGTCCGTCCTCACGTAATAGCCCCATAACCGCCAAGCAGGATTTCATGAAATTTGATTTTGAGGAATGTTTTTAAAATTTGTCTGCATATTCCACTTTTGGTCAAAATTGTACCCCAGTGACAGACGATTTACAAAAATATGGAGATCTGCATGTTTCTCTGGGCGAACACCGATCGTAATTTGTTATATATATATATATATATATATATATATAAATAAAATGAGCCGGGATAGCTCAGTCAGTATAGTGACTAGCTACGGGCTGGACGACCGGGGTTCGATCCCCGACGGGGGCAGAGGATTTTTCCTCTAGCCTCTGCGTCCAGACCGGTTCTGGGGCCCACCCAGCCTCCTCTACAATGGGTACCGGGGGTCCTTTCCCGGGGGTAAAGCCGGCCGGGGCGTGATGCTGACCACTCACCCCCATCTAGTGCCGAGGTCAAGGAAGAGAGGAGCTATACCTCCACTCACCCCAAACGCCTACATGGCGTACAGTGGGACAAACTTTACTTTACTTTATATATATATATATATATATGTACGAGGGTCGCTCATTAAGTAATGCCCCACATTTTTTTCCTCAGAACATATTTATTCAAGATGGCTCAAATTTAGTGACAATATAAATCAATGTTTCCTTTGCACATACTATTTTTCCACATAGTCCCCATCAACTTGTACGGTTTTACGCCAGCGTGGAACAAGTGCATGCATGCCTTGCCGGTACCAGCTCTTGTCCTGTGCACGTAGCCATGTCCTCACTGCTTGAATCACGCTCTCGTCATCTTCAAATCTTGTTCCGCGGATAGCATCTTTAAGTGGCCCAAAGAGATGGAAGTCGGAGGGTGCCAGATCTGGACTGTAGGGTGGATGGGGTAGCACCGTCCAACCCAATTTGGTGATTTCTTCCCGGGTTCTCAGACTTGTGTGAGGGCGTGCATTGTCGTGCAGGAGCAAAATTTCTGCTGGATGCTTGTGAGGCCGAACTCGTCGAAAACGCTTCTTGAGGGTTTTCAGGGTCCTGATGTACGCGTCTGAATTGATGGTCGCACCTCTTGGCATCACATCCACAAGAATGACCCCATCACTGTCCCAAAAGACAGTCATCATGACTTTTCCGGCGGAGGGAGTTGTCTTGAATTTCTTCTTTCTCGGTGATTGAGGATGATGCCACTCCATTGACTGCCTTTTTGTCTCTGGCTCAAAGTGGTGTATCCAGGTTTCGTCACCTGTAATGATCCGGGACAGAAAGACCTCTCCCTCAGCATCAAAACGCTCCAACAATTCAGAAGAAATCGTTTTCCTTTGAATCCTGTGGTCTGCTGTGAGACTTCGTGGAACCCATCTTGCGCACACCTTCGAATATGCGAGAGCCTGGATAATTGCAATCACACTTCCATTGCTGACTGAAAGCTGTTGGGCCAATTGTCGAGTTGTGATGCGCCGATCCTCACGAATAATGGCATCCGCGCGGTTCAACATGTCTGGAGTGGTGGCTGTGGCAGGACGCCCAGAGCGCGGCAGATCACGGAGCTCGGTTTCTTCACTTCCTGAAGCTTTAACTCTCTTAGCCCAGCGACCAACGGTGCTCCTATCGACTGCACAGCTTCCATACACAGCACACAAACGTTTATGAATGTTCACCACCGTTTCTTTTTCAGCAACAAGGAATTCAATTACAGCTCGTTGCTTGTAACGAGAGTCGTTCACAGACGCCATTTTAACAGTTCACTACAGCTCCGCTATCGGTTGGAATCATTTGAAACTCCGTACACGAACGTGGGAAACATCAAATCTCAAGCATGTAAAAGTACACTTTTCTATCTTCATTATTGGCTGAGAAAAAAAATGTGGGGCATTACTTAATGAGCGACCCTCGTACATATATATTAGAGCGAAAAATGTCTAAGAAATATTTGGAGAGAATTTAAAAAGAAAAAAATTATGCCTAATATATTTATTTTCCGGTTTTTGAAGTAATTAAACGAAAGATATTTTGAACTTTGTCATGTCATAATTCGAGATTTATTAGATTTTATATTGCGGGTTCTTACTCGTCTATCCCGCTTGTTTAAAGACAGCATTAAATATTAGCATTCAGGTACCGAAAATCTAGAAGCAGAATTATTACTCTATGCCAGCATTTCCCAATTTGTTTTCCTTCATTTTTATTTGTTTACATACGTATTCCTGTCTTTCTCTCTCTCTTTAATTGTGTAGCCTATATACAGTTTCCTCCCTTTGTCTCTAATTAAGCAACCAAATGTCACTACCTCAACGAAGTTTTCGGTATCAGCATTTTGATATCGTTTCTTGGTTTTCCTTAGTAGCTCAACAAATCGAGGATAGTAGGGCGTATATTAAAACTCGCCATTACAGCTTCCTTCAATATTGTTTCTATTGCATCATTTACAATTCCTCATTATCGACGCTGTAAAACTAGTTAGTTGATAACGCGTTGTCACACAAATCATTAATCAATATCATAACGTCTTTTGACACCTGATTCATGTTTTCACACTACTGCAATTTTGATATTGACAGCGCTATTAAGTAAGACAGAAATAAATTATATTTAATTAGGCCTATGTTTTCTATGTGGAGACATTTACAAACGTGCAAAATTCCTGTGCAAATGTGTGACAGGTGTATAAAAACATGTTTAAAAATTCGTCTACTGTGAAAACAGCCTTACATTATAATAATCAGTAATTATCTAACTATCCCATGTGCTGTTGCTTTATTGTTTGGTTAACGAGTCAGTTTCTGTTGTCCGATTACCATCTGGCTACTTATTACGTAACTAATACACAGATTTTCTCTCTTTTGATAGCAACTGAACTACGTAATCGACCTTGTTAATCTCGTAAACCCACGTAGCAAGTTGCTGTCCAATCAGAACATATCTCATTTGTGAATTGTACTTCAAGGACGTGTGTACCTAAATTCTTGGTGTATTCCACACTAACCGTAACAATTCAAAGGTTGTACATGGAGCAATCATTCTACAGAAGCTTGTAGTCGCTGAAGTGATCAAAATGTTTCCTCTTGTTATGGAAACAAGATTCTTTATCGTGTTTACCCTACATTGAACCCTGTCTTGATCCAAGTGAATCCAGTACGCTTCCTCATACCATATTTAATATTATATTTTGTATTATCCTTCCATCTGCATCTGTCCATTCCAAGTAATCTCTTCTTTCATGTGTAGTAAAGTTTGTCCTGCTATACGCCATGTAGGCGTTTGGGGTGAGTGGAGGTATAGCTCCTCTCTTCCTTGACCTCGGCACTAGATGGGGGTGAGTGGTCAGCATCACGCCCCGGCCGACTTTACCCCCGGGAAAGGACCCCGGTACCCATTGTAGAGGAGGCTGGGTGGGCCCCAGAGTCGGTCTGGACGCAGAGGCTACAAGAAAAATCCTCTGCCCCCGTCGGGGATCGAACCTCGGTCGTCCAGCCCGTAGCTAGTCACTATACTGACTATCCCGGCTCATTCTTTCATGTGTTAAGAATAGAATATTACATGAAATTCTTATATTTCCCATGGGCACTACATACATGCCACAACCGTCCTTGGTTTGACCACTGTGTGGTTAACAATACAAATTATATAGTTTATGAAAATGCATTAATCCTTTCTCTTTCTTCAACAAACATTCAGATATGTTTTTTCACTATGGTTACTTCTCCTCTCACGTTAACGCGTGAACCTATGGCAGGGTTTTGCCGAGGTGAACAGTAAATTGATTATTTTTATTGTTTTTTTTTATTATTTAACCTTGAATTACCAGCGAATCAATGTCACACATATATTTTCCCCCCTTACGTAAAGATCGGAAAGATATAGCTTGTAACTCTATTGTATACAGGTACTACAAAGAGAAACATGTAGGCGAACTCCATGTAAAACGGTCTGCCTAAGACAAGGCGTCACTTTATTCGACACAGATTTCTTTTAATAACACATACAAACTCATGTACTTGGAATTATTATAATTAAGGGAAGTAGTATATAATAAATTAAAATAAACTTTTAACTTCGTAAGACGACTCAACGCCCAATACTTTCTGTTAATGTAATTTAACATAAGTAAGAAGCGTAGATTTATACCAGACTAGACGACGCAATAACCCAGAAAACAGCAATCTTCATACAATATTGTCTGTGTTACTGGCTCATGAGTAACGACGCTTTGTACTAACTGTGAAAATGATGCTATACTATACTATATGAGAAATCTGACCACCACAGACAAAAGACAGTATTGAAAGCGTACTTGTATTTTTTATTGGGAACCGGGCAAAGAGGAATTCACATGCATACCTCAAACTTCATGGTTATAAAGGCAAAAGTTTTAAGACCCTTAAAAACTTCCCTCATTAAGCCAATTCTGAATTCACGGTAGGTACTGGCTGATTCATCAGATTCTAAAATCGGTAGCAGCTTCACGACATAAAATTCACAGGAGAATCGGCTGTTTCAGATGCCTTGGATGCTGAACAGTTTTCTGGAATATTAGAAAACAATTTTAAAGAAGCTGGCTATTCAACTAACACCTGGCCTCCTTTCGGAAGTGAATGCTTTAGAGAATAAATATACATCTTTAAAAAAGAGCGAACAGATTTTAAAAGCTAAAGCCTGTTGCCGTCTGTCATGATGAAAATTTTAGAACACTCAGAGTATCTTTTAAAATTTTTCTTCCTGTTTACTGGCAGTATAAAAAGAAGGGTTGGATATCAGGACAAATATTTACCAACTGGTAAATTGTCAATTGCGTCATAAAATAAAAGCACACTGAAAGGCCGAAAATATGGAATTCAAGGTTTAGTCTGTGTTGAATACTGCTCCTGGAATTTCTCCTGTGACTGAATCATTATCAGAACACATAAAAGTTGTGCCCCACTATGACGTCTCTTCTCCAGCCAATGGACTGAGGAGTAACTAATACATTTAAGACTTGTAATTCAGACACAACTTCATCTGAAATTTGAGATGAACTAGTTCCATCCACATCATCTGGAAAAATACAGAATCCTCCAGTCTTAATTTATCAGTCGACACAATCGAGAGAATCGTCTCCTGATTTTTTAACCCCTATGGTTGAGTTAATTCAGGCTTTTCCTCAGCAACTCCATCTCTGTTGTCCTCCACTTTGCTACATAATTACCATTTCCTCTCATTTTGACCATTGCTTCTTATTTTATAAATTATTAACATAAATAACGTAAACATAACAACAAGATTAAACAAAATAATTATAAAGCAATAAAATTAACGTGTGTCAATACAATTTGTACTTAGAATGCACCCCCATTAATTTTAATCATTATTGTAGATAATTGTCGATTTTACCCAAAGAAGACGTTTCTGAAGCAGAACTATTTTTTTGTCGAAATCTCCCTGTATACCGTTTAGTGATAGGACGATTAAAAAATGATTTGGAATCGATACGGAAGGAAGGAGGAGTGGTGTAACGTAAAGAATTTGGCTAGAGCGACTGAAGAAAATAATAAAATGTGGCATTCACCATTGCTGATCTTCGGACGGAGTTCCGTTCCGAGCAGTTGGAAACTTACAGAATTAATTATACGTGTCTAGGTAAATGGGTGCAGGTATAAGCACGTTTATTTACATTTTTACCTTTCAGTCAGGGCCACCTGCGGACGTAGAATTTCCCTTCACGTTATTAGGCTACCCAACAAGAGAGAAATATCGCGTTAACCTGTCAAGAATAATTACCTTCATTTTGCAATAATACAATCCCTTAACTCAGCGTAATGCAGAAGTTAATGTTGTAGGAAATTTCACCTGAATGATTTCTAAACGCCTTCATGATTTAGTCCTCAATAACGGAGCTGGCTTTAATTTGTTGCATTTAAAAGTAAATATAAGTAATTAATAATATATAAGAACATGAATTATATATTAGTACCGATACGCTTTGCTAGTAACAATGTCGAATTACTGACAGTTCCTAAATAACACCGCAGTTGGCAAGAGTAAGGCATTATGGAAAATTGTAGGTACAGGCGACAGCTGCAGATGATAACATTAATCAAAACCTAAGTTGTCGTTTCCTTAACTAAACATGAAAAAAGGCTTAAGATAGACATGCAATATAATCAAGTTAGGAAAATTACGTATAACTTAACAATTCTAGCACTTTAGCCAGACTTTCGTTGGGACCAGTGACGTGAGAATTCCTTGGAGTCAAAGACTACAACTCGAGGGATGTCCGGCTTCTGTCCTGCTGGAAGGTAGCGTCATCACGGAGGATTCCCCTAGTGTTGTGCGACCTACTTGGATTCCCCACACAATCATGCTCAGAAACGCATGTGAATCTTCATGTAATTTGATGATTCTTCGGCTACAAATACGATTGGAATGTGTATATAGATTTTATAAAAAAAATTCCGGTATAAAATTTTACGAAAATGCGTTCAGCCAATCTTGAGTTGCTTCATTGGACAGATAGGTAGACAGACAGCATTACGCTAAAAGGCGCATTCAGCTGCGAACGGCTTGTGTCACAAAAGACACGCCGATATCGTAATCTGAAAGTTAGTATTTTGTTGTTGTTGTCACCACGTCTCATCTCCTAGAGAATGCGAATCTTTTGGTGCAGAAGCCACCGACCTTTCCGCGTGTGCAAAGAAATCCCGGATACATAAAATACGTTACTATAGTTCGAAACGGCGGTTGACTTGTAATTTACTGGAAATCTACTGTCTTCCTAAATGTCATAATGTGTATTTGTTGTGAGAGAAATTTGAATATTTGAAATGCGCAAATTGAAGAGTCTAATATTCGACGTTAAACTTTTTGAGCACCTTGTTATTTTTGCAGACACACCTTTCCGCATCCTGACAGGTGGCTGTCATGTGATTCGAAAATAGAAAGTTGGTAGCCTCAGGGTGTCTGAGTTCAGTAACTACAAAAATAATGATATTAATCTTTGGAGGATGTAGCGTATCCCCTCTCACGATCACAGCGACAGCCACATTCCTTTTGTTTATGGTCAGTCTTGCATGTAGTACGTGAGTCAGCCGCTCGAGGTCAGCACTGGTTCGTATTGACCTTTAAAGTAAGTTCTATATTTTTTTAACCGGAGATATTATTTTATTATCAGTGAAACACTTAAACGGAAAAAGTTTTATCTTATTACTGTCAAGAAGCGTTGTTAAGTTTTTGTACATTTTCGACGGAATTATAATAGTGGTTTAGGGGACGTCACAAACGAGAGAAAACCACTCTTGTTTCGTATAAGGGTGGCCCTGGTTCGAATCTCGGCCCGAAGGCTGTTATTCTCACTGACATTATTCTTCGTTTTCCTCAGCCACTCCAAGATAAATTCTTGAGACGCTCTACTGCTTCCTTTCGTAATTTTTTCATTATTCATTAATTACCCTGTTTTTCTGCGCGGTGTAGTTTGAGTTACCGACAGCGTCGTTAACTAAATCATAAATACATAATATGGTTGTTAGCGGGAGACACGTTTTATCCCAAATTCAGTATATCGGTTTCTGTTAAGGACAAGTTGAAATGGGTTTCCGTTAGCATACGACGTTTTATGTTAGATTACATATAATAATTATTCATTCTTTTCACAATGTGAATAAAATTAACGTATACAATTCAGACCGCCTCTCTTCGACCATCTATCGGTATGTTTCAAGTCGAAAATCGCTACACAGATTTTCATTATATTTGGTTATGTCAATGGTGGAACCCCCCCCCCCCCAAAAAAAAAAAAAAAAAAAATCGTACGTGTTAATAAACTTGGCTAAAGCACGAACTTCTAAAGTGATAACATTACTAGCGCCACTTAGCGTAGTATCCTAAAATGATGCACAGCAACAAATCTTAAAAATATTTGAGGCATTTTTGCTATGATATAAAATAACAGTGTGACAGCTGCCCGAAATCGATATTTACTTTTTGTTTTTGTAGCGATAACTAATGCGTCGTTGGAGCTAGGCATTTAAAATTTAGTAATGAGTATCGTAAACGTTCATACAAATTTTGTGCGTAATATTGTTGGAAGTCAAGAATTAAAACCGTGGCGACATTGCGTATGTTTCAGGTTATGTCATAAAAATTTAAAGTAGCATAATAAAAGATCTGTACATTAGAAATAACTTCTTCATCCTCCCAAAAATATCGTTACCTGAAGGCCCTTCTTGTGATGTTTTTCTGTGCTTATTATCTGATCATTCGTTGCCCTAGGAATTTTAATTTTGGACTCACTACTTGTCTGGCGAGGGAGCTGGTAACACCCACAGACACACCCTCTCTCTCTCTGTGGTATCTCCATGGAGACGAGGTTGCTTAGAGCCCGCCAGGTCTCGCGGGTAACGGATAGCGGCATGGGGATGATTTGCCGTTCTGTAGTAATGTCTCCCTCAGGGGGATGAACGCCATTTCTCTAATTGAAACTGACTGGAAGCAGGGTTGCACAATGATCCATGTATTGCCTTGTCAGAAGCTAGGGGAGAACTATTTGCAAGTATTATTTTATGTGGTACCACGGATTTAGTATATAGGCCTAATTGATTTGCCCATTGATTTTACGTGATAAATGACTTGTTTTTATTATATTCTGAAAAAAAAGTTTTAGATTTCCAGAAACACTTAACTACCTGCATAGAGCAGGAGTCCATTTTGGAAAGCATATTTTCGCTTAGCTCGTCAAAAATTCTCTGACTGTTACGAAAGGTTTGTTGTATTCACAGAAATTCGTCACTGGTCCTTTTGTGAGCCAGATATATCCAAAACCTCCCATTCTAATACTTTGTGATGAATTTTATTGTTATCAATACATCTAAGCCTAGATCTTCCAAACTGTCTCTTTCCTTAAGATGACCAAACAAGAATTTTGTATGCATTTTAATCTATCCCATGCGTACTACATGTTCCGATTATGTAATAATTTTATATGACGACTCTCGTAATATTTGGTAAACAGTAGCCGGTAGATAACGAAGCTCTTGATTATAAAATTTTCACTCTTGTATGTCCAAATATTCTACTCAGCGCCTTATTGTCAGGTACCCGAAATCTGCGTTCCTCTAACTTTGTGTCTGGGCGAGGGGCTAACAACTTATGTTACAAACCTGGGATTTGTAATGTATTTCACGGGGCTACAAAGAATTAGCAAATACACATATTACACCAGTTCCCTGTTAATATCAACTATTTTAATCTCCAGTGTTTCTTTCCTGTTGCTGACAGTAATTTCTCTGCGACCATTTTGCAGTCTTAGTGATTGGATGATTCGTATTTGGGAGAACGCGAAGTCAAATCCCAGCCCTGGGAACGGCTGCACTAACAAGTGGTTTTCTTAGGTTTATCTCAGTCGACCAGGCGAATATTATGATCATACCCTAAGACATGCTACACACGTTTCTTTCTACATACTCCTCTGTACAATCGTCCTAATAAAATTGATAAATAGTAGAAATTATTACTATGTAATTTTCTCAGCCTCCTATTAAATCTCACCTCATAGGTCCAAATATTCTCCTCACCACCTTGGTTTTAGAACTGGTTGATTTATATTGTTCTCTTTTGGTGAGAGACCACATTTCACTACCACGTGAGGTAATAGCTTAGATGTACATGTCAAAGAATTTCTTCCGGTCCTGTTTTTACATAAAATGTTTTTCTGTATTATAAACTCCGAACATGTATTTTATTGTAAGCAGGATATATTGAAATTGTTCCATACGACATTAATTGAAACTGGCTATGAAGAGACATTAGTGAATCCTCCTGCTAAGGACGAAGTTGTGCTATTCAAACGAATCCGAAAGCTGAGCTTGGGGGTGGGGGGAATACACAGCCCAATACTTTGATGACAGCTGATGCAGTCGTACAATGGGAAATGGGAAGAAAGAAGTAATAGAGGAAGTCAGAAGCGAGCCCAGAATAAGACTGTTTCTGCTCGGTATGCTACGTGAGCAGTTAACACTAAACGCGGTATGTCACACCCTTGTGTGCTGAAGCGAGAGACGTCGTACCCTCGTGTAAAACCTGTCTCTGTTTCATCACGTTAGTCGTTATTGGTCTCTCGCGAATTTTTGTACGAAGAATTTCATGCCAACTTGTAATATGTAATATGCAGGCAATTTGTTAGTGATTAAATCAAGGATGGTTATACAAGTGTGGGCAAAACATGTAGCATGATAATATTATATATATATATATATATATATATATTAGGTGAGAAAATATTTAATTCTGTAAACCTCTGGACAATAAAGAGGATATTATTTTAATTGTTATTGGAATAAATTAATAATATTACAAAATAGAGTAGTAATAACACGTTTTTACTTCGTTAATATGTACCCAGTCTGTTGATACTTCCATTGTCTTATGTTCAAATGCACTTAATATTACAGTGTTAATAGATCTATTAGCATAATTAAAGAAGTAAATATAAAACTCAATAGAAACTTCTGTAAATGCGTTACAAGACTGAAAAAGATAATAGGCATAGTATTAAATCGCAAAGTAACTTTAGACATTGGTTTACTGGAGTTTCGTGCAGTAAACTTCGCGGCCCAACAAACCCAAAAGACCACAATGTAAACTTATTGAACCGTGGAAGCATCTCCTATAGAACAACTTGACATTGAATTTCGAACTTAATATTGAATTGGGAGAAACAAGTTAGATTCAAACCGACTATAGTTGCAAGATAGTCCTCACTGGATTAATCCACTAGAGCAGTGCATGTATGGCTCCGACCGGCTCCAGAATTGATTCTCTCTCCGTCTCCTTTACCCGACTGGAAAAGGAAGATGGGGCACGTCTGTGTTGTTGTGCTGCGGGCACCCGGTCCCGGACACCCCCCCCCCCCCAACCATCAACCAGGCTGTATAAGGCTGTAGAGAAACATAGTCCATGGTAATGAAACTGGAAACATAACGCATGGGTTTCGTTCGGAATATCCACGGATGGAAAAGCTAGACCCGTTGTAACCAACTGCATAATCCAGAGAAAATCGTTTGCTTGAAGCAAAAGTTGCAACCGTATGACCGTAGTCACTTTGATGCCCTCGGTAAGGTTTTGAATGCCCGAGAGAATTATTGAATGTTTATAAAGAGTTTTAAATGTTTAATAATTTCATTGCCCGAGATATTTCATGTGAATTGTAAGATACTCCTAGATGCCCATTGCAAAAAAGATTTTTGTTTTGGCGTTCAGTAGCATAAAAAATTTTAAATATAAATCCGAATCTTTAATCGGTTAGTTTTAGAGATATAATGTTTTCCTTAAATGATATTAATGTGGTTTCTAATTATGAGTATTTGGCCCTAAATAATGAGGACTGGAGAAAATGCGTAATAATAAACAATTTCTATTGTTCGCATAAAAACACGTCCTAGAGGAGAAGTGGTGAAGAGTTGTATTTTATTTGTAGTCCGGACAGAAGTTTTAAATATTTAGACATACTTCGGCTTCAGAAAGTTAAGAAAATTATTATGAATTAGATAACACAATGTAGGAAGCGATAATTGTAAAGATCTGACCCAAAATTTGCTGACATGAGCTCAAAGTTTTGCATCGTCGCTATTTAAGTAATTTTAATATATAGCAGATGTTTCATCCTTCTCGAAGGTATCACCACCTTGTCGAAGGCAATCTGCCGGGTGAGGAGGCTTGCGTGCTCAAATGACCCTTAGGGCTATGCCGGCCTGAGCTTCGGCTCATGGTAGGGTCACCCAAGCCGGACAGGTCTAAGGAGATGCGCTAGACTAAGAGTGATACCCTGGTCCTCCAGGTTGGGGGTTGGGTGTAGGGCTAACAACCTTTCACCTTTAAAAAAAATATGTGTTACGAAAAAATCAACCAAGCCTCGGATCAGGACGGACTCTTTGGCACGACCACGGCAATTGAAAAAGGACATGAGATTTGGTACCTGGAACATTAGGAGCCTCTATAGGGCTGGGGCACTGAAATCAGTGTGTAGGGAATTAGGGAATTATAAGTTAGACTTAGTGGCAGTGCAGGAAGTGCGATGGGAGGGGGAGGGCACGATCCCAGTGGACAATTTTACATTTTTCTATGGAAAGGGGAATGACAATCATCAGCTAGGGACGGGTTTTTTTGTTCATAGCAGAATTAGGGCAGCAGTTAAGAGAGTAGAATTTGTTAGTGACAGGTTGTCTTACGTAATTTTGGAAGGACGTTGGTGCGACATCATTGTCCTTAATGTTCATGCCCCAACTGAAGACAAAAGCGATGATATCAAGGATAGCTTTTATGAAGAATTGGAATCAGTATTTGATACATTTGGCAAGTATCACATGAAAATTCTGCTAGGAGATTTCAATGCAAAAATTGGGAGGGAGGATGTCTTCAAACCCACAATAGGCAGCGAGAGTCTCCATGCACTTAGTAATGATAATGGCGTCAGAGCAGTGACCTTCGCTACGTCAAAAGATTTAATTGTAAAAAGTACAAAATTTCCACACCGTGATGTTCATAAATACACTTGGACTTCCCCAGATGGCAGAACACACAATCAAATAGATCATGTTTTAGTAGATAAGAGAAGGCAGACAAATGTAATTGATGTGAGATCATTCAGAGGAGCAGATTGCGACACTGATCATTATCTGGTGGTAGCAAAAGTGAGGGAGCGGCTTTCAGTAAGTAGACGAACTAAACAAAATTTTGACACAGAAAGATTTGATTTGAAAAAATTAAGTGAGGGAGAGGCAAAGGAACAATATCAAGTTGAAATTTCGAATAGGTTTCAAATTTTAGAGACAAATGAGGATAATGAAAGTGTGGACATCAACAGGGAGTGGGAAAATGTCAGAAACTGCATCAAAATTTCAGCAAAAGAGAAACTAGGATACTACAGGAGAAAGCAAAATAAACCGTGGTTTGATGAAGAATGTTCAAAATTAATAGATCGAAGGAAGCAAACAAAATTTCAATGGTTGCAGAACCCAAACAAAACAAATGCGGATAATCTATGTAACGTGAGACGTGAGGCTAGTAGAACCTTTAGGACTAAGAAAAGGGAATACCTGAAGGGCAAAATTGCTGAACTTGAGACAAATAATAAGGAAAAAAACATCAGAGACCTGTACAGAGGCATTAATAACTTTAAGAAAGGATATCAACCCCAGACTAATTTGGTAAAGGATGATAGTGGCAATTTGCTTGCAGATCCAATAAAAATTGTGAATAGGTGGAAAAATTTCTTTAGCGAGCTCTTAAATGTTCATAATACTGGTGATATTAGACAGATTAAAATGCATACAGCTGAACTGTTGGTGCCAGAACCTAGCTTAGATGAAGTGGAACTAGCCATTGGGAAGTTGAAAAGTTATAAATCTCCAGGAATTGATCAGATTCCGGCCGAATTAATTAAAGCAGGTGGCAAAGGGTTGCATATGAGGATCCATAAGCTTATTCAGTTAATTTGGGATAAGGAAGAGATGCCACATCAATGGAAGGAATCCATAATTATTCCTATTTATAAGAAGGGGGACAAGACTGAGTGTGGTAATTACCGAGGAATATCGCTGCTATCAACCTCATACAAAATTCTATCCAACATTCTTTTGGCAAGATTAACCCCATATGCGAATGAAACTATTGGGGATCATCAGTGTGGGTTCAGACGAAACAGATCAACGATTGATCAGATCTTTTGCATTCGTCAGATACTAGAGAAAAAATGGGAGTTCGGTGGGACTGTACATCAGTTATTTATAGATTTCAAAAAAGCCTATGACTCTGTGAAGAGAGAAGTGCTATATAATATTCTTATTGAATTTGGTATACCAAAGAAGCTAGTGGGTCTAATAAAAATGTGCTTAAATGAAACCTGCAGCAAAATTCGAGTAGGTAAATATGTATCTGAGACATTCCTCATCAAGAACGGTCTAAAACAAGGAGATGCTTTGTCTCCCTTGCTCTTTAACTTTGCGCTAGAATACGCCATCAGGAAGGTCCAAGGTAGGCAGGAGGGTTTGCAATTGAACGGGACACATCAGCTATTGGCATATGCTGATGATGTTAATTTATTGGGGGACGATATAAATACAATAAAGAGGAACGCAGAAGTTTTACTAGAGGCTGGTAGACAAGTGGGGCTGGAAGTAAATTCAGAAAAAACTAAGTACATGTTAGTATCTCGTCATCAGAAGACAGGCGGGCAAAATTATCTTAGGGTAGCTAATAAATCCTTTGAAAGGGTTACAAAGTTCAAATATTTGGGAACAACAATAACAAATCAAAATGATACTTGTGAGGAAGTTAGGAGGAGACTAAATTCCGGAAATGCTTGCTACTTCTCAGTTCAAAATATTTTGTCTTCAAATCTGATTTCTAAGAACCTGAAAATTAAAGTATACAAAACAATAATCTTGCCTGTTGTTTTGTATGGGTGCGAAACATGGTCTCTCACTCAGAGGGAGGAACACAGATTGCAGGTGTTTGAGAATCGGGTGTTGAGGAGGATATTCGGGCCTAAGAGGGAAGACGATGGGGCGTGGAGAAAACTGCACAATGACGAGCTTAAAAATCTGTACTGCTCCCCCAGTATTGTGAGGGTGATTAAGTCGAGAAGAGTGAGATGGGCGGGACATGTAGCGCGCATGGATGGGACAAGAGGTGTGCACCGGGTACTGGTTGGGAAACCTGAAGGGAAGAGACCGCTGGGGAGACCTAGACGAAGATGGGAGGATAATCTCAGGCGGGATCTATCCGAGATAGGAGTTGAAGGAAACTGGATTTTGTTGGCCCAGGACAGGGTCCGGTGGAGGGCTTTGGTTAATTCGGTGATGAACCTTCGGGTTCGGTAAGCCATCTAGTTAGTTAGTTAGTTAGCAGATGTTTCATACGAAACTTGTGTCCATGTGTATCATTTATCTTCATACAGAATGTTACATTCCTAGCTCGTATTTTTCATTACTTAGGCCTATCACCATCATACCGAAAGGTGAATAAGCTGGAGATTTAGCTTTACCTCTATGTTGTTTTCAATTCTACAGAGAATACGTTAACAAAAGCATGTATTTTTAGAAAATAATTCTTAATATAGACACTCACACTTCTGAGGTTCATACAGTTTAATGAAAATCCATCGATTAATTCCAAAAATATGGAAGGGACAAACGTACGGAAATTTTAGTTCTATAAATCTATATTTTATTCGTAAAAATATAAAAATAGTCTAATAAAATTTTCACTGGTCCAGGCTTTAAATTAAGTTTGTCAAGTGTAGCCTCAAAGTTTCTTGCCATAAAAATATTTATGATTACTACATGTAAACTGTCGGTGATATACTGTACTTTACATACCTAACCCAATGTTACACGAGATTCGTCCTCGTCGAGGGGTAAGTTAGACATAGATTTATTGCAAAGACATCTTTGAGGTTATCAAAGTAGCGAGTATGTTGATGGCTATCTTCTGGGTTGTTCCATGCAGTTCGGATATCTCCTTGATGATGGAGGCAGCAAGGAACTCTGAAACGTTAGTAAATTATATCAGATTTCACGGCGTAACACCCAGAAGACAGACATCTTCGCAGATATCTTGCGGTCACCATGCTGTTGTTTAATTCCATAAATAAATTACCTTATTAAAAGGTGCGTAATTTTCGAAGCTCTCTTTCAACACAAAATTCCAGCACTGCATTAAGTGACGCTAGTTCTATCTCAGAAGCGACTTCCAGTGGCGTGAGCCTCATACCAAGTTTAATTAAAATTTGTCAGTTGGCTCAACAGCTATAATACCACAAGTATTCTATCCGGAATAAAATTTGGAAAGTAAACTAGAAATGAGAACATATTATAAAACATGTTAAACCGGTGTCGTTAAAAAGACCGGTTTAAAGGAATAACGACCTATGTTACACATAGGAAGGGGTTTGGAGCTATGGATCAATATATATGAGCACATCTCCGAGGCACGCCCCTGTATATGCAACCCGACCAACCGGAGCCAAGCATTCTATCAGCAGACCAATGTGAAGTCTACATTGATTTTACTTCTTGTGCCACATACAGCTATATTTTTTGGTCGGCGTGATGTGGGGGTGGGCGTGGTGGCGTGGTCTGCTGTGGATATGGGGAGAATACAATGATAACACAGCAAAGGGAAGAATACTGTATGGATGAGAGTTAAGCTGTGTTTTAACTTGCACGGTGCGAATGTGCGTTGCTTTATACGTATACGGCAGAAATCTCAGAGGACTGATACATTTCCTGTCTTATATATCCAACAACTTGTTACTTCTACGTCAGAGATTCTGTACACTTCGTACGCCATATATGCATTTATGATTCAAATTACAAGCCAGAAATACATAAGAGCTTGTATGTCTATATGACGTTCATAGAAACTGTGTAGTTTATAATTTTATTTCCTCTTTTTTCCCTTTTGACTTTCTTTCTCTCTCATTCCTTCTATCTACTCTTCATTAGTACCTAATCCATTAGTTTATTTTGTATATATAGTATTTTATTAATTCGTATGTGGGATTTATTTGTGGCATGTACGTTACTTCTCTTATAAATTTTGGGGAGGAAAGAATAGAATTTTATTAATTGAAAACAAATATCAAAGCAGGATATTTTCAGTTAAATTTATTATTTTTATTTCAGTGTATTTATTTTCCTTAACCAGTGGAATATATGCGCATTGGTCTTCGCTCTGTATTCTAGAGATTGGAGAAATTTTCGTACAAAGATAATTTACTTTTAATCCATATTCCATTTAAGACGTAATTGAATATACGTAATAATTTTCTGGCTGTAAAACCATGGAGTCCAACACCGCAAACATAGGTACTCTCCATTACAATTATTCAAAACAATTTCATTCTGTTCAACGTTAATAAATTCTATTCTCTTATCCATTCTCCTTACATTTCCTTTATGATCTTCCACGTCATTGTTTATAATAAGTTTTGGCATAAAATTATGCAGGTCTTATTTTTCCAATTCACGATTTTTATTTAAACCTTCCGTCATACGTTCTGCTATTTTACTTAGCAATTATTACAAATACCGACACCTATAATTCATTTTATTCCTTTACGATTAAGAGACCATATAGTTATCTATCTGTAAGACTGACAGTAAATTTATAATGACGCCCTTTAGTAACTGAGTTATGTTTCTGTTACAGAAATTAATAGATTATTAACCTTGTGATAGGTAGAAGGTTAACCGAACTTACAGTGTTTATAGGATGCTTATTAAACTGACAGTTACACTTAGGAAATATTTTAACGCCACTAAAAGTGAAGCAGTTCGTTGACTGCATGATTTTATAATAACTCGACTATCGCCGAGCTAAATACATTGTAAACAACACTTAAACTTAATATACAGTGTTTCGTTTGATCATTAACACCAACAAGTTGTAAGGCTTATGTTGTCTTGAATAGATGCTTTACTCTACAGATGTAATAGACTGCCATGACTCGATCGCCAGAATCTCTTTCAATAGCACAGAGTGCACTGTGTGGAAGTATAGCATTGAAGCACACAACAACAAAGAAAAAGCTGTTTCCCATGTTTTCATTTGTACGTGGTACCATTTCATGTAAAAGTAAAAGTTATACCTTCGATCGCCGTCAGTATGCGGCAACTTCTTCGTCTTCTTTGTGGTGCGGGAAGCCGAAACAGATTTAGATGAGGGGCCAGCTCATTGCCGGAGTCGATCGACATGCGCGGTGTTACAGCCATAGCAGGGAGTATGAAAGTTGCGTAGCTTCGTAATGTAGAACGCTCAGAAAGTAATTCCGGGGGTTCAAGTTATGTGTTGTTCATGACTGTACATAAAAAAGAAACAATGAAACAAATTTTAAGACAAAAAGTTCTCACATCCACACAACTTATTTCAAACCACACGCGTTTCGGTGTCTTTGGAGTTACTGATACCCATGTTGGGTAGTTACTGTGCTTCATTAACAGTTCCGTTGTGTGAATTTTTAAAGTTAAAGAAAAAGTGTCCCAGCATGTCCGCACCTCTCAGAGAATTAATTGTGGATTGATGTTAATGCAGTTGTTTGTATTGATTATGTGAATATTATTATTTTATTGTGCGTGTTTATATGGTTGCGATATGTTATTATTTGCAAGTGTTTTAAAACAAATAACGCACGAGAGAAAGAGAGACAGAAAGGATGAAATAGAATGTTCAAGAAAAAAGGCGTAATTTAATATTGAAAGAAACAAATATTTGAATCAAGAAGTAAATAAAATATAATATTAACGGCCAATGAACGGAAGGGAGTGCGTTATTGATTTAAATTACTTGAATTAATATTAATTAAATTAATGAAAGCAATGTCAGTTATTTATTTACGTATTTTTCACTAATTGTTTCAGATACTTCATTGACATATTCGCACAAGTATTAAAGAGTTATAAATTTGAAGATGCAAATTCTGACAGGCTATACAAATTTCACTGCTGTATCAAACACTTAAACCTATTAGTTTCAGAAAATCTCTGCTAAATAAATGGATTTAGAACCATACAATACAGAAACCTGTTTTAGACTACATATTGGCATTTAGATTCTGGTTTCCATGTCGATGGTACTTTTAATCGTTCCGAATGGCGCAGTAAGTCAGTATTAGAACAGTATTTCTCCTTTGGAATGACCATAATGGCTTGTCGCCAGCAACTGAACACCAGAACAGTTAGATTTATCGAGAAACAGACATGGACAGTTTAATTGGTTTTCCTTTGCTGGTCTGGTCAGCACGGCCCTCTGAAGTCAAAGAGGATGAAAGGTAGTTACAAATTGCAGAAGGCCACGATTCGTCTGGTCCACTGACGAGTGTCTCTTCCCTAGACGGTACTCCATCTAGCACACATCGCTTCATCAACTCCTGGTACGTCTTTAGTCGCTGGGGGATTATGCATCACTGGGAACAAATGACTGTCATCCTTTCTTTCTCTGTCTCGAGACGTGGACTGTGTAACAAAATTCCGAATTGATGCATTTCTTATTCCGATTATTTCGTATGTTCTTATCAATGTATTTTCGTTCAAGAGAGAGTGTAAGACTTAAACTGACAAGAAACCTTCAACTGCTCCCTAACTAACGGATAACTTGCACATTGTTAATCTGTGTACAGTATAATATGATACAGTGTAAGATTTGAGGTTTTCACAGCGGTGAGTATGAAGATTTCTGTCTTCTGGGTTGATGCGCTGTGTAGTCTGGTCGATGTTAACCAACGTTTCAGAGGTCATACTGCCACCGTCATCAGGGCGATTCTTAGTATGAAGATTTTTGTCTCCTGGGTTGTTGCGCTGTGTAGTCTGGTCGATGTTAACTAACGTTTCAGAGGTCATACTGCCTCCGTCATCAGGGCGATGAGTATGAAGATTTCTGTCTTCTGGGTTGTTGCGCTGTGTAGTCTGGTCGATGTTTACCAACGTTTCTGAGGTCATACTGCCTCCGTCATCAGGGCGATGAATATTCATCCAAAAGACAGAAATCTTCATAATATGATATTGTTTATGACTGTGTGTTGTTCATGATTGGCCAAGTTCTTAGCAATGACGCCAAATGGCAGAATCTTCCGTTTTACAAGTAATCCTACTGTTGGGAATCTTTTAGAAGTATATCTGAAGGAAAGAAAATATTAAAATGACAAAGATTGCGGTAAGTGATGAAAACACGAGGGAAATCTTATACCGTTGTGTATCAACGGGCTTTTTACACTGGTGGTATTAAAATGCGGGAAATAGAATACTGTTAACGTAGATCCGGAATCTTTGCAAACGGGTTCACAATCGCACGGCTGTGGCCGATGCTCGACACATTGCCACGCATGTCACACTATTGTTCTAAAATGTTCCATCACGCAGCATGACAATCAATAAGGGTGTGGCAGTATGACGTCACACTTTTATCTACCATCATAATTATGATGATGATCATCGCGATAGGATCTCTTCACGTGACGCCTCTCAGTAGTAGGTCGCGTGACGTACCGCCAGATGTGGCCGAGCATGTATTTTCTGTGCCATCGTTATAAAACAATTTCCGACAATTAACTTAACTGTGGTAACATGCAAGTAACTTAATAGACATAAACTCATTCTTGTCTTCTTCTTGTTGATGGCCGAGAATCGTCACTCGTTAAGATCATTTCATTTTTGTCTCAATGCTAACCTACAACCTATTCAGCCTCGGATTAAGTTTTCCCTGAGGGAAGGCAACGCCGCCGACAGCCGAGAAGGGATTTTCTTCCATGTTACGGATTGGCTCTGGGACAGACAACCGCTCACAGCCAGAATGGTTATAAAATGCTAAGAAAAATAATGAAATTGAAGAGACATTTTGGGCAAGGTGTGGATTGAATTCAGTTGACTCGAGTTAAGAGTTACGTGGAATTCTTCCTTTGAGTTCCTCAAACGTGAGGATTTTCTTTACCATCCGAATACCTATGAGGTTCTTCAGACGGTTAGTCGCCGACTTCTTATCGACGAGACCAGGTTCCGCGTCCAGGGAATTTCATGTGGGATTTCTGCTTGACAATGTAGCACCGCGATAAGATTTTCTTCGATTCCTTCAGTTTTCCCCTGTTAGTATCATTCCACCGCTGCGTCGCATTCACTCGTGTATTTTGGAGGATGGACAGTGGGGCTAGTTGGCGGCTAAGTTGCACAGAGACATAATCTCACTCCGTTGCCGACACACAAAAATACCCATCAGTTTTCAAGTCGTTCTTGAAAAATACTAGTCGCTCAGCGAATAAAGATATTTTCTGCCATATATGGTCGTGGTCTCCAGGCAAATTCCGGGATAGTACATGATATGAGGTCACGACCGTTTCCTTTCACATCCTTCGCAGTTCATTATTCATTATTATCCTTCAGCCGGCGTAATATAGTCAGAACTACTGAAAAAAGCGTTGTTAAATAAAGTATAAATAATTAAATATCGATTGGTTGTTTCTTATAACACATCATATATGGCATAGTAATTACAGTCGAAAATGTGTACACTATAATTTTAGATATGAAATGTTTCACGTGGTCCTTGTTCTTTGTTACAATGAAAATCCGTACACAAAACGGTGCTCATGTTTTTAAGCACATGGATAAACTGCGTTTATATTAACATGGACTTACGTCTGGAGGGCACGAATGTTGGCAAATATTTAACGATACTTTTTTTTGAGAGGACAGCATTTGTTTTGGTTTCTCCCTCGCATCACAAACCTCAGCCAAACCTCATTAAAAAGTCAGATCCCCACCCTCGATGCTTGTCGGCTGCATGTTCCTCCTGAATTAGTTATGATGCTCCGAACAGGGATGCAGAAAGCGTAGCAGGAAGGTCCAGGGTTCGAGCAACATAACGTGGTAAATTAAAGAAACTGAGCAGAACGTGCTTCACCTTGGAGCAGTAGGAGGGAACATAAACATAATTAAATTATTATAGTAGTAGAAGAAATGGATGATACAATTAAAATAAGCTGTAAAATAATAATTCTAGAAAATTTCTAAAGAAGAATGTATAAAAACCAAATCGCATTTTGCTGCTTTCAGAACAAACGAGAGATTATAGGATGTCAGAGAATCCTACAAAAGGGATGTTAAGAACATCTCTTATCTTTGTTACCGGAATAACCTCAGAACGCTGATGAATGTGATAAGGACGAATGTTGCAGTGTAGCCTATATAGAACTGTGGTTAAGACCTAGTTCTTCTAAACATGTGGTGAATGAAGGCGCTCTATTGTAACATCGTTGTAGCGATGAATGGCGCAAATTTTAAATTTTAACATCTATAAATAAAGTTTGTGTATTGACCTGAATTTTATTATATATTTTAATTCTTCTAAGTTGTTCCGTATTTGAATTTCGGGAGATTTATTTATCTGACTAACGTACACAGGATGGCGCTATGAAGAATTACTTTTTTTTTTAAACAACAGCAGAAATGAACGGCTATACGTATTTGAATAGAACTCTGAACTGAATAAATTTTTTTTGGAGATGGATGTCTTCTGGGTTGTTGTGCCGTATAGTCTGGTAGATGTTAACAGACTTTTCAGAAGTCCTTGCTGCCTCCATCATTGTCCTGATCACCATTTCTGCAACCCAGAAGACAGCCATTTTCGAACTTGTATGCGTTTCATTTATGTCCATTAAGGCTTTTGCCATCAATTTTAAAGAACTATTTCTTTCTTTGTTCCACCTGGTATCTTTCGTTGACTGAGTTCTCCAAAGTACGTTTCTGAATGGGTCTTTAAACAGTTTACAGCTAATTCCTTTAGAGTCTCTTCATGTTCGCTTTGCATTATCATGCTTCTGTCTCACATTACATCGTAGGCTGTACATAGAGAATACTGGCCTAATCTTATACGACGTTTCAGTATCCTTAGTGCAAGCAATATTACTGTTCTGTGTACGCTGTAAATGACAATAATTATGAGTTTTCACACTCAAGGATACGATGTTATATTTTACTTCAGTTCACCATCTTACCTTTTTTTGACCGAATTTCGCAGCTAAATTACACGCTTAAAAACCGTAACGTGGACTCGAATTATTTTTAGTAATTTCGAAAATTTACAGACGCCATAGGGAGGAAAGGGAAAATACAGCAAACATCCCCCAGACACCAAGTACACTCATTTGCGCCATGAAGAGCTTATATTTTACTTCCATCGCTGCGTCAAGTAGCCCCTTCCCAACCCCAATCAACCCTGTGATGGGGATTGATTAATGGGACGCACTAGAATCAACATGGCTGCTCACAAACTCGTACTGCTTTAAACAAACAAGATACGACGTCTGTGTTTCTTCGTTTTAAAACCTGTTTTGTACGTTCACTTCTTTATATCTTTATTTGGTTCTCATTTGCTCTTATCTTGAGCTGTTATTTGTGTATTCTGCCGAGACATGAATGCTTGGCTCTTGTGATGGTATTCAGTTAGTGTACATTCAGTAAATAACTATTATTATTGATATGAATGCACTCTGTTAGATGGCATAATAAATGCAGTTCATGTATTATTTATTAGGATATTTACATCAAGGAGTTGACCTGTAGGAGACAATATATACATACAAAATTTTAAGTGGGAAGACTTAAACTTTGAATATACAGAAAGGAATTGTAAGATAACATTAAGATGGATAATAAGGATGGAACTGGCAGTCAGAGTCGAGAATTTACTCGGGACCTCCTGGATTCAAAGCAGGGATCCTAGTCCCTCGGCCGTTGAGTTCTTGTTATTTTTATATCGAATAAGAACTCTGCTCTAAGGAATTATATTTGTTACATTTTGCCTTGAAACGGTAAAAAAAGAGTATGATTCTGTCTGCAAAGCCTTATATTGCATTCAGAATACAAAATAAATAAAGAAAACGAACGAAAAATCTGTGAAAATACAGCATAAGATTATGTCTGTGTGCCTAATCACCTTATTTTGTGGTTAGGGAAATTTAAATTATAATGCGATTGTTTAATTTGGCGTTTAATTAATGTTAATGTAACCCGTTTAGAAAAACTCTACAAAGCAACATAAACAGAGATGTTCATATACTTCAACTGCATTCAACCGTCTGTTGAAAATGTAGTTCAGAGAAACGGATGGGTTTTAAACAGAAAACATGCAATGTGTTGAAACAGAGTTTTGTAATTTGATGACTACATAAATTTCTTACTCTCTAGCGGTTTGCCTAGCAGTGTGTGTAAGTGTTGCAGAGGGAGGGGGGGGGTTATATTTGAATTGACCCTACTTTGTTACTCTCGCGCCTTTGCTGTTGTGACTCTGCGTTGTTAAACAATTTAAACTGAGATGGGTTGTGTGATAGGGAGTGGGCACGATTTATGAGATCGGTGCTGTATCATATAATTGTGATTTATGATCATGTTATTTAGATTCATGGGACGAGCGAGAGAGCGGGCTGCTCTGTAAGTGTGTGTTCCGTTGGTTTTGTCGCTGTATGCACGAGGATGTTCAGTAATGAACTTAACTTGTACACCGCTAGAAGCTAAAGAGGGTGGATCATGACCACAGTGGGAGGTCTGCAAATTACTTTACGCGATCTTTTAACGGCGAGAACTGATGCCCCATAGATATTCACCCTTCTTACTCAGAGTCCGTATGTTCGTAATTCGGTTTCATTTCTGCTGTGAAAGTTCCCTAACTGTTCCATGAAGGGAGGAGGTAGAAGGTAAATTTATACTCTATAAAATTGATCGTCTTTACATGTTAAGAGGTTAATAACAACAACAAAAATAGTAATAATAATGAAATACAAGGACCTTCTAATTGAAATACAGCGAATGTGGAAAGTGTAAGCAAAAGTAGTCCCAATAATTACAGGAGCAACTGGAACTGTCTCCAAGTCACTCATAAAATATTTGGCCAACATTCCGGGCGAACACGACGTCAGGGAACTTCAGAAAACTGCTATTATAGGATCTTCATACATCATTCGAAAGACGCTGTCGTAAAATATATAGTCATCCCTCATAATAAAATTGTATAATTCATGTAACAAATATTAAAAACAAAATGTATTTCAGAAATAGCTGCTACGCTATGTACCTCAGGGTAAAGGTTTGTCTCGGGTACATAGAAGTAAATACCCTATAAAGTGGTGAATCGATTAAGTAATAATAATAATAATTTATTCATACTTTTAAGAATTAGGGTTTGGGAAAATGCTTCCTGTCATACAGAAACCGGTTCTTCTCGATACATGCAGTACCATATACAAGTTTTGTCTTATAGTAAAATAATATGAGAAAATTATTATAATATGAGAATCCGTACAAACACAAAATTCAGTAAACTTTAATGTGAAAATTTGACAATATTTATTGAATCTTAAAATTTTAACATTTAAATAAATTGATAGACAGTATTTAAATGCTCCTTCGATGTGTCCGGGAGCCCCTGGATCGAAATCTTGGCGAACGGACTACTGCCGTGGATTATTGCAGTAACAAGTATTTTATTATGTAGATTTAATCAAAGTACTGAAATTTAAACTCGAAAAAAATAATTACGAGTATTTTAAAATAGTCATCCCTGCATGTTTATGTGTCCCTATATTAAACATCTGAAGCGATTAATAAAATCTTAAGTTTAGCGCCATACTCACAGAAACAAATCTTTTAGTAATATACAGATTTCACTTCGATCGATTATTCATCAGTGTTGACGTCAGTTTTCATGAGTACGCTTTGTTCAGAAGGCACGAATTGATTTGAAAACAGACTCACTGTCCTTTCACACACTGCTTGGAGGCACCTGTCTTGTATCATGGGCATATGCGTTGCGAACAATGAGCTGAATGCACCTCTTCAGCATTCTGCATGAGTGAATTACACAACTGCAAAAATGATTTCTCCATATTTATGGATGGGGTGCATTTGGCTTCAAACGCACAAACTGCTAACCTTACATTCTTTATAGCGAACCCAGTGAAGTATTTATTGCGTAAAATAGGGTCTTTATTTTAATAACGTTAGGGATTTTAATTTAAAACCATCTTTCTTGCTGACGACTAAGAAACTATTAATTATAACGATTAGTTTATAATTTAGTCGGTATGAGGAGATAAAACGTAGACGTCATACAAAATCTTTGTGGGTGGAGACTTCAAGAAAATAGCCATATGGCGAGAACTAGGCATAGATGGGAGAATAACATCAGAATATAGAAGAGGTGGGATATGGTTGTGGAGATTAAAGTAAACTGCACCGAAATGGTATTCAACGGATAGATTCTGTGAACACGGTAATGAAATTTCCGGTTTCATAAAAGGTGGGAATTCTTGATCAACTGAGAGAACTTTTCAAGAAGTATTGCTCCATGAATTTAATTAGCTGTTAGACGATGTCTCAAACAAAAAGGAAGATCTGTCAAACAAATTACGTTTTATAACGCAGTAGCAGTTGCTATAGTAGTCGTCAACAAATTGCGTGCTTCAAGGCTACTGAAGAACTTTAACCCCCCCCCCCCCCCCCCCCATTTCCGCAAACTCTTTTTAAGTCACCAATACAGCGTTTCCACTGAACAAGTTAAGTAGATACTTGGCCCGGTAGGCAGTTGATGGTGTATAACTCGTCCTGTTCCTGATTGACGAACAGTGTTTGTCTTTAGTACAAAGAAATTTTTGGTGCGTATTTGTTGTTTTTTTCTGTTCGCAGTATCGCTGTGCATTTTTTTTGTTTTGCTATAGTTACTATTATATGACAGTTTCAGTTTTATGTAATATTACTAGTAAAGTTTATGTCAAATTGGAACACGACGTTTTTAGGCCTGCTAATAGTGCAACACACTCCTTCCCATGCCGCATATGTCAGACTTACTTAACTCTCGCGAACAGTAGCTTTGCTACGATGCCACTTGTGAGCTATCTGTACTCCGCTGTTTGTGTGGCAACGTTGTATGATTTTGCTGTGACCTTGAATCAAGCAATCTGGTGACTTCTACTATAATAACCGCATTCAGAAAGAGTCCGTGACGTAAGAATGCGGATAGGAGAAATTGAATTTCATTAGAAGACAAGCAGGGTGTACAGAACTCCATTTCACCTTTTACTCGATACAATTAGTCTAAAAAAATTGAAGGGTAGTAACTTCTTGCACGATCTATGCTCACACAGGAAAATAATGTTTTACGAGGAACCTCAGAAAATAGGGTGTGAAAATGTGGGCTCGATTCAACTGTCTGAAGGTAGGGTCTAGTGGCTGGCTCTTATAGTCACCGAAAAATTGGGGCCAATAAACTGCGGGAATTTTTTTCAAAACTGAACGACTATCGGATTATCGACAGGGCCCCTTTCTCCCTTCTTTATTATTTGTGTGTTATTTAATAACGTCGTTAACCGCTCAGAACATACAACATTAATTGATGGGATGATTAATGTGTAACGAATTTCAAATGATATGTAATGGAGCTGCAGGGGGCTGTTTTTAGATACTCTGAGCATTATTTTTCTCGAGGAACTGAAGAAAACCAAGTAAACTCCAATCAGGGTAGGAGGCCTCAGGATCGAGTTTTGAACTCGGAACCTCTCGAACACGAATGAGGATTGATAACCACTTAAGCCTCTACGTTCGTTTTTTTACGTCGAACATCCTGCAGGCTTATCAGAGAATTTGACGTAAATTATAAGCTTAACATAATTTTGACGCCAATTTGACATCAAAATGGCTAGTGTTATACGTTTCACGTTTTATGCTATTTTCGTTATAATCGGCGATTCACAGAAGCACAAACCCCGCGTATAACGAGAATCACCTGTATATATTTATTAGTGTTTGTGTGTCAAAGGATCTTTTTCTGTCGGTAAATTGAATTGAATTGTAAATTAATTATTAGGTAAATATATGGTCCAATTTGATTTATCTCGACAGGAGTCGGTTCATGCGTCACTGTTACACGTATCTTCGAAACACGTGATTTTGGAGAAATGAGTGGGCGGAACGACAAAGAGCTTATTCACTGTATGGAAAAACATTAGTGCCGTCATCGGCAAAGCAGAGCATGTGACATCGCGGGTTCCTCGCGACTTTAAACGCTGCTGGCTAGCCATTGTGTTCCCCTGAACAAAGCCCGCAACCCTCTCCTGCACTGACTGACACCCCATGCGGTGTCATTACTGCAAGAGACTGAATTATCGGGCAGGTGCCACATGTTATGTATACCCATTGTGTTCCCTCGAAGGGTGGGTTGGGATATCTATGAATGTTGCCTTTCAGACAGATGAAATACCAGCAAAGCTATTGTATTGTCCATCTGTGATTTTTGAAAACCCCTTCTTCTCTGTCTTTCTGTGCTGTTCACTAGTCAAGCATTTTCCCCTCACCGTTATTCATCCCTCTTTGCTGTTTGCCTCGTCACGCTTCATACTAGTGAAATGTTGAGGTGGGGTTGTTACTGGCGGTGGGTGGAGGTACACTATGTGATCAGTAAATATTTTAAAGTAACTCCATGAAAAAGAGTTTTAGAGAAGCTGATATTACGCTCAGCTAGTTATGGAATTTCATGTCTTTTATGGAACAAGGACAGAATTTTATTTTCTTTTTTCTTTTATCCGTAACTTCCAGCGTAGGAAGTAAAAGACAAAGTGAAATTATGACCTCCCTTCTTCAAATTACACTGAAGTATTCGATTTAGTAACCATCTTCTGAATTATCCTTACTTCTATATTCCTTTTAGTTTGTACAAGAAGTTTTATGAGACTTATTGTCCACTATGCGAAGACGGATTGTAAGATAGTCGGTGTTGAGACTGGCTACTGAGGACCCGTCTGACTCAGGATACGTGTCAGAGGCAGGTTGTAGTGAGGGCTGTAATAAAATCTTGGTTTTTATATAAAGCGAGGAAATGTTTGGCTAGCTCAACGTATTTTTTTTTTAGTTTTCCAAGAAGAATTCTGTCCCATGCAGCTGATTAATGAGGCTTATGTTAAATTACAGCAATAACCCACATTTCCCAGACTGATTAGGCATACTAAGGAGCATAGTTAAAACTGGTGTCATGGCGTTACTGGAGAACGTGCTGTAAAACTGAAAACATTGGATTAAAATATTTCTCAAGGTTTTTTTTCCCCTAGAGATTTATTTCATTTGACACATTAAATGATGTGGTGTTTCAGCGGTTACATTGTGTGGCTTTTGTAAACGGCGAGTCTGAAAGTATTTGGGAGGGGGGGGGGGGAATAGTAACTTATTTTATGGTCTCTTTGTTTCTTTGTTTTATTTAACGACCGTGAGCTAACACCATAATTTATGTGGAGTCGAATAATAAACTATAAAGTGAAAATTAACTGTGGGTTGGACGGGTTTATAAAGTCGTATTTTAATACATGTCAGTACATGTTATCTCAGCATTTGTCTGGAAATGCTTAATAAAAACAAGAAAACAGAATGATCGCGGAATTCGAACACGAGACCTTCTTAATACGGAACAACGTTCGGTGTGGCAGTTAATAATTAAAATTTAATAGCTGAATAAAATCACGAATAAAGCGTAATTCAGTTCAGCTGGCACAAAAGTTCGATCCAAAGACCCTCTGTGCAAGTCAAAGGCGTACATAACCGCGTAGGTATACACAACCCATGGGTGTGTGTTATGGCGTAATATAGACTGTGTGACGTCACTGTGACAACGGTGGGATGTAAAAATGGATTTGCCAAGATAAACCGGGAGGTGACACTGTAATCGCGCTGCTAAGTGGATAATCGACTCTGTGTCAGGGTGAAGTGGCTTCCGCTGGTAATGAAATTAGGTTCCCTGGCATTCTGCTCATCTGTGCTGCGTCCCTTCAGGTCCCAACGCAGCCTACTAACCGTTCCCAACTCTCTCTCGTATTTGCTTTAATGGAACTCCCAAGGCCGACTTACAGAAAAGTTTTCTGCTTCATAAATGAACAGAACGGATTACGTTCTCCGATACCCTATCAATGTTCTTCACCGAATGATTGACGCTCTGAAGTACACGAAGCTCATAAAAAGATAACATTTAAGAATTAATTTCTTACCTTAAAGAAAACAACTCATCTCTTTTATAAACATAAACTGGTAAGTGCTGTTTAGTAAAATAATCGCTGTTTAGTCTAAACATTATTCAGAATCCATTGTCTGGGCTAAATGCAGAGTTATTGAATTTTAAAACAGGTGGTGCATATGAAAGACTTGATGCCAGAAGGGCGTATCAGCATGTTTGCATAATGAGAGATAGTTAGTCCAGCAACATAAAACAGTGGGACATGTGTCTTGCCAGAACGACACATTGCTCAGGCTGCTCTGTCCAGAGATACAGACAGTTTACATTTAGACATATGAACAATAATAATGCGCATATATCAAGTCTAATAAGCGGGTTTTTTGATACGCAGTTCTGGCATGATGCCCTCAATGTGGTAAATACCGTGTTTTAAAAAGCTTTGAACAGCAGAAGCTATGTGTAGGATCTATGATTCAGTTAAGTAGTAAAATATTAAATTATGAAAAAATGTTACTACCCCTTTGGGTAATGGGTATATTGTGTCATAACTATTAAAAACTGCTGTTCAACATTGTTTATCCAATTGGAAAGAATTGTCACTGTATTGTGAGAAATAATGGACAATATATTCTCGTGGATGTGTTTTTAAACTTTGTCTAGGATCATTATTTCAGAAAAGGCTGATTAAATAACTGAAGTATATGCCGGTTTCCTGTTCCCATAAAATTATATTGCCGAATAATAATAATAATAATAATGTATTTGTGTAGAGACAGCCTAATTGTATTCTCGTTTATCTACTTCAGCGTATACAAGTATTTCATGTTTCTCAGAAGGCAGTATCGTTCTTCAATGGCAGGAAGTCGAAATGAGATGCAAATCCTACTTACCGAACTGCGTCCCCCAGTCTAAATGCATCAAGCAGGATTATTCTTGAAAAGCTTACAAAACTACTGCTGATTGTAGACGTGAATTTGGTGATGGATAACATAATAATTGTAAGACTTGAGGTTCTCACAGCGGTGAATATGAAGATTTCTGTCTTCTGGGTTATTGCGCTGTGTAGTCTGGTCGATGTTAACCAACGTTTCAGAGGTCATACTGCCTCCGTCATCAGGGCGATGAATATTCATCGCCCTGATGACGGAGGCAGTATGACCTCTGAAACGTTGGTTAACATCGACCAGACTACACAGCGCAATAACCCAGAAGACAGAAATCTAACATAATAATTGTTTCTTTCTTACTCCGTACTGACCCCTATTATTATCTACATCATATACGAAATTTATTTATAATTTGTGTGCAGAAATAATGATCTACACGTAATAGGCTACGAGCTTCATGTAAGTTTTATTAAATGTATGAGTTAAAAGAGGAACAAGTAAACTATTTCATTATTCCAGTACAATGTATAACTTCGGCTTTCGGGGATGAGCTGAGTCGAGCTTTGAAAATGTACAACGTTTCGGCAAGGATTTTAGTTGCCATCTTCAGGGCAGATTAATGTATGTTCTTAGTAGCACGATCTTCCTATTCTACAATCAGCACCATAAAATCCTACTCGCGAATTAATGTCTGCTCTAAGAAAAATTTAACAAAATGACCAGGTATTACATATTTACCCCAAAGATGGGAACTGTAACGTTTACTGAAATGTTGTATAATTTTAAAAATTCGACGCGGCTTACCACGAAAGCCAAAGCTGTGGTTTGAACTCCAGCTGCGAAAACCGAAGGACAAGCATTTCAGTGCACATTATATTAAGGGAAACAAGATGAAAACTTGAAAATTGATGCTTTTACAAGCGAATGTAAGTGCCAGTAAGTTAAGTAAACACGAAGATATCAGGTTTATAAAACATGTGTACTTAAAGCTAATGAATAATTTACACTTTTCGTTTTAATTCATTTGCAATATTTATCTCGCAGACTTTCGTAATGAAGGCTTGTCTACCGCGGAACGACTACCTCAAGTCGTGACCGACCGTCAGACATCTCAATCGATTAACCAGCCATCTATTGTAAGCTCCATATGTAGGAATATATTTTCCCACTCGATAGTAGGAACATATATCCCCTTCCGCTCATCACATTAATTTAATTGACGCTGAAATTGAGGGGAAAAACATCCGCCATCTTGTTTGAAGCTTCCACTTAACTAAGTTTGGAGACACTTTGTGCCCTCTTTTGTTATGTAACCAGAGTGTGTATCATGTACCCATAACAATTACAAGGGGTGAAGAGGGTCGTATTTTTAATGTATTACCTTACTCCAGAGACTAGTGGTATGAATAAATGCTGAATTGGCTCTCTCTCTCTCTCTCTCTCGCTCTTTTTGGCGTGTTATCTCGCGGACCTCCTAGAGATTTAATTCAACTCCTGAGGCGTGATGACGCATTTCTCTCTCTGGTTGTACATAACTTGACAGTCTGTGCCAGACAGAGCTGTTAGGCCCTCCAGATCACGTTTTTATATTGTTTCCTTCATGACCTGACCCCAGAACAGACGCTATAAGATTAATGGCGTTTGCTTACTCTTACGACATAATTAAACTTATTAAATTAAACTCCGTTGTCTTTCTTAGCGACGTGTATGTAACAGGTCAGTAAGTTTCTGAAAATAAGTCTCGAAAATTCTATACATTTACTAATGACAAGTTGACATACAGAATGATTCAAAAAGTTAGGGCCAAACTGAAGGAGCGTATAGAGGGACTCGGAGAGAACAACTTTCGAATAGGAATCCATGTCCTCCGAAGTTATCCTGAGTCAGTCGAGGCCCATTGAAGGTAGGGAAGTCTGATAACAAATCGCTGAAATAATTTGCTTTTTAAGATTATTATATATTATTTATTTAGTGTTCTGTCTGACGACAGGTCCATATGAACAGGATCCTCCCATCCTTTTCTCGGACTGGGATCTGTTCATATACGTTCTTGGCAGATGATCCAGAAGTGGTTTGCCATTGCCTTCTTCTGTGTGTGAATGGAGTAATTGTTGGGATGCCACGGAGAAACCGGGGAAGCCCCCGGAGGAAAACTCCGTGTTGCCTTGCCCAACACAAGTTATAAATTCGGGCAAACCGGGAATCGAACCCGAGACCCCAGGATTACAAGGCCAGCGTTCTAACCGCTAGACTACCGTGGCTATGTAATCTTTGTACATTAATAAAAAACAAAATTAAGCTAGTCGGAGAATAGCAAAGTACGATTATTTCAGCGGTATGTTATCAGACTTTGCTACCTTCAATAGTCTCGACTGACTCAGGATAACTTCGGAGGACATTGATTCCTATTCGAAAGTTGTTCTCT
Source organism: Zootermopsis nevadensis (assembly GCF_977971745.1). NCBI lineage: Eukaryota > Metazoa > Arthropoda > Insecta > Blattodea > Termopsidae > Zootermopsis > Zootermopsis nevadensis. The sequence goes on along the minus strand of NW_028259153.1, from coordinate 9,076,099 downwards.
CTGAGTCCCTCTATACGCTCCTTCAGTTTGGCCCTAACTTTTTGAATCCTCCTGTATAATTATTTGTCTTAGTTGTAACCTTGATGTTTCTGTCCATCTTCGATATAATAGATTTTTGAGAGGGTTTTCATGAATCGTGACTATTTGGGACATCAAACAAGAATACTGAAAATGCATGTTTGCCTTTTTTATCCGTGACCCTGTATAAATTGTTATCTTAGTTACCTATATCCTCGAAAACACGAGCTTACGGATCTATGGTTCGAATCCTGCTCATGGCATAAATATATTTGTGACTCTCTGTGTTGGTTGTGTTACCTTGTACATTAAATAGGTCGACGCCCCGTACAACATGTTTTAACAAAGTATAAAGGATTTGTATTTTAAGTAATCTAAATAGGAAGTGGCAAGAGGATCTTATGTACAGCAACTGAGATTAAATCTCTATATTAACAATTCAGATTCGGTCCTAAATTAGTTGTCTTTAAATAAAATATCAGTTTACGTCATTCCACAAAGGGAATTTTTGGAATCAGTCTTATAATAAATCAGCTATTGTCACAAACCTGTAGATAATAATATTTTGAGTCTATTTTATACTTTTTGGCAATTTTTTCTCTTTCTTATATTTTTTTAGTTACTTTGCTCATTCTTGTACGACAAATCTTATTTGTAAATTTGTTTTCCTCTGTTCCTAAAAAACACTGTTACATCATTTTAATATAATCCTATATATACATATTTAAAGCTGATTACAATGTATATTTAACCCTTTAGACGCTAACTATCATTTATTGAAATTATTATAATTCGTTTGTCGGTACGACTGGTTAGCTGAGAAATGACAATTCCTTCCCATGCGTAGAATTTTTACCTCCGTATCCCTGTGTATATTTATTTCGTAGTGCATTAGTACAAAGACCACCTTGATTTTAAATTTAATTTACCTCATGAAATGACTGAAATGCATATACGAAATTTTCTGAGAGAGAACAAGAAATATATGCCTGTATTTTGACAGGTATTATTGGATACCAAATTATAATAGAGGCAGAGGGCCAGTATTTCTAAGATTACTAGTTATATCGCCGGGAGATTGAATGATTTTTGGTCTTCATCTACAGTTTCGGGTATAATAACATAACAGAATGCCATGGCTAAATAAATTGTCACACCACTTAAAAATAATTGAAGAACAAATCCCGAAGCTACTGTATCAGTATAAAACCTAGATGGATAGATAAAGCAAAGGATTTCCTACAAAGATGAAACGAGCAGACAATGAGCTTAATCCGTGATATTAAAGATTTTTTTTTATTTTGGTTTCACTTTGAAACTTCGGATAGGCTATATCAAAATTTCTTTGACAAAATAAAATCTCGATTATTTCCAGTGTGGTTTCGAGATTCGATCCGCTATTCTTCGAGCTCGGTTTTTGCAATGTCACGTGTATCTCGAATGTCGTGATTCTGCACGCTGCGGGGCCGAACAGGGCCGTGCCTCTATTACAGCTCGCTTGTTGCAATATGCTCTGCTGTGTAGTGAGTTCAACAGCCCCTGGGGGAGCTCTGGCCATGGGGAATGCACCTCTCCACTCTGCTATAATGTCAGGTCCCAGGAGCTCCCACCCCTCCCACACACACACACACACACACACATCGTCACAATCATACACATAGGCTACATACATAGGTACATAGGTAGATGCTACATAATACATACATACATACATACATACGCATGTGCATACATGAATTCAAACTTCTGGATGCCACCGGTTCAAATCTCGCCAATATGAAATCAGTTTATTCTTATTATCTTATTTCTGTATTTGGGAATTTTAAAGATACGAATAAAAGTCGGCTTCAGTACTGTAGTCGGGACAAATCCGTGCGCTGGAGATCACTTTGAATTAAAAGGCAAGGCACTCAGAGATGTAGGAGTGGTAAGAGATAAGGAAGAGTATACTATCCATACTACAAACATTATTTCCCAGAAGTAGTACTTAGTAACTCGCTGTCTCAGTTCCCAAGTTGATAATGTCTTTGGATTACATAGTACATGCTCTTTCTTTCCTTCTACCAGCGAGCTAGTGATATAAGAAAAACGCACAGATTTCGCCCAGACCTCGCCCTTGCTGAAGACAGAAGATAAAATTTAAACATCTATGTCAGAAAAACAATCCAAATTTGTAACTCTGCAAACCTTCAAATCGGTATTTTATTAGTGCTATTATATATTTTACATTTTTCACATTTTTGTTGTATATCTATAAAATCTAGGGACTTTGGAGTAAATGATAGGATAATAATCAAAAGGATATTAAAGAAGTAGGGTGTTTACTGAATTAAACTGGCTTAGAATATGGTCCATTTTCGGGATTTTGAGAAGACGGTAATTAGTCTTAGAATTACCTTAAAGGTCGGCTTATACGTCATGCTAACAAATTAAGTTAAAATTTTCAGTATAAATTATAGCAGTGTTTTTTTTTGTACAAATTTATTGCTCATTGAGCAGATTTCTATCATTGTCGTCATTATCATCATCATCGGACTCGTAATCAAATCTGTGTCCAATTGAAAATGTGCAACGTCCCTTGGGACAGATGGACCAAACTAAAGATCTTGAGATGATATGCACAGGGTTCTCCTCTGGGCGCTGTTAGTGAGCGTAGACACCTGAAAATAATCGCCGAGCGTTTTCATAAAATGTCGGGCATTACAACTATTTTACAATTCGTGTTACATATTAGTTATTTATATTGCAAGATATTTAATGCACTATCATGCTGATTTTATTATTGATATTTCAATCTCTTAGTAATGCAACATTAATCATTATGCTTTCATTAACGAGTAGTTTTGTAATAATTTGTGAACAAGATAAATTACTCGTTCTGCTGAAACTACGGTACTGAAATTGCTTATTTCTTACGTCACACAGCTGTATTGAACTCATAACGTTTGTAGCTACGTGCATTTTAGATTAATCTTCTACATGTATTTTTAATAAACATCATAAAAAGTAACAGGGACATCTAATTTCTTCACTGTCATATGTAATTTAGTACAATACAAAAACAAATACTGAATTATTCTTAATTATCGTAAATTAAGGATGTAAAAACAAAAGGATGTGACACACGTCTCTTCTGTTACATGATATATTTTTACATTGTCCTGTAATTAGTAAATAGGTCGTTTTATGTGTTAAACCATGTACATCATGGTTCTATAGAGAAACTATTCAGGGCAGAGGTCGCCTTAACTAACTAGTACCAGAGAAATCGGAAGATAACTGGATTACAGAAGGATTGTATGTTACAGAATTACCATTAATAAGCTGTCAATGAAGATTAATTTTCGGTGAATATTTTGTTAAAACCTTTCAGATTAAATGCAAAATACAGAGTTTGATTAAAATTTCTTATAGTTCTGTCTCTTACATCAACGATTTTTAAATTCCCGCGTCTTCTTTTGTGAAAATAATTGATAGTTTTCTGTTGAAGTGGAAGTGGTTTGAGTAAAATTATCTTATTCGGCATCGGGTGTTAGAAATTAAATAAGATAGATGTAGCATCTGAAGTTGAATGTGATAGCAAATAGTAACAGAGGAAAGTCGAATACCCCTCTCTCTTGATCTCGAAATGAACAAGTAGCATGTAGAGAAAAATAATTGCACCTCCGGGATTTGACACTGCTGGAGAGGGCTAGACTATTGTGTGTAGATGCCAGCACGCTGAGGTCTCCTGAGTACCAACAGCGAAGCATCTGCCTCATATCCTAGCAAGTTCAACAATTACTACTCGTCTCCCTAGTACTTGATAAATGGGAAGGAAAAATGATTGGTTGTTTCAGCCGATACGTTTGTCACAATGGTACCGAAATATTTTGACTATGTGAACTGCTTCCTTAAACATCATAATAAATTAACTTTCATCCAGAATTACATTGTTTGGACTCTTATGTGTTCTTTTTCACTCCTACAAGCCTACGTGACCCGACACGTAACTCATTTAAACGACGTTTTGAAGGGGCTTGACCGGTATGTTAATCCTCACATTGGCGTTAAATTTATTATAATTCTATATTGATGTTAAATATAGTCTGTTCAATATTTCTTGTGTGATTATTTTAAATTTTATCACATTTATTCTCAATTAACTTTATAGAAAACGAATCTGAAATGTACTTTCAGTGCAATGATCTTCGTAATTTATAAATGTTATTTGAGATTTTGTATTTTTCATTGGTTTTATTGTTCATTTATTACAGTTTGCCCGATACACAAATTCCTACAATCTTTAGTAGAACATTGAATTTGCGTTATGTATTTTCCATTGTAATTAGAATTACACGCATCCTTGTGTATTAATAATGATATAAAATTTTTATAGCTTTCCTTCTAATTAGTATAAAAAATTTATAGTGGAGCTCTAATTAAATCCTTAGGGACCTGAAACGATCCCTTCGGTGAGGGAGTTGCGTGTACAGCGTTTCCACAGCCTGGGGACGTAATCGGTTGCTGTATACTTACACAATCACGTATCCCAGTCAGATATCAAACAAAAATACGTCCATATCTTCACACAAGTGCCCAAGAACTATGAGAAATACGGTATACGATGTTTATTATAACACTTATCCACAGACGGCAAGGAGTCTAATAAAATTAATGTTACCATTGCAGACAAAGGTGTTACTCGAATTGACGTCTGAAGAACTACTGGACCCTATGAGCCACAGTTTCAATCCATTTTGGATTTGTTTCTTGTCAGTGTTACAAACCTTACTTCCTTATCATCCATCCATCATTACGCTACATAAATTGTGGCTGCACAAAACAAGACTTAATAACGTTAAAATATTATGGGGGGTGATCATGGATATGGAAGGAAAGGTTCCTTACTCATTTGGGCCTCTTGTAATGAACTGGACTCTGGTCTAGTGATCGAGGATGAGCAGATCCGGTTCCCAATACGATGTTTTTTAGGGGGGGGGGGGGGCACACGATGAACGTTGTCCATAACAAATAATATTTAAAGCTTAGAATTGTCGAGTGTCCGGCGGAGAAAAAGTATATTATTTTATTTTAATTCTTTAGTATCATCATCAGATTCTAATATTAAATGGGCTTATTATTATTGATTAAAATAAATTACTGTTCTTATACCCGTCATATTTTGGAAATAACTATGCTATCATTAGGGGAGAACACGTTGCTAACAGATAAAATTATGGTTGTTGTAAAACATATCTGCTAATATCCAAGCAAAACTTGCTATTACGAATATAAAAATAATGACTGTATAAGATTAACACAAGAGAGCTGATACAGCGATTATGAACTATCCTTTTAAAATGGACGTGGTTTATCTGTTCCTCGTGCTTGTCTGTGTTCTGTCGTTCAGCATCGCCTTTGCCTGCCTTTTTGTCGTGTGGACAGGAATCCGCATTTCTTAAGTAAAATCTTAAGTGAAATCTTTATTTATAGAAATAAGTGCCCATAAAACAAAGCTCAGTAATGAGATATCAGATTCTCAAGGCGACGACAATGAATATGACTGAATGGCGATAATCGCCCTGATGATGGAGGCAGCAAAGACTTCTGAAACAATGGTAAACTTCTACCAGACTACACAGCGCAACAACGCAGAAGACAGGCATATTCACAAGACTAATAATCAACCAGTGAGCTGCTTCTCAGTAAGGCTCCAGTTTCCATTCACATGACTGTACTTGTTATGACCTAGCTACGTAAAAGCCAGTACAAGGCCGATCCGGCTGATGAAACGTAGGAAGTTAACGGAAATGCCTCTTTCCCTGCTTTCTTTTGAAGGAGGAGAAGGAGCTAGTCTGGAACTAAGATAAATCGTGGTCGCCAGATTAAAGTATGAATAAATAATGCAGATTAGACGATGCTTCTTGCCATACAACCTCAGCTCTCTGAATAGAAAAAGCAAAGATTCTTAGCGTCTGTTGATTAAGTGAATAATTTTCAAGATATAAAAGAAAATTTGTACTATTGAAAGGTACAGTAAACAGCCGTTGGATGTGATTACTTTGTACCGTAATATTTGAAACGTATCAAAAGATATACAGAGTTCATTTCAATGTAAAGCCGACTTTTATTTACACAAAGCGAGCCTCCAGTAAGAGAATTTAGAGAGGGAATCAGAATATCGTCCGTGTGTCTCGCGGTCTTGTGTTTGGGAAATTCTGGAGTTCATTCATTTACGTCTTTCGAGGAGCAGTGGTGTTTATTTTCTGACTTTCCCCTCAGGCTGTCGTTTCGTATTCTGGTATAATGTATTTAAACACAGAAAAAGAATATACATGTAGAATTAAGCACATAGATGAAACTGTATTCGTCTAACTTTGCTTATTCATTAAGGAATTTTTATTCTTAAAGGAGCAGACGGTTTGTCAGATCATTTCAAGCAAGGAATCAGTGTTTTCTGTACGGTAGAAACATGATAATGACATAAAAGATATGTAACTTATTTTTTTATTAATCTTTTTTTCTTTTTTCTTTATGCTTATCATCTCGCTTATTCTTCAACTTTCTTCATTTTTTCTTATGGTACTCTTTCTTCTCCTCCACGTTTTACGTCAATACCATTTCTAGAATTGATACAGAGACCTTCAAATTTATTTATTGTGGAATTTGAACTCACTGGTCGTAGATACGAGGTGAATAATAGCAGGAACCACAGAATTTTGCGATCATGGTGTGAAAGGGATGATGGATAGCGTTATTAGTCGAAGTACGACAGATAAATATAAAAATAATTTGGGATAAAGTTACTTGCATTTATTACAACGGAATGTTTTCTGTTCGGAGGATAGAATAGTGGGTACAGTGCATGTGATGTAAACTGTAGTGTTATACAGAATGTTCTGATTAGAATGGAGGAAGCTACATCGCAATTATTCCGAGGTTTTAACATATTTGAAACGTTATTTTGGTGTTCCATGTTAGTGGCAACTTTTTAATTTTAATGCACTTCTTACACGTTCTGTTTTGTATCTACAAGCCCAAAATCAATCTTTATATCTTCGTTCAGCAGCATGCTAAGTTATATTTGAAATTTCTATAGCTATTAAATGTGGCGTTGGAGCTAAACAAGCTATTGGAATTTAATATTAACCTCACATTCCCCAATATCATCTGAACATCGTCTTCGGCTGGATTTAATTTGTCGGTACCTTCTGACTCGCTGTCAGTATTTTGCTTATCCGTGATTAAGAATTTTTATTTAAATACATTTTCTTTAATTGGAACAGAGAAATTCTGGTTAAATATAAGATTATCCTGAAGATGGACGCGATAATATTCTCCGAATTGTTTCTAACCACGTACAAGAGTATACGACGTCATAACCAGGAAGACCAATAATCCACATTTGTATGTCCGTGAAAACCTCAAATCTCATAAGGATGAAACCTGTAAGAGTACAGCGCTTTATCAAGAGACATGCACAGAATGTTTTCAATGAAGAGAAGTGGATGAAAAGCACGCATTGAACTGAATATGGTCACATGTATATGGCTTCGTAATTAGCTATCTTACTTCCATTCCAAATAAATCCGGTCAACGACTCTCAGATGTTTGCCCACTGTTGTCAATAATCATTATGAATTCAATTAGCGCTCACTTTGTGTTTTGACTTAATTACCACTCACCCGGCCAGCTCCACATACGTCGTACCTAATATGAGGTTTTGATTTCATTTTATTTGTTCAACTGTGTTCTGTTTTGCCTTGAGCTAATGACGTTGCTGGCAAATTATAGTGCATACACATACTATGAATATTTTAAAATATATCAGGTTACCTATATTGTGGTTTCTACTTCTGATTTATATTCAGGAGGTTCTGAGTTCAGTTGTCGGTTCATGGATCGACCATCCTAACAAGAATTTGTATGATCGGCACGTGTTTCTTTATGATAATATTACTTCAAGACTGTATATTCTCAATTTTCACGTCTGTCAGCACAAACTATACAGAATTTTATGCGTTTTATCGTGTTAATTAAGAAATAGAATATGAATAAAATAATCATAAAAATCTATTACTTCAGTTACCATCGACGCTACATAATCTGAGCTACTGAAAAAGCGCTGTTAAATAGACTACAAATAAATTAATTAATTAATTAATTAATTCAGATACCACATTACACTGAGATGAAATTCGGTTTTCTTTTAAGATTACGAAGCAGGTTATCGAAAAGTTTTTAAAAGAGATTGTAGAATTAATTAAAGCCATATTATGTTATATACAATTTTTTTTTAAGTTTACGCGTTTTGGGCGTTTTCATAACCCTTCGTAAAGCCTATTAAAATAGCTCCTTGCGCCCATTTGTCCGTACACATGAAAGAACCCGACAATAAACCGATTTTGATTGCATTTGATATTTTATAATTCCACGAAAAATTGTCGATCCTTTTCAATTCCATTTACATCGTCTAGTTTTAACGATCATTTTACAGAAGACCGCAGAAACATACTCTAATCTCTTTAGGTCATTCTACAAGAAAACAAATAATTCGGGTGTTTCAGAAGAGGCTTGGGATTGGATTGAACTTGCTCCATTGTCTGTATTTGGTATAGAAAGTGTTAAAACTTTAGATTCCAAAGCCGTTTAGCTGTTATTAAGTTTTTTATTTATTGGTTTGCTTGTTAGTTTGTTTGTTAATTATTTACTTGGCTGGTTGGTTGGTTGCAAACGAAAATAGTAGTATTTTGTTAAACAGTGCCTTCACGTAGACCACGATTGATTTCCTATTAAAAATATGAATTTATAGGCCTAATAGATCTGCAGTCCTTGAAAATGTGATAGGAAGGAAGTCAATTTGATGTGACGTTACAGTGAACTTTGGTGACTTTTCGTCTATGCGACTTTGCTGTCTTCATCAATACAACATGGCTGATGACAAACGTAAACCGTACCGTGAGAAATGATCACCACCCAACTGGCATAGATTACAGAGGCGCCGTCTGCTGCTCATTTGTTTCAGACTGTTATGATGGCTTACGCTACGGCTCCAACAATTGCAATAATCCGTCATACGTCACGTAACAATAACCGCATTGCATGCTGGGAGGTACGTCACGCTTCTTGCTATAATGTGATATATGTAGATCGTCTCTCGCTTGTTCTGTAATCTAGAAGCTATGCTTTGTGCAGAAATCTGTAGAACGTTGAGAGTTATTTAATATATATTTTTTATGAAATTATTTCCTCTTTTTCTTTACTATTATTCTCCATAAGTAAAGGGTTTTCTGAACATTCCTAGTGATGTGGTCACATTTACCCTTTTCTATCTATTAGCAGACTGAAATATTTTAAAGAACTGGAAGTCCACCATAATTTATAAAAAGTTGTCTGCAGGGACTTGGACGTATTCGAGAAGAAAATTGTCACACTTCTTCACATTCTATAATAGTATAATTTACTTAATTTATTTAAATTATTTTTACAAATATGCTAATATATTCAGTTGCAATTTTCTTGTGTATTAACGTCCTCCGTATTCATGTATTTTATATTCTGCTTGTTTTACCTTTTATGTTTTTATTGTGTTCGTGTGCTCATCTCGGTGCTGTATCTGTAATTTGTTGATACAGCACACTAATAATAAATAATTGAATTAAATTGAATTAACTTTGGTCCAATACTACAGATTCCAATTATTTCACAACAAAATCAGATTTCTGACACTGCTTTATCGTGCAAGTTCTCTTAGCATCTCATTTAATGCCTTTTATTCCGTAGGATTTGAGGTTTTCAGGAGAGATGAGAAATACATATGAAATTTTAATCGGAAATCCCAAACTGAAGAGACCACTTGGAAGACCTAGTCGTAGATAGTAGAATAATCTTAAATAAATATGGTTTAAGTGTGTATATTGAATGCATCTAGCTGAAGATAGGGTCCAGAAGTTTCTCTTTATAAGAAGTGTAACGAATCATCGAGATCCATAAAATGTTGAAGTATTTTTAGCAGTTTAGTCACTATCAGCTTCTGAGTATCTTTGATGGGCGTAGTTAAACCAGTGAGTCGGATGAATTGTGTAGCCGTTTCTAAACCATTTTCTTCGTGGAAATTCATTTGTTTAGTGTAGAAAATTCAGAATCATTAACCACATTTCAGTGTTTCTTTTTATTTTCAGATTTGGGTCTTATCGGATCTGCTCAGGGTTATTCAAGTCAACATTGCTAAAGCTTCAGGAAAAGTAAGTACACATTTATGTACTTGAATGTGGCAAACATTTCTTTTAGAACATACGGAGACAAAGTGACAGTTTACCTTTGACTTAATTTGTTTACAAGTGTTTTTTTTGTCTGTTTCGATAGAACCTTCATGATGGGGGTTGAAATAAAATTTATATTATAAAATTGACATAATGTTTTATTGTTTTCGTATTTACGTGATTCAGATTTTAGTTAGTCAGTTCGTAGGTTGCTTACTTACCTAGGACCACAGCGTCGGTTTCCGCCTGTCTTAGTCCCAGCGGCACAGCCCCCAAATGTCCCCATTTTATTTTTAATTGTTTATATTCTGTATCTCTCCGTCTATGTAGCGTTTGCAACGGAAAGTTACAAAACGCGATACCAGCGTCGTCGTGTCTGTCAGTCCGTTTGTCTGTCTGCGTGCAACAAGTCGAGAACCTCTGAGATTTTTATGAAATCTGATACTCTTGAATTCTACTGAAATTTGTAGATATATTCCAATTTTGTTTAAAATTGCATAAAAATAACGGACCTGTTTATAAAACATAATTTAAACTGGATGTGTCAGTATATAAATTTTTGATTATCAATACGACCATATGACCATATACGTATGACCATAAATTTCTGCACTGCGAAACAGCAGCTTTAGAGTAATATTCGTTAACTTCGCTGTGAATGTAATCTGTTATCATCCAGACATCTTTTCTAATTACGTTAGCACGTGTCGGAAGGAAATTAATCTGTCTTTTCTGAAACTAGTGTTTCTGTGTTCAAGGCAATCCAACAGGTCTCTTAGAAGTTCCTCCCGACTTGTAACGTACAGGTTGTGTGTCAATTTCTGACGAATAGCCATAATAAAAGGCAATACCACTTTTATCGATGGCTGAGCCGCGCTGGGGCGAGTTCATTTTCGCGATGTGGTCGGGGTGAAGTAAGTGTTGTCATGGAAACAGGGATAACGGAACTTCATCGCCTCGCCACCACACCCATCTAAAACGTGTTCGAAGGAGCTCGTAACTTCACATCTTTGGCCCAGACGAGGAGTTCCTCATGATAAGATTTCTAGCTGATATGAACTCCTGTATCTCAGTGAAGATGCTAACTATGGGCTAGACAACTGGGATTCGATTCCCGGCTCTGGGATCCCCCCCCCCCCTCTACCTCCTATTCAGTTATGTACTGGAAGTTTTCTCCTCGGCGCTAAAGTGGCCGAAACGTGAACTCAAACACCTTACTTTCGTCTTGTGCTGATGTTAAAAATGTATCCGCTTCTCGAATATACTTTCATGGTCTGATGCTTGGGTAGAATGACAGATTTGTCTTTAACTTTTATTTATCTGATACTTTATGGTACTTGGTATATGCTTGATGTATCAAATTCGAATCCCGCTTACACGATCCTTCCGAGAAAATTCCAGAACTACCTCACTAGGAAAATGTGTTTCTTGTGCATTCAGTGCAGACTTAATTGTTCGATAAAGTTTATATTGTTGTAGAATTCGAAGATTAAGCACCATGACCATAAAGCAGGATATATTTTGAAATATTTATCAGTTCGCGTTCTCGCTAACCATTTACCGTTTGAATATCATCTTATTATTTACGTCTCTGTCTTTAGAATGATCTTCATTTGTATATGTGCATGACACTCTAGCGTGAAAGGATAACACTCTGTGGACCAGTACATGTCTGTCTGTCGCAATTGTTATATGAAATAGCATGAATAACCGGAAATAATTAGGAACTTAGCTTGAGAATATCTAAGATTTCCACAGGGTGTTAGAATATATGTGTCTAATTTCAGTCTCTCTTAAGTCGTTGGGGTAAAGAAATATAATAGATTTCTTTGTCATTTCTGTCGCGAGGTAAAATTAGTCCTCGGAGAGAATTGTATGGATATTTGAAAACATAACCATTTAAAAATACTGCCTTAATATCGTCAGAACAACATTTGCTTCTAGGAACCATAGAGTATTGTTATTTGGGAACCAGCAACCATGCTTCTACACACCTGGCTAAATGCAATACGCTCAATTTCAACGACATCACAGAGGTACAATTTTAAGACATCGGCCATTTCAGTTCGAGTTCGAAGCCGTTAACAGGAAACTTACACATGGCTCCGTAACACTGCGTTGCTGCGTAACAAGAGGTAACTGACTGAGCAGTGTGGCTCAGAGGGTAAAGTTCTAGAATTACATTCTTAAGTATCCGCTTCGAACGTCAAACTTTTCAGCCTTTACAGTCAAACTGACATTTTAGAATGCCTTCAGACAAGATAGTTTGCACGTAATTTAGATTGGAGGTTCGTTCTGCAATAAGAATGAAGATTAAAGTTTAAATGCGTCATGTTTGTGTTTTATAATTAAAATATATAATATAATTCAGGTCTATACACAAACTTTATTTACAGATGTTAAAATTTAAAATTTGCGCTATTCATCGTTACTACGATGTTACAATACTGCGCCTTCATTTACTACATGTTTCGATGCGTAGCATCATCTTCAGGTTTTTCCTTTAAAACTACTTTATATTACAATGCATGAATAAATTGAAAAACTTGCATTGTAATATAAAGTAGTTTTAAAGGAAAAACCTGAAAATGATGCTACGCATCGAAACATGTAGTAAATGAAGGCGCAGTATTGTAACATCGTAGTAACGATGAATAGCGCAAATTTTAAATTTTAAATTTTAACATCTGTAAATAAAGTTTGTGTATAGACCTGAATTATATTATATATTTTAAGAATGAAGATGGTTCTTTCTCTGGGTTGGGACGCCATTTAGACTCGTACGTATTAGGTACAAACGTTTTGAAGAAATATACTGTCTCCATCTTCAGTGGTTATTTTCGAAATTTTGGTATTTACCTACGAGTATACACGATGTCACAACCTAGATCAACATCAAGGTAATTTAAAAATGGCTATTCAGCAGTTAAATCACAGAATAAATACGTATAACTTGAAGGCAGCATCGTGAAAATGATCTTTCAGAACATACCCATAATACAAAAAAAATGATTAATAGCCCAAGACATGAAATAAGTAGAACATTTTTATTTATTGGATTGTGGAGTCTAGTAGTATTTTATAAAAAATAGTACAAATTTCAACATGTGTGATTTTATGAAGGGAATATTAAGACAAAAGACAACGAGCGAAACAGTTAAAGTTTAAAATGTTTTTGTCAGGCCCAGTAATAATATTATGGGATGAAGCCGGGCTCTTAAAAGACTTACAAAAGGCACGTCGGAACAATATAAATGTCGTTTTAGGCAAGTTTTTGGGCATAGCCTATCGATCAATTTACCCAACTTAACAATTAAATAAACAGTGAACCACAGTAGCCGCCACAAAATTGCACCAGGTTTCGATTCCCGTCACAAGTATTGGGATTATTCTCTGTGCCACAACTGTCTCTTACGAAACGTCTTTTACAGAAGATATAGCAAAATATAAAACCGATCAAAATTTCAACTGAAAGTTCACCTTCATCTGTAAAGAAACCGAAGAACGCTTGGGTGCTTAGTAATACATGTTGTGTTGTATAAGATGTGATTATATTTAATATAAAAGACGTTTCGGTAGGTGAATGTACCGCCCACCTTCGTGAACATGGTAGTTATGCCACTGAGAGAAATTGTATTTATTTTATTTTATTTTATGCGTCGATGTCAGTGCTGTGTTAGTTTCATGATAACCAGTCGCCTAGAAGTAGTCCCTCCAGAAAAGTCGTGATCAAACAGTAAAGAGTCCATCACAATCGCGGCGTAATAAAACAGCCATTGTAACAAATCTTTACGATCATATTCTATAAGTTAACTATATGTACCAATTGCTTCAACAATTAGCAACTCTAAATTTAATATTTGTGTGTTTGTTTGATTCTCGCTGTGAACGAGGATTATTTTCTTGAAGAGCATTAACCTTTTTATCTTTGTAATGGAGAAGTGTTGTGTTTAATTTGCGGTACGGGCTGAGTGCTTCAGTATTATTTAAAAAAGCCTCTGCATCGGGGATTAACAATAGTATCCATTCTTCGACTGTGTGCTACTTAAAATAAACTGTACTGAAATAATTTATTATGATAGGCACATAATTGTTTAAAGATGTGTTCTCATTGAGTTGACCAAAACGACAATTTTTTATTATAATAATCTTGTACAACATCTTTCTTTTTGTACACAGAGGACAAGTGTTAATTACTAGTTTACTGAAGGAAAGAGGCTTACGTATATATAGTTAATTATTGTTATTTAACACTAATTCAAGTGTTATAAACGGCAGGACGTGATATCACGTGTCAATTGTTTATACATTAAAGTGCAATTATTTGTTAACTTTACGAGACTTCTAGCAATGTTTTATTTAAGTTAATGTTTTCAGAAAACATTTCTGTAATATATATTAATATTATCTTCATTTTGTCATTTTTTTCCAACTTATTTCTCTTTATCAAGATTTACAAGTGTCTTTTTTCTCGTACATGTAATTAAATATTTTATTTCTATCTTTCTTCATTCCTCTAAGGACACCAGGTGAATTTACAAATAATCAAGTTCATTATTATGTATTTTCTCTCCTCAGTACGTATTTATTATTCTGAAGTTCAAATATTCACTTCAGCATCTGTTCTCAAACATTGTCAGTTTCCTATCTTTCGTTAGACTAAAATACTAGTTTCCATTTGCATACATGCGTACAACAAATTTGTTGTATGTCCATGTATTTCAATATGTAGTTCTTTTTTTAAAATAAACGAATTTTATAAGGTATTGGTTCCATATTGACAAGCGTAATTAAATGAGTATTATTAATAGTTTTTGATGCTACAATATCTTAAAAAACATCAATCTCGTTAGAGATATAAATACTTCAAATCAGGAAACTATTTTTTAAACACACGGACATTTTAGTAAGATCACAGAGTCAAATCCATTATCCTTCAAATTGTACACCCCTGAGGGAGGGATGTCTACATTCCTCCACCCTGTCACAGGGGTGAGACAGTCTTTTAACCACTGTGGAGGGGAGGAAGCATGAGAGAACTCGAGCGATTGGTTGGTATCACCCCCTAGACCGTCATCGCGCATGTCCGGGAATCGACGTCACGACCCCACGAGTGGCTAATCAAGACTGATGGTCAATAATGGCGGCTCTGGTAGCGGGGGAGGCGGTGGATGAAGAAGACTTTTTATTGTGTGCTGGAGGGTTGAATCACGAGATTGCACTTAGCCAAATTAAAGCGGTGTGGCTGGGTTCTACAGACCTTAGGACACAACATAGTGGACTTAATATTAGTTGCCTTCGAGATATAAGCACGTGACATCGTACAAACTGTTGTTTTAGTTGTTGCATTTCCATGAAACACTTACGTGTTTTTATCTTCCTGGACATGCCACTTAATATCCAAGCGTTGTCACCGTTTTGTCAGTTCGTGATGATTTGTTATGTCTTCAGTTTGTTTTTGTGTGCTGTAGTCAACTTTACGTTCGATTCTTTGATCTAGGCTCTTCAGTTAGTGCATCTATTGTAGTTTCGACTGTCAATAAAACAGGTAAACTCCCTTCATCAAGTTTACAGAGAAGTTCACTGCCTAATTTCGTCTTGTTCCATGATATATTCTTTTATTTCTGCCTTTCATTCAATAAAATGTATCCTTTGAAATCCTCAGTTTCTTATGAGAGAAATATATTAAGATTAAGTCGGTTTTTCTAAACACTTTTGCTATAAAGTTTTGAGAAATTTGTCATAACAGTAACAGTTAAGAATTTAAGGCACTCAGCGGTATATGCCAACCACTAAGTAGATTCGCAGTTACCAGCTGTAGTCTCGTTTCACCCCCTTTTTTCTGTAATAAAATAAAAACGAACTCGTGGGAAGTCTCATTTTTAACAACCCTCTCTCTTGCTTATTTTAAAACTCTTGATGACGCACCTAAGTAACAATTTGCATACACATTGACTTTAATCCATAGTACCATTGAGATCTCTTAAAAGACAAATTATAACATAATAAACTGTGTTGTGCTGCCAAGAGAGAGATGTTTTGTTTCACAGCAACTGTTACTCACGTGGATCAAGATGTGATGTAGTGAGAGAACGCCTGAAGGCTAGGTATCACACATAGCACGCGTCGAGAGGGAAGCAGAGCTCGTAGGAGCTGGTGAAACAGTATGGATCGCAGTTGGAGCTAGCGTGTGCCACTGCAGGGGGCAACCAGTGACATGGCGTCCACCATCCCCTCAACAATACTTAAACAAATGAGAAGCGTCGAGCATGTTGGAATGTATGCAATTTGCAATATGTAATATCGTTGGTTCGTGTGTACTTGAGAAGAAGTGTGAACAAGTGTACTGGAACTTTTTAAAACAAATCGAAATACTAAAAATTGTGTCGTGTGGCCTATAACACGTGATATGTATAATATTCGGCGTTTTAAAGAATAATAATGAAGCATGTTTTAAAACATTTACTTCAATTAATGGCGTGTGCAAATGGCTTTTAAATTGACAAGACAGGTTTTTCTTCCTTATAAAGAACATATTTCGTGGAGATATCATTGTAATGCTGTGCGAATGGTCAAACAAAGAACAGGAGTATGTTTCTCGTTACATGTCACAGTTTTGTTGTTTTTAACTTGAATAATTGTGATGCTGAAAACTAGGTTTCGAACGTTCAGACTTCCCTTCACGTTCAGCAGAACAAAATGCAAGATTTCACACCGGTGACGTCCCTTTAGACGCTCTGTTCAATTTGGTAAATATGCCACATTTTAGCATTTCGATCCGTGCCGACAAAAATTGAAATATATGAGTAAAATATCTATCCGTTTTACTAACGAGTTTTCTGAATCAATTGAGGAGACTTTCTTAAAGTTTTACATCCCTCGGGTTGTATATCAGATGTGCGAGATAAGTTTGTGACGAATCTAGCACAAATGTTTAACTACTGAGCACGAAAATAAGATAGGTTTGAAAGATTGTCAAAAATTTTAATTTAATTAGTTTGACAGAAACACGTGTGGGACAGCAACTTGAAATGAACAGACATTAGTTTCAAAGATTTTTCATAATGCAGACGTGAATTATAATAAAATCACGTAAAAGTAGTATACATTCTTATTTATCTTTAAAACTATGAAGACTTAAGACACGAATGTAGATAGGACATGATTGAAAGGTGAGGACAGTAACTTAAATTTCTTAATCATAAATGAATACGTTTTAGCTTCGAACAACTTCCCGTTGTCAGTGATCTTACGGTTTAAACATATTTATAAAATCTGACGTGTGCTACAAACATCACAGAAGTGAGTGTTCAGACAAAACTGAAACACAAACCTGTGCTGTGGCTCTGACATCGACCAGCCAGAGAGACAAACTTGGTATTGCTGTGTCCCGGGTTCGAATCTGCCCGTCACCACGTTGTCTCCGCCAGGTCTGGACCTCTCTATGTCGGCCGCCGTGCAGGGGCCTCCCCCAGGGTTGCCGCCTCACGGTCTGCCGCCTCCTGGGCCAGCCATGGCGGCTTTAGTCGGAGGCCCTCCTCCACTTCAGCATTTGGGGAGCAGGCCGCCACCACCACCGCCTCCGCCACATCTACATCGTCCCTTAGATCCTGGAGAGGTGAGCGGGCCTCCAAACCCTGACGTTCTGCTCGCATTGCTCTCTCGTAACAAGAGCCTAGAAGGTAGGCTACAGTGAACATCCACAGTTGTTTTAAATATACAGGATTCTGTAATCATTTTTCATATTTTGCCTGTTTTTGATGCTATTTTAACAACTACATTACGAGACCTCGTAATCTAGTACAGTATCTTTGTGTGTATGTTATTACAGTGTACACAGGTTATAATATTCTTGTGTATTTTAATGCATTTCGATAAATATCTTCAGGTTTTTTATAGTCATATTGTTTTTATATTTCTATCGAATTACTAAGCTTATGAAAACAACCTGAGGTAGATTTTGATCGAAAAATGCAGAAATACACGAGAATATTATGATACAATTTTATAGGCGGTAATAAAATACAGGGTAACATAATCATTGAATTCGGGAAGGTTTTAATGACTATAAAAATTGAGTCTAAATACTGGTGTAAGCTGTTAATACTTGATAATGCGGCGTTAAATAGACTATATGTATCGCCTCTGCGCTTTAGATTATAATAGTGTCGTCCATTATCTAAACATTTGCATGAAGACTATGCGAAGAGGATACAACATATTTTGACGCCTCTGCTAGTTTATGCACAGAATTAGGATCGTCATTTTTTTTTGTTTTCTCATAGTGCACGTATTTCTATTGTAAATATAATATTGTTTGATAAACCTCTTTAAATGTTAACATTTGAAAGATATCCGAATGAATTTTGTTCATTTTCAAAATTATATTTTTATGTAATTTATTAGTCTTTTCTTTTATTTTGGTAAATACCGGCAGGATGGCACTGTCTCCCCGTTACACGCTGTCACTGGTCTGCCATCCTGTTTTTTGGCCTTAACGGTACACCGCCAAATATACTCACCGTAAATATTTAAATTCCTACAAGGCCTCCGATCATAGATCACGATAATAAATTTCAACGCTTTTAAAATCTCATATCATACATGTTACGACTACTTCTCTTGTAATGTGTAATAAAGATGGCTGACTTCTGGAAGCTTACTTATACCAGGTTACACGCCGCTGCAACCCAGAAGACAACCATCTTCGGACTCCGCGCCGTGAAAACCTCAATCTCTCTTAATGTGTATCAAATTCAATTAACTGTTAAACGTAGTGTCGCTTCCCTCAGCTTTTCTGCATTGGGCATTTACGAGTAAATGGCAGATCGCCGAAGCTCTAATTTCATTATTACAACACAAGGGGTTGTGTCCCAGAAGACAAAAATACACATTATTACCGCTGAAGCAAAATTCTCAAATATCGCACCAATAACTTTAATAATTATTCCTACGTAAGCTATATGCATAACCCTATAGTGTTTAGACCAATATTAAAACTAATGTGATGTCTCAGCGGAAATGCGAGTGTCTCGCAATCGGTAAATTCCCAGTTTGGCAAATAAACAGTCTTTTGTCAACACAAATATATTAAAACATTATAAAGCACTAAATGTTTCGGATTTCAACCTCCTTAAGGTGTATGAAAAAATATTTTATTAAACAATTTCTATCTATAAAGATGGCTATCTTCTGAGTTGTTGCGCCGTATAGTCTGGTAGAAGTTTACCAACGTTTCAGAGGTCCTTACTGCTTCCATCATCAGGGAGACTGCGCAACAGCCCAGAAGACAAGTCATCTTCATATTCGTTACCGTGAGAACCTGAATCTTACCCAGTTTCTTCCTGTGATTGTCTTAACAGTACTTCATAAGCCAGTAATTTATATCTGAAGTTATTAGTTGGTCACATGTTTGATCCTTCATGTCTTTGTATATTCATATAGAGCCATGTATGTAATTTTAAATGACGAAGAGTGGAACCATCATCACAACTTAACTTTTATATTACAGAACATTTAATGTTTCCGCTTTCAACCAACTTTAGGTGTTACTTTAAAATATACGTAGACATCAAATTATATACTAAATGTAAATGAATCGATATGGGAGTGTTGTTTCATTATTTATTTTGATTGTACCTAAAATACTTAAAACAGCTTGCCTAGTTAAGACAACGGTAAATAATGCTACAGTTTATTTCATTTTCCGTATTTAAAAACGTGCGTTTTGTAACATTTATTTGAACTCGTATTAAGGATGTTTGTCTAAAAAAAGATTAAGGATGGCTGAGAATAGGCGTTGAGATGATTACCCAAAGAGAAAGAAAGGAAGAAGTAGTATATTTCATGAATTACACAATGAGGAACTGCATAGTTTATACTCTTTAACAAATATTATCAGGATGAAACACTCAGAAGCCTTCGGATTTTATAAAAAGCGAGGAATTTCTTGACTAGCTAAGTGGCTTTCAGTTTTTCAAGGAGGACTCTGTTCTCGTGTTTGTATGTCATTTGGTGATATAAGAGAAAGTTGTTTATTATTTTGAAATGTTGTACGCAAGA
The DNA here is from genome assembly GCF_977971745.1 of Zootermopsis nevadensis. NCBI lineage: Eukaryota > Metazoa > Arthropoda > Insecta > Blattodea > Termopsidae > Zootermopsis > Zootermopsis nevadensis. The sequence goes on along the minus strand of NW_028259153.1, from coordinate 9,055,775 downwards.
ATGATTTAAATTTATTTTCTTCGCACCAGTTAAAATATGTCTGTCCATTATTCTTGTTGTTTGTAATATAGTCAAGAGGAGCTGATTACTTCAATGGTAGGGTACCAGAAAGTGTAGCTTTGTTTCACATGTAGATTAATTTCCTCAAAATAGGAGTTGGAACCGATGTATAAGGTTGCAACCCCGACTCTTGGCATGGAACATAAACAGACCCCGATGTTAATCTGTCAGACTATGTTTAGTTTGTAAATATTTGTAAAATATAGACATCTTGTTTCAGAAATCAATAAATTACAATAACATTTCTCTGGAACTAGTTACACTAACAAACAGTGGTACCAATTAACACGGCGCTGGGTTTCACAATGTCGGATAGGTTAGGCGCCGGCTTATTTCAGAGACATGAGTTCCATCCCAAGCAAATTTTGAAATTTTATACGCAAGATCTACAGTGTTTAAGGTGGAAATGGTGTGGAATTATCTTCCAGAACTCAGATTATGTCTACCATAATTTTATATGTTCTTTGCACGAAGATCATAAAATGAAGTCACAATGGGGAGATAGCGTCTTTGAGCGTCCATCATGTTTCATCTCGAATTTTAGATTTTGAACAAATTTTATATTGCACTCTACAATAGCAGATGGAACACCGTATTATTTCAAATATTGCCCTCCCATATACTCTTACGTCTCATTCTTTGTTTTTGTATGTATTTCTCATCCTCCCCGTGCGTGGTACATGCCTCTCCTATATCAACACCCTCCATTTAAATACATTAATAATATTATTTAAAATAAAAAAATTATGAAACCACATTATTCGCTCCCCTACTAGTATGGCGATACCTATCTTAAAAATTGTGTGTTGTGTATATTTTGGAGGAATTTCGTCGCTTGATATTTAATGAAATAAACACAAAACCTCCATGCGCCCTATTTTCTACTGTTCATTACCACTTTAATCTTCATGTTCATTGTCATAATAACTTCTCCAAGAATTCCCTTTCTGCGTTGTGTTCTTGTGTTCTCACTTCACTAATTTCACTATTCACTTCATGGTGTATCCGTTCTGAATTGATCCTTTGAAACGGAAGCTTTATTCAGTCCATACCTCAAAGAAAACACACCACTTTTCCATTACAAAGATCAATTGATTAATGGTATTTAAGAAAATAGTAGCTATAAATTCTGAGATTCGTACGAAATCCATATATACAAAACACAGCGTTTTTGATTGTTAAAACAGGAGGTACGTATAATTACCATAGGACTTTAAATGTTTAATATGTTTGTTTTTAAATGCGACTACGTTACCTAGAAGCAAATCAAACTATAAAACGCATGTGACGCTGAAATGCAGATACAAGCAGACATATAACTTCTTCCTATGCGTAGATCCCGTCCTGGAAGTTGGACTGCAGAAACGAAATACTGTTTTCCTAGAATCACACATCCGACTAAGAAGGAATTGTAGACCTGCATCGTCTTATATAGAGGTGCCAACAACCGTAGTTAGTGCCTGCCTCTAATGCACTTAAAGTACATCTCATAAGTAACCCTCCACTTCCTTTTAATCTAATAACTCTTCCGTTATTTGTGTGGTCACTTCCTACATCTGTAAGCCAAGCCACCAGTTGCTTTATACACTGCCCTTTGCGGACTTTAATCGCTATAATTTTCTAACTCGTACGAGTTTTAAAACACGTTCCTAACACAAGCCTTTAGCTATCCGATATTCAAGGTCTCTTTGGCTTTGTGCCTGTACAAAAGCTAAGAATTTTATAAATATAAAGTTTGGTCGGGGATATAAGGAACTGCGAAGATGTACGAATATTATTAAAATGGATCTTTAATATGGGTGTCTGGGTTGGACTCAAGTGGTGTATAATGTAACCAGCTTCATTTCCTTCCGCCTTCAAGGATTCGATTCTGAAACTAAATATTTTAAATATCTACTAAGACCCATACACATGAAATCGGCCAATCGTAATAAAACATAACTCAGAATAACAGGGATATAATACTTACGCACGGAACAGGATTCGAACCAGCAAACGAGCAGGTAATGCTCTAGACTTCTATTCGAAAAATACATGATTCGATTCTCGGCCGAGCTAACAATTATTTAAAATAATTTTTATGGTTTTCGCATGTTTCTTCAGGCGAATACCAGGATATTTCCTACAAATATCATACACACTCTTTATAATATAAACAGTTAAATATCATCGTTAAATATCCATATAATTGAACTCGTGATCACATTGTATGAGCTGATAAATATCTTACATATTTTAGACTACGCAGATGTTTTGATCAAAATTACATACGCCCTCTTCTTATTATCATAAAATATTATCGAATTTTGCAAGTATTAAACAATGCCGAAGGTGACCGTGACCTCGAAACGTATTTGCAAACCGTCACACGTCATCACAACCCTTCATATCAATTCCATGGCCTCAGCGCGTCTGTTTACTTTCACTTAAAAAGATGAAGTTTTTGGCTCGACGACATTTTCTATCCACATTCATGTTGTCACAATCCTTGTTGATTTCAGCTCAGTGCACTTCGTAACATATTCCGTTCCAATAAAGTTTTCACTCTCTTAAACCACATTAATTAATTATATTAAATTGTTCATTGATGTGTGTATCAGAAATTGGCACTGGCTGTAGGGAGTAGCTTGATATGTACTCTTTTATAATACATATTATAATTAAAATAGAATTTTACTGTATATGAATAATATAATAGAAATTGACATTATATGATTTTGGTTTCTTCGGTTACGTAACCATGGTACTTTACCATCTGGGCTTGCCCCCAGTGGCATTTCTCCACTTGGTCTATCCTTCGCTGTTTGCGACACCCCTGGACCTTCACCATCTCAGGTTAGTTTATCCAAACCTCATAAGGATCTCGACTGCCCCGGACTACCACCCACGTGGTTCGAAGCTTGGTCACTTTCGGGGACTAACACTCCTTCAGGACATCCTCAGATAATGCCCCCAACGCCTACTCGAAACTAATATTACTTATCTCTTAGGGCTATGGGGCTTAAGTTGGGGCCTGGCGCCAAGCAATTATTTCTCCAGGGGATTTGTCCCACTGCCTTCGCCACCAGGCCTGGATTCCCCTGTGCCTCTACCATCGGTATGTAAGTGTACTGCAAAGACGACTGCACTTTCCCAGTCTTGTTACTACAGTAGGCCTATATTCATAAATAATTGTCATATCCGAGAAACTAAGGAACATAAAGGCAGACACTCCAATGAGGATCTTGTGCGATGTCGGTTTTTTATTTAAGAAACAGTAGATTAGAGTGAATGCAAAGGAAATATTTCTTTAAAAACCTGGCAGCATTAATTTGTTCACAGCAAATTACATATCAGACAACGAAACAGTCGATAAGGTTAACTCAAGTGGTAAAGTGTAGAACTTCATTACCTGCTTTCATAATGAACCTGTATATAGGCTGCCCTGCGTGGGTCTGCGCGGTATTTTCTGTCTTTTGAAATAGACCACGACCGCTTTCTTATAAATCCTCCCCGGTTCAACAGTGACTGTCTCATACCACTAGACGTTAAATAGTCTGTGCGGTTGACACAACGTCTTTAAATAGTTGTGGTAGGTTTAACCTTTTCCATGCTATTCACGAGCAATATTGCTTAGAAGCAGTCGCTTGGAGACTGGATACGTTGTCTGTGAAAGAAGCGTGTCTCCCCATTTCCACTTGTAAGTTATTCGTGGTTTTTTCAACACGAGAAATTATGTTAACGTGGAAGTATACTAATAGACGAGGTACATTGATTAAAACAGCACAAAAAGGGTTAAGAAAATAAACCGAACACACGCAGTGCGAGCCATAATACCAACTAAGTAGACTAAGTGGACTAGACCGATGGTTTTCCTGCACTGTCGACGGGTTAAGACAACAGTATGCGCACATTTTTCCGAGCCATGAAAGACATTGATTATAACTCCGGAGTTGGCGAGAATCGTAGGAGATGGCTGCCGGCATTCAGCTCGACAAACGTCCCCGCTTATCGCTGTAAGGAACACACAGAGGATTAATAAGGTGTAGAGTTCGCTCGGCGTCTCGTTCAGCGCAAAAGATCCCTCATTTGTTTAGATTAACGCCCGCTACGGTCTACTTCCGCGAGTTTCTAAATGAGTATTTATGGTGTAACACGGTACAAATTAACTTTCGTGCAGTTTTCACTCCCACCTTCTGCCTATCTACGTAGCTACTGGCTAGTCACCTAAGTAGTACGTCTAACCAAGCACGAAAATATCTACTGAGTCCTATTTATCTTCTTTACTAAAGCTGGATAGACGTTATAACTTTTTAATTCTATTCCACTTATAGACTGAAACTTTTTTATAAAGAAGAAGAAAGTGAATTAGGACTAGGACGTCTCTCTCAGGATTCTATTTAGAACAAGAAGAAATATGTTGACTGTAGTTTAACGATCTTTATAAATAGGAATGCAAGAATAAACCCGAACAAGAATAGTCTTGAAGATTTCTGTCTTCTGGGTTGTTGCGCCGTGTAGTATGGTAAACATCGACCATACTACACGGGGCAACAACCCAGAAGACAGAAATCTTCATACTCACCGCTGTGAAAACCTCAAATCACACACAATAATAGTCTTGTAGTTTTCACATTAATGACTGAAACGTCCATAAAATTCTCTTTCCAGTCTTCTTACTCTTAATTCTTCACTTTGTACTTCACCCGTTCTATCCGCATGGCCTCTCATCTTTTTCCTGCATTCACTAATCTCAACTACGTTATTGACCATTGTCACGTTCCTCAAAGTGTTTCCTCAGCTATCCGTCTTGCGACTTACAGTTCGCATTTCTATTGCTCAAATTATTCTACTGTATTGCTACCACATGTTCATGCCTGACTACAGTACTTTAGCACAAATTTAACCTATACTACAGACTTAATTTTCTTCGTATTCTGTTAATTATTATTCTTTGTTACATGTTTCTAATCAAGTAATTTTTTGTTTGTTTGAATTGTTGATTGGATTATTATACAATATCTTCATTTCGTCTATGAAATAATAAACCCAAATAATAATTGAATAACATTTCTTTATTAGAGTGTTTGCTACATAAAATTCCTATAAAAAGCTATCACTAAAAAGAGGATATGTAAAAAAAAGTTAGAAAAATAAAATTAAACTAAGCTAAATACATGTTGTCGGTCTAAACATTTACAGCTACCGAAAAAATGTCCTCAGGTTCGATATAATTTTTGCTGAAACTGTCTACAAATGTTCGTACACTTGCAATATTTCGTGTAATTTAATGATGAAGAAATAATAATTTGTTTGGTAAATAAATTTGTATTGTTAATATTCATAGCTATCAGTCTGTCCCTTTCAACGGTGTTTGGGAACAAAGATTAACTCTTTGTTGAGATAAACTTATCTTAATTCACAGAGCAGTAAAAGTAAAGTTTGTCCCACTATACGCCATGTAGGCGTTTGGGGTGAGTGGAGGTATAGCTCCTCTCTTCCTTGACCTCGGCACTAGATGGGGGTGAGTGGTCAGCATCACGCCCCGGCCGGCTTTACCACCGGGAAAGGACCCCGGTACCCATTGTAGAGGAGGCTGGGTGGGCCCCAGAGACGCTCTTGAACGCAGAGGCTAGAGGAAGAATCCTCTGCCCCAGTCGGGGATCGAACCCCGGTCGTCCAGCCCGTAGCTAGTCACTATACTGACTGAGCTATCCCGGCTCATAATTCACAGAGCAGTAGATGATAATATACTGCTAGAGACATCTTTGGACAGAAATTGCCCAGTTTCGGTCCAGTCGATGAAGAATATTAAATTAAATAAATATAAAGCGATGGAGAAAGTATAATGACTTGTCTGTGGAAATAAAAGTTATTTTGTCATTGGGGAAGCTAGGTTATACGTATTAGGTACTTATTATATGAGACGAAGAAAATAATTAAACATAAATCAACTGCGACAAGCATTAACACCAGCGCAATTAGTTTGTAAGCGGAATTTTTCCGTGTTAACGCCGTTGTACTGAATAACATTTCTCTCTTGGATGTTGTGAGGGAAGCCGTTAATCTCGTGGCGTGAATGTTGTTAAACAAAATACACAGGTCGATAAGATTCTGACAGTCCTGCTGTCGGATATTTATGGCCTGACCTCGGGCGTTACAATTCCTCTCGTCCGCAGACCCCCATCTAGCGCGGACCGCGTGGAGCAGTAAAACACTTTTTATTGCACCTAAATGACCATATTCTGGAGCGCAATTTTTCATAGCTCCGCAATATCCACGCAGACATTTTTCATAGGTTTCTTGCTTCGTCACGAAAATAGAAAGAAAACGCCTCTTTCTTTTCCATTCAGAAAACTTGAGGTCCATTCTTTATTATTTTGTGTACGAATTTAAGAGAAATAAGGAAACCTATAAACAAACATTTTCCACATGCATTTTATGCTCAGAATCATCTGAAACAAGAATATTCTTTATCGCTATTGGCTCTCAACTGTACTTCTATTTAGGTTAGGAATGCTCACGGAAATCGATAAGATAAGGAGTCGAAAGGGACACGTCAGCTTCTGGACTATGCGGGTGGTAATTTGTTGGGTGGCAACATAAAAACGACAAAAGACGGGTTAGAAGCTCTGTTAGGTTTTCGCTACGAGCTTCATTTTGATTAAAACTCTAAAAAATGTTTCATTATCATGGCTCTGTTCGGAATTAGTCGGAGTCACAGTTATTCTCTGCGAGAACTCTGTTTAAGGACTGAATTTGGCTGCCCACGTTTGGTGGAAAAGTGGAATTTTACGGATAAATAATCTTCGATATATCTCAGCACGGATACAGCCTTGCATAGGCGCCGGTTAATCAGTCAGTGGTTTGGAGGACTGGGCAGCTTTTAATTTCGATGGATAGGTTAGTTGCTTTCTGATTTCATTTAAATAGGTGACTTTGATAATAGTTCAACCGATTTGTGGGTCAGTAGTTGGTGTCGGGTCTTTAGTAAACCCGCTTATGGGTCGGTAGGATGGTGGGTCTGTTTGTGGGTCCCTTCGGACTCTTTTGCGAAGCTCCATCGGATACTGTACATTACGATGGCTGTAAATAGTGAATGTATATAGTTCTTGGTTTAGTTGTGTCAGCATTTGACTGGACGAACTGAGGATAATTATAGTCTACTTCAGTCAAAATATCTGATCTGCTGCTGAAGATTTGATTCTGGGATTTGCGTCACAAATCACGACAGGAATTACATTTGAGATTGTCATGGCTGTGAAATTATCGGTGGGTTGTGACGTAGTATGTAATTACCAAATTTTCTGACGAAATTATTGTCACCGTCTTTAGGTTTACACTGATATGTCCATTTTAAGTGAATTTTTCATAGTAGAAACAATAATATTTGTGTCATCCATGTGTTCCAGTGGACTTAAACTTGTGTGTAGCGATTATCTGAACTAAAATTATCTTTCCTAAACTGCACGCGTCGCTGTATTTGTTCTGCGTCGATGTCAAAGCCACGGAGCGTGCATGTCTAGTAGCTACACATATTATATTCTCATTGGATGACAGCAGACAACATGGGTACCTCGAGCACGTGGCAAACATGTGCGGTGTAACGTTACTATGGGAAAAAAGATTGTCTTATCCCTCTTCATTTTATTCTAATGTAAACTTAGAAACAGTAGCCGCACATTTTTTAGGTTGCTGATGATCTATCAATCGAATGCTTTTGCTGAAATCTTTTACCTCCAAGAGAAGGGGGTGGGAAGCTGTTTTAGGGCACGTGACCGATTCTAAACGAGGGTTCAAGGAAACCTCGCAGTTTGATCAGAGAGGGCGTGAAATTTGATCCTGCCTGATCCTTACCATGGCTTCCTGACAACAGCTGCATTTCTGTCGGTCCATAGAGTCTAGCCTGTGAAGCAGATGGAAGACATCACAACCAGTTACTTGTCAAATGACTTTTGTGTACGAGCAAGTTGAACTGAACATACCAAATCCTGTAAATTAAAAAAATATATATTCGCGTAGTAATATAAGGGAATTTACGATTAAACTTAGTGAAGAATACATTCAGACTTTATTTTTCAGTTCAGAAATTGTTTTAGTTTCGTTTATACTGCAAAAACGAAATATTAGCGAATTAAGTGCTGGTCTTTTTTGAGAAGTTTGTAATTACCCATTTTTTTTAAAAAAAGTCCTAATTTTGAAATCCTTTAAGGTTTATTACCGTGTTTACAAAAATTATCCACTGTACCGATCCTTACGAAGGTGAATTCAGTACACATTTTAATATATTTCCCTGTTAACTATACCTTGATATTCCAAGATATTTCTTCCTTTAAAATTTCGCAACTGAAATTTTATAGGATTCTATTAATTCCTCACCTATCCTGTGGGGTATATGTACGTTCTATCTCTGCCTCTAAAAATATTAAATTATGAGTGTATATTACTTATTTGTGGTTTATTTTAACAACGCTGGTGGCATCTTAAATTTTATGGTATTTAATTATAAAATTGTTAGTGAATAATGATTAGAAAAGGATGTGGAAGGAAGCGGTCGAGGCCTAATGAAGGTTAATATCGCGGCATTTGCTTGGAAAAACAAGGAATACCACAAATTTCTCAGTCAAAATAGATGAAACGAGATTTAAATTTGGAAATCATCGAATATGAAATGAGTTCCAGTGACTTTACCTCGGCTTACAATGTTATTAAAGCAGATTATGAAGTTTCTTTTTACGTAATGTTCTCCATATTTTCCATTTACATCTGAATTTCCCAAATGAGTTGTTCCTTTAAGATTTTCGAAATAAAGATGTGACTGCAATATCAATTTCTCTCTCATTTGGTACCACTCATCTCTCCTTCTTGATCTGATTATCCTAATAACGCTTTGTGAAGGGTACAAATTATGAAACTAATTTGAAAGTAATTTTGATTATAATCTACTCGTAATATAACAGCCAGTGTCTCTCGCACTTGACCGTACGAGTTTGCCGATAATGCGATGCTGAAAGTAGTGAAGTTCTGACAGTGGCGACTCTGGTATCAATAAATGCAAACGAGGCTATGGTGGCACGTATGATGGGGCGTGGTGGAGTATGCGTTTGGCGGAATTGTGTGGCTTAAGTAGGCTTGAAGATGTATTCACATATCATTTACATTATAAAGAAATTATAAATTTTGTACTTTCAATTTGATATGAAAAGAAAATGCTGCAATCAATTGTGTTACTGTTCAACACAAAGAATGTTAATTACCGTTAACTTTGACGGATCATACTCTGGAGTAGTAATGATAGTAATAATCGACTTTAATTGTCGATTAGCACTTTCAGGCATGGCGACTGGTTTGTTCTCAGATTTTGCAGTAAGAATTATTTGCTGCCCAAAATAATGTTTAGAGTTATGTATGCGGACTTGTACGAGGGCCATATTCTGACTGGACTATATTAGCCTGACAGTACAAGCTAGGAGAACATTTTTAATTTTTCTGCCGACATATTTTTGTGTATGTCTAGTTTCAATTCGGAGTCAGTCGACCACAAAACCCGAGCACAGACAGAACAGTAGTTGTATTCCTTTTTTCTCTTTTTCAGCACATACTACTTCAACATCCAACCCTATACAACTTCTCGTGCTGTGGTCATTTTCGCTTGCGTGGTATATAGAAAAAGTCTATTTTGCTTTGCTCGTTTGCTGGCGGGTTTAATTTGTAGGAAGTTGTTTTTATATCCTGGCATGAGAGAGAAAAGCGACGTCTCGGTAATTGCAGTTAGCGGTCAGCTAGTTCACTATACAACAGACAAAATTTGGCTGAGCCAAGCTAGGAAGTTTGTAGTAGAGAGAGGGATTTTTTTGTGCCCAGGATGTGTTTAATTAAGGAATGGGTCATCATCAAAAGCAGAAGCACCATATAGAGAGGGAGTTGATGGTGTTGTAACGAAAAATATCGCAAACCTTCTATCTTCTAGTTTTATCTGAGTTTCATTTTCAGACTCTATTATATGACCGATACTGGGTCTCAAAGTAATAACGTGCTTTGGAATTGTGAATACAAAAAAGCAGAATTCAAAATTGTAAGCTGTAAGAACATCAGAGATGCACCGCCTCGAATTACTGTTACCTCACGTAATTAAACACAAATCATAAAAAATCTAAACATTTATAACATGACTATGACATTACCATTTTGAAATCTTGTGGTAACTATATATACCACCTACTTTAATAAGGAATTTCGTATTTTGTCCACGAAATGTATGTATTGATTTCATAACTTGTTTCTTTGCTGAGATAGCCCTGACCAATTGATCCTTGTAATTGGTATGGGTTGTGTTTTCTTTGAGGTACGGACTAGATGTTTAACTACTAAAAATACTTCAAAAGTGGGTTATATCCTCGCAATTGGTAGATCCCCACTAGGCGGATAATCTTGAAAAGTCCGAAAGATTCCCTCTTCAAAGTCTTTATTAGAATGTGAATATATTTGGAAAATAATATTCCAGTTTACATAAACACTTTCCTCCTCGTACACAGTATTTTAGTTATTGTTTTTGAGGTTTTGATTTAGGTTCAAAGGGTTAGGGGTCAATTTTTGGTCGATTGTGTCATCGAAAGGAAATAAATTGAGGGTGTTGGAGAAACGTATTTGGTCTTAATTTGGGATATATAACAAAAGCCTGGATAAAACTATAAAACGCGGGTCTTCATAATTTGTATTATTTACAACTAAATCAAATTAGGGTGACGTAGGTGGGGTATATAGAAGATAAATACATAAATATTTTAATTGGAAAACTATAGCGTTGTAAAGCAACCATGATCGCTGGAAATGTAATTTTGTTTTCGAGGTTTATAAATATTTGCGTTTATTTATTTATAATGCTTTCGACACTGCGTGTGTGACAAATGGCGTCTGTGTGGCGTCTCTGTTGCAGTGCATATAAAAGCCACGAGTTCGGTCCCGCGTGACACACAATGTGGACAGCAGCTTGTGAATGTGTGTTTACAAAGGAGATGGAGGGGCTTTGAGAGCCATGTACTCCAGTCGAGAGCACTCCAGACTGAGCGAGTGTACCTGATGCTAGGTCTTTGAAGTTACCGCCTCTGTAGCATATGGCGTGTGCTGGTTCGTAGGACATTTAACGATGCTGTATCAACCGTATGAAACGAGGTGAAGGGATTAATGTGTGCGGTGAACAACAAAAGGACAAATGAGGAAATGATCGTAAAATTGTAAGCACCTTGGTTGTTTACTAGGTTATTTAACGAAGTCATATCAAATGTGTAGGTTATTTAGTGTTCAGTGAGATGAAAGTATTATATATGGTGAACTATGAAGGACTGGAGAGGAAAAGGTCTTGAAGTTTGAAGTACGATTGTTGGTTGGTTATTAATGACGTCCTACCAGATCTACAAGTTATTTAGTTTGGAACTAGACGAAAATGTTACATATATTGTACTACAAGGTAATAGATAGGAAACGACCACGAAGTTTAACTTACGTTTGTTTATTTCGTAGGTGATTTAATGAGGTTGTATCAATAGCAGAAATTTTGTTAGACGAGGTGGAAGGATGATTTTTTACGGTGAACTTGAAAATACTAGAGGGGAAACGACTGTGTTTTATATACCCTACTTGGTACATAGATTATTAATGATGATATTTCAACAGTGGGAGTTATTTAGTGTCAATTGAGATGTAGACCTACAGTGAAGTAAAAAAGGACTGAGAAAATTGACTTTGGAATTAATGTTTTATCACTCGGCGATACTCGTTCTTTGCAGCTGGACGATCATCACCCTCAGCTGCACCAATGAGGCCGGTTGTTTTGGGAATAGTTCTTCTCTCGCGAATCCTCAAAGAAAAAAATTCGCAGTTACCCGGATTATCCACATAAATAGTGATCAGTATACCGAATAGGAATAACACATGGGCCGAAAAAGTCATCGAAAAATTCTAATATAATGTTTGTTGTAAGCGGCGTGTGCTCTTTCCTAAACATTAGCAAGAAAAGAGCACACTTGGAAGACCTAGGCGTAGATGGTAGTATAATATTAAAATTAATCGTAATAAATCATGGGAGGTGAATTTATTTGGTGCAGGATAGATGCTGGAGGAGGATTCTTTGTGAACCTTCGGGTTCCATAAACGGGGTAGATTTTATTCACTAGCTAAGCAACTATTAGCTTCTCAAGAAAGACTCTACTCCGTGGAGTTAGTTAATTAGTTGCGTGTGATGTGCCCTTATCCGCACAAAACTTCGTGTGTTACAAGGAAATTGTTTTTAATTATTTGAGACCGAAACCGAAATTCGGTCAAAGAATTATCTGATTAGGCCATGGCTTATTGTAATAAACCGCACTGCATATGACAGGTTATATCTGTGATCCAGAGATCTCGTGTTAGTAGCTAAAGGGTTAACCGTCTTTGTTGTGTGTTGATGAATCTGGTTGGATTCGTTAAGATTTAGACGTCTGTTGTAAACGTTTTGTAGTAGCTGTTACGAATTCTTTTTTACCAAATTGTATTCAAAAAAAATTATCCTTATTCCGCAATTGACTTTTTATGCGAGGATATTAGATATTATTTATTTTGTTTTATAAGATAAAATATACATACAGCATATTAATTGTGGAATAATAAAAACTTAAAACCTTCGAAATTGTAGCAATGTTAAAATATTTAGGAACGACGGTCTAACAAATCAAAATTAAATTACGTTCACAAATAAAGTCAGTACTTTAAATGCTGGAAAATTTTGCTCACATTAAGTTTAGAATCTTTTGTCTTTCAGTAATTAGTCAAGTACCATAGAGATTAAAATGTTCTCTGCTGTTGTGCTGTTTTGTGTTTTATGAGTGTGAAATCTGTCTCTCACCGAAGAACACAGATTCAGGGTGTTTAAGAAGAGGATGCTTTGGAGAATATTTTATCTGAGAGAAGAGAGTAACAGAAGAATAAATAAAACTGAATAATTAGAAACGTTTTAATTTGGTCTCTTCATCAAAAAGACTTAATTTGAATGATCAAACCAAGAAACGATAAATGGAACATGTAGTACACGTGACAGAGATGAGTTTATTATACAGTATAGTCGAAAAATCTAAATGAGACAGACAGAATAATATTAAAAAAAATTAAAAAATAAGATAATAGGATATGAACTTCAGTCATTTAATTCAGTATAGGGACAGGTGGCTGTCTCGTGAACACGATAATAAAACTTATTTCCCCTTAAAAGACGAGGATTAATTATCAGCTTCTCATGAACGATTGTGCTCTGCAGAGGAAATTACTTTTAATATTTTAATGGAATGTTATTATTAAATGGATCTTAGAGAATTAGGTTTAAAGATGTGAATTGGAGTAACTGAGTGTTAAAAGCGACGGGAGACTGGCAGAAGCAGTGGAGTGAGCAGTCCAGCTGGAGGGAGGGCACCTTACTGCAATAGAAGAACAAGCCTTTTGCTTGTACAGGAAACAGCAACACGTGGCAGCCTGCGGCCGTGTCCAAAGGCTTCCTCGTTTCATTGTTGCTTCTTCACGCCTATTAGGGGTGCTCCGCCCCATCTCTGCACTGTGTCTGATTTGCTTTGCCCACAGTAATAATGTGTAATGTGTTCCTCACTCGTTCAACACTGTCATTGTGTTATCGACAACAAGGTCCTCATGGGTGCTTGTCACTTCTGCTTCGTATTCTCAAAGTCAAAATTTCGATTCTCAGTCCGAACGCTGAATTTTTTTTTCAAGCTTTCTGTGAGTATTTCCAAAGGATCGGAATGTAACACAATAAGTAAATATTTCTTAGCATCGGATAATGTCGAAGAGTGATCTCTGAGAATCATTGGTGTTATTCTATTAAGATTACTGAATGAAAAACATTTTAATTTAGCGGGGAATGTAGCAGGCATGAGGGTAATGCGAAACACATGAAAAGAATTTTGTTCTAAAAGCCTCAAGTGAGTGGGGTAAGTGTGAATCCAAAATGTAGATGGAAGCATGTCATCTTCATAGATCGTACAAGAATTAAAATGCAAAAGTTGAAATTGGGTTGAACACTCTCAGGGTCGGTGTTTTGATAAAAGGCTCCTTAAAAGCAACGAATTTGTTGATCGCCTGAGAGTGTATTTTAAACTCTTGGTCGAATACGTAAATTCCACGAACCGTAAAGTTAGGAGTCGACCAGTGACTCATCACAGGGTCGATCGTGAAGAAAGAAATTTTTTTCGACGTCGCCTGGCAGGGAGACTGGTGAGACGCCATCTAACTGTAGGAGGTCACAGTCGCCTGTTTCGACATGTGCCTGTTTTTGTTCAGGGCGACCGCCAATGAATCAACAAGCATCTCTGTCCGAGATATTCGTGAGAAACAGATTAATTCACTCCATGACTAGCAATTTGTGACAGGATGGGATGGGGTTCTGGAACGGGGGGGGGCTACCAAGAGGGTGTTATGTTGTTATATTTTTAATAATATACTTTACAGCGTTTTATACAAAGTGTTTTAACACCACAGCTTTGTGTAAACAATGGCCTGATAGGTTACAATAGGAGCTACAGGAAATGGGCAAGACAGGGTCGCTGGATAAGGGTCGTGTCATTGTTGCTTGTACTCATCGGTTCCTGGTTCTACCACCCAAACCCTCTCATTACTGTCAGTGTTGCTTTGTCAGTTCATGCGTTCACAGAGCCCATGACACTTTTTACGTGTTATTCTCTTCCAATCCGTGCTGATTCAATTGTAAACTTCGAGGTCTGAACAAAAAGTCAATATGTCACACAAATCAACTTGTTCCCACAGTGCAATGTTATGTTTTATGAATGAAAATCACGTGAAGCCGAGATTATTTTGTAACCGTTATGTTGTCAGTTTTAATTAGTAGCAGTTTCTACAATGTAAATGTTGCAGTTATAATTTGTTTGTGTAATAAAAATAACAATTTTTCGTGTTAATTCTTCTATTATTCATAACAGAATAGAAATTAAAATGTGTTGTTATTCCCAAGCAATTATAGCAGAAGAACTGAATATGTGTTTGTATCTGCAGGCCTGATATTAAATCCAATCAGTGGAAAGTTCCTGGGGTAGTTTATCAAACCACCTAATCCTCACAACTTCTTCAGTTATAATTCACGTGTTCATCTCCTATGTCTGAGACGTGGCTATTTTTAAGGGGATTTTCTCATCAAATTAATGAATGTATTTCTCGTCTCCCCTGTCCGACAAAATAATTTCTATGACTAAACGTAAAACTCATAATAACCATATAGAATCTGCTTAGATATTGTGTGTTTCATTGACGTGTTAGCTTGTGTCGTTGAAAGTTTTGGCCCTTTTTGAATTGACGTGGGTACCAAAACGCAGTAAATTGTAGATTAGACTCATTTCTCCCTAGAAAATTTTCCAATAATTCACTACCATTTAGGCGAAAATTCTGTAATGTACATATAGATTTTCTGGAAAAGAATGCGTTTGTGTCATATTTAAATATTTATGTTACGTAAATATATTACGTAACTCCTTAAATACACATTACTGTTATTATTGTTATTATAATTTTTGTTTGAATATTATATTTTCTGTAAGACTAAATCTTTGATGACTTATAAGCTTGTAAGTAAGTAGAGCAGGCAACACATTCGCATAAGGAGTATGTTTTTATTTTATGGATATTCTTTGGTCAGGCAGAACTCCAAATTTAAATAATTTGCAATGCTTGATACTATTTAGTTCATAAAATATAATCTTTCTGTCTCCGATCTAGAAGCATAAAAATTAAAATATGGAAATATGATTTTACCTGTTATTCTGTATGGACATGATACTCTTTTTCATAAAGGGAAGTTTGTGGAATGAGGGTGTTTGAGAAAATGTTGCTGAGGTTAATATTTTGGTCTACGAGGGAGGAAGTAACATGAGGATGGTGAAAAATGGATGAGAAGGAGAATTATAATTTTTATTCCCCACCAAATCTAAGAGTATGATGTAGGAGGGGCATGTAGCATGCATAGAAGAGATAATGAATACATATTTTACAGGAAATATCCGAAATCCTGTTGAACTACTTTGTCAGAGGTAAAACCAGAGTAGCGTACATAAAACAACCCAACCTAACGAAGATCCTACCAGCGACGGGAGTTTAAAGTTTTGTCTAGGACACTAGGCTAGACGGATTTTTTGGTATTTCCTGTAACACAGAAAATTTCATCCCGAAAACATGAAGCCAAGAGACCACTAGGAACACCTCGGCGTAGCCCGAAAACATGAAGCCAAGAGACCACTAGGAACACCTCGGCGTAGCCCGAAAACATGAAGCCAAGAGACCACTAGGAACACCTCGGCGTAGGTGAAGGTTAATAATAAAATGCACCTTCCATAAGTATGATGTGAACTAAATTGATTTGGCTGAGGATAGGGAGTAGTGGAGGGATGTTGTGAACACAGTAATGGATCTTATGATTTCCATAAAAGATGGAGTTTTACGAGTAGCTGAACGACTAGTAACATCCTAAGGACATTGTTCCATGGAATTAGTTTTTTGCAGATTACTAAAGACACCAGCAGCTTAGGGATGTTGTTATTACTCTCCTAACCCACGTCGTAGTCTTCGATTGTTGTAGTCCCATCACAGTATTGAAATCGTATTGTGTTTTTTTAAATTTTATTTTATGATGGGGTGAGGTTATTTGTGTGGAACTGCTACCTCTAACGCGCCCATAATCTATTCTCAAATAACACATGAGTAAATATGGAGCAGAGATTGAATAATATTAACAGAGTAAAACCGAAATACGGAGAAAAAATTGCTACAGAGGGAATTTGTCAGCTACAAATCCCAAATGGACTGCCAGGGGAGCGAACCTAGGCCTGCGCGGTCAAATTCTGTGCCAGTTAAATGAGTCCAGTGTTTGCTTTGTTAGCCTGCTGCATGTACCAGCATCCCGTAATATATTTCAATTGGCTTTCAATATAGGCTTTTGTCCCGGTCAAGTGAACCCGGGAGATGCTTAATTCGTATACCGGTGTCCTTATAACAGTTACCATATCCATTGTGACCTCCGATGACCCATAACGGATCCATTAGCTTTATGAATACGATGCCTGACGTCCACTCTAAATGGAAACCGCCCTTACCCCAACCCCCTGGCGTGACTTTGATTAAGGTCTATCTCGCTACCCTACTAAGAGGTGAAAACACGCAAAGGGTGGCTTATCAGAAGCTAGCTAACTTCTGGCCAATTGTTTCTGAGAACATCTGGTCTGTTGCTACCATGTTAATTATCGGCATCATCTCAGTGTTTCATCTGCTGCCCGCTAGGGGTCCACCCACAGCCATCTGCCCCATTGTTTTATTGTTATTATTATTTCAATTTTTTGTTCCATGTGCGGGAAGATAAACTATATTGATCAAAATAACCTTGTGTGTAGTTTGTAAATTGCTCCATAACACGTGTTTACAGGAAGTCCGATTTTCCAATACCGCCAAAGTCCATCGAAGTAAATTCTTTGATGCTGCCTCTAAATAGGCCACGACTACTTTCACATCCTTCCCAGTTCTTCCGATAATCATCCTCCAATTTGACTGTATATAAGTCTAATGCATGCAGTATGTAAAGAGTAATTACATGAGAAAAGGAATAAGCATTAATCTTATTAGGCTATTTATGTTATGATCACGGATAGCTCAGCTAGTAAAGAGACTGGTTACAGACTCGTATCTGTGAAAGCCAGACTGATTATTCATTTGTTTTATTTGTGACTTAGAAGAGACTGTCAGCAGGATGGAGTGACTGATTAATAATGGATTGGGAAGGATGTGAAATGAAGCAGTCTTGGCCTAATTTAATATGCTATCCCGACATTTTTCCTGGAGGGACTGATGAAAACCACGAAACCCTGTCAGGATAGCCGGTATCCGGGGAGAGATTTGAACTCGGAACCTCGAAGATACGAAACTGGAATGCTAACAAATCGGCCGTGACATCAGTAACTGTGTTTCAGACCTAGTCTCAGTTTCAGTAGCATCTGAAACCCCATGTCTGGTTCTGAGATCTGGAATGTGAACACCCACCATATGCCTTTATATTGTTGATGGAATTTTTGTCTACCCCTGTTTTAAACTTAAAATACTCTGTTTTTCGGAAACCCCTTCTTAGCAAAATTAATTGTACGTCTGAAGACAGGGATATTGGATTATTGTAACATAAAGGCAGGAGTAACGGGGCGGCAGCTGTTAGCGTAGGTTAAGTACGTGCTAAAAGCTTGATTAGACCAGCTGAATGCGGCGGGGTCTACCTGCTAGCGGCGATGTAGGCTGCTTCGTGTTGAGTGCAAATCAGAACTTCAGTTAATTGTATCAGTTAACGTAGTGTTTTGCAGTAGGCTATGCATTCTGTATGATCCCTCGTATAGTTTCTTATGACTAGTTTATTTTAATACCAGCTCGTGTTGTCTCCATTTTGATTTTAAGTATAGCAATACCTCGACAACCGCTGGGGTTACGGTCCTCAAAACTTCGCTGTTGACAAGAACAAGAACTTGTGGCAAACTGGGCCGCTGAGCTCGACAAAGTTTAAGCTGTTTGTCCCTTTACCAAAAAACACAAAAAATAAGCACAACGTTACATATAACATTTAAAAAGTGTCACTAAAAGACCACAGCGTAGTAATGCGATAGCTAGAACACTGGTTTCGGATGACATTAGAGTCCTCTGTGAAGTGGTATTTGTAGTGTGGAAACCACTAATACCTTACTTTTATATGCAAATTAAATACCGCGGGGACACAGAACAAAACATCTCGGTTGGTAAAATTATATCAAGTGGAAAACAGTTGCTACTTAAAATCCGCAGCTGACGAGGGATTTCTGTATTAAATTTAATGGGCAGCTTCTGTTTCGTTGATGTATAGTTAGTTTCACAAGAAATATGCCTGTGTATTATATATTTTGTTTCTTTCTATTAATTTTCTTATTATGTTAGGCCTTGTGTTGTTTCTAGTCATTAGCAATATAGATCTTTGTAAGCGTCTTCCGGTAATTTAAATTATTAAGAAACGAAAGCACACATGGAGGTGTATTATAACTAGTTCAAAAGCTGTCGTCAGCCTAATGTCTGGAATAATAAAAGTTTTGCAATTATTTTTACAAAAGCTGCGAAATTCCACGTACAAAACGTCTTTGCCGTATTGTGTAAGTGTTTTGTATATGTATGTTATGGATATGAGAAGTGTAGTTTGAATTTATTGTGTTATATGAAAGGTTGAAATGTTTTCCTTCTTAAAACTAACATTTAGACCACAAAGACCAGTTCAGTAATACCATGAGAGAGCTCTAATTCGAACTGGTAATTATAAGTGGACACCTGATGTTGGGCTTACGTATTAAGATGGTAATCCATGATACTGCTCCATTTTACGTCTCCATGATGATCTTAAGATATTGGCTGTTTATGAAAACACTACCTATATGCCTCTTGTTAAGTTTTAACCTGGTGGGCAGGATTGTTAAGAACTTTTCAAACGATGTAGTTGACGTCATTAATTATAGAGTATAAAACTGCTTAAGTTATTAATGCGATATGTGGATTAAATTATAGACTCTCTCCAGACATTTTCTTCATTAATGTGGGACAATTCATAAATTGTTGTGGGATAGCAATGGTTAATACCTACTTATTCATGAGCTAAATATTAATTTATTATAAAATTTAATCTTTCGTTTAAATAATTTTACTGTGGTTGTTCCAAACATAGTAGCCGATTGGTTAGTACTCCAGTTTCTTATTCGGAAAATCCCTAGTTTAAATCTCGGGCCGGATACCGGTTATGCTGACTATTTCTAGTGGTTTTTCTCAGTGTCTTCAGGTAAGTTGAAACAGCGTCTCTAATTAGGCCAACACTAATTTATTCAAAGCCTTTTACATTTCATTAGTGATCCTACCATTCGACACAACATGGCCTGAACTACTGGAAATGTCATTGATTAAACTACACAAATTTTGTGCTTGTATTAATTCTTCGTAGTAACGAATAACTTTTCTTGGAACTATATTCGACCGTTATGATCCTTGAATTAAAATTTTAATTTTCCTGTTGATTTCTGCAGGTCGTTCTATACCAACGTCTAAACCAATATTCGGCTGTTCATAAAAATCAATATGAACATCATAACATTGAAAGTCACCCAAATTTGTACTCTTTAATTCACTACCACAGAATATACCAACTTGGAGCCATTGCGTACTTCACCGATTTTACCAACATTTCTTTCACTCTTTCTCTCTTGCTTTCACTTATTATTTATTTGAGTTTAATTTATGAATTTGCCTATATATATATATATATATATATATATATATATATTTGTTTTTGTTAATTTATCTCTGTAGTTATTTGTTTTATCTAAATGAAAACAATACGTTAAAATGGTACCTGATCATAAGTTCTGTTAAATTGTATGATACTTGAAGCTAAATCACTGGTGGCTGGAATATTGTAGCGGAGTCCCTAGGGTCGACAGACCTGTGAATATTTTACCCACTGACTGCAGTGCTGTGTCATAAATCGAAATGTGGTGAGCGGGATGCATACAAGCAAATATAATACAATGCGAAAGAAAACAGAAATACGCAGTCTAAAAAAGCCGAAGCATGTACAATGCAAACATTGCCGAGGGGCTATGCAAACAGAGAGTCGAGTTCTGATGTACAGTCCGGAACAAAAACAACAGAGATATGCAACAACATTTTATGGTACTGACCCCCTACAAAATAGGTGTTCAGTTTTATTCTAAGCAACTAAAAACATCAACTGATTAAGTCTAAACTCGTCTATTTCCCATCAGTAAACTGTATAGTTAAATATAGTTTCTTACTGCTGAGAGACATGCCAAGTTCATAACTTCGTTTCATAAATCTTAAAAAAATTTCAATAGACAACTATCTTATAATACAAACCTGCTACGTGGACAGATCCAATTTCTTTTAAAAAGTATGTTAATTAAATGTCTACAAATGAGAGCATCTCTGTATTCGATATCCCTTACAAATCTAAACTAAACAGATAAGTGGGGGATTGTTTTTTGTGCCGCACTGGAAGTTTTATTAATTCAAATAAATCATAAAATTACTAACAATAACCTATTTAATACTCGTACGTCGTACTGGTACACTTTCTCTGCTGTTTTAACATCTTACGAAAATTAAAGCAAATGTAGAATAACCTGTGTTACGCCTACATTATACGTATTGAACTGTGAGCACATTAAGTCAGCGCTTTTTCAAGCATCACGTAGCTTTGTCACTAAGGAAGTGAGCTGCAGCTTTAAAATTTCCTTTCGACATACTTTATCATCTGATACAACATAATTTTTACAGGCAAATTATTTACATAGGATTAAATTTTATTCAGAGTATTTGTTTCTGTCCATTTTTCGCTCCCCCCCAGAAGTATCTTTCAGGGCCCCCTCAGAGGGACGGTGGCTAAACGCTGATTTAGGACATTATAATGAAACCATTCCGAGTTCTTCATTTTAGTATCCTTGAGCAAATTTTTTAAAGCTGTAAGACAGAGCATTCCCTCAGCAGTCTTCAGTGGGCTTCTGTACGTATCATTAAGTACAGGCATACCTCGGAGATGTTGCGGGTTCGGTTCCAGACCACCGCAATAAAGCGAGTCACACGAATGTTTTGGTTTCCCAGTGCATATAGAAGTTATGTTTACACTATACTGTAGTCTTTTAAGTGTGCAATAGCATTACGTCTAAAAAAACAATGCGAGACATTGCGAGAATTACCAAAATGTGACACAGAGACACGAAAGTGAGCGCGTGCTGTTGGAAAAATGGCGCCGATAGACTTGCTCGACGCAGGGTTGCCACAAACCTTCAATTTGTAAAATACGCAATATTTACGAAGCGCAATAAAACGAGGTATTCCTGTACTTATTTAATATAAATTCTTTTCAGACAACCTGTTTCATGCTGCATAGTTTGTACAACCCTGGGTTGAAGGGCTCGTATCATTAATGTTTCCTCTTCCACAGCGAAGTGCCATGGAGAGTGAAAGTGTGGTTCTTGGCAAACAAGCTGTTAATTGGCGGGATACAGCGGCTGATTATGCACAAAATCAGCATACTCATCTTAGCAGGAGTCTAATGGGTGTACCAAATGCAGCTCGCTTACCCATTTTTGTGCAAATCAAGCATTTCTTGGTATCGGGAATATTATTTCGCCATCCTTCATCCCTTACATCTTCTCTTCTTTCCTTTAATTCAATCAGTTTACTCCTTTTATTTTTAGTTCTTTTATTAAGAGAGGGATAAAATAGAAAATAATTTTGGATGCAAATGTGGAGTTAGAAAGGACAGAATGACGAGGAAAAAGACATTCTTTTTCATTCTTTCTTTTTGTGTCTTTCTGATTTACTTATTTATTCTCTCTTTTGGATTTTCTCTAGTTCATTTTTATTCGTCCTTCCTTGTTATGTTTTACCTACTGCTTGCTTATCCTATCTGACTGCAGACTGATTAAATTATGGCCTCATAATTTGTCATCCTCATCACCTGATTAGACGATTTGGTCTGTTCCGAGAAGAAAATTTTGTTTTAAAATTACGAATCCACAAATATCTTGGTGTCTCGTGGGAAATTGAAGATAAAAGATAATATATGGTAGATAATAATTTTTTACTTCTGGAAAATGCAATTAATTTTACCAATACATTTTTGATTTGAGATTCCAACTTCGTTGAAGATGTCTCATGTGGTCTTTTGGGATTTTTGCACCGTGTAATCTAATACGTGATTATTAATGTTTCTCCGAAACGTCTTTATCACTGTGCTAACCTGATACATCATGAATATAGCCCAACGTAGAGAGTCACCGTTTCGCTAACCTGCTCTCTGTGATGATAATAATAAATGTGGTGACGATTATGCCAGCGTTTATCCCTCACATTGGCTCCACTGTTATGATCCGCTACCAGGGGTCGGCCACATAATAGAATATGTGACTAACACCATCACTTCCACCCGAATGGCTGACTCCATCCCACCAGATGGCTAGCGTTACCAGACACGCTGCTTCTAGACATCTCCGTTTGTTTTGCTGTAAGACTTCCTGTTTTGCATAGCCTGTACCATATTGCGTGGTAACTCAATTTAACTGAGCACCATCGTACGTTTGTTACTTTTAGTATAGGGAAGTGTGTTTGTTACTGTGGTTTAAAATCCCACAAATCTATTTGGAGGCTCGAAATGAATGTGCAGTGTAGTCGGTTAAATTCTCTTTGTCTTTGTCGAATTAGGGCAATTGTAATGCAATTAAAATTTTGGAAGATAACGTTCGTACGTGCTAATACTAGTGTGAGTACTTCTGCCTTATCCTGAAAACATTTGCAGCTTCAGGAGTTAGCTACAAAATCTGAAATGGAATAATTGAAATAATACGTCCTGTGACTGAAACGAGGCCCTTACCGACACAGCATGGCGCATCCTCAGGCTGTAATTGGCAGAGAAATTGGTGAATATACTGAATAAGCAGTAGCGGATATTCGACAATGGGTGATCCACCAGCTTAGAGATTGGACAGGGCTCTTATTATTCTATAGATATTCTAATTGTTTTATATAATGTTCTAATTAGGTCAAAGTTAGAGAACGTCTTAGACGTGTCGAATAATCTTACATAGATTGACTCAAAAAAAAAATAGAAACCATATAAATAAAATGCGATAATTTGTGTTATTATTATTTCTTTCATTTTTATATTTTACGTAGAAATTATTTAATTTTAGAACATTATTTTTCAGACATCTCGATGTTATATTTCTTATCAGTGTCTTCAAAGGCAAAATAAACTGACATTCCACTTTGGGCACTGCTGGCATCCATGTACTTACAAGACAAATCAACCTCGAGCTTATTTAAACATGATAGGTAATCCAGTAATCCTTCAAACTCCATAACAGGTTGGAATGTCTTGACAATATGAGCAGTTATTAGCTTTTTAAAACTGACGAGTGACTCTGTTCCATGGGTTAATTAGGTAGGTGCTTATTTAATAAATATAGAATTAATAATCGATAAAATAGTCTGTGAGATTTCAGGTTCTCACGGCCACAAACATGAAGGTGACTGTATTCTGGGATGTTGTACCGTGTAGTCTGATAGTTTACCGACGTTTCTGATGTGCTTTCTCCCTTTATCAACAACTCTTCATCAATCAAAATTATCGAGGACAGTATACGTATGTAAGCTTGTGTACGAATGAATATACAGTACACACGTGGGAACGAGGGATGGTTCTGCTGCCGATTGAAACTGCCAGTAGACCCATTGAGACAAAGGTGCTGCTATGATTGAAGTATTATATTCGGACTGGCCTCTGCTCATATGTATGAATGTGAGGGGTTGAAGTTGTGTTCTAATCAGAGCGGGACATGGCTGGGGCGGGGACTGTCTGCTATTATCTCTGATGATCATCATCAGCAGCAGCATCCATCCAATCAACCCTAGCAAGGGTCGGCCGGTTCATGTCTGGAAGAAAAGTCACAACAGCTGGAACACTGTGCACTGCGTCATTTTGCGTGCCTGCTGTCCGTTTACAGTTCACATGACCGTCATATGCAAATATATTATAGTCTTTTATTGTGTTAATTAATTATTAGATTGTTTGTCTGCGTACTTAACGATATACGTTACGAAACGTTGAATGGTTGGAGATTCTTCAAGGTATTTAGAATTTTTGTGCAGGGTTAACCATATAAATCTCAGACACCCAAAATACGAATTAGGACAGGTAATTGCGTGTCCTGAGTTCGGCATAAATCGGGGAAGGTATTCGAAAGTGCAATATTTGTAACTTGTCCGTGATTTGTACGTTACATAACGAAGCATATTCGGCTGAAGAGATTATTTAGATTCATTTAAACAGAAATATGATTGTGAACTGAACATTTTCGTGGCCTATTTAAAGATTCTAACTCATATTCTCCTGGAAGGACTGAAGACAATAACATAATACTGGTTCACTTACTGATAGACGAAATTATCAGGTGACAGCTGTTCCTATAACCTGGCCAACAGAATAACTAGTTGGACTGATGATTTACTGGTTGAATTCGATGTTATCTAAGTGGGATTTCAGGTCCTAACGGTGGTGAGTATGAAACGAAAACCATCTGGGATATTGCGTCGTTTTGTCTTATATTAAGCTGACCGAAATTTCAGAGGCGTGTACTGTCTCCATCATCGGGGCGATGAGTTGAATGACAGACCGCCTGGCTACCTGGTTCACTGACAGCCCGCTTGAATGACCTGTTGTCAGGCAGCTGACTGAGTTACTGACTGGTTGAAGGGCAGTAACAAGATGCGTGCAGCAGTATCACGTGGCAGATGAACTGTGACATCCGCCAGGTAGATGTCGACAGGTGTCTCTGCCACGAGCTAGCAAAAAAATGGCATTTTAGTGTTACGTCACTGTTCCATGTCACCAATTTCACCCACAAGCCAACCAAATGCCCTGCTCAATGGACGCCCACGATGCGGTGTTTCCCCGAAGAACAATTTTCGGTTCTGTCCGTCCTGTTCCTTTTTTCGTTATGGGCCA
Source organism: Zootermopsis nevadensis (assembly GCF_977971745.1). Lineage (NCBI taxonomy): Eukaryota > Metazoa > Arthropoda > Insecta > Blattodea > Termopsidae > Zootermopsis > Zootermopsis nevadensis. The sequence goes on along the minus strand of NW_028259153.1, from coordinate 9,030,130 downwards.
AAATGAATCTTAGGTTATGTAATGCCGTTTTGCAGCAATATCTTCACGAAACATTTCAATTTTACTACTAATGGGAAAGGTGTGCCTGCTCACGTCTCTTTTATCCGAAATTACTGAAATAGTTTTGATGAAATCTGGTATTGAGTATCTGCTCTAAAAGTTAGTGGGCTCATTTAATATTTTATATCGGTCCAACATACATTACTTAAGGAAAAATTCAATTCAACTCAATTAATTTATTTACGTGTTTGCCAACAGCAAGAAGCCAATAACAGGCAAACACTGATAATACATACAATAATAATGAAATAATAATGAAAAATAGTACACAAACAGATTAACTAAACTTATACATGTACAGTTTTAAATATAACTGCCAAGTACAGGCAAACCCAAAATAGAAACAATATTAACACAAAGCAAAACAAATGAAGAAATATAAATAAAAACAAATAATCCACCTAGGGAACACTAATATAATTGTAAAACGTTAAACAAATATAAAAAACAGATAACTAAGCTAGATCATCTATAAGACACCTATCTAGATCATTTCCCTCATTGAGAACTGTTCTCAAGGGAGACAATGTTTATGCTAAATACGTCCAAAGATTTACATACGTCATTTTCAGCGATGACGCACCTGGCTGAAGGACTGTGTCTTGCTCACATTAAAAGTAGAAAATTCTCTTATTTGCCTCGCCGGCACACGTAAACCAACAGCGTCCATAATGGAATGGCAATTTATTTTGCCCTTAAAGACATTAACAAGAAATAACGCATCGAGATGTCGTCGTCCGGAATAAAGTGTTCTAAAATTTAAAGTAGATAGGATCAATTCATATTTGCGTGGGATATTAAACTGAAAAAAATCGGTAATTGCACAAACTGGCAAATTTTCTTTGAATGTTTTCAAATTTATTAGAATCTGTTATCCTAATAAGATCGAAACGTTTATATTTGAAACGTCTTTTATGATACATAAGCATTATCTTAGAATAAATTAAAATATAATTTTTAAAATAAATATCAGAATATTAGTCAATGAGAACGTATATTCATGACACATAATAGGCCCAAAGTTGCTTATCTGAATAGACTACAGTTTGTTTTAAGAATACTGAAGTGAAAAACTGCTCCTTTAGCTAATTCCTTTGTTAGAATTATGTGAGACACGAATTTGCCGTCTTCTGGGTTTTATCACCGCGTAGTCTGACAGAAGATTATCAACGTTTCAGAGGTCGGTGCTGCCTCCATCATCAGGGCGATGTATTGCTGTTAAACTTCTACCAGTCTGCACGGCGCTATCAACCCAGACGACAGCCTCTTCTTACTAACCGCTGTAAGAACGTGAAATCCTAATTATGAGAGCCATCTCACTGTATAAATTTTCACCGTTGTGTTGATTTTGATAGCAGACAAAAACCTTTTAGATGGAAATTTATTGTATTTATAATGTAGCTACGTCCGTACTGCCGAATTTCCTCAGAAACCAACCTTTATATTTTTCCAGCAATGTCATTTTTAGCCAATCTCTTGGTAAAGTAAATGTTTTGCCAGCTTTGATCTTTTGACTGTTAGAAGTGACCCTCCTTCAGCGTTGTGTTTACATGAAGAACATTTACTGTCTGCGGTCAAAGGATGGTCAGAGGAATGGAAATAAAAGCTTTATGTAGTATTTGTCTTTCTGTGAAGACGTCATATTTCCGGAGTTAATACAAGAATTGTGTACGCGGACTAAAAATGGATATCTGTGTAACCAGAGTGCACTTGCAATTTTTTTCATTTAACTCAGGAACGTAACTTGATAAGTAAGACAAAATTCACTTACTCCCTTGTAGGCAAAACTATTATTTTTATAAATGAGATACCCTTGTATGCGTCAATAAATTATTTACCTGTTACAAAAATGATATGAAAAAGAACATTTTTGTTCATACTCGTCACCGTGAGAACTTTAGATCTCACCTTTAAATCAGTAACTCTACAGAATTTTATTGCCAGTTTCACAGGTTATGATATAACTCTAATTACCACATGTTTCGACTACGTGTAGTCATTATCAGATTTTGTATTACTTAATCTCCAAAAGAGAATTTTGTAGTTTCATTCGCTGATGTATTCTATCATATTTATGAAGTAAACGTTGTGTCGTTATTTGATATCAGGCCGTCAGCTTATAAAACAGTTCAAATAATTACACATTGATCACACATTCTAAGCATATGATATGAACACGATACTTGATACAGTATTTCAAGGTTCATAGTACGCAGTGCTAAATATAAGTTTTAACATTTCAAGGAGTCTACCAGCTGGATATCCGGGCTTCGATTTTCCCCCAAAAGAGCACGATGTTTTCTTCGCCATAGCAACGTCCATTCTGTCTCTCAGGTCCACACAACTTTCTTTCCAATGGGCAGGCTGGGTTTTTAATCTATAGGGGTGGTGAAATTAACGGCTTATCTCCATTTAGTTTCGAGGATAAGAATATGTGGAACTATACCTCTACTATACAGTTACATGCGTCATGCTTGGTTAAGCACCAGGTTCAACGTTACCTTTGTATTTGTTGAATGTGACACAATCATTGTATGTAGGCATATCTTACATGTGTAAATTAGCAGTAATGGTTTTTGTATAATATGTAATATCATTGTGACTGATTTTAATTAATTATAATTGCCGTATTTCTTAAGATTACAACCATAAATAAAATAATAGAATTTATGAATGAAGTTGATTATAGAGTTCAGTTTCCAAGGTTATATTCCGGTGACAAAATTTTTACTCAAAATTCACCGTAATTTGTAGCTGTCATAAAAAATTTTAAAAAAATGTTTCAATATTATTGAGTTATTGATAAAGCTTTTGTGTCATGTGCTGGTTAAAAACCTAACTACTTATAAGGACAGGATACTGAGACAATAAATTATTATGGCAAAGTAATATTGTGGGGAAGAATTAGGACCAGGAATTTGTTGCGGTGCTCCGGGGTAGAAATGGTTCTTGGCAAATATCAATTGGTTAATACTATTTAAGAAAATAATCGCTCTTTACTATGAGAATCATACGAAACACATATAGACTCTGTGAGGGAAAATTCAATATTATTAATGTTTATATCGGATGGTAATTAAAATTAACTCTGACCAAGGTTAATAATCAATATTTTAGGTAGCAAAGTAAGAACGTTGTTGTATTTAAATGTTAATTAATTTGGCAAATCTTTCAAAGCATTCGATCACAATCGGTCAAAAATTAGTAATTATGGTTCCATTAAAAATTCAAACATGTAAAATCATTTCTTGAAGCCCGCAGCTCGTCTAAAGGCTTTGTAAATATCCTGTTCCTGCAGTAAAGAAAATGCAGCTGAAAGTTTGAATGGTTAATGTGTTTAAGGAAATAATTGCTGTTTATTCTGAGAATCGTACGGAATTAATTGATACAGTCCGTGGGGGAAAAATATAGAGTTGGTGATTGTTAATGTAGGTGGTACAAAAACTTACCACTAACTTTAAAGGTTAACAATCTAGAATGGGCCCACTCGAGTTTCTCTTTACCCTTACTAAGTTACAGGTATAGTAAATGGAAGCACACAATACATACATACTAAGGGCGCCCCAAAAATTAGTGGTAAGAATATCGAATTTTATGTAGGTCCATTAAAGATTTTTGAATACTGTACTTTCCCTGTTATTACATACGAGAAAGTAAACATTGTCAAAGGGATATGTTATCAGAATCGATGCACAGATTCGGTTATTTTGTCATCAAAAATCTAACAATTGCATATCTTCTGATTCCACTGACTCCATGGTATTTCTTGGAAAATTGGTAGGCCAAGTTGTTTAGATATTTGAATAAAAATTTTCTTGGATATTATCCATCGTCTAGTAAATAAAATATAAAACATAAAACGATGTTTCGGAGATGGGGCTCTATCTCCGGAGATAGGGATTAGCTTTATCTAGTGGGCCCAACTGAGTATGAACCTGAAGACGGAGATAGAGCCCCATCTCCGAAACGTCGTTTTACGTTTTATAGTTTACTAGACGATGGATAATATCCAAGAAAATTTTTATTCAAATGACTCATCACCATCGTCAAGAACTTTTAGAGTTGTTTAGATATTCCTCGCTTTTTATAGAATTCCAATATTCATCGCCGTCTTCACAAGACGCTGTTACAGGTTATAATTCTGTGACGTAAGAATCCAATCCACATACTATTTCTTTAACATTATCTTAGTATGGTGCTTCAGTTACTCATGGCCAGGATTTACTACAAAAATTTTGAATGAATTTCTCTTCTCCTCCATTTTCGTTTTATGCCCCACCTATCTCATCCTTCTTTGTATGTCCTCGAGTGAAGAATACACAATATAAAGCTCCTCATTATGTAATTTATGCCTTCCTGCTACTTGCTTCCTCTTAAATCAAAATATATTTCTCAGCGTCCTGTTGCAAAAGAACCTGATAGCATGTTTTTCCCTTAGTTTGGGAGACGAAGTTTCACACCCATATAAAATAACACGTAAAACTATAGTTTTATATATTTTATTCTTAAAACTTTATAAATATAAATTCAGAAATTAACTCGTTTTGTAGAATCTTCTGTTGTAATATAAATACGATGTTAAGTTTGACGGACTGTACCACCTCCCCATTTCTTCACACACGTTTGGTTATATAGGAACCTGCCACAGCACCACTTAGCTGATTACTTGCCACCCCAACCCTCGTGTCATCCGCCCCCCAGAACAGACAATCATTCTGCTTTCGGTCGATGCAAATATACTAGCGCTCTCTGGTGATATCATCGACTGAACACGAAAAAGGTTTCCTCCTTCTCTACTTCAGCAATGACAGATACGTGCACGGGGCCCACAGGATTGTGAACAAAAATTCCATATTGCATTCTCTTAATTCGACCGTCCGAATTAATCAGTACTGATTGAACTTAGGTATGTCTCACGTGTCTATTGTCAGAGAGTTAGTTACAGAAGATCTCATTTGGGGAATTACTTGTAAGAATTGTTCTCTTCTGCAGAAATATATATAAGTTTTATCCTTATATTTTGTTTGTAGATAATGTTGCTGCTCGTTGTAATACGTACACAACTTTAATTACTGTAACCAAAAGATCGCGTTCAGATACACGGGAAAAACGTAAATTAATTGTGCCAATGTTGGTGTTCTGTATTGTAGCGTGGTGTGAACTTGTAGGTAGATAACAAACATTGCAGAGGAACACAATTTACAAGTCCACAAGATGTTAACAAGCCACAAGCCAACATCGAATCTTCAACGTTGTAAGTCTCGTAAAATGGCGGTGATTTGGACGCGGGAGAATATTTGAACTAAGAAAGGAGAAATAATAGGAGATTGGAAACATTTTAATAATGAGGGGCTTCATAATTTGTATTCTTCGCCAAATGTAATTAGGGAAATAATATCGAAGAGAGTGGTCGCTCTGATAATGTAGGCAGTAAGCACATCTGAAACGTTGGTCACTTTCTGCCAGATTACACGGAGTAACATCTCAGAAGACAGTCACGTTCTGACTCCAAGAGTTATATTTACAAATCTGGTATTAAAAATCAGTTGTGAGTCTGTGCGTTCCCCTCGTTTGTTGAACCGAGTATTACTTCCTGGTGGGATCAAAGTACTTCCTGTTGTGCTTTGTCAGCAAACAATTACGGATCGGTCAGACGTAGTAACGTAGCTAACACGTGGTGCAGCCTCACCCCCCCCCCCCCAACGAAAGTAGTTTCCAAATGTATATTACTCACTGTTTTGTGTTATTTGTTTATTAGAAGCATCAGGACCAGCATAGTCACCAACTGTTCAATTTTCACGTAATCAGGATAGTTTCCTATTACATAAAATATTGATATGACTTTTAAACTTGTATTAATTCATCTGAAAAGTTTGTAATACGTTTTAAGACAAAACTCGACCAGCCGAAAAAAGTTACGCAGACCAAGACTACAATACATATCTTCAGCACGGTATTAGAAGATCTGGGTAGCGTTTAGAATGTTACAAATTTATAAGTGCATAGGCTATATAGAATTTTATGGTAAGCTTGAACTAAGGGTATGTCTGTCTTCTGGGTTGTTGCGCTGTGTAGTCAGGTAGAAGTTTATCGACGTTTCAGGGCCCTTATGATGGCAGCAAGGACCTCTGAAACGTCTACCAGACTACACGGCGCGACAACCCAGAAGACAGCCATCTTCAGATTCCCCGCCGTCAGAACCTCAAGCATAAACTACCCTTTTGTCAAATAATCTTGTTCTTAATGTGAAAGACGAAATTTAACACATGCAAAACAGTAGGTAAAATTATTCTGATTTTTTTCTCAGTAAATCAACAAAGTTAGAAGTTTAATTGTTTGCTTGTTAATGAAGACGGTCATATTATTTGTGATAAACAGTGCTCTTGATTTAGAAATCAATTTGCTTCAACCGTCAACTCACTGAGCAGGAAGCTTTCCGCTTGTCTTGGCCGTCGCCTTTGGACATTGAGGACGCCTCACTACGGCCCACTAAAGTAACGGAGCATATTAATCCCAAGTTCTCGAGCTCAGCTGTTTCGGATGCACACTTGTGGGGGCGCTTCACGCATCAGAGGGCCAAGCACGTGTCGGTCATATGGCATTCAGCAACCGACCAGCTGCTGTCAGATTCGACAAAGTAGAGCAACATTCAGGCTCCGAATATTGAAAACGACGAACAGATAAACCAAACCGGCATTGCTCATGGAGTAGACTGACCACGCTCTAGACGCCCGGGGCCACTGCAAGGAGTTATAGGCTCTGGGCACATCCAGCTAGCCTCCTATCCAATCCCTATTAAAGTCCTTTTCTCTGATAAGGATGTCGAAACGCGGATGACGAATAAAGAGAATCTTTACTCGGTAAAATGTTCCAGGCGCTGTGATAAGTGAGCCTGTAGACACCTCTGAAACGTCAATATTTGGCAGTATACACTAGATTACAAGACGCAATATCCCAGAAGACAGCCACTGTCACACTCGTTGCCGTGTGAACGTAAATTTTCACCCATTTCAATACGCTACGCATTGTTACAACCCAAATCTCTTGCATCTGTTTCAAAGACATTGCGCCTCTACCTTCTGAGTCTTCCAATCGACTTCTCCCCTAGAGGTTCTCAGCCAAAATTCTTTATTACTTTACTGCTTCTCTCATCCGAGATTAAACAAATCACACAAAAGCGCATTGATCAAGGAATAGTAAAATCATATTTTTCACACTCTGACCGTCTATTACAGTTTCTCTGAATTTACCTCCCTTAAAATATGCCAGTAATTAGTATTTTGACATTAGCTTTGAGTTGTGTGTAAGCATAGTTTTATATTTATCGAGATCTGGGGTTGTGGACTCGAAATTTCGCTCAGGGCATAGATGCGATTATCATACTATTAATAACTATTAAGTCCTCCTCTGATTTTTGAAATATGTAATAGGGTACTTTTGCCGTGTAAATCTTGATATTCAGTGAACTGTAGACGTCTTTTCAATTATTTTGAGAAAATTTAATTAAAATGTTGGCCATAAAGCAAATACATCGTTTCCTTCGACTTAGAAAGATTACGAGTAATTTTCTGGTAACAGAATTGGGAGTTTCAGTACCGTTATTACGAAAGACCACCTCTGGATGTGATCTTGAGCCAGTTTCATCCACTCCTCTCCTACCAAACTTTTCAACACAATTCCTAACACCATCTCATGCCATATTCGGTCTTCAAAGTGACCGCTTTTCGAAAGATTTTTTTCGATAATTTTTATTTATTTCTTATGTCTTCCTACTTAATTTTGTTGAAACAAAATTCTTGTTCTGATTATAATAACTTCCTTGCCTTTTATACAACCTGATGGGTGTTACCGTGTTAACAAAAGCTGGTCACTGTACTGTATTCAGTTAGTTTAAGTTAGTCCATACCGCGATATCCTGTATCTCTGTTGTCCATTTTAATAATATACTTCAATCACGCCTAGACTTCCAGACTGGTATCTTTCCCACACACACAACTTACACCCTCCGATTTTCCCAATTTTGTACCACTCGTGCTTTGTGGTCACAATAACAAGAATTTCACAATACACACAAATTGTCGAAGAGTCACGCCCAATTCGGTCTTCAGTGAAGGCTGTGTTCGTACAAGCACGTACTTCCGGTCAGCACACTCTCCTCTCAATAATCGGAAACACTCACAAAGAGTATTTACCTAACATTAAATGTTCCGTTGTTGACTGTAGCATCGTGAAAGATAATCTGCAGATATAGTGGCACGTGACGGACACGTGACCAGTGCTGTGTGACTAAATACTTTAATATGAGGGGTTGACGTGACACACGCTGGGTAGCTTCAACACAAAGCTCTTCAGGAACAAATGCTCTCGTTCCAAATGGAGTACGAAATATTCCGAAAAATAATTGACAACAGTAAAAGGAAACATTCTAACGTCCAAAATACGTAATCTTAGCGCCTCAGGTTCATAACTTTGACACTCACTTGTCTTTTCCCTATTAAATGTATAGTAATTTTTATGTTGAGGATAAAATCACGACATCACTGTTAGCTATAAAATAATTTCTGGCATAAACATAGATTTTAGATTGTGATTTCTAAGCTATGTTATCCAGTATTGAAGATGAGTACCATCAGTTTTGAGTAACCTACTGCCTCCATCTTCAAGTTAGAAGATATAGGCAGCAGGTTCATATAGACAGTTTTATAATTCGTAGTAGTAGATGTAATATTTGGGGTAAAGCCCCCATCAAATCACGCATCCATTCGCACTGTTCTAGAATGTCTTTTGCGAAACGACAGATTGACATGGAAGCCCTCCTGAAGCGAGCGTTGGGTACTCCTGAATCTATAGGCAACAAGCTGCAGTTTATGTGTTGACAAGGACGTGAGGAGCCAGAATTGTACGGGATTATACTAATCTGGCGCCTCGTGCCGTCCGGTTGTAAAGCTTCTAGTCCCATGTTATCCCCTGCTCTGATGCACATGCCAGACAAACTGAAAGCGGAATGGACGTTGCGTAATGGACCATCATCACGAAACTGTAAAGTACCTTTCCCCATGCCTGGAAGATCTAAGAATCAAAACTTTTAGGTTGTTGTAATTTATTTTATTTGTCAGTTAAAATCACAGTCCAAAATAATCTTTATTAATGTTTTTGTGCTTTTTCTCAGTCTCTCCTAGAAATTGCTTAAAATAGACAATTTTTTTTTTAATTTGAGATTTTCATGGCGGTGAAGATGATGAAGTTCTTCAGGGCTGAACGTGGAGGCTGTATGTTTCTCCAAAACGTTGGCTTTCACCGACGAGTCAGTACGGCGCCAAACCCCAGAGCATCGTCAATTGTTTCTTCCTTCTTCCTTACCGATTCCTAACTATTTTCTCATTTTTAACTCTACTCTACATAACATGATCTGATTGTTGTTGTCAGAAGATATTATTTCACCTGCAGAAATTACACTATCTACGTAACGTGAACTATGTGGGGAAGTTAGATAAACCACTAAAGATTTATGATAATGGTTGATTCATTATACGAATAATATTTTGGTCACTATCCTTTGGGTTATTAAATTTTCTAGATTTACTTTAACACATTCCATAATGAAATTCTTATTGTTTGTTTTCACTCATTTACATTTTGATCTACGTAATTCTACCCACTGTTTTCTTCCATATTGTTGATTGTTTGTAATGACTATAAGGTGTATGAGAAATTTAGATGGCTGTAGAGGATATTTATGTGGAGTGAGGTTATGTTACATAGGTCTTATAAATAACTGTGCCGATTGTGAACACATGTTTGCTTCTCGTGTGAATATTTAAACAATAAGCATTCATTCGGCTAACAATTAAAAAAAGTCTTCTGTCGTAATTTCATGATTTGGTGGTATTACATACACTGTAACATAGCAGAACCGATAACATGAAATGTTTCTTTAGCCAGCTCCAGTCTACGCTCGCAGCGAACGTAAGCCTCAACTATCTGGCAGGCTAGACCTGGCTAACGTTGCATTTTATGTTATTGGTACTACTGTTTTTCATTGTAATATATGGTATGCCACTGAACCACAAAAGCAAGAGAGAAGGATTTTTATTTTTCAGTCATATACGGTTAATATGTACGCTCCGACCGTTAAAAATGTATAGATCTAAATCATATTCGTACCTCGCCGATTTCTCGTTTCATCATGTGTTACATTATGTATACTTCACAACAGAATATTACATTCTTATTAATTGTAGGGAATCTCAGTATCTGGCAGTTGTTGTTCATTTGAACTGAGGACAGAGGAAGATACGATTAAACCTCAATATCGGGACATAGTAACGTATTGTATGTAGCTGGAACCTCAACCCTCAACTCCATTGTGGCTTTGTCTTTTTCCTCTAGGACCAAAGCAGACAAAAGATTTGTATTCGTGTGTGGCTGGATCGTTCGTGGGAAAATCTGTGACGTCATACGTAGTCCTGGTATCCCCCAAGAGGTTTGTCTGCGAAGGAAAGGAAGAAGACCCTCATAATTCTTAATTAGCGAACGATTTTCTAGGCTTTCTGTGTCTCCCCGTTCTGAAGCCGCGTGCGAGGGAATCCCCTGGGCCAGAGTCACGTGATAGTGCATCTCACACGAGTGTCGGTTTACAGCGTGGGTATGTCAAAGCAGAGAGAGGTCCAGTTCGAACCCTGGGAAGTTTTGACTGTGCTTTTACAATACTATTCAGCCTGAAGACGGTGTTACTGTAGATCTCTTTGAAGCCAAAACTTGTCTATGGTATTTAAGAGTAGGGTCACTACCTCAAAGAAATTACAACCCGTCCCCCTTACAAAAACCAGTTAGTTAATGGTGTTTAGGGAAACGATCGCTGTTTGTGCAGAGAATCATATGAAACCCATAATGCATTTTGTGGGAAAAATTCTGAGTTGCTGGTTGTTACACCAGTTGGTGCATAGAGTTACGATTACGCTTTAAATATAGAAATTTATAACCTTAGACAAAGAGGAGCCCGGTTCGAGCCCTGAGGAATTTTTAATGTCGCTTTGTGGTATATTCAGTTTAAGGACATTGGTGTTGTATTAGCAAAACTACTATCCAGTATATTCAAAATATCAAATATGTACTTTTTGTTATAGAAACACCCAATTCGAACCCTGGGAAATGTTGACTGTGGCTTTGCAGCAGCCTGTCTGCAGTTTGAAGGCCGTCGAATTTTTATATTATTAAAACCATTTGATCAGTATTTTCAAAATGTAAATTATTACACCGTTTTGGGTATGAAGACGTTAATTCTGAGACCCAAGGAATTTTGACTGTAGTTTTAAATATTTATGTACCTAACTATTTTCAAAATGTCAAGAATGGTGACCGATCTGTTTTCAAGTCTTAAACATCTTGAAATCTTAATAAATCACTACGTTTCGAAGGACAGATTTCTTTCGTATTCTTTCATTTACAAGGTGAGGAAACACCTATTCTTTTCGATCCGATAGACTGAGCTATTTTCGATCGAAACGTAGTGACTTTAGTTTTCAGACTCTTAAACCGGCGGGCCATGGTTAAGTTCAAAATACAGTGGATTCATCTTTCTCAGGGACCAGTGATGAGCTCTTGTGAGCTCGGTAATAAACATTCACGTTCCATAAAAGACAGCAATTTATTTACTGTAGCAGAGCGATTATTAATATTAAAGACAGCCTTTGTTCCATACTTATCTATTCATGGTAACATCACGTATTATTGCTGTCATTTGTCTCGAAGCAAGCGATCTATGTAGGTTACCTTTCCAAATGTTGATACAGATATTAGAGGTTCGATATTGGTGCGTCGTCGAACAAGGATTTATCTTCCGTGGGAATGCAATTAGTGCAGTAATACAGAGCGCCATATCATATGCATTTGTTTTATTTATGAGTGAGCTTTTGTCATTCTGTTGCGATGTCACAACATTATAAAGGTGGACAACAGCGCAGTGTGGTGGCCTAACGATAAACCTACTGAATAATTTAGTAACTGTAGGAACGTGGTGTGTGAGTGAAGTGGTCACATCATTATATAGACTCCAGCTTACATAACTCGATGTCTATCACAAGGATACATTTTGTGATCACCAGATCAAAGGACATGGCTAATAAAAAATGACTTTGGCAGTCGTCAGCAAGGATACGGGAGTTACGAAAATGCTGACATTTAACAATTTTCAGTCAGCCTCAGGTCCTTACATGAAGAACTGGGATGCAGTTACCCAAAACTGTATATGAGCAATTATATTTTTAGGGATTTGAAATTGGTAGTTGGGTACAGTTCTGAAATTTTAGTATTTCGTTATTAAAGGCTAGAATAGCTATAGAAAAGGAAGTTACGTAGCCCCATTATTTTCTGTCTTCATAATATTATCAATTATAACCCGCATTAAATCAGAATCGTTAGGAGTCAATTTTCAGAAACAATTCATTGTCATCTCATGTTCTCATGTTTCTCAGGTCGTGGATATTTTCACGTAGTTGAAGTAATCATGTTACTGGACATGAGAATACACAGTAGATCACAGAATTCCTTTCGTTTGTTTCATTAAACTCAAAATGGAACCAGACGTAGCAGGTGCTACAATTGTGTTTTAAACAAATTACTTCTGATGGCGAAGACTTATTGTTGCGTGTAACGCAAATAGTCTATCCCAGTAATGGTAGGATGTAATGTCAACAATATTGTTACAACATCCACATCTAAATCCCGTACTTGATTGCTGCTTGATGGTTGACCAAGATGGCGTGTGATCCCGTCACGCTACGCAAAGTTATGCGTCGATGCGTCATGTGAAGTCAGCGTCTTGAAGTCAGCCTCGTACACTAGTGCCAATATATGCAGATCTGTTTTGAATTAATTTAAAATTCTGCAAAAAATATTTTTTGGATGAAATTAAGAAGGACGTGACTCTCAAAGAAGAAAGTAAAACTGACTTTGAACAATTTAGAAAAATAGAATCTGTAATTCTAGACGCTGTTTCAATTGAATTTTTTAATTGTATATAAGTTTTAGCCATATTTCTTAATGAAACCTTCCAGTACTATCTATTCTTATCAGGCCTAAGTCTGTCCAGTGATCTCTTTCGCGTCCGACTAAAATTCTGTTAGAATTTCTCTCAGTCCTCATGCGCCCCTTCCATATCATTATCTTTTATTTCTTCACTCTAATAATATGTGGCGAAAAGAACAAATAATGTAGCTGCATATTATAAAAAATTGTCTACCTTAATATTATTTACGCCATGCTGTATTCAAATATTTATCTTTAGCACCGTCTGAAACATTCACAATCTAAGAACAATTATAATACAGCTTAACAGCGCCGGGAATTATACGTAAGAACAATATTTCTGTGCTTAAAGCATTACAAATATGATAACAGTACAAGACTTTTAGACGGTGAGAATCTGAATTAGTGTAAATCATGCACATAATTAAATTATTAATTCGTAAAATTATTACTTTACAATTTGTACCAGTAAGCATATTTACAATTAAAGCCGCCACCATCAAAGGGAAAATTCGTTTCATTAGTCATTTCTAAAATTTCCCTCCTTCTTATTTCGTAATAGCAAACGTTCGCGTGTGTGCCGTTGAACTAGACAGTACGTTTCGCCTCGGTTCTGACTGGACTGTCAACATCGTCCTTCCGTACGCCAGAATACTAAGAATTCACTCGACCAAATGGTGCGATTTTCTGTTCTGTTCTCATACAATTGAGCTAAATGGATGCTGTGATCCTTTAACACCCTACTCAGTGGCCTGTATAGGGTGGTACGACCATGAATAACTGATGATCATGACACCCCAGTAAACGCGGGGCCGTTAGGCATATCCCGAATAATTTTCTCTCCGTGAGTGAGAGTGAATTGATTAATATCAATTCGTGGTGAGGATTAGACAAACCGATGTTGCCGGAATTATCGCAGAGCGGACGGATTTCAATCCGACAGCGCACAACTGTCAGAGCATGGTCCCTACTCTGGAGTAGGCCTGCAACGTGCATAGTTACTGTCATTACATTTAAGCTACTTGGTTTAAGTGTTCATGCAGTGTACTGAGTAGTTAACTATGTGGAGCTACACATATACATACATACGTACGCATTATACACATAAGCACATACATGCGTATGTACGTACATCTTTCATATTTACGCACGTAAACACGTACATAAACTATCGATAAAATAAATATACTGCTAAGGAAAATTTAAAAAGAGATTTTCCGACTGAACAGTATCCAAGCTATAAAATTCATCATTACTTGATAGACTGTTTGGTTCGCTCTTTAACTCACAATATTATATCGAATAAAAGGATAAATACATAGGTCTGCGGCAAATTATAAGTGTTATTTTTCAAGGTCATATCCTCTTTTATGTATGGTAGGAGGAGGACCTGACTCGTAGAACTTACCAAAGTCCTTGGCGAAGTTAGTTCCACTGTACTGCCTGCTTTGCGTTCTTGTTTTTGTGAGGAAAGATCGTGAATTATAAATGTTAAAGGGAAGTGACCTTGAAAATAGTGGACCTTAGAGGGATGAAGCAGGTGAGCAATTTAGGGTAGCAGATAAAGAGAATCTGACTTAAGTGACGTAAGCAGGTGACCTAATGTTATCATTCCAAGTATTCATACATCGATCATCAGAATTTTTGGTAATTTCGTACGTGTTTTAGGCCCTCTCGGACTATTATCAGCGTCATCTTATTCAAAATAGTACACTTAGAATTTAGATTATATAAAAAATCTGTCTTCTAAAGTTTTAAAATTACAAACATAAACAAGTATTATATACTATGTTTAAATATTTAATATTTTTATATAAATGTGGTCCTATTTTAATTATAACACTAATCTGTCGAATGTTCTGTTGTGAAATGTGAATACAATGAAGAAATCAAACATTTAGGATGACCCGATTAAGATTGGAAAACATTTGACATTATCAGTAATTTGTGTGTAGGCCTAATCGAAGTTTGTTGGTAGGCCTGTATTAATTAAAACTTTTATTTTAAACTGCAAAGTACTATTAGCGTAGTAAGATGAAAGAGGATACTACCATGACCAATGCATGTAGCTAGATAGTAGAGGTATATGAATATATAAATAAATATGGCGGGGAGAATTTATTTGAAAACGGACACTTGGAATATCGAGAAGGAAGTCGGAAATAAACGTTAAGGTGAATCGTAAGCAAGTAAATTGTGACTATGAGAGGTGGACGCAACTGACTAACTTTCGTATCTAATTGCGTGTGTGGGTACCAATAGTGAAAACCGAAACTTGGGGTTCTGCTAACGGAGTTGGTTATACCATAAGTAATTTAAAATCATATTAATACACTCAGCATATACATTTTATACAATATGTTAATAAATCCCACATACTTCGACCGGAAGTTAAATCGTGACCTACACGTTTTATTCATTTGTTGATATTTACTGAATTTATAATGTTCTAATGACATGGCTAGTATCGTATATAACTCGATATAATTTAGCAAAATATCAAAATTCCTCACATAATTGTAACCCTAGATTAAATCAAGTTAACATGTTAAACATCATGAACAATGAACCCTGCTGTATTTAATAATGAAATAAACAAAGCATTCAGAATGGCACAGATTCATGAAGAATATAACATTGTTTAAGTTTATAATTTAATTTATGTTGGCAATGTTAGCAATACTAATTCTGCGTGTTTATTTTATTTGTACCCTGTTGTTAACAAAAATTAATTTTGTTTGTGGTGTGGTTATTAAGATTTAATTATCTTTTCATTGTTGTAATTTGTAATGTTTACAGTACTAACACCGTTTGAATTCTTAATGTTCCATAACGATACAATTATTTGATTATACATTTAAAATACCATTCAGTTCAAATTATATTTGTCAGAGTTACGAGTATAGATTTTATATAATTTTACGCGTTCTCTGTTTAACAGGACCTGTGTGTCCTGTGCACTAATGCCCAAGTATAGCTACCAGCCATTTACAGCTACACAATTAAAAATATCAAGAACTGGATTGAATTTTGTTATTACGGAACAGAATCAAAGTTAATAAACACTTGAAAATTTAACGTCGATTAAAAGTGATAGGATCCTGGTTGTTCGCTCTCGTCATTTCGGATCTACTTCAATATTTCGGAAACCGCCTGCTTCATTAGGGAATGATACCGAAGACAGAAAGGGTCTACGAAAAATTGAACGTCTGCTCTGAACTGACGCCGCTAATGACACAGGAGAACTCTATAACAATTAAATTTGTTTGCTGAAACAGAACACTTCCAAAAATCTAAGTCGCTTAACCCATAATGTCGGAGTTACACATGTAAACTCCAGTGGCGAAAACTTAAAGACGAGGTCAATTACTAAATTTCTACAACAGCTGTTATAAACACTCGACTTGTAATTTCATCGAAGTTGTTTGGGACATTCTGTATACGAAACGCTAACGAACATACGCATCATCAACAGTGTTTGTTGTTTTTCTGTGGTACAAAGAGCTGTCCGTTGTTGGGAGATAAAACGGATTTTACGAAGGAGCGTGTGTAGATGTCGATTGGATTTGTCTCAGAATAATTAATAATGGCGGATTCTTATGAACACGGTAATAACTTTCGGCTTCATAAACTACAGGAAATGTCTTGAATAACTAAGCGACTATTAGCTTGTCATGATAAATTATGATTCATGTAGTTAGTTATTCCTTAAAAATATCGCCTGAAAGTTTCAACTGACCATTTCATTAGCTGCACATTAGCCTTAAACATTTCTCGGATCCCACAGATTAATATATTTTACGACTTAAATTGAAATATTTATTTTATTTTCTTTAGTTATTCCTTATTTCTGTTATTCTACCTTTCACTGTTTGCACTTACCAGTCTTCAGATTTGTTACGCATTTGATTTAAAATTAACTGTTTTCTAGAACTTGTTAGATTGTGGGCGTGGCCCATCACTAGTTCCAGCTGACAACACACGACGGCCCTGGAAAAACAGCATTAAAATTTATTCTCTCGAAATATTATGGTTATTAAATCGAGGTTAACGTGGATGGAGGAACGAGAAATGCATACAAAATATTGTTTGAAAAATCTGAAGGGAAAATACCAAGCCAAGCATAGATAGGAAGACGATATTAAAATGTGTACATTATGACGGTCTGGATTGGATTAATCTGGCTTGGATTAGGGATAAGTGTATTGCTCTTGTAATCACGGCAATGAGGTTTCGTGTTCCATATTATGCTACATATTTCTTGTCTACCTTAGCGACTATCAGATTCTCAAGAGGGGCAGTGATCAATGGTGTTTGTTTAATCGTCGATAGCATGTCATCACGTGTTCTGCCACGAGTCTAACGCACTGCCTTACATACTATGTTGCAAATACAGTGGCATCTGTCGTGTTACTGTACTTACTAAGTATTCGTACTTACTCCGATAAATTTGCATAGGACATTCATTTTGCCAGTAGCTGTTAGGGGCACGTTTTGAATGCGTGCGGTCGCCTGATGTTATTTATTGCTTATTGCTGTCAAGTTAAATGGAATGCACTGTTTATGAAATCCATATATTCCTAATGCAATAGGCCTGCATAATATGAGAAGTGTATTATAACAAAATTGCCAGCTTTCACTCTGTGAACATCTGCCAGTAACGACATTGGGTGTGTGACTACGTTTCTCCAATTATTAGAGCTTATTCAGATCTTCATAAAATTTAACGCCCGCGTTGATAAATGACGTACTAAAAATTTATTTATGTTTCAGGGTGCTTCTGAAAATATTATGGTTCCTTATCTTATCAAGAAATCCCCGTACTTTAAGTAACCCTAATGTTCGTCACAGTGTAAAAACGTCCAGCCACTAGACCCACTCGTAAGCCAATTCAACTTTTTTCTAGAGTGCCCATTATTAATATTATATTCCTGTCTGCTGCTAAATTTCCAAGTTTATCCTTTCATTAAAGTTACCTGACCAAAATGTATACACGTCTCATTTACCTTGTGCATACTATTTGCTATACCCATCTTCTGTATTTAATTACCCTAATAGTATTCAGTATAGAGTAGAAATTTTGAAGGAAAAACATTAAGGCCTAATGATGACATACACATCTCGAAACATGTGAGCATAAGTTACTATTCATAATAGAGTGTTATGTAAATAATAGTTTAAATAATATTGATACTGAATAGTAATAAAATACTACGCTCTAGTACAAGAACTTATGAAGCTATTAAATTCAATGTTATTCAACGTCTTGTTGATTTGTTAGTTTCAAAAACTTTAATGATACTTTTTACTCAAAAGTCTTCAATTTTCATATTGAATGACGTAAGATGTAAGTAACAGTCATTTGTTTGTTCACCTTCCCACAAGTTACTGATTAAGACAAGAAGTTTTCATTGCAGCTGAATCCAGTTTTATCTTCTCTAACTATTACCCGTAATTGATATGGAATGAACTGAATATGCTTCCATCATCAGAAATGTTCAATTCGAGAATAAGTCATTGTTCTATTTAATAGTGCATAGAATGTTCTGCGAAGAGCGATGGACAGTGAAGAGATAAGCAATGAAGGCGTATAGAAAACGAGGTAGTGAAACTTAGCCTATTTTTGACCTCGGCACTGGATGGAGAAGAATAGTCAGCTTCACGCTTCGGTCGCTATAATTTCAGAAAAAAGTTAACTCCGTTACTTATTGGATCGGAGGCTAGCGGGTCCCAAAGCTGTTCTGAACGTATGACGTAGTGGGAAAATTTCGTGCTTCTGTCGGAAGTCAAACCCCAGTATTCTGGCTCGAAGTCAGATACATTAATTACTAAGACACTTTTGAATACTGGGACTAATTTATTTTCCGGATAAAAATAATTTTTATGAGACCTGAACCTATGTGAGAAATTAATCTTAACCACGGAGAAAACAAAAATTTTAAGTGCCAAACGTGGAACAGTGTTTTCTTATTGTAAATGTTCTAGAGACGCTTTGGAACACTGGACTGATGTGGTATTCGTGTGGATTAAAATTCCTGATACGTGTAAAATAGGGGAATACCATCTTTATATGGCTGCTGAGCTTTAATTTCTTATTATTTCAAACATGGCGGAGAACAAACAATCATTCAACCAGCCCAAGGCGCCACTGACTCTAAAAGAAATAATATGGGAGGGGTTGGGGTGGGGATAGCAGCATACAAAGAACTCCTCCGGTCTTGATGATCTCTGGAGACGTCAAAATTTCATTTAGAACAGCGATTTCCCTCTTGCATGGTCCTGTTTGCTCCTTCTTGTAAAAGTGGAACAACCACCAGTAACTCTGATACGTGAAGATTATACTTCGTGAAAATTTATGTTAAATAATTTTATCCTGGGCTAATAAATCTAGACAGAAATTATTTAAATACTTTACTGTAAATGTTCTAAATGTTAAAGGAAAAATACCACTTGCAGGACCTAGTCATGGGCTTAGTTGAAAGAGTGTTATTAAAATGGATCTAAAGAAATATGACTGGAGAAAGTGGACGGAACTGGATTAATCTGACTCAGGAGAGGTACCAGTGACAGATTATTGTAAAGAAGGTAATGAATTTTAAGGTTCGGAATTATTTTTTCGAATTTCATGAATAGTTGACTGACTGTTGGTTTCTCATAAGGACTCCTTTTCAGGAAATACGTTATGAGCCGGCAATCTAGCAAATAATGATTTATCCGCATGCTATGAACACGTCTGTCCGTCAACATGTTCGTCTCAGGAACTACAGACTGGATTGCTATTAAATGTGAGGTTATATCTGTAATGAAGTTTATTTTAATTAATATCGGTCGGGTAGTTTGTATATGAATTACATTCCAACTATTAATTTAAACATTACTCAGTTACAGAATTGTACAGCATGTCCATAAAATCTCTCTCTTCAGATATTTCTCTCAAGCCCCTTCAGTCTTCTCCTTTAGGCGAAATCTCAACCGGTGATGCGCCTATGAAATCGCTTCTTCTGTATCCTGAACGATTTTTGTATTAAATTTTATATATTTCAGTTTAGTTAAAATCCAAAAACAATACTAACAGATACTCTATATGGTCATTTAAATATTTTTTTAACGGAGCGGTAGGAACTAGTTTTATTATTTCACAGATCGGAGGATAATATTAAAATTGTTATTACAAAAACAGAGTGAACTGTAGTATATTTAATTAATACATACTACCATACAAGTGCTAATAATGTCAACCTTAAAGTTATATAAATTTTGAGAGGTTGCATTGCTGCCAGATGGTCAAGGCAGACTGGTTACTAATCAATTCTCTAACATTGTAATTGTTTTATTTATATGTAGCTGTATTTTAGTTTATTTTAAAACTTACTTGAAGAATAGAAGTAGTGTGTTCTAAGCAAGAACGTCCGTCATAGTTTTGTTCAGTGCAATCTTTCATACCACAAAGTTCTTTGAAGTTTTGCACAAGACATGACTTATCGGTATTATTACAAGCAATATGATTATAAATGATGCATGTATGTAAGCTACAGGCCAATGTCACATCCAAATATTTCCACAGCAAGATATCGAAAAGTATTTATGGTCTAAAGAAAATTCTCAGGTAAATATTATGCCAGTTTTTTGTAAATTGGACGGTAATTTGAAATTTTATTAAATCCTAGTAGCTTCCAAATCCTGATTATTTTTTTCCCTCGTAAGAAGTTCAATGTTTCTTTAAGTTAGTTCTAATTTATAATATTACGATTCGGCTTTCAAAGAATGCAGAAAAGGGCAAAGTTGTTTTGTGCTATTTAATGAATTTTATGGAGCTTAGTTTTTTAATACCTAATAATCACTTAGCCGGTCAAGAAATTTCTCGCCTCTTATAGAACCTGATAATCATTATTTTCTTTACACCAACCAGCCACTGGTTTTCATTCTCAGTCAGAAATGCATTTTAATATTATCCTCAAATTTATTCCTATTTTTTAGCTTCAAAATCAATGCGAGATGAATCCATAAAAGTTCAATAATAAATCGGAAAATACAGTTACTTTTGATTCTAAGAAACTGGATTAATAATATAAATAATTCTCGGTTAAAGCCCTCTTAAATAGTGACCTATTGATAAACATATAACCTCTCAGTACTGTCTTGAAGGATGAGTTCCATTTACAACAGGTTATGACATAACGTAAGCCACTCTTATAAAATTGTGATGCGTGAGTTTTTTTTGTGGTTTTTTGTATCTCGCGTGGCTTAAACCCCTCACAGCCTTCTGCTAGCTTCTGCAGCTGTATTTTATATATGGAGTGGCAACTCGCTAGGGGCCATGAATAATTCACAGTATTTTCCCGTGGAATTAGCTCCTGGTTCTCTCAATCTCATCCATTATTTGCCCACGACGAGGAGCTAATAAGATTGTGTATGCTTATGAAAGAACAGGGCGAAAATATGGCTGCATTTGTGAAGCATTCCTTAATCTCTTCTTTCCGTACTTTTAGACCTTTGCCTTAACATTGGCACGAGAAGATATTTTTTAGGTACAGTGAGTTCCAGATAACTCTGAAATCTCCTACAAGACAACATTTAACCATTGATAACGTTGTACTATGACTTACGTAATTACTCAGATGTTAATAATTTTATATAAGCCTAATGTGTTGTCATTTTATGGTATTAATATGTTCACCTGTCAAATGTCAATCGATTAACGGATATTTATCAGACTTGGCATTAACGTCGTAATTGTAGAGGACATCCAAATCTTTGTCACTTACACTATCTTGCCATTAGTCAGACCAAAATAGTGGTCGTGCGAACTTCTGACATGGACACTACATTTGTAAGTTACCATTTCTTGTAAGGTCATAAAATATTATTTTTAATTAATGGTTCGATACATGAAACACTTTTTGTTAAAGTAATTTTTTGTACAATATGAAACGACAACATGGCTGCAGAGCGAAATCTGTATTTACATTTAGAAATGATACCGATAATTTTACCTGCTGGCAGTGCCCATTTTAATAATTTGCATGCAGATGCAGGATAAACATGCTTGTAGATGTTGTATAGTTCAATGACACATGTGTTATACGATAAGAATTAACAAACATGGCGACGATGCGAAACTTATGAGTTTATAAGTTAGCCGTTTGATAATGTAGTCAGACTGTGTAGATTGTAAAACTGTACACATAATAAGAGCATTAGACTTATTTGTAGTGTTCTGTCTGCCGACAGGTCCATATGAACAGGATCCTTCCATCCTTTTCTCGGATTGGGACCTGTTCATATACGTTCTTGGCAGATGATCCAGAAGTGGTTTTCCATTGCCTTCTTCTGTGTGTGAATGGAGTAATTGTTGGGATGCCACGGAGAAAACGGGGAAGCCCCCGGAGGAAAACTCCGTGTTGCGTAGACCACGGCCTTGCCCAACACAAGTTATAAATTCGGGCACCGCCGGGAATCGAACCCGAGACCCCAGGATTACAAGGCCAGCCTTCTAACCGCTAGACCACCGTGGCACACCATTAGACTATAGGCATTTAATGTGGTCTATTGACAGGGTCATTGAATAACATATAAATAAATAAGCCTTCGCTACATTTGTATGCATGCCTTGGCAGGTTCCTGCACTTATATTTCATCATAAAACCAATAACCTAGTGCCAAAGTATAGAATAAGTGGATGTTTACTTTCAATTCCCCTGTACGCGTTCATGACGCGGAGACTAGTTGCAACAGAAACTGTGTCTTTCCAATTTAATGTTTTCTGATAAATCTGACGCCTATAGTATAGACATGCTTCTTGTTTTTCTTAACCAAGTTACGTAAATAGAAGTCAGAGTCGATGCGGTTTAAAGCGTGTGGCAGGCATTAAGATCGTGAGATCGAATCTCGCTCGAGGCATTGATGTGTGACCGCGTTTTTCTGTGTTCTGTTGTCCCGCAAAGGTATATAGACGTTTCTACGGGCTACGTGGGTGAAAATACTTTCATATTGGCCTGTAAATTATATAATTTAGATGTGAACTTATAGGTATTTTTAACAGGCTATACAACTATGGCAGACAGCACATGTAGAGGTTATCTCCCTTTTTTTAGAGCGTGGAATTTGTCGGAAGTGTCGGGCCGATTCCGTACTCGTTAAGTTAGGTTCATGGTTGCGTTGACTACAGAACTCACTGGAAAAATTGATATATCTTATATAGATTTTGAATAAGATAATTCAAATCCGTTAAGCAACAGACAGTCTGTTGAGACATGGAGGAACTTGAGCTGATGGCTACTTCTTTAAGCCTTTGCACACTATTTGTGGCCTCCCATTTCCTGTGAAAAGTATTAAATTATTTAGGCACACAAGAAAAGAACAGCATTCTGTCTGATTTGCCATCAGTTTCCAAATTGTATTTTGAAACGGTTCGCTGGAAAATATTCGTAATAACCTCGGCCTATTTTACTTTAAGGTAAGACGTTACATTTCCCCTTTCCATTTTATACCACTTGATCTGATCGTATTAATTATGGAATTTACTTAATTGTATTCCTATGGGCCTATAACTATAAATTATGGTAAAATTTCCTTCATATTTACCTACAACACTATGCCTAGGAAAATTATGGAACCAGCTAATTGGGCTAAAACTCATCACTCTCTTATCTCTCAAGTGAATTTATGAGAATGAGTGGAGCCTTGCCTCCACATCCCAATTAAGTATTAGTGACTAGATGTTTAGTCATGTGGCGTTATTTAAGAAACAAATAGTTGCATTCCAACGCTATTAGTATTCACAATATTAAGTAAGATTTCAGTTTATCGCGGCACCGACTATGAAGATGGCTGTCTTCTGGGTTGTTGCGCAGTGTTGTGTGATAGAAGTTTGCCGACGTTTCAGAGGTGCTTGCTATCTCTCCATCCAACCCTCCATCATCAGGCTGACACGCCCTGATGATGGAGGCAGAAAGCACCTCTGAAATATTGGTAAACTACTAGACCACACGGCGCAATATCCTAGAAGACAGCCATCCTTGTTCACAATATCAATCCAAATAGATTCTTCATGATATAATAAAGATGTTTTAAATATGTCTTCGTATGTGAAAGTATAAAATAGCCTGTCAGAAGTGTAATTAGTTGGACATCCGTACGGTTAAGTCTATGAAATAAACGTTCCTATATTCTGCGAGCGTATATAAGGACTTATGGACGTCACACAACTTTCATGCTTGAATTAATTTTGTTACATATGTAACACATTTACTTGAGAAGTGACAACACACAAACATTTTCTTATTGCTCTGAATGGTGTGGGAAGCAGTCTCTTACTTGGCTAGGCATTATCGTGTATGCAACCACATTGACATCATGGCGAGGCGGGTTGCATACTGGGGACATATTGTAGGGGTTGGGCGGTGTCCCGTTCCTTTTCTAACGAGGGAGGAGCCGCGCCACGATCCCGACCAATCATAGACGTCGTATTGTTCCCCATTCGTTACGGTCCACAACCCAAGCTGATACTATGAGACTCTGAACCTTATAAGACTTGTGGATTGTGATAAAAAATTTTGGATGAGGTTCGAGGGTTGGATGGGTGGTTGGTATGAAGGGGATTAAGGGAGGAGTGAATGGGTAAAGAGAAGGGGCAGTTTGAATTTGGAGGGGATGTAAAAGGAGAGAGTAAAATTTTCGTGTCACACCACACGGAGGGTCTGGTCCATGTGTGAAGTCTTGGCTACTGTGTGAGTCGTATTTTGAAGCCAACTTCTTTTTGTGAGACGTACGAATGTCGCTTTGAAAATATTGCAGTCAGAATTATGGCAAGTGTCTTCATTGTGAGGATTGTGACTCATGCTGTGTTGTGAAGAGGGGGCTAGGTTCGGTACTGGATGGGTGCTCTTGTGTTGGTCTTGCCATGATCGTATACAGAAGCGACATACCTCTGACACCGCCTCAGTCCAGCCCGGAGTCTCACGGACTATTTGGACCTGACTTGGAGCCCGAGATTCGAATCCCAAGGCACTGCCCAGCCGCCTTCCTCAGTGAGTCTTACTGTTTGTTTGTATCGCTTGACGTCAACATTTGGCATTTGGTTATGGGGTCCATATCGCTGCGTATAACATACCGGACCGTGATTTAATGGTGACTGCTATGATATTGACTACAAATAGGCTATGGAACTTTTTGTGTACCTCACGACCCATCTTTCGTAACTTTCCTCACTTTTAACTTGTACTCCCGTCAGCTGTTAGGTCTTCCAAGTGGCCTCTTTCCTTCAGCTTTTCCAGACAAAGTTTTGTATGCATTTCTGATCGCTAAATATAAAAAGTAGCATACGTTTTTAATTATGGCAGATGTAGTAATTGTTATATAAATCCTACCCCCAGCTGTAGAAACCAGAGATCAGACCTGTTTTGAGTTGTTTTTCTATCTTATTAATAAAACATATTATTTTTCAGAGGCTAAGTCTTGTAAGTTTCCGGAATTTGAAAAAGCTGGAGAAAACCGATTATGGGAATATTCACCATATGTATCCTTGGCTTGTTACTAGGGTGGTCATGGGCGGGACATGTAGCACACATGGTAGAAGTGAGAATTGTATGCAAAGTTTCGGTGAAAACTCCTGAAGGGCGGGAAAGGATCGTTTGGAAAATTTAGACGCAGCTGGGAGGAGAATATTAACACGAATTAAAATTGTGACAGCGTAAATTGGATTCATTTGTCTCTGTAAATGGCGGGGAACTTCTTTATTAAAACAACAAACTTTCTAGACGATATCAATCGTCACAAACATTCAGATTTCTTGATTAGTTGGGCGACTATTAGCTTCTCAGTATGTTCTTTGCTGCATGTAATTAGGTTCAATATGTTAACGACAACACAGGTAAGGTGTTTAGTCCACAAGAAACTCTCTTATTCTTTATACGCCTATTTATTTCCTTTGCCTCAATATTTTATGATAAATAGGTCGAAAAGTTTAAGGAAGAGCGTTAATATAAATGTTCATTTTCGACTATAAAATATTAATCTCATTAATGGTTATAAATTTGTAAAAATACGCTCGACTTCCCATCACGGATGGATAAGAGCTAATGGAGACATAGGACGAGCAATTCAGTCTCTGTGTCAAAATTAATTGGGCCCATTTATCAAAACTAAACAAAATTACGTTCCTTTATATGCTGAAAATGTTTATTTCTGGAGTGAAGTGGCTGGAGTGTGAAGATAATTACTGAATCATTTTGTGTCAAGATTATGATGCCATCGAAGTTTAACTTCATTTCCCTTTCGTTCATCCACCTTTATCTTGCTGAAAATGATGTGGTATTGGCAATGTTAATTTTTATTTTATAGACATAAAAATAGACTAATAGTCTGTATGAATAATTATGTAAAACTAAGGGGGGAGAGGGGATTTTGTTCATTGGCTTCATGTATTCTTTGTACACCTTAAGCATTTATCATTCCACAAGACCCAAAATCCCTTAACACCAAATTATCATTAACCAACGTTTACTTATTATATAGACAGATATTTCATGACGTTCTTTTTTTTTACTGGAGAAAATTCACAGTATGTAAGCAATAAATTATATAGGTAGACAGGTTACGTGATAAATACACGAAGTAACTTGAAACAAAAGTGTCTGATATCGATAATTGGGATACGAAGTGTCGTTGGGTATGCAGAAGTGGTCGTGGCCTATTACACTTATCTTTAATCAATCTAGAAACTTTTAGAAATCGCTATGCGCTTGCTCTATGTCTGGGATAAAGCGGCCAGAGCGTAAAGTTGACCATTCCCTTCCAACTGTAGAATGCGCGGTGCCCACAACCTACTTTCCCATACCACATTTTGACGTATTTGACTTGATGTGCAGCAGTCAGCTTTGCGATTAGGACTCTTTACTCCCTGGAAATTGGTAAACAGTACGATTTGGTTAGGCGGTTGCATTCGCTTCAAGGCTAATGGCAAAAACAAATTGAACTCCAGTTGTCCAGATCACACACAAGCAAAGCGGCCCAAAGTCTCAGTTGAAGTTAGCAGTTGAATGCAGTATATAATAATTAATTAACTCTAGAGGGAGTCCTTCTTGAGAAACTATAGTCTGAGAGCTAGTTAAGAAATTCCGTGGATTTGATCCCAACCGAGGGTTCAATACCGTGTTCAAAAGGCCCTGCCACTGGATCTATCCCAAGCCACTTGAATCCAGTTCACGCCTCAACGCTGTTTCCCTTATATCCGTTTTATTATCTTGCTGTCCATTCCTAGATCTTTCTCGAGTGATCTCTTACTGCCAGACTCACTTATTTTTCATCTGCCCCATACGTACTGCATGTCCTGCCAATCTCATGCTTCTTGATTTGATGATTCTAGTAATGTTTTACGAAGAATGAAATTTACGAAATAAATTGGTGCTCTGTCTTTCGGAAAAAAAAAACCTGTATAATAATCTATTCGTTTTTTGATAACCGGCAAAAGGAAGGTGCTTGGTAGCGTTTCCGGTATGTAACCGCTCTTAATTTCTTCATAAATTCATTTTCTTATTTTCCTTTTTGTTCCAAAATATTTTAACTTTGCCACGTTTTCAGTGTATTTTTGTAGAATTTATATCAGAATCTTTCCCGCAGCCTGGATACGTTCTTTCTGCTTTTACCCCCAGAACGACTTCCTTAGTAGCGTCAAATATAGCTTCTGTGATTCTTCTTATACCTGTTTTCAGTAAATTTGACGTATACTTAACATTGCAAATTCCAAGTCAGTTCTATTTTACGTTTTTATTTTATCCCAGTGAATTTGTTTAAGTTCGAGGTCGTGTGTAATATTTGGTAACACGCTGGATTTAAAAGCCCTCAAGCTGTAGGACCACCACTGTTCGGCTATCCGCGGATGCTCTTTCAGTACATACTCAGCTACCCTTTGTGTATGGAGGTTTTAAGTATAATATAGATTTTTAAATGACTGTATTGTAAGTTTTGCAGACAAAACTTTGCTTTTCTAAGCCATTAAATTCTTCGCTGTCTCTTAATCTTTGGCACGGTGGTAGCTGTATGTACCACCTGCTGAAATATCCAGTAATCCTGCATTTTACCAACAGAGTGTATTTATGGTTAACATATGATTCTTCCTACACAACTATTTACTCTTTGTACGATTTGAGGTTCTCACGGCGATGAATATGAAGATGCCTTTCTTCTGGGCTGTAACACCTTGTAGTCTGGTGGAACTTTACCGACGTTTCAGAGGTCCAGAAGACAGCCATCTTCTATACACGCCCTGCACTTGACTTTTATGAAATAAATCGCAGAAACTATTCATGCAATGGCTACAAAATTTTACAGACATACAGATTTTTTCTACGATGACATTCTTTTTCAAGTTCATAAAATCAGGAACTTATTTTTTATAATGTATTTTTGTAATCGATATTTTCCCACATATGTACAAACAAAAATTCGAAATCTATGTGTTTATTTATTTAGAGATCTTTAAAAAATGAATTTATTTTGTCGCCCTAAAACACAAAACAAATTCCCCTAAGTTTAACACAGTTATGTAAAAAGTGGTGTGTGCTTTTTTTAATTACAGCCTGCCTCCCCAAGTGTCTAGATTATTCAGGAGCTAATTCTGTATTGCTTGATCACAGTTTAGCTGTTTCTTGTCTCCTTACAGCCAGCATCCCCAAGTGCGGTGGTTGCCAGGAATTGATTCTGGACCGCTTTATCCTGAAGGTGCTAGACCGAACGTGGCACGCTAAGTGCCTAAAGTGCAGTGAGTGTAGCGGACAGCTCAGCGACAAGTGTTTCGCCCGCAATGGTCAGGTTTTCTGCAAGGAGGACTTCTTCAAGTGAGTACTCACTATAGATTAGTTGTCGGAGGTCGATGGCATCTCAGACGCCTTCCATGTTGTAATGTGGACTCGGCGTACTTTAAAGTCGGGATTTTTGGCGTTTCTATCTTTCACGTTTTCTTACAGGCTGTTTTACGAAGTCAGACACGTGACTGTAATGTCAATGTTTTAATTTCTACAGAAAGAAAATGTGTCATAAATAAATAAAAAGCGTTTAAAAGTGGGGATTGGATTTTAATGGCTCAGATTTAGGTGTAGTGGAAGGTCTCTTTAAAAAGGGTAATGGACTTACGAGTATCTTAAATGTACTTATAGTTAATGTCTGGCTCGGCTTTGAAATTGTTAACTTTTCATAGAATAGTCTTTACCATAATATTAATAATTTTAATAATTAATTTGGGTTCAGTTAGGCTGTAATTATTTATGTATTACATCTATAAAATTTAAATCAGTTATTTTAATCTCAGTAATAATAAGTTCTGGAGACGAATTTCTTGCATATAAGAGGCCTGCTGTAATATTTCTCGAAAAGCTATATTGCTGAAAAATTTGACTAAAACGCCATAATTGTAGTGGGGGGAGAGGTGGCCTTGCGAATTCTACTACCATTTCAGTGTAACAGCTTTTGCTTGAGTCGTACAGCACAGACGCTGATTTGTCATCCCAACGTTGACTCACAGTTGTTTCGGCATGAGTAGTACTGGCGGGCGGTTGAGTAAAACTGCCTCTCCATCTCTCAATCTGTGAACAGCACGTAGTCATTTTTATAAATTGCCACACAGTATAAATCTATTCCCCATTTTAATAACCTTGCAGTCCGCGAGTCCAAAAGAAAGAATCAGTTCGGTCTTAGGTCTGGGAAAGTTTGATGATCCCTAATCTAAACTTTTGCCGTCGTGAAAACCTCAGATCTCATAAAATTCGTTCATGTTTCTCTGTCTGGCATCTCCACACAACGCACAATGTCCAGGGAACATTCTTACATAAATACCATGTTTAAACATGAGCAAACTTCTTGGCGTGAGGGCGACAGTTCCGATCGGCTCCTAACGGTCGAGGAGGAAGTTTTGGCGACGCCATGTTCAAAAAATTTATCTCAGGTTTGAGTTCTGGATCGCAATTAAGTCGTGCAGTTGAGTCCATAGTGTGAAACGTGTTTTAAGACTTCGTTTTCCTGACAAATATAAATAATGAATCAAGTGGTTCACTTCATGGGGTCAAATGTATTGTCAATGACGAGAAATATCGCTATTTCTTAGAATTGTTACGTTATCCACACGCCAAATTGTTTTCTCATATTTATATGTTCCCTCAGTTCTGCATTTAAACGCCTGCCTGATGTGCGTTCAAAGTCTCAAACGCTCAAGAATTGCAGGACGTCTCATCTGACTTGAGATCCGCGAATCTCAGTGTGTGGGATGGTGAATTGCAATAATGAGCGGTGCGTGGTGCTGTGGGTGCTTCAGGCGGTACGGGACGAAGTGTGCGGGCTGCGAGCAGGGGATTCCCCCCACTCAGGTGGTCCGGAGAGCCCAGGACAATGTATACCACCTGCAGTGTTTTGCCTGCGTCATGTGCAGCCGGCAACTCAACACGGGTGACGAGTTCTATCTTATGGAGGACCGGAAACTGGTCTGCAAGCCCGACTACGAGGCAGCCAAGACTAAAGGTAGGCCTGCCTTAAGCTTCGTTTGATGTACGTAGAAGATGGGAGTCCCCCGTCCTGTTAATTTATGGTGGCCTCTGACAGGTACAGGCAATGGCTGTGTTGGTAGCGGGAGACGTAAGGCAGCGTAGATGTATGGATCAGCTGAGAAACATTTGACCTACTGTCAAATTATAATATATATTAATGTAGTATCATTCAGAAATGTTGCTGTTGAAAAAGTACATTTTTGATTGGTGATTACTTTCTTTGATTGACCCCTCAAATTCATTCGTTATTAAATTAATATGGGCAACATACTAAAATTAATATTTTCATGTTCGCCAGTCTTACTGCGTTAAACTCCCCGCACACTTACCTGCGCAGTCAAACCTACCGCCTTCATAAAATAACAGGACTTTGTTTTAAATTTTAAGAACTGAGGAATATAATGTTGGGTGGGGGAACAACATTTCTCTAACTTTTGTTACCTCATATGTACCTTCTTACCATGCGATAATACTTTATAGAAATCGAATGAACAACTGTTTAGATGAACAAGCCTACCTAACAGGTTACATCAGCGGTAATTTTTAACTTGTTTTTGAAAAGTGGCCGAATATAATTTTGGGATTTTGTAACAATGGAGGGAGCATCAACGCACTGAGTGTTTTTGTTTGATGAATTTCTTCTCTGCCGTCCTTTTGTATGAACCAAACCGTAACGAGCCGAGTTAAGTCGTTGCTATGTGGTGCAGTCTCGGAAACTGAAGCGTACATCAAAAGTTGAGTTCCCCCTCTTACATTATTAATTACTGTAGAATGAATTGGGACAGAATGACCTATGAAAGTTTAGCTAATATGAGAAGTGAACTCGACGGCGAAAAGCGACAATTGGAGACATGAAAATACATGTCAAATTTCAGGTTTTAACGGCGGTGAGTCCGAAGATGGCTGTCTTCTGGGTTGTTGCGCCGTGTAGCCTAGTAGAAGTTTACTGACCCCTTAGAGGTCCTTGTTACTTCAGTCATGATGACCCAATCTTTTATATTAATACTTAAACTTTGGGGGAAATATTTGTGTCTTTACAAAATTTAGAAAGGTTTTTCTCAAAAGTTGTTCGTTGCATGTTCGTCCTACGTCCTACGCTTTAGTTGTGTGAATAACGACTTTTTCCCTAGACAGAGAGTAACGCTATTTCGTGTGTATCTTACAGTAGCTATTTATGTCTAACTACAAACATTGTTGTTATGCGCAGACGGGGGTTGTCTGGATGGGGATCAGCCCAACAAAAGACCACGCACAACCATCACAGCCAAGCAGCTGGAGACGTTGAAACTGGCCTATAACAACAGCCCGAAGCCCGCAAGACATGTGCGAGAACAGCTCAGTCAGGACACGGGGCTGGACATGAGGGTTGTACAAGTGTGGTTCCAGAACAGGTCAGTACCGCCGTAGCACTCCTGCTTCGTAATCGGGAGATCCCGTATTCAATTCTCCCGGCCCGAAGACTGGCTATTCTGACTCAGATTCTTCGTGGTTTTCTTCAGTCTCTTCATGAAATGCCGGTATAGGGTCTTTGGCCAGATCAGGACAGCTTCTTTCCATATCTTTCTTAATTAATTATTCACTATTAATTATATTATATGACGCTATATAATGTTAGATATTTATAACGTCCTTAAATAAACGACAAATAATATTAAGAATTTAGAAAAGTTTGTCACTAAGATACGACGCTAGGGACGAATTTCTAAGTTCCCTTGCAGAATATTAAGCTTCCACATTTAGTCACATGCGAATTGTATAGAAACTGGATAGATGTCGGTACAGTGACTAGGCTGTGGGTTAGGTGAACGCCGTTCGATTCCCGGCAGCTCAGAAATCTTCCTCTTTGCCACCACGTCCATATACGCTCTAAGGTTCACCCAGCGCCCTATCCTATGGCTACCACAGGATCTTTCCTCTGGGTCAAAGCGGCTGGGGCGTGAAGCTGTGGACTTTCATCCATGTTGTACTGAGGTTAAAAATGCGTTATACCTAATCTTCTCCTTACTGCCTCATGGTGTTGTGCTTAATTAAACACAGTAATCATTTTTTTTTTACCTTTACTTCAGTTTCGTTACGTAGGGATCACAGTGCCATATCTTCAGAAAATTTGCTGATCAGATCGGTACAAGTTAACAAAGATCCAGTCTTGAAGCAAAAAAACGACAAGGTTTATCGGTGTGTCAGGTGTCTTAACCAAACGCGACACTTGGGACCATAGCTCTGGTGATGGCCGAAATGCGTGTGTTTAGGTGATAGAACAATTAATGTGATTAAAATTATTGAAATGAGCAGTATCTCTCACTGTAACAGCGCATTCAGATAACATCGCTTATTAAAATTGTTAAATGCGTGCGTACAATAATTCAAGGTGAAAGATGATATTTCTACTTAGCCTTCTTTAATTGAAGTTGTTTTCGGCTCTCTCTCATTAAATATGTTGTGCTCTGCGCATTTAGAATGCTCCTCTGTTTTTTTTTTCTCGAGAACAAGACACCACAACGGGGAAGAACAGATAGAACTTTTGTCTTGTTCTTGTAAGGCTTTGTTCCAACATCACAACGCTGCTCGGGGAAGTCCCCAAACCCTCAAGACATTCCTTGTAGCCTGCTATTGATCAAGGTGGCAGTGTGGGAAGAAAGACGGAGAGAATAAATATGGCTTCTTTTTGACAGCCTCTCATATCAAGTCTAGGCACGAATCCTGATTGGTCCACTCTTCAATACGTCACTTTTCATCCCCTATTCCCCCTACGACTAACATTACTGTTTCCTTTTCCTCGTTTTCGTTCTATTCATTCACCCTTTCCCCGCCACACGTCATTCCCTCTTGGGACTTAAAAAATCCAGAACGCTAAAGAGAGAGTTGCAGAAAAAATGAGGGTGGTTTTTTAGTACAGGGAGGGTGAGTTGAAAAGGAGGATGATCAACAAATTGAAACGAGGCCGCCAGCTCTTCTGAAAGCAGGAAAGAAAAGGGGAAGAAATCGCAAGTGGTGAAGAGGTTGTGGGGGCGGGTTTAGAAATAAAAGTATCTAGAAGACAAATGGAAAGGAAAAATCCATACGGCTTGGGGAATTTTCCAATAGTTAACGTATCTCTTCTCGGCCTTTTTGGACATGCCAAGAAGACAAGACATTCAGCTTCCAGACACGCAACATTAAATTAAATTTACATACTTTAGGGTTAGGGAGGGCACGAATCGCTTAAATTATGTATCAACAACCCTTTGAAGCACGAAGGTGATATAAATAATATTTTTTTAAAAAATTGGTTTGCTATCACAAATAAGACACAGTGACTCCAACAACAAAAAATGTTTGTTATGCTGTTAAATAATTACTATTTATTCTGAGAATCATACGAAATTCATACAGTTACTTGGGCAA
The DNA here is from genome assembly GCF_977971745.1 of Zootermopsis nevadensis. NCBI lineage: Eukaryota > Metazoa > Arthropoda > Insecta > Blattodea > Termopsidae > Zootermopsis > Zootermopsis nevadensis. The sequence continues at coordinate 8,996,126 of NW_028259153.1, read as the reverse complement.
ATTGTAAAGTTATTGAATTTTAAAATAGCTGGTACACACAGTTACCACCGCGCTTAAAGAGTTTATCAATCCAAAAATTATTGCCAGGGTGCAAATTGTTATAGTGAATACAACAGAAATTGAAATGTACTCGTTTGCTGAGATTACTTTGTTTCGCAACCTACAGAAGCCAACAGCCGACACTAGTTTATAAATCTTTAAAAAAAAATGCAAGAAACCTCACCTTCCATATTAGAGCAGCAGAATTGTAATTCACATCGTACGGTTATGCAGACGACACCTGTAGTAAGTGTGTTTGGTATGACACATTTTTCTCCAAGTCAGTTAAGAGCGTACAGAATATAGTGAATCACGAACACACGTGGAAATTCTGTTCATTCCAGTATGAATCTGTTCTTATTCACGTGTTAACAGTTGCGACCGTTCTCAGGTGTCTTTCGGAAATAAATTTCGACATGACTTGCATTTAGCCTACATGCAGTTTCTTCAAGTCATCTGCATAAAACAGTACCCGAAGAGGCTTATATCTTCGATGTAGGCTAAATTTTGTCAAGGCATTTTGATTTAAGTTTGAATAATTTTCAGTCGTCTTGACTGGTAGACGTTTTTATCAGTGACTGCTCTTCAGTTTGGTGTTACGTGTTGTCTTGTTTCAGAAGAGCTAAGGAGAAGCGGTTGAAGAAGGATGCCGGACGAACACGCTGGAGCCAATACTTCCGTTCCATGAAAGGAGGCTCGTCACCACGTCACGAGAAATTGCACGACAAAGACGATAAGATGGACCTCGAGTCCAACTTCAGCCACACGCACGGTAAGAACATGTCTACTTGTTACCAGTTTGCTCCACTTGGAGGAGCAAAGCATATCCGAGGTTCGTTGACCGTTACAAATAATGAAAGTCCACGTGACGTAGCCGGCCTGGTAGACAGGTGATGTGCGCTTGCGTAACATTCCTATTCCTGAGTTGAAAACATTATTCTTTAGTGCAAAGATAGTTCTCTCACGTCTTTGTCGCTTAACACTGCTTCCTTGTCTGTAGTATCGTTATTTGGTTGTTTTCTGATTATTTTATAACTTCCAATGTTTTAAAGTACCATCAGTAAAGTTGACATTAAATTAGAATAGGCTCGACGTTTTTCGGTCTCATAGTAGTGCAGCACGTGACTTCCGATGCCTCATACGTCACAGGGACTTGTTTAATTCTAGTGCACTGTACGATTGCCAGGTGAGCGACTATCTAAACTGGGAAAGTGTTGGTAGAAGGAGGAGGTGCGCTATTGTTCATTGCGAAAACATACAAATTCTAATTATCGCCAACTTCTAAATGTAATATCACCCACATTTCACAAACACATATACGCGAACATGTGCAATATTTTACAACCGCAAGTGAAAACCACTTGAAGAATAAAGTAATTGTGTGGTAAGTAATTTTATTCAGAATGGATAGTAGCATGAAAATTTTTACTGGAGTGTATATATCTCTGTCACATGATGTGACGTATTCGACCACGCCTCTTACCAGCCAGTGGTTTTCAGTTCGCGAGCGGTCAGTCAGCTGATGGAGCCAGCCGTGGTAAGCGGAGGGAGAGAAAACAGCCAAACGATGGCATAAGGCTCTTCAGTAACGTAACTTGAGCACGGATATATTTGTTGTCCAATATTGCAGAATACTGACAAGCTAGTGGTCGCTCAGTGTTATTTGTATTGACCTAAGCCCTTGATACCAAACACCAAAAAATTGTTGTATAAGGCAGAATGAGTACTGATTGATACATGTAATAGGATTTGGAAGGAGACGATCGAGGCCTAATTAAAGGTAAGACGTACTAAAGCGAAAGTTGCCTTGAGTTAAGTAGGAAAATTATCGGTCTCCGGGCCGATATTTGAACTGGGACCTCCCGAATACGAAGCAAGTGCAGTGAAACTTAAAAATGTTAGTCAGGTTCTCTACAGTACACATTTTTCACTTGGAAACAAATTTGAAAGTCGCCCAGTCGCTGTGTTGAGGCTAGACACGCAGACGCTCGTCATTCGCTCTGTGACGTAACATATGTAGAAGTCAGTCAGGTGGATAATACGTCACCACTGCGCCACCCCTTACGTGACTTTTTATGTTGCTGTAGTAATTCAGGGGGAAAACAGCTCAGATGGGGTGGGAAAGGTGGATCTAATGTTTAACAACAGAGTCGCCGATACAAATCTGAGGACGTCTCCATGAATCCCTAATGCGATTAAACCATCTGTTACATTATAATGCCGTGAATAGCTGATGTCATTTCATGGCTCGGCTGATTATAATGTCCTCTTCCCCTTCTTGCAAATGGATGTATACAAAAAAGAGCACTAAACTCCATTCTTATTACAGAATCGGGTTAGTCGTTAAAGCATTCTCGATCCTTATCGAAGTAGCGAGACTATGCGATGCGATATAAAAGTCAGACATTAAATAAATTGATAAAACTGTTGCTTACCACGTGACACAAATCAGATAATATCAATGTTTTTTTGCCTACTTTCCATTCTTATAATAATGTGTTTTTATACGGTAATTACTTTTCAACCAATAAAGGTCAAGGTAGTGAAATGTAGGGGCGATGTGCTGAGCATGAGGCTAGGGTAAGGGAAACAAATAATGCATATCAAATTTTGGTTGGGGAAACGTCTTGAAGAACGCCCTCTTGGAATACCTAAGAGACAGAAGGATAACACTGAGACAAATTTTTGGAAAACAGACTTTGAAGATGGAGAAGTGGAGATATTGGACTTGGAGTTGTATTACAGTGTTGCGTCTCTTCTTGGTTTGCAGACCTCAATAGCAATGATAGCTACGGGACGGTGGTAAACCTAGGACTGGAGCAAGACGGGTCGTCACCCCACAGCGCGGGGAGTCGCGCCCCGCACTTCACTCTGCATGGGGGACCAGCCACGCCACCTTATCTGTCATCCAGTCATTCACCAACTCCGCCCCACCCCGCCCTAGGACCCAACTTCCCTTACTCCACAGGAGAAGGGCTCGCGGTCTACACAACCCTAGGTAAGTCTCACTTCTTGTTCTCTAAATTTGAGATGTAGGGCGTAGTATTATAGGACGTGTGTGTTGGTGTAATGTTGCGGGTTACCGCCATCTTTGCTCCTCTCACTTCCTAGATCGCTAAAATGTCATATTCTTACGAATACAGAGGAACACGATAAACATAACCTTACTTTTCAGTTCCAAGCTCAGAATGTAGGATTTTGATAAGGATCCTTTGCAGTTTTTCTTTCTTTTCTTTATCTTCCATTATTCTTCATTATACTTTTCTGTCTTTGACTTTTTCCCTTTCTCTTTACTTTTCTTCCTTCCTTTCTTATGAACTTTCTTTTCTTTATTTGCCTCCTGAGTCATCAATCTGAAGACATCATAACAGCTATTCTCACTTACACTCTATAATGGTGTTGTAGGTCAGGGGCCCCCTCCCGGGGCCCACCTGCCCCCTGGACATCCAAGCCTGACCAGTGGACCAGCTTCTGACCTCAGCAACAGCAGCAGCACCCACGGCTACCCTGATTTCCCACCCAGCCCTGATTCTTGGCTGGGTGAGGTCAGTACCTCATCTGGGCCCCAAGCGAGTGGTGCAGCCCCCCAGTACTGACCCCGCCACCTCTCATAGCAGAGGATGAACTAGTTCCTCAAGACGAGGTTAAAAGGTGGAGCTATAAGACAGCGTCACTCTAGTCATGTGCAATCAGAGAGTTCGGGTCGCAAATATAAGAATCTGTCTTACCGCTGCCTCTTGGAGGATCTGGGATCTCTCTCCTGTATCAATCTCGGAACATGTTTCATTCTTCAGTGTTTTGTTTTCTGATACATCTTCATATGTACATAAAAGTACTCCGTTACTGAATAAACAGTCAAAACCTTGCCGAGTGAAACGCTTAAAGAAAGGAAAACATCTTCATTAAACATCAAAGTATAGTGTGTTTACTGATAAACCAGAATAAAACTGTCACTTCAGGCTCTCAGCACAAACTGCATGACTCACTGCCAAGCGCTATAAGATTTTTCCTGATACGAATCAAGTATCACTTCATACAAACAATAATTAAACATAAGTTCTGGTAAAAATTGATGAACTAAAAGGCTATCTAAGTGAAAACAGATAATGTGCATCTGCTGGTTAAATGTCGATTGTGGTCTTCTGGATTGTGATGTCACGTAATCTTGCTGTGTTATTTCCAACCCTGAAGATGGAGGTGATATATTTCTCTATACCTATAAGACTACATGGCATCACAATCCAAATGACCACAATTAACATCTTCACAGGAAAACATGAAGTATCAGATATCTGGTTTAGCGGCGACAAATGATAGTTCAGTTTGTAATTTTGTGGTCGGACCTCGTGGTATTTTCTGTGTCATAAATGTCTAAATGATTTCTTGAAAACAGAAAATTTACTATTAAATCCCATGTAAATAATCAAATATATATTATAATAAATATAAAGCGAAGATAAGAAAGGCGCTCCACATAGACTTCTATTCTAACGTATTCTGAGGAGTTCCTCAAAGGACAAAGTGCTGTATGCCATTTTTCCATCAGTACACAAGACTGGGTATTCAGAATTTTAAAATCAATTTTGTATTTGATAATACACAGATGCTCATAATACTGCCTGAAATGGATACGATAGACAAACATTTGTTTAGAATCCGAACTATATGTGGAAGGACTTAGGGGCCTTTACCAAGTCTTCTCTTGTTTGTTAACCAGCTCCTCAGTCATAGGGAGATCCCAGTGCCACCAAGTGGGGGTTGTGAGAACTATAGTGATGAGTCTTCTCTGTTATATTTGTCAAGGGCTCAGATGAAAAAAACAAACAAAAGAAACAACTGATGTGGTGTCATGTCCTGTGTTACGATCACATTTTCTCTTAAATTATTGCCGTGTGTGACAAGTTCTGGTAGATGTTTTCATTACTATTTTAAGAAGAAAGAATAATTTCAAGATTAGGAAGTTTGTTGGCTTCTTGGTTATATATTACATTATAACGACACGACTGTGGTACCAGAGACTGAGTGTAGGTGTTCAATCAGACCGTTGCACATATTGTTACTTTATGAGATGTACTGCATTGATATACGAGCTAGTATTGTCCATGTAATATTTACATATTCACTTTGGAGGAAGTGAATTATGTAACTGATTTCAAACTTTCATGACAATTCATTAATAGGTTACTGCTTCCCACTCATCATCACCAACCCCTGACGACACTGGGTCTTTTCACATCCCACACCGATCATCCACTAATCTCTTAAAAGGACTGGTATTGCTTTTTCTTTCTACTGTCTCAGCCATAATTTGGCCCTATATAGGGGATAATACCTCGGTTATCCAGTCCTTATCCAGTCGCTTTACTGACTGAGCAACCCGATGGTGGCAGAGGATTTTACCTCTAGCCTCTGCATCCAGACTGGCTCTGGGGCACACCCAACCTCCTATCCAGTGGGTAAAGCATGGCCTAGGCATGACGCTAACCACTCACCCCCACCTAGTGTCAAAGTTAAGAATGAGTAGGAGCTATACCTCCTCTCCCCCCAAGCGCCTACATGGTGTATAGTGGGACAACTTTTTTGTTCTAATGACTATTAAAAAATAATAAAATTCACATGGTGATTAAATGTAATGAAGTTTTCTCAGATTGTATGTATTTATTTGGAAAGAAATTCTGATGTTTCAGAGAATAAATCCATCTCCATCATACATGCATACACACACATTTTATTACATTCCATGGATCCATAAGATAATCAGATGACAATATTATAAAATACAATTCATACTATTATATAAATTTCACATAATACAAATAAAGGGTTTACCTAAAGTAATGATAAGTTACAAGTAAATCTACCCATTACATACAGAAGATAAATTATCACTTATTTGTAAACAACAGAAATTCATCAGGGATCCATGTCGTGGACACAAATTTTCTGATGAACCCACATGCATGCATGCATGTGTATGCGCGCACATACTCCCTTGCTCATGTACACCTTACAAAGCCTAGTCTTTATTGGTTTTGGGCTATGAAGAACACAGTTTAATTGGGCTTGTCAGCCAGCTCCAATATATTTTTGTTAATGTGAAATATACCAAATTTACAAAATGGATAATACTGGCTCCCCCCACCCCCTTTCTTTCTTTCTCTTGTGGCCAGATGAAATGAGGTTCAAGTTGTACACTAATCTCCTTCAAGCACTCGAAGTGAATTGTTTTGTTAAATATAGTGACATGAATGAATCAAGAAGGAGAGCTGATTCATATACAAATAATGGAAAGACAAAAATTCCATGATACTCTTCCGTCAGTAGATTTATAAGTTCTGGAAAGTATTGTGAATTCATCCTGTTTACAGCAAGTAAGCTTGGGTCAACTGTTTATACAGAATTTCAATACATTTTTAATATAGTTTTTTAAACCTGTTTTACTATGCACTCCTATTTGATATTGTAAAACATTGTTTTGTGGCAATAAAACTGTTTAGTTGGTTCTGTAATTTTTATAGGCAGTGGTAACAGTTGCTATCAGAGACAGGAGTTAAAGGAAACTGATTTTGTTGGCCCAGGACAGGGTTTGGTTAATTCGGTGATGAACCTTGGGTTCCGTAAGCCATCTAAGCAAAAGTGGCAACAGTTAATTTATTATTTCTTTAAAAATGGTCTTAACAGTTGCAGAGGTTAAATAATAAGTGAGATGAGGTTATGTATGGTTAATTAGAAAGAATAATCAAGATATTTCATTCAGTGATCCACTTCAAGGTACTATTTTGGTATGGTATGGTAGAGGGTGACTGAAATGAGGTTATGTATGGTGAATTAGAAAGAATAATCAAGATGTTTCATTCAGTGATCCACTTCAAGGTACTATTTTGGTATGGTATGGTAGAGGGTGACTGAAATGGAAGTAAAATCTCATAAGGATTCGTGCTTCACTCTTATAGTATATCGATGGTTTATAGCAACCAATACCTTCGCTGACCACTGAGCTAATCTGCTCTGTGACATTAAATGTAACAAATAAATTGGATTGTTTTGAGGATCAAGTTTCTGAATTATTTAATAACAATTATTACTCACTCTATGGCTTTTGTAACAATTATAGTTAACAGCATTTCCAAATGTTTAAACTCGTGGAAACATGAATTTAACAGATTAAATATAAAATATGGGACTTTATGTAATATTTAAGCCAGTGTAATGTAGAGATGTAAACAGTTCTGAATTTGTAGTTAATATGTAAAATTAGTATTGCTGGGGAAAAAACTGCAAATTAATTCTTTCTTCAGTGTTGTGTCTGTACTAGTGACCAGCTTTGACTGAACTGCACATCTGCATTTGAAGTCAGCATGTTCTCTTTCTTTGTAGCTACTTCTACAGAAGTACATAACCTCAAATAAGGATTATATCATAATTATGATGAAATGGTTGTTAAACCTTACTACATTATGTGAATAATCAGTTTCATTTTAGTAATTTGAGAGAAAATTGTAGGATTTGAGGTTTTCGTGTCAGTGAGTTTGTAGATGGCTGTCTTCTGGGTTGTTGCGCCATGTAGTCTGGTTGAAATATCTACCAGACTAGATGGCACAAGAACCGAGAAGACGGCCATCTTTAGAGAAAATTATTGAGGAAAATGGAAGAACCAAAATGAAGTTAAAGATTCATTCTGTTTGTTCAGAGCCTCATTCAATATCTTATATTTTAATGCAGTTTAAAATGTAAAGTTGTGTATTAATTTAATTTTTGTTCCCTAGGAATTTGCTGTTTACTACTGCATTGTGAATTATTTCCTATATAAATTCAGTTTACAAGTTTACTTCCTCTTTTGGACATTTAAAATGAATGGTGCACAATGCATAAATGTAAGTCAATTTTACTTCTGTGTGTGTGTTGTGTCAAATTTCTGTATAATATTGTGAGTTGGAAACCAAACTATTATTTAATTTTATTTTCTGATAATTATCTGTTTAAAATTTACTGGAAAGAAATTCTATATTTTGATAAAAATCAGTATCCTGAGGAAATATTGGGATAAAAACAAAGATTTATGTGAAACTTGAAAGTTTAAAGGTTGCCCAATACAACAGAATTTAACTAATCAATTTAATATGAAACATATGATTAAATTTAAATGAGATGGGATTTATATATGTCTATGGATTCGTTGGCTCATTTGAATGTCAGTTTCTGAACTGAAGAGAACTTTATCTCACTGCTGATGCGAGCATAAAATTGTAATATGTGCCATGAATTTTAAAAATCTTACATAAAATTAAGCCCAAGATGATGAATGAGTTATAAGAGAACTGTGTTTAGAGAATCATAGCTTTTGGTGCTTAAATGGCACTTGCTTGAGTTAGGTGGTATAATTGACAGGTTCATTGTAACAACAAACTATATTACTAAAGGAATTCAGCCCTCCAGAACCTCAGCATGTGGCCACAAGATGCTAAGTATCATCTAGTCACTGCAGTATGTTGTATTTGAACTACATTTGCTTGTCCAAGGTTAATAATGCTAGTCATAATCAAATGGAGATAAATATTTATGTTTATTTTAATTTATAATAATATATGGACCATTTGATTTTCAGTACACAATTCCGCTGAAAGTTTTCTTTCATGTTGTGCCCTCCACCCCACTTCTAATGATTCCCTTTCTCTTCCTTCTTCCTTTTCTGGTTTAACAATATCTGTACATTTTCCGGTACCCTTTACGGGTCCCCAACTTTTCAGTTGGCTCAATCTATGGAAATTCGGTAGGACTCCTTAGACGAGTGATCGGCCCGTCGCAAGGCCTCTACCTGTACACAGGACAGCAAAACACAGAAAAACATCCATGGCTTGAGTGGGATTCGAACCCACGGTCCCTGCGACCAAGCGGCACAAGACCCACATCTCAGATCGTGCGGCCACTGCGGACCCCCCTTTCTCTTCCTAATATGGTAAATAATGCCACAGGGTTATCAGAAAGCAGCAGTAGAAGTGAGCAACATCTAGTAAAGATATCAAAATCACAATATGGTAAGTTTCAGAGTTTACTAGACTAAATTTTGTTAACATTCTGACAGAAAGCAGGAAGAAGGAAAACAAATTCTTCCTCCAAGAGACCTTCAAGTGATGGACTACCTAATGTAGAACAACTGACATTTGGTTTATAACTCTGTGAATATGTTTGTGAATGACAGTAAGAAATCGTAATTATATTAATGAAACAACAGGTCAGAGAATGTTTGCTAATGTTCAGTTCAGAAAACTTCATCTCTACATCTCCTGTTCAAATACATAAAATTAAAACATAAAAGACCCTAATTTTACCTGTTGTTTTGTTTGGGTATGGTAAACAGTATGTGACCCTAAGAGAAGAACATGCACTCCTGGGCAAGGCCTGGGCTGTGATGGGCATGACTGCAGATATGAGCTGGCCTGCTTGTTCATGGGCTGGGATCTGCATGAACTGTTATGGGCATGGCTAAGCTAGGGTGAGGCATTTGTGGAGATAAAAAAATGTTCACAAAGGGCACAAAACTAATTTTCTTGAAAAATTCGACTTTCAACTTTTTTTAAAAAAAATTCAGGTATTTTCGTTCTTTATGAGATTTATGAAGATTTTCGAAATTTTTAAAAAATATAGTTTTGAAAATTTTTAGAAATTTGGAAGTCGTTCAAGGAGACACGAGCACCTGCAGAGTCCAAGTCTCGGCGAGGCCGGGTCTAGGCTAGGACGGGTCTCGATGGGGAAAATTTCGAGATTTTTTAAATTTTTTTAACTTTTGTACGATTTTTGGACAGTTTCCAGGACTTTTTGATTTTTCGAAAATTTTGAGAAAATTTGAAATTTTTAAAATTTTGAAAAATTTTGAAAAAATTAAAAATGTTTCTAAATAACGTGAAAGGCGAAAGGAACTAAACAATTTTGAAAAATTCAAAAAAAAAATTAAGTCGGAATTTTTCATAAATTTTGTGCGCCATTTGGCCATTTTCCTATATTTTATAGTTTTTCGAAATTTTTTTACAAATGTCTTTCCACCCATTCTATACGCCGGACTCGCTCTCTGCGTGACCCGGTCTTTGCCGTTCTGTCTTTGCCTTACCGCCTATGACGGACACGATCTCTTCCGGACTCGGTCTCTGCATGACGCGTCCTCTGACGGCTTGTCATTGCAAGTGCGTGGTCTTCGGGGCCTGCCTGAGCCAGATACTGTGTGAGCCAGAGATGAAGACTAGCAGACTGGGTGTTGCACAGATAGCCCGGCAAAGACCGAGTCTAGCAGAGAACGTGCGAAGCAGAGATTAGGACTGGCAGAGACCGGATGTCATTCATCGTTTGTGGTAGGTATAGGAAGGGGAAAATTTCCAGATTGTTGAAATTTTTAAAAAAATTTGAAATATCAGAAATGCTGGAAATTGTCTTTAGCCGACTACATTCGGCTCTGATGTTGTGACGGCGAAACGTCGAAAGGGGTGCGCATGCTTGTGGGGAGGTTAGGCCGGTCTAGGAGGGGTACTGATTTGGGCTGACCTCTTCTCGCCAGAACACACGGACTCACTCAGGCTGTAGCTACGGATCCGGTCGGCAACGTCTATCCGGCTAGGCACCCCGTTCGAGGTGACCTTTGTTTGTATTTGTGTGTTTTTGGGTTATTCTTGGTCCCTCGGGGTGGTCAAGGCCGGGGAGACGAATTGGAGTGTTACCGAGAGCGAGCCGAGTCGTGGGGTTTTGTTTTGTTATGTTTGTTTGTCAGTTTATTTGTTCGTAGTAGGGAAATATATGACCCCGTGTAATGTGCATGTATTACAATTTGTTTTAAGACAGCAAATGGTTTTATTTCCAATTGTACTTTGCTGTGTTTTGAGTACACTCTTTTCAGGGGCGTGGGCCAAGTGAACCTACAACATTAGAACTGAACACCTCCTCCCCCTTTCGACTGTTGTTGAAAAGGGGAGAGTGGATCAATTGGTAGCAGAGCGTGGTTTTATTTTTTGATCTTGTAACGATCCCAGTTCTGAGCGTGGGTTCGCTTGGCGCCCGCCTTTTGATTATAACTTTGTTGTATGTTTCATGTTCGTCACCGCATCGGATATTTACCACTGGTCGCGGCCTGTTCTAGAGCAAAAGTGTAGCGAGTGGGGGCATTGAAGCTAGTGGCTCTGTTCGGGTGTTACGAGTGTGCGTGTCAGCCTTTGTTAAACAGGGCACTCAAAGGACTTCGTGCAACATGGATGCTGCGGAGGCAAGCATTTCGGTTGGGTACCTAGACAGGTCAACGAGCAAAGAAAGAAACATTCTGCAGGCGATTACACGAAGGAAAGCTAACTGGCTGGGACATATTATGAGAAGGAATGGGTTACTGAGTGATATCATCGAAGGCCAGGTTGAAGGAAAGCGAGGACTGGGAAGGAGACTGATACAGCTAACCGACGACCTTAAACAAGGAAAGAAGATGACGTTCCAGGAATTAAAACAAGAAGCCGAGAATAGGGACAACTGGAGAGCTCTTTTTGGGCAGAGCAATGGACCTGTCGTAAGGCAGAACACTTAATAATGATAACCTAGACAGGGTTCTCTTAGTCGTGGTGAGGAGTTGCCACGCCTGAAAATGATTCTCCTGTACTGTAGGAATTATTAAAGAATGTTGAGTCCTTAGATTCTAACGACCCTAAAGCAATTTTGATTTTTTTTTCGGAGGTGAAATCTGTGTATGATCTCCACTTGGTTTCGGATCGAACATTTATGGTCCGCTTGTTACCCCGAGTCAAAGGGAGTATGTTGACATTTTTAGGGGATTGTATTGGGCGAAGTGATTAATGGGGGCAGTGTAAGGCTGAGGCGCTGGACGATTATTTCACATTTGTGGTTCGGTAGAAATTAGTTCGGGAACTAATTGTCTTCAACTTTCAAGGGCCCAAATATCCCTTACGGACATTTATTGACGATGTCATCAATGCTGAGGAATTTTTGCGGTATCCCGCTACCGAGCAACAGATAGTTGATCGTGTCTTGATGAATATGCATCCTAATATCTTGACACAGTCTGCATTTCTAGAACGACCGAGATCCTACCGTGAACTTAGAAAGTTGATCGGCCACGAGGAAGAAAAGATAGCCGTGTTGGACGAACGGTAACGGTCTGAACAATTGTCTAGACTTCTACCGGTGGGTGTGGCTGGGTCGCCGGTAGTTACTTCTGCCTCCACTAAACCGTCCTCGCGGGCTTCGTGGCCAAAACCTCCTCTTGAGTGCTGGAGGTGCAGTAGAATAGGACATGTCCAAAGGGACTGTAGGGTTAACCGACAACTTTCGGTAAACGGGCCTCGGCCTGGCGGCGACGTCGTCACCGGGCACCCATAATCAGTAGCTCTTTGAAAGTTAGATCGCCTTCTAAATTTGTTGTTACGTTGTGGGTTATGTTGGATTTCAAGATTGGAGCGATCCCAGCGTTAGTTGACACGGGTGCCCAATTTTCCTGTATTCGTTCTGATGTGGTGGAATTTTTGTTTCATTCCGGTGCTGGCGGTGAGTTACTCCCGTGTTGGTTATCTTCCTTTTTGGCAAATAGCCAGAGGTGTGAGGTGAATGAAGCGGTTAAATTACATATCGTGGAATCAGGAAATTAAAATCTTAAATTGTGGGCCTGTCCCGGTTATACTTGGGCTAGATTTTTTAGGTAACACCCGTATGTCCATCGATCTCGGGGCTCTGGAATACTGTTTTGAGTTCCCCCCGAAGCGTCGGGCGGGGTTCGAGTTGGGTGAAGTCCCGGGGATAGATGACCAGGGAAGGATGAAGGACTATTTACGGCGGCTTTCGAGCGAAGCTGGGCAGGTTCAAACCTTGTCCTCGGTGTTCCCCAATGAGAACGCGTTAGAAATTATGCTGAAGGATTATCCGGTTTTGTTCTCGGGCAGATTAGGTACCGCTAGGTGCGCGCCTTATGAGATTGAACTCTTGGATCAGGTCCCTGTTCGCGCGCCTCCTTACCGTTATGCTCCGCCGAAATTAAAAATTCTAAAGGATTTGGTTCAAGACCTGCTAAGACAGCGTAGGAGAAAGGGTGCGTCTAAGACGATGTCAGGCGGAGACCGTTTGCGAAAGGGATCGGTTGCGGAGAATATTGAAAAAATTTAATTTTTTTCAAAATTTCCAAGAAATCAAAAAATGCTGGAAATTGTCCAAAATGCGCACAAAAGTGAAAGTTTTTAAAAATTTTAACTTGAAAATTGTTTGCAAAAATTTCCAAAAGTTTTTCATTTTGTGCGCCTATCATACAGCATAATTGATTTTTCGTTAATTTTCAAAATTATCCCATCTGATCCATACCAGAATCGGTCTCTGTCTAACGCGGTCTCAACGAGACACGCTCTCTGGCTCTCACGGTCCATATCTCGAGCGGTCTGTGCTGAACACGGTCTCTACCAGACACCGTCTCTCTCTCTCTCTCTCTCTCTCTCACACACACACACATTCTCTGCGTCTACCGTTCTCTGCTGGACTCGCTGTCTGCAACACGGTCTCTGCAGTAACCGGTCGGGGCGAGGCGACTCGTTAGAGATAGGTGCATACAGAGGCCTGATCTTCCCAAGACAGAGCATAGGAGAAAGTGTACGTCTAAGGCAATGTCCTACGTAAGCGATAAGAAGCGAGCTGTGCGAGCTGCATAAGCAGCATGGGGTGTCATATGACATAAGGGAATCGCTTGTTGTGTCCTAGGTGAGAGAAACACACGGCCTTCCTGCGCATGCACCTTCCCTGTACTGCACAGTCAGAGCTTATCTGCGCATGCGCCTTCCCGGCCAGCGCTGCGATTCGCGCGAAAATATCAAAATATTTGATCTCGGAATCCGGCCGCTTTACTCTCTTGACTGATTCGCTGTAACCTAGGACAGCGCCACACAAACAGCCAGTTTGATATTTCCGCTTCACCCACGCAAATCGCACCGCTCGCATTTAATCGCTCACGTAGGACACCGGGTAAGACGACGTCAGGCGGAGACCGTTTCTGAAAGGGAACACGGTCTCTGTCACATCGAGACTGCCAGACTATCTCTGCTTGACTCGGTCTATTACTCACCCGGTCTCTATCGAACTAGGTGTTTGCAGAGACGGATTGGCAGAGATCGGGGTCATAGAAAGATTGATTCGTGCTGGGACCGAGTCCATCAGAGAACGTGACCGTCAAACACAGGATGCGGCAGAGACCGTGTCATGCAGACAGTTCCTGGCAGCGTCCGGAAAGGGTGAATTTTGAAATAATTTAAAAATTTTCGAAAAATCAAAAAATGTAAGAAAATAGCCAAGAAGATTTTCTGAAACTCTCCCCAAGTGGTGACTGCCAGACTCGGTGAATGCCTTACCCTGTCTCTGCTGGTCGCGGCCTCTACCTTAGCCGATTGTTGCCTGACTCTGACTGCCTCGACCGGCCTCGGCAGGACTCCGTCTCTGATGGACCGTTACTCAGCCTGTCTTGATCTCTGACTCACGCTGTCTCATTCGGTGTCGGACTGCGCTTTACGTGTTGTCTACCGCATCCGGAAAATGCAGAGACGGCTCGGCAGACACCGTCACACAGAGACCGGTTTGCGAAGAGACCCAAGGCACGCACAGACCGCGTTCGTCAGAGAGAATGCCAGAGACGGCCCGACAGAGTCCGGTTGCCCAAGGCATCCGGTGGTTATAATTTTCGGAAATATTTTGAAATTTTTTAAAATTTCCAAAAAATCAAAAAATGCTGGAAATTATCCAAAAAGCGCACAGACCAAAATTTTTTTGAAAAATTTCACATTGAATTCTTTTGGTTTTGTACGCATTTTAGGCAATTTCCAGCATTTTTTTGACTTTTTGAAAATTTTGAAGATTTTCTAAAACTATCCCCAAGTGGTGACTGCCAGACTCGGTGAATGCCTCACCCTGACTCTGCCGGTCGCGACCTCTATCTCACCTGATTGTTGCCTGACTCTGCCTTGACCGGCCTCGGCAGGACTCCGTCTCTGATGGACGGTGACAGCCTGTCTTGATCACTGACTCACGCTGTCTCTGTCGGTGTCGGACTCCGCCTCACGTGTTGTCTGCCGCATCCAGGAAATGCAGTGACGGCTAAACAGAGACAGTCATACATAGACCGGTTGGTGCAGACACCGAGGCACGCACAGACCGCGTTCGTCAGAGAGAATGTCAGAGACGGTCCGACAGATACCGGTTGTCCAAGGCATCCGGTGGGTATAAAATTGGGATTTCTTTTTAAATTTTTAAAATTTTTAAAATATCAAAAATGCTGTAAATAGTCCAAAAAGCGCACAAACCAAAAAATGTTTGAAAAATTGTAAATTGATTTTTTTAAAAAAAATCGAAATTTTCGAAAAACCAAGAAATCCTGGAAAATGTCCAAAAAGCGCACAAAACCAAAAAAATTGAAAAATTTCACCTACAATTTTTTTAAAATTTTCAAAAAAATTTGGTTTTGTGCGCTTTTCAGACAATTTCCAGCATTTTTTTATTTTTCGAAAATTTTGAAAAATTTGAATGTTCTTTCCAATCTTTCCCCAAGATATGCCTGATAAACTCGGTGAATGCCTCATGCTGTCTCTAAATGACTCGGCCTCTATCTCACCTGGTTGTTGCCTGCCTCGGTGTCCGCAACTACCGTCCTCTGCAGGACTCGGTCGATGCTGGTGAGGGTCTTTGCCTTATGTGTTGCCTGCCTCACCTGGGCTTCTCAGAGACGGCACGTCAGAGCCATGTCATACAGAGATATGTGCGTGCAGAGCTCGAGTCAGGCACAGACCTCATTCGTCACTGTGGTACATTAGAAACAGTCCGAGAGAGACTGGTTCTGCTAGGCATCAGGTGGTGGAATTTTGAAAAATTTTAAAATTTTCAAAACATCGAAAAATGCTGGAAATTGTCCAAAAAGCGCATAAAACAAAAGAAATGGAAAAATTTCACCTTCAATTTTTTTTAATTTTCAAAAAGTTTTGGTTTTGTGCGCTTTTCAGACAATTTCCAGCATTTTTTGATTTTTCGAAAATTTTAAAAAAAATTAATATTCTGTCTAATCTTTCCTCAAGAGATGCCTGCGAAGCTCGGTGAATGCCTCATCTTGTCTCTGATGGGCTCGGCCTCTAGCTCACACGGTTATTGCCCGCCTCGTTGTTCGCAGGACTCGGTCGATGCTGGTGAGGCTCTCTGCATTACGTGTTGCCTGCCGCACCTGGGCTTCTCAGAAACGGCTCGTCAGAGCCATGTCATACAGAGACCGGTCCGTGCAGAGCTCGAGTCAGGCACAGACCGCATTCGTCAGAGACACCGTACATCAGAAACAGTCCGAGAGAGACCGGTTCTGCAAGGCATCAGGTCTTCGAATTTTGAAAATTTCAAAATTTTCAAGAAATCAAAAAATCCTGGAAATTGTCCAGACAGCGCTCAATACCAGAAAAATTTGAAAAATTTCACCTTCAAAATTTTTTAAAACTTTAAAAAAAATTGGTTTTGTGCGCTTTTCAGAAAATTTCCAGCATTTTTTTATTTTTCGAAAATTTTAAAAAAAATTAATATTCTGTCTAATCTTTCCTCAAGAGATGCCTGCGAAACTCGGTGAATGCCTCATCTTGTCTCTGACGGGCTCGGCCTCTAACTCACACGGTTGTTGCCTGCCTCGTTGTTCGCAACTACCGGCCTCAGCAGGACTCGGTCGATGCTGGTGAGGCTCTCTGCATTACGTGTTGCCTGCCGCAACTGGGCTTCTCAGAATCGGCTCGTCGGAGTCATGTCAGAGACCGGTCCGTGCAGAGCCCGAGTCAGGCACAGTATACCAGTGAACTGCCCCTCACTCCACAGCCCTCCCGAGCTCATCATTTGACCGGTTAGCCGCGCTGAAATCCTTGCAGCCGAATGATAGCCCCGTTCTGCTTCGAACTACTCGCCCGCGGATTTCCGATTAGTGGATAATGACAACGTAAGGGGCAATATTAAAATAATGATATAGAGGAAATAAAGTGTTACAAATTATATAAATAAAAACATAATTTTTCAATTTTTGAAAAATTGTAGGGGATGCTGCAGGTCTTATGGATGGGCCACGACTGATTTATTGGCTTTTGTGTTTTGAAGATTGGTTCTTCCAGGGTTAAATTAGCTGAAAAATTGATAACAGTTTTAAGCGTGCAAAGGAATGACTTTTTTATTATACAGAATGTCACACAAAGGAAAAAAAAAGAGTTCGCATTCTGTGATGTGTCGCCCCTTTTCCTCCGTCCCCGTCACTCTGTAACTTCTTTTATTGCTCGTGTCCTTTGTCCACACTTATCATGAATAATCCAGGGTTGACAATCTAGGTCGTAAATACCATCCCACTTCTGACACCAATGTAACGTGGGACAGTATTTACGACCTAGTTTGTCAACCCTGGATTATTCACGTCTGCTGCCTCGAATCTGATTGTCCGACTGAATACTTGGTTGGATTGTGAGAGACCAATGTCCTCTAGCAATAATCAATTTAATCAAACTAAAACGTCTTTTACAGCACAAAATGATCTATTCTACAACACACTTCACCTACGAGCGATTCACAGCTCAGCTCTCTTCACACTCCCTTTCCACACTATCACCTCCTACACTACTCTCAAAGCAACCATCCAACCAACCAACCAAAAAGCTAACTAAGGGCGGAGGCCTGCTCTAGCGTAAGCATCGTCCCTTCCTAGGTGAAACCATTCCTGTGCACAAGGCGCGTTGCTGGAAATGGTAAACGGTCTTAATATAAAAAAACGGAAATTTTGCTGTCGCTAACAGGGTTACGTCGTGGCGGGAGCCTCGACCATTCAAACTGGGATCTGTTGCTGCTGATGGGTGGTTATCCCGTCAGGCAAGTTGTCCAAAAGAATTTGGTTTTTAAACGAATACAACAATGTCTATGCAACAATGTCAATCAACAGACGCAACAATGTAAACACAACAATGCTAAACGAAACAATGTCTATGCAACAATGCCAATAAAGAGACACAACAATATCTCTATAAACGAGTACAACAATACCAAACGCAACAATGTCTATACACAAACTCAACAATTATAAAATAATACAACAATGCTAAACGCAACAATGTCTATAAACAAACTCAACAATTATAAACGAATACAACAATGCTAAACGCAACAATGCCTATAAACAAACTCAACAATTATAAACGATTCCAACAATGCCAAACCCAACAATGTCAATAAACAGACAACTAAACTGTTTATTGACATTGTTATGCTGCTCTCACACGTCACAATATTTTGTTATGATTGAAATACGCCAAGAGACTATTTTAGACTGGAAAATCAATCACTTTTACAAAGAGAATCTTTTTAGAAAATCATGGATTAAGACCTCTGAAACGTTGGTGGAGATCTACCACACTACACGGCGCAATAGCCCATCTTGAGACTCACCGCTGTGAAAACCTCAAATCCTACATGATTAATACAGTTTCTTTTACTTAAGTGTATCTCAGTACTGATTTCTTTGTTTAGTCCACTATGATAGAAATTTCTGTATGTTAACTAGAATTTAAGCAGAGAGCAAATAAACACAAAACATGTTTACAAAGATTTACATTGCGTTTCCATGTGTCAATTTGAATGCATTCCAGCAACAGGCTTTTCGCGAGGAAAGACAAATAAAAGACTGCATTTGGCGCACCCTTTGGGCATTACGAATATAATCGCTAAAGATTTGGTTTATGTGATTCACCTCCGACGTTTCAGTCCCTGATGGACAAAGTATTCGCAGATTTAATAAGCAACGAGGTGAACTGTTACACAGATGACTTGATAATTTTCAGTTCTACTCCTGAAAAGCACGCGAAAAGGCTAGAACATGTGTTAGAGAGGCTGGAGGGAGATTTTCTAAAGCTACAGCCACATACAAGTTTTATAGCACAGCCATAAGTCGAATATTTGGGTTACATTATAAGTAGATAGGGAATAATAACCAACCCAGATAAAGTGAAAGCGGTGCTGAGCTATCCAGTTCCAAAAACACTACGTGAAGTCAGATCTTTTCTTGGATTGACAGGATTTTATCACAAAATAATACCAAATTATGCACAACGAGCAAAATCATTGACCCAGCTGATTAGAAAGAATGGAAATTTTGTCTGGACCCAAGACCAACAAGATGCTTTTAAGCATTTACAAATGGCGTTAAGACCCCTGATTTTGGCATATCCTGACTTTTCGCGGACATTTTATGTCACAATCGACGCCATCAAGGTAGCGGTAGCATGTATTCTGTCTCAGTATCAAGACGGCAAAAAAAGACCAACAGCCCATGCCTCAGAATGGTTAAACAAACACGAACAGAGACACAGTTCTAGTGAATTAGAACTTTTAGTGAGATGTCCATGCCAAAGAAGAGAGAAGAAAGCAAACGGAAGACCCAATACATCCTCTATATGGGCAATTTCCCCCAAATCAAAGACTCAGATCTAGAAGGAATTTCCTTGCTAGAACCTCACCACTCCAGGGGAACCAGAAAGATGAAAGAACCAAGCTATGGAAAATAAGAAGTGATGAAATAGACACCCAGGACCTTCTGGGCCTAGAACCCAAGGAAGTCCTTCCTCCAGGTTCTGACTTAGACCGGCCTACCTGGAAAACTTTAAACAGACACTGTACCTATACTGGCAGGTGTGCGGCAAACTTAATGAGATGGGGATATCCTTGTGTGTCTGACCAGTGTTCCTTTGGACAAACACAGACAATGGATCACCTCCTGGCTTGCCCCATCTTAGATTCTCCCTGCACAAGCGAAGATTTGGCTACATATTCAGACACTGCCATTCTCCACGCCCGATATTGGATTAAATGTATGTTGTAAATTTACTTTTATATTTATTCTATATTAAATTTTATCCCACCTCCTTTTTATCTCTATGTTATTAATATTATTCTATTTAATGATTTTTACTTTGAATGGTGTGATGTCATTTGTTAATGAGTTGTATACCGCAGGTCACATCAAGCGGCAGTGAACCAGTATTGCCAACCACTGCTGATCTCTCTGAAATTTTCTCTTACGTATTGTCTAACTCTACATTAATTTTGTCCAGTCTAGCTTTACATGATTCGAATTGTTTCACCTCTTTATTGTCCTGCTCTCTTGTTTCGCTCTGCTTAAATTCTAGTTACATACATTCATTAGTAACACCTGTTCTGAAGCCACACGAATCACGGATTGTAAATTTAGACTTATCTGCTGAGTCTGATATTCCTTTTATATGGTCGTTATATCTTTTGATTAATGTTCGTTTTTGTTTACAGAACAGTCCAAATGACCTTCAAATGATGTCGGATGCCCCAGTACATCATTTATTTTGTTTGCATGGGCCAGTTGATCCAAATCAGAAATATTTACCAGAAGTTCTTATAGTTATTCATGTAAGATACTGAATTATTAAATACAGAAAACAAATATTAAATGGAATGCACAATCTTCTGTTGTAATAAGGACCATTAATGCTGGCTCGAATTGACGTCGAGGAAGGCTTCCTTGAGCGTGTTCTCTTTAGTGACGAGGCAACGTTCCATGTGTAGGGGTTACTAAACAGGCACAACGTAAGGATATGGGGATCCGAAAACCCCCATGTGGCCAGAGAACTTGTGCGCGATAGCCCGAAAGTTAACGTGTGATGCGGACTCATGTGCGACCGAATGATTGGGCCATTCTTCTTCGCCGAAAAAACAATCACAGCCAATGTGTATCTGGATATGCTGACGGAATCTGCTGTCCCACAATTGGAGGACATTCAACAACATGTCATCTTCCAACAGGATGGAGCACCACCCCACTGGGAGTCAGCGGTTCGTTCCTGATAGGTGGATTGGGAGAGATGGTCCAATACCGTGACCACCTCGTTCGCCCGACATATCCGTGCTGGATTTTTTCTTTGGGGTTATGTTAAGGATCTTGTGTACCGAACACAGGTTTCTAACATCGACGAAAAGAATCGAAGAATTGTGGAAGCTATTGCAACCATTAATGCAGAGATTCTTCAGCGAACATGGAGGGAAATCGAGTATCGGCTTGATGTGCTACGTGCAACTAAGGGTGCACATGTAGAGGTGTACTGACTTATGTGCATAAAACTTTGAGAGACGCTGTTTAATAAGCAACAAACCCAATTCAGTTATCTTGACTCATTAATTTTTTTATCAAGTCTTGAAGTTGTAAAGGTTTTTTATTGACACTCTGTATAGTTGATAAAGCTAATGGTGGATGTACAGACTAGCACTCTCTTCGAAGTGTCGTGAAAACTAAGTCGTCAACCCTCAATTTCAACTTCCGTAGTATTTTTATTAAGGGGGAAATGTGGCAGTTTCTAACAAATTCATCTTCTGGGCCTCAGGACAATTTTCGGACTTGTGACCTTAGTTAATCAGATCCTTTCACAGGAACAAACAGAATTTATCTTAGCTCCATCCTTCCCTAGTGCTTGCTGTCCGAACAACAGAAAATATCTTTGTCGGGATTCGAAGGAAGGAAACATTTTTCTCTGGCCCAGGGGCGATAGGCTTATCAGCGCCCGAAACCCCCCAAAAACCATCTTTAAAATTAATCAATTATACTGAAACCGGGCGGTTTTTTTTAAATAAATGCAATTGGAATTGAGGTACTTAGTATGAATTATTAACTTCTTATATTTATGATTGAATGTAACCTAATTATAAGTTAGAATAATTCTCTTTATATTTTTTTCAATGTGTAAATATGGAACAACAATGGCCAGCTTTTATGTGAACACCTGCATGTACAACAATGTAAGAAAAGGTATTGGAATTTCTAAAGCACACCTGCAACAATCTTGGCTGAGCATGCCATAAGGTTCATTTTTAATTTCTTATAGATGCAGTATAATTGCCTGAATAAATCGTATTGCACTCCTTTACTGATTATTGCGTCACAGTTTTCGTTTGCATTGTTGTATTAGTATATATTGCCGTCAACAATCGACTTTCGTCAATGTGAAGAGAACTGAGCTTGTAGAAGTGTGTCGTAGAAGAGAAACTTTTGTGCTGTTAAAAGTCTTTTACAATAACCAAATCATTAATAAATCTGTGATACTATCCACCACGTTCTCTGTTTTATATCTGAATCAAGGTCTCTTCCTCGTGAACAAATTTTGAGGTAAGACATTCCTATTAATTATTATAGCTCATCGTATTTACAGGTTTTCATCTGCATTTGTGAACTCGTGTAAGAGAATTAGGCTTGTTCTATTTTTAACACAATTTCAAGTAATATTACATCGACTTTTGTTTGTTTATGACATCATTGATAGTAAAATAATATTCCAGTAGGCAATTAACATTTTAACATTTTTAAGAAATAAAACGTGTTTAGTAGCCGAGAATCTTAATAAAAATATATCGATGCTAGGAAGTTAGTTATGTATTCTGAATAATAATTCTAACTTCTTACATCTCTTGATACATCGCCATTATTAAATCGTTTTAGGGAACCGTAGAGAATTTTTATTTCGCTTTTACAAGCCTAATTATCGGCGAATCTCCCTCTTATTATCTTCCAACATCAGCAGATTAAATCCGGGGAATGCTATTCAAAGTCTTTTGTCCTCCCGTCTCATATCAAAAGAAAATTAAGATTAAAATGAACCAAAGCGTAATTTTGCCCGTTTTGGTGTGTGGGTGCAAAACGTGGTCGTTCACTTTGAGGGAGGAGCATAGACTGAGGGTCTTTGAGAACAGAGTGTTGAGGAAGACATTTGGACCCAAAACGAAAGTGGGACAGATAATAGAGCATGACGAGTTCCTCACCCGATGTTTTTAGGGTGAAGTAGACAGGGGAGGGGTGTTTTCAAGTTTTTGGTTGGGAGGGCTGAAGGGAGGAGACCTCTGGAAAGACCTCGGCGTAGGTGGGAGGATAACATTAAGATGGACCTTAGGGAGATGAGACTCGATGGAGCGAACTGGGTGCTATTGCCTCAGGATAGACCACGGTGGCGGGATTTTGTGAACATGGTGATGAGCCTTCTTGTTCAGTAAAGAAGGTGTTTTATTCTTTGACAAGGCGAGTACCAATCGAATTTTCACAGAATATCTTGCACATTGCATTGTGTGAGTGACGTGATGTAGGTCTAATCTCCGTATGCGGTAGAACAACTTAGAGATTTTGTGACTGTTCCCAACTGTAATTCTCGCGTTCGGTTGATAAATTTAAATTACATTTTGTGCTTATAATGTATATAAATGTGTAACTTAGGCACGAAAGTCCTTAATCAAGTAAGCTCTTACGCACTTTTAGTTCTACAGAGAGAGAAGAACTCGCAAATTTTATGCTTAAGAAAAGGCGTAGCCTTCTTTTTCAAAATTTATTTAACTGTCTGGTTCTGCATCAAGGTCACGCAATTTCTATGGCATATTTTTGTCGTATTTTTTTTAAATCGATTCACCAGAGTAGAAGCATCAAAGGCTTTATAGATTGCATTGATATTTTATACTTAGAAGATTTAACTTTATGCGAGTAATGACAAACACGCGGCATGACTTAATATTGCCTATATCAGTCACATCTTCAGGGTGATTAAGCCAAGAAGAGTGAGATGGGCTGGGCATGCGGAGCGCATGGATGGGGGCGAGAGGTGTGCACCGGGAATTTTTTGAAAGGTTGAGGAGAAGAGACCGCTGGGAAAACATAGACGTAGATGGGAGGATAATGTCAGGCGGGATCTATGGGAGATAGGAGTTGAAGGAGACTGAATTTTGTTATTCCAGGGTAGTTCCGGTGGAGGGCTTTGGTTAATTCGGTGATGAAACTTCGGGTACCGTAAGCCGTCTAGGTAGTTAGTTAGTTAGTTATATGCCACATGTAGAGCTTTGTCACTTTGCATTAAATGTCAAGAGGCATTTCTGTAACAAAGAAACAAACTGACTCCATGGAGACGAAGTCCTGCTTGAGAATCTAACAGTAGCACAGATGATCAAATGTCTCTCCCTTTATGAAACATGAAGTTCCGTGTCCGCGTTTACAAGACCCCACCTCTAAGCCATATCCACATGCAGATGAAGCCAGTGCACACCTTCAACCGCACCTCTCGAAGATCCATTTTAATATTATCGCAGCAACGCATAGGACTCTCAAGTGAACTTTTCCTTTCAGGTCTTTCGACAAAGATGCACATATCTTGTCTCTGCCGTGTTTACTACATGTCCCGCCAATCTAGTCACCCTTCATCTGAGAGCCTACAATTTATTAGTTAGTGAAGAATCTGATAAAGCTCCATATTATGCAGTTTTCGCCATTCCCTTGTCAGTAACTCTCTCGCAGGACCAGGTATTCTTCTCAGTACCATGTTCTATCTCAGTCACTCTCAGTTGATGTGCAAACACGTCATCATGAAGAAAATCCTGTAACAGCGATGGACTGTCTTTTCAGGAGATGGAGGTTAGGCGAGAAAGCGGCTGTCCTGAGCAAGATGGCGTCAGGTGCACGTGCACCGAAGAATCGGTCCGTCTGAATGAGCTGAGGGAGGAGAACCTCTTGTGTGACGCGGTGTTGAGGTTGGAGGACGGCGGCGTCTTTCGAGTCCACAGAGTGATTCTGTCGATGTTCAGCGATTATTTCAGGTTTGCTTATTTACTGACGTGGTTGACTAACACGCGAAATAAGGACATAATAGACATCAATTAGTATGTGAAATGTTATTTCCCCTTTGTTGCCGAAGCCTGCATTGTTATACGGCTGATTGTCTTTTGTTATTTGCTCAATGTCATGAAATCTCACGGAGGTGAGGAAGAAGAAGAAGAATAATGTCTTCTGGACGTTGCGCCTTAGAAAATGAGTGGCATTTCAGACGTACTTGCTGCCTTCTTTGATTGATGATGGAGGCAGTAAGCACCGCTGAAACGTCCGATAATTTCTACGAGACAACACGACCCAACATCCCAGAAGACGTACGTGGTTTTTTGTGCTAATTTTTAAGTGCGGTTGTACCAAGGTGACAGTCAGTCGATATGGAGGGAGAAACAGAATCCATTTCCGAAACGTCTTGGTTTTAACACATAAAGACGGCCAACAAAGTTCAGAAGGAAGTTGGTAATACACCTTTGTCACGCCATTGTCCGGAACATTGAAAGCTGCTGTAGTGCTGCTCTGACTGAAATATAATAAACTGTGAGAAGGTACTTCGCGAGAAATGTTTCATTGGTAGGAGAGAATGTTTCGAGAAATTGTGCATACTTTAATTTGCTTGTGTCTTTTCCAAAAGACGTTTCTCACAGTCATTTTACAAACTATGCCCCACTTTCAGATTTTCGACAATTATATATTTCTGTCTGTCTGTCTTGCACTGCAAAGCCCTTAATTTGTGATAGGAAATTGTTTGCTGGTTGTGATCACTTTTTAAACGCCTCGTAGAAACACCGGCTTTTCTTATAAGTTGTTTATTGTCGGGAATTTTTTTAGACAACAAATAGATTTCATATTACGAGCTTATCAATCAGTGCAACGTACAGCCTGCGATGTATGTTGAAATATTTGTATTCATTTGCTGGTTGGCTTCAAAATTTCTGTAATAGTTGTTATAACCTCAGATATCTCCTGAGGGAGTCAAATGCATGTAAGGAACGAGATAACAATTCTATAGTACAAATGTTCACTGCTTGCTATTTTACCCTGCATTCTTGACTTTCTGGTACTGACATAAACGGTTTTCTGTGAGCTTCCGATTTGTACGTTATATTCTGTTAAGGCTACGCACGCTCCTGACCCCCTCGCAGGTAATCTGGTCACATTAGACCACATTCTGGGAGTTTTTGAAGTATTCAGAGCACTTCTTTTGTTCTACGTGAGTTACAGAAACTTAAATTTTATGCGCATGGCTTGTAATCTTCTGCTCGCCGTTTCTCCAAATCTACGACTGTTTCGGGACGTTTCAGGACCCTATTCACCACAACACTGCACGCCAGTGAGGAGACTGATATTCTCCTCCATGGAGTCAGATCAGACGCGTTGAAGCAGATACTGAATTATGTTTATTTGCGGGAGATAAACATCCACTCCGACAACGCGTGTCAGCTGTTCGTGACGGCTAAGTACTTGTGTGTACCAGGCGTTGTTAAGCTATGCGGAGACTTCCTCAAGGTGGCGATGGACGCCGACAACTGCACCGGCATCATGCAGTTCGCAAGGTAATTGATGTTCATTTGTCATTTTCTGTGACGCCAGCTTTACTCAAGAGAGCAGCCGAGTGCCGGGTCGGAGATTAAGGCCTCAGACTTAGGACTGGGCGAATAATAATGCGTTGTAGGTCAGGGCTGCTGGCAGTTTGTTATTAATGTGCCTGTAATTTAAATGTTCTGATTTAACTGCATTTGTTTTCATCGTCATTATGACCAGCAGATGACTAATTTCACCATGTAGAACGTGAATCAGCTTATTTCAGGGCCACAATATTCTCTCTCTTCCTCCCGAATTCCTTCCCTTCTTTCTTTCTTCCTTTCTCTGCGCATTCCTTGCTTCTTACATAATCCTCTCAATATCAAAATCAGCATTCAGCCCCACATCTTTCTGCATATGGCAAAACCTCTGTTAACCGACCCTCGATTATCCGATTCCCGCATTAACCGATCGAATTTCAACCAGATCGGTTGCGATCGATTTCTGCCGGCGAGAGTTGTGTAAAGCGATGTTCACGCTGTACAGTTCATTGATCTAACCCCACACCAAGATATTGGTGATTATTTTGAACACTTCAGGATATTTAGAGAATTGGTTATTATCGGGTGAACCCCTACTCCTTCTTGTTCAGGACAAAATAGTAAGCAAATCAACTGACATCGGCGGAATCACACCAGAATCACCACTTCATACCATGGACAGAATGACTGATAAATTCACTATTTTAATACAGGAACTCCCTCGAACAGCGCTCACGGGTGACTCTTGTGCCGTCGACTTGTGCGTGTGAAACGCCCGCATCATCCGCCGCCGAGGAATATCTGTATTGAGTCTCTACTTACTTAAACATATCCAGGACCACGTTCCCCTTTCCCTCGCTCGTCCGACTTATCGCCTTATCCGACCCGTGGTTTCCCCCATATAGTCCGGTTAAACGAGGTTTCACTGGATTAACACACACAGTTAATACAATGTCGTTTCGCCAAGGTTAACGCTAGAATTTAAAATTCTACACTTCTAATCTCACTGCCTTCTTCACTTGCGTACACCGTGCCCTTGTTTCAACCTATAACCTTATCACGAGGACGAGCGGGCATTGCCTGGGAACCATCATAGCCGAAAACTTACTATTTTGCCCCGGTTAAACGGAGCGTGTCTTCTCAGTCTCACTCATTCGTGCTTCAAAATGCCAAGGTAAAAAGTGAAGGCGAAATACTGTGGTGTGCAAATGCTTGAGAATCCAGTTCTTGCTGCAGTGTTTCATTGTGTCAGAGTTCGAAGGAGATCGATTCTGAGTCGGCTCTTACCTTCGCTGTCGTAGGTTTCACTTCTGCCCCGAACTTGACACTCACGCTCTTCGCTTCCTTCTGTACCACTTCGTGGAAGTGTCTCATCAGAACGAAGACCTGCTGGAACTGCCTGCAGAGGAGCTGCAAGCAATAATCGGGTCAGAGGAACTGAACGTGAAGTACGAGAAAGATGTGTGGGAATGCGTTCTCCGGTGGATTAACCACGACCCGGACAGCAGGAAAGATCACATCGTGGGCCTTTTAAAGGGCGTCAGACTAGGACTCCTTGACGCAAAGTATTTCCTTCAGAAGGTCAGTATGCCCCTGAAATCGTGGATGTTTATGGAAAGTGAAGCCCAAATTTTCAATTCCATTTTTACAATTTCTAATTAATGCAAATCTTGAGCATTTGCTTCGTCATGTGTAAGCCAATTCGTCTGTCCGAAGTTTCTGCTCGAGAACGTCTAAACGGATTTTCATTAAATTTAATACTGATGAGCTTTAAAAGAGTCTGTTGACATGTTCCAATTCTGTTTAAAATGTTACAACAGCAACGTGAAAATTGCACAATTTTTTAATGCCTTATTCCGCGCAAAATTTGCTGAGTAAGAAATCTCCAGATTACCTTGGTTACCATGGTTTCAATAACTACCTGTGCAATTCCGCTGGTAACACGCTCGCATGTGTGTGTGTGTGTGTGCAAAACAAATATTTGATTTGTCCTTTCGTGCAGATATGTGTTTGGAGTTAATGATCATCATTTATTGACCGACTGTAAGCGTCCTTTAGTTTGAGAGTCCGTCTGCGCTACAATCTTTGATTACAGTCTCGGTGTTTATTAAGACCATTACATGTTTCAGTTCAACTACAGCATTCTACCTTTAACTACATTCAAAAATCCATTCTGATTGAATAGGAAAATCCTCCAACAGATAAATCACGTTTTCTGACGCAGTGTTCTACTTAACCAAAGATGCTACTGTCAAAATAAGTGTATCTTAGGTGCTATAACAATTTCACGCATCTTCGACGATATATACAGAGTTATTCTAAGCAAAAAAGTTTATGAACTTTTTTGCTTAGAATGACTGATGCTTCGACCTAACAGAATATTGACCTTTCTTCCTGGGACACTCTGTATAGTCAACCCGAGATCACTTCAGCATGATAATTCTCAGCTGATTGACCACATAGGGACAACAGATATCAGAGAAGTGCTGCAAGAAACCTTCGTTCTACAACCAAGAGTAAATTATCCAAGGGGCTTCTAAATCATAGACAGCTTGAACATTCTAATATTTTAACCTGCCATCTTCCATTTCAGAATGCGTTTTAACCAGAGAGAAAAATGTTTCTACTCTAGTTCAAATGCTCTGTGATTGCAGCCACTCACCTCTTACGAATACGTGTGAAACAATCGCACGGATCCATGAAAATGTTATCTGCTTCAAATATCTTTACAATTTAGCGTTCGTACCTACTAGTTTCGAACACTTAAAGAGAACCACCTGATGATGACCTATTAATGTCGAAACATGCAATGGATCTTAGTAGACATCGAGCCCATAATCACACGCTGTTGTGTTGACGGGCCTTCAACCCAACCTTCAACATGCAGCAGGTGCCTCTCTTGACACTCGAAGCAACTAATTGTCATAATTATCTTTCGTTGTTACGTAATTTTGACGATTAATTAAAGTTATCGAAACAAAATAATGTGGTGATCGCGGCGTGCATCTCGCACGAGAGACGAGAAATAAGTTACATTTTTGAATGTAACTCAAAATCAAACAATACTGAAGTATTTAAATTTCGTTTGAAACACATTTCAATAATTTTCTCTAAGATCGTTTTAAATTTGATTTCTCTACTCTCCACAATCTGTGCATTTCTTACGACCGTCGTTACATAAACGAAAAAACATGTTATCCTGTATATACCACAGTCTATTTCGGTGAGTTCCCAACCAAATTATGTGTGGATTTCTTGTCTCCTCTGTTATGACTGATGCCATTTCTTCATAAGAGTTCATAACGTCCACATTGAACTGTTCAACAGATATCAAATCACGCGTACGTGACGGAGAATGAGGGGTGCGGACCCTTGATCTTGGAGACGCACGCGTTCCTACGCGACGTGCAAATGTTGACGAAGGAAGAAAACGCTGACAAGGAATTCGTGACACCAAGGATTGCCTACCCGCGAATCCCACAGGATATTCTTTTTGCTATTGGTGGGCGTTGTGACGGAAGGCCAACAGATGTGATCGAAGCTTACGACGCACGAGCAGATCGGTGGAGTGTGGTGAGTTACACACATCTCTAATTTTACCGTGCCTTGTTAAATTACGCCTCCGAAAAAAACTAACTTTTTTGTTGCTTATTTATACCAAGTAATTGTTTATTTAAGCTTACTCATAAGCATCTCGTTGCCTCTTTATTTCGTGTTCGTTTATTTCCATTGCAGTGATCCCTTTTTTAAGAGAAGCTTCAAAGACATGAATTAAAAATAATAAATACATAATTTACACAGGTGCTGAGTCTCATGTAAAATACAGGTCCAAATAGGAATCGACGGAATATATGAGCCGGCTGCAGTGGCCACGCCAGAAGAAGAAGAAAAAGAAGAAAGATATGAAATTTGTGTAAGATTTGAGGTTCTCACAGCGGTGAATATGAAGATTTCTGTCTTCTGGGTTATTGCGCTGTGTAGTCTGGTCGATGTTAACCAACGTTTCAGAGGTCATACTGCCTCCGTCATCAGGGCGATGAATAATCATCGCCCTGATGACGGAGGCAGTATGACCTCTGAAACGTTGGTTAACATCGACCAGACTACACGACGCAACAACCCAGAAGACAGAAATCTTCATACTAATTCATCGCCCTGATGACGGAGGCAGTATGACCTCTGAAACGTTGGTTAACATCGACCAGACTACACGACGCAACAACCCAGAAGACAGAAATCTTCATACTAATTCATCGCCCTGATGACGGAGGCAGTATGACCTCTGAAACGTTGGTTAACATCGACCAGACTACACGACGCAACAACCCAGAAGACAGAAATCTTCATACTAATTCATCGCCCTGATGACGGAGGCAGTATGACCTCTGAAACGTTGGTTAACATCGACCAGACTACACGACGCAACAACCCAGAAGACAGAAATCTTCATACTAATTCATCGCCCTGATGATGGAGGCAGTATGACCTCTGAAACGTTGGTTAACATCGACCAGACTACACGACGCAACAACCCAGAAGACAGAAATCTTCATACTAATTCATCGCCCTGATGACGGAGGCAGTATGACCTCTGAAACGTTGGTTAACATCGACCAGACTACACGACGCAACAACCCAGAAGACAGAAATCTTCATACTAATTCATCGCCCTGATGACGGAGGCAGTATGACCTCTGAAACGTTGGTTAACATCGACCAGACTACACGACGCAACAACCCAGAAGACAGAAATCTTCATACTAATTCATCGCCCTGATGATGGAGGCAGTATGACCTCTGAAACGTTGGTTAACATCGACCAGACTACACGACGCAACAACCCAGAAGACAGAAATCTTCATACTAATTCATCGCCCTGATGATGGAGGCAGTATGACCTCTGAAACGTTGGTTAACATCGACCAGACTACACGACGCAACAACCCAGAAGACAGAAATCTTCATACTAATTCATCGCCCTGATGACGGAGGCAGTATGACCTCTGAAACGTTGGTTAACATCGACCAGACTACACGACGCAACAACCCAGAAGACAGAAATCTTCATACTAATTCATCGCCCTGATGATGGAGGCAGTATGACCTCTGAAACGTTGGTTAACATCGACCAGACTACACGACGCAACAACCCAGAAGACAGAAATCTTCATACTAATTCATCGCCCTGATGATGGAGGCAGTATGACCTCTGAAACGTTGGTTAACATCGACCAGACTACACGACGCAACAACCCAGAAGACAGAAATCTTCATACTAATTCATCGCCCTGATGACGGAGGCAGTATGACCTCTGAAACGTTGGTTAACATCGACCAGACTACACGACGCAACAACCCAGAAGACAGAAATCTTCATACTAATTCATCGCCCTGATGACGGAGGCAGTATGACCTCTGAAACGTTGGTTAACATCGACCAGACTACACGACGCAACAACCCAGAAGACAGAAATCTTCATACTAATTCATCGCCCTGATGATGGAGGCAGTATGACCTCTGAAACGTTGGTTAACATCGACCAGACTACACGACGCAACAACCCAGAAGACAGAAATCTTCATACTAATTCATCGCCCTGATGATGGAGGCAGTATGACCTCTGAAACGTTGGTTAACATCGACCAGACTACACGACGCAACAACCCAGAAGACAGAAATCTTCATACTAATTCATCGCCCTGATGACGGAGGCAGTATGACCTCTGAAACGTTGGTTAACATCGACCAGACTACACGACGCAA
Source organism: Zootermopsis nevadensis (assembly GCF_977971745.1). Lineage (NCBI taxonomy): Eukaryota > Metazoa > Arthropoda > Insecta > Blattodea > Termopsidae > Zootermopsis > Zootermopsis nevadensis. The sequence goes on along the minus strand of NW_028259153.1, from coordinate 8,964,109 downwards.
CAACCCAGAAGACAGAAATCTTCATACTAATTCATCGCCCTGATGATGGAGGCAGTATGACCTCTGAAACGTTGGTTAACATCGACCAGACTACACGACGCAACAACCCAGAAGACAGAAATCTTCATACTAATTCATCGCCCTGATGATGGAGGCAGTATGACCTCTGAAACGTTGGTTAACATCGACCAGACTACACGACGCAACAACCCAGAAGACAGAAATCTTCATACTAATTCATCGCCCTGATGATGGAGGCAGTATGACCTCTGAAACGTTGGTTAACATCGACCAGACTACACGACGCAACAACCCAGAAGACAGAAATCTTCATACTAATTCATCGCCCTGATGATGGAGGCAGTATGACCTCTGAAACGTTGGTTAACATCGACCAAACTACACGACGCAACAACCCAGAAGACAGAAATCTTCATACTCATCGCCCTGATGACGGAGGCAGTATGACCTCTGAAACGTTGGTTAACATCGACCAGACTACACAGCGCAATAACCCAGAAGACAGAAATCTTCATATGAAATTTGCCTTAAATACCATTTAGGATAATCGTCCTACATCAATTGATTTTAGACATGAAACGAAGTCATCGTTGATAGTGGATTTCAAAGTAACAAATGAAGCACTGATCAGTGTCGATGTTGGCCATCTGGACGGTTACGCCGCGTGAATTAGAAGGCTGACACATTGTTTGGGGTGGGGGTGGGGGACATACTGCCTCAATCTTTGCGTCGATAAAACCCAAAACACCAACATCTGTCTTTGCCACCATACGAAGCTGAAAAGTCAGCTGTTGATCAGAAATTCTACATTTGTCTGTCGTACTTGACGAGAGCTTCTCTTCGGGTCTTCCTGTTTCCTCCGTCTCTCTTATAATTCCACCATTGCTCCAAGTTAATTTCTCACGGTCTTTGTCGAGTGCGGTAAGCCCGGCCACACAGCCGGTGTAGCAATTTCGGTTCACTGTTGGGGGTTGCACCTCTGATCCGGTGGTATTTCGCTTGGGCTTCGCATTAGTAGACCAAATGACTCAAAGAAACATAAAGCCATAACCTGTCGTTCCTGCAGGTGGAGGGGGTCGACTCGATCGGACCGCGAGCCCGCCATGGCACTGCAGTAGTCGGTTTCGACATTTACATCATCGGTGGTTACGACGGCGAGGAAGAACTACGCTCATGTCACTGCTTCAACGCTGTTATGAAGACATGGCGCGAGGTGGCGCCTATGAATGTCTGCAGGTAAGATGCAGATCGGTAACTAAGGAACTCCTTGGAGCAGAGTCGTCCTTCAAAAGCTGATAGTCGTCCTGTTAGTCTGGATATAAATATTGGCAGGAGCTGTAAAATTGTACCACTCACATACAGGAGGACACTTGCGACAATGCTGGTCGTAAGTCAAACCCGAATAGAAGCCAATCACAAACTTCGTTCGTAGTTTTTCCAGGTTTTAAGAATACGGCTTGCTTGTTAATTCATTTCAATTATGATATAACAATGACGAACGTACAATTGCGTTCTGCGAGAGGAAATGCATCTGCATCAGAAATAAATGAGCATAGCAGAGCGCGTAATTCTTTTCATTTCAGATGCAGTTTAATGGTGGCAGTTCTGCGAGGTGCGGTGTACGCCATGGGCGGTGGCATTGAAATTGAGGAACTCAGAACGGCGGAAAAATATGACCGCAAGGCGAATCAGTGGTCTTTGATCGCTCCTATGAACTTAAACCGACGGGATGCAAGTGCGGCTGTCCTGAATGGTACGTAAATTCTGTGAAACAGAAATTTGTGAATTAGTGCAGAAGGCGAGGCGTCTGTCTGTCTGTCTGTTTGTCTGTCTGTATGTCCGCGTGTAACAACGCAGGAACGGTTGAAGGAATCGCAGGATTTAAAGTTCTCACGGTGGCCAGTACGAAGATGGCCGTCGTTTGGCTTCTGCCGAAGTTTCAGAGGTACTTTATGCCTTCATCATCAAGGCATTCCTCTTCGCTCTTGAACTTACTTTCCCTCACTCCATCGTCCCATATTCTTTTATCCGTGCTACGTACTACGTTTTTTCACGGACTGCAACAACTTGAAGTTCTGAGTGAGTGATGGTTTCTTCTGCTCTTATAAGCTGTCCGTTTGCATCGTCTTCTGCCTTTTTAATGTACACTAGGAGTGAATGCAAACAACCATCAAACTATCAAACTGTCTCTCATATGATACAGATGTATAGTGTTTTTGAGACAGTATATAATCTCATGTATGATATCTCAGTCAGTATAGTGACTAGCTACGGGCTGGACGACCGGGGTTCGATCCCCGACGGGGGCAGAGGATTTTTCCTCTAGCCTCTGCGTCCAGGCCGGCTCTGGGGCCCACCCAGCCTCTTATCCAGTGGGTACCGAGATCCTTTCCCGGGGGTAAAGCACGGCCGGGGCGTGATGTTGACCACTCACCCCCATCTAGTGCCGAGGTCAAGGAAGAGAGGAGCTATACCTCCACTCACCCCAAACGCCTACATGGCGTACAGTGGGACGTTAAAAACTGTTCATAATCTCATGTAAATAGCACATAATATTAAAAATGTAGAGCACCGCTTGGCAGCTTGTACCGTACATCTCTCGTAACAAATTTAATCAATTTCGTTCCACAGAAATTGCAACGTACCATAATTTCCATTATGCATTAATTTAAACATTTGATGCCGCTTATATTAAATTTTATCAGTTTATTTTCATCCATTAAGATCGTTTCCTTTGGCACGCTGATTGTCTGCATTCGAAACAAAGAAACAGATGAACAGAGATGGCCGTATCTGTGCTGTTTCTGTGACACGAAGTAGGGCATTAAATACAATATCATTAACAGATTTACAAATTTAAGTACGGATTACCCTATGTTTGTGCTCTTCGTGGACCAGTATAATGCCTCTGCCTTCATTAAATTTGTGTACAGATTGTGTCATAAAGATAATTTGTTTTTACAGACAAAATATACGTCGCTGGTGGAAATTATATATGTGGATATTTCAACTTGGTGGAAGTTTATGACCCGGACACCAACCAGTGGACTTTCGTTGCATCAATGATTTCTGAACGTACCGGTCTGTCTTGCGTCGCGTTCCACGGCTGTCTGTACGCCCTAGGTGAGAACTCTGGACATTCTGAGTGATGCTCCTGTATCATTCTTACAGAACTTGCTATTGTGAAATGTTTTCCTGGTTTTCTTTGAGTGCTTGAGATTTTATGAACAGCAATTTTCTCCTGTCATTACAGAGTTAATTTGTCAGTAATTTTAACCCCGATTCGTGGTTTCGATTACATTCTCCAAAAAGAACACTAACTGACTAACAACGCATAATCTCTTGTGGTATCTCAAATAACGTATACCCTATTTTTCCCACAGACCCACTTTCACAGGTAAATATTTTGTACTTGTAGCAAGGGAATTTCAGTTTGCCGTGCTGTTATCCCCAAAAAGCCGGTGGTTTAAAGCGGTCTCCTCGCATTCTTTGCCTTTCGTCAATTGTTTATGAAATTCCGTTTTCAAAAGCGCAGCTTGTGTTTATTCATTAACGGTATTTTCAGTTTCATAAAGAAAAAAACAGATGTCAGGCGCAATTGCCTGATGCAGCAAGTACGAAAATAATGTTGTAGCTATTTGATCCTTAATTTCGTTCCTGGTACTAATACTAACACTGCAATAGGGAATGAATTTTCGTCGTTCTATTTCATTCATACGTTCCGTTTACGTAATATCAATTTCGTCAAGTCCGTTGGGTAAGACGGACGGAGTGTGAAGCACGGAAGATACAAAAAATACATACATACATCTAGAAAGTTATAATTGGTGATCTTGAAGGCTAGATACCACTTGTGATACATAGTCTTAAAAGGAAGGACAATATTAAAATATTTTTAAGTAACTAGATTATGTGGAAAGGGTTCAGCTACCGTCTTTTGTGAATAAGGTAATGAATCTTGTGACTCCATAAATGCCGAACATTTCGTGGCCAGGTTTCAGAGTAATAAATATCAAGAAGGTCCCCGCTGAATTGGGTTAGAATAAGTTTCGTTTGGCAGCTTTTTTTATATTCTGTGACCTGTTATGGATTGTGTGTGTGTGCAGGAGGATACAACGGTGAAGGAGACCTGCCCATAGCCGAAAAGTATGACCCTGCAAATGACACGTGGACCGAGATCCCTGACATGTTCGTCTATTCATCTTTCTGCAACACAGAAGTGATCGACGATGTGATCTTCGTCATCGGTGGATTTTTTGACAAAGATACCATCTTCGGTGTCGAAAGTTTTAATGGCAATGGAGATGAAAGGTTTGTTTCTTTGTTCAGGACTCCATAATCACAAACTGTTACTTCCGCAAAGCACTGGGAAGTGAATCATTTCCGGTCAAGTTATCCGCGATCTTGCAAATGCTACGCCGTGTAGTATCGTAGAAACTCACCGACGTTTCGGAGGTTCTTACTGCTTACTCAGGACCTTGAAAACCACGCGCGAAAAATGGGTGAGAAGAAGTGGGTAGAATGACATTGGGCAGGGCGATGTTGCGGTCAAGTTGAATCGTTAAAGCAGAGGGCGAATGACTAGGTAATGCTAATCAGACGTAAGCTGTAACTGCATTAATAAGAAGCTCTTGGAATAAGTTGCTTTGATCAGTGGTACTCTCTTGGGCAGGAAGTTTCTGGCGTTCAGCACATCAGCGCCGCCATAATCTTCGGCTTTCATGAAAGTGTTAGGCCGGTTTCAGATTTAACGACGCCTATCCGTCTCATGTTCCCATTTTTGATAAAAGTTTATTTAAAAATGGCTGTCTCTTGGCGTGTTTTACCATGCAGTCTCGTTCCATCTGATGATGGAGAGAGTAAGCAGCTCCATAAACATCCCAGAAGACAGCTTTCTTACTGCCTGATGACGGAGGCAGTATGACCTCTGAAACGTTGGTTAACATCTACCAAACTACACAGCGCAACAACCCAGAGGACAGAAATCTTCAAAAAAAATATATTTTTTAAGAAAATGGATAATTTCTTTACATAAATGCACTTAATTACATTTCTATTAAATTTATATTAAGAATTATTTATGGTAGAAGACGCATTCCTTCATGAGTTACATCATCTCATGTAGAACTACATACTTCCTGTAAGTGTGTACGCGAAATGTGATAAAAATTATCTTGAGTGTAGATAATTCTGATGGATGATTAAAAAGGGTTTGTTTTCACTTTTAATATTTCAATTTGCAGGTACCAGGCGGAAGATATGAATATTTCCAGATACGAAATGTCGACTTGTGTTATCAAGAACTTATCGAATGCAAGAGATTACGCCTACAAACACAGAAATAAATTGATGGAAGAGACACGTAAAAAAATGCTGGATTTGGAAAATTAGTGGTTTACATTTGATTACAGCCACATCGAATAATCGATTTACATTTGAAACATTTTTACAACATGTTTCGGTTTCATCGAACCATCTTCAGGTGTAAAATTATATTAACAAACTTAAAACTCAATTACAATTTCTGTTGTGTAGCTTTTTGGAGATGTTCATATCCAGATTATTTTCACATATTGGAGCAAATGTATTGTTTTGAAGTGAATGCTTTTACAAAGCAAATGATTCAAAGAAACACTAATGAATATGAAAGAATATAGAAAACAAAATGAAATAATAATTATATAATTGGAAAGTAAAATTAAACATACCAAAGATGAGAGTGTAGACACGTTGATGTGTCTGGAGTTGTCTAGAAGTACTAACGTATCCGAACAGTCATGGTTCAATACTGATTGCGGTTGCTTGTAGGGAGAGTAAGTGAAAGGTGGTTGTCGGGGTTGGGGTCAAGGATCTGAAGGGCATTAAAGATGGGGTTATTAATGTAAATATTATTATCGTTTAGGCAAATGTTTTGTTTAAATGTTTGCTGTATATGATATTTTTCTATTGTATCTCTATGTCTCTTATTTTGTACTATTTTTAGAATGTCCATTGTTTCTGTTATTGTATTGTATGCGTGTCCGGTATTCAGAATATGTTTGGCGTATGCAGAATTATCTTTGTTGTGTTTTATAGCTGCAATATGTTCTTTATATCTGTGTGTGAATGTGCGGCCAGTTTGACCTATATATGTTAACGGGCAATCTTTACATGTTAATCTGTATATACCTGGTAAGTTGTATTGATTATTTATGTCTATTGGTGGTTTTTGTTTGAGGGTGTTTTTATTGTGTTTTTTGTTTTGAAAGCTATTTTTATTTTGTTTTCTTTGAATAGATTTGTTATGAATTTGGTTTCTTTTCCTATATATGTAAAAGTGGCCCATTTATTTTGTATATTTTCATTTTCGTTAGGTTTTTTTTTAGGTTTTTTATTTAAAAAATTGTAGTTATTATATCCGTTTTCTCTGAGGATTTGTTGTATTATATTTAATTCTATTTGTTTGTTTGTTGTGGATATTGGATATAGGTTTTTTCTGTTTATTAAGTAGTTGATGGACATTCTTTTATGTTCAAAGGGGTGGCAAGATGAAGCATACATTATGTTGCTTGTGTTAGTGGGTTTTCTGTAAATTTTGAATTCAAAGTTTTTGGTTTTTCTTATTATAGTTAAATCTAAGTAGTTTAGTGTATTATTTTGTTCAAGTTCTATTGTAAATTGGATGTTTTGATTTATGTTGTTGAATTCCTTAAGTACTTGTTGAATATTTGTCTTTTTCGTATTGTAAATTATTAGTATATCATCTACGTATCTGCTATAATATTGGATATGGTTTTTATTTAATATGTTCATTATGTTATTGTGTTCTAAATATTGGAGGAATATTTCAGATAATATACTTGAAGTGGGAGCACCCATAGGTAGTCCTGTATTTTGTTGCCAATATTTGTTATTAAATTGAAAATAATTTTGATTAATAATGTTTGTTATTATTTTAATTTCGTTTATTATTTGTATATTGATGTAAGACTTGAGGTTCTCACAGCGGTGAGTATGAAGATATCCGTCTTCTGGGTTATTGCGCTGTGTAGTCTGGTCGATGTTAACCAACGTTTCAGAGGTCATACTGTCTCCGTCATCAGGGCGATGAATCTGCCAATAGGGTGTGAGGTGCTGGGTTTATAGGCCGGGAAGTGAAAGGTGTAGCCATTAACCAAGACGTGGTTAACATAAGACATTATTTATTCCCGCCCGAGCCCATTGTGTTACAAGACTGCAGATTCAGAAAAACAGACTTTGAAATTAAGGAATAAGAACACAAAGCTACACTTTCGGTGCAATCTATTAACTTTAAAACGTAGAAGAGAGAGATGAGATTTTTCTTTATACCTCAAAGAAACGATGACAACCCCAACCGCCATAACAGCTCGAGACTGTTTCTACGATGTCACCAGAGATGTCAGTGCGAGCAGAGCGAGCTCATTTCAAATCGTTTGAAAGATAATTTGAGTGGAGGCATTCCCTTAAATGCCGTGATATACCTTCCCCTCACTTCCCTTGTTGGACACTGAGATTCTGATCGTTCGCAACGGATATTAGAAGCAATTTTAAGCATTTGTTTCACCGCTTCACTTTGGCTGAATGTAAAAGTACACACAGAATTCATATTAATTAAAAAAACAATGGGAAGTGGCGTAACATATACTTAAAATGACTTAATATCGATTGTAGACAATCGGAATATCAGTGTTCTTGGGCAATGACTTCAGAAGAAATAAAAAAAATCTGTGGTCTCATAAATGGAGGAGAAAGCTGGAAAATAAAACTAATGAGACAGAGGATGTATTACAATGGGCAGACATTGTAAAATTTATAAAATCTCTGACAGATGGCGTGGAAATTAGGACAACTAAAATGGATGGAAGAAGGAACAGCGGTAGACCACGTAAGAGATGTAGAGACATTCAGAAATGAAAAACAAGCCCGAAGAATACTTCCGTAGGAAACTCGATGAAATTCGCATCCAGCAAAAGAGTTTTGTTAATATTACTATTGTGCCATCCAAAGCCCTGTTAGCATCTTGTCAAGGATCATACAGAACAGCACAGAACAAGAAGCCGTACACGATCGCTGGAACTCTGATACTCCCTGCTGCGATAGAAATGGTACAAACAATGTTCTGTGAAGATGTGCTCAGCAGCTTCGGAATATACCGCTATCAAATAACACGGTCTCTCGACGGATTGCTGATATATCAGAAGACTTAGAAGAACAGCTGATTGAGAAGTTGAGAAACAAACTTTTTTGAATACAGATTGACGAAGCGACTGATTGTAGTGGTATTGGTCACGTGATAGCTTACGTGCGTTATGTTGAACATATAACAATTAATGAAGACATGTTTTTCTGCAAACCTGTAAAAAGAAGGGCAACAGCACAAGAATTCTTCAAAATTGTTGATGATTTCATGAAAGAAAAGAGCATAAAATGGTCAGACAGTGTTGGAAAATGCACGGATGCAGCTCGCGTAATGGCGGGAAATAAAGAAGGACTGCAGGCCTTAATTAAACGATCAGCACCAGAAGCTATGTGGGGACACTGTATGATACATCGTGAATCACTGGCTACGAAGGAATTATGCCCAGAACTGAGTGAAGTGGTGGATACAGTGATCAAAATTACATAAAGACTCGTCCATTGAAAAGCAGAGTTTTTGCCCAATTATGCGAGGAAATGGGGCACAGTATCAGTCACTCCTTTTACTGTCATTCGCGTCGGATGTCAAGAGGAAATATTGTGGCTCGTGTTTACAACTTGCGAGAAGCAGCAGCACTGTTTTTAGAAGAGGAAAATGTAGCACATGCTTAACATTTTCGCAATGAAAATTTTGTTTCTAAGTTAGCGTACGATATTTTTGAGACAATGAACACGAATATGCAATGGAACGATATTAACATCATTGTAGTGACTGATAAAGTGAAGGCATTTATTGGGAAGTTGGGCTTGTGGGTCAGAAAAGTAGAAGGGAACATATTTTCTCGTTTGAAGGATTTTGTTGAGGAAAACAGTGTGGAAACAAATGACACTAGAATTGATCAGTGTATCAAAGATCACTTGGTTAATCTGCAGTCCAGGTTTTCTAAGTATTTTCAGAAGCAGTAGGTGATAAATACAAATGGATCAAGGATCCATTCCATACTGATTCGCCTCAAAATTACTATATTGACGTTATATATGATACTTCTTTAAAAGTTAAGTTTCCTAGGAAGTCGTACATAGAATTTTGGGTGGGCACTGGATGGGAGTTTCCTTACCTTAGCAGGAAAGCTCTGAACATCCTCCTTCCTTTCGCAACATTCTATCTGTGCGAGACTGGATTTTCAGCAGTGGCTGCCATCAAAACAAAGTATCGTTCTACGATGAACCTGGAAAACGACCTTAGAGCGGCCATTTCAAAACTCCAACCTCGGTATGATAAGTTATGTTCACAGAAGCAACCACATCCATCCCACTATTCCAGGAATGAAGCGTATATTTTATTATTATCTTCGTGTTCTGTCTGACGACAGGTCCATATATTATGAACAGGATCCTTCCATCCTCTTCAGGTTGTCAGGGCCCTGCTCGTACATATATACGTTCTTGGCAGATGATCAGAAGTGGTTTGCCATTGCCTTCTTGTGTGTGTGAATGGAGTAATTTTTGGGATGCCACGGAGAAACCGGGGAAGCCCCCGGAGGAAAACTCCATGATGCCTAGACCATGGTCTTGCTCAACACAAGTTATAAATCTGAGCACCACCGGGAATTGAACCCGGGACCCCAGGATTACAAGGCTAGCGTTCTGATCGCATTATTAGTTTTTTAAATTAAATGCAATGAATAATATATACTAACTTATAAAAAAATGTATACTCATAGCTAAATTTTATGTCAAATCTGGTTGCTTGCACTTGTTCTAGATGGGGGGCATGAAATTTATGAAATGTTTTAAGGTGGCGCGCATGGATGGGACAAGAGGTGTGCACCGGGTATTGGTCGGGAAGCCTGAGAGGAAGAGACCGCTGGGGAGACCTAGACGTAGATGGGAGGATGTCAGGCGGGATCCGTGGTGTTGAAGGCGATTGGATTTTGTTGGCACAGGACAGGGTCCGGTGGAGGGCTTTGGTTAATTCGGTGATGAACCTTTGGGTTCGGTAAGCCATGATTATTTTAAATGCAACCCCACGGTGGGGTGTCAGTAAATCTCTGTCAACCCTTGAAGTGTAATAATATTGTAAGTGTGGAGACAGTAGATCCTTGAGGCAGCAAAAAGAAACCGGGAACTTTAGTCATTACATTATGGGAAGATCCATTCGAAGGCCTTTATATATCCTTCGAAAATTAGTATTGCGGGACAAAACTTTCATACTGTATCGGAGGCAGTCACACTGTCGCCCGTTTTCAAGATTTGGACTTGGCATAAAGGATTCAGAAGTCTCAACATGTCAAGAATATCTGAATAACTTTCTTCATTTCAATCTCATTCGTAATAAAGGAATCGACATATATTCAATTGAAGAATGCTCTTGGGCTGCCTTACTCAGAAGCTCAGAGGACATCTGAACAAGTTAGCAACCGCTCGGGAGTCCAGGGCCCATCGATTCCTTGCCAGGGATACGACGCAACACCTTGCTGAGCTTGGTTGATCCAACGTCCAGACCAGCCTGTGCTCGACATGTTCAAGTTGGAAAGTATGGGACAGAGTGTGAAGGTGATGTTTGGCTTCAGCATGTCAAAGTAGGAAAAAACAAAACTTTACAATATTATAATTTTTATTGCCTGTATGGCTTTGCAATGGCAAAATTTGATAGTAACATTTTGCAAAATAACCAGCCAAACAAAACTTTGTGTTCAGCAAAACAGTACTTCTGTTATCATCAACTTTATTAATAACTAATAAAAAAACTCCCATGACAGGAAAAATTAAACATTTTCCTGGGCCTCTCTATAATTCTGTCTTGTGATACAAACTTATCACACGAGTACTGACTGAAAGAGTTCATGTACAAAAACACAATAATACAAGATCAGGTGTTAAATGCCAGGTAACAGTGTATTATCCAAATGAGTCTGTGCACCTTTCTTTTTAAAAATGAGATATTTAAAAAAACCAATTATTCAGGTGGGCGGGCGAGTGGTGTGCTCCAACATCTACAGAATAGCATTTTTATAAAACTGTACACATGATTGGCCTACAGGAACTTAAACTTGTTAGTTAGTCACACACGCACACGTCCCAAAGTGTTGGATGAATGTAAAACTGACCAGACTGGGAACGATACCTCGCGAGCGGGCTGCGAACACAATGACAGCTGTTCCACTGAAATGGAGGCAGAGGTTAACAAAATGATTATAAAAAAAGGGATCAAAGAGGCGACAGAACAGTAAGTGTCGAAAGCAGAGAAGTCCGACCATCCTGAGGCAATGGCTTAGTCAAGGTGAAATTTCACATATGACCGGCAAGCCCCTCTCTTCCGACAACAATTAAGATACCAAACTTTCTCTTTAACAAGAATGCATCTCTTCTAAAAGTGAAGGTGGGCAGCCATATGTACCTTGCTAACAAATCCACATGCCACTCCCAAACGCGACATAAAATGAACAATCATGTATACAATAACCAAGATGCAAACAGGAAGAGTAGAGTAATAATAATTATAATTACTTACACATAAAGATACAAACAGCTCTCTTTTCTTTACAGTTGCACACTTGACCCATTTCGGCCAGGCAGGCTAGAAAAAATAACACGCGCCGCTCCAACCTCGGTCGGTATTGGACTGGTTAAGAATATGTATACAAAAATATTAACCGAATTTACATTTCTGAAGTGTGTGCTGCTCTACATTAAAAACAGCCATCGACAATCTACGAGCGCAGTCCAATTGATCCACTGACTAACCCCCATTTTGCGTTCTCTTATCCGACAACCCTTCGTAGTACATTAAAAAAATTATTTTCCCGAACGCTAACCGACTACCCTACGTATAGTCCTCTGTACATCATTTACAAACATGCTTTGGTTTATTTATTAAAACAACTGCTGCAATCCATCCCCCCTCCACACTCGCTCTGACCACAGTTCACAACCACTAGTACAAAAAATAATTGCACATTTTGCACGCAGAAAGAAAACTTGTCACTCTGAGAACTTCCAGACTCAGCCTTCCAGGTATGTGCATTTTCTTTACATTTTCGTTTCATTTTTACAAAATATTGTTGTATCTGCCTGCCTGCTGTTCCGTCAAGTCCAAGGAGCAAGTGCGTCTCTTGAGTACAACACATAGAACAGTAGTAAATAGTACAGTTGTAATCATCATAACAAACAGGGACTTTTGTACTTAATCATCACATAACAACAGACTTTGAGACGACAATGGTGGTCCGAGGTTGCCACGCAATATTAAATTAGACTGTGGTTGCAGCACCATTCGCTTCTCCACTGGCATCAACATTCCTGGGAATGCAAAGCAAAAAAAAAAGAAAAAAGAGAAACAAAATTTCTCATTCTGGGATTGCTGTAGCCTGGTGACGTGTCCTTCAATTGGAAGACTGCAGCTTGAACTCGTTAACTAAAGGATCTTAGTTTTCAAGACTGAAGGAATGTCCACTTCCTTTCCACAAAGAGTTCAACATTTACACACAGGCTACAGTGCCCACGAGATCATGTGACGTACTCGGAGCTATCTGCATAGTGGGAAGCTATGGCGCCTTCTAACCGCATAAATACCAAACATAACCTATGCCAACCAAACAAATAACGATAGGTTGGAATGTAACAAAGTCTCACCAGTTCTGCATTTAATACGTTAAAACCAAGAACTGGCTTAATTACTAGAAACACAAAACTACGAAATGTAAGAACTGTAACATTCTCGCATTAGTATGACAAAAACTGGTTAGAGAGAGAGAACCATAGGATATGAATGGTATTTCAACACTTCAGTTAACTTTAAAATACAAAGCTGTGGAAGGGAGGGCAGTCACCTAAAATGTTCACACGATATAATATAAAATAAATTATTTATGCACTACAACCAATGCAACAAGCCTCCACGTAACAGTACATATACAGCAGTAGTAAAATATCTAAATACAACAGTGGTAGCATACATGAGCTTCAAGAACTCTATACAGACAAGGCCCTCGTTTAATTCAAGATTCCAACTGCAGTTATAAAACATGGAAGCAAAGTTATAAAAATTCCTATGAGGCTGGATTTCTTTCCTGAGTAAAATTTCTATATTTTGTACATAACTACACACTCAAAGATATCTCCAATTACAGCAGTGGGTTTAGAGATTTTCAACTGCGATTATTATTTACACATTTTCACTTAACTCTCTGGCAACATTAAACTGTACATCCTACCTATCTTGTTCTAACTAGAAACTTCGAGTTCGGACACACCATCACATAACCCTGCAAACTTACTATAAGTGTATCACTATCTTAAAAAACAAATAATTCTGAGCAATGGTTACAATTTTACACACAACGTAAGTGAAGGTAATATGGCCATGCTAAATTTCTATTTTTTTAAATTAAGTTACAAGGATTTTAAAATGAATCGACAGACACCTACTAGAAGAGTCATTTAGGTACATTACAAAATACATGACCTTGGGCTCCATCAGGAATACCAGGGTTTTCCCCCCCTAAAATGTATGATGTTAAAACACTTTACCTGCACTATGCAGATAATATGGCTAAACAAAGTAATTTATTGCGTGAAAAGTCTAACACAGAATTTTATATAAATATAAACGTGTTGCCACGAAGTCGTTCTTGGAAACGCACGGCGTATATCAATAACATGACATTCTAAGTGGCAGATAGCTTCAATGATATTTTCTTTTGAACATTCTTGGTGCCACGGCCTTTGCGACAGAAATATAAACAATTTTGTCAAAACCAAAACAAAATTAGTTCTCTGAACCAGATACTAAGGTCAACTATGGGTTTGACAGTGACTTGGCCATATTCCTTTCAAGTACCTTGAAATATGTTCAAACTGAAACCCTTGTAGTTGGTACAGGGTAATAAAATGTTTAAATGAGGATCAGTCTTCTTGCTTTATTTGCTAAGATATTCTGGTAGTCTGACTTGGTATGTGTCCATATGAGTGCATTATCTGTTGCAAGAAGACCTCGTATCTGTACATCTTTCGACAGTTTCTAGCTATAAAATGAGTAACGAGACATCATTTCTACTGCATTCTATTATTTTTAATAATTGAAGTAAGAATGCCCTGACCAAGGCAGTAACACTGATAACAAATGACAGGTGCTGAAACACCTAATGTCAAAAACATACAAAAACGAAGACAGCGGTTTTCTGGGATATTTCACCGTGCACAAGGTAAATATTGGCGTTTCAGAGGAGCTTAATGCCTCTGCCACCTTGGTGGAGGCAGTAAAATTTTCCGAAATGTCCGTCAATATCTACCAGACAACATGACGCAAGATACCAGGGGACAGCCACTTCATACTTTGCCATGAAAACCTGAAATCTCACCTGCTAAAATAACCGAATGCCAAACACCTGTAATAGGCACAATCTGGCAAAGATATTTCAGACAAAGTACGTAAATGTAAAATTTCAATGACACAACTGGAGGTTAGTAATACTATAACATGAATAGAAACTTGTGAATGTGCAACTTAATCTAGATCTAAGTTTTAATAAAAATATGACATATATATTCTTGCAACAGATTCTCATTATCATATGAATGACATTCTCCATATAGCTTCCATATGACAGACCACATCAAGTATATGAGAAATTAAGCAACACACGACTATAATTATAAAATTACTCTGGTACAACTATTTTGACAATAGTAATTCAATCTTATAATTTCAAGTTAGTAAAAAAGGTTAAATCGATTCTCTGCCTTGTCTTTTCAATTCACCAGCGCTAAATATATCTAATATCCGGAAACACATGGCAGTTTCAATTTTGAGGCACATTTCATCAAGGCCTGAATCACTCATGGCAAGGGCAAACTAGAATTTATGGTTTCTACACCTGTGTCAAGTACTTACTTCATATTCTACTGTGCAGCAAATAGTCTACATTTTCTGACCAACAAGGCACATAACAACACTTCAAACAGTACCAATTACTTTCAAGTGTCAATTTTTGACGACACACGTAAAATGTTTCAGAAAACATCACTACATAACACTACACGTATGCAGATAAGACTGAATTTAATTAAGGTAAATAAATAAATAATTGTGTATCATGCCTGCCAATAAAGAACTTGAAATCATTAATTATTACCAAAAATCAATTCATCAACTGATCAAGTAGGATAGGAGGTTCTCTCAGTGGTGAGCAGAAAGATGGTTCTCTTGGGTTGTAGCACCATTTAGCAGGGCACAAGTCTGCCAGTGTTTCAGAGGTTCTTACTACTGCTATGATCAGGGTGATGGATGGAGGCAGTAAAGACCTTATAAACACCGGTAAACTTCTACCAGACTACATGGTGCTATACGCAAGATCAATTGACCACTCTGTAAATTATTGCACACTCAACAGAAAGCCTTCCGGAGACTGATAATAGAGGGAGTTACTGATTCTCAAAGTAAAAAATTAATTGCAACTGATAACAGAACTCAAAAACCATAATAAAATGATAACAAAAATTTTGTATTAAGAAGTTAAGAAATTAATAAAAAAATAAGGTGACATTTCAAAACAGATTTAACAATGAAATAAATAATTAACAATTATCAAAACCATCAAAGACAAATCCTTACATAGGTCGTGTGATAATCTTGGTTAAAACACCGTATAATTAAATTGATAACCCTCTTTTTATATATTTTTTCCAGTACTTGTCTACGACAGCAAACCCCCAGAAATTCTATGTGGGATTGTTACAACACAATGATAGTAACTGATCTCTCTTATTTATATGGACTTGATTAAAATCATACCAACGGAACAATGCCAATTACAGTTCACGTGATATTCAGTCCACAGTTTCTAAAATCATTCTGAAATACTATATCATTAAAAGATACCTCTAAGAAGATCAGACATGCAAATAATTTTTGATCTGTAGAATTTCTTAACTTCTACAGTATCATCACACTACATACAGATAAACAGAAAATGTGCGTCTTTTAGTTCCAGTCTCCCAGTCAAAACGCATTCCAAATTAAGTGTACAGCATATACACAAATACCATACACATCAGGGCTTGCTTTTGCCATGAACAATACCACCACTGACCAGTAGTTACATATGAAATTCAAATTACATCTACACATATTAAAAAAACTGCATTCACACTGCTGTCTTCTAATAATGAATAATTACAGCCTCATCAGCATTCAGTCCTTGTGAAAGGATATTAAGATTCAGTCTAATTCCTTTAAACCTAAAAGAATAATGCATCCTCACGTCATGATAAACCAACACAGTTATCAAAATTACGCTTTTAACAATGTCCAATTATCAACCACTACAAAGGCACCTCAAATGAAAACAAAACTACAGAAAACCAAATAAAGCATGTCCTTGCCTTGTACATAAGTAGAGCTTTGGGTAACTCATGCATGCACACTTCTCATAACAGGCTTCATAAATCATTGAAAACAATCATTTTACGTCACTAGTTAACAATATTTTACAAGATAAATTTAAAAACCAAACAGTGGTAAGAATAAAAAAAATACTATCTGAATTCTAAAACTCCAATGAGTGGCTGCCCTCCTTGTGCAATGCAACCCACCCAGACGGCACGAAAGCGCTCCGTCTTATTTCGCGCAGCAACCTCGATTCATACGAAGCGACAACAGAAATGAATAAATCACTGCTGACATTTCTTAAAAACACATGTGAAAAGCTCACAGAGAATGTGAATGACAGAAAGTGAAGACAATGAGAGAGAGAAAGAGAGAGGATAGGGAAGAAGAGTGGAGTGCATCATCACGCACGTTGTCACGCTGGCAGTAGTGAGTTGATCAACGAGCGAGTATCTTCTGCTGCTGCATGCTACACACATTTAAAAATGTTCTACTAGGGGGGAAAATATGAAAAATAAAAACTAATTCCATATTAATGCACTTTGTAGAAGTTTTTAAACAAATATTCCATTGAACACTGTTTACTTAATAACTTGTGATTATTAATATATATATATATGTATATATGTATAGTGTTGTCTTTTGAGCTACAGCAAATGCCTTCTTCGTTACTCTCCAGTCGCCTTAAAACAATGTGAGCTCCCCCCCCTCATCCTATATGGCTTCCACAGCCTATTACACATTTCAGTCTCTGATTTAACCTGCAACGTCGGTGCGCACTTCATCACTACATTAACGACCTTCTCTCCCCCAAGCTGCTCTCACGCTGAACGGCACAACTGTTGATCTGGGACGGGTTCATTCTGACAGCAGCTTCTGGAGCAGAGAAGCCTTCTCACCTGGGCGTGGGGATTCTTCCATAGTATTCTGCAGGGAGAGAAGAAACGGTTTAATAACAGATCCCTATGTTTAGTTCATTTACAGAACTAACAAAAAGCAATCTTCGCATGTCTGGCGCAGATAATTCCCATGAAGAGCAATTTAAATGTAACTTGTGTCGTTAACTAATTTATGTATAATATTAAGGGACGTCAGAGTTAAACAGAACATTGTAATGCATTTGTGTACATTACATTACCATAATACAGACATGTATAAAGCACAACAATGGGGAAACAGTGCATGATAAAGTGAGATACCAACATAAAATTATTAGCAGTAATACTCATGCCTAATATAACCAAACAAACAAAATACGTAACTGTTTAGAACACAGAATGCAAAATTAAAACAAACAGAACAAACGCAATGCTTTTACAAACTGAAACAAATATGCAAGGCCACAAGGATACGATTTAACTAAAATATTTGGTAAACACTGAAGGTTACTATAATGTACCCATAATGCATCTGAATTGCGCAAAGGTATAGTAGTATGTCCCCACTTAATGGCACCTGCACCTTGTCGTGGTGGTGGGGCTTGAGTACCTCAGTGACCCCAAGAGCTATGCTGGCGGTAGCACAGCTACTGGTAGGGCCTCCCTAGCCAGGTTGGTCGCAAGGCAAACAACCTTGCACCATAAAAAGGAAGATGTTTCGAAACCTCAATCAAAATCTCGGACAGACGGACCTAACAGAGGAACAAATGGAAGAGGAGAATTGAGGAGGCCATGGACCGAATATGGACCAGAGAGCCATAGAAGAAGATAGTATGTTGAGTTTATTGTCCTTTGTAAAAATTTGGAACTGTAGGTATGTATGATCACGAAAACTTTAAAATGGAACACCGATTTGCCCCCAACTTGACCCTGAAGCTAGAAAGAGATTTTTCAGTGGTCCAAGCTTCAAATAAGTGTCCTGGGTTCAAGTTCTGGTGGGATGGTTTCTGTAGCTTGGAAACTAAACATGATAGAAGTACAGTGCCAGGGCGAAGTTGTTTGCTTCAAAGAGGAGAGTGCAGGAACTTAAAAAACAAATCTGAAAATGGTCCTGGGCTGAAGTCTCGGTAAGAATGTCTAACCTTGGAAACCAACAACAGCAGAATAATATAGGTAAGACCAACATTATTGTTTTGACAAGGAAATTACAGGAATAAAAGTCACAAACCTGAAAAATATGCCACTAGTTCGAGCCCTGGTGAAGACGTTTTCTGTAGCTA
Organism: Zootermopsis nevadensis; assembly: GCF_977971745.1. Classification (NCBI taxonomy): domain Eukaryota; kingdom Metazoa; phylum Arthropoda; class Insecta; order Blattodea; family Termopsidae; genus Zootermopsis; species Zootermopsis nevadensis. The sequence continues at coordinate 8,945,405 of NW_028259153.1, read as the reverse complement.
ATGACGGTAAAAGTAGACAGATAAGACCAGCATCCATTGTTTTTGAAAGGAGATTACAAGAAGAAATACCACTACCATGAAAAACGTACTATGCTCTCAAGTTCTGATGAAGATAGTCTTTCTGCATATTGATAAATAACTGCAGTAGATAATTTTTTGAAGACAAATCAACTGAAGACGATAAAACAACAGTACTAATACCAAAATTCTTTCTTGGGGGAGGAGGTTATCCCCTAAAATTATGTAATGGGACTAAAGATAAGATTAAACATTTAAAAAAAACATAATAGAAACCACAATTTAACAGAATATGAACAATTAAAAACTGTGTTCCCAGAATACCACTAATATGCCATCCAACTACCCATCTGAACACTTGCATTCACAAGAATAATTCATTTTAATATGTTTATGTTAAACATATCCTTAAAAAATAAATATAAATTACTATTCAAACATATTCTTGTGTCTCCACAGATTCTATAATTAATTTCGTACAATGAACTACTGCGTGAATATTTAATTACGTTTCTTGGTCTGTCACTGTACAATACACTTCAAATGGCTGTTTATATTAATACATAAGGTACGCATAATATCCTGATTGTCTCTGAAAATAATATATCAAATAATCAGACTTTCTCAGCAAAAAGAGATTTAAGAAATGTAAGCATTGTTGAATTTCCCCACAAAAACACTGTGGGCACTGTTAGTATGTAATACAAGGAAACTGTAAAACAAATTAAAACTAATGCTTACATCCACCAATCAATTATTTCAATTACAACTTAGTCACAACTTGATTGAAGTATTAACGGAAAGAAATTACAATTTATTTTAATTACTTGTCAGTGATTTATTTGGATGTTTCTTTACTAACATATTTCATGTTTAATCTAACTTATATTTTTATTACTAATCAGTTGTGTGTGTTCATGTGACATCCATTTAAAATTCCATCTTATCACTAGAAGACATGTTCCGCTGTGATTACGAAATTTTGAAGTTATGTTTCCATGACAACTAATGAACAGTTTAAGGCATGCAGAACTTAATATCATAGGTAATCATAAACACATTTATAAACTACCAACCCCCACCCCACCCACATATTAAATACAGTCCTACATTGCCACATTGTATTATTCATTCTGAATGCAACCATTAGGTATATATTATTTCCTCAGGCTCATGTGCCTTATAATTTGTGATAATAAATTTTAATGTCATTTATATTTGGGTAAATGTAATGTTCTGAAAAAAGTGTTTCAAAGTTTTCAATTAGGTTGAATGGATTTGCAAGGAGGCCATTACAACAAACATACATAAATAACAACAGGTTGTTCTATCATCTGGACAGAAAGCACCCACTGCAATCCAGAAGTTTTAATGCAAAAGTAGTAGTTTTCAGGAAAATCTGCCTGGTACTGTTAAACTGGCTTGAACCGTTATATTTTGGTACCCTAATTCACATACATATTTACTACTGCAATTTATTATCCTTACAACTGCATATGAGGCTCTCTCTTCAGATGATGTTTAATTCATGGAAGCACAATTAAAGTTCAGGATAGTGTCCATATTAATTACCATTGATGTAATTTTTATGTGCTGTATTTTTATATTCCATAAACTATGATCTATCAGCATGAATAATCTATAATTCTTTAACAAAGTATTGAAGTACAGAATTTTTCTTGCAAGGTCCTCTCACATGGTCATTTCAAAACCAATTAAAGTTTTCAAAGCACATATATATCTCCAGAATAGTTTGATTAGCAAATAAAAAAAAACATGGTGAAATGCCTTTAAACAGCTTATTTCATAATTTTAAAAAAATGTATTTAAATGGCAGACACTGGTACAAAAGACATTCCAGAGAAAGCAAGCAATTTTAACAATGGATTTGCCAACTGTGATTTAAGGTTTTCAGAATGAAGATTATGACATATTCTGCACATTTTCCTGAAGTGTTGGTAACCACCTACAAGACTACACAGTGTCACAACCCAAAAGACCACAATTGACAACACATCTGCCAACATAACAACCACTTTAAAATCACTTCTTACAAAGTGTTTCCAAGAAAGCATATTCTTGTAACTAGTATTTTCTTGATGTTACCCGTAAGGGTGGAGGACCAGCGCAAACCTGGCATACCTTGTACAGAATGGTCAAGAAGTCATGCAACCCATTCTCGACCCATGTTCTACTTGCCAAAAAATAAATAACATTCAATTCACAAAACAAAAAACAAAGTGTTAGAAATGTTCACCATATCCAGCAATGCATGCATTCACTCTTTCTCATGTTTCATGCAACCTGGTGGGCAAGTTCCTGCGTCACAGAAACAGGTCACCAGATGAGATATTGTCGATTTGATTGGCACAAAAGAATAGGGAAATTTACCCTAACTCATTCTGACAAGACACCAAGTAGTGTTTGACAATGAAAACTCACTGTACTTGTGAAAAAAACCTCTTTGCACTACAAATGTTTACATGGCCTGATCATAGCATGCTCTTGTATAGTCATGGGTTTTATCAATTAATGCAACTGAACTGTACTGAGTTGCAGCCATCAACAATTTTAATATTGATTATGTGAATTATGAGAATTTTCCTAACTTTTTAAACAGTTTCAAAAACATTCAACATTTTGTATCTGATTAATAAAAACATGTATTTTGATTATGTAATGGACACAAAAAATTCCTTCACTTCAGAACTGACCATGTAGAAAACCACTTACATGGTTCTCCCTAAAAATTCCTGCAAGTAACAAGTGTATGCCTTTCTAGAGCTTACCATGCCAAGATATATGATCCCACATAAGTTTTGTACAAAACCCAGTCAAATGAATGTGTTTAATGCCTTAAAAAACCCTCGCACAAATGATTTTCACAGACTGATACAAAAGAAATTAGATAACAGAAACATGTTATAAACTGGGCTACCCCATAACGTGAAATTCAGCAATCAAGACCGTGCATAATGATAACAAAGATGGCCCAAACTATAAGTGCTGAACACTTAAGATAAAAATAAGTAATATGTTATCATTGTGCCTTTTTATAGTTTGTACCAGATGTGTTCCAGAGACCGACTGAAAAATTAACATAATAAAATCTTCTGTGACATCAGCATTTCTTACGCAGATCAGCTAACCCTTTCCCTGTCAGTGAAGTGCCTGAGCCAGTGGTCAGACTTACTATGATCCATTTCAATAAACGTCTAGAAGCTGGTTTTCTATAGCACACGAATTCATTCGTGTGTATGTTAGGTGACAGACCTACCATGCAAAATATTTCTTTCTTTCAACATACAACCAGGTAGTTCTTGGACAGCCCTGGTAGTAAGCTGGTTAACAAGTACACGTAGCATTAAAGATGCTTCGATGCTGCCAAACATTATAAATACCATAATTAACTTTCCACATGACCACCACATAACACATTAAACATGAAAATGAAGTAATGCCAGTTAAAGGGAAAGAAGAAAATTGTAATGAACTGTGCATGCACACACACACACCACAGCATGCACCCAGGAGGTTTGTAGCAACAAAGGAAAAGGGCTGCACGTGTTCATGTGATGATGAATAAAAACCTTACCCTTGAGGAGGAGAGCCCGGGTTGTGGTGACCCTGACCCGATGTTACCCCAAAGTTGCTTGCTATCACTGGCACCTGTACAGACAGGCCAACAACACAAGAGATGATCGATCATCCATCATCAGTGCCCCACCATTGTACAACACAAAGGGAAATACAGTACTGTTCCAGAGAAACACTTCAATTCACGCCACATGCACATTTTTGCCCTAAGTTACCTCTCATCTGATGAAAGGCCTCTGGTTCTACACTTAACCCTCTGAAGCTACACAAACAAGTTTCTCTCTTATGCTTTATCTACACTTAATACCAGAATATTCCACACATAAGAACATTTGAAATATGATCAAGAGTCTGTAGTAGCTCAGAGATGCAGTAGCTTAGCATCACTAGAATACATTTAATTTTGTGAATCAGAACAACCACATCTGAAGTCTCTAACAATATTTGTTGGAAAAATTAAAACAATTTTGGGAATAAGTAGATAAGGGCAATACATTTAAATACCACTTGGTTGTAATTAGATAACCACAATATTTCGTTGAGCACTGCGATGACAAACACCTTTAACTTACATTCTTCCTTCAAAGTAGGAGACTGTGTTCCCAACCCATACAAAACGATTAGAAAAATTGTTTTCTATATCTTAATTTTCAACACTTTTTAAAGTAGACACGGTGGTGTTTTTAAAGTTTGAAATATAAAGTAGTGAATCAAAATAAAAACTTCTTTAAATGTTTAGATGAACAGGGCATAACTTAACTGTCTGATGGCTGTACTTCTTACTGTTATGACACAGTTTAGATATAAATCAGAATTTTGGGATATGTATTACATCGGACACATCATCTATTTAATGTTGGTCAGAATCCCAATGCAATAAAGATATCAAAATAATATCAGTTTCCACTTCTATTTAGTAATGGAACATAACAGTGCACGGTAATCATAAAACACATGGGATTTGGGCTTCTTATGACTACAAATATCAAGATGGCTGTCTTTTGGATTGTAGCTCTGTGTAACCTAACAGAAGTTTACCAGTGTTTCAGAGGTCCTTGTTGCCTCCATCATCACCCTGATGCTGAAGGCAGCAAGGACCTCTGAAACTTCCACAAACTTCCAAGAGAGGTGCTACAAATCAGAAGACAGCCATCTTGTCATGAAATATGGGTTGTAAATCAAAGTCATGAAACTGAACAGAGCAGCTCAGATTTTTACGTAAAAGACCAGCCTTGCGCCAAAAACAAAGGCACACATTCATTCAGAAACACTACTGCACAGTGCACAGTGCTACTCTGGTTAGTGTACATGTTGTACCTTGTCCCCAACACCAAACACAACAATCTGTACAGGTGTCAAATGTCATGTACAGCTGTCCTACACCAATATATTTATACCTATCACACAGCCGACATAAAAATGCACAAGTCGTACATGTTGGCATGTGTTTTGCACTGGACACATATGCTATCCTTTCACAAGACCAAATTAAAAATTTAACTCTTCAGACATGTTTCTTCTGGGGTAAGAACAGAATTTGAAACTATTTAAATGGTTTTCTGGCATAACTGACATCATGAACCATACATCCATATTTCATGTCATTAGTGTATTTCACACACCACATCTTTAGCTTACTTTCCTTGGGGGGGTGTTTGTTAGGGTGTTAATGTGTTGTGATCATAATATTGTCTGTGTCCAATCCAGGCAACAATTTTTCACAAAACTTGATATGAGCAACACTGGATGGTATACTTTTTTAATTTTCAACAAGCTCATGTAACAACGAGACAGATGAGCAAACTTGTAAAGTAGAAGTGATGGAAGTGCCACTTGACCTCAAATCCTGCAACTTAGGTTAAGGTTTTTTTAAAAAAAAAAAGCTTGACACTGAAGCTACGTATGTAAAATTTTGTTTAGAGATTGATTATATACATACCTACAAACTACGCATGAAAAAAGTTTGTAATTCAACAATTATGAACACTGCAATAATGCAAAACTTTTGATGTTATATCTGAAAATTTAAAGTGACAAAATCTATACCTAAGTAAGAAAGTCTTCCCAAATATAAAACAGAACTACTTCTGCAATCAACACACACATCAGAATGTACAGAAGACCATTTACACCGACTTCTGGATTAATAAAATAATCGAAGTCCTTATGGTTTTACTATTAAAACTGGTATTTAACACAAAACACACGCAGTTCCTACAAAACATGAACATGTTCCACTCTTGATTAAATTTGCAAATGACAACAGACAGTTCTTGACTGATACAGGGCTCAATTCTACAGGTAGTATAAATAACATCAATATGTACCTAATACATGAGCCGGGATAGCTCAGTCAATATAGTAACTAGCTATGGGCTGGACGATTGGGGTTCGATCCCCAACGGGGGCAGAGGATTTTTCCTCTAGCCTCTGAATCCAGAATGACTCTGGGGCCCACCCAGCCTCCTATCCAATGGGTACTGGGAGTAAGGTGCAGCCAGAACCTGATACTGACCACTCACCCTCATCTAGTGCCAAGGTCAAGAATGAGTAGAAGCTATAACTCCCCCCCCCCCCCCCAGGTGACCTACATGGTGTGTAAAGGGACTGCTTTATTTACTTTATGCACGCAACATACCTTAATTCACAATAGTAGTAGCTGCATACAATAAATAGTTTCACTTAAAGAAGTCAAAGACAACATAAAAATCTTTTTACAGAGGCCTTTGCATGAAGTCAGATTTATAGTTGAGTCTTGCATAGTCCAAGGAGGGTCTGCACAAAATTCTGTACCTACAAGCATATTTTTGGTCCCAACATTCTGATGGGGGAAGTGTGAGTACCAAAAGCTTTTGTGTTTCATGATACCACTATATGAATTCAGTAATGAATTACTTATCATTCCTCCTTCACAGTCAGAGGTTCTGGGTTCAAATCTCATTCTGGACACTGGCAGTCCTAACTGGGGTTACTGTTAGTCCTTTCAGTCAAATGCTTAACCTTAAACTAAGCAATTATCCCCACCTTCCACATCTTTTTCCAATTCATTATTCACTAATCATTCTATTATTTGACGCTACATATTTTGAGTTTCTTAAATACACAATGAATGAATAAATAACCAACATTACTGTATACATGCCCCAATAAAAGGTTCTCACCAATCACTCGCTACAACAGCCTCGAATTGTACTAGCATTGACAACGATGTAACAAATCAAGAAGAGGCATGTTACTGGTTGAGCATTAAATTTTTTGCTCTGTCTGATCTTTTTTACGACCAGGGAATTTAAGGTGATGTTTCTTACTTGTCATGTCTGCAAGCTACTGCATCATTTATCAAGCCCAAATTACAAACTTCATCTCTAACAATTGCATATCAAAGCTAAAACTCTGGACACATCATGAGGTAGGGGGTCAAATGCTGCAAAAAATCTCCTTGAAGTTTATATACAAGATCAATGTATCATCGGCTATTTACAGTCAACACAGCTTTTACATTAAATAGCAACTAGTGTCATGTTTCTGATGACAGGTACACACACAGTGTAGGCTCAGTATCAAACGCTTTTACACAGAAACAAATGACACATTCAGATAAGAGACTCCCCTTTTCCGAGCCAATGGTAGCAAGTTAACAAACACAAGATGGCCTCACATACATAGAGAAATATTAAGTAAGACATCCCTTAGCACAAATCAAGCATGCCATGTAGTGAGTTCAACATTTATTCAGCAGTGCACTGGTTTCCTAATTGTGATGAAGATAGACACCTTACTTCAATAATTTCCCAACAAAACATAAATGTTCAGTATACTGGCCAGTGTTTAAATTAACATGATAAAACTGCCACAATTACAAAAAACAAATTTAAGAAATGTAATTAAACAAACCTGCATAACACAGATGAACCCAATGTAAAAGTATAACCACTTCAAAATAAAAGTAAGTTAAAGCATTACCAGTATTGAATAAACCTAAACATCCTCTGGGCTCTGATCTACTGATCTCATATTTGTGTGTGCCTGAGGCTCTTTGCTAAGTGTGAAGTTTTTCACATTGTCTTGCATTCCTATTACGATGAAAATAAAGGAATGAATAGATGCTATGATTTACACAGATTTACTGTGGCACCTACAAACACCATTCTGCTTCTACAACCGCAATGATAAATTCACAAGTGCCAAGATAGAGGGGTAGTAAGTCCAATAATTACAACTGATAAATTATTGCTTTATATCTCATATTGCTTGTACTTTAGCAAAAACTAGTTCTTCAACCTAAAGTTCAGGACTGAACTGTCTTATTTTTATAAATTTCTTTAAAAAATCAAGTAACCTAATTTGTGAGTACTTTTCCAAAAGCATTTCTTTCTGTTCTAAAACAATTTTTTGGCCTCATATGCCTTTAGTTTGGCAATGGCAAATTACCTACCCTCAAAATTTACAACGAAAAGTAGAAAATAATCTACACTGAAGAGCCAATAAACAGATATATTACAAAGGTTCCAGATCACTGACACACGTGAGCCTTCACAAATTAGACATATAAATGACTACATACAACACCTAAACACATGTTGTACATGACAAATCTAACCTTTGCATGAACAGGATGCTAATCAACACTATATACATTACAAGGTAAAATCTAAAATACCACAACCTGAAATATATGACAATTAGTGGGCTAACAAATTATACAAAATTTACTGGTTTCAAACAATGACACTCTTACTTCAGAGTCAAACATCTAACTGAACTCAGCTATCAGCTGGATGCTAACAGAATGCACCACCTCACCTTCCCTACCTGTCCCTGAAAAGCCACACGCTGTCACTTACCAGAGGTAGGAATCTCAAATGCCAGGCTGCCAAGGGAGTCCAGATCAGTTGGAGACACTTGTTGCCCCAGCTGCAATTGCTGCTGCTGCTGTTGCCGCGCTCCCTGACCCTGACTTCCTCCGCCACCACCTGACTGCTGCTGCGTCCGGGCACCGACGACAGCTCGCAACTCCTGCCGCACATACTCCGATGATATACCATTGTTACCACCTGAAAGACAGCACATCTATTCTAAGGAACCACAACGATACACAAAGCACCAGCACTAAATCATAATGTGGACATATGCGATAGGTTCAAAAACTTCTGGGACAGACGTGAAAAACAATGTAACAAGTAATCCGATACTGTATAATGCCCTCTACACACAGCAGAAATGTTTAGTTTCTGTTACAGATAGTGTGTGTGAAAGGTACAGATGGGAGCACAGTGTGCAGAAAGTTTCAAAGTGGGGGAATCGACCATCTTGAGCAGCAAGCTGATATAAAATGTTGCGAAGTGACTGGATACATCAAAAATGGAAATGCTGCAAATACTTCAGATAGTGCATGGTGAACAAATAATGACCCAGTTCACAGGATTTGAATAGCACTGCAGGTTCAAGGACAGTTGTGCATCACTGAAAAGACAACCAGGGGTATCTTGAAGCATTTGGAGGCCATGCCCCATAACTATGTTGAGGCTAATCATTTGTATAATGTTTGCACTGATTTTAAAATGTTATGATGGTTACTGCCTACCTAATTTCTTAGAGAATCACAGAACACAGCATCAAGTTACTTAGAGGGTAAGAGGCTGATGATATAAAGAAATAGTGGAAAAAGTAAATTACTAAATAACAAAGCATCATTAGCAATATCAAGATAATGAGGACAATGTGAATCAAGTGCAGGAGTCTGTGAGTTTGATCATCAGAGGCAAGAAAGAATTTCAGCTGGCAGTGGAGAGAATCTGAAGATCACATCTGCCAAAACATCCAACAAAAATGCTGATGCAGAAACATGCTGAACCAGGATCAACAGTTAGCCTACCAACACAGCAGAATGAACCCCCTCTGAAACATCATAAGTAGCAAAGCCGATTTCACCAAACAGAAACAGAGTTCTGAAAGTTTCCAGCATGTGAGTGGCCAAAGAAAGTGCCCCTGCATAACAATGGCTTGGAACATTCCACCAGTGTTTGAGCATGAAAAAACTGTCAAGCAAGAACATTATTTTGAAATCAAGAGCATCTAAGGGCTTCTTATTGTAACCAGATGGAAATATGGCTCCTGTTCCAGCAGGCTTTGAAGCTACCGCATATTTCTAGAATCTATCAATTATCATCACACATAAAATTTCACCTATCTTGTTTGTAGGAAGAGTTCATTTCTTTATTTTTGCAACTCACTCTTTAGCTATGACAACACTAATGATTATTATAATCATTTAACACCTCAAACTGTCTTCAATGCTGACAGTTAAAGAAATTCACAAGTTGGCAACACTTTAAGCATTTCAAATTAATACAATACACAAGTTTTCACTGAAATGTTGTACTATTTAATGAACAGTAATTTTAATCTCCAAAAATTTAGCATTACCTCAACTAAAATACGAACATTTCCAAAGAACTGTATTAAGTGCATATTATGGGCAATATAAAGAAATGACCTTCCTGCTGTTCATTAACAGACTTTAGCTTAAATGTATGGTCACATTCATACAGTAATTTTCAAAATTTAGAATAAAAATTTCACTTATATTAAATTTGAAAATTAAAACAATCATTACGATTAAGATAACCTTACACCCAGCACTGTTCACACAGGACACATATCACATCTCCGATCCCAAAGCTTCACATATTTTTCCGTAACACAGTCAACTTAAATACTGAATAAACTTCACTGAAGCACCAAGCATGATATGGCACAAATGACAATATCTTACTCACACAATTTGCACATTTCTCTACTGGACTGCCACAGGCAGTCTACTTACAGCTGAATTATATTTGAACCACTTTCTAACAGAAACACTAGTACAGCAAAAAACCCATTTAATGTTTAACTGGTAAACAAACATTTCGTACATTGAATCAAAATTTTTTCATGAGTGTTATATCAAAATAAAACAGAACATAATAGTTATAAAAACACATGAAAAATGTAAAATTTGCATTATGCAACTTTATGTTAGAACAAATAAAGCAAAGTACAAATGTAACAGGAAAAAGCATGCATGCATAGTAAGTATACTATTTCTTGAAAAAATATAACCTTTAAACTCCAAGGTAAACTCACAAAAAGAACACCTCATCAGGCTGTGGTAGGGGAGGAAGTGTCTTTAGTGATAAACAAGGGGGTGAATTCCTTAAATTAGAGTAACAACTTCAAATGATAGACACTAAACTGAGGTAAACAATATATTATAATACATGGAGCTACAGTTGGGATCAAAAAATGCAGCAAACCAAGAACCCAAAAGATTTCACTGTATAAATATTATGACTCCATAATTGTAGATGAAATGTACAGGGCATATATATATATATATATATATATATATATATATATATATACACACACACAGAACCTCAATATACCACGGAGTAGAAGATACCGCGGCTGTGATTATGTCCCCCAATACTATTACATATGTTTTTTTATTTTGTCCCCCCCCCCCATATTTCACATATAACGCCCAGTGGTAACTATATATATCACCTGCATTTTGGCTGTATTAGCGGGGTTTTGTACAATTCGCAGAATAAACAACCATCATTTATTTAAACAGAATTTAACCAACTGGTCTTTGTAATGAGAGACATCGAGTTTTCCTTGCAGTAAGGATTGAACTTTTAAATATTATTTACACGAGCTTCAGCTCCAGTGCATTAAAATGGATCTGAAAAAAGAAAGTATGAAGATACAAACTTGATTCATCCAGTCAAAGATACAAATCAATGCTGGGCTACTGAGAATGTGGTAATGTGTTCCTTAAATGAGGGGACCATCTTTACAGAGTAACTAACAAATTTTCTACAAAGAATCTGCACCACGGAGTTAGAAACTTTTGAAAATACATTAATAAATCATTAGAACCATCGCATAAAAATATTTAATATGTACATAAAGATACTTTAAAAACAATTATGAAAATTACCCATATATTTTATGTACCTCTTACACAACATACTGTGTGTCTTATATGAGCAAATGGACCGCAGATATTTATACATAAAAATGTACAATTTCCACGGTTTCACAATGAGTAGTCATTCACGGTTTTGCCATCATACTCAGTACTTCCACTGTAACTTAAAAAAGTTTAATTCTGTGTGCATATCTGAACCACTGATGGAAAGAAAGAAAACTGGACAGCTTTGGGATCAAGCTTACTCAATATGTTCTCAACAGCCTATTGCAGGGTCTAACTATACATCTAACAAAGGTAGACACAATGTTAGACAATGCTTAGACTTGAACAAAGTTGGAATGTTTCCTCTTTTCAAAACAACAACATACAAAGAAACAAACCAAATAAAAAAAACAAACATACAAACCCTTGAAAGGAATATGTATTCCTTTAAAGCATTACAAAACATCAACAATGTTAAATTATAAGTACAAAGTATGAATAATCACGTTTACAGTTTTTAAAATGTTTCCAACATTGTCCATTATATCACCAAAACTTTTTGAGTAAGCTTCTATAACACATACACACACAAAACAGAGACTGCCTTCATGAACATACCTACTAGAATATGAAACAGATACATCAACATTTACCCACAGAAAACATTTATTTCCCACATGGTTAAGACTATTGGTTTTATGTCCACAGTCTAAACTATTATCATACTGATTATATACACAACATACTGCTGAACTGACAATCCATCCCACGTACCAACCATTTTGCGATCCATTCACAAAGCACAAATATCAGTGTTACCAATAAGCACATTCAGCCTGATTCATGATGTACGTCTGTGTTGCTGCTGTGAAAGCCAAAGAAAGCCAAGTCAGTGCAACTGTGTGTATGTGTATTATGTGCATCTTACTGGCTTATGTTCTCTTTCATGTGCACATGCTGACAGAAGAGGAAGAAAAACATGAACTAAAGTGTTAATAAATCTTACCTAATATGTCACTGACCTTTATATTCAATCTACATGAAAAGGACAAACTCCTGACAAGATGATTATGTAATCACTTCCCACGGCAACAGTTAGGACTTTATTTCTTAAGTTGTAGTGGCATTACATACTTTATACAAAGTCTGCAGCCACATTTACATACTATCACTGTCTTAAATACCATGCACTGGGCCCCAAAGTTTTGAACTGTTCTATTTCAAAATCAAGGCGGGGACAATAAAGTGCATGTTTCCCAAAATATCTGCTAAATAAATGAACCTACCTCCTTTGAAAATATATCATTGTACACAATACTGATCCCAATACTGAATGGTGATGTTATGTTCTAATGATGCTGAAAACAGGGGTCTAAAAATGTGGCATCAGGTTTGCTGGTTTAGCATTTCTAGATCAGTATACCAGGATAATATTCGATGACTGCCATAAGGGTTTTAGTATGAGAGTTGAGGTTTTTAGCCATGAAAATGTAGCCTGTGGCCTTCTGATTTACGATACTATTACGAGATTACATTACATAATGCCAAAACCAAGATGAATAGAGTGCAGACTTTAAATACACAACAGTTTTTTGTAAGAAGTGTGCCACCACTGGATACATCACATAACATGTGTTAAGAACTATCCAATGGTTCAAAGTTCAAGAGAAAATCACTTACTGTAAATATTTAAACAGCTTCAGCCAATAGTTCTCACTGCAAGATGGTATACACATAATTCAGTCTTTACAAGAAAGGTTAAAAATGAAGAAAAAGAATGCAAGTGCCATGGATCTATAATAAATGAGAGCACAGATTCTGCCAATGAAATCAACTCACAGATTAATATCAACCTGTCAATTTTGGTTCATACATTTACTCCATAACCTGACAGTAAAGTCAATTAGAATTTAGCAACAAAATATTCACAAAATATTAAATATCTAAAAGGCTTTTCATGTTGGTTTATTAATACAGCACATAATTAATATGCTACACAAAGCACAGTATGCCAATGCTCCATTTTTCAAGTAGCCTGTATCATCCACTGTGATCAAAAATCCTCATTCACTTTAACATATAAGCAGTCTAGGCATTTGCACAACAAATGCCACTGAAAAGTATCCACATCCCTTTCCACAACGATTTGATTATTAAACCCAGAAAAATAATAAGGACAAGTAAACACACATTCATTTCCAGAAACCCAGTAATACTAAGAGCAAAACCAGTTCATTCCAAATAAAACTGTCTTATCAGTTTTCCAGGTGACAACAGAAAACTGCTTCCCAAGATCAGGGCAGTGGGACAATAAAGATCACACAGCAGTGACCTAAGTATCACAGTTCGCAATAAAATATCAAATTCAAACCTGACAGATATATAAGTAAAAATACTGTACATAATTTAACATCACAAAATATCTTGTTAGAAATGTCAACAATCTATAGTACTTCTGCTGGAATTACTATATTAATACAATGTCTCACGTAAGTTACTGGACAATGGGAGATGGAAATATATTTTGACTCGACAGACATTATCTTTCACTAACTACTATCTGAAATGCATTGAGTGAGTCAGTGTGCATGTGCATCTGTAAAAAACTATGTTGGATTTTCATATTATTCATGAGCTCCTGCCAGTTTTAACTGTGGCAGACAACATTCATCTAGCCCTGTGTTCTGCTATGCCACCAGTGTGGTGCAAAAAAGCCTATATAACAGAAGGATGAAGAATTTTGAGGCAAGGAAGCATTTGTCCAACAGACAAAACACAAAAAGCACAAACAGAACATAAAAATACATAATGATAAACACACAACAAACACAGGATGGTTCAAAGGGTGTGTTTTCACACAAACACAACAGACAGGCGCACGTAGCTTGTTAATCACGTATGGTGACAAGGTGCCCAGGAAGGGAAGTGGGCAGTGCTAGCTGATGAGCGAACGCATGAGTGAGCGACATGCGAGATGCAACCAAGATGAGGCCAGACAAAGAGGGAAAGCCAGAGCTGGCGGAGCGAAAGGTCACATGAGGAGGAGGTCACCTGACTTACCACCTGGCTGGTGATTGGTTGGTGTGTGGGCTTGGGGACGGCCACGGTCGTTCGCCCCGTATATATGTATATCGGCCTGATTGAAACAAAACTGGGAGTCGGGTGGAGGTGCATGGTACATCATAGTATGGTGCTGAGTATGATGATGAGATTGGAGGGGGTGTGGTTCAGGGGGGTGGAAGGGGTGCGGTGACATGGGGTGACCAGGAGACAGGAGGTGTTGGGGGTCCTGTTTCAGTCCATAAGGCCGCGGGGAGTTTACTCCACCTGTAACAGGGATGGGGTGACACGTGTCAGTCAGCTCCGACACGATTGTTGATGTTTCCTTTCCGTTGTCAAGTCTTGGGGAAACGAATCTTGATAAAAAGAACATGGGGAACCAACATACTGCATGCACAGATCTAAAGGGGGTGGGGCAGATATGAAACTGAAATAAAAATTGCTGTATGTCTTGTGGGGCAGGCAAATAGGGTGGGTAGCACTGCTATTGGTAGATTTTATAGTATACAGGGGAATGGAGTAAAACACTCAAAACCAGTGCCAGGGGTCGTGCAGCAGAACTCAATGTAACCTTCACTTACTTGGATCAATCAATTAAAATAAAACTTAAAGTAACCAGATCACTCTCAACAGCACCAAACTACAAGAGTATATTCTAATGGAAACTACTTTACTGCAAACCTCAAAACACTTTAGTTTCAAATAGCACAGCAACAAACGTACAGAGATAGAGAAGGTGCGTCATGCTTTACTTCCTTCTCAATTGTCTTCAAAGTCAAAAGCTTCAGAAGTGGTGGTTATGTATTTAATGTTTCTGTGTGAAAATGTTATTGAATAAAATGTACAATATGAGCCTGCCTTAACCCTGCCAATGTTTTATACTTAAAATTTGTTTCTGGTCTAAACCAAAACAATCTGAACCTTTCATAACATTGCTCATAGTTTACAATCAAAATCAGCATCACTCAAAATGGTAGAGATACATCTGAATAAACCACCCATTATCAGCATGGTTAGATTTCTGCATACAGAAATGTCATACCTTCTCTATAAAATCTTATAACAGAGCACAACCACTGTGTATTAATAAATAGCACTGGTTTCTGCCTACAGAACAATTACATACACTCTGAAGTACCAACATCATATGCAATGATTACAGAGGGAGAGAAATCTCCCTTTTCAGATACTTACTTCTACAACTTCTCCTCATATGATGTTATTCCAGTATTGCTTCTACTTGCCTTTTCCTGTGCTTAAAGGCAGTAACTTGTACGTCGTCCAAGTTCATTTATTAACTAAGAGACAGCTTTTCAGAACAATGGGTATATATGCCACACTTTTGGTGGAGAATTTTGAAATAAGATTGGTTTGCATGAAACAGTTCAGCACAAACTTTTCTTTACAATGCCAATTTATTTACCATATTTTAATACTGTTGGAGTTTTACACACCGCCAGAATACTGCATATTAAAAACCAGTGACAGGCATTTCACTTTATCATCAATAAATAGAAATATTCATAATTTTATGTAATTATGTTACACTCTTCACCCCTGACGACAGAGACAGTACATTCCTATGAAACATTAGCAACACTGCCCACTTCCATATGATGCTAACAGCCAAAAGTAGGATCAATGTTAACAATGAATCACAGCAAAAATTTAGAGAACTTAAATACATTTTATATTGTGACGTTTACCATATTTATTAAATACCGCACGTTCCCAAATAAAACACGTTCCCCAATTTATTTATGGTTTTTTAAAAAAATTACTTTTATTAAACTTGTTCTAAAAGACCACAAAGTGATAAATTATATTAATATGGCCAGTCCCACTATGGAATCTATAAATGCAAATACTATGACTCAGAAAAATTACTTAAATTTTTCAATGTAACTATTACTTCCACCTCACGCATTTAATTTAGCTGGGGTAAATTGGGTACTCTCATGGGCAGAAGTATTAAATGCTAAACTCAAAGAGGGAAGACTTCTGGGAACTATGATAAAAAAATTTCAATGCAGCCTTAAGGTTATGGTTGACTCTCTCAGCCAGCGATGTTTATTCGCTTAATCCCCCACTTAAAACACAAGTCACAAAAAACTCTAGATCAGAAAACTTTAGCATTGTCTGATACCACTGAGGCGGGTATACCATAAGCCGGAAAGTATCGGCGTTCCAAAACATCGCTAACCATTTTCGCGTTACTGTTCCGGACCGGGTAGAAAGCAGCAAATTTATAAAATCCATATAACAGGACCAAAATGGCTTGATTTCCTAAGTTTGATTTAAAAAAGTTTTGCACCCAATTAGTTTGTTTTGAAGTTCTGAATTATAATCTTTTTTTTGAGATTTCTGATGCCTCCAAGTGGCACATTTCACGTCACACAGCATGACCAAATTGCTGCCTCTCATTCAGATACGAAGAAAACCATTTTTCTAACACAGGAATTTTTCTAAAGATAAACCTGCACGTGACTCATTATTTTGTCCTGGATGCACCTTTCATTTACTTCAAACTTCTTTAATTCCCACTTTGTTCTGCTAATCTTAAAATCTTCAGCTTCTCATAGAAGGCTGGTTGATTGGTCATGCTCATTCATTCCAGCAGCTCTATCTGTAAAGGTCATTAATCTTGGTGTCTTACTTATGGGGGGAAGCGGGCCACTGAGTTAGTATGAAATGCTCTGTCATTGTTCTGCTCTCCACCCTTATGAAGAATAAAAATTTCTCCACTGTATGTACAGCACAAATGCTGTATGCACATAACAAAAACACTGTCACATAGAATGTTTTTTGTACCACTGAATAACTTCTTTGGCACCCTGTTGCATAAACATTCAGGCATCTAATAAACTTATGTAGAAAAAATAATTGCATTGATCCAAACAGCCATGAAAACCTGTTGTGAATGAAGAAATAGTGCAGTGATCTGACAGCTGACAATATACCCACGCTCCTTACTTCCTGCTACAGGAAGACAGAAAGTTTAAAGGGTAAGCTTCTTACTTCACCCAGTGGTCGACACAGCTTGCAGCAGTGTCTGCTGTTGTATTCTGTACATTTGCAAGTGTAGTATTTTGTACTGCCCAAATCAAATCCGTGAATATGAAGAGCGTCTGGTATTTTTATGCAACAATTTCAGAAAAAAGTGTCATAGTATTGGGTTAAATATGGGAATACCACTCCATTTAAAAATGGGTAACTACACAGTGTCAGCCTCAATACACGAATATTACAACTTAATTTATGCTGAATGAAAGCATTGAAATCTACGAGTTAAGATTTTTTAACATACACTGTAAGTCAACTAACGTTCCCAAAATAGAATTTTTCAACCGGATTACTTCTAACATTTGTGAAATGTTATTAAAATACCTGTTATTTGTAATCGAATAAAGCAACCATGTTACTCTTTCATCTTATCAGCATTTCTGTAAAAGTTTGTTCTGGAAAGTGCCACTTCCTACATTTCTTCATTCCTAAACACAAATTGCAAGCCACAGTTTTATGGTCAACAGGAATCAGTGCCGAGTGTGCTTCATAATTGGGGAAAGCAAACACGACAACTAGATTCCAGTTAACTGCATACATCAATTAAGTGCCAAGTGTTCTGAGATTAGTGCCCATTGGTGCTGGTGGATCAGAAAGCACAAAAGCAAAACAAACTGCACTGATGAACTGAGACAACGCT
This sequence comes from Zootermopsis nevadensis, assembly GCF_977971745.1. NCBI lineage: Eukaryota > Metazoa > Arthropoda > Insecta > Blattodea > Termopsidae > Zootermopsis > Zootermopsis nevadensis. The sequence goes on along the minus strand of NW_028259153.1, from coordinate 8,927,061 downwards.
GAACACCAAATAAGCAATGCAGCTGTTTCTAAACATAACAATGGTTTGCTCTGCTACAACCAGCAATGCGCCTAGTGACCATAAACAGATTCACTTCTCATATTTAAAAAAAACAAGGAAGCTAAACATTTTGTCAGTATATTTAACATATTTTGCAGACCACAAACTTTCAGGACCCTCTAACCACTAAACTGAATATGTACAATTTTGTTCAAGAAGAAAATGATGAAAACCTTCGGTGATTGGTAATGACTTACAAATTACATATGTCCTTCTAACCAAGCACCAAAGAAATATTTTGGTTAAAACATTTACAATGCAATTTGAACTATACTAAAGAAACAGGGGGGAGAGAAAAAATGGGAGGAAAAGACTACTACCCAAGACAGCAAATTCTTTAAACTTTTTGTCCCATTTTTCCTGTTGCTTGTTCAGTGTGAAATGAAATATACACATCTGCTTGAATGTTTACACTGCAACTACAGTAGAGTTCCAATTATTCAGCCTTCAGTTATCCAACATGCCACGTTGGAACACTCCATTTTATCAAATCAAACTCAGCCTATAACAGAATAAATCAGATTTCCCCACCACGCACTTTCTACATTTTATGTACGTAGTTGCTTTAGGGTGCTTTTGTTACTGGCTTCGATTATACAAGTACAGGTGTGCTTTACGTTGTCGACATAAGTTACTATTGCTCATAAAGTTGTGATTTCTTTTTTCATTAATGTCAAGTGAAAAAAAGATGGTTGTTTCCATAGAACAAAAACCTGAAGCCTAAATACTAGCAAAACCATGCAAAAAAAAAATGGCAAAAGAATGTGCCATCCACCCTGCCACTGTTGGTGACTTGAGAAAGAAAGAAAGAAAGAAAGAAACAAACAAACAAGAGGGGGGTAAAAGAAAAAAACTGAAAAGTGGTGTTCTGCTGGCTTTTAATGAAGGCCTTAAGGATAGAAGAAAATGTGAGTGATGTTTATTGGACAGACCAAGCTTGGGAGGAAATCAAGCAAAATATGTTGGTGAGATCATGGAGAGTTTTCTGGAGAAGAAACTGAAGTTAAACTGACAGAAGAAACAGCAGAAGAAATTTGTAAAATTCTTGTTCCTTTATTAAAGCTTATACCAGGCTGTGAAAACGTGAATAATGAAACACAAGAATGGATCGATCTAGACGAGGAACAGCCGACTGATAACTTCACGCATCAGACACATTTTGAACGGATGTAATTAAAGAAATCGAATTTCCCATAAGTAGTCATGTGTAAAATGTTCATAGCTCAAAAACAGGCAATGCACATGAAAGATCCATTACGCTGCATAGTATTAATTTCTAAGATAATTACATATTACATAATTATCACATATAACAAACAGTATGTATCAGTCATACTCAGTGGACTACTAAAAATGTAATTAATATTGGGGCAGCTACTTTATCTGAAGGTAAATCAAAAGCTAGTTATGAGAATCACGTAAGCATTTGCCTCGCGTAAGTCACAATTATGACACAATTACAGTATTTAGTTTCAAGGCAACTTATTACAGCCATGAACTTCCAAAATTTTCATTCTGAAACAGAATAGTGTTTTTCACAATTCAAGCTGCTCTATAATAGTGATAGAGAAAGAAATAACCTTCTTTCTTTCTTTCTATGAAACAATCAACCACACAGTCAATGTTTACAGAAATTTCTAGGGAAAGAATTACAAATATTTAAGAAAAGCACACCACAAGTTTATATCACATTTCAAAATTTAGATAATGCAGAGAACGCCTGGTACTATTTAACGCTACATGGGACTGTAAGAATGGTAATACACTTTCATCAAGAGAGTTAATGACAAAGTTAGAAATCATGGCACAATAATGAGGTGAAGAAAAACAGTGTTACTTGCAATTTATGTTCAGAAAAAAAACTCTGGAGCAATTTTAATACCTATTAACATACAACCCCTTAGTAATATAATGATATGTTATCACCACCATCTCATCAATCAAATGAGGCAGCATAAAGGCTCACAGGTACAAAATATGTAAGATGAATATATTATGAGACTTGAGGTAGTAATATGATGAAGATGCTGGTCTTCTGGGCTATAATGATGTGTAGACTGGTGGGTAGATACCACCTTTTTAGAGAAACATACCGTCTCAATCTTCAGACAAAATATTGTCCTCAAAATCACTGGTATCTACCTACAAGTTCACATGTCATTCCAACCCAGATGACTAACATTTTCACATTATGTTTCCTAAGCCTGCAACCAACCACCTCAAGTAGGGTGTATAATATGATGGGCACAGTATAATCTTATCTAGTATAAACACTTTTTGAAGTTGGCTCTATTCCCATCTTCTGTCGATAAAGTCATTTTCAGCACGAAATTAAAGACAGGAACTTGGAACCATGTGAATCAAACAAAAGACAGAAAATATCCAGCTCCTACCAAGTACTAAATACCTTTCAGATAATGGGCAATGTTGAACAAAACTGTGCAGGAACAAATTAACTGTTGTCACAAATATCCAAAGAATCACATCCTCAGGAGTTACTCTCAGGAATGCTACATTTTTTTATTTTCCTTTAGCTTCTGTTTCTAGGGTACTTATAAAAGCCTGTACCATCATGTTAACACCTCACATTTCCTGCCATCATAAACACAGCAGGCAATACCTAAAAGAACCTCAAAAAAAATATAAACTCCCTCATTCCATTCATTTAGAATTACAACACGCAGTGAGGTTGCGTGTTACAGCTGTGAAAGACAAGTGATGGGTTACCTGGCAGCTGTGTAGTGGCAGAGGGTGCACTAATAGTACGCTGAAGGCGGAGTTGTTGAGGAAACTGGCCTGCAGCCTGGTAGTTACCCGCTGTGGGCGAGGCAGGTGGGGGGAATGACTCCGGTGGATAGGAGGACTGACGAGGACCACCAGGAGTTCCGGGACTGGGTAGCGATCGCACAGGCGGCAACTGCTGCTGTGGTGGAGCTTGCTGCCCACGCTGTGTCGCAAACTGCCGCCCGCCACCCCCACCATAGTTGCCCTAGAAACAAAACAAAATCACAGACATCAATATAAAAAAATTCAAATGAACTAGAACATTCACATAGTGAAAAATTTAGAAAGAACAGGGGGGGAAAGGATGCAAACTACACTTGTTCACACCATAATGTAACGAACAATAATGCACAAGTAGGATTTTAGGTTTTCACGGTGGTGAGTCTGAAGATGGCTGTCTACTGGTTTGTTGAGCTGTGAAGTCTGGAATGAGTTTACCAACATTTCAGAGGTCCTTGCCGCCTCTATCACAACCCTGATGACAGAAGCCGCAAAGACCTCTGAAATGTCAGTAAACTCATTCCAGACTACACAGCACACCAACCCAGAAGACAGCAATCTTTAATAATGAACAAGATAGTCAAGAGCACAGAATAAGGACAAGACTGGCAAGTACAGCAACTTAATGCAGAGGACTGTCTAACAGCACCCAAATAACCAGCCAATCAACATCCAGAAACTGGTATATCAATTCATATTTGTAATTTCTTTACCTTATTCTTTTCTCTACTGCTTCATTCTACCCATAACAACCATATGTTTGATGGTAAGACACTGGGAAAAACATTTTTAAAAAAACTTAATGGAAAAAACATTAAAATGTTTCAGTAATCTGTCAGTGGATAAAATGACTGAAAGCCAGAAACAAAAATATTTTTTATCTTGCTTACAGTGAGCTGAGCATTCAGCATTGAATTCTGCTGCTGCTGCTGTTGCTGTTGCTGTTGCTGTTGCTGCTGCTGCTGCTGCTGCTGCTGCAGACTAAGCCTTGCCTGAGACCAGTTGCTCGCTGCCTGAGAGGACTGGGTCAGGCTGTTTGACAAGGCAGGATACCCCTGCTGACCCTGCAACATGTAATCCCACTGAGAACAGACAAAGAACTCTCCAGACGGCTGTTGGTACTAATTCCGCCACTGACCAATCCTCAGTTACATTACTCCAGTCAACACCCTACAACTTTACTTCTGTATGGTCCATTTTAATATTCTGCAAAACTGGAATTTTGGACTTTGTCAAAAAAATTAAAGTTGTTGAAAGAGGGCAGGTTTGCAGACAAAAAAGAAGTATGTTAGCCTTTCATATTGATTAACTCATTCACCAGAAGAACCAAACCTTTGGGACCCCATCAAAACACCCCTCTCCACCCAACCATGTACCCCAGTCATGATAGCAAGTCTACACTTCAGCAGAGGTAAAGTGAATGCCCTGAATTATACTCTCTGAAACTGCCCGCTGCACCAGGGATCAAACTCAACACACAACTATGAGTCTGGTGTCTCAACATCGGCATCAGTTGCAAACCAACAATGAGAGAAAAGTAATTAACTTTCTCATCAGAAACATACAAACATAATTTTTCAAGTTACTGTCAGGCTTACAGCATATTACTAAACGAACAAGCATAAAGGTAAAAGAAATCTTAATGTATAAGAAAATGTAGCGTGTAACACGAGTATCAACTTGAGGCCCATACCTGTGACATGCGAGGAGAGAGCTGAGATTGTTGGAAAGGAGGGAGTCCTCCAGGGGGGTGGGGGGAAAGCCGGGACTGAGCCCCCTGTTGATTATTTGTAAAGCTGTTGAGGCCCGATCTGCAAAAAGAAAACATACGGTCATAACGGAGGACAAGGAACATTGAAAACATGGTGCTGAGGTGAACAACTGGTCTTTGGATAAAATGCCTTGAAATTAATATTCAACATTCTAGGTTTATCTTCAAATTAAAGATTTCTCAAAATGTTATCAGTGCATTATAACGATTTTAAAACATACACTAAGGAGCGAGACATAACTGAAACAGAAATATTCCCTAATAATACACAAAATAAATATGATTACATATAACTAAGTGTTTAAGGAAAATGCTTCTTAGGAAGAAAACAACAGCAAAGACCATTTAGGCACGACATGAAAATGCAACTGCCTTATAGGCATATCTGATCTTTCCAAATAACATTCTGAAGTTCGGAGGACATAAGCGCACGCTGAGATCTCACACAACATGAAAATCCTGTATGACACGTAACACTAGTCTTCAAAGCCAGAGATATAATGAAGTTTAGCAAAACGTTCTATTCATATTCACTGACCCAACAGAAGAAAATCCCTGTTGCTGCTGCTGCTGCTGCTGCGCCACTTGCTGTTGTGTCTGGGACTGTGACTGGCTGAGGGGAGAGGGGAGCTGAGAGTGGGGTGAGTAGGGCTGTCGCTGGCCTGGTGAGATCTGTGCACCACCACTGTTATGCATCTGACCCCCGTAGTTGGGCGACAATTGTGAGTCAGGAACACTGGATGAACGCTGCAAAACATTTTGCACAATTCTAAGTATAAATTTTCTTTAATTTAATGTAACTTATTAATCATTCACGGCAGGGTCATTTTTACTGTGCATATGTAAATGGAGTGAGGTGAGACCCACTGCACTTTTATTTTGTAAGAAATTTTATTAAGCTAGTGTTGAATCGATAGTTAAATTCACGGCTTGAAGTTCCATCTGCTCTCTGGTATAAATCTTGTTTAAGCCACAAGCATAATCATCGGCTGAAATACATCTATGATGCAGAGATTAGCTACTATTCCTAAATTTATAACCATAACAACCTATCGACTAGAGACAGAAAGAAGTTTTCATGTATTGCCACAAAGTTAACGAGAAGTAGGAAGAATTTCACCGTCATAACTGCATACCACAGTAAAGGTGTTAAAAATTGTGTAATAGATATTAGAAGCGCGTATAATCATTATCTCCTATACATGTCTTACACAAATAACTAACAAAATACAATTTCTATGGTAGCAGAAATGTGGAGAATTACAATTAATAATGTGTAACGCACATAAAGACTGTTGAACAACCATTTAATATTCCAAAATCTAAATCGAGATTCACTGCACTCAACTGCTTCAAAAAATTATTGCAGCTGTGGAAAATGAGAATATTTCAGATAACAGAATTACACTTCAGAATCTCAAATATTACATGTGCAATTTTATTCCAAGATGCCAGTAACTATATATCATTATTGTAATCAGAAAAAAAAACTGCAGGAAATTTATAATGATCCTACCACTAACTGAAAACATATTTGACTACGGACTCAAATGCATGATTTGAACTGCTATACAGAACTGACACCTGAAATAAATGTTTTTGGCATGGTGTGACCAAGATTTCTACCACAACCATATGACCTGCCCCCAGTGATTGCTCAGGTGCCAAATAGTTTGCCATGGTTATACCAGAATAGTGTCAGAAATACCAACCATTTTAAAAACAAAACCATATTAAGAAATTTTAAAACGTTGAGGCACAACTGAAAATGAAGATGAGCACAACCAAAACTTTCTTACTGAAGGCAGTACCTGTAATGAGACGTTCGGTGCTACGGTATTATTGAGCAGACTGTCTATATTCTGAAGGCCAGGTGTCAGCTGTTCGACCACAGTTGTTGCACTGGAGGGAATGACCAGCTGCTGCTGCTGCTGTGCCTGCAGGAGACGCTTCTGATGTTGCTGGAGCATATAGCGCTGCTTATATTGCTGCAAGTCGGCCGATATCTGTAGTGTCATTACACACTGTAATTCAATGGCTTGAACTTTTGGTAAGACAAATTGTGAAGAATAGCAGCGCATGTCTTAAGATATTTGTACCAACTGCTGACATCCAAATAAGGCACTGAGAAAAATTTAACCTATGCAGTACAACATATACACTACGAATGAGAGAAATTTAATATAAATTTTTAGTCACTTTTTTAAGAAATAGCTAGTTTAAATTTGTATAAATGAGTAGGGAATAATTTAATCAAAAGCACTCAAAGAATACAACCTCAGTAAATCACAAAAGCTGTCCATCTGAAATGGGATCAAATCTTCTCAAATGTGCAGTATATTATAATAATCTATGGGTTAGATCAAGACAATAGAAATCAGTCACAGTAAAAATCTGCTCTGATTTCATTTTACTTTCAATTATAAATGTGAAAATAGGATTCTGAACACCACAGCCTGACACACATCAGTATAATGAAATATCATGGATCAATGAAACACACACTGCAATCTCCACTTCCTATTAAAGTATTCTCATATTAGCTTCCAATCATGTTAATAGACGAATAACAGTAAATCCTTACATTCTGGTAATTCCAAGCCTACCTGGTTATTGACCTGAGAATTGCTGTAAGACATGGTGCCAGCAGGCCTAACACCCAGCTGCCCTGCAGCTTGTTGTATATTTAACCGAGGCCTCTGTGGATACATTGGAGGTGGAGGGTAGCCCCCTGGCTGTGACATGGTTGTTGACGTATAAGCTGGAGGTGTTCCCGGAAGAGAAATTGTTGGGGACGATGGACTCTTCACTACTGTTTCACACTGCATCAAAGATTTCTGGATTGCACTGATGGCCATTCTCTCATTTATGTCATGTTGGTAACCACTGGTATCAGGTGAGGGCTCCATAACATCTAAAATGTTCAAAAGTGTTGCATTGTCTGAAATATAGAAATATCCATAATAAATATTCACAACTTAATAAAATGCATATGGTTTCATCGTTTGGTTTTACTCAATTGGTTTTAATACAGTGACATCTTAGCACAGTCCACAGACCAGGAGAAAATCCCTGCTACGAATTCGATATACGCGCATGCGCAAGATTTCACGGTGAGTGACGACCCGTCCTAAAAGCATTCGTTCCACGACCACTGAAAGAACAACAGACGACATGCTTTCATGTGTTCAAATGGGTACAGCTTTAAGTTTACGTCACAGTGGCACAGTGATTTAATCTAGAATATTATCGCAACACCCACAGAACACATTACAAGTGCGCTCACTACACGCTACTCTCAACTGCTTGATGTTTTCAGGTTGCGTGTAGTAGCGTAAAACTCTGACGTATCACACTTTCCACCAATAGCAGCCCTCTAGTCCACTTGATAGTAAACATTTCCCCTGCACTGCCCCAGAAACGAATCCCCCCCCCCAGGGCTTTTCTCCTGGTCCGTGGACAGTGCTACATACTTCTGAGAACCAAGGCCTTCTCTACTTGGTACTGAAATGGCAACTTAAAAAATAAATAAACAGAAAAAAACTTTGAATTAGATAAAACATTGTTTTAATATTTGAAGTGGTATCTTCTGCAAGCAGCAATGCCCTATGCTGAATACTTTTTGGTACTTCAGCATAAGCAAAGAAAACCTTACAGGCTCATCCATGTCTGTCTGACTGCATTCATTTGCAACGGTTCTTGTCACACTGTTGGAACCAACTTCTACACATTAGTGCAAGAATTATTTAATAAAGCACCACCATGAAAAGCGACAATGCTAGACTGAAATAAACATGTGTTCACCCTTGCAAGTGTCAAGGATCAACTGCAAAACATGCAAAGGGAAATGTGTTTGTGTGCAGCTGTTGCTGCCTCTGTTGACCCCCCCCCCCTCCCACAAAAAAAAAACAATGTGAAAACAATCAGCAGAGCCTGGTGTACCACAATGCAAGATCACATAAAGAATTACTTGAATTTGAAGCCACATCATTCAACATTAACAAAAGAACTATCAAATGTTCACAAGAATTGATGCCGTGACGCACGTCACGCCTGACTGGACACTTCCTTCTCTGTTCCTAGTTCTTCAAGTTGATATCTTAACTTCAATAACTTCAACTAAAATGTCTGTATGTGTTTCTGTTCTCCCTCATGCATGCTCTATCCCTGCCCCTTCAATCCTTGATTTAATCAATTACACCAATAATATCATGTGAACAGCATTCTCCAAATTTAATCTGATACACATTTCTTCATAAACGTAATTTTGGTTTGTTTGTTATTCCCAACTGACATTTTTTTAAGAACTGATCACCTATTTGAAATGGAGATTTTGTATCCTGCATTCTATCACATCAGTTAATTCTCCAAAAATAAATTAGATACAACATTGAGACCTACCTGCTGTAATGATGGAATCGGGCACAATGTCGATGACTTGGTCTAAAAGCTCGGACAACACGGGGTCAGACGACTGGTTCTCCCAGCTGCAGCCGTCAACTGCACCCACATGACCTACATTTCTGAAGTCCCCAGATGTACACGTGACAGGAGTAACAAACAAAGATTCCTGCTGATGAGTATGCCCACGCTGCTGCTGCTGTTGTTGCTGCTGTTGTTGTTGTTGTTGTTGTTGTTGTTGTTGATGATGATGATGATGATGTTGTTTCTGTTGCAGCAAAACCTGTTGTTGCAGCTGTTGTTGGTGCTGCTGCTGTTGCTCTGCATGGTTCAAGGTGAAGTTGGGGCCAGGTTGACGCCGTCCCGGTACCTGCTGCTGGACGCTTGGCCTCATGTTACTTTGCGTTGTGGACGGAGGTTGTAGCCCTCCAGCTGACCACCCTAACGAGAAAGGGCTTTATATAATTGCAGTCACCATTCAATAAAATCAGAATACTGCAATATGATCTCTGTCGAAAGTCATAAATTGAATGATTGACAAACTTTTTAATGGAACCCATGTCACCAGATTGGTCATTACTTCTTATCTTTACAGACAAAATACTGCAGATGAAATTCACTTCAAGCTCAAAAAAATAAACTCAGATAAGCAAAAGAATTATACCACTATAACAAAGAGGAAATAAAACTTTGCGCATGGCAGTCCAACTTCTGAAAAACCATAAATATGCGACTGTCCATATCAAACATATTAAAAATATGAGTACTGACATTAAACAACTCACCTCCAGGCCTAACTTTTGCAGGATCCACCACTCGTGGAAGCTTCTCCTGGGGTACGGCTGAGATGATGGAGGCTGGAATGGGAGGAATTGTGGTAGGTTTCGAAGGCTGCTTGGCTAAGAGCGAGGCAAGCATTTGGTTCTTCTCCCACAACTTGCTCTTGCCTCCACTACTGGTGGTGCTGGGGCCTGGGGAGTTCACCTGTGGACCTGAGTGAAGTAATCCATCCAAAGTTCTCTTTGTGGTAGGCATCCCACCACCATCATCACCCTCATCACTAGGACGCTTACGTGTACCAATAATAGATGAGGCAGTCAAACCAGTCATGGGGTCTGTGTTGGACGGAGGCGAAGGCGTGGGATTTGTGTAACCAAGTGACTTCAGAAGAGGATCTTCTGTTTGCTGCTGCTGACCTGTGTCCATAGACATTGGCAGGGGCTTCCGTTCCTCGTCTTGCTTCTTCAGCAGTTGCTGCAACAGTTCGTTTTGCTTCTGATGTTCCAAGTCATCATCATCACTCTTCTCATTCAGCAGCTGTAACACATACACAATTAAACATAGGAAGAAGTTCCCTACTCAGTTTTGGCTGTTACTTAATTTCTTTACCGCAGGCTGCTCTTCTATTCCACCAAGCAGCACCATTAAATCCAACTAGTGCCTGCTGCCTGTCTGAAGGAAGCCTGGCAAGTCTTCCAGCAATGCCCAATCAATACACATTCACACTGAAGATGGCAACTCCAGTAATTGCTGAACAGGAAATTCTCAATATTTGGTGTGGCTCAATTCCAAAACCCAAAGTTACGTGTAAAATTAGATAAACTGTTTACTTCATACAAAATAAAACAAGACAAACTTTCTTCTATTAAATAAGATAACACTTTTACTGTATGTCTGACTAAATTTCAAGTGCATATATATTTTAAGCCAGTGTAAAGCTTAGAATATAATGAAGGAATCAAGACTTTTCCTCTACACAAGTGTAACAGATGTGAGAGAAAAATTCTGCAAGCAGAAACATCTGGAGACGGCCGTCTTCTGTGTCGCTGCAACATGTAGTCTAGTAAAATTGTACCAATGTTTTGGAAGTACTTGTCACCTCCATCATCAGGGCAATGACTACATGGCACAATCACCCAGAAGACAGCCATCTACATACTCACTGGCATCAGAACCTCAAAACTCAATCAGGATCAACGGTTTGTTGGTGCATTGTGAGTACGAGCTGGAGCCTGGACATTCCACTCCGTTGCTTTTACACAGCAGAAACATTATAGGCCAAAAATCTCTCAAAATGTCTTAATACAAAATCATTACTTATGAGAATACTGTCTACTCAAAATAATCATCAAATTATTTTACTTGCATACCAAATTACTAAACATGTTATTAATGCAACCTAATTTAAGAGTTGGGGAAAAGGGACAGGAACACATTTCTGTCACAATTTCCTGGTACCGCTGAAGCAACTGGCAGTTACTGTCCAAAATTCAAACTGGAACACCTGTGCAAATTGCAGTATTAACTTTAAAATATCACTTTTGTCCACATGCACGACATTTAGTATGTAAAATACTTACTATAATCTGCACTTGTGAAAATTTTATGTTCAACCTGTATTTTCAGGAGCATCTTTTACAGGGTCTCCAAACTGGCTAACCTGCTCCAACTACTAAAATCAATTATGAATTATCTCTTTATCAATACTGGGAACCTGTGACCGATCATAACAGATAACTTTGTACAGCATACTTGCGGAGCACATCAATTACTATAGTCAGCAAAGAAGTCAACAATTCCTATACACGTATCAAAGTCATGCAACTCACAAATCAGTTTAAATACCTTGAGCAGCATGTTGTTGCTGTTACTAGAGACTTTGGGAGTGTCAGAGGAAGATGTGTTGCGTGCTCCCACATGCCTGGAGCCTGGGCTAGACCTCATGACTGTTGAGTCATCTCCACGTGCATCATCCTTATCATCTTGGTTCAGCAGTCCCTTCAGAATACGATTTTCATTCTGAGCATCCGATCCATCACCCAGTCCTGTGTGGTCCATGGGCTCACTGCCTTCTTCTCCGCCAGTGCTGGGACGTTTGTTGGTCAGGAGATTACGCAGACGCGTGTTAGACGAACCCTCCCCAACATTCACACCATTCCCCACATCCACAATCCCGTCCTTGGAGTCCTTGCTCTCATCTAGGCTGAAGCCCGAACTAGGGCCCTGTTCCTGCAGGGGACTGAATGGAAACGAGTTACCAAACGGATTAGCAGGTGTGGTGGCCCGGTTAGTTCCGGCAGGGCTTGGCTGCGTGGCAGTTGCATAGGGATTGAGGGGACTGGAGCACATGGCACCTACGGGGCTATAGCTTGGCACACTTGGGGGCCGTGGAGTGGGCACAGGAGTGACACTCTGGCGAGAGTCGGGCCGCTCGCCCCATCCTGAAGGAGTCTGCGGAGCCCCTGTACGGTCCAAACTATTTTCACTGGTCCCCAGGTCCCAAGTTGAGGTTGGGAAGAAGTCAAAATCATTGAGGGTAAGATCACTGTTCAGTGTATAGGTTGTGTACGATGAGCTGGTGTTGAGGGTTATTGTATTACTTGTGTCACTGATTGAGTTGCTGCCAAGATGACCGAACCCACTTGAACTCACACGACTGCCAGCACTGGAGCTGGTACCACCACTGGACTGACCATTCACAGGTCCACCCATCAGCGGGCCACCCAAAGAATTGCTATTGCTACTTGAGGGCCCAGATGCAACTGAGCCTGCGGAACTCTGGCCCAATGACAACATGGAGCCGCCTCGTGGAGAGTTGGTCTGGGAGTTGGATAGATGGCCACACTCGGCAGGAGCAATCTCATTATCGCTGCGGATGGTCGGACAGGCAGGCAGACAGTCAGACGGTCCAGGCAGGGGCACAGCGAAGGACACGACACACATGGGGAAGGAAAGAGAGAGAAAATATATCAATAGAACTGCCCATAATATAAACAACTTACACTACCAATCTGCATTTGTCAGATGGGATAGAGAAATTTAAACTTGCAAGATAACTCCTAAATGGAAATAATGGCGCTAACAATGAATTAAGAGAAATATATGAGAATAAATTACAGGATAAGTATGACCAAGGTAGAAAAAGAAATGCAACATGCAACATATACAAGAGGAAACAGTGTGACAGAAATCGTAAGAAAGTGAATGTGACCATCTCTCCAACACCCAGATGATTCTCTCAGCATGCAACAGAACCCCCTCCCCTAACAATACTACTGTGCAGTGCCAGCCGGAATAACCAAGACAAAACCAACACCGTATGTGAATGCAGGCAAGCTAGTGCAACTTCAATGCATTTGCAACAGCATGTTAATGCCTAAAGGTTTGTGTGAGTGAGGCAGCGCACGTAAACAACGTGCAATACAACAGAATTCTAGTTCAAATAAAAGTTATGTACACACAGTCTCTACAGGTTGCAGCATGTGACCATGTTAGTACTTCGGAATGGACTAGCATATTTACTGACTTCTTCAGCAGCCAATGCTGAAAAGTTCCAAAACACAAAATTTAATCATGCACAATACATCACAATATTATGACCTCCTTTAAGATGCCAACATGTATGGCCTTTCCAGTTGAAAAAATGAATATCAGTCGTCTGAATGAAGCAACACGTGAAAATATTACAAATAAATAGTTTAGTACATACGTGTAATGCCTGAATTTGAAGTACATTTCAACAACCCATTTCTGAAAAGTGTGTTACACAGTGTATGTACAGAGCTAAAACATGACATGAAACATGTATGGATCAAAATGTCAATCACCACTGAGACTGTTCCTACATATATGCCCCATAGCATAACTGTGGATAAAAATAAAAAATAAATCCGTGGCATAACAGCCCTCTGAGAGCCAAAGCCGACTAGCTGGCTGCTGGCCTCACGTTCACATGCCTAAGCAGAGGTGAACGATCATCCGACCAGATATAGGGTGACATGTGGTCAGCACGACGAACCCCCAGCCATTGCTAGTTTTCATGACCGGATTACGCTACTCATTGTAGCTCCCCAATTTCCTCACGATGCTGGGTTGGCACCGGTCCCATACACTGGTCGAAAATCTCATGAGAAAATTTCTTCTCCCCCGAGACTCGAACCAGCGCGCATTCCATATCGCCCGTCCAAAGCATGATGCCTCAGACCACGTGGCTACGGCGCGGGACGCATAACTGTGATAACCTTTCAAATATTCATTTCTGTATTAATGTAATTGCCTGCCTGGCTTTCTGTTTTAACACTAAGTTATAAAAACCATAAAATCTTACAAACTGTAGGAAAGGAACTAAGCTGTACACATGTGTGCTGGGAAATTTGTTAAAAGAGAGATGGGGTGTGTTGTTAAAATGGTTGAGGAGGATGGTCCAGACAGAATTTACACTGATAACCACTAAGGCATAAATACTGTTATACTGATATCAACAACATCAAAATATGAAGATGAAAAAATTAAACAGGTCATGGCTTCAAATTTCTGTGCATGTACTGATATATACTTCATGAATAGAATGTGAGAGAACTCGAGAGGATTTATGTTTTTGAACAAATAATGAACGTATATACGACTACAGAAACATGAAGCCTATAGTACTACTGAATAACACTTCTTACAACACATTTTCAAATGTTTAGGGGTGTCGTGCATCAAAAACAATGACGGAAGATACAGCCCTTGCCTCAGTATGCAAACTCATAGAGCAAACAGAAGGTGTGAGTTCCAATCCGCATGTGAAAGAACTCATCATGAACATATCATGCATGAGAGTCAAATTTCCTCATATGAAACCTTTTCTCTATGTTTTCCTCAAGATGCTCATGGCATAAGAAAGAGTGAGAACACACTTATCATTGCTAAGATTTAAATTAAATTTACAAATTTTGAAGATCATTACCACCTCAATTTTAACATAAAAACTGAGAAGCAGGTGATCTCATACATTTTAGTTCATGACTGGCACAAATACACAAAGCAAAAATAATTATTCTTTGAAATGAATTACAAATTATCTGTGCTGAAAATGAAATAAGGTAAATTTACAATTTACAAAACAGTTATGAATATGTGAAATCAATATGTAACAAAATGCGTGCAAATTTAATAAAAGTATCCCACGGCTCGCCTCCAAGTTTGTCAAATACTTCATCAGGTAAGTATAAATATTCTAATCCCTTTGTAACATGCAAAAGAGCTTGCAAAGTGATAAAAAAGTGGGGGGGGGGGCTGCCTACTTCTTTTCAGAAGAGCCCCAATCCATTCCAGTACTTCCATCAGATTCAAAGCCACACTGAATACAACAGAACGTGGCACATGAGCTCTTGTAACTCACAGCAATATTGTATGTTGTATGCTCTTCTCCATACTAACGACCACACTGCAATCTTTATGCTATCATGTGCAACGCAGTTCATATTCATATTTACAGTAGCCTTACCAAAATTTTCACATTTTTTTAATTAATTGCAAACAATTGATTTCTCACCATCTCTGATGGAACGGGATATGCGCCACAAACATACTTGGATATAGCAACTTCATGACCAAATATGCACCAATATATGAGAGATAATCTTAAACGTGCAACAAAACACACTATATGTGGATACCATTCTATAATGGTTTCATATCTCCTGTAAGAGATACAGCGATCAATGATAAGCTCCAGACTTTATCTCTTTTTGAGTTAAACTTTAAACTGTCTTAACATCCAAGAATAAGTGAGAGCCGATTCATGTAACTGCTATTGACATGACTGTAATGAAACATGGCTAGAATAAAACTATATTCTCAATGGAAATAAATTTATAATTACCTATTTTTTTCCATACATACATTTAGTATTAAGTAAGAGTTTGTGTTAAAATCCGACAGCAACATACTACACGTTTTAAAAATTATCAATTTGTCCGGGTTTTGAATACATCAAGACAGCTGGCGTTAATATAATATTCCAGAGATAAAATAAAAGTAGTTAAAAAATAATTATTGTGAAGGAGAAGTGACAGATGTCTTTGCTACAGTATCCTTTTACACTTTAACCAATTAATTTAAAAAAATTACTAATAGCAGCTTACCTTTACCAAAAAGAAATAAATAATAATTCAAGACTGTCAGCAAATACAAGTCATTTTCTGCTTCAAGTTTAGAATTGTTATGTACATTTTTAAAAGCTGCATTATGCACTTTTTATGAAAAAAGAAACAACTTGTAATTTGAAAAGTACTTTTCAATGATGGCTCCAAATTGCATACACTTTATAAGTAACGATATACATGCCCCAATATACAATTAATCTATCATTAACAACATTACTTATCCTTGGTGATGCATGCTATAAAAGGTTAAAAAGAATCCAAAATAAAGCAGACAAAATCAACCTTTTGATGCAGCGCACTAAACCATCACACCCTACTAATAACGAGAACTGAAGTAACATATGGAATGAATTAAATGCACCTGTTCTTGTGAAGTGATTCACTTGAACAATGATATCACCAAACAGGTGTCATCAATTATACATGCAACAAGAAGCTTCATGACAGCCAACCTTAACAACAAAAATATCAAGAAACAAGAATAATTCACTTTAGGATTTATTCATGGGGTAAGTACTGATGGAAGTGCCACACAATATGGCAATGAATATTTACGTACATGTATGGAACCTTAGAACTGCTACAAAAAAACTTCTACTTCTTTCAAGGAGTCTTGTTCTCAAGCACATATACTTTTGGATTTTTATTTACAATTTTATTTGGTTTTACTACAGAGAAGACAAAAACATTAACCTGAAGAGATATATGGTCAGGGCCATTACTTTCAGCAACTGTCTACACCAGTGGTCCCCAACCTTTTTTGTGCACATTTGAGAGTTTACGAGATCGTGGCGGGCACCAACCAATTAACAAAGCCAAATTTTCTTTTTTCTGGACACCAATTAATACGCAAAACAACACGACGTTTAATGATACAAGAAACCATGCAATCAAAAGTACAATTATTATTACTCAAGTGGGAAGTTAGTGTGATGTTTGGTGCTGCATTTCATCGGCCTGTTTTTCAAATTTGGGAGTGTAGGATGATGACGCTGCTCACAAACAATCGTCAAGATGGGCGTCAGTAAGTCAAGATCTGCGCTTTGATTTTATAATGTTCGCAATTGAACGGCCTTCATTATTCGGCCTTTATTATTCTTTCCGTAACAATGCGGGCAGCCAAAAAAAAAAGCCATGGCACCCGCAGGCACCGCTGCTCTACACAGAAGGTTCATGGTTCTATTCCATTTTGTCTTAGACAGATCATTATCAGCATATTCTCAAATCTGTCTAATACACGCAGGTCAATTTATGAACTAAAACTAATTCCAAAAAAGGATCAAGCCATAAAAGAGCTGGAGGATATGCAACCTTCCAAAAGAAACCAAGCAAGGCGAAGCATCACACCAACGACAAAATATGTTCAGTATTTAGTCCAAATTACCTGCAACAGAAAGCATTCAGCACTTACCCGATGATGGAGTGTGTCGCCATGATAAAGTCAGGTTCCTGGGGAATAGTGCCATTTGATTTGAACAGCTTCGACTTTGTCTGCACATGAATGTACTTGTCGGGGGCAGTGACTCGCAACCTGTATGGCAGACTGGTGCTATGCCCTGTATTCACAGCCTCTTTCAGATGGTTCGTTAGCTTTTGCAGGTCATGCTGATGACACAGCTCCTGTATGATGCAGCCCATAAGATCCTGTCCAATATAAAGGAAAAATTAATAAACAGCGACAATATTTGCATGTGTAAACAGAGAAAGCAGAGAGAGAAAACATGTTCTCTAAACTGGTATTTCTCGATGCAGTCAGATCCTTAAACTCAAATTATTTCCCACACGCAACCAAAAGACATGGACTTGCGCAATTCTGTAACAGATGATAACATATAATTATCTGACAGTGATACTTTTAAAATTCTTATTTGATGGAGACGTAACATCCAAATGTTCCTATTACACAGAAAAAGTACTAAATTTATTTTCACATATGCTACAATCATCTTTCATAAATCATCTTTTTATCCTGATAAAAAAACTGAATCGCAGCTTTAAATCGTGCACAGATGAAAATCCACAATTCAAAAAACAATTTCGGGTGTTTCAATATCATCAAAATGTTCAGGCACTACTTCACTAAGCATGAAATGCTACTGGTAGGGCGTCCCTAGCTGCATTGGTTGAGGGGTAGAGGTCAGACTAAGACAGGTACTTTGGTCCTCCAGGTTGGGGGTTGGTCGCAAGGCTAACAACCTTGCACCATAAAAAGGAAGATGTTTCGAAACCTCAATCAAAGCCTCGAACAGACGGACCTAACAGAGGACCGAATACCGGCTAGAGAGCCATAGAAGAAGAATATGATACTATCCTCTATTTTCTAGAAGACATATCTTCCAAAAGAGTCAGATACATTTAACAAAACATGCTCCTACAAACATTAAAATTGCAAATACATAATTTAACGCTCAAAAAAACTAATAACGTAAATATGATAATACAACTTTCAGTCCAAACTTTACAGAGCACAAAAAGTTTGTAGTTAAATTTGTCCAATTTCAGCCAGAACAAAACTTTGTTAACAAAGAAGTATTACCAAGATCATCCCTGTTAAATGTTCTTACACACTCAAACTGAGCATAAAACTGGTGGAAATTCCAACAAAATCCTGATATACATGGCTGGGGGGCTGCTTCTGTGGGTGTCAAACCACAATCTAAAACAGAATATCATTCCCCACTGGTCAGGCCATGGCTCTGCCCCGACCAGCACTTTCCTATATCTCAAACCTATTTATTCCATGCGGCTTATTCGTGACCCTGATGATGGAGGCAGCAAGGACCCCTGGGTGTGAAGATAGTTATCATCTAAATGTAAGCAGATTTTACGACGACGACGACTCACCTTGTTGAGGTATTGGGAATACGTCGATGAGACACCGCTGGTGTCTACACCGATGATCTTTCCACTAGTGTCCAGTTTAGTGGTAAATTGTTCAAACGGCACCCCGGACTGCTTCTCGTTTTGAGGGATACGCCGCGCGACACACATGAGGCACGGACCCACTTCTGCAGATTCCGAAGTGACATCCCCACCTTCTGCCTTTTCACTTGGGTATGGTAATAAAGTAGATGAGATCTGGACAAAAAAAATCACTCTCAAGCATTAGCTCATAACACAAAGAGAATCGACAAAAAGTGCGGAACACAGAAATATACGCCATAAATGAATTTCATTTGGTACGTCTCACATTCAGAAGAAACAAAATATCTTGCAGGCCTTTATTTCCAATAACATCTTCCACAGAAAGTACAATTACCTAATTTTGTTCAATTCCAAATTACTTATAAATTAATCGTGCAATTCGACCATCGCCACAGGTCACTCGGAACACGGCACAATCTGTACAGAGTATAACAGAATCTCTGTTAACAGTGAATGAGCATATGTGATGAAATGTTGTGCCGTAGACAGATACGTTACCTATCTACCTATCAAGGAAAGATAAGGCAACACACCTGCATATTTTCATATTTGGATACCCTCTGCTGCTTTTCCTCCATAGTCTCGTCCTGATTGTCCGGAGGCTTGATCAGAAATCGACAGCTGAAGCTCCGGTTTCTATTGGGGGATGGCTCTGGGTTCCAGCCTGTGAATACAGAGCCCTTCGTGAGTCTTTACAAGTGATCACCGAGTCATGCCGCCTTATCTCACACAATGATTATAAAATCTGAAGCTCTAGACTATCTTGGTTGG
This sequence comes from Zootermopsis nevadensis, assembly GCF_977971745.1. NCBI lineage: Eukaryota > Metazoa > Arthropoda > Insecta > Blattodea > Termopsidae > Zootermopsis > Zootermopsis nevadensis. The sequence continues at coordinate 8,907,417 of NW_028259153.1, read as the reverse complement.
TTCCATTGCTGAATCACAAAGTTAAAGTATGAGCTATTCTTCTTATTTATTACGCCATCTCCTTTACAGGAGGTTGGCGACATATCCTCTTCTCCGACTGGGACCTGTTCACATGTTTTTTAGGCCTTCTTCTGTGTGTATGGAGTATGGAGTGCCACGGAGAAACCTGGGAAGCCCCAGAGGAAAACTCCGTGTTGCCTAGACCACAGCCTTGCCCAACACAAGTTATAAATTCGGGCACCGCCGGGAATCGAACCCGGGACCCCAGGATCACAAGGCCAGCGTTCTAACCGCTAGATCAAACTTTGATGTGTCTGAAGTATACATCAATAAGTGAACAAAAGTGTACAGAATGAAATTCTAAATGAACTATCAAACCATCGCAAAAACTCAGAATGACATCACTGTAACAACCCTCAAATATTTTACAATTAAATGGAGTCTCTTGAAAGCAAATCGTATTTACAGTATAATGGATATTTGGGCCTAGGAGAGAAGACGATGATGAGCTTAAAAATCTGTACTCCGCCCCCAGTATTGTCAGGGTGAGTAAGTCGAGAAGAAGGAGATGGTCGGGGCATGTAGCGCGCATGGATGGGGCAAGAGGTGTGCACCGGGTACTGGTTGGGAAGTCTGAGGGGAAGAGACCGCTGGGGAGACCTAGACGTAGATGGGATGATAATGTCAGGCGGGATCTGTGGGAGATAGGAGTTGAAGGAGACTGGATTTTGTTGGCCCAGGACAGGGTCCGGTGGAGGGCTTTGGTTAATTCGGTGATGAACCTTCGGGTTCGGTAAGTCATCTAGTTAGTTAGTTTAAACAGTATAATGATGAAATAGCAAACCATTTGGGATTGTCAATACACAACAGCTACAGTTCTGCCACATGGTCACTATTACGTCATGGCTCGTAAAAGGAGATTGGCTTTTTACTAACCTATTGACATAGGCAGCAGGCTGGCACTGAAACGTGCATGGTCTCCAAGGTGGATGATATTATAAATACTTTGGCCAAGGACATCATCCTTGGTATACTTGATGAATTGGCACACATTCTCAGTGACATACTCCACCTTCCCCTCCGTGTTCACCACAAACAAGAAGCCCTCGAGGGCCTGCAACAACAACAAAATTCAGACACAGAATAACATTATGCCATGCGACTACCAGCTGATACTACAATGCAGGTAAATACCATTATTAATACTACTCTTGAAAATTGAAAAACGTGCTGATTTTCTCAAGTACGAGAAAAACAGGAATTAACAACAATAACATTCATGTAAAAATTAAAAGAAAAACATATTTAGATTATACTCTTATTATAAAGTAAAGTATATTTTAGCTTATTCTTATTAAGGTTAATCATTAAAAGTCACTTAATCTCTGCCAGTTTCTTACAATCATTCATCCTCTCACCTCTCTACTGCCTATTTCTAACAATCATTTTCTTAAAAATCAACAGATGTAACAATCAGATTTTTTTTCGTGTCCAGTACACACAATTCAGCTTGGTGTGATTTGGTTAGCAGGATTCACGACCCATCAGTACATGGGTTCGATCGGGACCGCTGTGACCCCCTTTTCGCGAGATGATGATGAAAGTGGAGTAATTGTTGGGATGCCACGGAGAAACCGGGGAAACCCCGGAGGAAAACTCAAACACAAGTTGTAAATCTGAGCACCGCCGGGAATCGAACCCGGGACCTCAGCGTTCTAACCGTTAGACCACCGTGGCGGTTCAACAATCAGATAATGTAATATTTGTTTCAATGAGGACTGTAGATAAATATGGTGGTATAAACTACGTGAGCAAGATCAGGATTGCATCCAAAATTATATTTTTGGTGTAAGATCCCGCCTGAGAATATCCTCCCATCTACGTCTAGGTCTCCCCAGCGGTCTCTTCCGCTCAGGTTTCCCGACTAATACCCGGTGCACACCTCTTGCCCCATCCATGCATGTCACATGCCCTGTCCATCTCAATCTTCTTGATTTGATTAATATTACTGCTTCCGTAGTGTAATGATTGGCCATTATTCTACTAATGGAGGGCACTAAAAGTCTACTTAAGGACCCATGCAACATTACCAGGCTTTCTTCAGACAAAATAAACACTTATTTCTTGGCTTACTTAATATCACTGCATTACGTAAGAGGGATTATAGCAGCTTAAGTTTGTAAGCACAGAATTAGTTAACTGGTTTTAATTTATTAGCTGACATTTATTCTTTTTCTTTTTCCGGTTTAACAATATTTGTACATTATCCGGTACCCTCTACGGGTCCCCAACTTTTTTCAGTTGGCTTGATCTATGGACATTCGGTAGGACTCCCTGGACGAGGGATCGGCCCGTCGTAAGGCCTCTACCTGCACACAGGACAGCACAACATAGAAAAACGGGGACAAACATCCGTGGCTTGAGTGGGATTCGAACCCACGGTCCCGCTCACATTTACTTAATTTCTTATAAAAAGATAATACGCTGAATTTTTTACTTTCACTTTTTAACCTTCCGACTGTTTTGGGGACAATTAACTTAACTCCATACCTCCTGTGTGTTTTACAAGCAACGAAGACGTACCTCTAGCAATAAAGGTCCAAACACCTCGTTGGCTAGGATCGTGGGCTTGGAGGAGGAGACTTCTCCTTGTTGAACGGCATCACTGCTGGTTCCCTCTTGTTGCTTGATGTGTTGAATCTGAAAACCCCCAGCATGAACACTGTATTTGATACTTAGGTCCGGTTTCGTACATCCACTGGGAAAACTTCTTGAGAGAGTAATTTTGACAGACAGATAACTTTTATTTAATAAAATTACCTTAAATAACACACCATTATTCCAACTACCTGAGTAACTAGTAGCTTGTCAATGACACTCCGGCCCATGAAATTAAATTATTTAGCTTGTACGAACAAAAATACACATTTAATGTAACACTATTCTTCAGCGTTACATAACATTAACTTTAAAAAGGGTTAATTCCTTATGGATATGGAAGAAAGGCCACGACTGTGGTGTGTTTTCCAGATTTCACATACATCCTTCTTCTCTAAAACCGATTAGAGCTTCAACTGAGCCAACAACAATCCCCTACCTGATGCACTGTTTCTTTGAGGATGGCGCACTTGTCCGGCTTGACTGAGAGAGAGCTCATGTCAGCAAAGCTGGCGGAAATCAGCTCGGCCAGCTCTTCAATGTAGATATTTTCCTGTTCTCGACGCCGCTTCTCATTACGGCACTTATTACTGTAAAACAGAAAAACTCAAGTCAATTCACGAATTACGCACACGTTAGTTCCACGTCCAACATGTGCACTCCTTTGAGTTTAATTAGTTTTGACATCATTCAGCTTCCTAGATACGTACGAGTTGTTATTTAGTTCTGTCGCAAATATTTAAGACATTCGGTATCGTCTGCTAATCAAAAATAGTTTCACAATGGACGGAAAACATAAAGAATAAAATAGCGGGCATGAAATATAAACCATCGAATGGGAGCATAGAATTCAGTATAAAACAGAACATAATAATTACTGTAAAAAATAAACAGTGTGTCATTAAAACACGAGTGAGCATTAACTTCTGACATCTTTGTTTAATCTCTTTTGGAAATGAGTTACATTTAACTAAATACAATAAAAAGAAGTAATCCATCGCCATGAATCAAAGTTCTTTGGTTTGTAACGAAAGACTTATACGCAATAGATAAATATTTAAAACCAGTGACATCTGCTCGATGTATTCACTTTATTCAACTGTAGATGAATATATTATTAAAACTTCAGTAACGACTAAGACTGTGATTAAAAACCACACATCAGGACAACCAGCTACAATGCAATGGCATTTACATGTAACTCCCTCCACCGTACAAATAAGTTTACGAGTGGGGAGGTGACTGTAAACAAGGTCTGCCCCCTGCAACAGCTAACTCACTCTGACATTACTTATCTGTCTTCAGAACCAGAGTGCCCCGATATCGAACAATAAATAGAATCATATATGAATTCCTGGTACTTGTGGGTTATCGGGACACATCGCTTTAAAAATAGGTTAGGTTAGGTTAGGTTTGGTTTGGTTTGGTTAGGTTAGGTTAGGTTAGGTTAATGTGTGTGGATAAATGACATATACTTGAAAGTTATTATATTTTATTTCAATAAATGACAACTAACCTAACCTAACCTATTTGTAAAGCGATGTGTCCCGATAACCCACAAGTACCGAATTCCTTCAGTAAAATTTGAGCTGGATGATGGACCATTCCTATCGATCAGCATTAATTTACCTTCATTACATAACTGAAGTAGCTAGTTATCAACCAACCAGCTGAACTACCAACCCAAGTACCCCACTGACAAGACAATTACCTAACAAAAACCTGACAATTAACCAGACCACCAAGCCACCTGCTTTCACAGTCAACCGTCCAATTCAACTATAATCTACCCACCTAGCTAACCAAGTAACTTACATGCAAAACTAATAATAAAGCAACCACAATTTCATAAAGATTGCATAAAACTCCAAAGTTTTTTCATAAAATTAATTTTAATATTATCTCCCCTTCTCTCTGTTTTACAGGATATGTCCACCCTGTGTCATGTCATAGTAAAACTACATCAAAAATGTGTCAACAAATAAAGATAAATTTTCAAGACTTATACGTCTCTTTCCTCTTAACATCGCATCAAAATAAATGTTCAAAAGATAATAGTAACTAAAATCAAATAAATAAGAGAAACAGCTCTACAACAAGCCTCTTTTCTGCAAATTCACATCCTCACATCAATCATCAACCTTGTCTTAGAATTTATTTTATTTAAGCTTACCAGAACCAACACAGACATAACACAACGTAACCTGTCACAGAGCTTGAGATGCTGTGAGAATATAAAAGTGCACAAAATAAAGACTCGAACAGAGTTCCCAACTTCACTTGCATGACTATACACGCCTGCTTGCAAGTAATGTAACTCTTCATATCAAAATGAGGCATACATACAGTAAAATAAGTTCCAAATAAAATAAGGTACTTGTTGGTTATCGGGACACAAAACCGGAGAGTCGAATATCTGGACTTGGATTGGACGGAAAACGGCGCATGCGTATCAGAATACCCATATACTCGGTTGTAGTTATCTGTTAATTGCTGTTCGGTACCATGTTAAAAAAATCTAAAAGGGAATTTTTGCCTCCGAAGACAGGTTGTAACAACAATTAATATCTCATGCATATTAAAATAAAATATAATAACTTGTCATTTATTGAAATAAAATATAATAACTTTCAAGTATACACACATTAACCTAACCTAACCTAACCTATTTTTAAAGCGATGTGTCCCGATACCCACAAGCACCTAAAATACACTCACACATTTCTCCTAAATTTTCTCTTTATTAATAGAAATGCTCATGAGATTGTGTTTTTTTCTGAGTGTAAGTCCGACCATCCTCAGCACTCTGAACTAATTAAACAATTTCCATTAACAGTGTCCCACAAGAACTCACATGAACATTGTAATTTCTAATTTCCTATAACCAGTAAAAACAACATGGTGGATGGACACAAACAATGTCCAAGGTGGAATGGCAATTCATTTTGCCCTTGAAAACATTAATTAGAAATACGTGTCGAGATATCATTAAATGGAATAAAGTGTTGTAAAATTTAAAAAATCAGAATTAAATCATACGTACATAAAATATCAAACTGAAAGAAATTATAACACAGCCTGACAAATTCTCTTTGTTTCTTTTCTATGTTGCAGAGTATGTCTATATAAGATTATTCTATATGACAAAGGCATACACTAGCACAATTACACATTCTACATGACTAGACCACCTAAAGAGAAGGGTGGCGCACGAGATGTTGAACCATTTGTTTTTCATTTTGTGGTCATACTATTATAACGAGATATTTCAAACTCCGCGCATAGATGCAGTGGTTTATGGAAAGTCCTCTAGGGTTCAGCACAGATCAGTTGGTTAAGATGGCTGACAAGGGACGGCTTGCTGTTGAACAAAGAGCGAAGTTGGTGCTTTTGTACGCAGAAACAAAGAGTGTGACTGTTACAAAGAGACGTTTTCGTCAACATTTCGGCACAAGGTGGGCTCCCGCTAAAAACACAATCTATAGATTGTTTCGGCAGTTTGAAAATAACGGAACAGTGTTAGAACCAAAGCGCCGACGTGTTTCTCAAGTCCGTTCACCAGAGAACGTGGAAGCTGTGAGAGTGACAATGGAACGCAGCCCCACCAAGTCAACAAGAAGAGCTGAAGCCGAACTTGGAATCTCTGGTCGCTCTATTCAACGGATTCTCCATTCGGACCTTCATTTATTCCCGTATAAAATGACAGTGCTGCATTCTCTAGCTAAGCGGGAGAAGGGAGAAAGGCGAAAGGATAAAGATGGAGATCTGTGTCGACGAGTAGTGTAGAATATGAACGTTCGTCTCGAAGAGCTAGTACGACAAAACCAAATCCCCATGCTTTTGTGTTTCAAAGTTTATGTAGTTTGTAAATTTATGTGGTGTAATAATAAATTAAACCTAAATATAAATAATTCGACATCTCGTGCGCCACCCTGTATATTCAAATATAATGAACATTAATAGAGGCCAATATGGAAGTTCATGTCCCATTGTTTACATAGAAGTTATTGAACTTACTTCACTTTACATTAAGCTTAAATTTTCTTCAACAAGGGCCATCACCCAAATAAACTGGCAAATGACAAAAATCTTTGTGGCCTATAAACTTTCATAAATACAAGTAGAGAAAGATATGCAGTGTGACACTCTATATTTAACTTTGTAATTAACATGGATTAATATCTGCAACAAAATATCAAGGCAAACTGGATATTCATAACAACAAAAAGCATTTGGAAAATAAATGGAATCATGAACACCGCAGATCTATCGTTATTCCTTTTGCATCTGATGTATTAAATATCAGTATTTGTATTCTCTCAATCTTCTGAAGCCGTATTAATCTAAATAGAATGTTAAAGCATGTAGTACACATAGGTAGAAGCGTTCTTAAAGGGGCACAATGATTATAATGTAATCAAAACTTTGAGAACCATTTGAGAAAAATCTCCGTTTTAGAAATTCGTCCTTGATTTAAAAAGACATTGAAATTTCAAAATATTTGGGTCGTAAGGACATTTACCGTGTATTGATGATAACGTAAACACTTTCGACTTACCCTTGAGACTTTATGTACCCATTTTCCATTTTCAACAGCGACTTAATTTTTATCTCAACTTGCGTATCTGAGATTTGAGGTTATGACGTTTCAGAGAAAAGTTGGTAACCATGCAAAACACTGCACAACGTCACAACCCACGTATTTCACGTATCCCTGATGAGGCTTCACACATCCAGTGGATGCACACGCTCATAATCGCTGCTCTTAATGAATGCACTGGCAACTGAAGCAAAACTTTTCGGACCAATTCAAAAATGAGGCAGAATATTTTCTATACAACAGGCTAATGCCATTTCAGCCCTGAAGACGCATATTTCTTCGAAACGTTGGTATCTACTTACGAGTCTACACGACGTCACAACATCGTCAAAACAGTACTTTTAACTTCGGTTAGTTTTTACACAGCTCAGCTGTCAGGCAGCCGTAAAGAAGGGGTTGAATCTGAGTCTTCATGTGTGAACGCACTGCCAGCGTCTGCAATACTGTGCAGACAAGCGACAAACAAGCAACATGCGAACTCAGCAAGTGCATAAAAATATTGACACTACATTGTCGGTACCAAGGATATATAACAAAGTGACACGGTTCTTGTAATAAAACCCCAACATTGCTTCACTACTAAAAATAAACAATATGACAGGAAGCAAAATGGTGGTAAATAGCCTTCCTATTCGGGACTTACGACATTCTAACGTCTACGTGTCAACTAAGGCTCACTTCTGCATCTGAATTCCGGGCTGAAACAAACTCCGATTAGCCAATCGCGATTTAGGCGAGGTGTAATATCTACACACTTAAAAATGATTATTATAAAATACGTAGATTAAAACAACACTTGTTGAAACTATATACGCACGTTGCATTTTCTACTAAATTTGTTCCTTGCGATCCTAGGGATAGCTGTTTTGGTCATGGACAGCTCTCACAAGCGATCGCCAAGCAAAGAATACATTAGGCATTCCCAAAACATTAACCACTGCTTCGCACCAACGTTATGCTCAAAGACGACTATAATTTCGTCTTTACTTCCACACGTTTCCCCTTCCTTCGACCCTCCAACGCATTTTCATAGATTCACTTCCTACGGGCAGCCTCCTTGCTTACGTCCCTTCAACACTTCCTATAACCAACATGTTTTGTCCTTCCCCTTACACTCACTGAAGTGAACAACCACTTAATCTGCTAATGACCAATGTTCACCCATTATTTATATATGTCCATTACTATTTCAATAGACAAAATTAAGGAATAATCAACAAAATCATCGGCGGAGGTCCAAGTCCACATGACCCACGCTAATCTGATACTGAAATTCCTAGTGCTCAGTCAAAAATCATCTGGTAATGACGTCACCACAGATAAAGGTACAAACTGTGTAACGGTTTCTAAGACAAATGTGACGAAATGCGTAGAAATCATTGTAGTTGTGGGGCAACAGGCTCTTACTTCGTCAGTTACTTTATAATAAGGAATCAATTTCAGTAATGCAGAACTAAAACCAGATATGTGGTAGGTTGCATGAAGATGGTGAATCTGAAAGCAATAATAACTAGTCACTGCAGACTGTAAGGATATGTGAAAGACTATGGGACCCACAGCGACGGGGACACGAGTTGGAGGCTTCATAAAGACACAGCAAAGGCAGGATTTACGAAAGGTAAATCAGCCAAATGAAAAACAAAGAGCCCCAAATAAATTTCTGTTCGAGTACTGATTACTTTGTACACACAATGTTGTGTACTTCGGGCTAAGCTGTGTCAAGAAACAGTGACTGGGTGGATGGGTACCGATTTCAAAACAGGACGTCGGAATACCTCACCAGTCACTGGTTCAAAACGACTTTGGGGGTCCACCTGGCTATTGCGAATTGTCATTACAAACCTAAATCTGAGAATATGGATGTGTGGAACTATATCCATCCCCACTCCAGACGCCATGATGGCTTCAACTAGATCATTCTGAGCGACGTATGTCACAGCGACCCCTTGATAAACTGCAAACATCATCAATATTATAGATACCAATTAACACATTTTCAACAAGACCGTGTCACTGGGTACGTCTCCATCTTCGCGCCACTGAAACATGGGCATGAACTTTCGATTTCAACAACCCTCGACCTGCATGCGGCCCACCGTACATCTTTGTAATATTGTATTTCACATAAAAGAAACCACCGGAATTAAAGATTTTATCCCAAGTAAATTATTAATGAAATTAAATAAACAAATCTGTCGAGGAAAAATGAGGCAATATGTGACCCTACGCAAAATTCAGGTTTTCACAGCGCTGAGTCTGAAGATGCCTGTCTTCTGGGTTGTTGCGCCGTGTTGTCTGGTAGAAGTTTACCAAAGTTTCATAGGGTTGCTGCCTCCATCATCAGAGCTATCGTGACTCGTCGTCTTGACAATGAAGGCAGCAAGCACCTCTGAAACGTCGGTGAACTAATACCAGGCTACACGGGGCAACAACCCAGAAGACTGCCATCTTCAAAACGCGAACCTGTTTCCATTTTTAGTAAACTGCAACGGAGTTCCCATTAATTTCCCTCATGTATAACCCACCCGTTCGCGAGTCGATAAGAAATGGAGAATACGGCCCACGTCTTGAAAGGTTAACAACATGTGGTCTAGAGCCGTGGATAGTATGCAATACGGACCAGTGGCTGGCGCTTCCTGACACGGTACTGAACATTACAACTGCATAAAAGATGGGAAATTTTTCAAGCAGCTTCACAATCAGCTTTTCAGGAATAACTGAACACAATAAGCCAGCAGCTGTGACACTGTTTTGTAACAACATTTGTAAACTGGAATGTTACAAAGAAACCTCTCTGCAATGCGAGTGATTTAATGACATATTCAGCATCTAAAACTCTCAGTAATGCTTCTCTGAACACAGGTCTTTAAAATGACCTCAGTCCTAAGTATCTATAATCTATATGATCACGCGTATCAACGTTACAGCCTAAGGTAGGATCTTAGGCATAAGAAAATTGTTTATGACAATAGATAAATATTTTAAACACAAAATTGCTTAACCCAATGGAACACTCACTCACCCATCAGACGCTTATTTTGAACAAACTTAAACATACCGCACGTCTGAATTTCCACGTCACTAGCAAGTGGGTCGCCATGTCAATCCCACGAAATGCCCTACTAAATCACCCACAAACAATAACATTGTTCACTGTAATGGTTCCATCGTAGTCTGTCGATAAAGTTCTTACAACTGTAGAACTACGTGCAAGTTCGAACTATGATTTACAACAAAGACTGATTTGCCCCTCAAAAAAGACCACGAGGGCTTCGTCCCAACCCCAATCCTTTAAAGTAACATGGTAACTACAAGTAACGACAATTTTAACGTTCAACAGTGTCCACGGTGTGTGTTTATCTTCGTAAGGAGACAAGCAGTGGTTTCTCTGAGGCAAAAGTTGAAAGTGTTAAAATCATTCTGCTCCTACCGGTCATAATTATTAATTTTCATATATTGGCATTACGTGTTCGACCGTAACACAACTTCAGTGTCTCAGAAAGAAAATTACATCTGCGGTTTGTATATCGAACGTGCATTTTAAAGACTCACTCTCATCAGTAAACTGTTATTTCTCGACTTTTCTACTTCCGGCCTGCAGTGTTTATGCCACACACTTATAAGCCAAATGCTCAAGGATGGCCAGCTGTAAAGAACGAGATCCGAAGGTCATATATCAGTGAGGCATAGATAAGTACATAAATTTGCGCACATTTTCCGAGTGAACGGTACTATAATTATGAAGAATTAAAATTTTGTGGAAAGAAGTGGCACTTCCGCATTTTATGGTGCAACTGCCACCCCAGGATTTGACTGGAGACCTAAAATATTAGGCTAGATGACCGAGATTCGAACCTGCAACCACAAAATAAAACAAATTCTAACCGCGAAATTAGTCACGAATTATCTAAATTATTGCTTAAACAGCCAATGGACAAGTCCATACAAATTTTTGGTTCACGTAATACAAAAAACACAGTAATACATGGCGAGATGCCAGTGAACATTCGGTGTTCGGGACAAATTCTTTATGAAGTTAAAGACTACGAATGTCCACTACATGTGCTGTAGTAAAAGAAATGCTTGCACACTATAAAATTCCTCTTCTACTGTAAAGCACTTTTAAGCTCGAGCGAAATCTGACATAATAAAGTAAATTTCTCTCCCCACCACCAGCTAAGGGGGATAAAAAAACACAAAGCCAACATTCACACTTCACTGGCCAGCAACAACGAAATGTTTTCTTTGCAGAAAATGTGCATTATCCAGAACAATTTCGAGGCAATACGAAATATCATGTATATAGAAGAAAAAGGCAAACCTACAAACCTGAATGCTTCAAATAGGTTTCAATCGATTTAACTACTACTACTAATGCTGAATTTTATTAAATGCAATTCTTCATGCTTAAGTATTTTTCTTGTTGGAGAAACTTGGCAAGCCACAGTGTACGGTTTAATCCCACACTGAACACCATTGTGGATTAGGGGACTTACAGTGGTGGCATTCAATACTATCACTGTTTCTCCTCGTAGTGCAGAAGTACTGATGTTTCCTTTTATATTAATACACGCCACTCAAACAGAAAACTTACGTGTCGGGGCATTCGTACAAATACTCTCCCCCCCCACCCCCCCAATCTTCTGGTATGAAAAGATGTGCTAGGAAGAAACCGTAACATCCACTTTTTCATCAGATGTTACAATCTATATCAAGAACTATTAACTAATAAGTAAAATATTAAGGATCTGTTTCTTTGCAAACTTCCATAAAGATATTTTCACAACATTTAATTTGTCAGACGTGACACCAAAGGTCAACTCTCGCCACGTTCGCAGGATTTGTAAGGTCATCCTTCATCCAATCCTTTTACAAATTTCACATACTTACACACAAGCGACGTTCTTTCAAATTTTATAAGCAAAAATGCCCACGAAAAGTTGCATACTTTTCGAAGACCAAAGAGACTTGTAATGCTAGTGTCGCTCCAAACCAAGATGTTCAAACGCGCAAACTCGCCATGTTTGTACTAATGATGGTAGGGAATTACAGTATAAAGGCGCTGTCGCCTCCAGTAGCACTATGTTGCAGGGATGGATGAGAGTATACGATCATCCTGATTCCACAACACGGGCAAATTTTTCGTACTGTCTAAAACTTCCAAGTCAGATTTTAAACGCCATTATTAGTGTTCTTTCTGAAGTCGGGCTGCAGGTTTCAGAACACTTTTATGTCCTCCCACTAGTAACAATATTTGCGCAAAACACATGACCACGTCTCTCATACGCCCATAAATGAATATACATGAAGGTAATGACTACAGCTGCATTACCGGCTCCACAAGTATGACGTAAGATCGTTGTATAACGGTGGAACCAGGGGTCCGCACGCTCTCACTCACGTACCAAACCACTTATCCCTTGAGTTAAGTCTTCAGTGATGTGTATTCTCAATGTAACTGTACTCCCTGGATGACATTGTCAATGCATCAGAGGCAGTTAAAACGTGGACCACGACTCGCTTTCCTCAGTGTTCAATAATGACTTGGGCCCTGACAAAACTGCATCGAGTACAATGTAAATCGTATTACCAACATCCGAAGTGTCACCTCCTGACGTTCATTTTTTCGATATTGTTATAACTAAGGTTCGGAAGTTCATGACCTAAATAACCGAGAAATATGCATGCAAATATGCCCCAAAAACAGCTAAATATGATCCAAAAAAGGCAAAATATGACCTACTTCGTTATGAAAAAATATTCGCTAAAATTAAAAAAGACGTTTTATATTTCAATCATGTTATTTATTTACATACATATGCATGTACAACTATTCCATTACTTAATTTCCTACAAATTTTAATCAAAAACCTCAGTCGCTCTAAATTGTAAATACGTCGTTTTGGATCAGAATCGGATGTTGAGAAAACGTGCTCCTATAAAACGAAAATAAATTTAAAAGATGAGCCTTTCATGCATATCAAACTCATTAATTACATATACATAAATAAACTAAATTCGAAATATTACGTACATTTCTTTATTTTTCTTTCTTGGCAGTATTAAAATATATAACGATGTGCATTTTCAAGGTATCGAATAAAAATCTTCTTCGATTGTCGCTCAATATGGTCTAGTAACTTGACAAGCTCCTTTCGACATCGCACGACGTCACCGGATGATATTTGAAGAGGGTTAAATCATTGCTGTTTAACGCTGGTTCATCTTCTCCCAGTGTAGCTTCATATCCGCTTAGGATGTCGCTTATTTTGCACATTGTCGTATAACTATCATTTGGACACAAAACTGTATTAAGTTTTGATTTCACAGCATCACCTGTTTTGACTCTTGCTTGCCCTATCTCGCACTCCAGACCCTTGATCAGCTCCAAACTTTCATGCAGATCTGCGCCAACTACCTCTAGGCGAGAAATTGTAGTTCCTATGCCTCCATAGTTCGATTTTATATAAGCCAGACTTCCTGTCAAACTACTGGGAAATAGTTCTTAAACAATTTTGATAGAAAATGCCTCGCTGCTGTCAAAACTGTTAACAATTTCTTCAATACCTGCGTAGTTTTCGCAGTTGTACTCAGGAGCGTCGAGCCAGGTACCCCATCGAGTTAGTCCCGGCTGAGGAGAAAGAGCCAATGAGGGTGCGAGTTGTTTGAATTTCTGCACCTTCAATGGAGCTTTAACGAACATTTTCTTAACGTTCGAGATCAACTTGTCGACTTCAGTATAACTACGACTAATTTCTTCGGCAACTCTGTGTAGGGCATGAGCGAGACATGTTAAATGGACCATTTTTGGATAAAGCAGCTTTTACCATATACGGTGCAGCGTCCGTTACAAAGAGGAGGATATTGTCTCGCTTAACGTCGCCTTTCCACAAGAGTTTCATGGCGTTATCGAAAAATACAGCGATAGAGGAGTGGTTTACTGTATCAAGAAGGAATATGACACCAGGACGGTCAGCAAAGAGCGTGCCAATAACGACATTCGCTTCATATCTGCCGCAGACAATCGAAGCCCAAATCTTATTGTCGCCCATAGTACAGGTAATTCTTTTTAGAACATCTTCATAATAGGCAGGCACATAGTTTTTTCAAGTGTTGATTCGTCTGGAATTAACTGAGTCGTGTATTTCTTCAAGAAAGTTTTGAACTGCTCATTGATCACTTTGTTCAGTGTTATGTTGGCAGACACCGTCATTTCACACAGGTCCTTTGAAAATTCCGATGTTTTGTTTGATGGTGAAGTTGTTGCAGTGTTATCGAACAGAAGTCATTGCTTGCTTTGATGACTGGTTTGTCGGCTCAAATTATTTTTATGTTTTGCAGTATCACAATGTTGATGCATATTAAATCGCTTGCCAGCTGTAACTTTAACTTCACAAAGTTTACAGAGCAGAATTGTCCCATCAGAACTAAAATAGGATTCATTGTAAATGCCTGAGAAATGTAGTTACAAGTAAGAATTTTATACCCAAAATATAACCAAAATAAGCATTTAACTACAAATATGACCAAAAACAAAAACAAAAACTAAATATGCATTTATATGCAAAATAAATACAGTCTAATTGTGATTAGAATCACTCAGTTAGTGTTTAATTTCAGTTTAGAATGAAAATAGAAGCCCCAATGAAAATATGACATGTCACGAACATCCGAACCCTAGTTTTAACATATGCTTTCTTCAGCATACAAGTTTTAGAAAGATTCTATATTCTTCCATCTTGTTTATATCCCCACACCAAATTCACTAAATGCTACTGTAAAAAATTGTCTCGAACGATAAAATGTCCGCTCATCCATCCATTTGTTTGTATTCGATAAAAACTGCGATCACATGTAATTCTGTACACAACGTTTCTGGTACGTTTTACGAACGTATTTGAATGCAGTATGGTCTTAACAGCCTACCTCGAAAACAATCCGAAACGACTGCTAACATTAAGACTTTCTGAAGCTACTTACCTACACGAACTCACACCACGATACAAAGTATTCTAACAGCATCCAGTCAAGAGATTCCCTGCTTACCACAACCCGATGGCCGATTGATTAGTCGTTACAAAGCTACCTGTGACGCTACAACCTAGTAACACCATCACTCTAGTTAATACACTTTACTTGAAATTCGACCTCTTAACGCAACGAACGACCACACATGGAAAACAAGGATGCAACAATCAACAACTCCCCTTATATTAAAAGTGGCATATAAGATAATTTTCACTTACATTTGGGCTTGGGCGTGAGGTTTGGTATCGGTTTTTTTGCGTTTCTTATTGACCCCTCCAGAGACTGCTGCACTCATCTTGACCCACAGAGGGTCCTGGAGGTCACATGGGCCAAGCCTGAAACAAACAAGCCACAACAATAAGTAACTGTGAACACCATGCGTCAACACTGTCTGCAAATACAGAGCCCGGTTACACTTTGATGGTTCTGCATCAAGCCGACAAGAGATCACGCATTGCACCTGCATCATTAAAAACATGCACACCTTCAATGCAGGAAGACGGAAAAAGTTACGCACAAGTAAGAATCTCAACATGAAATATTTGCGGAGAAAGAGCTCTCAGCACCCACTGGAAAGGCGGGTGGAGAGAAACCGCTTTGGATGTAGCGGGGAAATATAAGTCTTGTCCTTGCTTAGAAGATAACCCGGGACGTCCAGCGATTATAGTTTATTCAGCTATCATTTTCGTATTGTAATCACGTCGTACAAAGAAATAAGTGAAATTATTCGCAGATATTAATTAACACGAAGACAGCACACTTTAAAACTTGTGGTTCGTTTAATCATTTATAATTACTACATGTCCAATGGCGTTAAATTACATACGCCAGTCGCAGACAGTACAACTATTTAAGGGGTAAATAGCATGTATTCGGTGATCATAATCGGCAGTTAGTGATCTCGCGAGGTTCTCACAGGGAACTAGACCAGATCTGGACACACAGTGAATGCAGGTTTCCTGGTATCTCTGTAATGGAACAGGTTCCTGGTTTTGGTTTGTTTTGTGGAGGCATCTACCCAACTCCTAATACAATTAAAGACTAGATCAACCTGTTCTTGCAAGAATGCCAACCTCCAATTCCATCTTCGCAGCAACAGCAGGCCAAGTTTGCACTGCTTCAAAGTTTACGTCATTGTATCAACAAGAAACTGTTTATAGTATCAACACTTTATAGATTTGTACGTTTCAAGGAAACTCGCAGAACAGCATCTGAAGGCCCATATAGCAAACTCGGACGCCGACAAAAAAAGTTACAGAAACAGTGCTTGTAGACAGTAAATCATACAAAATATGAACTGTAATTCTGAACCATGACACTGCGTGGTCTTGTATGTGGTTTTCGAACTGGCAACCATCTACAGGACATCACGGCGTCTCAACCAAGTAAACCACAATCCAAATTCTCGCCGGTGTCAAGGCCTCAGACCTCAAACACAGAATGTATTAGTGTATTATAATGTCGGTCATAAACCTACTGTTTCAAATTGCACGTTAGATTAATCGGTTATTGTTATCACACCAAGAATTTCGCTTGTTCATTATGTCGTCACTCTCGTCAGTACCCTGCTTCACTTTATTACCACTTATGTGAAATCAGAGATAAAACTTCACACATTCTTGACCTTCGCACTAGATAAATGTGAGCGCGGCCAGTTCCACGTTCTGACAGCTTTCAGGCAGCAGCACAGCCGCCGATACGTTTAAAAACCAGCGTTTTTAAAAGATTCGGGACACATACACGAAATGGCGCAAGCTCTGTTTCGAGATACTCATAATGTTGGCGGTCCGGAGATAAATACAGGCATACTTCGTTTAATTGCGCTTCGAAGATATTGCGTTTTTTTTACAAATTGAAGGTTTGTGGCAACCCTGCGTCGAGCAAGTCTATCGGCGCCATTTTTCAAACAGCATGTGCTCACTTCGTGTCTCTGTGTCACATTTTGGTAATTCTCGCAATGTTTTTAAACATAATGCTATTGCACACTCAATAGACTACAGTGTAGTGTAAACATAACTTTTATATGCACTGGAAAACAAAAAAACTCGTGACTCGCTTTATTGCGGTGGTCTGGAACCGAACCCGCAATATCTCCGAGGTATGTCTGTACACAAAGACTGCTTTCACACGTGAGCCCCTGAGCCGGTATGCAGCTCAAGCGGAGCCGATAAGCATATCAGAGTTCGACTCTCATGACCCTCCGCTAGAGTTACCAACTTCACTCAGTCCCTCCAATGACACATTTTCAGTGTATTATCAGCGTTCATCAAATCATGTCGGAACTTGATGAAGAGGTTGCTTCGGTTGTATTGGCTTTACAAAAGCGAAGAAAGCGTAGAAATAGGAGAATGTGGGTGTATCCTATTGTTAGTGCTAGACTTATACACGGTAGTTTTTATTCATTGTACAGTGAACTGAGGGAAGATGATAATAAGTTTTTTAATTACTTCCGAATGCCAATTGCATCATTTGATAAGTTGTACAATAACTTAAAGGGCTCCTTTTGTGAGAAGCTATGAGAATTTGTATTCCGGCTGAGGAGAGAATCGTTGTTACATTAAAGTAAGCAAAGTATTCCATTTTATCATAGCACTATTTTTTTTCAAAACAAATAATTGTAAAAGAATAAAATTAACAAATTATTATTCCGGATAAAAAACTCTACAGTTTAGTTCTCACATCTCTCCCCCATATCCAAACAGCTAGAGGTGGCGCTGAACGTAGGAGACGGTGCTGAAAAGCATGCTACTGATGAGCTGATCCAAGCACAATTACTTATTCAATTCAATTCAACACATATTAAGAAATAGTAATATTTTATAGTAGAAATATTATAAATGATTAATAAACATTACCTAATACAAACAACTTACTGAAGTTTTTTTCTTTCCCACAATGTTCCTCTCCCGTATAAATGCGTTGGCTAGACTGGCTTCATCTGCAGCCCACTGAGCCTCGCGTGAAAAGAGTTCCATGTTAAAGCAGGCAAAACTCTCCCCGCCAGTAGCCGCTACTAGCGGGGAGAGCTGCATAGCGGCTCATCAGCCGCTCACACGGGTTCACCGGCTCTCGTCTAAAAGAGTCCAATGCATTTTGCTGTGATTTCTATCCCCAGTAGTCGCTTCAGCTCGCGTGAGCCACGTGTGAAAGCAGTCTAAAGCGTGAAGATCACGAATGGCATTATCTTCATACCGAATAAAATGGAACACTTAATTCGTGGAGTAACGCTGCTGGCTAGAGGCTAAGATAGAGACAATACGGCGAGAATGCACTCAGGCGGAAAAGTAGGGCCGACTCTAAGTTCGCGTTTCGGCTGCCGTGTACCAAAAAAAAAAACTGACTCTGCATGGCCGTAATTGAATCATGAGTGAATGATTGAAGGCCAGAGACTGTTGTTCTGAAGAGGGAAATATTCTAAAAGTGCTCAAGTATTTTTCAACAAAATATGATATCGGCAGACTTACTTCTCAGCAGCCACATCTGGGTTCAAAACCATTACATTCTAGTAAATAGTGAGCTAATATGACAACACTACACACATGACGCTTTAGTCAAAATTACAATCCCCCACTTTCATATAAAACTTCGAATTGACAGATTCTCTGGTTACTTTTAAAGCCGTATATAATACTGGTACATTACTTGACGCCGTTAACTGCTTCGACTACACAACGTGGAATAACATTAGTGAATGACTTGGAAAGGATCTAGAAGGAAACGGCCGTAGCCTAACCGAATGGCTGAACGGACTGATGAAACCCACAGAAACCACGATTACAACTGAGAGTCTCCCGAGTCTCGAGTGCTAATAACACGAAAGTGTCACAATAACGTGTTAAAACAATAAGTTTCGTAATTCACATTCTTTATGTAACATAATTTCATTGGTTAAGACAGGCGTATGAAATAAACAGGGCGTGTAACGTACGTGCGGGAACGTACAAATACACAAATTCTTGGTAAATTACATGGGAAGAGGCATTACCTGTGACACGTGAGCGTAGGCGAGATGATAACACTGGTCAACACGTAAAATGTTATAAAAACGAAACTAACCAATCTTGATTAATTTTAGGCTGATGAACACGAAAATCATATTAAAATTTGTCGATTGGCTCCTGTTTTCGAATTATAGTTGGGGTCTCATATTAGCGAGTTACTCTTCATTACCATCAGTTATAGTACCACCAGGCTCTTGAAACGTGATCAGTAACAGTCACCTCGCTCAGCATTACGTGATAAGTTGTTGCCGCCTCAAATGCATCTTCAACTCTTGCAGTATTCCTCGAATCCTGGGTGATTTGATCTCAGTTAACAGTTCTCTGCGAGATTCCTACTTCTTGCGCAGTAATTGTGTCGTGTCAGATTAATATGCCCCGTAATTGTGTGAAAAGTCCGGATAACTTGTTACATATGTGGAGATGTCACGTTTGCTTCAAGAAAGTGTACGTTAACTCAATCCATAAAAAAGGCTTACGAATTGTACTTTGGGTGTAAAGTAGGCGGTCAGGACAAGAACTGGGTTCCACACGTATGCTGCACTACCTGCTCATCAAAACTCAACGCGTGGGTGAATCATAAGGGACGTTCTGTGCCTTTCGCAGTGCCCATGGAATGGAGGGAGCCAAACAAATCACCTCACAGACTGTTACTTCTGTATGGTGCCTCCTATTAGAAAAGGGGTGACAATGAATAAAAAGTTGACAGTGACGTACCAAAATATACCATCTGCAATTCGCCCCGTTCCTCACGGTGAACTACTACCTACTCCTGAACCACCCGAAAGTTTTTCTGTATACTCTGATGAAGATGAAGACACTGATGATATTCATGTTGAGCTTGATATATACGAAGAAGTACAGCAGCCGTCTACGTCAAGGGATCCACCATTTTGTACAAGTCTCTATCCTTCTGAACCACATAAGATCACAGAAAGTGAGCTTAATGACCTCATCAGGGATTCGAACTGCCGAAGAATAAGGCAGAGCTTTTGGCCTCGAGGCTACAACAGTGCAATCTTCTAGATCACTCTGTGAACGCGACAACATTTCTTACTCGAAATGAAGACTGTGATAAATTCTATCAAACAGAAGGTGAACTCACTGACTTCTTTTGGAAAACTGGGGTGCAAGATGTAATTTAAGATGCAATTCTTGCACTCACACCTGGATTTCTTCCCGTCAAACTGTGGTGCCGTCAGCGACGATCATGGTGAGCGCTTCCATCAAGACATCTCAGCGATTGAGCAAAGATACAACAGGATTTGGAGTGCCGCCATGTTAGCCGATTTTAGTTGAATGGTGAAAGGGATGCTCCAGAAGCTAAATACAAGCGAAAGGCGCCGTGTTTGACAAAAGTATGTTCGTAACTATATTTTATTGCCATATAACTAAAAAAAATACCTTGTATAAATATAACAAACTAGTTTTTTTTAAAAAAAAACAAGAGCCAATCTGTCAATTTAAGCACTATTTCTGTGTTTAGCACCCCAAAATCTATGAAGTAAACTTACTTTCATGCCCATAACAAGAAATGACTCAAAATTTGTTGCAGTGTAATATTAAAACTCTTCACTGACTAACAGAACCGCGAAGAACCCCGAAAGGGTGGACTGGGTTTATATTCCCTTGGCCATTTTCTGTAGCGCGAATACCCTTGGTATGCACAGAGTGTTAAGATGTGGACTGGACTCGTCTGGCTCAGGACTGGGAACACAGCAGATCCCCTCTGAAGTCTACAAAATGTGACCAATTTATCCGATTCGGCTACTGTTAACTTCTTAAAAAGACAGGGAAATTTTAATGTGCTGTAGTGCATGTCAGTAGGGATTCTGGAATCCTGAGATACTTCATCCACACAATGAAATGTGTTTTGAGAATTCGCCTTCCATTTACAACCAGATCTTCAATTCAGCTCCTGAGATCAAGACGTATATTTTCCTCATCTCTCCGAAGGACGCACGTAACTAAAAATTTACGTAATATCTGGACTAATACCTACAACCCACAAACTATGTTCATCACTGTCATATTTTCCCCATCGTTGTCACCTCCTCCCTCGAGTACCGTCATCCAAAGCCTGTCCTCAAACGTCGTCGACACATCTTCCACCCATTAGTCCTTATAATGTCTCGGAAGATCATAAAATACTGGTCCTGCATCAAATGAAGACAGAGAGGGCGGTCGGTCACTCCGCCGACGCGTGAGAACAATCGCGTCCCGTTGCATGGCGACGCTACGGCGATAACGACGCGACGCTCTCAAAATCAACAAAACCAGACAGACGTCATGATAATCCCGCATTTCAACTCATTCATGCGAGAGCACAATACGAGCCACTAATGACTGGATTAGTCTATTTGGTTTTCAATACCGTGTAAATCACCAGGGTCATGGGGGGCGAGGTACGTAGCAGGCCAACGCAAAGATAAATGATAAATGCTAGCAAAATTTGATCGGTAAACCATTTAGTAGACACTGGCGTACGTGAGGCAACGGTGTTAAGATGAATCTTCAACAAAGACATGAAGTAATAACTAGTTCAGGCGGGAAATTTCTTGTCCACGAGTGAAAATCAGTTTATCTAGGATTATTTCCGTCGATTTGTTGTGGAACACCGCTGTAAACTGAAACGTACCACGTTACAGATAACACGTCCATTATTCGTAAAGAAAACGTTCAGGACATTTAGTTGGGCCAACAATTTTGTTTACACTTTTTTGTACACACTTGAGTTTGGATTGATGGCTGAATAGAATTTAGTCCAGATCTTAAATAATTTTCACAGATACTGAAATTCTGCTCCATAAAATAAAATCATAAAACTGTGGACTTCATTATCACAACACCAAACAACACAAGATATGTTCAGCCACATCCCAACAGGCCCAGTACACTGTAAAATAAACTTCAAACATTCCACGACAACACAAATCTCAATCGACCCAAAATTCATTATCACTGGAATAAGCACGGTCTCAAGATAGTCTTCAAGCAAGGGTGTGAGTAGGCCAATATGAATAAACAATAATCTGGTGGTTGAACATTTTACTATAAGCTCAAATTCCACAAAGCAATAAACCAAAGCCACGTATTCCACAAACAGGATGAAGACAATTAACTGGCCTGCCTAACTCCTTTCAAATAATTACAGTCCTATTTGACTTTCTTCGTTATATTGATATGATCCCAGAACGGGAAGTACTTCGGTGACAGACCGTCCTGACCCATCCACTATCAAAACAGATAATCAACTAATGGAACAGTACAGAAGGGATTTTACACGTACAAACGCAATTAACATTAATTTTCTTCATAGACCAACTGTGTCAACATCTATTATCACTTCCTTTCGATTACGACTTGAGATTCTGTCGCGTAGTCTTCAGGTCACACAATTCGGTGGACATTCCACCTACATAATCCGTGTTGAGATTACTTTAAAACAAAATTAATTTTCTCTCAAAAATCAAGATTAAAAAAACAACAAAAAGCAATTGCACAGAAGTGTAGCAGTTGAAGCTGGATTCAATTCAGACCAGTTCTGAAAATAATATACAAATATCCTACGAGGCATTTTACATTTAGGAGCCTGAAGTGGACGCAATGTGGGACGAAACGGAATGCCCGCGGTTCAACCTGATGCACCACGCTTTTACAGTAAAACCTGGCCACAACGGAATTCAGATGTGCCAAAACGTGTTTCCGCTTAACAAAGGCTACTTCTAGATAAAACAAAACAACACGATGCACAGTTCACGCCCCGTGGTATTTACGATACAAACTGCAAGTCAATATTCACACTCAATATGTACGCTGCAGTCCCACAGCCAAAGACAGAACATTTACTGTTTTTACTTTCACGTACACTTGTGAATATATTCTTCACACATTTCATCGACAATCGGGTGAAATTTCCTATTAGTGACGGGGATAAAATGCAAGAACAAAATTAAATGAACGGAAAACAAATTATTAAACGTTAATAACCCGTTTCGGCTTCAAACACTTCTCGCTTATTAAAATTAATCCTACACTGACATATATCTTCTTCGAAGGTCCGCTTTAAACAGATTCTACTACAGGCGTTTTCATTAAATCAGTGTCTGAGTGAAAGTTCATTTTCAATATCTGCATTACAGGACTGCAGAATGTTTATTTCTAATATACGGTATTTTGTGCTGGTTAATTCCTGCCTTGTACTGAACTTCCTGTGGTTTAAGTAGGTGCTTAAACGCCCCTATTCAATGCACTGTACACATGGAGCAGTCTGCACACACAAGCACACAATATATAAATTAAAGATAAATTACCTGTATATTTCCTGTCAACATATAAACTCATAAAAATCTGTCCTGTCATCTCCGTATGAAAACTATCTACGCGTAAAAACAAATCACTCGGGGAACAGAAATTCTCACTAACCGGCAAAACGAAATGCATACATGTCTATCAGAATAAGTTCTAGCAATGATATAATGTATCTAAACGTCGCTACGAACTGAGCATGCGTTGTAAACGTATCTGTAGGTCCCTTCTCGTTATCCGCGCCGAACGTTTCACAATCAGAGATCCTGGAACACTCCGGTGATTACTGTCGCCGTCGCTACTACGATGACGGAATTCCACCCGCCAGACCCATGCACCAACACGCCCGCCCTCCCCAATCAATACCAGTTGCGGGGGTACGTGCCGACATCGATTAGCGAGAGAGTGGCGACCAGCCTGCAGCAACAGGCGGCCGAAAGGATGGTTATCAGCAATTGGGGTAGGTCAACATCGTACATCCTGTAGCTCTCGCACCTTACGCAACATTCATCTGCCCACCCCGCTGCTGCTAGCATCATCAGCCAATGGAGGACGATCTACATAAAATTGCCTTATACTTCCTCTGGGGCAGAAGACAACCAAAGCAGCCCGTCCACTCGGGAGAAATGCCCGCAAAAGCTCCAAACCTCACGTGTAATGTCAAAGGATCGAGCACAAGACACCACAGTTAGAAGCCTGAGCTATCGCGCAAGCTTCCGAGTTCAGGGAAAGTCGCTACAGATGGGCCGGCGCCACGGTTGGACCGGCTTCGTACGTGACAATGTTTAATAGGTAGCACCTCCTAGCGGTAAAAGTGCAAATTACATATGGAGAAACCGCCATGTTGTTTTCATTGCGACAGGCATGAATAACAACAGCTGGTTGTCCATCTGCAGCGAGTTTCTCCTTGATGCCAAAGAGCATTCCAGACGGGAAAAAGCCTTTACAGATTTGGACAAAAACTGTAAGAAGTGAACAGGCTAAATATAAAGCATGGGAATACCACAATATTCACACCATGTATCTCTTTATTCAATAAAACGTTTTGATGCTGGGTGAGATTATAACAAAAAACGCGACCCGGCAGGTAGCTCTGCCAACAAGAGTGGTAGGAGGGCAACATAGCTCTGCTGGTAGATGGATATGCCAACAACTGAATAGAAATGTAAGCTACATAACTGCTGTTATAAAAAGAAACATAAGACAGAGTTGTACAGTAATGTGCCGAGTTTTCTAAACACGTTTAACTAAGAACAAAAGAGACAAGATTCTAGGAGGTGTATCCGTTTATTTTGGACAAATCTTAAAAAAAACCTTTTTTTAACTCTTTACTTGGAACTTCGCATAATTGGGGCAGCCGCTAACTGGACCAAAGTGTTCTAGTCCCGATGTTTCCCAATTAACCGGAATCCACTGTATTTTATCATCAGATGCAAATAAACTACGGTACAAACATCAATATTTATTATAGCAAAACAGCTGGGTTTATTTTTTCGTCCGTCAGAACTGTACGCAGCCTGTGTTGACAACTGCAGCACAGTTAAAATGAAAACTTCCCCGAGCACAAATAAAAAATTATAGAAAGTTTAACGAGCAACATATTCTGAAGAAGCACGGCTTAAATTTGTTCGGGCAGATTCTAATAACCAACACCGACACTCACACTGCATTAGTCTTCAAATTTATTGTAATAGTAGACCGAAATTATTTCGCATCGAATCGTCTATTGCAGTTCGTGAAGCATTTAGCAAAGAGTACCCTGACAATGAAATACCAGACAAGACACTACACAGACGGTAGCAACATTTTGAGCCACAGGAAGTGCTTGCATGTCGTGGACATCTGGTGTGAAGCCTTTTTGTAAATTCTAACGAACAAGACTTCAAACAACCAGTTTCTCTTCTTATATTAATATCACCAATGAGTACAAACACTGATATAATTAGGTTTCCGTTTTAAATTGTGCGCCTGTAGAATATGAAAAATGAAAGAAACTTCTACCAAATACGAACACGAAACATGCGTGCGCATGCCGCTCAAGGTCCCTGAACGCTGAGGCATTGTCATCAACAACGGCATAAATGGACTACAGTAGAATATATTCGCCTATTTTGGCCAGTGGCAGGCCAACGTATGTTGTATAAAAATGGGAATAAGACAGGTGCTAAATACAAGTGACTAAAAATAATAACAGGACACTAACACGTCTAGAACGTCTACAGATTTTGTGGGCCTAGCCAAGAAGTTGCTGGACTACTAGCCACCCGGAACAAACTGAAGACGTACCCTAAAATTTTAAGGATAAAATGGCAGAATTCAGGTCTAAACCGGATAATACAGCCAAACTTAGCTGCTACTGATGATGATAACACTGAAGCCGGAGACAGTGTTAACAAAGTAGCAAATGGAGGGAACTATAAATGATAAACTGCTACTGTAACCGGGAAGATGTTATGCACTGATGCAGCTCGGACTGAGACCAACAAAGCGCGGTCCTACATATTCTAGTTGGCAAACCTGTTTGAAAGCAAAGGCACGGGACAGAGATGGTTAAACAATGCAAACGAAGAATGTCCAATGCCTTCGAAATGTCTATACACACTTGGTTGAAAACATAACTATAATTCGTTCGTCTTTCGTTTTCCTTAATCCCGTGCCTTGTTCCATGTATTCATTTCTGAAGTTAACTTCCGTTGCGTCCAGTGTTTTTTAAAGGCTGTACGCAAACCAGCAACTGGCTCGTAATCGGTTAATGCACATAATACATTGCTACTGCGCTCTATTTCCATACCAAGCGCTTGGAAGAAGACCAGCACAAGGGACTTTAATACGTTGTGTGGGAAAGCGCAACACAATTCGAAGGCACTGAACATGGATTTCACCCAAAGGACGAGAGCGAGCGTTTGTGAACCTTCGTGTACTGTCATAAAGTTGAGACCTCATCCCCGACAATAAAGAATAAACAATTTAGGAAAGTAGGAACACTGAGAAAGCCTGTCCAGTCAAAAGAAGTGGTAATTTAATTCCATATGGTAGGATTTGCCTTTTAGCTGAACTATAACAGAATCTCTTTGACAGGAACACTTTCTGTCCAAGAGATTCCTTGTAGAAGTTAATTTCTCCTACCCAGAAGACTGACTCGACATCAAAAAATTCGACTGCGTTTTTAACGTCAAGCAACCAACTTCAGTATCTTGCTGTTCGCTAGCTCGGGTAGTTGGTGTACAAAGTATCCAGTTATTTCAAGCGTGAAGAAACTTTTTTTCGGTTCTGAAGAAAACAAACATTTTTGTGAGGTGCAATTTCTTCTGCGATGGGCCATTATGCATTATTGTGAGCTCCCCTGCGCCTTCATTACCGAAATATTTTTTTGTAGCTGATTTACCATTTTTCCGTGGCACGGCATTTCGAAGAAACATGGCAGAAGAGGGCGGGCGGCTCGCCATAGACACCCAGAGGCATCCGTTGTTAAAAAAAGTAAAGCACTATGATCCTGAATTTTTGGGTGAAGAATGTTATTCACTAACATGCTACAGAAGAAGTGCCATTAAACCTGACCAATTTCAACGTACTTATATCCTGATCGCTGAAATAAACAGATTGTAAATCCTAAGATTTCCACTTTCCCTCTCACACTTTTGGCTACGACACGAAACAAAGATTCGTACATTTTTGTTTTCCTTCAAAACGACATTTTCGGTTATTTCTGCAACTTTATACACTTCCAGTGATTTGGCCAAGTTTCACGCACTCGCTGCTGCTTCTTCGCGTTGTCCTTTTCATTGCTGAAAGAAATACAGCAAAAGTATCTCTCGTATATAACGTGAAAATTGTTCCGCCGAATAACGGATTAACACAACAAATGATAACGAGAACAAAATAATCAGACACTGGAGTGCACCAACAAGCGAACGAAATTAAAAGTGCAGCCGAGTGTCTCTTGGGTGCCCTCATTCCTAGTCCGATCGATAGTGTTCAACTAGGTGGCATAGCAGCGGCCGTCAAATGCCACAGTTTGCCCTATATTTGGTGAACATGCAAACGCAATCTGAGAGGCACGAATTCAGGTCACTCTCTAAGTTTACTCCAGACAGAGAGAGAGGGGGAGAGTGTGTGGGTAAGCAGCCACGTCACACTTCCTCCAATGACACGGGAATCGATACAGAGACATCTACCGAGCAAGATTTGAAGTTCCCACGGCGGTGAGTATAATGGTGGCTGTCAGAGGACGCGAGGTTCAATACAATAACCATAAAAAGATACATACTCCTAATTCAAATTTTGTATATCATATTTAATATGTGTATTGAAACCTCCTCCTTTTTTCATGTTATTTTATTCTATGTGGGGGGAGTATACATTTTACAGATGGATGAGGAGGAAAAGGACTTCTGTAAAGCAAAGATGGTCTCAGGGAATATCCAGGAGGGAACGTACGGAACATTGCGAAGACAACGCGACATTCCTTGAGCCTGGTGGCACTTTCGCTTTGTTTGCACGTCCCAGAGTCGTAAGCAAGCACCCCGACTATTAAACACAAACCGGCAAGTCGACACTCAATTTTCACTCTCGCGGACTCTCGATTAATTCAAATTTCTATATAAAAATACAGTCAAGTGGTATTATCGAACGGTTTAGTTGCGAAGTAAAACAAAACTTCCCGCGACATTCAATGCACTATTAATGCAATGAGAACTATAGAACCATTCACCGTTCCCCTCTTCCAACTTCGAATTCCAACACAGCCAGCCCATTGGTCCTTCGGTTGGGGCGTTAGTGAAGTTGGTGCCATCGTGCCTTGCAGACTAGACCTGCCGGGATCTCTATACCTGGATTCACAGTAATCTGCAAGTAACAGGTGTTTCGTATTATGAAGAAATTCTTAATTTTGGCATTCTCCTGTTACCAGCTTCTCAACTAGCTTGAACAAGAGTGAGTGAGACCCACAGAAAGAAGCCAGCCTCATTGTAATTTTCAATTTGTGCTAAAATAAATAATACATCCACGTTGACAAAAAAAACACCCCCTTCCCATTTTGTAAACCAGACTTTGATATCGAATTATCCAGTTTACTTCCACATCTCAAGGCAATTTGTCTAGATTTAAATTCAAACCTGACTGGCACTATAAACATTTGTTTTAATCTTTGTCCAAAACTGCAATAATTTATATTTTACACCTACTTTAAATCAATGACTTTAATATTTCAGATCATCTAAATCAGTGGTATTCAACTTTTTTTGTTCGCGTACCCCCAGATATAATTTCTCTTTAACTTTGCACCCCCAAAGTTGTTGGTGTATAATTCAAGTTATACATAATATATAATCTACATTTAAAATAAATTAAATAAATTACATTACTGATTATTAAGTGTTATCATAATTTTTTTTTAAATTTCACGTACCCCCTAAGATGTCTTCGCGTACCCCAGGTTGAATACCACTGATCTAAAGCATAACGTAATTTTTGCTTCTTACCAAATACCAATGCCTGAAAATGGCCGCATGAGTTCAAAACCCAGTTGTTCTAGTAAATTTGTTAAAATGAATTGCGACGTTTCTTGCAGTCGCTGAAAAGCGAGTACATGGTCGTCTAAACTGCACGTGTAGGAATCTGAGATTCCAGAAACAAAACGAACAACGTAACCTTGAGCGTGAAAGATAAAATCAGTGCCAAGAAATTCATTTCCTTACACTAGTAAACGGCTTTATAAGGTATTACAAGAAGAATCACGAGTATTTACAACAATGTTTCAGCCATGATGATATGAAAAGAATGTAGCATAAACCATTGTTTCGCTCTCCTTGCGTTGGACAAACCAGTGACGTAAGACCACAAAAATATTTGCATGGTGGGCAAAACATGTTTCTCTAATAGAATAACTAGTGCTGACTGGACGAAGTGTTAAGGTCATAGAACTCGGTACACAATCATCAGATAACCATACGCACTTAAAACAAGAATTTGTTCCCGCAAAAATCATTTAATACACAACTAATTACGTGCCGGGGAAAAATTGTAAACGTATAAGAGAAAAAAGGGCCAGATACAATTACATAATGACGAACTTCTCACCTAATAGTTACTTTCTTTCTTTCTAGTTATCCTCTTTTACCCGTAGGTGTCGATGTTTATTTATTCATTTTCTTAATCTATTTTGGACAATTGTAGGACTCCTTGGATGAGTGATCAGCCCGACGCAAGGCCTCTACCTACACAAACACAGAAAGACGCGGACAAACATCCATGCCTTGAGAGGGACTCGAACCCACGGTCCCAGCGTCCAGGCGCACGAGGTCCCTGCCTCAGACCGCGTGGCCACTGCGGCCGGCACCTAATAGTTACGTGTGATTAAATTTGGACATATCACCTTGAAGGGAATGATCGGAATAGAGCTTTACCACGGATGGTACAAAGATATGCAGTGAAGCAGACCTGTGTATCTAACTGCGAGATTTTGTGAGAACTATGTTCGATGTTCTGGTAATTCTGTGATCAGCTGTGTAACTACAGACGTTTCAGGGAAGGCCATATGTCGCGTGTCAGTTAGATCTGAACACACAACTCGTAACGTATTCGCATATAGGTCGCCCCATGCCTCGCAGGAACATAAACAAGTCCTCAGTTCACCAGGCACAAAAACAGGTTAGCTGAACTGGAAACAAACATTACAGCAATGATACTTAACGGATGACCAATAAGTATTCATGTAGTCAACGATACACGAGATTTCTATCCACGTTCACAATAACTTAAGTTACGTACCTACGTTATATTTGCTGCATGCATTATCAATTATGAATGCTAATTTCCAAAGGATGTATGTAGGAAAACGCCTTGGCCTGTTTTTCGTTCGTATTTCTAGCTAACGCTGGCGAACTCCGCGCAAACCATCGACTCCTCGATTCCCAAATATGAAACAGTAGCCATAACAACGACATTCGGTTGAAAAACTCAGATGCGCATACTTAAATATGAGTTCCGTCTTCGTATTCCGTCCACTGTGTGAAGATTCGTCAATCGAAAAACATCGAACCTCGACTTCTGGCAAAGCCACACAATACGATCGTTCAGCCATCAGAAAGTCACCAAATGTAGGTAAATTACTGTACATTCGGGCATGGCCTTCCTTCAATTTCAATTATTACCAAAGTCACAGACTTTCCGACAAACTGTTTTATTACCACGACATTTACTGATGTGGTCCAATAACTTAGAACGCATCATACAGTGCATTACCATTGCTGTCTAGTCCCCTTCTTGTCGGCTGTGGCCTTCTGGGACGCGAAGGTGTATTGATGGTTGCAAGCTTTCCATCTTCAGGGCTGAGTACTGACAAGACTGCAATGTGTCGCTCTCCCAGGCGACCAAAACAGAAATATGCACCGCCGCTAGAACATCAGCCTTCAATATACGTCTTGTTCACCATAACACATCATGTTTGATTGTGCAACCTACGCCTTATAGTTTGTGGTAAATTAAAAACCTAATTCTTTTATTCGCCAGCACGATCATCTGAACCTATTCATACTCGACCTCTATCGACCATGTTTCCTGCGCAGACGATATCCACAAAAAAATTGGACTGTACACACAAAGAAGACGTAAACTGGCCGAGCTGATAAGCTGCAAGAACTGAAAAATTCCCAAGGCATCTGCGTCTAATCAGACTGATTATTAACAGACAAAACCCATTATCTGTGACACATCACTACTACAAGGGAAAACGTCAACTGAATTGTATCACGACCACAAATTTTCACTGCGAAGAATAATATTTAAGTGGCCACAATTTTCGATGTGCCGTTAACTCTGTTCCTTCAACAAATTCCATGAGCAGCACTGTACCTACTTTTTAACTGCCTCCACATAAACGCGGAATAAATGTGTACCGCGGCTGAGAGGTGGTTGCGAGGTCAACAGTTATAAATCCCAGAACTGCACAAATTGCAAATGACCTTCAGTAACTGAATGTTAATATCAAATTGTTTATACGACTTTAAACAGTAACACACCACGTCACAAAATGCCGTCAAAAAGTTATATCAACGCTACTCTCACAGAGAGGTTAGAAATGCATACTAAACTTCTGTAAGTAAAACTGAAAGGAAGAGACTACTTTAAAGACCTAGTCGTAAATGGAAGAATAATATTAAAATTAATTCTAAATAAACAGAATCAGATAGTGTGATGTGCCTCAGGATAGGGTCCAGTGGCGGCCATAAAAGAACATGTGTTCCGCACACAGTAGGAATTTCTTTACCGGATAGGCCTATTAGCATCTCACAATGCATGCCCAACCATCTGTCCTTCTTCCACAAACCTAAGGAAAGTACGCCTCTCAATAAAAGTGGCAAAATCTGCCAACAGTGTACACGTGCTGGAGGACCACGGCCTTTCCATAATAGCATGCAGTCAATTCCCTAATTTTAAAATTCAAATTTTTTCCGTTGGACTAACGCAACGGCAACTAATTCTATGCTCATATGAAATATCGTCCATGACAAGAGGAAAACAAGCCACTACTCCTGATTCAAAGTGGATAAAATCCAGTCCTGCATTTGCAGCCAAAGAATATTATCGTTCCAGATAAACGAAAATGCAACATCGCAATCAGTGGCGTGGAAGAATATTTCACTGAGACATGTCACGTTTAAGTTGGAAGGAACTGCCCACAAACTGGAGGGCAGGGGTTAGACTCCAAGCAGATACAGAGATTCTACTCTTTTCCATGATACCCAGGAAGTCAGTGTGAATACTCGTTTCGTACTCGTAGACGGCTATCTTCTGGGCTGGAGCACCATCAATCGCCCTGATGATGGAGGCAGCAAGCACACATGAAACGACGGTAGACTTCTACCAGACCACGTCGCTGCAACCCAGAAGACAGCCATCTTCATACTCGCGGCCGTGAAAAATTAAAATCCTACTTAGTATCATATTCCATTAAACGTTTGTGACATTTGTATCTGAGTTATTTCACCAATATGTGAACTATTAAAAAGATAAATATGATCATCGTTATAATAAGCAATAGCTTTATCACACTTACCTCCCTGAGTAAAACACTCCTCCCACCTGAAGACTGTAACAAATATACGCGTATTCACTAAAAGGCCCTTCTAAACTGCGAGTCTGTTATTCTGTTATATTGTTTAACAGGCAACACAGATTGACAAATTGCTAACGATACGGACGGGTGGTCCTGGCTTTCTGTAGGAAACAGCTACCACAGATTGTTCTGACAGACAGTAAACGGATATAAATGGTAACTGAATATATCCAGCCCATGGGTCTCCCGACAAGAAGCCCTTTGTTCCTACCAACCACTATACCACGAAGCATCTTGAACGTCCGTGACAAAAGAAAATATTCCCATTACACCCCCCCCCCCCCATTATACACATACAACAAAGCTCATGTAAGCTTGCAACGCGCGATGCTCACCAGGGACAACTTACATCTTATACTTCCTGCTTTGCACTGTTACGTTCACTATGAAAAAACATCCCGATATTCAACCACAAATAACAGCACAGCCCATCATCAGAAACTAATTATGGCGTACTTGGTCAAAAATTTCGTAACGTTCATGGTTAATTATCGTGTTCACAAAAGCCGGCAATTAACACAATTCTGAGCGTTATGAATCCAGTGCAAGCCCTCAATTTTAATATTATCCCATCCAACTTTTCCGACTAAACTCTGCATATATTTATCGTGATACAATCCCAGACAATGCCATCTCCCATTTCATCGTCCTAGTAAACGTAATATCAATAGCGAGAACAATCTCCAACTTCAGAACAGGAAAAATTACATCACAGAACACTGCAATTCAACCTGTGTATAAAACAGCTTTAATTCAAACCCGTCCTACACGTGGAACAAGACGTTAGTTAGCTTACTCAGCCTTGCTTTGATATCTAGTGTACCTGCAGGCCATTACGGTTTATCTGTTAAACTGCAGTTGTCTCCATATTCTCTCTCTCTCTTTCAGAATGTGCTGTACACAACGCTTTTTCAGAACAGACACTTCAGTCTTGATCAGCGTTAAAGTGAAGTTGTTCTGGTGCCCAAGACAGTAAACACATTAATCCCCGAATTTAGCTTGGGCACTGGATGAAGGATGGTTGTCAGATAACACCCTCCTCCAATATTTCCCAACGGGAAACAGCCCAGTATCATTGGATACGAGTCTAGGCGGGTCCAAAATCACTTCGCGTGTTGAATCGTAATCAAATTTGTTTCTCCTTTTGGCCATTACTCGTTAATACCATATTAACCTATTCGTATTTTCTACGAAATGAAAACACATTTACATGCAAATTAGTAGCGGTATCTAGTGTAAAAACGGACGAACACACGGGACCAAGCAAATAGGCGCATTATGTAACCTCTAGCTGCGATAGACTTATGATTTTTTAAATAAAACAGGCCGACACGGCCCTTTATAACACGCAACCCTCTTCACCATGAGATAGTAAACTATCGCCACGTCATATGATTCTGAGTAGCACAACGAAACGCGTTACGACTAGTCACTGATCACTTGTCCAGCATACTACATCGTAACGAAAGGATCACTAGCAAAGTCCATGGAGAAGTGTAGTCTACCTCTTCAATAATTACCGTTTTAACAGAAACCCGTCCCGGGCTCTACTCGAAATACAAAGGAATACAATCACATCCCAAAACCCATTTTGAAAGATCAATTTTAATATTATCTCCAAACTACACCGGACTGAGTGGTCTCTAGCCTTCAGTCGATTCTAAATCAGTAATCCACCCTTCAAGCTTTCCCACCAAAATTCTATACGCAACTCATCTTTCCCATTTGTGCTACATGTCCATCATATTATCCTTGATTTGATAGCCTTGATATTTTGTTAAATACACAGCAATAAGCTCTTCATTATGCAGTTTTATCCAGTCTCTCCCCTAACACTTAAATTACATTTTGTACACTTTTGTGTTTATAAA
This sequence comes from Zootermopsis nevadensis, assembly GCF_977971745.1. NCBI lineage: Eukaryota > Metazoa > Arthropoda > Insecta > Blattodea > Termopsidae > Zootermopsis > Zootermopsis nevadensis. Next base: position 8,872,839 of record NW_028259153.1, on the reverse strand, counting down.
TAGCAACAGATTATGGACTACCCGGTAGAAAGCATTCCACGAATTTAGTCTGCTCTTTATTTCCTCGTGAATGGAGTTTTGATTTCAACTTTGCCACATTTTGAAAGGATATAACAAGTGAAGAGCAGAGCTGATGTGGACATTTGATAATACCTCAAATCGATAGGAAACAAACATGTGAACATGTGAAGCTTCATTCTAACTACTGACGGGCGGGTACAAATGCCAAATTAATTATAACGGGAAATACACTGTCGTGCGGTAAACGCGTTTACTAGATTCCTATGAAAGGATTACTCAGAACTTTAAACCAGACTGCCCCTGCGCATGAAAACGTCACGACAACACATGACATTCGTGTGCTAAAATTATAACCAATTCAAACAAATTATCTCCGGACGACATTAATGTCAACATTTAAACAAATACATATTAATACGTATCATACAAACAATATTAATCAATGCACCTGAAAAATAATTAATATTTATCTAATTTAAAAATGAAAAAAGTGGCATGAATACCGGTTAAAATGAAATGTGGGCGTTGAAATTCACACTGTGAACGCAGATAACATCTTAAACGACTAGATAATCGGTAAATAAATAGGACAGGGACACTTTTAATCGAGAGTCCAAAAGATCCATAAAAGGTAAATAATAAAATATATAATGTTACCTGTTTGTATTTTTGTAAGGCTCCAAGACGACATATCACACTAAAGCAAGAGCTAATAACAAGAGTAATTGGGATAAAAGACGGAGGAACGAAAGAGGATGGAAAATAGATAAGATAGCACGCGAGAAATGATCAAAAAAAATTTGAACCGTAAACGTAAAGCGAATAGACCATTTCGGATCCGTTGACATAGATGGAAGGATAATATTACACCAAATCCAAAAGGACTAGTATAAAACTCGTGTTGATTCTGGTAGGGTAGGATAAGTGGCAGACTGTTGCCAACACGTTAAGAAACATTCCGGTTCCACAAGAGCCTGGCTTGACCAGCTGAGCGACTACTGACACAGCAGGAAGGCTTCTACATCATGGAGCTTTAATTAGTCGGGTACCTGGTTCAAATACCAGCCGAGCTGACCACAGCTTTCGAAATTTACATTCGTATTCCAAGATGAATGCTTGGAAAATCCCTTGAAGTATTGATGACAGTCTCCATCCAGAACCTTGCTTCCTAGCTATAAATAATCTCTCTAAATCAAAGGGTTTTTATCCCATAAAGTTAAAACAGGGACGTTAAACAGCCTAAAATTATCTTCGACAACTCTGCTACAAGATGACCAACTTCGAAGTGTAATAAATCTTTCTGAAAGGATAAAACACGTACGATAAACGAAAATCTGTTTTATACAGAACAAGTAATAAGAGTGAGAAACTTCGTAGGATCAAAAACTAGCAACTCAGCATCGAATTATGAACACAGCCTGCTAGCACTGTTTTAATTCCCATAGGAACACTGGATGTTTTGAGGTTTTCTTCAGTCCGTGGGGTATTACCTTCAAATGTCTGGGTCTTGGCTGCTAGGATAGTGAATTCGGGTCCCACTAGAGGCGTGGATGTTTGTTCTCGTTTTTCACTCGTCCAAGCAGTCCAACTATCTGCCAGGAAATGATGTGCGAGCGTGTGCTGTTACAACTGATTCCAAATACTCCTCGTGTCTTCCGTTAGTTCACATACTTTCCAACTGATAGCTATCACCCACCACCCTTCGCCAGACACACGGCCTTCATGCCATATTCCAAGGACACACAAGTCCAGCGCAGTAGTACATCGCATTAGGCCTACATAATCTTCATATCAATTCATTAGACGCTATGCAACTTCTGCAGTTACTGCGGCGATAGCTTTTTTTCAGCTGCTCAAGAAACGTCATTACTTAAGGAACCAGAATGTCCAGTGATTGGATCCAGTTAGAATCATTCACGGCAATTCTGGCAAATTGGTTTTAAATAGAAAATGAACTTTCCTTAGTTCCAATCAGAGGCCGCGCGAAGGCGTAGGTCTTGACCGCTCGAACACTGAGGTCGTGGGTTCGAATCCCACTCGAGGCATGGATGTGTCCGCGCCCTCTTGCGTTGTACTGGCCAATGTCGGTCTTAATTCCGACGGACGCCTAATACATTCTTATTCAATTTTCGTGAATTCAAGAGTCGAGTCTAAAGAACGGTCGCCTCCACAAACGTCAAGCGTACAGAAATGTAAAATAAGCTTATGACGTCAATACTGCAACAGACACGCACCTCGACCGACTCACCACCACTGGACATGAAACAGTTTCTACCGGGTGTCTAAATTTTAAGTTCTCAGTAAGAGCACGCATGTTAAGAACTCGCTTGACAAGCCGAATACTCCAGAACAAAGTTATAAAAAGCAGCAAATGTCCAATCCGACCAATACAAGATTCAGGCTGATAGTGTGTCCTATTCAGTAAAATTCAGTGAGTGTGAATTTCAACGTCCTCCATATCTTTAACGTTACTGGTAATCCTTTGCCAGGAGTTAATACAACATTGTCTTAAAAGTCGTGTAAAATGAAGTCATTTCAAGGCTCAGAACGTTTCGGGCACATGAAATCCATATTCCTGCGTATGTTCTTCGTGGAAAAACGTATTATCATGATGCAAATTCGACTCGCCCAGTGCTCTAGCAAAACAAAAGCGAACAAGAACCACACAGCTAAGCCTCCCAGTATTATGCATCCTATACACAAATGTACTGCTTTCCGAATACATTCTACGGTACATACTTTACCCACATATGCAGTGACAACAAAGATATATACTGTGTGGATTTTTATTGACAGAAGAAGTAAAATGTCATGAACCTGGTACAAAACTGTTCCCGGGTCCCGTGAACGCATATCATAACACGGAACGATGTCACCACAGAAGAACGTCTACCTCAGCTTTCAGTCGCAGTCCAAAACACCTCCCGCCCGACATCTACAGCGCGATTACACAGAAAATTACATCAAAATAATATCTACCTATGCGCTGCGTGAACTTAGCTGGGACATGACTCAATAAAATACTGGTTTATCAAAGAGTACATAAGATCGATACGCGATATACTTCTAACGTCTTGTGCCGGTGAACAGCATTTTTTCAACATGACGTAGCAAGTGCAGAAAACTCGGTCAAGGTTCATCAAACACACAGCTGTCCTCTTTCACAAGAATGAAGTCTATAAAAATAATTCTCAGTCGATCATACAGTCCATGTTTAAATCATTGAAAGTACGTAGAAACGAGTTCTAACTTAGTATAAGTTTCAAATTAAGAACGACAAGAATATTGCAAGCAGTGAACGATTATACTGTTCGCTGCCCGCGACAAAATGTGCGTTTCAACCACGTCACTGCCTTCTGGCGGAAGTAAAAAGACGCGTATACTGTATCCAAAAAACATTACTAACAAACGTACTGGCCCAGCGACGTACAAGCACTGTCATTGGGAAACAATTGTCAATTTCCAACGGATGTCGAAAACAACAATTTGCCCCGACTACTGCAGCGTGGTTACCTTGTGGGATCAACAAACGAATGAGGTTATGATAACTGAATATAATAGTTTAATACATCATCAACCAGCCAACACAGCTACTTCAATATATCTCGTGCGATATGCATATCATTCAATGGCCAGTCTGGAAAATGCCTTGCTTTTATGGAGACTACGTTCCATCGCCGTCCTCACAAAACGTTGCCACTGGACCCAGAATCGGTTGGAGACATCAACAAATCACAGCCTGTTTCTCTATAACTCTTTCTAAAGGAAGACCCCTCCAATTTACGCCAAATATTTTCCTTCGAAAATTTCATATCTTGGTTGCGTACAAAGTTCTCCTTTCAACACGCGTTCTACATCATCGACTCAACTTTCTTCCGGATTTAACAATATGAAAGGATGTGCATTATAGTGTGTCACATTACGTTCCAGTCTCATATTACGTCATCTCACCGCCTAAACATTCTCATCGGCAATCAAATCACAACCACCTTCTACCTACATTCGTTTATCTTGGGGCACACTAAGCACCACATCCACAGAAAACAATTAAAACTATAGTTTGTTAATTTCCGGAAACGAGCAACAATTTCGAGAATGTGATCTCCGCGTTAACTGAATAACAAATGCAACAACTCTAACAAGATAAACAAAGTTAAGAGAATATTACCTCAGAAATGTCAGCAACACTGCCGACAAATATCAATCCTTCCGTACTTTTTATCAAACTGGGGCGCGTTACCACATCGAACTATTCAATGTGGGACAAGGCACACCAATCATGCGTCACTGCTACATTTTCGTTCCACTGTAACACTGCAACAGTGAACTGCATATCGGGTAAATCGGGTAACAGTATTCGTTCATCAAATTAAAAAATAACGTAAGACGGAGGCCAGCCTCAGACAGCTGGCCCCTCAAGAACCCTAATTTCGAACCCGATCCGAGGCTTATGCGGAAAATAAACTGAAGTGTTCACTATAAACACTTATCATCTGATAACACAATGTTGCATTACAGGAAACACGAGTTCGGACTTGGAAGCAAGCCATCTGTGTTACTGCGCAAAGCCAGAACCTCCTGTAACACATTTGCCCCATTGTCTACACGCTTTGTTCCAGGTAAAATGCAGATAAAATCTACTCGGATGAGTCACAATCCGACATCAAACAAATCCGAACTTGCTTAGGCACATCTGCATGTTTCTAACATATCTGTCTGTAAAATGCAAAAATAAAACCATAATTTTCCCATCACCCAACGTTTTTGTCTATAAATGAAGTTTATTGCCACAATGTTTACTTCAGATAATAGAGTATTACACACTTAAAGAAAATCTACTTAAATTTGTAAAACTTGCATCAAATGTGTTACTAATACAATAATAACTAAGGCTATACCTCAAGTAAACAGTGCGTTTGCATTACACATCAAAACATTTCCATAATATGGCACTGACCCAAAAAGGAAGGCTTCATTCAGCTCAGGGTTAAGAAAACTGTCGATGGCAATCCTGTTGCCCAACCTCCTGAAATATACTTACCGCCTTTCCTTAACTTTTGTAAATGAAAACATGTTAAGGCCGTGTATAAACACGAAGGCTTCCAGTACTTCAAGCGAAACACATCTGTATCAACGAAGCGAAAATAATAGAATTGGAAACATTTTAACAAGACAGCCAAACTACGCCCTGTCGGAATTAATTCACTGTTAAGAAGATGGCCACCTTATCTTCCGCGAAACTGAAAATTATATATTACCCCAAACAAGAGATGAAAAGTACAAACTGAACATCTCATTATATCTTTTCTTTGCGCGCCTATGGGACAGGAGGCTGGTTGAATGACAGTCATTCCAGATAAATAGCGAGCAAAAAAGCTGCCACATTCGCCCTTATAGCCCAAACCGTATAAAAACACATAATCAAGCACCAGCACACGTCAGGCTGGTAATCAAGAATTATATCTCAGATACGCAGGTCAAACGCAGTATCTCCCAGCGTGCCTACAACTCACTAACGGAGGTGTACCAAGTGATAGAATTATCTGTGCCGACGGTTCTGGAGTTCACAGGTACAGACGACGCAACTACAGCTCGCCGAGACCAGCAACGGCCACCGTGCAACGAGATCAACAGCTAAGTGCGAGTTTTACTCCTGTGAATAACAGCATCTAGTGCAGTCATCTTGTCAATTACCTTTCATTTTAATTATGAAATTTGCTCGAACCATTTGACTATATGTATTAATTTCCCTGGTGCCACTGATGATGACCTCTTGAGGTCGAAACGCGTATGGCAATAGTGTCCATTATAGTGTTAATAGTTGTTGGTTTTGTTCACTCTATATTCTAATACACTACACGGCATGTAAAGTTTTAAGTTTCTGAAAACAAATTCCATGCAACGAACGTGTACGGAGACGAAGGATCCTAGGAGATATTTTACGTATTGCGGGAATATTAAAGAATGAAACCATGACCTCTCCAGAGGAAATTAGAAAATCATGTAAATAAGAAGCCAACCGCCCTCGAGATACGATCCAATGTAAACAACATGAAGTACTGATACCAATTTACTAAAGTGAAGCCGTCCAGGTACACGCATTCAAGACGCTTGGGGTGAGTGGTCAGTGTCACGCCCTGTCCGGACGTATAAGATGGATCAAAGTCCTTTGCCCCTGCCGGCGATCAAATTCCGGAAGTCCAATCCGTAGTCTATACTGACAGATCAAATCAAGGTTAGACTAGATGGAGGTACAAGGAAGAAGTCGGCAAGGAATACAAAATCTGATCTCAAAACCCGAAGGGAAAAACCGTTTGGCATATATAGGAGGATAATATTAAAATGGTTCTTAAAATAAATATAGAACGACGGATATGGACTGGATTCGTCTGGATCATAACTGGGTTTATTGGCCGGGTGGATAACATGTTTTAGTTCCATTAGAGGAAATACCGCATTTCTCTGAGGTCCATTTTAATATTATTCTCCCATCTACGCCTAAAACTTCGAATTGTCACTTCGCTTCGGGCTTCCAACCAAGATTCTGTACGCCACGTTCATCTCATCCTAACGCCATTTAGTGAAATGACCCATGCAATAACAAACTACATGCAATTAGTAGCTGCATATAAAAAAAGACGTACCTGTAGCACTGTAATGTTATTCATCACAAACTAATCACTACAGTAGCCGTCATCAAACCGCATGCTTCAGGGCCACGGAAGGGATTTCCCCTCCTCTTAACTTGATGCTCTAAGCTAGCAGCACAACGCTGTTGTTAGCTTCGCTACTCGCCCGCCTTATTCCAGCAGTTGCAACGTTGCACAATTCTGCTGTGCGACCTTCCAGCATGCAATTTGCAATGCAAACTGCTAACTTTCCATCGATTCAGTTACAAAGACTCCATTCAAACATCATCAATCAGAACAACTACGAGAGAGACAGTGCAGAAGCAACACAGAAGCCAAATGCCGTTTTCTCCCACTCACCTACACGGGATCACACGCGGTTCTCATCCGAAGTTACGGTGTAAAGACGCCTGCCATTACCTGATGGTGCGCCGTGTACGTCGGTTGAAACTGACCGGTGTTTCAGGGGATCATCCGAGCAATGTCTCATCCCTTATTGGCTGCCACAACAGCAAATGACAGTTTCGCGTTTTCAGTACAAAACTAATTAAACGAGGCTATTATTTACAGACTACGATGAAAAACAGAACACAAAATATCGATTACATACGGATTATACTTGACTGACGCATTCTGACTAGTGAAAGCTACAAATTCAAAACACTGCTCGTTCCAAATAGCTCGCACTGACACAGTGTGAATGCATGGCACACCACATGTCGCCATGAGAACCTGAATCTCACCATTTTTATGCTGGGGGTATGCCAAACCGACAACAGCGACCTATGATGGGTGTTGGGGGGCTGTGGTACTTCAAGACTGCGCTGTTGCCACGTCTGGTCAAGCAGGTGGCTGTACCCTAAATGACATATCACAGAACCGCAGACTCCCACCTCAAAGCCTCACTACTGGCTACCTGACTTCAATGCCGTCTTATGCTACCTCCGTACAGCAAGTCGCGGCAAAGACGATTGGAAACAAAGATACCGTTATGCGCATTGCAGTTGTATGGGACTGTAACGAGCTGCCCAGCACGGACACAAGAGACGCTGATCCTGCACTTCCGAGCATACTGCCCGCCCAAGAACACGCAATACGTAACGTTAACTAGACAAATGTCTAAATGCATGAAAGGCTTTGACAACGGTAGATGGCGGTGGTCTTGCAGGCTGTTGCGCCTTGCAGTATATCCCCCCCTCCAAAAAGCCACCAGCTACAGAGTAATATTCACAGGAAACGGGTCATAACTAATATGCGACTTCAATTTCGTGATTCGAGTTTCTGAACAGATGGTAAACGTCACCCACCTTAAGCAGGAACGAGAAGTTGGTCAAACTAGAAGTTGTGGCCTGTGAGCCATGTTCTCAAATTGAAACTACAGACCATTTACACACACACTCACTGTAAAATCAACTCCATGCATCGGAGTCCTTGAGAAATCAAAAATGAGAAATAAGTTGTGGTATTCCACACCGTTTATAGTATCATGCGGTTCACTACCGCGCACACAGAAATTATGGAGAGTGCAGTACAAAGGGTTTTACAGATAGCCATTAAGGGACATTACACTCAAATTTTATATGAGCACATCTAGTAACATTACATTTACAACATTTCATACCATACGGACTGTTCGTTCTTCACATTCCCCACTGAGATGACAACCTGTGATTCTTCTTTAACAAGTCTGCACGTTGGGCCTAAAAAGAAGTGGCGCAATTTCGAGACAAAATAGGTTTATTAGAGCAATGAATTACACAAAAGACAGCTCAACCTCAAAGAAACTTCACAAAAGTCTATTTCTCCACGTGGAAGAAGATTCGAACCGATTCCAAGAAGTGCGAGCTGTTCCAACCACGAACGCCGCTTTGAAGATGCAAGCACAATTCTTACCACAATATCTTTTCACTGTTTCTTGATGGACTGGAATTATTTCTGGAAGTAGGCGAGCTATAGAAAGCAATTACTAACGACATGTCACATCGGCGGCATTGCCAAATTAACTTTCATAAAGTAATATAGCCACTTCTGCATGCAGAATATTCGCCTGCTTGTCCCAAGTTACTGCCTTTCAACCACGGACTTAGAATCACCGCTGCGTACTTTACACAAGTAGGTTACAAGAAATGCTGAAAATCAACCCCACTGGCTCGGATACATTCCTCCTGTATACGAGACTCGTCAAGATCTTTCCCTCGGCCTTCCATCTGCGTGCTTGGCCAAAGTTGCAGCCAAGTTCATAAAATTTCCATTCTGTCAAAACTCGATGTTACTTTGTTTTCCATTCTAGTAAGAAGCCAGTGCATGTCTAACACAAAGGATATCCTGCACACTGACTCAGATGCGAATATTCACCGCTGCTGACTCATTAGGCTGAAGTTAACTCACTGTCGCAGCAGATCTCACAGGAAAAGTGGCAACCAATACGGCGATTGACGCAGAGCGGCGAGACCGAGCACCGGCACAGGTGGCAAATATTCACTCTCAGAACAGAAAAACCAATAGTGTACTTGGACGTGAACAGGGGGGAAACGATAAAGAGCTTGGCAAACATTTTTTTTAAATGCAGATAAATTCATAGAAAAATTGGTTGGGCGGGCGTATACCTACGAAATGCGTGCAAAATATTATCCGATAAAAAGAAAATGTTTGGAACACGACAGGAGTGGCATGTCTAGAGTACGTGATGCGTCATTACAGAGGGCAAGGCATTCTTCATATTTCTGAACGTAATATCGTCAGTTTATAAGCCTACCACAAATGTTCTGCGTGACACTTGCATATATATCATACTAGTCCGCCCGGTCCCGACTATGAGCCATATTAATCCAGTCCACTCCTTTCAACGCCATTGTTTGGTCAATTTAAACACTGTCCTCCCAGATATGCCTAGGTCATCCCTTCGGACTTCCACGCCAAAATTCTGTGCATATTTCTCCTCTCTCATGCAGGACATATGCCTCAGCCTATAAAGCATACAAATCCATACTCATCAACATGCAAATTTCTCACCTTCCTATCATTTTTCCTGTGGTCCAAATATTCTATTAAAATTCAAAACTGCTTCCAAAATTACTTCTACATTTAGGCATTTGGTAGGAATCCTTAAACCGGAGACGGGCCTACGCTAAGCATCTACAAACACCGGACAGACAACAGAAAGACGCGAGCACATATCGATGCCTCAATCAATATTCGAACCCACGGACTTAGTATTCCAGCTATCAAGACCTACATCTTACTTCGTGCAGACAAAAAACGGCAAGGTATTAAAGTTGTTTTTCCAGTAGCTTGGTAGCGGGACAGAGTAGAAGCTGGTGTGTCCCTTGAACTTGTTTTTTGGTGAAGAGAAGACAAGGTGAAACGCCATAGCAACATACAATGCAGCCGTATTACTACCGTTGGCTAGAATTAGTGTTATGCGCATGCGCAATCTCCTAACCCCCCGAGTGGAGAACATTAGTCTTAATTACAAAGATATTTCTCACGTGTGTTTGACACTCTCCTCTGCTCCACTGTCCGTAGCATCGTTATTCATTTATCTGTCTTACTATTGGTGAATTTTATAACTTCCTGTGTTACAAAGTCTTACCACTAAAGTTTACATCCAATCAAAACAGGCACGACTCTATTCGGTCTGCTAGTAGCGCAGCACGTGACTTCCCATGTTGCATACGTCACAGCGACTTGCTTGACTCTCGCGTAAAGGACTGGACATACCACAAACTGAGAACAGAGAACTCAAGTAAGACAGTCCTCTTTAAACATTAGAGAAGACCCCAAAAAAGAGTCGTATATCTTTCAACACTCTATCTCAATACTGATCATGAGCACGGTAAAAATAAGCCACAAATCTTCACAGAATCAACATGGCCGAAGAAGCTGCTTGCTGCAGACGACGAATTTACGAGGCGCCTGCTACTGCCAAAGTCGAGCCATAAAACACTAACGTTGTGTTTTCATTTGCAGTGTCCGCAGCCAAGCACGGCAGAGGATTTGCTACGCGAATCGAAAGGGACTCAAGCCAGAATACCAGAGCACTCAGCATTATTATGAGATCTTTACATACACAAAATAAAATAAAGAAGTTATGACACGTCTGCTCTCGTGTTTCAACTCCAACACCACTTTCTTTAACGTCGGCTGGAAAGTCTATGAAGAACGTCTACTGAATCCCAGGGTCGTTCGTATCACTTCAACATAAAGAAATTTATAAAGAAGTCCAATTCGCAATTGTTATATGTCTCAAAAATGGAGTATCGCCAAAAGAACATCACAATAATTATAGATGTCACGTTTCGTTGGAAGAATGTTTTCTACAAACGGAATATGTAGCCGCTACACTCTTAACAAGACGGCAATGAACCTTCGGTTTCTATAAAGGCGGGGCAGATTTCTTACCTAACTCCAAGCTTCTGAATAAGGGTCCATCACTAGGAAGTTAGTAACATACAAACAGAATTTCGTCTTCATACAGTGCGGATAACTAAAGGGTTCACTGTCTGCAGAATAGATTTTTATCCGCACTAATATTCTTTATACCCAATAAATAACATCAAGACCAATGATGCATGCAAAAGTAAGAAGTAATTCGATAACACATTTCCTCGTCAAAGTGCAGAGCTGAAGCTAGGAACGATCTGGAAATACAAGAACGGACAATACCTTCAGCCTTCCACATACACAGAAAAAGGCGTTGCATGATTAAATTACTACATCAACGTCTGTTCTGTATGGTAAGACATCGCGAATAACTACAACCGAGTCTGGTAGATGGACGCCAGTTTGACATGATTGCTCAAACGCATGCAATTTTTTAGCCTTCAGGCCGAATTTCGTCTCAATATCTGATTCAATCCGTGCCGCAAAGAAAACGCCACACTTCACCCTTACAAAGATACATTTCTTTCGCTGCTTAGGGAAACCATATGAAACGTAAAGTAAAGTTTGTCCCGCTATACGCCATGTAGGCGTTTGGGGTGAGAGGAGGTATAGCTCCTCTCTTTCTTGACGTCGGCACTAGATGGGGGTGAGTGGTCAGCATCACGCCCCGGCCGGCTTTACCCCCGGTACCCATTGTAGAGGAGGCTGGGTGGGCCCCAGAGCCGGTCTGGACGCAGAGGCTAGAGAAAAAATCCTCTGCCCCCGTTTGAGATCGAACCCCGGTCGTCCAGCCCGTAGCTAGTCACTATACTGACTGAGCTATCCCGGCTCATACACAAATACAAATAGAAAATGCAGACTTGATTTCTAAACCAGGTGGAACAGTGACCATTAGGCTTTAAAGAGCTGCTCTAATACGAACGCCGTCTTGGGGCAGTACAAAATCTAGTATCCAATCTTTTCAATGCAGTTCACTAAACACCCACACAAATTGTCTGTTAAATGTGACATTTGAGAGAAAGGAACGCCACATGCAAAAACTGTACCACAAGCAAACAGAAAAATATCTGCATAGTGGAATACAAAAACTGTTTACTACAAAAAGGAGTTGTATAATAAAAGTAAATCAAATTATATTGAAGGAACTGCATTCAAGTGAATGTCGCGGTCTCTATGAGATCTCCCGTGAGTGTACCTGTGTAGACAGTTTCGCTTATCGTTACAACTGCCCGCCGAGAAGTACGCTGGTGGGAGTTGCCATGCTGGAGCAGACTTCTGGCCAAAACCCACGGTGGATTCGCGTAAACGTCTGGCGTCAGACTCTCCCTGCAGGAAATCTGTCACTCTGGCACTTAACTCACGGTGCTACTCTAAATTTGTGGGCTTTGAAGATGAACGACGACAACATTAACTGGTTTGGTTCGAAGCTGGAGGCGGCGAACACATAATTCCTCTCCTGACACAATCTGGCATATCAACTCATGTTGCACACTAAACGAATCCTAATTCCTTGCGGACCACAACACGGACTAAATCAACACGAAGGTTATTCGAAGTTTCTCTGCGATTTCCCACAACCAGGAGTTCTCTCCCTCGACAGCTACTTATGGGCACGACCTTCATGCAATCACATGTCAAAACACAAGCCCTTCACTCCGGGAAAAACATTCGATGGCTTCCCTGCTCAGCTGCTAAAAATCTTGTTACACCACGGCACTTAACCGTACAGACCGAGACAGAAGACATGCAGCTAAGGGGGTGGGGTTGAGCCGCCTTTATCAGAGAGGGTCTGGCAACGAAAGAGATGCAAGTGCTAGGCTATTTACGTGTCAGGTATGTCGCTTCATACGAAGGAACTGTGACGTCATACGTGCCAGAACTTTCGCATGCCCACGATCAAAGGAGGGGTAGTAGTAGTAGTAGTTTCAAAACTGATCCTGAATTAGTATAGGCTAGCGGGCCTGATTCGTGAATACTGAACTTGTACAAGGAAATTAAAATCAATCAACTAACGAAAATGGATTATTCAATGGACGTACACAAACTCGTTCGAGTAGTTATCAGAGAACGTTAAACTGTATCAACTCAGTAATTGATTCAACGCCTCAAAAATTTAAACACGTTAAGGAGGTACACAGAAACGGTTGCCCTGTTGGATTTGGCTGTCTTACGAGCGAACTGTTGCTTGTCACATGGTGGTGAGTTAAAAACGTTGCTGAAACCAGGCCACACCCTATGACGACGGACTGACACCGAGAGGGCCAGCCTTTTGTGAAAAGGCGTCGAGGGTGTAAAATAAGAGAGGGATCCTTTCGAAGGATAAAGCATTTTTCCAGTAGTTCCAAGGGATTACTTTTATGATGGAAGATGGGGTTGGTGTGCGTGGTTTAGGTAAGATTTCAGGTTCAGACGGTGATGAGTATAAAGGTAATATAACTTCTGGGAAGTTGCGCCTTGTAGTCCCGTAGAAAATAATACGGTTGAAGAGTTTACTGCCTACATTATCGCTAAATCAAGAGATTACTGCCTACAACATCTCTGTAACATCGGTAAACGTCTACCGAACTACAAGGCACAACATTCCAAAAGACGGTCATATTCACTGGGTTCAGGTAGCAGTAGGATTGGGAGGGGGAGGCATAAGAGTTAACTGTATTCTACGTTCGCATCAATTTTTAACTTAGGAAAATACGCGAACAGTTAATATACGAGGTGCGATCGGAAAGTTTCTAGACTGCGCCTATAAAAACCCGTAAACTTATCTCAGGTATTAAATTCATCCATCACCCTCGAAGTAATTCCCCTGGGAGTGAACACAACGATCCCAGCGCCGCTGCCAAGCCTGGAAGCATCCCTGGAAATCTTTCTTTGTCAGCCTGTCAAGCACCATCTGCGATTCTGCCTGAATCTCTTCTATCGTCTCAAATCTCCTTCCCTTTAGCTGAATTTTCATCTTTGGGAAGAGGAAAAAGTCACACGGAGTTAAATCCGGCGAATAAAAAGGGTGCGGGATGACGGCCATGGTGTTTGAGGCCAAAAACTGCCGAACTTTGAGGGCGGTGTGCGCTGGCGCGTTGTCATGATGCGTCGCATGTGGAGTTCTTCCTTTAGAATCAGCTGACAGGTCCCATAGCCTATCCCAACAATGTCGCACAAGTCGTAGATAGTACGACGTCGATCTTCGTGAATGGCCTGCCGAATCTTCGTAACATTTTCGGGCGTTGTGCTCGAAGATGGTCGTCCAGAACGCTCGTCATCATCGACAGAGGTTCGGCCATTTTTAAAACGTGAATGCCACACAAAAGTTTGTGCACGACCCATTGCGGACTCCCCAAATCCTTGCTTTAGCATTTCATAGGTTTCCGTAGCCGTTTTGGCGAGTCTTTGGCAAAATTTGATGCACACGCCATTCCGAAATCGCAGGAGGGTCGGTGTAATTCACTACCAAAACGCCCATAACTAAGAAACAAATGCTAATTCGATGATGCCGGCTGGCACACTGATTCACTATGAATGTAGGCCGCACCCCCTAAAGGCAGAAGCTCGTACTACATCCGGTTCGCCCGCTATTGACACAGTCTGGAAACTTTCCGATCGCACCTCGTACATAACCTAGTACAGTTCACATGTTTACTGAACGTCTGTGGAAAGGTGTTTTTACTGCATATCAGAAACCTATCTCATTACTCTATAGCCCAGACAGTGCAGTGCAGTGAAAATTGTCACCAAGTGCTTGTATATTCACGTGTATAGAAGTAATTTTTCAAACGTTCTCACATTTTCCGTATCTTAATCAAACATTCCTCAACTATACTTGCACCATTTTCAGTTCAAGCATTGAAGTCCCGCAGTGTTCACGATCTCAAACTCCGATCCCCTGGATAGGACGTCTATCGCCAACAAGCCCTACTGCCTGACCTTTGATTTATGACGGTGACGCATACAATTTTTTTAAAATGAAGTTTCCTTTTTCAGCGATTGCATGACGTACACTTCGCTGGGCAGTGAATCTCTCGATTCGAACAAATGTCGGACTATGCGCACATACAATGAAGGTCATTTCATATCACGTCAGCGCCTGCGGCCGTGAAACAACACTTCAGCGACAGATGTTGGTCTTCTGGGTTCTTGCGCCGCGTAATCTGTGCATATTAAAGTTTCAGATGAACGTACTGTCTCTATCTTGAATTGTTCGCAGTTTCGTCTTTCTGTTGTTTCCCAACTGATAGGAAACATACTGACTCCACCTCAATGTTTTTTTAAACTGCAAATGATCACCAACACCGTATCATTTTTAATGGCTCATTATCATAATCATTACTCTGATTTTACAAGATGCAATTCAACTACGATAATACATGGCGTCTAATAAATTCCAATTACAAAGCGGTTATTTTGCCTACTAGATTAAGGGGTCGTAAAGCACTCTTCAGGAAGCTCTCTCTTGCTCTCTCTCCCCCATTTATACAGCGCCACTTCACCACTAAATACGATTACTTGAAATCATACCAGTCTCTATTATGAACTATACAGTCGACTTGTTCAAATACGAACAAGTTGAGGCACTCAACATTCAGTCCGTATGATAGCGAGTCTTATCACGTGAGTGCTAATAATCATAAAGCTTATCTTCCACTTCAAAAGCTGGGTCTCAGATGGCTTTGTGACAGACAGACAGACAGTACATTCTGTTCAGGCCCAGTGGTTAAACCAACACAGCAATCCAAGGTACGCGATTATTAACAGCCCCAACCAATTCTGTCGTTACATGCGCGGGAGAAATGCAGACGCAGGCAGAATAGGAATGTGAACCTGTATTCCGGCTGCGTGCTTAGCTGTTTTACCACAGTGCGTCCTCCGAACTGGTAAAATAATCCTGCTGAAGTTGGCAACGGCGCAGTGAGCAGTGAACAACACAGTGCACTTCTTGCAAGCATAGCTGTCATGTCGTCGGGGCATCAGAAGCGGAAAAAGCCGATCCCTCAGTATGGATAGCTGGGTAATGTTAAGAGTGTGGTTACAAGTGACAATAAAGCAATCACAGTGATGGTAGAGTGGTAAACGTGGCGTATTGGAGGCTTCGTGTTCCGTGTCGTGACACATTTGTTTGGTGCAGACAACCTACACGACCTAGGACAAGGGTGGACAATTAATTTAACTCAGGAGCCAGACGGAGTTATTTCTAAATGGCCGTGGGCAGGAAAGTTTCGCCAGCGAAACAAAAACAGAGAAGTAGCTAAAAAGATTAATCTCGCTATCTGAACATACCTTCCCGGCACGGGGGGGGGGGGGGGGGGAATCCGCAATTAATAACAGTTCGACACCCGAAAGGGGAATGGATTTCTTTCTTCGCTATGTTATGACCGGTTGTGGGCACCTCTCTGCATCCTATTCAACCGGTACCGAGGGCTCTTTCGAGGAAAATCGATGTCACAAAATGGCTGTCTTTGTCGGCGGTACCGCCATTTTAGTATCTGTCGCTGTCTAGTGATGTAAATTCCTTTCCAATTGCCTTCCGATTCGTCATACGTCCATTTCTTTACAAAAACAAGATCCCGTTTTCCTTAATACTGCGTGGATTCTATTTCGATTGCTGTAAACAAGGCTAATGGTTTTGTTCACACACCAATCTGATGACGATTCATCTTCCTGGAATACGCCCACTTTGACATATTCTCTTATCTGACTCCTCTATTCTTCTGCAATTCATTTTACGTAAGCACGACTAAAATATCTGAACTAATTTACTAGGGTGAGGCAATCACATTTTTATCCTTATCCGCATTAAACAGAAGATAGCCGTCTTCTGTGCACCCTCCCTTTTGGTTAAGAGTACTAGACGTCAGCGACAAAATCGTCTCGCCATTTCGTAAGCGTACAGAAAATGGCTGCCAAAATGTAGCAGTAATAGTGATTAACCATCAGAAACGTTTTAATAGCCAGTGGTTATGCGGAAGGGTCATTGGAAAAATGTCCCGTATTCTTTTCTCACAAGAAACAAAAATTACATAAACCAACTAAAATTTGGTCTCTACTAATTCTGAATACATGGATAATGCACAATAAGTTTTTTAGTATCTGTACACCTAATTTACGTAATTTTTAGCTGAGAAATGTTTTTGGGACAAACGTTCTGAGTAACTTACCCATTATTCATTTTTACCGCCATAGACGAATAGGCTTGAAAAAGAAGGCTTCTTTATAGCAGTGTTCCGCAGCCGACGTGCCACCACAGGGTTCCTGGTGTGCCATGAATTTTGCAAGAACTGTACATTCGCACTTCATAGTTAGAAAGAGGCAATATCTTATCTTTCGTAGTTAGAATTGCTAATAAACACGGGTTCATCATGGATAGTTTTATTCAACATGTGTTATGTTTTGCGTCATATGCCTGCATTTTTATGTGGTCAGGACTTATATGTCGATACGTGTTTACATCCATTTGTGGTTTTGTACCCATTTCCATGGGGCGAAATTTTGTGATCTGTCGTCATGTCACTGTCGAATGATGGTGTGCGACGGGTGACGAAAAGTTGCGGAACACTGGGGGAAAAGAAGTTTTCCAGACTTTCTCAAGTGTCAGCGCACTACTGATATTCAGCATTTTATGGCACACCAAAACCCCATAACCATGGATAACTGAAGTTTAGCGTATCCCCATTGGATGAGAAAAGAATCTGAATAGGCAGGCCACTGATAACTGGAGGGACACAGATTTTTTCTCTACGTCACACTGTCCTTACCAACCTCCACCTGCCCTGGGCTTGTGCATTTTGTGTGTCCAGTGACGAAGAGGCTCTGATAACAGCGAGGGACTCTTGTGTATGGAACACACACATAGCTCAGCGAAATCACGCGAGCCCGGTTCCAGTTGGTCGTACAACACTCGCAGAAAAAAAACGGCTGGTACAAAGGCAGTGGACATTTTAAAAACGCCGCTTTAACACGTAACAGCTCCGCTAGACGATCTTAACTGGGCCTTCAAAACCACACCGTTTAAACGTCCTACATTTTTTAAATACGTTACAGAGATGAAGGAACATACTAAACATTATTTTTTCTCACGTTCATATCAATGTGGGAAAACCTCGATAAGTTTGAGCTTCACGTCTCCATAAAACTGAATAATCCGGCCTACGAAAATAGGCATTTTAAGCCGTATCACTCCTTTTCAAGACAGCATTTCAATAACCTATAAATATTCCGTTAAGAGCTCTGGCTGAAACGACTTGGGGGTAATATAATAATCTTACAGGTCTACACGTTACTGAATAAGTTGTTCCACGCAGCGAGAATCTCTAGAACAGTAGATATCAACTCATCTGGTCAAGAAATTTCCTGCATCTATGGAACGCAAAAGTTCACAACCGTGCCAAAGCTAACGACTGAAATCTATTTAAACCATCTTCCATTAAACCATCAAGTACGTGTAGTTTCTACTCGTTCTTGACCTTCGCACTATATAAGGGTGGGTAGTCAACGTCACACCCGGCCGCGCTTAGCCCCCGATATCCACTGGATAGGAGATCAGGTGGGCACCAGAGCCGGTCTAGGCACAGAGATTAGAAGAAAAATCCTTTGTCTCTGTCGAAGATCGAACCCCGATCGTCTATCCCCTGTCAGTTTACTGACATGCCTATTCCTGGTAATTGAATTATCACAAATCACAAATTAAACAAATGAATCTCCCATCCTGCTGTCACTTCCTCTTTCGAATGCTCATAAATTCTTCCTTGCACTTTCATTTCAAATATTGTCAAGTCTTTAGAAGCGATACCAACTTCTAAACTCGAATAACGCTAGAAAATTCCAGTTCGTATAGGCCTATATTTATATTTTGGTTCATTAGTTACGCCAATACAAATGTAAGTTTACGTTAAGGAAATACGTACCATGTCAAGTTACAACACAACGAACCCTCTACTTAGCATTCACCTTAACCCAGTATCACGCTTTGACGCAACGGTTGACTCATTTAAAAACAGGTGAGAAATACAGCTGTAAAAATTCCGATATGTGATTCTGTATCATTTATCTTCAAACGGGTATTCTGAGTTCACTAAAACAATGTGTATTCCATGTATTCTTATAAACGTTTTAATATTCGTCACTAAAATGATTCATGCCTCAAGTATCAAATGCTTGGGGTTGTACCATGTGGCAACCCTGTTTATACACCTGACCCACTCTAGCCACTGGGACCGGAACTTGCACTGGTACCTTACCTTGCTTCACAATGCTGAAGATATGAAGACGCTGGATCATCATCACCACCGCCAGCACTGCCACCAACAACACCAAACACGGGATGGTCCATCATTAATCTGCTGAGACACTCCATTTCCTTAGCTCTAACAAAACAACTCGCCACTACTCAACTCACGACTTCATCACACTCGCTCGGCTAAGCGACTAGCCAAGTAATGGTAGGAAGGCCTCTCTATCCAGGTCAGTAGGACATGAGAGGCTGCACTGCGCTGGCGCAGAAGCAAGCGATCCAAGCGAGGACCACGCTAAGCAGGCAGTGGCGGATTTCAAAACTACGTGTTCAACTAACCACTCCAGGCTTCTTCCCTAATTATACGTTGTTTACCAAACGCTTCAAATTCAAAAGTTTAGAAGCGTATAACGCCAACACAATTTTTAAAACTTCTGTGCTATGATAGTCTCAGTCTATTCTAAGCTTTTAATGAAATGGTCTTCCACTATATACACTAAACTTGCTCCACGGAATACAATCCTTCTTCAGAAGCTAGTAATACGCTCAGACAGTCAAAAATGTATTTGGTGTTTACGAAACCCGAAGGTTCATTACCGTGACGACCTCTATCCTCAAACCAATTCCCGCAAGATATATTTTTATATTACAACCCCATCTATATATAACTACCTAGATTTTCCAAGCGGTCTCTTCTCTTTAGGCTTTGCAACCAGTATTTCATACGCATTTGTCAACTCGCCCTTGCGCGCTACATGCCACACCCATCTCACTCTCCTTGACTAGTTGATCCTAATAACAATTAGTAAAGACGACGTTCTTTCAAAAACAAAACAAAATGAATACGGTCAAGACACCCAATTACCTCAGGATGGTGGTCTAGCGGTTAGAACGCTGGCCTTGTAATCCTGGGGTCTCGGGTTCGATTCCCGGCGGTGCCTGAATTTATAACTTGTGTTGGGCAAGACTAGGCAACACGGAGTTTTCCTTCGGGGGCTTCCCCGGTTTCTCCGTGGCATCCCATTCACACACAGAAGAAGGCAATGGCAAACCACTTCTGGATCATCTGCCAAGAACGTATATGAACAGGTCCCAGTCCTAGAAAAGGATGGAAGGATCCTGTTCATATGGACCTGTCGTCAGACAGAACACTAAATAAATAAACATGTAAATTCCAAGGGTATATAAGAAAGGAAGACATCATTTTACCTAGGGGACAGAGAAAAAGATTGGAAACTACAAGTCAGAACAACAATCTCAGGTGACCAAGATTGGAATTTGGGGGTCTTTGTAGCACGAGCAACAATTTCTGAATCCTAGGTCACAACAAAGGTTTCAAGATGTGTCCACACATTTGCTTATCTGTGCCTGTACGCAGCGATTGTCTTGCTAAATGCAGCTTATTGCATTCATATAAAGACGAATCTTCGAATGAGGGAATGGAAAAGACAGATTAGTATAAATGCCGACTGACTAATTCCATGGAGCACAAACAAATGTGAGTCTGACATTTACAAAAATGGCCAAAACATTGCTCCACGTGTAATGGGAAACACGAAGGGGTTTTTTACGTGTTCACACGTGCTCGTTACGGGATCCTGCACTGAGCCACAGCCCATAACCTCGTACGCCATTATCTTTAACATCTATTTTAATATTCTCCTCTCATGTAACCAGTTATCCCCAAGTAATCCATCCTTCGTTTTTTGAGACTGAAATGTATGAAATTCTATCATCCAGTATCCTCTAGCCTCAAGATCACTGACTTCACCACCCTAACATATCTTTACGGCTCAGACATAAATAAAATGTCTGTACACGAAATACCACCTCTCTTAAACACGCAACAAGATAGCAATGACAGCAGAAACACGTCCAGCTGCCGTACTGGCCTTGAAATTGTGATTTGCCACAAATGTAGAGTGGTAGACTCTATTGTCATGGTAGGTACACGTGCAACGGCGGATCGAATATAGAATACTAATTTCGCTCTTAACGACATTGATAAAGGGGCAGGGCATCTACGTAGATATCGCATGGAATACGCTTTGAAAGATTCAGTGTAGCCAATATCCCACCGTAATTATAGCAACGTAGACGCACAAAAGAAATATGCTAACATAACACAGCACAATTCGAGTTCTCACAAATCCGTCGATGGTGTCCCGGGCGATAAATACATAAACGTTTGACCGCACAATACTGGTATACAAGACACAGAATATCTGTAGTGGAGAAAATAATTTACTTTTCCAAACCAGAAATGTGTAAGCCATCAGAAAACACGAAGTCAATTGGCAATGAACACAAAGCTTACAGTCCAAGAGAACTACGGTATCTTAAACACAATGTAAACGCTAAAGAAGACTATTACATAACTTGCAATTAAAATCAATACCAACAGATTGTAAGAATATAATCATAGAAAAACGTGCAGACCTCTGCTTTAACCTTCGCGAAGTATAAAATTAATTCGCTTCTTTACATTGGACATACAGGCTAAAGAATTCATATAAATACAAAACGCAAGTAAAACCTCGAAACTTTCCATACAATTCATTCATCACAAGCTCAACATCGCGTTACTCTTGGGCTGTTTCAACAAACAAACTAAGTCCGCCAACCAATTACCTCACACTAGAGGAAACGTTGATGAACCAATGAGCCTACAAGCAAATTCTGGCGGTAGCGTGTCGGTTTCATTGACTCTCACCTCTGTTGCCAAACTTAAGAAGCCAAAACACACTATTCTACAAACCGATTCTGTCAAGCCCCATATTTTATCCAGGCACCCAAGGCATTATCGCATCCCCCCAAAATAGTTTACGCTCATTATTTTTACAGAGAGAAATCATTTCGAAGCATACTAATTAGCGAGCGTGCTAAAGAGGTGGGGCAATATGCCACTAATTAATTTTAAGTTAAACAGGAGTTTGATCTCAGGATCGCCAGGTGTATGTCCACGGGTGTGATGCATCGTGCCTTCGGATGGGAGTTTGGAGTCTGCAAAAATTTTAAAATATTACAGATAACTGTCACTTTCTAAGAGCATTATTTATTATTCTCGTATAACTCTGATGTATCAACACAATATTTTTAAAACGCACAGATATGAGAGCACGATGTGAAGGCTAGTCGTGGTATACGTAATGGAATTTGCAATTTCTTTAACCTTCGTATTGTACCCACTACAAACTATACGCTTCTCCTAGTTATCTTCAAACAAAAGATGTTGGCAACCCTCAGCTTTAACATTAAACCAATAATTTAAAGCCAGGAGTATCCCACATAAATACACGAGCTTTAAAACGGTCAAATTAAAAGTCTTGCGAGAGGCCTAAGCCATATCCGGAAACAATGCCCTGGCCATATCTAAGGCTGGCAAAAATTTACGGACAACCCAAAGCAACATAACCTCGGTCACTGAAAAAAATTACCGAATACATCCCGAACACAATCGACGCGAATCTCCGATGGCCGAAAGCTGTCAGTTCTACGGCATTTCGTACACAACAATTCTGCACCACCCTAAAAAGAAACCGCGAATGTAGCACGAGGTGAGTGCTCTGTACGTTAAGGCCAGCAGCAAAATAAACATCAATGAAATATCTGAATGCAAATCCATTAACCTAAAAAAGAAAAAGCTGTGTGTGTACGATCCGCCACTGTTTGTTCTTGTGTAAGCCGGATGAAAAGTGTATGTTGTACAGCTGATATGTGGCTGTATCATGACGCAGTGGGGAATCATAGTGGGAAAATGAAGGCGATAACAACATTGACCTGCTTCCCAGTTTCCTCTCTCCCTTCCTCACACCGCCGCAGGCTTCAGCCAATCTCATGTAACGAATGACGTGAACTACTAGGGAAAGTCGTCATAAATGACCATTTACATATCGTTACGGAGATACAAACGCTTATTTCGGGAACTCCTGACTTCGACGAGGAGTCACTTGAGATTGTGTGACGTCGCGACGCAGCTGACAAAGCAGATCGTCGCAAGACATCGCATTCCTTGCGTTAGCTATGTGGTTTATGTCAGAGTTCCACGAAATGGCCTTTCCAACCATGGCTTTCGACCACACCTCGCACTTGGGCGATTCAAGTTTGATCCTCAAGGCACGACATACATGGGCAAAGACTGGGGATATTTTAAAACAGAGCGCCAACGCCAATCTGTTGGCATACGAGGGAGAAAGTATTGGGAAAATTGGCATAAAGGTGTCATAAGAATGTCTGTAATTTTTAATTTTCGCCGAAGAGTATGTTATCAAAGCAAAGGGAGATGGGTAATGCATCTAGCAGGACAGATAAATACGAACGCAAAATTTCGGTCCGGAAACAGCGTTGAAACCGATGAAAGGCCGTGAAAATCTCACAGAAAGTAGCAAAAGTTTCATGCACTTTTAGGTACAGTTGACTGGCTTTTAGACAGTTTTACACCTAATAAAGCATTATTAAGTAGGATTCGGAATGGACACGGTCTGAACGTGGTTCCGAATGGAAGAGATCCCGAATTCGTGGATTTCCTCAGTTATCCGAGTAAAGTGGTTTCTCAGCAACTTTAAATTTATACTAAATTGTGACGAGTAAGACTTATCACATGATGCACCGTGTATAAAAGTTTTCCGACGTTTCAGAGGTGCTTACCAGATCCATCATCAGGGCTCAACAACCCAGAATACAACCATCTTTATACACACCGCCTTGAGAACCTCAAATCTCACTTGCTATAATCGCCCTGATTGTGACATCAAACACTTCCAAAACGTCGCTAAAGTACCAGGCTAGACGGAGCAACAAACCCAGAAGACAGCCATCTTGCTTCTTGCGTCTAACTGCTTTTTACTGTCGTTTTGTCAAAAATATTTGCGGCACATCCGCACTGAGCCACAATCACAGGGCATTACCGACAGTCCATGAAGAAAACTGCATGTGTATGAGTGTGTATATACATGTATTCATTACGTAACATAATTACCTTTAATTCATCTCATGCCGTTTCTACTGGCAATGAAACTCGGTAGGGCTTATTCCGATCAGCTATTACGTAAGAAAACTTACTACATTCCGGTTTTGCAAACCATACCATAAGTTCTTGTTAATCGATGTCTTTCTGTATGGTCTGTGGAAGTTCTCTGATACTGTGAAGGAGTCAGTACTCAATCCACGATATAATAACGAAACAGATAACTGAACTTTGAGCAAGTCACATCTTGAATTGCATAAGGAATATAACGTGTCCATGCGTGAGAAGGTAATCGCATTGATGATTATTTGCCTCGTGCTCTTCGTGTTCATAAAAAAAACAGGGCAGATGTACTCTCTAGACCAGTGGGATTCAACCTTTTTTGTTCGCGTACCCCCAGATATAATTTCTCTCCGACTTTGTACCCCCAAAGTCGTTGGTGTATAATTCAAGTTATACATAGTATATAATCTACATCTAAAATAAATTAAATAAATTACATTACTGATTATTCGGTGTTTATCATAAAATAATATATATTTTTTTTAAATTTCACGTATCCCCTAAGATGTCTTCGCGTACCCCAGGTTGAATACCACTGTTCTAGAGCAGTGCTTCCC
This sequence comes from Zootermopsis nevadensis, assembly GCF_977971745.1. Lineage (NCBI taxonomy): Eukaryota > Metazoa > Arthropoda > Insecta > Blattodea > Termopsidae > Zootermopsis > Zootermopsis nevadensis. The sequence continues at coordinate 8,848,002 of NW_028259153.1, read as the reverse complement.
AAACCTGGGTAAATTACCCAAAAATGGGTAAAAGTGGTTTTTCTTTGGCTAACGACACATCCATTTCTGTGTGACTTGACTGAAATCCCTGATAGTGTTAATGATTTTCAAGAGCAAATGACGGAGTTTAGGTCAAGCAGTCAGTGCAAAATGTTATTTGAAGAAGAAAAAAGGACCATTTGGAGTCTGTCTAGTTAACATTTCACGATTAATATCCTGTGTTAGCTGCAGTTCCCGAGCACCTACATGTGAGAAGTAGGATTTTCTACTCTTGCCTTCATAAAGAGCACAAAACGAAACTGTTTGCTGAACCCCCAATACGATTTGAGATGTGCTCTGTCTCCAATTCCTCCCAATTTTTCGGAACTAGTAAATAAGATGGACCAGTGGCATTGTACTCATAGTTGGGACCTGGGTGATGAAATATTCATGGTTACCAAATTGTTTGTGGCCGCTAAAATGTTTAGAGATGTTTAAAATAAAGACATTGCATCAAAAATATTGTTTGCTTCCTATTTTTTACCGATCTCTCTTCACTTGTCATATGTTTTCTGTGCAATTAGTGTTTTACCTACATTGGGTAAAAAGAACTTTCTGATAAGCGGTTTTGGGGTAATGAAGGAAAAATTTGGGAAGCAGTGCTCGAGAGATACACTGATATTCTAAACGCATTCTTCACTCCACATCACGTGGGTCGTTCTTGCACTGATGTGTCCCGAAATCGGTGTCACATCTTTGGCCGTGCTTGTGTCGACGCGATCCCAGGCCATTTTTTGCGCGCTGCGTGGTGAAAAGCCGATTACTTGATTAACTTATGATCGTGTTACGTGCACGCATTGGGTTTGCTCTCTGCTCAGAACCCACGTCCAAACCGAAGGTCGCCAGCCACCGGATTCCGGGAAGCAAAACATCCATTTATTCGTACAGGAATGGCATGTGGCTTTGTTGTGGTCCATCGGATTTCACAACAAACTTATCACAATTACCTCAAAACAGTAGTACGATCGTTAATTACTAACCGTCCACGTCATATAAATAGCTTATTACATATGTGTAAGCCAATTAGGACGTTCAGTTAAAACAGCTCAAATAACATCTGTTCGTATAACACGCGCTGCGAATAAAGTGACCAAACAGATCAAAATCACGTTTATTGTCACAATAAATTAAAAATAGAGTACAACGAAGTGACAGCACTCTATATAAGAATTCGCTTTTTTATTACTAACAAACAGTACAGAAACATATTTTGAGCGCAATCACTAGGCTGGTGAAGCAAGGTATTAAAACACGGATTCGATGACTGTACAGTGTAATCACAATTGGCTGCGTTTGTGGACCGGGGAAAACAAAGGCAGTGTTAAGTGTTGGTGTTTGGGGTGGGAGGTACCTAAAAAGTACAATACACAGCGAAGCAGTTCTCTCTTTTATAGGGTACCTCCATTATTTTCCGCTGTGTTGGTGATACTCTGAGTAAAGAAACGTTTCCAATTACCGCCGTCATCGCCAGCATTGGTGGTAAACAGTGCTGCACTCTAACGGGGTTCTATATCAATCACGCCCCGCATCGAATGTCATGTTTTCTTTACGGATAAGGCAATTTCAAACAGAACTCTTGTCTAGTAATTGTCTCCCCGACCAGATTCACAAATGCAATGGTATAATCGACTTGACATCCAGCAAACAGAAAACATTTTGAAAAGATCGGGTAAGCTCTCAAAACTCAACATTGCAGTGTATCAAACTCTCTTCTCTAACCAAACTAATATTGTATTAATTACTTCATTGTTTTATAAACCACACGGATAAGACAAGCGTTCTATATTAATACTGAGTTTAGTTAATAGACATCGTAGTTACTGTTGTACCCCCAAATGCAATTTCAAACACCTGCACTTCGCGGCCCGAGGCAATGACACTCGATATCCGCAAAAGCGTTCTTTGGCTAGTAGAGATGCTAGTGGAGCTGGCAGACGAGCCTACTCTGTGTCACGGCAGGTAGCAAGCAAGGGCAGGCAATGTGTTTTGATTCGGCCGTCAATCGTAAGTCCTTTGTGCAGAACTTTTCTCTAACGGTACTGTCAGTAGCTTATAACAAGTGGGCTAGTCCCAAGTGAGCGGAGTGAGTTTTAAAGACGTCAGTTACAACGTCGATACATTCAAAATCGGATGTCTCGTCGAAAACGTAAAGCAGACGCAGGAAAATATTCAGAACACACAGTTTCACGAAAGAGGCGCAGGGGGAAGGGACACGTGCCCGAAAATCAGCCTACAAAAAATACGCATTTAATGTGCACAAGAAGGTGGAAGAGCCAACTAAAGTTTCCGAAAGATAATTTCATGCATTTTGGGAGAGCAGAAAAAGCATGAGGGCAAGGGACTTTATTCAATTCGCCCGACAAGTGTCGAAACGTGACACACAGAGCTTTACAACAAGTGTGTCATTCGGCGGACAATTCATGAATTCTGTGTGCAAGGAAAAACACCAGCAACCATCCTCCTTCCGAAACTAAAGGGCAGGATTAATTCCAAAGGCGGTAGCACTAGCTTAGGAAACACTGTGAAGGAGCTTCGGTTTCTACGGTAGACGACTACAAACAACAAGATGGTGTTGATAAAAAATCACGATGCAAATTGTGTGAGAAGCAGGAAGCCGCCGTGGTTTCATTCCGAGCCATCTGTTATCTCCAGTTGTAATTATTACGTTCAAACACTGTTTTTACTGATTGTTACGATTATCAGTACCCGCTACGGAAGTAAGCATCAGGTCTAGTTTTCTTCGCATGGACTGTACATCTTGGCGGCAGACGGCAAAACATTATTCTACTATTTTGTAAGTGACTCGCTCCTAGCCTTCCGCCTAAAAATTTCCCCGGCTAAAATGCTTTGGAACCAACGCACTGTTGGCTCTCACTAGATTTCTACGCAGTATCACTGGTGTGTAGATAAATGTGTACTTGTATTCTGAAGGTGCCCTATTCGAAATCGACTGGGTTATCGGTAGTCCATAACTTCCTCACAGTCTGTACAGGAACATTGAAATAGACAATGCTCGTGCCTTCACTATTCATCTCCCCATTTCGCCCGTAGAATTTACATTATGCAGTTCAAAATGTGTGTGAAGTGTCATCGTTGAACCGGTGTTCTAGAAACGCTGGAAAGTAGTATAAGACTCGTTTACGGTTAACATGCCAGTTAACATTCATCCGGAATCAAACTCCCAACACGGAATATCAAAGTCAAAAACAAAATTTTATAAACTTCTCCCCTCTAAATATAGCAGAAGGTGTGCAAAGACATGTATTCTAAACACAAAGGCCTGAATATAAAACTCGTATATTTTATATTCAATGCTGTGACGCATAACATAAAATAAATTCCTCACTTACCGGCCTCTGTGGGACCAACTCCATGTATCAGTGTCCTTGAGGAGATAACAGTTGCTTATGCGCAAGAAATTGTCCGCCTTTTAATGAACTCGAAGATTCACTATCTCTCGACCCTACTCTAAACCAGATCAGTCCAGCTCCATTACCCTCACTTTCGCTTAAATATCCCCAGCTGACTCCAACCTCCAGTTGTTGTTGTTGTTTTTTTGTTTTTTTGTGATTTCACCTTTGTGTTCGTGTTCGTATATAGCATGCCATGCCCAATCCGCCAAATATATTTAAATTTTACAATTATTCGGCCAGCACGTTACCAAACTTCGATTACTAAGCCTGGGTTTAAACTAATGTCCCAAAAACGTCGCTTAATGACTTCTATGTAGGCCTACTGTTTAATGTTCTGTCGTACCGATGACACACCAGACATCAAGCTTGGACATACTCGTACGTTATCGCAATTATTAACAACTACGTAAGATAGTTTTACGGTCGAACAAGGCGAAAACAAATTGGAGAATGAATGATGTGTAAATAAAGAGTAATTTCGTGATCATACAAAACGGAATGAAAAAGTATCAAGATGTGTGACCAGATTCCGTAAACATGAAACTGTGAAATATGAAGAGAATATCAACGTTTAACATAAACATGATAAGACTACCTCAAAAAACGTATCTTGGTGCGACAACACAATCTGAATAACCTCTGTTCTGTCACAACCAAGCAAGTTATCGGACAATTGCGTCGAAGTGCAAGGAACAGCGCATGGCAACCAACATGACGACGATCTTAGAACTCCAATTGTCCTAAACATGTTGAAGGTAGATTCTGAAATGTGATTTAAACTGTCTTCCGTAAAAATTCTCTTAGTCACAACACGCAAGCTAGCAATCCAGCAAAAGTAAATTTCCCACTCCTTCCTTTCTAAACAGGTCCACAGTCTCTCAGGTACTTAAAGAAATCTCCGTATTTTAATGGGACCAGAAAATTAATTTACGCATTCAAAACTACCCGCCAATGAATGCTATCCTGAGCCAGATAAATCCAGTCCACATCAGCACACAACACGTTTTAAGATACAGTTTAATATTATCCTTCCACATTACAAATGTCATATTCCCTCCATATTCTTGTGTGTTCATTTGTCTGACATTTGCTTAAAACAACATCGAAGTGGGTGTGGGTCACAGAAAACCCCCATAGAAACCCACAAGATGACATTCGCAAACCACAACTGGTTTACAGTTTGATGTGTGATTCTTACTAATGGAATAATCCAGACAAACATTTTTAAAAAAAATACTGACATAAATGCGGTGACTATAAATGGAAAGAGATACCGAGAAATTACAACCTCCAAAGTCCAACTGTCGAGAAGGAAAGCGACGGAACGGTACGTTTCAACAGAATGAATACTGGGTCACAGAAGGGATCCCGTAGTGGAGACAGACGCTGCACAAAAAAACTAATCCCAAAAAAGTGGTAACAGCAATGGCTGTGGCCAACACGTGAACACCAGTAGCAGAGTCATAAACAGGCCAACAACCAGGATCCTATTGGTCTCCTTTCTGGCTATCCCCTATCCATTTTTCAAACAAAAGCGTGCAGATGAACGTCAGCACAAACAATGCACCATCTGTAAAGCAAGATAATGGGAGAAATACGTAAATACGGCAGTCTCATGGAGAATGTCCTTCCAAGGTCCGGCACAAACGACATGAAACAAAACTAATCAATCAACAAATTCTACACTCAAAAATCATTTTCGCAACCGCTCAACCGTTCGCCATCGGCGACTAGTGGTTAGTGTGCTCGCCACTGGCCAAGGTTCGCTGGTTCAATCCCGGCCGAGGTAGATGGATTTTTAAGGGTGATAAAAATCCGTAGCACAACTTCCTTCGGAGGGGAAGTAAAGCCAGCGGTCCCATGTCGTACATTTGCGGCATGTAAAAGAACCTTACGAGCATGAACGAGATGTTTCGTAGGCAAAAATTCAGAGGCCATTTCTCACTCAAGTCTCCTGATTTAACAGCTAGATGGCTCTGGCAGTCAAATCAGGATTGAGTAGAAATTGCGCAGTCAGTGGGCTGGTAACTCAGTACTCATAAATGCACATTTCAAGACCAAAAAACCTCCGAAAAGGGGAGCGGCGAGAAACAACAACAACTGCTGAACCGAATAAAAGCTCCCTTAACATGTAATGCATTAATTTTATCAGTTCTAAAAATAGTCAGAACCAGTCAGATGCTGCTTCGTAGATAAATATTCTGATTATATGCTAAGAGTTCTCTGTCAAAAACCTTGCAATCGCAGAGACTTCGAATTAGCAACGTCCTTTACGTAATCCCTCGATATCAATGCTAATACAAAGCGAGAAATTAATTGTATGACTATCGGCCTATAGACTGGATAATATCGCAACGAAATTGTTGCTTATTGCATTTACAGAGTCATAAAGTGTAGTAACTCTACTTAAGTGTCCCAATGTTAATAAGTGACTGAAGACAAAAAAGACTTGTACTTCGTATATTTCTGGTGAATTGAGATGGAATACGAATGTTAATTAACGTATTTATAAAAGCCCGCTTAGGGTCCTTATCCTGTGTCAGATGAATATAGTCCACAGCCTTACAGGCATATCCTATTTTTATTTAGTTCGACTTTAATATTATCCTTCCATCTACGCTTTCGTCTTCAAAGTGTAAATTTTAATAAATATGCCACAGTAAAATATAAGAATATGAAAAATAATCCAATCCAATTCTAAAGGGTTCTGACGATGGTGGATTCCACTTAAAATTATTCATTGTCTGGACTTTTCCCATCGTCCTTGTTTTAAAGAAGAAACCACGACGTTTCGGAAACTGGCTCGTTTCCGTCTTCAGGCGAGAGGTACCTACTCAGTTGGGTCCGTTAGACCAGGGGTGGCCAACCCGCGGCCCGCCTTAAACATTTTTCCGGCCCGCGAGATTCATCACACTTTTACAAAATATATTTATTTTATAATGGCCAAAGTAGTGAAAACCAATGTATTAAAAAAATACATTATTTGTGCATCCATATATTCAAAAATTATCTGTCGAAATTATGAGAAAAAATTAACTTTGATTTTAAAATAATATTTTTCACTCCAAAAAAATGTCTGTAATGTATCTAAATCTAATATGGGGATATATAATTTTATATGTGGCCCGCGGAGTTATGATGCATTTCCAAAGTGGCCCGAAAGATCATTTGGGTTGGCCACCCCTGCGTTAGACAGAGCTAGTCTCCGTCACAAGTTTATTTACCAGTATTCTTTATAAACAAAATCAAGCCTGCAACTTGTTAGAAATAATGTAAAAATATCAGAGCAAACCTCTTTAATGGGATGCCAACTTTTTAAAGCAAATACAAGAACTGGACTTAGACGACGAGAGTTTTGTGGCATTCTTTAAAAATATAAACTCAGTGACAAATCTTACTTAGGTACTGGACTGAAATGGAAGTTCGTTATAACTCAAAATACAGGAACACGTGTGGCAAAATTTGAACAAAGTAGTTCAGGGTCGTCAGAGAAGAAAAACTGCGGGCCTTGTCCCCCGCATTGTCTGAATGAGGCCAGTAGATCACTGTAACTTGTCACGTTATTTCGTCGCCATGATTTTTATCACTTAGGCTGACTTCTAATATTCTGAGAGAAGCAAACTCATGTTCCCACAGCCTACAACTTCAATTTCAAGGGACACGTAGATTCCGTACGAATTTGATTCAGTTACTAACAGATCTTAGATAATTTGACGACGCCACTTTAAGTACGCATATTAAAGAGGATAGCCTTATAAGATTCTTGTCAAGGATGTCGAAGGAAGCGAACGTGTCCTGTATTAAAGTACTGTGCACCATTTACTCTTCCGTTAGGAGCTTAAAATTTAATTACTATGTCTATTTGCTGGACAAACACAAGATTCCACTCATAAATAAAGACATTAAGAAGAACAAATACGCGTGGATTACTGTGTATGAGTGTGTGTATATTGAATGCATTAATGAGTTGCATTGCGATTCGCTGCGATCACTTTGTGTACCATCCAAACCAGGAGCTCTCTGCGTTCAACTTGGAAACTCCATTAGCCTACAGAGCCCTCTACAAACATGCCTTTCTGTTATCTCTCCGAGGCAATGCCTGTGTATCTCTAAGAAACCTCTTATTAATAAATACGCTACATCGTCTATTCTAGAATGATATCATATTGGCATATAAAAATTTCTTATAAAATCGCATGTAAATGCTGCTATCAGCCTACCGGCCGTACAGGTTCCTCCATGTTCTATTCGAAAGGTGCGCGTTTCTACATAATCTTACCCATAACACCGAAGGTACTAAGATTCGTTTGACTTTTCGTCAGTCTCCTGGCCAAATTCCAGGGGCAGTACCTGCAAATAAACCACAACCGTCTCCTTCCAAATCCATACCTAATAACGACTATAAGTTTTCCCATCTCATTTGACGCCTTACAAACTACGTACCTGAAACAGTGTAATTAAACAGCCTAGGGCTCGAATTTACTGCAGAGGTAAATGCTCACTTACTTTTGGACTAATTTATTTGTATTGGAGCCTATTACAGTCAACTGAAATCCATCTTACAATGTTATATCCAGGTAATAGTCTTGGATTAATCAGTTATAATTGATTATTCGTATTTTAAGAACCCAGAATACAGACACCACGGTGACAAAAAACCTATACAGGAGTAACTGAACGAGAAAGGGCACTATTACAGCAGTCACAGTGGTAAAATTGCACCAAAACACTAGCAAAAGTGAAGGAAAAGAAAGGACGAAACATACAAGCGCGAGAAAAAACACATTCGTTGCACAACTAAATTAATAATAACGTTGATTGATATTGATACAGGCATTTTTATGTGTTTCTTGTTAGACTGCTTACTACCTTATCTTCGTATTAAATTTTCGTATTAAAGCCTGACCAGAAAAAACACCCGTACACGCTTATTCCGAAATCAGTATTCTAAAGTTTTGAATTAAGTCGGTAAAAAAGTTTGTAATAACAACATTACATTACAAATATATAATGGCCTAATGCATTTGACTAAAAAGAGCGTGTAATAGCAATGTGACTCAGACACAAACTAAAATAACTATTTTCCATCTGTGCATTTGCACTCGAAATGATAACCGGTCGGCCATCGTGCGTTCGGGCTGCAGCTGGACTTTGCTACAGCCGTCGAGAGCCATTGCTGAATACCACATACATCACCAAGTAGTGAGACAGACTGCGGATGGCACACCATCAAGCCCTGCCAACGATGAGTGTACTCTCAAGTTACAACACGTGGCCTTGGAAAAGAACTATTTTAGTGATTTACTTTATTTGATGTTCGCAAGCAGAGGAAGACATTTTTCAAACGCAATGTGCATGTAATGACTTGAGGATGGAAAAACATAACTTCCAGTTGGCATACGCATTTGAAACGGAATATGTTAAAAATAACATGCCACATTCTAGGACCACCAGCTCCGTTTTCTTAGTAAACGTCTTTGTTTTGTTTTTTTACTACATCAACGATGAATTTGTCTGTCTTTGGAAATGACTGTAACAAACAAAAAATTGCATTCACAAATTATTAAAAGCAGACTGAACTCAGTTCACACAACGTTCCCTTTTCCTATTTAAAATTCAAAATTAAAACATTTGCATGTAAATTATACTGAGATTCATATCAGAATATGAACTGCAACTAACCTGTACTTTTATATGGGTGTGAAACTTGGCACCTAACCTTAAGGAATAACATACTGTGGGAATTTGTGTACAAGACATAGAAGACAAAAATAAATAGCAGTTGGATAAAAGAAGTTACGAAATAAGGTAAATCTCCCCCATATATCATTCGTATGATTAAATCAAGTAAGGTTTGCCGCCATGCTTGACATTCTAAAATCAACTGATATCGACATGGACATTCTACAATGACCATGACGATCTATAAAATCGACGATTGCAAGTCATAATATGTTTCCAACATCGCCCATGATACAATAAGAATTAATACGCACCTAAGAAAATTGTGACACATGACTGGACATAAATTCGTAATGAAAAGTTTCTAAATTTATACTCTGCACATTGCACAGTAAAAGGTTGATCGTAATTAAACACAAAACAAGGAAAGATGTAGGGGAATGTAGCACGCATAGGAGATATGACAAATGCGCTTAAAATACAAAACGTTGTCCAGAAAACCTCGTGGGAAATTGTCATTGGAAGTGGAGGATAATATTAAAAACAAAGAAATACAGCGTGGACTAGATTAATTTGCCTCAGCACGGAGCACATCAGCTCACAGATTTCGAACACAGTAATAAACCTCTGAGTTCTATAAAACACAGAGCAAAACAGAAAAAGTGGCACGTTAATAGACCCCCCAACAACGACGCCTTAAGACATCGGACAGTGGGATCCCAATATAGAAACTGTAAATCGTGACGTAATAACAAAATTTTGGTGAGGAAATCTGTTGGAAAGCGGCCACCTGGAACACGAAAGATTAACATTTAGCTCAATCTCAGCCGGGGGGGGGGGGGTGTTTGCATTGTCTTATTCGGTTTTTCCTTGTGACAATACGCGTTGCTTCACAAACAGCAGCAAAAGTTTTCGATCTGAAAATATGTTCGAGAATTAGCACACGCCATGTAAGAGTTTTATTCTTTGGGGGGGGGGGGGGGGGGGGGGTTACAGATCATCAGCATTCTTAACTTTATTATGACGCAGAATAATGTGACCATCAACTGTCCCACATTTTCCAAGCAGACAACACAACATAAGCATTATCAGAGCTAAGAATTTGGGTCGGTTAAATAAAATACCTACTTCCAAACAACTAAAAGACAATCGACGTTTATCTCTGTTCACAATGATTTAGGTACCTTCAAACATTATCTCAAGCTCTGCAATAGCACAGCAGAGACCAACGAACGGTAGATTCCGTCGTGACTCAAAGAACCGAATGAAGGCTGGAAGAAAATGAGACGTACTTTAAGATTACACTTACATTCGAATAGGGATACTGAGTTAATCCATCTTTTGTATTCTACGTACTTCTGCAGGCCTATTATATACCGTGTACTCATAGGTGCACAGTTTACTTACTATGCTTAATGCCTGCTAATGTGCACATATTGCGTTGTACACAGAGTAACATTTTAATGCATGCATTCATCACACGCAGTATTCAATATCAATACACACTATGAAAAATCTCAAATATAAAATTGAAATTGTATGTGTGTGTTCGTGATTCCTCAAGAAAGGATATACACCAAATGTGGCATGTTTGTCTCTTGAGACCAGGAAGACATTTTATAAAGGTCAAAATTCCTAGAAAAAAAATTCTCGTAAGTTCGAGTCCCGTTTAAGTGGTTCCTGCAGCTCGGAAATTAAGCACAATACAAGAAGAGCTGCATCAAGACCAGATATGTTCCTTCCGAAGCGGACGTTTAAGAAACAAAGACCACAACTGCCCTGGTTTCAATCCCGGAGAGGCTGGGTTCGGGGATAATTTTTTCTAGGCCATTCAACTATAAGACGAAGACTGTGAATAAAGAAAGGGCAAAATTCATCGTGGTTTATTTAAAGTACAGCTTCAATGCCAACATTCTCTTAGAGGCATGGGGGGAAAACTGCAAAAAATAATGTTAGAACAGCCAGCACCGATGCCGAGTTTTGAACCCAGAACTACCCGAAATAGAAGATGATTTTAACCAGTAAAACAATCCGATCACCGAGAGAGTCCCTCAGTTTGTTGTAATAAGGAGTTTAGAATATTTAAACAAATAGAGACAAAGACTCGCATCGAATTAGTACGCAAAGGCGAAAATTTCTTTGTTTTATTCAAGCTGTATTTTCTCGAAATGAATTAACCTCGTCAGCAGAGACCAGACTCTGATGTGCTTCGTTTATTTCCAATCATTATCTCATCGGACCTTCCAAATAGTATAATTACAATTCTTCAAAATTCCTGTGTTCAGTGTGATTAAAAGGCAGCGCAAGCTTCTTGGAATTGCTAACGACTACAGAAATGAAGCAATGTACAGGTAAACCTCGATTTACGCCGGGGATGCGTTCCTGGACGAACCGGCGTAAATTGAAACTCTTTTTATAATGCAAATCAATGGGAAGTCAATGATATGCGTTCCCGGCACTCAAAAATTGGCTTCGCCTTATCCGTGATAGCAATTTCAGTCAAGGGTGTGTTTCGTCATCCACCCATAGCACCAGTAATTTCTCCATTCTTCCTAAAAGTTTACTTCTGCTACAACTCACTTGCGTTGCACTTACTCTCTTAACCTGTTGCATTGACTGTTTTATTTTATATAAATTTTTCATTATGGTAGTCACAGTGGAAGGAGGCAACTTCATACTTCTGCACACATTACGACGGGTATCACCACCTTCTATTCTACGAATTACGTCTCCCTTATCTTCCAACGCAATAGACCTACGCAACATTTTAGCAACACATTCACTTCTCTTACCAGACATGGTGGCTCTTCTACAATTTATAAATATAAAACAGTTGCTACTGCAGAATAGCGGAGGAACAACAACACAAACACGTTTAGCACACAGTTTTCAGCACAATCAATGTGTCAACAAGAAGCGAACTGAGCGCATTTTTCCTTACTCCCTCATCAGGCTGAATGCAAATGACTCACAGTGAAGAGTGACCAATGCTCACGTGACAGTTGCGCAATGATGGCGGATTTTTAGGAGATTATCTCGCAACTACTTAGCAATGAGTGTATTCAAAATCAGCGATATAAGAATTACGATCTAGTATAAGAATCAGTACGAGAAACATTGCAAAACGTTAAAAATATTAGTAAAATATATTTTTTGACTTTTTGACTTGCTGGTTTCAAAAGCGGCGTTATTCTGAATCGGCGCAAATCGAGGTTTGCCTGCAATTGATTTTATGCATCCATCTGTATAAAACTGAAGAGAAATATACCATGGCAAAATGTCGAAAGAGTATCACATAGCCGTCCCTCATAAGAACTACGAACTTTGAATACATCAATACAAACAAACTCTTCTTTTGTGGCCTTTAGAATTTACTCTAGGATAAAACTACGTACCTCCCACTACGACACGAAGGTTAACTATCTCGAACTACAAATATAACGTCCTAATTCAATACAATGCTGATTTTGTTCTACTTTAATTCAAATTCTTAATTCCTGCCTTGTTACCTCATTGGAAGGTAATTCTTTCGTAAAATTATAAACGTCAGCAACAGAAAGAAAAATCTTCCAAAGCTACTAAGTACAGAATGACTACTGTATTTTCTGGTATGAGCTACCATAACGACTAGTCTCTCGCAAACCTCTTTAAAAATATAAGTGTATTCAAAGAACCACTTTCACGACCCATACCCATATCGCCATCAGGGCACTTCCCTGCGTTTTATACAAAGACAAGAAGGCCACGGACGTTAAAGGGTCAGCATGGGCATTCGTAGAACAGAAACCAACGGTGATGACAAGACCAGTCCAGAAAACGACACAAACTGCGCCACAGAAATGTCAACACATTTGTTTTGTCAGACATCATGACAACGACTTCTCGGGAAAAAATCGTATTAGAAATGCTGATTTACATCATCATAAATCCCAAGCAGTAACAGCACAGAAAAGAATGCTGTGTGTACAGGACCTCACATCAAACTTGGAACAGATTCAAAACATCTAGTTGGGTTGAGCTACCATTTTCCTACATACTGAATTCCGTAACGCTGCATTTACGTTCATGCCATACAAATTGAACACTCATTGCTAGTCATCGCAAGCTAACCCGAGTTATTTCAAGTAAATATACGAACAGCACATTCGTTAGCAGTTGTTACTGCGAAATGAAAGAAGTTAACACGTACAAGTTCGGGGTGGCCTCCGATGGCGTAACGTTCATATGAAATTTCATGAAAATCCATCAAGCGGTTCTAAGAGTTCAAACAGACGGACAATAACCCTCGTAATTATTTCTTTGGTTTCTTCTGTACCAAAAAAACAACCAAGTCCAACAGGCACGTGTAACAGGACGTGAACTCAATTTGAATCCTTCCCCCACACAAACACTGATAAAAGGTAAGTGATCCCTGGTATTAAGCACCACGTCATTATAATATAAGCAGTAGCAGAGGTATTGCTCTACTGTCTTCGCTTAATGGAGGTGTTTGATTCGCTTCACGCCCCGGCAGTCTTACTCCGGTACTCGCTAGAAAAGAGCCTGGATAGTCCCAAAACCCGGTCTGGAAACAGGCTTTAAAAAAATCAATTACCCCTGTCTGGAATCTAAGCCCAGCCCCTTCATTCATCAACGTCAGATCTCAAAAGTCATATTAGCTCTAAAGTTATAAAGTGTCATAAAATCAACTAAAAATCAATTTTCGGGTAATCAGAATGTAGTAGCAACAAATATCATAAAATATTACAGGGCTTCCTTCATACGAATTAATAATCACTCAGTAAAACGCCCAATAGCTCAAAACCTGCTATGTAAAACACACTAGATGGCTTACCGAACCCGAAGGTTCATCACCGAATTAACCAAAGCCCTCCACCGGACCCTGTCCTGGGCCAACAAAATCCAGTCTCCTTCAACTCCCATCGATCCCGCCTGACATTATCCTCGCATCTACGTCTAGGTCTCCCCAGCGGTCTCTTCCCCTCAGGCTTCCCAACCAGTACCCGGTGCACACTTCTTGTCCCATCCATGCGCGCTACATGCCCCGCCCATCTCTTTCTTCTCGACTTAATCAACCTGACAATATTGGGGGAACAGTACAGATTTTTAAGCTTATCATTATGCAGTTTTCTCCACGCCCCATCGTCTTCTCTCCTAGGCCCAAATATCCTCCTCAACACCCTGTTCTCAAACACCTGCAATCTGTGTTCCTCCACACTTCCAAAAAGGCGAATCTCATAACTGGATATTCTGGATCATGCCATGCATTAAAATGTCGTGGAATTGCAAATGTAGGACTCGGTCTTAAGCGGGCATTTAAAAGGAAAGAAGTGTGGTCGGTCACGCGAGATCAAGGCAGATGATTGAACGGACACAAGGCTCAATTTATTCGCATGATACTGGGACAAGGTTCTAAAAGACATGAGACTAAAGGGTTGAGCAGCATTATCGCAACCTGGACTCGGGAATATTTACGAAGGTAGATACGAGCAGACTTAAATAATCTACAGCCACAACACATGCAAACCGAGTTGATGAAGGCAATTATTTTAAAATTAATCTAAATATATAAGTAGGGGCATACCAGCCCCAATAATTATACAAAGCAGTCGCAACATTACTGAAAATAAGGGAAGGAAGAAAAAATGAAACAAATTTGTAACAATACTTCACAAAACAGTGATACTTCTCGGTAAACCAAAGGAGGGTACCGGGGCAAACACTCGAGTTATATCGATTGTATCGAGATAAACGAATACGTATGAATAGTGAAATCGGAAACAAGTGATCGTGGCCTATTTAAGGTACACAGCAATTATTAAATAAAGAGAGGAAAGCTTATCCCAGTCGGAATTTAAGTCGGAGATTCCATAGATGGCTTTCTGCTAAATAGCACGACTTTGCGTCAAGTTAGTTACCGATCAATCATTAAGACTAAATATTCTATAAGGAGTAAATCCGCAAAGCTTAATATATTCATCTGTTCTTGCCAGGTGTTAAATTCATTTCGGTTAAGCAAATGTATGAATATGCAACAGATTTTGAAAAAATAAAAGATGAGGAGGCCCTGTAGTTCTAACTGCCTCAGTCACGCACACTTTACAATCTGGAAAACGAACTTAAGCAAGTCTATCTCCCGGCCCCGTATTTAATTTTAATGAGCTTCTTGCTCCAACCGCACGGAAGACTACAACTCGTTGAAACTTTACACACCCCTGACTGGCAATGCCGTTAGCTCTGTTTCTGCACATGTAAAAACAGAGTAGGTCTTCTGGATTATTGCGTCGTGAAGTCTGGTAGAAGTTTACCGACGTTTCGAAAGTACTTGCTGCCTCCATCATCAGGGCGATAAATTTCATCGTACACGGCACAATAACCCACAATACATCTAATTTATACTCGCCGCTGTGAGAAACTAACATCTCACAAACTCGGCATATACGTCCAGCTTACTGCTCAAAATTTTAACCAATTAACAGCGATGACATTGGTGGTGATGGGGGGGGGGGGGGGGGGGGGGCAAATATCTAAATATGATTGAAGATCTTGTTGGCAAAGTATAGGCAGATGAGGAAATTGTGTGAACCAATAGTTTGTATCAACGTATTTCTAGTAACACCGTACCAAATTTTAACAAAAGTTATAGAATTAATCTAATGCTTAGGCCCCTTCTTTAATATTCTTACATAACATTATAAGAGGTAAATAAATTAATTGAATTCTCAACTTAAAAAGATTCTTTCTTCCCAGTCCCGAATAAGTTACCAGCTGTGGCCACAGCCAACTGCGGGTAAGCAGTGACATGCAGTAATAACAACCTACTTCAAAGACCAGGTTCCTCGCCACTTCAGTGAACAAGTTACCAGTTAACTAGCTGTCTACAAAGAGTGACTTCAATAACTGGTTCCTCCCACCAAGCAGTGATTCGAATCACCCCGGCGCGTAACAAGTTGCTGGCCAATTAGATGCCTTCTGTGGCAAAGCAGAGAAATATAAGTACACACAGGGGCATTAATAAAAACCTTCTTCACCATACACTGATTCAAATCGCCCCAGCACCCAACAAGTTATCAAGTAATTAGAAGCCAGCTAAAGTGGCTGAGCACTGAAATGCAATTATAAACAGAGATTTCAGAAATACTGATTCAAATCAGTCCAGCGCTTAACCGGTTACCAACTACCTACATATGCACTGCGGCTACTTAAAACGATCAGGATTAGGTATTAAGCGAAAGTAAAAAGCTGTGTCAGCTGCTGCTACTGCAGTTACTGAATAACTGGTGGTGACGAAGACTAGAACGAGTAATTAAATCACCGTCTACTATACATCACTCACCTATACGTTTCTACCATGACTTAAATTAGAACGTATACAGAATCACAATCCGTAACAGGAAGGCGATTTGGCAACTGTGTATAATATTGGCAACAAGCCGTAACCTGAAGCAACTCCAAATTCACTGAGACTTCTACACACTCAGATTCACATGTTAAGCCACGATGTCGCAGTCTTTCTGCCTGCAGCTGGGGAATTTTATTACTGAGCCAAATTTTAAAATAATTACGTGTTATACGTTACCATGAATTCCAATTAGGCCTAACGCAGTGTCACCTTGTCCTAGGCCTAACAGCTTGTTTCTTTTCATGTGTTCCATATCAAGCTTCAATGCAGGCAGGAAGACCAAAAGCACTATATGATGTGTGTTCATACAATAATCATTACTGTTGTGCATTAATTATTTTGTTTCACGTTGCTAAAAGCATATTTTCGGTACCATAAAGGGCACAAACAGAATCAAACAGACAAAATGAAATCACACTCAATTAGCAAGCACTCGCTGAAAATAATTAAATAATGCAAACAGATTTATGGTTGTATTTAATTTACGGAATACATATGCAGTAATCACCAATACATTACGCTCATATAGATAGGTTGTTACGGAATGAGAAAAAGTGAACTGGTGAACTGAAACATGTAACAGACACATACATCTATTGATGGCTAGTGCTAGTGTCTCTAGAACATTATGATACGTATCGAAATGATATGCAAACGAAATATCCATCTGACTTGTAAATCCAAAGATTATTCGAAGAATATTATAATGTGGTATAACCCATCTATAGCCCATGATCTGCTTACATAGATTTAAGATGACAAGAAATCGTGAAGTTTCTCTTCCATAGATGAACAAATGAACTTGCAGCCGAAAGTACAAACGCATCTTTTGGGACAATCAAATTATAATTAAAGATAAACAACATCACTTACAACTAACACATTTTTCAATGGCAAATTAATTTCTAACAATAAGCTTATTTCTCAGACGGATTAACTCAGGACAAATATTTTTACTACTACAGCTATGAACAAGGTAATGAGGATAGCACCGAGAGCAGAACCATTGAACGTTGTAGTTGAAAACCAACAGCTGGAGAATGTGGAGCATTTCAAGTACTTGGGAAGCATAATCACGACGGACGCCCTATGCACCAAGGAAGTAAAAGCAAGGATAGCCATGGCCAAGGCAGCTTTCGTCAAGAAGAGGATACTTCTCACTAGCAAGTTGGGCTTGGAGATGAAGAAGAAACTAGTGAAGTGTTACGTATGGAGTGTCGCGCTGTATGGAGCAGAGACTTGGACACTCAGGAAGAAGGAACAGAAATACCTGGAGAGTTTCGAAATGTGGTGTTGGAGAAGAATAGAGAAAATCAGGTGGACGGATCGAGTGACCAACGAAGAAGTATTGAGGAGAGTCAACGAGCAAAGAAACATTCTGCAGGCGATTACACGAAGGAAAGCTAACTGGCTGGGACATATTATGAGAAGGAATGGGTTACTGAGTGATATCATCGAAGGCCAGGTTGAAGGAAAGCGAGGACTGGGAAGAAGATTGATACAGCTAACCGACGACTTTAAACAAGGAAAGAAGATGCCGTTCCTGGAATTAAAACGAGAAGCCGAGAATAGGGAAAACTGGAGAGCTCTTTTTGGGCAGAGCAATGGACCTGTCGTAAGACAGAACACTCAATAATAATAATAATAATAATAATAATAATAATAATAATAAGCTATGAACGCACAGTTGGCATTCTGGATTTTCTTTTTTCAAATTTCCATATCAGAGGCAACTGTGTGTGACATGCAAGGTTTAAGTAACTCGGCATCTCCCCTACAAAATATCCTTAAAGTAATTCGATTTACTATTATCAAAAGAAAATAATTTTATTTTGTGATATACCATTAACTCATTCATCGCTGTAAGAAAGAGTGTTTTCTTCATGACAGAAAAACAATTGTAAATATTATGTATATGTAGATCAATGGATCCCAAGGACATTCGCCCTGACCTATTGAAAACTGTTGGGGGCCTTAGTAAATAATCAAATTATTTTCCTGCCCATTAACAACAGTAATTTGCTATGTTACAAATCTGAAATATAACAATATACACGTAACGTTGATTCCACCGTAAATAATTATCGACACAACTGCAGAGTATTCTAGTACGGACAGCATCGACCATACGAAATAACAATCTTAAGTTTTTAAACGTGTATTTTTCCCCGTCAAATATTTATATGATACATGACCGAAATCTTTTACTGAAACATATTTTACCGCCAACAGTTCAGTATTTGTTTAGATAGGCCCATACAACCACGCAGTTTGGAATGGAAAATCCTATAACCAAAAATGGGGCACCTAGTTCCGGTAGGACAAGAACATGTGCCGCGGGCAAGTCCACAGACACCAGCGCGCTGGTACAAATGTGCTAAAGACATTCCTATGTAGCCTAATGGAAAAGAACAAATATTAACTACACCTGAACAATGTAGGGAACATCAAAACAAAAATGGACTCGCCAGTGACTCACTGTCGCTCTTGGATGTCCCAATATGGAAGAACCCAAATACCTAATTACAGCGCTTGCTTCACAAAAATTTACACACACATGGACCTCTGTACCTTCGTGCAAGTTCCAGGAACATGCTACCCTACCTAGAAGCAATCAAACAGCCAAGCCTTGGACTCAACATGGGAAATATAACATCAACTTAAGTCTCTCAGGCAAAATGGCCTCAGCGTATACAGGCATACCTCGGAGATATTGCGGGTTCGCTTCCAGACCGCCGCAATAAAGCGAGTCACACGAATCTTTTGGTTTCCCAGTGCATATAAAAGTTATGTTTACACTATACTGTAGTCTATTAAGTGTGCAATAGCATTACGTCTAAAAAAAAATGAGACAACATTGCGAGAATTACCAAAATGTGACACAGAGACACGAAGTGAGCACATGCTGTTGGAAAAATGGCGCCGATAGACGCTCGACGCAGGGTTGCCACAAACCTTCAATTTGTGAAAAAACGCAATATCTGCTAAGCGCAATAAAACGAGGTATCAAGCCTTGAGCTTTTATATTTTCTCTCCTTGTTCATTTTACATAAATTTCTTAGCACTGAACGAGACACGAGATAAACTATTACAGTGGACGCAAAGGAACTAAGAGATTGGAATGCGTCATAGAAAGGAACGTAAGATGGAAAGGGCGGAAGGCGTGCGGGCGGGCGGCAGGGAGGGAGGGAGGGGAGAAAGATGCACGCGAAGTCTCTCTTGCAAGCGTTCTTACTTTCAAACGCTGTTACACACAAACAACACGCTGTCCCTTATGCCCTATTCGTGCAACGCTGGGAGACAGGCACGTAACAGCTGCCGGCTGTGGTGTACAATCGATACTCACGTCCGCCAGCCAGCTCGCCATACGTGGGGCAGGTTAGAGCCTGCAGGTCAAGGTCACTCGATCGATACTATGGCAGTAAACGTCCTGCAGGCAAACTGATATGAAGATACCGGTCACAATGGCAACGGACTTGCAACGAGAACTAACTTAATTTGAACAAAACATTCAGGTTCGTAGTCAGTTACTGACTGAGCTAGGCTAGCTCCTGATGATGATGACGACAGTAACAAACAAGTATAAAAACACCAAAACTGTACGGCTACCAACAATTCTCGAAGGAGCTTTAAGCTGCCGCTGAATCACATAATCCGCTTTACGTCGCTCATGGCAGATACTTCAAGGTTCTTCAAAACCAGCGTGAATAAAATGATCCACGTGCACGAAACGTTTCAGACCTTGTTTTAATAACACGCATGTGTACAGCAAAATTCAAAAGTATGAAATCTTTGCCAGAAGAACGCATTTCAGTGTAATAACAAAATTGTACAAGTACGATTTAGATCAAAGTTCTAATTCTGCGGTAAAAGATGCCACATCACTAAGAAACATACTCAGATTTCGAAAACAATCCACAGAAAGACGAACTTTCAGGTCGACATCAAATAATTTTGTACACTATTTCAAGAAAATTATAGACATTTTTGCAACTTCCACATGAAAATGTTACTTAAATGTGAACAAGTTTGCGAGAGCTGGTGGGTTCATAAATGCGGCGACTACAAATTTTTGTTTCGGAATCACCTACTTTAATGCAAAGCGTGGCGAGCCATGTCTGCGAATTATTGGTCTGTGGGATGTATAATTCCGTACGCAACTGCTGCCATGCAACTCCACGTCTGCAGAATGCAAGAAAAAGCACGGCGCTGTCTGACATTAAAGATTTCCACACGAAGGACTCTGTTAGCTCTATAAGGAGAACCGTATTATTTTAGTGGTATAAATAAACCCTGTGGAGAGATAACAAAAACACAATAAACCGCACAAAACACAAAACAGAGTAATCAGACAACAATCTGGAAAACGTCCAATGTCGCCTCTTATATTACTCTAACAACAATAATTTACAACTGAACAAAATGGAGAGTTACACGACAGCCAGGCTTAAAAAACGCACACTCTGTATGAGACAATGAGGCGTAAGTATCTGGATCGAAATGTTTCGAAACGATTTCTATTAATTTTAACTACATCAAACACCTAATTAAATACGGCCAATTTTAACTAAAAATTCCAACTTGCAATCTAAAGGTCAATTTTTCACATGAACAAAAACGTCACACAAATTATAAATGGATAAATAATTAACTGATAAAATTACGAGGAATATAATTTTACTCGAACGTCAGACAAACGCGAAGAGGAGGTACTGGGGATGACCTTTGAAGAGATAATTATAGAAGTAGAGTTGGGCGGGTACAAAAAGCGGAATTCTTAGTCCATTATTAAAATACGCCTCCATTTTACATTCAGCGAATAAAGCTTTGTCAGGCACCGGTCAGCAATGAGACTAGGCTATGAGATGGCCGACCGAGGTTCGATTTCAGACAGATAAAAGAGATTAAGATGACAGTCTTCTTGGATGCTACGCCCTGTAGTTTCGAAGGAAAAAAACAGACCGACATTTCAGAGGCGCTTACTGCCTCCACCGTCGGGTCGCAACACCGCAGAGGGCAGTCACCTTATCAACCAACGTGAGAACCTCAAATCTCAGAGAGACAAGAAATGTTCTCTAGGCTACCGGCTGCTTTTGAATCAGGGGTGAAGCAGACAGAAATCTAAGCGAGGCATGAGAGTAGACGTGGCCTTCTCAGCCGTTGCCTATGTGGCAGGGGAAAAGTGGGTTCTGTGCATGCGGGTGTTTTCGGTCCGCTAGTAGCACACAATTCTACCCACCTCCCTCAAAGGTGTCAGGTCTACTCTCGTGCCTCGCGGACAATAGTGACGATAACAGTTCACCTGTTCCTCCACTATCCCACACCTATGCATGACTTCGATTCTATTAAGCACCAGTAAGAACTTACCATATCTCACCTAACAATCTTCAGCTGGCAGCTAATATCGGTTAAACTGTCATCTCAGGGTCCCAAAACATAGTTCCTTTACCGGAGCGCCAGTAGTAAGCTCGACGAGAATATTTTTTCTGTCCCTTGTTTTAATACAGGGCATAGCTGGCAACAGACAAACAATTCTTAGACTCTATAATTGTAATTCCAGCAAATGTCTCCTTAGCCTCACCCCTTCCAAGTCCCTGCCAGTAATAATATCAACTCGGTGGTCCTGTAAACTGACAGGATGAGACCGATTTAGGGTCATTCTAAGATACTGAAGAATTGTATGGAGATCGATAATCGATAATTATGCAACTTCAAACATTATATATTACTACAATAAACAGCGCTGGATCGCGAGACATATCCGGCAATTAATGTCCTCAGTTGTTAGGAGTGATAGGTATGGGTGTCTATTGACTCCGCTCAGATGAAGAATTGACTTACTTGTCCGTCGATGAGTAGCACGAAGGAATTCTGCACTTACCTGCAATAAAAATAAAAGATTGTTAATATTTCTATGGGACATACGTTCTTTAAAACGGGGTTCAACTACTTCCATGTCAACTCAAAATGACCATGTCTGTACTGAGTAATGAAACTGGTATAGAAGTTTCAAAGTACCAAACAGTCCCAGTGTTGTATCGCTAATGTAACGACAGACACACAGAACAAACGACGAAACTTTTGTTACAAACGACAGAGCACTCCGTTTGGCAGTGACCACGTCGAAACAGTTTCATTTACACGGCAAACTTAATAACAAAACCCTCATATCCAGCAGCACTAGTTTGGACCTGAGGTTCTATCGGCGCGCAACACACTCTAGAACGAGAAACTAATATTAGAACTCTGGCCAAAGCCCAAACGTTAATTACAGTCTATCAAATATAACCAACAAATCAGACGTTTATTTACAACTCCAAACAAGGTACACCTTCAGGTTATCATGGTAACTGCCACCCATCTAACTTTGTTACTACGCCAATTAATTACTTTCATTTCCAAACGTCTGCCGGATTTGGTAGGAAAACTGTCAGATTACCCACCACTAAAACCACGAAACAGCTTCAAAATGAATTAAAAGAGTCAAGAATGTTCTGCGCATAATCTGTCATGCTGTTTAATATAAAACGTACGTACATTTCGTTTTCTTCAGCTTGATTCTAGAGGCATTCGACAGAACATTTTGCTTCCAGTATTATAAACCGGTTTTCACTGTCGATGCAGTGAAATCAATCTATCACAGTATCCAGTTTCGTAGACTTCTGAGTTGTTAAATTTATTAAAATATTTTAAACGCGAACGCTTCCGTGAATGTGGTCTTCCGGGTTATGACGCGATTACCGACCCCTTGGAATATATATCACCTCAACCTGTAGAGAATAAATAACACTTACACTTAAAGACACCACCACATAATCCAGAAGACATCACGCATTTCACAGGAAGTTATAATAATGATAAAGATATTAAAAAAACATTAAATATAACTTGCATACAGCAACCAACCACAGCATCAAGCATATTTTCAGTATGAACTTCAGTCACAATTCAATACCACACCCTACAATTTCGTACAGCTTCCGAGAAGGAATACAACATTATATCATTATGCTGGCTCCAAGTGTAATTAAGTTATTCAACGAAGTTACACGAAAAGCAGCATGGCAAGGGCTGGTAACATGATCACGAGTGTGGAATGGATTTATTTTCTTTAAGAATCTGCCTCTGCATCCATTCTGAGAAACCGAGGAATAACACGCGATTCAAACCGAATATGAAGTCTACAACGTTTCTTCCACACCGACCTATTCGGTCAGTGACAAGAGTCCACGTCTGAAAATGGTTGAGTTATTTTTACTTTTATCTTACAAGCAGCCTAGGGAGTTACCACCGAGGAAGCCAAGGTTCGCGCCCAGTTTAATCAATGTGGGATTTGTTGTGGTCAAAGTGGCATTTAGACAGGATTTATCTCCGAGTACTTTGGTTTTCCCTGTCAATACCATTCAACCACAGCTCTAACATTAACTGATGTTAACATCTAGGGCACTGGGCGATGGGCCTATACGCGGCCCAGTTCCACAGACACTCATCTACGTCTCTCGAACGGTCTCCTCAATTCAAATGTACATATTAGAATTACATATGTAAAACAGGAGCTCGGAGCACAAAGTCCCCAAACCGGACAACATTTATAGAGATATTATGAGCATTCCCAGTGACTTGAATATATTGAACGGATCTTTAATGAATACACGTGAATTTTTGGACTAGATTCACGTGAAGATTTTCGTCTTCTGGGTTGTTGCGCTGTGTAGTCTGGTCGATGTTAACCAACGTTTCAGAGGTCATACTGCCTCCGTCATCATCGCCCTGATGATGGAGGCAATATGACCTCTGAAACGTTGGTCAACATCGACCAGACCCAGAAGACGAAAATCTTCATACTCATCGCTCTGATGACGGAGGCAGTATGACCTCTGAAACGTTGGTAAACATCGACCTTACCACACAGCGCAACAACCCAGAAGACAGATATCTTCATACTCACCGCTGTGAAAACCTCAAATCTTACATAGATTCACGTGGTTTTCGAAAATGTCCAGTGACGGATTCTTCTTAATACGGTCTTGTGGGTCCACAAGTATATTCCATAAAGAATGGGGAATTTATTGAAGCTGAGCGACTATCAGCTTCACAACAACGATCATATTCCATGGATTAAGCATGAGGAAAGCGAGCTAAGAACGAAACTGAAGCAATGCACATTACAGATTGCAAATTGCCTGCGTAATTCAGCTATTGCTCCATGAATTTGCCCTACGAATTTCTCCGTTATGTGTGAATACTTCGCTAACGGTGGTAGAGTCTACATAAAGAGGAGTGTCATTTCGACATGTTGACACTTCTGCTACTCTGGGACTGTCCTTTAATGACCACAGCACACACGTGATTGATTACGCATGCTGGCTAAGAAGCAAACATCGAAAATTATTAGCCAAGCGGTCGACGGTGACAAGTGGAAATACACGCTGGTGACGTCATCACAACACACCGAATCTTACTGGTGATGACAAATACTGTTTCTATAACAGCCTGAGTCGGAGGGTGCAAGCAGCCACATATTGTTAGAAAAATTCCTACTTTATGTAAAAAAATGTAGTTCCATGTTACCTCACTGTTGTTGCGCAGTTTCCCGGATGCATGATGGACCTCATACAATTTTTCGAGTGTTACGTATGAAATTAGTAAACACTATGATAGCAAAACCAGGTGATTCAATCGCTAAAACCAAAGCGCGCCTTCCTAACCTGCCAACCAGTACACCCAAGATCCATCTTAATGTTAGCTTCCCACCTCCTCAGTCTTCCAAGTGGGAATTTTCTAATATTTTTCCCCACCAATATTTTCTAATCATTCCGTGTCTCTCCCATCCTACACATCGCTGCTTCATGAATGTAACTACCAGAACAATATTAGGAGACCTGTAACTTTTTTTTACTGCGATGAACAAAAATTTGTTGCTATAACGCATTTCTGTATTCTGCTATCAAACAGCAAAATGATAGCAGTAACAGGGGATTAAAATCTTGACTGTTTTGTCAGGTAAGTACAAAAGTAGAGCCCCGATTTGATAATCCCTCCAATCACAGCACAGCTCAATCCAACTCGAAACATCATCGGCCGACACGTATTTGCCAGATGCCAGCAACTGTTTCGTTGGCGAATCGTCTGCCCGGAATGCACTGGCTGCAAGTTTGCGGCTAACAGAAACAAACGCTGCATATTTCTTTCCGAGTTGGGACCTGCTACGTCACGCGCAGGTGCTGCCAGTGATCATTAAATCACAACACTACAATAGCCTCACAGCAAGTCGAGAGTTTCCGCACGACGGGTCATCAGGAACTGATATGTCAAGACTTTCACCTTATTACTGTAACTGCACTGTGACCTTGAAAATAATTACGCATCGGTGTTCCGGCAAGTGCTGTTTCCTGCAGTCATGTTACAGTCGCCACAACTTAGCTCGGTCTTTGTTTATCCACCTCCTCGATTCGATTCTCGTCACTGCTACACTGAAACCCAACCGGATATCATTCAAAAACTCGTTCGTATCCAGTCATTTTATCGACAGCATGTGTGTCAAACACGAAGTTCGTTAAATTTTTCACAAGTCGAGTAGAAACAACACCTGCCTATATTGAAACTAATAATGCTTTTAGGCCTTTAGCATTTACTAAAAACTTTTGAAACAGGTATTTTCTGGCGTAAAGCATGTCTCTTTGTTTTCAAACTCGAAAGCCAATATCAACTAATTGTACAGCAACACATCAAAGTCAAAAGGTGGTGGTTAATTGAAATTAGACGCCCTTTGGCACTTCATTGCGCCAAGCTGTACCTTCGATACAGATCTTTGCAAGACTTGATATGCATACAATGTTTCTCGAAGATCGATTTAATACCAAAATTCGTGCTACGGTGACACTAATCACTTCAAGTTTTGCTTCTTTCAACCCAGCTTTTCCCTAAGTGCCTTACTTATGCACAAATTATTTTCGACGGAAAACATTAAATATTTCCAGTGACAGACACATTCTGATAAATCCAGAAATCAGAGCAGGGGAAAAGATATCACTAACATAATTAAACATTCAGCAATTACACTCCGACAAATAACCTCCCCCATTTTTCCCCTCTTTCAAACGTTCTACAAAAACAATGTTTTATATTTCATCACACATTCACAAGACACGTATTTTCAGATTCTACATTAAGCCCTGCTGTGCCAGATTCGTCGGTTCCCTGAGCATGCAAGTCGCAAGTTGTGCTGTATAAGTGACTAATTTCGTGAGTCTGCGACTGCGCGGTGACGTAGGCACAGTTCCGCTGCTGTATCAGCAATGCCCACCTCCGTTCGTCGCAACTACTAACCTTCCACAAAACATCGACCTCGGCGAATGCCCCAAGATAATGCACAAACATTCTTATACCGGGCAGAGAAGAATGGAGTGTTCGTACGTTCATTGGACTTTGCTGCCAACAACAGCTCTTGGACAAACTAAATCACCAAGTAAAATGATAGGAACGGTAAAGAAAGGAACCCAAGGTCATTACACAGACAACATAAACTTGACAGCGTTGCCACATGTCCTCCCAACCTGGTCCGCCTTGTTTACTGATAACGCTCTTCTGCGTAACTATACTTCACTGCAGGCAAGACAAATGTGGCAACGAGAACGCAGAACTAGTGACGATACGTACAATGATCTCATGAACCATCATAACCATCACATGACTTAACGTCGCTGTTTCAACTGCAGAGGTTTTACATAGCGTTGACTGAAATGGGAATATGATTTAAATGGCAACAACGTAAGGATTTGAAAAGAAGACGGTCGTGGTATACCTGAAAGTAAAAACTACGTATCTGAGCCGCTTACAGTAATCCGTTCGGTCGTATTTTAATTCTGGTTAGTCGGTAGGTTATTTTACATCGCTGTATCAAATGAAGAGGTCACTAAGCATCGAACAGGAATACATTATATAAACTGTGAATAAAACAAGGGAAACAGAAACTAGATGACTTTAAACTACCGATTGGGACTCGGTCAGAAAAGCTGCTTCCTGCGGGAGATTCAAGCTGTACGAGGTGCGATCGGAAAGTTTAAAGACTGTGTCAATAGAGGGCGAACCGGAGGTAGTACGAGCTTCTGCCGCTAGGGGGTGCGGCCTACATTCATAGTGAATCAGTGTGCCAGCCGGCATCATCGAATTAGCATTTGTTTCTTAGTTACGGGCGTTTTGGTAGTGCATTACACCGACCCTCCTGCGACTTCGGAATGGCGTGTGCATCAAATTTTGCCAAAGACTCGCCAAAACGGCTACGGAAACCTATGAAATGCTAAAGCAAGCATTTGGGGAGTCCGCAATGGGTCGTGCACAAACTTTTGTGTGGCATTCACGTTTTAAAAATGGCCGAACCTCTGTCGATGATGACGAGCGTTCTGGACGACCATCTTCGAGCACAACGCCCGAAAATGTTACGAAGATTCGGCAGGCCATTCACGAAGATCGACGTCGTACCATCTACGACTTGTGCGACATTGTTGGGATAGGCTATGGGACCTGTCAGCTGATTCTAAAGGAAGAACTCCACATGCGACGCATCATGACAACGCGCCAGCGCACACCTCCCTCAAAGTTCGGCAGTTTTTGGCCTCAAACACCATGGCCGTCATCCCGCACCCTCCTTATTCGCCGTGTGACTTCTTCCTCTTCCCAAAGATGAAAATTCAGCTAAAGGGAAGGAGATTTGAGACGATAGAAGAGATTCAGGCAGAATCGCAGATGGTGCTTGACAGGCTGACAAAGAAAGATTTCCAGGGATGCTTCCAGGCTTGGCAGCGGCGCTGGGATCGTTGTGTTCACTCCCAGGGGAACTACTTCGAGGGTGATGGATGAATTTAATACCTGAGGTAAGTGTACGGGTTTTTATAGGCGCAGTCTTGAAACTTTCTGATCGCACCTCGTAAATCCCCAGAAGCCAAATATGCAGCGATACCATGCCTGTGATTTTAAAGATCAATATTGACACTAAAAGGGTGGGACATATAATACACTTCGGGTAATGTGCTTGCTAATATGGGTCAGCATGCTGCAAGAATAGTTATTTTTATAATCAACGTGATGACACGCGGCAACTCTTCTGACCTTATATCTGGGGGAATATGTAGTTCGAATCTGGGAACCAGGTATTGCACACGGGTATCAGACAAAAATTCTACGATTTCTTTTACAATGAGTCCAAGACACAACACTGTTGGCTAAGGAATATATAGGTGGTCAAAACGTGTTATTATGAATTTCTCGTTACATCATAACAATGACTCGGCTTGAATCGCACATACACGTTGCTCTGCACTAAGCAACTTTCAGTTCACTTCTGCCACAAGCTGGTGATAAAAAAGACATACATATGATAAAAAACTGAAGTCGTCACTGTATTTAATCACCATGAAGCCCAGGCAAATAACAGTAACTGAGACAAAGCGCCATACATTCTTAATCTCAACAATCGGCTTTAGCGTCACGTTTCGGCCGCTTTTTTCCCTGTGAAAGAGCCACCCTACATCGACTGGAGCGGAAGTTGGGTGGGACCCTGAAGGAATCTTCAGCGGAAGACTAAACCCCGCTGACCTGCTGTCACCAGCCGCGTTACCGAGTTATCCGGCGAAATTAAGCACGTTCATGTCTCCAGAGAATTAATGCCACAATCAAACATCTCATAGCTCCACGATGGTTGGTTCCCAAATGCTCTTGGCCAAGTGAGAAATCGCAAAAGAGCAACACCAAACATCCTGCTTTACCGTATAAGGCAGTCGTTCTCGTTACAGCCATTGTACTATGAACATCCAACGGGCCTTTTAGGTCTAACTCGATGCTGCTGCTGCTGCTGCTGATGATGATGACATCCAGCAGGTCGGCAGAGCCAACACACAATTAGAATCACCTTTCACCTTCATGTTATTCACTTCGCAGCGAAACATTATTGGGTGTATCTTGCGCTTGAAAACAGGCACGATGATTGGGTCCCAGTTTGCTTAACGATGCAAAGAATTGGTCGCGGTATATATTCTTGGGTAATTTAATAAAAATTACCAGTACGCAGCTACCATCATCTCGGATGACACAAATTATAAATGCACACATCATTTGTATGGGGAAAGCTGTTGAAAAATTTCACATAGAAAACGAAGAAGTAAATTGGAATATATCGTTAATGGAATTGTAAGGAAAAATGACGTTAGAACTGGCTCAGGCGCGCACCTCGGCGTGTTTTGATTTAACGATGTGGAAATTTAGAGTTTCACAACTACGGAATGAGATCAGAAGACGATGACGGTAAGCACAAGCTAAGAAAATTCCCGACCGCAAGTGTGGAATATTATTATAGCAGCACAAACTAGTTCGTTGCGTAAATGTTGAAAATTAATGCAGATCTGAACACCGATTGTATTGTGTGTGGCAATACTGAGCACTTCACAAAATGATCCATTGTCATCATCCATTACTAACACTTCAGGAACACGTTGTCACATTTCAGAAGTCCATCCGCAACCAAGCATGGTCGAGGTCAATATCCGGGTTTCTCATCAATGGTAGGCTGTCACTGGCATGTGCGACGGAATCATTGCCGTGTCAAACGGCAACCCTGGAAAACCACAATGACATCGCAAAACGACATACTTGCAACATTACAAGTATTAAATACGTCACTTGGTTCTGCAGGCTTTGTGACGTCATACCAGGTGATAAATACTTCGAAAGGCACATTTATCAAGGCTGTCGGACTAATCCCTGGGCTATTTAACGACGACGCATCTAACACGCAAGCTACGTAGCGTCAAATACTTTAAAATAAGTCATCGCGGTCACAAACAAGACAGACGGCAACAGCATTTTTACTCCAAGGACCGAGAAGAAGAAAAATGAAATTCTTCAGAACCTATCAGCACACAATCGAAGGGGGTAAAATGCCCAAGAATGCCTGTTAACATTTGCTCTCGTGAAGCAGATATCTTCCTGAGATAAGATGGACCAGACGTTCTCAGTATTTTATGAATATGCATACCCATTACCGCATTCACAAAAGCTCGTCACTGATCCTCGTCCATACCCTGGTCGAGACACATACTGACGTACAGCAAAATAAAATTAGAGAAACGAGACATATGAACTGTCTTTACTACTGGGCAGTGGAAACAACTAAAGATAACCGTGTTCCTATAATAAGAAACACTCCGAATAGAAACATTTTGAGGATCACAACTTCCTCACTCAGTACAGAACATCACAGACGATCCAATGATTGGTTCGTGTTTGTTATTACACGACTTCGCGATCAGCTCTTCCGTTAACTTTTTGCTCAGAAAAGAGTGACATCCACTAATTACATGGCTGTGTAAGTGTGCTACGCCTATGCACAGTTAAAAGAGTAACTGCAGTCTAACGCATTCTTACCTGACCACAGATACAGCCGCCACATCAATGGAATTTCCTTCAATGTGATTTCATTAATCAGCAAATTCATAGTCGGCAGACTGGCCGTGGTGTCTTGTCGCTTTGCCTGCCAGGTCACTTGACACCCTATGACCCTTAAAAGACCGCAAGAAGAACGCTTGTGGTCAACAACAATTTTTCAGACCAGAAATACTGGTGCAATAAATTGTTGGTGTCGAAATATCACAAGGCTCGTGAGACAACATTTCATTTGAAACTATAAAAACCTATACTAAATGTGTTCAAGGCTGTAGTTAAACAATGATAAGAAATCATCGCATTGAAGGCGCAACCCAAAACCTGTGCGTATCTCTCTAGCCTTCTTTTATGTTTCACACTGAAGATGTAAAGGTAATCTGTGACCAGCCGGTACCATCCGCCCATCTCGGACGAATATTTTTACCAATTTCTCTTCTCTTTACATGCGTGCCATATACCCCGCCCATCTCATCCACCTCGACTTGTAACGGTGTGAAACTTGCCTTGTCATATGACGGGAAAAATATGGGTTGCTGACACAAATAGTGTAGACGAAATACAATTCAAAATATGGTCCCTGGTGTTAGAAAAAGTCTTTCAGTTAGTAACAATACTGATGCTTGCCGTTGAAAACACTAACAGTGGACCGACATACAAAAATCACTATATAATACAGATGCGAAGGGGCAACCAAGAGCCCTCAGAACCCAAACAAAGCGAAATCACGCAGAAATAACATCCAGAAAGACTGAAGAGTTGAATGACCTCACTGGTTAGCATCGATGCTGGCAACATCCATGACGCAATCAAAACTATGTGTTCAAACATGGTGAAATAGCCTTATTCCTGTATTTTCAAGATGGACACATCAATGACGAGGGTCAGTTACCTTATGCCCCATATATTCGGAGAAATATTGCAGGCGAACACATCATGCCGTCTGACTGGCCGGCCTGCCGGCCACATATTGGCATCTTCCATTTCCGCGCTCTTCGCACACAGTGAAACAGTCAGACTGGCAGACGCTGGAACCACTCGGTACATGAATACAGATAAAGCCTAGTCACTTCTTGTATTTACGGCTTTTTTCTTTTCCTTTTTTTTTTCTCTAAGCTTCTTCCTTCTCTTCCCCTTCAACTCGCTCGCTGGTAATTATCTGGTCCCCGTTACGACCAAAACGCTGCGCCCTTGGGCGATCGGCCGCTCAGAGGGAGTCACACGGTCGCGTTGTAGTAGGGATGTAAAAACTCCTGCCAGCAGGACTAACTTCTAAGTCGCCCTATAGTAGGGGTGTACAAACCCGCCTCAACAGCTTTAATTAAGTGATTCGTAGTTTACCTGTCCCTCGTTGTAACGCTTGGATGCTACTTAAAATGGGCCACAGTAGTTTTATACCTCAGTCTATAGAGCATAATTACCTACCCCGCGCTATAAACAATATTAGTGAAGGCGTTCCAGGTAAGATGAGAGGCGATGTAAACAAAGTCGCGTAAGGGGAAGGTGTCTTACCGCTTCCTAACCTTGTCATTTCCTATCACTGTCCTTTTTTTAAGAATGCAATAGCAATTACATTATTCTTTGCAGCGATAACGGTTTGGAGCGTCATTTTGGTAAGAATTTATTATATAAATAGTGTAAAATGTTACAGTTACACACGCTGCCTAAGTTCTTTCTGTACAAACGATTTGGGGTGGGTGCATATCTATTGGAACAGCGCGTAAACAGTTTACGGACTGTCCATGAGGAAAACATTCTTTCGTGTGTTCTGTGACTTGCAACAGTAATTTTTGTGAAGTTACAGTTATCAAGCAAGGGTTCATTTGTTCGCGATGACTGGTGATTGGTGTGTATAATATAACGTTAACCCCCACGGAGGTCTAGCGGTTAGAACGCTGGCCTTGTAATCCTGGAGTCCCGTGTTCGATTCCCGGTGGTGCCCAAATTTATAACTTGTGTTGGGCAAGTCCGTGGTCCAGGTATCACGGAGTTTTCCTCCGGAGCTTCCCCGGTTTCTCCGTGGCATCCCAACAATTACTTCACATTCATCATCATTTACATACAGAAGAAGGCAATGGCAAACCACTTCTGAATCATCTGCTAAGTAAACGGACCTGTCGTCAGACAGAACACTAATAATAATAATATAAAGTTACACTACATTTCAACGTAGTAGGCAAAGAACATTACAGTAATAGAGAAAGTACCAGAATAATAACAGCATATGTTTGCAGAACAAACAGTAGCATTGCTATCGCGTTTCAAAGGGAGTGGGAGGAGAGGGGAATTTGTTTTGACCGCCTCTCATCTCAGTTGGAATAGCCTTAGTGAACAAGTATCAAATAAAAATGTGCACACCACAAGTTGTAAACAAACAGAAGTTCGCGCACTACAGTACACTACATTGGCTTACAATCTGGGAACAGCTGGACCCAGAAGCCAAGGCATCTGTACGGCATCAGGAACGTATGCTGCAGTACGGGCGTACCTCGAGAAAAAAACAGGTTATCTTGGTCAACAATTAGGGCGCAGCGAGGAGAAGGGTCGAAACGAAAGTTTCTCCAAGAGTCTGGCAAGAAACATTTGGTCCACTCCGATCGTTCGGAAAAATTGTTCGTCGTAGTGCGCGATAACACGCGTCAACAATGCCTACACCAGCACTAGCAGATTTTACACATTAAGGGAGGAGAGGGAGGTTATCAGGTCTGTGATCGCCTGTTGTGACGATGTTTTCTTAACAGTCAGTAGAACTTCTGCTCGCGGGACCTTGAAGCTGCCGGGCACCTCGAGGGGAAACCAGGGAGGCAACTCAAAAGATACCTTGGGCGTACCTGTATAGAGGGGCAACCGATTCAAGAAGTGGCCGTTCCCTTTCAAGATATTGAATCAACCAACATCGTGGCCGAATTATTATCAATTCCTGCAGAGCATTCGAGAAGCTCTACAATGATTCTCGGCTTGGCAGGGATGTTGAAATTCCTTTGTCTTCACAGTCCCTCAAAACAAATGCAGTGATAGTACCTCAAAGCAAACCACTTATTTACAAAAAAGAAAATCAGAATCTAATTCAGACACAATACAACATATTCGGATATAAACTCGCAAGATAAATGAGTGCAAAACGGACACGAAAAACTGTTTTAACAATCGGCACCCACTTGCTAACTTCCAGGCATTTTCAAGGACTTTCGTGGCTCACGAAGTGCGTTAGTTAAATCTCAATCCCCGACGACATATCTTCGCGTTACATCAACAGGAAACTGCACAGACGGTTCGCCGGCATGGTGAGGCAACTTCTCTGACATGCTAGTGCTGCGGGTTGCCTAACAAGCCTTAGGCGTGGTGCGGCAAAACACTGCCATTACGTAATCAGCGTGTAGTGTAGGAAGCAGAAGATAAGTAGACTATGCTCGGCACATTGCAGGTTTAGGCAAAACGAACACTGGTTTAGACAAAGATATTTACGGACCAACGCGAGATGTGCACAACCGATGAGAACTTTATTTATCATACCTAAAGATTTAGAAACATACTTAAGTCGAGGAGGTGTACAAACAGGCCTTTAACAACGAATACTGAGATCTGTGGTTTTGACGGTGGTGACGATGTTAATTAATTTCTTACGGGTTCTGGAGCCTTGTGGACTGGCCGGCATATGCCTACGTTTCGGAGAAGCGTTGTCTTCAACTTCAGGGCAAAAGAACGCTATTCCGAAACAATGGCATCTACCGGCCAGTCCACATGGCTCCAGAACCCAAAAGAACGTCATCAACAATAATATTGTCGCTCTACTAAAGTCACCAAATCACATCATTCTAATTTATGAGAATATACATTCTTAATAATAATAATAATATAAATAATAATTATATCCGTAGAGAAGAGCTTTTCTTCGGACACTAAAAGTTCCTCAGACAATCAAGAAATTCCCCATATTAAATGAAACTAACTGCAAGGTTTATTATCGTGTTCACGACAGTCCGCCGCTGATGTCCATGCTGAGCGAGTCTATAAATTCTATGTAAATCACGCACAATAGTGCTCAGAGTTTCCGTACAGACGCAAACAATGTATGACTGTAACCGTTAGTACAAGTGATGCATACCAGACACAGTTGGAAACATTTAATCTCCAGTATCTCCCTGCAAGAGCGGGAAATTCGGACCCTGACTCCGTCCAGCACAGCAAATAAAAAAAGTGCAATTATCCACGGAACCCTCTCACTCATCACTCACTACCCACTGCCTCAAACATAGCATTATAAATCTGCTAATAAATAAACCAGTGGAAGTCTTACTTAGGAATCTGACAGCCTATCATCTGGTAAAGACGTTTCCAGACTTCTATAGAATACCAAAGTCATCAAAAGAGTTCACAATAGCCTGCCACTGAGGCTTCTCCTGGGGCAGCTGAATCCAGACCACATACGACGGAAAGCTCCTTGGTATATATTTCAATATTACATACATTTCCCTCTACGCCAAGACATTCTAACTACGCTTTGAAGTACCTGGTAACAATAAGTTGTTGACTCATTTCGTGACAATATGACAACTGAACATGTTCGAAAACAAACTACCGACAACGGCACAGGCTGAAGGTCCGAATAGGCATCTGTGTGCCCCAAGCGAAGTTGGAATGTTAGACCGCAAAAACTTTCAGTTTAAGCACAGTGTAAGTACATTAAGATTAAATACTACTCATCAACATTTTTCATGAAAACTTAAATTTTACAATGAAATTTCTGATACTTTTACATATAGAAACAAATCAATTACATTACTGAAATTTAAGATCTCTGCAATATCGTACTCACTAATAAAACTACAGATGTCCAGCGAAAGGATTTGGACACCAGCTTTACGCTTGTGGTTTGATGTACCACAAAAATAAATTCCAATAAGAGGAACTTCCTTATATTAAAATAATACTAATCTCTGAGCTCTAGGCAGCTGCCATGTTTGCCTGCCCCTCTTTACGGCTCAGAGACAACCTCATAAGTGACAATGAATCGTTAATCAAGAAGGATGTGGAAGACATCTGCCGTTATAATATAAGAGTAATATTTGTAGTCAGAGGATTTGAAACTATAAGAATCTCAGTTCAGGTGACCGGTACGAGATTTAAACATGGTCCTTTCTGAATTACAAACGTGAATGTTGGAAGGCTAAAATTCACTGACACTAAACTGCGGTTTCTAACCCGTTACAGGTGTATCTCCGAGCAGTGCACAACCGAACGCCCCCATACTCGAAATTCCGTAACAAATGCTAGCTTCAAACCAATGTCGTTTAAGGATGTAAAGGCACACGATCGAACTAAAGCTGTCGCTGGCCGGTAGCTGAAAAATGACAGCGGCTAACTACAGAAACGAACACACTGTATTATAGCCGAAAGTTCTAAAACTGATATAACTGATAACATAATTAAATAGTGAGCTTCTTTGGTCCTTAAGAAACTTTGCACGAACATCTCAGAGAAAGCCCTACACGAGTACGTTGATCATCATTATAAGAACGTATTACCTGCAACAGACGTTTTTTTAGAAACAAATCAGTTGCAATACATCACAGACAACTTCCTTTTAATAATCACTAAACTCAAGGAAATTCAATTTATAAAATCATGTGCCTGAAGACATAATCACAAAGTCTTCATACACTTAACATTTGTTGAGCAGTATTTGATTCCTATAACGCAAAGGTTTAGTGATGGCCCTTCGGCAACATATGTGAGATCAAAGACCCTTGCTTTAGATTAATGTAACAGAACAGATGCGCCTTACGTAATTACTTACATATTGTGTAAGTTAGGGAGTCAGCTGGGTATGAGAATTGCTCTAGGCTCCGTAAAATCTATGAGAAAATAATCAAAACTAAAACTTGGTCAGCAAAGTCTGCAACATAATACAGCACACAACTCTGTAATTATATTAAATAAATCTATGACAAGTATTCCAAGAGTTCTAGGAGAAAAAATACAATCCCACATCCTACCTAGAATAGAATAAAGAAAATGTCCTCTTCGAACAGCCCAAAGAGTTCGTAACACCACCAAAATACAACTAAAGCATTTACTGAAGTTTTCGAATAACTGTACAACGATAATTCTAAATTTATTATTTTACAAACTGGCGCGTTATGTATTGGATGACAGTGTACATATTTCCGACGGGGGCTACCCAGATCTACCAGTACTTGAAAAGATATGTTGCAGCGAAATTACCTATTTCCAAACTATTTATAAACTTAAAATCAAACATGAAAGAGTTCACTGTTCCATTCGCACATCTTAGGAACAGCATTTCAAACTGTAACTTTAATTCCGTCACAGGAAACTAGCTTTAATATCACCGCCATAATCAAGACCATTCATGGCGCCAATTTGAGTAAATAAAGCACTAACACGCACGTCTCATTAACAGGAAGACAAGCATAATTATGTCCAGTACAGAAATCGAGAACCCTCTCACTAGAGCTAATTAGTTCTCAGACTGTCTGATGTATAACTAGGAGGCAGGGGTATCCATCCTCAACAGGTCACTTCACACCTCTGCCATAAACACAGCTAAAACAGCGAGTACCATCTACACAGTCCGGCTTATTTACGGCGGTTAGCAAACTGCCAAGAGCAGAAATTGCTCAGTCCTACAGTAACTGAATGGGTCCTCGGACCGGCAGGTTCCATTCTTGGCAGAGGCGTGCACCCAGGTTCTAGGGCCTACCCGGTCGCCATACAACGACGCTCTCCCCGGTGGCCAGTGCATGTAGCGCCGAGGTTACGAACACGCGGAACTACACACCTAAATTCACGGCAAGGTGCTTAATTAGGCACGGGGGAAACCTAATCTATACACACCATTATCACGGCTGAAAACATACTATACTACTATTAAATTATCAAATTCCTTTTCCTTTCTTTAAACTTCTCGTTACATTCCCGTGCACAGAAAACTTACAGCCATTAACTACACAATGCCACACATAATGTGATAATTTTTTGTTACCAGAGATTTAACTTGACATGAATCAGTAATAAATGCACCTAAAGACCAATGCGGTATTTAAAATAGCAAATAAATAATTTTAGAACATCTTGAATCCAAGGGACTACACTTTACAACTTCTACTTAAAGAATACCAGGAAGTTAAACCGATTATAATAACAAATCTATAAACTGTAAACACCAAAGACGAAGACGTAACATGTTACTATGAAAATTAGCAGTGAAATTAATTATACAGCGATTATAGTGCTGAAGGTACGTGCACGGAACCAGTGAACATAGAGGGCCCACTGGGTAGGGTCGATTACAGAACGGTTTACAAAGCAGAAAAGTGTTCAGTGAGCAGAACTGTGTTCGCTGAGCGAAAATAATCATCAATGAAAGACAACACAGTGGCTACTGAACGAAAGTGCCTTGCCAAACTGTAAAACTGAGTGTTCCGCTCCAAGTCGTCGTTGTATGTCGAAACTGCCACAGCGCATACTAGGCCCTATTCCTAAATTGCCGACGGTAACTTGGATGTAACCAAGCGAAACTTCGCAGAAAAAACTACCCAACATTGAATTTAAAATCTTTCTCCGAATAAAACAGGTCAACTTTAAAACAGAAATCTATTCAAGGAAAATCCTGGACACGCAAAAAACAGTCTTCATTTCATACAAAAATCAAACACACATTTTCAAAATAGCGTTATTCGGCAATCTTCACATCAGACACTTCACTTTTAGTTTCTCGGCTAAAAGGTTAAACGCATTTTTTCCTACGAGTGCTAAACGAAAAGCCAAAATCACCTATGAGATGCTTTAATAAATGAACAACATTTCTAACATAAATTAAAGAGTTCGTGTGATATGAACATCGAAAATACGCCATAAACACCAACACACGAATAACCAGAAAAAAATTAAAACTAGACTTCAAAGAAGTGTTTAATCACTGCATTGGGAAAACTTAGCTGTAAAATAATGTTAATTTTCAGATATGATAACATGTTTTAACGCTAAATAAATCTTGAGGACTCTGACAAACGATGTCACGGATCTCGGATTGAGACGGTATAAGGAGGACGTCAAACAGCTTCAAAAAACGCTGAGCTGAAAATAATCTGGGACACACCTGTCACGAGACGAGGCACGTGAAAATACGCCTGCTGTTTAAATATGCAGTTCTAAGTTCTACGTTATTAAGTCTCTGTACACTGTGCAAATATAAAGCAAGCGATGTCATGACGTTGATTTGATGCTTCGTTGTGACAGCACATAAAAAGTATGAAGAGAATTATTGCGTTCTAGGGAACTCGGTGAAGCGTGCTGCAGAAACTAATTTTATAAGAAACGGGAAAACAGAAGAGTAAAAAAAATATATATTACAAAGCTTTCAAACATTTATTTCTCTTTTTAAAAAATATAAGAAACAAACTTCATAAACTGAATTTGCACAGCACAAAATTTCATCACTAACACTGCAAGCAACATTCTTCCTTAGTAAGAAAAAAACACCATTGGCGTCTGGGTTTCATTAAAGCCTATCATCATACCAGGTTATATAGTTCATTCAATTCAACGTCAGGTGCATACGACTCCTACCCAAAAATT
This sequence comes from Zootermopsis nevadensis, assembly GCF_977971745.1. Lineage (NCBI taxonomy): Eukaryota > Metazoa > Arthropoda > Insecta > Blattodea > Termopsidae > Zootermopsis > Zootermopsis nevadensis. Next base: position 8,808,432 of record NW_028259153.1, on the reverse strand, counting down.
TATTTATTTCGCGTATCCGAAATTAATCTAGCACGTGACACTACGTGCAGATCCTACGTAGCCCATAGAAGGCCCGTTTATAACAGTCTATCTTGAAAAACCAATATTTGCTCGGCTAGCCGATATATTCTGCCCCAGGTTATTAAAATAAAATGTTCATGACCATGTTCACAAAAGGCCGTCATTGGTTTGTATCTTAGGGCAAAATAATCCTATCCACAACCTCCCGTGCAGTTTCTTTGAGGACCTCCCTACAAGTGTCCAATATGCTTTGATATTCTTGGTTTACTTAACACAGCGTTCAAAAACATGGTTATACAGTGTCGAAACGAAGGAAGGAAAGCTGTGCCTGGGGGATGCTGCCATCATCAAGGAGATAATTACCCCTATGATAGCAAAGACCTATGAAACGTCGGTAAACTACACCAGACTACACGACATAAAAACGCAGTAATTGAAACAATACACACAACACTGTTCTCTATCCACATATTTCTGTTCAGTACTGTATTTCCTGAAATTTATTTTAGTAGGAGCGTTGCCATTTGAATCAAATTCATTGTAGTTAACCAACTCTAATCTGTGCACAGAACATTAGATATTACTACATCAACATTTGAATATTACGTCATTGTCTCTATTGATTACGTAGATTTGTATGTACAAGTAACGTACCAGCCATAGCCTGTACAGTAAATTACACCTTCAAGCCACATAGGCACATACTCGAGACGCCTGCAAAAAAAAACTTAACGCGCGTGCAATATGCTTAACCAATCGCGTATATCAGTGATTACTCTCGGGAAATAATTAATGGCACACACGTGGAAAAGCCTGCTTCGATATAGGGAGTCCCGGGTTCACCTCGAGGTCAATTATCGAGACTTTGTAGTGTTCTGAAACGAACAGCGCGTCCCATTAACTGCTCACCCCATCTTACACAATTCATAGCGGCGGCGTATTCACAATGTAACGAACATCACAAAACTTGCCTTCGTCAGTTACCCCAACGGGTACTATGGAGCCTTTCCTAGGAGGGAAAGAGGCCTAATAATTCCAACTAGTCTTTTCAAATTCGCCCCAGTTTACCGGCGCGTCTTCACTACAAAGGGAGTAAACACAGGTAGAATGCTACTTGCACTTGGTAAATACGAAAACCAGTTCCAAATACCAATTTCAACACCATCCTCCCATTTAAGCATAGGTCTCCCACGTACGATCCTTTAGAATGTTAACTCTATAGAAGTGTGTCCTCGAGATGATTAGTTAATAATTGTTCAGCTAGTCTACAAAATGTCTATTTTATCGTCTTCACAAGGGTATAAACATTAGAAATACTAGTGTTGAAAATAGTCCTACTAAAACTAAGTAGCCTAATATCTTGAATAAACATCAAACTTTTATTTACTTCCAACAAAACAGACTTAAAAGAGCTCCTACAGCCCTCACAATGATCTTCTTCACATCCAAAGACTAGCAATACCGCTTAAGGCAGAACTTCTAAGAACCTACTCTGAAGTGACCTGGTGTTATAAAGCCCCACTAGTTTCAAAGACAACCAAGTTGGCATTGCAGATAACAAAGTTAAGATGTGCTAGAATAAACCGCCATACAAAGGCGTTCTTTATATAATGTCACGAAATCAGCAATTAGTGCCAAACATCGATGACAGAATTTGAACCATGACGGTCGAAAAGACAAACACTTCGCTAATCACTACGAAGAAGAAGAAATCGTTTAAACTGAGAAATCTGATTCCAAGATCTGGAACTACCTCTGTGGTATTCTTAACATTTCAAGGAATTAAAACAACAGATGACTTGGTCTACCAGAAACACTTCACAGGCACGTCGAATGTGATGAAATAGGAAAATTAAACATGTTTCCTCTTCCAAGAATAAAGGTTACAGTTGTATGAAGCTCTTGTTGCCATCACTAAAGTCACAAGAATAACAGAAACGGAGAACAAGTCGTTGAGAGAAAATGGCACTTCTGGAGGCGGTAAACCCGTTCACTATGTGAAAATCTCGAAACACTCGGCAGAAATCAAATAGCGTGGGACATGAAACGAGACAAACACGAGAAAAAAGTGTTCACGCAACCACTGTTAATGGCATCAACACTAAATCCAACTGCTACTTCAGATCACCCCAAATATTTCGAGCTAAATGAGATACTTACATGCCAAAAGAGACAAGAAATAATTACTTCTTCTTTACTTATTCCTGTCACTGAGTAAATGTAAACAAGTCGTCTAAAACATTGGCCAGAAAAAATGCGTTCTGATATCATAAATTAACACTTTGAAGCCGAATTTCCTATACACAATGTTTAAAAATCCCGCACCTACCTTAACGAACTAACTAGATGGCTTACCGAACCCGAAGGTTCATCACCGAATTAGCCAAAGCCCTCCACCGGACCCTGTCTTGTGCCAACAAAATCCAGTCTCCTTCAACTCCTATCTCCCACAGATCCCGCCTGACATTATCCTCCCATCTACGTCTAGGTCTCCCCAGCGATCTCTTCCCCTCAGGCTTCCCAACCAATACCTGATGCACACCTCTTGTCCCATCCATGCGCGCTACATGCACCGCCAATCTCCTTCTTCTCGACTTAATCACCCTGACAATATTGGGGGAGGAGTACAGATTTTTAAGCTCATCATTATGCAGTTTTATCCATGCCCCATCGTCTTCTCTCCTGGGCCCAAATATCCTCCTCAACACCCTATTCTCAAACACCTGCAATCTGTGTTCCTCCCTCTGGGTGAGAGACCATGTTTAGCACCCACACAAAACAACAGGAAAAATTATTGTTTTGTATGCTTTAATTTTCAGGTTCATAGAAATCAGACGGGAAGACAAAATATTTTGAAGTGATAAGTAGCAAGCATTTCCGTAATTTAGTCTCCTCCTGCACCTACCTTAAACAAAATAAATTTCCCAGTTGTAAAAATCAATTTATTTATGCTGTTTTGAGAGATACTTGCTGCTTCCTCTTAGATTCATACCAAATCAATAAATACACTCTATGGGCAAAATTAATGATAAAGCAGGTAATGCATATAAATACCAACGTACTTTAAAGTGATAAGTAACGCAAGAGTGAGGAGCTGACAAATAGATGAGTCTCCAGTCTGAATATTTCGAAATATTAAATTCACATACAAATAATTGCACAACAACAACAATAATAATAATAATAATATTCCGAAAACAATACCAGGAAATCAGTCGACAGACTATCCAATAATAATATTTTAATTCAATTCTTTATTACTGGTGTGTTGTATCAACACCCAGAAGGCCAATTACAAATACAGCACAACTGGTGGAAAGACGGCAAATTCTGTGTAAGCATGTATAGTTTTCCCTGGGGGGAAAAAATCCGTTTTGCCCCTTTAATTTCGACACAATTAGTGAAATTTTGATGCACTAACTTTGACAATGTATATTATTCTGTGAAGCCACAACTTAACCCGCACGCGACACTTCTACAGCCTGAACATAATAATTTCACATCCGACAGTACAAGGAAGGAGTGGCTTATCTCCCGCATCGCAGTCTTCCACTATCCACAGTCATTGCAGCTCGGAGTTATTTTGCGTGTCCAATGTAAATGCGAGGCCTCGGGGCGTAAAAAGTCAACAGGAACTATACATCGTCTCACGCGTCGTGTGTTTGCACCCCCCCCCCCCTTACTAAGCACGCAAACTGAGTTCTGATACACGGAGGGATTTCATTCCTTTGTCACTGTTGATCGACCTTTCAACATGAGGAAATAAATAATTAAACTACTGTCCGGACCTAAAGAAATACTCGTACACCATAAAAATGTTGATGCTAGTGATTTCTCTGTCATTTAGTTGAGGCAAATTAAATCCTACCTATATTTTAAACAACTCCTTGTCTTCTGGGTTGTTGCACCGTGTGGTCTAGCAGAAGTTTACCAAGAAGTCTTTGCTGACTCCATCGTCGGGGTGATAAGTAACATCCAATCCATTTCATCGATTCTTTGGGTCTTTTATTTAAAATTTTCATCAATCAGTTCCAATTACTGAGGCGTACTATACGTTCGTCTCCTCAGTAGCTCCAGGCAAATTCTGGGATAGTGTCTTAAATAAAGCCACGAACGCTTCCTTCCACATCCTTTACAATTCATTATTCACTACTATACTCTCATTTTACGCTATATACTCTAAGTTAAATAAAATATAAATAAATAAAAAACGTTCATAATACTACATTTCACTCAACGGCTTAGTTTCAGGACATTTTAATATTATCTGCACTGTATATGGAATTTTTTACTCATGTTTCACCATTTGTTCGCCATACGCCTAAATGAAAACAAGAAAAAATGCCCCCATTCAAGTACAGAACCAGCAGAACGTTGAGAAATTTCAAGTCATTTAAATTTCCTTGTAAGATACTAAGAGACGTCTCATTATGTAACCGTGACAGAGAACACATAAACTCCACACAAGTAGCGTGTGTAACATTTTCAAAATTCCCTTCTGATCAATATGGCTGACCAAATTATGAGCATTCATGAAACTTTAACTGCTAATGAAGATGGCTTTAACCTTCTACGTCATTCTCGTTTTACTGTCTTTTATTTTCTTTGCTTACTATCTTCCTTGTCTCATTTAATTAGATCTTTCTTCTTCCATTTTCCTTACACGTATCAATTAACTCATAACGCAAAAATAAATGTCAGCAAACTGGTATTACCTTCCATTCGGGTCCAATTACACGTCCGTATGTCTGGAAATATGAAGTTAATACTTCACGCAGTTACTTAAGTTTAACAACCAAATGAATTTTGATCCGAAACACAAAACACCAGTTTACAATCAGCCGTGTCTAGGTACAACTACGGGCTATATAACTAATGAACAGAGTTATAACTATTTCATATAAAACTTAAATTAACTGAACTAACAGTTTACACATTACGAATAACAAACTGCACATTTCCACAAAGAAGAATCATCATTTTGTACCAAAGTAGCATCCTTAAAATAAATGCTTCTACGATGATCACAATTACAATGGCCTCGATGTTGATACAGGAGTGTGTAACTAAAACAGATCATCGTTCATAAAAAATTTCACAGAAAACTGTTAACATCGTCTTGTCTTACTGCAGAAACACGCGCATTTCGGTAAACGGGTACACAATAAAGGCTATGGAAACCAAACTATGTCTCAGTCAGCTCACTTCTCAACTTTTCAGTGACAACACGCTCCAAGCAGGGTCAGGTGACCCTCACACTACCAAATGCAGCCATTTGTCCCCTGACTCCGAGGGGAGAAAGACGAAGACTTGACGTTACCCGGATGTATGGGAGGGCGTGATACACACTGTTCGAGGCAAAAACTTCCTTCCCTAAACCAGTGACAAGTTACCACAGTTCCCTCTCCAAGAAACAGAATCCTACATAAGGAAATAATGCGTAATACCCATTACACAGAGTTGGTTAATCACAAACGTCTCATTATCAGCGAAGTTCCTACCGAATGCGTGCACCTGAGGATTTAACAGTTCGTCTAGGGCGCTAAATGTTGCCTCATGATATAACCGATTAAAGACGTCATATTGAAGTTCCTTACGAGGTTTAACTGCCATTGCGAAAATAATAACGAAGAAAAACTTAAAATGCATCCATATCGAGGAGATAAACATAGTACTAAAATGTCAAATAAATTAGACAAGTTAAAGCAACATCCACGCTTTACATACAAATTAAATTTCAAGTAGGAAAAATAAATTATCAAAGTTCGATTAACGCAAGTTACATTTTAACCCTCTGAAGCCGAAGATTATCTACATAACATTTACAGTTTTACCCCAAAGAAAACAGAACAAAAATCCGACTGTTTAAAGAAAATAGTGGCTGTTCATTCTGAAAGATATTCGAAGCCCGGGGCAGTAATAATTGTTACAACAGATGGTACATACAACAATGACTATAATTAAAGGGTTAAGGAGCCTCAAAATGACGTACGGCACCCCATAAAATTAGCAAGATGTACTCTTTGGAGTACGGTAAAATTCGAGAAGTTTTCTTCACGCCCAAAGGCAATGGTTTAACAATTGCCTGAGATCCCACTGCTCCAACAATGACCTCGGTCCCCAATCTTGACACTTTGTGGTCCTACAATAGCCCGGAGTCCGGCAGGTTGCCTACTTCGTAGGAAATAGCGCCACATGGGCGGGCCCGTAAGGTGTTCGCTCACGTTAGAGCACGCCCAAAACTTGGTCTTGTATGCAAATTCTACTAATATAGTAATACCGGAAGATCAAAGCCTGACTGCGAACTACGTATTTACGACTCGTTGGGCGTTCGTTACAACAACAAAAGGGCGTAGTAACGCTCCATGGACAGCGTTTGTCCGCCCGTCCCATCCCTATGTCAATACAGCATCAGCAGCGCTCTACATGATACCGAGAAAAGCCAAAATTTGTTTAAAACATTTTGAAAATTATATTCCAGGGTCTTACGACAAGTAAGGGCTGATATCTTGATGTTCTTCTTGGTCCATGAAATACCACAAAGCAGAGTACTTGAATCAGTGTGTCAAAATCACGCAAGATCGTTTTCGCTACGGATGTGACACTCGTATCTTTCAATTCGCACTTACAGACTGAGTGCCTATTCGCAGTGCAGATCCGATGCAGGGCAGTGAAAGCCACTCTTTCCCACACTTACCTGAAAAAAGAGAAAATAATATAAATATAACCAAAAAAAACAGAACTTAACAAGCAAAATGACAATACGGGCCTACAGACACTTACACGTGCGTTCTTCGACATTTTGTATTCCTCGTTAGCAATTACAGCCATTTACTGCACATGCAAATATATCACAAAGAAAATCGTATTCTATAGGAGAGATCTTGGTTTCTCCAAAGAGTTTCTGTGATTATTGACATACAAATCAAGCTTATGCAGATAATACAACATGGATACTTGTATACAGTGTTGAAGAGTTCGTTTTCTCAGGGTTACGCTGTTAGTCCACGCATGTCTTGCTACATTATAGTGACAGAGGCGTTTTATGAGCCTTTTAAAAGCAGACGTTGCATTTAAAACGCGTTGGGGTGGGTTCATTCGGTTCACCAGCTGCGTTTTAGTTCGATTTATTTACATCCCTCAAAGGAAAAATATATTGCGTCCCTTAGAAAAAAAAACAAGTACTCTAATATATATCTAGTTAAACGTTCGTTCATATACGGTTTAAAAATGTTTCGTAATAACGTGAAGACTAGGTTCAATACAGATTTTACCATCGGCTCATGCCATAATGGTTGTACAGACAAACTGGCAGACATTTCACAAATCGCACATACCGTGAGAGTTTTCTGTACTGTGTTGCCCTGAAACAGGCATTATGACAGTCAAACAAGTCCCAATAAATTAATAAAGTATTCGTTAAAAATATGTGCTACAGAACCATATGAATGCCATAATTTTTACAAGAGTACATTTTCATACAGCACAATGACAGACGGCACTTGAACACAGAGACTTTTACCTGTCTCTCAGTATTCACGACACGGGGGTACATCTGGGTACCTCATACACTTCGCGTGTACTCGACGTCAAGAAACATAGTTGAATGTCCTCACAAACATCCGTGTGCTGTACTCATTTGTCTCTTCAACAAACGTCCTATGCAATTACGAAACAGCGCCAGCCTGCAACACAGCATCCTTCAACTTGTCGGCCTCCTGATTCAAATCCTGTTAATTTTATGTGGAGAATAAAACAGAGAGAGAGAGAGAGAGTTATGCTGGCTGGCCCGTTATGGCATGGCCTACTCAACTGTAGCGGCGAGTCAAAGATTCCGTCAGACTAATTCACTGTCTTTCTGTCTGTCCGCCCACAAGCAGTGTTTCTCTTCACACAAAGTGCATGATGTAAGTAAATTTCACTTCACTGAACCCTTTTAAAAAATAACGATACAGCACTGTTTGACTGGCTGCCCTTAATACCAACCCACTAAGTCTGCCAACGACTTCCATGTTGTTTTTTCTGCAGATGTTGAATAAATGCTCATAAAACAGAGAAGGTACTCCAGATATCATCCAGTACTTCAGGAATCTTTTCGTCTCTAAATGCTACAAAGTTCATGACATGGCACCTAAAAGACTACATTACATTCTGTAATTATTTACGCTCCACGTATTCCGTAAAATATCGCTGCATGAAAAACATTTCATACAAAAGTCTTAATCTGAGATATATATTTTATATCCGATACTAATTCTTCTGGCGATTACGTGTTTTTGAGAAAAATCTTAATCTTCGTGTAAAGTGTGGGTTTCTTGGGCAGATAATATGAATCAAAATCAAACAGCCAAAACTTTCGCACAAGAAACGTGCTGGCGGACGCGTATGTAGACATGCACAGTGCCCAATTGTTCCTCGTCTTTCAAGAATGACGTTGACTGTGATACTACCAATACATGCCTACACTTACAAATTACTACGTAACGTGTCTTGCGGTAGTGGTTACGCAGGGAACTGCCAATTGTCTGAGGCAAACATAACCTAACCTAACCCACACGACTCAGCCTATAATGTGCACAAAATAACACCGAGCTTCAGGTACATCAAATTAAGAGGGGAAGGTAAAATAGAAAGGGTAAGGGGGAACAAGACGGTAAAGAATCTGCCTAGACTTAAAAACTTTTCCTAAAAACATATTTTCCTTTTTAATTCCGAAGCAACCGGCTAAGTTTCGATACACTAACCTTTACACGACACAACATTTTGTGAACCAAAGGAAATGTATAACACAAGTAATGCAGGCAAACGCATTCACTCGCTCACGACATTTCTACAGCCTAAACATAATTCCACATCCGAATGTTCATGGAAGATTTGCGTTACCTCTCGCTCCGCGGTCTTCCCCTCCATCCCAAGTGTGAATTTGCACTGTAACAGTCAACGGAGCTCGGAGTTACTTTGCGTCCGATCATCGACAGCAAGAACCTCTGAAACGTCAGTAAACATCTACCAGACTACACGGCGCCAACAACCCAGAAGACAAGGATCTTCACAGTCGCCGCGCCGAGAACCTGAACTCTCAATAATCCAGCTGATCATTAGAATCAACTGCTAATGTTCATCAGGAAAGAAAGATGGCATTTCGATTCAAAATCATCATTCTGGAAAAGGCTTTTTGAAGGTACACTACTCTTGGTCGGATTAAATGGCCACACCTACTGCACTTTGGAGAGCCCTGCTAGATATCATAAGGTACAATAATATATGAGAAATTGCCCGAGGATGATGAACAAACTCTCAGTCCCTATGATCAGCCAGTCTCCGGGGAGTACCTAATACGAGACAACGCTAACCATTACGCATGAAATTACCTAGGACAGCGGGAAAAAACACGTACAGGCTGAAACAAGGTATTGACTATTCCGGAACACTCGACAGACGGCAGTCTCTAACCAATTAATTGTGTGGCTTACGAGGGAAGAGGTTTCGCATTATCCGGGTGATCAAACTGCCACATGGCTGGCAACAATATCTGTCACAAAATGAAATAACGAAGCTCAAACACGTTCCAATCTGTATGTTTCCCAACCGAGTGAATCACGTGAGCGTTTAAACACAACTCCATCCAATACTTCGTAGTTAGTCACCGTTTTAAATAATCCCACTGTTGTGTGAAAACAGTTTAAAAAAAGGTAAAAGTGCATGGAAAAACACGACCACCTTACATCGAGATATGAACTTAGTGTCGTCACTGACTTATCGGATGGATGGAGTTCCATTCTCCGAAGGGTCAATAACTGTGACTTCATCGTCACTGCCAGACTGATTTTCTGAGTCTACTAGGATCCCTAACCAGAGAACATCAGGTGCTTCCTCCCGAAGGACAAAGCGGACGAAGCGTAAAACTGGCCACTAATTTGGATCTAGTGCAGAAAGTGACAACACTTACAGCGTCGCAGCCAATCAACATAATATCGTACTTTGGCAAAGGAGAATCATTACTCTTGTCTAAATTACTTCGAGGTACATACTATGAATGAGTAAAATGCAATTTGTCTCTCATCTGCCAGCCAGAGTGTTTCATCTCCAACAATTAGAGCCTACATTTGATGCTAGAATGGATACTGAAAGTTGTTTGGAGAATTTAATTTTGGGACGCTTCGATCTAATATAAGCAAAACATTCACTTTGACTTTAAAGACCAAGGCCTAGACAGGGGGACACAATTAAGTGACAGAATATAACAACCAATTTAGCGGCCATCAGGCTGTTGTGAAGCAGTCTGCTACATGGAGTTGGTGTAAACAGTTTATCAAAAGCATATCACAAACACAAACAGTTAAATATTTCAAAATGTGTAGAATACAGTATCGTTGTTGATCATAGCACAGAACTTTGTATACCACCATCCTTCGACGCTGTTTTCAAGGGATAATTTGTACACTGATACACACAAGAAACAGGCCAGCGGTAGTGTCAATAACACTTTGTCAATGTGGTCACTGCAGCTCTGTAAACAAAAATGTAATGTGGAAATATTTGACGAACAGTACCACCCATTCAAAGCAGGCTATGTCCACTCTTCTGTCACCATATTAAATGCTTTATCGCCACAGCAAAGCCGTACAACGTCGCAACACGAACAACAGAGACTAGGCGTGTGAAGACAGCTCAGAAATCGCAACGTAGCAAAGCTTGCAACGCTGTATGATACAGCAAGATTCTACAAGCTTGATGTTAAGGGTGTTAGTGTAGATGGTCGTTGGGAGGAGAGGGGGGCATGTTTTATAACTGTAAGTTACTAGGAGTCCTGCTAACATCAGCCCTCCATGACAAATGAAAACTGTAATGTGCCTGACCCGATGTATTCTGATAAGGTAATATTTTACCTTGTCTGAAATGCAGTGAAAGGTCAAGCTGTCTGAATCGGGCTGCGTAGTGTACTCTTGGCTCAAGAATCGCGTGGTGGAGGTGGTGGTTGTGGGGGGGAGTGTCCTTCCGCGGTCTTAAAACTTTGAATCTCGTAACATCTAATACAGTCTGCAGACAGTATTAAACTTACATAATAACATATATTGTTTTATCTTCCAAATAAATGACACGACTCTTAAAAATAGCACGACAAATTCCGACTATGCCCACGAAAGTCTGTCGTTGCAAGCCATCCTCAAAAAAATTCCCCACCCTCCTAATTATCCATGCGATTTAGTCATCCAACAGAAATTTCGTATAATTTTTCTTTAATGTTTCGGGCCGGAAACAAAGTGATAATGGAGTCTGAAGTATAGGACAACACACAACCAAATTCATCTACGAATGATATTCATGTCAAAGTATGAACAAATTACTTAATAAAACCTAAACTGACGACAGAAAGATGTTTTAGCAATTATTAAATTTATATGGGTTTGGCTGCAAAACCTCAATGAAAGATTACCACTTCCGAAACCTAGACGTGCAGTGGAGCATAATATTAAAATGATGTTGTTCATCAGCCCAAAACATGGGGACAGTATGTTTATCCGAAAACGTTACCTTGTAGTGGCGCGTCTACACGGCGCCAAAACCCACAATATCATCTATCATCCTCACCGCCGAGAAAACCTCACATCTCAATATTAAAATGGCTGTGAATAAACTGTTTAGACTAGATTCATATCGCTCAGGAAGGGAGTTCATTCTTCGGTTTCCATAAGGGTAAGGATTTTTTTGTTTTTAAGTTCCTGAGGGACTATTCGCTTCTCAAGAATGAATCTGCTCCAGCGACGTCCTTACACGTTTAACAACGCGAGCAAAACGCGAGAATATACAATTCATATGCAATGCAGCTTAATACTGACCCAAAAGGATCCTAGCTGCCGTAACAATTCATGGCACTGGTCGACAAAGAAGCAAGCTGCATCACCAGTACAACCCCCCACCCCACCCCCCGCAAATAGAATGCGGTAAAGGAACGTAAATGAGCAGAAACCACTGGAACAAGCAACAGGTGGGGCCAGTCGATTTTCTCACCACAATTTACAGTTGTACGAGGGTTCGTACAGTGACACGGTTCCCTGGGGACTCTTGGGCTCATCTGAATATTCATAGCCTCCCCATCCATAATACTGATAGCTGTCTATACATTTACACAGGGATTACTCAGGCTTGTAATCAGAAACCGTTTTATTCGGTAACGTCCGCCAGCCGCTTTGACATGCCAATCAGTGTGCAAAATCCGTAGTCCTGGTTCATTACCTTCCACACACATCGGACGCTGTTCGCAAAATGGCGTCAGGATAAAAGGGGGATGAAAGCAGGAAATCGTGCTTCAACAATAGAACGTATTTTTTTTAAAATAAACTGTGTCCCACTTGTTCTCAGAGATATCCTGTTTATTTCCCTATGAAACAAGTACAAACTCCAACTTTAATTTTCATTTTTAAAACATTCACTTCACTGGCATTCTGAATATAAAAATCAAACTGTGCTTACGCGCCATTATGATACTATGGCGATATGAACACAATTTCTATTCACATTCTACTTTACCGTAACACAAACACTGGATACACGTATATCCGAGATCTGAGTGGCCCAGATGCTTTATAATAAACTTCATCCACTGAATATGAGGTTGGATGGGTCCTAGAGTCGGTAAAGAAATACGGACCAGAAGAAATATCGTCTGCCGATCGGGGATTCGAACCTCGAGTCGTGCAGTCTATAACGCCACTATAATGGCTGACCAACCCCGGTTCTTACCTGTCGGGTGCCAACAGTGATTTTCCTGATTCGTGAATCGTTCTTGTGTGTAGTGCACACTTTACTGACATACTTCACAGTTAATTAAAAGATAGATGCCGTATATTATTGGTGGTCGTCAGATGGCTGGGTCTGTATCCCCCGAAGGTAGAACGTGCACAACATTTACCGACCTATGATACAGCAGGAAGTAATCCTAACCCATCATACGCCGTGGCAACAAAATCAAGAAGGATTTGAAGAGATGCCTTGATATATAAAGCAGGTGGTACGTTCCACTGTTTACCAGTTGCTGTAGCGAATTCTTCTACCGGTTTTCGAGTTCCTGTTTTGGGGTTTCTAGACACTTTCTGGATAATATTCTAGGAATCTGTTGTAGACAACACTCTGGGTCGCCCGATCACTTATTATTTTCGATCGAATTCGTTGCCTTAATTTTTTAATTGCCCGTTGGACGGTAGCAAATCATAATATTAAAAAGCGTTCCAATTTTACGGTGACATACACCCTGTTTAAATTACGAAACTATCCGATTTTAGCAAAGAGAGAGTTCTTTAGTTTTGCGACCAATATTAACAGCCATCGTGTTTGCAACTGGCTCTTTTTAACTTACAGGAAAAGGAACAAAGGCAGATGTTTGCTTGATACGTTTAGGAATTAGTACTTACTAGCATTCATACAGGAATACCTATGGTTTGTAAACATAATCTAGTGTATAAATACTTTTTTAAATTGAAATTAGTTTTTTTTCTTTCAGTGCAAGCTGAGTTATGTTTAAAAAATTGACTATATATTATTATAAATGTATTATTAATTAATTAATTATACTCAAAATAAATTTTCTAGCACACCACAAGGAATAACAAGAAAAAACATACTGTATGAATACCTTCTTACCCACTGTAGCTATTTTATCTAACTAAATACAAGAAAATCCACCTGCGCAAATTAAAAAAAAACTATGGGTTTAAAGAGAACAGTCAATAAAATTAAATTAACATATTTACGGTGAAGGCTTTGCATACGGAATTTAATCCAATTCTAGCCAGTGCCTTTATAAGTGGAAATATGTGTGGGCATGCAGACAAAACCTCCCAATGCGGCCCCGCGCGTTCTGCGACGTGAAAACAACTTACAGTAGAGTCCTTGAGAAGTTGGTAGTCGGTAAAAGAATAACAAACTACCCGCCCATTATGGTACCCAAAGGTTCACCCACGTCTTCACAAAAGCACATCACAAACCCCAATTCTAAATTACACTAAACCCTAAAAATGTTTCGAGATAATAAGCGCAATGAAAGGTACAAATGTTGTAATCAGAAAGTGTAATAAATCGTTTACAGCACAGTCCACATAACAAATCGGGTTTAGGAACTCGTTATTCTAATATATTTAAAGACCTATTATTTTGTGACACCCTATACGATACACATCACTATGTCGGTCTGCTGATATTGTGCAACGTGACTTGAAAATTACCACAAAGCTTTCACGAAACCACAAACATTCTTTTGTGAGCCCTTGAAACACTGCACGGCGGATTAAGGATAACTATTTCGATAACAATACACCTGCAGGCTCAAAAAATCTTTAGAATACGTCACAGGCTTCTGTGTTTAACGACTCACAGATATGCTCATGTGATGAAGAAATCATATCCCACAAATTAATTTATCCTGACTTTTAGTAAAAGTGCGCGAGCAGAATTTAGGTACGAAAACCTAACGATCATCTATAAATGTGTTTTGCAATGGTTGGTGCATTATAGAAACAGTGTTGTTCGAGGTATATTTGAGATGTACGACGTTTCGGTCGTTCGCTCTTCTGCCTTCTTCAGTGATTGGTTGTCATCTTACTGATAGTTATTTCCTCTGAACTAAAAAAAGGCAAAGGTAGGGATTTAGCTTGTGATCTTTCGAATATTACACTTCAAACAGTGTATAAAGTACGACACTGTGTCTGTGATGTAAGGAAATCTCTTGGAAGGCGAAGCACGTGTTTATTACGTAACACCCTGTGAGGACGAAAAGGACGGCCTTCGGGGCAGAGCCCGAACAGCGGTGCTGAACATTCCGGTTCAACTGCCTGAGAAATAAATAACTCTAGGAAACACGGTCCTCCTCGAAAACTCTTATTGTAAATCAGCTAGTTAAGAAATGACAGAGCTCTAATGGGGCACGAAGATTAATTCCTATATTATCAAGAGCTGTAAACAGGTCTTTATCCAGATGAATCTAGTCTTCACACCATATTTCATAACGATCCATTTTAATATTATACTCACCTATACCTATTTCTTCAAAGTGGTCTTTTGCCTTTAAGTTCCCCCGACTATAATTATGTACCCATTTCTCATCACCCGTGTGTGTTACACATCCGGCCTACCTCATCACGATAGAAACTCAAGATTAGAAGTACGGACGTAATTTAGCACCTGCAATGGCGAAATTATGAAAGGAAGGGGGACATTACGGAGGGAAACCCGCTTGATATTAATGAGGAAGTCTTAGGAAAATGTCACTCCTATCAAGGCTTTTAAATACGAAGGAGGGCTTTTGTAAAAAAACAGTTTATCTTACTTAACTAGACAGCTTGCCAGTCCATATAAACACAATG
Organism: Zootermopsis nevadensis; assembly: GCF_977971745.1. NCBI lineage: Eukaryota > Metazoa > Arthropoda > Insecta > Blattodea > Termopsidae > Zootermopsis > Zootermopsis nevadensis. The sequence goes on along the minus strand of NW_028259153.1, from coordinate 8,793,052 downwards.
CCTTAGTATTTGTTCTTTATATTTCGCTTCACAGTAATTAAATCCTATCAAACTACGTTACTGAGAACTGGTAACGGCAGCAAAGGACGAGAAAAAGCATTTCAAAAACAACCCTGATGTCCACACATGAAGCATCCCGGCGGTAGGTCAGAACACCAGCCAGGAGACAAAATGGGCTGCAGACACAAAAATGCAGACTCGACAAAAAAACAGCGCAAATAAAAAGTATTTTTCTTTTGGCAACGGAATCAGAAACCAACTTGTGTCAACGAATGCCTCACACCCACCAAGTACAGTGCAGATGCTATGGAATGGATGTGCGTTCTAAACTTAAACACTGCCAACCAGACAAAGGAATGGTCAAAAGACGGCAGTGAAAATAACCTTTCGAGGTGAACAGCTTCAAGCAATACTAAAATAACAACAAAACACCTTACGATCCAATCGAAACCCCAAGTGTGTCCTCATACGAAGCGGTACATCGGTTCTAATTAACCTGCAGGCTTCCGTGTAGACAGAGCACTGAAGACATCTACTGCAAACAATTCCTCATCCAAAATTGGGTACCTTCTACACGAAACAGGATCGATTAGTCAAGTACAGAGGCGCGAACGACCAAGGATCGATCCGCAGCGATAGCACAAATGTTTCATTACCACGACAGACGGCATCCGGGGCCCACAGAATCTCATGTGCAACTGGTTCTGATTTTTCCTTCCGCAGAGTAAAGTGGTCTGAGGTTGAAGTTGGCCACTCACCCCCTACTGCAAAGTTAAGAATGCGTGGATCTTTCTTTCCAATACCACATACGTTTTCTGGGCATGGTGCTTAAGCGTGAAGGTAACTTTTACTGAGTGCTTGAAGCCATTTCGAGGTTTAGAGTTTATTAAACTTCATTATTAGAACTTCTTGTTTCGCTCTAGAAGTAGGAGTGTGCATGGTTTCGGGAATCCTGTCTCCTTGTAATTTCTACATGCTTTCTCCATTTAAAATGACTGTCGTTACTCATGTACACAGTTTCTAGTATGCTTCCTATTGTTTCACTTATAATGCGTCTAAGTCTCTCCCTTGTTTCCCCAGTTCATAAAGATCGCCATTACGTAATTTTGCCCACTCGTATTATTACCCTGTGAAAATTGTTTTGGGGCTAGAATAATGTCTATTAAAATTTTAATAGACATACATATAAGGTAAACAGAGTCATAAAATCAACTTTGACATAGTTCAGCTTTAGATACGTCGTGTGATTAAAAAGAAAAATTAACATACAAAACGTACAAAAACACTTAAAAAAGTCGACTGATTAATTGGCAAAATAAATATAATGTCAGCAAAATTTGTTTTCTGTTAAGAATTAGGACATCTCGCGTGTTTCAGTTCAGAATTTAGTCTTGAACCTATTTATCCTTTTTGACAAATGACGGTAGGTCACCTTGACACCAAATCAACTGAACATGGAGTCTCTATACACAATACAAAACAACGCTGTAAAAACGTGGACATATGTTCACGCCATAAGCAGGAATCAAGCCGGCGAGTTCAGTGTTCTAGAGGTGGAAGACCTTACAAGGAAAAGTGGTACTTCATGTGTGAAACTACAATAGTTTTCTACACCGGCTCCCATTGCGAGTAACTTGAGGTATACGGTAAAACAGACTTATGATCGGAGGGTACTAGGTCGAAACACGCCCCTTCCCACTGTGAAAATGCAAACACACGACATTACAACAGACCTAGATTCATACCCGTTCACCATTATTCAAAACATACCATGCAAACGGTTTAAACAGGGTAGTCAAAGTAAAATCCAATAAAGAACCATTCAGAACCTGTGAAGCTCCACACTGGTTTTGTGGTTCCTTACATATAGATAACATGAGATTAGGTACAAAGGTAATTTTAAGGCAGTCTTGAAATTAAAAGTGTGTACTGTGAAAAATTATTAAGTGTGCTTTCTTTCAAATGCATTAATCTGCACGGACAGTTTAGCAACAAATACACATTTATAATTATGCAATACTGTGAAGTATTTACGTGTATAATTTGCATAATTGTTACTAGTACAAATTCGGACTGCATTAAAATAACCCCAAACAATCTCAAAGTTTTACAGTCACCATGTTTGTAGGTCTAATTATTAACATAAAAACAAGTCTCAAACAGGATTCGTAGGAAATGATGTTCTTCTGTCTAGTAACGCCGAGTGTTAATTCCAAACATTTAAAGAGATTTACTGCCTCCATCTTCAGGACTATTAACAAGCTGTAAGAGGAGTCTGAAGTGGCTAGGGGCCGGACCAGGAGTTAGATTTCAGGCAGAAGGCTTATCATCTTCGTCGCCACTAAACGACCGTCTCTGGAGACCAAGTCTCCTCGTCGACGGGTCAGCAGTCCTCGAGATCGCAACGTTATGACTGGTATTCGCCTTCACCGACTCAGAACGCGTAAGCTTCACACGCTTAGCACGACGGCGACTTTGAAATAGTTTTACTACATTCATTTCCATTTTAAGGCAGGCCTACCAAGTGACCTGATACGCACGTGCAGATCAGTCTCGTTTATGACTGACAATAAAAAAGCAATCTACTGAAAAATTAATCGGCAATGGCTTCAGGCCAATTTACCTGACGCTCTCCATAGAAAATCATACTCAACGCGCTGATTGCGCATTCCGTTGTCTGTCGTATTAGCAATTCATCCTTCGTTATTTAACTCTCTCTCTCTCTCTCTCTCTCTCTCTCTGCAACAACAGATTACAGGATGTCTAAATGTCGGGTAAATGTAACAAGCGAGCTTCAAGATTGTGAAGGCAGGTAGCGCGGTCTTCGCGAAAATTAAGGTGCTATACCGGCATATCAGAAAATGACAAATAAAAACAAGAAGTCTTGGTACCATTCGATAATTCAAAACGGGGGATTTCCCGAATTACTTCCACGTTCGAATTTGCGATTCGTAATAATTGGTGATAAACCCTGGGATAGATGATATAAAGTATTTGATATTCAAACCGAACACCTCGCGAATTAAAACCCACAGTTCTACTTTTACAGCATCTTATATCGTTCGTTACATCTACAGGTGGCGATAACACGTTACTATGTCTCAAGAGTTAGAACAGAGGTGCCACCATTCGGCCACATTTAGAAATGTGAATTATGATGATGCAATGTGTTACAACAGGAATGACGCAGCGTATTAGAGAGAAAAGATCAGTTTTTGGACCGTAGCAGATTCAACTCCTCGCATTCCCACCAACTCATTTTCGATTGGTAATGCCTGGTAACGAAGAGGCGATTAACAAAACAGGTGGTAGGAAAATTTGCAGTAGAATCCACTAATGGACAACACACGACCTAGAAAGTAGTAGCGTGAATAAAACTTACGAAACGAACGCTTTATCCTTTTCTCTCCTTCTTTCACCAGCTGGGGAAAATGGAAGGCAAGCAATATTGGTCCTGACATTGCGGGGAGCTTGGCTAAGAAGTTTTTCAGGAGGCTAGTAACACAACACCAAAGCGCACAATGGAAAGCAACGGCAAACCACTTCTGGATCATTTGCCTAGGGAACTTATGAACAGGTCCCTATCAGAGGGGTCTTGTTCATAATGTCACCAGGGATCGGCTCCAACCCGACGGTACAAAAAAGAAACAATCTGAACCTGGGTTGTCTTGCAAATCTGCAACCATTGTAGTCGGGGTAATCAAGGGTAGGTAAATAGGGCAAGTATGGTAACCTTAGGTTTGGTTAATCAAGGTTATGAAAGGTCAGTGCTTGGTAACCATAGTAACCGTGATAACCATAATGAATTCTCGGGTTACCAGCCGTGTAAGGTGGTTTAATGAAGAAAACACAAGCGTTTCGAGAACCATCTTCGTTGTCGTCCTCAGGGTACTCTGAGAGGTTTCGGTGCCCTTAAGTCCAACGGTAAGACTGTTATTGGCCTGAAGGAAAAGAAAAATTTGACCGCCGTGATTCAGGTTTTTAATGTCTTTGGTGCTTTTATCTGAGTCATATTTCAACCTGTAGGTCTGTACTGATAATTGGATGTGGTTGTGTGTTGGGTGTGGTATTTGTAGTGCAGATTGATTGTATTTGCGCTGGTGAAGCTGTATGTGTTTAAGCCTAGTAATAAATGAAGGTCAGAGCTAATTTGTACAAGATAGCGAAGAACGGTATTGGAAAATGCTATTCACTCCATTTCTGCATAGCCCGTGTTTAATGTCAGATGACAGCGAGCTGTAACTGACGAATAGGCCTGTGGGAAAAGGATAGAAAAAAATAATTGCTACCATTTTTTTGCTTATATCGGATACTTTTTCGGCAGTAGAACTAGCTGGCAGGTAAACTCGACCTCGTATCATGCGTTCATTTTTTGCGCTTCTTGTAAAGATGTTATGGAGGGACTGAGAATCTTGCGTCATGGGTTCTGAACTATTTTAAATCCCATGTGCGCATTCCTTCTTATCGTCTTACTGACCGTTGGGTATAGGTAAATGAAGTAAATGTATTGAAACTTCAGAGTAGTTTATTAAAAATTTGTCTAATATTACGTACTGTTGTAAACAGTTTCAGATATTACTCAGTAATATTCTTTAACAAATATTGATTAATTTTGATAATTATTCACTCAGCATTAAGATGGTAACTATTTTTCTTAAAAATAATGTAATGAACATTATAAAATACATCGGTGGGCCACATGCACCCCGCAGACCGGTCAGTTGGTTACCCCCTGGTCTGAATGATGGGTGAGGTATTTCCACAAGACATGAAATGTACGTTGGATCTTGAAGTTACTCGACTTTATCTGAAATAAATATCCAGCAGCAGCTGCTGTTGAGGACGACATGGTTTGTACATTTTGTGACAGCCTTTTTACATTCTACGTGCAATTGCCAAACTAAACAATAAATGGCTTACATTTTTTCAACTTTAGTATAACGTATGTGTCCTCTCCACTGCCCACATTAAATTACTATGATGCTAACTCATTGGTTATATAATATTTAGGGGGTTATTTTAAACAAGCCAAATTTTCAGACGTTGCAAATTATTTAAAAACCTTTGTAATGTCAAATAATAACTTCGGGGTTTGATTCCAGGATAAAGTCGATTGCATATGTCATTTACTTATTACTTGCGTGTTTGTTTAGTTAAATAAATGTACGCTTCGGTAGAAATTACACGAGCGTAATGTACAGAACTTGGCCTATGACACGTAAAAATAACACACTTGATAGCAGTAAATATGTCGCCCAAGGCTAGCAGCCGTATTGATTATTTTTGTTACAAGAATGTGCTTAGTATCAAATGATGATGAAAATGGAGTAATTGTTGGGATGCCACGGAGAAACCGGGGAAGCCCCGGAGGAAAACTCCGTGATACCTGAACCAAGGCCTTGCCCCACACAAGTTATAAATCCGGGCACCACCGGGAATCGAACCCGGGACCCCAGGATTACAAGCCCAGCGTCACATCGGCTACCATGGGCATATTGTTTACTGTGGTTAAAAAAGTGCTTGTGTGTACCACTTTTGCCTTGATTACCAAGTTGACTCTTGCGGACAGACAGACGTGGCCAGCCCTATAAACGTTTTGTCACCCACTTCTTGTAAAGAAAGCATAACTAGTGGTACAAATTTAAAAAAAAACTACAAAATACTACACTGTCGCTGTGTATACTCGGTTCATCAAGAAAGAGTTGTTACTGTGTGAACAATACACAGACGAAACAACGCTGAAGTACGGGGACATGAACACAATGTAATAACGTTTAAGCTAACGTCGCATACCAATGGAAATGTATGTCGCAAATATGGAACAAGGTCGAGTCCTAACACATAAGGCCGGCCCAGGGTCAAACCCTCGAGAAATTCAAACAGATAAGACGCGAATGATACACAAGATGTGAGACCACGGCTACACATCTGGGCACCAAATGAAGAGAACAAAATGTGACTTAGGATGAACCTGATTAATGCTACAAAGGTTAGCCCACAGGATACTTCAAATGAAACGTTACCCATGATCACAGAATTTCCTCCATTAACTGAGTTCATCTCTTGGCCCACATCTAAACACAGATCGTACCGAAAACTACGGAGCAAAACCAGTCAGCCGAGACGGACGGTCCCAATTAGAGTAGAACCACGACTACAATCGAACTCAGAACCTCCCAAATGCTAACAGTGCCCCAGAACCCGTATTTCTCAATGAAAGTGCGGATCAAACTCACAATAGCGTCCAATGCCAAGCGTTTTGTTAACACACATTCAGTTGCATAAAAACGAGCTCAGCATGAATCATATATCGAAGCATTTGCTAATGAAACGCTCCCTGAAACAGCATCTATAATTTACATAATAATGTATTGTTAAAAAATACCAAAACCGCCTGAAATGCTTAGTCTGGGCCAGTAAGTGACGACAGGCGTAACCCGAAACACGGACAAATGTGAAGGTGTGAACTTTGTGACAGTCCAACTGTGGGAGGCACCCACCATAAAAGGACAAGGAGACCTGAAAGTTTGACCCCACATGTTGGCCACGGGGCGTTAGCTATTGTTATCAAGGTCGCGTGTGACGGGCCAATCATCGTGACAGCTGCGTCTGCCGCCTCCCGGTGTAAACAAACGCTATGACGAAAAGGCCTTTAGGACTGGGTTCACTTCAGGTCCGGAGTAGCAGACAATTTGACACCAACTGACCTCAGCAACCCAACTTTTATTGTGCGCAAGTCCAGGAGTTGGTTTATCTAGGACACGACTGACACTCCGTCCCCTTCTACAATCAACAGGAATATACTGTTCAAAACTTTTAGTACCACAGTCCATCATTAAACACGTTCCTCGGGCCCTTAAAACTTCTGCCGTAACAAAAACTCGGCTTCCACAATCAAGGAATGTCAGTATGATAACCGGGTCTGGGTAATCCAGTGTGTATGGAACATGGTCGGAGTATGCCATTCTATTTGTGGGTAAGACGACTTTGGTTCATCAACCAGAACATGAAAATATTTTAGTGTGGGCCGCTAGGAAACAAAAGGACCGTAAACTACTGTAAACCAATTTAACAGCTCGCTTTCCAGCAGTTATACATCTGTGTCATCCGTCATCTGAATCCGTGAGACAAGACTCACAAAGAAGTTTGAGTTGCGTCTCTTACATCCTGCGGGGACAAAGCAAAAACCGATAGGATGAGTTAATAACATTTCCTTTCCACTGCAAGGACAGGCCAAGGATACAAACAAAATGTTATGTTCGGCACATTTTATTGGTCCTTTCCTACAAGGTCAAAATTGTTTATGACCAACGCTTTACGGTGTTTACAAGGTCCAAGAAAGCACCATCATTCCCTGGACCCAAGAGAATTCTGACCATACACACTTAAGCCCAGTGAAAGTGCAGGACAGTTCGTCCTTCGTGATTAAAGAATACTAACATATTAACCCTGAAAATGTGTTCGGCCCCGCTGGACTGTAATTTAAGGTGTTTATTACACAATTCCGGCACTGCACAGAAAGAAAGAAAAAGGACCCATAACATAAAGCTAAACTTTAGCGATAAGCTCCATTGTATGGTATGGAATAGGCCGGTAGCTATGAAGATCACAAGTTCTAGACCAATCTCACCAACTAACCTCTCAGCAGCGTCGGAACGTAGCGCGGTAATATTAGACAGCAAAGAAACACGTAGACTTATGCTAAGTAACAACATTCTTCTTCTTTTCCGGTTTAACAATGTTTGTACATTTTCCGGTACCCTTTACGGGTCCCCAACTTGGCTTGATCTATAGACAGTTGGTAGGACTCCTTGGACGAGGGATCGGCCCGTCGCAAGGCCTCTACCTGTACACAGGACAGCACAACACAGAAAAACGCGGACAAACACCAATGGTTTGAGTGGGATTCGAACCCACGGTCCCAGCGACAAAGCGGCCACTGCGGACCCCGTATCAACATTCTAAGTACCAAAATAAGGAACGTTATGCATAAAAGAATCTACCACTATGCATCAATAAAACTCAATAAATGGTTCTTTTCAAGCAGATATTGTCACACCTCAGCACAGAACCTTCCTTTCCCCCAACCCATCCCCACGTGACCATGCCGAAAGGTTACCATAAAGTAATAAAACACCAGAAAGACACACTTCGTGCCTTACACAACCCCAAATTTTTTGGATATTTTAGTTTTCAGCCATGTTGTTTGAAACCCATTTCTTGCTCGCTCATCTAAGCTGAGGGTAAAAGGGGGGAATCTGAGCATAAATCTGACAATTTTCTGTCATCAACTGTGCCGAGGATGAAAATTTATGGTGGTCTACATGAGTGTACGCTTACACCATTCACACATACATACGTGCATGGGGGTGTGTGTGTGGGGAGGGGTTTGTTGATGTTTAATGGTTAAAATTTTGGCGCATTGCATGGCCTGGTGATGATCCTTTGTACCGAAACATGCAGTTAATAAACTCAATACATTAGAGTTTTAACAGTTTTTCTGATGGTCAATGATACAAAATACATAATTAAAAATAAGACAACTGGACCGCTTCGTTGTAAGACTGACAAGAAAACGCTAAACACGCAAGCAATGGATTTTATTGTTTGTCAAGGTTTACTTCCGCTTTGTATCTTAATATTATCCTTCCGTAACGATTGTTACGAAAGGATAGCCTTGAAATCATGGTCTCACACACGCTGCGCGTGTCTCGACGTACCAGTCCTTGATAATGAACAGAGCGAGTCTCCAAAAGGTCGGGCACTACCTTACCTCGTATCGACAAAGCAGATCGCCCTGGAAGATTTCACTGCAACATATGACTGTGAGGCCTTGTCCTAATAGTGAAAAACAAGTTCACTAATGACCGAAATTTATATAACCAGCATTTATCTTCAATAACAATCCAATTAGACTCAGACCAAAAAAAACTTAAATTATAAAATCACTTTTCTGCTGTTTCTCATCGTTGCAGTTTTACATCAGAAACTGTTTTAAGGTTAAAATGAGAAACTGACTTATCGTAAAGCATAATTTTGTCATTTTCCATAATTTTCTCCAGAGCTGCAAACTACAACTCCAATCAAATATACCTAGCAGCATGACTCTTTATTTTCGGCATAAAATACAAATTCAGCGAAAGTAAGACCAGGTTTTATGTCAACACCATATCAGACATGAGCCAATGAAGTAGGATCTAAAATATAAAGAAAATGTTACCTCAGTGAAAAGAGGCAATAATATACGAGAAGAAAGCACCTGCAAATCTTTGTACACCTAAGCAATACATGCAGATGGATGGTCAACTCCAAGTTCCGGCCTTTTTAACCCTAGTAGACTAGCTGCTGTACAGGCGATCAGATGATTCTGAATATGGAAGCGAATACAAGAAATGCATCTCAAGAAATCAAGCCCTATCGTTCGCGACAGAATCATTTTGCCTACTGAGCTATCCCGGTTCGTGTAATAAAATGTCACTTTTGATAAAGACATACAAAATTGCATGTTAGATACGCTACTGGTTAAAGTTAAGCGTGGGTTAAGGCAGAACGCATCCACAACGCTGCTGCAAGACAGCAGCAGCAACAAGCTTGCGTAGAGCAGCTGTTCAACCCCATTCTAAGAGCAAGACAGCAACATTCCAAACCCACCTGCTACATGCGGCGAAACAACCAGAAAACCTATCAATATCCTTGTAAACATAAAACAACAATTTACAACTGCCCATTTATTGACCTTCTCCTACAGAAGTCCGCATCACCTCACGAAAACGTCCGTCTTGGAACAATTCATTTTAAAGAGAACGGAGCAGAGCCCCAGGCTTCTTGTCGAAAAATAATCGCGCCTCTTAAACTTATACTATTATTAAAATATAATCTCAAACCACTCACATAAAATCAACAAATATATTGTAACTTAATGCAACAACGCTCTATATTCAATGCATGAATGTCAATCTGTGACCACAGCATATTCCCTTGACACTATTTCTGACACGTCGACCCTGAAGGTCACAGAAAGTTACTCAAAACGCCAATACCTTTTCACTCTATCAACAGAGTATTATTACCCAGAAACCATAAACAAATTTAAGCTCCATTTCTCTTTGTATCAGAGTCCACGAAGAAAAGACCATTGGACATGACACAAATATGTGAGGAATGCAACCTTGACATTTTCATTCTATCAGGCTGTATCGATCATGTTCAAAGTTTCGATCATGAGAGTTCACAGTGGTAATGTGCAAACGCATTTCCTTGAAGGGCTGTGTTGCAAGCTGATTCAAGCCTTGACACCATTAAACCTAAAGGATCCCCACTGTGCATGAACCACAACCACGGAAAATTGAGACCACTTCAATCCACATGACGTTTATCTGTAACCCATTTTCGTACTATTTCTTCCTCGGTTTTTTAAATGGTCGCCTTCCGCGGGGAATCGTACGACACGCTTCCTCCATTCGACTCACATGCCCAGTCGGTTAAAACCATAAATTTATTTTCTAAACAGCCCCAACTACGGGTACTTCAATTTCTTCTCCTTCCCTTTCGACCTCTTCAAATTCACAGGTTGCACCTTGAGACCCCTACATGTAATATACCAATTTGTTACACCTAATTCATGGCTTGTTGCATGAATAAATTTAAACGTTTAGTCATTTTATCCACAAAATCAAATACTGCAAAGACCTCAGCAAATATGTCATGAAACCCTGAACGAGGTTAAAATATTAATAATCTACAAGTAGTGTAGCGAACTGACATTTACTGTTCGGACTTAGTCATTATGCTGTATTAACAGACTACAAATAGCAATACAAAGCACAGCAAACAGCACGTTTCTTGCGTCAGGAAGGCCACGATCGACTATCATACTCCTGACATAGAATTTTAGGTTCTACAGTGGTAATCCATTGCGTTGTGAGTCTAATAGTTGCATAGGTTTCGGATAAACACACTGCCTCCATCTTCAGCAACATCAGGGCTCTGATGATGGAGGCAGCAAGGACCTCTGAAACGTCGGTAAACTTCTACCAGACTACATGGCGCTACAACCCAGAAGAGTGTTAGAACAAAACATTCTCGTTATTCATTCTTGTGCAATAAACGTATTATACCGACAACGAAACATTTTCAAGGCTCTGGAACATAATAGGTAATTTGTATTCAAATTAATATAAACTACTACGTAAACGGCTTCTCCCCAAATCTTGATTTGTTACCAGTCAACGATATGAAGAAGGCATAAAGGGGGAAAAAAAGAAAAGATACACAAATGACTAATGATAACGAAACATGAACGGAACGTCCTGTTTCACTTTGCACCTGCTACTCCGAACAGAAGACCTACCATCAGTAATTCTGAAATACCGTATTACACCACTGGCCTTCAAGATCTAACCTGATGGTTTAGCCAGGAAGAGAAATTCAAGTGTGAAAACGGACAATGTGGCAACATCGCCAACTACAGCCAAACAACATTCCATATGCTGTGACGTCACCAACACTTGGGAATAGCTGGGTAGCCATCAATTATATGAGGTAAGAATGGGCCACAGGGATCCGCCCAAATGGGAACACAAAACTTCAGTTCCGGAACGCAAGGCTCTGATGAGAATGATAAATACTTCGAGTTATGTCATATGTTTCACGGAACAAGACTGCAGCTGTTCAAAGCTCCTGGCACAGGCTGCCCTGCCCGGTGACTGAATTTCAATACTTCATTTATTTTTACATCACTCCTATACAGAAATGTCAAATTTGTATGGGCCCTATTCTCGAAGGTTACGGGGCTACGGATATTTGAAAATCATAATAATTTTAAAGCATACAAAACAAATGCGTTTTTTTCAAATCTGCCGTTGCTAAGTGTTCTATAGAAACAGGATTGACCCTTTTACTACACACATTTAATTTTAAAAAACGTTTATAAGGTCTGCGTCGAAGTACAAAAGTTTATAACTTTTAAGGTGTTCGTTGACGGGTGCAGCGGGCAAGGCAGTAATGTACCAAAAAAATATGCGAAATTAAATAACACACTACAAACAGATTTGTATCTTCTGATACCACGTCAAAATATTTTCAGAAACACTGTTAAAGCGCAATGCGTCTCACAGAAATTGCATACCCTAGGAAGACCCCATAAGTCATTTTCTTAGACCAAGCAGCCATTATTTATACTCCAACCCCACGACAAATGAGACAGGTGATCACAATCTAAACATTCAGAATATCTCGGCATTTGATTCAGTTCAAAGAGCTGTAATCAAACAATAGCATGAAGCACTTCGTAATCAGTACACATCAATAGACAGTAGCTTACGGCGGTGTTCGAATCTCGGAAGATGTGACAGACGAAATACAACTCTGTCACAGATTGGAAGATGATAAATACGTATTTATTACATTTCGCACGAAAGCGTTAAAGTATCAAAACACTCAGAAGCCCGATAAGTAAACAAGAGGGTAAAATTAAAGAAATATTATGGACTGGATTCCGTGGCGAAACTTGGTCTGGAAAGTCAGATAGTACGGAAATGCAACATTATTACCCCCCCCCCCCCCCCAAGAATCGCTTTGTTAAGCTGTAATTAATATTAATAAAACAGTTGAACCCCACTTTCCCGACACCCACACCCTTGCAATGCGAGCACAAACGCCTTGGAAAAGAAATTCTCTGTGCACTTCGAAAGGAACGCCAACGTCTGTGGCAATACAAATGCAGAGATGAACAATTCTGTTTCCATTCTTTACACATTCATTTGAAACGAGCTGTACACGAATAATGCTGGGGTAACATATAAGACGTAACCAGGTAAGAAACCAACTTCAGCGTCTCTGCGAGGCAACTGGGTTGCTACATGGAGTGACCTGTTTGAAAGCTGACTTCCAGATCCATGCACCTACAATAAATGAACCTGCTACAGTCCACAGATCAGGAGAAAATCCCTGCTAGGAATTCGATATACGCGCATGCGCAAGATTTCGCGGTGAGTGACGACCTGTCCTAAAAGCATTCGTTCCACAACCACTGAACGAACAACAGACAACAGGCTTTTGTGTGTTCAAATGGGTACAGCTTTAAGATTACCTCACAGTGGCACAGTGATTTAATCTAGAATATTATCGCAACACCCACAGAACACATTTGAGATGCACCCACTACACGCTACTCTTAACTGCTTGATGTTTTCAGTCTGTGTGTAGTAGCGTAAAACTGTGACGTATCACACTTCCCACCAATAGCAGCCCTCTAGTCCAGCTGATAAGTAACATTCCCCCCGCACCGCACCAGAAACGACTTCCCCCAGCAGGGCTTTTCTCCTGGTCTGTGGACTACTTGGAGCGGCATTAATCGGAAAACGGAAAGTCAAAACACCCTGCAGACAGCAGCGTTCATAGAAGTCTATTACAGTCACAGATAAAAACAAAGATGCATAAATATTAAATGTCTGACACATCACAGCACTGGACACTTACATGATGTCAATCTTTTCTGTAAAAGTGAGTGACATATAGCATGCAAACACACTTATGCTTTAATAAAATCGCCAGGCTCGTCACAGTAAATAAACTACTACACAAATATACAGGTGCTTACAGTTAAGACCACGGTTAAGCCTGACAGTGGGAAAGAGCCAGTGCCGAATGTTGTCAAAAAAAAGTGCCTACAAGAAACATTATCTCCGAGCAAATCAACAAAATACTTTTCTGGGGTACACCCAGCAGTCAACATTGTGCTGGAGACATTCTTGACAGTTCAGAAGTCGCAGCGTAGCGGAGCTAGTAGCGAGTAAAGAGGGGTGAGAGCGGAGGGGATACGGAAGGGGAGGGGAACTGACATAGATGAAGTCCCTCCTTGGCCTTTAGAGCATGCAGTCTGGTGAAGGCTACTATAAATGCAGTATCGATGCAAGAATTCGAAACAGATTTTTGAGAAATCACAGCATTGCCAAATAATGTTGTTACAATCGCTATTCCACTTTATGGTCCTGCATAGCCACACTGTGGCGAAAGATTCTTGTTCAACTAAAATCAGTCTATAAATACGTTTAAAACCGACTCTCCCTCAAGATGTACAATGTTCATAGTCCCTGATTAGTTTCAAGTGAGTCCGATGAAGAGTAGAATAAAGGAGATTCAAATCACACCTTTGGCAAGTTGACGATCTTCATTAACAGAACAACTTATGCAGGACTACGAATACACTTGAACGGACTTAACACATTCTAAATTCATGGGAATACTCCGAGTACAATATCCAAGGGTAGATTTGTAACAAACGCGCATAAATTACCGTAACAATCTACTTCTCAGTGCCTCGTAGCAATATAAACCCGGGGTGGGGGGTGGGGGTCACGGTCAGATCATTTTCACTCCAAATAAGGTAAACCTAATTATTATTCGAAAAACAACCACAGCAATAAATGTTAATTTAGCCATGTGATCAGCAGGTCAACCATTTATACTAATTCAGAACAGTACCAAATTGCGTGTAAAAATTGTTATTATAAATATAAATTACACTGCATCAGTTTGAGCTGAAAGAAAAGGAATACTTTGGTACATATATACATCTGTACAGCCTCCAAAATCTGTGAAATATTTATGTAGGCTACACTTCCTGTTTCAAGTTACCCACATACAAAAACCACACGCAATCAGATCCGGGAAACGCGGCCGACACTGGAAACAGGCCGGAATGAACACTAAATATTCTGCTGCATTTCCTGGTGCACTGTCATATTAAATACTTTTCAAACAAGACAATCGCTCTACTCACTGGGGCTGGGCACCACAAATGCAAAGAATGGTCGCGGAAAACTGTCCACAAAAAAGCAAAAGGCGAAATGATTCTACCCGATGGACTGCACAAGTTTATCGACGAGGCAAGTTTATGCCAACGCTCGACTCGTAACTTCACGTCCCCCAAGGTCTGACAGCGCGTGATGTTACATCTGCAAATAATCATTTCGCGAGCACTGGAGGCGCTTTGCAGATCGAAACAAGGCATGTCATCTACAAATCAAGGAAAGTGAACTTCGGTGTGTCACAGAACTTGTCCAGCCGGTAAGAAATGTACTTACACGTTGGACGACTATACTTTCTCTGATTATATCGTGGGACCGTGTTATCGTCTTATCCCGGAAAACCATTCAACGACCGGCATCACTCTTACCTCGCATGCGCATTCCGCCTGTTCCCTTTTTCAAACACATTATAGTTCTTGCAGTCTCCAGTAGGGCAGTGCATTGTGCAATGCGAATAATATTTCGTAAAACAGTACAGTCCAACTGTTCATGCTTACCGCCACTCCCAGCGGATTTACGACGCGCGGATAGTACGAAGGGGCAGAAAATGTCAATGTTCATAAGCCCATTTTTACAGAACATTATCTAGTGTGCAGTGGGATATTTGGTGTGATGTCATAGGGAAAAGTTGCAAAATTCTGCATGAAATTTTACAATTCAGTATTTCAAAATCGACTGAACTCACGATCAAATCCCAGCTCATAGGGCGACACAGCGTGTATGAGCATTGTAATGTGCCTTCGGGTTCTATCAAAGATGCGCAATTTCTTGACTACCTAAGTTTATCCATACCATTTTGTTTTAAGGATAAATTCTTCTGAAGACTGGGATTTAAAAAACAAAACTGCGTACAGTACCTTTAAATTAAAGTTAATTAAGATCAATGCAGATAAACATGGTTTAGACCAATAAGTAAACACATTTGAGGCGAGAGCAGGTCATAGAGCCAACTTGCACTAAAGAATGTTTTTAACTAGACACGAAATAACGTTTCAGATGTCATTGCTGTCTCTATAATCAAAGCCTGCCTCCAGAAGAGTGTCATCTTAAAAAATTGTTTTACATATCTGACAATAATCTTTAAATACTTAGGGACCTCTCAAAAACACATGAAGTCTGAGACGTAATGAACAAGACCTACTTTACGGCCCCAATACAACACAAGAGAACTTGTGACCCCGTTAAAATATCGCAGAAGTTCTCCCACATCTCAGCAGAGAATCACGTTTTTAACTGCGTACTAAGGACATGCGCCTTTCGAAAATTACTGGCTTCCGACAGGATACACGAAATTTCAACAGACATCAAATTAATTAAGGAGATACAGTTGTTGATATGAGGGCCAGGGATACCAACAATCATATATCAAAAACACTTCGAGTTTATTACTAAGGAAGAAACATAATTTAAAAAAATATAATGTTATGTAAGTGGGAAACAACTGAAGACGACGTGCAGAGATGTTATTTTTGACAGCATTGCGCATTTGTATACTTACATCATTAAAACGTTTATTTTACTTATTTTTTTCAGATTTATTTTAATATTTGTTGATGACTTACAAACAAAACAGAATTAAATCTAAAAACACTGTGGCAACATCACAACTTGCGATTCACTTTACCTCCCACCCACCCCAAGAAAACACGCATATATCTACTGGGACAAAAAAACCTGTGTTACGCTTTCAAAACAGAGGCGATTTAACAGCTTCGGCGAATGAGACTAGATAATGTAGTGCCTCGTTCGTATTGAATAAATACTGTACCACGATAACATTCGTAATTCATATTCTAAACCACTGAACACAACGCCATACCCTTTGCCTCAAGATCTAGGCCCATACATCTTCCACAACGAATTTCCCAAGTGGTCTCTTTAATTTTTTTTCAAAAAGCAAAAAGAAAAAAGAAAGAAAGAAAGAAGTATGCTCTTCCTCACCAAGTATTTCATCAATATTGAACATCGGATAATACCTGGTTTGGAGTAAAAATTATGAACTCCTCATTGGGCCAATGTAATTTCCCCAATCCCTATTATCCTTTATTCCTCAAACACTAATATTCCCCTCAGCATTCTGTTACGTCACGTGAAGCACACTTCTTCAACTAGCCAGGGAATCCCCCGTCTTCTGTGGAACACGAACGTACATTATCGTATTTACTAGTCCCAATACTGAGTCAGGTAAAACTTTGTTCTCAAACAACCTAAAACAAATACTCTTTCCTCTGACAGACACACCAACTTTCGTATCCGCTTAACACAACAAGCATAATTAGTTTTCGTCCTTTAATCTTCAGGTCTTACAAAGCCGGTTAGTCAAAAATACAAGCTTAGAACTTCTACGTTACAAAGTCAAAGCATTACCTTGGATATTAACCTTAGACCCGCCGATAAAACTGGCGAGAAAGTTGTAGAAACAGGTGACACACGTACCGGGTTTACGAGAGGTGGATTCACTTGGGATAACAAATGGCAATAGTCAAGACGTAACCGCAACACTGCAAGTCGCCGGCTACTTACAGAAGAGGCTAAACCTGTCAGAATGGCCGGCCTTCAGGCCGAGAATCAAACCGCAGACTCACCAAATACAAAGCAACAGCGCAGACCTTTCAAAGGATACGTTCGTTACACCAAATACTATATAAAAAATATCTAAGATTACTTCTTGTTATTAATTTCTTCGTGGGATAGTGAACGACGCTAAATTAACTGTGATTAAATAACGGTGAATTGGAAAAGAAACTAAGAGAGAAATAGTAGCCCATTACAAGGTAGGCCTAGGGTCTGTCACGTCAGCGCAGCATTCGCCGGTCGCCATACATTCTAGTAGTATCTATCTCCCCATAATGCAGGCCACACAATACAACTGGATACTGTTATAAAACCGTGGAAGAATAAAAGTTCTTTACTCACGTAATCAACTCAAGAAGCAAACAGTTGCTCAGCTATTCAAAAATTCCGGGAATTTATGAGGACCAAGACCAGAGTACGGAGCTCACAAAAGCCTGCCGGCGGATTTTGATAAATTCGGCCCACATTCTAACAGCATACTTCTGCGAAACGCACTTTAATATAAGGACTACTATCCCACTTATCCCTAGATCTACCAAGTTACCAACTTCCTTCAGGTTAACGATTAAAATGTTTAATTAATTTATTGAAGCTACCATACGTGTTATATGTCCAGCACACCTCGACATCAGCATAACGATTAATATTATTATTATATTAGATCCCTAATATAAATATCAACACGAATTTATGAGACAGCAGGAATCTAACAAACAATTGCAGTACCAGTAGATATCACAACAAAACGGGGCCGAATAACGGAACACTGCTACATAAGCCGAGTTAGCTGCGAGCTGACTGACCGCAGTGTTGATGAGGAAGAATTTGATAAATGCTTACATGTCTTATCCATCTTCACTGCCCGAAAACTTTACGTACGAGACCTTAACTCTCATCAGTTGATACATATCTATGAACATTGTACAAAAAAATTATCACTAAACCCAACATCTTCACCAGGACTCGAAATCAGGGCAGATTTTGGTTATGTGGTATTTTCCCCTGCAATCTCCTCACCGAAACAATTTTTATGTGGTCACCATTCTTCTACAATCAGTTACTTTTCCAAACCACAAAAGTACCCTCACCGCGACTCAAACCCAGATCAGATTTTTCGTGGCTGCTACCTCTGTACCTGTAATCTTCTCGCCGAAACGAAACCCTTTGATCTTCACACCGTTTTTCTGTCGTAAACTGTTCCCGCGTTACAGAAACCATTCTCACTGGGACTCGAGAACGGACACACCAATTTGCACCAGACTTGACACGCTTATTCCAGAAAGGTCCCACAGAAGCGAAAACTTACCTGAAAAAAAAGAGAGAGACAGCATGAAATGAAAATCAAAACCACTGTACAAGAACATTTACAGTATTCCTGTTGTCAAAAAACAATAACCAGCCTATTGGTACAAGCACAGATAAAAAAACGCGCCTCTGCAGATGAGGTTAGTAACTTCAACTCTCGCAAACAAGCTGCATTGGACCATCAGCGTGTATTCCAATACAAAACCACTGTCGTGTGAACCGGGTAAACAGTCAACACCTGATCAACAGATGTATGATCTACTGTTTCATTCTTGCAGGATTGCAGAATACACCTACATAGTTGCCTACTCGTAAATAAGACAGATAGAAGTCTGTAACTTGTGCATATAGCTAAGCGTAATGACATTTATCGACCTGAAAACGGAAAAAACAACATTGAAAACGTCGTGCAATCCTACATGAACAATACCACAGATGGTTTGATACATCCAATATAATAAAGTCGGTGTAATGAATCGTTACAAGCATACCTGCCAATTCAGGAGTCAACCCGATCTGAGGCATCGCCAGACTTACACAATGCAGTACAAAACATTTTAGTTTAACTGACGGAAGTAGCAGAGTGATGAGAACAAACGAGGCACAGAATGGACAGAGATGTTTCGTAACGAATGACTTGTTCAGGCCGGTCACGTACCATAATATAAGCTTACAATAGATAAATCTTTTATTAACGCATTGCCAGCCTGCAAACTTACGCTCTGTCCCATGCAACCAGTCGCCAATACACGGTGTTTCAAAGCCACAGAGCTGAGTGTGAGGAACTGGTTTTCATTAAATTTGCTACATTTGATTGATTTGTGCTTAAAATAGGAACACAAAAACCTGGGGACCCGAATGATCTTGAGCGTTAGTCTAGCAAATTCATCGGAGCTAAAAGAGTTTCGAACAAACGAGCAAACTGTAACACTTTGTGCCCAAACATATTATCCTTAATCCTGGTGGTTTACGAGACAAGACAACAACTTATTTTTAAGAAGTAACATCTCATAACTCCAGAATCGTTTAACTGATTATGGCCACATTTTGTCAGATGTACTTTCACAAACATGTAGAACCACTTCAAAATCAAGAGTTCAAGAATTAAAAAGCCGAATTTGTTACGCCATGAGCACAGTTCTTAATTTGCTTTTCCCTTCGCCATAATTTGTGCAAATATATTTCCCATTTGAGACACTACACTTACATTTCCAGACGCAGCGTGTAACAAACTTTTAAGAAAACTACATAAAAATAAGTATGTGGTTTTCACAGCGGTAAGTCCGAAGATGGATGATGCCTTCTGGGCTGTAGCGCGATGCAGTCTGGTAAATGTTTACGGACATTTCAGAGGTACTTTCTTCCTCCATCATCAGGGCAATGAATACTCGGCTACAACCCAGAAGGCGACCATCTTCATATACAAAAAAGCCGATTAGATTTCCATCAAAACACCTTCCGTTTATTAGCCCCAATCTTTTACTTCATTTTTACAAAAGAATAATTTTTTCGGTAGCGTAAAATAAGTTCCGGACATAGGTTTCTAGTTTACTACTAAAAAATAAAGAGAAAATCGTACCCCCCCCCCCCCCCCATTCAAAGGGGCCGATGTTCTGGTGCAAAAAGCTTGACGGGGAAAATATTGCTCGTAAGTTCTAAAGACAGAGTGCTTTTAATACAAAATTCTACATAGGCATAATTATTAAAGAAAAGCTATGGAAAACCATGTTAAAAAATACTGTGTTCATTCCAAGGTGTGTTACGAATATGTTCACAACTCTAACATGAATACCCTCTGTTTCTCCACGCAATCACCAGAAATACTGAAAGATTTGTCCCAGCGATAAAGCAGCTGTTTGATTCCCACACAAAATAAATCGGAGCTCAGTGTCTGCGCTCGGCTTCCATCTTGCACAATTTCTGAAATACTTCCCTTCGAAATGCCTCGTCGGTGATGTCATGAGTTGCAGTAATAGTATTACCCGCATATTTTAAATTCTTATTTTAAAATTTCTATACATGTTTCATAGTTCAAACAAGTGTATTGTCGTTTGTTAGTTTAATGAAGGGCCTAAATAAAGAATCACAACTGCCGAAATGAATTTCACGACCAGGCCACAAAATATAGGAAACTTTTAAATACCAGGAAATTAACTTCTAGAAGTTGAGTCAACATTAGCAAAATTAAATGGATTCTCCTCGCTGAAACAGTACACAGAAAATCTTTTGAATTAACGATAAGTACGCACTGAATTAACATATCAAGTACGACACTGACGAGACTATTCGACAACTGAGGACAGAATTGGTCAACAAATGACGTAGATGGATTCTGACGGCGACAACTGCACTCACTATTAAATGGTAAAGAGAGCTTAAACTAAACATCGCGAACCACTTTCGAACATCAAAATAACAAAGCTTTGCTTGTCATAAACAATGATGATCCTCACAAGAAGTCACCGCCTGAGTTCTGGGAATTATTTACAAAACAAATGACGCTTACCGCAAAAAGGGCTTACGTTGCCGTTCGCCTGTGAAGGAGCCAAAGTTCTGCGAATGACTGCGATGCGGTTCCTTTGACTTACTGGGCACAAAATAATAGACTTAATTGTGGATAATTTAATGACACTGTCACTAGTTCAGACAAAATAGTGGCAATTCTATGATTAAATAATAGGGAATGGAATTAATATGTGAGGACTGAGAAAACCCACGAAAAGCTGTCATGATAGCCGGTCTTCTCCAGATTACAACGATGCGACATGAATGATAATATAAAAATAGTGTTTGATCGGGCCCACGCCTCATTGCATGAAGAGCATGAGCGATCAGAAAGCCAGGGAAGGTAAGAAAGCACCAAGAACCTTCTGGACACGATGCAGAAGAAATCCTGCCGCAGTCAGTCGAGATTATGCATCACAGCGGCAGGGCTGTGGAGTCGGAGGCGGTAAAAATGTATCGACTCCGTCTTCGACCTCGATATAAAACCTTAAGAACAATTTCTATACCGTGTCAGCCGCCGACGTCCTCACGCTCAAGGAAGATTCAACGACGCATTGAGCCACGTCGCGTGGGAATAATGCTTTGTAACTTTGGCTCCGGTACCTTAAGAATACAAACTGCCTACAAATCAACCGATTTCTGCAATAACCATTAGACGTATATTTAAATATAGGTTATAGATCTAACAGTAGGCTAATTATTCACGTGGTGGTGATGAAATCTCTTATGGTGCCTTATACCATTTTAGTAGGTTTACCCTTATTAATACATATTGGAACGAATGTCTGATGAAAGAATTCCTAAGGCTGCGCTCAGCTACAAACCTAGCGGGAAAAGAGATCGAGGTCGGCGAAGAAGAAGATGGGAAGATCAATTTGAAGCCGGAATAAGCATTAGTGCCTAATCTCTGATGATGAATACATATTGAGCTTTTATGAAAGAGTCGGAGATTTTAGCGCAGGGGAACATAAAACTGTACCCCAATCGACGTGCGTTATTCGTGATTCTGAATGCCTCTTTGGTCCGCAGATGCAAACCCATTGCTGAAAAAACTAATCATGCGCCGAAGAAGATGGCCTTCTCGGATGTTGCGCCGCGTAACCTGGGAGAAGTTTACCTATAAACTTCTGACAGACCACACGGTGCAACATCCCAGAAGACAGCCATATTCATATTCTCCGCCGTGAGAACCTCAAATCTCACCTACTCACGTAATCCACACGATTCAGACATTATTGGTCATTATATACAATATTTCGAAAAAACGCTGGCGAAACATCGCACCAACATATCAACGAATAAATAACCACAAAAATCACACCAGCGTCAGCTGTAGCACGAACTG
This sequence comes from Zootermopsis nevadensis, assembly GCF_977971745.1. Classification (NCBI taxonomy): domain Eukaryota; kingdom Metazoa; phylum Arthropoda; class Insecta; order Blattodea; family Termopsidae; genus Zootermopsis; species Zootermopsis nevadensis. Next base: position 8,770,513 of record NW_028259153.1, on the reverse strand, counting down.
AACGCATCACTTCCGGGCGGAACAGGTGTCTGTCTACCAAATTTTAAATTCGGGCTACAACCTCCATCATGACTTCAAGGTGTGAACTACCTGCCTGATTGCCACAGTCACCATATGTCCCGCCGTTCTGAGATGTCTTCAATGAACAAGACACCTGGCGCAGAATGTCACACTCTTCAACATCTGGCTCCGTTAACAACAAAACCTCTCTTTCCATTCCCGCTGAAGGCTACTTCTGGCTGCACACGTTCAAGCACTGGCGTGTTCCTACACGTCTCCCACTGACATCTGCATGCAGGCGCTACAAGTGAATTAACAACGCAGTGCAATAAAGAACGATGGAGCTAAGATCTTATTGAGAAGCAGAGAGTCGCTCAACTGGTCAATAAAATCTCATGTCTGCCATTTACAATGTACATACAACGCATAATTGTTTTCTGAAGCTTACTTATCCATTAAACGACGTTTCATAAACTGCGAACATGTAATGAGTGGATAACTAACTAACCTTCACTATTCCTGTCAAGCTGATAGTATCTCAGTCGGTTGATTTCCTCGTTTCTCTTGAAATGCGAAAATTCCTCACAACGGTCGCACGACCTGCATTGGATTCGACCGTGAGCTGTATCCTCGCAGTACGCATTTTAAAAGTCACTTCATATTACAGGCATACCTCGGAGATATTGCGGGTTCGGTTCCAGACCGCCGCAACAAAGCGAGTCACACGAATGTTTTTGGTTTCCCAGTGCATATAGAAGTTATGTTTACACTATACTGTAGTCTGTTAAGTGTGCAATAGCATTATATCTAAAAAAACAATGCGAGACATTGCGAGAATTACCAAAATGTGACACAGAGACACGAAGTGAGCACATGCTGTTGGAAAAATGGCGCCGATAGACTTGCTCGACGTAGGGTTGCCACATACCTTCAATTTGTATATAAAAAAACCCGCAATACCTGCGAAGCGCAATAAAACGAGGTGTGCCTGTATACCCATCTACGACTAGGTCTTCCAAGTGATCCCATCCGTTTGGGTCTCCTAACGAAAATTCTGTATGTATTTATTTTCATTATGCGAGTTTATGTGGAAAAATGCTAAATTACAAGGGGAGTCAGCGTGGCCTATGAACGGGCAGATCTGCTATCACATCACTTGGGTATATACATACTGGGTAAAAATACGACGGAATTACAATATTCTGAATGAAGAGTATTCGACCCAATGATCACTTCAATGTAAGAAAGGCGCTGCATCAACGCGGTTGATGGCCCTTAAATGCCCGGATCATTTCCTCTCCATTTCCGAAGTCTGGCCCGAAGTATGTTGCTTCCCACAGTTGATGATACCTCTGCGTAATGCCTACATTATCAAGACTGTTTCGAGACGAGAATGCTGCTCGGGGTGGTCGTAAAACAAGCTCCATGTATGCTGTAAAATGATAATCGTCTTTGGTGATAAAAGTCAAATTCAGTTAAGCTGTTAATTATACGCACAATGGAACAAGCAAGCCGCACTTGGAATGCAAAGGACGCTGATGCCAGTAGTTTCCTAAACCTCGTAAACCTACTTGTCCTCTGCCATCTTACGCCCGAACTAGTGAGCAGACACTGGGATTACCATCATTTCACTCAGCAACATTTATCACAAGATAGCTAAGAACTGACGGTTCCCACATTTATTCTGCAGGTGCCTGGTTCGAATCTGGGACAAGGCAACAGATCAACGGAGAAATTTCAGTGTAAATAACGGAATCCATAAGCCAGATTGCTTCCTTCTTTATCCCTTGACTTCACCTACATGTCATTACAGTCTATACCAAAATTCATTCAGCATCTTACAGAACTAATTATTATTACTGTTATTTGGTCTAATATTGTCATCATTATCATCAACACAGTTATTATTATTATTATTATTATTATTATTATCCCATCTCTTCACCACTTTATGGGGTATGTACTTCTATGTACCCTAGACAGACCTTGTCCCTAAGGTACATAGGGCAGCAGCTATTTCCGGGATACATATTGTTTTTAGCAAGTGTCACATGTATGATATAATTTTATTTTATGACAGCGTCTTTCGAATGGTATATGAAGTTCCCAAAATGGCGGTCTTCTGCAGTTCCCTGACGTCGTGTTCGCCCGGGATGTTGGCCAAATATTTCCTGAGCGACCTGGAGACAGTTCCTGTTGCCCCTATAACTACTGGAATTATTTTTGCTTGAACCTTCCACATTCTCTGTATTTCTATGAGAAGGTCCTTTTATTTCAAGATCTTCTCTGCTTCCTTCTTAATCACATTCCTGTCAGTCGGTATTGCTATGTCAATTAAGAGGCAAGTTCCGTTTTTGTTTCTGATTATTATGTCAGGTTTATTATTTGGGATGGTTCTATCTGTTCTGATTTGCTGGTTCCACAAAATAGTTATTTGGCCATCTTCACTTGTCTCCACTGTCTTCGGGATGTGTTCATACCAGTGCTTCTCTTCTAGCTTTACCCCAGCGTTCCTGCATATGTTAAAATGTAACTGAGTATAGACACGATCATGTCGTTGTATATACTGCTCTTTTACCAGCACGGGGCATCCGGACATAACGTGATCTGTCGTCTCATCAAATTGCTTACATATTAATATTATTATTATTATTATTATTATTATTATCATCATCCTCTGAAGGTACTGAGTGCAATCGACTAAAACAATTCCACGGTCCTTCAAATGACTACATACAACTCGCAAAAGGCTGAAATATGTTGATATTTGTAATTAGTTTATATTAGCATGCATCATCGTTTATCACCACGCCCACCATATTTAGTATCTGTAACGTCTGGAAACATCCCAGTCTCCACATGGCGTCAAGATTACGGAGTGACTATGAAAAGAATCTTATTCCTTTCGTAATCCTACAGGCTACATTATTATGAATTCCCACTACCTCGTCTGTTCACCCTCAGCCCTGTGCGCTCCCGCATATGACGTCGTCAAGACAGGTTAAGAATCCAACATAGCCATCTGCTAGAAACTCTCTCCCATCTGGCATCTTTTTCAGCCGGACTTTGTGAGAGGTGGCAGGGACGGAATAAAATCCCCTTCATGACATTCTTTTCATATGAACAGCACCAGGCCAGGTAGAGAAAACAGGTCGCATAACAAGTCTACATAAAGTGAAGGAACATATGCCTCGCATACATAACTCCTGGAACACACGCTTTAGCCCGTAGCATCTTGTGCACCCAGATGCAAACGCTACTGTTCTTGAAGAACTAAGCAAACTCCATGAGGTACAGTCGTTCACAAAAAGTAACAGTCCCTCAATCTGTCAATAATTCCCCCTCTCATGAAAACAGAAAATTCTTTACCGTGAGATCTGTAGTTCTCACGACGGATAGTATTAAGATGGCCGTCACCTGGGTTGTTAAGCCGCGAAGTCTAAGAAATTTACAGGCGTTTTAGAGGCCCTTGCTGTCTCCATATTATCACCCTGATGACGGAGGCAGCAAGGGCCTCTGAAACGTTGGTAAACTTCTACCTACACGGCGCAACAACCCAGACGACAGCCGCCCTCTTTTCCGCGTTGACAAGAGGCCAACACTAACATCCTATTTTGAGCCACTTGAGTCCAATCCACACCATCCCAACCCACTTCCTTCAAGGCCAATTTTTTAAAAGCAACCTCAAACCCAGCCTCGGTCTCCCTAGTTGACTCCTACTCTCAAAGATTCCGACAGAGTTTATGTGTGCATTTCTCATCCGTGCTACGTGCCCGGCCCATCTTATACTCGATTTCATCGCCCTAATATTCGGAGAAGTGTAGAAATGAACACTTTCCGCCAGTTTTTTTGTTCCTTTCTGTCTCTTGGGTCCAAACAGCCTATTCTCATCACCCACACGAGGGGTCAGCTTCTTCTGCACAGGGTAATGACGTTCCTAAATCTGTTGGCGTGAAGATAACGGTTAACACTGCGAGAAGGACGTAACTGCCTCATTCACCAGCTCTGGACGCGTGTGTTCCTGGAAGAAAGGGGGCCAGAGTCCCGACATCTAGATCCAGACGGTGTGCCCCACAGATTTTCCGAAGAGCTGTTTCTAATCAATAACGCTAAACTCACGGTCACAACAAATTTTAGCTCATTTACCGACCTTATTTTATGTAACAACACGTGTTTATCGAATTTTCAACCTGTGATTTTAACCCTACCAGAGATCCTGATTTTGTCAAGTAAAACCAAACATGATACGCGATGCAAGTAATGTTTTCGTCAAAAACGCATTAAAATTTCGCCATCTGCATTACCTTCCTTTTGTTTATATCTTCCTTCTGGTATAAAGCGAACACTGAATTACCTTCGTGTCCCGCAGGTTCAGAAACACAGCTCCTGGCATGCGCCAGGAAACCACATAAAATAGTCTATAAACAGTGAAACTAAAACAGGTTAATTTCTCCTTCCTTCCTTCCTTCCTACTGATCATTTTCATGAGAATCAAAGTTAATTTATTATGCGTTCTTTGCATAGCATAGCGAGAACACATTATGGGCTGTTTTTTGTCTGTTCATCCGTCCGTCTGTAAAATCGATTCAACTCGAGACCGGTGGACGGATTTGATTTAAATTTCATGTAGATGTGCTATTCTGCACGAAATATCCTAGAGAGCGGTGATAACATGACGAATGAGCAAAGCCATGACGTAAAGACTGAGAGGTAAGTGGGAAGCATCAAACAAGGCGGATCCAATACCTCTAAATGAACGCTGCAAAGAACACAAGACGCCAGTGTGCGCATTCCAAACTGCTTTACAGTTTCCCCCCCCCCCCAACCCATAACACCATAATCTTCATGTGTTTCCGAAATTTTAGTACGGTAGGGCTACAAGAAGCACATTCCTTCATCCATCGGAGCTCCAGAGGAAACCTGTCATCGGTAGGGCTATAACAGCTTAAAAATTTAAACATCCTTGACGTATTGTAAGTAATAACAAATCAACGCTAAATACAAAAATACTGATCAGGCTAGGATGAATAATCAAACTGCCGTACAGATTTTCATTTTATAGGTTTCACCCGTTACAACAATAAAATGTGTGGAATTATCATTCCCTGTGGCCGTCCCATTACAGAATAAGGGAGAACAACAAACATGGGACACGAGTCACTCATTTCCCTTCCAGGAATAAAAAGAAATTGCTGATGAAAAGATACATAATTCCTGGTACCTCCTTGTGTTCTGTACAGCTCGTGTTTTATGAACAATGCAGGGGCCGCCTCATTATATAAAAGCTTCCACAGTAAGCTGATTCATTCTTTTCAAACTATAAAATGATAAAAAAAAGGGGCCTACGTCCCACCTCAGAACACGCATACGGACGGCTGCAACATTTGATATGATCTTGACTGGAATGGCCATTCGAAATTAATCACGAACCACGATTATGTTTACACCGTTCTGACCAATCACAATCAGGAACCAGCGGCTATATTCATGACCAGTGACAATTCGTGACTCTTCTGTTTTCTAAATAATCCTCTCGACACGATTCTTCGTATCTCTGGCCTTGCACAACGAAGGCGGAAGTCCGTCTAACAACGTTAGGAAATAGTTGTCATTCGGCAAGGTGCAATACACAGGGGACCTTAAAAATATCAGAAGTACGGTAAGTACACAATATACAAACGCCCATCTGCGGGTATCTGAGGTGTGTACAAAACTTTGCGAGTTTTTCTATCGACTGGTATGGGTGTGAAGTTCTACATAAGCAGCATTTGTTTTCTGTATCATTTTGAAAGTTTAAAGTTATTTTGTGCTCACTCTGTATTTTGAAAACCAAAGGAGCTCTTCAACACTAGCAATGCATGCACGCGGCTTAACCCGTTACGAGATAATTCTATGGCCTAAACTTCATAGTTTCACGACAGCACAAGAAGAACTGCGTTCACTCCTCATGCGCTATCGCTTCGTGGTCTTCCCCTCCCACCACAAGTGTAACGGTATCGCAGTTTGGGGTTGTGTTGCATCCAATGTATTAACTGTACATGAAGGCGAAGGAAACATCATGCCACCAGAAACCACTTCGTCTTGTTTAACCAAAATACCAGCACAGCAGCAGTAAGAATATTCAGCAGGATCCAGAAAATGTGTACAGTAACATCTTCAAAATAAATAAATAAATAAATAAATAAATTTATTTTTGTGTAAAGAAATAACAACAACAGCATTCCGAGCCACACAAACAGCAATGAAAAATTTGGCAGTGTTTCTTTGCCACAGAGGTCTAATTATATGTGGGTCTGTAAATAATAATTGTATCTTTCTGTTTATGAAATCAGCCAACGGGCACAGTTTTAACTACTACTCTATGAACGCATACATTACGTGTAAATGAACATTCAGACAGCGGTAATGTGTTCTCAGTTCCAAAGTACTGAACATTACAAAAATAAACAAGTGTCAAACTCGGGCCTGGAGATGGCGAAGCAGTCGCAATGTGGTTACACCTTCTGTTCTCAACAGCTGCGTGACGTAAATGGAAGGGCAAGCCGGACCAAATTCAGGCTGAACTTCCTCAGCCCATTCGCCAGTAAAGAAGTTTACTGACATAGGGACCCCGTCGACTGAGAACCCCTCTGAATCGACACGGCTTCAGAAGAATGGCTATGGACCCTCTGACGGCCTGGCCAAAATACTGAACTGCATCCATATAGGTTGAGAGGCGATGAAAACGAAGTCGTCAAAGGGGAAGTGGTATTATTGCTTTCTAACCTTGTACCTCAACCAGTGTCATTTCATATTAACCCCTTGTAGCTCAAAGGTACCTATATCTACCGCATGCTTTAAAATCACAAATTCTGCAATTTGCCCACACAGTGCATTCAAAGAGTTTCGTTTAGAGTCGAAGAATAAACAGTGATTATTTCCCTAATCAGCGTTAACAAACTGGTTTTAATAACAGAAACTTTTTATTTCCTTTAAGAACTGAATGTTATACATTGTTTAGACGAACCTGAGTTTCCGTGGGTTTAATCTTGTTTTTTTTAAAGAATAAAATAGCAATTATTTTATTCTTTGCAGCGATGACGACTTGTAGCGTCGTATTGTTATTCACAGTGTATACAGGCGAAATGACTCGGAATTATTTCAGCAGCTATCCTAACCTAGTTCCTGTTATAAGACTATTATCATAGTTCCGCGCAACCGAGCCGTTAATGTCTCCTTCGCGGTTCCAAACTCGCCACTATTCTAACAATAAACAAAACAAATTCTCCTACAAATTTCAAAACACGAGATTATTTCTAGCGCGTATATCTGGGCGCCCCCTCATGTCAGCGCCCTGGGCCGATAACCCATCCGACCAAACAGCGTAGCATAATCCTTGTAAAATAAGTTAATGGACATTCAGTTTCATGTAAATTCAAACGTAACACGAGTTCAGGATTCGTAAATCGTGTTAAACGGCTGTGCAGAACAATGCGTGAGGTTTCTGTTACTGTCGAACTTCAAATTTATTCTTGCGGCTTCCTCTTTTATGGTGCATCCAGCAGTAAGAACAGACTGTGCTTACGGGTTTTTATAAAGGCACAACCTGTACTAAGTCATGTTGCCGGTTCGTTTTCCCACTCCGCAAAGTCTCTTCTGTGCGAAAACCGTGAAAACAATTAAGTTTTATAATTACTGTATGTCTGTTTAAGTTCTAGATTACCAGAGTCATCGAATTATTAACAGTACTGTCTCCTGAGGGCGCCATAAGAGTGTCATAATAGTAACATAACAAACCTATCCCTTCTGTGCCAATCACTTATCGACTCGCGGGCCACAATTTAGTTTACAAGAACATCATGACATCATATTACAAATGTCACCAACCCAATTCAATAAACATATTAACATACCACCCAATCTTTTTCAACAAAATCATTCACACATTTGACAATGCTATTCAGCCGCGGGTAATATGTAGATGAATGGCAGTTACTATTCTACTTTTTAAATTATTTTGAGTATTTTTATCGTAGGAAACGTCACACATATAAAAAGCCGAGCATTTCAATTTAACCCTTTTGTGCGTCACATGAAGATGAAAAAACAGGTATTAAAATAATGTGATTGTACTGTATAATCCAGTGTTGTATCAATGGGCCTACATACACAATTTTCTGTTCCTTTCATGCACTGTGATCAAACAACATTTATCTAGCCCGGGCTCACAGAAAATGCCACTCTTCAAACTCCAAACCGGCGGTCAAAAAACTTTCTCGTACAATAATAATGTGTGGGTCTATTAAGAATTTAAACCACACATTTTACCGTATTATAAATTAGAGGTTAGTACAATGCGCGCGCATATGTCAAAAACTTTTTCCTTGTACCAAATGCACGCTAGTGTCGGAAGAATAAATTACAACCCCTGAGATTTATGCAAACATCTACAGTAAGGTCAAAAATCTCAAGTAATTAACTTTTGCAATGCAAACTATAGTTGAAATGTGGATTTACGTGGTCCAGGGAACAGTTACAAGTTCTTATGCACAGTAACGAACATTTTGATCCTGTAAATCGCTGTGAATTTAGTATCTGAGTGACTATTGGCTTATTAAGAAGGTTCCCTGTTCAATGGAGTTACCTGCTGAATGAATATCTTCTTGCGCAAATTGTGTAACGGAAGCATACGTAAAACAGCGCAATTACCCTACGCTCCTAGCCGGTCGTGATTTCGTTGGGTCTAGGCGCGCTGCTATTGGGTCAGACCCTGCAAGCTGAGACTCGAGGAGAAAAAAACAGAGAAAACTTCCATCGTCATAACTACAATACGATAAATATAAGCAATTCTGAAACAACAGATGTAATTCTTTTACTCAGTACTCGGCTGTGAGAGACAGAGGAAATAAACTGACTCACCAATCGCCCTGATGATGGAGGCAGCAAGGACATGTGAAACGTCGGTAAACTTCTACCAGACTACACGGCGCAACAAACCAGAAGACAGCAATCTTCACAACAGGAACGCTTTTCTGCGAAATCACGTATTCCTGCGTCTTCCGTACGGACGCCAGATCTAATCGCGCAAAGTCTATTTTTGACGTTGCCTCACCAAGTTCAAATACTTCACTATCACTGACCTCTGTTAATTAAGCACACACTAAACTATTCATGACGCTGTGCAGTGCAGGACAAGAAAAAGTCTTCATTTTTTACCAGACATTCGGGTCACATTATCAAAACGTCAAACGAAATGAGTTATAAGAAATGCCAACTCCTAATTAGAAAAACTGCAATATCAGCGGCCTGCTTTGCATATCTGAGTTGAAGATTAATATTTACTGTAAATTTAATGCACTAGATTAGAACGGATTTCTGAATCAGTGCACAAGGGCGAGACAGGTGATTAATAAAAATCCACAACAATAAAAATCACATCTACAAAGCAACTTTCTATCCGGATTAGTCACTGCTTTGAGAACAAGTTAATTCCTGGGCGTGTTTAAAAATACACGTATTTCTTCAGCAAAAAACCTACGGCGGTCCCTTCAATTAAAATAATTTATAACTTGCTGGGAATTCAACTATGTCATGTCCGGCATTTTTCAACCACCATACAAGTACCCAAGAAATAAAAAAACTACTGGAAATAATAATTTATCAGTGCCTAAGAATCACATTACTAAATCTTGAGACATGTTCTGTGCTAATATATGGAACATGAAACGCGAGTCTCTATAGATATGAACCACTTAAACTAGACGTGCAGTATCGTACACATGTGAAAAGTTACTGACCTTTTTACCAATAAGTTTATGTAGCCTGTTAAAAATTACAAACATGATAACATCTTCAGTCTTTAATAATTAAGATGGTCGACATTTATTTTGCACGTACGTTCTGCCAGCGACTGTATACACTTTAAAGAAATAAAGGTCATAAATTGTCCCAAACATTCTTTTTCCTTTATTAGGATTTCAAAGAAGTGTTATTTTCAGGAAAACTGAAGAAACAGTTTAAGAGCAAGATTTAAAAACACAATCAAGTCAAAGTCTATTTACGTGATTCATCCGGCAAGTCTATTGCGGTGGGTTATTACAAAAAAAGCATGATCACGTATAGCTTTTTAGTTGGGTTAAAAAGACACAGGGTCATAAGAATACTTTAAAGTGACAAGAGGAGCCTTGAATGGTCACGTTCATGGCAAACTCCTAGTCACAGAAGAAAAGATTGGTCCACATGATGACCACTCCCCAATTCAGCAATTAAAAATAGCGCTTTACAATTTATTCATATCCAACGAAGGAAAAAACACATCATAAGAAAAACTTCTGAACATCACAGATTCTGTAACATCGAACAGGAAAGCGGATGACACTATTAAAACGTTAAAATCCCATTACGAAAACAGGAGACACGCGGTATGATTTAATGAGGACTGAAAGTTATCTTCAACACTGAATATTTTACGGGTTGTAGTTGCCCTCAGAACGGCCAGCATGGATATATCCGTTCACGGTGCAACGCCAAACCGAAGCGTACACTAAACCACGAGCGATCCTGTCACCTGCTTCATGTCAAGTGCCACAATCCGATCTTACAAGCATGTGTCTGCAGTTCCATGTAAATGCGGTCAATTTCTTCACCGCAGCCATCAATATTTCTACCTAATGTCGCCCAGTGTCACAGCCAATGGTAAGCAATATAGCATATTTAAAACAGCCTGCCAGGGTTGGAAACCACATTCATACTAACCGTGGGACGTTGCGCCGTATAGGGTGGTAGACAGACTGACGTTTCAGAGGTGATAACCACTTCCATCATCAGGGTTATGAGAATACCGGGCAGGGGTGCTAAGCATAAAAGGATCAATCACACACGGATTATTCTTAACAGATCCATCTTGACTCGTGAGAGTTACAGATTCGAAACAATTTTGATCCAAATAGTTCATATTATCACACAGTGTAAATGCATAGCAGCTCGTACAACGCAAACTCAGATATTTCAAGCGCGTAGTTTTACTATGTTACAAGACCCAAGATTTCCTTAACTTAGACGCAAACCTCCGTCACTGGCCCCACAAAGAAACAGGTCATCCAGTCCACATATCCACATCGTTTGTTTCTACTGGCCATTTTCATGTTATCCGACTGACGTTTCTTTCCAGAATGATTTATTCTGGCGTATTTCCTACCAAACTTTTGCACGCATTACAGGTATTAAAAAGTCATAAAATCAAAAATACAAACCTTATCTCCTGACATCAAAACTATTAAGTAACGCATAGAAAAAAATCTCAAAACGAACATTCCAAGATTCTTAAGTTGAAGAACATCAAGCATCTGTTACTTCACGTATTTTCTGAGAACGTGCCAGCAACATGCGGGCACAGACTGGGCATTTAATTTAATTAAAATGTGGTGTAATATGCATTGATAATTCCTTTAAATTTAAATTTTTATGTATTAGGTATTTAGTGTGGCAACACTGGTTATTAAGAGCCGTCTTGAAAAGAGAGACTGGTAAATCTTACTACTTTTTAGTAATTTTTGTTTTTAAGCATTGTGTTCCTCCTGCTATAAAATAGTATCAATTATTACCTGAATTAAACACAGTACTCATTCAAGACATATGTATTAAACATAAAAACATAAAAGATTTCAGAAGCACCCACAACATTAATTATGCTAAATACAAGACTCGTACAACTTTTCTGACAGTGTTTAAGCCAATTTATAAGAGAAATTCTATTTTTCAGTCACGTAAATACTAAAATTTACGTTTATAAATACACGACATGGGAATGTCAGTTAATAACGAAAGTGTAACATTAAATTATGTTACGTCAGCGACAGATTAAAACTAGTATCAAATAAAATCAAATACATTTTCAACATTCAATTACAACAGTGAAGATGTGTAATCTATCAAACATATTAAAAATCTGTTATTCTTAAATCTGTTGAAGTTCATAAATATAAGCTAAGAATATTCTAGCATTTTAACAAAAACGTGATGTCGAAATTCAGTTGTTACGTCTGTGACAATGAAACTTCCTGTACATTATTCCAACAAATTCTCAGACAACAGACAACAACAATGTTGTACGTACACGTTTAACACAGCCTACACAAAATCCACGTGTCTTACGGGAACATCACCGCAAAAATATAGCCAGAGCACCAGCCGCTACTGATCATGTCAGCTTTCTAAAAGTGGAACTAAGCCCAGACTAGTCACGACTTCACTATTCCCTGTTCGAGACTTATCCGAGTCCAGTCACACAGCGTGCCAACAGTCCGCCAGTTCATTCCCTTCAAATGCAACTTACTCATCACATCTCAAGGTCAAGGTTAACAACAACGAATACGACACACACAAACCTCAACACACGCTGATCCTATTTCTATGAGAGCTGTTACTCATATTATTACATTTTAATGAATAATAACAATTACTAGGACTGCGCAGGCAGAAACTGGCCTACCCAACATTCGATAGGTATCACAACAGAGCAACAATGCGATATAATGTATCTACACACATCTGCTGACGTAATTTATGGCCACTTAAAATACGCTGTGGGGGATTACCCAGCAACACTATAAAAACTCCGTAGCTCCTCTTTCGAAGTTGATATCAAGGAAGTGGGTACAAAGATAACATTAAATATCACTGACAAACATCTCTGAAAATATTACGCATAACATCCCGTAAAAAACTGTCCAAGCCTCCATCCAGACTCAAATTTGGTCTTTATATTTTGCGAAAGGCACTGAACTTTAGCTCTTACGTTACGCTCATAATTTCAGCGGGTGCATGTCAATAAGTTGGGTCACTTAATTAACACCTGTATTCAGTGGTCCATCACAATATGGAATAATTTTTTTCCATCTGTAAATCTAAAATTGTGTGTGTGTATGAGTGCGTGAGAAAGAGTCAGTTACTTCACCAATATGGCACCCTGTTCAAGAACTGGAAAACAGGACACGTTTACAATTGCTACCAAGTCTAAATCTCTTCAGTACAAAGGACATTGTGACGGTCCAAATGGTCTGCAAACATCGTTCAGTATTGAGCGAGACATCAGGTTTTCGCGGAGGTGAATACGAAGACGACAGTCTTCTGGGATATTACGCCGCGTAGTGTGGTATAAATTAAACGACGTTTGGGAGGTACTTACTGCCCTGGTGATGATGAAGGCAGTAAGCACCTCTAAAACGTAGGTCAACTTCTACGAGACTACACAGAGCATATTCTGCCTTCTTTCAGCCAACGTTATCGTCCAAATGCAGCAAGATTAAAACACAACTGCAGCACACAAAACAAGTATCATTCCGTGCAGTATACTTGCTTATTCATAGCGATTACTGAATACTGTTCATATTTATGCGCAAGTTCGCGCCCTACTGCCGTATTTTTTTCCTGCTGTACGTCCAAACGCATTCTTTAAGGGTTCCGCTGACTTAAGTAATACCTTGGGTCAAGACAGGATGGCGGAACGTAAAGTATGCAAATGCATGGAAGACATCAGAAATGCATACAAAATTCAATTCGGAATACCTCAGGCGTTTGATACAAAATCGAAATAAAATGTTTCTCAAAATATAATATAATGGTGTAGAAATTTTCCTGTGGGTCAAGATATGGATCACTGGCGGATCTTGTGAGAACAGCAGTGAAAAATATGATTCCATAAGAGACAGAGAATTTCTTGACCAGAACAGCTCCTCAAGAATGATTCTGCTAAGGGCGCCGGCAGAGTCAAGGAACTGATCACTTCTTTTCATAATAATCTGGCTTTTAGTACCGACGCTGTTATAACTTCATCGCCATTAAGGAAGGACTCGTTTATTATTTGCAGAGCGTATTTATCGGCTGTCAGTTCTTCATGCCCAAACAAACTACGGGTCAGAAAAGTGTGGAAACAAAGCGGACAAGTAGGTGGCAGCAGTGTCAACAAATTACCAAGCGGCGCATATACACAGCTACCTGATGTTGCCACATTTCACCATCCACATTAAGACACTACAGCAACGTCACAGCCATGTCGTAATTATGTTCCAAGCCGCAAATTAGGACAGCACGCATGAAGGCAGTATTCTGACGTATTCGCAAGCAAAGACTGTTGGTTGGTTCTCGCTTGTTCGTTGCCACAGATTGGCAGTTGCCTGCAGTACCTTTCACAGTTGTGAATACAATTTACCAGATGACACTGACTTCCAAAAGAGCCTAACTCGTGCAACTCAGCGCAACGGCCATATTTGGTTAACTACCACAGTTTATTAATCACATGGTCAAGAGACTGTTATGCTTTCTATGAAGCCTGAATGTTGGTCACCATGTTCATCCTGAGTCAGTTTAATAATGTCAACATCAACTGTACACAATTTTCTTTAGATCCATTTCAATGTAATACCCACGCACCGTAGACCAACAACGGAAACCTCAACTTGGCCAGTGGATCACCAACTCTTGTGCAATTAATGTCCAATGTGGTATTACATAAAGCATGGTTTATAAACTGCGATCTTTTATGATTTATAACAAAACATTGTCTTATGAATTGTTTGATTTAATACGAATTAATCTGTTTGCCACTGATGATGACCTCTTGAGGTCGAAACGCGTTTGGCACTAAGTGTCTTCTCAAAGTGTAAACAGTTTTGTTTGTATGCATTATTTTATATATCAATACACTGCACGGTAAGCAAAGTTTTAAGATTGCAATTAAAATTTCAAAACAGTCATTTTAATAAAGTCAAAATTTTTCCATGTCAGAATATCAGCTTCAGGATAACTTGAATATACAAGCCAAGCAACAAAATAACATCTTTCAACCAACTTCGAATACTCACCCACATCTGTAAAATTGGTTCCACAATTTCAGCAAATAATCAACAAAGAAACTGTACTGAATACATCCGTAATGTTAAAAGTTCTGCAACTAATGGGACTGTTTACCACAATACGCCAACTGAACTCCATTGCCTCTTAAACTCAACACCCTTCTCACTGTCCTGCTGGTATTACAGACTGTGTAGGGAAATACAAGCAGAAAAAGTGATAGTGTAGAGGCAACCATTGCGTGCTTATAATTTATTATCACCTTCCTACGCCATTCCGCGCTAAACATTTTGATAACACTGTCGTTAGTTCAATTAACCAATATCCAATTATTCTTGGGCACGTCACAGACTCTCAGAACTAAAACGCAATTTAATTAAATAAACGAGGCACGTGGTACATATGCCTACTACGCTATTACATTTATTCAAAATAATCCTATTAAAATAATGACTAGAAATCATATATATAAGATTTTATTGTTTATAATATAAAATGGAAGTATCTGCAAGCTACTTATAAAAAACAATATACTATATCTTCTCAGTTCATGAAATAAAGAACGAAAAATCGACACTAATTACACTGAGTTATAGCTATTAAATTCAATGCTGGTCAAGATGGCGGATACCTCGACGTTCTTACACAATATGCGTCCTTAAAATTTCGGAAGTAAGTAAAGCCGAGACCTGTAAGCTTAATAATTAAATTTCGCAGAAACAAATTAAGAACATCTGCTCTGAAGTAACGAAGTGGGTGTAATTACAACTGCGGAACTCGTTAAAAGGAAATCTCAAAATTGCACAAGTCTAACTATACTGAAATTGATAACAGTCACACCAATAAACATTTGCAGACCCTAAATCTGATTTCTTTCAAGTCAAAGGCGACTTTTTATCGTTTTATTGGCTTTAAACAAAAGATATTTCAACCAATCCTTTTAATTGAAAAAACTATAACTACAACTATTAATGTCGCCTCATATAAGAAGTTCACAACAAATGGAAGTTCATAATCTAATAACCGAGGTCGACGAAGTAAACAATTCGACTTTCGTGTTATAAATCGATCATACAACATTTAAATCAAAGAGATTTCACATTTAATTATAAGAAACAAATAACTGTCCCCTTACAACAATTAAGGCTATCAAAAACGCATGATGAAATTATTTGTAGTGCAGCATCTGAAAATATGTTTACGCCCACTCCAATTAGAATCTGCTCCTACGTCATCAGCCTATGCATCTCCTCGTGTTATTATAATTAGCATTATGTTATCCATTTTCTCTTGGTAAGTTATATTACATTTCACTAATGTTGTTATGTTATATGGACGTGTCGTGTCGGATTACTTTAATGACTAATTACGAGTTGGATGACAGGGGATAAATTCCTGCGAAATCTAATAGTTGTTAAAAACTCGACATATCGTTAAACAGCGGCATCGACTATGGTCTAATTGGACAACGCTGTCTACTGGTTTCCCCTTAAACATTTAGGGCGCTCTGAAAATGGTCGGTCAATGCTAACCCAATGTTCAACATAAAGCAGATAGGTAGACCTCTCCATGAGGCCTGACCTAGAACTGACAGTGCGCGCGCTGCTTTCAGTCTGCGTAGAGAATCAATAACTGCTGATACGGCGGCACTCGACACAACCTCGACCAACGCGCCGTGCGGTTGGTCAACAAAACAAAACATATGCAAGAAATAACGCACCATATGGAGGTCGTCCCTCGTATTTCCATTAACTAAAATACTCTCAAAACAATTTGGTTAAATTCGGTACTAGAAGCTCACATGAAAAGTTGCTGAGGAAGCCTAACAGTGGTTCTTACAGGTCCAACATACTTCACACGAAAGTGAACTTAAAATTACTGCATTTTCTACAGGCCAAAATTAAAAAATGTATAAACATAAAAATGCACACGAAGCTGAATGCTTACAACGGCTACTTCTATATATTTTTCATAGTAAATAATAAGATATAATGAATAATATTTTCGTATTAACCCATGTGATACGTGTAATGCAATTAGCTTTGGCATTAATGAATATGAACCTCCGAAAATGCATTTTGAAAAAATGTGGGCCACATGAAAGTGAGAGTAAAGTTGCCCCTGATTTTTAAGCTACACCCTGATGAAAAAACACAGTATAATTACATCGCCCCACACTCTTGACGCCGCTACAAGTGAGTGGTTAATTTCACGCCCCGACAGACTATCCACGAAGAAAGAACTAAGGTACACCACCCAGTGGAC
This sequence comes from Zootermopsis nevadensis, assembly GCF_977971745.1. Classification (NCBI taxonomy): domain Eukaryota; kingdom Metazoa; phylum Arthropoda; class Insecta; order Blattodea; family Termopsidae; genus Zootermopsis; species Zootermopsis nevadensis. Next base: position 8,753,419 of record NW_028259153.1, on the reverse strand, counting down.
GCTGTGGCAAACATAAAAACCCAACCCTGCTGGAAATCGAACCCAGACCGTTTCATACTAAATTATGCCGACCCAACAAAAATTGCATTCGTATGCCTATCCCATTATTGACCTTTTCTGTCGGAATGTTTTATGTACTGTCATGAAAATATTTTCCATATTTTAAGTTAGACCCCTTCAAGGATTTCAACGCTATTTATTCTCTGACCAATTTTTTTTTAAGTTCTCAGGGGAAAGGCATTGGCAGATACAAAATTCACTTATCTAACCATGATTTGGTTACGCTGCCAAATAAACATTCAAGTATTTTAATGTTGTAGTTACAAATTCGTAACGGTTAATCCCTTGGATAAAACCAAAAAAACAAAAACCCGGAGCGACCTTGACCTTTCAAGCAACGGAAAGACAACCAGTGTTAGATTATCGCATCAATGGTAAGTAGTTTAAAACCGCCATGGGCGCTAATCAGTAACATCAATTACGTCAAAGTAGACCCTCGTTACGCCGCGAGAATCAAACAATCCGCCGGGGATGGTCACGACCACCAAAACGACACGCTGTATTTTATATCGTAACAACGGCTACAAAATATGTGTTGATTGTATTTCCATATTCGCCATTGCAAGTTATTTACCTTACAGTATAGCCACATTCTTTCGAGGACGCAGGCAGCTATAACAACTAACGAGATTGCTAACAGTTGTTTTTATTTATAACGCTGATGTTCAAGATTTTCCCGGACACCCGCGGTATAACGACAGTTTATGCAATTACACGAAACGTAACTTTAAAATAAACATAATTAATACTACTGAATACGAACTGCAAATAGTTCTGCAACGAGCTTCGTATTTTCCAACGTAGTTACACTCGACAAAAGTTGTACAGCCCTATTCTTCATAGCGATAACCCTACACCAACCTGCTTCGTCGTCGTTTTCTAAATAGACAACCAGGTAACGTAAAAGAAAAGCGAAGGTGTCCCACTACACGCCTTGAAGGCGTTTTGGGGAAGAGTGATGTAACACCTACTCTTGATCTCGACACTAGATCGGGGTGAGTGGTCAGCGTTAAGACTCGACCGCGCTTTGCGAGGACCTAACAGCCGGTCGGGAAGCAGAGGCAAGAAACATCTTTGGCCTCTGCCAGGGATCAAACCCCAATCCACTCATAAAACAATAATTCTATTTCGGCAAGGGAAGGGAAGACCCCAAACGCAGTACAATAATTGTCCTCCCCGCTTCAAGCAGGTTTCAGACATTTTGTATCACATTCAGACACGAAGAGAAATGAGTACAAGGCCGTGTTTATTTTGCAACATGGCTTCCGTTTCAACTCAACATGTTGCATGCTTCACTTGAGACAGCATGCAGAAAACCTGCCCCTTATGGTCACGTAAAACACGATTTGAAAACAAGGACTAATAGTTTTAAGAGAATCTGATCTTCGGACAGCACAAATGCAAATTAAATTAGAACGTATTAGTAAAACCATTTTCTGCCTCTGTGTCAAGCTACTTTCACCATCAAGGATGACGTAGCCCACATGATGGTTCACTGGTTCCGAAGCTGAAAGCAGGAAACAGGCTAAAATGTAAAACAGGAGGACAATAATCGCTGTAGAGAACAATCTAGTTTTGTCCTATCAATAGCTTAATTGTCTTTACAGGGAGTAAAATCAAGTCAAACGAAAGCACCGTTGGTACGAAGCGGCTTATTCTGGTCGAACGCGGGTAACGTGGAACGCCAACTGCCGGTGGCAGCAGTCTGCACACGCTTTCATTGTCAAAGGTTCTGCTGCCCTTTACATTACGTGGTTGTCGGTCTTCTGGGTTGAAACGTCGTGTGGACTTTTAGGTAGATGCCAAAATATGAAACAAACACACTGTCACCATCTTCTGGGTTTTATGCTAATCAGTCTTCAGGGTTGAATAGTCAAGTACACCTTCACGAGGTTCTGGGTTCATATGTGGGATAGGAGAGCGGCTATCCTGAGGGTTTCCGCGGTATTCCCCAATCCCTCCCGACAAATACAGAAAATAATGCCTTGAATAATTCCGCGGCCTTTTCCTACCATACCCCTTTCCAGTTAATCACTCACTAATCCAACATACAAATATCAACATGAGGATATTCATATAAAATTCTATGGCGAAACTATTTTAAGAAGCAGATAGCATTGAACTTTTAAAAAATTATAACATCCTTAGGTTGACACACAACAGGATGCATCCCTTAAAAGTCACAATATCCTTGATTACCGATGTAGTGCAATGTTTTGTTTCCCGCGTAACCTTAAAAGCAAAAATGCGTGCTGTAAAGATACAATACGCTGATAACCATGTAGGGTTCTGAATGAAACACCACTAAGATATATTTAGATAATTTATATGTGATTCATACTTCGACTACTTCGCTGCTTTAATTGTTCTCTAGGCGGCAAATGAGGGCATCAACCTAGCAAGCAGGGCAATGTTATGGGCACTACGTAGCACAGTTCTTGGAGACGGTCAGTGTCGGCTCCTCGCTATACAGACACTGAAATCTACGGTAGGGGTGAACAGTAATGTTTATTCTTACACCAGATGAGATTATTTCCAAATGAACTTGGTTCAAAGGCCTGGAAAAATAAACTGCAGGCATAAACTGTAAAATAGTTACCGATTACTCGAATGCGATCTAATTTATATACAAAAATAAGAACGGTAATAATTCATTCAAGCACGATCGATGTTGTAAACTAAGGTCACGGAGAAGCCCCGATCCAATTTCTCAAAAACAAAATAGAAGGCACTATCTGTTATTCAGGAGAAACGCATTGACCTTGGCAGTGATGGCGGACGTTGTGGTAGGACATACCGACCTTGTCAAAAATATAAGGCTTTAAAGCTCCACAATAGTTCGCTGTTCTTTCAACTGCACGGACAATATGCAGTATCAGACCCTTCTACGCTATATCTAGTTTACACAGGTGATTCACGTGACTTTTCATCTCCCTGGCTTAAAATTTAATGGCTGTATCGTTCTTTCTGCTTCAGGCCATCTGTAAAGCGTTCAATTTTCCACAAACCTATGAAACAGATAATAATGGAGAAATAAGTCAAATTAACACACAAATAAATCAACCGGAAAATGACGCAATGTTTTCTCAACTGAAATATATCGGTTTCTAACCACAGACTTACTACAACCGACGTCAGCATCGGTCGCTACTACCAAGGTCAAAGCCTTTCTCCTGAGAAACGACCATTATATTTGTCACTAAGTGTACTTAGAACCCTAAAACTTCTTTTATTTGTTCGTTACTATAAACCATAAGGGGAGTCCGAATGGGATAAAATGGAAATAAAGTCTAATGGATTTTATAAGCAGGAAGGAAATATAAAATGTAAAGACATGACGTAAAAGAAAATCGAAGCATTGGAGTATTTGTGTATGGACTAATGCTTGTTCGATCATAATTCATTTCAATCTTCTTGTAGGACATCGTAAAAGTGAACAACTTGGATAACGTAAATGGTAACCTACAGTAAGACTTCAGTAGATTGTGATAAATATCGACCAGAGACAGGTAATATTAAAAATGTTTAATTACCAAGCTTCAGAACCACAAGCCAAACATTACACATTATTTGCTGGCACCGGGAGTAACTTTTAAGATATAGATATCACAAAAACGGATTTGGAAACTTCCTTGTAACTTGTCATCTAGTTTTAGCAGTGTCAGTAAGAAGTTATACTGCATCATTTATTATAGCAGTGTAGTGTTCGAACATCCACGCTATGGTATGACACAGAAAGGTCTAGTAACATGCGCTTTCTCTATTCGTGCCTTCAAATATCCGCGGTTGTATTTCTGGTGGATCAATATCCTATCCGCAGCCGTGCAGGGCCACTAAGATGCGCGCGCAGTTTCGCTGACTCGGGGACATCAAGGCCTCTCACGGTGCATCCTTAGAATACCCACGACCATGTTATACGCTTCGCGTTTTCTAGACAAGGAAGAGACATGTAAACAGAATGTAATATGACAGACAAAAAGCATAATATAAGAAGACACAGAAATGGAAAAGGCAAAAGAGCGTTGCGGATCGCGACAACTGAAAATAACACAATAAAAATATCGTGCTATCTAGGTTCTCCGCGGACTACAGTATGATACACACTAATTAATCCGATTTTGAGATCTCAGTTTCTGATGGCAGTGAAATTGTCGACGTTCTTCTGGGTTGTGACACGGTGCTGCGTTGGCCGATTACCAACGTACGACGAGTACTGTCTCCAGCCCTAAAGATGGAGACTGTATTTGTCTACGCGTTCACATAGCGTCACAACCTAGAACATCGACAGCTACACCGCCGCGAAAACTTGTAGATTGAGACAGTAGGTTTCTCCGAAATGTCAGTTACCTGCCGACTAATCCACGTGGCGTCACAATCCAAAAAGAAAAAAAAATAATGATATACTTCGACAACCACAATCAACATCACTACCACTAGTGTATACGGTGGCGTCATAAACACGAATTACCCCCTTCTAACACACCAGCCAAAAGCACAAAGTATTTGTGTTTGTATGGCGTACCTTAGTGCAATTTGGCAACAAAGAGAGGAAACTGTTTACATGGGTATGTAAACCTTTTCACTTATAATAAATATGGAAAAACTGTCACAAAGATCCCAACTAGGTTAAGTTTGAGAACATTCGAACAACAAATGGCCCAGAATCGTTTTACTGGCATTTCAAAACAAGTTTATTTTTGTCCAATATATTTGTAGATGTGTTACTGAGTCTTCAATATGAGACATAGGTTAAACTGGTGAACTACTTTCAAACACTTGCGCAAGGAAGAAATATACCTCGCAATTGATGCATGGAAATATTATTGCAAGAAAGAAGTGCCGACAACTACCAAAAGAAAAAAAATCGGCTTAAAATTCCATCAAAAATGTCTGTCACGTTGCCATCTGCAGGTAAGATATTCATAAATTCGTTTTACTTTCTGTGCTCTTGGGATGTTGAGGGGGGGGGGCGGTCTGAGGGGCGGGCCTTGTGCCGCTTGGTCGCTGGGACCGTGGGTTCGAATCCCACTCAAGCCATGGATGTTTTTCTGTGTTGTGCTGTCCTGTGTACAGGTAGAGGCCTTGCGACGGGCTGATCCCTCGTCCAAGGAGTCTGTCACGAGATTATTAAAGAATTTGTGCTGAAGGCATGCAGCCAGTATTTAACAAAGAGCGGTTAAATGAGGAAACAGCAAATAGGAGTCAGACGCGCGAATGCTACCTCACTCGGTTATTAACATAGCTGAGCTGTATACCGAGAATCAAGACTCCTCAGAAAATTACACGAACTTCGAGTGTCCTCGCAAAAGGAGTCGTACTCTCCAGTGCGTAATGCCATTAATTACACGAAGGTCTGCTATCTTAACGTGAACAATCACTTTGTGTTTTAATAATTTTTCTGTTAAAATTATTGTTGGCTCGACTTGTACGTGAGAGTATCCCATTTTATTTGTGTTGTGATTTATCTTCTTTCGTTATTTAAAGATTAATTGCATCAACTTCATTGCCAAACATGTGTCCAAGTGGATACAGAAATATTCGTCCCCTGAAACATAATAACCGAGCATCTAGACAATCACGAAATTTTCAGTCCTTACTACATATATTCTACTTAGGCTCTGTTACGATAATTAAATCCGTTTTTGAGAGCAGTCATGTTCTTTGCGTTGTATTAAGCCTGAACCAGAAACTCCCGTTCTCTTCCCATACTAATCACTCAACTTAAGTTGTATTCTTCCTGGGACCCACAACTGACTTGTTTATATTTATGTCACGGATGATGCTCATTTATTTTTTCATGTTTCCGTCTCCCCCATCCTCGGAACACGAAGACGAAGGTTGTAGACCTCAAGGAAGTCGGAGGGGAAATTGTTTCCGTTCATCTCATGAATGAAGCAGGTTTCGTTTCTGGCTCTGATGGTTTCTGCAGCTTCATGGGTGGGCGCAAGACTTATTTTTGACAACGATCGAACTTCCTGCCCTGTAGCTCGCTCACTAACAAACACCGACCAAGTAATGTGCAGGATGCAAGTATGCATCGGCACCGACTACCGAGACGCCCTCTGTTTAACCGCGACTTTTACTTGTCTGCAAAAGGACAGTAACGTTCCTGGTGACGTCCCGGTAGAGTGAATTGCCCTGTGCCTAAGCATCACGACATTTAAGACCGTGAACATAAATCTTCAGGCATTCTCGAACTTGGCACCAGATGCATGTGAGTGGTCAGCTTCACGTTTAAAACGTTTTACTCCAGTGCACATCACACAGCCTGTCTGCACCTGGTGACAAAGACAATAACCGCCTTCCCTGGAATTGAATCACGGATTTCCAGTCTATAAGAAATCACTCCAGAACTCTTATATACCAACGTCCAGTAAGGTGTGTTAACGCGTTCACAGCTGTCCGTCACCAGGCCTTATCCTGAGCTACATTCTTCCAACCCGCACGCTTCTGCCATAATTTAAACTCAATATTAATACGACCCTCTCATCAAAGCGTAAGTTTTCGAAATGATCCCTTCTCTACAGGCGTTCCGACCAAAAATTTGTATTTCTCATATCTCCCAACCGTGTAACATCATTCTTAATATTATCATCTTAATAAGGTTGGGTGGCAAGAATCAATTATGAAGTTCATCAATGAGCATATGTCATCCTTAGTGGGTTCAAATACTGACCTCATTACCGTGATCCCAAACACACTTAATCTTTGTTCTTTTCTTAATACGAACAGTGAAGCTGACCACTTACCTCTATACGATGAACTCTGTACAAATAAGACAAACTTTAGCCAAAATTCTCCTCTTGCCCTCCTCCAATCTTTGTTCTAAAATGCAATAGTTGGAGGTAAAACAGAACCAGAGCAAACAAACATGATCTTGCAAAAACTAGACACAAATTCACGACTTGTCTCACCACATATCAGCAATCCCAAACCCAAAGACAGACAACTATAATAAATAATACGTTCCACCTACAGAGAGGGTGAGTCGGCCAGTTCCCAAAGCATATCTACATCATGTTCAATGGCCTAAACAAATAAAGAAACATACAAAAACTGCCACCAAAGGCACCAGCGACATTAATCATCCAATTCTGTGACGTAACATATCAGAAGAAGCCAATCATGATGTTGCTACCAACATTTGTTAAGGACGGTACAGCTGCTTCTCAATCGGATAACAAACCTCGACCACACAATATGATATACGTACTATTCAGAGATACTGCACCTGAAATTGCAAAGTATAGAGGAGTAATTAGGAACACAAGGCCTGCACACCTTTCATGAGAGAAGAAGAAGATACTTAAATAAAATTCAGACCGATATCAACAACTGAATTAATGAGTTACGATTTAGAAGTAGGAAAGACTAACATCAATTAGCGAGTAAATAATGTGAATGGTACGACGAACATGGTACGATAAGGTCGTAACTTATTTTAACGTACCATCGGCCGAGAAAAACCAAACAATCGGTTCGGCAGCTGTGAAAAGAAGAAAGCAATCTTCGGAAACGGGTCAGACGTTAACGCTGTGCTGTTCTGCTCGACTATTCCTTCACCCCGCACAATAAATCATTGGTCAAAGTAAAGTTCGACGCAAATATTGTTTGCTTTATTTACGCAGTATTGTCAACAAGGTCAATGCATGTTGAAAATAAGATGGAATTTTTTACCTTATGAACTGGACAAGAACGAATGTCCTACCTATTCGAGGATGTTACCATGGCGACAGTAACAGAATAGAAAAAAATGTGTTTTTATCCAAAAGAACCCATCTTTCGAGTGTTCATAAAAGAAAGACTGGATTTATTACAAAACAGTTTCAAGTCTTAAACATTATACTTTAAAAGAAAATATACCTCAGCACTCTTTGGAAACGACGAACAGCGACACAGTTGCTGGTTCGTATAATTCCTCAGAAACAGAGTAAACCATGTGAAACGCCACCCAACAGCAATCAAACGTAATCAGAAGTCGGTCCACCCCCGAATAATAGACTCTTCCAACTTACCCCGCGACACTCATATCAAGGTCACCCGTTTCTATGCCGCTGTTCGTTCAGCGACAAAACAGCTGAACTACATATTTCAAGCAATGTATCAGCTGCAACAACGGGAATACGGGGATTCAGTACTACAGTTCACAGATCAGGAGAAAATCCCTGCTAGGAATTCGATATACGCGCATGCGCAAGATTTCGCTGTGAGTGACGACCTGTCCTAAAAGCATTCGTTCCACAACCACTGAACGAACAACAGACAACAGGCTTTTGTGTGTTCAAATGGCTACAGCTTTAAGATTACCTCACAGTGGCACAGTGATTTAATCTAGAATATTATCACAACACCCACAGAACACATTTGAGATGCACCCACTACACGCTAGTCTTAACTGCTTGATGTTTTCAGTCTGTGTGTAGTAGCGTAAAACTCTGACGTATCACACTTCCCACCAATAGCAGCCCTCTAGTCTACCTGATAAGTAACATCCCCCCCGCACCAGAAACTACTACCCACAGCAGGGTTTTTCTCGTGATCTGAGGATAGTACTATTGGTTTAATCGTTTTATGCATTAAGATAGCGTTGTGTTTTCAATTAAACACCCTACATAACACCCACGTACTATATAGTCTATTCAGTACCTGAAAACTGCTTTTCTATTGGCCCTGATTCAACAACATGAAGAATGGTTAACCAATTCATCACAAAAAGAGAATAACTTCCTTCCTGAAGCAGACCTAGAGAAGCTAAGATGACGATCAGCTAGTAAAATTACCCCACTTTTATATAACACGAAAATCCATTACCGTATTTACAGGAATAAAGTTTCGTTGTGACAGGTAGGCATAAAATACAATATCGGTCTAATCCGATACAGATTAATGTATTCTTCAGTTCCTCCAGTCAACTACCAAAAACAGTGCTCTAAATTAGGCCAGGAATGCTTTCTTCAACAGCCTTTCCAATTCAATGTTCGTTAATCATCCTAGCATTCGATGCAACTAACATCCATTTAACCGACGCACGAAATTCCCTGCTGTTATCCAATACCAACATTAATCACCGTGGTGACCACGGGACCCTATTCTAAGCCACTGTAATCCAGTTCACAAGTTCACTAACCAATTCGCTCGTGGTTTTAACAACACGCTTTTTTATCCTATCGTCATATATGTATTCTAAACATTAAAACATGTTGAACACATGAGAAACCCCCCCAAGATTATAATTATTTATTCCCATGTATTTCCACTTTTCTCTTCAGTTAATTTTCTATACAGAAACACGAAACTGTATACTGTGCAGTTGTTCTGTTGTCGAATAAGATAAAACTTAAATAATCCCATAATTCTAAAAGAGCCTGTCGAAATGTCAACCACATACCTATCAACTCACGAATTAAATATAAAACCTTGTAATAAAATCCACCTGATTTGGCCCACTGAATCACCGTCCACAGCATAAGCACAAACAGTTAAACTTCATTCCTGTTAACCTATGTCGATGCTAATAGACAACACCTGTAACAGAAGAAAAACTACCAGTATTAACTACACGACATATAAACTCAAATACATTACATACATACAGACGCACGGATATCCGGTTACGATTAAAGCCAAGTACTTTCCGAATTTAATAAAGTAACGTAAATTAAAACTGTCCCGATATACGCCATGTAGGCGCTTGAGGGAGAGAGAAATTAAATCTCCTACTCATTCTTAACCTCGGCGCTAGATGGAGGACCCCGGTATTCGTTACATAGGAGGGTGGGCGGGTACCAGAGCCGGTCGGGACGCAGAGGTTAGAAGAAGAATCCTCTGCCCCCATCGGGGAGCGAACCCCGGTCGTTAAGTCCACAGTCAAGTCACTACACTGACTGAGCTACACCGGCTCTCCTTTCAGAATTTAATACGGATGTATTGTTAAGAAAAAAAGGAGAAGGTTGAAACAGAAACAAAGGAAGAAAAAAGGAAAGCGGAAGAAATACAATATGTTAAGTCAGCTTTGCAGTAGGAATAAACTACTGTAAATTGGAGGCCTATATATTTAACACGAATTAATTATATTGTAACTGAAAACATTTTTTGGGAGTGTGACTTACACATTTCAATACTTTTGTAACCCAAATTATAATTAAACTGAAATCTGTGTGAAACAATAGAATGTTAAGGTCCCTTGTAATCGTGTTATATGCAAGTTTAACTGTTTCGCAAAGGATTAAAACCCGCACAGCCATAAATATATTTCCTGTTTCTCAACTTTGATTCATTCTGACAGGACTATCAATCTGCTCAAAATCGGCCACAGTGTCACACACAAACAGAGACAGTAGAATCTTGCTCAATAGAATGCGAAAATCTTCCAGTAGCATCAAGAGATCAGATCTAAAAGACCCGCTGTTTCTGGTCTAAGTAAAGAAAATTGAAAAAGTTATTCTCATGGAGATAATCTATCAGCCCAAACCCATCTTTAATATCAAATTCTTTCGTATTTAGCAGATGCTATCAAGAACTAGCCTAAATTACTAGCAGGCCTTTTTCTGAAAGTCGAGAGAAATATTTGTTAAATCGTGATTTTAAAAGGAGTTAATAAACGATTTAACAAAAAAATTTGTACAGAAAAATTTCGTAATTTATCCTACAAAATTAAAGTTTTGAAATAACACGAGAAAAACACAAGTGTCCTGAATATAACATCATTCAGTCTTTTAGACACGGTCGTCATAGTGATCCGATCCAATACAAATGAAATTGCTCTCTATTAAACTAACGCACGGTAAGAAAAAGCAAAATGCAAAACGAGTAAATTAAATTAAATTCAAATGATCCCAAAATAAAAAATGTAATTCGAACCCCTGAAGCACGTAATTTAAATCACAAATAACAATAAATGTTTGCAGACAGGTCTTTCTACAATCACTACCATCGAGTGTTTGTGAATGTGCAGATACGAATCTGAATTCAATATTGTCCAGCACGGTCACTCATATCAAAGAACACCGGTTAACGCACAACGCATTAACATATTATTTCGAGAACCTAGAACATAAAGAACTTATCAAATCCCATTATTTTATAAGCAACAAACACCACTTAAACAGCTTTCTTTTTACCTCGGCTAGCTCATAAACCACGTCATCCTTTAAGTCATCAAGTCATTACGCTATTAAAGGGATACTAACAATAATGATTAGCAAGCGTCCGCCCCGTTTGTACTCAATCAGTGGCAACACAAAAACTTTCACTCCATGGAGCAGGCTTCCCGCGACCCCGAATTAATTAGGCAGGCGTCAACAACTAACCTTATAAAATAGAAGCCTAGTGGTACGTGCCTGCTAATATTGGAGGCTTGAGTGACTACTTGTTACATTATTTCACAATGTACACAGTTTCAACTGTAGATATTATCATATTGGATGGGTTTTATTGTCTAGATTCCGTTAAAACAAGTAATTCCGTTTCTCACATCGTCAAATGTTGAAAATTATCCACGTTTCAGCACACATTACAGTTGCCATTTTAAGGTTGGGCGTTTTTGGAAGCCTCATATAGGGCAGACAGTAGGTGGTGAGTTGAATATCACGGTGCTGATTGGTGGAGCGGAAGAATAGGCCGACATCCAATTCAAAACCAATTAACATCGTCACCAAAACCGTAAAATCGAAATCGACATTCCTCTTATTTCCATGTTAAAGTTCACTCAAATATGGTGTATTACGCGATCTCGATCTCTGATGTGGGCTGGATAAACTCTATGAATACCGGCGAGGATAAGGACAGCTGTGTTTCCCGAACACTTGTGTACCGGAGATAACCAAGCGGAACCAGGCATATTTCGTCGCGAGAACACGAGACTCCTCGGCCATGCGGGTCGACAACTTGCAGGCGCGATCGTTAACCCCAATACAACAGATAAAAACCAACTATTCCTGTGGATGCTGAATACTTTCAACATTACGGCGTATCGAGCAGCCACAGTTCGATTCAACAGCGACATTTCAAAACGAATCCTGCATTAACTCCGGTGCTCTCGTCAAAAAGGTCACCTCGTTTTTCCAATTTTAGTAAATCAGGGCTTAAGTAAATATACAGACTATTTGAACACTGAATCAGTGACGTGTATCTCTGTAAATTTTTAGACGCATTAAAACTGAATCTCTAGTGCCGCTGAACGGGTTATCACGTTTGATATTAGGAATATCAAAAATAGGACAATATTAACGGAAGCTTTACATGAAAACCTATATGCAGATGAGTGTAACTCGCAAATATTTATCGGAGAAGTTGCTGGCCTTAAGAAAAAATCACACACTTCATGACTAATACACTTCCTCTATAAGCTTTACGCTTTTTTCCAGATAATCATACAAATGTGAGTTCTATTCCGTGTTATCTCTTAAACTAACTCGAAAGGCGTTGGCCTTATTTTCACAAGCTTTTATACCTGAGTTCCTACCTGTTTTACGCTACACTCCATACAACACAGCAGCAAAGGTCGAAATTCATAATCTGGAAGTCCAGAAGAAACAGCTCCAGAACTGTTACGATAAGAGTACGTGTCCAAAAGCATTATTTGCATCTCATTTCCTGTAGTCAGTACACAATACGTTGTGTGTCACAGAGAAAGAGATGGGCCGGTCACTTACCACGCATGGGTGCGATATGAAAAGTATACATTTTTATCGGAAACCCTGAGGGAAAAAAGACCGCTTTGGGTGCCTAAGCAAAGCTGGGAGAATAACATTAATCTAGATCTTAAAATATGGCGTGTGGCTATGTGTAATTTATTCACGTACATCCTGATAACAAGTGGCAGTGGCGGGCTCTAGTGGGAATAGTAAACATCATTCGGATTCCGTATGTCAGGAATTTCTTAACCAGCTGAGAGAATATTATATTCCCAAAATGGGCTTTCTTGCATGGAACTACGGAGTCGGAAATTCTAGAAAGTACGTTGGTATCAATAAATGCATCCTCTTACAAGAACTATTCTCTGTGACATGTCCACAGGAGCTGGGCCCTGGCGTTATCTTATCTTCCAATTTCCGCAGGAAATAGATTTTACAGTAAAGTAACAAGCCTACCAAAGTCGTACAGCAACTGACAAAAGTACTAAACTGGTAAGCAATGGATCACGTGATTACGTATTGAGCAAACACTAGCTGGGATTCGGTTTGTTTGTCAAATATCGAAACGGAAGATTTGTTCAGACCTTTGAGCAAGATTGCTGCAAGAACGAGACCTTTGGATAAAACAATGATTGACGAAATCTTGGATCCTCCTGTACAGCAAGGGAAACGGAGTACCCGATTCGAAAGTCCGAAGTCTTCGGCGGAGGAGGGAATCTAAATCATGACGATGTGTTTTCGCGATATCAAATTAACTATATGGATCAGAGACTTACTTGAAAAGCAAACGATGCTAAATCAATCAATTTCCCACCTTTTATGGAAGCGGTTGGTTAATAAGCACGTTCGAATGAGCCCGAAATCGGTATGACCCCTGAAAAACAAAATTCCAGTCCAACTATTACTCAATTTTATTAAAATCTTCGATAAATGAAATGAAAATAATTTTAAATATGATTATCCCTTTCTTGCCTAGGTCTTGTAAACGCTTTCTTCCCTTAGATGATTTCCGAGAAAGATATTTACGCATTTCTCACCTCTAATATTTTCGCTCAACTTCCGGTTAACCTTACTTTTTGTTGCTAAATAAATACGGCCCTTGGAGCATCAACGGTACTACCCCATGACTAAATTCCTGAAGGACCCAAATTTAAAATAAATTCTACTTTAAGCTCCCCACAAATATTTCTCAAAATGCACAACAGTGATGTTTTTGAGCCATGACACACACACTCGATAGTGAACATGACGTCACTCAGTTCTTTGTAAGTGACCACTGATGGTACCGCTTACACGTGTATGCATATATTGTTAGGAGAATCGGCCCTGTTATATGTCCCATCTGTTACGTCTGGAGAAAGTGACCTCAGGAGGTTTCTTATACGCCGGTTTCTCACCACGCAGGCCCGGGTTTGCACCCAGGGGAGTTCAGTGGAATGTCATGGACAAAGTGGCAATGAAATAAATTTTTCTCCGAATCCTTTGGTATTCCACCGTTCCTCCATATTAACTGATGTATCATCTGAGGGAAGGAAAATGATCCCGTTGCGGGCGCGGGTCCAGACAACATCTCAACAAAAACACCAAAATAAATGGAATTCCTTGACAGAGAGAACTCCATTACGCAAACAGGATAACGTTATCTGAAAAGCACGCCCTACCGAGCAACCTGGCGCAAAGGTAAGTCCAAACCATCGTTTCTCAACCCAAACCATACTGCAAAACGGAAACTATCTAAATTCTCTACCGCGGACCGTTAAAACTGCATTGGTACAAATTTTGAAACAGGTGAACAAAATCTTTTCCCAAAGGTTTTTGGAAAGATAAAACTTTGCCCCGGGCCGGTGGTTGAGAAACACTGGTTAAAACAAATCCTGTACTTGAAATTCCCAGTTCTAATAGGGTATCATTATTTTATTACTGATTAATGAGGCTTTCGTGATTTTATTACGTCTCTCCAGATCCTTTAAATTTGCCACAGTTCCCCCTTGACATTTTTTTTCTATTTCCCCACACATGGCCCTATTCCCATCTCATTCGATGTCAGTGACTATAAGCTCTGAACCACCCACAATCACTTATCTACGTTTTAATATTATCCGCCGCATCCTGTAAGCCCAAAGTGGTCTCCTATCACAAGATTTTCAAACAAGAATTGTGCACGTCGTTTGTGAAACTGAATGTCATTCCTACATGCAGGGATATTTCATGTTGAAATGTCGATTCTGCACTATAGTACTCGGGTGACAGACAGAGGCACAGTCTGCAACAAGCAGCAACGAGCAGGCAGGCTAGCGAACTAGCCAGCATCAAGGGAACGAGTTCAACGTGTTCCTGCCCCAAAACCTGAGGCGAGTAGTGTCAATACCCCCTCGTGGTGACGTAGTCCAGGGGAAATGCCCTCTCTCCTAACTCACGTGCAGTACCTACCAGTATCGATTCCAACATGATGCTGGCAACACTACGAAGCAATTCTTCCCAAGTTACAGCGTTTCAATCTGAAATATTTGAACAAACACTTCTAAGGTTACCGAACCTGGTGATATTATTGTCGTGACACAATCGTCTATCTGAAATCCTCTCTGCCTCCTATCTAATGAGTATAGTATGCTCTTATCTCTGGGGTAAAGCGGTCGCAGCGTAAAGTTAACCACTAAATCAATATAAGACGTACTTTCTTAATTCCTTCATAATTCTTCCTATAGAAAAAAGATCCAACCCTTCATGTGTGTTTATAACCAACATCTCAAAGCTTAGTAAACTATTTCGTGGACCACGCGACATCGCATATCTGATCAACACATTCTCCGAGTCCACCCATCTGTATTAATCCACATAGAAGCCAGTTGTCTGTTAACATTCGTTGAAACTGTTTCAAGTAGGTGCGGAAGTCATAGACAACGTTCTGATATACACGTAAGACAGCTAATACAAAAAAAATTCCAGTTCAGGCGCTAATTGCAAAAATGTTCCGTGGATCTTTGGTTTCACCAGACTCCGATAACATATGAAATAAAAGTTTCGATGGAGTACATTCCTTGTGATGAATGCTGCATAAAAGTTACGAAAGGGTATAATTTTATTCTGCTTCGTGCTAGTTTGTAAAGAAAAATATGGTATATCCAGATGACTGGTTTCGAAGATGTAATGTGTAAACCAAACATAGATGTCGTATCAACGAAGGGTAAAAAGAACAGATGGAGCTGATGTGGAATGGGTGGGAAAGAAATACAATAGAGGGAGGGGAAAAACAGGGGTAGGAAATACGATAAGAGGGAAAATGAAAGAAACAGAAAAGGAATATGGAGAAAAGATGGTTAGGTACGAAACAGATGAAAGAAATTAAGAAATAAGGCGGAAGATTAAGAGATGAAATTACTTACTTTCGTTTCAATTTAAATGTACTTTTATACATTACCAGTTTCCTTGTATTTCATGGTTTTCTCGCGGTCCCTGAAAAAAATTCCCCTGGCACTCGTGTGTCAGCACTAAAATTCATCATTTGGACTCTCACGGTTCCATATAAACTGGACAGTAGACAACTAATAAAATCTAGTCACCATCGTGCAGGAGTGGTCAAGTTGCTTTTTACTTGGGACCTGCATAAGTATTTCGAAGTAACCGGAGAAGTGGATCTCCTTTTCAAACACGATATCAATTATTAGCTACAACATTAATATAAAATTGCATTTGACTGACTAAAACTGGTTGAAAAATATTTTAATAATTGTAGCTGGCAGAAATTCTTGTCGAGATTAACTCTAAATATACTACATGGACAGAGCATATTCCATAAAAATAGCACACTGTATTAAAACCCCGATATCCTGCAACTCTGATTGGTGTTCTAAAGCGGAAAGACGCCAACTACAGGAACCGCCGCCAAACTCACAGAAGAATCGTGCAACGTTGCAACTCAACAGAGAAACCCAGCCGAACGACGACAGCTCAGAACTTGGATCGTAGCAAGGCTAGCAACCCTGTACTGTTTCACTCACAGCCGCGCGATACGGGGGATGGAGTCCCTCCGTGGCTATGCAATTTGCTGACGTCTGCTCTTAACAGAAAATGGACCGCAAAACAACCGACTTTATTTCATGAAATCGAAAGATTTGCCAAGGGCATGAGAACCTACAATTCAGCCAAAATCTCGATTATTCAAAAGCACAATAATGGGGCATCTAAAAGTGTTTCAGCCGCTAACCAATTTTATAATTTTTATCTGTCTAAGCCCCTCATGAACCACCCACCTCGATCGCCAGCAAAATCCGGCCAGTCAATTTTTACGAAGCCACATAATGTTTTACAATTTTAAAATATCATACAATTCTAGAATGTCATCTATTTTATGTGTAAAACATCAGGGAGTTTCATGTTTTAACACTGATAGATCAATGTTCTTAATCATTACACTACCATCGATTTCAGACTTAAACTATCACGGTCGGCGGCCATGTCGAGAAAGCTTACTTCCAAGTCCGTGGCTACTTAAAGGTTGCGCATGCCTGGTATACGCTACACGAGACTGGACAAGAAATGGCAACGTCGAAATTGAGCCGTTCTTTATAACCGTACTTTCACGTCACTACATCAGCAAGCTTAGAGCGGAAAAATAAAATTGTTTGCTTAGTTGCCTCACTTCTTGTATGCCACTGTTGATATAATAAAGAGATTTTCTAACGCTGCAGTCAGCACGAAGATCTGTTAAGACTACAAAAAGAAGTACGGATGGAACGTACGTATTTAATGTAGGTGTTCGTTTCAACAATGATTTTCTTTTCTGACAAAACTACACTCAGAAAAAAAATAGTTGTAAACATTGACACTCTTATGTCAACAGAAAACTGATTTATGAATGTGATATGCAATAACATACACTTTCTGTTGCACACCTGTCACCGCGGAACTTAGCCCACAACAAATCATACGTGAAAGCTCATCATAGTTTCCTTTAAACGGATCTCACAAAGAAAATCAAGAAAAAAAGTAGTTCCCAAAGGTCAGAGTACTTTGCCACGCGTCTGCGATCATCAGGTTATCTACAAGCCGTAAATACATTGGGTTACTGGAAACTTAAATGGAAGTCTAAAAAACATAATACTTAGAAAACTGGAACAAGTCCAGAAAAATGACACACACCATTAGTGAACAACTTAACATTGAATTATAACAAGCTGCATTGTAACCAGACAGAGAAACATATACAAAGTTGTACAAAGACAAACGTGTGATTTAAGCGACACCGGTCAATAAATCTTAAAACCAAGACAAAGGAACTACGACTAGAAACACTGCAAACGCGATCAGCCTCTGTGCTCTGCCTTCCAAATGTTGGCTTTAGAGCGAAAAGCCACTTATGAGCGTAATAGTGCTGCAAACAATCAATGTTTAAAATAGCAGGACTGGCGGGCAATCGGACACAACCTTCATTTTATGCACTTCAGCACAAAAAAGCCACTTTGAAGCGTGGAAAGAAATCGATAAGTAGGCAATAACCTAATACCTATGTTTTCAGCAAGAGCACTTGCCCCCCCCCGGAAAGAAGTTAATTGTTCAAAAGTAGCAATTAAGAAAGGCATGCCGCCATGTTCGTACCACGATAAAGTAAAAGGCAGCTGTTACGACAGACCGAGGGGCTGATTAAAGCGTCATAAGTGGATACAAGAATTCAACAAGAATGCATTTAACGTTCGTTTGCGAAATGAAAATGACGCCACATGGTCTGAGATTCCCCGTAGATGTTCTCACGGCGCCAGGCTTTTGTTCAAGGTGATGAATCTGCTGTCTGTGTACTGACCAGCGAATCAAGAGCTCTCTAGCGATGCGGCGAGCACAATCTGAGGTATGCAAGGAGGAATATGACACAGCAAAAACTAGTCTTTGCTTTCTTTTAGGAAAACTGTTTTCTCAACCACGAGACTGCAGAAAATGAAGGACAATACCGAGCATCAAACCCACGTACAAGAGCTAATCAAAGAAAGGCAAAAGCCAATACACAGGCACTGCAAAGAGAGTACAAAGGGAGATTCTGAGGTTCTAACGGCGGCTGGTATGAAGATGGCTGCCTTCCACGTTGTTGCGCCGTGTAGAAGCTTACCAACATTTCAGAGATGATGGCTGCCACCAGCAGGGTGATCGCCCTGATTACGTAAGTAGCAGCATCTCTGAAACGTCGGTCACAAAATGCGAAAAACAAATAAACCTTCGGAAGAATCAGTAATGCAAGTTTCTAAAACCATTTCCACGAGTGCTGTTTCTCTGTGTGGGTAGACTTACATGACTTAAGTGATCAATCCAACTCGGCGGTCACCATACATACAAAACGTACATCGCCTACATAATAACTCTGGTGTTGTCACCTTCTCTTAGGAGACTGGCTGAAAAAACCTTATTTCTGCATATCCATACTTTAATATCGATTGGCGGACAGTCGAAAAGAACTACTCATAAAGAAATACAAAGATTTGTCATTCGTTTACACAATACTCAATTTTCTTAAAGATAACCAACATTTTTGTCGAATTCGTACGCATCCTTCGAAGTTTCTATAAATACACGACATATTTCTTGATACGAAGTTCTACATTAAACTGCACAATGGCTGATAGCAATAGCAACATCCAAATACCGACATTAAGAAAGCGTGTTCTATGATATTATGTAGTTACTTTTAATCACACAAGATGGCACATTTTCAAGACGTACGCGGGCTGCACAAAACCTCGGTAGACCGCGAGTTGACAGTACAAACCAAAATAGCGCGCTGTTCACACTGATAACCACTCCTTCCATCACTTCCCAACGTGTACGGGCAGTGACCAGTCAGCCATTCGGGTCTAATAACAAGGTCGAAGAACTGATAACGGGAGAAGGCCTATGACTGAAACTTTTCAGCACTACAAAGCTTCCAGGTTAAAGACGTCACTGGCAAGCAACACGACTTGAAATGGATCGCAGCCAGAGCCGAGATGGCACTGCATGCGACTTTCCACAAACTCGATTCCTCTTCCTACAACAATTAATGATTATTAATGGCATAAGATCGTCATATGAAACCGGCCTATTATGTAATAGAACTCAAAGCAACAGTGTATGTCAAGTTCATTTTACCCTCTTCTTTGGTCACCTCGCCCATAATCTTTTCTAGACTCTAGAGCAGTGGTATTCAACCTGGGGTACGCGAAGACATCTTAGGGGGTACGTGAAATTTAAAAAAATATATAATATTTTATTATAATCACTGAATAATCAGTAATGTAATTTATTTTTTTAATTTAGATGTAGATTATATACTATGTATAATTTGAATTATACACCAACAACTTTGGGGGTACAAAGGTGAAGAGAAATTATATCTCGGGGTACGCGAACAAAAAAGGTTGAATACCACTGCTCTAGAGGCTTGACAAAAAACTATAATTTGGTCGCGTAGTACGCATCTTATATGGCAGGTTTACCACATTAATATGTTACTTTATATTGCTTACGTTTCACAATTAAAACAAAACTTTACACACTAAAGTGGCATATTTACAACAATTCGGCATCATAAAATCAATGCTGAACCGAAAGTTCGAAAACTCACTTAACACGCGAATATGTACGTGCTTACTTTGCAAAATCGTTTACTCAAAAGTAGCGTAAATGTTTTGTTATAAGATATGTTAGATTCTCGTCCTTTCTGAACAAGCAGTAAGCCCACCGTAACGCAGCCTGTTCGACACTCCCTCCACCTCTTGCGCGAGCAGTTTCTTGGGAAACCTTACGTCAATGCCTCATTCAATGGTGAGACTGGTTAGTTAAATCAATACACATGAGACTGGTCGGACTTGCAGCACGCAACGAAAATGAGAGACGCCATAGAAAATTCTAAGATGATAAGATCGCTTGGGAGATCTTAAGGTAGGTATTAATACTGGCCTTGAAGAAATACAGTATCGATGAATCACATTTCGTCAGGGTATTCTTTTATGAAATGCGGTAATAAATGGATTACAGCAAAGCAAGGAATCTTTTGAGCAACTGCATTTAATATGAGCTACGAGTCAAGGGATCAAGATGTATGTCAGTAAAATTAATTTGAGTCCTTTGTAAGATGAAGTTCATCTAAATCAGTGGTATTCAACCTCTTTTGTTCGCGTACCCCCTGATATAATTTCTCCTCAACTTTTTACCCCCAAAGTTGTTGGTGTATAATTCAAGTTATACATAGTATATAATCTACATCGAAAATAAATTAAATAAATTACATTACTGATTATTCAGTGTTTATCATAAAATAATATATATATTTTTTAAATTTCACGTACCCCCTAAGATGTCTTCGCGTACCCCAGGTTGAATACCACTGATCTAAACCACATAATACTCAAAATTCTATCCATACGTCAAAGAGAAAAGCGTCTACATAACAAAAATCTGCCGACTGATACTCTCTGGAGAAACAATCGCTGTTATATCATAATTACGAGAATCACTGAACACTCTGTGGACTCAATGGTACATCAGTTTATATAGAGCACAGCTAACACAGTCCTTACTGAGAAACTAACAATAGCTTAGCTAATAAAACAATTACTGCTAATCATGTAACCCTAAGGACCATCACAACATTCAAAACAGCTTGCTACTGAACCACGTCATAATTCAGATAAATCCAGTACGCATACTAAGAAACCCGTTTCCATTTTAATATTATACTCCCATCTACAAGTAGATCTCCCAATTGACGTCTGCCCTTCAAACTTTCGATCGACAATGTTGTATCTCTCAGCGATCTGTAAGCAGAGAGATGTAGTCTCTTTTGATATTAAAAATCACACAAGACTGAATCATACGTGTGCCGCCTGCTGCATCTACGAAATTCTTTCAATAATCTACTGCATATCTTAAGAGAACGAGCAACAAAGCCAGAAGTTTGAAGAAAGAGTGCAGAAAAACCCACCAGAATGTATTACATGCAAATGAATCATAAGTTTACCTGCGTAATTTTCGGTTACTGTGTCAATTAGTACCAACGCGAATAAAACCCTTCGATAGCGACTCAACTGTTCCTTTCCAGCAGCTACTGTCGTCTGTGACGGGAAACTACGTCATGGCAAACAAATACTTGTGTTGGATCACTTCCAATTCTTATAATCACGTTTACCTCACATTCCACTGGTACCAACCAATTAACTCTCCGAAAACAGAACAGGTTCAACACTAAAAATTATCTTCTTCTTTTTCTGGTTTAACAATGTTTGTACATTTTCCAGTACCCTTTACGGGTCCCCAACTTTTCAGCTCACTTGATCTATGGACATTTTGGTAGACTCCCTGGACGAGGGATCGGCCCGTCGCAAGGCCTCTACCTGTACACAAGACAACACAACACAGAAAAACATCCATGGCTTGAGTGGAATTCGAACCCACGGTCCCTGCGACCAAGCGGCACGAGACCCACACCTCAGACCGCGCGGCCACTGCGGACCCCACTAAAAATTATCAAATACTTAAAATTCAATATTCTAAATTATATTTACAATATTATACCATGTTCATCTTAACCTTTCAATTAAACTGTTTAGCACGGGTACCGTGGTCAAAATTTTGTAAGCATTTCTTGCCTCTGCCATCTGATCAGTAGATAAAGCCAATCTTAAACTCGTCAATTACACTGTACCAATAACGTGTGGCCCGTACAACTTATAAATTCACCAATTTCTGTGATTATATTCGAGTCCTACTCTAAATATCCCACGGCCTTGCTCTGAGGCTCAAATAAACCATCGTAACTTGCGTAATGCAGTCTTGCTCAAAGGTTGAGGTGAGACAATGCACCCGTACAGAAATTAATTCCCTACTTCTAAGGAATAAGAGGATGCTGGGTGAGCCTTGGTTCTTGCAAATGGCAGATTTATAATTAACCATGAAGTGGGTTGTGGAAAGAAAGTAATTGTTCAAGACGTGTGGTTTCTGCGGCAGTGAAGATGTTGGCTGTAAAAACTGAGGTGTCAACACACGCGTGCGCACGGCCTCCCAACCCAAAAATGACTTTCGACACAAACTTCAGTACTTCTGCAGAAAGGCAGAATAAATTAAAAATTGTAGTCTTTGTTATCAATTTTTAAGAGAAATTCACTTTCATCAAACATAACTGAACCTGACTATACAGCGTTCTCCCTAATGGTATTCTTAAGGTTCTTCTTCGAATTCGTCCCCCGTGATGTACAAGCGTCCATTTTTTTTACAGCCCCAGCATATAATGGCAGCATCCACAAGGGACTACAGCAACTTCTTTCTTTATGGTTTTCCAACTCCATCCACTATCATCCCATCCGACGGTTTACATCCTATGCTGTTTAGAACAAAGTGTGATAAAGTGTAATGAAACTAAATCTTCGATCATATAATTCAACTTCTGAAGAATTCGGTCGTTATGACATACAGACGGAAGGAGAGGCTCGGCTGTATGACGCGACCCCTTTCACGCTGTTACGAAATTCCGCATTCTCACAGGGTCAGGGACACTTTCAAACAGCAAAATCGATTTTCCCTTACACCAAACTAAATTTGGAACGACAAGAAGTCACTTATATTCAGGTCGATTTGCCGACGAAGATGGAGTAAGCAATTCGTGTACTGTAAATCCTACCGACATTCGTATTTGATAAAATGGTAAACTGTTCTAAAATGGCGATTCAGGAATACGTGAGAAACAGCTCCAAGTTCGGCAAGAGATCTTGGTTTCGTGATGTTTTACAACATTTTGTTTCACTCTGACAGTGATTCTGTATTGAATTCGCAACTAGCACCTGTCGAGACAAATACATGTGCAATGTTCTGCTGCACACTTGTTACAAATGAGCAATATCGGCGAGTAAGATATTTTGATTCAAACTGAATGAACTCTGAAACAGGAACGCACGGCGACGAGTACGATGACGACTGCCTTCTGGAATGATAAGCCACGCAGTCTGTAGATTCTGACGAACAGTGAGAGGGGTGTCGTCTACTGCTGGGCAATCATGCTGATGATTGAGGCAGTAAGCACCTATTAAACGTTGATCAATTTGCATGCAACAGACAGCGCGGCGCAAAATCCCAGAAGACAGCCATCACATATTTACGTGCAGTGAAAACTTTCCTTTCCTGACTGAGGGCAAAATAATATGGGGGTAAGACGAAAAAATTATTACATATTTAGATAAGGAAATACCATCAACCATTTACTACGTTTCACATGTGCATTCATAGATTAGAGGGGCTATTCCGATCACATACTCAGTTAAATCAGAACATGTTCAGCGTTTTGCAAATCTTTCTAACTGTATGTATGTATCACGTGTTTGGAGTGACTTACATAAAACTAGGATGCAGTAAAGGTTACTTACCCGGCATTTTCTGTTGCAGCTGTGGGCATGTGGTGGACATCTACAATGCGAACGTCAATGGCACCTTGGTGACCTTAATCAAGTGTTAAGTGGGAAGGAACTGTTTTTAAACCTTCCCACAACCCCCTTCTTTAAAAATTTATGTCGTATTTCTTCCAACGTTACACTTCTTCCTTTTTGAGCACACTCTTACCACACCAATGTAGTTCTTTTCACTTTATATTCACTTGTTACCAAGATGGTATTGCGAAAAAATACTTTCCTACCAACTTCGTACACTCCTCGCACACTCACACAAGGACGCCAGGCGCCGCGTCACATCCGACGACCCGATTTCCAAAATCACTGACCTCAATCTCCAAAGGTACTGCGCAAGGCATCTATTAGGTTACCACATTAGACGAACAAAACACTGTGTCACACTAAATACCACAATTTTCCGCAAACATACAACGGGTCTTCAATAAATTCTCCCTGTCAGAATCCTTCACTATTACACGTATTCTTCCTGGATTCCACAAAAGCATCCTTCTACACACCAAATGTAAAGAAACAGCAGAATAAATCCAAATTCTGACGGTATCTATGCGCTGTGCCACAGGCACATGCAAATGGAAGTAACAAAGTGTAACCAAATTCCAGTGCAAACCACAAAATAATGATGTTACTGAGAAAATCACTTCGAGAAAGAAAAAGCGACAGTCCGTACACAAATTCACAACAGCCTCAGTGACGACTAAGGACAAGTCCTAACACAATAAGTTAAACGCTGTATAGCGAACAACATGGCGGCACAGCATCTCGTCTTCAACGTGACACACTGACGACACATCCCACGTAATTCTGATGACGTAGTTGCCAAGACGACAACAATTCCAATGGTGATGCCATTAGCTGGGGCACTGTTAATGTCTTTATACCCTCCAAACAAATAACATCCAAGTTCCAACTAGATTTAACACTTAAAACTTATGGTTAGGAAGATGATACTGAGTCTGGAGAACCAATGAGATACTTTTAAGACATAAACAACTGTCCGGCGTCATGACCATCGCAGGGCCGCCATAACAGACGCAATTACCCACCACCATTTTTGTTCCCGGTCTAACTCTGACTGACTGCCTGCCTGCATCGAGGCAAAGATCGGAGGAAACCTACTCGCTTTGCCACAAGGGGGCAGCACTAGCCAGACGACTTCTCACAGACGACCCGACAAGTCGGCAGCAAGAGTACAGTCTCAGCGGCAAAAACACAACTCGTTGGGAACTTCACGATAATACAGGCAATGGTTACAATGCATTTGAGTTTCCCCGTTATGACGGGTTAAGGCAAGACAGTTCTGCACAGCGCTAGCCAGACAACTTCTTACTGACGACCCGACAACGCGGCAGCAAGTGTACAGTCTCAACTAAACAGCAAACACAACTGGTTGAGCATGCCATGTGAATATAGGCTATGCTTACAATGTAATTTCAGTTTCACCGTTATGACGGGCTGAGTTAAGACAGTTCTATACATATCATCGTACTACTTTTCTATTACAAACTTCCTAAGCATATATTCTTCCATAAAGCATCCCCGAGGTCTATTACAAATTCCTAAACAAACTGACTTCATGGAAGAAAGATTTGAGAAGCAATTTCCGACTCTCATGGAACCCGGTTCATTGCCATTTTCACAAATAGCCCCACCCCACCCCCAGCCCTAATCCTATAAGATGGATTTTAATATTATCCTATCATGCCCCATGAGATGTGGGACACCCCTGACCAAGCAGCACAACATACACTCCGTCCTGAGTTCGGAGCTTTATCTCTGACCGAAGAGTTCCTACATTTCATCCATCACATCCATTAGCAAAAAAGCCTTTGCCAAAGAAACAGAGTACTGTGAGACACGAGCTTGACTGACGAGCACGAGCTACAAGGCTTCGCTCGTACAGAGTATCCTCTACTGCCTTGAATATCATGAGTCATTAGCCTCCCTTCATGACACGTGAGACAGTATGTCATTAGGTCTTCGAACGTCAACTACTTATACAGATAATGATGGAACATATTACAGTGTTTTATTACAAAATTTCGCAAAATGGGGTTTCTAAGTGACAAGGTATCAATTATTTCACACCCGTTATAAGGAAGCACGCTGTAGACAACACTTTCGTCTGAAGAATAGTTGTCCTGACAATGTAACAGTTATCACATACTAATTGCGACGAAGTACCAAAAGAAATTGAATTACATAAACAGATCACAATATGATGATTTTGAATCATGTTACAATACAAAATAGCACCTCACTACAAAGAGTTCGTACGTGGCACAAAATTGACAGTCCTTACCCTACTGAATATAATCTAAAAACGAACTATGCATACCACAAGCCTCGTGATCTATGCTATAGAAACCTGAACAGCTTCTATGGCTCTATAGAAATTCCCGTTTACCACATAAATCATCTCCGCAGGTCCAAATCGGAGAGTACTAAAAAAGCACGTTAAAAGTACTTCAATGGTTTCTACTGCCAACAGAAATTTTCGTAAGAATGCGTGCAAAATTTAGCGTATGTGGACAACTGGGCATTCAGAAAATGTTTCGTAAGATGGCATGTTGACAAAGCCCTCATTCGTCCGTAAAAATTTTGACCAATCATCGGGTTCTAGATCACAATTAATTTAAGAAATATATGGGGGATATATATTATCTTTCAGCGAGCTAATTTTGGCCGTTTTGATCTTGGAGATTTTTATCTGCTTGTGAACTGCATAACCAGCATAATAACTTTTTCCAAGACCCATCCTGTTCCAAAAATGGTGATAAAACAAAATGCATGTACGCCAGTTCTTAGATGCACATCGCAGAACAGAAAACTGTACGTCAAGATGAAATCATCTGGTACAGTATTCTGTGACCCGTAATTTTACCTCTGCAGATAAACTGCAACACGAGACGTCTGTGGCGTTCTAGAAAGTACAGAAGCCCATTTCTTATTCTGTTCTTGTACAAAATCAACGAGTAACCACCGGTCTAAAGAAATACTCACCTGTATTATCCTCTGCTGGGTTTATTGGGAGAGGTTTCACCTAGCAACGTGTAAAAGACACAAATATGTTTTGCTTTGGAACAACCACATATAATGGGCTTGTTTTGATACACGTTACAGACAGACAGGCTCTGCCATACACTGACACAGTCTACGACTTTTTTTCTTACCAATATATAGACGTTAGCACTTTTAAAAAGAAAACATTTCTCAGAAAATTCCCACAACCGACATTTATCCTCCACCACGCGCGTTACGTGCTCAGTCCGCTCTCTCACAGATCCGAACAGTCTCTTCATCAGCACCCTCTTGTCAAACACCCTCAATCCACGTTCTTCCCTTGAGGCGACAGACTAAATTTCACATAGAAAGCATGGGAATTCTCAAGTGAATGATAGCAAACATTTCCAGAATTTAATCTCTTCGTTCCGTGACTGTAATTCGCGCAGCGTAAAATGCCAGCCGTACTTTAAAATATGAGTCGTGGAAGAAAATGGAAGGAAACGGAGTGGCTAATCTGAAGGAAGAGTCTACGGAAACCCACGATAAACTTCAACGTAGCCGTTTTGCGGACTGAGATCCACTCCTAAGAATTGCATAATATAAAGTACAGTGTTAACCACCACATAGCAGCACTCGAATCAAATTGACTCATTCCATGAAGCAAAGCCCCTTCTTTCTTGGGGAAGTAGTGGGTCAGATATGTCCCGCGCCATAGCCGCGCGGTCTGAGGCATCATGCTTCGGACCGGCGATACAGAATGCGCGCTGGTTCGAGTCTCGGGGGAGAAGAAATTTTCTCATGAGCTTTCGACCGGTGCCAGCCCAGCATCGTGAGGAAATTGGGGAGCTACAACGGGTAGCGTAATCCGGTCATGAAAACTAGCAATGGCTGGGGGTTCTTCGTGCTGACCACACGTCACTCTATATCTGGTTGTATGATCGTTCACCTCTGCTTTGGCATGTGAACGTGAGGCCAGCAGTCAAGCTAGTCGGCTTTGGCTCTCTGGAGCTGTTACGCCACGGATTTTAGTGGGTCAGATATAGACAATAATTACTTTGCCTTCTAAAGGGCCGGCAGGATCATTAACATATTTATAACAGCCCGACGCAAATCCAGATGTATAAAATCCACACCCTTACAACATGCTTATATTAACAACAATTTTAATATTATCCTTTTCTATGTCCAAGACTCCCAAGTGGACTCTTCCCTCAACTCGATACCAGTAAGTCTGAAGGTAAAAGGCAAATTTCTTCCTGTGCTAAACTGACCACCTATAGACGAGTGGATGTATAACTCCACGCATTCTTACCTTAGCACTAGATGGAAATTTTGTCAGTTTCACGTTCAGACCGCTTTGTTCCGGTGAATAAGCCCCAGGTACCTGCTCGACAGGGGGTAGGGCGGATCCCAGATGCAATACAGACAAAGTGACGAAAGGATAGACCTCTGCCCCTGTCGAGAAACGATCTGAGGTTATCCAGCCCGTAGCCTAGTCAATGTACTGATTGAACTATTGGAAAAATACGACCACATTAGGACGGTCAGTGATTCAAAATGCATCAGTAGCCACTGGAAACCAAACGCAAAGGACAACAGTAAGACCTGCAGTAAAACATTACACACTGTCATTTAAATTCTTAGAGATATCTGGAAAGTTACCGTAAAATGTTCTGAACAAAGACACCTTTGTCACATCTGAAGTGAACAAGACTATAACCGGTATGTCAATCACCAACACGGTCATTAGTGTAAAAACGTACTTAACGAACTGGATGGAAGTTACGTACCAGCCACGAAAGGCCAGGAGCTGAGAGAAATGGAACAAAGGCCTGTTTACCATTCCCACATTCAGATCAGAATGATAATTACGAGTCATGAAGTGGACCTACCGGGATTCAGTAACACTACAACGCGTTTTCGTACCCTCTCGTGTAAAAATATAGACAGCCGTTTCCTGCACCTTCGTATAAGAAATTAATGAGTTCTGTTATCAATATTTCGTAACATTCACACCCGACATTAGTTTGGAGGAACTGACAGAAACTACCAAAAAATTCAGTCAGGATAGCCGTCTCCGGGTCGATAATCGAACCTCGGACCTCCAGAATAAGAGGCACAGCAGAGGAAATCGTTTATCTGATGTTTTCAATTCCCGGCCGGTCAGTAATATGATTCCCCTGCTTGTGGGAAGTAGGTAGAAACCTACTCTGTCCGGCCCAAACGATACAGCTATCACTTATCACTAATTTATAAACGACGATTACACTTACGCACTACGCCATCTAATCCCCGTACCGACCTCGAATCCCAAAAACTGCCTTCCCCTTACCCTTCCACCAGTAATTTTATACCTCACTCATATATTCCCCTGTTACCTTCGAACATGGGGTGAAGACCGTCAAAATAATATCCATTCGACTCTTCGCTTGCTTTCCTTTAATATTTAAATTTTAAGATCAGCGGGTTATTAGGCCCTGCCACCTTAGCCTGCAGGCGAGCAGGCCGGCTGGCGTCTCCCCTTCAACCTTAGCAACGAGAGAGAATTTACCAGAAGCCAAAGCTCCTACTAACATCACGGTGGCACGCAAGCCTTCCCGTTATTCTTCACGTAAAGGTACAGCAGCACAAATTGTAACTTCTGGGTACTTTGCTGGATGTTCACGATCCGACGGGAAGGAAAGAGAAATCTATGTAAATATCTAAGAAACATAAGTTACATACAATAAAATCTTCTCGGGCAATCAGCCGCGTTAACTGGTTACCGTAATAAACCGACGTTTCGGAAACAAAGTCTGTCCCCATCTTCAGGGTTCTGATGTGACTGGATCCTCGGAAGTTTATTTCCGAAACATCGGTTTATTACGGTAACCAGTTAACGCGGCTGATTGCCCGAGAAGATTTTATTGTACTCGCCGCGAAAGTCTCAAATCCTGTAAGTTACATAGCTACATGCTGTGCAATTTTCATTCCGTAATAAACATAACCTACACGTAAGACAGAGTTATTACGTCCATTTTGCTTTAAGTTTCTTCTACCTAAAGAAGTGTATCTTCACTGCAAATAGCACAAGACTTCACAATGAACTTAGGAAACAAACATCAAGTCTGTGGTCAGTCACAAGCGGAATATCAGAATCATTCATGAAATACATATGGATCGCCATTCCGCAGTTTCACGGCACTGAAAGCAAAGGAAAATCGTTAAACAGCAGTCAAAACATGCACACGACTATGTTTGATATTATTACTAACGGGGTATTATTCTGATAACTGCAGTATACAACGAAATACGACTTATGTACCAAATTCTTCCATTATATCTCTCTAATTTCGGCTTCATGTGGAGAAACACAAGCTCAAAGGCCGCATTCCATAACAAAGTACAGGAAGAAAACAAATTAGTGTTCCCATTCCTCAGAATAGGATCTGAACAAAACTGGAATGGAACGTAATCTATTACTCGAATGCCTGATAACACAAAGCATGGAAGCTACGTAGCTGGGAAGTGATCTGAAAGCCAAAAGTTCTCTGGTGGATGGCATACAGAAGAGTCTAAACATTATCCTGTTTCAAACCGGTTTCCATTTAACACAGATACTTTCTTTCAAAAACCTTTACTATATACCACGTGCATTTATGTAACCATAAAATAAATCACAGGTAAGAAATTTAGTGGCTTACTATATATAGCCTACACAACACTGCCACTAAGTATAGTATATATCCTCAGTTCTATAATCTTTCTTGTTTCCGTCATTTTTCACGTTCCTCCCTTTCCTTCTACCTCTTCTCTTCTTCCTTACAATTTGTTTCTTTTCCGTTGGTCTAGGCAACACGGAGTTTTCCTCCGGGGGCTTCCCCGGTTTCTCCGTAGCAAAAAGTAAAAGTAAAGTTTGTCCCACTATACGCCATGTAGGCGTTTGGGGTGAGTGGAGGTATAGCTCCTCTCTTCCTTGACCTCGGCACTAGATGGGGGTAAGTGGTCAGCATCACGCCCCGGCCGGCTTTACCCCCGGGAAAGGACCCCGGTACCCATTGTAGAGGAGGCTGGGTGGGCCCCAGAGCCTGTCTGGACGCAGAGGCTAGAGGAAAAATCCTCTGCCCCCGTCGGGGATCGAACCCCGGCCGTCCAGCCCGTAGCTAGTCACTATACTGACTGAGCTATCCCGGCTCATGGTTTCTCCGTGGCATCCTAACATTTACTCCATACACACAGAAGAAGGCAATGGCAAACCACTTCTGGATCATCTGCCAAGAACGTATATGAACAGGTCCCAGTCCGAGAAAAGGATGGAAGGATCCTATTCATATGGACCTGTCGTCGGACAGAACACTAAATAAATATAAAAAACCATTAGAAACCCATTTGAGTATTCTCATATTCTATCAAGAATAGAGTTGGAACATGAATACTTTAGAGAATATTAAATCAACAATGAATAATATTCTTCTATTATGTAAAATTATTCATATTATTTCAGATTATCCATCCTGCAATGACGATGATATTGTATATTCTGACCACAACAAACAATCGAATATCCCAACTGCATCCCGGCTTTAGTATTAACATTCCGCTACAAATCGACATTCTCGCAAGACAGAGCTCTATGAAGTTTTGTTCGCAGAATTATGCCAGGCATTCAAATAATTAGATTCCATTCTGAGCTACAAGAAAGGAGAACGGTGTAAAATAGTTGCAATTTCAAATAAAACGCAATATCCTGCTCTGCCTGCCGCTCAAGTTGATACAGCATTATAAAACAATTCCTTCATTCCCTCTGCTCAAAGAAACCAGAGCGAGAAGCAAACAATTACTGACCTACCTACATAGAAGTACGAACACTATTGGTATTCATGCTTGTCATGAGACTGTCTAGAGGTGCAACTTCTGAAGATGTGGCCCACTGGAAGCAGATCCGACCAGCACCGACTTTGCCCGACTCCCTCCGAATAGATCAGTGTGTGTAACTGCCCATCAGGGGTAATACAGTATATTTCAAGGGATAATGAGCTGGTCTGTTACACGCGCGTGCACACTTGATACTTGAGTAAAATCAGCAACAAAATATTTATTTAAACGATATTTTATGAGGTTCTTTCCGAAGTAATGTAGTAGCACTGAGCATTGCGGCACAACTCGATCTGACTTGCAGAAATACGTTCAAACCTGTTACCGACCAGCTCTGATGAAACACACTGGCAAACCAAAGAAAGTTCTTCGTTTATACTCAACTGAATTTAGGACTACCATAAATCAGCGTTCTGTCTTTTGCCTTCAAAATTATAATAGAGAAGAGTAAACTTTTCTCTGCAATAGGTGATTAAATAAAAAATACACGCTGTTACTTAATATAACAATTTACAGAGCAACGAGCCATAACGTACAATGTTATATTAAAATTTCAATTAAGGTAATTAATTAGCGATTTACAATATAAAGATGCAATCTGTAATGTGTATTTTGAAGCATTACTGACAATTCAGTTAAAAATCCTCAAAGTATTCCTTGCAGTGAAGTATTTACAACAAAGCATGAACGTCACTGTACGCAGATAAATGAAGATTTTCCTCTCCGAAAATCTAAACGAAAAAACTTCAAATCGCAGAGAATCCCATCAAACCGTGACTGCTTTAAACACTGAATTCTGTTCTGGAGAATAACACGCGAAAAAATGGAGCAGGTGTCACTTTCAATTGTCAACGTAAAAGGGAGCATTTCTGAGATGGACGAAAACATTTTCGGCGGAGAATTTCCAGAGACGAAAACTTGTCCCAACTTTGCACTTAATCAACAGATGCCTCCAGCGAACAATTACCTGTGTGCACTCGGTACGTAAAAGTTGTCTATGTGAAGGAGGAATTCTAACAGGAATTCACTGGTTATCGCGAGTAAAAGCTTTAAACCAAGTCTCAGAGCTAAGAGAAGAAAAATCAATGCTCTCCGAAAAGGAAAGAACAAGAATTGTCGGGGTAAATAATGAACCATATGATACATTACTTCTTAAATAGTATACTTTGTAAATGCGTTTGCATAAATGCATCAGATAAACCTCTCACCACACGGAAACACAAAGTTGCTTGTTAGCTTCCCAGTTCAAGTTTTACCGGCCTAACGCTGAAGGTGGTGACGTATCACGTATTTGGAATTGACAACTCTCCTTGAAAAGATAAAAATCAAATCTCCATTTGCTGATGACATCATAAGACAGTACAGAAACCATCAGCGGATGCTCTCGACAAATAGAGCAGGGTAACATGAATGCAAGAACTAATTAATGTTAGACTATTTATAGTAGTACATAAAAGAATTCGAAAAGAAGAATATCAAGGCAAACGCGGTGTTGCTTCGTCTGTGAGAACACAGCATATTTAAAGCAAATTTTGAGGAACCTGATCCAGCAACATTTTGGAGAAAACTTCGTTTACAGTACTCGATTCTCTCTGACAGAGCTCTCAAACTTCTAATTGCATTTGGCACTACGTTTCGCTGTGAGCGATGCTTTTCTACAACGGTGAACATTAAAACGAAGACAAGTAGCGGGGTGGATGTTAGTCACAACTTGAGATGTGCATTAGCTGTGACAAAGCCTCGTGTCTCTAAGCTAGTCAAGAAAATGCAGTGGCAACCTTCACACTGAGAAATACTATTTGTAACGTGCTTTAATATTCTACATAACGAACCTTACGTGTTACGCCCGCAACCGCATTCTTAACTTCCTTTCCGAAAGCCATAAAACGTTTACCTGAAACAAAGAAAAGTCGCAAATAAAACTAATTGTATATTAGAGTCGTTGGAAACAACGTCGAAGTGTATTAACGTATAAGTGTAATTAACAGTGTAATGATACGAATAAACCCATTTTCTCAAATCAACGTCTGTATCCAGCGACTCCTTTCCTAACACACGGTGCTTCAAAACTTTCGACCTAAATTTCTTCCAAATTCGTGATTGTTGAAACCCACCGAACTCTCCCAACACTAACCCTCCCCCCAAGAAAACATTTTCTCTCTTGATACTGCAAGCGTTTTCGTGTGCTCACAGCCATTTTCCATGAACACCACTAATATCAAACATAAATTAAGTGATCAAATCAAGGACACTACAATGGGTTCTGCATGTAACACGCATTTGAGACATGATAAATGCACACACAATTTCAGCTAAATACACAGAAGTATGGTTATGTAAGTAGGTTCGATATTATAATGGATCCTGCAGAAACGATGAGTGAGACTGTGGACTGTTTTAGTCTAGCTCAGGATACTGTTCAATGGCGGACTTTTGTAAACACAGTAATAAACCATCGGGTACCATAATACATGGAGAACTTGAGTAGCTGAGCCACTATTAGATTCCCAAGAACGATTCTCCTCCATAGCATCAGTTATCTCACGACAGCGAGAATGAGATGATTGCGTTCTGGGTTGCTGCGCAAAACAGTCTGGTAAAAGTTTATACGCGATTACTTATTGCCCCGATGATAGAAACACCAAGCAGCTCTGAAACGTCGGTAAACTTCCACCTTAGTATACGGCGTAACAACCCAGAAGACAAATAATCCTCGACATCACTTGCTCATAATAACAGCCTTCAATTTATTGAGACATTCATTTTAGTTTACAGAGCGACTCTCGTGCACAG
Organism: Zootermopsis nevadensis; assembly: GCF_977971745.1. Taxonomy (NCBI): domain Eukaryota; kingdom Metazoa; phylum Arthropoda; class Insecta; order Blattodea; family Termopsidae; genus Zootermopsis; species Zootermopsis nevadensis. Next base: position 8,718,657 of record NW_028259153.1, on the reverse strand, counting down.
ACGCCGCCAAGTTTTAAGTGATATTCTGTGACGAAGAGGCAATAATTCTTAACACCTCGCTGACTTTTCATACAATATCTGAGAAGGAAACGAATATAAAAGACAATATCGACTCAGAACGCACGTTAACATTACCACTGCCTTCTGCGAGCTGGAGGAATTAATGGAAGAAATAAGACGAGAGGCAGGATCCTAAGTAAATAATTAAAAACGCTTCATTTATCATAACCAGCCAATGAACAGATGGTTCAACGTCCACACAAAGGACCACGGCGACAGCGGAGTTGTAGGGTTGAAAAAAGTGGAAGTAAATAAAAATTCAAAAGAGGACAAAAAATACTAAAGTTAAGCAATTTCAACGCCAATAGTGGAACTACTGTCTCTGCAGGCAGTAATTCAAGTCCTTTGATTATAACATCATTCATTCCCTTTAGATATAAATGATAAAACAATATGGCTCCAAAACAATCCCTTCGGACTGCGCTGAAGAACATTTCAAAAGCTTCTACCGAGACAATTTATTTTCCGTCGTCGAATAATTTAAAAAAAACACCAAGTTCACTTAAAAATACAATTCTTTTATCATAATCCGAGCAAATAACCTCAAACAGAAAACCGATTACTTATATTCGGAAAATACCCGGTTCGAATACCAGCTACTACAGGATAAGGTTCAGTGGCGGGCTTTTGGGAAGACAGCAATAAACATTTATGTACAATAAAGGGCAGGTAATTTATTGGCCAACTGAGTAACTATCAGCTCCTCCAGGAGGTCTCTGCTTCATGGAGTTAGTAGCCACATGTCCTATCGCTCTATTCATACTAAATATCACAAGGAAATGGAGAGGAAACAAAAGACAGAATAATTAAATACCTTCAGCATAAAACATTCACATAAACGACTCCACAAAAAAGTTTTTCTTTAAGGAGCTCATAGGTGTTTATCTAATAAACAAATTCCTCGCATTTTAAGGAACCAAAATACTACATACTCACAGGTTATCACGTCTGCAAAAGACCGCCGATAAACATTACCCTGAATCAACTGAACCCAATCCCCACCGATACATCCTTTGTCCCCAGAACAAATTTACATATTATCTTTAGGCCTACTACTCTCAAGAGGTACGTTCTCTTCAGGTTATCTGGCCAAAATCTTATACGTTGGGTGTCTCATTACCTGGCCATCTCACATCTCTTATCGCGCTGATAATACCTGGTGATAAAGTACTAATGAAGCCAATGAAAATACATGTCAAACCCCAAAATGCAAAAATATATATAACTGGAACTAAGCAACACCTTACTGAATCTGAGTTCATGTTCTGGAAATGAAAGACTTTGAGAAAGAACAGCAAACGCACACAACAGTCCATGTGGCAGTAATGCGAACCACTGTGGGCAATAAACTCCAAAGGAAATAATTTCCGACATAAAACGTATAATTCAAATTACATACAACAAGCAGATATCTCTAATTTGCATATTCGTACGTATTACTTCCATGGGAAAATTATAAAGACGTAGGAGTAGATGGAAATATGAAACTTGTGATATAGTACTGCATTCTAACTGGCCTCTATAGGCAATTATAGGTCCGACATTACACTTAGTTGCAGGTTCAGTTAAATATCAATCCTTTAGAATACTAACCAGTCGCCACAGAGTGAAACTACTTTTTAAAACACCGTGTAATTGCCATATCAACGGTTAAGCTGGTGAAAGAATCCTCACAAGAAAAAGTACAAACCCTTCAAAGCTAAAAAAAAGCATCAATGTAGGCGAACACGGTCAGTGCACGTACATTGCAATTATTTACCATTTACAGTTTATTTAAAGACGCATTTTAAGTAGCTCAGAAGTACCTGACTAGCTCAGGTTTCTTGGTGAGATTTTAGGTTCTCACGAAGCTAAGAAGAAGACTGGCTTTTGGGATTCTGGGCCGAATAGACTGGTATAAGTATACCGACGTTTCAGAAATGCTTCCAACTTCAATCATTTGCGCGATAACCCATCGCCCAGATAGAGGCAGTAAATTACTTCTGAAACGTCCGTCAATTTCGACCAGAATACACGGCGCATCGTCTCAGAAGACAGTTTATCTTCAGTGTTTCTTGGTTATTGTATCCGCCAGTGGTGACCACTCACATGTCACGCTCATAATAATTGCTACTCCTTGCTTCAACCTAACATCATTATCAATTTACTGCTTTTCTCTTCATTGCACTTCATCCCCTATTATAATACCCCCTTGTGCGTCAAGGACCCCGGCATCTCCTTATCAATTTCGTGTACCCTCATCCAACTCAATCCCCCCCCCCCCCCCAACCCTCCGAGTGATGCAAGCCAATTATTCTTTCTTGCACATATAACGTAAGAAAGCATCGATCAAACACTGTTCCCTTTACTTTGCTCCACAGCAATATCCTTACTCAACGTTAAATTCGTCCCATCGAGCTTTCTTTGACCTTTTATTATCTCCCTTCCTTTCCTACTACTCATTTACTTGAGTTAGCTCATAGTTATAATTAAAAGCGCATTGATACTTCAAGCTGCCCACTGACGTCAATACAGCGAACTGCAGTTCCGCACCACAAAATGATTAATAAAGGTTGAATCCACCCCAGATATTATTAACAAAAAGAACTACTTAAGAGAACGAAAGTGTAAATACTTTCTGAATTTTTTTTCAAATTACGATTAATTGAAAACTAACTTTCGAGGAAACTACTTTGATGAAAAGCAGAAAACAGAGGAAGTTACATGACATGAAACTTTAATTTATACACCTCACTTTAGCAGGCCTGCTGATAGCGTAATTAAATATAGAAAGGCTTTGAAACAGAACGGCGAAATAACTCCAATGAGGAAAACAAATGAGTGCAGCACTTTGACAAAAGTCCTAGACGGTGACCAGCCGCAAGAGCGAGGCATAAACGGGATATTAAAAACAGATTTTAGTCAACAAGACTGAAATAAATTGGCACTCCGTAACTGTGATGTTCAAACCCGTGTTCAAATAAAATGGTCATTGCAAAATAAGGTAATTACACTTGAGATAAGTAAGCCTACTTTGTGTAACACTCTATTGAAATGGTCAGTGTTTTGGAAAACCTCTTTTATGATAGCCTTGTACAGCAACTCTGCACAACTTCCCGTAAATTCTGAATCTGTACTCGAATAATTTCAGCCTCCTCTACAATGGGTATCGGGGTCCTTTCCCGGGGGTAAAGCCGGCCGGGGCGTGATGCTGACCACTCACCCCCAACTAGTGCCGAGGTCAAGGAAGAGAGGAGCTATACCTCCACTCACCCCAAACGCCTGCATGGCGTATAGTGGGACAAACTTTACTTTACTTTTTACTCGAATAATTTACAAGTCCAACAAAAGTACTTATACAAAGACGCTTAGGCTACCTCTAAATCTTTTCGGAGTGTAAGGGAGGACGCAACGTTCACTTCTCCGTCAATGTGGCCACAGCTGGAAAATGGGATCCATGACGCGCCAGCCACACACAGGTGTCAGCAAAGTCCCTTACGTGGAAATTGACAGACACTGAAAGAATGTTACAAAACTGCATACATCCACGTACACTGTTCAAACCAGGACCCCTAACGAACTGTTCGGTTAATGATAAATTATTAACTGCTTTCAGAGTTTATTAATGGCGTTTTATCAACTGCACAGGTTAGACACACGCTGATTGTCGAAATGTGGAGCACATCTGGCGGCTCAGAAATGCTTACGTAATTTTATTCGGTAAACCAAAAAGCAAGATACCTGTTTGGAGAATCTGGTGTAGATGGAAGGGTAATATTGAGCTCTATCTTAATGGAAAGTCAGTGACATTGTGGACTTCAATCACGAGAGGGTACAGTTGCAAACTTATGTGAACATAAAAAAAGCGGAATTTACTAACTGAGCGACTACCAGCTTCTACGGAATGCCTCTGGTCCCTGGCATTGTATAGTTTTCTGTGAAAACATGTGTACAAGATTTGGAAAGGATCTGAAAGGAGTCTCAACGTTCGGTTACAGCCTTGAATATATTGAATAATGTGGAACGATGTGAAAACATATAGCCGTAGACTATTTCATGACACTCAGTATTTGACTGTGGGTATTAATGAAAACAATAAAGGTCTATGAGGATGGCTTAAATTCGAGCCCAAGACGCACACATCATTTAGCGGACAATGCAAGGCTTCTCAATAAACCTCAGCGGCATGCACGGTCTCTGTGTTAGTAAAATAGATTCGTGGGTCATGGGAAGTGGGCAAACAGTTATAGCCTGTGGTTAATTAACAGCCATAGGAAATAAATTCCCGTTAGAGGCTGCTTTGTTGATTCTATAAATGTACCTTGGAGGAGCTCATGACAACATTCCTCGTTCAAATTACACGATATGAAGAGAAGAGGTTCAGCCTGTTTCTTAGGTTTCTGCTGCTCAGTTGAAATTGTAACATCTATGTTCGGGTGTTAGCCACGTCGAGTGTTGAGTAAAGCAGCGTTTCGGCTGTCACTGTAGTTTCCATCTTCGGGGCGAATGTGTAGTGAGGGCGAGTAGAGCGAGGACAGACAATAAGTGGCCACCTACTATTTATATGAAGATTTCTGTCTTCTGGGTTCTTGAGCCGTGTAGTGTGGTCGATGCTAACCAACGTTTCAGATTAATATTCATCGCCCTGATGACGGAGGCAGTATGACCTCTGAAACGTTGGTAAACATCTACCATACTACACAGCGCAACAACCCAGAAGACAGAAATCTTCATACTCACCGCTGTGAAAACCTCAAATCTTACATACTATTTATATGTTAACATTTCGCAGGTTTCTCATCTAATCGAAGATGAATAATGATTTTCTTTTTATACGCTGCTTTGTTAAGTTTTTCAATAAAAAAGTGTTCAGATACTACGTTAGATTTTCCTGTCATTCTTGAAGGGCAATTTTCTAGTTATATGTAAAGTGTATATTAAGTTATTCAGTCAATACAAAAACTGCAGTAATACTGTTGCTCTGTTCTTAATGAACGTCGGTTAAGAATAGCGTTCAAATAAAACTTTTAAAAAAATAACTATTTTCAACACAAGTCTGCCTACTCTTATTGTATTCAATTCTTACACTCTGCCAATTTTTATATCAATTAACAACGTTGCTTCAGCCTCACTTTCTAGACAGCGTCGAACAGATCGAAAGATGACTAAACACGGAACAGATAAGAATTTTAAAGGAGGCGTTAGTCACTTATTTCAAGAAATTATCCCGACTTGTCTGACAACTCTGAACAGAACCTGTCAGTACATCTGTATCCCGGACGAGATTAAAACCGTCTAGAACAATTATTCTTAACATTCGTCGTCTTGTCTTAAGAGGCTTTATGTACAAAGATATCAGTAATCAATTTTATTAATTATGTAAGCATACTATGTTACGCTAAATGAAGTATCAAAAAATAAAGATGTGAAAAAATGGATTCAAATATAAGGTATAAAATATGAAATACATTAAATAAGTAATAATACATAAAGTAATCTTAAGATGTAAAACAACAAAAATAGTAATACACGAAGAATATTAATAATGACGACCAAGAATACAAAAGCACTGTGATAACACGTTTAAATTATTACATTTAATTGTTATCAGGGTTGCCGGCACTGTTCCTTACTTCCGAGTGTTGAAATTTTTGTTTGAAACAAGAGGCAGTCCCACATTCCCTAAGTTAACATTGGCCAGTACAACTGATAAACTACTGACCCCAGAAGCAAGTTCACATACAGGAACGAAATGTTGCATCCAGTTCAAGGGTTATATATAAACTACACGGATATCTTAATCGCTAAATTTTTGCAGACAGGAACAAGATATTCAATTAATCCCCAAATATTTACAGTTAACATCACTAATATAAAGGTTTATTTCCCGGAAAAAGGCATGTCTTTGCGTACAAATCAGAGTGTAGTGTTTTAATCATTGCACTATCTGCTTCAAGAAATATTTTTAGATAAAAAAATTCGGAATTCAATGTTTAAACTACCGCATACCTGCGAAGTAAACACGGAAATCAAGTACAAAAAAGCGCTGACTTCCTTCCTTATCATGTGTTGGGGTTATTACTTACCAATATAAAAAGCAGTTGCCATCATCTTTAAGGAACTACCTGAAATTTTCTGGTCAGATAACCTAAAGGGAAAAGAGTGGTAGCAACTTTAGCGTGACGATGGGATGATAACACTGTGAAATTTGAAAGGTATACTCTCTGAACTACACTGGCATTCCAAAAGTGTTCTTCAAACCACATCATGTAGGTCATTGTTTCACTGATGCAACTTTCTGCAACCTTCCATCTTTCCACAAGTCTCCACCTGTCAACAGCTAGGGTGGATGGAAGTGATGTGCTTATTGCAAGAACAAGATGGTGGAAACACTGGCTTGCAAGCAGCCCAAAGGCAATTCTAACTTTACGAAGCTCTTCGACCTCTTGAAAGTAAAAACCTTAACACTTTCCGCACGTTTGAGGGCATGACACTGAGTTTTATATTTAAATGGGCGGGGAGTACGATCACATCTAACAAGAACGTTCGTAGTGTGAACTTGAGTGAAAAGACGTATTCCAATCTGGAACAGAAATGTTTTCCAATTACGTTCTTTGCAACTTTGCATACAGGCCTACCAAAATGATATTGCTGTTTATTTAAGATAGATATATATTGTATAAAGCTAATCTGCGAAATATAAATTATATTCCCATGTAATATGCTAAATATTTATAATTTCTAAACATGTTTAAAAATGAAATTGCAGCAGATATCTTTTTAACGGCGTCAGTAGTTTATGAAACGTGAAATATCTACGTATCCTGAGCACTTTTTTGCTAAACAAAGTTGTATCTCAGTTTCATGTAAACTATGCATTAGGTGCAACATGAATCAAAACTAAATTCTCCCAAGTACTCAGCTACTTCCAAAGTAGGACATCCCCCACGCCCACAGATTGGGCAATCTGGTTCTAGACCAACTAACGCCACAGTGCATTTCCTTAGGGACAATACTAGCTCCGTTAGTTACCCTCCGTCTTTTATGGAACCATTATATTCATTACCGTCTTCACAAGAATCCGTCATCGGATCCTACTCTGAGCCAGTTAAAGGCAGAACACATTCTCTCACCCCATGTCCTCAACACCCATTTTGATTTTCTCCTACCATCTATACCCAGGATTTGAAAATGGTCTCTTCCCTTCATTTTTACTACCAAAACTGTGTAGGCATTTATCATTTCCTCCATACGCGCTATACAATCCTCCCACCTCATCCTCCTCGATCTGATTATGATATCTAACAATAAAAAAACACCTGTAAAAGAAGTAGAATTCTGAACCTCTCTTACGGAAAAGCTTGAGGTGGAGAATAGGAAGGCCCTTGGTACCAGCTGCCTAGAAGCAGCTGTCCCTATAATAACGCCACCCCGTCCTAATGAACAACGTGTTCATTCCTATTCTTTAATTCGCTGTGCGGAAATTCAAATCACACGTGTGCAATCTGTCACCATAACACGCGACCCATTATCGAATAAAGGCAAATAACCCTGTGGAGTTGCCACAGGGGTAGACTACCACTGCATATATGGGATTGCTGGTACCTCATGACACTGACGAGCGAAATAGCGTCACAGGACAACGACGTGAGGGGGTGGAAAGGACACAGCGAGTTGTTAATTCACAAGCATACGAAACGAAGGCAATAGTGTTTAACAAGTAAGGAATAATGAGGGCTGTCATATGACTATCTACCCCACTCTACTCCTAATTAAACCGTCCGCTACCGACATTCGAACGCAATGGTTAGCATTCCGGCGTCGCATTCGATTCGTATCTCGGCAAAACGAAAGATTAACCGCATTCAGTTTTTGAGGTCTACAACATTTATGTCCTTCATACGCCATTATGGTGTGATGCTTAGGTACATGGAATGTTTGTATTAAATTAATGGCGGAATCAAGAACTTCTCGGTGTAGTGATTAACATTCGTGCTTCATATTTGGGTTCGATTATAGATGAGGGTCAAACCCATGCCTCAACAACTCCTCCATTCAATGTCCTGGGACAGTAATCTGCCTTAAAACAAACTATGACATTACACTTATTTCCGCTTGCACTCAAACTCATTATTTCACTAACCACGCTGTCATTTGACGCTACACAGAGTGGGCTAGACAACGTCGTTAAATAAACCATAGACAAAGGAAAATCATGAATATGGCTGTGTTCTGGGTTGTAACGCCATGTACTGTGGTAGAAGTTTACCAAAGTCTGTACAGACTAACCAATGAAGTTGTTTAGTCTTTGCATATTACATTCAACAACAGAACACTGTAAATATACTCATCAGGAAGCTACATATTGTTTTATTTTGAGCTGCAACATGCCCGATATGTCTTGCAACTTACTGCAATAGCGAGATAAGTCACACCATGTTTTTGTTGTATTATTACTTACATCTTATTACTAAGAAACAAATCATATTTTTGTAACGTCCATAAATAATGTGATTAATATGTGTATCGAGTTTTAGTAGAACCACTAAATACTTGGGGGGGGGGGGGGGGAAGAGAAATCAAATCTGAAACTTGCTACTAAGTGCCCCGGCCTCCCCTAGGGGGGTGTGCAGGTTTTGCTCTACACATTTTAACCTCAAAACCACTAGAGGTGAGTGGTTAACTTCACGCCCCGGCCACTTTAACCCCGAAGATAGATCTGCTGGGTGGGCCCAAGCTCAATGCAACAACACACAAAATATCAAACACTATTTACAGTATTTTGGTGCACACTACAGAGTACGTGAGAAGATGAGGGCAAAAAGACAGTGTTTAACAGCCAGGACAATGATACCTGCACAAGGCGAAAGAACTGTTTATGTCCATTATTTAAGCAAACTTAAAACGTTCGACCGCACGAGTAAAACATGTAATTAACTAACTCCATACAGCAAAATCATTCCTGAGAAGCTGACATTCACTCGCTCGTCAACAAAGTCCCGGTCTCTTAGGAAAATGTGAGGTTAATTGCCGTGTTATCAAGATCCCCTCCCCAGCCTAAGTTTCTATCCTCTGCTGGCCGTGACTTATCAGATACTATGTTATTCAAATTAACGCGGCTCTGTGACTTGTACTGCTGACGGTGTATTAAGCTGGCGACAGAGAGAGTTGTTTACGATACAGAAAGTAACAGTAGCGAAAAACAGTTCGTTGTCCTGTACCAAAACACTGTCACTTGGCCCACACGTTCAAATATGAGTTCATGTAGGATGTAAGAGGTCACAAAGTCGTAACTAAAATAGAATCTTCCTAACCTGTAAAATTAAATAAATAGATTGGTTCAAAGACAAATGTTACGTACAACCATTAAGAAGAGGAGTCATGTTTTGCATCTACGACTGTTTATGACGCGTTATTTGAAAACTACCACAAAACAGGGTCCTACGCTGAAACTTGGAGGGGTTAGTCTAAAATAAACATTCCAGTCTCCCAATCCTTAGCTGAACATCTGTCCATCAATACGACCAACTCCGCGGCTCAAGATGTTCCTTGAAACACTGGCAGTTACTGAGCTTGTCAACCATTTCACTGCGATTATGGTAACAGAAATTCCATTACCGTGTTCATAAAGAAATTGCCAATGGATCATATACTCGGCAAGTCAATCCAGTCAAAATATTTAAACCATACTTTTAATACACGCTGTGATATTATTCGCCGATTTACATTAAATTCAAATGAGTTCTCTGATCCCTTGGGATTATCCGACCAACCTTCTGTATTCTTCCCTTAGAACAAGGAGCCACGTTTCACAGTAGGTTTGAACACCACAGATTAACGTATAATTCTGTACTTTCGTGGTATTCCTTGGAAATTCCACCTAAACAGTTGCTGTATGCGGAACACAATTATGAAACTTCCCGTAACATTCCCATAGTTCCGTTCACAACCATCCGCCACTGATCTGTGTCCCCAGGCAACTGAATTCGATTCAAGTCTTCACAATCTGTCCATTTAAGATTCGTTTAAACTCAGTCCTCTCGTTTATACAAAGGTCTTTAAGGTAGTGACATCCCTTAAGGCTTTGTAGTTAAAACTCGTGCTACATGCCCCGCTCATCTATTTCTCCTTTGAATTGATGACCTTAATACAAATATTTGGTGGAGACCCAAATTGAGAAGTACCTCAGGGTTCTTCCCTCCTTTTGAGAATCAAATATTCTAAACACTATGTTCTAAAACGCCCTGATCTATTAAAGTCTCTAAAAATAGGAAATAAAGCTTCATAGTCATTCAAAAACAACGTATAACATAATAGTTTAAAGGGGCTTATTCAAATTATTCTGAACCGTACGACAGTAAGCACTTCTCGAGACCAATCTATTCTTAATTTCTTCCTGAATGACACTTCGGTTTCTCACAGTCTTTCCTAAATAGACATATTTGAACCTCGATAAAATGAATTATGAAAGTGCCAATCCGGTATTCACCTGGCGAGAACTATTAAAAACAAAGCTAAATCTGTTAGAACAGGCTACAGGGTTATCTCTGGCCGAGACTAAACCTGCAGCTCTCCCGAATACAAATCAATCCAGCTACAAATGAGCTGAATTGCTCCAAGAACAAACGGGGTTCTTAACCTTTTCGAGACCTGGGGCCACATTCAGCGTTTATCGACTCGCGCGTTACAAGGTTACAAACGAGAGCAATTTATTGAAACGCCATGACAGATTATTAGGCTTACTATTTCAAACAAGTTGACATATTACTCAATCATTTTCTTTAGCAAAATCAATCATCAGTCAGGTATCTGAGACGCATTTTGTTTGAGCAATCTTTTAATATCTGGTTTAATTTCTGTTGTTGCGACTTTCACACAACCTTTCGAGTGACAATTAGTAAGATTTAATCTCATTAATTAAGCTCTACTGTTGCACATAGTGCTAATTATTGCACAATACTGTCGTCATTAATTATGCGCCGAAATTCAACTTCGATTTTCTTAGCAATTAAGCCATTCGATATAAATTTCTATCTTCTAGAACGTTGCGCCTTGTAGTCTTCTTGTAAACTTCAAAAATAGAAACAGCATGTTCCTCCAAAATGCTGGTACAAAAACCACAAGAAAACAGCGCATTAACCCAGAAAACTGCCAGCCGTTAAAACATTCAATGCTATAAACTGTTTTCACCTGAACTAACAAACTAAAACATGTCGATTGTGGTCTTCTTGTCTGTTAGGCCGTAGAGTCTTGCAGGTGGATAAGAAGCTTTTCAGAATAATATACTGACTTCACCTTCGAGAGCAGACTCATTTCTATTTGCATATTTACAAGATTTATATCTAAACGAGTGGTATGATGATTTCTAAGAACCTAAAAATGAAAGTTTACAAAACAATAATTCTGCCTGTTGTTTTGTATGGGTGCGAAACATGGTCTCTCACCCAGAAGGAGGAACACAGGTTGCAGGTGTTTGAGAATAGGGTGTTGAGGAGGATATTTGGCCTAGGAGAGAAGACGATGGGGCGTGGAGAAAACTGCATTATGAAGAACTTAAAAATCTGTACTCCTCCCCCAATATTGTCAGGGTGATTAAGTCGAAAAGAAGGAGATTGGCGGGGTATGTAGCGCGCATGGATGGGACAAGAGGTGTGCACCGGGTATTGGTTGAGAAGCCTGAGGGGAAGAGACCGCTGGGAAGACCTAGACGTAGATGGGAGGATAATGTCAGGCGGGTTCTATGGGAGATAGGAGTTGAAGGAGACTGGATTTTGTTGGCCCAGGACAGGGTCCGGTGGAGGGCTTTGGCTAATTCGGTGATGAACCTTCGGGTTCGGTAAGCCATCTAGTTAGTTAGTTACGAGTGGTATGAAGTGTTGCTCAGATCTTCGGCAGCCATCAACTAAACTAAACTAAAGGTCAATAAAGAACAAAAGAAACTTCAGTCCACGTACTTTGGATGATGTAAAAATCAACACTCACACCTACAATTTAAAGTGTGCGGTCTCCTTTGAACAATGTCTCATTCACTAAATACAGTGGGATATACGCACGCAATTTTTTGTGCCGGATTTAAATTGGATTGTGCTTTCCGACGGGAAGCAAGAGTGGAACAAGCAACAGGAAACGAAGCAGCTGCTTCTTGACCACACTGAATACACAAAACTTTCAAGATGCGCCCAAAATTAAAAATCTAGTGAGTTTAAGTCAACATATCCTGTGGGTCATAACTGGAAAGTGAAGTGTCCAAGATCCTGTGTTTACATAAACATTTGTCGTTGTTCTTGTCACAGAACACGCCCCTAAAATGATGCCGTGTATTTCAGAGACACCCTTTAAGTCAACAGACTTCTTTGTTTAGTTTCTGTCTGTTGGCTATATTACCATTTGTTAAAGTAAAATCCATCCTAAATCGATTTTCTACTGAAATCGCATCAGTGACACATAACCAAACACAATTTAAATAAAAATAATTAAAGCCTGATGTTGCACATACAAAAATACTGTTGCAAAGTTACTCGTACTGGTTACAGAGAGAAATCACTTCTGATTCATCTTGTTAAATATTCAATAAATAGATACATTTTAAAAATTAAAGTTTTACATAGTAAAATCTATATAGACTGAACTGAGCCTCACGTATAATGATTTTTTTAGACGTAAATCTTATTAAATGTGCTCGACAGCTCTTAGTGCACGCGAACAATAAATATCTACAGCTGCAGACGCGAGCTCGCTGGGCGACTGTGCGGAGGTAAACCTAGACCGAGGTTCTACGCATACACAGTGAAAATACTCTTAAGAAATAACAGCATGCCCTGTTTAGAACATGAGGTTCTCACGGCGGCTAGTCGGAAGATGGTTGGCTGTCTTCTGGGTTGTTTCGCCGTGTAGTCTGGTGACATACCCTGTTTATTTACGTGTTAATGTTCGTTGTGGTGTCGTCGTGGCTTTGTGTCATGATTTTTCCAACCACGTCAGAAGTTCTCAAGAAATATGCTACTGTTACATTGTGCTCGGTCAGGACCGATGTTTTCTTATTCCATAACATAACGAATTTCTGCACCATCCCCTGTGCTTCAGGAAAATCACGTGATCTCCACTGTGTACTGACTTTAACTTAGAACCGGATTAAGTGACTGAAACGAAAAAAAATTCATATTCCTTGGAATTCCGTCACACGCACGTTTTACTCTACGAATATAGACAATGTTTTGTTGTGTCTTATTGTTTTTCTTGTGTCTTACGTTTTGTTGTGTCTCATTGTTCTGTTGTGTCTTATTGTTTTGTTGTGTCTTATTGTTTTGTTGTGTCTTATTGTTTTGTGTCTTATTGTAGGACCATTGCCACCGGGTAAAAACCAATTTCCAGATAATAACAAATAATAAAAAATGCGTGCGTAAATATCATATGTAAAGTTATAAAAGCAGAATTTTTCAGATACAATATAGTGTCGGTAATCAAATGTCCACGTAAAGGAAAACTGGGTAAAAGAGAGTTTGCTCTTAAAAGCGATAAGTAAGGCTAGCGATTCGACATCTCTCGCAAAACCACTTTCATTACCACACAGCACTACAAACACAACCGTGGTCAGTTCCAAGAAAGAGACATCAGAACCCCCACCACTATCGATATAATGCGTTACGTCAAACCATCTACGACGTATGGACCTGTTATTTGCCAGCAGTTGCTTCTGTTCATAAAGCATTGCCCACAGCCACATGAAGTTTGTAATTACAAACTGTCGTATGTTGATGGCTGGGAATGAAGCAGTTTCACCTAACGTTTCAAATTGCCACAAGTTGATAACCGAAAATCATTTACAAGTCACTACAACCAGTGTCATATTGGACAAGCAAGAATAAAACTGGCATCCAGCGCTGATCCATACCATTCTGCAGTTTCGTTCTAATGTGTTTTTTAAACACAGTGCTTGACGGATATCAATTAAATTCGGTACTGAGGAGGGAAGAGGGTAGTACTAAAAATATAACGGGAATTTAATGTCCAAGTGCATCGATGAAGTTATTTTAAATGTAGATTATATCCATGCTTGAAAGTACTTAATGAAATGCGAGGAAAACTAATTTCTCGCTCAATATCCTGTAATTACTTTGTAATAAAGGACTTTTATCTGTAATAAATATGTGCAGAGTTAACGAAATGGTATTTGTAACGGAGGCAGGGGATGAATGTTTAAATATTATTTAGTATGCCTCCGCTTGGAAGAGTTAACCAAAAATATTAACGCGTTTGTTCCTGTAAATGATTGCCCAGGATTATTGCAGAAACATCATCAGATTACATGCATTACACATTCCACAGACAAGCTGAGCTACAGTGTGTCCGAAACAGGTTTGACGCCGGGATACGTGCAGGCAGACAGAATACTTGCGATTCGAGTACTGCATTCGTTTTAACACTTTTTCACATTTTGGATGGGACTACTAAATCGGAGTGTAAACGCAGTGTATAATGGACTGAAAATACTTTCGAGTTTCGATCTTTGGGAGTTTCGTATTTAAATGGCCTAATGTTCAACTAATTGATATTCAAATACACCACTTTTGCTTATACAAAATCGTCATTTCAAAGCTAATCACCGTACAATACCCCATATGTCGCAAATTATTCTTCATTTAACTTACTGTAATGCTCTTCTGTTACGTATGGAGTGTCGCGCTGTATGGAGCAGAGACTTGGACACTCAGGAAGAAGGAACAGAAATACCTGGAGAGTTTTGAAATGTGGTGTTGGAGAAGAATAGAGAAGATCAGGTGGACGGATCGAGTGACCAACGAAGAAGTATTGAGGAGAGTCAACGAGCAAAGATTACACGGAGGAAAGCTAACTGGCTGGGACATATTATGAGAAGGAATGGGTTACTGAGTGATATCACCGAAGGCCAGGTTGAAGGAAAGCGAGGACTGGGAAGAAGATTGATACAGCTAACCGACGATCTGAAACAAGGAAAGAAGATGAAGTTCCAGGAATTAAAACGAGAAGCTGAGAATAGGGAAAACTGGAGAGCTCTTTTCGGGCAGATCAATGGACCTGTCGTCATACAGAACACTGAATAATAATAATAATAATAATAATGCTCTTCATCAAACAAGCTGAAACGCAAATTGCTTAAATGAGATCTATGAAATATGTGGCATTACTTCCTATACAATTAGCTGTCTTTCAGAAAATAAATTAAAACGGAGATTTAACGAAAAGTAGGGGTTGTATTGGGCCGATACGGGCAAATAAAACAATCAGGGTAGACTCCCAGTACCACCCGCTAACGGTTTGCAACAAATTAATTACTCCATCAGACGGAGTAAATAATTAAGAAGGAGAAAATGCATCTGAAGAAGGAAACATGGATATAAAAACGGAAACTAATGCAAGTAGAGAAAGGAAAGAATAGAAACAATACGGCTAATTGGAGAAAACAAAACCAAAGAAATCTAGGAAAATTTACGACACTCACTGTCCACAAAATATAAATGACTGATTTGTGAGGAGATTTCCGCGAGTGGGCCTATAGATTTCCAGTATTTGAAAAGCAAAAAATATGCGTGGTCTCAACAGTGATGGAAGGTGCATACAAATGTAAGACAAACTCTGAACTGCGCAGGACATCAAAGAATAACGATCAATTTCCATTAATACTGGAATGTCTTACTTCCATGTTTATCCAAGAACGCAAGAAAAGAAATCAGTTTACGCATTATTTTTCGTAAGCACTTGAGATGAAGCTCAAATAAATACGTAACGTAATGTCAAAACTGTCCGATCTAAAATAAAACTGCGGGGACTAGTAATTTTTCATGAATTTCTATATGATTAAATATAATGAAAACTGAGTCGCCCGTTCATGAGGTCAATCACACTTTCGATGGTAGATGATCACGTTATACGACACAGCATTTACAAACGAACACATCTTTCTTATTCCCACCACCAGGTTACTACAGGTTATCAAAATATAACAAACCCATTTTAGAGAAATCCATTTAAAATGTAATTAGGATCAAAGTACTTGGGAACGACAATAACATATGAAACTGAGAAGATATTAAATTTCGGAAATGTTTGCTACCACTGCTTTGTGCTCTCTCCCAAAACCCCTTGATTAAAACACAGAACAGCTATAAATTTAAGTCTATTTTAAAATTGACTTGGTATCTCATTCTGAAGAAATAACGTTCACTGGCAACTTGAGAACTGTTGGCTCTAAATCACAAAGTTAAGAGAGAAATAGAAATAATTATAAAATAAGAGGCATTAAATATTTTTGTTCGAAATTAGACGAAAATACCTACGCGCAGACAGGATATCATATTTAAAAAAAATAGATCCTACAGAACCATGGTGTAAAAATGTAAATTCTGTATTCAAGTAGCTAAAGATAGTTTCCAATGGCCGGCTTCCGTAAACAACGATGAGTGTTTGAGTTCATTAAAAGCAGGAAGCATCTTGACCGGTTGAACAGCTACCAACTGCCTTCAACACACAACGTCACACTCTAACAACCTATTCGATTCTCCTCGAGTTCTCACCCGACGCTGTCACTGTTAATAAAAGATACAAACATCCTGAACCTCACCCACAGTGTCATCTATTATTAATAACGTTATTAAACCAAGTATTAAATGGGTGTGACAAGTATGGGCAATATCTGAACTAACTTCCTGTAGCAGAGTCCTTATTTAGAAGCGGACAGTCGTCTTTCATGGAGCCCCAAAAGATAATTAGCGTGTTCAAAAAAAGCCTGTCACAGAACCCTATTTGAAGTCATATGAATACAGCCAAGCCAAATTAATTTAATACCCATATTAATACAAACTAATCTACAACTAGGTCTGCTAAATTGTCCTTTTCCTTCCAATGGCGCAGTGTCGATATCGAAAACGCCTGGAGTTTCATATCCACGTTTCCTATACATCACATCGTGGATCTTAATATTCATGACAACTGTACCTTCACCTTCACACAAAATTCACACATTCACGACTTCTTTGTCTGGTTTAAACAAAAATTACATTTCATAATGGAAATAACGAAAGGTGATTTTAGGTCACAGCAAAATAGCACAACGGAGCCAATGCGAGTGAAGACAGCTCAGAATTTGTAGCGTAGCAAAGCTAGCAACGCTGTACTGTTGACTCAGAACCGCTGGTGAGGGGGTTCTTCAGTGGCCTTGAAACATTAAATTTGATGACGGCTATTAAAGTATTATTGATTTGAATTCTGCAACTTCGGAGTCCAGGTCTCCGCCCTATAACTATGAGCTTTTTAACTATTTTTCGTAATCCCTAATGCTGCGTAGCATCTGAAGTAAAACGCGGGAGTCCACACACGTATCAAAAAATGTCCGTGGACTGTCCCAACCTGAAATTTTTGCTTTGTTCTTACACTCTGCCGTCGCTATCGAAAGTGACGTAATTCCTCATTCATTTTAAGCACGCGGCATTAAACTAAGACAAAGAATAGAAAATTTGAAAGTGCTACGCGAGTGATTCCGACTGTGACACGGCAAATAGAAATGCTAGCATGCAAAATTGTAAAGAAGAAAAACACTTACGTCTTGCGTTTTACACGGGTCCGAAACTTGATCTCTATTAATGAAAATAATACACACTGAGGGTCTTAGAAAATAGGACGGCGAAAGGAATATTAGGAACTAACTGGGATGAAGTAATGGGAGGCTAAAGGATAATGAGCTTAATACTTGTTACAAACTTTAACAGCAGACTATCGTGCCTTAGTCTCAGTAAGAAGTTATTTAAATAGGCTACCATTTCACTTTCGTAGAATAAAGTAGGATTACCAACACTTTATAACACGCACTTACAGTTTTTCCTCACAACAAACATCGATCTGTCTTTAATTACAGACACTGACACAACGCGGTTACGTCCTAACTGTTACACGCAAAGGGACGTTCTTTAACAGTAACAGCGGATTTTTATCTTTTAGGGTCTTGAGTGCCCACCGCCTCTAAACTGAGATTGCGGATTTGCATCTCTCCCAGGGACCAGATATCTCTCTTCGCTACTTATGTTACTGTTTTTCTAGTCCAATGTATTTTATTTGTGGTTTATTTAAAGATTAATGAATGAACTGGAAGATATGTGGATGGACGGGGTCGCATTTGCCGGAGGGACTGAGGAGAATAACAAAAATCCTCTGTCCGGATAGCCTATCATTGGGCCGATGGATGTCGGAATCCAAGATATCTGGAATACGAAGTCGGGGGACCTACGACCTCGGCTCCGAAGTTCGGTTTGTCCTGTGCAGTTAAGAGCCCTTGCAATGAGTCAGATCCCCGTTCGAAGAGTCATGGAAGGTCCAGACAATTAGCTGTTTAATATTTATTCAGGATCTAAACAGAACAGAAGATCTAATCTGTGAAAGAAAATTTTGTAACACGTTCCATTGCTTAATTTCGTCAGATTTAGCAGCAGGGAGGCCTACAGTACAGATCTGTTAAAAGAACGCAATTCAGAGGTTTCGAAGATCTTCTACAGCATTCCATGAAGGACACCGATTCATTTTTGTGTGCAGCCGACAATAATAGAAGCTACAAAAATACAGAAGGAAAACAAAACCCCGTTAGGTAAAGGTACGTCGGAGGTTTGTTCACTACTAAGTTTTCCTGTAACAAAAGACATGCAATCCCAACAACAAACCTGCAGAACTAGAGTTCGTAACTCCAGGCGGTAAAATATATTCCAAGAACTTTTTTTGTTTCTTGTTATTAATCCAGCAACTAAATGACCTTGGTGAAGTATTTTTTGACTGTCTGAGTCCATGCGCTGACCTCGGTTACATATACCCTATACAGACGCATTACGCATAACAAGTCTTCCAAGTCCATCGCAGGGAAACATGAGATCACGACGACGATTGGACAGTTCAAGGAAAGCCACCACTGGTCTCGTCAACATGTCGCCCTGATATTTTTGTTCGATTCAAATGCGCCACTCATCAACATAAGGGCATGTATTTGCCTTCCTACCTGCCTCCATGCAAGTTTTACATCCTCGCCCGGTTCTACCCATTACGTCATAATCTACGTGTTTCAGGACACCCTCAAGCACAAACAACACTAACATGGTAAACCAGCCGGTGTACACAACTTATCGTGTCAAAAAACGTAAATATAAAGTTCGTTGAGAGGCCACAAAAATATAATTATGTTTTCTCCATGATGTAAAGACACCAAAGCTAGTCTAAATATGAATTAGAAATTCAGTCCGTACCGAAAAGACAATTTACGATTTGTATCGATATCACGGTCGACAGTACATAAATATCCTGATTTAACTGCAGTCGTCAACATGACAAAAAAAGATTATGAATTTTCGAAATTCGTAAGAACATCATCCACGAGATACCGATAACTTACGCTACGTATCCGAGTAAGATGACTGTCTTCTGGGTTGCAGCGCCGTGTAGTTTGTTACTTTTGAATCCCATATTAGTACTAAAACCAACATGACGACAGCACCTTTTGTGAGGTGGAAACAACACGGACGCCACTCAATATGGGAGCATGAAAATTTATATCTGTTTTTCTGTCCTTAAATAAGAAGATAGGATAGAATGCGAATAAATCAGCTTTGGTTGTGGCCACATGAGACCTGCGTGTCCGGTTTATACAACCCCACTCTGGTCATAACAAATAAATAAATCACTAAAGTGTCACGCAGCCACGCTGTTAACAACTATAAAGTTACACAGCGTCAGTGTTACTGGCGGCATTAAATGGGGGAACGACGGAATTAATGTCCAAAGGAAAATCAAAAACAAAAAAGCAACGCAGTTCTACTCTGACACATATCCTGTATCAGGGGTGCACACTTGTGGGCCGAAGTGAGAATAGGCCGAAAAGCCTCTGGGAGATAAAAAAACTGTACAAGCTTATTTAAAAAAAACATTAAAAACCTACATATTTTTCACGAATTAACACAGTATGCAAGTGTACAGCATAAGTAATGCAACATTATTAGTTTCATAGTTCAAAAAATTTAACCTGTTATATTTATTTGAATATTTTAACCTTCTACATTATTAAACCACCGTTATCTATAACATGCTCATAAAGCAGTTAATGATACAACAACCCTTGTCATAATTTAAACGACAGAAACCTGAAGATGGTTACTACACATGAAACATGCCGCTCCGTTAATAATTATGGTCTCCCTATGGATTCTGGAACCACTTCCCCCCCCCCCCCCCCCCGGGGTCGCAATCCTTCTTACCCATATTTTTCCCATCTACCCTTTACACTGCCTTCCTCTACCCTCAATTTAAATAAATGAAACACTAAAGATGAGAGGATGAACAGAAAATACATTTAAAGAACAATTAATACATTTTGACTGCTAGCATATAAGAGGTTGGGAACAACAACAACAAATCAAAATGATACTAATGAGGAAGTTAGGAGGAGACTAAATTCCGGAAATGCTTTCTACTTCTCAGTTCAAAATATTTTGTGTTTCCGTCTGATTTCTATGAACCTGAAAATTAAAGCATACAAAACAATAATTTTGCCTGTTGTTTTGTATGGGTGCGAAACATGGTCTCTCACTCTGAGGGAGGAACACAGATTGTGGGTGTTTGAGAATAGGGTGTTGAGGAGGATATTTGGGCCTAGGAGAAAATACGATGGGGCATGGAGAAAACTGAATTATCATGAGCTTAAAAATCTGTACTCCTCCCCCAATATTGTCAGGGTGATTAAGTCGAGAAGAAGGAGATGGTCGGGGCATGTAGCGCGCATGGATGGGACAAGAGGTGTGCATCAGGTATTGGTTGGGAAGCCTGAGGGGAAGAGATCGCTGGGGAGACCTAGACGTAGATGGGAGGATAATCTCAGGCGGGATCTATGAGAGATAGGAATTGAAGGAGACTGGATTTTGTTGGCCCAGGAGGGCTTTGGTTAATTCGGAGATGAACCTTCGGGTTCGGTAAGCCATCTAGTTAGTTAGTTAGTTAGCATATCAGAGGGTATCAAAACGAATTTAAGCTCTGCGTATTCAGAACCGGTTAGTCTATAAACTTCCTACATTTATTTCTGTGATCAGGGATATCTTTCCATTACCTGCGCAATTACTGTCAACACAGGCGGCATACGGTTTATTTGCAGTCCGTGCAGATAAAAAAGTATAGGCAGTGGCTGTGGCTGAAACGTCAATGACTGTAAAACAGCTCGCACACCTCCACAGAAACAATCTTGCTTCCTGGAAAGCGAAATGAATGTTAAAGCTGTGTTATAACAGCTGACACCCCACCTCCCTCAATCGAGGTTCTCATGACGGTAACGATGTCGATGTTCGTCTTTCTGCAGTAACATAGTGTGGACGTACGTACCAATGTCTCCATTTTCAGCTCTGAAAAATGTATTCACTTGTTCAAAATCATAATTTTGAAGAAAAGAAATGCTTCTTCGCGAGGTTTCTGGTACAAATCTCAATCCGAACACAGTCTGTCCTGACTGAAGTGTGCGAGGTTTTCTTCGGTGCCCCCAGCCAATCACTGGGATGGTACCTTAAATTAGGTCACCACCACTTCCTCCTACAGCCTTTCCAATTAATTCATTATTCATCATTTCGTTCACTTGTATTCAGAGTTGCTGACAGCGTCGTTAAAAACCACAAACAAATTAACTGTAGAGGTCAATTGTTTATGTATACATGGTAATTGTAAGTCACGCAAAAAACTTTAAAACATGTATTCATGGATGCAATTCAATACAATTCGATTAATAAACGCAGAATTCATTTGCGACTTTTCAAGAGCCTGCGCAGGTCATGTCATGTTGCAACCTGCTCGCGCCATTTCGTCAGTTTTCTTTCAACAGTCGAAGAGAATCGAAAATCTGCGTGCATTCAGTAAGTGTCCTTAAAACACTCCTTAAAAGTCATAGTAGCTATGTTCTGTTGTCTCTCGACAGAGGATAATTGGTTCAACTTTCTTGAATGAAACGATAACAGCTATACGTTACCCGGAATTGATTACAAATTTCATTTATCCTTTAGAAGTTGACGATCAAAACAGCTGGTTTCAGCAAGATGGAGACACGGCGCATACATAAAATTCAACAACGGAGCAGCTGGGTGCACTTTTTTCGTGGTGGCATTATTTCTCGAAACTTACTGCTCCCTCGATCACCGGATCTATTGTCATCGGATTTATTTCTAAGGAGTTTTGAAGGAGAACGTGTACAAAAACAATCCCCACAACAAAATAAGGTCTCAAACAAAGTAATGAGCTGTTCATTTCAAACTTCACTGCACAAACTCTTCAGCGGGTTGCATCAAACATGAGGAAAAGAGTTAACAAATGCGTGGACATTTCTAGGACTTAATGCAATTATGATCTTGTTTTCTAGTTTCAACGTAATTTATTTTTCCACAAACAGAACATTCATGAATGGTAAATAGACATGGACTCTGATGGAAGAGGTCCTGGCCAATATGAAGGTGCTACGCCGACATTCGCCTGGAGAAACTGAGAAAAACCCTGATCACTACAGACAGTAACAGACACAGAGATTCGAATCCCGTTTCTCGAAAACATAAGTCCAGTGCATTATCGATATACAAACATGAAAAACTGAGAGTGATAGAAAAATACTGCTGTTTACCCGTTCAGCCACGTAACATAAAAGTTGTGATTGTTCCCCTGCTCTTAGTAAGTCTCAAACTTCTTATTAAAACTGACTCATTCCAGTTTAAACGATTAACCATACGTGCCCTTGTGTTCTGTGTACAGGTATAAATAGCTTTTCTCAGGTGTTCATTTACGTACAGTTACAGTAATGCGACAGCAAGGTAATTTAATTAAATACACTTTACATTACTATGACATGATATTTAGCTGACTGCTGTACTCAGTTTCCATGAGCGCCATTGCGTTTTACCCAAAAGGGAAACAAGGTATAAAAATAACATTGTTTAAACTTGCTCCATATTATATCAAAAAGACGTAATGAAAGAAATCCCTTACAAAAGATCTGACATAGGCTACCTATAATTCGTTTTACACAGAATCAATTCAAGCATTTATTTGTATATTTCTACATAAAATACGTATTTCTGAAATATCGCTCTTGTTGTAAATATTGTAGCTTGTGTCAGAAAATTTATACCAAGGTCATGTAGATGTTCCAAAAATTAATTAGAACAAAGCTACATTTAGGCACCGTAATTTTACCGAACACTTACGACTTGATTACAGAAACGATAATGATGACATCAGAATAACGTATTACACTGAGTTTTCTAGACAGCGCAACCGTGAAGCGGTGCTTTGTGGGCGGGCCTGACCTGACGGCAAGGGCATCAGATTCTTCTGCAACAGCATCAATCAATAAGCGCATGAAATATATGTTCTATATAAGATCCAGAGAATTCTAAGTAATGCTGGTTCAGTTTACTTGCTTCTGCCATAAGAATCGTCACAGAATTACAATTTGCTGCTTATTCCAGTCTCATATTTACTTTCAGAACAACATTATGCATACAGCCACTTTCCCATTTCTCACCCGCCCTTAAATGAATATGGCCGCTACATGTTGAGGCGGCTTCCAGCTGTGTAAACATGCATTTGCAATACAGAGTACAAGACGGGGTTCGTGTCCCGTTGGCCGCATCACTTCAGTCAGTACAGGATCTGTCATAGGCTACAGAGTAGAATTTTAGGTACGACCAGTTATATCATCCTCATCGTCTGCTCTCCTTTAAAATCATCGTCGTCTTTCCTTCTTCTACATCTTTAGTACCAACATCAACCACCTTCTTTTAGAAGAAGGACGACCAACGTCTGCAACATTCAGCAGTCTCTCGCTTCTTCATCGTGGACGTAACTAAAATTGGTTATTGATAATCTATTTTGCGATTCGCAAAAAAATAACCCCTCAAGGGACCTGGTACTCTTGGGATTAGATGAACGGATAACATTAACAAGGATCTTATACAAATATGTTCAGGGCGAACTGGATAGACTAATTCAAGACAGGGTTCAATGGCGGGTTTTCGAAAACACGGTAGTGAACATTCGGATTCCACAAAAGCATAACACCACTTAATTAGCCAAATAAATTTGTTTACCATGCAGTCACTTTATCAGTCGGCGGATATAGCCTAATAAAGTAGGAAATAATATTTATGAAGTCTCACATGGGTTAATATTCTTTTTATTCTACATTTTACGACCGTCCTAACATTTCCACTTATTCAATTGTGTTTCTGTATTGCATTCTTCAAGCTGTTATATTCGATTTTTAAATATATCTGTAACAGTTCCACACAGCGATTTATGTGGGGATACGTCAAACAGTAAATCTGAACATGATAAACTGCAATATAACCATATCATCGCATTTAAATTACACTACACATCCCATACAATCAAGAACTGAAAGTATACCTGGTGATGCTTAGAACGGTCATATTTCCTATTTGCTTCAACGCATCTGTAGGACTGTTGTTAACTTCTACTCGACTTCACGGTTAAACTAATATTTTCCATCTTCGATGAACACGGTAATTCACCGAAGTGTAAATATTCGTACCAAGACAGTTAAACAAGCATCTCTCATACATTTAATTCCGTTCCAAATGTCCGAGAATCGATACTAAATACGGCATTGAACCTGCATACGCATTATAGGACAGTACAGTACAGTAGCGGTTAGAACGCTGGCCTTGTGATCCTGAGATCTCGGGTTCGATTCCCGGCGGTGCCCGAATTTATAACTTGTGTTGGGCAAGGCCGTGGTCTAGGCAACACGGAGTTTTCCTCCGGGGGCTTCCCCGGTTTCTCCGTGGCATCCCAACAATTACTCCACTCACACACAGAAGAAGGCAATGGCAAACCACTTCTGGATCATCTGCCAAGAACGTATATGAACAGGTCCCAGTCCGAGAAAAGGATGGAAGGATCCTGTCAGACAGAACACTAAAAAAAATCCTTGCAAATGTCTGCACACACCAAATCACAACACACGTTAGCCACGTGAAAGACCAATCACATACATTATCCGTAACGCACGTATAGCAGAGATGTCAAACTCTACGTGGATGCGTTTTCATTGTGACATTTAGGATCGAAGTTTACCGACGTTCCGCCTGCATTATAAGGGTAATGAGAGAAGCAGCAAATACCTCTGAAACGTCGTTAAACTTGTACCAGACTACGCAGGGTAACAGAGACAGTCATCTTCGTGTTTTGCAATAAAATGTATTTTGTGCTGCTACAGTTTTGTTTGAATGCAGACCTGTTTGAAAGCTTTATGTTACGTGTCTTTGGCGACCGCGTAGGCCTAATGACTGAACCGCCCAATTACCCGTTAGTTTATCATTACCTTTGTTGAACGTGTAAATTAAAAAGCGTGTACCAAAGTACGGGATGAGGGTTTGGTTTGAAACGGTGTTCTGCTGAAATACAAATTGTTTTGCGTAAACTCTGTCGTTAGAGTCCACTGCAAAAGTTACATGTCTACTTTTCTGTAGAGGTCTAGCTGATTACGCAAAGGATATTCTACTTCCCTTTAGCTTATAGGCATACGAATTCATGTTGTCTAATCTATTCCCTATGATTACCGCATTGGGAAAGCGACCTATATTCTGTCATTTGCAAGCTGAGAGAGCAAATACTTTATCTTTCTACACGATTAAATTTTCAGGACTAGTAACGGTTGTATGTACTGTACGTATGAATTCATGTACAAGTATCAGTACATGTATGTACGCGTCGTAAAAGTCGAACGGCGTCACAACCCACAAGAACATCGCCACGATGCATTGGAAATTTCAAACAACGGGTATGACGTATTAAATATCGTTTCGGATATCCTATTTGTGCTGACAGACCTATCTTCCAATGCAGTCAAACCCTCTGAAGCCAAAGCTCGTCTAAACAGTCCATACCGCAAGAAAACACACTCGCCATTACAAAGATTAAATGGTTAATGCAGTTTAAGGAAATAATGCCTGTTAAGAATGAGAACCATACAAAATCCACGAATAAAAAGTGCAGAGTTACTTACATAGCAGATGGTAAACATATATATTTATCATAAGAGTTTTAAATGGCCGAGACGAAGTTCCAGACACGTACAACAGCCTAATCAAGGTTTGTGCAGTTATGTGTTTTCTTTATTACTTCTTAACCTTCTGTTTACTGTTCTACATGCCAAGAAAGTAATGTAGTTGAAATCTGAGACGCTAGAAAATACACGGCCCTATGACGAATGACGTGAGCGAGCACTACATGATACGACCACTACAATGAACAAACGGAGATAAGCGTGATTTATACAGGACAAAGCGTAGTGTTACGGTAGTTAAATCCACAAGGTTAGCGTCTGCTGGACAAGCAGCGGACATCTGATCGCGGGAACTATGAATGCTTATAGCATTCTGGTGAGGAGAAAAAAATAGGAATACAGTCAAATGGAAGATCATAAACAACATGACAGCCAGACACAAACGTGGATCGTAGATATAGGAAGTAGACGGGTCTATTCAAAATCATGTCCAATGGAGGCGGTTGGTGTTAGCTTCGGGTTCTGTTATGAGTAACTGCACTTAGCGTTAGCTTACAAACCAGGGCGGGGCGTAACGCAGAGTAGCCTACTTACGTCCTATGAAATGCTGTCTCACGTCCTCGCCGGATGCAACCAGCGGATATGCAGATGAAGCAACTCAAATTACAAAACGATTCAATAAAACAAACTTGCTGACGGTCAATTGTTCCAGGAATCATTTCCGATGCCGAATCATAGTTCTATTATGTAATCGCCATGTTTTCACTTTGGTAAAAAGTGAGAATTTCTTCATCAGCAATTGGTACGCAGTGAGAGTTCACGTTTTTCATGGTGGCGAGTATGATGACTGTATTCTGGGATGTTGCGCCGTGTAGTATGGTAGAAACGGCACGAGACTACACTACACAGCATTCCATAAGACAACTCACCTTCAACTGCGACATAACAAAAACATGTAGCCTTTGGAAACTGCATGATGACCTCGCTTCTATACGTATATCACGTGGTTTATAGTCACCGCGCCATGTCGGATCTTCAGGTGTCGATGACTCACAATATGGGGTAAAATAGGTGGAATAATTCTCGAAAGACTTCTGGCAATTGGGTACTCAACAGCCTGTACTAATAATACGTCGAGCTGTCCATCCACTGAGGTAGGCCCATGTTTGATATAGGATTACATTACGGCCGTGAGTTTCCTCCACTACAGCTTCAGGTAACCGTCATTACAATAACAGACTGCAATCTTAAGATTAGTGGTAGCAGTTGGGGTAGATAAAGGAACCTCTTAGTTTTGCAACAGCAAGTATAATGGGAAGATAATATTAGAATGGGAAGGAAATATGGTGTGAAGATGTGGCGTGAAGTAGGTCACGGTCAAGTGAAAAGCTCGTCAAGACGGTAATGAACATTTTGGTTTCATAAAATGCAGAAAATTACGTAAATAAATACGCGGGTATCAGTAACAAACTGTCAAGTTTACACAATCATTAATGGTGACAGGGCAGACGTGGAAACAAAGCGGTAGTGGCGTGCTTCAAAACAATTTGCATTCGCCTGAAGAAATCGAAAATCAGCTCTAAATACCCGGCTACATATTTCAGAGCAGCAGTACAAATCGTCAAGAACACGTGGCACCTTCAATTTTTACCTCTGGCAAACCCCAACAAATAATGAGGTGGACCAATATTCTCGTGTCTCATAACCATGGGGAACGTTAACAAAGCCAAAGCACAATATGACAGTCACTGCCCTGCTGAACCCCATGAACATGATCTCCGGCAATATTGCCTACAAATCAACACGGTGTTCGGTTACTGACGGAAACGGTCCCTAACACCCCAATGCCGTACTCGGTAATGACACTGGCAAAGGTCTAGAATCCCACAGTTCGAGCAACACTCTCTTCTTTACACGACTGTAGTTTTACTGATAAACATACTCTGTAAATTAATGCCTGCGGCATGGCTAAAACCCGCAACTCTTTCAATATCAAGCATAATGTTGAGATTACAAGTTCCAACGGCGTGGAGTATGAAGATGGGTGTCTCCTGGGTTCTTGCGCCGTGTAGTCTGGTACAAGTTTACCGATCGCCCTGATGACGGAGGCAGCAAGCACCTCTGAAGCGTCGGCAAACTCCTACCACATATACACGGTGCAACAGCCCAGAAGACAGTCATCTTCAGGCCTAACGTTGTCCATTAACCACTACGCCACGCCATTTTCACATAGGGGCTACCAAAACAAGCAGATGGAACGCTGAAGACTTGCTTATGCCAATGCCATGTTCGAATGTGCTTCGGGTTTTCCTCTGACTTTTCGCGATTTCTCTTAGTTCCTCCTGTTAAATGTCAAGGAAGTACTTCCCAACAGGCTTCGACAGTCTCCTTTGAAATTCATTACTTTTCACCATTTACAATCACTTTGGCCGGCCGCAGTGGCCACGCGGTCTGAGGCAGGGACCTCGTGCGCCTGGCCGCTGGGACCGTGGGTTCGAGTCCCACTCAAGGCATTGATGCTTGTCCGCGTCTTTCTGTGTTTGTACAGGTAGAGGCCTTGCGTTGGGTTGATCGCTCATCTAAGGAGTCCTATCATTGTCCAAAATAGATCAAGAAAATGAATAAATAAACCTCGACACCTACTTTGTCATCTAATTCCATTCTATGCAATAAAAGTCTGTTTACTCGAAAAGGAGTCGTTAAATAACTTACGAATTAATTACACACCTTAAAAGACGAATCAAATGGAGACATATGAATACAGGGAAAAGGAGAAACAGGACATTGATGGCTGGGAAGAAGAAGAAATAACATAAACATGACACAAAGCGCAGAAACTAACTGGACCGAACCGCTTCAGTATAGGAAGAGACGTACTTTTCTGAGGACAGACAAACCTTCCGTTTCTAATAAGAAATGTCTTAATCATCTGAAAAACATGCATGCGTAAGTTCCTTAACTGGTCAGTTACAAATACTCGAGACATTTCACAAAACACAATGCAATACTTTCGCTGAAATCGAATTTTGACGTGTGCCTCATAAATGCACTTATGACGACGTCTGAGCCACCCCCCCCCCCCCCCGGCCGACTAAAGAAATATAAACAGAGACTAAATCAATAAACAGTGATGGCCCGGACGGGTTCAATGAGGGGCGCTGTTACAACGGTTTACTGTAACAACTTGCGTCGTTTCACCCAAAGCCATTAATCAATGATACAACAAGCGCTAATAAAAGACACACGAGCTGTATCGTGTCCAAAATGCTGTACTTAACACGGTTCATCGCGCTGCCGCGGCTAACTAGTCACTTTTAATGCGTTGGAAAGCAACAAAAGCATCCCAAATTTAGAGACTCGACAGCTCTATGAATAAAATGCCTAGATATGAGCACAATGGCTGTGGTTCGACTCCTGTCAGCGACAACTGTTTTTTTCAGGGCAGGCAACAATAATTTTGCCTGTTGTTTTGTATGGGTGCAAAACATGGTCTCTAGCTCAGAGGGAGGAACACAGATTGTGGGTGTTTGAGAACAGGGTGTTGAGGAGGATATTTGGGCCTAGGAGAGAAGACGATGGGGCATGGAGAAAACTGCATAATGATGAGCTTAAAAATCTGTACTGCTCCCCCAGTATTGTCAGGGTGATTAAGTCGAGAAGAATGGGATGGGCGGGGCATGTAGCGCGCATGGATGGGACAAGAGGTGTGCACCGGGTATTGGTTGGGAAGCCTGAGGGGAAGAGACCGCTGGGGAGACCTAGACGTAGATGGGAGGATAATGTCAAGCGGGATCTATGGGAGATAGGAGTTGAAGGAGACTGGATTTTGTTGGCCCAGGACAGGGTCCGGTGGAGGGCTTTGGTTAATTCGGTGATGAACCTTCGGGTTCGGTAAGCCATCTAGTTAGTTAGTTAGTTAGTTAGGCAACACGTCGAGACCGGCTCTCGAATAGATAGTCTCTCGCCCCAGGTGTATCGTTGGTTGTAATCCGGGAGCCAATACAGTACGCGTTATTTCTTAGCTACCTCGGCCTAGTGCAATCCCGCAATATTTCTTGGCCTACGGCAAACCCTAATTTGTTAGACACATGACGGCACACTACAAAATGTCGTCTCACGACATGATGACACGAAATAAAACATGGCCATAAATAAAAATGTTATTTGCACATAAAATCCTTGCCCATTAATTGCATAATCACATAAAAACAAAACATAACACATGTTGAATAAGAACATTTATGATAAACCTGTATGTGTGTTTACGAATTATATTACACGAAAGATAAGGTACTTACTACCTTTTTATAACTATAACTTTCTAATAGACAATTTTTTTGAGAATTTCTCGGCACACCTCAAACCTTGCGAAGGCACAATCGTCAAACGAAAAGGTTCGTGCTTCCAGAATTATAACGGGTGTTAAGACTTTACCTTTCTACACGATCTTTACACTAAGTATAGAACCAACGTAAAGAAGACGTGTTGTGTCTGTGGTCCCATGTGACACCGTCGGAGCTAAGAAAAACATTAGATAAAAGCTGTCACGCGAATTTAATTGTGAATCGTACCGTAAAAATTAAACTCCTATTTTACACGATCATTTGCCATTTTCTCCACACAAAAAATGCTCACCACTTAAAATGTGGCACTGACAAAAAAGATATTATCAAACTTAGATCTAAAAATTTCATCAGACACGTTTTACAAAATGTCTAAAAACTATTTCGGGCTTTATGCACTGTATATGTAGCGACATTAATTTGGAACACATGCAGCTGATGAACATCAATGCCAAATACAGAACAGAAGACAAACGCCTCTGGGACAAGCGTATTGGACTGGAATCCGTCTCAACGAAATTATTTGTTCTGTAAGTTAAATTATCTTGGCAAGGTTAGGTCTGTGAACCTTGCAGCAAATTATATAGACACAAGCTCCTACTCTATATGAGGTCGCTAACTGACTCCATACATCACAGTCTGTTTGAATACCGAGTGCAATAAATGCAGAGGTAAGTAGAGACTTTTATCGCAAGTTGGCAAACAGCGTGCAACTGTTCGGCGAAGATGGTCTTATCGAAACGAGAGAAGCACAGGCAACTGTAGAATGTCAATGTGGTATAAATATTTTCCCTCTAAGCACACCCTACTTTATCATCAAATGCTTCACAAGCGCTCTAATGAACATCAAGCACACCGATTTCAAGAAAGAACAAGGCAAGATACGGTCTGCTGTTAACTCCATGAGCAGACTCGTCCTTGTGAAGCTTACAGTCGCTCAGCTACACAATAAATTAACAACCTTCAACAGAACCGGAAGGTTCATGCTGTGTTCACAAGAGCGCGCCGTCACCGCTATCCTAAGTAACATGAATCCAGTTCACACACTCTAAACTAATTTACTTAATATTTCTTTCGGGGTCTTACACCTCCCATCTACGGCTAGGTCTAGTGTGTTTTCCTCCCTTCTGGTTTTCAGACCTAAGTTTGTAAATTTCTCCCATCTCCCATGCATGCTACATGTCCCGGACATCAAATTCGGTTTGATTTTATCGAACCTCAAATCCTATTTAATACTTCGTTGAGAGCACAAATTATGAAATTCCTTATGTAACTTTAATTAATGTTCCTATCTAGGAGCCAAAGAAACTATTAAGCGTTTCTCTTCTTCTGGTATCAATTTGCTTTTGAAATTTTCAGCTTCCAGTGCCAAAACATTGCAGTGAATGCAAATGCGGTATAAGTATCCGCAGAAAAACAACAATACAACGAATGAATATTAGCCTAAATAGGGCGTGATACAAATATATAAATAAACAAACCAAGAAGAAAAACATAATAAGCATGTAATTGAACTCCCGGCTTAAAATCAAACATCTGAAACGTCGGCCAGGTTCCATTTTATTACACGACGCATATTCCATGAAGGGTACTTTGGCGGCAAAGTCTGTTGTATGTATTTAACATAGCTTCTGTTGTCTGTAGTATGTTGTAACGGGACATTGCATACAATTGCATGTTCTAAGCGTTTCGGTTAAAAGGCTTCGGTAGTTATTTTGGTATTTCAGGTCTTAATTTCGAAAGAAATGCTGTAGAGAGTGGTTGAGTGGATAATTCTTTGAACTTGAGGACGTCCATTTGGGGAGCAGATTAAGAGCTTTGCTTCAGAATGTACTTACTGCCTCCATCACGTCAATCGCCCTGATGGAGGCACTAACCACCCACGTCAGTCAACTCCTACGAGACAAAAGGGCGCAATATCACAGACGGCTGTAATCTTAATCCTCGCGGCAGAGAGAACCGGAAATCTCATAAAATACCGTTATTTTGATATCAATCTGGTTATGGGATTTATGAAATGGGAGGAATTCAATTTCTGTCCCTGTCTCTTCGACAACAGGCCAACGTGTTATAAGGAAATGTCTTCTCTCGCTGCCCGCCCACATCCACAAGATTTCCTTTAGCCTGCAATACTGACGTATCTCCTCCCTAACCTAACCTTGCATGGTCCTACTCTACTGTATAGTGAGCGCAGTAGTTTTTGGCAGTTGGAATATTCAAGGGGAAGGCTAGGAGCGAGTCACTTGTAAAATAGTACAATGTTTCGTCTGCCTCCAGGAAGGACAAGGAGCTTATCGGACTGAACGCCCAATCAAAAGAAATACACTGACCGTGCCACATCAGGTACACACAGTAGGTCCGTCCGCCAGCTCCGCTAGCTTCTCCACTGGCCAAAAACTACTGCGCTGACTATAACTGTTAACAAACCTTGTCCTGCAAGGTTTACTGGCCGTAATTGTCAGATATCCCAGTTGTAGGCATTTTGATATAGCTTGTAAGCAGTAGTAACTCATTAACAGTTAAAATCAACTTACTTGTGCGGTATCCGAGTAACACAAACAAACATTTATTCCGTGCGAGTGTGCAAATGTGTAACATTAAAATGTAGCCTCGTTTATTTTTATTTGGGGGGGGGGGGGGGGGTTTACAAAGATGACTGTTCTTTCAATGTAGTTTTCACGGCCTAAATTCGAATGTATTTCCTTGGTAGGTGTTTAAGCAGGTTATCCAGGAGGTGAGGCTGAAGAAATGTATGACCGCGACTAGGAATTGAAAGTGATGTGAAAGGAAGCGGTCGTGGACCACTTTAAAGTAAAATCTAAGAGAAATGTCAGTCGGGAATCGGGACAGGTAAATTACAACCACAGAGACTCTCAGAATATGTCAGAAGTTTAGCCTGTAACTCCAACGCCATACGTTTATTACATTTTCGCCAAGAACGTCCTCAGTTCTTCCATTCAAATGCCCGAATAATATCTTGCTGGACAGCATAATAGCTTAAAATCCAATTTGTATGAGTTTATGATTCAAACGTTTCCTCATATATTTTACTGCCAAATTACACCTTGCAGCGAAGATACGGAAGGCAACATTCTACATTCAAAAATGTCACTGTCTCTCCGAGAAAGAAATTCAGCTGCTATAAAACATGGACATCCAAGTTTTATTATGAGGTAGAGCACAGAATTTTTACCGTGAAATGACACGGGAGTAATAACTCGTACAAAAAACCGCAGAGTAGAATACGTGTATGCTACGCTATAGCATTCTGTAATGGGGTAGAACGGTACACACTTTCCGAAAGAACTTGCTGCCTTCTTCAGGGAAAAACTGACACGGAACAAATCAGAAGATTCCACATGATGCATACAAAGCACCATTACCTCCTAAATAAAACATTATAGATTTTTTTGCGTGCACCAGGTTCGATGTGATAAGCGACTCGTCAACTGTATGAGGTATTTGGGCGTCTCAGAATAATTAAGATGACACGGACTAATGCTACATCTGACGAGATAAGATTACCGGCAAACAATTATATCGCACAATGAAAGAACTTCAGTGTCACATATAGATACAAGATCTCCCAAAACGATGTACAGACATGTTCAATGAATAAAATAAATACCCTTTTATAAAACTACGCTAAAACATACGTCAGCACTGGTGCTTAGTGAATACGCGAATCTAGTGTATGTGTTGAAAATGACCACAGTTAACTTCGCGGTACACAGAAAAACATCCCGGGTGGGGGGTGGGGTGGTAAACGGATAAAATGCAATGCACATGAATCGCTGTGAAAACATCAGATACGTTACTTCTATTCATATCAACCAGTCTTTCGTGTAGCAATGTTAAAGCATAAAGACTTTCATTTAGAAAAAGAAATTAACAAACCTAGTATCACGTATAGTCACAAACCAAATACGTGATTCCCAAATAAATTATACGGGCGAAGCACTTTGCTTCTGTCAAACCAGACTTCGCGGGAACGTACAGTGATACGGAATAGACTATAAGTACAGTGTGTCCGTAAAATAATGGTGGGGTAACAAACAGTCATAGTTTTGGAACAAAGCATGATAGAGACACGAAATAAACGTCAAAATAAAGAGAAACTCTCCAAGAATCTTACTTATTCAGTAGATTTCGAAATGCCCTCCTTTAGTTGCCCTGCAGACATCAAGACAAAATTCAAGCTCTTGCCATACACGACCGAGAACATCCGGTGTGATAGATGAAACAGCTTCAGTGATCCGTTCTTTCAAATGGTCCAAATTTATTATTTGGACAGAGAACACATGTTGCTTCACATAACCCCACAAATAAAAATCCATAGGGGTAAGATCTGGAGAGCGTGGAGGCGAGGCTATACACCATCCTCGTCCGACCCAACGCTGAGGAAATGTTTGGTTTAGGTAATCCCGCACGAATGTGGCAAAATCTGGAGGAGCTCCATCTAACTGGAGAATGAATTTCTCCGGTATTTGGGGCACTGCATACCCTTCTAACATATCTAGGAAGTTCTTTCCCGTCACAGTTTGTTCAGCAAAAAAGAAGGGGCCAATGACTCTGTCTCGTCCAATTGCTCACCACACATTAACTTTTGGGCTATCACGTTGATGTTCCATAACAACATATGGAGGTTCATTACCCCATATTCTAACATTATGCCGATGGTCTCGTCCCGAAACATGAAACGTAGCCTCATCACTGAACATAAACTTGTCCAAAAATTCTCGGTCGTGTATGGCAAGAGCTTGAATATCGCGCGTATCGAAATCTACTGAACAGGTAAGATTCTTGGAGAGTTTCTCTTTATTTTGACGTTTATTTTATGTCTCTATCTGCTTTGTTCCAAAACTATGACTGTTTGTTACCCCACTATTATTTTACGGACACACTGTATTTGGTTTTCCTTGAGGTAAGAATTGGATCTTCGTGTTTTAAAGGGTTATAACAACGCCTTTGCATAAATAAAAGTACGATGTCGTCACTTTATATAAATATCCACCGTGTTATTAATTCGGTATTGCTGAAAATGGCTTTACCGCGTGCGCGACCACGTAAAATCCCTGACGACTGCGTATGATGTATGATAGCCGGTTTTAATAAGACGGCGCGTGACAAAGAACTCGATCCGGGCACGTATTTTGTTGGAACAGTAAACTGAACGTTTGGGCAAAGCCTACCTCATTCGGACGAATCAACAGATTAGTCATTTCATCGTTTTGAATTCTTCCGCAATCTGTGCATGATGAGAGTAAAAACACATAACGGAGAGGTCTGTTAACATGTTTCATATTCGAAAATACCTAACGGATTTGGTATGAGCTCCAACATTTGTTAACATTAACTTTGGTTTAAATTAGAAGTTAAAATGTAACTTTATTTTCTCAAAAACAAGATCAATGCACAAGTAACTAGTATAAAATATACAAATAATGTCGAGAAATTAAATTTTCCAATTTATTCTTTTAGCAAGTGACAACACTGTTGAGTTGTGGAATAGGTGAAATTGGAAACAAATTGTAATAACATTTACAAAATATTAATGGATCTGGGGGGGGGGGGGGAGAAATCAGTATATCTTAACTCAGAACATCATAATACGTTTACAAATTACAAGGGACATACAAAAACACAATCACTCTCTAACCTTGAGTAATTTAATCTTCAGAAACAAGCTATTCTCAGGATAAATTCTAGGTTCAGAGGTGACCAAACAGACCGCTTTACTTCCAATAATTGCGCGTGCAATGAAGCGTGCCTGTAAAAGTAACTATAAAAATGAAGAGTAATAATTCAAATATAACATCCGGCCTAGCAACACTGCTGGTACAGTAGAGAGCCCCGTGACACCGTACCGGTCAATGACTGAACTAACGCTACGTCACAGCGCCATACGGAATTAAAATGATTCTAGTGCAAGCAGCTGACGATATATGAACACACTTAAGGTGTAAAGATAAGCACCCTTCTCCAAAACAACCAATAAAATGTAGACGAATATGACGCCTGCTTTACTTCAAATGTTTTAATGTGTAGAATTTTACGGACATTTCAAACATGATCGCTCCTAGCACCTCTGAAACGTCGGAAAAGCTTCTACCAGACTACACAGTGCAACACACCAAGACAGCAGTCTTCAGTAGAGAGATCCTCAAATTTCACTTGCTTTCAGTGCGTTTTATTGGGTACATGTAACATATATGATAAAACAGAAAGTCTTTTCTGATACGGTTCCGTGCACAATTTACGACGGCAGTGGATTTTTTTCGGATACAATCACAATGTTCTGCACCATAACTGTTTTTATAACTGTTGGTATGTAAATACACTGAACGAATAATTTGTAGGCATTCCTATGATCTGTATTCACAATCAATACCATATGCCTAGATCATACATGATCATCAATTACTGCCATCAAACCGAAAGCTAGATACAAATTTCACGCTGCAGTCCATGTTGTTTCATACTCAACAAATAACCGAAGAAAAACATGCATATTTTTCTGAGATAAATTTCTACACAACAGTTCAGGATCATGCAGCAAGTGGTGCTAGTGTCGTTCCACAAACCGGAAATCCTTAAAAAGGATGTTAGTTTAATTCATAGCAGGATATTAAAAAATAGTACAAATATAAGATAACCTCTAGAGGAAAGTTGCTCATGCCGAATTTTATTAAAAATCCGGCCATTGCCCTAGAAGGAATAGATACCCGGAACGACATATGCACTTGATAACATAAGCCTATAGGTCCTTACAAAATAATAAAGAGTAATAAACCACAAGTTCGTAATTAAATTATGTTCATAAATACTCATTCATTCTGACTTCTTAGTAAAAAATTTACATCGGGATTATATTTCCACTCTTTAAAAGCAACAGATTCATATATTCAACAAATAGGTGATTACCTAGTAAAACACACACGTGGTTGATGTTCCGCAAAAACATTACAACAGGACCTGACAATCTAAACCAACCCAACCTGACTTTGACCAAACACTGACCTTTATTTGGCATTAATATGGCCATTCAGAGACCTACAGTTCGGCAGAAATTAGCATCACAAAAAATGACCTTGAAAATTTTAAATGCCTCTATTCGCCAAACCCTTCGGCTATTGTCGTAACCTTGACCTGACCGTGACATCAATTTCACATGACTATGGCCATTCAGAGACCTACATTCACAGAATTGCAACATTGTCCTCACATGGGTGTACGGGTAAGTCTCTCATCGGGAATAAAACCTTTTCGGGTGACTGGTCAATTCGGAGCAGAATGACAAACAGACGTCGTTAATCACACGAGCATTTTATCTCTTTTATTAGACGTGAAAGCTTCAAGACTTATGAAGTTATTTTCATTCGGGTTGTAATCAAAAGCAAATTAGACCTTGAGAATTTCTTGCTTCGCGCAACCTTTGTGCATGAGTGTTCCACCCCAAAATCATCAAATCACCCTAACAAGATTAAATGATGAGTACGGGATTAAATGCTTAATATTTTCATATTTACTCTCTCTCTCTCTCTCTCTCTCTCTCTCAGGTCCAAATAATCTCCTCAGTACATTATTATTTGCAAATACCTTCAACGTGGGCTCTCTCTTAAGGTCAACAGATAAGAAACTGTGTCCCTCACAAAGGCCTCAAACTAGCGTGCCCACTTTTCTACTGAGCATTAGAACTCTGATCATAACGCGTCTGACTTTAAAATTTAGCAGATTCACATATTTCACCATCCCCTGCCTAGCGAACGCATGGGTCATGAAACTTTATAAAGCAACCACTCTTTGATGATTGGCCAAGCTAAACCAAATTATTAACTGTTCGCTCAATTTGCTAACTAGTGTTTACTTCCAGAATGGAATTCACAAAAAATGAAATCCACTTTTCCAAGCAAAAGTAATTAAAAGAAAGACGTGAATGCGTGGTGACAAAATCTTAAAATACAGAACTGTTAATTTTAAACTTTAACATCACACGAAACGTAATTTATTCTCATCAGCTTTATAAATTTCCTCAAGTTTCACACGTAACAGGAAGACAAGTATGTCTGGTTCTCCTCTGGGTTGTGACGTAGGTAGAAGTTTACCAACGTTTCATAGGTCCATGCTACCTCCAACATCAGGGCTAGGCAGTTATCTTCGAACTCACTTCCGTGAAAACCTCAAATCCTTCTGGGAAATCTACTTTATTTCAAATTATTCCACCTACACAGAAAGGCTAGAAGTAACTGTAAATTAATAATTATGCAGTCCTATTATTTTATATGAGTTCTCGCTCCGCAGGAAATTGGTAAAGTGATGTGAACGTCCGCATCCAACAGAAGAGAAGTATCGGAAGCTCATGATTTAAATTATTCAACTAATATTATTAGAATCATCAAAGAGGAAGAGGTGGGTTACACGTTTGGGAGAGATGAGAGACTCGCAGATTTTTTTTTTGTCGGAAAACATGAAAAGAAGAGATTGCTTGGAATGTCTAAGCGCAGGCTGGAGGTTATTAATAAAACGTATCTTAAAGAAATCGGGAGCGAGGCTGTGGACTGGATTCAGCTGTCACAACGGAAGTATGTGACACTTTTGTGAACACGGTAATTAACCTTGGAGGTCCATACAAGACTGGGAAATAGCCTAGCTGGGCGACTATCAGCCTCTCAAGAGCTGTGTCGCACGAATACTGGCCCAGCTCACTTCCATATAAGTACCTCTCAAATGTGTGCGTAAACTTGCTGACAGCGAACGGGAGATCAAATGCTGACGAATATAAAAACAATATTTTCAGACCATGCAATGAAGTGGTAAAATCACGAACAGCCTATAGTAGTGGCCATCAAATCGCATGCTTCAAGATCTCATAAAAATCGTACAACGTTGCAACATGTACAGTGCAACAAGGCAAATGAAGACAGTTCAGAACTCGCAGCGTTGCCAAGATAACATGGCTGAACTGATGACTTCGCGCCGCGCTGTAATGCGGAAGGCGAGGGGTTGTAAAGTCGATCAGCCCTAGGCGAAACTACACCATACATTTAAAGTTTATTAGTTCCAAACAGGGGGTCCGCAGTGGCCGCGCGGTCTGAGGCGTGGGCCTTCTGCCGCTTGGTCGCTGGGACCGTGGGTTCGAATCCCACTCAAGCCATGGATGTTTTTCTGTGTTGTGCTGTCCTGTGTACGGGTAGAGGCCTTGCGACGGGCCGATCCCTCGTCCAAGGAGTCCTACCAAATGTCTAATAGATCAAAGTTGGGACTCGCAGTGCTCAGGCACTTGAAGAACGGTCGTTCCCAGTATTCTCAGTTCCAAACAGATCTATAGCTACGATGTCACCATACGACAATCATCTTCCGCTGTCTACTGTCTTGCTTTCCCCCACCACTATTATCACCCCTTGTCTATTTCTGGCCAGAGGCGTCATAAATTAGTCCATCTGTACAAACCGGTAACAGCTTGTAACTTAACCATAATCTCAATTGCAGCAGAATATACTCTAGGTCCATTACAGTTAGTTGCTAGTCAACTTCGCGGTTTCTCAACGTTGCCACGAAGACTTTAGAAAGGTAGAAGAATGTTTAAGGAAAGTTGGCTCTGCGATTATCGCTCTGACGATGGAGGCAGTAAGATCCTCTGAAACGTCGGTAAACGTCTACCTGACTACACGGCGTAACAACCCAGAAGGCAGCGATCTTCCGACTCACCACCGTAAAAACCTCAAATCCTACAAAAAAGACAGGATTTTCGGCGACATCGGACTCGTGAAAAACACTATGAAGAGCAGGTGATGAAATCTAACGCAGAAACTGATCGGGCGAGAGCAGGTTAAACGATGGTTGAAGCGATTAGTTTCTTTCTGCTAACACCTAAATTTTAATTTTCCTGCACGATGCGCTACGCTTATATCATAACGAACTTTCATTTGGGAGTGAGGCTTCAGGTTCTAAAGGCGTTGTGTATGAGAACGTTTTCTGGAATGTTGCGTAGTCTGGAAAGGTTACCAACGTCTCAGGAGTCACACAGCTGAGCCCTTTAACAACCCAATTACCTCCCCAAGACGCAACATGCGGTTTCCTTCCTAGATTTGTAACATTTTTAACACAAATTGGTGTAAAGCATTTTTACAACTAAATATTCTAGGGAGTTGTCTGTATAGCCGGTGGTAACAAAATGGCATGGCTAGATTGTAATGCTTAACGACACACAGATGTCAGCGGATGGCGGCCAGAGAGTGAAACGCTTTACCGGAAGATTCCCTTTGAACATGCGGAATTTATGTTCCGTGACTTGCATTTGCACAATAAAAGAGTGGTAGTGTACAGAGAGACGCTGTATTGGGGGTTGACGGTACATTTAGAGAAGAGTCTTAAGTAAAAGTAAGCAAAGAGTCTTTCGATTAAAGAAATAAAGGAAGATATTCCACACGTGGAACACTGTGAGAATGCTTTTGAACGTAACTTTCAAAGTCTAAGTATACTAAGTTCACCAAAATAATTTACTCATATCTGGTACGAACGCATACACTATCCTACTAAAAATTAATAAAAACAGAATGTCTAAAAACATATTAAAGTTTAAACCTAAAGAGAAAAGAGCTTATTTTATAACATTTTCCTTCACGTCCGTTACTTTTAACATGTTGAAAGCATGCGTGACATGGAAAATCTTGATACCGGCCACATCGACACAAATTTTCCTGCTTTTCCTCAGACCGCTGCATCTGTCTCAAACTTCTACTTCTTCCCACCCTAACATCTTCATCCTCGTTATATCCTTACCAGAAGGACAAACCGGCAAAGCCTTCGAACCTTCTAACAACCGATGCTCTTTCTACCTTCTCTCATAATTTGCCCCTGGTGTCCACTAGCCTCTCTAACTCCCTGTCAAAGCATGTAACTGTTTTACATACGCCTATATTTCATCATAATGACACCCGTAACTCACTGGTGTCATAAGCGCCTCCTTTTAATAAAAAATACAACCATGGCGTGAATGCATCAGCGCACATCAATCTTTTATCATACAGCCACTTGCAGACTGACGTTACCTGTTCTTAACCATCATCAGAAAGCATAGAGCACCCCAGATGCTTTAAGATGTACCGTAACTTGAACAACACGGCCGGTGGAATCCTCCCTGCTTCTCCATATCTCACAGAGCGATAACCAAGCAGCTGCAGGTAGGTATCTAGGGCGATGCTACCAAGAATCTGCAACGCCGCTGGCAACACTCACCTGTAACAGAAAAGCACACAGCTGAATCATCCATCTACATTACATCTCGTCACTGGCACAAACAGACGGAGGGCAGGTGTTGTAATTTTACGTTTGTCGGTTTATGTAACGGCACCTTCTATTAGTCGGATTATATTGAAGTTAAAGCTGTGTTATGCAACCGGTGTGCGCGGCACATTGGTATGGCGCCACAAGATTTCAGGTGTGATTTTAGATATTTGAACATAAAAGTAAGAAATAGCAATATTTTACCTTTCGCGTTACACACACAAACACAGTTTTATCATGGATAGTTTTATTCAGTATGTGTAATGGTTTGTCTTCATATGTCCACATTCCTGTAAAACAAGAATTTATATGTTGACACATATTCGTGGCCATCTTTCGTTAGGCGAAATTATGTGACGTGCCGTCATGTGACTTGACAAATTAGGGCGTGCACCAAGGTGAAGAAAGTTCGCGGAACACCGCAAAAATGGCCCAAATTAGGATACTGTCGGGGAATCTGCCCGGAGGAACTTAGGAATACCAGAAAACCTCATTAAATATAATTAGCCTACGTGCTGAGATCTAAACCCGAGGCCTACCGAACATAAAGCAGGAGTGCTAAGCACTCTTTCTTTATAACAGGCATGATGAAAATCCTAATAGATTTTAATTATTCTTTCACAAAATTTAAGCGTGCATTAAGATAAACATTATATCAATATATGCTAGGCATTACTAGTGTGAGATACTTTTGATATAAGACTATAAATATGTTTTGGAGTTCGCTAGCTCAGCTCTCGTCTTGAGGTGTTCGGCTGTCATTAAAACAGATTTTTGTATTATATTTTATTTTAGTGACGTCTGGAATGGAACACAGAACGTCTTAAATTCTGACCTAGCAGTTTAACCGCTAGGTCACCTCAAACAAACAACAATGTTCAATAAAATCGGCATCTACTTAATAGACCACTGACACAAAACTCAGTAGCTTTTGTGAATCATTAGCATGAACGTTATTTGTGGTGAACCAAACAAAGAAGTATACTTCTCTGTTACTTCATTAAAACACCTACGTATATTCAGAAGAGACTAGAATATGTAAGAAACCAACAAATTAACCCTCTAAAGCCGAAGATCGTCTAAATAATACTTAAACATTCAGTTCTTACCTCAAAGCAAAGACAATACTTCCCCATTACAGACATCCGGCAGTCAATATTGTTTTAAGGAAATGAACATTCTTTAACAAAACCCATCAATACGCTCAGAGGACAAAATTCAGAGTAACCAAGCGGTACATAGGCCTCTAGTTAAAAGTAGGTTTCAGGGGATTAATTACAACCCTACATTCCGATTTCGTTTCGCTGTGGTAAGAAAAAATAGTTTTATGCCTCCCGGAAGAAGTTACGTTCTTCCAGAACATTTTTTAGAGTCCAAAAAAAGTAATACCAAATGGACGCGGTAAGAAGTAGAATTGAAGTTAACCCTCAAGGGCGGATTTCCTTTTTAATCCAGGTTCCTCACTGCTGAGACCTCAACATAATAACTGTTGTTGTTTCTTGGCTCTACAACCCGGTTGTGGGTTTTCGCTGCCTCCTTTTTCGGAGGTTTCTTGGTCTTAAAATGTGCATTTAGGCCCGTTTCACACTGTCGATCGGTCGCCGGGGACCACTAGGTAGAAAAGCTAAGTACGAGCTTACACATGAGGGCGACCGCGACCAATGGTTGCCGTCGACCAACAAGCAGTGAGCGATGCACAGGAGACCAACGACCACGAGATACATTGATGGCAATGGCGGGCGACTCAGTCAGCGACCAGAGCTCAGAGAGGTCACATATCCATTGTTTCTTGTTTTCTCCCGTCTTGTTCATGTCACTCAAGTGATCAGTATATCATGAGTTTTGATACTTAAAGATTTATTTCGGCTGTAGTGTCACGAAGAGCCTTTTCGGACCTTGCAAGTCCCGATTATGCAAACAGGGAGTTGAAAAAAGGTCAGCCTCAGTAAAAAAAAAAAAAAATACTTTGGAAGCAGTCAAGCAGTATGGACATCGAGGAGATCACTATAATGAAAAAAATTCGTCAGTGGGAAGAGGGACGAATTTTTTTCATTATAGTGATCTCCTCGATGTCCATACTGCTTGACTGCTTCCAAAGTATTTTTTTTTTTTTTACTGAGGCTGAGGCCTCTGTCTGCGCTGGTCGCCCTGCTGGTCTCCTCGTTTGGTGATGGTTTTAGTCGTTCAGCGACTGTGTCGACGGCGACCGGTCGACAGTGTGAAACGGCCCTTACGGGTACTGAGCGACCACTACTG
Source organism: Zootermopsis nevadensis (assembly GCF_977971745.1). Lineage (NCBI taxonomy): Eukaryota > Metazoa > Arthropoda > Insecta > Blattodea > Termopsidae > Zootermopsis > Zootermopsis nevadensis. The sequence goes on along the minus strand of NW_028259153.1, from coordinate 8,674,677 downwards.
ACTCTGCACAATTTCTACTCAATCCTGATTTGACTGCCAGAGCCATCTAGCAGTTAATCAGGAGACTTGGGTGAGAAATGGCCTCTGAATTTTTGCTTACGAAACATCTTGCATCATGCTCGTAAGGTTCTTTTACATGCCGTAAATCTACGACATGGGACCGCCGGCTATCAACGTAGAACTAGATACAGGCTGAAAGAAGAGAAGGTGAATATACGCATACGAAATGGGCGGCTAAAATGCAACTTACTGACAGGATATCACGTACATATGAAATAAATACGGAATGGTGATGTAAAGAATCATTGCCACAGTGACCACATTGAACACAATATCACAATTCACACGTGAGGTTACGTGAGCTTCTGCACAAATTCTGATATGTCCGGTTTCACACAACCCCGAGATGGCGCGCGTGGTATATCAGATGGCGGAGAGGGGCGAAGCATGTGTTTTGAACGGAACAGGTTCTCACAGCACGTAACCACTGTCAGCATTTAACAAACTATTCATGTGTAAACTACTTTTATACCCACACATGTGTGAGATCACGTTCAGCTTCTATTAAAGTACTGGATTCATGTTCGCCGGTAAAGTCCTTATCACTTCAGGCGATAAAAAGTATGAGTGAACCCACCTGTTTCGTAAACTAAAAGACAAGATCACTGCTCTGTGACAAACCGCATTAGCCAACTGAACCGTATTTAGTGCCCTCCATGAGCTTGGAAAATACATTTTTGTGTTCTGAGGCAGAACGGTTCTGATTCCATGAGACAAGTCAAGTTTCATCACACGAAAAAGCTATAAAATTTATTCTATATGACAAGCCCTACGCACATATTACAGCGCTCTCACGTTTGTCTTCACCTTTCGTTTGGCATCAAACCAATATTACAATCAATGTGCAAAACACCTATTAATATTCACGTTTGTAATTTCGAAAGTAGGGCGGTTTATTTTTATTTTGCTGGAAACTGGGAACAATCTCGGCCTTAAATGTGACAGGTAATGGTTAACTTTTCCGGAATCTTGCTAATCCAGCTGGGCAAGTCAGAAGGCAACCACAAAGGGAAAAAAGAGAGATATAGAGAGAGAGACAGAGATTCGTATGAAGTCTATCGGTCTATACTCAGCGTCATGGCTGTAAATAATAGTGCATTAGTCAGCGTAAAAAACATGACTATATATTCATTAAACTATCACCATAAATAGTTACATTACTTCAGCGCAGGTTAAGAAAACTCGGCCAACAACCCCCCCCCCCCCCACACACACACACACAAAAGTTACTCATATAAACAATAATGAATTTTCAACGGGAATTACAATATTCAATTTATAACATTTAATTCAGCTGAAAACCCCTTCAGTGGGAAACTTCACATGACGTCTTCTTATGGTGTTTAGAAAAGGACAGTTAAGTGTTGCTGGAACGAATGCACTTAGAAAAGGAATCGGTTAGTAACGGAATAATTCAGCACACTATCACTGGTCAAATTAACGATAAAACATCTCAAACAAACATTAATGTGTATATTATGGTCCAAGTAAATGAGATGACCTTGAAGATTTTAACTGTACAAGATGGTACAAACACACACTTCGTATTTTCTTCTTTTGCCCCTAAGATCACAACAATCATACGGTACCGTGGTACATACATAAAAAATAAATAAAAAAATATTCACAGTAAAAACAGTTTTAATCTACCGCTACCCCTGCCTTTCCGCTATTATTCGTGGTGGACGAAGTGTGGCTCTACGTTCTTCTGGATAACGCATAGACGTCTGCGCCAAACAGATTGCGACACAACAAAACTAATTGCAAAGGCAATTTCCGGCAACGTCACGTCACACTCGAAACACGCCTTTATCCTGGCATATCCTTGCTCGTTTACATGACGCACGAATCAGAATAAAAACGAAACGCTGTAACCACACAAAGCCCAATAAATGACAGATTAACATTTACCTTTTCAATAAAAGAGAACTAGAAACCAAAGTTCAAAGTTCACAACTTCATCAGCGACCCGCAAATGATTAATTAATGACTGACTTTATTACGCTATTTCAATTGTATTGGTTAAAACGAAGAAGAAGATAAGAGAAAGAAGTGTGAAAAAAGAGACACCCATGGGCTACTTGAAGGAAGAAATCCCTAAACCTGCTTGCGAGTATGAGGTATAAACTATTATCCCGCCACTGCATTCTACTCCAATCCGTTTGAATCCAGTCCACATTCTGTTTCCTAAAAATTTATTTAAATATTGGGTCTATCCTCACATCTACGGCCCGTTCGACAAACTGTGCATCTGGTACCAGCAGTATATCAAAAACTGAAGCAAAGCAATTCCCCTCCCATCCTCACATTGCATCATTTCAAACCAACGCTGTTGTAATAGCCTGCAACACGCTGTTCACTGCACATTCCCACGACAGCCGCAAAGCCCAGCGAGACCACCACATGGAATGGAGTAAAACTACAAGCCACAAGCTACAAGGTCCGTGAGATACGCGTCATGTGCAGTGTAGCCCACTCGAACGCTGAAATGCAAGCCTCTCCCAAATGCGTTATTTCGAGAGATTTCACTGGTTCGGCCCTCCAGTATGTTTTAATCGATTATTTCTAGAACGACAGAGATCAATGTTACTGAGACTCGGGGTTCTGAATAGAATACAAGGACCAAGGTCGACTACAGATGAAGCAATAGAAGGAAGTAAATTACATAGGTCATGGGAAGCTTAATAATTTTTACTATTCACCAATGGATGGTTAATGCAACACGCATTAGAAAATAAAACATGAGCACAAAATTTTATTCGGAATACGTACCTGATGCACACATACCGCTTGAGATACTTGTGGTATATTATTATGATAATAATAAAATGTATCTTTAAAAAGCACATTTTAAACGTCGGTCAACTTCTACGTGAATATACGGCGCAACATCTCAGAAAGCTGTCATCTTCCAGTATTCAGATGACTGTCATCGGAGATGCTTTGTTGTGCAGTCTGGTTGAAATTACTACCTCTGAAACGTCGGCCAATTCTTACCAGACTACACGACACAACAACCCAGAAGACAGCAACCTACAGAATCATCGCTGTGATAACTGAAGTCTCAACTGGGTATTAGTCGAGCCGAGTCCACACCACACCATCGCGTGTCTTAACACCTTATGCCATCGCCCCATTTAATCATTAATTTCGTCATACATGTCTTCTGAATTACTTGTAACATATGAACAGTCAGTGAAGTAATCGACAGCTCTTTAACAACTACATTTTTGTTTTTGCGAGGCTCTCGAAATAGTCTTACTGAAGACCTAGATCGGACTTCTTCTGGTCTAGAATACTCTTTTTAGCGCCCACTGGCAAGTATACAAGCTATGCGCATAGGTAACTGAATCCGAAACCACAAACCTGTTCTACATTTGGGTACAGCCTTCCTGAAAAGCAGGTGTAACTAACAGAGGGTACATAAAAGTTTCACCTTGTGAAATATGTACCACTGATAACACTTCACCTTCCATCATGCCACTCAACCTTGTGATGTTGCTGTCAAAATTGCACCTGCCTCCGTGACAACACGAACACAACATTGTTTCCAGCGCTAATTATTTCCAATTTTAGCTGTTCAAGTCCCCAACTCAACGCATCGTTCTCTAATAATATTAAAGGAATACGTAACAAAATAAAAGACTTAGTGCAGTGATATTAAATTATTATATTTTTGGTTATTTAACACATTTTTCAAACCAGCATATTATACAGCGTCCTTTATCAAACAAAAAAACCCATTAACACTTGTTTTTCTGTAAAACTGAATTAAATTCAGTTAAATCAGCTCACGAGAACACCCATGTCAATATGGAGTCAATTTCCAATGCACTGCAGATGTCTCTGTCTTTAACCTCCGAAACGTTGGAAATCCAGCCCACAACAAGCAGTTTTGCACACACGGCCATACGCAGGCATATCTATTATACATGACTTGAATGTAAGTCGTAAATTTCAAACGGTACGATCCACAGTTCACGGGCTTCTACCAAACATCTAAAATGTTCACTCCTCAGAAACGAAGCGAAAAAAACTGTGTTACAAGAATGAACCAGCCATTTTGACAGCTAACAAACATTCCCCAAAATATAACCTTAGGTTAATCTGAATACCAGCGACTGTTTCATAGCAAACTGCAGACTTGTGTAGCTACTTGACAGAACATGCGCCATCTCGCCATTTATACTGCACAAGAACACCAGCGCATTTAATTATCAAACCTTGTTAAGAAATAAGATCCCACTTCGCTCAAACGTTAGTATGACTGAGCTACCGTTTTGCTTCACCTTCAGAGGCAATGCAGCGTCCAACGTACCGAAAGCCAAGACCATAAAACGCCAGCACGTTCGAAATGAAGTGGCCTATTTCAAGGTACCGACCTCAACATGTCTGAGGAGGCGGATAGAAAGGTATTTAATAAAGTAGGCCACGATATTAATCCACGTGAACAAACTATCCCAACATCGTCAAAAGCTGAGTTAGGAAGCTGTGTTGTGAGTTCAGAGAAAAGAGTGTGAGATAAAGCATATGCATTTGACTTGAAGACAAAGCAAACTTCTTGTTAGTCACTGAACTGTATACAAAACAAAGCCATAGCCAGTGTGTTAAAACAAAACAGCCAACCCTGCTACAGTTATCAAGTTATCCAAACAGATGTTTAATGCCACAGCAACAGATGTTGTATTGCAGACCGTGTACAGTCTAGGGAACACAAAATTTTATATACACACTTCAAAAACTACAATCACCAGTTACACGACGGGCTGAAATAATTAACGGTCGGGTAAGTGACTGCCAATCGATATTAGTTCGACATAATCACGATTCAATGAAACGCTCGTCGTTTCTACTAGGAAGAAACTCGACTAGAGAAGGGACAGATGCCCAGACGAAAATAACTGTTCCTAAATTGGAGAAAGAGACATCGTTGTATGTTTCGTTAATGACTGTTTAACCGCACAAAATCAGTTACGTCTTCAGCGTCTAAACTGTAGTTTTACTGAACGCATGTCACAATTCATACAATTTATTTTATGCTTTGTGGTTTATTAACTACACTGTCAATATCTCATATTACATCGCATCGAATGACAGGCTGATTAATAAACAATGAATTGAAAAGGAAATGTAAGGAAGCGGCCGTGGCCTAATTTAAGGGACTACCCAGGAATTAGCCGGGAGGGACTGGGAAAAGTCAGTAAGAACCTCAAGAGCTGTATACGCTCTCTGGGGAGAGATCTGAATACGGGACCTCCAGAATATGAAGCAGGAGTGTTACCCACTCGACCAGGACGATAGGCATTTTATAACGTTCCTAAATAATATAAAATATTAATAATATTCCAAGCAATATATCTTCCAACACCAAATCTAATCTCTTCTATTGGCAATACAAGAACCAGTGTTATAAACTGATTAAATAATTGAATTTGAGAACAAACATAGTTTATATGCCTGCACAACAAACGCAGAAAACACTATTTAAAAATAAACATGTTGTTCATTATGTTTGTTACTATTAATTATAAAAATTCTGATCAGTGACGTGATACATACAAATACTCAGTCAAATGGTAAGACATTATCAGAAGAGCAAACCACTTCGCTTTATCTTAAAAGCAATTACGCCGGCACCAAACGGTTTTTCTCAACACGTACAAAGACGAGTACTTTGTCACTTGTAGCAAATATGATTTCTTGGAGAGCATACGACGATCCCGCTTATAAAAGTGGATGGTATATGTAACTCCCCGGTGATAAATCAATTAATGAGGTTCATGTGTTCATGAAGGATAGATGGATGCTACACTTAACAAACCTCAGAAGTCAGAAGCGTCATCCATAATTCAACTCCCTCGTACAGAATACAAGAGAGACGCGGATGTATCATACGACTAAATGTAATCAATGAAAATAACACCGTAAGTGATGTTTTGAATGTTACCACATTATTCCGATGTTTTAAAGGTCATACTGCCTCCGTCATTAGGGCGATGAAAAACCCTGATGACGGAGGCAGTATGACCTCTGAAACATTGATGTACATCTACCAGACTACACGGCGCAACAACCCAGAAGACAAAAATCTTCAGACTCACCGCCGTGAAAACCTCAAATCCTACATTGGCCCATTAATTTTCTTCTACTCCGAGTTTCTGTTAAGAAAACATGCTAAACCCACGCTCCGTAGTTATTCCAAAATTAAAAATAAATTATAGATTAAGCTGACTTCAAGAAATAAATACCAAAGTCTTCAATACACATAATGTCCCATACAGACTGTACATTCCGACATTTTTAGTAAAAAATATCAAGTGTCACAGAACTTGACGGAAGCTCCAGATTTCAAAAGCGGGGGAATGACGGGCTCTTGTGAACGTTCCGATTCCATAAAAGGCAAGGAATTTTCTTAACACGTTGAGTTCTAAATATTCTAACTAAAAAACAGAACGGATTCCGGGTTCAGTGAGTACGCAATGACGAAAAGACGTATTCCTATTGGTACCCCGGGTCCAATTCAGGCTAATGTTATTAACCCCTTGATATTCCGTTTAAAATCCAGTTTCTTCGGACTTTTAAATTTTAAATGGGGCTGTTTTACGTTTTACTACTTTGGACGGGTCCGAATCCTTTTAATGTTACTGAAACGACGGAAGATGGAGTACCGCCACTGTGACGTGGTACCCACACGAGACAAGAAGCGTCCGCTGCTCGTTGGGCAGACTCTCTTGCCGTCGAGTATAACATCAGGGATTTACGTGGCCATACTATCTTCGAATCACTAGATAAGCATTCAATTGACGTGCTGAGAACAAAATGTTTTTGGTTCTTGGGAAAATCAGGGTAATTCAAATTCAACTATTTAAATCACGAAATGAATAAATACTGAGTGACATTTTGTGATGTTCACTGGTCCTTGTCCCAGCGACAGTTCAATGAAGCTGAGGTTCTCCTACATCAATCTTCAATTCCTACTGTTCGTTCATCCTCTACCTAACAAACTAGAAGCAAGAAACCACTGGCAACAGAAAACAAACACTGCAAAAGAAACAGACTTTGGTGACAGGCGTGGTCTTCGAATATTAACATCAATTTACCCTTCTCTGGGCAAGTTAAACTGGTACGTGGGAATCGCCTAGCTACGAAATTTCTACTGCCATCAACGGTGGTGGGGACAAAGAGAAGAAGAAACAGGAAAGAATTGGGAAGGAAGAAATGTGAAACTACAAAAGGGTAGAAGAACAGGAATGGAAGAGGAAGGAAGGAACGAACGAACAAGAAAGAAAGAAACAGGTAACAAACAAACAAAACAAAAATAATGTTACCTAAGAAACCAGACCAGCCACTACACTCGGTCCTCATAAGTCGTTCGGCTACTGTTAAGCTCCCCCCCTTTCCAGCCCTCTATCTCTCACTCTCTCTCCTTTATCTTGTCCAAGAAATCACATGTGATGTTCACACAAAGTTGTTCGACCCGAAGCACGAACATTTTCAAAAGCAGACGAAGACAAATTACATCTCGATGCTTCGCAGACAGAATTTGCGTATCGCGACAGAGCGGGGACAAGCTTTAAAACGCATTCATGGATGCAAAAACTTAAACACATATATGAAATTCAGCACAGCAGGAGTGTCGGCCGAACAAATGTAACTTCATTTATATATTCCAGGGTACTCCAAAATATATAACTCCCGTTGTTTAAGCAGTCAATTCAAACTTTATAAAATGTCTGGTAGTTACTATTCCAAATAAAAACTTCTTGCTAATTTATTTAACGAGGTTATCTCGCATATATTTCAGATGGGAATGTATTATTAAACTGCGTACTGGGAACGACCCGTTCTTGAAGTGCCTGAGCACTGCGGGTCCCAACTTTTTCGCTGGCTCGATCTATAGACATTCGGTAGGACTCCTTGGACGAGACTATTAAACATCTCGAACAAATACCAGGTCTGTACGAGCGTCATAAGTGAATTAACGTGGCTGAGAACAAGGATTAGTGGCGGGCTGTTATGAACATAGTAATGAATTTCTTGAAAAGCTCAGCGATTTTTGGTTTCTCAAGAAGGACTTTGTTCCATGCAGACAGCCACCAAATGCAAAAGTTTCAATGCGCAAAATGGGATAAATAGTGCGAATGATGAACTGGGAAAGACGTGGCATATTTTAATATTATCTCGCCTGGACGAAGTAAGATAACAATGCAAACCATTGATCAGGGCAGGCGAAAGAAATCCGGAATACGATTAAGTATGAATCCTGTCTGAGATGGCACAAAAACCTTTATGACACTCTACCGTACTAAATGATATTTCAGGTTCTCGTAGCAGCGAGAAAAAGAGGACATTCTTATGGGATGCTCGGCCCTGTGGTCTCGTCAAAATTAACGGATGATTTAGATGTACTTACCGCCTCCATCATCAGGGCACGTGGCATGCTCAGTGCCCTGTTGATGGGGGCATCAAGCACCCCTGAAATGCCAGTCAGTTTCTAAGAGACATTAAGGTGCAACATCATACAAGACAAGTCATCTTCTGATTCTACTACATACTCTTTGTCAGTCAATAAATTAGGCTTACATTACAACGCTGTTATCTGGGTGGATGCATGTAATTATTTACTTACTTATATGTAGTACTTAAAGAGCGTATAACGTAATATCTGCATAATGCGCAGAAATGAAGATGGCAGAGAGATGAGAAATGAACCAAGGGAAAAAATATGAACATGGTCTTACTGCATTCGATCAGAATTTTAATACACCATTAACCTTAGGAGGGCGGTATTTGGTAAAAATTTTATATAAACATAAGATTTGCTAGTTTAGGAATTTTTAAGGATACGGGGAGGAATTGGAATGTTAATAAATCTGCATAAGAATTATGAAATGAACAGGCAAACAAAACCATAAAAATTGTGGTTTATTTCCAGGACATTAACCGTGCTTGCCGAGACCTCTCATTCACGAAACCAGGGCAGGGAAATTCAACTTTAATAAACTGTGTTCTGTGACCACATTATTGAAATGCAAGACAGTCAGACGTTCTAGCGCGTTTAATGTAACAAGAAAACACAGCTTACGCAAAAATAGAACAAAGAAAAGAGAGAAAAAATATAGAATGGATAAAAATGGAATATGGGAAGAAAGATAAACATCGAAGGGAAGAAATAAATAAATTAATAAATAAAAGTAAGAAGGGAATGGGGACGATATGAATACAATAAAGAGGAACGCAGAAGTTTTACTAGAGGCTAGTAGACAGGTGGGGCTACAAGTAAATTCAGAAAAAACTAAGTACATGTTAGTATCTCGTCATCAGAAGACAGGCGAGCAAAATTATCTTAGGGTGGCTAATAAATCCTTTGAAAGGGTTACAAAGTTCAAATATTTGGGAACAACAATAACAAATCAAAATGATACTTGTGAGGAAGTTAGGAGGAGACTAAATTCTGGAAATGCTTGCTACTTCTCACTTCAAAATATTTTGTCTTCCCGTCTGATTTCTAAGAACCTGAAAATTAAAGTATACAAAACAATAATCTTGCCTGTTGTTTTGTATGGGTGCGAAACATGGTCTCTCACTCAGAGGGAGGAACACAGATTGCAGATGTTTGAGAATCGGGTGGTGAGAAGGATATTTGGGCCTAAGAGGGAAGACGAAGGGGTATCGAGAAAACTGCATAATGACGAGCTTAAAAATCTGTACTCCTCCCCCAGTATTGTGAGGGTGATTAAGTCGAGAAAAATGAGATGGGCTGGGCATGTAGCGCGCATGGATGGGACAAGAGGTGTGCACCGGGTACTGGTTGGGAAACCTGAAGGGAAGAGACCGCTGGGGAGACCTAGACGTAGATGGGAGGATAATGTCAGGCGGGATCTATGGGAGATAGGAGTTGAAGGAGACTGGATTTTGTTGGCCCAGGACAGGGTTCGGTGGAGGGCTTTGGTTAATTCGGTGATGAACCTTCGGGTTCGGTAAGCCATCTAGTTAGTTAGTTAAGAAGGGAATATTTAAATAAATATGAGGCGTATAGGAAGAAGTCATTCAAGGTATTTGACAGCAGGATGCTGGGAAAATATCTGGACTTAACAGAGATGAAGCTGGCAAAACTTCATGAACAGCGCCAGAGGAGATTATTGGGACAAGTAGCACGCATGGAAGAAATGCAAACAAAACAGTAAGAAAACATGAAAGAAAGAGGTCACTTGGTGGACCTTGACGTAGATGTGAGGAATGCAATAAAGTTGTATTAAAAATAAGATATGGTCTGGACAAACATGACATGTGTACATCCCCGTTTCTAAAGAAGACGGTGATTTACTGATCAGCTTAGCGATAATCACTTTCGCTTGAATGAATCTACTCTGTGGACTTTTAACCTATTCTGTACGAGATCTTCGAAAGCAGTTCAAATGAAAGAAGCGTACAAAAGGTAAGACCACTGTCGAGGTGTTGACAAACATCAAAACACCCTGCAAAGAAACACCCATATTATTGTCTCAAATGAAAGATCACAGACCGCGATAGCTCAGCAACTGAAGTGAGTTGCTACATCTTGAATATCCGAGGTTCCAGAAATCCCTAGAAAAATTCGTCACATCGCCATCACGTGCAGACTGTCCCTGGGGCTATCCAATCCTTCTATCCTACGGAAACCAAGAGACATTTTCTCCGATAATAAAGTACGCAACCGCTACACCACCGTTGAACGCTGGCCTTGTAATCCTGGGGTCTCGGGTTCGATTCCCGGCGATGCCCGAATTTATAACTTGTGTTGGGCAAGGCAACACGGAGTTTTCCTCCGGGGGCTTCCCCGGTTTCTCCGTGGCATCCCAACAATTACTCCATTCACACACACAAGAAGGCAATGGCAAACCACTTCTGGATCATCTGCCAAGAACGTATATGAACAGGTCCCAGTCCGAGAAAAGGATGGAAGGATCCTGTTCATATGGATCTTTCGACAGACAGAACACTAAATAAATAAAAAATAAAGTACTCACCACGAACATCTGACCATTCACCTCCACATGATACCAAGGACAGAAAAGCATGGTGTTATAACTTATGTCTTCACAGAATTCTGATTATGTATAGGGATAACCAATATCTACACACAAAAGTGCGCACGCCGTTATAAAACGCTTTCTTTACAACTCTTGGCTTCAAATACAGACACACTCGTATGTGGTGCAGGCTAGATACTCAAGTTTTGTTTAGTATCCAACATGTTCACCTCATAAAAAGTGTAGTGGTATGTAGAACAGCTGCAAAAACTTATAATTTTGGCCAAGGCGAATGGCTAAATCTCCACTAAATAAACAAGCAAAACTCATTAATTTGTGGCACTGAAACCACTCAACTACATTTACACCTAATTGTTGACGTGTTACTGTTTATTACATTTATAGGAAATACTGCCAGAGATGAACATTACATGAATTTTTTTATGTAAGAATTACGCCAAAGTCGTGTTCAAATGAATTCAACTAAAAGACGGACCTCAATTCTTACGAGTCTTGGCGAGATTACTAGTTTCGTGGATTGGTCGTGGTTGACTGACAACGTCTACATTTTGTAAGCATTCCTTGCAGAAAGTACGCAAAATAGTAAACAATGAAAACGTTCCCTGTCCATCCATGAGTTTAATATTATTTTAATAAACGGATTTCAATTAAATTTAGCACTGACGATTTACGATGACGAACATCCTCTCCGTTGAAATTGGTCCAATGAAATCTCTATTTTACATAAGACACAAACCATATTTTACAAATTTTCTCAGAAATGGCTCAACATGCAAAATAATATTACGTCACATAAAGTGCAGGCCACAAATGTAATTTCAAAACATTGTTGATGTCGTAAATATTTAAAAAATACAACAAACAATAATTTACGCCTGCGAAGTGTTACAAGTGTATTAGTAGTTGGTTATTTAATAATAGGGTTATAAGTAAAAGTAAAAATGTAGCGTTAAGTAGAATCCCCGTCACCGTGGCATGGCCGGTGCTACCTAAGATAAAGTATTTCACGTCTCCTATTTAGAAAACTAAAGATTCAAACACACAAAATTATTATCCAACTTGTTTTACACGGACGTCGAACTTGGTGTCCGAACTGAACAGAGAAACTTAGACTGAAGACGTTGGAAATAATTGTCCATAAGAGGAAGGTAGCAAAATGTGTACAGTGAACATTGCGTAAAGAGGATCTGCATAACCTGTAGTAAACTCTTCTCCCAAATAGTAACAGCAGACATGTAGCACGCATGAATTAAAAAAACATTCTAGGATATTACTATAAATATCCCACTACCACACAATCATCTGACCATTATACGCTGAAAAAGTGTCCTCATAACAAAAACTGTGTCAACAATCCGATCCTGTTTCATATAAATCGCGTTAGGCTGTGTGTACGTAGTTTCTTTTTAGAAACCTGCATTATCGACATGACACTATCATAATATATCTTAATTATCATTAGAGATCTCTCCTTTATCTTAGGATTATGATGCATGTAGGCATGGCTGGACCTCTGGAAGGCTACTCTGCCGCCCCCATCATGAAAAATTTTACGCACGCACGCACAAAGCTCTTTCAATTCCTTTGAACCCGCTGTTCCCTTACATAGATGCATCACGCACAGACATATTTATATACACAACTCGTTTGACTACACAAAATTATAAGCTTCCTCATAATAATGCTCCAACGAGATATGAAAACTGCATACGTAATTCAGCACCACGAAGAAGATTTACATGGCGCCGAAAGCAAAATTCTCTCTCTCTCTCTTGAATCATCAGTTACTTCTTGAGAGAAAATACTGAAATGGGGGGGGGGGGGAGGGGGAGGAGAGTCCTGTTTGTACAACAGGCAATACAGACTCGTTTCGTTTTGTACTTAAAGAAGGACCACTGCCACCGGGTGCAAACCCAATTGCAGTAAATAAATAATAATAATAACTGACACTGTCCTACTTTTAGTGATATTTCAGGTTCTCACGGTGGTGAGTATGAAGACAGCGTTCTGGGATACTGAAACTACACGGCGAAATATCTTCCGAAAAATGCATTTCTGAGAAACCATAAATGAAAACACAGTGTGAGATTACCTGTTTGACACACAACCCATCGTTTAGTTAACATTAACATATCTTTAAATTTATTTCTGTAAACAGTTGTACCACTAGCGTTATTTTTAAATCAACAGGTTATTGAAGATTTCTGTCTTCTGGGTTGTTGCGCTGTGTAGACTGGTCGATGTTAGCCAACGTTTCAGAGGTCATCAGGGACGGAGGTAGTATGACCTCTGAAACGTTGGTTAACATCGACCAGACTACACAGCGCAACAACCCAGAAGACAGAAATCTTCATACTCACCGCTGTGGAAACCTCAAATCTATCAACAGGTTATTAATTTCGTTCGAAAAAAAAGTCTCTCTGCGATTGACAATGTTGTTTTTGTTATTAATATATCATTATCGTCATTGAGATGACAATTTCAGTCGGAAGAGAAGGCATCACTTGAAACATGGAAGCGCAATATCAAATTGAGCCTTAAAAAAATAGGGTGTGAGGGTAATGGAATTTATTAAAATGCCAACGTGTCTATTGGGAACAACGTTCGAACCCGGAACTATTTTATCACGAAACAATAAACCCCAATGAAGAACCAGTAGTGTGCCAGCGACCGCTGCTCTGGCTGACACAATCTGTTGCCGCCATACTTGATTAATAGCTTTCCAATCGAGTGGCCAAACGATTTGATAAAGATTTACAGTTATGTTCATATTATACTACTTGCTACAAACGTACCAGAGCCCTATGAATTACGACAAGAGCCATAAATTATATTCGCAATGAAACCGCGGCAGCTTAACCTAAGCGTTCTGGAATAAATGGGGAGTTTTATTGGGTACGGTTCACAGATAAAGGAAGAACTCTCAATAACTACTTGACCGTGAGGAAATGGTGGTGGGGGGGGGGGGGGGGGGGGGCAAACTTGTATCACTACTCTCCCCACTTTTCTCTTCAATGCTTTACAAAGAAATTTTTGAAAGTGTCGTCATTAGCAATATAAATTTTCTCTTACCTCAAACCGAATATAATCGTAAATAAATTTGTTTCTGGCTGAAGAACACTTTCACGAGCAATGAAATAGTCCCATTTCTCCCACTAAAGATTTGTAAGACGCGAAAAAAATTTCCATAATTCCCAGCTTGAAAATACACGTGAACGAACCTTACCATAACACTCTAATATGTGCTTACAGTCTGCTTACTTGAGATCGCAGTCCCAACCGCAACGCGAAATGTGCCAGCTGCTTGACACAGCATTGTCACAGGATACTTGTGACAGCAGACACGTCGTGAGAGAAGAACTAAGGATTTAGCAGTTTGATGATCTCAGTGGTGCCGTCATTGACCTATTATACCTGAGATGATAGACAGTCAAAACATATTCTCCCTTCCTCCCTCACCTTTTAAAACACGCAGTAGAAATGTTGCTGTTATTCTCATGTTTTCTCTATCACTGCAATACTATTTGCCTATTGTACTCTATAAATACAGACAACTGTTCTTAACAGTCACGAACAAACAGAAATAACTTCTATAAGTTACACAACAAACCAAATAATGTTTTCTTCATGGATAATATACGAAACTGATGACATAAACGCTGTTCTAATAAACAAGCACCCACCCCAAGCCAGTTACAAAGAAAGAACTTAAGCAGCATCTATAAATGTAACATTTTACATTATTTATGTGATAAATACTGACCAATACCGCGCTCCAAACCTTTATTATTGCAAAGAATAAAAAATAATTATTTTAAAATCAAGAACCGTAATATGAAATGACACCAAATGAGGTACAAGGTTAGAAAGCAGTAACAGCACGACTTCATCGCATCTCATCTCATCTGCAACGCTGTGATGACGAGACCTGAAGCAACGATATGAACCCCTTTCCTCAAGTCCTGACATCGAATGAAAGGCACCCACCTCATTACACTGAGGAAAATCACCAACACAGGACAACCACGTCGAGAACCAAAACAGCACACATGTCCTCCGGCTGTAAGTGGCAATTCACTATTAGGTGTAGCCGTTTATGAGGCTATTTCAATATTACCACCTCGTGTGTACCCACGATCAGGTAGCAGAGGTGTGGTGTAGAATGCAGATCTTTAAACGTGTAGGCTTACAACATACGACAGGGCTTTCTCCACTGATGTAGAATCAGTCTAGGCTCATAGAATAAGCATAACAAGTGACGCCCAAGCTACTAATTCCACTGATGAGAATCGCGCGTATGCCATGAGGAGAAACTGAAGAAAGCGGTGAAAGTTTTGACAACGATTATGACAGTGACATGTTAGATAATGTCAGTCATACAGCAAAGAGCTGCAGAACACGTATAATCTCCCACGGCGCCAGAAACTAGTTATGTTAATGTTTTATTGTTCAAAGCACAATTTTGCTGCTCCTTCATTTACTGGGCTCTCTCGCCTAAGAATACTAACAACAGTGCACCAACACTAACAGTATTAACAAACACAACGATACATTAATTCAATGACAAATAATTAAACTCCCTAATAAGTCGATGGACTCCTTCCGTGTTGTAACTACGTATATAGTCTAGGAGGCTCTCACCGCTATATATTCAGAGAACCGTGAGGATGGCAGCGATACGTTGCTCCGAAACGGTGGTAAGCACCTATACCACAATCGACACTTTCAGCGCATTCTCATATTTTTCCGAAGCCCTAAATCAGGACCGAGACCATGCTTAAAATTTATTGCGCTTTTATCCGCAGTATTGTATGGTGTAGCCTTGTCTCCCACCTGATGGGAATAAAAGGTTGAGGATGTTTCAGGAAGAAGTGCGAAGGAGAATGTCAGGATTTATTACGGGAGAGGAAGAGCCTATGTGGAAGGAAATCAAGACAAAGGAAACTTCATATATATAGGCTACTGTTCACCAAATATTATTAGGGCGATCAAATAAACAAGTATGAGATGGAAAGGAGCACGTAGCACGCGTGTGGATGCGTGAGAAATGGACACAAAACGTTATTCGGAAAATTAAAGAAATGGGTTGTACAGATATGGACTGGATTCAAGTGGCTCAAAAATAAATCCAGTGGCGAGCTCCTGTAAACACAGTAATAAAACTTCCATAAAAGTGAGAAAAGTTTCTGACAATCCGAGCAACCTTCTCAAACAGCCTGCACTCAATTTTTCCACTGCAAACCTCAAAGGCTGTGTTCAGCATAGGGTCACTGGTGGTGGAGTGATGTGAAAAGGTGGAACATAAACAAATGCTCGCCAAAATATCAAGACACTGCCACTCTGTCGGCCATCTGTTGCACATGACCCGTCTCGGATTTGACGAAGGCCTCGACGTTCTACAGCAGCCTCAGCATAATTCTGCTGTCATCAGACGGCTTGTTGGCCAGAGTAGGTTCAATTAAATTTACTTAAACTAACACCCGTCCAATAAATGTTGGTCACCGGTATCAACACGAAAAATCAGATGATCACCTATTTATGCTCGAGGCAGAATTTGGCCTCGCAATCTCGGGAACCAAGGTTTCAAACGCAACCGTGCTTGAACGACCTCGACTACCGAGGTCGGCTCATTTCTTTTCCTTAACTTCTTTACGATTAGCACCATTAGCTCATGCCAAAAGAGTGCCACTAATGATAGATGAACAGTGACGTGAGCTGGCAGGAAAAGGCAAGTGTTATACACGAGGTGTGACGAGGGAATTTACTGTGGATAGTTAAATGATAAACAGAATGTACGACAACGCTTATCAATTTCATAAATATCAAGTATTTTAAGAGTAATATTCCGGTATGCTGCATTATACAAATAAATATAGTGGCAACGTGTTTTTGAATGGAATTCAGATTCGCGTGTGTTTGAGGGAGAAAAGGGAGCAGAAAAATATATCTTAAATTTGAGCATGGAATTTGTAAAAGACGAGTATGATTTTACCCACTCATGCCACGACCCCCAGGACAGTCACCTCACATGCCGACCTTAGAACACACTGTTCGATCAGTGGCAAAATATCAAAATGTGTACGACGATTCAATGATACTGCCAAGAGGCTAAAAATTACGAACTACAATAAATAATTTTTAATTACATAAGAGTCTCAGTATTTTCATTCGACTATATAATTAAGGCATGCTTCTAATTCAGGGATCAAATGATTTTAAATGACTATAAATTAAAGCAGCCTTTCTATACGTTCACTATGTAATGAATATGACGAACTAAAACAATTATACAGAGAACGGAAATCAGAATTAACAAGAAAAGAATAAAAGTAAAGGACAAAGAAGAGAATTAGAAATAACGATAGGAAGCACTAATAATGACAGAGAAAGGAATTAAGGTAAGGAAGATAAATAGGTGAAAATAGAAGGATACAAAGAAGAAAGTAAAGAGTTCTAGTGAATGTAGTGGTACATAACCTCTGAAACGTCGGTAAACTTCTACCAGACTACACGGCGCTACAACCCAGAAGACAGAAATATTCAGTCTCACCGCCGTGAAAACCTCAAATCTTAAACAGCTTCTGAAAATTTACGGATTTATAAATTTAAAATTTAGACGATGGACACAGCCTAAATATTTTTCTGGCTCGCACCAGGACACTGTTCTTTGTAAGCGCATACTTTTATTCCACTATCACTTAACAATGTCCTTTTCACCATATCACATATATGCAAATTACTTTGATTACACGCACCAGCCTGTACGTGTGTGTACTTAATTTCCTTACTCTGTTATCAGCCTGTCAATTGTATCAAACTGAAATGTGTTTGTGTACTATATGTTACTTACACAAAGACAGTGTGTAGACATCATTTTCATTACAGAGAGCCTTTCAAAGAGGTAATCGGTAAGTGTTGTAATACAATTCTTAAAATTTCACCTTTTACCTTACGCGGCTAATTCTCGGTAATGTTTACAATTCCAAATAAGTGCTCCTTTCAGTAGTACGTTATTTCCTGCAACTGTATGCTCTGGAATGTCGCCATTTACTCCGATGACCCCCAAGTATCAAAACGACTCTCTCCCCAAAGGCTCTACAGTCAGTTTCTTATCTGAATATGTCTTATTTGTCAACAAAGTACCTTGTGTCCAGTATGTGCACAACTGAATATTCCCTAGAATTATCTGTAAAACCGATGGAAACAAAATTGCATGGCGCTGTATCGCACAGGGCTATAATGCTTAACAGCACATTTGTACTGTAGCAGACATGGGATGGCGGCTAATGAAGGTGGTTTACCAGAAAAGTTCCTTTACAATTACATAAAGAATTTCTGTAACCGAGGCTGTCGTCAGAGCTATACAAGGGGGAAGTATTCAGAGGGGTGGTACACGGTGTTTGACTTTCAATTTCTATACTCTGCTAAAAGAATTAAACTTCATATAACACGAATAAGTTTTTCAATTAAGTTTATAAAGTGCACGGTTATTGTAATGTACTGAGGTTCGACGTATCAAGGACTAAAGTAATTATGTTTCAACCCCCACGATGCAAAGCTGTTGCCATAGTGACCAAAAAGAGTTGCAAGTAACGCCGTGTCCTACATATACACCCCACCCCCAGCTCCTCATCGATTTCCACTACTCAGCTTCCCTACCATGTCCTATTTCCATGCTGACCCACATCGTGTAATTCGGGTGGCAGGTGTAACTCTGATGTTAATCGATATATCGAGACGAGTACGTAGGCGACAGCGACGAATAAAATTTGCATTACTTCCTGTGAAGATGTAATTCATACACGGAACAGAAGTACTGCATAAGCAGCCGATGGTCATTCAACCGGACAAGAAGTCTCTTCTGTGTGGGCCCTTTATGGAACACGAAGGCAATTCCCATACGCACGTCACAAGATTATTCTGAACTGACTGAAACCTTGGTAACACATTAAGAAGCGTGATCAAGTTATTTCTGAATACAGAATGTGTTGCCTGCCAAATAGAACAGTACAACTAATTAGGTACATGCCTAACCAGCTGCTTTGAGAATCCGATAATACGCTGAACTAGTCAGAAATTCTTCGTATTTTATCGAAGCAAACACTTTATGCTGATTAAGCTTCGTCCGTAAGTCTGACTCATTTCGAGATAATTAAATACTAAAGATTTTTTATGCTGTTTCATTCCATAACTCGAGTTCTGTTGGACTAATTTTAACCAACTGGAACTGTTATACCTGACGTTTTCGTCCGCCTAGCTTGGTTTATGATATTAATAAGAGGAAAACGAGAGTCAACGCTCACGAATTAAAAATATGAATGCAATAGCTGATTAAACATGTCAAAATCGTTAGGCTATTCGTACAGTTCCTAGATTGTTACTATATAATATAACAGATCAGTTTCTGAAGTCACTATTAACAAACTGTCAAATGAACACATTTCAACAAAGTAACGAGAGAGAGAAAAAACCGAACTTAAAACGCGTCATCAGAATCGACCCTCTGATACTTTGCTTACAAGAGAACAGATTAATTGTATGTAAAAACCTATAAAAGGCGAGATGAATATTTCTTGACCAGATGAACAACTCTCAGCTTTAATCAGGACTCTGCTACATGAATTTACCTATAAGTAGCGTTAAATATTTGTACACAACATATTAAAATTAACAATACCGGATGTTAGTGTCATTAATAAAAACTGCTGGTTGCTTCCAAATGTTTGCAACACAGTCCTATTGTAATTGTTCCTGTATCGGACCTTCCGTTAACAAAGCACAGCGCAAATTCAATTACAATTTCCATGTTCATTTTGCGTTTTGGTCGTGCGGCGTCCAAAGTTGTTCGTTTCGTCCGCCGGTCACGCCTAAATGCAGATGCATTCTAACATACCTTTTTCACTTAAATCGTGGGGCCAGACTTGGCTCTCAGGCTTCGACTCTTTCTACCTGTGTCCAACCCCTCCAAGGCCTGGCTCCGCAGACGCTGAACACTCCTACAGGGGGCGAATATGCTGATAGTTTGTTATATGAACTGTTCCCAATTGCGTCACAGCCATGAATAGATATGCCAGACTCAGTTCTCAGAAACAAGAAAATATAATTTCTTCCATTTTCTAATCATCCTACCGAAGAAAGACTACGAAGACTACTTGATGGTGATACGCAGTCGTACATAATTAACTTCAATTGAATTTCCTTATACATAAACCACAAAGCAGACAGCAGCTTGGCAGAAAATGAGATCGTGTACATAAGGGGTAGACAAAATACAGCACGTGGACGACACAGAAAGTTGATAGGATTCTGATTAGCCAGGAAATAAAATAAAATTTTAGTTATCGAATAACAACAAAATATCATCCAATTTAGTGATCCCACCGATACTACCATGCCAGCTCGCGTCGTTAATATGGTTACAATAAAAGAATCAACAATAAGTCAACAAGAATAAAGTACATTACAAAACTATGATTTTACCTGTCAGGTGTTAAGCTTGATTTCTCATATTAAGAACATAAATTGTGGGTGAGAACAGGGAGCCAATGAGAATATTTGGAACAAAGAGGGTAGAAGTAACAGAAGGATGGAAAATATTAACTTGTAATTTTTACCAAATATTATTAAGGTGATTAACTCAAGATTTCTGAGATGAACGAGACACGCGGCACATATGAGGGATATTATAAATCCACGTGTTATAAAAAATGAAGGGAACAGACCAATTCGGATACCTAGAAACAGAAAGATAATATTAAAATGGATCTTAAATAAATAGGGTCGGAGCACGTTGTTGCTTCGATTACCTTTTATTTATAACCATAAAGAGCTGTTTTCAAAAGCTGACAGTGATTCAGCTGGTCAACAAACTCCCTACGTTTTTATAACCAAAAAAACTCATTATTGTGTCCAAAAAAGCACGCCAATGAAACCTGTTCTGAATCAGGTCGATTAATTTCACACATTCACACGCCATTTATTTACGATCACTAAACGTAAACCCCAGTGACTTCTGTCAGATACATATTTACTTAGTTCCTGCTGTGGAAACAACTGCTATGGTAAATCATCGTGGTAAATCAACATTCTACCAGTAGCCAAGTGTAGCGTACTGTCAAACAAGGAGGCTCCATTTACACAGTATATTTATTTCAATACTGTAATTTAAAACCATGTGTGTTAAAATTATAGCAGGGAAAGCAAAACTGCCCCGGAAACTTACACCACGCCATGAAGACGTATTAGGGAGTGGAGGTACGGCTCCACTCCCTAATACGTTAATCTTAATCCCAAAAGATGGGTAAAACAGTATTTCTTTCATTTATCTTTGCTTAATATACGAAATTCTGATGCACAGTATAAACGTTTCATTAAGTAATCGAAGCCGTGAAGGAAGTACTGCTGGGGTTAACACGGGCCAATTAATTGCAAAACGAGTGCTGTAAATTGAGATTATAACAGGGCGACGCTAACAAATTCAATTTCATACCCTTGAATACAGTTTATGCTAGATTTTATATGTTGAAGGCGGTGCAAATGTGGATAGAGATCTTGTGGACTGTCACCCCATGCCGTCTTGTGGGAGATGAACGTCCAGGCATTGAAAATTTGTAGTTTTAAAGTTCCACTAGAAATTAAGGGACAAGCGGTGAGTTCAGGAAACAAAGGCAAAAAACAATTTTTATATGATACGCGCAGCATGGAAACAAGCTATTATGGGGCTCAAATTATAAATACGCAAATTTGTGGCGTGTTCTTGCCAGTTATAAAATAGCAACCATTCACATTCATGTTCGTTGCCTAGTTAAGGGATCCCCGGCCGGCAGCTGTCAAAGGCAAATAATCAGTGAGAACCTGAATATGTAGGAGTAACCCCTATGCTTCTAGCCCTGGCGATGTGCGTTTAAAATCAGTTTCAGTTTGTTGTTTAAAACAAAGATAATCAAGTTAAATAAACTCTGAAGGTTTGTGACGATGGGGCGTTATAAACTGTAAAACTGTTTCTTGGACTTTGTCCATCGTCTAAATTGCAAATAAAATTACAACGTTTCGGAAGGTGGATCTAATTCCTTCTTCAAGTAAAGGGAAGAGGAGAGAAACTCTATCCGTTGGGCCCCCTCATTGAACTAGCCTCAGATTGAGGTATGATGATGGAAGCAGATCCGGCTTCCGAAACGTTGTGATTTTATTTATAACTTAGACGATGGACTAAGTTCAAGGAAACAATTTTACAGAACCAAGTTTCTTTTTTAACGTACCACATAAATTAAGAGCGATCTTGTATTTGCAGAAATGTCAAAAGCAGTGGTACCGAGTGTCACGTATTTAGTCTAGTTTTTTTATAATTTTACTTTTTTTACTCGTAGGCCTACTACAAACAAATTTGAAAAGAGCTCAGGCCACAAAATTATGTCACTCCGGCATTTGTTATCGGTAGGCTAATGTAAATAATGGTATCATGAAAAAACAAGTAATGTGATCTTCAGTGTCAGTTCGTAGGGGGAAGAAGTTTTGTATAAGATATTTTCGCTGTCCCTTGTAAAACATCAGCTCTCAATTTTTTTGTTCTCTTTTAAAGACAGTTCACATTTGGTGACCTCCGTTAAAGAAGCCATGTCCTTTGGTAAACCGGGTAGAATAAGTGGTGGTCCTAGCAGCGGCGGTTATAACATCATCCATAGTCAGACTCGTAAAATGGTATTCACTGTACATAATTTCTTTACACAGATGTCTGAACAACGAGACAAACTGGATTTTATAAAATGTCAAGACGTGTCAGCCAAAGCTTGTGGCATATGTTTCTAGAACATGCAGAGAGGCAATGATATTGAAAGATCAGCGATCTGGTGTCACCGAGAAAGAGCATCGACATTTTTATAAGAGCGACAAATCTAGATGGTTCTGAGCAAAATGTTGTAAGCAGCATCGCATTTGAAATTTATGACAGGCGAAATTCCAACAGTAAAAAGAAAACACTTTCTCTTCGAGAAAAAATTCTACCAGGGCTTAGACCACAATAAATGTTAGATGACAGCCGTCTTATGGGTTGTAACGCCGTGTAGTCTGGTAGAAATTTACTACCGCCCTGACAATGGAGGCAGCAAGGACTTCTGAAACGTTGCTAAACTTCCACCACATTACACGGCACTATAACCGAGCAGACAGACATCTTCGGATTCAAAACCTCAAATCCTTCTACAAGTATGTCTGATTAGTATGTTATTCACGATCATGAAGTTCGTCCACTATGATACAAACATTAATTTAATCGTACAAAACAATGTTTCCCTTTCTTTCCACCTCCTCTTGCATCACCTCTACCATCAGGGTATAATAACTACTGAGGCGATACTGTCGTCCGTAACGTTCGTAAATTTAACAGGGAGTAATTTCTTCTGAGGTAAGATTCGGGAAGTTCGATGCGCAAAATCACGATGTAAATTCCAAAATGTATTAAACATCAACATTCTTCGAAAACCTCTGTGTCCTTATAACTTCGCACCATAATACATGGGATGGAACACGCTCTGGCTGCAGCAGATTCTAATGGATTCAACACTCTCTCTTTACCATGTGTTTGTGGGCATGGCAACAAAGCGCCGGCCTTACGTAGCCTTCTGGTGACACTGGTTCAAACCAGCTAATGAACACGCCTTCGTGTTCCCAGTCTAATATTAGTTCAGATTTCTACCAACTTCCCACCACTCCACAGGGCTGTCGTCGTAACCGTCGAAAACAGATTCTGTGGCATTAGTAAAAGCGAAGTCGAGTATCCTGAAGGAAGGAAGAAATGGAGACTGGGAAAAAAGCAAGAAAGAATAAACAAAACAGAAAAGAAATGAAGGGAGATAAGAAAAATAAATATGGAAACGCTTAAACAAATTAAACGCAATGCCTGTAAGCGCCGTGCGAACCATTTTTCGATTAGGTGTCGATTAAAAGTTAGGATCATTCTGGTTTCCAAGTAAATCATCAATCGATCGAAGTAGACACTTCCTGAGGCAAAGATGTATATTTCTTCAAGGTTTGTGACAGTGGTTTATTATAATTCTCCCAATTTATTCTTTACACTGTCTTTCATCTGGTATATATGACTACGCCTAACATACAGGGCATTTCGGTGATCGGGTGTAGCCTACTCCCAACTTCAAAAATACGCAAAGACGAGGCAATCATTGCAAAGCGGATAATCGCTCAGCTGATCAAGAAATATCCTATATTTTACAATAACCCTAATGTTCATTACAGTGTTCACAAGAGCCCAACAATGGACCATACCTTGAGCCAAAGCCCTTAAGTTTTTTTTTACAAAGATTTGGGCAGTAAAAATCAGAAACTCTGCGTTGATGAATTTTATATAAACCTGACAGTCGCTGTCTTGCAGGCTCCTTTTTTCATACAAAAGATATTAAACTAAGATATACAATATTAACACTCTAAATATAACGGACGTACTAAGGCTGAAACAAAACAAAACTTCTTATTTTAAATCAAAATCCTAGTACATTTTGCTCCACTTTGTAATAGCAAACCTCTCTAACGCTCCTATTAAATAAAATCAGGAAGGGACGACCTCGGTTCACAGTGTTGTAACAAAGTGTTCGAAGAATGTCCTCGTTCCAGTGCTGTTAACAATGACCTCTGATCATCGAGGTTGCCTAGTACCTAAGAATTCGTCGACAGACAGGTATGGACGGGACCGAAAGATGTTCTTCGCTGACGCCAGAGAGTCAAGAGCTATTCATATTTCATTCAAGTTTCATTTATGTAAGCCCACATGACGTTTCGGGCGTTGGTTTTACTCCCATCTTCAGGTGACTCATTATACTGACACATTTTCGATTATTTATACTACTGAGGTTAATGGCTAATATCGGGATCGATATATCGACTGGTCGGCCCAAGGATTCAATCCACGATCCTTAGGCTTCGAGACATACAAACTACAACGAAGCTTCGGTGGTCGGAAACAAACACATTTCATTATCAGACCATCTAAACCACAGACAGTTCCATCTGATTATATGACACTAATGAATACTACGCGCCACCACGCCCAGGCGATCCCGGTCCCAATAGGCCTCCTGGCAGAATAAATGGGTTCTGGGGACCGTATCGGGGGGGGGGGGGGGGGGGGGGAAGGAGAGACAGCCGTTGGAGAGTGAGGATGATATTTAATGTATAAAATGTGTTAAAGCTTAAGTTCACACCCCTACACATGTTCGTGACGTGATACGCCTATAGCCAACTTTAATTTTGTTACCTGCTTCACATTCCCACCAAATATTAATTAAAACACAATTTCCACTCAACATGAAATTAAACAATTAAGAAGTAAGATCTTGCACAGTACATCCTTACAAAAGGAAAACCAACTTTTCTACATACAAGTGTTTTACTCATCAATTTAGTGCTATCAACATTGCATGGCCCCACTTAATGGTACCTGCATCTTGTCCTGGTGGTGGGGCTTGAGTACCTCAGTGACCCCAAGAGCTACTGGTAGGACCTCCCTAGCCAGATTGGTGGAGGGGCAGAGGTCAGACTAAGGCAGGTACCCTGGTCCTCCAGGTTGGTGGTTGGTCACAAGGCTAACAACCTTGCACCGTAAAAAGGAAGATGTTTCGAAACCTCAATCAAAGCCTCGGACAGACGGACCTAACAGAGGATCGAATGGAAGAGGAGAAGTGAGGTGGCCGTGGACCGAATACGGACCGGAGAGCCATAGAAGAAGAGAAGAACACTGCATGGCATACATTAAAAGAACATTAATGAATGGGAACAAGGGTAGTTATACGCATAAACCGAGTAATGGAGAAACACAGCAACAATTTCAAGCGCCAGATAATTAAAAACAACTCACAAAAGCGGAAAATTATTTCTGAGTAAAATTCCTAAACTGAACATTTTAATCGTGGGTAATTCGCCACCAGCGAAGACTCGTACATGCGATCCTGTACAATGATTTCAGTGCTGGAAATATAATCAAGTGATACACGGCTTAATTGTTATTGCTCCTAAGACAGACACAAAGTCTAACGAGATACCCTTTACTAAGCTCTAGCTATTGTTAGAATAATCCTCAACTGCGCTACAAATCTTTTTTCCGAAATTGCAAAGGCATCGTTAAGCTAAAATATCAATTACGTGAAGATATCATCCATCGTGTTTTAACAACCAGTGTGCAACGATTATTTAAACAGACGAATCATTATACAAAACTAAATTAAAGCTTATTAATCAAATAATTGTTAATGTCACATTCTTATCGGTAAATGAGTATATTTTAGTAATTGCTTAAATTCTTTGTTTTACGATAATTTTATATACAATAAATGAAATAATCAATTTTAGTTATCTATTCTAATTCCAGCGTGCTGCAAAAAAACTGAGTTATCTCAAGTGTGCCGCTAGCACCAAAAGGTTGAAAAACAGATATACACAAATCGTTGAGCCGAGAAGCTATACTCTGCCCGCCCACTTCGGATTACATGACGTCAGATGCAAACAGAAGTCGCAATTATGACATACTGCTCAGGGGTAACATTTACAACGCAAGCTGCTAAATGATCCGAGTTCAGAAACCTATGACGGGATTTCAAGTGAATGTCGTACAAAAAGAACAAACAATCCTATATAAAAGTATGACATGGCCGTTATTTTAATGTTCGTGGCAACTCAAATAATGAAGTCGAACCAGCGCGGTTACATTCAGCTAACCTCAATATAAAACGTTGCGTCGCTAAACTGTTAACTTAAAGGGAAGACATACACGTACAATTCTCAAAGGTGAGAGTTTCAAAAATAACTGAACATCTAAAGAAGCAGCGGGCAATGAGGAAATCTTTCCTACAGAACTTACAAAGTCGTTCCTACGATTCACGCAAGTAGCAGATACAAGACTTCCACGCCCTTTTCAGAGGAACCTGACAGAATCCTTGCAATATCAGGTAAAAACACCATAACATATCGCTTCAAATTTGACGTTCCTTTAAAAACGGGCTATCGTATGAGAAAGAAGTAGGCCCATGCCTATATTTTAAAATAAACGTTAGATTATTGTCCTATGTATAATTTGTGTCTGAGTTTCTTTTTCGATGTAGTGAAAATCACATGATACGATTTTAAAATTAATATAGAATTACAACTTAAGCACATCACTAGCATCTTCCAACGAGTTTCTAAACTCAAATTCAAGCCATTCATTAAGTTCTGACGTTTCATTGAACATTACTTCAAATAATTTTATGAGTGTACGTATGATACAGTAAATGTCGGTCTGGTCACTTAGTAGCCTTACCAACGCAAGAAATGCAGTGTCTACTGTCCAACCAGGGTTCAAGAATGAAGAACAAAATGTTTGTTTTGCAGGTGTCACACTGTCGTATGAAACTGAAGACAATAAATACATCAACGATGCACAACCTTCACATCACGATAGCCAACTTCAAACACAATTTTCCCGCCCCAAGTAAAGATATATAACACAATGTAGATCTGTAATGAACTTTCAAGCAAAATGTTCTCCGTTAGAGTGAGATTTCAGGTTCTGAAGGCGCTGAGTATGAAGATGGCTCTCTTCTGGGTTATAGGGCTACTTAATATGGCAGAAGTTTATAGAGATTTCAGAGCAATTTGCTTGCTGCATCTATCATCAGGGCAATCGCCCTACATCTGAAATGTCGGTAAACTACCATACTGCAAGGCGCACCAACCCAGGAGACAGCCGTGATTCTGTGTCTGTTCAATCAATGTCATCATAGTCATGCACTCTGCAGTATTAAACTTAAATTCCCGTTCCCAAGTCAGCAACAGCTGGTCCTTCGGCGTCTCTTCGCCCAACACTACATTCCAGTGCCTGCTCTGGTATTCGACATCTTCATGCTGTACTGGTCGACGTAGTTACAGTAGCCAACTCTGTTGGTCGTCCTCCAGTTTCATAGATTAAGTATATTACTCGAAACCTCTTTTTTCGGATCTGTAATTCGTGAATGATTTCGCTTTTATCACTAAATAAAGGACGTAGAATATAATCTGTGTTTCTTCCTGACTTTAGATGCGTTAGTCCTATCTGCCAGAGTTAAAAGTTACGTTTGCTGTCGAATGACATAATTATGGATTAATTGTAAAAAAAATGCTGGAGGAAGTGGCAATTACATATTTTAAGGCAATTTCCTAGAATTTGCATAGATTAGTTGATACCACGAATAACTTTAGTCAGGGTGGCCGGTCACTTGTTCAACATTCTGGTTCCAGCATGAACTTCTCTCGTGTATTAAAATGAGTTATCTACACAGAAGACTATGTCAACCAAACACCGGGTTCTACGGTCCACTGCTCTACCATAACTATCTCTAGCGAGTGCCACTCTCTTTCTACACCCTATTTATTTTTATAAATATGAATGTACTCCCCCATCTCCATTTCTAATTATGTTAGTGATTTTATTCTCGCATTCGCATCGAAGTTCATGTTCCTTAATTATATAATTTTCTTATAAGCTACCTCTTCCTGGGTAAGTCTCCTTTTCAGAGGCCAATAGTAGCTCAGCCAAAACAAAAAATGCAGCTTTTTGTAGAACCCTAAGTCTTTACAAGAGAGAAAAATATAATATAGAGAAACTTGAGCATTAATCCCTGCCCCGAGGGGTATGCAAACTCTGGATATCGCTGATCAAGAGAATCTACGCACCATAGCCTGGAGTGGAACGTGGGTTTCACTACAATTTAAATTTGTCTAAACAAATGTTTTCGATTAACAAAAACCTGTAGACTCCAGGACAATTACAACAAAAAATTAAACATTTCAAAAACAGAGTGAGAAATTATTATATACTAGGCATTTCAAACTGTATCAAAACCCAGTTAATGAACAGAAGTGAAACAAAGATTATTATAAGCAATGACGACACAATACAAACAGTACAAACGGAGCAACTTCAGAATAAATGTATAACAAGCAATAAGCAGGCTGCAGTCTTCCAATACTGTGCACTAGTTTCGAAAATGTCCAGCCAAACCAAAGATAACATGCAGACTGAATACAAAAATTCAGCATCCCCTAAAATGAGGCCTACTGGACAGGTTCTAAAATCTGCCATCATATTCCATCGTGGAAGAAACTCCTTTGATGCAGTTCCCAGGCACCGCGCCATGTCTGGCAGCTGGCACGCAACTCACTCATTGGGAAACAGCAGGGTGTAGGCCGATGCGACGATCAGTAGGTCAGTGGGACACGGGATGGATCATGGCCGGCCGTCCACAAAAACAAGTAACACTCACTGATATGTACCACACGCTACAGAACGCCACGAAAATCTGCACTAAATCTATTACGTAAACTATGAATTCAAGAAAGCTGCACAACCTTTTGTTTGTTTTTTAATGTTTGTTTCTTGGTACATTCTTTCCTTTCCCATCTTTCTACATCTCGTTCTTTGTATATTATATCCTCGGAACCCTGAACTTCTTTTCTTTCTTTCTTCCACCCCCTTCACTCTTTCACTTTCCATAATCTTTCCGGTCTTCAATATTTCACTTTCCTCTCTTTTCACCTCAATTATTCCTTTCTTTAGTTCATTTTCTCACTTTCCGTTCTCTATGCTATTTCCACTATTCCTTTCCGTTGTTCTTATTTCTACTTTTCTTGTCCCTTGTCTATTCTCTTTCTCTTAGCTTCCCTCAACATTACACAGCGCCTACCTAAGCTGTCTACCAGCGAAATGCTACATATTCTTTTAGCATTTATCTTAGACCTGTTCCCCAAAGGTGTGCATTTTCCTGTTAGGGATTATAGCGATGCTGTTAAGTTCAACCAGGCAAGCGACAACCTGAAGAACAGGTCACAGTGGCTGCGTGTTCACCGTGACGTTTTGCCTAACATATTCACCCGGACACTATGAATTCTCTCCAAAGACTTGGTGCATAAGACTTATAAAACTATGCAACCGCTGGCACTGTGCAATAAACTACATTTTCTTGAACTCTGGTGAAAGACACATTGAATAAAAAACAACTGGAACATTTTTATGTCGTAATGAGTTTTATATTGAAAATGGCTATGCTTATTCGTGCGCACCGCATCAGTTAGGTATCTTAACACAATGCCGAGGCAGGCATCTTATTTCGAGTCACCCTATGATCGACACAGAATTTAAATGACGTCTTATGACACTGGAGTACGAGGTTAGTCGTGTCACAAGGCCACGAAGCACGGTCATTTGTACACGCGAAAAGAAAACTACGTGATACATGTATAAATCGTGTGTATCATTAAATTAAATTATAATAAGTACTGAGTGGATTTAATTTCCAAAAGACAGTGACTTCAAGTAACCGAAGAGGAACGTTGTAACTAGCCAGCACTTCAGTGTACAGCTGCAAAAGCGACTGTATTCAGACCAATAAGCCATTATCAGTGCACCATACGCGTATTTAACATTTCCAAAAATAAACGAGGTTCATGATGAAGCCCGATTCTGAACATGCCTGATGATACTCACAATAAAAGCAGTCGGTTTTGTGTATATTCTGCAAAGCAATACAAGCCTTAGATACATTTAACAATCACCCATTTTATAATGTTCAGAAGCTTGTATGGACCCATAAAAGATGAAGTCAGAGGGCAATTTACGACACCACATAACGAATAGCATCGTGGTTTAGGCTAACACAGACCAGTTAATATTGTTACGATATCAAAATGTCGCCTGGGTACGCAAATAAGCAAGGTACGAACGAGCGAAGCCACCTGACAAACCGAAAAGAAATAGATAACATTAATATGGATGAAAGTGAGATAGGTTGTTGGGAATTACCTCAGGATCGTGGCAATGACGGGTTTTGGTACTGGCGATGTTCAAACTTCTTTTTCTTCTATCATATAGATATACTCTATGTTTCCATGCTGTTATAGCGGACGAAAAATCAATATAATGGCTTTATTACACTTTCCAACGTACACAAAGAACAAGCTCTGTTTTACTGTGCATTTTCTGCACAAAATCATATAATGAACACCTAATGGAAAATTCGTGTTTGCCTGTCCATAGGTTTCTTCTTCAGAAAATATACTCAATGGATATCGATACAATTTAGACCATTATTGAGGCGTCTACATGGAAAACGTACATCTTTCACCCTAAATATTTCGAGACTGATTTAACAACAAAGATAAAGCTGCTTTAGTGACCAAGATTCACAACATGAACGCTATGCTACATGTAAACTCGATGTAGGATTCGGGTTCCGTCTTCTTTATCTCGTAGCAAATAGACGCTGTTACGTAAAAGGCACGAGGCACGGCGAATCCCAAGGGACACTGAAAATACTACGACAGACGAGAACAAGGCGTGTAGAAAAAACAGCACAAAGGAACAATGCGATTTCAGCCAAGTAGGTGTACCTAACTTTCTAAAATCGTTTCTAGACAAAACTTAAACAAAATTCAAATTAAGGTAACAGTGGAACAGGCCCACTACACACCTTGACCTACATTCAGTGACCTTGCGCTATGCCGACTGCAGAAAGACCGCTACACAGTTCACACCCAGTTTAACAACTCCGTACAGTCTTCATCGTTTGGGTATACTCAGCTCCAAATTTCACGCACCATCTGACGGCTATTTGTAGAGAACAGCATAGCCTATGCGCGGAAAGAATTTTTTTTTTGTTCTCTATTATAAATAAGGATATGCATCCTCCTGCAAGATTTCCGTAAAAACACAACTGTTCGTCACAAACACACCTCTACCTTCTGAAACTGAAGGTGGTCTAAATAATATTTATTCAGCCCGCCTCGCAAAGAAAACACATGTGCCCATTACAAAGACCATCTGATTAACGCTGTACAAGGAAATAATCCCTGTTTACACCCACAATCATGTGAAACTTACAAATACATAACACAACGTTGCTGAATGTCAAAGCAGTACATTCAACCCGGCTACAAACTGGACGACCGGGGTTCGATCTCAGACGTGGGCAAAGGATTTTTCCTCTGGCCTCTGGGTCCAGACCGGCTCTGGGGCCCTCCCAGCCTCCTATCCAATGGGTACCGGGGTTCTATTGTGGATCGACACTATAGTAACCAGGTTCAATGGTGTAGAAAAAGTCTAAGACAGGATTTCAGAAACAGTCACAACGGTATAACATCTTGCGCGGAAGAAATGTCACTATCAATATTCACTCGCCGGAACATAGGCAGTTGTAAGACTAAGAAAATCGAAGGATAACATTAAGATGCATATTAATGACCTAAACATGACGATGGGATGTACATGAAAATGGTGAAGGACCATGTCCAGACACGGGCCCTAATATTAGGTGTGCTTAACGCAGTGTTCAGTATCTCTAATTATTGTCTCTCGGTTAACGAGTTGTGTTCAAGTAACGAACGCTCATTTAATGAAGTTTTTCAACGAACGCATCCCTTTCATAACCGAGTTAGTGCACTGTTTCTGAACAGCTGCGTCGAGCCAGTTTGAAATCCAACGCGTTTAATTACACTTAATAATACGTTGTTCACTAAGTATGCTAATCGTTGTGAGAACTTTCTCAGTCCTTTTTTGTCGTACCATCGGCATGTACTGCTATTTCTTTGTTACATTCTTATCTGCCAAGATACCGAAGATCTGTTTGCAAA
Organism: Zootermopsis nevadensis; assembly: GCF_977971745.1. Taxonomy (NCBI): domain Eukaryota; kingdom Metazoa; phylum Arthropoda; class Insecta; order Blattodea; family Termopsidae; genus Zootermopsis; species Zootermopsis nevadensis. The sequence continues at coordinate 8,641,942 of NW_028259153.1, read as the reverse complement.
TCTCTGAGCGTTCTTTTTGAAAATACGCGATTCGCAATACACAATTTAATAGCAATTTATAGGTATTAAGTACATTCATGCATCCATTCAACCAGACGCACGCACACACATGACTATATTTCACTTTTGTCGCTTGAAAATGTGTGTAATGAAAGAAATAACACATGGGAGATAGAACGAAGAAAATAAACAAGCAACACAAAGAGAATACATGATTTGGTGAACTCTAAGATACTAAATTACATTTCAGTACAAGGAAAACTTTGGGAAACGCCTACTTCGTGTAACAAAGTGCAAAGGACTGGGAAATCAAACGGAAGAAGTCATTAACGGATTTCTCCTGTGTCAAAGCACAGGTCGCATCTACAGAGAGACAACTTGTGCAGCATTCAAAAAAACACGAGCTTGCTGCCTGAAAGCACACAATGGCAAACCGGAACACCCACACACCAATTAGACCAACATACACCGACTCCAAACAGCTGACGCTGCAAACCTTTGTACCAGCGTTACAAATAAAAAATGTAGGCGCACAAATTCGCAACTATAAAATCTATGGTTTCAGATTAATAACTAACTGCTTCGTCAAAAGAGAAGCAATGGGTTTATGGACCAGGTCAGAAGTCCGACCTCACATATGAAAAAAAAAATACACATATTGCGTGTCCATATGCTATTGCACGTGATTTCGACTGCAATGCTGTACCATATCCCACCATTTTATTGAAATCAAATATTGATGCAAAGAGACAGAATGTCGACACTTGTCACTATTCTGTCCACTACGCGCAGTCGCAATACGGGAGTCGTTAGCAACTGCTGGCCGATCCACCACTGCTCACACGCGGCACCAACGTCTTCCATGTTACCGAAGTTCGAAGCTTCAGTGTTGAACTTCATCCATCGCTTTTAAGTGTCAAAAATAAAAACGTTCCGAAACGTCATGGTTTTTTTTAAAAAAGAAGACGATAATGCACCCCCCCCCAAAAAAAATTACACAATAAACCCTTCCATGTTTCTTATCGAAAGCCTAAACCTTCCATACTTTAGTATTCACAACACTGGGGCTTGATTTATTTTATATAGAGAGTGCTTCTGTTACACGTTCACCTTTCCGAACCATACTTCGTCCTAGTTTTGACGTCATATCTGTACCAGGAATAAATTATATCAATTAGCGCACGGATCAGAGTCTTGAGAAGCTAATAACCGCTCAGTTGGTCAAAAAACGCCTCTAACTTCTACAGAACTAGAAGTTTCATTATCATGTTCACAAGAACTGTCACTGGATCCACATCCTGAGTTACCTGAACGCAGTCCACGCCGTCATGACCTACATTTTAAATCCGTTTTAATATTATCCCCTCATTTGTGCAGAAAGGTATTATAATGGGATATGGAAGGAAGCGGTAGCATGGAAGAACTGTAAAAAAAATCGTACAAAACACCCGGTGCCTACCAAATACGAAGCTCCTGCAGTGGATCATTATATATGACTTTGCTTTGAGTATAAATGATGATACATTATATCCACAAGGCAATTAATGCAGAACAGGAGTCGACATTGCTTTATTTAGAACAGAACCATGAGGGTCGACGTCATTCCGTCTGCTTCTCTGTTAATGATTGCTAGCTTAAAGCGATGTGTACAGTCGTATTTTACGCTCGATACCAAGCTACGTTCGTACCGAAGTCCTGTTTTACATCAACAACATTTCAGACACAAGTAATAAATGGAAATAGTATTGCACTTACTCACATCACATCTTAAGCTAAATGAAAGACGTTTACTGTATCTGCATGCTTCTGATCACTTTTCCAACACCGTACACTTTTAAAGTAGCTTGAAAACACGTTATCAACATAAGCAACTGTTCTAGCTTCAATTGCAATAATTTATTTTAATAAATATTATAAGTAACAAAATCAAATAGGATACCGAGAGCCGCACGTTCTTTAAAATAAAATAATTGACAATTTCTTAATGCAAATTTTATTCGTATTAAAGGCGAAAAGGACACAACATTATTTAAACATACCAAAATCTAAAAGTTATATTGTTTTAATTACTTTTTAAAATACGGAACTCTCATATTTTATACATTCAAACCAGAAGTATGAAATACCAAACGTACGTAAAACAAAGTCAAAAGTCCTAAGTTCATGAACCGCCACGTCCTAAATGATAAAATTTTCTACACCTCCGTGTAATATCTGATAATTACATTCTGAACATCCAGTCGCTACTTCTCTCAGTAAGAGAACAACACAGAATAATATGTCCGCTTGCATACCAGTGACACTTCGCAATTACTTTCGACAAATATATAATATTTTGGCATATTTAGAAGCAGTTTGGAAAGTTTAGGCACAATGTATCGTCTTTCGTGATGTAGGGGCTCCCTAAAATGACGGAGACCTAGGCAATTGCCCTTTGAATAAAATGGTCTTTACATCAAAGGTCTGCGTTAAAAAATGTCAACTTTCATTTGGGAAGTAAATAATATTTTACTTCATTTCAATAATGGAATCAGGACAATCCATATGTGGATCAATATGAGATAAGAGAACTTCCAGAAGCAAATCATTGAAATATAGTACACATACAGGAATAATGACAATCCATAAAAAAAAATTTGAATCTGTTAAAGCCGCTGAATGTAATTTAGTACGAATGTGATAAAGACGACGCTTGAGATACAAACATCAATTTTTGAAACAATTAAATTATTTCGATCAAATGGGGTATTAACGATATGAAACTGGAGACCACCGCAAGTTCGTACTTCTGCAATGAATAACAACAACATGGCGGACGAACACACTTGTAAAGTGAGAGCGACTCTAACGCCACTTAACATAGCGTTGTAAAATTCAGTACCATATGGTAACAGATCCTCAGTAATTATGCAACTTTTATAACGCTAATTGTCTTGTAGAATATAAAACTATACACGGCGGCCGTATACAATCTATATTTAGCTTTCGATTTGATTACCGTAACTAATGAACTCCTGAAATTTGGTATGGAACTCTTTGTTTTATTTCAAGGTTATCGGACAGACCGAAACGTGATTTCCACTCATATCGAATTGAGTCTAACACAGAGCCTGAACTAGTTTCGGAGAGTTCTCGACAACAAATTCAAATTAGAAAGACCAAGTACCAAAACTTATTCAGTGGGGAAGAAGACAATCCTTCGTATTAAAACGCCCACACTTGTCTTCCTGTCCAAATAAAGCCCTATTTGCTACACTGATGGCTGACAGTCATAACACGAGGGTGGTTCAAGGTAGACTTTGTTTTGTCCCCCCCCCCCCCCCAAAGAATGTCTGCACCAGAATGACGAAATACACTTCGTGGCAGATGACGGCAACACTGCTCTCACTCCCACACACTTCGCCATATCCCTCGCGTCTTCGCATTCGAGGCAGTAAAAATGGTGTCGGATTTATTGTCATTCCCGGTGTACAACAGCGCAGTATCATAAAATTTTAGGTGTAAGAGAGTGTGAGACCGGGTGAAATTCTCCTTATCACGTGCAATTGTGTACGAGTGGTGCAAGAAATATTTTGAAGGCCGTAAACATGTCGGTAACCGACCACACGGTCACGTGCTTCCGACAGCTGTCACAGATGTGAACACTCGTCGCGTTCAGGAGATTATTTTGGAATAAACCGGCCAAACAAAGTGCGTGGTATTGCGTCCTGAGTCTAGAGACAATTATTCGCGAACACTTTCTGTTCAGGAAAGTGTGCGCACGGTGGGTTCCTAAAAATGCTGACGTTCGACTAGAAGGCACAACGTGTGTGTACCTGTGCCTACCCGCCATCTGAACAGACTGAACTGGGCGGAAACGCATTTCTGAAGCGAACAATGACTTGTGACGAGATAAGGGTACAGTACTTTACTCAAGAACCAAAGAGGTGAAGTTTGGGACAGAGCCACAAAGGCGGGGGGGGGGGGGGGGTATATTGGCTACGCAGTCAGCCGACTTCCTTCTTCGTTGCCGGCATCGATGCCTTGCCACGGCGATGGCAATGTGTCGGTGCAGAGAGAGATAATATGCCGAAAAGGAGTAATAGTTCGGTGATTCTGTCGTGTAGGCCAGGTTGAAGGAAAGCGAGGACTGGGAAGAAGACTGATACAGCTAACCGACGATCTGAAACAAGGAAAGAAGATGAAGTTCCAGGAATTAAAACGAGAAGCTGAGAATAGGGAAAACTGGAGAGCTCTTTTTGGGCAGAGCAATGGACCTGTCGTAAGACATAACACTGAATAAATAAAATAATGTGTTTGGTGTACATAAAGAAGTCCAGATCACCCTTGAGACACCCTCGTACTATGTACTGTTCTATGGACGAAGTCCAACACTCGACTATAAGAAGAGATTTTAATATCTGGTAGAGTCCAACGGAGAACCCTTTTCAGACCCAGTCAGCGCTAATTTGAATTGGTGTGCTATACAGAGTAATCTAAACAGAACTGCCCAAACACAAGCCATTAAATATCAAAGAAAATAAAGTACTTCTTTATATCTGCAGCAACTCTCGAAGATTTCTCACATCCTTAGTAAGTCTCTATTTGAGCACCGTTTGTAGACCTGACGATTAGAAAACCTAACATTCAGAGGATATCGATACTTCCGGCTGATATGGGGTGGGACCCCATCCTGTTTGAAAACAACTGTAAGTTTTATTTCGCGTTCAGTTTCTCTCGATTTGTGGAACAGCACACAATTCTGACATGTCGAGACGTTTCCTTCATGGTACTTTTGTAAAAAAGAAAGATTCTATCCACACGCTCACTTTCCGATGTCACGCACCCCCACTCAAAAATATTTTGAGGCCGTTGTGCTCCCTAAATTTGACAGCTGTGACAGACAAACTCCCGATTCAAAAATCGGCTGTCTACAACATGCCCTGCTCCTGGGATAAGGGGGATGGCCATATCGGACAAACGGGCCGTCACATCTCTACCAGGATATCGTTAGTACATCAGATAGACCAGAGGGGAGAACACGCGATCAGCGGTAGCCGAACACTCTACCTAACTAAACATAGCATCCACTTCGACAGAAGTCCCAGCCAACATCCGCACCCACTGTAGCCTTAAAATCGCGGAAGAAACTACCCGCTCCTTGGTTTCCGAAGATCTCTCTTTACCAAGTTGTTCAGATCAAAGCTCTGTATACATTTCTCATCTCTCGCATTCATGCTGCATGCATCACCCACCTTATTCTCTCCTCATACGAAATGCTCACGCCGGCATTTTTTGTTAGAGGGATATACTACGCACTTATGGTTTATTTCAATAATGGCTGACAATAATAATGAGATGTACGGTGGATGAGCAGCACAGGAAGTTTCCACACAGCTGAGCATGTTGTGAAGTTATTGAGCTGATGCGGTAATGATGAATATGGAGCAACTAGCATCGATCAACATCATTCGCTCATGTTAAACTGGAAAAAAGGTACCTGAATAACGGTTTCATCTAGTATTACAACCACAACTAGCGGATGCCCTAATGAAATGTCAGACCGCCAAGAGTCAACAGCGCACAACATACTAACGTTACTTTCAATGTGGTGTGTAACAGCTATTTTTAGCACCAACATTATTTACAACAGCGCCTAACTTATTTCACATTATCCACTCTCGTAGTTTCGTGATTAAACCGGGTGTTTAGTTTTCAGAAAGTTACAATGTCAGATCCTCTACCTCAGGTTCGTGTCCAGACGATTAATGCAAGAGTAATATGGCAACTAATTTAAAGACTGCTTTCGCAAAAAAGAAATTGTATTAAAATTTTAAAAAAAAAGTCTGTTACTATCCAAAATGTTAAGTAACACATTTAAATAAAAAGTGGATTTTCAACATCGAGAAAAGGTTAAGCAGTCACTGGCACTAAATTTCGCCATTCACAGGTGAGTACAGGTTTCATCTATAAATACATTCCGTTATTTAAGTTTGTAAACCCCCCCCCCCCCCCCCAACGCATCAAACAGCCACAAGAAAGAAAACAGTAAGTTACGTTTTATTTTTGAAACCAAATACTGCCAATTACTTCTGATTATGCAGCCTATATAAAAAACAAACACGGAAAATTTCAGTTACGTACATTAATACGCTTAGATTTAATTCAAGGAGGGTGGGCGAAAGGAGATGGGTACAACTATTTGGTTGGGAAGAATTAAGGGAACAGATCACTCGGCAGCCTTAGGTGTAGATGGGAGATAATATTAAAATGGAGTTTCGGAAAACAGTGTGTGTGTGGGTGTAAACTGGATTCACGTGGCTCCAGATAGCCATGGATGTTTATCCGCGATTTTCTGTGTTGTGCTGTCCTGTGTACAGGTAGAGGCCTTGCGACGGGCCGATCCCTCGTCCAAGGAGTCCTACCGAATGTCTATAGATCAAAGCCAACGAAAAATTGGGACCCGCAGTGCTCAGGCACTTGAATATCGGGTCGTCAAAGTATCAAAGTATACAGGATGAGTCAAAAGTATGTTTATAAACTTCGTGTGCGTGTTCCAGGATCAAAAATAATAAAAAATATTCATTTGAAAATGGGGTCGCAAATGTTTTTGATCCAGGAACACGCACACGAAGTTTGTAAACATACTTTTGACTCACCCTGCATACGTACATAAGGCGGTGCCCTAGCAAAACAGGCCTACATGACGTATTAACCGCAAGAACATCCCAGTGCGGCCTAAAGCGAAAGAGGGCAAACATAACATTTGTCAAAATTCTCGTCAAAATTAGCTTAATATGTATATGGATTCAATCAATGTTACGTGGGTCATACACAGACATTTAAATATTGTCTGTGTGGAATACATAACTATAATAAATATACAAATATAATATATTTATGTATGTACATTATTGAAACCATTGGGTATGGACAGTATTAACGTAAGCATACACAAAATGTCAGCCAGCAGTATACATATTAGTAAAGGACATGATTGCTCTCATGAATCTCTGAAAACGCTTAAAGGTTTGAAATTTGAAGCGGGTATATTGCTACGTTTTTTTATGATAAAACCTGTTCAGTTTGCAGTCTGATGAAATCCCATTGAAGAGGTACGGTAAACACAACATGTTTGTAAACGCCAAAGTGTTTGCCATTTGGTCACAGCATAAAAACAGCTGCAGCCGCTGGCGGTGGCAACTTAAATCATACATTTATTTACACTTGGTAGTGAACAGCGGTGATGAGCTTGGATAGCTCGGTCAGTACACAGGACTGGGCGACTGGGGATCGATTCCCTGTAGCGACAAAATTATTCGCTTCGCCACAGTGACAGTTGTAACACACAAAGCAATTTTATTTTAAATTAGCAAGCCGACAATTCAGGATTAGCGAAAACTGTAAACTTTAAAGCCTAATAAAAGCCTACACATCTCACTGCATTGAATTATCAGACTATCTTCACGTTTGTATTGGCTGGTATAGAAATAGACTGGAATCCGTATAGATTTTTCACACGATGGTATATTGAATACTACTAGCTACTTTAAAAAGTGCTAATGAACAGGTTAAAACATTAAGTACAACTCTAAATGTATTGTTTATACAGGTAATTTTGAATAATGCAATTAAATTAATTAATATTATTTTAAATTTGCAACATATTCATGTATTCATAATTTGATTGTATAATTTGTCAGTGCATACGACTCTGAATCATTTAGTTTCTGATGAGAAAACACATTACGTAGAGTAACCAATAACATTCAGACAACATTAATGTACAGTGAATAATTTTACTCGCGAACAAAACGATTTATCAGTTTGAAAACATATTTAAAATAATGTGAAAATTACTTCGGTGCTATGAATGAATAAATAAGTGTACAATTTATTCATGGAATATTACCTTTTTTACTTAACTCCGTCCCACACAAAAAAATTAGCGCAATACTAGTAATCGTACTTACGTACATTCTAACACTAAAATCAGTAAAAAGAATTGAACAACTGAAATTTTAAATGGTATCTTCCTACTGCTCTAGTGATTCACTAGTTCATCAGAACCTGGATGTCAAAGAATAGCATATATTCTAATACGGTATCTTCGCTTTGCTTCTAAATAGGATCTACATGCTAGAATTTATTATCTATGTCACAAAAACTACTGGCATTTGAAATTTCTTCCAACTGACGTAATGTTATGCCAATAGTTACACATTTACTCCCTAAAGAAACCATATGGTAGACCAAGAGTCCTTTAACAAGTTGCAGACACACAATGTCTCTCTTGTGTATATCTGATAAGAAATATTGTGTGTTATTCGCGGGCTATTTTTTATTCAACGCTTTTTAATGACTTTTTACACAATCTATATAATGTCCACCGTTATGAAAATCAGATCTTAGGGAAACAGCTTTTAAGGGTCTGAAACACATTAATTTGTCTCAGGACTGGAGCCGGTGGCTGGCTCTTGTGAACACGGTAATGAACTTTTAAATTCCATAAAGTCCAGGAATTTCTTGACTGTTTGCTTCTCAAGAAGAACGCCAGGCCATGGAGACAATTAATTGGGTTTAAATACAGTGTTTCTGCACTGACTTTCCAGAGCGTTCTGTGACGCTCATCGACATCAGTTGTAACCACCGCTGGCTCGCTGATACATCGACTGCTAGTGAAGAGCGGTGATCACGAGGGCTGGTTTCTGCTGGCTATTAATTCGTTGGGAACCGAACCTAAATAATCTTACTTCCAATCGGCGGATGGGATGGATAGTGTGGGATGACATCCTGAGTTCGTATCCCAGTGCTCGACGAAGAGAACCTCTTGGGTTTTCAGGGGGCGATTGGGATGGGGCAGTTTAAAGGGTAGCAGCACTGTTTCCATAAACACACACGCCTGGAGTCGAATACGGAGCATGTTATTTCGAACACTGGTGTTGTGGTACAACCGTGATCGAGTTAATAACAGAGATTTTCTCATACACTGTTCGGGTGGTTGTGATTTGCTGCTGAAGTAAGTACATTATGCGTACTTCGAGGCAGAATAAAATGTTTTTGTACTTCCCCGGCGTCGAATAGCGAATTTAGAATGGTTAAATTCGAAATATACTAGGGACTGCATCGCTTGTCGGCCACCATACAATTCAGTTATAGCTTCAAAAGTTAATGGTGAATATATTATTATGTAGCAGCTTGCTAAAATTAAGAAAACTACAACGCTATTTCACAAATTCACCGATGAATATTGGTGGGTACCATAAAACGAAAATTGATTCTCCGGCTGCGATTACAAGATGTGAGTACAAACTAATTTCCGATCTTCGGGAAGCGTCCTAGAAACTATGATGTAATTTACTTATCTTGGTACGCCCTCTTAAAGCATTTGGTGTCTAAATTTCATTGAATGATTTAATTTATTGGGACAGAAGAAATCGTATCACTGGGTTATGTGTGAAAGAAATCTAGAATTTTCGACAGCGGTCCCACCCCCATTCCTGGGTTCGGAGCATGATTTGAGTCTCTACTGACTGTGAAACCCGTTACTCTCACGTGCAGTTCGAGTAATGTCTTTCTGGGATCCCGTCTTAACGAAGTATTGGACAAAACCGTAGTGTGTAACGTATGAGCGCTGGCAATTTGCTTTGCTCTCTGGACGACTCGGGATCAGTAACCTGTCTGTCGGCCGTCCTCGGAGCTGGAACCAGGAAACCCGACTGATCGATGAGAGGACTGTACCAATGACAGGACACAGAAAAAAAATACAGACTCAATATCCCTTTACGAAATTAGCTATAAATGCACCAAACATTCATCAGCAAGCGCCCTGATAACGGAGACACCAAAAGCCTCCAAACGTCGGTAAACTACCAGACTACACGGTGCTACAATCCAGAAGACAGGCATCTTCGAACATTCATTATGATATAGCCAACTGACGGTCTAAATAACCCTATCCATAAGTGGATAACATTTGTGTTTAGTATAAAGTTATTTATCACACGTGTTCGTTATTAACCGACGTTCGCAATATCATTATACAATTGTTTATTTCGTTATTACTGCGAATTTTATAACAGTTCTAGTGTCATAAACTATACTCACATAGTTTGCATCGAATCAGAACAAAGCACGATGTTTCTCGGTCTGCTAGTAGCACAGCACGTGACTTACCAGGACGCATACGTCACATATATTTACTTAACTCTCGTGGACTACGTCAGAGCACCACGAGCTGACGTATGTTCTGTATAACATGAAAAACGTTGAGCACGAAGCCCCTCTTTTGCTTAGAGCATCTGAAGTAAACGAAACTCACCGACAAGCAACACTGACTTTAACATCGGCCTTAAAAATTATTAATGTTACCACGAGTCATAACATCTAGCCTGATCCGATACGTTAAATTAATTTTCTTTCAGACTCTTTTCAAGAATTCTTGAAAGGAGCATCGACCCATCGGAAAGCCTCTTCTCAATCAGGACTCCACAGAAAAACCCCGGACGCTCAAAGAGGGACTCAAATGAAGTAATCCATGAAGCACAGTCCTTGAGTAGCTAACAATAGCACGGATAGTCAACAAACCCCCGCCACTCCACATTTAAATTGAATCCCAATGTTCACTGCCGTGTTCACAGCAGTCCATACCCTGACATATTCTGAAACATCCACTTTAATATTATCATCCTATTTAAGACTAGGTACCTCGAAGTAATCTCTTCCCTTCAGGTTTTACGAATGAAATTTTGTAAGCATTTATCAATCGCCTTCATGCATGCTGCATGTCCCGCCCATCTGATGCCCGTTCATTTTTGTGTCAGTCTGCTCAAAATAATTTATCTGCGACGTTAGATGAAACGTCTGGATTTGAATACAGTTGCTGGTTACTGTCTCTTAGCTGAATCAATGGTATAAAAAAACACTACGTCTGGCGACATCCATAATCTATTCTAGTTTAGGTTGTTATCGATTGCGGCTAAATGTTCACCAACTTCTGTGAATTAAAGATATCCCGCAGAGGTAGATTCTCGTTTCGTCTTCGTCAAGTTTAAAACTATTGTGTAATTATGTCGCAGAGAAAGGAGGGAGCCAATTTGAATTACAAATAATGCAGTAATATCGAGTCTCTAGCAAACGGAAATTTCGTACGTTTACTGAATACGTTCAGTCATTTCGTAAGGCGTTTAACATGTTACATTTTATTTGGGTCGTGTTTCTACAATAACTGGTGCAATCCCTCCAGCATTCAGTACCAGACGCTTTAAAATCAGGAACGTAAGGTGCTTTAAAGTCGAAATGTTTTAAAACTGGAAGCAGAGAAATGGCAGTGTACTTTGCAATAAAGTCTGGTCGACTTTCTGGATGAAGGTAATTTCAAGATTTTAAGTTTTACTACCTGATGCTGACGTAGAGGCAGTAATACTCAACGATGGCCAATGATTTACTTCAAGTGCCCTTGTGCCGGCAGCGACTTATTTATGTTTATATTAAAAATACAATGACATAGAAAATGTAACCTACAGCTAATACAATGAAGAAAGTATACCCGTATTATTAAATGCCAGATCAGCCTATCGGCATATTGTTAAAATTGTCCTCACCACAAATCTTAAAAATAAAAGTAGATTTTTTTCTCCTGAATTATGACTAAGTGTACATTCGTAGAGGTTTACCAACGTTTCGGAGAAACCCACTGCTTACATCTTCAGAGTGGATAAATCAAAGACCAAAACCTAAATGTTTGCAAGCTGTAAAATGCACAAATACGAAAAAATCCTGCCTGACCAGTCACAACACGACGGGAGAACATACCAAGGTCTGCTACCATGTTCACGTAGTCTTTCACTGGTCCTTTTCTATGGGGCCAGATGCATCCAGCACACGCCCACAGAACATAGTGGCACTGCACTGACGTGGTGAATATGACATGTAGAAGCATTTTACAGTCGTCATATACCACCACCAACTCGCTCTAAGACAATGCGATTCTGGAGCCATGCCATGACGTGTAGCAACTGAAGAAACTAGTGACGCCGAGCAAGATGAATCTAGTTCATGCTCTCCCGCCATTTAATCGACGCCGAAGACTCCCAACCGGTCTCTTCCTTTTGGGGTTTCGTGTTTAAAATTCTGTACGCGTAATATGTCCCGTTAATCGCATCTTTCTTGATCTGACGAATTAATATTTGGTAACGAGTATAAATTTTGAAAATGGATTCATGAGAATGGAGGGAGACGCTGTTAATTTGTCAGATTCTTTTATGTAAAACTGGGTGTTCGAAAGCTGTAGCGTAGCATCCCGTTATGCTATGTTAATTCTTGACAATTATTCTCAGTCACTTTTACACACATTCACCGCTTATTACTTTTTTACCTACATGTTTCAGCCCAATATCACTATCATCTGGTTCGAAAACAGTAGAAGAAGTAATAATGATATAAAATTATTGGAAGATGGCTGTCTTCTGGGCTGTAGAGCCGTGTAGTCTGGTAGAAGTTTACCATCATGAGGGCGATAACCCAAAAGAGAGCCATCTTTGGACTCAGACATGAAAATCTCAAATCGTACATAAAATTCGTGGTTATAATGCTGTTAAAATGCTTTAACTTTAAATCCAGCTAAAGCTTGTTAAAAGTGCTGGCACAGCATGGCGAGTCGTGATATATTTATATCGGAGCCGAGTGTCTCGTAGTGCATCAGTTGCGTTCTAATTTCTGTTCCAGGCTGTAGTCCCAATTAGAACCAAGATAACCGAACTACGTATATTTATGATCGACCTAACTTTTGTGCGAGAGAGGACACGACCAGTTGAATATGTCCACTTTTATTCCCATGTGACCTAAATTGAAGCTGCCTACATCATTTCGCCGGTCGCATTCATTAATGTAGTTTTATTGTGAAATCAGACTCCGATCTGCTACAGCACAATGTAATTACTGCAGGTGACATGAGGACGGATGTGTGCGGTGTTCGCGCTATTTGCATGGCACAGGACGGCTACAAAACACATTTGCAATGAAGGAAAGCAGATGTCAGTAGGTTTAAAAATCAGTTTTCTTTTATAATTGTCGTTCTGAATGTGTTCTGGAACTGATCTAATACTTACGGAAGAACGTAGAATGGAGGTGTCTCAAAACAAGTTACCGAGGAAAATATTTGGACCTAAGTGGAAGGGAATAACAGCAGCATGGATAAAACTTCAAAATGGTAGCTTAATATTTTGTATTTTATACCAAATTTTATGAGCCGGGATAGCTCAGTCAGTATAGTGATTAACTACGGGTTGGACGACCGGGGTTCGATCCCCGACGGGGGCAGAGGATTTTTCCTCTATCCTCTGCGTCCAGACCGGCTCTGGGGCCCACCCAGCCTCCTCTACAATGGGTACCGGGGTCCTTTCCCGGGGGTAAAGCCGGCCGGGGCGTGATGCTGACCACTCACCCCCATCTAGTGCCGAGGTCAAGGAGAGGAGCTATACCTCCACTCACCCCAAACGCCTACATGGCGTATAATGGGACAAACCTTACTTTTTACACCAAATATTAGCATGGTAATCGAATCAACAAAGATAAGATCGGGGATGAATATGCATATTAAATTTTATTCTTAAAACCTGAACAGAATGTTTGAGAGACCTAGACAAAAGATTGTTTTGTGAATATACTGGGCAACACGGCGTAAACTGGATGTATGTAGATCATGGGGTCAGTACTGGTTCCGTCAATTACCACATTCGAAGGCCAGGTTCCAGAAACACTCGCCTAAGGCAAGGTGACGATGATCGGTGGCGAATAGAACAAGCCTGTACTAACAAAAGCCCACTGCCAGGCTACAGGAAAGTGTGTACTGTTAACTGGCTAGTAGATTTTGGCCGTATTTCTGCAGTCATGCTTGGAAGTATAGGTCAAAACAGAACAGTAGTGCCAGTGTCAAATTAACGAACTTACGAGTGCTTCTCAAAACAGGTAGATAGTAAACGCCTGTAACGATAGGCAATGTTGCCGAGCCAAGCAGGTGAAACGGAATCAGACTCTTCTTCAGACAATGAGCAGCCAACGGGTGCCATAACAAATTCTGGGGTTAGAAAGAATCTCTTGGGACCGACAGTTCTGACACCCCTTCACGAACTTTTTCTCAGACTCTGTTAATAACGAAACTACAGCTTAGAATAGATTTTGTCCGCTTCTACACTCATTCTTCCTGTTATCCCTACACGCACCTCCAAGCACTGCGGGTATACATAATGTCCCCAAAAGATGTACATACGTTCACGAATCTATTGAAGATCCACTGCTTTAATTTATTAAATGTCTTTATTCCATTCACTGAAAGTGTCTATATATCTTTTTGGGGCATTCTGCATAAGGCTTGTTCAGGCGGATACGTAAAAAATTATGTCGGTCAGAAAACTTGCCCACTTAGCGCGCCTAAAACAATCTATTGAAAGACAGTCTAGAAAAAATGATATATGGATTAAATTACTAGTACAGCATGTGCAACTATACATACACTGACCGCAAGAGTTACGTAAATACCTGTGACGATGGCATGTGAAGTGCGCAAGCACAATCACCCTATTCTTGAGTGGAGAACATCGGTCTTCTTCAAAGGTATTACACGTGTTTCTTATTTCCCCCGCTTCACTGTTCATAGCAAGGTTATTAAATTATTTGTCTTGTTATGTTGTTATTCTAGTGGCATAAACCGTCTCGGAAATGCAGTGATATTCACAGCAAATGGAGAGAGGTTATTAGGTACGACGTTTTTCGGTCTCATAGTAATGCAGCGCGTGACTTCCTTCACGTGACGTCACAGGTTTAATTCCAGCGGACTGTACTTGTTCAACTGGATACTGGGAACGACCCGTTCTTCAAATGCCTGAGCACTGCGGGTCCCAACTTTTCGTTGGCTCGATCTATTGACATTCGGTAGGACTCCTTGGACGAGGGATCGGCCCGTCGCAAGGCCTCTACCTGTACACAGGACATCACAACACAAAAAAACCAGGACAAACATCCATGGCTTGAGTGGGATTCGAACCCACGGTCCCAGCGACCAAGAGGCACAAGGCCCGCGCCTCAGACCGCGCGGACACTGCGGACCCCTGTACTTATTCAAAGGAAATTTATCTCCGGACAGACGGACAAGCACATTGCCTATAGATTATTTCGTATTAGATTACTTGTGCATCGCGCAAGCCGGACAAGAAAATTGTCAACGTCGCTATAACCGTTTCTCTGAAGAAATAAAAGACCTCTCATTCTCGTTTCGTAGATGCCCAAACAGCAAATTAAAATAAGTCTTGCCCGTTTCCTCACCCATACCTCCTCTTCCATCTTTATAACTTACCTCCTAGTATAACAGATATGTAAGTCATAACAAATTAGGCCCGCATCACTCATCTCTCCAATGACTGCAGGAAAGAATTTCACCACAAATAATTTGACTAAAAGAACTACAGCTGTAAGCACAAGATAAATAATTCATCCAACGAGCAGATAGAAACACTGCTACCCCAGGCATTCTATCAACAACCACACCAGTACCCAAAATAAGACGCAGTCTCTACATTCCGCCGCTGCCAACACGGACAACGACGAAGAAATTGCCGTCAATTAAAACCGTACATACGTAACAACACAAATAACATCTTACACATGGACATGACAATATTGTGACACCTTCAACATTCCAAAGACAAATGCACTAACGAGAAACAAACTCTGATCTGACTTCTTTTGTCAAGAGGATGCGAAAACTAGTGAAATTTGCGGAATAACGACACCTCGATATACAAGTATGACTAATTATATCAGCGAAGAAACAATGAAGAATGGGTGGGGAGATTCTAAGAGGACGAATGAGATGTAGTTGCTGGTTCTGGGCGACCAGTGACTGCAAAGTGTAGAAACTAAACATCTATCAACACAATTGAAGAATCGGCATGGATGAAATTGCGTCTGAAATGAGGCATGCCGCGGAAATAAGCTGTGAAGGAATGGTTTCCAACTGGAAACATTTTATTCTGGTGAACTCTGAAAAGTTGTAGACTTCTGGACCAAGATCATTAAAAAGCTGTTCAAGTTAAAAAAAACTTGTATCCATTTCTATGTGGCAGTTCGAAAGTTGAATTACAGAAAAACTGGGTCTTATTACCAATTTGGTTAAATCATGTCGCCATTGACCCTAAAGATAAAATTTAATTGTGTAATGGTTATGTTGACCGTGGAATAAATAACCTACTTGGTATTGGTTTAAGAATTTACGAATGTATGCTTCATAGAAATAAGTGAACCCACGTCGGTTTTCTCATTACAACCACCATCATCCCCAACATCAGAGACTGGAGCAATTAGGCACTCGAGACCCGCAATTCTGAGAGACGTAACATCACTCCGCCCCTATCATTATGTATCAGATAACGCTATATATGTGCCCACCTAAGAAAACAAGCAATTTCGAAACAAAACAATGGTCTAATGAAACGACCATAGTCAAAAACATGGAATCATCACTCAGCATAATCACCAAGGTTCGAACTTAAGACCTGACGAAAATTGTTGGTTTATATACAAGTGAACTAAGTACGTAGCGTTGATTTTTTAAAGTTTTAAATATGGATTACAGTGCCTCTCTTCCTGTGCTGCTTTAGTAGTTTTTTTTCTGCTAAGTCACACTTTCTCATTAGCCGAGACTTACATCAACCTCACTTTTCCCTACTCACCCAACAAAAATCCCTACTGCAATTCTAAGAATCCTACATTTATGACCCAAAAACAAACCTCAAGGTTCTATCTTCTGCCGAAACAAACACAAGATTCTTTCTGGAAGCTAATTAACTAATGCCAAGGAGCCAAGGGGCTGGCAGACTGGTTTCGTGATAATGAACAACATCTCTAAGAACAGGATGTAAGAATTCACAGATACTAAAGCTGCTTTTTATTATTAGTACATCCTGTGCTTTGCCGTGTCGCTTCAGTTTCTGAAAACGATTACGGACTTGTAATCAGGAAATATTTCGAAGACGACAATCTTTGTTAAACCAAGCATTAAACCGATGTAGCGGTTCTTACAGCTATAATAAAATGACTCCGATGAAATATAGCTACTAAAAGCTACTTTCAGACCTAGACGAAGTTTTGCACACAGACTATCTCCTTAGTCTTCGACAAGTTATGATTTTTGACACTTACCAGTATTACCATGTATAAGATACAATTTCTTTAAATCTTTTAAGCGCAATTTCACTTCAGGACCTTCCTGTACCATTGCAGATATGAACCTGTTGTTCCACATTCCTAACGTCAACCTACAGCAGAAGTATAATGCACATAAATTTTCTTCAGTGTCAACAGTGGTCTCGACAGACCCTCCTAAGCGTTCGCTTTCGGAATTTCGTGCTAAGACGAAACGGCCACATAGCACAACAACCAATAACTTTTACTCGCCACCGTGAGAACCTAATATCTCACGTACGAAGAAGTCTGATATTGTCGTTAATAGCTCTTGTTATCCACAGTGTCTGATTTCCCACATCGTGACGTCCCTATAACTCGCTAATCCACTACCCCCCTTTAAACAGCTCCGTAAATCAGAGTCCATCTTGAGCATCTCAGATTTCAATCAATCATGGAACTTGTAGGCTTACTTCGGTGTTCGCTTGATCCTAACCCGAGTCAAATGAATTCAACCCATATCAAACTCTATTTAATATCCGTTTTAATATTATCATAACGACGCCTAGGTCTCTCAATGGGTGACCTCCTTTAATGTGGAGGAATTACCCTGCCGTTACTGTCTAAGTTTACATTTCTCAGAAACTGCATGGATCTTTTTTTAACTAGACGTCTAATACACACTACCAGGTACAGTAGCTTATACATAACTTAACACTGAAATAAAATAATCTACATTACATACAGTCCGAGTGCAGAACAGGGAAAATATCAGAGTACTGCAACATGTTTTAAAGGCGCGATTCATTAGGATCTGTCACGAACAGGTGTTTGTAATGCAGTGCAGTAATTACCTTACTGAAGCATGCTGCGCTACCTGACATGTCGGATATAATATTACCATTCGTCATGAGCATGTACAAGTATAAACAGCGACCAGCGTACAGCCTACTTTTCAATTCGCCCAACATACCTTCAGAATAGTATTAATGCCCGCTGATTAACTGCGTATCTTTCGCTACGAGTAAATAATGGCTAAAAGGTACAAGTAACAGAAACACAAGAAATGAATCTTCAAACTCTTTATTCATTCCAAATTTCATGAACTGATCGGAACATGGAAGGAGAATGCGCTTACCGGAAGGCTAAGATCGGTCATGCAGTTCTTGACCGTTCTTCAGCTTAGTACCTGTAGAGGCCATTTAATGTTGGCGTATAATTTCATTATTGATTAATTCCAATGGACCGAAGTCCTTGAGAATCTGACTGTGGCTCAAATAGTAATGACATACAGTCTTTTATGGATTACAAAGGTTCGTTATCAAAG
The DNA here is from genome assembly GCF_977971745.1 of Zootermopsis nevadensis. Taxonomy (NCBI): domain Eukaryota; kingdom Metazoa; phylum Arthropoda; class Insecta; order Blattodea; family Termopsidae; genus Zootermopsis; species Zootermopsis nevadensis. Next base: position 8,623,458 of record NW_028259153.1, on the reverse strand, counting down.
TTTTCACAGAAGACTGTCAATGAATCATATCATAAGCCAGTCAAGACCCTAACGACTTGCCATAGATACATTTTTTCATACTATCCCTAGACTCTACAATTATTATTTAATCTGGGACCGACAGTAACAAATCTAAAAAATATTACGTAAAAAATAAATAAATATTTGATTAAATATGCAAAATGCTTCCTAGTATTTAGTTACGACAAATATGATGCTCAAGTCCTCTAGATCAGTGGTATTCAACCTGGGGTACGCGTACCCCCGGGGGTACGCGAATACATCTTAGGGGGTGCGTGAAATTTAAAACAAAAATATATTATTTTATGATAAACACCGAATAATCAGTAATGTAATTTATTTAATTTATTTTAGATGTAGATTATATGCTATGTATAACTTGAATTATATACAACAACTCTGGGGGTACAAAGTTGAAGAGAAATTAAATCTGGGGGTATGCGAACAAAAAAAAGGTTGAATACCACTGCTCCAGATGACAACGCTTTGAAATTATGATAACATTTCGGGTTCTCACGGCGATAAATGTGAAAATGAACTGTCTTCTGGGATGTCACGTCATGTACTCTGGTGGATATTAACCCACGTTTGAGGTGCTTACTGCCTCTATCATCAGGGCTGGTTACCATGAAAACAGCCATCTTCTTCCAACTTGTGTTTACTCGTTACGAGCTGACCGATAATGCAGTTAAAAGCAAGGCAGATATTGAAACTTGTGCGTAATATTCAGGCATGGATGAACCAAACGGGATTCGAAAAAAAATCAGTTCTTCTTAACAGGTAGGCAACACCGCAGTGTAGACATTATGCCGTACATCTGTCAGGCAACTTTCGTTTCTCTCGCCCTGATGACGGCCTTCAACGTCTCCTCCATTACAGTTGCCAAGCTTCGTGCTGTTTCTTGTCTGCACGAGCAAGGCTGAACAGCAACCAGTATCTATCTCGCTCCCCAGCCTCCGGTATCGCTCTGTGCGTGTGTGGGAACACACATATTTTTTAAAATTACGGATTACTTGAACACAATTCAGAAAGACAAATTTTGGAAAACTGATAAACAAATAATAAAATGTAATGCAGTCAGCCAAGAGACATAATGGCTGTTAAGAAGTGCTGAACAGGACGCATTTTAATGATTTAAACATATTTTAACCGTTACATAAAACCCATGTATCTATCTAAAAACAATCCAATGCATCACTTACTCGCCTATTCATCTATTAATTCAGCCATTTATTAATTCCTCAACTTATACATACTCGTTCATCCGTCCACACAACAATACTAACTAATCAAGCAACTAATCTCACAGAAGAGAGTATCTATTTCTTGATAATTAATCAAACGGCAAATAAATTATTGCTACTATCTACCCAAAGCCAAGTTTCGACACCGTGCTAAAACGAGCTAGCCAATGGACCGATTCCTGAACAAGTTGAATCCATGTGATATATGAGGTTTGCACGGCAGTGAGGATGATGATGATATTCTGGGTTTTGGCGCCGTATAGACTCGTAGGTAGATTCCAAAGTTTCGGAGAAACATCATCACCAGTTGAATCAGAACATACATTAAACTATATCTTCTTTCCATGCTCAGATCAAAAGAGAACCCAATCCAGGTCATTCAATCGTCAATCAGATCACTTTACTGTAGCCAAAGGCGTGTGGAGGTTTCTATTTCATGTACCAATCTGCTACATATCTGGATGTTGAAAGCGATCATCCTCAAAGTCTCTCTACCTGCACATAAACGAGCAGCCATCGTGATCCAACTGGATCAGAACTACGGAGACAATCAAACGCTCAGAAAACTGCAAAATCCTATATGACAGTAGCTTCTACTGTACGAATTTCGCATTCTGACTTAATTCCTTAAACGTTCCCTTCCACTGCACATGGTCAGACACTTTGATACAAGCGAAGCGTAGGAAACGTTCCATCATTTGACGTCCAGAATTTTCCGGGGCTCTCACCGAGGGGGAAGCTTTGTGTTCAACGGAGTAATAATGATACAAGCGAGATTCCAATACAAGGTGAACGTAATCCATGTGTAAAACATCCTGCGTTATGGGATTTCACACGATTAACAACAATTGAAATCCGATACTACAGACCTATGAGATATCCTACGCAGGTACTATACTATTACAAAGTACGCGTCAGCATTATAACCCATCACGTATACTAGCAGTCAAAAATTGCTGAATTCATATCGAAAGCAACATATCGCGAAAGTGCAATATCGATACACGTCAGCGCCCAATCATGTATTCTGCTTGAAAACAGTTCCCTCTGTCCAGAAAAGGGTTGCATCGGAGTAGCATACTGTGCAAAATTCTGTAAAGAATTTTCTTAAAAATAGGTCTTGGCGTTGAAGTAAATTTTAAGATATAGAGGTCTACTATAAAATTGTGCTTACGTTTTAATCTATTTGGCGCTGACAGGCCGAAATCTGACAAGCAGCCAAAGAGTCTACAAGTACATGTCTTGAACTCGAGGATAATAAGTATGGACCAAAAAGATATACGAAACGAGGTGTGGAGTGGATTAATTTGGTTCAAGATTAAGGACATGAGGTGGCCGCTTGTGAACAAGGTAACATACCTACGGATTCCATAAAGTGCGGAGAATGTGATTAGCTGAGTGTATATTAGCTTTTCAAAATTACTATGTTCCACAGAGTTGGTTTTATTAGTTACAAACAACAAACGCAGAACCAGTAACACTTCCACAATTTTTAGACCTATGAATTAAAAAAGTAAACAATTCAACAAAATTTGAAAAAAAAACCTCCCTCTCAAACGCCCACAACTTAATTATAAAGTCTAAATTCTCTTGTTCACACTGTCACATGCAGGACGTATGGAACAAACAAAAATAATAATTGTTTTTGGCAATAATAACATAACGTAAAAGGTCAAATAAAACAAAATTATTTATTACGAACTAAAATTGTAATGTTTACTTCTTTTTCTTAATGATATAATGAAATATAAAACAATATTTTGTAGACAGAAAATAGTACACAGCAAGAAAAAGCCACGACTTCTACATATGCCGAATTTTTAAGAACGCTAAACTGATCGCAGTTCACGTTTGACGATTTCCTACACGAGCCTTTACGTGGGAGGATAATGAAAAAAAAAAACAGAATAGAGAGTCATCTATGACAGAACGTGTTAATTTACATCCTCATTGCTCTGTAGTGACAGTAACCTACAACTTGAATACATCATCGCATAAAGCATAAATTTATACAAGTTCTTGTTTACAATACAGAACAGAACATTTTTACATGCCTGTACGAGATGTAAACCCGCCGAGTCACAAACACGGCTCGTTACGAACAACGTGGTGGTCAAGAATGTGGACCAAAAGGTGATAGAAAGTGGTCGTGGCCTAATTTAAGGTACAATCTCGGAATTTGCCTGGAGGAACAGGAAAACCACAAAAGTCTGGTTGAAGATGGCCGGCCTCAGGGTTAAATTACGCACCCCCCCCCCCCCCCCCACAAAGTAATTAAAACAGAGACATATTACAGAAACTGAATTTTCCTTTGTAATGTTAACCTCTGCGTCCAGACCGGCTCTGGGGCCCACCCAGCCTCCTCTACAATGGGTACCGGGGTCCTTTCCCGGGGGTAAAGCCGGCCGGGGCGTGATGCTGACCACTCACCCCCATCTAGTGCCGAGGTCAAGAAAGAGAGGAGCTATACCTCCACTCACCCCAAACGCCTACATGGCGTATAGTGGGACAAACTTTACTTTACTTTACTTTACTTAATGTTAACCTTACTGACAGTGTCTTAACAGGTCGCAAACTTGACTACAATTTTACGTGCATATAACACGGTGACCTATTAAATGTTGTCTATAATTTCAGCGATGTAATGGGGCCATCAATTACCATTATCAGACATTCGTATAACTTGAAACGTTTTGCGCTTTCCTGATTGCACAAAAGTTTGGTAGAAATTAATATGATACGCAATTACACCAAAGACTAATCAAAATGTCCCTGGGTTTGAGCACAGCGATCATAAAATAAAATGAATAAAACAAATCTGTCGTCACAATACCAAACAATCGAGACTGGAATCGAACAGAGCAATTACCAAAAAGTCGTTTATATTAAATACACCTGAAAGAATCGACAGTCCAACGCAGTTATTTTGTTTAAACTTTCTCCTCGTGCACGTTTAATTATGTTAAATATTTGTTGGAAGATGGATAATAAAACAGAATGTCGTTATTTATTGAAATGCACTATTAAATTTTCGGAAGTATTTTAAAGAATAAAATGCATATAATATTACGGCAAACCCTGTAACTAACGCTGAGGTATTAGCGTACGATTTACCATGGCCTGAAGTTTTGGAAGTGCCCATCAGGCAGTAAATTCAGTACCTGTGGCTCGTCCACATTACTGAAAAGTCAACATATTTATGTCGAACTCGTCTGCCAACACATTAACGGGAATTACTGGCGTCACAGTCCTGAGCGTCACACTGTATTAGCACTCAGCGAAAACAAGCGACAACATAAGTTGAGGATGAGTGCTAAAGCAACGTGACAAGTATATGTGGTTCAGTAAATAAGCAACAGGTCCAGACTTTGATTTATGCACTGTATTGTATGCCCGTGACAGAATAGAAGCATACAGAAACTGTATCCACTGCGCTGCTACCTCAACTTAGTTTCTGAAATTTCGACGTTACAACTTCAAGAAAGCAGAGAACAACAGACTTACCTAAAAAGCCTACTCGGTCTGGGAACAGACGAGAGGCAATATTGAAATGGTTATTAAAGAAATGGCCTGTAAAATGAAAAATAATGAAGAAACAAAGGAAAAACTGAAGAAAGCAAAAAGGAAATGAGAGGATGTTAAAAGGAATGAAGAAGAAGAGGTTTCAATGTTGGTCTTCTGGGTTCAAACACAGTGTGGACTTACAGGCAGACCACAACGTTAAAGAGTAACATACTGCCTGAATCTTCAGGGTTGGAGACATGCTTCTCCAAAACGCTGCCATCTACCTACAAGCTAACACGACAAAACAACCCAGAAGGCATCATCGACATCTGCGCTTTGGATCAAAAATTATAAAACCCTTATCGCTTCTTTCGAACGCTTAATACGAAACACAATTTCTATCAAACTCCCCATAAGATTCCACGCATTTAGACAATTACCACCATGTTCCACTTTATCCAAACATGTCAGAAAATCCGCTAGGCATGAAAGTGTTGCACCAAATCACAAAATTCCGCGGACATTACCCGTTACTGCACAAACATTAATAAGCTTGAAGCCTTAAATAATGCCGTTTGTATAGCAGGTTTGTTACAATAAATTGGCTGAAAGGGAAGACTATAACAAATGTTTCTAACGGTTAACTTACAGTTTCATACAGCAACTGAAACTGTTCGATATATCTCGAACCATAAGGAACTATCTTCTGCCGAAGGCCATGAAACGTACCTGAAAAGAAAAAAGCATAACAGATATGAAAATCATACATTTTCGAAGATGTCTTCTGGGTTTTTGCCCTGCGTAATGTGGTAGATGTTTAGAGACGTTTCAGAGATGATTTCTGCCTCCATCTTCACACTCGGCGCCGTGAAAACCTCAAATCCTTAATCATAAATTTAAGTCATGGGGATCGCATTTCGAGACCCAGAGTTACATTCGCCCTTTCTTATCGACTCGCGTGGCCGCAAGGTCACTAGTGAAAATTCACTAAAACGCCAGGGCAGTTAACTGCAACTGATACTAAACGAACCCTGCATTAAGTAATGCTAGTATCACTCCCACCTCAATAGTTTGCGGGTCTGCCACGTTGTAGAAAATTAAAATGTACAGGTTAGAGTGGCCGCGTGTTTTATAAACGTTCATACCAAGTTTAAAGAAAATTGATTAACTGATCTAAAAGTTGACATGTGGGACATACAGACACGCAGATGATGACCTCAATAAACCTACTTCCTTTCCAGAGAATATAAAAGTCGACTGAAGATCCAACTTCTGAAGTAAACTCTTTAATTCGCCACTTGTATGTCTCATTATACTCGGAAGTGGTTCCGAGTGACAAACCGAAGGAAGACTGAGCACTATTTCTAAATACGATTCCTTCCTTCACAATCTCAGTTACTTTACGAACAAAGAAAATGCAATTATGTCTCCCCGGGTGGTTCTCGCACGCTAGTGATGTCACAGGGTGACGTCACAGTAGAAGGTTACGCGCGGCATAGCAATAAATAGAGAACAAGTAACAAGTATGCACGAAATACATTACTTGTGTGCCCTACTGGAAGTAAACGCCAAACAGCTTTCTCCTGACAGGATGTAGCAAGTTCAATACCTAAATTGTTTCACGACTGACGTGATTTTTATCTGTTAGGTTATTTTCATTGCCATTTGAAACAAATGCCTGGGTAGAACTCTATACCTATTTGCCCTAATATTTCTGTGTATTGGTCACTTTACTCCCTCAAATACCTACAAAACACACAAGCCAGGGTCAAAATCTGTACATGAAAGTGTTTCATTGAAGACTGTAGGCAATATGTAATACACCGATTGTAGTTAACTGAATTTAAAAATTGGTATATAAATGTTGTACAACTCTGGCTAGCTTGAGTGAGATACGAGGACACATATAAATAATGGAAAACAAGATCCCGAGATCAGACTTCGGTAGCGGAAGGACATGACGGCTTTTCCACGTATCTATTCGTAAATTTTAACCGTTCATTCCGGTGTGGACTGTCATTTTAGTGCATGTCTAATGTGCAGAAATCTCGTCTAAAGAAACTAAACGATGTAGAAGTTTAAATAACAATATCAAGTCAAATCTTAAACTGGTTTGTAGGTTTGGAAAACTCGAATGATAATGAAAACATCAACAGGGCTTGGAATTTTTTTTAAAGAGAATATCAAAACTCCAGCCAGAGTACACATAAATTATAGCAAAGTTACAGCAGCATAAACCACGGTTTCAGGAAGAATGTATAAAAATTATTAAATTTCAGTAGTTGCAAAATCTAAGCCAAACGAATAAAGTAATACGGACAAAACTGAAGCTATTATACAATTATACCCAAAAGAAGTGGGGATATCTGACAGATAAAATTCATGAGTTTGAAACAAACAGTTTAAATAAAAACTTATTAAACACATTAATTTAAAATGTTCATAGGCCAGTGCAGTTGTCTTATTTACTCTTCATTCAATTGCTTTCAAGATTGCACGGAAAGTATTTTAATTAAGAAATCTTATTTCCACTCACTTTCTTATTCAGATTATTTATTTACATGTGCTCTGTTATTCACGACGATTGCGAAACGTATTCTTTTGTAAGTCATGTAACATTTCGAAGGTCACGTTCATGAAAAACTACTAACATAACAAAAATATAATAACCAATATTGAAGCGTCAAATAGGTCTACTGACTTGTGTTACATCAATAGGCTAATATCGCCCTTTTGTGCATTTTTACTCCACACACTCAACGAAAATCTTGCAGCGACGAAAAGTATAACACACGTTGAAATTAATTTCCTTGTAATTAATTTCACGGTAGTTATAATTTAAATCTAGTGGATAGCAAAACAAAGATATCCGATTAGAACTATTATTCCCAAAAAGACGTATATTAAATCACTTAGGTCTACAATGTGCAGGAGCTGTCTTGAAATGTCGAAAAATGACATCCTGTGAAAGAACTTTTTTTCATTCAAGCCAGAATTTCTTGCAGTGTTCAAAGAAGCCCGTCACTGAAAACCTTTACACTAGCTCTCTTCTTAGCTCCATCTTACACAGATAAATATTTTCTAAAAGAATTACGAACTTTCATCACGTAATGCTTCGATACCATTATATCATGCTCTGGATATTACATGAATAGAATACCCTAACGATATTATACGCCAGTATCGATTATTAATACACTGTAACTTATTCAGAGAACCTTCTCCTATGTCGTTAAATGTTATTGGAGGTATAACCAGAAATGTCATGTTACTTTACAGTGAATGGCATAACCGTTCCTGGGCAATCATTTCCAGATAGACACGAGCCACGCGATACCTCGGTAAAGTGGCTGGTTACGAGATGGATGACCGCGTTCAGAATGTCCGGGAGAGGTGGAGATTTCTCTCCTGGCCACCATTTCCACGCCTGCTCCTACCCAACGGGTAACACACAGGAATACTAAGACTGGAACGTCGAACTAATAACCACTCACTTCTATCTGGTGTCGTGTACAAGGTGAAGAGCTTCATGGCACAGCGTTTAAATTTCACCTCGCAAGGATTTGAGGTTCTCAGGGCGGTGAGTCCGAAGATGGCTGTCTTCCTCGTTGTAGCGCCGTGTAGTCTTGTAGAAGTTTACCACCGTTTCAGAGGTCCTTGCAGCCTCCATCATCAGAGCGAAGATCGCTTTTGTTCCGTTATACGCCTATATCGACCTCAAATGTCTGCCACCTTTAATTCCTTCATCACCTTTATGTGAGCAATTTTTAATTTCGAGTAACTACGTTAAGTTATTCACTGTCAACTGGGCGATTCTTCGTTTATTATCACATAACGATATTTGTGTATGTGTTTATAAAACACCTGAGAAACGACGGTGTATAAGAGGGTGTAATTTTAAAATGACCATCAACGAAATATGAAAGTTTCGTCTGGCTCCGAACAGGGACCGCTGACATGCTACCTCATAACGGTAAGGAACCTTAAGATTCCGTAAATGGCAGATAATTTCTTGAGTAGCTAAGCCTCTATCAAGAAGCATTCTGCTCCCTGGAGTTAGTTCAGCTCGACGTAAGAGAGATGAATGGCTTAAGTGGGTAATAGAGGATATTACAAACATAATGGACAGAAATCCAAGGCTACTCACTAAATTACTCTACTGTTATTGCCCACTCATAAAATTCGCATGATTGTCATGCTGATATCACTGCTAACAAGGATCTGAAGTAAGATTATGGAGTCACCTACAATGGTATGCTGCTGCTTTACAAATGTTTAACGAACGGCGAACGGATAAACGCAGTCCTTTTGATTAGCCCTCTGTTAGACCTAGAATGGAAGTCTAGACTCCTAGAGTGGAAGTCGATGGGTTTGTCAGTCAGCACTAAGTCAAAGCAGCCTCCGAAAAATTAACAGGGACCCGTTCGATGCAAGTAATACAGCGCGAAGATCTGGACCCAAACATCGCTGTACAGACCACGTAAATAGTATTTCTGATTTCTTTGTTCGAATTTAAGCCCAGAGACAAGCTACCATGGTCGTAAAGTGAAGTTTGTCCCACTATACGCCATGTAGGCGCTTGGGGTGAGTGGAGGTATAGCTCCTCTCTTCTTGACCTCGGCACTAGATGGGGGTGAGTGGTCGGCATCACGCCCCGGCCGGCTTTACCCCCGGGAAAGGACCCCGGTACCCATTGTAGAGGAGGCTGGGTGGGCACCAGAGCCGGCCTGGACGCAGAGGCTAGAGGAATAGTTCTCTGCCCCCGTCGGGGATCGAACCCCGGTCGTCCAGCCCGTAGCTAGTCACTATACTGACTGAGCTAACCCGGCTCATTACCATGGTCGTAGTGTCTCTTAAGTTACCTCAATCCGTCCTGGAAAATGTTCGGATAACAACTTAAAATAGGTCACGGCCACATGTTTTTCGACTCCTTTTTTATTCAAACACATTACTCTTGTAATCAAACAGAAATAACACATAATTGATAACGCTTAGTTAAATTAACAAACATGAGCTGAATGAACTGAATTATCTCGATCTGAAGATGGCTGTCTTCTGGGTTGTAGTGCCGACGTTTCAGAGGTCCTTGCTGCCTCCATCAACAGGGCGATCATCTGAAACGTCGGTAAACTACCAGACTCATCGCCGTGAAAGCCTCGATCTGTTATCAGTATCTGCACATTTCTATGTATAGTTCCAGAAGTTACTTAGAGCAACCAGTGTTGCCAAATACGCTTCACCTAAGAGAAAATTTGGGCACCCTTTCCATCTTAAGACAAGGATGCTCTCATTGTCAAGATGCGAAAACGAGCTACACAGCAGCATTAGAAGATCCCGTAACATGGAAATCCATTTCAGAAACACCTCAAAACTAACCGAAACGTTATAATGGAAGGGAGTGAGAGAGAAAGATCAAAGGCTCAAGAGTTATGTTAAACTACAGCTCTTTCGACATCGGCTTTTTTTTTTGAAAGGAATTCCATTGCTTAGACGTGTTGCATTATAATAGACACATTAGTTCGCATAATTTATAACTTAAACAGAAAGAAGCAGCCATTACAAAGACTTAACTATACATGGGACATGCGACCGAACATAAAATGCCAATGTGTCTACATACATGAAAGCAGCGTGGTTTCTTACTTAATATTATCAAACTGAGTGCCATGCGCCAGAAGGCAAAATGGCCTTAGGAAGATAACTAATAATGTGAAGGCTGCCGTGTCCTTAACCCTTTGAAGCAAAAAGCTCGTCTGGATATTCAAAAATTCATTTCCTGCCTCAAAGAAAACAAAAAAACTTATCAAATGGTCAATGTTTTTAAGGAAATAATCTCTGTTTACTCAGATAATCATATGGGCAAAATACAGAGTTAATGACTGTTAAAGCAGGTAGTACCGTTAAAGGGTCGATCAAATATGGCGCTACGAAGACGTATTCCTGTGTTTAAGCAGCACAACACCTGAGTCGTAAAGGGGGCATGATCATGTAATTCTTCCGTTCGTCAATAAATCAAGGAGTGTTGTCAGTTTCACACTAGTGTGCTTTAGCCCTGGCGAACAAATCCCAGGACTTACGTAAATCTAGGTCGGCCCTAGGGCCGCCCTGGACGCGATGGCGAGGAGAAACAATCCGTGCACCTGCCGGGATTCAAACAGCGGCTGTCAAATCGTAAGGCTATAAAATTACACACAGACATCTGAATGGACACATGATTTGCACAGCCTCAAAATACCAGCTGAAAGATGCTACAATGGAGTGGCCTCATAACCCTCCAGTTGGAAGGTACACGGCTCGAACCGTAGCAGGGGCATTAGTTAAACTGCCTCGGGGTTATCGTGATCTTCCTCAGTCAATGTATATGAGTGTCACGGCAGTACAGTAGTATAACAAAATAAGCAAGGGCAGCACGCTCACACATGTATGACTTCATCAAGATCATTTAACATCTGCATTTCATTTAACGCTATAAAACTTTAGGAGTCGAGACAAAGCCCTACAATAACCGCACAAACATAACGTCTACTATGAATTCAAATATTGCCAAATTTCCCCACTGCGCGAAAGAGGAACTCAGATGGTAAAATAAATGTCCCGTGGAAGTATGGCAGTCTGTTCACAGCCATCACAACCGCGATGCATCCCTCATATGAACTACGGACATACAAAAACGAGAAACATTAACTCAGTATTTTAATACACAAATAGCAGCCTACTGAAAGCGTGGAGCTTTAATCACACCCCCAATAGGCATTCATGACATGTTTGCTAGAAGGTGTGACATAATTAACTATTTAAACAAATATCTAAGATTAAGATTTCGATTTATTGTTTATTTAACGGCGCTGCCAACAGTTCGGTTATAAGTCAAATTATAACATGATCATGAATCAGAAAGGACGTTGAAGGAAGTGGTCGTTGCCTGATCTAATGTGTCATTCTGGAATCTGCCACAAGAGACCAAGAGACAGCACGAAACACTTTAGTTAGGAAAGCCGACCTCAGTAACGAAATCTGAACTCGGGACCTCCCGAATTCTAAGTATGAAAATTAATCACTCGGACGTAATGTTCGCTCTTAACCCTCAAGAATTCCTGGCGAACAAAATTCACATTCAGTAATACAGTACGTTTCTTCCGTCTACCCTAGTTCCTATTAAAAACTTATTTAAAAGACCCCAGAAACTTAAAAACGCGACAATCAAACACGTACCCCCAAGGCAACCATAATTTTACGGGCAAGCCTATTTGTACAACACCATACAACAGACACTGAGAAGCTAACAGTCGCTCAGATGGTCAAAAATTCTCCGTCTTTTATGTAACTCGGCTGATGTGTTCACAAGATCCGACCTAACCTGATCCAAATTATTCCAATCCACACAATCACATTCTATTCCTTCAATACTTCCTTCCACTTACGCCGATGTGTACATAACAGACAAAAAATATAATTTCTGTATTTTGTTTTGTTTCTATCACCAAATTTCCCTATTTTAGTCTGTTCTTTGTTCCTTTCCCAACTTTTCGTTCATCCTCTCGTACGTTCCCGGAACGCAGTTTAATTACAATGAAATTTGTCTGCCACATACATCCATATCCCTAGGACATCACGGCCATTACAGAATTCACATCAATCAGATATTCATACATATCCAGTGGATACTCAGAGTAAGATTCCTCCACAACGCATATCCTACGGACTTGTTTTTTGTGTGGGAGAATAGCCCAGAAAGAAACAAAACAAATTCAACTTTACAAGTGAACGATGATCAGGTGTGGGCAGAAAGTCAACTACCAAACATTTGTGGACATTTTAGTTCAGCAACTGTGCTACTATTCCTTCGTGTTCCGATTTCTGACCAACATTCATCAAAGCAGTCGTCATGTGACACCCAAAGCGGCTGATTACGCAAACAGAAAAAAGTGGCAACGCATTTTGTCATGTTTCGCTGTCAGGATACGTTCATAATATTTCGATATACAACAATCAAAGGTCGTGAATTAATGTATCACAATGTTCGGAACAACTGTGGCTCGAACAGCAGTGGGAAGGCCTACTGACAGAAAAATTTGAGTACGGAAAGGAATAAAATGCAGAATGTTTAATTTAGACGCTAGACTAGAGAAAGAGTTTCCAGTGCCCGTTGGATGGAATGCAATGTCGGCTTCAAAGCATTGAGAAAAATCTGTCATTGCCGGGAATCAAACCCCATTATTCGGCTATCTAATCGTAGCTTTTGTCAGTTTCCACTAAGGGAATTAAAGGGAAATATAATACCACATGTCACATTCTTCTAAAACCATCTCTCATAATCATTCTGTGCTTCACGTTCGACGTTAAGAAAACAGAAAAATCGTTAAATACGAATAAACAAGAATGAACCAATCAACCAACTTCTCAACATAATACAGAAGATATCTCGTCGATTCCGTGAAGGTGATACACCAGGACCATATCAGACAGTTGACAACCCTAACCTAGCTTCGCCACTGACACCTAGGAAACGTTTTTACAGTCACAGCTGCAGAAATTCAACTCGACGGTGACACAGCATCTTTCTGTGGAATCGGTGTGACGAAATTCCGCCCACGTCTTAAGCAAAGCCGCGCATAACATGAGACATGGAAAAGAGAAATTCGGGCAGAACCTTGAAATCGAGTTCGCTCCCCTAAAGAAGGAACTGCAAGATGGTCGGTCGTGACGAAGGCGACAATCAATCTATTACCGCAGCGTGATATTCTCATCTAACCAACAAAGTACGGAACCGAGGTACCGCTGGCGCAGAACCGAACACTATGGTTACAAGCTGGCTGAGCCCTGGTTCCAGACAATGAGCACCTGATGTCGGATTTGTAGTGTGAAAAGTGGCAACTGTTCAGATTTCTTTACTACGACTACTTCGGTATCCTCCGGCAGACATCGTTTCACCAATGTGCCGTACTTATCCATCGCTATCCCAGAGGTCAATAAAACCTGACAGCACAGCATCACAACCTCCGTTAGGAGACCGGCTATTGTGACATGTTATCATTGTTTTCCTCAGTCTTAGCAAGCAAGTGCCGCGATAGTATCGTAGCACTCTATGTCCGCATCCTTCCACAACCTTTTCAATTCATCGTTCACTAATCATCACATAATTCGACGATATTTAAGGAACTGAAATCTTGAATAAATAAAACAGTAATAAATTAAATGAAAAAAACAACTTCAGATCACCGTTGAAAATACATCGGCACTTCGATGCATTCAAAAGTAAAAGTAACAGGAGGTCAATCAACGTGCGTGGAAAAACGAGTTACGCCCGGCTCCACTTACGTGCTTCATGAATCTTCCGAAATACTTCAATTTATAAAGAGTATTAATCTTCACCATAAAACACAGTGATATTTGAAGTAGCCTTAGTTGGTAAATCTGTATTACATACATTGTTTTCGACCTAATACAATTCTTCTTTATCATGCGCGTAACACTACATTCCCTTCGAATAATTACAACACGGTACTTGGATGTAATAAATAAGCGGAGAAAATTACATAAAGGCGTCATAATTTCTACTAGTTTTCATAGAATGTTTATAATGTTATTAAATCAATAATTATGAGATAGGCATGGGCAGTAACAGGCAAGATGATGAGAAATGTTCACAATACATCGTTCGAAAAATCTCGAGGCACATGCCACTCACAAGACCTAGGTGTAGATGGGACAAAAATATTAACACGGGTATTGCTAAAACAGGGCATAAAATTGAGAATCGGTTAAAGCAAAAGTATTGACAAACTGAGGGAATTCTGAAGTAAATCCATGTTCCGTGGAATTAACGCCGTCACAGTGGCCGCGCGGTCTGAGGCGTGAGCCTTGTGCCGCTTGGTCACTGTGACCGTGGGTTCGAATTCCACTCAAGGCACGGATGTTTGTCCGCGTTTTTCTGTGTTGTGCTGTCCTGTGTACCGGTAGAGGCCTTGCGACGGGCCGATCCCTCATCCAAAGAGTCCTACCGAATGTCTATAGTTCAAAGCCAACGAAAGTTTGGGACCCGCAGTGCTCAGGCACTTGAAGTACGGGTCGCCTATGTATCCTAAGCAAGTATCCGTGGAATTAATTAATGAGGAGAATCTTACGTAATTTGGTGTGAAAGCAGAAGACATAGCAATTTAATTTATAGCATCTTTATTTATTCTTTAAATATAATGTTGCGACTTAAAACGAGACCTTTAACGAGCCGTTGGTCATGACCGAGTTAGAGTGGAAAGTCCCTTCCCTGTGTACGACAGGACATCTGACAAGACATAGCACGGTCGAGTGCATTGACATGTTTGAAGAATCTGTTAATAATCGGTTCTTATTCGGTATCAGAGACACAAATATCCAAACGCAAGTATCCATGTCTTATTCCAAACACTGCAATAACTACTGCATATATTTATTTATAATAAGCAACAAATTTCAAATTTTTGAAATTCTGAAAACAGTGAATAATACCAGAGTAAGAAGATGGTCGATTCGTGTGTTCATCAGAAGTTCCGCAGAGGTTACTTCCGGTCAAATTAAACACTGGGGCATATGGGATCAGCAGAACGTTTAAGAAGGTTCTGAACTGCAGATCTACTTCACAGACTCTCAGACATAAAGGATGGTAGCAGGTTCCTTCGGAGTGTGTGGAAAATGAATTAACATCGTATCAACACATTCAGAATAAGACCATAGAATCGCAGTGCCGCTGTGATGTATAAAGACATGGAGGTGATCCACACTAAATCTCACCATCAGATGAGTGTGAGTGGTGTGCTTCTAGCGCCGGTTGTATTTACCAACAACAGACACCTGGATGGAAATTGACCATATTTGGCACCATCAGCAATTTGACCGTGGACGAATCGGTAACAGTAGGCGAAACATGTTAATTACGTCCTCGTACCTACGTACCAAGACGAGAAGACGTATAGTAGTGGTTTCGGCGCTTCACGAAATCTTAACCTTGACAGCAACAAGTTTCAATAGTTGCATCGCATACAGTACGGCTCCTAGCCCGACCACCATTCTCCACTCGATTCCTCCAGTGGTGTGCAGCATCCGGACAGCTATCCTGACCTGACCTTCAGAGGGAAAACACCGTACAATGTTAACATCTGATGTCACATCCACGCTTTATAACGAGAACGCGATAATGTCTTGCTGTTCCACTAGGTTCTTTTAAACGTCTTTTGCACATCTAATTACTTTCATTTACCATCGAGCTTTTATTTCTCTGTCAAAGACAGAAAAACAAAGAAAGTCATGTTTCCTTGAAACACAGCAATTTCATAAACACACGCATTTTTATCACAAACAGAAAGGAATATAAGAAACGTATGACTTTTAACTGAAATTAGCATTTTTTATGAGCTGAAAAAAAACTCCTAAAGCAAACAGACGACTCATGATGCTAAGATAGTTTACACTGTCCGTTTCATCTACAAGGATGATAAAAAGAATAGGGATAACCCAGTACTATACGAAGATATTTCCTTTGAGCTTCGAAACTCAACTATGGCGACTGTAAAGCTGTGATACACGAGGCTGTAGAACACCTTTCCTCTCGCCTACTTTAAATTTGATAGTCCAGGAATGTTTGAAAAGTGTCGGGTAGCCCCTTGGGTCACTTGCAGGTGAAGAAAAATATTGCATTTCCCAACTCAGGGGTGTCAAATTAATTTAGAGGAGAGTGATATTGTTAACAGATCTACAACTCCGGAAACGTAACTTACAACAAAACTACTACTATGAAACTGTCTGAAATCCCAGCTGACAAATGAAGTTTCAGCAAAACAGACATACAAAATTGTACTTAACCAAAATTCGTTTGAAAAGTAAAAACAAATTATTTGTTAAATGTATGTAGTAATAACCCTTCTCGAAGGTATCACCACCTTGTCGAAGGCAATCTGCCGGGTGAGGAGGCTTGCGTGCTCAAATGACCCTTAGGGCTATGCCGGCCTGAGCTTCGGCTCATGGTAGGGTCACCCAAGCCGGACAGGTCTAAGGAGATGCGCTAGACTAAGAGTGATACCCTGGTCCTCCAGGTTGGGGGTTGGGTGTAGGGCTAACAACCTTTCACCTTTAAAAAAATATGTGATACGAAAAAATCAACCAAGCCTCGGATCAGGACGGACTCTTTGGCACGACCACGGCAATTGAAAAAGGACATGAGATTTGGTACTTGGAACATTAGGAGCCTCTATAGGGCTGGGGCACTGAAATCAGTGTGTAGGGAATTAGGGAATTATAAGTTAGACTTAGTGGCAGTGCAGGAAGTGCGATGGGAGGGGGAGGGCACGATCCCAGTGGACAATTTTACATTTTTCTATGGAAAGGGGAATGACAATCATCAGCTAGGGACGGGTTTTTTTTGTTCATAGCAGAATTAGGGCAGCAGTTAAGAGAGTAGAATTTGTTAGTGACAGGTTGTCTTACGTAATTTTGGAAGGACGTTGGTGCGACATCATTGTCCTTAATGTTCATGCCCCAACTGAAGACAAAAGCGATGATATCAAGGATAGCTTTTATGAAGAATTGGAATCAGTATTTGATACATTTGGCAAGTATCACATGAAAATTCTGCTAGGAGATTTCAATGCAAAAATTGGGAGGGAGGATATCTTCAAACCCACAATAGGCAGCGAGAGTCTTCATGCACTTAGTAATGATAACGGTGTTAGAGCAGTAACCTTTGCTACGTCAAAAGATTTAATTGTAAAAAGTACAAAATTTCCACACCGTGATGTTCATAAATACACTTGGACTTCTCCAGATGGCAGAACACACAATCAAATAGATCATGTTTTAGTAGATAAGAGAAGGCAGACAAATGTAATTGATGTGAGATCATTCAGAGGAGCAGATTGCGACACTGATCATTTATCTGGTGGTAGCAAGAGTGAGGGAGCGGCTTTCAGTAAGTAGACGAACTAAACAAAATTTTGACACAGAAAGATTTGATTTGAAAAAAATAAGTGAGGGAGAGGCAAAGGAACAATATCAAGTTGAAATTTCGAATAGGTTTCAAATTTTAGAGACAAATGAGGATAATGAAAGTGTGGACATCAACAGGGAGTGGGAAAATGTCAGAAACTGCATCAAAATTTCAGCAAAAGAGAAACTAGGATACTACAGGAGAAAGCAAAATAAACCGTGGTTTGATGAAGAATGTTCAAAATTAATAGATCGAAGGAAGCAAACAAAATTTCAATGGTTGCAGAACCCAAACAAAACAAATGCGGATAATCTATGTAACGTGAGACGTGAGGCTAGTAGAACCTTTAGGACTAAGAAAAGGGAATACCTGAAGGGCAAAATTGCTGAACTTGAGACAAATAATAAAGAAAAAAACATCAGAGACCTGTACAGAGGCATTAATAACTTTAAGAAAGGATATCAACCCCAGACCAATTTGGTAAAGGATGATAGTGGCAAGTTGCTTGCAGATCCAATAAAAATTGTGAATAGGTGGAAACATTTCTTTAGCGAGCTCTTAAATGTTCATGATACTGGTGATATTAGACAGATTAAAATGCATACAGCTGAACTGTTGGTGCCAGAACCTAGCTTAGATGAAGTGGAACTAGCCATTGGGAAGTTGAAAAGTTATAAATCTCCAGGAATTGATCAGATTCCGGCCGAATTAATTAAAGCAGGTGGCAAAGGGTTGCATATGAGGATCCACAAGCTTATTCAGTTAACTTGGGATAAGGAAGAGATGCCACAACAATGGAAGGAATCCATAATTATTCCTATTCATAAGAAGGGGGACAAGACTGAGTGTGGTAATTACCGAGAAATATCGCTGCTATCAACCTCATACAAAATTCTATCCAACATTCTTTTGGCAAGGTTAACCCCATATGCGAATGAAATTATTGGGGATCATCAGTGTGGGTTCAGACGAAACAGATCAACGATTGATCAGATATTTTGCATTCGTCAGATACTAGAGAAAAAATGGGAGTTCGGTGGGACCGTACATCAGTTATTTATAGATTTCAAAAAAGCCTATGACTCTGTGAAGAGAGAAGTGCTATATAATATTCTTACTGAATTTGGTATACCAAAGAAGCTAGTGGGTCTAATAAAAATGTGCTTAAATGAAACCTGTAGCAAAATTCGAGTAGGTAAATATGTATCTGAGACATTCCTCATCAAGAACGGTCTAAAACAAGGAGATGCTTTGTCTCCCTTGCTCTTTAACTTTGCGCTAGAATACGCCATCAGGAAGGTCCAAGGTAGGCAGGAGGGTTTGCAATTGAATGGGACACATCAGCTATTGGCATATGCTGATGATGTTAATTTATTGGGGGACGATAAGTACAATAAAGAGGAACGCAGAAGTTTTACTAGAGGCTGGTAGACAAGTGGGGCTGGAAGTAAATTCAGAAAAAACTAAGTACATGTTAGTATCTCGTCATCAGAAGACAGGCGGGCAAAATTATCTTAGGGTGGCTAATAAATCCTTTGAAAGGGTTACAAAGTTCAAATATTTGGGAACAACAATAACAAATCAAAATGATACTTGTGAGGAAGTTAGGAGGAGACTAAATTCCGGAAATGCTTTCTACTTCTCAGTCCAAAATATTTTGTCTTCCCGTCTGATTTCTAAGAACCTGAAAATTAAAGCATACAAAACAATAATCTTGCCTGTTGTTTTGTATGGGTGCGAAACATGGTCTCTCACTCAGAGGGAGGAACACAGATTGCAGGTGTTTGAGAATCGGGTGTTGAGGAGGATATTTGGGCCTAAGAGGGAAGACGATGGGGCGTGGAGAAAACTGCACAATGACGAGCTTAAAAATCTGTACTGCTCCCCCAGTATTGTGAGGGTGATTAAGTCGAGAAGAGTGAGATTGGCGGGACATGTAGCGCGCATGGATGGGACAAGAGGTGTGCACCGGGTACTGGTTGGGAAACCTGAAGGGAAGAGACCGCTGGGGAGACCTAGACGTAGATGGGAGGATAATCTCAGGCGGGATCTATGGGAGATAGGGGTTGAAGGAAACTGGATTTTGTTGGCCCAGGACAGGGTCCGGTGGAGGGCTTTGGTTAATTCGGTGATGAACCTTCGGGTTCGGTAAGCCATCTAGTTAGTTAGTTATGTAGTAATAACAACAATCGATAAATAGCAGTCTGGGAAAAGTAGCATCCATAAGAATATGAGAACTGAACAGAAAACTGTAGTCGAAGACTACCACTTTGGAGACACAGGTCCACGTCGAACGATGATATAAAACAGATCGTGGAGAAACAAGGTGAGAGTCAGTCTTGACTTTATTCAATTGGGTTCGCGCTGAAGCCCAATGGCGAGATCTTGCAAATACCATAAAGAACCTCCAAGTTCGAAGAAGCAGGAAACTTCTTGACCAGCTAAGCTAGTATTAGCTTCCATGGGTAGATACAAAATAAACGCAAAAATTATTACTGCGTGGAACCGTTCACGGATCCACGGTTTTACAAATCTCGTCACGTGACTCACTTCTGGTCACTGTTCACGTACTACGACCACCCACCCCCATCCAGTGCCACACAAATACAGTTCTTTCCAGCACTCTACTTGACTGTCCTGATGTCAGCCAACGGTATCGACACAGAGAATATTGACACGGAACAGTTTAATCGGTTCTCTTTTTTAATTTTTCGAGTATCCCGATAAAATTCAGTTATTTGCAAGTTTCACTTATAATTATTATTCATGCATTTCCTTGTAACTATAAACCCGAGTCTCCACAAGCTTTCTTAAACGAATTTCAGAATAAATAAAAGTAAGTAACTTCTTGTGTGCTATAAGGGAATTACGCGACATATCGACAGGCTTAATCCACATTGATATCAAATACATTTCCCTCGATATATCATATCGATTTATCGAAATCAACTTGCATCCCTAATAATTATGCCAAATTCACTCAAACGCAATCATGTGTAGCCTATATATGGGTCATGTTTAAAATACATTACTGACATACCCAATATTAGGCCTGTAGGCAATCCGTATGTGATCCAGGAAGCTCTCTCTCTATATATATATGAAATGGACGAGCATACACAGCAATTACCCACAAGCAACTGGGAACTGGGAACTGTTAGGCAAGCGGGAGGTCCAGCGAAATAACAGAGCAGAAGGGTGGCGATAACAAATTTTCACAAACTACTTCCGTTTAAAAGTTTAATCAATTCAGCGTTTTGAAGTACTGGATTGATTAAATGGCTAAAACTGTCGATATCAAAACCGCAAATTTTAACTTCAAATAAAGACTGTTAATTGCTAAAAACACGGCATTAAATTGCACATATCACCTGCTTCAACAATCAGCAACTCCGCAATCCATCGACATAGTGAATTAACAGACTTTGTTTCGTTGTCATTGGTTTTCTTTGGCATTTAACGGTCTGATGTTTTTGAGAAAAAAATGAAAATCGGAACTGACGGAAAACCAGGATCCTGTTAATGTATTCTGTCAGTCTTCATTATCTGTGTTTACTTGATCATTGCCCGTCATGTTTAATGAATTCCATTCAACTTGTATAATTACTGTAAAATAAACCATTTCAAATAATCTGACGAGACCCCTCTCTACACAGCGTCTAGACCAATGCGAAATGTGTTTGAAATTGCAAAGAAACGTGAAAGAGAAATTAAATCAATAACATGCGGACTGGGGGCTCTCTACCGAAACAAGAACCACTTACTTACCGCTGTATACACATCATATTTTATAAGTGTTGTTACAGCATTCCGCTGTGTATTGTCTATGAATATTATGTTATATCCGCCTTCATAACTTAACATATACTTTGGTAAAATAAAGTATAAAGTAAAGATGTCCCACTATACACCATGTAGGCGCTTGGGGGGAGAGGTATTATAGCTCTAACTCATTCTTAACCTCGGCACTTGATGGTGGATGAGTGGTCAGCGTAACATACTTTGGTACAGAAATTTTATAGCTACACACACATATCAACTGCTTATAGGTAACACATATTAAATACATGTTTTTAAGTCAAAAGGTTACATTAATTATATCCTTGGGGAAGATTCCAAGAAGCGGTCTGGCGATTTCTGTTCGGTTTAAGTTTTGATCTGAATGGTCTGTTGTGTTAAACATTAACAAACATGTATATGAAACCGGGAATAAGATGATATTCTGTTAAAAAGTGCAAATAATCTGACTAATCTTGCTGTCGTACAGTAACAACAGTTTATGCATTTCAGATTTAAGGTTCTCATAGCGTTTCGATGTCGACTGTGGTGTTTTGGGTTATGACGACTTCATCTTCCGCTCAGAGCAGTATGTTCGTCCAAAACGTTGGTACCCACATACAAGGCCACATGACGTCACAACGAAAATGACCGGCATCGAATGTCTGTATACGGGCAGGTGTGTTTTGTTCTTCCATTGATTTCCGTCAAAAAATTGGCGAGTTACACAAATTATCTGTTCTCTGGCATAGCCCTAACGAAGATATGAGGTTCTCTAGGCGTTTCAGTCACAGCCTATAAAATGGTATTCGGGGTAGTAACGCCGTGTGTACGTGTTCTAGCGACGTCTCGGGGAAACATACTGCCTCCATCTTCAAGGCTTGAAAAAGGTGAATGTACGTTTCTCCGAAAAGTTTGTATCTGCCTGTAAGCTCATGGGGAGTTACTACCCAGAAGACCGATACCGACAATGTCCATACAAATTTGTAAGCACGTTTGGCGAGTAGTAATATAGGAAAGATATGAGATTTTGATGTTCAGGCAACTTTGCCTTTAGAACTATGAAGATTATTTTAAGGTAGGAAGCGGACGGTGATAAGGTCAGGCCAATCTGAAAAACTAAGTTGGGAGGGCAAAATACAATGCATATAGCACACAGAGTACTGTCTCAATGGATTAAAAAACAGCGGGTGTCAATATTTTGAGAAAGATCGTATGTGACCGAAAATGTTATCCGGTATATTAGTATCACAGGACACGAAAAAAGAACCCTGAATTAGTTTATTATACAAAGTAAGCATACAATGCCTTAAAATTTTAATTAAGTAGACCTGCACAACAACTCCTGTACACTCATAACTGAAAACATCAGGCTTTTCGTACAACAGCTGGCGAGCAGGTGTTCTTTCTTTCTTTCTTTCTCTGTACCTTGCTTTCTTTCCTTTATCCTATGCCTTATCCCATATCCTCACTTCTGAATGTGCACTGCATTGCAGTGCATTCAATTGCAATGTTCTTACAAAAATTGTATACAACCTAACCAACAAGTGGCTCTTAGTCGGTTAATGCACAGCATACATTGCTGCAGCGCTATATATCCATATCAAATGCTTGAAACAACAACAGCACAAGATTAATCAATAGGTTGGGTGGGATGGCAGAACAGAAATTTCGAAGCTACTGAACATTCACCCTGACGACAGATACTTCACTAAAAATAGATAGAATCTGATTTACTTTTCTCTCTGCAATAAAATCTGTATCTAGACAAGGAAAACTCTGTCCGGTGGAAGCAGTTGTTAGCAAAGGACTTACTCTTAATGCTGCAGATATAAAATGTGGCATAAATCCGGCGGTCAAGCAGAAACATGTAGGGAAAGGTACGTATTTAAACCTCCACATCAGATGGTAAGCAGTTAACCATCACAGTTTAGCAGATATCGAATACTTACTTTCTACACCCCTGTAGGATTTGAGGTTTTCACGACCGTGAGTCTGAAGATGGCTGTATTCAGGGTTGTTGCGCCATGTAGTCTGGTAGAAGTTTACCGACGATTCAGAGGTCCTTGCTGCCTCCATCATCACGGCGATGATGGAGGCAGCAAGGACGTCTCAAACGTCGGTAAACTTCTACCAGACTACACGGCGCAGCAAACCAGAAGACAGCCATCTTCTTTCTACACCCGTGTCACTACCTGGCGTCCCAAGGGAAAGACGAGAAGACTTGTGTAAACTACCTGCCAGGTGCTCCAAACCAGCCATCCTTTTCACACAGAAAAAGGCCCACATACTTGAATGCAAGATAAATCCCACGCTACTATCTTTTTATCAAACGATCTTCTCCCACAACGAAGTCGGCCTTTTCAAATTCGGAATGAAATTATGAACAATGAATCCTTTGTGCCAGAGTTTCTATTTAAACAAGTATTTCAGGGCAAACTGAGCGACATTTTGAATTCAAACCCACTTCAACACATTTAACGATGGTTTACGCAAATTGTGGGTATTTGCAGCACACAGCCCTGTTTTGTAATCACCTCAGTCTATGGAGGTTCTTTCACGAAATTATTGCTGAGCTGATCAATAATACCACAAAATATCGGTTTCAAATTGCATTACTTGTTCACGTCTCTAAAGGCTTTTTTTAATAAAGTTCGCTTTTTCAGGATAATATTATCGTCTCATGTACCCCATCCCTATGTTTTCCGAGTGGCCTCCTAACATCCACCACTATTAAAACATACCTTCTGGCTTTCTGAATATATTACCAGAACAATCACAGCCCTGTCTTCAATTATAATTGAAGACAGAGGGCTGTGGAATGGTAATTACCATTCCACAATGAATGTTTCGATTTACTTACTTCATATGGAAGAAAACTTAAAGACATACTCGTCAGAAATAATTGCATAGGAGTGGCTGATGAAAATCAGAGCAACTCAGCATTTCCGGTTAGGCATCTCAACTACCTTACCAACCAAGAAATTCAACGGTTCATGGTTCAACCTGTCAGTAGTTAGAAACATCACACGGAAAGAGGAAGAAACGAGTACATATTTACTTTACTTTTAATGTCGTTCCTAAAAGCATTCAACTTATTTTCGAAGTATTTATTATTTTCCTTGATAGTAAGACCATCCTGTAATCAAGTTTATTTTCTGTTCTGATCAAGAAATTACATACATTCATGGAACCCGGAGGTTCAATATATTGTTCACAAAATTCTGCCACTGAACCATAGCCTGATTCAAATAACACTCTAAAGCCTGTTTCTGTAAGAAATGTCGATGGGATTTAGCAGCAGACTGACACCTGGGCCTTAAAATAAGTAAATTCTGCTATCAGTGGTTAGCAAACGTGTTTAACAATCAAACAATATCAGGATTGAACCTAAATTCTCTCGTCAGTGGACGTACCTAAAAACAGTTCGCGTCAGAACAACATATCACCTGAAAATGGAAGCAGAACCAACTCAGAATCATGGAAGAATCGCATGAGTCCTAAGTCACATTAAATATATACCAGAAAATGGAATATATTCAAAATAATTGTTGTGCAGCACAGCGTCTGACAGCTCAAGATACTTACCAAGGAAGATTCTGTGTCACGGATAAAAAAAAGTCAATTATTGAAAAATCAACGAACTTCTTACAGCCCTCATCCTTGTCTTTGGTAAATCGATCTCCTACGTCAATTTCAGACTAGCCAAAATATTGACTGTCTGGTAATCGGAAACGCAAGTCACTACAAGACCAGTAAGAACAAGGTTCAGTTCACCACCTGTACATTTCAGAAAAATGTCAATTAACTTTCTGGAGTTCAATTCGCATGTTTCTACGACAACACCAATCTTGCACCTGCTACAGTCTTCCCTCCCCGAGTGAAGTCTAATTCATTTACTTTAGCATCCTAATGCACCACCTGAAAGACGAGGGGAGGATTTCTGTAAAACAAATGAAACTACAGAGTTACCATATCACCCAAGAACGATCCTGGCGGGTGAAGAATTCGCCTCTAGTCACGCCACGTGGTTGGCAAAGCATAATTTGACGTGCATAACATTTACAAGGTGAACGTGTCTGCACCACTGCGCTGCGTCATATCAACTGATTACGTGTGATATGTCCAAGAAGTTTAAAGTAAATGAATGCGAAGGAATAACAAATTTATAAAAAGTATAGCTAAAATAATACAATGCTCTGTACAATCCCCTGACCAATATAGGACAAAACGTCATAGCAAAATGATGGTACTATTTATTCTGAATGGGCACTGGTTTAAGAATCGTGTCGTGGGCGCAAAGTGATCGGCCCCTCCTCTTTGTTTACATCAGCAAATAACAGACATCGACGTCTGTCTTTTGCTTTTGAAATGGGAAAATAGCGTATTCAGGGAAAAAATACTTTAATTTCCGTGGGTAGATGGTAGATTGTAAAAAATCAACTAACAGAAACAGGTTCAACGGAATGGAGAGGCTTGAATTCACTGAAGACAGGGTCAAATTGAGGATTCTTGTGAACACAGTATTGAACCTTCGCATTCCATAAAAGTCATGCAACTTTCTCACCGGCTGAGAAATTGTCGAAAGAAAACTGTGATAGTTGATACAAAAACAAACAAAAAATGTCAAATAAAGTGTCTAAAACGTCTAGAAATAAAATAAAACTTCAGTAAGCCCATCTCGAGAAAATTTCATTACTATCAACCCAAAGGAAGGAGAAACAAGTTTCAAAACTTTCATAGTTATGTTTCAAAAATGATAAAGCAGAATCTTCTGAAACATATTTCAAAACGGAGTAAGTAAAATTATAATCCAAATACGACAGAATTATCATGATAATTATGTGTTGTAAGATCGCCTGACACGGGGATGCTGGAAAAGTATTCAGATTAAGAGAGGCGAAATCCCAGGAGGGTGGGGTAAACTTCAACATTTTTACTCACCACCTCATATTATTAGGTCTATCGAGTCAGAAGTAACATGAGATGCGTCGAGCATATAGCACGCATGCGGTGATAAAATGTGCACAAAATTTTAGTCAAGGGATTTGAAAGGAAGACGCGGATGACAGTACTGGATATTATATAAATAGGCTCCTCCCCAGCGTCAGGACCAGTGATAAACTTTTGTAAACACGGAAATCAACCTTCGGAATGCACAAAATGAGACGAATTTGACTACCTAAGCGACCATCAGACTCTGAAGACGCTGCCCTATGGAATTATTCACATGATGATTAAAATGTAATTTTACTATTCATAAAAGAAAAGCTGCAATAACTTTATCCTCTCTTCAATGCTTTGAGCTCCAAATGGTTAGCCTCCTCCCCCAACGCCATTATATTGAGTGCCTGAACAACTCATGTTTTTATAACTGCATTTTAAACACAAGTTATTATGGGGTAATGCGAAGCAAATTTTCTGCAGTTAAAATCATTATTCATTCCTTTATTTCACGTTGCACCAACCGCAGCACTAAATAACAATGAGTATGAAAGATGAATCCTTCTATTGATTATTTAAGGACGCTTTATCAACTGTAGTGATCGGTGAACTGAAGAGAACAGAAAATAAAAGTTGCGCTGTCTCTTTTTAAAATTGTTCATTTTTTCTGCAGCATCTTGGAATGGCTGAGGATAGCCACGTAAATCCTAATTAGGGACGTCTACCAAGGCTGGTAAGACTATTCATCTCTCTTTGCAAATATTCTGATGGTGTTCGCTGCTGAACACTGCAGGCAGAGGAAAGGTCTGCCAATTATAATTACCATAATTCACACAAGTTCTTCAATCTGCTATTCCTCGGGCCATGGACTGGTGCATTAATGTCGCAGAGTCTACATGCTCGTTATGTATCTTAATAAGAGGCACTGTGCACTCAGCTACAGGTCGAAGCCGAGTTCTGGCGCCCCAGAAGCTACAGAATGATGCACGACATTTATGTTTAAGATGACTGCCTTATCGGTTTTTGCGCTGCGTAATTTGGTATAAATTTATCGACGTTTCAGAGGTGTCTGTTGCCTTCATCGTGATAAGTCCTCCGAAACGTCGGTAAACTTTTACCAGACCATACAGCCAAACAACTCAGAAGGCAGACATATTCATACATACCGCCGTGAGAACATAAAATCTCATTGAATGTGTTTTTTACCTCGGCCCGAATTTCTTACATTCTTTTTTTCTTATCCTTCCATTTCTTCTTCTTCTCCCTCCACAGACTAGCATAAAGCCTGTCAGACATATTAGCCACACTTACGATATTCATAGGAATTCTGAGGATTAGCGTCACACATCCTGTAGAACTGGACTACAAAACTTCAAAGAGCCTTCATCTTTTTTTAAAATTTCTTTCTTGTACTTCTCTCCGGATTTTTATAGTGAATTTTTTCTGAGATCTTACGTAATTTTTCTTATTCTCTTCACCTTCCTTCTTGTACCGTCGACGGAGTAGGCTAAAGCCCGTTCCGACTTCAAAGCCTTATTTTAAAATGTATTTTTTGAGCAAAGGACTGCTGCTACGACTGCGACTAGAGTCAAACACGCACGCTTGTAAAACGTGGTAGCTCGAGGCTGCCATCTCAGCGTCCCTGAACAAATACTCGTTTGAATTAATAACACAAGAATGATTACGATTTCAAGATGTTTTTACAGGAAGTCCCAGAAGTCACCCCCCTAATTACACAATTTAGATAAGTTTAAGAATTCTCTTATTATACCAGGTTGGTTAGTAGAGTCTCTTTCGTACTGACCAAAAAACTGACTTATTTAATCCTTTCTTCAAATAGCCTGTAACCATTTCATAATTTTGACCAATTTCTATCAAAATAATCCTCATCATCCTCAAGAACTGCATTAATTTCCCGACTTATCCCTACAGTTTAATATTATCAGAATAAACTCGGTGTATACATAAGCAATCTTTTAATCTTCCTTTATATGGGTGTGAAATTCGAGTCTCTGGAGCAGTTCTCAAGCAAAAATTCAGTTACAGCACTAACGAACGCAATAAATCTGAAAAGGCAACTTGGTTTTAGGGCCTTTACACGAGCCGGTTTGTGGGACATTGACCAGTGCCTCGGCGACACGACGTTCAGCTTTCTCGGGCCGCTGAATCTCCTGTCTCCAAGCTCAATTCTCCTGGCACACCCAGTCAGTTCAGCATCGAGTTCAGAACAAAAGTTCCAACTTCCGAGCTGTACTGAGGCAACAAACACCATTTACTGAGGGCAGTGGAACTCAGCCCTTACCCTTTTAGGGTCTTCAAGAGTGCGGTCGGCACGCAGTTGTTGGGGGTCAGCCGTCACCATCTCTCATAAATGGCAGGGCGGAACCGTGATACAAACTGCAAATCCTCAGACGACAATGTCCCCTAGTGCATAAATGTTTAATTAAGTAATATTCAATGTGGACGGTCATGACTCTCGCTCGTCCTAATAGGCCCACCAGATAAAACTGTTGTTAATAAACTTATTTGCAAGTGATTGTGTAATTAGACTAGGATTACAACTCACCACCATATGCAGTATAATTTAATAGTAGCTGTTTTATTTTGCTTAAAAAGAGAGGGGAAAACGCTGCGAAAGAGATACTGTATTTTAAACAACTTTATATAACAGTTCTACCCCGCATTCACACCTGCATTTGTACAGTAAAACTCCAACATTCGTGATCTCTCTGAAGGAAGACTTATGGAACTTTAAGGAAAACTGCGTTTATTTGCTGTTTCAATTCATACAAAGTTTGGGGTTTGTACTTGAAAACCGCTCCCCCCCCCCCCATCTCCAAATGAAGAAATCTTATGGTATCACGTCTGGGCTTCTTAGTAGCCATTCTGTCGGACGTCGCCAGCCAAGCCATTTGTCAGAGAACGTTTCGTTCAGCCACCGTCGGAAGGTGTTATAAAGTGAGGGGGTGTGAACCGCCCCATCTTGCAGCGCTGCTGTTACATGTGTTAAAATCCGTGGCGTAACAGCTCCAGAGAGCCAAAGTCGACTAGCTGGCTGCTGGCCTCACGTCCACGTGCCTAAGCAGAGGTGAACGATCATCCAACCAGATACAGAGTGACGTGTGGTCAGCACGACGAACCCCCAGCCATTGCTAGTTTCCATGACCGGATTACGCTACCCATTGTAGCTCCCAAATTTCCTCACGATGCTGGGCTGGCACCGGTCGAAAGCTCATGAGAAAATTTCTTCTCCCCCGAGACTCGAACCAGCGCGCATTCCGTATCGCCAGTCCGAAGCATGATGCCTCAGACCGCGCGGGACGCTGTTACATGTGTTACGAGACAGATTTTTAACTACGTTTAATCCCTGCCCTAACCACAATTGAGGACGAGGGACTCTTTAGGAAGCCAGGGAGTGGTGAATCAATTCATAACTCTACACAGACATGTAGGGAATGGGCAAAATGCAAATGGATATGTGGAGGTGTAAGGTATATTACATGAAATGACATAAATAAAATACAACATTCTGAAAACCACGCCTCATTCGCATAATTTTTCTGTTTTCATAAGGAAAAAAACGGAGTTATTTTGCACTCTGCAGTACCGAGGGTCAAAATGTGTGAATTCGATTGCATGTACAGGGCTTTATTAAATCGTGCAAGGTTCTGAAACGATATTAGGAATAAGGCGTTAAACGCTCGTCAAAGGAAGACCGAAAGCGAAAGTGACAATGTGTGCGCGCACGTGGAAATAAAAAAAAACAGCGCAGTACACACTACCTGCACATGCCGCTGTGTGATGTATGCAAGCAGATGTTATATACAGCACGCAATTGCGGAGGTGATTGGCCCTTAACATCACATCTGCCACTTATTGCCTTGTCCCTCTCACACACAGACAAGAACTCCTCGCTAACCGCGGTTTTCACTTGTATCCAATTTTACCAAACGCAATACTTCTTATACATGCCCGATTTTTATTCAATTTTCGTAGGCCTGCATACGAAGTAAATGGTGGCCTTCACATATGCAGTGGGCAGAGCTGTAATGGCGTCAAAAAGCATTCTTCTAGCTTCCAGATCACCAATGCGATGAGCTTCTTTGTCCCTTGTTTATGTTTTATGTTCATTGTGACTATAACTTCAAATGGTGATGTTGGTCTTTGGACCAGCTTAATCTTACACTGAGATGTGTGTCAATAGTGGCAGCTTTTACTGTAATCTTGGTCTTTCCAGCCGTGGGTTTGCTAACCGTGGTGTTTTACACAAACGTACCTTCCACAGTGGGCGAGAGACTACTGTATTTGTGGTCTATCCTGAGGGTTTCAGGACGATGGATCATAGAGAAGTTCGACCTCACTCGACTCGACTTCACTGAACCGGACGCAGACGTTGACGGCTGAGGATCGCCGGAGTTGAAATAGATTCTTTAGGTTTAATAAAAATCCAGAAAATTTTTTCAACATTTCGCTGGATGGTTCTGCGAGATCTTTATTAAAATTTTCAGATTTCGGAATCACGTGTTCGCATTTGTTTTTACGCGTATGAGTAAATCCACGTTGGCCAAGCAAGAATTGGAAGAGTGGTTATTGGATCATCAAAATACGTTTGCATACCAAGTAGAATATTCTACTGAATAAATATAGTTCAAAATAAATGCCTAACAATTATTCCTCAAGTC
Organism: Zootermopsis nevadensis; assembly: GCF_977971745.1. NCBI lineage: Eukaryota > Metazoa > Arthropoda > Insecta > Blattodea > Termopsidae > Zootermopsis > Zootermopsis nevadensis. The sequence continues at coordinate 8,592,331 of NW_028259153.1, read as the reverse complement.
AGTGCATGTATATTACATGTTACCAAATTTGCAATTTTACTTGTTGTGTACGGGTGTTAAATCTGGTCTGTCGTATTAAAGGAAAATACAAACAAAGTGTTTGAGGATAAGATGCCGAGGAAAATACTTGGACACATAAAGTGACAAGATGCTGGAGAAGGTTCTATAATGAGGAGGTTCATAATTTGTACCCTTCACCAAATGCAATTAGGACGATCAAGTGAAGGATAATGAGACAGACAGGGCACACAGTACGCAATGAAGAGATTAAGAAATTAGTACGTTTTGGTATTAAAGTGTGGCGGAAGAGGCTACTCGAAAAATCTAGGCATAGACAGGGCGATTCATCCGACTAAGGCCAGAGACCACCGACGGGCCACTGTGAACACAGGAATGTATGTTTTGATTCTATTAAATGCCAAAATTTTCATGGCTAGCTCAGCAACTGTCAGATTCTTTCCATTAGACTCTTGCTTATCCAATAAGCACATTATTTCGACTTTCATCAAAAAAGAAGATTTAATGACACCGAATTAGCCAGCGTCACCCGAACGCATATCAGACGTAAGAGTATGTAATAGGGTAATATAAAATCAGTAATATAAGCCCTGATAAACACCTGGACATTTATTAAACATCAGACGATTGACTTCGTCATGTCAGGCTACACATTTCAACACGGCCTTCAGAAAATGAGATAGAACATGAAGAATGCATTAGCCTTAGGATCTGCTGAAGCTATGCATCCTTTACAAAACATCTCAGAACAAGATATTTAACTAACAGTGACGCCCACAAGATTCATTTCACTCCGCCCAGAGAATATATGTGTGCGAGACCCACGTTGTGGGTTTTATAATGATCCACCACCGTTTTCTCAGAAGCAGTTTTCCAAAATCTGTCACTGATCATGTCACGTACACACAACTCCAAATTTGGCTTGGGGACTTGGTAGAGCTCCTTTTCAGAGCCATAATTAAGACTGGATAAAAAATACACCCGCTCTGGCGCAAGAGACAAAAACATAACCACATAATTACGTTATTCCAACACAGCTCCTAATATCATACGCCTATTTTAAGCATACCTACATACCGATTTATTCATTCTTAGATCACGTAACGACGAGACGACCATTCGACGAGATTTCATAGCTTAAAATTAGATAATTAATAGCAGGTAGGTTAAGGATTTGCATGGAGAGTGTATATGTGGTTTAAGATTCGACTGTCCCCAGATACTATACTTTGTCGAATAATACGATAATTAATTAATAATTAACCTGAAGGGGCATGTAAGTGAAACGGTGCGGTCTAATTAGAGGTAATGTCCTGAAATTTCCCTTAAGAAACTGTTGAAATCCCCGTAAAACCCAGCCAGAACAGGTCTCCGGACCGAGATTTAAACCCGGGATCTTCCTAATACAAAGAAGGAAGGCTAACCATTCGCCCGTAAAGTTCGGTACACAGACCTACATTCAAACTGGATACCTCACGAACACTGTCTCTAAACCCATCACTAGTTGGATCACCTTGCTCGCGTATCATCTAAATAAAAAAAATTATAAGAGAGGTCAACTATCTGGAATTAAGGGAACTATATTGTTGGTTTTCTGACGTTTCGGAGAGCCCTGCTACCTCCATTTGAAGGCGAGGTGACTGCAGTGACCTGTTAGCCAATACTGATACCGATCTCGAAAGAGTTTCGGCTACAAGGCTGTGGTGAATACAGAGATTCCTCCACCGCCTGTCTTCTAAACAGCATAATTCGAATGTCACATACAACATTTATACTGAGGCCATAGTATCCTCCATTATTTAGCCTGGTTCTTCTAAGACTGATACGATATAAGTAATGAAGTCTTATGTCGTGTTACTTCTGCCATTCCCAATTTCAGCTCACTTAATTAATAACACTTCTTTAAGCGCCTTGCCCACTGCTACTGTTCTTAGTACGTGTGCATTTATTTGCGTCAGTTTCGTGCTATAATACTACCTTCGGCACCTTATTACAGATTTTTTAAGGTATTTTTCCGTAACCCGTCTGGAAGGTTTACGGCCACGAAAAATGTGCGAGGATAACCAGCACTGCGGATGTCCATAATGTGAGTCACTCACCTACTAGACGTCTGTGTGCAGGCGTTGTACCCCATAATTTTTAAATAAAGCTAGGATATAAAAAGTTTGATAAAAAAAAGCTTCTATGCATGATTCCTATGTTATTCATGTACATAATAAACGGAGAATTGCAACACTTCTGAGCCACAAACCAGATTCAGGGAGAAACACAACATCGGATGCATACAAGAATAAGAATTTCCCAGAGTACATATATTATACTCGACTAAGAAAGAATAAACAGAGCGGCTACTGTGTTATTGGAACCTAGATGCACTACCTCCCGTGATTCAACGCAGATGTAACGTACCTTGCAGAGTTTTGATCGGCCCTTCTAATTACAATGTATGGCGTGGCCTGCAAGTATGAGAGTAGACGACAGAAGAACACCAAAAGCTGCCAACCATCTTAGACCTTAAACCATTACTGGCATGTAGGCGAACTTAATATGAAAAATACTACATCTGGTCATCGATGTTTAACACATAAACACGCAAGAATTTAATGTTCTCGTTTCGGTTATAGGCAAAAACGTCACGACGTCCCAGATACGTATTAACTGCCATGTCATGAAGACGTATGGGGAACTGGAGGTGTAGGTGCACTATTTCCCGCCCTTGAACTGGTTAACAAGGTTCAAACGAAGAATGGCTGAAATTGATAAGTTAGTGTTTCTTAAAGCTACAATTCAATGCCACGCTTGTTTCTTATGATGACGTCAATGGTGGCAAATATTTGTAGGTCTACAATTATGATCTATTTTGTTACGAGGGTAATATAGACATTAATTTCGGCTAAGAGGGATGAAAAATCAAGATAACGTCAGGAGACAGCCAAACTCATAATCCCTTCCTTCCCCGAGCATAATATGTGACTGTACATAATCAGGATTCTTAATTTAATCACCCTGAAAAAGTAAAGAAAGAAAATCGGGAGAGGAAATAAATAACTAGATAAATAAACGAAGAAAGAAATGAAGGAATAAAAGGAGTGAGATGACGAACACAAGGCAGAATGGTACCAGCGAAAAAACAAGTCAAACCACGAAAAGCATCATGTGCTAAACCATTACTCTGCGAAGCAAATGAACGCAAACTTTGCTTCTGAAAGATACAGAAAGCACGATGTCTGCCAACTGGTGTCCAGCAACGATACAGCAGCGCACCACCTGCCACGACGGACGACACGTGCTGATGCATGGCCCTCTGCTCAGTTCCCTTAACCCAGTGGTATTTAACCTGGGGTACGCGTACCCACGGGGGTACGCGAAGACATCTTAGAGGGTACATGAAATTTTAAAAAATATATATAGTTTATGATAAACACTAAATAATCAGTAATGTAATTTATTTTAGATGTAGATTATATACTATGTATAACTTGAATTATACACCAACAAATTTGGGGGTACAAAGTTAAAGAGAAATTATATCTGGGGGTACGCGAACAAAAAAGGTTGAATACCACTGCCTTAACCAACCCCATAGCGCACAGTTCTTCGTTAGAAGCTAACAGTCGTTCAGCTAATCAAAGAACAACCCCCCCCCCCCGCTTCATATGAAAACCTGGATTAATATCGTGTGTAGTTGGGAACGACAGTATCAAATCAAAATTACGCTCATAAAGACGTTAAAAGCAGATTAAATTCGGGAAATATTTGCAACCATTTAGTTCAGAAGATTTGTCTTACCGTCTCCATTTTAAAGCCTTCAGGACTAATCTCAAATCTAAAAGTTTGTGACGATGGTGCGTTATTAGAATAAAAAGTTTTTTGCGTGTTTTCCATCGTCTAATAAAATAATAAAATTTAACAACGTTTCGGAGATGGGACTCTATCTCCGTCTTCAGGTGTACCTACTCTGTTGGACACAATCGATAGAGCTAATCCCTATCTCCGGACATTTTGGATGTTTTCCATCGTCTAATAAAATAATAAAATTGAACGACGTTTCGGAGATAGTCCCATCTCCGAAACGTCGTTCTATCTTATTATTTTATTATACGATGGAACACATCCAAAAAACTTTTTATTTCAGAACTAATGTTTACAAAATTATAATTTAGCCTATTGCTTTCATGAGTGTGAAACTTGGTCCTGTGACAGACACAATATTCGAGAACAAATTTCTGAGAAGAATAATGAACGTGCAAGAAAAGTGACATAAGGATGAAAAATATAAATATAAAGAGTAGTAGTAACTTCTAACCTTCACCAAGTATCAAGTTGACAAGTCAAGGCAGATGGTATATGTCAACATGTAGCACGCATGGATGAGACAAAATACGTACAGCATTTTGTTCGGAAGACCTGAAGGGAAGAAGACACCACCTGGGGAACAATGGTATGAATGCGAGAATAACATTAAAATGAATTTATGAAATACGGCGGAAATTATGAACAAGTATCATCTCACAACATCATCTGGTTCAGGACATTGGGCAGTGGAGGGCTCTTATGCAAAAGCTCTGGGGATCCATAAACGACGGAGAATTTGTTTATGATTCTCAAATTTTTCAAGAAGGGCTTTGAGGTAAGCTGAAATGAAAGGAAATGTGAGCATTTAACTTATTCTTATTTATCTTGCACATTTTGTAAGTTATCTCCAGCACACCCGTACCTAACCGCGAGTTTTGTATAGCTGTGAATCGCCCCTTCTCCCACCGACTCCCTTTGCTCTCATCAGATCATCATGTCCACCATTGTTCCGACCAAGCTTCCATCCACCTCGTCCGAATAGTTCTCTTGCGTCAAACCAATTCCTCCTGTTCGGCCTACTTGTCGCCCTGATAACGGAGGCAGAAACTACCTCTGAAACATCGGTAAAATTCTATCAGGCTAAACGGCGTAACGACCCAGCAGACCGTGAGAACATGAAATTTCGCCTGATGCAATTTAGCCTTTTTATAAAGTTAAATTTTTACAGTCATTCAAAGACATCGGTAAGGATGTAAATTCCAAAAATTTAGTTTTCAAAACGAAGATGCGAAGAAACAAAAAGCAATTTTATTTCAGAATAAATACACGTTTTACATCTAATTTTTACGTAATCCCGTTTTAACGATCCACATATTCTGCTGCTAATATATGAGAATGTTTTCCGTTGGGTATTAAGCTATTCTTGTACTACATCCTTCCTTAATTGATGCCCATTTAATCAATGCTGATCAACGTTGGTCGATATACTTCTTGACCTCAAACACGCCCACCCACAACGCGCACGAAGACATTTGCCTCCTCCTTTTTATATTATATTTCTACATACTGCTATTATACAAGTTCTTATTTTTTTAAATGTCTCCTCTCTCTCGGGTCCAAATATTCTTCTAAGCACCTGTTTTAATATCGTCGATCAAACATTCATCTTTCGATACAGTGAGTCGATTTACTTAAACTTCATGACAATTTATTAACAATGCGACTTATATGCCATTACTACAAAAAGCTTCACATGTTACTCAAAAGTTTCCTTACACAAAACATTTAATAACATTAAGAAATAACCATCATTATACAACGTGATACAAAATTTAAAATCAACGGATGAGAGCCCGCATTAAAGAAACACGCGGGCTTCGAGTTGTGAACGCCTGTACAGAATCATCAGTCATCACTGAAGGTCGATATCATTCGACTTTAATGTAGAAAGCTGAGAGAAACTTCTTGCCAGTAAGGACCAATTAGCAACGGAAAGCAGACACCATTTCGCACCTATATCCCTCATTACTCCATACATCATGATCTAGCAGATGTGCGAAAACTAAAAGAGGAGGTCTGCCTCCAAGAACTCCTGCAGCGAACAGAAATAAAGGGGTAAACCATAAGAGGGCCCATCACAACGAGTTTCACAAAAATTCAACCAACCGGAGCGCAGTTATCACATGCGGACATCAAGAAGGTTAGTGGAAGTCGACAAGCGACATAAATTAGAAAGCGTGTTAACGAATCACAAAAAATCTCCAGAACTCTAAAGAATCTGTGACCTCAATCAGGTAAGCTAATTTCACTAGCAATTTATAAAACAAAGTATTTACTTGAATGCCGAGCACATTAGCCATATTTTGGAACACAATTGAATGTAAACGATAATTCTCTAAAGGTTTGTGGTAATGTGGCAATTATAGAAACACTATGATGGACAATGTCCATGGGATATACTTGATACATTCAAAGGATCCAGGGTTCGATCACGACCGCCGTCATTAACGATACAAAAGAAATGTCAGTATTATGACAGCCAATCACCTGAAGATGGGAGAAAGCCAACCTCTGAAACGTCGCGTATATCACGTATGGTACCTCAAAAAATGGCCATCTCAAACACAAAGTTTGCTTCCTTTCAAATACTTAACAAATCATATTTCATTATATACGACGCTATAAAACTACATTTCGTTAAATAACGTCATAACCAACCGAGAGTTAAGATTCCTTTTTTCCAACGGGACAAAAATGATTCTTTGCACATTGACTGTTTGACGACAACTGACGAAATGGAGCGAATAGGCTACAAAAAGACGTGACCTGCGAGGGCTCTTGTATAGTCACTGCGATATTGTGTTTATTAATCAAATCTAACAGTACTGAATTACAACCACCAATAAATATTTTAATATGGGTTGTGTTACTTTTCGACCAACCTGTATATGGGCAAGGGGGACATCTGCCTTTATATGACTCTTGATATGACGACAATTTAGCATGTATACTGGTATAAACCGTTCTACTTAAAGAAGGACCAATCCTAGAATCAGTTAATTAACAGGAGCCAATAACGTTTCATTCAGGCCTATATTTCGTAACGCTATTGAGATAAGGGATTCAGATTATATGCACCGCAATGAACTCACAATGTAGACATAACAAAGGAACAGCAAATACGTTCTTTAAACTGTGAAGCAATACGCTATATAAGGTCTGAATAAATACGGTTTCAAAGAAAAAAATATCAAAAATTAAGATCGAAGAAAATATGGAGGGGCCTACGAGAACATACAATAATGTAACTGCGGTGGTTATCAAACGTTATCTTTTTGGCAATTTGCTTTTTGAAATGACAATTTGGCGAATATTCTTCTCTCCCAAACAAATACTTCCCAATTAGACCTATAATAACCGAGGTGGAGTGTACCATTTGGCGAGGGACTCTCTCTGCGTATGTCCATATTAGACCACTGTAATAGCCGGAAATTACGAACGGTGCACAATATCATGCCGCGGTGTAGTTGTTCTATATTCACGGCATCGTAGCGGAAAGTTGGAAAAACTTACCGAATGACTTAGCCACCCCTAACCGTACGTAACGCGAAAAACGCTGAACATATTTTCAAATTTTACTAAAACATGTTGAAACATTTTAAATTTTGTAAAAATCGGACAACAATAATGGGCACATCATGTGAAGACTTGCATGACTTCTTGCGAGCAACTTGAGCGTAACACGTTTAAATATTTATCAAAGAGAAACATTTTTGAACAAGAGGTGTTTTTCCACAGAATAAATTGTAACCAATATACTTTTCCGGTAAGTTTTCCATTTTTCGATTTAATTAAGCTGCAGATATGTCCTTCGCGTAATAGTACAGAATGCGTGTGGTTTGTGCAAAGTAGCAAGAATGCATGCACTGTTTTGTATTACTGGATACTGGGATACTGGGAACGACCGTTCTTCAAGTGCCTGAGCACTGCGGGTCCCAACTTTTCGTTGGCTCGATCTATAGACATTCGGTAGGACTCCTTGGACGAGGGATCGGCCAGTCGCAAGGTCACTACCTGTACACAGGACAGCACAACACAGAAAAACATCCATGGCTTGAGTGGGATTCGAACCCACGGCCCCAGCGACCAAGCGGCACAAGGCCCACGCCTCAGACCTCGCGGTCCCTGCGGACCCCTTTCTGTTTTGTATTAACAATTACTAAGTAATGGTCATCACCAAAGCTCGTCAACATACCTGCCACACTGAATTTATAATTTTCTGTATTCTTCAACCAATGGATCTATAAAATACAGGCGCACGCCTCAACCCGCACTTCTGCAGCCTAAACGTAATAATTTCTGCTTTATCCCCCCCCCCCGAAAGTGCTATCGCTTCGAGGTCTTCCCCTTCCCCACCCTCGTGCGTATTTGTAACGGTAAACGAAGCTCAGAGTTATTCTGCGTCCACTGTAACGCAAATTTCATTTATTTTTAGACGTTTAAAAAATTAATTTACTTGCGCATGAAAAATAAGAATTGAAAGTTTTGTATCTAGCTATTCCTTGCTTACATTTTATTGTGGTGAATTAGTTCCATTGCGAAAATTCATTTTTTATATTATCTTTCAGTGTTAATTTATTTCTTTACTAAAATAGAACGAACACAAGAAACGGTCGCTTTTTGCACAGTTGGAAAGCTACCAAGGTCACAGTTGCTACTTAAGATCCAGAAATATTAATTAACAACTCAAGCGCAAAGAGAAATTCGTGCAGTATGTTCTGAGAGCTAGTTGGATCACGAAGTAAACGCCAGTCATCAAAGTTGCAAACTTAATTTCACACAGTTCCTACTCCAACAAAGTGTGGTAATAACAACTGCTGTACCTGTTCGTCTCCTCTCTCTCTCTCAGACGCAAAAAAAAAGACGCTACATCAAAAGCGCAAATACTGGAGAAGACAGATGGGAATCGACATAATTAAGTAGGGAGGACTAGGTAAATACTTAGATGGACAGACATAACAGAGGGAATAGAACAAATAGCACATGGAGTGGGACAGACGGATGAACAGGCCAGACATACATATATGTGTATATATGCATATACACAAAATAGACAGGTGGATGAATAGACAGATTTTTAAAACAGATGATAGATTTAAAGCAGTTAATATAAATGTGCATGATCTTATATCTGCAACGAAACTATACATAACATACATAAAGTCTCCATCACAGCAAGTGTTCCATTTTCAGTTTTCCTTGTTCTAACTTCCCTAGTGCTTGTCTGTCACCCGTGATGAATGAGGTGGAGTTCTCATTTGCTAGCGCGCAGCAAAGGAACGGACTGGTTGCCCAGAGGCCCTGAGGATGAGAACAGAGATTGTTCTCGAAACGTTGGCAGAAGATGTGGTTTGTTCGCCGTTCAGCCACCTGACGCGGCTTGTAGCCCCAGAATCTTTCATCAACTGTGTCACCAGTGGTTAAGAAATCCGTCCATATCGATATTCGCTACATTCTTGCGGAATTCGAGACGCAGTCTGTCGCGCAGGCGCAGAAGAAGCAGTCGGTAGTACATTGAGTTTGAAAAGTCACTACATAATTCCGGTTGCGCTCTGTAGTTGGGTGGCTGTTTATCGGTATCCTATGCTGCGATGTACGAAGATGGCTGGCTAGTCGGTGTGCCTTGCTGTCAAGAGAAATACAATCCGTAAAAAAGTGTTGTGCCGCTTATTTTGGGAGTTCCCAGCATATATTCGAGGGTTCTTGACAGTTGATTACATAGGCGGGTGGAGTACGAACATTTTAGAAAAATATTCTTGAACACACCATTCAGATAGAGACATACTCAGGTGTACAACACACAGAAAACAGATAAGTAAGACAGGCACTTGAATGGATAGACTGATATAGCAGATAAGGTGTAAATGGAAAACGAAAAGAGAGAGAGAGAAAAAAAAAGCTAAGTCGTCTTCCTTGCTTTAAAAGTTTCTATTAAAACCAGTGATAAACATAAACGGCTCGTGCGCTGCTAAATTCACTGTACTTCATGAAGTGCCCTCCGGCTATTTTCACCAAAGAACTAAAAAATAAAACATTCTTCAACTCCCAAATATTGAGAAGATTTGGCGGCAATGAAGCTGTGCTAAGCTTCTCATTGACGTAATCCCTTCAAAACATTAAACAGGTTTAGTTCACTAAGAAATCACTTGGATTACATTCCGAAGTTTCCGAATGCCTGGACTCAAAATGTTCATGGTTTTACCCAGAACTTCCAAGCAACAGTCGATGACAACTACCTTCCACACCCCTGTAAACACACCGTTCTTGAACATCACGCCATAATGCCTCACGGTCTTTATCTTTCTACTCCTTGCAACTTGCGTTGAAAAGTTTATACCCATTACGAAGGAGAATATAAAAAGTGACCTTCTTACGCTGTGATCACAATGAAAGCAGAACCGACTCACTAGGCCTGCTACTGTAGGCACTTCGAGACGTACCTCGCCAAATAGACTTCACTTACAATTACTTTACTGTTAGATCACCATGGCTGGTCCACAGGCCAAGCTATGGACTCGGGATTATTAATATTAGGACGCACAAGTGTGGTGATAATGGTGTTAGTAGAGGTATCTCCTTTGTCAATCCAAAGTTTCCTTCACGTCTACTTATTTAAAATCTTTCGTTGCGCTGATTCCATACAGAGGACAAGAATCGATCTCAGTAATTTGTTTGTATGTCTCTGCCAAAAAGAACAAGTACAATTTGGTAAAAAACCACACAATCTATGAAGACAGTAGCATACACTATCTTCATTCCCTTTTATGACAACCGGTAGGCTGAAAATTGGACAGACGTATTCTCCAGCCACGTGACTTCTTTCAAATTCAAAGATTGATCGAGCGTCTTATTTACATCCAATTTTCGAAATGTGTGTTTTTAGAATACCAGACGATGGATAAAGTCCAATACCTCAGTAATCCAAATTGTAATACACCATCGCCAGAAAACTTTAAAAACAACTTCAAACCCTATATCAGTATACAATACAGTATTTATGCTTCCGTTCTTGAAACAATGATAACACCTTCGATAATAAAACCTTCTTAAGTACAGTACTAAAATAAAAGCAACTGCATAGTTCTAATTCCTCCTGAAAGAGAAACAATTTCATTAGAATCCTTACTCTCGTAATGTTACAGACTTAACGTGAGCGTAAGCACGGCAGAGACATGACAATTTAAATAATATCCTTCGGAGAAATAAGTATAAAAAGACAAGATGCCCCTTTTGGTGCAGTAATCACCCACGCCCTGGGCGCGGTGTCTACTCGATTGTTCACAAGGCAGAAGGTGTGAGGGCCTAAAAGGGTTGTCTCCTTCCCATGCAACTGTCCACACTGCAATGCCTTGAAAACGCGACAGACAGAGAATGCTTAATGAAAGCATCACAGCTAGATACTGTAATGGGATACGCAAAGCAAGAGAAATTCAGTACTTCAATGGATATAAGGCACAAGGAGCACAGAAACTTCTAATTCAGTTTTTATTGAAGGACTTGTAAACACTAGTCAGGAGTGCTTTTAGCATTATCTCCTATAATTTCGCATTTAAAAATATTCTTTTACTCATTCTGCATTAGAAATAAATTCGACCGTAAGTAACCTACGACGTAGTAGCTACCTGTCAATGTCAGGCAGAAAAACTGTACAGTAATTCAGCATGGATACTGTAAAATTATCGAAAGCTGAGAGGTTCAACTCCAGCCTTCACCTGAATTTTTTTAAAACCTGGGCAAAAGCACGTTTGTGCTGCCTTCAAGAGAAAAGATAAAATAAAGGTAGAAAATAAATAAAAAAGAATAAACGAGACAGAAGAATAAAAGAATAAAACGCTTTGTAAGAAACAAATAAACGAAGGAAGCAGAAAGAAATAAAGGCTAGAGTCTAACAAAGAAATACACGAATATAAACATCTAAATACAGAATGATAAATTTAAAACGTGGCCCTAAATACTACACACGAACCCTTCACGCACAAAAAATACGAAACCAATGGCAACGCTGAATTCTCCCACTGTTGAACCTTAAACACTGTTTTGAATCGCCACGGCCGTGATTTCAACTGTTCTGCCGTTCGGCTTGCACATGACACAGACAAACACTCCCAGGATCTTGAAATTCTGTGACCAGCCGGTGTATTCTCTTATTCGGCACTTCCTTGTTAGCATACGGAATAATAAATGCTTCACGAACAGTAGCACGATTATGACCGCACGTTCTGCTCGTGAATACGCAACTGTAGTGAGTCGCGGCCTAGCAATAAGGGTGACCTTGATTCGAATGCCACGGGATAGGCTGAGAGAATCTATTACACAGCGACAGATCTGGTTCTGATTTCATGCTTGTGGTGCAGAACGTAATTGGAGTTGGTCTGGGTTTTAAACAGTATACTTTCTTGGGACCTACAGAATAGAGTAGTAGTTCTTGTTTACATAAATAATAAAATGGGTACTTTTTAGTACAGGTTCGCAATACAAAATTATATTTAAATCCCCTCCCTCATTAAGAACGAAAATGCTGTGGGAGCATAAACAGTGCAGATAAAGCCTAGCCAACATATACATTATTTCAGAACATCATTTCACGACAGGCCTCATAAAAGTATACAGCGAGCCAAGACATGTTTGCAGCAGTTTCGACACCTCTCTTCTAGGCAATCAATTAACGAATATATCAGTACCATAACAACTAACAGTACTATGCAGAGTACCTTCAATGCCACAAATTATACGTCATTTATTTGGCTAGCGTTAATGTACTCAGACCTCCTCTTGTCCAGTTCAAAGAATAACTTCGGCCTTCGAGCTAGAGCCGCGTCGATATTTGGTGTTAACCAACGTTTCGGCAAACATCACAGTTGCCATTTCATACTAGCCGTTGTTATCCATACTGTTTTTTTTACGTGAAAATCTATTACGTTTTCATTTACTCGTTGAGACTCGTTTTCGTAGTCCGCAAGTAAAATGCATTCCTTTACAGAACACGTCTAATTTGTTTGGCTCCGGTGGCAGACACCGTCGAAATCCACTTAGCTCCACTCCTTACGGGATCTTGAACTGCATCTTCGGGAATGTTTCAGGCAGCCATTTTGAAGACGGATAAGAAACACGGGCAAAGACTGCACGGAAAGAACATGGTGGAGGTGTTTCTCGAAGTGAAATTGAACTGGTAGCCTAGTACGCAACTCATTTATGAAATCATACGTAATACTATCACGCACACTTTTAAAGCAATTCATATTCTGAACAACACGTTACATACAATGTAGCGAAACAAAAGACTCGCGTAATCATATATCAAAATTTGGAACCTGCAAAGTTTTACGGGTCACGACTTCCTTCTTTTTTTCCCAGCAGTCCATTGTGTGGGCACGTTGAGGTGACGACACGTCTGCTCGGAAACTGCTATTACTCCTGCACTGCACCAAGACGCAACAGGTGCAATGGCGGGTATGGGATCTACGGAATTCGAAACGATCATGTTTCCTAACGCGTTGAATTGACCGACAGAATGAAAACTGTATCCATCTCCTTATTTCCTAGAGCAAGTGTTCCTCACACTGTGTTCCGCGGAACCACAATGGAAAAAAGTCTTTGAATTTTATTATAAATATTTTTCTGGTATTGATTGTTAGTCTAGACCGCCCTCCGATCGATATGGATTGTGGTTTTAACAGAGTACAGTAATATTGATGCTCTGTGGCCATAAGATTAAATTTGCAATTTTTAGGAGTTGATACGTGTTCGCATCTTCGCAAATTTATCTACAGCGACCAACATCACTGTTCAGTCCCGGAATTGAAATTAGCTCAATGAATAGACCAAACCGATCAGGTTCTACACTTACACCTAATAATGGATGCAAATGCATTCCTCTTATATCGCAGATAGGTTACAACAATTTTTCTCTGTGTCTATGAGGCTTGCTTTGAATAGTTAAGATTTTACTGATCAGGATTTTATACAGCCCTGGAACTCATTCTTGCTATTAAGATATTAATTGTACATTTCACTAATCCAGATTACAAGGGACTCATTAACCTACAATTTATGGTCATCATTCACAAAAAGTCATAAATCAGGCTGCAGTGAAATCCTTAGATCCAACAGCCAATCTAAGTGCAACTTACGTTCATGATATTTCAGGTTCTCATAGGGGCGAGTGTAGTCCTGCAGAAGATCACCGACGTTTCAAAGGTCTTTGTTGCCATAATTTGTGTAATGATTACTCAGAAGACAGCCTTCTTCAACTTTTCAAAAGTTGTAGAGACTTATGTTGTTATTTTAGCCTAAACACGTCAAATCGGTATGCAAGTAGTGGGACGGCTCACAGTGATTATAAAGTCGTTCTAACCCTTCGAAGCCCAAAGCTTATCTGAATAATATTTAAAGACTCAGTCCCAAACTGAGAGAAAGCACATCCCGGTTATATATATAAAAATAAATTAGTTTATGCTGTTTAATGGAAAAAATCACTATTTACTCTGAGAAAACATGAAACCAGTAAATAAACACTGTGGACAAAATACAGAATAACTGAATGTTAAAGCAAGTTATATATATATGTACCATTGGGCTTCAAATGGTTAATATCGAAAAAAACCGTCCTCTATGCCAGTGTTCGGAAATATTTCTTCAATCGCTGCACATCCTAATTTGTTCGACACATGACGATCCACCACAATATTTCCGCTCACGAAATAGGAATTCGAAACTATATATGGCCAAAAACAGGTATCTACGTATAAATATTTTCCCTATAAGTAAACTTAAGACATGCTGGATGAAATTACCGATGATGAACCAGGGTTTGTGTGTTAAGAATTCTAATCACAAAATATAAGAAAAATACTCGACAGCTGTTTCGACCATCCTTTCCAATTTTCCAGTTTCTCGTCTCACCTCTTTCGACTCCGAATGAAGAAACTCCCCAGTTTACGCATATTTTTTATCAGTCAGTCAATCAACACGGTTTAAATTTATGTACTTCCATTTGTTATTGCGTCCGTTTTGCGTGAAAAAGTTTTCTTCAGCTGGTTGAACCGGATCTGCAGATACCTACCTATAAACTACACTCAGCACAAGCGAATGCAGTGAGGTGTCTCAGGCAATTGGAAACGACAATGCAGAATAGGACCTCGTCATTTCAGAGACCGTCTCCATCTCCTTTGTCAGAAACCGATACGACGAGCAACGTATACCGGCCGACACGTGCGTTTGGTCTGTCGGAGACAACGTCCTTGTTGTCGTATGCATGTTTCTTACATGGCCATGTCTTTGCAGCAGAAACGGGCAAACAACTTACAGTGCCTGACGTCATTATTTTGAGAAATTGATAATGATTCTACTCGTCATTCACACCTCGTTTGACTGTATTCTCGGCTGCACAACTTATCTGCTGTCCACAACTGAAACCTGAGATAAATGTTTTCAGCAAGACGTTGCCAAGACAAGACATCAGCCTTGACACTCACGAGCCACTCGAAACGGTTGCTAGCACGCAAAGTACTTTGCCCATATCTATAGTAGCTTTCAGGAAACCATTGGAGACAGCAGCAGTTTTTCAACAAAATAATGACGGGGCGTTTCCTGAAAGTATGTACTGCGTGAGTCATAACAGGTCTTGAGGTTCTTGCTTGAATTTCCAGACAATACCTTTCATTCACATTTATCTTACTACCGGCAGAGAAGTGGACATTACTTATAATATTTATGGTATGTATTTTTGAATTTTACATATTCTTTAGTTTATGTAGGTATTACTTTGTTTCTGTTCAGACTGATAGTATTCAAGAATGTGAACAGTATGTAGGAATTTTACAGTTGTACCCAGTTCTCTTTGTGTGCTGTAAGCGGAAGTGTGGTCGTCATGGAAAATTGAATTTTAAATATGTCTATTCTACGTACGCATGAGAGTAAATCTCCCCCTGATCTGTTACTTTGGTTGGTTGCATTGCACACAAAAGAATCTAGAAAATGCTTTTCAGAAGTACAAAGGAAAATAAAAGATTTTGTTCTGAAAATTGATGGAAACAAATGAGAGAAAGACGTGGGACTGCAAGGAATGCGACAGAAAGTCAAAGAAAAGAAGAATACGATGAAGGTAACACTAAGTTTAAATTCGACGTTTTGTTTTACGTCTGGGAACTGCGCTTGTTTCGTAGGTGGTCTGGGGACCTTTGCATACAGCGAAAGACTGTCTCTCAGCAGACCTTTGCAATGTTCCCGTGTTATATGTAAGTAGATCGTGACTCCAGATGTCGCAAAATATGGATCGCGCTCCAATGTGAAGTTCGTAATTTTCTTCTCTCAGTGGGTTTTGCCATATGAACTACCAGCACGAAATGATAAATTCTGCAGTTGATGTGTGACTGACATGTCACAATATACTTAGTTCGTCGTTAGTAGGTGCAACCCCTCCTGTTTAACCCCTGAATGGAGGGGCCAGTTAGCCAATACATACAGTTCAGCAAAACATAGACCTATTTGATTATCTGAAGCAAGCAGAAAGTGGGCTGAATAATCAAACGTCTTATGTAGTGCATTACGTGAAGTACGTCGAAATTTACTGTACAAAATCTTGATATGACAAGCGTAATGACACAATCACACGCATGTTCTGAAGATGTCGGGGCGATAGCCCTCATGATGGAGGCAGTAGGTTCTTTTGAAATATGTCAGTTTAAACAATACCACACAGCAATAACATCACAGAAGAAAGACAGACATCTTCATACTCGTCGATATACCTGAAATATCACATACCTACTCCATTTTATCATTATTATTTATTTATTTTCATGTTTATTGTCCGTAGCACCATCCCTTAAGGGTATAACGTCATTTAGTGAATAGCCTGCACGGATTTACATTCTTGAGTAAAGCAACGTTCGAAAAATACGTTTTGATGATGTAGCCGAAATACCTCAGTCCATATGGTGACTAAAATACAGAGTGAACGACCGGGATTCGATTCCCAGTCAGACACGGGTGAGGTTCGCGGCGGACGAAGTAGCACCGTAGCAGGTTCCCCCCCCCCCCCCCCGGTTCATCGTTTATCCGCGATTATCATTCCACCATTGCTTGACACTCATCTATCCTAGGGCGTGCCACAACTCTGACCAAGTAGCACGTCACTCCCCTCCGTCTTAAGGTAGGAGCTTCATCTCTGTTCACGCACTTGGCTAATCTCGCTCAGAGTAATAGGTGATTATAGTGGACGAACAACTCCGAGCGAGGATGACCGTTATACCACAAATAACACTTGGGAGAGGGAGAAAGGGTGGATGTGACGGAGGGCGGGGGTGGTGAGGTAAGGCGCAAAGTGATACCATACAAGCAGATATAACCCAGTCCTTTCTTGTACGCCATCGGATATGGAATGATTACGTCTACGCTTTACAACTAGCACGTGCTGGTTAAGGTTTGTGCTTGCATTGCCAGCAACCATTCACTTTTGTGCCAAATATGTTCCACCGCATCCTGAAGTAATCGCGATTATTATGAGAGAATTCAAACGGAGTTAATCAGTGAGGTATGCCAACATACATATTTAAATAACAAGACTGCCGCCAAAGGCAAATCTGATACAGCAAAGCAAAATGTTCTATTATAAAAAGTGATTTTATATACAGACCATAAATATTCATTATGCAGCATCCTTTAAATGAGGCAGTTATGCGCTATAACCTATTATAGACGTCGCCGTAGGCTCGCCGGAGAAACCAAATCGCGTTTCGGTCTCTAACGGGTATGTTGCAGTGATGTACGGACCTCAGTAGAATATTTAATAGGTCACACATTCTTCTGTGTTGTATGGCCGACCTGTTGCACGATCCCATCATAATCCGTCATGTGAAGGAAACTAGGGTGGGACGTCATGCCCCAAAACAATACACACAGTTCAAATTAACTGTTTGCGATTCTGTACATCTCACTGGTCTTTAAACCCAATAGCGATAAAATGTGAAAGAATCGTGTTCATCTCCGTAAATGACGGAGTTTGAATCCCGCTTAGAATTCCAGCTATCCTGTCAGAAGTTTTACGATGAATTCCTCAGTACCTCCAAGCAAATGCTAAGCCACGGCCGGTTACTTCCAGGTCCTTTCCACAAGTCGTAGAAACTCACTTCTTCGGCCAACACAGAGCTGTAGGTTAAACAGAATGAAGGCTTCTACATGTCTCTCCGCCTCGTTTAGAAATGTAGGCTAATGAACGCATCGGCTTTAATCGTGAAACTTCTTACGTGGGCCATGAAGAAATGTTAGCTGCCCTTCGTCCGTCGCGATGAACCAGTACTACTAACAATGAGTTATTTCAACAGCTTTCACTGCACATTCCCAAATACAAAATGTCACCGAAGTCCATCAAGAACTTTCAGAGATGAAGCCCATGGACAGATATAAACTACCCATTATGCAAAAAACGCATTAAAACAAGGCCTAATCGCAGGAAGCCTAGCTCACAGTAGCAATCAAACGGGGGTCCTTCAAACTACGAAGATGAGGAGTACAACAAACTCTTGAAGTGAAATGCCGACAAAGGCTAACGGCTTCCTACAAGACAAGAAGTCAGTATCAGACATATTGGTGTCTTAGCTCAACAGACATCTGACATAAATAACTGTAATGGGAAGTACAGAAAGTCATAAAAGTAGATTATGAATTATTTGATTATGACGCCAGCTGCAAGCTTCCACACGCATCACTTCTGGTTTCCGAATAAAAACATTCCAGTGCTTAATTTTTGTCATTAGTGCACAAATCTGTTTCGTCCGATGACGCGACTGTGTACAAGTGACAATAATCCTCATAACAGTTTACGATAAAACGAAATTTTCTATTCAAATTTAAAAGCGTTAAGAATTAATTATGAAAGCATAGGACGCATTCATTTACACTGATAAATAACAAAGCGCAGACATTTATGCCAGAAAAGATCAGTTTTAAATAAGATATCTCTTTGAAGTTTAAACATCTTGAATAA
Source organism: Zootermopsis nevadensis (assembly GCF_977971745.1). NCBI lineage: Eukaryota > Metazoa > Arthropoda > Insecta > Blattodea > Termopsidae > Zootermopsis > Zootermopsis nevadensis. The sequence continues at coordinate 8,573,472 of NW_028259153.1, read as the reverse complement.
ACGCATGCACTGTCTAATGGAGAAGTTTTTGTTCCTGGCTCAAGCTCTTTCTCCAACACGAACATAGGTGCTATTACAACACAAACAAACGAGCTGCAAAGAACAAAAGAAGTACAGCCCGAGAAACAAGACATAAACTCGTGGAGACCAATGTTAATGTAACAGGTTGAAAAAAGATGACAAATCCTGTTTCAAAAGTAACAGATGTAATACTGCTGTGCTGCTAAACACCAAAGTACAGGCAGATTCCTGGAAGCGCTTTATGATTACGGAGAAAACTTGGCATTTTTCTTGAAACACAATCGCATCATGTACGAAAAACCTCTCGACATCGTTGAAACTGTTGCATCATCCACTCATGACTGGTCGGTCCATAGGAAGTAATCCTTAGGCAGCTGTGCTGAAGCGTCTTTCTTGTCACCAGGACACGACGCGTCCTCGGTTTGCGGCTGGAGAAGGCATGCAGCTTACCCGCTAATATACTCACCAAGAAGCCGCGCTTCAGTAACAAGGGGTGATCCTCGAAGCTGCGGGTTGGGCCTGGAGCCAACAACTCCTCACCGCAAAAAAACAACGTGTTACGATACATTAAAAATGGCTATGGTCTACACAATGAAAACAAAAATACGGCTGAACGTATTTAGCTGTAAAATGAAGACGCGATGTGATCGTTTGCGACAGACCTCGGAATGCAGCCGCGTACAGGGCGGACACGCGTGCACGTAATGACCCGGCACAGACACGACAGTCATGGCAAAATTATTTATCTCTATATTTATTTCATTCAGTTCCGTCTTTATCCTTTATTTCAATACTTGTTCCTTGGACCGCTCCTCATTTATCTTCCCTTTAAACAACCTCTTGATTTTTTATTTCTCGTTTCTTGATTTCTACTGTTTTCTTTTTTTATTCATTATATCTTTATTATTTCCTTCTTTCTTGTCCTCTCTTTAACTCCTTGCTTGTTTATTTTATGTCTTATTTATTTCTTTATGGCTTTCTCTTCATTAACTTAATCTTCATTCTTATTCATTTTTCTCATTGTTTCTATGTCTATTTTAATTCTTCTTTCTCTTTTGCATTCTTTTTTCTCTAGAAATTCATCTTATTGTATTTATTTCCTTATTTCTATTTCGTCCCTTCTTCCTACATACACTGTATTCCTTATTTCCATCCTGTACTTCTGTTTTTATTCTTTGCTTATTTTAAATTTCCTGTTACTTTTCTCACATCGGCAACCGCCTTTAATGAAATTAATACACCTAAAGAGAAGTTTCTTGAGTTATTATCAACAAATCTCAGCTGAACATATTACGTAACTTGCAGCAAACGGAGAAAAGATTATGAGCGGTGGGATGGAAAACATCTGGAAAAAGGCGGTAAAAGCACATTTCAACTTGAAACACTGAAACACATTCTAAACCGACATGGAACGAGCGTCCATTTTCTGAGAAACTATCCAGAGTTGGAAAAGCACATCAGAACGGTTGTTCTGAAAATGCGAAATACGTAATTTATGACGGTGAGTAATGAATTGGAAAGGATGTGGAAGGAAGCGTTCGTGGCATAATTGAAGGTATTATCCTGACATTTACCTGGGGGACTTCGAAAATCCAGTCAGGATACCCGGTCTCCGGGAGGACATTTGAAACCAGACCTCCCGAATATCAAGCAGAAGAGCTACCCACTACACTACGACGTTCAGTACAGCCATCAAGCAGCAAAGACAGACAAATGCGAATAACAGTCCTTAGTTTTTCAATCATAATGTTAAGTTTGAGCAGATGTTTTATTGATTAAAATGTTTTCAACGTTCTCAAAGTGCAAAAAACATCAGAGACAAGTGAGCTTCAAAGAACTAACCGACAATGTACATTCGCTTTCTAATGGAAAAATGTTGTGAGTATCCCCCACTGACTCCGATGCTCTTATCTTTGAGTTTTCTGATTAGATAAGCTTGTAAGACCTTCCACGCTAAAGTCAATACTTCACAAGAATTATATCTCCATTCTGCTCTATTTAAGCGTATTCTAAGCTACCTATAAGTGATGAAACTGTTGTAAGTATCGAATGAACTATGACTACCACTGTGAGCAAACTAGAAAACATGGTAGGAACTGACGTACCGGTATTCAAATGGAATAACTTAAAAAAATTATTTGCCTCCTTAAGTCGATATCCCGGTAAAGTTTCTAATCAGATGTATGACAATTACAACTCAGAAACGTCACTTCTGAACTTTATATTCTGTGATGCATTTATACGTATCTGAAGCTTAGGTTAATTAAATCCCATGATTAAAAGAAACAGGTCCAAACAAAACTGCTAAGGCTTAAGGACTAACTAAAGGGGTAGAGTCCTCCTTTAGAAACTAATAGGCACTCGGCTGGCTATGGAAAAGGCAAATCCGAGCATTAAGATTATCTTCTTTAGGTTGTTTACCTGATGATGGAAACATAGCCAGCTGCCGAAACGTTGTGCTGTTTTTTAAAGCCAAGACAAAGGAAATGGTGCAAGAATTTATTTCAGAAAAAACAGTGGCCTATGTTATAGCTACACTAAACAATACATTCGCACAAACTGTGCGTTAAAAGGACACGAAGTGAAATACGACACAAATTATTTTAAATACGGCGCACGTTTAGCGACCTTCGTGAACGTTCCGCCAATTACGTTACCACAGGCTGAACTAAGACATCTGTTGCACGAGAGAGAGAGAGAGAGAGCACTGAATTAAGACGATTCGTGCATAAATTGTTCTCCTTACCGAAATCTGAGTAGTACGCGAGCCTATTTTCCCAGCATTTTTTATAAACTGCCATAAAATTTAAATAAAGTGCTCTCCGTTATAAATTGACGGCACGCGATTCGGTAAGAGAAGGTGAGTATGCCCTCAAGTCTTGAAAGTTAGGGAGCCACTGATATACTTGAAAGAGTAAGGTTTAGAGGTTAGTTATCTTAAATGCTGAATTAGCTCAAGCACATCTACACAGAAACATTGTTTCTATCAGTGGCGAATCATGATCTAGTAGCCAGGACGCGCGGTACGGCAATATTGTTAAAGCGCCCTCTCCAACAAACGCAACACAATACTAAGGCATTTTAATAATAATAATAATAATAATAATAATAAGGAAGCGAAGAAGATTTTGAAATACAAGGACCTTCTCCTTGAAATACAGCGAATGTGGAAAGTGAAAGCAAAAGTAATCCCAATAATTACAGGAGCAACTGGAACTGTCTCCAAGTCACTCATAAAATATTTGGCCAACATTCCGGGCGAACACGACATCGGGGAACTTCAGAAAACTGCTATTATAGGATCTTCATACATCATTCGAAAGACGCTGTCGTAAAATATATAGTCATCCCTCACAATAAAACTATATAATACATGTAACACATATTACAAACAAAATGTATTTCGGAAATAGCTGCTGCACTATGTACCTCAAGGGCAAGGTTTGTCTCGGACACGTAGAAGTAAATACCCTATGAAGTGGTGAATAGATTTAATAATTATAATAATAATATGCCGCTGTTGTGTTACACAGTAAAACATTTATACCCCTCCAATCTTAGTGGTTTGTCGGCGCACTATTAGGCAGACCGGAGCATTCGCCCCTGATTTCTATTCCGGGAGAACCTGAAAACATTATTTCACTAATTAAAGTATAGATAAGCATACAGCCTGTTTGTGGTTCATTTTACACATTGCAACTACAAAGCAACAATACGCCAAAGAAATTATCATGCTCAACATATCAGTGAAAACGTTCGGTACTCTAGAACTTCTTCACAGACATCGTAAGCATAATTATTTCTTGAATCCAGAGGTTAACACTTACTTAAAGCGCACACTTTACAAAACTCCAAAAACGATGGGGGAAAAACAGTAAAATTTTAAGTAATAATATACAGTGCAATTTTGCTTAGAAAAATCTCGAAATTAAAAGGAGGCATAAACGATACTCAAATTAGTTCAGAATATTCCTGTAAGGTTGTAGATTCAAGAGAACTTAAACAATTACATAATAAACAGCCTATGACTAGCTGAGTAAACTGGATTGTACAAAATCTGCTGATATTTTGACACAAAAATTAGTTACTGACTCAGCAAACTTGGAGACGTATAACAGGCCCAAATTTACCGTTTCAAATTACAGAAAATAGATATGGTTCTAACGAGCTGGTCTGCGCATCGACAAGGTTCTCGCTTTGAATAAAATGTCCCATTTCTTCATATACTGATTCCCAATGATGATAACTCCTTTTCGAATCTAGCCCCCTATCGTATAAAACCTACGGGTTCGAACCTCGTAGGTGCCAATGCTAGTCCTCAGTGGAAAGCAGCGCAACCCCGACGAACTGGCACCAACCCAATTATTATACAACAGATTGTTTTTATGGGCGGAACATTGATCGTGGGTTTGAGAGTACAGATGACGCCAGACAGTGAATAACTAACTAACTAACAAACAAACAAACAAACAAACAGACAGACATTCAAAACCTCATACCGACCAAGCTAAGCCCTAATGTTACGGTTCACACCAGACGAAATATTCGGGATTGAAATAACCTACTGTTCCCGGAGGTAATCCCGGTCAGGCCGATCTAAAATATCAAAGCGAAGTTAACCAACAGATAACAGAGATGTGGAGACGTTAAGGACATGTGGCGATATTGCTCAATTAAGAGGGCATTTATTGTAGTCAAATGACTGGCAGAGTACAGCTTAGTATATCGTCAGACATAGTCATGTTTACAAAATTCAGAAGTCAGAGTTCTGTTCACAAATTTGTCACAGAATCCTGTAAATAAAATTCACAAATCAGAATTCTGTTAATAGAACACAGCTCACAAATTACTCACAGACTTCCACCAGTCGTGTACATTTCGTAAAACACATTTTCCAGTTTGATAAACACATATCAGACTTAGAAATTAGTAACAATTCATCAGCGTAGATAAGATTCTGTGTTAATGGCGAACATGAGAAACAACTTTTAATGGCCTAGTTTCAAGCTACATTCTAACCTAATCTAAAATAATTGTGTCCACGACTTAATTTATCATCAGCGCAAATATTCTAAATCAAGTGTTCAGTGGTGATACAAGTGCGCTGTTTCATGTGAAATCAAAGGTTCCACAAACCTTATATAATCACAGCGTTCTTATCGAAACGGAGGGGTGAGGGAATCTCATAGTCATCTCTGCCGTAACTCGCTCCGACACCCGTCGTTTGCAGTAACACGCCAGTCGTCTGAACACCTTCAACCGCAGCTGACCCTGAACCTAAGAGAAAGCTTCTAGCAGGAGGCACCCCCACCATCACCTCAAGCTATCAAACCCCGGACCTGCGCCATTCCATTTCCATCCAACCCAATTTCACTCTACCCAGAGGAAAAAAGAGGCAAGTAGTAGCCGGAGATCAGAACGGAACCACAACAGGTTACTGCCACAGTGACAGAACGTTGTGCCAGTTATGATACAGTATGGTTAAAAAGTCACACAACTCATATTAAAATATTTACTGATTGTCGCAATTCAATACAATTCGACTGCATAAATAAACACAATATCGCTGTGACTAAACAAGAATCCACACAGCTTGTCATTTAACCTGCTCGCGCCAGACCGTCAATTGTCTTTCAACAGTCAAAGTGAAAGGACATCTTTCTGACAAGTGTACTTAAAAAAACATTCATTCACAAATTCACGTTGTCAAACACTATTTTTATTTCTGAGAATTTCACATTCTTCCACTTCCTTCGTAGTTTAGTAATATTGCAAAATGACTTATACACTGAGTTGATATTTAAAGTGGCTCTTTTTGTATTAGACTTCTGTACTATCCGGCATTTTCAATTATCCGACCGTCCTTTGGCCCCGTTTGTGTCGGATAATCGGGACTCAACCACAGTTAACCTAACACAGTAGGCTAGTTCATAAATCTTCATAATCACACTACATGTGTCAAAACGAAAACACGTAAAAGCAAAGTAAAGCCATCCCGTTACCTGCCAATATTGGCACCTACTCATTCTTAACCTCGGCACTAGATAGGGGTGAGTGGTCAGCGCCCAGAAAAAGACCCCGGAGAGAAGGCTGGGTGGGTTCCAGAGCCGGTCTGGACGCAGAGGCTAGAGGAAAAATCCTCTGCCCCCGTCGGAGATCGAACCTCGATCATCCAGCCCGTAGCAGTCGCTATACTGACTTAGATGCACTACTCACGTAAGTAATTCAGATATCAGAGACATATCACAAAGGAAAAGTAAATATCATATCATGACATGACAGCTCCCTTCAATACGTACAGATTGACGCGTGATGGTAATTCCAGGGCACCTGATTCCAAAGGTGTATTATGTTACTTGCCGCATGAGAACCTCAACACCTACATATGCTACCAAACTCTGGGAACAGTTGCACGGTTTCCGCTGAATTACAAAGGCATTTATACAAATTACGTAGATTTCACGGACAAATCTACAGGCTTTATAAACGTAAATGTGATGACTTTCAGAATTCTCAACTAATCTGACACCAGTCATTAAAGTTTAAATTATAAATGTGACGAAACATCGTGTAAAGTGAACTATGAACATTGTTAGCTTCGGTGAAGTCAATACGTATAACTATCGAAATCTCACCATGCTTTTGCATGTGATTGGTGACAATTACTTAAAGGCTATCAAATGAAGTAGCACTTTAAAATTCTGTAGTATCGAAATGAATCGAGGACAGAGTTGTAATATCGAATAAGAGTTGGGGAAAAACATATTACAATCAGTTAGGGTTTCGCTATGCATGGTGAAGAAAACCACTGCTTTACTTGCATTTGCGAGATACATTACAGACATCAATGGGTCTGGTGCGTATGAAGTTTCGTTTTTAATAAACAGCCACAAAGTTTAAAAATGGCCGGACCGCAAGCCGATAAGAAAAAGGTGACTGTGACCTCAGACCTTAAAAAATTGATAATCCCTCGACTAGATCTACCTAACGCACACGACTGATGCTTCAGCAAATAATGTAGGCAGGAGGCAAGCACGGATGTTACAGTTGTTCTTAATCATGAACCAATACTTGTAACGTGAAAAAGTAGCAGGAAGTTCCCGCCACTTGCTGCGTGCAATTACAGAAAGAAGAATTCATTTGTTAGAAGTCCGCCTGCAAGTCTCCCTCATTCCTCAATTGATACGAGGGCCGAAGCAGCAAAGGAAATCAGGACGTCCTATCTCCGACAATGTAGTTAATAGTTCCTGCACGTTTTCCTCTAATTAACTCCTTGTAATAAGGGACGAGTTCTGTGTATCTAGCCATTATAATCGCCATTTCCAATGCAATACACACAGACGCAAATTTAAAATACCCTGTTAGAATGTGTTAAGTGCCGCTTCCCGGAAGTTCTTGGCCGGGGGTAGGGGTGGAAAGTTGTGATACTATGTACTTCCGGGACGGAAGAGTGAGGAACGTGTCCCTTGCCAAACAGGGTGAGATAACAGAGGCAGCATTATCAAAATCGTGACACCCGCCACTCCAATTCTCCAGTAACACATCAGTTCTTGTTCCGGTTCAACAAATCTGTCTTTCAGTAACAAGTGAAAAAGTTTATTCATGTCTGCATACATAATATCACACATTCGAGTTCTGCATTTCTAATACCTCGTTCAGAATGATGGCAACTTGCTTCAGATACAAAATTATTGCTGCAAAGTTAACGAGCGGTACACACACACATTACAGTGTTTTGTATTGAAAAGGTCTCGGGTTCGAAATACGACTAGAAGACCAAATATTCTGGCAGGCTTGAACATAGTTCACTATCGCCTGCATCAAAATCTTTACAGATTCCCCGGTCTCGACCACCTATCTCATCTGGCGCCTTACAAACTCCGCTGTTAGCGGTGTCCTTTTGCAACTAAGGATTAATCTATCATTTCTGAGATGCACTTTAGCATCACAATACTTTTAAGCACCCACGAGCAATGACATTTCAAAAGCAATATATATAAAAGGTGCAAAACACACGGATCGATCAATCATTACAATTACACCTGTACAGTATATCGATAGTACAAGATTAGAATTGAAACCGCAAGAAAGAATACCACAACAATGCATTTCGATGACGTCACTGTACCAAAATCTCATTTAACGTTTAAATGCCTGAAAAACACTGAAGTTGAAATTTACATTACGATACATTTTTAACGCACCGCACGCATCCTTTACATTTCATGGAATTATTTACTGTTTTTATGGCTTCCTACCATCGCGTCATTTCGTTGAAAGCCTGCTAATGCAAATATTACGAAAATACAACAAACCACAAACGTTACAAAAATAATTTGTAAAATAAACGCATACGGAGAGGAGGTTCCAAAATATCAAACATATTTAAATGGTTGTCTTCTGGGACGCTGCAATGTGTAGTCCGGTAGAAGTTCACCGACGTTTCAGAGGTGCTTGCTGCCTCCATTATTCAGGGCGATCGCCCAGACTACACAGAGCAAGATCCGTGAGAATGTGAAATCTTATTCAACAGATCAGATGAAATTCGGTACTGAAAGAATGGGCGTACATGTAGGGATAATTGAAAATGTTAAAGAAACGGGCTGAGAAGTTAAGTGACAAGCCGAGCGCCTATTAGCTCCTCAAGAAGAACTCGCCTATGGAGTTAATTCGGTATTATGACATTACGTTTCAACATATTAACAGTTAATTCAATTACATTCGTTTAATTTATTGATAGAAAATTTTAAAATTTGTCGGTCGATTTCCACTAAGTCCACATGGGTCTAACATCATTATAATCCCTACTTTACATAACCGGATCACCGTTCAAAAATTGACAAGATATAACATTTTATGTCTTGTTTCAGAACTCTCTTCTGATAATTAGCTTTTTTAAAACGTGGAATTTATTACTTATACTAGGGCTCTTGAAAGCACGACCAGCGAGCCAAATGCAGCCCGCGAGTTTGCAAAAAATTCAGAAGTCAAGAAAAGTTCTATTTAGAAAAATGTCTTACGAAACAATTTTAACAAAGCTTTCAAAAACTGCAATGGCGCCTGTCACGCAAGCCAGTATGTAATCTTTTTTAATATACCACGATTTGGTCTCTCTCAATTGATTACGATTCACGACGGGTGCAAAAGTTAGACTGGACATAGCTATAAATTTTCAAGAAAAACAGTAATTTTCCTAATTAATTATACAGCTTTTTAACACGAATACAGCCCAAATTTTCATAGTGGACGACATCTTAAAATCTGTATTATAGTCAGATCAGCCCTTCACGGGCTGTAGAGCCGAGGAGTAAGTAATCAGGCCTGCAAACATGTAATTTATTGGCCACGCGGCCCACTTTCAAACACGTTTACAGAACCTTCACTTACGTTACATCTAATGTTCATTATCACTATCAAAAACTGACATATTTGTCATAAGCAAAACATGGGGGCCAATTTCGGATGCATAATCGTAAAAGAAAACTCATTATTTATATGAATGTAAGTTACACTAATTAATGTACGCCTTTCCAGTACAAAGACGCATCACATTTCTTTACAGCTGTTTTATCGGTCCACCGACAGATATAGTCTATCGTCATGAGATCTGAGAATTTCACAGCGGTAAATATGTAAATAGAATTTTTCAGAAATGTGACGCTGTACAGTCTTGTGTATGATAACCACATAAGAGACTACACGCTTTCATATTTCAAAAAAACCTCGATCCACATCATATAATAATAACTGTTCAACTGTAAAAAGTGCTTCACTAAATCACACAGCTAAAACTCGTACATTGACCCTTTACTCAAAATTGTTTCATTTTCTAGCTGTTCAAAAATTAATTCCGTGCTTGTACAACATTGTTGGTAGTTCGAATTTACGTTTTTTAACAAACAGAACATGTCATTGAAAACTGCCATTCCTCCTTTGATTAAACCTGGCGTTCCATTTATTTTTACCGTCTTTCTATGCGTCGCTGCGTTGAAGTGAGAGTGTTTTTTATTTGGATTAAAAGAACATCAATTTTGCATGAACTAGACCAGGAAGGAATAGCCACATTCAAGTCGTTTTCCCTACAAAGAGTATTTTCTGAACTCGTTGAAAGGATTCGTTAGTGAAGATAAGTAAACTTATGACTACACCGAATCCTCATTGCATAAATTCGATCTAGAGAAGGAGTTTGTCTACAACATTAAAGCGCTCGACACTGTCTCGGCACTGACAACTTTTGATTCTAAATACGTAACCCAACGTACCACAGCCCAGCCCAACTTTTCCTTACCAAACACAGCTCTGTCTCACTGTAGCCTTTCATAACGCAGCCAAACAGAACCAAAGTTTACCATGACTCTGGTTACCTTTCGCTCCATACTTGTCTGGATGACCATGGTTACCAAACATTTCCTAGCCTGAAGATGGCTCTCTTCTGGGTTGTTGCGATATATTGCCCTGATGCTGACGGCAGCAAGGACCTCTGAAACGTCGACAAACTTCTACCAGACTACACAGCGCAACAAACCAGAAGACAGCCATCTTCGGGCGCACCTCCGTGAAAACCTCAAATCCTGCATTGCCTAGCCTGTCCTACTACCAAATTTAATTAAAACCCATTAAGCGATTCGGACAGACGAACATGTCGAAGCCAGTGAGAGCAATGTAGCTACTTAAGTTGAGAACATGAATGAAATTGTAGTGTACCAACTATGAGAACAATTAAGTAAGATAAGGCAGAAATAAATTCGAATTGGATAAATACAACTAATAAGAAAGTGCCCCTAAGTGTCCTCCGCGTTTCCTCAAAAGACTATTAGACTGTAGGAATGTAATACGTCTATTCGAAACGAAGTTGAACCGTAAAGAGGCAGCTTGAATGGAACAAAATAACATCGTCGAATGACATCCTGTTCCGCCAATTTTGTTCTAATGATGGAGGTTCATAACATGGACTATAGGATTTTGCTTGGTACGCCTCCACATCTATTCACTTCAAATGTGTTATTTTCCCTCTATTAGTGAAACGTATAAAATATATTCTTCTAAATATCATCTTTACAATAATCATCTGTAATCACAGCACTTTGAATGAAAGCAGTGCTACTCTGAGAACATCTGCATCCATTCAAAAGCGGACGTAATTAGATGCAAGAAGATCAATATTTCTGTGTCCTATTTCTTCCATTAACGAAATAAAAACTAATAGTCAGGGATCCAAAAATAAATTCGCTAACTATTGGCCCTCCTTGGGCAAGTTTAAGGAGCAAAATACTTGTCTAAAGCATATTATGAGCATGATTTTTTTAAATGCGTTGTACATTCAAGTTGCGTTTCTGAAGTCTTGTTAACAAGAATCAAAATTCTGAACAGACATACTTAAAGTGATTGATTCCCAACCGCATGAAGCAGAGTTCTAGAGAAACTCTAAATGTCACTCAGCCAAACAATTCCCCGCCGTTTATGAAACCAGACGGTTGAGTACCGTGTTCACAGAACCCATCACTGGATGTGAGCCAAACGAATCTAGCCCATACCCTTAGAGCCAAATTTTAAGACCAATCTTAACATTATTCTTTCACTTAAGCATAAATCACTCTTCAGGTTTTCATACACAAAAAAACGGCATGCCTTTGTCATCTCTCCCATGCGTGGTACAGTGAGCCGACTACATCCGGCCCTGATGTTGTGACGGCGAAACGTCGAAAGGGGTGCGCATGCTTGTGGGGAGGTTAGGCCGGTTTAGGAGGGGTACTGATTTGGGCTGACCTCTTCTCGCCACACACGGACTCACTCAGTCTGTAGCTACGGATCCGGTCGGCAACGTCTATCCGGCTGGGCACCCCCTTCGAGGTGACTTGGTTTGTATTTGTGTGTTTTGGGGTTATTCTTGGTCCCTCGGGGTGGTCGAGGCGACTTGGAGAGTTTGCCGAGAGCGAGCCGAGTCGTGGGGCTTCGTTTTGTTATTATGTTTGTCAGTTTCTTTGTTCGTAGTAGGGCAATATATGACCCCGTGTAATGTGCATGTATTACAATTTGTTTTAAGACAGCAAATGGTTTTATTTCCAATTGTACTTTGCTGTGTTTTGAGTACACTCTTTTCACGGGCGTGGGCCAAGTGAACCTACAACATATAGAACTGAACACCTCCTCCCCCTTTCGACTGTTGTTGAAGAGGGGAGAGTGGATCAACAGTATCAGTTTCAATCTCCTCCACCAACCTACTACACGATAACGAGCACAGATTATGAAGTCTTCAATACAAAAGTGTATAGATTATAACTAACTTCAGATTACTTTCCGAAAAGTTGATTTTGTTATCAACTAGTCAAGAAATTCCCCGTCGTTTATGGAACCAGAAGATTCATTACCATGTTCACAAAATCCAGTAACATGTCCCTATCCAGAGACAGGTGAATAAAATTTACACCTCCAACCCAATTTCCGTAAGATACATTTTAATATTATTTTCACATCAACGCCTATGTCTTAAGGCTTACCATCCAAATTTGTATCTGCATTTTTCATCTCCCCCATGCGGGCATTACTAAGTACAAGCAGTAGTAAAAATAACTATAGTCATAGGTCGTGATTATATAATAGTATAGAAAGAAGCGAGCATAATGTATGGAAATGTGCGATCGTGGTACAAAGAAAAAGTTGGTAAAGTCTGTCAACACAGGTTAGTCAATTTGCTGAGATTTAAATCATCTAATGAATGTCTCTCGTATAAAAAACAGAGGAGGCACAGTTGCGGTTACCTCTGAAAAATATGCAACATTTTTTGTGATATTTTTTTTATAAAACATAACCCAACATGGCAACTCATAAATCATTATAACTCGATATGGAAAGTTTCGCGGCATACCACCGCTGGTGTAAGAACCTGGAAGGTTTTGGAACACAGCACTAATTGTGAGCGACCTTATAACACTGCTCAATCAATGGTATGAGTCCTTTGATCAGCTGATACTTCCTCATTTGGTTAAGAATTTCTCCAATATTTTTTTTAGTCCGAAGTCCTATCATCGCATAAACAGATTGTGGATCAAGAATCTCGGGAGAAAAGGGGTAGAAGACCATTATAAAGAATTTTCCATCTTTTAACTGCAAAGAAGTCTTGCTCTTGGAGTGAGGCCAATGACCAATCGCTTCAGTAGAGAACGACATCAGTTAAACAAGAATAGTCCTTCTGGCAAGCAAGTAGAAGGAGATATACACAAATGAATCAGCACCAATTCCACTGACCTAAAAATAAACCTAGCAGGTTTTATAAATATTCATTTACAACAGAAGAGACAAAAAATATAAATGGGGCTCCCTGTTATGTAAAACCAGTTCTTAATGCTAACATTTTAAAGTTGCTATTATGTTTATTCCATGGTTCCTTCTTGTGAAAGAAACTGTTACGACATCCAATCTACATAAATCTGCAGGACCACCTGCATCCATCGCGTCTTCTAATCAAACGCCCTAAAACAAAAACCTACGAGGTTCTGTCCAGTAAACTAAAACCGGTATTTGTGGTCCAGCAATATAATTCCTTGCTCATACAGTCAAGGAGTGACCAAAACACTGGGGCGAAAATACCAATCAAAATAATGCACACGACAAAATCAAAAGCATCTTCAATTCGTGACTTTTTATTCATTACCGAACCCTTTTATCTTCTTCCAACCCATCTGAATAACCGAATATTAAAATTCCTTGTACTGCTTTGCATGTATTAAATCCGCCTTGCTCGATAGGTCCCACTTTGGCCACCAGATCACAGCGCCTCAGCGCGTACCTCATGAATTTCCTTGTCCGTCATTTTGTTATCACCGCTTGTAGCATATTTAAAAGTACGATTCTGAGGTCGTGCAGAATGACACAACCTCCACACCAAATTTCATCCAAATCCGCCCAGCGGTCTCGAGTTGAATTGACTATAGAGACGGGCGGAGAGACAAAACCAGCATATAATGCGTAAATAACGCATAAAAGCAGTTACCGACAGTCGACACAGGTGGTATTCTAGCTTCAGGATTAAGCAGAGGGGCCAACACAACAATAGTATGTTACGAAATGTTACACAGGGCCTCGACATACTTACGTTAATATTTCTTTACACTGCAAGTAGAAAAACGCGTACATGAAACTTAAAAAGCGAATCATCAAATCTGTTCTGTTGTCTGCATGATTAGATAATGGTGACCCAGCATTGTCATGATACATTCTTAAGACAATGCCGATTTAAGGTGATTTAAAAATTAAAAATCTAAAATTTAAAGTTTGGGAAACTGGCGCTGTTTCAGCCTTCAAAAAAGAAACTTACTCTGCAAGACCTGTTAGATAAACTAGTTTTTATCAATGGGAATACAAGCAGTCAGTAATGTGAACTTACACGGAGCTAAAGGTCACTTCTTCATGGGAGACTAGGGCTGATGTAATCAGTTTACAACAAACTTTTGACAAGTCTGACTTCTGACCAAATAGATTGACAGAATAATTTGCCAGAAAAACAAGACAGATCACGAATCTAAATGTCAATTAGATATAACAACAGAACAGAACCAAAAAATAATAATCATTTGGGAGTTTAATTATTTTAGTTTTCAAAAAACACTGCATAATGTCCTACCAAATTATCAAAACAGGCTAGCGGTTGAATAAACGGATGTGACCCATTTGTCATACGCTTCGCTGCACAACTAACTGTATCATTACTACCACCGCATCACAAGTTCCAAACAACGAACTGGGATTCAATTCAGGTGATCAGCGTGTAAAAAGGTAGTCAAACGATGGGAAATAACAGTTCATTATAGCGATAACTTCCAAGACACAGAAAAGTTTAGAATAGGTGGAAAGATTTATGGATGAGTTATGTTAATTACGTGTGTTCTGCGCAACTATCAATTGTATAGTGCTGAGGTTAAGAAAAATATCAATCAGAGCATCTCTGTCAACCGAAAAGTCAGCACTAATAAAACTACATCTGAAATGAGCTTCAGCATAGGAAAACGACAGAATGGCTTACGGTCCAATCGAGAATATTTTATCCAGATGAAATCAGGAAACGTTTTCGGCCAAATGCGTTGGAAAGCAAAGACAAAGAAATAACTATAGCAAATATGATAAGTACAGTGTAATTTTTTGTCAAAACTTACAGGCCCAACCCGAATGCCTTTGACATGTCTATAAAGCGACCCAAAACTCGAAGGAAGACGAACCACATAACAGTACCATTATGAATCACAGAAATCTCGGAGTCTTCCAAGACACAGTACATAACACAACGTGTAATTAACATTTAAATAATACATAAATTAATACAGCAGTTAATAATACGTTTTTTAAGTAGACGTTTCCTAAAAATCAGATGTTTAAAAGTTACACACCATAACATTTAAATATGTGTAATCCTTTTTAAAAATGTGTTTACAAATCAGGACTTAGGAATAAAAAACCACAAAACTTTTAACAAGAGAATATCAGAAAGTCATGTATACTGATGTAGGCATATA
The DNA here is from genome assembly GCF_977971745.1 of Zootermopsis nevadensis. Classification (NCBI taxonomy): domain Eukaryota; kingdom Metazoa; phylum Arthropoda; class Insecta; order Blattodea; family Termopsidae; genus Zootermopsis; species Zootermopsis nevadensis. The sequence goes on along the minus strand of NW_028259153.1, from coordinate 8,557,945 downwards.
ACAAGTTCTCCGACTACAACCTATCAGAACACGCGTGTTGTAAACTACCTTAATCAATCACTGCCCAATGAACTGCTGTCACTTAGGCCAGCTTTCGTGGTTATCAAGATTCATTCTTTGGTAATTCCTATTTACCGATGTAATCAAAGATTTGGTTCGCCAGGAAAACTTTCGCAAGCACCGGGACTCACCTGAAACAAAAGGAAATACGTGTTAAATAAAGCAACGATGTTTAGCTCAATAGCACAGGGAACACTTTAAAAAGCTGGCGTCCCCTCAGTTGGTCAAGAAATTCCCTGCTTTTAAAGAACATGAAGGTTTTTTACAGTATACACAAAAACTCATTGGACACTATCCTGAAACAGTTCGATCGACTTCAGAACTTCACACCAAGTTTATCTACGATCGAGTACATTCTTATCCTCCCATTCAAGCGAAGGTCTCACAAGTGGGCTTTGCCTTTATGGTATTCCAACCACAATCCTGTAACGCCCAACTTATCACCGACTTAATTAGCGAAACAATCTCAGGTAAAGAGCAAAAATTACTCTTTCTAATTACATATCTGATGAGTTTTTCATGGCAGTGAAGAAATGTGGTCTTCTGGGTTAATACCCAGTGGTCTTTTAGGTTGCTAATTACGTTCCTCCAAAACGATGGTAACTATCTAGATACAGAAGTTGACACGGCGTCACAAACCACCAAAATACCACAATCTTCATCCTCAATATGCAAAATTTCTCTAACTTCTCGCTGATTGACGTAAACAGTAAATCGGTCCTATCAATGGAACAAGGCTACTTAATATTGAATGTTATTGTGCGTAATTAGCACCAAGTGCCTTAAATAAACATAAAAAGGGCTGTGAGTCTCTCTGCCAATCCGCATGATTCAACTGGACGGATTGGGATAAAATTTTTGTATCGCCATTCGGTACCACCATAAAATCGTAGATACAAATTTCCAACAATCAGTAATACCAATATGGCGGACGAACAAACTTGTGCAGTGGATCGACACGAACGTACAAAATGTACAGTTATACATCTTCAGAAAATGCAAAACTCATATAGTAACGAGTAAAAAATCTAGTTCTCATCGGCATAACTCATTTCCACAACAGTCATTCTAAGATCCTCTCGCGGTCTTTATAATGATTGTTTTCCGTGAGTTTTCCGCCATCATTGTGTGCATGACCTTGAACGAATATATCGCTGAACACTGTCCACTGTCTAAGGTAGTGGTATTCAACCTTTTTTGTTCGCGTACCTCCAGATATAATTTATCTTCAACTTTGTACCCTCAAAGTTGTTGGTGTATAATTCAAGTTATACGTAGTATATAATCTACATCTAAAATAAATTAAATAAATTACATTACTGATTATTCAGTGTTTATCATAAAATAATATATTTTTTTTAAATTTTACCCCCTAAGATGTCTTCGCGTACCCCAGGTTGAATACCACTGCTCTAAGCGTATATTTGATGTCCACACGTTCAGGGAGGTATATGCAACACAATATTCTTCTTAACTAACCAACCATTGTCATATAAATCACCTACATTTGTTTTCTTAAGTTCAGTCCACCACAAACGCCTATGTTGCACGATTTTGCTGTGACCAATTTGGTGACGGCTGCTCTACTCTAACGCCACGCGAACCAGCCGAGTCCAGCAGCTGCCTAGGTACGCCAATGGGTTAGCGACATTCATTTGAATAAACAACCGGAGACGACCACAGGGACAAGTCATTACGAAAGGCTTACAGGTTAGTCACACATCCCGCTTTAACAGGGGGATCTCGGATTAAAATTCAACAGAAGCCCGGATTATGTCTGTATTTTTCTGCTGTTTTATCCTGCGTAAACACCTTCAGATGGGTCAATTTCCCGTCCACGAAATCTTACAAAATATCTCAACACAGGAATCAGAATTTCATAATCAATTCGGTTTGGTAACAGACCAAAGACCTAATTACTCAAAGCTGAAAAAATGACTGCTTTTGACCGTCAGATAATAAAACGTAACGGACCAACCAGTTCACGTTAACATGTAACATGTTGTGGCTGTCAGAACTTCGACAAGTGACGTCACTCTCAGGAACAGGTTCTTATGTTTCAGAGGCAGGGTCGTCCAAGCGAACAAAAGTGCGCTCCAAGCTCAGGACCGCTCAGAGATCCTTACCAGGCGCTCCTCACATACATACACACACACGCCTTTTGTGTGCAACATACGTATATCCACCCATACCACAGATTCTCAGCCTCTGAAGACCTAGGGCCACACTGATTCTGCCATGTCGCGGGTCGCCAACAATTAGTAACAGTTCATAACAATTCGTTAAAACAAACTATCATAAACAAGCACAAAACAAATATTGCTCAATAATTCCCTTCAACATTTTTTGGGGCAGTATTATAAAAAAGTCGCTGGGACCGTGTGTTCGAGTCCCACTCAAGGCATGGATGTTTGTCCGCGTCTTGCTGTGTTTGTACAGGTAGAGGCCTTGCCATGGGCTGATCACTCATCCAAAGGAGTCCTACCGAATGTCCAAATAGATCAAATAAATAAATAAAAATCTCGACACCTACGGGTAAAAGAGGATAAATATTAAGTAAGTAAAGCAAATTATAAAAAAGTATGCGCCTCACAAAATACATCAACCGTCTGATAATTCTTAATCCACACAATACGTAATTAAATATCTTAAATAAATCTCACATAGATATTACCAGTCCCACGGTCATTTAAAATTCATCTCTAATTCCAAGCAACACTCGTACGTAGAGAATCTCTGTCCAAGTTCCCGTTACATTGAAACTGCAGGACAATTATTTTAATGAACTGACTGTCTGTAGGGTTTTATTGTTTCCTTCACGTCTATGCGGGAACTCCTACTACCAAAGGCACGTGGCTTCATGCACGTATCCATTAAAGGCTTAGGTGTAAAATGGATCTAAAGAGCTGATATATCACACTGCCTACTTCAAGTCTGTATTAAAGTGCATTTGTTGCTACCCCACTGAAGAGACTGCAATGAGGTTATGGAGGATCAAATGTCAAGCACTGAAGGCCATTCGCTCTGTTGTCTCTATTATTTTAACCTCGTGAGTGTTCTACCTATCTTAAGCAGTTGCGGGATGATCCTCAAACCTTACACAAACAAGTTTCATGAGTGTAGGAACTATTCACTTACTTTATATCTAATTCTCAGTTTACTTAACAACGGTCCTTCAACTGTACAGATTATACTGGGTGAATGGGGTATAAAGAATGCCATGAATGGTAAGGATTTGAAAGAAGGCGGTACTTACCTATTTCAATTATTCAAAAACAGGCGAACGGGCTCAGGAAGCTCAAGAATAACCTCTAGACCAGGGGTGGCCAACCCATATGATCTTTCGGGCCACTTTGGAAATGCATCATAACTCCGCGGGCCACATATAAAATTATATATCCCCATATTAGATTTAGATACACTATAGACATTTTTTTGGAGTGAAAAATTGAAACATAATGAGTTATTATTATTGTGTTTACTATTATTCTTACATGTAAACATAGATAATATAATAGTAATGATACTAAGCGTACATTGTAAAGAAATATATAGCACTAAAAATTAAATATAAAAAATATATAAATATGAATGAAATAAAAATAATGAAATCATTAAAAAATATTTATTTTACTAGTGCGATATTTGTTTCTCCACTCTTTCACTTAGCTTTTGCAAATCGATCTCAATTTGGGTATTTGCACATCGTAATTGGTGTTGCAGGTTAGCGTCCGTTATGTTTGAGCGTGTTTTGTGTTTGGTCAATTTCATTTTCGAAAAAAACGATTCGCAGGTGTAAGTTGAACCAAAACTCATAACTGTAAACTCATGAATAAAACAGGCAATATCTGTCATATATTCGCAAGAATATTATTTTAAAATCAAAGTTAATTTTTTCTCATAATTTCGACAGATAATTTTTGAATATATGGATGCACAAATAATGTATTTTTTTAATACAATGGTTTTCACTACTTTGGCCATTATAAAATAAATATATTTTGTAAAAGTGTGATGAATCTCGCGGGCCGGAAAAATGTTCAAGGCGGGCCACATGCGGCCCGCGGGTTGGCCACCCCTGCTCTAGACAGCTGGTTACCCGACGGAGATTCAATCCAGATACATCCCCAATATACCCACTATTCCACAGCGTTACCTGGACTTGTTCGGTGAAAAATAAAGTAAATAAATTATTTTTGCACAGAGCTGATCAAATTCATATGACAGTGGTTCTTAATCTTCACCACTTCAGCAACGCCTTCCCTGAGAAATTAATACTCCGCTAAATTATAATTTATTCTACGAATTTCTACCTGGGGTGATTCTCCAACCCTACGCTGCTGTGTCTTTAATCGTCACTTCACAAATTACCTCTCTACAGAAAGTAAAGGAACTCATCGCTGTGATTTGCTTGTAAATTTCTTTTAAATAATAGAATATTAGCGTATAAAACCCTCAACTACATTTTCTGGTGGTCTCTGAAACGTCGAATATCATCTTCTGGATTGGGAGAAAATGCACTCCTCGGGAACGTTGGTAACTACCCACAAGACTGAACGGCGTCATAACCCTGAAATCACGATCAAAATTTTCACCACCGTGAGAACCTCAGATCTGTCAACCCTGAGAAAGACTTCGCCAAAACTTCGCTTGAGCTCTGGCGACCACATTTTGGTAACCACTGCTGTGTATCAACGAACCTCGAGGCACCGGATTTCTAGTTGCGATTCTCATATTTCAAGAGCACATTTACTCAACAGTTACCACATGCGATAGAAAAAAGCACATGCTTATGAAATCTTAAATGGTATGTCGTAAACAACTTTTAATATTTGAAGAAAACAATTCAACAACCCTTTACGGGTCCCCAACGTTTCAGTTGGCTTGATCTATGGACATTCGGTAGGACTCCTTGGACGAGGGATCGGCCCGTCGCAAGGCCTCTACCTGTACACAGGACAGCACAACACAGAAAAACATCCATGGCTTGAGTGGGATTCGAACCCACGGTCCCTGCGACCGCGCGGCCATTGCGGACCCCATGACGAAATTCAATACCGACAATTCAGTAGAGCTAAGTAAACAGGAAAACCTCAGAATAGAAGTATCACGCATTTCGGCAAAACCAACGCGACCAATGGGTGGAGGAAATAGCTGTGCGATATGATTATGATTTAAATGCCAACAATTTAAGAGGGACTTAGTTCATTTTACCCCCAAGCTTTGCGGCTGCTTCCTACTTCATTCGTGCCCCCTCGTGGAGTAAGTCACGCAGCTCCGGGCCTATATCTCACGGAAATGCCACATGAATCCGTTAGTTCGCCCGTCAGTTAAGTAAGCACCTGCTTTGCTGACTTATTCATTCATGACACTGATATGGAACACTCCGGATTTGTGAACTACTGTCCTTGGCAAAACTCTCAGCGGTCTTAACCACGCATGCAGGCAGAAAAGCCTCCACAGTAAACCTATTAAATATTTTTCGATAATGCACTATGCACACTCACTGAACATTTTATAATACCAGGTGATTCAAAAAGGACTTTACAACTTTGAAAGTGTATAGAAATTTAATCAGAAAGCTTACAAAATCGGTTGAGGTGTCATTTTGTAGCAAAACAAATCAAGTTTGACTCACGTTGTGCTGTAGTACCGAATTCCGTCACCGCGAGCGCAAGCGGCAGTGCATTTGAAAATGGCTACTTTCACAGGTGCGGAGTGCGCTCGCTGTGTGCTGTGGTTTGAAGAAACGAAATCTGCGACAATGGTTCAACGAAATTTTCGCACCCAGTATGGCAAGGATCCTCCCAGTAGACCTACAATTTACTTTTGGCACAAGAATTTTGTTGAGACTGGTTGTTCTCTTCGCCGTGACAAATCTCCAGGTCGCCCGCGTGTTTCTAGTGCTATTGTGGAACACGTTCGTGACAGCCCAAAGGTGAATGTGTTTTGTGCCCTTAGCAAAGTTAAAGTGTACGGCCCGTTCTTTTTCCATGAGAGAACCATCAACGGTATCGTGTATCTAGATATGCTCGAAAATTTTCTCATACCACAGTTAGACGAAGATGACCAAAAAGGACGCATTCACTTCCAGCAAGACGGCACACCACCTCACTACCTCACAGAAGTCCGGGATTTCCTCAATAACCGTTTCCCAGGTCGGTGGATTGGTCGAACAGGGTCGATAGCATGGCCACCTCGTTCTCCAGATTTGACACCTCTCGATTTTTTCTTATGGGGTTTCATTAAAGATCGTGTGTATGTTCCACCCTTACCTGCCAATCTCACTGAGCTCAAAGCTCGAATCACCGCTGCAGTTGCAGAAGTGACACCGGATATGCTGGATCGTGTTTGGCAAGAAATTGATTTCAGGTGGGATGTCTGCAGTATCACCAATGGCAATCACATCGAACCAAAATGACTGTTTGAGGTAAAACTTGATGTGTTTTGCTACAAAATGACACCTCAACCGATTCTGTAAGCCTTCTGAATAAATTTCTATACACTTTCAAAGTTGTAAAGTCCTTTTTGGATCAACCTGTATATCCCTTTCCTAAAAATTGTAAGAATTATAAAAACCCAATTGCGAGTAACTGTTTTTGTCCCACCTACTTCAACAATCGGTAACTCTTATGGACTTCGTATCATTTGCACTGTAATCAGAGATTACTTCTTAAACAGCGTCAACTAGGTGATCTTTGTACTGGTTAAGTGCTGTGTTTTCTTTGCGGTACGGAGTTAATTCTCGCATATTATTTAGATGAGCTTCAGCTTTAAAGAATTAATTAATTAGGACTCGATACCTGAACTGTGATTAGTGCTATGAACGCGATAAGAACTAATCTGAAGTAGAACCCAAACTTCTTTTTCATGCCACTCGGCCTAAATTGAAAATATAAAATACGTGTCATTTTTATTTACTAACTATGTATGACAGATTAAAACCAGCACAAAACATGTGTTATAAAAAGAATAACAGGTTATATGAACATCGCCGTGGGCAGGGCTACAGCTTTCACAAGCCACAGTTTCCATGTTCGTTGAATAACGTACGAAGGACTGAATTTCTATCGCATTTTTTTTCGAAAACAGTTTTATTTACCGGGATAATGAGATACCATAAGCACACGATTGAAACTATAAGAAATGAGACACGTTAATACACCACGGCACACTTTCGTGAAAACATCTGATAACCGTACTTCAGTATCTCTGCTCGGCTATTAAATCAGTGTTAATGGTGTTCTCCCATTATTCGGTCTCCAAAGTATTTATTTTCAATATTTCTGTATTTGTTTCTTGTATCCCTAAACGATATTCTTGTACGCCTTATCTTAACCTACTAATTCCACCACCTTATGATACGTGGTCTGCACAAACCACGAAGTTATACGCATACATAAACGTGTAAAGGTGTCATGAGACTTATTTTTTAAGAGAAAAGATGTATACGGAACAATGCCAAACCAAAAATTCTTTAAAACAGTACTTCTTTCGACACAGACATTTTAAACTCGGAAAGCAAAAACCCAGCCTGTAAAGAAGAGGATATAACAAGTGTGTGTGCGTGTGTGTAAACTACGTTGTCTAGAACAGTGGTAATCAACCTGGAGTACGCGTACCACCTGTGGTACGCGAAGACATCTTAGGGGGTACTTGAAATTTAAAACAAATATATATTATTTAAGATAAACACTAAATAATCAGTAATATAATTTATTTTTTTCATTTGAGATGTAGATTATATACTACGTATAACTTGAATTATACACCAACAACTTTGGGGGAACAAAAAAGGTTGAATATCACTGGTCTGGAACGACGGATTCTTAACTACAGCATATGGAAAATCACTACACACATCACAAATAACATATTCTCGATTCACGAAAGCGTTATCTGAATGCAGACTACGAAATGTCTGCCTGTCCATCAGTCAATCACGTTTCGTACTTGGATATATAAGACAATACAGTATTTACAGTAAAATACAGCGATGGAAGTAGTCCTTAAAACAAAGCACTGTACCAAGGAAGAGTTCAAGTGCATGGGGATGTAACCTCACGTATTTTCGACGACGGAACTAGAACTGACGCTTCGACCACCCCCAACTCGGGGAAAATCCTCCATCACTGAAGCTGAGTCTGGGTGTACCCCGGAGTAGTTCGAGATATATTACCGGGAATCGAACAGAGGACGTCCATTTCGTAGCGTATCAGTTTACTGGCGAAGCCACCACGCCCATGTGTTTCGAAATACATTTTAATTTTGTAAGGGAATTTTTGAGTGAAGACAATTCACACTGTGAAATTAAAAAATACTGTAAGCGATAATTTTGTTCTTAACGTATTTAACGATGCACAATAAACCAGAGACACATTGATGAATAAAATAGTAGGATAAACTGTGAATGAATAAGGAAACAATGGAATTGAAGTTTCTGCAAGCTATACCAAAGTACTATCACGGCATTCGAATAGGGAGAGAGAAAAACCACTAATACGTATATTTGTCAGTAAGGTTGGTACCCTAGAGATTGAAACAGTAACTTCCACATGCAAGAACGACATACTCACAAAAGAATAACCACCAAAGTACAGCAAATATTTATGTTAAAAATTATTTCAGGCCCGACATGTTAAAGCTCATCATTGAGAACATGTTTTTATTATCTGTGGCGTAAGTCACCGTTATTCGTGCTAAATTTAATAACTATAAAATTAATCTAAAATATTCACTACGTGCATAGAAAAACAGTACGATACCATAAAAATACAAACAGGTATAAAATTAAAATTTTATCTCTGATTCCACTTACAATACAGATTTAATCTAACTGCCCAAAGACGTGGGAATTTTTGATTCAAAACTGTATTTTCGTCAACATGTGGACTGTATACGTTCGTAAGCTGTAAAGTTGCTGGGTCTTATTCGTACTGTATAAAACCTTTTTTCCCTTTCAGCTACTGGCAATCTTCTGACGTTATATTTTACTTTAGTTAAATATACATTTGAATACGCTTCTGTTGCATGGAATACTTCTAGAGGCGCCAGCAAGCTCGAAAACATTCAGCAAAAGTTTTATCTTATTTTACAATCGTTGCTTTCCTCAAATCCATTATAGTTATGTGAAAGCTTCAGACCAACTACATCTCCATACCTCAAGCACAGGGAGACGCCACACAGATAAGCCTTTTTTAACATTTATAATGGTTTTAAATTGTGTCCATCCTTACTTTAAACTGTTGGTAATCGCGTTTCTATTCAAACTTTCTGAGTTTCTCTTTTGTTTACTGTTGATCGCCGCAAATGAAGTTTTCAATTACACTGATATTTTAAAGAAATTATGCTTTTAGTGTCATAGCCTTTTGCGTGTCAGTTCTGTTTCGTTTATGATAATGATGTAATTTCTATTAAACTTGTTTTGGTTATATTTATTCCTTTCGTTATGTGTTATATCTGTGATTGGCCATTTGACTGCTGATGCAGCATACCAACGTAAATAACTGAACTGAACAGAACAGAATTAATAAGATCAAATATTCCCTAATACAAACTGTGGTCTATCGGTTACAACGCTGGCCTTGTAATCCTGGGGGTCTCGGGTTCGATTCCCGGCGGTGTCCGAATTTATAACTTGTGTTGGGCAAGGCCGTGGTCTAGGCAACACGGAGTTTTCCTCCGGGGGCTTCCCCGGTTTCTCCGTGGCATCCCAACAATTACTCCATTCACACACAGAAGAAGGCAATGGCAAACCACTTCTGGATCATCTGCCAAGAACGTATATGAACAGGTCCAAGTCCGAGAAAAGGATGGAAGGATCCTGTTCATAATGTCACTAGGGGTCGACTCCGACCCGACGGTACACACACAAAAATAAATAAATACAAATTAACAAAATCAAACACCTCTTAAGAAACTTGTACAAAGGAGCGTCATTCTTTTATTACAATCACATGTTGCTATTCACTCTACCAAAATATATGCTGTTAGATTCTTTGCAGGCAACTTTTTTGTTCTACAAATACACATTATCATGTTCCCTTGCTTTTTATCCTTACCCATGCCCGTTCCACCTCCACAGCCTATTGATGTTCATTCTGTTAAACTTCTTTAACAACTTGTTCACTGCCTATTCTTCCATTAGGGAACAAATATTTATCACATTCTATATCCTTAACTACTTTATAGTTTTGCCACTGTCCCGAAATCTGATTAGTGGTATACATTCGAGTCCAGGATTACAGGTGGAATGTTACGGCAGCAATAGAAGGTAGAGAAATGTTGCCTTCCGATAAACGTGGCGGAAAAAGCATAAAGTCCTGAAACGAAGATGGATGGGAAGATCACTCTCGTGAAATTGGTCACTTCGTGGTTATATATTAAACAGTTCAAAGGACAAAACTCGTCTAAATAATATTTAATTTGTTGTTCTAATCTCCAAGGAAACACACTACTACAACGTTATAATCATTAAATAACCTACAATAACGAACTGGGAAAACTTTTCTTTTTTTTTATTCTGGAAACCAAATGAAATGCACTCTGTGAGCGACATTCAGAGTTATGAACGCTAAAACAGGTGACATACAAAATACCCTGCGAGCTATAACACGGTAATACCTTCGGTTTATAAATACGAGAATGTGTGTGAAATACAAAGAAAGGGAATTTGCAACTGCAATACAAATAATTTCATGAATTTGTGATAACTGTGCAAGACGTGTACAATAAACGATCTGGTAGCCCTCAGTTTATTTGTTCGTGCGTGTCGAGAACAATCGTCTGTCGATTTACAGAGCGCGGTAAGCAGACAGCATTTCAGAAACACAGAAAGTATCAGAATAAACGTTGCATATGCTTGCAGGACGTACCAAATGTTTGAAAAAGATTGGGGGGAAGGGAGTATTTGTTTTGACTGCCTATCATCTCAGCTGATATAAGGTGTCTGCAACAAGACGGGGCACCCCCACATTATGATGTTTGGGTCTATCTAAATGATATTTTGAAGACCAGCAGATAGGTCGAAGAGAAAGTGGCGAGTGCCCTCATTTCACTCGATTTTACTTTTACTTGTGGGGTTACCTGACGGATCCAGCGTTCAGTACGAAACCAGCAACTCTCCAAGAACTAAGGTACGTAATTTAAACAGTCGTGATCAGCCATCTCAGCAGATACAATGCTGAACATCAATTCTTTGCTGCTGTCAACACTACCTAATAGTTAACGGCGGTTATTTTAAACATCTGAGACAGTTAATCGTGTGCAAAACGTTGGTGCTTGTGCACACCAAAATCGAACGCTTCTTTATTATGTAATGGGTACATTTTCCTAATTAAAATGTGTAGATTTTTTGACACATCTTGTATAATAATGAGTTGGCAAGCAGGTACAATGCATCGGCCTGCATGACTGCACAATATGCTTAAGGCAGCCGTCTGGTTAGCGATAATACGACCGAAGTGGTGGTAGACAACAAGTCAGAATATCTCTTCAAATATTTATCATTCGAAGAATGTTTAGTAGACAGGTGTGTATATATGAACAACGAAGTTACTAAGGCAGTGATGTCATATAATTCTTATGGGCGATTATTTCCCATTAAAAAGCAAGCACATACTCGTGACGACTAGAGTGCGCTCCGAGCACACGCTGTATTCAATTTTTAAAAATCATTTACATCATAATTTGATTTCCCTGATGATATGGTAAAGGAAACTAATTATAAAGCTCCTCATTATGATTTTATTTTAACCTCGTATAACTTCCTCCATCACACGTCCAAATATTCTCCTCGGTTAACAAGAGAATAAGCAGAGACTAATTTGGATTTAGTTGGAATTCATGAGGTTAGATGAGGGACCTGCAGACAGTTCCACGTTCTATATGGAAAAGAGAATGCTAATCATCACGCAGGGACCAGTATTTTCGTGAATAATCAAACAGATCTGCAGTTAAGATGGAGAGGTTTAAGTCGTACATAATAATAAATCATTGGTGTGATATTCTGATAAATCTACTTGTCGCGACTCAGTGAAATGGGCTGGCTGTTGAGTGAATTACTCTGAGACTTGAGCGGGCTCTTCTAAACACAGAAATAATCTCCGATTTCCACAGAAGTCAGGGAATTCACTGACTACCTGAGCAACAAGACGCTTCTAAATAAAGATTGTTCCACAGTTAAATCCTCTGCTACTGAATTCAATGAAGACTAACACGCAGAGACTCGTCAATTGGCTACCGTAGTAAACCGACGTTTCGGGAACCAACTCTGTCCCCATCACCAGGGTTCTGATGTGACTGGATGGGGACAGAGGTTCCCGAAACGTCGGTTTACTACGATAACCAGTTGACGCGGCTGATTGCCCGAGAAGATTTTATTGATTGTACTCGCCGCAAAAGTCTCAAATCCTATATGCATACACTACTGGTTTTCAAACCTCCAAATCCAATTCCCTTTGTCCGTTTCAAGGAATCAAAGTGTGATATCTTCGGGACATCCTGTAATAATGAGTTAATTCCAACATTTGGAGCTACCGTTGGAGGCCGTTTTGTCCATCCATGACTTGACGACGCACCAAGCCGTGACCATAAGTGACCCCACCTCTTCTGGATACTGAGTAATGGATTCAACCGCCATGAGGACACATACATGAGTAATGAATGAAAGGGTGACTTATTAGCACACAATATTGTAATTTATTTCAGTGGCCGCTTAAATGGCGAAGCGCCCGCATTGCCAGTGAACCAAGGAAGGAAATGTTCCACAACAGAATATAATTCGTGTCGCTGCGTTACCTCTTTCACAAAAACGTCACTGGACGCCGAAAGCAAAATATGTCTTTGTCCCTTCGTGGAACACACCAAAGGAATGCCCGTTATACAAACTGATCTGTACATCATTGAAAAGTCAGCAAAACTGCTGACTACTGATGTCATTTCTTTTTAACATGGGTTCCGAAGTTTGGCGCCATCACAGTACAGGAGGTCGGGATCACACACAGGGCAGTCCATCTGGCATTTGTGGTGGGCAGAGTGGAAATGGGGCAGGTTTTTTTCCTCCGAATGCTTCGAAGTTCCCCTGTCAATACAATTTCACTGTCGCTTCACATTCGCTCTTATATCATATGGGGCCTGGAAAATGGACCGCTAGGGGTCGCAGTTCCACACAGACATAGACCCCTTCCCAATACAACAAAGTCGACGATGATAACAACAACAATAATAATAATAATAATCGCCATCTTAAGTAAGATTCATCTCATTGTTTCTCTCCGAGCTAGGCCTAAGGCTTCCAGTAGTTATCAGAACTGTGCACTTCTCACTACCGCGATGGGTAATAGGTACATATGATCCTTGAATCTGGCAAACAATGTAAGCTGAGGAGTAAACATTACAAAGTTCTTCAACGTTCAATTTTTTCCGTTTCAGAAATACCATCGCCACGTGAGGCGAGACACCAAGTGTCAAGTCCAAGTAACAAAGACGTAAAGGTATAAAAGTTTGTATGTTTAATCCAGGAGATCTAAAATAAAATATCGGAATATAGACGATTCTAAATTGGATATCAAGGGCCCTAAATGTCTCATTCCACCAAAATCAGTTTTACCTTGCAGGCGGAATGGCATGCAGAAGATACCAGGCGCTTACGTAAATGTCCAGAACGGACAAAACAAATGCATTTCACACAGCGCTCTCTATGTGAGCTTTAGACATCGTCACGATCGCACCAAAGGCTCAGATAACAGAAAACCCGAACGGACCAGTACCCGTATGATGCAATCAACTCCATACAAAGTAACGAAAAAAAGGTTTTACGTGCATACTTAATTATAGGGGTAGGAAACTGTTTCTATAAACATTTAACCAAGTTACAAGGAGGCCCTCTGTATCCCACTCCTCCTCCCATACCCCACCCTGCTGGCCAAATTTGCCTACAATATTCGTATCCGGTTACCCTCATCATTAGGGCAAACGATCAATATCAAAGTGGTTATTCCTTAGCCTGTTCTGTGTGGCCGGCCATACTACAACAGTAGCTCTTTGAGCTGCTTTCATTCGCTTTTATTCTTATCTTTATTCCCTATTTATTCCGTAACAATTTTATTTCCTTACTTTTCCTTTTTTCTTAAACACATGCTTATCCAGATTAACATATATTTTATCTCTTCGCTTAATTTAAATGCTACTTCCCTTCCACCTCTCCTTTTATCAACTCCTTATTTATACTTATTATTTAGTCTCTAATATTGTTTCCTTTATTTGTTCTGTTCTCGTGTCCGTTCCTTGTTTATCTCTATTGTCCTATTTTTCGTTCACTAAAGAATGAATAACAACTACAGCGATCAATCGTCCCAACGTCCAAAGGATTGTAATGTGGGCCTGCAAAAATGTCCTTGGGGTACACGCATTACAGAACTGTGGTAGGATCCTCTTGTCATACTGGTAGGAAGATTACAACTAAGATTTGTGCAAGATTCAGAACTCCGAAGAGTTCATTTGTTTCGCCGATTTTGCGCTCAGTGCTTCTTAAGTCAGAATTTGCATCAATATCAGCAGCACTCAGTTAGAAGTACACCTGCAGCAAGTAGAACGTAAACTAAGCTCGGTAGTAAAACGAAATAAATCAACATTTTATGGATCGTGTTACATTATTCTGGATTTTATCAATCGTCTGAATTACAAAACTAAAATTTACAAGATTCCGAGGGTTAGGCCCTGCTCCCGTCATCAGGAAAAAAGGGGGCGGAGAATAGAAGACTATTTGCTGGGACCCTTGACCAGGTGAGTCTAAGTCAACCAGGGGGCCCAACAAACGGGCTTCTGTCTTCGGCCTTCCTTTCTCCTACTTGATGACAGAAGCAGAATTCATTTTTCAAAACTTTGTAAATTTTACATTTTTTATAATTCAGACGTTAAACACGCCCAAAATAATAACTTAACATAATACAACATACCACAATCAGAAACCTACAAACTTCGACAACGTTGTTTAGATTATTTCAGCGTTCATATATGCATTTGCCATGACACAATTCCAGTTTTCAATGACACCGGTTCTTTAAAAATAAAATAAAGACACGACAATTACAGCTCACTGGTAAACGCACAAACAGGAAGACGTCGATAACAACAGCATTCTCAAACAAAACAAAGATATATTTTAAAATAAGGCGCACAAACTTGCACGGTATAATGTCGGCAAGCAATTATACAATAACACAAAACATTTCTCAGTAACAAGAACAATTTATTTTCTTGAGTCAGACGAAGTCCCTGCAATTCAAGGTAAGGAGCAAGACACAGGAACATGATGAATTCTTCAGCGTTTGATGTATTGAGAATGTGTGTACCCATTTACATGAAACGTTAATGTCACGTGCGAGTACTGACATTTATGACTGCGATTACTTTTAAAGGGACGCATA
This sequence comes from Zootermopsis nevadensis, assembly GCF_977971745.1. NCBI lineage: Eukaryota > Metazoa > Arthropoda > Insecta > Blattodea > Termopsidae > Zootermopsis > Zootermopsis nevadensis. The sequence goes on along the minus strand of NW_028259153.1, from coordinate 8,542,457 downwards.
AGCACTGAAGACACTGGCCCCATTCTGTTTCGTGGATTTAAGAATGTTATCGCCACCGGCTCCTTCAAATTCCCATGCCTTCGAAGTATCTGATACATAGCAAGGCGGAGATTGTTTAATATCAACCTAACTATAAAACAAGATTTTCTGAAGACGGCGACAGTATGTTTGTCCAAAACGATATCAACCCATAGGAACATTCGGCGTTACTACCCCGATACTTCGAAAATATTAATGCCGTTTTATTTTCCTTTCGATAGATTAGAGGGTAAACCACTTTTCTACGTAGGAAGTACCGAAAACATCCAATATATACTGACACATACATAATGAGCTGACTCTCTGGAACGGCCCACAGTAAAATCTCTACCTGAACTGTTCTTTCCCAGTATGTCTCATGACTACTTAACACTAACCACGTCTATTACGTTTTAACTCTTATTTTCTGCATCAGTGGCTTCTAAAATTAGCTACTTTTTAATTATTTTCTTATACTGTTCTCCCATCTCGTCGTCTATATATATATTAAATTAATTCTGCATTCCAGTCGTTGCTACAGAGCAGCTGCCATCATTAAATCTCAGTGCAGAAATGTAGCATTTGCATAACGTTTCCCTAGACTCCAGTATTCTTGAAAAGTTCTCGTCGAACGCACATGGACCACCTTCTAACGGCCGCTCTCAAACGAATGATGGAGCGCACCTATGTTCAAATAAGCACTTTACAGGGGATTAACTTTCATAAACATTAGACCCGAGAACATCCAAAAGTATGAGGGAATCGCGTAGTTTGAATCATAATCCCTAAATTCAGTTTACACGGTATAACTGCTGCCACTCTAAGAAAGTAATAAGATGTGTCAGTTTTTTTAAAGAAACTATGTCAAATAAACAGATTAATTATAACAACAATAATGAAATATACAACTTAGATGCAGTGTAAAAGAGTTGTTCGCTTTCCGATTATAAAACGTACAGAAGTCGATAAGTTCTGTTACTGTTGCTATACATTACTAAACAGATATGATGTTCTTAAAGATCAACCAGAGTCGGTAAGATGTAAGGATTACGTGAGGTGAAATGGAAGGGATTCGGAAAAAGGCTGTCGGAGCCTATTTTAAAACACTACCCAAGCATTTACTTACCACAGAGAAAAACCAAAAAAATCCTTAAGCTTTCCGACCCTGATTCGAATCCGGGATCTCCAGAATACAAGGCAGAAGTGCTAACCACTCAACTGACACGTCCGGTTTCAACAGTTAATGCAACAGGTAGTCAACTTTTACGTAACACTAGAAACAAACACTGCACTATCAAGTAGCGTCTGGTGATGAAATGCGGTTGACCAAATCGAACTTTTTACACTTCGCACATAAGGAATGAAAAATATAAATTATGAATAAGTAAACAACACTTCTGTGAAATGAACAAGGCACCGTTACAGTCCCTAGCCATAAACTTAAATAAATAAAATAAAAACACAAGCGATTTCATATTTCTTCAGGACAATCTTAAACTACAACGGAAACAAAAAACAGCTTTATATGTGTAATTAGAAGAGTTACAACTGTCTACTTATTTGTTTGTTTCCTTAGTTTAATGACTTATTCCCTTGCTGCAAATACAACTTTAAGACGATAAAGGAAGGGAATGTGCCTCTCTTGGACTGTGTACCAACTGCTGAAGGCGCAGAACGCGAATCTTTAGCAGGAAAGTATTTCAAAACAAAGCATAAAATTATTGGGACCTAGAAAGAACGAAAAAAGTGAGCCATTTTGGATATTACCTATCGAGGAACATCCTAATTTATGTAGGTCACCATCCAGTAATGTTAACACAGTGAAATCTAGGTTACAACATTAAAACCCTCGGTTGAACACGATCCTCATGTAGCTCCATTCAACTGCATCAACGAACTCGCCCTTGAACCCCATCTATACTGCTAGTATCATATTATTATTTGTATTCCATGTCCCTACAAAAGATGTCCTCACCAACATTCTATATCGGCAACCATTTTTCTCCGCATCCGACATGAAGCACAGTGACCGGCTGTGCCGTTAGGACTGGGAACCACAGCATCCAACGCACTGCCGAAAGGCCTACCGTGCTGTCGGCACAGTTGTTAAATACACTAAATGTAGTAATAATGACATCAACAATAATAACATAAGAAAGCTAATTTTAGTCAGGTAACTGACGGAATTCGGTTTGAGCTACCCGAATTCGATCCCCAGAAGATACATAAAAACTTCTGCTGTTTTGACAATGTAGTTTTCCACATAGCATATAAGTATAATAAAACATGCTCAGTTCTTTAAATAATTTAGCTTGTAACGTTAATGTACGAGGTGCGATCGGAAAGTTTCAAGACTGTGTCAATAGAGGGCGAACCGGATGTAGTACGAGCTTCTGCCGCTAGGGGGTGCGGCCTACATTCATAGTGAATCAGTGTGCCAGCCGGCATCATCGAATTAGCATTTGTTTCTTAGTTACGGGCGTTTTGGTAGTGCATTACACCGACCCTCCTGCGATTTCGGAATGGCGTGTGCATCAAATTTTGCCAAAGACCCGCCAAAACGGCTACGGAAACCTATGAAATGCTAAAGCAAGCATTTGGGGAGTCCGCAATGGGTCGTGCACAAACGTTTCTGTGGCATTCACGTTTTAAAAATGGCAGAACCTCTGTCGATGATGACGAGCGTTCTGGACAACTATCTTCGAGCACAACGCCCGAAAATGTTACGAAGATTCGGCAGGCCATTCACGAAGATCGACGTCGTACCATTAACGACTAGTGCGACATTGTTGGGATAGGCTATGGGACCTGTCAGCTGATTCTAAAGGAAGAACTTCACATGCGACGCATCATGACAACGCGCCAGCGCACACCGCCCTCAAAGTTCGGCAGTTTTTGGCCTCAAACACCATGGTCGTCATCCCGCACCCTCCTTATTCGCCGGATTTAGCTCCGTGTGACTTCTTCCTCTTCCCGAAGATGAAAATTCACCTAAAGGGAAGGAGATTTGAGACGATAGAAGAGATTCAGGCAGAATCGCAGATGGTGCTTGACAGGCTGACAAAGAAAGATTTCCAGGGATGCTTCCAGGCTTGGCAGCGGCGCTGGGATCGTTGTGTTCACTCCCAGGGGAACTACTTCGAGGGTGATGGATGAATTTAATACCTGAGATAAGTGTACGGGTTTTTTTTTAAATAGGCGCAATCTTGAAACTTTCCGATCGCACCTCGTACCTTACTCGAGACAGGGAAAGTTGGTTATAAGCTTATTTGACTTGCTGCACGAACAGGGTAATAAGTAATATTGCACTTCGGTTGATAGCCTGCCCGGTGTAAACACGCTGGTGCAGCTGACAATAACTGCTCTAATATAATAGCCAATGTCCGTCACGTGTAACTGTACGAGCATGCCGTTCGTGCGATACGAAAAGAATCGAGTTGTGACTGTGGTGGGGGCTGGTGGAGTTCCCGTTTGGCGGGAGTCAGCGACCATTTTTGTGTTGCTGAGTATGGCAGTCGCCGTGAAAAATTTCCCAAGTTTAATTTCCTTGAAAAAAAGTTTACAGTCCTTCAAAGGAGATTTACGAAGATAACGCTGCAATAAACTGTCAAATGTACGTCGCAGATGGCAAGCACCACTGAAACGTCGGCAAACTTTTACCAGACTACGCAGAGGAACAACACAGTACGCAATCATCTTCAAACTGTGTTACTGATCAACACAAAAGAGGTCAATACCTGTCGATTCATATAATAACAGACGGCCTCAGAAACGAGGTAATAACCGAAGTGACACTGATTAAACTGTAAGTTGGGACAAACCAAAGCATTGCAGTTGACTTGTCTGAAACGGTGTGGACAAGTTCATTTACCTACTACAAACTGTCGTAAAATAAAATACTCATAAAAAGTATTACCTTCACATTATACGACGGTTACATTCCATTCTGCTGTATCCTCACATGGTCGAGCCGACGGTGTTATCAAAGAATAACCACTTCTATACAATAACTGTATTGTGTATTAGTCATTCACTGTATTGCACTGAACGGAAAAGTACTTCATCCTCCAAATGGTATGAGGTCGTCCTAAAATTTATCTGCGAATTTACTTTGGTTCGGATCGGTGTAATACAAGCCTATCTTATACAAACCTCAAATCGAAATGAACATAAATGTTTTCTAAAATTGCACCCATAACTATGGTTCTAATTATAACCAAAGATCTCTGTCGATGTCCATTTTCGCCACAGTGAGAACCTGAAATCTCACGAAGATGACTGTCTTATGGGATGTTGCGCCGCGTGGTCTGGTAAAAGTTTAACAATGTTTCAAAACTGTTTAATGCCTCCTTCATCAGGGCGATGAATGAACTAATAGCCCTGATAACGGAGGCAGTAAGCGCTCTGAAACATCGGTAAACATCTATCAGACTACACAACGCAATATACCCGAAGATAGCAATCTAAATACTCATCGTCGTAACAGCCTGAGATGTCACTCATTTTTAAACATATTTTTTGAAAGGGAAAGTATAGGACACAAGGCAACTCTAACAAACGAAAGACCAAGGCCTATTTCATTCCAATACAAGTTTCACCTTTCCTGCAAAGATTCAACATGTGACTTCCACAGGTTTACAAACAAAATGGGAAACATAAAATGATGGTCATGATAAAAAGGAAAACTCAAAAGTACCATACTATGCACAGTGTTTCCGGTAAACTGACACAAAAAATTAAAATTATTCTGTTTAAAACATATGATTTCCATTATTCAAACACACAATATTAATTTTACCTCTGTGTGAACTGACCAGCAAAACATCCTTGGGGCCAAGTGACACTGTTTGTTGAGAAGCGATAGCTGCAAATAACATCTGGCTGTCTCGCCTGGGACAAGGAAGAAAATACACTTTAACAGACAGTGAAAGACGACGCCGGTTACTACTCATTTGTCTACATTTTGCAGTACACTCCCCTTCAAACAGGAAGCAGCCACTGCCTCAAGCTCCGGTGTGCACAAGTCAATGGATAAACTGTGTTAAACTTCTGCTGTACGTTGACTGCACTACTAGCAAATTCCGATCCAAAGAAAGTACAACGATTATGCAATTGTTGTTGTTGTTGTTGGTGTTAGTAGTTGTAGTGGTAGTAGCAGCAACAGTGTAGGATAACTAGTAGCGAACTCCTGCGAACACGGCAATGAACCTTTGAGCTCCGTAAAAGGCGGGGAAATATACTGACCACTTACAGATCCTCAACAAGGGCACTGCCTCATACAAGGTATCAGGAGGCTACATGCTGGTTGACCGACTGGGATTCGATTACAAGCAGACACATTTCTCCTCGCCACTGCATCCTGACCCGTCTGTGGCTCTCCAACACAAAGGACAGACAACCGATGCTCTAATGCACTCAATGCAGAATTCAAACCATACTGAGAGGAAATCACATTTTAAGGAGTGGCTGACAGACTCCCAGATTATTTAACGATACTACATGAACCAACCTAACATTAGTAGGTGAGGAGTACAAATAACAAAGTACTTCATTACATAATTTTCATCAGAAATTTGTTACTTCGTGTCTCTCAGTTCCAAATACTGTCATCGTAACTTTGCTAATTTGTCCACTGAACAGCACTTCAACTATTTAATCCGCTACCAATTTCATTACGAATAAAATACGTCTGTTTAATGGTGTCTACAGGACTTTCAGTATCTTCCATCCACAATTGATGTTAACATTAACATAATTTCAACGTGTCTGTCCACTTTCAAGAAAATTTTCCTTCTTTCTTAGATCATTAAATGACGTTTTTCAATTGCATCGGTTATGCAGTGTCGAATGGACTGAGAGTGGCGACTTGGAAATGATGTGGATGGCACAGATCGTGACATTATTCAGGTACTGTCCCACAATCTGGCTGGAGACAATGATGAAGGCAACGAACTAACTCAATACAGCCAAAATCCGTGCTATGAATCAAACCTGGGACTTGCCGAATACGAAGCATAAGTACGAACAACTATACCGCGAGGTTCAATGGAAAGCGATATAGCTGAAAAGAATTTAATGCACAATTTTGTCAAAATACGTAATCAGACAGGACTTTTGCAATGGCCCACTCCTCCGCTTCTGAAGAAAACAACAAGTAAGCTGACCGGACGGTTCTTCAACGTCCGTTGTAAATATCACAGGACATTTGCCGTATTCTGAACCGATTTTAACATCATTTTTATCTGCCCACATTATATTATTTATGGTGGTAACGGTGGGATATTTGTTAACTCCACGAGAAAAACCTTCTTGAGACGCTAATTGTATGCTTAGCCAGTCAAAATAAAATGCCTGTGTTTCATGGTACCCGAAAGTTCATTATCGTGTTCAAAACAACCAACCACGGGTCCCTAGCCCGAGCCAGCTCAATCCTATGCACAACCCCAAACCCAATTTCCCTAAAATCGAATCCTTCCACCTACGCACCTGTATTAAAAAGTTACATTTATAACGGCTGTATTATTCAGTATCTCAACATCGCCACAGGCTAAAATGAATTATTCCAAGGGTGGAAACTTACCCACCAGTGTCCAATCATAAACTGCAGCAGATGATACAAGAGTTGTAATATAACGGAACGAGTAAGCAACCACTGACGTGTACACCGAAATTGGTCTACTCTTCTGTTTTATTAAGAGAAACAAGCTACTCATTATTTCGTTCTCTGTGACACACCGGTTACTTACTTACGAGGCCATTTCTCAAACTTATATGTTCTGTCCGTTTCAGCAACATAAGCCCGTATATCACTGCAAAAACTCCAGTCACTTTAATGTCAGTGGCTGGTGATTTGACAGTTCATTCAGGGTTTTTCATATGCCTAAAAAATACGATTAATAAAATTAAACAAAGACGCCATTTTAAAGTGCATAACAAATCGCCACAATCTGATTCTCAAGGGACGTGTGTTAGGAATGTATAATAACCATTAGAAGTACTCCACACCAAGTACACATATTTTCCAAAAGCGTTGCTCCTTATTTATCATTGGCCTACCCCACCGAGCTCTATTTATTGCATGGCATAGCAAATATATCTCTGAAATGTTGTACAGCTAATCACACTGCAGAAGCCACAATGCACGAGTTATTATTATTATTATTTAGTGTTCTGTATGACGACAGGTCCATATGAACAGGATCCTTCCATCCTTTTCTCGGACTGGGACCTGTTCATATACGTTCTTGGCAGATGATCCAGAATTGGTTTGCCATTGCCTTCTTCTGTGTGTGAATGGAGTAATTGTTGGGATGCCACGGAGAAACCGGGGAAGCCCCCGGAGGAAAACACCGTGTTGCCTTGCCCAACACAAGTTATAAATTCGGGCACCGCCGGGAATCGAACCCGAGACCCCAGGATTGCACGAGTTATATCATGAAATATTTGCAGCCACGTTTCGTCAAAATACACATGCCACGTAATTTTTTAAATACATGACAGGGTGCGGCACAATTGTTGCATTACGAATTCGAGTATTAAAACTTAATGTTTACTCGAACACTGGCAACAATGGAAGAAAATACATGAATTTGGAAACTCGCATTAATTAAAATATTACGCCTGATTCCGGTGAATTGTGAAAAAATTAAAACAAATCGGTTTTAAAATTCACCCTGTCGTCTCTAGTGTTTGTATCATAAGAATCGATCCATGAATTCTTACTGTTTATTTTCATGACAAATTTCTGTGTTGGTACACGATTACTATGAGACCTGGTTATTGTCTCCTAAGCTTACGATAGTGTCCAATTTTAAAGTATTTGTAATTTATGTGCCAGTTAATTCTCGTATTATGAGACGTCACGATTTACAATTAGTGCATGGATACTATATGACTCGGATTTTTTTTACAATTCATATACTGGCTACTACTTGAGAACCGGACCCTACATGCAATTAACATTACCAAGTACCCAACAGCCCGTTTCAGATCACGCCATTATTTACAATTCGTCTTACTATTCATCCAGAACTTCAGCCAAAGCTACTATTTCAGTACCAGCGTATAATCGAAGTTACGGTATCTACACTAACGTCTACATTGAGCTGTCATGCATTGTGTACCTTACACAATGCAAGTTCTACATCAAGATTTACTTCAGTTTGCTACTGACGAAGTGAATGAATATGGTATCACCTTCTACAGGCTATCAACCCCGTGGTGACGTATGGTGTAAGGGTGACATTGAACTACGCAGCATTCACCGTGCTTCACTTCGAAACTGAACGATTTACAATCTGACTACGAAGGTCATCGGTCTACTTCACCATGGAGAGTCCTCAACAGAAAACGCCCTACTAACATTTACCATACTTGTCCGAATGCCATGACCTAATTAACATTAAGCGTAAGCTACCCCATGTGTGGCTAACTCCAATGATCAAAGTCTTTACTGAGAAACCGGATCAGCTGTTGGTCAGCCGATCAAGATATCCCCCCCCCCAAGGTATTTAATCGAATCCTAATATTCATTACCATGTTCACACAGCCAACCACAGCTCGCTATTCTGAAACAGATTAACGGAATCAATATGTTTAACAACAATTTTAATATTATCCTCTCATCTAAACCAAGGTCTCCCTTCTGCCTTTCCGATTAAAATGTATGCATTTCTGATCTCGTGCTAGCTGCATCATGTCCTAGACGGCTGTTTCAGATGCAGAGATTATATATCTGTAGCGTCGGATAGTATTAGAAGGTAGACTAATCATAAATAGCAAGCGGATGACAATTTTCAAGGAACCTTTTGTCACGTACTTCAGGGTATTATCATTGATTTACATGGAGAAACTGAGAAAATCACTACAAACTTCAGTGTACAATGGAACCCGGTCACGTAATCGGATCGCGCGTATCTCTCGAACAGACGTCTGAAATGTCATAACACCATCTTGCCCGTTAGGTCCACCATGCACGAAGCAAAAGAAGAAAAAGAAACGTGAAGAAGTTTAAAGTACAAGAAATATTTGGAAAGATTACCGTGATCCCTGTGTCAACGGATTTCTAATCATATTAAATCGGTGATATATCTAGTCAGTACGGAGTTAAAAAAAATTATTACTGAATGGCAGACCGTAACAGATTTGTGGCCTCGTTAATGGACACCCACGTACACAAATTATTGTGTGTGTGGAGAGGAACTAAATGACCAATTACGGAGAAACTTCATCACTTACGGTCCCCTCCTCATCGTGGACATGGGAGTATCAAAGGAAGAAACAGATGTAATGAATTAAGAGGATTTGTTCTACCAAATGTACAAAACTGCTAAGAGGATCAAAGGCAAATCTCATTAAAAGATTTAAAGTTTATTCCATTGACGCTGATGCCAATTCTAGTGGCGCACATATTATAGCATTTGGTTCCATAACGAGTCTCTGTATACAACAACAAATTACCGTTTATTTGTTCAATATAACAGCCGCTCGACATCAAAATTTGTCAGGTTTCTTGATTGTGCAAGTACTAATCATGATTACTTCTGTTACACAGATTTTCTATATTAAAAAATAAGTAACACCAAACAGGCACTACTTTCCGCTTGAATTGTATGAATACACAAATATACAGAAGCTATTTCGTCTATAAATGGAATGAAACACGAAAGAAACTGCTGTTTGTAATAGCTTCATTAACTGATTCATGTGTGATCCTCTACAAAAGTGTTCTGCAAGCGCAAGACACCTTAATTTTTCATACACATGGCGGGACACCACAAAGTGTCGCCTCATGAAAAGAATATACAGCACTACACACGGTCATAAATATGTTCCTACATATGAACCCTAGTCGTATATGAATGCAGGTACAGTGTACGGTAAGAAAACATAAGACATGTCGCAGAAAAACTATCGATTATGAACGAAAACCTCTGTCACAATAGCTAGAATGCGGGCCGAGATTTAAACCCGGGATCTATCAAATACGAAAGTGTTAAACACTTGGCCAAGACGTTCGGTAATATCTGCAAACCTTAATTAGATATATCTGTATTACGTGTTACATATATCAATGCTTTGAAGACGATGATTTTTACCATAGGAAAGAAATTCGGGAGTAAGCGGTCTCGATCCATTTCAAAGCACATGTAAAGAACAGTATAAACGTGGCAAAAAATAAATATTTGTTAATCCATTATCACTGTTATATACTGATTCGTAAATATAAGACGTTGTTACAGGGTGATTGAAAAGATGTGAAACAAGGATGAAAGTTTGTGTTGGAACTTTTCTTGCTTCGGGCAGTTTTATACCACCTGTGTTTCACGACGGCTCACAGTCACGCAGCCCACCCCTTCCGACCAGCGACAATAGCATTTTATCTCTAGCAGAAGAACTTTTCCCCCGGCGCATGGTGAACGTTATACAGGGCTGTAAGCGAAGGTGCAAGATGCGTCTCACCTTATGCCCCTGAACCTCGTAAGACGATGATTTCACGATTGGTTGACCATTTTCGAGATACTGGAAATGTCAATGACAAGAAACGGAAAGTACGGACGTCCGTGAAAGTACAAGATTTGCGCGTTCGGTTAGACACTGTCCTACAATTAAAAGTCTAAGAAACTTGCATCTTCATACACACAGAGGACTGTAAAGAAATCAAAACTAAAATTTCAGGTTTTATTCACCGCCGTTCGAGTCCGAAGGAAGCGCCGCGTAGTCTGATAGAATTTTACCAACGTTTCTGAGGTCCCTGCTGCCTTCATCAACAGGGTGATCATCGCCTTGATTGTGGAGGCAGTTGGGACCTTATAAATCAAAACTATTGCCTTATCGCATTCATGCACGAACTCCGACAGCCGGATAAAGCAGAACGATTACAGCACTGCAAATGGTTTCGAGCATTCGTCGAGGAAAATTGAATGAATTTGGGTGACGTAGTGACGAAGCATAGTTCCACCGTAAAGGGTATTAAACAGAAAGATTGTCCCACGAAGGCCTGTGCGTTCTGAAAAGCTTTGAATATGGTACGCTATTTCTCGTCGGCGTGCGTTGGACAAAGACGGCAGAAACTTCAGAGGGCTTAATCTAACTCCTGATATACGCAACATTTCTGGAGGTTATAAATTCTATTTCACTTTAATGCATGATGTTAAGAGTCTCGAAATTTTTATGTGTGTTGCTAGATAGTGACTAAATCATTCTACATATGGGTTTTCATATTTTCCAAACAGTTCAGCCAGAAAAAAACAATCGAAGAATTGTACAAATCATGGTTTTTTAATTTATATTACTTTGGAAATACAAAAAAATTAACACAATACACGGCAGCATTGTGTGCAACCTGCTCAAAAAATTCGTAATTTTGGTAGTTTCAACAAAAACAGACTGGAATTTTTTGTACATTACACATTTTTTCGAAAAATTACACACAGTATTTTTCTGTTTAGGAGTACATTACAATTCCAGCACCAATGCAAGGTTTTCATATTTAAATGCTTCCAACTACCTACTTTAGAAATTAGCAATTCACAGCCCCCCCCCCCTTAAAACCAATATCGAAGCTGCACCTGCAGCCATTATTGTAACTCAAATTGTCTACAACCATACTTAAAGCCTGCGTGGTTGTACACATAACGAAGCACGGGGCACTACTTGTAATCTGTTGCAACAATGAAATGTTATTTCATGTAATATATGCAATCATTTAATGTAGTTCGCGACTTTTAAATCATCCTGTACAAGTGTTACAGACGAAAGAAATGTGGAAATGACGTACCAGTACAAAAAACTAGACACAAGGACTGACATCTGTCACGAATTCAAAAACATTATAATTTCAATCACCAGTAGAGACCGAGGAAACACACGAAAACTGTCAGACTTTCCCTCGTATTACTGATACACACCAGTTTGGCCCAAGCCCAGAGCGTATCATTAAATTACGCTTTTACGTTATAAATACACCGCATTACAGAATGCTGCATTTTCTGTAGTTTCATAAATAAAATCAATTACAATTACAGAGTGTTTTAGCCAATTTGCAGCAAAACGCCCAACTGTACATAAACACAGAGGAATCTTCACAGAAATAAGAGTTTCAATCGCAAGTATTTCAAGCAGACGTTGGTACTAATGTGTCAACGAAGCTATTAAAATAATGTTTCACTAAATTCGACGACAATAACAACCTTAACCCCGCTGCAAGAGGTCACTGTACTCAGTGCATAGAAGATTGGGTGGGATCCAGAAGAAAAATGCCTGCTTCTACCTGGAATCGAAACCCGGGCTTTCCATCCCGGACCGAGTCACTATAGTGACTTTATCTGTAGTATTACAACAGTTAAACTTTCGTTTTCTTCAGCTGTAAAGAATTAAACTCTTTTAGTTTTTCAATACTTTTTTGTAGAAAAAAAAACATTCTAACTAATTATTAAAAAAATAATTGTGTTTAATATAAAAATTTCCTATTCTTATTGTACAATGATTACACCGACATGTCCGTTTCTTACCCTTCAGATCGTTCTGGAAGAGAATGTCCAATAATTCTCCAATTCCATCTTCCACATTTTCAAATTTACAACAGGGAGACGAAGTCTATTGCCGCCTATTCGAGATGCAGCTTTATGTATTATTCATCGCTTATCCGCAGTATATCCCATGTTTTTCTTCTTACAATAGAAATAAATATCACAGTTAAAGGTTACACTGGGCAGGGTTGGTAAACTCCCAGTGACTACACACAGACAAATTTATCCAACACACACAAAACAAATCCAAAAAGCATCATCCCAATACTCGCCAGAAATAGCCAGTATAACCAAGTTTACAAACGAGAAATACTACTTAAGAACATAACTCCCATTTAACATTAGGAGTCTAGGGGAAAAATAAATCTTCGATTTAAGAGTGTTACGTTACACGAAAGGAATGCAACTACAAGGTACACGTAATTCATAGAGAAAAAGTTTCTCACAGAATTTTCTCAAAATGGCTGTAACAGAATGCATTTGTATACTGCGTCTTCATTATACCTTTTGAGACCTAAAGTAGAATATATTAAGGCACATATGAGCTTGATTATGCGCATCGCTGTGTAGGAAACAGTAAGCCAACAATTCATAAATTTCAATTTACTTTTATGAAGAGATTTCAGGTTCTCACGGCGGCGAAAATGAAGATGACTGTCTTCTGGGATGTTACGCCGCGTAGCGTAGCCTGGTAGAAGTTTTATCGACGTTTCAGAAAAATGTAAAGGTCTGCTTCAATTTCTTGTAAATGTAACTTACTAACTTATTCTTTGCATAATTCGTTAGCCGTGATGTTCATTTTGCAGACTACAGCATATAATGTAGGATAAAATTAAAACGGATTTGAGATAAATAACGTGGCCATGTGGAATGGATTCATCAGACTCGGGCACGGACCGGTGGCGAACTCTCGTTAACCGGCAATAAACCTCTTGGTTCCATACAAGGCGAAGAATTTCTTGACTCTCTAAGCCTGTGGTATTCAACCTTTTTTGTTCACGTACCCCCAGATATAATTTCTCTTCAACTTTGTATCCCCAAAGTTGTTGGTGTATAATTCAAGTTATACATAGTATATAATCTACATCTAAAATAAATTAAATAAATTACATTACTGATTATTCAGTGTTTTATCATAAAATAATATTTTTTTTAAAATTTCACGTACCCCCTAAGATGTCTTCGCGTATCCCAGGTTGAATACCACTGCTCTAAGCGACTATTAGCTTCTCAAGAACCACTCTTGCAGAGAAAAATTGGTTGCAGCAAGATGATCACACTACAGATAAACATTAATTTCCATGTCAAAAATGTTTTAGAAGGAAGCTGGAAATGTTTATGGCCATATAGTAATGTTTTCCTGAGATGCCTTTCTTATTAGACCAAGGAGGAGTCCTATTTCAGCTTCATATAAAGCAGAGATTATGTATAATCGACTGGCACAAAATTACATTCGCAACACAACTTTTACTGTAGACTCCGAAACACCAAATATAATCAATAATTTAGATCTACCGTGCAGACGGCCATGTTATCCGCCTGACAACTTCATTATGTGTTCACTGTCATATACACACAGCAAAGAACGTAAAAATCTTTAATAATCACTGACTACATTAAATAAAAATAGTTGCATGAGAGAACTGCTATAAATAGAACCGTTAGTAACGCCAATGTGTGCTTGTTTACTTTCGACTACTTGTAAATATGGAAACGCCAGAGGACTACAAACTACGTCAGAGTGCTTTTTGGCTTTATCCTATGCCAAGGCGCCTAGGTTTTCCACTGCGGAACCAATCACGGCGGTGTTTTAAGACGGTGATCCGCAGACTGCTAAGGGTGCGCAAATTATAGGTAGTGGTATATTAACTCCCTGGTAGCAGAACAACCGACAACACTAAAGCCCGTCACCGGACACGATCCTGAGCCAGCTCCATCCATTTACCATCCTCACAGCCCACCTCCCTAAGATCCATCTTGATATTATCCTCCCATTTCCTACTTGGTCTGCCCAGTGGTCGTTTTCCAGGATTTCCCGCCCTAATTCTGTATTCGCCTCTAGCATGCTACATGTCCAGCCCATAACAGCCTTCGAGATTTCACTATGCAATAACGAAAGAGGTTAAAGCACACCCATCTCTCGATATAAGAATGTAATTAGTTCGATTAAAACCGTTCGCAAGATAAAAATTCATAAATCGAAAATTAAATTCTCAGTAGTTTCAATATATAGTATTCTGCCTGGTTCAAAACTCCAAATAAAATCACCAAATTTTTCCCTCCACATTCGTTAAGCATACCATACAATTATGAAACATAAAAACAGTATTAATTTTTATGGTAGTTATTACCTATCTAACCTTGAAAAGCAGTAGTGAAGTCTTAAATCAAATGTTTACATTCTACAGCAGTTGCTGTAGTTACAGAATAAACATCAGAACTTACACAGACCGTATACAGAAAATAAACAACTGTCTTTATTAAAAAATTAATTACTGTTTAGTATAATAGTTACAAACAGACAACGATAGGAAATTAACTAGTTCTTCGCCGAAACAAAAAATATGTTCGTAAACTGAAAAATGGTATAAATTTACGTGGTTAGTTGTATCGAAAACTCGTATGTCCGAATCTCATAAATTTAGGTATACGTTTAATCGCTTCTTATTGACGCTGTTCCAACCGCAGATCTCAATTACGCCGACATTCAAAATGATGACCGTAAAAATTCACATGCTCCCAATACAATTACTTTTATATCTTAACTAGCACAGTGCCCGCAGTGTTACTGTGGGTAAATTCGATAAATGCTTACTTTTCTTATCAACCTTCATTGTCCGAAAGCTTTGCGCAGGTTCGATCATTCGATAGGTATCGATGAATAACAGAATTATCGTAATTATCCCTAAACCCAACATCTTCACTGAGACTTAAACTTAGGGTAGTTTGGGGATTGTGACCTTGTTACCTGCAGTTTCCTCGCCGAAACAAACAATTTTGTTCTTTGTACCGTTCTTCTACTTACTTTCCGAGCTACAGAAAATATTGTAATCGAGAATCGAACTCAGGAAAGTTTTTCGGGGTTGAGGCCTTTGTTCCTGTAATCTCCTCTTCGAAACGAACAACTTCGGTCTTAGCGCAAATCTTGTATCGTACTTAGTTTCCGGGCTACAGGAAGTGCTTACCGGGAATCAAACTCAGGACAATTTCTCTGGAGTTTTGACTCTCCTGTATTCTGTTCCCGATCTCAAGGAACAAGCATGCCAAGTTTGGTACAAATCATTGTATTCCTTCTCGAGTTATAAGCGAACATACAAACACACGTAGAAATCCAAAATTTCAACTTCGTAAGATGCGAAGATGGGGCCTGTACTTTCTGGATGGGTTATTTGCTCTTCTGAAAAGTATGTAATTGTCTTGGATGCGTATCTACTGTAAGATAACTACTACAAAGTTTATAGAACTACACACCACGCTGCATCACATACCCTTTTCCTTGTACGCCTAATTTGTTCAAAATTCACCATACAGAAACATACATCAAACAAAATATGTATGATTTGAGGTTTTCACAGCGGTGAGTATGAAGATTTCTGTCTTCTGAGTTGTTGCGCCGTGTATTATGTGTGTGTGTTTTATACAATCAGCAGTTTCAATATGAGCTTGAGCAATAAGACATATTTGTGGACAGCGTTCTGGTGGGCGTGACACCGTCAGTCTTGCAAATTCGGAACCTACGTTCGGGAAGAACACGTCGCCTCCATCGCTTCCTGAAGATGTAAGCGGTATGCTTCTCCGAAACGTTCATAACCACCTACAAGGTTACACTGCGTCCACAACCTACACTTTTACAGCCGTGATAACATCAAACCTCAAACATTAAACATGTCCTGCATTGCTAGTGTAACCAACAATAAAAAATTTAATCTAAATCCGTTCACTTGTTTTGAAGACGAAACATCCGTACGTACAGACGGAGAGGCATAACCCCAACACGTCAATTTATGCACTTCGTTCTATCAACATGTATTATATAAACCAATCACGAAGTTGAGTAGCGATAAATTATTTTCTAGGAGTTTATATGAACAAGGTTTCTAGCTCACTTAAATAATCAAATATCAAACTGAAACAAAAATCTCTGAAGCACATAACTGCAGGCCTAGACGCACAAAATGAGTAGGAATTGTGCAGCAAACTTGCAAGGAGATGCAGTCTGTTCATAACCGACGCGGATCTTGGATCTTTTCTGAGTGCAAGGCATGATCCGGAACGTGTCTAAAATAGGCTATTCCTCTTTGTTTCTACATCTGTTCGCGCAAGCGTTTGTCTCACGGTCTGAGGTCAGATAAGTAGAAATCTCTATTCCAACCTGAAGAACCTTACCCATGTTATCCAAATGTGTTCTGTGCGACTTTACATATATACCAGGTCACTGCGGATGGATCGTAGGTTAACCATTTACCGCGTGCCAACGTAGCACAAAGTAGCAAAATTAAACGTCTCTAAAGCCTTACGTAAATATACATAATGCATAGAGGGCTTTTAAAATGACAGTAAAATAAATAAATAAGGAATGAGACAGAGGAAAGAATACAGAATTAAAAAGGCTGAAAAAGGGAGAAAAAACATTCGGCCTGATAGCGTCAAGACACGGTGAATTAAAATGGCTTGCACAAGGTTAATGACACTGCATCTACTGTAGAGGTCACTGATATTAAATGATAACACTGAACGTCAAAAGAATTAGCGGGGGAAGAAAGTTTCGAGACCGATCTGAACGTAGGCACAGTATACGCTGGCACTGATTCAGGCAGAAAATGAAACGAGAGAGGGCAAAGATGGAATATTCTTTTTCAAAAATTACGTAATGAACTAACACGCCCATGTGAAATGACAACTGACATTACCTTCCTACACACAATTAAAGCTATTAACGGGCCTCTACAGTCTAATGAAGCACATAAAAGCGTAAGCAGTATTCTGCACGGAACAAAGAAGTTAATTATACGGGCCTGACTAAACGATTAATCCATCAGCCACAATCTTAACCAGTAACACAGGTTAACTTCGCAAGTGGTGAAGAAAATATTAACCTACCAAGAAACAGAGCCTGTAACAGTTGGTTCTGTTAGAAACACGTGGTAGTTAAATCTCTGACCAATAATAAAACGTTAACAGTCAACACGCAGCTGGGAAACAAAACGCTTTTCTTGTACGTGCAGTAACACGACAGCAGATTACACTGTGAGACTACGAATGTACTATAGTCGGGGCAAATCTGTACGTTTTGCCTACGTCACTAGTTTGGGGGTAGAAGGGAAAACAAGTGCACGTACTGTGTTAACTTAAGACATTGCCGACAATGATAATGAGACCGATAGGTAAAAAAACTGTCGCAAGTGAATAATGTCAAATAATATGGATGCTGTATGTGTCCTCATCTGTTACCCCTCCCGCCCGCCTAATCACCTTACCATTACTCCAAACGAGTCTCGAGCGTACAGACTACCTCTATTACAGCAATGCACGACATATTCTACCATTAGCGCAGTGTTAGAAAACTTTTCATACAACTATAACAAGGATTTGAGGATGAAGAATATCTGTAAAGTTAAATTATGTTAAACATCGACTGATATGTATTTTTAACTTCGAAACACATAAAATGTGCGATCCGAAACTTTATCACTATAAAAGGCCTGTAAAATATGTCACATCATCTAACGTAAAAATATAAATATTCCATGTTTTACAACTCTGAAACAGAAGTCAGCCTAGCAGAGGAAATTATATTTAAGGGTTCAAGTATCGTGCCGTCGACACAAACCAACTTATCGCCACCAAATTCGATCGGAAAAGTTAACACATTTCATATGAGACAGAAGGTTTTCACGGTGAATAAAATGTTGACTGCATTTCTCCATTTCATAGAATGTTGGTAATCACCCAGACTACGCGGCGACACAACCTTGAAGGCCACACACAGTCCACACAGTTAACACATATCAATTTACACCAAACAAACACAGTTATGCATTACAAATCAGCATACTGTGACTCAACTCTGAAGAATCTTTTACTCACCATTAAAATTTCTTTAACTCTGTTGCTCGGATAAAAACTGCTGGTGTCAATAGACATCAAGCATCTCAGCGACAAGCCTTCATAGTCATAACTGTCTGCGAATACTTAAAGGAATTATAAACGTATCATATTGTTTCTTGTACGGAAAAATCTTAAAATGAATCGGATTAAATAATAAACCTTGAGATCATTTAATGTTTTGTCTGAATACATGAAGGAAGACATAAAATGTAGCTGGAGGGTAGTAATCTGTTGACCTGGATGACAAAAAGGATGTTAGGCAGGTTCAAGAAAGGGTCCTGTAGCGCAGTGGTATTCAATCTGGGGTACACTAAGACATCTTAGGGGGGTACGTAAAATTTAATATATATATATATATATATATATATTATTTTATGAAAAACACTGAATAATCAGTAATGTAATTTATTTTAGATGTAGATTATATACTATGTATAACTTGAATTACACACCAACAATTTTGGGGGTACAAAGGTGAATAAAAATTACATCTGGGGGTACGCGAACAAAAACGGTTGAATACCACTGCTGTAGCGGACTCCTGTGAACAATGCAATGAACTTTCGGCTTCCATAAATGAAAGGGTCTTTCTTGGCAAACTGAGCAACTCTTTCGCCTTCTTAACAATGGGTGTGCTCTAGCATATGTGGTTTATATCAGGAAATAAAAGGTGAGGTGTGTGGATGACTAAAACAAAATGAATATCCAGGAGATGTGACAAAACTGTAATAAGAATGTGTATATCCATGCATCAGTGCCGAAATGGTATCGGTTGTGGACTGAGACGAGAGAGAGAGAGAGAGAGAGAGAGAGAGAGAGAGAGAGAGAGAGAGACAGACAGACAGACAGACAGCGCGCGTCACAACTGAGATGACGGTCGATGTAGTTGGAAGGCAACGTCCGGTGAAGGACCGTACAAGGCCGTGCTAACTGCGCCATGCGTTCGGAGCGAACTGCACAGAATAAGGGACAATATTCGCCAAACGTGACAATTTCTATCGTTGTCTGTCACTTGTATCAAAGGTTATTCAGTATCCGAACAACTCTGACACACAACGTCGCGGGTCAGTGGTTGTCACTCCTGTTTCTTATTGGTGATTTTTCTGGGTTCAGATCATGATCCGGCGATCCTCTGAGAGCTTCTTCGTAGTTTCCCCTCAATTACTCCAAGCAATTCACATGATACAATACAGACACATTGCGTTCTACCATCTCCTCTATAAATATGCAAATAAAGAAACACATAAAGCGTTCTTGTACCCTACTAAGAACGAGATCAGACACACACACCCAAGTGCCCAAAACCCTCAAAACAGACCCGACCGCTTGCTTCCATTTCAACGCCCTTCGCAATTCATCCATCTGCAACCACCCTCCCATTCGACACTAATATTTATGCAAAACAGAAATCGTAAACTAAAAGAAAACGCCTGCGTCTGGGCAACGGAAGTCCTAAAAATTCAGGAAACGAGAAATTATTTAAAAAAAATACAAATCAGATTTATTTATTAAAAAATATACACATGATTAGGGGTCCGCAGTGGCCGCGCGGTCTGAGGCGTGGGCCTTCTGCCGCTGGGGCCGTGGATTCGAATCCCACTCAAGCCACGGATGTTTGTCCGCGTTTTTATGTGTTGTGCTGTCCTGTGTACAGGTAGAGGCCTTGCGACGGGCCGATCCCTCGTCCAAGGAGTCCTACCAAAAAGTCTATAGATCAAGGCAACGAAAAGTTGGGACCCGCAGTGCTCAGGCACTTCAAGAACGGGTCGTTCCCAGTATCCCAATATCCAGTAATACGTGATTACAAAATTCACACCTAAACTCAAGGACGACATTAGTTTAGTTAAATTAGAGATAATACAAATTATAAGCTGCAAAGTAGCAATGAAGCAATGATACTTCTGTAAATCTGAGTTTTAAGTCCCTATCCCCTGGTACCGGTTAAACATATGAACACATTATGGCTAATTTCACAGCACAATTTCCACAAATCACAGAAACGAACATTGAAAAGAATTCGGGATACGTTAACTTACAAATAAAATATCAAGTACAGATTCTTCTGAACTGCGTCATAATCGTGCCCAATGCAGATCTAGTACAGCATTGAACCTTTGGATTAACATACCAGAAAACTAGTAAATTAAATAGTAATTCTGACAAAGGTAAGCAACACTCCATGTGGGTGTATGGAGGTCGTAAAGGTAACGCACTACGACCTTGGCTGTGCTGCGTGTGTGTCGAAGTAGAAGATATTATGACAGAAATGTAAATTATGTTCTCACAATGTCTCGTCTGAATCAGCAGAACCTAACCAACGCAATCTAAGACACGGTGGATACTCCACAAAAGATTTATGCGTCCTCTGGTTATGAATATGATCAGTAAAACACAACTTCTACTTTACTTGAAGATGAAATCTAACGTTTTCGATAAAAAAGCTTCCTCGTACAATAAACTGGAACGTGGCATTAAATGTGAGTTTAATTAAAATCTAAAACTAGTATTTGAAAAATATTTTAAAACCTGTAGGCCTTGCATTAAGGGTTCTCTGTAGTGCATCGTTAATGTGACTATCGATGTAACAACGGGTTCGTTTGGTAATAAATGAACCTCGAATATTATAAAGTACCTGCAAAGAACGCATATGAAACAGATGTGCACTATATTCGTTGTAGCTGTCACTAGGACAGAGGTATTTACAGGAAAGCATGTATAATTAGTTCTACCCGAGACAGCTTTTCACATTTTCAACGTCATTTACACCAGAAGGACGGCGAATACAATTAATGCAAACTCTAATAATGAACCTTGAAACGTTTAACGCCGCTAATGTTAAAGATCGCATTTGAAAATGATACTCAGCCAATTCCGTCGACCTTCTCTCTCTCTCTCTCTTAAAGACCATTTCCGTTCGTTGCATATTAATCTCCCCTCTCCTTTCCTGTCATCCACATTACCATTTCCAAAAAGGATTTTCAACCAAATACACGTGTATTAATTTCTTTCGCATTCTAAACATATGTCCGGCCCATTACATTGTACAGCCTCCTAGACTGCATAATCTCAACAAGATTACCAAGACAACGGACGGAACGCGCGCGGCAGATGGTTAGCACAATTCGACACTCGACTGAAATCTCGGCCGGTCACTGGCGAGGTCTTGGTGGTTCTTCTCAGTCCCTCCAAGCAATGATTACATTAGGGCCACGGCTGTTTCCTTTGAATTAATTATTTATTAATCATAGTATCACTCCACGCTGTACAGTCTGATACAAATAAATCACAAATGTAACACGCGAGATACCTGCATAAATTGCGAAATTCCGTATTATGTAATGTCATAAACTGGTCACTCATTCCAACCTTCTGAGGTGCAAATATGGCAGTGAACAAACGTAATTTATGTTCCTTTTTCAAAATAAATTTCATCTTCCATCCAAAGTCTGTTTATAATAGTAATTTTTGGTCGGCCCATTTTATAAAATATATACAGTTTCGAACATGTACACAAATCTTAAAACTTTCCAAACTATTTATTGCATACAGACCACGATTTACATTATAACTTCATTTCTTAGTATCGTGTACATGTGGTGTCTGCATCGTCCATATTTGTCTCCGAATCAATGTCATTGTCGAACCATACGTCAATTTCTGCATTATCCTTTATTACGGTTAAAACAGGAAACCTTGTGCTCAAAGCATTAAAGAGACAGCACATCAAAGAGAAGACAAAACACAGTGAACAATACTGTCTGGTGCACTGCAAGAAAGAACATGAAAATAATGTTCCGTTCATACACCAACATGACAGTCTGAACACAAGTACCAGCGGTTCAAATTCCAATTACCTTCTACAATTACATTATTAAGTTACAGCCTTGTTAAGACCAGCCAAAGGCATCAGAGCTTCTTTTTATATATGAATGTCAATTAAATAAATTAGAAACACAATGCCTGCCTTCTTTACTAAATGTAATCTGTATATCTGATCATGGAGGCGGCGTTAATTACCACGCTTGCCACTAACTGCATCCGTCCTAGGTTCATCATTGCAGTATCTATCTTGCAGATCTTCCGGTACAGTCAAGGAAACCAGTATTCCAGTAATAACTACTGATATTCCAAATCGGACTTGATATATACCACTGAGGTGCTTCAACTCGTAGCGATGTTGACGATGTCATCATTTTTTTAAAAAAATTGTTACGTAGTCTATATACAGGGAATGTTAAATTCGTATGAGATTTACTCCATGAACTAAATATAAATTCACCCTCTGAGCTTTTCATTTGTAGTAAAATCGATTTCAAAATTTCGGTCACCGTATTACAGGGTTTGACCCTACTAGATAATTTAAAAGTATGTACATGTGTTGTTATGTACAATACAGAACACAGCATGATAGCCATGTAGACATCCTCTTTGGCTTCCGGTACACCAGCGACAATTAACTAATGGATACTTGATATAAAGATTAATCACAAACATACCTAGAAATTACGCACTAAATACGGTTTGTGAGTTAAAAATTATAAATTTAGCGAGGGTATTAAACGCTTGAGATTATATTTTACAAATACAATATAATCTGTATAGCCTATAATAAATCCTTACATATATAATATTAAAAAATCCGTTCTCACTTCAAATGTTCGTTGAGCCGCCATGTTGATATTATTAATGATAGGAATTTAAGAGTACATATGAAGGTCACTCATTATAATAAACGATAAATAAGACGATGAATCTGATACCATAAATCTATATCGATACCAAACACGAAAAGTTAGATGTAAACAGAGATGCCACATAACTCCACACGAATAAAATCTCGACTTCAGAATAATAGTAGCTGGCATTACCAATGGATCTACGTTATTTGACGACGCTGTATCAACTGCACAAGTCAGAAGTTTTAATTGCTAGATTCGATTTTCTCAATTACTGTAACACCAACACGACAAGGAAATAAAAACGATTCTTAGCGTTGCTGTAAGGTATATATTACATCATTACGCACCCAACACTCACATTCTTTTAAACACAGCCTTAAATTCCAGCAAAAACCCACAGAGTATAGACACGCTTGAATAAAGAGGAAGAAACAGTTTTACAAAGGAAGTCGCGATGACAATGTGGCTGGTGGAAACAATGAGCAAGGCTAATTACTGTCACTGCCTATTTTCTTTTAATTAACCAATTCTCATTAGACCAGATAAACACTGCAATTCTCTAAAGCTGTCACTTCACTAACACCAAGAATTTCCACAGTTTTAAAAACAACATGAAACGTAACACAGAGATTGTTTATTTATGCAGTGCTGTTCAGTGAAACACTATGTAAATTATAAAACTAAAATTATTACAATTAATAATTAAATAACTCTTACTAACCACATAAATGCGGCATTATTTAAAATAAAAATTCCAAGGCCTTTAAATACGCCCTACATTTTAAAATGAGTCTCAAGACACATTCCCTCGTTCTCTCAGTGTACAATCCTAGTGCTCTAAAAAGGCATTTTCAAGTTACAATATGAAAATTTTCACCTAAAAAACCAAAGCAACTGCATTTAGGGTAAATAACGTATAAGAGTAGAAATCATAAGGATAGATAATAAACAGGCTGATTTAATGGGAAAGATATTAAATGTTGCTGTACAGGCTATGGATGCTATTATATTAATGTGAATCAAAATAAATTTCAATAGTCTTATGTAAGGCCCATACAAAAAAAATGTCAAAAACAAACTCAAAATATTGCCATACCTCTACCAGCATGTTAAGCGGTGACAACATAAAAAAAGACAGCAAAAGAGGCTGGAGAAATTCGTTTCCTGTGAGAGGTCGATCGATACAAAGCACTCAACGGATCGCAAAAGAAATGAAAAACTGAAAACAGATATCAGTACAAAAAAAACTAACAAACAGCTGCAAATGTCTGAAAAATGAATTCAAAAGTTAATAAATCAACTAATATATACATCGATTAGTTAAGTTCGACAAAAACATGGAATTGTAATGTTCGTAAAAGAAGCTAGCCAAGAGCCCCGGTCCATATTGGCGACAACGGTGATTACTTTTAAATAACCCTGTACAAAGAAACAACCGTCTGTAATGGCTACACGAAATCAACGACACACTGGCATTGAAGAAACATCAGACATCTGTATCAAATTGAAATATCAAAATATAATCCTCCCCCACAATCCTTTTCTGAAAGAAAAATATAAGACATGTAAAACCGAAACGAAGTCCCCGGAAATGAATTTAAAACAAAAACAATTGCGCACTTCGTCCACCTGTCTGTAACAAAATTTAAAACATCCTGTGCATGTGTCTGATAACACATACGCCATGTGCTATGTGCAAATTGCGTGTTTAGCCCCCCTCACCACCCCACGCACGCATGCCCTAGCTCAGCTGTTCGCCATGTGACTCCGCTGCCACAGCTGAAAAAGTATCAAAATAACACAAACATCTGCAAACGAATATCGACGCCGACTAAACAAGTGGGCCAATCCTGATCTAGCAATCAGAAGGATCAACACTTCTAATGCCAAAGTAGGTCTCTGGATAAAATCCCGGAGTCTATTCAATTACCTCCCATTCTCACAACGTATTTCCCAAAGATCCATCGTTATTGTCCCATCTCACTCCTAGTCTTCCCAGTGGCTTATTTCCAAGTGGTGTCCACGCTAAAAATCAGCCTGCATTCACTTTCTCCCTTGCCCGAGTTATGTATCTGTACCATATCACCTTACTTTTATTACCCTGGAATGCGGCAAAAAAAAGTTTAAAATAATGTTTTGAAAAATAGTGAAACCAATTCTTTCCATCCTGCCTAGAATCAACCATACAAAGACACGGTTGCAGCAAAACGAGAATTTACTCAGATACCTGCATGTTTATCCGCTCTTGATGGATACAGGGCCCACAGTGGAAAAACTGGTTCAGGACAAAACCTTTCAACCCCCACGTTTTACGCCTAAAAACTCTGCAGAATGTGAAAGCCCCAATCAATTGCTAATGTCATTAATAAATGATTAAACGCTTTATATCCCAGTCGAGTAGATTACACAAAGATTATTCTTCTGGTGTGCAAAGATGCATCGCACATGCTTGCTGCATCACCACTTATAGGCAAGGTTTATCCAAATTTAGGCTTCAATGTGACTAACACACTTCGCACACAACGGTACGAATTTCCTGACGTGAACAACAGCCTTGTTTCAAACGCGAAGAAAGTGTTCCAAATCACAACACACGGTTGTTGCATTCAAAGCAAAACTTCCAAATGCCACCACTGGTGTACATGCCCTCACATAGCTGAGTATTACAATGAGAACCTTGAAGTTCTTGCGAAAGAAAGGCATTTCCTGACACCAGAGATGCAGTTTCTGTAACTTTAGTGAGGGAAATTATGAAGAATGTTAATGTAAAGAGAGATTCTGCATACATAAGAGCAAACCTTGCATTTCTCACAGCGGCTATCACAATACTAGAGGCATCCGGAATGGTAACTGCATGACTCCGTTGTTGAAACCATTCAAGAACAGAAGAGAGGCTATAAACAAAGCTAGGAGAAAGAAGGAAATCGGATGTTCTGTTGCGGGGAAATTATGGATAATTGTCAGTGAAAGCAACGGAGAAATTCGCGTCGAATCTGAATGTCGGAACAGACCAAAATTACATCTGTAAATGCTAATAATTATTTCGCACCACAACACACAAATCTAAATTACAAAATATTCAAAAGATACTTGTAACTTACTGTGCTACAAATTACGAAGAAAACGTGTAATTTTCAATCATTCTTACTTGTTTCCCTGGCAACTTCGACTGCTCATCGATATTAATGCTGTCGATTAATTTTCACTGATATGTATGATTTTAAACCCATAACAGTAGTGTTGAGGCATCAGAGTTTTGTCATTATTACATACTTTTAGCAAATGAAAATTCTCAAGCATATACGTGCCTATTTTAAGCGCCTAAAACAGAAGTTTTTAGTGCTTGAACATAAGATGTCTGGTAAACGACTTGGAGCCAACCCTTAATCGATGGATCGGCAGTGAGAGAACTACATGGAGCAGTGTCCTTATTGAGAAGACGAAGGTCACTCAAAAATTATGCTAAATGAAACACAAAAGCAGAACTTTACAATGAGCCGAAACTTCCATTTTACATTCTCTTTCCTCAAGATCAACTTGAAAATCCTGTCATCTACGCCTGGGCCTCCTTTCAAGTTTTTCGAGTAATATTCTACAAACCAATCTCCCATGCATGCTACTTGCCCATATCATCCTTGATTTCACCGTGACAATTACAAAGCTCTTCACTGTGTTATCTCCTCCCTCATTGTTAGTTTAGTTCAATTTCGGTACAAAATATTAACACTCCGAGAAAACGAAATACAAATGCGGTCAACATTTAAAAACAGGGCCTCGAACTCAGTACCATTTCATGGGAAGTCTATGCGAGATCCACGACACCAACCATGCGGCCCAAACCACCCGGTCTGCATGTTAACTACCGCAATGTATTGATTGAAGTAACTACGCTAGTTCTGCAAACTGCAAAGTGTGCGTTGAATACGCAATACGCCAAACAAACACAAGCATGATTCCAAAACCTCGAAAAACTCAACATTCGTCACGCCCACTTCCTTGCGCAGGAAATGTGAAACCAGTTGGGAACCGAGACCTTAATATGCTTGCCCGATAACCACATCGAAACAGCTAAGAACAAGACACAATAAATGAAAAAGAATTACTAGGAGTTGGTACATAATATTACCAATGTCAAAGGAAAAGTCAAGTTCCCGTTTCGCTCTCCACGTCTTTCAGCGAGGTATGTGTGTGGTATTCCTTTGTTAGTTCTGCTAGGCTCATTACATAACCCGAGTCAATGTCAGGGAGGGGAGGTAGCGGCAACAGATGAAAGCTGATGTTGCAGACATGATGGTAGGAAGACGGTTCACTGCAAAGTGTTCCATCTCCTCCTCCTCGTCTTCTTGAGAAAGCCAAACCAAGTGGCAGGAGAAAACACACTGGTGATGACGTAACTTCCCGCTGGCGAAGGAGTGCCTACCGCTTTACTCACGCATTCTGACAACACGACCAGCTTGGCGCAGAAGAGACCGGTTCGCAGACTACTACAAAGTGTCAGGAATGGACATCAGAGGGCGCCAGTTCCCAGGAAGTCGCTGACCAAGACGGAGTCCGTGTTCTTGCCGCACAATGTCGCTTCTATCCATCACGCAACAGCATACCGGCTTATAGGGGGACAGCACAATTGAACTGCTAATAATATTATGGCATGGTATTTAAATCCACCAGACTTCCTCCCCCGGTGGAATGAAAAACAGCTGACGCACCTGCCTCGTCTGTGCGCACAGACATCGTTAGTTACTTGCACTACATACGCGATTTTCACGACAATGGGGCAACGATGTCCTGTCCTATGCTGTCCATTACTAACAGGAATATATTCAATTCCAAAATTTGGTATCTTAAAACCAAGCAGAACGAGGTAGGTCTAGCACCATTAACAAATCATATCAACGACGTTTTACTCTACACATACAAATTGAATCGTAATTGAAAGGGACATTCAAATTACTGATGAAAATATAGCCTCAGGCTTTACACATATATCAATCTGGTCTCTTACTAGTTAATGTAATAAAGAACAACATGTGAATACGAGAAGGTATATAAATAAAAGAGGCTGACACATATGACCCACATTCCAGAGATACTGGGTTGGACACTGATCTGAAATTTGTTGAGGTTCTCCGAGCCGCAAAGGCAAATGTCACTAGTATCCAAAAATAAATCATTACAGCTTCTTTTCACATTAACTACCATAATTCACACACTCATCCACCGGCATCTCATACACAGTACAAGAACACAGCAGCATAAAACATCTGAACAAAATTAATTACAAAGTTTATAATATGGCATCTAATTAGGCACATTACCTACCAAATAAAGGCATGCCTAATTCACATTAAATTACTTTAGGAAAATTAAAGAAAATAATTTTTCTGTTTCATTAAATATGGCATTTATAGAAGGTATAACATTCGTCCAAGTGTAATCTACACTTATTTAAGGTCTAAGGCATGGACGCTTACTGCATCTCAGCTGAAGAGATTACACGAAGCAGAAATGCGACTAATAAGACCACTTTCAGGACACACACTCCTTGAACACAAATGTAACAAAGACATTAGTAAAAAGTTTAATAAAGAGAGCATTGCCAGTATTATCAGTGCAAACAGAAAAAATTGGTATGAACACGTGACCAAAATGCCTCCACACAGAATACTGCTCTACAAACCATCAGGAAGACGAACGTCGGACAACTGAAAAAACGTCGGAAGGACCCGAGGAGATGGAACATGCCCAATGGCCTAATCTGTAAAGCTATTGATGATAATGACTTATTTAAGGTATACCAAAAGAAGAAATGTGTGCATTAAAAGCACATAATAATGTAACTGACACTAAGCACGCTAACATATAAAAATAGTAAAGTTTTCTTATTCAATTAGCAGTGATTTTTATATTAATGATTCAAGCATTTATCTTGAGTCTGAAGGCTACTGACTGGAGTGAAAGTGTCAAAATATTGCACAACACAGGCTTGTCAGTTCTTTCTTGCTTAAATGCCAGCAGACTTAAAATTTGCATATCCAGTTCAATTTATTTTATAGCTTGTAATTAAAGTTTATTGTGCAGTCTTCATAAAACATCAAAAGTATTTTAATGACAATAGAAGAAGTGTCTCATTTAATGTTTGGCTTCTTTCTACACATTACGTCCCAAGAGTTTCTGTTGTGAAATGAGTGACAGTGAAGACCAACTTATTGCAATGGTGAGAAACCATGAGAAATCTTGTCAGGAAAATCACATTCTCGCTTGCTTCTGCAATTGTTTTACTGTAATTAACTGCATGTATCAAAGAATGTACACCTTTTTTTCATTTCATAACCAACTTATGGTTAAACATGGACTATGGTATCTCAGCCTCTGCATACAAACTTGCCATAAATGGTAGTCTGTATCAACACATGAACAATTTCACTGCTTTGTATATTATCAAAATAGCCATTTTAAACTCAAGAAGTGTGACAACTAATTGAATCATGCTTTCAACAGAAACTTCAATTGAATTTAGTAAACAGGATAAATATTTTTGGATTATATCCAACTTGATCTTAGTGTCTGATTAACATAAACATGCAACACTCCAAACTCAAATTTGTTAATGAAAATTAAGCCATATTATAAGACCACAACATGGTTCATGTAACCAAATAACCATATGCTCCTATATAATTAATTATTAAACAATTACTTAGATATGAGATTCTCATGGTGATGAGTAAAAAAAATGGCTGTCCATAAGATGAAGGAGGCAGCAAGGACCTCTGAAACGTTGGTAAACTTCTACCAGACTACATGGAGCTACAACCCACAAGACAGACATCTTCTTATTAAGCAATTATTATTGTCAAATTCATGTAAATTTACATATATAGTAGACCTTTGCATGAAGTGAGTTCCATGCTGCCAACATTAAAAATATCTAAACAAGAAACTGCTATTCACAACTCCCAAATAACCACAAACCTCGTTACAGACACTTCTATTAACAACATTCATTTGAATTCATTCCATGCAAAAACAATTTTCAACTGACTTCCAGATGCCTCTACAATAACAACAAATTCTCTAGTTGGAGTGTAATATATCAGAGCGTTCTGCCTCACATTTGTGGCACCCTGCATACTTGAACGATTCGACCCCACCTATTATCAGGCACGTTCATTCAGCCACAACAAAATAAATGTCTCACAACTTGTCTATTTTAGAATTGGACTGTCATAACCAAACATTATTCCCCAGAAAAAAGTTCTAAACTAATGAACCAAACTGTACCGTCACCACCGACAAAAAAATTCCAATAAGTATGTTTCTGCCGCATTTAGCTTTCATACCAGCTACTGGATCACATTGTAACAGAATAATATAAGCCAGGTTTTAATAAATCTGGCTAAAAGATAAGAAGCTCACTTACGTGAACAGAAATGTTCGCAAAGTCACACTAGAATAAATTATTACAATCCAGAATTGAGATATCTGATATCTCAGTGCTAGAGATTTGTATTACAACACACTGCAAATAAATCTTTACCTGCTCAAAAACATTTTCTCTTTGAACTAATTCAAAAATCAAAGCAAGTTTATATTAGGTGTTCAAAACATATGATAAATTTGGACCATAGTGTATATACCTACAAAAGCTGACAAAACTCATTTAATTAATTCCTAAATTAAATGCAAGAATTCCAAATTTCATTCGTCACGAACTACAAGGAGTTAAAATAGTCCACGTGAAACCTTCAAAGTGGTCTAAAAATTTGTTTGCCTCCACCAACCTAAAAGTCTTCCAGGTGAGTTCTAAAACTTGTTTATAAATTAATCCAACATAAATGAAAACAATAACTTGACAGTAACTGGCAGAAACAACGTACTACGTGCCTGTCCACAGTGTTTAATATTTGCCAATAGCACACACTTGATTACAATTAATAGTACCGTGTGAAATGTAAACAAATTGGAATAAAAGCACAACTTCAGGTTCAGCCTGTGTAGTCTAAGTAATGTAACATTAAACTATTTACATGAAACCACAATCCATTCTAAATTTAACATAATTTATATGTCCAGCCCTTTACAACTCTAATGCAAAGTACTGACGTAAAAATAACGAGTCTTCCCCTTGCACATATGAACAACAGCCAATCAAAAGCAGGCTACCAACTTCCATAGATAAGCACATAACACATTCACAATCCTTTATATTCAGATTTGGTTTGACTGTGTATACTCAAGATGAAACCAAAGTGCATTTTGTGGATATGGTTGAGGTTAGAAAAACCTGTGTCCTTTGACAGATCTCTTATTACTATTCTCATTTATATATGATCCAGTTTAATCTAACTGGATTCCAATTTATCTTGAAACAAACACTATTTAACATGAATCACATATAAATATGATGCACACAGTATATCACCATGACAATATACACTACAAAAATTAAAGTTCATACAGACAAATTATTTAAACCATAACAATTATCACAAGTGGGAAAACAAATCTATGACAACACATTACAGTCCTGTCAAGAAACTAAACTATAAACTAACCTTAAATTGCCATTATAAACAACTGAGAGACAAACAGATTATATTACTTAATGCAAAGACAATAAATATAGAATGCAGCAATTAATATCATTGAACACGTACTTTAAATATGGGCTCCCATAAACAGACACCACGAATTTATCAAAAATTTTCTTATGCTCCTATATTGTAACACCATGTGTTTAGAATCATGGTATTTTAAACTCATATTTAAAAGTTCTGTAACCACATGAAGTTGGTAATGTGTTAAATAACATGTACTATATTCAGGTAACACAAAGATTTGGGTCCCCATTGAAGTAAGTTTCATAAAACAGCCTTATAAGCTACAAAATATGAGGAGTAATATGTACAAATGTAACCTAACATTAGTAAACAAATCTGACTAGTATTGATCAACATCGTTCAAGTTACACAAAAAAAGCTGCCAGTACGTAACAATCAATTCCGACTATAGATATGATGGTTATCTTTTACCTGAACAAGTTGCCGGCATTCTGAATCAGTTCCTCTACACATTCCCTTCAATCGTGCAATCCATTAGTTTTCAAGGTCCTGTTAATCAACGGCACCAAAACACACCAAGTTTATGGAATTCAAGAAATGTTCCACTCACACATCGATTCACATAAATACTTATATTACGTAGATAATAAATAAACAGTCAATTTATTTAGACACTCTTTGACACTCGAGATTTTTATGTAATTTATAATAGCTGCACAACAGTGATAGGCTGCTTCAATATGGCTGCTCGAAGTCGGCTGTTTTACCAAAGCTGCGAAGATTTGTTGACCCTGGACAGACTGTGCAGTAAAACGGTATCTGATTGGTCACATGGAAAGGACAGGCGTTCTGATTGGTGTAAGTGCTCACATTCCCAAGGTCGGCAGGCCAGAAGGGCGAAACATGCACCTGACAAAACTTCATTTCGAAGGGAAAATTTCGAATCCGTAGTGAAATGTTTTAAAAAGTGCAACATACGCAGTTATGTTATGTTACAGGAATTAATTATTTGTAGACAGTTATACGTGATCATAAATAGATGCTGAAATAACTATTAGTGTCATCGCATGTGGCTCAAAGTTCCCCATAATGTTAATTTTTTATAACATTTTTATACAAAACAAATCATTTTGTATAGAAAATTAATTACAAATTCGTAACTTAAATGATCAAAAATCACATATTACTACACTTCAAATTCGAGCTATTATCAGAATCATCTACAAAAATTTATGGTCCACTTGTTGATATGCAATCACAAAAATTTAAATCCCCTTGTTGATCAGTTCTCACGGTGGCAAATTTTTCCGGTTGTGGACATCTGGATTCCGACGCTGGGTAGACGACAAAAGACGCTTTATGACTGTAAAATAATGTAACATTTACTGCAGCAGCTCCTATGGCACATTGTTTAGGCATTATAAATGGGCTCGCGTGTCAGATTGGTTGCCTCTAAGCCAGGCGTACAGAGGCAGCGTATCAGTAAAGGTGGATTTTCATAACAATTTACACTGCTATGACAGCAGGCAAATATTCAGGGTGCATCAAACAATCTAAAAAAAATTGTGTTCTTAGACTACTTGGTGTTCAACTCGTTAAGTTTGAAATTCTATAGGGAGCGAGGAGTTGAAACTTCACGCAATCTATCAACCCCAGACAAAGTCACAGTCATGTCAGAGTCTAAGGGTAAACACGTAAAAATCAAATATGGCAAGAATAAAATTTTTAGTTATTCCATAATTCAGTACTAAAGTAATGTTTGAGTGAATAGGAATTATAAATTTGTTTGAATAAAGAAATTAAAGATGTGAAAACATCTGGAGGAGCCATAAAAGTACATGACAACCCCCTCAGTTTGTCACCGGGCTCTAATCCCGGATCGATACAATTCGAAGCTGCCTAAGAAACTATAAACTGACAAATCTGATTCGTCGCAAATCAGCAGTACACAAGGCCAAATGGGACAACAATTAATGGCAGAATATTGTTGCAAACCACAACTCCACTCAATCGGCACAAATGAACTACGATTGAACCACACCTGCAGCATGTTGCTGTCTGACCTTGAGCTACAGTATGACCAGGCTTCAACAGTTCTGCCAATCATAAACCGAAAATATTCCACTATTACCCTTACACTAAGAAATATAAGACAGAACAACAGAACATAACAAATCGGGCGGTAGCCTAACTAGTAAAAACTTATTTCCATTTTAACAAAGATGTAAGTACTAGAATTTTGTAACAATAGTGTCATATCATAGGATACTTTCTAGACATTATTAATTGCCTCAGTTTTAAATTACGACTTTCTAGACTACCTGTATCCCCGACAGATTAGATAGACTGCATATTTTGTAAGGTCACATGAATCAAGATATACTTACCACTCAGCACAAACAACGGTCTAACTGCACTGACAGGATAGAAAATGTTTCATCCAACATTGAACACACGTGTCCCCCGAATACGTTCTTGGCACTTTTACATGTAATCGATTTTCATATTCGCTTATTTACTAATTGTGTAGACTATTATTTTATATACAAACAAGTTATATCGTTACAAAGTTGATGACAAGCATACAAAATTAATTTAGTATATCCACAAATTCTTTTTTCGCGATATATTGTAGAACTACATTCCTCATTAAGTACGATTTGTTTTCTCACGGCACTACAACCCGGAAGATAGTATTATAGGAGAGAAAAAATACTGTTCTTCAAATAAGAGGTACTTCGTTTTTCTTCAGTGAGTAGATAGTTCGTGTTGAATTTTGACATGATTTGCACGGAATTTTGTTTCTGTTACACACTAACGGAAAATTTCTGAGAATATTAATTCAATTCTTTAATATGGTCTAGCGTATAACTATTAGACCCTACTTTTCGAAATCTTAATATGGTTGATAGCATTCATTCTAATTAAGACTAGATAAAGACCTGAAATGTTATGAAACAAATATTATTTGGGGGAATTATCCATCTTCCATCGTTAAGTTTTCCCCAAATCTGTCGTCAAGAAAACAGGTTCTCTCCGTCACCAGGTACCAGGGGAGGAAATTTCCTACTTAGATGCACCCGTTTAGATAGTGCTTTCTGTAGACAGACAAAAGTCAGCTTCCGAAGCTTCGGGTTTAGGAAAAATTACGACGTTGGAAAATGATCGAAAAATAGTCATATTTATAACAATACACCAACATCAAAAACATTTAGATTTGCTTAAATTTAATGTTTAAAATAAACATACTCACATGTTTTTTGTAGGTAAGCATCATGCTGTGGTTTCAGGTACGAATATGAATAGTTTATTTTCGTCTACACACAACACTTGCAATATTACATTACCAATGGTTAGTTTGTTTTAAAATGTGATCAAACTGTACTTCCAACAGGTTATCAAGCCACGCCGTACTCACCTGAAAATTACCTCCCGGCGACTGCCTGAAATATTCTGTAGTATATGTAGGCAAGGATGTACATTTCCGTATGAATGAAGTCGGACACAAACCGCATGCATGCCTTGGCCATGCTGCTTGCAGCCACCTAGGTATGTCCCCTACTGTTCACACACAAAGATAAACTTTGGGTGCCGTCACAAGACCGCATGCTTCAAGGCCACAGAACTTTACACCCGTTAACAGCGCGAGTTCTGAGTTGTCTTCACTCACCTGAGCTCAGCTGTTCGTGTTGCAACAGCAGATTTTGCTGTAACCTTAAAACAATCTGTTTGGTGACTGCTACGAAAACGCAGTAAACTACTAGTTATTATGACACAAGACTCCAAATACAAGAAATTATTGTTGCTGCATAGCCAACTAACCATTCAAATTTATTTTTGAAACTGCATAAAACAAAATACATATTTTATGTTTCATTTCAACTCCGTATATAAATTATTGTTATCTGTTTTATTTGTTAACTTTATCGGTAAAATTATAACGTCGTATACAGTACCATAATTTTACAAAGTATGCCTTCTGACACACGTGTGTTCTATCTTTAAGATACAATCTATAATCATAATACCAGTTGACTCTGTCAAGTCATAGATTGAAAATGACTGACTATGTACAGTTGAAACATATTATCTTAATGCGTGAGGTAAATCGCTGGTGAAATTGTAAGGACGTGTGAGTAGATGGAAGGAATTGTTCATATTTATTCATATTCCTGTAATTAAACGTACTGGTTACAAGTCAATATCTAGACCTTTATTTGCATAAACATTGTGAAACAGACAAGTGACAGTCCTCGAAAACCCACTGCTATTTTAACAGCCCCAAAATTAAAAATGGTTACTAATTTTGATGTCCAGCATTGTTAAAAATATTATTTAATACCAGGGTGATATTATCGTAACTCCATAATTGGTTGAAAGTGCATACCTTTTTATGGCATTACCTTTCAAACACGTGTAGTATAGTGAAGTGCCCAGATGTTCAGAAATACCTGGTTTACTTTGCACTTTGCAAGCACTCCATGACAATACTTGTGTTTATATCAGCCAAACGCGATAGAGGTTAAATGATACATACACGATATTATAACCTGTTTTGCCCTAATATTCACATATGTTAAAAGGTATTACACATTTAAAACTTAACGAAATTTACCATTAGTCATAAAATGTGCATATACAAGAAAGCTGTCGTCGTAACACTTGCTATTCTGAGAAATAAAATTTCACAAAATCTTTCGTGTTGTGCATTACGTTCGGAGCCGGTATAAACGGCAACCTTGGTTGGGTGGTTGACTGGATTCGACTCCTGGCAGGGGCATGAACTCTTCCAACACCATGACGTCCGGACCGGCTCTGGGAACCTTGCTTCCTATGCAAAAGCAATGTGTTCGACTACCGTGACTCTCTTTTTTTACTGTAATGCTAAAGGAACGCGTAGATGGCTGGCTACTCGCTTCCACTGATGAGGTCTAGATTGCGTGGAGTTTTACTTCAATGCCACCTGCATGCTTTCAGGGAATTGTTTTCAGGTACCACATCAACCTTGCCTTAGCTTATGGATTGTACAAAACGGTAAGTCCACTCGTCAGTTGTTATGATACTAGAGGAGGAATTATTGTCAAGAAAATGAAAGTACCTTCGATTTTCAATTACCACCTACACGAAAACAAGTCCAGAGTCATAATTTAATCTTAAGTTTGTACAATACCTTTATTCATACGAAAGTAGTTAGAAATTTCGAAAGTTCGCGAGAGAACATATTCCTTCAAATGTTAAAAAAAATGCTGGTAAGTAATATATACTAATAATTTTATCTTTTACCATAACATGATTAATTTCTCTCTATATTTTCCACTAACAATGACTACAGCTATATTAAATTTATCATACAAGCTAAACCTATAGCCTTAAAGTCTTAATTGTTAATATTCAAAACGTGTTTCATACTAAATTTATATGCTCTACCAGGGATTAAAAACCCTTTTAATTGAACACGCCAAAACGTAGGACGAAGAAATCTGCTTTAGTTTTGCGTGTCCATAACTTTTGATAAGCTCTCACAGAAGTTGTAGCTGTTTCTATGACGACGTAGTTTATTTTAAAAAATATATTAGGCTACTTAGCAAGTTACTGAGAAGTTCACTGTTGTTAAACCAGATTCGTAATTGGGCCTCTTCAATCACAAAAGCAGCAGTGGTTACATCGATAAATCTACACAGCCAGTCTAAAACAAAACAAAATAATATAATTTATCACAGGAAATATATTTCAAAAGTGAATGTAAATAAAAGGAATCGTTAACAACGCCACTACAAACACAAAAGATTGTTGGCCAAGTGTCCCAAGCTATAGGAATTCAATTTGTAACTTCAGCATTTTTTTCCAAAAGTACACGGTCCACTTCTTCAGCATTCTTCTAAGTCCAATAATCTTTTCACGCCAAATTTACCTAGCCTGAATTTTTTTAATTAATCCACTTTAATCAAGTCGTACAATCCACAACACTAAGGTCATGATCATCTGTAATCAACTATTATCGTCCGTGGCTCAACGCCCGAAACGTGTGTTTAACCTTCTCGATTATTCTCAGCATACAGCAGATAAACAGTGAAGATTGGTACAGCATAACACGGCAAGAACGCTTCCTTCCGAATCCTCTCCAATCATTATTCACAGATTTTCTATATATTTCATTTGACGCTACATCAGCAGTCAGTACTAACTCCATTCAGTAGATAATCATTGAAATGTGTATATTCATTCAGCCGATCAAGTTGTTAGCTGCTTTTGCGAAATCCAAACGCCCATCACCTTGATCACAAAGTTCGTCATCAGTAAATTTAATCCAGAATGTATCATCGAAACATATTAATGCAAGATTCACTTTACTACTAAAATCATTTTCCAGCTACGCATACAATTCTCAGTTGGTCACATATCTTTACGTATTTTCACCAGAATTTCTGTTCGCTTGTTATTTCGCCCATGTGTGCCAAATGGTCCAGACGACGTAACAGGTAACCCAAGAAACAACACAAACTTATCATTATTTCCATCCGCACAGGTAAAGAGTTCAATCCAGTCTTCCACTCGCAAAGCGATGACTAACACGAAACATCCGTCAATTGTTTGTTTCTGAGATTGAGGAGTCTAACGAAATATGTAAACATATCGTGAGTGGTCAACTGGAAGGACTGGATAAGGTTACATTATGGTTTATATGAGGGCATAATTTTTGGCTTTCGAATGAAGGGAGTGAGGAAAATCATGAATATTCTTATAAATATTATTCGTATTGAGTAGGCCTACCGTTCGGAAGTCAGAATTGCAATTTTCTTTACTCGGATCAAATCCTGTGAGTGTATTGTGTTTTTTTAGGTTTTATTGGAAAATCTGGTAGTCCTAGAAGACCCATATCGTTACCTTTCAAGTTCTATCCAATTCACAATTACATAACCTCATGATGCATAACGTCTATTTGAGCTGTGCAGTAAGGCAGTGGGCTGCAAAGATATAGAAAATGCATTTTGGAAATAACTTTTTTTGTCCTGAAATGCTAAAATTTAGTCTAAATAAAATTTAGCAAGAATTGTAAATTATGAATCATATAATTTAGTGACCCACTTCTATGCACATTTAATTTAATGTATTTGCTTAACATTTAACATGGATTAACTGTCGATATATCAAATGTACAGATACTAATAGTCAGTTTATTCACTTTTATCCTAAAAGTGAAGGTGACACGTTTCTCAGAGTAGTAGGAGATCCAACAAGGGTTGGCCTGCAGGTTGGGCATCGGATTGGGTCACAAAACTCATCTCCATAAAAATACCATGACTGTCAAAGCGATTATCAGCTTCTCAAGAACGACTCTCAGTTCCGTGGAGTTATATAGAAAATTGAAAATACTTTTGAAACACTCTGTAGACCGTGGAAGATCGTGGAACTTTGCTGAAAAAGGAATATATAAGGAGACTCTTGGCTTCCCCACTGAGACCCTTCCCCTATATCCCCTCGTGATTGCACCCTTGTTATATTTTCACTCTCTACCCCTGTCATTAAATTTGATAGCAATGTATAATAGGGTGACCAGCAGACCAGGTAGAGGGAGGCTGTCAATCTGGCAAGGCCCAGCAACCATTCGCCCTCTTCCACCTGCGACAGACCTACAGTTTGCTCCTTCACTCTCCCTCTCAGCGGTTCCCACGCAAAGATATGTACAGTGTGTTTCAAAATAATGTATCTCGAATTATATGGGAGCTTTAGGGAGTCAATACGGGCCAAAAAGATAGAATGAAAAAAGTCCGGAAATGATTCTATAAAACGTTACAGAATTCGAGGGAACATGTTCAAACATCTGTAAAATGTAAAATGCTTGACTGAGGGAGGATCTGATTGTTGCAATACTGGGATACTGGGAACGACCCGTTCTTCAAGTGCCTGAGCACTGCGGGTTCCAACTTTTTCGTTGACTTGATCTATAGACATTCGGTAGGACTCCTTGGACGAGGGATCGGCCCGTCGCAAGGCCCCTACCGGTACACAGGACAGCACAACACAGAAAAACGCGGACAAACATCCATGGCTTGAGTGGGATTCGAACCCACGGTCCCAGTGACCAAGCGGCAGAAGGCCAACCCTCAGACCGCGCGGCCACCGCGGACCCCGATTGTTGCAATAAATAATTGAAATCTTCTTCGCAAATACATGCGTTAACACAACATCGAAAAGAGGTTAGAACGGATGGTTCAAATCTCATTAGCTGTATAATGTATGTGTTTTTAAAGTCGCTCTCTGGTTTAAAAAATGTTAGCCTGAACAGGATGTTTCACAGAACCTCACAAGTATAAGTTTACCGAATTGAGTTCCGGTGACTGTGGTGGCCACGGCACAGGAGCTTCGGGGCCACAATTGTTCCAGCGTCCGGGATAACATACAGCTAACTACTCTTGTACAGTCAGACTGCGAAGTGCTGGGGTACCAACACAGAAATTATATCCGTTGTCACATGCCCAACGAAATATCCTCCAATAACTGGGGTTAAATCTGCGGAGTGGAGAAATAGCTGGTAATGGGAACCAATTAGTTTTGCTGGTAAGCTACAAGGGTAAATGAAATGATCACCTATGAAATCTGGCTTACACTTTAATGGAAAACCGATGTTGTATCTATGTCTTGTACGTCGATTGCACTCAGCCCACATATTGCCGACTATGGAAATTCATAGTGTCATCCTTTGTGAAGCTGCAGACATGTTACTAAGGTGGGTGT
Organism: Zootermopsis nevadensis; assembly: GCF_977971745.1. Classification (NCBI taxonomy): domain Eukaryota; kingdom Metazoa; phylum Arthropoda; class Insecta; order Blattodea; family Termopsidae; genus Zootermopsis; species Zootermopsis nevadensis. The sequence goes on along the minus strand of NW_028259153.1, from coordinate 8,501,825 downwards.
TAGGATGCTGAGATCTCCAGTACACTGATGAAGCAGCCATTGCCATGTGTCAACTGGTAGGAGTGCCTACCTGAAGTCATTGTACGTGGTCTGGGTGTAGCTGTTGCTCACATTACGTATATTCGGCATATAACATATTGTGATATCACTTCAGAATCGACTGAGACACTCCAGAATCTATCTTAGAACTGTGTTAACATTGACGTTCTGTTCTCGTTTATGAAGGCTAACATGGAAAAACTGGGGGTATAAATACGTTCTGTGCACCACAGTAACTAAACCAGAATTGCAGCATATTATCCTTTGTGTACTGAAGAATTTCCGTATCTGTGATGGTCGCACCTTGCTGACTTACAATGACGTCATGAAGCTCTCCGATCGTTTATGGCAAATAATTTAGAAAATTCTGTATGTGTGGGTAGGAAAGTGTATCACATTCAGAATTGAAACCATAATATCAAAATCAAGGAATTCTCTGCACAAGATTCTTATTTATGATTTATTTCGAGCAGGTTATTAGATGCTAGTGAGGAAGTCGGTCTAGAAGTGAACTACGTATACGTTCTTGTCTCGTGACCAGACTACAGAACAAACTCATTACAAGTCTATAAACGTAATTAATAAATAATTTGAAAATATCGAAAAGTTCAAATGGGCTATTTGGAAACGACGGTAAGAAATCAAAATTACTTCCACGAAGAAATTAATATCAGAAAATATTCGGTAAATGCTTGCTACTGAGCAGTTCAGAGAGTCTTTTGTCTTATCGTTTGCCATCTCGAAGCTTAAAAATTAAAATATACATTATTTTTATTTTATCTGTTTTTCTTAGATGTAAAACTTGGTCAAGAAAACAGATGTAGACGTCAGAGAACAAGATATTTAAGAAAATAATTGGACCTGACAGGGATAAGAGACGGGAGGGTGGAGGAAATTGTATGATGAAGAGTTCTGTAATTTCTACATTTCGTCAGATATTATTAAGATAATAAAATCAAGGAGGATCAGATGAAGAAACCAATGGGAAGATGTAGGCGTAGATAGAAGAATATTAAATAGAATCTTGGTTAGAGGACCTGGAATGGATTCATCAAGCTCAGGATAGCTTACGGACCGACCAGTGGCGAGAACTTGTGAGCCTTCCGATTCCACAAAAGGCCTAGAATTTCCTGACTAGCCGAGCTTCTCAACAAGGACTCTCCCCCATTCCTCCGTGGAGTTAGTTAGTCTATAGCTCAGATTACATGGGGTCAAATGATTGGATGATCAGCAAGAAAGGAATTGTGCAGAGGGTCGAAGGAAGAAATTGCAGATCGATGTATGGCATTTGCCTGGAGGGACTGGGAGTTACTAAAGAAATCCTGTCAACAACCGATATTCGCGATGAGATCTGATGCCAGGACTTCCCTAGGAGTGCTAACCACTAGGTTACAACGTTAGATAATATTTATTTTCTCTCAATGTAAATTTTAATTTTTTGTTGTAGCAAATTTTGTTCTCGACATATTTTTTTATTTAAGCCTAATTGGAAATCATACACTGAATATGAGTAGGCTGTCGATAATAATAAGAATAATAACGCTGTTACTTGGTCGTTGTATAGAAAATTAATGTAAAAGAATGTGCCTAAAAGCGATAAAATAAATTTTTGGAGAAATCTGCTCTCAACGTACCACCTCACTCAAGTACAATCTGCAACTAGCATAAACACTTTTAAAATATATTTAATGTGTAAGTAGGTACGTATCCTACATACACATGTATATATGTATGTAAGCAAGTGCCTATGTGAACATATGTACATTAGTAAGTTTGTGCATGTGAAATTCAAGAAGAGAAACAGGATTTCTTCAGGCTTTCACTGTGGTTTGTTGATAATTGTATTAAAATTTCGAGGTGATGACATCGTGGTCTGTGGTCTGTATGCTACGATTGTTCAAAGAAAGGGCGGGAGGTCAGCATTAGAATGTACATGTACAAAAGCAGGAATATCCACTGTGGAATTACAACGGTGGTTTTATTTTATGCAAGACAACTGTCTGCTATGTAGGTACATGCAATGCTTCGTAAATCTACAAAGTTTTGTTCACAATGAAACTTGGAAACCGAAATATATACGAAAGGATATTATTAAAATGTATCTCAAATAAATAAACAAAAGCAACAGATTTATAACTGAGACCAGTCGCGAGATCTTGCGAACACGTGAATAAATATTCGGGTTTTATAAACTTATAAAACTTGGGGGGATTTTTAGATTTGATAACCGACTACTAGCTTCTAACAAATAAATCTGATCCACGATTTTATGTGTAAATGTAGGGCACATTCCCCAGATCGCAGGGCGATTGTGGGACTGAGAACAACAGCATTGGTGGTGCACAATTAAGAGATACTGTTACACGACTTTGCAAAAATCTTGAATGAGACGAACACGTGTTTTTCTTCGTACACCTAAAATTTAAAGTAAAATAGGCGTTAAAATCGATTGAACTCAATGAAATGTGCACATGGTAATGCATGTAGATCTTTTAACAAAAATGTCGTACGTCAAGTTTCATCAGAAAATATCAAATGACTTTAAAGGTACGCATGAAAGTTCATGCAAACCTTCAGGGAAATTACATCATTTGTAGTCGAAGCTCATCGAAATACTATTTCTAACCTCAGCACCTACTTCAAAGAAAACTACGCGTCTCCATTACAACGACAGATCAATTCTGTGTGAGGAAACAGTCGCTCTTTGTTATGAGAATCATACGAAACCACTAAATACACTCTGTGGTCAAAGTGCAGAGGTACTGAATGTTAAAGCAGGAAGTTAATGCAGATACCACTATGCTTTAAAGGGTGAAACACACCTCGAACAATGCCCAGCATAATTACAATGTAGCCAATATCCTGCCAGATAATTAAAAGTGACTGGGTAAAACTCTGGTCGCGTTGTTGATGTGCCTCTTAGTTCGTTTTCCTGGAAGAGATGTCGAGACCGGTTGAGCTGCGTGACAGGTCGACAGTCGCTTGCCCATACAAGGGTTTGTCTCAGCAGCAGCCAGTCTCGTGAAAGACTTCTTGTCGGAAGACGAACCACAGCAGGTGCTTGCATGGACACCTCATACTTTTGACATTTTGTCACCTCAGTCTTGATTCAGTTGTTCGAAGATTGTTTCATCTTCCTTGACTTGATCATCCTAACAACATACCTCCTTGGTGGAGATAACAAATTAAGAACCTGCTCATTTCACAGTTTTCTTCAGTTCCATATCACTTCGTCCATCTTAGATCCATATATTCTCTTACAACCCTGTTCACAATAACCCTAAATCAATTTTCCTCCAATGTAGCGAGTTTCACACTCATACAAAATATCAGGTAAAATTATAGTTCTGCATATTTTTTTGCTTGAAAATGCTTTTTTATGTCCATAATCAGTAACAGTGGCTGTCAGGGAAAGCACTTCTCACTCCATTTCCTGTTCGCCTTTTAATGGATTCCTATGAATTCTATAGCTGATCGTGGAAGAATTAGCGTTACAAGGCATTCATTTCGTTCTTGGCATTGGCATAATGAAATACAATTGCTAGAGCGAGATATCGTCTGAACTTCCTGCCATTTGTATCATAGGCATAGGCAGAGAGATCGTCCTCTTTTTGAATTTAAAAATACATATTCGTGATGTAATGAAACCCTTATTGAATAAAATGGCAGGTGCTTGATAAGTGTAGCCTATTTTTTGTATAATGCATCCTTTATGTGTCGTGTTATTTTTTTTAGAAATACAAATGCTTTTGAGTTGTGATCACTTTACACGGGTTCTCTTAACTAGGTCTTACAGTCTACGGGTCTTTGTTGTATACGCATAAATGTCTTTTTCTGCTAGGCTTTTACCATATAAAATATGCTTAGTTTGTCTATTTACAAATATATTTTCTCATAACATTCATTAATATATACATCTTGCTAATTTTATTATCCAAATTACATCTAATTTTATATCGATATTTGCCATCATTCATTAAAGCAACTATTTTAGTGACCAACGATTTATATTCACATAGGGTCAATCATTACATATGCCAAGCCTTCAGCTCTTCGTTTTCGTAAACTTTAACAGTGTTCAGTATTTTAGCTCCCCATGTTGTATTATTGTTGTATAACGCACTAGCTCTTGAGTAATTCTGTTTCCAATTTTATTTTGAAAAACGCCTCCTTTCAAATTTTTGCAACTTTCAATTTCTTGTCGCATTTAGTTTACACGGAAAGTAATGTAACTAAATAATGTATAAATTAATCGATATTTCCTCAACACTATCTAATTTTTCTAACAAATATTAGAATGTTAATACAATAGTAAAGATTTGAATTTTAAAGGAATTAAGAATATAATCACATAACGTGTTAAAATTCCCCCAATCTTATAATCTGCAGGCACTAAATATCTAATTAATATTATAATCCTCAGTTATAATTTTTCATTCTCTGCGGATAGGGTACGTAGTCCTAGCCGTTGCCAGTTCTCAGATATTGTGAAACAGCTCCATTGGTCCACTTTCAGAAGATAATAGTCCCTCAGTTTGTCAAGAAACGTCAGGCCTTTTGTGGAACTAAAGGTTTATTTGTTTGTTTGTCATCAGTCTTTCGACTGGTTTGACGTGGTCCTCCATTTTCGCCTATCTTGCGCCAATCTCTTCATTTCACATATTTTTTGAAGCCCACATCCTCAAAAATCTGCGTCACATGTTCCAATCTTTGTCTACCCCTACAATTCTTCCCTTCAACTGTTCCTTCCATTACCAAATTAACCAATCCTGGGTGCCTCAGAATGTGTCCCACCATCCTATCTCTTCTTCTCGTAAGAGTTTTCCTTAGACTTCTCCCTTCGCCTATCCTGTCTAAGACCAGCTCATTTCGTACTTTATCAGTCCACTTAATTTTCAACATCCTTCTATAGTATCACATTTCAAACACTTCTATCCTTCTTCTTTCTGACTTTACCACTGACCATGTTTCGCTTTCGTATAGCGCTGTGCTCCACACATGTAACTTTAGAAAAATCTTTCTTAATTCCAGGCCAATGTTTGACACTAGTAGACTTCTCTTTTTGAAGATGGCTCTCTTTTCTTGTGCTAATCTGCTTTAAATGTCTTCCTTGCTTCGTCCATCTTTTGTGATTTTGCTTCCTAAATAACAGAATTCCTTCAATTCCTCTACTGTCTTTCCCAATTTTGATATTTAACGGATCATTATTCTCATTTCTGCTGCTTCTCATAACTTTTCTTTATCCTTAAACCGAATTGACCCACGTTTAAAAGATCCTGGCACTAGACGCTATCCTCAGCTAGGTGAATCAAGTTTACATCCTCACATCCTATTTATTTAGGATAGAATTTCATGTTTTCCTCTCATCCGTGCCTAGATCTCCTAAAGCACGAATAGCGAGGGATCCAGAAACGTCATTCATTGTCGGCTCCTTTCATGTTCCCGTGGCCAGTGTACACCCAGACCTCAAAGAACACACAACCCATCTCCATGATAACGATCAACTGGTTAACGCTGTTCAGGAAATTACCTTGAACGATGACGACCATAATATACAGCAGATTTTGAGCGTTGCGTACAAATAACGCAAGGTGACAACTAAAAATTCTGGGAGTGTCTGAGTAGTTCTATTTCGTAATTATTTAGTAATAAGATACTAAAGAATGTGCGCTGTATGTTCTAAATTCGGCGAGGAAATTTATCAAATAATTTTTATTATATTAACTTTATTTTCGAAGTCTACTACCTTGTTTGTTGTAATGTATTAGGTAATTCTTCGTTATAATGTACGCTATCATTTGAAAATGCAGTATAATATTATGCCTATATAAAATTCAAGCTATATTAAAGTATATTTCAAATTAAAGCCAAGTGGCCATCGCTGAATTGCTGTCTATTCATAATGCAAGTTCAGCAGATATATTATTACCCTTGTTTACTGGCACAAATTTGTAGTTCTGCGAACTGAGTGCACTTTATCAAAGTTTAAAACCGTAACACCTTTAAAGTCTAGTCTGCAATTTTACAATTCGTGTATCACTCTCTGTTACAACACATCTTAGATTCTGCATGTAATACTCGAAATCTTTTAACTATGATCACAGGCAATTATAAATATATTATCATTTTAAAAATGTATTATGTCTAATGACGATGCAGTGAAATAAATATATTTCGTGGCTTTGGAGCCGGAAGTTACGATCTGAGTCCCACGACATAGCTGCCTCACGCATGCGCACCGGAAATCAGCTACGCGAGTGTCGCTGGCATCTGGCAGAACACTACTACTCTTTGCCCAAAGGTTCTATTCCTTTCAAGTGTCCTACGACAATTGCATAATGCATGTTCCATCCGTTTCATATGATAACAATTGTTGGGTCGTTTGAAAGCGACGGATGGAACAAATAAGTGCGGATCTTTGTACACTGGCGTTTAAGTTGCGTATCAGACATCATTTTATTGTTATAATAGTGTTATGGCTGAGAAAAGGCATTGGGCTGTTAGTACATATTTACTCTTTGGAATTGGAATACGACACATTTGCTTCTGCACTCTCACACTAGAATAAGGTTTACACAAGGACCGTAAGAGACGTCGTCCCATAGAAGGGCTAGATGAGATCGAGAGGTAGTAACAGGCCAGCGGCACCGACGCACTTTTCCAAACCCACGCAGAAGAGGTTAACGTGCTCAGAATTTCGAAGAATAATATGCAAAAGACCATGAGGGAAAAGAAGACAGACTGTGGGTGATTATGAAAGTAGTACTATGGAATAAGTTATATTTGAATCTATGAATGAGGAAGCAACAGAAAAATGGAGACAAATACATAATGAGGAGCCCTATAAATTGTACTCTTCGCCAAATATAGTTAGTATGATCAAGGACAATGAGATGATTAACACAGGCGTTGATGGAAATATAATATTAAAATGCATCTTACAATAATACGACGTGATTGGATTAATCTTGCTTAAGACGGTGACCATTGGCGGATTCTTGTAAACATAATAGCTTTCATAAGGGCAAAGAATTTCTTGATTAGTTGAGCGACAACTCATTATTATCTTCTCAAGTAGGACTCCGTTACATGGAGTTAGATTGCCTTTTTCTTTTGTTTGAAAATCCATTAATCTTCCATATGAGGCAAAGCCTTATCGTGTTGCTTCGATGCAATTAAAAATATGGGCTTTAAGTACTGAGAGATCGTAATGAAGGTAGAAAAGTTGGAAGCTAATAAAAACACATTCAAGGTTCCTATACATTAATTTGTCATGGACAAAGTCTGTAAGTTGACTCATGTGAGAATCCCTCTTTTATTTGCCGAAATAATTATTTACCAAATTAATTAGCGAACACTACCCGTTTGTTCGAGTTGCTATATTTTTAAGTTATATATAAACTAAAGGAAAGAAGATGAAGTTCCAGGAATTAAAACGAGAAGCTGAGAATAGGGAAAACTGGAGAGCTCTTTTTGGGCAGAGCAATTGACCTGTCGTAAGACAGAACACTGAATAATAATAATAAACTAAATGAAAACTTGTGATAACTATACAGATCTAGAACCGGATTAATTCCACATACTGCTCTCACAAATAAATATTTCGCATAGAAACCATGTTGCTTTTTCAATTCTACAATTCTTAAACAAACTCAGACGAGTTCTTTATATGGAGGTTAGTTTTGCTTCCAAGTAAGCGGTTTAAGCTGCCGCCATGTCAGTACTTTAGACGGTAGGAAGTTTAAAGTGGGAATGTGAGATATGAGTTTTCAAGGCGGGGAGGATTAAAATGTTTTTTTCCAAGATTTGACGGCGTGTAGACTTATTAACGAGTCTACACGGCGCTGAAACCCAGTCTGCAAGTTCAAAGCTTAAGTAGAACTGGTTAAAATGAGGAAATGGTAGAAATACAAAGCAGAATTCAAGCGGCCAATAAAGCATATTTCTCGATATTACCACTGATAAAATTCCGTGGAATAAATAAGAAAGTAAAAGTCACATTATATAAAACTCTCATCCGTAGCAAAATATCATACGGGAGTGAAACATGGGTACTCAACCAGAATGCAGCAGATAAAGTGGATCTGTTTGAACGGAAAATTCTGAGGAAAATTTTCGGCCAAACATAAGGAGCAGGTGAATGGAGGATAAAAACTAATAAGGAAATCTATAAATTACATAAATACATACCATTGTCACAATTTATAAAAATCAAGAGACTACAATTGGCAGGTCACCTGATTCGGATGGACGACATCCAAATTCCAAAGATGGTATTCAAAGGAAGTGTTGGAGGAAGAAGACCAGTTGGAAGACCCAGGAACAGATGGGAGGATGCAGTTCAAACGGATGCCACACTGCTCCTGAGGATTAGAAATTGGAAGAAGGCAGCGGAGGATAGGACCGAATGGAAGAGGAGAATTGAGGAGGCCATGGACCGAATACGGACCGGACAGCCATAGAAGAAGAAGAAGAAGAAGAAGAAGAAGAAGAAGAAGAACTGATTAAAAGGGAACAGTCTAGAGCTAAATGCTGTAGGTTTCCCGATTGCCTTCATCATTCGTGAATTTCCAGTTTCCAGGAGAATATCGAATTAATGCCTTGAAACAGACCACAATTGACTTCTTAACTCCTGTCATGATGACCATTTCACTACGCCATTTGACTCTAGAAACAATGGACTTTAAACAGGGCCTTTAAATAATGTAAATATAAATAAACCGGGTTCCTTTCCCGGGGGTAAAACGCGGCCGGAGCGTGACGCTAACCACTCACCCCCGCCTAGTGCCGAGATTAAGAATGAGTAGGAACTATACCTCCTGCCCCCCCCCCCAAGCGCCTGCACGGCGTATAGTGGGACAGTTTTACTTAAATATAAATCAGACTTATGGTAATTAAGTAACATCTAGTTTCATGAAGAACAATCAGCTGGCTTCGGTGTATATAAGGACACATATATACGTATATACGAACAGTTATTTATAGAATGAGGTATTTAGGACAAGGATAAAGTTCGATGTGTGAAGGCGGAGACTACAGTTTTTCGATGCCCTTTAGTTTAACGTTCACGTTGCTGATCATCGCTCGATAGGGTTTTAATGCATTTATTAGCAAGGAATAATTCTATCTTCGACATTTTTGTTGCCTCGAGCATTTAAAACTTAAAATAAAGTGACAGTACAAAAGTTACACTAACTGGTTCGAAAGGCTACTACTTGGATAAACTTTGCAAATATTACATATTACTTAAATTATTTCACTAAAACCATTTCTTATCTTAGGTATATTGGAAGGTCACAGGAACTATTGGTTTCACTCGGAGCATGACACAAGTTGCATTCCTTTAACAGTTCTGGTGCTGATGCATCCCCTTGATAGCATCACCTGTGTTCTTTCCAACCCCCCGCCCTACTCGCCTAACCCCCTTCCGCCGATAAACCAAAAGATGTTTCTGTCCCTCCTTTGTTGCCAACGTGAACACGATGCAAGCAATGACCATCTGCTAGAATATTTTCAAGGCCTTGTCGAAAGACGGAGAAAGCAGATTTTATGTTCTTCAATCGAAAAAGTCATTGAATTATACCGGATGTTTCAATGCAGAAATAGGTAAGGGTCTAGGAGCACTGATAGACCAGAAGCAGGAAAATGAGGTGAGATTTCAGGTTCTCACGGCGGCGAGTATGAACATGACTGTCTTCTGGGGTGTTATGCCATCACCAGGGAGAGGCAGCAAGAACCTATGAAATGTCGGTAACCTAGTAAACGTCTACCAGGCTATGTGGCGTAACTTCCCAGAAGACAGCCATATTTCTTTTCCTGATTCAGTGATGTTTAAGAGGCTGGTTAAACAATACCTCCACCCTTCTTCCTGTACTCAGGTGGTGATGAGTGTACTACCTGTTCTAAAAATATTCAACTGTCCGTGGAACTTATTTTGTAGGTGTTCTATAAACACGACCCCTTACATAAAATATGAATAGTAGAACAATGTGTTGAAACCACAACACACGGTATATATCGGTCGAAGTCATTCAAACAAATGTAAGCGGAACGGTCAGAACTGCAGATCTATCTTAGCGGAAACATTTCACCATTCCAACATGTAGTCATACCCCGTGATTTTTCAAAATACAGAAAGACAGTTACTCCCCCAAACGACTATTACTAGCTTGTGACTAATAATAACGGTTAATAACATTATTTAGCCTCATATCTCACCACAAAAAACAAAACGAGTACAGATTCCATATTATAATATGTCTAAAATAATGATTCTATAAACCACAAAAATTGTAGTCCTAGTCGCTCCTTAAATAATAGCTAATGTAAAGGGAAAATGGTACAAAAAGGAATTCTGCTAATTGCATTGTGATGAGTTAAAATAAGCCCGTCTTACGAGCGCAATATAAAGAAACAAAAAACCCAGCGATATTACTTCCGACTGAGATGACATTTGGACCTAAGAGGGAATAGCTGACAGGAGGCTGGAGAATACTGGATGATGAGAAGTTTAATAATCTATGCTCTTGTAAAATATTATTAAATCGATCAAATTAATGAGGATGAGATAGACGGTACATGTAACACACGTGAAAACGTCATGCAACGTTCGACCGGAGAACCGGAAAGGAAAAGGCCACTTGAAGAGGCAAGCGTAAATGAGAGTATAATATTAAAAAGATGTTAAGAAATTAGAGTAAGCGGTTGTAGACTAGATTGTTGTGAATCAGAATAGATAGTGGGCTATTTGGAACGCAGTAATAAACCTTGGTACCATAAAAGTGGGGAATGCTGAGCGGCTGTTAACTAATTATGAACTACTTTAAAGAGAACCATAACTCATTAAGACGAGTATATTCTTTTACAGTAAGCTGTCTTTGGATTACGTCAAAATGCTGGATTTGATTTTAACCTAACATATTTATATTTGACACAGAAAAAGCAAAATTATCTTTCCTCATAACTTCTAGACCAGAACCCAATATTGCATTTCGTACAGGAACATTTATCAACAACTTTCAGCACCCAATTCAATCCAGAATTAAAATCCTTTCACAGAAGGCGCGTGATTTATACTAACAGCTGTCGATATGATTTGTTCATTACAGAACTCAGTACGCTCCTTTTGTGATATTAGAGTCGATATTTAGCGTCTGAGCAGTGAAATTAAAGTATCACAATGCAGCAGACTGATCCCATAACCCCCGAGGAAGAGTACTTGCATTGACCAAAGTAAGTAAAATAATTCACACACGAATGGCTATTTGCTATTTGAAAATCAAGGCCTCCTGTAACTGAGCTGAGTCAATGCCTCTAATCCAATGGCTGCTGCATTTGTGTAAATATTTCGGACACAGAAATACAAAAACAAATACGCCCACCATAGTAACGTTTAATTATAATGGCTAACAGATTACTGCGCCAAAACTGCTATAATTAAAGCTGTCCATGGATCATTGCTTTTCCTGATGGCATGGGGAGTGTGCTGCACTCTCGTGAGTGTATCAATAACCACCAGTGCGAGTTGCGAGCGTCAACGCAGCTATACAAAATAATTTCATTGCGAAATAAATGCTGAAGTTGGCAGTGAATGCATAGTGTCCGCCATATTGAATGAACGTATTGTAAAGCAATTAATAGATTTATAGCGTAAATGCAACTGTATTAGCTGACAATTAAAACAAATCCCACTCATACGATCGCATAATGACAGACTTACAAATTCCTGCTTAGAAAATATGTAAAATTAAATTATTAGAAACTTTTAATTTCTTGAAGAAATACAGATTTAAGATTAAGTACTGAGCAAATGTTCTAAAAACAAACAATTTAAACAACCACAATCCTTGTACATTATGAAATATTATTCTACCTTTATTGTTTATAGACAGAGGCTCACATTTGAAAAATATGCGTATCGTGAAAACACCCCATTAATCTATGTTATTGTTTTGTCTGAAACACGTTTTGTGTTGGTAAGCCTGTGTACGTGGGTAGACAGATACATATCTGATATAATTCATTTAAATCTTCAGTTCTAATTGACCAATAATGCTACAACTAATGCTTTGTGAATGCACTGTTGCAAGAACGCATAAATACACTCTCGAAGTTGGCATTAAAAGGGCATGTTTTGCTTACATATATCATCTGTATGTCGGGTACAAACAGTGAAATATCGAGCGGACATTAGATAGGCTCATTGCAGGAGCTCTGACAACGCTTTCATTGTCGTCCAATTAATAGATAGTCCTATTGTCGGAAATATTTTCCATAAATCACTTATGAACTAACAAATATTGTATTAATACAAAACATGTAGGCCGTAGGGATGTATTTTATTTATATCAGCAGTCTCCATTCAAAGCATTTTCCTCCAAGGCCAGTACTTTAGGAAATAAACCTAAAATACATTTACGCACTTAAGAATTATAAACCTTACAGTGAATTAATAACAATGGAATATACACTTCGTAAAAAATAAAGGTCATACGTAATTTTACAAAATACTTCAACGGACTTAGACTTATCCTATGTAAAATTTCATCTACGCTCTGAAGCAAACTGACAATAATGACGCTTAGATAGGTAGCACTCCTTGTAGTAGAAGTGCCATAGGGTCTATATCAAATTTGACTTAATTCCGTTTAAGCACTCCACAGACTTGAACTGCTATTCACAACTGAAATCTGAGATAAATGTTTTCGGCACGGCTCGTACAAGATTCCACCATGTTACTTGTTACGGGCTCTCACGCCCCAAGTAGTTTGTCCACTGCGATAATAAAGGCACAAATAAAAGGAAGAAACGAAGAAAAGGGACGGAGACAGGAAAGAAATTATTTCCCGTGAAATGTCAATTAAAATGTTCCATTAGGAGGAAACTATGTCAAGAAGTGAACAAAGTTTGTGTGTACTTTGTTCGGTATTGTGTGTGCGTGCGTGCGTACAAATATTTTTTATACAATAAAATGGAACATAGTTGGTAGAGTCTGTGACTTCCGGTCAAAATAATTCTTGCTTTGATGAAACCGTAAGTTTTATTACCGTTTGCAAAAATGTCAAGCCATTCGATCCAAAAATGCGTCTGTCGAATCCAATGCTTCCAAACCTTCAGACTATTACTCTCAGATTAGCTTTAATATTATTCTCCCTTCATTTCAGTTTTTTTTAACCATAACGTACGTATTCATCATCCTCTGTGTTCGAGCCATCTGTTCATCTTATTTTATCTTTCTTCATTTTAAATTACCCTAAACATAAAAGATAAGGAATAGGCCAACAACCTGCGAAGTTCCTCAGCTGTTATTTTCTCTTTCCTCCTATTTCTTCTTCCCACCAAAATCCAAAGCTTGCTTCCAACTCTTAATCCTCAAACAAACTCAATTTATATTTTTCGCTTACCAATTCGTCTGTCTGATCGTTATCTACAAATTAAGTTGCATTTGGAATGCACCTCATAAGAGACCAAATAAAATTACAATTTATATCCAACGTTTAACGCCTAGGCTACTAGAAGTTTCATACTGAAATATATTAACAGGAAATAACCTTCCGGGAGGTAGAATGCCCGGACAGTGCATTAAATTAGGCCACGACCACTTCCTTGCTTAAGGATTACAATATATTACTCATCAATCACCTTATCATTCAACACTATACAATCTGAGCTACTAAAAGTGTGGTTAAATAAATTAAAAATAAATTAATAATTAAGTTTGTTACTTTACAACATAAAATGTGAGTAACGGCCGCAAAATCGCGAGTGACAGTTCTTTATACTGCAACTTTGTACAGATCTATTTAATACACGACACCCTGCTGGTTTGTTACGTAAGTCGATAGGATGCACGAGGAAGGATACCATAAGGCTACAAGAAGGCTAATCGCTACCCTAAGCATTTATATCATTTTTAACGAGATTCTATCGTTAAAGATTGCAGAAGCAACCTTGGATCGTCCATGAGTTCTTGAATGGAAAAAGCATATATGTCTATATGGTATTAGTTTAAAACCACCCAAACTACCACAAATTGATTATCAGTAGTGGCTGAGAATTATTAGTACACACGCGCACACAAACGATGATATGACAGGTCTTTCATTATGAAGCAAGGGAACTTTACAAATGTGTTCGAACACATAGGTCTGAAAACTTCGCCTCGAGTATAGAACGTCGTCACTGAGTATGTCGCACTCCTGCTTCCTATTTGGAAGGTCATGAGTTCAAATCTCAACCCAGGTCTGAGGTTCTTCAGTCAGACCAGGCAAATACCTGGGAAGTACCAAGATAAAACCACAGCCATATTGTTATACCCTTTTCAGTTCACAGTCCACAAATCGTCCCACCATTCAACGCTAAATATCAGTTTTAAAAAGGAAAGCATGATTAATGTGTAGGAATATAATCTACAAATATTCTGGAAGTAAGGTACACAATCAGACTTTTGAACAATGGCTAACCAGAGTTTGTGGGGGCTAAGTAATATACATGTTAACATTTAAATAATCGTGGATATTTTTGTCTCTGACGTAAGTCTATACTAAAAGGCAATTCGCTGAATTGAAACCAGGGGCAATTCTGCAGAAACGTGAGGCTGGCAGTGAAATGACTTCTGAACGCTAGAGCTGTTGGATGCTGCAAATGATCTGACGGTAGTCAATAAAGATCGTATATGCGCGCAAAAAGTCGCTGGCTTCTCACGCGGAGGCCTGGGTTCGTTCATAGATCAGTCCATGTGGGATTTATGATGGAAAACGAGGAACTATGATCGATTTTTTCTAATTTATTCTCTATTCCTCTGTCATTATCATTCCATCGTAACAACAAATAAAGTTAAATAGAAGCATTTATACAGTAAGGAACTCATACTGTGTACGTGACAGCATGAGATACATGGTACTGACGTAGGAAAAAAAACAACAACAACTTTGCGGTGAAATTGCCTAACCACATAATACAGCGAGTATAAACTGTTAAAAACAGATACAAATGTTTACGTTTATCTATATGGAGTCTTCTGTTATAGGAACGCGAATGCTAAATAAAGATCTAAAATGATAACAGGGCCGAATGATTGAATAACGCGCGCACGATATGTAATAGGTTCAAATGCACCGAACTTGTACGATATCCGAGAATGATCAGATAATAGCCATTGAATTACACTCGACATGTGTCTCAGGCTCTGGTAACGTGCCAACCCTTTCATATATGTATAAACATTGAGCAGAGACTGTCCATGGAGTTCAGTCCCTCGTGGGAAGCTAACAGACCGCTCAGCCGAAATTCCCGCTTTTTACGGAAGCAGAAGTTTTATTACTGTGTTCAAAAAAGCCCGCCACTGGTCTATATCCTGGACAGTTTAACCTAATCAACACCCTTCAAAACGGTTTCCCTAAGATTTGGTTTTGTGCCCGTCCATGACTGTCTGTGAGTCGAGTTTCTCCTAGAAGGTAGGAAACCTGCATAACCAGTGACATTATTTCCCACTAATGGGAACCTATTGTTACTGTAGTTGCTATTGTTATAAATCTTAATGTCATTTTTGTTCCTGTTATTGTTATCCGTATTTTAATTGTTATTCCTTAGCTTCACTTATCTCGTGCCGAGTCCATCAGGAATTCGGAAAGCCATCTTGTACCCTCGCATGGCTTCGACCATGGTGGGTTCAACCTCCACTGGTCTCGCAGGCCTTTGCACCCCCTGATTGCCCCATTTTGGTGCTTTGCCCTCAGGGATTTTACCCAGTGGCACTGCTTTCTTGGCCTTACCTTCCATGGTTTGTACACCCCTAAACTTCTACCATCTAAGGTTAGATTATCCAGATCTAAGAAGGATTTATACTGTACCCAAGGGGTTTCGACACCCACTTTTGGGGACTAAGTCCTTATCGTGGCACTCCCAGGTAATACCTCCCAACTCCAAACCAGGGTTATTAAACTCTTGGAGCTTTACTGCACAAACCCTTCCTCAGGATGCTTGTTTCATTGGGGTCTGGTCCCCAACGATTGATGATACAGAGCCGGGACAGGACGAAGATGGTTCTCGAAACGTCGGTGCATTCGCCATCAACCACCTGACACGGCTGATAGCCCGAGAAGAATTCATTATATTTAGTCGCCGTGAAAACTTCAGATCATACATAACGAATTGATCTTTGTAATGGTAAAGTGTTGTGATTTCTTTGAGATGTGGACTGAATTCTTAAATATTACTTGAACGAGCTTTGGTTACATGTCGATTGGATTTAGCTAGGCAGGACACAGGTCTCAATGTCAGGTTAAGAGAGAAAGGAACGTTGCGTTCCATAAATCCTTGAGATATAAGACATTATAATCCTGAATGCTGTACGAATGTGCTTTGTTCCCTTCCTACAATTCACATGTCTTATTTCTCCCTCCAAGCATCCTGACGTCAGTGCGTGAAAGTTGTAGTTTACTGAGATGAAGGTCACTTCTCAAAACAATGAGGGCGAGACAGTGGTAAATCACATCATTACTCTTTCGTGTTGCATAATCACATGTTCGCAGATCACGTGCGCGACTGTGATCTCAACACTGACACTTCCTTCTTCCTTACTTTGTGTGTATTTATTCATTTTCTTTTGTCTTAATTATCCTGTTCCTTCATGCTCTTTCTGACCGTTTACTGCCCCTGCTTTTCAACTACGATTACGCCTTTCCCCTGTTTCCTCCTTTCGTTCTACAGACTTTTCTCCGTTTTATTATCAGCATTCCACATTGCTTTTTCTATCTTTCGTCCCTGCTCTTCTTCATACTCGCTTTCATTAATTTCGTAGATACTTTCAATGAAACACAAAAGAGACAAGAATTTTATCCTGTAAAAATACTGTCCTTGCAGTGATTCTGTATGAAGTCAACAGGATTATCAGGACAGCTTCGTATTACGAAAAGACATTTCTGCAACGTGAGGGTCCTTCTACCCTTTGAAGCCGGAGCTCGTCTAAATAACATTTTGGAATTCGGTACGTACCTCAAAGAAAACACTTCACCATTACAAAGACAAATTGGCTAATAATTATTAAAAAAACACTTTATTCTGAGAATATACAAGACTCGTAAATACAAACCGTAGAATGATCGACTATTAAAGCAGGTGGTACATATACCATTAACCTTAAATGGTTGAGTAGACTTTTTAACATGGTCATCAGACCGTAAAAATAATCTTAAAAATTGATAAATTCAAAAATTCTTTACGTAACTAAACTAACTTAAACTGACTGATAAGCTAACAGTGAAGTTACATGACCAGTTAGTTGACTCACATATTACATAAACGAAGATAAACCCTTAGAAACACAAAGCTCATTTAAATAGTTTTCACAAATTCATTTCCTCCCTCAAATAAAACGAAATGTTTCTCTATTACAAAAATCAGTTGGTCATTGATGCAATGCAATCGATATAAATAATCGCTGTCTGAAATTGTGCGATTACCACGAACTATAAATTCGTAATTATACAATTTAGTGATCGATTTATATGCGTAAGTTTCGCTAATACAGATTCGGACAGCATTAAATACGCCAGATATATCACTAAAGTATCGAGTCGTAAGAATTGTTCTGATTGTCAACATACAACAAAAGAAGGTTGCTGTCTTCTGGGTTGTAGCGCCGTGTAGCCCGTTAGAAGTTTACCAACGTTTCAGAGGTATCTGATGCCTCCATCAACAGGACGATTACCCTAATATACCGAAGAGGATATGGAAACGGGTGGTCGTAACATAATTTAAGGCTAACTACAATAAATCCGAATCGGCACAGACTGTTTCAGGGCCAACATTTAAACATGAATACTCCTGAATACAAAACAACTGTACTAACCACTCGACCGTAACTTACGATGAAGGTATGTTGATCCTGATTGATAGTAGGATAAAGCAGGATAATGTATAGAGATGAGGTCACCTTTAGTGGCATGATATTCAAAATTTCATTAAAATCTATTCAAGATTATTATGGGCACACAATGATACAATAAGCCTATGAACACTTATAAAATAAACGAATTGGGCTTAAAAGTGGTCTACCAGACAGTGACTAGATTGTATCCTGTTCCTGTATACTACTAACGAGTTTGAATTCTGTGGCCTGAGTTCGTGTGTATCGATTCAACACCGAGATTCGTAAAGCTGTATCCATTCATGCAGTTTGGTGCCTCTCTGATGTGTAGATTAATAAATGCAACTGACCTGCGCTAAAATCTGACCGAATTTGAGCCCACTTACGTAACATTTAACGTAAATTGATTTGTCTCTTTGTTACGAATAAACCATAGGCATATAGCCTATTCGTGGGAAGATCCAGGTTGTTCACCGCCATCTCTACCCTGGGCATTTCGATTGAGAGTTCATTTTATGTCATAGCTACATACGCAACATCACGAGAAAAACCCTGCTGGGGGAAGTCGTTTCTGGTGCGGTGCGGGGCGGAAGGTTACTTATCAGCTGGACTAGAGGGCTGCTATTGGTGGGAAGTGTGATACGTCACAGTTTAAGGCTACTACACACAGACTGAAAACATCAAGCAGTTGAGAGTAGTGTGTAGTGAACGCACCTCTGATATGTTCTGTGGGTGTTGCGATAATATTCTAGATTAAATCACTGTGCCACTGTGAGGTAAACTTAAAGCTGTACCTATTTGAACACATGAAAGCCTGTCGTCTGTTGTTCTTTCAGTGGTCGTGGAACGAATGCTTTTAGGATCGGTCGTCACTCACCGTGAAATCTTGCGCATGCGCGTATATCGAATTCCTAGCAGGGATTTTCTCCTGATCTGTGAACTGTACTTATGCAACATCACCATGAAGACTATTGTAACCCTGGATCACGTAGCTTTAAAAAACACAGTTAACAGTTAACTTATCTCACACTCACCCTCAAGACAAATAATAAATAAATAAATAAATGTAAAGTGTTTAAATATAGATTATGAAGTGGATGAATAAAAGAAGGAGCTAGTGTACTGCTATGTAGCCCAGGTATAATATAAAATAATATTGCTGATTTCAATATTATTATTTTCAGTTGACATGTGTGTGTGCACAAAATATCGGCATAAAGTCAATTAACAGATATGAATTTTCCGAATGTCACATAACATCTCAATAGCATATTACGTCTCATGTCCAACAAGTAAACTATTTTGACTTTATTCGGGGACTTTTGACAACCGTAAAAAATGCAAGTGGTTCTAAATGTTCGCTGTATAATTACATCATCACATTGAAAGCATCATGCTAAAAGGGCGTATCAAAATATTTTCAATTTAGTCTAACAACACGGCATAAGGGCGTATAAACACCAATAATGCACATTTGACAAATCAAACAAGCGTAAAAATTCAGTAATTTCACTGATAAACGTATCTGTTACGATGCCCTCTATAAGAATCAGGTCAGATTCAATAAAGCAGATATTCTTTCGGGCAAAATAATAATAAAATAGTCAATTATTAAGTAGTCATTAGATGTTAATTCTTAAATGTGGTTTTCAACTAGTACTTTCAGGCTTTAATTTACATATTATCGTGACTGGAATAGCCTTCAACATCTGTTTTTACATTCCATCGCTGTTTAGCGTGTGAATGCTTTGACAGAATTGCTATCCGCATTTTAACTGCGAAATAAAATTTAAATTCAAAGTACAACTACAGTGGATTTTTCAAATCAGGAGGTCAGAATTATTAATGACCTAACAAAGGCATTCAATTTTCATTTATGATCATGTTAATTTTATTCGTGTTCACCAACATTAGAACATATCTGTTGAAATGTACATTTCACAGATTACTAGATATAAATAAACAACTTACTGTACAATGTAAAGCTTTTGTGGCGTCTGAAGTCTATGAAAGACTCTCGGGTTACAAGCCGCGTCAGGTGGCTGAATGGAGAATAAACCACATCTTCTGCAAATATTTCTTAATAGTAGTTCCTTAATGCAGTGTGAATTACCATCATAATAGTACAACCTTACAATGTTGTACCAACTAAAATCTTAACCAAAGTGTCAACATAACCTAACTAACCTAATAAAAATTATAGTGCCATCTTGAAACCCAGATAGAATAGCCAACCTAACCTAATAAAAAATAAATCCTAGCTAAATCACTAACATCCCTATGATAAGTAAACACACAGAATATATATTTGTATCTTCCACCTTAACAGATTTTGAGAACATAGTTGAAATGCAACATCCAGTTTTGCCCTACATAAAATAGAGTACGTAAAAAATGAAAATGAAAAAAAATGCAAGAATATAGCTTTGTCCGATAAAATATTAGTAAAATGGGATATTCGAAATGGTATTAAGTAAACGAAACGTAAGTGAAACTGCTGCAGGCGAAATGACACATGTGAAATGGATATAGATTAATGTCCTGACACGGACCATGAGTTCTGAGAGCCGGGAATATCCGTGTTGTTTTAGTAATCACCCAAACACGTGTTAAAATAATTCTAGCATTTTATTGTACAGATCATTCGACGAGATTTCTATCATATTAACCAATAATGTGAATACAATCCATAACCGAATAGGAGATTATTACATTACTGGTCTAACAAGTGCCATCCAATGCAATTCAAATAAAAATAATTCATCAGTAAAACAGAGCTTTGGGTTATCTTGTTACAACGTACTAAAATTACAGCTGTAGTACTGTTGCCTGACGAAATGTTACTCCGTACCCCCTCCAACATATGATCACTTTGCTGTGACGGACACAGCCCCCCCCCCCCCCAAAGCCTAAAACGACGGCAGCGCTGTGTAAGAGTATTAGGACGTCACGGAAACAACTGCAGATATTTAGAATGAGAAAATGACAGTAGCGTTTTGTTATTGATATCCTGTGTCTTATTTCTCCACGTGATTATTATCGAGTGTGTAATGGCTATTGGCACTAATAGACTGCTCCAGTATTGTTACCGACATTACGATTCTGAGAAAAGCCATGATTCAAGGCAACTGGTTTTGATGGTATGTACAACCGCTGTTTGCAGGCCGTGACAGCTGACTTGTACCTTAAGTAAGGCATATTGAAGCGGGCTATATTAATTTCATTATAATCCCAGAAAAAGATAAGAATGCAAGTTAATAAACACGTAGCTTGCTGCCAGTAATATTAAACGTGTAGCTCTTAAAATTTCGTTCGCTTCTACAAATTTTAAGGAGGGGTACAGCACAGATTGCCTCGTCCCGAGGCCCTGCACTCCTCTGGGGACAATTGTGGTCTTGAGCAACAGTTCATCATCATGAACACAAACGTTTCTATGTTAAATGCATTTGAACAATGCAAACAGTATAAACAAGGTCACAATAAATACGAGTACAAATGAGAATATCCGGTTGCGCCACGAAGCCATATAGCTATAATTCAGTTAAATTCAATTCTTTATTTTCACGAGCTGACTCAACTGCTACAAGTAGGTCGGTTTGTAGCTTATTAAACAGAAGTGATTTAATGTCAGATAAGTGCTTCTTCCAGACTAAGGAAAACCGAAGTTCCTCGGGTAAGGCCAGACGGCGAAAGTCGAAACTCGAATAGGGCGCATCACCCTCATAGTGAAGGCAGTAAGTATGTGACACGTCGGAGAACTTCTACCAGACTAAAGAGACAATATCTCACAAGTTAGTCATCTTCAGTAAAATTGTTATGGATGGACGGGACAGTTGTGTAAATTAGATAGTAGTTAACGTTGTTACCGACTGAGCTCTTGGCAGTGGCTGCTACCATAGTTTAATACCAAATGTTTCCGTCATAGTTCTAATACCAGTTTGACTGTCGCTGCGGATGGGATGCATACCGTCATACTCCACGTATGTTGCCAACTTCTAACATTAAGTTACCGATCTCTATGTTGGTATGCATGATCTGTGATCTCGAGTGCAAAACAAGCGTTGGACCTGAACTTACCAACCGATTTGTGGCGTTCCTGTGAAAAACTGTCAGCAATATCGGAATATCTCAGAGGACAATAATAATTTCTTAGAGACTGTGTGATTCGTACGTAGCAAAACACGAGACTTCATTTTAAGTGGTAGTTGGGTTGAGTATTTGTGGGTTGATTGAGAAAGTCGTGGCCAATGTAGTTAGCGCTGTCAAATTAACTTGAGTGCGCTCGAAAGGATTCTGAGAATAGTTACAAATATATCTTGCTTTAAATGATTCTAATTGTATTTAAACAGGAAGTAAACGATACTTAAAAATGATTACTATTTTCCTCACCGATTCTAAAATATTAAATAACTACTATGTATAGCTTTCACAAACATTTAAGTTTAAGCTTCATAAATTGTATACTTGCAAAAATATTATTATAGTGATTAAATAAAGAAGTATGAGAAATTATTACAGAATTTTGGTTGAAAAACCTGAAGGGTAGAGACCATTTGAAAGCATTAGAACAGATGAGAGGATAATATTAAGATGGATTTTAAAGACAGTTTGAAAGGAAGTGGACAAAACTCGTCTGGCTCAGGGTAGGTGCCAGTGGCGGGCTCTTACGGACATGGTAATGAACTTTGGGCTTCGTAAAGCCGGATATTTCTTGACCAGCCGAGTGATATTAGCTCTTCAAGAACAACACTGCTACATGAATTTATTTTAATTGTGGTTCATTTACCGACCCCGTCAGCAACTCAGAATATATAGCGTCGAATGATTGAATAATTAATGAACCGGAAATGATAGTTACTTCAGTTAAATTTCAAATACACAGTAAGATTAACTACACTTATAGATAATTTTAATAATTTATAAAACTCTATGGTCCTAACTTATACACAGAATGTCAAGAGTGGAAATTGTGCTCCAATAATATTTAAAATGTGGTCTTCCGCATTTGCATACATCAATAGCAATGATGTTCATTTATTACAAAGTTATGTAAACAACTCTAACACGATTCTGTAATGACTCATTTTTTCTCGTGTTTAATTAAATATTTATTGCAATGAGAAATGTTACAAACAAATTTTGTGGATATTAATTACCTCTATACTTCATGTCGTTTAATTTTTTTGCCCTGCGATTCTTCATTTGATTACAATGTTCGGGTAAGCTGCATGTAACACATCGATTTCCTATATCAAAATTAGAATGACGTATAACTAACTACGTAGGATAGGATCGTTCTTGAGAAGTCGATATTTGATCAGCTGCTCATTAAACTTCCAGCCCTTTATGAAGCTAGTCCATATTCTCACATCTTATTTCTCTACGATCCACTTTAATATTATAATTCAATCTAACGGATTCGCTAACACGCCAGAGTTTTCAGTGGAAGAAGGTGAGAACCTCCCTGCTGGTGAACGGAATCCGGTCGTCCGCTTTTCAGTAATGACACTAGATGGCAGAATAGTTTATTTTACAAATGCTGCTACCATTAAGCAATTTTAGAAGTTCTTTTCTTCTTCTTTTTTCCGGTTTAACAATGTTTATACATTTTCCGGTACCCTTTACGGGTCCCCAACTTTTCAGTTGGCTTGATCTATGGACATTCGGTAGGACTCCTTGGACGAGGGATCGGCCCGTCGCAAGGCCTAGAAGTACTTTAAGAGCGATAAAGATACCTAACGATGCGACCCGATCGATTGTTAACCTCCGGTTTGGATCCGGTTCTGCGGTGTGGCAATGGGCCCTCCGCTGACTTCCTGGTCAAAATATTAAGAAGTCAAGAGGATGGTCCACTGTCATACTGCAAAACCGGAGCAGAAATCGGAGGATAGCAATCAACAAGGCCCCCCTGTTAAGTGATAACGGAAAATAATAAAAGTGATAAGGGATGTCGATAAGACAGAAATAATTCCCTGTCGAGTTTTAACGGGCATTTCCCACTACCACCAATGATAATATAACGTTTGTGACAAACTTGATTCGTAATGAATATATATAGTGTTGGATATTGTTTATATTCTAGGTAGGCTATATATGATATAAACAAATTTCCAATTTTCAGGTTACCAGTTGCTATTATATTGACAGATATTTTAGGCCCTGATGATTTATTTTCATATTCATTACGGCGGTGGGCTCAAAACCAAAACATTCTGTATACTAGGTTAATATGCTAATTATAGTTCGCCTAGATTTCAAAAGATACTGGTATCGATTCCAACTGTCGTCACTAATATCAAAATAAAAGTAATAACAATCTGTTAAAAGGACAGTAAATCTAAAGAGTAAAGTACATCCATGTTCTGAAACGTGGTTTACATCAACTAAACTTCAGAAATTGGATAATGCTCAATGTAATATCCATATAAATATTAATAACTTACCAGTTAATTAAATTGTAAACCTGGCTGAATAAGGAAAAGGATTAAGGAATAATTGTATCACGCTGTGGATAAGACATTCTGTCAGATCTGACCTTTATAATGAATTAGCACAAAGACTTTAAACGAAAAATACGAGATTCATGATAACGATTACCTTTGCATAATAGCATGGGGGAAGGGTATTTCAGTATATCAGTAGAGACGGTAGGAGATATAATAATTTTCCTCTTAGTTGTTACTTCAAAGTACATGGGGCGCAGAGGGCATGTAGGCTACAGGAATAACAGTGGGTGGTATGCGCCATTTTGTGTAGGCGCTTTAGAAAATGTTCGAGATCCCATAACAACTTTCAAGCGCCTTCAATTACAGGCAACTTATCCAGTACCTATATACCACGATGGTGGCAGGAAACAAATTTATGAAATCGATAATTATCCTTTCTGCTCTATCGGCTGTTTTTATTTTTTTATGTCTTACATCCCACACTTTCATTACACAACGGTGTGTCCCGGGAAGCAGCCAATTTTTTTTACCTCGATTTCGTAAGGAAGGAAGACAACATTCAGTAACAGACGTTTCTTGCCTATGCATGAAGTGGCGTAAAAATAATGATTCTTAATCCATTCTTCATGAAAGCGGCTTGTAGAAGTTAACTCCAGTAGATTAAGTTACGCAAATTTCCAAAACGCGTTCTTTACAAACACATCG
The DNA here is from genome assembly GCF_977971745.1 of Zootermopsis nevadensis. Lineage (NCBI taxonomy): Eukaryota > Metazoa > Arthropoda > Insecta > Blattodea > Termopsidae > Zootermopsis > Zootermopsis nevadensis. The sequence continues at coordinate 8,476,766 of NW_028259153.1, read as the reverse complement.
CCTTCTCGACTAATACGATGTATATTTATCTGTTTTTTAACAACGCTATCAGCAGCTCAGACTGAAATGCGTCGAGTGATAGATTTCATAATGAATAATGTATTTGAAAGAATACGCAAGAATGCGATCGTGGCCCATTTCAGTATGATATTCAAGCAGTTGCTAGAGGAGAACTGAAGAAAATTATGAAAAACCTGTCAGGATAGCCAGTCTCTGGGCCGACATTTGAACTCGGAACCCCCAAATACGAAGGAGTGATAACCACTCGATCGTGATGTTCGATTACTCTGTTAGTTAGGTTAGTCCATCACCATCCATTCATGTTGTTATTGTTACCATGAAATATAAGTACCTAAAGCATACACTGAAGCGCAATAAGTAAAATACGTAAATATCTGTAAAAGTACATTTCATTTATGAAAGTGGTGGTACAAGTCAACATACACAGTCAGTAACGTTGAAGGAGAAGAAGAAGAAGGCTTTTGGTTCAGAATTTTCTAGTATGAATCAATTTTACATGTATGATTCAAACTTATACCACTCTTCCCCTTGCATCATGAAGACGGAAACTATCCCTAACAAGCTGTATTCATTATTACTGCAGGGGGGTTTCAGATTATCATATCAACAACCTCACCTCACAAACCAACAAACTAAGAAACCTTGCCACATGTTGGTACTGCGCAATAATACATACGGACATTGTTGGTTCACGCGTCATATTCTGCAGAACTATGACCGGATATCACTAATGATCCCAACCTACTTACAGCGTTTGTAAAAGAAATGACATGAATATGAGCCACAGAAATATATTTGTGTGTCTTCGTGCTAATCGATCAACATGAAATTCACACTGTGGTTCACCTCGACTTGTCTCTTTAGTTTCCTCCTTCATACAGTCGGATGCAATGCACATTGATTTTTTGACATAACGTCGTGTAATGAGCTTCGTGTTGGGTACAAATTTCATACGAGGCGAAAGAGAATCTATGATAGGGGCAGAAGACGTATTGCAATAAGCAGGCCTATATACATATTAAAAATTGCGTCTTTTCAAGGTTCATACGTTATTTGACACTTCTTTCTTAGTAATCAAGAAGGGGAGATGGCGGGACAATCAGTAGACATGGGTGAAAAGAGAAATTAATATATAACTTTAGTTTAAAACAATTCAGAAAGGTACAAATTTAGACACAGGAGGAAAATAAGATAATATTATAATGGGACTTCAATAAACAGTGTATAAAAATAGACTGGATACATCAGGATCATTACAGGTGCCAGTAACGGGCTCTTGAAAACACAAATTACACGCAGGGAAATGAATTTGTTGACTGACTTAGTGACTATCGATTTTTCTAAAAGGACTTTGCACCATGGAGTTCGTTATCCTTCTATTTACATAGTGAGACTAAGTAAAACCACGAAAATATTTCGGGGTAGCCGGCATGGGCTGAAAATCAAACCCGAATCCTCGTGAATGGGCGACAGGATCAGTAGCCTGTAACGTTCGATCGGACAATTCAAACATCGGTTACAAACACGCAGCACGTGGGTTACACAGAATGTTAACGATTCTATAAACATTTTTAGAAATCGCTTCGTACGCGACTGAAATAAATATCATTGAACTTTTACCTTTTGAGATTTCTGGAGAATCATTTCACGTGTCCGGATAACATTTGATTAGTTTTGCAATTAAGAACTTTTCAATCAGAAATAAAGTTGACGTTCTTATGTATTCTGACTTGAGGTCGACCAATACAATCAGTCTGTGCTCATCATACGAATCCAATTTCTACGCATTTACGTTTACAATTTACAACACGATTACAATGCAATTAAAACTTTTAAATCACACTAAAACTTGGTTTATAACAAAATGGGCAAGGGCATCACCTTTTGCCATTTCAGACACATTTTAGTCTATTTTTGTTTGCGGTTATTTATTTATTTTTGGATTTTTAACTATTTTTCAGTATTCCTCAGATTGTACAGTGTGACCCTATTTTTGACGTACAAATTTTAGTGGTGAGTTGTGCATCCAAAAACAATTATCTATATATATTCATATCAATATGGGTCTGAAAATCCTTGTTTTTCAAGTTAAGGGCCTTCTTACATACTGTAATTTGACGGACAAAGCGCCTTGTGTACAGAAGTAGTAGTTGTACACACATTGCACGGCTGTATGCCAAATTGCCTACCGCACAGTGATGACCGGTAACTGAAGGTACTTCGCGTTATAAACGTTCAAGTATCGCAGGGTTAGTGTGGACTGTGGGGACAGAGGAATGCAATGGAAAGGATAATAATTATGCACTGGAAGTCACGAATTGGACTCCAATATGCGACTGTAGTACCCAAAGTTTGCCTCGTGCACCCGGCCGATTCCACCGCTCATTTCTGTTGACACCGGCCACTTTAATATATAGCATTATATGCGTGTAAGTACATTTGCAGTACATTTTGTTTTATTGAATTTTGCCTTTAGGTTTGATACTAGACCATTATTATTACCTTTGCCCGTTTGCTAAGGACTATCCATAGATTCATATTAGTACATTATTTCATTTTTGACTGAGTAAAGTGAGACGAAGATTTGCTGATAAAGTATTTTTCGTGACGTGGAGTGACGGACAATATGAACTATTCCTGCAGGCCCTTTAAGTTTTTAACTTCTTTACACATTGTTAAATTATATGGGCGAAAGCTCAGTAAGCTTCATGGCTGGTATGTTATCTGATAAAAAAAATATATTCAATTCAATACAGAAGCCTACCGCTCAGATGAATACGGTTATATGAACACGTGGAAGTGTATTTATTCATGTATGTAACATTACATAAAGGAAGATATATATAATCAACATCCCTTAATGCAGGAAAATGTTTTCTACTTTAGTAAATTGAACTGTTGGTGTATGTTGTTAACACTAAATTATCCTTCATAGACTGAGCTAAGAGACACTTTATGTTAAAACTGCACTCACTTGATGAAGTAATTTAATGTTTCTTGAAGTATATATTACGGTCATGTTCGGTCAATTTCACTGGTAACGTAAAGACGTAAGATTTTTGGAATTAAACTGTTTCATTTTAACTAGGATAAATACAGCAATACTATATATTATCACAATTTTACAGTCAAAATCAGTATATATCTTTGTTTCTTGCAACAAAAATAGCTTTCGCCAATAGTTGTAAGATATTTTGTGTTCGAACCATCCAATAAAAAGAACGAAAAGTAAATATCTTTATGCAGGTACGAGGTGTGATCGGAAAGTTTAAAGACTGTGTCAATAGAGGGCGAACCGGATGTAGTACGAGCTTCTGCCGCTAGGGGGTGCGGCCTACATTCATAACGATTAAGTGTGTGCCAGCCGGCATCATCGAATTAGCATTTGTTTCTTAGTTACGGGCGTTTTGGTAGTGCATTACACCGACCCTCCTGCGATTTCGGAATGGCGTGTGCATTAAAATTTTGCCAAAGACTCGCCAAAACGGCTACGAAAACCTATGAAATGCTAAAGCAAGCATTTGGGGAGTCCGCAATGGGTCGTGCACAAACTTTTGTGTGGCATTCACGTTTTAAAAATGGCCGAACCTCTGTCGATGATGACGAGCGTTCTGGACGACCATCTTCGAGCACAACGCCCGAAAATGTTACGAAGATTCGGCAGGCCATTCACGAAGATCGACGTCGTACCATCAACGACTTGTGCGACATTGTTGGGATAGGCTATGGGACCTGTCAGCTGATTCTAAAGGAAAAACTCCACATGCGACGCATCATGACAACGCGCCAGCGCATACCGCCCTCAAAGTTCGGCAGTTTTTGGCCTCAAACACCATGGCCGTCATCCCGCACCCTCCTTATTCGCCGGATTTAGCTCCGTGTGACTTCTTCCTCTTCCCAAAGATGAAAATTCAGCTAAAGGGAAGGAGATTTGAGACGATAGAAGAGATTCAGGCAGAATCGCAGATGGTGCTTGACAGGCTGACAAAGAAAGATTTCCAGGGATGCTTCCAGGCCTGGCAGCGGCGCTGGGATCGTTGTGTTCACTCCCAGGGGAACTACTTCGAGGGTGATGGATGAATTTAATACCTGAGATAAGTATACGGGTTTTTATAGGCGCAGTCTAGAAACTTTCCGATCGCACCTCATATATTAAAAGCTAAAACGTATGCGTGGGCGTGATTATATATTTTTAGTAAACTTTTACACAACTGTGATACATGGCACCTCACTTTAAACGGAGAAACATAGACGTACACGTTGAAAGAACATTTTCCGACGAAAATGTTTGAAAAAAAAAGTGAAATTGAAAGACAGGAAGCTACATAACAATTTTCACAATTAGTATTCCACATATAACACTGTTAAGATTAGATACATACGGATTGCAATGTTGGAATGTAATATGAAACTTGAAACGCCTTAAAAATGTCATTGGAAGAAACCACTTTAGAGAAGTTAAAATCCTTCGCACGAAAGTCCAACAACGATTTATCTCCAGTGCTAATTCATTTAAGTTCAATTCAGTTCAGTTAACATCCATTCAACGTGTTATTCTATGATGCATTTTAATATTACACATATGCCCCTATAATATCAGTATTTAAAATGAGCCACACACAATATAATTTCCTATCCAAATTCTATTATACATATACATTTTCATTATACCTATCTTAATTTGACGATAAACTCAATATATATCAACTCGAGATAATACGTTGGTCTGTAACCTGGAATCTGAGACGCAAATAACCGGAAGGTCTGTAGCAAAATATACTTCAACCCACCAGGACCACAAGCTAGTGACGTAGGCAAAACGTATCCAACATCTAGAGGATTTCTAGGAAAAGTACCGTACACTTTAAGGTTTCCTGTCTCGAGGAATACTTAAGTCTGAGAATATATATATATACACACACACACATACGGAATATGATGCATGCAACTTGGTGAAATAAAATTGTAAGTGCTAAACTTTAACAATGCTGTCAGGAATTATGAACGAACGAGTTTAACAGCCAAATACGTGGAGGTTACCACTGCGCATGCATTCGCCTTAGCTGAACGAATCAGTTATCAGCCTGGGCCGAAGGATACGAGGTGCGATCGAAAGGTTTCAAGACTGCGCCTATAAAAACCCGTACACTTATCTCAGGTATTAAATTCATCCATCACCCTCGAAGTAGTTCCCCTGGGAGTGAACACAACGATCCCAGCGCCGCTGCCAGGCCTGGAAGCATCCCTGGAAATCTTTCTTTGTCAGCCTGTCAAGCACCATCTGCGATTCTGCCTGAATCTCTTCTATCGTCTCAAATCTCCTTCCCTTTAGCTGAATTTTCATCTTTGGGAAGAGGAAGAAGTCACACGGAGCTTAGAAAGGACGTCGGGGTCGGTTCTTGCAAGATCTTTGAGCTCCTGACAAACGAGAAGTCGATTCTGCTTCTGGTCCTCAGACAGGATGCGTCGCATGTGGAGTTCTTCCTTTAGAATCAGCTGACAGGTCCCATAGCCTATCCCAACAATGTTGCACAAGTCGTTGATGGTACGACGTCGATCTTCGTGAATGGCCTGCCGAATCTTCGTAACATTTTCGGGCGTTGTGCTCGAAGATGGTCGTCCAGAACGCTCGTCATCATCGACAGAGGTTCGGCCATTTTTAAAACGTGAATGCCACACAAAAGTTTGTGCACGACCCATTGCGGACTCCCCAAATGCTTGCTTTAGCATTTCATAGGTTTCCGTAGCCGTTTTGGCGAGTCTTTGGCAAAATTTGATGCACACGCCATTCCGAAATTGCAGGAGGGTCGGTGTAATGCACTACCAAAACGCCCGTAACTAAGAAACAAATGCTAATTCGATGATGCCGGCTGGCACACTGATTCACTATGAATGTAGGCCGCACCCCCTAGCGGCAGAAGCTCGTACTACATTCGGTTCGCCCTCTATTGACACAGTCTTGAAACTTTCCGATCGCACCTCGTACATTCATTGCAGTGTGTTAAAATTTACACCAGGATTAAACTAAATGAAACAAACTATATCGATAAAGTCATTCATCAATAATATTTTGAGGCACACTGTTGTGGTGACAGCGTTTTCAGAGTCGAGTGTTAAAGAGAAACCTTGGGTTTGTTCCCGAAAAGGGAGTAGGAATTTTTCTTTTAAGTACCACCGCTACCAGAACTGAAGTTACTCGTAATTACTAGACACGCGGAGGAACAACGGTCAAAGCTAGTCACTACTTGTTTTTGTTATCGATGTGAAGTAATATAAGTTACCTCTTCGCCCCTCATACATGTTGATAAGAAAACAGGTAATTTATAAATATTAGGTTTTCTACCAATCATTCAAATTGACAGTTGACATCTCCACAGGACTGGCAACAAAGTCGCGGGGTCACATTCACACCCTGAACGTTGGATTTAACCCAGACAGGATGCAACAAACTTGTGTCGCCACCCCCTGGGGAAGACAACTTCCTTGTTGACCCAAGATAGCAATCTGTGTTTCCTGCCCCGTATGGGCCAACTCAGTCTTAATGTTTTCTATACAGCATGACAAAAAGTTGTTTCCGGAACGCAAAGATACGCATAAGTAGAGCTTATTATATTTGGGTCAACATTGTTATTGACAAGCTTTAATACTGCAGGCTACATTTGAAAAAAGGTATTTAATAACAAAATGGAGTCTTCTATATCTATGAAAATGTCTTTCTTCTTCATATAATGCGATAGACACTCAGGCCTGTTTCGACTTCACATAATCATTTAATCTTTTTGAACCTTTTCGTATGACAAGAACTAGTGAATTACTTGATCTAGGCACCTGAAGTTCTATCTGTACATCATAAACACATAATTTTTTTAAAAAAAACGTGGCTGAAGTGCAAAACTATGAGATTAAATCTGGTGGAAATTTGTACTACTACGATCAGAAATAAAAAAAATATATGTAGTATAATTTAAAGTTCTAATTCATGCTAACGTTTCTACATAGACCGAAGAGGATCTAAAGGCAATTAAGTGAGAATTTCTTCCGGGAACTCCTTGTTCTTCACAGACACGCACATAATTATACAAAACTTCAAGACCCTCAAGAGAATAGAACAAGTCAAGAAATGTAAGCTTTATTGCCGCCAAACATGTACATTTTCAGTTTTATTTAGTTGTATGAGAATCCTGTCTTTTATTCGTACATCTTATTTCTCTTTTACCTTTTCCAGTTGCCCTTTAAAGTAAACAGCACTTACTTCGTAGAGGATTGGATTTCATTCTTTCCTATTTGTAATAGCAATATTCTTTCTCATATAAATTCAGAACTGAACAAAATTAGACAAGGTTATATATTAACAGAAAACAATAACTTAATATTCGTACTTACTGTTTGCAATTCTGGTTATGTTAAGTAATTTCCGTATATTATACATAATTTTACACAAATTTACACTTAAAATTCTCAAGACGAAATAAATAGAGGTTTTGGCTTAATCTAGGCTACAGTTTAAACATGTATTATTGCACACGGAAAAATAAATGCCTCAACCGATCGCTAAAAGACGAATTTGCAAAGCAGCCAACCCTAACAAAGTTGCTCTGTGACAGTCGCACTTTGTTTTCACAGTCTTTTGTATCGCTGTATTCTGTGTTATCGATAGTTCTTTATTCTCTGATACTTGTACGTAACGAATCCTACATCGGGGAGTGTTACACTCGACTGGGATCGAACTATTTCTCTTGTATCTTTTCACCTGAAGTATTTTGAAATTTCTTTGACTTATCCCTCGTCCTGGTTTTCTTAAAACGCAACGTTTCAGAGACTGGTTCTGTTTCGGCCTGTAAGCATGGAGAAGCTAATCTAAAAGGTTCGTTTGATACAGAAATTTCCCCATTCGCTTGTTTCTGAAACGTTACGTTTTAAGAAAAGCATGGCTAAAAGGCACGAGAAGTAGAAACTGTAATGGTCTACACTTTCAACAGAACATTAAGAAATTTACTTATTTATTTATAGTTTACTTAAAGACGCTTTTTCAGTAGTTCAGACTACATGGCGTCGAATGAGGATAAAAGTGAATAATTAAATGGAAAGGATGTGGAAGAAAGGATCGTGGCCTAATTCAAGGCACTGAGGGGACAGAGGAAAACTACGGAAAACCTCGGACAGGGTAGCCAGTCTCTGGGCCGAGAATGGAATCCGGGACCTCGCGGAAGTCCATTCCACCTCTACGTTCAGAAATAATCTGAATTATTATTTACTTTTAAAAGGTATTGAACCCACTTTTGTACAACCTCAAAGGGTGAAGATGTTAAATTGTGTTTACCTTCAAACCAACGTTGGCAGGCCTCATTTTATACAAAATATAACTCATCACAACTTCACAATTTGTTTCCTTGTAGCGTGCAACAGAAAAGCATAAAGCCTGAGACTGAATGTCTGCAAGAGATAACTAACTGTGTGAAATGGGCTTTTTAACAAATTAATCGCTTTTAGTAAAGAAGTATAATTGCACTGCCTGTAGTTGCAAAGAACTTTAAGCTTCTGAAGGATCTTAACTTAAACAGTTTAACACGGCCTGTAATTAAAATACGTATATAACAACATATGTCTAACAAAATTACGGAAACAAATGCATAATGTGGAGCTTTATAATGTTTACTCTTTACTAAATACTATTAATAAAATAAAATAAATAAAATGTATGACCGGGACATGCAACACGTATGAAAGTTAAATATGAGTACAAAATATGAGTCGGAAAATATAACGGGACATAACTTGGAAGATCTAGGTGTAGATAAAAAGGTAATATTAAAATGACAAGTTGAAGGCAAACTTGCCGATGTACTTAATTAAGTGCCGGGAAGCATTAGATGGAGGCATGTGATTTTCATGCCCGGTCGCTTAATTCCCGATGTCAATTGAATGGGTCCCTCAGCCGCCTTAAACGCGGTGCCAAAAAGAAAAACGTCTGCCTCTGCTGGGAATTGAACCCTGGTAACTCAGCTCGTAGCCTCACTATACTACTGAATTACTATCTTAATGAACTTTACATTTTTCAAATATCCACAGACATAAAACACTAAACTGAATTGCTGTAACTTATAACTCCGCGAATCTACACAGAGTTTTAAAAGAATCAGTACATTTGTCTGTAGCATGTACTGTGAAACAATCGAATGACGGACAGACGAACATTGAGAGTTATGGAGACAGAATTCTGTTTTTTAAAGTTCTTGAAATAATTATTATGCAACATAGAAAATAAGTAAACCAAGTAAAGACGTCATTTAGGGCAGAATAGATTACTGATGACTAAAACAAATTGCGGGTGTGGATGGAAAGATGCAGCCACAATAAACCTCTAAAACAGATGCAAAAATCCATAAATCTTATACGAACGTCTAGACCAGTCTTAGTAACTTCACTACTCAATTTCGATGATAAGAAGTTTGGACTTATGACACGTATTTTCCCTTAAAATGCTCCTGTTTGCTTACAGGATAAACAGAAATGATAAATTAATAATTAGCATATAAATTTTACAACCCATGCCTGCGGAGAATGTTCAATACTTTACTAACTAAATAACTAACTAACTAGATGGCTTACCGAACCCGAAGGTTCATCACCGAATTAACCAAAGCCCTCCTGGGCCAACAAAATCTCCTTCAACTCCTATCTCCCATAGATCCCGCCTGAGATTATCCTCCCATCTACGTCTAGGTCTCCCCAGCGGTCTCTTCTCTTCAGGCTTCCCAACCAGTACCCGGTGCACACCTCTTGTCCCATCCATGCGCGCTACATGCCCCGCCCATCCCATTCTTCTCGACTTAATCACCCTGACAATACTGAGGGAGGAGTACAGATTTTTAAGTTCTTCATTATGCAGTTTTCTCCACGCCCCATCGTCTTCCCTCTTGGGCCCAAATATCCTCAACACTCTATTCTCAAACACCTGCAATACTTTACAGTCAAATTAATAAGATCATGCCTAAAAATGTTTCATATAGTCTCGGAAGAGTATGATAAATCGACATGTTCGTATGTTTTTAAATATTAAATATCGCTCGATACAAAAGTTATTAGTTATCACCCATCACCATACCATATTCCACGTGCTTACTTATAACGGCTCACTGTATGTCACAGATTGAAAAATAAATATAGATTTATCATTACGGACATGTTGTCATTTTCTGTTCTACCAAAAGAAAGGAATTTAACAAGAGGCACACATGTTTAAGCTTGTTCGCAACTAAAACGTGCAAAAACGCGATTACCAACTTCCGCCCGCTCCAGAACCGGTCAACGGATTTTCATGAAATTTAATACTGAGGAGTTTCACTAAAATTTGTAGACACATTCTAATTTTGTTTCAGCTCCAACAATAATGAGCCCTTCATATGAATACCTAAGTTAGATGCGCTTCTTCGCGCCAAAGTGGTTGGGTGATCTGGCATACAAAATGGCACAATCCTATATCAAGTGACGCAGCGACTCCCATTTCAGAAGTTTGCATGATCGCCATTACAATGTTAACTAACACCATTGGGCAGAGTCCTCATTTAGAAGCTAATAGACCCTCTTGAGGTCAACACATTGCCCATCTTTCATGGAATACGAAGGTCGTTTACCATGTTCAAAGGAATCTACCACAAGACCCTATCCTGAGCCAAATGAATCAAACCCATTTCATATTTGTTTAAAACCCACTTTAATATTATATTTTCATTAAGCCTAGGTCTTGCGACTAAAATTCTGAACGCATTTGTCAAAATTTCCTTGCGTGCTACACGCTCCGCCCAGGAACTTCTCCTTTATATTTCAACCTAATACTGACTGTAGCAAAGTTAGATTTACGAAGCTCCTAATTAGGCCTTTGCAATTATGTCCAGGTAATCGCTTATAACATACAGATTTTAAGCAGTATTTCTCAACAAGTGAATTCCCCTGCATCCAACCGAGTCTTATTCAGAAGTACTTGGTTTGAATCTAAAGCCGGTTACCTCTGGCTGAGTGTTTCATGGATTTTCATCATTAATGCATGGCGGACAACAAAATCACTTTCTTCCAGCCTCCCCAAACCGCAATCACTTTTAAATGCCATGAAATACATGACCCAATCACTGAACTACTTGTCAGAGCAGGAAATCAATAAGTCACAATTGTTCCAAGACATGACATCACTGAAATATACAAGTATGTAGCTGTAAATACAGTACAATTAATAAATGCATAATGCCCTCATTTTATTATCGATATTCTGAAATTGTATAAGTGTGCACCAAGTTTGGAAACGGTGTGGAATGAAGTGGTCGTGGAGTATTTAAATGTGTCATGAAAGAATTTCGTAAAACGACAGAGAAAAGTAATGAAACACCTTGGTCAAGACAGCCGACATCCCACCTGAAGTTAAGGATCACTAAGAGACTGGGGTGGAGGGATAAATGAACGTGGACGTGTTTTATCCAGATAACATAATAGTGTTTGCACAATATAGGGAGAATCACGGAAAGTTCGATTACACGTTATGCCCAGGATTCGAAATATGTGCCACCTAGTACACGATCATGATACCGAGAAGATTAGGGTAATTAAATACTACAATCCACTACGTAGTTTGAATTTAATCACCGAGTAAAAAAAAAATAGCCACTGAATCTTAAGGGTACTGTAAGTAGATCGAATTTCTTAATTCGATAAAAAACATATCACTTTTCTCAACGATAGTATAAGTAGTTTAAATCGCGATATTATATAAAAAATAATCGCTGGATCTCATCGATAGTAATAAAGTTTGAATATCGTCATTAAAGAATAAAAAAATATTTTTTCCGATACTATAAATATTTTTAAATACGTCATTATTAATCAGTGAATCTTATCGATACCACAAGTAATACGAACATTAAATAAGAAACTGATAATTGAATCTAACCGATAACTTAAGTAATGTAAAGATCTTCCTTTAACATAAATAAATTTGAACAGTGTCATTCGTCACTCACTACACATTTCCGGCAGGAGGAGTTCGCAGCAAACAAATGCGACTTGACTTACCTGTTGAAGTCCATGGCGTCGATCTCGTCGTAGAGACGGCTGGCTGGCACAGCTGCGGCATCCATGGTTCATGCTGCTTCAAGACGTCGCGACGCCGGATCACATCTGATAGTCGTTCACACTAACAGACACCAAGCAAATGTGTTGCTTAGCAACGCAACCCAACGTCACTCGCATGCGTGTCTGGACGTCGCTTGTTGCGACATGAATATAACAGCACCACGTCGTGGATTTCCTCAGACACAAGGCACTATATAATGCAAGAATACCTTTATTATACCTTTTGAATCAACAGTTTCATAGGTAAAAGAAATGAGGTGATGAGTGGGATCGACAGACCCCGGAACCTTCACCTATTGGCGTGGGTTGTTGAATACGACCGCAATAGCCCTCGAATCGAGAAAAACCAGTGCCCGGGAATATGTATTTCTTTGATGGTTTAACTACGCCGCATCAAATAGATACATTTCGCAGCATCCAATGTAACTACGGTCATTGATTAATACTGCGAACACCAAACAAACCAAACAAAAGATTTTAAGACGTGTTCCTTTTTATTCCTTTTAGACAGAAATCTTCAGTATAAAGTTTAATTACTGTCGTATTTTGCCACTTTAATTTTTTAAAACCCTGCGAAAACTATATCGACCGCACGCTTTAACATTCAAAATTCTGCATTTTCCCCATTAAATCTATTACAAGATTTCATCCAACTCTGGAACCAGCTACCTTCGGATGTTTTAGGGACTCTCTCCTGTAAACCAAGTGCTTTTAGGAAGAAGGTTAGAAAAGTGAAAAATGAGGTGAAGTGAAGGGGGGTAAATCGGGGTGAGGATGGGAAGGCTTCATAAGTATACTGAAGTGATGTGAAGAGAAGGTCCTGATGAAATGTGAGTGCATCAGTTCATGACGTATGTAATTCATTACTGTTACTGCCCTATGTCTAGTTGGTATTAATTTTTAAATTATCTACTTTAGGTTATCTGTTGTGCTGCCTTATGCTTTTGTAATCATGAGTTGTTTTATTTTGTTGTGTCTTATTGTTTTGTTGTGTCTTATTGTAGGACCACTGCCACCGGGTATAAACCCATTTGCAGTTAATAATAAATAATAATAATAATAATACAGAAATGTTCTTGACGTTCATTTACAAATCAGGTACATATCTATTGCTAAAAAAAATAATCAAACCAAGGCATACTGCATAGTCAGAAATTTGTCTTGCATTTCCTTAGCTGCATACGAAATTGACAAAGATAACTCTCGCAATTGTTACTAGCTTTGCCAACTGTGGGACCTGGTTTTGTGCCATTTTTTTCCTACACACGTAAAAACAGATGGGCCCCGCATCAAGACAGCCACAGAGAGACAGACAGACATTTGCTGCGAGGAAAATTGTAATTGCATCCGAAACCAGTTCTGTATGTTACAGGTTAGCACTGCAGTGTGTCTTTTTGTAACACTATTTTATATTTTACTAGTAAATTGCCTGTCTAGAACGACGGAAAAATCTGCAGTAGTGAACGGTCATAAATATTACTGCACCATAGGGCTCAATATCTCTTAACAGCATTACCATGCAGTTGTTATGACACCACACATTCATGAATACTAACCCGTAAGGTCCAAAATCCCTTAACAGCAAATGGTCACACGCCAATCGACCAACCATACATAACTTTATTATTACTTTATGGATAGATGTCTTGTGTTACTGGCTCATACACACTTTGTGTTTAGCGAAGAAATGAGAAACTAGACATTCATTAGTGTTAACAGCGGCCTTGTTCTTGCGGTGTTTTTTTTTTTGGGGGGGGGAAGGGAACCCCCGAACTTCGCAAAGGATTACCGTGCTACTTTATTTTTTATTCATAACATTTAACTAAAATTAGTCCATATCAAAGCATCACAAAATTACTATATAGTTATACAGCATGTAAATGAACTATTCAGACTTACACGAACTGACAATTCACATCTAAAGCCATTACCCGCTTTCAGTTATTTTAGTTCTTATTTTATTAATTACGCTTTCACAACTACGTGCAATATAATTTTAGCATCGAAGACGATAACCGTGAATGATAAATTCGGTAGGAAGTGGCCGTCGTCCTTAAAATAAAGAAAACCACGAAACAATCAGCCGAAACGGCAAGCCTCCGGCCCGAAACTAGTACATAAAACTGCTTGACACCCAAATAACTGGTTAGTTTACGACGTTGTGACAGCTGAGGTTGTGTATAATCGTATGAAATGGATAAATTATTATAAATAAAGTTGGAAGGGGTGTGGCAGAAAACAGTAGTGGTCGTCGTCCATGTACTTTGTTGCCACAAGAGCTGTTTACAAGAACCGACAAATTAGGAAATGGACGCAGAGCGTAACAGTTCTGCCAGGTTCGCCAGCATCTGACCTTTGCAAGCGCAGCCAGTAACATCAGAGTGGTCTGGACCTAATGACCAATGAGTGGGTGGAGTATGTGGTGCATCACAGAGGATGTCCCCACGTGGTGTTGTTGCTGGCTGGGGATCCATCACCTAATCACTTCCGCGAGGAGAAATGTATCTAGGTCTTAAGCAAACTGTAAGTTATTGTCAGATTTGAACCAACAATGGAATGTGTAGAACTCCCCAAAATCAAATTAAATTAATTTTTAAGCGGCTCTTGAGTTGTTATATGCCGACAGACGGACAGAGAAACACGACGATGGCAACAAAAGCATTTTTATAAATTTCAGTTGTGAATGTGCCTAGAACAAGAAACTGACTTATGCACTGCTATAAACAAGAATGGTCTCGTGATCATATTTTAAACTCAGAACCTTATTCTAGACTGCCAGAGTGCTTTTATTTTGTGGGACCACAGCCATGACACCACGAGGGAAACTAAATCTGTTTTTTTTAAAATTTAAAAGTTTTTGAATTACTGGCCTAAGTTTCATAATTTCACAAGTTCAAATGAGCCCCAACTTCTTTGACTTGATTTTCCATTCTTTTCACACGATGACTAAAGAAATATCATCACTTTTCTATAGACTAGGAGTGTGTTTCAGAAAGAAAGGTAAAGCATGTCTCACTTTGCATGAGTGGGAGATTCTATACCATCCACCACACAGTCCTGACCACGGATCGAATCCATTTTCATAATTGTCCCAGTGTAATTATTTCCAATGTATATTTACTTACTTTTTTAAACATTCTCCTAACTGTTGTGTGAAAAATATGTGGTATATACAGTTTTGTGCTGTCCAGTTTACTCTAAGTGCATGGGATATACAAATGGACACTTTGTAATGAAAAGGTCTTTAAAAGTTTCAATTTTTGTATGTGAAATTGCTCCTGAGTGAAAGGCAATGAACTAATACTCCACTTACACTGCTGGATTTTTTAGAGTTAAAACATCAGAGGCCCTACAATTTAAAATTGATTCATATAATAATGTAATGATCCTGTGAAACACCAACACAGAAACAACAGCTCCAGGGAAGAGATTTTCAATAATACAACAAATATCAGAAACCTTTCTTTATTCTGAATGGTTATTAAAAATTGTTTTAATAAAATGTTTTCCAGACCATTTACCTTCGAATTTAAGTGATCGCCTTTCTTCATTGCCAGTCCACGCTAACTGAAGGGAAGTTACGAGGAAAACAAATTAAAGGCAGTAGGACAAATTGTATATTCCACCAACAAGGGTTATGAAATTATGGTGCCATCTACACATTGGTACCAAAAGTAACTAATCACTCCGGCACGTATATGTTCTTCGAACAGATGGTAGCAGAGTATGTAGCTCTTACCCTGCAATCTGTCGTCAAGTGTTGTAACTGCCAGTTTACAGCCTCTGCGGAGCAGTTTGCTAAAGTTGTTGGCATAGTGGTCGCAGTAGTTTTTGGCCGGTAGAATATTCAAAAGGATATGAGCGAGACACTTGTACGATAGTATAATGTTTCGTCTGCCACCGGCCACAACTACTGCATCTGCTATATCTCCTGTGATTACAGCAACCAAGAAATGATCTGGTGGGATTTCGGGTTCTCAAGGCGGTGCGTAAGCAGTTCACCCACGTGTCAGAGGTGATTGCTCATTCCGTTGATGATGGAGGCAGCACATATCTCTGAAACGTCTGTAAACTTATACCAGATTACATATTTTCTTAAAAACGGGAGAGGTGCTTCAGGCCACGCTCGCAATGGTTGAACGATTTTGCATCACAACAAGAACTGCAGATGACGAACTGCAACTGCAGTCTTCGCCTGTCCTCAACCCACAACTGGTGATTGGCTGTTGTTATGTTCCAGCTAAGGTCAATCCTTTTCTTAAGGAAAGAAATTAACTATGGTCTGGTGTAAGTTTACCGACGTTCCAGATGTGCTTGCTGCCTCCATCAACAATGCTATGAGCGTGGTACCGTAATTAATTACCGACATTGAAGGGTAAAAACTTTAATAGTTATGGATTACCAACCAAGCTATTTACAGTAGGCTAGTGATAAAAAAAACCCAACAACAATACAGGTACTTCTCAATACTGACCTGTGCTGTAATAAACATAAACAAATTAAAGGGTTTCATAATGCAAACAGAGCTGTAAATTAAAATTTCCTGAGAAACCAATTTTACTTGTTATATCTGGGAGAAATTTTGTATACAAACTGTGAAGTCATCATTTGCCTGCCATAACCAAGAACTCATCCATGTTCATTATAGCCATGTTGTACTGTATATATATATGTTATGCAATTATTAATCCAATATGAAATATACATTTCAGTTATAATACAAATAAAAATGAAAAGCCTTACTTTGATTCCATAAGTTCCTCCATCATAAGTATTGGCTCTGTAGTGGGAAGCTTGCATCTGGATGACCGAGCTATAGTACAGCTGTCTCAAATTAGTTCTTCCTAATATGAAGAGGAAATATCTGTGGAAGGTATACACAGCAAAAATATACAAATTAATTTGTCAAAATATTTATTTAAAAAATAACATCTTACTACAGCTAACATAATTATGTGTCATGTATCACAGACATTTTTGGTTGATAAGCAGAATCTGAAAGTTTATGTTAACTAAGGCCTTTCCTATCTACACACTGCATTGTAACACTTACATAATACAAGTATTTACTGCAGTTAACATAACTATATGAGAATACTGTCTTCCAGCAAAAGCATCAATGCAGTTCTTACTCTGAAATCATGCAGTATCACATTTGTGCAACTAACTTCAAGAATGTGGCAGTGTAACTCTTCATAAAGCATGAATTCCTACACATTCTGCTTGTAGTAAGCTAGTGAACATTCAGACACAGTAACTAAGTACCATTAATCTGTAAAAACTAATCTGGATCTGGTGTCTATTATACTTTGAACAGACTACAAAATACATCCAGACAGCAATAACAATATCCAGACTAAGAGAATGTTGCTCACTGACTTAGAAACATAGCTAAGCCTACCATAAATCTCAGTTATGCATTGTCATTTGTGTAAGTATGGAGATACTATGAAGTACAGTTTGAAATGTGGTAGCATCTCAATAGAAGCCTAGTCCATTATCATCAATGTTCACAGTTCTTCACATTCCTTTGGTTTATTTCAGTTACACTGAGTTTTGACTCACTTATCACATAAGAATACTCTTATGTCAGCACAACTAGTTTCTGCCAATAAAAAACTCCACTCCAATGAAGTCTTTGGTTATCTTTTTTAAGCTTTCATACAAAAACATTTTACCAGTCCCTGATTTAGTAGGTTCACTTCTACTTTTGTCATGAAAATAATCAAACAAAACATTTTCATATATAATCCTAAGTATTTTCAAATATAAATGGAATTACAATTTCAATAATTAACTTTATGCCAGCAAAGTAATAAATCTACCTTACTATAAAACTCTGCAATAACTAATCATATGATAAAATACTTATCTGTGACATTTTATTGATAAACCTGTGAGATTCTCAACATTTGCACTTACCCACTTAATTTTCAAATTCCAGTTTCTTACAACTGCAGATCTGTAGCCATTCAGATATTACACATTCCACATGATTGATTTCAAAATGACCTGATGTATTAATCATCTCCCTAATTTGAGTAGCTTAAGCTAAAGTCTCCCACATCAGCAGTCAGCTGTTTCTTAGTATTTTAACGCACGATGTTGCACTATCTGCACACATATATTTATTTTCACCACAACAGAGAGCATCTCTGGGGATCATCAAGCCTTGAGAGTATATAATTTAACAGTAAATCTGCCACAGTGTTAAGCCAGTTATTTCAATCTAGTGTTAAGATGAGAATGTGTGGAGTTTCACCTCCATAATCTCTGTATACATTAAAGATACAGAGTTAGCTTTTCCTTACAAGGATAATATGTAGGATTTTAATCATCTTTGGCCTCTCTTCTTCTGGTATATGCTCAATCTTAATCAACACAACTTAGAAAGTAAAACCATAAAAGACATTCAAACTGAAATCACACACTCTGAAGTTCCATTTCTGAACTAATGTACTATTTATAAAGTTTATAATTTTATAAACTGTAACAGTGGCTGTTTTTTAAACTTGTTCTACTACAGCTGAACATTTTGTATATTTAATAAATAAAAACAAACTGTAGCTTGCCTTTATAAAATTAAAACTCACAGTATAATTTAACATTTAGAGAGTTTTTGAGTATACTTTCACCATTATGGTAGTACTTGGCAAAGGCTTGGGCAGGAATACTTCTCATACTAAGAGAACAGAGATATTCAATGTATATTTTGAAGACTCAAGATCCAAATGTTTACAGGAGAAATGTAATTATTACAATTTATGACAATACTGTCACTGTAAACGAAACAGATATCTTAAAGGAATAGGTAATGAAGTGTTCCAGCCACTTTATTATCTCAACATCAATTCAGTTGCATGATACTGTTTATTAGGAAGAATAAAGAAATTTTATGATTTAAATAACATTTTATAATCCAGTTTCTACCCCCAAGAAAACGTCATATGTACATTACATACATAATTCACTTAATAATATCTAAGAAACATAATTGGTGTTTATTTTGAGAACTAAATGAAACCCATAAATACACTCCACAGACAACATTCTTAGGTGCTCATTCTCTAAAGGTTTGTCACAATACCTGATTCATTAAAGGAATATTATGCTTGACACTGTCTACTGTCTAAAAAATCTGTCAGTATATCAAACATACAACAATGTTCAACAAGATATTCCTATTTTGAGTTACTGAACTTATGCCAACACATATTTAAGCTAAATAAAACAAAACAACACTGCACCTATTATGAATTAAACTGAATAGACTTTACTCTGATTGGTAAAGGTGTCATATGTTTTATGTCGAGTACAATATTACTTCAGGATATTATAGAACAGGAATTATAAAACACACTGAAGTAGCATGGCTTACAGTAATAACACTGGTGTACACTAACAATAAGACTAAACAACTAAATTAAATTTTCGGTAACTGATTTTTAAAAATGAAAATTCATACGTCACTAAGACACATGAAAAACATTACCATTATCTGTGAGACTAGGGAATGGTAAATTTACCTTCAGAACACTCATCTTACTGAAGCAGGAGTCATTTGGTATGGCTTAGGAATTAAGTATACATTCATTCATTTATATTCACTACTAAGCAGTTTCCTAGCACTTATATGGTATTTACTGTTTATTCATATGAGCCGGGATAGCTCAGTCAGTATAGTGACTAGCTACGGGCTGGACGGCCGGGCTTCGATCCCCGACGGGGCCGGAGGATTTTCCTCTAGCCTCTGCGTCCAGACCGGCGCTGGGGCCCACCCAGCCTCCTCTACAATGGGTACCGGGGATAAAGCCGGCCGGGGCGTGATGCTGACCACTCACCCCCATGTAGTGCCGAGGTCAAGAAAGAGAGGAGCTATACCTCCACTCACCCCAAGCGCCTGTACGGCACGTAGCGGGACAAACTTTACTTTTACTGTTTATTCATATTTCTGTGATAATGAAAGAATGGAAATGGACAGTTGAACAGACCCAGTTTTCTTGTACAGCCTTTAATCCCTTAATGCCATGCACAATCATTTCTCCATTCCTGAAAGACACTGCACAAGTGTAAAGCTAATTTTCCATAAGAGTATTAAACTACCAGATGACACACATTTACTGATGTTGAATGTCTACTTAGTTGTATCTAATGTTATCGTAACATTTTACTACACATTGCCTCCACCGCTCTTCACTAAGAACGCCATGCTGCTGTCTGCCAACTACAATTATACATAAATGAAGTTGTACAAATTCTTGAATTACAAAAAGCTGAAGACATGTAAATGCAAAAATGATTGTATCATACAAACATTGACTAAAATAAAACAAACATGTGGATCTTGGCCAATGATTATTATATCATCTAGTGGTTTGCACCGAGTCTATATTTGGAAAGTACATCATGATAATACAGCTTTCCCCCCCCCCCCCCCCCCCCTCACACACACACACACAAAATAAAAGTAGTAGTAATTCTTCTCCTTTATATCAAGCGAAATCAAACGATACTTATTTGCCCCTTGAACTCAGAAGGGATGATTTATGAAAAATTGGATTTCCATTAAAGATTGCTTGACGTTACTGTAAGATATTAATGAAAGTGGACTGACAACATTTTCAAAGTATAATGACTGCAGACATACCTTCAGGCATAACACAAGATGATCTTTTTTTGCACTGTTCTCTTTTATACTATTTCATAACCCAAAAAGCATCATCTGATTTTTTATGTCACTAATATAGCCCATAAAAATATTTCTTAACTGCACCATAAACCTGTATAAAACAAAAATGATGCTAAAAAAGTAAGAACAATACTTTCCGACACATTTATACGACTTTGAGGAGATAATTTGTGGTCAAAGTGTGATCATTAACTGTTCCTAATTGGATTATATGTTCAAGGAGCTATTTCTTCGCTTCTTTGCATTGTCAGTTTCTGTTATTTGAAGTTTAGCCTTATGGTGGCACTTTCACTTAAAGAGATACCTTAACATGTCATAAAATGCAGCATATTCAAATAAGTTTAATTTCCACTCAGTCGTATTTCTTTAACATTCTCACATCTGGTATATTTTACAAACTTAAATAAGATAATACCTTACTATAAAAGCATTAAAGCATATACTTCCTTTCAACAAACTGAAATCAGTAACGTCAACATAAAGAAAGGTGCACTGTTGCTGGTAGAGTTGCTAACAATATATCTTCCAGACTGTAAGATTAATGTTCTGTGCACGACTGATAACAAGAGACTTGCAGGTGAGGAAGGGAAAATAGAAGCATGGGGGTTGTAAAATACAAATTGTAACAAATATTAAAAAATATGACAAGGAAGCATGAGAGAAATTACTATTGTTACTGTATAAGCAGAGAAATCGTCCCACGCCATAGCCGTGTAGTCTGAGGCATCATGCTTTGGACTGGCGATACGGAATGTGCGCTGGTTCGAGTCTCGGGGGAGAAGAAATTTTCTCATGAGCTTTCAACCAGTGTATGGGACTGGTGCCAACCCAGCATCGTGAGGAAAGCTACAATGAGTAGCGTAAACCGGTCAGGAAAGCTAGCAATGGCTGATGGTTCGTTGTACTGACCACACTTCACCCTATATCTGGTCGGATGATCGTTCACCTCTGCTTAGGCATGTGAACGTGAGGCCAGCAGCCAGCTAGTCGGCTTTGGCTCTCAGAGGGCTGTTATGCCACGAATTTAATTTTAATTTAAGCAGAGAAATCTCGGTCATTGATTTTAATAATTAAAATATAAAGCAGAGACAGGAATGCTACCAATCCATAACAACTTCTCAAATCCTTGGGAAAGAAGAGATGGAAGGGCACTCATAATGTATTTGTGGATGCCTTATAAGCATGTTATCAGAAATTAGATTTCTGTATATATAAATAGTAGTCCCAAGTGTCTCCAAGCTGTTACCAACAATTAAAAAAGATAAATTTTCCTTGGGGACGGAAGTCATCGCAAAGGGTTGTAAGGAGTCTAGGCTTTAGATGGAGAAAATGCCAGTCTAAGAAAAAATTCTGGTGCAGACAGCAGGCATTGCTGGCTGTAAAAATGACCAACATCAATTAAGTCTTCTGCTGAAACCCAAAGAGAAGATACATAACTGATCACTGACAAATCATGGTCACATTGTCTAACTGCCCCCATACATTTGTGACCTAAATCCTGAGTTCACATGGGTAAAAAATTGGAGATTCCTTTGTGAAAACATCCCAGCAGATATGAATCTCCATAAATTATTAAAAGTAACTGAAGACTCAGTGTCACTTGTAACAAAGGACAACTGTCAAAGATTCTGTAAACATATTGAAAATATTAAGAAATAATATTGTAAAACAGTCGAGGTCATTCCTGACATCATACGCCTCAATCCTGACAGCGTAAGTGACTGATTCTGAACATGGAAGCATTGTTCACTACAGCTCTACATCAGATGAAGAGCCAGACCTGTAGCTTGCACAGCCAGTATAACGTGATACACGCTTTTTCACAGATAGTAATCGTAGACAAAAATCCCAACCAACAGTTTGACATTCTTTGCATACCTTCCAAGTCTCTAGCTATCAGTCACACACCATACCTTAACAACTATTATCATCAAGAATTTAAGTGTAAACATCACCAGGTTCTACACTTGAGTTGCATGGACCATGTAGCTTGTTCGCCGTGTCACCTCCGCTCGAGTCTTCCAGTTATGGCGGTCCAGTTTGTGGGCATCACTGTGGGAACGATCTGACAAACACATGTGCAGCTCTAAGCTTTTCATAACTTTACTTCTCATCAGTTTTTTATATCTAGAGTGACTTATTTATTTAAGTAATACCAGATTACAAGCAAAGAAGGAAAAGAAAATGTTTTAATGTAAATGTTAAAAACTGCGGACAAATAAATTAGTTACATAATTTGCTAACAGTTACACATCCCAAGAAGACTAAAATTAGTTTTTAAATTAATTACAGTACAGCCATAATGGTGTTAAAAGAATTGGCTAAAAGTGCATGGATTAAAGGATAATGCAGCAGTAACCAAAAGAGACTTAATTATTTTGTGAATCCAGTTAGTGACCAAGTTTTTGTAACTGAAAAAGAGAGAAGCTTTAAATGCTTCTTAAAATGATTCATTGTCAGGACTTTTTCCATCGTCTGTTCTTTAAAACCCATGACGTTTCAGAGAAAGAACCAGCCTCCGAAATGATGTGGGTTTTAAAGAACAGACGAAAAAGTCCCGACAACGAATAATTTTAAGTGTAATCTACTGTCATGAAAACCCTTTAGAAATGAATTTAAATACTTCTGTTAATATGTGTCTGAGCCAGTGATCTGCAAATTTTTATAAGAAACTGCAGATTCACATATTATAGTTAGAAAAAGACAACAATCTTTTTATAAGATTTGAAGCATTCATGGTGACTAAATTCGATAAAATGTACTTGGGCAACAAACCATGTTAGTTGTGGACAAAGCCCACAACTAACATGGCCTGTTGTCTGAGACGATTTTATCAATAAATTTTTTATATAATTAAAATAAAAAAGGTAGGCACTGACACACACACAGATTCATCACTGATGGTTTTTCAACATTTTCCTCCATACCTTTTGGGTAAGCACATAAATAAACATACTTATGACCATGGATAGTTCCATATCCCCTTTCCATGAGGTTAAATTTTGTAGTGTCATCAAGTGACAGATTAGCATGTGCTGTGGGTGGAAAAAATTTGTAAAACACTGGTCTTAGCCAGTGGTCCCCAACGCGGTGCTCGCGGGCGCCCGCCAAGGCTTTTTTTGGGTGTCCGCGTTGTTACGGAAACAGGTTATACTGAATAATGGAGGCTGTTCAACACAAACATTATAAAATCAAAGCGCACATCTCGACTTACTGACGCCCATCTTGACGATTGTTTGCGAGCAGCAACATCATCCTACACTCCCAAATTTGAAAAACTGGCTGATGAAATGCAGCGCCAAACATCACACTAACTTCCCACTTGAGTAATAATAATTGTACTTTTGATTGCGTGGTTTCTTGTATCATTAAACGTCGTGTTGTGTTGTGTATTATTTGGTGTCCATATCTTATTTGCCCAGAGAAAAGAAAATTTGGCTTTGTTAATTGGTTGGTGCCTGCCACGATCTCATACACTCTCAAATGTGCCCGTAGGCACAAAAAGGTTGGGGACCACTGGTCTAAGCCATTAGTAGGATTCATTCCAAATAACAGTTATGGCAGCACCCAGCAGTTAGGTCACACTTTGACAATTAAAAATAAACTTTAGAAATCTTTCATAAGAAGACATTATATTATTAAAATACTAATTTAATTATAATCTCTTTTATATTTATTTGTTTTGTTCTCATCCATAATTCATGTGGAGGATAAAGTTTACACTTCTGAAGTTAAAAATTATTCTAAAGTAGAAAACATTTGAAGTTGATTGTCCAACTTCATAGTAGTTGATTTAAATTCCCATACAATAGGAATGCTAACCTGCTGGCTGAATCGCAACCTGCGGTTAATGGTTTAGCAGTATGCTAGCGTGACACGCGTAAAGTCTGACTGCACTTAAGACGCGATTCAAGGACAATAAGTGGAAAGGACCTACAAATTATAACAATTTTTAGACTTTTTTTTCTAATATTCACATATCACATTAACTTGGCCAAGAAGTAATTTTCTCCAAATAAAAATGTCACAGCTTAATGTATGAACATTCAATATATTATTCCTTCTGTATTTAACTGAAAGTTTTCTTTGTTTAACAAAGCCACTGAGTCAGTGACAACAGATTTCTCACTATCTTCATAATAATTAGACATCCTGTTAATAGCTTACTTTCATTTGTTTCATCCCATTCTTCTCTCTTAAGCTTGACAAAGGTTTTAACAAATATATTATAATGACATTTAGCAAGGAATTAAGTTAAGCAAACCACAGTAAAGCATAATAAAGCAAGAATTTCAACATTGCTGTGCAGGTATTTTTGAGGCCATGAAGTTCAGATGTGCCAAAAGATGACAGCATAACTAATAAACAATACAATTAGGTTAAACACGTCATCTATAGCTTCATGAAAGTGAATGTTAAAACATTTATCTCAGTCTACAATTTTTAGTTGTGGCCTTTTGCCACCAGATTTTCTGAGATAGTGACAATGTTATGGTTTTCATTAATTATAAATTGGTATGAGTTTGGGAGGCAGCAGTCTAATCTCTGTAATATACTCACTCAACAACACTGAAAATAAATCCCTAATCCTTCATACACAGCGAACCCCAAATATACAGTGTGTCCACAAAGTCCCTTCAGGGTTTTGAAAAATTGTGGCGCGCAAACAAATTGAGCTAGCCACATGCGGTTTGCGGCAGATTACAGTGAAACTCTGGAAGATGGTGCTCCACCTCATTGGGGTCTGCAGGTACGCGCGTACTTAGGACATTTCCAGGAAGATGAATCAGTAGAGACGGTCCAATGCCTTGGCCTCCACGTTCACCAGACATAACACCAATGGATTTTTTCCTGTGGGGTTATGTCAAGAGCAATGTGTTCCGAACACCAGTTAACGGACTTGATGACCTGAAGACCCGTATCAGGAATGCGATCTCGGCTATTCCAGTGGACATGCTCCACAGAACATGGCAAGAACTCGAATATCGTCTGGACGTTCTCCGTGCTACCCACGTCGAGGTCTACTGAGGTCAGTAAAAAACTTCCAGAGTTTCACTGTAATCTGCCGCAAACCGCATGTGGCTAGCTCAATTTGTTTGCGCGCCACAATTTTTCAAAACCCCGAAGGGACTTTGTGGACACACTGTACATTTTTATCAGCAACAATTTATGTGTCTTCAAGGACATTGTTTACGAGAAGAAAGTACAAGTGATCATTTTCAAAAACAGATAAGTTGAGGAACACCCATAAATATTACCAATCCCATTTAAGTAATAACAGCTGAATACTTTTTACCACACTTAACCTTCCTTCTGGTAAGATGGAACAACATCTGTTCATGCAAGTACTAAAATTGTATTAGTATAAGTCATTAAAGCCATTGCCAGGAAAGATCTATTTGAGTACAATTATTATAATTGAAGAAAAAGGGTTGAAGAATGCTGTCTTCAGAATTGTTGTGCTATGCAGTCTGGTAGATGTTTACTGACATTTCAGAGGTCCGCTGGTAAACGTCTACCAGACTGCACAGCGCAACAACCCAGAAGATAGCGATCTTCAGACTCACCATTGTGAAAACCTCAGATCCTACAAAGCAAAAGGTTAACATCAAAATAATAGAAATTGTTAGAACAATAAAAAGAGAAGAAATGAATCTCCAAGACATTTGTATGTTATTATTATTAATTATTTTTTAAATTGATTTGTGTTGTTCACCTTTACAAAGAGCTCTGCGTATTTCCATGGAGCATTGGACAAATTTTCAATGTAAAATATGGCATATTCGCTACCTGAAGATTTTCTACAACCAGTTTCTTTCAAAATCAACATTGGAATACATAAATTGTATTAAAATTGTAGAATCTAATACATTCAGTCATCTCATTGAAAGGAATGCAGTACAATTTATCTCTTTTATTGTATTGTTTATTAAATCTGGATGCACACGAATAACTCACACATTTCAACTAAATATTTTTCATTTAGTTTCTATAAATTATCGGGAGTTTACTGCAGTTCCACATTTAGAAAAATTAGTCTCTTCAAACACTGATGTAAGGCAGTGGTCCCCAACGCAGTGCCCGCCAAGGCTTTTTTTGGGTGCCCGCGTTCTTACGGAAAGAGGTTATACTGAATAATGAAGGCCGTTCAACCACGAACATCATAAAATCAAAGCACAGATCTCGACTTACTGACACCCATCTTGACGATTGTTTGTGGGCAGAAACATCATCCTGCACTCCCAAATTTGAAAAACTGGTCGATGAAATGCAGCGCCAAACATCACACTAACTTCCCACTTGAGTAATAATAATTGTACTTTAGATTGCATGGTTTCTTGTATCATTAAATGTCGTGTTGTTTTATGTATTATTTGGTGTCCATATCTTATTTGTCCAGAGAAAAGAAAATTTGGCTTTGTTAATTGGTTGGTGCCCGCCACGATCTCATAAACTCTCAAATGTGCCCGTAGGCACAAAAAGGTTGGGGACCACTGATCTAAACTGTCCAGATCTGCTTCCAGTGCGAGCATGACAGATCAAGTGAAACAAAATTGATGATTAATTTCCAGAATGTCATCGCATACTCTCTCATCACAGCATACAGCGGAGAAGCGACAGACACAGACACACCGAAGAGATGAAAGGTCACAGGCATCACGAGAATTATATGCAAGATTGATTAAAAGGCATACCTCTGTATCTTGTCAACTGTGAGTTTTCACCAAGGACCGAATATCTGTCAGCAGCAACTTTGGAAGGGTTGAAGAGGTGCGTGCTTCGGAATGAGCCAACAGGCGTTAGCACAGAGCGGGAACTACAGAATGAGGGTGTAGCAGAACCGCCTGCACAGCGCAATCTATCTGCCGGTTCACTTGATGGTGGAACTGAGAAGTCATAGACAAACAGTTGTTAAATTAAATTAAATTAAATACTGCATTTTTAAAATAACTACAGTGGCTGAATCATCTATTCAAAACATTCTTTATACGAGGTCTGACAATTAAACAACTAAATAATTTGAAAGAATTTATTTTGTAAATATGAGTGGACATTTTATCAATTTTCATTAAAAATCTAATGTTCATAAAAAATGTATCAAATGCTAAATTTTTTAGTAAAAGAAAAATGTGCCAGTAAACCACTTACTTCAGGCACAAAAGAAACTGAATTCCAAAAACTGTTTGACAGAAAGATGCTAAATCACGGTAATCGATTGATCTAATACAATCCAACTCACCGCTGTAGCCAGATGCCGCACAAAAAACACCAGTTTAATTATTTAATTTTCAGACCTTTTATACTGATGCAGCAGTTTTCAAATTATGCTAGTCGTACCTTTCGGTTTGGCGAGTGGTTCTTAGGGGGTTCCATGGATATCATTATAATAACTACGAGGCGGGTCCACAAAGTAAGTTTCCCACTCGTCCCACAGCTAGCAAACCTTATATTGCGCGAAGCGACTGTGCGTACGTGATAGAGCAATGACGTAGCATGGCGCATGCACTAACGGTACTTCCCGCGTTCTCACAGTAGCATCGTTGCAGCTGTTGAAGATGGAGGTTCTTATTCCAGCTCCCGCCGACTGTGAAGTGCGGTCAGTGATAACGCTAGGCCGCACACGGCTCGACGGACAGCAAGTCTCCTGCAGGAGTTCAGCTGGGAGGTGTTTAATCATTCACCCTACAGCCCGGACCTCGCTCCCAGTGATTTCCATCTTTTCCTACACCTCAAGAAATTCCTGTCCGGTCAGCGTCAGCGTTTTGAGAATGACAGAGAGGCGGAGATGGTTGTCACACAGTGGTTCCAATCCCAGGCGGCAGACTTCTACGACACAGGTATTCAAAAGTTGGTCCCACGGTATGACCAATGTCTCAATTCCGGTGGCGAATATGTTGAAAAATAGCTGGACACTTGCTGTATCTGTTGCAATAAATATTTCCATGAAATTGTGTTTTGTTTCTGTAAACGGCCCCAGGGAAACTTACTTTAAGGACGAGCCTCGTAGACTAAATTCAGTTTTAAATTTATAATACTGGGGATACTGGGAACGACCCGTTCTTCAAGTGCCTGAGCACTGCGGGTCCCAACTTTTCGTTGGCTTTGATCTATAGACATTTGGTAGGAATCATTGGACGAGGGATTGGCCTGTCACAAGGCCCCTACCTGTACACAGGACAACGCGGACAAACATCCATGGCTTGAGTGGAATTCGAACCCACGGTCCCAGTGACCACGCGGCCACTGCGGACCTTAAATTTATAATTGAAATCCAAAAATTGCATATACTGAATGTTTTCTATACGGTGTAGCCATGAAAGGAACTTACGTGTTATGGGTTAGTCCCCTACTGTCTGAATATTGCATTGCATTGCAACGTCAGTCTTTTCCAAGGGAAATGAAAATGTTTTATTATATTCACAGCAAAACGCCAGCCACACTGAGTGTTGAAAGTTATCCAATGTTTTGGCAAACATTACAGTTACCATCTTCAAGGAAAATAAGTTGGTTGGTGCTCTTTTGGAAACTCACCCTGATGATGGCAAAACGTCTGATAACTTGGCTCATTCCTAAAGGCCAAAGTTTTACACTAAACTCTGACTGTAAAAATTAGAGTCTGAGAACATATAAAAGTGTACATGAACCTGCAGACATGAAGAACACGTCACTGTTGAGGCGGTAGCTGGTGGGTCTGCCCCTGAAGGTCGCAGGCATGGAAGGAGGTGGAGTTTCCATATGCATATCACAACCATTGATGTCAATGTCTGTCAGGACTGCAGAGCAAAACAAAAAACAGTATTACGCATTAATCTTGTGAAAGCTAACTACTGCCAACAGGATTTTTGTAAAAGTATGACCCTTTACCAATCACAATAAATTTAAATGTCTCTGCTCCACTTAACATTTCAAAACACAGTGTATAAAAATATTTAAATGCACTAGTCTAAGTCATCGTACAGTAAATTTATATCTTCTTTATTACGCCGTCTCCTTTACAGGAGGTTGGCGACATATCCTTTTCTCGGACTGGGACCTGTTCTTATGTTTTTAGGCCTACTTCTGTGTGTATGGAGTGCCACGGAGAAACCGGGGAAGCCCCCGGAGGAAAACCCCGTGTTGCCTAGACCACGGCCTTGCCCAACACAAGTTATAAATTCGGGCACCGGCGGGAATCAAACCCGGGACCCCAGGATTACAAGGCCAGCGTTCTAACCGCTGGTAAATTTATATGATAAAGGATTAAAATTGTTAGAAAAATACTGCGTTAAGAACTTCTTATTTAAATACGAATGTCTTAAGTTATTTGATGATGGAAGTCCTGTAAGTCAGTTTTAGCATGTTTCTTTGGGGCAGTCAATTTGCTACGATAACATTGACAGATGCCACACATAAAATCACACAGTTGAATTCAAAATGCTGACATAACGCAGAAGGACAGACTTTCGACGCCGTTAAAAATATCCTAAACTGTTATATCCATTTCATAGGGCAAACAAAATCTGAGTCCATTTGAATTATTGGTATAAAAGAACATCAGCATTCCTGTCCTTTTTATAAATAAGGTAATTTCAGTTGTAGTTTACGGAAATTAATTGTCTAAAGAACTACTATACCCACACAAGATACAAGTAAACTACGAAAGACACTCACGGGAGAGTCGTTGCTCGTGATTCGGTGGCCTGCGTCGGAGCCACTGTTCCTCGTCCACGTCGTCTTCCTCGTCGTCTGGCATCCTTGATTCTGCTCGCTCTTGATTCTGATGCTTGAGAAGTGGCAGGTCAGGCACTGAGTCAGATAAATGCTGCAGGCCCGCTACATAAACATAATGACGAAAGGTTCTCAGTTTTCTCTGAATCACTGTATATTCCATACTTTATACCAGTGGTATTCAACCTGGGGTACGCGAATACATCTTAGGGGGTACGTGAATTTTTTTTAAAAAAAATATTATTTTATGATAAACACTAAATAATCAGTATTAATTTATTTAATTTATTTTAGATGTAGATTATATACTCTGTATAACTTGAATTATACACCAACAACTTTGGGGGTACAAAGTTGAAGAGAAATTATATCTGGGGGTACGCGAACAAATAAAGGTTGAATACCACTGCTTTATACCACATGCATAAAACAGACTTCATACATTCACATACATGGAATTTGTTATTTATTCCATTCTACTGCTCTGTTATACTAAATAGAACTATAATATCCTTACATTTAACCGAGGGGTTGAAAAATAAATAAATACGCGTTTATGTAGGAACAACATAACTTGGAAGTTCATAACAAAGCTTTATTGTATTAAACCATTTCTCAATTTAGAATTAAGATTCCTGTTGTGGCAATTTGTATGTTTGAACACCCAGCCCTTTTTTAAATAGGTCATGAAGGCATGGAGGTAAGAATCCATATATTAATGACTCTTACTTCAGAACCAGGGAAATTGGCTTAGGCAGGACAGGTGATATGAGATTAATATTAAAATAGTAAAGTAAAGCTGTCCCACTATATGCCACGTAGGCGCTTGGGGGGAGAGGATGTATAGCTCCTACTCATTCTTGACCTCAGCACTAGATGGGGGTGTGATCAGCATCACGCCCTGGGAAAGGACCCCGGTACCCATTGGATAGGAGGCTGGGTGGGCCCCAGAACCGATGTGATTAATATTGCTTATAGAAACAGCAACCATTAAAACGTGAAGACTTCACTTGATAACGACGGTCATACCATAAGATGTGCTCTTACCTATCTTGTGCCTCGCAAGAAGCCACTCTTCTAAAGAACTGTTGATTGAACTAAGGTTATGAGTGTCTCCATGTTGCCAGGTGGGGTCATGTGAGCTACGGAGTGCACGGCGACGTTCCTTACTCGACAACATGCATTCCTATGTAAAGAGAGAAGACCTTCACACATACACATAAAAACACATGATTGAAAGTTTAAGTTAGGCCTATAAGAATTTTTACATATATTAATGAAATTTGAGTATGAAGATTTCAGTCTTCTAGGTTGTTGCGCCGTGTAGTCTGGTCGATGTTTACCAACGTTTCAGAGGTCATACTGCCTCCGTCCCTGATGACCTCTGAAACGTTGGTAAACATCTACCAGACTACACGACGCAACAACCTAGAAGACAGAAATCTTCATACTCACCGCCGTGAAAACCTCAAATCTTACAAATTTGAATGTGTCACAGACACACCAAAAGCTTACTTATCTGTACGCCAGTGTCTTGTCTATTGCAGCTTTTAGCAAAAAAAAAAAACACCTTCTGTTATGTCAACGTCATAGAGTAGGAAATTAGTAAAACTTTGTAATAAGTTAAAATCACATAAAAAATTTGACTATCTCATTAAATATCCGACAAATGTCAAAAATTACACGTAATAATAAATTTAAAGGTGAAATTGTGCCTCTGTTTAATTAAGCACCATTCCAGGAGGAGTTACGGGAAAGTGGAGATATACTTCCATACACTTCGTGAAGGTGTGCAATTTCAAGCTCCTGTCACTTAACCCCCAGGGAAAAAATCCCTAAGTACCCATTGGATAGGAGGCTGTTTAGACCCCAGAGCCACTCCGGACAGTGGCAAGAAGAAAAATCACTGCCCTGCCAGGAACCGAGTCTCGGATCATATTTTTCACACTGAGGCCATCAACAAATCAAAACCTTTACTCTGAATAATACACATACAATAAAATATTTTAAATTACTCAGTGTGCCAAAAACATAACGTAAAGTAAAGTAAAGTAAAGTTTGTCCCGCTACATGCCAATGCAGGCACTTGGGGGGGGGGGGAGCGGAGGTATAGCTCCTCTCTTCCTTGACCTCGGCACTAGATGTGGGTGAGTGGTCAGCATCACGCCCCGGCCGGCTTTAACCCCGGGAAAGGACCCCGCTACCCATTGTAGAGGAGGCTGGGTAGGCCCCAGAGCCGGTCTGGACGCAGAGGCTAGAGAAAAAAATCCTCTGCCCCCGTCGGGGATCGAACCCCGATCGTCCAGCCCATAGCTAGTCACTATACTGACTGAGCTATCCCGGCTCATGTGTCAAAAACGTATTACTCAAAATATGTGGCATATTAAAGACACAATGGGGGTACCCAGTGAAGAGCCCGTAAAGAACATATGGACAATGAAAAATACGAAATCGTTGAATCTCAAAGAATTCTTCATAAAAGAATTTGATTACAGTCATATTTTGGAGGATCAGAAGTACAAAGTGTATTTGCTTACTACAATGCAATGGCAACAAAACAGAAGTACCATCCCTTTAGAAATGAATACGTATACTGGAATATGTTACAACAGCTGCCACGTAAAAGATAGAACGGAGTCAAAATTGACTTCAGGATCCAAACCATTAGGCTGATAATGAAGAAAATAGATTGTAATATTGTGAAATGAATCAAATTTCTTCAGCAACAATGAAAAGGCAACTTTTAGTGTTACAGTGACTAATGTTCACAATCAATACAACGAATTAATTAACGTAGAGAGACTGTATTAAGATCCACTCTCTTGTTTCATAATTAGAAAAGAAAAGATAAAAAACATGGAAATAAAAATAAATCGCTTATGCACCATTGAGAATACGAACATTTAACCAATGTAAAACTCAACATTCACTTTACTTCAGCAACTCTAATTTACAATGTTGGCAACTTGTACTTACTTCCAACAGCTCAAACCAATCTTCAAGTCCATCGGCAGCTCTCAACAGGACTCTGCCGTCCCGCCCTAGCACAAGGGCTACAGTACTGTAATTCTTCTTGTTGATCCATTCGACCCTTTCCACTTCTACTAACTTAACCTGCAAATTTTAACCAGTTCATATTGTAAGTCTACAAAACTGACAATTTACAGAATTATTTCATAAACAGAACAATGTGGGGAACATATGCTGGATGGAAGGCTTTTTTTGGGTGCCCGCGTTGTTACGGAAAGAGGTTATACTGAATAATGAAGGCTGTTCAACCACGAACATTATAAAATCGAAGCATAGATCTCGACCTGACGATTGTTTGCGAACAGCAACATCATCGTACACTCCCAAATTTGAAAAACTGGCCGATGAAATGCAGCGCCAAACATCACACTAACTTCTCACTTGAGTAATAATAATTGTATTTTTGATTGCATGGTTTCTTGTATCATTAAACGTCGTGTTGTTTTGAGTATTATTTGGTGTCCATATCTTATTTGCCCAGAGAAAAGAAAATTTGGCTTTGTTAATTGGTTGGTGCCCGCCACGATCTCATAAACTCTCAAATGTGCCCGTAGGCACAACAAGGTTGGGGACCACTGCAATATATGATTTATAAGCAATAAAAATATTTAGAAGCAAAGAAACGATACTCCACAGGGCAACTGAAAGTAATGTTATATGGTTGTAAAATGTTGCAAGTCACTGGAGAAACTGAGAAATAATATTAGACTGTACATATTTACATATGTATAGGACCAACTGCCTTTTTTTCGTACTAAAGGTTCCTTAAACATTCGACGCAATGTTCCAGTCCTGGACAATAATCATCAGTGTCCATGTGCGAAATTACAGTGTTTGGTATCGACAAGGATAAACCTTGAAGGAATAAAGGTGCACATGTAAATGGCACGTGTTCATATACGTATGTACTTTCAGAAACCACACAGAATAAAAGTATTAAAATATATATAGATTTATTACTTAAGGAGATGTCTCAAACTGACAATAGGGAGGATGGGGCAAAGCATGGTATGTCATCTGTGATAATGAATATCAGAAAATTCTTTAAATGATATGGCAATACTGAGAAAATTATGTTGCTACAATCGCCACTACTTCCACGTAAGTGGAAAATCCATTTTAAATTAATTATAGAAGACCATATATAGTTTAAAAGATGGTGCTCGCTAAAATGAAAAACTATGAAGACAGTAAAGGCAATAATATGAAGGAATACGAACAAAGGGAAGGAAGAAAACTGATGTATTTAATGTGCATAGTAAATTATTGTTGGTTTTCATTTGCATGTTCGTTTTCAAAATCTGAAAACGCCGGGGTACGACATGAATGTACCTTATTTCTTTCTTCTCTACAGCACACAATTCAAAGCCTACCACTGCGACAAAAATCTAAAAAAACTGCTTTTGCAATTAAACAAGAATGTTTTGAAATAATAGTTTCAATGCATACGATATATTCGGAATTAAACCTGCTATAAAGTACAATCTTGCACGTATTTCGATCAGACCAGCCTTTTACAATTTTCTCCAATACCTTCAACCTAACAAAGTGATAATACTTCAAAGCGGGAGGAAAATCAAATCTTCGAGGGAAAAATCTAATCTGTCGTCGGTAATTTAATCTGCAAAATAAGCGTACGCTGGTTGAGAGCACTTAGCTTGACGGCTCGCAGCAGAGTGCATCCACTTTCCTTCCTTAACGTGACAGTCCTCTCTGCGTGTTGGGAGTAAATAATGACTACTCACAGCACAATGTTCATCCTTTCACACTTCAGTCCGTAAACTAGCAAGAAACAGAGGTGGTTGTCATTTTCAACGAAATGATATGCAAATAACTTGCACGTAATATGTTGACGTTTTCACAACCATCTCCCTTCAGGAATCGTGACTAAAACTTCAAATCTGAGACATATCACAAAGAAAGTTTTCAATTACTTTTAATGCACTTCAAGATGACAGAGCGCTAGTGAGAAATGTGTTTTACATCTCGTAAAGAAAACACGAACTCTGGAACAATTAATTTTACATTTTAGCTGTTTACGGAAGATGAACGTATCTCTGTTATTAATTCCTTTCTCTCTCTGACACCCACTGTTATTTGAATATTTTCTTGTGTCAACATTCTCTAAGTTCGGTGGTAACCTTCCTTTAAACCATTTCGCAGAGAGAAATTTAAGCATAAATCAATTTTCACGTAGCTTGCCAAGTTTAACGGGATCACATACCAATTCCGGGAAACTTGAATTAAATATCAAAACCACTTTAAATTGTTCGTTCGGTATGGTTCCACAACTTTACTCTTCGGAAATAATACCACGTGTCTTATGAAAAAAACATTAAAATTGTGATAGTACAAAACAAAAGACAATCTTTCAAAGATTTATCCAACTACCTAACACAAAAGTACAGTACAAAACTTAGGGCTTTGTTTCCCAATACTTCAAATGTTTGCCATTCTCGGAAAGGAATAGACAAAACTTAAAAGCACACAGATTTATTACTGTTGATACGTTCGCAGCGAATAAAGATGGCAATCTTTGCAAAGCTGTAAAGAAACGCGTCGCCCATAAGAACCGGTAAAACCCTGGACCAAATTTATCGATTCGGTATAATTCGAGAGGCTCCCCTCCTTGTGTGCTCCGAGGTCAGGTACAGTACGCGAGATACACACACGAGTGCTCGAGAAATGGAATTTTAGAAAGAAAGAAAAACTGAAGTAGACAGTGCTCATAACTACTAAAACCCCCAGACCACAGAACATGGTTTATTCATACGACATCACTTTAAAACGAAGATATACTGAGTACAATCATCCCACCATTTTACAAATACATATTTCTGCCATATTACTTTATTACAGTTACTGAGTCTAACATATTTACTCTTTACATCAAATATCAATACAGTGATCAAATTAATGAGGATGAGATTAGCTGGAAATGCAGCATGTATGAGATGAATTAAAGATCTAAACAGGAGAATAATATTAAATGAATAATAAACAGACAATGTGACAGCGTGCACTGGCTTTATCTGGCGAAGGACAAGGGAAAAGTGGCCGACTGTTATGAACACGGTCTTGGCTATCTGAGCGACTACTAGCTTGTCAAGTAGGGCTCAATATATAAAAGAGATTAACATCTTCATTTATTAACTCGTTGCCTGGTAAGAAGTCAGCCTATTGTAACGTGTTCTGGGGGAAAAAACAAAACAAAGACACAAGCCTAAATCCATTCCCGACCCGGATTCGAACTCACGCATTCTCACGATTTGAAAGATCGATTACCCTACACACCTTTAACCGCAAAGCCACTACGCCAGTATGCAAAAAATAAAATTTAAAATTTAAAAACAATCTATTAACATTGCTGATGTATAGGTAAACATTTGATGAATTTCCTATTCAGAATGGTCTGGACAAGAAGACAGTTTATCTATCACCATCGCCTTTGAACTTTGTTTATGAATAATGCCATCAGGAATGTCAAAGAAAACAAAGAGGTGTTGGAACTGGAAGCGACTCGTCACCGTCTGGTTTATTCTGACGACGTTAATTTACTGGGTGAAAATATGAAAATACAACAAGAAAAACATAGAAGCCGTATTCGGAAGTTGGTTTACAAATAAATGCGGAGGAACCCAAGAACACCTTCAAGTCCCGTCACCAGACTGCAGACAACTGATATAAATCCTTTCAGAATGTGACAAGGTTCATCGAATATTTTGGAACAACGCCATGCTGGTATTAATGACTGTAGAAAATTAAAGAAATAATAAACCCCAATGGGATAACGCCTAGACCAAATGTAATCCAAATCTGTCTAGAGGGCATGTCCAGCTTTATATGAATTCATTTCGTGTACATCGTGCAAAGAAAGCATAACATTTTTTCTAAACTTCAGTCCGTACCTCAAAACGCTTCACGTACCCACTGTAAAGATCAGTTAGTTAATACTGTTTAGGGAAATAATTGCTGTTTATTATGAGACTCGTGAATACGTTGTGTGGGCAATTATCGATTGTTAAAGCATGTGGTAGACATAGTTAACACTGGACTTTAAAAGGTTATGAGTAGACTAAATTCCGGAACAGTTGTTACCACCCTGCTTAAAATCGTATGTCTTCTATCGTACAAAGTAGACATAAAATATTCAAAACTTTAATTGTACCTTAAATTAGGCTATGACCACTTCCTTCCACATCCTTTCAAATTCATTATCATCCTCTTATTAGACGCTACATAGTCTGAGCTACTGAAAAAGCGTGGTTAAATAAAGTATAATTTACAAATAAATATTTAATTGTGCCCGTTTTGTGTGCATGTGAAACTTCGTCTCTTCTGTTATCGGAGGAATAGACTAAGGGTCTTTAAGAATGAAGTGCTTAGGAAATATTAGAACGTAACAGGGAAGAAGTGACCCCAGGGGCTGAGAAAATTGCACAGTGAGGAACCCCATTGCTAGTGCTCTCAACCAAATATTATGAGAATGATCAAGGATGACGTGATGAGGTATGTAACGCACAAGGGAGAGATGGGAATTTCATGTGGTTGAAAAACCTGAAGGGAAGAGGCCACTCGGAAGACCTAGGCGTAGATGACAAGATAATATTAAAATGTAACTTGTGGAAATAGGGTTGGAATTACATTAATCTGGTTCAGCACATTGGCTTGCGAACACGGTAATAAACCTCAGAGTTCCATAAAATGCGAGGAATTTCAGGAACCCACAGTGGAAATTCCAACAGTGTACGGCGTGAACATACGAGGTGCTACCCAAATGTTCGGGGAATTTGAATTCCACGCGTGAACCGGTTGTGGAATGGCCTGCCGCCGCTAGATGGGGCGAGCAGTACTCTTTGTGAATTAGTGTGCCAACAGCCGTGAAGGCGAGAGGAAGCGTTCTTGAGTCTCGTGCGTTTTTGTAACGTTGTGTTGTAGTGGTTCTGCGATTTTTTTAAACCTGCATAAATGGCAGATTTTAATGAGCAAAGAATCTGCATCAAATTTTGTTTTAAGCTTAAAAAACTGCTGTAGAAACCCACCGCATGCTTGTGGAAGCATTTGGTGAGAATGCCATGAGTCAACGTAAAACTTTTTTGTGGTATAAACGCTTTAAGGATGTGAAGTCCATGTTGATCGTTTTTTTGACATCCTAGGCATTGTCCACAAGGAATTTGTTCCCCTTGGTCAAACTGTCAACGGGAAGTTTTATTGTGAAGCTACGGGAAAGCATTAGGCGCAAACGTCCGGAAAAGTGGGAGAAGAACAGCTGAGTTCTCCACCACGACAACGCGCCCGCCCACACATCGCTCGTTGTTCGGCAGTTTTTGGCTTCCAAAAACACGACAGTGATTCCCCACCCACCCTATTCGCCCAACCTCGCCCCCTGCGACTTTTTCCTGTTCCCCAAAATTAAATTTCGATTAAAAGGCCGTCGTTTTGACACAATTGAGGAGATTCAGGCAGAATCGCAGGAGCTGCTTAAAACACTCACACTTGAAGACTTCCAGGGATGCATGGAATCATGGAAAAGACGCTGGGATATCTGTATCCATGTCCAAGGGGACTACTTCGAAGGAGACGGTGGAAACTAGGAGTTATGATAAGCAATTTTTTTAATGGCAAAATCCCTGAACTTTTGGGTAGCACTTCGTAAACACCACATTTCAGGCGGTTATACCGGAATGCACTTAAAATGGAATTAATGTTTCATGAAGGAGGCTTAACATATATCACGTAAATAATGTATGTACATTGTGCGTACAACAAGCGCTTAGTAGTTAAAAATTAACAGGTACATGTGTGTGTTCAAAGCCATTTTAAAGCCGAACTGCAGATGCAGTTTACGAGCTTAAGCACTCAAGTCAGACACGATTACAAATGAACTTCTTGTTTTTTTTATATTTTGAACGGATAAAAAGGTTAGCATTGATTCTTACCTTACTTAAACTCATTTTTTCAACGCTTATGTATCGCCAAACGAGAGAGAAAAATGTCTTAAGTAGGTAGGAATTTGCTCGGTGTGTAATGCTTTAAATGTACAACGTTACGCACCGGTTTTTGACACACCTGCATCGTATTCGTAGGTCCCAGGTTAGAATACCTGTTTCATAAGGATCTTGGTTTTTTGTGATGCTCCGAACTCACTCCAGACATATACTGGGGAAGTGCCTTATAATTATTATTATTATTAAGTGTTCTGTCTTACGACAGGTCCATTGCTCTGCCCAAAAAGAGCTCTCCAGTTGTCCCTATTCTCGGCTTCTCGTTTTAATTCCTGGAACGTCATCTTCTTTCCTTTGCCTTATAATAGGCCACAACAATTTCATTCAGTTATTAATTCATAAAAATCCTACCATTCCATGCTATAATACATGCGTCGAAGAATAAACGTTGTTGAAAGCAACAAAACCAAAACATAAAACGACAAAAACCTATTCTCAGGAACTCGAAGACGGGACGAGGTCCAAACCGAGTACTTCCTGAATACAAGTCATCTTCGAGTCGAAAGATTGGATTATTACAAGATAAATATGAAAGAACGTGGATGGTAGTTGTTGCGACATATTTAGTCTGGTGCAAGCTTATCGAGGTTTTAGAGGTCCTTGCTGCCTCCATCGCCCTGATGATGGAGGCAGCAAGGACCTGTGAAACGGTAAACATCTACCAGACTACAACCCAGAAGACAGCCATCTTCTAGATTGCCTTTTTTTCCTTTTCGACCCTTTACCAGAAGATCAAAACAGAATCCAGCATCCGAAACAGTGTAGTTTTATAATTTTGTAATTTAGACGAGAGATAAAATCCAAAATACAATTTTACGTACAAAGCGCATCAAAGTGAGAAATCCTCAAGTTCGTTGACACAAAACATTTATAATCACAAGTTTGCAGCCGGTCTGCACTTTGTAACCTACCTTGAAGATGAACTGTCCCATCTCGGAGATCTTATCGGCTCCAGAGCCGGATGATCGCTTGAAGCAGTGCAGGTAGTCACGTGTGAGGATGAAGTAGCGCTCTTTCCACCTCGAGAAGATCCGGTCTCGCTGCTGCCACAACAGCCCCTTCTTGATCGCGTGCATCTCTCGACCCCCAGCACTGCCAGACAGCAACGACTGAAAAGTGCAACGAGTTCTCTACTTACGTGCTCATTCAAGGGCCAAGGCCAATTTTACAACACGATAACAATAGGGGGGGGGTTTCAGGCGAGCCCCTCGTTAATTTTTGGCTTATTATCCTAGCCCTTTCTTATCGGAAATATCAGTTTATGTAGGCAACTCTCCAACATCAAACTATCGATTCACACATGTCCATAAACACTAAAACGAAAATGAAAATATGGTTTTCTGGTGTGAACTGACCACAACAAATAACCAATATAATATCAACGAAATTTAAATTAAAACCCAGTTTTCTGTAACATATCTACAGATTTACAAACTGCGTGGATAACAGTGGCACAACAACAGCAGGACAGTGACTTGAACAGTTAGGTCACTTATGTTCTCAGCAGGTACACGAATACCGGCTTTCTTTTGATATCATTATGTTAACATTTGGTACATTTACATACGTTAATGAGGAGGAATGCACAGAAGTGATGCCGCGTGGTTGTAAATAAACATTCAAGCACTGTAACACGCTGTTATAACTAAAATAAATATAATAAAGCATTTAATGTGGCAAAGAACTAAAATTTCTCTACATGCGTTCAAATTTATTTCATAGAGTCAGTAAGACGGAAGCATACAAGAATAATTATTAAAGTCAACAATTTCATGATGGTTAAAAATATAAAAATAATTACGAAAAATGTTTACAGTCGCAGTATACATACGAAATATTTAATACAGTCAATTCGTGATACAGGAATTACATAACAGTCACGTGTATGCGTATCACCGGCGGTAGGCGTAATGTTTTCAA
The DNA here is from genome assembly GCF_977971745.1 of Zootermopsis nevadensis. NCBI lineage: Eukaryota > Metazoa > Arthropoda > Insecta > Blattodea > Termopsidae > Zootermopsis > Zootermopsis nevadensis. Next base: position 8,435,273 of record NW_028259153.1, on the reverse strand, counting down.
GGGGTACGAGGCAGAAACTAAATTATTAAAAGTCGTTCCAGACTCAAATCTGCTGTCAATTTAATTCTAAAAAATTGAACAAATTCGTTAATACCGACCACCCTTAAAGTTTAGTCTGTTTTTTTAGTTTGTACCTAAACCTTAATCATAATGTAATTCCACCGCTCGAGAGTTAACTGATTCTAATTTACCTGCAAATGTTTAAAGTTTGTGAAAACACTGGAGTAGTCTATTCCCATAACTTAACATATTCTTTATCCTGGTTATAGAAATAATCCTCGTTTAACTAGGGTGAAGTTTAATAAATTTAGCCAACAATTCTGTAAGCTGTCAACGCCTAACTGCAATAGTAGACAATCGCTGGAAGATTTAATTCAGTCGTCAGCAAGAGTAATGCAAATTTTCTGATTCTAGGTACCAAAATGACCCCTGAGGAAGGCAGCAGTTGTGGTGATGATGATATTGATAATAATATAACAAAAACGATAACACAATGGCAACAACACAAACAATCCAAGATAAGAAAAATGTTCTTACTAGTGCCGATGTAAGAACAATTTACTATGTAGAGTCTTATTCTACAAAGGGAACCTGTCTGTGCCTAGACGAGGTACGTTGCAGGTCCCAACAGACAAGAGTACAGTGTGTAAATCGATTAACGATCGACAGAATGTGACAAATTTCGTCTTTACAAAAAAATACGTACGTTCTTTTTTGAAGCAGTCGTTCTTTTTATTATGAAAAAGACTCGCTTATCATTTCCGTCCGAGAAACGGAAGTTGGTTTCGGCTACTCACGGGGAAATTTCTAGAAATGTTACTTCACAATTCTTTTATGTAATGCAAGTCCTGTCTTAACATGGTGTAGCAAAAAAACTTGCATCTCTTCGAAGAATTATGCGACCGATATTAACACAACAATCAGGGAATGAGTTTTTGCATAAATGAGCCTTATGTATAGGCAACTAAATCTATTAAGAGTTTTATTTACTCTATGCTAAAGAAATGGCGTATTACTGGCTAATTTATAATGTGCTGAAACTAATTAGACATAGCAGAGTCTTCGTTGATAACTCAACAGTTGCTCAGTTAGTCAAATTCCCCGCCTTTTATGGAATCAAAAGGTTCATCACCGTTCACAACAGGCCGACAACGGTCCCTGTCCTCAACCAGTTGAATCCAGTCCATAAACACACAATCCATAAGAACCATTCTAATACTTAAGATTTGCAGTCTTCTGGCATGTCGCAGAGTTTAGTCTGGTAGAAACTGACGACGTTTCAGAGGTGCTTACTGCCTCCATCATCATCGCCTTGATAATACAGGCAGTTAGCACCTATGGAACGTCGGTAAATTTCTACCAGACTTCATGGCGTTTTTCCCAGAAGACATCGTAATATTCATCGCCATGAGAACCTGAAATTTCACATTCTAATAATACCCTTCCATCTACGCCTAGGTCTTCCAAGTGGTATTTTACTTTCACTTATAAGAATTAACTACCATAATTGCATTCATATAAAGAATATAATTAACTGACTTTTTTTAAGAATAACTTAAACACAAATTTTATTTTATCTTTAATGAAATTTATTGGCACTGAAAAATATTCTGGTTATACGTTCTTTGTATAAAGTGCATAGCGAGAATGTATTATGGCTTGATCGTGTCAGTCTGTCTGTCCAGTCGAGTCAACTCATCATTGGATAGATTTAGATGAAATTTGATGCGGAGGTTGTGCCATTCTGCACGACCTCAGAATCGTATTTTTGAACGTCCTACTAGCTGTGATGGCAAAATGACGGACGAGGAAAGAAAGTCTTGTGGTAGACAATGAGGTACTACCATCTGGTGGCCGAAGTGGGAACTATTGAACAAGGAGGATTTAATACTTCTAAATGCACGTTGCAAAGCAGTTTCGAAGAACGCACGAGGATTTTGTGTGCACTTTCCCAGTTTGCTAATAACATTAACTTCCCTCATTTGCATGCGTTGAATTCTGTCTTTAGAATTATAATATTGTGACGAATTTAACATGGCTGCTGGAAAGACTACAACAACGATATATATCTTAATTTTTGTGGCCAAAGTGTGTGGAAACTGGTGGAAGTTTGGAAGAACATAACAGCACTGCAGTATGAAATGCATGAGGAAGAGAAGTTTACATGTGGGTGGAAAGATTAAAATTAAATGGGGGGGGGGGGGTAAGGTTTTTGTTAATGACACGTGGCAAAATTAAGTAGTATACCTATATCCATCAGCGTACCCAGGACAACAAAACAAATTAGCACCGATGAAATTGAATTTGAAATGAGCACTAGTTATGAAAATAAGCGGTTCAAGAACCCCTTAAGATTCTAAAAAATTTGTTATTCTGATTGAGTCAGGATATCTGTGAAGTGAATGACAAAATACGTTAAAAACACAGTGATTACAAATAAAAATAAGATATTTTAACTAATGTGCGATTATATAATTAAAACTTGGATATAATTTCTTGCTTACCTTTTAAATTTCAAATGTATAAAGTCATTCACCACTAAAACTCGATTTATTTACATCATGCCTCCTGTGAAATTCCTTTACGACTCATAAATGACGTACCAAAAATCAAACGCAAAACCTATCCAATATTCATTTAATGTATAATTCATTTTTAGAGACTCCAGGTTAGCAATTATATATCACAATTGCGACAATAAAATGAAACTTACTGAACATTAGGAATTCAGAACACTTCCCCGAAACACGCCACTCTTCCCTGCTTGTATCAATGATAATGACAAAAAGATGACATGAACTTTTACAAACATATAACAAACGGAACAACATTTCAGCAAACAAATAGAAGACCTCGTTCTAAAAGGAGGTCGCCTTATACGAAGAATAATCATCATATTGTACATTAAGCACAAGAACCGAATTACATGTCAGTAAAGAAGCCGAAGACCGAGTTTAAAATGAGGTTGAGTAACATGACGTACAACCATGACACTGTACATTAAGCACAAGAACTTTCGCTAAATGTATGAAGAAAGTGACGCGAAACGATAAAACGAGGTGATAAATGTGTATCGAGGTAACATCACTGAGGATGAATCTGAACCTGGCCCACAGAAGACATTCTTCCTGCTACCACCAAGTCTGTGCGCATGCCAGAACAGTTAAGGCTTACCTACTCCACATTCTACTGTAATCAGCTGCAGCTACACTACGCTAAATTCGGAAAACAACATTTTCCTCACAACGACAATTCCTGGGTTTCGGTACTCAAAAGAAGTTCAACTATTGTCATGAACACAATTAAGCGACTGATGAAGTCTGGTAAAAGTATACCGAAGTTTCAGAGGTGCTTGCTGTCACCATCATCATTATTCAGGTCGTCAGTACTATGATAGACACAAGAACAGAATTACACCCGATACTGAAAGATTACACAATCAAACGCTGTGACAAATATCTCACTAATGACTTGATTTTGTTACAGAAAATTAATATGTGAACCTGTTTGTAATAGTGAGTTAGTAGCATTTTAATGACTTGCCACGAAGCTTCAATTGATTATCTTCATTTATAAAATTACGGCCCGAGAATAATAAACTCTTCGAACCCCAATGGTAACCATATTTACCACTTGTTTTAATACTATCTTATTATTATTATTCTTATGGCGCAACAGCCCGAAGTCGAGTCTTGGCCTCCTCCCATGTGGGAGGTTTATTTGTCTTTAAAATGTGCATTTATGAGTACTGAGTGACAAGCCCACTGCCTCTTCACAATTTATATTCAATCCTGATTTGACTACCAGAGCCATCTAGCAGTTAAATCAGGAGACTTGGGTGAGAAATGGCCTCTGAATTTTTGCCTACGAAACATCTCGTATCATGCTCGTAAGGTTCTTTTACATGCCGCAAATGTACGACATGGGACCGCCGGCTTTACTTCCCCTCCGAAGTAAGTTGTGCTACGGAATTTTATCACCCTTAAAAATCCATCTACCTCGGCCGGGTTTTAACCCGCGAACATTAGGTTCAGTGGCGAGCACACTAACCACTAGTCCACCGAGGATAAACGTGCATTTTCCCACATTGTATTTATTTGTTTGGTATGATTTTTAGAATAAACAGTGATTATTTCCTCAAATAGCATTAAAACTACAATCTTCGTAATGGAGAAGAACTACGTTTTCTTTGCCGTACGTATTTTTTGCTACTGTTATTATTGTTATTTAGACAAGCTTTGGCTGCAAAAGAATAAGTAACAGTGAATGTGGCCCTATGTCTCTAAAAGGCTGAGAAAATCTACTTTAGGCTCTTCTAAAAATGAGGGAGGTCACGTGAAGAAAATCAGTGTAACATCCAAATACCAGTTTCAGAGATTAATTATGTATTTATTTCACGAACTTGCGCAAAACAAAAAAAAAATGCCTAAAGCAAATACAAGTGCTCGGAGATGTTTTGAATAGAAGTATCAGAATAGAATCTGCGACTTGGGAAATATTAAAACACTTTGTTCTACAGCCCACGGAGGAGAGACAGGACATTCACGGGCAAAGCTCAACAACACGCGAGGCGGATGGGTTCCTTAACCAGCAGGAAGCCAGCCAGCTTTATCGCTCGACACAGGACGCAAAGAATCAACTTCCTACTGTTTCAGGGAAATCAGTCATGCGGTTTCCAAGCACAAAGACACCGACATGACCGCCGCAGTGGCTTCCAATGTAGAATCCAGAGATGTAAAAACGTATTAGAATTCTAGACGCAAGCTAAACAGTTCCGGAGACAAGCTGAAAAGTTCTTTCTGAAGCTGTATGATTCTACCTTATATCAAATAGACTAAGAAAAAGGAACTTTACAAAATATGAAACTTCATAATTCCTTCTCTCCGTCAAATCAAAGGTGGAATTTAAAAATGCATACAAAATTTTAGACCGAAAAACTGGAAAAATACAAGCTTAGACACGAGGATGTTTTTTCCCCGTGGAGTTCGCAATAAATAAACCGCCGGACAAACCTCATTATTCTAAAATTCGTTTTTCGAATGGTGTCCTTAAAAGCTTACATTAAAAAATCCCCCCCACCCTTCCCGCAGTTTCATACCGAACTCACGAGAATTCGCCACCGGTTCCTAGCCGCAGTCAAAAAGATTCCGTTGCCGTCTTTATACCCCATTTTTTCAAATTTCTCAAAAGTTTCTCCACATTTTCTCATCTCCCATGTATGCAGCAAGCCCCACATATCTCATATTTCCTGACATTATCATCCTAATAATATTTTGTGAGGAGTACAGATTATAAACTTCGTAATCATGCAACTTTCTCCAGCTTCCCCTGTCTTCTTCTCTCCTGGGTCCAAATGTTTTCCTCAGCCTCTGTTCTCAGATACCCTCAATCCACGTTCATCCATCAGGACTATGGAGTATGTGCAACTCATAACACTATTAATTTTACACATTCTGTGATACGAAATGAGAATGAACTATATGTTCTCAGACACCCTCAGTCTACATTTTCGCTTAGTTGGGAAAGTAAGTTTTGTACCCATACAAAATAACAGGCTATACCGTACAGTAATTTTAGTATTAATATATTTCAGTCTTAACATGCTTAGATAGGAGCCGGTAAGACAAGCGATTTTTAACCTAATTGTAGCAACTATTTCCGGAATTAATGCGTTCCTAATTTTGTCAAAAACGAAGTCTTCATTTGTTACCGATGTTCACAACTATCTTATCAGTGGCAAATACTCGAAAAGATTATTAGCCATTTTTGCATTAATATTTTGTTCTGCATTCTGGGGACAAGATATAAACATATACTCATATTTTTCGAATTTCAATTTGCTAACTGATGCCTAATACTCTTTTTACTTTTATGTTTATGGTATTTATGTTTTAGACCAGTAACATTCCCAAGAGGTTACCCTATCACCGTTTGAATGCATTGCTCTTAATCGCAACTGTAGGTTCTCTCGTAGTTAAATTGTTATTATTTGCTTTCTCCTACGCGAATGTGTGGCCGATATCACGCCAGAGAGTACTTCAAGCAAGACTACTTTGTTCACAGTCTGTAATCCACAATTCACCTTTTCTCTTTCTTTTCGCATCTTTTATTCTTTATGACAACTGCCTAGCATAACCCACGTTTTATCGCAAACATATGAAACGCGGCGGATACAAACTCACATCTTAACCTCGTAATGTCGTCTCGCCCTATTTCCCCTACGTCCCAAAATGAATGTCTACCCTGCGTGACTTGAATTAGAGGCGCTTCACACTAAGCAGCCTTCCGTGAAATTAAGTCATCTTAAGAACACAAGATATGCACACCATTATATATTTGTTTATTTAACGAATCTAAACTGCCTATATTATGTATGTTAATCATTCCCACGTACTTGACCCTTTGAAGCTCGAAGCAAATTCCTTAGAAGTGTCATTCATTGGGTATACTTAAAAGACTAAATTAGAAACGCAGCAATCATAACCGAATTAAGTATACTTAATTTAAATTACAGAATTCAGAGTAATAGATTTAATTGGGCCCGTCACATTGAAAGAATTGAATCAGAACGCATTCCTAAACAAGTTAATGGATTATAAACCAGCAGCTTAGTCGAAAATAGGAACATGTTCAATAAAGGGACCTTGGTCCTGATAAGAAGTTCCTACCTCAAAGAAAACAACGCGTTTCCATTACGAAGATCAATTGGTTAATGCTGTTTGATCATATAAAACACATAAACATATTTTGCAGGCAAAATGGAGATATATTGCATGTTAAAGCAGGTGGTATATATAGTTACCATTAGGTTTTAAAGAGTTAGTTATGCACCACACCGAAACAGAGCTGAAAAATAGCGAGACACGTCAACATCGGTCCTACACAGAGGTGAAAGGACATCTTCATAATATCTGTATTCGTGTGTCAAACCGCGTATTTTACATAGAAACCGCACAGCTGATTTAGATTAAATTCTGAAACTAAGATTCTACACCATAAATTTAATAATTTCGTTTTTGGCCCATACCAGTCCATTTTAATTCTACTTTACATACGGCTTATATCAAACTTGTTATACGCTTGCAGAACGTGTAACCAAATTATAAACTGATTAATTTATATTTTATTTCAGTGTAAACAATGCCTATGTGGACATTTAGCGCATGTACTAACACGCATTTCAGCACAGCGTACAGCTAAATGTAAACAGGTTTTGCCATCAGCAACCTCAGTGATCTACACGTGCACCGCAAACCACTGAAGAATCTGAAGATATCTCTGGTCTGAAATGTTGGACCGTGTAGATATGGACCAGACTAAAAGGTCCAACATCCCATAAAACAGTCATCTTCGTAATTGTCGCATTAAAAATCTCAAATGTCACCCCTGCAGAACCTGTTTAGGAAGCTCTCATTAAGAATTTAAAGACAATTGGTTACTACATATACACCCTACTTCAATATTAAGTAACACTGCATTTTGCCTATAGAGTGTACCTACTCGAAATGTGATTCGTTTCTTACTTAAAACAAATAGCGATCAGACCCATTTCCCTAAACAACATTAATCAATGTATCTTTGTAATGCCAACTTTGTCTGGTAGTACTACTACGCTGGTTTATAAATATTATTTAGAAGGGCTTCGGCTTCAAAGGGTTAAACGCATACGAGGTGCGATCGGAAAGTTTCAAGACTGTGTCAATAGAGGGCGAACCGGATGTAGTACGAGCTTCTGCCGCTAGGGGGTGCGGCCTACATTCATAGTGAATCAGTGTGCCAGCCGGCATCATCGAATTAGCATTTGTTTCTTAGTTACGGGCGTTTCGGTAGTGCATTACACAGACCCTCCTGCGATTTCGGAATGGCGTGTGCATTAAAATTTTGCCAAAGACTCGCCAAAACGGCTACGGAAACCTATGAAATGCTAAAGCAAGCATTTGGTGAGTCCGCAATGGGTCGTGCACAAACTTTAGTGTGGCATTCACGTTTTAAATATGGCCGAACCTCTGTCGATGATGACGAGCGTTCTGGACGACCATATTCGAGCACAACGCCCGAAAATGTTACGAAGATTCGGCAGGCCATTCACGAAGATCGACGTCGTACCATCAACGACTTGTGCGACATTGTTGGGATAGGCTATGGGACCTGTCAGCTGATTCTAAAGGAAGAACTCCACATGCGACGCATCGCAGCCAAGTTTGTGCCAAGGCTCCTGTCTGAGGACCAGAAGCAGAATCGACTTCTCGTTTGTCGGGAGCTCAAAGATCTTGCCGGATCGCCGGATTTAGCTCCGTGTGACTTCTTTCTCTTCCCAAAGATGAAAATTCAGCTAAATGGAAGGAGATTTGAGACGATAGAAGAGATTCAGGCAGAATCGCAGATGGTGCTTGACAGGCTGACAAAGAAAGATTTCCAGGGATGCTTCCAGGCTTGGCAGCGGCGCTGGGATCGTTGTGTTCACTCCCAGGGGAATTACTTCGAGGGTGATGGATGAATTTAATACCTGAGATAAGTGTACGGTTTTTTTTTATAGGCGCAGTCTTGAAACTTTCCGATCGCACCTCGTATATGAGAAATTACTTACATAATGTTCGCAATAAGGTTAAAGATCTTCTCTGTCCCACGACGTCTGACAAACATCGCTACAAGCTGGTTTTAAACGGGTCGAACGGAGATAGATATATAACGATAACCAGACAAATGACTCACTGAATCTCTAATATCACCGCAGGAAATATAATGCTAGCTACCACGAAATTTCACGGACTTTTGACGATTAATAATAAACATTTTCTTTTTCTCTTTAGAATGAAAAGAAGTATCCTCGTGTATGGTTTACACAACACAACCATTTTCCTTAACAATTAATTTATAGCGTCTCTATTAGGGAGAGTAAGATATACAGGTATTGTAGCATGCATAGGAAAGGTGACAAATGCATATAACATTTTATCAGGTAACGCTGAAAGAGAGACCTAGAGACTAATCATTTGACTCAAATTAGAGATCAGTGGTGGGTGACAAATCTTTGGATTTCGTGTAATTCAGAAAATTTTCTGATCCGCTGAGTGACTATTAAGTTGCCAAGAAGAATTTTGCTCCGTGGAATTAGTTTAATACTAATTACTACAATTATATGTTGAATTTTTTTTTGATCATAGGTATTTATCAATACTTTCATAAAGTTTGTATTTCCTTAGTATTTTATTTAACATTTTAAGTTTCTATGTAAGCGGATTTTATTGTAAATTACTAGTTTGCTTATTTCCGTATCACGGATAACGGAACCTCCGTATTTACGTGTAATTTCCTATTCCCTCCAACAGATTTCTCTGTAGTTGATATTGCCTTCGATAGTCATCTGTCAAGACAGACTTCATTACAGCACACAGACTTCTGTTCCTGAACAAAGAGAAAGGAAGACTTACGAGTTTGGGGGGGGGGGGGGGGTGTCGATGGAAGAAACCTCGTATTTATTTTTCTGTTTATGTAATGACACTTTCTCATCTGTACAGGTTATGGCTTATACAGTCGAATGCGAGGAATGTTAAGAATGCTGACGTGGAAGCGGTGATCACCTGTTTGAAGGTATGAAGGAAAACCAAGATAATCTCAGAAGATCCTGCAATCGGGCCAAGACTTGAATTCGCTGTCTATGGCATGGAAGTATTGCATTTCAGTGTTTTCTGGCTGGAATATTGTCCTACCACCTGCAGGCATCATACTTCTGCAGTCGTACAGTTGCAGAAAATGAGTTTTTTTATGAATGCTGACTCAGGTAGAAGCGTCAGATGCTTAGCCGACATACAACTCAGCTAGCTATCTTCACTGCGCTGAGCATAAAACTTAATTAGCAATTCCTATCACCAACTTGTCTTAGGAATACGTAAAGGATAAAGGAAGAGATGGAAGTGTGAAAAAAGAAGACGGACAAGATTAAAACGGAAGAACAAAACACATAGATTAAGGAAAAGAATGAAGACAGAGGAATTAGAAATGAGAAAAATGCATTAATGCCCTTGACAACATATTATACACCGCATAGTAGGGACTAAAACCTGCAGCGGTAGTTGGACTAAAGCAACGCACAAGATCTTTGAATGCAACCGATATGATTAAAATGCCACTTCATTTTTAAAGCTTTGATAATCGATATTTCAACCCTTCACTGACTCCTGTCAGCTAAATGTGAAATTGAAATAGAAGACATTTATAAATCGATAACGTCACATCATCTTTCATTTGTTAAACTTGTTTCTGAAAGACAAATTTCTCTCTTGAGGGAATTGTTAGGGGAAGATCGAAACCAATTTTTTCTTCATTCACTAGCGCCGACACGTCTTGAACAAAATTTCGCCCCTACCTTTTAACAAACCCCAGATTGACGAATTACAAGCAGTGGCGTGCAGACCAGCAAAATTGGAAGAATATAAAGGAAATTTCTCACACACCACATAACACAACAGCGACATATTATTTTTTATTAAAATACATTAATATTATGGTGCCAGTGTTAGGGAATTTAATAATATCTCACTTCCACACGACTCGTTATGTACAGCAGACCAGGATTCGCCACTGATTACATGTAGTCGAGTATAAAATTCTTCATTCGCTTCGATCCTGTTACACGAAAGTTTACAATTTTTATATACTTAATGTAGATAAATGAGCTGGCACGATGACTACAGAATATATGTATTCACTGCCGTGAAAGAAGAAAACAGTTTTAGGTAGCAAGCCATCAAAATTAATTACTGATGTAACGGACACAGAGCCACCTACATACTTCTAGCGGAAACTGAGAGACAACGTTAAACCTTATTTGTTGAAACACTTCGCACCTGCTCCTGGCTTTTCATGCCGTAACTGTTCCACAGACCATGAACTTTTACAGCATTAAGGAAGCGTAAAATATTAGCGTCGGCTTGGTTTACGGATTTAACTCATGTTATTTCAACGGAACAAAGGCATTTACCTCGTGCATATAGAACATTCCAGAGTCCTCTAAAGTGGATTATTAGATGTTCTTCACGCTTTAACGTGTTAGCAGAACACCTTATGGCCCCATCTGTCCGTCGCATTCTTCGTAGAAACTAGGGCAATCTCCATAACCCAAGATCATCGTTGGAGCACAGTTGCAATGTGAACTCACGGCATTGAAACAAAGTGAACCGGGGTCACATTGTGGAAACAATGACCACGGATCACACATTGCAACAAAGGCCTTTGAGAATATTTCCACGTTTGTTATTCACTTGGTTAAACTGCTGACTTCATCGTCTGTGATGTGACGTGATGGAATTTCACTGTACTTCAAAGAGTACACCTTTCATTATTGTTAATTAAGAAGGGTTAATAGGTTTAATAGTACCTTGAATAAAAATGACACCATTTACTTTGATATAAATACATTAACTGCCTGATCTTTGACGAGAATAATGATGTTGGTTAGTTTGTAATTTTCAGGGCACTACATATAATGGAATCGTATAGAATCCGAGGAACGAATCTTTAGTTGTTGCGTGGTATGTCCTCCCCGATCGCCTGATTGAATGACTGGAAATGTGTATAGGGACTGGGGAAACACGAAAATCCTCTGTCCGATCCCCGAGATTTGAAGCCGGGACTTCAGGAAAACGAAACAGGATCGCGACGATCCACAAGAAAAAAAGGAGTAAATAAAGAAACAGCGACAACGTAAGATAGACAGAAACAAGGGCAAAGAAACGTGCGGTAACAAAGAAAAATAATGTTAGGAAGACGAAGAAAATAAAGAAAAATGAAAGCAAGAAAGGGTGCGAGAGAGAACGTTTCTCGGTAAAACATCTGTTTCGCGCTCGCGACATCTTGTTAAAGAACTGGGCCAAAAACAGAATTCGTATTTGTGACAGTGACAGTATAGCCCGTCTCTTTGCACCATTGCATTTCCTGCGCGGAACGTGGCGCCTTCTAAACGTGATGAGACGAATTAACTGGCGACATCTCATTCCAAAGCAACGTCCGGTCACACTAACGTGGCTTACCTTACCCCGACACTTTAAATGCGCGTCTGGCCATTGGTACTTGGGATGAATAATAACAATAATAATAATCATAATTGAATTCTTACTTTAACGTGCCAACTCAACAGCCACGGGAGCCAATTACAGCAAGCACAAGGATACAAAATACATCGAACAGAAAATAGAACAAAAACAAACGAAAACAAAACAAATCAATCTGAACACTTTCTCGAGTCGAGAAAGTGTTTTCAAAGGAGACATTGTTTTTGCTACAAAAAATATTAAAAATATGCATGCCACTTGCACCTAGCCGACGGAATACGTTTTAATACATGACATTCTCTTAACTTGCCCTGTAGGCACACAAATTCCAACAGTATCCACGATGGAATAATTTTTATTTTGCCCTTGAAAACATTAATAAGAAACAAAGTACTGAAATGTCGTCCTTTGGTATAAAAGTTCTGAAATTTAAACGACTTTAAATTAAAACATAATTACGTATATCAAACTGATGCAAATTGGCTAATTTTTCTTTTGCATCTTATGTTTCATTGGAATCTGTTGATATAAGATTATTCTACAATACAAGGGCATATTATAGCTTTGAACTAATTAAAGGGATATGAAAAACTGTTAGGCTATCTGAAGATGAGAAATTCTAAAAAGAAATAAGCCCTATGTTCTTTGTACAATAATAATGTTACTACCTAGCAATATACCAGGTGATTCAAAAAGGACTTTACAACTTTGAAAGTGTATAGAAATTTAATCAGAAAGCTTACAGAATCGGTTGAGGTGTCATTTTGTAGCAAAACAGATCAAGTTTGACTCACGTTGTGCTGTAGTACCGAATTCCTTCACCGCGAGCGCAAGCGTCAGTGCATTTGAAAATGGCTACTTTCACAGGTGCGGAGCGCGCTCGCTGTGTGCTGTGGTTTGAAGAAACGAAATCTGAGACAATGGTTCAACGAAATTTTCGCACCAAGTATGGCAAGGATCCTCCCAGTAGACCTACAATTTACTCTTGGAACAAGAATTTTGTTGAGACTGGTTGTTCCGTTCGCCATGACAAATCTCCAGGTCGCCCGCGTGTTTCTAGTGCTGTTGTGGAACACGTTCGTGACAGCCCAAAAGTGAATGTATTTTGTGCCCTTAGCAAAGTTAAAGTGTACGGCCCGTTCTTTTTCCATGAGAGAACCATCAACGGTATCGTGTATCTGGATATGCTCGAAAATTTTCTCATACCACAGTTAGACGAAGATGACCAAAAAGGACGCATTCACTTCCAGCAAAACGGCGCACCACCTCACTACCTCACAGAAGTCCGGGATTTCCTCAATAACCGTTTCCCAGGTCGGTGGATTGGTCGAACAGGGTCGATAGCATGGCCACCTCGTTCTCCAGATTTGACACCTCTCGATTTTTTCTTATGGGGTTTCATTAAAGATCGTGTGTATGTTCCACCCTTATCTGCCAATCTCACTGAGCTCAAAGCTCGAATCACCGCTGCAGTTGCAGAAGTGACACCGGATATGCTGGATCGTGTTTGGCAAGAAATTGATTTCAGGTGGGATGTCTGCAGTATAACCAATGGCAATCACATCGAACCAAAATGACTGTTCGAGGTAAAACTTGATTTGTTTTGCTACAAAATGACACCTCAACCGATTCTGTAAGCCTTCTGAATAAATTTCTATACACTTTCAAAGTTGTAAAGTCATTTTTGAATCACTCTGTATAAAGGATCCAAAGAATTGTATTTTTATAATAAAAACAACAATGATAATGCCATAACAGGCAAAATGCCAAGTAACAGACCCGACACCACATTTGTTAATATATGAACGAAAGAAGCGCATATAATAATCAGTGTCATTCTAACAGTCCAAACATAACAAAAACATTTGTGTTATGAGTTATCTAAGTTTGAACTCCGAGACTTACGGAAAGGAAGAAAGTAAAATCAGTGACTAGATCAACTACCGATCGACTATGCATTCTGCAATGCAACTATTTCAACGAATACATAATTATTCCATCAAATGCTTGAAGGGAAGGGCACTCATCATCCTGATGATGGAGGCAAGAAGTACCTATGAAACGTCGGCAAGCTTATATTCCTCCTTCTTTGTCACACACCCAGAAAAATGTCATTATATGGAATTTCATTAAATAAGTACATGACATATTAATACTAATTTTTTAATTATTTTATACCTCTAACTTCAGTGTATTATCTAAATGACTGACTCAGAACATAAGTAGAACGGGTCGTAGTTTCAAAAATTTAAGAAACCATGATGTAAGAAGAACATTATTCAACTACATTTATTTTACCAAAAACCCTCTCCAATACGATACAGCGGAACCTCGATATAACGCGAGTTTACGGGTACAGCTTCAGTACCAGCGTTATATGTGAAATATGTAAAACATTTGTAATCGTAATTGGGGACATGATCACAGCCGCGGTATGTCGAGGTACCACTGTACTAATATAGACTACATTTTATTACATCAAAATATTTCCTACAACGTTTAATAAAAAACTCATTTTATTACATCACGATATCTCCTTAACTTTTAATGATTACTGTACCGTTAATTATAATTGAATTTCCAAGTAATGTTGAAAAGTATGGCAACAGTTGAGAGCACTTTTCTTAGCTTCTTGAATCAGAGCAGGCCACGCCTGGCGGAGGACTACAATCAGCTCAAGATTTACTACAAAATAACATGATCGGTGTACTTAGTTTCGTTACGCGTCCATAAATTTCTTGTGACCTACAAACAAAACAAAACAAAACAAAAGCAAGAAAGGTAACTGGCTGAACTGGTTCTGAAAATGCCTTTCTGCCAATATGACTTCAAAAGCCTGCCTCGTGTAGTTCATTACAGTACTTGCAGTAATGGTGGGAAGACTGCATAAAATGTTGGATATGAGGTTCTCTCAAAGATGGCAGCGCCAAGCAATCTGCTGTCTCCATCCTAATTATGGCGGCAGCAAGGCCCTCTGAAAAGTTGGTAAACTTCTACCAGATTACACGGCGCTACAATCAAGAAGACGGCCATCTTGCATAGTATGTTATTTGAATTATTATTCAGTTGAAGACAACGCATTTACATGCGCTAACTCTTCTGTCGTGGACTTCCACGGTGTATGAGATGCCATCTCGTATCTCTTCACTGTAACTATTCGTTGTTCAAAAACAAAAGACATTCCTTTCGATGGAACCGTTTGAATAAAAGAAGGGTCTTTTAAATAAAAACAAAGACGGACAGGATTTATACGGACGTTACATATCTTCCACAGTTCACAGTTGGGGCTTAGGTCTATCCATATGTAAAATCGTAATTACTATTTTAAACTACGGCATGGTTTAAATAAATCTGTACAGTGGAAATAATATGAAAAATGAATTTTGAAAAGCAATATATGGCTATCGATTCTACACTAAAGATAGAGACGACAGGTTTATACGAAACGCTGGTAATAACCTATTACTAGATAGCGTCATATCCCAAAAGATCAATATCCAAATTTTCATTACCGCGAAAACGTCAAATTCTTAATATACGACCTTACAATATTTTGATGTGATCGTGCAATTTCGTCCGAGTTATTATCATCATTATTGCCTACCAAAATCAACTCCGTTTTCTAATCACTTTTTCACTCTAACGAAATAACAAAATATATCACATAAAGAACTCACAAATGTTTCAAACCTATTACGAAAAGGGACTGGGAAAAACCATGACAAACTTTGGTGGAACAATCTCTGGATTCGACATATGTGGCAGTTAATCTTGTGTGTCAGACGGAGCAATGCCAGGTTGCACTAAATAAAGGTGTGTGTGTGTACAGGTAGTTGGATCGATCAATGGCCGCCTGTTTTACCCTACTAGCCCCATATAATGGACCCCTCACCCACAGCCGGGGCGGGGCAGAACTGACCCTAAACGATATCCAACCTTCAGCATTTTGTTGAAACAGTCATGCGATCACAGGCCAATAACAATGTCTAAGGGCACAGACTATACAAGACACTGGGCGTTTGTGTAACGAGGTTGACTAAACTGTGAGATGAGATTCTCGCGGCAGTGAAGATGCCGATGTTGGTCTTCTGGGTAGTAACCCCGTGAGGACTCTGGGATAGGTCCATCCAACACTTCACGCTTCAGCCTTGAAGATGGAGGCAGTATATTTCTCCGAAATGTTAGAACCTACCTACAAGTCCACCAGCGTTGTCACCCAGAAGACCTAGACTGAATTATGTTTATTTAACAACAATAACTCATTCGTAAATGTTGTGTTGGTCGACTATTTATTATTTATTTAGTGTTCTGTCTGACGACAGGTCCATATGAACAGGATCCTTCCATCCTTTTCTCGGACTGGGACCTGTTCATATACGTTCTTGGCAGATGATCCAGAAGTGGTTTGCCATTGCCTTCTTCTGTGTGTGAATGGAGTAATTGTTGGGATGCCACGGAGAAACCGGGGAAGCCCCCGGAGGAAAACTCCGTGTTGCCTAGACCACGGCCTTGCCCAACACAAGTTATAAATTCGGGCACCGCCGGGAATCGAACCCGAGACCCCCAGGATTACAAGGCCAGCGTTCTATCCGCATGTTGAGTAGATGAAGATCTGGAAGGACACGACTGTGGCCTATTGACATAAAATTAACTTAGATTTTACTTTTCACTTTTATTTATATTTTGGGGATGGGGGGGGGGGGATATTCGTACCTCGATATCTGACTGGAAAGTCTGAGAAGCATTTCAATCACAAAAATTGATTTGAACAAGTACCTCCCAGCTGTTGCACATACTAGCCCGCTGAGTGTTAGCAGTGTTGATCTACTGGGTTACAATTGGGTAATTTTGAAGGTCCACAGTACAAAGGCAGACCCCGTGGGACTAGTTTCAACTGACGACCTCCGTACCATCACGTCATCTTTTACACCGAGACAGAAATAAGAAGAGAATCATTTTCGCCTTTATTAGTGTTAGATTATATCTTCCATGGGATGGGTCAAAGTGCTCGCGTAAGGAATTTACTGCCTTCTTTGAGAATCGTCCTACGCGACATTTTGACTCAGCAGTTAAAACGGCTACTGCAACACAGACTCATGACCTAGGTGACCACGATTTACATCACACGGAGTGAGACAACAGAAATCTTTGATCAGACTTTCCACATTTCTTGTGTTCCCATTATAAAATGTTTACTAATTGTAACTAAAACCCAAAGCAACCAGAGAAATATACTCACTACAAACATCAACTATAAAAAAGTACTTAATTAAGAGTGTTGGAGTAAAGTATCACTTACAAGTACAACCCAGTTATTGTAAGTTATTTTTTAATTTTATAATCGCAAATGTATTAAAACATGTTTAACTGAATTCCCCCAAATTACCCTCGATAAAGTAAAGGCAGTGACAAGATTATTTGCATATGTGAAAACAGCTTTCAATTTTATCTAATGCACCGTAAATGTGCTGATAATGGCTGTTAAGCCCAGGTACGCTGCTAATTAGATAACAAATGTTAGATAAAAAAAACGAAAAAAAATACTTTCTACGATAAGGCTCCATAGACTGTTAATTTATTTAATTAGCGAGACTTTCTCAATTTCGTGGGTTATACAACTTCAAATTCTGGAGGATAGATAAATGCCAATTATTAACTGCACAGGATCTGTAAGGAAGCGACCATTACCTTAAGAAGGCTTCATGGCTTCAGAAATATTCGGATCAGAACAGAGGTCAGAAACACTCAACTTTCAACCAGAGACTGAAGAACTAGTTCTTGCTAAATTACATGCTATATGAAAGATAAATTAAATTTGTAATTTTTGGACTTATTAATTTTTTAACCTGACACAAGCGAAATGTAGACTACAAAAGCAGACACTTGGTCAATCTTTTACTTCATTTGAGTACTCCTAATTCAGACCTCATCTTCTGCCCAACAGAAACTAAATAAGCTTTACGAGACGAAATATGTTCCGACTGGGATACGAAGCCCTAACCCGGAACCGAGGGTGTTGGTCACAGTTATATCACACATCATGGGGCGGTTATACATACATGAGTATGAAGCAACAGTGCATTGATCAGTAAGGGAAATCCGAAGAATTCTGAGAAAATTTTTCCAAGGCCACTTTATCCCAACTGAAGCCACCCAAGACTGAACTCCGGTCTGCACGATTAAAATCCAGCGTCTAATAACCTTATCTATTACTTTAAAATCTAATCAGTTATCCCAAATGTAGAGTTTTATTTATTTTAACAATGTTATGTTGTCAGTACTGTTGGAATGACTGTCATTTTTAATAGCGCAACTTCACATCCTTCGCCCAGTTTTGAACCCGTACAAAAAGCGGATGGCGCATCCATTTGAATTGATTAAGCAAACAAGAATCAGTGCCAAGGCAACTTAATCGTACATCTGTTTAATGTTGTCTGAAGCCATAACTAATCGATAAATAATTAGCAATGCAGAACATGCTAGTAGTGAATGGAGAAGTTTATAATATGACGTAATACACTCCAAATCGTGCAAGGAGGGACTAAGCTTAAAGGTAAACAATTCTTTCCTTACACACATTATTCACATATTTATTTATTTACACTGTAATCACAGTTTGTTCTGCGTATCATTTGGAGCTGTCAAGACGACTGAGTGGCGTGTTTCTCCTCCTACTTGCTTATCTTTCTGCAAAATGGATTTACAAATAAACGCAAAAAAGCGTTATTTTTACTAAGTTTCGCCCTTAAACTCATTCCCGGTTGATTCCAGCTTCAAATCGTTATTTACAGATCGTATGTCTTAACATCATGACTGCAGCTGACGAGTTATTAATTATTCCTCGCCAACACCTGCAATGACGTAACAAGTATGATGGATCGTTCACCTCTACATAGCACGTTTCTCTAACACACGCTTTCCCTTCGATTCTTATTCGTCTTTCCACGTCATGTAGCGTCGAATAATAGAATGATTTGTTAAATATGAATTGTAAATGACGAAGAAGGATTCAGTAATGCCCCATTTTAAGGTACTACCCCGGTGTCTGACTGAGAAGACTGATGAAAATGGAGAATAACTTCAATCAGGATGGCCTTCAAGGGTAAAAGAAGGCAGTTTCTGATCAGCACCCACCACAAAGTCAAATACGGACAGAAAAATGCATCGTTAACCTCGGTACTAGGAGGAAAGAAGTTATTTTCATGTTCTGTGTATTGTACCACTGTGTATTGTAGTGAAGTCCAGAAGAGTCTGGTGGGTTAAGACTGGCCACGGAAGGCAAGGCGAAACCATCGTGGTATCTTCGCTAGTAAATCCCTGTTAATGGCGTGCCAACCAATCCTAGGATTGACGACTAAAAAGAAGTCCAGAAGAATAGCAATACTGAACGCTGTTGATTGTACAAGGGGCTGTTCTGCTGATGTCTAGGCGGCGTTGACACCGTGTTGGAAATCGTGAAACTGCAGTTGGCAGCGGACTGGTCATTGTCTGTTGATGGACATCGACAGAAACGGGGGGGGGGGGGGGGGGGGGGGGGGGGAAGAGTAAAGAAAATTGCTAGCGGCGTTAGGACGAGATGTGAATAGCCAGGAAGGGAAAGTGGTCCAGCAAGTCTTCGGCATCTGCAGGAACGCATAATGCCCGTGAGCAGAACTACAGGCATTAATGCCACCTTACGCATGTGATCGCAGCTTTCTGTTTGTTAAATTGTGCAAAAGCCTCTCTCGCTGAACATCGCAAATGAGCTCTGATAAGTCTTCTGACTCAATGCATTATCAGACGCAGGCTTTGAAGAGGACAGAAATATGATCAAAGGATTAACTGCGAATCGCAACTTACGAACGGAACTACACCGTCACAGCAGGTAGTTTACTTCGTTTATTATGCCGGCAACACTGAGTACTGAGATAATTATAATTTTAACAATGAAAGTTGTTTAAAGTAAGATGGTTACAATGATAGTAAGAAATCGTAATTTTCAAGTAAGTAGGCACAACAGACGAGCTATTACTTCAACTTAAAAATAAGATCCAGCTCATTTTAACGAGTCCTTGCTTTACAAGTAATGAAAGTTATCATAAACATAGCAAGGGTGGAGAGTCTTACATGTCTGCCAACTGTAAGTCATTACGTTAAAGTGACCCTGACAAGATTCGCACTACTTTACCCTAAATTGAGGGCGTCTGAGAACAGGATGGTCAGGAGAATAATAACGTAGGAGGAAGGGAGTAACAGGAGGACGGGGTAGTTAACAGACACTTCACCAAATAATCCTCTTCTTCTTCTGGCCACGAAGTCCAGCCAATAAATTGCCTCTTTCAGTCTCGAGAATATAATCATTCAATACTCTCGTAAACTGTTTCTCAGTCTTTATTTTCTCACGGCTTGATAATCAAAAAGCTTTTCTGGGCGTCTAGCGACTTTCACCCTTGACACATGACAAGATTATGGTAATCAAACCATGGAGCGTGAGATGGGCGGGGTATGTAGAGCGCATGGGAACGAACGAAACGCATGTTAAGTTTGTGTTGGTATACCTGTAGCGAAGAGACCGATTGGGGATCTGGACGTTGGTGGGAGTAAATATTAAAATGTATCTTAGTTTTGATGCATGTTGATCACGATGTAGTCCAGCGGAGAGATTTTGTAAAACAGGTGACAAACTTCCGGGTTATAAAAAAGATAATGTCTTGATAGCCTTTCAAAGACTCTGTTCCTTGCAGTCAGGGTCCATGGTAAAGTTGTAGAGTGAATGTAATTTGGTCTGTACAGGTCCAACGCAGTCCCTGAAACTCGCACAGAATTATCTTTTTTTTTAAAACAGACGAAGTTGAGATCGATAACTTAGCTTTCCGCCAGTCCGTATTCTGAGCCATATAAATCCAATCCATACCTCAAACCCAAGATCTATTTTAATATTTTCCCATATACGCCTATATACTCCCACTAGCTTCTTCCCTTCAAGATTTTAAACCAAAATTTTGAACGTATTTCTCATCTCCCCATGCGCGTTACATACCCTGCCCACCTTATCCAACATATCATAATTCTAATAATATTTGTAAAAAGTATACAAGATGTGGAATTAATTACATAATCGTTGATGCACTGTTTGTAAGTTTGATTAGCAGCAGACTTTCAACTGCAGTAAAATCAACATCAAGACCAACAACCTAACGGAACATACGACGCTAACATTCGGCCTGGTAGCTGGAAGAGGATAGTGAGATATGTGTTGGCATCGGTGTAGAGGAGAGGCCGCCATGTGCTATTGGCAGAAACAAATGAAGAAGTATGTCTGATCGTCCCTGTAATCCTAAAAGACACGAAATCTTTTACGAGGATTTAGAGTACGTTCATATATCCACAGTTTTTATCAACACGTCAGGACTCCACTGACACTACAAAAGCAGAACAGCTATTAGTTACATGCCCATCCTCTGGATTAAGCAGTTCTATTCTGGGTATTCCTTATGTACACGTTCATGTAAGGTTGTAAAAAAATCCCAGCTACATATTATCTGGGCTTACAAGTATAAAACAGACACACGAAAAGTGTAATATTCACAGTCCCGAACAACGGTAACGCATGGAAAATAAAGTAAAAATTGTACCTGGAATTTATTGTGCACTACACCACGAAAAAGAAAGCCTGGTGGATGTGTAACGCCATTTTTTCCTAACTTTGGTACCAGATGGAGTGAGGCGAGTGATCAGCTTCATGCAGAAGTCCTTTCAAAAGCTACGCCTTAATAATCCCTCGGCCAGGAAATAAATATCCCGCGTTTTATGCAACCAGAAGCTTCATCATCCCTTTCCTAAGCCAGATGTATCCAATCCAAACCTTCTCATTCTGTTGCTTTAAAACCGATATTAACATTGTCGTAAGTAGCCTCTTTCCTGCACGATTCCCAACTAAAATGTCTGTACGTATCTCATCGCCGTATACCTCACCCAAATGATTCTCCCCGACATGATCATCCTAATACTTGGTGATGACTCTCCTCATTATGTAATTTTTTATAGTCTCCGAGGTACTCGACATGCTTCTTCGTAGGTCCAAATATTCTCCTCAGCAATCCGCTTTCAAACACCATCTATATATATTCTTGGTCTCTCACATTAAGAAAATAGTAACAAGCATAATAGTTTTATGGATAATTTGAATCGTAACTGTAAATTCAGCATATAAGCAACTATACCTTATTTCGTTGCAAAGTACGGCGTTTTCTCATGCAAACAGCTTACCTGAAACAAGAACAAGAATAACTAATTCATGATTTGCACTGTTCAAGCCTTACGAATACGCCTATGTAGTAAAACTTTTAATTTAATTTCTGCAATGCACTTTTGCATTGATATTTAATCAAGATGTGGCTACAGATCACGTAAATGTGTAAAATAAAATACACGATTCCATTTTATTGTAATGGAAAACTTCTTTGAGAACATATCATGAAAACCAATAAATTAATGGGCCTTAAAATAGGATGCGAGTGTCCAGGGGTTGGTTATTTCGGGTTACACAAAGGCCAGGAATTTCATTATCGTCTCAAAGACTCCATAAAATTGGTGTCTAAAATACTGACGTCTAACGTAAACAGAGGACGGATGACAACACTGCACCTCGCTAGCACGACTCCATTAAGTCTAGACACTTAAAAACATATCTTACATCGAACAGAATTATGTTTCAAACCATCCCATTAAGATCAGAAGCACAGGTAGAAAAATGGAGACAGACAAATAGTTTTCACTTTACGATCAGTTAACAGTAAAAAGTATCCAACCAGGCGAAATGCTGGAAGTAAAGAATAATGGAAGACCGTTGACTGTGATAAAATGCTAGCTGGTTGGACCAAACATACATTTTAGACATAATGTGGCTTTGGTGTAATGATGTGGTACTACAATATTAAGATGAGAAGCTGCCCTTAGACTGAATGCTGAAAGCCTAGCACAGGGACTTATTTTTACAAACATTAGCGGCCACTGAAATCATTTACTGTACTAACAAGTCCCTTATGTATATTTTAAGTATATTCGGTTTCCGATACATACGTAAACTTTATATACGTATACATTTCAGAAGACGTGAAAAATTTTGTCAGCAGCAAGCTTAATATTTCTATGAGAATAACGTCTGGCTATTGAATGTTCGGATAAGAAATGTGTAAAGAATACTGCTTGGAAAACCTCCTGCGAGGGGGACACAGAGAAATCGATATGACTATGGAAATAAATTCTAGAGAAATGGGCTGTGTGGAACCCGTGTTATAAAACAAGGCAATTGATAGGAACTTAATGGCAATTTATTAAAAAATCTTACTCACTATCGTAAACGGATTCACATATTATTCCGCCATTTACTTTAATAAATTTGCTGGTTTGTTGGCTATTTCTGCACAGTCAGAGACCCTTAGAAGATCGAGAAAAAATATCGAAACTAATCTTACACAAATCGATTTTGAGGATTTGAAATGGACTGAGCTAGATCAGAATTGCATCCAACTTCAAGCTTTCATATTAGAGAGGTTGAATCGTAAATGGTTTGTTAGCTAAGTAGCTCGTCAGCTATTTACGTTAAAAATACATTGACTTATATGCAATTTTATAAACTGCATTTTCAAAATGGGTCTGACTGTGAAAAAGTTTCGAAATACATGCCTAGTAATCGATTATATTTACTTTCCGACTCTTTGTCAAACAACTAGTTTTTAACATTTTGACAAATGACTAAAAAATGATAGACCCTGCTCCGACAACAACATTTTAACATCCTATATTTTAATTTAGTCGTATGTGTTTGTTCACAATATCAATAGACTGTGCGTGCGGATACAAACGTTTGTTTATCATTACAATATACAAGCTAAAAATACCTAACTAATCCATACTTAACGAAATGCTGATCCTTGTTTTAATATTCCAACACTTACATTATAAATTTAAATTTACAAGTAATTTGGTCTAGATGTAGCATCAAAATAATATACAAGCTACAAGATCTGCTAAAATGGCTCTATACTGACAAGGCTGTTGTATAAACATTCATTTATTAGTCAAGTAGTGAATTTTGTGCATTCATATGTTTTCCCGATCATTGCCGTAAGGGTCGAAGTATGTAGTGGTTTTTACATAATAATTCTTTCATGTTTCCGTGTTCACAAGACCTTTTGCGCAGGAGAGATAGTACTTTATGTCATAAAGACCTACTAAAAAATTTACTCTCAGCTTCAGAATATATTAATATCGAATTCATGTATCGTATTACATCGATAAAAATTCGATTTACTTTTCTAGCCTTGGGCACTTATGGAAAACGAGAAAGTTGGACGCTCTTTTGCCTCCAGGCTGCGCGCTGCTGTAGGAAGAACGAGGGGGGAAAAAATATCAAGATGGAAGATTAACTGGCGATGCTACTTATGCCCTGGCGAGAAAGTTTTTAACTACCTTCATACGCACGTTCTTTCACTAACGACTGCAATGAGACGCTCCATCGGCGGTGAAATTTTGAAAGGAAGAACCGAGTCGCCGCAGGAACGTGTTACCAACAGTTGCAAACGACGATCGCAGATGGCACTGACGCCTGATGAGACGAAGTAAGACAAACCCGTGTGTGAAAGTAAATGGCGAAAAAAGTGTGTTGCCACTTGGGGTTCAACAATCATCTGCCATTTTCAAAACCTGACCCAGTGACTGTGTTATTTTTCAAGTGATGTTCTGCTATCAATTGAAACAACGTACGAATTTAACTGCTACCGAAAACTGAAACAATAAATGATTTAGGGACCAAGATTTCCACTGCAATCGTTCACACCCAAAGCAGTTTGCCCAGGGTTGTACAATATTACAATTCACTCGCTTTTGTCACGAGTTTTATCTGGTACGTGTTGGCCTACCCTTTTCCTGTGCCTTTACACCCACAATCTGTCACTTGCGACTGGA
This sequence comes from Zootermopsis nevadensis, assembly GCF_977971745.1. Taxonomy (NCBI): domain Eukaryota; kingdom Metazoa; phylum Arthropoda; class Insecta; order Blattodea; family Termopsidae; genus Zootermopsis; species Zootermopsis nevadensis. Next base: position 8,410,275 of record NW_028259153.1, on the reverse strand, counting down.
ACTAGTCCGTGCTATTTTGCGAACATTGTGTGCGCGCGTGTGTGAAGGCTGGCTTATGAACAAAAGGTGAAACATCGAGGCGGCTCATGCACAGAGAAACCAGTCCCATACAAAATCGATTTAATAAAAGACTAGAAATTATGGTTCCAACGAAAAATGCTCTTACATACAGAGACGCACACAGAACGAAACGAGAGAGTGAGATTTGGGAAGACCCATAAATGATGTTAAACAGCCTGTATAATTTTGGAACGGGTTAAGGATACGTTTTTGAAAAGAGGAGGATAATGGACTGGAGTGTTGGATTCTGAACGAAAACTGGAGTGTGGACCAGCCGAAATAAGACTAAAAGATCATCGATTGTTTTGCAAGGATTCGTGAAAATAATCATTGGATAATGAGTGTTATGGGGAATGAGGTGAGAATTACAGAAGGTGAGAAAGAAATGGGGGGGGGGGAATAAAGATGTTAAAAGGAAAACAAAGAAAGAAGGAAGTTTAGAAAAAAATATGAAGGCAGGGGAACAGGAAGAATATGAAATGCAAACGAAGAACAGAAAAGGGACGAACGACCTTCCTCTGAGCTGCTTTGGAAGCACTGGATGTCGAGGGAACTGTCAGGTCGTGGGGGGGGGGGGGGGGGGGGAGAGACATGGAATTGCAGGGCAATCAAATCTCCGTCGCACAGGACAAGTCGCTGCTGAAATCTGATCCAGCGGGGAAGAATCCGACTCGACTGTGTAGTTCAGCCCCATCGGCCTTCAATCCCATTTCCTCAGACACTTTTCCTAACACCTGACCTGAGAAATCGCTTTCACAGCTGTTATACGCGACCTCTTCACTTTCGTGACCATTTGCTCCGCGCTATACGTTGAATGCAGCAACGTTACATCTCCAGTCAAAAATGATTCTGGATCATACAGAAACTGACGCCAGGCAGAGAATTAAGGGCACAAAAACGACGGATAAATCAGACAGAGAAGTGATATAAGTTGATAGTTAGCCCAAATATTTAACCTCCATTTTTATAAATATAACAGCATCAAAATTAAATATAACAGTCAAGTTGTTTCTGCTTAATTAGACTCCGTGTCACTTAAGTATGGGGTGAGTTTAGCTCCACGTATTCATCATGTCTGCATTAGACGGAAGGTGGTGTCAGATTCATGCCCCAGTGGCTTTACAACTCCAGCCACTTACTGGACAGAAGGCTTGGCGGACCATAGTGCAGGTTCGAAACCAGTGGCAGAAAACAAAACTCTCTGGCCCTTTCGGGAATCGAACCCCGGTCGTCGAGTCCGTGGTCACGCCACAAAACAAAGTTATAAGAATAATGTTATATTTAGTATTACTGATGGAGGTTTGTGCTTGAAACGGTCTGATGAACGATTTCCTCCATTAAAAATATGGTAATCATCATACTTGATGCATAAGCCACACAAAATAAATAAATAAAATACGAAAGATGACTTTAATATTCGAACTATTAAATGGAGATATTACTTTTATGCTGTTTATTATCGTATCATATGTTCCACACTCATGGACAATTTACAGTATAAAAGGAAGGCATATTTGGAGTATTTTAGTGTCAATAATTCGTACACGTGAGATTAAAATTCGTTTTTACTGACTAACATTTAAGTATGTGTTTACAAAAACGTTAACTTTACCCACAGGCATTTATATTTAATTTCGTCTAATTTCCTAAATTGATACACGAATAAGCTGAAACATTTCTTTTCGCTCTCAGATATTACATGTGAAGTTTTCGCCATCATAGAACTTTCTCTCACGTTTTTCGTCCAAGCAGTTTCAGAAAGGTTAGCCACAAACGCCGACTTCCACTTCCACATAAAATAAACAGAGTCCAACGTGACCAAAGGTACGAGTAAACTTCAAGCAGGTTAACCCTATGGAACGGGCTTCGGCCATTTATTGAGGCGACACAAGTTTCGAATCCATCCGGGAGAACCAAACACCCTGGCTTCATCACCCTCTGTCATATATTTCCAGTCCTAATTCAGGATGCAGGAACAATACCCCAAAATTGACAACGACAGCCCGCCATCACGTCTTTAAAATTCTTACAGTAGCTGTTACCAAACTGCATGCTTCAATATCACAGCAAAACAGCGGGGAAACAGGCGAGTAAACACAGCTCAGAACTCGCAGCGTAGCGAACCTAGTAACGCTTTGAGCCATATGATAACGGAAGGGGGGGGGGTTTTTAAAGTCCTAACGTGACCTTGAAGCATGCAATTTGGTAACGCTACTGTAGTGACCTGTAGCCTTGCATGTTGAGGGTACAGGCAGGATTGTCCAGTGGAGAATTCGTGTCGTTGTGGCGTGTAATCGTTCTGCAGAATCGGTAATGGTCAAAGGAGAAACGAAAAATGACAAAGCCCTCGGAAATGTCTGATGGAAATACGCTAGCGGGCTGTAAAGAATTGCACGAAAATTGAAATACGGATTTCGTTACTTAGGCCCTGATCTATTTTCATTCCCTCCCAACTAACAGTGATTTCTGATCGTTTTGTACACACTGTATCCATGTGCCGTTTTGAACGTTGAAACCTCGTGACCTAATTACAGTCAAAGTGCCTACAGACTGTACCACAAACCCATTAAACAAACATGAAATTAAATTAGACATGCTTTTAGTATAATCCCTCATAGGCAACTTTCGCGAGAAAGCTTTTTATGTACAAAATGACTGCTTTTAAAAAATCATCGTGGAACTAAAAAAATATAAAGAGCGTTTAATGGCGAGCTGTAGACGCATTCCAAAATCAGATTATTTAAAAGAGCTGCAAGCAATGCTGACAAATATTCTGGCAAAAACATTATTACAACAAGCGAGGAAAGTGACTTCTAAGCGCAATCTTTCAGAATTTGCATTTGTTGTGGTCTTTACGTTTGTTTATTCAAAGCGAATACAAAGCAATTACTCCGCATCGTTCACTTCATCCAATTTATACTGAACGATACCCTGAGCTTAGTAATTAAGAGCAACACAAAAGCCGATTGCTGTCAAAGCTAGCTGAATCGGTCATGAGCCCTTTTTTAAAGAACCAGCCATTACTATCATGGCAAATTACCGGAGACAAATGCATCGTTTTACACATTAATCCAAGACTTTACTGCGTGGCAGCCTTATGTGTCTTCTGTTTCCCATCAATACGACATGACTCCAGGACTCATGTTAATTTTTCTAAGTTTTGGTTCAGGTTTTGAAACACCAGCAGTGAAAAAGACACTTAATGTAATGTTTCTTCGATGTTATGTGGTCACTTGTAAAAACAACAGAAGTCCAGAAATAACTTTAGCTTATAAATCTAGAGGCTAAAGATGTCAGTGAAATATATAACTATATATAAAAAAACTAGATACTGGTCAATTAGTGTCGGGGGAAAATTAAATTAATGTAAAACAAATAATGTTTTTGCTAAAAAAAATTCTAGTTCTGAGTTTTGTGCACTCATGTAATTTTATAAATGACCAATTCGGTTAGGAAAGACACATCTTTTATATTTCAATGAGCATAGAACACATCAAGATTAAACGAAATTTTACCTATCTGTGCACTGTCTACTGCTTACAATGACAATGTAGGACATAATGGTTGATTATCTTATTTAATATAAGAGATTTCATGAAGAGAAGCATTTGAGTGAATATTCGCCTATGCATCGTCACAAACTGCGGGTGCATAATCCTTTGTACTCATCACGGTCTGTCAGTGTGCATACCTGGAATACCTTGTCAGTAATCAGATCAACTCCCACGTCTAAAACAAGACAAATACAGTCTTCATCCGTGAAGTGAGCGAGCAGACAGTTATGTGGCCATCGTAACTAGCGCAAACATTCGTAACCTTGAGAGGATAATAAGATCCACTGTTTCTTTTTTATTATTATTTGCCTGTCTCTTGGGAAACGATACAGCCTCGTTAGCCAAGACCCTCTTTGCTCTGTGTCCACAGCACGAGTGGACTGCCTTGTTTCAGACGTAAAGCTTCTAAAGGCGACTGTCATTGTAACGGCAGACACTCTGCAAACACGAACTGGTGAAGTCTTCTGGGAGCGTCAGATATCACTTAGTAAATCCATATTTTCTGTTACTTCGCAAACATTACCTTCAAATATTTGCAATGTCGTCATGCCAACGGCATTCAACACGCTGAAAATGCTACATACAAATACGTCTTAATCTCCACTGACAACAAAATTCATTTTGTGGCCTTAGGAATCGTGTGATTTGTACTCGGCAGGTCGCGGGCTCGATTCTCATTCCTGAGGCCGGACCCTCACACCCGCCCATCCACACACGTACACGCACGCACGAGAAAGAATTTATATGATAGACAATAAATACGCCTGTCACACTTCGTACGATTTTATGTTAAGACATTATTATGATACAGTTATTTGGGTTAATCTGTGAATATTAAACACGGAAAACGACCACAGACATGCAGTCTGTGTTCAATGACTGCCAAATACTGACGATTATAACAACGCGTATTTTGATACAAGGCAAACTATTTTGAATCATACAGAATGAGACAGTATTACAAAAAAGAATGTTAGCGGTCCGCACAAAAAAACATGGCGGACCTGCCAACCGCGGGGTAAAAACCTATCTTGTAATATTACTACACATGCAAAGGTTACTAAAAGAAAGCAAACTTTCTTTCCAGAACACTGCTTTTATTTCCAAATGCCCTTCCTGTGTTTAAGAGACTTCTCATGGGGTTAGAAAGTTTGAAATGACATTCTCGTGTCTACATTTTCCACCACACGATTCAGAATGGACTGAAATGAAGGTAGCAATGCGTGTTCACTTTACTTGGTCTGCTGAGCGATCATGTTAACAGCGTTCGCCCGGCTAACATTCCGAAAAGACGAAAATTAACAAGTATTCTGTCTTACTTTCTTGGTTCAGTTGTGTTCCATATGTTGCACAGGAATACAGCACAATCGATCAGATAAAATGCTCCGTCAGCCAACCTGTAGCCAGGCAAGCATTGTAAGCCGTCCAGTTGAGGCTTACGCTCAAGTCGAACGGACTAGCTACGGCTGCAAGAATTCAGTATTGCCATTGGTTTAGTCATTTTGTGCGTGAGGGTTGCGTTTTAAATGAAATAACCTGTACTTCTGAACATCACGTTTACAAAACATCGTAATTTACGTTCTTAACTGCAAGAGACCGCGTACCTCAACCGTGCAAAAGGGGCCAAACGTGCAGTTCCATAAAATATATAAAAGTGTAGCTAGCGGTACAACATTCACTTCAGGGACCTACAAACTCAATTCGAGTACACATCGAAGGGTTGAATCCCTGGGGTTCGCTTCAACTGAAGTGTACAGCCGGAAACCTGCCTTCATCGAAAGAAAAACATTCCTTGCTGCCATAAATATTGATCGATTTTCCTTTATTTAACGACGCCTTATTAACTGCCGTGGTTATGCAACGCCAATGACCTAATCAAAAAAATGATGGATTAAAAACTAATTGGAAAGAAGCGGTGGTGGCCTTTGAATGAGACTACTGAAGAATACCACGAGAGCCGGTCATCGGTCCAGAGACCTCTGGAATACGAAGGAAAAGTGCTAAACCAATCGGCAGTGACGTTCGGTAAGATACGCTGACGATGTTTGGCAGCTGTGACTTTTGGAAACAACGCAGAGATCAAGCACAGCGGGAAGGCTGTACACAGCCGTCACACATTCTTCGGGCGTACAAAACGAAACCAACTCACCCGGCGTCCAACCAGCGCCCAGACCAAGAATGAGTGGAGATGTACGTCTTCAAACCTATACGCTTTTATGGCACCGAGATCAGTCATGGGGAAACATTAATTTTACCTCCACTGTAAGTTTGTTTCCGAATAAGCGGTTGGATTTCGACAGAAAGGGGCGAGGCCCCTTGCAACAGCAGCATTTTATAAAAGCTATTTATAACAATGTCATTCACTCTACTCAGGCTTTTATCGATAACTTTCTCAATTCCTTCTTCATTGTTGTCAATCTTAGATATAAAAGTACATCTATAATGCAAACTACGGCATCAGTATAAGGTCTAAAGGAAATTCCGAGACACGCAAGGGCAGGTGTGACGCACGCCGAGGCCCCTACCTAGAGGCGCTTTGCCCTGGGCTTTCGACCATTTCGCTGCCATTGACAGTGACGGGTAACAGCAGCGCTGCAACTTCGGTTACGTGAACTGCTATCACCGGTAATAAGCAGGGAGGGCCTCTAAGGGCTTAATCAGAAATAAATCACAGGTATTCTAAAAGCCTCTTTTCATTTTCGTATTTGCATGGTTATTTTTTGCCGAAGTTGGTAACACGGACAACATTTGTCTACTGCTGACAGCGTTATATGCAAAATGGTGTTGTGTATAAGAAATAACGTTTCTGGTAGAACATGCTTTTAGAAATGTTTTGTGCTGTATAGAACCTTTCTGAACTACCTGTAGAACATATTGCAAGCAACAAGGTGGATAGGTCACACGATTTAAATTTAACCGCAGAAATGTTTTTGGTCGTATAGACTGCGCGCGCTGGAAATATTTCCGCCCTTTTTTGTATTGTTTTTTTGTGTTGGTAGAGGCATTTCGATGGGCCGATGACCCATACAAAGAGTCCAACCAAATGTCTGGTGGAATTAATTCTCAGTAGGAATAAGTCCAACGATCTATTTTGTAAATGATCCCAACAAAGCATCACCGGATGAAGAACGATATCATATTGACGATAAATCCAGGATAACCAAGCCAGTGTTAATGTCCTTTACAACTGCAATGTGAAAGAAAAAGATGCAGTGCATATAATTAAGTTGTTAAAAGACCTTTTTTTATGGTGAATTCAACAATACAGTAATATGATATGCAAGTCTGTACCAGATATCGTGCCACAAGAATGCAACTTTCTCCTACCGAATCGTTGCAGCTAAAAATTGAAGAAGTACAATACAATGTTTGGCTTAGCAGAGCGAGGAAAATATGCAGGTATAGCATTTTCAACGCTTTCCAAATTCCGACAAAGTTATTATGCTTTTCTTCAGAAGGAATAAGGACAATTAGAAGACTCACAAAAGCCCGCCACTGAACAGCCAGATAAATCCAGTTCACACCGTCCCACTCCGCATAAGACTTTAATATTATCATCCCACCTACGTCCAGGTATTCCAAGTGGTACTACATGCCTTGACCATCTCATCCTTTTTATTTAATCACTAACAATATTTGGTGAAGATCATGAAGCTCCTCATAAAATTTCTCCAGTCTCCTATAAATTTCTCCTTCTCAGGTACAAGTATCCTCAGACACAAACTAGATCCGAAGATGGCTGTATTCTGGGTTGTTGCTCAGTGTAATCTGGCAGGAGTTTACCGACGTTTCAGATTTGCTCGCTGCCTCCATCATGAGGCCGACAAGCCGCTAGGAATCCTTGCCCAACACCGCTACAAGAAGATGGTTCATAAAGCCGGGTCAACACCTCCGCATTGTGCCGTAACGTAACAAGGGATTCCGAGGTTAGTATGTGGACCAGACGAAGCTCACTCTGTCAAACGCCCACACTCACTCCCATGGCATAACACATCCTTTGAGGTTCGCTAAAAACCGAAGGCAGCGTGGATCGAGCGCGCTGCGAACCGAACATGGGTGAATGTTAGCAATATCGTCAACACATGCGCGTTAGCTGTTACATCACGGCAGAATGCGCATGTGTGAACCCGGACCGGACACATGAGATTCTGAAATCCACGCTCGCAAGAATTCTCGGAATTGAATTTGTTCCAAATTTCTTCGTGAATGAAATTTTGATCAGTTACTGATGTTACCATTTTAACTTAGTGATGTTTTCGAAAGGTTTGTCGTGTATTCTGGTGGCAAGACATAGTTTCCGGGTTTAATTTTTAACTTCTGGACTAACCTCCATACTAGCATTATTATTTCCTTCCCACCTTATTTTACTACACAACTTATGCTGCTTAAGAACGTAAATTAAGACCGTTTAATCACAGTTTCTCTAATTTCTTCGCTGCATAATGAATGCAATTGAAAACAGCAATGAATAAACCAATTATAACGTTTAGTCAACGATAAAAGGTCGGATTACGTAAGAGAATTCCACAAACGTTAATAAAACAGTGGAGTTCATTAACTGTGACGTGGCTGACAACCTAATATGGCGCATAGCGCACTGAGTCAGCACCACATCGCACCTGAGTCAGTCTGCCACACCTTTCCCGGCACAATGACGAAATTTCGAAAGTGAGCAGCTCCTGACCACCTTTACGTATTCAATGTGATGCACTGAACGCACCTCAAGTATGGCAGCTCTCAGAAACCAGTAAACGATGCACAGCAAAGAACCGATGTCCTCATGCAGAAATACACACCATGAAATGTATAGAATTTGTATGATATTTATGGGTTATTTAATTATGCTTTCAGTATCTCAGACCAGCAACAAATCAAAATGATACTCATGAGGAAGTTAGGAGGAGACTAAATTCCGGAAATGCTTGCTACTTCTCAGTTCAAAATATTTTGTCTTCCCGTCTGATTTCTATGAACCTGAAAATTAAAGCATACAAAACAATAATTTTGCCTGTTGTTTTGTATGGGTGCGAAACATGGTCTCTCACTCTGAGGGAGGAACACAGATTGTGGGTGTTTGAGAATAGGGTGTTGAAGAGGATATTTGGGCCTAAGAGGGAAGACGATGGGGCGTGGAGAAAACTGAATTATGATGAGCTTAAAAATCTGTACTCCTCCCCCAATATTGTCAGGGTGATTAAGTCGAGAAGAATGAGATGGGCGGGGCATGTAGCGCGCATGGATGGGACAAGAGGTGTGCATCAGGTATTGGTTGGGAAGCCTGAGGGGAAATGCCCGCTGGGGAGACCTAGATGTAGATGGGAGGATAATGTCAGGCGGGATCTGTGGGAGACAGGAGTTGAAGGAGACTGGATTTTGTTGGCCCACGACAGGGTCCGGTGGAGGACTTTGGTTAATTCAGTGATGAACGCTCGTGTTCGATAAGCCAACTAGTTAGTTAGTTAGTATCTCAGACCATTTTACATCCAATGAGATGATGGTAGTGAATAACTACAGTTTGCAAATTCCGTGTGCGCGTGTCAGCAACAAATTATCTGTCTTGGTATATGTAACTGGGGTTACCAGAGAACTTGGTACAAGAGCTCGGATTACTTTTAATCAAATCGTGTAGGACTGATGGATGTTGAGTCATGCGTCTGGAATCTCACACATTTTCTTCTCCCTCTCCCAGTCACGTGACTAGAGAAACAGTCTTAACAATTCGTAGACACGTTTTATTTTCCGCTACAGTTACTCGTAAAAGTCATGCGTTATGAACGGTTTACTTCAAACAGTCCATGGCAGCGAAGGTGGCTGTCTTCTAGTTTGTTGCGTCGTGTAGAATATTAAAAGTTTTCCGACGTTTCAGACCACACGGCGCAACAACTCAGCCGTGAAAACCTCAAATCCTACATAGTTCACGACAGATTCTTTGAAAATCCCCATTAATAAATATTTCATAACAATCTTTATACGCATTATAACGCTACATAATCACTGCGATTGATACAGCATTTGTAAATGACTTACGAACAATAAACGAGTGAAGTAGCCAAGCCTCAAAACAAAACGAAGAAATAGGCATAAAAGAGACGTAGGTCTAAAAGCAATGCCATCGTTTGATTAGCCAGGACGTTCTGACAAGAATATTAACAAATTTTATTGTAGAGTTTATTTAACAACACTTTCTGTACTTTATACGTTAGTGTCAAATGAAAGAATGGAGGATGTGTAACTAATCTGTGCCTTATTTAAGTTGTTATCCCAATATTCGCTTGGAAGGCCCGAGTAAAATCTTGAAAAAAACCTCAGGTCAGGTGAGACGGCCTCCAGACCGAGAAACGAACCCAAACTGTTCACCACTGAACAATGTCATTCAGTAAAATTAACGTGGGATCAGCATTTTACATCCCGTGTAAAACAAAACTTCAACAGAAATTTACATGAATTATGAAGCGTTTACTAATCTCGCAGAGGCTTTGTGAGACGCTGACAGTAATTCAGAGAGTCAACAATTTACCACTTTTTATGACACCAGAAGGTTCATTTCTATTTTTACCAAAATCCACCATTGCAGCTTATCCCTAAGCTAGATAAATCCAATCCATAACCTCATAACACACTTCTTTCAGATCCACCGTTATGTTAGTTTTACATCTATAACTAGGTCTTCCAAGTGGCCGCTTCCGTTAAAGTTTCCCCACCAGAATGTTATAGTCCCATGCCCATATAATTCTCTGTGATTTTCGAAAGTCCAAGTGACGAAAATCCTCAACGCAACTTCGCCCTGTTACTTCCTCGTTGGTCCAAAAATTCTCCTCAGCGCCCTGTACTCAAAATCCCAAATCTATGTTATTTCCTTACTGCGAAAAACCTGTTCCACACGCAAATAAAACAACACGTAAAATTATAACCTTGTTGCTTTGACAGCCACGTTTTAAAATAGCAGACGAGAAGACAAAATATTTTAAACTGAACGGTAGTAAAAAATTCCCGGAATTTAATTATTCGATTTATTTCTTCGTGAATGTAATTTTGATTTGTCACTGTTACCATATATTTATCACATTTTCAAAGGGATTTGTTAGCTATTTCAATGTTATATTATGTTTTTGTCCTATGTCGTGATGACAAAACACGATTCGCATCCCTCCTATAACAGACATACAACCTTTTTGCTCCTAGAGCTTAAACTGCAGCTTCCAGAAACAGCAGTTAACAATTGTTAGACGCTACATGTATTCCGATATCAACAGCAGGTGGCTGTTATTACCGACTCCCTTTCAACCAACCCCTGTTGTGGAAATATGTTCTTAAAATCACAGGAAATACCAAAACAAATCGAGACAAGACAACAATGACTTCATAGCGCCGCCCTGGCGACGCCTGGAACATGCAGCCCGGGATACATATTAATACCGTGTGATGAATATTCAAACACGTCTGACGTTTATCTAGTGGTAATGTTGTTCTTCATATGCCCAGGAAGGAATACCAACAAGAAATTACAAGATAAATTTCACATATAATTCATTCTCTGTGATTATAATGGTTAATGCGATGCTTTTGAAAACTATGATAGTAAAATATGATACAAACGCATAGACTACAATACCTAAAACGTTTTCTAAACTCCATGGAACACAGTCCTTCTTGAGGTGACAGTCGCTGTAAGGAATTTCCAGTCTTTGTGGAACCTGAAGGTGTTCACAAAAAGCCTGCCATTGGTCCCTGCCCTGAGCCAGATAAATCCAAATATTCCTCGCGACAGCTTATTTCCAACATCGGAAAAAAAACATAAAATTTGTTTATTCTACAACTGTTATTAGTTGTTACCATAAATGCAATTAAATTCATCGTAGAGAATCATGAAAACTCATCGATAATGAAACAAAAAGTCAAAAAGTTTGCGCCACCAGTCGTTAAAATGAGACGGTGTTAAAAGACAAATGAAGTATAAAACGATATGTGAACTGGTTTGAAAGTTGTGTAATAAAATGAGCCTAAAAGCATGTTATAAATTCCTTCCACGTAATGAAATTCCGTTCCGATTAGATTGTGCTGACATGGGTAGAATAAATCAGATTATTCTCAGAGACCTTAACAGTGAAACGTCATATACGAGATTCTTAAGCCGTAATCGAATCCACTAACACGAAGAATCTATATCGCCAGACTTCGCACATTAAGGACCTGTGCTATTGACATCAGTGTTGTCAGCTGGGGAGGAGGCGCGGAGTGAAAGTAGCGAGTGTTGGAGACAGCAGCATGTTACAGATTCTTCCCGTCTTCCTCATTTCCGCTGACAGCATCTAGACTGATCCGCTTATCAAGCGTGTCAGAGAAGTTGCCTAATTGAAGTGAGGCACGAAAATCTGCATCATGCATGCTCGTGTGTTATCTCGCCCACACGACTTAATAATTAGTAACTGAAGATTGCTCACAAGATATGACCGACTTTCGTATGACTCTCTGATGAAACAACGCAAAATTAACCTACTCATCTTTGTAATGGAGAGGCGTTTTCTTTGAGGTAGACAAACCTCTGTTTCAAAGGGTTTCGCATCACACCATCCACATTGTGGCCAATATCTGGCAATTTATGATGGTAATAACACACGTACCAATGTCGCCAACATAAAAGACCGCCATTAAACATGATCTTAAGCCATAGAAATACAAACTATGAAAAGAGAACAAGAAAAAGAGTAAGCCTACACGTTTTTAATTCACAAATGATTCGAATAAATTTGTTTCCAAACATGAATGCATGGAGCAAAACTTCCAGACCCCATACTTCACGGCATGGTGCTTAATTAAGCACCAGGGATTGCTTTACCAGTGTGCCACAGTGCATATGCAAAGCGTGCATGCAGGAGGCCATCAAGGCAGCAATGCCAACAACCCGGGCCGATTACCGGCTTCTAACGACCCTCTTGAGAGACCAGTTAGTGTGTGGGTGCGATTCAGCGCTGAGAGACCATCAGACAGGTGGATAATGAATCACTTCAACGAGACGGGCCCCAGGGCTGCAGGTATCGTGTAACACAGGTAGGGAAACTGAACAGCTTGTTTTTGTTCAGAGGACGGTTCACGTATCATTATCGTTATGTTCCGCATCTTCTGCACTGATAAATATGTGGTCGTTTCAGGCAACACGTTTGGTGGAAGAAGGATTTAGGTAGATGCAAACAAAAATTAGCGAACAGAACGGAAGGGTTAGAGAAGTGGATAGAAGGGAATACGACGTAAGAAAACAATGGATAAGAAAAGAAGACATCAAAGGAGAACAAAAGAGAAAACTGCCAAAAATAACAACAATGTACCAAATACCTAGTTTATCAATCCCCGTATTAAGCACAGTAGCATGGTTATGGAATATATTTGGTCCTAGGAGTGGCGAATTTGGAATATTGCACGAGGAGTTGCGTGAGGAGTGAGGATTGTAAAATCTAGGAGGCTCCGATGGGCTGGACATGCATCTCGCATGGGGAGAGGAAGGGGTCCATATAGAATTTTGGTAGGGAATAATTCTGGAAAACGACCACTGGGCAGACAAAGAAAGAGGTGGGAGGATAACATCAAGATGGATCTTAGGGAGGTTGGCTGCGAGGATGGAAAATGGATGGAGTTGGCTCGGGATCGCGGCCGGTGGCGGACTCTGGTGTTGTCGGTGTTGAACCTGCGGGTTCTGCTACCAGGAGTTAGTTAGCATGGTTATGTGTAATGCATTTAAAAATCACTCCTCTGGCTACACTGTTGAAAACCGGAAAACAACTGGGCGGACTGAACACAAACTAGTAACACACATTTTAAACATGTGCACTCCATTGGGGGCACATACTCGTATTTCCTCTTTTGTTTATACTGTGCAGGGTACCAGGAGTACGTGTCTGTTTCGTGACGAACAGATTTCACTGAAGGAAAATTTGGAAAACACTGGCGTAGTACACGGCACACGGATTAATTCCAATTAAGATCCACGTCCCTCGACTGTGAGGCACGCTAAAGCATCGTGATACCGCACATTAGGTGTCACGGTGTCTCAGTAGCTAGGACAGAGAGACAATGTCAATGCTCTGACACAACCAGCAGCTGTGTTGCTTTGTACGTAAAGCTGGGGGGGGGGGGGGGGCGAGAGACCGGAAGGTCTGCAGGTTAGCCAACACAGTAATCTAATTACCGTTATATTGTACAAAATGGCAACTGCTCCATCACCAACGTCGCTTGTAACAGAAAGCACTTTATTCCTCAAAAAATCGTCACCCCTCCTGCCCGTGGTTGTAAATACTCGTTAGAAATACCTGAGATGAAAGTATGGAAATGGAAAAGAAATGCAACTCCAGGAATTCGACGTCAACTCTCACAAGCACAGTAAAGTTCACAGCGCCTTATCTTCTACACGGAAAAGTGCGACTGTAAGAACATGGTCCTTAACTTATGCCATCAGTAGCGTATCGTTTATTAAACTTCTAAATAAAAGCTACAAACATTTAATAAAAAACATCATTGTAATACGAACACTCACAAAATGGGCTGTGTGAAAGGGTTGAACCCACAAATGTCTACCCCCTTTACAAACATGCTGTTTCAACTACAGAGGGATGTATAGCAACGGATGAGATGGGATGATGATTATCGATGAGAGGTGAGAATATGAAAGGAACGGTCGTGGCCCATTTAAAGTTAAAACCTGGGAATTCGTCCGGCTCGGCTAGCTCCAGAACGCATGTCTGCAACGAAACCGCTGAAAATTCCTTACAAGTACAACGCATGACACTGTGCTGTAAAACGTCAGTATAGGCCAACTAGTATCTGTAGAAGAAGCGATCCAAGATTGTATAAAGAAAGTAACCAGCATATGCAGAGAATGCAGGGTAAAAGAATCGAGAGGAAGATATGTTGCTGGAACAAGGGAATGGGAGAAGGGAAAGAAAGTTCCCGACCCTACGAAGCACAATACGAAGATGGAGACGGCGAGAAGAATAATGAATTAAACAGATGAGCAGAACAGTGAAGAAAGGGTGGAGAGGAGAAGAATGTGTATGACGAGGAGTATATCGTGATACGGGGGGAAGAGTGGACGATTACAGAGGGAGGTATAACGCAGAATATTGAGTGCAGAAGAAGACACCTCCGGAGGGGCACACTGAGGAGAATAGGAGAAAACTATTATGGAGGGGAAGTATAAGCAAAACACTGAGGAGAATAGCAAAAAACTATTACGAGGGAAATTATACGCAGAACACTGAGGAGAATAGCAGAAAACTATCACAAGGGGAATTATACGCAGAACACTGAGGAGAATAGCAGAAAACTATTACGAGGGGAATTATACGCAGAACACTGATTAGAAAAGGATAATTACGGAGGATTCGTGGAAGAACAGTTAGGAGAGGAGATGAAAACACTGAATAAAGAAGATAAGGGTAATGCAGGAGAACAGAGTACAAGAAGAGTAAGAAGGAGTATGAAAGAAACTTGTGGGAAAGAAGAGATCAATAAGAAAAAAGGGCAAAACGAAAAAGATACGAGAGAGACCCATTTCTGTAAAATGTCGGGCTTCTGTTAGTGCAGTCTGATTCCAACGAGCCATCGAAGACGGACTTTTCTTCCGAACAGATAAAAACATTTCATATGGGAAGGACAAAACAAATTGCATCCTAACAAGGGCGCAGAAGTTCGTTTCCTACGAATAGCCAATACTGCTTGTAATCATTTCGACTGATTGCCTTTTGAGACGACACGAAGTCGTTAAAGGCTGAATAAGATCCCGGTTATCTTTCCAATATCTTGCAGTCTGGAATAAAAATGATATTCTGAAAACGAATTCACAAACTTTCCCGTATTTCATTCGCCTCACAAAAACTCGTTGGGAGGACGGAGATAGTGTTCAGTGCACAAGAGAAACTTTCTCCGAAGTCACGGGAACTAGAGCTTATTAGCTTATCAATATTCATGTCACAGGAATTCGACTTTTCTCTGCATTATGAATTCTTCGTGGCCTTCATTATTATTACTGACATTATTATTATTATTTAGCATAGTTTTATATACGTCTTTAATTAGGGTAAAGCTTGAATATGCTTCTTTCACCTGGAATAATCTTACGCTTGAAAAAATTTCATAAAAATGAAATGTACAAATATTTGAAAATTTATGTAACAGTCGAATTTTTTGGTTCGGGTTTTCTCATAACAATTATTCAGTTTTGAAAAGTTTAAAGTGAAAAACACTTTAATTTCAGACGACGAAATCTTGATGCTCTATTTCATATTGATCTTTTTAGGGAAAAAATAGCGTTAGTCTTCGTGTACTAACATACCAAACAAATTAGGATCTTTCCAAATTTTACTGTAAGTGTTGTCCTTCAGCTAAGTGTTCGCTCCTTGAGGCTGCATGTTAATCCAATTTACCCTACATTAAGTATTCAACTGTTAATCCTATTTTGTACTTAAGTGATCGCCTGTTATATTTTTCTTTTTTTGGCAAGCACTAATAAAAGAGCTGAATTGAATTATAACAACACTTTTTGTATCCATCAAACACAACAAATTTGTCATCTGACACTAATTTACTGTAAATGAACTGAATTGTGCCTGCAATAACTAGAAGTTACGTTTTACTTACATTCTCCTGAAAATACACTGTATTGAAGTTAAGAGAGATCTATTCTTCATATCACACGTGTCTTATAAACTCCTATTAAACACATGTAGTTACGTATATAACAACCTTGTGGTCTATGGCCAAACTTCTGCTTCGGGAGGTCAGAGTTACTCCCAGGCAAACACCGGGATAGTACCTTAAGACAGGCCACGACCGCTTCCTATCAAATTCCACAATCATTAACCATTCTACCAATTCGGCGCTATATAACATGACATTTTACATCGTCGCAAAAAATCATGTACAGTACATATGTAATACGAAGTGTCCTACGTGCATCTTTAATGGACTTCATAAACAATGGAAACAAAAAAAGGCACTTCGGCACTTTTACACATGGCACACAAGGTTAGCACACTACAAGAAAAAACACTGAATTCGCTGATACTAGGGTAAAGAGGTATAAAATCCAAAAATTACATGATTGCTTTATAATCTGTCTCATGAGACCTAAGCATATGCCCGTTTATTCTGGCACCAAGGAATTATTATCGTCATTAAATTATTTTGATGCGGGGAGAAAGGGTATCCAATGAAGCTATATTTCAAACTGAATTAACTTACGTATAACTAACAATTTATCAGAAAATAGGTTCGTGACGCAAAACAATAAATCAGGCATAAAAGACAAAATATAGCTCTCACTAAAATCTTAAATTTTATTTGTTTAACTTTGGATAAGTAATTTATATTTAGCGAAGTACAAGGACAAATATTTTACGTCTCTAGACAACGTAATAACATGTGCTACTTACTAGGGTCTGATAGTTGTGCCACAATCCATACACAAAAGACAAGGGTCTGGCGCTGCGATTATAATCTGCAGTACATGTAACCCAGGACCTAAAATACCTCGTCATTTTTTCATAATTAAGCCCCAACTAAAAATGGTACGTGAATTCACTCTTTGACCAAGTAAGGGGTATGAGGTCTCAAAAAGTTTCATAAACGCTGTCTACTGATTGTGTCTGTGCTGGTGGGTCTCCTAGCTGGATGCCCTAGTTTTGTACCAGCAGAAATATGTTGAAATCCGACGGACCATGGCAACAGCTGTGTGCACAGGAAACGCTAGACAGAAACGCCGAATGCAGCAGAAATGAGATTAATCACGCAACGGCCATTCTTTCTGCAGTGAAACGTTACTCGGTTCATCAAATACATTCAATTCAAAGTCCGTATTACTGCAGAAACATGTCTTCTAATCGTTTTCGTCAAAAATAAAAGAGCACAGAACTTTCACTGAAAGGCGCACGAGAGGTGGTGAAAACTGTAAGTCTTCTGCTCCAACCACACATCATTTCTAATTCTCTAATGGTTTAAGTCAAAAATGAAATAATTCCTAAACATTTATGGCAGCAGAAGTCGAAAGTTCAACAACGCTAACACAAAAGATAGCCACTGAGTACGATTCTCGTTCCTAGTTTTGTAACACCCTGTACCTATCTACTTCATTCTCTCTGAGATAAAATACTTTCCTGGCAACGTTTCGTAACAACACTTGAAATGGATGTTTCCCGTATGGGGCGACGTTTCGTACACATACAAAACAAGTGACAAAATTGTTTTATATCCTAAAACCAGTGTTTTCGAAAATAGAACTATGACAGTCTTGGAACTGAACACTCACATGAAATTTTTAGAATTTGTTGTTCGTCTAATTTCTTTTACGGATGATGTTAATCGTATCCGAAGAACTGATAAAAGTATTGTTTTAAGTATTTTAAAAGATATTCCCCATAAAATGATGTAGTTAGTTTTGTTTCCAGTTTCAAGGAGCCATTAACTAGCTTTTTTACATTTATGTGGTTATTATTATGTTTTATAAACACAGACTACGCAAAAAGTTTACGAATTTCTGATTGCGATGACGTCATCTTGCCTAAAGTAGTTCGTCTGAATTTTAATAGATGCCTGTGGACATAAAATGCTTCAATTATGTGAGTCAGAATGTATACATTAATCAGGATGGCCAGAAATTAACAAGTTTTTAATTTTAACAGAACGAGGGTAAACAGCACTAAGGCAATTTGTAAGCAAGAACCATGCTCTACCCTAGGTTAGATTTGTTCTCAAATTAATTTATGTGCAGTCTGAAAATACAGATGATATAAATCACCAGTCTACGAGATTTAGTGTTTAGACTCCCTGTATCATATTAAGAAGGCTTGGAGATTTTCCCCAGGTCCTTCGAAAACGTACTGTAACAGAACCTTAAAATGCACACTTCACAATCAACATCAAAATCATCCAACCATTCAACCAAGGAACGGAAAATTTCCTTACTTATTCCATTCAGTAGAGTGGTTTAAAAGTTAACGGTCTAGCAGTTCAGCTGGCCACATATTCCCCGCCTTTTATGAAACCAAAATATTCTCTACTGTGCTCATAAGAAACTGCCACAATCACCCCGATACTTCCTTTGCGTTTCCTGATTAAAATTTTGTATGATTAATTATCTCCAATACCTTAACACAATATCAGTATTGTGTGGTCGGCAAGTCTGAATGCAACACTGACACAAACGTATGTAAAATGTCGATTCCACCCGCTTGATGCTTTGTGTCTGTAATTACACGAGGCGGGCAGAATCGCTTCCGTGTGACAGGCGATGGGTGTCAATGTTACACAGCGAGGCGTGATGACCTCTGTGTGACCTTAGCACTGTAACACATCACTGAAATATGAAGGTCAGAGGCCAAGGGTCTGTCCTGCCAATATGAATCACAGTACACCAAGAATAATTTCTAGGCTGTTAATAATTCAAGATCCTCTTTGTCCCGACGTTTCAAGTGTATCAAATAATTTTACGTAAGTTTGTACTGTAACATAGATTCCGCGTTATAAATGGACAAACAAACAAACGAACGAGCGTAAGGATTGGAAACTTTACTCGGAATTTGCACCTCAGATCATGAAGAGAATAATTAGCGGTTGAGACCCGGAGGAAGTAAAACGTTAAGGAATCAACATTTTCGAAGTGAATTATGAGTTGACTTCTTTCGGCATTTCTGACGCGATAAAACATGAGCATGGCAAGTAGTTTGAAAACAGTGTCGCAAGCACGGGCGGGGGAGGGAATGTAGGTTAAACACCTCCCAAGTTGCTTTGTTATGTTACTTTAGAAAACGAGGGATTTCTTGTTAAAGCACAAAAACCAAGATGACAAAACTTAAAAGCAACTGAAAATCTTAGAAACCACGAAAGACTATCATAAATCGGAAAACAGTGTCCAGTAGGAAGTAAATGTACCTAGAAAGACAGAAATCAAACAGGACGTAAGCTGAAACTACATTTATTTATTACGGTCAATTTATATTCTTAAACGCCAACAGATATTGGACCACCAAATGGTCTGAAGAAACCTTCAGATAATTGAAGGTAATTTTCATTCTTTGCTGAGTTATGGAATGAAAGGTTTTATTCAGCAACTTACCGAATAAGCCCATAAATGCCCTGTGTCAAATGTAGAAGCCTGTAACCCAATAGTCCATTTTAAGTAAACTTGTACAGTCATGCTGAGTGTTTATCGTTACTAGCCAATAAAACAAGCGCCATACTTTCAGTAAACTCCATTCCATGAAGTGAGTTTGTCATTTTTAAAAAGTACATCAACTTTCTAGCTGAGTAATATTTTTTAGTTCTATTAAAAAAATCCTTGTCAATATTCCGGCGACCCTTTCTGAAGTTAAGAAACTAATTTAAAGTGTTCAAACAGAAGTACGCTCGTAAATACAGTATAATTTCACCGAACACGATGATACTTAATGACAGACACGCTTCGGGAAGCAGGCAGTTAGATTCTCCGCTGAAAAACTGGCAATATTTAAATATAAAATGTATCTTGTGAAAAAGAAAAACGGTCCAAGGGCCTTCAGGTATAGGTCGCGCGAGTAGTGGTGGTAACTATAAATACGCGATGCGTACGCCGAGAGAGGGGAGTTCAGTAGTAGTGGGGTTCGCACAGCCTCAGCCGCGGTGACGCAACGATCTAAACACAGCTAGAGCTACAATAAAACTGAAGCTGACACCCCTCTACCGCGTGCGTCAGACGGGTCCGTCTCACACGACCAAAACCAGTCCTTTGCGCAAGTGCCAGCATTTCTCGCTCGACCTCTACCTGCACATACTTCATGACACGTGATATAAAGAGTATTAATTCACACTCCATTCTGTCACTCCATTTTCACCTCAGCAGCCACTTCAAGATCAGTGATCACATTGAGATTGCGATAAAATGTACAACACACTGATCATGACGCATCCATAGGTGTGTAACCTGATTGACAATGCAAATAAAGAACGAAGATGGCTGTCTTCTGGGTTGTTGCGCCGAGTAGTCTGGTAGAAGTTTACCGACGTTTCACAGGTTCTTGCTGCCTCCATTATCAATGTTATAGACTACACGTCGCTATAACCCAGAAGACAGCAATTAAGAGGAATACGGAATTACTAGCGGCTACTGAAAAATAAAAATAAAATAAGTAAACCGCTGTACTAAAGTTGTATACCAAATGAGAATACTCTCTCTGCAACAACCTGGTGTTTCGCGGAGCGTGCCATACCACTCAACTCAACCAAATAAATAAACGCAATGTTAGCATTCCTTTCACTTGATTAGGCCCCTTTGATCGAAACGATTCAGCAAACAGAACGCGATGTAACACCCACTACACTGCAAGTGCACACTTCTGACAGTACCTACCAGCTGCTGAAATTTTTAATTACAGGTAGGCCTCGATTTGAGCCGGTTCAATTTGCGCCCATTCAGAATAACGCCGATTTTGAAACCAGAAAGTTAAAAAAATATATTTTACTATTATTTACAACATTTTACAATGTTTCTCGTACTGATTCTTATACTAAATCGTAATTTTTACATAGCTGATTTTGAATAAAAATTATAAATACAGTCATCTCTGCAATTACGTTTGTTTCGTTAACGCAAATTTGCTCCAGTGAGATCGATGAATCGGTAAAAGCTGTTTGTGAAATGCAAACTTTTGTATATGCGAGTTTGCTCTTATGCAATTTCATTCCTCGTGCTTTAAACTTTCAAAGGGCTAATTTAATCTCTGCGGAGGTACCGGAGTTATTTTTACTACGCGATTTTCTGTAGGTCGGCATCTTACATGAATGCAACTATCGCATAACAGCAGAGATGACTGTATGTATCAAACACATGAAAGAATCACAGTCAATCGCGGGGACCAACGAATTGGCGATTGTAAGTGTGTAAAATATGTTTTTTTAAATTCCCTTTATTTTATTTACATTATTTCAAAGCTTTAAATGTAATGCCATTGTATTACTCGCCAATGTTTGGGTGCTGGGAACGCATGTCATTGACTTCCCATTGATATACATTATAAAAGAGTTTAAATTTACGCCGATTCAGTTTACGCCGGTTCGTCCAGGAACGCATCCCCGGCGTAAATCGAGGGCTACCTGTATTTTAATAATCCTCTCCAATTTATCACTCTCAGTACGTGCGATAAATATGCATCAGGCTTGCTGATACAGACTGTATGTTAATACGGCGCTACGCCAGACTCATTTGTTCTCGATGACGAAAGACCCGTTCATATCAGCGCTCACTGCGTTCGGTGCTTGGTTATAGTATTAAATTTAATCCGAGCAAAATTGCTACTATACATTTCGTTCGTAAAACAAACAGTATTTATTTTGATTACAAATTATGTAACAATCTGGGGCCTCACTCACATTGTGCTGAAGTTTTTGGTGTTCAATTGGACTGCAACCTTTTTATTCATAAGTTTACTGAACACATATTTTCACAAGGCTTAAAAATGTTGGGTAGGCACATTACATCTTCCTTCTCCACTTCTGACAGCCTTTTGGTTTTGTATAAAAACATCGATCAATCCAGGCTTGAGTACACATCTGTCGTCTGGAATTCTCTTACGTCTAACGATTTGCCTAATCTTGAAATAATTTAAAGAAAATTTGCTGCTCTATGCTGCACCACATTTTAAGGGCTTATGTAACTATAATTATTAAGATATTTTACTCAGACACTAGTGAATATACTTTTACTGTGGATCGTAATTTCAAGGTCAGTACCTCAGCCAGATGTGTTTCTGCTGCTAATGCAGTCTACAGGAGTGTTGATATCTTAAAAATTTCGCTTCAATGAATTTCTTCTTCTTCCTCATATATATATATATATATATATATATATATATATATATATATGTGTGTGTGTGTGTGTGTGTGTGTGTGTGTGTGTGTGTGTGTGTGTGTGTTGGAGCCTCTCATTCGACGTTATATAATTTGAGTTACAAAACAAGCGTCATTAAATAAACCTAATAATTATATCCGTAAGCGAAAGTCTTTCTCAAAGTTGTCAATGCTTGAAAAAACTGCATATATTTACATATAGTTCGTATTTCTTGTTACTTTTATTTTATCTTGTTCTTTATTTTAGTGCTTGCCAGTAACTGACTATTCAGTTGTTATCAAGGACATCAATAAAGACGTTGAACTGAATTACAGAAATGACCGTTTAGAATCCTCTTGTGTTTGTTGCTCCTTATGCAACTGAGGACATGAAACTCAGTTCCGTGGGACGTCAGAAAAGAATCACAATTTCAAATTCCGGACGTGTTAAGGTCAACAAAGCGTTTTACATGACAGTGCCATTAAAATAAAAGTCATTGTACCGTCAAGCAGAATTCTGTGAAAGATTCAACACGGACTGAGATACGAAATGGAGGGCCGGATGTTGTAAATATAACCCACGTACTGCTTATTCATTTAATTCACTGGAGGAAAGATCGGCTACCTGTCTGTCATTATATTAATGGAGATTCATCAATGTTTTCATTACAACGACCAAGACAATTTTAACCTATTTGTTACTGGGAAGTTTACTTTCCACCGCGGACCACAGTCTGAGTATCTCTTGTATAGAGTTGACTGTTGGCTCACTGCTCGGCCCATCTGAACGCACAGATATGGCGTACATGAATATACCGGTGACGAGGAAGCAAATGAATAGATGTGAGGTGATGCAAATGTTTGCATGAATCACTGGGAGCTGATGGTAGCGGGCAGGAAAGAATTCCATGCACCGTGGAACGGAAATCAGGCGATATCCAACGCACTAAGATTGCCTGATTAAAGACGTATAATGACGTCATGTTCGCCATATTTTTCTTCCCGGAAACATTTCAATATCGTTTATGTAGTTTTAACTTCCAGCGGCTCCTTGACGTAATTTCGACAGCCAAACGGAATCCGCTGGCTCCCTGACAGCAGTGCAAGGCAGCTCATTTGCGCCGTGACAGTATCGCTCTCAGAAATAAGGACTGATAGGTCCGGTGTTTAAACCTTCTTAATTTATTGTTGAAATAACGAGGCTTTCAGAAGACCAAGGCATAGATAGGAAGATAATATTTATCTTTCGGAAATAAGGCAAAAAGGGTGCGAACTGGATTCATGTGGTTCAATACTGGGACTGGTGACGAACTTTAGTGAATATGGTAATGAATCATCGGACTTCATGAAACGCGAGGAAATTCTAAACGAGCAGAGTCACTATTTGCGTCTAAAAAAAGCATTTGGCTCCGTGAAATTAATAAGCTGTGCATTCAATGTAATTTTTACGGTATGAATCCTCCAGAATTCGAAAAATGGGTAATTTAGGGTCTCACCAACCTTTGCACAACGTGTAAAATATTTATCTACCGAACGCTGTAGTGTGGCGATTAGGAAGTACCACTGCTTTATAGGATTTGAGGTTTTCACGGCGGTGAACACGAAGATAGCTGTCTTCTGGGTTGAAGCGGCGTGTAGTGTGGTAGAAGTTTACCATCGTTTCAGAAGTCCTTGCTGCCTCCATCATCAGGGTGATGAGTTGTTTGTATTTCTGATATACCGTGTTGAATTCTCCACTGAAGTCTGCTTTGGTTATCACAGTCCCTCCAGACAATAAGTACAACTGACACTTTCGTAGTGACCTCATTCCACTCCAGCCCCCCAAACGTGTGCAAAGTGCCAGTCTATTTCGCGACAGCTGGGCTATAAGACTGTTTTTTTTTTCTAAATCAGAATTTACAATCAGCTTTCTACCCGACGCATGTAGACGTATGTAGAAAGAAAGCGCCTTTAAACAAACTTAACCTCAACATTCACAAACAGAGTTTATACAGCGCTCAAATGCATCAGATGAAGTTATTATGTTTCGGTCGTCAAAATTATTTCTTAGTTTAAGCAAAACGCATTCTCAACTGAATCTGTTAATTAGCGACTCAATCCAGTCCATACCCTCTCATCCTATTTCCATGAGATCTATTCTGTATTTAATATTATCATCATATCTACGCCTAGGTTTTCCTAGTGGTCTCTTCCCTTCAGGCTTTCTAACCAGAATTTTGTACGAACTTCGCATATCCCCATGTGTCCATCTCATTCTCCTTGACTTTATCGGCCTTATATTTGGAGAAGTGTGTAAATTATGAAGCTCGTTACTATGCACTTCTCCCCAGCCTCATACAACTCCATCTCTTTCAGAGTCAAACATTATTCCCAGCCCCAACAATCTGTTTTATTCCCAAAAGCGACAGGCGAATTTTCACGCAAAATAACAGGGAAAACTATTTTTTTTACCTTTGAGTTCTATGATAGCAAACGGGAGCAGCTTTTATTTGCCTAAAGAAGTCGAAGAAAACCAGAAAAAACGTGTTGGTGCAGCCGGTCTCCGGGCCAACATTTGAACCAGGGACTTCTAAATACGAAGGAGTGTTACCCAATCAGTGATGTTCGGTCAGTGTCAAATTGCCGAACGGGTATGAATTACGAAACAAAAATTGTGTACTTTGTATTTAAAGGTGTTATCCCAGGATGGAGGGACTCTGGAAATCCACAGAAAGCTTCAGTCAGGATAAGAAGTCTTTAAACCGAGAAATGAAGAAATTCTAACCATTGTAACATGATGCTTGTTACGTTATGATCATTCTATAGTACAAGAACTGTACATGCAACGGCGACAGATGCAAAGAAAGAGGCTGTGGCTTCCCACGGAAATAACATTGGTGTTTCTGTTATTTCTTGCTGGGAGAAATTATCGCTCCCAGATGATGCGTAATTCAAAATGATCAATTTTCTCGAAAACTGTAATCAGTAGACTTTCTGCTGCAAAATATGGCAGTAATTAAGCCATAATTAAGGTGTCGTATTTTGCGCCCATTTTAAATTAATCTTGATGGATCACGCCCACTCAAAATGCACGGTTCATGAAACAATATTATGAAAACTTAAACACGGCTATCCTGGGCCAAATTTGTAATGTTACAGCCACACACTAAACTCCTTCCCCATTCTTTCACATTAACTGGGCCACAAAAGCTTACGTTAGGTTAGATTAGCATAACGAATTTGCGAGCCCTGATAAAAATAAATAAATACATATTTAAAGCGCGCGAATTGATACTGCGTAGATTATCCCTAAATTATTCGCAAGTCTGATTTTGATAATACGCAGATAAACACCACTGTTCGAACGTAATGAAGGAAATAATTATCTGAAATAAAACACAAATAAAAATAATTCCTTTTGAAAATACGAATCCAGATGACGGCAAACCACATAAACTGTTTTAAAGCCTATGGAAACTAACAGAATTGTAATAAAAGAAAAAAATCCGATTAAAACGTAATATATGGTTCGTCAAATAAAAGATAAAACTATATTAATGTATTAAACAGAATAAAATATTATATTATCAGTAGCTGAGAAGGATGAAGTAGTGTATGTTCTAAAGTACCCTGACGAATGTTGGGAAATAGCAGACTCTCGATTATCCGGCATTCAATTTTATCCGACGTGCCGTGAAAATATGCATTACCAACTTCTAAAAAAAACCATTATGTTAAATACTACTTTTTTGTGACAATGTTTTCATATGATGCCGTATTTTATTTTCTTCGTGATTTAATATCATAAATTGAGTTAATATTTATTCCCATATTTTTAAATAGTCTTCCGTATTATCCGACCGTCCTTCGGTTCAGTTTAGGTCGGAGAATCGGGACTACTGCACTGTGTCAACCTGTACGACGCTAAACAGCCACCTGACACCACGAAATAAACTTTGTTAATGCTGTCAGAATTTGGTAGCACTGAACGCTGTAAGAAACAGCTCAGCTTAGTAAAGAACATCAAATAAAGAACTAAAATGAACACAAGAAAAATCAAATTTTATACTGAAAGATTAATCAAAACAGAAGCAGCATCAAATGTCTCATTGATGATTAATCGTGTTTCAGAAAATTAGTAGCATTTTAACCTGTTAGCATATTGAACTCCTTAAACCCAGTGGTAACAATATGTACCACCTGCTTTAACAATTGTTAACTACATTTTGCCCAGAGTGTATTTATGGGTATCTTATAAACCTCACAGTAAACAGTAATTATTTCCTTAAACAGGATTAAGGCACTGATCACTGTAATAGAGACGCGTTGTATTTTCTTTTAGGTAAGAAATTAAATTTCGATAACATTCAGACGAGTTCGGCCTCGAAAGGTTAATAAACTGTCATTACGTTTTAATTTGTCCTCATTTACAATCCGGTAAGCCTCGAGCCAAAATGAAATCGTGACATGTAGCCCCAGGTCTTGTAATGTTGCAAAACCCTCCCCCCCCCTAACTTCTTAGACCTTCATCCCCTCCCTCACACTCAGCACTGACAAGACACGAGTCGAGTAGTCGAGTCGATTCTTCTGTTGCACAATCGACACTTGACGTCGCTTCGTCCTTTCGCATTCCTCTATTTGAGCATCACGCCCAGTTTTCTATGGAATACGCCAGTCACTAGAGTTTATTTGAGGTATTTGAGGTGTCCTTCGAATCTTGCTAGCACAGTTCGTGTTTGCATTTCAACTGTGATGTCAGTAATGTCTTTGCAAATATTATGCTAGTAGCACATTCTTTTCAATGCTACTTACGTACTACGTGAAGACCCTCACTGTTGTAAATATGGCGTCGTCAGGGTCTTCTATTTCCTTCTGTCAACTCCATCATTCTTAGTCTTGACACTAACAATGACATACAGCCTATATGTATTTTCTGACGAAACAGTTGACACTTCCAGTAACAATGATAATACCAATACGCTGCCTACAGCTACTGTCGAAAATGGAAGCTTATGTCAATCCAAAAAAACATTTAAAAGACATCACTGGTTAACACACCGTTTTGGGAACAACTTGAGGAATAGATTAACGTACAAATTCATTAATTACGAATGAATTTTTTTCATAAGATATTGCGCAATGACCCTCAGGGACTAAGTCTGGCCATGAATCATGGACAGATACCCTGTAACAGGCCGTGATAATGATAAAAATTACAAAGCGAATAAGTCAGTCAACAAAGCGAGCGATCACAGGCTGAACGACAGAGGTTCGATTCCTGACAGGCACAAGGCGTCTGTCCATACCCACTGGTTCCAATCAAAAAACTACTCCGGACGATTCCTCCGTGGGTAAGCGGCCGGAAGGTAGAGATGGTCATTCATTTCCATGTAGGCATAGAAAATAGCTCCAGATTGTTGTCTGTCGCCACTACGACGTGTTGTCAGGCAAACGAACAATTATAATAACAACAATATATTACGATCAGTAAAATAAATGAAGATATTAGAGAGCAAACACAGGCTAATAATTAACCAACTAGATGGCTTAGAAAACCGGAAGGTTCATCAACGAATCAACCAAAGCCCTCCAACGGTCCAACAAAATTCAATCACGAAAAACAGACTAGATAATCCTTCAGAAGAAAATTGTTATTCAGCAAGTAATTTTCCGCCTGTTATGAAATCAGAAAGTTCATTACCGTGTTCACAAAAGCCCATTATTTGGTACTCATGCTGACCCAGATGAAAATAACTCACATCCTCATACCAAGTTTGTAATATCTCTTTTTGCATTATCCTTCCATGTACGCGTATTTTGGTCTGATCCCTTCTTGTTTCCAACCAAATCTCTGTACGCATTTCTCATTTCTCACGAGTGCTACATGCATCTTCCATCTTGTTTTCCTTCATTCAAACATCGTAACAAAATAAAACGACCCGTTACTAAAGTTCCTCATTAATTCACTCAGGACTGTCGAGATTCAAACCGGGTACCCGAATTCAGGTCTAGAGGGTTACCGCCACATCACACAAGGATGGCCTTGTCAAAGTCAATGTGCGTAGAGTAACCTGGTTTCTTAGCTCAGAAGCCGTTTATTTGGTTAAACAGCCTCGCCCGGATTAAGCGAACAGCAAACACGAAATGCATTCCGCATGTACGTTTCGTCTTAAAGACTCAAACAAACAAATGACTCACGACGATGATGATATCAGTTCATGACTTGAGAACAGTTCGCAATTTCCTGAATAAAATTACACTTAATATGAGGAGTAAATTCCAAGCGCAATACGGAACTGCCACTCGCTGCACCTACGCTAATGTGTCAGGGCGATGAGTTACAAAATACCAAGAAAACGGGCAGGGCGTGGACTGGGTTGAGCTGGCACAGGATAGGGAACAGAGTCGTACGACTCTGAACAAGGTAAAGAAATCTCGGATACTATGAAAGGGGAACATTTCTTGTCTCGCTGAGCAACGATTAACATCTTGGAAAGGACTGGTCCTAGAACGAGGTTAACCTGAGAATATTAAGAAGCCCAGAAGAAAGGATGTAACTGGATGCTGGAGGAAATTACATTATTCACCATGTTTTATTAGGCTAATCAACTCGAGGAGTATGAGACGAGTGGGTTTTTAACACTTTTGGGGAACATAACAAATGAGTACAAAATTTTAGTCGCAAATCTTAACGCGAGAAGCAACTTGGTAGACCTAGTCGTGGATGAGGCAGATGACATTACAGAAAACACTGTGTATACAAATGCTGACACCAAAGTTACTTCTCTCCGGCCGGTGTTTCGGATGAATCGTGATCATCAATGTTGGTAGTCACCGTCACGCCTCGGTGATCTGCAGCGGTAATAAACATTCACAATAGTGAAAAGGGTGTCATTGCTACAACTTCATAAATTTCCGGTTAACGTTTTAAATTTTCACGCCACGGATTGTCATCCAAATGCCTACGAAATTTTTCGTTATGAATTTCATTTTCGAAGAAATTCAGCCAAGAAATTTTCCACCCTTATGAAAACCGAAGGTTCTGGCTTCTGGGTTGTAGCGCCGTGTAATCTGGTAGAAGATGACCAATGTTTTCAGAGGTCCTTACTGCCTCCATCATCATGGCGATGAGTCATCAACCCAGAAGACAGCCACCTTCATACTCACCGCCGTGAAAACCTCAAATCCCGCATTCATTACCACGTTCACAAAAGCCTACCACTGATCACCTTCAGCCCGTAAAATCCAATCCACATTCTCACAACCTATTTCTTTGAGATCCTCAATATAACTCTCCCATCCACCTTCTGCCCTCTCAACATGCTTCATCAAAACCCATCATAGTGTATCCGCCCCTCTTCACCTAGATATTCCAAGTTATCACATTCAAAAAGGTTTCTCCAACAAAATTCTGTATGCATTTCTTGTCTTCCCAACCTTACCGCATATCCTTCTCATTTTAATCTCCTAAATTTCAACAGACGTAACAAAAAGAGGCATAGAGATACTTTACAAATCCTCTAGTCGCAGTGGTGTTGCGAAGAGTTGATCTTTTCATCTCGTTTGCAAAGTGATGCAGATGAGAGAAAATTAACTAAGCGAATGATTCTCTTCACTCGCGAATCTTACGACCCACTTACGAGCCGCAACTCAAGAACTGAACATGAAATTACTCTTATGCAGAAGACCTTAATCGGAGAACAGACGGCTGTTTGATGCTGCGCTCCTCTTCTGACAGAGTTATAAAACAGCGCGTAATATTTTCTTAAGCACAATGAGCCTTGTAAACATTGCTTCCCTCTTTCTGTGTACTGTTCATTCTTCTCTTTCTCTCTTCATTCCATGCTTCCTTTTTATCCTTTCTTCAGAATTACTAGTGCAAGTTCAGAACTAATTCCACTACTATCAGTTTTTTTCGGTAACATGTCTCCATATTGAGTTCAAAGGTCAAATAACAATAAAAACCTGAATCACCATCCTCGCATCAACATAGCTTTTTGAGACGCCATATTTTTATTTTACATTCTATCCCCCTTCCCTTTCAAAATTCTTTCCTATTCAAAAATCTATTGTCATTCAGAACTTGGAACCTTAAGAATACACTCGAGTGTCATATTGTGAAATTTATCTAAAATGTTATTATCCGTACTTACACAAAAGATTACTACCTTTCTCATCTAAATACCAATACAACAGCGACAAGGACAATCCGTTTGGATTTACGCGGGGATTCTCTAACATTTTCATCATAAATAATATTACATACTGGACAACCACATAGTTTTAACCAAATGCGCAACTATTTTGACTGGAATCCAACAGTAACCATTCTCAGCCGTCTGTATCCATTAATTTTAAAACAATTTCGTATCACACTCGAATATTCAACAAAAGTGAAGCGGTGTAACATACAGTTAAAAGTTTTAATATCTATATTACGCAATCAGAATTCAAATATTTAACTGCAGTGTAGTGACATCATACAAGGAAATGACCCGAGAAGAGTTATATAACCCCGCAACACGTCATTGCAAGAGAGCTAAATACAAGGTATAAATAAAACTGTTGTAAAAAGATGGAAAATAATATTTTTGAGGCATTAAATTCAATGGGGCTAGTGTTGCTTCGATCTCTCAATTTCGCACTGCAGCCATGTTAATTGGAATTGTTTAATTAGTATCAATAATATTGATGTTTATAATTGGATCAGGGAACGCAGACAAGACACGCAGGTCGCTAATAGTGTTTCGATGCACGAAATTGCTCCAGAGGAATGGAGCTTGTGAACCTTGTACGGTGAACGGGGACTGGCCAGTCTACAATCATTGAGAGCAGACAGTTGAATGATGGATGCGAGAGCCGCTTGCAGGAGTTTTACAAATATATTACGTTACAAGAAAATGAAGAGTCCTTCCTAATAAAACTTCATCCTGCTATGGTACCCGCGTTCTGAGTGATCTATTGGCAGTTTGTGTTGTTTGGACAGGTCTTCACATGAGCCATTCAAAACTGTCTGTAACCCAGTAGATGTATTTGACATAGGAACGATTTCACTTACTAGCTCGGGTAGTCTACCTGCGTGGCTGTCCATGTCTGCCGCCGATGAACGGATTTAAATAACTCTTCAGAACGGACTTTCACTGCTAAAACGCGTTTAATGAAACCAAAAGCACAAATAATCACTGTGACATCAAAGGAGGGATGATAATATTAAACACAAACTAGATTGTTTTCCATTAAATGTGTTAGTAGAACCCGGACATTCAACACCGCTAACACAAAAGCCGGTCACTGCACTTAATCTGAGCCAGTTCAATCTCTGTAAATGATAATCCTCTCACCTCATTCTTGGTCTTACGGTTGGATATTTTCTAAGTTCTATCTCACCAAAATTTTATATTCACTCCCTGCCTATCTTATTCTAGCTGCATGCCCAGTCTATCATAGCCTTCTCTTATTCCACTACCCACATCCAATTACACTCACAGAACTAGATAAGTTGCACAAACCAAATTATTCCTTGTTTCGTAAAAATGTCTGTCTTAGGTCCAAATATTTTCCTGTGTAGTTCTAACATTTTCATTTCTGTTGCAATAAAATGACATAATTTTTTAAGGTACCTCACTGCGAGTGAGTGCCGAAAATGTCCCACGGGAATGAGAAAAAATACATGAATTTGTAAGTTTCCATTCTCTACCGGGTAAGGTTTGGTTTGGTTGGGTCAAGTTATAGTAGGGTAGGGTGGGATATTTTAGGTGAGGGTTACTATTACATAGTACACTGCGTCAATCCGTCAGCTTATCTGAATTACTTCTTTCAGTCTGACGCATAATCTGGGCTTCATCTAGGGGAGGTTCTACAAATCATCTGACCAAACCAATTTCTTTAATCCCCAACGCAGAATTTTTCTTAAAAAGCTTATTGTCACAAATTCCCTCCCTCATCAACGTGTTTACAACCCCCAACCACTTGATTCTGTTCCATGCCAGCTAACACATCGCACCCCGTCTAACCCTGTATTGCAAATACCGCTTATTAATTTGTTAGAACCCTCTTCGCTTGAAATATTTCGACTAGAATTTTGTATGAATTTCTCATCCATCCATGCGTGCTATTTTCCGTACTCATCTAACGTCACAAGATTTAATCACACCAACAATATCAGAACAAGATTAAAAATGTAAAGCTCCCACTTTTGTAATTTTCTCCATCCTCCTGTTTCTCATCGTTTCCCATGTCCTAATATTCTTCTCAGAACTTCGTGCTCTGACGTCACAGAGTTTCTGGAAGACCGACAACACGGCATCACAACCCAGAAAACCACGATCCACATTTCACTGCCGTTAAAGCACCAGATTTCATATTAGATGTAAGTTCTGCTAATAGAAGCAATAATACCAAGTTTCACCCTCATTTTAATATTTAGTTTTTTAGGTAGGCTTAAGACGGGAATAAAAATATTGTTGTTCCCCAGTTCGCCTGACCTTAAGATTGTTTATTAGTTATCGTTATATTACGATTTTCCCGCATTCTGGTAGTGAATCACGTATTTACGTATTCCTTGCATTTAGTTATCACTTTCATTGTCCGATAAAGTAATTTCATCAGCACAGACCGAACAATGACGCCTCCTATTGAATTCCTGACCACCCCTTCTCTTGAACATTACAAATGACGTATTAAAAAGCGAAACAGAAAAGAAACATAGATAAAGTAAGCTTATCACTGTTTCAAACCATCCTAGCCAGTAAATCCATCCAAAGGGTAATTTTTAGCTCTTTTTTAAAATAAAATGTCTTAATAATTATATCGAACTCCAACAGCGCACTGAGTTCATAAGTTGGAAACATCAAAACACCGTACTTGACGGGACTGTTCATTACTCTAGATTTAAAAACCAAACAACTTTCCTTCCGAAATAAAACGTACTAAAATTACATCCTATGATAACCTAAGCACAACCGGGCCACGTAACCACGCCGAGGAAAACAAACTGGCCTCGTAAGTCCATGCGGATGTGCAAAGTACTGTATACGCGCATGAATACAATAAATACAAAAATCTGTTTCGTGTTTGAAACTCCGCTCAGCGAGTCCTTGAAAGCCAGTGAGCTAGTCATCAAATTCTCCGTCTTTTATGGTTCACTGCCCTCAGTCTCTATCCTGAGCCAGATGAGTCCAGTCGACGTCCTTCAAAAGCCAGCCCAAAACTAACCTCCCATCAACGCCTGGTCTTTCAAGCTTTCTTTCGTGTTTTCCAACCAAACCTTTGTATGTATTTACATGTCCGCCCTTCTCTTCATCCAAACACAGAACGTTGTGGATGCATCATGGTTATCGTCTGCAAATTTCTTAGCCTCGTACTGCTTCATCTTTCACAAGCTCAAACACTGCCCTCAGGACCCTGTTATCACAGACCCCAGATCTGTGTTCTTGCCTTCAAACGAGTAACGAGTTTCACACCCGCTTAATGAGTTTTATAAACAACTACGGGAAGACAAAATATTCTGAGGCGTCCCACGAATACGTTTAAGAGAGGGCATAATATTTACTCCTTAGGGACATCAGCTGAAGGCAGAGATGGTCAAAATACTCCCTAACGTCATCTGTGGAAGCTTGCAAATTTCCAGCAACACACGCTGCTGCCAATATTTCGCGATTCTAGCTTTTCTATAAACTTCTGTCCATACAGTACCAAACCTTACGCGATCTTGAATTAGCTATAGCAAACGTTGATCTCCTTACTCAGTTATGTAGGCCTATGCCTCAATTTGAAATAATTTTGTTCTAATTTGTAAAATAGTTTTCAGTATCATGGAGATGGACTGATTATGGACTATCAAAATTGTAAAATCGTTGAATTATAGTGCATTAATGAGACTCAAAGTGAATGTAACCATTTAGTTCTCAGGCCACTACACGAGCCTTCCCGAATTGCAACACGGTAAAGCATTTTTTTTAAATAGCCGAATCAGCAGGACGAAGTTCTCCAAAAGTTAAAACAAGTCGAGTAATTTAGACGTAACTTAACAATTACAGCGCGTTCGATGTCTGATTGCTTCTGGATTTTCAGTTCAGTTAAATACGGTTATCTGCTTAAAATTATTCATATATGGACTTTTTACATCACCCTTGTTCAAAAGAATAAACTACGACGTTTCGGAAACTGTCTCTTCAGGTGAGAGGCACCTACTCAGTTGCGTCCGTCAGAAGAAGCGAATCTCCATCAATGGACAACGTATGTCATCCAACGTCGTGGTATGTTTCTTTTAAACAAGGACAATGGGGAAAAGTCCAGATAGTGAACAGTTTTAAATGTAATCCACCATCGTCAGAACCCTTTAGAACTGAATTACGGTTACCTGCGTTTGAAATGGGGCAGCAAACGAGCGATATACAATTTGGAAGAAGAAAAAAGAAAAAAAACAAAAAAAAAAAACAACAACAACAACATCAATCCATGATACTCTATAACAGCAACATTTATGGAAAATTTGTATTGGTACAAAAAGTATTTTTCCTTCTTCTCTAAAACGTCTGTTTAAAACATTTTTCACTCCTATAAATATTCAGCAGAATTCCAAAATTAAAAAATCAGTTATTACCTCAAACAAAACACAACGCGTCACTATTCGTTTAGGTAGTCTTTGAAACCGTCTGACGACTGAAATGGCACGACAATTTTTCGTTAAATTCTCCCCTCTCAATACCAAATTTCATGATAATCCGTTCGGTCACACTGTAGTTGCTACGTGCGCACGGGTGGACAGACAGTACGACTGTTTTAATTGTCGCCCTTCAGAGTTGGGAACTCGCAAAATAACAATCTGATAACAACTTTGTCTCCACGAACGACTTCCGTCGTTTGAGAAACAACATCAAAATTGAAATATTTCCCGAAAGGCAGGTGAATTGTCGGCACAGTAATCGATTATGATTTTTTATTAAAACTTTCGTATTACGTTTGCTTCACACCTGAGCTTTCTACACGTTTGTAATTCAAAAACATTTATAAAGATTTCGACATTATTCGTGACAGGAAGATGGGCATCCTACTGGGCAATCCACCGTATTATTTTCGGTTTTCCCTACGAGGAACTGCCATTAATCCTTATCGTCTTGGTGCGAATCCGCAGAAACCTTCAATACAGGCTACATTGTATAGTATACTGAATACAATGAGATGAAATAAGCATTATTTATGGTGAGCAATTCACAGCTTTTACCTAAATTACTTCGCAGTTGAGTCTAGTCTCTGCATGTCTTTAAAAGCAGCAGCCTTGAACACAAAAATTAATGACCATGTCTAGAGGCATTTTAAAATATCTCGAAAATCGATTAAAAAATTTCCTCCGTTAATGTTCACCGGTTTATTTAACAGCAGCACAAACAAGTTAAATGCAACACAAACAATAGGTTGATGTCGATCATACATGATATGATAATCGATTGTTATTGAACCGGTAAAAGTGTGGGAGTAGGCGGCATTAGCCAATTTCGGGAAAACCTCGGACAACCTCTGGCCGATATTGGTATTGAAAATATCCAGAACTCAAGGAACAGCATACCTGCAGTTGATAATGAGTCATATCAGTGCCAAAATTTATACAGTTCATAGCTCGTCAGCATTGCATGTCACTCAAACACAGATAAGTATATTCGTAAAGTAGTAATGTGTGTTGAAATACCTGACAGCAGGCTGCATGGTGCAGGGGTGAAGTACCCCCTACGCCGACCCCACCAACACTTGCGCTACCCTCTTGTCGTAATCGGGCACGTTGCACCCTCGCAAGAGTGGGTGAATCCAAGAGAGAGGGAGATGCACTGCCCGGGGTGGAACAACCCGCGTCTACCACCAACATCTCGTTCGAAATGAATCTCTCGACACACTTCTACGCCGGCGACAGCCCGCGCCAAACTGTAGCTCTAGTGGCAGCCTGTCGACTGGCAGAGCCACGCAGCGGCCAGGCACTGTAGCCTCATAAGCCTCTTAAACTGCCTAATCTTTACCGCTTGCCTAATCACAGTATTCATGAAGTCTCAGCATGTACACTGGATGCAAAATAAATCCGAGATTGGATGACCGTTAAGAATACACAAGTGGGAGGGAGGGATAAATCACGAAGCTACAGCGCATGCAGAGAAATGACGTTCTCTGCATACTACCGGATGTGAAATTAATACTAATTAAAAAGGGAAGAAATGTTTTCAGTTACACTATACATGCTCAGACAGACTTTTTACCACATTGCTCCTCCTTGCCCTTTTCATCTCACCTTCCCATTCTTTCTATGACAAGCTTAGAGTTATTTTGCGTCCACTATAATTCCATGGGGACAGAATCTTTCTTGAGAAGCTAATATCACACATTCTCCATTAACTCGCTCTTGGCGAATGAGCGATTATATTTCTAAATACCTCAGGTAAAACTACAGGATAGGGGGGGGAAAATGATCTTTGTTTAGTTAACCCTTCCTGAATCGAACAGGCTACAGAAGGTTGAACGATAAAATGATTATGAACGATGACTTCGAAATAAATTTGTAAGAAGTGGTCGTGACCTATTTAAATATATTACTATCCCACCATTTGTCTAGAGGGGCTAAGGATGACAACAGAACCCTCTGTCAGTACAGCTAATAGCCAGCTGCAATCTGTAAGGCTGTAAGATAAAAGACTCACTTATACTCGAGCGAGCAGGAAAAATAAATGCAGTTTATAAAAAAGTTATTGATCGACTTTCATCATAAGAGCGTGGAGTTGCATTTTCAAGGAAAATCAGTTTTAATATTTTATGTCAAATATTATCATTAAAAGATTTTAAATAAACAATTCTTATTCTAATATTCTAATAACTAATTTCACACATGAAACTACGGGGTGAATATTTAATTGCCCTTTTCAGTTTTCCACTTCAAAATTAAAGAAATTCATGTTGCGCTAACCTGAGAAGAAAGAAGGGCAGTGTCCAAGTGCTATTTATATTTATACAAAGGAAACGAGAAAAATCGTGGCGAATATATTTGAAAGTAAAACTACGAAAAGACAAATGTTCTTGGGTTTAGGAGAAATATATTTTTTTCGCGTGACATCCAACGATATGTATAGAATGATAAGGCATTTTGACCACGAAAGTTTGATAAGAAATGTAAGCGTTAATAGAATTATCTCGCATTAACACTGTGGGCACTCCGCTGGTGTACTGAAAAATCATTTGATTTTTCCTTCAGTTACTTCAAGTAAGAATAGCAAAAATATTATAAAGTTAAAAGTTAAGTAACCACCAATGGTGCGCGACCCACAGATTACTTAAAGTTGGTGATAATAGGTTGTCATCACATTTCTCTCTTTTCCGATGTTTACTCTACTCATTTACTCACAGAGGAGATAACTACACAGACATCGTGTAACAGGCGTCTTCCGGCACAGTGTTCCAACATGCTGTCAATTTCCAGCGCAAATAACGTTTACAACTCCGGGGACTGCAAATTTACTTTCCTTTTGAGTTTTCGTTCTTTTGATATGGTTTAAGTACCCAGAAAAAGGTCTAATATTTATGACACAAAAGGAATATAAAGACAGTCTTGAAGATAATGTTGTCTGGTGCTCAACTACCACGAAATAAAGATATATGAGGGAGTGGAGGTATGTCTTCATTCTTGACCTTGGAGATAACCTATAAATTTCAGTCCCCGTCCATTGTCTCCGCCCCCAGAAAGGGACCACGGTGCCCGTTGGTGAGGAGGCAGTCGAGAATCAAACCACGATCGTTAAGCATACAACTTGCTATGAAGAAACGAGAAAATTTTGAAAGTAAGGTGTAGATTGGATTCATCTGACTCGTACTGTAACGGGCTCTTATGAATACGATAATGAACCAATATACAAAAGTCGTTTCCTTTTGCTGTTTTTAATGCAAAACAAAATAGTTTGTTTTCTGAAGGGAAAAAATGCCCCGGGTGAGGATCGAACTCACGACCTTAAGATTATGAGACTTACGCGCTGCCTACTGCGCTACCGAGGCTACAAGAGCAATGCTTTATTCTATAAGTTATCAATACAAAAGTAGACGTATCATCTTACAGTTTCAGACTTATTTGGGAACACCGAACGGAAAGAACCTATCAACAACATAAAAGCCACATATTTAAAGAAGGCCCCAAGAATATAAAAAAGTCACACCATCGTGCCTGGAATGATTAACAAGAAGCAGACTTTTCTGATACAGAACCCAGAATAGAACTACTAGTACCATCTACCAACAGCAATGTGAACTCCTTTAACGCATGCATTACAACGAACAGAATTGGTGTCTAATAGTAACGAAAATATGTGATAAAGGAAATAGGAAAATATTCTACAGAAGAAGAGACCCCAACAATTAAGATAAATGATAATGTAACAAACAGCCCTGAACTAAGAGAAAACGCTTTTAAAACTTACTTCTTAACAATCATAGAAACAATGACACCAGGATCTCGACAAAAGCTGCAACAAAATATCTAGCTGTAGCTATATCTTCAGACGCAAAATATCGTTTCTGGGCAAAGAGCTGAAAAGCAGACAAAATAACACGAACATTAGACTAAACTCCAAATTTGAATATGATCAGAGCGACATTTCCACAAAAACTTCCCTCGTTTATTTTACCTAAAGTGGACAGAACAAAAATTAAGGACAAAGTATAACGAATTAATGGCGAAAAGCAAGGGTAAGACCACAGAGAAACAAATAAATATGAGGCTCGTACAAACAGTAAATGGCAAGAACTATGAAGACAAAAGAACATGACTTTTAAACAAGTATCATAATATACCGGGATGGACTTCAAATAATACACGAACAATGGCGGCGAAGTGGGAGATGGCCTAGGGTCTTGCGTGCCTCACACTTGCGTCTCTTCTCCTCATACCGTTGCAGTAATTTGCCCTATAAAAGCAATTTATCTGAGACTGACACAAATGAAACAGGAAATGAGAACATTTTCGATAAAAGCTTACAACTTCCAAAAAATACTATTTTTGCCGGTAGTGATTGTGTACTGTTCGGTTGCACTACCACTCCTCTTCATGTCTGAATAATTGGCAATTGTTGGCCGCCTATATTAGTAGTCTTCATGGACAATGACGTATTTATCAATGATTGGCCATTGGTGTTGTTATTTGCGTTTGCATGTCCGCATTATGCGAATTAGTCTTTTCACGAGAGTATTCGTGCTTTTAATTTAAATACTTGCCAATTTTTTATGGTGATGGGACAAGAAATTGGCAGGAAAAATAAATCAGCCGCTTTTGAGTTGTAAAAACAGCAATATTGCTTAGTGGACAAGGCTGTGTTCTTTTGTTAAGTGGGAAGTGTATCCAAACATATTTATATTGTTCATGTTAAGCATCATCCTTAAAATTGTAAATATAAATTCTTATTCAAACATATTCTCCTCCTTTCATTGGCACAATTGATATTTGTATTCATGAAGAAGGAATGGGTACAATATTGATGTTCATTTTTGAAAATGATTACTGCATATGGCCCTGTAAAGACAAATGTACTCGGTTTCAGAGATAATATTTTTTTATTTTACATAAATTATCATTTATTCGGTGCTGTTTTTGTTATGTGACACTTATTATGTATGCCACGAAGAAGACATATTTTATTGAATTCATAACTGCAACTAACCAACCAAAATGTATTCTGCGGGTCCATACAGGCGTTCATAAAGTGAAGCAGCTTCATCAAGCAACTGAAAAAAGTGAAAACAATGATTACAGTACATATATTGCAGGATACTCTGACTTTAATTTTAATCAGATTCACATTTTCAAACGATTGCAAATTACTTAACCTCAATATTGATTGCTTCCCTGCCAAACTGTTTCAGCAAAGGATCTATGATCAATTATTTTATTGATGCAAATAAATCAATTCAAAACTACTTCACTTCATATAGAATGGTTCTTTAACTTTTAAAGTTGTTATAATTTTGTTGATTTCAGACTTAATTTGATATCATCAGTGATCTGAAGGTGGTGATAGCTTACAACCATTTTGAGGTTAGGTTAGATGTAAAGTCTGAGTTTGAAGAATCCTTAGGTCAGCAAATGTCAAAATACTTTTCAAACATTCCTACAGTACTGAAAAATTGCATTTATCTCTTACAAATAGATCACTCAGAAACATAGTCTATAACTTACTTTAGTTGTATTTAGTTTGGGCAAAACTGCACATCTCATGGCCTGGAATGAAAGCAAACAACAGAAAAATTTATATTCAATAATTTAAAAGGAAAATTACTCCTCACTGAGCAGCTGGAGCTGTTGCACACATCTTTCCATTCACAAAACAAGTTGCCAATGGAAGTAATAAACTTATATATATATGGGGTCCGCAGTGGCCGCGCTGTCTGGGGCATGGGCCTTCTGCCGCTTGGTCGCTGGGGCCATGGGTTCGAATCCCACTCAAGCCATGGATGTTTGTCAGCGTTTTTCTGTGTTGTGCTGTCCTGTGTACAGGTAGAGGCCTTGCGACGGGCCGATCCCTCGTCCAAGGAATCGTACCAAAATGTCTATAGATCAAGCCAATGAAAAGTTGGGACCCGCAGTGCTCAGGAACTTGAAGAACGTGTCGTTCCCAGTATATATATATATATATACTTTGGTTGAAATTTTCCTTTGTCTTCAAAACCTACATATTAATATGAATAACAATATAAATACACTGACATGAGAAACTAAATACCTCAATGATACCTGATCTTTTATGAGATGTTATTCAGCCATTCCAAAAACTTTTCATTGTTGCGGAATACAGTGGTCATAAAACAGAAGTGGAAGTATTTTTCAAATGCTATTATGCAGAACTCATTTGCTTTGAATTTAATTTATCACAGATTCAAATTTGTTTTGAAGTTATTGCACTGCATATATAATTTCTTACAAATCATTTTTAAGAAATGTTGAACGTCTATTTTGGTCTTCTTATAAAGTAGGAGTTGCTTCCCAACAAATCTAAATTTGGCTTACATTTTTAGTGTAGTTACAGTGTATACAATTTGATTACAATAAATGAAAAAGTTTTGGAAATGAATCATACAGGGGAGGAAATAAAAAAAAAGACCACCTGATTATGTGCAGATTTTCTGCATTTAGCAGAAAAAGAGCCTCCTTTAAACACTACCTCAATTCCCTGAGACATGTACTTACAGGATGGCTCCTACAATAATAAATTCATAGGCATACTACTATCAACATGTAAACCAGCTTAAACTTGTTATTATTATTATGAAGAAATAATAATAATATTCAATTAGCTCTCTATATACAGTTAAAAAAAACTGGGTCCAAATCATTGCTTCATGTAACTTTAACAAACAGAAAACCAGTAAAACAAACCTTTTACCCCCCCCCCCCCCCCATTAAACAATCCATCTGCTCCAAAGCCTGCCCCACACAGAAGAGGTATGCTTACAAAGCAATTCATTCATCCCTCTACTACCCCAAAACTACCAGTCCTTAAACAGGAGACAATGCATACTTACATCCCAACCAACCAACCAAAGCATTAGCTTGGGGGGGAATTACAGGCTAGAAAAAAATTACCTCA
This sequence comes from Zootermopsis nevadensis, assembly GCF_977971745.1. Taxonomy (NCBI): domain Eukaryota; kingdom Metazoa; phylum Arthropoda; class Insecta; order Blattodea; family Termopsidae; genus Zootermopsis; species Zootermopsis nevadensis. Next base: position 8,368,238 of record NW_028259153.1, on the reverse strand, counting down.
AGGCTGTATGAGAGAGAGAAAGTCTGTCTGTCTCAACCTTGCCAGGCAAAGGAACAACAGAAGACCCCCCCAAAATCCCACTCATTTTTTCCTCCCCACGCCTTTGCACTAGACATTGATCAGAAAGGATGGGAAAAAATGGATACTGATCTGCCACTAGCACCACTCACTAATTCCATTGGCCCTCACCCAGTATGAGGTCACCACCATACACATCCATCAACAGAAGAGCTGAATACTTTGGCTCATGGTCCCAATTCACTGTAATCTACAAATATCAGAAAAGGTAAAAAAAGATAAAACATACATTCATCATGAAATTTAATAGCTGAACATACAAATTATTTTCTACAGAAGGCAATAAATAAATTTATACAACAAATGCAGTACACTGGTATGATACAGTACATTTCTTTTTGAAATAAATATATTTACAAAACTGACAAGAAATAAGGTAATAATCACCGAAAAACAGTTGGACTAGAATTGCACATTATAGCTTCATCAACAACAGCCATCTATTAAAAATTATTTTGGTATACACAATTAACAAGACAACAAGCATGAATAACAGAGTCAACAAACTTAAAAATAAAAAAACTGTCACATGTACAACAAATATTGCTTACATTATATATATAAATATATATAAAAAACCAAAATGGCACAGGTCAAAAAACGTAATTTCAAGCACAAGTGCATTCATGTAAATAAATCGTTGTCCAAAAATGTCATTAGCAGTGATGATTTCTTTTTTTGGTTCCAGGATTCCCAAAAAATGATGAGACATGTCACTTAGGAAACATGAACAATATTAACGAATCCTTTTTAAGGTCATTACCTGAAACATCATTTCAGATCTCATTATCATATAGAAATGACGTCTATTCATACGACTCTGTCACGTGCTACAGTGGAAAGGATATCTGTTCTATGGCACGACTCATATCGTCACATACCGAGTTTGGTCCGTAGTGTCTAATTCGGTTTCTGACAGAATTGGACCCAGGACCAGGTTGTTGAGACCATTTCGCACAAAATCTTCACTGCTGTTGCTTGTAGAGAGACTAGCTGATGACTTGCCATTCAACAACGTTTCTCCATTTCCAAAGTCTGACTCAAGATCTCGACTATACCTACATTACAAAGAAAGGCACACATAAACAGATGATATAAAATCTCAGTTTTCACACACAGGGTCACAGAATGATAATGCCTATTTAAGGTGCTTATAAACTGTGATGACTGGGTAAATGTGGTAATATCACATTTTCAAACACTATACAGGTAGCCCTGGGGGGGGGGGGGGGGGGAACAAACAAAAACAAACTATTATTTATAACGTTTTACAATGTTTCTCGTACTGATTCTTATACTAAATCGTAATTCTTACAGAGCTGATTTTGAATAAAAATTATAAATACAGTCATCTCTGCAATTATGTACGTTTCATTAACGCGAATTTGCTCCAATGAGATTGATGAATCAGTGAAAGCTGTTTGTGAAATGCAAACTTTTGTATATGCAAATTTGCTCTTATGCAATTTCATTCCTGGCTCTTTAAACTTTCAAAGGACTAATTTAGTCTCTGTGGAGGTACCGGGGTTATTTTTACTACGCGATTTTGTATAGGTCGGCGTCTTACATGAATGCAAATATCGCATTAACAGCAGAGATGACTGTACACATCAATGTAATGAAAGAATCACAGTCAATCGCAGGGACCAGCGAATTGCCGATTGTAAGTGTATAAAATATATTTTTTAAATTCCCTTTATTTTATTTACCTTATTTCAGAGCTTTAAATGTAATGCCATTACTCGTCAATGTTAGGGTGCTGGGAACGCATGTCATTGACTTCCCATTGATTTAAATTATAAAAGAGTTTAAATTTATGCCGATTCCGTTTACGCCGGTTCGTCCAGGAACGCATCCCCGGTGTAAATTGAGGGCTACCTGTACATGGTTATGAAGCAGAAATTTGCCATGACTGCTTTCAAAAATGAAAACATGCCATGACAATGTTCAATTTTAACCTTTAATGTATGAAAACAGGGCATTCAACCCCCCATACTACAGGACTGCTGGCCAGACTTCAACCCTGGGTTTTAAGTCTTTTGATGCGCTACTGTTCGAGTATTTTAAGTTGTTTTTTCTAAGAAGCATTGCTCTTAACTGCTGCCATTTCAAAAACTTATATTGCCATTCTAGGGTAAATGGTGATGTTGCAAAAGCTTTGAAAGGTGTACTCTTTGTAGTGCACTGAAATTTCATTGGTGTTCTTCACGCCACATCACAGGTGATGACATCAGCAAGGCAATTGAGGAAATAACAAGTGCAACAGTGATGACCTAACAATGGCATCAGTACACATTGGTTGCAACTATTATAGCGGGAGCAAAGAGATGTCCAAGCCCAGTGGGCAAGGCGTGGGAGAGGTGGTCTGTGGGGCAAAGTTTATGGCAAAGCAAAGTCACAAAGTACAGTATTTGTAGGTAGCCCTAGCCCCCTACTTGGACGAGCCCCTGGGTTGCAGTTCCACAGATGGCTAGTTCTGGCTAATCTGTTAAGCTGCATGGTTGTCAACCATGAACTAAAGCAATACTAGGAGAAAAACCCTAGAGATTTCTCATGGGGGTACAGGCCCCAGAGGTGGTCTAATCCTGTCTGTGGCCAAGCACATGGTGGACAGTCATAACGGTGGTGAAGACCTTCATAAAATGAGGAAGATCAACTAAGGCTTCGACCATTTAGATCCGAATCACCCGTGAATTTAACCTTCTTGCTAGAATGTCCATGATTAAGTCTCTTTATTTGATACCAACTGTACTTAACTTGCCACCTCCTTTCAACCACTGGACGGAGAGGCAGTAGGTCACTTCTTGTTAACTATTCCCTACCCACAACTACTGCCATTACTGAGATGCCTGTTACATAACAGTTGTTTAGAGACTAAATCCATATGCATGAGTGCCATATTGGATGGTAGAGCTGTGGTGAAGTTATCTTCAGTTGTACCCTCCAATATACAAGAAGCAACTGTCTCTGGCAATGAGTGGCTCTTCCTTCAAGTACATTAGCACTTCTGCAGTGAGTACCTCCAAATGGAATGGCAAAGAAGCCAAAAATTACATATCCACATTGGAGGATACCAAATCATACGAATGACAACCAGTGGCAGTGAGACAACCATATCTTAAGGTGAAGAACAAACACCCCTCATGGTGGAAGTTGACTGGTGCCTAAGGCCAGCGACTGCACAGCAATTGATTCTGAAAGCCTCAGTGAGCTAGGCACAGATGAGGGAGTCAGTAAAGCAGAATTTCTTGAGCAGTAATCATACATGCTGGGAAAATCTCAGTGTTAAAGGTGACTAGTCCCTGAAAGTGGCCTAGCCTCTTGGAACCAATGTTCACAGAGCCTGAGTGATCTAACCTGAGGTGGCAGAAGCCCAGGGGCTTCCAAACCAGCAAGGAAACAAGGGCAAGGCTACAGCAATCAAGCCTTGTGGGAAGAAAAATCTTAAGGCCGAAACAAAACACTTAAATGTGGTTAATTTTGAGAACAACAGGAAGTTGTGATGGTTTGGATGCCAAAATTGAAGACGTCTTGTCTACAGCATCAAGCATCAAGTCCTGCTGCTTCCGCTCTTAAACTACAGCGGTTGTTTTGTGCTTCACTACATTTTTTAACTGATCAGAACTGGGTTGGGAGAACCCTTGATGTACAGGTAATGCTTTATATCAATTATTCATGCACTAAGAGTTTTTACCTGCCACTTTTTGGTCTAATTTCATTTTCTGTGGTGTTGTCTCTGATACCATCTTCACTGGGTACACTCAATGACATCTGTGAACCTATGAAACAGAAAAAAGGGCAACTCTAGTAAATGTAACAGCTTTACATGTTTGGTTGTAGAGCATTAACATATTTGCATTAATGGACTGACTGTTTCTTGGGTTATTTTGCAACACCTTTTTAAATGCAGAGGTCATAAGGCAGTGAATGAGATGGGTAGATGATTATGAATGCTGAGTGTATATGGAAAGAGGTAGTCATGACTGACATTTGTCTGCGCTGGCCGAGGGGGGACGAAAAAAAATCTGGACAGCTGACAACATGACTGAGACTCAAACCAGATACTCTCTGAATACAAGTTTAACAGCATCTTCTACATAAACCTTCTTCATGGACAGTTCTGAATCCCAGTAAGTTGCCTGCAAGCAACAGCTGTACATATTTATGTATAAAAATATAACCTTGATGATGGCTTTTAACTCAACTTTAATGCAGATTATAAATTAAGAAGATTTCAGCACATTTATTTGCTGTGAAGGCTTAAAATCTTACATAATTGGATGAAATACCATTAACTACTATTTTCCAGTATCTGGCTGTAATTTCAGCCCCAGTGATTAATTAAGCATATACAGTATCATCTTAGATCTCACCCCATAATAAAGAACTCAAAATTTTGTCTGTTGTAACAGACCACCAGTATTAGCAGGGTACCTGTAGGGTAAAGATGCATGAGGTCTCCATTCAGGAACGGTGGCAAATCATCACTCGGCATTCCAAAGTCTTTGTCATCCATAGAGTTTTCCACCATTTCAAGCCATTGAGAGTTATGCCAACGAAACTTCTCCAACTTGATTCGGTCTGCCCATTCCTTGTTCCAGTCCTGTGCATTCATACATTCATCCCATTATGAGACAACATTCTGCATCACTTTGCAATGATCCAAGTTTACTAAGTACTTATCAGCAGAAGAAACAGAAATGTACAATATCAGTTATAATTTAGTAAGTATACTGAATACAATGAAAGTGTACTTTACATAAATATTCAAAGGTTATGAATAATAAATTACTGTATAAATGGCGAGCCAGTAAGGAAATACTTGAAGCATATTTTAAGGGTTTACTGAGGTTAGATACACTCTAGTCTGGATTCAAATTAAGCAGCTCAGAAATGTGCCACAAGCACTAAAGCTTAGTTAACCTACTTTGTGTATTTTGAAACAGATAGAGGAAAATTGAAGAAGAAGAAGAGAAAAAACAACAGAAATTCTGACAAAAATAAAAATAATTTAATCAGGGCTTGACTTGGTAAGTATTCACTAAATGTTACAAAAATTATATACTTACAGCTATGATATCCAGGCAACGATTGCAGATCTTCCGAATCTGAGTGTTCTTATCATGCATGAGGTCAATTAGGTATGCAGGAGCTTCTGTGATCTAAGTTAAGGAAAGTTCTTAGAGGAGCCATATGATTATACTAAATATAGCACACCCTCGCCATTTGCAGGCGTTGTCTTCTTGAAAATTCCTGCAAACGGCAAAATCGCAATGAGCGAGGTTCAGACCTTATTGGAAGAATGAGACTGGGGACCCAAAAACACACAAAAAATAATACAAATAATATATAATTAACGATTAATACACATAAAAACATTAGTGCTGGTGTTTACTGGAATGATGTTCATGTTCCTGGTTGAAAGTTGTCAGGGTGATAGAACACAATGGCAACTACAAAAACTGAGTAGAGTTCATAGAGTTCATATGTTATGTTACATATTCGAATCAAAAACTGTTCATATGACAACAGTTCTGCAACATATAGTGTGAAAAACAGAACAGACTACAACTTAAATTCCTGTCTAATCTTACTGCCAACTAAATTGTACAGATATCTTCAAATCTGTACAAACTGAAGCTTCAAAAATGTATACCAAGTCAGCAATTTCATGCATAATCCTACTCACAATTTTCTTATGACACTTTTACTTTAATATACTTACAACCTCCCAAGAGCTATGCTGGCAGTAGCATAGCTACTGGTAGGGCCTCCCTAGCCAGATTGGTCGAGGGGGAGAGGTCAGACTAAGACAGGTACCCTGGTCCTCCAGGTTGGGGGTTGGTCGCAAGGCAAACAACCTTGGACTATAAAAAGGAAGATGTTTCGAAACCTCAATAAAAGCCTCGGACAGACGGACCTAACAGCGGACCGAATGGAAGAGGAGAATTGAGGAGGCCATAGACAGAATACGGACCAGAGAGCCATAGAAGAAGAAGATACTTACAACCTTCATCCAAACAAAAACTTATGAATTCCTTTCACTATTGTTTTATAGAAGAGATGTAACATTACAACAAACTTTGAAATTTGAAATACTGGCATGGAAACACAGGAGAACGTAAGAGTGGGAAAGTTTATCTAATAATTTCACTGCCACTTTGTGTCAACTTTCTATATGTAATGGTGCAAAACTGACATCGAGACAATAGACTGCCTGATGTATTTCCACACTTATGGAAAGTTCTGGGATGGTTTCAGATCTAACTGGAAACCAACAAGGTAGTATTCCAAATATGCCACCATCCTACAGACATTAAATCAAATGACACAAACTTTTATCTTAAACATGCACTCATAAATGAAATTGCATTCACACAGAAAAATTATAAAGGAATGATAAGTAAGTGAAAGAAATAGTATATAATTCATTCATTTATCCTTCATATGATTATTTTAGAAGCAAATTAAGGATACCAGTCTCCTTAATCAGATAATCTCTAGTGGTAGAATGTCGAGAAATCATATAGAACACATATATGATCTGGAGAACCATTTCATCATCTTCCTGCTTGGCTGCAAAAGAAAAACAATACATTAAACTTGAATTTAGTAATCACAAGTTCTCACCAGCAGATATTTACACCTCACTACCACACCCTCAGAAATATCGCATCGTTAAAAGTAAATTTCACTGTTCGTACAGATGCCAGGTACCCAACCATTTGGAGAAAATGTTTCCAACTACCTTACTCCATCAAACACAGGCCTCCTTGACAAGCTAATAGCATGCTCATGTAGTCGAGAAATTCCCTGCAGCTTATGGAACCTAAAGGTTCATTAGTGTGTTTACAAGAGCCTGCCATTGGTCTCTATACTGAACGAGATGAGAAATGCATACAGAATTTAGTTAGAATTAAGCCACTTGGGAGACTTAAGCATATATGTGAGGCTAATATTAAAATCATATGAAAGAAATTGAATGTGAGAGTATAGAAAAGATTCAACTTGTTTAGAATACAGCCAAAACGTGAGCTTCTGTGAACGTGGTAATGAATGATGATGACCGTCTTCCAGGATGTTGTGCCTCTGGAGGCAGTAAGTACCTCTAAAATGTTGGTAAACTTCTATTACAGTATATGGCACAACCTCTCATAAGACAGTCTTCATACCTGCCAATGTGAGAAACCAAAATCACACTTAGTAATGAATCTTTGGGGTCACGGAAAGCATTTAGAGACTTGCTACTAACTTTTCAAGAAGGATTCTATACTCAGAGTCAGTTTTACACAATTTATATATACATTACAACGGAAGTATGAAATGAACAAGAATTGTCCTCAACAGATGAGGGTATAGAATAAAAAGGTCCATATTTACCACCAACACGCCACACAAGTGAAACATCCCAGAGACAGAGGGCATGAATTGAATTGGAAGGGCTGTCTCATTTACCTTTCAAGAGCTCAATGAGAGACAGGAGGATGTCCGCTTTGCAAAGGAGCATGGCACAGCCCTCATCTGCAGCAGCTGTTCCTAGCAGAACCACTACTTCCAGAACCAGGTCATCCTCATATTTGCCTGAAACAAAGAGGTCAGACAAAAATAGTTTATTTACAGATCTATACATGCATAATTGTTGGTCTGTTACTCATTACGTCATCAAAAAAGAAATTTTCTAACAAAATTAGAAGCATAAAAAGACAAAATATTAAAATACAGAAAAATCAATCGTACTGAACAAAGACGTTTATCTTCAAAATATTTTCAAACATTTCTCCCAGTTCTATATAGTCTGAGTAACTGATGGTTCCATAAAATAAGCCATCAAGAAAAAATTTTACTTTTCTTATAACACACTCCAGAAAAAGAGAAAACTTTATGGTAGACTAATCACGTAATACCACTATAACATTGGCTCAGTATATACTACACTAATATACTTAGTCCAGAAATCCAGTAATACTAAATATAATACAACATTGTCAGAACCCTTTAGAAATGAATAGCCAAGACAGTTCAGTCAGTATAGTGACTGGCTACAGAACGGATGACCAGGTTTGACTCCTAGCAGGGATAGATTGTGATTAACAATACTCTCAGCAGCTCAGGATACATAGTGTTGGATAATTAATAAATAATGAATTGGAAAGGGTCTGGAAGAAAGTGGTTGTGGCCTAACTCAAGGTACTATCCTGGCATCTGCCTGTAGGGGCTAAGGAAAACCATGAAAAACCTCAGTCATGATAACTCATCTCCAGGCCAAGATATGAACCCAGGACCTCCTGAATATGAAGCAAGAATGTTAACCACTCGAACACAACACAACGATGGCAGCAAGGGTCACAATTTTTCTCTTCAAACAGACCAGCTATGGGGTGAACTCAGCCTCTTATCCAATGGGTTCTAAGGGCTTATTCTCTACATAAAAAGGAGCCGGAGTCTCACCACCCGTCTTTAACTGTACCGAGGTTAAGAATGCACACAGCTATACCTCCACTGCGCCATACTTCTTCATGGCATAGTGCTCAATTAAATACAATTTATGGCAATACAAGAGCTGGGGTATGCTACTGGGATGCTAAGAAGTTAATGGAAGGCATGCAAGAGCTTGAGTGATAGCAATTACAATAATTAGCTAGCTGTTGGTAATATTCACGTACACACATAGCTTAGTCAGTACCATTGTTAATGTGTATTGCTTTGATCTGAAACATATTAATTGTGGCCTTACTGGAATACACCTATTTCTTATCTGAATTTAAGATGAACCTTAGTATTATTTTTAGAACCCCACTTAATGGTACCTGCACCTTGTCGTGGTGGTGGGGGTTGAGTACCTCAGTGATCCCAAGAGCTATGCTGGTGGTAGCATAGCTACTGGTAGGACCTCCCTAGCCAGATTGGTCGAGGGGGAGAGGTCAGACTAAGACAGGTACCCTGGTCCTCCAGGTTGGGGGTTGGTCGCAAGGCTAACAACCTTGCACCGTAAAAAGGAAGATGTTTCGAAACCTCAATCAAAGCCTCGACCGAATTGAAGAGGAGAATTGAGGAGGCCGTGGACCGAATACGGACCGGAGAGCCATAGAAGATGAAGATTATTTTTAGAAAGAAAGGAATTTCCATGATGAGCTTCACAATTTGTACTTTTAATAAAATATTGTGAGAGTAATCAAATAAAGGGAGTGAGATGAACAAGTCATGCAGCATGCATACAAAATTTCAGTCTTAAAAACTGAAGGGATGAGACTACTTGGGAGGCCTCAGAATAGCTGGCAAAACAACATTAAACTGAATCTGAAGAAAAAAAGGGTGTGGCTCAGGATAGGGACCAGTGGTAACTCTTGTGAGCTGGTAACAAACCTTCCAGTTACATAAAGATGGAGCATTTACTGAATATCTGTGTGACTCACATTGTCAAGAAATACTCTATTCCATATCAGACATTAATTCCATTCAAAATTTTGTAAGTGCAGTATTCCATTATTTAAGGACAGCAAAACACCCAACTCCTAGACAATAAATCTTCTTGCATGTGACAGTTTAAGAGGGATTCATTTGAAGAGTTTATAAACCCAAGAATATTAATGTACCATGTATTTTACACAAACTCTTACCAGGGACAAGAATGTTCTGTATCCACGGGATGAGGTTAAAACGCTGCATGAGCTGACTGAAGTCCAGGTCTGGAAGAGTCATGCTGCCCAGGACACCTACGCACTCTACCACAAAGTCTTCATTTGGACAATCCACAATTGCCTTTGCTATGTCACCAACAAACTCCTGAAAAGCAGGGAATAAATACATTTTGGGGGGTTGTTCTAACATTAACTCTCCTTTGTATAAGCATTCCAAGATATTCAGTCCTTCCTATGAATATCGCCTTAAAGTATGGAGTACCAACTGCTTTTAAACATAACACAGAAGGTTGGTAATCTTGTACAAAATAAAAAAGTTAATGACATTCAGTATTTATCTTGTTAATAACAACATAATTTGTCTGAAATATTTTCTGATTAAAGTGAGATTCCATGTTCTTGTAGTAGTAAGAACAAAAATGGCTGTCTTCTGGAATACTGTGCCATGTGGTATGGTAGAAGTTTACCAACGTTTCAGAGGTGCTTGCCGCTTCAATCAAGATGACAGGGGGGTGTGGCTTATTCATTGTTCTGATGATGGAAGCAGAAAGCACCCCTGAAATGTCATTAAACTTCTACCAGACTGCATGATCCAACAACCCAGAAGACAAACGCCTTCATACGTGAAATTATGAGAACTTGAAATCTCACCAAGCAAAATACAAGACATTATTGGTCCAATAAATCACTGTATGGAATATTAAACTTACAATAAAATTCTGTTTGGTTCCATCATGCATGGCAATATTGCGAATCATCTTCATGATTAAAGAGTCCTGGTTACAGAAAGCTCGAGCCATAAGACACCGCAATCTGTTGTTCTCGACCATAATCTGTGCATTGCGCTTGTTGATTGCAAGATTGATACAGAGTGCTACCAGTTCCAGATTCACCTCATCTTCTGAACCTTCCAGCAGCAGCTTCATTGCCTGTAAAATTCCATAAACCTTCTGAATAAATTAACAAACTTAGCAATCACAACTTGATGTCAAATTTCCACACAAAAGGGCTCATGATCCTCGATCTATAATGTAGCATAAACGTAGGTTAATGTAACACAGTGATCTGCACCTAATGCACCACTGTGTAACTGATGAGACTGGAAAGGTGTACTATTTGGAGTACACTAAAATTTCATGACGTGTTCCTTACACTGCATCACAGGTGATCACATCAGCAGGGCAATCAAAGTAGTAACAAATGCACAATGTAATCTGAGGTCACTGCCCAAGTGATGAGAAAAGAGGTCACTGTTGCAACAGGGAGACATGGATGAACTAACAAAGTGTTCTTTGCTTACACTAAAGCAAAAAGAACACCTAATGATGTTAAACTGCCAGATATTCTTTTATTGGTATTTATGTAGTTTCCTCCTGCTTCATAAACTGCTATGTGAATAATGAAACAAAAACACAGAAGTGGCAATGGCTTATTTTAAGGTTTTATTCCACTGAAGAGAAAAGACATATTTACAAAATAAATAAATAATTGTAATGATTAATTCATGTGCATCACAGTCCACATTTATTTCAGTGACATTCTTGTAAAACTACAATGCATAGTTATCAAATTTTGTCTCATTTGAAGCTAGCTACAGTACATCTCAAAAAACAATCTACTACAGGTATGACCTACTAGTATACTCTATTTGAAACTATAATCACTAAGATTTTACTATTTCGCTACCTGTACTTACCATAGGAACACAGTCTGTGTAGGTGAACATTGACTTACACCTGTCATCCATGCTGAGATGATACAGAACCTTCAGCACAACTGATTCATGTCTCTGCTCATCTGAAAGTTGAATAATCAAAATAATGAAAAGTGTTGTATTACAACATACTCATTCAATCACCAATATTTAAGGTCAGAGGTTAACAAAAGGCTATACTGGAGGAATAAAACATCAGCATTATGTACTCACTTAAAAGACTGACAAGCTTGGGCAAGAATCCAACACGTACCATCCTCTCTCGTAGAAGAAGGGTGAATGACAGGTTTAACAAGAGTTTCAAGGTCATATGGATCAAATCAGAGTTGTTCATCATTAAGATTCTTGGAAGCTTCTCTACCACATTCAAATCAGACTGAAATATAAATTGTCATAAACTAGTAAGTCAACAAGTCACTGCTTGGGCTTTTTTAAATACGGAGATGAATCTTTGGTTTCCCTACAAATAGGCAAATCTTTGATCAGCTTCATAATATCAAACTGCTAATGGAAGACTATGAATGCCACAGAATTAGGTACTGTATTGGTTAACACTGTGATAAAACACAGAGGTCTGTAACAAAAAATGTCATGACCAACTGAGTAACTATCTCCGTGTCATGGGGTTAATTGTTAGATTTGCTCACAAACAAAAAATAAACATTATATTTAAGCTTGTATTGTAGTATCTTGCTGTTATTGTATAATTATGGTTCCACTTTGTCACTCACTACACAACACCAATAGTGTTAATTGCAGTACTGCATCATTGCACTTAACTGGAATCATTTCTTGAACCTGTGACAGTCTTGCATTCATCATCAGGTTCATTCTATAACAGTATTCTACAAACTTTTTTCACCCATGGCACACCCTAATTTGTCAAAGACACATAACAGAACATCATGAAAAGGGGGCACAAAACTATACATAGTCATAAATATGTATCGACATATAAATCCTCGCCCAAGAAGAATGAAACAAAACATAACAAATGCTGAATAAAACTATTGATGACGAACACATGTGCGTGTGCATCTGACAAGTTTTAATTATGAAGTATAAGATACTGCCCTTATATAACTATAACGTGCAAAAATAAACTTTCTTATACAAATTCATGGCACATATGAAACGATACGGAAGCAACAGCGGCAGTGGAGCACAGTTCTACACTGGTACATCAACCAGAGGACTTTACACACGTATACGTAAAGTCTAGAAAGTAAATAAAAATAATAATAAACATGGTAAAAATCTTGAAACATGTTTTAACTATGTTGTCAGTGGCTTGGTTATGCGATTATGTTGTGCTTATCCTTGTCTTGTCTTCAGTATGTCTCTGTGCAATGCAAACATTAACGATGCACATTATTATTTATTTTGCAACCACAGGATTACATATGGCTTGCGTTATTATCAGTGTCTGTTGCTAATAAAGTGTTATTTTATACCTGAGTGGGTACACAGGTGATGCTATGTATTTATAGCATGTTGACACAGCACTGCAAATAATGGATTACTACTGTCTATATTTGTTTAATTCATTTGCAAACTGTTTTCAATAAGTTGGTATTTGTGTCATTTTCCTTAACTATTTTGTCTTTCTTGTTCTTTAAATGTTTTATAATGCTTATGGAAGCAAACTAATGATAAATGAACCTGACGATAACTAGAAGAAAGTTTAAACATGTTGTTCAAGAAGTGACTCCAGTGAAGTAATGCAATAGTCCCGCAGTAAAATAAAAACTGGTGAAATCATAATTAAGCAGTACTTTATTTTGTTACAACACATGTGAACTGAAACATTTTAAACTGTGTAGTAATGCACCACAAAACAATAATAAAAAATAAATAAAAATAATAATAATGGAGACGGAATGAAGCAGGGTGCACACGTGTGCGCATGTATACATACTGTATTTTAATGTACCCACAAGAAGCCAGGTGTATCACATTCACACCAAGATGAATTTCTTTTCTATATTGGTTCAATTAACACATTCAAACATATTCTGTTTGGTAAACCCGTCTAAATTAAAACAAAATATCAAATATATCCTTTCATAAAAATAACACCTCTCTCAATGAGCAGATACTATAAAAATGTTCCAAGATATCTTATGAGAAAGTGTAAAGCTAAGGCTAATCTAACAAATTTAATCTATCTACAAAATTATTTGGAAACTTACCATATCATCCACATTCTCTTTGAAAAGAGCCAATTTCTTCAGAAATGTGACAACCAGGATTAAAAGATCAACATTTTCTCTGTCTAATGTTTTAGTCAGCATTCCAGTAATATTCTTTTTTCTCATTTTGTCCTCAACACGGGTATCTTCGGCAATGTTCAACAAAAGGTAAAAAGACACTGCAATGAGGCAAGCAAATACTACACTGGTTAGTAACTTCAAAACAAAATCAAAAAAAGTTATATGAATATTTCTGCGCACATGATCAGAGGTGCATGCAGATGGGTGTGAAAATGTATTTCATTACATGGCACAGCATATCAAACTGATAGTCTAAACCAGTGGTTCCCAACGTGGTGCCCACGGGTGTCATGGCGACCGCCAAGGCTTTTTTTGGGTGCCCGTGTTGTTACGGAAAGAGGTTATACTGAATAATGAAGGCCGTTCAACCATGAACATTATAAAATCAAAGCGCAGATCTCGACTTACTGACGCCCATCTTGATGATTGTTTGCGAGCAGAAACATCATCCTACACTCCTAAATTTGAAAAACTGGCCGATGAAATGCAGCGCCAAACATCACACTAACTTCCCACTTGAGTAATAATAATTATACTTTTGATTGCATGGTTTCTTGTATCATTAAATGTCGTGTTGTTTTATGTATTATTTGGTGTCCATATCTTATTTGTCCAGAGAAAAGAAAATTTGGCTTTGTTAATCGGTTGGTGCCCGCCACGATCCCATAAACTCTCAAATGTGCCCGTAGGCACAAAAAGGTTGGGGACCACTGGTCTAAACTGTCCAGCTCCTTATGATACTAAAGCCACACAAAGTCAAAGTCACATGGACTGCTGCGTAACACTAAAGATATTGGCAACAGGTGAAAGAGGCAGCATTCTAAATTCTTTGGCATAATGATAATGCCTATACAAGTCTGAAGACTCATAGATACGCATGGACATTGGCAAAGGAAGTCTATGTGTTTCAAGTCTGGTTATCATGGTGGTCAAGTTACAAGACCATATCATGCAATTTTGTGATGATACAGCTAAAATACATCAGCTCTTTACTGTGCAGAAACCACACATGCTGGCATGTATGGTAATGACAGCTCAAACTTTATGAGTCACCCAAGGACAGCTTTTTGACAATTAATAGTTACTTGTTATATACGGAACATTTTACAATATACAGTATGACTTAATCTCATACTATTAATTATTTTGACACATCTTTAAATGACAATCTGCTTACCCTTGCAGCCATATGTAATGGAATGGAACAAAAATTTATTATAAACATAATGGATTCAGCCAATATTATTGTGTTGCCTCAGAGGATTTTGTCAATAGCTAAAGCAAGTAGAGCTAAATGATATAATTAATTAATATTTTTGTTAGATTATCTATGACTGTGAGTGTATCTGATGATAAACAATATAATATTCTTGGAGACGTCTGTCACTCACAGCTGACGATCAAATAAACACTGCTACATGTGTTGATAACATCAGGTGAATTTTACATGATTCTTATATTGCAGAAACTTAAAGGTCTTATACTCTCTCAGTCAATGATTATCATGAACTTTCAGTATACTGACTTTCCTGTTGCGATCAACATTGAGTGACAAATTTTCCTTACACATTTGTTGAGTGACCCACATCTTTCTTCCACGTACTATGACAGAATGGCAAATTAGTAAGAATATAAAAACCCACACCGTACATCAGTATATTCAAAAGCTGAATCCATTACAACACTTTCTATTCACCAAAAACTTACCATTCTAAAATATAACTCAATTAAAATCTACAACAATAAACTATTTACAATTGTCTCCAAGATTTCTTCTTGACTTTTTTCAAAGCCCTGTCATAACCTCCTCACTGAGAAAGATTAGGCGTCAGATGAAATATATTCTAGTCTGTTAGGGTCTTTAAGGACCAAGCTTTACAGGGATGTTAATATCAAAAGAAAACCTGGACAGTTATTTTACATGTTTATTTTTCTTCCTTATTTTTGTATACTGCTCCACTCTTGACATATACCTTTAAACTTAAAAACCTGAAATGTGGAACAGTAAATAGTAACACTTACCTCTAAGCAACTGATCTTGTTTCTTGATGAGATTTTGGAACTTGCGTTTCATCTTCTCAAAGTCTTCTCTCATTCTCTTCAATTCTTCTTTTGGATCAATAGGAGCAGTGACTGAATTGCACACACCATCAAGCTGTCTTCTTCTTGACTCCCAATTTTCCCCTGGACTATGTACACCATCTACCGTCCTCCTTCGATTATCTCCAGCTGCTACAGGAATGTGAGATACTGTTCTCCGCAGTTCTGAGGAAATTTCTGTACTGTGATTACTGAGCCCATCACTGACTCTTCTGCGAATATCAACAGATGTCGTGGACCCGTGCACTTGGGTTTGGGCTTGACTTGGTGCATTGCCACTTTCACATTTACGACGACGAATTTCTAGATCATCTTTCCATTGGTCATACCTACGTAGTTCATAGTCTATTACTTCCATGCACAGCGACCCAACCTACAAGCAATGCCAACCATGAATTCTACTCAAAAGTAAAGCCGACAATAGAACAAAGTACAATGTGCCTGCAACTGTCTAGTAACTAACTAGATGGCTTACCGAACCCGAAGGTTCATCACCGAATTAACCAACCGTTCATAACGCATGACTTTTATGAGTAACTGTAGCGGAAAATAAAATGTGTCTAAGAATTGTTAAGACTGTTTCTCTAGTCACGTGACTGGGAGAGGGAGAAGAGAATGTGTGAGATTCCAGACATGTGACTCAACATCCATCAGTCCTACACGATTTGATTAAAATTAATCCGAACTCTTGTACCAAGTTCCCCCAGTTACATAAACCAAGACAGATAATTTGTTGCTGACACGCGCACACGGAATTTGCAAACTGTCGTTATTCACTACCATGATCTTATTGGATGTAAAATGGTCTGAGATACTAACTAACTAACTAGTTGGCTTACCGAACACGAGCGTTCATCACTGAATTAACCAAAGCCCTCCACCAGACCCTGTTCTGGGCCAACAAAATCCAGTCTCCTTCAACTCCTATCTCCCATAGATCCCGCCTGAGATTATCCTCCCATCTACATCTAGGTCTCCCCAGCAGTCTCTTCCCCTCAGGCTTCCCAACCAATACCCAGTGCACACCTCTTGTCCCATCCATGTGTGCTACATGTCCCGCCCATCTCATTCTTTTCGAGTTAATCACTCTGACAATATTGGGGGAGGAGTACAGATTTTTAAGCTCATCAATATGCAGATTTCTCCATTCCCCATCGTCTTCTCTCTTAAGCCCAAATATCCTCCTCAACACCCTATTCTCAAACACCTGCAATCTGTGTTCCTCGATCTGAGTGAGAGACCATGTTTTGCACCCATACAAAACAACAGGCAAAAAACTATTGTTTTGTATACTTTAATTTTCAGGTTCCTAGAAATTAGATGGGAAGCAACTGTCTAGTACTAAACATAAATAATGCTGTCATCAATAAAAGCAGTGTTTTCAGAAGATAAAACCAGAAAGGTGTATTCTGATCTGGATATCACATGAAAAGACCAACTTCATGGAGCAAAGTTCTTCAGCTAGTCCAAAAAATATCTGCCCTTTATGGAGTCAAGAAACTCATTACTGTGTTCACAAGAATCCACCACTGGTCACTGTTCTAAGCCAGATCCAGTCCACACCTCCTAGCCCACGCATTTAAAATCAATTTTAATATTATCCTCTCATCTATGCCTGGGTCTTCCTTCATGCTTCCTAAATAACATTTTGTATGCATTTCTCACCTTTCCCATGTATGTTACATGCCCTACACATCTCATTCTCCTTTATCTGACATAATAATATTTGGTGAAGAATTTTACTGTTCCCCAGTATGAGAAAAATTCTGTTTGCTTTTATGTAATTTTACTTCAACCTTCTTTTTTAATTTTACTGAACAATTTTGCAGCTATTCCTTGAATGCCACAGAAATGTAATGTAGCATGCATATTTTGGTAACAGATTTTGGTACAATGTTCGTTTTAAGGCTGGATACACTTTGTCTGAAGCAGTCAAATTGTTCTGGGACCAATGTTAGTATGCATATGATGACTAAACCTACTGCAAATAACCTTCTCAAGTACATTAGAAAGTAGTTAACAGTGAAACTGGCCTGTAATTTGTCACACTAGTTTTGTTATCTTTCTTGTATAATGGTTTTGCTACTGACATGTTTTTAGTAATGCACCACCTGCCACATCTTACCTTATACTGAAGAATAACATGGTGAAACTGAGAATAAGTGGAGAAGCAAAAAAAGATGTAAACAATATTTGTGCTTAGTTCAATGCTCTTCTTCCAGTCTTCTCGCAGAATTCGTGACAAGGCACTCAATACAGCATCTGAAAAAGAGATTTACTTGAAATATTGTATAACCTAAATAAGAAATTCCCCACTTAATGGTACCTGCACCTTGTCGTGGTGGTGGGGCTCGAGTACCTCAGTGACCCCAAGAGCTATGCTGGTGGTAGCACAGCTACTGGTAGGGCCTCCCTAGCCAGATTGGTCGAGGGGGAAAGGTCAGACTAAGACAGGTACCCTGGTCCTCCAGGTTGCAAGGCTAACAACCTTGCACCGTAAAAAGGAAGATGTTTCGAAACCTCAACCTCGGACAGACAGACCTAACAGAAGGACCGAATGGAAGAGGAGAACTGACAAGGCCATGGACCGAATACGGACCGGAGAGCCATAGAAGAAGAATAAGAAATCAGTTGTGACCACATAAAAGTTTTCTGGATTGATATTAGGAGCAGAATACAATACTTATATTTATTGCATGTAATTTGAAAAGACCAAGTATAACATATGTTCACATACCATTACTTCCTAATTCTTCAAGGTTATCTGGATTCCTGGCCAGCTGCAGGATCAGAGCTGAGCCAGCCACTTTCTCAGGAATGTCTTCGTAAAGAAGTTCCACGTAGCCTTCGATATTGTTAATACTGGCCTTCTCAGCTGCAACAGCAGCAGAAGTTGGGCTGTCTGTACCCAAACAAGACGAACTGGGTCGTGACGAATCACCTTGTTCCACGGCTGGAACTTTAAGCCACATTTCTTTGTAACTTAACAGTTGTCATTAATCTCATCTGTTCTTTGTAAATGGCATATTGCATGGTCCTCCATCCTTCTTTATTAAGTAGTAATTGGTTCCCCTCAGATTTTACAAAATATGCAAAATGGTATTTGTGACCCAAGTATGTCTAATTTACTCACCACTGGAACCAGACGTGGCATCCTTTCTGCTCTGTAAGTAGTAAATTAGCTGCTCTACTTCGTCTATTTTACTGGGATGAATAAGACTGCATTTTCCTACTACCTCTTTTGCTAATGCTGCACAATTTGTATCTCCATTCAGACTCTTCAGACGTATTATCTTCTGGCACTCCTGTCGAAAGGAAACTGTCAGTCACTGTCATTTTAAAAAAAAGTAAAGCTGTCCTGTAGGATTTGAGGTGTTCATAGCAGTGAGTTTGTAGATGGCTGTTTTCTTGGCTGTTGTGTCATGTAGCCTGGCAGATGGATGCACTGTGGACCTTCAAACTGTCGGTAAACTCCTACCACACTACACGGTGTAACAGCCCAGAAGACAGCCATCTTCAAAGCTGTCCTGCTACACGCCATGTTGGTGCTTAGGGAGAGAGGATGTATAGCTCCTACTATTTCTTAATCTAGGAACTAGATGGGGGTGAGGGGTCAGCAGCATGATCCATCCACGCTTTACCCCTGGGGAAAGAACCCTGGTACCATTGGACAGAAGGCTAAGTGGGCCCCAGAGCTGGTCTGGGTGCAGAGGCTGTATGGGATCAAACCCCAGTTGTCCAGTCCACTATACTGGCTGCGTTACCCTGGCTCTTGTCATCCAGGCATAATGAAACTTAACAATAAAGAAACGATATATGTGCATCATCAATACAAGCAGCAGAAAATAAAAATGCAAAGAAGATATTTCTAAAGTTCATGGAAGTGGAATCTCCTCTCTCAGTGCATATTTATCCTGGGATTCTGTGTTTGCTAGACATAATCTTCCTAAGTATTCCTTACTCTATGCAGATAGCAAAAACTACATTTGAAAAGACACAGCCAGCTGTATGCACTGGTTTAAGCTTCATACTGCATTCACAGTTTATGACAACTGTAGATATACTATTAATAATTTACTATTATTAAACCATGAAGACACCAATTCATATTTTAAAACCAAATAAAATTTCCTAATCCATTTTCAATCAACTTGGTACCAAAGGTTAATAGAAAAACTTCAATATACATCATAAGCAAGAACTGACAATATTGTGTCTGAACTCATACCATATCATACCATTGCATTTTGAGATCAAAATATAAAAATGTGTAAGTTATACGACGAATTCTTCAAAATGTTGTTTCAACTTAGGACCTCAAATTGGCAAACTGTTCCATACAACCATTTATTCATACTGGCAGCCAAAGTGTAGATTGTTTATATGAGGCTCACTGACACAAAAACAACTTCTGTCCTTTCTTTATTCACAAAATAACAACAACGTGAAATGTAAAACAGGAATAGAGAAAACTCCTAAAATGTTATGTATATAAAATATCCCCCAAACAATGAATAATGCCAAATACATCTGAAGTGTAATGTATTCAAGATGTCTGGAATCTGTTCTAGAGATCATCTGTTCTCTTAGGTTTTATACAGTTTCTGTATGAAAAGTAGAAGTACAGACATCTACATCATCACATCCCACTTCTCTAAGACATACTTTAATATTATCATCCCAAATAAATTAAGCTAAAATTCTGTATGACCTCCTCTCTCCCATGTATGCTACACGCCTTTCTCATCTCACATGCCTCAACCTGATCATTCTAATAATATTTGGTAAATAGTACCAATTATGAAGCTCCTCATTAAACAAGTTTTTCCATTCTCCTGTTACTTCCTCCCTCTTATGTCCAAGTATTCCCCTCAGTACCCTATTCACAAATATCCTTAATCTACTTGTAACACAAGGTTCTAACAGTGGTGAAGACGGTGAATGTGACACCATCATGCAAAACAATCTATTTAAGTTGCTTACCTTACGGTCACCAAGTAATGGATCGCCCAGGTCTCCAAGGATGAGAGCCTCCAATTCATAGTTTACCACTAAGGCTTTCTCTGTTGGGTGGACATCGATTGAACGAGATCTTATTTTTCTGTACATAAAGAACAATGCTCATGAATCAAGGGCTCAAGATATGTATCCCTAATAATGGTAAGAAGTAATGAATGTTCAGTTTTAATATTCGAGGAACAGGAAGAAAGAGGAAGAGGGAATATTTTATTTCTAATACTCTACACAGCTAAACTTTCTCCATGCTATGAATGAGACATCTCATTTAGAAATAATGACCACCCTCTCTAAAAAACTTGTGTTCATATGTATGCTAAATAAAACTCAGCATAGAACAGGTTAAGGCAGCGAATGTCGTCAAATGGTTAGTACTCCTTCTTCGTATTCTGGAAGTCCCGAGTTCAAATCTTGGCCTGGAGACTGGCTACCCTAACTGAGGATTCTCATGGTTTTCCTTGGTCCAGGAAAATGCTGGGATAGTACTTTCAATTAGGCCACAACTGCTTTCTTCCACGTCCTTTCCAAATTCATTATTCACAATCATCCTCTCTTTCAATGCTATACAGTCTGAGTTACAGAAAAATCATAGTTAAATAAACTATAAATAAATAACTAGGCTGAACAAAATTCTGTTCTGCAGAGCAAAAATTTTTTATATGTATAACTCTGGCTTTAAAGTATGAGTTATACATTGAACTCCAGCCATGAAAGCCTATGGACTATAAATTTAATATGTATCATTTTAAGGCAAAGTAACTAATTCTGTGGTAGCAGAACCCAAAGGATCAAGGCTTATTATCAAAGCCTGCCATCACACAATCCTGAGCCAGCTCCATCTACCTACCATTCTCAGAAACTATTTCCTTGAAACCTATATTAGTATCATATCCCCCTTTTCTTCTCAGTTTTTACAAATCCTTGTTTTCCATGACGATTTCCTGTGGCCATCTAAAAAGCAAATTACTCACTACCTCTTCTTCTGCGTCACTCACAATATCTGCTTCAAGTCCTCACTATCTGGTGGTTTTTCAACCACAACACTCTTTTCATCTTTATCACTATCTAATTCACTCCCACTACCAAATTCTAATGTTCCTGTTGAGAGGTTACCGTAAAACTTCAATTTTTTACAAATTCAGACCATGAAAAAGGCAAGAAAACCCCATGTTGTTTACTGGTGATACAATGTCAATGTAAAAAAGGGGAAGTAAAATGTTTCAGGGCCTCGTGGCCCAAATGAGAAAAATCCAACAGACAGCACAGCAATAATGATTTGTCTTTCCTGCAAATGCCAAGAGTGTACTCGGGATACCACTGATGAAGGAGACTACTAGTTGAGTGTATACTCTTGGCTATAAGCATGAAGGACTAGACATGTATGTGCACTTTTAGTTGGGAACTCTCAAATGAAGGGGCTTTGTAAGAGACATAAGCATAGACGGGAGGATATATAAAAACAAATCTTTTAGAAATAGGGCGTGTAAGTACATAATAGATTAAACTGGCTCAGGATAGGGTCCAATCATGGGCCTTTATGAACATGGCATTTCTTGAGTTGCTGACTATCACATTTTCTAGAATAACTCTGATCTAAGATTGTTATATATGAGAAAGTGTTTCTTAAAGTAACAAACATGGTTTTCAACTAAGTAAAATGGATGAAGCAGATGAACTTATATGTGTGCTTACAATCATGCCACAAAGTTATACACTGGTCATTAAAGTATCTCACTCCTCCTAGTCAGTAGAAAAATTACTTCAATTGGAAATTATGAAATATGGCAAACATTTATGTAAATAGCTGTAATAGGTATGCAGTTATAAATCTCTTTTGGTATTTTTTTTGTATTAAATGTTCATATTCATACTATGACATGTTCCATGTACATGGCTTGTACTATAAAGGATCTATGCAATGTAAACAAATTCTAATTCATTTCAATACAGATCATTTGTGGATACTATTAACTGGACTTTAAAGAACGAGAGGAAATGAACTGGATTAAACTGGCTCAGGACAGGATTCAGTGGCAAGTTTCTACAAATGCAGTAATGAACATTCAGGGTTTTTGATCATCCCAGTATCAACAGCTCTAGGAAGACTTTGAACTTGGGTTAATTTTCTGGCATAGGAATACGTTAAAACTGAACAAAAGTGTAAATATAACTGTAAAACTGATTGAGAAAATTGCAGTTATGACTCTCTTGAGGCAAGGACTTAAGGAATGCCTTAAGTGACACAGAAAATCTATGGAATAGGAAGACAGTTACAGACAGCTTAAATAGTAGAGTTAAGGATACAATAAATCCTAAAACAACACGAATTATTGTTTGAGTACCAGTTTTAATACCACAGGAGGTATGTGAAAACTAATGTGGGTGGTGATATATGTACCATCAAGAACAAAAGTATTGACCAAGTTTGACTTTGCTCTATTTGTAAAATCTACATACTCAGTGCATTTAGTATTTATCAGGTATTACCATATTTGAATACAATTTACTAAAGACAGATCCTGGTCTGTCAGCACAGACTGTTAGTCACTGGCTTCCCACTGTAAAGATCGCAGGCAATACTTTCTTGCACAAGGACCTATTTAAAAAGCCCAAAATCCTGTGTGGCACACAGGTCTAAAACCGAAAATATTTGTTTTTAATACACTTTCATGCTATACTTAAGTACCATAATTATTTGTATTAATACAAGAAAATATAATGAATATTCTTATGATCCTTACATTTGTATTTTTTAAGTCTTGGCACTTTATTTTAGTTTGTTAAATTACACAGTGGATATTTTGCATATTTTGTATATAAACCCCAGAAATTAAATTATACAATACTATCCAAAACGTTACCTTTTCATGCAGTCATTGGACAAATAAGAATTTTGTGTGATAAATACATCAACCATGAGATGAAAAATTGAAGAAACTGTTTTAAATCAATTGCAACTGAATCGCTCGCGATATAAACTTTATTTCGCGTAAGTCACACAATCTGTACCGTACACAACATTCGCTTATGTAACAAGCCTGTAGAAATATGCATTTCTCTCGTGGAAAGTGTAACCTTTAAATCGAAACAATTTTGGTAGTAATAGAATTTTAGTTGCAATAACATTAAATCTTATAATCACGCATATTACATAATATACAAATCGTCTTCGAATACTCCCTACGGGTTGACAATTGCGTATACAACTAATTTGACCCTCCCCAAAATCATTTCACTGAAAGTAAATTTTCGCACAACTTTTATGTCACAATTGTTTCACTTACCTTTTCAAATACCTTGCATCTTCAGACTGCATATTTTTCGCATTATACTAAAAGTGAATATTTATAAGCGGTATCATCAAAGATTCTATCGGCTATTTAGATTATTTACACCACCCACCCCATGGTCAATTGCAACTTGCAATTGATTGACCATGATTATTGATGTGACACATACACTGGTTACACGAGTTTAAAGTGCTGTCTACGTTAACATTTCTGGAATCACAAAGTTCCTGTTGCGAGAAAAATGCTATATATTTCTATTTAATAGGTTCAAATATGTGTTCCAAGTACGATTTTATACTCAATGTGTTAAAGTACGTCCATATAATACGTGAGAATTTACAATGCCGGATTTTCACAAACCACGCAACACGCCAGAGTATTCTGGAACGTGTTCTAAGAAACGAAGGGTTGTAAGCACAGACAATTGATACCCATTTTATAATCTGTGATGAACTTATTTTGTTTTTGGTCGCTTTATAATTAATAATATACAGTACAATGCAAAATAAATTTAAAAATTAAACTATATGCATATTCTGCCAGATACTAGTTGATTCCAACACTATAAGATTAAAATATTGGACAGTTAATTACAATTAAAAACAAATGTCAGTCTTTTATTGGCTGTGAGCTCTGACCCATGTACAGACCACCAAACTGTTTCCTTGTTCTTGTATAACATTTTACAATGTAATTTAATATTAATGGAAGAAAATCTTGGGGGGGGGGGGATTGTTTTAAATAAACTTGGAGTTACTGAAACATTTGAACTATATGTGGGATGGTCCCAGAAAATCAGGAGTTCTGTGACCAGCAAGGCTCAGAACAGCTTTGAATGAGGCACAATGCTTTCAGTGTGTGCATGTGTGACTGATGGGGTGGGGGACAAAAAAGTATCAACACTTACTAGTGAACCAATTTTTCTGTGACAGTCTCTGTCTGAGAATTAAGTAATTAATTTTAATAGCAATGTTCACCGAAGTAGTTTATGGTGAAGCTTTTAATTTGGGTTTGGAGAGTCTTTGGCTCAAATCCCAAGATATATGTTTCTCAGTAATATAATGGTAATTTAGACTTAACTAATTATTTGTAAAGCCCCTCCCACTGCACAATTCTAATTGTGCTCCCACACCCATATATCATATATATACAACCAAGCATGCCTTTAGTATGATTCACGGTTCTCACAGTGGTGAGTACGAAGATGGTTTTGATGATGGGAGGCAGCAAAGAACTATGGAATGTTGGTAAACTTTTATCACGCTACATGCCGCTATAACCCAGAAGACAACCATCTTCAACCATGATTTTAGTCTCAATCAGTGTTTTATTGGCTACAGATAACAAAGCCATTAAGCTGTCTAGAATAGTAGCAATTAAGTGAAAAACAAAACCATCTCATAAAAACGGCACTGCAATTCAGGGCTGAATAAGCAATACATGCCATTTGGAAGGGATACTTGAGGGTACCAAAAAATTACACTGGTATGAAAAGACAACTAAAAATAGCACTTACTCCAACAAAAATGATTTTGATTTCTTCCCAATTTTTGTATGAGACAGATGTTTTCTTGTCAAGCAATCCCTCACATTGCAAATAATCAGAGGTATACCTTCTTTGTATATTTTTAAGCATCTCATGTCCTACTCATCACAAAAACTATTTTATAGAAGAATAAAAACATCAGACTATGTAGATGAAAATAGTATAATTACAGAAATTACTTTAACAGTTTCATTTACAGCTGAAAGCCTTTTCTTGACCATTACAGTAAACACATAGAAACATAGATTGATATTATATACATAATGGATTGTTTATCCCACATTATTACACTTAATGTCTTAAAGGTACATCAACAATCACAATAAGTTTAAACCCTCGTGTGAACATACATATTTAAGTTGTAACACAACATTATGTTTGCCTTAGGCTCAAGTCAAAGCTTGGCAGCCTTTGTACTACAGCCACCAGAGTAATCTGTGGATAACAACTTGACTTAGTTTATCATTAGTTAAGTTTATACCATTCTCAGTTCATTATGTCAACCAAGATTGTTGAATATCAACAAATATGATCTTAGATCCACTGTGCTATGTCAACTTCTGTGACATATTTAAAACTAGACTGTTGTATCAAAACAAGTAGGAGTTCTGACAAAATTTAATTTGTGTAGATTATCATAATGTAAAAATTATGAAGCCTTTTGTTTAACCTCTCATAAAAATCTAACATAAGCAAATGTAGAATTTTTGTTTTGTACTATGTTGTATAAGTGCAAATATTATCTTAATAGCCAGATCATGTCTTATGATTAAATAACAGTATCATCTTCATTCTGTAATGTCACTTTCATGATAATTATGTTGCCTGCTACAAATAAGCATTTTTTATAATCAACAACCAATGAAATTCTGAGAGTAAGATGATCATGGTGGTCAGCAGGGGGAGCAAGAATCTTAAAGATACAATCTGAAAATCAGAAAATACAAAAAAGGTTACAGATGTGGTACACATTACTTGGTAGTTTAGACATACAAAGGATATACAAGGTGGTTGCTTGTGGGAGCAGACAGAAAAATTAATAAGGCTTTATCTAGCATGAAATACTCTGGTAAAACAATGGATGATGTTAATTTACTCGACATGGTTGGAAAATCTAAATGGTTAAATTGTCTACGTCCGTTAGTTTGCTTCTGATTCCGAAATTGTTTATGCAAAACATTGTGTAACTGCATGTAACTGCTGTACAAAGGCTTACCATCAGGTAACTATGCACTGCATTCTGAAGTTACAACATATCGTCCTGTGGTTACGCCTATTTCAATTGATAATGGTTTCATCATTCAGTTTAAAAATATTTGGAAAGCAACATTTCTAGAATATTCCACAACAGTCAATATGATTTTAGTATACTTGAGTAGCTTTGAAACACATTCAGTGTCACTTGGTATGTGCGCTGTCAAAGTTTTAAAATTATTCATTATCTTACACATCACAAATCTGGACAAGTGACCATTCTGGCATTTTTTAAAACTTTGCATACCGTGTAGTGTATTAGAATACAAAATAAGTAAACAAACAACTATTAACACTATAAAAAGACACTATTGCCATATCTGGGAAATTAATTCATTTAATCAAATGAATTAATTTCCCAGATGCCACTGATGATGACCTGTTGAGGTTGAAACGCATATGGCACTAGTGTCTTTTTTATAGTGTTAATAGTTGTTTGTTTACTTATTTTATATTCTGGCATTTGTTAGATGGATCTATGATGATGGAAAGAAGTTAAACTTTTTTATTTTTAAGGTGGGAGGTCGGGTGGTGGCTGAATTTCACCAGGTCCTGCAAAGGTGATATCTTCGGTTATGAACAGAAGAAGGGAAAGATGAGAGTTCTTGGAAAACTGTCTCAGTTTAAGCACTTCCTTAATGTAATTTCTCCTATGAAGTGATCGTTGCATTCTTGAAAAAGTTGTGTTATATAAACAAACAATTCAATAGTAATAAATGCTGAAGTACTTTTCTGTATACTGCATCTCTGAAGTTCCAGAATAGACTCACATTATGAAAACAGTGTTCCCTAATATTTCAATCACATTATATACAAATCACAATTAAACTTGAGTTAGTTACATCAGACCTGACTGTAGAGAATAATAACAGTCTTCAAGTATATAAATAAATATTTCATTAGTATGTGTGGTATACTAATGGCTCCAAACTTCTGTGCTCAGAGAAATATTTGGCTTATCTTCACAAACCAATTAAGAGAATTATATGTAGGAGGCATATGACCATTTTCAATTTCTCCAGTTTAGTACATCTCGCACAGACTGCAAACTGCAATCCGACATTCCTACACATTCACAATTCTGTCTGTTTTAGATGCAAGGGTAGAATCTTCACTGGATCTAGCCAAGATCATTGTCCACGAATCTTTGCTGTTCTTGTTGGTATTACTATTCCAGCATCATTTCTGTTTCATGTTCGTTGATGGATGTGAAGTCTCCAATCACTTCTGTAATCCCATAATCTTTATTTTTGATTTCTTGCCAGCTCTTCCCTCTCTTCTTGATATCTTATAGTACCTGCCTGAACCAACATGTTCTAGAGTGTCCCACGTGTCTCTTTCCTTTAAATTTTAATTCTACTGCCCTTCTCAGTACCTTCTTCCATTCATTCTCTTGTATGGCCCACTGTTTTATGTTGCTGGGAATGTTTTACTATGGTTTAAGAATCATAGTCCCTTCAGTTTGTCCACAGTAATGGATCTCGTTTTTTATTTAATATTTTTTTGTAATCTGAGCTGATTTTGAACAACATGACTCCAGAATGCAGTGCCTACCAATTCTGTTGGATGATTTTGGTTGATGGCAGCAAGTCCTCACTGTGGTTCAGACAATGGCAGCCACTGAGCAGTGGCTGTTTTACTAGTAAGAACTTCATGGAAGAAGTCACGCTCTTGGGGACGGCAGTCAGAACCAGGCCCCACAATAGAGCGTCCTAATAGTTCGCTGGGGCCCAAGAGACTATCGTGCAACACATAAAACTCAATCGTACTCCTTCTTAGTGCCTCACGGCTCACATCAAATGTGAGTGCCTCATTGAACACGGGACATAAGGTGTTGCGGTGAACACCAGTCTTTTTTTTCTTCACTCGTTTCCCAGCCTGCAATAATGTCACCTTCACAAATGGATCTGCAAAGTGCAAACAAAATATTTTACGTAATATACCAATCAAAAACTGTATTATAGCAAGAGCTTATTTTGAGCAAAACATGGATAGCGTTGTCTCAGCTTTTATTGATTCCATGGTACAGAGAGGGCCCCCCCCCCCCCACAGGCTATTAACAGTTTAAATCTTTTAATAGTTCAAAGTAAACTAAATTAAATTCAAACCCTTTTAGTTGGTTCAGATAGAATTCTAAAAATTGCCATTTGTTAGCTAACTATTAACAGCATCTGAAATTTGTGGCACTTGAACTTCCTGACACATGCAGCAAACTGGTTTCTCAGGATGGTGCACACTGACTCAAAGACGCTGCTCAGAAAATTCTTGTCTTTAGGGAATAAGCGGCCATACAGCGGCCCACATATCTTCCATTGGAACCTTCATCTTATCAAACAGGGCGTGGTATAATGGGGCCAGATGGTAAGGGATGCCAGTTTGTGTTTGACAGCTGGTATGGAGCCTGTCATTGTCACAGCACTAACACTTACTGTGCCCATTTGTCTCTGCACCATTATTGGGTTTTCTGATAAAGATGTGTGAGCCACTGTGCAGCTGGTGATTCCCAAACAACTTTCAGATCAATGTCCATGAGTCAGTTCATACTATCCTGAAAGACTGGTTTGTTGCATCCATCAGTAAGTTACCAGAAATATGGCAATGGTGCAATGATCTCAGTGGGAGTATGTGGAGTGTGCTAAAGTGTAATTGTGTGGCTGTCATCATCTCTCCGCCTGTATTCCAAGTACGTCCAGATTATTTCTGAATTGCCCTTGTACAAAAGAAATTTATTTTTTTTACACATGTAGCTCAGTCAGTATAGTGACTGGCTACGGACTGGACGACTGGGGTTCGATCCCCGACGAGGCAGAGGATTTTTCCTCTAGCCTCTGTGTCCAGACTGGTTCTGGGGCCCACCCAGACTCCTATACATTGGGTACCGTGGTCCTTACCTGAGGGTAAAGCACGGCCAGGGTGTGATACTGACCACTCACCCCCTCAAAGAGCTAAGGTTAAGAATGAGTAGGAGCTATACTGCCTCTCCCCCAAGCACCAACAGCTAGTGGGACAGCTTTACTTTTACTTCTACACAAAAATACAGTGGTAATGGAACAAATTACATACCCATCTCTATAAATCCTACAGCTTACATATTACTGTTAAGTGCATTAGATGGAGGTAAGGAGGATGGAAACTGATTTAGTGGGAAATGTAACAATGGGATGTCCCATATTGTGAAAGTGAAAAGAAATGTGGGAACCCTTTACCACCGTACAGCAGAAAACAAATCTGCCAGTCACTTACACTGAAAATAATAATGTACCTGAGGAAGTGCGTGTATCATCCACAACGCGCAGGTTCCGTGCCTTGATGACTACAACAGTGAGACGCTCAGCTGATGGTAAGAAGCACAGTGACACCATCAGATCACCAAGTTCAGCCTACAATACACAGTTCAATGCACTTATAAAACTGCAGAGTCAAAATTATATAAGTGAGCTTACTTGGTTTGATAAATCGATGTGCATAATTATATGCAACTTGTTATTTGAAAGATAACATTGTTTTGTTCAGTCATTGAAGTTGGTTTTAAGTACTAATTGATCAATTGATTATTAGGTAACCTAACAATGTTATTTTAGCCATAGGGATTATAAAACATAAAATAAAATGTGAAGATAAACATAAATGGTCAGTATGCCAACATCTGAAAAGAGGTGGCCATAGCCTCTTTTAAGCAATTAGCTTGGATGAATTAAGAAATACCACAGAACTAGAAATCAAACTGAGCTTCAAACAATATACAATCCAGACACAAGTGCAGAATGTTGCCACTACACCAACCTGTTTAGTGATTCTCAGTAAGAATTTACATTGTTTTCCTCAATCATTTCGTAGCGTTACTTTGAAACAAGTCACGACTAGTTCCTTTTATTATCTTTCCAATCAGCTGTTGTCATCCTCAAATTGCTTTCAATATTATATAACCCCTGAATTTGACAAACTGTTGTTAACTATGTAATAAATCTAATCAATTATGATGTACCTGAGAAAATGCTAGTATCAGTTCTAATGTAATGAAATGAAATTTCTTGGTGAGAAATACAAGATTTTTTTGAAAATGCAGAAAAGATATTTTATTCTGTGAATGGTGGTCTTCTGGGTTATAATGTAGTTAATTATTACTGACCTTTGCATCCTGTTCAGAACATGGGCTCAGTCCTTTCCATAATGTGACTTTCTCAGAGAGATCAATGTGTGCTAGGGGAAGTTTGACGCCACCAATACTGTGGTGACGGGAGTAAGCATCAAAGTCATAAAGAATGACCTCCAGTGTACGGCGACCTATGGTTGTGGGTCGTACCTCAAATACAAAGTCTTCGTCGAACACTGCGCAGCAAATATTCTTTGTTAGGACTCACATTTTGAGAGTTGTTAAAATTATAATCCTTGAAGTGTGGTGGATTCAGCCAGATTTGAAATCTGACATTTTCATAATTTAAACCACATAAATTATTGCTTATTTTCAGGATTAAATCCTGTCAGGAAAATTCTGGACAATATTTTAATTAATTACTCAATTCGTGGAGTAGGATCTGTCATCAAGGAGCTAATTCAGCCAACTTCTGCTAAAACAGCGTTAATGAGACGTTGTAGTAGGGCAGTTAATTAAAAAGTTAGTTAGTTTAGAGTTGCGTTCTTTGGATAGAAAGTAAAAAGCAACAGAATTGCTACATAGAGGAAACAATCATCATTGGCTTGTTCTAAGTATAATAATGATTTACCAGTTGAAGATATGCCATACAGTAATCACATTCCGTTGTCTCTAAGTTGGGTTGTTAAACTCGATGAGTAAAATATTCTGTATATTTTTCCTCGCACATTGATTTTATCACACCATAGTCCCATCACACTATCTGTGTAAATAAATGAATGGATAAACACCTGACTAAAATTTAATTATAATTACTGAGAAAACCCATGGAATAATTGTGATTAAGCTGGAATCTGAACTGCCAGTTGGGACAACATTGGTTAAGGAAAAATTCAATGCATTTTATGAACTAGTCAAGAAATTCTTGCTTGTTATGGAACTTGAAGGATTATTACCACCTTCACAAGGAAAATCCGGTCCTCACATTCATACATTATTTATCGTCTTACTAAAGGGACAATATTTTAAATCCATAAATTAATATTTTCTAGCTAATCATTCTGAATTTACAAGAATGAGTTAAAAATAGGTTCAAATAACAGGTTGTTATTCTATGAACAAGCAAATATTTTAAGCACGTGACTACCAACTTTTCAAAGAAGACATAAAAATTTAATTTCTACAGGGTGGGTGGGAAATAAGTAGGCATTGAGAAATGGTTATAACCTCTATATTTCCAATGCAAAGATAATTATTTAATGCCTACTTACTTCCCATCCACTCTGTAGATTTATCTGTAGATTCATGAGATAATCTTTGGTAGCCAATAACAATTGTGCCTCGGTGACACGTAGTTCAATACACACACATATAATGGTATAGCTGGAGACAAATAAAAGAAATTTGCGCCATCATAAAGATTTTATATGGTTAATAATAAAAAACTGGGGGACCGCAGTGGCCGCGCGGTCTGAGGCGTGGGTCTCGTGCCGCTTGGTCGCAGGGACCGTGGGTTCGAATCTCACTCAAGCCATGGATGTTTTTCTGTGTTATGTTGTCCTGTAAATAGGTAAAGGCCTTGCGACGGGCCGATCTCTCGTCAAAGGAGTCCTACCAAAATGTCCATAGATCAAGTCAGCTGAAAAGTTGGGGACCCGTAAAGGGTACCGGAAAATGTATAAACATTGTTAAACCGAAAAAAGAAGATAATAAAAAACTGTTTTATACTATCTCATTTTTATAATATGAATTTTTCACAAATTATCAGTTATGAGTATAATAAGTTAGGAAATATATGCATAGTAAATTGTGCTAGTGCATTCTCCAGAATTTGGCCTTTGCCCGTGTGAACGATGCCAGTTGTGTCAGAATTTTGAGAGTCGGTGACCTTTGTATGGACGGCATATCTGACACAAATCTGGTTGCAGATGATGTCAAGATGGTAGGTTCCTAGTGATTCTCCCATATGGTTACACGGCTGGGATACACCAGGTGGGGGATTCCCTATCAGTTACTTTCTCATGCAGAAGCACATGTTCTTCATGTGAAGTGCCCAATATAGTTATCGAATTTCAACCAAAACTGGTATATACTGACAAATTTTAATAAAATTTGTTTCATAGTTCTCGAGTTGTTACATACAGGTGTACAAGAAGATGCTAATTGGTGTAATTTTATAATTTTTTGTTTCAAACACCTAATATGGCAAAGACCAGGTAAGAAAGAGATCTCACAGATCAAACTAAGTAGCTGAAACAGATAAATAAAAATATGCTAATCCCAGATCTACGTCATACCGAGTTACAAACCATGGAATCATTACTGCATTAGATTTTAGACAAATTTCTATTTATTTATGGAATTAGAGGAGTTAAAATTGTCCTGTAATGATGTAATTTAAATCTATGAGTTTGACATGCGACAAATATTTGGATACAAACCTGGATTTAGGGTTCTCTTATGAATGCGAGTTTGCCAGACGTTGCTTCTATCTGGGAGCAGCCGGATCTTGGCATATGGATCAGCTGTCCCACTAAAGTCTCGAGCCTGTAAGTCGTGTGCCTGAAAAAACAGTTCAATGAAGTGGACCTCCTAATTACCAAGCAGTAGTAGTAACCACTGTCATAATAAGGTAAGGTTTTATATGTATGATCTTGAGCTTTCACGGCGACTATATACAATATAATCCTCTTGGGCTATCAGCCACGTCAAGTGGTTAAAGATGAGATATCTCATTTAAAAATGTGATTCTTTTCAGGATTGAATATGTTTTTTTATCAAATAATGTCAGCGACTTTTCAGAATTTCATAAAAATGTCTGTGGTTGAGCAATAACAGACATTTCAAAAACCAAGTAAGTTGTTTATTTCTTTTTTAGGAAGCTCGAAATTGAAATGGCTAATCCTTAAAGGGCTAAAATCGAGACATGTCTTTTGATAATATTTTTATTTTCAAGTAGCCAATAAAATAAAACTCTGGAAAATTGTCCTTTACAACGAAGGAAATGCACACTAAATAATTCTACTGACGTTTTCTTAAAAGCGAACAGATGGCCAAATTTTTCGTATTACATTTGCCTGGAATAACTGAGAAAAACCATGATAAATTTGAAACTGGTGTGGGTACGAGAAGTTTTATTAATCGACAGTGTCGTATTCGAACATCAAGATGTATGACAAAGATTATCCGTGTTCAGAAGTGTTAAAGATGCAAACGTTTGTAAATTTCCAAGTATTTAATTTAACTGAACATTCCGGTTGTCTATTACATGATTAAGCAGTTTCCTGCATACGACAGAAGGGTCTTTAGTTCTCCATTTCTTCGAGTCTCCACAGACTCATCGTTGGTAACACATCACGGATTTTCTCAAACTCGTCAGACCATGCTCCTTTATAATGTATTTAACACTGTTGATTATTCTAAAACAATATCCAACAACCTCGTAGAACGTCAAGGCACAACTGTGCAAGTAGAATGCCAAAAAATGCTTCCAGAACAAGTCAGCATTGGAAACAGCTTAGAAACCAAGCTTAGAACCATGCCTTTTCTTTTCATTGACGTCATCACAAAATTCTGATAGTTATATAAGTAAACTTCTACCAGACTACACGGCACAGCAGCAACTCAGAAGACTGCCATCTTCACAACTGAAGTTTTAGGTATAGTACAGAGTCGTAATCGGCAATGTACAGCAGAAACTCTGCATAATTCCCCTTATTTAAGGATTCCGCAGGTCCATCATGTCCACGAAGGAACATATTCCCCTAGTCCTTTGAGCTTTTCTATGGCTAGAACAGCGAACAGCCATTTCTCCTAATACGTGACAATTGCATTCCTGGTAAAGCACCGCGTTATGGAAAAATCTCCTTACACAAATCAGTGTTATCGACTACAGTCCATCGGTGGTCTTTGAAGTCGATGACACTAATTTTTCGGTGGCTTTAGATTCGTCAGATTTAAATAAATGTCTTTCCTTTTTTATTCAAGAGCTCAACATGAGGTAGAAGCTTACGTCATACTCGATTCAACAAACGCCAATGATATTTCCCCATGTCTCTACAATTATGTCGATGCCATGCTTTATACTGAATGCTTTCCAGAACTCTTTGACGCTCGGTCTGAGCGAATGTGTCTCTCGTAGTAGTAGTAGTCTTGAAGGCAGCAATTACGTCTCGATAAAGAGGCTCCAGCAAAAATATTACTTTTATATTTTCAGCGAAATCGATAATAAATGAAGAATGGTTTGGCGCATTATTTAAAACGCCTCCTTAATTTTCTTGCAGTTTTTTTTCGTATCCAGTACCACAATTCAGCATGGTGTGCATTCTTGGTTAGCAGGATTCACGACCCATCAGTACATGGGTTCTACCGGGACTGCTGTGACCCCCTTTTCGCGAAATGATGATGAAAGTGGAGTAAATTGTTGGGATGCCACGGAAAAACCGGAGGAAAACTCCGTGTTGCCTGGACCACGGCCTTGTCCAACACAAGTTGTAAATCTGAGCACCGCCGGGAATCGAACCCGGAACCCCAGTATTACAAGCCCAGCGTTCTAACCGCTAGACCACCGTGCAGCACTTTTCCAGTTAATTTACACCACAGTAACTATCACAAAGCAAGATAACCTTGCCACTCATTGTAACCGTACAGTATTTAATTTTATTTACTTAGTGTTCTGTCTGACGACAGGTCCATATGAACAGGATCCTTCCATCCTTTTCTCGGACTGGGACCTGTTCATATACGTTCTTGGCAGATGATCCAGAAGTGGTTTGCCATTGCCTTCTTCTGTGTGTGAATGGAGTAATTGTTGGGATACCACGGAGAAACCGGGGAAGCCCCGGAGGAAAACTCCGTGTTGCCTAAACCACGGCCTTGTCCAACACAAGTTATAAATTCGGGCACTGCCGGGAATCGAACCCGAGACCCCAGGATTACAAAGCCAGCGTTCTAACCGCTACACCACGTCATCTTATTATTTATTTAGTGTTCTGTCTGACGACAGGTCCATATATTATGAACAGGATCCTTCCATCCTCTTCAGGTTGTCAGGGCCCTGTTCATATACGTTCTTGGCAGATGATCCAGAAGTGGTTTGCCATTGCCTTCTTCTGTTTGTGAATGGAGTAATTGTTGGGATACCACGGAGAAACCGGGGAACCCCCGGAGGAAAACTCCGTGTTGCCTAAACCACAACCTTGGCCAACACAAGTTATAAATTCGGGCACCGCCGGGAATCGAACCCGAGACCTGAGGATTATAAGGCTAGTGTTATGACCGCTCATTGTAACCGTACAGTATTTAAATGAAAACAAAATATAGCAGCCGAGCGCTAATACACAAACTTGACGCTTATGCAGGTTGGACAAAAACTGACGCCAATAAACAGGCTTCAGGGCGGTAGGGAGAAGAGGAAATTCCGACGAATTTCACTGTAAGTGGCGGGTAACCGGGAAGTTTCACGTCGTGTTTTTAGAATCACATATTGAATTATTTTGACTACTCTGGTGTGGTGATTTTGCGCTCTTTTGATGACACACCACGCCGTATACAGCGAAGAGGTATAGTGGTGTGACTCCAGACACCTGTTTCATTAACGGCCATTTTGATTTTTCATTTACAAATTTGTTGTGACGTTCAAAAGTATTGTAATATTTATTACATTTATTAATATTGATTATTTAATTAAAATAAAAAAAAATATTATGAGACTAAACGTGAAGCAATAAAATATGTTCTTGTTATTAAAAAATTGAGGATATTCAGATACCATACAAAATACTGTTTATTTACATGTACAGTAGAATCTGTAATGTTTTCACCAACTTTTTAAAGGCCACTGACAAATATATTGCAAATATCACCCAGCTTAATATTCAACAACTCTGCATTTTCCCCACAGAGTATATTTATGGTTTCAATAACAGTCTTACCTCTATCAGTCTTATTGTGAGAATACCAGCGGCGGGGTCGTAAGTGAGAGTCAGCTGGATGGAGCCACGTATATCTTCGGGACTGCTGGGTGTTCGAGACGGGGATGGCTGCAAATATAAAATAAAACATTGTTTTTAGAAAGAGGCGCATTTGTAAATTCACAAACAATGGAATAAATTCAGTGTTCTATTTCTAGAAGTCAAACATTTCTTATTTCATAACCATAATAATCACGCTTATGTCATCCTGGTCGCAAGTCGTCATAATCGAACTTTTCTCGAACTCGTTATACGAGGTGCGATCGGAAAGTTTCAAGACTGCGCGTATAAAAACCCGTACACTTATCTCAGGTATTAAATTCATCCATCACCCTCGAAGTAGTTCCCCTGGGAGTGAACACAACGATCCCAGCGCCGCTGCCAAGCCTGGAAGCATCCCTGGAAATCTTTCTTTGTCAGCCTGTCAAGCACCATCTGCGATTCTGCCTGAATCTCTTGCCAAAGACTCGCCAAAACGGCTACGGAAACCTATGAAATGCTAAAGCAAGCATTTGGGGAGTCCGCAATGGGTTGTGCACAAAATTTTGTGTGGCATTCACGTTTTAAAAATGGCCGAACCTCTGTCGATGATGACGAGCGTTCTGGACGACCATCTTCGAGCACAACGCCCGAAAATGTTACGAAGATTCGGCAGGCCATTCACGAAGATCGACGTCGTACCATCAACGACTTGTGCGACATTGTTGGGATAGGCTATGGGACCTGTCAGCCGATTCTAAAGGAAGAACTCCGCATGCGACGCATCGCAGCCAAGTTTGTGCCAAGGCTCCTGTCTGAGGACCAGAAGCAGAATCGACTTCTCGTTTGTCAGGAGCTCAAAGATCTTGCAAGAACCGACCCCAACTTCCTTTCTAAGCTCCGTGTGACTTCTTCCTCTTCCCAAAGATGAAAATTCAGCTAAAGGGAAGGAGATTTGAGACGATAGAAGAGATTCAGGCAGAATCGCAGATGGTGCTTGACAGGCTGACAAAGAAAGATTTCCAGGGATGCTTACAGGCTTGGCAGCGGCGCTGTGATCGTTGTGTTCACTCCCAGGGGAACTACTTCGAGGGTGATGGATGAATTTAATACCTGAGATAAGTGTACGGGTTTTTATACGCGCAGTCTGGAAACCTTCCGATCGCACCTCGTAGGTGGAATTAATCGATATCAATTGCCAACAGTTGGCAGCATTCAGTTCATACAATCGTGTATGGCATTTTTAGCAACCACAACGTTTGTGCAGAATAATATTTTATTTCAAAACGAAACATTCCCACGGAAACCAAAGGATCCACAAGTTACTTAATAACTGAACATTCTAACTGCATTGCATGCTCCATTAAAATGTTAGTTTCCGGTCAGCCGAGCTGAAAATGACAGTCACTCTTTCGAAGGAAAATCTACTTATAAAGATGAAAATGGGAATTAATCGCCGAATAAACGTCATCGTTACCTGATTTGGGGTTTACGTTGCTGGCTTTAACAAACTAATAAAACTGAGACTTCATATACGTGTTAATAATGAAACAATCCTTAAAAAATGCTAACCTTTTGGCAACACAGGGCAATTATGCTAGCAACACATTAAAGCCTGCATTTAAATAAGTAGAGGTCAGTGTTTATATACGATAATTTTATAACCAAACTGTTTCTTGACAAATATTTATACTTCGTACCGTTTAAAAAAATGTGAATTGAATAATAAGTGTTGGAATTACACACTCATTTCTGGTCCTATTTGCACTACCAGCATTGACGTAATATCCGCTATTGGATCCTACCTTCAACCGGTTTCCTCCTAACATCGGTACACAATTTTATCTTCGTATTTAACAGTCTGGCGGGAGTGAGGGTCCTGGCTTCTATTCATGAAGTAACTGTTTTGAATCTCGATCGAATTACCTGTTGTCCTCACTGAGGTTCTTCGTGGTTGTATTCAGTTTCCACAAGCTAATACCGAGATAGTAATTACAAACATATCAAGACGTATCCTTCCAAATCCGTACCTATTCACCATTCATAACCATCTCATTCAACATTAAGCCACATAGCCTCTGAATTTCTGCGTCTCTTAATAACTTGAAATTTAATATACGGTATTTTACGCACCTCATTTGTGATGAATGGTTAAAATACTTTGCTGTAATAAAACAAATGAACCTCAATCTTGCATCTGACGTATGCCAAACGCCTCATCAAATGAACTGACAGTAAACAACTTTGTTCGGTGTGTGTGAAACAGTGACTGGACACAAAACATGGTTAAAATCACGCTGCAGCGCATAATAATAAACAAAGAAATATTTATAACTTCCTTTGGTTGTGTAATGAACTGGACGTCAAAGGACGGGCAGGTCGGTTTCATACAGTAAATTCCGAGGTCCAGCTTTTTGCGTATCGAGGATATATGGAATTATCTGCGGTTAGGTCAGGAATGGTTTGTGTTTATGTAACGCGCTGAAGCATATCGGCAGCCATGTAGCCTACCTTCTGGTATAGGGAAGTGTCTATTTTGGTGTGGTCCAGCTTCGTGTGCATGGAGGATACACGAGGCCGTGTGATACTGGTTGTTGAGAGCACTACATGCTTGTCGCTTCGCACCAGTGGCAGAGCTAGTGGCGCCACTGCGCCGGCGGATCGCGTAGTAATGTTGTTCGTGTCTGCCTGTGACGACTGCTGCTGTGTGGAAGGGGAACTCGCCGAATAACCATGGGGGCTGCTAGGGGTCCCTGGTATTGAGTCGTCTGCAGCAAGAGAAGGAAAAGATGAACCCTTCGAAGCTGGAATCAAAATCGGAATTTTTCGGCACATTTTAATAACAGTCCCCAATATCGAGCTGATTTTGGTCTTGTGGATTGTAACGAGAATTCACACGGCGTTACAATTCAGAATACCATCATCGCGTTTTTGACCGACGTGAAAATCACAAATTTCAGAGACCGAATACAAAATTTTTTACAATGCATTCAACGGTGGTTAATAAAAAAAGAGACGAAAAGAAATCATGCCTCCAATAATTAAATATGATGATTAAGACAAATGTAAATTTGCATACTACTGTTACCAGGAGATGGTAACAGAGGATGAATGTCTTCTGGGTTGTTGCAACGTGTAGTCTGGTAGAAGTTTACCAGAGGTCCTTGCTGCCTTCATCATCAGGGCGATCACTCATCGCCCTGATGATTGATAGCGCGACAATCTAGAAGACAGTCATCTTTGTAATTACAGCCGTCATAAGCTATAATCCTCCTTTCATAAACATCTGTTGTGGGTACCTTACTGGCCATTTCCAGGCTACATTTGTTTCAGGATGACCAAAAAGTCACGCAATACATTCTTAACACGTTCTAATTGTCGAAAAACAAATTACACTGAAATTTGAAAAGAACATTTAAACAAGTGTTTGAAATGCCCACCGCGTACAGTGATGCATATTCATTGTCTTCCTCATGTTTGATGCTGCGTCATGGAAACGGTTCACCAGACGAGATACTGTCGGTTTGTTTGCCACGGGAGAATCGGTAAATGCGTCCCTTTACGCAACGTTACAAATTAAATAAGAACGTTATTCCCGGTAGTGTTGACAATGAACACTCATTACACTGATGAAAAAAGACTTCCTTGCATTTCGACCATTTGAAGGCAACTGACGGACTGGCGCTGCTATCCAATGGGAGAATACCACGTGGTTGAGGAAAAGAGGCGGTGGAAATTTTAGGAATACGTAGTGAGGAAATGAGGGAACTGTCGCATACATCTATAGTGTAGAAATGTTCTGAAGATAGATGCAATACGTTCCTCCAAAACGTCGGTAACTACCTACAAGACTACACCTCATTATAAACCGGAAGACGACACTTCAAATTTTCACCGAAAAGGAATATCAAATTCTATAAAGAAAGGGTCGTATTGTGGAAGATTCGTATTCTGTGTGCTTCTGAAGGCGATCATATTAAAGACGTTCATATTAAACCGTGGCAGTGGGAACTTACCTCCTGAAGTATCTGCGTTTTCGCTTTGGCAAACGCTTGCTTGTCGTTTGAGGTTGGGCGGTACCCAGAACTTGTCATCCGCACTTGGGGAGCGGTTCAGGGTTCGACTGCTACCCGGTTGCGACTCCTCACCAGCCCCTACTCCACTGACACCCACCAGCGCCTCCTGGCTGCAAGAAGAAACACCTTTTAACAAGCTGAAATATGAAGTTTCTCATACGTGTGACACAAGAACAGCATTCGTCTTTGTTTCGCACGAAAATCAAATTTACCTCTTCCTTACCTGTAGGGTGGGTAAACTTTGATTCGGGGCGATATTCAAGTATTATTAATAATACGATTTATAAATTTTTACTTTCCCATAAGATTGGGAAAATACTGTAAAATCGATAAATTAATA
Source organism: Zootermopsis nevadensis (assembly GCF_977971745.1). Lineage (NCBI taxonomy): Eukaryota > Metazoa > Arthropoda > Insecta > Blattodea > Termopsidae > Zootermopsis > Zootermopsis nevadensis. The sequence goes on along the minus strand of NW_028259153.1, from coordinate 8,326,869 downwards.
ATAAACAGAAATAAAAACAAAAAGTAGGAATTAAATGCATAAGTAAACATGTAGAGAAATAAACAAAAAGAATATTTCAACGAACAAACAGAAAAATAAACAGATGGCCAAATCGTAATATTGACGAAAATAAAACTGTTTCCTATTACACGTGGCCTTTTTTACGATTTTAATTTCATAAGTGAATTATATGTCGCCGTGGCATATCACGTCCTCAGGTATGGAGGATAAATGCAATGTTTCAAAGAAGCACTCACAGATAACCGACATGGGGTGGTCCTCAAATGTGGTGGCTGAGAGAAAAAATTTATAACACCTTACGAAGTGTAAACGAGCTTCCGATTTGGACGGATTTTTTATTTAGGGCAAGTTCCAGTGACAAGTTATTGTGAATACGGTAATGGAACTCCGGTTTCCATAAACAGCAGAAAATTGTTTAACTAGCTGAGCGACTATTAGCTTGTCAAGAAGCATTCATCCCGACAGAGTTCGATATACCTGCTGCTCTGTGTATGAAAGTCGAGTGAGGTCACTCGGTTTATGCGTGTCTAAACACGAGGACACCAGCCACAGTTTAAGATACCTTGTCTGAATTAATTAATTATTAATAACGTTTTAGTTTATGATGGTCACTGTTGTCTGGGATGTTGCGCCGTGTAGTGTGACAGAAGTTTGCAGACTCTCAGCTGCCTCAATTATCATCAGGGCGACCATCACCGTAAGAACCCGAAATTCCACCATGTCAAGTTAATGTCTTCTGCTGCACTTATACCACAAGTTCATTCGGCGTGAATAACCGGTAGGAAGTTTTCGGTTTTTATCGAACGTTCCCTATTCGGCCGTCACTTCGGCTTACAAATAAAAATAATTGACCACCCCTGGTCAACTGCCATTATTTGAAAAGGAAAGTGAGACTTCTATTATCCTTGTCAATGTTGGTATTCTGAGTTTTAAATACATACTGTCTTCATCTTCAAGGTTTTGAAGATCAAGACAGTATGTCTCTCCGACACGTAAAGGATTTGAAGATGGCTGTCTTCTGGGTTAGGATCTACCTACAAGTCCACGTGGCACATGTGCCACTAATGACGTAAGATGCATGACGGAGCGGACATACACACACATATCGCACCCTCTGTGCGGTCACATTATCGACCGTGTCATCCATCTGGATGAATTAGTAAGGACAAATCGAATGGACTACCGCGACGATTAGTCAATTTGACTCTGTTCAAAGGTTCTTGGATCGTATCCCCGAATCGACTGGATGGTAGCTTTACCGATCACTGTGTCAACGGTTCTTAAACTTTCTGAAAGGCAACCCCTTATTATTAAAAAAAATTACTATCCCATGTTTACCCATAAGAATTTCGTCTTAAATGGAGTTAATGGAAATTATATAAAATTCTTTTCATTTGTTTCTTTAAACGGCTTGAATGTTCAACTTTGTATTGGATAGATTAAATTTGTGTTGTAAAATACAGAAAAAGAAAACACTTGTGTAACATGTCACATTTATAACACAAAATATCGAATTAACAATTATTGACAAGGGAGGAACACAAATTAAAGCAGAAGCCTGCAGCATGCTGACATTAAATATAATGTCAGTGCTCAATAAAACGTCAGCAGTAATAAGAATTTTATGAGGCAGTCATCTTAGAAAAATATGTTACCTTCGTAACAAACAAATTTGAAAAACCTACAACAAATCTCGAGTTGTGAATTCGACTTCTATTTGTTTACGATAAGTTTAACTAACGAATCACTGGAACTGGATACGAAAATTGTTTCTGGAGATTCAGCAGAAGCATACTTACATATTCAGTAACAATTACAAACATGGCGGCTGCAGGATAATGAGGTTTTATAGGTTCACGGTGTAATTATTAATTCATAGTTCTTGCTAACACCACACTACACATTAAAATATAAAACAAAAGTAGGCGAAGCACGTTCTCACTATCAAAATCGTCATTTGGATTTCAACAGCGTCATACGTTACCTCACCAGTTACAGACCGATTTTTTTTAACCAAGTTATCTGAAGTGTCTTAAGATTAACTGTTGTTTCCAATCACGACACGTATAGAAGAAATTTCCAAACATGCACTGCAATAATTTCTTTAATTGCGCTTCTTGGGAATTTTAAATCTATGTCGAGCGACCACCCAGTTCTGAAAAATTCTCCTTATTAAGATGGCAAAGTGAAAATCAAGTTACGTCACTGAGCAAAATACTTTCAATTCAGTGATATAATGAAAAATTTTAGTATATTATTGTATAGATATCCAAAGGTGTTTTTTCTCCTTTTGTGTTTAGTGACTAGATTTCATTTTCTGTGACATCACAGAACTCCACTCTGCCCTGGATCACTCTTGTAGCACTTACATAACAAAATGAGGTCACTGACAAACAAAGGTCGTTGCTTAATGACATCAAACAAATGAAGGTACATTTTAGACGAGAAGCAATCCGGGCGTGGCCCAATCTGGCGAACACAAAATTAAACTTCTGACCAACGTAACTTAATTATGTTGACGTCATTCATTCTCTGAGGTAAACGTATCATAGGCCTACACAGTTTCGGGATTTAGTGCCGAGTGTCTTCAGGTTACTGATTTACATTAAATTGACATACTTTTTTTTAATGATTTTATTTACTAAATTATCACTTTGAAGCCCGACACGCAGCCAAACATCTAAAAATTAAATTCTTAAATCAAAGCAAACACAACGCACGTCCATTACAAAGATCAATCGATTATTGCTGTTTACAGCGGTAATAGATGTTTTATGTGAAATCCATACCAAACTCATTAATTTGCTCTGTTGGCAAAATACAGAGTTGCTCATTTTAAAGCAAGAGGTACATGTATTTACCGCTGGACTTTAAAGGTTAATTACAACAGTAAGAGTCGAGCCAAGAATACTGTGATTATTAATTTTGTTACCACTAATCAAAACAAATATAATCAGTAAAATATCCGTCAGTCTAATGACGAGTCCCCTGATTATGGGAGTACTCTTAAAGCTGGCGGAATGTCGTATAGTCGTATAAACAAATCTACCTCAAACAACTGAAAGTGTTCAACAGGATTGGAATGCGATGTATCATTCTCGCAAGCTTTACAGACTGAAATAAGTGTGACAAATAAGAAGTTGTTCCAACGATGTAAGTTTCATTTCCATGTGTCGTTTAGCTTTTGTTAAATGAGTATTTGAAACAGCTCAGATCATTTGTACACAAAAATACAGAACAAAAGAATGTCCAGTACAGCGCAGAACGTATTTGGAAAAAAGAAAGTAAATTCTTCCGTAATACATCGCGCTATTTTTGTTAAACGTTTAATACAACATTCAACACAACTGAGATGTGACCTTCTGAATGTAAAACGTATTACAACTTCACTGTCATGTGACCATATGATATACGACATTGATCTTGCAAAAATTACGTAACGAAAACAAATAAATATAAAAGAACGCATTCCAATTTGAACTACTCATGTTTTCCAAGTTAATTCTTTGAGACATTGGCCTTGATGCTTATTTATAGCAAAAACAAATGAAATGGTGCAAAGCTAATCATATTAACATACATTATATATAACTGACTTATTTTTTATTCGTAGGATGTATATTAGACTGATATAAACCGAATTTAGTACGCTCAATAAAACACTTCAATATAAGATTTAATCGAAATATATTCAATGGTTTTGTGATAAACATATTTACAGACTGATAGACATAACATCCATATCAAGGGCTCGTGAACAGAACGCACAATTAGAGATATATAATCCAAGTTATCACTTTCGTAAACAATAATAAGTGTGTAAAGGAGAGACGTTTTCCAAACATCCTGTTTAGAAAACGTGCGAATGAAGCGTGCATATCCGCTTGACAATATCATAACAAACAAGGATGTTTCCCTTTCAAATTACAAGTTCCAAAATAGGAACGAAGCTGCTTATATGAAGTACTGCCGATATAATCAAGTCCAGTCACGCATGGGGATTCACAGTAATGTATTATATCTACTTATTAGTCAGCTCGGGGGATTCCACCGTCAACGCCTGTGAGTCTTACCAATATGGTGGAGGGGGGACAAGGAAGAATAAACTAGTTTCAGTTAACTGTAAGGTTATAGGTTGAGTGCCTAGGGACATTTTAAACCAGAGTGTATAAACTGCCTGTATGCAAGAAAAGTCTATAATAGCATGTGTGCGGATGTTGGTACAGTACAGAGTTGGGAATTCATCGTGCTGCAACGGTTGTCTGGGACCGGTGATGTGCCGTAACATCACGTGGAGGAAAAACACACGATGTTGAGCATAGTCTGTTCCCTGGTAAGTATTAACAGTTCTTGCTACAAATTTATATTCATTGAAAAGATCTTTCTGATTAATATCAAATCCGGAGAAAATGGAATATTGTAAAAAGTTGTTACTGAAGAATCAGAAGCACGAGATCTCAGCACGCGAGTCTCTCTTCTTCTTTTTTTATTTGTTTCTGTCTCTTTCCACCACATATAAGCGCCGTGTTCTAACTCTAACCTCACATCTGTCAGCAACAAAATAAAAAAGTAGAATCTAAGCGACGAGGTCACGCGTTGTGTAAAGATTCAATCATTATCCACGAATTAATATTAACAGAAAAAAACAATTATGCCACATGTACACTTATGAATGGGGCTCAGAATAATAACTCGTCTGCTCGTCTGTGACTCGTAAAAACAGAGGGCAGACTAATACAAAAATTGTATTTTCTCTTTAAAAAATTTCTTCCGCTTTTTTTATTTCTCTGCAGATGTTCAACAAATTTTTTCCGCTTAGGTATGAGGACCTTTGCTTAAGTGGCAATATATATGAGTGTTGTATGAATAGCCTGTCGCTTTGTTTCATTTTCACAGATAACGTACGTGTAACATTCTAAACGTTGCCGATACTAGCGAGAGGCCTCTCCACTGTGTAGGTCAACTGAAATCATTTTAATGGCAAATTAATTGACTTCCAAAAACGACGCTTTTTAAAAATTGACCCACATTTAGACATTTATTATTTAACATGGTAATAATGCCTATCAGATCAACAACATGTAATCAATTAAACTTAACAGGTAATGGAAACGAACTATATTAAAGAATACTCACAAAGTTTACACCGTATCACCAAGAGGGGCGTGTGGTGTAGGCCTAATATATTTATTTGTCATAAATTTTAGTATCAAAACATCATGTGATTTAAGAAGAAGCTTATAGTTGCTTTGGCAGAATTATACTAAACCGGAAGTTCATGACCGTGCTCGCAATAATCTGTCGCTCTCGTATTTCGAGTTAGATTAATCCAATCCACAATCTCATCATACATAATTAAGAACCATTTTAATATTATCATATATCCATACAACTCGTAACTGTTTTCCCCAAAAGGTTTTTCAACTAAAATTATACGTACCTCATCTCTCCCATGCATGTTACTTGCATCATCCCCTTTGATTTTACTATCGTAACAAATGTGGTGAATATTGCAAATTATAAAGACCCTAGTCATAATTTTTTTTACTTTTCTTAATTTCTCTATCAACGGTCCAAAAATATTCCTCAGTACACTTGTTTTCAAACGTTCTGAACCACTTAGGCCTGTCAAATATAATTTCATGGAGAAACATCCTTTTTGATAAGTTATCAATCATAGAAATACATTTCAAAATCATGTTCTGCCTTTCGCGTGAAAAGCGTGCTGTTGTAAAGTTAAGTAATTGTATGTATACGCAGAAAGACGGAAATGGTGTCATTATTTGGCTCGACGGCTAGTTTCAGACGGCGTCTTATAGCAGTGAAAGTATTCATGAGCAGATTTTACCGCGTAGTGCTATATTGAGTTATATAATATCAAGTCTGCTCACTAGATGGATAGCCGCCAAAATCGCGACGGAAACGCCACAACATTTTGTATAAATATTTTATTATAGAATCTTTTATATATGGGACATTTTGTGAGTTGTTAAGTCTATATGATATAATTAGCGTAGTATGTTCCGTAAAAATTGGTAGGAATGGATCTTTTTAGTGTTGAACGATAACACAATTTATTGTAGGAAAATGTTTGCAAATCGCAAAATTTGTAATTATTTTTTCAGCTAAATTAAATGAGAAGACTCGACCTTAGGCGCCACCATAGCTTCGTTTTCATTTATTGTTATCAGTGTCGCCACTTTCAGAATATATTTTTAATTTTTCTGGACAGTTTCCTGACAATCGACTATTAACTTCTCGACTAGGACTTCGCTCTCTGGAGCAAATGATGTATTTCGACACAACTCATTTCCATTAGAACACAAACTGGAGACCTTAAATCACTCTTTCTGTTTTTTATTTTCTTTTCAAGTTGATTTCCGTAAATATTAACTGACTTGCTGGTTATTGATGTCTGTTGTTCATATATTTATGGACTCCCATAAAAGTCCGTTGGGAGATCATCCCTAAAACATTTAATTTAATCCCTACCTTATATCATTCACTCTAACCTTTGAGATGAAAATAACAGTACGGTCACTCTGTACATGAGCACAATACTTTGAGGCCTTATACAATTTTTCAAAAACACACATTTCCCCCACAGTTATACACCAACTTCATTACATTCTGGCTCCATAAAAATATAATTCCGTTTTGATCTTTTTATCACGATAAAAGAGACACTGAAATTGGACGTACTGCGGTAAATTGAAATTAAATGTTTACATTATGAATTTCCGTACAAGGGAATATAAACGAGCCCTGTGGTTGGTTGGTGAACGGCAGACTGACTTTACTTTTAAACCGCCTCTACACCTCTAAGCAACAGAAGAAAATCCCTGGCAGTGACGTTCTGCTTCCGAGCTGTCTCACCCTTCATAGTGCCTACATTGTAAATGCAGCAAGCGGGAGTCGTTTTAAACGCTCCACAGAATGTTTTGGTTTAACCACATTTTTTCCACCTTTAACACTCGAAAAGCTGGATAAAAGAGCGTCCCCAATTTTAACCCTTAGCTGTCTCACGTCTAGCTGGTTAATTATAAGCTCTAAAATGCTTATAATATTTACAATTAAAACACGAAAAATAATGTTTTTATTATTATTCTTTGTAACAAAAAATTAAGATCATCTATTATTACAAAATGGAAAAAAACAACTTAATTTGGATCGGAAAATGTCTTCTGGGATGTTCCGCCATGTTGTCTGGTAGAAATTTACTGGGTCTTTCAGATCAATCATAGGCCATGGCGATGTAAATGCCTCTTAAACGTCGATGAACAGACAGGAAGATAAAAGATTCTGAACGGAATGGTAGTAATGCACATACGTTAACGATAGATAATTAACTCAGTGGAGAGGCCATTTGTCTGTCAGCCATTTTGGTTGACTGAGCTAAATAGTAGGAAATCCGTCAAATAGGTGATACTAAACTGTGTTTGTTTTGTCCACAGATGTACGTTCCTGTGGTCGTAGCCGTTGTGGTGGTGACTGGTCGAAAGGAAGTGAACGCTTCTCTATTCAGTTCCGAGAATACGACACTGATACACGAATCTCAAGCAGAGGAAGTGATGAATTGCGAGTTATTTTATGAGGGTAGTTCAAGTTACTTGAACAGCACACAGCAAAGACATTCCCAAATAAATAACGCATCCGAATTTCGACGTAACTGTGAATCAGATAATGAGGAGGATAAAAACGACCATGTGAAAGGATCACAATCTGTGACAGAGTCCACAAATATAACTCATAAAATAAGTCCCCAACAGAGCAAACCATCCGTAAATATACATCAGTTCAGAAACACTAGTACGAACTTTAAAATGCCGTTGAATACGCGCCAGGATATGAACACGAAATTCTCAAATGATCACGAACATACCAGAAACGGCACGGTCTTCACACAGCAAAAAGATCAACTGGATAGAGTGCCTGAATACCACGACGAACTCTCAAGCGATATAAGGAATAACTCACATCAAACAAATACTAACAAGAATACGTCCGTAACACCTGAATCCAACTCAGAAAATAGGAAAAATAGTGCACAAGGTATCCTGAAACCGTTGATTGAAGAGGATGTTCAGCTCAACAAAAGTCTGGCAGAAGCGTGGAATTACACTGAACAGTTTTTAAATTCGGGCGACCTTAATATTGGCCAAAAAGCCATACATTTAACAAAGAATTACGTGACAAGAAGACGAGTTTGGATCAGTTATATGCAGTTGTTTTCATCCAATAATAAGAACCTGTCTGACGTCTTACTAAGTGATGGAACTTCACTTCAGGCAAGGATTAGTGAGTCGAATGAACTGGAAAGTGCCTTGAGTAAGCTTCAAAATATTCACAGACTGGCTACGGTTGTCAAAGTCGAGGAAAAAAACATTCGTACTTATTTTGACACTCATAATTACAGTGCAAGTTTGTCATCTGTCCTTGAAACTGAAGCATACTTGAATGACTGGGAAGTTGCCGTACACGACATGAAAGACATATCAGTTCATTTCAGCCTCAATAATTACTTTACGTTTCCATTGAACAATTCGTTTCATGTGGTGTCAGAAAGGAAAGTTTACTTAGAAACTATGAACGAAAGCATTCACAAAGACTACGTCAGTGCCATCAAGAAACAAGAGTTAAAAATGATATTCCAATATTACGTGTACCCAACAGTTTATTTAGTGATACTTGTGTTGGGTGTGGTGGGTAATGGAGTATTGATATTTGTGTTTGCAAAACACAAGAAAATTCGCACAACCCCCAACATCATGATTTTCAACCTCGCTTTAGTGGACGTCGTAAACCTGTTTATAAATTCACCATTGTACTACATCTCCAAGTACCACAGTCAGTGGATGTATCTAGGTGGCTATGGCTGCAGGGTCTTCGCTACATTCCGCTTTCTTAATCACACAATTATCGAGCTATCTATTGTAGCGCTGAGCGTCCAGCGCTACTGCGCAGTCGCATCAACCATGCGCAAAGCAAGGACACGGCAGAGATTATCAGCGCGTGCCAGAACTCTTACCTTCATTCTTACAGTATGGCTCATAGCTCTAGTTTTTTCACTGCCACCTTCCATAGTTTTCGAGTACCCAAACGGCGTATGTTTTCCGTTAGTAAAATCTCAAATTGTTGTTAAAGTACTCGATATATTTTATTTCGTGTTCTTTTGTTTTGTTCTTCCGATATCAATGGCCGTGTTCAGCGTCATGACAGCTCGGAAGTTGAGACAAAGTGCACTTAATATTCCTGGAGAACTTCGTTACAAAACCCAGGAAATAACTCGGTACAGAAGTGCCAAGGTTGTTACTGCTCTGGCTATTACTTACGCGATCAGCCATATTCCAAGATCTATCTGGTTCTTCTTAGTGTCTTTCTACCACCTTGACAGACATGAAATGAAGTTCATGTGCATTGATGAGGTGACGAACTACCTAATTTTATCTAATTCTTGCCTGAACCCATTTGCACTGTATATTGCCAGTAGAAACTTCAGGCGGCTATTTAATCGCCATCTGTTTTGTATTCAGGATAACAAACAGCAAGCCAGGCCTCAGCACCGTCAAGTTACTGCCAGCAATAGCAGCACACGGTTAATATTTTTTATAGACTCTGATACAGAAGACATTACCAGTTCTAAAGACTCTTTTCATAGACTAAATATTCCCAAGAAACAAAGTGAAGTTGTAAGTGTTAATCCAAGTGTTTAATAAAAGCTAACTAAAACTAACTGTACAGAGCAAAGTCATTATTTAGGCGCAAATAACCTTGCAGAATTACTACAAATTCCCTTGTCCTTTTCGGAACATGAAGGTTCATCACTGTCCTGACAAGGACCTGCTATTGGTCCCCATCCTCATAAAAAATTAATTCAGCCTACATCCATACACATACTGTCAATTTTAATATTATCCTCCCATCTGCACCTTACGTCTTCCAAGCGGTCTTTTCCCTTTTCGTTTTTTGAATAAAATTGTGCATGTGTGCACGTATTTATTTATTTATTTCTCCTCTCTTCCTCATATTCTACATTTCCCCGTCCATTCTGCATTTAGAATAGTGAAAGATTGACAATATATCTATGTATTTAAAATGCTACACATTTTTTTTAACTCGACAATTATCAACTTTATTGGAATCGACAAAAGGACACATTCCAATCAGACCTCAAAGAAGCATATAAAAGAAAATGTTCTATTATTACTACAATGTTTCACAATTCTACATTTGTCATCATATACGCAATGAAATAACTAACTTATTTCGAAACACTGTCGAGTAACACCGAAAAGTAAATTTTGAATTTCACGGGGTCCGCAGACCAATAATTTGGAAACCAATGTATCCTCTCCAACAACGAAAAATTACTTTTTATTTTCAGTTATATATAAAGTAGGCCAACTGAAGCTTTTATACGTAGACTGGATGTAATTGAAAAATAAGCATAACTATTTTATTTTAACAAGGACAGAATTGGGATTCTTTCCATAAAGTTGTGTGAATAACATAAAAATCACACTCTTGTGAATTATGTCCATGGCGATCTAGTGTTAACCCAGGCGATCACCATGGACATCTTCATCGCCCGTGTGAACGTCAAACCTAAGTAGTTAACTAAATACACAGATCACAATCACACAGTTAGCAAGCCTATGAAAACCAAACCACAAAAAACAAACAACAAATTAAAAGAAAAATCTGAAGCCGAATTTACATGGTGAGGCTAACATGAACTATATATTAATAATTATACTATTTAATGATCAACTTCCATGCGTAATTTTACATTGCTTTACATGTCAATGAAAACTAGTTATATCAAATTGTCACCATATTCGTAATTGTTTATTTATATAAATTTTTCATGAAAAATTCGTGTTTATCGCTTGCATCCATGCAACACTGACTGAAGGACACCATGTAATACAAAGATAGGACTATAAAGAAAGACGCAAAGCATTAAATCCGAAAAAAAAGACATTTTTAAATGTCAGTGAGAACCTCCTGCAATTTCAGTCTCTCTTTGCAATAAGAACATAAAAGCAAAACAGGAAGAAACGGAGAAATCCCCCTGCCATCTGGCATGCGCCCAGCACGCAACTCGACAAAAATTCCCTTTGAAGGTCAGTCGGTACACAAGACGCACAATTTGTGAGAATCTAAACTTGTAAACGAAACGCTCCTATATAACAATCCGTACCTTTCATTTCAGTTTACTGCTGTTAAAATATTTCATTGCGGTGACATCATTCAGGTATATGACGCTTTATTTATTATATTTCTGTTCTTCTAAAGAAGGATGGAATAGTGTTATCTCGTCTTCCGGTAACATCTATAGATCTTCATTCCTTGTCGTGTATCATAGAAGGCATTTTAATTATTTTCGTTTCGCTTATGACCGATCTTGTTATGATAAATACTCTGAATACTAAATGTAACGAAAATTTAAGAATATTTTGAAGAACCTACACCACGATACAATGAAAATCTAACACCATCAATTTTGTAAAAGGAAATTGGTACAGACCTAATTAAAATTTACAGAGTTTATCTGAAGTATTTTTAGGCATGGTAAATGTTTAACGAAATAAAGGAAAACTAACTGCTCATGGGTAGATGAAATAATAATATTAAAACAAATCTTTAGGGAACCAGGGTGTGGCAATGTCAACTGGATCGAGGTACAGCCAATTATGAAGTTATTGAAACAAAGGTAATCATACTTAAATGTACATAACAACTGGTCCTTTCTCGAATCGTTAAATGCCTACCTACTACTAGCAGAATACGAAATACCAAGCGATTAATTTGTTGCTGTCATTAACAGTTCTCGGGAAAATTTTCTTTGCATTATATTCCTCGTGAGACCTAAAAAACTGTTTCTGGATCTTGCGTTATTTATCGCCGGTCTATTAAGTGACTACAAAGCGGTGAACTGAACAGGAATTAATAAAAAATGAGTATGGAGGATGTGGTTATGGCATATTTGAAGGTGTTCCAAGTTAGAATAGAATATGAGGCTGGAGTTCTAACCAATAAATTCCTACATTTTGTTCCGTGAAGTGAAATTTAAGACAGTTCATAGCAAAACGTGTTGGGAATGATGTGGCTTACATTACTACAAGACTCAGCCATACGCTATAACTAGGTAACCAGGATTTGGGCCTACGTGATTTCCCATTTCTGGGGTGTTAGATTAATATCAACGGAGTATTAATCCTGACTGGGACCTGCAATTCCGATTCCAAATTTCTCAGCTCCTGAACTACAGCCGAACTGTTATTAGCTGAATCACGGTTTGGAGGGTCGAACAGAAGTTGAATGAAACAAATCACCTTCTGGTCTGTGACAAAGTTAAGAAATTTATCTATTATCTTACGCGTTGTTGTATCATGTAGTTTTTTAAAAGTGTTCCAACGTTTTAGAGAAATACACTGCCTCTATTATCAGTGCTGATGAAAGTTTTGTACGACACAACAAAATCTCTAAACTCACACTGAAATATTTTGAAAAGACAGTAAAAAGTCAAAATTGCTTTCATGAAGAAATCAAGGATATATCCAATTCTGCGGACGCTTGGTATCTACCACGCAGTTAAAAAACTTGTTCTTCCTGTATCCTATCTAAGCATATAATCACACAAAATTATAAATCTACCGACTGCTTTATTGAGGTGCGAACTTCTAACACAAGAACGTAACGAGGAGATTTAAATAAAGTGCCGAGGAAAATATATGGACGTTAGACAGAGGATGTGACAGGGTTATTGGGGAAAAATTGCAAAATGTTGATCTTCATAACACGTAATGATGATCAAATATTATAAGGGTGATTAAATAACGAAGAAAGATATGAACAGAGTATTTGGGCTAAGATGGCTAGCTGAGCAATTCACACAATTCTGACATCTTGAAAGAAAGAGTCCACCTGGAAGACCTGAGCGTAGATACGAAGATAATATTACATTATATCTTAAATAAACATTCCATAAAATTTCGTACCTGCTGTGCACTCCTAAAATTCTCAGATATATTAACCACATCTATCGCTTACTTTGAACATTCACAAGTAATGTTAACAAAAACAAACCACAGTCTTTCAATCTGTTTGTTAATAATACCAGCAAAAGTAAATAGTTCTTTCGTATGTTCTAATAAACTGAGGAGTGTCGTGGTAGCTCACATTTCTCAGATTGTTATTAAAGTAGGTTAAGTCAAGCAGAAAGCTCAATTAATTTATTATGTATAAAGTTTGTTTATTCTTTGAAACTTTAAACAGACTTGAAACGTACTTGAAACAGTTCACACTTGTTAAGTCCTTTCAAGTTCATGTGTTCAAGTAACTTGACTAGCGTGAATGCGGCTTTGTGGTTTATACCAGGAAAACTTCATAACCACAGAGAAAGAAATAAAACAAGAGAGACAGTGGGTAACCTTGGCAGGTGAACAGTTCTCTGCTACACACACACACACACGTACCTCAAAAAGACGTACATACATTCAACAAAAGAAATAAAGACATTTTAATAAGCTAAACCATTACATTACATTACTTAGTGAATTAGCGAATCTTTTGTAGGTGTTGAAAGTGACAGCGGTGTGCAACGGACTGACTGACAAGCGACCGCCAAAGTTGTTGTACATATCTTTTTGGGACACCTTGTATGTTATGCTACGCAATATTTATATGCTTCACAGCAATATATTGGTAAAATAAACATTTATACGAACACAGAAAACCATTTTATAACGGCATATAAATTTTTCCAGCATTTCCTTCTTTGAAACAATTTATTTTTCTAGAAGTTTTGCACCAAATATTCCCCCGCAGACAGCATAAACTGACAATTTTTTCATGGGTCTATCCAGTCTCCACATGACCGCTTCCTTCCACATGTTTGTAATACATCTCACTCTTTGCATGCTATTTATCATTAAACAAGCAAATAATAAATTTTCTTCTTTCTTCCCTTCCTTCCTTCTTTATTAATTAACTTTTTCGTGTTTCTCTTTCTATTCCTTCATCTCATTTACTCCCTTTTTCTGTATATCATCTGAAACGACGTAAAGAAGGCATTTGATACAGCGGCGACAAATATTGCGATAATCGACGAAATCAGACATCAAACCCAACCACTGCAGTGCATCCCGAAGGTCACTAGATGCAACTTTGCGACAATTTTTTCACACGGTATGACGTAAACTCTTCTAAAATTAGTTTTGGAGGCCAGTTTTAGGAAGAGTTTCTATAAAGGTATTTCAAACAGCACAGAAGCCTTTGTTGCATAATCAGATGCCGAAAGGTTAAGGTTTGTCTTTTGATCCATATCATTGGCATAAATATACTGAAACTGGTCCAGAGAAAATGAATGTTTACAGAGCGTCGAGCACACAGCAGAGAGAAAAAAATTGTAAAGTTTAATCTGTTTCATCACCGTTGCCAAAAGGGAAAATCTCTATGTGGTGACGTCTCTTTTCATTTCCGTAGTTTTATATCCAACAATTTTACTATTAAACCTAGTAAATCCTACGTACGTAAATACACATGGAAGATGGCGTAGTGAAACTTGTCTAACAAGCGACGTGTTAAATAACTGGTGTTCCGAATTCTTAAGATCGATCGGTTCGATTGTAAATTGGATATATCCATATTTTAAAGCTTCAACGTCCTACCGAGATAGGTCATGACAGCTGTTACCAGGCAACTAGTCAAGAAGTTTACAGATTTCATTGGTTCAATACAATGATCAAAAGAGGTCCAGCCTGAGTCACATAAAAGAGAATAAACATCCCCGAAAACCAGTATAAATTATTACGTAAAAAAGTGATAGTGGAACCACGGTTCCGGAGAATTTGACGTAAATACGTCTATACGGAAAGGAAGTTTATATATTGGCTTTATTCTAAATATTTCCTTTATACATGCTTTACAATTGAGTAAAGTTTGATTAAGACATTGCTTATTTAACTTGAATTAGTTACGCTTAAGATGGGTCTGTGGTATATGAATGTACGAGGTGCGATCGGAAAAAGTTTCCAGACTGCGCGTATAAAAACCCGTACACTTATCTCAGGTATTAAATTCATCCATCACCCTCGAAGTAGTTCCCCTGGGAGTGAACACAACGATCCCAGCGCCGCTACCAAGCCTGGAAGAATCCCTGGAAATCTTTCTTTGTCAGCCTGTCAAGCACCATCTGCGATTCTGCCTGAATCTCTTCTATCGTCTCAAATCTCCTTCCCTTTAGCTGAATTTTCATCTTTGGGAAGAGGAAGAAGTCACACGGAGCTTAGAAAGGAAGTTGGGGTCGGTTCTTGCAAGATCTTTGAGCTCCTGACAAACGAGAAGTCGATTCTGCTCCTGGTCCTCAGACAGGATGCGTCGCATGTGGAGTTCTTCCTTTAGAATCAGCTGACAGGTCCCATAGCCTATCCCAACAATGTCGCACAAGTCGTTGATGGTACGACGTCGATCTTCGTGAATGGCCTGCCGAATATTCGTAACATTTTCGGGCGTTGTGCTCGAAGATGGTCGTCCAGAACGCTCGTCATCATCGACAGAGGTTCGGCCATTTTTAAAACGTGAATGCCACACAAAAGTTTGTGCACGACCCATTGCGGACTCCCCAAATGCTTGCTTTAGCATTTCATGGGTTTCCGTAGCCGTTTTGGCGAGTCTTTGGCAAGAGATTCAGGCAGAATCGCAGATGGTGCTTGACAGGCTGACAAAGAAAGATTTCCAGGGATTCTTCCAGGCTTGGTAGCGGCGCTGGGATCGTTGTGTTCACTCCCAGGGGAACTACTTCGAGGGTGATGGATGAATTTAATACCTGAGATAAGTGTACGGGTTTTTATACGCGCAGTCTAGAAACCTTCCGATCGCACCTCGTAATGTAAAGTAATGTATTGTAATGTAATGAAATGTAATGTAATGTAAGGTAAGGTAAGGTAATGTTTTATAGGTAACAACAATACTGAGTAAACTGATGATGTTTCCAAGGTAACATAACAATGCAGTTACACTTTTACTTTCCCTTTTTCGTTACACTTTTTCTTTCCACTTTTTGCCGAATGACACTGACCCTAAAATATAAAGGTATTTACGTCAAAAATAGAATATATAAACGAACTGTATAAATATTGTTTTGGTACAATAAATTGAGTCAAACAGTTTCGATTTCTGCTCAAGTTATTTTGAGATAATTTCGACTGCAGGGTCAAGACCCTGATGTGGTAAAGTGTGTGGATTCAAGAATTTGTAGTGAGCGATAAAGTTGAGGAGACGTTCCAATAACAAACCCGGACAGTTACTAGAGTTCCTTGTTAAAATTTATTACTCACTAATCCCGGAAGGACTTCTATCCCGATCAACAACACATCCAGCCCTGACCTCAGAGCGGGACATAACCATCTATCTCCCTTAGTGATACCCAACGTGAGGGGGCAGTTACAAACTTCTTGACTCCAGGAAATTAAATTTCTTTCAAGATGGATGATATAGTTTTTAATGCTGGAATTTCTCTTGGAAGGCGTAAAAAGTGTGAATTATCTGATTACACAAAAATCAAAGTCATCAATTTCGATTCTTTTAAAACTGGGTTTACATATTGCACCAGGTAAATTTAATTTCTCTCCGCTTTTGCTCTCCACGCTGGCTTCTTTCTTTATTTTTAATTTATTTCTGATTGTTGCAGAAGCACATTTTGTTGAATTTCTAAATGGAAATTTCAAATTTCCATTTGACTTTTCCTGATCGAAAAAGGTACAATGCGTTCGCTGATAAAGTTGAACGAAACTGTCACTTTCCGGGTCCCGGTTGGAACTGAATGACTCACCGCCAAGTGCTACAAGGTTTTCCCGACGCATGTCAATTATCGCTCCATAAAAACAATAAAATAGACTTACCCGCGATTACAGTTGTACCGGGATGTGACAGCCAACACGCGAATCTCATTCCCCCACCACAACACTTTCATTAGTTCGCATACTTCCCGCATTTAAAGTTGACGTAGCCGGGTAGTATATAGAATGACCACCAGAATTCGCCAAGTTTTAAGACATTTTTATTCCACTGACGCGAATATCGATATTCGTATATATCGTAAACCAGTGGTATTCAACCTGGGGTACGCGTACCCCCGGGGGTACGTGAAATTAAAAAAATATATTATTTTATGATAAACACTGAATAATCAGTAATGCAATTTATTTAATTTATTTTAGATGTAGATTATATGCTATGTATAACTTGAATTATACACCAACAACTTTGGGAGTACAAAGTTGAAGATAAATTATATCTGGGGGTACGCGAACAAAAAATGGTTGAATACCACTGTCGTAAACTACTGTTGTACACAGTTCCGGTGAAGATACACACTTACCATACCGCTGGGTAATTTTTTTCCTGCACTGAGCAAAGGCACAGATGGGCGGATAATATTAAAATGGATGTGAGTGAAATAGTATTCTAGTGTGTGGATTTGATTCATCTGGTTTAGGATAGGAACAGTTGAAGGGCTCTTGTGAAAACGGTAAAGAACTTTCGGGCAACTTTCTGATGGAACTATTAACTTCTTAAACCTCATAATGTTAGTTTATATTCTATTATTTCAGTTTTTGTGCTGCTGTTTTGCCCAAATTCCTAATTCTTGCCGTTTATTTTGTGTAATTAATTTTGTACTTCAAATATTACCTTTTCTTTTTGGTCCTATTTCTAGAAAATGTTTTTGTTCAAAACATGTCACATTGTTTATTCCTCTTTATTATTTATACAACAATATCAAAACACAGTTTTGCGACAAAGGGTACAGCAAAGATCACGGAGATTCTGAGAACGTTTTTGAAATGGTGCAGACAAGAAGCTGGCTAGCCCAATAGAGGAAAGGACGGCATAGTTTTGCGACTGAGATATTTAAAATAATATCGGTACGTGTTTGGTGTTTAATTCTGTTTTTAGCGGAAGACAAATCATCGCCCTGATGACAGAAGCAGCAAGGCCCTCTGAAACGTCGGTAAACTTCTACCAGAATACACGGCTCTACAACTCAGAAGACCTCCACCTTCAAGACTTCACGACTTGGATTAAATCATACCTGAGTGACTGTCGAGGCAAGAACTTAAGAGCGACACTGATCGGTTACGGTCGGTTATAAATGGTGGACTGTCTTATCGGTCATAAGCGGCGTCGAAAAGGCCGAGCCACGGGCGGTCACACTGCCTTACCTGTGTCTCATCTGCGTTGTCTCCGCAGCTTCTAGGAGATTCTTCTCGAACCAGTTGAGTCTGTACTTCTTGGAGCAAGCCACATACAGCAACATTACGATCAGCATGACGAGAAGGAAGGAGATGAGCCCGTAAAGCGCCAGGTAGTAGGAAGACGGGTCTGACTCTTCATTGACTGCGTCCATCCTGCAAGAACATCCTATTCAATCGTATCCTCAAATCGTCATTATATTCCTCGACTTTCAAATTCCGTTCATTGTCGCAGGCCTGTGCCATTACACTTTCTGCTACAATGAATTTTTTTTATTATCAGTTTGTACGTATTGTAGGCACCATGCCAGAAAGACGGATCAACAAATTTTCATAATCTGAGATATTATTATTATTTAGTGTTCTGTCTGACGACAGGTCCATATGAACAAGATCCTTCCATCCTTTTCTCGGACTGGGACCTGTTCATATACGTTCTTGGCAGGTGATCCAGAAGTGGTTTGCCATTGCCTTCTTCTGTGTGTGAATGTAGTAATTGTTGGGATGCCACGGAGAAACCGGGGAAGGCCCCGGAGGAAAACTCCGTGTTGCCTAGACCATGGCCTTGCCCAACACAAGTTATAAATTCGGGCACCGCCGGGAATCGAACCCGAGACCCCAGGATTACAAGGCCAGCGTTCTAACCGCTAGATATATAGTCTAACTATATAAAATATTGTGATATACCAGGACGTAATGCTGATGGTGCTCTACACAGAGATACAAACATCTCCATTTGGGCCTACGAACACTTTATGGACATGTCATAAGCGAAATAATTTAGTCTAGCACGATTCCCTGGATATAAAATATATTAATTAATCTGCATACTTAGTTTAGAACAACACAAATTTAATTCCATCAATACGTTGATCAATGTCATTACTTGTTTCTGCTTATATTATTTTTTCCTTTCCGTTATTTGAATATGTCGCTTTATGAAGTTTCTTTGCAAAACCTCACTGTGTATTTCTTGTTTCCAGGGAGCTACTGATCTCGCAAGCCTATACGTAAACCTCTTCATTTGACTACCAAGCGAGAACCTATTAGGCAACCCGCAACAAGTAACGACTCATCAGACACCATGAGAATTTTGTTAATGACTACCACGACTACTGTTTCTTCAGTAGACGTAATTAAATTAATGAACACAGAATCTTAATGTATTCTGAAAGATTCCTCGCCCCAGTTCAACTGAAATGTCAGAGGTGAAACTTCGACTGAGGCTCTCAGATGCGACAAGTGTGTAGCGCGTCTCAAAGGCAGCGACGCACGGTCAGAAATGGTGGAATGACTGTCACGGGAACCTTGGGGGATAAAAAAGTGGGGAGTGGGGCTGATTCCGTAGTCCCACCACTTATTTTGTTTTGGACTTTATCCATCTTCTGTTGTTTAAAAAGCTTTTTTGAAAATCTTACTATCTTAAAAAAATCACCACGTTTCGAAGGCAGACCCATCTTTCGACCCGTTATGATTTTAAGGTTTCGATATATTAAAGATTTATGAAAAAAACCCGACTATGAATAGTCGCATCAACATCATCTCCAAAAATATTTCTCCAAAAAAATTCGCATGAATTATCTCGAATCAACCACTGTGTATAGTTGGTTGGTCTATTTTCAGTTCTTATTCGCACAAAGTTAGCTTTCGGAATATTACCATTCGTGTGGCTGGCTGAACTTCGTGTAACATGCCTTGAAGTGTAATCTGAGAACTGCAGTGTGGCACATGGACCGTGGATGTCACAGTTGATCAAAGCAAAATAAGTCACGTGATAGCTTGCTGAACAAAAACTTTTGAAGCCATATCGATGTATCCTAGACCTACCTAACATCGGTAGCTTAGGAGGTTGCAAGTGAACACACAATAGTTTTCTAGCTGAATACTTCATTTTTGACAAACTCTAATATAGTATAAGCTTAAACTAATTTGAATTGTTAATGAAAAGAAAAAGAAATGTTTAAAAGTACTGACTGATAGCAAGAGCATAATGGCGTTCAGAAATATGGGGTCTACGCAGTTTTAACAGTCCTGACACGTTAGATTTATTGCCAACTGTACATTTTTCAGGCTGAAAGGACAAGCAAGGACCTTCAGCATTAAATTTAAACAAAAGCAGTCCATATGAAAAAACGCGCTACTAATACGAAGAATGCTATATAAAAGAGTCACAAAAAAATGCTCATTCAAATTAACCAACCTACATGACAAATGAAATGCCCTGACAATTTTTTGTATAACTCCTTAATGTCAAATTTTAAAGAAATTCGTTCAGCCATCCACTTGTTGCTCTACATGTATAGACAAACAGGCGCATGGGTCAACTTCTACAGCTGTTCGGCACGGCCGATAATTCACCTCAAAATGTAATTAAATATTTAATAAAATAAATATAATTCCCTAAATAAGAACATATTAATAAAATCTTAATGTTTAATACCCACTACTGGACATGAACCTGAACCAATTCTATTTGCCTCTGATCATCATAACCATTTTAAAATTACCCTTCCATCCACTTCAAAGCTTTCCACCTGTACATTTTCAGAGGTTTCCGAAACATATGCTGTTCAGAAACTGCTTTGATCAATCAAAAAAATCCATCAAATCCTGAGCTCTTTGTTAAAGTCTATAGGTCAAGAATTGTGAAGCCGACACTCAAACCCCAGAATGGAGAAAATAAAAAACTCACAGGCTGTCTACATCAATAAGCGAAGGACGATCAATGCTATGGCGACAAAGGACCAACTTACATATCCTCACTAATTACGCACATAACCTAGAGGCCAATCAGTCAATCAGATCTTGGTACAAAGCCTCTGTTTAAAAGCTGTTACGATCCATGAAATAAAAGAATTATCAGAGGTAAAATAACTTTTATACGAAGGAACACAATGTTCGGAGGACTTGTTATGCAGACACTTTAAACACAAACTTTGAAATAAATCCCTCTTCTGTCTCAAAAAATGTCTGCGTCTGATACAATGAGATATAATGGCAAATGGAGGGAAGTTATAAAGAAAGAACGCTGGAAGATGAATGGACGAGTAGTAACAAGAAAACCAGGAAGGAAATAATACGGAAGCAGAGAACTTAGATGGAGCGTGGGATTAAAGTGTCATATTGTCGGGGTCTGTTTCCTTAAGCTAGAAGGAACAGCAAGTTATAACGTAGAAGCGAAATAAAAATAAATGGAGAATGACAATTAAAAATAGGGCTCTTCTAAACGAAAGGATAATGAAAAATAACCTCTATGTCTTAACACCATTTTATGGGCTTGAAGGAGGCGTGGAAATGAAATTACATGAGTTCAAGACCTCGGCATTGAATGGGGGAAAATAAACAAAGGAAACACTATAGGCGATAAACAGAATGTTGGTATGGTTGAGATTATTTTAAAAACAAGTTATTTTCGAGATGTTATAGAACTGAAAAATAACAAATGAAAATGATAAAAACACTATCAAAATAATTAACTATTTTTTCAATAATACGTAACAACCGAGTTATTGAAAATATTTTGTGCCGTTGCAATGCTACTTTTGCTTTCAGATAAAAAACATCTTTATAAAAATGTAAAGATTTAGAAGGTTCTTTTTCCATATTTACGACCCTGTGTATAATATCACTGGTATTTATCCATCGTTGTCGAAGAAAGATTAAGGTAACGATTTAACAAATTTGATGGTGTTTCTCAAAATCTGGGTGATCTAACCTGAGATGGTAGAAGCTCAGTGATTTCCATCGCAGCAAGAAGCAAGCCCTGTGGGCAAATCCCCTTAAAGTATGGAAAGTCGAAAGGGGTGGGAAGGTCTGAGGAGAAAAAACCCCGCTGAGGAAAAGTCTGGAGTGGTATCCCTCGGGGGGGGGGGGGGGGGGCTCAGAGTGCATCCTCTTGAATTCCCTTCGACCCTTGCACGCCCTGTAGAAATCATTTGCCATTATAAGTTTAAATCGTTGGTAATTCTCATACGCTTTAACAACCGTAAATCTCACTTGTATTAAATTATATGTGTAATGAAATATGGAGAAACAGAACAGGCGAAAGCTCTAGCCAGGCAGTCTTGTAGTAGAGCTGAAAAAAAATCATTTTTGAGCTACTATCAATTATGTGAAACAATATATTTTGAGAAGACTAGTAGCTAATTAATTAATCAACTGACTGAACCAGTAACCAACCAGGTCAGAACAGTAAGAAATAAACCTAATGCCAAAAGAAAATTTGTAACAATTCAAACCAACTCCAAACTCAATCTAACCTAACAAGCCAGAATCAAATTTAATTGTAAACCGCCAAGAGAAACTCCAAACCAAACTTAACAAATCCAAGACAAAACAAGATCAAACCTATCCTAACAAAGCCAAGATGAACCATCACCAATTTTTACCTATGGAAACAAGAGAAACTTAACTTCAGATATCCAACACAAGCTCGAAAAATACCCCTAGCAAAGTCAAGACAAACCATCCTCTAAAAAGTATACAAAAAGCAACCTTAGCAACAGATTTACTGGACTAGGCAAACAATAGGCTGCTCCTTGATACATCCGCCAAGTCGAGGCGAGCGTGGGTGGAAACAGATGCCGGTCTGCTTCCGGAAATGTCAGCTTATATCTTCGCCGCCTCAACCTGACAGGCTTTGCGCCCACCTAGTGTCCAGTCTGAGCAGAATGTCCTTTACAACATATCGATAATTACATCAACAACTTTCCTCTGTCTTCGCTTACAGTAACAATCCTTCACAATACAAATTGACCGAAAAATAACACCCAGCCCATAATAAAACTGTTATTCATTGCCGCGATTCAACAGTCCGATTGGATAAATAAAGCTATCGCTGTGGCTATAGGACAGAGCCCAAGCAAGGCTTGTCATGTTACAACCTGCTAGCGCTAGTCGATCCATTACCTTTCAATAATCGCAGTGCAACGAGTGTTCATTGTCCTTGCATCTCGTTACCAATAAAATTGCCAAAATGATTTTAGGGGTGCATTTCTTGATTCTTCTGTGCCAAACAAATTGATAATACGAGGGGTACTCCAAAAGTCATGGCAACTAATTTTTTTTTGGGGGGGGGGCAAACACGTTATATTGAAGAAAGTTTAAAATATACATATGAAAGGGCACGATATACTCCACCGATTGGCGTAGTCAGATCAGGTAGGCGTGAATGGGTTTAGGTATAGTAGGCAAGAAAAAAGGTACATTCGTATTTTGAACTTTCTTCAATATAACGTGTTTGTCCCCCAAAAATTAGTTGTCATGACTTTTGAAGTAACCCTCGTGTCTTATCCGGTGAACTGTTTCCGTAATATAGGAAGTGCGTAGGCCAGAACCGAAAACTCTTCATCGGTTTGCATCAGACATGAGGAAAAGAGAGAAAGTATGCATCGTTAAACGCGGTGGACATGTTTTGACAAACAGAACATGTGTCAAGGGTGGGTTGCGTGACTTTTCGACCACTGTATGGGGAAAAAAAAGGTTTTTAATGTAAATCGCAGCGCCAGATTCTACATTTATGAACGTCAGTTATTCTCCTATCCTCTCACTGATAAGGGAACCCTATCGGTTGTTACCCTCAAATTCGGGTTCTATTTTCGCAGTATGGCTTACTTCTTGGCCAATATGTTAGGAATAGACTTTCGAATGTTTCTTTATAATAATGAATTTTATTTTTCACTTTCGTCATTATCGATAAATAAGTGCCCAGGTAAAAATCTGAATCATCGTAGACAAACACACTGTCAAACTATCACGGACAACTTAATTCCGCCTGCTTTTATGAGACTTGCCAACCAACAAGGACCGCACCTAATATTTAGGCCATACTGTAGAACCAGAGTCGAATCGAAGACTCTCAATCGATCAGCTCCCATTGCTAGTTTACGTTTTCATATTAATAAACCCGCACACGCCATACGTAGGCCTATTATTTATACCGTTAATAATTTGCCTGAAATAATGTTCTGGGTGAATGATTTACATTACATAAAGGTCTTATTTGTCACTACAAAACTTATGCTAATTTGACTACGTAGTATCAAAGCTTTTTGAGGCCATCGTACATGGCGGCAAATCGCTTTGATAAATTCAAATGATAACGATAAATACGACTGTCATTTGTTTCGTAAGAGAAATGAGAGATAAAGTAAAAGAACGTACTAAAACAATATTAGGATTGAATAACGAAAGTCTTGAGGAAGAAGAGGGAAGGAAATAAGTGATAAACAATGGGAAAAAACATAAAGGCAAAGCAAAAGGGACAATGAAACTCAGAAAGACAATATAAGAAAAGAATTTTAATTTACTTCAACTGCTCAGATTGTACAATGTCGAATGATAGCTTGATTAGTGAATAATGAATTGTAAAGAATGTTGAAGGAATCGGTGGTACTATCCCAGCATTTTTATGGTGGGGACGAGGAAAACTATTAGAAAAACCTCAGCTAGGTTAGATGGTCTCTGGGCCAAGGTCTTAAACCAGGTCTTCCCGCTTAAGAAGCAGGAGATGCAACCACGTCACTGGGATGTTTGGTGAAAAATAAATAAATACAAACAGAAAGAAATAAAGAACAAATAGAAAAAAAGGCACTTCATATTTCTAGCACAAACTTGTAAAAATACTGCAGCACTGAAAGCAACTAAAGCTATAAATAATGCATGTTTCATTCCATACAGTGTCTTCTGGAAGCCGTTGGTTGTGTAATCACATTTACAAGCATTCAGCATCTCCGCTACATCACCTACATTCATGTTTATGAATTACACCGCATCCATTTTGACACATCATCGGCGGCACTACAAATGTCACGCCCCTAGCAAGAAACAGCACTCGACATTGCTGAAAATTATTCCACGTTGTACAAGTAACAGTAATTACGCACAAATGTGCTGATAGAACTTCCCGACACGCATTAAGCTTGTGTAACTTTGAACTGGCATAAAGGCGTCAACACAATGCGAAGTGGCATGGCTCAAATAACAGACCGAATACATATTGACAGTTTGTTTTTAACACTTCTTAAATATCTCAAAAGAAGTCTTTATTGAAAAGCTGATAGCAGCTGTCAGATAAAAAACTTCCCGCCTTTTATGGGCCCTAACATATAATTGCAGTGTTCACAACAGCCCTTCATTGATTCCTCCTTTAAAATCCCGTCCTCATGCCCTATTTAAGGCCTATTTTAATAATATCCTTCCATCTACACCTAGTTCTCCCAATAGGCATTTTACAATTAAAATTTTGTATACATTTATCTCTCCATACCTGCTACATGATCTGCCTATTTATTCACATTGATTCGACATTTTTAATAATATTCGGCTAAGAGTAGGCCTACAGATTATGAAATACAGGAATACCTCGGAGATATTGCGGATTCGGTTCCAGACCACCGCAATAAAGCGAGTTACACGAATATTTTGGTTTCCCAGTGCATATAAAAGTTATGTTTACACTATACTGTAAGTCTATTAAGTCTATTAAGTCTATTAAGTTTATTAAGTGTGCAATAGCATTATGTCTAAAAAACATTGCGAGATTTACCAAAATGTGACACAGAGGCACGAAGTGAGCAAGCACATTCTGTTGGAAAAATGGCGCCGATAGACTTGCTCGACGCAGGGTTGCCACAAACCTTCAATTTTGTATAAAAAACCCCCGCAATACCTGCTAAGCGTAATAAAACGAGGTACGCCTGTACACTCATCTTTCCTATAAACCCATTATTTGGTTTGGGAACTATGTGAAATATGTATTAAGTAGGTCACTTGAGCCCACTGTATTATCAAGTCTATAATTTCTTTATTTAGTTACCTCGATGTCAAGAACATTGACTGCACGTGTTGCTGGGAGGCTTACGAGTGCACTTTCGCACACAGGAGATAGCTGTGTGGGCCGGCTAGCGGTCGCAGCAGTGCAGTCTCTTCAACACGTGGCCTGAGAAAACAATGGTGGAGCAGGATGGAAGGGGAATACTGGGACCAGACGACCTCCGTCTCTTTCTTCACGCGCATGCAATTAGTTACCAAGGATATGCCACTTCGGGGGCGTTCTGTAGCGTTCATACGCTGTTACGTATTCTGAGGGAATATAACAAACAAATCCAAAACTACTAATCCAACTTGAAGTTTAATATGTTCGCTACGTACGTCTGTCAGCTTGTTACAACTCGAGATTCGCTAAACAAATTTTCACAAAATTTGATATTGTCGACATATTACAATTTTGGTTGATATCGGACAACAATAACGGGCGTTTTGCATTCAGTCCTAAATTCGTCCTTGAAGGCGTGGGTGGCCGGTTGGGGTGCCCGCATCTGGGTTATTCCTGTGTGTGTGTGCGTGCGGGGAGGGAGAATACGTAACCGTGGAATTACCTGACCATTCACAGAAGTCAAAGGTCAAACTATGAAGAAAACATTACAATTGTTATGTCATAAGTATGAATTTCTTTAACTAAGGAACTTTGATCCTGTTTATTTTATTGGAAGGTACGTCACCATGCTCACAAAAGACTACCACTGGACTCTGACTAATTCACTTTAAATATTTCTCCAAGATTAGTACTAGAAGGAGTAGTGGCAATCCTGGCCAATAAACGCCTGTTCCACCCCCCTTAAAATTAGCTATTTCAAATTGAGAACTTTTAAGAAAAAATTTCTATCCATATCTTCACTTTCCCTGTGCGCGCTCCATATCCGTTTTGATACAGTACCAATCAATCAAAACGCTAACTAGGGGAGGAGTTCTGCGCAAGCGCAAGGCATCGTCCCTTGCTTCACTGCATATTCTGAAGTAACTGTTCTCCATGCACAGTAGGCGATCCAATCAGTAGCACACACAAGGTGCAGTCTTCTGCTAGCGACATTTTACAGAACACAAGACGTGCAATCGGCGAGGTGAACAGAAATTATTACCCCCGAGACGGGTCGACAAACACACGAAACCAAAAGGAGAAAGTACCTCCATCGAAGAGTCCTTTAAAAGATTACAGCTGATCATCTAATCAAGAAATTATCCGCATTTTACGGAATCCAAATTGTTCATTACAGTGTTCTAAACAGCCCGCCCTAGATAAATCCAATCGACACCAGAACACATTGTTTCTTTTAAAATTAATTTTACGCAGAACGAGGCCCTACTGTAGTATTTCGTAACAAGATGTTTTAAGACAGGAATTCTTATCCCCGCCTCCCAACTCCCAATCAGGAGACCTGCCCCTTGTTGGTTATCCGCGACAGCTTACTCAGGATGTTCCGATTGTGCAAGCCGTCTCATCCAATATGAGGTGCCAGGCCGTGGTAACAATGGATTTACTTTAATTCTATATTTCTTTCCTTGACCATTCCTTTCTGAATTCCCATCTTTGCAATCTTTCTTTCTTTCTCCCACTTTTTCCGTATCTCCAACCCTATTTCTTCCTGTTTCTCTGTATCTTTACAATCTTTCAGTCAATCATTCTGTCTGCTTCATTTTTCATCTTTCTTTGTTCTTTCACACCAAGTTTCAGCTCTGCTGATAAAGTTCTTATTTATTAGAATAATTTTTTACATCAATCTCTTATGTATTTTAGGAAATATGACCATAAATATAGCACATAAATTACTTTATACATTGAAAAACTTTGGCTTTGGCTCTTGCGAGAGTCTTCCAACCGAATCCATTAAGGATAAAAAAAGGTGACGAAAAAACATGAATATTCAGCGTACCCATGAATTTACAGATTTTATATTCAGTTTTTTACTTCAGGATTTGTTACGGAATTCATGAAGTAAATATTTTCGAGTTTTAAATCTCGTAGGCTTATGCGGTTTATTTATTTAACAGAAAAGGTTCACTATTTATTTGACAGGAAATATTCCAAATAACACATATTTCACAGTAAACGCTGCTTCGATCTGCAACGCTACGGAAATTTGTCATATCTCCTGTCACAAGTCGTAAATAATGCAATAATTAAAACAGAACAAACAACGAGAATTAATGTTTTAGTATACAAGATTCAAATCCCTTGAATATTCACTGATAATAAATCAGTGTCGTGTTGGAAATTTTTGTATACTGGAGGTGGATATTATATTAGCATCCTGGATTTAGGCAATTAAAATATGTAAATACATTTAGTAAGTACACAGTATATATATTTACTAACCATCAAGGAAACCACCACCACCACCACCAATAATAATTCAATTCATTTATTAGAGTGCTTGGCAACAGCCAAAGGAGGCCAATAACAGCCAAGCACTAACAATAAATATAACAATACAAAAACAAACAATGAACTAAATGTATAAATGTACAATATAATAATGATAATATATCAATTCATTAATTTATTAAAAATAATTAACAGTAAATGAGCTAAATGATATGCCTAAAAGTGAAACATCAAAATACAAAAAACAAACAAATAAACTAATTGTATAAATGTATAAATTATTCAACTCATTTATTGCTAATATTCAACAAACAAATGAGCTGAATAATATGCCTAAGTATATAATATAATAATTAAATTAAAATCAGCTAAATATAAAGAATACATAATAATAATCATTCAAAATAACAAACCAGATATTATAATCCGAAACAAAAACGGAACTTGCCTCTTAATTGACATAGCAATACCGACTGACAGGAATGTGATTAAGAAGGAAGCAGAGAAGATCTTGAAATACAAGGACCTTCTCATTGAAATACAGAGAATGTGGAAAGTGTAAGCAAAAGTAGTCCCAATAATTATAGGAGCAACTGGAACTGTCTTCAGGTCACTCATAAAATATTTGGCCAACATTCCGGGCGAACACGACGTCAGGGAACTTCAGAAAACTGTCATTTTAGGATCCTCATACATCATTCGAAAGACGCTGTCATAAAATAAAATTATATAATACATGTAGCACGTGTTAAAACAATATGTATTCCGGAAACAGCTGCTGCACTATGTACCTTACGGACAAGGTCTGTCTCGGGTACATGGAACTAAATACCCCATAAAGTGGTGAATAGAAGGGATAATAATAAAATAATAACACGACATTAGGAAACTTCAGAAAACCGCCACTCTAGGAACACCACACATCATTCTAAAGACACTCATGTAAAATATATAATGCCCCACATAATATCTGTCATCGATTGTGGTTGCAAAAATGTTTTTCTTGAAACTGCGAGGAAGACGTGGGAAAAGAAACATTGTAAAGGTTGTGGTGCAGACAGGTTTTGTGACTGACTCTCTTGCAAAGTGATCAACAAGACCTGGAGCCCGGCGTCTCTCTGAGTGACAGTGCTAATGGTCAGCAAACATCACAGCCTGATATTAGGTTAAAAGCTTCACATTTACAGCTACACAATATTAGTATCAGGGGTG
This sequence comes from Zootermopsis nevadensis, assembly GCF_977971745.1. NCBI lineage: Eukaryota > Metazoa > Arthropoda > Insecta > Blattodea > Termopsidae > Zootermopsis > Zootermopsis nevadensis. Next base: position 8,297,217 of record NW_028259153.1, on the reverse strand, counting down.
CTGCACCCATGATACTAATATTTCTTCATGTTAACTGTGTTAGCCCTGTTAACCTGGCTAACGTTAAAAAAGTTTTGTCTCACTTTCGCAATACCTCATGCACTGAAACATAAAATACCTGATCAGGTAAAGTGCATGGCCTCGCTTTCAATAAAGGACTGGACGTTCTTCAGCAGACGAAAGACGAACGAAGTCGTCTTAATTACTTCGATGTGGCGACGTTGATTGGAATAAAATGGTCCAGAAAGACGTTCAGTAAAACAGCACAGGAATTAGAAAGACTGGGTATGGGGGATATGTGGATAAATGGAGAAGAATGTAATATAAATGTGTAGATAGAAGGAAGCAAAAGATGCGTGGATATTGGCAGACAGAATATGAAAGCAAATATAGGTCAAAAACGCTCGACCATTACACATTCATCCTGAAGATAGAACTGAAATACATTGTCGAAACACCAGGTAATTTTCAACACTTACCTCCTAAACGCGAACTAATTTTACCATCAGTAGGTTTCTTAATCTACTTTACTAAAATTGACAGATAATGTTTTGCCAGAATGATAATATACCAAATCCTGGCCCACTCGACATTTATCGTCATCTCCACGTGTTAACGGATGATGTATATCCCCTGCGGTTGAAGTATTGTAGTTAAGTAACCAAAGAATAACGAACATAAGACCGCTGGAGTACACGCTTCCTTTTCAAGGCTAATCGATATTTTGCATGCAACCACCATGACTGTTTACCACGTTCTGCTAACTCAGCAGAAGACACGAAAGGTGAAAAGCCACGTCGCTGTCGAATTTAATTTACACTTCTGAATCTGGAATTGAATTTACCTGCAGATCATAAATTTCATTCGGAAAGAATATAAGGGCGAACAAGAAGAGATCGGATGTAAAGCGAAAGTTGATGCATCGCCCTGATGACGGAGGCAGTATGACCTCTGAAACGTTGGTAAACATCTACCAGACTACACAGCGCAACAACCCAGAAGACAGAAATCTTCATACTCACCGCTGTGATTACCTCAAATCATACATAGCGAAAGTTACCTCAAGATAAGTTAACATACATAGAAAGTAAGGCAGATTGAAATCGGGAATTCACTTCAGAAACTTTTGATTTCCCTATCTTCTATCCAACATTGCAAAGATTAAAATAAACAAACTATAATTCTGTCGTTTTGTCACGTTAAGGGAACACCACAGACAGAGTCTTAGAATCGGGTTCTGAGAAAAATATTTGTACATAAAAATGAGAAAACAACAGAAAATCGAGAACCTACATGATAAAGAGCTTTATAATTTGTACAACTCATCAAATATTGGCAGGTAATGACGCTGGATGAGCATGTAGCGAGCATGGTGAGATAACAAAAATACATGCAAACTTTTGGTCGGAAATCTTGAAGGCAAGAGACGTAAGAGAAAATGGAAGGCATTAACAGAAGTCTAAAAGAATCACGGCGTTAACTAAATCCATACGACCGAAAATAAGGACCAGTGATCGGTTCTTGTTAACAAGTTAATGTACTTGCGGGTTTTATATCAGTCAGGTAATTTCTTTACTAGCTAAGCTATTATTAGCTTCTCTAGAAGGCTTTTCCTCCGTTGAATTTACTAAAGAAGATTTTTTTATAATTCTGAACACAACAGCGTGTCAATAAACGTGGCGAGCGGAAGGATACGGCCAGGCAGACGAACAAGCGATAAAAAATAGTGCACACGTTTTGTATAAAAAATGATGACACCAAACAAGTTTTAATTTTTGGAGTTCAATCAAGACACCGCAAACAAATTCCATTAAATTTCCCATAAACATTTCTTAACTAATTAATCGGGAAAATACAACTCTAATTTTTTTAACATAAACTATATTTTTCATAATAATTTTCTAGGTACAGAGCACAGCGAAGTGTCTTGTAACTTGCTAGTGGTTCCCTGCTCTATATGAAGTATCTGGTTAACGACGCATTTTATCTGATCGGTTTTACTGTTCTACAGTGTATAGTGTACCACTGAATCACAAAAGTAAGACATATAACTTTTAATTTTGTTTCAAAAAGTGTTAGGCAGGCTAATACGTTTAACGCAGTTAATACAAACGCTTCACTTCTGTTAGTGTATGTACGTCACAAAAATCAGTTCCCAGCTACTCTGATCAGATGAAGCCGTGTGTTAGTAAATTGCATTGCCACATAAATTTAATTCCACACAGTAAATAACTGAATATAAATGCCAACAGACCACTTCAATGAAGAGAGTTTTCCATGAAAATTGTTTGGAATATTTTAAATAAAACTTTTCCATCAAGAGTATAATGCAAACATTGCTGACATAATGGCGTCAAGTTTCTGTTCAGATATTTTATTTCCCTGATGAAATTTATTGCATTTCGGCAGCTTTGAAAGGAAATATGCGTTTAGCAGAATTTATCGTCAACATCTTGAATCTCCTGAGTGGTTTTCCCAGTAACAACGCATTTTAATATAGATCAGATTGTCGAGGTATTTGAATCAAATGACATATAGCAGGGCAGACCTGAAACGACTTAACGCTATAATTGTTTCTCATTCTGCTTTACTCAATATTGGTATTGACTGCTGACAATTTACAAAAAACTAGTATCAAAAGTAATTCTATTCTAAAGGGTTTCGACGACGGTAGTTCACACTTAAAATTATTCATTGTCAGGACTTTTCCATCGTCTGTTCTTTAAAATCACGACGTTTCGGAGGCTGGTTCTGTAGGTAGGTACCTCTCACCTGAAGACGGAGACAGAACCAGCCTCCGAAACGTCGTGATTTTAAAGAACAGACGATGGAAAGAGTCCTGACAATGAATAATTTTAGTATTAAAAGTATAGTATTTGAAGTCTTGTAGGGTATGAGTGTTCACACTCTGGTATTCTTGACTAACTAGCTGGCTGGCTTAGGGAACCAGAAGGTTCATCACCGAATTAACTAAAGCCCTCCACCTATCCCTGTTCTGGGAATTCTAGCCTGATGGCTATGTTATTATTTTCTGAGTTTCTAAATAAAAATATCAATATCCTATACTGAACTGCGTCATGTTCTTTATATCTCAAAAACATATAAAGAGTTAATAGTGTACCAAAATGGGAGATTCTTCAGTGATATCACGCAGAATTTTACAAAAGTGCGTCACTTAAAGCCTGTAATATCGATATCCGAAACAGAATGAGGGAACGGACAGACAGATGGACACGTAGCTTGCTAATAGGGGATCCAGAGAAATAATTTTCTTTCTTAAAAATATATAAATTAAATAAAATAAATCTTAAAAACTTGTGCGTACGATTAAACTAAACTTATGTTAAATTACAATTAAATAACTTCCCCCGCTATAAAACGAAATCATTAGACTGTTACCCAGCCATCACATTCACTTACACGGGGGCGTGGAGGTATAGTAGCCGAGACCAAACTGTTCCTTTCGCCTACGTCACAAGCTTATGGAGTAGAAGTAAAATAAACGCGTATAATATGATAATCAAAGACGCTGCTGATATATAAAACAACACAGCGAGCTACAAATTACTTTCGCTGGGAAACAATATCTATAGTATGAACAGCTTATGGTAGCCTCTGATACCGTTGCCTTTTACTTGTAAAACAACGCACAGATTCGTCCCGACTGCTGTAATGCTCCAGTTCGTCGACATTATATGGAGATGAATGAACAGGTTCACCCCCAAGAGAGAGTCAATGAAAAATAAGCGTATCAGTGGGCCCCAGAGCATTGGCGTGGTGCGGAAGAGAAACCTCTACACCAAGCATGTCAAACTCGCGGCCCGCGGGCCGCATGCGGCCCACAACGAATATTTTTGCTGCCCAGCCAATATAACGGTATGTAAGAAACGTTTTAATAAAAATTTCGTAAGTTGATATAATTGCGTCATACCATAACCCCATCTTCAATGTCCTTCAGACACTTGACCCCAATCTCAACAACCACCTTTCACCTACTCTCTATAAGTGATCAGTATTGATCCAGCTCTCCAGTACTTCTGAATACCTTCAAGACATATCTACGCTCTTCCTAGGTATGTTCATTTTTACATTTTACATTCCATTTTTATTTATTTTTACCTTATTACATTTTGTCTTCTATACTCGTTCTTTCAAGTTCAGTAATAATTAAAAATATTTAAATTATTTACGTTACAGGCCAATGTTAAACCACTATCACTTCAAAATATACCCTCACTCCAATGAATTTGGAAGTAAACATCATCAGAAGTTACACAACAACAGTAATTAAGTTTTAGTTTATAAGATTATAATTTTAACTTTTAACTTTACACCTGAAGATGGTTCAATGTAACCGAAACATGTAGTAAAAAGATGTACCAAATATGTAAATGATATTTTAATATCTTATGTATAAATTTTATTTATATACAATTGTGATTAGACGGAAAAAACACGAATAATTAAAAATTTCGTAACTTAATTTTTACAATATCCTGTTATACATAATTATTAATAACGAACTACAACGTTTGCCAATGACTGATTACTATAATCGTGTTGCATCCATTTCCCATTTTCTCCCCACTAATACTAGCAGCGAATATTTTAGCAGCCGATTATATACCTACTACCACGTGCCAGTGCCACGTCATTAGTCTTGTACTGACTTGAGAGAAGAGATGCCAAGTGTCAGGAAGAAAACATTAATGTTATCGTTGTTCTTGTTCTTTTTTTATATATTATACTTTTCGAAATAAACCTACGTTTCTATGAAAATTGAAGTTTTTGTTTTTAGCGGCCCACATCAACTTAAACCTTGTTTATTTGGCCCGTGTTAGCCTTTGAGTTTGACATGCTTGCTCTACACAATACTGGAACCTAATGTACTGAGTGAGCTATTCAGGTCTTATAGTTTAAACTAATTATATCTCAGAAAATAAAATCTGGAAGTAATTTATAAACCGCCTTGTTCCTGGTCAAATTCCATCATCCCGTTTTGCATGATTCATTATATTTTAATATTTTCCGTCAAATCACAATTTTAATAAGATAATAAAATATAAAATATTTAAAATATTTTATAATTTTAATAAGATAATAAATTATAAAATATTTTAAATATTTTATTATCTTATTAAAATTGTGATTTGACGGAAAATATTAAAATATTAACCTAATTCACAATATGACGCAAATATACTACCTTATGATTCATTATGGTTTTTATTAGTTCTGTCGAAACATGTTGAACGGGGGAATGGAGTTTCTCGGTTAAACAAATTTGTAATTGAAGTATTTATTTTTTTCGCCCAAACTTTTGTAACTGCCTGAATGCATATTTGTGATTACATTCTGAGAACAAAGTAATTATCATTATGTGGTTATTTGAAGTTTCACTTTGATAAAACTCGTATACATGCACTGATGAACACTAACTCTAAAAGAATGCCTGAAGCCTTATCGGTAACTCACTAAAATAACGTACAAACAGGATACGAGTAAGTTGCAAAAGGAAGAAACTGAGATGAATCGTGTGTTCTGTTCATTTTAATTCACCCCGTCGAGTTGAGCTTCAAAGTTCGTTATTTCACAATGTAATATACCATGCCTTATCAATTATCGAAGTTTACGAATCTCAATGCCAATTACAGTCTCTCCCAATCATAAGTTCAGGTATGGATCGAGGTCTCTTGGGTTGTGACGTCGTGCAGTCTTGTAGGAAGTTACATTTCAAAAGGACATACCGCCTCCATTTTCAGAAATTTCCAATCCCATCACATTCCCTTAGCGCCGTAAAGACTAATGCAGACTATTCAGTACATCTAAAAACTTCGGTTTTCGGGGATGAGCCTCACCGAATGTTGAAGGTTGTCCAACGTTTCGCCATCTTCCGGGTAAATATGTTGGTTGCGTCAATTAACCAGTAAACCAGCCAAAAAGCTAAATAAGAGCAAAGTTTTGAGTGAGTGTCAGATGTCCGTTGTTAGGTTACACGGTTACTACGTAAGAAACGTAAGCTGCAAAAGATAAACCATGTAACCTTATAAACCATAACTGGAAATGCGCTAATGCTAAAGGGCTTGGATGCTACGTTAGAATATTTCCATGAAGGGGTGAAATACTGCCTGAGGAGAACTGCGTTAAACAATTTCGACAGAAAGGTTATCGCGCGCTTGGATAGATGTCTCAGGATCCTGTTCAGAATACCGTTAGGGTCCGACGTCTCCCCAACCATGAATCCCCTGATGTCCTGAAAGTCCTCCGAAGCAACGGGTTAATTTGGGTTTGTTGTTTTAAAGCCTTAAATAGGTCATGGAGTAGGCGGCAAGTGGGATGTGATGGATGTGATGGATCTGATTGGCGGAGCGGGAAGGCTGGCTGCTATCAAACTGATGACGAGCAACTAGATGAAGAAGTGGTAATGGAAACCGAGGTTTTGCATTAAACTTTAGCCGGGAAAGCTTTAGGACACGTGTCAATAGAATATTCACGGGCTTATTAGCCAGCTCGGTATTAATTTATCAATTATTAAGCTGTTTAACAACGTTACTTTGACTGCAGAGGATGTCGAATCAGAAGGGAATGTGTTTTATTTATGGATGCTGTAAGCAGTTCAGAAATTTTACGTGAAATGGCAGGATGAGTCAGTAATAAATTCGAATGGTATTGCAGGACGGGATTGAATTTGAGAGTCTATATCAGACTTTATGTGAAGTGACTGAGGAATGTATGGCAAACCTCGTCCATAACGTGGTGATGGAGGAATACGATAATGAATGTTATATGAGGATTTTTAAGGACGTTGTGATGAATTATTTGAAGGTATTATGCCGGTAATCGCTAGGACAGATTTATGATAATCACAGAAATTCCATCATAATTTCCAGTAATTCAGCCTAGATTTGAACTGATACCTTCCTGATAAACGTGTGTACTGTTGCTGTTCCAAATTCCCGTGTTTCTGAATACACGTGATGGCTGGATTTAGATTTTAATGAAAGTTATTTCTGACTTTATGTGGAGTCGGCTTAGAAGTACCAGCTTAAATCCATGAATCTGAGAATTTCCCCTAAGCATGAGATTAGCTTACATTACTATTCACGATAGTTAAGTAAATACCTGTGACGTATTAAACCTGATAAGTCACGTGCTGCACTACTAGCAGAGCGAAAAACGTAGTGCTTGTTCTGATCTGACGTAAACTCTGTGGTCAATACTTCGTAACACTAATTATACAAAATTTAGTAACAAAACAAACAAATTGATACCGATATAACGACACCATGAATTAACAGCATAGTAGAGGAAATCAACAGGCACACGTCAAAGATGTTTCTACTAAGGACTAATGTTTTACACTAAGGATTAGGAGGTTTCGCATGTCAATTGTCTCCCGGATCGCCCACGTCACTAGCACGTTTTTCATTCGCTGGGCAGAAAAAAAACTTTGAGGCACTGAGACATTTTTGAGGGAGACTGGAAGAGGTGTCTTCCAAAACACAATGCGCTAGTGTTAATTAGTACTTAACGACTTTGGACGAGCCGGATAATAGGGAGGGGTGGGAAGTCACAGTGGCAACAGGTCGAGGGAGAAAAAGTCGACTGGAGCGACACGACCCACTGAACACGGCATACTGTAAACGTGAAACGAATATCAGAAGAATGGACGAGAAATCCAGGGAAAGAATAAATAACTGAAGCAAATTTTAGGGATGACTCTGGCGAGTGGGAGAGGAAATGTTCCAGAGAAAAAGCTTAGTAATGAGACAACGATGTACAAACAGTCGTAATGACTGCTCCACCTTTTATACCTTTCCAAATAACAATTTAACATTAAAGGTGACCAGTTCAGTGTTAACTCACGTAAGCATCTAACAACTGTAGACTGTGCCTACACCAACCGGCATTTCTAGTATATTTGTCCATAACTCCGACATGCATATTTATCTGATTTCAGAAGGATAACAGATCTCATCTTGTCTAACGAAACGACAAGACATCTAACTCGAATTTCTTCTATAAGAACAGGGTGTTTTGAGGCTGCCATATTTTTCGTCACCCACCCCAGACGAATGGGACATTATTCTACCTTGAAATTACTATAACACCTCCCTTCATTAACCTAATTTATAACTTATAATTACAGTAATGTGGAAAACCTGATAGGAGATACCACTTTAAGACGTATGTGTTAAAAGGTGAATAACATGATTTGTTTTAGAGAAACAGAGTTTGTGTGAGGATACGTATTTGAGCCTTCTAGAAACACAGTCCAGCACTGAGCTAATGTTAACACGGGAATGAACTATTTGGTACCATAAAATGCAGGAAATATATTTAATGCGTGAACAACTATCATCTCCCAACAAGGTCTCCTTCTTTGAATATGATTAAAGTTATATATTCGCAGGTTATTTAATGATGCTTTTTCAACTATAGAAGATACGTAAAGTCGAATGTGGTCGTACAATGTATGCATATCTGTTAATTGAAGAAAAATGCGCTAACTGATGAAAATGTACACCAAACTACCCAATTTATAACTTCGTAACGAGCTCAAAAGTTATAAGAGATTTCAATATATTGATATGACTTTAAACAAACTGAAAATTTTCGAGTAGTAACATGATGTACTGTTTATAATTTCTGTGATACTAATCCACCAAAATTTGAGCCCAGTTTGCATTAGAAGCCATGGCGTTTACATAGTATACATAAATTTATGGGTGTTTATTAATTTAAATACACTACAAATAGTTCGTAATATAATGTTACGATCTATCATAAATAAATAGGGCATGAGCGTGATGGCCGAATTGAACAGATTTAAAATACGGTACAACAGTGAGCTGTTTTGAGACGATAATGAACCTTCGGGTTTCAAAAAATATGGCAATTTCCAAATCTGACCAACGACATTGGTTCTCTCAGAATCGTTGTATGAACAATCAATAGGAATTTGCCGATTACTTGCACCCAGCCACTGTCAATTTCAGTTAGTTCCGAGCTGGTAACACTTGCAAACCAAGACCAGGCACACGATCTATATCACGGATTTAATCCAATATTAAAGCGGTCACAGCATGTTCACCGTTCACCCGCATCTACTGGCTAATAAAATGTGGAGCTTTACCTACATTTCCCTCATACGTCATTATGTTCTGGTATTTGCGCGGTAATAATATTAATTGTTTAGCTGAACAACGCAGCTGTGTAAGATCCACAACTCTATGTTTGCAAATTAAACATTATGCAATCTTCTGTTGGCATATAAAAGCAACGAAGTTCATGGTCCCGTTAACAATAATTAAACAGCGCTGTGGCCCGTTTATTGACAGAGATTGTGTTTAACGTTAGCAAGTTTTAATAATGTCCTGCCTCTAAAAAATTATGCATAGAAGTTGATTTTATAGCCTGAAAAGTTAATAGGATTTAAAAATTAAATTTGTTTCATAAAGGAGCTTTGAAAGTAATGTCACCGTCTAAAATTATAATAATAAAACATTTTGACGTAAAGAGAATTTATAATCGCGTCATTTCTGTTGTAAAATATAATACCGATATCGTAAAGATCTTGTGTTACTAATACGCATATGAAATTTTCAGAATATTATTAGGCCTATCTATTTCAGGTATTACTTAACATGAAATTAATATTTATTAAGTAAATAACATACAAATATTTCCACTTTTTTATTTATAAAAACACGCAGTTCTATTTATGGCTTTATTTATAACGCAATTCTCATATGAGTGAATACAAAGCCTGCTTCGCATTCGGAGAAACTGGAGTATGAATCTTGGTTGGCAGACCGACTAACCTAACTGACGTTTGTCGTGATTTTCCTTCATTTTTCGACCAAGATTCTGCCAACTTAAAAATAATTATCATTCCAGGCTACACAAACTGTTGATAAAGCATCGATAAGAATCAATCAACTTTATAACACAACATAATATCAAACTTCTTCTAAAAATGTTCAGTTCTTATGTATTTTGTTTTGAAACCATTGCAAAATTTTGTTATACAAACTACAACACAATTTTATGTACTTCCAGACATTATCTGTCAGGTAATAATGAAATCTTATGGTAGATCAGTCACAAGGAAATGCAGATAGAGACGCGTTGTAAAATACAAGTTTTGCAGGTGAGATTTCAGGTTTTCAAGAAAAAGGGAGTCTGAAGATGACTGTCTTCTGGAATGTTGTCACGTAAAAGCAACTGTGAAACGTCGGTAAATCTCTACACTGCGCAACAACCCAGAACACATTTATCTTCCGACGTTTTTCAGCCAGTTACGTAATAGTAAGAAGCGTAGGTTTCCTTGAACTTTTTCAATTCGTATTTGAATTTCGGATTATCACTTGAAAAACAAAAGATAAAATGTACTGAGCAAATACAGGGATTTTTAGAATAGTCAAACTGCACATTGGTTAAATGGCAATGATATGAAAACACATGTAGAGAACAAGAGAATATGTTTATTTTGCAACAGGATATTGTTCAGGACTGTGTGTTTACTGCATGACTGCCCAAGTTCTCAGTAAAGACGCTAATTAGCAGATCGTTCTATCCTTCAGGTGCTCCTACAATTAAGTGACTTTCAGGAGATAAAGGTGCAAAAGGTGTAAAGGAAACGAAAGGAATACAGAGGGTAAGATATAAGATACGAAAGTAATCCTCCTCGTTGAATTTCAACTAATTACTTCCACTAATAAGCCTATGCCGTCACAGTAGCCGCGCAGTCACTGGGACCGTGGGTTCGAATCCCACTCAAGCCATGGATGTTTGTCTGTGTTGTGCTGTCCTGTGTACAGGTAGAGGCCTTTCGACGGGCCGATCCCTCGTCCAAGGAGTCCTATCAACTGTCTAATAGATCAAAGCCAACGAAAGTTGGGATCGCACTGAAGAATGGGTCGTATAAAATAAAAAAGGCATATATTTCAAAACTGGACAACGGTGATTTCCAAACGAGTTTTGTCCTTCCCAGAAATATCTTTACAACCGTGAAATATTGATGATATTAAACATTATATTAAAATTTACGATTACATTTATTACTCTTAACAGTGGGGAGCACCTAAAATTCAATGTCACAAATTCCCAAAGAATCCTGAGCCAAAATAATATTCGACCAAGTGTCGATATCTCACATATAAGGTCGATTCTTGTACCCTACGCATGGGGAAGATACATTTTCACACGCAGTGTATAAATGCTCTAGTTCCTTCACGAGGTTGGCGTATTCATAATGATCACACAATTCATTTCCCACAGCGTTGTGTCAGAGTTGAGTTACAAATGACGTCCCATTGGACAATGGTCTTTCACCATCCTCTGCCAACCTCAGCTATTTATATCCCCTGAACTAATAAAGAGAAGGTATCGTATGCATTGCAATAAGGAACAAGCAACATTAACTTGCAAATGTACGCAGGAAAACAATCTCTATGCAAACCGGCCCAGTTCTCTAATTCTGGATCTTACGAAGTGTCATGAACACAAAAAGGAGAAGCTGTATGAGGAAGCTCTGTCGGATTCTTACACACCCCGACAAATGTCTGCAAACCTTCTAGCATAAGAACATGATCTGTTAATAGTCTGATATCCGTTCTTCAAGGTGGAAATGTTTTAAACAGGTTTGAAATTTTAACTGTAGATCAGACATTTCTATTATCCGTTTTCTCATTTCGTTTTTGATTCCCTTTCTCTTTTTTCTCTATTCCCCCTTTTCCTGTTTCCTGCTTTCCTTAACGACTTTCTGTCATTCTCTGCTCTTTTACTTTCTACTTCTTCATTTATTTCTGTCTTACTTATCTCTTTCTTAATTTTCTCTCTCCCTCTCTCTCTTTATTAATACTCAGTAGCCGAAGATCGTCTAAATCATGTACCGAGTGATTAGAAGCTCGAGTACAAGACTTAAGGAGTTTGCTGGAAAATCATTTGAAGCAGGCAAGTAATTTCTTTTCGGATTACTCACACTCCAGAGTTGGAACGTTTTTACGCTAATGTTGCTACCATTATTGTGTTGTCTTTAAAAAATGTAAACAGATCGTTTTAACGTTAACATACCAATTAATCTCCATGTATGCAAAAAGACAGAAAAAAAGCAATTTTGCCATTTTTTGTAGAATTTTTCAATCGTCACTTCAGGACACTTATTTTTAAAAGTCTACTTTTCTAAGTAGGTTTTGAGGTTCCCACGGCGGTGATTCCGATGTTGGCTGAGTTGTAGCGCCGTGTAATCTGGTAGAAGTTTAGCAACGTTTCAGAGGTCCTTGCTGCCTCCATCATCAGGTCGATGAGTCGATGGCGGTGGCAAGGACATATGAAACGTTCATCTACCAGACTACACGGCACTACAACCCACAAGACAGGCATCTTAGACTGCTCTTCTGTTTGGGGTGTGGGGACTTGTCAGGGCACTAAACGTACTGCACATTATCACAACAAACGTTCCTGAGCACACGTCTGACAGCGACGTCAAACTGAGCCCCTGACGGAAACAAGTTGTCTAGGACGGATGTCTGCAGCAGCCACCTCAATGTGAAGTAATTAGATCGTCGCGATCCTGAACTTCCGTGACATGGACTACGTACTCCACTTCTTGCAGATACTGACTGCCTCACCAGTCCAAAACACAAAGCACAGACAGAAGTTGAGGGGTATCTACAATTTTGTTGAATCCAGCACGTGCATGCGCCATGACAGTACCATTTGCTCTTGATAATGTTCTTACAGGTAGAACGGTCCGAAATTGATTAACAGCTCTTCAACTATCTGTGCCCTCGTCAAATGACGTCAAAAATAAACATAAAGCTACATGAAAGTAAAAATATCGTCATTCGGAAACGGTGGTGAATATGAAAACGTAAATTATGTAAAATTTGTTCTACGAATAATCCCCCCTCCAAGTATTGTAGCTTTTAATCACTGGCAAAAGTGCGACTGAAATAATCCGAGTAATTAGCTGACTTACAGGCAGACATACACTATTCTCTATGCAGCCAATAGTTAATTAAGTAATTCATAAACTGAAGACCTCCGAACAAGAGTGGGATAACACAAAAGTAGGAAAATCTAGAATAAAAACTTCAATCTCACTTACGTCCTGCTCTTATATGTGGGATAAGACGTGTGTCTTTCGGTATTCTACACGCGAGTGCGTATACACACACATCCCAGCATAAGGCACAACTCGTTAAAGTTGACGGGTGTTAAACCGTAATACAATTTACTGTTGCGTTATTTTTGCAAACCGAATTGAAACTACAACTTCAATAAAAGGTTAATAGATTTTGATATTTTCACGGCGAATGACAAAACATAATTAGTTAATTTTCCTGTAAAGACCGAAGAAGATAAAGAAAAATACTATTATTATGCCAAGATTCAAAGCGGGCACATCCCAAATACAAACGAAACGCTGATTTGTTAGGTTAATGGGGGTGTTGCCAACTGGGGAAACTGTGAACTAAATACAATGAAATAATATTTTTCAAGGTAAATTCACTTGAAAAGAATTCTTTGAAAGTGTGCAAATAAGATAATATGCCTGAGGCTTGAATAAACGTCCGTTGTAATTCATGTCAAAATAATTCAATTTATACACAGAAATTAAACGTGTTCAAAGTAAAAGAAACACTTTTATGTTTTCCTCCTTCTTTAAAGTCCTCAAAGAGATTATACAAATGAAAGGCATATTATTTCTGCGTTCAATAAAACATAAAACTGGGGGAGACAAGAGCTGAAATAAACAAGCATTATTCTCTTGCAAAACATCTTAGACACACAGAATACGATATTCTCTGTCCTCTCAACTCCCACACACCAGAATATCTTCTGAAAGACGTCTTTCGTAAAGGTCTTAATATGGAATTGAGATCTGTTCAAACTGGACGTACAGAAATATTCTCTATCCTTACCCAACATAACATAATTCAATCTGACATAAACCTAAGCCAACGAAACTACTCAAACTGCCCCAACACATCCCGATCCAATTAACATATAACCTAACGCTACATAACCTAGCATAACCTGACTAAAACTGATCCAGAGAGGGTTCCGCCCTAACCAGGGCTTCACCCATTAAGGAACATCTAATAGCACAATCATGGCAACAAAGACAACCGATGTAGCCAAGGTAAGCAAGGTAACCATGGTGGGGCAAACATCATAAAAATGCATGATTTGAGGTTATCACAGCGGTGAGTATGAAGATTTCTGTCATCGCCCTACCTCTGAAACGTTGGTTAACATCTACCATAATACACGGCGCAACAGCCAAGAAGACAGAAATCTTCATCATAATAAATGATGGCAAACAAGGTAGCAACGACAACCAAAGAAACCATGGCAAACATGGTAACAAAGGCAACTAAGGCAGAAATGGTAACCCAGCGGTATGGACATAGACAGTCAGACATATAAGCGTTCTTTTCATTCCCCTTTGCAAAGAACGCACAAAAATTCCGCTGATAAACCATACCTTGAGCCAGCATAACTCAAGAAACACCTTAACTTCTATTTCTGTATTGATATTCTTCTTCTGTTAAATACATTTCTTAGGTCTCACATGTTCCCTAAGAATCAAAGTGTTACTGGCATTGAAGAAGGTTTTATGACCATGAAGAGTATCTTTGTATTTACGGGGCAAACTTTTAAGTAGCAGAGCTTGAGGTAAAATCTGAAAACATTTTCTTTTAATCGATTTCGTATGATTCTTAGTTTTAGTTCCCCGGAGTTGGACTCCATATTAAGACACACCACAGTCTTTCTGCTACCTGACAAGCTCCATGTAATTAGAGCGCTCTCACCACCTGTTAAACAGAACAGGTAATTTACAAGCCCTGAAGCCTCTTAGCTGTTTAGACAACTTTGTTGAGGGTTGCAACTGACCACTAACTTCCATGGATCCCTCATCCGTTCTCAAGTATCAAAACCACTTCAGCTGAACCGACATCCTTTCAATCTACTTATCGTCTTATTTTGTATAATATGGCGCATGATATCTGGATTTTGCCTCTGTCCCCATAAGTTTTGAACCAAGTGACGGATTTTCATGAAACTTGGTTCAAATGACATGCCAGTAGAGGCCACCCCTTTTGTATTTTTGATTTCTTGCCAACATGACATTAGATTAGGATTCTTTTGTTTTATGTGTTAAAAGATTTTTAAAAAAAGTTAAAATTTTTAAAGTAAAATATAACGCTCGCCCTATCTCTACATTTGACTTCCTGTTTGAGATCATGACCATACAACAAAAACTGTGAATAGAAATATGCTACGAATTGTTTTACTTATTAATTTATGGTTCTTGCCAGCCTCGAAATATAGAGGGTGTCCCAGGAATAAAGGTCAATATTCTGGGAGGTCATAGTATCGGTCATTCTAAGCAAAAATCTATATACATGTGTCATATTCCGAACGGTTTCCGAGATAGAGTTATTTCAAAGCCAATTGCTTCCATTAATACAATTCACTGATGAAGCTACTTTCACCCGTAACGGAATCAACAACACACGTAACTCGCATCGATGGTCTCACGACAATCCACGTGGTACTGTGGAAACAAATTTTCAACGTCGTTCCTCTTTCAATGCGTGGTGCGGTACAATCGATGCCATATTGATTGGTCTCGTTATTTTAGACGATCGTATGACAGGACAAAATTACCTACACTTTCTGCCAAATGGATTACCAGAAGAACTAGAGGGCTTTCCTTTGGCTACACGGATTGCTATGTACTCTCAGCATGACGGAGCCCCTTCTCATTATACCCGACTTGTGATGCAACATCTCAGTGACACTTTCCTTAATCGGTGTATCGGTCGTGGCGGTACCATTAACTGGCCACCAAGATCTCCAGACCTAACCCCGTTAGATTTCTGTTTCTGAGGGTGGATGAAGAGTGAAGTGTACAGAAGAAAAGTGGATACACGAGACGAACTGCTCGATCACATAATGGAAGTTGTCGCCCGCACAAAGGAACGTCAAGATGCACTCAGACGAGTAACACGCCATGTCCTCAAACGAGTTGCAAAGTGCATTGATGTTGACGGTGAAATTTTCGAAAATGTATTATACTAAGTAAACTGTACCAACTTTGTCACTTGAACAATAAATACCGGTATTAGAAACACAACGTAATATCTCTTTCTTATCAACAATTTTGCAACTGTGCAGTGAAATAGCTCTATCTCGGAAACTGTTCGGAATAGGACACTTTTTTGCGTAGAATGACCGATTGACATCCCTGAATTTGACCTTTCCTCCTGGTACACTCTGTATAATGCAGCAGTTGGTATAAAGGTAAGTACCATAATTTCTTCCCAGAACTTATTTAATTTCATAATATAGACCCTTTTAACATTCAATAAAGTGTAAATTTTTGATTTGATTACTTGTAAACAATTTGTTACTAACTGTAATTAACAGAACAAGTATATATTATTCATGACGATTATGGAGTGACCGTAGTAATTTAATGCTAGTGTTCTACTACCTGTCAGCTCTGGGTTTCGCTTTAAGCTCTGTTCAAACGATGCATTTAATTCGTGCAGAACCCATTATTAAATCAAAAGCAGTGAAATACTAGGACAATGATGGAGTTAAGTGGTGCTTGGCGGCCAGACTACTTACGATAAGTGGCAGGCGACGTGTGTATAAATCACCGCGATGCTCTGTGACTTCTCCCAAAAATAAACATTCTCGATATTTATCTATTAATTTATTTGTAGCTTATTTAATGACGCTGTCACTAGTTCAAACTATGTAAAGTCGAAAAACTCTTCAGAGAAATAATTTCTGGCGTTTGATAAAGTTTTTATTGTAAAGATTACAAAAACTTCAAGACAGCCGAACATTGATCGTTTTGAAAAACGTGTCATATTCGCGTGGATTATCAAAGACCGGTGCTAAAATTGTTAAAGACATATAAATCCATTAATGACTAAGATGCTTAGTACGAAAGAAGATAAATATCCTATAACTGACACCGATGGGTTATCCAAAGCGAACACTAAGAAAAGAGAGGGTGTGATTTACTTGAACATTGCGCCTATCATTAATGACATAATTCTGGGCAAACATCAGCAGCTATAAAAATGTGAACATGACTTGTAACTAAGAGAAATTTTAAGGTTCTTCTGGCTGTAAATCATGAAGATGGCTGTCTTCTGGGATGTAGCACCGTACAGTCTCATAGAAATTTACCAACATTCCAGAGGTGCATACTGCTTCCACCATCAGAACGGTCATGATAGAGGTAGTAAGTACCTGTACAACTTCAGTCTATTTCAATGGGACTATGTCTTCATGACTTACCATTTTTCACACCCGCTTATTAGATTCTGTTTAAATTCGCTTCATATTCATCGTTAACGAAGTATAACTGACCAAATCTCCAAGGGTCCACCACGGTTCATACTAAAGGAATTCAATGAGAAATGATCAAGCAATTCAACTGTCCTGTGTCGCTCTGAAATACTTCAAGCCAAATCCCGGAAAATTTGTTTTGTAACGTTTAAATTTCTGACGTTAAAGGAATGCTTTTAATATTTTTTTAATGCTCCCTTGACATTAAACAGATTTACATCCGAAGCTAAAAGCAAAATAAGATTCTTAAATTTACGACGATTTCAAGTATCGTTTTCGTTTTCTGCGCACGGAAATTGCAATGGTGACTTTTATGGATTTTCCCCCAATTTATCTGTTACATAGCAACACAAATAACAATGAAAGGAAACGTGACTTTGACTTTAAGAAGGTCCTTATTTCTCTCTAACCTTACGTTAACACAAAGAAAGTACTAACTCCATACAGAGGAGGCCAGGTTGAATAACCACCAGCAGCTCAGATGGTATATTTTTACTTCAATGTTTGCATGTAAACTGGTATTTTCCCCTTTATTTATTTATACTTTATTTAACGATGATTTTTCAGTAGCTAAGACTATATTGCGTCATTTGAGAGGATGTGAAAAGAAGCGGTCGTGTCCTCATTTAAGGCACTATCCCAGAATTTTCCCGGAGGGACTGAGGAAAACCACAAAAACTCAATCAGGACAGCTGGTCTCCGGGCCGAGATTTTAACCCGGGACCTACCGAATGCCAAGTGGGAGCGTTAACTTCTTGACCACGTTTTGTGTATGTATTCGGTTTTAACAAATAATTTTTATGGTGTTGGATGTTTTCTGTGTTTATTTCACGATTGTGTTTAAAATGTTCGTAATAATTCTGCATTCACGACTTTCGTATGTTAAAGTGTGTCAGTCTGTTGTATTAAATTTCGTATGACATACATGTAAAAAATGTGTCTATTTTAAAAACCTGATACCAACACCTGTAACACTGCATCAATACACCTTCTTGCATTACGACCGAAGATAGCAATCTGAATTATCCTAAACATAGGGCTTCATAAGTTTAGTCATTTCATAACTTCCTCATGAGGAAAGATTTTCCTCAGTACCTTCCTCTCAAGTACCCTCAATCTACGCCACGAAGACAAACGGGGAAGGTAGCGTGTAGTTCCAGGGATTCTTAATCTCTGCTCTAGATGGAAGTAAGTGGACAGCTTCAAGCTCCAGTACCTTTACCCTAGTAGGAAAAAGGTGGATATGGGGCTATTTGGATCTTAGAAACGGTCAGGACGTGAAAATAAAATTATGAACACAACTTTGCAGTTAGAAACGAATCAGAGGCAATCAGACTACGAATGCAACCTATACAGTCAGATAACATTTTCCCTTGAATTTACTTGTAAATATTCATCTTATTTAAACGTTTCAATTACTTCTGTATCTAATGTCATGTTTTTATATTTCTTGTGCGATAACATTAATCTAAATTTTGATTTGCACCACATACAAATACAAGGCTTATGCTGTGGTGATTTTAGATTTCTGTCTTCTGGGTTGTTGCACTGTGTAGTCTGGTAGACGTTTACCGGCATTACAGAAGTACATAGTCATAACCCTGATGATGGAAGCAGCAAGCACATCTGAATCGTTGGTAAACTTCTACCACAGCCATCTTAGAAGCTTATACTGAACCCACAAGACGCAAAGCTAAATCTTGGAGATACGTTCCTTTATGTAGGTAGCTAATATAAAATTTCGTTTCAAATAATTTCCGAATTGAATCACAGACTCGAGCCAGACGACTCCCCAAATGTGCATTAAGTTTATGCACTTGGTGAAAAAACGCAACAAAGCGACCGTTACCAAAAGCTACCTTATGTTGACTATTCAGACGGGCAGAGAATTCCTAGCGTGTTAGCTAAATCTCTTATTTATAACTGCATACGTACGTAGAAGCTAAACTTCTTGGCGCGTGAGCGACCGGTACGAGCGGCTTGCAAATTGCATTGGAGCTGCGGGACGTCCATTTCGAATTACAGATGCTCTGTTCATCGTCTCTTGCAAGCGGTAATGGCATGGTCTACAACCCAGTTAGTACGTTAGAGCTACAGCGAGTATCATATGCCAGCGCACATTCTTGCGGAAGAATACGGAAGCTCTTTCCATATGTGAAGTTCGTTTCACAGCTGCACGGACAGCAAAATACTGTACTTAGCTGTACCAGTAACAATGTTAAGTGGTTCTTACAGAATTAGGTGTTCTTTAGTCCCTTGGGCGAGCGAATAATACCTTATGGTCTGGTCAAGTCTATCTGAAAATATGATTAAAGTCCACTGTTGTACAACATTGGGATAAAACACCAATTGTTGTAACTCGCAGTTTCGAAACAATGGGACCTCCCATCAAATTACATAAAAATTATATAAGGTCGGTGTGGGTATATAGGTATTTGTGTAAAAAAAGTAATTTGGGACCAGAAAGCATTAATGACCTCGCAAGAATAGCCTATGGCACAAAAGTGAGCCGGGAATACATTGGTTCAAGAATGACCTAAGTCAGCGGTTCTCAACCGTTTTCGCTGGCGTAACACTAATTCTAATTCAAATGTACCACTAACCAAATGAGTTCAGGGAAAACTTATTTATGTTAATATAGTCCTTCAGCCAGGTGCTTTATCGCTGCAAATGACGTATGTAAATCTTTGGACGTATTTAGCATAAACATTGTCTCCCTTGAGCGAACGTTCTCAACAAGGGAAATGATCTAGATAGGTTGTCTTGATAGATGATCTAGCTTCGTTATCTGTTTTTTATATTTCTTTAACGTTTTACATTACAATTATATTAGTGTTCCCTAGGTGGATTATCTGCTATTATTTATATTTCTTCATTTATTTTGCTTTGTGTTAATATTGTTTATCTTTTGGGTCTGCCTGTACTTGGCTGTTATATTTAAAACTCTACATGTATAAGTTTAGTTAATCTGTTTGTATACTATTTTTCATTATTATTTCACTATTATTGTATGTATTATCAGTGTTTGCCTGTTATTGCCTTCTTGCTGTTGGCAAACACGTAAATAAATTAATTGAATTGAATTATCTTTTGATTTTCATTACTTAGTTCGCGTACCACCAGTGGTACGCGTACCATAAGTTGATAAACGCTAACCTAAGTGATATGGCGTAAAGAACGCATTAGCAATATTGGCTTACCCCACAAAGTACGCATTTTCAATCTTTATTACGACTGTTTATTAAATGTTGAAACTTTAGGATAGAATTAAAATGAACGAACGGTCCTGACGTATTTCAGATTATTATCTCAGCATTCAGACTGAAGCGTCATCATACAAATGTCAGACACGAGCCTGTAATCGTGAAAAATAAGAACACGTAACGATTTATAAAACTACTCTTAATTAATGGGTCATTTAACAATGTACCTTCTCTGCATATGAAACACTTCGTTAAATAATAAAAAATCAATCAGCATCATACAACACTTCTACTTTTAATGAGTATCTTCTGCCTTAAAGTCAAAGAAGAAACACTTAAATAAATTATATACAGTATTTTCTTTGTTATTTTGACAGGACGTAATGTGATGTGTCACAAAGTTGCTTGAACATACACACCCACAACATAAACCCAGGTACCGTCATAAGCAAGTGTTCGTTTCATGCGTCACTCAAGAAATTCCGGTTGTATAAAGCAGCGAGTGGTTAATTTTAAGGTACAAAGTATTGTAGTAACCCTTCTCCAGCAGTTACATCATGAAATCCACCCCTCGTCCTTTATTGCAGTCAACATATGGACTTAATATTAGCTGACCTGTAATCGGGACCTGGTACTAACAACATGATTTGGGGTGACATTTTTTATTACGATGCGTTATACAACATGTAAAGCACTTACTCAATATCAGTAAGTGGACGGAATAAATAACTAAACTGCGCAGAGTTTCACTTCAGGAGATGAGAGTCTTGTAACCGGTCAAGGAAACATTCGATTTTTATGAACCCTGAGGGTTCATTATCCCCCACTTAATGGTACCTGCACCTTGTCCTGGTGGTGGGGCTTGAGTACCTCAGTGACCCCAAGAGCTACTGGTAGGACCTCCCTAGCCAGACTGGTCGAGAGGGAGAATTCAGACTGAGACAGGTACCCTGGTCCTCCAGGTTGGTGGTTGGTCGCAAGGCTAACAACCTTGCACCGTAAAAAGGAAGATGTTTCGAAACCTCAATCAAAGCCTTAGACAGACGGACCTAACAGAGGATCGAATGGAAGAGGAGAATTGAGGAGGCCATGGACCGAATACTGACCTGAGAGCCATAGAAGAAAAAAGAAAAAGAGGGTTCATTATCGTGTCCATAAAAGCGAATCATTGGACCCTATCCTAAGTCAAATACACCCAGTTCACACAGTCACACACGGTGTCTTTAAGACCCGTTTTATTATTATCCTCCCATCTATGCGTCTGTCTCCCAAGCAATAAATAGGATAAATTACAGTTTTCGAGAGAGTTCTGTAGAAGTTTTCAGACTTCTTCTCCTCGTAGTATAGATGGACGGATTTTGGTGAAATTTGGTGCGAACATTATGCCATTACGGTATAACTTGAAATTTTAATTCTTAATTTACTGCAATCAGCAATATTGTCATGGCGGATGAAGGAACTTGTAAGGCAGGGTCGATATTAGCGCCATTTTAAATAGGGTAATGCAATGATATATAGTATTAGATCTTCTAAAATACACAGATTTGGTAGAGTAATTATTTTGTGCAATGTGAGAATGTGAAACAAAATATGGCGACTGCATAAACGAAGAAACCGAGTAACAAATTAACTATTTACATAATCAATTAACTTGTTAAGTAACCAATTAACTATCTGGCTAACAAACTAGATAACAGGTGGTTTTAATAACTACGAAATCGCATAATAAATGTCTCTATTTCACTGGACAGCCTAGTTTGGTTAATGCGGTTATGCATCTGTTGGAAATGTCACGTACAGCGTAAACCGTTCACTGTGCATTACATATCCACATTTAAGCTAATAATCTAGAGATGTACTCTATGCCTGCATCAGCTTCAGAATCAACAGATGTAAGTGGGGAGGGTCAGATACGGTGCCGAGTATGAAAATGGATGTATTCTGGGTTGTTGCACCGCGTATTATGGTAAACGAAAAGGAATTAGCCAGCCAGAGCCATGGGATGATAAGAGGAAATAGGGACTAAAGATTTCCGTCTTCTGGGTTGTTGCGCGGTGTAGTCTGGTCGATGTTCACCAACGTTTCAGAGGTCAAACTGCCTCCGTCATGACAGGCTTTATGACCTCTGAAACTTTGGTAAACATCTACTATACTACACAAAGCAACAACCCAGAAGACAGAAATCTTCATACTCACCGCTGTAAAAACCTCAAATCTTACGAAATAGAGACTGTCAGTGCCAATAACAAAGAGTCCCGAAAGAGAACCAGGGAGAAAGAATGGGTCAGAAGAGACAAAGAGGAGGGTATGATAAAGTGCTGGCTGGTCTTACCTATCGTACTCTTCCAGAGAGGTTGCAGTAGTATCAGAATTGGTGGAATAACTTCCGTGTAGGAGAAAATGGAAGAACTCACAAATAAACCTGCCCCAGTGACATACTATGACGCACTGATTCGTGTCTTACATTTTCAACTAGCCTCACTGAGGTTTTCCGCGATTTTCCTCAGTTGTAAGGAAAATGACAAGGTATAATTAAAAAGGAGCACGGCCTGTCTACAAGTCGGAGAGGCCTTCAGCCAAAGCGATATAAACTCTTCTGTGTTGAGGATTCCCAGACATCTCCCAACCAAATTTATTTTCGCAAAGAATAAATTGCCTGATGGGATCATCCTCCCACCAGTTGCAACAGCCCCCAGTCTGAACATGTCACTGCCTTCAACCAAGACAATTCCTTTAACGTAAAAGCATCCCCAGTTATTGTTTGCAGGTAACCGTTCACCAATTGCAGCTATGCGTTCGTACGTAGAAATGATCTAACCTAAAAAGGAGCGAAATTTTTTCTCGCGAAAATCTCCGTTTTTGGTTCGTTGGTTGGTTCTTTGTCACTATGTTCACCAAAAATCGAAGACGGACCACGATAAGTTCCTCGCAATAAACTAGTGACTCAACAGCAGACACTAATTCTGCTCTTATAGATACAGGTAGCCCTCGATTTACGCCGGGGATGTGTTTCTGGACGAACCGGCGTAATCGGAATCCGCGTAAATTGGAACGATTTTATAATGTAAATCAATGGGAAGTCAATGACATGCGTTCCCAGCATCCGAATATTCAATTTAATTCAATTCAATTCAATTAATTTATTTACGTGTTTGCCAACAGCAAGAAGTCAATAACAGGCAAACACTGATAATACGAGGCGCGTCCTCAAAGTAAGTTTCCCACTCGTCCCACAGCTAGCAAACCTTATATTGCGCGAAGCGACTGTGCGTACGTGATAGAGCAATGACGTAGCATGGCGCATGCACTAACGGCACCTCCCGCGTTCTCACAGTAGCATCGTTGCAGCTGTTGAAGATGGAGGTTCTTATTCCAGCTCCCGCCGACTGTGAAGTGCGGTCAGTGATAACGCTAGGCCGCACACGGCTCGACGGACAGCAAGTCTCCTGCAGGAGTTCAGCTGGGAGGTGTTTAATCATTCACCCTACAGCCCGGACCTCGCTCCCAGTGATTTCCATCTTTTCCTACACCTCAAGAAATTCCTGTCCGGTCAGCGTCAGCGTTTTGAGAATGACAGAGAGGAGGAGATGGTTGTCACACAGTGGTTCCAATCCCAGGCGGCAGACTTCTACGACACAGGTATTCAAAAGTTGGTCCCACGGTATGACCAATGTCTCAATTCCGGTGGCGAATATGTTGAAAAATAGCTGGACACTTGCTGTATCTGTTGCAATAAATATTTCCATGAAATTGTGTTTTGTTTCTGTAAACGGCCCCAGGGAAACTTACTTTGAGGACGCGCCTCGTACATACAATAATAATGAAATAATAATGAAAAATAGTACACAAACAGATTAACTAAACTTATACATGAACAGTATTAAATGTAACTGCCAAGTACAGGCAAACCCAAAATAGAAACTATATTAACACAGAGCAAAAAATGAAGAAATATAAATAAAAACAAATAATCCACCTAGGGAACACTAACATAATTGTAAAATTTTAAAGAATATAAAAAAACAAAAAACGAAGCTAGTCATCTACCAAGACAACCTATCTGGATCATTTCCCTTGTTGAGAACGTTCGCTCAAGGGAGACAATGTTTATGCTGAATACGTCCAAAAATTTACATACGTAATTTGCAGCGATGACGCACCTGGCTGAAGGACTGTGTCTTAGCGCACTGCTCACAATAAAAGTAGAAAATTCTCTTAATTGCCTCGCCGGCACACGTAAACCAACAGTGTCCATAATTGAATGGCAATTTATTTTGCCCTTAAATACATTAATAAGAAATAACGCATCGAGATGTCGTCGTCTGGAATAAAGTGTTCTAAAATTTAAAGTAGATAGGATCAGTTCATATTTGCGGGGGATATTAAACTGGAAAAATCGGTAATTGCACAAACTGGCAAATTTTCTTTGAATATTTTCTAATTTATTAGAATCTATCTGTGTAAGATTATTCCAAACTACCGAGGCATACTCAAGCTTTGACCTAATTAAAGCATTATATAAAACAACAAGGCTGTCTAAAGAGGAAAAATTATAAGTAATAAAACGAATAAGCCCTAAGGTCCTTAGTGCCTCGGAATGAACACAATTTACATGACAGTGAAAATACAGTTTACTGTCTAACAAAACACCGAGATCATTTATACAATTAGTACGCAAGATTAAAAAGTCACTAACAATGTAATTAAAATGGATACTGTTGGTTTTACGTGTGAACGATATAATTTTGGTTTTATCAATGTTAAGTTCCATATTGTTATTATCACACCACTCATGTACGGAATGGATATCTGCTTGGAGAGCTCTGCAGTCATCCACAGATTTAATATCACAATATAGTTTCAAATCATCAGCAAATAAGAGAAATTTTGAATACTTAATTTTGTCGCAAAGGTCGTTAATAAAAATATTAAATAAGAGAGGTCCCAAGGTAGAGCCTTGTGGAACTCCAGATAACACCGCGTAGAAAGAAGAAGACTGTCCTAAAATGCGAACAAAGGCAGATCTGGATGATAAATAACCTTGGAACCACTTGACATAAGGAGAAGATAGTCCAAAGTTATTTAGCTTTTTCAAAAGAATAGAATGCGGGACTGAATCAAAGGCCTGCCTAAGATCAAAATATACAGAGTCGATCTGTCCCTGTGAACAAACCGACGGCTGAACATCATTAAGGTAGGTAACTAAACTAGTTACCGTAGATTTTGATTTACAAAAACCATGCTGACTGGGGTGTAATTTGAATTTGAAATAAAAGGAAAGGAAGTCAATGGCATGCGTTCCCAGTATCCGAATATTGCCGAGTAATATAATGACATTACATTTAAAGCACTGAAATAACGTAAATAAAATAAAGGGAATTTAAAAAAATATATGTTATACACTTACAATCAGCGATGGCGTGATGAAATGGCTTTAGTTCTCTGACGAAGTCCCTGGTTGAGGATCGTCATGTTTTTTTTAAAGAAGACATGTGGTGTGGACTGTCGTGATTTTTTCTTCTTTATTTCAAAATTTCACGATAAGGCCTCATGGATGCCATAACGCTCCTCTTCGCCGTAGCACAAGAGCAAACTCGCATAAGTAAAAGTTTGCATTTCACAAACAGCTTTTACCGATTTATCGATCTCATTGGAGCAAATTCGCGTTAACGAAACATACATAATTGCAGAGATGACAGTATTTATAATTTTTATTCAAAATCAGCGATGTAAGAATTACGATTTAGTATAAGAATCAGTACGAGAAACATTGTAAAACGTTATAAATAATAGCGAAATATATTTTTCTTAACTTTTTGACTTGCTGGTTTCAAAATCGGCGTTTTTTCTGAATCGGCGCAAATCGAGGGCTACCTGTATTTGCTTTTGTTACTGCGAAGAAAAAGTTCGCTCACCCCAGTCTGCCTACGAATCCTCGGTTTATAAATGGAAAATAAATTGCAACACCTTTAACCAAAGACCCTGCGTTGCTAATCAGATTGACGTATTGATTACTCTAATAAACCCAAAATATAACTCACGTAATAACGCTGCTCAAGGTAAAATAACTGAAAAGGCAGTAAAGGTTTTAAAATATGGTCTAATTACATCAAGTAGAAGAAATCGCGCGCGCTTAAGTTGAAAGTATAACATGCAAGGCATCCATTATGCAAAACTTTTCTTATCTTTTTACTGATATGTGTTGTGATTTCTCTGCTTACGTAGTATACAAGTAAATTGTAATTTGATAAAATAAACTTTTACATTTTAATTCTGTACCTCACAGTCACTCAAGGCAGCCAAAACTCTCATGCTATTCGAAATATTAGTTGGGACAAACTTCCAGCTTTGTGGATTTCTAATGTAATTCAGAGGAATTAGCTTCACATAAGTAAATTCCCGTAAAATTGTTATTTTGGCCCTACTCCATTAAATAAATTATAAAATTTTAACATTATAGCATTTATAAAGCTAGATTATACTTTCGTCACCAATAAAAACAAATGGGGGAGTGTACATAAAGCAGAATCCAGAATTCTAAAAGTTGTAATTTTATAATTTGCGATGGGCAAGACCCAAAGAAATAGTTGTACATAATTTTATGACCCATCATCAGAAACCTTCAAATTTCAACTACATTTCTGATTTTATTTACAGGAATTACCTCTTCATAAAACGAAATCTTTAATTCACTGAAAATAATCACTGCTTCATGCGAATAAATTCATATAAATTCGAATAATTTTGCTAGAACTAAGAAATTTTCTTCAAATAAATTTGAAATATTTCTATTTCTTACTTTTAATACCACATATCTTTAATATAGCCATCAGAATACAATTATAATTCGTAAATAATTAAATTAACACAGAACTACCTGTGAGAAATTTGATTTGTTGAGGTACGAACCGCTTTGTGACGTTACACGCCGTACATATTCAAAGCAACGTAACATGCCTGGTTTATAACACAGAAAAGGCTAATCACTTGTGGCAACTACCCACAGCGCGTGTGAAAAGGCTGTTCTTTGTTCGACGTCGACTAATGCCTACATGAACCATGCTTTTATTAATAGACGTGAGGTCAAAACACGTTATCAAGAGCCATTTTTAATAATCTCACCCCACAAGCTACAATTACTTGTTGCTTCATAACAGACTAACAAAAACTGAAAGCATGGACCGTTCTAAACCTCTATATTGCATAATATCTAACGTGACAACAAAATAAAACAACAACGTTTCTATTCATCGAATCGCCTTCAAAAATTGTAGATCGCGATGAAGCAAGATCATTGGATCGAACTTCAAAAGGCAACTGAAGGAAATATTCATCGCACCATCGACGAAGGAAAGAAATTTAAAAAAGATGGAACAAATAGGGGGGGGGGGGGGGAGATGTAACTGTTTAAAAGAAAATTAAGTTGCCTGCAGCCGGATGTTTAGGCTACATCCTGAACACAGGTGTGGGAGAAGTAGCCGCATGATTAAGGAAAACATTCCGGGTTCCTCTTAAATACAGACACCCAAAGACGGGAACACAGCCAAATCCCGAGACCCGAGAAAATGTGTGTATCAAATACTCCTCAAACAAATGACAATGTTAATAATAATTAACGCGAAAGCTATGAAGAGATCTTGAACAAGATTTTAAATGATAATTTCGTTTTACGTGATGCCAAATTTTAAAATGCTTTTGGGCAGTAGTTTTCTTATTCCACGGAGATAATTCTCTTTTGAAAATATAAGCCTGCCTTATGCGTCACAAGAAAACACTTCACTGCATAAAATACAATTAAATGGAAACAGTTTCTATTATTATTATTAAGATAATATTGTACATTTATGTTTTCAGTTCATTGTTTGCTTGCTTTTGTTTTGTAATGTTTGTATTGTTGTTAGTGCTTGGCTGTTATTGGCCTTTTTGGCTGTTGTCAAGCACTTTAATAAATGAATTGAATTGAATAACAGAAGGGTGTATATTGAAACGTAATGAATGTCAAAAAAGAATTAAGTGTAGTTTATATTATGTATTTGCGAGACGTTGAGATATCAGTCACCTGTAATACAGTTCGTTCACTGATAAAGTTGAACGCAAATGTAACTTCCTGGCTGCCGGTCAAGGTATTCCCGATACAAGTCAAGTATAGCTTTTTTTTTTTTTAAAAAAAAAAAAAGAGCTTACCCATATAATAGCAGTTTCCGTTGGGAACTGGGAAGAGACATTTGCGTTCAACTCTATCAGTGAACGTACTGTATTCATGGACTTTAATTTGAAGAAAATTGACACACATTATTATTTTGGTACTTCAATAATATCTAATGGGAAAGAAATCAAGATGAAAACACAAAGTTATATTCAGTTTGCAAGTTACAGATTTTCGAGGGCATGTCAGAATAAACACGAACTTAACTAATGTTAGATAAGTGGACAGTTCGGGTAAGCAACACATATTCGTACATCTGACACCACATGCATAAAAAATCGCTTGGTATGGCCGAGGTAAAAGTTGAAAACAATTTTGCTGGAAAAAGCATTCTTCACTGTTCCTTTCCGTGCTAGCTACTAATTTGTATGCAACAGCTATAGCATGAAACTCACTGAGACATGGGACGTAATTAGGTTATATCCTGCGTATATAACGTTATTTACCTGTAAAAAGTCTTATTTAAAAAAACTAATTATATAAAAAGCCTGGTCGAATAAAAATCGACTTTCACAAAATTTATGTCAGAGCTCAATTATGAGACCAACACAGAAATAACTGCACAGTATAAGAAGACCTTGTTATAAGTCGACTCTGAAATCCGTCGTCGATTTCCTTCATTCATCGATTTTTAATCACTTGGCATTCGTAAATGTGACTCACAGAGTCTTAGACGACATGCAGGACTTCCGTTGTTTCGCATGCCAGAAATAAACTGACAATTTTTCCTTATTTATTTACTTTTCGATAAAATGTGTGGTCATGACTGTACAGTCAATCAAAGAATGCTAGGAGGCCAAGTGTGGCAACAACTTTGGAAAAGAAATTTAAATTTATTGATGATTGTGAGGTTATAAAATGAGTGGTCAATAGAAATGTGGAAGTTGACTTTCGCTGCTACGAGAATTTTTCGCCGAAATGAAAAAGGCTGCAGTTCAACCAACAAAAGATTATTGTTTTCAATAATACAGATGATTCCCAGTCCCCAACTTCTGCACTTTAAATTTTATCAGCAAAATTATTAAAATATTATGAATTTTCTTAAAATTTAATTATATACATATATGTATGTAATTATCTAATAAACTGTTTTGAACTATTTTACAATTTTGTAATTATTTGAATCCACCCCCAAAAAAGAGTTTGATGTTCTATTACACAATTTCCCGGGAAGAAACTGCCATTTTAATAAAGGCTTAAATTCTTCTATAATCGCCGTTTGTTTATTCGTTGCAATTTGTATGAAACAAATTAATGACGTATATCGAGGGTTCACTATATTTGATAATCAAAAATGAAGTTGTGTGCTAAAAGACATAAAATGGACTTAATACCTTTAAAAGCTAATTTATTTTAAGGTTATAAATTACAGTACCTGCTGTTGTCGTAAACTGCCGTTCTGTTCAGAAATGTTCCAATATGGAGTATAGCCCCACAGAGAAATCAGTGTCGTGTGTCCATACATAAAATGTAGTGTGGGAATAATGAATAAGCAGTCACGGACCGCTTATAAGGAGAAGCTTGCAGGTTGGAACACAAGTTCTTCCTGTAAAAGAACAGAATTTTACATGATATAAAAATATCTTGGACATGAGACAGAGCTTTGTGAACACGGTAATGAACATTCAGATTATATACAAGGGGTAAATTCTATGTCCTGAGTAACAATTAGCTTCTCAATGACATTACGAATTTTTCAAGCACAGACCTGTAGTCACAAAGACCCAGATGAGTTGTATTACAATAAAATTAAGTATTACTTAGGACCCAATAGCTGAAACCGCCGTTAGACAAACTGCTCGCTTAACATGAATATGATAACGTAAGTAACCTTTAAACAATCAAAAATGAAAATGTCAGAATTGCTAGGAATATCAGAGGGGACGGAAGGGCTGAAAATAGTATGAAAATAATGTGCGGAGACTTTGGCAGTAAATGTTGTCTCAGTGATAAATTAATTTTTAAATATGGCGATGTATTTCTAAATTTGTCTTGCCTATTTTCCAAGACTTTCATCAGCAGGTTTTAGGCTTGAGGACACGTTTTATTAGCGAGATCCTATATAGTGTATAGACGACATTTTAATTTTAATTTAATTTCTTGGCTTTACTTTTCTGTTCAGTCATCGAGGAATTTTATTATATCATCATTATTAATGTATTTATTTTGTTACTTAATACCTGTTACAAACACAGACGTATGTCAAACAGCAAATATTATCTTAATCTAATATGGATTTTAAGAATTTCTGCACAATGAATATTTAGGAAACATGGAGATAAGAATACACTTTAATAAATATACAGCTTAGAACCGGTAATATTAAACTTACAGGCTACCGGTTTATTTATTAACTTATTTATTTATTCCTTACTGAGGGCCCAGCATGACTTTCGCCCCTGGGGACGGCTATTATTTCATATATGTTAATGTTATTCACCTTGTGTGATTAACAAAAATTTCAATAATTTGTTTCGCCATGTATCCTTTAAATAAAAGTAAAGCTGTCCCACTATACGCCATGTAGGCGCTTGGGGGGAGTGGAGGTATAGCTCCTACTCATTCTTGACCTCGGCACTAGATGGGTGTGAGTGGTCAGCATCACGCCCCGGCCGGATTTACCCCCGGAAAAGGACCCCGGTACCCATTGGATAGGAGGTTGGGTGGGCCCCAGAGCCGGTCTGGACGCAGAGGCTAGAGGAAAAATCCTCTGCCCCCGTCGGGGATCGAACCCCGGTCGCCAAGTCCGTAGTCAGTCACTATACCAACTGAGCTACGCCGGCTCATACCTTCGTATCCTTTAGATTGTCAAAATAAATTGTAAATGGGTTTAATCAAAGTCTAGTTAATTTTGAGCCTATAATCCATGCTGTATATTCAACGACTTTTCGAATTATCCTTAAACCTTCTTCCAAAGAAGCTACAATTAATCTTTCATTAGACACGTGCTCAGAGTAGGATCTGTTATGAAATTCAAATTAAGGCAATGGTATGGGATTACAGGTTCCTGCTGTGTCAACAGAAGAATCTAGCAGGAAGTGAGTGGATCGGCCTTATTGACAGTCGAACAGTTTACATCTGAGATAAAGTAAGGCAACTTAGCGAATTCAGGAGATAAGTTTCTGTCGTGAGGCCTATACTAATAACTTTTAATAATTTTAAGGGCATTTTTGTACAAAAATGTGGCAAATTAATAGCAATATCACTCTCAAGATCAACTTTTCAGCTTTCTTGATCTTCGTCTTATACCTGTCCTTACGTTTATCAGATACTGAGTGTGGATGTTAACCGCGTCTGACCAGCTAACACTCAAAAATGAAAAGTAAAAAGAATTTTATCTTAGTTTCATGGTCCAGTGACACTGTAACACAACAGAACCGATCATATAAAACGCATAATTAGTCAGCTCCAGCCAACCAGGTGTTGACAGTCGGCCAGTTTGATTACGCTCGTGGCGAGCACCTAGCTTGCTAACGATGCATTTCATCAGACGGATTCTGCAGTGTTACAGTGTCACTGATCCACTAATTTAGACAGAATAATTATATTCTTCCTTTTTCAAAATGTTAGCCGGGCCAATACGGTTAACATGAACGCTCCACACCTTGCTTACAATTTCATACCGTTTTTGAACCAAGGAACACCATTATTATGTGACAGGTTGAATTGTGTACCTGACGAGGCTGACAGCTTGCCAGAGGTAGTGCTAACTGTTGGTAGGTGTAACATCGCTGGGGAGGATAAAGCTGACAGGCCAGACAACGTAAGGGTTTGAAAGCCTTAAGGTGGTACAGTCACCATCAAAGAATTATAAAATCGTAGGATTTGAGATTTTCACGGCGGTGAGTCTGAATGTCGCTGTCTTCCGGGTTGTTGCGCCATGTAGTCTGGTAGAAGTTTACCGACGTTTCAGAGGTCTTTTCTACCTCCATCATCAGGGCTTGATGGCGGCAGCAAGGACCTCTGAAACGTCGATAAACTTCTACCAGACCACACGGCGCAACAACACAGAAGACAGCAATCTTTAATTATAAAATCCCAAATTGAAAATACATATGGTTGTCAGTCTCAAAACATACAACCATATTTTCATAAGTCAACTGAAAAGCAGTTTCTCTTCGTTAAAACAAAGGATCATTTGCCTGATTCATGTTGGGCATTGGGACTGTTACAAAATTTTCTTTAAAGAACTTGAAGCAACGTTTGCATTTATACTAAGTTTCTGTAGACACGACACCAAGTCCCTGTGAATTCCATTATATTTTTGGTATAGCTTACTTTAAATTAAAAGATTTGTTTTTTGTGTTCAAGACAGACAACTTTTTAACAAGCATCCACAAACCTCTGCCCCTTGTCAAGTGCTGTACTGTTAAATAATGAAGTAAAAGTTTCACCAAACATATACTTTGAAAGTTTCGCAATTTACTAACGTAACATGAAGGGCTGAATATTCCACAATATGAAAGAAGCTAGTGATTCAATTTGTAGTAGAGAACGTTATAGATACTATAGGCAACAACAGTCTTTATAAAAAAACGTTGTCAATTTATACAAAATCAATAATTAACAATGGTGGTAACGTATTCAGCAAACTTACGTAGAATACAAATATTTTAAAAAATACGTCGTTTTCAAAATATGCACGCCTCAGTGGAAATTACGTTCATGTAGGGAATTCAGACAAATATGAGCACTGGAAATAATATAAACACCGTTGGTTATTCTTACACCTGGGATCTGGTGGAATTTTATGGAGCAGCAAAACTGATGTAGCGTGGTGGAATGAGAACCTGATTTCTTTCGTGCTCAATTTTTTAAATATGGATCTAAATGTGTTCATTAATTGTAAGCGTTAATGTTACTTCGCTCGTATATTTAACTTACAGAACAATTAACTTGTGCTATTAGTCACGCTACCTTCAGACTAAATACCAAGTTTAAAGCAACGTGTACCTTTGGCTACAAGTGCGTGGTGGATTCAAGTTCAGTATCGCGATCTAGCAGTGTCACCACATTTTGAAATTAATATCAGCGATCCGGGTTAATATGATCACCCCTAGTGAAGGTAATATGAGAACGGTTTAGCATATGATTGTTATTTTGATGATTCAAATAAAAATTTTAAACGAGTCACTTATAATGCTGATGACATTTAGTAGCTTGTGATTTGGAGGGAAAGAATAATATTTTGAACTGTAGAAATACACGTAAAATATGTTTGTCTTATGAAACGTAAATAAAGCAGCCTCCAGCTATACTTAGATATGCACCTTCCAAATCGGTTATGCGTGTTTCTCGAATAAAATAAATAAATAATTTTTAAAAAAAATATATAGTGATTTTGTAGACAATTCTCAAAATTCCAAAAGTCAAGGGTGACATGCGCAAAATGATTGGGAGTTTGTTTTGTAATCCAAACGAGGCAAATTTAAGTCAACTGGTACATGAAGTAACTAAAGGACTTGGGTAAGAAACTGTCTTATCTGCATATTTATATATGAATTAACAATAGAAGTTTAGTTTTTTAACGTGTATTTAACTATGCTAACATTTGTCCCAGTTCTCCTATACACAGATAATTTAAATTATTGCATGGGGCCAAATTATACACAATATCCAGACAAAAATATTTCGAACGTAAGTTTGATAATTTGATATTTATACTTGTACACGTTGGGGTATAATTAATCATCTGTAAGAATTTGCGGGAGTATTCCAAGCACATTTCATGATCTCCTGGATGCAATTCTTACATCAGCTGAATCCTATATAGGAAGAAATATAAATATTACGTCAAGATTCGCTGCAGCCGTTCGGGTGATAAAATTTTCGGTGTCAATAAAATTCAGCAAATTTAAAATTACAATTCAACAACTGCTGCACGCTACTGGGCTGTTCAACGGTTCACAATAAATTCCTAAACCCCTATTTTATTTCTGAAAAATAAAAAGTAAATAAATCCAATTATTTCAAATGGGATAACTAACTATGTGCCAGCCATTTTCTAGAAAATCCATTAAGCTAGATTTTACCTTCATGTTAATTTAAATTATTTATTCGGACCAATATTAAATTTCCAATAAAATATAAACAAATTTCGTTGAGTAATTTTGGAAATAAAACACGCTTTTAGACTGACATTTACTCCGAATATTAACAAAGTTGTTAGTAGCAACACGGAACCATCATTTTCTACATTAACGCTGCAAATATTGGTAATGATTATGCGTACTCATTCTTTCCTGTTTAAAAAGTTACATTATAAAGTTGTTTCACTTATAAATTTTATATTTCTGCCTTGTCGAAGGAAAATTAATTTGGCCGTTCACAAAAATTTGCCCATCCCTGACTTGTGGAAAGGAAAGAAAGTCAAAAGAAAAAGAAAATGAAGAGGAAAAGGAAAAGGAAAGAAAATAGAAATGAAAAATAAAAAAATCGGAAAATACATTTTAACCACGAAGGCATTTAGAAATGTGATAGTAAGTGAAAGATGAGAAAACATGGAAAAGTAGAAATACAGGGAAAGGGAAATAAGAAATAAAGGAATAACAAAGAAACGTAATCAAAAGCAGTACATTTGTCTCTGTCAGCTTCCTGTAATTCCGCGTATATTAGCTTGTAGGAGACCGACCAAAACGCCTAGAATTTAATGACATATTCGCCCTTACTACACGTGTTCATGTCATTGCGAGTACAGGAAAGCCAAAGCTTGGACACGAGGACATCATAGATACCAAAGGAAGCAATAAATTCAATGTAGGCCTATACATGATATATCGAAGTTAATCTCGAAACCTATCAATTCTTAGGAATAGCACCACAGAAGGACATCGGATGTGATACGTCAATGCCGAACGGAAAGTATAAATCTTTACACAGTCCCCTACACCAGATAGTGCAAGGTTTACAGCTGACAAAATTAAGCCAGAAATATAACAGGAACTTTTAAATTACAACAAGATACCAATACCCAGTATGTCTAAAGAAAAGCATTGCACTCTTCCGTATTTGTATTCTATTTAACAATGTTGTCTGCAGCTCAGACCTTACGGCGTCGAATTAAATGATGATTACTAAATAATAAATTGGAAAGGATATGGCAGGAAACGGTGCTGGCCTAATTTAAGTTACTATTCTGCTATTTGCCTGGAGGGACTAAGGATAACTACGAAGAACACCATTAAAGATAATCGGTGTTTTAGGCCTAGATGTGAACCCAGGACCTTCCAAGTACATAGCAGGATTGATAACCATTCTACTATGACAATTGGTATTGCAGTGTGAAAAGACTTCTTTGGCAACGGCTTTAGATTTTGAATGAATGAATAAGCTACAGATAAAAGGATATAGTTAAATACATAGTGGGCCCTAAATAGTAAGTCTTCCATTCAAGAGTTCAGGAATAAGTTTATTATAAAGCCTAGGAATAATCTTTCATTTGTTCTATAAAATGAACTTTGTAGCAACATTTTCGAACTCGTAAGACAGAAACTTACAGTTTCTATGCTGTTCCTGATATCATACACCCTACTATGTTATATATATAAATATATATATGTGAAAAAAATCATTATTAATTACAAAAACATAACAGTACGCTTTGGTTTATTCACCTACGCTGTAAATAGCTCAAATTACACACAGTCGAATTTTAGAATGATTGATAAATGAACGATTTAAAATGGTGTCAAATAAAGAATTCTTAGCCTATTTTAAAGTACAATCTCAGAATATTCCTTAAGGGTCTAAACAAATGCACGAAAAATATAAGTCAAAATGGCCCATCTCCGAGTCAACTTTGAAACCTGGGTCCTTTGATTACGAAGCAGGAGTGCCAACCTTTCGGCCGTAACTTTTGGATTCCCCGTTTCGTAAAATAACTTCAAACAGCTATAAAAAATGGTTTCTTACACACTACAGCCTACGTGCTCTGCAGATAACAAACTTCGTTACTTAGTAAGAGAGTCTAATCAAATTTAAACGGTCAATAAGACAGAAACCTTAATAACCACGTATCTCCTTAAAGTTTGAAGCTTCTGTATTCCTTACAGGCAACACGCACTAAAAGTCTAGTTAACAGTATTCATTAGGAACTTTAGTATTCTGGTCGAAAAGTTAACACTATAACCAGCACAAAGTTGACCTGATAAATGCCATGTCTGTTACTAAGCTTGAATTCACCAGTTGAGAGGCTGTTAATAAACTTACAGCGTATGGCTGAGAGGCTTGTAGCAAAGTAAGCAATTTGACGCAGAGTCAACAAGCTGGCGTCAACTGGCGGCGTCGCGTCGCGGCGACAGAACAGTCTACTCCACAACAGTTGGCATGTGTACGCTGACTGATCGATCAGACATACACACACCACACCTGAAACACCGCGTGGATAACATCAAATATTGTCGTGTAGCCAGGATAAGAGATAAGATACTTACGTAAACTATAGCCGATGCATTGTGGAGGTCTGGAGGGGCCGAAATTTTATAATTTTACCAAGACTGGCCCGAGGAACATTTGGCCCAACCCAGCCAGAGCCCGAAGTTTGTCTTCGAATATATTATAAAGCCCTATTTATTTACAATGTGCAATGATTATTGTTAACATCATACATTCATGTTTCTTACATTGCACAAATGCTAGTAATCCTTAGTTGAAATATTTAATGTCGCTCTAAAAATGTCTCAGGTTATTTTGGAGTTTGTGAAGCTTGATTTTTTTTGGGTTGTTGCGCCGTGTAGTCGCCCTGATGACGGAGGCAGCAAGGACCTCTGAAACGTTGGTGGACATCTACCAGATTACACGGCAACCCAGAAGACAGCCATCTTAAGACTCGCCGTCGTGAAAGCCTCAAATCCTACATGGTAAAAAGATATCGGATGCCACGTTAGACATGTGTTAGCTCAAATTACTTCTTGGAGGGGCAACTACGAAAATCCTCGAGGAAATCAAGTACCTGGGATTTGTTTCCGGAGCCCGACTGTGTTACGAGCATAGGAAAAGCGCAACAACGAAAATTTCTTTTCGCAAGAAGACTGACCCAAGAAATCCCGAAAAGTTCTGCATTCCGCTTGCTTGTTTGCTATTATTTGAACCAAACCTCTAACGCAGTTTTGTTACTTGCACTACATTTGATCATTGGCGATATAAATATGTAATTATAAAGCTGTCATGAATAATGTGCGTTTTTAATATTTCGGTATAGTTTGTCAAAACTGAGTAAGGAACAAATATTTTCACTAGCGTTAATTAGAAATGTGGTT
Organism: Zootermopsis nevadensis; assembly: GCF_977971745.1. Classification (NCBI taxonomy): domain Eukaryota; kingdom Metazoa; phylum Arthropoda; class Insecta; order Blattodea; family Termopsidae; genus Zootermopsis; species Zootermopsis nevadensis. The sequence continues at coordinate 8,259,166 of NW_028259153.1, read as the reverse complement.
AATAATAATAAAATATTTACTTTAATTTTCGACAGGTTATATTACCATCTTAACCATAAATTATCATAAAACTAATAATAACTAATTTCATGGAACAAAGACCTTGAGAAGCTAATAATCACTCAGACAGTCAAGAAATTTTTTCATTAAATTTTTCAGAAGAAGTCACCTCTGGCCTGTATCTTCAATTAGATGCAATCAATTCATATTCTATCATTCCATTTCTTTGTGATCCGTTTTAATATTATTCTCCTACGGTGGCCTAGGTCTTTCACGCTGTCTATAACTTTAAAGGTTTTCAACTAAAATAAAACGCCTACTATATTATTAATTCGCTACTGTTACTGAACTAACTTTCACATCTCCTACCGCAAAGTGCTACACTTGCCAACTCTGACAACTCTCTGACTTTGTGTTGGTTATTAATTATGAAAGGTTTCTTCGTCGAAGCGACATCACGGATTAGAACGACAAAGGAGAGATAATAACTAGAACACGGTTAACAGAACCTAAAGTTTCACAAAAGAAGTTTTCAAGTTCAATTACTCTGCTTTTTGTCAAAATGGCAAGAACTACTACGATTGAAATTCACTACTTGTATGATGAAAAAGGGTGTCATTATAAACAAGCAAAAGCTAACTAAGGGTGGAGTCTTGAACGAAGTGTAAGATAACGACCCTCGTTCTGTTAACTCATTCCTACGAACGAGACTCATAACTGGAATTAAAAACAGTATCAAGTAAAATTTAACTGGGGATGATCATACACTAATGGCTTTGTTATTTTCGCCTTGTTCAGACTAAGATCTGTTGACACTGTGGGGAGGAAACCGGAATCCCTCGTAACTTGCCACGGCCTCTGCAATACGTTGTTCAAGCATATTACACCCCGAACATTAACGGGTAGAGAAAGTCCCGAGTCGCCACGCGGTCGACACTTGGGAGCTGATGCCGGTAAGGCCTCTTAGTTATCTTTGGTGGGCTCCTCAGTGCGCCTGTCGATTGTCTCCTTGCCATTTACTGTTGGATTCCCCGGGACCTGCCATCAAGCTGTCCAGACAATTCGCGTGAATTCGGGGCGGCTCAGCCGGTTTTGGAAGGATTTTTGACAAGTGGCGCCGATTATGACAGATAAGTGACCTGTGCTGAGTGCAGACCTTATATTCAGATGTACAGGTAGGAGGAAGTCTTAATGAATAAAGTATGAAGCTCCTTGTTATGCAATTGTCTGTAACCTCATGCTACTTTCTCTCTTGAAGATTGGGTCTCGCCAAGGAAGTTTTAATTTATGTATCAGTTTGTAAAATAAACTAGGAAAACAGAACGAAGAAAAATAAGAGAATGTGGATATTTGTATCACGATGTATTGTGGGCACATTTTATACACTATTTAAAAAGCTACACAGAAAACCCGTGAAACACACGTATTTCCGTGAATAATGTTGGGTCGGTCATCATGGGTCAAAATTTGCCTCATTCAGTGACCCGAGGTTTCTTGCCCTGCATCTGACTACCCTGACATCTAGTGTGAATGTTTTATTTTTATCTCTATTGAAAGGAAAATGTTTATATTTGTATAAAATTGCCTGACTGTGACGTGCCCCATAGTGTGAGCCAACCTTTAATATGCGAGACCAAGTTCTACTACCATAAAAAGATCTACACGCTCATTAATGAAATCACCATCATCCTGAACATTCATATCGATAACCAAGAAATACTAAGCTGTAGATTTTATTTCTACATGTATAATAGACTCTACTTGAAAATGATTAATGATGCCAAACACTTCACATTCAAAAGTGAAAATTCATTAATACGTGTCAGTTTTAGATTATAATTCTAAACTAGAAGAGGGGAGAACCACGTTTTTTTAAATCAATATAAGCAACATACTGTCCCAAATATTTGTTCTCGTCTGACATAACCACGGAGCACTATGGCGATACTTGGCATCGGCCACCGGGTGATTCTGTGATCAATATAAATAAGAAACTTGTTGCGATCAACTCAAACAGGATGAGATTGGTGGGCATATAACACGCATGAAGGAAAAGAAGTGCGTACGAAATTTTAATCGGAAAACCTGAAGGGAAGAGACCACACGTGAGACCCATGCGTAGATGTGGGTATATTAAAATTGATATTAATGATACAGGGCTTGAGTGTGTTGATTGGATTCATGTGCCTCAGAATAGGTTACAGTAGCGGGCTCTCGTGCAGACAGTAATGAACCTTCGGTTTCCACAAAGGGCGGATAATTTCTTTAACAGCTTCTGAAGAAAGATTAGAGTCATTTAATACACGTAAGCCATATATGACCAGACTTAAGTTTACAGTTGGTCTCACTTCTGATTTAGGAGGGGGGATTGGGGGTTTCATTGCATATCTTTAATAAAATCGGTGCCTATTGTCATTTACCATATGTATAATAACATTCGTATCAAAGTGTTATTTAAAACTTAATTCGGCCACGAAAATAATAGCACGAGAGTCGTTAAATGACTATGTATGCAGTCCAGATTTTTAAAAACAGAAGATGTTTCTTACAAAGTGTGGATGCTAGGATACAGTCTAATTATGTGTGTGTCTAATTATGTGTCTGAGAACGAAGACGGCCGTCTTCCGGGTTAAACCAGACAGCACGGCGCTACAATCCAAAAAACGGCCATCTTCAAAACATAGGAGTATATTCTTATTAAGAAAATATATATGCCGAAAAATCCTTGATAAATTCTGTTAGTATTAATTTTGAAAAGATAATCCACGCTATTGTCATATATGCTTTTTTGCCACTCAAAAATGACAGCTCCATGGGCAAAGTCTTTTGAGAGGCTAATATTCGTCAAAATGGTAAACAAATTCACCACCTTCTACCGAAGCCGCAAGAACCCGCCACCAATCCTTACCCTGAACCAGATGAATTAAATTTACATTCTGATATCCTACATCTTTTAACGTCCATTTTACAAAGTCTGAGACTTAGATCAATCATTTCTTAATATGCTAGTCCTTTTTACGGTGACATCCTTACCTCCCAGCCCATCCCCAAAAATATATTACCACTACTTTTCGGCCCTTGACAGCTTATTAAATATATTCACAGTTTCTCAGTCTCTCCCTATCTGAAGGACTTTCGGTCCGTCCTCATCCTGAGGACACGCAGAGTCAATGAATCCATTTAAGGTGGTTTGTTGTTTTGTATAACATGTGGGCAAATTTACGATCTGTTATTGTATCAAAACCTCACACTTGTGGTTATGAACTCCTCTAAACAGACATGCAATGCCCACAACGGACAAATATAACTTTTATTACCAGTTGAGTTCAGTAATAACGTCGAAAGGTGATAAAACAGGTATTTAAGCGATAGTTTACTTAGCATCTGCGCTATTTTGGAGTGACTGTGGTTCAGCCAGTTCGCTACGTTGTTACATGTGCAAACAACTTACTCTGTGCGTGTAACGAAGTGCTATTTTGGACGACAGTACTGAGCAGAGCATGCGCAGAGCGACTTATATTAACCTCCCCTCGACCACATTGTGCATTAAGATAAATTACGTAGACAATAACAAATTTCTTTATTCGAGTCAACAATAAATGGCTTCGTTTTTCAGACTTCAAATAAATGTGACGTGGTCAAAGCTTATAGAAGATGAATCTGGTGATAAAGACAACTTGGTTCTTCCACGCCACGTCGATAATCCAGCGCACCAGAACATAATCATAACTCAAGAACTAAATCATAACAGTCCTAGAAGCACGAAATGTAACCGTGTTCATTCTCCGTAACTCACAGTTTCCGATTTTCATTTCAAGAGACGGTTCACGGACGAAAAACCGGGTCCTTTGCGGTGTAATATAATTAGCTGGCTAAGTAATGGTATAATACGATGGAATCAAACCATAACATCAACATTACTAAATCGAAGTCCGCGTTGGACATGATTCAGAGCTAATTTATGCATTTCGCATCCTCACAACCAAGATATTGGAGAAAACGGGCAGATATTATGAAGGACCCTCAATATCAAAAGGAAGATGAAATTTAAAATGAAATCGCTCATTAATTTTATAAGTACTGATTTTTTATAAAAGTTTCAACTACAAAATCAATAATAAGATTAGGTTTTATTTTTATGCGTTCAACAAGAGTGCATGCTACTGAAACCTATACCATACGTTACTGAGGGCCTTGGTAGTGAAAGAACAGGTTACCTCCCACACCATTGCCCTGACTTCGATTTTTCGAGTAAGAAACGTGGTTGATGAGTTGCCTAGCGTTAATGACAAGAAGGAGACAGCACCTACACCACTGCACCTACATTGAAAATTAAATTAATATAAAACGACAGAACGTATCCTGCAGTATGGCCTATTTTTAACACATCCGTAAATGAAGTCGATAGCTCTTCGAATTGGGAAGTTCTTAACAGGATAGAACAATTGTCACAGGAAGCATAGAACTACTAACAATTCTTTTGAATGACCGGCCGTTTCACAGTCGGCTCAGCATTAAGAACAGTCAATGTCTTACTTTTAGATTGAATTCGTCTAAAGACAGGCTGCTGAGTGGCTGGTTTGAACGTATGAAAAAGTATAATGGAGAAAATTACACAACGATAAATTTCATAGTTAGTACTCTTCATCACATATCTACGGAGATAAAAGTAAAGAGGGTTAGATTGGCGGATAATGTAGCATGAGTATAAAAGAATAGTCAAGAAACGCGAGAGACGTACGAATGGATGACATACGCGTTAATGGGAGGATAATATTAAAATGTCTCTTCAAGAAATTGTGTTATTTAACACCATAGCTGAAATAAATGGGACACTCATGATGTAGTCACGTCTGTGTATAAGTGCTTTGTGTCAGCATATAAATTTCGAGCCGTGGAACCAAATTTATAAACCTCTGTGTAAAACTTTTATTACTGATTACATTTTTTTTTCTGAAATGTCTGCAGGCAGTGCTAACAACATGAAAGTGTCATAACTGTACCAATACCAGCGCTAGTCGAAGCAGACTCACATTTTGCAGATTTACGGTTCTCTCCTACCACCCCGCATTCCCACGTCTACGTTTAACACTATTTTAACTTCACATCGCTTCAAATACGTTATGTTCGGTCAATATAGGCTATATTTAAATTAGATTTAAAAATTAGTGGTGTTATATTATTATATCTTGTGTATGTGAGTAGGGAAGGAGTTCAAAGGGCGCGGTCGTGACCCATTTGAAGGTAGGCCTAATACCCTTGAATTAGCAATCTATGGAACACCCGAGTCACACACTCAGACTGAGCTCATCAGAATCGACACACAGCCTCGGTATCTGCACTTTGTCACCCCTAATACATTAAGTTGCCTTCTTCCTATTAAATTAAAGCCGAAGACAGAAAACACGAACGCAGTGTCTCTGTATGGAGCACGTCCTGTCTCATGAGAACGTAACACAATTATACGCACACGATGAGAAAGCTTTCTGTCTGTATTAGTTACACGGTTTCTTCAGAAAAGCAATGGTCCAATGGGAAGATTGACTAAGAACAAACACATCAATTCTGTTGCTCACAACTAGAGCTCAAATACAGCTGTCTCTTTTGTACTCTTTTACTTAGTATCTACGATGCCAGGTTAAGTGAGATTTCAATAGGAGACGTAAGGGTTAATAGTTACGTAAAGTCCCCCCTTTTCAAAGATGCGAAGGAGGATGAAGGGAGTACAGGGAAAATAATGCCCTTTAAACTAGAAATACAAAATAAACTTTATTTTCCGGCCATTCCTTGTTCTCTTCCGTGTAATAAGCACTGGTACCATTGGATAAAAGGCTAAGTAAGTCTCGCAGTAAGTCTGAATCTGATGAGAGAAAAATGCTGCCCATGACAGCAATCAAACACCGGACACTGTAATAGCCAGCCTCTTTAAGGACTGGGCTGTTTTACTTTGGTTAAATGGGAGAGAAGGGAAGAAAGAGATGTAATCCAAAAATAAAGCGTATATATTGTATCACTAATTGTTACTGTTATTTAATTATTTTTTATTAATGTTTTCAAGGGAAAGATTTTAATTTCATCATTGGAATTGTTGGTATTCGTGCTTACAAGGCAAATAAAAGAAGTTTCTACTTTCAGCGTGAGCAGTTCTCTGATACGTGGCCCTTCAGCTAAATGCGTCATTGCTGTAAATGACAAACAGATTTTTACGTTTTTGGCAAACACAATGCCTCCTTTCAGGACACGTTCTCGACAAGATGAAGTATTTAAATTGACTATAAACTTTCATTTTTGTTCTGTTATCATAATTTCTTATTGTTTTATTTTTTGTATGTTTATCTTCTTGTGCTGACTTTGTAATCAACTTCTGTACCTATTACGTCAGAGCGTTAAAATGAAGTTAACTGACTTATATTTAATCATCATTATCATCATCGTCGTCATCAACCAAAGTGTGATTTCAAATTCTAGGATGTGGTGTTAGGAATTCGCTCAGAAATTAACCGAGGTTTGACATGTGCTTTCTCTACGAACAGGGCCATAGCCCTGACGATGGAAACCGAGTCATATAAAATTCCACTAACTATTCAATTTAACAATAAATGTAATATATAGACAAGTTTAGTTAAACTACCCAATACCAAAATTTTCCGAAAGATCTTTTAACGAAGTTAATAAATTAATTTTTCAACCTTTAGTTTCAAACGTCTTGAAATATCATCTTATTTATCATCATAATCAAACAAATCATCTCTCCATCTTCCTACATAACGACTATTAGCCTTAAATGGGACGATATGAAGCTAAAGGCGAGCCTTTGAAACGCGAATTTCGTTCCAGATAACGGACTGTGTTCCAGACCCTGCGTATGTAGTCGAAAATTCCAAAAACACAGCTTCAGATTTCATTATCGGCCTTTCACTAAAGAAGGCGTATAAATTATATTTTTTTAGTTCCAGCGAGCCCTTCTGTTGCTATCAAATATCGATCTTTTCCTATATATTTTCGCCAATAAATTCACAATTCGAGAGACTGAAGGACGAGAAACACGATGAAGAAGATAAAAGGAAATCAAAAGCTAAATCGAATGACTGGAGATACACGAAAAGAGAAACTTCCCTAAGCAGATTAATTTAACATCTGTCGCACATTTAAAAGTTCCTGGTTCACTCAGTCTGAATTGGACCACGCGTGCTCTTTCGGCTTAAAGCCAAACACGGAATTCAACACACGTGGGCACACAACTCCTATAGAGTTATAAAGTTTAGTAAGTTTTCTAGACGGTGCATCAACGTAGCCTCGGCTACTGACAGCGACACGACAAATTAACAAAACTGAAAGAACAACTGTACACGGAATTCAAGTAATCGAGATGGAACGCGATGACTCCTCAGCTGGAATTCGGGTAGACATAAAAAATCACCGACAGTGCTGTACTTAAAGGCAAAGAAAACCACGAAAAAGGTGACGGTCGAAAGAAAGGAAGAATTAAAACTGAAAACCCGCATTAATGCAGCAATGTAATGCAAATAACAAACCTCTGACTCGTGAATTGGTTCATAAACACACGAGAAACTTATAGCATAATACTTTACATCTGATAGCAGTTTTGTTAAATGTACTCCCTTGGGATTCTGTTACAATACGATTTCACTGTGTTGTAATACTTGATTTCTGTTTGTACAAAGAGTCAATGTACGAAGTGTGCATGTTGAATACTCATAGGGAAGAGTAAACAGAATATTAAGTCCGCTAATTTTAGTAATAAGCCGTTGTGTACTCGGTATTACAATGTGTGAAGTAAGTAACCAAACGATGGAGCAGTCTTTTTCAAGAAGCTAATAAATAGTACGCTCAGCTAATTAAGAAATTCCTTGTCTTTTATAGATCCCGTGGGTTCACTACCATCTTCACAGGAGCGCGCTATCGTCTCACGTCCTGAGCCAGACGGTCTCAGTCCATACCCTCTCATCATATTTGCCTGGCATACATTTTATCATCATCTTCCCATTCATGTACAGACCTACAAAGGGTTCTTTTTCCTTTCGGCTTCACATCCAAAATATTTTACGCACTGCTCGTCTCCCCTGTGACAGATTAAGGCCGTGCAAACTCAACACTGCAATCATAAATTCGAATCTCCCTCAAGAAACGGACGTGGGTCCCTGTCTCTGTGTACTTCCCTGTGTAGGTATAGTCCTTCCGAGGGGCTGATCCCCGTCGAAGGGGTTTTGTATCCACATCTCTCACGTGAGGACACTGCTGTGCCACATCGTAGATGTTGACACTGCCCTAGATTCCTAACTGACGATTCCCTAGCCCGAGGAAGCTTCTAGAGTGTGAACTAGTGGATGGTGGAACGTGCTAACACTTGAGAAAGGAATTTAAATAATCAGTTTATTAATAAAAAGTAAAGATGTCCCACTATATGTCATGTATCCCCTTGGGGGAGGAGAGGTTAATGCAATAGGAAAATAATGAAAATATCGAACCACTTATCAGCAACTTTGGGTTTGAAATGGGCAAGTGTGCAGCGAAGTGGTGTAACGTGTTATAATCTAGCGCCCCCTTTTGAAAGATGAGGTTTCACGGCGGTGGTACAACTCTGGATTGTAAAACGTTAGTCATGTCGATGGTTACCAATTACTACCTTCTGTTTCCAACTTCTGGTTAGAATAAGTACTGTTCCCGAAGTTCGCCTTTTAACAAACTGAAGGAATTTAACGATTCTACTTATCCTTCCCTATGATTGGATCTGAAGTCCCTGAAGGCTGGGTGACTAACTCTCAATGCTGAACCACGGTGGGAATGTATTTCTCACACAACGGGATTGCAATGTTCAGCCTGGAGTTCAACTTTCATCTTGTTTTCTGAACTGCCGTGACAGGGAACTGAAACTAATTTAGAGAAAATAAAGTTTTGTGCGTCTCTTTTCTTTCTGAACGTGCACATCTGACAAACGTCCGTTGAAAATTCTATAAAATAAATCTACCTACGTGTGCAGCGATAATGTCTTATCTTTGACGTTGAAATTCAATTTAAAACTTTCAGATTCAAAGCGGTTAAACTCTGGCATTTCTTATACTTAATTACTTCACGTTACATCTCTGAAATATTATGCCCTTATAATTTGCTACAGGTAATAACCTACACATTAACAAAATCTTAGAAGAATTAAAAATATAATACAGTTCATACATAAGAAAATAATTAATATTGAGAACATGCGCATATGATCATGACCCATTAGATGAAGCTGAGGGTGAATTATAAATTACGCCACGCCTAGGCGTACATAACTGCAAATAAATTAAAAATTAAACGCTTTACCGCGAAAACTAAATGCACAAGTTTTTGCGAAAATGATATTAAAACGTAAAAATTACGCTAGACAGTAAAATTGTGAAATAATTTTCAGAATGTGTTCAAGATAGGCCATACCTTATGTTAGGCAACAAAATAAATATGGATACAGAATTACAATCTTACAATAAAATAAATTACATTATTAAGAGAAACTGCTCCAAACTAATGCTAATCAGAAACAAAAGTAACAAAACGTAAGGATACATAAAAGTAAACTTTGAAATGTGGTGATGATGTCTGGGTGTTCAATACTACTGATACGAATAGATTAGAAGCAGCACGAAGGATGGATGGAGACCATGGAGAATGGGTTTAGGAACAGACATTGAAACCTAATCCTGCGTGTTTTACGATGACAATAAAAGCTCGAAACAAGAAAGTCAAACCTCTAAAGCACGTAGGCGAGATAAAATCGAATGCTTGACTGAGGATTATTTTTATTTCGCCGCATCAAAGAATTAAAGAGGATTATACAAGTTGTGAAAAAACTAGTTCCATTATCAACTACGCCTCAACATATTTCGCTTTACTGTGTCTGAGCGGAGAATTGACTCGACCTTAAAACAACTGACATGTTGAATACTGTCCTAAAAACATTGCCTCTTACCAAAATGTTCCCACTGTTGGAGGAATCTGCGTAGTATTTGATATTATGGGTGTGTTACCAATGACGCTCTAAATTATGTACAAAATATAACATAATAAAAATACAAGAATTAGACAGAATACTAGAAAAATAATACAGAACTGAGAATCAGCCGGTGTTTCTCCACGTATTAGAACTTCTGTGCGCCTGCGCAGAAGTGTAATTCTGTTTGAAGGTCCAGTCAATTCTCCGCTCGGACAGATAGTACAAACGGTGTCTTTGCGACAGAACTTCTTGTTCGCTTATTGTAGATATAAATCTGTTGACTCAAATGTAATCATCCTAGAGGTACAATCAAGTGCGTTCATCATAAGTGATTAATAATTTATATACAGTGATTTAATATACCAAAAAAATAATCTAATGTTATTAACAATTAAAAACGTTATTATATCTTAAAGTGGTACATAGTATTATGTGACGTAAACATAGAGGGGGTGGCTTAAACGATTTGATTACGTAAACAAACAACTAGTTTATGACATTTGATGTCACAATTTATGTTAATTATAATCGAATTAGTGTAGTTATATAAAATATGCCGTATTAATAATTACGTTGCTTCCATAAAGAGAATAACGCAGTGATATTCGAAGATGGCTGTCTTCCGGATTGTTGCGCCATGTAATCTGTCAGATGTATACCAACGTTTCAGAGGTTCTTGCTGTCTCCACAATCAGGACGACTGATGGTCAAATTTGGTAAACTGCAGCAATATTTGCATCTCTTTCTGAAACCCTAATCTCTGTCTATATCCTAGTGCTGTGCACTTTTTAAACTTATGAAATCAGCGAACCGGATTATTTAACTTTCAGTCTTAACAATCAGCAGTGCTATAATAGACTGAACATTATAGTACGGAGTAAAATTAACCTCAAATTTACGAATTTGGACCATATACTGTGTACGGGCAACATCATTGCCCGCCTCATATCCAGCCACGTCACTGAGATTTCCCTTGGGTCAGCAACCCTAACCGGATAGGATATTTCTTCTAGAGCTACGAAGGAAGTTTTACAAAAGGAAAATATAAATAACAACCCTTTTCTTTTAAACGGAACTAGAAAGGTGTACTTCAATATGGACAAGACAAATTTCCAGAATGCGCCGTCATCTTTTATACTGGCCCTAATCATGACTTATATATTGCAGATATAAATCTATTATTACGAACTTAATCGCATCGGCGTAAGTCAAAGAGCTCTCATAAATATTACAGCGTTAACACCACACCTAAAAACGTGTCAAATGAAACACCTCAAACCATGTATCAGAATAAAATAACGTGCGATGTAAAAGTTAGATAAAACTACGATTAGCCACTACTAAATGAGCATGTAAAAGAAACTGTCCGTCAATTTTATTTAAGACTTACAATACCACATTTAATCAAAATCCGTCAAGTAGAACCTGATTATTCTGTGTGGGGGTGTTTACTGGCGGTTGCCCAATTTATTTCTTATTACGTCAGTCTGGCTATGATTTTACTGTCCGTCAATGTAATAAAGACTTCTAGCACCAAATTTAATCAAAATCCGTCAAGTAGTCTTTGTGTCACATTATACGTACAATGAGTTATTTAAAGAGGAGTCATATTAATTAATAAATTTCGGTGACGGGCTGTCATATGCACAGACAAAATAGCTCCATACTAATAACTCATTATCTAGTGTCGAAGTCAAAAATGAATGGAGCCATGCCCCCACTACCACACACATCTTTATGGTGTGGTGCCTACTAAGCACCAGTGAGAGTATTTTTTAATATGGAGGATAATACTAATATAAATCTTAATCGAAGTAGGAACAGAATATATTCAGGGGATTTAGGATATTCTACAATTACATGTTTTTTGTAAACGCGGTACTAAACAATTGCGGAATACATTGACCAGCTCAGTAACTATTAAATTTTCTAGAAACGATAATTAATTAGATAAATAACAGATTGTTAGAAAGGTAGGCAGAATCCCAACAGAAATCTGCTTCACCACAATATTTTGGACTACCCTGGACTAGATATCATATACCTTTCTTTAGATGTCTTAATATCCTATACTATGCATACGCTAGTCTGTGTTGCTCATAACAAAAACTTTAAACTCACAAAGTTCAGCAACATAGCTTCTAGTTATAAAGGAAATTGCTGTCTATTACAGCCACCAGAGTGAAATATTTAGTCTACAAGATATAATCTGACTTCGTATATCCCTTCTTCGACTTTATCGGTCGATACTCACCTAACATAGCATTTCAAATACTTTACTAAATTTATGTCACTTCAATATACGCGTACGCCTACTATATTACTGTTGACTCTTTTAAAGATGAAAGCTCTTAAGAACCCACAGTCGCCGCCTGAACACTAGACTCGTGATAACATGTTCTTTTATGTTTCTAATAAAATTGTCCTGTCTCCTCACGTTGCTTTCCATCGTCCGATCCGACATTTCGTTGCTAGGAGACCATTTCTAATATACAGCATAAAGCGACCTATATTCAACAGTTCTGTCGGTAAGTAACTACGTACACTCTACGTCTTATGCATAAAGTTATTATTTTTTGTTACTTACAAATCTTATCACCATTTGATAACATGACGACAATTAATTGAAAGATGGCTGCCTTCTGGGTTGTTGTAATCTGGTACACGTTTACGACAATTTCAAAGGTCTCTGCTGCCTCCATTAACAGGGCGATGAGTAGACTCAGAAGACAGCCATCTTTTGCCCTGATATCGCTTGTCTATCATGGTTATTTCCTAATGAAACCGTTCCACATGCCCATCACTAACAGTGCTCAAGTATGTTAGAAAAGAAGTCGAGATGCGTGCCCAGTAACAATTATTAAACATTCCAGAGACTATTATCACAAGTTATCAAAATATTTATATTATATCATTCGTACATTCAAGTAGTGTAGTATTTCTTTTAACTGAACAAGTTTAACAAAGTTTCCTGTCATCCTATTCGATCTATGTTACTTATTCATATCCAGTAGAAATAAATTCTTGTAAGGAAAGGTTTATATTTAAGAAGACATCGCTTTTATGCAACATAAAATACTATTTTAAAAGATACTTATTCCAAGTGTAATTCAGTGTTCATGAATAAAGAATTAACTATTAGAAAGAGTAATACAGTATGATTCCTCGTTATTCCTGTCTTTCAGTAAGAATAATATGGAATGTGACAGAAAGTTTTCCAATACTAAATTCCTTATTCTTGTAGTGTTTACGAGGGGGGAAGCGGGCATGTCGTGGGCTAACGCATGTTCCTACTTTATCTACAGATTATTTACGGATTCTATTTCAAAACAGGTATGAGAAGGATCACGAAGAGAATAAACTAAATGAAGGGCAGAGAAATTAAAGGAACAGATGTGGCTTAAAAGGACGAGGTCCGATATATATATATATATATATATATATATATATATATATATATTTATTTAGTGTTCTGTCTGGCGACAGGTCCATATGAACAGGATCCTTCCATCCTTTTCTCGGACTGGGACCTGTTCATATACGTTCTTGGCAGATGATCCAGAAGTGGTTTGCCATTGCCTTCTTCTGTGTGTGAATGGAGTATTGTTGGGATGCCACGGAGGAAAACTCCGTGTTGCCTAGACCACGGCCTTGCCCAACACAAGTTATAAATTCGGGCACCGCCGGGAATCGAACCCGAGACCCCAGGATTACAAGGACAGCGTTCTAACCGCTAGACCACCGTGGCATGTCATATATATATATATATATATATATATATATATATATATATATATATATATATATATACGAGGTGCAATCGGAAAGTTTCAAGACTGTGTCAATAGCATGCGAACCGGATGTAGTACGAGCTTCTGCCTATAGGGGGTGCGGCCTACATTCATAGTGAATCAGTGTGCCAGCCAGCATCATCGAATTAGCATTTGTTTCTTAGTTACGGGCGTTTTGGTAGTGCATTACACCGACCCTCCTGCGATTTCGGAATGGCGTGTGCATCAAATTTTGCCAAAGACTCGCCAAAACGGCTATGGAAACCTATGAAATGCTAAAGCAAGCATTTGGGGAGTCCGCAATGGGTCGTGCACAAACTTTTGTGTGGCATTCACGTTTTAAAAATGGCCGAACCTCTGTCGATGATGACGAGCGTTCTGGACGACCATCTTCGAGCACAACGCCCGAAAATGTTACGAAGATTCGGCAGGCCATTCACGAAGATCGACGTCGTACCATCTACGACTTGTGCGACATTGTTGGGATAGGCTATGGGACCTGTCAGCTGATTCTAAAGGAAGAACTCCACATGCGACGCATCCTGTCTGAGGACCAGAAGCAGAATCGACTTCTCGTTTGTCAGGAGCTCAAAGATCTTGCAAGAACCGACCCCAACTTCCTTTCTAAGCTCCGTGTGACTTCTTCCTCTTCCCAAAGATGAAAATTCAGCTAAAGGGAAGGATATTTGAGACGAGATTCAGGCAGAATCGCAGATGGTGCTTGACAGGCTGACAAAGAAAGATTTCCAGGGATGCTTCCAGGCTTGGCAGCGGCGCTGGGATCGTTGTGTTCACTCCCAGGGGAACTACTTCGAGGGTGATGGATGAATTTAATACCTGAGATAAGTGTACGGGTTTTTATAGGCGCAGTCTGGAAACTTTCTGATCGCACCTCGTATATAGCAACGGAGCTAAAATGTCACAAAATGTATACACGATTCATAATTTAATAAAATATTTCTGTATATTATAAAAGAAATATGAAATGATGTATCAATGTCTTGTAGAACACTGACATAATGATAAACACATGACCAGTCGCCATTATATTTATTTTAGTGCTTACTAGTAACGTGCTACTAGCTCCATGGACAAGGAACTTTCCTCAGAAGCTAAAAGTCGCTTATGTGGTTAAGAAATGCTCAGCCTTTTATAGTACCTGAAGATTCACTGTCGCCTTCACGAGACCTCCCGACTAGACCTTGTCCTGAGTCGGCTTTATCCAGTTTACATTCTCAATACCTTATTTAACAACCATTTTATTATCATCCTCCTACATACAGTTGTATTCTCCAAGTAGTCTAGTCCCGTTAGGTTTTCCGACTAACATTAACTAATATTAATAACCTTCGTTCATGTGATTATCCTAATATATATTCCATAAGACCTGAAGACTGAGGCAACATGTTCTTCCAAAACGATAGCCATAATATTAGATGACATAACCCAAAAGGCCACCTATGTTCACAAGCCGTGAAACCTCAAACTCTACAACTTCTCTATATTTTTAACACCACGATAAGGAGTTGTTTGTGAAGCAACCTATGCGCCATTACGTCACTATGTGGGGCACGTCCCGCAAAGCACCTGCCTGTACGTAATGCATGTCACACTGGGGGATCTGCGACATTCCGCTTTTCAAATGAGGCCAAGATTACCCCACAGACTACCGACGCCTCTCAGGTCTTGATACCCCACTGAGCAAGTCGGCCCGAGCAGCGTGGTCTAGCGGTAACACCCCGGATTAGTAATACGGATGCAACAGGCTAGCTTACTGGTTATCCTGAGGTTTATCGTGGTTTTCCTTAATCTCTCCACTCGAATGCACAACAGTATCTTCCAACATATCACAGCAGTCGCTGTTCTAGACCATTCCTACTTAACATTCATATCAAACTTGAAAACTTATTCGAGGCTGTATGCCTATAGACTTTGCAGTTGAAACAGAGTCGTTAAAAACATAAAGACTATATCCTAGTTTTCCACTTTCTTTATAGTGCCGGAATAGTATGACCGTCTCCTTCCTGATCCTTCTTTACAATTAATAATTTATTTCGTCACTGAACCTATAAATATTGGTTTTCCTCAGTTCCTTCATGATAGAGAAATGACACGATGGTCTTCTTCCAAATTTTTCCCTACTTACCTTCTCACATCTTTTTAAACATTATTTAACCTGCGCAATTCAAACAGCGATGTTTAATAACCTACGAATCTGTTTAGTGACTATTCAGTTTTCTTGTGGCGCTAAAAGTTTATGGGGTTAAAAGGAGATTATTAGCATTTAAATTCGATTAACAGTGTAAAATCCTGCATTGTATCCAAGTTTTGTGGCAGGAATTTTACATAAATAGAGTCAATCTACTTTCGTTTGGTGTTGGTAACCACTACACGGCATCCCAACCCAAAAGACTACAATCGACTTTTTTCTCCCAATTTGTCTTACTTGCGCAAAACATTTATAGCAAGTAGATTGTCGATTTACACACCTAGTCACCTAGTACGGTCAGGACAGTGAAATATCTAAGGTTGGGACGAGCTGCGCATGTAACGACTAAGACGAGGTAAACTTGCTTAGAATCGTGTAAAATAACGGGTTTTATGTTAGCGATATTCGAACTTATACGTTATACAACAAGAGTGTTAGTTAACAGTGAACAGGGAATGTCATTGGTTATTTAGTTTTCTCTATTTATAACTTAATTCAAGCTTTATATGAACAGTATCTTTGTAGGTAGTTTCAATGTTTCAATGTCTTACTTTTAGAATACCATAACTGATTCCTGATGTTATACTCGACGGCAAGAAAGTCTGCCCAACGAGCAGGCACTAAAAATATTTTCAGCTTTACGACGTTTCAATGCGACTTCACCATTAACACACTAATCCCAGCAAAACAGTACGTTATCTGCACGCAAAAATAAAATTAGGCCCCGAATTAAATTATAAAAGCAGAAATACACATCAATTTTAAGGGATTAAAAAATCAAATAATTTTAAAACCTTCGACTTCCGCGATTACACTAGCTACTGGGCACACACGAACTCCGTGCGCTGTTTTAGGTTAATCGATATGTTTAAAGGCGATATATAATGGTCACGCAAGTAACAAGACGGTCCCGTTAAAAATAAAGACAGAAAAGAAGTAAATAAATTAGAAAACAGCGCAATAATTCTGGCGCGTTCGCCAGGACTTGTCATTTGACATTTGCGAGTGGCGCCAGTGATGTTATTGTCGGGGATTCCCCACAAGATGCGTAATGGATTGTCTGGCTGAATAATGGCACTAACGAGGAAATTTTCCGTGTGGTTGCGTCTCGCTAGCAACCATAAACCCGCTCAAAACCCATTAAGGTCTTTGCTTAAAGTACATATTGTCACTTGCACATTTTTGAAATGCGTTTCCTGCTGTTCTGCTTAAGTTACTTCAAAATATTTACTCACTGCAGGTGCATGCGTTCCATTGCAAATATATTCCCACCAAATGCATACACTGTAGTAATAAATTACGTTACATTGTTTTTCGTTACGTAAGTATGCCCAGAAACGTCGCAAATAGAATGTAATGTTTTGTGAAGGTTTGCAGATCTTAAGTTTAGATTGATAGTATTGTGAAATAAGAAATAGATTTATATTTTGCTGATAAGGAGCAGAATAAAATTAGAATATGATGTCTTCTGGGACGGTGCACCATGTAATGTGGTACATTCTGGCGTCATCATCGGGGTAACTACGCTGATGATAGTTAATATCCTCTGAAACATTGGTCAATATCTACCATACTAAACGGTACAACATTCCAGAAGGTAGCCATTTTCATAATCATCGCCTAAGAACCTCAGAAATTATAAAACGAAATTTAGCCTACAACTTCTGGTGCAGGCCCGAATATGTTTACGAAGTTAATTGAAATCTGTTTTACACGGCTCTCTCAGTTGAATTAATTACCATTTAAATCTTAACCAGTTAATTTTCAAAATCTTTAGTCATAGTACAACGAAAGAGTACACATAAATGTGAATGCTTTGAACTTAATTAACTACTTTGAACGCTGTGAGATACGTTTCATGAGGGTTTCAGATCCTGTATTGTGCGCTTGATCAAAGGGCTGATATATAAAAACGTATTTAAAACCTTACGGTATTTTTTTACGAATGTAATTGTACTTATGTAATAATACACACAAATTCTCGGTATCAAATGTAACAGAAATGGACAGTTGACATTGGTCAGCCAACGAAAGAGGGGATAACGCGTGAGGGTGTTGTTTCGTGTACGGTATAATGCTTGTCAGATAACTGAATGATAACGTTTACATGACTCAATACGTACATTATTATTTACACTCAAGCATCATGTACTCACATCAACACCGGCGATATAATTATTATTATTATCGACAAGGCTAAATAACGTACGCGCTGGACATATGTTTCATCAGCAGTAGAATAGATTTCTTATTATCACCACTGTAATTGGTAGATCGGCAAACAATCATTATCTTTCTCCCGTCGGAAACAACTTGGGCCAGTTATCCGCTCGCTTTGTAGACAAATTATTGCAGCAATAAGCTACGGACATGTGGTGATGTATCACACAGGAGAATAACTAAATCATTACACTTAAGAACTAACTAACGCACCATTTTAGAATTAGGTTTTTCATTCAACTGTGCTGACATAATGATACTGCGTGTTTAAACAACCTTAATTTAATGTTTGTATTTACGTAAAAGAGTAGCCACAATTTACGATTTAGCGACATAGTTACGTCTGTGAAGGTAAACCTTCCACGAAAGAGGAATATGTGTGGCGAATACGCCATGAAGATTTTCCAGTAACAACCAAGAATATCTCAGATTGTTACATCCATTACATTACATAGTAAGAGGCAATATATACATTTATTTACAAACTTATATGACTGAATCATTATACTTTCTTACTCACCAACTAACTTATTATTTCACTGTCAGCAGACTTAATTATTGTTTCACTCATTAAAATTCCGATTGACCCATTTACCCACTGACAGGTTAATTCGTATTGGTCGACTGTAACAAGCTGGAGAAGAAAGATGCGACTGTGTGGTGTGGCGTGAAGTGAGGATCCATTCGTCAGGAAAAATCCACGACATACTACGTCAGCATACGCAATGACGAATCAGATTTGGAAACTAGCAAATCCTGTGTTCTCTACTGCACAATACCACATTCGATCCTGGACCCTGACCTGGAATATGGATTCCACATGCGAACCAATTAGCTGTTTCTTAATTGAGGTATAAGTTTTGAGTCGAAAATTAAATTAACTATATTAATTCAACGTTTGTACCCTCAGGAAGCAATTACTCAGACCGCCCACGGCGTCTCCTGAATGTTAACTCTGCCTGTGCGTGTCATGACAATGTTGCCTTCCATTTTAACGCCGAGACAAGAACAACCAACAATAAATTGAGATTCTGGTATTAAAGAAACCAAAGTAAAGATAAAAACAGTGATTTAACTCTCTGAATCACAACCCTCATCTGAAAATAGCATAATCAGATTCTTTGGTCTACACACACCGAATCACCATTACGAAGTTGTCTTTTAATGTAATTTAGGCGAAGAGACGACTTGTTTATTCCGAAAATCAAATTAAACCCACAACATTTCGTAACTTGGAATATCGCCTACACAGTCCCGTGATATGATTAATTAATGCCGAATTTAAAAGGACGTGGAAGGAGGAGTGGTCTAATTTAAGGTACTATTTCAGCATTTGCGTGGAAGAACTAAGGGGTGGGGGGGAAAGCCAAGCAGTCAGTCTTCAGGCCGCTATTTAAACCAGAGACCTTCCGAATATATAAAGCAGGGATTCTAATCAATCAGCTACAAAGTTTGGTAGAACCTTTCTTGGAAGATGATCAAAATATTCCCTGACATCTGTACTTCTGAAGGTACAGTGTAGTTTTGTACGTAATTAAAGAAATCGAAACTAAAAGATGGAAGTCAGAAGTTCTTCCAAAATGTTGGTAATCACCTACAAGACTGCATGTCGCCACAACCCCGAAGATAAGCAAAGAAAAGCGATTCTTTGCTTTCACTGGAGGTGGATAAAAATTGGAGAAAACAAACCTGAAGAAAAACAAAATGGAGGAAAAGAATCTGAATAAAGAGAAGAAAAAAGTAGGAAGAAAAAATCATGAGTGAATAGTCAGTCCATTTTGAGGGAGAAATAAATACTTTTGAAAAATAAAATTATTATATAAGATGATTATGTGGATGAAGGGTGGAATATTGATGATCAAGAATCATAGCAACACTAATGAATTAAAATTCCATAAAGCAGGGTACTTCGAAGTTAACAGCTGCTTAGCTGCTCAATTTATCCCTTTTAAGAAGTCAAAAGTTTCATTATCGTGCTCGAGAAGAATTCTAATCCGCGATCGCAGTGTTCGGGATTCATGCCTCAGATCACGCGGCAACTGTCCACGGTACTTATAGGCGCAGTTATAAATCATAAAAGTGGGGCGAAATCCTCGTCAACATAGAACATTAATACATTCCTGCTACCCGAAACGTCGACAATCCAGGCTTTTATAACACGATGTTATCATCCAAGAACGTAAAAATATGTTAACAGTGCAGATACGTTATTCTGTGTGATTTATGACCGGCGCGTTTACTAGGTACTTCCAACACACGTGTCGTCGAGCTGCCCCTGAAAATTTGATGTACCTATTTATTTGTGTCTCTTCCCAATAGAGCAGTTAAACATTTATGGATGGAACATAAAAGCGTGATATATTCTTATTTATGTCGATCTGTCTACCTTTTCAGGGTTGAACATGAGCAACGTCTTCAATCTCAGATCAAGCGACTTTTCGCTGACCTGTGTGTGTTCGCTTGTATTTACACAAGATAAGTAAACGTGCTCTTTTCTCTGGATAATTTAACGTCAAAATGTGTGGCATTATGACGATGACAATGATAACTCTGTGGCTTCGAAGATAACTACAAGAATGTCAGCGATGTGTAATGATTTATTTTATTACATTGTCTTTTTTATTAAATAAATGTGCGTATATATCTTTTTGGGACACTCTGAACATCATATTTATCAATGACGGGATCTACCATATAACAATCCAGGGGCCTTGATGTAGGAATCTCGTACTGTACCCCAGAACCAACTAGGCGTATTTATGATTCACTGTTAAGTGCCCAGCCAGGTCACGTCGAGAGCGAAATTTACACTGAGGTCAACAGGTCACAATCGATCGACTTGACTTTGCGTGGGACAGAGAATATGGCTGTTGAGACATTTTATATCCCGTGTCACTTGTAGATATTATTTGCAGTGTGTAAATCAAGAAGAGTGTAAAAGGCGAGGCATAGAACACTCACGGGGATATAATTTCGTAAAAACTGAAGTCAGAAAACCTCAAAAGAAGACGCAAAAGTGGAGACTCAAACATATGTATGAGGACAATACTAAGATGTATACAACACAGAGACTATTAGATTATAATGGTGGACTCTTTTCCACAGAGTTACTTATACAGACAGAAATATCACTTGTTCGAATTGTCCTATGTTATTGATACAAATCAATAAAACTACTAAAACTCAACACTGGATCGTCATAGTTTCTTTTTTTGTGAAAATAGTTCCTCCTACCTGTGTAATAAATATTGGTTTAACACAAGATCTTCTTTGTCTGCTATTCTTTTCCCTTCTCGCCCACGTTTCTTCATACACACACGGAATGTTTTAGCATTAAGGGTTTATAAAACAATCGACAGATCCACTCTGAGTCCATGTAATTCCCAAACGCAGTCTTGGGGAATTTTCATCGTATGTGGTCTCGATAATTGTGCATTACAATTACAAAACTGCTTATTGTTCCCTTCATCTCATTTATCTTATGTTAACAGTCTTAACGAAGAAAGAAGCTTTAAAACTCGTAACATAAGCACAAAAGTACTTTTTACTAAATAAAAACTAAATAAAAAATTATACATTATTTTGCTTGTAATATTAAAAGACGTGGCGAACAACAATTTCAAGCTTTTAATGACGTATTTTTGTGCCATATGAAACTTTTCTTTTTTACGACGCCCCGTGTTCTATCTCCTAACCATGGCTTCATTCTATACACTGGCATAAATAACGCATAAAAACGTGAATGTAATCCTAGTGCTAAGTACCTGCTAAAAATAAATATGTTTAAAAGATCTTCAACAGCTTGTATGACAAAAATTAAAATTGTAGGATTTGAGATTTTCACGGCGGCGAATCTGAAGATTGCTGTCTTCTGGGTCATCGGCCTGAAGATGGAGGCAGCAAGGACCTCTGATACGACGGCAATCTTCTACCAGAATACACGGCGCAACAACCCAGAAAACAACAATCTTCAAAATTTAAAATTGTTTACATTCAGTTACTTAAAAAATGGAAGTTACTTCCAGAAAATAAATTATCACACTGTGTTGGGTACTTGATTTTAGGTCTCCACATAGATATTAATTACATCTTACGTTATGCACAGAAAATCGAAGGCAAAGAAAAGGTGGTTTAATTTCTGTTTCACATTCAGTCAATAAAATCAGTACGGTTATGTCGATCGGAGAACGTTTTCAGCTGGGGACAGGGATTTTTCTCCGACACATGAGTCCACCCATCTGCCTATCCCAGAAACCCTGGGGCAACTGCCCTGAGCGTAATATTGACCATTACCCACAATCTAGTGCCAAGGTCAAGAATGCGTGGACCATTACCTTAACATTATGTGAATACAGATGTGAGGGAGACGTGACAGAGTAATGTAGTCCCACATAATGTTACAAGACAATGCACAGCTCTTCAACCAAAAAGTCCCAGAACCACTTGTGTATGAACTTCGAAACACATAAGAACTACGTCTGACGTATCAATCACATTACTGCTTCGGAAGCACTACAGAGTCTTTCAGAACTCAGTTTTACTGTTTTATCCAACAGCTATAAATCTATTACAGCGGTATAAATATAGGGCGCATGTAAATATCTGTCTGCAAAATAAAATAATACAACAGACGTAAAAAATATAAATTTTCTTCGAACGGAATTAGATTTTGTAGGAGTACCGCATGCCTTACAGTGACTCTGCTTTCGAGTCCCAATAACAGCAGAGGATCAAGAGGTTTAATTCCATGCAATACGTTTGTAAGGATAATACATATTTTGTCTGTGTTACAAATTTTCGAATACCTATTTTAACGTATGGTTGTAAATGCCGTGAAACAAGTTCAGTATTGTAAATGTTTGAAGATTTCTGACGATGATGCGTAGGTGATGGTGTAGGTGTTCAAAATGACCACCGTTAGCTTCGTGACACAGATGACAGCGGTGACTGACAAGCGGTCACCAAAGTTGCTGCTTATATACATCTTTTTCAGACACCTTGTATATCACCGCTCTGGTAAGAACTAACAAGAACTTCCTACAGTTTCAAAGAAACGAATATGACAAGGTGGGCATCGCATTTGCAATAGAAAATCTGGTTCTGATTGGACACTTATTGTACATCTGAATAAGCCTTTAGAACCGGAGCCATTCGAACGCGAAACTAAACCCTTAAAACCAATAACGAGTTCAAATCAGATAGAAAAAAGCATTTGAAGATTTCTGTCTTCTGGGTTGTTGCGTCGTGTAGTATGGTCGATGTTTACCAACGTTTCTGAGGTCATACTGCCTCCGTCACTCTACGACACTGCTGCAGTCACAATATCATCATAGCTGACTGACGAGGAAAGGTGGCAACCAATGCAGTGATTGCCCATAGTGAAAAGGCTGTACCCTGGTGTAGTCGCAATATATTCTTCCTGCATAATACAATGTCTATAGAACCAAGACAGAATAAGCCAAGGTACAGTAGACTACACAGCGTAACCCAGAAGACAGAAATCTTCATACTCACCGCTGTGAAAACCTCAAATCTTACAAAAAAAACCTTTGTTTTCCAAATGTATGAACCTTTCACAAGTTAGAGTATAGATCATGGGGTATGCTTGTGAATAATCTTTGCACTGCCAAGTTTAAAAGTGAAATTGTCGACGTGTACACAACACCATGCTTGAGGATTAACACTGCCTCTAAAAATCTGGAAGGTCCTTCGTCCTTAAGATCGGCTTTCACACTGATACTTTTCATGGTCTTTTTCCGTACCTCAAGCAACAGATGAGATTACCTTAAAACAGACAACGACGGCTTCCCTACGCATGTCTTTACATCACAGACAATCGCCTTGCATTCTACTCTGTATAACCTACGTAGTTGGGAAAGGGTAATTACATAAACTAAGAAACTACATTTTCTAAACACAAATATAAATGGACCTACAGATACAGAACGTGGGCAGTAAAACTCTTATAAGTGAGTACGAATTTAACGCTTAATTGAAATGACTTCTTAATATTTATTTAACAACGAATTTTCACTAATTAAAATTAAATTAAATCCGTGGCGTAACAGCTCCAGAGAGCCAAAGCCGACTAGCTGGCTGCTGGCCTCACGTCCACATGCCTAAGCAGAGGTGAACGATCATCCAACCAGATATAGAGTGACGTGTGGTCAGCACGACGAACCCCCAGCCATTGCTAGCTTTCCTGACCGGATTACGCTACTCATTGTACCTCCCCAATTTCCTCACGATGCTGGGTTGGCACCGGTCGAAAGCTCATGAGAAAATTTCTTTTTCCCCCGAGACTCGAACCAGCGCGCATTCCGTATCGCCGGTCCGAAGCATAATGCCTCAGACCGCGCGGCTACGGCGCGGGACACGAATTTTCACTTCCCACTGAATAATTATGAATGTTGAATTGGGAAGGTCGCTGAAGGAAATGATCGTTTAAATTTTAACTTATTTTTCTTCCTCAAGGTAAAACAATGAGGTTTATTAGGTCTCCATGCTTTCCGTGTGCGTCACTTCTAAATTTTTAACAAATTAACCGACTTTCACAACATTTTGTATAAATGTTATGCCACTGTAAGCAACCATAACATCGTAATTTTTGTTTCTTTCTTATCAGTATTAATAACACGACAGAAGAACAAGGGACCTTGAAATTATATGTAGCAATACATCTTCAAAGCATATCCAACTTTAGCTGAGATTTATTTTTTCTAGAATATCAAAGAACAACATGGCGACAGTCCGAAAAGTTTTGTTTATGTTCATAACTAACGGACCATTTGAGCCAGTAATATAAAATATTGTTTAAAACTAAATAAATTACGTGACACGAACATTTACAAACATGGCGACACGGCATCCATAAACTTTCGGGTTGTGTAAGACAAATTTAACGTATAGTCATAATATATGTATTTATTAAATTGCTTCCTAAACCTTTTCTTAGCAGAATTCCGCTGGAGAAACAGAAAAACCATAAAAACCCTCGGATATGCTTGCCGGGATTCGAATCCGGCATCCCCTACTTCGAAAGAATAGTGACCATTTACGGTACGTCATTTGGTAAGAGTTTACACATGTTGGCGCTAAGTCTGGGACGACACGAGACGCGTTAAAAGGCGTCTGGTGGGTGGTATACTTTGTGTAAGTATCTGTAGTATGTAGCGGGATGCGGGAGACGTCAGATAGGCGCCACATGGAAAAATAACACCCCTTTCTACGTCACGTATAAGCGTACCTACCAATCGGTCTGGTACAGAATGTTTTCAAAGAAGTAGACTTGCAAAATTTCCGTTATTTCGTTCGCCTTTAATCCAGCACAGACCTAACAATATAAATTGGGCGATTTGCCTAATTGTAACGGAGTAGATTATTGTGTTTCATTTAAACGGAAGATAAAACATTAAGTTTATAAGCAAGGATGTAGAAAGCAGGTAAAAAATAAAATAGCGATAAATTGTTCTTGGAATGCGTATTTTCCAGAAGCCTCCTTTGCTGTTTTGAAAACGTGATGAACATTACAAACCTAATCTCACTACATATATCACACTGCAAAGTCATAAATTATTTGTTATTTCATTATGTATTCAGCAAGTGTAACGTCTTAGCGATAAATGAAGGTAAAACGCAAGACAGCAACTAAAATGCGATAAAAGTGGAAGACAGAAGGAAAATTATTAAATTTGGTTAACCAAGGCTTCTCTTTTCAACACGAAATCCACGTGTAGCACCGAGGGAATAGAACATGTCAAAACGTATTTATGTCGGAGCGTGAAGTCGACCGCTCACTACCTTTTCCAAGTGCTGAGGTAAAAGATGCACTCACATACGTACATCTCATTGGTGCGGTGCTTTAATACAAGGACGACTTTGACTCTACAGCAAAGTAAAAACAGAGCAAAGGGCTGTCGTTTGGTCTATCGTTGTTTAAAAACAAAATACTGAACCTAATATTTGAACTTCGGAAAGAACAGGATGTCATACAAATTTGTACAAGATTCACAAATTGAATTCTTTAAGTTGTGAAAAGTCCGTTAGCAGTAGATATTGAGGGTTTTAGAGGGGCAGGAGGGTAAAGCAAGTAAGAAAGATTATACTGTCCAAAACTGTAACATTATTTTCGAGTGGCCATATATTTTAGCTCGCCATCTCAGATCCTATAACGTTGATGCTTTTGGTTCGATTCCTACACGATTTCTCAACGATAGACCCACATATTTTATTAAACACGCGTGACATAAACTCTACAACAAACTAACAAAAATATGTTTTTAAAGTACAAGAATTTTGCCACAAATTATGAGCGTGTACATTCTACAAACACCAAGCGTGCGGGGATACTGCTATGCATGATCAGATATCGGCCTGGCGGAGGGATACATTCGTTGCAGTGTGCTAATATTTGCATCGGGATTATGAAATAAACTCTAGTAGGGTTCGAGTTCGTATGCTTTAATGGTTACCTTCATGTCGGAACACGTTATTTCATTTTCCACGGCCACAGCTGCACAGTGATACACCGATTTTGATTCTGTTTTCCAGTCTCGCGATTACACACTGTGAATCTATTGGGGAAATTCTCTTCCAAATAGGACTCTCCATAGGACTGATCACAGGTCTCAAATAAACAATTTAATGACACTGTACACAGACAACTAATGTGATTAAATTAGCTATGGTTACCAGAGGACTACTTTATTCTTCCAGAGCAGACTGGCTATAGCATCATTTTAACTTCCACAGTGTCCGTGGTGTCTCGGCGATGAACCAACTTCTTTTCCGATTCGTAAAGCGATTGGTGCATAAATTTAACTACTCACCTCCAACTATTCTTCATTCTACGAAGTCTGATAGTCAGAGTGATAATAAAGTGCAAGTAATGTTACTATTAAATTTGTACAGTAAATACGCCAGTGTTTGAAAATTCATGTTCCACGCACTGCCAGATAAAATATGTCTGACCATGCTATTCATAGGCACAACATCGGTTTGTGTATCCCTGATACAAAGCTGTATCGCCGAGTTACCTAGCAACTATCATTTAAGAGATATAAAGAAAGGACTCTGCTTTGTTTCCGCATCGAGCAGGTGATGTATGAACGTACCCTCAGGAATGAATAACAACTGCGAACTGAACAAAAACCACAGTCTCTGTAATTGGTTTCCGATTCATATGATTGGAAACATGAAACGAGATATATCGAAAAAAATATCTTAAGTCGATTATGCTTATGCATTAGATTAATCCTCTTGGCCAAAGACGTCGTCGGATGAAATGAATTTTAATCCGATTTTAACAGTTTTGGTTGTGATAGCGACAATTAAATCGAATAAAAAAACAGGCTGGACCGCAGCTTCTTTCTACTCCCGGCGAATGAGAAAAACAATTATTTAATTACAGTTTGAGACTTGAGGTTTTTACTTTGATTAAAATGTAGATTGCCGTCTTGTAGATGGTGATGTTTATTCCTGTGAGTAGTTACCAACGTTTCGCCTCTTCTCCACCGAAGGTGAAGACGTTACTTTCCTCCGATCCGTTGGCGACTACTTAAAAGACTTCATGGCATCACAACTCAAAAAGAGCAGTAAATTTGAGGCTACTTATAAACGAAGATAATACATCGAAATATCCTCGAACAAATTACGAGAAGTTTATATTTAGTAAATTCTTACTAGCGTCGTTCAATTTTATATATATATATATATATATATATATATGTAGAAACAGGGAAGCAACTGTAGGGAAACAGACAGGGTACAGGCTGGACGACTAGAGTTTTGCCGTTGCTGGTCTTCGTAATTTGAAGCCAAGAAGATGAAGATAGTATGTTCCTACAACATGCTGGAACCTTCTTTCACGTCCACACAGCTTTATATCCAGAAGATCAACATCAACATCTTTATCGCCATAAGGAACTCAATTCTAACAACGTGAACAGAGAGACGGAAACAGCATTCGGGCAGTTTCTGGCGTCAAGCGAGCCATTAGTGAGATTCTTACCCCCGGGGATGAAGCGGCAAGTATCTAAGTCATCGGTCATCTTATATCTAGTGTCGAAATTTGCTTTGAACTATATTTTCACTCCCCCATACATTTTCATGGTAAGGTGATTAGTTAAGTACAAGAACAAATATAATTTTTAAAAACACGAATTCACAATTGGCAAGAAATAAAAAAAAACTGTCATAAAAAGGTAATCCGTGAGTTTCAAACGACCCCTCACCCAACCACTTCGTATGCATGTGCCACAATGGCGTCTCTAATTTACAGACATGGGTGAGAGTCACTAAAATGTTTGGCTAACGAATCGTATAATTATATCGGATAAAAAATGTATCTTCGTGTTGGAGTTGCGCACTCGAAAAGAGAGATAAAGCACAACACAACCACTGTGGTCACACAACGATGTAACAAGTAGTAAAACTTTATTAGCTATTACGAAATCAATACATGTAAGGCTTTTTGTCATCACAGTAAGATTCGCTGCATCTTTAAATGCAGTATTTTTATTTTTAACATTTGAGATTCTCACGAAGGTGAAATATCAGTTGTGGTCTTCAGGGTTGAGACGTCTTGTAATTTTGTAGGCGGTTACCACGATATCATAACCCAGAAGGCCACAATCGATAATTGGTACTTAATTCAATAAAATAATTGTCGGCTCCTCGAACGGCATATCCCAACACGATATTCAGAGCCAAAAATATTCTAGTTTTCCTCTATACTTGGACAGGTACGTCCATTACTTTTATAACGCATAGACAATGCTTTCCAAACATTACTTTAGCCCAAGGTTAATTATTTTCAAAGTAAAATAAAATGTAATTATTAAACAACACTTAAGTAAACGATTCCTAACGTTAACTAACATCAGAAATAATAGCGTTAGTGGGGGTAGGGCTTTAATGTTAAATATTTTAATGAGGCTACGGTGGTATAAATAGTATTAAAGTTTAATATTGACGGTATTAATAATAAATAAATTGCAGTCTTTTGCCATATATGACAGTACTGAACGTTTTTGCAGTTGATCAGTTGTCGTTAAAAAAAAATGCATTTAACTTTATAGAGAATAACCATTAACGTCAGGCATATTGTTTGAACGTAAGACTTCCTACATCGTAAGTAATTTGAAAAGAAATGTTTTTACGAATACATAGTATTGCATATTGTTCTGCTACTAATCTGAAACAAAGCCTCCTCCCGTCTGGTAACTATATATACCAATCTCCCAACGATATACGTAGTGTATGTGGTGATTTCGGATAACATTTGTGCAGAATAAGTGAAGAGTGTTTCAATTTAATATCACAGTTTTTAATAAAGTATTATCATTTGCTAACTAGACCTGTTTATTTTTTGTACAAATAGAAACAGAATAAGAACTAGGAATATGTACGAAGTTTAAAAAATTAATGTGTGAAGAGAAGGGAAATAAAGATTGTCAGAATATCTTTTAACAATGAACCTCAGTGGGGACCTTGATATAAGCCCACGAAGTCCCTAACGTATGAAACAGCTTTGGGGTGAATTAAAATAAAAAAATAGGCGTCTACTGAATTTATAAAAATGACACCACCGACTGTCCAGGTTTCTTCTGAGTATTAAGCCTATTTGTGCTGAAAAAAATCAGATTTATTTATATGTTATTTGTTTATTTATAATATTTGTCTTCAGTCTTGTTTAATTATAGCGCATTACACGTACAATCTTCAGTTGCATCTAGGAATTTGGCTGAAGAAATTGAGGTGCAAAAGACCTTAAGACAGGATAATATATACTCGGCTCAGATTCGAACTAAACACGTTGAGATTATAATAGAGTCCATTACATATGTTGTTAGTAATGTGCATAAATATTCAACATTGCATTATAGCGTTTTATTCTAAAGTCTCGCAGTAATTTAAGCTAAAATAAGTTTCGGTCGATTTAATAAAGAACTTGGCGAGTGTCGTATCTCGGTTTTCCGGCTTGTTAAGTTTAATGGGAAAACCTGACTTGACATGCCATTACTACGAAACACAGCAAAGAATATTACTATGAACATAGAAAGCCTGAGAACAAAACATGATTGACGGTGTGTGACTTACTGAAATGAACTTGGTCTACATGTAGTTTTGTCAACAGCGAAGTAGGTATAAAATACGGATTTGAAAAAAAAGTAATAAAATTCAGGCTATATGATATTTGAGGTACTCATCAGTAGCGATAAATATGCTGATGTTTGTCTTTTGGACAGTGACATCGTGAGAACTTTTAGGTACAAACATATGTATCCCGTTTTACCAGGAACTGGCAATGGAAGATTTCGGAGTTTCCGCCTTGTTGACTTACGCTGTACAGTAGGTACAGTGCTTGCAGCCTCTCCCTTGTATGATGTAAACATTCACGGGCGTCCTCCTCAGAAATCGCTAATTTTTGGTCAGACGGGATATACCGACGTTTGGTAGAAACACATTGCCTCCAGACTACAGCGGCATTACAACCCAGAAGACCAACACCAACAAAACGGGTATTTTTAAATATGCGACACCATCTTGGGTGTTTGTTCTGTGTACAGAAACGAAAAATGTCTGGATAATCTTGGAGTCTTTGTTTTCGAGATAAGGCCCATTTAAACAGAAAAGACCCTGACAGTGCTGTCTATGCATTGGCAAATCATGATGGAGCGAGTTAATTCTTAACACGCCTGGAATTTATTGGCGCGTCCGACAATCTTTAATGAGACGCGCAGTGCGCTGTATGAAAACACAACAACACTTTAAGAATTTCTTGAATTTTTTTTTATCAAAAGAGTAAATTTTAACGTAATCAGCAATTTATTAAAAAAAACCGCTTTCCTGTTGAAGGGTTTACACATTATTTTTTATCCTCCTCCTTTCAAAATAAAATGGACCACACCTCAAAGACGAAGCATCCAAGGACTTATATTTATTGTATATTTAAACATACTCCTATACTATTTGACCTGTATAAATCTACAAGTTGTTCACAATCCAATCGTATGTAGGCTACTCCATCTCACCTAAGTTCAAATATTTTCTTGAGCACTTTCTATTCAACTAACTCAGTCCTTCAAAAGTTTCCCGCCTGTATTGGAGCCCGATGATTCATAAAAGCCCACCGGCGCGCTGGCATCTACAATTGACCACATGAATATAGACCACACAGTCGCAGACTACTTTTATTAGGTCCACTTTAATATTATACTTCTACGTTTGCCTACGTCTTCCGTGTCGTTTGTTTCCTTCCCTCTTCGCAACCAAAATTGTGTACGTATGTCTCGTATGAAGAATCGCGCTACACGCCCTACCCATCTCATCTTCCTTGATTTAAAAATATTTGGTCAAGAATACAGGATCCCCAGTCCGCAGTTTTATTGAGTCTCCCGTCACATCGTCTCACTTACGAATACAATCGGTTCTTAACTGCTTGAGAGAAAAAATTCCCAAAATATAATTTGCTCTTAATTTCTTCGCGAGTGAAATTTCAATTTATTAAATATTTACTGTTCGTTTTTAATTTTTCCACATCATCGAAGGGTGTATTAGGTATACATTTGTTTTCAAACACTTGTAATGTGTGTTCTTCTTTCAAAGTACGAGAAACGTTTTACAACCTTACAAAATAACAGAAAGAGTCTTAGAAGCAAACGGGATTTTAAAAAATTCAAATTATGAAACTCAAAGACAACAAAGACACTTGCGAACACGATTAACCTTAGGCTAAGTTCATATCAAGGTTTGACTTACGGATATCTGTAGATTAAAGTGACAACGACGGTGTTCCGTCCTAGAGGCGCACACGTCTTGACCTGCAGCGCTTAACCGCGCTCCATGCTCTAACTGCAATGGACAAAACACAGACTGCCTCACTACATCGACCGCTGCCAGCAACATGGCGCCCCAAGCACGCGCCTCGTGAATCGCCAAAGCCGTGACTCTACAGTGACAAACGAGGCGAGACTCTCTATCACGATATACTATCGTCGATTTTATCCATGGCAATCACATTTGTTTAATCTCAGTGACCGCGTGGTCTGAAGCGTGGGTCTTGGAAACTGGGATCGTGGGTTTGAACCCCACTCAAAGTGTGGATGTTTGTCAACGTCTTTCTGTGTTGTGTTAACTGTGCAGTACAGGCCTTGCGACTGGATAATCATTCGTCCAATGACAAACAAAGTCATAATTTTGGAAGCAATTCTGAATTGGAACATATCACAAGGCCTATACCATGTGCGTAAACACCTGGACGCATACACGCATAAGAGTCTACCATTGTCTCCCGAAGTATCGCGAACTGTCCTGGGAATATACAGGGTTATTCATAATTCCCTGACACATTACAAAAATCGCTTGTCTTCAATGGTGCAATGGATAGCAACATAGGACATGCCGATAGAAAGAGAAACTCTCCAAGTTTATTTTACATACCTCATAAATGCTCGATAACCATGCGCTGCTTCATTGGCCACCCCGATCACCTGACCTGACGTCACATGATTTCTTTTTATGGGGGTACATTAAGGACCAGGTCCTTGTACCGCCTCTGCCACGGGATCTGCCTGAACTACGAAGACGAGTCATCGTTACCATCTCACAAATCGATCGTGACATGCCGCAGCGGGTATGGGTGGAAATGGATTGTCGGCTTAACGTCTGCTGCGTCACAAATGGCGGACACATAGAGCATTTATGAGGTATGTAAAATAAACTTGGAGAGTCTTTCTATCGGCATGTCCTATGTTACCATCCATTGCACCATTCAAGTCTAGCGATTTTTGTAATGTGTCAGGGAATTATGAATAACCCTGTATAGTACTGTAGGGAACAGATTACTTGCGAGTTCTGATCACGGGGTAAAGAGCAAAGGTATAACCACTGTGCGAGAACCTACACGCTTTTTATATCCGTTTAAAAAACATTTCGTTGTTTAAAATCGCAATAAGCAGTTAAAACTATAAAATTTATGTTGTAGACATTGTTAGTGCTATCCTTTAACGATTCTGCGATAAATATAATTTTCCCCACCCGCGCCCAAAATTATCTTTATGGTGAACCCCTACATTGATACAGTTGACAACAAAATCGTTTTTTTTTAAAACAGCCATCATGCTACCTGACCGTTCCGTGCATTGACCAGGCCGTGCCGAATGGACATTCACAGCACCACGAAGCTCAGCAAGGAATGTGGTCCCAACAGTAGTTGCTATGACGTATCAGAACGACTGAAAACAAAGGCATAGTATCGTGCGTTAAGCACAGTGTACGTGGAAATCGATTTAGGCTGCGTGAGAGTATCACAGCCCTTTCTTCAACATGAGCCAACAACTCACTGAATTAAACATGAAGATTCAGGCTAGTCATTTCCAAAGAATGATACAGTTGTTTCAGTCAACACATTCTCGACCTCAGCATTAGATATATATATTTGTAGTCAGCTTCACGCCTCAGTCCCCTTAGCAGCAGGAGAAAGAATCCCTGGATAAGGGTCTGGAAACGTTTGGATTTCCCGAATGCTTGCATGTGACCCCCTTCGTAATTTTCGGTTAAAGAGCTGAGGAAAATATTTTGATATGGTAACACCAACTTCCATTCCTGAATTTTCTTCGTTATTTTTGTCGTTTTCCATTGGATAATACCGAGTTTTCTACTCTATTCCAACGTTTCTTATATAACTACCGACAATTCTCGTGTGGCATGAAAACAATGACATGTTCCTCACGGCATTCATTCTTAAATACAAATTTAACGAATATTCAACCTCGTGAATCTGTCTTCCGTATGACGCTGGGGCAGTTAACGAGCGGGCATTGTAATTAATGCTGTGAAATCTGCCAATAACTGTAATATATGGAACTGGTATTTATGAAGTCGGACTGATAATCGTCGTTGATGGAACTCCGTGTACACCCCGGGCAATGTACATCCGGATGAACAGAATGGAACGCCATCATTTGTAACAGGTTATACGGAGTGGCATCAAGAGCATATCAGCATTGGAGACGAAAAACACAGACATTCGGCTATAAAATATCGCCCAATTGTATCACTGATATTTAAAAAGAACGTTTTAATTAGTAGTGTAACTTCACATTTCAATGTAAATGTATGCATGACAATCTGTGATACAAACAATAGCAAAATATGTTTAAGACACGATAATTAGGTGCTGGAAAAATGAAAATTGTTTAAACTAATAAAAAGATTCAATGTCGATATGAACCAGTTATGGTATCAACATGAAACTTCATTTCGATTGACACATCCCCAAGTATTAATTCCATGCAGTAAAATCCTTCTTAATAAAACTAATAATTACTCAGATATTAACGAAGTTTAAAACCCCTTTACGGAACCCGATAGTTCATTACTGTGTTACAAAAGCCAAATTAATACAGCACACACCCTCATACATAATTTGTTAATAGACACCAACGTGTTGTCTCAATTTATGGCTGAGGCATTTGAAATGTAAATTCGTCTTCCTACTAACAACCAGTGACGCTGGGTCGCTGCATGGTTTACGTAAGGGCCGTTTCACACTGTCGACCGGTCGTTCAGCTGAACGACCAAAACCATCAGCGACCAAACGAGGAGACCAGCAGGGCGACCAGCGCAGACAGAGGCCTCAGGGAAAAAAAAAAAAAACTTTGGAAGCAGTCAAACAGTATGGACGTCGAGGAGATCACTATAATGATAAAAATTCGTCAAACAATTCCACAACCTCTTCCCACTGACCTTTTTTCAACTCCCTGTTTGCATAATCGGGACTTGCAAGGTCAAAAATGGCTCTTCGTGACTCTACAGCCGAAATAAATCTTTCAGTATCAAAACGTATGATATCCTGATCACTTGAGTGACATGAACAAGACGGGAGAAAACAAGAAACAATGGATATGTCACCTCTCTGAGCTCTGGTCGCTGACTGAGTCGCCCGCAATGTGAACATGTGATTGCCATCTATGTATCTCGTGGTCGTTGGTCTCCTGTGCGTCGCTCACTGCTTGTTGGTCGACGGCGGCCATTGGTCGTACTTAGCTTTTCTACCCGGTGGTCGTCCAGCGACTGGTCGCCGGCGACCGATCGCCAGTGTGAAACGAGCCTAAATGGCCGTAAAACAAACTTGAGGTAAGCTGCTGCCTTGTAAGCTGTGAAATTTCACGACGAAATCGGTAACTCATCAACCATAAAAGTAAACTTCGTGTAAACTAAAGAAAACCTCACAAATCCGTGAAAATTTCGCCAGTTTATAGGAACACCAATAGCAAATTTTGCGTGAAAACTTATTCCGACAGCCCGCGTCAGCGATTCCGTGGGGATTTTCCACTATCAGACCTCGACACCATGATAAACGCCGTCCAACAGACACAATAAATTCATTCTGTTTTGTATTTTACCGATGGGGATACAGCACACGAGGAAATACGCGAGAAACAGAAGCTGGTGGTGAATTAGATGGACTAGGAAGGGCTGAAGTAAGAGAACGCGCAGGACAGAAAAAGACAGGAGAGAAAGAGAATAAGGAAAAAGGGGGAAAAGTTATGAGACAATGAGTGAACAGAACGACAGAACAGAGGAAGGTACAGAATAACAAAGTGAAGGCAAAGAAAGGGAGGAGACAGACTGATACGAAGAAATGAGGATAGGGGAAAGGAAACAGATAAAAGGAAAGTGTAGGGGAGTAGGTATAAACAGGATGCAGTTAAAAAGCAAGAAAGAACGGAGGTTGAAGAAGAGAAGAATAAAGAGACACGGAGAAGAGAAAGATGAAAAATAGAATGTTACATTTCGTCGATGATAACCAGAAAAGTATAAATTCCCCCAAGGAAAGAATTCATCAGTCCATATGGGATTCATAAAATGCGATAAGCTTAAATTCAACTGACTTAGCTTCTTCCTCTTTAATTCCATTAGCTTTCCAAATGATCGGTGACATACAGGACTATGTCAGTATGACAAAAATTACAGCGTCTTTAAATATCTCACGACCATCCGCCTGTGCGCTGAAACCAATTTTATACCGCAAGACGCCATCCGTCAACACCACGCTCACGCCCAAAGCTCCGGCCAACACACGAACTTCGAGCTACAAATTACGCACTTCAAACATCCTCATGCAATTTACCCGAATTATTTTTTTCAGGCCTCGTAGTCAATACAACACATGTCCTGCTGACCGAAGACATTTGTAAAAATGTAACGAATGGGCCTGTTTACTATATTAATAGCCCCATTAAACCAATTTTTAACTTTATTTCGTTCAACTTTAATGTTAATTTTAAGCGCGTAGTTAGCGCATTCCACGTGAAATCATCCTGAATATGGTATTTTAAAATCGAAATATATTTCCGTTAATACACTGTTTTAAGACTTATACAAGTGTGTTGATTCCAGCACAGTGCTGAACACAGACGCAGACGCAAGCAGTGATCAATAGAAAGACAAATATTTTATACAGGAAAGACCTATATTTTCTTCAAACGGCATGTTGTTTTTGAGATAACTAAATCTAGTACCAGAATCCAACGGTTCAACAAAACTCCGAGTCAGTTCTTCATTAATGGTCTGCGAGGACAGCCAAAAGCCTAAAGATGAATAAGTCTTGCCCACGAAGCCCAAACAAGAGTGACAAATCAGTAGTAATGTGATATACTTAGTGTCGATGGTTAGGTACATACATATGACATGTTCAATGGCTTAAAGCCTCATATAGCTCTGTATGTCACTTCGTCCACTAGGAACCATGATATATAACTTTCGCGGCGACTAAATTCAATGAAGTCTCCATGGGCCATCTGCTGCGTCAGTCATCTCGGTCTTTATCATCAGGGATCAAATACTATGTCTCTCTCGAAACGTCGGCATTATCGGCCATCCGACGCGGCTGATTGCCCGTGAGACTACATTGTATCATTATTGCACTTTCATGGAACACAAATCCAAGTTCTTGTATTGTGCTACACGATTTTATGAGCACAAAACATGTTTACTTCCATCATTTTTAAAGTATGGTCAATGGCTTGTCTATTCGAACGTAGAAACCAAACTTGTTCACAAAATGGGCTCATTTCCGGTAAAAAAAAGTACACTAACCCTCTCCTTCCGAACCATCGGTCCCATCTACTGATACACTAATTTTGTACTTATAAAATAATATTAACTTACATATTTTTTGATGACGGTTATGGAGAATTTTCACAACTGCTGTCTTCTCTTTTGCCTACCGCCAACGATCTTGGAACAGATTTTTGGTCTTGTTTGGCAACATCAGTTGCACATAAATCTGACCAGACTGGACACAGCTGTCATCGTAATGGAAACCTCCTTTCACATTTTGTGGAAGTTGTACTTCGCCGAAACAACTTATAACCTATGACGGTGCTGATAGTAGTCTGGCAGACATGCAGCATTCATCCCATTTCACTGCCACACGTCCACTGACAACTAGAATGCTGTTTTGTAACTAGCATCATATTGTGTTTACCGAATTTCCGCTAGAGGACGGTAGGTTATCTTCTTTCAGCGAACGGATTCTTCTCGTTACTTGACACAAGCCTTTCCAATTAAAGCATATGGATAACAAATAGAAAATACTAAATGATTCTTTTAGTATTTGAAAGGCCGTAGTCGCTATTTCAAAAAGTCTTGCTTCTTGCAAGAAAATAGAATGAGGCAAATGTCCTTGACAAACTAGTTACCAGGTACCACTGAACCATTCGCGGGGTTTGTGGTTATTTTTTTTTTTTTGTGCTAGGAGGTAAATACCATTTTGTTGCCTGGCATAATTGTCACCAAGTAGCAGTATATATATATATGCTAATGTTTATAACAATGTTCAATAAGTAACTCAGTACTAAAATGGACATGTTGCTCTTTATAGGTTAAGCACTGTAGTTACTTCACTGGATGTACATCACAATCATGATTCACACGTCCTTTTGATTACAATGTGTATTGCTGTATCCAATTCTTCTACAAAGAAACTGATACTTAATTACAATATATTTGAACACTGATTATGGCCCAAGCTGAGGGAGGGCTTTCTTAGCAGTTCACTCTTCCAACAGGATGCTGCACTACCAGATTTTCATTCAGCTGAGCGTTTCTCAATATTTAGCCATCTGAACAAAACCTTGGTTATCAAGATCCCCAGACATCACCTACAGGCTCTTGTTTTGTATTTTGTCAATGCTAATATCACAGCTCTTGCTGAAACTACAAGGCTGTATCTCAAAATAAATACAAACTATTTCTCTACATGTACAAAGTTCATTATTCCAACTGCACTGGCACATTAGATATAGCCATCTTAATCATTCTGAAATACCCTATATACAAACTGGATACCCATTCTTCAAGTGCCTGAGCACTGTGGGGGTCCCAACTTTTTGTTGGCCTGATGTATAGACATTCCGTAGGAATCCTTGGACGAGGGATCCGCCCGTCGCAAGGGCTCTACCTGTACACAGGACAGCACACCGACAAACATCCATGGCTCGAGTGGGATTCGAACCCAGTCCCAGTGACCAAGCGGCCCCCTATATACACACACTTTAAATGAGCAAATGTTACAACTCAAACACCCATATTTGATCTTCAGATCAACGCTACTCTCCTTCCTTACCATGTGGTTGATCAGTGAATATGGATGTCTACATGACCTTTACCTTTCTTGCGATATCTGGTCACACCTCAGAAAAATCAAACATTAATTCACGTATGTCTTCAGATTACACAAGATACATCACTTTCCTTAGCAAGCATCTGGTGCAAATAACTGTAATAAATTGGAGAAACAAGAAACATAAACAGTTGATTTTACAAGTGGCACTATGGCACCACCTGCAAATTTGTCAATTCTGGTTTTGAACCTAGAAAATTTCAGGCATTTTATTTTT
This sequence comes from Zootermopsis nevadensis, assembly GCF_977971745.1. Classification (NCBI taxonomy): domain Eukaryota; kingdom Metazoa; phylum Arthropoda; class Insecta; order Blattodea; family Termopsidae; genus Zootermopsis; species Zootermopsis nevadensis. Next base: position 8,220,043 of record NW_028259153.1, on the reverse strand, counting down.
GTTCAAGACTACTATGCACGATTTTTATAAAATATATGCTGCATGAAACAATTATAATTTTCATAAAAGTTAATGATCGTTTCTCCCTGCAACAAATACGAAGACAACACACTTTCATGATATCCAAATTACAAGGAGCTGAAACAATTCCAGTTGATCAATCATGTCACTATCCGATTCAGGCCTAAAGGTTTATGAAGTGTCAAGGTAGGAGACAGGTAGAACATGTTTGTTTAATGAACATCAATGAAACAGACTCCACAATTTTCACACATTTCATTTTGTACTAGCGTTAAGGAATAAAAACAGTGTTACAAATTATTTTATTTTACTGACCTACAACTATTTAGCCATTATGCAAGTCCACTTAGAGAAGCAAATATTACATAAATGCACGTCAATATCAATCACATGAATTCTTGATAAAAGATTATGCATGAAAGACAAATAAATTTGCTTTCACATGAATGACTTTTCAATACAAACAGGGAACGATGGGTAGAACCCCAGCTTACACATCCACGTGGTAACATTCATGAACAGAGCCTGCAGGGCCTGAGCTTTCCCCCTTACATTCAACCACACAGTGATCTGAAAAAGAAATGCAGGAAAGTGTTATCTCGCACAATTACCAACAGTTCCACATTTACTGCAATGATTTTCCTTAGCTCTTTAAGAGTAAGGAATGGCCTGATAGGTGTCTAAAATTATATTTCCGTAGTAGGATCTCACACAATACAACAGACTCCAGATTATTTGGATTGGTTGAGAAAGTTTCCTGGCAAATCCACAAAAGTAAAAGAAAAACATGCAAACATAAAAAATTCACAATTTATTTACAGACATACAAAGATTACTAATAACACAAAGGTTTTTATACAAAATTTAATACAGTATATACAAACCGTTAAAAAAGTCCAGTGGACAGTAATAATGTTCTATTGTTGTAAACTACAGAGTTCAGGAACTGATATATGTTAATACATTAAAAATGTAATGTTCATTAGTTTCTTTTCAAATGTTCTAACCTTCAGAACAGAATGTTTGAAATTTTTTTAAATTTTTGTTTAAAGCAGATACACCTCAGTTAATCCACAATCCGATTAATCAGGAGTATACTGTAACTAGCAGTGTCATGTTTTTTTGCAACCACGTAATTGTTCACTTTCCAATTTAGTGAATACATCTGACAAAGACTCACAGTATCTACTTTCTTTTGTTATAAAATACATTAATTTTTGGATTCACATCAACTGATAATCCAACAAATGCTTGTGTACAATAAATAATGGATTTAACAGCAATATTTCTGCAATTTATCTTATTAATAAAAAGCGACCAATTTTCACCTCGGTACGCATATCATTATAACATAACTCATACAGGACAATTATCAATCACAAACATATCATGACCTAATCAAAAGGCATTATCACAGCAGTTGCCTAATCTGAGGAAAACCAGAATAAGCAATCAGAATAGTCGGTATCCAACCCATGACATCACAAATAAGAAGCAGGAATGCTAATCACTAAAAAGCTATGTCAGTTATGTAATTCAAACAACTGATAAAATGAACAAATAAAAATGCTATTTATGTGATAGGACAAAGAATAAAAGTAATGTGAATAATAAGTGTGGAAAGTAAGGAAGAATCTATCTTCAAACATATTCTATAGTACTTACTTTAACAGATACGTGAAGTTAATGCCAATCTTCAATCTCATTACCGCCCTTCAACTGAAAAAAATTAAAGATGAAACTTACAAACTGCGCAGAAACAATGGACATTACATACCAAATGTGTAGATTAGTACGCTTAGTACAACCAAATACATATGGTGGAGGAGAAAAGAGAATGGACTCAAAATAAATGGCATACAAATCACAACCCTCTCAAGAGCATTCACGTACATCTAAACATGAACGAAGGCAAAATATGGTACATACTATCACACTAGGAAGGATACACGTATATTTTTATCAGCTTGGTTTTAAGGCATCTATCAGGTTCTGGTACATTTGGATGCCTGATGAAATTACTAATGAGATTTTCCATTTAAGAAATAAGTAATAGTCAGCTATCAATATTTGCTGTAGCAGATGATACAGAAACTCCATTGGTGAAAATGTTTGTGACATTCTTAGCAATATGGAACCTGATTATATTTACTGAAATAGTAAAAATGGGAAACAACCTTAAACACCTTAGGGAATGGCTGATGGCAAGATACTTTACACATAAAATACATACAAAATATAAATCCAGTCCTTTCCTTTTCAGGAAAGTAAGTGGGTCCGAGTATAAATTGACAGAAACCTCCACACTACTTCTCATCAGCATCAATATGAATTAACAACACTTATGTGCTTCAAGAACAGCTGTTACATGATTATCCACACATACAATTATTTGATGCACCATCAGAAAGAGAGTTCATAAATATCAGTTATATTCATTTACTAGAATTCATCATTGTGCATCCAACTTAAAACTGCAACTCAGAATAAGCAAACCCTCCGCCAACGCAGATTCAATCCGTCAAAACAAATGCAAAGAATAGTAAAAGTACAAAATTTCAATTACATGTGGTCTGCCAAAAATGCTGTACAAAAACTACCACCAATGCTAAAGACAGTTTAGCTTTTACTTATGTATTTTCATGACCAACTTGGTTTGCTTCATTCAGCATAAAGTATAAAAATTCAGCTCAACTGTCATCCTGCGATTTCTTTCTCTTATGTCTCTCGTCCCCTCTTCCATTTCACCGAACTGCACGTAACCAGTGCCCTGAATCTTGTTCATGCCATAACCAAGTTGTGTCATATCGTTTTGCGTTTTTCTTTACACTATGGAGAGCTTTACGGAATTAAAATACAAATCTAAAAATAATTATGAACCAAAGTCATAAGAAAGATGATTTATCGTTTCTTTACACCGACATCCCATGGCCATGTTTCTGTATCCCCATTAATCCTGTATGACATTAATTTTGTCCCATACAGTCTAATCAAAAGCATTTTCCACGTTGGATGAGGGTTTACTGTGCCACATTTACCCAATTATAAGACCAAGTTCTTTTGTAACTTATTTTCAATAACGATTGGGGGGCAAATTTTTTTTTAGATGGTTAGGTATGCTAAGAAATGAGGTAAAAAGCTACATTAGTGTGAGATAACTGAACACAATTATTTCTGGAATTCTCCTCTGTAAAGGTATTTTCCTTTTAACAATCTACTAGTTGTCTTATAGTTGGATAAATATAGTATAAAGAAAATATTCTTTGCATGAACTTACTATAAGAAGACAAGTCTATCTCATCTGGCAACTCTGTGATGTTGACATCGAAACGATCCTGGACTTCATTCAATATCTTGGCATCACCTTCATCACTTACAAGTGTAATAGCCAGACCCTGAAACAAGAAATATCAATTTCCATGAAATAGAACAAATGAGTCTGATGGAACAATTCCAAAATAATGTATCATGGCATTCTACTGTGCAACACCCTATGGTTATTACGAGAGCTTACAATGTTCAGAAAATATTTTGTTATAATGTTAAATGTCTGGGAGGGTATCAGAATCAAAATGGGAATAATTAAGTTATTTCATGTTACCATATACACCACAATAGTTGTAATTTAATTTCTACACAGAATGTACCAAATACAGTGAAACCTCTATCCATCGTTCCCGGAACTATCGTTTTCCCGGATGCATCGTCCGTTTTGTTCGGTCCCGAATACATCCCATATAAAATAATGTTACATTTTCCCGCTTCTATCGTTCCTCGAACTATCGTTTTATCGCATCGATCGTTCAAAAATCTTAGTCCCGTCCCACAATTTTCCCGCAATGATCGTTTCTGAGAATTTAAAATGCTGGGTTTTGAGATAAATTAATGCCGGAAGATGCACAATGTTTTTGGAATACGCAGTAGAGGTAACCTGTTATGTCGCCCAACCAGCACATTCTTTTGAAATGAGGGTCAGCGGTGCAGGGGTGATAGTTGGAGTGAATGGCGGTGCTCATTGTCAGAAATTTTACGATTTTAATTAGGGTGCACTCATATTTCGTTCCAGCGATGCCAGATGGCATGTGCAGTGTGAATTTCTTCACAAATGCTTTTATTACAAGTACAAAGGAAAGGCTGGCGGCACTTTTCATTCTTCTGGTTCAGGGTCTTCTACAGCTACGTTTCGTTGAGTTCGGCAGTAATAGTATTTCCATTCTTCCTGTTATTGTCCGCAAAGGGGGTGGGAGTGGTGAGGAAGAGGAAGACGACGAATGCGAGCCCGAAGCTTTGCCGAGTTTTGCCGAAGCACACGCTGCATTGGCGAAAGTGAAGTCGTTCTTTTATGCGCTTAATATTAGTGAACGTGACGAAGAAAACATTTTGAACGTGGAAAGTGCTCTGTTTGGTCTAAAACGTAAAGTTTCAACAAACCAGTTGTCCATTAAAGACTTTTTTGGTAAAAAGAAGTAACTTTGAAAGAGAAACATTGTTTTTTTTAAAATTTTTAATGCTTTCCCGCATCTATCGTTTTCCCGCATTCATCGTTTTTATTTCCCACCCCCGCCGAAAACGATGCATCGAGGTTTCACTGTATATATATATACACATTATAATACAGAATGTTAACCTTAACTATCTCTGGGTGTTGTGTTTACAAGGGCAACCTAGTGTGGTCTATACATAAGATTGCATTGAGATATCTTTTTCCATGATTCATACACTTTTACTGACTGATGGGTAACATGAACAGAATCTGTAGAGTACTATCCATGATTGACAGATTTAATTCCACCAGACTTAATCTTCTGGGGATACTTGAAAGATGCAATGTACAGCACAAAGCCAGCAACACTCCAAGATCTTTGGCAAAAAATTGAAAGTCTTGTTCCGCAGTCACAGCAGCAACTTTGACAATCACTTGTCAGTCAGATGCTTACCAATGTTAACTGTTTCACAAAGCTAAAGGCGGTCATTTAAAACATCTACACTTCATTCACTAATTCAAGTGCAAATGCTGATGTACGTGACCTAGTTTATTAAAATGTCTTTGTTTCATTCAATGAATGTTTTTAAGCATCTTTTTGGGACATCTGTTTAAAAGGACTGACACCAACTATTTAAGACAATTTACTATTGAATTACAGTAGAAAGACGTCTAACTGCATAAATTCACATGAAGTGCAAACCTTGGAATAAACACAGGATCTACATAGTACAGGTATGGAACGCACTGTCTGCATGGCAAGGAGGTACTAGTGTAACTTCAATCTGGGTCTTGACAAGATTTGTAACCATGTCAATTAGTTACAACAAATGGGAGAGCTGGGAACTTCTAACATCTGTTACTCCCATGAGAACTACTAATGACAAGGCATATGAAACAGCAAAGATACATTTGTCACACAATCACAACACAGCACAGTATCTGCATAGTTGGTGTCCGAAAGCTTCAAACAGTGGACCCGTATGAGAAAATTATAATAGTGAAAGAATTCTGATGGGAAATGGTCATAAGAAATGGATATAAAATGGGAAAGAGTAGAGCACAAAACATGAACTAAAAACAGCGAGGTAAATACAAACCTTAGTACCAAATCGTCCTGCTCTTGCTACTCTATGCAAGTATGTGTCAGAATCCTCTGGCATGTCATAGTTAAACACAATATTAACTCTTTCAATATCCATACCACGTCCAAATAAGTTTGTTGCGACCAGAATTCGCTGCAAAGAAATAAATTCATACACAAGGCTCTGGATTTTACCACAGAAATCAACAATTCAACACCCTCATTCATACATGCACACAAACATTCAGCTGCTGACGCTTCTATCACATGGCTTCTGAACAGTCTACAAAGTAAATTTCCTGAAATCCAATTGTTCATGAAAATAGTTTACTTAAATAGCAGTATAAAATGGATACTGTTAACTGTGATCACAGTAAAATAATGGACCTCGTACAGTAAATTATTCTCGCCTCACTTATCAAAATTTTCCCTAGTTCTCATCTCAAATTTAAAAAGGAATTTTTCATATGCCTAATAAAAAGACTTGTGACACTGACAACAAAACACTGTGTTTACCTTCTGGAAATCTTTGAACTGCTGATACCTGGACAACCTCTCCTCTTGTCCCATCCCTCGATGAATAGCAATGGCTGGGAAGTTCTGCTCAATGAGAAGCTGAGCAAGAGCCATGCACCGTTGAACAGATTTAACAAAGATCACAACCTAAAATATGATAGGCTCAATATTAAAGAGTGAACAAAATGTGTACCCTGAATCAGTTTTCTACCATAATTTACTAATCTTCCAGATTGTGACGCATGTTACATGACAGAAGTGAACAGCAAACAGTACCTGATTAAACTCTAAAATGTCAAGCAACTCAAAAAGCTTTTTGTTCTTCTCATTTTCCTTCAACTTGACGTAGTGCTGCTGCAAACCATGGAGAGTCAATTTGGCTTCGTCATCCACATACACCTCCATTGGCTGGGGAGCAGAAGAGTAGCAAACACATTTAGCAAAATACAACCCCCACCCCCCAATTGAAAAATAAATCTGCAATAAAATAATCTGCCAAGTAAAACATAATTATAACCATTAATACAGGAGCAGAGAAATTCACTTCATGTGTTGTCTGAGGAAAGGATATGACCACATAATGGGGGAGGGTACACTTATCAAAGTAATGAAAAAATTCTGGTAACACTTGATACTGGGATATCTAGAGCTCTCAAACAACGTTAATTTGTTTGGTACTTGCTCACGTGCTTTACAGTAAGTCTCAATAAAACAAATCATACAAAGAAATAAGTACAGAACAAAACACAGATCCTCAATAAGATCTATATTTTCAAAAAGTAAAACCAAATGCAATAGCTTTGTAATAAGTTTATATGCAATAAATTAACAAGGTCTCAATGGGGGAAGCAAAACAGCAAACATTTTTTTGGAATGTACACTCTTCCATCATTTACGCCCCTCCTTGTATATTCATTACATACGCACACGTTGTTAAATTTAACGTCGGTTCCAAATGCTAAACTACAGCTTCGAATTATAAGATGATTAGGATGTATAAATTGTGATGTGAAAGGAAACAGTCGTGGCTTAATTTAAAGTGATTTTTTTTCGTGTCCAGTACACACCATTCAGCATGGTGTGCATTGGTGGTTAGCAGGATTCACGACCCATCAGTACATGGGTTCGACCGGGACCGCGACATTTAACGCTCCTGCTGTGACCCCCTTTATGCGAAATAATGATGAAAGTGGAGTAATTCTTGGGATACCACGGATAAACCCTGGAGGAAAACTCCATGATGCCTGGACCATGGCCTTGCCCAACACAAGTTGTATATCTGAGCACCGCCGGGAATTCAACCCGGGACCCCAGTATTACAAGCCCAGCGTTCTAATCGTTAGACCACCGTGGCGGTCCGGATACATAATAACAATGTTAAATAAGATTAAATACCTAAAAGCCAGCCTCCCGTCAGCATTTATGTATACAACTGTGCTCAAGTACCAACATAAACTCCACTCCTGTATCAATGGTTTTGTTCAAACCCTGAAGGACTATTACAAATCTTCCTGACAGCTATAAGGATTTTCAGTTACCAGACCCTTCCAAAGCAGGGTTTTGTTACATACGGTTGGTTGACATGGGAGGTGAACAGGCCAAACCAGTCATCTCGAACCCAAGCAAGATGCCACAACAGGGAACCGGTGTTGCATCAGCAGCTTCGCCATGATGACATAGTGCCTTCGGCAACACGACTGACTTCCTAGCCAATTTGGAGCGCACTGTAGCCATGGCCAAAACTCGTGAACTATGCTGGATATCAAACACAAACGACGTTCAAGACTGCCAACCCATCCCAACCACCCAACTCATCTTCAGTCTTGAGGCTTCTTTCTTGCATCTTCTGTCTTCATCTTCATCTTCTGTTCTTCATTTACCCCAACTTAATGACCCACGAACATCGTGAACAAAAATCCCATTCCTCCCAAAAATTATGACTGCTACAGTGCTGACAAGAACGAAGGGGAAAGACGTGTAGAAAGAATGGCAGATACAGAGGGAAAGTATCGAGGATGTTCTGGGGCAAATTATGGCCAACAAGAAGGTATGCGTACTATAAATTCTGGTGGCCGTGTCATCAGAAAGTAAAGAAAAAATGGATAGTGGTTTAGGTGGGAGTCTAATCCCTAAGACTGAGGACGGCGGATAGAGCGACAGGTTTCCGAGTTGCCCGATTGAGGTGCGCATCTCATGAATTCTCCCAAATAAAAAGCTCACAAAAAGCGTCGCTGGTGACGATTCTCCGTGGATGAAACAAATTTCGACCAATGCGATCCCCACACTATGTAATAAATGGTAGATATTGGAGATGAATTACATCTTGCATGAATTTCTTGCAGACTGGGCGAATTTCCTTGCTCAATGTAGCGCTGAACATCATTACTTGCTTCCCATGCGGTGTGTTGCGAAATATTTCCTGTACATCACGTCTCATGTCTGAAAACAGGTGAAATGAAAACCTTACCACATTGCTTAAATATTGAATGCAAAGTGAAATCCATTCATGCAACGGTTAAACACAATGCTTCATGCAGTGTCGCTGTCGAGTGTCCTAACATTTTTTTTAGAAGAGAACACCCTGAAACATGAAGACTGGCAGAAATATCGACAAGGCTAAGAAGTCACAAAATACTGTATACTACTCATCAGAGCAGAAACGTTAAAACTGCAACTAGAAAGTAAATGGAAGCAGAGAATTTACAACTGTTCAAGTTCTTACAACCACCACAGAATATGCCACGTACTCTGCCCTCAAAGATGCAAGTCATGTAGGTACTTGTGGGTTATCAGGACACATCGCTTTAAAAATAGGTTAGGTTAGTTGTCATTAATTGAAATAAAATATAACTTTCAAGTATATGTAATTTACCCACACATTAACCTAACCTAACCTACCCTATTTTTAAAGTGGTGTGTCCCGATAACCCACAAGTACAGTCATGTATGTACACACATAACCTATCCACCATTAGCAGCAGATGGAACCTTTCAGGCCACTGTGTACAATAAAAAATCTACACAAAGTAAAAAAGTGATTGCATTTTTCCGTGACATACGTACAGCAGCAAGTAAAAAACCAAAATGCTGAATTAATAATTCCTTCTACAGATTTACCAAAATTTTAACAAATTACAAAAAGCAAACAAAACTTAATGACTTTTCCGCTTGTGTTGCATCCAGAAAGATGGCGGTGGGATATAGGAGCTACCCCATTTTAAATATTTCAATGCACTAAATCAACGATTGAACTGTTAACTATTACTAATACTTACCAAGAAGTTCAAGCATTTTATCACATTCATCCAGAATAAAATGCTTCAAATGTTTCAAATTCAGCTTCTTGGAGCGAACGAGGGCTAGGATTCGACCCGGAGTCCCAACCACAATATGTGGGCAACTGCTCTTCAACACCTCCTCGTCCTTCTGAATTGGCAAGCCACCAAAGAACACTCCCACCTGAAACATCAGAATAAACTGCAACTATTTCCTTGAACAGCATTAACCAGCATATCTTTATAACGAAGTGTCGTGAATTGTTAATTATTTACAGCAGCTTCAGGGGTTTAAAGAACGTGTACATCTCTTATGAATTATATTAGGTTTCTTCTTCATTACGCCGTCTCCTTTACAGGAGGTTGGTGACATTATGAACAGGATCCTTCCATCATTTTCTCGGACTGGGACCTGTTTCATATGTTTTTTAGGCATTGCCATTGCCGTCTTCTGTGTGTATGGAGTGCCACGGAGAAACCGAGGAAGCCCCGGAGGAAAACTCCGTGTTGCCTAGACCAGTGGTATTCAACCTGGGGTAAGACATCTTAGGGGGTACGTGAAATTTAAAAAAAACTAGGGCAGAACGCTCCTTTCGGAGCTCCTCGGAGGGGTTGGTCAAGTTTTTAAAAAGCAACGAACCCCTTCGGGGGGGGTTGCGTTTTAAAATCTTGTGTAAGAAACTAAACTAAACCCCCCGAATGGAGGGCTAAAACACTTGACCAACCCCCTTTTTCGGGGGAGTTTGATCAAGTGTTTAAAAAGCAACCAACCCCCCCCGAAGGGGTTGGTTGCTTTTTAAAATCTTGTGTAAGAAACTAAACTAAACCCCCCCGAATGGAGGGTTAAAATACTTGACCAACCCCCTTTTTCGAGGGAGCTTGATCAAGTGTTTAAAAAGCAACCAACCCCCTTTCGGGGGGGTTGGTTGCGTTTTAAAATCTTGAGTAAGACACTAAACTCGGCATTGTCGTGTTCCACAACAATGCCGAGTTTGTTTATACTCGGCATTGTTGATGACGTAATTTATTGACGACGAGGAATCACAAATTTTTATAATAATATAGATACATATTATTTTATGATAAACACTGAATAATCAGTAATGTAATTTATTTAATTTATTTTAGATGTAGATTATATACTGTGTATAACTTGAATTATACACCAACTACTTTGGGGGTACAAAATTGTAGAGAAATTATATCTGGGGATACGCGAACAAAAAAAGGTTGAATACCACTGGCCTTGCCCAACACAAGTTATAAATTCGGGCGCCGCCGGGAATCGAACCCAGGATCCCAGGATCACAAGGCCAGCGTTCTAACCGCTAGACCACAGTGGCGGTATATTAGGTTTAATGAACGTTAACTTAACATGGCACGTTAGTAAACTATAAAAATAAACATACCTTAGTCTGTGGCATGTATTTTGAGAATCTTTCATATTCCTTGCTAATCTGGAATGCCAGTTCACGTGTGTGGCACATCACAAGTACATACACCTGGTTTTCTGCAGGTTCCAACTGTTGCAACGTTGCCAGTACAAACACTGCTGTTTTTCCCATACCTGACTTGGCCTGACATAAAATGTCCATCCCAAGTACAGCCTGCGGAATACACTCATGTTGCACTGAAATAAATAAGACAGAATGCTTACAACAATCTTAAGACAAAAAAATGTTTAAAGACATTCCTCTCACAGATCCATACTGCTTAATTCTTCCTGTCTTAAACAGAAATTTGAAACAATCTTCAGACATCAAAAAATACAAAGAAAAAGTGATAATTTGTCAACTTGACTGGCTCTTTGGCATTTAAAAACGCTCAAAATCTGTGTGCTATGTATGGAGAACTCTAAAAACAAAGCCTGGCTACTGAGCAAAGCTGCTCTAAGTTCTTGGCCCCACACCCCCATTTATGAGGTCCTGTTAAAGTGCAACAACTCATTAAATTGCTGAAGTAATTACGATAAGACCTTCTAAACAAAATTGCTTTATCTCATTTTTCAGGTTTTTTGTTTCACTTTTAATCATCCATTTTGTGAAAGGACTGTTTATATATTTACTATTATTGAAACAAATCAACTACCTGATCTTAAAAAACATTCTAAGCCAGACACTTATTACTGGGTAGGTGAATTTGATAAAGTGTGCAGCTTGGTAAGTACAACAAAAAAGGAACAAAGTGTACGATGCAGGACAAATTTACTAAGCAAATAAAAGCGCATTCATTCAGTTGGAAAGCCAAGAGTCACACATATTTAAATACCCCAAATGAATAAAGTTAAAATTATTGCCAGTGTTAATTCCTGTCGTCATCTAGTACCTCTGCTGCAAGAACAACCAAACCAGAAAATCAAGATCTGCATGTAGCTGATTTTAACTTTTCTAACTTCATCACTAGATAATCTTACTCTGAATCTGAAAAACCTGCTTTATACTTGAATTTTCAAGTCAGAATATCATAAATATAGACAATTTAGCACATCAGGATAGACTGAAATCTATCACTATATTTCAGATGTCCCTATCTATTAATGTCATCATTTGTGCTAAATTAACTTCCTTTGATAATACACAAATATCTCTGATATTGATATTCAAAATAAAGCAAATTACCTTCTGAAGGATGTTCAAAGCCACAATCAACAATAGCCCGTAAAATTTCCGGTTTAAGAAGAAAATCACGGAAACCAGAACTGTGGATGGAGACGTAAGTCCCCTTTACTTCTTTCTTTGTAGTAGCATCACCAGATCCATCAATCACAGTCTGTTCAGGCTGTTCCTCATCTTCATAGTCAAGAAGATCATCATTGTCAGCCATTTTTGTTTTCTAAGGTAAATCAACAAAACCGAGTTCTTTACTTTTCAAAAAAACATCCACACACATGAACAAAATTAAATATAATGAACCCATAAAATAAAAAATAACTAATTTTCCTTGAGCAACATACTCCCTGAAAATGTATAAATTACAGGTGTTAAAAAGTTAACAGTGGAACCACAGTTCCGGAGAATCTGACATAAATACGTCTCTGTAATGTAATAATTCTTATATAAGAAAAGTACCTGTGATATTCTAAAAGGTTTTTAACAGCACAAAATTATCTAGTCTACGACACACTTCTTCTACAACCGATTCACAGCGAAGCTCTTTCCGCAGTAATGAAAGCGGATTGTTGACAGCAGTAATGTAACACAACAATGCCGAGTAAACATACAACATTTCTTACGTACCATAGCAATGCACGCAAGCTGACCATTGTTGTCGGTCCATATTTACACATTGTTGATACGGATCTTACACGTTTTCATTTCACTTTTGCTGAATGACCATTCAGTATAGACGTATTTACGTCAAAAGTAATTTGTACACTAGTTGCCAGTTTATGATCTACCTTAGGCTGAGCATTACCAATTCATCCTGGTAAGTCTAGAATCACTTATCAACAGTAGGAAACTTACCTAGATAAAGGGTACTGAAAATGCAATCCCTGTACAAGCACATCCTCTATACTGCTAAAACAAAATGAAGTCTACCCCTTACACTGATGGTGAAAGGGGTTGCTGAGGTGGGCAATGGCCCAGGGCCTCACACCTGTACTTGTATAAAAATTGCATTTGCTCCATATAATGTTGCTATAGTTTGCTGTTGTTTAACAGTAAAAAAATTTTAAAGTACTTCCATAAAATGCTATTGTTCGGTCACATTGTCACTCCTCTTCATTTCTGAATAACTGGCAATTGTCAGCTTGCATTTGCTCACTGCTTGCAGTGATAAGACCCTATCTTTCTCCAAATTCGGACACTATTTCATGACAAAGCTTTTGGAGCTGTTACTACTGGCTAAGCAAATTAGAAGCTTTCTTAACTTGTGCTGGTGTATGTGCTTTTATGTTAACTTTAGTCAGTGTGCTTTAGTACATATTGTTTGATGTAAGCATCAGGTTTTACTTCCATTTGAGGTCAGGGTCATACTAGCATATAGGCTACCAACAGCAGAAACTAATTTTATTTTTCGATTATCCTCTTATCCCTGCAGTCATTCGGCATATGTATGTATTCTGAAACACCAGCGTTTTGTTACCACCATTTATGGAGTTTGTGGTCGGTACTGTCTTGTTTTGAAAACTTATGGTTTCCTTTCAAAAGTGATCCATGTTGAATTTAATTGTTCTCTTACATGGAGAGGCAGCAGTGAGGGCATGCCAAAATGTAATTTTGTTTAACTTTGGTTTGTCTTACCAAGTTGTGGGGGGTCAGTATCTGCTAACTTGTACTCAGGCACCTGTCCATCTTAAGAGCACAATGCCAATAATGGAATTGGGAATGATGGTTCAATACATGCAATGTCTTGCATAAGACTGGTATTTCAAAACACCAGCAAAACAATCAAACTGTGTAAACGTAAGTAATGTGAAAAAGTTGACGGTGGAACTACGATTCCGGAGAATCTGACGTAAATACGTCTCTGTAATGTAATAAAATGTAATTCAATGTAATAATTCTTACATAAGATAAGTACGTGTGATATTCTAAAACGTTTTTACAAGCACAAAATTATCTAGTTTACAACGCACTTCTTCTACAACCGATTCACAGCTCAGCTCTTTCCGCAATAACGAAAGCGGAACTGTAAATACAAAGGAATCTGCACCATGTTTGTGCATCTGTACAGGGAGAATATTTGAATCCTATGCCATGGGTTTTATGCCACTGCATAGAAAATGTCTACCAAGTTTTCACCATATTATAATCACAAATGATTGTTTACTGCCAAAGATGAGCAGTTCTGTATTGTAATCCCTTTTGAATTGGGATTTTTGAAGTAAGCAAAGTACAAACTAAACATAACTGCACTTGAAAACATTGGCCTCTATGACAATTTCTCTGTGCAACACCGAAATGCCGGATGTAGTTTGTCGAGCCCTGTTCTACCGTGGTGGTGCAATAAGCTCAAAAAAGCAGTTACCCCCAAAACTGTCTTATTAAAGGTACAGCCACCCTAAAACAATAAACCATTTCGATATACCTTTTCCTGGATCACGATGTATTTCTATTGCAGTTACACTTTTTACACGTAACGCTACGCGGGCATAAAAGTAATTATTTACCGACTTGTACATCAAGCGGGTAAATGCCCACCATAAATAAGTAAATACCGATTAGACATTCTGCTACATACACTAGACAACGCTACAATGTTGAATATTGTCTATGTTAAACACAGACATGTATTACTATCAAAACTGCCCTAGATAAATACTATGTGCTTAACACTGATTAAGTTGATATGTATTATATAAAAATTTCATACTACTTCTGTCGATTACAACAATAAAAGTAGATAAAATAACCATCACTCACCTCTTGTATACTATGCCTCAACAACGACGAAACAAGGACGCAGGAAGTGACGCATTATGGCATCGGATCCCCCACTACTCCAGAGAATCCATTGTCAAAGATATTCCGACAACTTCCTGATTTACAAACCATGGCCTTTTACAGTCAAAGAACTAAGTGGATACTATTTTTCACAGATATCTATTTTCGGACACTTAATTTGATTCCAAACTATAACTAAATAATTTACATCATAATTTTACTACACAAACTCTCGTCTTGCTTGTATCAAACTAATAACCATACTTATTTTAATCATGGGTGCCTAGTTTTTACGTACTGTACCAAAGCGCTAGAAAACACTAACTGTAATGTACATCCAGATGGCCCAGAAATTAGTTCAAGGTTTAATATGGCAGATGACAATATGATTAACGAAACAAGACAACCGACTGAAAATGGTCTAGAAAATCAAAGACCTGATGACACAGAGGATGATGAAGATGTGGCTGATGATGGTAAAAAGTGCATTAACCAGTCAGTATATAAATTAGTGTACTCTACAGGTCTGTTGCGTATATTAAAACATTTATAATTTTACTTTCCAAGATCATGTGATTTGCATTTTAGAATAGAATAGGGATGAGATTTATGTTAGTGAGGTGTGAGGAGATAGTGCTCAACACATCTGAACTTAACATGAACGTGAAAACATTTTGTAGCAGTGACTTATTTTACAGATTTTGCTTCATTAAATCTCCAACTGGATGCATTAAGTTTGGCTCTTGATGCTTTGGAGCAGAAAAATGACTTTATCCATGCCCAGCTGATGAAGTTGATGGAATCAAACCGTGAAGCAAGACAACAGTTTCAAGAGAATATTGCGAATGAACAAAAGTCTGATCCACAAATTTAGATTTAATAGAAAAGTATTACATAAGGCACACTTAGAAGTAAATTTTGGGCTGTGGTATTTTTAGCAATTAGTGTATATTTGGGCAAAGAATACTTCAGTTTCTTTGTATTATGAGTTAAATATTACTGTATGTAGACAAGAATGTTCTAAATAGTAGTCTTTGGTGAAGCCATGGATAATTCAGTTCTAACAATTTTATCCTTTTGTAACAGTTAAATTTTCAACATTTGGAAATAACAATGTTTTTGTTACAGAAAAACTGTTTATTTGTTGATGAGTTGTTAATCATACTGAACAAATTAACAATATGAAAATTCATTCTAACATTCCTTTGAGGTTCCATTGCTTCTAACAATGTATTCAGATTTAATATTAAAATATGAAAAACAACATTTTTATTTGAAAATTTGATGTAATGAATAAACTGAGACCTGCCCAGCATTTACACAATGAAAAACAGTTTAAATTTTGTTTTACGTACATTCCACACTACACATGCATGTACACAATGTAAAAATGAGTTGCTGTTAAATACAATTTTAATGTATATAATAAAATACGTAGTTTTCTATGACTTCACCAATTCTATACAATTAATGCCAATCCATTGTTATGCAAGACATGATATGTACAGGAGTGAACTCTCCCTATACATAATTTTATTGTCAGTTTGACATTTGGGCCAGTTACCTTAATTCCTGATTGTGAACACATATAATAAAGCTAAAGCAACTGCTTTAAAGGGTATATTTTAGGGTGTTTTCAGGATTTGTGAATTTAGTAGTACTCTTTTTGCACAGAGTGTTTAAAACTGTTGCATTCATTCAGACTATGTCTGCATTACAATACAACCAGCCATTTATGATGATCATTAATGCTTCACAACTGTAAAAACTGTATTGTACTACCATAAAGAGGCTATTTTCAAGATAGTAACCTATAAAATATGGAAAAGTAAATTAATTACACAATAAATATTGCATAATAAGTATTCTTTAAGACAGTTTATTCAAAAACTTCTTGTGGGTAAATGGATACATTCTTAACATATCCTCCAGTTTCCCCTTTGTATACATCATCATGTGTGGTCTGGCCTCTTCATTTTGAAAATCTTTTTTATCTCCAGCCCTTTGGTATTGGAGAAAGTAAAAATTCTGTATTTCTGTAACAAGCGGTATTCTGTCTACTTCCATCCCAGCACTAAGCTATCATAGTTTCTTGTGCATTTGTATTCTTTTCCTATGATGTACTGAAGTACAACTGACAATGTTTTTATAACACTGCAACATCTGTAATTTTGTCATAAGCCACCAAACATGCCAAGTCCCATCATTCAATGAAACTTCTGTAACTGCATAGAAATCCCAATATTCCTAGCACTTTCAAAAATGTGTTTGTTCTGTTCACTGAACTTGAAAGGTGCAGAGAGCAAGTTCATCACTGCACATAAAGTCTATGCAGATTTATTGCCATTTTCAGTACACCTTAGACCATACACTAATCTAATATTGACTTCATAATACCCATGTCTATTGAGTTTTGAAGTCATTGCAGAGTTTACACTGCCACATATACTATTAGCTAGATGTTTGTAGCAATCCATTTCTAATACCTGCTGGTTCTGTGATTCTAATCGAGTTTTCTTGGTATATAAAAGAACAAAGATTCTGTAGCGCACAATATATTTTTGTTATTAACAATGCAGAATTAATTCTAGACATGTTTCAATTATTCAGGATCATCTTTAGACCCTTGTGGAAACATTTCTTATTCTGAATCAGTTTTTTATGTGACTTGTCATTGTCTAGAATTTTGTATTACAAAAATTAAAAATCAAATTTGCAAGTTGTGGTCTTGCAATTAATCTGATATTTTATAATTATTTGTTTAATTAAGTAGGTTTTAATAATTATTAGATACATACCTTGGCTAAGTAGTTACGACAAGAACATGAAATTACAGACAATATAAAACAAACATATTTTAAATGCTATAAATATGTTTTATTTATTACTTAATTTTGTGCCAACACTATTAGAATGGATGCAATGAATATATGCTTTTATTGTATTCTGTGATTCTATTATTGGAGTATATATTATATGTTTTTTTGTATCCTTCCACATCTTGCAGGCAGTAAGTGTAACATATTAAGATGCTTCTCGTTAAGTATGCATGTTTCTTGGTACTCTGGGAGACAATATGTGTGTGCCTGTTTTGTGGTGCGAGTCTTCTTGGAGTTGATGTATGAAAGGAATACATCCAACAACAGCCTACACCTGCCATTCTTCACAGGTTAACTTCTAATAAGACATACAAGATGGATGAAAACATATTGTGCTGCAAAATTATAATACCAACAAAATTAATTTAATACGGTGTATAGATAACCATTTTGAATAAATCAGAAGTTGTGATTACAGACTGATGAGTTTAACTGTATGATTATTAGTTACTGGTTTCATAGGTACTTGCATTACTGCAAGACAACAAATTGCATTTTTTAATTTCTAATAATTAACTTAATTTTAATTTTTGTAATACATAATTCTGGACAATGTCAAGTCACATGTAACTGCTTATGAATATCCACGAGAGCCTGCCGATGATCCTGAGCGACTGAAACATGCTGCACAGAATTTAATGTTACGTCGTTGGTATCACGTGTCAGGTACAGATGAGAATGAGCAACATACGTAGGATTTTCAAACTGTGGTGTTGGCTATCGTGATCACTGCCTTTTACATCAAACTTTCTCGAGTTTCTGCCTGTAACAAATATATTATTGTTTTAGAATAAAGATTGAACTTCACATCCATTGGTTGCCACCTTATAATTTATGTGCATGATATGTAAATTATTCAGCATATATAGTCACTGTGAGGAAATAATGATATGTGAAACTAACTTAGTGTATTCAATTTTCGAATATACAAGATTTTTCTGTCTGTATATTACGTGATTTCCTTGCTGCCTGTAATTTGCATTTTTGTGAGAATATATAAAACTACGTAATGCCTAACACAGAATTTGAAATTATATAACCTGTAATCAGACAATATTGTGCCTCGTACATCACATTCACTGGTACATTGAACAAGTGAGCACATCACAGATGCGACCAGAAATGAATGGTGGTTTGCTGGACCTGCATTAAACAATGTTGGACACCTTGATATAAATTTGCCGATAAGATTCGGGAGTCAAGGAATGAGTACTTTTTATCTAAACAAATTATTTCTTGAAACCATATTTTTTTATTATAAAAATAACAACGTAATTTAAGTATTTTACGTTCATTCGCACTAACATTTTTACAAATGGTATTGTTTTATTTATATCCGACCAAAATGGCTTCTATATAAACAACAAAAATAAATGGTGAATTAACGAAAAGTTGAGTGGTCAACTACAAGACATGCCGAAACAATTGCCATTTGTTATCTAAGTAATTATCTGTGGTTCAACCTAATGAGTTCGGTAAAAACTGACCACCAACGTGTGTATATATATACACGTGTATGTGTGTGTGTTGCATAGTGTATACAACACGAACGATGTTGGTGAACATGTAATAAATATATAATTATATATTTCGAGCAGTAACCGTATAAAGGTATTAGTGTAAGTAAATGTGATTTCACATCTTAATAATACGTCAATGCAGCTCAGTCACTATAAAATTTCTGCTGTGGATTATGCGCCAACATTTTGTTTTTCTTCATTTGAAAATATTGCCAACTTATACGTGCTATGGACATGATTTAGACGCTGTACGTATATGTTTTTAATGAATGTTTCCATTGAAATGTACAAATATAGTGGTTGGACGTATCAGTTACAAGCACTGTACCCAACTAGTGTTCATATACTATCTGTAATATCGAAGAAACACTTATCCTACACTAGACCTAACCCTAAGAAGCCCACAACCCATTAGAGAAATAGGCCATACAAATGAAAAAGCCTCGGAAAGTTTATTTTTCTTTCTTCCCCTAGAACCACCAAATGTAACCAAACAATTAAACTAAATCGCCAATTTTATGGGTGGGTGCCTGATAAAAAAATTAGTGACCTTTGAAACAACAAATTGCTCATAACACATTGGAACAGTGTAAAGACAGGAAATTAAGGTAATATACATTTCTTTACACTCTTGTTTCTAGATATATCAATGAACTTCTGAGCAGAGTATAGCCTTATGCTATTGTAATGCAAAAGTGGTTTCACTGTTATGGATATATGGATTCACATGCCTTGTAATATCCATGTTGAAAAACCTCTAAAGAAGATATCCAGCATCTCAACATATTGCAACATATCAAGGTGTGTTCATTATAACTAAGTAATTTGTTGAAATTCATAAGAATTAGGACTGCTTCTCAGTCAAGTTGTTTGAGATTAATATTTCTTTTTTATGCATTATTCATGTTAATTACTCACAGATATTGCCCTGTTATTACTATCTAATATATATGCATGTTTCTGCAGATGAAAGAGATCTGTTATGCAAGCTGACAAAGAACAGTGCAGGATGCTGCTCCTAACTTATTTGTATGCATGAAGCAAGCTTGTTATTCAAATGGTCACGAAATCTGCTGCTTTCATGGAACTTACAGGCATGTTCTGAATGACTGTAAAATTATAATTTTGCTCATAAATGGGTAATTCAGCACAGAAAAGAGACATTTCCAACCAGACCCTCTCAGAACTGAATAATTTTACATGATATTGTAGTCCCAATGGAGATAAGTATTCTTTCTTGCTAAATTTTACTGCTTTATGGTCACTAGATTTTTGAGACCAGTCATCCAAAGCTAAGAAAACTCATATATATCAAAATGTGATGTGTGTGTTTAGAGAGAGAGAGAGGAGGGGGCGGGTTAAAATACTGTATTTTGAGAAATACAGGGGCAAAGGTCAAATTTTAAGACCTTGAAAATGTAGCTATGATGAATACGTATATTGGTGTAACAGGTCATTTGAAAGGGCATTTTATTGGCTTTAAAATGAGCAAAAAATAATTTCAGGTAGGCCAAAGTTATGCCACTTTTCCCAAGACAACTTGTACAAAAAAAATGAGTTTTTTTACAGCTTTGTATATCTGCTGTCAAAAATATAGTGGCCACAATGCAGTAAAATTTGGCAGAAATACTCATATCTATTGAGAATACAATCTCACAAAAAAATCATCCAGTTCTCATGGGGTCGGTTTGTGACCTGTGTTGATTTGACATGGAATGACCCAAAAGTATATTCTTCTGTACCCCTTTTGAGATACATTGTTTTATCTTCGTGTTGCATGATCATATCTTTTTACTATGGGTTTGTTTATTAATTTCACATAATTCTTAATTGGTTTCTTGCTTGAGGTATATATTTTGGTTTGGCCCTTGCAAGTGTATAACATCTTCGATATGACTATTTTGGACTTTGTCCATCATCTTAATTTCAGCATTGTTTTCTGTCATGAGGTAAACAGGTGGAGAGCATGTAATACTACAAACAGATGGACAGGGATTAATACTACTCTGTTGGTCTTGTTAACAGAAGTATGTTCCTCTTGATAAAGATACTAGAATGTTTACTGTAGTACCAGCTATTTACATTCACCAATGCAATTTGTCATAAGAGTACTTCTATTTCTAAATTTTTAAAAAATGTTTTCTTACTAACAACAAAAATGTCTTTCAGACCATGATATCAATCTCTCTCTTTCACCTTAAAATTTGGTACATTTTCTGTGGATTCTGGGTTCTTTTCTCTGGAGCCATTTTGAATTTTGATTTTTGATTCTTGTAAAGCCATAAACATCTTCAAAAAATTACATTATCACTAATACTACATGTATGTAATTGATATAAAGTCATTACATAGCACATCTGTATAATTACTAATGAATGTACTTTTGACAGTACCTCTAAAAGCCAAGAGTACTTCTTACTTACTAGTCTCCAAGTCACAATAAATATCATAACAGACATATATAAAGTGAAGCTTTCAGGGCAACCGAAGTTATGAAAGACTCTCTGGTAATAAGCCGCGTCAGGTGGCTGAATGGTGAATGAACCATTTCTTCCGCCAATGTTTCGAGAGCCATGTCTGCTCTCATCCTCAGGGCAGCTGCGAAACGAAACTGGTCCTATGAGTTCCCATCGGCGAGCGTGCTACATAGGACCAGTTTCGTTTCACAGCTGCCCTAAGGATGAGAGCAGACATGGCTCTCAAAACGTTGGCAGAAGAAATGGTTCATTCACCATTCAGCCACCCTACACGGTTTGTTACCCGAGAGTCTTTCATCAATCATAATAGACAGTTTCCATAGGACTTGTAGCAGAACTGTATGACTTGAAAACAAAAATGTGGACTGTAGTATGTCTCAGAGAATTGATACAATATTCAACATGGTCAGCTTTTCCCTTTGTTTTGCAATTACTTTCTTGCTAAAAGGTTCTGAGAATGCAGCAGGAGTCACAACAGCAACATCTACCACAACAACAACAACCACAGTTGCAGCAACAGCATACACAACAGCTGTTACAGCAGCAGCAGCAGCCACATCCAACTGATGATCAGGAGGAGAAGGATGATATAGATGAAGAGATTGAAGATGAAGAATTTATTGATGAGGTGCAAAATACAAGACATGTTGCTTGCATGTGGCTTGCTATGAATGTTTTCAAATTTTTAACATACCTTGCTTTACCTGCCTTTAAATATATGTCTCTATTAAAATACTAACAAGCCCATTGTCCCTTTATTTGCTTAAATATAAGACAGTTCAAATTTCTGTAACAGTCTCCAGAAATTAAAAGAATCAAAATAATAAAAAATTGTGGCCAGAACTACAGAGGCCTACTAATTTAATTTAATTTGTTGCTTCTACCTCATATACATATAATATTCACTAATTATTATTTGACCAAATAGATGCATTTCTGTGTAAGTATACTTACTGCCTTTAACTACATAAATATATTGTTTTACAGTAGTAGACTATGTAAGATTTGAGGTTTTCACAGCGGTGAGTATGAAGATTTCTGTCGTCTGGGTTGTTGTGCTGTGTAGTAAGCGCAACAACCCAGAAGACAGAAATCTTCAGTAGTAGACTATGTAATATTTAACTCTACTGTACCTTGGCTTATTCTGTCTTGGTTCTATAGACATTGTATTATGCAGGAAGAATATATTTCGACTACACCAGGGTACAGCCTTTTCACTATGGGCAATCACTGCATTGGTTGCCACCTTTCCTCGTCAGTCAGCTATGATGATATTGTGACTGCAGCAGTATCGTAGAGTGAAGTTTATTTACATCTGCTTGAAGTGTTTCCAACTGGATCAAATACATTCCCTACACATTCTAAATGGATCCTGGCTCATATGATGTCCTTATTGTTTGTATGTATGGGATTTAACACGTGAATGATTTCTCTGAATTATTGTGTGTGTGTGTGTGTGTCTGTCTGTCTGTATTGTTTTGCTAGACTTTGCATTTAAATATCCCCACTGACTGAAGATGCCAGATGCAAAAGTCAGGCTACTGAATTACATGGCTGCAGTTAGTTTACAACTGCTGTTCTGTAAGGCTGTAGTTTCAGTAATTTTGTAACAGTTCTCATGGTTGATGAAAGGCTCTCGGGTTACAAGCCGCGTCAGGTGGCTGAACGGTGAATAAACCATATCTTCTGCCACCGTTTCGAGAGCATCAACTTCAGTTGCCGCGAAAGCTTCACTTTATAGTAATCATGGTGCTTTGGATACTCTTGTTTCTTGTGCTTTACCTGTGTTTGTGTCTAAGAGACTTATCAGGTGACTTTTCAAGCCAAGCTTTGATTACTTTGAAATCTTCCTCTGTTAATGCTTAACATTGATGTTTTTGTTCATGTCAGTTCTTACTTTATTGACAAGGTTCTGAACAATGTTTTTGTTGGGAACTTGAATCTCAGGAAACTTTCTTTTGAATTTCCTTTGACTCTTCTTAGTGGGGTCACACTTCATGCAACATTGATGTAAAAACACTTGATGCTCTAGTGTAAACTTATCTATGTCCAGCACAAAGGGAATCTTGAACAGCACTGTGGAAATGATACTCATAATATGACTTCCTTTTACCATTGCTTCTGACTTGAGGCAACTGATGTAGTGGTCACAAATTAATGGAAAGGCTGTTTCCTGGTGTAACTGCCCCCTGTCCTTAGATGTTTGCAGCTGGAGTCACATGTATAGTGTTGGCTTTCAGGAATAGCCTAAGAAGATGACAACTGCAATGTTTGCCGAAACAAACTCTGATGCAGTCTATATCAAAATCTGGAATTATACATACTCCCTCTATGTTGTTATCACAAGTGATTACGCCACCTATGGTAGTATTTTAGTTTGTGGGACAAAATGGAACCACACCTTGATTATTATTACATTTATGGAGCTTTATATATGTTGATATATAGGATTTTCTCTGTGACATGGAAAGTTATATATTTAACTTGTTTTGAACTGGTAAGAATTATATGTTGCAAATTGTGCACTATTAAACTGTATTTTTGTGAGATTTGACATTTTAATGTTAGTGAAAATGTGGATTGTGGTCTTCGGAGTTATGACACTGTAAAGTCTTGTAAGTAGTTACCAACATTTCAGAGGAACATACTGCATCTGCCCTCTGAAACACTGGCAACCACCTACAAGATTACTTAGTGCCAGAACCCAGACGACCACAGTCTGCACTATCTCTTGTTTCTGTGCTATATAATATGGGTTAATATGTTAATTATGTTGGATTTCATTGTTATATTTGGCAAATAAAATAATTGCGCTCACATGCACCACACTGCTGTCTTGGATTCAAACGTAAATATTATACATGAGTGTAAAGTAAGAATGTTATATATGTTCTAGCCCTTTTAATTTCTTGCGTACATTGAAATAGAGTGATTTAGTTAAGATTTGTGAAAAGTTATACATATAGTTATAAAATAATATAGAATTGTGTTGTTTCCATGCTGGCAGTATTGAATACAAGAAACAAAACAAAAAAATACTTCATGCAAAATTTTATAATTGTCATATTTACTTTTTGTGTTTATCATGTTTCTTTTTACACTGTAAACTTCATAGAACAAATTAAAATAATTTTCAGCTTCACAGTCCTTTCTTGGATAATCATGTAAGGTGATACTGCAAAGGTTTGTTAGAATTATTTTCATTATAGTCCTTAGACTTGCATTAAATGACAAGAAATTTGATCTTTCCTAATGCCTTTCTAATTATTTAATTTCTCAGTTTTATAACAGTGCTTTTATGGATAGCTCAGGGCTAAGAACATCTGCTTCCTCCTGATCATCTATTTCATCTTAAGTCACTGTCTTCATGAGACTTGTAACAGAAGCACAACCTGTCCTTTCAAACAAAGTACACAGGCATTAGCATGAGTGAGAAGGCCTCCACCCTAGCCCATTTTAGCATAAATATAAGTTACATATTATTTTGAAGGAAGAACCAAGTGTAACATACTGGTATGTTCTTAACCTCAAACCTGTCACTGAATTCATATAATGCAAAACTTCTTACCTATAAAACACTAATCCTATCTGAACAAGCTAGTACTATGAATGGTAATTATGAGGAGAAATTCTAGGATGTGGAAATTTTCTATGTTATAATTAATGGGGTGAAGCTTCAGGCAGGATTAGGGGCGATCCTATTTGTGCTGACGCTTCTGTACATCATCCTTCTGCTTTATAATAATTATACAGCTTCTGCGGTATATGGCATTGGTGGATTCTTATCATAACTTGAATCTTTTTGTGGATGAATGCTTAAATTTCCTTTTGGTGGCATGTTTCTTTTCTTTTATAAAAGCTTTGGTTTCCTTAGGACTGTGAGGAAAGTGGGGAGCGTCGGAGTCGTACAGGCTCAGGCCCCAGTGGGCGCACAGTCACACTGCAGATGTTGCTTGCAGCGGGCATTCTAGAGCCCGGTGAGGGAACGATGGCCATCGAGTACCTGGTGAGCTTCTCACTCTCTGTGACTGTAGCTAGTTGCTTTCAATCTTTGCAGTTCTTTCTCTTGGAGCACTATCTTACTTCCAGCAAATGGGGTGTTGTGTTTTTATTTTCATGTTCTTCTGTCTCGTCTTTTATTGGTTGCTTAGTTCCAGTTTTGTTTCAGATTTTCTGTTGCTTCCCAGTGAAAGTGAAACTCTTCAGTGAACCATCTCTGCCACTTAGCTGTTGTTCGTGTTGCACACTTTTTTATCATGTTAGTACAGTGATATTTCATGCCTTGTCATTTTCATTTCTTGTTTCAGGGTCAGAGGTTTATAGGAGACTTGCTTCCTGATGGCAAAATAAAATCACAAGAAACAGACATTGTATTTGCATCTCCAAGTGCATGGGCTATTCACTGCAAGAGGATTATCAACCCAGAAAAAAAATCTGGTTGTGGCTGGGCATCTGTAGGTCCCGTTTTGTAATACTGTATAGTGAACTGAAGATTGAAACAAATGCACAAACCTTCAAAGAATCTGTAGAGTTACTACATAGACTCCCATGGCAGTACACAGCTTTAATAACATCTGCCCCCTCCCCCCTTCACATTTTTCTCTTGACTGTAGTCTCCATCAATTTTTCTTTGCCTCTCTGCTACCCTGCCTTTCTGACTGTTCCATACAGGCTAGTCACAAGAGATCCTGTTGAGCCATGAAACGTTGTGCTTTCAAAGTCATTTTATGCCATAAGCGACACATGTACAACATGTCCCATAATTATCTTTACAACTTTAACACTAATAACCAAATAATGAGATGAGATATCACAATGTGTTTTTTTGCATATGAAAGAGTAACTCTCAAAGTTTTTTTCTTACTTTAATACACCTCTATGTGCACAGCATTAGTTGCACGTAGCATGTCAAGACGAAATTCGATTTCTTGCCATGTTCGCTCTAGCGTCCCTGCATCAATTGTTGCCATGGCTGCAGTAATCCTTCGTCTCAGGTCTTCCAAATTCCGAATCTCTGTTCAGTACACAATATCCTTAACATAACATAGCCCCATAAAAAAAGTCCAGAGGGGTTATGTCGGGTGAACGGGGTGTTAAAGTTGTAAAGATAATTATGGGACACACTGTACATCTAGGTACAGTGACCTCTGTACACCACCACTGTTGAGATTTGAAGTTGTGAGCATTACTTAGGTACCTCCTAGGCCAGTTAGTAACACCAACTATGTTCTCTTATGTCACGCATTGAGTGGTAGGATTAAGAGCAATAAAAATGGTTTAAATGGATGTGTTGAGATAGATGAGCATATTATAGGTTTTTTTAAGATTTAAATTCTAACATTGTATTTTCATGTGAAAACCTAATTTCACAGATTTTCCAAAACCTGTGTGTAAAATATTTTTCTTTCCCTCATGTTTAAAGGTTAAAAGTTGTCAGTGGAACCATGGTTCCGGAGAATTTGACGTAAATACGTCATACATGCTTTACAATTGAGTAAAGTTTGATTAAGACATTGCTTATTTAACTTGAATTAGTTATGCTTAAGATGGGTCTGTGGTAGCTGAATGAAATGTAATGTAATGTAAGGTAAGGTAAGTATGTAGGTAACCATTGTTGTTTATTTACTGATAAACAGATGACGTTTCCTAGGTAACATAACAATGAAGTTACACTTTTTCGTAACACATTTTCATTACACATTTTTGCCGAATGACACTGACCCTAAAATATAGACGTATTTACGTCAAAAACTAATAATAAACTGTAATAAAATAGTAAGGTATCAAGTAAAAATTTGCATATTTTTTCAAGCCCACCATAGAAGTTAAATAGAATGAAACTGTTTGTGATATGTCATTTCCATTTTAGGTGAAATACAAGGGGAAGAAATTGGATGCATATAAGAACACATGGTTTAAGAAGAGAAAGCAAGACCAGAATAAAGAAATTGAAGTTTCAGATGGCAAGTTTCTACATTAGATTATGTATTCTTATAGTTAAGAACCATGTACTTTTATATTTTGTTAGGTTTAGAGTGGTAAAGCTGTGACATTTTTAATTCTTCTATAATTTAATAATTTAAAATAAATATTTGATACCTTAAGCAAAGTTTTCATGTAACCTTAACACTAAACGTGCAGTTTTATAATGGCCATGAATGCAAACAATATGAGAGGTCACTTTATACTGGAGGATTTAACTGTATATATTTTTCTTTATAGAACAGTATTTTATTGTGTTATTATCTACACAGCTATAAGTTCTTATACTGTTAGCCTAGTTTCTCCAAAAGGTGAACAATTTGAGGTTTTCTTTATTACTAAAAGTGTGTGTTATCTTCTGTCGTTACTTTATATTTTTAACAAATCTGTGCTACTAAATTTTCAGATGAAGATATGGAAAAAGAGAAAGTAATGATGGCTCCAGCTCCAGTTCCTAGAGTTGTAATCAAACACAGTATGATTGGCAGCAGAGCAATGAATCAGTATGTATCCCATGTCCAGTGACTGTGATGTACGAGGGGCAGTCAAAAAGTTCCCGGAATTGTGGTATAGTGCGGTAATGGTAGGACATGTGGCAATGCTTACCTAATCACCTTCAAAGTAGTACCCTTGCGCGCACACACACTTTCTCCATTGATCCTGCCATTGTTGGAAGCACCGGCGGAAGGCTTCGTTTGGAATCTTCCGCAGTTCTGCCGTCACATCTGATTTGATGTTCTCCATGGTTGCGAAACGCATCCCCTTGAGGCCCACTTTCAGAGTAGGGAACAGCCAGAAGTCACTTGGAGTGAGATCCGGAGAGTATGGTGGTTGGGTGATGACGGGAATGCTTTTCTCGGCGAGGAATTGCTGCACAACCAGCGATGTGTCGAATGCGACGGCCGAACTGCGCGAAGATTCCAAACGAAGCCTTCCGCCGGTGCTTCCAACAATGGCAGGATCGATGGAGCAAGTGTGTGTGTGCGCAAGGGTCCTACCTTGAAGGTGATTAGGTAAGTGTTGCCATATTTCCTACCATTACAGTGCTATACCACAATTCCAGGAACTTTTTGACTGCCCTACATACATGAACATGTGCTTATCATACGGGGTGGGGAAGCATTCATTCAAAGTAACGTGAATTGGAAGACAAGTGTTTGCCATTGTTGGGGAACATTATAATCAAATTACTTCTTAAAAAATAAAATTAATCATTTTTCTGTCTGCCCTTGCATAGAGAAAATCATCTGATAACAGTTATGCTACAAAGATACCATGAATAGGTGCAGAATATTTCTTCTTTGTTGGTAGTGATCCCAATACATTGGTCGAAAGTACCGCATTCTCAACAATGGGCAAAATCCAGCCATTTCTTGTGTCCATGTCAACAAATGCGGTGCTGGTTATGGACTTCCACTGCCACTTAACGACATCAGAAGTAGTTGGCTATTTTGCAGGACACTGGGATGTTAATGCACATAGTAAGTTTTCAAATAACCACCAGAATGGTTGGTTTTGTTAGTAATAATGATACTGTACTAAATATAGTAATTTTTTGCATTATAGATCACGTTCTTCTTTTGTGTTTCATGGTCTCACTCTAAAGCTAATTAAATTTTACAAAATGTATAATAATGTGGCTAGCACTTGGGTTTAGGTGCAGTCACTCTGTGAAACTTATTTAATTGTAATTTTTATTTATGCACGCACCTGTTAAATTTCTCTTGCAGATGAACTGAGTCTTTCGGGCGGTCAGCAACCTGATGAGATTCAAATGGTGTTTCAGTCTCAAATTTCCTTTTTACAGAGGTTTTTCTTGGTTCCATCAGTGATTATACCTTAAAATGACCATTTCCAGTTCATCATTCACAATTATCCTCACATGAAACTTCGAAACTGTGCATTTCCAAGGCAAGCAAGCCATTCTGCCGGCACTTCATAGTGCCACACCCCCCTCAATTTTTACCGTAGAACTATTCACACTATGTAAGGCACTCGAGG
The DNA here is from genome assembly GCF_977971745.1 of Zootermopsis nevadensis. Classification (NCBI taxonomy): domain Eukaryota; kingdom Metazoa; phylum Arthropoda; class Insecta; order Blattodea; family Termopsidae; genus Zootermopsis; species Zootermopsis nevadensis. The sequence goes on along the minus strand of NW_028259153.1, from coordinate 8,190,418 downwards.
CTGTGGGTAACTGTCTTTCATGGCAGTTTATATTACATACAGACTCCTTGAGCACAATCCAAGAGTCCCCTGATCTCATTCACCTACTCATCTCAGAGCTATGCACAACCTGTCATTTACTGTCTTAATAGGCTTAAATATAACTTTAGCCTGGATACCAGGCCATATAGGTATCAGTGGCAATGAGGCATCAGATGCCACTGTGAGGGATGCTGCTACAAAAGGCTTTCTAGTATCTGGTGTCCAATATCTGGATATTAATACTGCCTTTTGTCAGTTTATCATACTGTGAATGTGTGCCGTAACTAGTAAATAGGTATGGATAGCCTCAACAGCTGATGCACCTATAAACCCGCATGATTACTACTACTACTAGTAGTAGTCGTAGTAGAAGTACCACCCACAATCACCACCACCTGCAGTGGCACGGTATTACAACCCAGAAGACCACAACCGACGTCTTCACCATGATAAGTCTCACATATCCCTTCTTGTTAACACGCTTTTAGCGGTAGAATGCTGTAATTTCTTTCCCCTCTTTCTCCTCGTTTGTTCCTTGAAAGTCATTAATTAAATCTTACAGTAAGAGTTTCTGATTAGTTTTAGCTGTGTATTTCCTGTCTGTCTTAGACCTTGCAATCACACATGCATTTCCATGCCGTTCGCGACTTGCGGACAGAGAATTGGCTCCGCTGGTGGAAGCCGATATTTTCCGCGCCATTGAGCAACGGCACTTGACTCTGGTTGGATGGTACCATTCCCACCCATTTGCTGCTGCCACCCCGACACTTCGAGACATAGACGCACAACTCGACTACCAGATCAGGATGAAAGGCAATAGCGATGCCAGTTATACACCTTGTGTTGGTGTTATCTGCTGTGAGTATCTCACAACCTCAGTGGCTTCTTTATCATTACGTTTGCCCAAATATAGAATGTACACGCACTATGTACTGTGGTTAGTTCTCTGATTATTAAGTTTTTCTAAGTAAGTCAATGATGGACTTCTGAAGACTGAGGCAGTATGTTCCTCCAAAACATTGATATATGCTTACAAGTCCCTGTGATGTTACAACTCAGAAGAACAACACTGACATCTTCATCACCATGAGAACCTGAAAGCTCATACATTTTCTGAATAATTTTACTTCTTTCAGTGTTCATAGCTAACTTCCTTTTGTTCGTTTTCGTTTTTTTCCCTTTCTTTTTCTCTTGCTCTTTTGTCATTTAAGGACTCTTCACAATTCAAAAAGTGTAGTATATGAATGTTAGATTTGTGCTTAACAGTGTTGTAATTGCCTTACAGCTCCGTATAATCATGATTGCCCAAGTCTGGAGTCATCAATTGTCAGTTACTGGGTGATGCCTCCACCTGAGACGAAGCCTCATGAATATGGGAAACCAATGTTGATGAGTTATAGTGTGGTCCAAGACCAGTTTCTATCACAGGATGCTCTCAATGAAATGGTAGGTACTTTAAACTGAATGCTACCTTCTTCCTTGTACTGTTGAAGTGAAAAACAGAAAATAATGTATATCATTTGGTCATTTTAACCCTTCAATGCCACTGGAGCTTTAAATGTAAACTACTGCCCAGGATAGAGGAGATACAGGCTTTACATAACCCAAAATGCACTCTTTGAAATACACATAACATGGCCGGTTTAATCTTCATTTCTTCAGCATTGTGAATTAAACTGTGGGCTTGTTCTGGTTATGAGAATTAAATTGTTCGATATTTTGTCAACAGTCCCTTGCATCTTATGCTCTTTGGTTTGTATCAATATAGTAGCTCATTATTCAGTCTTCAAGCATTTTTATAACTATTCTAACCATTTCTTGTAATGGTTTTAATTACTGTATTAATATTTATTTTGATGAATGTTCCTTAATATCTCCATTTATTATTCTTTATCAGAGGAAATGCATTTCTGCTCTTCACATTTGTTTGTGTGATAATTTTCGATTTTTGGAACTCACCCAGCACACTTTTCATTAATTCTTTATTTGAGACTTTCTAGCCAACTGAGGTCCAAGGTTTCTGTGTTAGTATATCCAACATTTTGTCGGGTTGCTTTCACTGAAGTGCACTGTAGAGAAACCTCACTTCAGTTCTTTTGCTACCACATTCGTTGTGGTTATTCCGGTGACTTAATATTCTGAAAATGTTTATTTCATTGACAGAGACGGTGTGTGAATTTCTACCAGAATGAAAGGGATTTTGTGAAGTTCAATGAGAAATTCAAAGGCAGTATTACCTACCTCGACAAGCTAAAGGTACACGTCATTGATACTTATTTTGTGTATTTTTTAGGACCTGCCTTCGAGTCCATTACATTATATAAATAGTGGGAACATACAGCCTACAGACTGAATGTAGTCATATTCAGAATTTTCACCTGCCTATGAGGACATTGATAATTATTATTCCTTCAAACCCAAATAGCAGCGACACACCAAAACTTCTAAATTTCTTGGAATGCCCCAGATTGAATAAAAGAACAATCTGACAGTCAATGACTGATAATAGTTTCCAGTATGAAACATTACCAGAATTTTGAACATTTAAGCTGCTGAAGTTTTAAAGCATGGTTAACTAAAGCACTATGGATTTACGTCATACCATAATTAGCATATCTTAAAATCACTGCTTAGAAGTGCAGACACCAAGAAAACTGATACAGACAGTAACTGTAATTTTCTCATAAATTTTTGCCAATGAAGGATGTCTGTCACATGGTGTACTCTGCCGTAATGGAAAAGCCAACTTTTGTTTTTTCTCACTCAGCTACGCTGTTTCTCTCAGATGATTTACATGTTGCTAATTGGTTATATTGCTTTTTCACACAATGCTGATAATTTAACTTCTTCTGTGGCTCTCCGGTCCATATTCGGTCCATGGCCTCCTCAATTCTCCTCTTCCATTCAGTCCTTTGTTAGGTCCGTCTGTCCGAGGCTTTGATCGAGATTTCGAAACATCTTTCTTTTTACGGTGCAAGGTTGTTTGCCTTGCGACCAACCCCCAACCTGGAGGACCAGGGTACCTGTCTTAGTCTGACCTCTCCCCCTCGACCAATCTGGCTAGGGAGGCCCTACCAGTAGCTCTTGGGGTCACTGAGGTACTCAAGCCCCACCACCATGACAAGGTGCAGGTACCATTAAGTGGGCAAGTCCCTGTATAGTGTTAGTTATTTTCAAGATTACATTTTGTACTCTTGCGCTGTATGTTTCCTTTTATTCCTGAGCTGTCTTTCATGTCTTTGCTGTTCCATGCCTAATTTTCTTTGTTATTCTATTTCAGACTACACTAACATCCAAATTTCCCCGAGATCAAAGTGATGGAATTCTCTGGGGTTTTATACGTGAAATGGTTTGTCCAGGTTCAAGCAGTACTGAGAATGGAAACAGGGTTTTTAGCCCCCCAGAAATCCCTGTTGCCATAAGTACAACACCAGCACCACTGGAACGTATAAATCTGCTGGTACCGAATGTCGTCCCAAGCTCCATGCAGCCTGTCAACTCTAACAGCACTAGCACTACTAGCACTAGTACGTCACCATCTATGACAGTTGGAATGGGTCCAGCAGGAGGACTCATGATGGGATCAGAGATTGCCAATGCACTGTTTGCAACTGGGAAATTTCCATCACCATCATCCCTCATGGGTCTTGGTACTGATCCAGGCCGGGCTAGTCTTGCCATGAGCAACATGTTCATCTCGCCAATCGGCTTCAAAATGGATCAGATTAGTATCCTTAAACCTCTCTCTATCTCCACTGCATCAACTCCAACAACTTCTTCCTCTAGTTGCAATAATAATAGTACTAATAACAATAACAACAACAACAATAACACTAGTGGTAGTGTCACAAATAGTCCAATTCCTGGTCCCTCCAAAATTGCAGATGTTACATCTCCTAGTGTGAAGGTAACTCAGACTGATTTGGGGTAACTTCACGGCGCTAGTAAGTCTCAAAAAGGACCGTATAAAAACAGCGAGCGGACAAGTACTCTAATCGAGAAAGTGAAGTACCTCGTAAAAGTCTTTTCAGGCAACGAGTATGGAATTGAGTTTCCAGTTTTTTCGACACTGTCTCTGCCTCCGTCATCATGGAGACGGTCTTTGAAATGTGAACTAATAAATTACTCACTCAGCTGATTTCCTGATGAGACCCACAGTGTGCAGTCATCATGGAGGAAGCTCAGTCACTCACCCTATGGTGCAGGAGATTCTTTGAAAAGTTGATTGTATACTCGGCTCGTCAAAGAATAGCCCACCTTCTTTATTGAACCCAAAGGTTCATCACTGTGTTCACAAAAGCCTCCCACCACATTCTATCCTGAGCTATCTGCATCCAGTTTGCGCTGTCGATTCCTATCTCCCTAAGATCCATCATAATGTTATCCTTCCCAGTGGTCTCCTCCCTTAAGGCCTCCCAACCAATACCTTTTAAACACCCCTTCCCTCCCCTACGCATGTCTCCGAATACTTTGTAGTACCAGTGATATACGTAAATATTCATCCTAATCTCCATTCACTTTCTTCAAAATGGATGTAAACAAAATACTGCACAGAGGAGAATTGAGGAGGCCGTGGACCGAATACGGACCGGAGAGCCATAGAAGAAGAAGAAGAGAAATTGTATTCTTCCACAGTAATCTGCCATTGTTGGTGTACGCTGGGAGACGGTATCACGGTTCTAAGCTGTAAAGTCATACCCTACATCTCGTACCTCATTGGACACACAAATTATGCACCATTAGGCAAATTTCAAAATATATCAGTTTATGTTATTCTAAGTTGTCAGATAATGGACCAGTTCCTTGATGTCGGTCTTGGTGCTCGAGAAAAGAGCCAATTTTAAAGCGTTCCGATGATGGTGTGCTACACTCGGGATTACTAAATTCTTGGACTCTGTCCATCGTCTGATATTCAAAAGAACATTTCGGAAACCGGATCTGTTTCCGCCCTCTTTCTAACGGACACAACTGAGTCCTCTTCCCTTTTTTCACCTGAGGATGCAGTATTCTCTGGCCTGAACTACTTCAGTTGATTCATGTCCTTGGTCAGGATTAGAGTTATTAAATGTCCAAATTTCTCCAGATATATGACTACTGAGTATTGCGCTGGCAGCGTAGCGTGGCCTTTCTGCTATGTGTTCACTGTGTCGCTTGCCATGTTTCCTAGTCGTAGTGGCACAGGTGCTAAATATCTTCGCTGTTTGTAATATCATCACATAACATTTCCATTTCACAACCTTCCAAAATCAACATGAATATTATTTCTAGTATTCGGTACCACACAATATCTAAAGTGGAGAAAGTATCGTGAAATAAACCAAGACCATCTCTACAATGAGATTATTTTTTGTGTGGAACTGTTTTTTGTGCAGAGAGATCGGCAGATGACCACAACAGGGCTAGTAAGTATTGATTCATTGGAATGCATGAAAAATGTCTCAGTTTGGAGAGACTTTGCTTGACATTTGTAACCGGGACCTTCCAAATGCCAGAATTTGTCTCTAGGGAATCTAGTGATGCTAGTCTTTAGGAAACTTCACTCATGAAAGTGCTCTGTATTCCTTGATGTATTTCTATTTATGATCTTGTACGCAGAGCCAAGAGTACTTGTTGTGTTTAAGTTAAACCAGGCTTGATATTAAATGTAGCATGTTCTATTACTTTTTGAAATGTCATGTCAATTCTAATTTCATGAGACTTAATTGGTCTTTTTTTGTACTAAATAAGTGCTCGAGAAGTAATTGTTCTAAACTAATTTATATGGTGATGATTTTGTTTCAAGATGTACAGGTTGTGATAATTACTTTATTTTTTATTTGTCGCCATAATGGAATTTCTTTTTACATGTTCTGTGAGGTCCAAGGCATTTTTTCTGATATCTTTATTTTCATGGGCAGTATTACATTTTTGTATATTGTGTTATAGATAATTTTTTTATACTTGAAAATGAGATGAATAGTGTGTTCATGAGGTATTAATTTCAATGTACCATTTTGTCTGAAATACATTTTTGAATCTTGAATGATGTCAGATTTACTAGTTCAGGTCTTTCCCACTCTATTACATAACACATGACACAAATTTCTAAGCTGGAAAGTTGTTTTGAAAGGAAACTTGTTATTGAAAAGATATGTTTTCTATATTAATTCACAGTCCAGTTTTGTTTATTACTTCATCTAAAAATAATACTTGAAAAGGAATTTTCCCATAAACCTTCAAAACACGTAACATCGGCATACTAGTTCTTTGAAGAATGTGTGATGTGTAATATCAGTCCAGTGTCTACAACTATTGAGACCAGCCAAAGTAACGTATATACAGAATGATCGAAAAGTCGTGCAACCCATTCCTGACACATGTTCTGTTTGTCAAAATATAAACTGCATTGAAATCAGAAAACAACAAAGTTATATTAAGAGTTAAAAATGTTCACCACGGTAATTTACTTTTTTCTTCATGCAGCCCGTTGAAGAGTCTCTTGTTGTGACAGAAACGTTCACTAGACGAGATACTGTCGATTAGTTTGGCACAGGAGAATCGAGAAATGTATTCCTAAACGAGATGTCAGGTAGTGTTCGATGATGAACACTCGTTCCACTTCGACTGTTAGAAGACAACTGACGGATTGGCGCAAGTTACATGACGTGGCCTGCGTTGTTTAGACATATCGATACAGTGTTTATTAATATGTACATGTAGTCAATTTAGGTTAAAATAAGTAACACGCGTGATATGAAGATGCAAACCCAAATAACACCAGTGGTAAAACAATGAAAAATATGTCATTGTTAATGAGGCCTAACACAAGCTGCCAACAACTGACAATTATTAAGAGAAGGATTGATAATGTGAGCGAAACCAGACATCATCCTACCACCGAAACTATGGTTAACAACCTTCTTTGTGTTTGTAAGGTCTGGGTACTTATCTCGGCCTGGAGACTGCCTAACCTGAATAAGGTTTTAATGGTTTTACTCAATACCCAAAAACGGGCTACGACCGATTCCATATATTAATAACATCACGTATGAACGTTTGCAACTATCCACGAGTACCATCAATCTGCAAATTTTTAAGCATGTAATGACACTAGTTTGGATAACGGATTTAATTAAATATTCCCATTATCATTGTTTTAATTTCACTCGCTGTAATAAAGGACTAATAGTGTCTGAACCTGCTTCAAATACGGTTTATAAATAACCGAAGAATTAAATAAAAGAACCTTAACTTACGGTGATCGATTATTACGCTACTTTACGATGTTTCAACCCACAGGTACACAGCACCAAAATTGTATGGAAAGGCAATATGATCACTGAGTGCATGAGAGTCTGAAGTGAAGCAGTCTTGGGTCATTTGAAGATACTTCCGGGGAATTAGCCTGGAGAGACTGAGGAAAACTACGCTAAACACGGACCAGAACTGCCGGTAGTCTTGCCAGAATTCGAATATGGTGTCTTCTGACTACAAGTCAGTTGTTTCACCATATAGTCTCTGATAGTTTATGGACATTTCAGAGCTTCTAGATGCCTCCACTGTCGTGGGACAGAGTGATGCTTAGAAAACGAGCTATTATTGATCAACAGATGATAATGGAGGCAGAATTGTCTGTTAACTTCTATCAAACTACACGGTGTTAGAACCCAGAAGACGGTCGTCAAAGAAAACCTCAGTCATGCTGGTCGATATTGAACGAGCAATGACAATGCCAACTGGGGTCCCGCCTCTCTGCGCTTGCAACAAGTCCAGCTACTCGTTCACAAGGGGCAATCTCGCAGTGGCCCCTAGCAAGGTAGTCTATTGTTGTACATACCGGAGAAGAAATGTGACGTCATCAACCAGTTTGTTCCTCGCTTTCACGAGGTTTCTTGAGAAGTAACTGTGGCCAGTCTCAGTTGGCTGCTGGTTGCCTGGAGTGAAGTGTCTGGCGAGTGAATGCATGTGAGGTTAACGGACTGCCCATCGCCCCTCGGAACATACGGTACCAACTGGCGCCCGAGTGCAACAATGCTACGAATCATGGGTGACAACAATTCGTAACCATCACCACGTTTAGGGAGTGGTTTTATAAATTATTCAGTTAGAAAAAAGAACAGCCAAAACGTCTCGCAAATCACAGGTATGAAGAAACAATTATTTTAATAAACATTTCACGTCTATTTAATGACTGCGAGAAATTTCTGTATGAAATTTTGATTTTTATAACAAAGTTTAATTACTCGAAGGTGACTATCTTCTGGGATTTAAGCCGTGTAGTCTGGTAGAAATGTAAAGACGTTTCAAAGGTGATTAATGCTGCCATCACCATAGCGATAATGGCATCTCTCATCTTCATACTAGTCACCGTTAGAACGTAAAATCTCACAAGCGTGGAGAATGTTACCTATTGTTAAATGCAGTCTCTTTTGCATACCTGGTTGGCACTAAGGTTAATTTATTGCAGTTAGAAATATATTAGAGTTGACACTCGTTATACAGCGGAATCAGATACACCACGGGTGTGATTATGTCCCCGAAGACGAAAATTAGATGAATGTTTAATTCACTAAAACAACGGTGATGAAACTGTTCCCCGACAGCCGAAGTATAATGAGGCTACTGTACTCCATGTTCAGACTCATCGTTAGTTAGTTAATCACACACATGTCACGCCATTTGGAGTCAGAAATTGTATTTCTTCACAGTTAATCAAATATCAAAGATAGGTGTTCTTCACGCCCCAGCGTGAGCGAAGAACACACAATTTCATCAATGTCTGCCTGTCTATTACATTTCTTAGCTGGAACTACGCAGCCCGCATGTCTTCCCCAAGAAGCGAGGCTAATTCAGGGAGATGCGCTCCGAGGATTCCACCCCAGGTTATGTCAAATGCAGATTCTTCCGTCTCTTCCAGGCTTCTGTCCCATTCCTTACTCTAGGGCTTTCCCATAGGACGTGGCTCCCCTAGGCCTTGCCTTCATTGGGCTGAAAACCCCTGGGCTTCTGCCATATAGGTGAGGTCACAGACCTCGGGAGGACCATGACTACTCCCGAGGGGCTTGCTACTTCCGGGGACTACGCCCGCTGGGGACACCCAAGGTAATTCCTGCTGCGCCTTCTTAAAGCTGGGCTCTTAATCCAGCTTGCTTCGCTGATAATCAAGGCTCAAAGGACCAGTGGAGGCGTTCTTGTGTTGCAGCACTGTCCAATGACCAAAGCCGCTCTTGTGGCTTGCGTTGTTGTCCACCTGGACCGTCGTGGATCTCTAAGCGTGCGTGATTATTACCGTCAGCTCGGAATGTGTGCAGGGGTATATAAACACTGGCAACCTGTGTGGCCATCTATTGTATATGAAACTTTACTTTATTTCGGTTTATTACTACGTCCACTTCGAATAAGACGTGGCCCAGCTCATATGGGTGACTCAACGGGACAATACGTTAGTTCGTTTACAACATAAACCGTAAATATTCCTGAACCAAAAGTGTGGTATTACAAACATGACATAAAGGAGCAAGTCACCATCTTCACACACAGTGCATTGTGAGAATACAGTGTTGTATGGACTACAGGTAGGACTCGGTTTACGCCGCTTCAATTAACGCCCGCTTCACTTTTGCGCCTCTCATAGATCACGATTGGAGGGGGTGATGAGTCATGACTCTGCCCGACTGCCTAGACACAGATGGTCCAGACATTGTAATAAAACTATAATACCAAATGATAAACTACAGCCTAAAAATGAAATAATTAAACAAAAAATAGATTTTCACACAAGGTTTTGCTGCTGCTGGACAATGCCCCTGATCACCGTCCAGATTTGAGTGATTTGAATACCAATGGCCTAGAGATCAAGATTGTCTTCCTTCCACCAAACACAACCTCACTTTTACAACCCATGGATCAAGGACCAATATCCACCTTCAAGGCTTATTAATTACGGACAACACTCAAGGGAATTTCTGAGGCTATTCAAATGTCCGAAAATGTCACGTTGAGAGACTGCTGGAAGTCAGACGACATCATGAAAGGAATCCCCAACATTTCAGCGGCATGGAGTGAAGTGTCAAAATCGTGTATGAATGGGTTCTGGCCAAGTATTTTTTCAAGTATTTTATGTTGAGTACTGAAAATCTTAGAACGGAATCTAATGTATTTACATATGTTCCCATTATATTTTTGCTTCAATTTACGCCGCTTCATTTTACGCCGGAAATCTCAGGAACCTAACCCCGGCGTAATCCGAGTCCTACATGTATATGGATTCAATATGTTAATGGGTTGATTTTAAAATGCCACTGATGATGACCTCTTGAGGTTGAAACGCGTGAAGCGCAGAATCTTCCGTCACATCATGTTTATCCAGCGTCAAAGCGCGCTCCTAGCCTAACGGTACAGTGCGTGGCAGTACGATGGGCCAGTTCAGCGGGAATGAGTCTCTGAAGTGGCACGGAACACGCAAACGACACCTACGTAACTTGAGCTAGAATGCCGAAACAAACTTCATATTTGGGCGCGTTCTCATCTAAAAGCTGCAGAAAAATGCACCTATATATGTGGTATGTAACCCGAGAAACACTGAATGGATTATCGTGAAATTTGAGACAGGGAATTTATCGACACAATTCAATAACGATTCGCGAGGATCTACACGCGGTTACGACCGTACTTGGAGCGTAACTCGCTAAATGTTTATCGGAGCGAAAAATGTTGCGGACTAAAGTTGTAGAGATGGTACATTTTATGGTTAACACATCTTTCCGCAAGTCTTATGGTTTTCTAAATACTACACGGCGCAACAACCAGAAGACAGCCATCTTCAGACTCACCGCCATCCTACTCCTCCAGAATTGTAACGCTGTGCGTTAAGGTCTACAATTCCTAATTTACTGATACTGTCCTGCCATCTACACTCTGCTTTTCGAAGTCGTCTTCTTACTCTTAAACCATTTGCATGATCTGGAGCCTTCACGGCGACAATTATAATTAATTCTTCTCGGGCTACCAGTAGTGTCAGGTGGTTGAAAGGCGAAAAAACTGAGTACCCTGAGGACGAAGACGAAAATGCATAAAACATATTCTTTTCTCGAGTAATTTCCAACCCTGATGCAATTTAAATGTCAACAACACACGCGTAGGTCTACAAGAACTGAAATTGTTCGTTGGGTCCACGTAACTAGCCTAAGTCTCCAGAAACTTCAAATTCTTGTTGCTTTCTCTGCTACTTGTGGAACGTGAGATGTAGGTGGGTGGGGGGGGGGGGTCCCTTCCACTTAACCTGAATGAACCGTGCCCTACTGCGTCTACTAGTAAATATTATGACGTCATGACATAGATATCTCGCTAGAAAAGCTTGTAGTTATTCATCTGGTAAAGAAATTCCCTGCTTGTATGGAAACCAATGTCCATGTTCAAAAAGTCCCACTGTTTAACTTTCAAGCAAGTTAAATCCAATCCACATTCCAGTTTATATTTCTCTTATTCGCTTTTAACATCGTCTCCCGTTTATTCTCATTGCTTCCAAGTGGCCACCGCCCTGGGAGAGACAAACAAATAACTGGGCCAATTTATGAATTCCCCATTCGTGCTACATGTCTGATAATCTCATGATTCTTGCTCTAATGCCTAAAACAATATCAGAATAAGAATAAAAATGACGAAATCCCTTATTATGTTATTTCTTCGATATTATTTTGATTCGTATCTCTTAGAAGCAAATATCTTTCTCAGCTCTTTTATTTGTGTGTTCTTCCCACAGGGTAACATCGAATTTCACAAGAGAGTAACAATGAAAGAATGTTCAACTTATTGAAATATTTCTTACTGATGTTGAAGTATTACATCAGTTAGAATCTCGGTCTAACCGTAAGTCCGAAATGATGACTTACTGATTGTTCAATCAGGTAGGACATATATAGTTGCCATTGGGCTTCAGAGGGTTAAATGGGGGAGTCCATTGTTCCGCCATGTTGACGCTATTATGCAAAAGCAGGAAATGGCCTCATAGTCTCCACCTTCTCAGCAACATCTTATATCTTGCAGTCCGCAGTCTGGATAAAGATACCATATTCATCCTTACCATGTGATCACTACAAGTTCATCGAGTCAGTTCGAAAGCTAATAAAACTGAGTCTTAGATTTCGAAGAGGAAAGCTGAGATTTGAGGTTCATCAGGGACGGAGGCAGTATGACCTCTGAAACGTTGGTTAACATCGACCAGACTACATAGCGCAACAACCCAGAAGACAGGAATCTTCATAAGTTATGAAACTGCTCATAATGCAAATTTCTCTGCCCATTTCTTACTTCAAGTCAAAATATTCACCTCAACAATCAGTCCTCAAACTCCCATCAGGCCAAGCTTCACACATAAACAAAGAACATTTAAAATTACAGTTTAAAAAAAAAATTATAAAATGTCAGATGGGAGGGGGAAGACAAAAGATTTTGGACTGAATGGTAGCAAGTATTTCTAAAAACTTTATGCTCCTGATTACAACATTTAATCGTAATTTCTTACCTCAGTTCTCGAATATTTTAAATCTGACACTTTTTGAATTGAATTTACGAGTATCTTAAGATTTTGTCCTAAATTATGATTGCAGGATATGGATATACATTCCCAATATCAAAATTAAAATTAAAATTAATGGCATAATAAGGCTTTTTAAGAAACATGCCTTCTAAATCGGCACACGGGCTAGTAATGCACTCCATTAATTTCTAAAACGGTCTGGCGAGTTACCACTTGATCTATGCTTCAACCATCACCTGACATTCAAACTCAGTTCTTTGTTCAGTATATCCGGACTTACCTCCTACTTTTCATCTGTAAACATTTGGCAACGGTGGAAATCTGTACGTCATATGACGACCTACTTTCACCCTGTGGTGTTTCCGTCTGCCCACCACCTGCTGGAGCCATGACGGCAAAGCTGTCCTGGACTGCAATCTCGGCATCGGATTACAATACCAATTCAGAAACAGCCACGCAGTGACCACGAATTAAGAACTCTTTTTTATGATACACAAAGTTCGAGGCCAAAATTTCGATACATCTACGACTCAAATTAGTGCTGAATCCTTCCCTTCACGCGTAATGAGATGCAAAAGATATCGAACGTATTTTAGGCTGGGGGGGGAGGAGGAGGAGGGGAGAGTTGAATCTGGAACACGGCATTAGGCTACCTATAGTCACGAGACGTCAGACTCTGTGACCTCTGTATCGACGGCCCCATAAAATACAGCAACTACACTGAGCACATTCTTTGTTGAAAAGTCAACAGTTACTCAAAAAGTCAAGACATTCACTGCTTCTATGAAATCCGAAGGTTTATAATAACCCTGCTGACAAGGACCAGTCATTGGTCCTTGTCCTTTGCCAGATGAATTCAGTCAACAACCTAGCAATTGGTTTCCTTAAGGTCCATCAACCTAGTATTCTCCCATCTACGTCTAGATCTCCCAAGTGACCTCTATTACTCTAATAATATTTGCAGAAGAAGATAAATTATGAAGCTCTTCATTATGAAAATCTCTCCAGCCTCCAGTAGCTTATACCCACTTGTATTTTTGTTATTCAGCTGTTAGGGTTCAAATGCTACCTCAAATCTCTTTGCGTGTCACCCTATGACAACCGTGGCGCAGTGTTAATTTTATTTACTGCGGATTATTTAATGACGTCAATAGCTCACATTATACAGAATGTCCCGATTTCTATGTTATGCAGTTAAAAATACCCAAAAAACGTAATGTTACCTAAAAACATCAGACATTATCCCATACTTATTATTTATTCGTTCTTTCTTTCTTTTTTCCTCTATGCTATGCCTCATTGCACATCTTCATTTCTGAACGTAACTGTTGTCCATCACAACATTTTTACAAAGGCTGTATAAAATCAAACCAGCAACTGGCGTTTAGTCGGTTAATGCACAACATCCATTGCGACTGTACTACATTTCTACACCAAGCACCCAGAAGAATATCAGCACAAGAGACTTTAATAGGCTGCTAGGGGAATGCATAGCAGACAAATTAGAAGGCACAGAACATTCACCTTATGCAGAGGCGAGTATTTGTGTGATTAATGACAATGAGTCGGAAATTATAATATAGAAGGAAGCTGCCGTGACCTAAATTAAGGTACTTGCCAGGAATGACTGAGGAAAACTACGAAAATTCTTTTAGAATAGCCTGTCTCCGCTCCGAAATTTCAAACGGGAGTCCCAAATTCAAAGCCGAAATGCTCACTCAGCTGCCATGGCGTAACTACAATGAACATCCATCTCTGCACAGCAAGACAAAACTTTTCTAGATTTCCTCTCCAGCCATTCGATTTCCACACTAAACGTCACAGTCAGCCCATACTTCTATTGGTCTTTACTCCAGTATGCCCTGTCACAATGTCACACAGCGCAACCGTGAAGCGAAATTACGTAAAGGGAGGAGTGTTCCGCCCAAGTCCGCGATCAGCAATATTTCACTGTGTAATCCACTGCTAATTAGACTAGTCGGTTCATCTGTTTCTTCCTTGATACGCCCAGTGGCCTGTAGACGCCAGACACACAAACAATTAATGTCACTTAAGGAAGATTTCCATCGAAGACAGGTTTCCGTTTTGCTGTGTTTGCATCCCAGAACACTGACGATACAGATTCTCACAGCCTTGCAGCTTGCCTTGACGGCTTCTGCACACACCCACTCCTACCGCGTCTTAGTGATGATGCATCTGTTTACATTCGTCAGATGATTAACACAGATGACCAGTAAGATTTGCGTGATCGCTTGCTTTTAGAAGCTTGTCATATTATCTCTGTCTGCCCAACTCACCGACAGTTGTCCTCAACAAAAATTACCTGAAAATGTTTCGAGGAGTACTAGTAGAAGTGACCTGTTGAAATTCAACGGGATGACTGTTTCGTATCTTCATCTCGTTCAGAAGTACGTACTTCTAAAAGCTGCCGTATGCCAACAATACTTGGAAAATAGAATACTCTGCCATCTAACGTCATTACCCAGGACTTGGACATGCATAAACAGTATCTTATGATGTCGGAACCGGCTCATTTATCAGATTCGGACGTGAGCTTCTTGGGGCGTATCCAATGCTGTTACAAACCTTACAAATGCAAGAGTTTTATAAATTACGAAATTTTCCTGTAATACCACAAAGATGTATGATTATTGAAGTTTTACCGAGGTCATCTACATCCGTTATACTCCTCCAAGTTACGACAAAAATCCAAACAAATTAAAATTTATCTGGTACCATAAGCCGAGATCTTTTGGATCATCCTGTACACTTTCGTGGCGTGATGATTTTTGACATTTACGTTTTTTACCGTTTATTCAGTGTAGTTAAATGCAACGAATCAGGTACTTAGGTTAATTCACTGGCCAACGTGAATGACGCAGCCTATACAATGACCACACTGAAGTAAAGATGAATTCGTGAAACATCTTTGTACACTTTTTTGATGACTGATTCTGGTTTAGCTAAGCACTTAGTACACGCATGGATGGTTTTCTTTATCTACAAGGATGATGAAACAATCCAAATTCAGAATTGGGATGGCACATATTTCTTGCTTATAGTTGCGAGTCCGAAGAAGTTATAATTTCACAAAAACACGAGTAACAGAAGGATGGACATTTATAAATTATGTTATGTGTTCGTATTTTGAAGTATACTTCATGATATTAAAAGAGTTTCAATTTCAATGTTAATAGGTGCAATTTTTCTGTTCGTGCAGGTCGCAAATTTATTGTCCTGGTGTAATTTGCATCCACGTCTACCGTAACATTCGTCATTTCTTAAAAATAAGTTGGGACCTCTAAGCAAGGACCTAGGTTAGACAGCACACGAAGGACTACATTTTTTACTACTATGCTGCTTATGTTTGGACTTTCTACTCTGGTTACATATCAGACTATTGGCAAATAATATTCAATAGACCGTGACGTGAAAGAATGAAGTTATTGAGAACAATGAAATAAAAAAAAATAGTTTCTACCTTTATTTATATTGTCTATTCCTCTAAGTGCTTTGAATTCATTATTGAGTATGTTTCATAATAAACTTCATAATATATATTGTCGTAAGAGAATTTGTTTAAATGGGATTAAGACAAATCATAGATTTGTCTTAATTAATTTAATGAGATACCGGAGATTTAAATTATGGGTAAATTACCGAGAATACCTTTATCATTTACAATTTAACCTTGTACGTAAATCTTAGATTTTGAAAGTTTTATATTGGTTGGAATTTATAAGTAATGTATGATATTAAATAATATAAAAAGTTGATTAAAATGGAAACAAGAGTATTAACCATCCATGAAGTATTATTTGAAGGATAAAAGGATATCATTTTATGAAGACTTCAACTTTACAAATTGATATTATACTTAACTAATCCTTCAATTCGGAGTAACCGCTAACTTTGTTTAAGAGACCATTAATTTCTTTCAAACATCTAATATGACAGACAACTGTAATGGTTTTGAGCTCCATACATGAAATATTTTATACTTTTATAAGAAAAATTACACGAGCAAATATAAATTTACACGACAGAACGTCCCCTTATGGTTCCATTCTTATTGTTTCACAGAATTACGGTACACTCTTACAAAAATCGCTTCTAATTTTCTTGGCAAGGTTTGCCTGTTTAAAGGTGCGTTTTGACTTCTCACGCTTTTGATTCACCTCCGTAAGTGTGGACCGTTTCACGAACCCGAGTACAATTATAGCGATCAACAGGAGCCGTGGTCTAGGAAGGTTCACCACAGAGTCTGTACTTCAAAGACAGGCTCGCCAAGGAACACAACCGAGACCAGAGCATCTAGGACCAATGAACGAGCTGTCTGAACATGGCGATCAACAACATTCGCCCGGAGTCAACGCAGCACGAGCAAAAACGGTTTGGACGTGCCAGCGTTGAAGACAACTCTCCAGACGGAATAAGACAAGTGATGTGAGGTGAAAGACCGGGCTAATCACAGCCACACTCTTTGGGTTGAACTTTGGCCAGGAGCTCATCGTCGTAAAAGAAATAAATACTTTACCTACGGAAAACAGATGCCGGTACACTAGACATCGTAGGGTAACAAGATGACATTGAGATTAATGGAGACAGTGTCATCCGTCCTCTTATTTATTTAACGACGTTTCCTGAAATTCAAAGGATATCAGTGCGATTGTGAATGATAAATTCTGAAGGATGTAAAAGGAAGTCGTTGAGGTCAATTTGAAAACACTGTCTCAAAATTTTGAAGGAGAACTGAGGACTGCAACTAGAAGTATCACAGGACAGTTGGACTAAGGGCCAAGAATTAAACTAGGGGCCTCCGAAATACCAAATAGGAGTACCAACCTCATAACAGTTGACTTTCCCTGCGTTAGATGCAAAACAAGTCGCATACGTTTACTAAATACACACAAATACGTTAAATCGCTTACTTTATTTGATATGTTTAGATCTTCTAATCATTTGCTGCCAGTTCAGGAGTGTCTTTATGTAGTAATTACAAGAAGTATTATAAATATAAGATAGAATACTTATTTATATTTTTACTTTCTTCACATCTCAAACGCACTGAATACTTTAAATGTACCTCTTGTAACAGGTGGGCGAAATTTGGACAGTATTTCTCATTAATGGTAAAATGTGACATTAAGAAAACTAAACTGAAGTTAATCACGAAAAGTAGCTTTGTGTTTGACAGATAAATAGTTTCCATAGTTATTATAAAACTGGTTTCTCCTTTAACATGTTTTGATGTTTTGTGTAAGAATTTAATAAGAAGTGGGCGAAATCTGGCAAGCTTCTGTTACAGAGAATCTAGAAATATTTAACACAAAAGATTTACCACACAATTTACTCAGTGATGGGCTATCTTAGCCTCTGAAACAAAACTGATATGCAAACGTCAAAATCCGAAGGGAAATTCAAATGTTTCGTCGGTTCATACCAGATTCAAATTGTAATATATACTTTTAAATGTGAAAATTAAATGCATAATGTGAGGTTCGAGATTTTTTGTCCACCCTGAGCCACAATACAAATTCTTTAAGCATAATTTACATCCATTCTTTTAATAATGTTTATTACATAGCCTATTAGTTTGATATAGGCCTATATGCACCGAGACTGCTCTGTCCTAATATGAGTAAAATCACGCAGAAGGCCTTACAATATATTATTAATAATATAAGGCACAGAGATTGTGCTAGAGTAAAAACCTATGATGTTTTCTTGTGGCATGTAAAGTAAAGTAAAGTTTGTCCCACTATACGCCATGTAGGCGTTTGGGGGGAGAGGAGGTATAGCTCCTCTCTTCCTTGACCCCGGCACTAGATGGGGGTGAGTGGTCAGCATCACGCCCCGGCCGGCTTTACCCCCGGGAAAGAACCCCGGTACCCATTGTAGAGGAGGCTGGGTGGGCCCCAGAGCCGGTCTGGACGCAGAAGCTAGAGGAAAAATCCTCTGCCCCCGTCGGGGATCGAACCCCGGTCGTCCAGCCCGTATCTAGTCACTATACTGACTGAGCTATCCCGGCTCATTCTTGTGGCATGTAATAAGTCATAAATACAAGTCTGTGTACTTTCACCGTACAAATGACTTCACATAAAATGGCGGCGTTGAAAGTATAAATTAAGAAAGCTTATCAAACAGCGTTCCGTATTTGTCGATGTGGAGGAGGACCTACATGCATTGAGTGCAGGAGACTTATAAGACTTAAGTATGTCAACTTAACCGAGAGAACGGCTCACGATTTCCAATTTGTAACGTGACATTGTAACGACTCGCGCGTAACGTAAAACTATAAAACCGACACGTTAAACTAAACTGCCACGCTTTAAGTACGTCACGTATTATGTCGTAGAAATATGTGGTTAAACTAATTTCAGTTAAAATCTCACTATCTATCTGTTTTCTAGTTTAATTTTTTTATCGCTGGTACTCATTTTCTTGTCCAAGAACTTCTTTGCTTTTATGGAACTTAAGGTCCATCACCGTTGGTAAGAGCCGACAGTCTGAGCGAAGAATTGACCCCACCATCAAATAATAATACTTTTCTGAGAAAACCCACAGATGTCCGTTACCTTTCCATCTGTCTAGTGCTCAGTCTTAGTGTTTTATTTTAAGTGTTTCATAATTTATATAGAATTAAGTATATTATTCGGGTCACTGGTAACACGCGTAAAAGACGAAAGCTGTTCTCCGAACGGTTGCTTCGGACCCACAAGATCACATTCCACGCTGTGTCATAGGTCCTCCACCACATATTCGATCTAACAGACGTCCATACTTCACGCAGCGAGGCTGTAGTATCTTACTCAACCAATATAGAATATTAATCATCTTCATGTCTTTAAACAACACTAGAAATAATTTCCTTGGGTATGCATCGAAGATGTCGTGGCCTGACATAAGTCATTGTTTGTAACGCTCGATGTGGGCCATAATCGTGACTCTTCCAATTAAGTGGCTTTATTCTCAATTTATTACTATAGCAACACGTCCTTTGAAACGTAGTGGGTAGGTACGAAATGTTTTGTCCAGTGACGCCTTCTGTTAAATCTCACCGGTACCTATTTCAGACTCTGTATAATATGTTAATTAGCATGAGTTCCTAGCACTCGTGTAGTTCTTTATAAGAGAAGGGCAGGTTTATAGGATCTCGTTCCGGAGTCTCGAGTTTTCATGTAGAGATTCAAGTATGGGTGTCCGTCAAATGTTGAGCCAACATTTAAATGTTTATGAACCTTTGTATGAACTTTAATGTCGTATCACCAATAGACCTCGACGGCTGTGTCTTTTTACTTCTTATTAAAAATATATCCAGACTTGTAAAACTATTGGTTCTAAAAAGTTTTGTGACATGTTGGATTCGTTGTTGGATACTGTGCATACGAGGTGCGATCGGAAAGTTTCTAGACTGTGTCAATAGAGGGCGAACCGGATGTAGTACGAGCTTCTGCCTTTAGGGGGTGCGGCCTACATTCATAGTGAATCAGTGTGCCAGCCGGCATAATCGAATTAGCATTTGTTTCTTAGTTACGGGCGTTTTGGTAGTGCATTACACCGACCCTCCTGCGATTTCGGAATGGCGTGTGCATCAAATTTTGCCAAAGACTCGCCAAAACGGCTACGGAAACCTATGAAATGCTAAAGCAAGCATTTGGGGAGTCCGCAATGGGTCGTGCACAAACTTTTGTGTGGCATTCACGTTTTAAAAATGGCAGAACCTCTGTCGATGATGGCGAGCGTTCTGGACGACCATCTTCGAGCACAACGCCCGAAAATGTTACGAAGATTCGGCAGGCCATTCACGAAGATCGACGTCGTACCATCAACGACTTGTGCGACATTGTTGGGATAGGCTATGGGACCTGTCAGCTGATTCTAAAGGAAGAACTCCACATGCGACACATCATGACAACGCGCCAGCGCACACCGCCCTCAAAGTTCGGCAGTTTTTGGCCTCAAACACCATGGCCGTCATCCCGCACCCTCCTTATTCGCCGGATTTAGCTCCGTGTGACTTCTTCCTCTTCCCAAAGATGAAAATTCAGCTAAAGGAAAGGAGATTTGAGACGATAGAAGGGATTCAGGCAGAATCGCAGATGGTGCTTGACAGGCTGACAAAGAAAGATTTCCAGGGATGCTTCCAGACTTGGCAGCGGCGCTGGGATCGTTGTGTTCACTCCCAGGGGAACTACTTCGAGGGTGATGGATGAATTTAATACCTGAGATAAGTGTACGGGTTTTTATACGCGGAGTCTTGAAACTTTCCGATCGCACCTCGTATTCTGAGGCAGACTGTATTTGATACACATGATCTATCGGAAGCTGGCTCTATTCCCATCTTCACGTGACTGATTGCCAATATATTAATGGGAGTGTAGAAAAGATAATGCTAACATAATGCGTTAAGAAATTATGCTTATCTTCTGGGTTATTACGTCGTGTAGTCTGGTAGTAGAAGTTCAGCAACGTTTTAGAGGTGCTTGCTGCTTCCATAACCAGGGCGATGATGATATATATAGGATCTGATGATAGAGGCAGCAAGTAAACCCGAAACGTCGGTAAACTTCTACCAGACAGCCATATTAATACATACCGCCGTTAGAATCCCAAATCTGACATAATACTTTAGGATCTCTTAGGACTCTAACATAATATTAAAGTCGTTAATTGTAGGCCCATGAAACTTGGTATGGAGAAGTCAAAACTAATTAAGTTATTTTGTTTATGGAAACTGGTCGAGGCATATGACAGTCATGATAGCTGATTAAAAGTTGAACCCAAGAATACAAAATATGATATACAATTTTTCTCTCTTCACCGTTTTCAAACATCACGTCTGCAAGACATTTACAAGGAGACCTATGATAATGCATGAAGCGATCTGTGTACTTTGTTGTTCCGTCCTAGGCAAATATACATTTACCTGATATACGCATAAAGAATACAATACACGCGGTGTTATGGAGACTGGACAGGACTAATGAGAAAGACTTGTGACATCACACCCTTTTGTAAATAAAACCTAAATAAGAAAATAAGGTAATTCAGTATTTGTTTTTAATATACTCTAACTTTCATTTATCAATTAAGTGATAAACTACCCTCTTATTATTTACATTGTTTATTACATTTATTAAGGGTGAAGAAGGTTAATTAATACACACGTAAGCTAGTTGTAAGCATTAAATGAGACTTCGTATATATCAATAATTTATTTAGGCCTAATTTAAATACATTTATTAATAACTCAAGCGAAGAACGGGTACTTTAATTAATGGGCTATAAAGTATCTGCAAAATTTGTCAGTTCATTCATATTATAAGATCATTTAAAAACTATATGATGAAAGCGCATTCCACAGGTGTTGAGTTAAATATTCAAAGTAAAAGTGAAGGCATAAATTACGCTGAAACTCGTGTGTCGTTGCTCTAAGAGCAATTGGTTTTGTGTTTAATATTATAACCGAGTTAACCCCGTCTCATTCTGTTATTAAGAGATTTAAAACTCTGACGTGATATTTGAAAATTTCAAATATTAGAAATATCATTAATCTTATGCAGACTTAAAATTATACCAGTATGCTATACGTGTATTAATTTATAAGTAAAGTTAGAAATTTTTTTTTCAAGGGAAGTAAACGTAGTTTAGACCCTAAAATTAAATTATTTTTAACAACATGAACGAAGATTCTGCTCATAATGTGAAAGTAGTCTGATCTAATTCTTCGGGATCCAACAACTGATATTAATCAGAAATGTATATCGGTTAGTTAGAGCAGTCAGAATACAGATTAACCTCCATGAAAACTTGATGGTTTCATTAACAGTCCTATCAGGTGCTTGTAGAAGAGGCTATACTGGACGCTACAAAGACATGAGTGAATGCCATGCGGATGGTCACTGTGAGGTCAATGCCACGGACAGTGAACAACACGCACGAAGAGCAAATCACCCGCTGTTCCACCAAACTCTGTCGCCTCCGTCACAAACACGCGATATTCTCTTGCAATTTGTTCGTATCATCTAACGATTTACATGGACTTCCATTATGGGCCTATCTCTTCGCCAATTTGTAAAGAAACATAACATTTATTTATCTGTAACAATTTACACGAATTACTTCTCAGAGAAGATAGCTGTCTTCTGGGATATGGTACGATAGAAGTTTACCGACGTTTCGCAAGTGTTTGCTGCTTCCATCATCGGGGAGATGTAATATCTCAGAAGTGTCGTCTTCATAGACGCCGCCGCGAAAACCTGAAATCTCATCTACTTATTAAAGATTTATCTGCCTGACATTTTGTATTTAGGTGCCGGATTTCTTTTCCTGTTTCTTTGAATGATGTAACGATTTACATGGATTTCTTACGGAATCTGTATGACTCGCGTTTCATATTCAAATATCACATTAATTTGCGTCTTCCTTTGCTGTAACGATGAACGTAAACTTACTTGCGTGCTGTCACGTTCGTCTCAAATGCCATGCAGACTTTTAAGTTATTTATGTAATGTAATTTAATGTCGTATACTGACTTATTTTTATTAAATTCGTGCTGTGTACAGGCCGATTTCACTTGCTACTGACATTAACACTTGTTACTTTATGTACTCATGCAATACTGTAATATCATGAATACAAGATAATTTTACACGCTTCTTAAATACATATCGGTTTTGACATAGGAGACCCACATTAAAATTTTTTAAAACTTTTAAAACTTACAAATGCCTGTCGCTTTTCTGAAGATCTAAACTGACTTTTATGTTTTTTATTATTATGATTAATTGTATTACCCGTAGAATTTATCTGTAAATTTACTTGTTCAATAAAACAAACAATCGGATGATTAACTAATTAAGAGGTCCGTTCATTATAAAAAGAATTTCATGAGTATAGTGAAGGCGTTCAGTTATAATCTCTCTTCTTTTGATTTTCTTTATAAAATTCAGACGGAGTGTACCACTTACAAACAAACGAGTCAAGCATACAAATGACGACAGCCATCTTTAGACTCACCGCCGTGAAAACCTCAAAACGTACAAGCGTAAAAATATTTAAATGAGAAGTAAATAAAATTAAGGGGGCTATATAACGAATTCGATAGCATGCAAAATGAAACTGTATATCATATAGAAGTGAAGGGACACATAAGCGTGACAATTGGGTTTGTTTCCCATGTGGAAAATATTGGCTCATTGTGTCAGGTGGTTCTGAAACGGACTGCTGGATACTCGCTCGTGTTCAGTGACTTAAGACATCATGACCCAAATTGTTCTCGACACGAAAAGGAAACAAACAACGCACGTCAAATTAAACATGAAATTTGATTTCATACATTGAAAAGAGTATAAGAATATATGAAGATGTAATAAGTTGTATTCAAAACATTGGCACATATTTATGTTACGAATGAGTATCATGACGTAGAACGTCCTATTCGGAGACCATGCTACGTTTCTCTCAACACAAATGTAGTAAATACATTAATTAAATCAATGGAACACTCAGCAACTATTAGCTTCTTATGATATTTATAAAAGTGGAGGCAAGAATAATGTTTAGTGAAGCCATTTGACTCGTCACTTTTGCCATGTGCATTATTTTACTTTATAGGTTACATAGTGTTGACGCAAAATAAGAGGTGTTTCTATGCCTACTTATCTGTCTATAACTCTGTAGTAATAGAACGCTAAGGTTCAAAACCGTTATTTAACACGATCTTGAACGAGTCCTATCCACAGCCCATCCTGGCATTCTAGCATGTAGGTCTTAGAAAACTGACCGAGACACCTCGAGACGGGATGAATTTGGTATAATGGAATCAGCCAAGTTTCCAAGGAAACTGTGTCAGCGGCCACCATAAAATAACAGGGCTGTGACTCGCTCTGGTCCCTGGACGTTGCTCTTTGGGGAGCAGTGGCTGGCTCTCTCATTTCCCTGAAGACAACCCACACATTGCTAAATATGGACAAGAGGTTGTTACGGAAAACCTAGCCGCCTCCGCTAGCATGAAGGTTAGTCTACTAGCTCGTTGATGCGTGTACAGAGTCTTTAAAAAGAGTCCTGTTTTCAAGGTTACGTCATGCCGAGCGACCTACCACGTTTCTGACACCTAACCGGAAGGTTTGTCACAGTGGTTCTCAACCTTTTACAATCAGAGACCACATTTACCCTTCTTACCAATGGTAATTTATTGAATCTTCATGGAAAGTCGTTAAAAATGCTACCAACTTACTATCGCAAATAGGTTCACATATTATTCAATAATTTTCTTTTACAAAGTTGTTATATAATTTTAATTAATTATGTGCTGGAAACTTCTTTTTGAATTAGGCAGAAACCGCTTCTTGCATTGCACAGAATGATACAAAAATGTATTCAGGCCGCATGCGGCCAACGTGTCGAGCGTTGTAACCCTGGTTTACCACGTCCGGATATAGGTTATGTATCCCAGGCGAGATGTATCGTGTTTTAATCGATTGTCGAGGCAGTATGTTGTGACAAATGAAAAATCTGCGTGTGTTTAAGCATCGCGCTACGTTACATATGAAGGCGTGGAGGTAAAGCTCAGCGTACTTTTCACCTCGGTAGTTGATAGGAAATGTTGTCAGCTTCACCGCCCGGTCGCTATATGCCCGCAGACCGAGTAAGCGCCAAGCCGGCAAGGACGCGGTGTTAAAGGAATTTTTGTCCTTGACTGGAATCAAAACTCGGCCGTCTCTCCCGTAGCCATCACGTGACTGATGTGTCCAGTATCTTGTGAAACATCTGTGTTCGTTTGCGGAGTGAGGGCTCTGCGTTCCTAGTCACCACTGCTGCCAACCGTGCAAATGTTTTGTAATATCGCACATCGTCCGGTAAGGGTGTCAAGAAGAGGTGTGTCATGAACGGAATGTGGGCGTGGCAAGGTCATCTGCCACTCTCTTTTATTGTCCGCTGGCCTTGTGCCCGAAGCGAGTACAGTTGGCTAGCCCTCCCGGATACACCACACGCCGGAAATTAACTTAGCCCTTTCGATGCTAACTGACTTAACCAATGTATACTTTTTATTGTTTGTAAGTTAAAATAGCTTTCACATTTGTGAGATGGAGGAAGATTTTTCTTTCACTGATCTTATCAAACATCAAACGAATTAAAATCAGAATGACAAGTGTTTTTTGTTGTTATGAGAAACCTTGTAGTAACATGGAAAGGGTTAGGATAATTGGAATTACTGTCACCATGTGGCAGAATAGTGCCGCTCATTATACAAAATGGGATATTGTGTTTTCTTTTTTTCTCTGTTCTGGACCATTGCATTTGTCTTAAAGAGAAACCATTAAAAACGAAATGTACCTACACATCAACTCAATGCCTACCTATCTACCTACGTTGTATCTACATATCTGTCAACCTACCTACGTGTGCTAACTTCTTCCTAGCCTACATAACGCAGGACCTTTTTTTGATAAGGTTTTCCGACAGAGGACTCTGACGGAAGAGTCGAAAGTTTCTCCGGTCAAATCTGGCTGACTCAAAGCACAAGCTTGCTTCACGGTTGCGCTGTCTACAAAACTCACTATAGACGCTTACTTAGTCAACAGATTTCTCATCTTTGTGGAACTATGTTCACAAAATCCCGGCATTATGTCGTATATATAAGGGACTAGAGCCAGCTTGTCGAGGCTTACGCTCGCCACGAGCGTAACAACGCCTGTTTGGATAAAGCCAGCTGACAATGCATTTTATCTGATCGGTCCTGCTGTGTTTCATTGTATGGCGTAACAATGAACAACTAAAAACAGAAAACTTTCTATTCTTCGTTGTTCCAAGTGTTAGCCGGGCTAACACGGTTAACATGAACGCTAGGCCCCTAATCCGAAGTGGTTTCCTTCCTTTAGGTTTCCCGACTAAAATTATGTACGCATTTCTCATCTACAACTCGCATATTACGTAACCTTAGTACCTGAAACAGAATTATTCTATAGTCTCCGGGTAACTGTTCAGAATTTAAAATTTGAAGACGGGAGAAAATTTCCCAGCAATTATTCCAGTAACAAATACATAGCAATAACTGTGATTGAGAAAGACTGTCTTGTATGACGTCAGTCATGACGTCACTTCAGCAGTAAAAGAGTAGAGTCGGGTCACAGTGAGAGATTCGTTTCCGACATTTTACCTCACAAAACATTAGAATCAAGGCCAGGCGGATTATTTGACCACAGAACACAAGCTTTCGACAAAATTAACTAGAATGAAGTAGGCTATTACAATTCGAGTAGCATAGTAATTGTCAACATAAGCAAACCGTTTATTTTTATACGGATAGTACACGTCTACGCAAAAGGAATCTGATATACACATCTCAGTCATGTTGACTTCCTGCTAAGCTCGTGCTAAGATTTACTGACAGGAGTATTACCAGGCATTAAGCATTAAATCTGTTGAGACTAGAAGGAACAGATACGAAATGCCACTGTGCGCCTCATTTATTTATTTATTTATTGCGGAAGAAAGCAGAGAGAAATAAATAAGAAAAAGGCAAGACATAATATTTTTCCGTTGGCCCTTTCTCGGTGTAAAACAGTCAGAGCGTGAAGATTATCACTTAACTTGCGTGAGGCTTTATCACCACTTCTCCATACGTCTTAGTGGTGCTGAATGACATATTTAAATCTTTTATAAGCATACGCCTTGTCTTGGGGCACAGGTAATGAGAGAGCAAATCTTGCGACACAGGGTGATTGATCACACGTCCTTCAGTATAACATTCAAGTGCTCCAATGACATCAGTCCTTTCACTTTAATATAAATCGCGAGTTTATTTAATTATGCAATTCATAACATTCTAATAGCTCAGATACACTGAGATCCTAGACGCATTCCACATGTCCACATGACAGAAATGCATTAGTCTTTAAATTACGAGAAAAGCTACGTGTAACGTCTTTTGTTATTTCAAGATACAGGTCTGCCAATACTTACGAGAAAGTCATTAAAAGACATAGAGCTTGGTCGAAAACTTTATTACTTCACTATTAATAACTGAAAAATAAGTTTTCTGGTGCATTAAACGAAACTCGTTGCTGTAATTTATGTTAATGTAACAATCCATGTTACATCATTCATCCATTTACATGATGTGCGTTTCAGTTTAATCCAAGTATTCTTTGAAATAAATGAACGAAATTCCTAATGTTTAATATCAAACAAATTGTGATTAAATTTGATATCTGAATGTATAATAAAAGCTGCAGAACAAATAAATATAATATTAATTCACACCGATATAATATATTTGATGTTCTGTAGGAGCAATCATAATAGAAATCACTATTTTAACTGAAGTCGTTGTTACTGAGAACCAAAATACAGTGGATTCCGGTTAATTGGGACACATCGGGACTAGAACACTTTGTACCAAATAAATGGCTGCCCCCGATTAACCGATGGCCCAATTAACCGGAATCTACTGTATAATCTCTGCCTTGCTGAGACTTCATTCGAACTTGTAATTTTTTACTTTATAAATCATAAATTAATAATTTGTTTCATTTTCGCAATAATTCACATTTTATTCGAAAGTGGATTCGATCTGAGATTTAATATATTCACCGTGGTGGAGATACCATTTGTGATCCTTTGTCTTGTGACACAGTGTAGTCTTATAGGTGACTATCAGGTTTCGGATAAACTTATCACCTCCGTCTTCGGGGCTCGTTACAGTTCAAAAGATGGAGACGACATGTTATTGTTTCTCGAAACACTGTTAACAACCTACAAGACTACACAACCCAGTAAATCACACTCGACATCCACTCATTAATTTAGCAGTTTTTGGAATTTATTCAATTATAATTTATTTGTCCAATAATATCACTATGTATCTATCCTTGACTCATTGACACACAAACAATGTCGCAACATAGCTACAGGACATGATACAGTGTTGTTAAATATGAAGGAGTCGACCGGTAGGCCTATTTCATTTCCGGATGATTCCTGCTTAACATTCCTTCAAACACGTTCTCTCTAGCCACCAGCATGCCATGACCTTTCAACTACTACAAGATGCCATGAAAAACTGTGTCTTCTGTTAAATCCGGAATCTTGGGATGTCTCTATGATGAAATGAGCTGCTACAGAATGCAAATGCTCCAGACTGCAGACGACTTTCGGAAGAAATTAGTTGCATTATATTGAACTTTATAACTGATTAACTAGATTTACATTTGGTCAATTGCAGTGATTACTCACGCCTACCAATGCAAGAAGAGATAATATCAGAATAAGAATTCTTCGTCTTCTGTCGTCAATGTTTTATACTCAGAAGTTCAGGATTGGTATAATCCATAGTTAAAGATTTATAGAATTATACTAACGGTAAATTCTAATAAGGTGTTCACCCTCTCCATTTCGTCTGGTTGTACAGAGCTTTTTTCAACTATATTTATAGCTTCAAGTATGTTTATTTCTTACTTTGCAAATTTAGATTTTATTAATTTTAAATTTTACTCTCGATATTTACAAGTACAGATTCTCACGTGTCGATTGTAAACTTCGTTTGTCTTTAAAATGAAACATAATTTAAATTTATCCCCGTGCTTAAGCACCACGTCCTGTAGATATATAGGGCAATGGAGATATGGTTCCACGCGTTTTTAATCGTGGCACTAGATGGACTAAATAAACAGTGTCATGTCTTCATAAAGGAGCTTTATTGTAGTAACGGGTCTGAACAGTGTAAAAGTGGATTTGTTTTAGAATAAGGCAACCTTAATCGCTTCATATTCTCTACACCAGCGTTTCTCAACCTTTTTGCCCTTGCGGAACCCTTGAAATAATATTCATGTCTCAGGGAACCCCTACATAAAAAATTATTATATATCATTATTGATATCTTTTTTTTTTTATAAACTTAAAGTTCACAAGGAAAACTTAATATATTTTTTCTGATAGCTTGTTTTTTATTTTTATTTGTAGTGTTCTGTCTGACGACAGGTCCATATGAACAGGATCCTTCCATCCTTTTCTCGGACTGGGACCTGTTCATATACGTTCTTGGCAGAGATGATCAGAAGTGGTTTGCCATTGCCTTCTTCTGTGTGTGAGTGGAGTAATTGTTGGGATGCCACGGAGAAACCGGGGAAGCCCCCGGAGGAAAACTCCGTGATGCCTAGACCACGGCCTTGCCCAACACAAGTTATAAATTTGAGCACCACCGGGAATTGAACCCGGGACCCCAGGCTTACAAGGCTAGTGTTCTGACCGCTAGCTTGTTTACGCAAAAAAATTACGTTTTTCTCAAGTTTATTGACAATACAAAAAAACTGAAATCAAACTGCCTGTTCAAGAGACCTCATACGGAGGTTTTCATTCACACAAAAAATTAACATAAATAACCAATATCGTATATAACACATATAAACAGAACGAAAACAGATAATAACTACTACAATAACTAAATCGTTTATTGACAATGTTAAAAAGGCATAAGATAAATCAAAGTAAAATGTCATATGAACAAATATATGTGTCAAGGAAATGTTATTTTTGAAGCCAATTTAAATAATAAAATTTACTTTTCTAATGTGAAAACTGTGCTTGTCTTTTGGTACACAAATGCTTAATTCGGGGTCGAACTTTAGATAAACACACACGGATTTCATCTTCAACTGAAAGGAGACGATTTCTGTCTTTGGTCTTGGTACTTGTTAAATAAGAAAAAGCTTGCTCACACATGTAAGAGGTTGAAAACTGCAACAATATATTTATTGCTTTCCTATGACTGGCACGATGCTCTTCTTTCACAGAAATCCAGAACTTGTCCAGGGATAGGTCAGTAAATCTCATCTTGAGTACAGCTCCTGTACACTGACCACTAAAGGCGGTTTCACGCTGGTGGCGTATAGACGTCGCTAAATATATTTCTTATGATTATTATATTTCTAAATGACATAACAGGTTGAATACTTTATTATAATACCCAAGAATTTTCCGAGAATATGTCGTACGTGTATAGTAAAATTACGAATATGAAATTAAACATAAAAATGACTCAAAAATACATTTACATATGATTAGCCTGTTCATCACTATTTCTCGCGGAACCCCCGGCGATTGCTCGCGGAAACCTAGGGTTCCGGTTAACCCCGGTTGAGAAACGCTGCTCTAAACTAAGACGATAGAGTGTTCATGTTAACCACGTCAACCTGGCTAACACCTTCAAACACGAAAAATAGAAGGCCTTCTGTCTTGGTTTTTTGGTTCAGTGGTACTCCTTACAATGGAACACAACAGAACCGATCAAAGAAAATCCACCTGCCTGGCTGGCTGGGTGGAGCTAGCTAACGATACATTTTTTTATACTGTACTCCATTATATGTAGCACCACTGAACAACAAAAGCAAGACAGAATATTTTATTTCCTTTTTCAAAGTGCTAGCTGTGCTAACACTGTTAACATGGTCAACATGAACATTCCTCCCCTGAGTAAACTGCGTCATTTAGGATAAAATATCTTCTCTCTGTGTATTTGAGGATAAATTTTTATTAAATATATTCATCTTCATGGCCCAGAGAAGTGTAATTTTGATAAACGGGTTTCAAAGTAGAGAATATGAATAAGTGAATCAAAGTAGTCAATTATTCATTCAATTAAGGATAGAATAGAAAATAAGTTTATTTTGAAATGAAGTAAAGAAATATTATTCGTACAGCACTACTTTCTTTTCGGTCTGTATACGAAAGGCCGCTCAGAAGAATGGCTGGTTTATATCGTGTTTCTATGAGCGGC
This sequence comes from Zootermopsis nevadensis, assembly GCF_977971745.1. Taxonomy (NCBI): domain Eukaryota; kingdom Metazoa; phylum Arthropoda; class Insecta; order Blattodea; family Termopsidae; genus Zootermopsis; species Zootermopsis nevadensis. Next base: position 8,159,099 of record NW_028259153.1, on the reverse strand, counting down.
TTGTAAATAAATAGGCGTGCACTTTCTCTTTTCAAACCCACTGTAACTCCAACATACACTCTTACTAACTACTTTCACAATTCTTTGTAACTAAACTGGCTAAAACAGTTGCCAATCGTAATTAAAGTTCAGTGAATGAATCACCGCTACTTCACAATGAACAGAAATGCCACGATTATTAAAGTTGGAAAGTTCCCTAATTTCATCATTTTTTAAGTGAACTACTTATGATATAAAGCTGCTATTCCATGGGGTTATTTAAAAAACCAATCCAGTGGCTATCGTAGTTAGGATAATAAGGTACAAAATTTTGTTCCCCTGTTCTTACAGCTGGAAGGCGCTGGACACATTGTCTTGCTCGTATTTATGTATTAACGCTTTATTTAACGATGTTTTTAATTGGTTAGATCGTACAGCGTCGATTATAGGGTGATTGGTAAATAATGAACTGGAAACTATATAGTAAACCATTCCGGAATTTTTAGTGTGACTGAGAAAACCAGCAAAATACCTCTTTAGGGCTTTAGGGCAAACATTTGCACCCAGGACCTCCTAAATACAACGCAAGAGTGACATCTTCTCTGCCGCAGTGTTCGATCATGTTATTCAGTAAATTCTGTTCCAACTCGTGCTGTCCGGCTCTATGGCGTTGTATAGGATTTACAGTTAGGCTTTTCTATAGCATTTACAGCAGAAAACAAGGCCTATTATTAATCGATATGGTATGCGAAAGACAATCATTGTAGTACAGAAGTTAATTCGCAGTTTCAACACTCCTTCCTGCTAAGCCCGCCCACTTGTCAAAACAAAATGTTGCTGTCCTTCAAAGTGATATTTTCTGTTATATTATTAACTTCATGTGTCTGTACCTGGTGCCAAGCAGAAATACTTTCTCTGCATAACGGTTCCGCACTGGTTGCTGCGCTGTCTGCTTCTGGTATATAGCAACAAGGCATAGCGTGTCTTGGGCACTAACTAAACCGGAGGTTAATGCAGCTAACGGCACGATCCTGAACCAGTTTTATCCACCTTCCACCCTCACAACCAATTTCTCATCTCAAGGTCATACTTCCACCCCTTCAAAGTCGAGTGGTACATTAGGAGTGTTCGTGTTCATATCTAGACCAGCAGGCAGGCAATTGTGACAAAATGATTTAGTATTTTTCTCAGTCCCTCCATGCAAATTGCGGGATGACCTGAATTTTACTAAATCATCATTTGCAAATAATCATACCATTTGAAGCTATGCAACATATATACCTGAAAAGCATATTTTGTACAACCAATAATAAAGTTATCAGACTTTCAAGTTGCGGTTTTCCAACACGTTTCCACACTAAAGTTCTTAAAGTGTATTACTTGTATCCATGTTCCACTACGTACCCAACCCACTGTACTAGAACTTCCACAGACAAGATTTCATTGTCTCAATAATATTAGGTGACATGTGTTATGAAGTTCATTATGCAGTATCGTAAACCGCCGACCTACATCCTTCTTTAGATCCAAATTAGTTATTTTAATCGCATTTGTAGAGCAGAACTATTGCAATGCAACAGATATGGACACCTAACATTTTACGTACAATCCATAAATCCTCAACATCAAATGGAACTTTTATTTTGTACCTTTATATCACGAAATTTAATCTTACTTTTAATAAAAGCTATAGTAGAAACTATACGTCCCACCTCACAACATGCTGAATCCAATATTCGATAAAAATATAATATAACCTCTGAAAGCCATAACACAGGAATCAATAAAAACATTGGGGCAGCTACAAACTTACTTAGACGATGTATACAAGCCAAAAGTAACGCCAATAAAATGTTATAGGCGAGATCGTGCGTGCCTTTCCGTTCGACCACATTTTTCAATTCCAAAGCTACTTTATAGTTGTAGAGAACATTTTTACACTTGTACTTCTCAATTTTATTAATTTATATGGGACCCAATAACATATTTGAAACAACCATTACAGGTCCTAATGATATTTTATCTTTACACATATGACTTCGCCGTTTTTAGAATTCATACTATAGTTTTATACTTCCCTGATATACAGTGTTTAATATCAACACTAATATATTTTATTCACTACAGCAATTTGGCAGATACGTTTCAGTTCCACTGGACCATCATCTGAGATCATCAGCGAAGATTATCCAATAGGAATTAAACTCATGTGGCTAATAAATTACGATAACGGATATAAGCTGTCGGTGTTAATAAAGATTCACTAATTACAAGCTGCGCCGTATAAGAGCTTATTAATTGAGACAATAGAGAAACAGAAAGAAGGAAATAAAAGACAGAAGTCCACGACAAAGTTTAAAACCCGTAAAGACTTCTCTTATAAATCTGTGATAACTACAGATTACCAGTAGGTGCCTCACACTTTAGGCCGGGCGCAAACGGAGCCACTAGTGGCTAAACACGACCACTAGTGGTCGCCACTTTATGCAGACGTTTGCGCGGGATAAACAGTGGTCGGAGGCAGCCACAAGTAGCGAGACACGGCCACTACCGCAGCGAGTGGCCCGGTCGGGCCACTACGAACGCCGTGTCTGCGCTGAGTCTATTAAAACTCCATACAAAATACAGTCCGCAGCTTGTGGCGGCCACAAGTGGCTGTGGCTAGTGGCTCCGTTTGCGCCCGGCCTTAGAGCCGGCGTAGCTGTCAGTATAGTGACTGGCTACGGACTGAGCGACCAGGGTTCGATCCCCGATGGAGGCAGAGGATTTCTCTTCTAGCGTCTGCGTCCAGACCTGCTCTGGGGCCCACCCAGCCTCCTGTCCAATGGGTACCGGGGTCCTTTCCCGGGGTAAAGGCGGCCGGGTCGTGATGCTGACCACTCACCCCCATCTAGTGCCGAGGTCAAGAATGAGTAGGAGCTATACCTCCACTCCCCCCAAGCGCCTACATTGCGTGTAGTGGGACAGCCTCACACTTTACTATCACATCAGCATTACTAATCGTCTCCATAAGCCTCGCAGCAAATATGTGGGACACAGAATTACAAAACTATCAGTCTGAATTTCCATCAGACCTTTTAACAGAACGCATGTCTACTAACGACTATTCGCGGCTGTAAAATTGCACGTCGGAAGCTCCTTCATCATTTACGGCATCATGTCAGTGGAATATGTATGATAATCCTGACATTTGCAACCGGTTCTCGTGTGAAGTACATGGCTGTATATGACTGGCATTTCGGAGTTCCCGATTCGATTGTTGGAGGCCATGAACGGTACACTGCAAGAGTGAGCACCCGCGAATGACTGGCAGTTGTTTGCTGCAGACACGAGGTAGGAGACAAAGCCCAGGCCCTGCGAATGCTTACACCTACTAAGTGGGCATGCTTAATGCGCGATTCTTTAGGCAACTTAAAGACGCGGCTACAGTTGCACCAGCTACTTAGCATCCAGTGAGTTGAAAAGACGATCATTAATCGCGAGCAACTAATCTTACAGATGGCGTTCGTTGCCTCCTGTAAGGTAATATCTCGGCATTAACTGAAGGAGACTGAATAAAACCAGGAACATTTCTCCTTCAGTAGAAACTGATAGAGATATTAAACATGGTACATTCTGAATACAGGTGAACAGCTTAACCTCGACATTAACCTGATGGAATTGCTTACTACAACAGTAATGACAATTATCACAACTTGTGTTTCTAAAACATTTTATTCCTAGCGTATTATATCTTCTTAGTATATAATGTTGCTTTTCCTTCCAGACAGCATTCTTATTCTTCAAGTCTGATTTGTTCTCTCTTATTTTAAGCCTATTTAACTACGCCGTAAAATGTCTACGTCATGAGAGCTGAACTTCTCACGACGGTGAGAATGACGATGTTACTTTGGTCTGTTGCGCCGTGCAGACTCAGACACAATATTTCGGGTACTCACTGACTTCAGCCCTGAACATGGACACAGTATGTTTCTCCGAAACGCTGGTAACTATCTACCCAGAAGAACGTGGCCATAGTTCCCATTTATCGCCACTTTGGTTTCCCTGTTTGCATTCATTACTTCCAGAAAAACTCCAGACCTGTAACTTGAAATAGATCACAGCAGATTCGTTCCACGTCCAATAAATTTTAAACGTAGGTGCAAGATATTTTATGTTATCCAACTCTGAGTTTAGTTAACTTGTAATATTTGCTTAACTAAACACCACGACATGCAGTAAAAAGATTCTGAAACCATCTCGGTAGGCAGAAGTGGTAACGGCAGGGTTCGGTACAGCTTGGTGTTTAATGACGCACACAGGAACAACTTAACCTTTACCTTTTATCTATCACCAAGAAGGAACAGTCTTTTGTTCCCGAGGCTGGTAGATCTGAACTGACATCTGGGGCCCGGCCTTCATAACGAGTTGGAGCGAGACACGCTTTCTGTTGGAACATGACGCTTTTAAAATCGCAAGGTCGTTACTTTACTTCGAGTTTCGAAGGTCGTGTTTCAGTGCCTTGCACAGGAAAATGAGATTGATGACACATTGCCCATTGAAAACAGGGCAGTGGTTACAGCGACCAGGATATGCACTTTTCAAACAAAGCACCACGTTCGATTTATTACAATGGGACGATTAAAGATGTCTGGTTATGGGCTTCTGGTAAGAGAAACCGTAGAAAGAACACTTCGTATCAGACGTATACGATAAGAACTATCCAGAAAGAATTATTAGAATCGGCGAGCGTAACAAAGGACGCTTAAGACGTTCGCGTTGCTGGAATATATGAATTTTATTCCGGCAGGAGCAAGATTTCCATCTTCATAGCCGCGCCCAGAGCGGCTCCGTGTCCATTATCCTCATACCCAACGAGTACCACGACTTTTTCCGCAGGGTTAAAGTGTCTGGAACGTGAAGTTTCTCACTCACATCGAAGTAACGCCGAGGTTAATTCACATTGGTTTAAGCTTTAATTGAAAACGCTGTCAGTGCTCAGATGAAATAGCGCAGAATGAAAGGACGATGAGTAGTGAGGTGGTAAACTGGAATTTGTCTGTGGGGACTGGGGAAAACCACGAAAATACTGAGGCCAGCAGGTATCCGGGCCGATATTTCAACATGAACATGAAAAGAAGTGTTTTACCGACCGGCCGCGACTTTCGGTAAAAAATCCCGACTCAACCAAATCGATAGCATGAGTCGAGCACGCTAACTCGTGAGGAAAACGCAAAACTGCTTGCCAGGGTAAAGAACACTTGGTATTTAGAGACAAATAAACAAACTGACTTTAGCCGACAGTGTCGTGCAGATGTACAGTCCTAAAAGTATGCCATTAAGTTTTGTCTAGTCGCAGCATTCAGTATATAAATGGTGATTCCAAGAAATGGCAGCCGACGTCCTGATAACGGGAAACAAGCTACAAACACCTTCCACGTCCCCTCGTGTGTGACGTCACCCTCCAGCAAACCGAAATTTAACGCGGTGTATTTCTATGTTTTACAGAAAATACCAAATGTATCGTCTTTGTATTCGTGAGGTCACATCTTAAATTCTAGGCCTGGATAATAGCTACTCTCATTCAGGTTTTTTCGTGGTTTTACTCAGTCTCCCAGGCAAATTATTGGGTAGTACCTAAAATTACGTCTCGACCGCTACGTTTAAATTACTTTCCAATTCATTACTGTTTAACCTATATTTCTATGTTTTATATTCCAAGCTGTTCACGGCGTCGTTAAATACACCATACATGAGTAAAATAAATCTAACAACCGTGTGCTGTCTGTACTTGCTCCCTCTGTCAGCCTCACAGAAAATGCATACATTGTCTTGATGTAATGGAAACTCAAATGAAAAAAGTTCTGTCTGTAAAGTACAGTGTGTCCCACATTGCATGGAACTCTCATGACAGCATGCCGTAGCAGAAGAGAGCGACTACCGGAAGATGAGTCAGTCACCACGTAGAAGAGAAACGTCGCTGTTTGGTAGGTGGGTTCCAAGTTACGCGGGACATTCTGTATTAAAGGACCCGTGTCTGAGAATGAATAATGTTGATATCAATATGGCAGGCGAGCGTAGAATAGGGCGTGGTTTCTCACGTTCCCGCTATGTGACCCCGGTGAAACTCGTAGGTGCCCTCCCACAGTGCTGCTTTCTGTGAAAATGCAATGGAACGGAACAGCTTCTGTCAATGATAACTCCTTCGTGTAAATATATAAACACTGTGTATTAACGTAAAATTCATCATTTCAGCTCAATGTAACAATTTACCCCTATCATAACTGCCAGTGCTCTAGTCGGGCCAGGGTAGAACAAGGGGGCTCCCTGGCACTACTCTGAGAGCCAACGCATCTTCTTTTAAAGCGAATGATGTCAATCACCGACGACGTAACCTAAGGGCAAAGGGACTGTACGACGCAGAAACGCCCTCTAGAAATTTGAAAAATTATTTACCATTAAAGTCATAATACGAACGTTTTTGTACCAAAATGCCCATAATTTTGTTTGTTTGTGAGTTGCTTATCATTTAATTCTACATTTAAAACTATAAAGATATGAAGTAACAAGTAATGGGCCACATATTATTGATGCTCATTTCTTTTAAACTGGAACAGCGTGGCTGACCGGCCAGACACTTTCATTTTTATGAACACACGCCTGGATCAACCTATTCATCGACTGACTAATACAACTGATCCATTACTTTATATACGGATTTTAAAGAGTTTAGAAAAAGTACTTCGTGAGGCAAACAGAGAAAATCAACATTTCATAAAAGTGCAAAAAACATGAAATTTGGATATCCAGGACTGACAGCGCTTCAAACACGAAAATAAAAATATTGTTTGTTTGGATGTATCGTTGCAAGAGCTCACTTCATCCACAGAGTGCTATGTAAATGTCTCCAGGATACATTTTGATGTGTGTTTCTTTTTCAGACGGGCAGCGCCATGACGGGGGTGCGCGCCAATGACGACAGCGACAATAACTTCTCGGATGACGAAAGCACACCACTTTATGGCGGCAGGTAGGGCTCGACACCTGCTACTTGGGGTTCTTGGTTCCAGCTCATAACTCGCTACTGTCTTGGGAGACACTTTACGTGTTAACAATAGTTTACACGTAAAACTATGCATAATTTTAAGCGTGGTTCTCGCATCTACGTATTGTTTCTCCATCTTCCACTATCTTCACCTTCACCAATGTATTTAAACTCAAATACAACACTTACGACAGAACTGAGATAAGCGGTTCATGCGTCACGGATCCGAAACATGAGAATATGTATACAATTTTGGTCGAAAAACCTCGAGAGAAGAGACCATTTGGAGAAATAGACATAGATGAATTGATATTTTTTAAAAATTAATATAGGAGACATTGAATGAATTCAAACGTGCCATACTGCTTGAAAACACTGGGATAGAACATCGCTTATGACATATATACTTATTCAACTTCCATATCTTTTCTTGACCGCCTCTAATCTTTGTTTATCATGAATTTCCATCCAGATATCACAAGTCTAACGCACATCTGCACACAGAGCCTTGATTTCTTTCCTCATTTTCCTTCAGTATTTCTTACAGCTCACTGAACAATTTTTGTTTTCCTTTCTTCACTGGAGGCGTTCTTCACGGCAGTGAAGTGTCGATATATATCGATTTCAATTGTCTTCCTTTAAAACTACGATGAAAGATCCATAGATTAATTTCAGTGTTATAGAAAATTTCACGTTATTTCTTCAACTCCCAATTTTACAACATTTTACTATAGAAACAATTAGGACAATTTCATAAAAACAGTGATAATATTTCGATTGGTCGATTTATTAACGTATTAAGCGAATTTGATGTCCACTGAACTGGACTGGTTGTTCGTGACTTGTACAAGGAATAGTCAGAAACGATAATAACTATTGCAGCGCCATAAGTCACCCTACACAGCGTCCGTATAACGACTGTAAGGGCTCCTTCGTACTGTTTATTTTATCTCTTAAAATTCCATACTGTCGTACCTTTGGATTCTACAGACTAATAAATTCACTTCGATGATAGCATATATTTCGCTTAACTGAGAATACAGACAGGACAATGGTCAAATAATATATGTATCTCTATTGTTAAGGGATATAAAAGCCTTCTTAAATCTATCAACAGCTTTTAGTAAGATCCTTTTGTTGCTTGTAATTCTGAGAATCTGTCCGATAAAATAATGTAAGACAAAGTCACATAACGTATTGCCACGTTCTCAGTATGAAATAATTCTAGGACATCGTAATGTCCGACCAAAACATTCGTTTATCGTCAGAAACCACCCAACTTGCCCCTAGAAATAGTAATTTATTTTTCTATAAAACATTTGAAAATCACCTAAAGAGTTTCGATTTTTATTTATCGAAATGCCGCAATTGAAATTAATGCAATTAGGAGGAAAAGTGTCTCCAGACGAAATTGAAATTAGATCGGGTCCGGCTGCTGCCAACATGGCCGCCAATAACCTTGAGCTGGACCAACGAGAAATCTATTGCTACGATTCAGAGCAGATCTTGACTGTCCAGTTGGCTGTCAGTGGACTCAACCTGGCGACCTTGACGAGTTACGGGCACCTCCCTCTGCCTGCACCAAGGTTGAGTTCCATCGTCCCGTTATAAGGGCAGGTAGCCGCTGGGAGCCCCTGCGTACCAGCAGAAACCCATACGAGATTCAGCCTTGACAGCCAGAACCAACAGCAGAGGTTGTATGGAGTTTTTCGGACTTCCGAAGAATGTCGGAAATTTTATAATCATGTTAGTGGATGTGATTTTACGCAGAAACGTTATTTTACAAACCTGGGGGCACTTAAAACTGCATTATATGAGGAAAAGCAATGGAAAAATACGCAATAAATACAGTTAATCTTCAAAGTGATGCTGGCTAAGTAATTCCTATGAACAGTGACGTTACTGAGAAGCTCAGCTAAGTAAACGTTCCCCGCCTTTTATGGAATATTAAAGTTCATTAGCTTCTTGCCAAGAACCATCCACATGAGCCAAATAAATCCAGTTTTCATATTTACACTCTCTTCCTACTTTATGAACTCGTAATAGTGTTTCTTGTTTTACGTTTAAAGTGTACAGTTACGTTATTTTTCTATTGTGTATTTTTTTAATTTATTTGATCACATATAAGGTAGGGTCTACATGCCACATCACAGATAATCAAAACAAGAAAGTTGTTCTACGACCTTTACCATTATACAGTCTCTATTCAGATAAAGCATTCTTCCTGGAATGCCATAATCATGAATTACAAAACTTGAATTTGACACAGATAGGTTATTCAATAAAGTGACCAGCTCTAGACTCATAGATCGGGTTTCGAATTCCGGCAAGAATAAATTCTCGCTTCGTAATCTCCGGACCGACTCTGCGGCCCATCCCAGCCTCATATCCATTGGGTACGGACGCAAAGCGGCCAAAGCTTGAAGCTGACAAGTCACCGCCATCAAGTACAAGGCTTAAGAATACTTGGAGCTTTATGACGGCTCCAACAGGTGTCCTCATGGTGTGATGTTTAAGCACAGTGAATATTTATGTACCTTCACATTTTTAACTGAATATAATCTTAGCAGGGTCTTTGTGTTGTAAAACAATGCAATTTCTTCATGTGCAGAGTATGAAGTCCAGTGTTAAATTTGCTCATATAATAGGGACGGCGAGAGAACAAAGTACCAGTCATTTAACATGGCATCTGAAAAATTAACATATTCATAATTACACACCGAATGTAATGAAAGGATTGTCTCATCACAGGTCCTTTCAGAGCCAGGTAACACCACTTGACTTAGCACACGAAACAAGGTACTGCACTTCAATACTGTGGATACAAATCAGGAGTGGGCAATTATTTGTAATAGGGGTTGGATGAGGCCAATTCGAAGCGACGATGGTCAGAGACCCTAAATAGAAAAGTATTTTGTACTCAAAGTGCTACTAATTGTAAACTATCCCATCAAATAAACATATTTATAGATTAACCACAACAAACAGTAAAACTTAATTTGGACACAATATTCTAACTGCTGACAAGTGTTCTAAAAATCCTGCCAACGCATTAAACTGGATCCATAGTATGATTTGAGGGGAGGTATAGAAAATCAAAATAGTACATACAAGTACTAAGAAACCATCAAAATTTTCAATTTAATTATTTATGTATTTGTTTACTGCGAGTAAAAATTTTCTCCGCGTTATAAAAATTGCTGAAGTGTATACAGGTTGGTATTATTTATGTGTAAACATTGCTTAGGTGTAACTGTTACGGCACGCCGTATTTTTCACACCCCTACTGTAGACAGAAGGAAAAGATGAGTATAATAACTCACCACTCTTCCACTTTTCTAAGAAATATTAACATATTTATCTCAGATCACGGCCGTGTTGAGGGACATTGAACCGAATGAAAAACATCTACATGGGGTCGAAATCCTTTACGACAATAATACCCTTGTTCCTGAATACTACATAATTAATTACGTGTACAGACGAAATGGACACACAGCTCCAAGCATTTATTTTTTAACTTAGACACTGAAATGGAGGTGAGTGGTCAGATTCACGCTTCAGCCGCTTTATTCCTGAGAAAGACACTTCAACAGGCCTAACCACTAGAATGAAGCAGGCTGGACTTAATGGCGGAATGAAATGTATTAAACTTACAGGGAATCGAATCCAGGTCGTCCACTGTGTAGACAGTCATTTTCTTAATAGAGATATTCCTGCGAATGTTTTGTAATATGTGTGATGGTAGGAGTCGTATAGGTTCAATACGACTGACTGGTATGACCGATGGCGAAACTAGTTATTTCACTATTCCAGAGATAAGAGAACTCGACACACGAATCTCAACAAAACTGAGAAGAAATATGTGTGATTCAATTCAATTTATTTAAATGTTTGCCAACAGCAAGAAGCCAATAACAGGCAAACACTGATAATACAAACTAATAATAATAATAATAATAATAATAATAATAATAATCCGTGGCGTAAGAGCCCTCTGAGAGCCAAAGCCGACTAGCTGGCTGCTGGCCTCACGTTCACATGCCTAAGCAGAGGTGAACGATCATCCAACCAGATACAGAGTGACGTGTGGTCAGCACGACGAACCCCCAGCCATTGCTAGTTTCCATGACCGGATTACGCTACCCATTGTAGCTCCCCAATTTCCTCACGATGCTGGGTTGGCACCGGTCCCATACACTGGTCGAAAGCTCATGAGAAAATTTTTCCTCCCCCGAGACTCGAACCAGCGCGTATTCCGTATCGCCGGTCCGAAGCATGATGCCTCAGACCGCGCGGCTACGACGCGGGACCGATAATACACACAATAATAATAATATAATAATGAAGAATATTGCATAAACAGATTAACTAAACATATACATGTACATTATTAAATATAACAGCCAAATACAGGGAAACCCAAAATAGAAACAATATTATACACAACGAAAAATAAATGAAGTAATATAAATAAAAACAAATAATCCACCTAGGGAACACTAATATAATTGTAAAACGTTAAAGAAATACAAAAAACAGATAACCAAGCTAGACCATCTATAAGACACCTATCTAGATCATTTCCCTTATTGAGAACGTGTCCTCAAGGGAGACAATGTTTATGCTAAATACGTCCAAAGATTTACATACGTCATTTGCAGCGATGACGCACCTGGCTGAAGGACTGTGTCTTAGTGCACTGCTCACACTAAAAGTAGAAAATTCTCTTATTTGCCTCGCCGGCACGTAAACCAACAGCGTCCATAATGGAATGGCAATTTATTTTTCCCTTAAATACATTAACACGAAATAACGCATCGAGATGTCGTCGTCTGGAATAGAGTGTTCTAAGATTTAAAGTAGATAAAATCAATTCATAATTGGGTGGGATATTAAACTGAAAAAAGAATGGTAAGACAAGTTATTTCTTATTCCAGAGATAAGAGAACTCGACCCACGATTCACAAGTCTGCGAAACAAAATTGTAAGAAGAAATTACGTGTCATATTTTATTAACCGAGTAACAAATACAGGGATTTTGTCCTCTCGTTTAGTTTCCAGCTTCTAGTCAGTTTCATGCAGACAATATTTAGTAACAACCCCACTCAAGCATCTACTAGCTGCAAAAATGCACCTGTTTGCTTCGCTTGAAACGGGGCACCAGTTCACGTTCTTGCAAACACATTAATGGACCTTTGGTTTCCGCGAAAGGATGTTGTACAGTACTTAAATGGCATTCTGAACGCAGCCGCTAACGACCATAACTTCGTATCCTAAAGGTCCCTGACTCAAGATTCAACGTGGAAACAATACTGTAACTAAATTAAACTAAAATTAACTCAACAAACATGGCTGTATTTTGTTTCTTTCTTTATATATCAGCGTGATGTTGAAGAGAAAACTTATCAGAAAAAGTAACAAACGAGTGTATGAACAACTACACTTTTTACGTTGCTACGTGACTGGGTATTGAACAGAAACCGCAAAGAGTTGCAGCAGCCATTGGTATGAATCTGAAAAGGGAAAGTTCAGAGAACAACGCATGTTACCCTCAAGCCATTTGTCATTAATGAGACGTCAACACTCACAAGGGGCGCTACTGATTTTCAAAACGACCAAGTATCGGTTCCAATTTTTATCCAGCCTCAAGTAATTTACTCGTGCTTTTATATTTTCCGAGTTGAAATATAAATACCGAAGCTATTATTTGGTTAATAACGAAAAACTTAAGAAATTATGTATTATTCTCCTATATGTACACTGGTCCCGCGCCGTAGCCGCGCGGTCTGAGGCATTATGCTTCGGACCGGCGATACGTAATGCGCGCTGGTTCGAGTCTCGGGGGAGAAGAAATTTTCTCATGAGCTTTCGACCAGTGTATGGGACCGGTGCCAGCCTAGCATCGTGAGGAAATTGGGGAGCTACATCGGGTAGCGTAATCCGGTCATGGAAACTAGCAATGGCTGGGGGTTCGTCGTGCTGACCACACGTCATCCTATATCTGGTTGGATGATCGTTCACCTCTGCTTAGGCATGTGAACGTGAGGCCAGCAGCCAGCTAGTAGGCTTTGGCTCTCTGGAGCTGTTACGCCACGGATTTAATTTTTTTTAATATGTACACTGAGACAGACTAAGCCTCCGAAACATCGTACAGGTTTCTGTTCCAGACAATAAACAATACCTAAAAATTAGTGTCATGACTGATTCAGAGTCTGGGGTTTTGTAGCCTTGAATTCCATGTGATTAACGAATTCAGAAAGGCGCGTGTTTCACTGCAAGTTGTCTCTGCAATTGTCTGGACGGACAAAGGAATACAATGAGTTTGTTTAGAATGGCCGTTCCCGTCCGGGAGCAAACAGGACACCTACCTAATAAAAGTTAGGTTCGTTAATGTTATGCCAGTACGCCAAATTCGACTTGACAAACGTCGCTCACATTTGGCTCTGGGCTTTTCTTTTTGTGGAAAATTAACAGGTTTCCAGAAGTTTTATTGTATCCTTCTACCCGTCATACAATTGTATAAAATGAAAGCTTAATGAAATTCGAAATTAAACGGGATTTTCGATATTGGTCTTCTAGGAGTAACGCAATGTTTCGGAGGCACATATTGCCTCTATCTTCAAAACAGTTAAGACCTAACGACGAAGGCAATATGATACCTTAAAACGTTGGTATCTACCTAGAAGTCCATATGGTGTTGGTAATCAGAAAACCAACATCGAAATCTCATAGCTCGAACGGAATTTTTGGTACGCCCTTGAAAGCGGATGACAAGATCTTTGGAAATTGTAAAATTATAAATATCTGTAGGGCCGGAATAAAGTGTGAGGGTGTGCACTGGATTTGTCTGGCTAAGAATAGGGTTTAATTGTGATATCTTGTGAAAAAGGCAATACAACTTCGGATTCTGTGAAAAGTGGGGAATTTATTGATCATTACAACCATTAGCGTCTCAGGAAGCATTCTGGAACGGACTGTACTTTACGCATCCTACACAACCGCCCTGACTCCAGTAGACATTTGAGAATGAAAATAAGAGTTCTCGGTTTCTACGCAGACAGTCCAATTGAACGCCGAAGATTTGATGAGGTTTGGAAAGTATTTTTATCAATTGTAAACCATGATATCTTACGACCGAAAATACAAACATCGCCATAGTGGTGCTAAAGGGGGAACGACCTGTACTTGAAACGGGCCGCGTGTATTGAGCTCATTCCTAGAAGGACGCAAAGACCAGATCACGTGCCATGCCACGACGTATTCACCACACGCAACCCATGCCTGTGAAGAGGTCAAGAATTTTACACACGCATCCAATCACATAAATATGCACTTTCTGTTAAGTGTCTTACAGACAAACATCGAACATAAACTAACTCCATGGAGCAGAGTTCTAGTATTCCATCAGCTAGTTAAGAAATTAAGTAGGACTTGAGATTCTCACGAGTTGTAGAAATTTGCTGTCTTTTATAGAACCGGACGGTTCATTACAATGTTTACAAAAAAGTCCGTCACTGGCCCCTATTCCGAGTTGAGTAATACAGCCCACATCTACCTTATTTCCTTGATATCCATTCTAATATTATCCTCCCATCAATGCTTATGGCTTCCAAGTGGTTCCTGCCTTCAGGCTATCAGACCAGAATTTTGCAATAATTAATCATCTCAGCCATTCATGCTCCATGTCCGCCCATTTCAATGATCATAAAATAATATTCGGCGAAGAGCACAAATTCTGAAGCCCCAGATTATACGATTTTCTCTATCCTCCTATTACATCATCCCTCTTGGGTCTAAATATTTTCAGCACCCTTTTCCCTAACTTCATTTATGTTCTTTACTGTAACGTGAACGGCCAAATTTCACATCAATACAAAACAACATTTTCAATTGACGTTTTAGATACCAGATAAGAAGATAAACTCTGAATTCACTGATAGCAGGAATTCTCCGAAATTAATCAGCTCTTTTGGAGGACACGATTTGAAATCGAATAGCTAGCCGCGTTATTTCGGATTTGTACTGCATCGTGGCTTGAGTCCGCTTTTATATTTTAATTCACCATATGATCTCATTACGTAATACACGGAATTGTGGGTGTTACTTTTCTATACGTGCATTTAAATCACCGAACCGTTCAGCTGCAAAGTTTCGCAAGACGTATCTCTCTGCATGTCCACCTCCGCAGTAACACAGATCAGAGGCGCATTTCGTGCCTTATTACAACCAATTCTTTTGCAACTATTGTGAAGTGGAAAGAATCGTATTTTTTGGCTGTGGTGGTCTAGGTAAGACAGACCGTCACCCTGCCGCCATTATCTTATAATTCTAATACGTTGCAGGCACAGCAAATAAAAATATTAAGCATATGTACCAGGATAATCAAACTCGCATTTATATCAGCACAATGATTCTGTGGTGTTCTTTATGCTTTAGCGTGAGCTAAGAGCACCTTTTAGGCCCGTCCATGTATATTTGTGCCGCGTTTTCTCTGGGAAGTAAACCACCCACGACTCGAGATAATTGTTGAAGCTGTTGCAGTGTGAACCAAGGTAATTTTTGGAAAGTAACAATGTTAGTCGAAGACATAGTTAGAACGTATTAATGCAACAATTTGAACCGGGGACATCATTTCTCATTGATGCAAAAATTATAGTCCATTACATTTTATTAGGTTACACCGATGTTGGAGTAGTTGATGGTTACGATAATTAGACATGGTACTTTTAGATCGCAGAAATATACGAAACTCTACTGCTCGGCCGTATACGACACGAAAAAAGGGGGAAAAAACATAAACCAGTGAAAACCAGGAAGAGTGGGTTGCGTGATGGTGAAGACAACTTGTTTCTAACTCCACGTTCCAGTGCATCGCAAAGACCGAAGATGTTAATGGCACTGCTCTGTAAATCTAATAATACTAACAGCATGTCATTAGAACGTTTTTCTTCTAAACGTGAATGAAGTTAATATTTCCTGTTTGTGTTCATAAAGCAATGACATCTTCCGGATTCCTCGACTGTGTCATAATAATGCATACGCGTTATCCCAGAGAAAGAAGATTTCTACAGATAATGACACAAGAATTTTCACTTTCCTAGGAAGAATACCGGAAACAGCGACGTTACCATGGCGACGAGGGTTAAAACCCCCATAGCCAGTGGCGTAACCAAAGCGGGCCTGGTAGTTACTAGGGCCCCCTCCCATAACTTTTATTAACGAATGTTTTAAAGTTTATAAACACGATATGTTTCTCAAGTTCTGGCACACACAAAAAGGTAGGATAAAAGACAACTTGCGTTTTAGGAACAGCGAAAGTAGACGTACAGAGTGTCGTAAATAGGAAAACAAAGTATCGAGTTGCAACTAAATTTATAAAAATACAAATTAACCGTCATATTTTCATCATAAAACCTTTTGCTAAGACTGTCAATGTTTATTCTTAAGATTAGAGGTTTTACTCAGACACTTAGAGAATGACCTCAGTAATGCCCTATATTTGTGACCAAAATTATAAATTATTATTACAATAGCAGCCTCTAACTCAATACTTATGAATAAACCTGCAGTCATGGCGAATTCTGCTAACTACTCCGTACTGTCCAATAAAAATTGACATATTTACAGCGAAATAGTTCAGTAATAGAATCAGGCAGACTTTGATTACATAGATAAAACTACGGACTAAAAAGTAAAGTAAAGCTGTCCCGCTACACGCCATGTAGGTCGTTTGGGGGGAGTGGAGGTATAGCTCCTACTCATTCTTGACCTCGGCACTAGATGAGGGTGAGTGGTCAGCATCACGCCCCGTCCGCGCTTTACCCCCGGGAAAGGATCCCGGTACCCATTGGATAGGAGGCTGGGTGGGCCCCAGAGTCAGTCTGGACGCATCTAGAGGAAAAATCCTCTGCCCCCGTCGGGGATCGAACCCCTGTCGTCCAGTCCGTAGCAAGTACTGACTGAGCCACGCCCCTACAATTGTCGCCTTTACCCTAACCTGAGTCAGATGAATCAAGTCCAACTCATACTTTCTAAAATCCATTCTAATATTATTTTCCCAACAAATTGTAAAAGTAGCAAAGCAAACAATTCCCCGGGATCAAACGAAAAAAGTAACACAGGAGAGTATAAAAAATTGCAGAATTTAATGTACTTTTGTATATGAAACTAACAGACAGACGTGATGTCCATATAAGTCGCCCTTGGTTTTACTTCAATAGGTACAAGACACCTGAGTCAAGTCATGCACAATATACTCAAGTATTATGGCGGTATATTTGGTATAAGAGGATACCAAAAACAGTCTGCATTCCTACTTAATCTCAATATCGGGCTTTATAATGTCAATTCCAGGCAGGCTGTATGTATAAGAATGCAAACTATTTCTTAAGTATTAAAGGCTAAGAGGTGACACGGATGGAAGTTTCCATATAGATAGAAAATGGGAACATAAAGTGTTCAGTTTATTGGATGTTGTAACAGAAATGTGACCAATGAGCAGAGGCGTGATTTAGTCAATTGTGGTGGGTCTGTTATTGGATACACTGAAATTACTGTACCGTCAAGATAGGTATTCTTCGAATACAGGCCGACATAATACGCGACTGAACGTAAAGATAAGGGGAGAGTAAAGTAAGTAAAGCTGTCCCACTATACGCCATGTAGGCGCTTGGGGGGAGTGGAGGTATAGCTCCTACTCATTCTCGACCTCGGCACTAGATGGGGGTGAGTGGTCAGCATCACGCTCCGGCCGGCTTTACCCCCGGGAAAGGACCCCGGTACCCATTGAAGAGGAGGCTGGGTGGACCCCAGAGCCGATCTGGACGCAGAGTCTAGAGGAAAAATCCTCTGCCCCCGTCGGGGATCGATCCCCGGTTGCTCAGTCCGTACTAGTCACTATACTGACTGAGACAAAGACTAAAAGAAAGAAGAGATATAAAGCGAAGGAAAGAAAAGAAAGATAAAGAGAAGTGGAAAGAAAGATAAAGAGAATTAGAAAGGGAATGAAATTAAGAAAACAAATTTATTTGGAACAATGTTGCAAAAAGGAAAAATTATGAAAATAAGAAGAGTGAAAAAGGAGAAAAAATAAAAGAGGGACTGACGATTAAAGAGAGAGAAAGAGCAGTATAAACTTCCCAGTATCCATGACACCCTCTTTCACATAATGTACACATACGAAATTACTATACACAATTCACAGAGACAAACCAGTAAAGGCCTGTCTAGTAATAAAGATGGAGTCCTTGTATGGGACGTGTAACTGGATATTGCTCTGCATTAAATTAATTTAGTGTTACTATGGACACACCCTGCTTTGTCTGTTGGAAGTGCTCCAGACAATTTGCTAATCTACAATTGACATTGACGTGGACCAGCACGGCGCCTCGCTCCTTGCTGTTAAGGACAACGGAACAAGACACTTAACAATACTTTAGATATCAGTAACAAACTGACGTGGAAGTCACTCAGTGGGACTTAGCAGTGATACAAGGCTCTGAGACAAATTTATATTTATTTGTTAATGACATTCAAAGCAGCATATTTTAAGATTAAAAAGTAAAGTTTGTCCCACTATACGCCTTGTAGGCGTTTGGGGTGAGTGGAGGTATAGCTCCTCTCTTCCTTGACCTCGGCACTAGATGGGGGTGAGTGGTCAGCATCACGCCCCGGCCGGCTTTACCCCCGGGAAAGGACCCCGGTACCCATTGTAGAGGAGGCTGGGTGGGCCCCAGAGCCGGTCTGGACGCAGAGGCTAGAGGAAAAATCCTCTGCCCCCGTCGGGGATCGAACCCCGATCGTCCAGCCCGTAGCTAGTCACTATACTGACTGAGCTATCCCGGCTCATGCATATTTTAAGATTATATAGTGTTTAAACGCATTATGGATTTGGACTAATGAGGAATAAAGTTGTGGATTATTTTAATGTACCATCCTACAATTTTCCTGCAAGAATTGGCGATTATTATGAGAAGTCTCAGTATGGACAGTGGATCTATTAACCGAGAATCGAATTCAGACCACCTAAAAGTGAAGCAAGAATGATGATCACTCAACAGAAGCCCTCGTTTTGCGACAGATTTGTTATCGACTGTGCACAATGGTCATGAGTATAAAAAGATAAACATTTGGAAGGAAACGGGTATTGATTATTTGGAAATACTACATTAGGATTTTTTTTGATGAAATGATAAGTTTCGAAACGTATGCGTCTCTTAAGAATTCTGATTTGTTAGTCAGAATCCAATGTTTTAACTTTGCGAATGGTGAAAGTAACTTCAGAGATGATCGGGTCAATGACTTCCGAAAGGTGGACATCCGGCTCCTGTATGGATGGATGATAACTTCGCCACAGGGGATTCTTCCATGTGGCTGCGCTATTGGCTGGGAATTCTGCAGGTAATCATGATAACCAGTGGTTCGCTGCTCAGTCACGCCTGCGCGCACAATCGCATGTGCACCTTCATGTACACGTTATTAATGCCTGATTTTAACCAAAATTGGAGATTATAACAAGTTTTATTGAAACTCTCTCATACTAAATTTCATGAACTCCGTTCATCAGTTTTCGAGTTGATACAGACGGACATGTATATTATTATGAAGCTAATGGGGGCATTCTTTCAACTATTATTTGCTAAAGAATTTAAAAACTAAAAAATATGAAATTTAGGATAATCTGTAGCCTGATAGAAATTCGAATTCTGTACCTCCAACATGGAGATTTATAGTTTTACCGCTACAGTAGTCCGCCTAGTTCTAATTTGTGTAGTGTAGTGTATTTGACAAATATATTAAATTTGGACCGATAATAGGACGAGATGTTTTCACTAATATTATGTTGACAACTTTCTTTAACTGTACTGAACTAAATAAAATGGATGTCGTGGATTTACTCTGCAGACAAAAAGTAAACTAAATCAGCAATATTAATAGCCCTTTCATACGAAAGAGTTTCATCCCCTTAATCCCAACCGAAGGTTCTTACTGAAACTGTAATGTCATCTAAAAATTGGTTATGCCTTGAAATGTCTTCAATAATGGAATACCGATGCTGCATTCTCTAATATAAAAAATGTTCAGTGTTGCAAGGAAATGGTTGAGGTATACATAAATTTGTAAAATGTTTCTCGCTTAAATATATCGAAATAATGCGGCGATAAAACATTATCAATTTGCAGGGTATGTAAACACATTATCCTGTAGTTTTACTGGGCTGGTGATGTCAGGCAGACACAATATGCGTATGAGTGGGAACAATTTTCGTGTCTTACACATGCAATGAAGTCTCTCACGTTTAATAAAGATGTGAAGCAAAAATTTCAAGACCGTAAGTAGGTTTGACATGGTTTCAGTCACGTGAGAAACTGGAGAAGTATGACACTAATTATACGGCCTACATCTAAAAGAAGTACCGGTAGATACGGAAAAAAGGATGAGTTCTTTTACAAGTACAACGTTCACTTAGTAGGTACATGTTCCATTCCGTAGTCTTTCAAACCAATCGTTACTACAATGATATTTTATTCTAAAATAAAGACTTGTTTGAAAACCACAAAATATTTCTCATAATAATTTCTGACATTATGATGAAGGACAACTTACACATGAACAGAGTACTGACAGTTAAACGGATAAATTAACTTCATTTATCCTGCCGTCAATGGAAGACTTAGGGCTAGAGATCTTTAATTCTAGACTTCAAATAACTTAACTGCATGAAAGAATCTTTACACAGAGCCATACATATGCTTGAATACATATGGCTGAAAGTTTTAGCATGAAATAGATTTATTCAATTCAATTCATTTCATTTATTACTATAAAAATAAGAATAAATGTGAGTAATTTTAAACACGCATTTCATACTCGTATATAAGTAATAAATGTCTGCAGAAGTTGCAAAAACGTAGGTACTTAATAATGCTTGCGACGAAACTAATCTCAAGTCTTGATATAAAGTTTACTCAAGAACAAAAGTAAATGTAACTTGTAGGTCTACTAGGTGGCGGTGGGGGTTTGCGAATATTATTTAATATTCTAGTCCAACATAACCCCAAGGCATAAATCTCAAATTAAGCTTTGTCAAACGGTTTGTCGTAAAAACATTTATACACCTTACACACAAGCTTCTTATTAAAATATAAGAATTTTGTTTGATACACTTTCAGAAAAGTTAATACTTAACATTTAAGGAAAATATATGTTTACAGTGTATATTATTTTTGTAACAGTAGACTTAACAATGGTTACGTAAAATAGCAAAGGACAAACGAAGAAAACACGATGCCCGTTCTCCAAACCTGAATACAACTTTCCACTCGTCTCTCCATGAGTCATCTCTGTTAGAAACTAGAGACAGGCTCTTGGTACTTCGACAGGCGGCCATAAGGAGGAGAAACAATAACTTTTGTTCCGCCTAGCATGAAAATCGAAAAAACATGTTGGGACGAGATCACCTTGGAGGATATTGGTGTAGATGGGAAGACAAAAGGAGCATGTCACTTCAGAAACTAGATGAAGGTCTAGACTGGATTCATCTGGTTCAAGATAGAGATCAGTGACATGCTATTGTGAAAACAGCAATGAATATTGTGGATCCATAAAAGAGCGGGAATTTTCTGGCTAGGTGAGCGAATGTTAGCTTCTCAAGGGCGAATTTTCTTCATGGAGGTGATTAGTTGTAGTATCATTGTCTGAACAAAATCCTATCCTCTCTATTGTGACACTCAAAACCATGATAAGATATCACTTCGAACAAGTGTTAAGACTCGTGTTTATCTTTCACTAGCACAGTATTCATTAAGACTCAATGATATAAAATCCACTCTGACAGATCAGCTGCGTGGGTGTTAGTCTTGGATGTTCCGTCTATCTTGAAACTTTGACCGAACGTTTAACGAGAACTTCTGCAGTTGGCGTGACAAGTAATTGTTCTTATTTCGTTTTACGTCTCACACTTTCACTGTCGCAATTGGGAAGGCGATAGTGGAGTTAAGAATTCTTGTGAAACGTCAGAAACTGCGGTATCGATGTGGGAAAAGTAATTTCTTGGAACCTTTTCATGTCTGGATAAAATATACGTCATACGACGTTTCGGAGGCTGGCTGTCTCTACGACGTGGTATAAGGAATGGGTAGGCCTAATAATTGTGCTGGGCTAGTTATATAAAACTACTGCTCACTATTAGAGTAGTTCCTACTCTGTTTGGATAAAATTATATTCCTTTTGACTACAGTACAGCGTCTTCACTGAACCCGAATGTCCATTACCGCTTACAACGACCCGCAGTCTATCAAGTGAATCCAGTCTACGCCCTCTCAACCTGTTTCTTTACGGTAAATTTAATATCACACTCCTAGGTTTTGCATTTTGACTATTCTCTAAAGGTTTTCAGACCGAAATTCTCTGGCGATTTGTTTCATGCATTCTGCATGGTCCACTGATCGAACCCAACAACATTTTCTAACGACTATAAATTATGGAATCTCATCATGATTTTCTATCGTCTCCTACAATTTCCCCATCCCCCACACCCGAAATAGGGTGCCTATTCTAGTAAGATGACGTTACTACAGTGGTTACTTTGTAAGTATTGAACATTACCACTATAGTACAGCTTAAAACTTCTAAATCTTTTGGTTGGTAGAACATCTACAAGAAATCTGTTTTCCAGACATTTTCAGTAACAGACCCTTACTAAACCTTAATATTTTCAGAGTGTTGATGGTAAGACCAGCACGTGATTTGCCTATAACGGTTCTGTAAGTTGCAGATATACAGATATGGCTTTCACTGCACGAGGATACGTGACATAAAAGATGAGAGTGAGGATGTCCGTTAATCGTAAGAAACTCATGAATGGAACAGAAAGTCATTATAACTCAGCATGACGTCATATAACGTGACGCTTCGCTGTGTGTCGTCTGCGGAACAGAATCTCATTGATGGCGTTTGTAACATTCATCTCTCCCTTTCCAGACTCACACAGGGGAATTGACCATGAAGGGGAAATGTTTTAAACTTAAGTCGCTACAGTTCCTTCGATATATTGAGTCTCATTACGATCTGTAATTTTTAAGAAGTAATTTACATTATTAATACTTCGCCTAAGCGTTACCAGACGATCCTATTGAAGCCTTTGGCAAGGCTTTGAGGTTTCATGTATTTTTGTTTGTTGCCAGTTGATTTCATTCGATATTTATTACACTTAACTGATCCACTGAGCCTATAAAACAGTTTACGATTCTGTGTTTACAAAACAACTGTGGTATTTATATGCTCCAACCTTTTAAAGTAAGACTTGCTGTCATGTAATTCAGAATATATTGTCTTTCCGATCGCCATATAAAACCACTAACTTTAAAATACGCAAAAAATATAATGTTACTTGTTGTTTTTTAAGGGAGTGAACTTCGTCTCTCACATTTAAGAAAGAGTGTGATAAAAAACCGGGTGTTGTGGAGTATATTTGAAACTAGAAGGAATTAAGTGACAGAAGGCATGAGACAATTGTGTAGTGAGGAGCTTCATAATTTGTAGTCTTAACAAAATATAATTAGGATCTTATGAAGGATGAGATAGATGGGACGTTTAGCACGCATTAGAAGACGAGAAATGCTTATAAATTTTGCCTTAAAGGCCTGTAGGAAAGTGATGTAGGGTATGGGGAGAATATAACTGAAATATATCTTAAGGAAATGGGTGTGGGGGTGGAATGGATTTATCTGGCTCAAAAAAGGGACTGGTGACGGGTTCTTTAGGACATGATAATGAACCTTCTTTATATGAAAGAACGAAATTATTCGACTAGTTGAATTTTAGTTTTTCAAGAAGGGTCATCTTCCACGTAGTTAAGTGTTTAGTTAGGTTAGTCAATGAGTTAATGCTCCAACTATTCGCATTATCGTCATTGGGGGTCCTAAGCTCTTTATTCGGAAGGAAGTATACTCGTCGGGAAAATAAGAAAATAATTTTAATGTAGTAGCATGTTCGACATCTGAGTTCTCTAGTTTAATTTTTCTGCTACGAAAATACCATGGAGAAATCCAGGCGACAGAGACTCGCTGTCACCCTGCAGTAAGTCAAGAAACTGTTATACATATTTTACTTTCTAAAGTTTCAATAATTAAGATACGCGAGTTACAGTGTTTCTCCAGGTCTGTGTGACCTACTGGATGGTGTGTGTCTAAGGACTGAAGTTTCTACGGCTTGAGCAAGCTCAGTAGCCTGTGTTTAAAGATTAAAACGTCAGGATAAAAGTTAAGTATATGTTGTGAGGCGTATGCGTAAATTGGAGAAATATAGCAAAATTTATCTTAAAAATACAATATTAAATTGTGGACAGGATTCATGACACTAGGTAATGAACCTTAGGGCATAAGAAGGCTGGGAATTACTTTGCCAGCTGAATGGCTATTGGTTTCTGAAGGACTCTCCTCCATGGAGTTAGTTATGCGTGTGTGACCTGATACGTCTCTAAGGACCAGTGTATTTGAAGGCCTACGTCTTGTGTTTTAAGAATGATGATGAATTGAGTGATAAAGTTATTAAACATTAATGTGCCTGACTTTTTAGTAGTTTTATCTGCGTTATTCCAAGAATATGGGATTGGATGAGGCTGTTTTGGGGGAAATGCGGCCGCTACTGAGCCAACTGTCCAACCCCCAGATGATATATTAGTGAAGAAGATGGAAGAACTCAGAGATGAAAGCCTGTCCAAATGTCACTCTGTCCATCAGAAATCCTCGTCGCGAACCCGGGACTAAGCGGTGAGAAGCCAAGCCCGGACTAATGGTCTGAGATATGGCACGGCCGAAAGTGTTAGCACACTGCAGACGAGAAGTGGTTCCTTCCAAATCCTGTCAATTCATAACTGTTATTCATCTGACCATTTGAGCCTAGAGTATACGAGGTGCGATCGGAAAGTTTACAGACTGCGCCTATATAAAAAAAAAAACCCGTACACTTATCTCAGGTATTAAATTCATCCATCACCCTCCAAGTAGGTCCCCTGAGAGTGAACACAACGATCCCAGCGCCGCTGCCAAGCCTGGAAGCATCCCTGGAAATCTTTCTTTATCAGCCTGTCAAGCACCATCTG
Organism: Zootermopsis nevadensis; assembly: GCF_977971745.1. NCBI lineage: Eukaryota > Metazoa > Arthropoda > Insecta > Blattodea > Termopsidae > Zootermopsis > Zootermopsis nevadensis. Next base: position 8,133,990 of record NW_028259153.1, on the reverse strand, counting down.
CGATTCTGCCTGAATCTCTTCTATCGTCTCAAATCTCCTTCCCTTTAGCTGAATTTTCATCTTTGGGAAGAGGAAGAAGTCACGCGGAGCTAAATCCGGCGATCCGGCAAGATCTTTGAGCTCCTGACAAACGAGAAGTCCATTCTGCTTCTGGTCCTCAGACAGGAGCCTTGGCACAAACTTGGCTGCGATGCGTCGCATGTGGAGTTCTTCCTTTAGAATCAGCTGACAGGTTCCATAACCTATCCCAACAATGTCGCACAAGTCGTTGATGGTACGACGTCGATCTTCGTGAATGGCCTGCCGAATCTTCGTAACATTTTCGGGCGTTGTGCTCGAAGATGGTCGTCCAGAACGCTCGTCATCATCATCTACAGAGGTTCGGCCATTTTTAAAACGTGAATGCCACACAAAAGTTTGTGCACGACCCATTGCGGACTCCCCAAATGCTTGCTTTAGCATTTCATAGGTTTCCGTAGCCGTTTTGGCGAGTCTTTGGCAAAATTTGATGCACACTCTTTGTTCATGAAAATCCGCCATTCCGAAATCGCAGGAGGGTCGGTGTAATGCACTACTAAAACGCCCGTAATTAAGAAACAAATGCTAATTCGATGATGCCGGCTGGCACACTGATTCACTATGAATGTAGGCCGCACCCCCTAGCGGCAGAAGCTCGTACTACATCCGGTTCACCCTCTATTGACACAGTCTTGAAACTTTCCGATCGCACCTCGTATATCCTATGCATTTGAAGGCAGAGTCGTCAATTAAGTCAAGAGGAGACTGCAGCGGTAACAATATGATATTTATTTTAACAGCGTAACACTAAAACTAATACTTAAGATAACACTTGGTCTCGAAATAGATAAACGAAGAAAAGAAATTTCTTAAACCTGGATGTTAAAAGTATGTGAAGAAGAAAGTGAGAAAAATAAGTGAGAGGATCATAAACAATATTAAAATTAGACTTAAAATTATTCATTGTCAAGACTATTTCCGTCGTCTGTTCTTTAAAACCACGACGTTTCGGAGGCTGGTTATGTCTCCGTCTACAGGTGAGAGGTACTTACTCTGTTGGGTCCGTTAGATAGAGCTAGTCTCTGTCTATCTAAGGGACCCAACAGAGTACGTACCTCTCACCTGAAAACGGAGACAGAACCAGCCTCCGAAACGTCGTGGTTTTAAAGAACAGACTATGGGAAAAGTTCTGACAATGAATAATTTTAAGTGTAAACTACCGTCGTCAAAACCCTTTAGAATTGAATGAAAATTAGAATGAAAACTATAAGACAAAGATAGTAAACGAAAATACAACGAAAACAGGAAAATAGCGAATGAAACGAGAAAACACAGAAATGACCTAATGCTTGGTAAAGAACAAAAAGGAGAAAGCTGTGCAGAAACACCTCAAGAAAAAATCAAGTAAAGGAGAATATTGGATACTTACGCGACCCGTTCTTCAGTGCCTGAGCACTGCGGGTCCCAAATTTCGTTGGCTTTGATCTATTAGACAGTTGGTAGGTTTCCTTGGACGAGTAATCAGCCCGTCGCAAGGCTGTACACAGGACAGCACAACACAGAAAAACGCGGACAAATATCCATGCCTTGAGTGGGATTCGAACCCACGGTCCCAGCGACCAAGCGGCACAAGGCCTACGTCTCAGACCACGCGGCCACTGTGACGGCTAGAATATTAGAAATACAAATTAAAGATAAGGAAAATAAATAGGGGAGAAAAAGAAGTTGCCATATTTTTTCTTTCTTTTTGCATACTTTAGACCTACCATTAAACACGGGTCATTGATCCCCATACCTCATACCGGGAGACGAGCGACTGTTTTTACAACAACAGCATTTATGTTCGTGACATTTCAATTAAAATTTCTGCCAGCATTTTACATCGCGTGTGGGATAAACTTGTTTATGGCCTAAAAATAATCAAATCTTCAAGTGGGATTTGAAGTTCTCACAGCGGAGAGTCTGAAGATGGATTTCTTCTGGGTTCTAGAGCCGTGTAGTCTGGTAGACGTTTACCGACGCTTCAGAAGTCCTTGCTGCCTCCATAATCAGGGTGGTCGCCCTGAGACGTTGGCAAACTTCTACCATAATACACGGAGTTATAACCCAGAAGAAAGAGAGACACATGAATCGAACCTGACTTTTGCGAGTGATGAGATCAGGCGATTCGCCACGCAGAGGCAAGGCCTTTGTATCATGTGAAATCTCTTCTTTAGGTACTAATAGAAAGTTCTGTCACAACTTACAATGGAATTATTTTGTAGTTTATATTCTTCCACACTTTCCATTCCTTCGCAGAGACTGCACCGTGGTGGAAAGTCTTCCATTACGGAATGTTTTCTCGAGGCTCTCCCGTTTCGATTACATTTCCTTTATCATTCATCCATCAACCGCCAAGCTGGTAGCATTTTTACTTCGTAGCAAGGTGACAGCGTCATAGTCTAGTCAGTGAGTCCTGTTTAGTTATGTTTCTCGGTCTCTTGAGACAAATTCAAGGATAGAAGATCGAAATAAAACACGTCCGCTTCCTTCCTTATCCATCATTCACAATCTTTATATTTTACGCAAAATTACATGACCTCAGCTTTTCCGAGTGACTTTTCAAGGGTTTTTTTTTTGGTGAGATACTGAAATAAAATACTCCATGACCGTTTCAGCCCACGTCTTTCACAATTTATATTCCATAACCAGCTTATCATTCAACACTAAGTAGTTGATATGTTAAAAGTTAAGGGTAAATTGTATCTCCGTCCGAACCCCTAATAAAAATGAGTCCATTTCTCATCTAAAATGTTCAGCTTAATTTACTAATTGATGAGCCCTGTACCTGACATACAACCGTTGATTAGCCAATCATTCAGCCAGTCAACTTTCACTTCCCAGAACACCACAGGCTGCCCAAACCATGGCTCCGCTGTTCTAAGGTATCAGGTGATACACTGTAACGCTTCTGCAATGTTACATTTTCGAAACTGGGTCAGGTTTGGCATCTCCGGCCTATCCGTCCCACCTGTCATGTCTTTCCACCGACCTCTTTGGGTATAATGAGGTGGTACCTCAGGGCTGGCTCGTCAGCAGATCGACGTACCCTTTTTCTGGTGTAGATCCTGGGTTCTGGCTGTAAACAGCTCCTAACATGCATATTTCCTCATCATCTCGACTTCAGACAATGTCTTACTAACTTTGTTCTCCCACTTACATCTTATTCAAACAGATTTCATGTTTAAATAATTTATATTTGTCAGATACATCTTAATTTATGTACAGTACATTTTTTACGTTAAAGTGTTTCCTTCCACTTTTCTGTTTGCACACATTTCAGTTATGCACGTTTATCGCACACAAGAGCCGTCTTTTCTAGAATTCTCTTCTAGCCCCTCTCTCTTGACTTCATATCTCCCCCTCCACTTCCCCCTACTTGTATTATATACCATAATCGATGTAATTCTTTATTACACTACTGTTGTGTCACAATATTCGCGATACAATACAAATTAAATATTCTGACCTATAATCTAAAATAAGTTCTGTCTTTCTGTTATTACGTTGGATTCCATAAAAGGCGGACACTTTAACAGCTCTGTGGCTCAACTTCTCAAGAATGATTCTATTCCATGTAATTGACTGGAGAGCTATGACCTTTGAAACTGAGAAATTCCCTGTGTGTATTACAGCCAGCGCACGGTTCAAGAGACCAAAGGATGGGACGTGTTCGACGATCCTCCGCCAAAGACGGACAGCGGCTCCATGGCCAACCAAAAGTGCCTGGAGATCACCGTCAAGATGCTCAAGGTGGTAGCTTACCTCTTCACGTTCGTTATCGTGCTGAGCTCTGGGGTCATTGCGAAAGGAACCACGCTCTTCATGACGTCACAGCTTCGCAAGGATCGAGTTATCTCTTACTGCAACCGCGATATCGGTAGGTGTAGAACTGAACTCAATTTGGGTTCGATTCCTCGTAGATATGGTTCCTCATTACATTCATTAATTAAGTAATGTGACTTACGAAATGAATTTACAAACGTCTGTTTATTTGCTTGGTAATTTATCGTTTTAATGATGAATGGTTAATTGTGAAATGTTAATATATGGAATTATAATATCTAATCATCAATATTATTAGGACACTGATGACCCATGAGAAAAATTGGTGTTTCTAAACAAAATACTCGTACCTCGAGATTTCACCGAGACTAACATGAGATGACGGTCTTCTGAGATGATGCAGCGTACGGTCTGCTAGAACGTTGGGTTGACAGTCCCCCCACAGAACAATTCTCGATAACATTTTCGATGTTTATTAAGAATCCACTACATGTTTCGACCTGAACTGGTTATATTCAGGTTGTTCTCTTTAAGTGTTTGAAACTAATATATATGGCTGCTAATTTGTACACACATTTTCTATTGTTGACTCCACCACGCAATGGACTGTGTCTTAAGCAGCTTTACTATTTTAGTAGAGTGGATTATGTAGGTGTGGTTACCGGTGGGAAGATATAGCCAAACTGGTAGAAACTGGCCGACATTTAGAGGTGTTTATTGCCTCCACCATCAGGTCGACGAGTCCTGATAATGCAGACAGTAAGCACCTCTAAAATGTCGTCGAATTTTACCAAACTGCACTGCGCAACATCCCAGAACACAGTCACATTCAAGATACATCGTGAAAATGGAAACTATCAATGACTTAAAAATCCTCTTTCCAGCGCCAAGATCTTCGTAGCCTCCCTCTCATTCCAAGTTCTATTCATCCTTACTATCTCTTTCCATATTTCTCCACATGAATCTCTTCAGTTATGTTATCTTAAATTGGATTGATGGCGATGTGGACCATAGAGCGGGACAGCTCGGTCTACTGTCTCGCCACATTTTTATCTGAATACGAAGGAAGATCCATAATTTGTAACGCGATGATTTCTAAGCTTTCAAGATATTTTAGACTTTTTAAACACATGATAGTTGAAGTAAAAAAAATAAAAGAAAGCAGTAATATAATACAAGACCATCGCCAAAGACTTTCGTAGAAGCACTGGTTTGTTCGCGGACGTAAGGTCTGGATATCTTTACCTATAGTCATTGTCAAACGTAACAGTCGCTTAGATAATCAACAAGTTTTCCGCCTTTTATAAAACCCGATGATATATTACCGAGTTTACAGAGCCCGCCATTAGACCCTATTCTGAATCAGATAAATCCAATCCACAATCTCGTATCACATTATTTAACAGGCCTAAAGGTTTCAATGCCTTACCCTAATACACGGCCTAAGTTTTCAAGAACTTCTCATCGTTCCAGGATTTTCGACCAAAACTTTGCGTGCATTTATCATCTCTTCCATGTGCACTGCTACTAATGATAATAATAACAACAACAATTGTCAATTTCTTTGCATTCTGAATTCTCAGGGTTAATGTCCACAGTATACTTGATGATGAGTGCCAAGTTATTACAGACCATGAATATTTCCGCAGGTCGAGAAAAACAGTTCATAACGCAGCTGCCAGAGGTTGAACGCATCGCCTGGGCGTGGTGCCTGCTGATAGCGTACCTGGTGCCTGAACTCGGTACGCTCATACGCTCAATGAGAATCTGCTTCTTCAAATCTTGCACCAAACCCAGCGCCAAGGAGTTCTTCGCCGTGTTCCTCAGCGAGACGCTGCATACAGTGGGAGTTGCTATTCTAATCTTCGTCATCCTGCCGGACCTCGATGTCGTCAAGGGAGCCATGCTTACCAACTGCGTTTGTTTCGTACCAGGGCTGCTCGGTACGACACAGACCACACGGTTTTTAAAAGAGTGAAAATCTTAGCAGATACTTAAAAAAGACGCGAGGGAAATCCTCGTAAGATTCTGACAAAAATCTGGGTTTGCACTCTTGGTACATCAAATTTTGATGGGAAATACAGAATAATTCTGAGGAAGTCAAGAGGAGACTTAATTCCGAAAATGCTTGCTATTTCTCAATTCAAAATATTTTGTCTTCCCGTCTGATTTCTAAGAACACGAAAATTAAATTATACAAAACAATAATTTTGCCTGTTGGTTTGTATGGGTGCTAAACATGGTCTCTCACTCAGAGGGATGAACACAGATTGCAGGTGTTTGAGAACAGGGTGTTGTGGAGGATATTTGGGCCTAAGAGGGAAGACGATGGGGCGTGGAGAAAACTGCATTATGATGAACTTAAAAATCTGTACTCCTCCCCCAGTATAGTCAGGGTGATTTAGTCGAGAAGAATGAGATGGGCGGGACATGTAGCGCGCATGGATGGGACAAGAGGTGTGCACCGGGTACTGGTTGGGAAGCCTGAGGGGAAGAGACCGCTGGGGAGACCTAGACGTAGATGGGAGAATAATGTCAGGAGGGTTCTATGGGAGATAGGAGTTGAAGGAGACTGGATTTTGTTGGCCCAGGACAGGGTCTGGTGGAGGGTTTTGGTTAATTCGGTGATGAACCTTCGGGTTCGGTAAGCCATCTAGTTAGTTAGTTAATACAAAATGATTGTAGCCATAAAACCTAAGAGGACTATAATGGATCTTAATCAAATAGGGTATGAAGGGTGAATTGTATTTATCTGATTTAGAACACGTGTCGGGTTTCTGTGAACGGCAATGGACCTTCGGATTCCTCAATCGGAGGCAATTTAAGTCAGTTGATAAGAGAAATCTGGTCATTACTCATTTCAGCAATTGTCTACCAAATGACTACGAATTTCAGGGATGCTTACGAGAAGCCACGAGGAGTCTAAAAGGTTCATAAAGGTCATAGTAGATCTTGTGGCGATAGCAGCTCAGGCAACAGGATTCGTGGTGTGGCCTTTGCTTGAGGGCCGCGAGAAACCAGAACTGTGGCTCATCCCATTTACTGTAGTCCTCATATCCTGCGGCTGGTGGGAGAACTACGTCAACATCCCTAAGGACTCGCACACAAGTGAGTTCCTCAAGTTGCCATAGCACCCGAAACAACTAGTAATATCAACGTCATTATTTTCAGCTGGTAACATTTTTTATTTTATCATGCATCGGAATGCCGTTTATGTTAGATAATATAACGTATAAGCAAAGTTAATGTAGCGTTAACACTCTAGACTTGCATTCGAAGGTATCTGTTTTTAATTTCGGACGGATTACGAGCTATCATTAGTTTCTTATCCGTGATTTTCTTCGCTATCTCTTGACAAATGATGGCTTATCACCTTTAATAGGCCAATATCAGTTCGCCAAGATGAGATTCAATCTTCCAATTCTTGCCTTATTTTATAATAAAGGACTTTTTTTGATATCAAATCAGTGCATCCTACTCCTCCCTGATAGGCAACGTTTCAACCAAATAAAGTCTCCTTTATTTAACACTACAAAGTGTAATTAATTATAATACTATAGATAAGTATGTTTAGATGCTATACAAACACTTAAAATCGTCTGCTTTGAGGCATTACCACGCATGTGTTGTTACAGAACACATCAGGAACCTGCGCAAGTTTATGCAGAGACTAAGAGACACGCGATACTTCACGTACATCTTTATCTCTCTCTGGAAGATGATGTGCTTCTTTAGTTGCCTGCTCCTCACACTCTTTCTCAAGGGTGAGAGCATTCCTAACTTCTTCCTCCTCTTCACAGACGCATTTTCGGCCCGACAGATTGTAGTCACCGAGGTAAGAAAGCCACGATAATTCTCCTTCTACCTGTCCAACTCCTCGTTTCTCTGTCTTTGAACGAGGGGCTAATGACCTGTTTCACATTCATAGCATCGTTAACGAGGTCAACCAATGTATCTTCTTCCTCCTGGACGGTGAAAAAAATATTTTGTTCGTCGTTCTGTTAGCTTAACAAAGAGGACTGTGCTATATGAGGTTAAGATGTTTGTTACAAAACAATTGGAGAACTTACTTCCCCAGCCCGTTAAGAACCTCGCAGTGTATTATGTACATCTGAATCGCTTGTTGTACAGATCAAGCAGGTGCTGACAGGAGTTGTCCTACCAGACCTGTCGGACGTCACCCCAACTGGAGACACTGTGGACATCGACGTTTGGTACAACACTCCCATCTATGTGCTGATCATCCAAATAGCGGCAGCCTATTTCTGCTACATCTTCGGTAGGGACATTATCTAGAACAGTGGTATTCAACCTTTTTTGTTCGCGTACCCCCCAGATATAATTTCTCTTCAACTTTGTACCCCCAAAGTTGTTGGTGTATATTTCAAGTTATACATAGTATATAATCTACATCTAAAATAAATTAAGTAAATTACATTACTGATTATTCAGTGTTTATCATATTTTTTTTTTTAATTTCACGTACCCCCTAAGATGTCTTCGCGTACCCCAGGTTGAATCCTACTGATCTAGAAGATGGCTGTCTTCTGAGTTGTTGCGCCGTGTAGTATGGTAGAAGTTTATTGGCGTTTCAGAGGTCAAAGCAATCGCCCTGATAATGGAGGCAGCAAGAACCTGTGAAACGTCGGTAAACATACCAGACTACACGGCGCAACAACCCTTAAGACAGCCATCTTCAAACTCACCGTCGTGAAAGCCTAAAATCCTAAATGGCCATTATCTAACTACATAAATTATTATTAAATCCGCGCAGAAAAAACAGATGTCACCACTGAGCACTTAACATGCGTGAGACGTTCTTCAGCACACGCCAATGAGGCGTGCAGAGGAAGTGGCTGTAAAATTCCCCAATTTGCTGACCTCGGCATTTGATCTGAGTGATTCTCTTCATGCTCCGGCAGCTTTATTCTCGAATGGCCTTCGGAGAGATCGATGGGTGAAACCACAAACATTTTGTGCTAGGCGGTGAAGAAAAAATTCATCTCCTGTGCCTGGGAATCAAATCCCTGTTGTTCATTCATAGCCAATCATTTTACTGACTGCGCTGCCATGGCTCTGTTGTTATTATTCAATCAAACCAAAGGACAGTATGAGAAGGGAAAAGTTATGGCTCAGCTACTTTTGCCAGTAAGTTTTTCAGGAATTAAGAACTGGCACGCAATCAGGCGCGGAGGATTCATGTTAACCGTGCTCGCCGGGCTAACACTTTTAACATGAACATTACGCCTCTGTGTACACTTTTTATTTCCAAGCGCATTAATTTTAAACAAATTTGAACAATTTTATCACGTTTTGAATTACTGAACTTTTTCTTTTCCACAGGTAAATTCGCCTGCAAAATTCTCATCCAGGGTTTCAGCTATGCATTCCCTGTCAACCTCACGATTCCTGTTGCCATTTCCTTACTGATCGCTGCCTGCGGATTGAGAAATGGCGACCCTTGTTTCTTCCATAACGTCATTCCTGATTACTTGTTCTTCGAATCACCACCTGTATACTTCCTTAACGACTTTATCACTAGACAGGTAAGTCTATGGTCATATTTGACTAAAGAACTTCATAAATGGAATGGTTTCTGAAAGTTAATCTTAAAGCCAAACTTTCAAATTAATTCTTTCAAAAATTTGAGAACTGCGGTGATGTTAACTTTTGTGTTATAGCAATTACTGCTCTAATAAAATTTAAAATGGCGACTGCACGAAATACTTTCGATTTAACGAGAGTAAATGATGAAAAACTGCACCTGCTTAAAAGTTGATTACAGAAACGTTTCGTAATAAAAATGTATTAGGTCTAAGAGAACATAATTAAAAATTACAGTACCCAATCAAATTCCACAGAATAACTGTAACGTTTACATTTTTACTATCAATACATCTTACATATGCAATTTTAAAACGAAACGTGTATGGTCGTTACCATTTGATCTGCGTACAAACAACAATAAATACTCTATAATCGCCTCATGGAGCCTGTCATAGCCCTGACCAAGCAACACATTATAATATCCTTGTAAGATTTGAGGTTTTCACAGCGGTGAGTATGAAGATTTCTGCCCTGATGACGGAGGCAGTATGACCTCTGAAACGTTGGTTAAAATCAACCAGACTACGCAGCGCAAACAACCCAGAAGACAGAAATTTTTATAATATCCTTATTTCTCAGTTACGGACATTATGTCTTATCTGGCACTTGGCTGGTCTTGGAGTGCAGGTAATTTAGTTTTGACTGCAGTCTAAATTTCTTTCACTGTTAAAACAAGTCTGGATATTGTTACTATAGCAACTATTTCATTTGTAAGTTTTAGTTCGCTGTTCAGTTATTTACTACTTCAGGTGCGTGGTTCTACCGTTTCAGCAAGCCTGGGTGTGGCTGCTTTGGCTTCTATCACAGACGTGGATCACTCTGCACATCTGGACACCCAAAGCCGAACGCCTGGCAACCACCGAGAAGCTGTTCGTGCTTCCTATGTACGACTCGCTGCTCATTGACCAGTCACTCGGGCTCAATCGGCGTTGTGACGACGAAGCCGATGTTAAGACAGAGGTAAGGACGTCCTGAGGGCGGATCGTGCCTCGTACTTTGTGCCCCGTTGGCATAAGCTGTACAGTTATTCCTTAATTTTTCTTCCACCTTCCATCCTTTTGCCCTCCTTCAAATCAGCATTTCGTTTCTTTCTTTTTCGCCTTTCCCTTCCTCATTAATTTACTTTGTAGTTTATTTAAGGACGACGCTCAGACTGTATGGCGTCGAATGATTCGTGACTGATGAACAATGACAGCTAAAGGATGTGGAAGGAAGCGATCGTGGCCTGTGTTGTTAGCTAACGTTGATAGATGACACTTGTATCTCAGGAACTGGCAGACATTGGCAACGAACACGACGACGACTATGAGAGTATCTCGGGACACTCCACAACGAACGGGGCACCCAAGAATGTGGTCAAGTCGTCAGACCACATTACGAGGATCTACGCATGCGCGACCATGTGGCACGAGACTCGAGAGGAGATGATGGAGATGCTGAAATCCATCCTGCGAATGGACGAGGACCAATCAGCACGCAGAGTGGCGCAGAAATATCTGCGGGTGGTCGACCCGGATTACTACGAATTTGAGAGTAAGTAAACCTTCAGCCTCATCCGTATTTTCATAATCCTCAACTTCATTCTCATAAACTTCGTCTTTTAATCCTTACTTACATTTTCATTCTCAACATCTTCACATTCACCCTCATCTTGAAGTCAGCTTTATCATCAACATCAACGTGAATTTCGTCTTTTCTTCGTCTCACTCCAACTTGTATGTTGTGGCATTAGACCAACGCTTATGCAGTAGAGTTTATTCTGGAATTCTCTTTGTACGTTGCATCCAGCGTCTGTAAGTGTGAATTATTTCGTATTTTCAGAAAAAAAAAGCAGGTCTTGTCTAATATTTCCATTCTTAGTCCTATCAGGGTAGGCCTACAAATTTTAACACTTCTTAGCGTCGTATATCATTGTAGTATCACCATCACGATTATAATCTTCTTTCCTTTATTTTTCGTCATAAATTTCGTTTTTAACTTTTAGTTGTTGTATTATTTTAATCTGTTAGATTACCTGTTATTTCCTCTACTGAAATTGTTCAATCGGTAGCCCATTCCCTTCATTCATTACTGCTGATACTTATTTTGACTTTTTAAAAGTCCTGTAAGTGAGTTTCAGCTCCGAAACTTCTGAACAGAACTTAATCTATCTTGTTACTGAAAAAATTACGAGGGCTGAGCGAGATTTACTTCTTTGAATTAAAACCGAATTCAGTTTTCTCAAAATGGCTCATCGTACTATATAATGTTACATTACTAATAACAATATCACAGACAACATTTAAATATTTTTCGATATAATGTATGTTTAACCCCTCGCCTAGATAATTAAGTCTATCCTGATTTTAATGAATCAGTTATCCATTTGTCGCTTATATCCTGTATGATATTCATTTTTCTCTTTTTCTGATATTTGCTTCATACTTGTTAAATATAATAATTATGATATGTCATATTTAATTACACTACATTTGCTGCGCTAATTGAGACATAATATCTATATTCACTGTCAAATCTGCATTAGCTTGACAGCAACAGATCTGTACCTGAAATGATCAAAGTCGGAATAAACGCCTTTCCACTGATGTTTTCCCAACAGCCCACATTTTCTTCGACGATGCTTTCGAGATAAGCGATGATAATGACGATGACAATGTGGTGAACCGATTCGTGAAGCTGCTGGTAGCTACTATAGACGAGGCGGCGTCCCTCGTTCACGAGACGGAGATACACGTGAAGCCCCCGAAGAAGTACCCGACACCATACGGGGGTCGCCTCGTTTGGACACTGCCTGGCAAGACCAAGATGATAGCACACCTCAAGGACAAGGGCAAGATCAGGCACAGGAAACGATGGAGCCAGGTCAGAATCTTTAATGGCAAGGGTTCTGGATGTGTCTGTACACTTCCGGTTAAATTCTGTACTAAAGACCATTTGGTACACCGAGGTGTAGACGGGAACGTGACATCCAGTGGCAGGTTAATTTGTGAATGATAAATCGGGAAGGATGTGGAAGCGGTTGTGGCATATTAAAATTACTATTTTAGCACGGCAATGATTCTAGTTCCATAAAACGCTGGAAATTTGATTATCTGAGCGACTAGTAGGTTATCTAAAGGAATCTGCTCCATGAAGTTACACAGTTGACATTGAAGATAGAAATTTTTACAAGAAACATCAGTCAGACTAGTTTCTGAAGACACCATATTTAATTTATATGATTGTGTTATGATGTGAAGTCTTGTAGTTAATGAGGAACCTCCATTACAATAGGTTCTTCTATCCCACAAGAATTAGCATGGTGCCAATTCAGAAGAACACAATCTAAATTTTTTACCGTTATGAAAAAGTCATATCTCATTACTTTTCATGTACCCTATATCATATGTGCTGATACACGATACTTATAAGGCAGGCTTACTCCACTTCAGGTGATGTACATGTATTACCTGCTGGGTCACCGCCTCATGGAGCTGCCCATCCCGGTCGAACGGAAGGAGGTGATCGCCCAAAACACGTATCTGCTAACCCTGGACGGAGACATCGACTTCCAGCCCCACGCCGTGCACTTGCTGATCGATCTCATGAAGAAGAATCAGAACCTAGGGGCTGCTTGTGGACGCATTCACCCGGTGGGAACAGGCAAGTACAGCCAACATGATTTCAGATAATAATTATTGTGTCCTTTGCACAACCTGAACGAAAATCCATATAGAGAAATTTCTATCTATGAAAATATTTCAAATTCCTAAATCCGAACATTTGTTAATTGAACACCAGTAAAGTGGCAGAAGACTCGATGAACCCTTTGAATATTAACAGCATATGAATAGGTATTTTCTTTGCTCTAGGGCCCATGGTGTGGTATCAGATGTTCGAATATGCTATTGGACATTGGCTGCAGAAAGCTACAGAACACATGATTGGTTGCGTACTGTGTAGTCCAGGGTGCTTCTCCTTGTTCAGAGGAAAGGCACTTATGGACGACAGCGTCATGAGGAAATACACTACGGCATCGAAAGAAGCGAGACACTACGTGCAATACGATCAGGGTACGTTCTCACTGCTAGCTGGCAGTTTTGTTACTTTGCCCCGGAGATTTGCATGCTGACATGGAGTTTCACAATCTGGGAAGACGTTAATGATCAGATATACAGCATAACAACAACAACAAAAATTTATGAGTGGTCTTTTTGATAAAGAAATAATTTCTCGGCCGTTTTTGAAAAATAATAGTAAAATTCACCTGAATTAACTAACAAATTTATTATATTTAATAATTTTTTTACAACTGTTGTCCAATAATGGAAACTCCGGTCCTATTGTGAAAAGTGTGACACACAGGCACTCACGGACAGTCCCATAAGGTGCTAGATCGTGAACAAAAAAAGTTGGCAAAGTAACACCTGATAGTTATGGCTACATCGAAGAAACTCTAAGGACGATGGTATATGTAACTAAATTGAAAATATTAGGAGTGGAGCGTCATAAATTACTTCCTGCAAAACACAGTAACACCACAGAGCAGTTTTCTCCTCGAGAAGCTAACAGTCGCTCAGCCTAGTCAAAAAATACCGCGGCTTTTACAAGGTTCAGAGGTTCATTATTGTGATCACAAGAGTCCGCCACTGAGCCCTATCCTGAGATTCTTGAGAACATTAGTGGAATTTTAAAAATCTAAACGACTTCACCTGATATGAAGTGTCTTAACGATATCGGTTACAATAATTTAATATTTAAAACTGTATTCACCCCTTTATTATATCTTTATACATTTAAGTGGAGCAATCTAAAATAGTAGTTTAGTACAACCGAAATCAACTTGAAATGCAGGTGAGGACCGATGGCTGTGCACGCTGTTACTACAGCGAGGGTACCGGGTTGAGTACTCGGCTGCCAGCGACGCCTACACGCACTGCCCGGAGGGATTCAACGAGTTCTACAACCAGAGACGACGGTGGGTCCCTTCCACCATGGCGAACATCATGGACTTGCTCACAGACTACAGGCGAACTATCAAAATCAACGACAACATCTCGATGCCTTACATTGCTTATCAGGTGAACGGTGAAGCTCTTAAGGCGGTTTTTAATACTTCTCTCTCTCTCCATATATATATATAAGCCAGTAAAAAATAGTATAATAATTATAATATTTTGTGATTAATTTGTGTGCATTATTTTCACTACAAAAGATTTGATCATTGTAACGTACAGAACTTCTTGGACGCGGCTTCTTCACAACAAAATATGGATTTATTTCACACACTGTTATTCCATTTGATAATGGTATATACTTTACTGAACCTGAAATAATAACATTTCAAATAATTGTTCTCTATCAGTTACTTTCGAACGAATATGGCTGGCACAGATGGACCTCCGTACTTACACAAATGGCGTCTTCACGCTCGAAGTCAACTGAATGTATTTGCTTTAAATACGTTACAACTTTCTATTATGTTTAGGTTGTTTTAACAATTCTAATTTAAAATCCTTTTAACGAAGAAATGAAGATTAAAGTATTATGATTAAATTTATATGTGTCTGTGTTGACCATTTTGTCAAGTTACATCAGTAACTCAAATATGGGCTAGGGGGCACAAAATGGAAGCTGGACACTACAACAACTCTGTAAGAATTTGCTGTACTCACCGCCTGAAGCGCTGTATCTATTGCAGATCATGCTGATGGGAGGCACCATCTTGGGCCCAGGCACCATCTTCCTTATGTTGGTAGGAGCTTTCGTGGCTGCCTTTCACATAGACAACTGGACCAGTTTTGAGTATAACATCATTCCAATCCTATTCTTTATGTTCATCTGCTTCGTCTGCAAGTCTGAGATACAGGTGTGTTGTCTCATTCATTACTAAGTATTCTCCAACCCTGAAACAGAGACAAAGATATTCGGGTTTGTATAATTCCACTTTCGTAATAACATCTTTTTGGCATAAATAATTCTACATCGCTTATTACAAATGTGCATTAGCATAACTCTAATAATACAAAGGTCCAATACACAGCATAAAAAAACAAATCACTCGTTAACTGTTTTTAATTAAATTGAATGTTGGTTTTATTAGTGAATAAATAAAATAGATAATATTATCCTATGTAAATTTATTTCCATGTTAATATAAACTCCTTTACATGCAATCTCCTTTACAATGTGGTATGCATTACTACCATTATAAATTAAAATAATAGGGCTGAAAGAAACATATTTACTCTTGAGTACAAAATAAATAATACAGACTCAAGTGTACTAAATTTATAACGTTTTGTACTTACTGTCAGGGTTAATATTATCGTAGAGTATTATAAATTTTGAGAAAGTAAGTTTTATTATGTTGTGAGATCCTCGAGATCTTCTGCACTTACTGATATTTGTTATTTCAATCATAAATTAAAAGAATAGAACTAAATAACTATATCTCAAACTAAAAAATTACACTGAATTTATTATTATGACAGCACGGATAATCATTGTTTGAATCTCTTATGTTCACCTTTGTCGAAAAGTATGTCTAAGGTATTGTAAATCTTGAGTACTCCTACGCTGGGTCACTGACGGGCATGGTCACATGTACAGCCAAGAAACAATGATGGGAACGTGTTCGATCCACAGCTGCTGCTGGTACAAATCGTTTACAAGTTTTGCTGTCGAATTCGAATGACCGTGTCTACGAGTACAATTTAGCATCAATAACGTCAGTATTCTTGTCCCACAGCTGCTGGTGGCTCAAATACTGTCTACGTCATACGCCCTGATCATGATGGCTGTGATTGTGGGTACAGCGCTGCAGCTGGGTGAGGACGGCATTGGATCTCCTTCGGCTATCTTTCTGATAGCCCTGTCCGGTTCCTTCTTCATAGCTGCGTGTCTTCATCCTCAGGAATTCTTCTGCATTGTACCTGGTCTCATTTACCTATTGTCTATCCCTTCCATGTACTTGCTTCTAATCCTCTACTCAATTATTAACCTCAATGTCGTGTCCTGGGGAACCCGCGAGGTCGCCGTCAAGAAGACGAAAAAAGTGCGTACACAACCCAATTAATCAGTGAATTTTTGAAGTAAATATATCACTGGCCGATTTCTTGGAGATGTATTTAATTTTTTTATCCGGCAAAAATTAGTGCCTGCATATGTTGCAACCGATATTATTATTAACCGATATTGTATTAAACGATTTTTCAGAAGTATTATTAAATTAGCATTTCTATTAAAGTATTTTCTGGTCGACATAAAGCGTATTTTGCGAGGTTTATTAGAACAAGCCTACACAGGATATCAGGATTACTGCATAGCAGAAAAATATTTTAATGAGTAGTTTCTCAAGAAGTATTCGATAAATGGCTGTTTAAAATAAATTATTTACTACCACAGAACTTTATAATACTGACACTAACGAACTTAGTTCCACCACAGAACAAAACTTTAACCGTCTTGCCATTTCATATTCAAAAATAATAATAATTTTACCACATTCCTATCTTGTAAATAAAGGACAATCTTATTTTGCTCGACGGACCAATGTGGCAAATAAAATGTACAATAAAGATATCACAAAACTCACACCCTTTAAAATAAATTTAAACAGATATGTCAAAAAGTTACAGAAACTACGCTAATTTCATATTGTAAAATCTCACAAAAATACTCAGAATTTGATTTTTACATCAAAAGTTCACTGCAATTAATGATATTAACATTATTTTCCTTAAATTTGTGGGCTGTATTGCAGTGTTAAAATTCAAGCTGGGCTACTGGTGATGGTTTCTTCTCTCTTAACACCTGTAATCAGCTTCGTTAACACCCGCAGCCCTTCCTGCATCTCCAGGATGGTGGAGGGATTCTTTAAAATGGTAATACATTATTATAGCTATTCATCTTAATGCATGGTTCACAATATTGTTTACTTAAAAAGAAAAATGCATTGCACATAGACACTTAAATCTGATAAACAACCTTAATTATGTGTTCAACTTTGTTTAGATATTAGGATTTGTTTACAAATGCATATTTACATATTGTAAAACGCCATCTAAAACATTATCTATATTATTATAAACAACAGAGAAATTATACAATGACAGTTCAGAAATGTTTCCAGCGGTCACAGTGATACATTGATAAATGGAGGGTACGGCTAATTCGTGGATTTGCAGGAGCTGGAACAAGAGAAAAAAGAAGCTGAGGAAGCGAAGAGGACAGCGAAGCAGAAGTCGCTGTTGGGTTTCCTCAATGGTGGCGGAGGCGGAGACGGCAGTGAAGAAGGCTCCATCGAGTTCTCTCTGGCGGGGCTCTTCAAGGTAATGTTCTGCACGCACCCGAAGTCCGTGGACGAGAAGCAGCAGCTGCTCCGCATTGCTGAGTCATTGGACAGCCTGGGTCGACGGCTCGAAACCATCGAGAGGTTTGTTTCCCCACCAAATAACCGATTAAAATCAATTAAATTCTTTTCATTAATCGGTAAACTGATCGATTGACAGATACATGTTTCTTCGTTGCCTTCTTCAGAAACCATAGGTTATTTCCTCTGGCTTGTTCTGATTCACAATTGCTAAATTCCGAAAACATTAATCCCTCATACCAGTGGTTCTAAACCTGAAAGCCGCACTTGGCCTTCTGACAGACTTTGTGCAACCCGAGTAACACTATATAAACCTGTGTAATGATAACACAGGTTAGCTCCTGAATCGTTTAATTTAAAGCCCTTAATTAAAAGAGTAACTCGATAATTTTGCATAAGTAAAAATATTCTGAAACATATTTAACCTGTTTGCTGTGGTGAATTAGTAGCATTTTTAAAATCTTTTCACTTCGTCTTAACAAATAGTTTTCATTAAAAGGTATATCTGTTGATCAGTGAGTCGACGATAAAGATGAATGTGGGCCTAGGTCATGAAACGTCGACAATAGTTGCATTAAATACATGGACGGATTACTGGCCATGATGTCGGCCCAAATGAAGTCCCTTCCTTCTAAGAATACAGAAATAAGCGGACCTACACTAATGCCACAAACCACAAAACCATATTTTACAATCTTGAAGTAAGTAATTGTTTAGTGAATAACAATGAAACTATTCTTTGAAATTAGAAAATTATATTTCAAGGCCCTTTAATTAATATACAAAATCAAGATAGAGAGAGAGAGAGGGAGAGAGAGAGAGAGAGGTGTGCTTCACATCTCGCTACACAAAGCCGTTATCGCAAGAAATATTATACACAAAGGCGTGCTGAGAATTTAAACATATCTATGAAACAAAATTGCTGGAAGCTGAAGAATTATAAGTACAGTGTTATTTCCGTCACCTTCGACCCGACATTTCAAATGGCTCGGGCACCAAGCCGTGAAGATGGAGGCGGATATGAACTCTGAAACGTTGAGTTTTAGTCGACAACTGACACTGGTTGTCTCCCGAGAAGATTCAGTCGCCGTGAGAGTTTGTATTTCTTATAAATGACGTCAGCAGCTCTTGAATTATTGCTTGTTCCACAATATAGATTATTTCTACTTATCATAAAGGAACGCCCTAATTTTAACCTGTCTCAATGTTTAGCTGATATCTGTATAAGTACTTCTGTTATCATTCACATGAATATTATCACAGTTGCTATTTTGTTCTGAACTATAGCAGGATAGAAGGCAGTGCAAATAATTCCTTATCTCATCAATGTAATTACACCATAATCCTGAGAAAATATCGATCCCATTCACTTACAGAACTATCAGGTTAATCGTATCAAGGAGAAAGAGTTGGGTCACACATGTAGTACGCATGATGAGATTTTAAATGCATTCAACACTTCGTTCGGTAAATGTGAAAAAAGAGACAGTTTAGAAGACCTAGGAGTAGATGGAAGAATATTCACCTTGATCTTAAACAAATAGGACTGAGTGGATTCATTTGGCTTAAGATAAAGAACAGTGGCTGGCGCTTTTGAAAATGGAAGTGGACTTGTGAGTTTCGTAAGAAGCAAAGAATTTATTGACCAGATCAATGACTTTCCACTTCTCAAGTAGGGTTCTACTGAAATGAGTCACTTAATGAACACACAACATAGGTTTATCAACCGAGTTGCAGGAGAACTAATTTGAGTGCTGTCACCTTCAGGGTGTTAGATCCGCACGGTCAACTGACGTCACGGAGGCGCACGGCATCTGTGAACAGCCGTGAACACCACTTGGGCTCGCTGGCTGAAGATCCGGCCGAGGAGGACCAAATTCACGACACGGACACGGAGACCGTCAATTCGGGTAAACAGAGGATACTTTTATCGGCACAGTTCTTGATTGAGCAGATAACTGATTCGGCATCCGTGTTATTATTTCGTTGCTGCTGTCATTATTTTATTCTATATCAAGACAAACTGCGGAGAATATTTGGACTTAAAAACTTAAATTTAAAAGTAGGGTGGAAAATGTTTGGGTTAATCAAATCGAGGAGGATTAAATTGACAAAACACGTAGCACGCATAGAAAGAAAAGAATTACAAACAAGTGGTCGTCAAACCTGATGGGATGACTTGATTAATATAAAAATACTGAAGGTGTAAACTGTATTAATCTGAGGACGGTATCCAGTGGCGGATTCTTGCGAACACGGCGTTTCATTGCATAATATATGGGGAATTTCTTGGCCACCTAAGCGGCTATTAGCTTCTTACGTAAGACTGCTCCATGGAATTTTTATTTTTTCCTAACGCAGATCCGAAGCAGGAGAGGGATGATATGATCAACCCGTACTGGATTGAGGATCGCGACCTCAAGAAGGGTGAGGTAGACTACATCTCTAGTGCAGAAGCTCAGTTCTGGAAGGACCTGCTGGACAAATATCTGCATCCCATCGACGAAAACAAAGAGGAGAAGGTCTGTGTGTCTATCTTTTACTGAATCGTAGGTTATTGCACAAACATGGCAACGAGTTCAAAGTTTATTCAATACATTCAACACAGGGCTTATAGGTTATCCCACAACACAAATAATTCACACTTCAGAGAAAACTAAAAACACAGGACGTAGCGGTAGAGTGACTAACACTCTTTCTTCCTATTCGGGGTTCAAATATCGATCCGGAGACCGGCTATCCTGGCTGAGGTTTCTCATGGGTTTTCCTCAGTTACTACAGACAAATGTCAGGATAGTGTCTTAAATTAAGCCAAGATCGCTTCTGTCCACAACCTTTCAGCTTCGTTACTCATTAATCGTTTTTAATTTACGTGGTGTGGTGATGGAGGTGGCAAGTGCGTCTGAAACGTCGGTAGACGTTTACGAGACTACATCGCGTAACATCCCAAAATACATGTTCCTATTCGTCGCTGTGAGAAGCCGAATTATCACTATGACTAAATGAGTCTTACTGAAAAAGCAACTGATTTTTAACACTGTTTTTACACTTGTGAAAATTAATTTAGAATTATAGAGTAACACCATGTTCCATTACTGAATACGGACTAGTCTCCACAACAAAATAAGAATGTGTGAGTTGTAAATACAGTTGCTTGATGTTTGTGTGATTTCCCACAAGCCCTGGCGTTGTAAACTTTAAACATAGCGGTGATGTGTGAGAGGTTTCAGCATGACAATGAATTCAATCATTCTTCATTAAAGAGCAATGTTTCTTCAGTAACCCTCACCTATAAACGGCTAAGTACAAACGAGAGGTATGTGGCACACCTCAATGTTATAGTTACGCGTATGATTTTATGCACGTTTCGAAAATGATGTCGAAAACAACTTACTATATTTTTCTGGTCTGGTCCGTCCGTGAACAGGATTTGACGTCCTATGTATGTAGAGGATTGTGGCTGATAAAGCTATTCTTGCTACTGAAAACACATTTCATATCAATTAGTTATGTGAGCCGTGAAAGAAAAATGAACCTGTCTGAAAGTCTCCATGGCAACCAAAATCAATGTAAGTCTGTAAACAAGTGTAAGCTTGTCTGGTGCTGCCAAGTGCATAACTCCTTCCGAACGACGGTAATTGGATTATGGCTCACAAAAGTAATATTTAAAGTACAAGATATAAAGTCTCCTACAACAAATTCAAATAAAAAATAATATTTATCAAAACTCAACTTTTTCGTTGTTGATAAAACCATTTTGACCTTTGCACTATCAGTGTTTTGTAAATTAGTACATTCAGATGCATAGTCTGCTTTCAAAATACTGAATAGTCCAACGAATTTAAGAAATCGTGCAACTTCTACAAGAAGCAGATGTAGTATTGGATTAGAGCGCAATGCTAGGACAGTTTCTTTAAGAACTACACTTCAATTTGTATAAAAGTCTAGAGAATAATTAAGAAAAACAGAAATTATGCAAGCCTCCACTCACTTCATGTCTTATGTGGGGGATTGCAATTGTTCAAGTTATGGAATGTAACTATGAAACATTAACTGCCCTGAAGAATGTTTGAAGCCATTTATAACGGTCTAAACACAAATTATTTATCAACATTACAGAGTTTATTATTAGACTATTGCATTTACTCTCCAAATGTATGGCATGCCATCTTTTTATAAAATGACAATAAAATTTAAAAATTCTCGTTTGTGATACATGACTTGATGTCAAGGACCTTAAAGTATTTTAAGGGACCTTGAATCTTCACTTCTGCATGAACTTGTGCATTTAATAATGTCTACTTCTTTAATTAAGTATTATTTACATAATCTTTTTTACAGTATGGATCTGTTAACTGAGTGTTAAAGTTCTTCAATATCTTAATACTTGTACTTAGCAAATGAAATTCTGTAATTCTTCCCACTGCAGTAACAAACAAGACTGAATAGGTGTAATCCGTATAGGAATACACAAAGTTACCACATGCGTTCTTTGCACCTTTACATTCTGAATGTTCCCAGGCGAAAGGCAGAACTCTTGTAAATTACATATAGACCTCCTACACAACAGTTACATAAGTAGCGCCCTCGTACGCGTAGTAACAGATTGCAGACGATGTAAACACATAAGCATATTTTCTCAACAAAATATTTATTCATGACCTCCTCCATATAACCTCCATATTTACAAAACCTGAAGAGAATTTCAATCTAATTTACGTAATTAATACTGTTATTATCACTAAAATACATGACACTCATTTCAAAGGTTTATTTATTCTCCACTGACTCGTCTTAAGTTGACTATTAAGAGATCAGCATAACTTCAAATAAGGTCACTGATTTTATTCTTACATTACATACTATTCAATACACGCCATATGCATTATATAAGTCGAGATTTCTCTTAGCCATTTAATTTTAAAGAAAAGTAGACATATAACAAAACGCATTAGCACTTAACTCTCATTTGTATCTTTACAAATCATGTGATCATTATGGTTTCTTTAGCAGTATAAATCTATAATCTTTTAATATAATTAATTTAATTCTATTCTAGTATGCTCTTGCGCAGACGTCAATACAATCGACATGTTTTACAGTTTGCAAGATATTACAGTAATAAATTTCAATATTTTGTCGAAGACACATGACTTCAATAATATCGCTCCCAATTCAAAAATTCGTAAATCCGCCATGTTGGTATCACCCACTGCATGACATTTAAAAGTGTAAATTTTAGTAAGCCTCCAATGGCATAATGTTCATAACAAGTTTTGTTAAAATCCGTTCCGTGGTTATCGAGTTGAAACATTCTGGCAGACGGACAGACACAATCAGTCCCACGTGCTTTTATTTTGTGCAAAGAACGCATAATGGGGAAACAAGAGCTAAACTCTATTGATAATCTTGTGTATACATACTAATTACTATGCTTCGTTTCTCACTTGTTTTCTCTGTCTTTAATTTCTATTCTTCCCTAGCAATAATTATTGTTTTAGGCAAGAGTAGCCAAGGATTTAAAAGAGTTACGCGACTCTTCGGTGTTTGCTTTCTTTATGATGAATGCGCTGTTTGTCATGATCGTGTTCTTGCTGCAACTAAGCAAGGACAAACTTCACGTAAAATGGCCGCTCGGAGTCAAAACCAACATTACGTATGTCGAAGAGACACAGGAGGTAAGATATAATAGGATGTACCACGATCTCGCACGCCGGTTGCTTCTTCTACCAGAGATCGCACTTGAACCCTTTCGCTGTTTCGAACATGATATATATCTCAACGAAGAAATTCACTCGTCAAGTCCACCTTCAAAAATTCAAATATTTTCTTAAATTCCCTTGTTAGTGCTCAAACATTCTCTCCGTCCAAACTTAATGTAAAAGAAGTTCTTGTAATCTGTCAACTAATTCATCTCAGGTATGGGAATTTCCTAAGTCCTTCCTACAGACATTTTCATTACAATGTATGAATGTATGTAGCGCAGATTGAAGCCTTGTAATTTAAAAGAAATCACCGGTTCTGAGAATCAATCTTACAGACCACTTCAATCCAACGGATATTCCGCGTTTAGATTTCGGTTCAGATATCACTATTACATGCACAATAGTAACAATGGTCGCTATGTTATTATAACCTACAATAAATGTAGAGGGCATGAGCCAATGTCTTTCTCGAGCGAGGGAGTCCAAACCCGAATGGCAGTAAACCAGCTCTTTCAAATCCTACAATAAACTTTTGTAGATGGCGCGAACCTGTCTCGCTTCGTTAAGTATCGTTTCTCGACATTATGACCCAAAGCAAATCTCCCAAAAATAATGTCAAATACAAATTACTGGCATGTGCTTTTGTACAGCGCCTGGAACTACTTAGTTCTGGGGCGCATTCTTCAAAATCTCCGGGAGACAACAAGCAACCGGTGTCGGCCCTGTACTAACAGCTGTTGTGTGTTGTAACGTCTGTTTGCAGGCTCGGATCGCGGCCGACCTCATCGAACTAAGGAACAAGTCGGTGTTTGCTTTCTTCATGTTCAATGCTTTGTTTGTACTTATCGTTTTCTTGCTGCAACTCAATAAGGACATGCTACACGTTGACTGGCCGCTCGGGGTCAAGACTAACATCACATACATTGAGGAGACAGCAGAGGTAAAAACCAGGCAATGGAAGGCCACGCCTGTACAGACTTCGTGTGGTGCTACTGGACTAACGATTATCACCCATTCTGGTCTGGTTTAACCGACTTCTGGTCCCACTCGATCTGGTCTGGTCAATTCTGGTCTTATTTTGGTCTGCTGTGATCAAACCTGGTTTGGTGTGTTCAGAACCTAATTTGCTCTGGTGTAGTCAAGTCTAATTTTTGACATTAAAACTAGTCCGATGCAGTAGAACTAGACGAACCAATTATTACAAGGAGAAACATATTCTGGTCTGATGAGACCTAATGTGCAGCTGTGACTATGCCGTGCATCAGAACATTTCCCGATCAAATGTATCACGTATTTTTACCATCCAATTTGAATCAGAAATCAGAACAGAGTTTCGAAAGATTACAGCCTGCAGAGAATACATTACGAAATATAAATTTTATGCGGTCTCTCCAATATTGATAGCTTTAATGGTCATGTCATGTGATTAATTAAAGAATGAGTTACGATTTCAGGCAAAGACATTTGACTTGTGGCTCCAATTGATCTACTGTAGATTAGACTTTTTTGTGTGTGAAAAGTATCCTCCAAACAGTTCTAGTCTATTATTACAAGTCGAATTCAGTTTGATTTAGCCTGATCCAAATCCGTGTAGCTTGAGTTATTTTCGCCTGATGCAGTCCAATATAAATTCTACCTTACCAGTTTGATCTGCTCATACTGAGACCTAAATCCCTGGACTTGTTTTGTTCAGTATAAGCTATTAACACTGTTCAGGTGCGGAAAGCGTCTTCAAGACATCGACATGACCTAACCAGGTTTGATTTCATACAGCAGAGTTGGTCTGGTATCTGGTTTTTGTGTTCATGGTGTGGCCTGGTGTCTTCTGTGTACAGTCTATTCATAACACAACATTATCTTACTTTCATCACCATCCAAGAACCCTTCCCATTATCAAAAACAAGACAGGACAGGTTGTTCTATTTGTCTAATATGACGTTTCTTTTACGTGTTTCTTTTGAATAAATTAACACTTGCTTTGATTTAATTTTCTTAACCATTAAAGATATATACAGTTTTTGACATCTTCATAATTACAGATATAGCGTTTCGCATCAGAAAACTCTTACGAAAATCCGTGAAGGGACAATCAGCAGTAACCCTAGTCAAGTAGTCACAATTAATCGACCAGAGCGTTGCTTCTAATTTTTATTTTGATACAATCATACAGCATACGTATTAAGTCAGTCACAGAACCGATTTATGCTATCGGCCCACTGATGAATTCTAACTGCAGTATAAGTTTTTTCGAAACCAATGCATTACACAGATAGCACAAGTGACTGCAAGATTTCTGATGGTCTTATAAGTAATTTGTTATCGACAAGGCGTAGATTTTCTTAACGAAGTATTCACGCCTAGGTCAGAGGCTCTTCAGCTGTTTTCCAACGCACTTCTAAAGCCCACCTCGCCACGCCAGGGTATTCAAATTAAAACAAACGACATTGGTCACAACATAAATCTAATTATTTTAAAATGATTTTAATGTTGTTTTATGAGCGGTAACAGCTCAGTCAATATAACGTCTCAGTACGAGATGAACGGGGTTCAGTTCCTGGCAGAGGCAAGAATTTTTCTCAACTTCAGACCAGCTCTGGAGCCTGTCCAGCCTCCTGTTCATTTTCTATCGGGAGGTCTTTTCCCAGGCATAATGAGTCTACAGTCGTGCTGATCAATCAGCTTCAATGCTGGGTTAATGAGTAGAAATGCAGGTCTACTTCATATGCCATGGCGTTCTGCTTAATTAAGCACAGGGACAACTAAAATTTTCAATGCCGTTTAACAACAAATTAACCTTTATATTATAATCTTCGGGGTTGAGACATCTTGCCTCTTGTGCCCTGAAGATGGAAGTATTATGTTTATCCGAAACACCGGGTAACCAATTAAAATACTACGCGGTGTCAACTCAGATACCATTAATTTCACTCTTCATACCAAGTCGCCAACACTGTTTACAGTCGCACAAACGGATAATAAATCTTAATGTTCTAGGTCCTGATACCGTGTAGATCTAGATAGTAAAATCACCGAAACGTCGGCAATATAATCCAATTTTACACGGTACTACATTCAAATACAGGACATAGTTTTGCCTTCAATAGCCCTGAATTCCTCAACATTGCATAATGGTTATGAAGTTGGCTGATATTATGTGCCACAAATTACACCTCTGGTCCTTGATGATGCTCCAAAGTTCCTTGGGCTTTTAATATTTCGTGGCTGTCCATGAAAACACGATTCCTTCTCAGCTAACAACACCTTCATATCTTGAACCCATTCCCCAAAAACTCAAAGTCGTTAGAATAATATGGTTAAGAACCCTGGCCTAGGTAGTTTACATTAATAAGCCAATGTTTAATTGCACCAAATTCACGTTGTTCAAGTTCACAATTAAAGAAGGGAACGTTCCGGAAGATAGTTATCTAAACCGCATCCATCCATCAACATAACACGGACATTATCAGATCCATACATCGCACGTTCATTACTCTCCACTAATCGGCATTGATCGCCTCGTTGTCGTTGTACGAAGAAGCGGCAAGCTAGTGACGTCATCCGAGAAGACCGACCACCTATCTTTTTACCCTATGTGTTGCATGTCACATGTGTCTCTAATTAATATTATGTGTTTTGAATGCCACAGTCAGAGATGATGGATTGATATTTAATTGCGAGACAGTTGCTTGCCTACCACTCCGGCAGTTAGAATCCTTCATACGTTTACATTTGTGTAGTTAAACAGCATTAAATCTTTACTGCAAAACAAATATTTACTTCTACTGATACACTTAAAGGTTAATAAATTAAATCTCTCAAAACCATCTTTTTTATGTTATTGAATTCAATATTTATTACTTTTCATCACAAGCGGAAACCATTTCAACACATTTTGAATGCTAACTCCTATAATCTTATTTGTGTGTTTAATGTAGTAAAATGATTGTCTCCTTCTAGGCACGTCATACTGCAGTTTAGAATTTATATAAGCCTATATCTCCCTGCGGTTTATTAAGAGATTTTTCATTGAACGAATTTTTATTTTCATTTTATATTAATAATCTGTGCAGATGCCAAAGGATATAAATTATATATATAGTTTTATATATAAATATATAAAACTTAGATCCTATTTTAATCGCTTTACATCAAAATACTTTTGTATACACTACCAGTGTATGTTATCTCTGACTGTGGTTCTAATATTTGTTTGGGAAAGTAATTTATATTTGATTAAAAAATGTAATTTATAAATTAGTAAAATCTTCGCGTTATTTAATAAAATCAAACCTTATATGTAGGCCTATCAAAAAAAATTGATACATACCATGTAAGCATGGCCATGAAGTATCATTTTATGTCCCAAACAAGTATTATAAAAATATTATTTTATACAGTTGTATGTTTTTTGTTTGATCTATATGAGAAATGTGTAATTAACTGGTTGGTACAAATGAGAAAAATGTAGTGATCTTAGCTGGTACAAAAGGTATAATAAAAGTGTCTAAATAACAGCTGATATTTTTTAAAAAAAATTGTAGAATTAAAGATTTTTTAAATAAATAGAATGGTGTGAAATTATAGCTGTTATGAAATTCTGGGAGTAGATTTGAAATTGTGCTGTAAATATGATGGTTTTAATTATCTGTAATTTAAAAACATATATAAATATAAATAAACATAAATTAGTGATGTAAACATCTGGTGGGGATGTGCACAATTTGGATGTACAGAGCACTGTATTGTAGTAGTAGAAGTGTATATAGCATCTGAAGTATTAGACTAGTCTTGTAATCATTCTAGAACAGATTTAACCCTCTCAAATATATTCACCTATAAAATACTTAAAGTTGTATTAGTATTTGATGTTTATTATTCATTACGTAAATTATACAACTATTTCATTCTAAATTAATTAAATAATCTTTTCTTGACTACAACCCAATTATAAATTTTTAGTTTCTACGATCATGTAATATATATAAAAATATAATTTTTCAAAGAAAATATTAAAGAATTACGGGATTATTAGTTGTATGTAATCAAATGAACTCCCAGTTATTTATATATAATTCTCATTGTGAACCTACAGTACAATGATGCAATACAGAAGATCGGAAATTTATCAAATAACAATCAACAGCACATAAATTTGCTTTCTAATGATTTTAAATGATTCAAGCCTGCATTGTGGTGAAAAGTTATACTTTAAAAGGGGGTTTACTGAGCAATGAATTTATCTGAATTATGAAAATCACATCTCGTAATTCTCATGTTACTTGTTAAGGCGTGGGTAAACCTATCCCATTATTTAACCACTACACTCCACGAAGACATGGAGGTATGGATGTATAACTCTACGCATTCTTAATCTCAGGATTAGATGAAGGAAAGTGCAGTCAACTTCGCGTTTGGCCCGAAGCCTATCTGGAATTGGTGACGGAAGATATATATATCCCTGCCCCTTCTGGGGGTCAAACCATTGAGAGTCACTTGCTATTTCTTTGTAATGAAGCATCAATTATTTTTCCTAACCACAAAAGCAACTTTGAAGAAGAACATGAAAATTTAGTATGTCAGATATTGAGATAGTTTAATCAGACAGTTAAAAAAACAGTTTAAAATCTTTGGATATTTCTCCTTTAAATAAAATAAATTTACCTAGACAGTAAATTCAAAATTCAGTAGTATATAAATCCGATCTTCAGTTATTGTACAATGTGCTGTTTTTATGATCAAATCAGTGTGTATTCGGACAATGTGTTATCACCACACTATCGTGTACAAACAGGTGCTGATCTCCAAGGAGTACCTACAGTTGGAACCTATAGGTCTTGTGTTCGTATTCTTCTTCGCCCTCATTTTGGTGATCCAGTTCACCGCCATGATGTTCCATCGATTTGGAACCTTATCACACATCTTGGCATCCACCGAGCTGAATTTGTATTGCGGCAAAAAGGTAATTACATATATTTCATATTTTCTTCGTTTTTAATTTTAACGTCGGTTCAAAATGCTGAACTACAGCTTCGAATTATAAGATGATTAGGATGTATAAATTGTGATGTGAAAGGAAACAGTCGTGGCTTAATTTAAGGTGATAACCACTCGTAACGCAACGTTCACTGAGTCTCTGATATTATAAATAATAATCTTCAGTTTGTCAAAACAATTTAGTGCTTCTGTGATATTTATTTGAGGCACTTTTGATATTCGATATTTTGGCAACTGACATGTCCCCCTCACATAAAACAAATAGTTTTTAATTTTTCTTTATTACCTCCCACGTAACAACCATCGTAATCGAACACAACACGTTCGGAACCACATTTGATGGTATGATTAAAACGTTCTCAACCCGCGGTCCGTGTAACACACTTACTACTTTAACATTGCCCTGGGGTAGCGTACTCTGACATCATTAGATCGGTATGAATGATAACTTTGTGTTTATTTCTCCTTTATAAATGCGTAACTATCTCGAAGTTTTACAACACTCTCAAAACGTGGTTCAGAAATAATTCCTAATGATTTGTCTTTCATTCCGTGAAACGAAACATTGATTAATTTGTACGAAACTAATGCACATATTGGCGGATACACAAACAAATATTATAACTATACCCATTTAAGCATTTCCTTCCATGAAAGAAGGTCAAATACACTAACCAAAATGGAGACTGGATCCTATTCAAATGGAGATCAAACAAAAGGAATAATGTCATTATCACTTTGTTCTACTTATCAGATTAATCATCTTCGCTATACCTGGTTAGGTTTGATATTCACTTGTCGTACAAATGCTTGTTTGCAACGCTGCTCTCACTACAAATACTACAATCCAGACAGCTAGATATTTTCCTTTTATTTCGATAAATATTCACTCTGTCGAAAATTATCTTATGTACAAAATTAATAACATCTAAATTAAAAACGTACCAATGTGTACGTTGTTATCGGGTTCTGAGGCCAATGAATTTTAATTCGAGTTTTATTCAGTGTAAAATTTTTCTAAGCAATACAAGCTGCAATTAAATTTGCTAATCCACACATTTTGGGCTTTCAATACCAAATTTAATCGAAATATGTACATAAGCATCATAAATTCAGAACTAACGCGTGTAAAAAGACTCATATTATTCATTTTCAATTACGCAGTGGGTACCAAAGACACACAACAATCATGTTCATTTACACTGCACAAAGAAAGCATGACGTCACCCTCAATTACGTACGTAATTCGAGGAAAGCGTAAAAATCATCATCAATTACGCATTTTGTACAAAGAGCGCATTAACAATCATGCTAAATTACGCACTGTATGTTGTAGGTGGAGGAGACATCCCAGGACGCTATAATAGACAAGAACTTTGTGCAAATCGTGAAGAACTTGCAGCGTCTTCGAGGCATTGACGGAAACAACGACGACTCAGGGACAGACAAAGTGGAACGACGAAGAACAATTCAAAACCTGGAGAAGAATCGGCAGAAGAAGAGGCCAATAGGCACATTGGACGTCGCTTTCAAGCAGAGATTCTTCAACATGACGTCAGAAGGTGGCGTTACAGGTGAGGACCTCTTTGAATGGTCACGAACAACCCAGCAACAGACACAGCACTGCATTCTACGTTGTATTCTTGTAACAAAGCACGAGATTACAGCTGATAATGCCAACATCGACAGTTACACGAACACTCGACCTCAACTGCAACCTAACTGCTTCTTGTCTGGAAAAAATCTCTTTTCCTCTTGAGGTTTTATGAATGTAATTTTAGCTCGACGGCTTCCCTTTGAGAAAAGTGATGTTCCTTGGTTACGCAATAGTCACAGAATTAATTTTTCCAAAAAGTTTTTTCGTTTGGAGTAATTTTTGTTATGTACAATGCTTTTCAAATCACACATATAATTATCTGTCAGGTATTGTCCTAAAATTTATCCACACCAAGTTTAATTAAACTATCATGAAATGAGCGAAATCTCTCGCGAAATTGTCTGGGTTATTTTGGCCGAGTTTCGTGTCACGATTCGATCTACATTTGCGTTTTAAATTTTGTTTCTTGTGCTAATTGATACTCATTTTCGTGAGATTTATATTTAACGTATTTTAAAGTTAATATTCTGCGGTAGTCAAGATCCTACACAACCACAGACGGAAAGAAAGATAAATAATTAACAATATATTCACAGTTTATTTTACGTAGTGTTTTCATCTGTTGCTGCCAAAGGTATGAAAAATCCCATGGCTGTCATAACGATGTTAAGACGACTGCCTTGAATCCGTACAAGTCGGAACTTAAATCTTAAACCACTTTTACTACACATTAAACCATAAATTTTGACAAAGATCTTTTCAAATACAACGGTTGTGTGGTTAGCACTCTCTTTTAGTTTTTTGGAGGTCTCCGTTCGATTGCCGCCTCGAAGCCCGTTTAAACTGCTTGAGATTTTCATGACTTTCCTCAGTCCTAGCAGGTAAACGTCGGGACAGTGTTTTAAATATGCCACAACCCTTTCCTTCAGCATCATGGATTACGATTATCCTCCCCGTTAATGCTATAGTTAAAAAAAGCGTCGTTAAATAAAATGAGAAAAAACAGAAATCCTGAGGACGTGTGTAACTATTGCTTGCTCTGTTATTGTGGAATCGCTGCTAATGAGTGAACGTGTTTGCTCAGGAACACCAGTTCTGGGCCGCAAGCTAACGCTTCGCAAGGAGACCATCAAGGCGCTAGAAGTACGTCGCAACTCCGTCATGGCCGAGAGACGCAAGTCCCAGATGAAGACTCTGGGCGCTAATAACGGGCTCTCCGTAGGAAGTAATAGCAATAATAGTCGTGGCCATCGCAGTTCCACGGCCGGTGTGTTCGATAGGCCTCTCGGCGGTCAGGTAAACAGGGCGTACGACTCTGAGGACGACCTCGACACCAGGAACTCGGTAAGACTACAGAACATCGCCAGCAGGAACTCAGTCAGCTGGCAAGACCCAGAGATAAGCCGAAGGAATTCTATTAACCAGCACTTGTAGAGATTATGTTACTAGTGACACTGACATGACTTACATGACTCAAACCATTGACACAGTAATTTCAGTTACTCTAATTTTCATGACTCAGATCAGGGACTCTACACTTTCAGCTACATTGAACTAGACTGCTTACATAATACTGAGAAATGTTTCTAATTTTGAACAGATTCATGCGACTAGAGATTCAGTCAGCACGTTCCAAACTAAAATCAGTGGTGACTGAAATCTAGAAACAAAAATGGCATGAATTTATATGGACTTCAAAAGAGTACAGGAATCCCTAACCAAACACTGCACACCACTGTACCATCTTTCACGCTGAAACCAGATAAGTTTGATTCTGTCCTGTATCATAATGTTTAGAGCCTCGTTATCATCATTAAATTTTAATAAATATCAAACATTAGTAAAATTTGCAGCTTGTCAGACTGCCATAAAACAAAAATAGATGCTGGTAGATCTTAAAAGACTTTGGTAAAAAAAACAGCCAATAAGGAAACACTCAAAATGCTTATTTAAATCTCGTTCACAAGGTGGAAGAGAACAGAAATTAAACTTTTGTCAGGATCGAAGCGCAATAAGGAATGACCCAAATTAACTTCTAGTCTTATTAAGATAAAGATCTAGAACTGCTCATAATGTTTCTAGAATAAGTTGACAAAATTTAAGTATGACTTAACTGATTTCAAACAGCTCATCACTGCCTCCTGTTTAATGCCGTGTCAAATTCCTGTACATCTGAAATAGTTTAAATGACTATGCAAACTGTGCTAACACTCGCACAGAAATGAACCAAGACTTTAAATACGAGAGCGTTTCAAATCGTCAGGTAACAAGCACTTGGGTGGTCCAGAAACTACGATTAATCCATGACGCGTGACATGATGTACTTTTTTAAAGACCCTCTTAAAATAAAATAAAGTTCATATTTTAAGACTGTGTGAGTAATGAAATATCAGAAACTGTTTCTGCAAAACCCATCGAACAAAATGGGGTTATCTGGACCACCTATCTCTTAAATTTCTACATAGGGACGTTATCAAGCACTCACGACATACGGCCACATTTATCGATGTTTTAAATTCCAGGAATTACAATTAATTCTATAAGAATACGAGTGTTTGAGAGACTATCTTACAGTATTTCTGACAATACACTAAAGAACAAGTAATATTTAAACAATATGTAATTTCTGACATATGACAGACTGACATGGTAAATACAAACCTAGTCAACAGATATGACAATGAACTGGTCCTATTTACACATTCAAAAGGGTAATAATTCAGGCAATATAATTTGGGGACTTCACTTAACCTGGCAACAACCATAATAGAGGACCTTGGACTCCTGTTGCTACGAAATAAATACTCAGATTCACTGCCAGCTGAGTAACTGATGTTACTAAAGAAACGATACTCAAGAGGCACCTTTTAGCCTTGTTCTAATAGGGTGGATATTATTTATCATTTTAAATCCTTATTTTTGAAGTTTTTTAATGATGTAATCTTTACTGCCGTATTTTTAAATATCTGAACAAAAGATTTAATTAGTTCCATGATGAATTGTATATGGTGGCCTTTGATGTGAAATTTAATTTAATTTGAGTAAAACCATGACAAATCTTAAAAAAATAAATTTTAACTGTGAATTTGTTTTTATTGCATTTATACAACACTGGAAAGGATGAATGAAGCCAATTGTCTTTCTTCTACATCCTTGATTACAATTATTCTATTTTGCTATTAAAAACGAAAAATATTGTGATATATGAAGAACAAGAAGAAGAAGAAGAACAACAAGAAGAAGAAGAAGAAGAAGAAGTACGTAAAATATGCATAATTTATGCTGAACTAGAAATGATCATGCCTTGAGGGCTTGTACAGAATTTAAATAAAAGGATACTGAATGTAATGTTTAATTTATTATGATCTGCAATAATGTACCTGGGGTCCGCAATGGCCGCGCAGTCTGAGGCGTGGGCCTTGTGCTGCTTGGTCGCTGGGACCGTGGGTTCGGATCCCACTCAAGCCATGGATGTTTGTCAGTTTCTTTCTGTGTTGTGCTGTCCTGTGTACAGGTAGCGACGTGCCGATCCCTCGTCCAAGGAGTCCTACCGAATATCTATAGATCGAGTCAACGAAAAAGTTGGGACCCGCAGTGCTCAGGCACTTGAAGAACGGGACGTTCCCAATATCCCAGTATAATATACCTTTCTGCATGAAAATTCTAAAATTTTGACCTACAATATGAATAAGAAGATCAGAATATACAAAGTGATTATGTATCAGTCATACAAATTTTAGCGACTAACGCTTTTGGAATGCATATTTATATTGTTTGTGGATGTACAACTCACCACCAAATTTTGTACGTCTAATATAGAATCAGCCTGAATGATTTCTTTGGTGAGAAAAGTGATCCCCAAGTTTCATACTAAAACCGTTGCCATGAAATTCAAGAATAAATGCGCATTTGATGATTCTTAAAGATTTATCAACATACAAAACTGTCACAACCCTGAGATGTTGGTGACTATTATTATCATGGTATAGTATAATAAACTGAAGCAAATATTGTTTATTTTAGATTAACAATAAATAATTACTACATTAATTAAAAAATCAAAAAGCAGATTAAATTCAGAAAATGCTTGCTACTACATTTTCTTCTCTTTCCGTCTTCCATTTTCAAACGTAAAAATTAAAATACACAAAACTACAGTTTTGCCTGTTGCTTTGTCTGGGTATGAAACTTGGTCTGTCACCTTGAAGGAAATACACAGCATAATGGTGTTCGATAAAAGGATGATAAGAACAATATTGATTTAAAAAGGAAGATAAAACAGGATGCTGCAGGGACCACCTAAATAGGTAATTTATAATTTATACCCTTCACAAAATATCAGGATCATCAAATCAATGGAGGTGAAATATGTAGGGCATGTAGCATGCATAAGAAACATGATGAATACATAAAAACTGTAATCAGAAAACACCGATGGAAGAAATTAGAAAAGATGGGAGGATAATATTAGAATGAATCTTAAACAGAATGTGATTATATGGACTCCATTCATGTGTCTCAGGATTGGGCCCATTTGGGAGGGGGGGAGTTCCCCTGTGAACAAGGTAATGAAACATCAGGTTCCATTAACAAGAAAGGAATTTTTCTTACCCAGAAGTTTCTCAATAATCTTTTCCATGTAGTTAATAATTATGAATTAACCTTATGGTTCTGCAACACCTGTGAGCTAATGTCTGAAACTGGCATATCTTCCCATTTAAATGTAGGTTCAATATCAATAACGGGTTTTCGTGCTGGACTGATAACAAAAGATAGTGGTTATTACATGTTTCAATGTTACTGACATTTTAAACCCAAGTCACTGGCATATTTTGTGATGTTTCTTTCGAAATGCATATCGATAACAGCTTTCAAGTATCCCTGAAGACTACAACGTCAAGTTTTTGTTACATCTTTGCTACGTCTGAATTGACTATGATAATTGAATGAAAAGTAATTTTCTGAATACTGTCACAGCATGTGACAAACGTACTGGTCTCTTTATCACTCCTGAATTAAACTTATCATCACTTGCTTTTCCTGTTTCACCTGCAACTGCAGATCATGTCAAAGCCAAATTAGGACAGGCTTCATATTGTCCCATACATCAGTATATCAGTTGGCTTATAAAAAGAAATCTTTATCAAGTGTAACAGTTGATAATACTTTCTTTTTGTTGCACTTGAAACAAAAGTTAAATCATAACA
The DNA here is from genome assembly GCF_977971745.1 of Zootermopsis nevadensis. Classification (NCBI taxonomy): domain Eukaryota; kingdom Metazoa; phylum Arthropoda; class Insecta; order Blattodea; family Termopsidae; genus Zootermopsis; species Zootermopsis nevadensis. The sequence continues at coordinate 8,097,684 of NW_028259153.1, read as the reverse complement.
CTTAAAATAACTGTTCCTTATTAGTTACTCTTCTGTTGCTTTCCAATTACACTCGTAAGACTTGTTCCCTTCTTACTGCCAGCATACAGCGTTGCTCGCCCACTGGACACACAGCAGCCTTGTTCCTTCAGGGTGCAAGATTTCGTCGTCCTTTGCTTGGTTAAAACCATTCCTGCGTACGAAACGCACAACTGGAAATGGTAGATTCAGTCTCTCTCCTCCAATCGCTTTTATATGTGCGCAGAATGAGTTTTGCACCGTTCTACAAGCCCCGAGAAACTTTCAAGTTGCTACCCGTCGCTTCTATCGCCAGCCAGAAGCCACTGTCTTTGACGCGAGCATGAACTGCTCGTCGTAATTCGAAGTCGAAACTGGTGAGACGCGGTGGGGAGGGAAGAACTCGTGTGTTTCGAGTTCGTTCTTCCTTCTTCACGTAGGGGTAGACTAGCAAAAGAGGGGTAGCCTCTCGTCCCAATCTCTCTGGTGCTCGTCAACTGTCTTCACATGCTGTCCCACCATGTCATTGGACTATTTGTCAACTGGGGTGACCCGTACCTTGAGGCGCCGCAGTGCCTCTTGCATTAGCAGAGACTCGAAGTTCCAAACCTGGTCAATGCAGAGATTTTTCGGGACTTGGGAAGCAGCTTTAATATGAAGCTCAATCAAAGAACATTTAATGTAGCCCCATGGCAAGTAACCTTCCTTGAAATGTTGAACTTCCTCACCTAGTAAATTTGCTGTTATAGACTTTAAAAACGTCCATCACGGTGCTATAAATGCCCGCCATTAGATCCTATCCTGAGCTAGTTGATACAGCCATTTATTATTCCAGTTAACGACTCGGTCTCAAAAGTAGTCTCTTCCCTTGAGGCTTTCAGACGAAAATGTACAAATATCGAATTTCCCACGAGTGTTACATCTCTTCCTTCTTTACTTAATAGTTAAATAATGGTCAGAAATATAAATGAATAAGTTCTTCTTCATGCACTTTTCACCAGTATGCTTTCATTCCATCTCTTCTAGGTCGAAATACAATAACTTTTTCTGTTATATCCAAACACCTTAAATCAATGCACTTCCACTCAACACCCATACTAGAATTAATATTAATATTAAAATCAGACACAAGTATTTGTTAGTTTTAAGAATTTACAACCTCTAAAGAAAACAAGTATAAAATATAATGAGTAGAAACAAAAGAGAACTTTTGCAACTGACGATGACAATTGAAGGTGCCCAGTTACGTGAGGCAATCTGCAAGAAAATGTGTCAACTGTTGACATTGCCAACTTCAATGTATTATGTACGTACGTATGTTGCCGGAACATTACAAAGCAACGAACGAGAATACACAATTATTTTTCTTTAATTTTTATTTTTCCATACCAAGGAGCTATTATTTTCTATCTCTGCATTGCTTCTGCACACATGATTAGAATACATACTGTTACCCAGAATGCAATGCGAATTATATGCAACGTTTTGCCTGACTGTAACCGACCAGTCGCCATATTGTCTCATTACACACGCTGAAAACTTACAAAGCTGATACATATCTTCTGCAATGTTATCAGTTTCAAGTACCAGGGCGTGGTGGTTTTACATACTACAGGTAGCAATCAGATTTCTCTAAACTACTGTCATTTTATCCAAAAACTGGACGGCTATGCGCCAGTGCAATTAGCCCTAAAATACAGGTGCGCCAAAAATACCAGTAATTTAAAATTAGCGCCGTTTATTATGTTTACTGTGGAAAACAAATGTTTTCATTTGATCTTACTAATACCAAACATAATGACATTTTAATTTGATTTAGACTTCTAATATGGCAAAAGAATGCCGCATAATTCTTGTAAATTTGTTCAAAAAAGGTTTTTAAGGCAAAAACAATTTGGAAGATGGTCAAAACGTTACTTTCAACCGTATACGATGCGATAAAGCGTTACAAGGATACTGGGAGTAATGAGGATAGGGCAGGACGAGAACGAAAATCTTCCGCAGTTGCAAAGAGGAACATCCAGAAGGTACGATCGCAATCCGGTACAGTCAATGCGAAAGATGGCAAATAACCTCGGTATCAGCGAACAATCATTTCGAAGAATCATAAAAAAAAAGCTGAAACTCCGTTCTTACAAACTCGGAAGTGGTCATCATATCACGGATGCTAATGGCGACGAATCGACTCAAAAGAGCCAAGAAACTTCGCAGGTTGCTCGCACGTGCTCGCTGTCGCCCGGTTCTGTTTACGGATGAAAAGATTTTAACCATCCAGCCACTCCACAATCGACAAAACCATCGTCAATTGGCCTATAGGCTCTGGCAACTCGCCGAAACGTGTTTTGAGGTATCGCCATCATTTTCCGGCCTCTGTGGTGGTCTGGGCCGGCATCAGATCTGGATTTTGTGGACCGCAGCGTCAAAATGAACGCCGTCGTCTACTAACAAAGAATCTTAAGAGATGAATTGGAGCCGTGGGCACGCAGGCAGTTCGGAAACAAACACTGGATCCTTCAACAGGACTGGACTCCAGCGCATGCAGCGAAATCTTCAATCAGACTCTGCAAAGAGCTGTTTCCGCAGATTTTGGACAAAGACGTTTGGGCCTCTAACTCGCCTGTTCTGAACGCTATGAACTTGGTAGTTTGGTCAATTCTGGAGCAAAATCTTCTCTTCTAGATACGCTACAGTGGACCAGCTGAAACGGGAGCTGCACAAAGCCTGGGATGAAATAACAGTTGAAGAGAGTGAGAGCATTGTCGATAATTTCATGAAAGTCTTGATGTTTGTATTCAATTAAAGGGCGGTCATTTCGAACATGTTTTGTAACCATTTGTTTTTGCTGTTTGTTTTTGTTAAATAAAAAAGTTTGGTTTGAATTCGTTGATTATTCGTGGGGTTATGGTCTTTTAACTATTCCGGGTATTTTTGGCGCACTCTGTATAATGGATTTAATAGGTTCAGAACAAGTCGTTTGTGCTGAGAGAAATAATCGTTTCTATTCCATAAAAATAACATTATTTAACATTTGAATAAGACAAAACTGTAATTCCTCCTATTCTTCTCTATGATCGTAAAACTTGGTCTCTCACTTTAAAAAAAGAACACAGATATGGGACGTCTAATAGCAGGATAATATTTGAACCTAAAATTGAGAGGAGAAAACTCCGGAAAGACGAGTTCAATAACTTGTAACTTTCACTAAATATTATTACGAGACCAAATTAATGATAACATAGACCGGACATGTGACTCGAATGGTGAGATTAAAGATGCCTAAACATTCCAAATACCTGGGGGTAGATGGGAGGATAATATCTGAATAGATTTTAGGTAAACACAGATGGTAGGTGTGGATTGTATTCATGTGGGTTAGGACAAGGATCGTTCGCGGGTTCTTGTTAACACGGTAGTAAAATTTCGGGCTCCATAATAGGCGGGGAATATTTTGATTTGGTGGGCGATTATCGGTTTCTCAAGAAGAACTTTGTTTCACAGAGTTAACGTGTAGCAAATAACATCTGTATAAACTATTAATTAAAAACGTTTGTGTTCGCTGTGAGGAGTTACATATATGTTTGTCTTTTATATACGTCTATAATTTTACTGTGGTTAATTGTAATTTTAACCCAATTAAGTTTATATACGAAAGAAACTATCACAGATGACAAAAGATCCAATACCGAATTTTCACAGAGAAACGATAATTTATGTACGGCAGAAATGTCAAACTGAATGTATACCAAGAGCCGTGTAAAACAGAGCTGACTGTTCCTGAGTCATCGCATGGGTAGGAGAAATCATACAAGCCAAATTTTACTAATTCGAAGCTTAAATGTAAGACATATTTTTCGTTGAAGATTTCTGTCTTCTGGGTTGTTGCGCTGTGTAGTCTGGTAGATGTAAACATCTATCAGGCTACAACTCATAAGACAGAAATCTTCATACTCACCGCTGTGAAAACCTCAAATCATATATTTTTCGTTAATGTATTTTCCCCAACAAACACACACGAATCTGAATTTCAGTAAAACATTTTTACTGTATTTAATTTTAAAAAATAAAACCTGTGCAGAAGTAGATATTCGACATATATTCGTAACATTTTGTGTCTCATATGGTGCATAATTCGAGAAGTGAGTAGAGCCCCTTAAAAAATTTAAGGGTACCGCGAATTTTACATGCCCCAAGTAAGTGACATCTCGGACATTCACATCTATCCCATAAGTCCCCATAATTAAATCTGATAAATCGATTACCAATCAATTTTTCTAAGCTTATAAACCGTAAAGCCACTTCCAGATAATGGAATTTTCTGTTCTCCTTTATTTTTCTCTTGTAATCATATGCCAATTGGTTCATGCGTAGGAGGCAAAAATGACGTAAACGCCATACCAATCAATTTCCTCTGCGCTTTTATCTGATTCTGTACAGGATGATAAGAGAAATTGGCAAAAATTGATAAGCAGTTACCATAGTGTACATGAAGCGATCAGACGTAGCTAGATCGCTACACTGAGCAATCAGTTAAGTTTGTAACAATAACCAATTAGCAAAATGAAGACAGTGAAACAATACAAATAGCACTTCATCTCGTGTGTTTAAACATTCAGGTAAGTACTAAAATAATAGAACTACATATCATAACACACAAGCCAGAGAAATATTTAGAACAGCTCAGATACAAGGTTGACTTCAATACGAGATCACGAATAAAGCTATACAACACGCTACAAATATTGACTACGCTGAGTAGTCACATTTCTTCCACAAGCGCCATGTCTTTGTTCCAGAGCGTGTGGGCAGAACTGTACCAAAGGAATCTAAAATTAGTATCAAGAAAAGCTGTTAAGAGACTTAACGTATAATGATAGTGACAACTATTTATATCCGTCATAATGATGTGCTTAACTGAATCAAAGACAGTTTCTTAAAAATAATGGTCGCATGGAGTAAGTTGTTCGATCATTCACTTAGTAAGACAGTTAGCGAGTCGATAATTAAATTCAATTATTTATTTTCGTGTGCTGCATCAGCAGCCAAATGGCTATTTACAGATATAGCACATCTGTAAATCTTATTGGCTGTAACAATAATAATAACCATCCCACGAAGACATGTGATTGAATGGAGGTAATGCTCGATGTATTCTTTGTCTCGATTATGATGATGATGATGATGATAAAGGCACCCTATGACAATTAGGAGCAGCACATGTTAGCATTAACATTTATACGGAGAGACAGTCCCGGCCCTGAAATGCCATTAATGTGTAGTACAAAAAACATTTTCAGTGTTATCAAATAAAGCCATTGATTTAACATGGATTAAGTGCAATGGAAGGTCGTGTGTTGCAGAAAACAGCTATCTTACATCCAACTGATACACAATCTTATCGCTGGCTTTCAGAGACATAAGAACCTTATTCCTTCCAAAACACATCATAACTATCTATAGCTAATCCACAGTCATTGTTCTTTTGTTTTATGAGCTATCATTACGCTCAATGCTTTTATTTGAAGAACATGAACAGTTAAATCATGTGTTACGAGACGAAAACGCCATAATTTTTATAAAATTTGAGATTCTCGTGTAATCTGTCAGAGGAAAATCGACGTTTCAGAGGCCATCGCAAAGATGCTGGAAGCAGCAAGGAGGTCTGAAACGACGGTAAACTTCTGGGCAGACTATGCGTTGCTACAACTCAGAAGACAGTTCGGTCGTGTGATACAGTGTATATCAATTAAAGCATTTCCTATTTTAATGCTATTTTCGCAACTATTTTAACAGACGAGGTTGGCGACCGAATCAAGGAAATACAACCATCTCATTTGGTATTGAAAGAAGTCTGCTGTTGAACGTATACTGGCCTGTCATAGTATATGAACAACCAAAATGTTCTTTCAGGATTAGCTGGTTACATTCAATTCGTTTAGCCTATGATATCGTTACTATTTGTACAAACAAATACAACAGTTATGTTAACTACAGAACCACATAATTTAATAAAATGCACAATGGTGATGTGCCTGCCTATCCGAAACTTTTGTCTCTGAAACCAGGGAACGAATCTCGATTAAATTTGATATAAGGATCTACAATAAAATTGGTTTGGCGTAAGTCATTTTGGTTCGTATCGGCACAGTCCGTGATTAGATTTACAGCAAACTGCAATAATTCAATAAGAATTAAATTGAGGTATCTAAAATACAAATTTTGCACTTTTAACGTTAATTTAGAGTACGTAATTTAGTTGTTTCACATATTATAAACTGATATTGGCAACATTAATTTACCCCAGACTATCTTCTGTCTGTCGATACGTCACCGGAAATATCTATTGCGAAATGTGACATCACCTGAACCATGAAATATATTTATGATCTTTCACTGATATAAACATCTTATCTCTCTTAACTTCTACACACTGCATAAAATTATTTTGCCTATTTCAAACTAAAGAACTCAAAGTATTGTACCTTAAAACAGTATTAGGAAAATTATAACAGTGATTCTTGCAGTATAATATTAAAAACATAATTCTGCTAATAGCATGAGTACTAATCACGGGCAAATCTCTAATAATTAAGCTTTTCATGAAACCTGCAAATCATACTTTACCATATGACATTTTTAAATGAGATGAACATCTCTGTTATTAGTATATATATATATACTCTACGATGTGATTTGGAGTGCATTCGAATTCCCTTTCTGCTTCTTCATTCATTCCAAAAGCCGACTTAAACACTACTATTTTCCCCAATGCATTGGGTCTATGTTACAGTAATATGAAATTTGTTATTTAGTGTTGAATAAGAAATATGGCAAAGATCTTAAATACCCCTCATGTTGCCCCTGACATCTGAAAGAGCTCAGTACTTGTCTTCGTTTATCCATTACCTACGCACTTTTCTCTAGTAGTTTCGTATCATCTGGAAGGCACAGCAGAACAATATCACACTCACTTTGAATAATTTATCAGCAACCTAATGACAAACAAAATTTCTAACCGTGCAGAACAGGCCCACTCTTGCTAAGTGAAAATGTCCTAATTACAGAATTTTAAATTACCATTCACTCTGAAGGCAGTGCTAGAGGTAAGCGTCACAAGCGACAATGAACAAACTAGAGCAATTTTCCTACCCCTAGTGAGTTCTTCTACCGGAAAACACAAATTATATTACCTTAACTAAGGAGGTATGGATAAAAACAATATATTTCGGCCTTGTAGCCTTAAAATTCAAACATCAAACCAGCAAATCACTCATATAATATAAAATATGCTTATTTTAATCAGAATAGCTGTATGCATAACCTGAACTTCACTAGCTCTATTGTGAAGGAACTTTAATAAATCAATTAAAATCTTTCTCTTTTATCAAATCTAAAAGTTCGTGACGATGGTGAGTTATTTAAATAAAAAGTTCTTTGAATATTTTCCATCGTCAAGTAAAATAATAAAATAGAAACGACATTTCGGAGATAGAGCCCCATCTCCGAAACGTCGTTTCTATTTCATTATTCTTGCTGTTTTGTTATTACCGTCGTCGTCATTGTAGATGCATCTCGAATGAGATTAAAAATATCGTTATTCTTTTGTTACAGATTTACAGCAATGAAGAACCACAAAAACAGGCCAGACGAAAGCGACGATAATCAAACAGACGATGAGACGTCTTCGCTATACAGTAACGGGTAAGAGTTCAAGCCATTTTTACTCTACTTTAATTAATATCTATTCTCATCTGTTGGTATTTTACACATCGAAGAACGACAAATTAATTCGTACGTATTTTATTCGGAAAACAACCTGATGTGTGGGTGACGTCACAATTCAAAAAATCTATACCGACTCTACTGGTAACAGGAAAGGCATCTGACTATGGACTTTACACTGAGATGTAAAGTGTTATTCAGCAGTGTAACAAGAGATAAATGCTTTCGGAAAGGCGTGTCCAGAATTTTCACGGCAACCGTTACGGGCCGCTCGCAACGCTCTCACGCGCCAAATTGTTTGCTAACGGTTAAACGTACATTAACAATGCACAAAACTCAAACAATTGTCATAGTTTATTTTGAAATATTTCTTCAGTTTTGCCTTTCAAGACAGTTTATCACCTTGAAGACTAATTACTATGCACATCTGAATTAAAAAGGAAATAAGTAATACAAATTATAAAAGTATATACAAACATACACTCCACAAAATCAAAGCTATTAAGATGATCTCAGGTATCAACACAGAATTGTAGATGCGAACCCGAGCTAAAATATTCCACTTGAAAGAACAAGGATTATAATGATACCGGATTCAGTGTGATTTCTTGAGTTTCATAGTTTATCTAGCTGTACTGTTTAGTCACACTGTAGAAAACATTTCGGGTTGAGCACGAATGGAACATTAAAAAGAACACAGAATTACAAATAATGGCCACTTACATTATTCAAAGATTTTCCTAGGAGGGGCCTCAACACTAACAGTGATTTTAACACTGCAAGAATTAATAAATCACCTCCAAATCTGAAGACAGAAGCCGTCTACGTTTGTAACGGGTACAACAGCAAATACTCAGTACGAATGTTAATTTGTTCCAAGGAATACGAAATTCTTTAGTAGTAAATAGTTATTCATTTGGTCAAAGAAATCGGCATAATACTGATTAAACCGAAGCAGTTCAATCCACTCTACACATTCACAATCCAATTCTCTGAAGTCCAGTTTAACATTTTCCTCCAATTTTTGCCTGCATCTCCCAAAACACGTCTTCCTGACGGTTTTACCATCAACATCCCATACACTCAGGTACAACGTACGACCTCATTCTGACGTTCTGTATTAACGATATAAGTCTGTTGAACTGAATAAGCATTCTGAGTCAGTAACGCATCTAATATAACCGGGAAGTGCTCCTTTCTAATCCCGGTAGTTTCTTCGTGACTTTCCTCAATCCATCCAGAACATTTCTTTGAATCTGACCACAGGACCATCCTCTCCAAAGATACGATTCTACTGTCATAGCCTGTGACGTTCATACGGCGCCACTGCTGTACGATACACTGAGCCCACTTCTGTTATATACAGGGGACAGCCCGTGCAGGCGACAAAGGAATGGGACGTATTCACGAACAACCCACCCGTCATTATCAGCGGGTCTATGGCGGACCAGACGTGCATCCAGACGTCCCTCAAGATCATCAAACTCCTCGCTTACATCCTTACGTTCACACTCGTCCTTGGAGGCACTGTGGTCTCCAAAGGAACAGTGCTCTTTATGACGTCACAACTCCGCAGTGAAAGGACTATTCCGTATTGCAACGCGTCCATCGGTAAATATAGTTGTCAATCCTACTGACGTTGTCTCAATGTTCGCGGGACCAGATTAAATAAAATAGTCTTTCTTCAGAAATTAAAGTGACCGACAAGCGTGAGCGCGGCTGACGCTCAAAGAGAGAGAGAGAGAGCGAATTACAAATTGCGACGTTGCCCTCGCTAATAATTTTTGCAATCGTCCTATGCTTACTTCGTACTCTTCAGCAGCGTTTTCTTGATCTTTGGCAACGTCGTGGACTGCCACATTCGATCCTACAGAGCGTACAGCAAATGACAGTAACTGATTGGCTGACGAGGGCACGTGACAGTAGCTGCACAGAAAGGTCCAAAACTCAGTCAGTACAGCATTAGCTCATTTGACCAAAAATTCCCCACTTTTTATTGAATCCCAACAGTTTATTAATTACCCTGTTCGCAACAGCTCGCCACAAATTTCTCGTTTAAGTGTTAACGCACTGATATTCTGATTTTGTGTCAGACGTTATCCTCTATCCGTTATAGTGCTTCATTCTTTGCAAATACCCGATGGTCTCGACTGAGCAGCACTCGTGGGACCAAAATTTAACCTAACTCACTTAATAAGTACTTTAGTCATTTCAATAATCATATGGAAACGCGGACTAAGTTACTCTTAAGCCTGCAGTTACGTGAAATACACGTCGTTTCCGCCATTCCGCTTGTCTCGCCAACGAATCTATACTAAACGGTTTCTAATTAAATATGGAGAGAAATTTACACATTTCCGTTCTTAGACTTCGCTGAGGTCTGCGACCGTAATTGGTTCGTTAAATTAATACTATGCAAGTTATTTATTAACCATCTGAATATAAATTTAGGACTCTTACCCAGTGAGTCACTGAGTCCTGGGTTCGATCTTAACGTCACAGTAAGCTTAAAATAAATATGTCAGATTTTCACGATCAATCACACGAAGACCTCAGTAAACCTAAGTCCCTAAACCTTCTGGTTTATCGAATATATTTTAGACAAAGGGCAATGTTAAAAATAATACTGTCATGAATTCCCTTCCTGTTTCAATTTATTTATGGGAATGAGTTGCCACTTTCAAAACGGTTTGAGAGCAGCTGCGTTTTAAATTCAACTACATATATAAATATTTAAGTTTAATTTGTATAGCACACATTCAAGATTTCTAACCACAGAATGGCATCTGATAAAAACAGTGTTAATATAACATATTACAAATACAGAGTACATAACTGAAACATGTGTGTCTACAGACAGACAGAAGCAGTTCGTGGTGACGCTGCCAGAGGAAGAACGCGTAGGGTGGGTGTGGTGTTTGTTTTTTGCCTACGCGTTTCCTGAAGTGATGGCGTTTCTGCGTTCATTTCGGATCTGCTTCTTCAAGAATGCGCCTAAACCGACGGTATTGGAATTCTCTGCAGTGGCTTTGGCTGAAACCCTGAGAGCTGTCGGCACTGGACTCATGATATTTTTGGTTTTACCTAACATCGACGTGGTGAAAGGAGCCATGCTTACCAACTGCCTCTGCTTCGTACCTGCACTTCTCGGTAAGATTTATCAGCAGGATATACAATTACAAGAAGCATATAAGATGGATGATTCTCATTTATCTTTCACTTTGAAAAAAATGTTTCCTAAAATTCTTAAGTAAGTAACCCGTAGTACAACTAAAAATCTTTTTCGAACGAGTTTTGTTACTTCAGATTTGCTCTTCTTTCGCTACATCTTAGAAAATTCTGTTTTCCATATCTAAATCCACACACGTGGACATTACTAAAATCCTCCCATGCACTGTTTTAATTTTCATATTTCTAACCTCAACTGTGCCTATCCCCTCCTTTGATAATCGTTTCTACATTAAATATTGGCTTCTTCCCTCTCCCAGACATTCTTTACATCATCATATTCCTCTTAAGAATTCATCCACATGTATTATCACAAGCCTTTGCCTAATGTACTATGTGCTTTCTACATTATTCTTCGTTACTAAACATAACATTTTCTTTCAAGTGTTACAGCTCTTTGTTTCAATTTGTTGCGTTTTTTTTAATAATATACCATGAATCTGACTATTACCTGTTAAAAGTAACAAACTTATTTTGAAAGAGTTTATACCAAACACGTGAAGCAAACACCAGTTGATCAGAACACTGAACTTGCAGTTAGTAAACATCAATTAATGTAACGAACATTTAATAAGGCGGAAACCTAAGCTCGTCTTAAGCTCCTTGATTTAATTACGCCAAAAATACAGAATGTACCGTTTAAAAAGGAACACAGCAATAATCACGTACTACAATAAAATAGTCTGAATCGAAATAGTCTTCTGCTGCCGTTTGTGAAAGATTTGTGAATAGCACCGAATAAGAAAATAAACCTATTGTTAACAAAACTTTCGGATACAGGAAATTCCTTTCTGCGAAAAAACAGCTGAAATTACGGCCGTACCGATTTCAAAAAGTTCATTAGCTTCAACAACAGGAAGAACATGATTTTACATGAAGGTTTCATATGTACTACGTATATTTGCGTTTTAAATGGAACATTCTGTATTTGGTGAAGAGTACAAATTATGACGTTCCACATTATGAAATTTTCTCCAGACCCCTCCCACTTCCACTTGGATCGAAATTAACCTAAGCACCATGCTCTCCAGAACTTTCAACCATAAGACACCAAGTTACACACCCATATAAAACAACAACTGAAATTGTAATTTACGTGCTTTGAGTGTCACGTTTTCATGAAGAATAAAGTAATAATAATCCAAACGCATTACTTTAATTTTTATAATCAGTTATAAGTAACTCTCAGAATAAGAATTCTTGATTGGCTGGAAACGGAAACAGTGTTGGGAAATTACTCCTACATGTTGTCTCCTCTTGCGCATGTGCTATTAGCCCGTCCCATTGGCCGTGTATTTTACTAATCGCAGTTTCTTATCTAATGAAAAATCTGAAAAAAAAATTCTAAGCAAGGACCAAATGTTTCAGGCTTGATTCCTCGGCGGGAAGACACGAATGGCGAAAACAGAGCTGCAGAGAACATTTCTTTCTACGTAATGGTGTTGGTCAATTCTCTGGCTTTGGCAGCGCAAGTAACCGGGTTCGTGGTGTGGCCTCTGTTGGAAGGGGGGGATAAACCCCAACTCTGGTTGCTTCCTATAGCTATAATATTAATATCCTGTGGATGGTGGGAAAACTACTACATCCCTGCCAAGAATTCAGGTAAACATCACAAGGTAAAATACCCAGTGGCCTACAGCCATAATAAATTTTAAGATAAAGTAAAGCCATGTAGGCGTTTGGGGGGAGTGGAGGTATAGCTCCTCTCTTCCTTGACCTCGGCACTAGATGGGGGTGAGTGGTCAGCATCACGCCTCGGCCGGCTTTACCCCCGGTACCCATTGTAGAGGAGGCTGGGTGGGCCCCAGAGCCAGTCTGGTCGCAGTGGCTAGAGGAAAAATCCTCTGTCCCCGTCGGGGATCGAATCCCGGTCGTCCAGCCCGTAGCTAGTCACTATACTGACTGAGCTATCCGGCTCATAATAAATTTTAAGATGGAAAAATTAATCATTAACCTCGGTCGCTCCCACACACGTTATTAAATTAAAATAGTCCGCTGAATAAGTAAATTTGTCCTTATGCGCAATATCATAAACATGGAGATAACTCCCCATGTAGTTTTATTCATTCTACTGAATGCATGTGAATGATCAGCTAAAAAAAGAGATGTAAATGAAACTTAATGGACAACTGTAAACCCTGATAAAATAATTAAGGTACAAACATTGATATTTTAATTAATTATACAATTTTCAGACTTTCCCTGCAATTTTAGTAGTTTAAAGTCGAATATCCATCGAAGTAACTATGTTAAAATAAAATTTACGTCATTCAAACTTTTATTCATTTAACACAAAGAGGCAGTACAAATTTATAACATCGCATCTATGTGTGGTAACGACATTACCCAAAGAAGACCTGAATATGACAAGTATAATGTCAAAAATACAAAGAGCTCTCGAGTAGACGATAGTGATTTAGTCGTAGTAATAACTTATTAGCTTCGAGTTCTGATCGATTAAGTCCAGCAGAAAGAGCCCCGATTTATATTTCGATAGAAGGCTTGATGGGCTATGGGCCTATTCGGCCCGCGATGTTAAATAAATACACAAACCTACTGTTCAGTAACTCTATTAACTGACTCTCGCTTCCCCTCAGAAATGGTAAAGTTCCTCAAGAGACTGAAAGACACACGGCACTACACATTCTTGTTCATATCGATATGGAAGATGATCTGCGTGTTACTCACATTGCTGGTAGTCACTTACATCGAGCACGGCTCCGTTCAAAACCTATTCGATTTGTTCGAACCAAGTTTCTCAGCACGCAACATACCCATCAAAGAAGTAAGTGCAATGCCACCAAAACCAATCATTTTACGGAGTTTATAAAATAAACACTTGATGCTGAGGCAATGTCTAAAAAGTATTTGAGGTTCTCACGGCGGTGAACACAAAGATGGCTGTCTTCTGGGTTGTAGCGTCGTGTAGTTTGGTAGAAGTTACCAATGTTTCTTCCTCCATCATTAGGCCTTATCAGGGCAGCAAGTACCTCATAAACGCTGATAAACTTCTAACAGATTACACGGCACTACAATCCAGAAGATAGCCATCTTCATTAATTAAAGTTCTCACGGCTAGTACGAAGATCGCTGTCTTCTGGGTTGTAGCGGCTTGTAGTCTGGTAGAAATGTACTGACCTCGAGAGGTCCTTGCTGCCTCCATCATCAGGCCGAGATGATTGTAACCAATAACCGTCGCGTTTGATTTGGCTTTATAAAACATTTTTTTCTAATTCCATTGGTTATGGCCTTGGTCTTCTGCTTTGGTAAAAGTAAAGTAAAGTTTGTCCCACTATACGCCATGTAGGAGTTTGGGGTGAGAGGAGGTATAGCTCCTCTCTTCCTTGACCTCGGCACTAGATGGGGGTGAGTGGTCAGCATCACGCCCCGGCCGGCTTTACCCCCGGGAAAGGACCCCGGTACCCATTGTAGAGGAGGCTGGGTGGGCCCCAAAGCCGGTCTGGACGCAGAGGCTAGAGGAAAAATCCTCTGCCCCCGTCGGGGATCGAACCCCGGCCGTCCAGCCCGTAGCTAGTCACTATACCGACTGAGCTATCCCGGCTCATCTTCTGCTTTGGTAAGACGATAAATTACAAATGTTTCCAAACAAATTTCTCAGGAAAATAGGCGATGACCAATTCTGGATATTACACCGACACTAATTATGGAGTCGATAAGTTTTTGCGAAACGTTATAATCATCTAGAAGACTACACAACGCTCAGGAAGTCTAATCGCGGGGTTAAATTTTAATTGTTTCACTTTCCGTTATAATAACGGAACGTCAGTTGGCGAGTGAGTTAGTAATTGACTATTGATTTAATTTTCTACAACGCCGGTCAAACTTAATCTAAAAATGTAATAGCAAGGTACACCCGTGACAATGTGAACACTGAGACGAATCTATTGGCAGGTTTCGGCATTCAACGACACCAGTATCCCCGACGATATAGACGCTAAAGAGGTGGACGTGTACCGGTTTGAGGATGCAGCGTATTCCACAGCTCTGTGGATACTTCTCATACACACGTTGGCCTCATACATCTGCTACATATCGGGTATGTACATATATTATACTGATTTTACTTTTTCGTAATAAATGCTTATAACCGAATCGCATGGAAACTAAACTTTTTTTTTATTTAAGTCGAACTATCGTTTAACAGAGTTGTTTACCTGCGTTAGGTAAATAGAGCAAAGTTAATGCCCATGTATTTATGATCCAACTCAACAAATTACAAGAGACTCATTTTCATCTTCTTTCCTCATTCTTTTCCTTGTTCTTCTTCTCTTTCTGACTCTGCCCCCGAACAACTTTTCCTCGCCCTTAAGAAAACATTCCTCAGTCATTCCAGGGAAGTCAGATTCCAAAAATATACTGTCATATGCCAATATGTTTCAAGTAACGATGAGACAAAATGGACGTGAAATTTGAATCACGCAGAACATTTAGAAGGGGAAATAACACAGACAAGAAAACCCAGAAGCACGTTTTCACAAGCAGCTAAACATCGGGTAAAATAAATATACTTTAACACGAGTTTAATGAAACAATATATTGAGAAATGTACGACCACTCCCGGCACAACGCTTACAACACAAAGATCAGTGAATATCTCTTCCAGGGAAATTCGCATGCCGGATACTGATACAGAGTATGGGTTACGCGTTGCCAGTCAACATTACGGTTCCTGTGGTCATCTCCTTGCTGATCACTGTCTGCGGCCTGAGGAACGGTGACCCCTGCTACTTCAGAGGTACTATCCCAGACTACTTGTTCTTCGAGTCCCCGCCCTACTACCTCCTGGAGGACTACCTCTCCACACAGGTGCGAGAACGTTTCAATACAGATATTTCATATTTCTCGATGTACCGTCTCAAATTTAATTTAACTATCATCAGAGCTGATTGATCGATGGATTTATTGTTCATTTTTTGTTAAATAATGCTGATTCAACTGCAGAGGTTATCATCACGAATCCTCTCTTTTAAGATATAATTCTAGAGCAGGATTTGAGGTACTCACGACGTAGAGTACGAAGATGGCTGTCTTCTGGCATCCATCTTCACAATCCTAAAGTTAGCTCTGAGATTGAAGAAGTGGAAAAACCAGTCAAGATAACCCTGCAGTGAAGTAAACTATTAAGATCATATTAAGCTCAAATATTATTTATTGTTATAAATTTTGGAAAATGTTATTTTATCTATTACAGCAGAGTCCGAATTATCCGACCTGCCGTTTCGGAACGCTCAATTTTATTAACAGTCAACTCAAATGTCTGATGCTTACTGGAACCACCATAACAACTCAGAAGTTAAAACGTTTTACTCTGTCTCTTAAGATGCTTATTAAAATTATTTCCAACTTTATTATTTTCAAAAAACAATATGACAAAATAAATCTGGTTTTAAAGGGCTTAAATGTTGTTTCCCGGGGTCGATATATGAAATGTGACAAACTATATTTATGAGATTTGGTTTTTCACGGGGTTCAAAAGTTCCAATGTTTTCGACTATGTTGGATTTGAAGATGACGGCAATAGGGTCCTAGAAAAGTTAGTAACCACGTACAAGTCTACTAGACGTCATAACCCACACTGCAATTCCAAATTTCTTTAGTAGAATGCCCTCGGTCACATTTCAAAAGTGGTTGCTTTGCGTCACGTGTTTCTGATGTTGTTTAATGATGTCCCAGCACGCTTGGATATGGCTACTGTGGCTCCTGTCCCAGACGTGGATCACACTTCACATCTGGTCACCGAAAGTGGACCGCCTCATGTCCACAGATATACTGTTTACGATGCCTATGTATGAGTCGCTGTTTCTGGACCAATCCCTGGCGCTCAACAGACGACATGATGAAGGAAACGAAGTATTGACACAGGTAATATTAAACACTTGTTTCTCCTTATGTTTGAGCAGCAGAGTGCTAAACAGAGCATTTCTGTCTAAGAGTGATCCAGAATTAGGAGGACAGGGAAAATTTCACAAGGAGGTGATCGAATTGAAAAGACGTGGACGGCTCACGACTAAGCATCGGAAATAAAATAAATTCATACAAAGTAAAATACTTCTTAGACGGAACATATTAAAACGGATATTAAACAAATAGAATGTGAACAGAATTTAACTCGCTCAGCATTTTACCTACTATGTTAAAATACCAAAGATTGTGCTTATTTGAGAACATAGTTTTGAACACAAAATTGGACCTACGAGAGGGGAAGTAACAGAACGAGAAAAATCAAATCGGCAAGAAGATTCAATTGCGTGTAAGTTTCGTCAGATATCAAATCAATGGGAGTGAGACGGACGTGGAGGTTGAGAAAGGCGCCAAATTCAATAAATTTCAAACGAATAATGTTAAAAGGAATCTCGTACATAATATGGGAAGGGTTAAAGGCTCAAATAATTATTTTTTTAAAACATTCATGAATCTAATTTTAAGGAACATAGATAAAAGTGTTTGAAGTTTATCTGTAGTTAAATTTACCCATTTCTTAGAAATAAGAACAAGCAATTTGGTATAATATAAAAACGAAATATTGTGAAGAATTGGGGAAATTACAGAAAGAAATTCGTGACAGTTCTATAGGATTAGTTAAATTACGGATTTATACTTGGTAAAGGTTTGCAAGAAACTAGCGTAGTCCGCGCAGTGGCAGAATCGTGAGAATTCAGCCTCTACCTAAGTAAAAATCACAACCTATATGTTCGGTGTTAATGCTGACAAGACTGTAACCTTAGCTAATGTTCGATGTTTAATGTTGGCAAGACTGTAACCTTAGCTAATGTTCTAAGTTTAATGTTGGCGAGACTGCTACCTTAGATAATGTACGATGTTTAATGTTGGCAAGATTGTAACCCTAGCTAATGTTCGATGTTTAATGTTGGCGAGACTGCAACCTTAGCTAATGTACGATGTTTAATGTTATCGAGACTGTAACCTTAGCTAATGTTCGGTGTTTAATGTTAATGAACTGTATTCTTGGCTTTCTTATGCCTTGTGCCTTCGTCGAGGAAAGGTTGCTGCAAGTTCTGTACTAGTTTGAAGTTTATTTAATAAAGAAATAGTCCACTGTATTGGGACATAATCCCATACAAGGAACACCATAATCACAACAAAGATCAACTAGATGATAAATGTTAGGAAAATAATCTCTATTTGTACTGAAAATAATATGAGATTCATAAATACAAAATGCAGCGGTCACTCATTGTTAAAGCAGGTGGGGCACTTGAACTTAGAAAGTTTATTTATTGATAAGAATTGGGCTAGTTAAATGCCTGGTCAAATATCAGGCTTTGGTGTTTGTAATTTGGAACCAGTGATTAATTCTTATGTTACCAATTCTCTATAATTGCCTAGATTACGTAGAGTCGCGTAACAGAGTGACTGTGTTTAATTCACCTGAAAGGATTTAGAAGGCTGTGGCCTAGAATATTTTAGATTTAATTCTTGCATCCGTATGGAAGGTTTAAGAAAATCGCGAAAAATATTCGAACAGCTGTGATCTGAGCAGAAATTCATAACCGAAACCTCCCGAAAATAATGAAGGTGTACTAACACGTCAACAAAAAAGTATGGTTACAGATATCTGGTTGATCCTTTATTGGCTCTCATGACAGTCTCGTGTGTTTCAATGTCATTGTCAGGAACTGGAAATCGTTGGCCACGAAGAAGAATTTGCAATGGAGCACAAGCTTCATCAGGACATGATGGACCCAAAGGCAGATATAGTGCGGCAATCTGATCACATCAGGAGGGTCTACGCATGCGCAACCATGTGGCACGAGACGCCGGACGAGATGATGCAGATGCTAAAGTCCATCCTCAGGATGGACGTGGACCAGTCGGCTCGTCGACTCGCTCAAACGTATATGGACATTGTGGACCCCGACTACTATGAATTTGAAAGTGAGTTTAGCTGGTCAGAATTCCACCCTGACAATCTATCTAAAGTTTAGACATTGACATACCACAAGCACAGCAAATTATATATACTAATTGGATCTCAGAAATATTAAGTAACCGGAGATTACTTATCTTATAACCTTTCATATCGTGTGGATATTTGTGTGAAATCTCATGGACCATCTTCCATTCTAAGCTATTTATTCGTTTCAGTCCTCGTGATTCAATTAATCATGTCAGTTCATATACTTGGTTCACACCATTGCACTATTTAAAATCACACAACGTTATAATTTCTAAAATTACAATTCAGTAAAGTAGTAATATATGAGTTTAAGTAATATCAACCGATTACGTCGCTGTCAGGAAATAGGACACGCTGGTAGCTACTTGTTCAGAAAAATGACTCATTGGGAGTCCAACCTATCAGCAAGGCAGTTCGATGCTATTGAAACCATTATTGTATTTCAAAGTGTAATATGTGAACAAGCTGGATGCCACTTTTGTGAATTTATCCTGCTAATTTTACCTAAGTTTCAAACATACTATTATTATGTAACAATTCTTCCAGCCCACATTTTCTTCGATGACGCATTTGAAATAAGTGAAGAGAATGATGACGAAGTAGTTGTGAACAGATTCGTCAAGGATCTCATGGTGACGATAGACCAGGCAGCCACCGAGGTTCATAGTACCGAGTATCAGCTGAAGCCGCCGAAGAAGTTCCCCACTCCGTATGGAGGGCGGCTGGTATGGACACTGCCTGGCAAGACCAAGATGATCGCGCATCTCAAGGACAAGGAAAAGATCAGACACAAGAAACGATGGAGTCAGGTAAGGCACATTACCGTCCTTGCTCAAGGTTTCCATTGCTCCATAGTGACTGATTAACAGCTGGACAGCCGAGGTTCTAGTCCCGGCAGAGGCAGACATTTCTCTCTTTGTCACCGCGTAGACTCTACGGCGCAGCCCATGGCTGCGATAAACCATACATCACCCATCTGAGGGCATAGCAGACTCTACAATGAGTGGTCTGTTGTCTCTAAGACCCATAATTTATTATGAATTTATTATAATAGCCGTCAAGGTCACAGTAGAATCGTACAACGTTGCAACACGAACTGTGAGTCCTAGGATAGTGATGACAGCTCATAACTCGCAGCGTGGCAAAGCTAGCAACGCTGTATTGTTGATTTACAGCCACGCAGTAAGGAGAGGGGTATTAAATACTTGCTTGCAGTTACAAAAGAAAATAATGTACCGCAACTTTAATGACTAGATACATGAACAAAATATGCATTAAAAAATATGGAATAGTTTTAAAAATAAAAAATAAAACCTGAAGATGATGCTGAGACATCGAAACATGTTGTTATATATAGCGCAAACTGTAACATCGAGGAACGATGAATAGCGCGAAATATTTATATCAATTTTAATTTTTAACATCAATATTAAAATAGTTTGTGTATGGACTTGAAGAATAAATATATGTATGAATTGAAAACACAAACATGACGCATCTAAACTATAAACAAAATACAGGTCATCAATGTGAAAGTTTACACCTGACTTGTTATTGCAGGTGATGTACATGTATTACCTCCTGGGACACCGCCTCATGGAGCTGCCCATCCCCGTGAAACGCAAAGAAGTGATAGCGAAAAACACGTTCATCCTCGCTCTAGACGGAGACATCGACTTTAAACCAGAGGCAGTGCATCTGCTGATTGACCTCATGAAGAAGGACGACAAACTAGGAGCGGCTTGTGGACGAATCCATCCCGTCGGGAATGGTAGGCAGTCTCAGCAAATTTTCCTCACGACGTACATAAGACGTCTTCGTTCCTCAAATCCTTTCCTCATACCCCTAAGCTTCTAGACATCAATCTTAAACCATGAAAATCCATTTATATCGTTTCTAGCACAACAAACTAACTATTCTTCTGTTGCCAATTCCTGTTATCATCTCATTATAAAATATTAATTTGTATTATTAAAACAAATTAAATGTGGGCAATATTATGCTCCCCGTTTTCAACCTTCGCACATGGGGCCCCATCGCCTACTAAATCTGTATTCGGCCCCACTCTCTTTATGACAGCGTACCTGGTTTGCTGGTCTAACTAACTAACTAACTAGATGGCTACCGAACCCGAAGGTTCATCACCGAATTAACCAAAAATCTCCTCCGGACCCTGTCCTGGGCCAACAAAATCCAGTCTCCTTCAAATCCTATCTCCCATAGAGGGGGTTGGGCGTAAGGTTAACAATCTGTCACCGTAAAAAAAGCATTGTTAAGAACACATTAACTAAGCCTCGGATCAGGACGGACTCTTTGGCACGACCATGGCAATTGAAAAAGGATATGAGATTTGGTTTACTGGTCTAGTGCCAAAAATGTCTTGAAACACAAACTTGTGTATTCGATTCTTGAAATTATAAGCTTACCATTATCAGTAATGTTTTGTGTAGCCTGTCCTTGTAACATTAACATTATTATAAACTGATTGGTGGCAAATGCTTCGTGTATTAAAAATTATACGTATACACTAATACATATATAAAATTCGCCTGTAATTATATTTCTGTAGGTCCTATGGTGTGGTATCAGATGTTCGAGTACGCTGTTGGCCATTGGCTGCAGAAAGCTACAGAGCACGTGATTGGCTGTGTACTGTGTAGCCCGGGTTGCTTCTCCTTGTTCCGTGGGGTGGCTCTTATGGACGATGCTGTCATGAAGAAGTACACTTCTTTATCAAGCGAAGCTATACACTACGTACAGTATGATCAGGGTGAGACAATTGAATGCTTCTCATGACTTTGAGTCAGAATGGTCTTTCAAACTTTACAAAATCTGTTCACGGAAATTATTACTTTATTATTCGGCCGGAGCGAGAATCTGTCTACTCAGCTCCATCTAAAGCTGATTAGACGTAACGTGTGGCCCTATATAAAATATTCCGATACTTAAGATTTGAAACACGTGATTTACAACTTCTTCTTCTTATTCTTCTTCTTCTTCTTCTTTGCCAATTAACCAACTTTTCCTGCGGCCTGAACTTATGGCACATTCCATATATATATTGGACACTGTCCGTTGTGTGAGATATATTTGGCATCCCTCTTCGTGTACCTCAAATGTAGGTCAGATACTGGACACTGTCAGACATAACACTAGACACGAGGCCTGTATTACAGGTGAGGACCGATGGCTGTGCACGCTGTTACTACAGCGAGGGTACCGGGTTGAGTACTCGGCTGCCAGCGACGCCTACACGCACTGCCCGGAGAGTTTCGACGAGTTCTACAACCAGAGGCGACGGTGGGTCCCTTCCACCATGGCCAATATCATGGACCTGCTAATGGACTACAAACGAACCGTTGCAATCAACGACAACATATCGTTTTTCTATATTTTGTATCAGGTACGTCGCTAGTAAGGCGGTTCTAGAGAAATATTTTTTGAAAATGAAAAATCCTTACTAGAAAATCTTTCTTGCAAGACAAGAAAAGAACTTTTACGAAAATAACTCCATTGTGAAGATTTATATTTGAGAAATAACAGTCGTTTAGCTAGTGATGAAATTTCCCTCCTGTTATGGAACTCGAAGATACATTGCCATGGTGACAAGAGCATGCCATTGATCCACATCATTAGTTGAATTCAGTGAAATATTATTCAGTTCAGAAACAACTGACGTTTATCTACTTTTCACCTTACTAACTGTCTGATAATAAGACAGTTTACGCCACTAATAAAACAGCCTCCCGTACAAAAGACGCAATCCTGAGCCAGTTCCATCCACCCCCACCCACCATCCTAATTACATTAGATCAACCTCAACTGTCAGAAGACAAATCTCACCTAAATAATATTTAAAAGACAGTTTTTACCTCAAAGAAAACACAACTCGTCACTATTACAGAGATAAATTCGTTAGCGTTGTTTAAAATAA
This sequence comes from Zootermopsis nevadensis, assembly GCF_977971745.1. NCBI lineage: Eukaryota > Metazoa > Arthropoda > Insecta > Blattodea > Termopsidae > Zootermopsis > Zootermopsis nevadensis. The sequence goes on along the minus strand of NW_028259153.1, from coordinate 8,074,867 downwards.
TAATCGCTGTTCGGTCTGAGAATCATACAAAATCCATAAATAAACTCAGTATCAAAAGTGCAGGTATACTGCATTTGGTTGCGAGATATAGAAGTGGAGGGACATCCTATGCGCCCTATGGCACGGAGCACACAGACAATTTCCTTTCTTTGGGTCCTAAAGGGTTACAAATAAGTTACTGAAGTACAGTAAAACCCCTCAAGTTGACACCCCTATATCCCGGACACCCCTCTGTATTGGACACTTGGGCATAATTGGAACTGGCGAATATTCTATGATTTTACATGTCCACAATACCCTATATCTTGAACACCGTTTTATCCTGAATCTTGAACATCCCTTTTGTTGTAAGTTGGACAGGTTCTTGCACTTAGCTCAATACTTTTCAGGAAAATGTTTACAGTTATTTTGTTGTCTCTAATTTCTGACTGAGGAATGCCTTCTATCTGGAGGATTAGCTTATGGTGGAGGTTGGGAGACATTGAACCCATCATTCGAATGCAGTGAACGTGTTTAGTTATTCTTCTGTTGAACCCTTCACTGGACTACAGTATTGCAGATACAATTTTAACTCCATCAGTACCATGCTTCCATTTTAGTTCAAACTACGTTAACAGAAATGGGAACATTTATGGAATTAACTTTAGAAAATTTCATTGAGGTTGGAGTGTAATGAGCAATGCATGGGAGTGGGTTTTAAAAGATTATTATTATTGTTGTTGTTATCAATTCTTAATTCAAGTAAGCCTACAGTAGTTAGTTCATGTAAGTAAATAGATTACATTGCCATTACACCACAATCTGAAAGGATGATTTTTCCCTTTATCTTGGACACCTCTGTAAGTTGGACACATTTTTATGGAACTGTAAGTGTCCAACTTAGAGAGGTTTTACTGTAGATCTATTATTTAGCCACAACCATCAGTAAATTTTGAGAAAACAAGTATAAAACGTAACTTTAACAACTAAAAGGCTAAAAGCGTTTTGGTATCAGAAGTACTCACTGTAATCTCCTGCAGGTCTTGATGATGGGGGGTTCCATTCTGGGACCAGGCAACATCTTCCTGATGTTGGTCGGAGCCTTCGTGGCAGCATTCAAAATCGATAATTGGACCAGTTTCATGCTCAACATTGTGCCCATCCTCATTTATATGTTCGTCTGCTTCTTCTGCAAATCCAACATACAGGTACGTCAATATACGTTAATGAATAATGTTTAGTTCTGGCCATCTTTACTGACATGATTGCTATCGATACTTATAACTCCGCACTAATTAGCAGATCAAAAACGTGTCCCGTTTTCATGAAATCCAAAATGCCATCGACGTATCTACAAAAACCCGCGTTATCACTATTTGGATTAAAATCCAATCCTAAAGTTTACACGCTATTTTATCAGACGTTCCAAAGTAAAAGTCCCATCTATTCACAGACATCCGAAGCAATTTCTACCCTTAAGGTTTATCGACCCATGTTCTGTATGACTCTCGTTTCTGCCATGCGTGCTACGTAGCCCACTCAGTTCATCCTGCTGCATTTAATCATTATATTCAAAGATTTAAAAAATCAATGTGCAAAGTGCAATACGCGACGTTTAAAGCACGTAACGACTTGTAGGACCCAAAAAAGTCGATCGCTGATTGGACTCACGGTCGATAAATAGATCTAAGTTCTACTTCTTTATGTTCTGATGTCTTTTGAACTCAGAGGCCTTGTGACGTGACCATCACCTTTCCAAGGAGTTTTTATCATATATCTAAAACATTCAGTGTTAATTCAGAGTTACTTTTTGGACCGGGCGAAGAAACTTAATTCGTTATATATGCATAAGAATAACAATGAAAATTAATATTTACATATGTGTCAGTAATAAGAATCAATCCCACGTATATAAAATAACGAGAAATTGATGTGCATAAAACCTGTTGCAATAACTCAGAGATTCTACGTGTATCTTCTTGTTCGCTTGTCTTCAGCTGTTGGCTGCGAAGATCATCAGCGCCATCTACGGTCTGGTGATGATGGCTGTGTTAGTGGGCATAATGCTGCAGATTGACGAGGACGGTCCCTTAGCCCCTTCCTCTTTGTTCTTCTTCGTTGTCGCGGGAGAAATGATCATAGCAGCCTTCCTCCACCCTCAAGAGTTCATCTGCCTGCCTGCTGGAGTTGTATATTACGTCACAGTACCTTCCATGTACTTGTTGCTCATAGTGTACTCCATCTTCAACCTCAATGTTGTCAGTTGGGGTACGAGAGAAACTGTCACTAAGAAGTCGAAAATGGTGAGGAATATTTTCTGAGTTTGGTCAGAAATGAAGACTGACCTACGAAATTCCTTACATCTCTTTAGCATACAGAATATTGTAATTGTCATGTCGTTTATGACAGGCAGTAGTTAAGCTCGTTCCTTTTATAGAGGGAACGTTTAAGTTCAGGGTTGAGCAACTATATAAATAAATGCGTGTAGAATAAGAATGTAAACGTAATAATTGAAATCATTCAAGAACTTATGTTCAAGAAAGCCTCATAATATTATTAACTGTACAGGATTATACAGCGTTATAGTCAAATATCTAGTATAGGAAATGCACACACCTACACTTCTGAATTAAGTGACTTTACAGGATCGAGTTCTTGACAAAGTAACTGAATAAAAATATACTCCCTCCCAATCTCACGTTTCAATAGGAAATTTACATATATCAACACGTAACAATAATCCGCGGCTGGGCCCTATCCTTGGGTAGTCAAGATTAATACACAATTTCACAATTTATTTATCTAACTGTATGATTGAATTAAAAGTTATCTTCATTCCCACACCTAGAAACTCCAAGAGGTCACTTCCCCTTAGATTTTCTGACAACAATTTTGTACACATTTCTCTTTTTCTTTTCGAATATTCCTCATTGATTTTGGTCATCCTAATAATGTTTATGAGGATTACAAATTACAAAGATTCTCATTAAGTAATTTTCTTGTTCTTCCCCTGTATTAGGTCAAACGTTTTCGTCAGTACGCTATTCTTAAGTACCCTAAATCTTCATTCAACCTTTTGTGCGAAAGAAAACAAGAGATTGACGCTCATATAAAATGAAAAGCAAAGTTTATTGTTGTTGTTGTTATTAGGATCATCATCATCATCATCGTTTCCGTCATTATCATCAATAATAAAGTGTTCGGTCACCTGTCGGTATTAAATACTGGAGAGTCAATGATGAGCTCGCAATCCACTTTTAGGAAATGGAACGAGAAAAGAAAGCCGCAGAAGAGGAGAAGAAGAAGGCAAAGAAGAAGTCGTTTTGGGGCTTCCTGAGACCAGACCAGAGTAATAAGGATGACGAAGAGGGTTCCTTTGAATTCTCAATGGCCGGACTTTTCAAATGCATGTGCTGTACTCATCCAAAAGGCGCAGAAGAGAAAGTACAGCTCTTGCGCATTGCAGACTCGTTGGAGAAAGTTAACAGGCGATTGGACAACATCGAGAGGTGAGTAGCCTGATAGCTGTTAGGCAGCAAGAGGAGCCTCAGGAAGTTAACACGATCCAATAAACATACGATAAGTAAGAAATTATTGTTTAAAATGGCAGAGCTCAACAATTACTTTTCATCTCCAAGTTCAATAAATCAATTTTCTTTGATTTTCGTATTGGTAAATTGGACTAAATAGATGAGTCAGATGAATTTAACTTTCGTCCTTATCACCCCTAGTTCAAGTGAACCTCAACCCTAAACTTATTCTCGAAAACTGAAAAAGGCAATGAAACTGACAAAAGACATAACATTTATTTTTTTGTAAGATTTGAGGTTTTCACAGCGGTGAGTATGAAGATTTCCGTCTTCTGGGTTGTTGCGCTGTGTAGTCTGGTCGATGTTTACCAACGTTTCAGAGGTCATACTGCCTCCGTCATCAGGGCGATGAGTATGAAGATTTCTGTCTTCTGGGTTGTTGCGCCGTGTAGTCTGATCGATGTTTACCAACGTTTCAGAGGTCATACTGCCTCCATCATCAGGGCGATGAGTATGAAGATTTCTGTCTTCTGGGTTGTTGCACTGTGTAGTCTGGTCGATGTTTACCAACGTTTCAGAGGTATACTGCCTCCGTCATCAGGGCGACAACAACCCAGAAGACAGAAATCTTCATTTATTTTTTATTTATACCGTTTTCTGGTATTTTGTTCTGGCAACAAAGCAGGAAAAAATAATATATGCCTATGTGCAATGTTTTTATCGAAACCGTTCATTATGTTTACAAGCAAAAAAAGTGTGTTTTTAATTCCATGTAGCAGTCTTTCTGGAGAAGTTAATAATCACCTAACCTCTTATGGAACCGGTGGCTTCGATATGGCGCTCACAAGATGCCGCCACTGGACCATAGTCACGGCTCTAATGATGAACCAAATTGCATCCAGAGTTGTCTCATTATTACCCTTTTATCTATCCTCTACACCTAGGTGAACAGCAGGAATGCTGATATTTTTATAAAAAATACTTTATCCAAAGTGTTTTGCAAAAAGACAACTGTCATAACGTAAAATCCACTTTTGCTGCAAAAGGTTTTGGTATTTTACGACCAATACACTGTCCTAGACTTTTCATAACTTGAGAACAGAATGAATACATCCTCAAACGCATGTCCTGGATGAACAAATCTGTATAATATAAAAATCCTTTAATGTCAATAAAGCAGACAAAAATTGTTCCAGTCTTAGATTTTTATATTCGCATTTTCCATTCTTCTACTGAAGATGGTGGAATTTTCTTTATGGGCCTCGAATTCAATGTAAGATGGTGATCATTTCAGGTCCGTTGATCCTGTTTCACAAAGCCAGCCTCGACGGCGCACAACTCTCAGTCTCAACAAGCGAGATTTAGACCCCCTGGCGGAGGACGAGGACGAGGAAAACGACACCGAGGACACCGACAGCTTCACGGATAACGAGGGTGAGTACGACAGTCACTGACGGCGACGTTCTCTAAGGCCGTCATGGTCACGCGTTCAAATTACAGTTTTATATTTCCAAATTTATGAAAGCAATGTTATTATGCAAACAAATTGCTTCATCAAGATTAAAAATCGAGCAACACAAGACTTGGATGCTTCAGCATTTAATTAACAGGGGTTCTCAAACTTTTCCAGACCACATGCAGACGCAGCCCGCACAAGAGTTTTTGGTAACAATGTTACCTGTACGATAAAAAGTAGTTTCTTGTTATCAGAAAACAAATATTGTAAAAGTAGTTAGCATTTTGCGATCACTACCGCTGTGAGTAAAAGATCAGTTTAATGAAAAACATCTAATCAACAACTGGGATGAGTCTTAACTAACTAGATGGCGTACCGAACCCGAAGGTTCATCACCGAATTAACCAAAACCCTCCACCGGACCATATCCTGGGCCAACAAAATCCAGTCTCCTTCAACTCCTATCTCCCATAGATCCCGCCTCAGATTATCCTCCCATCTACGTCTAGGTCTCCCCAGCGGTCTCTTCCCCTCAGGCTTCCCAACCAGCACCCGGTGCACACCTCTTGTCCCATCCATGCGCGCTACATGTCCCACCCATCTCATTCTTCTCGACTTAATCACCCTGACAATATTGGGGGAGGAGTATCAATTTTTAAGTTCGTCATGGGATGAGTCTTACTGATAAAAACTTCTGAAAATATAGATGTGAATTACAACAGAAACTAGACTTGATATTAAACCATTACTCAAGTAAAAACAGGTCAAAAATCCCACTAATAAATGATTTTGTTAAAGGAAGCTGTTGAGTAATATTTTAATCTCTCTGTAATAGTATGTCTAATTTAGGCCCATATTAAATAAATTACCAAGAGGCTTCAATAGACTGTCTTCTTTTATAACACTGCGGTCCGCGAGTCGATACGAAAATAATAAAGTGGCCCATGGTCTGGAAAAGTTCGAAAACCCATGTTATAAGAGAAGATAATTTATTTAAACGCCAAAACATTTAAAGATTGCTGTCTTCTGGGTTGTTGCGCTGTGTAGTCTGGTCGATGTTAACCAACGTTTCAGGGGTCATACTGCCTCCGTCATCAGGGCGATGAGTATGAAGATTTCTGTCTTCTGGGTTGTTGCGCTGTGTAGTCTGGTCGATGTTAACCAACGTTTCAGAGGTCATACTGCCTCCGTCATCAGGGCGACATGTATCGCCCTGATGACGGAGGCAGTATGACCTCTGGTAAACATCGACCAGACTACACAACGCAATAACGCAGAAGACAGAAATATTCATACTCACCGCTGTGAAAACCTCAAATACTACATGCCATGACATTTCATTACATATACCACTAAATTAGACAAACTCTTGGAAAGAGGTTCACACATATTATTTAACAATTTCCTTTAACAAAACCAGTTACTAGTGGAATCATTGACACGCTTTTACTTAGTAATCTTGTTTCTTTGGGTTGCTATGAACCCGTGCATTCATCGAAGTGTTCATCAGTAAGACCCGTGCCAATTCTTGATTCTTTCTTATTCATTAACCTGATATCAGGTAACGAATTTTTTTTAGAGTGACACAGTGTAAGCAAAAACATACTTGAGACCATACAAAACACTGTAATACATTAAAAGACCTGCTGAAAATTCATAATACAAATCTTTAGTTTTACACACTCATAATTACTTCAAACTTCAACAGCCCGCACGTGAGACCAGGTATACAAAAGAGGATAATATTAAGATGTAAAATACGTCCTAACGAAATAAAGTATGAGTGTGGCGGGCTGCTATGGACAAGGTAGGCTACAGAACACAAATCATGTAACCTTTTAGCAACCGAAAGGTCTGGGGGACTCTGAAGCATAATAGCCTTGCTCTGTGTGCAGACATGGACCGAAAAGGAGAACGCGACGAACAGGTGACCCCGTACTGGATTGACCATCACCCGGAAATGAGGAAAGGTGTTGTCGACTTCCTGCCCACAAAAGAAGATCAATTCTGGAAGGATCTTATTGACAAGTACCTCTACGTTCTTGACAAAAACGCAGAGGCAAGCGACTTTCATCTTACTTTCGAGCACATTTGAAATAAAATTGTGCTGCCTTATTATACAATTTGAAAGAATAACAATATTTAAAAATTCAGTCCGCACCTCAAAGAAAACACAGTACTTAACCATTATAGAGATCAAACAGCTAATAATATTTGTCAGTGGTCTCAATCTATGTGTCGCGAACGTATTTGACAAGTACGACCAGAGGCTTTGAATAAAGGAACTATTATATAAAATTAAACATGTAAATTAAATAACCAATTAATTGTTAATCTCGCACTGTTATCCGTAACTGAGTATATTTTAGTAATTAGTTAAATTATAACAATAAACTCATATTTTAAACTTGGAATCAGAAATTAACGACAATGGTGGTATCAGTTACTGTTGGTGGTGGTGTTACAACAATGTCTATGAAGTTACCTCACCCCACTCTTTACCGCAAATGAATTCGTACGCACTCCTTCTGTTGACAGAGACTGCGAGGAACAGTGAATTCATATGTTTCTGTACGGAAGATTCTGTGTCGCCCAATTCTTACTCATACTTTATGTTGAGTATAATGCCTTTTGATGAAGGAATTTCCATTTTATAAAATAATTATTACAAGTAGTGCCCTTAAAAGCAGATATTTTTGTTACAAAAAACCAGTACGAGCAGGACCAAGCCAAGCCAAGTAAGATTTCTAAAAAATAGGTGTCAAAAATTTTAGAAATGTATTCTAGTTTCAATACGTCGCAAGAAAGATGAATATTCTAAGTGTCCTGATAACACCAAAAGGTTGAGAACCAGTGCGTTACATAATCAATCGCTGTTTCTTCTTGGTTTCATATAAAAACCGTAAATACTCTATCGTTAAAATAATGTTACATAATTACATTAAGTGATCACCACTGTGCTTTAAAGTATCAAAACGCCACGTCGTTCGAACATGGCTTAATACAATTAAGGAATAATTCGATCTGTGCTAATAAACATAATAACAATTTCTTTCTCGTAAGCCTATTTCTGAAACTACCTCCTTCCTGTATGAAGAGAGAAATATATTGAACGCGTTACTTTAAAACGAGGCAAAATCTTAGGTTGTTAAACATTTTAAATTGAAAGGAGAACTGGAGAAACAGTGTTTGAGTGATAGGCTAGTGCCTCGCCCTGAGAGAAGGTAAATGTCTATGAAAACAGTAGCTGGTGGGAGTCTGGTGCAGCGCATATTCGGCCTTCATAAGCTGCTGACTCACTCACGTCTACGCCCCGCCCCGGGAATAGGCTAACACGGAGTCAAACAGTCAGTTGATGTCAAAAAGAAAAGTGTGTAATGCACAACTTTGGTATTTACTCTCGATCAGTCTCGTAGGCTGTTGACCAATGCCCACCTCTTGTTTTTGTTGCAGAAGGAGAAGCTGGTCGCGAAGAACCTCAAAGACCTGAGGGACATGTCGGTGTTCGCATTCTTCATGATGAACGCCCTGTTTGTTCTTGTCATCTTCCTTCTGCAGCTTAGTAAGGATCAGATACACTTCAGCTGGCCTTTCGGTGTCAAGGCGAACATCACGTACGACAGTAAGACGTATGAAGTACGTGTCATGCAAAAAGCATTACGGTGTATTCCATAATTCCATGTAAACATGACGTATAATAGACCTACTACGTTAATTATGAGTCATTAAAATTATGTAGGCAGTAAAATAGCGCTATAAAGGCGTTCGACGATTAAAATCTATGATGTACTGTGGTGTAACAACCGATGGTTGGGTCTTCAGATCAGCTGTGGACTCGGCATGCAAAAGCAGCCGACTGCGACCGAATTACACATTCCGAGAAGTGAATTGACTTATTTAACTTGTGTCTGGTGCAATTTCAGATAACAATCACCAAGCAATACCTGGAGCTTGAGCCCATCGGTGTGTTGTTCATCGCTTTCTTCGGTGTCATCCTCATAATACAGTTTCTGGCGATGCTGATCCACCGTTTCGGCACATTGTCACACATGCTCTCCACAACACAAATCAACTGGTTCCGTGGTAGTCCTCACGTAAGTCTAACAAGCAACAAATACATCTGGTAGCCTATCTCGGATTCAATTTCCTAAGAGAGACTAAAAAACAGAATTGGGTTTTATAAACATTTCCTAACATGTGTATGGCATTCTCGCTTCAATTTCTTTTCGTCCGCGGTTCGATTCTTGGCTCGGACGTCAGTCAAAACACCTTCCCATTCAACAGTGTAACCTAAGCATATAAAAAGCGTTGTTAAACAAACTAGAAACATTCAGAAATCAATTTATTTATTGTATAAACCGAATCTTTTAGTCGTCAAGTAGACCTGCGTCTATCATGTCGTCTCAAACATTTAAAAAGACGCGCTAATTTAAATTATATTGATCCTGGAACACGCGCACGAAGTTTGTAAACATACTTCTGACTCACTCTGTATTTTAATTTTAGAATGGACCTCGCGTAACGTAAAATGATTGACAAAAACGTTCTCTGCAATAACGCTAGATGGCAAAACGTTCTATACAAAATCCTTAAAAGTACTTTGTAGTGAGGTTTTCTGGCTTCTCGTGACTTAGAAATTACGTGAAATAGAATAGTTTAAATTAAATAGGTACTTTGTGATGGACACTGAACATCTGAGGGTCTTTGCGATAATAATTTTACAGAATCTAAGTAGAATTACGAAATATGTTAATTAAAATAAAATAATACGTTAGCGAAGCAGGGCCGAGTACAATGACAAAGGAAACAGACTAAATTAGCATAATTACCTAGTAAATTTCAATGCAGTCTTTACACTAGTTTAATCTTGACCAGATATGTAATCAGGGACCATTTATTACTAATGAAGCACAACAGAGTTCAGCAACATAATGAAGTGTGTCTCTTTGTGTCCGACCAGTCTGACGACAAGGATGCAAAGGCCAGAGAGGTGGTGCAAGTCGTGAAGGGCCTACAGCAGCTGCGCGGAGCGGATGGCAAAATTGAAGACACGGACCCGATGCAAGAGAACGTTGGACGGCGCAAGACGATCCAGAACCTTCACAACAAACACCTGCTCAAGAAGAAGCAGTCCGTGCGAACGCTTGACACAGCCCTCAAACGACGGCTGTCCATGATGCCAGATAACTCAGGTATCAACTGCTTCCGAGAGACTCCCTCGAGTATTCCTTAAACACACTGCTTCCCACACTTTTTCCTTCATTACCCCAAACCGCTTATCAGAAAGTCCTTTTTACCTAATGTAGGTAAAACACTGTGTTTGTTTGTCAACAGTCTTTCGACTGGTTTGACGTGGTCCTCCATTTTCGCCTATCTTGCGCCAATCTCTTCATTTCACATATTTTTTGCAACCCACATCCTCAAAAATCTGCGTCACATACGAGGTGCGATCGGAACGTTTCTAGACTGCGCCTATAAAAACCCGTACACTTATCTCAGGTATTAAATTCATCCATCACCCTCGAAGTAGTTCCCCTGGGAGTGAACACAACGATCCCAGCGCCGCTGCCAAGCCTGGAAGCATCCCTGGAAATCTTTTTTTGTCAGCCTGTCAAGCACCATCTGCGATTCTGCCTAAATCTCTTCTATCGTCTCAAATATCCTTCCCTTTAGCTGAATTTTCATCTTTGGGAAGAGGAGGAAGTCACACGGCGAATAAGGAGGGTGCGGGATGACGGCCATGGTGTTTGAGGCCAAAAACTGCCGAACTTTGAGGGCGGTGTGCGCTGGCGCGTTGTCATGATGCGTCGCATGTGGAGTTCTTCCTTTAGAATCAGCTGACAGGTCCCATAGCCTATCCCAACAATGTCGCACAAGTCGTTGATGGTACGACGTCGATCTTCGTGAATGGCCTGCCGAATCTTCTTAACATTTTCGGGCGTTGTGCTCGAAGATGTACGTCCAGAACGCTCGTCATCATCGACAGAGGTTCGGCCATTTTTAAAACGTGAATGCCACACAAAAGTTTGTGCACGACCCATTGCGGACTCCCCAAATGCTTGCTTTAGCATTTCATAGGTTTCCGTAGCCGTTTTGGCGAGTCTCTGGCAAAATTTGATGCACACGCCATTCCGAAATCGCAGGAGGGTCGGTGTAATGCACTACCAAAACGCCCGTAACTAAGAAACAAATGCTAATTCGATGATGCCGGCTGGCACACTGATTCACTATGAATGTAGGCCGCACCCCCTAAAGGCAGAAGCTCGTACTACATCCGGTTCGCCCTCTATTGACACAGTCTTTAAACTTTCCGATCGCACCTCGTATTCCAATCTTTTTCTCCCTCTACAATTCTTTCCTTCAACTGTTTCTTCCATTACCAAATTAACCAATCCTGGGTGCCTCAGAATGTGTCCCACCATCCTATCTCTTCTTCTTGTAAGATTTTTCATTCGCCTATCCTGTCTAAGACCAGCTCATTTCGTACTTCATCAGCCCACTTAATTTTCAACATCCTTCTATAGTATCACATTTCAAACGCTTCTATACTTCTTCTTTGTGACTTTCCCACTGACCATGTTTCGCTTTCGTATAGCGCTGTGCTCCACACATGTAACTTCAGAAAAATCTTTCTTAATTCCAGGCCAGTGTTTGACACTAGTAGTAATAGTAGCATCGTACAATAGCCTGAAATACCTATGAAATAAATCCATAGCTTACAATAGGAAATGTTGATCAAGTTTAATTGATTTACCGGAGAGAACGACGAACTTAGTAAATAAATTTTTACGTTATCTAGATCTAGAAAACATAAAAAATTTTGATATTATGTTCGCCGTGCTGTATGGCAACTTCTCCGACAAATGTGCTGAGCGGGAAACAGAATACAGCAGGCGCCCTGTACTAGCCTGCTGAAAATACGACACGTATCATTCAGATCATAATGAAGAGAATACGCTTAGGAACTGCTGTGTTAAGTCACTACAGACTCTATTAAGCAAATTCATATAGTTGTAGCATATAACTGAAACCTAGGGAGCATTATTTTGCTGGCATATCCACGAGAACATACGATTCCTTTTACTTTAGCGATACTGCAAATCCCGAACATAATCCACATTTGGACTAGACATTATTTTAATTTCCCTTCTGAAAGTTAACGTTGGAGACTGAATGATGCAGAAGGATGGTTGCAAGTGCTCATAGGGCAAACTAAACAATGGATGTGTTACTATTATCAACTTTCTGGACCGAACTTTCTAACCATGGATGGAAATATTCTCTTTCCGGAACTTGGGGGGGGGGGGGGGGGGGTATCCTCTGCCAGACAATCAATTCGTCCCTTTTTGTGCATTATAATTAAAAAGAGAACTAAAATGTTACAATAAGTGCATACATATTGTAAAAGATCTTACTTGGCTTGATCCACAATTACTAATATTATGCAACATGACTATAATAATTTTTAACAATTGACACAATCGTAAACACTTTTTCATACAACTGTAGGCTGCGTGATTTCTAGAACTCTTCATGCGACGTTATAGAAATACGTAAATCGGGACCAAGTGTGGTGCAGAATCCGTCTTGAACAGTTGACATGCATTCAGCTAATGAAAAAACCTCTTGCTTTAAGAGAATACAAAATTTCACAACTAAACTCTAGCTCCAGCCAGATCAATCAATTTAATATTTCTTCAACCCACTTCAATGGCTTCGTTACAAGATTTCATTCTTATATTCCTTGTTTCGTCTCATAGAATATACAACGTCGAAACAGGTAAAAATATTATTATGCAAAAGGCATCTATGTTAGGTTTGGGAAGAGGCGTTAGGAACTCTTTAAATTATTAAACTATTCCGATATTCACTAGAGACACTGAGGAAGAAAATAAAAATCCCTCGGACACGTACGAAACACCTCTAAAATATAAAACTACAACTGTACTTATCCAGTACTCAGTTAAGATCGATCACACAACGAGAATATTCTTTCTGAAAGTGCCTGAAGTATGTATTTTGTCTGTAGGAGCCTACCCATTGGCAATGAGGAAGCTGACAGTTCGACGCGACACCTTGCAGCACGTTCTGTCTGTCGGAAGAAAGTCAGTCATCGAAGAGCGTCGTAAATCACAGATAAGGCGGGCGAGTCAAGGCTTGCCTGGGGCAAAAAGACTGCCCGCGGATATACACGAGGTATCTGACGAGGATTAGAGTCTACACCAAGGCCATTCAGTCCAACCAAAAACACCTCGTCTTTAAAGCTTAAGAAGAACACTTCCTTACCGGCAACTGGCCAACGGATGCAACGTAGTGTTAAATCTGTGTCTCAGACAATGGAAATGTATTTTGAACAGATCCTTATATTACCAGCGGAACTGAAGTCGCCAGATCGATGTCCTTTAACGTGAGCCAGGGAAGATATAATCTTGTAATCTAACAACTGAGCATCACACACTACTTTCTGGCTGTCGGTAAACCAGTGTACAAATATTAAACTAATACTTTCGACAAGAGGACCAATAAGTCACCGGTAAGATACAAATTTAACATAATCCTCATGCTTTATCTAGAAACTGAATCAAAGACGCAAGAATCCCACTGAGAGTTTAATGTTCCAAGAACTGAGGCAAAAGCTTACTGAGTTTGTAAGAACGATATCCTAGCATCTGAAACACACAAATGAAACTATGTGTAAGAACTACATATAGTTAGTGATAAAATAAAGCAAAATGTCAATTTATTATAATTTTATATCGAATTCGCATAGCATATGGACTAAATACACATAATCTACTCTGAACCTGTAAAATATGTTGCAAACACAGCGAATAAATGTGAATTGTGCCTTCAAATGTATCAGTTATGTGACAGCTATTATTTTAACCGTTAAATCATACCAACATAAAACTATATTCTTTAGCATAGAATTAATTTATTTCTGCATTCCTCTGAATTCAAGTTTAAGCTACGGCATGCTACGAGAGGATCTACCGAAAGGGTGTTGACAAGCAACCCTCTTCTTCCTGCAAATAAAGAACTTTGCTATTCTAACCCCACTGTAAGGCATGTAGAGTATTTTCAACAAATTCATACATGCGCAAAAGAGATTCAGCTCGCTTAGAAAGAAGCCCTGTGTACTTTGTCTGCCTTCCACAGTTTCCTTACTAAAAGCCAAATGCCTGTATCAACAGAACAATGAATTATATGCATAACCGAGATTCTCGAACAGGGCCTTTACGATAAGTTGATTAATCCATGAAGATAACGGCCTATGCCATGCTTTTCGAACGAACTACGAATTTTAGGCTAAAATACAACGTGGCTTGTGCTGTATATACTTTAAATTTATTGTTTCTGTAATGTAACATTGTATCAAGCACCAACTTATCAGCTTCGAGACTAGTATTGATAGCACAGCTTTTCCTTACGTTGCATGGCCTACCAGTTTAATAAAATAAAGTTTATGCTGTACACGTAGCATAGCTTGTCTACAGTCCACGACTGTAATCTTGAGACTTGCAAGGACTGCAGGAAGTCCGAAGCGTTAAAGGCAGACGCTATCTTTCCGCCTTCCTCCTTCACCCCGCAAGTCTCAAGATTACAGTCGTGGACTGTATCTATATTGCATATCGACGGAGCCTCTGTTCAACAACAGGACGACTTCAACATTTTGCAGTGTACAATGCAAATGTTTATTGATTATTAAGGTGGATTCTTATGTATCAACAGGACAATATAAAAATCATATTTTTATTGGAATGGAATAAACAAATCAGAAGTGAGCTAAAAAGATTTCGACATCAATATACATATTGTATACATTACAAAAATGCGTATATAATGTATTACTGGGTCCTTAGAATGGCGGTAATAAATAAATCAGTAATTTATGTATATATAAATATAATCCGCTGACATATTAAATTAATTAAACCAATGTAGACTACAGTATTACGGTGAACATTTACTTAGAATGCCTGGTATAACTTTTAAATACTACCTCTAAATAATTGATGTCTTTTTTACGAGATGTCGATAAAACACACAGATGTTAGAAAATATAGTTATCATATACATATTTAACAATATATGTCCTATGACGTTTATTTTTCATGATACACGTCACCGTCAAATGGCGTGAACTATCAAATGATCAAACCATGAGAACCTCAAGTTACAACTTGTGTTTGAAGCGGCCTACTTCTATTTCATGGCAGAAGGTATCCTTTCCGTGCTACATGTCCAACTCATCATATCGTCCTAGATTTTATTATTCATAACTTAAGCAGTGCGTAATTAACATACACTCTTTTTAAGGACACAGATTTGTGAATGATATCGATTCTTCCCTCCACTCTTACGGAACATGAAGCTACTTTACACGTAATATAAACCAACAGTTTTAACTGCGTTTAGAGGTTAAACTGTACTTGGTACTTAATTAAACATCAGATCATACAGACATTGAGGAAGTGGATATTTGAATCCGCGCATTATTGACCATGATATTAGATGGTGTTAGCGTTTATCTCCACGTTCCGGCCACTTTAACCCCGAGGACGGGGGCCCAGTACCCAACTGGCTGAGTGGACCTCAGACGGTTGGAAATTTTGGGGAAGACAAACACTTTCTTTCCAGATAACTTTCAACTTTACTTTGTAATGAAAAGGTTGACAGACACTGTTCCTCTATCTTGTGTATTTCATTTTTAACGTTCTTAGGAAACCCGAGTTTTAGAGAATAGAAGCTTTAAAATGCTGAAGGTCTCGGCAATGTGGCGACCCTCCCTCTGTCAAGTTGGTGGTTCTGGGCTTGGCTCCTCAGCGGGAAGCCTTTAGTTTACAGCCCTCATAATTCAATCCAGATGGACAGGCCGGCACTGCAGGTTAGAGGTCCCAAAACGAGTTTTATGTGCCGTCTCTCCCAACAACCTTTGTTACAGACACTGAACTGGTGGCGAGTCCAACAGGCCTGTTTTCATGATCTAACTAAACACAAATTTAGAATCATGCAACACGCATGGGAGACATGATAAATGCACACAGAATTTTACTCGAAAAATCTGCAGGAAAGAGCCCACTTGGAAAACTAACTCACTAGATGGCTTACCGAATCCGAAGGTTCATCACCGAATTAACCAAAGCCCTCTACCCGACCCTGTCCTGGGCCAACAAAATCCAGTTTCCTTCATCTCCTATCTCCCATAGATCCCGCTTGACATTATCCTCCCATCTACGTCTAGGTCTCCCCAGCGGTCTCTTCCCTTCAGGTTTCCCAACCAGTACCCGTTGCACACCTCTTGTCCCATCCATGCGCGCTACATGTCCCGCCCATCTCATTCTTCTCGGCTTAATCACCCTGAAATATTGGGGGAGGAGTACAGATTTTTAAGCTCATCATTATGCAGTTTTCTCCACGCCCCAACGTCTTCTCTCTTAGGCCCAAATATCCTCCTCAACACCCTCTTCTCAAACACCTGCAATCTGTGTTCCTCCCTCTGAGTGAGAGACCATGTTTCGCACCCATACAGGATTCGAGCCTGCTACCTCAAATTCAATTTGACTCAGTATACCATACTTAATTAACCAAAGCACTCCACAATACGTGTAACAAACGACAATAAATTTATAACCTGACCTGTGATCCAGACATGAAAACGTACCATAAATTCATTTTCCGCATTTTGTTTCACAATCTTTATCGGTGACCTTTAATCTCGGGACACAAGATTTATGAGACAGTGGCGAGCTGTATGGGGCTTCTGACATACTCTGGCTTCACGCACTCTAATTCAAGTTACTGCAGTCCAATTCACATCCTTCAGCTGTAGCCTACATATATTCAGATTACACATTACACTAACAACACTCGTCGATTGTGGTCTTGTGCCACCAGGTCCATCTAGCGCCCGAAAAAACAAAACACAAAAGCCCCAAAGTCTAGGAATACACGGAATTGTTGAAAGCTCTACGTTACTCCGTCATCCAAGCGTCAGAAGTGGTGGTGAAGTTCTCAAAATAATTATAAACACGTAATGATTAAATGAGCTAATGAATTCCAGAATAATCACATCATTGCATTACATACAATAGTTTTGAATAAATAAAATGGTTGTCTTATGGTTCCTGACGCCGTGTGGCTTGCACGTGATTAGAATCTATACAGAGGAAAATATCCCATCATACGATGTTCAACACCCACAAGATTACACAGCGAGGCCTTAGATATCTGATTAATATTGCATCATCCTGAGAGATTTTAAAAAAAGGGTCTGATTTTCTTGTTTCCCGACGTCGCAGCCGTAAAACCAAGAACTGCTAATGTTCCGACCTGCAGGATGGAACACAAAGTACATTACTCGTAAGTACTTGTTAGAATACCAAGAAGTTTAAAATCTGGCCACCAGATGGAACCGGTGTATCGATTTGGATTCTGGTAGGTATACGATCAATTATCATTTGTTAACGAGGAGTACAGAAACGAGACCAACACCTGCATGCGAGCAGAGTGCTTCAAGGTCGACCGCAGAGCGCTTTGTTCCCTCGCTTGCTTGCTCGCCCTGTCTGAGGCTTCTCTACATATACATGGTCCGCTAGACCGCTCTGTCGCAGCCAGAGTCTGAGACAAGACGGAAATCCACGGGTTTAAACAACAAGAAAACAACTCTTATGTATAAACAAGACACCATTAAGATCAGTGACCAAATGAATATAAAATACCACTACAAAGGTAGGCCTACTTTACTAATGACATTTTATGTTCTCTGTGCGGTGATGTCGATGCTGGTCGTATAGGTTGTACCGCCATGAGGTCCTCTGCGTATCGGAACATACTACCACCCATTTTCAGGGGACAGTCTTTGAGAAGATAACAGTCGCTAAGCTGGTCAAGAAATCCCCTTCCTTTTATGGAAGTATGTTCATTATCGTGCTCGTAACAGTCTGTCCCTGCACATTATCCAAAGCCAGAAGAATCAAATTCATCCCAACACACTTCGTATTTACACCACCTAGTTGATACAATCCTCCTAGGTACTCTTATGTGTACAAAGCGGTCTCTTCCCTTGATTTCCTGACTGCTGATAGCTTGAAATACGTTTATTGGAAGTTCAGTTTCGAATGGGCGTAAAACACGGTCGAGATATGGGGAATGGATTCCTCTGACCCACGCGATAGGGACCAGTGGTAAGCTCTTGTGAACACGGAAATTGCACCTTCGTATCCCATGAAAGGCGATGAATTTATTGACTCGTCTGTGCGACTGTTTGGCTTTTCCAGAAAGTCTTCGCTCCATGGAGTTTTACAATCTGACGCACAGCTACGTGCAGGTCCAGCAGATGCAGCCAACGTGAAGGGTGTTGTCTATGAAAGGAGCAGGTAGGAAACACCCCGTCTGTGGTACTGGGAACTTTCCTTAAACCAAACAACACTCTCACCGACCAACTGGCGTGAAGAATTGGTGGGTGGGGTGATGGTGGTGGTAACGAGGGGTTACCTCAACCCACTACTTAGATTCTGATTCAAGAACGAGTGGGGGAGGGGGGTTGGCTTGTTTAACGCCGAAATGTTTACGCTGTATTTAAGATGTTGCTTTTTCTTAAAGTTTGCTAATTGCGTGATTATCACGGCAAGGTATGTGCGGTTCTAAGCAAAAACTTCCTTGAAATCATGGCCTCCAAACCAACTTTTAACAGCTTGTTTTGGGCGCATGTCCTTATCTATCGAGAGACCAGCAGGTGGAGATATTTCAAAACAATAAAACAGTCTGCAGACCACCAGCAAACATTGCAAAATAGAAATTATTTGTTCTTAATTAACACACGTTTCACCCTGCTATTTGTTAAGCATCTCACCATAAACACATACAATCTTTATTGACCTCGTCACTAGATAGAGGTGAGTGGTCAGCTTCACGCCCCATCCGCTTTAACCCACTGAAAGAATAACCAGTATCCACTGTGCATTAGGATGGCTGAGCCCCAGAGCCAGGCTGAACACGACAGCCAAGACAAGAATCTGCTACCCCTGAAAATACGTTACACAGCACAACGCAAAGGACAGTCTGTCACATAAAAGTATGTAATTGTGTACTGTTACCATGTGTACGAGGTGCGATCGGAAAGTTTCAAGACTGTGTCAATAGAGGGCGAACCGGATGTAGTACGAGCTTCTGCCGCTAGGGGGTGCGGCTTACATTCATAGTGAATCAGTGTGCCAGCCGGCATCATCGAATTAGCATTTGTTTCTTAGTTAAGGGCGTTTTGGTAGTGCATTACACCGACCCTCCTGCGATTTCGGAATGGCTTGTGCATCAAATTTTGCCAAAGACTCGCCAAAACGGCTACGGAAACCTATGAAATGCTAAAGCAAGCATTTGGGGAGTCCGCAATGGGTCGTGCACAAACGTTTGTGTGGCATTCACGTTTTAAAAATGGCCGAACCTCTGTCGATGATGACGAGCGTTCTGGACGACCATCTTCGAGCACAACGCCCGAAAATGTTACGAAGATTCGGCAGGCCATTCACGAAGATCGACGTCGTACCATCAACGACTTGTGCGACATTGTTGGGATAGGCTATGGGACCTGTCAGCTGATTCTAAAGGAAGAACTCCACATGCGACGCATCGCAGCCAAGTTTGTGCCAAGGCTCCTGTCTGAGGACCAGAAGCAGAATCGACTTATCGTTTGTCAGGAGCTCAAAGATCTTGCAAGAACCGACCCCAACTTCCTTTCTAAGGTTTCCTCTTCCCAAAGATGAAAATTCAGCTAAAGGGAAGGAGATTTGAGACGATAGAAGAGATTCAGGCAGAATCGCTGATGGTGCTTGACAGGCTGACAAAGAAAGATTTCCAGGGATGCTTCCAGGCTTGGCAGCGGCGCTGGGATCGTTGTGTTCACTCCCAGGGGAACTACTTCGAGGGTGATGGATGAATTTAATACCTGAGATAAGTGTACGGGTTTTTATACGTGCAGTCTTGAAACCTTTCGATCGCATTTCGTATATTGATGTAAACATCTGTTTAGCTCACTTCTGATTTGTTTATTTCATTCCAATAAAAATGTTATTTTTATATTGTCTTGTTGATACATAAGAAACCACCTTAATAATCAATAAACATTTCAATTGTACACTGCAAAATATTGAAGTTGTCCTGTCGTTGTGCCGAGGCTCCGTCGATATGCAATATAGTAGATAGACACGCTATGCTACGTTTACAGCATAAACTGTACGTGTTCGTGTGCGCAAGTCTGATATCTAGGCTTCAACTGTCTGTGTTTCCACGAAATCTCAGCGTCAAACACCCATATCACGACCACAAAGCGATATCTCAGTAAAAAAAAAAAAATTGTCGTTACTCGTAAATGGTGGCAAACCTGTAAAAGAAAAGTTATTTACAGTTTCTACTTCAAATTACCTCCCCCAATAACCTACTAAAGCTTTAAACCACTTTGTATGTAATTTTAGCTATCATAGTCGACATAAATCAGGCAAACGTACCCATCTGTTCTTGAGTCTAATTATAAATCATATTTAATAAATTATTCTTATAGCCAAGGCGGTCGTATTTACCGCTTAATCTACCAAAATATAGGACAGTTAATCGATTAATTAGAAGTGGTTAAACGCTTGAAAATTATGTATGTTTTTCCCTCAAAGAAAGAGACTGTGTTCCACAACCACACAAAACAACGGACAAACGCTACGATGGTGATGTTTAACCGCCTGGGCCTTCCGTTGGCCATGACACTAGCTCCTGCTCTCTGAAGCCGACGTAATTTCTGGTTCCCCAACTTATCAATTACAGCAAACACCTTGACGGGCAGTGCTATTGTACGTGTCGGGCGGGCGGCAACATCAAACGTGCATTGTGCAATTTGCTCTCAGCTGCCACGGCTGGATGATAAAAGCCAGCAACCCTCCATACACAGTCCCCTCTGAGGGGCCACATCAGAACGGATTTACTGCAAACCAAGGCTCAGAAATGGGCCAGCTGAAACGTCAGAAACGAACAACCGATCAATCGCTCCTATCATCACCTTTTCTTCGTTTTTCTCTTTCTTTCTTCCCTCCTTCCTTCCTCGCTCTGCAGAGGCTTTGCTATCTTGTCCAATGAAATCTATTCGTTGAGTTAGTTCATATTGTTAGGGTTTTACAGTGAGTTGGTCGCGTTGACCGAATCGAAGCAAAAGAACACACAGCCTTTGTAGAATTTTGGAGAGAAATCGTTTAGAAAGTGAGTACCTTAAGAAAAACAAGAAGAAAACGGAAAGGATTTGAGGTTCTCACTTCGGTGAGCACGAAGATGGCTGTCTTCTGGGATGTAGCGCCGTGTAGTCTGATAAGACGTTTAACAACGTTTGAAAGAATGCAGAGAGAGACTCATCGCCTTGATGATGGAGGCAGCAAGGACCTCTGAAACGTTGGCTAACGCCTACCAGACAGGACGTCGCTACATCCCAGAAGACAGCCATCTTCAAAGACAATTAGCGTTAGAAAAACAAGCTCTGACGTTGTGAACTTGAATTAAATGGCTCAGAATCGCGTCTGATGGAAGGTTTTGGTGTCGGCGGTGTCAAATTTTAGCAAATATTTTTAGTACAATATGCGGTTTCTCATTTTCATATATTCCTGGCCCCTTGAAATTTTCATTGCAACTAATATTCGCCAGTCTGCTACACGTCAGGCTGACGGACAAGCCAGCAGGTGGCCCGTTAATGAGAAGTTGTAGGGATGATGGACCACTTCATGGATTCATGTCTCGGCCCCCCGTGGCTGTTCATTTCCAAGAACGCATTACCGAATATGTTTTTTCCAAGAACACAAGGCAGAACAATAACCAGCGAACCAATTCATCAGTATCACTAACGAACGTGATTTCGACGTGGTTACTTTGACAACCATTTTGCTAAACATTGTGTTCTAACGAAGACATTTCCCTAACCTAATGTGAAATGGCGAAATCAGAG
Organism: Zootermopsis nevadensis; assembly: GCF_977971745.1. Classification (NCBI taxonomy): domain Eukaryota; kingdom Metazoa; phylum Arthropoda; class Insecta; order Blattodea; family Termopsidae; genus Zootermopsis; species Zootermopsis nevadensis. Next base: position 8,052,930 of record NW_028259153.1, on the reverse strand, counting down.
CGAAAAATCAGGCTATTGATAAGGTAACATTATTGAATTATCGACACAAACCGCTTGAAAATTTAAAAGTAATAAATTCTGAAAGTGCAATGAAACTAAGAAAAAAACATGACTTTGAAGACAAGAAAGTTTTGTTTGGCCTAATACAGCGTTTCTCAAACTATTTCAGTTGACGTACACCTCGAGTAATAGACAACATTCAGCAAGATTTGACTTTAGCAGATGAAAAACTTGACAACAAAGCTGCTCATTGCCTGGTAACTTCGGAAAAGGAAAACAACAGTGACATTATGTAGGATTTGAGGTTTTTACATTCATCGCCCTGATGACGAAGGCGGTATGACCTCTGAAACGTTGGTGGAAATCTACCAGACTGCACGGCGCAATAACCAAGAAGACAGAAATCTTCAACAGTGACATTAATTTGTATTTCTTATTTCTTAAATTTTACGTCATGTTACTTTGCTAAATGTTATCAAAGACAACTATGGCAACCAACGTGGCAATGAAGATAACAGTGGTATCCAAGGCAAGTACGGTAACCATGTGACGCCATCATACCTGAGGATAATCGCAGTACCTAAAATTTAGAAAGAACGCACGCATACATGAAATTGTGAATGATGGATACAAGAAATGATTTCGCCATGCAGTACGATACTCATAAACCGACACCGAGCGTCATGACGCCGACAGATGGTTCGAATGAATTGCAAATAGAAATCAGTCAGTGTAAAAATACCTGGCTTGCTCAAAACTAATACCAAATACCTCTGAATTTGACACCATTTACAACAGAGAATACTTATTATTCCCTTGACCTTTCACATAAAGTGTAGGTTCTTTTCCAATCCACTAGTTCATCCGCGGACCACGTAAGGTTCCCGTCGACTTTTTCATTCTGAAGTATCGCCAATTTTGCATTATTTCCTCCCCCCCTCTCTCTCTCAGGTTCACGTGTTTTTCTTTGAAACTTTCTTCTCCTGCACTGGCAATATTTCGTCCGAGACCATAATCAAAAATGTGCTTAAAATTGTTAACGGTTACACCTCTGTGTCCAAAATCAGTTCAGTGTTAAGTAACTTCGTATCGCAATGAGTTCTCTGTGTTACAAGGAACGTGTCAACACACAAGCTACACATTCGTGTACAGTAGTGTACCCCACACAGTAACGAGGTGCGAGGAGGGCGATCACGACGTCTGGAGGGCAGAAGTGCAAACAGGTGGTTCCTGAATCTTGGAACGAGACAGCTTACGGAATGGGCCGCCCGGAGAAGTCGTGGCTTGCGGTGTTCCTGGCCAGATCATGTGACCATCCTCGGGGAAATGTTTCAAAATTTGGCGCTCGAACTTTAAAATGGAGTTCTCCTTCGAAGAAGGGAAGAAGTAAACACACAGGATAAACAAAGAATAATGATCAAGGGCAGATGAAAAGAAGAACGAAAGACAGAAAAAGGAGAGAGAGGGACAGGAAAAACCAAAAAGAAACTACAGAAGCAAGGAAAGGAGAGGAAGAAGAAACAAAAAGAAGGAAATAGACGGAAATAAATTATCTAAAAAGAGAAAAAAGATTGGAATGTAAAGAGAAACGAAATTCACTATGACAAATTTACCAGCACACCTCGCAATTTGCAAGTTCTTGTGATCAGTAGTAACAACATGGCAGACGCACGCCAGAGCACCGCTTGATGGTTTTAAAACAATGTATTGAAATAGATCATAAATCCTGTATCAAACTTCTTGTAAAAACCGTTACACAACAACGTGGCTGCTGAATGAAGAATATATTAAGTTTTCTGCTGGTTTTATGCGGGCTACTGCGTAAATACTTAAAAACCTCTGCCTTCCCGCCAAACAGGCCAATATGGTGCCAGAGACCGTCAAGTTATTTCGATCGAGTCTGATCAAACATTAATGAAATTTAAAATAATATAATTTTAAAATCAGGATCCATGTCTTTCCTCATTCCGTATTTTTTAACAATTTTCGTAGTATTGCAGTGTACGCTTACCGAATTCCACGACGACTACACTAGATAACTCCTGTGGGAATGAATTATTGTCAGAAGGTAATAGTCGCTCCAAGTGGCCAATAAAGCATATTTCTCGATATAACCACTGATAAAATTCCGTGGAATAAATAAGAAAGTAAAAGTCACATTATATAAAACTCTCATCCGTAGCAAAATATCATACGGGAGTGAAACATGGGTACTCAACCAGAATGCCGCAGATAAAGTGGATCTGTTTGAACGGAAAATCCTGAGGAAAATTTTCGGCCCGACACAAGAAGCAGGTGAATGGAGGATAAAAACTAATCAGGAAATCTATAAATTACATAAATACATACCACTGTCACAATTTATAAAAATCAAGAGACTACAATTGGCAGGTCACCTGATTCGGATGGACGACATCCAAATTCCAAAGATGGTATTCAAAGGAAGTGTTGGAGGAAGAAGACCAGTTGGAAGACCCAGGAACAGATGGGAGGATGCAGTTCAAACGGATGCCACACTGCTCCTGAGGATTAGAAATTGGAAGAAGGCAGCGGAGGATAGGACCGAATGGAAGAGGAGAATTGAGGAGGCCATGGACCGAATACGGACCGGACAGCCATAGAAGAAGAAGGTAATAGTCGCTCAGATGATCATAGATGAAATCATCCGCATTTTATGGAACGCAAAGATTCATTACCGTGTTCAGAACAGCCCGGCCCTCGTCTCTATTCTGAACCACCCTCTCATCCTTGTTCTTTAACAAGGGTGTCCCAAAATAAATCTCCTCTTCAGGTTCTTAGATTAACATTTGTATTAATTTCTTATCTCTCATTCGTGCTGCTTGTCTAACACACCTCATCCTCCTTGACCTGATCACTGAAATAACGTCTGATGAAGAGTACGCCCCATGCAGCTACTGGTTGGCTCGGCATTGAACATCCTCGCCAGTTTCCAGAACGAAGCCAGATATCCCTCGAGCAAACCAGTTCATCACTCAGTAAGTCAGTAGAACCCAGCACATCCGACGACTATCGATAAGGCTGCGGTCAGTAAAACAGAGTGTTGTTCCACCAACCCAACCGACTGAGAGAGTCTACACAATCAGCGGGACTGTTTGACGGTGCACGCGCGGTTTCTCCCTTTGATGTTCCGCAAAGGACCTGGGGAGGGGGGGGGGGGGCGCACACGTCATGTCTTGCTCCTGTTGGCATCTGAATGCAGGAATGCTGCCCTCTAGCCATCTCTTTCTGTAGCTGCGTGCACAATAAGTAGTGAAAGTAATGTAGCATAAGCAGCCCCAGTTTCTTGTTATGTAACACTTTACAAGATTAAAAGTTAATTTGTGAAAAACAAACTCACGTCGCCCACTTTTCTTCAAATGCTACGTACGAAGCTTTATCAACTGCACATGTTACTCTAGTAGAGTGGTGTGACCTATTGGAATTATACAATACAGAGGATGCTGGAAACGTCGTGGCTTATTTTAAGGCACCATTATGAAGGAAGTGCCCGGCTGTCCACTCTTTAGTGCGGATAGCGGTTCAGTAACAACAATGCGACTAATATAATAATTACAGTGACGACAATAATAAAAGATGAATATTTTTAAAAAGTATCATAAAACATAATAGAAGATATTCCCAATTACCTTACATTATTAAGAAAGATGGACTTATGGTACCACGTATGTATGAGGAATTTAGGAAATACAAAGAGGCGACATTGTTAGTTACACAGTACAGTCTGATTAGTTCAGACAAGAAATTCAAGATGAGCTGGTAATTATGCTTAATCCTCATGGAGAAATAAAAGTTACGTACAGAACTCTGGCGTGGAAACACGCTGAAATATAACCATGCAGAACACTGTGGAGGAAATGGGAGGATAATACTAAAACTTATCTCAGATGAATTCACCATGAGGATCTGAACTGGACTTTACAGTTTCTGTAAACCATCTAGTGGCAGTGTCCGCGTCCACTGGGCCAGAGTTTTCTCAGTTAATTAGATTAAGAACTGACGAGTTACTAACATGCTAGTTACTAGAGAAATAACCAGAATAAAAACCAGTGGCTGTCTAATTAACAAAAAATATATAAATAAAGGGAAAAGTCCACTTCGAAAACCTAGGTTTAGACGGAGAAAACATTAAAATTGGAGCATGTGGACTGTACTGATTCAGCTCAATATAGTAATAAGTGGCGGGCTTTTGTGAACACGGTAATGAAACTTCTATGCGGGTATTTTGTTAAACATCTGAGCGATTATTATATTCTCAAGATCGACTCTGCTCAACGGAGTTAAGTTCTTTGTCATTACTGTTACCTTACTGTCCCGCTGTCCACGTTTGCTTGCTGGCTATTCTACATTGAGCCTACTTTTCCCTGCTCCCGGCTTCCTTCTCAGACCCCCAACTTGTGACATGCCCCCCCCCCCCCCCCAACCCCCGGTTTCTGATTCATTTTTTAGTAACCTTGTTCCGTCTCCCCCCCCCCGGGGGGATGTCATTATAAGAACACCCTCTACAGACCGGTAAACGTAGAATAAGAAAGTAGAGAAAGCAGAAAATTCCGGGTTACAAAAGCTAGTTCCCTGCTTGTTGAAGGTGAAATACAGCTCTTGAGACAAAATCAGTTCCTTTTGTAAGACTGTAAAGTTTACACATCTGTCATCTGTTTGTTTAACGGTACTAAGTATACACCAAACAGCCCTGCCAACATCGGCGTCATTTTCATGGCATTTTGAGAAGTTAAAAGTATCCAAGTTTCAACATAATTACAAATTCCTGTATTAGAATTAGAAATTAGATTACAGAATCACATTTTCAATTAAAATTCCTTCATTTAGGTTGTAATACAGGGAAAACGATGTTCATAATAGAAGATAAAGTCGATTTCAATGGTTCTGTGAAACTACAAAAAGAATATTTAGCCTACCAGGGAAATTCCTAAAGGAAATCTCTGTGAAATCCTTGAGTGATAACAACACCCATGTTTTGCATGGATCGGAATGCTGGAGGTTAAGGAGAATCGACAGAATGGGAACGAAAATTAAATTCGCTCTGCCTACTATATCACGTTTCATTAAAATTCTTTCATAGTTTTGCATATGAAATAAGCAGACAGACGGAAGTAAGCTACCTCCCAATAAAACGCTCATTTCTTGCACTTAATACAAAGAACTCATAAAGTTGTGAATTCTTAAGAAGACAAACGATTTGACCGGAGCCATGTAGAAATGAACGTCGTTTGTATGCGACGGTGTGCCTAGAGCGCATTCTACTCGTAGTTGTCGGAACAATTGTTACAGGTGTTAATGAGCGCGGAGATGGTTGTTGATTGACGATGCCGGATAAACCCGGTTTCCATGGTAACATGACGCTGATATTAAAATTACGCTAATTGGTGTGTGGGTGTTATATTTTTATTCAGTGATAACGAGCGTTTCGTGACGACCAGTAGCAAGGTGAGCAGATGGTTTAACCACTAACTAACTAGATGGCTTACCGAACCTGATGGTTCATCACCGAATTAACCAAAGCCCTCAACCGGACCCTGTCCTGGGCCAACAAAATCCAGTCTCCTTCAACTACTATCTCCCATAGATCCCGCCTGAGATTATCCTCCCATCTACGTCTAGGTCTCCCAGCGGTCTCTTCCCCTCAGGCTTCCCAACCAGTACCCGGTGCACACCTCTTGCCCCATCCATGCGCGCTACATGCCCCGCCCATCCCATTCTTCTCGACTTAATCACCCTGACAATACTGGGGGAACAGTACAGATTTTTAAGCTCATCATTATGCAGTTTTCCCCATTCCCCATCGTCTTCTCTCCTGGGCCTAAATATCCTCCTCAACATCCTCTTCTCAAACACCTGCAATCTGTGTTCCTCCCTCTGAGTGACAGACCATGTTTCGCACCAATACAAAACAATAGGCAGATTTATAGTTTTGTATACTTTAATTTTCAGGTTCTTATAAATCAGACGGGAAGACAAAATATTTTGAACTGAGAAGTAGCAAGCATTTCCGGAATTTAATCTCCTCCTAACTTCCTCATGAGTATCATTTTGGTTTGTTATTGTTGTTTCCAAATATTTAAACTTTGTCACACTTTCAAAGGATTCATTAGCCACCCTAAGATAATTCTGTCCGCCTACTCGGGTGAAACATATATAAGATATTATCCTAAGCTAAACTGTCGTGTGGACGTTTAATTTTGTTTCACCAGTGACGATAAATTGAAATTTAAAATCCATCAGCATTCAATTCGACGAAAACTTTTTATATATTGGCCTATATGTACCACCTCCAATAGAAATTTAACCGCAGATATCATCAGTTTTATGCGAGGAACAATGAATTTCATTTTAGGCTAATTAATCAGTTTGAAAAATATTCAATTCATGGAACGCAAGGTCCAGTTTAATATAAAACACTACAACAGTTGGTCACAGATCTAAAGTTTATGAACAGTTATTGTTTTGATTTAATTTTATCATTACGATCAAAATTAAACGTCGTATCAATTTTTTTATAGAAGAGGACTTTCTTAAGTCTGTAGAAAAAATTGTGATTGTAATAAAGACCGTCATATCTTTCGACATTATATTCCATATCAATGGTCGGTGTCACTTTGAAAATCACGAATTTCTTTGTACGGTATCACAAAAGCGCCCGCTGTATGGCAGTGGATCATTCTTGAATTACGTCATAGAAAGTAAAAGAAAGAGCGAATCAAGTCATGCATAACCAGCACCTGTATCCCAGCCACAATTAACTGATGGGCGAAGTGCAGTGATGCTTGAATGATCATCCGCAAAGCAAAAACTTTTTGATATAGGATGATTTTTAACATCGGAAAATATCCAAGAGAGTTCGCATATATCCACACAGTTACAGCAAAAATTGGGCTTTTTAATTACGTGTGACATTCTTCTTTAAATTCCATACTATACCCACGGATTTAGTTAGACTAATTAAAATGTCCATGTAACAAGAACGTCAATTTTTGTCACCTGTCTCCAAAAATCTGAAACAAATTTATTTACCGTCACTGGTTTTCAGTAATGTCTGAGAATACGTCCTTCTGACGGTCCAGGAAAATCCGAAGGGATTTGAGTTAAACGGTGGGCCTCCGTTTCTTATATACCTATGTCGTTGTTGATTTACTGTATGTAAACGTAAGTAAGTGTACCACAAAGATAAATTAAGATACATGAAGACTTTACAAGGAAACGCAATGAAAATTAGGTAGCGTATTTGTTCAATCTCGAAATCAAAATACAGAACAAAATCATAAAAGAAACAGCTAAATATCCTTGTGGCAAATATTTGGAAATAACAGTAATAAAACAATATCTACGAAACATAAATTAGGAAAATTCCCAGAATGCTTGCTGGAACTCAATTCGTAAACTTCCCTCACGTCTCCTTTTTAAAAACGTAGAGATTTTAACAACAATTATATTACAGTCATTGTATTAAATTATTGCACACTGAATTATACCATACAGTATATCGTATATAAAACTGAATATGTAATATATATCGAATTGCATTATAGAACAAAGATTTCAGGTACCCTGGTTGTTAAATATAAAATAACAGAGGCTGAGATGCAGAAAATAAACTACGTAGGTAGGTAGATAAGTTCAACAGTTAATGTGGGACAATCGAACTATCACAATTTAATCAAAGACAAAAAACAAATACTGATAACATTTTACGAAGTCGTGGCAGTATAGTCACTTGAAATAACAGCTTTAAATAAGTGAATCAGTAGCGATACTTGAAGCTAGCAAGCACATCACCGTAAAATAGGTACGTAATCGGGACACAAGATAGGAGTTAAATATATCCAACTTGACACAGACAATAAAAGAATACCTACACAGACAGTCAGAACACGCAATAAGAATGACAATGTAACAAATTCCACGGAGTGTGCAAGGCTGTAAATCCCATGGAAAAACACACATGTAAATACCTCCAATGCCTCAAACCGCAATGTAGAAGCAGATGATGCTAACCGTGACAATTTATTATTATTATTATTCCATCTATTCACCACTTTATAGGGTATTTACTGCTATGTACACGAGACAAACCTTGCCTCTGTGGTAGGCTACATAGTGCAGCAGCTATTTCCGAAATACATTTTGTTTTTAATATGTGTTACATGTATTATATACTAGTTTTATTGTTAGAGAAGCCTACATATCTTACGACAGCGTCTTTTGAATGATGTATTAGGATCCTAAAATGACAGTTTTCTGCAGTTCCCTGATGTTGTGTAAGCCCGGGATGGCCAAATATTTTCTAAGTGACTTTGAGACAGTTCCAGTTGCTCCTATAATTATTGCTTAAACTTTCCACATTTGCCATATTTCAATATCTTCTCCGCTTCCTTCTTATTTTTTATTATTATTATTATCCCATCTCTTCACCACTTTATGGGGTATGTACTTCTATGTACCCGAGACAGACCTTGTCCCTAAGGTACATAGGGCAGCAGCTATTTCCGGGATCCATATTGTTTTTAGCAAGTGCCACATATATTATGCAATTTTATTTTATGAAATTATTATTATTATTATTAAAGAATTGAATTATTAAAACTACAGTAGCAACTTTGGTGGCCACTTTGGAAACATACACTAACTAGATGGCTTACCGAACCCGAAGGTTCATCACCGAATCAACCAAAGCCCTCCACCGGACCCTGTCCTGGGCCAACAAAATCCAATCTCCTTCGACTCCTATCTCCCATAGATCCTGCCTGACATTATCCTCCCATCTACGTCTAGGTCTCCCCAGCGGTCTCTTCCCCTCAGGCTTCCCAACCATACCCGGTGCACACTTCTTGTCCCATCCATGCGCGCTACATGTCCCGCCCATCTCCTTTTTCTCGACCTAATCATCCTGACAATACTGGGGGAGGAGTACAGATTTTTAAGCTCATCATTATGCAGTTGAAAACACACTGGATTAGCTAATTCACTAAATGTCAATGCTGACGTATGTAATGGTTTAGTTTATTAAATTATCTTTATTTCACTCATTAAATGTGTGTATATATCTTTTTGGAGCACAATTTATTTATTAATGCGGTTTACACACAGTTTCTTAAGTAGCCTACATTGGTGGCTGCTGTCATAAATGGTATTTTCTCTTAAAGTTTTCCCGAACAAAGAGAGTGCCTACTGCATCCTTTAGTGTATTTGATCTTAGTGTTTTCACAAGTCACGTCACCTTTTTACTAGTATTGATTTTAACCACTGTGCAGTAGGGGTGAACAGCTATTTCCAAACAGTTCGGCCCGCAGCGATATTCAGGTTTATATACGATATACGGCACATCGTAAAAAAATGGTAAAAATATGTTCCTTTTCGAGAGAAGACCTAGGGTAAGCTGACTTCTTCTCGTTCAAAAATTATGCACAGCTGTGTCCAAGAAAATATGTGAGTCACCTTAGAAAATGTTAGTACTAATTCCGGCGTTATAAATATTTACATTTCGAACAACTGACGATCACATGACTGTGCATCGTAGAAATAACATATAATTTGGGCTCCCCGTTTAATTTCAATGGGCATTATTAGTTAATTATCACACAAAAGTATTGTAATCGCAGAACATAAAAATGGACAAAAGTCTATAAAACAACACCGTAAATTTGAATATCTGGGTCCCACAAAAAAGTCGAGTTGGAGGACCATTTCGAATTCGGTACTACGCTCCGGTGCGTGTCTTGAAACCATGGGAGCATTATAGCTTCTTATGTACCTATTATGGTACAGGCCTGACAATAAAATATATTTATTTACTTTATGGTACGTATTAAAATGTTTCAGAACTACAAAATTGGTCCATGAGATACTGCACTAGGTACACGCGGTTAATTGAAAATAACTGCCCATCCCTGAAGCAGACGGTCGGCAGCTGCTTGTTTCTGCAACCAGAAGAACTCTTGCCACGCCATCCATAATGATCATTAAAAATCACGACCAAGTACACATAATGAAAGACGAAGCGCATGAAATTCTTTGAAGGCAAACTGAAGCTTCAGTCTCTGGTTAAGTTAATTCTTCGACTGTTACAAAACCCAAAGTTTCATTATCAAGTTCACCAAACCTCATCACTGGACCCAGATGATTAGTCTAAGGACATAAAATATGTAATTAGGGCAATTCATACTTAGTTTTTATCGTTGTGAATGAAATTTTGACGAAAAGCTTTGTAACTTTTAACAGCCTATATTTTTAGCTATATCGTGAAAATCGGCGTTCCATGTAAGGTCCGCGGTCGGTTGTTTCAACACTAATGCTACACATTTTCAGTTACAAAAAATCTGTCAGTTTTTGTTTCGTTTGAGAATACAGTGGTAAACTGTTGTCGGGTTGCCGAAATCCCATCATCGAAGAGAATTTATCTTAAGGACCATTCTCGACCTTCCTGCAACCTTTTGTGCCTGCGATCTGCATTCCTTTCCCTACGATGGAGAGGTTATTCCTTTACGTCACATCAGTTGACTTCCCAGTGACCCTCTGCAACCGCCTTGTTGAGTGGGCAAGCCACCCACACCGTCAGGGGGTAAGGTCAACATTCACATCTGTATACGTACAGCCTCCATCAAGAGAAAACGGATGATCATTCAAAACGGGCAGGCTAACTAGTAGTTTCCTTTACGTTCAGCCGCCAAACAGCGTACACGAGACGGCTTTTCGTTAACAAAGAATCATCGGGCCCTGTGCTTATTTATATTACATTAACTGACTGACGAAATAACTGAGTAACAAACCAAGTAACTGACTAAGGAACTGGATATCAGATTATGTGTTTTGACTCAGTAACTCAGTGCATGATTACATATTTCGCTAAATATTAACCGATTAAATTAATTACAAACTCGATACAGCAGAGCTTTTATTGGAAAACTCTGAACTTGTAAAACAATTTCCCGCTTTTTATAGAACCAGAAAGTTATATTACAGTGTTCACAAGAGACCGCCACCGGTCCCTATCTTCAGCCAGATGAATCCAGTCCACATCATTCCACTATGTTTCCGTAAGATCTGTTTTGAAATGATCCCCCACTTGTGCACATTTATTCCCATCGGGCTTTCCAGCAAGAATTCTATGCATTTCTCATATCCACCGTGGGTGTTACATGCCCCGCCAATCCATTCTACTCATTGTCCTCATAATATTTGGCGAAGTGTATAAATAATGAATAGCTAAATAACTAATTAACTACAGAAGAGCCTATCAGATTGTCAGACTACCTCTGAATTGCACCCATTTCAAATCCCGGTTCAAACGTCATTCTTTCAAGGCTAACGCGGGGCTAATTTTGAAATAGTCCACGACAAATTTCTCAATATGTTCTTAATCATTCGCAATATATAAGCCATTCTGAAATAGCGTTTGATGCTCTGGCATCTCTTGTCGATGTCGCATCGTTCACCAAACCATGAATCGTTTGTACACGACTTATCTTGAGGCACTGACAATTGTTTAAAAATTTTAAAAATAACGTATTGTAACATTTTCATAACCGTGGAACAGACGTTCTCAATCGTGCCCTAATCCAAGTCAACTCAGTCCAAATTAATACCTCAACATTTTCGTTCAAGGTTTCCTATGAGTGACATCTTTCCATTTTAGGTTATCCAATAGAAATTTCGTACCGATCTGTTTCCATCAGTGTTAAATGTCCATGCTCTAGAATTTTCGTGAGATCCCGGCTTCGAATCTTGGGTAACTTACCTCTATACCGACTGTCGGTAATTATCGAAAAAAAATTATACGTCATTATTTAACCTGAAAGTTCACTACCTTCGGCACAGAAACCCGCTACTGAATCCTAATCTTGGTTAATTTAATCCAATTTATACCTTCATACCACGACTTTCGTACATCCATCCTCAGTTTTGCCTGTTGTTCTCCTAAATGGCGTCTTCTCTTAAGGTCTTAAAACCAAAATTTGCAGTCATTTCTAAATTTACCCAGAAGTTCTACAGTACTATTTAATTCTTAATGACTTTATCAACCTAATACTATGAAGGGCTTTGGTTAATTCGCTGATGAACACTCGGGTTCCCTAAGGCAACTTGTTAGTTAGTTAATACTATTAGTTGATAAGTACAATTTTTTCATTATAGGGTTTGAGGTTTTCACGGCGGTGGGTCTGAAGATGGCTGTCTTCTGGGCTGTAGAGCCGTGTACTCTGGTAGAAGTTTACCGACGTTTCTGAGGTCCTTGCTGCCTCCATTATCACAGCGATGACCTCCCTGGTAATGAAATTCCGCAGCGTAGTCTCGCTGACCGACGTTTCAGAGGTGCGTACTTCCTCCATCATAAAGGCGATCTGATTATGGAAAACGTAAGCACCTCTGAAACGTCGGTCAACATTTACGAGATTAGATAGCGCAATATCCCAGAATGTTGTCATCTTCATATTCGCTGCCGTGAGAACCTGAAAGCTCACGCTGCAGAAAGATGATTTGTAAAAAATATTGTGAGAAACTTTTTCCAATTGTTTAAAAGCGTACTTTCATTCACTGTAATCACGGTTTTAAATTTCACCATCGTTTTCTGTAAAATAGGAACACTTCAATTACGATGTTTACCCCCTACTTGGAATACACGTTAATCTCTTCAGAAGAAAATTTCTCTCCTTACAAATTCTCCCCCTGTTCCGTTAGAATTTCGACAACAATGAACGGCAGAAAGAGGAAACTCAATTTTCATGGGACAAAGAACTTTGAGAAACCTAAGTGGACTCAGGAAAAATGCAGACACAGAGGTAATAAAGCTTTCCTTGCGCAGAAACACAATCCCAAAGCCGGTACAAACGTACAAAAAAACTACGGGATACAGAAATCCTACGCTGTTAAGAAATGAGGTTTGGGTAAACACAAACCGAAGCATTTCCTAAAGAAGGTCGAACGAACAACTAATTTCAATACCTCATTCGAAGTTTTCTATCGAGGTTAATGTATCGGTGATGCTCTAAAAATTGTTTACACCTTCGTTTATTTAACAACGCTTACTCCACAAATTACAGCGTTTTAGTGCGTAAACTGTCAGGGCTGACAATGGAAGAACGTACTGGGAAGGTACAGGCCGTGGCCTACTTTAAAATACAATAGGTTTCTAACTGTCCTTTGTATGAATGACTTGATGTGGAAGGGTTAAAGACGGAGACAGTCCATTCCCCGAAACGCTGGTACTTACTTACAAGTCCACACGACGTCACAATCCAGAAGACCAACATCGACAGATTAGAATATGGCTATCTTCTGGGTTGTAGCACAGTGTAGTATGATAAAACCTTACAAACATTTCAGAGGTCCATGATGCCTCCATCATCAGGGCAATAAGTTGGGCTCACGGTTACGTCAGAGTCATTTTAAGGCCTCTATTCGGCAAACACTTGCGATGATATTGTAGTGTCCTTTACATGACGCTGACCTGTCCGTGATCTCACATGAGTATGGTCACTCAGTTTCCTACAGATCGGGAGAAATATGCGTGAGAAAACATTTGTGGCTACACAAAAGCCGTGGAAGTTCTTGACAAACTAAACGACTATAAGCTTTTAAAGAGGGTCCAATAAGCCAGATTTACACAGAAATTAGTACTGTAAAAATACTTCCATATTTATGATACATCGTTCTACGTCTTTTGGAAATAGTTTACACTTTCAGAAATAATAAAGCACAAATTATTTTATACCACTCTGTTTTTCTGATTCGTTTCTGACAATTCTACAGAAGAAAATATTAACATTCTCAGAAGCAATCAGAAAATTTCGTCAGTAAAGAAAACTTTCGAAGTTCTGTCCGTAATCTAGTGTATATTACGTTATTACTGACACGTACCAATACTTAATTTCTTCCATGTTGCTTCCTTCACTCTTTTGTTTTATAAAAACCCTCTGCCTAGCAATTAATAACACAATTACATCTCTCATACAGACGTATAAAATCTTTGTAATCTCTTCATTAGACCGGTGTGGTCCAACTGGCGCCCCGCGACCACCTGTAATCTGGCCCGCGAAAATATTTGTTAATTTGTTACTAGTTAGTACAAACCCATTTTTTTCGAAGTTGATATTCCGTCACTGGTAAAAGAACATTCTGCTCAGTGCTCTCAATAAAGCCATTTAATTTAAAATCATAAGATGTACGTTCTTCTGGTACAAATTGTTATTGTATCAGATACAAACTGTTGAAGTAGCGGAGTTCGAATAACTTGTGTAAGTTTTCCAGGTAAAAACTGTGAGAGATACAAGCTGTTGTAGGAGCAAATTTAAAATAATATACAGCTCCTTAGTAGTTTATGCACATTTAAATAAAATTTATATTTTAGCATATGCAATGGTAATTTGTCATTTCTAAATAAGTATTATTAAAGATAACAACAATGCAAAAAATTGTGACAGTAGGGGTCCAACAGAAAAACTATTCTGACCCGAGCGAGGTGAAAAGTCGAACCACTCTGTATTAGATAATGCCTGAAAGTTTCTTTGCCTGTGCCTTTTAAATTCTCTGCTTGGTGTTTCAGCTTAACCTGAAAGACTGCCAATGCTTGAAGCTGAGGGCGTAACTAATTGCCACCAAAAGAATCATTTAGTACAATAGCAATGAAACGTGCGGCAGAAACCAATGGACGTTAGTTACTTTGTATTAACCTGCACAAATTATTACATCTTAGCAAGATCGATTATCTAAAGGTCTCTAACAACGTCGATTCATTACATAACAATTACGCTGCCTACGTGCATTTAATACTGGCCTGAACAACATTTCGGAATTTGGTTTTATTTCCCATCTTCAGAAGATTGTAGTTATACCGACAGGCACTTTACATCTAATTTTACTTTAGTTATTAATGGTACCGGCGGGAATCAACCTGGGCCTCCTGACTGATCCAACAGTTGATGTAAAATCTTAGTATTCAACGAGAAATAAGCCCCTATATTCCAAATCATAGCGTAACATTTTATCGACCTCAGGTCTCCCAGCAATCGTTGCAGGGTTTCAGAATTTGTGCATTATAACAGACCACGACTTTTTTCCTACTACATGCTTCTTGCCTAGTGCAAAACAGACGAAATTACATTCGCTGATTTAGAATCACGCAGACCGCGTTTCGGATTTTGATGTCCCATATATTTCCCGTCATATTTCGGTGTACGGACTGTACACACTGCGGTAGTAACCAGTCCGTGTTCATCAACGGGCGATGACCCCAGGGGGAAGTAAACCCACTCCAAATCACGACCAGCACGGTTAACGTCAACCCGTATTGTTGTTTGTGTATTGTGTTAAACGACATGTTACCAAGGTTAAGTGCGTAACTTTAGAAAAGTCAAAAGTAATTACTAGTTTACTTTATTACCCTGCAATTTTGTTGTAAAAGATGCGTCACCTCAGATTTATGAACGCTTTATAAAGCTTATTACTTGTACGTATACACCTTGCGTAGCATAACTAAAAAAAGTGCTGAATTGTTTAAGCTTCACATTATACTTCTTCCTTCCTTAAGGGATAAAGCACGACAAAATGTTTGCACGAGTACAAAAACATCGCTTGAAGCAAATAGTACGGACGGAACAAAGTCTGAATCTGAAAGGAATCCAAAATTTCAGTAATTTCTGCCATTATGGAATCGGAAATCTCGTTTCAGAGTTCAGAAGAACCGGCCCCTAGGTACTCTCACTGTGTCTAGGTGTGAGCCTAGTAAGCTCTTCTCCACTAAGAATTCCCTATAATAAAATTCCTTATGCATTTCTTATTTCTCCGAGCGCCGGACGCCTAATAGTGTTTTATTTGATCACGGTATTAAATAATTCTTCTCATTTAACGATATGCGTAGGTTAATTCAAATTTCTTACTCTTGTATAGAGATATTTAAACTAAGAAACATCTTCAAATTGTTTATAAAGTCTACAAAATATTCTTCTTTGTTTTGACCACACGAGCAAACATCTGGTTCTCTAGGATGACTACTCTCTAAAATTAGCACTGTAAAAAGTATTTAGTCACAAGTTAGTAATTCAGACACGGAATATTCAATTAATGGGTTATTTACTTCATCGTTTACTGATTCAGACAATTTTTTAATAATTAACTAATTCTGTAGAACTGAGTAATTCTTGAACAGCTTATAGTCACTCAGCTCGTCAAGAAATTCCCCGACTTTAATGGAATCCTAAAGTTTAATGCCGTGTTCACAAGAACCCATCACCAATCTCTATTCTGAGTTGATAAATTCAGTCTACAACCTACTTACCTCTTACGTCTTACAAGTGGTCT
Source organism: Zootermopsis nevadensis (assembly GCF_977971745.1). NCBI lineage: Eukaryota > Metazoa > Arthropoda > Insecta > Blattodea > Termopsidae > Zootermopsis > Zootermopsis nevadensis. The sequence goes on along the minus strand of NW_028259153.1, from coordinate 8,036,607 downwards.
CTTCGCTTCAAGATTGCCGATTGAATTTTCGTATGCGTTTCTGACTTCTCTTATGCAAAATACATGCCTCGCCTATTTATCAAATGTTTCGTTTCTGGCGAAGCAACGTCTTATTTAATTTCTACTCCAGCATTGTACGAAACTAACGAGTGGAATGTTTTCCGGGGAGATCAGTTTTTTTTTCCTTCTGGTTATTGCATTGAAGGGGCAGCCTTGTTCCTCCCCTCTGGTACCCCTGGACCGCCGTTCACCTATGACCTCGACTTGAGCAATTTATTTGTGATGTTATCGCCATTGTGCTTTATGATCTTCCTTTCTTCTTCTTGACTAGACGATATCTTTTATCAACTGCGGTACTGTATTACCTACAGATCTTGCTAATGCTGTTCCGAACTGTGACACCAGGTCGATAACCTCAACAACGATAGAATCGATTTAACCTTTAAGTTGCTTCCATACAGAGCATCTGAAATGTCTTCTTCAAACGCTTTATGCATACAGTAGACGTAAAACAACTCACAGCTTTGGCAACGTCACATTGAGAGTGGAAGGGCAGATTGAATGTTCAAGGGTGATCAAGACTGTAAAAAAATCTGTCTGAGAATGTTTTGTTTAACTGAAAACTTTTCACCCTTTTAATCTCAACACGGTGGAATTTTGATACGATAAATTTTGCACCACACTGTATTTTATGAACCAAAGGAACTATAAAACACTAGCAAGCTGGCACACATCTTACGATTCGTGGGCAGGTTCCTCCAGAACGTTGGAAACTTCTTACAACGTAGTGTCATAAATCAGAAGACAACAACATGAAATGAAATCTTACAAACAAAAGTCGTTTTCAAAGGACCACACTCACATAATTTGCCCAAGCGCCGCGCACTCCTAGTTAACAAACTTTGTCAGGGCGTGACGATTGAAATTTAAAGACAGGTCAACGAAAAAAAAGCAAATGCAGAGTATTCAAATTCTGAGCTAAACTTTGTTGCAAAAGGATACTTCAAATACGTGCAACTGCATATCCCTTTTACATTAAACTGCACCGGGCAAAACAAAACAGTCGTGACGTGCGAGAGATACACAGAATTCTATTCAATGAAACAGATACATTGTAACCAAACAAATGCATGAAAACTTTCCCATCAATTCGATGAATGATGCGTCTGCACAGAAAAAGAGTCCCTGATAATCTAATAAGAGTCGCTTAGCTGCTCGAGAAATTCCCCAAATTTTACTGAATCCAAAGGTTTGTTAGCATTATGCCAAATGAGTCTTCTTACTGAGTCTGATGAATCCAATCAACACAGTCTCACATATTTATCTGTTTCAATGTTATCGTCCCACATTCCCTACCAGACGAGGCTGCGACCTATCTCTTTTCTGCCAGTAAAGCGCACCGATCGATCCAATCAATCACAAATTAATGGAAAATGTTACGGTTTTGAAAATTCCTGTTTTTGAAACCAAGACTGGAAATTACAGTTTCTGGATGCTATCCGTTTGAAAAAGCCGAGGGTGGCAAATGATTGATGGCTGGGTAGGAGGGAATGCGTCGCAGATGTGGGTAACCGCTGCGCTTTATAGCCACTTCCTGGTGTCGGATGTTGACTGGGGATGACCCTGGACCAGCTACATGTTGGAGGGTGGAGATGATGTATGGGGCGGGAGATTAGTATCACCAGATTACTGGCATCTTGTGGTACATGTCCCAGCAGCCTCTAAAACATGTCTGGTATCCAAAACCTGATTATTCAGCTATAGGGCAGGAGTGTCATGCGGGCTTCAGGCATACAAACATCCATGACATACCACTGCATTATATAATTTACGATACATTCGATCTAGCTAATTCAACATAGCAGAATCCTTCTTGAGAAGCTAACAGACGCTCAGCTGCTCAAGAAATTAATGGCAATTGTTTAACACGAAACTTTGCCTTGTAGTAACTCTTCGCGTTTGAAGTACCGGACTGAGGACCTTTCCGCTGTTGAAGTCGTACCAAAGAATCCTCTGAGACGCTTTGTGGTTTTCTAGAATAAGACGCCGTGTATTCTTGTAGGTAATTACTTCTACCCTGAACATGAAGTGATATGTTCCTCCGAAACGTTGGTAACCAGTCACAAGATTAAAAGAAGTTATAACCCATTAGACCACAATCCAAACTTTCAGTGCCGGGATAACCTAAAACCACAAACTGATCTGTCTCAAACTAATTTGTGTTCGTAAATGAAGTCCAAATATATTGAACTAAATTAAAATTTTAATACTGTTAGAGTGATTAACGTGAGATGCAGCATGAAAGTAGGAAGTAACTCACACCTAATTTTGATAGCAATCCCTCAAGATAAGAGACTACCTCTTATGATATCTAAAATAAAATAATAATATTTAAATTAAACTTCCGGAAACAGAGTTTTGTCCAACACTCCATTAATTGTTGGCTTTACGAGACAGTTCTGTGTTATCCAGTTACTAGCACTCCGGCTTAGAATCACTCTTTACCCATTGAAATAATATGATAACGCTTCGAGTGAAAATTGATGTAAAAGTTAGTACGCCATTACTGGTCATGATAAAAGTGAAGGAAGTAAGGTGACACAGGTTGAGAAGAGGCTAACGTGACCGATATGAACGAAGGCGAGTGCGCTGGGAGACAGTATACAAATAACGTCTGCTTCACGCTTCAAGAAACTGAATACTTTGTACACCAACTCTCTGAAGATGAATGGCTCAGGAGGGCAAGCAAATGCGTCCAGAACTCTGCCGCCATCGCTCCTGTCGGCGACTTCAGCGATCAATCGGGTCATGAGGTCGTCTGCAAGGACAGACGATAGTTCAGAAACGTATGATGTGGCTGGGTTACATTTCATCAGAGATTTACAAAGTTCCCACGAAAACAAAGAAAGGTTTCATTACATTAATTTAGCAATGTATGAAAGTAACGTTACTAAAATTATATGCAAACAATAATACACCAGTTTAGGTTTGCTTCCTCCGGAGTTTCAAAGCAGGCATTTTGTAATTTGATTCCAAATTCCTACTGTTGAATTTTTTATCCGAAATGTTGTGTGCTTTGATATGGAAGTGGGCCCAGCTCCAAAAACGAATCTGAGTAGTCAATCACACACGTTCCTTTTGAAGAGATAACGCGTACCGGGCTGTAATTGGTCAAACAGAAAGGAAGTTACATCACTTCTTTACTGAACAATAAGTTAAAGCTATTACAGTCATCAACACATTGACTGTGCAAAATTTCGTTAAAGAGGTGTGAGCTTTTCTGGTAACTTCGAAGACGCCAGGCGTTCCACGAGCGGGGTGAAGTGAACAAAACCACTTCACTGCAAGTTTCCATCAATTTCGGCTTCAAGCTGCGGTGTGCTGATTGCAACACGAAGCTTTAATCTAGTAAAGTTTATGTTCAGGGAAACGAGTAGAAGCTTGTCAGGCTACGGTATGTTCAAATGTAAACTGGTTCAATATAGAAGGTAGTCTCAGGAACAATGTGATTAATCTTCTGGTTTAATAACGGTAGGAAATCTGACACAGGGTATCATGATTTTACTATGAACGTGCTAAGAACGTTGTGTTGGCAGCGTCTCATAATGCTTTACCAACAACAACAGCGTTATGAAGCACTGCCAACACAAAGATTTCACTCTATAATTGTAATATTTTCTTCGGTTTTACGATAATTTGAGGGTAGATCTGATAGCAAAGGTATTTTTCAAAGTGACAATATAACCATATACTGTTTTATTCAGCAATGTAGTAAGAAAAAAAGATAAATGCCAACATATAAGTAGCTGATGATGATAAACAAAAAACATCTGAAGCGGGCGAAAGCGCAGTGAAAACATGTTGCCACTAAAAAATAAAAACAGAAGAGGGTAATAAAATATCGAAAGGCGAAGGAATAAAACAGCATGCACGCAGCGCCATTAATTAAGCTTGTTACGAAATTAGAACCTGCAGCTGGCTGACGAATCGTCAACTGTTTTCAATAACAGGACCGCCGTATAATCTCTTTAACTCGTATCGATATCAGTACTCACAAACTTTCACTTGGAATACACCCAAAACATTAACTGTTCGTGTTGGTCGCAAATCGCCATCCTATGGCAGTGTTTTGAAATAGGAGCAAGCCTGGAGGGGGGAAAATACCCCAGCAGTTGCCCTCAGTCATGTCCGTTTTATCTCTTTTTTAATCATATCAGCATCAAAATTAATTACTCCTGGCGTAGTTTAGCGCAACTGTTAAAATTCTTATTGGAATAGAGCTGGCCTAATTCTTAATTCTTACGACCTCTGCCCTATTTAGGAATGCCAGTGGGCGGACAACAGGAACTGCATCATCATAACTTACGTGTTGTTACACCTACTAAGTTGGACGATGTATAATTTATTACACGGTTGGACATTCGCGTCTGCGCCCTCTCCCGACTTCCAACAGCCACCCACTCGGTTCACGTGAACTCAGCACCCATGCGGCGCGAGGCATGTACTGCAAGTGTTACCGAAGAACACTAAAGAACAAAGTATGCAGTTTCTGCGTGTTACTGTGTGAACCCGTCTTCTGCAGACACAAGTTCCCTATCTACGATACGCCTCTTATGTCTTCCATGTGGTCTGTTCCTTTCAAGTTTTCCGACCAGAATTTTGCTAGGCATTTCTTATAACCTCCATGCATGTATAGCAATCCCCTTTATTTGCGTGTGAATTTTATAAATTGGGAAGCCCTAAATTATGAAATTTCCTCCAGTCCCCTAGATACAACTTGATGAATTTCTGCCTTCGGCAGCTTCAGCTCTGGATGTGGAGCGCTGAGCACGTGTTAAACAGAACGATGGGTAGTCCTAACAGTCGATCAGGACGTGATGACAGAGTGAAAAGTCAGTGCGGTGGATCGAAATCGGATTCAGCCCCTAATTAGTTACTACATCAGACTCAAATTCTCCCTGCTCAGAAATTGTGTAGCCTCTAACCCCAAAAACCTGCATTTCCAGCCAATCATAATCTTCAATATTATCTTTGTAAGAATCCAGTATCTTGCGACTCAGAAAGGGCGTACTTTGCTAGCGGCTTCACTGGCTACAAAACGAGAGACTTGCATTGTGCGTTGCACAAATTTATTCTAATGGAATGCGCTCTGTATGAACCGACAGAGATCATAAGTAAGACAAAGTTATTTTGCCTTTCATTTCAGTTCAAGGCCTAACACAGGTCCCTCTGTGACAGACACTCCCAGACTCCCGCCTCTTACATCTCTACAGACATTCAGCAGGAGAGAACAACAGTTTTAGTTTAAATTTCCTGTTTTTCGTTGACTTAAACTGATATAACTAGCTGACTGGGAGATGATGTGTCTTTTGTGAACACGTGTTCGAGTATGTCAGGAATATATCGGTCGAACTAGTTCGCTTTCGGATGATGAGCCAAGCGGAGGCCTTGCGCATCAACATTCAACTTCGTGAGAGTGAAATATCTCAACATGGGTCTTCGCAAAGCGAGGAGTAACTATAATTATTCTTTTAACAGCTCTGAAGCTAGAATCAAATAAAATGGCAGCTGAGTGACAATTTGTCGCGAAGAGAGACTGCAACATTTTAAGCCTGATTGAACCCAAAATTCACAAGCAACTATATTGCAAAGAACATCACGAAACAAACATTTTTACTACTATTATCACACTGCTCACTTTCCCTCGCTGACACCACGTTTCACTTCTTAAATCCAACTCCAATTGCTTCGACACTGCAATTTGGTAAGTTCAATGCGAGAAAAGCGAAACCTGACGCAGACATTTTTAACCCTCATCACTGACGATCGATGCTATGACAGAAATGTCATTAGCAAACTTTTACTTTTAGTTTTGACCCTAAGAGCCCCTACATGGCGAAGATGTTCCTGATGGACTGATAGTTTAATACCACTTGTCTAACGCTCCTTCGACCACGGCAGTGTTTCAGGGTTGAAGGGTTCTCCTAATAAGCATCACAATTATCCCTAGCGACAGATCACGTCTCGCTCGGGTCATACACTGTGATTAAAAACGTGAGTGACGTCACGAATGATGACACCATCAGTGAGCCCCCAATGTGAGTAATGTTACCACCCGACAAACTTTTTAATCAAATCCATCCCTCGTCCAATGTAGAAACCCCTGAACTTCAAGACAGTAGCTTTTGCCTCCATGGAATTGTAAGGAATTGAAATACTGCCAGGTCATTAACTTGGTGTCGTCTTTAGAAACATGACAGTCACTTCTGTATGTTAATTGTTTAAATCTTTACGAGAATTAAATACCTCGTGCAGGTCACAGATTTATAAACGTACTTTAAAAGTATAAGTGAAACTGCGTGGGATTTCAGGTTCTCACGGCGTCGATTATGAAGATGGCTGTCTTCTGGTTTGTTGCACTGTGTGGTCTGGTATAAGTTTACCAAGAAGACAGACAAATGACACTGTTCAGGCATATAACATTAATTAGCACTGAAGCAAACAATAAGTTCTCACTTCTTAATATTTAATTTTGAAAATTTGTTTGTTTAGATGCAACTATTACAGAATTAACAAATAATGAATAACAGAACCAACACATTACAATGTCCTGATATTGGTTATAATTACTGATTTATATTTGGGAGAACCATGTTTCTTATGTTTGTTCAAGCACCGAGTGTTCTGACCGAAATTTGAAGTATTTCCTCAGGACTTCGAGGTAAATTCTAAGATAAAAATACCACGATGGTCTCCATGTTACAATTGCCTCATTATTCACGTGGTATAAACTATAAATCTGAGAAAGCGTCGCGAAATAAATCAAGAAGTAACTAAGTGCCAGACTTGTTCTAGAGAAAATATTCGCAATACTTAAGGCTGTAAAGAACGTTTGTTAATAGCGGTTATTAAAACAGATCTTAGAGAAATGGGGAGTCTGGACGTGTTCTTGTGAACACTGTAATAATAATTCGGGTTTTATAAAAGGCGGAGAATTTCTTGACTATCTAGGCAACTTCTTAAAAATTTAATCTGCTCCTCTGAGTTATTAGATACAAACATAAAGTTACGAGTATTTGCAACATGCTTTCTTTATTTTTACGTGAACTCCCCAGAATTATATAAATAATTTTGTTTTCCACATTTCGTTGAGTACACCGTCGTTAACTGCAAGTTTGATGTAAATTTCAGTGAACATTTGAAACACTGCAATAAAAAAGGAAATATAAACGGATTATTCTTGAAGGAATGGAATGCGGCCCAGCAAAAACTTTTCTTTACTTTATGAAATTTATTACACAGCTCGATACATATAATTGTCATAATTGCAAAAAATATTATTAGATAGTTTAATTGCGTCATATTGTAAATCAAATATTAAATTAATTATTCGGTTTTGTCCGTCTAATCACAATTATATTTAAAATTTACAATTTTTTTTTAAATTTGTAGTGTTCTGTCTGACGACAGGTCCATATGAACAGGATCCTTCCATCCTTTTCTCGGACTGGGACCTGTTCATATACGTTCTTGGCAGATGAACCAGAAGTGGTTTGCCATTGCCTTCTTCTGTGTGTGAATGGAGTAATTGTTGGGATGCCACGGAGAAACCGGGGAAGCCCCCGGAGGAAAACTCCGTGATGCCTTGCCCAACACAAGTTATAAATTTGAGCACCACCGGGAATTGAACCCGGGACCCCAGGCTTACAAGGCTAGTGTTCTGACCGCTAGACCACCGTGAATAATCGATTATTATTCGATGTGGAACATAAAATGATATTTTAATTATCTTATTTGTAAATTTTAAATATAATTGTGATTAGACGGACAAAACCGAATAATTAATTTAAAAAATATTATGTTCTTGCATGACGCCACTACTGATGACATTTATATAGTTACAAGATATATTCGCCTAATACAAAGACAAAATCTATATTTTCCGCAATTCGTTATGTTTAACACAGAAATTAGTACAGAAATATTAGTGGAAAGGAAATGAGGTTTTATATATACAAGAAAAGTTATTTACTTCGGAGATATTAGAGTCTGAGATTGTGTCTCTTCAAATACGTATTCCAAGGCCAGTTGAATCTTACAACAGTTATGTGAGCCTGATGGAATTCAGACTTTATTTCTCGCTATTTTGTACTCGGCTTGCGCACAGCATAAATTTAGCTTTTACTGTGCTCGTAACACATTGCCCTTCCATTTCAGTTGCTGCTCGTAACATTCTCATACTGACAGCAATAATGCTGTAGGGCTTCTTCCAATCATTCATTCCCCTTGCGGCGAAAGAGAGGGTGGGAGAAGGCAGTCCCGAAGGGAAAACTCGCTCTTCCGAGGGGAAAAAAATTGAAAATCGACGATTCTACAATGACAAATGGGAATATATCTCTAGGGCATAACTAGGAACGGGTTTATAGGGGAGATATCTGTATCAACTGAAACGCTTAAAGCACCGCATACTGCAATTCATAGAAATATCTAAACTTCGAACTTCCAACAAAGTTTAATCCACAGAAAGAACTTGAAGATTATGTTTAGAAAGTAACAGCAAGATTTACAAAAGTCTGTTTTTAACTTACATGTTAACAGTTTAACATGAAAATATCCATAAAAACCAAACCAATGGCTCATATGAAAACAAAATCAAACGTTGTGAGACATTTAAATTTAAATTAATTTACAGGACAAATTCAAAATTTTTACTACATGGGAAGCAACATTTCTTGCGATCGCAAAAATGGCTCAAGGAATAAAACGAACAGAGACAAGTACAGAAATAACATTGACATTTTGTAATGAGACGACAGTTCCACAATTTGTGAAATTTAAGAAGACGAGCAAAACAATAATAAATAATTTTTTAATGTGTGTGCATGCGTGCGCTGAAACGGCTAAATTGTTTACAATGTGAGATTTGAGATTCTCAAGGCGACGAGTATGAATACGGCTGTATTCTGGATTACTGTTCAGTCTGGTCTGCTAAACATTTCCTGACGTTTCAGAGGTACTTGCTGCCTTCATCATTACGGGGATGAGTAAACCGCGAGCGAAAAAACGTTTTGAGGTATGGGGACCCGTAGGACAAGGCAGAGCCTAGGCCGAACCGGTGGAGAAGAGATTTAATACCCTTCTACGTTATGGTCTTCCAAGCGGTCTCTTACTTTTTGGCTTCCAAATCAGAATTGTTATGCATTTCTCTTGTCCTCATGCGCGCTACTTGTTCTGCCCATCTCGTACTCCATGATTTTGTCATCCTGACAAATATTTGGTGTAGAGTGACTTACAAGTTATGAAGTTCCTCATTATGCTATTTTTCCAGCACAGGAACAGCAATGAAATCCAAGAGATGACTATGAGGTCGGAACAGGCTAAAGCTTAATCCTTGGATGTCTGAAGAAAAGACAGTAGAAATACGTTCTGGCTTTGAATGAAATTGGAAATATGTCAACATACTGGTAGGAAGATATCAGTGAAAGAAATCATATGTAAGACCTAAATAAAGATTGAAGTTAATATTACAATGGATTCAGCTTGCTCAAAACAGGGTCCAACTGCAGACTTTTGTATATGCGGTAAAGAACAGCAGTGGCCACAAAAGCAAGCAATATCACCGACTTTACTAAATTATTTTTTTTTAATATAGTTTTATCATTATTTTTGAACATCGAGGAGGAGATCCTTAGAGCAATGACATAGAAGCAGGGAACTGAACAGGATGATGGCCACATTTCTTCGAAACATGTTGCTCAAAGAACAGAGTGTATGAAATGTGAAGTGCGGAGAAGCCAAGATGGACAAGAATACATGATCAACAAACCGCAATACTGCACAACAGAACTGTCACTGAAATTTTAAACACAACCCGGAATAGGCGTTGATGTTCGACGTGGCCTTAAAATTTATCCCTGTGCCAAGCACTAAGCCATGAAGACGTATGGAGGAACAGAGGTAAAGTTCCAAGCATTTTTAGCTTCAGCGATAGGGAAGGCGAGTGAGTGGTCACGTTTGCTGTCCGATCGCCTTCGATCCGGTAACAGCTGATCTAGACGGTGGGCGGGCCTCGGGGCCAGTCTCGTTAAGACGGCCAAGAAAAATGTCTTGCCAACCTTAAACACCGATAATGCAGACTCGAGGACAACCTTCTTTCAGCCTGAGTCACGTTGCGTCTGGTCTCTTCCTAACATGACCTCGGGTCATTGGCTTTCAACTCCCATTGACTCGTGCTAGGGTAAAGTTTGCCGATATCGTCATTGTTAAAAGAACTCGCATGGCATCAATAAACGATCATTAATCCAGATCAAAGAGTTCTCGGAAAGTACGTGACTTGACTCCACTGTGTGGTACACGCTGACAGTCGCAGAGATTAGACACGCTTTGGGATTCCTATTACAACGTTTTAAGCATTTTAATTGGATGTTCTATGTATCAGTCATAGAACTGTCTTCGATAAACTATTTATTTTTGTTTCTGCTTCAGACAAATTCAATTTATCAGAGGTAACTTTTCAATGGTTTTTAACCTACATTCTGTGGATCCTAACAATATTTTGAGATGTTTTAGACAGTGATAAGTGGGTATCTTGTCTTCACGGCACGGTGTGTCGTGTCCTCAGGTTGTGGGCAGAGTCCTCGATATACGAGGAGTAGCTGAGAAAAAGGCCTACTGTATAAGCAGCCCAACAGTTGACAAGGGGTGGTACCCAAGCTTCATGGATAGACGGACGGTTAGCAAAAACAAGAACATTACTAAATGAAACGCAGTTCCTAGGTCTTGGATGGAATCTTTCGACTAATCATTCTGCGGGAAATAGACATGTCTTAAATTATGTTTCTGGGAGCGTGGACTCGATTAATATGTTTCCGACGTCGTCTTTAAAATATGATAATGACGATTTGAGGTTTTCAAAGCGATGAGTAAGTGGATTCCTGTCATCTGGGTTGTTGCACCGTATAGTATGGTAGATGTTTACCAACGTTTCGGAGGCCATGCTGCTTCCGTCATCGCCCTGATGACGGAGGCAGTATGGCCTCTGAAACGCTGCTAAAAATCTACCATACTACACGGCGCAACAACCCAGAAGACAGAAATCTTTATGAAAATGACATTTAAGATTCCATAAAAGACAGAATTTCTTACGTCTTACGTACCAAAGCGACTACAACTACAAGACAGTCTCTCATCCATGGAGCTAGTTCTATTTCACTTTATAGTATACTTTACTGTACATAACTTCAGCGAACAAGGGTCCCAATTCGCTTCGAGAACAACGCATTCTTGTTTTATATAGAACCGCGTAAGACATAATTACAAAATTCGACGGGGCTTGAGCCGACGAAATATAAAGATAAGAGTCACAGACCTGCAGGCTACGCGATCTCTTTTGCTTCGGCTTTCGACTAAACTACAGCATCGCGTTACGGGTTTATTAATGAACGATTGACTTGGAGCAACACGTCAGAGGAGATGAAGTTGATGCGCGTCTCATGAATAATGAGGCACAGTAATGAAACGAGGGCCACGCCTTGCCGAAACCCCCGCCTCTCGCCCAAGGCCTCTGATTTCCATCTAAATAGCTACCAGGGTGGACTTTATGCTGTGAGATTCAGATCACGCGGTTCCGTACGGTTCGAACTCCACTATACACTTATACGGAGTGTTCCACTTGAAACGCAAGCCAAACTAAAGCAGATTCGTCAACTTTGGTGTCATCAGTGTAAACAAGTGTTTAGGTATCAGAAAGAACTTACACAACATCAAAACAGCAGATGTTGAAAAAGCGCACCGCCTTCTTTAAAACAAATATCCACCAATATCAGTTTTTTTCGTGCGATTTTGCGAAGTGTTTCTGAGTCAATGTTGGTAACAGTCTGGTCAATATTGTTCAGATTTCTCCAAAATTCCTGAGTTATTGGAATAAAATCTTTACAAAACTTTCGGAAAACAGGCCACAACCACATTTTCAAAAATCCCTTCTCATCGTCTTCCCGTCTTTCTTGTAGGTATGAGCTATAAATCCTGCAGCTGAAATGACGTCATAAACACTTCAAAGTGTTTAACAAAGCCGATAAAATAAGTGTATCTTGCAGTGAGTGATTTCGGCGGTCTTGTGGAACGTTGCACCATGTAGTCTGGTAGAAATCTGCTTACGTTTCAGAAGTGTTTGTTGGGCTTAATGACGGTGGCACCAAGCGCCTCTGAAACGTCGGTAAATTTCTACCAGACTACACAGAGGAACATCCCAGCCATCTTTGTACTCACCGCCAGGAGAACCTGAAATGTCACTATATTAATTATCCGCTTATGTGCGTGTTGTATTGAGAAGGATATGGAAGAAAGCTATCGTGGTCTATTTTAAAATCCTGTCTCAGAATTTGTGTGTAACAAGAAAAACCACGAAATCAGGACAGCCTGCCTCCAGGCCGAGTTTTGAACCCCTTACCACCCAAAGACGAAGCAAGAGTCCTAACAACTCGAAAACAACTTTCGATGCCACTCCGTAAAATTTTTGACAAATCAAAAAATTCATACATTTAAACATTAAGAAATTAAGTTACTACGGACACATGTAAACAAAATATTAATTTTCTTTTCTAAATGAAATTCAGCATGAAAAACGCAAGAAGCAAATCTAACATAAGAAATAATGAGCTCATTTCTCACAGACAACAATTTGTGTAATACTAACTAACTAAGTAACTAACTAACTAGATGGCTTACGAACCGGAAGGTTCATCACCGAATTAACCAAAGCCCTCCACCGGACCCTGTCCTGGGCCAATTGTGTAATACAGCGACAATTATTCTGTAATGTACTATCCTGATATGTTACTATGTATCTCGATTCTAATTTCATACTTCAATTCTCTGTTTTATGCATTTGAACATACCGCTAGTGGATTATTTTATTACGTCGTAGTTTATCCTCCATTTTACCACCTACAAAATTAAACGCCTGAAGCTATCAAATATTATTTGCATACAAGTGTGCAATAGTTGTTGTAAAATTTGAGAACATGATGATGACCGTTTTCAGTCGAAACATGTAATTTAGTAATAACAAACACTTGAAAATCAGTGAGAAGTGCGAATAAAAGCAACAGTGATATTTAGTCACGAAGTTGTAAGATGTCTCTGGGTACCGAAAAACAAGTACAGAATGATCAGTATCGCCGTGGAAGGTTACAAGCCGCAGCGATTCAATACCACGGAGTGGTAAGTGGTAAGCTGCTCACCTCGACCCAGGTCATTGCTTATGCAAAGTAGGAGCGTTATTGAACAAGAGCCATTGCTACATCATTACACGTTTTAAGCGGAGATCAAAGGTCAAGCAACTACCGGACTCAGATCCTAACTCCCTCGGCTGAGGTATTCAGGAGGTCCACTGCCTCTCTTGTATCCCGATACCAAGGAGTTTTAATTTCACCAAAGGACGTGATTTCATGGAGACTTTCAGCTTGTTGCTTGCACCTCAAACAGGGTAAAGAAGGCTTCTAGCAAGATCATGAAGTGATTTTGATCCTGTCCCTCATAATCTGCTACTCCAGAAGCCTTTGGACTTTCTGGTCGTTACGTAAACAGGTTTTGTTGTCGTAAATTTTGATTTTGTAAAATCATGCTGACAAGGATTTAATTTAGACTTTAAATTAAATATGAACATAAATAACAACTTCAAATAATTTTTAAAAAGTATTAAGTATAGAAATAAGTCGGTAGTTACTAGCAGAGGCAGAGTTGCCTTTTTAAAAACTGAATCAACTGCTGCCTGTTTTCCATACGGTAGGAATATAATGCTGAGTTAGACGCAGATTAAAGATGTGTTTGAGAACGGTAACAAATACCTCAGTGTAACTCTTTACAACAAAGCTACGGATGTCAAGTCCGACAGATTTAGATGGTCTTAGACGTCTAAAGGCTTTACAGATGTCCAAATCGGAATGCGGGCTAATGATAAGAATTCGGAGGACTCCACAGGAGAAGGGGAAACTCCTAAACAAGGGGAACTGTGGACTAATTGAAAATGCTTAGCAAACTCATTAGCAACAGAATGGGGTTCTGCCAAACGAGTACCACCAACCTCAAGCTGAATAGAATTGGAATTTCTTTTTCTATAATGTCCAAAATTGCTTCGTTTGCGACCTTAAATTGTCATCAATAGATTTCAACGATTTAAACCTGTCAGACTTAAAAATAGCTTTCACTAGCGTACGACAGAAAGAATACTTACTATAAAAATAATCAGAATTTTTATTTTAATACCTCTGTAATGGCAATTTTTTCTAAATGTAACAGCATAAAGAACTCGAAAACAAAATTAAGGAATTTTGACTTTCTGGTAAATCCACGGGAATTGCCCGATTCACAGCATCTAGGGCAACAGCGTTGGGGCTGGCGATGGCATTAACAAGAGAGGTGACATACAATTGACCAGCCACAGGTCGTCAGAGTGTTATACAAGATGGTGTAATCCCAGATGCAAATTTTCTGTAGGAATGCTCGCAATTTCGCGTAATACTTTCAAAAGACAAATAAATCAGTAACAAAATGAGAATTATATGTTCCAGGCTTTATAACACCAGAATATATTAAATTAAAACGTAATTCACTAAAGTTTGTAAATACTACATCTAGGAGACTATTGCTGCCAGCAGCTTCGATTCTATGTCTGAGATCGAGAAGACACGTTGAGGTGTAGATGGCATCTCACTTGAGTCTGGAATAATAGTGGCAGTTAGCCTGAGAAAGACTCGAAAATTTTGTGTATCCGAGTTGTTCTCCAAAAAGCGAAATTAATTAGAAAGAACTTCAGGTTTAGTGTCAGGGGGAAAGTAATGGTTGCTTGTAAGTAAATTTAGACCGCAATGAGTGGGGATTACAACCGGTACACATTCGTCGAAAGATTCTAAACCGTGCCTGCGTTTACAGGAACAAACTCTGGGGTTGGATGCAATAACACTCCACCTCCACGCGTCTTATTAGTAATAATTACAACGATGGTGATGACGCCTATAGCACTTCCATTTCCGGTGCTTAGAATTGTCCTAACCATTAAGTGTTCTATAGTCTATGAAACCACAATCGATTTATGGACTAAGAAAGTACTTCATGCCGATTCTAACCTTCTCTAATTTCCTCCAATGCACTTCAGTTACTCCATTAGAACACGGCATGGCGCATAGACTACTTAAATAGTTTCTACCGCAAACGTTTTACTGCTTACAGCTGGTCATATAATTGATTACGTCATAGTCAACGCACACACCGCTCCTTCTTAATACAATCTCAATATAATCAGTCAAGGGGTCCTAATGTAATTCTGAAGAGATGCATTGTCATGTACTGTCCATAAACTCTTTCTTAATTTAGAGAAACGACCTAAAACCGAAGGAGGTTATGGCTTGCATTCTACACCACGAACCCATTTCATTTATTCGTTAAGTTCCTGCTCCATAAACATCTCTCTATGGCTTATAAACATCCACCCTTCACATGATTAAATTGCTTCCCGTCTCTGATATTAGCTTGGCCCTCCTTCACAGAGCCAAAAGAATTTTAATATATTCAGCCTTTCAATAAGCTTCGTTGCCCATCCAGACACAACAATAAAGTTCCTCTCAATACAAAAGAATTGTTTTAATAAATAAAAAGGTAGGATATGTGAAGCTGGTACATGATTCTCAGAGTGTGTCCATAATAAAATTAGCATTATTCTATTTTCCTTTCATATAACGTAAGCACATTATAATGAATCAGTAAGGGACGCCGTTAAAAATAATGGAACTTCTTTCATTGTGGCACAGAACTCTTTAAATGGCACACAGCGTCTTCTCCCTTATATGACATTACGTAATTCAACCCCACAAACAAACGCGTTCTGCTTACATAAACCAATATTATCCAGTGAGGGAAAACTGTTATAAGAGGGTCGTCTGCCCACAATGAAGCGTGTGCGAGCTTTATAGTCATGCAGCGGGGCGGAGGGGTTCGGCGGGTCGCGGCGCCATGAATTGCTTCAAGGGGGTCGCTGGAGGAAGCCGCGGATGACAATGGAGCATCACAGGGGGGCTTACAAGTTCCCAGAGAAGAGTAATCTTGTTGTTGGACTATAAAGCGCAATTATTTCTTGTGTACTCAAAATTTATTCTCTTACTCACCAGTAAAACGCTTCTCGATGAATGATGACGAAGCCACGAGGGATAGGAATTGGCCTGGTTCACTTGCACTTGATGGGACCCATGTTCCTGGAACAAAAAGGAGAATTAGGTTTGGTTTGATTCTGTGGTTTCCACAGTGACGGTTTCTCATCATATGATACTGTAATCAAATAACTAAATGCATGGAGCCAAGTCTTTCTTGAGAAGCAAACAGTACGCTCAGCTAGTCAAGAAATTTCCCGACTCTTATGGAACCAAAAAAGTTCATTAGCATGTCCACAAGGGCCCGCCACTGGTCCCGATCTTGGACGAAATTAATCCAATCCACATCCGAAAAAACATATATCTCTAATACATATTTCAATTATTGCTTTATTGCTAATACATGTATAAAACCCCAAATTAAGAAATACGTTCGCTTAGCATATGAATTATAGCACTTTCCTTCTGGGGTTGTCCATAAACTATCAATTTTTCAATGTTAACTTTTGAGTCTGTCTTGTAAAAAAGCGAGAGAGAGGGGCAGGGCACACGAGCAAAGTCCTCTAACGTAAAATTTGAACAAAATCAGTCCAACGACTCTCGTGTTATGAGATGACACACCATAAATAATCCCTTTCATTCGTTCTTTGCATGATGTGCATACAATGAACGCATATGGAGTTGACAGCGTTATAGCCATAGGCTGTGCATGTAGCACGCACAGATGATAAATTCATACAAAAGGGAAGAGATCACTTGTGTGACGTAGATGCAGAGTGGAGTGAAAGCAAATACTGAAACTGGTCGTAAAAGAAATAGAATGTGGACTACATTAATCTTGTTCCAGAGGAGGCTAAATATAGATAAAGCATCAAAACCCACAAGAACATCGCACTCAGTATTTCTCGATTTAAGAAACTGGCATTAAGGAATATTTCTGGAACTTTGACGTAACGTGGCGTATAGCGGGACAGCTTTACTTTTTTTTCTGGAAGTGGCCAAACAAACCATGCGATCAGTCAAGCGTCTGTCCGGTCGTAACATACCCTATTTAACAACCCTAACAATAAAATCTGCATAAATCACATTCCTCATTATGTAATACACTAAAATTTTCACCAGTTTCACTTTTGTTAGGGCTAAATATTTTTCTGGACCCGCTTAGTTCTCATACATTGTTTCCTGAAAGTCTGACATCATGTTACAATACATAGCCATTACAACTGACATCGACGGAGCTTACAAATCGGTTCACTAAGTTGACACACAAACTTGCACCTTGAGGTTAATGTATCTTTGTGACAACACCCATGGGTGTGGAGTGCTTTCATAAATAATATAAGTACCGTCACACGCCTACTCTTGCCTTTTCTTGTATCAAAATATGGGCGAAAAGAAATCTACCAGGCTCAGATTAAACACAGCAATGAGTAATGAAATGAAGTCGAAAATGTACAGACTAAAATAATTTTACTACAAGTATGATTTGAGGTTTTCACATCGGTGAATATGAAGATTTCTGTCTTCTGGGTTGTTGCGCTGTGTAGTCTGGTAGATGTTTACGAACGTTTCAGAGGTCATACTGAATTCATCGCCCTGATGACGGAGGCAATATGACCTCTGAAACGTTCATAAACATCTACCAGATTACACAGCGCAACAACCCAGAAGACAGAAGAAATCTTAATTTTACTACATGTTTTGTATTAGTGTGAAAATTGGTCTTTTATACTGATGGTGTTTGACGGCAGAGTGCTGAGGAGAATAATTGGACAGGGTGCAAGTAATAGAAAGCTAAAGAAAGTTGGACAATGAAGATCTTCATAACTTTTACTCTTCACCAAATCCTGTTAGGAGGATGAGACAGGTGCGGAGCATTTAGCATGCATGGGAGAGCTAAGAAACTCATACAAAACTTTGGTCGGGAAATCTGAAGAGAACCGTCTACTTCAATGACGCGGGGCAGACAGGAGAACAAAACAACAAGGACCATAAAGAAAAGGGATTATAGATGTATGAGCAATAGATTCATCTGCCTTAGGAATAAGCCAGTTGGTGGGGTCTTATGAACATGGCAATGAAATTTTATATTCCATAAAAGTCGTGGAATTTCTTTGATTAGCTGAGCGAGTATTAACGTCTCAATAAGGACTTCGCTTCATGGAACTAGTTAGTTATAATTATCAGTAACACACATCTGCTTCTCAGATCCTAATTTAATTTATTAAGGTAAATTCTAAGGCACTCGAAGGTTAACAACATAAAACAGTGTTTCTATCCCCAAGAATGAGTCCTTATTTACGCAAGTAAAGGTAATTCTGTTTGTTCCCTCTGCACTGCGCCTAAAGTATGTTCATTTGTTAGCCAGCGGTCAGTGGGTCTCGTTAAAGAAACCCCTTGACATCTCTTACAAATTAAACAATTAACCTGGATGTTTCAGTCAGTAAGGAGACTCGCCAAGAGCTGGACGACCGGGGTTCAATTCACGGCAGTGATATCTCCCTTCGCCACTGAGTCCCTACCGGTTCATCGATCTATCTACTCCTGATGTAATCGCCAATATCCGTCACGCTTATCTGCGATGTTGAAGAAATTAAAATTAAGTACTGACGGTGGCGACTCACGTAGGAAAAATAAAATGGCGGCACCTACTGTGGGGTCTGTCGTAGTCTGCTTTTGGCGAGAGTTCGGAGTCACGCGGTCGGTTTTGTGTTGGTGCGTTTGGCAGGAAGATAAACAAATTTTATAAATATTATAACTAAGGCTCAGTTATTTCTTAAATTTAATAAACCTTCGAAACTAATTAATCATGCATCTTCTCAGTGTGACAACTCAAGCTCGATTTGATGTTAGTTTCATTTACATAATGTTTAAAATTTCTGTTCCTACCTCAAGAAAACAATGTGTCTCAGCTGCTGTCTATTTTAAGAACTGCCAAAAAACTCTTAATACACCCTGCAATAAGATACGGATTTATTCAACTTTAAAGCAGGTGACATATGTAGTTACCACCGTGCCCCACAGATTTAACTAATTAGCTCCATCTAACGCCCACGATAAGAACTGGATACTTTCAGAACACAAGCCTTAACCTGCACGTTGACTACTGGCTGAATCGATAGTCTGAATTCTACTAGCAGATCCCAAATAAGACCGGTGGAAATGATTTAGCTTTCAAATTTACTTCTGGTTGAACAAAAGCAGGATATTTGTCAGCAGGCAGCGTCGCGCGAATGGTAATCAATTACATAGTGTGACGTAAGAGAGTAATGCTTACGGTGTGTTGTATAATTCACTGTCCTGCACAAGCAGAACAAATCATAATAATTAGCACTGCGGTTAAGGAAGAAAAACACTATCTTGTACGATGATAAATGGAGTTAGGAAGACCATCAGTTGTTTCGTATGGACCTTACACAAGGGAAGCCCATCTCACCTCAATGAAACAAACCCATTCTTGAGCAGCTGATAGCCATTCACGTAGTAAAATTAACCAGATTTTATGAAATCCGAAAGTTCCTTACCGTATTTACAAAAGCTCGTCACTGGACTCTATCCTGAGTCAAATAAATCATCCCACACCTTCAAATACTGTTTTACTGAGATCAATTTTAATATTGTTCGCTTATTTACATCAAGGTTTTCTCTTCCTTTCAAATTTGCTGCTTAAGACCTTGTATTAGGCCCACATTTATCAATATTTTATTCGTGCTAAATGTACTACCAATGTAATCCTGCCTCAGCATATTGATATTTAGCAAAGAATACAAGTTATCAGCTCGTGATTATGCAATTTCTGCTACCATCTCGTTCTGACCTGATAAATCGACATTCTCCTCTTTACTCTGTTTTCAACAGAATCAACAAATGAAGATGGCTGTCTTCTTCTGTGTTAATGAGTACTTATCATATTGATAATAGAGGCAGCAAGCACCCATGAAACGTTGGTAATCCACCAGAGTGCACGGCGCAACAACCTAGAAGACAACCATCTTCAAAGTGTGTTTCATTACTATGTGAATTTGAGAAGCTGCTGTTTATGATTTGCTTTGCACTTTGGCAATCTTGCAGTACAACTGGTATTTGGGTTCCGACAGGCAGAACTCAAGTGGAGGGCAAGGGATTCCTAGCCCCAAAGCTACAGCTAATTAGTCTGTAAAACTTAACACAATACAAAAGACCACACTAAAAAAAACAGCTACCTTTCTAACTGTGTGAAAGTTCTATAACTAAGAACACTGAATGATATTATACACCATTCATTGGCAAATTTCCCGAACACAAACAAGTCCGACAAATGAAAGTCAGAAGTGAACACTGCCAAATTAGGATAAACTGACGCAACGTACAAATTAACACTTTTTTTTTGTAGAACACAACATATCTTTTTTTAAGAACAGCTAACATTAACGTATCATAAAGTTCAAACGTCGTTACAGCCAAATCTGGCGTTTATCCTTCTAGCAACATTCTGTTAATGTTACTGATTGCACAATATATTTTATGCATTCCTTACATAAAGCGAAAATATATTGCATAACTGAGAAATTATGTCTGGCCAACATATTCGATGACTCACATTCTGGCAATGAGACACAGGAGTATATTTATTTTTCAAATAATAAAATTAGGTTATTTGTTACAGCATATAATTCTGGATATAAGTGACAGTCTTTTTATGAAATTTAATGTAGGTAGACATGAGACAAAGTTTATCAATATGATTTATATTAACAAGCTTCCAAGTGTCATATCGTGATATCTTTTGCTGTATATCACCATGGATACTAATCATGTTTGCAGTAATTGATACCCGTTTTCACCTCATTTCCATAACAAAAATTAATTAAGTTATTGTGCATCTGTTTGGGAACAGCAATAACAAATCAAAATGATACTCATGAGGAAGTTGGGAGGAGACTAAATTCCGGAAATGCTTGCTACTTCTCAGTTCAAAGTATTTTGTCTTCCCGTCTGATTTCTAAGAACCTGAAAATTAAAGTATACAAAACAATAATTTCGCCTCTTGTTTTGTATTGGTGCGAAACATGGTCTCTTACTCAGAGGGAGGAACACAGATAGCAGGTGTTTGAGAATCGGGTGTTGAGGAGGATATTTGGGCCTAAGAGGGAAGACGATGGGGCTTGGAGAAAACTGCATAATGAAGAGCTTAAAAATCTGTACTCCTCCCCCAATATTGTCAGGGTGATTAAGTCCAGAAGAATGGGATGGGCTGGGCATGTAGCGCGCATGGATGGGACAAGAGGTGTGCACCGGGTACTGGTTGGGAAGCCTGAGGGGAAGAGACCGCTGAGGAGACCTAGACGTAGATGGGATGATAATGTCAAACGGGATCTATGGGAGATAGGAGTTGAAGGAGACTGAATTTTGTTGGCCCAGGACATGGTCCAGTGGAGGGCTTTGGTTAATTCGGTGATGAATCTTCGGGTTCGGTAAGCCATCTAGTTAGTTAGTTAGTTAATTAGTTAGTTAGTTAATTGTGCATCTGTTTCCGTAATGAAGAGAGAAAAACAGCTTATAGAAATGCACATAAACTGGGACGGATTTCAGAAGTCAAAGGGCTTACCCTCATAAACAATGTGACAAGAATCGAGTCCAAATCGACGGCATGGATGCACGAGGTGTTATGATTTTTTATGAAATACCTGTTTATATGTCGGTTTGCACGTTAATCTCCGAATCTGATATATGGAATTCAATTATATTTGATAAGGTATACATTATTACTCGAACGTTCAAAAAAATAATTTTAATTTCTATACGCCAATTACAATTAGATGGGAGGGTAATCTCAGACGGGATCTATGGGAGATAGGAGTCGAAGGAGACTGGATTTTGTTGGCCCAGGACAGGGTCCGGTAGAGGGCTTTGGTTAATTCGGTGATGAAACTTCGGGTTCGGTAAGCCATCTAGTTACTTAGTTATATGCCAATTATAATCACTGTTTTACGTAACATACAAACTGATTTTGTATCAAAATTCTGCAAACAAGCTCATATTAAAAACAAAATTGTCACATAAATACATACAAATACGACACACATCATGCATTTTGAAACATTCAACATGTTAAGTATTTAAAACCAGTCCGGACACGATAGCATGTCTGTGCTGGGTATCGAAACCTGGTCACTCAGATTTCAGCCAGTCACTCTGCTGCCTCAATTAACTCGACTGACGATTTGAAATTGGTATCATGAATACTGCTGTTGTTCATCACAATCTTTTGTTGCAGACATTTTCCAGCACCTGTACATGCTCTGTAACCTGTGACTGAAAGAGCCTCTATAAATGAAGATAAGATGCAGTAAAAAGAACCCTATAAGCAGAGCAAGGCTTTACTTATTTTCAACAGAATCAATACAAGAAGAAGAAATAAAATGAACCCCATTCAGTCACAAAGAGAGGGGTGGAAAGAGAAGGAGCTACAATAATAAAAGAAGTCGGCTTCCACCGTATGTTATTCCTATAGACATATTACATTAACCTCCAATAACAGAGCAGTTACTGTGGAATTTTAATCAAGCCATAACAATACTTCATAACCAAAACAACTTATATGCAGAATGTTCCATGACTTCATGTGACCACATCAGGATAGTTACATTCCTCAAGTCTGATTCTCAAAGATTATGAAGCTGTGGATATTCGAAATTCAATTCAATCCGCATGCAGAACAACAGCGCCATGTCTCGTAGCAACGAAAATTCGATTATGTAGATTCTCTCTTCCTTTTACTTTGCATTCATCATGTAACCCCTTATATGAAAATATAGCTGAAGTGAGGGCCGGTGACCGCTGTGGACCACCACGACCACTGACATTAGATACCAAAAGTCCCATTTTAAAAGTGCTGCTACCATTAGGTATCGTTTAGAAACACTTCTAATATAAGCGGCGATAACACTAAACTAACGCGATATTTTTATTGTTGCTCTAAGTTGAAAGGGGTGGGAATAGAATATGGGAGAAACGAGTAAATGCAATACTGGCACGAAATGGACAAAGGAAGTTAAGAAGGGGGCGGAAATAATAATTTCCCTCTCAGTTTCAACGGGCGTCACATATTTTACCGACGGCAAAGTGACAAAATCCATCCCGCTTCTATCCTTGCACCCCTGGAAATGTTTAAAGCTTCGACTGATCAATATATAATTTCCTGAAAGCAACGCAACACACTAGAAATATATTACGCCGTGACGTAGCATGTACGTATGTATTGATCAACTTAACAGCATCCACTACAGTCTGGAGGATTTTAAACTAACTAACTAACTAACTAGATGGCTTACCGAAACCGAAGGTTCATCACCGAATTAACCAAAGTCCTCCACCGGACCCTGTCCTGGGCCAACAAAATTCAGTCTCCTTCAACTCCTATCTCCCATAGAACCCTCCTGACATTATCCTCCCATCTACGTCTAGGTCTCCCCAGCGGTCTCTTCCCTTCAGGTTTCCCAACCAGTACCCAGTGCACATCTCTTGTCCCATCCATGTGCGCTACATGCTCCGCCCATCCCATTCTTCTCGACTTAATCACCCTGACAATACTGGGGGAGCAGTACAGATTTTTAAGCTCACCATTGTGCAGTTTTCTCCATGCTCCATCGTCTGCCCTCTTAAGCCCAAATATCCTCCTCAACACCCTGTTCTCAAACACCTGCAATCTGTGTTCCTCCCTCTGGGTGAGAGACCATAATCTTATTGTTTTGTATCTTATTGTAGGTCACTGCCACCGGGTATAAACCCATTTGCAGTCAATAATAAATAATAATAATAAATAGATTATTGTTTTGTATACTTTAATTTTCAGGTTCTTAGAAATCAGACGGGAAGACAAAATATTTTGAACTGAGAAGTAGCAAGCATTTCCAGAATTTAATCTCCTCCTAACTTCCTTATGATTGTCATTTTCATTTGTTATTGTTGTTCCCAGATATTTGAACTTTATAACCCTTTCAAAGGACTTATTAGCTACCCTAAGGTAATTTTGCCCGCCTGTCTTCTGATGACGAGATACTAACATGTACTTAGTTTTTTCTGAATTTACTTCCAGCCCCACTTGTCTACCAGCCTCTAGTAAAACTTCTGCGTTCCTCTTTATTGTATTCATATCGTCCCCCAATAAATTAACATCATCAGCATATGCCAATAGCTGATGTGTCCCGTTCAATTGCAAACCCTCCTGCCTATCTTGGACTTTCCTGGTGGCATATTCTAGGGCAAAGTTAAAGAGCAAGGGAGACAAAGCATCTTCTTGTTTTAGACCGTTCTTGATGAAGAATGTCTCAGATACATATTTACCTACTCGAATTTTGCTACAGGTTTCATTTAAGCATATTTTTATTAGACTCACTAGCTTCTTTGGTATACCAAATTCAGTATGAATATTATATAACACTTCTCTCTTCACAGAGTCATTGGCTTTTTTGAAATCTATAAATAATTGATGTGCGGTCCCACCGAACTCACATTTTTTCTCTAGTATCTGACGAATGCAAAAGATCTGATCAATCGTTGATCTGTTTCGTCTGAACCCACACTGATGATCCCCAATAATTTCATTCGCATATGGGGTTAATCTTGCCAAAAGAATGTTGGATAGAATTTTGTATGAGGTTGATAGCAGCGATATTCCTCGGTAATTACCACACTCAGTCTTGTCCCCCTTCTTATGAATAGGAATAATTATGGATTCCTTCCATTGTTGTGGCATCTCTTCCTTATCCCAAATTAACTGAATAAGCTTATGGATCCTCATATGCAACCCTTTGCCATCTGCTTTAATTAATTCGGCTGGAATCTGATCAGTTCCTGGAAACAGTTGATTATTCAGTGGTTCGTATCTTGAATTTTAAATGTTTAAAATGGAGGAAAAACTTGTAAGATTTGAGGTTTTCACAGCGATGAGTATGAAGATTTCTGTCTTCTGGGTTGTTGCGCTATGTAGTCTGGTAGATGTTAACCAACGTTTCAGAGGTCATACTGCCTCCATCATCAGGGCGATGAATCGCAGTGTGACCTCTGATACGTTGGTAAACATCGACCAGACTACACAGCGTAACAAGCCACAAGACAGAAATCTTCGAGGGAAAACTTATTATTCTTCAAAATTCACCAACATACATAAGTTTGAAAACTCACAAACAAATGGTACGTGAATGAGTACTTTCAAGTATTAAAACACTGACTCAATTCAGTTTAAAAGAGGCATCAAGAGACCTAAGTTTAAAACTACCTATAAGCTTCATGTCATCAAGATGAATGTAGAAGTGGAGGTTAAGGCTCCTTGAATTCTCGGATCTGGATAAAGTGAGATGACATTCTTAATTTACGTTCCAACCGACTTCATAGATAGAATCGCCTTCCACAGGACCAGATTAGCCAGAATATGTCTTCCAGAAAGCAGAGTTCTTCTTGAAAAATTGTTAACTGCCCACGTAATTAAATAGCTAATCACCTGAGAAATTCACAGCTTTTATAGAACTAGATTTTACGTTACGACGTTTCTAAAAGCCTACCAATGCTCCGTAGTTTGTGTCAGACAAATCCAGTTCACATCTTCTGATACAATTTCTTCAAGATCTCTTTTATTTCATGTTTCTCATATGGTCTCATTCCATAAAGTTTTTCCGACTAAAATTCCTTATATTTTTTTTCGTATCTCCCACGCGTGATACATGACCTACCCATTTCATGCTCCTTTATTTGATAATCATAATCATATATCGTGATGGATAAAAATTATGGTTATCACTATCTTCCAAATGACTGTCTTCAAAAGTACGGCTCGTGACTTAGAGAAAAAGTTAACAGCGTTTATTTCGAAAATTATATGGCCCATTCAGAACCCCTTTTAGATTCTCCTAGACTTCTATTTTTAACCGAGCGGACTATCATGACATTTTGATATGAAAAATACTTCACCGGGGTTTTCCAGTTGTCTGAGCACAACCTTTCACTTGGAAAGAAAATGTCCCTGACAGTTAGTTGCAGAAGTAAAAGCAATGCCTGTGCCTCATGTACCAAGGGAGTTGTCGGACTGAGAGACGCCTCTAGCCCCTGCCTTACTGAGACTTGCAGAAAGGAATGGACCCGCTGTAACTATGGCGACGAATTGAGGGAACAAGACAATCGGAAAACAGGGAAGTGGCTGGGACCCATAAAGCGAGAGGTTTCTCTCTTTATCGATGTTCGCATCAGGTTGAGTAAATTCCTACAGCTTGGCCAGTAAGAGAAACCTCCACTGCAAAAATCCGAGATAGTTCTTTGCTTTTACTACAAAAGGAACTACCATTAGCGAACGTCGCGTTGAACGGTCAGCATTAACACTTTGTATTCTAGCTGGAATCCGTTTAAATCTCGGAATAAAAAGATTGCCTGTGTCATCAGGGCGAGCAGGCAGCAATTACCTCTGAAACGTCGGTAAACGTCTGCAAAACTACACAGCGCTACAGCCCAGAAAACAGCCATCTTCGTCAACAGAATTATTTGTAGTGTTCAACAAATATTTTAGGGTGAAATGGGTGGGGAATATAGTAAACAAGGGGGAGATGTGAAATGCATACAAATTTCTGACATACCAAAAAGAAATTACCACTTGAAAGACCTAGGCGTACTTGAAAGGATTATGCTAAATGGATCATGGAGAAATACGAGGTTAGGGACCACTTTTGGGCTCCTGTGACCACAATGATGACCGTGCGGTTTCTATAAAATGCTCGGAAATTCTTAACTAGCTAAACGACTGTTAGCTCCCCAAGAAGGACTCAGCTGCATGGAGTCAGTGTTGCATGCAAAAGCTGCATATGAAACATAACAGTGTCACGTATTTTTTTCTGTTATCTTGAGCGACCGTAACTGTCGGGGTGGAAGTCTTGGCCACGCCTTGATAAAAATATTTGTCTCATGTTTCAGTTCTGGTACCATTTTAAGTCGTGCAGTCGAGCCTACAGTGTGAATTACGTGGTCGTTCTCTTTGCGTTTTAAGATTTCGCATTACTGACAAAGAATATGGTATTTTAATTCAAATGGTTCACTTCTTGGGGGTTAATGCATTTTAAATGACTAATAGAATCGTTATCATTTTTTTTAGAATTGTGACGTCCCCCATATACCAATTTGCTTGATCATATATGCAACTGTGAAACTACGACAACTTAAAAATACAGATATTACAATTTAAGTTTATGCAACGCAATTTAATCATAGAACTGATCGAACCAAGTTCGACTGGTCTGTGAAGAATGTAATACACTGAGTGTCTACTGAGCTACTGAACCGCTTCTCTTAAAAAGTAAAAGAGTCTTTAGATCCGTCTTTTTCTGGGCTGTGTTTTCAGTTCGGGTGTCTTCATGGATCGGTCAATTTGCTCGGAGTTAAGAGCCAGTGTGTTGATGCGTAAAGTCTTACTGTCCGTGAAGTCTCGCTGTCGTTTGATGTGACCTGTGGGCAGATTTTATTGAGCTCTACATGCCCAATACAGTTTCATACTTCACTCATATGAATCCAGAACGCCCCGAAACTGTCTGGATCCATTCTTTGTAGTGAAGTACCATAAGAAAAGAGGACTACGTGAGGCTACCCTCGTAGCAAGTCACTTCATGGATTACATTGAATGTAGATGTTTTTCTTCTGAGCTCTGACGCCATCTGGAATATGAATCTACCCACAATTCTACACGGCGTCAAAAAATAGATATCTTCACGCAGTGAAAACCTCAGTGATTTTGTATGCCACATTTATACTGATGTTTATTTACCTCAGATAAAAAGAACATTTCAGAACAATAAAACTAGTAAAATACATTGTTAATACACTGCACATTAAGTTAGGCAACTATCCAGAACAGAGTCCTGCTTGAGACGCTACGAGTCGCTCAGCTAGTCTATAAATTCCCCGAAGGGTTCCATTCAGAAAGCCTATTGTTTTTTCTGGAATTAATTAATCGTTTAAAACAACACAACAACGTTTCGGAAGCTGACTTTGCACCAGTCTTCAGATAAAAATGACTATTCTGTTGGGCTAACACCATTCCGTGGATTCCCTTCTATCGGACCGAACTGAACAGGAAATTTCACTTGAAAACGGGAGTACAGCAAGCTCCCGAAACGTTGTTTTGTTTCAGAGTACTAAACGATGGATAAGTACAGAGAAATAGCAACATTCAAGAAATTCCCCGCCATATCTGGAACCAGAAGGTTTATCACCGTGTTCACACGAAGTCGCCACTGGTTCTAATTCACAGTCAAATGAATCTTGTCCACATCTTCCCATCCTATTTGCTATTAGGTCATAGAGTTGTTGATTTTTTTCAGATTTTACTACATTACACTACGTATAGAGATCAAATGTTTTTCTTGTCTATCGCAATATATTTGAAATGGAAAGTACAAATTAATAACAAAAAATTAACGTCGTCTGTTAAATATATAGCCGACTTCCCTGCCAAATCACGTTATGTAGTAAAAATGGTTCCATTCACGTGTTTCTGCTGCTCACAAATGTGTTGTTGAGTCCTCTATATACCATCGAATGGCATACAACCAGTTGTGTAGAAGATTTCAAAGTGACTTTACATTCGTAACTGCTTTAATTATTCCCCTAACTCAGCAGCATGATGGACGCAGCGGTCTGAGAAAACAAAGTGGCAAGGTCTTCAGAAGCAGACAACATAATGGCCCCACGAGCGTTTGTCGAATGCGAAAACTGGTCTGGAGATAGAATACAAGCGAAGCTCTGTATCAGATACATAGTTTAAAACATGGCGACGGTGCGAAAATTTGGTAATGCCCAATACATTTTAATATAGCCAATGTCCATTACGCTTGACTGGACGAGTGCGTCGTTTGTGAGATGACGAAAAAAAGTGAGATTAAGTTCTGACGGCAAGAAATTCAAAGAGGCTGTACAGTGGCGCGTATATTGGAGTCTGCTAGTGCTCGACGAATAGAACCAGAACCAACTTCTGCAAAGAAAATTCTACAATAAATTCTACAGTTTCCAACAAAAATGTTTTTATTCGTGTTAACTTTGACTGGAAACACTATCTTCTAGTTGCATTAATAACAGTTAATTCACACCCAAAACCCTGAACTGTTATTGGTGCTCTCAAGGAGTTAACACACAAACCAAATGGTGTTTGATAACGCAGTTTATAATTCACATAGCTTATACATACAGCCATTTGTATAGCCTGCATCACGTAGGTCAACTACTGATAGTAAATATACCACTACATATACAAACGGATCCACGGATGTCATAAGACAAGCTTTACAGCCACCAGTCATAAAATCATAAGGTGGATTCTTAACCTCTAAACTAGATGCATGCTAGTGGTCAGCTTCATGCTCTGGCTAATTTATACACCGTGTACAGCAATGGGTGTGCCACTGGGTCAGTGGAGGTAAAGCTCCACCCATTCTTAACTTCAGCTTCATCAGGCTCATGCCTCCACAAGATGAACAGAAATAGGAATAAGTATATCGTTATATTGCTTAAGTACAAATGGAATAATTACTTGACATTTTGTTGTTGTTTTTTTTCTGCCTTCGAATTTTTGAGACCGTTTAAACTGTCACGAAAGGAGGTATCTCCTTTTTCTGTTGAAGTAGGGAAATGTGGTGCGGTGAACTGGATGCTAGCCAATAAAAATAAAAGCGCAGGTAGACACAGAAGGCCCGCCGGTGCTGTGTTTAAATTGGATACGTGTTTGTTGCCATGGAAGATACTCGATACGGCTGCATGTACATGGGATGCACCTGCTCCTACCACGCCATTGGCTTAAGTGATTGGTTGTCTAGGATACAGATCATTGAAGTTGTCTTCCTCGATTAATTACAACCGTCCTTCCCTTTCTTTGTATCGATCTCAGGTGACCTTGAGAAGCTGACAGTTATTCAACTAGTCAAAATGTATTTGCTTTTATGGAACGTCTGTAAACATCTGTCGTCCTACACGCCTAGACAACCAGAAAGGCAGACAGCCATCTTAACAGGCACTACTATGAGAACCTGAAATGTCATTACCGTATTCACAAGATCCTGGATCATATCCTAAGCCTGCTGAATCCCATCTACATCATCACACTTCACACGTGACAATAATACCGTCCATCAAGGAGTACATAGACAGAAAAACAAATCGCGTTTGATGATTATTAACCAGACACAACAGACAGTGTCTTTATGTTCAGTGAGGCGACATAAGATCAAGAATTCCTTAATAGTGTTACCATGGCAACGCTTATAATAAGTTAAGCATAACATACACATATAGTCCTATAATAATTATCCCATAAGGTCGAAAATCGCTTAGCAGTGCTAACATGGCAAATGTTATAATGATCTGTGCATAACATGTAGACGTAAGAGTGAGGGACATTGGCCATATGTTACGAGTAAATACATAAATTTTACTACATTTAAACATACAGTCGGTGCAAATAATTAAGAGCAACTTTGAATCGTTTAACTACAGAATTATTCTCTTCTGGTTCATTCTCAAATAGACCTACTGAGCCTCCGAGTATAAAATTTGGCCCCTTTCGATCTAATTTAATTATACGAAGATTATATTTAGATGACACGATTCACAGGATCATACCGTGAAAACGTCATGTAGTCAGAGAGGCTGTCTGAATACGACAAATGTTGATTCTAGTATCCGGCAGCTCGCATGTTCCCTTCGCCCTCTGAAAACACACATCTCAAACTTGGCACAACTTCTCCGTCCCAAATAATTCCCTGTCTGGCATTGTGTTATGATACCGTTTATCATTTTCATTAGCTCCGAACAAACTTCATTTCACACGCCATTCATTCTAGAAGTGTCTCCGTAACAGGTACATGATGAATAGCGCGTCTTATCTATCATTCACAATTCTGAATCTGTTAGTTTCAACTGCGACGTTGATATTACACACTCATAAATGAATAAGATGTGAACTGGGAGGGAAAAAATTAGAATGTAACTGAATCATACTTGCTTCATAGCTTCATTCATGTCACAGGGACAATTCAAAACACGCACAAGTACGGTACACAAATACACAACTCCATGAAACAAACTTTATCTAGAAATTAATAATAACTACAACACCTTTTATGAAGCCTAAAGTTGCACTATAGTCGTCACAACAGCCTGCCACTGAGTCCTATTTTCAGCCAGATGAATCAAATTCACATCTACCAAAAATATTTGTAAACACTTATAATAAATATTTTCTACCTATCTTTACCAAAACATTTCAATCAGTCCATTCCGACTGAAAACGTTTTATGCATTTCTCGTCTCTCCTATGCGTGCTACATGCTCCGCTCAAGCCATCCTATTTGTTGCATCATTATATTTATTGAAGAGTACACACCGATTGTCAGCAAATTTGGAGAGACGATTCTATATCGAATATTTTGTCACTTTGCTTCAAACGTTAAGACCTTTCTTCCCAGTGAATATTACTCTCCTGTGACGTTGCACATTTGTGCAGTTTCGTAGAAATTGACTAACATTTCACGACGGCCCTAGTGATGGAGACAGTAAACAGCTCTGAAACGTATGCAAATTTGTACCAGACTACACGGCCCAACATCCCACAAAACAGTCATTTTCGTACTCACCGAAATAACAACCTGAAATCTCACAATTACCTTTCTACAGTAAACATTTGGATAAACCTAGTTAGACATTTACCTTGTTAATTAGTCAGTTAATTAGTTAGGTAATTAACTTACTAGTTACAACACGTGTGCCATGATCCAAAAACGGCTATTTAAATAC
This sequence comes from Zootermopsis nevadensis, assembly GCF_977971745.1. Classification (NCBI taxonomy): domain Eukaryota; kingdom Metazoa; phylum Arthropoda; class Insecta; order Blattodea; family Termopsidae; genus Zootermopsis; species Zootermopsis nevadensis. The sequence continues at coordinate 8,004,664 of NW_028259153.1, read as the reverse complement.
CCTCCGTCTCCAGAACTGAGAAAGAATTAAATATCCTACGGCGCTGAGGATTCTAAAAAAAGTGTTCAAGAAAGAAACCAGTTCTCTTTGGACGTACACTCAATTCTGTGCGTTTCTTCAAGTATCTATATTCACTGTCTGGTTGGAAAGGGTCACGAGACAATTTCCAGTGTTCGGCTGTACACTGAAATACTTTACGTCTGTCTTCCACTCAGTTTTAGATTAGTCACAGTTTTCCAATTCATATTTTAGTTAATTCAAGCTCGCGGACCACATGCGAGTCAGTTACACATCCGCCATTTTACGAACGCTGCGAGATGAAGTTGAAATGGCCTTTGAGGAGTTGGAGGTGCGGTCAGTGCAAGAATGTTACTTATGTTGACATATTCGAAAAATTTATTTATTTACACGTCCAACAGACAAGGTTCAAAACTCGGGGTGTTACCTAAATAGGTTAATGTAGAGGTAACACTGTAGACCAGTACAACTATATAATATTGGAAGCATATACGTAGCAAGTTGTTATTCTGACTGAATTATGGGCCAAACGATAGGGTTTGAGACTCCTTGTACCCATTGGGTTTAAGTGGCATTGTGGCATATTTTTCTCAGAGTCCTTTGTTTTTCCCCTGCCAATATCGTTCCACGGCTTCACTGATACATCATGTGTAGGATGAACAAAGAAGCCGATAGAAGCTCACTTCCACAGAGACAAGTCTCACCCCATCCGAAAAATAAGAATCCAATAAGTGGATGGACATTTCACGAGGGTATAGCGGCCGGGGCATGAAACTGTCCAGTCAGCTCCATCCAGCGCCGAGACTAAAATTGCGTGGATCCATACCTTCACCGCGCAAACGTCTTAATAGCTTGGTACTTAGTTAAGCGAAGGGATAAAGACATCCATGTAAATGTACTGCTCTAGGTTCGAATCTAAACAGAGCCACCGCATATCCAAAGGCATTATGTGATTTTCTTAAATATCTCAAGTACTTTAAAATAGTCCACGCTAACCGTACTAAATAATCGACTACAATTATGCTTCTGTTCGGAACTACGAAACTTCACATGGTCGATAAAAAGAATCAGCAAATGAACCACACAGGATGCTTGTTGATCGAGTAGAAACGTCCTTCGTCTGCAGTCTGTAACACAAATAGTGAATTCGCACCCTCGGGGTCTACCGAGTGTTTTACGACCTTCCCTTTCTTTCTCTCCTCCCGCCCGCATTCCGAACGATGATCATAAATTAACAGATAACTGGGTTTCAAAAACCCAACAGCCGAAGGAAAAACAAAAAAAATTGCAATAAAGATTACATGTAAAGACGCAGTTCCTTTTGTGTTCTACCGCAGACGTGAAACATGCAAATTTATTCCTCACGAACGTACTATTTATTGTCTGATGCGCAGGGCTGCACATTCTAAGCTGCAGCTAAGGGCCTGCAAACTGTGAAGTCAGGCCCGCGGACTGCATCATTAGGTTCTGCGAGAATATATCGGGCCTACCCGAGGCAAGGCCCATTTCATACTTCTGGATTTGATCGCCCAAAAAAATATGTGGTGAAGAGTATAAATTACGAAGTTCCTCACTGTAAAACAATCTCCAGACTCCCGGACACTTCACCTCTTAGATCCAAATATTCTTCTAAGAATTCTGCAAAAACAGATAAAATTTCTATTCATTCTGAATGTGTCTAGAGTTTCATAGATTATTTTCTTCAAATCTCAAATATGGACCTTGAACGATAAGGTATGTAAGGAGGAGGAAATTGCCACAGGAATATTAATAAAATCACAAAATAAGGAGATTCACAACTTGTATACTCACCCACTCAGGTTGATTAAATCAAAGACTAGACAAAGAAATCACGAGAAATGTATAAACATTTTGGTCTAGAAGCCCAAAAAACAGACCACTTGGTAGACAAATGCGTATGTGAGAGGATAATGAATATAGTGCGTACGTGGGTGTGAACTGAATTTTACTCATCCTGGACAAAGTCTAACGGCATGCTCTTGTGAACGCGGTAATGAAATAAAAGTAACTTTGTTTAGCAGGTCAGCGACTGTGGGCTTCACATGAACGACCATTCTTCGATGAGTTAAAGTAAAACATGTTTTGTACAAAATGTTATCAGACACAGAGCTCATCAGCTGACACACACCCCACGAGGCTAAGCCACCTAACTCAGCAGTTCTACGCAGCCAAATTATGTTCCAAACTCTCAGTATGTGGCACGAGGTAAGGTCTGTACAAATCAAAGGCGGAGACGGAGAGAAAATTGAATTCCGAGACTCGTTCGTCTCTCAACCTGCAGGAAACGAAGCGTGGGGACTGGGCCCCTTGTCAGTCGTCACATCCAGGAAATGAGGAGGCAGGTCGAGGGCGACCTTAGAATTAATGGCTGAGAGAGGGCGGGAAATGAAGTCTTATGACTTCCACGAGTACATGCAGTCAGAACCTCTGACAGATGACGTCTGTAACGCAGTTGTAGACAGAGGAGAATATACTGAATGAGATGAAATGACGGAAAAGAAGAAGACGTAAAAGAGAATGCCGGAGCTAAGAATAAACAGAGATTAAAAGGTTTACTTGAAACAGCAAAAAGGTCAGAGTAATGTGTGCGGCAAAGGAGAAATTAAAAAAAAATACAAAGAGGGAAACAAGAAAAGCAATATATAGAAATGTATAGATAAAAAGACAGCATAAGCGAACTCTTTTTGGGCAGAACAAGGGACCTGTCGTCAGACAGAACACTAAATAATAATAATAATAAGTGGAAGATAAATGAAGAAGATACATAGAACGAAAAATCAAAACAGGTCTAGGTGAGTGTCAACAGGAGGAAAATAAAAATAAAGCAGACCTGATTCCGAGTTTTTCACCAGACTTTATAGTTGCAGAGGACGCATGTTGAGTGATAACGCGCGATTTGTCTCCAAGCGGGATGACACGGTTCACGAGTGACTGCCGAGTATAAGAAGCGTACTAAATTGAAGTATTTCACGTACAGCACGTAGCGTGTTTCATGGAAAACGTTCTTTGAAGCCATCAACGGTACTGGCTTTCTCTATCGGCCCACAAACGTTACTTATTTCGTAGGATTTGAGGTTTTCACAGCGGTGAGTCTGAAGTTTGCTGTCTTCTTTAATATTTCGCTTCTTCAACCATTTTGCTTCTCCATGCTGGGCTAACGATCCCTCTGAAAGATAACAAAATTATTCTAAACTGTATATAGTTGTTCTAAAGCATGTTACTATTTTTACAATTCTCGGAAACACGCTTTCACTCTGGTACGGCAGAACGCGAGGTTATTTACAGTAGACTTCTGGTTGCTACTGGATTGGGGCAATTTCTAAGTCTTGCCAGGCAAATCCATGGAAAGCATCGACACGTCCGCTTGTCATCATAATTCCTAATCCTTTATTCTGAATCTTCTTGTCATTCGATGCAATAAAGCAAATTGCTGAAGACGTGAAACAGATACAGTTTAGAAGAAAATGTCTGTACTGACAAATGCCTCCAACCACTAAAATTAAGTATCCGTTTCTGAGGTTACTGCATTTTATACAATATGACGCAAAGTTCGGTATCGTTGACACAAACAAGACAATTACAGCCAATGAGAGTGTCGTAGAAATTTAAATAAATCTGACACGTATTTATAAATAAAGTTAGTAGAGATGCGGCCTGTGGAGAAGGCTGGATTCAACTAGCTCATGATAGAGTCCGGTGGTGGGCTTTTGTGAACATTGTGATGAAATTTCGGGTTTCATAAGGAAATCTGGCTATTTCTTAACCAGCCGAGTAACAATCGACCTTTCAAAGATTATCCTGCATCACAGACAGAAAGACAAAGAGAGAGACATGTATTACAGAATCAAACACAAATGTCCATCACGTAGTTAGTAGCAACCTAATAATAATCTTCGTGCAGATATAATAATCATCATGTTGAAGAACGTTCTCATTATGAGTTTCCGGAGCGAAGCAATCATTACACAAGCCCCAGTAGGTGTAATTACCGCACAGAGGTGTGAGTGTCCTTATTACACGGCGGGTGATCAGAAGACACTTCTTACTGCTTTTTAGCATATTGCTTATTAAGACTCAGTGATGTCAAGGCTGAGAGGGAATTAGAGCAGAAAAAATATCCCCCAGGAAATTAAGAAAAGTTCATATCTGTATCAAGGACAAATCTGTTAAATTCTGACACGCGCACTTGAATCTCGCGTGTCATATACAAGACGGACTACGTAATAAACGTCGAAGGTTCGATACCCGGTAGGGTTTTCGCCACTTTATGGTGCGTTAACTTCCCTGTGGAGCGGACATCGCCCCTTCCGTCCGTCCGTTCGTCCGTCGCATGTTATAACTCCAAAACGGCTGAAAAGATTTCCATAAGATTACTAATTACTAAGCCTCAGATCTGAGGCTCGATCAACCAAGGAGCCCAACAGATAGACTTTCCATCCTCTAGTTCCTTCTACCTGAAGACGGAGGCAGAATTCAGCTTCCGAAACTTCGTACTTTTATTTAGACGACGGACAAAGTGAATAAGAACAAGTTTACATATTATAACGCATTATAAGAAATTCCCACACTGCGAATCAGGAGCTTCAGGTACTACAGAAATTTGTTTACACAAAAATTGTGGTCTAAATCTGAAAAACGTAACAGGCTACATACATGAAGACGGACACGCGTTTATGCGCTACCAATGTGTGGTGAAGTCCCCACCCGGGAAATTATAACGTGGTAAATCCACCCGAGAAATTTCCTGGACATTCACACAGGTCAAAGGTCAATTTCTATCTAACGCGCTAGAGCTGTTACGTTGTGCATACATTTCCTAACACTTCTTCACAACGGTTCTGCAGCAACTTATATCCCATGAACACTCGAGCAAAGCGGTTGAAACGACAAAGTAATCACTCCCATGTAGTGCCTTGATTATGAATAAGTAAAGATCTACCTCCACGGTAAAACAAAAGTCTGTCTTTGCTTAAGACATTACTTCCTCACACATAAAACTACTTAAAATGTAATTAATCAAAGGGAACATAGGATATTTTCATGAGGATAAGGTGGCCGGAGCGTATAGCTGTTCAGTCACCTACATGTATTGTCGTGGTTAAGAATGACTGGAGTTATACCTCCACACCAGTGGCGAATGCTTGGATCAGGCTAACAGTGCTCCTTAAAATACTAAAATTAGAGGAACATAAAAGGAATATTTTGTTATATAATGCAACAAGGACAAAAATGTTGTTGTTGTTAATAATAATAATAATTGTGAAAATAAATACTCCAGCTTTGTGGTACGACTGTTGGGGGATTTAATAATATTGCATTTTCGCAAACATGGCTTCTACTCTAGGACTCTCCACTCCTCATGGAGCAGCTGAGACCAATGGTCTTCGATGCACACGCCTCGAGCGAGATCTGGGTACCCTGCCTACTCAATCACAACGTATGTTACCTCAGTAAACATCCGTCCTTATACCACCCTGTCATCTCTTCCCCAATCTTTCAAGTCACCACACTCTAAGGGGTTTCCGCACCAAAATCCCACACACATGTCTTGTCTACCCCATACCTCTATTACAACTTCTTTTTGCTACAATAATAACAAGACATTCAAAGGTCGACCATACAGCCCTACAATTCTCGGAGTTTCTGGAAATTTCTGAAAACTATCTATCGCTGTTGCTGCTGTGAAGGACTGTTAGCCCAATACGCCCCCCGAACGTTACCTCATTTCGTTAGGAATCAGAAAATCGTTACCATAGATAACGAACTAAGTGTTACAAGATTACACACGAACACCCTTCTGTAGAAAGAGTACTGAAGATTATGTTGTCTGTTCTCAATGAAACATCTGTCATTATAACAATTTCACTATTACTTATTTTCGTATCTAAAAAAATATTAATCTCCATGGATACAATTTCAGTTCCTTAAGTGTTATAAGCAAAACAAAACAAAGCAGAATTTTAATAGTAGCATATAATTTGAGAGAGACTCCTGAACAAATTTTTCAGCCTTCGAGGCGTGAAAATTACAAAGCTCTCAAACTTCCATTCCGAAACACTCCCCACCCCCCAGCATATTCAAGAAACCACAACAGACCTTAATCTGATATTAGCCTTAATATGCAAGACGAGGTCTATAAAGGGGCAAAAATACCTTCGTAACAAGATGTACTTAAGAGAATCAACATCACGTCAAAATATTTTCAACAGCTCTTTTCTGCTACATCTCTCGAACAGAAACAAGCAATAAAACGAGTGCAAATCGAAATTTCTTATTAGATTACACGATTTATGATGATCGAGACTCGAAAGAGTGTGATGGATGACGTAATTGTAGGGTTGCTGAACATGCAGCAGCGTCAAGGGAACCTTGGAGCTTGAACTCTGTGGTCGAGGGGCGAAGACACCGCATGAATAAAACATAATGGCGATACATGCACAGCTAAATAAGGAGAAAACGTCACTTCCGGTGCAATTCATTCTCGGCGTGTTACATCCAACGTGAAGACTTGCAAATCCTCGTTTAACAAGATTAATCACAACGAGAACGATATTACACTTTGATAAATCCTAAATGTGTAAGCTAATGGATGGACGATCGGCGACATTCTCTTCTCTGCAATGTCTAGACCTGCTTTGGGGCCGACCCAGCCTTCTATCCAACAGCTACAACGTTCTTTCCTCGGTGGTGAAGCTAACAACGCATCATCATCTAACGCAGCGCCATACGTCTGCGTGGCATAATGCTTAATTAAGTACCAGGCCCAACTTTATCATTTATATCTTGTAAGTGCGTTCTTTGTGTTTCAAATAATATTTCACTCGCTTTGATGTTCATTTATAGCAGACACAAATCTATGCTAGTAAATTTTAACTCGTCTCAACATTTGTGTAGAACCCGTTTCGGTCCTTCAGAATAAGAATAAACCTCAGTTCACATCACTCTTGTTTAGGATACTACATTTCCCTGCAGACATGGTAACATACCACAAAATTAATGAACTAAAAGTCACATTTTATTACCAAATATTATTAGCGCGTTAAATCAAAGAGAAAAGAGCAGGTGGTTCTTGTAGTAGGTACAGAACAGATTATAAACGGATACAGAATTTTATACGGAAAACATTAGAGAACCAGACAAGTTGTAAGACACAGGCACGGTTAGAAGGATAATATTAAAATGTCATCCAATTCGGTAATTGTTCTGCGAACCATCATTAATCTACGAAAGTATTTGCGTTTATGTTGCTTCTCACTGCCATAAATGCGCCGTGACATGTGTGATCCCCCATTAACCCAAGAACCCTAACGTCGAAAATAATCTTAAAATATCGTAATAAAAATATTCTGACAACCAATCACCTGAAGACAAGAGTAAAGCAAACTCCACTAACATCGTATAAGTTCAACACCAAATACTCCTAGACATCATGGACAATGCTCCATGTCCAATACAATTCTGTAATAAATCAGCCATTGCCACATGCCTTTGTAGAACGACCTCAAAAAACTGCAATAGACTGTAGAAAACACCCCTGTTCTTTTTCCACCAACTGATAGCAGAACAGTGATTACAAATCTATTCACCATACAAAAAGCAATCTCAGCCAAATTACTGCGTATCGTACAAGGTATTTGGAAGGCAATTTCACTCGCTGCAATAGCAGGAGGGTGCTACAATTCGAATTCCCATCACGAAATATCTTTTATTCGATAATTTCCCTTCCTCTGCCCTCCGTATCCCCTGCAAATACAAGATGTAAGAAATTGAGAGTCGTCATCTCAGAATCCATCTTGCTGAAAAGAAATTGGACGCCTCGTGAGGTTCAATGCTCTGACGTGTTCAACAGTGCATAGAGTTCTGTGGAATACAAGAAAACTGCGATTTTGGGATTCAAATGAAGACGTAGCTAAGAGAGTGCAAGAGGGAAACAAGACACAAGACTCAACTTTGAAGGGCAGAAAAATACGTAATCCTGAAAAAAAAATCAAGTCGCAATGGAAAAGATAATATTAAAGTAGATTTTAAAGAAGCACAAGTGTTAGAATGTACGCTTAATTAATCTGGCTCGGCATTGGTACCAATTACCAGCTTTTGTGAACATGGTAATGAACCTGCGGCTTCCATACATGGCAGGTAATTTGTTAAGAACGTTCGTAACTGACATGTTGTTACTGGGTGTTGTTGATCAAGAAAAATCTTTACAGTTTTAAACAACGATCAAAGGTGTTGGAGGCCAAGAAAATATTAAACAGCTCACCCTTAAGTTTCCCATATCCAGTCCCGTTAACAATTAATATATGCCAACGCAACAGAACTAAACATCGCGGTAACCAAGGAAACTTTATCAGTTTCATCTGGAAAAATATCCGAATGAATCAAATCAATGTGAGCTGAATAGCTAATATATCTAGAATACGGCAATCTTCTTGATGATGTAGCCAGTAAACACCCCTGAAACGTTGGTAAAATTCTACCAGACTACACGATGCAACATCCCAGAGGACAAAGATTTTCATATCTCACCTGCTATATCTTTGATTTCCCAAACAGACTTTATCTTGAGAAATCCGTCTCTGTTACTTATGTGGTATATACAGCTAAACCAATTTAGTTAAAAATTTATCCAGTGCCTTGAAATAAGCAAGCCTACTTCCGATTAAATGTCATTTACCAGATTTTACACTTCCACGTCGTTATATGATATCCACAGATTTAGCAACTGATTTAATAGTAGGATACCTAATGACTATTTTTAAACCACAAAGTTTATTAGTACCAAATGAGATGGAAATGTACATAAATAATGTGTAAGTGCTTGGAAGGAGACAGTGTTGTCTGGTTCAGAGCACAGTATTAACTTTGCATACCGTGGTAACCACAAATAACTATGTCACTAGTTTTCAAGACGTTCGTTTGCGTAACTATCTTGGATACCCCTGTACCTAATTTTCCGATTTAAAAAATGTATAATTTTCCGAGACAGTGTATTCCAAAACGATTAAGTCTTTGCGTTATTCTTGGGTATCCTTTGTCTATCTTCGAAACACAGGAAAAACAAATTCTTGGATTTTGGCTTTTTTAGTACTCGTTTGGAAAAAAACACGGTAAAACTCTTCGCTGTGAATCTGTCATTCCAGAAAGTAACTTGATAATTTTAATTCATTAGATGCCGTTGTTACAAGTAGAATGTTGGACATCGTCTGAAGAAGAATAGTGTTTGATCCCTTACATAAATTAGGTTCCCCATGAAGATATTCTCAAAGGGCCTACATACGACTTGCGCCCCAACCTCTTAGAACATTTTTCTTCAACAAAATACAGCAATACTTTGATGCGAAATCGGGGTTTATTTTCAGAAAAAAACCACTACAATTACAGTGTAAGATTATGACAGTCTGATTGAAACGTCTAATACCAAAATTTAAAAAAATTCAAGGAACCCGTGAATTATTTTCCTGTAGTCTCTTTCAGTGGTGTCAAAACACACTGTTCTTGGGGGGCTTCCCCTTCACTGCAATATATATATGCATATATGAAACTGAAATTTCACGAAAAAAACCCGGAGACAACTTGAACGCTATGTCCGTAAGAAAAGAGGCAGAAACACTTTTTCATCAGAGACGTAAAAAATGCATTTGAAGTTATTTAATATTTTCCAGTGTCTTTTTTAAACGTATTTATAAAAATATAAGAAATAAATACTTTTTCGAAACTAAATTCATTCATGTACGAAAGTTAAGAATTTAAAATGTCTGACACGTTTCTAATTATTTTCACTAAAAATATTTTAACCGTTTAAAGCCTAATTTTGGGAGTAGTTTTTTCTCTTATGGCTCATGTCCGAGCAGGCGAGGCACAGAGCTCCAGGAAATGAAAGCGTTCTGTGGTCAAACTGCTCTGAAGACACTAGCTTCAGCTAACTTGCGCGACCTTCTCTACTGAAATGGAAGACAACTGCTTTTAAGAAGTGTTGCAAGCAGCTGGAAATTATAGCCTTTCATCAAGTATTCACGATGTGTTTCAAACTTTGCGCTGAAAATAAAGCAGTGTTTTTATACAATAAAAATTTTGATTCGCGAGCATTTTGCCACACGATTAATTTTGATTGAAGAAAGTTCTGATAATTATCACTTTTTACTGGTGGTTCTATTACACGCGAAGTTTCAAAGTCGCTGACAGATGACTTCTTTATGACGCAGAAAAGTGGAGTTACGTGACCCGAGGGGCCTTGTGATTTATTTTTAATCTGCAACTTCCGCCTATCCAAATTGCATGCGAGTGGTGCGTCAAATATTAACTTACGCTCTACAAAACGTACAGAATATAACCTGTTGTAATTATGATGTGTATTTTACCCCCCCCCCTTCTTCAGGCACAGCTGTCTCCTGCCTCTGCCACTTTAACGAGCACAATAAAAATAATTCATCCAATTTATGATATTGCTTTAAACTGCACTATTCCCAAAAGAATTGCGTGTGATTTTTTCGAAGACTCTGTCTGCTGGCTTTGCTAAGACACTAATAACCAGTCCTCCAATACTTTAGGGCAGTGGTATTCAATCTGGGGTACGCTAAGACATCTTAGACGGTACGTGAAATTTAAAAAATATATATATATTATTTTATGATAAACACTGAATAATCAGGAATGTAATTTATTCAATTTATTTTAGATGTAGATTATATACTATCTCTAACTTGAATTATACACCAACAACTTTGGGGGTACAAAGTTGAAGAGAAATTATATCTGGGGGTACGCGAACAAAAAAAAGTTTGAATACCACCAGGGAATACTTTTCGTGTTTCAAACACAACGTACAAGAAAAGAAAAACTCCAGCAAAGTGTTCAAGAGTTATTAAAACCTTTGTATATGTATAAAACTCCATTTTATGAGTAAAAAGCCATGTAATTTTAGTATCTTACTTTACTGAAAGCATCACTTATGTCTGAGCCTCTGAAACGAAAACTAAGTTTGACATGTGGCTGGCTCCTAACATTTAGATTGAAAGAAACACATATTCCTTCTCTTTTCCTTTAAAACTTTCTACGAGGGTAAGTACATTAGAAGTTCTTCAGTAACACGCATGCTCTGTACGATTTATCTCTGAGGAGAAATAAGAACTGATAAACCGACGATTAAAATAATACTGGAAATATATAGTCTTCGAAGACTGAAATCCCAAAGGCGTTCGAGAGACGACGCCAGCACAGCAACCAAGTGCGCCAGTTGATTTCAAAGGCAACAGTGGTACCCAAGGTCATTTCTGCAACAATGACATCCGTTCATCACATTTTTGATACCAGGATGATAGAAGTACAGGTCATCCAGACTCGGTAGGCAAGGCACAGAACACGAGGCAAATGGGTCAAAGCCCCTGGAGCAGTCTGCGCTCGGGGTGTCCATTTAGAGACTGCCTGGTCTTCAAGTCGGCCAAGACTCTGGGTGGCAGTCTGTGGGTGGTCAGCCACGGGTGGTCTAACCAGTAAAGGTAGAAGACCAGTAGCGTACAAGTCCAACAACGGCAAATCTACCGAGTTCAAAAGTTTAGGGGAGGGGGAGGCATGTGAGATAAGTTCAGGGGGGACAAATAACCTGTAGCATCAAGCACAAGAAGCTCGGCTTGAATGCTGGGGGAAGGTTAGTTTTGCAAAGTTGCAGGGTATCAACCCTGGTGGACAATCGCTGGAATTCTCTGAAGGAGGGCAGGTCCAGGGGTGGCCTAACCCCTATGTTGCCAGACCTTTGGCGCTACCGGTAGTGGGAAAGCCCTTCGCTGTCTACACTCAGCGAGGGCTAAACAATGTACTTAGCACGGGTAGGCTACGTACAGGGCAAGAAGCCGAAGGTACAGCTCCCCTGCAGCAGCAATTGCAAGGGGCTAGGCCCAGGGAAAATGAACGCTAGAGAAAGACCTAGGTATTAAAGACCCAGGGGACGAAATTTTGGCTGGGAGCAGGCGATGGGGGGCATTACCTGGGAGTGGCTCCAGAAGATGAAGTTCCTGGAGGACTACTAACATGGGTGGGTAATTATGCAGCAGTAGCCTATATTGAACATCAATTAATTTTCTTTTTGTCCTGGACTTGGTGTAGTTTTGGGAAAACATTTTTCATAAACCTTTGGCTTACAGTAGACTCCAAATAATTCAGAGTCTGAGCACAAGGGACAGCAAATAGGCAAACAGTCTGCCTTTGCATATTTTGTGCCTCTGTCGAAATTTCTCCTTTCTTAATTTCGATATAATCGGTGGAATTATCATACACTGAATTTACACCACACTGAAATTTATGAACCAAATAAACTATAAAACATTAAAACGCAGGCACACGCCTCAACCCGCACGCGTTACTTCTATAGCCTAAATGTAATAATTTCACGTCCGATAGTGCAAGTAAGTACTTGGTTATCTCTGCGCATGCGCTGTCGCTTCGCAGTCATCCCCTCCACCCCCTTGTGTATTTGTAGCGGTTAATGAACCGCCAAGCTATTTTGCGGCCACTGCAGTTTGGGTTGGTCAGGACTTTCTCGCTTCTTGATTTTTCTCAGTCACTATCCGTGGGTGTAACTAAACAGTGGGCACGTTCGGCAATTAAATTCTGCTAATACTGCACACAGAGAATAAGTTGCTTAAACACGCAATATACACAGAAACAGAGGCGGGACTAGGGATCTGTTAGCTCTACGCATGATTTGAATGTTGCGCCCCCATAGTGAAACAATTTTTATCTCTTGCTCAAAACGAGAGTTTATTTACAGTGTGGAGGCGTTGCATAAAATACATCTCATCGATATTTTTCATGCACAACTTCAAATTTACAAAGTTAACTTTTCTTGAAGATATCCGTCTTCTGGGTTGTTGCGCTGTGTAGTGTGGTCGATGTTAACCAACGTTTCAGAGGTCATACTGCCTCCGTCATCAGGGCGATGACGGATATCTTCATACTCATCGCCCTGATGACGGAGGCAGTATGACCTCTGAAACGTTGGTTAACATCGACCAGACTACACAGCGCAACAACCCAGAAGACGGATATCTTCATACTCATCGCCCTGATGACGGAGGCAGTATGACCTCTGAAACGTTGGTTAACATCGACCACACTACACAGCGCAACAACCCAGAAGACGGATATCTTCATACTCACCGCTGTGAGAACCTCAAGTCTTAACTTTTCTTGCTTTAACAGATGCAAATTAATTAATTATATCACTTAAATGAATGTTTCTCTTTTCAGTATCATACTAATTGCTAGAACAGCTGTCGAGGGAAAGGGTTTTGGCTATCAATATCACGCCTGTGACTTCACGATTCACAAAAAATACGTTCAACAGCATGAGGAAGTTTCTGATAATAAAAATGATTTTACCAATATTGAAAATATTGTTACTGCTCCCCCATTCCAGCTGCGCCCTAGGCAGTCACCATGCTTCGCTCTACACCTCGGTCCTGCTCTGCATACAAGTTTTCAGGATATCTGGATGCGCGGTTCTGTCTAAATCGGTATGACGTGTGGACTGGACTGATGTAACTCACGATTCAATCTATTTGCGTGCTCCTGTGAACACGGCAATCATCATCCAGGTTTTACAAAAGACATGTAAGGGCTCTTGTTCCATCAAGCTAATAAACCTCGGTTAAAACAAATGGTTTTGGAATCGATCTGCAAAATTTCGAAAAGGGTGTCAGACTCCTCCCAGAGGTGAAAATTATTTGGATGGTTGTAGAATCGATAATCTGCAGAGGTGCTCAACTTTAAGCTAGGCTACTATATTTACCAGGTACCCCTGTATTTACCATGTGTGTGTGTGTGTGTGTGTGTGTGTGTGTGTGTGTGTGTGTGTGTGTGTGTGTGTGTGTGTGTGTGTGTGTGTGTGTACGGGTCCGGAAGAGAAGGGGTTGCAAGGACCGACGGAATGCAACAGTGGATGTTGCGACAATAGACGCATTCCAAAGCGTGCGATGGACGATAATTTCGTGTCTAAAGCACTGATAGCAACATGCGGCTTGCTAACAGAATCGTGAACACAGCAACACGAACAAAATTACCTCATTCACTAAAGGATGTTTCAAAATACCCATTAATACAACTGTATCATGGTTTGCTTGACAGAAATGAAGTTTGATGTGGACGTGACAAGAAACATTCAAACAAAATAAATACAACTTTAATCTATAGACAATGAAGCTTCGAGCAGTCTTAGTAAAGTAAAGACTGGTATTTTGCATGAAGGGTTGTTAGGTTATTCAACTTTCAAACCAAAGTATCACCCCTCACCGGCTGCCCTTGACTGCTTGTTTGGGTGTGAACGAGTACATGCAACTTCGGCTTTCGGGTACAAGCCCGCCGAATGTTGAAACCACTCCTCTGCTCCACCAATCAGCCCCGTCCAATTCAACTAGCCACCTACTGCCTGCCTTATATGAGCCTTATATAAACACCCAACATCTAAACATTCACCTTAAAGATGGCAACTGCCATGTCTGCCGAAACGTTGGACAATCGACGAGGCCAACAACTGAAAGCCGAAGTTTTTCGTCGAAATTCAGCCGCGAAAACTTAAGGGTAGGAATACGAGTATTTTGACCCAGCAGAGATAGATGGGGTGTGTGTAATGTGAACACCAAACTCCAGTCGGATAACCCAAAGCGAAGACACGACTTAGGAGACCTCAATAATATCAAGATGGTTCTTCAAGAAATGGACGTCAACCGGATTAAAGTGGCTAACGATAGGACCCAGTGGCGGACTCTTGCTTATGTGGCCCTGAATCTTCGCAATTCATAGTTTCCTTGACCACCTCTGTTTCTCAGACTTTAAACCACATTATGATTAAGCTTTAGGAAAGAACTAAACACGGCAATGAGGTAAGCTGAAAGTGTACAGAAACTTACAAAATTTATCAGTTTTTGCGAATTTGATCAATTTTCTTTATATAGGAGTTTATTTGACAGCAGATTGGACTCTGGAAAAAAAAGTTACTTATTTTTTATCACCTGCTCATTAATCTTATTTTGAGTACCACCGGTTGTACATGTACCACACTTTGCGAAAACTGCTTAGGAAGGTTCTAATGATGGTGCGTTACATGGTGATCCTCTTTCTCCGAAAATGATCCATTGTTCTACAATGCAATACGAAACCACTACGTTTCGGAGGTTGACTCTTTTGTCACCTTCAGAAGGGGATAATCCCAATCCCTGGTCCAGGGATTGGAATTATCACCTTCTATAGGACCAAATGTCCCGCGCCATAGCCGCGCGGTCTGAGGCATCATGCTTCGGACCGGCGATACGGAATACGCGCTGGTTCGAGTCTCGGGGGAGGAAAAATTTTCTCATGAGCTTTCGACCAGTGTATGGGACCGGTGCCAACCCAGCATCGTGAGGAAATTGGGGAGCTACAATGGGTAGCGTAATCCGGTCATGGAAACTAGCAATGGCTGGGGGTTCGTCGTGCTGACCACACGTCACTCTGTATCTGGTTGGATGATCGCTCACCTCTGCTTAGGCATGTGAACGTGAGGCCAGCAGCCAGCTAGTCGACTTACGCCACGGATTAAAAAATAGGACCAAACAAAACAGGCATTTTCACTTGAAGTTGAAACCAGGATCAACTTCCGAAAAGTAGTTGTTTAGACTATTGAACGATAAATATTTTTCTTAGTTTGTTTAAAAATGTTGCAAAAATCAGAAGTATGCGTGCTGATCGCCAGCGATTCTGTACAAATGTGTAGAATACCCAATACAGTGTTAAAAATTTACTTTTGTGCCTCCGTAACACTAAATATGAAGTCTACATTGCAAAATAAATTAAGAGTTGTTTCTAATAATGGTTTTATAATGGGCCTATTAAAAATACCGAACAACTTTTTGATCTGAATGACTACTTGATTTAACTTCCTTCGTTTCGATCTGCAGCCGGCCTAAAGGAGGTAGTTAAATATTTTTGTTTCTTAGTTAGAGGAAACGTCAAAATCATAAGTAGCCTTAGTAAATCCTGTCTATTGCCGCCATCTGCGATTCCAATTACATGTGGTCAACAATATACGATAAGACGTTAAAATATGATGTTTGTGTCCAGCTGTTACTTAACGTAACGCAGGGTCCAGATATTTAACTCCTTAACATTTCAAGTTAATTTTCCCCCCCAAGATTAGCCAGTGAGCTCCACACGACACAAACTAGCAGTGAGATATTTTACACGTCATGTAATATTTCATACAAATTAACTCTTTTTGATAAATTTGATTGCGCAAACAGGACGCAATTTTGCGCTCAAGAGTCCCGTGTTGTCTCATTCTTGTTCAGGTACAATTCACCCCACTCTTGCCCGTCTATGCCGAGGTCTAGTAGGAGTGGGTTTTAATTTTATCTCACATATAAACAGTAACGGCTTTTATCAAAGGTCCCTGGGCTACTTTATCTTTAATCCGGTTTAAGCACGTTCATTGTGCCCTCTTTTTCAGAAAGAAAAGTGGAATACAGATATTTTTCAGGATAAAACAAAATTACCTTTGGAAGAATCATATCACGGTTTGAATGACGCTGTTTCATATCCCTGGGAATCACGAGCAAATTTATTTCTAACCACACTCGAAGTGCTAGTTTAGAGGTGTTGAATAACAAGTTTTTTTGGTCCATATTTTTTTTAAAACTTTTTGTTTGCTGTCAAAACATTGTTAATACCGTCTCATACTTAGAGATGTCACGTCTGATAGTCTCATGAGAAACACGGCCACATATAAACGAGAAGACTGGAATCCCTGCGGTGCGCCCGCAGGAAGAAGTAACAATTCTGTGAGTCATGTCCCCACCGAGCCTATTATTACTTCAATTCACGTATTAGTGAAGCTATTTCAACATTCACTTTCCGTTCTTTAGCGCATCAGAAAAGAATAGCTCTGAGGCTTCGCAGTTAACAATTACATAACAGTCAGTGTTGTAAGGAATACAAAACATCGAACAAAAGAATGTTCTAAGTTTTAGAATTCGAATCTTCTACGCTTGTTGTTATCTTGTAAGTGGAATTAAGAAAAAAGTTAGGTAGCTATCTCACACTACACCATAGCCTCGGATCCCTCCGAATCGGTCCAATCAAATTATACTAACATAACAAGGCTAAATTAGCACGTTTTGAATTCCACAACATCAGGTTTCAGAAGTATGTGATTTTATTTATTCACGGTATATTTAACGACGCTGTCAGTAGCTTAGACATCAGGCTACGACGTCGCTGGTTGGATTTGAAATCTGGTATCAGAGACAAGTACAGGGTATTTGTGAATCAGGTTCTACGAAGAAAAGCTCGACACTAGAAGATTAATTAAATAACAGAGAGATTAAGAAAATTAGATGACATCTTACGTAATTAGATAAAAAGGTAGAGCGACGTAGATGTGCAGTAAGAATAAGAGGAAACAAGAAATCCATATAGAATTTTTGTGAAAAATACTAGTGGAAGGGATGAAGTGAGTCTGTAAGTAAAGTAAAGTTCGTCCCACTATACGCCATGTAGGCGTTTGGGGTGAGTGGAGGTATAGCTCCTCTCTTCCTTGACCTCGGCACTAGATGGGGGTGAGTGGTCAGCATCACGCCCCGGCCGGCTTTACCCCCGGGAAAGAACCCCGGTACCCATTGTAGAGGAGGCTGGGTGGGCCCCAGAGCCGGTCTGGACGCAGAGGCTAGAGGAAAAATCCTCTGCCCCCGTCGGGGATCGAACCCCGGTCGTCCAGCCCGTAGCTAGTCACTATACTGACTGAGCTATCCCGGCTCATGAAGTGACTCTGTGGTATATTTTATTATAGATTACATCCTACCCTTTACATCTAAGTGCGTTACAGTGAGTGTTCAATGTAAAGGGAGTTAAATATAATATTTTTACCTGCAAAATAAGCACTATATTATACTGAAGGAAACATGCAAATATATGTATATAGAGTGTCCCAGGAGGAAAGGTCAATATCTGGGAGGTCATAGTATCGGTCATTCTAAGCAAAAAAACTATATATATATAGTTTAGAGTTTAGATGCGTCATGTTTGTGTTTACAATTCATATATATATATATATATATATATATATATATATATATATACATGTGTCCTATTCCGAACGGTTTCCGAGATAGAGTTATTTCAAAGCCAATTGCTTCCATTAATACAATTCACTGATGAAGCTACTTTCACCCGTAACGGAATCAACAACACACGTAACTCGCATCGATGGTCTCACGACAATCCACGTGGTACTGTGGAAACAAATTTTCAACGTCGTTCCTCTTTCAATGCGTGGTGCGGTATGATCGATGCCATATTGATTGGTCCCGTTATTTTAGACGATCGTATGACAGGACAAAATTACCTACACTTTCTGCAAAATGGATTACCAGAAGAACTAGAGGGCGTTCCTTTGGCTACACGGATTGCTATGTACTCTCAGCATGACGGAGCCCCTTCTCATTATACCCGACTTGTGATGCAACATCTCAGTGACACTTTCCTTAATCGGTGGATCGGTCGTGGCGGTACCATTAACTGGCCACCAAGATCTCCAGACCTAACCCCGTTAGATTTCTGTTTCTGAGGGTGGATGAAGAGTGAAGTGTACAGAACAAAAGTGGATACACGAGACGAACTGCTCGATCACATAATGGATGTTGTCGCCCGCACAAAGGAACGTCAAGATGCACTCAGACGAGTAACACGCCATGTCCTCAAACGAGTTGCAAAGTGCATTGATGTTGACGGTGAAATTTTCGAAAATGTATTATACTAAGTAAACTTTGTCACTTGAACAATAAATACCGGTATTGGAAACAGAACGTAATATCTCTTTCTTATCAACAATTTTGCAACTGTTCGGAATAGGACACATGTACATATAAACTTTTTTGCTTAGAATGACCGATTGACATCCCAGAATATTGACCTTTCCTCCTGGTACACTCTGTATATAAATTTGTTTTGTCAATTATAATTTTTTTTAAACGCGCTAAAATGTTGAAACCTGGAAACGACATTTCCTTCGAAATAAAAATTAAAATCTGTCTTCTGTCATAGAATAATTTGGCAAGTTGTCTTTCTAACTTTAACATTCAAATAAATATTTTTGAAGTCGTTATAATTTGTTTTGTAGAAGCCTTAATAATTTTGACTCACAATACAAATAAATTAATTAAGGTTTCCTCGCAGTAAAATACCACAATTGAAAACTAAGCTGTTGTGTACACACCGTTGATCTGACAATCAATTCAGTATGGTGACAGGCAGAATTTGCGATGAAAAGTGGAATCACGCAAGCCACAAGGTCAGACAGGAAACAGGTGAGGAGAGTTGATGCAAGAGATATGAAAGCAGCCCACGTACTGTGAAACATGGCAAAAATCCATATTACTTACAGCGAACACATTATCCATGTAACCTTTCTCTCGCAGTCATGCAATAGTTACAGAATAAATTAACTGGTTATATGGGAACAAACATCACCTTGGGAGTGTGACATTTAGGGCTTATGAAGCCAGTGTTCAACTACTCCGTAGCGGGTCCATGCTGCCTACATCACCTTGGCTTTACAAACCAGAAGACAGCCATCTTCGGACTCAACGCCTTGAAAACCTCAAATCCTAATTACGTAGTCACTTCCTCACCCCGCAAGTCTCAAGATTACAGTCGCTGAATGTACGAGGTGCGATCGGAAAGTTTACAGACTGCGCGTATAAAAACCCGTACACTTATCTCAGGTATTAAATTCATCCATCACCCTCGAAGTAGTTCCCCTGGGAGTGAACACAACGATCCCAGCGCCGCTGCCAAGCCTGGAAGCATCCCTGGAAATCTTTCTTTGTCAGCCTGTCAAGCACCATCTGCAATTCTGCCTGAATCTCTTCTATCGTCTCAAATCTCCTTCCCTTTAGCTGAATTTTCATCTTTGGGAAGAGGAAACCTTAGAAAGGAAGTTGGGGTCGGTTCTTGCAAGATCTTTGAGCTCCTGACAAACGAGAAGTCGATTCTGCTTCTGGTCCTTAGACAGGATGCGTCGCATGTGGAGTTCTTCCTTTAGAATCAGCTGACAGGTCCCATAGCCTATCCCAACAATGCCGCACAAGTCGTTGATGGTACGACGTCGATCTTCGTGAATGGCCTGCCGAATCTTCGTAACATTTTCGGGCGTTGTGGTCGAAGATGATCGTCCAGAACGCTCGTCATCATCGACAGAGGTTCGGCCATTTTTAAAACGTGAATGCCACACAAAAGTTTGTGCACGACCCATTGCGGACTCCCCAAATGCTTGCTTTAGCATTTTATAGGTTTTCGTAGCCGTTTTGGCGAGTCTTTGGCAAAATTTTATTTGTTCATGAAAATCCGCCATTCCGAAATTGCAGGAGGGTCGGTGTAATGCACTACCAAAACGCCCGTAACTAAGAAATAAATGCTAATTCGATGATACCGGCTGGCACACTGATTCACTATGAATGTAGGCCGCACCCCCTAGCGGCAGAAGCTCGTACTACATCCGGTTCGCCCTGTATTGACACAGTCTTGAAACTTTCCGATCGCACCTCGTACATCTCTTTTTTTTTCCCTTTGAGCCACTCTTGCACTGTTACGAACGATCTTTAGAACGGGTTCTATGTTTCAACCTCTGGCAGGTCGACTAGAGAGAGTCACAATGAAATAAACACATCTGCTGACCGAATCATAGCCCAAAACAAATACATGGAGCAGAATACTTCTTGAAACGCACACAGTCCCTCAGCTAGATGAAAAATTCCCTACCTGTGATGAAAACCCGTGTTCACAAAAGCCCGGCAATGATTACAATATGAAGACAGAATTTTTGTAGCCGGACCGCGAAGCTAAGCACTCGTCTTAAATCTGACGCTCAGATCCATACAATAACACACTGAGCTGAATGTTATTATTTATTCTCATTCTACTTTCCCATTTACGTCTAACTTTGTCCAAACATTATTCAAAATATATGACCTTCATTTAGCAACATCTTGAACTGCTCACTTCGTCATTCTGAGATCAAACATCTGAGCACTTTTTTTCACAAAGAAGTCTGCTGTAGTTATGTTATAGTATGATAGCATTTCACACAAAGCACAATAGAAGTGACAAATTTATTGTTTTTTTATGTCGAAAATTTCACTGTTTCGGGTGGTAGAAGTCATAATGACATTTCGTGTCTTGAGGCCTAAACCAACCCCCAAGCCTGTCGGTTACCGTCCATCGTTAGACGCTAGGAAAGTATCACAAATAATTGTCTAAAACTCTTAAACCCCCGCAACTACATGCACCATCTGTTTTGACAATCAATAACTGCGTTTTATCCACACAGTTTATTTGCAGCTTTCATACGATTCTCAAACTGGTTAGCGATTACTTTCCTGAACAACATCAATCATTAAGTGAGACGCGAAGTATTTTCTTCAAATTATAACCAAATTTTAAAATAACATTTAGATTATCGTCGGCTTCATAGATTGCGCGCCTTCTCCATCGGGGAAGGGGCAAGGTTGTGCATTTAATTGTTCCTTAACATTCACTTACTCAGATTTTACGTGTAACAGAGTAGCTTGGCCCACGAGTCCCTCAGATGTAGGTTATATTTTTAAGCCTCCGGACCCAGCATCAGACTTTACCTGCACAAAGGCATCATTTCGCACGCAAGCAGTACGATGAGCCGTGAGATTCTCTCACGAGAGGTCGCGTATCCCTCGCGACCTGACCACCTCTCTGACACAAGCAGGTCACTGATATCTAGCGGTAACTGATCACCAGCGGTCGTTGGCACAGCCCAGCCATTGTTTGTCCCTTGCTAACACAAGGTATTCTTCACGAACAGCAAAGACGTGTCGATCTTACACTCTTAATGCCTCACTACAAACAGAGTAATTTCAGACGGGTTTATTTGTGCAAGCCAATGAATGTTTCAGCATAGCAGACGTTAAGCCTAATTTTCAATGCAACTTCATCAGGCAGAATTCTGTGTGAGGAACAAAAACAGTTCTACGCTCCTTCTAACTGTATCAATTTAAATTTAATAAATACTAATAGTTGTACAACTTAAGAAACTTGTGTCAACTCGAATTAGCCTAATTTTTTTTTCAAAAGTGTATTCATAAGTACGTATTTAAAGTTCTTACAGTTAGTAAACGCAAACTCAAACGTTTACACAGCTGAAACGTTCTTACATTTTTCAAATACAAATCTGTAAACATGTTTGTCTTTCATCTTTCTAAATCTAACAGAGACGTGCTGTTATTTTCATATTCAATACCACGACGAAATACAAAATAGAACCATCAAGTTCTTGCGGCCACAAAATTTTATCTTCTTCCTTTATTTATCCCAGCTTCTTCAATTGATAATGAGCCGGGATAGCTCAGTCAGTATAGTGACTAGCTACGGGCTGGACGACCGGGGTTCGATCCCCGACTGGGGCAGAGGATTTTTCCTCTAGCCTCTGCGTCCAGACCGGCTCTGGGGCCCACCCAGCCTCCTCTACAATGGGTACCGGGGTCCTTTCCCGGGGGTAAAGCCGGCCGGGGAGTGATGCTGACCACTCACCCCCATCTAGTGCCGAGGTCAAGGAAGAGAGGAGCTATACCTCCACTCACCCCAAACGCCTACATGGCGTATAGTGGAACAAACTTTACTTTTACTTTTTCAATTGAGAATGTTGAGGGTTCCAGCAACACAATATAGGACAATTAAAGATGAATCGAAAAGATAGTAACGGAAACGTCGAAGATGTACAGAATGTCCCAAAAATATGGAAACAAGTTATAATACGGAATATTAACTTTATCCATCCATGCGTTTTGTTTACGGAAGGCATGGCCAGTGGTCATTTTGAACATCTACACTAGATTCACTAATTCACTAAGTGCCAATCCTGACGTATGTAATCGTTTCGTTTTTTAATATTTGTATATATTTTTTGGACACCGTCTATTTTGAAGCGCTGTTCCAAAACCTGCCTGAAGGAAATGAGGGGAACAACGAAAACTGGCTCATATCAGACTAGCAGGTCAAAGATTCATAGTCGAGATTGCCCGTGACGTTCGATTGTTCTATTAAATTTTCTTGATCAACGAAACGAAAAAGTATCAAGCGTCAAGTACGAATCGCGGAACTAACTTCTAGAATCCAGTAAAAATTTTATTACCAAAGTGATATTCAAGGTTCTCACGGTGGCGAGTTCGAATCTGACTCTTTTGGTTTCTTGTGCCATGTAGCCTGGTAGAAGTTCACCGACGTTTCAGAGGTGCTTGCTGCCTCTGTCAACAAGGCGATGAAGCAAGCAGCAAAAACCTCCGAGACATCGGTAATCTTATATCAGATTACACGGCACAACAAGCCAAAATACAACCAGCTTCATGTTATTGTCTTTTCAGAAATTATTACAACGGCCACAATGGAACTGCTGAAAAAACAATTTAAGAACATAGCGTCTGGGAGCTACAAAAGAGACGTAAAACTCCGAAGTTGGTTAGGAGTTTCAAATTTAAGACACGGACATACACAAGTAAACACAGAGTTAATTCTCGTAATTTAATGGCAATACTACAACGCTTAAGGTGGCTAAACGCGGACATGTGAGTACCATAGATTTCGATAAAATTTTCTGGGAAATGTACCAATATGTTTACTCAAAATTGAATCCAGTGCGTGCTGTGCTTTCATCGAAACCTTGAAATAGAAACAGTCAAACGAAATAGGCCTCTATGTAGAGCACCGTTTATATGTAAACATTTGCATTTCCCATGGAGACGATTTACCCCACTGATCTTCAGTTTTGTACTGCAGTAAGCTCACTATCAAACTGACCTCAACAACCTGGGAACAATTTAACTATAACCCTAAATCAGATTCAGACGACTTTAATTTATTATGTGAGAATGTAAATATCGTAATAAAAAAAAAGCAGAAATTATTTTAGAGACCAAGAAGTAAACTCGTTTAAATTAATGTAAACCGAAACAAAATAAAACAGGCTTATATAAACGTGACAGGAAACCAAAACTAAGAACCATTCACAACTGTAGGTAATAAATAATTTTAAAAGTTTCAATATTTATGTACCCTACTTGAAAGCAAAGAACCTCAAACTAAAACGAGGTTCATGATTAAATCAGAAGCAGAATAATATCGAGAAATGTGACCTGTTGCTCAATTCAGTTATTCAACCCAACCAAACAACCCAGACGTGTTGCGCTGTGACCGGTGGGGTGCCTGGGGATTATTTTTAACGATCTGCACTCCTTCGCAAAAAAAACAATCCCGGAACGAGGTTAATTTGAATAAGCTTCATACAAACAAACACGCACACACGCGCATACACGCAATATAAATATACGTTTGCAAAACAAAGTAATTTAGACGACCAAGAAATAGATGGGATTTATAATAAAGCTTGTGAGATGGGATGTGAAAGTAACTGGCTAGGTATCATGTTTATTCGTGAGATCTGACATTAGCAATGTCGACATTTTGCGTTTAAGTAGCCGAGGTGTTAGCTTGATATTTAGTTTGCTTGTTGAACGTAGTTGGAAGTACACCTGACCTCTTCAGCACAATTCACCACGAGAACGGAAGTAATGATAAGAGTGATGATCACATTGTTCTAGTTCTACTGTGGCGGAAATCTGCTGTAAGAGGAACCACTTTCTTGGAACCTGAAAATATTCACTGCTCCAGAGAGGCTGCTGAGATAGCTGATGGTGCTGTTGCCAGGGAAGGCATTTAGTATCTGATGTTGGCGGTAGGCGAAATGGCAAACACGATTAGTGGTTTTCTTTTGTTTTCCATTTAACAACGCTGTCAGCAACGCAGACTATATAGAGTGATATGATGATTAATGAATCGCCTAATGAATCGAAAAGGATATGGAAGGAAGCAATCATGGCCTCACACGGACTAATCTGAGGCACCGGCATTCGCCTTGAAGGACTATGAAAAACCACAAGAATCTCAATCAAGATAGGCGGTCTCCAAATCGAGATTTGAACCGTGGACCTCCTGAACACGAAGCACTGGCCACGACGTTCTGCATTGTTCGTGGTCACGATTGAATTTCTGTTGTCTAAAATGGGATTTAACAAGATTTTTCGTGAGATTTGTTGTGCACTGACGCCAGACACGAATAAAGACAATGGGGTTGGTCCGCGCTTTCATCTGAACCGTAAACAGACAAATAGCACAGAGCCCGTTTCTTGCCCCGGTCGTGTTTAAAATAAACTGTACTGAACTACAGGAAGTGTTAAGGTCTCTGTATTACTACGGTCTTGTTAACAGGCCAAGTTACATTTAATCATCGGTGGCGCTACATAATAATCTCTTCATTCGTCTAATGCTCGTTAGGCAGCGTTAAAGGAGGCGGTTAAACTTGACCCGAAATTTTGATCACATCATGACATAAAATCTCTTACCAGTTTCATACAACTCTTCCTACATACACATATTTGTTTCACCACATAAAATGACTGCGCAAAGCGACATAGATCAACATCATTGCTTTAGAGAGACAACCGCAATTCTGGGGGCAAATCTGACCCGCCCTGTCTTGTATGTCTGCATGTGTGATTAAAAATCTGTTATCGCCTGGCAAATGGGAGATACGAGTTAAAGGCAAATGGATTTTGCTGGCCCAGGACAGGGTCCGGTGGATGGCTTTGATTAATTCGGTGATGAACCTTCGGGTTCCGTAAGCCATCTAGTTAGTTAGTTAGTTATCGCCTAGCAACCCGACCTGAGACAGATAAACAGAGAAAATTAAGGACATGAAAGAACTGTTATACTCGTATCGATATCGATGTGTTTGGTGACAGATTCGTAGTAATTTAAAGACGCTGTTTTAACTGCGGAGTTTGTACAAGGTCGAATTGGATGCAGGCCAACACGAATGTGCACTGACAGAAGAACAAGTTTCGAAAGGTCTATTCTATGGAGTACACAGACATTTCAAAGGTATTCTTCCCGTCAGTAGGTTGTTTAGTTGGTAACCGTGGCTCTAAGGAACTGTGGACTTACTGTTACTTCAAACGAATAACAAAGGAAGGTAGTTATCGCAATAACGTGAACCGAGGTCACTTCTGTGAGTCAAAAGCAACAACTGTTCCCACTGTTGCAACAATGTATTCCAACAATGACCGTTTCTACTGTTAAACAGCAATGTGTTCCAACAATTACGCCCATTCATGCTAGTTCTCGAGTCGCTAGGAATAACGCGACAGACAAACGGGCATGGACGGTCCCATAAACTGCTCTTCGTTCACGATTGAGTGTACAGAACACCTACACACGGGAAATGCCAGTCTTGATTACCTTAAAATAGGCTACGACCGCTTTGTTTCGCCTTTCTTTCCGATTCATCATTCAAGTCATCCTATTCGACTCTACGTAATCTATTCAGCCGATAAGGCGTCGTATGAGGTAAGCGAACACACCATATGGCACAACCGGTTTGACTACCAGAGTAAGAAGACCAGGTAACATGCTTCTGATGGCCCTGAACAATGGGCAAGTCAGGCGACTGATCGAAAAGCGTCGCATTGTGGACGGTCAAGACACGTCTGCATAGTCACGACCAAGGGATGAGTCGACCCCTGGAGTGACCTACGACGTCAGCTCCACCACACCCATAACAACACTGGCTGGCTGACAGTTTAATTTAAGACGATAACTACCTGGCAACTAACAACATTTTTGTGCCGTGTTTGCCATCGGTGGATTTACGTCACACAATTCTGCTTGTTATTTTACACCACACCTTAATTTAATGTATGTTAGCTTATTTAACGCTGTGAAATATTAATCTGCTATCACACACACGTGTGTAATCTCTATATTACAGCACAAATGGTGACTGGTTGTGACAGGTGTTGTTTGGTTGCTAGGCAACAATACATAGTTTATCATTTCTACAAAATCTCTCTGCATACCATCTGTAGGCGAAGTGTACAATTTACGTAGAAAAGCTATCATCTCTCAATATAAGACTTAATGGGATCACACGCCAAGAAATAACAATTTTGAATTACTTTAGCTATTAAGATACATTTATAAGAAAAATACCAGTTCCATAAATCATGAATAAACTGTTAAATTTATAACATCAGCAACGCAGGTTTTAAAGATGGATTACATTAATAATAAATGTGGGAAGAAACGTTTAAGGGGCAAAATTGTTTGTTTTTAACCCACTTTTGCATACAATTCGAGTAAAACTGACGTTAGCTACAAAACTGTTGCCACAAATAATGTTATAATAGATATACGTATCTTATAAAACCTGAAGTCAGAGAGAAAAACAAATGATTTTGAGGTTTTCCCAGCGGTGAGTCTGAATATGGCTTGTGGTTTGTAGCGCCGTGTACTCTGGTAGAAGTTTACCAACGTGTCAGAGGTCCTTGCTGCCTCCAACATCAGAGCGATGAGTAACCCTGATTTGTCCTGCCAGTTTCATAGTTCATCTGTCAATGGCATCCTTTCTCGATCCACGAACCCTCGTTGCGAAACGCACCCATAATTCCCTTACTGATCGACCTCACGCTTAGCGATCGTAGAAGTAAAAGTAAAGTATAGCTTTCCCGATACGCGCCATGTTAGCGCTCAGGGGGAGCGGTGGTAAAACCAGAGGTAGTAACATGTAAACCTAATCTACTGGTGAACAAATCCAATTACCCAACTATCTTGATTGTGTATAAACTCAAAACAGCTGATATAGTTCATACACCTTGGAATGGGAGGATAATTAAGAATAATGAATTGGGACGACGCCTATAATAGCATTTGCCTGTATAGTCTTATACAAACAACAATATATCTCAATTCAGTGCAGCATATTCGGTGTCCGAACAGAGAAATAAAGTCTCCCGACTAGAAAACACGAGTGTTAATCACACAAGCATGATTTTAGTTTGCGAGTAATTATAATAGCATTCGAGCATAAGCAAGCCCGGTCAGCCCTGCTCTGTAATTCTTAGATAGAAACAAATATGATGACGTGTACGATCGACTCCAACGACCTAAAATCTTCAGGTATAAATTCAATATCAGCTTTTACCTGTGATGATTTAATTTTCTTCATACTGCATAAGAAATTCAGGCGTCCCGAAATCATTACATGACATTACTCACGACTATGCGGCATAAAGTATTTTGGGCTCAACTACAGAGAGGGACTATATTCAGTTATGAATTGTAAATATCCTGTTTCATCTCAAGTTCGAACGTTCGACTTCGATTTCTAGAGGATAATCTGCAGTCCGAAGTGCCCATAAAAATCCACATTTGTCCCTTTTCCACACAATCCATCACAAATTATGAACAACAACCGTCGAAACGAAATGTTCTTCACATATACAGGGTTGTTCAAAAGCCCTTGTCCATCTACAATAATAAGTATTGAAATTGGAAAATGATTCAAAAGTCCCTGCGCAGACACGCCATGTTTGGAGCACGTGACTTACAAACTCCCTTCAGACAGTTGTGCCCTCTTGTAACTGTAAATAGTTTGTATTCTTTCAAAAGCACAGGGATTTCTGAATCACACTGTATAAACTATAATTTTATTCTTTGCATAATCGACTGATTCTAATATCATACTTTAAAAACATACGAAGATAAATAAAATTCACTTGTAACGCTTTTAAAGATTAAATTCCGCCTGCCCGAAATCAGTTGTATAGTTTCAGATATAAAATATGAGGACGGACGGAGGTAAACTCCCCCCACAACCCCCCAATTACTCCTTTATTTATTTTGTGCAAAGAGCGCAGTTAATTTACATAATGTAATCTTCAGCATCTTTCAAAGCTGAAAAGATTGTAACGTTGTTGTCTGGGAAGTAATTAGGCACGTAGACCTACCTGCACTATCATAAATCTACGAAGTATTCACAGATTGTGAATTTCTTACCAGAATTTTCCAGAACGTGTTTAGTTCTGGCTGCAAGGCGTGTAATGAGGCAGGGACCGGGAGACCATTTACCACAGTAGCAAGGTAATAACGTCATAATTACAGGTTGTCATGTGGTCGGCCTGAACATCGCAAATAATCATCTTCAATCTGCCTCTACTTTTAATACGATATCCTCTTCCACACTGGTGTTCCCATGTTTTGAAAGTGTACTATGTACACCATTGCGGTCATGAGTGGAGTATAATAATGTTAGCCGTGTTACTTCGGTTAACACTTTGAAAAAAATACAAATATTTTCTGTCTTACTTTCATGGTTCAGCGGCAATCAATACACTAAAATACAGTTTAACCTATCAGATAAAATGCATCGTTAGTCAGTAAGTTGCAAGTGCTGCTGCACTCGCCGTTAGCGTAAGCCTAAACTAGCTGGCTAACAACTCTTGGCTGCCTGGAAATGGTTAGCGATACATTTTATATAATCGATTCAACTGTGTTGTAGTCTATGGATTACCGCTGAAAGTAAGACAGACTAATTTTTATTTCTTTGTTTTTCAAAGTGTCAGCCGAATTAACACGGCTAACACGGTAAACACACACGCTCGGCGTCCTTGATCAACAGATATAAGACATAAATAATTATAATAAATGGAAGCCACAGAAAAGCCACATACGGACTAATACAAGAAAACTAGAAATGATTGGAATTATGAAAGCAGTTTTAAGCTTACACCCTTCCAGTTTCGGACTTAGAACGTCTTAAAGCGACCCCCCCCCCCCCGAAGAACTTGTTTTATTCCCCTATTACATCACACACTTTTTAAAAAAATTCTTACCGATTTCGTTTTCAAATACATTAAATTCCCTTTCTGCTCAGCACGACCGGAAAAATAAGTGAGAAATGTCAAATAAATATTCAAGTTTAAATACGAACCGAAAATATCTATGAATATAATGCTCGAAATATGTGAGGGATGTTCTTAAAAACGAACTCCTTTCATATAATCGATGCAAAAAGCGTGTTTAGTCTGAATAAACGGTCTTTGACGTCACAGTTGAATCTGCGTAAGCAAATGTTCTTAAGAAGCTTCAACACGCGTCTACAGAAACAATAAGCCTTACACTGATCCGTGTATAACAAATGTAAAAGAATTTCCTGTCAAGTAGCCTATATACATATTAGCACGAAGCATATGACGTCACCATTTTGCCGGTGATAAACGAGATTAACTCTCGGCGTTTTACTGAAAAGATACACACAGATAAAGAAGGAAAAACAGTAAGGAGGAAGGAAAAAATAATGAAGCAAAGTCAAAAGGGTGGAAGCAAAGAAACAAAGATAATAAATAAAGATATAAAAACGATAAATAATTTTTGTAAGAATGATCTTGCAATACATAATCTGGAACGAATATCGATATATTTAAGAAAG
Organism: Zootermopsis nevadensis; assembly: GCF_977971745.1. NCBI lineage: Eukaryota > Metazoa > Arthropoda > Insecta > Blattodea > Termopsidae > Zootermopsis > Zootermopsis nevadensis. The sequence continues at coordinate 7,974,258 of NW_028259153.1, read as the reverse complement.
CTACTCTTTTGTAAATAACAATATAGTCGATTTCTGTCTTCTGGGCTGTTGCGCCGTAAAGTATGGTCGATGTTAACCAACGTTTCAGAGGTCATACTGCCTCCATCATCAGGGCGATGAGTATGAAGATTTCTGTCTTCTGGGTTGTTGCGCTGTGTAGTCTAGTCGATGTTAACCAACGTTTCAGAGGTCATACTGCCTCCGTCATTAGGGCAGTATGACCTCTGAAACGTTGGTAAACATCTACCAGTCTACACGGCGCAACAACCCAGAAGACAGAAATCTTCATACTCACAGCTGTGAAAACTTCAAATCATACAACAATATAGTCACTAGCTCAAGAGAAAAGAATCCTCCTTGGAAAGCTGATAATCGCTTTATTAGTCAAGAAAATATATACCTCTTCCGGAACACAAAGACGCATTACCGTGTTGGTGATGATGTTTTGGGTTCTGGCGCCGTGTGGACCGGTCGGCAGATGCCAACGTTGCGGTGAAGTCCACACGGCGCCAGAACCCAAAATAAAGTCAACACCGTCACCGGCGAGGAAACCTGAAATCTCATATTCATTGCCACGATTACAAGAGCCGAGATGTCAAGCCCACGACATTGTATCTCATTTCTTGAAAATCTGTTTTAATATTATTCTCGTCCAAAATTTTGAAAATTCGTTGCCTCATGCGAGTAAGAACTTAGGCCCCGACCGTTCTGGAGAAATTATCTGGCGGACACAAACCGCATGCACAGACAATCAGCGGTTCCAAACAGGCAAAGGTTTCGAAGTAACAGTCATCATCTGCTTCAAGAAGTCATCAAAGAATTCGTAAAAACCGACACGAAACACCAGTCACTATGTCCGGTAAATCAAATAAGATCCTAACCCGATATTTTTCGGCAAAAAATCTACACTCTTACCTCTAGATTTGCCTTTTCGGTTTACGAAATAAGCCAAATAAAATAAAATACATCTACTATGTGTAATGTAAATATGGGTCTCAGATATCTTCAGATTTATTAGGGTCCACACGTTGCGAATTTGTAGACATTGTGTAATCGCACACATGTTAATAATATCCACGCTGTTGACAGACCTGCTATCTGGGAGATGTTGGAAAGCATCCAAAGTGCTGTGTTCATAAAGAGGCAATAACTAACACACCCTTTCACGCCTGACTTTAGTATAATCAGTAATAATTCCAGTCAAGAATAAATATGCCACGTATATCTGTGAACTTTAGTGGTGGCACATGAACAGATCTATTCCCGGATCTGCAGCCCGTAGATCGTAAAAGCAGGGCAGTCTATTGTTCAAACAACGTGCTCAGAAGAAAGACGATTTTGTGGGTTACTGAGCTGAGTACTATTTTGGCTGTGTCAGCATTTCAGAGGAACATACCGTCTCCATCTTCTTCTTTTATGGCTCTCCGGTCCGTATTCGGTCCATGGCCTCCTCAGTTCTCCTCTTCCATTCGGTCCTATTGTTAGGTCCATTCTGTCCGAGGCTTTATCGAGGTTTCGAAACATCTTCCTTTTTACGGTGCAAGGTTGCTAGCCTTGCGACCAACCCCCAACCTGGAGGACCAGTGTACCTGTCTTAGTCTGAATTCTCTAACTCGATCAATCTGGCTAGGGAGGACCTACCAGTAGCTCTTGGAGTCACTGAGGTACTCAAGCCCCACTACCACAACAAGGATATCGTCTCCATCATCATGACTAAAAAGGGCACCTTTTCCTCGTCTTCTCTTCTGCTCCAGACTTCTTTTCCAGTGCTTCAAAAAGGACACGACTCAATCTCCCCTCCTCATTCCATGGCTGTGATTGGCTAGTTCCCGTGACTTGATCCTTCCCTGTCCCTGCATAAAACATGTACTTCCGATCACACCCAACTTCAGCCATCATGATGATGATGATGATGGCAAAATAATTCACGTCGCAACAGCCCAGAAAATGAAGATGGCTGTCTTCACCGTGTAGTCTGGTAGATACTGACCGACGTTTCAGATGAACTTCACAGTCTTCATCAGATTAATCACCCTAACACCCTCTCATTTAACAAAGAAAAAGTACAAACAATTTCGTTCAGAATGAGTGACGCTCTGGTAGAGATTCAAATCTGGTACCTCTCGATTAAAAATTAGATGCTGTACCGGTGAACAGCGGGTCAGAATTGTGTAAAAATGTGGCAAAATAAAAAAAATCAATATTTTAGCAAGACTTTTGAACCGATTGTCCATAGCAGTCTTATTGCTCAGTATGAATCAAAATGATAAGACAGCAATTATTAATTATCTATAAATAGTCTTAAGGAATCTGTCCAAACAGATGCCGCAAAATTAGTCAAGATATTTTCTCCAACCTATGCTACAAAATTTCAAGCGACGAATAACATGACCAGCATAGTTACTAAAGAAGTAGCTTTCATAATCGGTATTTATCAATTAAAACGTTCTGCAGTTACGCTACAAGTAATTCAATGTGGGCAACACATATACAATAAGGCTTTAAATGTTTATGCACTTGAAACCGCAAAATTGTCTGTTTAGAAATACCGGAGCATATACGTACATAAAATTCTTATCCATGAAACTAAAATTGTTAACTCGGCTATTGGATAGATATCTGAGGAGGCTCGGAGTAATGATGATATTTGAAGATTGTTGTCTTCTGGGTGATTGTGCCGTGTAATCTGGTAGATTTACACGGAGCAATAATCCAGAAGACAGCAATCTTCAGATTCACCGCTGTTAAAAATCTCAAATCTTACAAGAAGATATTTCGTAAACATCATCTAAGAAATCCCTTGTCACAACACCATGACAGAAGTCTTAAGAAAATCACAACAAAATTGCAAAATTACCCTGTGGAAGGCAGCAGAATAGCTGCTGGAATCTCAAAATAAGACATTTAAGATTTAGGATGTGAAGACCAAACTGAAAATTAATACATTAATGTAAAATTTATTATTATGGAAATATAAAATAATTTTGTGCTTTTGTGAGTAATTCCTGGCCCACTGTGTGGCGAAACAAAAACACTCTGTAAATTTCTATCCTTTTTACTTTACGCTTTGAGGTGTCGTTCAGACCAGTGGTATTCAACGTTTTTTGTTCGCGTACCCCTAGATATAATTTCTCTTTAACTTTGTACCCCCAAAGTTGTTGGTGTTTAATTCAAGTTATACATAGTATATAATCTACATCTAAAATAAATTCAATAAATTACATTACTGATTATTCAGTGTTTATCATAAAATAATATATATATTTTAAATTTCACATACCCCCTAAGCTGTCTTCGCGTACCCCCGGGGGTACCATGGTACTTGATTGGGACTAATCTAAATTAAGACCACTTGTTCAGACGAGTGTAAAAACGTGTTAACAACAGTATCCATGACGCCAAGAGAGGCACAGCTTCCCGTTACTCGTGCCGCAACCAAATTCAACTTCGCGTTTAAAATTACCTTGGAATTTAACGCTTTACATCTGTAGCCAGCCACACGGCTTCCTGCAGTCAATGATGTGATGCAAGATGGTACTAAACTGAATTACAGAGGCGTGATAATCTTGTGAAATTTAAGATTTTTCACGACGGCGAGTCTGAGATGGCTGTCTTCTGGGTTGCCGCGTATTGTCGTCTAGTACAAGTTTACCGACATTTCAGTTATCATCCTGATGACTGAGGCAGCAAGCACCTCTGAAACGTCGGCAAACTTAAAAGCAGACTATACGGAGCAACAACCCAGAAGACAGTTATCGTCATGATAATTTATTATCGCAGCTGTGATAGGCATTTGGTGGTTTTATGATAATTCAGCTGATCAAGAAATTCCAGGCCTTTATAGAACCTGGAAACTCCTACCGTATTCACGGAGACCCGGCATTTGACCTTATTAAGACACAGTTTATACCACTCCAGTCCCTCCACCCTTCTTTAACATCCATTTCAACGTTATTTATCCACCTAATTCTGTATCTCCCAAGTGTCTCTTTACATAATCACTCTTTGCATAAACAGTCTCACAATACAGTAATTGAGTATCAATAGATTTCCGTTCTGAATAAATTTAATACAAATGTATTAACAAGGTCATGGAATGGGTACCGCCTGGAAGAAGGAAAAGAGGACGTGCTCCATCATCAACGAGGGAGAGAAACATCGAAGAGGATTTGTGGGCAGACAGACAAGAATGGAGAAGAAAAATTAGAATGTAAAATGTTAAATTCAAATGTAACCTTGGATACCGGAAAATGTATAAACATTGTTAAACCGGAAATATATATAATAGTCGGTAAATAAGTCGCACCAGAGGAAATATCACAATAAATGAACGTGTCAACATAACCGAACCGGAGAGAGAAAAATAATTTTAAAATGAAAATTCACAAAAGAAAATAATCGGAGATGTGAAATGGGCTGAAATGCCCGGTATTTTGGAATTTATTACTCCATCCTGGTCGCTATCGAATGGAAGCTGCAATGATGATGATGATGATGAGGAGGAGGAGGAAAAACAAGTTAAACATGAGCTGAAATCGTGGGCCAACTTTGTGTTCGATCCAAACGTCCTACTCTTTAGCATCGTCATTTCTGTCTAACTGAACTTAATACAATTTCTCTAATTTGCCGAGGGTTTAATGAGCAAGGCTATTAAAAAATATACATCACCTTACATTTAATGACTTAACGACGTATTTTATGGTCCGAGGCGAATGACTTTGAATTATGTAGATTATAAATATGTAGACTAGTTCTGGTTCGTGTCGACGGGAAGTTGTGGGCGCAACTTAATTTGATACTTCGCCTCGCAGATAACAACTAGGGCAGTTGACAAGCCTTGGTGAAATGAGACGCTATCCGTTACTGTAAGCAGCGTCATTTTAACATTATTCATTTATGTTTTCTACATTAACAACTACGGCACTCAAATACTTCTAGTGATTTAGTCATGATTCTTTGATAAACGTATTACAATCAATAAAGTTCACTTGCTGGACACACGTTGAAAAATGCAAATACAGACATTTTCTATTACTTTGAAGCATTTGTTTTTACACATTTGAATTAAACTTTTAATAGTATTTTCGCCTAAATACCGTAGACACATAAATTTGTTAAAATACACGCTATTCGTTACACAAATGTCAGAAAATTGTTACAGAGACGAAAAGGTAGCAGATATTGTTGGCATTAACGTAATTAACATATTTTGACCAGCTCATGGTTCTTACATTCAAAACCAGCTGTTAAGCCGTTAGTTTATGATAACGGTGCTGAAATATCAATATATTATAAATTTAGCCACAGAATATTCAATACTTCACACCTCGTACTTCCAGACATTACTACGAAGATTACAGCAAAAGATAAAATGAAATGCTCTATAGCGTAAACGGTCTATGCAATAAACAAAAACAATATTACAGAATAAACATATAGCATAAACTGTTGGATGAAGAATACTTTGTGTAACTCGGAATCCTGCAAAATCTGGTTTCATTTCTTAAAGAAGTATTTCTGGAACAAGAAACAAATTCTACAAAACACGCCTTAGGGTAGTCAGCACTTTCATGTTCTAACTTGCGTCACAAAGAGCCTAAGTCAACACAACGCACCACACAATGAACGCGTCGAAACTTCAAACATTCATAAAACCAGAGGCAGAAACTCTTTGCCTGGTTCTTTGTCCGTTTCCTGCACAGTGTTCAGTGACAGCTACTTCAAGCTATTTGAAGGCAGCTTTGCACGTGTGGATGGGTTTCTAACGCTTGCCTTGTGATACACACAGTCTTGGGTTCTGTCGGAAAGACTCACATGCAGTCAAACATAAACCAACTAAAGAGGAAGGACCTCTTGTGGTAGAATGCAATTCGTCGTAGGTTTTCTTATAAAGGACAACGATTATATCCATCATTTGTAGGAAAAATACATCAATAGAAACTTTTATATTTTAGCTTCAGTTGTTCGTAAACACTGAAATCAAATGGAAAGGTAAATTTTTACATGCTCAAAAGATACGGAGTAACTTGTCAGTGTATGATGTAAATAGTCCTAAGAAGAAATCCGATACGCAAAAATGCTGAGTCTTTATTTAGTTCAACTGTTCCCAACAAAGGTTTAAAACCCTGAAAAAGATAAGATATCCTAATAGAAATCTAGTTCAATTTTATTTTCTCGGAAAACCAGTTCCACGGAGCAGAGAATCTAATAGTCGCTCAGATGGTCACGAAAACCTCCTCCTTTCCGACGCGGAATTTTTATTATAATGTTCACAAGAGACCGCCACTGGTCCCAATGCTGAGCCAGTTGAAACCAATACACTTTCAAGTTATATTTCTTCTGTCACAATTTTATAACATCCTTACAGCTATGCTTAGGTATTTAATAACGACAGATACAATGAGATAGAACGTCTACGCCATATTAGAATCTGATGACGATGGTAGTAATAATAATAATAATAATACAATAGATACTAATAATTTTCTCTGTAAAAAGAATAGTCGTTCGATAAACTACAAACTTCATGCAACAGGATCCTTTTCGTAAAGTTGACAGTTACTTGAACATAGAATTCCTCGCTTTCAAAAGAACGTATAACATCATCACCGTTTACAAAGTAGCCAGTCAACCATTCGAAGAACGAAAATTTTAACTCTCTACTTAAAGTAAACATAGTACCTCGTTATTCTTATTCTACACCTCGTTACGCGCTGTCACCATGTTATTTACAGTTTTTAGGACAGACCTTACTGCTCGGAGGACGTTATTTGTGATGTCAGAGGCCTACCAGACCATGGGATCAATATCACGAAAGACATGGACGTCTGCACTGGGGCAATGTTATCACGACTACGTATTTTATCGTATGCTAAGTTCTGAGAGAGTAATTTAAAGAAAGAGAACAGATCGTCTAATTAACGAACTAGATGGCTTGGAATACCCGAAGGTTCATCACCGAATTAACCAAAGCCCTCCACCAGTCCCTGTCCTGGGCCAGCAAAATCCAATCGCCTTCAATTCCTATTTCCCATATATCCCGCTTGATATTATCCTCCCATCTACGTCTAGGTCTACCCAGCGGCAAGATCGTCTTTTTTAGCAATTTAAACCGATATCCTTTGTACCAGAAGCTGGTCTAAACAGTTCCTATCGCAAAGAAAACACAACTTTTCTGTTAGTTAATGATGTTTACTCTGAGAATCATGCGGAACCCATTAATACATTGCTAACAAAATGCACAGTTGTTTATTGTTAAAGTAGCTGGCACAGGATTTAAAGAGTCGTATTATCATCATTATATATATTATAAAATATTAACTTGTTTAAGAAGATTTTAAAACGTTATTATTAAAGTATTTTAGTAGAAATCTGTAATTATTTTTATTATATAACATAGCTTAATCTCTATCTACCAGCGAATAACATACATATTCTTAATTGGTCGTAACAATATATATTACCCTACTTAAATATTTTTATAAATAATGTTTGTAAATGAGAGTACATTCAATATTCTGGTCTGCCGGTAAATCCTTTATACATGTTATCGGGAGAGTCCCTATAGGGCTTCGGACACGCTACCCGCTATTCTCATTTCCATTTCTGTTGTTTTACTCAGACTCCCCAAGCATTTACCGGATCAGTCCTTCAAACAGAGCACGAATGGCTACAGAAAATGGCCGTTCAAATGGCGTTGTAAATTAAATAATGCTACGTCTGCTTATGTAACTGCTTTCCGTGCCTGTCGGAACCTTGTGTGCAGAAGAGTTCGAAGCTGCGCAAACCGGACGACATCCTACAAGAAACCGTCAAACGCCTGCAGCGAAGTGCATTCACCTGTAGCCGATTTAAATTCCATTCAGCAAACAAGAAAATGACGTAGGGACTCGATATCATTAGTCAATAGATGGGATTAGCAAGTATAATTGTAAAGAGGGCCAAGATGCGCTGAGAACTGAACCGCGGCGATGTATGAAATTGCTGCCAGGATGAATAATGATTGGGACAACATTATGGTCATTATAGGCTCCACAAGAAAGGGCGTCCACCAAACACAGACTGCTCCATAAATAATGGCACGGTACGTCCTTCCTACACGCTCACATGTGAGTAATTATCCAAAACTGTCAATGAGACTGATCGTAATACAGTCCACAGACCTGGAGAAAAACCCTGTAGGAATTCGATATACGCGCATGCGCAAGATTTCGCGGTGAGTGACGACCGATCCTAAAAGCATTCGTTCCGCAACCTCTGAACGAACAACAGACGACAGGCTTTCATGTGTTCTAATGGGTACAGCTTTAAGATTACCTCACAGTGGCACAGTGATTTAATCTAGAATATTATCACAACACCCACAGAACACATTACAAGTGCGCTCACTACACGCTACTCTTAACTGCTTGATGTTTTCAGTCTGTGTGTAGTAGCGTAAAACTCTGACGTATCACACTTCCCACCAATAGCAGCCTTCTAGTCCAGCTGATAAGTAACATTCCCCCTGCACCACACCAGAAACGACTTCCCACCGCAGGGCTTTTCTCCTGGTCTGTGGACAGTAGTTAAGAGTTACTTCAAACCGTATATAAATAAAATATCATCTTTTTTAATCATATCCATTCGCAACATCTGCTGTGATTGGTGCGTTGTCAACATGTATTTACAAGCTATATATATAGTTTGTAAATACGTGCTTTGTTCCAAAACTATGACTGTTTGTTACCCCACCATTATTTTACGGACACACTGTATTTGCGAAATCATTAATATTTATTTTCACGTATCCTATAATCATTCATTGAAGAAATGCGTCTTAAAAGTTGGACTGTTTCTTCTCTCGCATTAGTGTTCTTCGGCCAGGAAAAGTATAATTCTTTGTGAATAACGTGGTTTTATTTATATCCGGTTTGAAGTAAGAGTAAAATGATATCGATTTAATCCATTTCACTTATTCATAAATTGTTTATATAAGATTCATTTTTATGGCAAAGCAGCGATAAAAGCTGACGATCTGTAACTCCAACCGTATTCTGATTTCCCTTCCTTCGTTTTCATTCTTTCTTTGTTTCTTACTTTCTAAATCATGACTTCTTCCTCCCTCCTTTCTTACCCATTTTCTGTTCTTTTCTTTCAGTATTCATCACTTCCTTCCTTTCTTGCACAGAGCCATCTTACATTACTGATCCAGAAACAAAATACAACACCGAAGTGACATTTCCCTGTCTTTGTTTGTCCCACAATGCACCTAGCCGTTCTCCTACGCACGACACCATGATGTAACATCCAGAGTACAATGAAAGATTGAAGTCGTCAGCGCGAACGAATTTCTTCCTTAATTTCAATCTCACACAAATATCATTCTCCTATTTTTCGAAATATTAAGCTACCTTAAAAGACGATGTATTAACCGCTCAATTTACGTAGGATCAAAACAGATGTTCTGAACGATTCTGTACAAACAAACAAATAATTGTGATTACTACTATCGTGGAAAGAATTAAGAAAACCATCAGAAAACAGTGATGATAGTTGGTAATGAGGCAGGATTCGAACCACACAAATTCTAGTAAGATATTCTAACTGCTGATCAAATTTTCCGCCCGTTTAAATATCTGAAACGATACTGATTACATGTTCCTTCTTTTTTAAGTTTACAACAATATTTTATTTGCCCTAAAACAGAAACCAAATGGAACAAGTGCCTAGATGGGATGAAAAAAGAAAACACGGATATACTGCTTAAGAGTAATTCAGGATTAAGATATCACGAGTTCAAACTCACCTCGCGGCTTATGTCATGACCTCATTTCTCTGTGTTGCCTTGTGCCAGCGATTCCCATCCAACGAGTCTCGCAGAATATTTAATAGGCTAAATGAAATAGAAACTTGTACATCATTAATTAAAACGGCACGAGATAACGAAGAAGCAACTCTTGATACAAAAGTGTGTTGCAAAGTGAAAGAACAAACTAACTATAAAGAAAATGTTTCCTTTCATCATCAATTTGGTAACATTTCCGCGAACAACCAATTAAGAACCTAGGAGCAATTAATCACACGACGCTAGTTCCTTGATTGGCTATTTGGCTGTGTAAGTAGCAAGAGAATGATTTATTCCGTAACCTAATGTTATACGAATATTCGTTTCTATCAGAAATTACCTTTTCACAAGGTGTTCTTCCCTTCTCTTACATAAAATCTTCTATTGTCTCTTTTCCCCTTCCTTAGCTCCTTCTTATACTACATTCTCTTTTCCTCAACCTCTGTACACTTCGTTTCTCCTTTTCTTCACATTCATTTACCCTCTGATCTGTTGGAACAATTTCCCACGAGTTCTAAGTCTATTGCTCGTAACATAATTCCAGCGACCGCAAACAGTTATTCAATATTCTTACATTCCTTTAACAATCTTCTTCTCTCACACAATTCTCCCTCCCATTTCTCACGAACAGCGTTCAAAACAGACATGCTTCCGGCACGGACATAAACAAACATACAGTTGGCGGAAGGTTGGCAGGACTGCTTTTTCCTTTCTTCAAATGTCAAACTTCCGGAACGCGGTGATCCGACCTGAGAAGCGAATCTCCAAAAATCATCAGCACCACCAATAAATCTTTTTATTTTCACACTTGTCTTGTTTGCCTTTTTACATTTCGTCATACTCTACTTCCCTTCTCGTACTGATCTGCGTACAATGGAGTGGTGAGTACAAATCAGAAATGCGAAGGAAAGAAAGAATGATACGCACTAAAATTCCTTCCACCCAGTAGTTTTCCCATGTGAGTCTGTTAAAAATACTCACTCTGTCCCCCTCCACACGTCACAACGTACGCCCTCCTGATGTATCCTCCCAACAGAACCGAACTTTACTTGATTCAACTGTCTAGTAGTCTGTGGGGAACAGCGTGTAGTCATCACCTCATTTTTAGTACAGCAAAACTTTATTGTCTGACAATACCTCTTATCGCAAGCCTTAACAGAACAATGGTCTCGAATGATTCCCATAGGACAAAATGTGGTATCAGCTATAACAAAATCTTTTCTATCCCTCTCTGTTACACAGTATCTCATCAGATGCAGAATATAAGGCCTTTGCACAATGGAATTTTAACCATGGAAGGAAGTGCGTGAGTGCTCATCTTTATCTGGCACACTTCTGTAGCTACGTGTAACACTGGCTGAAGTCCATATATATATCAGGCTTCACAGTGAAGAATAAACCGATCATCAGAGAAAGGAACAACTTTTATTTATAGAAACAGTTCTTAGATGTAAGTAGAAAGGCAAGTACATAAGCAGTTGACCCTATGAGCGATTAAGTATGTAAGGTCATACGTTTCCACATTTGAAATCATATCTTTAAAATATACAGAACCTAAGTTAAATATAAACTAATAACAAACTATTTTACAATCAATACAAAATCACTCGATCAAGAGTACATACTTAAATCCGGCTTCAACATTCGGATTTTGCTACATTTTAACTCAGTTGTTTGTCGAAACCTAAATTCTATAACAGTCTGTAATACGGAAATTTCATCAGAATATCTAAGGCATGGCAAAGTTGTCATTGTGCATAATTAAATACCACGCAATGCTGACGTATGGCGGAGTGGGGGCATAGTTTGACGTAGGGACTGAATGTAACGTTACGGTCTGGCGGCTACATCCCGGGCAGAAGAACCGCTGATACCCTCAGGATTAAAGGTTAAAAGATGCCCACAGCCGGTCTCGAATTAGTGGTGAAGACTGGTGTCCATTAAACTGGTTGCAGGAGTAACACATCATCGAAACAGATGGCAAAACTGTCATAAATGTGATCAGGTATTGATCCCAAAATGGAAGATAGCTTGAATTTAAGATACTTTCCTGGTACAAGCCTGCAGGAGACAACAATTAGGAATCCTCAGCCGTTATAGCGAGTAACCTTGCCGAGATTCGAACTGAATACCTCGTCTAAAGCTTAGATCTACAGACGGTGAGACGGAATAATCAAAAATACAAGAACGGCCAGGAGTGCGAACTCCTAACTGTAAATAACGTTAGACCAGCACCATCAATTACAAAGCACAGAAATTTCATAACCGGAAATCTTACGTAGCTCTGCGAAATATTTACAAAAGCATTTTACTTTCTGGAAACAAGGCTTAAAACATGACAATTTCACAAGATGGCTGTCTTTGGGTTGCTGCGCTACAGCAGGGACCTCTGAAACGTCGGTAAACTTCTACCAGACTACACGGCGCAACAATCCAAAGACAGCCATCTTCAGACTTAACGCCGTGAAAACCTGCAATCTTACCTTGACAATCTTAATTTAGATTGTGGTTTACGGTTAAGATCTGTGCAGTCTTGTAAGTAGTTACAATGTTTCAGAAAGTCTTCCTTGAGGGCAGAAACAGTAAGTTCATTCGAAACGTGTGTAAACCGGCTAAAATGCTACACGGCATCATAACCCACAGGACATAAAAATTTAGATATCGTAATTCTCAGATACCAATTTGTTCCGGTCATTACAATGCGACAGAGACAAATCCAGGAAAAACATAAACACAACACTTCAAGTTGAAATGCTTTGCCTTCATCACCCCAAAACACACAGGAGAGCGGGATGGGGGTTATGGGGGCAGCTGTTGCCCCACCCTCTCAGAGGAATCAGACACTAAACCTTTCGAAGTGCAACCCAAGAGATTCATTGAAATAAATCATGAAAGCGTAGATGTCGTCGTAGTACGCATTATATGCAAATCAAGTGACAACTGCCGACAATGGCTAAAGAAAAATTTTTAGGAACTAGACACACACAGACCTCGATCAATTTCATTTCGGCGACACAAATTTCTTCTTCTCCTCGTCTCCTCCTCCTAATCCTCTTGCTTCGCGTCCTTTTATCACTGAAGTCTAAATTCACGTGTATCCTGCCACATTTTCTGCCAGTGCCTTTGTTTCTACTTTCTAAATTTGTTCATTTGATCCAACCATTACGTTATCTGCTTCCCTACGTGTCTCTTTCATTTTGGTTTCGATCCCATTCCCATTATGGGAAGCACTGCTTGATAATTAATAATCTGAACAAGTAACGCCCCTAAAGTAATGTAGTGTATTTCGGAAACATATTTTTATAATGTATGTTCTATACTCTGTTCTTAATTTTCGATGCAAAAAATATTATTTCCGGAGTTGTTTTTCCAAGATTACTTTTTTCTAATTTTCATTTTTTCTACGGGTATCGGCTTGGAAGAAACGGCTTTGGACGGAAAGACTAATTTTTGCTATTATAAAGTATGGATTTCCATTAAGGTAAGTTTCTTGCTGAACATACATTATCATAAATTTTTCTTAATATATTCCAACTTTTAAGAAGTTCCTAAGCTAATTATTAATGTCTTCTCCGACATCAATCAAGAACCAATTACTAAGATTTCGCAAAAACAAAATTTTCATTTCGGTATTTTCGGCAACGAACTAACCTCACGTAAAATAAATATTTTGTTAATTTAAAGAATGAAAATGGTGAAACAAACAGTTAACACGTACGAAATCACGTCGTTCAGAATGTAACGACGAAAATGCTTTAGGCAATACTGTAATAATAATGATCAGCTTCAACAGTTAAATTTCTTGTTCTTTCTAGAGCGATAGTAAAAAGCAAGTCTTTTGTCACGTAAAGACAAGCGAACAGCATTCCTACATATGAGACACGTCACGCCCCAGAAAAGATGAGGCACTCCGCAAGGGCATACAGAACCCTGGAGCAACGTGGAAGCAAATTCTAAGAAAACTATTTATTGTTCTCAGACTCGAATCCGCAAGTCCTCTACCTCGTATCAGTCTTATGTCTGCACTACATCCAGTTACATACGCACTTAGTAACGTCAAGTGTAAAGCTTTCCGTGTAAGGGATTGCAGGCAAATAGTACTTCATACACTAAAACCCGTGATTTAATGGAAATAAATGGTCAGCTTCACGCTCCAGCCTCTTTAATCCCCAGTGATAACTGAATAGGAGAGTTGGCGGGCAGAAAGCCGGTCTCGACCGGGAGACAAACAGAAAAATTCCTGCTTCTACCTGAAATTGAATTGAGCTATCTAGGTTCACGTTTGTTAACTAAAGAATTATTTTGTTGTGGACCAAAGCCAGGTGGCATACAGCTAATTCCACCCTCCTTTAATTCTTAACACTCCTGCTACATTTTTACGACATCCAGGATTCAAATTCCGGCCCTCATACCAGCTATCTTGACGTCTTTGGCGGTTTAATACATTATCACAAAATAGGTCACGAACGCTTTCTTCCACAATCATAATTCACACTCATCCTAACATTCGACACGTTGTAACTTACACAGATGTAAAAGCGTTGTTAAATAAACCAGGAACTAAACTTTCATCGTCACAAAGTATGTCCCTCGCTTTTCGAAATTCTGTAATGATTTATTTTCCCTCATAGAAAAACCACCGAAGCCCCTGATTGCAGCACACTCTCGCCCTCTTCCTCACAGTCGTGTATGAACTCCGCCCCATCTGTACGTTCTGACTGCTCGGTCCTACAGCACGATTACAAACTTGATTAATTACTTTTGCTCAGTTCACAAGATTATTTTGGCGTAGCAGAGAGCACATGAATTTTCAATGTGCAGAAATGAAGCATGTCCAATCCCATCCCTCGACAGATCTAAAACGGACGCATTACATCACGTGTGTAATAGTTCAGGTGTCTTACAAATAGTTCGTAGGAGAAATGTGGCTCGTATTAGAGTTCTTTTATCACGGACCAACAGAATTATCTCTGAAGGAGTTGTTAATGTATGATCACTTGAAAGACAAAAACTGAGTAATTCAGTTTGAAGAAATAAATAGAATTTGAAAATAAACGACAGGTTTAAAATAATAAATTTATATATTGAAGGATAAAAAAGAAAAAATAAATTTACGTTTAACTTTTAATTCTTCTTACATGTGAGGAAGAAAATTTGTCGAGAAATTACCCGCCTTTTATGGAACCGGGCATTTGATTTCCCTTTATTTGATCACTTTAATAATATTTGGCTAAGAGTTGCTAAAAATTATTAAGCTTCTCATTTTATTTTCTCTATCGACCTGTCTCATTCACTCTCTTAAGTCAAAATATCCTCCTCCCAAACCACCGTCGTGAAAACGTCGAATCTCTGGTCTTCTAAAAAATCACTACTCCCGAGTCTCTAAGCTTAGCGGTTACTTATTTTGACATTTGGACTAAGCTTTGTCCTGAGAATAGTGCTGACAGCATTCATAACCTCTTATCTTTTAAGAATGAACATGGAATTTTAAGGAGGTTGCGAAGGGAAGCTCTTCCCTTGTTATGACAAGAACACGCACCCTTATAAACACAACCCACTTCAGCTAAAATAAATGACAACGATAATTTAGCGGTCCTGCACATTAATGGGATTGACCCAATAAAGACCTACACTATGTGAGGGTTGAAGTCGCTCCCCAGGGACAGACTTCTGCTCGTAATCAAAGACGTGGCCGGATAATATTTTGTCACCCTTACGACTTGCGTCAAGCTCATGGGAAAGCAGAAGCTTTATAATGCAGAACGTTAATGCAGTAAAGTGAGTGAATTGATACGTAATTCTATCTGTGCGAAGGATTTATGGATATAACTTCACGAATCAAACAATATGCCGTGATGACGGACGCAGTATGACCTCTGAAACGTTAGTGGACATCTACCATACTACACGGCGTAACAACCCAGAAGACAGCAATCTTTAGACTCACCGCTGTGAAAACCTCAAATCCTACAATACGTTTATTTCTTCAAATGTAAAAACGTAACCTCATCTAACCTGACATAACCTAACCTCAACTAAACTAAACTAACCTAACCTAACCTAACGTTAGTCATGCAGAGAGGAAATAACTTAGGAGCTTGACTTTTCAACGCATGCGCAACAAGGAAATTGTTATGCAGTCGATCCATGTCCTGCTGGCTGTGTCAACATTATACGGATAAAGAACGATATTTATGTGGCTGTATCCTAGGGGAATGGCTGATCCCGCAGTAAGAAAGTATTCCCGAGCGGCTTGGAATGATGTTCGTTGGTAGCAGGTTCTTGATCCACAGTATATAGATCGAACCAAGTCGAGCAGATAAGTGGAACAGACCTTGAGTTTTATTGACCAACAATATTGAATAAATTTCTTGCAGAAAACAATTGAACAGAGTCAGGTATTGAAAATGGAGACAGCGAGTAGACTGATATTCAATACAGAGGCCAGTACAAATTCCCCTTATGATAGACTTGTATAAAATGTTCGAAGATTCACAGCGTAGAACCATGTACCTCGATGTCACACCCTTTGACGTCAGTATGGGCTTTTTCATGCAAGTAGACGTAACGAATGACGAGCTGTGTTTTCAAGGCACATGTAAAATACATGGTAACCCCAAACTATTTCAACACATGTCCTTCCAAAGTTCAAGGTCACAAGACTTCAGCTGGCAACCTCTCGCTGTACACTATTTCATAACTGTTCACGTGAATGAATACACAATAATTTGTTTATTATATTTGTGGGCACAATCCGAAGAGCGAGGCTATTGCCAATTTTTATCTGGCTAATCTCATTATTAGCCGCTTCTGGAGTTGGCCAAAACATATGGCACACATCGATCGTCGCGATTCAGTGGTTAGCATTTCTTCGCTTCTGGAACATTTCGTGTTTGATTCCAGGCCCTGAGAACAGATATCTTCGATGTGTTTTTCCAAGCTTTCCCCAAATTATTCTAACATAGAGCAAAAGTATACCTTGAAACAGACAATCGAAATGCGTCATGTAAATCATGCTAACGAGTAACTCTTATCTGAAACATCTCAGATCACTGAATTTCTTACCAAATCCACGGAGTGAAGTCCTCTTCAGAAGCTGATAGAGCTGGGATAAGCTGAGCTAATTAAGACATTCTCCGTCTTAAAGTTCATAACATGTTCACAAAAGCCCCGATTTCACTACATTTTGAACAGAAAACTGTTTGGGGACAGCTACATTTCATACAGAACACAGTAAACAAAACCACTTTCTATTCTGACACCTTCTGTTTAAGACATAAAAAAATAATTAATATATGTCACAACTACCAGACATAACTTTAATCTACCGCCACCTATTTTTTAAAAAAAATTCTGTCTTAAACAAATAATCTGATTGCAAAGGCCAGCTACTGCAGCTCACAAATGGAAAACGTGTTTACACAACATAAAAATAACTCTTCTCGTGGCATGGATCTATTTTAAATACGCTTCATATGTTTATTTATTACTTATAGTTAAGTAATATTGTGTATTATTGTGTAAATACAAACGTAGATTTTGAATTCGTCACTTTCACACAAAATTAAAAACCATTGTGTTTGTTCCATAACAAAGTGTAAACATACACATTTAATTTCAGTCTTACGATTACTATTCAGAGTATTTAATACTAAACATAACGAAGGATGTTTTAATTTAAATTTAATAACACAACCTCGTTTCATCGTGCATTTCTGTGGTGAGACACAAGTTTGCCAGAAAATTAATTAGGTCTATAAAAATTGTCATCTAGGGGTCAAAGTGTGACAGAGCATATCAAGTAATAACAGCATTTCAAAGCTGCAGCCGCTTTTGATGTTAAATGAAGTATTTCAAAATAATTGCTGAAATCCTTATGGGGTAGGTTGTAGATAACAGAATTCAAAATCGTTAAGGACAGTAACGATTCATTGTTTAAAGACATTATACTAACATTGAGGTTGTTGAAAGACAGATAACTACGAATGCATTAAACGTTTTTGAAAGTAATTCCGAGTTACAGTAAAACAGAAATGCAAATTAAATAAATGCCAGTACATAAAACCACGCTCAGTGGCCTGTACTTAATAACATGCACAACGCAACAGAACGGGTTTTGGAAAATATTTCGAGGAAAGGGACGCATTATATTCGAAAAAATATGTCGTATCATTTCGGCGATCTTTGAACAGACCTCAAGGAAGAGTAATTTTGTTTGACAATTCCAGTCTCATTAGATATAAATGTCTAAATATAAAATTATAGGCAAAGTTTTGAAACAACGACCAGAATTCAGCAAAAATTATTTTCCTGAAGTTTAGGAATTCAAAAGTTTGTTTGAGAAACATTCGTGGAATATAATACAACCGAAACCATGGCCTCAGACTTTACAAAAGATGCAAACAATAACAATGGCTAGAAGAAAAACAGTTCTTACGAAACTCTGCTAAGTGCAATGCACCTCATTTTGTTTGCAAATGAAAGAGAATGAATTACTGAAATTGTTTCCGAGTTGGACGAATAACTTGAGATAAACAGGCTAAAGTTTAGAAAAAGTTAAAGAACGAATTTACATTTATGCTTCTTATAAGAACCCGGAGGTATTTTAAAATAATCATTACCCTTTCACAAGCAAACTTATACTTACGTGATTACAGAAGCATTCAAGAATAGTGTGCAACTTCTTACTTATATTATGAATTTAAAAAAAAAGTTAAAGCAAATTCTATTATACATTTCGACAACATAATAACACAGTAGTTAGGCATATGTGAGTTCTTACGAAGTCGTCCAGCTTTTCAATGCATTTGGTCCACAACAAACAGTTGCAATTGAGAGAAGGTTAATGTTTAACCGCCATAATTTTCAATTCTGCCAGCATCACTTTTCCTTTAAATCAAAACTGACTTTACATTTTTATATTAAACAATTAGAGCCAATATTTTTCCTTAGATACAAATATTAAAAATAAAACTGGACTTCTAGGTTGAGTATTTGATATTCTTGTTTAGTATTCGAGAAGTTGCGTGTTTGATTCCCGGCCAACTATCCTGAGAGATTATTCATGTTTTTCCTCAGTACCTTCAGGTAACTATTAGAAAACCGCTCAACAGAACAAGACCGGCTTCCTGTCAGTTCAATCCACCTTCATGATTCAACATCATTCTTCCATTTCATAATCTTCTCATCCAAATAATTTTCCTTCCTTTTACCACTTACTACAGTGCAATGCCATCAACACACATTCATTTTTAACTTCCATTCGACACTGTATAAAGTATGTTGCAGTGAGTCGTCGTCTAATAAACTGAGAAACAACACATTCGAGGTAATGATGACAATAACGTCTACGAATAAAGCAAGTTATCAGGCTTTGGAGCAAAATGTGTGAACCATGTTGATTTTTAAATATTAATTATCGTTGTATCAGGGATGTACGAGGTGCGATCGGAAGGTTTCAAGACTGCGCGTATAAAAACCCGTACACTTATCTCAGGTATTAAATTCATCCATCACCCTCGAAGTATTTCCCCTGGGAGTGAACACAACGATCCCAGCGCCGCTGCCAAGCCTGGAAGCATCCCTGGAAATCTTTCTTTGTCAGCCTGTCAAGCACCATCTGCGATTCTGCGTGAATCTCTTGCCAAAGACCCGCCAAAACGGCTACGGAAACCTATGAAATGCTAAAGCAAGCATTTGGGGAGTCCGCAATGGGTCGTGCACAAACGTTTCTGTGGCATTCACGTTTTAAAAATGGCCGAACCTCTGTCGATGATGACGAGCGTTCTGGACGTTCATCTTCGAGCACAACGCCCGAAAATGTTACGAAGATTCGGCAGGCCATTCACGAAGATCGACGTCGTACCATCAACGACTTGTGCGACATTGTTGGGATAGGCTATGGGACCTGTCAGCTGATTCTAAAGGACAGAAGCGGCCGGCAAAGTGGCGCAACCACAACTGGCTGCTGCATCATGACAACGCGCCAGCGCACACCGCCCTCAAAGTTCGGTAGTTTTTGGCCTCAAACACCATGGCCTTCATCCCGCACCCTCCTTATTCGCCGTGTGACTTCTTCCTCTTCCCAAAGATGAAAATTCAGCTAAAGGGAAGGAGATTTGAGACGATAGAAGAGATTCAGGCAGAATCGCAGATGGTGCTTGACAGGCTGACAAAGAAAGATTTCCAGGGATGCTTCCAGGCTTGGCAGCGGTGCTGGGATCGTTGTGTTCACTCCCAGGGGAACTACTTCGAGGGTGATGGATGAATTTAATACCTGAGATAAGTGTACGGGTTTTTATACGCGCAGTCTGGAGACTTTCCGATCGCACCTCGCCATTGCGAAAAGGATTTGCCCTAGAACAGCGTTTACCAACCTATGGTACACGTACCACTGGTGGTACGTGAGCCAATGTTGAGTGGTACACGAACTAAGTAAGAAAATCAAAAGATAATATTAACATAAATAAGTTTTCCCTCAACGGATTTGGTTAGTGGTATATTTAATATGTTAAGTTAGAATTAGTGGTACGCCAGCGAAGAAGGTTGAGAACCCCTGCCCTAGAAAGTAAGGCAAGAATTTGCTCGCCGTAGTTTAAGCTCGAGAGAAACAAAAATAAAGACGCAAACAGTAGAGAGAAGAAGAAACAGAGACAAAGAAAGACAAAAGGATAAACAGGGAGATATTAATCGAATGAATAAACTAATCAATCACACGAATAAACAAACAAAAGAAACGAGCAAATAAGAGAATGATGACTGAGGTCCCTCAACGTCGATGGCATCTTCTGGGTACTGGTGGGCGTCAATGTTCCTCCGAAATCTTCACGGCCGTGAGAACCTCAAATCTACGAGGTCTTTATTATCTAAAACATCGGAGCGCGGGACCAGAATATTAAACCGTCGTGTTCTATTTGTGGCACAAACAAATTAGGATTATTTAAGTCCATCGATCAGAGTCTTTTTTTTTTGGGAGGCCCATAAAAATAAATTCTGAAGGTTCATTACAGTGTTCACAAGAGCCTGTTACTGGACCTTATTCATAACCTCGTGAATGCATTCCACACTTCACTTCCTATATATTTCAGTTCCATGTTAATATTATCCTCTCATCTACGTTTGGGTCTCCCGAAAGGTACCTCCTATTCAAGTGTTTCTACTAAAATTTCATTTCAATTTCTCGTATCTCCGTGTTAATCTCATCCTCCTTGATTGGGTCATGCTTCAGACAAGCCAATCCAGGACAATCGCCCTCGGATGCGACTCGCAGCGTTACTCAGGTAATGAATGTGTGGCTCAGACATCCGTTAAGAATGTGGATCAGTTCAGAACATGGTGTTGGTGCATAGGAGAAATTAAATGCTTATGTGGCGAGTTTCTGCACAATCATCGCAAGCCTCCCCCCTCCCCCGCCCCCGGTAGAATGAGGTACCGACCGTCGAGGTATACAAGACGCACCTCCTGAACAATTTGCGAGCCCCAGCATCCTCCACGAGGAAACAAGAGACGCCTGATGAAGACGCAGACATGAAGCAAATTGCGGTCACTGTACAGTTTTGTCAAGGAAATTCAACCTCGAAGCAAATTTATACTTCGCAAATGAACATTACATTCTCAAGATAGTAATTCTAAAATAAATAGCATTGAACAATCCGCCAACAAAAGAAACAGTGACATCAGAGCACAAATATTTTCAAAATGCCTTCCTTGCATGTCTGCATACTTCACCAGCAATCATTTATCGAAAATGTTTTTACTAACTGTTGTACAGATATCAACGCACACAGTTTAACTCCGTGTATAAGTTACCTTCGAAAGCTTGCAGTCGTTAAGTTGGTCATTAAATTTCCCGCTATGAACTCCAAAATTTCGTATACTATATTTTCCACAGCCCGTCACAGATGATTTCAGTCCACACCGATGTCCTACCTCTTTAAGATAAATTTTAATATCATTATTCTTCCATTCAAGATTCGTGTTCGAAGTGGTATTATTCTCTTCAGATTTTCGTTTTTTGCAATTTTTTTTATGGATTTATAATCTATTAGATGCTAACTACACAGCCCGCACACCTCATACGATTTGATTTGATCAATCTAATAATATTTTTAAAATGCACATTATGAAGCTTAACAATATGCGAGTATTTCTCTCCTCTCAAAATCCGCACCCATTTCTCAATCTCCGAAATTGTCTACTTTCGTGCCTTACATAAATATCAAAACATTTTAAACGTAAACTGTCAAAACCAACGTTGTACTTAATATGTACGCATTCTTTTGGTAAGAGTCCTTAATCTAGTAAGAATTATTTGCGAAGAATATTAGCAAGGTACACCAGGACATGGAATATACCCACATAAAAAATCCCAAGAACAGACGCGCCAGGCATAAATCTGCCAAGACGTATATCACGACTACAAATTTTATGACCAACACTGTACCTACAGCAGTAAATTCTGTAAACATGCTTTTCACAGAACAGTGTTGTCATAGCAACAGAAGGCAATATCCTGCCGACTGAGCAACGAGTTCTGTTGACAAACTCCGTAACTACTGCAGTTGAATGTCTTCTGCCAGTCGTCAGTAATTATTTTCGTCTCTGCTTTGAAGTCTATTATTTCAGATCAACAGTCAGAAAGGAGTTAATTGCCTCTAATTATAATAAAACATTAATTAACTGCAGTGTCGTGCATTAATTACTGACATTTCTTCTCTCTTCCTTAGTTACTTTATACTTTTTTTCCTTGTATGTAAACATTAACTAACTCTACACAGCAACTTCATTCTAGTCAAGAAACTACCCGCCATTTTATGAAGCCTGATGGTTCATTATCGTGTTTACATAAGTTCGCCACCGGTTCGTATCCTGAGGGATATAAATGCAATTCACAATCTCACACCCAATTTCCTTAAGATCTGTTTAATATTATCCTCCCACCTATAACTAGGTCTCTTGAGTGGTGTTTTACATGCGCCCAACGTGCTCATCACACTTCATTACCCTGCAATCAACGGGCATAAAAATAACAATATTGGCCTCATATCATTTGCATCCAACTCTAAAAAAGTCACTTGTTACTTTAAAGCAATGGCTTTCAACCCTTGGGTTTTTTTTCGCCATATTAGAATAAAAATACCGAAATAGCATTTGTGATAAAATATACACCTATGTTTAAAAATCTTACTTGGCTTTTCCCCGCTTATACTGGGTTTTAGGTAATATTATTTTCACATTTTTCACTCTCACGTTTTCTTATAGAAAAATCTTCCCATCTTTAGGTCCACTATTTGTAGGCATTTCTCTCTCTCTTCTATACAAAAGGTCTCTACACTCAACACAACTTGTATGAATAAGAACAGAGCGGCACAAAACCTTGCATAAAGTGACGTAATTTTTTTTACTGTCACGGACAGACGTCATAATTTCCAACAAGCAGTGGGATGAGGCGCCTTCTTAGACACTGCTGAAACACCACGACCAACGGCAATTACTACTACCATTTTCACTACCTTCTGTTTCCAAATTTCAAACATGTTTATTGTTACGCTAAAACTAATTATTAAAATATACTAAATTACGCATAATGTGACATTAACAATTATATAACATTTTAATTTGCATATTTTTTTGTCAATTTTCTATTGAAAGACTGGCGACATAGCATCTGAGAACCACTGCTCTAAACAAGGATAGCCTACCGATATTATTTGTGTTCCACACGTACATTTATTCATATTTATATCAACCCCCCTCCCCTTGATAGAAATATAGTTAGCGTCTAAGTAAAAATGTGTAATATATGATGAAACTAATAAATATAAAAAAAATCCATAAATTTGTTATAGAATATAATTGAGTAACACATGAACCTGTCTTTAAAGGCAAGTTTAAGAGATTACTGTTCAATGAGGTTTAAATAGATTGTCCTCATTCATGACTCAACGGCCCTCGAGTTGTAACCTGCTAGAATGTAAATAAGAACAAACATTTGTGCTCTTTAAGGAACTGTAACAATGAACATGTCTGAAGTAACTTACAGCTATTATAAAGGATACCAAACAGCAAACTACAGACCAATTTAGTCCTCCACAAAAAAGAACTTGATTAATTCCAGTTTATGCCGAGAGTAGTCAAACCGCCGCTAGCATCCGTTACAGGTGAGCAGGAATTTGTAAGGCAGCAGATGAAAAACAATTTCAGCGTGCAACAATGAGCAGCGCAGTACAACAAAGCGGAAAGACTCGACAACCGCCCCTGGACATCACCGTAGGGTAAATGAAACCGTTCATTGTCCTGCAAAGGTTACACAGCACGGAAATTGTTTCGGAAATAAAAACTTCACTGCATGATACGACCAACTTCTTTCGCTGGTTGAATACAGTGCCAGAACTTTGATTATCAAACAAAATCTCTGTTTACTGGATTACTTAACAATGCTGTGTTATTTATATACTGTCGAATTATAAGTTACGATTACACAATAGATAGTGCCACTGATTTACACTGATGGACTGAGAACAACGGAACACCAGGATAACAGTGGTTATCACTGTTAACTTCTGAAATAAGAAGTCTGAGGCTAAATACGTACTATATCTCATCTTTCAATTAAGTATTTAATACGACTTTCATCAATGAAGAGAGATTGGTTATTTTTATTTCTTATAAGTACCAGGCAACTAAATGCTTATTATTTCTAAAAAATACATCATTAAACACAGTATACGAATCAAAAATTAAAATAAATTAAAATAGCTCTAAATGGGGCGATGAGTGAGCTACCAATCGCCCTGATGATGCAGGTAGCAAGGGCTTCCGAAACGTTGGTAAACTTCTATGAGACCAAACGATGCTACAACCCACAAGACAGTTATTTTCGGATTCACAGCCGTGAAAACCTTAAATCATGCTAAAATAGCTTTAGTGTTCACTTTCGAATGCTCTGTGTAGCCTATAAGGTGTAAGTAAACGGAAATTTTGTACAGAACGTTCTGTCGAGAAAAAAAGGGGACTGAATAAAAACATCACTGTCTGTAGAAAAAACATTTTATTCTTAAACAATAATAATTTTTTTTAAAAAACATGCGTTTCTTATGATTCATTCAAAGTACAGACCAAAGAAAACAAAATAAATACATTATTACCTGTATATAATTTGTTGCTTGATACAAAAAGAGACAGAAACAAAAATAAAAAACAATTGTTTTATTGCATTTATGAGGCGAAGAGTTAAAACAAAATGGCAGAATTATGATTATAAAAAAAGATATGCAGTGCGTTGAGGCTGCTTTACTTTTTGACGATTATCACAAAAGGTCGTTTCGATTATGTTCGTCAATGACGACAAAGAAGCGTGTGAAATGTTAATTTCTTCCTCTACCGTATCACCGGCTCCATCAATGGATAATATTCTCGAACACGTAACCAAGCAAGTTACCACGCAACGCCGGGCACAATATTCTACCATGCAACTTTTATGATAAAACCACGAACACTTTTGTCTTATATATCGGGTGTCCAAAAATTAGCGGACAATTTTTAGGTAATGTATTTAATTGTTTATAATAAATACGAAAAATGAATTTATAAATTTCCGTGTCATGTGAAAACACTTGAATGTTGTGACTCTTTTTGTAGCATACAAGATTTTTGCTTGTGTTATAAGTCAATAATTACATTGCCTTCGCATCGCCCCCTAATTTACAAATATTATATTTGAAAAACAAACCTCTGGACCTGTAAGTCTGTAATGCGCAATTTTCACGAAATGCATAAAATTAACATGTTTATCTGTTCTCTTCAATAATAAAAGAATTTAATTCACGTGTTGATAGACAGAACGTTCTCGGTCGGACTTTAAACTTGGCAGTTTTTATCAGAAACGGTTCAAAAAAAATACAAATAAACCATGAATCTCGTTAATACCTAAATTTAAACTGTGAAAAGCTAATCGAAGCGATATGAACAGCATTTAATTAAGAAAAATAACCAATGAATCTCACTCTTCCTGAACAGCTTGGAACCAACACGAAATGCAACGGAATTTTTCTCATCGTCAAGGAACTGAAGGCAGCAGACACCTTCGAATCGTCGGTAAACGTCTACCAGGCTACACGGCGCCAATCCCAGAAGATAAGATTTCATGCTTGCAGAACCTCAAATCTCATTCAACGGAATTGACCACTGGTGTGCAGTTTCTTTGAGTCGCTGAAGTAAAAACAGGAGACGAGAAATGAGTACCGTAAGTTAATGGATTCGCAACTGAGTGAAAAATATCGATGCGTTTAACATGTCCTAGGAACTTTGACCATCTATGGCTCCGAAATATAAACATCTTTGTAATTGGAAAATGACATAAATTTTCAGTAAGTCAACCGTAATTTTCTGTGTTTTTGTTATTAAAGCGGTGCTAAAGACATAGTCGCATATTCTGCTTATTATTTTACGTCCTTTAAAACTTTATAAACAAATCAATAACACTTATTTTCAATGTGCCTTAATGTATTTGTATGTTACACAGAATGGTTCTAAATTATGTAACATAAATGATATGGGAGTTTCAAAACGTCAGTATGAATCAGAAACGTCCAATGGTCTGGAAATGCTTCTGCAATAAGTTACAGATGGTAAAAGTTCAAGAGCATATTATGTTTCAAGGCTAGTTCAGTCAGCATGATGCTCACAGCTGTTAAATATGTGTATCAGATTCATAGATCATCTCACTGGTCCATGTGTCTTGCCAGCAAAACTTACGGATGTATTTGCCTCAAATGTTTAACGACGTTTCATTACGCACACGACAACGGAAGTGGTTTTTACACGATGTTATTCCAGACATTTTAGTCTGGCTATACGAGATTGGATAGGTAAGCGTTAACCCGGACAATGGATCGGTCGTGGCTCCGAGATTCCCGTGTCGTGGCCACCACGGTCACCAGGACTTTATACAACAGACTTTTATTTGTGGGGTCCATTGGAAAATACGGTTTACGCTAACAGTGAAGGCACCACAGAGCGATTTTGGCAACACATACAGGTTGCAGCAAATAAGCTTCTACCCCGACATTATGCTAACGCATGTGTCCACGACCACAGAGGTCATTTCGAGTATTTGTTGTAATAATTTAACAAGTAAGCATTTCGCATTTCAGAAGTGTTGGAACGTTCTCTTGGCCTTCATTTTTATTCCCTTCATAGAAATAAAAAACTATTTACGATCATTTAAAAGAAAAGATTCAGTCCTTGCTAAAACGTTATGCAAAACATTTTATTCTAATAACTTTGGAGACTGGAATAACAGAAAACAAATGCTATGCATCACGCGGTTTGACATCGTATTTAACGAAAAGCACACTGTAGTTCTTGACACACTTGCCTCACATGCTGAAGCTCAATTTTCCTTTAAAATGTGCGATAATGTATCGTTAAACAACTGGGACACATGCACAATGTTTCTATTTGTAACACCGTCCTCTCAAAAAGCTGATTTTATCTCGCAAGTCGCCACGAGGCACCACTGCCCTGTGTTTATAAAATCCTGAATATTTAATTTCATATACTTAAAGAGTGTTGAAATATGCTAAACAACATAACGACGTCTCATTTTACATCATACATCCAAGCCACGAAAGCCATTAGTAGAGCAACAATTTGACCATATAACTACTTATTTTTCACATCTGATTTTAATGTATTTCAGGGCAGGTGGAGATCCTGTAAAATAAAAATGCCGAAATAGTTTCTCCAAAGTGGAGGCAAAAATTACAATTGCCATGTCTGTGGGGAGGGGAAATTCGTGTAAAAATATTTATACATTGGGAGTTCAGTAATTGGTGGCTGACGTGATTAGGCGCTATTCAGGTACTAACCAAAGTGAATTTTACTTTGGTAACATCCATGGGTTCAATCACGATTATGATCAAATAACTTAAACTCTTGGATGGCTGCAACAGCGTCTGTTTAAGGTCTATAGCAGGTGTGCTCAAAATTTTAGACAGGCGGGCCACACTGTAAGATACGACGTGCTACGAGAACCAGAACATTGAAATATTTCTACGGAAATCAACGCAAAACTGAACATTACAACAAAAATCACTTACACATACCATATTAACGTGAAATGTAACATTCGGACTGCCTTTACTCAGCAGGAAAATCTACATTTGGATCCATTTTTAAAATACAGTTTTATTTACCTGAGTTGTATGCATTGCGGTGTGTCATAGAATGATGTGGAATATGGAGTGCCTGTTTTAGGGGCGGGGAACATTAGTGTGCTGCTGTCTATGGGGTAAAATTCCTGGTTCTTTTTATCCAGTTTTCGTCTGATACTACGCAACACACCTGTTTTTTCGGTCATATTCTGTTATCACATATTTTTAATTTTGCCCAGGGCAGCCCAAGTTCCCACGTTTTCAAACACAATCAAAAACAAATCTCCCCCCACCCACTGTTGATGTACCATGGGAAATTTTAGGACTAGCTAGTTCTTCAACAACCTGAAAAGAATCTGTCATGCATCGATTGATGATTAATAAATTGGGCAGTATCGCTAATGTCATTACTAACATCTAGTGCTAAACAAAAGATTTCACATTCTTTTGCTTTGTTTCTAAACTTTGTAAGTCACCACTAACCAAAAGCTTCGCGTCACTGTTGCGAAACAAACTTTCCCCATTATTCATAAAAACAAAATGCCTTTGAAAAATTCTACATCAAGACCACTTTTTTAATAAGGACATAATATAATGTGCTTTGTTTGACCTAGTCCAATTATCGTCCTTATTCTGAAAAAATGTACTCACTACCTACACTTATCGCACTACAAGCCAAAGAACAGAACTCGCATACACTTACGAGAAACTACAGAACATGCAAACTAAAGGGAGTTCAATCGTGTCGATAATGCACAATGGAAAGACCTTGACATCCGCTACAGTGGACATAAAACATTAAAACATGTAGAAACACGATTCTATAATAAAGACAACATACACATCTCGTTCATGTAGGCTTACCAGGGGTGGTGTGTTCATGTTGACCGCATTATTCCGGCTAACACTTCGATAAACGAAAAATAAAGCTTTCCACCTTGCTTTCATGGTTCAGTTTTAATCCATCAACAGAAACACCGGAGAACCGATCAGATAAAATGCATCGTTAGCCAGTTCTGGCCGACCAGGCGTTGTGACGCTCGAGGCGAGCGTTCAGGCTGATAAAACTGGCTGGAGATGCATTTTATCTGATCGGCTCTACTGTGTTTTGGTTGATGACGTACCTACGAATCACGAAAGTCAGACAGAAGACTTCTTATTCTTAGTTTTAAAAAGTGTTAGCCGGCCTGACTCAGTTATCATGTGCTTCAAAATACAATTCAGATTTCGGAACAATGTGCAGCTAGCATTTGTACTGGGTGGAAGTTTTGAAAATTAGCGAACACACTGATTCCAGCAATTCTGTTGAAGAATTTATAAGTGACTGCCCCCACAAACTAGTTGACACATTTGGAACAAATACTTGTCAACTGTTACGATCAGTCACACATTCCTTTTAAGGTAACTGCCGGCTGTCTCACTAAACCATTGTGGTATTTCGGCCACTTGGTAGCACATACAATTTCTTAACAAGGCAAGCACGTGGTAAAAAGGCGAACAATGTTCAATTTGATCTGTACACAGCGTACAGAGACAAATGTTTTCATTCTGTATGTTAAAAATTAAAACAAATATTCACTCATAATTTAATCGTATTTCTTCGCGGTCGATGTCAAATTGGGCTCTACTTTTCCTGGATTACGGCTACCACCTGTCCTTTCCATTGGTTGACGGCCCATCAAACTGTGCAACTTCAAAGGTCCTACTAGTGTTCTATGCCGTTCCTATAAAATTTCCGAAGACTTGAATATAAATGTAGCAAAATCAGGGTAACTGGTACACGAATTCATTACCGTTGTGCGTAAACCAGCCAATCATAATCCTATGTTATATAACCACCGTTTTGTATTTGCACTTACATTTAAAACTGCATGATTTAAAAATAGATGTACGATGATTCAAATATGTGATCAGGATCGACTAACTTGCATACAATAGCAGCGAATTCGTGGATGTAAACTGAACTTATTACACAATTCTATCGTAATTTTAAGGCAATGTAAACTTTTACTGGAAACGTGAGACAGAAGGTTCTCATGACAAAGATATCCATGTCGGTCTTGGTTGTAACGCCGCGCTGTGTGGACTTGTACACAGTTCCAATGTTTCTGAGGATATGAATGTATGTTGTTGAACGACCGTCTTTGACCCAGATTTCAACCGATGAACAGGCTATCTAATTGATCAGCTCCCTCGTACAGAATTTTCACCGAGTAGTGTGTTCCACATTCTTTGCACAGTGTATGAAATGTTGCTTTGCCCCTGCGTCAGCATGTTTCATGTACGAAACTACTGCACGGTCTAGGACTTAAGGCTTTGCTGGGGGGGTTTACGCTGAACGTTGATAGGCCAACTTTTGGTGCATACAGATTCTGTATAATCCCATAATACGAATGACGCTATAATCGAAGTATTTCTCAGACCGGCCATTAAACAAGTCTTGTTCCACGACATAACGATACCTGTAATGTTGACCACCTTTCGATACTCGCTCAAGAAAGTGCAATAAACAGTACAATCACGGAGGCAATCATTAAAGCGCGACGCATATGGTAACTGTAATTTGGCTCCATGTACTTACCGTGCAACTGCGACTGGGAGCTCGGTCTTGTGGACGAAACAGCACAAATGGCCAGAATATTGACATTGTCACTGCACTGATTATTTTAACCTAAATTACTTTTACGCCAATCATTAAATCACTTAAGAAATGTAATTACGCAATTCCATCTTACACATTCACAACAAACTAGCAATTACAATTAGAACAACGCTCTTGCAACATCCCTCCTCTACTCACAAGCAGGATGCCAAAATGTCCGCTTGGCGCTGTCATCTAGTTACATTCGGCTAAAGTTCGACAGTTTTCGTGTGACTGACAATCACAATCGGAAATGGCAATCAGGTTTTAAACAGCTAGAAACAAATCTCAAATTTGATTTATTTGTAAGTCATTAACAAAGTCGTATTTATTAATATATATAAATGCATACAAACAGCAACAACGGGAATAATCGTATATGGACAGGCCTAGATACTACGAATAATGCAAAGACATGGAAGGGGTGATGAAGGGATAGGAGCTGAACAGGTTGCAGTGTGGGGGTGGGGGTAATGACGTATTAACCCGAGTTCGGTGGTGTCGAAAAGAACGTTCTAGCATCAAGCCAAAGCCACTGTCGTTCAACATTTCATATGTATAACGCAACGTACTGAGACGAAATGCGAAATCAGCATTTTTGTTTTACTATAAAGGCCAGTTGTAACTAAACGCACTAACCGTTCTGATACTCAACAACACAATGTATTAACGAGTTTCGTATGATTATCACATCGCGCAGCGTTTATGTCCCACAATAGCATTAACCAACTGATCTTTCATAACGGAGACAGAAAAGTCATCCAAATCCGTCCGGTGGTTCTCGAGTTAAATCGAATGGACAGACCCGACCAACCGATAATGCGTTCTCCCATAGCATTTCGTGCAAGGAACTCATTAGTTATTCCACATAACTCCTGTTAAAAACAGTTTTGATTATTTTCACAAAACTAAAGAAATGTTCCTCATTAAATGTAGAAACAACGAAACAAAATGGCAGTTCACATTATCTCCATTTACTCGCTGGTCCCTTAATCTAATAGCACAAGAAATGGGAAGGAAAGGAGACCATGGTAACATAGGGTAGACGAGTTTCAACATGAACAACACAAGAAATGCAAGACCTAGGCTGTACTATGTTTTGCACCTTCATATACTTAAAGGAGACATTATTATTTACATATAAAATACAGACAGAAACTTACAGGAAACGCAATTATCTGACAGATGTTACAACAATAAAAGTAAATCAACAGTTCTCCTTTGTTCCTTGGAACCATCGCTGTTGATTCATCTGCAAAGATGTTACAGAATAAAAGACAGTATAATACATATCATTACAACTTTTTTATACAATAAAAAACCTTAGTGTTTTAATGATATTATAACTACACTGAATGATTTGAGAGATTTCATGATGATGAAGTTCGTAGTGAATTAAAATGTAGATCATTAAGAGCTTGAAAATACTTGTGCTGTATTCTCAGTTTGAGCCAGGGGTGGATAAGGCATTTAATGTAAACAGGTACCGAGACAATAAACCATCATTCAGTGTCAAGCAAGACTGTAGGTTTTTTTTAAAATTTCTTTTCTAGACAAGACAAAGTGAGTATTTGTGGTATTGGATAAACGTAATATTTTTGTACACACACCAAAATGACATTTTTATGCCCACATTCATGAAAGTTGTACTAACATTTCTGTTCCTTATCTTCAAGCGTTTTCCCATTTAAATGTAATTAACAATTACCAAAACAAATAATAAACATCTTTCAAAAGAATAAGACATAACTTTGAATGGTCTGTACAGTGCTTATCCATTACAGTATGGCATTCTTGTTTATCAAACTGCTTACTGTTAGTTAACAGTACGAAGGTTTCCTTCGTGAATAACTTTTAATTAACGGTTCTTTCAAACCAGCGCGGTAGCGATACAGGGCGGTAAAGCAGCAAAGTTACACAGTTTAAAACGCAGACGAAACTCGCATTCAGTGGAACCATCTGCATTTAACACGGCTGAATTGTACCGGACCGCGACCACTCCTGCGTACCACGGTGGTTTAAAAACCCTAAGTCCACACATGCTCAAAGCAACACAATTAACTAAGCTCTGTATACAGTGGTTCTAATAACGCAACAAAACTGTAAGCAATTGAGTCTCCTTATTTGCGCGCGTAAAACACGAAATGGCTTGCCAACGTTAACACGTTGAACAAATTTACGTCCACAAAAATTACAAGAATTAAAACAATTTCAGTAATGTCGATTTTTGAAACCGCAGGGCAGTCAGTTCCTTGTAGTTCAGTTTCAGCATGAAAGCCTAAATTCAAACGAGAGGTTCCAGCACACAAAAACCCTGAGATCGCCAATATAAATACGACAGCCAGGGTAGTAGAAACGTAACAAATATATATGTCCCCTGGCAATCCGTTATGCTGGTAGATTAAGACATGTCTACGAGTACAATGTTATTAATAATACAAAAAAATCATTTTTTTTTGTAAAATTTGCAAGGTTCTTGTCCTCTTTTCTGTCTTCACATTTTAATTTCTACGCCGAAAACTTCCATGTTCAGTATTAAAAACCTACATTAAAAGGGCTTTGTCCTTTCCCATCATATCACCAATGACATACCCACTCCAAAACTATTCCATACGTGATACCATAAAGAACATTATAATCATTCAATTTAAAATAACAGAACACTTGTGTATGTCACGTTCATTTTAGTAACAACCAGAAAACACATTTTAAATATAGCAGTATGTACACACTTAAAAATACACGTATCCCAGTTTCTTCGATTTATAATTAAATACACATAAGTATAGCCTGAAATTTTGACCATTTAAAGCCACGTGGTAACTATATGTACCACCTAGTTTAACAACAAATATTTGTTTTGTACTCATGGGTCCTGAATAATTTTCACTGTCAGCAGGAACCATTTCCTTCAACAGTATCAAGAAGTTGACATTTGTAAACGAGAAGTGTTGTGTTTACTATGAGGAACGGACTGAATTATTAAATATTATTTAGATGAGCTTCGGCTCCAAAGGGTTTACTTGTGAAAGCATGATTCGATTAAAACATTCTGTATCAACTGTCATGTGCAAGTCACAGCGATAACGCTTAAAGAATAAATTGTTGAAACGAAAAGCAGAGGAACTTTTGTAAAACCTTTTTATGGGTTGGTTTGTCCACCCAAAACCTCAATTGGGTTCACCAGCCTTTGATTTTGTTCCACTTCTGGAACAGTTTCAGCGATAACTACATCACCAAATTTGCAGTGTGATCGGAAAAATATGACTCATTTAACGATAACGTGAACAGCTCATTCTACAATGTTAAATGGTGAGTCGTGGACTAATAAATAATAAATTGGAAAGGATATTGAAGGAAACGCCTCTGGCGTGACTGGTCGGCGCGTGGCCAATTAAACTGTTGTGAAAATTATATGAAATTCCACGTACCGTCTCATGGCTGCTGGAGATGTGAACAAATCCTTATAATTCATCGTCTGTGATGAAAGAATAGTTTCAGTGTCACGTTTGATATCACGCCTTCTAAGCGATGTGAAGGTTGCTATGTAAAGAGCGGATTAATTGTATAAACAGCGCATGCGTCAGTTCTACTACTTAAGTCAATTTTCGAAATAATCACATAAAAATGTTTCCATAAATGTCAAAGTGAGAAATATCTCGTTCAAAATGTGAGCAATACTATGGACTGATGACTCGGGATTTGTGAATGTAATGTAGGGTGTAAATCGTGGGGTGTTTGTTCACTTACTGATGTCCTCTGAGGACTCAGGAATTTTAATCTGAAGAATATTTCATGTAAAAGAAATGCCGGTAGCTGACAAGTTTAGGATTTATGATAATTTTTTTTCGAAGTTATTAAATATAGTTATTTTTCAGTTACCATCTGTGATGAGACATGTCTGGTGTAAGAGAGAATTATAAGACAGCCATCTTCAGATTCGCCGCCGTGAAAACCTCAAATCCTACAGAGAATTATAATACTGGTTTGTTTTCTAACAGGAAAACGGATTACTGAAACACGTAAGAAACATCAAACACGAACCAGCGTTAGAAAAGATAATAGAAGCAGTACAAGTAAGGTCCTTAATTAGCAACACACATTTTGCTTGAGTCTAACTTTCCAGTCATGCTGGTTCTCTGGAGACCACAATGAGGAGCATGTTGTGGCAGGTCGGAAACATTCGGATCCATGGTTCCGACCTCGGGACGACAACATGAAGTAACAACTTGCTACTGCGTAAGACGCTGTCGCCATACCACAATGCAGCCCATCGTATCCTTGACGAATCAATGGCACTGCATATTACTGAGAAGACGGAAGAGTGTTTGTTACAAATTCCGAATATTACACGAATTGCGAGGTAGGGGGGGGGGAACCCATAAGAAAGTTCTCGGCTGTTACCAAATCACAATCTTACGACAGAATCTCTGGATAATTAGCAAAACCCTGCCACCCAAAGGAACCTGCCTATGGAAGGTAGAACTCACCAGGATTCTCCTCAGGATCGACTCACGTTTCAGGAATGTAGTCACCTTTATGGGCGTGGGAATTCTTATACAAGTTACAAAACCTGCCGCCTAAGAAAGGGCCCATGCGGGGTCCTTCTCAACTTTTAACACAAACATATCTTGAAAAAAATGTCACAGTAAGACATTAAATGGAGAAATGTTAATGATTTAATTACATGTGCATGAACTTGAAAGGGAAGGGGTAATTTATGTGACAGATAACAATGGCGTCAAATTAGTCCAGTCAAAGATGAAATGTAAGATCGGTTTCGTTTAACTCAAATATGCGCAGTCTTACATCACTTTACTCTTCTGACTAAATAATGAGAATCACTGTCGATGAACGTCATAAATACCGTCGAAACAGGAAAACGAAGTTTGTAAGAAAAATGCAAATATAATCAGACAGAAGCTCATGTAAATAATTTTAAAAGTCTGATTCAGTGTTTCCAGAATACACACATCACATCTGATTTTTAAACATCATGTGCTCAAAGATGCAGCACGGTAATAGAAGCTTCTTTTTTGTCGAAATCCTCTGTCCCTTTGACATGATTCGAAGGTCGAAAAAATGGGAAATCATCGCTCTATGCACTAAATGTTTAACGCCTCAGTTACAAACATACGAAGTTTCAGGACCCTTCTGTCCTTAATATGACAACAGTCTGCGTTCATGACAAATCGCACATATGTGCTCAGGACTTCAAAAGCTGACAGGGAAACTATGCTGGATGTTTGATGTCAGAATAAAAAAACCCACTTCTGCCTCGTTTCGAATATTTAACAG
Source organism: Zootermopsis nevadensis (assembly GCF_977971745.1). Taxonomy (NCBI): domain Eukaryota; kingdom Metazoa; phylum Arthropoda; class Insecta; order Blattodea; family Termopsidae; genus Zootermopsis; species Zootermopsis nevadensis. The sequence goes on along the minus strand of NW_028259153.1, from coordinate 7,938,338 downwards.
CACCACTAGGCAATAGACTTTATGTCTTCTTCGACTGGGCGAACATTTGATTTTAAGAAGGCAATCGCATGGATACGAACATAGAAATCTAGAATTATCTATTATGCCACAATCTTTATGCTGATATAAACGCTCATATAAATGATCGTCGTGTGTTATTCAATACAAAATATTAGGCCTATCATGCATGTATAATCGATAACTTTATAAACGTAAGTTGATATGATATATTGTCAATACATACAGGGCTTAAGTTGTAATCTACTGCTTCAATAGGCGTTGCTTCAAATGATACGTCTACCTGAAATGTGTTTCAGAGGTCCATAATAAGTCGTTTGGAGGCGAAATGCAGGAAACATAAATAGAGTGCGTAAAAATTGTTCATTTGGAATTCGGCCATCGTCTTAATTATAAAACAGGGTTTCGAAAACTGGCTTGGTGGTTGAGCTGGCCTCAAACCTGGGTTTGGCATCGAGATCTGAGGCTGCAGTTTTTATTATTAATTTAGACGATGGATGAAGTTCAAAAGTAGTGTTTTACATATTATACGCGCCATCTTAAGAAATCTTCAGACTTTGGTAATTATAGTGGTGTATCTTTTTTATCATCGACACCTTGTAATGTAACATCGTTTTTCTCAGTTGCCATGAAAGTGGAACACCGAACAGCTTAGCAAGCATTCATACCCTACATTTGTACTCGAAAGAAAACAGGTTCGAATCTAGGTAACGCTGTCGTATAATCTGAGGTTTATCTTTCCCTCCGCTCTTTTCAGTAGACGTAAAGTTCGTTTCCTCAAGCTGATCACATCTCCCTCATTTGAAATATTTAGTAACTAGTAACGGTGACCTCTCCATATCTTTTGGCGTTACATAATATATACTTAAAAATGGCGCCGGTGCACGACTTAAAACTCAAAATGTAAATTAGATTAAATCCCCACGCCTCACACCCAGGTACCCCTCCCACCACCACTTCAAACAAACAGTAAATCATCCGGGGCATTTGAGGTTCTCAAGGCGGTGTACAAAGACAGAGGTCCTTGCTGCTTCCATCATGAGAGTGATGAGTTCACGACGGAGGCAGCAACCAGAAGACAGAGATTTTAATAAATCACTTTCATACCTTCCAAAAGTTGTCACAAAGCAACAAATCATTCGTTGTCATGGAAGAGTGAATATGTTACATAAAATCGCAAGATGGATCCAATTGCGATGCCTTTAGTAACTGAACTTTAATACTGTTTGTGTTTGGCTTAACAGATCACATTTAATATGCAATTAGATTGAAATCCCCATATCCCTATCAGCAAGTGTAAATCATTCATTGCTATTCAATGCAAGGATGTACGCACGTGTCACAGACAAAAAAAAAGGAAGATCTAAGTGTGATGCTTGGGTCACTGACCTCTAACACCGTTTCTGATTATGCCTATCCCAACAGGACGCTGCCGCAAGAACATCAAAGCGGGGCCTCGATGGGAAGAAAGGTCGGTCACACGTCCAAGGTTCGGGGGCTGGCTCAAAGCGTTATCTCCGATGCTGTTTGCCCTTGCGCCGGGCCTGTTGAAGATGTTCCTGGATCTGGGATAACTGCTGCGTCGCTCTGGGCCGAGGCTGATAACGGTGCGAAATTCGTGGTACGTCGAGAAATTCGTCAGCGCCTTTTTGGAAGTAATACACTGCCGCCGACTATCCCCTAATCGCAGACGGTCTGGATGTCGTGTCAGTCCCGACGGCCATCATTAACGCCGCGAGGCGCCTTAGTTTGTTAGCCAATTTGCAGAGCTTCGGTTCTGCTTCTGGCGCCAACTCGGGTCCGGTGCGAACGTCTCCCGAGATATTCGGCTCATGCCATGACCTCGTGCTGATCGTGTATTCTGAAGAACACAGAAGGTCCCGGTGAGGGGACCTTTGCAGCGACAGCAAATCTTCCTTCAAAGCCCGAATGGCGACTTCCAGAGCTTGCTGTATTTATACGCGTAGTTCCTCCATGTCTGGCGGCGAGCTGTGTCCCGGCTTTCGCTCGTCGTCAGTTTCTGATGATGAAGGAGACGGCTGTACCCTTGTCTAGCGTTGCCTGTCTGGCATTGCGACTTCTACTGGCAATTTTCGTGGAAGCTGTTGAAACTTTTTTCTCGTTTCCCGATAAGGTAACTTACTCACACTCCGATGTATGTGTCAAACCTCCGACGACATAACTTTGAAATGACTGTGTTCTATTATTTACCCACCACATACCTTCTCATGGAGGGACAGGCAACAGATCGCTGACGAGTTCTTTGGCTGGGTGGTGAGTTCAATGCCTCAGGCAAGGTCGATCCTATAGTTTATATTACAACATTGGAAAGGCAAGAATGAGATGGCAAAGTACAACAACCTCTGAACAAAACATTACCCAACACTACAGGCACTGTTCTACATGTTTGTGAACTCTTGACGTCTATTCGTGCACAAAGTGACAACGAATGATTTGTTCGAAACCTTCAATCGAATTTTAATATGAAATTTGGCCTATAAAATTATGCAGGCAAAGGCGGTATTCGATGTCAATCAACAGGCTTCACACATGGCTCTGTTTTGCTGTAACCTGCAACTGAATCTATTTTTACATTAAGTGACAACGAATGATTTACTGCTTGTTGATAGAGACGTGTAAAATTTAAACTTGTTTTCATGTTAAGCGTGGCTTGTAAACCATAGGGAGCTGCAGCAACAGAGGCCAACGGCCTTGGCATCACACTTGGACGTACCGTACAATACTTTATCCATTCTTACAATGAATGAAAATGGTTTATTGCTTTCTGGAAAAAAAAAAGAGGCGAATGACTAACAACCTGTTTACATATGGTCCGACGGGAAAGCTGGGGTGAACGTCTGCATATTTTAATCTGTTTGGTATGCCAATTAAATAGACTCAAATGGCACCAAAAATACTGAACATGACATACGACATGTCAAAATTAAGTAATGTCGATATATCACAGAAAGGAAAATTAAGTTCTAATGAGGTTTCAAAACCATCGATTAATGTATTGAGCAATGATTACATTTTAAGCCCTGTTTACAGCTAATTAGACAAATATGTAAAAAACTTCTAAAATGGGGAAATACTTCGAAAACTAAAACCTTCCGAAAACTTTAAAGCACAAGTAAAAATTACGAATTTATATGTGGCACGAACTGGCGAAGGAACAGTGGGTTACATTTTTAAGCTATTTACAAGAGATTTGAAAAGAAAAAAATATATATATACATATATAATGACATCGAAAAAGAAATTTGGCAGTATTGACATGAATGCAAGATAAAAATCGAACTTTGCATTGCATCAAATGCTTCCCTTCTCAACCTAATTACTTCACATTATAACACATATGTTATACTTAGTAAACATAAGATTATAAACGTGTGTAATACGATTACCTAACAGACGAATAGATCACTAGTATTTCAGATGATACAAGTTAATATACATTCCCCATTAGGCGTATCGTTATTTATTCTCACAATTATAGCGACGACTGCTTCTGTCTCAGTATTCAGTGCCGACGCACTGAGCGAACTACACCACAGATAAATGTTTTTAGTTACGATTATATCCGAGTTAATTACCCTCATTACTGCTGTGAAGATAGTTTTTCTTTCAGGATTACGTCTCGACGTTTATTTAAATGTCTGTGATGGTCAGAAAAGCATTAATGTTTTCCACTTGGAATAAAATAAAGCACTGTGATATTCTTATTATCAGCACTCCACAGTGAATAATTATTTCAACAATAACGAATTTACAGTGGAAATATTCTTCTACTTCCTTGCGTAAGGAATCTCGTATATTTAACAACGAACAGAACGAAGACGGTCAGCCACCAGTGCGTTGTACGTTCCTTTCATAACTACACATATGCTTCGACTCGCCTCCCACGGATCTTATGGAAAAACTCTTTCCAGCTTGTAAAAGTCTTACCGGACCATATCCAGAAACTAGAAGTGATACCAACAATAAGTGCCATGAGGTACTTTATCATGAAGACCTCAAAATCTGGTTTCCTACCAAAGTCTCTGCTTCGTTCTCCGACAGGACAAGGTATAGAGTAGATGCTGTGGTGACCGGGTCGTGAGCAGATTTCCATGTTCCAGGTTAGCATCCAGTGGCCGAAGTAGGCCTGCTCATAGAAGAGACAAGCGAGGACGATGAGGGCGGGCACCGTGTACAGGACAGAGAACACGCCGATGCGTATCATCAGTTTCTCGAGTTTATCCGTCTTGGTGCCGTCGTGCTTCATGACCGTGCGAATGCGGAAAAGGGACACGAACCCAGCCAGGAGAAACACGGTGCCCAGCACCAGGTATACGAACAACGGCGCCACGACAAACCCTCGCAGTGCGTCGACGTCCCAGAGGCCCACGTTACACACGCCGCTCAAGATGTCGCCTGCAACAAGAAAGAAAAAGGAAGTCTCTTTTAGAATTTTGTCAAATGTTTACAAACTATTATTACTGGGCTCTCAGTAGCATAATCTCAAGTTTCAACACCGCCAACACCGAAACCTGTCACTGGGTATGATTGTGACCCAGTTCCACCCTAATGGCAAACCCAATGTCAACCTCTCACCTTGCAGTCTTCCAAACGGACGTTTTCCAAAAGGTTTCCCCAACATATTATCTTAGTATTCCATTTGCCTTCATCCTTGCCACATATCCAGCCCCTCATGGCCCTCTAGTTCGCCCTATCCAAGCTACATTAGATACTTGTCTCATAGAAATTTATCGGCCTTTCAGAGGTGCTACTGCCTCCATCATCAGGGCGATCAATTTCCACGAAGTAGCATGGAGCAACATTTCAGAAAATTCATTGTTTTACTGGCCGGTGGGTTCTTATGTCCTTAACTTTTTCCAGGGCTGTGGCCACATTCACATTCTTTTCGATTAGCGGGCCGCAGGGGTATAAATGAGGAAAACTTATTGAAACGCAAAGGAAATCCAAAAATGCTACTGAATTAGGACGCCTTCTCCAAAGACATTCACATGTCACTCAAGTTTATTTGATAATATCAGTCATTTACTGAGACAACTGACACAGCTTTTGCTTGAGTAATCTTTCAGTAAAAGGTTTTAATTGTAGTTGCAGCTATTCGCACTGACTCGTCCTAGTTATTGATTTTAATTTCTTCGTTCCGCTGAACAGTTGGTCACAGCAATGGTTCCTACCAAATACTTAAATCATCAACAAAATATTTCAGATAACAGGTAATTACTTTTGATAACACATCGGCATGCGGCCTCAGAACGTTATCTTAAATTGTTCACTTCATCCTTGAGTCGAAATATTTCGTGAAATATTCGTTTTAAATTACCAGTAACTTATTTACTTCACTCAGACGTACAAGTTTCATACGCACACAAAATTCTTTGTCTATAAGCACGGAAGCAGGCCAACTAAGGAAGATATCTGAAGGAAGTTAAAAAAGTACATTTAGACGCGGCTGAAAAAGCTGAAGAATCACAGCTGTTCGACTAATGTGCATCAACATGAAACAAAGTACTTAGTGACTGGCACACGATGACTCGAATATTCTGAGCACAGAGCTGGTGGCGGTATCATAATTAATTGCGGCTACTCGGGATGCCGCCAAAAGAAATGAGAGGAAACATACGCACTTGTTATAAAGCGACTAGAAAGGAAGCTTTTGACAGTTGAATACTTGTTTTTATGATTACAAAGTGAATGGTAATTAATTTGAACCATTCCATAAAAGGAAAAATTATCAATGCGTATAATGCAACTGCAAATTAAAACCAAAGTCATTTTACGCCTGCAGTGGGTATCGGACCCCTGACATAAAACACTGAATAAAAGTTTGCGATGATCTGTCATCCAGGAAAATACTGCATTGTCATTCCTATATTTAAGGTCTTTGCTGGTGTGTATCAAAGTTCATGGCCACGTTCCCGAGGGATCCCTTGTTACAAATTGCAAAAGTACTTGCTCATTTATAAAGCACACAAATCATTCCATATGTATCAACCACCGATACACAGGATTCACATCGTCTAAATGGAGTTTCTAAATACAAGCTAAAGCCAGTGATTGTACTCTAAAGAAACTTTGCTGACATGATGTATTGCTGAAGTAATTTATTTACCATACGTTTTCGTTCGATATTGTACAGCACAAAGCAGCGGATATTCATAATCGAAGAGTAAATTCGATCATCTGCAAGCCTAGGAAAGGACAGAAGAGCGTTCCAGGTAGAACCGGACAGGCACACAATTTGAAACCCTGCAAAGAAATTTGTCAAAACATATCAGTTTTGAACGATTAATCTCAAAGCGGCAGACATTTAATAGTAAGGACTGAAACCATTATTCAAAAAGTTCGAGACCAAACATATTGAACACATCTTAATACAAATAGCTTGAGGTGCTGATCTGAATGAGATTATTATGTCTCGTCATTCATGTGAAAATAGCATATTATATGCTAGCATCCTGTTTTTCTTTGACTAATTATTTCACAGATGAGGCAAGTCTATGTTAGTGATGAGGAAAAATGTTTGTATTTGACGGATAACCGAAATTACACAGTTAAATTTAAACAGGGTAATCAAATCTTGAATGAGATAAGTTGGATATCTTGCAAGAACGAGACAGACCAGAAAACACAAAAATGCTGATCGGAATACCTGAAAGAAAACCACGTGGAAGAGCTAAGCAAAGATTAAAGGATAATTAATATACAGGTTGATTCAAAAGGTTAGGGTCAAATTGAAGGAGCGTATAGAGGGACTCAGAGAACAACTTTCGAATAGGAATCCATGTCCTCCGAAGTTATCCTTAGTCAGTCGAGGCCATTGAAGGTAGGGAAGCCTGATAACATACCGCTGAAATAATCGTAATTTGCTATTCTCCTACTAGCTTAATTTTGAATCACACGTATCCCGTCAGATTCTACAGAGGCCCCTGGGCTGTTTACAATGTGTTTGTGAGTTGATAGTGACTGGTGTATTGCTGCTTTGAATTGAATGTGGAGGACGCCACTTTGAACACCTGTTGTAAATCTTGTTTGTACGATTGCTAATGTAATCCTTGTACATTAATAAACAACAAAATTAAGCTCGTAGGAGAACAGCAAAGTACGATTATTTCAGCGGTATGTTATCAGACTTCCGTACTTTCAATGGCCTCGACTGACTCGGGATTACTTCGAAGGATATGGATTCCTATTCGAAAGTTGTTCTCTCTGAGTCCCTCTATACGCTCCTTCAGTTTGGCCCTAACCTTTTGAATCACCCTGTATTAACAGTCGGTAACAAGGGGTTACGTCAAAACAAACTTCGTTTAACTAAAGCCCTTCTTTCCGAGCACCAAGGGTACTAAATTGGAATTTAAATAGGTTGATACTGTAAACTACGTAGATTCATGTCGCTCCTGAGAGGGTCCAGTGGCAGTAGTACAAGATACGGGAAACATCTTAGTAGCTAAGACACTATACAGTATGAGAGCCTGCACCATGGAATTAAACCTATAAAAGCCCTATTATATCAAGATTGAGAACTGTTGGTCGGAGAATATTCCCCAAAACGAGGCCGGACTGTCTTCAATTTGAAAAGCTGGAGTGTAATTTCTTGAGACATTGTACATGCAAATGAACATGCCAAGTCATGGCAATGCAGAAGCAGCCAGTAATTTTGCAGCATCATGGTGGCTCTCCCACATACATGCAACGAAATCAATTTTACAAGTGGCAGGTAAAGACTTCAGTCACAAGATTTTATTCAAGAATTAATCTTCCACTGTCCAACAAAGCATGTTTATCTAATATCATACTTTACCAACAGACATATACATAATCTCTCACACGTTTTGCAAAAACACAAGTAAGAAATTATAACGAACTCCACGAAGCAGAGTCCTTTCAGAGAAGCTGACATGCTCAAAAAAATTATATCAGGCCTACAGCTTAGAAGCGATGTTCCTCCAGATTGAGGGCTGAGCGGAGAGCTACTAACTTATCATAAACCTAGCATGTTACAAAATATTACAAAGGACCTCTGTCTCAGGACAAGATCAGACGGCGGCGAACTCGTGTTAACAAAGTTAAAGCTCCAATTTCTTGGCTTAACCAAACTAACTAACTCACTGATGTACGGTATTTCCTGGTCCCTTCGTCTACTGTTGTTTCAGTTAACTCAAAAAAAAAAATCCCCTATCTCACGGCACGCGTCTTACAGTCTGTTACGACTAAATGTATATTTTTCGCTAAAATAATTAACATGCAATGTAATTAGAAAAATAAATTCAAGAAATGTTTGTTATCACCCAGTATATTTCACAAAACATTAAACATCAAGATATGCAGACCTACTTAAACTTGTTTATAAAAGTGTGAAACATGGTCTTTTACTTTGAGGGAAGAATACAGACTGCAAAAGGTTTGAAAACAAAATTCCCTACAAAGTATTTGGTTCTAAGAATTGAGTAATTTAGTAAATCACATGACGAGAACATTCGTAATTTGTCCACGTTATCTAGTAGGCCTACTGTCAGGGCAGTGAAATCTAGGAGCCTATGATGAGGGAGGCAGGTGGCTAAGGCTGATAAGGTAAGGAATTTACACAGAATTTGTTGGGAACTTCTCAATAGGGAAATGAGATGATAACTTTGTGACGGATGGCCACAAGGAATCTAGTAAAGTGGGCTGAGCATGTTCCACTTTCAAATAAAGCCCTATTCAGCATTCATGACCGAGGGACTTAACCCGTTCAAGCCTTTTAGTGCCACAGAACGGTCAGATCCACCCCGTAACGTGAATTTATATTAGCTACCACACAAAGCAAGACAGAAAGAAAGCACTATTTTCTTTCTTTAGCACAAATGTAGTTTGCAGTTTGTGTCGGAAAACTCAGAACAGAACCATGCCAAATACACAGTGAACTGGTAACGTACTACTGACATTATTTTTCCCCTCCCGCAAACCTGTATCCGTTTTCATTCAAGTTCAACATTAAAGGTCAGTGCACTGTATCTTTAAGTGGTCACCTGTTGAGGGCAGAGTAACGTGGATTAGCTCAACCTCACAAAGAACACAAAACAGAAAAAAGAAACTTCATTAATGGAATCTAGTAGAATGCTGTCCGAAATAAGCAGACAACACATGTCAGCGAACTGACCATGTGATGGTATTCCAAAACTTTAAATGTCTGTGTATGAACATAGCGCCATTTTGTTAATGCCAACGAACCATAATTTAACACAATTGAAATTAATTAAAACAGCAAATTAGCGGTCGTGAACAGCCAACAGGTAGCGGTACTTCACGCCGTGGTTGTAATCACCGTAAAAATCAGAATGTTTTGAACAGAAAATTTCAATCTTGGTCATCAAATACAACAACGCTTCTTGAAAAGTTCCAAATCGTTTCGTCGCAAGTTTCAGAAGTGCTCGGTGCCACCATCTGAGCGATATTGGAGCACCAAGCATATCTGAAACGTCGGTAAACTTCTACCAGGCCACATGACGCAAAAACCCAGAAGAAAGCCATCTTCAGTCCTAATTATGATCCCGTCATACAAACGCCATTAGATTTGTCGAACAAATATACAGTCTATGATTTGAAGCTTTCGCGGCGATTAAACTCAATAAAATCTTCTCGGGCAATGAACCGCGTCAAATGATTACACGAAGCGACCAACGTTTCGGGAACCATCTCCGTCTTCCCATCATCAACCAACTGACGCGGCTGATTGCCCAAGAAGATTTTACTGAAACACACTGTCGATGCACAAAGTTCGGCGGATACATTAAAAGACCTACCGAACGAAGTCTCGGTTGTCTCTGCTGAAGACGAAACAGAACCTGCCACCCCAGCTACAAATGTGCGTTTACCGCTACAAGACGTAATGCCTGATGAGGAAGAATTTTCTGCCAAAGCTCCACATATAATCCCCCTGGCATGCAGCTACGTACTTCACCTTCAAGCAAAACAGCATTAAGTCAATTTCCAGGAAAGAACACCACTATCTCCCTACACCGGCACATAATGGCTTTCTTTGGACCGGAAATTTACAGAGACTGTCTTATTTTTTTAAAAAATGAAGCCCTACCACAATCGCTGTCTAAAGCACGTGTGGTCTCCGGTTGCTCGAAAAATGAGGCTGAGGGTTCGAATCCGACAGTTTTTAGTAACAATGTGAGCACCTAGCTCCAAATTCAGTCTGGATGAACAGAATAATTCTCGTCTCTACCAGAAAATGAACTCCGGCCATCCAGGTATGGTTTCAAAGCCCATCGTAGAAGTCCCAACTAATACGTAATTACTGTAAACACAAGACCTGCAATGTGCTACCCCGAAACACATCCTCGTTGACCCCACACCATAAGACAGCCCGCTGATCTTGTGGTGCATGTAGATCGTTTCTCCCCTAAAGCGTAACTGCTAACATCCCTAAAGTTCTATGACTACGTAATAAAATCCTTCCTGTAGAACTCTAGTCTCCTCGCTTCCTTTCTAGCTCTTTCTTCTACACATCCGGTCCTGGAAGGGGTCTGGAATGAACCCCAAAATGTAGCAGAAACCCCAACACAACAGAAAAGAAGCAAGACTACTACATACCCTGACTCCGGAATTCCTAGCGCAGACACTGAGTCAATACTTAATCTTACTTTTTTTCTTTGTCTAAACTTATCATTACACAACACAAAATAAGATACTAATTTCAGAGTAACTCAACACAATTTCTTTAAAGTAAAGCTTTCGCGTCGAACGAAGTTGATGAAAGACTCTCGGGCAACACGCCGCGTCAGGTGACTGAATGGTGAATGAACCATTTATTCCGTCAACGTTTCGACAGCCATCTCTGATCTCATCCTCAAGGCAGCTGCGAAACGAAACTGGTCCTATGTAGCGCGCTCGCCGATGGGAACTTCGTTCCGTAGCTGCCCTGAGGATGAGAGCAGAGATGGCTCTCGAAACGGCGGAAGAAATGGTTCATTCACCATTCAGCCACCTGACGCGGTTTGATGCCCGAGGGTCTTTCATCAAAATTTCTTTATTCGATGTTCCGATGCTCAAACATTAATAAAATAGACCCAAGAACGGATAAGAAATTTATAAAAAATATTAGTCGAATGTATTACGTTGCAGGGGTAATATTCATTGTTTACGGTTAAAAATTGTGAAAAAAGGATCAAGGGGGAAAGAGATAAAGACACGAAAAGAAAAATGAAAGGTGATAAGGGCTAAGGACACGAAGTAATAGTTTTACGTTGAAATTCAACGGGCCGTTTCAGCTAATGTGAATAGAAACGTCTCGTACGTCAGCCTGATACTCAAGACCAGAAACGATGGGCTTATCCTGTGCACAGTACACAATATATATTCATGCTGTAATATCTTTATTGCATGGTTAGTACATACATTATGACGGATATAATTGTATTTCCTTAGCAACGTAACGTAAAGGCACCATTCTAAAACGCGATGAAATCTGCTGCTTCTCCATGTTAATAGCAGGGAATATAAATACCCCATCTTCCACACTTATCGTTCATACTTCATTCTAAATTAATTCACGTTTTATTTCTCTCTTCCTGGTACATAAGAAAGGTGCAAATTTAATTACGGTGACAACACAAACACATAAAAGGCTTAAGTCTACTTCAAGGCGAGTTACATCATTTATATGGGACTTCAGGCTACAAGCTCACGTTACAGAAACCATTACATCCTACACGATGTAACCGCTACTTACATAATGCAACATGGTGCCTCGCCAGGAAATGAAGGCGTACTTCAGCAACCACCGTACAATTGTAAAACATAGCTAACAGAAACGGGCCAGTTCCTTGAAGTGGTTTTGTTGGTGGGAGAGAGAAAAACAAATAGAACCCGAAAAATTCATTACAGCGACTGGATATGGGTCCTAAGGGCGGAGTTGGAATCCTGGTAGAGGCTTTTCTCTTAGCCTCAGCGTCCAAACCGACTCTAAGGTCAATCCAGCTTCCAATGCTGAGGGTAATCAGGGCTCTTTCGCCGGAAGTTTTGAAGTCCGGGTGTGAGGTTGAAAGATGACCTTCAACTAGTGCCAAGGACAAGAATGCGTGGAGCTGTAACTCCATTTCATTTTCGTCTTCGTGACGTGACGTCAAATTAAGCACAGATGCAACGCTGTACCTGTTTTACTCTGCTTGATATAAGCGTATAAGATTGTTAGCGTTAGATGTCGAGGGTGTGAATTACAGAAACCACATACACTTCTACATCTCATTCTTCCACATGGTAAATATTATACATTAGGAGGCTTCTCAAACTTCCTGGTAGTTCTAAATATTCTCCTCGGCATCTTATTTTTAAAATATCAGATTTGTTGAAGGTACATGCAATGTAGCCTCTCCACCATGACTCAACATCTAAAAGTGACCAGAGAAAATTTGGCAAGAAAGCATGGTAAAGGATACGCAAATGTTTGCAAACGCGTGTCTAGTCAGAACACAAACAGAACGTAAATACAATAAACTAGAACATTTGAAACACAGACAGTGTATCCAAATTTCGTAACCGACAGCTTCAGACGCAGCATTTACACAGTGCTACCAACATATACATGCACTGTCCAACACGATTAATAATGATTCACATATAACACAAGACGACGAAACGTGATGGCTTTATCAAATCCTTCCTGATCTCCATCTTCTAGCTTTTGTGTTGTCGTGGATGAAGGGAAAGGAAAATCACATGGACACGCGCCAGTTTTCTGCAAGTAAAATCAGGGGGATGATTTATCTTGTGTGAAGAACTTGTGAAAGACTGTGTATGGTTTCATCTGTATTTCAGAATCCCAGAATCCGTGCTTTTTAATTATCTTCGACGGAAGAAGACCTGACAAAGAAAAATACTACACTTCGCAGAACCATCTCACCCGGTGAGAAATTAGTAGTTTGCTTAGATGGTAAACAGGCTGTCACTGAAGCATCTACAAACACTGGCTCTCAGTACTTTAATTATAAATAATAAGACGCAATTCATCGTGTTATTATCTCTAGTACAAAGATGTTCATTATAAATTCATAAAGAGCAGTGACAGAAGAATGTTTTCAAATTGGAAAATGCGAAAAGCCTTTGAAAAGTAGAGATTAAACGGTCCTGAATAAAAGCCACTTTCCGTAATTACTGACAATTTACCACACGTAATGGTCCTGGCAAATTCGAAATTACTTAAGGAATTATTTTTCTTCTGCTGTTGGTAGGGTTCAATGGCGAAATATTTCAGTTCAGAAGTCTGCCCCAATGAGTGTCAAGAAGTGAATGGTTGCCCACGGCAAGTTTACATGTATGTATGTACCTACACTTACACAATATCATTATTAATGTTTTATATACATACATATATACAACGTAAAGAAATGCATACATATATGGATAGTTCAACTACACTCTAATTTTATCACATTAATTTTCTTTCAAATTACAATTATTGTACACTGGACGATTTAATATAATATTTAAACAAACGAAATATACACATTATAATGAAAATCATATGAAAAGGCGATTTTGCTGTCATGAAAAGTCCATACTCGTTCTTCATTTTTTCCCGTATCCAGTACACACAATTCAGCATGGTGTGCATTGGTGGTTAGCAGCATTCACGACCCATCAGTACATGAGTTCGATCGGGACCGCGACATTTAACGCTCCTGTTGTGACCCCCTTTTTGCGAGATGATGAAAGTGGAGTAATTGTTGGGATGCCACGGAGGAACCGGGGAAACCCCGGAGGAAAACTCCGTGATGCCTGGACCACGGCCTTGCCCAATACAAGTTGTAAATCTGAGCACCGCCGGGAATCGAACCCGGGACCCTAGTATTACAAGCCCAGCGTTCTAAACGCTAGACGTTCTTCATATTAAAATACATTTAGCCAATGCGTTGGGATTACTAAAACGTTGTAAGATCCACTCCCGGCAAGATTTTAAAACGAAAACCATTAAATTAAACACGGCCGATGCTCACACACACAAAAACGTGGTTCAGATGGACCACTCGGTAAGAGCCGTCCAGTTGAGGGGCAAGCAAACACAAGTAGAATTAAAACTCAACAAACAGTCGTGATTAAGTGTGGAATGAAACGTTGGAACGCTGAAGCCAAACGAGTTCTCTCTCAGAGGGACTGAACATTTCACAACAAACACCACTTATCATGGCAGGAACCGTGTAAGCCTACTAAACTTTAGCGACGATGTATCGATTGCTAACGATATCTCTCGTCGATTACGCAGATGCTAATGAGGGAACGTTGAAAAGAATAACGAGGTTGTATGTGGAACAGAGTGTCGCAACGCCCCTCGACTTGTGACAGCCAAATTGAGGTCTGAACAACATAAATTGTTCAGGTAGACCTCGATTTACGCCGGGGTTATGTTCCACCTCCTCAGGGTCGTCAGCTGAAGATGCATAAATTGAGGAAGAATTATAATGTATTGTACTGGCGGACGAGAAGAAAGCAACTGACACCGACACTAGTGCCGTCTAGGTACCCACTTCCTGTGCTGCGTTTACAAATTTTCTTCTTATATTTGTTTTTTAATATTATTTTAACGGGGCGTTAATGCGAAACAGCGTAAAATGAAGCGTCGTAAAGCGGGGCCTACCTGTATATTGAAACTAACTCACAGAAACAGAGTTATTTAAAATTCAACAGTCGCTCAGTTAATCAAGAAATTACACGCCTTTTGTGGAACCCCATGATTTGTGGTAGTGTTCACAACAGCCTGCCAATGGACACTAACCCGAGCCAGTTGATTCCACAACACACCTTTACAGACAACATTCAATCACGCTATTTACAGTTCCAATTATTTTCAAATTGAACGTATAGTTTGCCGTTGAAACGACAGGCTCTCGAAAGGGATTAGCATATCCTTTTTTAACGAAGATGGTAAATTTCACATACGAAATTAATGGATAACACTTGCTATTATCGAATTAAAGAATATCCTTTCTTGACAGATGTTGAAAAGGGAGTTCCGACAACGTTTTGGAAGCTAGAGTCCACTGCAACTGCTGTATCTGTAACAGTGACCGTTCATCAAACAAGTTCCTAGTAACAGACTGCGTGATCGGAAAAATGTATCGATTCTACTCAGCCAACCGGAACCGGTTCCGACGGTCGGCGTCTTTTTCCGCTGTCTCCCTTCCTCCAAGGGTATTCCCATACTGCTGGAATACTGATCAAGAATGGCACCAATGCTACGACAAGTCATAAAGAAGACAGCGTTGAACAAAGAGCAGTTGGTTTGGTATTCAGTGAGTGAGAGAACTTTTCAGACGGCCCCTGAGTTTCAATCCGGGACGAGATGTAGGCAACATGGCCGGTTCCTAGAACGCGGCGACTGATAAATACTTTTATTCTGAGTAAATTCCGCACTGTGGAATATATGTCTGCGATACATTAAGTCACAGGCGTAAAATTGATGGTAAAATCATTTCCCTTGGACAACTGTCCTTCTAGCAGCAAGTACGATACTGTAGAAACCACCCATTTGAAAGGTGTAATTGATGAATTTGCATCTGTTAAAGAGAAGTTCCATCTAGCATAAATTTCTTATAAATAACTCAATATTCTCGAACAGAGAACCTCTGGGTACCTAATTTGGTGAAGACAATGTCTTCCAGCTTTACTACACTCAAAAGCTTAGCTGTTAATATCGTTAATATGCCGTGCCGTAGGAAACAGAGCAAATTAATATTTTCCATTATTTCATTGCAGTTGACTTTCTCTGAAAGCTTTTATACAAAAGTTGCCTAAATTAGACGTCATTTTTGTGTCGTATATCCCCACCTGTCCCTACAGAGCTACAACTATAATGCCATAACACAAAAAGATACTGAGTAATGTTGACTCCTGACCTGTCCGTCAGAACTGTTATTAAATTAGAAGCTGACTGTCGCTTTAAGTGTGTATTAAATTAGCCATGAATATTCTGGTGTAGAGAATGTCTCGAAAATTAGCGTGTCTGCTGAACACAATGGTTAAGAATGATCCAACATTCGAGAAACTTATTTTATTTTCTAGGCGTTGAAAATGACAGATATTTTTTGTAAGAAATAAAAAACAACAATAATTTCCTTTTTGTTTATTCACAAGGAAATCATCAACAGATAATCACGAAATGTGTTCACTACTACGCCTATACCAATTACATTTGTTTATAGTACTGCTACACATATTTACGTCACGATTAAATCTTTCAAAATGAATAAGCATCCTGTTTCCAACACACTGATGTCTTCATTTTTGTGGCAAAAAATTACATTAATTACAGGAAATAAACGTTTTTACATTGCTTCTAAACTTGATGTATGTCTATTGCCAGAGGTTTGTGTTAACAGTGTGCTATTAGCACTGTAATTTTAAGCGTAAACCGCCCTGCATATAACCAGCCATTCTGTTATATAACGACATTAACACAAGCATTAAACTAATGTCTTCACTTTCAGTCGTAGTAACAAAGTGGATGAGAGTAGAGACAGAACTGAATGCAAGACGGACATGGCGCCCTAAGTAACTTCCTGTTACAAGTACATCAACGTGGAGACATATTTCCGGACCTGCAATTAAACTATGCTCTAATGACATGGGTCAAATGACCCACAACTGAACCCCTGATTAACAGCAGGAAAACGGACAATGAATGTCGCTCAGAAAGAGCCCAGCGTGTATCTAACCGCAGTCTACTGGAATTATGATTTTATTTAAACAGATTCTGAAGTAAAGAATCTTGAACCGGCTCAAATACAGCCACTCAAATCCGAGATATCCATTCCGTTAGTTGTTCCCTGGCATGCAATTATTAACAATAATTTTTAAAACGATTATATCAGGGAAGCCAGCGCTGTTAGGAAATTTATGCATGGCTTGCGAAATATTTCCACGAAAAATAACAACTCATACCTCGTGCATTAAATTTTTATTCGGGGGGGGGGGGGGCCGCAAAGCGCCACCAAAATCTCCGTCCATGTAGGGTGAAGGTAAATAAGTATAAGACCTACATCCGAAAAAAATTATACATAATAGACAAGCGTTATTTGATAATTTTAAAATCACAATTTGCAGTACGTTAACTGTATTATATATTCTTTAATTAAGAAAAAACAAGTAACAATTTTAGTGTTTATACACCTCGTTAAATTTTTAACAAAATGTTAAATGTTTCTCAACAATTACTTTAGATTTTCCCACCATTCTTTACGGGTAATTAATTAGCATTTCATATCAACTGTTCATTATTTACTGTGTAAACTGCACAATCATATGAGAATATTTATAATGAAAACCAACAAACCTCATTTTTTGGGGAGTATCCGTCAGTCGTTCATTTCCTGAAAACTATCTTTCATGACTCTACACTCCTTTACCCTGCCACCGGCCACTTTCGGCTCGCAAAAAATGTTGCGACACCCAATTTTCCAATTTAAGTTTTGATACGTCCAAAGTTCTTACGTAACAAATAACATTCCCAATCGGGGCTGTTCTCAGAAATCATGTGACGATGAGTTCTGACTCTCGCTGAAGCAGCGCTCAACGAGAAAAACGGACAAATACGCCGTTGGGAATGCCGTTAAAATGGATGTCTGCTCCCTAAATATAAACACGCCATGCGATGTAAATCGAGGGAGCATCCCCTACACGATAGCAACATATGTTGCACAACAACGCTTCCGAGGGGATATGATAATTAGTACTAATGTACTGGTGATGGGCTGTATTCAATTGCTGTACAAGACGTAACATACGTATTATGGGTCCTAATATTTTGAGGCATGGAGTGGGTTCAACTGGCCCAAGACTGTTTCCACTGGCGGGTTGTAAAAACGGATAATAAACCTTAGGATCCTATAAAAGGTGGGGAATTTGACTTGCTGAGCGACAATCAACATCTTCTGAAGAAGAACTTTGCTCCATGATGTCATACATATGTTCTACTTAGATGCTGACCGTAATACATCTGATTCTGTACTTCCTCTTCGAAACGAGTCCTAGCGCCCTTCTTCTCTCGTAAGTAGTTTAATCCTTACAGAAATCATCCTCACCGGGACTCGAATCCAGGACGCTTCTTTGAAATTTGACAATTCTAAAATATTCTGTTTCAAGGCATTGCTGCAAATTGGTTTATCCCTACTCGAGCTGTAAGCGAATGTAAATAACAACAAACATTTTATATTTTTTTTCTCGGCTCTACAACCCTATTGTGGGTTTTCGCTGCCTCCTTTTCGGAGGTTACTTGGTCTTGGTCGTGAAGTAGTGTGTGACCAGCCCACTGACTCATATCCTCACAATATCGTGACGATATAGCATGAATAAAATATAACACTAATGTCAATTACAATTAAAAACACGCGTTTGAGCCTCAAAGGGCCATCACCAATGTTATCCGACTACACTGGCAAAGACAAGTGAACTGCTCTATTATTGTCGCATTGCTGAGGACTATCAAAATGTACAAAACTATTCCAGAACGCTTGGTTAGACTTAACTTCAGTTCAACGCTCATTGAGACTGAAATCATCTAAAAGGTAAATGAACAACCTGTTCATTTATGAGTCGAGTAAAACTAACAGTTACTTCTAAATCATATAGAAATATGCAGCAGTCATAACATCGACGCCAAGTTAGCCCTTCGACCGAGATCTGTTCAGAGAAATGGCGGAACGAATTCTGAGTCCGTACAGAGCAGCCTTCATCGAGAGAAGCATCAATTAACGAGGGTAATTTCAATTAGTTCCGCTTACATATTATCATACATGTCAATACCACGGTGAGGTTTACACATCACGGAACACGGTTTTTGCTAAGATCGGCCAGTGACTCTTTAAGGCAGACTACACGCGATGTCTCTGCTAATGACGGATGTCATAGAACGACAAACTATGCACATCAGCTGGAACATTTTATACATAAACACATTAACCGTCTCGAGACTAATGAAATTACACTCTCAAAAGTACGATGATAGGATGGACGCGAAAAGTGGAAAAAAGAGATAGTTAAAGCAGGATAATATTAAAACGGATCTGTGAGAAATCAGAAGATTTATACCGGAATAAACAGGTCCACAAGACAATCCAAATGGGGGCATTTATGACCACAACAAACATTCTGGTCTAGTAAGAGGAGATAATTCTCAAATACCGCACGTGTACGAAGAGGCAGTTAGATGTTGCCAGGTGTTCAGTGTTGGTGTATTGCGCGCGTTTCGACTTACAGTAGAAAGGATCAAATTGCTTTTCGCCTACATCACTAGCTTGCGGTAAGAAGTTAAACGAACGCATATACAATGTAAACGAAAGATATTCCCGACAGAGGATCTGAGACAGCGAGCTACAAAGTACTGCCGCTGGAATATAATGTTTATAGTACCCACAGTATAAGTTTCCTTATCTGTTACCCCTCCTAAACCTCTGTTCCCTTTGCTTGTACCTCCAACACACGTGAATACACAGATTCGTTCCTACTGTAAGAATGAATCAAGTAGGAAGTTTAAGGTGAGATATATCGGCAAATTTATTGGTTTATATACGGTGCTAGATATGTAAATCGACTGCACAGCGCTACAACCCAGAAGACATCTAACTCCACATCCCCCTCTCGGTGTGGGCCATGAATAAAATAATTTCGAAGCACTAACTTCTGCAACAACGCGTTCTCTATAATGAGAATCAATTGAGTTTCAAGCAAGGGCAGGACTTGGTTGGCATCGGCACGCGATGCAGGGGTACATGACCCCTACAGCACTTTAATATCTCCTGAACGACACGTGCGAAACGCATTCATTACATCGGAATTGTTCTCATTCCAATGGTTGAGCCACCCAACCAACCCACACAATTTTCAACCATGTTAACCCCACTACTGACGCAGCTATTTTAATGAGAATAAATGAATGTAACGGTTTACAGGTAAATGCAATACACTGTCATAAAATACGACAATTAAACAATGCAAGAAGTTTTAAAAACGTAAATAAAATCAAAAGGTTTTTGGTAGTATTAAAATGACAACAAATACAAATAGTCTATTTAATTTATGCACAGTAATTTCTCGTAGGTACATACGTAAAAAACACAAATGACAACTTAATAAACAATTACAACCTTTTAGGGGGAAAAGTGAAAATTTGAATTAGAGTCTCCCTCCAACAGAGATCCCATGACACAGATAAGCTATTTGCGTCCTGGTGAGAAGACAGGACATCGAACACCATACCATACTGAAGGAGTGGAGGAACAAATCTAGTTGGATCCCACAGCCAGCCTGGACCGCTGTTAAGAGAATATACCTTCCCCTACCGGATATCGAACCTTGATCGACCAACCGTAAGCGATTTATCACGATGCTTTCAAGCATTAGTGAGATTAATGACAGAGATTTCACTTGAGAGATACGTTTTCTTTTATTATTATTACTATTCGCAGGTATTCCTCAAAGTGACACGCGTTAACAGTTCTTGATTTGACGTACTTCATTAAGACTGACAGTTACTAATACCGACGGGTACTGCCAAATACTGACATTAACAAAGCACGTTTGATATCAAACAACCATTTTACACCACAACGGATGGCATTATATGACTGAAGCAAGAACGCGGGGCGAACAAAACACTTGCGAGTCGTAGGTTGATAATCCCAGCTGTAAAGACACTGAACTGAAATATGTGCACAAGTAATCAACTTGTTAATTAAAACTAAGCCATATCTTGACGAAGCTATATAAAATATTTTGTTTACAGAATAGTATTTTATAAAGCACAAGATCTGCTATTCTCATTAAACTGCAATGGCTTAACGAGATATAAATCTTATCTTACGTTTTTTTGGTACAGGACTGAGCCGCCCTATTGAAATCAGCCGCTATAGAGGAACTACTTTCTTCCGCCACACAGAGATTAGATAACAATGCAAAATAAATGTAAACAGAACTAAATTAAAAAATTACAACCGTGTGGCAAGGAACAAGGAACAAATATGCCACTGTCATCCATCTTATCTCTTGATATAATACGAGGTGCGATCGGAAAGTTTCAAGACTGTGTCAACAGAGGGCGAACCGGATGTAGTACGAGCTTCTGCCTTTAGGGGATGCGGCCTACATTCATAATGAATCAGTGTGCCAGCCGGTATCATCGAATTAGCATTTGTTTCTTAGTTACGGGCGTTTTGGTAGTGCATTACACCGACCCTCCTGCGATTTCGGAATGGCGTGTGCATCAAATTTTGCCAAAGACTCGCCAAAACGGCTACGGAAACCTATGAAATGCTAAAGCAAGCATTTGGGGAGTCCGCAATGGGTCGTGCACAAACTTTTGTGTGGCATTCACGTTTTAAAAATGGCCGAACCTCTGTCGATGATGACGAGCGTTCTGGACGACCATCTTCGAGCACAACGCCCGAAAATGTTACGAAGATCGACGTCGTACCATCAACGACTTGTGCGACATTGTTGGGACCTGTCAGCTGATTCTAAAGGAAGAACTCCACATGCGACGCATCCTGTCTGAGGACCAGAAGCACAATCGACTTCTCGTTTGTCAGGAGCTCAAAGATGTTGCAAGAACCGACCCCAACTTCCTTTCTAAGCTCCGTGTGACTTCTTCCTCTTCCCAAAGATGAAAATTCAGCTAAAGGGAAGGAGATTTGAGACGATAGAAGAGATTCAGGCAGAATTGCAGATGGTGCTTGACAGGCTGACAAAGAAAGATTTCCAGGGATGCTTCCAGGCTTGGCAGCGGCGCTGGGATCGTTATGTTCACTCCCAGGGGAACTACTTCGAGGGTGATGGATGAATTTAATACCTGAGATAAGTGTACGGGTTTTTATACGCACAGTCTGGAAACCTTTCGATCGCACCTCGTATCTAATCGGTTCTGTTGTGGTCCAATGTGCGGACTAACAATCAACCACCAAGGTGAGACAGAAGACTTAATTTCTTGTTTTTCATAGTGTCAGCCTGGCTAACAAGGTCTCAGGTCTAGTGTTACCGTTTAACCACGTGTTTCAATTAATTCTGAATTAAATAAGTTAACAAGCAAAAGGCCCAAGCCAACATTTGTTCCATCATCCTCACATCAGTGTTTAGGTCTTCCAACTGATCTCTTTCCTTCTGAGCTGCGACCATTTCTTTTCATTTCTACAATGCGAACTTCATGCCCATTGCATCTCACCGCCCTCCATTCAACCATCAAAATGAGGGGAACAAGTAACCTACTAACGTTTACAGAAGCATATGAAATGAATTGAATCTTGAGGGCTAGAAGACTTCATACACTCGAAGTATCCAACCACGTGATTTCATCATGACAACAAACGGCCCTATCGAGCAATGTGCCACCGAGCAGTAAAGCTTGCTGTCACGTGAGGGTGTGGGAACCGCCTGGAATGTGTCGTGCGACGCCATGGAACACAGGAATGTGATTTGCGAGGTCGACATGTCACGCCAACCTCCCCACACAGAACACCCTCACCTTGCAGTCTTTCATGGAGTCTGATCCAACCACTTCGAGACACCGAGACGATCCCAAAGCCGACCGAATCCTGTGCATCTTACTACTTGGGGACTCGTGTTTATATTATTCTGACGTTTGTGATAATGCCAGGTGAGACTCAGGCTTAGATAATAGGATTCATGTTCTACACCAGCCTTTGTCAACCTATGGTACGCGTACCACTGGTGGTACGAGAGCCAATGTTGAGTGGTACGCGAACTAAGTAAGAAAATCTAAAGTTAATATTAACATAAATAACAGTTTTCCCTGAACGCATTTGCTTAGTGGTACATTTAATGTGTTAAATTAGAATTAGTGGTACGCCAGCGAAAAAGAACCCCTGCTCTACACCACTAAGGTATCCACGGATAACAATGAAATCGATAATAACTAACATTGCGATCTGTGAATAAGTCAGAATAAAAAATGACTGTCTTCTGGGTTGTTGCGCTGTGTAGTCTGGGAGAAGTTTACAAGCGTTTCTGAGGTGCTTGCTGCCTCCATAATCAGGGTGACGAAACTACACGGCAGAGCAACTCAGAAGACAGCCATCTTCTGTGACAACACAATTCGTTAGAATGGTGTCAATAATAATCAATAATAACAATTATTGTTCACGCAGGTGAGGTAGTAAGGATTTGTGGACAAAGCCCTTCTTATGATTACGTAGGATAAAAAGACAGGGGATTAGCATTTGGATACAAGTACAAAACGTGGCTGAAAGATAAATAAATTCAAAATGTACCACCAAATTCTGCTGTAATAGACAATGCTTCATATCACAATGTTAATCTGAATCCTACCCTCACTTCAGCGCCAACCAATGCGTAGATGCAGAGGCAGGCATTTGTTGGTCACCACGAAACTTACCATTCGCGACGAAATTTCTGAAACCCAACTATGTTTGAAAACAAAATTAAAACTCCATTCAAGAAGTATAAATCTGATTCGCTAACCGTCCAACGTTCGGTCATTCTGTGTTGCGTCTTTTTCCCAGTCATCCAAACCCGAACCCCATCGAAGTGTTACGATGCACAATAAACAACTGGGTGGCTCAAATAACGCATCATTTAAGTCAGACGACGCCAAGCCAGTGGCAGAATAAAGAAATTAAATTACAGAAGAGACGGCCTCTTACAGTAAACATGTGATAAGCCAAAAGAAAAAATATTTAATTACAGATGTGGTACTGGCACACAGTGACAAAAGTTTCGTTAACCTAGAAGGAAAAATATTACAAAATAATATTTCACTGTTGCGTAGAAGTATGCAATATTACTTACTGTTTGTTATTTTATTACTATCATCGTCATGTAAGCACCGTTGTTTTAATTCATTTAACTTCTTCTAGTTTGTTAGAAACCAGCAAATTCTGAGTTAAGAATGGATAAAGGCAGTACAACTAGCTTCAGTACCTGGAAAATCCAACAGACACGCCCACTCCCCATGCTGCGACCACGCAGCTGTGCGCGTGAATCACACGGTCACGTCCAACTTCAAGCGATTGATCAAGAGTTGATGGACTGATTCAGACGTCAAATTTCATGCACTGTGCGATTCAATCTTCACATCTGAACTGATCGATGCCAATAGATGACACGCGTCCAATGGCCCCGAGTTATTTTTTGTGTATTTTGCAGAAGTTTTGAATCCTACACAACGTTGACGCACACAATAAGCGAAAATGGCTGACAGGAATTTCTATTCGCCTCCTGGAAAAAAATCAACTAGTCTTTGAGCGATCAATCGATCGCAAACAAACCCTCGAAATGGTTGTGAGTATAATAATTAGCATTAAAATTCATTCTCCATTAGAAATTACTGATTAATTGGTTTGAGGTGTATCAAGTGTCACAGAATAAATATATATTAATTCACTAATTACAATAACCTGTGAACTGTATGTACAGAAATAAAATTATCCTCATGAAAATGGAACAGGCCATTGTTATTTAGAAAAATGTGCACACTGCGGGCAGTGTTGCTGTTATATTGCTGACTGTACTTAACTACAATGTACATGTTCTTTGGCAGTTCTAGAACATCGTTTCTCAACCTATGTGCCGCGAGGCTTTGGATAGAATTATTATATAAAATTAAACATGCAAAATTAAAAAATCATATAATTGTTAATCTCGCATTGTTATCCGTAATTTATTATATTTTAATGATTAATTAAAGCATAACAAACTTGTATTTTAAGATTGAAAGCAGAAATTAACAAGTATTCTAATTCTAGTGTGCTGCAAAAAAGTTACTTATTCTTAATGGTGTTTACACCATCCGCCAAAAAATTAAAATAATCATAAACAAGTGTCTTATTTAGTCCAGGTCCATATCCGCATAAAAGTACAATTAGCTTCTGTCTGTTTACAGTCGGCAGCCTCCTTATGAGGTTACTAAATATATTTTTCGAAAGTTGGTGAGCCTCTTGGAGCAGCACTACAATAAAAAAAGACGAGGACAAACAAACATGCCTTTAAGCTGGGTTCAAACCCACGATCCCAGAGTAACGAAGAGACCAAGACCTACGCCTTAGATCAGCAAAAAAACTTCACTTTCATCAAACAGTTCCAAATTCACCCCCCCCCCCCGGCCATCCAACACAAGGTGGGTGTTTTATGCATGCGTGTGAAACAGAACGTCACATCCGTTTCTACTGAAATGCTACAAGACAGACGGAGATTTCTGTCCGCGTCACAGCTCGTGCTGGTATCCTACTACAGCTACTGCTGTACAAACACACCGCTGAAACGTTCAAGTTTGTTCAGAGCAAACTTCTACAGGGAAGTCGGCGGCACATGTAAGCTTGCGAGGGCAAGGTCTCTCAAAAGTTGAATCGGATTCCATGAACACGACAGTTTATCTATGCCTAGAAAGGAATACGCTAGTACCAGAACCTATCCAAGCTTTAGAATTAAACATACGCCAGAAACCTAACCAAGAAAAAATGGCGTGTCTATAAGAAAACTTAACCCAGATCACACCATTGTTCAGGTATATTATTAACAGACCAAAAACGTATATTACAGTGAATTTCAAAATCAGCGTCAAACCGACCAAGTTCTTACTTATAAACATTCATTTATTGATTGATTGCAATGCACCATGGAGTCAGAACGAAATAACCGAACGCATGTACATGCAATTAACACTGAATATCCACACGAGATACGATTTCTCATTAAAAGTAGCGGTTAACAAACCGCGGATTGTCTTTAGGCTACAGAATATTGTGCAATTAAGGACAAATAGGTGAGATTTGAGGTTCTTACAGCGAGCGTGAAGATGGCACCTTCGTATAGTCTGGTAAATACAGACTGATGTTTCACAGGTGCTTACTGTCTCCATCATCAGGGAAACTGCTAGAGCAACATTCCTGAAGACAATAATTTTCAAGAAAAAGTAGGCCATGTCATACTTTTGCCGCGCATATGAGCACAAGCCCCATCAAATGTTTAAACAAGTTAACAAAAGCAAATGACAACGATAAAATTTCACATCCGTGATACTACCAAAAACAGGTTTAACCACACGTGTGGGATAACTATAAAGCAAAACAAAGATTCTTCTCTGACTACGCATAATGCCAAGGCGTATACAGAGTAAGGACGTAAAGCTCCATGAAAATGATAACCTTCAAGTTTCGGCCGCTTTAACCAACCCCAATGTCAAGTCGATATAAGCCACATTTGCAAAAACAGTCCAATACCCCAGGTTTCCAGCAATTAAACACACTTCTTAAAGTTCTACATTTTAAATAAAGGAAGCAAAATTATTTGGAGGAGAATAGTTTTAAAAGTATTAAATATTTTTTAGTAACCTGACGATTACATTTCGTCGAATCCATTAAAAATATCCTGGAATTTCAACGTTTTACAGACCAGTGGACAATTCATGTTTACGTAGACAACTACACCTTCTGTAAGCAAAGAAAAATAAAGGATACAAACCAATGATTTACAGAAAAAATCCTTGAACCCGTATGGTTATACCAACCTGGGGGAAAAAACCAAATATTGACGCGACACATGTACGCTGACACTGTCCCCACTGTCGCAGACAACATTAATATATATACGTACGTACATACAAAGGTAAATGCCAAGAGAAGCCGCATAAAAAACTACTACATGTGTATTTCCTACTGCAGTGAGGATAAAACTAAACACGCATCCTCATCTGATGGATGCTGTGTGAGCTCCAAATATCCTCACATCTGTGTACACGATACATCTACCGGGAGAAAATATTGTGGTACAGCTCGCCACAAAATAAAACCATTTACCTCCGCCTAGAGCCGAGGCAATAAATGCATGCGCCTTGCGTATCGCTTAATCACATCCTCAGCTTTACGTCGTGAGATTTCAGGTTCTCTCATCGCCTTGACGATTAAGGCAGCAAGCATTCCTGAAACGTCGGTAAACTTCTACCAGACTACAAGGCGAAATAACCCAGAAGACATCCACCTTCATACATAATCGTGTTTAAAAACGTTTTGCGAAACGTCACAGATGACATCACTGGTCTATTTACTTTATTAGTATTAGATATACGTATGATCAAAAATTGAGAATTCCAAATATCTAAGACTTAAAACGTCTAAAGGCGTGTTCCCTACTACCGAATACAATTTTACACAAAAGTCTTACAAATCGTTTCATCGCACAAAACAATGTAGTTGACGTATTTTATAAGTCGCATTAAGTAATGCGAATAAACGAAATTATTTCCGATTCAGATTTTTTTAAAAGAAATCAAGATCAGAATCGCAGACCTCTGATACCAAATTATATACAAATCAGCGAAGTTGTTTGGGAGAAATAAAAAACGCATATAAAATTTTGGGTGGAAAGCAAAGGTAAGAGGCCGCTTCGGAGACCTTGACGTAGGTCAGGGATTATAATATGAGAACTGATCCTACCAAAGATCATGTGAGGATATCGACTGGACCGATCTCGCTCACTGTGAGATTCAGTGGCAGACACACGGCACACTCGTTAGGAATTCTTCGTTTGAAGCATATGTTTAAAAAATTCTGAAAAGTGGTGGATGTTTTTACCTCAGGAACAAGTTTGGTGACAGCATACTATATCATGAATGCTCAATTTCTGAAGTGGTAAACAGTATCGACGTCTTTAATTCCCTGCAAATTCCTGGTCGCTCAATGAAGCATAACACACACGAAGGTGAAGTCTGGCTTCTTTACGTTTACCAAATGTCGCAAAAAGACAAGCATCTCATTGTCAGTACAGTATTATGTACTGCTGCACGCACACACAAAATGTCCCAAAAAAAAAGATGTACACGCACAAGGTTAATATTCCATATAAAATTATAATTTATTCAGCATTTTTAAAAAGCACATATCGCTTGTATGCTCTGTTATGTTGATTTACAGGTCATGTACCGCAAACCAATATCACAATGCACGAGTTCTTAAAATTTAAGCTGATAGGCTAAAATAAATTAACACCTTCCAGCGGATACATTCTGGTCCGCACTAAGTTTTTACCTGAGGATGGAGACAAATTCCAGTCTTCGATACGCCGTGTTCTTAAAAAATCAAGACGCTGGATAACGTCCATCGCCCTGATGATGGAAGCAATAAGGACCACTGAAACGTCGGTAAACTTATACCAGATTAGACGGCGCAACACCCAGAAGGCAGCCATCTTCAGACTCACCGCCAAATCCTACAGTATCCAGAAAGTTCGTTGTTTTAACACTTTCCGTGATACTGAGATGCACCGTCTATTATCCGCACTGAATATTCATTACGTGTGATACATCAGTGCAAATAAGCCTATGCTATCATCTCCGAACACTTACGTAAAATAATATACAGTATACACACAAGGTTAATATTCCATATTTTGTGTATACATATTATAGGACGCTCAAAATAAAATGAACTGGTAATATAAAGGAATCTTTTATCGACTTCGATCATTGGAGGCCAATGACCAGTTTCATGTTCTGTCACTCTCGCCCAAGTAAGCACCAGTGTACACTGTATATGATGGTGTTTGCACCACAGAGGGATTTGTTTTATAAATACAAATAAAATTCACAACATAACTTCCAAGAATCGAACTTGGCGTGTTCAGTCCCCCACCGAGGGAGACCTACCGAATGGCAACACCTTAACCAACACGATATACAAAACCAATAAATTTACTAGAATGGTACAGTACTGGGACCAACCATGCGCTTCGCACTAGCTTGACGGTAGAACAAAAAATACCTACTACATACAGTAAAAACCCTCTAGTTGGACACCCCTATATCCTGGACACCCTTCTGTATTGGACAATTTTAATTGGAACCGGCGATTATCCTATAAATTTACATGTCCACAACACTATATCTTGGACATCCTTTATCCTGGAACTTGGTCACCCCTTTTGTTGTACGTTGGACAGGTGCATGCATGCACTTAGCTTCAATGCTTTTATGGGAAACGTTTACAGTTAGTATTTTGTTGATTAGAATTTCTGACTGATGAATGCCTTCTACCTGAGGATTAGCTTATGGTTGAGGGTGTGAGACATTGAGCACATCATTGGAATGCAGTCAGAGTGTATAGTTATTCTTTTGTTGAACCCTTCACTGGACTACAGTACGTATTGCTGGTACAGTTTTAACTTTGTCAGTACTGTGCTTGCAACTGAGTTAAACAGGGTTAACAGAAATTACATAGTTAGATTATGTAAGTAAATAGAGTTCATTGTCTGTAAACGTAAAGTATTGGTGCCCTTCCCTTTGAGCGTATTTATTTTAGTGAAAACAAAATTTGTAAAAATTTAATTTACCCTTTAGATTTTTCTTATCAATAATTTCCTTTTGGGGAAGGGCTCCATAATACTCTACAATTACCACATTGTCATTACACCACAATCTGGAAGGATGATTTTCCCCTTTCCCTCTATCCTGGACACCTCTGTAAGTTGGACAAGTGTCCAAGTTAGAGAGGTAAACCAAAGACATTACCGACAAGCAACGCCTCTGGAAAATAATGTTTGCAGTTTGAACAGTACGTTTCCTTACCTACTTTCCCTTACCTTATGGGAAGAAACAATGTTTTAGTCATGAAGACGACATTTTTTACTGAATGGTAGGAACACCTCCAAGAATTTAATATGCATTTAATCTCTTTGTAAACGCTGCTGTGTTTCCCAAACATTTAAACTTTATCAATTTTGAACGCTTTTAGGTTCTTATAAAGCTGACTCTCTCTTTTGTTGTGTACAAAATTTCCACTCTCCTGAAGAGCGAGATAAATTTCGCGAGTTATGGCACAATGATCACAAGAGATTTACGCACTTATTCTTTATAACGACAAAGAAGCTTCACAATGGGGGTTCCTGTATTACAACTGTGGATAATTCTAGAGGATTTAGACTACCACAGCAAAGCCCTGACTGCAGTGAGATAATGGCCGGTAGAACACAATAATAGGGTTTACAACCCGGTGGGAGTTAAGTGCAGCTATTACAATAAGCCCCGTAGTAAATTCTTATCTCTACTCGCGTATATTAATTCCAAGACATTATTACTACCTATGTACTATTTATAAATATACTGGTACACGTCAAGATCTTAACTATTTCAAACGCGTATAATCGATTCAGAAAGTGAATTCATTTGAGAATAACCCCCAACCTTTTAAGCTAACACAAGGCAAAACGAAGGGGTATAAAACTTACGAATGCTTTACCATTCAGGACAAATGCAGTCTTGTCAATCAACAACAAAACAAACATTTAAGGAAATGGAATATGAAGAGGCGTACTGGATTCAACTGGCTCAAGATAAGATCCAATGTCAGGCCCTGGTGAACATGGTGATAACTTCGGGTTCCATAATGTGATGGAATTGTTTTACTAGTTAAGTGAGTGGTTTTCAAGGACTATGCTCAATGGCGTGCCTTACTTTGCTTGGCCATGGTCTAAAACAATTATAATTCAACTACAGTGATAAAAATGATGAGTGAATACAGACAACAGGTGTATAGAAAACATGATGCTGGCTGTACCCGAGCATCTCCACTGCCTTTGGACTGAGAAAGAGAGAAACTGGGGAGGAGATTCTCGTCTAGAAGAACAAGAAGTCAATGTCCCCACTAGCAGAGACCGGCGGCCTTGAGAGAGAGAAGACTCATGGGATCCATCATCCCCTTCTGAATCACTTAACTTCTTGGCAACTCAACGATGTCTGAGTGCCACCTAGCAAGGAGAATTAAGACCACATTAAACCAGCGAATACCTCGTAACATCCAGAATATTTTGTCTTCTCAATGGTAACAGAAAAGTTGCTCCTGGCCTTTAACGTACCATCACGCCATGCAGGCGTATTTAGCTTCATGCAGCTGCCGCTTTGCCCCCCCGGTACCCCTGGATAGGAGACTCGGCGGGCCTCACAGCCGATCTGAATGTTGCAGAGAAGAGAAAAATCTTGTCTTGGTGGGAATCGAACCCCGGTACTACGGCTCGTAGGCTAGTCAGTGAAGTGACTAAGTCATAACGCACGCACTTCATAAATAAAACACGCAAAACGAAAAGTGTTTCTTGTGGATTGTACGGGTGTGGAGCTTCGTATCCGCCCTAACGGAATGGAGCAGATTGAGAATATGACAGATGTAACATGAGAATGGAGGGCAAGGAACAATAAGGAGCTTCAGTTTGTATTATTCAGTTAAATTAAGGAGGGACAGATGGGTGGGGAATGTGACACACACGGGACTGATGAGAAATTTTGGTCGGTTAACCTGAAAGAAACAGACCACTTGGAGGACTAGGTGTGGATACGAAGATGATATTAAAGTGAATATTTTAAGACACAGGATGCGAGGGTGTAGTAGAGTTCCAGACAAGCCGGGGGAAATTCATTACCACCTGAGGGATTTACTGGCGTTAGTTAAGGTATGGATTATAACACATTTTCAACAGGTGTTTATGAAAAAAACACGGTGCTAATAAAGAGGCGTGAACAGTTGGTTACTTTTTTACCCAGTTTGAAAGTAATAAAGATTCTTGTAAAGTGTATTTAGTGTATTTTCATGTGATTTAATTAAGCGACTAACAAACACAGGCAATAAAATAATAAAGAAGTATGATGGGACCATTAAACTTCAACATTTGATATTCTGTATCAGGAAATCGTAAATGGCACGCCGAGCTAAGAAGTAACAATAGCAAATAACAGTACAGAACAAATCTTTGTACCCAACTTTTCGTTCAGAATCACATAACTGAAGTCGAAATTAAACAATCCCAGCTCGTCAAAGTAGCATAAATATTTATATAAACACCATACAATAAAACTACTATTACATGTTTCGAGAACCCATTGTGGGCTGGTCGCGATATTTCCATCTGTTCAGTCGATTCAACTCGAGAACCAGTGGACGAATTTTGATAAAATTTGGCGTGGAGGTTGTGCTATTCTGCACAGCCTCAAAATCGTACTTTTGAATATCCTACGAGCGGTCTTAACATCCGGCATGGAATACACTTTCCGACCTTGTTATTAAAATTCGTTTAATTTTTATTTCAAATTTCTCACTGTTTCTTCTTTCTTTCTTGATTTTCCAATTTGATAAATAAAAATTATTGTGCCATTTTATACATCCCATCGAAATGGCTAACAGTTTAGCCTTGACCGTCCATAATCTTAAAACGTGACGGATTTTCATTAAATTTCGTGTGGACGTTATGTCATTGGAGACTATTCAAAACTTCCTACAGTCGTTAATAACAGTAAGAGACGCTCAAAACTGAGAAGTCAAATTGTAAAGATCGAGCCATTAAATGCCACGGTACGCACAGAAGTTATAAAACACTGCTAGGCCCTGCTTTCTCTTTCAAAGTTGTGACATTCCTCATACTGTTCCTAATAACATGCATGAGGCCTGCGAATTCACGTGCTACTAGCAGACCGAAGAACGCATGCCTATTTTAATGTAATGTAAAGTTTACTTCGTGACACTGAAAATTACAAAACGGCCTGTAATTAGAAAACAAATAAATGTATTACACTACGAACAGCGGAGTAGCGAAGAGCATCAAAGACGTGTCCGAGAAATTTCATTGTAGGAGAACAACGCATGCGCACATCACTTGCCTACCTGGCCGCCTACATCGGGGCTATGAGGGAGAAAACGGTTATCATACTGCGCATGCGCAATCCGCCTATTCGGATTAAAAATACTCCGGCAGTACAGCACACCGTGCATACGCAGTGGATGTATGTTTTCGCGCGTTCAAGTAAACACTTGTGTGATTCATTTCCAATTCAGAATTGTCTGGCCATCTAATGACTACACACGGCGCAAACACCCATCATCATCCTCTCCGCCGAGTAAACTTCAAATCTCATACTTATAATTTGTAAAGCAGATCAAGTTCGTCGTATGTGCCGGGGAAAGGATCTGCGGTATCATCGTCACTCGACAGACATCCACCGGAAGAGGAAAAGTTATGACCAAGACAAAAAATTATAACCTACAACAGAACGAGGGACAAAGTTCTTCTATAAGAAACCAACAACTCCCTTCCCAAGGGCTGGATAGTCATATGGTTATTTATTACAGGGCAACGGAAGAGTGTAGGGGGACTTAAAATTATTGCCGCTGAATTAGTACCGAACATCCACATCTGTTCGGTCCCAGAGACTGGATATGGGCGTCACAGGGCGTGATCCCAGCTTAAGACACTTTCAAAAATAAATCCTAAGCTTGGATGTGGGTGTCATGGATAGTGAGTCCAGTCAAACATACGTCGAAAAATAAAGTTACCATGAGTGTCCAATAAAACCACTCATTCCGAACAATACCACTTCTGAAACTATGAAAGGCGCATTAGTCACCAAAACACCTAATAACCATGGCTAACTTCCAAATTATCTATGTTTACGATGTTAAAATATAAAACCTATATTTACTCTGATACCAGCCAAGTGCCTGGCATTGAAATGCAGCAATGTATCGTTTAAATACAATTAACACCATTTAGGAAAGTCTGCAAAAAATCTTCGACTTGGACGAATTCGGTTCGATTTCCGGCGGTGACGACGAAATTCTCTTACTGCAACGTCCTGCAAGAAGGCAATGTTATTCATAGTAACATCCTCTTCATTGTTCAATGGGGGTGTTTTACATGGGATTACATGTAGTTCGAATGTACTGTTGTTCACCTTCTACATATACTTCCACCGAATAAATTTACCTCGACAACTTGAATGCGCCTAGAGTGAGGCACGTCGTAGAAAACAGAAACACATCTGACAGGAAATTACCCTTTAATGCCCATACCATCAAGGGCAAAGCGAAGGGTAGGAAGGGTGGAAACACATGGCCATGCAAACATCCAAAGCTTCTGCACCTTCATAACCTGAGGGCACAAAACCTTATACGCCTTCTTATAATAATTCCTGAGCCAAGTTATAGGTCAAATGAAATATATACCAGTCCAACGCTTTGCATTTCCGTCAATGTGAAATATTAATACGTCTTTTTGGGATTCGAAAAGCAAGCACGTTCGCCGCTAAATACCACGTCACAAAATATCGAAAACACACATCTTAGATTTTCAACCATTAAAATGTCCACGTCCAAAAATCAACCATGACGTCACTGGTAACAAAAGACGAAACTTGTCACATACTGGCATGTAATTTGCTTCCTAGAACAAACCATGAGATCGCTTAAGTACGCCTGACAACTCCAAGCACTCAATTGCTCTTCAGGAAACCCCGTTAATTGAAAGTAAAGTCTACTTCCAAGAAATGCAGACCGAAAGACAAAAAGGTTTAAGGGTTGTCAGTCTCTTGCCAGTGAAGTGGCACAAACTAAATTGTAAGACTTCAACTCTCCTTTCTTGTTATGTTAAAGTACGAAGACAGCCACCTTCATAACTGAGGGAAAGAACGCCAAGACGTGTGGGCATATAATTTGCGTTTAGTCTTCGCTTCTAATCAACATCCTGTTTCACATACCTACATAAACCAGTTCCATTCCGGAAAATGTAAATACCTTATACGAGAGAAATCAATGAACACTGAAATAATCACTAAACAGCGAAAAAGAAACTATAAGAGGCTGCAATTTATATGGAAATCTTAATAACTTGTTTACACATTCATTAGGTCTACAGGGCCTCAAGTTAACAACTTCTACATATATCTTAATTTAACGACATTACTTGGAAGATATTACATGCAGTAATTGAATATTTCACACTCTGAACACGTTTTACTGGGGTAAGAGACACTAATAATTGTTTCACAAGGGGTGTCTAAAGTAAAGAGTATTTGCCTTGCCTTGCGCCTATTTTTAGCATTTTCTGTGGTGTTCATTACTCAAATGATGCAACTGTTAGTCTACTTCAATATCCAGGGGATAATAAAGTCAACATTTTAGGAGACAGAAAACAAATTTAACGGGTAAACCACGAAGAAGTTATCAAAAACTGTGCACTGGAAGCAGATCATCTTAACGGCTGATCAAATGGCAGTGTTTACGAGAAATAAAAACGCAAGGCCACAGATAACTCATAGGTAGCGATCAAAGAATATTAGCTGAATATGTAAGTCAACGCTTCGAGCTGGGTCCAGTAACAAATAATAGACGGTCCAAAATGTAACAAAGCGTTTTGTCTGTACACTGAACAACAACATATATTTCTATATAACATTTTAAACTATGTTTAGGTCGTTCTTCAGGAAAAATTAACAGTCAAAAACGAAACACAATTATGTATATGGGCCTTTTTCTTATGAGTTTTCCAACCCACATTGCATATCAATTAAGAGCAAAATCTGTGAACTTTTCTCACAAACAGTAAGTGTATTACGCTCAGTGCTTCAAAAGTTATAAGCATCCATTACATTGGTACGGGACCTGTAGGTAAATGCCGGTTATGTTGGTTATGCTCGGAATAATTATGGCGGTTACGAATGGTTATACTGCTGAAAAGTTCCGTTTTGAGGGGGGTCAGAGAAGACGCAAAAGTAAAGGGCCAATGCACTTAATACAAACAAGACTGGAAAGTATAACCACTCGAAACTGCCATTGCTATACTGAGTACGATGAACCAATAGGATAGCGGAATTTACTTACAGATTCCACACCGATGTTAGAAGTGTTTAAATGTAGCCAGGCGAGCTAGCAAGAAACTTTCCAGTCCACCAATCATCCATCCACCACTGCACCTGCCTCCATCTTACAATGGATAGGTACCGACAGAATCCAAATGTTTGTCCTTTTACGGCCTGCCGAGGGTTTGTGATAAGAAGAGATTCAACTTCTCTTTCCAAAACTTGGGGTCCTGAGACGCAGACAAGTCAGTCAGGTACCAGTCTTGTACATTTTTCATTCGGTGATATTGGTAACAAAATAAAGTAACACTATTATATAAATTAAAGCAATATATTTGGATGCTGGTGTCTGGGGGGGAAACACGATATTTTCAGCTGAGATAGTATAGGCCTAACCTACACTCCAGCGAGTTCAAGGCCTTTTCGTGTCGGTTACAATACGTAGGCCTCTTTTTACAGTGGGCTATTTCAGCAACGCAGGCCCACAATGTACAGAATGCTCTCATGGACACAATTCAGGTGGTGTATATAAGAGCCGATCGCGTGTTTATTCTTGAACATTACTTATCAGAATTGTTCACCAATGTTCGTGAAACAAATCACAAATGTGTATCCTGACGATGTTCGGAATTACCACAACATTTCAGTGCGCCAACTGGCAAACTGTAATGTGGGGGGGGGGGGGAGACACAGGACGTGTTTGCGACAAGAAACATGTCAGGCGCCGAAATATTTCCGGAGCTTAGACGCTTAACAACGTTGACGAAATACTAGATCAATCACCGCATATATTTCTTTTAACAGTCCCAAAAATGTGGTTTATCTGTGACCTCCAGACCTTACCCCGTCAGGCTTAGGCCTCAAATAACTCATTAATCAATCAATGCTCATTAAATTGTTATGGAGTTGAAACTTCGAGCAAACATTTCGTTTATATGAGAGCTGAAAATTTATGGATCCTTCCTGTAGGGCCAGAGTGAGACAACAAAACAGATTCTGGTTGTCACAGCAGGAAATAATAACTCCAAATGAAGTGTTACATGGAGAAATATGGTATATGAATAGGATCGGAATCCAGGTAGCAGAATGAATAGTGTAGTTACGGAAGAAATGGCCTGAGTAAGACATTTGGAATTTGAGAGAAACGAAATAAAAACCGATACGACCCTGTTGAAAGATAATGAAATAAACTTCAAGTAAAAAACCTTTTAAGAATGTATATTAAATTTCCCTACAGCAACCAACAGTTTTGGAACGCTCACCGGTTCGAATCTCGTTCGAGGCATGTTTACGTTATTCTGTACAGGCAGAGGCTGACGCTACATCAGAAGTGGCCAATAAAATCGTGAAGAATAAAATTAAATAACACGTCTCTACCGTAATTAAATGGTAAATAATATTAGAAAGATGTAATCTTTCGAGTAAACTAAAATTCAAAAACCGTTCTTTAGGCCGCATCAGGGCAGTTACGTCGATGGACAAACAAAGGAATAACAAATACAACATGGTAACGAAGGTCATTGTAACAATGTGACGAAAAACACAACCGACCGACCGACATGGGCAAGCCCGTAAAGTGTTCTTTGATTACGTTAAGACGTATAGTCCACGACTGTAATCTTGAGACTTGCAAGGAATGCAAGAAGTCCGTAGCGTTAAAGGCAGACGCCGTCTTTCCTACTTCCTCCTTCACCCCACTTCCTCACCACACAAGTCTCAAGATTACAGTCGCGGACTGTAGAAAACGCCTAATAACGGACGATGACAAAAATGTAGAACACTACTCGTGGGATCGGAAAGGCGAGGTGTTTATAGTCAGCCCACGTACTGTCAAATATATACACGTGGCCCACACAAAGCGTAGATTCCATTTTACTCCAAAGAAAACAAGTCATTTACCATTACTGTCTCTTTTTAACGCCCATTTACTTTATTTCCTTTTATCATCTCTAATGTCTTTCGCAATGCATAAAACGACATTATAAATTGCCTTAAAAAACCTTAACTAGCTGTCTCAGTTTATCGCAAATATCGCGTGCCGTAGGCTGTGCTTTGCAGTGTTGCTGTTAATTGGATGATGTTACATGTCGTGCAGGTAGCATCCACAGGAGGGGACAGGGAAAACACTTCACACCCTAATGACAACAATACATTCATTCAGAGCTTTTTTTTAACTACGTGAAGCCACTACAATTACTTGGAGATCAGCAGGGGGCGATGAGCTAACCGCCCATAACATTCATGCAACCAAGAGAAAGACGAAGATACATTGATCACATCATTAACACCTGTTACCATAATTTCATCCGCTAAGACGGCCATATAAGAAATTAATGAAAAATATTACCACATTGGAAAACAATGACAAACTGGAGCACATGGTTTATGCAGCTAAGTAAGAATTACCCTGCATACTCGTGTTTTAAGGCCCCGAAAACAGGGGTGTACAAAGTTTTGTAATAATCTTCACGCAATGCATTCTTACGAATATGATCTCTCACGCACACGTAGGGTCTTATTCCACGAAGCAGGGTCTTCACTAAACACCCGAATGGTATCAAAATGGTCAATAAACCTTTTTAAAGAGGCGGAAAGGTAATTATCGTTATCAAAGGCTCACTTGTAGATCCTATCCTATTAATTAATTTTTAATTTAGTGTTCTGTCTGACGACAGGTCCATATATTATGAACAGGATCCTTCCATCCTCTTCAGGTTGTCAGGGCCCTGTTCATATACGTTCTTGGCAGATGATCCAAAAGTGGTTTGCCATTGCCTTCTTCTGTGTGAGTGGAGTAATTGCTGGGATGCCACGGAGAAACCAGGAAAGCCCCCGGAGGAAAACTCCGTGATGCTTAGACCACGGCCTTGCCCAACACAAGTTATAAATCTGAGCACCACCGGGAATTTAACCCGGGACCCCAGGATTACAAGGCTAGTGTTATGACCGCGAGACCACCGTGGCGGTCCTATCCTATTATCACCTAATTTCAGTACAGGCCTTCAAAGTCGTCTTTCCCTTGAAACTTCCTTGTTTCCACACTCAAACTACTATTTGCCCATCCTATCTCATACTGATTTTTTCAGAGGAGTTTTCTGCCTCCATCATCAGGGCGATCGCCGGCAGTAAGCAACTCTGAAATGCTGGTAAGCTGTTACCAGACTACATGGAGCAACAAACCACAAGACAGAATCTTAATATACGCCGCCGTGAGAACCTGAAATCTCATACACACTGAGATTACGCTTGGATAACAAAATATCCTGAGCTCACAGCGAGGATGAGAAAAACGGATTAAGAGAGAGAGAATTAAATAATGAAGACATGTAAATTATGTGTTAACGAGATTAAATTAATAAGGCTGACACGGATCTGACAAGGAAAAATGCAAACGTATACATAATTTAAGACATTACATGGGAATGTATTTACGTTTAACAGCTTACATAAATTAAATATATTTTACACAGATCTTAGAGTAGCGGACCTCTGCCACAACAGATTACTTTCCACATAGAAGAACATTTATGCCGCGTATAAATATGCGCCTGCGTGGTAGCATATTCCTCTCAGAGTAGCATATTCTAATTCGGCTAGTGCTGACAAAATACAATCTTTTCGTATGAAGTTGCAGTTTCTGTAGAACTAACATTAGTGGTTACAGTCACTTCTCTGAGGAACAAAACTGAAATTTCAGCTCTATTCTTTCTTGTGGGAACCTCATAGTATGCACATTTAAACCTTAACATTTATCTGGGCAAACATTCACCCACAGAAGAAACCAGCTACATTTAACAAATTTCATGCAAATAATTTTATCTTCTCAACACCCACGAAAAATTATTTTGGTCCAGTCTCAATCACGCCATTAGATAATGTTCTGTCCTAGTGATTATCGCGCAGACGAAAAAAACCCTTGAAGACGGTAATGAGTGCATCAAACCAAAACTGAATTTACCGCTCAGTGCACGTATACTGCTAAATAATCACTTCAATTGTATATGTTCAGTATTCATTGGAGTTTATAAATGTTCTGAACTGAAGATGTAGAAAAAAATAAAACACAAATTTTACGAGTCGTTCAATAGAAATCTGCCCAGGATCAACTACACAATTTCTATAGAGCCTACTCAAAGTCACTACCCACATTCAGGCGATGTCCTGCCGAGTCAACAAGCAATGAATTCAAAAAGCTGTTGCTGGAAAAATGTCGAGGAATAGTTCATTTCACTGAAACATCTGACTGGAATTGGCGTCCCTTGAGTGCCTGGCTCTCAAACCTGTGATGTGGAGGTAATAGGGCGAGGGATCTAGATCTGTGCGTCTATATGAGCCAAATGTAACAAAAATTGACAAAAATACCGCATACGAGTGGCTTCAAATTGTGGCACCTTTGCCCATTTTCATGACAGCAGTAACCGAGACCAAACCGCACGTTTCGCCTACGTCACTTGCTTGCGGTCAGAACAAAAACGCAAGCACTGAGTAAAAATAAACAAACGGAAAGAGGAACTGAGACACCGAGCTACATACGAGGTGCAATCGGAAAGTTTCCAGACTGCGCGTATAAAAACCCGTACACTTATCTCAGGTAGTAAATTCATCCATCACCCTCGAAGTAGTTCCCCTGGGAGTGAACACAACGATCCCAGCGCCGCTGCCAAGCCTGGAAGCATCCCTGGAAATCTTTCTTTGTCAGCCTGTCAAGCACCATCTGCGATTCTGCCTGAATCTCTTCTATCGTCTCAAATCTCCTTCCCTTTAGCTGAATTTTCATCTTTGGGAAGAGGAAGAAGTCACACGGAGCTTAGAAAGGAAGTTGGGGTCGGTTCTTGCAAGATCTTTGAGCTCCTGACAAACGAGAAGTCGATTATGCTTCTGGTCCTCAGACAGGAGCCTTGGCACAAACTTGGCTGCGATGCGTCGCATGTGGAGTTCTTCCTTTAGAATCAGCTGACAGGTCCCATAGCCTATCCCAACAATGTCGCACAAGTCGTTGATGGTACGACGTCGATCTTCGTGAATGCCCTGCCGAATCTTCGTAACATTTTCGGGCGTTGTGCTCGAAGATGGTCGTCCAGAACGCTCGTCATCATCGACAGAGGTTCGGCCATTTTTAAAACGTAAATGCCACACTAAAGTTTGTGCACGACCCATTGCGGACTCCCCAAATGCTTGCTTTAGCATTTCATAGGTTTCCGTTGCCGTTTTGGCGAGTCTTTGGCAAAATTTGATGCACACGCCATTCCAAAATCGCATAAGGGTCGGTGTAATGCACTACCAAAACGCCCGTAACTAAGAAACAAATGCTAATTCGATGATGCCGGCTGGCACACTGATTCACTATGAATGTAGGCCGCACCCACTAGCGGCAGAAGCTCTTACTACATCCGGTTCGCCCTCTATTGACACAGTCTTGAAACTTTCCGATCGCACCTCGTA
Source organism: Zootermopsis nevadensis (assembly GCF_977971745.1). Classification (NCBI taxonomy): domain Eukaryota; kingdom Metazoa; phylum Arthropoda; class Insecta; order Blattodea; family Termopsidae; genus Zootermopsis; species Zootermopsis nevadensis. The sequence continues at coordinate 7,897,252 of NW_028259153.1, read as the reverse complement.
TGCTTCCTTATCTGCTACCCCTCCCAACCCGTTTGATCCCTTTGATTTTTGCGTGTAACAGACGTGGAAGGCGCAGATTCGTTCCGAGAACCGTAATTCAATGGGAGAGTTCCCAATGAAACTAAAGTTTGCATGAAAATGTTTGGTTGAGTTCCGTGCTTCATGGGTTACACAAGAAACGTTTCATGTGGCCGTGTATGTGTGTGATCTTCGATTTAAATCAATGGAATTTTCGACGAAACCATAGTTTCTAGTTTTATAAAACCTATTTCATGGAATTAGTTTTCTTTGTGTATGGCCGCCTATAGTGTAACTCATGAAACAGTTACTGTAGCCCGCGTGTATTCCATTAGTGTGTATCTTGCTACTCTTTTTTCATGATGGCTCTTCAGGGAAATATAAAACATTCCCCTGAGGATTAGCAGGCCTTCCTAAAGATCGAATCCATGTGTGTAAAAAAATCAGACAAACTGTGAGTGGGGACGTACTCTGTTCGTGCTACTGAGGTCTCATGGCAAGGGTCTCAATTTACACATTCCGGCGTCTGACAGTTGCAGATTTTAGAAGAGAATTAATGCATTAAGTTACGCAGATTACACAAGAAATGCCACAGCTCCAAAGCGCATCAATTAGCTCTACATACCACACTAATTTACACCAAATGTTATGTACATAATGTCCCGCTTTGTGCTCTTAAGCACAGTGTATGCAGTATAACTAATGTAAATGAACTCACAAAAACAAGAAACATATTACATAACGACATTTGAAGTTTAGCGTGTCTCATAAACATCTAATTATATCACATGAATGTACACCATTTGCAACCATAAAAATTTCTTAGAATTTTTCCACAATTCACTGACTGGAGGGGGTCATATTTACACATATATTTCCGCCTCTCAAACACCAACGTACAATTCAACATACGTAAGCATTCACAATTTGAGGTATTTTCTTTCACATGACATGTTAGTTACATCCAGATCTTTCACTAATCTCCAAAGTATCTCCATGTTACAGAACCTTTCTTCAGACGCTAATAGTCACTGCACGTGAATAAATTCCTTTCTGTTAACGAAACCAGAGAGTACATTACCGTGATCACAAAATCTACTTGCAACTACACGAATCCAATAAATTTCCAACTACCGAACGTACGTCGCCTGAAGATGGAGAAAGAATGTTCTCAGAGATGCTGACATCTACCGACGAGTAGGCGCCAAAACCCAGAACATCATCAAAACATTTCTCAGATGTTTCAAGATTTGCACTGTCATCATTACATCAAGTTAATTAACGCCAATTCCGATTAGATTAAACTGGCTTCTTCACCGTCCTTTTGCAGGCCTTCGGGTTTTTTCCCCGCTCAGGGCTTCCCCCCTTTTCTGGAAACTATCGACTCACGCAAGGGCTATTTCAGCCCTCTTAGTGTTCTTTAAGTTACAATATTCTAAGATTTTGTTTTGTGGTGTTCCGATCTTAACATCTGCATTTCTCTCTCTCTCTCTCTCTCTCCATCCTTGGTACCGGTGAATACGCCCAGACGATGGAGAACAGCGTCAATTGAGCACTGTCGCTCATGAAGTACGAGGATGAAAAAGCTATGTATCCCTGGGGCATGAAGGCTGAGAGGAAGTTGTTAGGCATATGGCGTTGCAGTTCAAGGCTTGAGCACAAGGAGGTTCTGGGTCCATGCTGCATGACGGCTGACATGAAACTGCAAAAGGTCGGACCTGATCCTTAATGCCTCGAATGCTCTCTGTTGGAACACCTGAATTCCTTGTCGCTGGTGCTAAAAATATTCTGTCTGCAACACATTCGGTCTTAAGGGATAAAAGACCAGTGACTTCAAACACTTTTTATAGGCTACGTGAGAATATTCGCGTCTGGCCTTCTTAAACAGATAACTTTCCTACAAAATACTATTTTATCAGCCCATCAAAATGTGACATCCAAGGGCTTAAGTCTGTGTGTGGAAGGGACATGATCACAACGCCATGTCCTCTACAAAAATGGTAATACAGCTGTTGAGGTTGTCTAGAATTAAACGAATGGATTTTCCGCCTGTAGTTTCGTAAACAACATAAAATGTAAACAGACCACAGAGCTCATCAATTCACCCAGAATTAGTGCAGAAGCAGTCTGCGCTTGGAGGACCATCGTCTCCAGAAGTGATGTCATCCTGTCCAGAATAAATCATGTTTTCTTTTAATCGCGTGACATTTGCAAACGCATTTAGTTATAAACAAAATAATACTGTGCAGTGACTTTAGCGAAAGCTGAGGGGCAGTGTTGGGTCTACGGAAGGTGATGGCGTATAAACCGTCAGCCATTATCTGCAAAACACAACCCACAGAGGAAGCCATGTGATCCAAATATATAACGCGGTTATCCATAATCATCTGGGAAATCCTAACATATAACACTGTCTATTTGCACACGTCTGCATAGCACAGATTTAGAGTCTTAACTGCGTACTTAATTCCACAGATTTTCCACAGGATGATAAGCACTTGAAAAAGGTCTCGTTTTATCTCACGGGACAACTGCACCGGGGCTCAATGCAGTAAATTTTTACTGTATGAAACGCTAGGCACTCGATGGAATCTTATCAGCTACCGTTTATGAAATACTGGCCATAATTCCCCGTTCTCTTCTCCATGACGCACGGTTTATACAGTACGTAACTGTCAACGTAGGGTGAATGTTATGTTTCGGAATCCGCAGACCAAACGGAATGTTATATTCGTTGGAGAATATTCTGATTAAAATTGTTCTGAACTGTACTATTCCCTAACTTTAATTTTTATTGTATTAGAAGCGCGTGTTAATACAAACATTTCCTCGGTGAGACTTTATCTGCACACAACAATTATCTCTCATAAAATTAATGGATTTTAAATATAACAGTAGAAGAGAAAATAGTTCACGTACACATGTGTGATAATAAATAACACAAACATATTTTAGATGTAATTGTGTGTACAATAAAAAGTCAAAAAAATCTTTAAAAATAATGAATATGATATAATACAGTCAAAAAATTATATATAAGATACACAACCCTGTTGTACATGCATTTTAAATAATTATACAACCACACTCAGAACACATTTTTAGTTTTATTATGACCAACATTATATAATACACGAAATTTAATGTTATAGCTGTCCTGGCATTACAAAACTTTTCCTTGATATAACACGAAGCTTCACACTGATGATCGGACGTACTGTAATGCGTCTGTGAAGGAACTACACGCATCATGTGCTGACAGAAAACAAATTCGTCACTAACAAACAAGAACGAGTGTTTAAGAGAAGATATATAACGCCTTTACAATTCATAGCGTACCCTCCAAAGTAAAGGAAACAAAAACTACATTAACAACATGAGGAAGGAGTCAGGGTTCAGAAAGAAGAAAAGAATCTCAGTTCAGTAGCGTATGGGGCTACAATAAAATTCCAGAGAAGACGGTGACTGAAATTCCTCAGGATGGCAGCAGGAATTTGATGTACCGTACATGCGGTTGCTATGTTGCTAGGAAAATCAACATGCATAAATCGCAAGCAAAGGCTTCTTCCGCGCCAATATTTGCACTGCTTCCGCTAGCTGTCCTTAATGTGATAACACCATCCTGATGAGTTAATTAGCCAAGTATTTGAAACGCCTACATTCCTGAGTCAATCTCAGATTTCTGTGGAAACCAGCGAAGAGAAATTCCTACGTTAGAGACTTGATTTCCTAACCAAATGACATCCATAACGTCATACGAATCGTATCAAATTACGTCTCCCGTTCTAGAGGGTGCTAAAGACCTCGTCCAGAAGAAAATGATAACGCGTTTTTATTAAACAATAAAAGGGCTCTTTTACTTGCGATAAAATCCTGCGCTGTCCAATGTCAATTACGGGGAGCTAATATAATAAAATTCTTCTAAGAGAATTAATAAATAACGAAATTAAAAAAATATCTTAAATTTTATTGTAACTGCCTGTATATTTCAACAACTGCAGAGGTTACACAGCGTCAAATGCGAAATAAAATATAAACGTGACTTGTGAGATCAGACAAACGTGTGAGAGGAAGAGCTGCTAAGGAAAATAAGGGTAAACCTCAGTCTGTATGTTCTACCAGCTTGATGCAATTTAAGACTTATCTTTTGGTAACACAAATAGTTCCATCGAGGACTTATTAAGTGACTCCATAGCTTTAGCAGTCTTCAGAAAATAGTAAACACTCAGCAATGATAACAAATCCCCGTTATTATGGGATCAGAAGTGCAATAAATCACAGGACGTATTAAAGCAAATTAATTACATCGCCCTGATGATTGAGGCAGCAAGGGCTCTGAAACGTTGGTAAACTTCTAGAAGATTACACGGCGCTACAGCCCAGAAGACAGACATCTTCGGACTGTCAACCTCAAATCCTACTTAGAACTGTCATCATTATTCGCTGTTGTCTTGTCAATGCTGTTTATGTTTTCTGGATGTGCGTCTGGTCGTGGAAACAGGGTCACTTTCAGAATTTATTGAAGAGGAAATCTTGTGGCACGCCACAATGCCGTGCTACAGGATTGACCACCATCAGAGTTCGCTGAAAATGAAAGTTTGGACTGGTTTTTTTCTGCGATTAACACACAAGTTGAATGGGTCACAGGCTTCAGTACGCAAGATGGGTTTATAATTTTGATTATATTCAGTGTGATTTCTGTCGGAAACTACAGATGGTGCTGTTGACTCTGCAGTAATATAATTCCTATTGAATGGAGTAATTACCGATCTTGACTTCGGTGTTAATCTATTTTAATTGCTGGGGTTCTGTGAATGGAAATAGTAACGGATAGGCGATTTTCCTGGGTTCCATCTCATGTATACATCTTTCATTTCTCCACACTAATATCACGACACTGGAGCACATTAGTCGTATGCGATGAATATGTTAGAATTATGATATGATTTTCTTCAGTAATCTGAATAACCTCTGGTGCCAAGTTGGGTGCATGAGAAATGGCCGAGCTAGAGACAAAGATCTGACGAAATGTTCCAACCATTTCTGAAAAATTTCGCTTGTAATCCAGCCTTTCGGACTGACGCCAACTATAGCTTCCGGATGAGCGCCATCTTTCAACGCTGAGATGTTCTGCACGCCTTTGATTATTAGGACCACACCAGATTCACCAGCAGCATTTGCGCAGAGCAGCACTGTTGAAGTAGTGCCTCAGTCCCTTACTACGCAAAATAAAACCTATTAAACTAATTACATTATAAACTGGCAGATCTGAAAAATGTTAACATCCACGGAATAGGTAAGATAAGAAATAACATTTATAAACACACATTATAAATTCCATAATTCCGCGATACAACCAAATTTCGTTGAAAACAGCCAGTGTACCGTCTTTGAAAGCCAGAAGATACATTCGAAAGAATTCCTAGAATATATTGAAAGGATCTGTGTGGTTACCAAAAGAATAAACAGCTACCGTTAGCAACTGGGTGCTCTATTTTTAACCACGAGAGCAGTTGTAGGCTGCCAGAGCGTGCTGAAGAATAAATTGATCCCTCGATGTAGCAAGAAGGATTTAACTCAAACGAATTTTTGACCATTTGACAATTTTGATTTGTATGAAGAATGGGAGGAGCTATACCTTCACACTGTAAGATTGTATAACGTGGTGCTCAGTTTGGTTCAGGACAAAGATGTAGTTTCGGTGAAATCGATCACAGGAAAATGGCGGATACTGTTTCTTCTGTAACGACGACACAAATAGGCCTAAAGAATGTTTTCATGCAGGAATAAATTTTTATCTTGTTATTTTAAAAGCTCTTTTATATTAAAATATCAGACAAACAAATTGTTTCATAAAAATGCACTTATATTAGTATTTTAAACACTGGTTCATACATAAGTTTGAACACGTTCCCATGTTACGTTTAAATACTGTTCTTTACAATGGTACTTCCAGACGGAGTATGAATGAAATAGAAACTTAAGCCAATTCTGGTTTTGCAGCAGATCAACATAAACAATTTAATGTTACATTGGCGCCAGAAAAGAAAAACAAAAGATAAAGCGAGAAAAAGACAAACAAAAAGCATTCTATTTATTGCGTTTCGTTGTGGTACGATGAGAATATAAGCTTAAATTACAATGAAGCCCAACCCAATACTCGTGAAGCAGTAGAAATTAAAGAAACGGCGTTGGAACGTATTTGAAGGGATGCATAAGATAGAAGTTTCTAACCAGAGCAAAATGGCTATTAACCACACTTTTATCGCCTATAAAAGCAACTGTCATCCCTCCCAGCAGAAGACTCAGAACAAATTAAATTTCTCAAAACATGGATATTTTAGCATCTGCTGCTGTCAGTCATTTAAAGAAGTTATTTCAATTTACACACTGTTCTAACTACATCCGCCGACATGAACGTGACTCTTGCACAGTTAATGTTCCTGGAAGTGAGCAGAAGAGGCATCGCTATTCGTGACCCCACGCAAGAACATACAAAAACAAACAAACACAAAATTGTCATCTGAACTCTGAGGAGAAAACCGAATTAAATCAATAAAAAATATATATCGTGTTACATTGATTTATTTGATTAATAATGCATTATAGATAATATCGTGTTAACTACCTAGCTGGAATACCACTCTATGTAGGCTATGTAATTTATTCAATAATCTATAATTCGCAGACCCTCATACATGTAAGCAGATTTCATCATCTAAAATTTGTCACTCGAATGTGATTTCGATTCATATCCATCTAATATATTCTTTCTTTACATAAGTTAAATCTTTTATCATTTTTCTGTAAAGCTAATAACACATAAGATCTCCGGCCACACAAGGCTCGAGACCACTTTTATGTAAGCCAGCGAAATTATTTAACTTGTTACTAGTTACGACACGTTCATTTATTCTCTTTGCTCCTACGAATTACAACAAAATACCAGTCTTATGCCTCGTCTGTAGCTTTACAAGTACGTGTTTTAGCACAATTATGTACAGATTTTAAAATAATATGTAACTACAGTAATTTGTACATATTTCAATAAAATCTACATTCCTATTTGGACACAGGCCTGTACTATGGCAATATCATTTCTGAATAAGCACTGTTACAGATAAACAAAAAATGGCTATTGGCTTTTAAAAACTGTATCAGGCGGGGTTTATTAGCCCTAGGGTCCAAAAGGAAAGTAGAATTAGCCAGGAGGAAGAAATTCGTTGAACCATCCTGATGCAGATCGACGGCTTTAATCGTTTTTACCATATAAATTCCGTTTCTAAGAAACAAAAAGGTGGAAGTCTGTGATTATCATACGTTAAGTGAAACTTCCCAATCAGAATGTTAACTTCTTGGTATATACGATAGAATAAATAAAGGACCATGAAAAGAAACTGGTTACACCAAACTAAATCATTTTGAAAGCAACTGTCACCAAGGCAGACAACGAAAAGTGTTCGCATGTCATGAACCATGAAGAGTCAAAGGGGAACAAATCGATATTTGCTGCCGGTCGGAAATTGACAGTCCTGGCCTACGCGTTGTCATAGCGACAGTAACAAGCATTTCCACGCGCCTCTTGATGGGACCGAGGACGTGGTAAAACGTTCAAATTACAGAAAACAGGGAGTAACAGAGTAATAATGGGACGGAATAATCTCCGAGTTTCAAAACGCATTTAGATGTGTTCATAAACAATATCAAATTCAAGTATTTGTTTCTGTAATATTCGTTCTTCGCCAAGTAACAGAGCCCAAAAAATTTAACCGATTTTTATTATGTTCTGTTGGGTGTTGACGCCGTGCAGATTGATCGGTAGATGACAACGTCTTGGAGAAAAATAGTGTCTCTACTTTTAGGGCTGAAGTTGGAGAGAGTATCTTCCGACGGACGAAGTCTACACGGAGTCAAAACCCAAATCGTTATCAACATCGTCCTCATCGCCGTGAAAACCTTAAATCTCACCTGAAAGATTTTGTTCAAACTCGGTAAACAGGACTTAAAAATAAAATTTGGTTGAGCCGTTTAGGTAATTTCAGGAGCGTTTCCGTGTATCTTCTGAAAAGTTACATTCTAGCCCACAGCTTCTCTGAACACGAAATATGACAAAACACTATAATGCCATCGACTAAAGGAATTTATTTACGCTATGGTTAATGTTACCATGAGTGATAAAACCAGTAATCAGAAAACAGCTAATCGACAGGCCGATATTTGCAAACATGGCCTCCCGAATACGGAGGGTTGCTAATCACGCATCTGTGAAGTTCGTTGATCAAGGTACATAAGGTAAGATAATATTAAAATTAATCATACAAGAATAATGTGCGTGAGGGACTGAACTGGATTTAACGAGTTGGAATTCCCTCGAATCCTCCATTCAACTTTGCAATATGCAAAAGACCCGAAGTTGCGGATACAATACGCGTTCGTGGATATAAATAGAAAATTCAAAGAACTGGGCCAAATGAAGACAATTTCGTGTTGAAATAACACATGCATCGAAAGCTGGTTTCAGTATTTCAATTGTGAACCTGGAAAAGCAACCGTGGCATCTGAATGGCACCTGCTGTGGAAAACGCGAAATATTTTATGACCAGCTACGACGTCACTAACCATCGTTGGTAATATTAATTTTACTTTATATATCCACATACTTATTTTCGCATTTACCGCCTTGGATAATGCGGGTGGAATGTATCTTTCGTACAATCACAACAGCGACTAGCTACTATAAAAGGTTTAAGAGGATTATGGACGGCCCATTGTGTGCTACAAGAGGTCTTGCGGGCCAACAAATGGCACTTGACTTTGGGAGTCGTATGAGAACAACTGTCATAGAACATGGCACAGTCCGGCAGGAAGAAGTACGAATGAGTCCACTTGGGTACCCAACGGCCAACAAGCATGAATTAACAACCAAACTTCACGGATTGGAGTAATTTTTTTGGAAGCTGGTATCGCATTGAATGTACATTTATTAAATTCCTTTTTTACTAAATGATATGTGAAAACATTTTCACTGTGGTCGAAGCTAGATTCTTGTCAAACGTACCAACACAAAACCGACTGCCTGATTCCAGACTCGCCAAACGCACACTTCACCAAAACCCATCACAACCTAGTTTTCATTTCTTGCTACCAGAGTCGTGCCTGTCAGATCTCTATTTCGATTTTATTTCCGCCATCTCACAAACGGCACACTAGAAGTCAAACGTGATGGCACTGGCTATTGCATTAGGAGTAGACAGATAAGATATCAAATTTTCAAAAAACCCAGCACAAAGCACGTTTATTAATAATTATTTATAACATATCTAAATATACTGTCCTTTCCCACACATTTAACTCAAACAAAATTCTGTTAAATCAGATACGATTATGAATTTAACAGTATTATTCTAAATAGTTTACACAAGAACAAAACAGAATAAGAAACTAAATATCATGCCTTATTAATACGACGGATGCTACATACCTAATTTTCCAACAGCATTGTAGCAGATAGACAAATTCAGAATTGTCATAAAATAATTCGCCACTCACCTGCAACACAAAGAAAACAGTTTATAGCTTCAAGTATCTTTCTTGTTTCACCAACATCATGGCCAACGTTCGACCGTGTCCAGTCTGTGGCAAACATGTACTTTGAATAAACAACGTTAAGTTGGCTACAATCACGCCCTTCATCACCTGACTCATTATCATTATTACGTATTTTAAGTGCAGCGGCGAACAATTTTTATAGAATCTGTGGTGTTTTAAATAATGTCGCCACTAATACCAAAACAAAAAAAAATATATCACTATGAAGACAACCTGAACTTGTAGATGGAAACAGAAAACTTCCGAAACGCCATACGCCTATATCAAAGCGTCAGACAATGGTCAATGCCCATAACCAATCAATGTGACACGCCTTTACAGAATCAACACAGAGTAAGTCAAAAGTGGGTTCGCAGTTCAAAACCAGATCACAAAACGTAGCAAACAAGAGAAACATGGAACACATAAATGCAATGTTACGAAAATAATTCTGTGGAGTGTAAAGCTATTTCTGAAGCCTGCATGACTAACTTCTGCTTCCTGAGGAGAATTATGTCACTTGTGGAAACTAAAAAAGATCCGAACTGCGCTTGACTTATTCCGTTCTTACCGCGAACACAGTACATATTACATGCAGTAAGCAAGCGTAGGGACAGAAAATAACTAAATCCTGGCTGGATAAGGGAGTTTACATTCACGGAGCAGGGATTTTTCTGTTTGCTATCGCATCCAGAATGTGCCGAGTGCACACCGAGACACCAATGTAATGGAAATGGTAAACCGGCTGAGACGCAAAGCTCGACCATTCAACTTCACCTCGCGGCGAAATCCAGAATGTGTGGAGCTGTACCGCCACGACCCCTAAGCCTCAAAATAAAGCGTAGTCAGCAATTACGCATGTTATGTGACAGCTTTCTAGAATTAATTACGTAACAGCAATGTCAAAGCAGAAGCACTCTTTTCATGACTATCTTATCGATGCGTCCATAAACGGCATTACAAACCATAAAAACTAAATTTATTGACCCAGGATAAACGAGACAAACACGATATCGAGCTCAACTACTGATATTTATTGTGACATAATGTAATTTGACCTGTGTTCCGACGCTGTATAATCTCAGCGAATACCAGCGTCGTTGAATTAGCAAAAAAACAACTGATTTTCTATTAACAGCTGTCTTTCTGTGTTTTATTTCACGAAATTTCCATATATATTCTATCACTGCACTAGTGAAGTGCGACGTGGTCGAAAACGTTTCCATAATATCAGTCCAGAAGCTACTACTGGTATATACATCGGCGTACAAACTTTTCTACTCTATTCTTTCTTTAGAATAAATTACCACGCTTCGTAATAATATACTTAAATGCACCTTATATTAATGCTAATAACGTAAAATGCATGTACTTAAATTAACAAGTAACAGCTACACTGCACTAATTAATCTTCCAGCTGACTTCTTGTTATGTTACCAAGAACAATGTTTACTGCAGAATCCATTACATAAAAACTAAAACGGAGCGCGAATAGGTAACATTAACTAGATGATATTTCAGGTTCTCACGGCGGAGAGCATGGTTTGTCTCTTGGGGTGTTGCGCCGTGAAGTCTGGTAGAAGTTACCGACGTATCAAAGGTGTTTGCAGCATCCACCATGAGGGCAATCATCGCCCTGATAATGGAGACAGTAAGCGCCTCTGAAACGTCGGTAAACTTCCATCACACTAAACGGCGAAACATCCCAGAAGACAGTCATCTAAAAAAAAACATTCTTGTGCTGTGTCCGTACATTTAACTGACGACGAATTTGACCTTGTTTAACCAAGGGTGAAGAAACGCATTTTGTACGCCCCTAGCCAGTTTCTCAAACAAGGCAAGACGCATCAGTTCTGGTTCATTAAGCAGTGGAAAGGGACACTCCTGTCTAATGAACCATGGCAAGCGAGACGACGGCGACTCAGGAAGCTCTTTAACCCGCCGAGGTAGAGAATATAACGAAGCCGACAATGAATCTACGCAAACATTGGAAGTCGGTCCTCTGCATTTTCAATCCACTGCACCTCACTCAAAAGCGTAGCTGCTAGGGGTAACGCAAAATACTATATGTTCATTTTAAGTAAAAAATCATCATTGGAATGTGTAGATATACGAAAGTGTAATTACACCCGTGTTTGAACTACATGTTTCGACTCTTAGGTCATAAGAAACGCAGGCCTACTGCTGAAATGACTGACTGTAAGATGGATCCAGATAAATCTCCGCCTTCCGCTTTGCAGTATGCAATTAAATAATGAAGTTATAAAAATATGTAAGTTTTTTCAACATGACTATACAATATCATAATAAAGAATATATCAGGAAACCTGAGACACTGCTTTAAATTCATACGAATGGAAAGTATGCAAGCAAGGAGCCACACGCGACAAAGAATTGTCGTCTTACATATAATTCTTCAGCACATAAACGATTCGTCCACAATAAAATATTTTAAAAAACAGATATTGACTTATCAAATGCGTCAATTACTAATTTATGGTTTGGAGACGGTCCGATCTTTGGGATTTAGATTAGATTGATATGAGCGGTATTTTTCTTACTTTTCAATGTGTGATAACTTTGCAATGGCGTTTTCGCAAGCAATTATTTGAAAAAATTACGGATTTTCTTTTATGCTCAGTTCTCAAAAAATGCGAACATTCGGATTTACTCATGTCTACCTTTCCACGAGAAATGCGTACCAAATATTAGTCGGACCACCTGAAGGAAAAGAGCACATGGAAGATTAACCAATGCCTAAACAAGAATTATTGAGAAACAAAATGTGAAGAAAATAACTCCTTCTTCCTTTCCCTGTATAAGCCTTGTCAGTCCCTCTAAGGGCGATCCAAGCGGCAATGGACGAGATCACAAGTGTAAAGTTCCCACTCATACTTTCTCATAACAAATGTTTCACCTCCAAAGCATAAATCCAGTCTAGATATACAGCGGTTTCAGGTTAATTGGGACACATCGGGACTAGAACACTTTGGCCAAATTAAGCGAAGTTCCACGTAAAGGTTTGTTCTTTAAGATTTGTTCCAAATAAACGGCTGCCCCGTTTAACCGATGGCCCAATTAACCGGAATTTACTGTATATCCCAATACATCGTGTATCTTAATAGCTATGGTAACCGAAATCAGTCTAAACTAGTTTGTCCTAGGCAAAACTAGAAACTTATATCGACTTTAGGAGTTTCTAAAATTCCCTATGCCAAATTCGAAGAGACGTATACCTACGACCTACCTTTACTTGTTAGATTCAATGTGAAAATAATTTGAAAGCTATTGTGAAGATAAAAGAATGGCAATTTCTGGTTGAGGCTGGTTATTTCCTACTAATTCCGCCTGAATTTGTTAGTCTTTCCTGAATAAATGACAGGTCTTCTCTTCTCAACTGACACAGTTTTTGTGCCTTAACTTCTAAGAGGTTTCAGGGGCATCGTTCATGAGCAGATTAAGCCAGTCCGGCAAAACTGGTAGGTGGGGAAAAAAAGATAAATGATTTACGCATCTGAAACACAAATGCACACTGAATTCAGGCTGACGATCAAGATCTACGATCTACCCGATTACCATGAAACAGCTGGCGGCTACATGTCGGCTTCTCTGCGTGGCAATCAAGAAGTTGTTGGTATACATTCAATGGCGGTCATGACTATATATGGGGTGGACCTTGTAACTTGCAACATCCAGCAGCTTTCTAGTCGGTTATCATAATGCGACTCCGTTACACCGGACCTGGTTTGAACCGTTTCACTCTTACTTCAAATACGTAATTGAGGACTAGCAAATGTACAGAAAAATGCGATTAAATTGTCTAACAAAAGCGGGAGCAATGCTTTATGAAATAATACTGTGTAGTATGTGGAAACACTTAAATGCTAGTAGCAATGAAACGGTTGATCATCGGACATATGATTTAGCGGTATTTTACTCAACATGCCTCATACGATGTAACATCTGTCGTATGCCACACGTTTAACGGAAGCGTTTCTTACCTACAAGAAAATACAACCATTATTTATTCTGAAAACCAAATTAATTCTATGATTAAACTCTGTGGGTAACATGCAAAGTTATTAATGTAAAAAGCTGGTTCTTCGTAGTCACTACTGACCTCTTTACGGATTAATCACGTTCGCACCTAAATAGCATGTTCACTGCAAGAACCAGCTTCACACTCACCCCCGCTCGGCTAAACACCTCACCCTCTCGCTCCCTCTAATCCTACCTCATTCTCCCTACAGTAGCCGTCACCAAATTGCATGCCTCAAGGCCGCGGAAGGACTTTACCCCCCCCCCCCAAACACCTCCCTTCAGCACGGTTCAAAGGCAAAAGCACTGCACAGCTATGATGCGTTGAGCTGCTTGCACCTGTCTGGGGTCCGGTCTTCGTGTTGTAATGCTGTATGATTATGATTCGGATATGACCTTGAAGAATGCATTTGATGTTTGCTGCCATAGTCACAACAAACAAATATCCATCCACACATTTCACACGTTCTGTCTCCGGTTGGTCTGCTTCGTAAAGTCCTGTATAGGAAGTGGTCACTTCATGAGTAACGGTATGATCACAGACGTTAAAAGATGAATATTTAGATATAAATTTTATGTATGGGTTATCCTATAACAATGCCAGAGCAACAGCTGAGGAATACGGGCATTTCTAGAACCGAAGAACTCCAACCAAACACGTATTTATAACACATCAACAGCTGACACACACATCGACCGGAGACAAGCCGGCAGAACAAGATGCTTCTGAATGTGAAAGAAATCTACACACATCGGAACGAAGTCCAAGGACAAGTGTCCGGAGAATTTCTCGCCAAACCGGCCGCCTCCAGCGCTAGTCTGGCGTGCGGGACTCCACCCTTATCACGTTCAGCGAGTTCAAGCTTAGCAACCCCAAGATTCACCTGTTATTTACAATTCTGCCAATTGACTGTCGCACACAAACTTCGTACATACATTTTATTTACCGACGACATACAAACACCTAACTACAAATACAAAGAAAACAAGTTTGAAATATTTTTATAAAACGATGTATAAAAACGGATTGAGCCCATGCCTACACATGTGTGAACAATACCAGTCAGAAATAAGGAATTACACATTTGTATCGTTTGATGTCCCTAATTAAATTATTAACCTTGGAGTAAAACAGTGTCCTATAAATACGTCAGATGAAACGGCGAACCCTTGTCATAGCCGAAAGAAGGGAATCGACAGGAATAGGACAAAGAGACTTTTAATTTATAATGCTTCACATTTACGAAGGCCATATTTTATGCATTGGTCAACAGACAATAATATAACTATTCCTAAAACCGGATCCAGCAGTAAAACTTAAAGTCTTGTCAGTTTGAAAAAAAAGTTTGTCCATGTTGACGGTACATTATAAAGTTATCTCGCTGGTCCATCTGTAGTACCATCAGGATGACTTCGAGACTCCATTTTAATGACCGCTACAGACAGATACCGAAAACCTGCTCCTTGCATATTCGTATAGAGCATCAACAGAAAATGGGTTTTCAAAGCGTCGTCCTCAATTTCTACGATGCGGACTAATCCTTATAAAAAAATATGCATTTGGACAAACTGGGAAGAGACCTGCGGTGTGAGTCAGACTGGCAATTCCCTCACAAATTCCGCTAATCTTGGCGAGGAACTACGATCATCCGACCACAGGAAATGCCGATTCCTTGACAGTGTTGCCAAGTTTAACGTGTTACAGCACACAAAACACTTTTAATGGCACTATTAACCGATATTATTGTTACAATGGGGTGAGAATGTCTCTGCGGAACTGCAGTCGCTCATGAGCCCCTTGTTTATACCCAAAGTCATACACGAATGAATATAAAACAGCGGCGGAATAACAATGACAGATAAAAACCACACACCTTCAAGTAAAACCTATCCAAAGCCACGATATCCATTACAAATTTCATACAGACTGCTCTGGAATTGAACCCAGGTGTCCGCGATGAGAAGTCACGACTAACGTACTACAGCACGGTCGGTTAAGACCGTCTCAAATTTCAGCAATACTCTTTTTATGTCACCTTTGTTGGAGTACGGTACGACGTAATTTGTACCATGAACAAGGAGTTAGAAGAATGTAAGAAATTATAGGGACCACTCATTTCAAGTTTAACAAACAGAAAGAAAAATTCGACTAATAGGAATCTGATATCTTCACTTCTTGTAATCGGAGCCGGGACGAGATGCAGGCAAGCACTGCTGCTGCCGAGGGTACAGAGATAACATTTTAATATAAATAAATTCCTCGCTCTGTGGAATAAACTTTACAAGAGTAAAACTGATGATCCTTGTCTTCTGGATTGTTGGTCCGGCAGATGTCCACCAACAACCCAGAAGACAGCAATCTTCAGTCCCACCGTCGTGAAAACCTCAAATTCTAAAAGCGTAAAACTGATGACCAAATCATCTCCCTTGGACAACTGTCCATCTATCAGTGATTACGATATTGCAAGAACCACCCATTTCAATGGTATAACTGATTAATTTGCATCTGTTAAAGCACGCAAAGTTACACTGTAAATTTGCATTTGCACAGAAAAATGTTGATGAGATATATTTTATAACGCCCCCACACTGTAAAAACTCTGTTTTTGAGTGAGAGCTAAAACTTGTTTTACTGTGGGGGCGCAACATTCAAACCCTGTGTAGGGTTCACAAATCCCTAGTCCAGCCTCTGTTCGTAATTCTGAGAAAGACAAAAGAAGACTGTGTAATCCTTGTAACCGGAACACGAAAAGATCTTCATCCATGACGACGTGGAACGATATCAAACGTTTGAAGGAACCATCAAACCATTAAGACGGGGGAGCGAAAGAAATGCCACACGCATTCTTAACCTTCACATCCCATGGTTAAATTGCCCCACCCCCAAAAAATAGAGTCCCGGCACCCACTGAACAGATAACTGGGTGGGCCCAAGTATTACTCTGGACGTGGTGACGAAAAAGTCAATTTCCCTTCCTGTCCCAAAGTTCGATGACAGGCCGTAAAAACAAATATGTCCCTCCCACTGCTTTTGAAACACGTGGTGCAAATGTTACTGTCGGCCGCACAAACACACGCTGTTATTCTAATATCTTCACTGTTATTGAAATACTGTCTGCCTATTTTGTAATAAATATTCGGGCAATTGTTCTCAATGCTCACGAACAAAAAAACTCTTAACAGATAAATGAGACTTGGAAAAAAAAATACCACTGCGAGTCACAAAACCAACAAATAAATGTTTTGCTCATGGGTAGTCCACAAACTTCATTGATACAGCGCTTTTCCAATAAATACGAGGTGCGATCGGAAAGTTTCAAGACTGCGCGTATAAAAACCAGTACACTTGAAATCTTTCTTTGTCAGCCTGTCAAGCACCATCTGCGATTCTGCCTGAATCTCTTCTATCGTCTCAAAGCTCCTTCCCTTTAGCTGAATTTTCATCTTTGGGAAGAGGAAGAAGTCACACGGAGCTAAATCCGGCGAATAAGGAGGGTGCGGGATGACGGCCATGGTGTTTGAGGCCAAAAACTGCCGAACTTTGAGGGCGGTGTGCGCTGGCGCGTTGTCATGATGCGTCGCATGTGGAGTTCTTCCTTTAGAATCAGCTGACAGGTCCCATAGCCTATCCCAACAATGTCGCACAAGTCGTTGATGGTACGACGTCGATCTTCGTGAATGGCCTGCCGAATCTTCGTAACATTTTCGGGCGTTGTGCTCGAAGATTGTCGTCCAGAACGCTCGTCATCATCGACAGAGGTTCGGCCATTTTTAAAACATGAATGCCACACAAAAGTTTGTGCACGACCCATTGCGGACTCCCCAAATGCTTGTTTTAGCATTTCATAGGTTTCCGTAGCCGTTTTGGTGAGTCTTTGGCAAAATTTGATGCACACGCCATTCCGAAATCGCAGGAGGGTCGGTGTAATGCACTACCAAAACGCCCGTAACTAAGAAACAAATGCTAATTCGATGATGCCGGCTGGCACACTGATTCACTATGAATGTAGGCCGCACCCACTAGCGGCAGAAGCTCTTACTACATCCGGTTCGCCCTCTATTGACACAGTCTTGAAACTTTCCGATCGCACCTCGTATGCACCCACCTCAAGTCGTTTGGACGGACACTACATAAAAATCATATATAATTGAAACACTTAACATTATTTATGTAAAAATACTTTCCTATATGACGCTAGTAATCATCATCGATGCAGTGAATAATATAATAGTTATTTCATTCTTATAAAAAATAATAACAGTCACACGAAGTGACACCGGATGAGGGACAATGCTAGGAAGCAGTAACAGCAGTCTCTCTTTCTCGACTTTATTTACATGGCCTCTCATCTCATCTCATGTGAAATGCAGTACAGCACCGAAATCAACTACAACAAAATATAAAAATGGAAGAAATATCGTAGTTTAAAATACGCATCGGAACACTCTGGAGACGATGACCATAGAATACGATGGAACAAGACAGGAACCACATACATAAAGAATAAAAGAGGATATAACTCATCTTGAATTAAAAGTGTAATATTAACCTGAGTCCTGTTCGGAACAGAACCTGGCTTGCCTCTACCTCTCCAACTATCAGGTCACGTGTCATGCAGAGGGTCTGTCGGCTGAAATGTGTTGGAGCGCCATCTGCCCCATTAGGTACATTCGAAGTCATGTTACAAAAGAAACGTCCTAGAGAAGTGAATATTTCAGTTTGCAAAACGTCGAGGGACATTCACCCCGTGACCATCGATCCACCTGCAAAACTGCGTTATGTCACAGTCCCGCTGTTCTGCATGTTGAATGCGGTGAATGTAACTCGCACAGGCCTTCAAAATTTAATACTAATCAATTCCTTTTGTGTACAGTCAGAAGCAGATTTCTTATTCATCACCCTCGGCACACTTCTAACACACATAAATCTGTACCCGTTAAACTGGACACATGTTAAAATACTACTTTCATTAAAAATGAGTTGGTATGTCAACTTCAGTTTGACCACTTCGTATCGAGACACTAGAATAACATAGTGAAAATGATCAGTCACGGTAGAAAAATTCTCAGTCCGGTCCCGTTCACACATCACAACCAATTTCACTCGACATGCATGCCTCTAAAAAAAACTGCCCGGGACACTTCAAAGAATCCGTTAAATTCCAAGACTTTTTCATTACCCACACACATAAAATATCGTGTTTTTTTCTCGAAATTAACTGCCTACTCAACACCTACGCAGCAAGCAACTATTCGGTGTCATACGGGTTTAGGAAACGACTACAACCGACGCTGGCCAAAAATCGATTCCGACCGCTGTCACTAGCACATAAAATAGAAAAAGTAGTCAATCATCTGAAGACGGGTGCAGAGGAAACTCTTGCAACCCCGAGTAACAACGCAAAGTGACAAAAAGCATAATACTGCATATAGTCAACAGTGATAGATCGATACGTGAAGTAGAAAATTGAACACAGTAGCAGCTAATAATCGGCTGGAAGGTCACACAAATCTGTCAACTATTTTTAAGGATTCGCGGCAGAGCTTATTAGCGGAAAAACGTTTGTGGTAATATTTGCTCTTCGATGACGCACGTAGAACACAACTTTCATCCAGGAATCCCGACTTCATCCCAATAAACGCCGACACTAATGGTTTCATGTTTATTAACCACTGATTACTGTTCGCGGGGGTTTCCAATCACGTGACCCCACGCGAATGGCAAGGGTATGCGGTATTAGTAACATCTCCTTTGCCTAAATGGACGTGTGAACGAACATAAAATAACCACAAAGTTGTGTAATTATGTTTATATACCTGCATTACTAAAACGCAGTTTCTGCCATTTAAATGGCGTCATATAGCTATAGTTATGTACAAATCATCCAACGAATCATCACCTAACACCTTACTAGTGAAAAAATAATATTGACAGATATTCTCCCACTTTAATATTTGTTTTAATTCGAAACCTGTCTCTACCTCTGGGCTGTTGTAAAACAGAAGGGCCTTGCAGAAAGGCATACTCCGTCATGCGTGTATGAACACTGTACCATGAAACGTTGACATAACACATTCTATTAATTAACAAAGGATGTTGTTTCTTTGTTAATTCTTATTTTGCGAAAACCGCCCCTTCCTTTAACCAGCACACGATATTTCTTCATTGTTTATGAGAACTATGTATGTTATGATAACATAACCGTGAAGTGAACTTGGTCACGAATCGCCCCGACGGGGGATATAAGCACATGGCCGTAAAGGAATGTTGATTGATAACACGGGTAGGGTAGGGGAGGGCTAAAGAATTTTAAAAACAAAAGATAAAAAATATATTAAATTCTGGATTGTTGTCACGTCAAATTTATAACGGAAGTCGTGGTTCAGTGGTCAGAATTGCTATTTCGTGCACGGGAGATAAAGGGTTCGAATCACCGGCCATCATGACAAGAGTTTTAAGCTTTTCCTTAGTCACTACAGATAAATGCAGCGGCAGTACCTTGCAATGAGCGACATCCACTTCATTCAATATCCTTTTCAAAACACTATAAAAAGTCGACCTGCGATTTGACACTAATATTCTTATTTCAGTGCCTTGAGCATCTGCGGGTCCCAACATTCGTTGGCTTTGATCTATCAGACAGCTGGTAGGACTCCTTGGACGAGTGATCAGCCCGTCGCAAGGCCTCTACAGTCCAAGACTGTAATCTAGATACTTGCGGGTTGAGTAGGTGAGGTGAAGGACTTACTGCATTCCTTGCAAGTCTCAAGATTACAGTCGTGGACTGTACCTATACACAGGACAGCACAACACAGAAAAACGCGGACAAACATCCATGCCTAACATTAACGTTATAAAACCTACATATGAATAAAAATATCAAGTTAACTATTTATCGGCATAAGAATGAAAATGAATTAGTAAACACTTTGCGCGGCGACCATGCTGTTTCACAGTACACAAAAAAATCTTACGAAAATCAGTCGGGTACAGATCAACGCGCGCTCGCAATGGAAAACATGCTAAAACACAGACAATCCAACTGCACAAGTCATTACGTTCAACTCTTTACCACAAACATGTTTTTGACCTGGAGAATACTTAAAGGCTTTAAAATATGGTTTAGGTTTTGAAATACTGAGTACAAAAACTCTCTGATTTGGTCCAAAACTTACAGCATGAACTTGAATAGGCAAAATTAAAATTTGATACAAATCCACCAAAGAAGCACGGTTGAACATGAATGCAGCAAGACCAAGTTCTGAAGCGAACGTGACAGATATGGCGCGCAGGGACAAAATTTGAGACCCCTGTTCCAGACCGACCTTGGCCATGACTGCTGATCAAGTGTTCTATTTCACAATCGGCATTTTCCAAACGAGTTTCAGGATTCAGGAAAGAATCTTTACATAAAAGAAAAACTAGTACAACAGCTATTAAGAGCATACGTACTGTACAATGGCTGGTATCTAAGCTGTCGCAAACCGTGAGATTAAAAGAGACACAGGATAATTACCACCTGAATTACACCGGAAAGATCATTTCAAAGGCGAGTGAAACAGATGACAAATCACACTTCAGGTAGCAGTAACTTAAGCACAGTTTAACACTCTTAATTAAAAGCGTACTTCATTACACTTACAACCAAAAATAGTTTCGAGGTAGTTCACGTAAATAAAGTTACGCAGATCAATTTACGGCCACTGTTTCTACAAAGCTGTTATTGTCTACAAGTTTCAATGGCAAATCACTACTAAAAAAAATCAGAAAGTGCATCCAACAACAAAAATGTATTTACCGTCTTTCTTGAGAAAATTATAGACGCTCAGATGTGTACATCTTATTTAACTCAAAAATTAATTATGCCGTAGTCGAAAGACCACGTCAATGGAACCTTTCCTGAGCCAGTTAAACCCACTCCAGACCATCGAACATTACCTATTTCAGATCAATTCTAATATCCTTCCATTAAAGTTTCGGAAACAATCTTAAGAAAAGGTTTTTCGTCGTTATGTTCAGTCCCTTCAAATTCCAAGACTGCACCTTTAATTAGGCCACGAACGCTTCCTTCCACATCCTTTCCAATTCATTATCATCGTCTAACTATGAAGTCTGGGATGACAGCGTCGTTAAATAAAATGTACACAAATAAAAGGCCTTTCATTGCCGACTTTACTGCGTAACACATGGAGCAGAGTCCCTGAGAAGCTGATAGTCGTTCGACTGAATCCTCAACCAGATGAATTCACAACTTCCTATCCTATTTGCTTGGGTTCCAACCTCGTCCACAGCTTCAGCAAATATAAATTATTGTAATGATATCTACTTAACAAAAAGCGGGTAATATCTTGACCATCTGGCCCACTATCAGTCACTCAACATCCGAAGAACGAATTTGCTCCATGAAGTTAGTCCGAGTCAGCGACGAATAAAGCAACAATTTGCGACTACTGGTTTAGTAAATCTGTAAAATGTTACAACATACGAAAGATGCACACAATTTTATTTCCTAAAAACAAACAAGACAAATACGCCCATTAGCTGTTCAAATTGCTGATGAAAAATGAACTATATTAAGCATAGCTCATGCCGTACCTGTTCTCGGGTCTTCACGGATGGTGTTTAATGTGCCCCGAAGATGGCAACTGCAATGTTTGTTGAAACACAGATTATAGAACTGGATAATTCTCTACATTCGAAACGGATCAACCCCGAAAGTAGAAGTTACTCATGTCGTGCTGTTTGGGTATTCAAATCAAGAGTGGCATTAGTTATGATGGAGCAGAAACGAAATGCGGACAGAATTTTGTAAGGAGCCTTTGATAACTTGGGATACCGAGACGTGAGGGCATGGATAAGAATTTTGGTATTACTCTGGTTGTATTATGAGACAGCCAGATAGTTGTCATTAAAAACCGCTGCATGTTCTTATTTTTAAGGCATAAGGAAATATATTCGCGCAATAAAAACGTTCACTGACAAAGTTCAACGCACCTCTCACTTTCGAACTCCCGGCTAGAATTGCATGACTATCCGCCAAACTGTAATCCCGATTAAGTCAAGTATCGTTCCACAAAAACAATTAAATTAATTACCTCTATGATAGCAGTTCCTGCCGAAAGTTCTGAAGTTACAGTTGCGTTCAACTGTATCAGTGAACGCAATGTACTTATCCGATCTGAACCAGCGGCTACACTGTACAGGCATATCTCGGAGATATTGCGGGTTCGGTTCCAGACCACCGCAATAAAGCGAGTCACACGAATTTTTTGGTTTCCCAGTGCATATAAAAGTTATGTTTACACTATACCGTAGTCTATTGAATGTGCAATAGCATTATGTCTAAAGAAACAGTGGGAGAACATTGCGAGAATTACCAAAATGTGACACAGAGATACAAAGTGAGCACATGCTGTTTGAAAAATGGCGCCGATAGACTTGCTCGACGCACGGTTGCCACAAGCCTTCAATTTGTGAAAAAACGCAATATCTGCGAAGCGCAATAAAACGAGGTATGCCTGTACAAGGTTTTACAACTCTTCTGAGATGAAAAGGCAGCCTTCTTGAACTGTCTGTTCATCTAAGGGGCGGTTCTATACGAGTGGTCTGCATCATTAGGCTGACTGTTGCTTCAGGTAAACCCGTGGGCAGGTTCAACGATGCAGCGGTTTTCTGGGCTGGATGACCTTGGGAGTTAGAAACATTGTCCTCTTTTTGCTTGTTTTGTTTTACAGGAGGAAAGAATGACCTGAAGTTACTTGAGCGTATCTTTGAATTGGGCTACAGTGTTTGGATATGTAGGTGGGCGTTTCTCTTCGAACGTCAAAAACAAATAGGAGTATGTAGTTCGTAGTAACAGATGCCTATTACCAAATTCAATATGGTGCTCACAACATGAGTGTCTGCTGTCTGTTTTTCCGCAAGTTTGGAACGTTTTTTATAGTTTTTCCGTCATTTTAAAATTATTATTATTAATATAATTTACATGAACATTAGCGCCAACAAAATTTTTGTTCAAACTCGCTAATCATATTTTATGCATCTGAGCACCATCCTCGCGTTCCCTGTCATTCTTATTCTATTCTACTGCGTTGTCTCTTTCTTTATTTTCTCGACGATATAGTTTGACCTACTGAAAAACCAGCGTTAAATAAATTACAAATAAATATTTATCTTTATATTCACATGTTGGCTGTTTACACTAAGACCTTCAAGAAGATGCAGTGAAGTAGAGCTTCACGCTTCGTCTGTCTTTACTCTTGGTTAAATGTGTTGCACATATCTTTTAGGGTATTTGCAGATGGATCAATTTCAGAAATTCGTTATTCTGATCTCTGGGTAAAGAATGAATTGGAAGATTCACTTTCTTAAAGTGTAATCAAAATACGTAATAATAAATCCATTAAATTGCTGTTAAACACACTTTTCTCCTACCAATATTCTTCAACTTATCCACGTGTAGCGGTCGATTACATGTTTTCTAAATTACTGGTATCGTACACAGTCCAATTTCATTCCAATGCTATTGCATAAAATGTAGCCTAAAATGCCCACACGAAAACAGTATAAAAAGACACGTAAAGAACTGATATCGAATTAAAGATAATTAATATGTCAATAATGTTAATATGACGTCACATAAGACCTTTTTTTAAATTTTTAACTCAGACGGCTAGTCGCTTGGTAAGAATAGACGGCTGACAAAGCAGACATTTTGTAAAGATGTTTATTTGGCCACGAACCGTTACTGGGCGTGGTCATCTACAATCTTCGTCTTCTGACTTTGTACACAGCCTGCATTTCAAACTGTTATGCCTGCAGACATTAACTGGATACAATTGTCAATTCTTTCAGTATCTTGAGCGCATTCAATTACGTTTTCAGCTCTGGAAAAATGAAAATGCGGGACAATCCGTGTATATGAATGGCTAATTTTGAAGACGAAAAATCCATCTGTCAGGCCAAAGAATTCGTGCGAGTTATTTTCGTTGAAAGCACTGTCCGTAAACTTTCCAAACGCTGCCGACACTGGTCTTCTGAGTACTACAGCGTGTGAACTTGTACGTAGATGTCAACGTTTTGGAGAAACATTCTGTCTCCATCTTCATGGCTGAAGCCCTCAGAATGGAAATAGTTTCTCCGAAACGCTGGTTACCTACCTACAAGTCTACAGACGTTACTACCCAGAAGGGCATGCAACTGTTCATCAATACGTTATTTAATTTCACTCAATTAATCTGCACATTGATTTATCTTATTAAGCCTTCATAATTCTGATAATTAAGAAAACATTAATTTCATTATCAATTTACATGTTTGTCAGCATTTGCTCATTCTAAATTGTTCACTTTTGTATCAATCACTTGTGAGGTTTTGTGACACCGCATTTAGCAACGGAAGTGGCATATCCGCTCCCAAGTGCCAAGTTCTCCCAAATTTGTACGTGAGAAATAATTGAATGTAAAGAATTGCATGTTTCGCTGTTCAAGTTTGGAAACTGAGTCACTTAGCAAAATTTGTATTTTATTGCAGCTTACCACTTACGGAGGTGGTAGTTGGAAATAGCGTCAAAGCAAAGTGTTTCACACGTACAACAAATCTATGTTCTTAAAGGAAATGGGCGGTCTTTACCATCGAACCCAGGACCTAAAACCAATAGGATATCCTGTTACATTTTTTATATCATGTAACTTTGTTAACGAATCGCGAGTAACGAGATCTATTGGGACTGTCTTGTTGCTCAATTGTGACGTTGGCAGGGAACATTCACAGTGCTCTTGAAATCACTTCTTTTCGACGTTCGAAGAACAAGGTGCAACGCCAACACGACTCCATTTCGCTTATTCAATTAGAAATTGTTCGATAATTATAATGGTCGCGTGGTCTGAGGCGTGGGCCCTGTGGCGCTTGGTCACTGGGACCGTGGGTTCGAATCTCACTCAAGGCATGGATGTTTGTCCGCGTCTTTCTGTATTGTGCTGTCCTGTGTACAGGTAGAGGCCTTGCGACGGGCCGATCCCTCGTCCAAGGAGTCCTACCGTCTAATAGATCAAAGCCAACGAAAGTTGGGACCCGCAGTGCTTAGGCACTGAAGAACGGGTCGCCTAAGTATCTTTAATTAAAATCTTAAAGAAATTAAGTGTCGCGAGGAGCAAGATACAAGCATACATTGTGTAACTGTAACAAATTTAAACCGATCCTGTGATAGTAACCAAAGAAATCAATATTATAATATACACTTGAGTTGTTTTGTGACATTTTCTACAATACAGCGCATCAATTATTTCACCAGCTAGCTACAAACAGACCGTGAACATGCCCAGAGAGAAAGTTTCACCCTACCATTGCAACAAACGTCCAACCTGGGTTAACGTCATTGCCTCCAACCAACTCAATTAATCCCATATAATATTACCTATCACTGTCTATGAACGTAATGCAATTGATTGTAAGCTATCCAACACTCCGTGAGGGTAAATAGGAGTGTAGCGGTTGCAGGCACCATCGATATCTTCACCGCCGCGAAAACATCAAATCTCATTGAAAGTTAAAAGTAAAATCAATAAAATCTTCTCGGGCAATCAGCCGCGTTATTGCTTGTACTCGCCGCGAATATCTCAAATCCTTGAAAGTAAAATATTTATTTCAAACCCTATAATTATTACAAGCATGTGTCTCATAAAGATACAGGCAATATTAAAACATACAACACTGTAATTCCATCTGCTACATTGTATAAAGTAAAACGCTCTCACACTTCTGGCAACCCATTTCTGACAAGCGTTCTTTGTCAAAAAGCAAATTACAATGAAATCAGATGCCAGAGCCCACCAAGGGCTGTAGAGCAAGAGAAGACGAAGAATAAAATCAGAAAACAAAGCAAACAATAAAGTTATGTCAAGTGTCAAAAATGTCCACTCCTTCCTTCACGTTTGATGCAACCCGGTTAAGAGACCGTGAATCACTGGTTCACTAGAGCAGTGGTTTCAACCTGGGGTACGTGAAATTTAAAAAAATATATATTATTTTATGATAAACACTGAATAATCAGTAATGTAATTTATTTAATTTATTTTAGATGTAGATTATATACTCTGTATAACTTGAATTATACACCAACAACTTTGGGGGTACAAAGTTGAAGAGAAATTATATCTGGGGGTACGCGAACAAAAAAGGTTGAATACCACTGCACTAGACGATGTAAAGTCGATTTGGCACAGAAGAATCGGGAAATGGATTCCTAAACTCATTCTGGAAATTTAAGTAAAAACGAGATGCGAGGCAGACAATGAACATTTCTTGCACTTTTGAAAAAGACATCTTTGCATTTCGACAGTTGAAAGACAACTGACGGACCAAAGTGTAGATGGAAGGACAGTGCAAATAAATCTTTAAATTAATGAAGACTGCGCTTCTCTGTCTCAGGACAGGGTCCTCTGACAAGCTCTTGTAAACACGATAATGAACCTTGGAGCAGGTGAATTTCTTGACCAGCTCCACGAATAAAAACGCATTTTTCCAATAGTGAGTCAATTACTTTGTTAAAAGCTGTCGTATTATCAATAAAAAAGTAAGGGGTAGGTTTTGGTTCTGGCCGTTAGGGGAGGACGATGTCGGAGTAAGATACAGAACTTCTGCGAAAATTTCTGAAAGTGTGACGTGTTTCCATGAAACTATAAAACGGCTGAGTAACCCGTTCCGCAGAAAACCTATTACCACACCAGAGAGGTGTTCGTATTCTCACTTGTACCTGTAATAGGTGCACTAATTGCAGCTAACGTCCTCACAAACTGACTACCAACACAGGAATACACTGTCCGGATCTCAAAATGCAAATAGTATCCCCTAAAAGTCTTTACAGAAAGTGGTGAAAATATTGCAATATTTTCATTGTACGAACAGCAGCAGAGACTCTGGTCATGCTGTAGCTCCGTAGTTCGTCAGACATGCTGTGAGTGTGGTTCAGTTGTAATCCGTTCGTGTCGAGCGAGCATCGTGTAAAGATAGCTGCACCATTAAAGGTTTGCACCAAACACAAGCAACGTCCAATAGTCCTTGTTTTGCGTCTGAAGAAATGAAAGGGGCAGAGATCCATCGACAATTGGCTGTCAAATATGCCACAATGAAGTGCGTAGAAGCGGACTGAAATGTTTAAAAACAACCGGACCAGTGTTGCTGTTACAGTCTGGTAAGGATCGCCATCCACATATGAACAAAACATAGAGCGTACAGACGCAATGTTTCTTCGAAAATACCGGTTAACTATCGCGGAAAATTACTGCAAGACAAAACATCAATGTTGCTCAACCATGGTGCAAAAACGTTTTTGTGGTAACCACCAACTCGACACAAATGGACTGCAACTGAACCACACTCGCAGCACGTCGATGCCTGACCGTGAGCTACAGAATGACCAAGCCTCTGCAGAGTTGCCAATCACACAACGAAAACAGTCCCTTACCTTTTTAAATTCCTCTAGAATATTCTGACACAGACGTTGTCGGCAAAATTTTAGTCGTATCCACTTCATACTTTCAAGTCAGCCCATTAAAGCTTTAAGTTACTCTGAAATTCACTGACAGTATTTCAGAAAACTGTCATAGACCCACTGTGAAAGCCATTACATTTGTGTGTTTTAGACGAGTGTAGATGCTGAGTCATTCCTTGATGGGGTCTGTTACCATGAAATTACTCTTCGCTGTCGGGAACAAAGAAGGAAAAGCACTTTGGGTCATTGGACCTGCACAGTATATTTCTTGTCGTAGAAACGAACAGAGATGCCCGAGATATAATTGAATAATTGAAGACGCACAAACACTAAATCAAATCATGCTTTTGTTTTTCTTCATCGTAAACATGTCCATTCAGCTAATAAAAGCAGTAACATTAAAAAGTAAAAAAAAAAAATCTGGTATCTTCACCCTCTCTAGAACTCTAATTTCTTTCACGAACAGCAAAGTTACACACGGCCATTATCTCACTTGGGACTATACGTTTTCGAGAGGCCTAGAGCGGAACTCATGTGTGTGAGTCTATTAAAGTTAATCATTTTGTTTTCTTTAAAAACAGGGTGAGTGAGTAGCAAACCCAATTCTTTGCCACGTGGTGGCTGTTTAAGGTAACCAGACAAATCAGCTTTATTTGTACATACGAAAAAGAAATTTATAATGTTGGTCATGTCACTGTGTAAGTCCGTGTGTTTGCACCCCCTCCCCCCATCTTCTAAGTTTCAATTCTCAGATTTTCGTAAGACTTGGTATGGATATCGTGCCACCAAACGAGTATCATTCTCAACATTTTTAATTTCACATCAATAAAAAGCAACATGGCGAATATGTGAACCTGTGAGGTGGGCGCGAAACTAGTGCCACTACCGCAATGTCGCGTGATTTTTAAATTCTGTTCAGTTTTAAGTTTCGAAAAAAATATTCAGTTAAACATCACATGGCGGCGGCTTGAAAATTACACAGAGCCGAAGGTTCGATAGTAATATCGGGGCAAAGGTAATTAAATGTTGTGGTGGTGGTGGTAGTATAAGTTAAACCTTGCTCTTGTTTGAACGTATCCAGATTCGCAGTTATAAGTTAATTCCTGTTTGGAATTTCGGGTTCTCATGGCCGAGAAATGACGATGGCTGTCTTCTGGGCTGTAGTGCCTCTTAATATGATAGAATATTACAGAGATTTCAGAGGTACTTGCTGCCGCTCTGAAACGTCGATAAACTTCTAACAGAGTATACGGCGCAGGAACTCATAATACAGCCATCTTCCTGTTACTTTGTATGTGATGAAATCATTATTTTTCGTGCCCTGTAGGTTTACACAAGCAAAACATATGTAAAAATAACATTCTCAGACAACACAAGTTACAAAACCATCTTCGTCTCATTAATTAAAAGAAACAGGACTTAACCATTTACTTAAAATAACTTAACATCCCCACCCAGACTGCCTGTTGTATACGCTACCTGGCGCGACTGGTTTCAAATTACATTTATTTGATCACTGGCGGAATGTAGCCTTCACAATACAAATCAGTTGACATTCCACAATTGTGCAGTATGGGAATGTATGTTCGTGTAACATTCCTATCAATATTAACTGCATCTAACCCATTTACATGTGTACTTCATCTATCAATAAGTGTCTGGTCCGACTTACACAGCATCGCATTGTATGCTGACGTGTATTATCATAGCTTACCTATTTGGAATGCCCTGTGTAAACTGTCGATTATGGCCTCTGATTCAAACAGTCGATGCTTTGTTAGAGTTAGCTCAGCAGGAGGTGGTCAGTTCTAACGGAATTAAGTGGTACAGCGAGAACTGAAGTGTTCTAGACAAAGAAACTAAAATGATTTTTCCTATGGTTCATCAATGAGACTAGACCAGCTATAAACCTAATTGGTTCGTGGGACTAAAATTTGTAGGACCATTTTATCAGCATGCTTTCATATGGAAAACGAAGGACACACAAAAGGTGTGCCCGAAACATGTAACTCGCATACATCTGCATGCAACACAGTCCTTTTCAAGACGCTGACGATCGCAGAGTTGTATAAGAAATTGTCTTTCAGGTAATTAAAATGTTCACAACACTCAACTGTAGGATCCTACCTTCTGACACACGGAATTCAGTCCACACCAAATACCCTCTTTAAATAACGTCTATTTCGTTGTTATAAACAACTAACATGGTCTCTTCCTTCAGATTTTTCAGCTAACATTTTATGCATTTCTTGTTTATCACATGCCCCTGTCAACTCATCCTCCCTAATATGAAGACCATAATCGAACACCATCTATCATTTGATGAGAAAGTTTGATAACGGATAAGCAACCATTCATGTTTTGAATTTAAGAGAATGTACCAAGTCTGTGAGTGGGAAACTTCCGCTGGAATTGCCGATATGACCTACCTGTTAAAACGCGGCACAGCAACAAAATAGCCACTGATTAGCCCCCGCAGGAGGGACTCCGCGAAGACCCAAAGCAATCACACAGGGCACTTGTCAAACACGGACTTTCACTAGTGAAATCCTTTGTAAGTTAGCTTATGAATGGCTTGTCACAGGGAGTTTGAAAAGACAATTTGCAAGGATACGATCACTCACATGACGCCAAGAAAACACCCATTACGGCTTGTCCTTACTCACGAATAAGACAAGGTTTCGGAGAAACAACAGGCCCAAAGGTCACTGAAAAAGAGGCCATCTACCGCCGCCTTCACGGAGCCTGGTGTGAATAGCAGAAGGAAAACAACTGGTTATACTGTATATAGCTAATGATATCCTTAGATTGTGTGAGGCCATAGTGGAGCTGTGAACTCGACACTTTGCCGGAGGCAACATTAAATCCTGAGTCTGGCAAAGTAACGATCTTTAGCAACGCCTACAAACTGCGGTCTAATATACGAGTAACTGCGACAAATCATCCATACTCCCTGTGCGTTACAACTGACGAGAGAGTTGAGTGGTTACAAAGTGAATCCTTCCATATATGTTACAGTTAAAAGTGTCATAAACATAAGTTACTGAGGGTTTACGTGTGTTTCATGCCCAAAGACTGGATAAATTATGACTATGGCTACAAATAAATGACAACATATCATGCTGGGAGTCTATGTGTTATGCTAGTCGCAAGATATCTCCGAGCACTACAAATACACACGCGGAAGGGAAACACCGCCACACGATAGCTTGAGGCGTCATGCTGCCGACTTACTGTGCCGCAGCCCAGGCTCCAGAGGCTTTGCGTCCAGTGCACTAAACAAAGAGGCGAAAGATGTGCTTCTACGTCTCCTAAATCCGTCTCCAGCCCCGTGTGTCAGCCGACATCACGATACCTTACAACCCGTAAGCGGCCAAACCCATACATATATAACTTCAATGTCGTTTCACCCTCGACAATAACGAGAAACACGCAGCGCCGTGGACGAACGCCCAAGAGGAGTCAACGTATAAGACGGTAAGGGTTATTGTCTTGGGACGGGTGAAATGAACATTTGGTTAAGAGAAATGATCATTAGCATCCTCGTCATGGAATTTTTCCCAGCCTCCTGTCGTTTCGTCGTTTAGAAGTGCTTGTGTTATCTTCACTATTTTATTCAGACACCTCAAATCTCTGCTACTCGCGTAAATAAGTAAAACCGTTTCATAAACAAACAAAAGAAATTTTTATATAGGAGACAAAACCAAGTGACAAACTTAATGGTAACAATGATTACTCAAATTTAATGTTTTTCCTTAGTGAATGTAAATTAGTTTTAATCTGTTCTCAAACAGCTGAAATTCAACACATTTTCGGATGATTTATTACAATATTTAAGATTATTTTTCCCTGTATTCTGTTGACGGCACATGAATACAGGGCCTACCATTTATAGTTTACACCTATTACGTAGATCAACCTCTTAAAACATTTCCTTGGCCATCTTTATAAGAGAAACAAAGTAAAGTAGGCCTAATTAGATCAACCTTTACGTCTTAAAGCACTGGTGCAGCGTTACTTGTTTGTCCTAATATCATAAATTGGAAATACCTGTTGTAGAACAGCACCATAAAATAATAAATGTGTCATTCATGTGAGGTTAGGATACATTTCAATAACTGTCTTCTATGTATTAGTGTTGAAATTATCTTATATTTTTTCTTCCAGTTATGAAGAAATAATAATCTACGTATATTTTTAGAAACTTTATAAACAAGATTTAAATTTATCTCCCAAGAACTGCGGTACATTTAATACAAAATATAACAGTATTAATATGAAAAACAAACAAGTCTTTAAAAGCGTATCTCCATAACCTCATACTATGTGAAAATAAATATGCTTTATTCTTGTTGCTTTGAAATTAATGGCATATGTGTCTGCTTATATGAAGAGTCAAACAATTCAGACAAGGAGACTAATGATGGTGATGCCATGTTCGCTGCCAGGCAAAGAAACTTGGCTGCTTCTCATCTGCTGAACTGGTACTACCCTTCTTTCTCTTCTTAGCAGGTACATTGTGGGCCTTAAGTCATATCCACATCTTCCTTTCACTGTTGGAGATTAAACGATGTTATCTGTTTTAAGGGCATGTCTTTGTGCGGTCAGCACAAAAGCTGGTCCGCGATTGCTTACAGCATATAGTGTTTATAATGGACGCAAATGATCCGTTAACTCTGAAGAAACCCGAATGTTGAGAGTTGTAAGGCAATGTCGGTGTTTCTTTTGTTTATCACACTCAGTGAAGACAAACTTAACAGATCTTATACGGCTTCTAGGCCAACGAGTAGAAACAAGTTTTCGCTTGAAATTTGTCTCCGCTGTTTGCCGTTGGTATTCAAATGGGAGGTGTGCACTGGATAGGTTGCGACGTTCATAAAATAGCCTTCGACAAAGTACAGAGTGATTCAAAAGGAGCGCCTTAGAATTTTTATTCCTTCCAACAGCTGTTACCGCCAGTGTGTCACGATGACTGGTAATGCATATCCTGACAAGTATCCAGTGAGACAATCACTGACTGCTAGTAAAATTTCCGTACGCAGAAGCGTTTGCGAGTGGCAAATGCTCGCCGAGCGACAAAACAGCTGAAATTACTGCCGTAGCGATTTCAAGCAGTCCATCAGCTGCAACAACGGGTTACGGCTGAAAGAATTCAATATTACCACTGATGGCGTCGTCTTTTCGTGCGTCAAGAGGTTCAAGTGTGGTAGTTGGGGCTGTTTTAAATGGAACATTCTGCATCACCAAAACTATTCGAAGCCTCTTTGTCTCCTGTCACTTCCAAACGTGGGCAGTAATATATAATACCACCAGCGACGTTTGTGGATGTATGCAGTGGCGTTAGTAACTTCTATTATGCTGAGAAATAACCACAAATATATCTGATACGACTCTGACTGTATTATGAAATATCTTTCGTCGTCTTAGCAGTCTGCAGAATGTTCTAACCTGTCCATCAAGACTTTTATGAACGTCTTCAATTATATAGAAGACATCATTATTTCTTAGGCACAGAATGCCTTCATTATTGACAAACTCTTTCCAGACGTTTCTTTGGTTGTTTGGTGCTTATAATGAGTTAAATCGTCATTTGTTTTAACGACTCTTTACACTTTACCGACTATAAGATTAAAATTTCGATTCTCGGCCCAAGCTTTCTTATTGTCTAGCGGGCCGCCGTGGATAATTTACTGAAAGTTTATGGCAGTTCAGTATTAAACCTCGACCCGACACAGTAATACTTCTAGATGTCTTCCGCTAAACACTTCATGTCTCTATCAACTCATCACCGACTAATATTGAACATCAGATGAACCACGCCATATATATAAAAAACAATACCTTCGTTCTAATATATAAGAGTAATCTGATAAGAACAGCTTCAATAAACTGCATAACATTGTAAAAAATTGTATTTCGAGTTTTAAATTTACCAATCTAATTTATACCTGAGGACGGTTAAATATAACCGAAACATGTCGTAAGAGACGTTCCAATTTGTAAATCGATCATTCGATGCGGAACGTGAAATGATATTTTAAATATTTTATATTTTATTATCTTATTAAAATTGTGATTTGACGTAAAATATTAAAATATTGAAAATTCTAGGCAAACAGATTCAAACCAAAATCTGTTTTATCATTCTTACTACATATACACTTAAACTATGCAAATATCACACGGTAAGTATTTCATTACCATGGAGAATGATACAATATTAGAAACATATGAGCGGGCAGCAGATTAGAAACCCGCGGTGTAATTTCATTCTGAGTTGAATTCATCCTATCTATAATGTAGGGTGGCGACTTTGTCTACAATGAGATATAACTTTAAATTCCGAGCGCCAAGTCGCCATCGCGTCTAAAATTTTCACGACAACACCCAATTCTTTTAATATTATTCCGATAGTTCTGTATATATGCATGTTTTTAAAACTTTTTGATGTCATCTGTAAAAACAATGGATATTTTATTTCGTAACATGACAAAAATATTATTTCCATCTCTGATATATAAATCAGAAATATATCTAAACTTTCAGGTTTTGGGGCTCGCTCCTAAATTTGCAAGATACATACACATTCACGCACGAGCGCACACACAGACACAAGCATGAACGCACAAACTGACAACAGCTTGCGGGCAACCGCTTGAAAAAAAAATTCTAATCTGTCCCCAGAAGTAAGAAAGGCTTACAATATTAGTAGAAGGCAAAACTTTCAGAATATTTAAATATTCATTCACGTTCGTAGTTACGGTAAGACGACCATACTCATCTAGCTCGTATTAGAATGTGGTTCAACCTTAGTTTCGTAGCAATGCAGAATATTAACTAAGAATATCAAGGATGATGATGAAACGCCCTAAACGTTTTCAGATACCGTCCTCCAAATTGCTCCAGTGGTACCATCAATGGCGGTACCTTTTATGAATAATAAATTAAGATACATAACATTAACATGTAAGTTCTCAAACACTATTCTAGTCACTCCTTTTTCATATTAATTTCCATCTTATACTGTACTATTTATGGCATTGGTTGCACTTCAGTGCCTGCGGATTCTAAATCACTTCCAAGGATAACTTCATTTTATTTTAGATATACGATTGTACTGGGATGGTAAGTTCAAGAAGGCAACGTTTCAGGTCGTGTTAGGTAATCAGACTGCTCATGGGGCATCGTAATGTCGGCAATAAGTACAAAGCCAGTTAGACAGGGCAGTAACCAACTGCTTGATTTTTCATAGCTCTCATATCTGTATGTTTTACAACCAACTTCATAGAATGGAGCCCAGCTTGAGAAGTTAATAGTCCTTCACCTAGTTTAGAAATACCCCGAATTTTATGGAATCCAAATGTTCAATACCGTATTCACAAAATCCCGCCACCCTCAGCCATATAAATCAAAGCCACACCCTCATATCGTATCACTTTAAGATGCGTTTTAATAATATTCTACCATTTACACATATGTCTCCAAGATGATCTTGTCCCTTACTTACAAACCAAAACAATTCATTTAATCTATTCTTGTGAATGACTAGAACCAAACAAGGCCAATTACAAAATTATGTATGACTGTGTTTCAGCACGATTCTTACTTCAACATAGATTATCTATATGACAGACACTGATTCTGTTACCATTCCTACAACATGAAGGCCGTACCGACTTGGAAGATTAAATTAACAGCTCCATCACAATGCAGCTTGTTCCACGGGTGATACGTGTGTGAAAAATAATCACTCGTTACCGTAAAAAAATGGTAAATGAAAAAACCCAGAATGATCACAAAAAATAATTTTATATGACGAAAACACTGCAAACAGATAAGTAAAAATATTTATGGTTACAAATTTTAACACATTCTAAATTTTATACAAAACAGCTGTAGTGTCTTACTTTGTTACGTGGATGTAGCGTGAACGTACGTATGATCCAGGAAAAAAATGGGGTTCGAGTTGGCACGTCAGTACTAATATCCCTTGAAAGTGAAAATATCTAAGGAAATTTTTCTGGGTATAATCGCTGATTTTATAAAATAAACTTAGAAATAGCATCACATTTCAAAAACAAAGCAGATACAAATTCGGAAACCTAAAATGCACCATGACAATGCCTACACTTATCTGTAATCGTTTGTAGAAATTACTCAGTATGACAAAAAAGGTTAACAAATGTCACTGCCTGGCATTGAACACAAAAACAATCTATATTCACTAATGTAATCGGTCATATGATCAGGAAGAAAACACCTCACCATCTCATAGGTCGGTTCCATAAAACTGTCTGTGTCGTACATTCTACATATGGAGAGTCAGTGATAAGGTACAAGACTCATTACGGACTCCGGTACATCTTCATTCAGAACAAAACACGCCGGAAAAAAATTTGATACTGAACATAGTTACACACAAGTAATTAGAATTATGCATGTACCCTGTATTTCATTATTCAATCGTCAATTTATTATATTTAAACTGCTGTTCGTAACATGAACGAAGTTGAGCCATAATTAAGACGCTGAATCTACTATACTGGGTTACCTTAGTGTACAGATATAACGTGTCGAATACCGGAGTCGAATGCCCCTGAATTTAAGCTAGTGCCTTTCGTCATATTTTTCCAGGCCAACAGGAACAGTTCCAAACAGGATATGACACTTTCAACAGCAATTCATAATTCGCCCACATTCATTGCCAACATTCTTGCAGCAACACTGCAGAATTGCTACAATTTGCCTCCATATGCAGCGTGGTCAAAGGCGTGAGTATTGGCCGCTCGAACAGCCAGATCGTAGGTTCGAATCCCATTAGAAGCGTCTGCTGTGTTGTCCTGTGTAGGTAGAGAGGCTTTGCGACGGGCTGATCTCCCCCCAATCCAAGAGTCCTACCAAATGTGGTAAAAAAAGAAAGGGTTCAAAAATCTGGTTGAAAAATTTTCCACGATCAAGGTTCAGGGTGGGCTATATATAACAGAGGTCCGCACGGGCCTACGCCTGGGCCTCTGACCAACCCGGCTTTCTCGGGCCATTTTCTATTTCAGAAAGAAAAAGTTTACAGCTGTTCTCACTCTATGCTCGTGATCCAGTAGGTCTCTGGAAAACAAAACCCACAATCTTGATTTTCTCGGGGATCTTCGTAGCTGCCCCTCCCAGAAATAGTTCGAGATAACATCTTACAAAGTTGCCATCCAGTATCTTAGTACCGCTCCTCAAACGCCAAAATAACCCCAGAAGTTCTTAAAGCGTAGTCAAACAATTCATTCAAGGATTACTGGCATTTAAGTATTCTAAGAAAAATATTATTGATATGACAGTCAGGACAGATTCTAAATATATCAGAACGTCGGTACCAGAAGCAGGCTTCAAGCTTCCGTCATCAGAGAATTAGCAGAAGGAACGCTTCAGATAAGAGACTGGCCGGGCACAAGAAACAGTCTGGACGTTTCGGCAAAGACAACATACACCGGTCGGCCATGCCGTAGCCAGCAACTTCATCGTCACAGACATCCTGGTTCATACTTGTGGTGTAAGGGTAAAAATGCTTACGCCCACAAGAAACATTCCAAAGTGTCATCACATATTTCCTTTCTAGCACGGGTATAAGGAACTGGTAATTCTGTGCTTTATTTTTAAATGTCGTCGATATTACGAAGGGAAATCGGCATGTAATTTTCGTAGTAGCAACCTTAAACAATCGTCCCCAAATCTAATAACTAACGACTGCTTAATAATGTAGTGAAACGAAACAAGAGGGAAGGTGTAATGAAAAAGGAAACTTCAGGCAGATTTGTTGAAACAGTAGAACGGCGTTTAATAAGATTTCCTTCAGTTCAATCCCCAACACGGAATATTACGAAATGCATATTAAAAGTATGAAACCGTAAATGGAACCAGCCATTTAAGACGTACAGAGCACGGTAACATCAACGCGTACTTTAACAAATTGTTATACGGAACTGGATCAACGTCGCTAAGACAAAAGCGAGTGGCGGGGTTCTGTGAACACGGTGGCGAAACTAACGATTTCACACAACATGGGGAATTTCTTGAACAGATGGGCGACTATAAACTTCTCAAGAAGGACTCTGAGAAAGTTACTTTAGACGCGCAAATGGTAACCATGGCTACATAATTGTGTAATATAGCTCATATCATTTTTGCATTCACCTACTTTAAACTTGTTATAAATAAATATAATTTAGTGGACAATGCCACAAAGTTACTACTTCGTCTTGATACAGACAAAAAGATACGTGTTAATTATAACGACAGGCGATTAATAAAGAACATGCCCTGCAGACCAAATGTTAGACATTCGCAGTCTAATCATTTCAAGTCTGAACAGACTTGCTTTTAATTAGTCAAGGTAAAAAAGCTGTTCTTGACATGTCCCAACGTTTTTCCATCAACACTTACAAGTGCCTTACAATGTTCTCTACTTAGTAACAAAAATATTTCTTAAACAGCCAGTTCCTCAGATCAATAAATTCCTTACAACGAGTAACGAGTACTTTCACTTCCAGAATTTAAATTAATACATGCATCTTGTTTCTCACACTTTCTCTAATTGATATTTTATGAAAATCTGTTTTTGCTCTGTCAGTATATTAACCGACTAGTGAACGGATGACCACATTTCGATGTCCTTCACTGTAAAATTCAGATCCGCTCTGCGGCTCACCAACCTCCTGTACTTAAATTCTCTTATGTCCAAATACACTACACAGGAGCTGGGACCGAAAAATCTCATACTTAAGTCGAATCCCCTATGAGCGGAACAATTTCACCCAAAATAAATAATAACAAACACGTAAAAACTGCACTGCAACAAAAAATGACAATCGATGATTATATAGATGACAGATGCGGTAAAAAAACATTCATCTGTAAATCCAACACGTCAGAATCTTCTACCGTCCTGTCTCCAACTCAAAAACGCAAAGACCAGAATATAAAAGACTAAAAAAAACTACAGTATTGACTGATGTTTTGGGAGACAAAGCGGGAAGCGTGTAGACTGGATTCATGTGCCTAGGGATATGCACTGGTGACGGGCTTTTGTAAACATGGTACTGAACATTTTGGTTCCTTAGAAGACACAAATTTCTTGATTAGCGCTGGGCGTACCGTCAGCTTCTCAACAAATACTCTTATCCACGGAGTTAATTAGTTAGCAGTATGTTTACAATAATTAAAACTACATAAAGTATCACTGGTGTTAGAAAATCTGAAAGTTTATTAGCCTCGGAATGCACGACAGCCAGTTGACGCAACGACTCCCATTTCCCCCGAAATTCAATTTTAACAGCTTCCTCGCCTATAATCCCTTACTTTCAAGTAGCTTCTCTCCATTACGTTTCACTGCCAAATTCTGGATGCATTTCTTACAAAGTAGACGAAAATTAAGTCACTACATAACGCATATCACACGCCTTTCCCCTGTCAATTTGCCATGTCGGCCCAGATTGCAACAGGATATAATAAAGGTTTAGACTCTCCACTGTGAAAGTTACATCAAAGAACTTCTTAAACAGCAATGTTAGAGCCACTCGGATATACAAGACTGACCTCGCATCAAACAACATAGAACTTTTAAATACGACGCAATAATATACAGTAGATTCCGGTTAATTGGGCCAAATCTCAAAGAACAAACCTTTTTAACTCTTTACTTGGAACTTTGCAAAATCGGGGCAGCCGCTTAATTGGACCAAAGTGTTCTAGTCCCGAGGTGTCTCAATTAACCGAATTCACTGTATTCAATAAATATTCTAATTCCATCAGTGTGTACAAATCTATCGCAAAGACGTACATTCTCGCAAATTATTTTATTTAATCTCGTTAAATATTTATATGACACAAAAGACGAAAGTCCTAATAACGTAATTTACATTTGTACGATGAACGGTTTTTGAGAAAAATGATTAAGTTCGAGCAGACTTTAATTCTATGAACCAACATCAAATTCGCCCTAAAACTTTCAGTTTACACAAATAATGCCAATTTTCACCGAAATTCGGCGACCAGTTTCGGAGACGAAAACTGCTTACGGATGGCTGAACAGATAAACCGATTTCATAAAATGGTGAAAATTTGCTAAAAAAACAAAGTACGTGTACAGTCTAGCCATTATGTATCACGACACAACAAACTGCATGTTGAAAACGTTCAAATGTCAGTACATGAAGACTAAACCATGAACATAGCTAAACCAGAAACCAATTAAAACTACCACGAGGCTGACACAAAAATCCCTAAAGAAACAGAAAATATATACAAAACAGAAGGCTCTTTCATGTATTTATACCGCATATCCGACAAGTAGGGCGTAGCATGAAGCTTTCAAGTAGAAGAAAACTAATTTTAACTCCCTCACGTCTGTCTCTCCTTGATAGTTTAAACACATGTTACGAGCAGGACACTGGCCCACTTCCAGATGATGTAGAAACGTTATATAAAAAACGCTTAGCCAGCCAAAAAACACGGCGCCGCCAAAACTGGCGTTTAAAGAGCCAACAAAGATTATGGGCATTACAAACTTAGATTATTCTTCAACTATTTCAGATTGAGAAATCATGAATAAAGAAAAGCACTAGTAACTGTCGCATTAAATTACCCAAAATTTCGTTGAAACAAAATATTACACAGTGTCTTAAATATACTTGGATACTGTGCCTGAGCACTGCGGGTCCCAACTTTTCGTTGCCTTGATCTATAGACTTTTTGGTAGGACTCCTTGGACGAGGGATCGGCCCGTCGCAAGGCCTGTACCTGTACACAGGACAGCACAGAAAAATGCGGAGAAACATCCATGGCTTGAGTGGGATTCGAACCTACGGTCCCAGCGACCAAGGCCCACGCCTCAGACCGCGCGGCCACTGCGGACCCCAGTCTTAAATATACAAATATATATCATTAAGTAGGCCTATTTATTACATGCAGCCAGAGTCTTTTAGTTAAAGAATTCATAAGATGGCTGCCTTCTGGGTTGTTGTGCCGTGTAGTCTGGTAGAAGTTTGCAGACGTTTCAAAGGTAATTTTCAAAGGTGAACTGACCAGACTATACGGCAGACAGCCATCTTCATACTCGCTGAATTGAAAACCTGTAATCTAGCTCAAAGAAGTGAAGTCAGCTGGTTGCTTGGATACCTAGTGGCTACACTTTCTTTTGTATAAACAGCACAAATTCTGACGGCTGAAGTAAGCTAACTCTTGGCTGTCAAGATATGGCTCTGGCTGTTTGGTCCATGTTGGATTTATGGTGGACAAGGTGGCATGAAGACAGCAAGTAAATGATTTGCTCCTTGAATTCATTCTGGAACCGTTTTAACCTTTACAAAAAACCTTCTACGCTATACAGTGTTCCAAATACATGTATACACACATTCAATTAATAAAATAAATACATTTCAACAAAAGAAACCATTACATACGTCAGTATTGGCACTGAGTGAATTAGTGAATCAAGTGTAGGCGTTCTAAAATAACCGCCATTAGCTTCGTCGAACAGACGAAGCTATGAGCAACAGACAAGCAGTAAACATCTTTTTGGGACACGCTTTATATAGTATTCTTATGGAAGAATTATTGAAGTTTAAAACATAATTCTTCTGTGATGTTTTATACTATAACAAATTCCGCGAACATTTTCTGATTTCGGCTTTCACGGCACTTCACTTTTAACACGAATTCTGCTTGTTGGTGAAGGAATCATGAATTATATTTATGGTGTATTTAACAACGGTGTCAGCAGTTGATACAACACAGTACATAAATCATAAATAATACAACAGAAAGGATATTGAAGTGGCAGCAGAGCAATTTTAGGCCCTTTCATAGCATTCATCTGGAAGGGAGGGCTAAGGGAAAACCACGAAAAAACCTGCCTGGACAGACGATCTTTGGGTCATGATTTGAACCCAGGACCTCCCAAGCACGAATAATAAATTCTAACCACTATGCCGTAGTAATAGTTGGCATCATGTAGACGTTTCAGAGATCATGTCTCCAACTTCAGGTAATAATCGCTTCAGGTTTAACATGCAAATACTAAGGTACTCCTGAACATAGGCAATACAGCCTACACAATGACGTCACACATAAGGAGGATCCTCACGTCTTCACTGTGGCGGTCTGGTTCACGTTTCAAACTGTGACGTCAACAGTACAAAAAGCACAATGCTGTTTCACTTTCCAGTATTTTTACTATTCTTCATAATAAACGAAATTAAAAGCTGTGTCAAATATCTCACTAATGGCTGATCTTGTTATTGAAAATAAATAATATGTAAACATGTCTGCATTAATATGCTTAATTTAGCATCACACCAAGAACTATTGTCATGTATTTGTCTTGCAAGCCATGAATGAGTTCAGAACAATGGGTGAATTTCGTCAAGAGATCTGGCAAAAGTTAAGCACCCCGTCCACAAATAGTCTCATCAACTTCAAAAAAAATAAATATGCATCAAACTCAACGATCATAAATGACTGCTAAAATCCAGTTACAATCTCATTTTGAAAAAAATATAGCACAGCATAAGTCTTTGTTTCTTGCCAGTTTCGTTCACCAGGCATTTTAAGCCTATACCATCTTATGCTAAATCTGATAGTTGCTCAGCTGGCCAAAATTTCCCAGTTGCTATGAAATCCAACACTTCGCAACTAAAACATCAATGGTTCTTCTGTTTCTTGCAATTTTGTTTCCAAAAAGAGATATTTATAAGCTACATAAATGTAACAAATTTACTACATGGTACAGATCTGACAAAATAATATCAGTAAGACGTGATTAAATCCATATCGTACAAGCCTGCTCTGGATGGAAACAGTTTTCAGATAGAAAACATAGCTGCTAATATACCGAATAATGTAACAAAACACTACACAGGGCCTTGTCTT
Source organism: Zootermopsis nevadensis (assembly GCF_977971745.1). Classification (NCBI taxonomy): domain Eukaryota; kingdom Metazoa; phylum Arthropoda; class Insecta; order Blattodea; family Termopsidae; genus Zootermopsis; species Zootermopsis nevadensis. Next base: position 7,854,206 of record NW_028259153.1, on the reverse strand, counting down.
CAACAAACATGTGAGGGATAAGAAACGCATAAAATATTTCACCAGAAAATGAGATGGAAACATCACTTGGGTGAGCTATATATAGATGGCAAAATATTAAAATCATTTTTAAAGAAATGTTGCTTTCCTGAGAATATGGCTCAGAAAAGGTCTTGTAAACATCATAATAAAACTTTGCATGAAATAAAAAGTGGAGAATTTCTGTAACAAGCTGTGCAACTACTAGATTCTCAAGAAGGCCTCTGATCAACTGCATTAAACACACAGAAGAAACAATTGCGATATGAAAGAACTCAAATTAATTCAACATTTGAAATCACAGGAAACTGTTCCCCACCCCTCATCAAAACTTCTTAAGGAAGAATGAGAAACACACGCACCTCTACACACTGCTACTGAACAGATATCAAGGAATGTAATGAGAGAAGTGATACAAACCTTCAACTTTTCCCATGGCAAGAATTGTGATGGTTTTGATGGCAGGCACTGCCCAGGCTGCCAGGTGAAAATACTGTGAATTTGCTTCAATGGCCTCATGACCCCACTTGAGTCCAGCAGCCAAAAACCATGTAAGTGTCAACACCACCCACCATATAGACGATGCCATGCTGAAGAAGTACAGTATCATGAAGAGGATTGTGCACCACTGGTGTTTTGTTCCTTGTGTGATTGTTGATACCATCTGCAAGTGCGGTAAATCTAGCGGGGCTGGGAACGGATCACGACATGCTATTGAATCACCAGCACCAAATCCCACCACATATGCTAGTGCTACCATGAGATAGCACACAGACAGAAATATGATGGGTCGTTCTGGATATCGAAAACGGTCTGTATCTATGAGAAATGTTAAGACTGTGAAGAGGCAAGAGGCAGCACACAACACGGACCAAACTCCAACCCATACACGTGCGAAATGTCTCTCGTCGTCACTGAAAAACATTCCGTGACAAGGTGCACCGCAATTCTTCTCCACTTTGTCACCCACTTTCAAGGAATAATCCATATCCTTAGGCACCTTGAAATGCACTGGACATACAAAACCGTAGTCTCTAGCTCCATCTGGGATCTTTGGAAATTTCGATTCGTAACTTGGTTGAAAAGGGTAATTATCTCCATGAGCAATTGGCCCTCCCGTGCGACTTCCACCTCCTGGCACATTTGTACTTGCAGTATTGTTTTCTCCAACACATATATCTATGCCAGTCTCTGGAAACTTTGCACAGTCTAGTTCTTCTGGCCACTGGAATCCAAAATTGTTCATAAGTTCCTCGCAACCATGTCGGGCTGATACACAAAGTGACCTACAAGGAGGAATTGCTTTATCTAGTATTGTGCACACAGGTGCATATATCGAACACAAAAAAAACTGAAGATCTGGGCTACATTTAACTTTTACTAAAGGAAAATACTGATGCACTTCCAGTCCAGCATCTTCTTGTTTCTGATGATTAAGAAGGTTGGGCATGATAGTCTCATTGTATTGTATGTCCATACAAAATGGGATTGTTATAGGTTCACAACGATTATGATGAGGGAGACTGTCCCGTTCGGTGACGCGTGATGTAATACCGCTACTTCGTTGGGATGCCGAAACTACGGCCACTGACCAACTCCACAGCATCCACACACAACACCAACTACCACGGACACTCATGGTCATGGTAACTTCACAACAAGCTTACCGATATTTGAAACACCGCCATAACACTTTACAAATGTCAAAGTTATTTCACTCATACTTCACTTTTCCTTCATCATTAAAATAAATTTCCTTGTAACAACTTTATTTTACAGTATTATCATTCATAACATCGTAACAAAACACAAAGTCCTACAGCATACGAGCCTCAAATACAACCACAGCACCTTCACCACAACCGTCCCCTATCGCTCTGTAACCAAAACAAGACGGAAAGAAACATGGCTGACATGAAGTCTCCATCGGTGAACAGTGTCGGCAACATAACATGTTTAATTTGCGCTAAACAGGTCTGTTATAGTCATAAGGTGAGAATTGAACTACATTTAGTCTGAAAAGTGAAATTATGTTTCGGTTATGAAATAAGCACTGAACAACCAATGTAGTTGCTATATGCCGTAAATTTCTGTTAGTAACAAATACACATACCAAGTTGATCGCTAATGTCATAGTTAAAACTTTCCGTACTAGATGGCATATGCTTTCAAATCATTTGGCCATCTAGTCACCGTCATACAAGCCAAGAATACATTGGTTTGAATAAGCCGCCTAGTTAACGTGTTATTAAACTATTTATTTTTCTTCAGGGCTGTAGTGAAACTAGGGGTCGTGGCACTTCTTTTAAGGGAAGGTGGTCAGCCTTGTCCCCACAATATTTTATTACAGAACATTTTCTAAAGTACAAAATCTTCATTACGAAATGTGCCACACAGGTAGTTAACGGGTTTTCCTTACGTATAATTCCTTTCATAGCACTATACTGATAAACAGTGTTCTTACAATTTGTTTGCAAAAGCCCAATTTCTTCAAAATTTTCAATTTAAAAAATATTTAATAACTTGATGGTTTTGTGTGTTAAGCAACTTAAAAAATTGTAGCTTCACAAACAGTATGGTTAATGGTATAATTTCACTTCTATTGCATGTAGTTTCTGGTAAAAATGGACCTATGTCTATAAAAACCAAGTTGTGGGATTATATAAAAAATGTATAAAAACTTATGTTTACAAGTATGTTGCTATGAAAAGAAGTCAGTAGATACAGAATGTCCATTACTATATGTGTACCAAATCTTATTACTGTAGTTTAGAAAATTGTACCTTAGTATGACAAAATTAAAACTGTACAGTTAGGACTTCCTCTTACAGTTTGCATGTTCAAACATAAATTGACTAATTTCTATTAGCCTACTTTCTACAATGGAAAAGGTGCTTACAAGGACCAATGTCACCTCCCAAAAGTATGATTGCTGTGTAGCACCTGACCTGGATGAGTTTGCTTCTGGTTTTAACTTTTAGGCACGTCTGGCCAAACGGACACCAGCACAGCCATCCCACTAAATAATAAAATATGAAGTGTGGCCCTCTAGAAACATACAAAAAGTATGTAACAAACTAAAACAGAACTTGTGGGTTGCTTAATTTCAGGTCTGTGTGAGGCATGTTTAAAAATGAGCATTCCATGAGCTATTTATCATTAAATTCTGCATTTAGAAGAGTAAAGCTAACAAGAGAGCTAATTTGAAGTACCCCATGATTCATGCTCAATCTGGAAATGGGTGGCAGACTCCAGTGACACCTCATTTTAATAAAATCATCCTACATATTAGAGCCCCAATGTACTTTTTTCAATGGAACATAATTACAAAGGACCAAATACTGTTTGATTGCACAAACTAAGTTCTTGATAATCTCTGCTAATCACAAATATGCGATCTGATCAGTGTCATGACAAAAAACTGTATTCCCTCATACTTTCAACATACTTCCAAAAACAAACCTTCTGTACAGTGATTCAACTATGAAACATTAAAAGGAGTAACATAAACAGAGTACAGAGCCATAGTACAGATAGGCATGCTATTCTTCCCCAGAACAAAGAATGGTACTGTATGGGTAATATCAAACCAGAGAATATCATGACAAGTTTTACAGTTGACCATAAATTGCACCTCATGGCTCAGAACACTTTGCATGAAGAAGAAAAAACATAACAGTACACATAAACCAAAATAAACTAAATGTATATATATATATATATATATCTCTGTAGTAGAAAACAGCTAGGTTAGCTCATTAATTATAGTGATTATGTTATGAACTACATGACCAGGGCTTGATTCTCAAGAGGCGACAATTTTTCTCTTTGACATCCAGACCAACTCTGGGGTGCCACCCATCTTCATGTGCAATGAGTAAAACTGGGTTCATTCTCCAGGAGAAAAGGGTGTAAAACTAACCACTCACCTCCATCTGGTGCTAAAATTAAGAACACACAGAGCTATACAGCCACTCCCTGGCATTTTTGTGGCAAGGTGCTTAATGAAGTACCAGAGCAAATTTACCTTCATCTCTAGTACAGAGTGATCACATGTTATAGGTACATGCCTCAGTCCTTATGAAACTGCATCCAAACACACATCAATGAAGATGCTGAAAGTGGTAACCCCTGGAACATATGTACAACTGGACATGGTACTCAAAACTTCTCCAGGAATGTCTTCAAACTAGTGGTGAATGTTCCCTCATGCTTGCATGTCACATATGACATCTTGCCTCATCTTGCTGGAAGTAGTCCGTAGTTAGATCACCAGCCAACTGGTGTACTGAAAACTGTGAGGTGTACCTGTGTTCTGGGTGAGGAAAGAAAATAAGCCTGATAATTTTCATGTCTGAGAAAAGTCGCACCACAAGCCAATCATGGTACTTGGGGATGGCATGTGGATTTTCCAAACCCACAAATGTGAACTTTACAAGTTCATGTACTTTCTGAGATAGAGTTGTATTTCACATGTAAACCACAGGATCCAGAATCACATGAATGCTGTATCACCATTAACTGTTGAAACCATACACAAAATTGCATATCTTCCTTATCTGCCAGCAAGGCTGTGGAGTCAGAAGCAATTTTATGTGGAGTCGGTAAAAATGTACCAACTCCGACATAAAATATTAAGAAAATTTCTATACCGTGAGCAGCCGGCGGCCTAAAGCTTAGGAAGATTCAACGACGCGTTGAGCCACATGGTGTGGGAATAATGCTTTGTTACCTTAAGAATACAAACTGTCTACAAATCAACCATTAGACGTAGGTAAAGAGTCTAAAAATTAGACTGATTCACGTGGTGGTGATGAAATCTCTTATGGTGCCATTTACCACTTTAGTAGGTTTACCCTCATTAATACATATTGGAACGAATGTCTGAAGACAGACTTCCTAAGGCTGCGCTCGGCTACAAACCTAGCGGGAAAAGAGATCGAGGTCGGCCAAGAAGATGGGAAGATCAATCTGAAGCCGGAACAGGCATTAGTGCCTAATCGATGATGATGAATACGTACATATCAAGCTTTTATGAAGGAGTCAGAGATTTTAGTACTGACAAGGATACAGATTGCTTTTCTTACTTGGCAGCCCTCCGACACGATGCAGAGTAGCTGCGATCTAGCCGATTTATAAATCAAAATTTCATTAATCTGGGTTCCAGTATCATACTTAATTAATCTGATGTCCAGAAATAGAGAAAAACCTTTCACAATGGACTAGCCATATCACATGCCAAGAACACTACAATCACAACCTAAAAGACTAAAATTTAACAGATGAGTAGTTTGATGTTTTGCACTGTTTATATAAAGGAGTAGAATCTTATAAAGGTGAAAAATGGAAAGGACAGAAACTATCATGCATATTACATATCCAAGGTGAGCCTTTATTATAAAACAAAACAACAAAACACATCTATACATTAAACTAAGAGTTAAAATAAGATTATGGATATTACAGAGATGAACAATACAAGCTAGATTCTAGTTACAACCATAATTCTAGCTGCTAGAATTACAGTTGTAACTTGTTCCTCCAGCATACAGCATTCAACTGCTTCCCCTATTTGTTCTTCAAATTTTGAAGTCCTGATGAAATACAATATAAGTCTGACAATAAACTTAAAACTGTCTGAACACATTGTCAACTGTCGATAATCAATAAATAGAATATTATTATGAAGCATCCATGGGTAAAAAAGTATGATGAAGTGATAAGGACATTACTATCCTCTGGTTGGTGCGCCATGTAGTCTGGTAAAAGTTTACAAACTAAGTAGATGGCTTAGGGAACCTGAAGGTTCATCACCAAATTAAGAAAAGCCCTCCACTGGTCCATCCTGGGACAGGAAATTCCAATCGCCTTCAACTCTTCCCATAGACCCCACTTGATATTATCCTCTCATCTACATCTACGTCTCCCCAGTGGTCTCCTCCCTTCAGGCTTCCTGACCAATACCTGATGCACAACTCTTGCCCCACCCATCTCATTCTTCTTGACTCAATCACCCTGAGGAATATAAAATTTTAAGCCCATCATTATGCAGTTTTATCCATGCCCTATCATCTTCTCTCCTAGGCCCAATTATCCTCTCAACACCGTATTCTCAAACACCTGAAATCTACGTTCCTCCCTCAGAGTGAGAGACCATGCTTCGCACCCATACAAAACAAGAGAAAAGTTTACCAAACATTAGTAAAATTTCTACCAGACTACATGGGCCAATGATCCAAAAGACAGCCATCTTCAAACTCACCGCCATTTAAGCCTCAAATCTCACAATTCTGTCCATAAAAGAGGCAAGCAGATTTTAAAATGTTCATCTCTTTGCTGGATTAACTTCTTTGTAATAAGAGATGTAATTTTAAACTGCACTTCAGTTCTGCCATGAATAATTTCACATTTAGGAATGAAACATTCATTGTACATTTGTACAAAAAGAATGATCATGATGATGACCAGATCACGCCCATACTGAATATATGAGTTGAGTAACAAAACCAACATCACGAAAGAGGGGTGATGATGGTTCAAGCGTATCAACCGTGATGGCGTCCGTGAATGTGAACTTCACTGGGGGACAGTCTTCCTTTGAATGCAGCTTCTTGCTCAAGAAATATACATTGCTTGTGTACACTTGAACCTTATAACTGGCATTCTTCTGCAAAATTATTGATTCTTTTAGGCTGATGTCAATCACAGACCCATATGAAATCTTCCCAGAAAATACTGTACGACTGATTGGGGTTCCAAAGACATCCAACACAGTGACTACGAATGACTCATCATATTCATTTGCAAAAGGTTTGGCTCCTGTTGCAGACAATAAAGTGGGAACCTGAATCCCATACAGTACAATGGGATGATCCACCTTGATATCAAGTGAGAAGTTCTTGCTACCAAAGTTGGTTGTCTGAGAGGGTGATGCCAATGCCACAACTTGGTCCAATGTATTGTTAAAGGAAGAATCAAAAACAGTGGGCCGGGGTGATCTGAAGCCTCCGGGTGTGAATAAAGAGGGTGAGGATGTCGCCTGAATCTTACGGATGCATCTTAACTTGGCCAGCATACGTGAATTACCGTCTCCGCTGATTCCATCAGGCATGGGATATGAAACAGGAACTGTGAGATTCATGAGAATGGCATAGCTCTCCTCCAATGTTAGAAGACCTTTGTCACTGGTAGTTGAAAAAGCTGCCCCCTTCACAAATTCTTCCCGGGAAACAGCTAGGAAACGCAGCTTGGACAGGATAACAGGACCGATGGCTGAACGTTTGTTATCCCTGTCTGGGAGGTCGTTGACTTTGAGGCATTGATGCTCTGCCCATTTCTCTACTGCTCTCAGAATCTCAATCTCTGGTACATCCAGCCAGTCTAACTCCACTATCATGTTCACAATATTCCAATCCACATTGGGGAAGTTTGCATGCTTCAGTACCAGTGATGGATTTTTACTCACAAACTGCAAAAACAACATTAACCAAATCTTTATTGTGATATGGTAGACACACTGCACCTATAATGTAGCTTAAAACAGTAATCAGAATGAATTTTGTGCCCACATAGCAATTCATTCTATGCAATTCCTCAGACTTTTCAAGTGCCTAGGAAGGAACAAGTAAATGAGGCCAAAGAAAAAAAAATTCAATCTGATTTCTTTTCTGTAACATCAAGTACAAAAGTATTTATATGAACATGTTCTAATATTGCAACATTACCTTGCCACATTCCTCTTTCAGAATCGGCTCTTGAACTTGAGAAAGCAGCTGTAAGATAGGCCATAGTGTATCAACGTTCATGTCCCTAACCATGTACTTTGCAGAGACTTCACAAAGATAAGGCAAGTTGTATTTCACAGCTGCCTTATAAAGAGCGCTGGCATCCTCAGTACATTTCAACTTTATGTGGTCGAGATACATGTAACTAAGTAAAAACAGTATATATTTAATATAAAAAACAAGAAGCTGTGGAAAGAACTTACTGCACTCAGTTCAACAGCTACCTTCAAAATGAAAACTAGAAGTCTGTTTATAGCAGTCCAAATGCAACAAGAAAAATTTATTGTCTTCACTATACATTTATTGAAACCTCTGAATCATGCTTTCCATTTAAAATATAGACAAGTTAAATATAAAAAGAGTGATTAACTAAGGGAATCAGAATATTGTGTAAACATATAAATGGTGAGTCAGAAGTATGTTTACAAACTTCGTGTGCGTGTTCAAGGATAAAAAATAAGAAAAAAAAATCCTATGAACATGGGGTCGCAAATGTTTCATTTCTGAAATAATAGCCAATAATAAATTTTCAATGTATGCCTTTATTGCCAAGTATAAGGACAGGGATGTTTCTTTATAACAGATGCCCAAAGGTTGATCCTCCATTCTCCACACATGCACGAGCACGACGTACACAAGAATGACGGATTCGTTCGTACACACCAGGGTTTCCTCGAATCATCTGGCATGAATTCTGCACACGTTCCCATAGGTCGTCATCATTGTTTATGGGTGTTGCATAAACGACGGACTTCAAGTCACCCCACAGATAAAAGTCAAATGGAGTCAGGTCCAGTGACCTTGGTTTCCATACTACTGGGCCACCACGCCCAATCCATCACCGAGGGTGCTGTTCATTGACATGATATCTGACGCAATGGGAGAAGTGTGCTGGGGCTCTGTCATGTACAAACCACATTTGTTTTCTTGTATTCAGTGGTACATCTTCAAGGAGACGTGGCAAGTGTCTTCTTAAGAATCACCGATATGAAGGTCCCCTTAGACGCGATGGAAGCATGTGTGGACCAATAAGCATGTCGCCAACAATTCCTGAGCAAACGTTAATTGAAAATTTTTGCTGGAAGCTGGATTCACTTTGATATAAAGTCAATTCATTGAAACTAATTTTTGGTTATTATTTTGAAAATGAAACATTTGTGACCCCATGTTTATAGGAACACTTTTTCTTATTTTTTGATCCTGAACATGCACACGAAGTTTGTAAACATATTTCTGACTCATCCTGTACAGGAAACGCTGAAATTGTAGCAGGCACAACAACAACCATCAACTGAAAAGCCAGTACAAAAAATACTACATCTTCCTAAACAACGCTATTAAAAAAGTCAAGCAACAATATTACAATAGAGGACTTGAGGTTTTCACAGCAGTGAGTCTGAAGATTGCTGGGTTGTAGTGCCGTGTAGTCTGGTAGAAGTATACCGACGTTTCAGAGGTCCTTGCTGCCTCCATCATCAGGGCGATGAGTAATCCGTGCGAGTGGAAAGAAGATCCTATAAGTCTAGTGCTTTCAAGAATGGTCAAGAACAGAATAAGCTGAAGTTCATTACCGCCCTGAAGCATGTCTCTCTGACCATGTTTCTCTGAAACACTGGCATCTACTGACAAGTCTACACAGTGCCAAAATCCAGATAAATATCTTCATTCTAACCACAGTAAAAACCTTAAATCTCACAATCTAAAAGCATTTAATACAACATATTAAGCGCACATTACAAATATACTTTGATAAACGCAAGTTTACTTACATAGGAGGATAAAGTAGGTAAGGCAAACCACAAAAACTTTGGTCAGGATAACCATTCTCCAGACAAGGCTTGATTCAAACCACCCAAATATGAAGCAGGGGTATTTTAGCATGGAACTTACGCACTAGAATAAATACACATTGTGACAATACACGTGTATGGCATACTTACTCGAGCATCATATTAAATATTCTTGGTTCAATATCAGTAATATGAACAGCACCATCTGATTTGTTTGTTATTAACAACTCTTCAAAAGTTGGACTTGACATACGCATGATCAATTCATGGGCCCGAACAGTCTGGAAGATAAAAGTCTTTGTTACGAGCTGCACAACTGTTTATATCAAAACTTAACTTCTCACAAACAGTAAACCTAGCCCACAGGTCACATTTAGTCCTCAGCACCTTTTGTTCAAGCAATGGCATGGAGCTGATATTTTTTTGTGGGGGGGGGGGGGGGGGGGGGGGGGGGAAAGCTCCCACACATTCTTGACCTTTGCAGTAGATGTGGTCCGTGTCATATCTCAACCTCACTTTACTCTCAGAGAAGGTATCCCCCAGCACTCACTGGAAAAAAGGCTAGGTGAGTCCCAGAGCTGATATGGACACACAGGCTAGAAGAAAAATCCTTGACTCCTACTAGGGAATAAACTCTGGAGTCCATGGTCAGACACTATACTGACTGAGCTACTCCAGCTCAGGCAATGGTACAGTCTCCTAAATTGATGACTTAAGTTTACATATTTGCAGAACATGCAGGTAATTTGACAATTAGTAACTCACAACAACCAAAGTCTTTGGCCAGTACTAGATTTCTTTTTCTTTATCGTGGTTCACAAACAGAATGTTTCCGATAAATTTCAAATGAAAGTGGTGATAATTCCAAAAAAGTATACCATAGTAATTTTTGTGCACATTTTATAAAACATAACTGTGCAAACACAAAATTACTCTACTTACAACTTACCTGTGGTTCCAGACTGTCCCTTTCATTCCATCCCATTGTTCTTCCGCCACTGTATACACATGTACACACACAAGCACAGATATATTTGTAAATTAAAATACGAGCCAACCCAAATACTCTACTCAAATAAATTTTATCACAAGTATTACATTTATCACCTTTCTAAAAGAGAAAATTTTAATATATGTTTTCAACAACAAAGACAATTCTTAATTTCATAACGCACATATTTTATAATTCTACATAATTTTCATAATTTGTGATATTCCTTTCCAATATAATGTCATAATCATCATTTGTGGCTCTACAACCCAGTGTGGGTCTTGGCTGCCTCTTTTGAAGGTTACTTATTCGATTTAGACATTTGGTAGGACTCCTTTGGCGAGTGATCAGCCCGTCGCTAGGCCTCTAACTGTACACAAGACAGCACAACAGACATGACAAACATCCATGCCTTGAGTGGGATTCGAACCCACGGCCCCAGTTGCTAAGCGCACAAGGCCAAAACCTCAGACCGCGCACCCACTGTGACCAGCTTACAATGTAATGTAATTTCTATAAATTAATAAATGCTTTATATTCTTTCCTTTAGAAAGGCAACAAAGCTCTTCTAGCACACAAGCTATTTAAAAAACGTGTGGCCCTGGTAGAGTCTTCGCTGGAGAGAAAGTACTGTGAAGTTCAGTAATCACTTTAATGTAATATGTGTCAGTCAGTTATAAAGGATGATGATCATAATATATTGCATAATTTTATACTGCTAAGTAACTGCAGTGGTACTAAACACTATTCCTGTTTAATGTAAAATGTCTGAACTTACATTGTATATTATTATTTTATTTATTATTAACTGCAAATGGGTTTTACCTGGTGGCAGTGGTACTACAGTAAGACACAATAAAACAATGAGACAGAACAAAACAATAAGACACAAAAAAACATAAGACACAACAAAACAACTTACTTTCTAAAAAGATTATATAAATACCAAAAGCAATTTTATAAATTTCTTGACAAGAGATTAAAATAAGTCATTCTTCTTTGTTACCAAAAATTTTCTTTTGGCATGAAATATAAAATAATATGACTAAATTTACAACATAGCAAGGGGACATAGCACAAACCTCCACAGTCTCACCACTTCCCACTATGAACACACAGTCACTAAAATCACCAGATGTCCTCAAATGTGACAAACGTTCTTTGACATCATTCTTTTTCAGCTGCCATTTTGTGCCACCTAAAAATATTCCAAAACAAATAACTAAAAATGTTGTTTAATTTATTAAAACATGATAGGACTGCAAAATCTAACATGCTCACTGCAAACTGCAGATATGGCATTCAAAACAAGTTCAGAAAAATAAATTACTTTTGTAATGATCTTCGACAGGAACTAGATGCATAATGTGTACAATGTGTGTATGTGTCTGACTTGATTAAATCTACATAATACTGTTACTGCAAGTATAAAAACTCCTAGATATTCAGCACTACATAATCTATATAGATTTACTTAAAAGCCAGCCAGCCAGTCAATTAATTAACCACACAACCCCAAATATCAAAATACATAATCACAGTAAACTAAACTGAATTAACATGGTACAGAGTAATTGAAAAGTCTTGCAACCAATTGCTAATACAAATTCTAGTTGCCTTATAAACACTTTCACAGGATAATCCACTCTGAAGAGAAAAGTCTTATAAGTGACCTCTGTGGACAGTGTTGTGAAGTTTGAAGGTTAATGTCACAAAACACAGGTGAACTGGAATGGCTTATGTCCTGCACACTTCTTAAGTTATGGGAATGGTTCACCAGATGACATAATATCAATTTGTCTGGCACAAAAGAATTGAGAAATATATCTCTAAATTAATTCTAGCAAGTTACATAAGAACGTGATGCCAGGTAGTATTAGGCAATAAGCACTTGTACACGTGGGAAAACTGCTGCATGGCCAAAATGAGAGGAGAGGAAGTAGATACTGTGGGACCTGATGAAAAACTAGTAAAGAAATATGCAAATTGGCTGCCAGCTCTATAATTTAACTGAACAAAAAAACCTAAAATTTATTTGGTGGTTATAACTTCCAGTAATAAAAAACGTAAAAAAACATGTTCTCCTCAGTGCCTGAACATTCACTCCTCAATCTGATCCTTGATTATACATCAGTCAAAATTTCTTCAATATTGAGGCCTTAGAACAAAGTTCCATAAACTTTGGCAACAACACTTAATTGCTTATTGTTAAATTCCCTCAGGCCCCCTTTTGCCTGTGGCCATCAGCTCAAAGCACTTGACTCTAATGAAGGCTATCACTACCAATATCTGTATAAACAGCATAACTACATGGCTTGAAGGGTAGCATAACAGAAGAAGGGAGATGCAGGCTGGGTCAATCTATAGCTCAGTGTAGTACCATCAACTCAAAAGGAAGTCCTACATTGTATATTAGTAACATTGTGATTTGTTTCATATTATATATCACATTGTACAGAGACTTGAACATAAAACATAACTGTAATGTTTCAGTTTCACTAACACCAAACAATAGACTAAATATAAAGGTACAGGACACATATCAGTACATATCTAATTGCAAAGGTGCACATAAATGTATATATACAGAAATAACCTAATGTGATATTGAAGATGGCTGCTTTTTTGGGTTGTTGCACCATGTAGTCTGGTAGAACTTCTACCAGACTACACAGAACAAAAACCCAGAAGACAGCAAATTTCACTGTTGCTAAAATCTCAATCTGACATTCTTACAGATACAGATGCATCCCACACATCTTAGAAAGCAAGGTGCAGAACATGTCACAGAACAATGTAGCACATTCAGACAATACCGAGAAATACAATAAAGGTACAGAATACTTCCCAAAAACAAAATACGTCATTACAGACAAATTCTCACCAAATTACATTATCATCACCATTTGCTTATAAATTTAAATCACATGTAGATACAGCTAAAAATGTATCTCTGTTACTGTCAAAAGAAACTTACCAGATCCTTCACCACGCTCCATATCGTTGGCACATTGCACGTCTTCGCTACAAGACAAAACGAATCGTAAAAATGAAAATAAGGCTAAAAAAGAAACAACCACAACATGCCAACTACATCTACTATGTCAAAATTCAAATATTGTACCTCATTCTTATTTTCGTAGCAGTCTCTGATGTATTAATAGGTTCGAATTCTACAGAACTAGCTCTTTTCGAATTTGAGAGTATATATGTTTACGATTTATTATCACACCTTTTAAAACAGAAACACTATTGTTAGCGGCATCATAGTCTTATGCTCCGCCGACCATCATGATTACCACAGATAATACCAACAACTTGACAGATTCCATTTCCGGCGAGATTTCAGATTCTCACGGCGGCGAAGTCAATGTTTCTGGAACTCCTACAATCAGAAAACGAGTGCTATCAGCGAACTTGAAAGTAAAAACAGAATGTTACTAAATTATTCTTCTAGCATCGTTCCAGTTTCATACGCATCATTATATGAAGTTATGATACTGTTAATAGAAGTTATGATAGTCTAGCAATTAACCATTTCCAATTCTGACATCAGAGTAAAAACAGAACAAACATTAAGGAGCTCTGTTCCAAAGTTTCCTTTTGATAACATCTGCGCTGACGTTGAAATAAACACACTTCTCTAACACGAAGAATCGTTAACTACATCTACAGGATAGTGCGGCTATGTAAATGCTGTTTAAATCAATGGAACATTGAATTTAGACACAATGAAGGAAAAATACACCACCGATCATAGAATTCGTACGAATTTACGGAGTTAATTGGAAAAAATACTTTATTCAAATGCTAACAAAAATGTTTCATATATATATATATATAGACGAATCTTGGTAACTTGGCGGCGAAAGGGTGGTAACAGTGGACATTGGCTCAGGGTCTAGCATGTCACACCCACAGACAAAACCGTCTCTAAACTGTACTTGTATTTATTTGAACTGCCTTTTCTCTTAGCATTGCTGCCGTAGTTTGCCTGTTACACGTACTTTTATCAGACCGACAACAATGAAGAAGGAACTGAAATAGTATGTGGAGAGTAAACGACAATTTTGAATATGCTTTTCCACACCTACAAAGCCAGCATAGCTCAGTCGGTATAGTGACTAGCTACTCCCATTATTTTCATAATATTAATGTTAAAGTTAATGCTTGTAAGAGGAATTAAGTCCTTCACTAAGGCTCAAATCAGTTATGTGAAGAATGTTCTCCTATTTATTGTCTACTTCAGTTCTTATATGAATATACACTGAAAATTATTTCCTGACCTACAACAGATCAGTTTAATAGATTCTTCTAGGACTACCAGTAGCACTAACACGGCTGCTAGCCTGTGCAGAATTCATTATACTTAGTCACTGTGAAAGCTTCGGATCATTTTATTTGTTAAAAATAATCTAAAATTTAGCCAGATAGAGCTAGTGCAATTTTGCAAGGGGCTGGACATAGAATGCTGTGCTGTACAACTTGATATAAATTTTTCTAAATTATGTTTTTAGCAATATACAGAGCACCAACTGGTGACTTTAAAACATTTATTAACAAGTTAAACACCAAAAACGGAATTTGTCTTCTGTGGGGATATAAATATTGACTATCTCTCTGAAAGCTGCCATAAGCAATGTCTGAATTCTCTTTTAGCAACGTTTAATCTTACACCTACAGTTAGCTTTCCCACAAGGATTCAAAATAGCTCCAACTCTGCCATTGATAATATTTTTGTAGATAGTTACAGGTTAGAACACATTTCCATTAAACCGGTAATAAATGGGCTATCTGATCATGATGCTCAACTATTAGTTATAAAAAACATAAACCTTATTTCTAAGTTTCGCAATGATAAGAAGGTAACTAGAGTGATGAATGAAGTCACTTTAAATGAATTTATACAACATCTCAGTAGTGAAGCTTGGGAATTATTACTCAGTGGTGGTGATATGGATTCAAAGTTCAATTCTTTTCTAAACATATTTGAAAAAAGTTTTCCTACTAAAACAGAGAAAAAATTGTCTGAAACCAATGTATGGATAACTAAAGGAATCAAAACATCATGAAAATGTAAGCGAGCTCTTTACCTAACTAGCAGGTCCAGTAATAACCCACTATTGAAGCAACACTATAGAAAATATTGCAACATTTTATCTCAAGTCATTAAAGAAGCTAAATGCATGCATTACAATAAATTGATAGTAGAGTCTGAAAATAAAGTAAAAACTGTTTGGAAAATTGTAAAAAAGGAAACTGGCAAACAATCTACAGACATTGAAAGCCCACCATTAATGATAAATAGTAACAGAGTAAATGATCCTAAACTTATAGCTAACTATTTTAATACCTACTTTTTAACGATTGTAGAAAGAATGAACAGCAGTGATACCATAACTCCAAAAACCGAAGATGCAATGAAGTTCTTGGCTAAGGCAATTCGAAATTCATTTCCAAATATTAATCTTATTCCTACCACACCAAATGAAATTAAAAGTATAATAACTTTTCTCAAGTCAAAAAATTCATGTGGTTATGATGGAATTTCATCTAAAGTACTTAAATCTTGTGTAGATTATATAAGTATTCCATTAAGTTATCTCTGTAATCATTCAATGGCTGTAGGAATGTTTCCTGAAAGACTTAAATATTCAAAAGTAAAACCACTATATAAAAAGGGTGAAAACTCCTGCATCTCTAACTACAGACCTATTTCACTGCTGACAACATTTTCTAACATTTTTGAGAAAGTTATATGCAAGAGAGTAAATAAATTCTTAAACTCAAACAACATCCTTGTTGAGGAGCAATTTGGATTTAGAAAAAAATCTCTCAACAGAAAAGGCTCTATTTAGTTTCACTAATGAAATTGTATGTGCCCTTAACAATAAAATGCATGTGGGTGGAATATCTTGTGACCTAGCCAAGGCATTTGATTGTGTAAACCATGAAATATTACTAATGAAACTGAAATTTTATGGAATTTGAGGTATAGCAGGACAATGGTTTAAATCCTACCTAAATAATAGAAGGCAGAAAGTAGAAATTAAAAGCCCCCATACCAATCATAATAGCTACTCAGGATGGGGTATCGTAAATCGCGGAGTTCCACAAGGTTCAGTTCTTGAACCCTTACATTTCCTCATATATATAAATGACCTGCCGGCAACTATAGACTCTATATCCAAACATATTCTTTTTTCTGATGATACAAATATCAATATTACACAGCCAGAATTTGGTCTATTTTGAAAATATCATGAATGATGTCCTTGTCAACATAAACAAATGGTTTGGAGCTAACAAATTGGCACTAAATTTTGAAAAAACAAACTTCATAAAATTTGTTACTAAGCACAAGACCTATCCTTGGTTAAATATAGGTTTTGAAGAAAAATTAATTGTGGAAGTTGAAAGAAACAAATTCCTTGGCTTACAAGTCGACAGTACCTTAAATTGGAAGAAACTCATTGAGTATATTATTCCCAAATTAAGCTCTGCATGCTTTGCCATGAGAACAGTCGTACAACTCATGACAATATATACTTTAAAGCTAGTTTACTTTGCTTACTTTCACTCTGTATTGTCATATGGATTAATCTTTTGGGGAAATTCAACAGACAGTAATAAAGTTTTTTACATGCAAAAGAAAATAATTAGAATAATGGCCGGTGTCAAAAGCAGGGTATCTTGTAGAAAATTATTTCTTAAATTTAATATACTTCCACTTGCAAGTGAATTTATACTCTGCTTGCTATCATTTGTGGTGGAAAACATGGGTAAATTTAAAAGAAATACAGATGTACATAATTCAAATACAAGACGTAAACATGATCTATATGTGTCAAATGCTAACTTCACTAAATATAAAAAGGAGTGTACTACACAGGTATCAAGTTATTTAATAATCTTCCACCAACAATTAAAAGTCTAAATTATGATATAAAGATATTCAAGCCTGCATTGAAAGATTACCTCTTTACTCACTCCTTCTATTCTGTAGATGATTTCATCTCTGCTGAAAATGTTTAAGCTTTATATCCATAATCTACGTATATGTAAAGCAAGTTTTGTATTTATATTTAAAATTCTGAGGTTTATGTATATTAATTTGTAAAATTAGTTTTCATACTTGTATTGCAGAATCTGAAATTTATGTACATTGATATGTGAAATATGTTCTTGTGTTGAAAGTTCTGAAGTGTATGTATACTGTATGAAATGACATGTTCTACATCCTTTGGTTGAGTCCTAAGAAGGATCTATGGAATGTAAATAAACTCTACTCTCTACTCATGCGGATCAATTTCTTTCCTCCTAATTTTGAACCACTAGGACCACACCAATGTCAATCAATGGACCTGCCTGATGTTTTCTGAACAGCAATGTACTTGTGCAAAGCACAATACAAGCCACCCACATTATGCACATCATGATCTTAGTACTCTGCAAACTATGTTACACTATATTATTAGCTATTTATGAGAATGTGTATGCATTTGTGATAAAACTTCTGTACACAATGCATTATTTAATTACCTGCAAATCAAGAACTTGAACAATAATAATCACCCCCAACAAACAAAATAATGCATATTTTTACAAAAATTATACAATTAACTATCATAAAATCTAAATGCAAGGCATGAAATCTAAGCATGGTAGTTAAAATGTGACTGATATTTTTTCCATTTTCTGAGGCTATAAATGCAGGGTGCCCTGATATACAAAAAATGTTACATTTCCTTGATTGGATTATGTGATCATATTTCAGAAAGACTGGTGTCCTGTCATATGGTATCACTGCATGATATAAAGCTCTGGCTACCACTTTAAAGCCTTTAACACTGTGAAAGGCAAGCTGAATTCCATTATATTCAAGATATCTGATTTCATGTCACCTCATACTTGAGAGAGACTGCCTTAAAATTATCATAACATACTGCTAAGGAAATATGGTCTGTGTTTGTTTCACTCATGATTTCATAAAGTTGAATTTCACAATAAAAACGAAGATGGTGTCTGTTACTTTAATTAATATTCCCAAAATTGTACAACATACACATAACTCCTGGCTAAATAATGATCTACTTACATGTAACACAGTATAAATATCAATGTTAACACACAGATGATTCTGAGTTTCGAGGTTTCAGGGTGATAAGTGTTTACATTTTTGTTCTGACTTATGAGACACCATGTAGTCATGTAGGTGGTTATCAATAGTCTGGAGGGAACAAATGTCTCCATCTTTGGGTAGAAGTGAGTAGGACTAGGATTTTGATGGATTATATAATCTATACCTCTTCTCCCAATCACTGGCTCTGATTTCCAAAATCTTCTAGTTTCCACTCCACACTCCACCTGTACTCACTTCTGCACTGAACACGGAATCAACAGGTTCTACAGAAATAATGATAACCATCTACAAGACTACACCATGTAATAACCCAGAAGACAATGATCTAAAACAGATGAATATTCTGAAGACAGACTTTCTAAGACTGCGCTCGGCTACAAACCTAGCGGGAAAAGAGATCGAGGTCGGCCAAGAAGATGGGAAGATCAATCTGAAGCCGGAACAGGCATTAGTGCCTAATCGATGATGATGAATACATATCGAGCTTTTATGAAGGAGTCAGAGATTTTAGTACTGACAAGGATACAGATTGCTTTTCTTACTTGGCAGACCTCTGACACGATGCAGAGTAGCTGCGATCTAGCCGATTTATAAATCAAAATTTCATTAATCTGGGTTCCAGTATCATACTTAATTAATCTGATGTCCAGAAATAGAGAAAAACCTTTCACAATGGACTAGCCATATCACATGCCAAGAACACTACAATCACAACCTAAAAGACTAAAATTTAACAGATGAGTAGTTTGATGTTTTGCACTGTTTATATAAAGGAGTAGAATCTTATAAAGGTGAAAAATGGAAAAGACAGAAACTAACATGCATATTACATATCCAAGGTGAGCCTTTATTATAAAATAAAACAACAAAACACATCTATACATTAAACTAAGAGTTAAAATAAGATTATGGATATTACAGAGATGAACAATACAAGCTAGATTCTAGTTACAACCATAATTCTAGCTGCTAGAATTACAGTTGTAACTTGTTCCTCCAGCATACAGCATTCAACTGCTTCCCCTATTTGTTCTTCAAATTTTGAAGTCCTAATGAAATACAATATAAGTCTGACAATAAACTTAAAACTGTCTGAACACATTGTCAACTGTCGATAATCAATAAATAGAATATTATTATGAAGCATCCATGGGTAAAAAAGTATGATGAAGTGATAAGGACATTACTATCCTCTGGTTGGTGCGCCATGTAGTCTGGTAAAAGTTTACAAACTAAGTAGATGGCTTAGGGAACCTGAAGGTTCATCACCAAATTAAGAAAAGCCCTCCACTGGTCCATCCTGGGACAGGAAATTCCAATCGCCTTCAACTCTCCCCATAGACCCCACTTGATATTATCCTCTCATCTACATCTAGGTCTCCCCAGTGGTCTCCTCCCTTCAGGCTTCCTGACCAATACCTGATGCACAACTCTTGCCCCACCCATCTCATTCTTCTTGACTCAATCACCCTGAGGAATACAAATTTTTAAGCTCGTCATTATGCAGTTTTTCCCATGCCCCATCGTCTTCTCTCCTAGGCCCAATTATCCTCTCAACACCGTATTCTCAAACACCTGAAATCTACGTTCCTCCCTCAGAGTGAGAGACCATGCTTCGCACCCATACAAAACAAGAGAAAAGTTTACCAAACATTAGTAAAATTTCTACCAGACTACATGGGGCAACGATCCAAAAGACAGCCATCTTCAAACTCACCGCCATATAAGCCTCATATCTCACAATTCTGTCCATAAAAGTGGCAAACAGATTTTAAAATGTTCACCTCTTTGCTGGATTAACTTCTTTGTAATAAGAGATGTAATTTTAAACTGCACTTCAGTTCTGCCATGAATAATTTCACATTTAGGAATGAAACATTCATTGTACATTTGTACAAAAAGAATGATCATGATGATGACCAGATCACGCCCATACTGAATATATGAGTTGAGTAACAAAACCAACATCATGATAGAGGGGTGATGATGGTTCAGGCTTATGAACCGTGATGACGTCCGTGAATGTGAACTTCACTGGGGGACAGTCTTCCTTTGAATGCAGCTTCTTGCTCAAGAAATATAGGTTGCTTGTGTATACTTGAACCTCATAAGTGCCATTCTTCTGCAAAATTACTGGTTCTTTTAGGCTGATGTCAATCACAGACCCATATGAAATCTTCCCAGAAAATACTGTACGACTGATTGGGGTTCCAAAGACATCCAACACAGTGACTACGAATGACTCATCATATTCATTTGCAAAAGGTTTGGCTCCTGTTGCAGACAATAAAGTGGGAACCTGAATCCCACACAGTACAATGGAATGATCCACCTTGATACCAAGTGAGAAGTTCTTGCTACCAAATTTGGTTGTCTGAGAGGGTGATGCCAATGCCACAACTTGGTCCAATGTATTGTTAAAGGAAAAATCAATAACAATGGGCTGGGGAGATCTGAAGCCTCCGGGTGTGAATAAAGAGAGTGAGGATGTCGCCTGAATCTTACGGATGCATCTTAACTTGGTCAGCATGCGTGAATGACCGTCTCCGCTGATTCCATCAGGCATGGGATATGAAACAGGAACTGTGAGATTCATGAGAATGGCATAGCTCTCCTCCAATGTTAGAAGACCTTTGTCACTGGTAGTTGAAAAAGCTGCCCCCTTCACAAATTCTTCCCGGGAAACAGCTAGGAAACGCAGCTTGGACAGGATAACAGGACCGATGGCTGAACGTTTGTTATCCCTGTCTGGGAGGTCGTTGACTTTGAGGCATTGATGCTCTGCCCATTTCTCTACTGCTCTCAGAATCTCAATCTCTGGTACATCCAGCCAGTCTAACTCCACTATCATGTTCACAATATTCCAATCCACATTGGGGAAGTTTGCATGCTTCAGTACCAGTGATGGATTTTTACTCACAAACTGCAAAAACAACATTAACCAAATCTTTATTGTGATATGGTAGACACACTGTGCCTATAATGTAGCTTAAAACAGTAATCAGAATGAATTTTGTGCCCACATAGCAATTCATTCTATGCAATTCCTCAGACTTTTCAAGTGCCTAGGAAGGAACAAGTAAATGAGGTCAAAGAAAAAAAATTCAATCTGATTTCTTTTCTGTAACATCAAGTACAAGAGTATTTATATGAACATGTTCTAATATTGCAACATTACCTTGCCACATTCCTCTTTCAGAATCGGCTCTTGAACTTGAGAAAGCAGCTGTAAGATAGGCCATAGTGTATCAACGTTTATGTCCCGAACCATGTACTTTGCAGAGACTTCACATAGATAAGGCAAGTTGTATTTCACAGCTGCCTTATAAAGAGCGCTGGCATCCTCAGTACATTTCAACTTTATGTGGTCGAGATACATGTAACTAAGTAAAAACAGTATATATTTAACATAAAAAACAAGAAGCTGTGGAAAGAACTTACTGCACTCAGTTCAACAGCTACCTTCAAAATGAAAACTAGAAGTCTGTTTATAGCAGTCCAAATGCAACAAGAAAAATTTATTGTCTTCACTATACATTTATTGAAACCTCTGAATCATGCTTTCCATTTAAAATATAGACAAGTTAAATATAAAAAGAGTGATTAACTAAGGGAATCAGAATATTGTGTAAACATATAAATGGTGAGTCAGAAGTATGTTTACAAACTTCGTGTGCGTGTTCAAGGATAAAAAATAAGAAAAAAAAATCCTATGAACATGGGGTCGCAAATGTTTCATTTCTGAAATAATAGCCAATAATAAATTTTCAATGTATGCCTTTATTGCCAAGTATAAGGACAGGGATGTTTCTTTATAACAGATGCCCAAAGGTTGATCCTCCATTCTCCACACATGCACGAGCACGACGTACACAAGAATGACGGATTCGTTCGTACACACCAGGGTTTCCTCAAATCATCTGGCATGAATTCTGCACACGTTCTCATAGGTCGTCATCATTGTTTATGGGTGTTGCATAAACGACGGACTTCAAGTCACCCCACAGATAAAAGTCAAATGGAGTCAGATCCAGTGACCTCGGTTTCATTACTACTGGGCCACCACGCCCAATCCATCGCCGAGGGTGCTGTTCATTGACATGATATCTGATGCGATGTTAGAAGTGTGCTGGGGCTCTGTCATGTACAAACCACATTTGTTTTCTTGTATTCAGTGGTACATCTTCAAGGAGACGTGGCAAGTGTCTTCTTAAGAATCACCGATATGAAGGTCCCCTTAGACGCGATGGAAGCATGTGTGGACCATTAAGCGTGTCGCCAACAATTCCTGAGCAAACGTTAATTGAAAATTTTTGATGGAAGCTGGATTCACTTTGATATAAAGTCAATTCATTGAAACTAATTTTTGGTTATTATTTTGAAAATGAAACATTTGTGACCCCATGTTTATAGGAACACTTTTTCTTATTTTTTGATCCTGAACATGCACACGAAGTTTGTAAACATATTTCTGACTCATTCTGTATAGGAAACGCTGAAATTGTAGCAGGCACAACAACAACCATCAACTGAAAAGCCAGTACAAAAAATACTGCAACGTCCTAAACAACGCTATTAAAAAGTCAAGCAACAATATTACAATAGAGGATTTGAGGTTTTCACAGCAGTGAGTCTGAAGTTTGCTGAGTTGTAGTGCCGTGTAGTCTGGTAGAAGTATACCGACGTTTCAGAGGTCCTTGCTGCCTCCATCATCAGGGCGATGAGTAATCCGTGCGAGTGGAATGAAGATCCTATAAGTCTAGTGCTTTCAAGAATGGTCAAGAACAGAATAAGCTGAAGTTCATTACCGCCCTGAAGCATGTCTCTCTGACCATGTTTCTCTGAAACACTGGCATCTACTGACAAGTCTACACAGTGCCAAAATCCAGATAAATATCTTCATTCTAACTACAGTAAAAACCTTAAATCTCACAATCTAAACGCATTTAATACAACATATTAAGCGCACATTACAAATATACTTTGATAAACGCAAGTTTACTTACATAGGAGGATAAAGTAGGTAAGCCAAACCACAAAAACTTTGGTCAGGATAACCATTCTCCAGACAAGGCTTGATTCAAACCACCCAAATATGAAGCAGGGGTATTTTAGCATGGAACTTATGCACTAGAATATATACACATTGTGACAATACACGTGTATGGCATACTTACTCAAGCATCATATTAAATATTCTTGGTTCAATATCAGTAATATGAACAGCACCATCTGATTTGTTTGTTATTAACAACTCTTCAAAAGTTGGACTTGACATACGCATGATCAATTCATGGGCCCGAACAGTCTGGAAGATAAAAGTCTTTGTTACGAGCTGCACAACTGTTTATATCAAAACTTAACTTCTCACAAACAGTAAACCTAGCCCACAGGTCACATTTAGTCCTCAGCACCTTTTGTTCAAGCAATGGCATAAAAAGTCTGGTTCCACACCATGGAGCTGATATTTTTTTGTGGGGGGGGGGAAGCTCCCACACGTTCTTGACCATGGCAGTAGATGTGGTCCGTGTCATGTCTCAACCTCACTTTACTCTCAGAGAAGGTATCCCCCAGCACTCACTGGAAAAAAGGCTAGGTGGGTCCCAGAGCTGATATTGACACACAGGCTAGAAGAAAAATCCTTGACTCCTACTAGGGAATAAACTCTGGAGTCCATGGTCAGACACTATACTGACTGAGCTACTCCAGCTCAGGCAATGGTACAGTCTCCTAAATTAATGACTTAAGTTTACATATTTGCAGAACATGCAGGTAATTTGACAATTAGTAACTCACAACAACCAAAGTCTTTGGCCAGTACTAGATTTCTTTTTCTTTATCGTGGTTCACAAACAGAATGTTTCCGATAAATTTCAAATGAAAGTGGTGATAATTCCAAAAAAGTATACCATAGTAATTTTTGTGCACATTTTATAAAACATAACT
Organism: Zootermopsis nevadensis; assembly: GCF_977971745.1. NCBI lineage: Eukaryota > Metazoa > Arthropoda > Insecta > Blattodea > Termopsidae > Zootermopsis > Zootermopsis nevadensis. Next base: position 7,829,534 of record NW_028259153.1, on the reverse strand, counting down.
GTGCAAACACAAAATTACTCTACTTACAACTTACCTGTGGCTCCAAACTGTTCCTTTCATTCCATCCCATTGTTCTTCTGCCACTGTATACACATGTACACACACAAGCACAGATATATTTGTAAATTAAAATACGAGCCAACCCAAATACTCTACTCAAATAAATTTTATCACAAGTACTACATTTATCACCTTTCTAAAAGAGAAAGTTTTAATACATGTTTTCAACAACAAAGACAATTCTTAATTTCATAACGCACATATTTTATAATTCTACATAATTCTCATAATTTGTGATATTCCTTTCCAATATAATGTCATAATCATCATTTGTGCCTCTTTTGAAGGTTACTTATTCGATTTAGACATTTGGTAGGACTCCTTTGATGAGTGATCAGCCCGTCGCTAGGCCTCTAACTGTACACAAGACAGCACAACAGACATGAACAAACATCCATGCCTTGAGTGGGATTCGAACCTACGGCCCCAATGGCCAAGCGCAGAAGGCCAAAACCTCAGACCGCGCCGCCACTGTGACCAGCTTACAATGTAATGTAATTTCTATAAATTAATAAATGCTTTATGTTCTTTCCTTTAGAAAGGCAACAAAGCTCTTCTAGCACACAAGCTATTTAAAAAATGTGTGGCCCTGGTAGAGTCTTCGCTGGAGAGAAAGTACTGTGAAGTTCAGTAATCACTTTAATGTAATATGTGTCAGTCAGTTATAAAGGATGATGTTCATAATATATTGCATAATTTTATACTGCTAAGTAACTGCAGTGGTACTAAACACTATTCCTGTTTAATGTAAAATGTCTGAACTTACATTGTATATTATTATTTTATTTATTATTAACTGCAAATGGTTTTTACCTGGTGGCAGTGGTACTACAGTAAGACACAATAAAACAATGAGACAGAACAAAACAATAAGACACAAAAAAACATAAGACACAACAAAACAACTTACTTTCTAAAAAGATTATATAAATACCAAAAGCAATTTTATAAATTTCTTGACAAGATATTAAAATAAGTCATTCTTCTTTGTTACCAAAAATTTTCTTTTGGCATGAAATATAAAATAATATGACTAAATTTACAATATAGCAAGGGGACATAGCACAAACCTCCACAGTCTCACCACTTCCCACAATGAACACACAGTCACTAAAATCACCAGATGTCCTCAAATGTGACAAACGTTCTTTGACATCATTATTTTTCTGCTGCCATTTTGTGCCACCTAAAAATATTCCAAAACAAATAACTAAAAATGTTGTTTAATTTATTAAAACATGATAGGACTGCAAAATCTAACATGCTCACTGCAAACTGCAGATATGGCATTCAAAACAATTTCAGAAAAATAAATTACTTTTGTAACGATCTTCGACAGGAACTAGATGCATAATGTGTACACTGTGTGTGTGTGTCTGACTTGATTAAATCTACATAATACTGTTACTGCAAGTATAAAAACTCCTAGATATTCAGCACTACATAATCTATATAGATTTACTTAAAAGCCAGCCAGCCAGTCAATTAATTAACCACACAACCCCAAATATCAAAATACATAATCACAGTAAACTAAACTGAATTAACATGGTACAGAGTGATTGAAAAGTCTTGCAACCAATTGCTAATACAAATTCTAGTTGCCTTATTAACATTTTCACAGGATAATCCACTCTGAAGAGAAAAGTCTTATAAGTGACCTCTGTGGACAGTGTTGTGAAGTTTGAAGGTTAATGTCACAAAACACAGGTGAACTGGAATGGCTTATGTCCTGCACACTTCTTAAGTTATGGGAATGGTTCACCAGATGACATAATATCAATTTGTCTGGCACAAAAGAATTGAGAAATATATCTCTAAATTAATTCTAGCAAGTTACATAAGAATGTGATGCCAGGTAGTATTAGGCAATAAGCACTTGTACACGTGGAAAAACATCCTTGCACATCGACTGACTGAAGACAACTGACAGATTGGTGTGAGCAGGTTATACCATGACGTGGCCTGTGTGGGCTCTTGTACAGTCACAGCAATACTGTGTTTATTAATCCAATTGAACTTTAACTATAAAAAAACATTTTAATATGGGTTGCATGACTATGCAATCACTATGTATAATGAAATGTGTTATCAACAATTCTACTTCTTGCCTGGAAGTACTGGTTATCGTGTGATGTAATACCTGTTACAATTTGCCCAAGGTCAGCATCCCTGAATAATCTTTAGCAGGTATATTACTTATAGCTGCATGGCCAAAATGAGAGGAGAGGAAGTAGATACTGTGGGACCTGATGAAAAACTAGTAAAGAAATATGCAAATTGGCTGCCAGCTCTATAATTTAACTGAACAAAAAAACCTAAAATTTATTTGGTGGTTATAACTTCCAGTAATAAAAAACGTAAAAAAACATGTTCTCCTCAGTGCCTGAACATTCACTCCTCAATCTGATCCTTGATTATACATCAGTCAAAATTTCTTCAATATTGAGGCCTTAGAACAAAGTTCCATAAACTTTGGCAACAACACTTAATTGCTTATTGTTAAATTCCCTCAGGCCCCCTTTTGCCTGTGGCCATCAGCTCAAAGCACTTGACTCTAATGAAGGCTATCACTACCAATATCTGTATAAACAGCATAACTACATGGCTTGAAGGGTAGCATAACAGAAGAAGGGAGATGCAGGCTGGGTCAATCTATAGCTCAGTGTAGTACCATCAACTCAAAAGGAAGTCCTACATTGTATATTAGTAACATTGTGATTTGTTTCATATTATATATCACATTGTACAGAGACTTGAACATACAACATAACTGTAATGTTTCAGTTTCACTAACACCAAACAATAGACTAAATATAAAGGTACAGGACACATATCAGTACATATCTAATTGCAAAGGTGCACATAAATGTATATATACAGAAATAACCTAATGTGATATTGAAGATGGCTGCTTTTTTGGGTTGTTGCACCATGTAGTCTGGTAGAACTTCTACCAGACTACACAGAACAAAAACCCAGAAGACAGCAAATTTCACTGTTGCTAAAATCTCAATCTGACATTCTTACAGATACAGATGCATCCCACACATCTTAGAAAGCAAGGTGCAGAACATGTCACAGAACAATGTAGCACATTCAGACAATACCGAGAAATACAATAAAGGTACAGAATACTTCCCAAAAACAAAATACGTCATTACAGACAAATTCTCACCAAATTACATCATCACCATTTGCTTATAAATTTAAATCACATGTAGATACAGCTAAAAATGTATCTCTGTTACTGTCAAAAGAAACTTACCAGATCCTTCACCACGCTCCATATCGTTGGCACATTGCACGTCTTCGCTACAAGACAAAACGAATCGTAAAAATGAAAATAAGGCTAAAAAAGAAACAACCACAACATGCCAACTACATCTACTATGTCAAAATTCAAATATTGTACCTCATTCTTATTTTCGTAGCAGTCTCTGATGTATTAATAGGTTCGAATTCTACAGAACTAGCTCTTTTCGAATTTGAGAGTATATATGTTTACGATTTATTATCACACCTTTTAAAACAGAAACACTATTGTTAGCGGCATCATAGTCTTATGCTCCGCCGACCATCATGATTACCACAGATAATACCAACAACTTGACAGATTCCATTTCCGGCGAGATTTCAGATTCTCACGGCGGCGAAGTCAATGTTTCTGGAACTCCTACAATCAGAAAACGAGTGCTATCAGCGAACTTGAAAGTAAAAACAGAATGTTACTAAATTATTCTTCTAGCATCGTTCCAGTTTCATACGCATCATTATATGAAGTTATGATACTGTTAATAGAAGTTAGGATAGTCTAGCATCGTTAACTACATCTACTGGATAGTGCGGCTATGTAAATGCTGTTTAAATCAATGGAACATTGAATTTAGACACAATGAAGGAAAAATACACCACCGATCATAGAATTCGTACGAATTTACGGATTTAATTGGAAAAAATACTTTATTCAAATGCTAACAAAAATGTTTCGTAACCAACCAAATAGACGAATCTTGGCAACGTGGCGGCGAAAGGGTGGTAACAGTGGGCATTGGCTCAGGGTGTAGCATGTCACACCCACAGACAAAACCATCTCTAAACTGTACTTGTATTTATTTGAACTGCCTTTTCTCTTAGCATTGCTGCCGTAGTTTGCCTGTTACACGTACTTTTATCAGACCGACAACAATGAAGAAGGAACTGAAATAGTATGTGGAGAGTAAACGACAATTTTGAATATGCTTTTCCACACCTACAAAGCCAGCATAGCTCAGTCGGTATAGTGACTAGCTACTCCCATTATTTTCATAATATTAATGTTAAAGTTAATGCTTGTAAGAGGAATTAAGTCCTTCACTAAGGCTCAAATCAGTTATGTGAAGAATGTTCTCCTATTTATTGTCTACTTCAGTTCTTATATGAATATACACTGAAAATTATTTCCTGGACTACAACAGATCAGTTTAATAGATTCTTCTAGGACTACCAGCTGTCAGGTGGACCTAACAGGGCTGCTAGCCTATGCAGAATTCATTATACTAGTCACTGTGAAAGCTTCGGATCATTTTATTTGTTAAAAATAATCTAAAATTTAGCCAGATAGAGCTAGTGCAATTTTGCAAGGAGCAGGACATAGAATGCTGTGCTGTACAACTTGATATAAATTTTTCTAAATTATGTTTTTTAGCAATATACAGAGCACCAACAGGTGACTTTGAAACATTTATTAACAAGTTAAACACCAAAAACGGAATTTGTCTTCTGTGGGGATATAAATATTGACTATCTCTCTGAAAGCTGCCATAAGCAGTGTCTGAATTCTCTTTTAGCAACGTTTAATCTTACACCTACAGTTAGCTTTCCCACAAGGATTCAAAATAGCTCCAACTCTGCCATTGATAATATTTTTGTAGATAGTTACAGGTTAGAACACATTTCCATTAAACCGGTAATAAATGGGCTATCTGATCATGATGCTCAACTATTAGTTATAAAAAACATAAACCTTATTTCTAAGTTTCGCAATGATAAGAAGGTAACTAGAGTGATGAATGAAGTCACTTTAAATGAATTTATACAACATCTCAGTAGTGAAGCTTGGGAATTATTACTCAGTGGTGGTGATATGAATTCAAAGTTCAATTCTTTTCTAAACATATTTGAAAAAAGTTTTCCTACTAAAACAGAGAAAAAATTGTCTGAAACCAATGTATGGATAACTAAAGGAATCAAAACATCATGAAAATGTAAGCGAGCTCTTTACCTAACTAGCAGGTCCAGTAATAACCCACTATTGAAGCAACACTATAGAAAATATTGCAACATTTTATCTCAAGTCATTAAAGAAGCTAAATGCATGCATTACAATAAATTGATAGTAGAGTCTGAAAATAAAGTAAAAACTGTTTGGAAAATTGTAAAAAAGGAAACTGGCAAACAATCTACAGACATTGAAAGCCCACCATTAATGATAAATAGTAACAGAGTAAATGATCCTAAACTTATAGCTAACTATTTTAATACCTACTTTTTAACGATTGTAGAAAGAATGAACAGCAGTGATACCATAACTCCAAAAACCGAAGATGCAATGAAGTTCTTGGCTAAGGCAATTCGAAATTCATTTCCAAATATTAATCTTATTCCTACCACACCAAATGAAATTAAAAGTATAATAACTTTTCTCAAGTCAAAAAATTCATGTGGTTATGATGGAATTTCATCTAAAGTACTTAAATCTTGTGTAGATTATATAAGTATTCCATTAAGTTATCTCTGTAATCATTCAATGGCTGTAGGAATGTTTCCTGAAAGACTTAAATATTCAAAAGTAAAACCACTATATAAAAAGGGTGAAAACTCCTGCATCTCTAACTACAGACCTATTTCACTGCTGACAACATTTTCTAACATTTTTGAGAAAGTTATATGCAAGAGAGTAAATAAATTCTTAAACTCAAACAACATCCTTGTTGAGGAGCAATTTGGATTTAGAAAAAAATCTCTCAACAGAAAAGGCTCTATTTAGTTTCACTAATGAAATTGTATGTGCCCTTAACAATAAAATGCATGTGGGTGGAATATCTTGTGACCTAGCCAAGGCATTTGATTGTGTAAACCATGAAATATTACCAATGAAACTGAAATTTTATGGAATTTGAGGTATAGCAGGACAATGGTTTAAATCCTACCTAAATAATAGAAGGCAGAAAGTAGAAATTAAAAGCCCCCATACCAATCATAATACCTATTCAGGATGGGGTATCGTAAATTGCGGAGTTCCACAAGGTTCAGTACTTGGACCCTTACTTTTCCTCATATATATAAATGACCTGCCGGCAACTATAGACTCTATATCCAAACATATTCTTTTTTCTGATGATACAAATATCAATATTACACAGCCAGAATTTGGTCTATTTTGAAAATATCATGAATGATGTCCTTGTCAACATAAACAAATGGTTTGGAGCTAACAAATTGGCACTAAATTTTGAAAAAACAAACTTCATAAAATTTGTTACTAAGCACAAGACATCCTTGGTTAAATATAGGTTTTGAAGAAAAATTAATTGTGGAAGTTGAAACAAACAAATTCCTTGGCTTACAAGTCGACAGTACCTTAAATTGGAAGAAACTCATTGAGTATATTATTCCCAAATTAAGCTCTGCATGCTTTGCCATGAGAACAGTCGTACCACTCATGACAATAGATACTTTAAAGCTAGTTTACTTTGCTTACTTTCACTCTGTATTGTCATATGGATTAATCTTTTGGGGAAATTCAACAGACAGTAATAAAGTTTTTTACATGCAAAAGAAAATAATTAGAATAATGGCCGGTGTCAAAAGCAGGGTATCTTGTAGAAAATTATTTCTTAAATTTAATATACTTCCACTTGCAAGTGAATTTATACTCTGCTTGCTATCATTTGTGGTGGAAAACATGGGTAAATTTAAAAGAAATACAGATGTACATAATTCAAATACAAGACGTAAACATGATCTATATGTGTCAAATGCTAACTTCACTAAATATAAAAAAGGAGTGTACTACACAGGTATCAAGTTATTTAATAATCTTCCACCAACAATTAAAAGTCTAAATTATGATATAAAGATATTCAAGCCTGCATTGAAAGATTACCTCTTTACTCACTCCTTCTATTCTGTAGATGATTTCATCTCTGCTGAAAATGTTTAAGCTTTATATCCATAATCTACGTATATGTAAAGCAAGTTTTGTATTTATATTTAAAATTCTGAGGTTTATGTATATTAATTTGTAAAATTAGTTTTCATACTTGTATTGCAGAATCTGAAATTTATGTACATTGATATGTGAAATATGTTCTTGTGTTGAAAGTTCTGAAGTGTATGTATACTGTATGAAATGACATGTTCTACATCCTTTGGTTGAGTCCTAAGAAGGATCTATGGAATGTAAATAAACTCTACTCTCTACTCATGCGGATCAATTTCTTTCCTCCTAATTTTGAACCACTAGGACCACACCAATGTCAATCAATGGACCTGCCTGATGTTTTCTGAACAGCAATGTACTTGTGCAAAGCACAATACAAGCCACCCACATTATGCACATCATGATCTTAGTACTCTGCAAACTATGTTACACTATATTATTAGCTATTTATGAGAATGTGTATGCATTTGTGATAAAACTTCTGTACACAATGCATTATTTAATTACCTGCAAATCAAGAACTTGAACAATAATAATCACCCCCAACAAACAAAATAATGCATATTTTTACAAAAATTATACAATTAACTATCATAAAATCTAAATGCAAGGCATGAAATCTAAGCATGGTAGTTAAAATGTGAATGATATTTTTTCCATTTTCTGAGGCTATAAATGCAGGGTGCCCTGATATACAAAAAATGTTACATTTCCTTGATTGGATTATGTGATCATATTTCAGAAAGACTGGTGTCCTGTCATATGGTATCACTGCATGATATAAAGCTCTGGCTACCACTTTAAAGCCTTTAACACTGTGAAAGGCAAGCTGAATTCCATTATATTCAAGATATCTGATTTCATGTCACCTCATACTTGAGAGAGACTGCCTTAAAATTATCATAACATACTGCTAAGGAAATATGGTCTGTGTTTGTTTCACTCATGATTTCATAAAGTTGAATTTCACAATAAAAACGAAGATGGTGTCTGTTACTTTAATTAATATTCCCAAAATTGTACAACATACACATAACTCCTGGCTAAATAATGATCTACTTACATGTAACACAGTATAAATATCAATGTTAACACACAGATGATTCTGAGTTTCGAGGTTTCAGGGTGATAAGTGTTTACATTTTTGTTCTGACTTATGAGACACCATGTAGTCATGTAGGTGGTTATCAATAGTCTGGAGGGAACAAATGTCTCCATCTTTGGGTAGAAGTGAGTAGGACTAGGATTTTGATGGATTATATAATCTATACCTCTTCTCCCAATCACTGGCTCTGATTTCCAAAATCTTCTAGTTTCAACTCCACACTCCACCTGTACTCACTTCTGCACTGAACACGGAAGCAACAGGTTCTACAGAAATAATGATAACCATCTACAAGACTACACCATGTAATAACCCAGAAGACAATGATCTAAAACAGATGAATATTCTTACCACTGTACTACAAATAAAATGCAATAATCCTACTTCCAAGACAGATCTGCTACCAGTGCTACATGGTCAGATGGAAACACTACGCTGGGTAGAGCAACATACTGCTGCAATTCTTCAATGCTGGGCAAAGGAATCACCTATAACATAACATTATTTCACTGGGCAGGTCGCTCTTAAGAGAGATAAGATGCAATGTACCACATTCATAATTCTGAAACTTCTTAGATCTTATTTCACAACAATGGTTACATAGCTCAAGTGGAAGGATGACTGATAATGAATTTCAAAGGATGTGAAATAGAGAAGTCAGAGACTACTTTAAGGACTAACAAAGATTTGCTGGAGGGATTGAGCAGAACAGTGAAAAGCCAGTCAACATAGCAATTAATTGCAATGTGCAGTTACATAATGATGAACAAACAAGAAAAATAAAACTATAAAAAGCAAAACCTGAGTTTTTAAAACTGTTTATTATTTTGTTGCTTCTTTAACCCTTTCACCACAATGCCCCGAATGCCATAAGCTAGCATACAAGACACATCATGAAGATGACTTCACTTGTGGCAAAATGGTAAATATTACAGGCATGTTATAACTTGCCGCTTCCTACCGCAGTTCAAAGATGACAGCTTATTTCAAAATGTTGGTCACTTTTAACTTCCCAACAGAGTGCAATACTCAGATTTTGTAATAAAGCAACTAAGATAACTGGCAGAAAGTGAATCATATAACCATCAAAATGCCTTCTATACAAACACTCCTTTTACTGAATTATTAGTCTGCTTTAAACAACTAAACTGGGGTGTGATAAACTTACCTGGTCAACATTTAACCGATTACTCTGATAAAAGATGTAGTCAAGGCAACCAGCAAACCCCACAGTGAAGTTTGTGAACTCTGGTGTACCATACACACTAGCTAGATGGAGTGAATGTGACAGTGAAACACCTTTCACTTCTTCATCTTTATCTGAAAGCAAACATAAAACTGTAAGTGATACTTCTTCTTCCTGTGAGGCATCCATTTTTCTTGTGGGTCATCATACAAAGCCTCTTCCTGAGGCTTTGTAATATGTTCAAAACAGTTTCCTGTTCACTCCAATGCTGGTCTGCTGGAGTCACAGCTTCACCACAGCCCCATCTGCCGTCATTTTAGTGTTACTCCTGGGCATTCATTGCTACCTTGGAGGTGCTGGGGACAAAGTTCCTGTTATACATTGCTCCAAAAGGCACTCTCCTACTTGATGTTGTACCCCTCCCACGATGTGGATGCTGGGCTTGGGCTTTAGGAGGGGTGGAAGTGATTATTTGTGAAAATTTAAAGCCAGAGCTCATGTAAATGATATTTAAGAATTTAGTTCATACTACAAAGAAAACACAACACTTCTCCATTAAAAGATCAACTGGTTAAACCTGTACAACCACAGTTTATTCTGGGAATCATGCAAAACCCACAAAAATACAAAATGCAGCATTAATGATTGCTAAAGCAGATGGTACAAATAGGTACCTCTTAGCTCTACAGGTTCAAACACCAGTTTATAATCCATCTTGATACTTTATCAGTTCCTGAAGTTATCAAGCACTGAATTCAGCATTAAGGGTAATCATACAATGAATCAGAAAGTATTATATCTGCATGAAGCAGTATGACATACTTCAAGACAGTTTTTCTCAAACTGTGGGGTGCCCCACTGTTACGGCGTAAAATCATTTAGAGTGGGGCAAAATGTGGTAATACATATTTTTGCAAGAGAATTTGAAACACAATTATCTCGATGCCACTTTCCAAAAAATGCAGAATTCATTACCTCCAGTGGACTTTACCTCTCCATTCATTGTGCTTGTTGGGGGGGGGAGGCAGTGTATGTTCTATTCTGCCCCACCCTTTGGATATCCAAAAGATATTTATTCTTCTGTTTGTACCTGAAATAGGAGGACCAACATTCCATTCTGACTATTAACCTATGCACCAATGAATCAGACCACCCAGATGTCAATCTCTGGTCTGACATCTGAGTTACTAACCTTAAAGACCAGTCACAGTAATGAACAAAACGTGAGTTCATGCAAATTAAAAAGACACTTAGAAACAAATCATCCCAAAATTGTGAAAGAACCAAACAACTTCCTCCTTCATAACTAGAACCAGCATAAAATAATGATAAAGCAGACATCTTCAAAGGCCTTATTCACTGTATCGTGTGTTCCCAAAGCAAAAGAGAACCATTCAACTGTCAAGACTCTCATCTTACCATGCACAGCTGTTATCTGTCAAATTATGTTGGGCAAAATTGCAAGTGAGGACATAAAGTTAAATAATATCATTCTGCCAAAAATTGTATTAGTCTAGACACAAATAAGTGGTGAAACTTAGGTGCTGTTCTGCCTGTATCGCTGTATTATTCAGACAAAGACAACTTATGTCTTCTTTCTGTAAAAAGAAATCATATACATAACTTCTTCTTAAGGTTTACTCCACTGACCCAAGTCCTTCCTGAGAAACCAACGGTCACTTAGCCACTCAAGAAATTTCCAATAACTTTAAATATAACTGAAACTATATTCCTAAGCTGCAAAACATGTAAATGCCTTAACGTAAAATAAAAATGTTGAGAAATTTTCAATGTTTCTGATGCAGAAAAATTTGTAAAAAAGTTTAATTTTGGATTTACGTTGCTCCTCCATGAAAACCCTCAATTAACACCAAGTTTTTAACATAGCCTTTAAAAATATTAAGAAAAAAAACTTTGTGTGCCATGGAGAGGGAAAATTCTTGATTAGCCGAAGTTACGAAGTTATTACTATTAAGTATCTTGTGCACCTATGTGGAAGTGGGGTATGTTAAGCAGTTAGTAGAATTAAAATTTATTTCTGGAGCATTGGTTTACATATATGCTTGTATTACCTCACTTAACAATGTCTGTGCAATGTACTTTAATATCAAATTGTATCTGATGTTATGGTCTGTTTTTTATACTGCCTAATTTTGCTTCGACATTATCAATCAAATCAAATTACAGTATTACTCCAACTTACTACTGGTCCAATCAATGCAGTCTTCTGGTACATATTGTGTTGTTATCAGCCTATACACACCACATTCTGGTGTGCTGTTGAAGTCACCACAAAAGACATAGGACACCCTCTTCGCTTGATTCTGAAACCAGGGAAACCATAATATTGCTTACCATTTCATTCTTTTTAATATAAATTTAATCATCTTGACTGGGAGCATTTGAAAACAATGTGATGATGAGAATATTTACATCTCAGTGGGAAGAAATAAAAAGGAGGCTGGGCAAAACTGCATAATGGAGCACTTCATAATTTATATTCAGTGTTAATATTATTGACAATCTACATTACACTTTTATTATAAACTGTATCTAGCAGCTACATGTTTCCACATGTGCCACACATAACCACAAAATACAGTTAATAATAGTAGTGTATTGGAATTTATTTATTTTGTATCCAATTACACACAATTCAAAGTAGAAATCATTAAACAGAGTAATTCAATTCATTTATTAAAGTGCTTGACAACAGCCAAAAAGGCCAATAACAGCCAAGCACTAACAAAAATACAGACATTACAATACAAAAGCAAACAAACAAAGAACTGAAAACATAACTGTACAATATTGATTTATTGCAAAATAAATCATAAGTAAAAAACTAAATGCTATAGATAAGTAAAATAATAATTATACTAAAAACAGTTTAATATTGGACAGAAAACATACACAATAAAATGTTATACTAAGTAAACAATAAAAACAATGATTATTGTTTAAAAAGCTGACTGACCTCAGTAAGCAAAATACGATCTTTGTTAAAGATGTCGATGCTCCTACAGACTGCATTGGCAGCAGAAACGCATCTGGCAGAGGGACTGGCCTTGAAATTACGTTGTACAGTAAAGGTAGAGTAGTCTCTGATAGACCTAGTGGGTATGCAGAGACTAACTGTATCAAAAACAGATGAGCAACTAATTTTGCCTTTAAAAACATTAACGAGGAAAAGAGCATCCAAAAGCCTCCTCCTTAAATGCAACGATAAGAAATTTAATCTAACTAATATTTCATCATAATTATAGGTACAAACGCCATTAAAGAATCTAGCGTAACATAGAGCTACAAATTTCCTTTGAATCCTTTCCAATTTAAAGGAATCTGTATTAGTAATAGAGTTCCAAACAATGGAAGCATACTCAATTTTGGAACGGACTAAAGTACTGTACAAGACCAAAAGGCTATCGACAGTGGAGAAGGAAGAAGTAATGTACCGAATCAAGCCAAGCATTTTTAAGCTTTGTGAGAATATATAGTTGATATGCTGGTGAAAATAAAGCTTACAGTCCAGTAGAACACCGAGATTTTTAACACAATAGGAGCGTGCCACCAGGTTGTTACACAATTTGTAATTAAAGTAAATACTGTTTGTCTTCCGGGTGAATGATATAACAGTCGTTTTACTTAAATTAAGTTGCATCCCATTCTCAAGACACCAATTTTGCACTGAATGGATGTCGTCCTGCAACAGTTTGCAATCATCAACATCGCTAATACTCTGATATATCTTTAAGTCATCAGCAAATAAAAGGCACTGTGAATTATGTATGGAGTCGCAGATGTCATTAATGAATATATTAAAAAGTAAGGGACCTAGGGTGGAACCCTGAGGCACTCCACACTTAACACGATAAGGATACGAAAGAGTTCCAGATACACGAACAAAAGATTGCCTGTCAGAAAGATAACTATGGAACCAATCAACATAACTGGATGATAGTCCAAAGTTTCTAAGTTTCCTAAGAAGAATATTATGAGGGACTAAGTCAAATGCTTTAGTAAGATCAAAGTATACTGAATCTGTTTGTCCTTGAGTACTAACTGAAGGTAAAACGGAATTAAGGTAAGTAACCAAATTTGTTGCTGTGGAATTAAATTTACGAAAACCATGCTGTGAGGGATTTAATCTGTACTTAAATTTTTTTTGCAAATGATCATAGACAATAAATTCAAATATTTTTGAAAAGGTATTAAGAACAGAGATGGGTCTATAATTACTAACAATGGAACTGTTGCCTTTTTTAAACACAGGAACAACAGCTGTTTCTTTCCACAGGGACGGAAAGGTGGCACTAGTTACACTTAAATTAAAAATATAGATTAATAAGGGAGTGAAAATATCAGAACCCTTAATTACTAACGAAGGAATTCCATCTAACCCCACACACTTTGAGGGTCTGAGGCGCTTGATCACCTTGCTAACTTCAGCAGGAGAGATAGGAGCGTCGGGCAAAAAATCAGAAGTAAAAGTATCGGTAGGAGTGACGGACCGGCAAGAAGTGTTAAAGATTGATTCAAAATGTGTAGCAAATTCATCAGCAATGTGTTTGGGGTCAGTGACAAACTGATCACCAATTTTTAGCTGAATAAAGGAGTTATCTTTTCTTTTGAAATTTGAAACGTATTTCCAAAAATGCTGAGGGTGAGTTTTAAGACTGTCATCAACAGACTTTAACCACTGCCGCCTATCAGACTTAATGGTAACCTTAACTAATTTACGAAAGTGTGCAAAGTAGAAGTAATGTACGAGGGTCGCTCATTAAGTAATGCCCCACATTTTTTTCCTCAGAATATATTTATTCAAGATGGCTGAAATTTAGTGACAATATAAATCAATGTTTCCCTTACACATACTATTTTTCCACATAGTCCCCATCAACTTGTACGGCTTTACGCCATCGTGGAACAAGTGCGTGCATGCCTTGCCGGTACCAGCTCTTGTCCTGTGCACGTAGCCATGTCCTCACTGCTTGAATCACGCTCTCGTCATCTTCAAATCTTGTTCCGCGGATAGCATCTTTGAGTGGCCCAAAGAGATGAAAGTCGGAGGGTGGTTGGGTCAGCACCGTCCAACCCAATTTGGTGATTTCTTCCCGGGTTCTCGGACTTGTGTGAGGGCGTGCATTGTCGTGCAGGAGCAAAATTTCTGCTGGATGCTTGTGAGGCCGAGCTCGTCGGAAACGCTTCTTGAGGGTTTCAGGGTCCCGATGTACGCGTCTCGCACCTCTTGGCATTACATCCACAAGAATGAACCCATCACTGTCCCAAAAGACAGTCATCATGACTTTTCCGGCGGAGGGAGTTGTCTTGAATTTCTTCTTTCTCGGTGATTGAGGGTGATGCCACTCCATTGACTGCCTTTTTGTCTCCGGCTCAAAGTGGTGTATCCAGGTTTCGTCACCTGTAATGATCCCTCAGCATCAAAACGCTTCCAACAATTCAGAAGAAATTGTTTTCCTTTGAATCCTGTGGTCTGCTGTGAGACTTCGTGGAACCCATCTTGCGCACACCTTCGAATATGCAAGAGCCCGGATAATTGCAATTACACTTCCATTGCTGACTGAAAGCTGTTGGGCCAATTGTCGAGTTGTGACGCGCCGATCCTCACGAATAATGGCATCCGCGCGGTTCAACATGTCTGGAGTGGTGGCTGTGGCAGGACGCCCAGAGCGCGGCAGATCATGGAGCTCGGTTTCTTCACTACCTGAAGCTTTAACTCTCTTAGCCCAGCGACCAACGGTGCTCCTATCGACTGCACAGCTTCCATACACAGCACACAAACATTTATGAATGCTCACCACAGTTTCTTTTTCAGCAAAAAAGAATTCAATTACAGCTCGTTGCTTGTAACGAGAGTCGTTCACAGACGCCATTTTAACAGTTCACTACAGCTCCGCCATTGGTTGGAATCATTTGAAACTCCGTACACGAACGCGAGAAACATCAAATCTCAAGCATGTAAAAGTACACTTTTCTATCTTCATTATTGGCTGAGAAAAAAAATGTGGGGCATTATTTAATGAGCGACCCTCGTACATCAGAGTTGGTCTTTTTAAAACGACGAAAATAATGATTCTTTTTATTAATGTAATGTTTCAAGGTGCCGGAAAACCAGATAGGAAATTTAGACTTACTTGAATGCTTAATGGGAATAGCTAAATTTAAAGCATCAGTAACTACCGACTTGAGCTGATCAGCGGAGGAGTCCGCAGAGGACTGATTATAAACGCAGGACCAATCATAAGAGAATAAATATCTATAAAGTAGTAAATAGTCAGCACGCGCGTAATTGCGGGAACATCGAGAGGGCTGTGAATTGGTAGTCAGAGATATATTTCTAATATCAATAACCAGGGAAGGATGAAAAACATCAGGTTTAACCAAATCGTGATTAGAAATCATAACGTTTACAGAGGAAAAGTTAGCAAAGACAAGATCAAGTAGATTCTTGTTATGGATGGTTAGGTTGTGCTGAGAAAGTCCGAGGAGGCATGCGGCACTGTGAACGACATCCCCTTTAATTTTGGTACAGTAATGTGAGTTTGCTTGAGGGAAGCCATGTGCCCAATCAAAGCCAGGTATATTAAAATCACCTAAGAGAACTACCCGATAACATAGAAATAAAAAAAAAAGGAGGTTGGGGAAAATTTAGTATCGAATAAATATAAAAGTAAATTTACAACATATATACAAAACTATATTTGAAACCAATATCAGGCATGAAGAATGACAGTGTCTGTACATGTAGACAAATCTTCGCTTGTGCAGGGAGAATCTAAGATGTGGCAAGCCAGGAGGTGATCCATTGTCTGTGTTTGTCCACAGGAACACTGGTCAGACACACAAGGATATCCCCACCTCATTAAGTTTGCCGCACACCTGCCAGTATAGGTACAGAGTCTGTTTAAAGTTTTCCAGGTAGGCCGGTCTAAGTCAGAACCTGGAGGAAGGACTTCCTTGGGTTCTAGGCCCAGAAGGTCCTGGGTGTCTATTTCATCACTTCTTATTTTCCATAGCTTGGTTCTTTCATCTTTCTGGTTCCCCTGGAGTGGTGAGGTTCTGGCAAGGAAGTTCCTTCTAGATATGAGTCTTTGGTTTGGGAGAATTTGCCCATGTAAGGGGTGTCTTGGGTGCATTGGAATATAAATCATGCATACAAACAATCGAATAATAGATTTTTGGTTACAGGATCAGGTGATTGAACTGTGGATAATCCACAACATTTGCAAAGGCTTCAGATCACATGGAAATAACCTGGATACAGATGATACCAAGTTCTGAAGACCCTCAAAAAATGATATGATGCTTTCATATAAGAAATACCATAAGCACAGTACAGGAAGTCAGGTGTACAAGGGTGGCACTGAACCAGAAATTATACATTCTTCTATGGAAATGTAAATGCTTACGAGGAACCAGACCATGCAACTGATCATTTCTTTAAGTACCACATAAACATTTTGTTAGAGGACTTCAATGTGAAGTTGGGGAGGGAAGAAACTTTGAAACGAACAATTGGGAATGAGAGTTTATATGAAACTAGTAATGCCATTGGCCCCACTTAATGGTACCTGCACCTTGTCGTGGTGATGGGGCTTCAGTACCTCAGTGATCCCAAGAGCTATGCTGGCGGTAGCATAGCGACTGGTAGGGCCTGCCTAGCCAGATTGGTCGAGGGGGAGAGGTCAGACTAAGACAGGTACCCTGGTCCTCCAGGTTGGGGGTTGGTCGCAAGGCAAACAACCTTGCACCGTAAAAAGGAATATGTTTTGAAACCTCAATCAAAGCCTCAGACAGACAGACCTAACAGAAGGCAGCGGAGGATAGGACCGAATGGAAGAGGAGAATTGAGGTGGCCATGGACCGAATATGGACCGGAGAGCCATAGAAGAAGAAGAAGAAGAAGTAATGACATTGGGGCTAGAGTAGTAAACTGTGCCACATCAAAAAATCTAGCTGCCATGAGAACAATATTTCCCACCACAAATTCATCTGGACCTCTCCTGACGGCAAAACATACAATCAGACAGATCACATCATAGAAGATGACAATCAAGCATACTTAATGTCTGATCTTTTTAGAGGGGCTGACTGTGATACTGACCACTATTTGGTGGTTGCAAAACTTAGAAAATGGCTTTCAGTAAATAAACAAGAAACACAAAAGTTTGGTGCAGAGATATGATCTCAGGAGGATAACACTGCAGAAGTTATGGAACAGTATCAGGTCAAAATCTCAAATAGGTTTGCAGCTTTGGAAAACTTAGATAATAATGTGGACCTCAACAGAGTTTGGGAAAATATTAGAGACAATATTAAAATCTCAGCCAAAGAGAATGTAGGGACTGGTTGAAGGTTCTTCTAAACATGATAATAAACATTTGGGTGGCACAAAATGCGGAGAATTTCTTGACTAGCTTCTCAAGAAGGATTCTACTCCATGGTAACAGTCACTTAATTCAAACTGTAGAGATTATCAGTGGTATATATTATATATCACTTAATGACTCAGAAGAAGGATTACGAAGTGACTTGGTTAGTGTGTAAGGCTTTGTATGGAGTTAGTCATGGCAATATATTATCTTTGGCATATACCTGAAGAGACTTAGAAAAGCCATGAAAAATATCATGGATAGCCAGTAGTGTGACTTGAATTGAACTAGGTACCTCCCGAATGCGAGTCAGGTGTGTTAAGTGTCAAAAATAAGCTTGACCTTCAAAACTTTTCTTGTTACAAGAATAAAAAGCTTCTTGTTGTCTATTGGCTCATATCATTATGGCAAGCAGCTTTAATTTATGTATTGCAAAATGACTGGTAAGTAAGGAGAGACTGGGAAAAATCATGAAACGTCAGTCAGGATGATAGTAGTAGCACAAGATGTGGCATTCCAAATTGTATTACTAACAGCTATTGAAGCAGACTGGAATCTATAATGAAAATTAGACACAAACTAACATTCATATCAATAAATAAAATGAATAATCTTAAAAGAAGTAAGAACTTGAGGTCAATGCAAGAAGTATATGAGACTGACCTCTGCAGTTGCCTGTGCCACAAGATGCTCCAAGAAAGTTACAGTCATGCCACTTTGTAACAGTCGAATGTGATCTGCATCAGGATGGAAGTACTGGTGTGTGTTAGCTACAATAATTCTCTCATTTGAATCATCCACACTATCCAACACCACAAACTGAAACCATTAACAATGAATTTTTATGTTAAAATGACAAGCTAAATATGATTAATCTTCTACTTATAAAATAAAACCAAATTCCTTCTTCACCAATCCATCAGTTTTGTACATATATTGAAATACTAAATTTGAACAAAAACAAGGTAAGTTGGCACAAAAATATAACCTTAAAGTTTTAATACAGTATACTATACTACACTAAAAATTCTTCAGCTGAGAAACAGCCATACATACAAATAAGTTCCCAATCCTTCCTCCATGAAGTAATTTTCCCTCTTGAAGATTGCTGTCTTCATACTCACGGCCATGAAAACCTCAAATCCTACATAAATTGTCACTCTTCTTTCACATGTTTCCTCTGTTAATCTTGACGGATCACTCTTCATCAACACAGAGACGAACAAAAAGTGACAGTGGAACTGTGTACTCCTAAAACTGACACATACTTTCCAAATTTCTTCTTTGTGGCTCTGAATACTGCATTTGTCTTGATATTAATTTGTTGCAAAACCATGCACAATCTTCCTTTATATTCTGGTAAATATGCATCATATTGAAAAATGTTTCAAATAAAAGTTGTAGATTTTAACAAGACCAATATTTTACATCATTTAATTATAATTTTTTTATAAAGTAATTTTTAAGAAAACTAATACATGGTCTGAGTTTCATGTAAAGTAGTGACTTACTGACTGCCACATATCAACAATTTCCTAATTTTCCTTCATGTTCAGATATGTCAGGTAGACATTCTATCCGACATATCCGTATGCACGAATTGAAGACCAACTGACTTTCTGATTTATACACCATTTGTATTCACCTGTTCACAGAGTTTGAACACTGAAATTCTGTGACTGGCTGGTCAGAAAATCTTGACATCACCTCACTCGCTTACACTAAAAATTTCCTGGTCCAAGTACAAAAGGTGAGAATAAATATTCAATATTCAGCTTATAATCCGGGACATTCACTTTTTGCCTTGTCCAGAGATAGGGATTAGCTCTATCAATTGGGCCAAACAGAGTAGGTATACCTGAAGACGGAGATAGGGTCCCATCTCCAAAACTTCGTGCAATTTTATGACTTTATTAGACGATGAAAAACATCCAGAAAACAATTTATTTTAAGAAAAGTACACATCAGTCATGAAGCAGAGGGAGAAAGCAGTATAAGAGAAATCTGTGATCACAAAGCTGGTCAGTACCAGCACTGACATTGAGGATTTGGGCACAAAAAACATCCAGCTCCTGTTGTAAGCTTATGAAGCTTTTAAATGCATGAGTCATACGCAAGGTAGTGTTTCTGGTAAAACAATGGCATGAAACTGCTGTGCACTGATCAACAGACTCCAGCTACCACAGAAGTACATACTGTCAAAATGTCAAATGAAATTGCAAAAAATAATATAGATGAAGGACATACAAGAGGGTACTGCATTACACTGATATAAACCACAATTCAATTAATCTAACCACGTTTAGTGTGGAACCCCAACAACAAATTCCACTGAAATCTGTTCAGCAACATTATACAGTTTATGCACCCTTAATTCATCAAAACAGATGAAACATATATTTTTATGATTGGAAGTGTTTCAAACAAGATGTGATAAGTCCAAAATGATCATGCCAGTCATTTACCTCAGAACAGGTTGTCCTCTCAATGATTCGACTTACAAGAGCTTCATAATCTTTTACTTTATTCCAGATATCAGCAAATAATGGGTTTGATTTCAATTCTTCAGCAAGATGAATGTTATGTGATGACACACACCTAGAAATGTATCATCTTTAGATAAAATTTCTAATTTTATATTAAATTAATTTAAGAATATAATAATAACATAAAGCTGAATAATCTGTTCACTGCCGCTAACAGAATACATAGTGGATATTACAACAATACATTAAGAACAACTACAAAAGAAGAAAGAGCAAAAATGGAATAAGAGGGACAGTCAAAAAGTTCCTGGAATTGTGGTATAGCACTGTAATGGTAGGACATATGGCAACGCTTACCTAATCACCTTCAAAGTAGGGCCCTTGTGCACACACACACACTTGCTCCATCGATCCTGCCATTGTTGGAAGCACCGGAGGAAGGCTTCGTTTGGAATCTTCCAGAGTTCGGCAGTCGCATTCAACACCTCGCTGGTTGTGCAGCAATTCCTTGCCGAGAAAAGCATTCCTGTCATCACCCAACTACCATACTCTCCGGATCTCACTCCGAGTGACTTCTGGCTGTTCCCTACTCTGAAAATGGGCCTCAAGGGGATGTGTTTCGCAACCATGGAGGACATCAAATCGAATGCGACGGCTGAACTCCGGGATAGTCCAAACGAAGCCTTCCACCGGTTCTTCCAACAATGGCAGGATCGATGGAGCAAGTGTGTGTGTGTGCGCAAGGGTCCTACTTTGAAGGTGATTAGGTAAGTTTTTCCAAATGTCCTACCATTACTGTGATATACCACAATTCCGGGAACTTTTTGACTGCCCCTCGTATATCAATATGTATACTCAAGAAAAAACAAATGGCCAATATAATCTCAAGAACTGTATGTAGCAAAACAAAACAATAAAGTTATAACCAACAGCTTTGATGTAAACAAGCAACACTAATAATTTTTACTGCATTTTTAACCTAGATGTAATAAATGATAAAACAAAGAAATTTTATGGTATATTCAAATGAATGATTCTATTGATGAGTAAATAACAAGAGCAGTTAATGGGAGATATTATGTAAATCAACAGTCTCTTTTTTCAAAACATGCTCCTGATTATGAGCAGATATGCTTGAAACATGCACAGCATAAACCTGAATGCAAAGAATTTGTTGTATTAATGACAATCAACACATTAATCAAGCCTAGTCCTTTGCATTCAGTCATTATACCAACAATACTTTCATTAATGCATTGTCAATGCTCAGGGACTTTTCAGTCATTCCATATGAAGACATCAAAATTTGGAGAGGACAAAAAACATTACACTTGGTTAGATTCTCTCTCTAGTTTACACACATCACAGAAGTAATAACTTACTTAAATCTTGATTTATGAAAAATGCATGCTAATCCTTCTGAAACAGCTCCACCTTTCTTATGAAATACACCACTATATCCTACAGATGACAAAGTGGGAATTAGGTCATTAGAAAACACCTTGTAATCTACTTCTTGCAGGCAAATTATATCAGCATTATAACCTGCAAAAAATAGAAAAAACAAACATATTAGTGCAATTATGATAGGTTTGTAAGAGGACTGAAATGAAATTATAATAACTACAAAATGAAGTTCAGTAAAAGTCTCATATCAGATGCAAAAACCAATAAGGCCAGCTCATGTGTAACAAAACCTGAGCCATCAGTACTATTACAGACTTACCTAACAATTCTTTCAGAATAAGCTGCTTTCTGTAATCTATGCTAAGTGCATAGGGTGGGCAATATGGATACAGCTGTTTGCGTGACACCTCAGAGTCAGCATATAAATCAGCAAGGATATTGTACGACACAACTCGGAACCTGGACAAAGAACCAGATTAGGTTATGAACTTTAAAAAAGAAAAATCCAAACACCCTGCAAAGAATTGAATCCTGGCACCCAGCCTACCTTAATAAAAGCCTACTTTCCTTTTTTTATGAGGTAGGACAGACTTACGGTATCCTTAGATTTGACTGTCACGGTTTCTATTCCTCCCACACTCATGGATTCTTAACCAAGATGACAGAGTTACATGAAACATCATGTCAGTAGAGGCCACTCTCCTTTATGCTATCCAATTAATCAATACTATTAACATGGCGACTGTGTCTATTTTTGTGGAGTAGGCAAGAGCAACACCGCTCTATTTGGGTCCTGAAATTTGATGTATTTAGCTTCCAGTTTTATGGTAATAAATAAGGAATCATTGACAATTGGCACATGAAATACTGCCATATACATAACTAAAATTCCAGTATAAAACTCCATTGTTGTTAACAACTACAAACATAACAACAGAACATAACTTTTAAATGATACTGGGACAATTTTATATAGTCATAATCTGTGATACAGCAACATTAAATACAATAAGAACTGTAAGAATCAGCCACCTTACATATCATTCTCCAAATCTAACCTGATGTAACCAAGAAAACTGCATGGGACCAAAACTTACCCTGGAACATGGGATAACTTATGCCTTAATTTACACTTTAATGTGCTTCGCAAAACATCTGTCAATTTTAAATATTGGAAACAACTCTACAATACAGTGGTCAATATACTAAAACACAACAATTTTTCATAGTGCCTGTACAAATTGCCAGACAGCTACTCCAAAGTAAGCTTATGGATTATATACCAGTTAAAAATGCTTTAACTTCTGCTACTGTACTTCAGGGGTCTGAACAGGCCAGGGCCTAGCACTTGGTCCAATCAAACCTGAGCTTGACAGCCAGCACTAAAAGAGTATTTCCCATCACACACCTACTCTATAGAAGAATTTACCTCAACCAAAAATTTTCATCTATTATAAATACATGGAAGTAATAGTGGGTATGCTTTCTTGTGTAATTACTTTTGCAATAATACTGTAGTTTACTGTCATAACTACATAATTTATGTTTATATTACAAACAAGTATTGTATTTGTGCTATGACATGTTGTACATCCCTGTCTTGAGCCTATGAAGAATCTATGGAACATAAATAAATTCTCTTCTATCACATGAAACAAAAGATACAGAGAAACTATAACATAATTATCATAGTTAAAACCTCAATAAAAACATGTTTTCACTTTGATTCCCTCAGTAGCTTATAGTACAAAGACCCCCAGTTCAATGCTATTTTATTAATTGAAAGAGCAGTTGACTGCATACTTCACTAATATTAATAAATACAAATCATTACAATTATAAACTTTAAAATGTATTTGTTATAAGTTAAAAAAAAGATTATAAAAATGTTTACATGCACTTACTTTTGTCCATTAAGCCATTCCTTTGTAAATGCATGTCTCAACTCAAATGGACACGCACCTGGTCCTGCTTCAACAGGATTTGTCGATACAACTTCAGATATAGGGCCACATACACTCCCATTTTGTGGTACACAAACCAACTTCAGAAAGCAACCTATGTCACTTATACTGGGTACAAAATAGTAGCCAGATCCTACTTCAACCCAGTTTGCTGGTACTTTTTTCCCAACTGTAACACTGGTATTCTTATACCAACAAAAACTGCAATCAGATTTATCAGCAAATAATACTTCTAGTTTTAATGGATAAGCAGGAAACCCTGCCATTATGCTACTTGGAAGTGTGATCAAAGCAACCCATGGTGCATTTAAGATTACAGAAAACTCTGTATCCAGTATCTGAAGACATAATCCATTATCAAATAGGATGTCCTTACATGCTTGATCACCAGAAACTACCTCTCCACCATGCAATAAATTGACGTGGATTTTGCTAGATTCTTCTTCTTGTTCCTTCTCACAGGTCCCTTTCCTCTTTTTCTTTTTATTTGCATTTCTTTCAATACTGCTGGTTATTCTAGCTAGAAAGTCGTTTACTTTTTCCGACAACTGTCTACTGAAATTAAATTGGCGATCAACTCCAAGCAATTCATTTTTTAGTTGAAAAGACAACTGAAACTGGTCTGCCCCATCCTGGTAACGAATGTAGGCATTCTGCATTTTCTGACGTGTTTCAAAAAATCGTACAGGAAAAACTGCCAAGCGCGTGTTCACCAATTTCAATACAGACTGTAAGCGCATGACACACATACATCAACACTCACATACGTACAGTACTGTAGCTACAAAGACTGCTTAAATCATTCTCATTTAAGAAATTTAACATCGCAGCATTCCTAACAATTTCCCAAAAACGTTTTCTCCTTCTAACCTTACGTTTACACAAGCACCAAGCATTTCAATCTACGTCCCAATTCGGCAACTCATCTGTGGAAATTGTAGCAGTTCTTACTACAGATATTTCAACCACTGAATACACAGGTGATAGCACACAATCTACAGTTAATAAAACTATTTTTCCTAATATGTATGTGGTCGAAGGCAGCAGTAGGTAGTTCCACACGTTCTCAAAAACAAAATAGAAGAAAAAGTTTCCGTGGTTAAAAAGTACACCAAACCAAACCAAAGTTCTCATCGCTCTGATGATAATGGCAGTAAAAGCCTTTGAAACGACGGTAAACTGGTATCAAACTACACTGCATAACAGCTCGGAAGTCAGCCATCGCCACCGGCAGAATCTGAAATTTCACGTCCGAATATAAATTATTCATTGAATACAGATACCATCTGGTAAACATCAAACAGTTCGGCCTCTCAACCACTGAGTTGGGTACCATAATTTTTTTATTTATTTTTTTACCGTAGCTTGTGGGCGTTTGAAACGTGACTTTCAAAAGTTGACATTTTATCCTCCATATCTTTTGCTCCTTCGTAACATTCCCGGCAACTGAAAATAGTTTTATTTGCATGCGTTTTTACACACAAAACGCCATTTTCTTTGTTCAGATTCCGTCACCTACTTGCATATAAAATTATACGTGTGAGCTATCTGTAAATAGGCTTCTGGAATGAAAGAACTGGATAGGTCTCATAGTTTCTTTTGACTATCAAAATGCTAAGGGGTGCATTGTGCACTTACAAATGATTCAGTTTGAGAGGTCATTCATAATTCCATTTGAATGGATGCTTAACTTATAATCAGGTACTTTTGAGATGCCACATGCTGTTTAAAAAACAGTATAATGCCTGTTACTTACAAACTTTAAGAAAGTGCACTAATCGAAAGACAGATATTATATAAAATTCTCACTGAATTCAGTATACCCACAAAACTAGTTGGGGTAAATCAAACATGTTGAAATGCATATAAAACATATCTGATAGTTCCTGGTCTAAAACAAGATGCTTTATCACCACTGCTTAGAATAAGCTAATAAAGGAGTTCCAAGAAAACAAGAGTTATTCAGACTGAATGATATACATCAGCTTTTCATTTGTGCCACTGATGTTAATTTGCAGATTAAATCTAGTGAATGCTTGCTTACCATGAGGTTCAGAATCTTTTTTCTTCCCTTCCATTACCTAAAATTGCAAAGATTAAAATATACAAAATTACAGTATAATGTTATCATCCTTTTGAGATCAGGGTACTGAGGAGAATGTACAGTCAAAGAGGCTGGACAAAATTCCATATTAAGGAGTTTCATGACATGTATACTTTATCAAATATTATAATTTTGGGGGATGAGACAAGTGGGGCATATGACATGAATGGGAGAGACAAAAAGTGTATATAGAGTTTTGGACAGACAACCACTGCCACTAATCAAGAAAACAAAAACAATAAAAATATGCATCAGTATAATGACAACCAATCACCCAAAGATGGGAGTGAAGAATGTCAAGTATGAAATATAGTTCACACAACAGACAAAATCAATCATAACTGTAATTGCCTGCAAATACCTAATAGGTGCTTAAATTTCAAATCTGTAAAAGAAGCATGCTTAAACAATTTATAAAATTACAGAACAGCCTTTCCCCTTCAATTGAAATAAATAAATGTAACACAATGAAAAGTAAATAATCTATGTAGCTTACTTGAAGAAAATGGAGTGTTACTTTTCACAACATTTATTAAAACAAAAGTTGTATAATAACTACAGGACTCTAAATTTTTTTTCAATTATAAAGATCTCGGCTGGAACGTAGAAATATTATGCAGATACAGTTTCTACCATGGTTTTCTTAATTATTTCACCGAAGTTTTCATCACAATCATCTGTGCCACCTGAAGAAGCAGAACTGGAATTATTTTCATTTTCACCAGTCTGACTTTTGCTCCCTTCCACATTTATACTGTCCTGCCTTAATTCAGAATCACCATCACTCGCTGTTAACTGCTCTGTTGAAGCTTCACTGCTACTGTATGTGGCAGATGGACCATGTATGGTGGAGGAAGAGTCGTCAAACGCAGCACTAGGACCAGATGTTCGAGCAGTCGCCATATATGAATACCTTCCATGTAGAAGCTCAGAAAAGGGTTCCAACTTATTACTCATGGGGCACACTGGGTGAAGGTTGGTGTAGTGACTGTGTACAATACTGGTGCTAATGACAGACTTCCCAATGGGATCCTGGCCACCATAGTTCTCCCTTGGATCTCCTATCATAGAAAAACCTTCATAAGAATTGCTCCCAGTACCCAATAATGGCTGTGGCCTTTGATGGAATTCTCTACCCTGACCAGGGTTATTTAACATACTGTCACCCCCTAATCCTTCACCTGTGACCTTGCTTGTGAACTCATGACCATACACTCCACTGTAATGTCCAAAGTTTTCCGTTGTTGGAACAGGATGGGGATTGGAAAAAGTAGAGAATCCAGAAGAATACTGATACTTAGAACTGGTCTCATCTCCATATGTTACACTGGTAGCAGCTGCAGATGGAGTGGTCTGTTGCTGATAGCTAGAGGTATTAGTGTCAGGGAATCCTGGTCCAGCCAAAAGTCCGGTAGAGGAACTGGTAAATGGCCTCCCACCTACATTAGATGGTTGACTGAAATGAAAACCAGGAGTCATGCTAAATTCTTGATGTTCATTCAAATGGCCCTTTCTCCCTTGCTGTATAGAGGTACTAGGATGGTGTCCAGAGAAGTGGTTATGATCTACATTGCTGTTACTCTCCAGCTGGTCAGCTGATAATTCGTTGCTGTTTTCCTCTGAATAGCATTCATCTCTGAAAGCGTAGAGATCCAACGAATCTTCACGAGCAGGTAGATCTCCTACCATCCCTGAGAAACCAGCTGTATTTCCACCTGGCATATCTGAACCACTGACTGCAACATCAGGCCCATCTGAACTGCCATAGTGGAGATTTGTAAAGCTGCCAGCATGGACACAAGACTCAACTTCAATGCCAGAACCAAGACTTACATCTCGCAGAAGACTGCCATTAAACTTTGGTACCACTGCCAAGCTGTCTATGGCACCTTTCCCTTGCTCATGGTACGATGATGTTGATGGGCCGGACAGTCTGTCTTTCTCATCCCAATGAAGATGTCTGTTTGAATTTTGATCCTGTTTGGCTGACACATTTCTTCCACCTTCTTCCTCTCCCTCCTCTAGTTTCTGTTTCTTTTCAAGCTCTAGCCTCATTAATGTGTGGATGAAGTGGGTGCGGACTCTAACAGGATTGAACTCGATGCGGCCACTTGAGTTAGCACAGCCATCGCGGGTACATCCACAAGGAAAATTCAGGCGATCTACCTATAAAAATTAGAACAAACATACTCAGTCGTATCACATTAGTTCTTACATCACATCATTTGTTGAGAGTTTGGAAGGTGAAGCTATTATGATAGTATTAAAAAGAGTCTTGATAATAAGCACATTGACCATATATGGGATGAAATTAATATTCCTTTTACCTTTATTATGTGGTAACACCAGATTTAAACCCCAGGACTATGAGGGCTGTTGGCTGGACTTTAACTCCAAGATTATCTGTACAGTGGTATATAAAATAAGCAAACAAACAAACTATTAACACTATAAAAAAGACACTATTGCCATACGCGTTTCAACCTCAAGAGATCATATCAAATCTAAAACTTCTTGACGATGGTGAAGAGTCAATTGAATAAAAATTTACTTGGATATTATCCATCGTCTAGTAATAAAACGTAAAACGACGTTTCGGAGATGAGGCTCTATCTCCGTCTTCAGGTTCCTACTCAGTTGGGCCCACTAGATAGAGCTAATCCCTATCTCCGGACAAATTAAAAAGTGAAAGTCCCAGAATAAAAAGGCCTAACCACACCATCCATCCGTGGGACGTAAAAGAATAAATAGTAGAAATAAAATTCGTTAAACACGATAAAGCCAAAAGACACAAACTCACAAAAAGTGGGAATAAATACACAAGAATATTAACTTGAAACTCGATGCCCACCTTGGATTTCTTGAGAGATGACAGGTATCCAAATAGGAGATAAATCCAAACTAGGTTGGCTGATAGGATTGGCGAGTAGTGCCATGTGTGCCGCCTCCTTGTATTTTCTGTAGATGGTATTGGGTTCAGTTAATAATACTCTGGCCCCATCCCAACAAACATGATGATCTTCTTCGTACGCATGTTGGGCCAATCTGGATTTCTCCAGCAGGCCCTGTCTGAAATTATATTTGTGTTCTTTCAATCGTACCTCCAGAGGTCTGTTGGTTTCGCCGATATACCATCTACCGCAATCACATGGTATTCCATACACACACTGCCTAGTCTGTCTCTTGGCTGTTTTTGGTCTCATGGAACTCAATAAACCACGGAGAGTGTGTCCGGTTTTAAAGATTGTCCTGATGTTGTATCGGTTCCCAATTCTTCTAAATTTTTCAGAGACACCTTTGACGTATGGGATAACCGCCGTACCCAGAGGCGTTCTGTCAGGAGGCCGGATGTTTTTTTCTGACTTAATAACAGATTCAATTAAATGTCTGGGATACCCATTCAGAGATAGATCATGTTTGATGTTCTGAACTTCTCTGTTGAAATTGTTTTTTTCTGGACATATGATATTAGCTCTATTCACCAGACTGTAAACCACTCCCCTTTTAACGCGGAGTGGGTGATTAGATTCGAAATTTAAATATCGGCCAGTATGTGTGGGTTTCCTATAAACATCCGTAAGTAAATTAAAACCATTCTTCATGACTAAAACATCCAGGAACGGAATAGTACCATTATTTTCCATCTCCATGGTGAATTGTATTGACGATCTGAGACCGTTAAGATGGTGAAAGAATTCCTGCAATCTCGCTGGACCATGCGGCCAAACCACAAAAGTATCGTCCACATATCTCAACCAAGTGGCTGGTTTGTGATCAGTTGTGTCTAAAGCCAGAGTTTCAAAATACTCCATATAAATATTACTCACGACAGGCGACAACGAATTCCCCATCGCCATTCCCTCCTTTTGTTGATAGAATTTATCTTCGTATTGAAAGTACGTAGTGGTCAAGCATATCTCTAACAGTTCCACCAAGTCATCAACCTGTAATGATGTCCGGTCCGATAAGGTAGAATCCGTACGAAGTTTTTCCTTGATGATACACAGGGCCTCTTCCACTGGTACGATTACTAGACGATGGATAATATCCAAGTAAATTTTTATTCAATTGTCAAGAGATCATCATCAGTGGCATCTGGGAAATCAATTAATTTAACCAAATGGTTTAAACTGGATTTAGAAAATAAATAATGAATAGGGTATTTAACAAAAGTATTTCAAGTGACACTACACTAGATGTTGTTATTCACAGGAGTTGAACTATGCACTTAACTATTGATCGGATGGTCTGGTGGCCGTAGCTAAATCCAGTTTAAACCATTTGATTAAATGAATTAATTTCTCTGATGCCACTGATGATGACCTCTTGAGGTTGAAACGCGTATGGCAATAGTGTCTTTTTTATATTGTTAATAGTTGTTTGTTTACTTATTTTATATTCTAATACACTACACGGTATGCAAAGTTTTAAGTGTACAGTGGTATGTTAACATGATGTTCAGTCAGCTGGATTTCATGTAAGCAGTGATGGTTGAGGGAAAAGGGCTATATGCAACATTTGTGAGAGCAAAGACTAAATTCAATTACTAAATACTGAGATACAGAAATCTCAATGTCATATTTCTGCTCATACTACAAATCTTACAGTAAGTAATTTTTTTTTATTTAGTGTTCTGTCTGACGACAGGTCCATATGAACAGGATCCTTCGATCCTTTTCTCGGACTGGGACCAGTTCATATACGTTCTTGGCAATGATCCAGAAGTGGTTTGCCATTGCCTTCTTCTGTGTGTGAATGGAGTAATTGTTGGGATGCCACGGAGAAACCAGGGAAGCCCCCCGGAGGAAAACTCCGTGTTGCCTAGACCACGGCCTTGCCCAACACAAGTTATAAATTCTGGCACCGCCGGGAATCGAACCCGAGACCCCAGGATTACAAGGCCAGCGTTCTGACCGCTAGACCACCGTCGGTCTACAGTAAGTAATAAGGGTTTATAATGGTACCAATTAATAGTAGGGTTATATACCTGGCATTTTATACCAGCCTGTGAGCAAGAACATGTGTCAGGATCACAGTAACCTTTACAACCACAGCCACAGAACTCTCGTGAAGATCGGATATCTCTGCATTCATCTTTCTCAAGAGAGTCTATTTTCCTCACACCAGCAGCACGTAACAGAGCCCGTCGTTGCCGAGTCGGAACAGGCTATAAGAAAGAACCATTACTGCTTTTAACTCTATAAACAAATAAAAAACATTCTAAAACAATGTTGCTCTGATAGCAGTTAACGTGTTAAGTGAGTCATGTTTGTTCCACAGTGTGGAACACAATTATGCACTAATTTCCAAGCACGTAAGCTGCATATTACTGTAACCTACAAGCTATGGAAAGAATAAATAACTTAGACAACTTATTATATAGGAGAAGAAATAGACCAGTTATCAGATATCCTCAGTGTAACAAAGGGTGAGACACTGTGGGAACCAGGGCTGTGGAGTTGGTACTAAAACCTCTGACTCCAACTCCTTCATATAAGCTCAATATGTATTAATAATGGTAAACCTACTAAAATGGTAAATGGTATCACAAGATAATTCATCACCACCACGTGAATCATCAGCCTACTTTTTAGACTTATCGTTTGATTTGTAGGCAGTTTGTATTCTTAAGGTACCAGAGCCAAAGTTACAAAGCATTATTCCCACACCATGTGGCTCACGAGTCATTGGATCTCCCTAAGCGTGATGCCGCCGGCAGCTCACACGGTAGCGAAAGTGTTCTTCTTCTTCTTATAGCGTTATAACCCTGTGTGGGTCTTAGCTTGTTCGATGAATTTTTTCCATTCTGTCCTATCATTCACAATTCTTCTCCATCCCCTTACTCCCATCGTCCTCACATCCTCCTCCACGTCGTTTATCCATCGTTTCCGTGGTCTCCCTCTCATCCTACTTCCCATCGGTCTCCATTCCATCACTCTTCTAGTTGCCGTTTCCTTCCATTCTTGCAACATGGCCAAGCCAGGCTAACCTTTTGCTTTTGATTAGCCTCACAATATCTGCTCCCTATATGATACAATCTAGTTCATGATTCATCCTAATTCTCCAGGAGCCATCACTATTCTGTATTGGACCATAGATTTTCCGTAATATTTTGCGTTCAAATATTCTAAGTTGTTGCTCATCAAAGCTAGTTAATGTCCAGGCTTCACATCCATATGTGACTACTGGTCTTATCAGAACTTTATAGATTCTCAGTTTAAGTTCCCTCCCCAGTACTTTAGACTTCATTAAATTCTGATAGGCATAATAACATCTATTACCTTTCACAATACGTGCTTTAATTTCATTAGTTACTGAATTTATAGTATTAATCTGTGAACCCAGGTAATTAAAATTCTGCACATGTTCAAAATTATAATGCCCTATTCTCAATTTATTTGTGACATTTCTTGCTGCTCTTGTAACTTTCATATATTTTGTTTTCGATTCATTTATTTTTAGCCCCCTTAATTCTGTTTCTTCTATCAATTTTAATACTGTTTCTTCCAGTGCAGCTTTATTCCTGCTAATAATAGCTATATCATCTGCATATGCACTCACGTGTATTGATTTTATGCCTATATGTCCTGAGATCTCAAGTTTCCGAATAGATGCTTCCAGCGTCAGGTTAAAGAGCATTGTTGAGAGAGCATCTCCTTGTCTAACTCCCATATTGACATTAAATGGTTTAGTTAGCTCACCATCTACTCTTACTACTGCCTTGGAGTCTTTCAACGTCGCTCTAATGAGCCTGACGTATTTAGATGGTATCCCTAATAGGAGAATATCATTTAACATTTGGTCCCTATTGAGACTATCAAATGCTTGTCTGAAGTCCACATATAAATGATTTAAGTCAATATTATATTCATAGGCTTTCTCTTGAATCTGTCTCAATACAAATATCTGGTCTATCGTTGATCTATCTGCTCTAAAGCCACACTGATACTCTCCTAACATCTCTTCTACATATACAACCAATCTATTATATAGAATACTTGACAAGATTTTATATATTACATTCAGAAGTGTAATTCCTCTATAATTGGTACACTCCATTTTATCTCCTTTTTTATGTATAGGTTGTATTACTCCTAGGGTCCATTCCTCTGGAATCTTTTCTTCTTTCCAGATCAACAATATCAGATAATGTATTCTCTCCCATAACTTGACTCCCCCTTTTTTTAGTAGTTCAGCAGTAATCCCATCACTTCCAGGTGCTTTACCATTTTTCAGACATTTGATTACTTTTTGCACTTCTTCAAACGTAGGATCTTCAATGTAATTATCCACAGTATAATATGTCGGCTGCTCTGTCTCAATTATATTTCCGGTCAGGATACCACTAAAATACTCTTTCCATCTATTAACAATATCACGGTTCTCTGTCAATAGATTTCCTTGACTATCTTTACATGCTACAGCTTTCGGTCTGTATTCTTGTGTTACTTCTTTAAGCTCCTTATGCAATTTTCTACTTTCATTTCTACGATGGTGTTCTATCATACTGTCGATCTTTCTTCCTAACATTTCTCTTTTCTTCTTTCTACATATTCTGGTGGCCAATATCCATTTTTCATTATAAAGATTTCTATTAGCTCTCGTATTTCGGTGTAAACATTTCATTCTAGCTTGCTTCTTCTGTTCCACGACCGATCTACATTCATCATCATACCAATCTTCATTTCTTGATCGTCTTGTCTCTCCAACAGTTATATGTGCTGTATTTAAAATGGCATTCTTTATGCAGTTCCATTCATCTTCAATATTAGGCCCTTTTTCTATCTTTTGTAATTCTAAGTTTAAATTACATTGATACTCCTGTACTGTGCCCCTATCTTCTAATTTGTCTACATTCCATCTTTCAATTCTTTCCATTTTCCCTTTCATAACCATACATATTTTTTGCTTCATTCTAAACCCAACTAAATAATGGTCCGAGTCAGAATTTGCCCCTCGGAATGTGCGCACATTTTCTACATCTGTCGCCCATCTCCTAGATACCAATATATGATCTATTTGATTAAAATTATTTGTTCCAGGAATTTTCCAAGTACCCTTATGAATATCTTTCCTTGGGAAGTATGTGCTCATGACCCTTAAATTATTTGCAGCTGCAAATTGTGCTACCCTTAGGCCATTATTATTAGTTTCTTCATGTAGACTATTCCTTCCAAATAGTTTGACATAGACTTTTTCTTTCCCAAGCTTTGCATTATAATCACCAAGTACTATTATCATGTCATGTTTCGAAATTTTATCACATACAGACTGCAATTCATCATAGAAACCATCTACTGCCACTTCTTCTGTCCCCTCGGTTGGTGCATAGACATTAACAAGTGTTATATTATGGAATTTCCCTTTTACTCTAAGTGTACATATTCTTTCACTTACTGGCGTAAAGGCCAGCACAGCCTTACACATTTGTCGGGTAACAATAAATCCTACTCCACATTCTCCTTGCCTATCGTCTTTCCCAGAATAATATATGGAGAATTTTGCCTTATTTATTACTCCCTTATTTTTCCATCTAACTTCTTGTATAGCGACAATTTCCATTCTATATTTTATAATTTCATCAGCTATACCATTCATCGCTCCTACTTGTAGCAGAGTGCGCACATTCCATGTTCCAATATGTAGTACCAAATTTTTATCCTTGTTCCTAGCTAATGTTCGTCTTCGTGAGGACAGTCCGGCTTCATTCATCAAATTATTCTCAACTTTATTCTTTTTTACAATGCAAGGTTGTTAGCCTTGCGACCAACCCCCAACCTGGAGGACCAGGGTACCTGTCTTAGTCTGACCTCTCCCCCTCGACCAATCTGGCTAGGGAGGCCCTACCAGTAGCAATGCTACCGCCAGCATAGCTCTTGGGGTCACTGAGGTACTCAAGCCCCACCACCACGACAAGGTGCAGGCACCATTAAGTGGGGAGCGAAAGTGTTCTTAAGATTTTATATTGAGGTCGGAGTCGGTAAATTTTTACCGACTCCGACTCCACAGCCCTGGTGGGAATGCATTAGAACCCTACCATATGATATATGATGTGTTTTCATTCACAGCAATATATATTTCACTGCTGTGTAATCAATGTCATCTATGTGAATGTTCTAAGTACTTTATATCTTTTGTGGATACTGTGTGAGGTTGTCGGTGTATGCCTGTGAGGCTTCCGCAGCACACATGGCAGATGTTAGTTGGGAAATCTCAAGGAAAAAGACTGTTTGGGATGAACAATTACAGCTGATGGGACAATCTTAAAATAGATCTTAAATGAAGAGAATGCAAGGGGGTAAATTAAATTAAACTGGCTCAAGATAAAGTGGGCTCTTGTGAACATGACAAATCTTATGCTTTCACAAACTATACGAGTTAAGTAACAACCAGCTTTTTAAGGACTCTATTCCATGGAGTCTGTAAGTTAATATGAATATCTTGTCAATCCATAGTTGTTTCTGCTACTTCTGAAGGGGTTTTCATACTATTCAATGTAGTTAATATAAACTTTGTGAACTACGTCATCCACGCAATGTTTATTCCCTACAAGTAAAATGTTCAACAATACTTGCTGTATAAACTAAAACTGATCCTTTCTACAATTTTCCGAAAGTCTAAATGGTGAACAATTCTTTACCTAGGGCAAGGCACACTATACACACAAATTTTAAATCCTGTAATTCAGTGTTTTAATTACAGTTAATTAACAAGGACTTGTTTGATCTATGTGGTATGACTAAAGGTACCTTTTTCTGAGACCACCTACGGACCAGATCAGAGTTGAAGCCTACTTTCCTTCAAATTATTCGATTTTAACCACAAGGCTAGCAAAAATTAACAATTAATAATTATACCATTTCTGAGCATATTTTCTGCTAGTCCATATGTTACACTGATCAGATATAACAAACGTTTTTCACACTTGCCATATTTATAAATTTGTATCTACACATACAGTGTTACAACCCAGAAGACCAACAATGATGTCTTTTCATGATTTTTCCTCGATATTTAAACATAATCTAACAAATAATTCAGGAACTAAAGATATGACAGACTTTTCTTTGCTCATTTTATAAACATGTATACAGAATTTGACTTTCCTACAACAGGCACAAAGTTCAAATGACAACATTAAGAAAATATAAGATACTTTTCCTATAGCCTACTCACTTCACTGCTATGATTCAAAAACATTATTAGAAACTCCCTTATAGGCCACCACAAGCTTTCAGGCATGCTGTGAATTTTTATAATAAATTGTTTCTTGGCACATGTTGTAATCATAAAAGGACAGAAACTTACTTCCACAATTAGAATTGTAATACACACACTAATCATTGACAGCAATCCTGGAGGAGATGGGTTGATGGAGTAGAGGAGGATGAAAGGGTGTTAAGATGCAGGAATTGGAAGGTAGCGGCACGAGACAGAGATAGATGGCGGAAGATCGTTGATGAGACGATAGTTTTACTCAACATGTACAGGCAACTCTTGGTTTACGAACAAGTTCCATTCCAAGACGTTTTTCGTTATGTGTATCTTGCATTCCTGAGCTTTTACGATACGTATTGTATAAGTTAGCAGCCATTTTAAAGCATTAAAACCATGTACTAAACATCGAATGATCTATACAGTACGTTTTATTATAATGTATGTATTGTAATATATACATTTTTTAAAGGTTTATTTATTTAAATCTTGCATTTATGTTCACTATACGTTTGGCATTTCGTTTTATAAGGAACTATCTATTGGCGACTTTAAGAAATTTTGAATGAATTGTGACGTTCATTATAGCGAATGTTTGTAAACCGAGAGTTGCCTGTTTTATGGTTTGTTTTCAAATGCTGGCATTCTTATAGGGCAAATATTTACATGCACATACACATTTATAGTCATGTACAGTTTTGTACGCCCTTTTTAAGACAATTATTATCATTTCTTTGTTTGCTGTCATATGTCTTTGACAAAGTATGGTGTTCTGCAGGTGAAGAAAGGTTGCAGAACACTACTGTAGCAATATTCTGTAAGTGGTTGGATTGTCCATACCTGCAGGAAATAATAGCTGTCAAGGTCGAGTTCTGACTCAGAAGCATCACTCTGCTCTTCCTCACTCTCAGAGTCATCACTTGATGATGCAGGAGCACCTTGGGCATTAAGCCGTTCGCTGCGCAACTGTAGCAACACCTATTTAACAAAAAAAATGTACCTTGACTATTTTATTTATTGCACCTAATAACATATGAGCCGGGATAGCTCAGTCAGTATAGTGACTAGCTACGAGCTAGACGACCGGTGTTCGATCCCCGATGGGGGCAGAGAATTATTCCTCTAGCCTCTGCGTCCAGACCGGCTCTGGGGCCCACCCAGCCTCCTATACAATGGGTACCAAGGTCCTTTCCCGGGGGTAAAGCCGGCCGGGGCGTGATGCTGACCAATCACCCCATCTAGTGCCGAGGTCAAGAAAGAGAGGAACCTCCACTCACCCCAAGTGCCCGTATGGCACGTAGCGGGACAAACTTTACTTTACTTTACCTAATAACATATTTTAAGGAGGCCAAGGCTCGACTTCGGCTGTCGTGCCATAGAAGAAGAAGAATAACATATTTTATGAGCATAATGTTGCTCAGAATTTACATCAAAACTTCATATTGCTCACAGCAAAGTCTCTTTTATTAAGCCTTCCTGTGTTTCAACCACAAATGTTACACTTTAAATTTAGTCAAGCATTCGAAAGTAAAGTTTACATGACAAAAACCTATAGATTTTAAAACAATGGTTGGTTTGCAAGCTAATTAATAATAACAACACACACACCAGCTACAGAAAAGATGCAAGGTAAAATTAAATGAGAGGAAGATTTCCAGACATGACAATTTTCCAACTGCGGCAACAAAAGTAATAGGAGATCAGAAAATTATATGAATACTACATAATGGTTTGTGGTGTGCTAGTCTCTACACCTTTAAAAGTAGTGTTATAACACCACCCACAGAGGCAGAGACCATGGCTGGCAATACTTTAATGAAGTCTATTTAGCCATTTTCTTTTAGGTTTGTAATACTGCTATTTGGTCATCTGATGACAAATTAAATGGTCATAATTTGAAGAGGCCACCACTTGTATAGAAGCACTATGCAGGATTTTTCCTGGGGGGATTAGAAGAACCAAGATAGGATGAAATACCCTAAAAACCACTATCTTATACCTGTATAATCAAGGGCCAGCATAGCCAAATTTTTTATATACTTATTCTTTTGCATGTTAAAATTAAGGGCATTGCAATGTCAGATTAATGTTTTACATTGTATTATACTTGTCATTTTACTATCTAGTCTTCTGTTGACATATCTTCTTTCAGCACACATACTGCTCCAGTTAATTTAATGCTTTCAATGTCAAGGACAAATGTGAATTGTTTAAAGTATGAACTTCTTATTCTGCATGCACATATTTACATGACACACAATGGTATGTAATTTCCCATGCCATTTCTCAGTTTATTTAATACCACTGTGTCAAATACAAAGGTAATGTAGTGGTGAATTTAAATATTTATTACCACAGTCATTTACTTAATTGAAGATTTCTGTCTTCTGGTTGTTGCGCTGTGTAGTCTGGTTGATGTTAACCAAAGTTTTGGAGGTCATACTGCCCCCATCATCAGGGCGATGAATATGATATTCACCGCCCTGATGATGGAGGCAGTATGACCTCTGAAACGTTGGTTAACATCGACAAGACTACACAGCGCAACAACTCAGAAGACAGAAATCTTCATATTCACCGCTGTGAAAACCTCAAATCTTACATTTACTTAATTGTTTGTAAGAAACATTAGGAAGACTAAGGTAGAATAAAATAAATAAAGTACACTGTCATAGACTATTTTAAAGTACCCTTAAGAGATGATGAGAAAGCAGCATTGCTTTTAAGCTTGTTTTGTGACTGTAAAGGTTATATAGCATCAAGTGAAATGGGATCATGAATGATCGGTAAGAAGACAGTAACTGCCTATTTCAAAGTTTTATGCTGGCATTCATCTAGACCAGTGGCTCTCAACTTCTGGTGCTTGTGGCACACTCAGGATACTCTTTCTTTTCTTTTTGGCACACTAGAATTAGACTACTGGTTAGCATGCTTACCACTGGATCCAAGGTTCACAGGTTCAAACTCGGCTGAGGTCAAATGGATTTTTAAGGGTGATAAAAATTTGTAGCACAACTTCCTTCGGACGGAAAGTAAAGCTGGCGGTCTCATGTCGTAGATTTAAGGCATGTAAAAGAACCTTACAATCACGAACAAGATGTTTTGTAAGTAAAATTCAGCAGCCATTTCTCACCCAAGTCTCTCCTCATTCACTACCAGATGGGTCTAGCAATCAAATCAGGATTAAGTAGAAATTGTGCAGTCAGTGGGTTGGTCACTCACTTCTCACAAATGCACACTTCAAAGATCAGAAAACCTCCGAAAAGGAGGCGGTAAAAACCCACAGCTGAGTTATAGAGCCAAGAAACAACAACAACAATAGAAAGGAATGGTGAGTAAATTATTATAACTTACTAAGAACACACACAATACAAAGACATAAACTCCATATCCCTTAACAGAAGCCAATCAAACATACAACAGAAATAATGTTACATGGTTTGAATCAACAGTAAAATTATGATCCTTTACTTATAGCTTGCCTACAATCTAAACTGTTTTAATTCTATAAAAGTCAGTAGCAATCATATGTGCCACCTTCTTTAAAAATAAATAATTCTGTATTTTGTCAATGGTGTACTTATGGGATTCATACGATTATCATAGCAAAGAATAAACCAAATGACCTTTTGTAATGGAGACATGTTATGTTTACCTTGAGGTAAAAATTGGATTTTTAAATGTTATTTAAATGAACTTTGGCTTCAACAGCTTAACTCCTATATATGGGCAGTTCTGGACAGAATAAATATTTGTGCTTGAAGAGGAGAAAAATAGTAAAATAATAAGTATGTAAATTCTGGATTAACAATTTATTTAGAGCAGCACCAACAGGAAGAATACAATTGTATTCTGGTGAAGTTATCATAATTAAGAATTCAGTAAGACTGAAGTTCTATTTCCAAGCAACTTGCAAGACTGTTACTGCTGTTCACACAAACACACACACCCACCTCCAATGACATCATATATTATTTCCCCTTCCTGGTTTTATATCTGCCCTTGTGACATATCACAGAGCTCAATGGTGCAAACGCAGCGTGAAAGCTATCTGTTAGCGTGACATTTTCAAACTGTGTTTGACTGTGTTCCTTCCTGTTTTATATGGCTTGGTTTAATGTTACTTGGGTTAGCATTCATTAGTCTGGATGCTTTTAGATGAGTTAGTAACACACATACATCTTTATTACATTCCATGGATCTGTAATTTAGTCAGAAGACAAAAGGATATGGAATAAGTCATAATAATACAATACATATATACGAGGGTCGCTCATTAAGTAATGCCCCACATTTTTTTCCTCAGAACATATTTATTCAAGATGGCTCAAATTTAGTGACAATATAAATCAATGTTTCCTTTACACATACTATTTTTCCACATAGTCCTCATCAACTTGTACGGTTTTACGCCAGCGTGGAACAAGTGCATGCATGCCTTGCCGGTACCAGCTCTTGTCCTGTGCACGTAGCCATGTCCTCACTGCTTGAATCACGCTCTCGTCATCTTCAAATCTTGTTCCGCGGATAGCATCTTTAAGTGGCCCAAAGAGATGGAAGTCGGAGGGTGCCAGATCTGGACTGTAGGGTGGATGGGGTAGCACCGTCCAACCCAATTTGGTGATTTCTTCCCGGGTTCTCAGACTTGTGTGAGGGCGTGCATTGTCGTGCAGGAGCAAAATTTCTGCTGGATGCTTGTGAGGCCGAACTCGTCGAAAACGCTTCTTGAGGGTTTTCAGGGTCCTGATGTACGCGTCTGAATTGATGGTCGCACCTCTTGGCATCACATCCACAAGAATGACCCCATCACTGTCCCAAAAGACAGTCATCATGACTTTTCCGGCGGAGGGAGTTGTCTTGAATTTCTTCTTTCTCGGTGATTGAGGATGATGCCACTCCATTGACTGCCTTTTTGTCTCTGGCTCAAAGTGGTGTATCCAGGTTTCGTCACCTGTAATGATCCGGGACAGAAAGACCTCTCCCTCAGCATCAAAACGCTCCAACAATTCAGAAGAAATCGTTTTCCTTTGAATCCTGTGGTCTGCTGTGAGACTTCGTGGAACCCATCTTGCGCACACCTTCGAATATGCGAGAGCCTGGATAATTGCAATCACACTTCCATTGCTGACTGAAAGCTGTTGGGCCAATTGTCGAGTTGTGATGCGCCGATCCTCACGAATAATGGCATCCGCGCGGTTCAACATGTCTGGAGTGGTGGCTGTGGCAGGACGCCCAGAGCGCGGCAGATCACGGAGCTCGGTTTCTTCACTTCCTGAAGCTTTAACTCTCTTAGCCCAGCGACCAACGGTGCTCCTATCGACTGCACAGCTTCCATACACAGCACACAAACGTTTATGAATGTTCACCACCGTTTCTTTTTCAGCAACAAGGAATTCAATTACAGCTCGTTGCTTGTAACGAGAGTCGTTCACAGACGCCATTTTAACAGTTCACTACAGCTCCGCTATCGGTTGGAATCATTTGAAACTCCGTACACGAACGCGGGAAACATAAAATCTCAAGCATGTAAAAGTACACTTTTCTATCTTCATTATTGGCTGAGAAAAAAAATGTGGGGCATTACTTAATGAGCGACCCTCGTACAAGTAAAATTCATACTATTATGAAGCTTTCGCGTAATATAAGAAAAGGAGTTCCCATATAGTGGCATGTTACAAATAAATCCACCCATTTTATATATAGTAGATAAATCATGCTATCCATTTACATTATATGAAGACATGAAAACCTTAATGTTCATTATGACTTATTTGTAAACATCAGAAATTAATAAACAGAGTAAAAGGAGTGTGTATTTAAGCATTTCTCTAATGCTACTTGAAACAATTATATGTGCACAAAAGTTAAGCATTCTGTGCACCACCATTTTGAAGAGCTACCACACTATCATTTACTATTCTAAATTGTGCTAAGAACAATTATTTCAGGACCTCCCTAGTCAATAAGAAGCAAACAAACATTATGTATCAAAAGCACAGTCAGACTTACAAGTAAGCTAAATAAGCCACAGCTTATAACCTCATAATACAATGGGGAGGGAAAAAATGCACTCAAAGATTTACTGTGTTGACTTACTGCTTTAAGCAAGAAACATGGAATTATTTTACGTCAATGCAGCTGTCAGAAAAATTTCACTTCTGATAATTTAAAAAAATAAAAATTAAATAATTAAATAATATTGTTACATAATGAAACAGAGCTATTTTAATTGGATTTTTTAAACACTTCTTCTGAACCAGACATAATAACTGGGGCTATATTTTAAATAACATGCTCATCTTTAACCTTCCTGGCATTGATGGTGTTAAAATGTAATGACTGCGTAATATTTATTGTTAATTTGTCTTTAGCTGTCTTTCTGTACTCTGATCCACTCATCATAACTACACACTTTTCAGACTGAACAAACACAATGCAACATTTCAGAGCTGGGAGCTATCGATACTACCAATCGTATCAATCTCTCAAAAGTTTTATTTCTGAATTTATAAAATTGACAACAATACAAATTATTATATGAAGACATTATTATTAAAGTTTCAGTGAACTGCCATTTATGTTATATTGATGACCAATGATAAACATAAAAAGTAAAGAGTTTATTCTGTGTGAAATTTACTTATTCATTTAAATACTAAAGTGCTAGTTGAAATTAAATAATTTTGAGTCTTATGCAGTACTAGCTCAAGGAAATATTTTTGAACAGCAGAACCGCTAAATGAAAGTGTATGATTCCCAACAAAAGCTACCCTGATGATGTTGATATTAGTTTTGCTAACTTTTTCTCAGCGTGGGGAAGAATATAACATGGAGTTCCTCAAGGGACAATTCTAGGGCTTTGCTTTACATAATGACCTTCATCCAACAAAAGTACCTTATCACGACTCATATTCACTGATGGCATTAGTGTAATAATTT
Source organism: Zootermopsis nevadensis (assembly GCF_977971745.1). Lineage (NCBI taxonomy): Eukaryota > Metazoa > Arthropoda > Insecta > Blattodea > Termopsidae > Zootermopsis > Zootermopsis nevadensis. The sequence goes on along the minus strand of NW_028259153.1, from coordinate 7,786,471 downwards.
CTAACAACAATTTTTATGATTTCTGTAAGTTAAGACATAGTTGAATAAATGGTTTACTGCTAACAAGCTGACCCTAAATCTAGATAAACTAACACATTAAAACTTTTAACAAATAATTCACCACAATATGCATTAAGTGTTGGTTACAATGAAGAGTACATAAACAAGTCAATAATTAAAAAAATCAGTGCTTTATAAATTAATAACAACTTAAACTGGAAGGATCATCTTGATCAAATGATTCATAAGTTAAAGTAGAGCATGTTATATAGTTAGATGTTTCATATCAGCAACACTGAAACTCAAATCAATTAATTTTGTCTATTTTCACTCTGTAATGAAATATGCAATAACTTTTTGGGGTAATTCATCTCACAGTAAAATGCCAAAGCCAAAAATCCATGTAGAAGTCTATTTAAAGGAGCTTATATTTTACCTCTTCCATATTCACTGATGAACATTAATAACATCTTCAGCTACACATAGTGTTAAAAATCAGGAATAAGGACCAACTGCCAACCCTTTATGTTTAGAAAAAAGTTCATACTATCATGGCATCAGAATATCAAAGCCTATCATTTAGTCTCAAAAGTCTTATGAATAAAAAGGCACAATCTAAAGCAGAATTAAAAAGGTACTTAAACACACTCTCCACATTATTGGTTGATGAATTTATAATGTTTAAAAATTACACAATCTTTCGAAAGTCTTTTTTGTCATTATATTTCTACTGTTTACGTATGGATTTAGTGTAACATTCATATATGATGTCTGAAACCTTTTAGGTGAAATTTTTATAATACTTTGAATTGTAAATGTCTGTATGTTTTGTATCTTTATGACATATTCCATGTGCTATTGTCATTCTAAGATTCAGATCCATGGAATATATATTAATATGAATGAATGTATTAGTAAAACCACATACTATAGATGGGCTTTTATTTGTGTCTTTGTGGATTAGGTGAAGTTTGGATAAGTTTAGTTGCACATTGTAATTTCTCTTATTTAAAAACTGGTATTTTTAGTGTCTAATATTTTTTATATTTGCTAGTCAACAGACATGATGAGCCCAAATCTGGGAGTTTCTTGTGCTTAAAAGTCCAATACTACTGTTATTTTCATTAACTTTAATATTCTAAGCTAAGAAAGCCCAATAATTTCATGTAGGACTGAAGAACTGTAAATATTAAATTTTACTGTGTACAAACATGCACATAAACATTCAGATTACAGGTCCCTGTAATAATGCTGTTTTCATTCGTCTCTTACATAATTTGTTATTCAGGGATGCCAACACTGTGTTAAGGATTTGGAGCAGTTGTTTACACTATACAACAAATTCTCCTTTTTGGATTAAATTTGTTATGCCACATTAAGTTTGGTTCGCTAGTATTGTTTCTTTAGAGTACTTTCCTATCTTGTAATGTAGATAATTATATTTTTGAAGTACTCAAATACTTTCCTGTTCAACTCAGCACAATTTCTGTTGGGTAACTACGATTATTATTTTTAATTCAAAATTAATTTGGGGCTTACCTGTCGATGGAGTCGTCGCTGCTCGACGGCATGTTCTGATATAGAGAACTGCTGAACATGAGCATGTTGAGATGCCATGCCCAATGTGGAACCACCCTGTGATGGAACACATGTGAAGCCCTGAGCACGTGGAAAGTAGAACACTGTCACCTTATCAAAATTGATGGATTTCTTTCTCTTGGACTGAGGACCATCTTGATCATCAAATGGGAGGTGACGTTTCAGATTACTCTGCATTGGAATCGATCTGTGAGATGCAGGCGTTCCATCCAGGATTGATCCTAAATCTGCATCTTCCTCTACTGAAGAGTGTGACTGTGAGGATGAATAGCTTAAACCCATGGCAACTTGCTGTATGTCTGATGGTTCGGAGGAGCTGATGCCTGGTAATTCAAAGTAACTTTCTGACACTTCTCCTTGAACAGACTTTTTCTTCAGACTGACTGCTGCAAAGTCTGAATGTTCATAGTTACTCAGTACATGATCTGATGTAATTTGATGATTACCACCCAGAGTCTCAACTACATCTGAATTTGTTTCAAGTACATTTGTTTGTATTTCAAGTGTATTTACAGATCTTCCAAGATCCTTGCTGGATTCAGGTAGATTATCTTGAATCCTGTCTAGGAAATGAACTTCACTATCGCTACCACTGCTGGCTGCGCCCTCTTCGATATCAGCCTGGCCACCTACTGCTGTACTACCAGACTCATCTGCCGAACCAGATGACAGTGAATCTACTGGAGCACCCCTCTCTTCTGCCAGGTCCGAGCCCAGACCTGAATCGCTGCCATCTGAACGGTCATTTGATTCAAGTATCTCCTCCTGGCTTTCAACACCACCTGATGTCTCACATAAAGAGCTTTCAACTATTGAGTCCTCTTCTAGCTGTGAGATGTCTGCTAGATTTGTCAGACTTGGGAGGAAATCTTCATTACCATCATTCTTTATAGTCTCATTAGCACTTGAACATGAATCAGACACATGTTTTCCTATAGACCTCAATGTCTGTTTAGAACGATTTGAAAGAACTTTAGCTTTCAAAGACTCTAATGTTGAACTATGTGTCACTTGTCTGGAGTCCACATTACTTGAATGACATCCACCCTGTTCCCTTTCTTTTTTTGAAATACCTTGAAGTTCAGTGTCATGATCATCTGCTTCTGCAATTTTGGCTCCTGACTCTTTACTAGATGTAATTATTTCTTGAGAAGATAAGCATTCAAGGTTTGATATTAAATTATCAGAGCATGTAACAGGTTCATGAGAGTCCATACCTTCAGTGTTCTGCATGCCTGTTTACTACGTACGTTCACCTACCTAAAAGAATAATCAAACATGTATTTCATTTACTGGAATTGAAAATATGAAACTGCCATAAATATTGAATTAAAATTCAACACACCTACCGTTCGACCGCTGTGAAAATTCTCAACCTGCTAAGTGCGATATCAAAGTACGTGAATGCCAACACTTCATCTCTCTGCAATGAGTAAGGTTATGTCAATAAGATCACACAAATATCAGTTGACGAAGGAAAGGCAAGTACAATATGCTAGTTCAGCGCCAAACTGAATATAATGCACTAATTCCCACTTACTTTTACATCACTTCAAGCTATACGTCTAAAAGGGATGTATTCTGACACTATCACAGCAATTTTATTGTGCAATTATTGTTAATATTCCATATATTTTCATTAAACAACAATTTCGGATAGCCCGGGTTAAATGTTGGTAGTACACAACGGTGCGATCAACATGAACGTAATTATTTAGACTGTTTCAAAATGTTTCATATTAATATCATAATTACTGTAACCACATGCCAAATTCTGTTTCAACAGTAGGTCATATTAATAATTTTTCTTCAGAATGATACTACAACACCAAACCAACCAGTTCAACGCACCTGTACTGGATACTAGCAGTACTCTGCTAGCCTCTATCCAGGGGAATGCACATGCGCAGACATCGGCAAATATGACGTACAATCTAGGCATTACGGAATTTTCCCTCTCCTGGAAGTAGAAAAAACAAACAAAACTTACAGTGTATATAATTGTTAAATTATTATCAACACAGTGTTTAAAATTATTACAAAATTATAGTTTGCTAATCCCTGTTATTATATAACAGGAACACTGTTTGGAATGAGTTACGGGATTTAGAATGAAGAAATATCTATTCACAATTGTGTTTCACCCTGCGAGAGGCTAGACTACAAATTCTTCCTCGTGTAAAAAATTGGTGTGTCGCTATGCCGGACAGCATATACATCGGCAATAATTTAAATGCAAATGGTGAAGCAAATATATTTATATATGATAGTAGTAAATATTCATTACAATGAACAGAAAACCGAAAATGTTTATCTCCATACTTCATAATTGCAATAAAAATATGAACAACCTGAAATACTTCTCATTATCCGAATGAAAATATTCTCATATCAGTATGGCGTTACATCAAATGCACCAATTACGTTTAATTATAATCTAAATTACATAGTTGATTTCATATCACAAATTGGCATGAACATAAGGAGTGGCTTGCGAACTGAAACAAAACTTTTAAACATAAGGGGGGTTTTCTAGAACCTTCAACCGCTTCACGAAAGGAATACATTTAATATTCCGGGAGTTTATAAAACAACGACTAATGAGTTGCTGCGTCATATTGTTCCTCGTTTATAGTTTCACCCCCATGTGTTGTCTGACGTCAAGATGACATTCCTATTAGAACACCTATTTATTTAGCCTGTAGCATATAGACTTCGGACATTTGTGGGTGGCCTAGAGTATGTCGAGCTGAGTAAGGTGAGGTGAAAGGGGCGCGGTGGTTATGGGGATGTTGGTGGTGACGACGGCACAGCCTCTCGTCAATATACGTACAGCTCACCGCCAGTCGTGACGTCATAATATCTCGCTATTCTTAGGCACACTGTTGCTTGCTGGCTGACTTGGTGGCTGCCTCTACAGGCTAGGTTGCCCCGACCAAGGACAAAATATGCTTCAAGTAAAATGAGAAAGTGTAGTTTACGATTTTCAAGATCTGCTTGGGAAAGTTCCGAGAGGTAAATGTTTGACTTCTTAACCTGCGGAAGCATTCATAGACAATGCGTCTACAGAAAAGTGAAGGAAGTAAAATGTGTCGTTCGATGTGAAAATATCACAGAATATGAAGATGGCGGTCTTCTGATTTGTTGCGCCGTGTAGTCTGGTAGAAGTTAATCGACGTTTCAGAGGTCTTTGATGCCTCCATCATCAGCGCAATTATGGAGGCTGCAAGGACCTCCGAAACGTCGGTAAACTTCTACCAGGCTACACGGCGCAACAACCCAGAAGACAGTCTTCTTCAGACTCACCGCAGTGAAAACCTCAAATCCTTCTTAATCATAGAGTATGGTTCCGAGTTCAACCCGCCCACATATTGAACCAGTATGCAACACAGTTTGGCGAGGAGTGTTGGTTAGGCCACCCGCCTTGCCTTCCTAGCCACATCGATCCATTGCTCGGAGCGAGGCATGGCCTGCTTCTAATACTCGTACAACCACATCGATACACATGCAAGGTCTTCTTTCCTTTTCAGCAAGCTTACGTAATATGGGAGGACCAGTCTTCATTATAATATCGTTAGATCATTTCCTTTCAATTTGCAAATGATCACTGGTGCAAAAAGTTGAACGTATGTTTGTATTAAGCGTTTAGGAAAGACGATTTCAACAGTTCCATCTTTGGCCAAGGTCTAGAATAGCCCCACTTGCAAAGCGTTTCTAACAAACGCAAATAGGTACCACACAGGTAAATTTCGAAAATCTGAACCCCAAGAACCACCCTTTTGCTAAATCCAATTCCAGCCCTATTGACGTGTTCGTTCGTGTATACTCGCTGCAGCTCGCCTCCGTTCGTCCTGGTATATTGATCCTTTAATATTACCCCCCTGGTCCCTAAAAACCTTTTGAAATTGAGATTTGGGTAGGCGTGTGGGAGAGGAATTGTTGGAGAAGGAGAGAGAGAGAGAAAATTAGCGCAAAAGAGAGGCAAGCACCGAACCTTGTTTGCCACTATGGCAACGGTTGTCATGACAACTACACATTGATTTGACTGAGAGGCGGAGCATTGTCAGTGTAAAATATTGGGATTCCTTATTTCAAAGGCCTCTTGACATGGTTATGGCAGTAATGCTACTTCACAAATCTACATAATAATTTAACGCTTAAAGTCGTTTTACAATAATAGCCACATATACAACAAAATATCATCAACCCTTTGAAACCGAAGCTCGTCTAAATAGTACGTAAGAATCCAGCCCGTACTACAAAGAAAACAATGCTTCACCTTTACAATGATCAACTGGTTAATGTTGTTTAAAAAATAATGGCTGTTTACAGCAAGAATCGTAAGAGACACATAAAACATAATGCAGCGTTGCTGATGTTAAAGCAAACTAAATATATTTATTTACCACTCGGCTTTAAATAGTTAAATTACTTATATCAGTGCCTTGCATCTAAATCGCGGGAAATGTTAGAGGTCAATTTTTGTATAGCAAAACCTGTCCAAACAGAATCTTGGTTAAATGACAACGGGCCTTTATTTAAATTCACCGATCCTGAAAACAAATTAAAATTTACCTCAAAAGGGGGACACAAAAGTGATGGCAAAGAAAATTACAGGAAAAGGCCATAATCGCCTGATGATGAAGGTAGCAAGGAACTTCTACCAGACTACATGGCGCCACAACCTAGAAGACAGCCATCTTCGTACTCATCGCCGTGAGAACCTCAAATTACACTTAAGAGGCAGCTTGTTTTCCGTTTATATAATTTTGAATAATTTTAGCTGCCCTTCCCCGAACTTATCTAAGAATGTCGATGACGGTCTTCGGGGTTGTAAAGCCATGTGGGGTTGAAGGTAGACAAAAATATTGGGAGAAACACACTGTTCAGCACCGAAGATGAAGGCAGCATGTTTATCAAAAACGTTGGTACCTATATAAAAGTTCGCACGCTGTTACAATCCAGATCAACGACGACAATGTAATGAACCACTGAAAAAGTAAAGGACAAGAAAGAAAAAGAATAATGAAGACACATCTACTCAAAAATAGTCTATTGTACTGTTTTCATGGTTCGAGATCAATCATACATACACGTGAAAGAATGAGAAACTTTCTACCTAGAAGAACCTGCAGACAGAGTAGGTAATATATTCGACGAGGAAAAAAAAAAAAACTTTCATATTACAATCATTCTATTTTAAAGTTTTCGTAGTGTTTACATAATAATATTTGACAGTGTGATTGTAATCAAGAAATACGTGTTTCTACCCTAGCACGCAATAAAGGCACAGCCATGTTGAACTTTCATTTTTCAAACCTCGCGCCGAGAAAGACGTCTGCTGGAAGGCTGTCCATACCTTTATTGAACCTTTATGGCATCACTTTAATGAGAATAGGACACGTATATATACTTCTTACCAAACAATCCGTGTGGCGATAAAACACAAGTTTTGTTAGTAAGTATATCTCGAAGAGTACATAATAGAAATTAACAATTTGATGAAAATTATTTCGTTATTGCAGTTGTATATTTTGTTCTTATCGCCTTTTGAACAATACTCTGGGGCAGTAAGCTGTATTGTACGCGTGACGACATAATCTACAGCTGAGCCTTGATAACTGATGGCGATCTGTTGCCATGCAGTAATAGTCACCCTACTATTACCCTAAGTGACGTCAAAGAGAGGAATGATAAAAGCAGTACCCTTGTTCTACTTCTATCGTTGGTTAACCTACTTTCCAACCAAGAAAACGTATGTAACGCAGACGAAACGAAAAGTTACTAAAGCAACATGAAGCAATCACATATTGATAACAAAACTTGTTCTCGTAATAGTTAAAAAACCAACAAAAAATCATACCTCTATGCTGATTATCACCGTCTGCCTCTCCTACTATCCCGCCTGGCATTCCCGACTACTCGTTACTGATTCCAACAGTTCGCGTAGCTCCCTGTGCTACTGCGAAAATATTTTATAATAGTTGCACCATATTGGCGCTAGTGTTCATGTACACACTGCCATCTACAGAGATATATTCAAACTGTGTGATCACATTATACAGGCGGACTTAGTACTGAATTTTGCTTTACTACAGCGCCACATTCATCGTTTATCGCATGGTTATTTAAAACGCTGCAAACTATGAGTCAGCAATTCTCTTTAATGAATTAGTTTATATTTATTATTATTATTATTATTAGTGTTCTGTCTGACGACAGGTCCATATGAACAGAATCCTTCGATCCTTTTCTCGGACTGGGACCTGTTCATATACGTTCTTGGCAGATGATCCAGAAGTGGTTTGCCATTGCCTTCTTCTGTGTGTGAATGGAGTAATTGTTGGGATGCCACGGAGAAACCGGGGAAGCCCCCGGAGGAAAACTCCGTGTTGCCTAGACCACGGCCTTGCCCAACACAAGTTATAAATTCGGGCACCGCCGGGAATCGAACCCGAGACACCAGGATTACAAGGCCAGCGTTCTAACCGCTAGACCACCGTGGCACCTAGTTTATATTTATTTCTTATTAATTATTCAATTAAATATTTAACTTTTCTGGAAATGATTTTTTCATTATACAGGATATAAGAATGCACGTGGGTCGTACAATACATGTTAGCAGGCTGCGGGTTTAGAACCACTGGACTGGTACGATATATATATACTCATAGTATGTAACAACAGTGCATAACATTACATAAACGGTTAAAATACACGAAAGCTTGGCAACAAAATCATGCATTGATCTTACAATGTTCAAAGACGGGGAAATGTATCATTCAGAGTGACATTATAAAGTTGAGTTTCTTTCATGAAGAACATCGCTCTGTTATGGATATGCAGACTGTCAAAGTGAGATTAATCTCGTATTCTGTGTTGAAATGTAGCGAAGGCCCACGCCTTCTTAATTTATGACGATGGCTCTGAATATGACTTCATGAATTCGAAACGGCCCATTAGATCCTTTTCCAGTTTTAATCAGCTCGTTGAAATTATGAATGAAATGTAGGAACCCAGCAAAGATTCTGGTGTTGAGTACGCAACAGAAAGTTCTGAATCTGTGATTTTGTCGAATTCAATCAAATTTGTGCTGATATTCTCAGATGATTATGGTAAGTAGGAAATGACTGTCTTCTGGGTTGTAGCGCCGTGTGGTCTGGTAGAAGTTTAACGAAGTTTCAGAGGCGACTGCTGCCTCAATCAGCAGGGCTTTGATTTATTGGCATGGCTGCCAGTATGGTTGTGTGTCGATGTCTGTAGAAAGTATTCTATGGGGAAAACGTTTCTACACTGTAGCAGACCTTGCTCTATAGGGTTGCCCAAAGGTGAGTGATGCCAAGCATTCCTTTTATAGTGCAAACGGCGAGTCCACCTACAAGAGTGAGACTTTTGTGAGAAAAATTGCTGTTACTGAGGTCTGGAAACACTTGCATTCATTCTTTCAGACCGATACCGGCTTCTTCAATTTGTATAAAAATGGCGTCCCCTGCCAGAGAAATTCTTTCTCAACTCAAAGGAAACATCGCTCAACGCACAGCTTCAGGTTGTAGGATTAAATGGTGTTTGCGCCATAAATATGTTTGAGAACCTTATTGAAATGGTTCTCAAATCACCCGACCAAGTTGGCCAGTTTCGTAGAGATAACGAATCTTTGAAAATTAAAATGCAAAACATACGACGATCCGACCTAGTCTGCAATCAAGTGAGCAGGAAAACTTGTCATAGCGGAAAGTGACGTCATCGATAGCTCTCAAGGACAACGTAGATAAAATCCACTGCGCTGTCATCTGGTCGTGTTCAGGGGCCCACGCCTGTTTTTACTGCCATTGTGTCGCCCAGCGACCGTCTTAAATGGAAAGCATCCTATTACGTCCCCCAATGATTGGGTTGAAAAATTCTTCGTCCCTTTCAATAAAAAGCAAAAAGAGTGAGACCTAACTCACTTTTCGTGCAGTCCTTGCTACCTGATGATCGCCCTGATGATGGAGGCGGCAAGGACCGACGAAGCGTTACAAACTACCACACTACGACACTATAACCCAGAAGACGGCCATCTAAGCAGTAATCGCCGCGAGAACTTCAAATCCTATCACGCCATTTTTTGTCTCGCGTTTCTCTCCTGACGTTACTTCTGCAGCCACTGAAGAATTGTTTACCGAGCAAATGAAGTATACATCGCTCACATGCACTAGGTTAAAAATAAAATTAATTTATTAAACTTATTTTATATTTCAGTTGCAATGGGCTTTCATCTTACAAATAACACCGTTGTACGGCCTGATGGCTGTTTAATCGCCCCATATCAAGGATGACTTATCTCGAATCAGATCTATACTGCCACAACTTGCTTCATGTCGATTCTTCTGGTGCTAGGGTATCAACTCTGAACCCAATAGGCGTTTCTGCAAATTCTGATTGACATCAGATTGCGCTGTTGTGCTTAGTTAATGACTCATATTTGTAAATTAAACACAAGTGGTTTTTCTATGTCAGACACTCAGCCAATCAATTCATTAGACATTTATTACAAAATGTTAGGGGTCTCAGCACCAAGCAACTTGAACTATGTGATAACGTCTGGTCCAAAGATCAGAATATAACATACTTAAACGAGATATGGCTTAACGACTTGTATTACGATCACAATTCATTTCCCAACGGTTACTCAGTTTTCCGTTCTGATAGGGTATGTACTAATGAGACACGTGGAGGTGGAGTGTTAATAGCTTCCAACCCCACAGTTTGTTCCTGTAAACGCAGACACGGTTTAGAATCTTACGACGAATGTGCACGGGTCGAAATCCCCACTCATGTATTATTAAATTTACCCACAAGCAACCATTACTTCGCCCCTGACACTAACCTAAAGTTACTACTAATTACTTTCAAGTTTTAGAACATAATTTGGATCCACAAAATTTTTGAGTTATTCTCATGGGTGGTTTCAACACTCCACGTTTTGACTGAAAGCGCGGTCTCTTCGGTGTCTTCTCGATCACAGGCAACGCATAGACGCATTGCAACCCCCCCCCCCCCCCACACACACACACAACTTATCACCCGCCTTTGGTTATAGACATCTTCTTGACCTTCTCACCTTAAAATGATCTGAATTGAATTAACATTACAGAGATATTGAATTACGAAGTAAGCAATTAGTTAGACGCTGTGTATTTTTGAATACTTCTTTCCTTGTTGCCTTCGTGTGTTAGTCACACAATTACTTGATACTTTGATTATTGTTATTTTATTGTATTTATTATATTATTCTTTTACTGTATCTGTAATTGGCTATCTGACTGTTGGAACAGCACACTGATAATAAATAATTCAATTATTATTATTTCCTTACCTATATCATCAATCTATTCACCTGCCTATCCATTTATTCATCCAAAAAACCCTCATTCCCTCCTTTCTCCTCATTACATCAATTCACGATCGCTCCTTTGTTATCATTAATCTATTTACCTTTTAAAATGTAGTCTAATTAATGTATCTGGGATTTTATTTATTTGTAGTGTTCTGTCTGACGACAGGTCCATATGAACAGGATCCTTCGATCCTTTTCTCGGACTGGGACCTGTTCATATACGTTCTTGGCAGATGATCCAGAAGTGGTTTGCCATTGCCTTCTTCTGTGTGTGAATGGAGTAATTGTTGGGATGCCACGGAGAAACCGGGGAAGCCCCCGGAGGAAAACTCCGTGATGCCTAGACCACGGCCTTGCCCAACACAAGTTATAAATTTGAGCACCACCGGGAATTGAACCCGGGACCCCAGGCTTACAAGGCTAGTGTTCTGACCGCTAGACCACCGTGGCGGTTATCTAGGATTAATATGTTTTAATTTTTAATTTTGAAAAATCTAGTGGTTTGATAACGTCTGCTCCAATTATCAACATCTAAGAGTGTCTTCACTACTAATGATGATACGACAGTCGTCCATTTTCCATAATGAACTACGCAGTGAAAAACGGCCATGTTGCTAAAAACGTTTCACATTTGTAAATTTGCTGCAATATCACATTTCGTGAAAATGTTAAGAGGATTATACCTGAAAAACATTAAATTGTGACATGTACATACACACCCTCTATTTTATTAATTTATCTGTGAGGTATAATGCGTTTTCATTATTGCTAAAACTACAGTAAACTGGCTAAAAAAACTAGCATTGTAACTCTAAAACATTCCTCAGCATCACACCAATAATAATAATATATTATTATTATATTCCAATTTATACTTTCATAATTATTATATATTGCTTTATCTATGCGACTGTTGTTAATAAAGTAATTAATTATATCTAATAAAGTGTAAAGTAGTAAAGAGGCTTGTAGCAAACATAATGAACATGAGACATATCAAATTACTTCGCACACCCAGGCAAGTCTCTGAAAATATGACAAATAAAACGTGTCTTGGAAAGATTTACACTAATAAGGGAATAGATTTGGACTCCAAACCAGTGTATATTGTGCGTGGACATTGAAATCGACTGACTGGAGCGAATTCAATAAACTTAATTAGGCTCATGCCTTGTTCTTTTCATATAAGGTCGTGCAAACTACTAGCATAAAAGTAATGATAATTACATAATTTTAAAAAAATTAATACGCAAGACAAAGAATATAACTTCATATCAACTAATATCTTCAGTCTCTTCGCCGTGAGATTTCAGGTTCTCACGGCGACAGACATGAATATGGGATCTTCTGAGATGTTGCACCATGTAGTCTAGTAGAAATTGACAGACGTTTCAGAGGAAATTACAGCAACAATCATCAGGTCAATGGTCAATATCTACCGAACTACATGGTGCAACATCCCAGAAGAAGCCATCAATCCATTCATTGTGCTTAAGTTAAGCTGCCACGACCGCTTTGGTAAAACAATAAGTGACATAGCAGATATATAATATGAATTATTCGTTTCTTGCTAAATGATATTTTATTATGAAACTTCCTTCGGTGCACTTTAATGTGTATCTTTTGTCTGGATATGCGATAACAAAACATAGAACATCTTAAGTAAAATTAAGAAAAATTATCCATCTTTAAAGCTTATAAACTTTTATCTTGAGTTCATTTTCTGCAAAAGAAACTGAAGTAATAATATCTGACAAACGTTTTTATAGGCATCGCTTTTGTCACACCGACTTCATTGGCCAATTGCTATTCACCAATACTGGACAGATAATATATGTATTACATTGTATATTGCTGTAAATTTTAGAACAAATGTATTATTATTTTGTACAATATGAGGAAAGTCCATGTTCACAGTCAACAGTTTATGAATAATGGGTACAGTTTACTTGGTACGTATTTCGTATGACTCAACGAAGATTCTTTCTGTCAGTATTAGGGGTCCATTTCTTTCAGTATATGATATTTTCCAGCTTTTAATATAAAATATCAGTGAAATGAACTGCAGACGACATAAATCTACACGATTACTCGGCACCTACCCTCAAATTAAACATTTTAAACCATAAAACAGTAAAATAAATATTAAATTTCTGTTATAACAATACTGAAAATAATATTAAAAATCGTGTTGCTGTATTACCGAGATTGGTAAAATAAGTTCTATGTGTAAACCTTCCAAGGTCTTCTTTATAAGCACTCAAATTACGCCATTATAACAGAGTTCAGTCGCCCTTAACGATGTGGGAATATGCACTGACTTATGTTTAGAATGCATACTTTAAAACAGGTTCATAGTTCCATGGACATCCACAGAAAATATGTTAAAATATTTTAATCTGAATATACAAATACCCTGCGAAATGGACGACATTAGGATTTTTTATACAAGTGAAATAAATTAAAAAGCTAATTTTAGTCTTGCAGAGATCTGTAACATAGAAGGTAAATTTGGATCCCTTGTAAGTTACACATTCATAAAACAGGTGGAAAACGTCATTATTATCGGGTCTCTCTACTGGAGGTAGAAGGCTTATGAAATTCGACCAGTCTTTCAAAACTTGGTACTGTATATATGCACAGCAGAAATGATTTCCGAGAATAAGTACCGAAAATAAATAAACATCCTCGAAATGTGTGAACTGCTTGAAGCCAAAAACGTTAACAATGATTCATTTCAGTTAAAAATTTGTTTTTATTTATTTACGTGCTGACTTAACAGAATACAGGGAATTACGCAGCAAAGCGGGACTTTAAAAAAGAAAAGAATAAGAAAAAGACAAAACACACAAAAACAAATCATAAACAAAATCATGTAATTTATATAATTTAAATAATGATAATTATACCGACACAAATCACAGTTGTGATGATAAGGTGATAAACAAAAAAACAAAAACAAAAAATTAAAATTGAAAACAATTAACATCTAATAAACTGTGAATAATAATAATAAAAAGCAAAAATAATTTCAATAATTATAGGAGCAACTGGAACTGTCTCCAGGTCACTCAGAAAATATTTGGCCAACATCCCTGGCGAACACGACATCAGGGAACTGCAGAAGACCGCCATTTTGGGAACTTCATACATCATCCGAAAGACGCTTTCATAAAATAAAATTATATAATACATGTGGCACTTCCTAAAAACAATATGTATCCCGGAAATAGCTGCTGCCCTATGTACCTCAGGGACAAGGTCTGTCTCGGGTACATGGAAGTACATACCCCACAAAGTGGTGAATAGATGGGATAATACTTGAATGTGAGTGATGTAAATATAAAACTGAACTGAGAAAAAAGCTCAGCGGGTTCAAGATATTTGCACAGAATGCATAACAAACGCATAATGTAGAAGAATCGTCTCTCTGTGCGTCCGCATTACAGCTAATTTAATTTTTGCTCGTAATGGCATAATATAAAAGCTACAAGAAGTTCAAATCGAAACCTACAAAAATGATATTACTATAATATACATTTGTAATCCATTATTTAATTAAAATTAATCTGCTCCTAATTTTTTCGTGAATATAGACTTTCGGTGAAAAATTTAAAGCAGCACTCAGCTGTAACGTCTAGCACAATACACGCATAAGCCTTCAGGACACATTGCTATCAAACCGAATACTTCATGTCTTATATTAAATATACTCAAAAACTTTCACTTTGAGTATCGATTCATTTTGATAACAAATCAAAACCAAAGTAGTTTCACATATTTAAGGTTCGTACCTAATAACGGCTAATAAGACAATGGATTTAGCTCAGTCTTCATTGCAGTGACAAACATATGAAAAACCAGTACACGGGACAGGCACCCCAAGACTTCATTCAGATATCACAACGATAAAATAAACCTCTAAAAAACTGGCGTATCGTAATTACTCAATGCTGTTAACACGGCGTTCAATCGGTTTGCTGGTACTATTCAGGTAACTAACTTACTAGATGGCTTACGGAACCCTAAGGTTTATCACCGAATTAACCAAAGCCCTCCACCGGACCCTGTCCTGGGCGAACAAAATCCAGTCTCTTTCAACTCCTATCTCCCATAGATCCCGTATGATATTATCATCCCATCTACGTCTAGGTCTCCCCAGCGGTGTCTTCCTTTCAGGCCTCCAGACCAATACCCGGTGCACATCTCTTGTCCCATCCATGCGCGCTACATGTCCCGCCCATCTACTTATTTTTGACTTAATCACCCTGACAATATTGGGGGAGCTGTTTAATTTCTTCCGTTATTTAACTTTACAAACGAGTGTCAGAAGTTGGTCACACAAAACTAATATAATAAAACATAGTCTTAAGTAAGAAGTTAACATTCGCTCAGTCTTTTATGAAACTCGATAGTTCATTGCCATTCTCACAAAAGCCAGCCACTGGAACATATCCTAAGCCAGATAAATTTAGTCTACATTTTTATATTAATTCTTTAAGCTCCATTTTGGTGTCATTGAAGGTAGCGTTCTGTCTTGTTACGCCATATAATATTTTATCTGAATGTGAACGTTTTGAAAGAGCACACGTATTCAATTTTCAACCCTGAAGAGTCAGCATGTTCCTCCAAAATGTTGATACACAAAAAAATACTATAAGTCGTAACAATATATAAGACAACCAACAGTTTTCACAATACCACAGTTAATTTATTTTCTAATATAAGCATAATTCTCCCATGGCAATGTCTGTGACATGTCCCATGTTAATTTTGCCCTTTCTCATTCCACATAACTTAAACCACTGTGGATAAATTACTCAACTTCGGTATGAGAGACATAAAGGTGTATTCTGATCACGTAAGTACTGTTACTTGTGATGCATTAGTCCAAATTTAAAGACTGTCTGCTTCTGGGTTCGAATAATGGAACAACACATATAAGGCGGTTGGTAATGTTCGAAGATGCCATGACTTGTTGGTAACTCGATTTCTGTACCGTACCCACTATTCCCTCGGGACCCTACCCACACTTCCTGTTTCGTCTAATATCCCGACAGCACAAGAAATTGTTCACGAGACCATAAAATGACTTAGAGAGTTTCGAGACGTTACGTCAGCAAGCTGAACGTACAGCGTATCAAATCTAATACTGTAGTCAATATTTCTGCATTATCCGCGCCTCTGCCGGGCAAAGATATCAATTTCATATTTTGTTCTTTGGATCGTGCATATATTAAAATATTTATAAAACAGGTAATTATAGCATACTTCTAGATGTTATAGACAGGCTACCTTAATTTTTGACTAGAAAATTAGGAATTTTAACCCTTTTAAAACTACAAACGAGGTATCTTGCCCGGAAGAATCTGTTTATTTAATATCTGAATATATTTTGTGCTTTATGTCTGGAAATTCTTAAACTATATCTTGATCATCAAAACTACCACAAACGCGTTGAAACATGGAGGAGTTTGCTTATAAAATTATTTCAAGAAAGAAATAATTCATATTGTGACTTGATACAACAAGAAAATTAATTTGTGTGCCGTGTATTGTTCTACGCTTCGTATTATTTTACTTCTGTTGGATAGATTTAGCAAGTTGGAGAAACTTATTCTCATTTGCTGTCTGAACGAATGATTGTCCGTTCACAACGAATGCATCATCTTAACCCAATGTAATGCTATTTGATTTCGTCTAATAATAAAAATCTACACTAAACAATACATTCCATATTAAAAAATAAAGTTAACACAAAATATCGTAGATATAAACTACTAAATCAACACAAATCAAATTTCACAGCCACAAGAGCTACTAGAAGTCCCTCGACCATTTGGACGTGCCACAGACGTCAAAGCATGTCACTGTGCTAATACAGCAGAAGCGAAGTTTTTGAATACGAATATGAATATTTTTCTCAACTTTAGATAGCACAAAACTTATGCAACCTTAGAAAATTACTGCCTCACCAAGCCATCAAATCAATAAAAAAAAATTCTTTTTATAATTGCTGCTACACGCACTTTTTAATTGATTACCATTTTAATAAAACTGTCTCAATTTTTTTAACTTCGCCGATTACAAGGTAATTTTGAAGCATACACAGACAATTTCGTAAAAATGTATCTCCATAAGTTATATGAAATATTACAAGAATCCCTGTTAGTTTATATGTATGAGTTAGGTAAGAATATTGCTCTTGTGCTACAACGCGTTAAAATATACATAAATATAAAAGAAAAATGTTTTTTGTACACACACTTACACACGCAACAAAGATTATTCCCTCATGAATTTTATCAAAGTGAAAAACATTTTCAGTTTTAGTTATCTCCTTTTATTAAAACGTATAAATTTGTCTCGGATAATGCATTCATTAATACAGACAGAATAAGTTTCTTCACGTAAATGCTGGAAGTGTTTTTTGAATGGCGCAAATAATTTCAATTTTATAAGATATATATAGAAAATTTCGTATACCCAACAGCAAATCAACAGTGCTCCTCTAAGAAAATAATCTGTTCGGTCAGTATTTACCAGAATTAATATATTAATTGCAGATTCAGATTTATTTTACGTATGTTAGATTTGAGGTTTTCACAGCGGTGAGTATGAAGATTTCTGTCTTCTGGGTTGTTGCGCTGTGTAGTCTGGTCGATGTTAACCATCGCCCTGATGACGGAGGCAGTATGACCTCTGAAACGTTGGTTAACAACGACCAAACTACACAGCGCAACAACCCACAAGACAGAAATCTTCTTATTTTACGTACTTAGGAGAGCTTCCATTTTTAATAATTTTGAATGACAATGGTGAAGTCGCATCATTAAGATGCAAGAATTTATAATAAATTTCAATTTAACAATTTGCGGACTCCGTTCAACATGCATTGCGTTTCATCATTAAATTCCGTGCTGCATTCATCGAGAAAAGTAAAAAGTATCTCTGTGTTTATGTTCGAGTAACAGGCTAACATATTGGTAATAACTACTTTCACTAAAAATGCCACATATACAGCAAGAAGCCAGTAGTGCACCTATGCAGCGTTTCGTTAGTAAAAAAGAAACATTTCAAGGCCAAAGTTTGAAGTTACCCAAAGTCTTTAAAACATCCTATGTGTTAATTCGTAAGAACAGGCGTACTGACTGACTTGCATATTATTTTATATTCTGCTGGTCCAATTGTTTTCCTAAACTTTGTGATTTACTGAAATTGTAAATAAATATTAATTCTGTCTATTCAAGACGCCGAAGCTGTTCCAGGGGCCACTACAGAAGCGTTGGAGCTTCTCTGGGCGGTTGCTGTAGCTGCTACCTGAGCCTGCTGTTGTAGTTTCGTAGCAGTTGGCGTTGCGGGGAACCCCGCCAGATCAGCGTACCCACCAGCCGGTGCTAATCCCGCCGCTGCCACAGTTTGTTGAAGGTAAGCTATGAGTCGTCGAAGCTCCTCCAGTGCATTTGCTTGCATAAGAATAAAGTTCTTGGCGAGCAGAAGTGTTGCTATCTTGGAGAGTTTACGCACTGAAGGAGAATGTGCGTAAGGGATTACGCTACGCAGTTCATCCAAAGCATCATTTAGATCGTGCATCCTTCTTCGTTCTCTTGCGTTGATGTTGAGTCGCACCATCTTACCCTGGCGGGATTTGGATTTACTAACACTTCCACCGCCACCTCCAATTCCGCCCATACCTGAAGATCTCTGTTGATGTTGATTTGATCTGGCAATGAAAAGTAATTTCAGGACATACTGTGCATTCGATTACCATGAGTGTATTATGAAATTATAATAACAAAAATAACACTTTTCAAAGTCACAAATATTTGCTGCAAAGTGCCTTAAAGTTTAAAGGCAATACTTGATTTGCATAGAAAAATATTCACTGATAACGAAATAAATCACATATTAGAATCTTCCTGAAACAAAGCACGGAAAACAAACTCATATACAGGATGATTAAAAAGGTTAGGGCCAAACTAAAAGAGCGTATAGAGGGACTCAGGGAGAACAACTTTCGAATAGGAATCCATATCCTTCGAAGTTATCCTGAGTCAGTCGAGGCCATTGAAGGCAGGGAAGTCTGATAACATACCTCTGAAATAATCGTACTTTGCTATTCTACTAGTATCTTAATTTTGTTTTTTTATTAACGTACGAGGATTATATTAACAATCTTACAAACCAAATTTACAACAGGTGTTCAAAGTGGCGTCCTCCACATTCAATGCATCGGCGAACGAAACTCTGGTGCACCCTTTCAAATGCCCCAGGAGTCTCACGGACCACGTCAGATGCAGCAAGTATTCTGGCCAAAAGTTGTTCTGGGTCGTCCACCGGTGTCTCGTAAACGAGGCTCTTGACATGCCCCCAAAAGTAGTAATCGAGAGGTGTCAAGTCTGGGGAGCGGACTGGCCATTCAACCGTCCCTCCTCTCCCGATCCAATGCCCGGGATACGTGCGATTCAAAATTAAGCTAGTAGGACAATAGCAAAGTACGATTATTTCAGCGGTATGTTATCAGACTTCCCTACCTTCAATGGCCTCGACTGACTCAGGATAACTTCGGAGGACACGGATTCCTATTCGAAAGTTGTTCTCTCTGAGTCCCTCTATACGCTCCTTCAGTTTGGTCCTAACCTTTTGAATCACCCTGTATATATGTAGTAAATTACAATCTGCGAAAAATAACAAAGAAAACAACAGAACATAAGTTATGCCCATACCATAATTAATAAAACAAATATCGTACAAAAATTAAGGAAAAATAATTACAAATTTCCACCGAATCCCAAAAACTTCAATAGCTACATCAAACATCCACAGCCACCAAAGAACATGTACATTGAACTTAAAGAATCAATGTCCTATACATTGCAATTTTGTATATTACAATGTCGCATTAAAATAAAGACATAGAAGCAACTCATTTTATCTCACGTGATACACAATTATTGCTTCGGTTAATTTTAATTACTATGTAATGCATTTGGTTCATCCAATGTCCAAAAATCAATTACATCCTTACTTAAACATGAATAATAATAACAATAATATCAAGAACATGAAACTTTAAGGCTGAGTGGCGGGGTTCGCCCCCTGATTCGAGAAGAAAAGTAACAACAAATCTAAAAAAATCCTGTAATAAGAGACGAAGTAATAACAACAAAGTCACTCAATAGACAGGCACTACTCAGACAAAGAAAATACAAACACACGTGCCTAGAGCCTGTAAGAGATTTTATTATAACGTCTACCTATCTGCATCTAGGTCTCGTGAATAGTCGCTTTCCTGACGATTTTCCGACTAACTTTAGTCACCCTAAAGATCATAAACAAGAAATCTCTTCTCTGTAAACTTGTCTCAATCCTTTGTTAAGACTTGTTTCCTAGGGACAAACATTCTTCTCAATAATCTGTATAAAATACATCATTTTCTTAAGAGTGAACGGCCAAGTTCTACACGCACGAATCGCGTATACGTAATACGCGTAAAATTACAGTCCTTTATGTTCATCTTGAAATATGACCATTATAGAGTATAAATTTACACTTCTTTATACTCAAATTTATGATAGTCAATTGTCTTCGTTACCTCACATGAAATAGAAAAGCTCATATTTCCAATTTCCGAAAATATAACAGTGATTTGGATTTCAGACCTACCACGATATCGAGTTCTGTGTTGTTTTAACTATAACTTAAAATCTTACGGCATTCAATAAAATCCTGGGATCTAATACCACATTATGTTTCACATTATGATTTAGTTTCTTTAAATTTTTATTCATGGAAAGTTATACTCATAAACGCGTAATTACCAGAGTAAACGAGAATCAGGACAAATCCCTCCTCTTAACGTTTCTTTTAATATGGTTCATTTAATGACGAGTTTTCAGCTGCACATATTATGTAGTGTGGAGATACAGGTTAAGCTGTGAGTCATAAATTGAAGGGCCTTATGTCAAAACATCATTTAAACACTGCCTCAAGAGAAAATATCAAAGCCCTGAGCCAGGTCAAGTGAAAACAGCAGCACAGTGACATTAATTGCCTTCACCCCTCATTTTCAACCCATCAGCTTCAGGAGCCTAATTAGTTCACTCTGATACTACGGCAAAACTTGTTTCACGACGCGCTTTGCTAGCACTAAGGGGAAAACATTCAGATTCAGTGTTTTTGATAAAAGGGTACTGAGGAGTATATTTGAGCCTATGGGACCAGAGGCAACAGAAATCCGGATATGAATGCATAAGCGATTCATAATGCGCACTCTTAAATGAGGTTAGGATGGTCAAGTAGGCATGTGACACTCATGTAGGACCTAAGAAATTCATTCGAATTTTTAGTCTGAAATCCCGAAAAGGAGGATAATATTAAAGTGTTTCTTTCTTCTGTCAAAGATATGAAGGTTTTAAATAGACTGAAATGGTTCAGGATAGATTTCTCAGCTGGGTTCTTGAAAACTAATGAAATTTCTGGTTTTATAAAAGACAGGTAATATCTTTACTAAGTGACTGTTAGTTTCTTAAGGATTCTGCTCCACGAACTATTGAAGATAATAGCCAGAAATTGCCTAGGACCGAGAAAAAATATGAAGTCTTTCAAATATCGGATTAGAGACCTCTAGAATATGCTACAAGGGTTCCAACCACTACACTGCCTTATATGATACCTCAGTCACCCACTTCCCAGCCCCACAAACCCAACTCGTTACCCTGTGATTGAAAATAATTGTGTTAGAGATTGTTAAGGGTAGGTGGGGGATATGCATAAGCGATGTTCAGGTGTTTGCAGATTTAAACGAGGTCTGCACGTGGCGCCACTCCCTGGATTCCGGGGAGAACCAGGACACTGCAGCGAGCGAGGGATGTTGGGAGGGGTGGAAAGGAGTGGGGGTTGTGCATTTCTTTTGGTTTATAGAAAACTTCCTATATCTGAATAGGCTACAGAGAAAGTGCTGTTACGCACAATTTGCCTTTTAACGACACTAATTGTTACGTTATTTAACGACGACGTTTCAAGTTTAGAAGTTATATAGTGCCAATAACAAGGAATACGATATGAATAGGTAAAGACTAGTATTGATTATTTGAAGCCACACTGAGTTGCGGAAGTTTTACAGCAAAAGATGGGATGGGTATCGTGATAAACGGTTTGATAGGCAGAAAGAACTGTGAGAGGCGGGTGTTCTAACCCTGTACATCCCTTGTCACCGAATAAAATCAAGAAGATTCTTGGCCAGAATTGCAGACACCTCAACCGACACTCAAAGAAAAAAATCACAACATTACTGCTATATTAATCTACTCGATAAGAAATTTGTAGTAAAGACCATCGCCTTTAATGTGGTAATATTTCACTAGTCTGAAGGATCTTAGAAAATTAACACTGAGCATCGCTGACATTCGAACCAGGAACATGTGGACAAAAGTCAGGAAACTTATCGCTACGCCAACCTGCTCGGTCGTAGTAATAACGCTAAGGCAGTCGGAACAATTCGTCCTGAAGGCGTAGAGGGAAGTGGAGGTAAAACTCCACGCAGTCTTATCCTCAGCACTAATTGTAGATGAATGGTTAACCACACGATCTGGATTAGGTTTCGGAGAGATGCGTCCATTTCCTTATCTAGAATCGAACCCCCACTGTTCAATTCGTAACCAGAAACTAAACCAATCTCGGTTCATTAGCAATTTAGAGTCAGCAATGAAAGGGATTATATGCGACGGAATCGGGGTGAATTGATAGTACAGGATAAGCTCTCAGTTATGTGATGAATTCCGATAAGACTATGCGGACATGCTGACAAAGACGTCACTGAAAGAAAAGTCTAACTCCGCTGATACGGATTAAAAACGCAACGAAAGAATTCTAATATAAAAACTGTCCATTAATAAAACAAGTTACCTTCATTCTTGTTGGCAACCATTTTGTCAAAGACTTGAATATGGTATTATAGTTTCTATAAAATAATATACACTAAATGTTATAGGCACAGGAGCAGTGATTTTCGTTACTACTGACGAATGTTCGATCCCCGACTGGGGACAGAGAATTATTCCTCTAGCCTCTGGGTCCAGACGGCTCTGGGGCCCACCCAGCCTCTTATCCAGTGGGTACCGGGGTCCTTTCCCGGGAGTAAAGCGCGGCCGAGGCGTGATGCTGACCACTCACTCCCATCTAGTGCCGAGGTTAAGAATGAGTAGGAGCCTAGATGACGTATAGAGGGAAGCTTTAATTTACTTTATTGACGTATGTTCTGCTCTTCAATGGCTTTATAGAGTTTAATTATATATAAATACCTTTAGAATTATCAGGAATATTTCAGTCTTAGTCAGTAAGAACGTTTTTAAGTTACTCAGCTACTAATTTTTTAAAAAATTAATAAAGTATCTTCTTAAATTGTTTAATAATTAGTGATAAAATACTTCAAACATACCTAAAATTCTCCTCAAATTTCAGGTGAGTTGGGAATAATATTACGTATTTGAACAAAAACTGCTTGTTACATCAATTTTAATTTGAATTTAACTAGAAATAATCGAAGTAAATTATTTCCGAAAAACAAACGCCCTACTGCCTACTTAAAAATAAAAAATAACACCATTAACAACTAACTTATAACTTATACAACATTTTCTCTGCTGAGCTGTTAATTTCTTCAGCTGTTAAGTTTATCATTCCGAAGGTTTTATCCCGTGTCATCAACGTCTAATAAACTAATAAACGAGATTTCAGGTTCTCACTACAACGAACTTTAAGATGGATCGCTTTACCGAGCAGTCTGGTAAAAGTTTACCAACGTTTCAGAAATAAATTAAATTGCTCACATTTTCGAGATGTATTTCCTTAAAAATATTTTCTCATCTGCGCATCTGCCTACCAAGTAACCGTTCTTCAGTGTTTTTTTCCACAATAAACTTATGTATTTGTTAAATTCCTTATTATACTCGATTCAGTTATACTAATAATTAAAGATGGATGGAAAAATCATAAATTCTCTTCATATATGTTCTTCATGTCCCTGTTAATTGATCTCTTTATTATTCAAAAATTCTTCTTAGAAAAATGTTTTATATAATTTCCATATAATTTTGACAGGGGACTTTTATATTCTACTCTGAGAATATCCTGTACATGTTGAAAAAGTTACGTAATTCGAACACGTACTTCTATATGCAAATGAAGTAGGTGTCACTGCCATATAGTGACCATCAAGTTAATACTTCACTGTACCTCTGCCCCATCTGCTGATTTTGGTGGTGCGACCCAGCTGACTCTGGTCTGTTCTCGTCGGCCTGGAGGGGGCATGACCCATTATTGGGGGGCGGAGGACATGACGGAGACGAAGAGAAGTAGAATCCCCCGAGTCCTACGGCACCCAAAGGGGTCCGGCGACCCGGGACCTGCTGTAGTTGTTGCTGGACCAGGTCTTGTGGCTGCTGGGGCTGGCTGGACGACCCGGAGAAGGGGAAGCTGCTACTCGTATCCATGGCAACGCTCGGATTCTG
The DNA here is from genome assembly GCF_977971745.1 of Zootermopsis nevadensis. Taxonomy (NCBI): domain Eukaryota; kingdom Metazoa; phylum Arthropoda; class Insecta; order Blattodea; family Termopsidae; genus Zootermopsis; species Zootermopsis nevadensis. The sequence continues at coordinate 7,761,985 of NW_028259153.1, read as the reverse complement.
CACCACAAGATGGCGGTCAGCCCAGACGACACAGAGAAAACATGAGGCAGTTTCACTTAAAAAAATGTAGGTCTTGTTATATTTCACACTGACGTAGTGATTCATACAACAAAAAACGAAAATACAATACTTCGAAATGTTGCTCTGTAAGTAATTACAAGTTGCAGAGTGTTTCTTTAGAAACTGATAGTTGCTCAGCTAGTCAAATATTCCCAGTCTCCTACAACATGCTCTTAAGTTCACCGACAATCTTATTCCCCTTGATTCGATAAATCTAATTTATGAAGAGTGCCAATTATAATGTTCATAATTATGGATTTTTCTCAATCCTCCAGTTATGTTCTCTGTCCTAGATCAATTAACTTATTACTTTGTACTGTGAAACTATTTTACACGAATGGTAGTGTTAAACTTATCTGAACCCGTTTCGATTCAATCATAAATATGTCATGCACAGATACAAGATATTTATAGAGCAGAAAATAACAAATGATACATAAACATTTACTGATAAACAAATAGGTTTGTATTAAAGTACGTATAATGTATAAATTCAGCTTTGGGGGATAAATTTGCCAACGTTTCAGCAAACACACTAGTTGTTATGTGCATGGAGAAGATGCCTTTCAAAAATCGATGCTACTTATTCCCGAAAGCTGAAGTACTTACAAGGGTAGGGGATGTATTAAACAACGCCCATCCAATACTTCTAAAGAATAAACTACTTGATGCACTCCATAATATTAATTTACACCAGCCTCATAATAAAGGCCAATACTTCATTACTAAAGTTTGTTACTAAATTAAATGTTACATAAACTAACTGAATGCAGAACAATCCTTCTTGGGAAGCGAATAGTTGCTCAGCTAGAAAACAAAACCACGGCCTCTTACAGAATTCACGATAGCCTGTCACATGTCACTACCCAGTCCACACCATCATCACACTCTATTCTGAGACTAATTTTAGTAATAACTGTTTGTGTAATTTATAAATTATGTTAGATACGTTTATTGAAGCACTTATTTTACAGTCGTGATTTAATATCCTTTTTCGTGCAGTTTATTTATCAATAGTAATTATTTAAATAATGACAACTGGGCCATTTTATTGATTCAATTCAATTCAATTCAATTCAAGGTAAGCAAGCACTGATGTGGATTTTCATAATTATCTCTGAACCGAACATTTTCATGCTAACATTAAGAATTAAATGTGGCATGTCATTTTATTAGTAACTTCTAAACGAAAGCGTTTGAGTCACGATTTACAAAGATTAAGAACCATTTAAACTGCACAGTACACAACATTATTACGCTTCAGAAAACAAAAGAGCATTTAAAGATACGTTTTATATCGGTCACAGATCAGCACACTGAATGATGTAGTAAAATGTTGCCTAAAATCACATCCAGTTTCGAAATGCTGGCATGTAAAGACACGTCTTGAGTAATTTGTTTTTTGTTAGAGTTGTCACTGCGTAAATCAAAACGTCTTGTGAAGACGGGCGTCTGTTTACTTACCGTGTTTCCTCTCGCAGCCTCCCAACCCCACGTCGCCGTGGTACCGGTCAAAGCCTCCTGATGTTGCGTCTCCAGACGCCACAACCGCGACAGTTCCCCGGATGCTCGTGAGGTGGCTCCACGAACAATTCCAGCATCATCCTCTTCGTCACTGGATCTTCTTCTCATGTCACTTGTTTAGAGGTCTTCAAAGTTTTGGTCCTTTCTATAAGCACACGTATAAAATAGCTGTCTAATCCCTGACAAATTTCACTGATGGACGTGGGGTGTTGCTCTTTATGAATCGAGTTCTTTTTTGCAGCAGTAATAGCACAAAACTTGTCACCAATGTTCACTATAACAAAGATGTAAAAGTACAGATGTATGTGTTTTGAGAAAAGCTTCGACGACGTCCCACTAGGTGGCAGAAGTGACGCGGTGCAAAGACAAAATCGCACGGCAGATGGCTTCTCTCTCCCCCCCCCCCCCCCAATGGGGTATTGTAGCGGGTGGGATGCTGGATTAGCTCAGTTGTGGTGGGGGTAAAGCCGACACAATGGGTTCGTTATTATCGCGTCTCTCCAGATACACAAAGACGAGCCTTTTGGAGTTCATGGTGTGGGAACAAAAGCTTTCGGCAACCATGGCAACCCCGGATAAAACACACACGTCATCTGAGAAGGATTCTGTATTGTGCTGCCATCTATTCCGCAACCACTGAAGTTGTTAGAGCCTTATATATGAAATACGAATCCACATTAATACAGTACGATTATTTTAATCTGACATACGACTGAACCAGATTATAGATAAATGAAAGTCGTTTATCACCGTCTTAAAACAGACTTTTGCAGCCTTAGTGTTGAAACACAAAAGAACGAGAATTTTAAACACACACTATGTATGTGATCGCATTATCAGAGGACGCGACAAAATCTTTTGATTTTGAATTTCTGATGTGTGCAGAATATCAAACAAATATTTCAAAGTTAAAAATTCTTCCATGCTCATACTATAATGGATAAAATATAAACACGTATATAACTTATAATTTATTACTGTAACAAACAGCATGTCTAAATCATTAAACATTAGACATTAATTAGTTTCAGTTTAACAATAAAGATATAAATAAATTCAAATCAGAAAGGACCTTAAATGTGTGATAATAATATTAATGGATGATCTTTAAAGAAATGAAGTTGTTATCAAAATTTATACAAACATTCGTAGATAAAAGATTATTGCAGTCGATACAGGCTATTAAATGTTTTCTGACGGATGTAAGAGTGAGTTTAGTATTAATTAGGTTTAATTATTTACATTGTATTTATTAAAAATCATCTATACACAGGCCTACATGACATCAAAGAATTTAACACAGTTTTAACTACAATAAATTTGTAACATCCACCTCAATTTTAATCTCATTCCAATTTCAGTTCTATTCTGATCCCTAGTTTGTACAACATGGACAAGCCAATTTACCTACGCTCTAAATTTTTGTCAGACTTTGAATTCAGAATGATCATTTTGTTGTTAATGCCCTGTATAACTTCTAACACATGTATGTCCAACACAACTGTTCTTTAATGCTCCAACCCCTGTACCAGGCGTGTGGAAATCATAAATCTTATGGAGGTTAGGTAATCCGAGAATCTGCTCCTTTGGTTCTCACAACGACCAAGAACTTTCTGCCACCTACAGCAACTTTCCTGTAAACTAAATGTGAGCTCAGAGACGAAACAAATACTAAATTATACTTTGTGTGTATTATACGTAAGTAAGACTATTTACGAAACAAACAATTTCGTTGGTAAAATATCAAAATGGCGGCAGTGTATGCGGATGTCGACAGATAGCTTGCTGACCCTAAGACCTCTTTCCCTGACGTAGCCCATCCGAAGGTAATTTGGGTGGGGGGAGGGAAATATAACTCTAGTAGTTCCATGATTCTAGATATTCCCACAAGATGGTGATGTTGATTACATCCTTCATTCCTTTACAAGAACATCGTAAAGATTCCTGCACAAAATGAGAACACTAAGATTTCTCGGAAGGAAGTTTCTGATGTTTTTATTTACGAAATGAGTACATGTGCCTCCTCTCTGTGTACACTGCAACAACCGTCTAAGCGGAACAACAGCACAATAATGGTGCTTTTGTTATAAACGGAATTCAATCCGGGACTTTCAGTACTGAACAAGCTTATGACAGTTCACAGGCACGTTCCTACCTATAAATTACTTATATACCTCCAATTTTTGAGCGAATATTCGTACAAATATTCGATTAGTACGGGATTCACTGCAATGTTTAACCCTTAAAGCCCAGTGGTACTCATATATACCACCTGCTTTAACAATGGATATCTAGTATTAAAAATATATTAAAATTAGCCGTCAATCACAATATAAGATAATTAAAAGATTAAAATATCATTTTACGTTCCTTATCGAGTACTCGATTTACATGTGGAACATTTACGATATGTTTCGGCTATATATAGCCATCATCAGGTGTTATGTTATAAACTTTTTAACTGAATTACTGATTTTTACTGATTTTTAGTTTTCATTTTTCTTATCATGTTCTTGTCCTTCATATTGTATCTTCATCACAATATGACGCATCTACAATATCTTATAAATGGATATCTGAATTTTGCCTACAGATTTTATCTACGATTCTCTGAATAAACAGCAATTAATTATCTAAACAGCATTAACCAATTCATCTTTGTATTCGAAATAAATTGTTTCCTTTGAGGTATGAACTATATTTTTAGATGTTATTTAAATGTGCTTCAGACTTAAAAGGAATAAAATACTGAAATAGGATTAAATGTTTTAATGTAACAGATATAATTTGCCCACCTTCTATTAGGACAATTCCAAAAATGTGAATCAAGTGATTACTGTTGTATTTAGCATAATTCAAAGACTATACCAATAAAAGTAATTCAGAATAGGCCAAATCATTGCTAGGAATGTACTGAACTACTCACTCAGTTCTTGATTAATGAGATTTTGAAATGCTAAAATTTTAAGCTGTATTGGACTAGCAAATACCCCTTAAAACAGATGAACAGCATATGAATTGTATTCCATTATTTGATGGGTGCATATACCGTGTGACTTTTGATACTACTGTATGTAACTCGAATCAGATCAGATCAGTTTATCGGTGTGCTAAACCATTCACTTGTTTCATATTCCAGCGCAAGAACGTTCTTTGTACGCCACAGGAACGTACGGCTGAAGTGGAGTTATTCTGAACTTTAGCTCTAGATGGAGGTAAGTGAATAGCTTCACGATTCAGACACTTTGCCTCCGAAGAAGAATCTACCAAGTTATTTTTGGTAAATTCAGACATATCAATGTAGTAAATAATTATTTAATTTAAGAAAGCTTTACCTAAATGTGACTATTACCAAACGTAACATTACTATTATTTCAAATATACCTACAGATGAATGGTTCTTAACATTTTCTACGGAGACGCAGATAAAATTCTGTTTTGCGACCCACGGTTAAGTTGTGAATTAAAATATGCACCAAATCAGTATGACATAAATTTTAAAATTTAATGTACAACTAAAACATTATTCAGTTACAGTATGAAATAGTTTTGAGAAACCACACAAATAAGACAAATTATATAAAAATAAAAAATTAAAAATATATTATTGTCAACCTTGACTTCGTACAAGTTTTGAAAGTCGTTCAAGCCGTGGACCTGTATTTGAAAGACTACATTTTAACATATGATCTGGTTGCAGTCGGTATAGAAGCTTAGATTTTTCTACGGCAAATGCCGATGAACCTGTCCAATTCAACGTTAAGTATACTTACCGCCATCACAGTACACTACCACCCACCCATTACTTTACGCTAATAGTCGTTTGTGCAGGAAATTTCAACTTATTAAGGAAAATCATGGCGACCCAGTTTTGAACAGCGACCCATGGGTTAAAACATTACAGACGCCACCGGTAATATGCTAGTGCATTTCCAGAACTCTCTATGAACACATGAACTGTTTCATGATCACCTACTAAACGTAGGTTAGGTGAAGTTCATGAATGCCTACCTTCAATTTAACAGGATTTTAGGTTATCACGGCGGTAAGTATGAAGATGGCTTTCTTTAGGATGTGTTTACCTCTGAAACGTCTATGAACTTATACTACACGGCACTACTATCCGGAAGATAGCCATTTTAATACTTTTTAGTTATTACTCTCTAAAAACTGCCGATGAAGTTGAAACTTGTAATAAAGATTTTATACGTTTGAAATCTTACAGGTGCTATATAATTACGGCTGCTGGGTAGGTCAGTCAGTCAGTCAGTCAGGCTACGTGACTGAACGACTGGGGTTCGACTCCTTATACGAGAACAGATTCCTTCTTCACCACTGCGTCCAGACCGGCTCTGAGGCCCAACCAGCCTCCTATCCAATGGGTACCGGGGTAAGGTGGCTGGGGAAGGGACTTGTCCCCTATCCAGTACGCCCTCACTCTTCAGAAAGTGTTCATGTCAAGATGCTTGATTTAGCACAGACTACTTTATCTAAGATCTGGGTTCAGTTTGTACCTATTATAATTCAAGCAACGGGAAAAAGATTCATGGATTTCCTTCTTCCGCTACATCAATCAAAACCATCAAATCCAACTCGCCACATACTGTCAGTCCTGTATAAAGCTCCCAAGAACACCCAACCACAACACATTCACCCTGAAGATGTCAATGTTAGCCGAAGACTTTGGATAATTCTAAACATTCGACACTGATCTGCGAAAGAATTAACAGTTTTACTCAAAAACACTCAAATACATAAGATTAACTCGATTTACTTCTGTAATATCGATTTCTCTAGACACTTGTGCCATAAATGTTTCTCTACGATCAACTCCATTCTCTCAAGATCTCGTGAAGAACGACAGACAAGAATCTATTTAAAGCAGCGACTTTCTAACAAGCAGGAGGGTCAGTTTGTCTGGCCTAAAAAAGTCCATGTACCACGCAGCAGTCCTTGGTACAAGGACCCATCTTTTCTCGAAACATTAATATTTTCGTTTCTTAAACAAACGTCCAACTCATGATCACAGATTTGAACCAAGCCATCTGCCTTATATGTGATTGTTTACGTGAAATTAAAAGCAAATATTAAGATAACGCTTAACATTGCAACAAGAACAATAATATGCACCCAATTCGAGTATTTGTCAACAGCAAACATCCTACGACATGCAAAATAATATTTACATTTACGATAACTGAACTCACATTGATAGAAAATAAAATTGAATGTAAGGCACTATCAGCAATGGTTAAAAAGAAGTGTGACGTGTTAAGCGCCAAAGTTGGGAGACTTTTGTCAGTAGGATCGAAGACGATGTACATGAAGCCAGACAAAAGCATATAAAATTTTAAAAGAATTGAATAAAAATGAAAGAGATAAGTTAAAATTAAATCCCATTACAGGAAACAAATGGCTCTAATATTATCACAGCCTGTGGATAGCAGAAAACAAAGAAGAAGCTACCCAAATAGTTTCTGAGGCTCACATTCGACCTTATAACTAGAGAAGAGCTTGCGGAAGTAATTCAAAAAATCAAAGGCAGGAAATCACCGGGGTCAGATGACATTAACAATGAACTATTCAAGTATGCGCCAAAAAGTTTTCTTGTTAAATTCTTATATTTCCTAAACATATGTTGTTTATATGGATATTTACCAGAAGAGCGGAGAATAGCACTTAAAGTTCTCATATATAAAAAGTTGACAATTGCAGGGGAATAAGTTTGTAAATGATACAAAATAATTCTAAAATTATCACACAACGTTTTATGATAATATCTGAGATGCTACTACTCGAAGAACAAAATGGATTCAGAATGCATAGATCTTGTATGGATTGCGGATTCTGTGTATCCCAAATAATTCAGAAACACAGAATATAACATACTAACATATATATCGATTTACATAAGGTTTGAAACAGTAAATAGAGCAAAACCTTGGGAAATTTTGCAAAACAAAGGTATACCACGATATTTAATAGGAACTGTTGAGAATATGTATATGAACACAGTGTTTACAGGCAAAACAGAATTCAGAATTAGTGGGGAATACAAAGAAATAACGCAAGGGGTTAAACAATGATGTCCTAAGACACCCAATTTGTTTTGTTTGTATTGACGAAGTTGGAAGAAAATTTCAATTGCATCTTAAAACAAACCATTTTATATATTTTAAATTTGTAGGCTATACATAAAAATGCTTTATGTTTTTATTTTGGGTTCGTAAGTTGTCGCTGTGTAAGAAGCATTTCATTCCTCGAAATGTTGATGAGCGGGGCGAACGGGGCGGCTACCCCGTTCGCCCCGCCCTGAAGAAGGCCCCTATAAATTGATGACTTCTGTTACATCTGTAAGACTAAGTCAACATCTGGAAATTAATAATATCTGCAGAGAAGAACACAAAGGATGCAAAGATCGAATACCAGTAGATGCAAGCATAGGGGAGCAAGCAACAACACATCAAAGAAATATTAGGACAAAATGGGGCCTGTCCGACAGCAAAATACTCTTGGGCGAAGCTTCGCTCTTTATATAAAGAACACGTTTTAGTTTTGTAGCAAACATCGACAGAATAAAATCTCAGCGAATCCTTTTACACAGATAAATGCAAAACAGAATACTTTACACTGATATTTACTGAATGTATTGCATAAAATAATTCTGAGGTGCCGGTAATTTTAAACCCATTCTTGGCACATAGGTCTGTCTTTCCTGATATCATAAAATCGTTCTCTGTCGTACGCTGACCAAGCGTGGCTATGACACGAAGTTCAGCAACCAGTATTGCCAACTTCAGAACAGTAGCTGAATTCTGAACTGGACAACGACAATTCTTTTGTTCGATCTGTGTTTGATTTTAACGTTTCAATCCGTGTCTTATCAGAAACTAAGAAATACAAAAAATATGCTTCTCCTCAGTCACTGAAAGCACGAAGTTTTATACTTTTAAAGAAACTTTACAGTACTCTTCTGCTAAAAAACCGCGGGGCGCCTACAAGAATCGAACAAACTCTGATGATTTATAATGTGCTTGAATGTAGGCAAACTACTGTGAAAAATGTCCTTCTGTTGTAAATATGCGTGGAGCATAAAACTCAAGTCTGCATATTCACACCCGATGTTCAAACAAAGGAAACCTGCCAAGTTATTTTTTAATGCAAGAAAACTTGAGTCTTCATTATTGATTTAAACCTCGGATCTTCCGTCCCAATCGTAAATTTGTGAATTTCCACGTCTCGGCGCGGTTCACCAGGCTGCAGCCTGTGTCCCTGCTCCATGCTTGGGATGCTGTGCAATGTCTCCACCCCTAGCCACTGCCTGGCAACCTCAGCAGATCAATACCGCCATCATCACCCCCCTTTCTACCCTCACAACTCTCACCCTTACCAATATCTATCCCCTTCTATTTATCTGATTTCCTCTTTTTCATTCCTATTCGTTTTACATTCTAAACCAGAATCATTCTTTCTCTCTATCCAACATTTTATTTTTTCAAATCTCTGTACTTCTGGGCCCAGACGTGTCCGGTGATGTATTTTCTGTCTCGTTCGCCCAGCTCTGGATGTTGTACGCGGTACTCTGTCCTTCTTTGATTGGATGTGAAATCCCAGGCTGTCTCCCCGCTAGCTGAGCTTATCCTCGAAGCCTGCACACTCCTAGCAGGAAACTGCTCGTAGTACTTGAACGCAATACGACCCCTCAGGTCCCGCGACCCGTGGCATGCAAGACACATAAATGCAAGGTGAACTTTTGTCATGTAGTGACGGGATAAATCGCTTCCACGTTCCTGTTACAGCTGTTATAGGTAGCCTTTATAAAACAGCACAGAATAGGGATCTTAAATTTAAACAATGAGCAGTAATGCACGTACGAAAAGTAAAAAAAAAAATATTAGAAAACATTTATAATTATCAGAGACAACGGAAAGTGGATGGAGGCCGGTACAGGCATCGAGTTAAGCCGATCTAACATACAAAGACAAGAAGGAGATAAAACTGTACGAATATTCGGAGAAAGGAAAGACGATTTCGGTTTTACAAATCATGAAATAAAAATGATATTAATCACATAAATTACTTTAATTATTTATACCAGAAGGTGTAAAATTCGTATCATATTTTAGGTCTTCAAATTCATGTAACTTAATCCGATTATATTACTTTATTGTGTTTCTTAAAAGGTATCTCATTTCGACCTCACTCTGGTATTTATTTTATCTGTCTATCTCTAAATTATTTTACGTAATATTTTCGTTGCATGGCTAGCTTAGATTAGTTTCTCTTGGTACATTTACAACACATAAAAGAGTACAATTTCCTGTAAAATAATGAAAGCAGACTAAAAATTAATGCCGTCCCAATTTTCGAACTTACATTAACTGTGGCGCAATAAATGCCTTGAATTCGATAAGTTAAGTAAATATACAACAAAAATATCGGAAAATTAATATGTATCAAACAATGATTGGGATTCTTATTACAGCGGGAGGAATAGATGTATCAGATACCAATTGAGGTTAAAGAGATTAATATTGGTTACTGAAGAGATCGGCTGATATAAGGAAAAACATAGAGCATAGCACAGACGTTGCAAATAAAACGTTAATGTTGATACGTTCACATTCAGCAAATGACAGAAGAAATTTTACAAATCTAATAATAATGTTTGTACCTGTGGGGAAAATAATAAAAGTAAGACCAAGAAAAATTTGGCATGAAGGACAGAGAGAGGAACAGGAAACAGCCATTTACAAATTGGGCAATGGACGAACAGTAATGAGTGGCATTTCGGTGCCTGAAGTTTGCATCAGTTGTGAATCGGATGCTATACACTATGAACTGTACTAAAAGCTGTAAATTATGTGTTTGTGTCGAGGCGTATGGCTCAAGGTAAGGTTTTCGGCTATTCTGCCCCCTATCAACCTCCTAAAAGTACGTATACATATTTTATAATAGCGCCCAGTTTGCACCTGATTATAGTATAACAGTGAATATGATGATATGATGCCAACTCCTTAGGGGATATAAGACAACCTGGAATCCAAACTATGGTATAAATCTTAGTTTCTCTCACAAACACAAAATTTTGACTTTCTTGTATAGGTACGAGATAGCGTCAGGAGAAATACGAAGTACAACCGAATTGCCTCGAACCAGAGACCATAATCCCTAGACTAATAGATTTAAAAATGTGTCTGAACTTTAATATTTCTTTGACATCTTTCACGCCTTGGAAAGGAACCCATCTGTTTTCGTGCTAAAGCCTCAATGTACTCTGAATTCTATTAGCATCACTTTTAACATACCATTTTTATATCGTAGAAATCAAGGCAGATTTTGCAAAACCCTATATACGATACACAGATACTGTTTCTGTAGTAACAATGCTTCATCCGTGATAATTATTTCTCAGAAATTTTAGTTGTGATGTTATTTCTTATACTCAAATATTGTCATAACATTGTCTTGTGATACAGAATCCTACAGAAAAACTGACGTTTTTATATTGAGTAGTTTACAGCAATGCGAGGAGCGTACAGGTTTTCAAGGCCATAAGCACATAGGTCTACAGCAGTGGTATTCAACATTTTTTATTCGCGTACCCCCAGATATAATTTTTCTTCATCTTTGTACCCCCAAAGTTGTTGGTGTATAATTTAAGTTATACATAGTATAAAATCTACATCTAAAATAAATTAAATAAATTACATTACTGATTATTCAGTGTTTATCATAAAATAATATATATATTTTAAATTTCATGTACCCCCTAAGATGTCTTTGCGTACCCCAGGTTGAATACCACTGTGCTACAGCATGCAGGAAGTTCCGTTGGGAACGCTCATTGCGAGAGCATCGTTCTAGCAAGATGGCGCCATATAACATACTGCAGAAATGAGTAAATAGTAAGTAGCGCGAAATGTTTCCGGGTCCTCTAATCTTACTGGCCGCCAAGATCGCCTAATTTTTCATATCCCGGATATTTTTATGGGGTTATTTTGAGAATCAAGCATTCTAGAGACACCCCGCCACGTTGGATGAACTCAAGGCAACTATCAGAGAATTTTTACGTGTAACAACGCGTTACGGATGATCTTAGTAAGCGCATGTTTTAAGCACTTCCCCGGTGAGACTGAGGAAAAATCTTCAGGCAAGATAGTCGGTTTTTGGCCGAGGGTCACACGGCCAGATTAACCGCTACTTGAATGAGTTTCGTTATGGTTTATCCTCCAGCAAACTGCTGTAAGATTAAGTAACCTAAAATAGGTCATTAACTTCCTTCTAAATGTCTACCAATCCTGCAGATCTATACATTTGAGAAAGTGTCGTTAAATAGATCAAGAAATAACGTACAGGTGCACTGGGTTGTGTCACTGAATAGGCAAGAAAGAGTTATGCCACTTTTGTGCTGATCTGGGTTCCTTAGCTGTGTTGAAGTACGTTCAGAATCGACACATGCAGAAGAAGAAGAATAGTTCCCACCGCTCAGAAGTAACTCCTGAGGAGACTCATACGTGCCATGAAAAACATCGAAAGCAAACGACGACAAAACCTTGTCGGTAATATAGAGACACTGTCTCGTAGTTTGGAGACACAGCAAACAGAAACAAATGATGAAATTTAAAGACACTTAAACACTTTCTATTTCACACAAGTTTCCGTTCGACGCTGGCAGCTGTCCCTACCCTCTCAATATTGCATAATAAATACCCCACGAGGACTAATTATGTCTTTATTATCCAAGTCACAATTAAAACAGTCATGCTATTTATGAACAGTTAACCAGGTCAGTTAGTCAAGAAAATATAACCCGTTTATGGAACCCAAAGGCTCATTACAGTCTTCACAAAAACCCATAAATGATTACTGTGCTGAGTTCGATAAATCCAGTTCACACTCTCTCAAAATATATCCTTATGATACGTTTTAATATTATCCTAGAGCCAACGCCTAGACCGTCCTACTTTTTTCTCACTTAAAGATTTTCAATCTCAATTTTATATTCATTTTTAGTCTCCTCAAGCCTAGCTCATTTAATTCTCCTAGATACGATCATCATAAACATAATGGGTGAAGAGGAAAATTTATGAACGTCTTAATTACGTACTTTTTCTGTGGTATTTTTCACTACATCCCTCTTAGGTCCAAATATTCTCCTAAGTAATCTGTTCTCAGACACGATCGATCTGTGTTCTTCCCTTGATGTAAGAGACCGATTTTCACACCATGTAAAACAACAGGTTCCTGTAAATACAGCAAGAAACAGAATTTTAAGCGTGAAGTGTAATATATACCCAAATAATTCTCCCTTGTATTTGTCCTGTACACAAACGGTGTTAATGGTTTTGTGTTTGCTAGGGACACACGTATATTAGTTTAATTCCAAATTATGAGGCCCCAAGAAATTTTACAATTCAAGCAAATTTTCTTTCGGTACATGTTCCGTTTTAAACAGCTTTTACTGCAGATGCATGCTGTCTCGACATACGATTTAGCGATTTTACTCAGTGTCTTCAAATTAATAGATTAGTGGCTGGCTCCTGTGAACAAGGTAATAAACTTTACAACTTCATAAAAGGCAGTAAATTTCTTGACGAACTAAGCGACCATTAAGTTGTCATCTGTTTATTTAAAAAAAAAAATTTCTCAAGAGACGAATATGAGAAACGAAACATCCGAGATATTTTAGTGACACGCGGAAACAAACAGAAATTTTGAAATAAAGAGAGACTGCACAGGTTAACAGAATTAATATGTATGTTTTTAAAACTTCAATTAATATAAGAGTTTTGGAATTTAACAAGAAGTAATTTGTGCACGACAGTCTTTTAAGACAGGTAAAAAGAGACAAGTTTTAATGTGTGGTACAGAAAATAAAACTACTGAATAAGAGGATGAAGCTGTAAGAATTTCTGCCACGTAAAACCAAAGACTTATGACACAGACCATAAGAGATGAAGTTTTAATCACGAATAAGAGTATCTAATATATCGGAAATCAAGATAAATGAAACATAAGGAATGTACTTAATGGGAAAATAACACAACATAAGCAAGATTGAGACAGCTCTTAATTAATGAGAAATAAGAAATAATTTCTTTACTATAGAAGAATAGTAAAGAATAGCTCAGTTGGTATAGTGACTAGCTACGGGCTGGACAACCGGGGTTCGATCCCCGACGGGGGCAGAGGATTTTTCCTCTAGCCTCTGCGTCCAGACCGGCTTTGGGGCCCACCCAGCATCCTCTACAATGGGTACCGGAGTCCTTTCCCGGGAGTAAAGCCGGCCGGGGCGTGATGCCGACCACTCACCCCCATCTAGTGCCGAGGTCAAGAAAGAGAGGAGCTATACCTCCACTCACCCCAAGCGCCTGTGTGGCACGTAGCGGGACAAATTTTACTATAGGAGAATATTTGGCGCTAAGAGAAAGTGACAGAGTAATAGAGAAAATTACAGACTCAGGAATTTCATAACTTGTATTCCTCATCTTCCTAAGATGATCAAATAAACGAGAATGAGATTGGCGGGATATGTAGAAAGCCTGCGCACAAAATTTTGGTAGAAACCGCCTTAAGAAAGGGGTCATTTTAAAGATCAATTCATAGATTTAAGGATAATATTAAAATGCATTTTGAACTAGAATAATCTACCTCAGGATAGGGTAAAGTGGGTGTTTATTGATACAGTCGTTAAGAGAACAATTTTATCTAAAGAAATAAACGAAGTTTACTTTAGAAGGAAAATTAGATTAATTACTTCTATGATATTGTCAGTGACAGTACTTACGACAGGCTTTTAGTAAAGCAGGCATTTTTTTATATGCAAACAGAATTTTGATGTTACTCGTACAAATCCATTTACACGTTGAAATCAGATGCTATTCAAACTAATCTTTGCACATGTTGAATCCCGAACCGAAGCGCAAGAGAACGTAAAACAAAAATGATTTACATTGAAATTGATTTTCATGTAAATCTGCAGTTACGAAGTGGCTACGCCCTTGTGAATACCAAACGAATGGACAGTATCATAGCAAACATGCCATAATTTTTATATTATGTGTATATATCCTAACTTGTTCTTTCTTTTATCGTATCCTCCTTCCTCTCTTTCTGTGTTTACTTGCCTTTCGAAAGGAGGCAAAGGAAATTTCCACTGCTTACTATTGCTGCTTTATCGATGCGTACAAATTAAATGTAAATATTCCAAATGATGGCAACTTTGCTCAGACTAATCTCACAGCCTTATTAAATCTAGTACAGTCATATAAACGCAAATTTGCACCTATCCTATTTCGGTGGATCACGTACATACAGACGCAGAGCAGTCTTTCGCAATAGCATTTTGTTTCGTTAACGTATAACGAAATTCGCAGAGCATAATCCTCCTTGAGAAGCTAACAGTTGCCCAGCTGATCAAACTTCCCGTCATTTACGAAATCCCAAAGGTTCGTCACCATATCCACAAGAGCTCACTAATGATTCCTATCCTTAGCCAGATCAATCCAATCGAGACCCTCACACTCTATTTTCTTAAGAACATATAATCATCCCTTCGATGCCTAGGTGTTCCAAGTGGTTCTTTTATTCACTTTTCCTCGATCAAACTTTACACGCATTTCTCATCTCTCCCATGCGTGCTACATGTCCCTTACACATCACCCTACACCATTTAACCACCACATAATAAATTCCGGAAACTACAGATTATGAAATTCTTCTTTATGCAGTATTTTCCATCCATTATTTTCATTTTTTACTTTCTTATGGTTTAAAATGTTCACTCCGCACCCTTTTCACAAACCTACTCAATCTGTGTTCTTCCCAATGAGACTCCAAGCTGAACACTAATTTTCTTTGCTGATAGTGTGATATTACAAATTTACACGCACGAGTAAAAGTTGTGGTAGAACAAAGTTCAACAGCAGCATAACGAGAAAAATATAAAACAACTAAGTAACACTGTGATAATAGAATCCAGAGGTTCAACATCTCCTAATCTAAAGCTCATAATTTGTCACAATCATAAGCCAATTTCACTCGCCTGCCATTATGATAATCTATTTTTTAGACTGTTGTTGTGTATATATTTTTTTCATATCTCTAGCCGAACTACACGTCTAGTCATCAAAACCTCTTAAAGTTTCCTAAACTAACAGTAACAGCTGACTTCTTTGCATCAAGTTCTTCTTAGATTGAGAGCAAAATACGAGTCGTGGTCTATTTAATTCCTACCTACATAAGTTATGTATCGTCAAATGGTATAACGCTAGTGAATAATGACGCAGAAGGAATGTGGAAGGAAATGGCTTTGGTATATTTTACTATATACCAAAATTTGTCTGAAGTAACTGAGGATAACCACTAAAGAAATTTTGCAAGAATAGCTGTCTTTATGAGATATGAACCCAGTACCTGCCAAATAGGAAGCCGATAACCCCCTCTCATCACTTAGAGGGGTAAATGGAAGGAGGTGATTTAGGTTACACTCCTGTCGTCTTTACCTCAGCGTCCGCTGGGTTGGAGGCTGTGCGGGACAAAACTCGTTATGTATTTAGTGGAATGGGGAAGAACCAGAGCCCCTGCGAGTGCTGCATCCCGGCCATCCGGCCCCCAGCAGTTGCCATACCAACCGAGCTACACCTGCTCATCACTTGCACGAGGACTTAAGGGGCAAATATTCTGAAAAAAATTCTTTTTTCATAACACCGGAGCAGAAAATATGGGTCAGTATTTCGTGAGTCATCGACATGGGGGAAATTACAGCAATATTTCTACCCCGGACACGCATTATTCTTAAGGTAGAAGGCTCGACAACTGGAACCAGTTATCATGAATAAAGATTTTAAAAATATTTTTCGCGTTTTCACTAAAGATTAACATCATCTCGACAGATGTAGTGGCAAAACAGCATTAAGTTGATGTAGGTCTGTGGGTTAGCTAACGAATTAGCAAATAGCAAATTTACAGAACATTTCCCGCACCATGGGAAACTGTCTTGAATTAACTTCAATATTTATACATTTTTGTTTTCAGACGGGCGCTGTTTGACTAAGTATTATAAAGTTTCTGCTCTTCCAAAACACTTTCTTATCTTGCACGTATATAATTTATGGTTTAGTATAATATCTGTAAAATAATTGAGGAACTTCATAATTCATATTATTCATCGAATATTTTTACGTTGACCAAATTTAAGACGCTAAGGTGGGTCGAGAAAGTAGCACGAATAGTAGAGTTAAGAAATGAGCACAACGTTCTGTTTGGAAGGAAGAAAACCACTTGAAAGACATAAACGTAGAAGGGCGGACAATATTAAGCTGGTTCTTAATAAAGCAGAATGGAAGGGTGTGACCTGGATCTATCTGGCTGGGATCAGGACAGGGGCCAGTGGCGGGCTCTTTTGAACGTTAATGAACAGTCAGTGTTCCATAAAAGATGGGCAATTTCTTGAATAGACAAGCGATTTTTAGCTTCCCAAGATGCACTCTGTCTACGGAAGTCACTTACTTAGAAATTCAATATTTTACAAATCAACCACACGACTGTTTGAAGAAATATATTATATTTGCGAAGTCCTTGTTGAGAAGCTAATAGTCGTTTAGTGAGTCATAAAATTCCCCACCTTTAACATAACCAAAACGAGCTTGCCCACTGTTCTCTACCCTGTGCTCAAGAATCCCGTTTAAATGACATCTCGAAATGACATAAAATACTTAGTACCTAAGTAAAACTACCGCCAAAAAAGAAAAGAAATTCTAGTTGTAATTGGGGTAGTCTGTGGAGAACCGCCATGCACTTAAGTACATGAGACGATTCAGATTAACCTGGGCTCGCCCAAACGAGGCCTCTTGCCTGCGTCCATGTATAATAAGATGGTTTGCTACAGCTCAGAGCAGCATCCCGGCTACAGTTGGCATAGCAACGGCCCGGACCTGATTCGGCGTGACGTCAGCCAAAACCCACCCTATTGATTTTAGTTTCTATGTTATGTGTGTGTATATTATATGTATGCGTATGTGAGACAGGGTGAGTAACAGACAGACAGACAGACAGACAAGACAGAGAGAGTAAACGGGAGATGTGCGTGCTACATAATTGGGGGAGGGGGTTTATTACGTGAATGTTAATGATGTACTGTGCATTGATACGCAGAACCAATGTAAATTAGAGACAGGCAGAGTTGCAAAGGGAAACTAGCGATGTTCCACGAGTGTACTTTCTTTAGATAAAACTCTAGTTTTTTTAAAAAATATCATTTAAATAAATTAAATTTTATAAGTTATTTTACACAAAACTAACAAAATGAACGAAAAATAAGGATACAGTTTGTGCCAGCCTGCATGTTTATCTCTGATATTTCTTGACGTATTTCGATTAAATTTTAAAAAAAGGCTGTTCAAATTAAACTTTGTCAGAAGATTATTTTTTAAATGTCTTTGACAAAGCACTCGTCAGATAGTCGTTTGTTCGTTTGTTATAATGGCGTATTACACGAAGGCGTGGCTGGAATTAGGCACAAGAGGCAATGCAGCGATCAGACCTTTTATACTTCATGAATCTTAAGAGAAATATATTCTACATGGGAGGAGTTTCAGCACCCCTACGTTTCCCTGCATCAAGCATGAAGAGCTATTCTCTGGCTGATCCTTACCCATTGACCTGTCTGGCGTACGCGACTCACGAAGATGTTCTGCAAGCTTAGTTCTCCGGGTTACTGGGGTAGACGATTCTCCTAGACACGACAGAGTGCCATTCCTTCGGGAAGTGTTTCAGTTTTATAGCCCCGGTAACTACCTGGCACAATTTTACAATTGTAAACATACATGATCTTTAGTATTGAGGGCTGTCCATCAACGATAGTGTCTGAAGACATAAATAAATGGGACTAACTACATGGAAAATTTAGCATATTTCATAACGAAGAACTTTGCCTAGGATAGTGAAATCCAGTTACTATGGACTAGAAACACAGCTTGTTTAAAAACATACGAAATATATGCAGAAAATTTATAGGAAAACATTTCGATAAGCGACGATTTGAAAATACAGGGAAGGAAATCAGATGATAACATTGAGATAGATGTTGGAAGACAGGTTGTGAGGATGGGAGGTTGATAAAATTGGCTCTGGATCATGTCAAATGGCGGTATTTGCTATTACCGGCGTTGAATGTTCGAGTTATGGCAACAACTATTTATTGATTATCGATACTTCTAACTGAATGTCACGACGAATTTACTTTAAGAAGAGACTAAAGTTTTATGTTCAAAGTGGACTAAGGATTGATATTTAATATAACAAAGAATGAGTCAGATTCCATGACAAATTAACTTCTGTAACAACCGTCGGCTCCAGTGCAATCAAATAAATCCGTCTGAGCCTAACTTAACATACCATGAAATGTAGCTAATTTTGTTTTATAAGGACAGACAATCAAAGGGGTATGTAGGAGAGATGAGACATGTACACAGAACTTCAGTAGAAAGATTTGAAAGGAAAGGGACTGATTGAGAAATCTAGATACAGATGGAAGAATACTGTTTAAATAAATCTGAGTGAAATATCAAGGGTTCGAAAGAGATAAATCTGGCTCAGGATAAAGACCCGTCCCGAGCACTTGTAAACACGATAATGAATCATCGGGTTGCACAAAAAAAGTTTAATTTATTTACCAGCAAAGAAAACTATTAACTTCCTAACAGGGACTCTACTCCATTAAATAATCAAATAGTGCTATGTAAATAAAAAGAAAACTCTAATGTCACAAACTTTTAATAAGGGTAAATTATATGTCAATGTAGACTATTTCCCACACATGCTATTTATTTGTCTTTGTTCCGCTCAAGTACAAAGAAAAAATGGCACGTGTCAAGGCTTGCTGCCAATGAAGACTCTAAGAAGTAGGTAAAAGTTTCCAATTGAAGCGTAAAAAGATCAGACCACATAGTTAGTAGGTACTGAGGATCGTTTTCATACTTAATAAACAAAATAAATTGTAACACTGCAGTAATTTATTCTAAAATTATCTGTTATTTTAATATAAACGACGTCATTAAATTTCATTCTAAAAAAAGCAATACATATTTAAGACGTACTTGAAAACGACAGGAATATAAAAATTATTTTCTCGACAAAATCAGGGGAGATCGTGAAAATTGGTGCCACTTATAGAAAAGTCGAAATAAAATCAAACTACAAGCCACGTTTTAATCATGGATGTATTAGATGACAACTGAATATTCATAGTAATTATAAATACGCTGTTATTTTAATAAAAACTATAGGATATGACACACAGGAGGAATTTCAAAGGGATGCATTGACCGCCATTACCCTTCAGCATGGGAAAGCGAGAACCACATACTGCGTCCATTAAAATCAAATTAAATCCAATAAATCAGGAGTTTCAATGACAATTTTGAGCATTAATCACATATTCTGTATTTAGGAATAAGAATTTTTATCACTTAAAATAATAATCGTATATAATTAAGAACGAGATTTAATAATTCATCAGACAATAATCGTATATTTGAAAGTCTTTACATTTCCTTTCAAAAGTACTCGGTTCCTTCTAATGTTAGAAGCAGACGCTAACCTGTGTTTCTGTATTTTTTGAAGTGTACTGTACGGCATTTCACTCTCCTTTGCTACTTTTCTGTGAATAGACTTCTCACCCTCCCTAAAAGACTTGACTGTTGTTTCTCAATTTTGTTGTCCATGTTGTTTTAATATATTTTAACAAATTTATTTGTTTGCCACTGATGATGACCTCTTGAGATCGAAACGCGTTTGGCACTAAGTATCTTTTCAAATTCTAAACAGTTTTGTTTGTATATATGATTTTATATATCAATACACTGCACGGTATGCAAGGTTTTAAGATCATGTTGTTTAAAGTAGTTAGCTTTCTGTTTCAAGACATCTACAAATTTAAAGATTACAGTTACAGCCTCAGTTTAATCGAATAATAATAAAATAGGGCAAGAGTTTGCAGTTGATATATAAACCAACATATGACAATGAGAACCAATCCTGGCAATAGCAGCATTACTCTGAAAGCGATGATTAATCTCAAATAACAAATTAACCTAATCACTATATATATAACTTCTTGATTTATTACAGAACATTAAAATTCAACGCCTTTTGAAGTTTTTAAACATTTGTAAAATAAAATAATATATAAAATATGCTTATGTTGCCTGTAGTGAAGCATAACTTCAATAAAACGAAAAACATAAAAGACATCAATGGCGGTTGAACGACTACATCAAACTGAAAGTCACTTTTAGTTGGCAAGGTTGTTTATACCTCAAAGCTACAGAGGACAGTGCCTTTCAAAACATTTTAAACTAATCGGTTTCTGTGTTTAATTTAGTAGTGGTTCTCATGGCCGGTTGGCCGCCCTTCCCTAAAAATCACGAACACCTTGCGCCTTTAATTTAAGAATATATTATATTTACATATCCTGTCAAAATTCATAAAGACACTAGGTGTGAAATAGTATCTTAGACCAATGCAAGAACGCAAATTAACGGTGTTTACAAACAAGATACTGACAATAATATTAAAATCTAAAACAAAGTTAAAAGTTTAGAGAAAATTAAACGATAAAGATCTAAATTATATTAATGATGTAACTAAATTGAGGGGAACGAGAGATAGGGGGATAATATTAAAAATATCAAATAAGATGTGAGCTAAGAGGACGGGCTGAAATAAGTAACGGTCTGCGGTTAAAACGGTAATCGGCATACCGCTACCTTGAAAGCAAGCAATATTTTGTAGGCTAATAACTGTTAACTTTACGAAGAACACCATATATTATAAAATTAGTTACACAACAACGTATTTTTAAGATATTCAGGGCTACATACCAAGTCTGAGGCAATTTTAATAAGTCAAAGAGATTTATTAGAATTATCTCACGCCTCAGTAATTGTCAGTTGCTATTCACAAACTTATACAACAAGTTCAAAGCACGAATGAGGCCACATATTCAAATGAACCGATATACTCTACAAAAACTGGTACAGACGTTAGGTTTGTACCAACAAGAATAAAATTATTATTCATCGCCCTGATGACGGAGGCAGTATGACCTCTGAAACGTTGTTTAACATCGACCAGACTACATAGCGCAACAACCCAGAAGACGGAAGTCTTCAAAATTATTAACGTTTTCTTTTAATGAAACCAATTCAAACGTTGGGGAAATAATACATTAAGTTTAGAAGATAGCTGCATTTTGGGTTATTGCGCTGTGTAGCCTGGTAGTTTACCGAAGTTTGAGATGTCCTTGCTGTCTTCATCACCAGGGTGTCCTAATGATGGCTTCAGCAAAGACCTCTGAAACGTAGATAAACTTCTATCAGACTACAAACAATGGAAAACTATAGAGCGTCTGTGTTCACAGACCTTGCAGACGGACAAATACAGCGCTGGTTAAGACAAATATGACTCGAAGAAAGTGATAAAAAGTCCCTCTGATAACTACCGACATTTTAGCTCCGCACAGCTAACAGCTTATCTGTCGGTAAAGAATCGCCATTATAAAAAGGAGAAGAAATTAAAAACATCCACTGAATTTTAAAATTTTGCTCCAATAAGTTTTAACATTCTGACTCGGTAAAATGAGATGTAACAATCCAGCAAAATCAAATCATAAAATTAATTCATAAAAGACATATATGGACCAATCAGTGTCAAGCCACAGATGGTAGCATAAATAAGACATTGTACAGCCATCACACATGTGATGTGATATATAAATACGTACAATTCATACACACGCATATGGGTTAATAATGTGTCGAATAAGTAAGGCTGATTGATTAATGTGTTTCTAATTACCTTGTGTATCTAGACCAAATATAGACTTCATAAAACTAACCTCGGCTAATGTAAAATGTTATGGTCTTATTGTGTAAAGCTGTCTATTAAAATGGTGGAAGAACATAAATTGTAATCAGTCGAAGATAAAATGCGACGGGAAGATGACGATGAATGGCAAGGCACGAAAAAGTAGGGAAATTTCTGTGGTCAGTGTCACGATATTTATCCCACCATTCGCCTGTAGTGGCTAAGAAAAGCCGAGAAAAAAATATAGTTATGACAGACGGGATTCAAACCACGTAACTTCCGAATGAAAACTTAAAGACTGGAAGCCGCGTCAGAAAATAAAATATTACTAACTTTCTCCTGCCATTACTCACACGATAATGCACACGTTCGCATACCAACATCAGAATAGATGGTTCCACAAAATAAAATTTAAACATTAAAACATTCGAAGATGGATGTCTTCTGGATAGCAGCGCCGTAAGAACCTCAAATCGTAATTAAAACACTCGTTTCGTGAACAGCACATATTAATGCACAGCTGGTTCGAGGTGGGTAAATCTTACATGTCATAACGTGACCTACAAAGTATTTAGTAATAACACTGAAGGTTTGATCATGTCTTTAAAGCCGCAATAGGGCACTTATTAGTGTCTGAGATAACTTGTTTATTTGTAGGATTTGAGGTTTTCATGGCCGTGAGACAGAAGACAGCCATATTATATTTGTTTCTTTGTTATGCGTCAGACAAAACACCTTGATCTCGACGTTGAGCGCAGACGACGGTGATTGCTAGTTCTTTAGCCACACTTACGTATGGAGATACTCACGTTAAATGGTAGTCATGGATTATACTAAGAATGGGTAAAAGCATTTACAGTATAGTAAAAAACTAGTCTGATCTGCTGCATACTACTATCTGTATAATAATAAACGGCACCACACTATGTGAAATTTTGTCAACTACAAATATTACAGTTAACTGCGATTAATTAATAATATAGTTCCTGTTACAAATAAACCTCTTGTTCTACCCGTCTTAACGCCTGACTCCTGGATCGTATTTAGTGAATCAGGGTCTGATTATTGGCTTGAAGACCAACCAATGTGCTAAGGTATGTTGTGATTTATCTCATTTAATTCAGGTAATGCTAGGATATTACCTTAAAACAGGCTACAACTACTCCATTCAATCCCTTTTAAACTTGTCAATCATACTGGTTCGTTGTCCCATTTGACGCTACATGACACGCGAAGTTGGAAAAATCATCGTCAAATGAATTAAGAATCAACACATAGAGCAATGTTGAATTATTTAAACATCAAGATTATAGTCCTTTATTCCTGATATAACAAAACTATTCCATGAAAAAGTCCTTCTTGATAAGCTAATAGTCGCTCAGCTAGTCAATAAATTCCTAGTCTTTTATGCAGAGCGAAAGTGCATTACTAATGTTCACACGAGCCCGCTAATGGATCACATCGTGAGCCTGATTAATTTAGCCTACACGCTAAAACCCTATTAAGATCCTTTTTAGTATTAGATTCCTATTTACGTCGATGTTTACAAAGGGGTCCCTTTCCTTCAGATCTTAATTACAATTTTGAATACTTTCCTTTGTTCCTACGCGTTAAAACATCACACTTCTTATCATCCTCCACGGATTAATCCGCTTTAAAATACAGAGTGTCCCAAAAGACGTGCACACATTAATATACGGAACATTAACTATGTTATTGATCTCCGTGTGTGGTATTTACGAGGGGAACCTATTACGGTCTACACTAGGCTCGCCAATTCACGAAGTGCCAGTGCTTATGCATGATAAGTTTTAGTTTATTGAAATGTCTTTATTTCCTTCATTGCATGTTCAAACGTCTTTTAGAGACACTCTGTATAAGACATCTGATATCACTGAGCTGTACAGTGCTTCACTGCGCCTGAAATAATGTAATAAAGCAATGGATGGTACCAATTTCAGTGTTTGAGGGACAAAGTAACAACACGCATATAAATTAGGCACAGAACAAGAACAAAAAAGAGAGATAAAAAAGCTGAAAACGGAAAACAACATCCTGACCTTGAATTGTTATAGCAGCCAATGTCACCGCGTTACACCGTTTTATCTAACTCTGCCAGGCATCCCTTGACAACAGTGACACGATTAGTTAGGACGCATAAAGATGTCGTTACAGCCCTAGCAACACACGTAAAAGATTTTTTATTGCTCCTCGGAACATGGAAGTAACATTTGCTACTAGGCATGCTCTTGCCCCTACTTCTTAGACTTCACCGTAACACACCTTTGTCAGAGAATTTGCCGTGGAGTCACGGCGATTATCGGAAAAACGATGTTACAAAACGTGAGATTTAAAGTTCTCATGGCGGTTTACTTGCTGCCTCCGTCAACAAGGCCCTGACGATAGAATCATCCCTAAAACGCCAGCAAACTTCTACCAGACTACACGGCGCAACAACTCAGAAAACAGTCATTTTCAATGTTTCGATTCGGGCCAGAAGTTTTTTCTTGCCGAACACTATCAAAAGCTAAAATATATAAAACAATTTCAGCTCTTGCTTTGTAGTGTGAAACTCGGCCTGTCAGCAAGAACACGCTGATGGTATCTCAGAACAGGGTGCCAAGGTGAATATTTGGACCTAAGAGGGTGAAAATAACAGAGCCGCCATTAGAAATTACCTTGAATAACATAATTACAGTTTTAATATTAATTTTAAGCTTATCCTTTCATCTACGTGTCCCTAGTGGTCTACTCTCTCCAGGATTTCAAAATGTATAATACATTAATAAATTTGATCACATTAAATTAAGCGTACTTATATTTGTCATATAAATTTATCGCCCAACAACAAGAACCATTAATACAGCTTATACACGCTGTACTGTCCAGTGTCAAGGATAACTACTGTCTGGCTTTCTAACGGAAAAAAGTCTTTCAGTGTCACAATGACATAATATGATATGAGTCATGCGTCTAAATATTATGTGTTTATGAGACTATGATACCAGAATATATATTATTTCTTTGTTACTTAACAGTTTTTCCATATTTGTGCGTTTACACACCATAGGGACACAATATAAAGACAAGATATCCACTCGAAATTTCACGCATCGATTCCAAGAAATGTGATTCTATGAGGTTTTTCTCGGCATCTCCAAGCAAGTACTGAAATATTACATAAAACAGGCAATAATTGCCTCCTCCCAAATCCTTATTATTATAATTTTCCATCACCTTCAATGTTACGATTCTTACATAGGTGAAACAGTAATTAAATAACATAAAAATAAAACTATTAATTCTACATGCTCATATCATTCCACAATACAACAAGATTAACTACAAGTTGACACAGTAATAAGTGCGAGTCTTGTATCTGAGAAGTACTTGGTTCGAGTCTAATTCTATGTACTAGATACACGGACTAGACTTTGTGATCTTCCTCAGTCACTGCAAGCCAACTGCTTCGTACATAGTCCTTTATATATTCTCACAGACCTACAATTAGGACAATAAGTGATTCAGATATTTGAAAAGATGACAGAAGACATAAAATGTTTGTCGGCAGGGAAAACACCACATGGAAGACCTAGTTGTAAATGAAATTATAATATTACGTTGATTATTAAAAGAATAAGGTTCGATTCTATTGCCTTAGGACACGTACAGACTTGTGAACGTGGTAATGAATATTTGGATTCCATGGAGAATTTCTTGAGTAACTGAGCAACTACCGCTTTATCAAGTAGAACTGAGTCATATAAATCCTTATCTAATGCCTGGAACTAAGAGTGAAACAAAAATGTGAGATGTGACTTTAATGGCACAAATCTCAAAATCAAATTTAACACAAATCAGTCATCTGATTAAAAATTAATCAGGGACCGCGTAACAGATTAAGTCTATCTTTTTTTATAAATATGTGAAGAATGGTCAAATAGAAATATTACATAATGAAACACGTACAGTACAATGTGGGTAACGAATTCTTTTGTCTGCACATCACGGTATGCATGACTACCACCAAGAGGATGGGTGAAGAAGCTATCTGAACAAATTAGCCGCTGGGGAGGATATCACTTGCTGAGACACGGAGCTTTTCTGCAGAGGCAAAGCTCAGAGCTACGCACCCCGAAGCAAATAATTATCCAACTCCCTAACCCATTTTCGTTTGGCTGGAGTACTTGTTTACTGAATTACCTTTGAACACAACTTAACAGAAGTAGTTGATAACGCGTAGTTAAACTGATAATTATAAATGAGCAGTAGGATCTATTACATTTGTAGACATCAGATATCAGTTAGTTTCAGTAAACAAAAGAGCAGATATTTTTTGACGTAAAGGGAAGTGACAATTTCCAAGATAGGAGAATTAAAATAAATCAAGAATTAGGGAAGAGGGCGTGGACTGGAATCATCTGGCTCAGTATGATCGATTGTGGGCTCTTGTAAACAATGTAATTAAGATTTTGGTTCCATCAAACGCAAAAAATCTTAACGAACAGAGCGACTCTGCTCCACGGAGTTCTTTATAAAAATTATAAAATATATTATCCAAGCCTGGAAATGATAAACGGTTTTAATTTAATACTTTCGCTGTTCAGAAATACGCTCTATTTTTCAATAATATTTAACACTTAAAAATTTTCATTTTCAGGACTTTTTCTATCGTCTGCTCTTTAAAACCACGACGTTTCGAAGGCTAGTTCTGTCTCCGTCTTCAGGTGAGAGGTACCTACTCTGTTGGGTCACTTAGATAGAGCTAGTCTCTGTCACTGTTCCAGTGACAGAGACCAACAGAGTAGGTACCTCTCACCTGAAGACGGAGACAGAATCAGCCTCCGAAACGTCGTGTTATTAAAGAACAGACGATGGAAAAAGTCTTGACAATGAATAATTGTAAGTGTAAACTACCGTCGTCAAATCCCTTTAAATTGAATATTTAACACTGTTCTCGTCTTGAGTTACTTTATCAAATCCCAGACCACCGTTAAACTACATCTTCCACACAGAAACACCCCTAAAACTACATAAAAACAGATTTCACAGGTCACATCAAACATAAAAGTGAACCTCGAAAATATCCCAACCATTCATCGCTATTTGGAAACAAGCAATTGGTGTAGTTGCGATGTTCCTTTGTTTCACTGGTTTCGGGCTGGCCATGGCGCGTTGAAACCATTACATGAGGATCGATATGAACTGTGGTGGCGTTGCTGGCATATCCTACAAGGGCTGGGGCCTTGGGTTTGCTCCAGCCGGAGGCTGCAAAAGCATACTGGAGCTGAAGCTGCGTTGCTAGGCAACAAGACAGAGAAGCAAAATGTACCCGCCCTGCCCCGGTTCTCCCGGGATCACACGTAACACAGGGAGATTCGAAAAAGTAGCCATTGTTGTGTGTACCACTCAAATGTTTGATGTCTGGTAAGAAGGGTGTACGTCAATACAAATTACAAGACAGGTAAATAAGTTGACTGCAGAACTTGATATTTGACGTTGAACAGATATAACGATGACCATCAAGGTACCCTGGCCGAGATCCTAAACAGAAATCTCCCGAAAAGAAGTTCGACATGTTGCCGCTATTTCAACCTGGCTTGAAGCGACTAACTGCATGGAGCGCAATCGTTCTTCGGAAAGTAATAGTTGTTTAGCTGGTTAATAGCTTCCGAAAGATTATTGGCGTGGCCCTCTAGTCCCATTTAAGGTAAATCTAGAGCAGAAATTCATATCATAAACCGCTTCTTCAAGATACATTTTGATTTTTTTTTATTTACGTCCAGCAAGTTTCATAACCTATTGTGGTTTTTCAACAAATATTTGTACACATTTATCATCTCCCCATGCATGCTACATTTTATGCCCATCTCATATTTCTTGATTTTAAATCCATAATAATAGTTAGTAAAGAATAAAAATTCAAAATCTTTCCATTTGTGTATTTTTCTGAGTAATTTATATTTTGTTTCAATACGTAGTTCTTTATCAATACTGCCGCAGCCTAGTTCATTAGAACCTGTTAAATTCCCCTTCACATAAGATGAGATGTAGTAATAAAAGAGACCGATGTGCCTCGTGTATTATTGTAACATTCCTTATAATACAAGAGATGTAAAATACATTTAAAAGGAAGACTTCGACTGAGTAAAATTCCTTATAAAAAAGATCTGAATAATTTTACGCTTTAGACGAATTCACGTCTGATATCGTAACTCACTTGTAAATATCTATATAGTACGTACCAAATATATTTATGATCCAAACTAGAAGTCACAAATTCAACTACATATATGCACTGCACCGTTTAAATAACCAGTACAATTTCTTTCATATTTCCTCCGTGTATTAGCGTTTGCTAAGAAAATAAGCAGGCTTATGTGATCAACGTAATGACTCCTCTCAACTTTTGAACCATCTGACTGATTTTTACGGCATTTGATATAATGGCAATAGAGATACTCTAACCTTGTATTTTTAAGTTTAGTACATTCAGTTACAACAATATGGCGGATGTACAAAATTGAGAGCTGGTGGCGACACTAGCGCTACTTACCGCAGAGTCCTTAAATGAGACCGGCCTCGGACAGAATGGCGCACTGGGCGAACCAAACTCACCACGCCCATAACAAATCAGTTTGTATTATTAGCAATTTGTATTTTATATGATCATCCAGATCATTACATAATAATAATAAAATAATGATACATTATATTACTGTACGACGCTTTGTCGAACATTTCATGAGTTTTATATTCTTTCCTATGCTCTACCTCAAGATTGGTGAACACATGAGAACATCTGAGAGGAATTAGGAATTTGGTAACTGTTTTATGCAGCACCAGGCATTTTCTTGGAGAGATGAAGAAAACACGTTAAATCCCACTCAAGTTTCCCGAGATTCTTCAGAATGCGAAGCCATCGCCAACCTTGATCGGCAATTACGAGAAACGTTTTTTAAACATGTTATCAGAAACTACTGCGTTTTAAATAGAAATTAGTAATGTCAATAGCGGACGAGAGACACATCATCCATCAAAATGCACCGGCAGAAATTCCGACCTCTCAGCAGGTGTGATAAAAAAACTAGAGCGGTCGCCCTGTGAACGACGCAATTTCATTGATGTTTGAAAAAAACCCTGTATTAATGCAAACAGAAGATGCGCAATACTGTATGCCATCTTGTATTCAGCTCATTACACAACTTCTTGCCAGGCGGGTGACATCACTAACCATCAATAACTCCCAAATATTACGTATTCTGTGACAGTAATTAAATTCATCAATTCCAGTGCAGCGTATCAATAACAGAACTTAAAACTCTAACGTCTTTTTTTTACGTTTACTATATAATATCACTACTTCGTTAGCATGTAAGTACAGATGTAAGCTTCATGAAAAAAACACGATTGTTAATGTACAAATGTCAGGATTGATTAGGTATAAAAAGCCTCCCTATACACTTTTGCGCCCATAAAACCGGCCGTGTCTGAAATGATGGACGGACTATGATATAAAAAAACAAATTAAACTGTGCTCAACCAGTTACACTTTCAGATTTTTTTCGAAGACTAACAGTTCTGTCACCAGAGGTCTCTGTGAATTGTAGGCGTGAAAATGGCGCTGTGTAAGGAGACGGTGCAGTAATTGAGTTCTTGCTGCAGAATATATAAAAGAAAAGCTCCAAAATTAAAGACAGGTATTCTGAGATTTAGTTCTGTCATGGAGAAGATTTCCTCCAACATTACAATGTGAGGCCTCAGACTAGGGCTGCAGAAATTCACCACTTGGTTTCACGGTCTGGAAACATCCACCCCACAGTCCAGACTTGGCTGTATCGGACTTCCGTTTCTTCCAGAAACTGAAGGAACATTTGAGAAGACATAGCTTCTTTCAGGCGATAAGTCAAGACAACGGTGAAGTTGTGGTTCCGTCAACAAGACGCACAGTTCAATCGCGACGTCTTCATGAAACTACCGAAAAGTTAACAGAATGGTATGGACCACAGAGAAGATTATGTTGAAAAGTAACTGAGTGAGATTACAGAATTTAAAGTGTGTGTAGCCCATACATGCGATTTTGTTGAGAATTAATTTAATAAAACTACAGAACAGAGTTCAAGAAAAGTAGTTGTTTTAGCTGTAATGAAATATATTTTCCCGTTACGACGGAAAAGTAGGAATCATTACTTTCCAGCAAGTGTTCTTATTTTAGATTTCAATCTGATGGCGATTCTAAGAATTGAAGGAAGGAATTTAAAATTCGGCATGGGGCATATCACAATAAAACTTCAAGTTCTGCATTTAATGTTGCTTAAAAGCCAGCAATTACACACACTGAGGCAGTAAAATGCTTTGTGGTTATGCCCGACAAAGGTAACGTTAAGTTTAACGAGATAAAAATCTCTGAAAAAGTTATCGTCCCAAAAATAAAGCATAATATTATAATTGAAAGCAATACATTTTCACTGGACTAGGATTTAATCGTATAACCACCTGTGAACGAGTTAAGGACTGTCTTCTACAATTTAAATTGCATGTTAATGCTGAATTATAAACTACCTGCACTAGATACTAACACAAGATCTGCAAGAACGGGAGTCTCTGCTAAAGGAAATCAGGTTTTATGACTTCAACCCGAACTACTTTCCGCACTTCCTGCTGCCTAGATTTACTTCTCATTCTTGTTTCTTTCCAACAATCCTTTACTGTATTCTCCACATACTTTGCCAAGGATAAACCTCACAATTTGTTCCCATTTCTAACTGAAATTTTCCATCTCAGATAAATTCCAGAAATCACAAAACAGAACAAAGTCATACGAATAGAAACAAACTTTCAAATGGTCTATTTTCCGTTGAATCCCTTCCCTTTCCGTTTCCGTGTTTATCAGTTGCTTTCGGAATAAACACGTGATGGCAACTTTGGTTAAATTAGAGAGTTTTTCACGCGTATTAAGGAAGTAGTTAGCGAATAGGCTCTTGGTTATGGAAAACCAAAACTCTAAGAGAAAATGAATGTTTCATCCGTATGCATACCTTGCCAGTAGTGTTACATGTTTAATGAATGAAAAATAAGTGTTACTTTACAAAATCGCGTTACGTTATCAAAATCTCTCTTTGCTTATTCTGAAACGAAAATAGACTGCCTGGAAGTACTGAGATTTATGTACAAGAATCTACGTGAAGAAATGTAGGAAAATTCAAACATTACATTAACTAAGTCATTGTTTACTCAACTGATTTTCCTGATAAAGTAGATGCCGATAAATGTTGAGAAAAGTTGTACATCTCTTGAGATGCACGACCGCTTACTTCCACGTCCTTTACAATTAATCACTCACTGTTTATCCTATCGTTTGAAACTATATTAATTGAGTAAATTAAAAGAGTTTAAAATAAATCAAGAATAAAGTAATAAAGGAAAGTTATAAGCTCTTAATATTAACATCAATGTTGGCCTTGTCCGTTGTAACGCTGAGTAAAATTTTAGACAGATATCAACGTTTATGAGGAACTTACTGACTTCATCTTCAGGGATGAGAAGTTAAAAATTCACACGAAATTACAACAAAGAAGACCAACAGCGGGCTCTCCATTGTTGAAAAACATAGATTATTAAAATTAATTTTTATATTTTCTATATTTGCTCTATATTAATACTTCAAACATAGCGTGATGAAGTCCGACATTATAAACACTAAGAAAAGTTGTGAAAAAATGTCTGTTATATAGGCCTATAAAATTTGTTATTAGGACACTTTATATTCTCCCCCCCCACCCAAAAAACAACTGAAAACTTCAAAATACACAATAAATACAGTAACACATAATGCAGAGGGAGGGGTAAATAATACATCGGATATTCACTATATTGAATGGAAGGAAGTCTTGGTTCATCAATTCAGATGAAAAGAACGGCATATCCGCTTACAAAATTATAAGATGGAGATGCATCTTAAATTTGTTACTTTTTAACAGTGTTTTATTATTCAAGTAAAATGTCTTAAGTAATCCCATATATTTATTATCAACATTTCCTCCCAAGACCAGAATTTCGTTATACCACGATTCATCTTTTATTGAACGACTCAAAGTTCTGAAACCACCGTTCACAGGCTGAACTCCGTGTAAGGGGTTTAAGCCTGTTAAACTTTACGGGTTGTGAGTCGAGGGAGACTTTTTATAGGACCTCAGGTGATGTGTTATGATGGCATTGTTCAAGAAACAGGTCACTAAATCCGCAAGTTAAACTCCGAAGAAGAGGCTCCATGGAATTCTAGTAGATAAAGTATCATTACCGTATTTATCAGATTCGTGATAAATACTCAGAGTGTAAGAGAAAACAGAACGCACTATTTCTTTATAGACGCCATAAAAGTTTATGATTCAACAAAGAGAGATGTAGGGCCTAATACACAATATTCTCGTTCAATGTGACATACCCGCTAAATTATCTGGATTAATTATAATGTCTCTAAACAAAACCTACAGTTAAATGTCTAATGGACTTCACATTCAGAACAGCCTAAAACATGCTTTACGACTTCGCATTAGAATATGACATCAGGAAGTCCCAAGAAAACAAAAATAGAATGAAGCTGGATGGAACACACCAGCTCTTGGTCTGCGCTGAAGATGTAAATTTATTTGGAGAAAACATAAATATCACAAAGACGAACGCGTATTTATTCCAGACGCCAGCAGAAAAGTTTATCAAACACAGAAAAAAGGTATATATTCAGATTTCGTGACCAAAATGCAGGGCAAAATTGTGATATACGTTACAATTAATAAATCATTAAAAAACGTGGCAATGTTCATACACACTTGGGAATTACAGTAACAAACATATGTAATCCGACCTGTGCAATGGGATGGATTACAAAAATTATTTAAATATAAATACAAGCAATTATATATGAAGTATAGGCGTCTAGGTTTTGATGACATTTCATTTATTTTTACTTCATGATCTGAAACCTAATTTTGTGTGTGTGTGCGCGCGCGCGCGTACGAGAGCGCTTTAACATGATGTAATAATGTTAAAAATGGGCTGCAGTCTTGTGATTGTTATAACAGGAAGAGAGGCAATATTTTCCAATTCTACCACTGAAAACACTATTGAGATGCAATTTCTGATAGGCACGATTGAACAAGCCTCACTAACGACTATATTCGCATTATGGGCAGACCTGTAGCCTTGGTGTAACTTCAAGTGAACGCTTTTGCTGACATACACTTGTACGTCATGGGTGATTCGTCCTGTTAAGTGTGGCACTAATCGCAAAAAGTTCCATCTTATGCTTGTCTCTATATAAATTTAATTTTTAAGCCGTACCTCTAAAGTCTCTCCTTAACCTCGAACGGTGACATTCATTAAGGCTTAAATTGTAGGATGTCTTCCCTAATTTTTTATTCGTAAACATACCTAGTGCCAATATTAAACTGGTCGATTAAACATAGGTCTATGTTAGTTTTATATTGACTAATACCGAGAAGTAGTCATCAGAATTAATCAGAACTACAATTAATTTAGAAACCTGTTTAATACAGGGAATTTCAGAACACTGAGGATACATTATTTTTGTCACCTCTTAGGAATAAGTATTGACGGTCACAAATGATTACAGTCTCAATAATAGGTATTACTTACATGGTTTTTATGTTTAGTAAAATTTATCTCTTTTTAAATAAATCTACTTGGTACTGGATATATTATTTTACGATTTTTGATAGTTTGTAGGCGTATTTTCTGGATTCTGGCATTTTTAATTCCAGTAAGTTATGCAGCCTCTAGTTGTGTAAATGAACTTAATGAAATCCTTCGCACTCCAAATTAACAAAATGATTTCCATCAATGAAAGCGATGGGGACGTCTAAACCCCCCCCCCCCCTGGTTATTCCACTGGTAACAAGTTGCCTATAATGTATTCAAGACATTTTGAACAAGAAATGATTGCTACCACTCAATTCAAAGCTATTGTCTTTCCGTCCCCGTCTCCGACCCGAAAACAAAAACGTTAGAATATTAGAAAAAAATAAATATCATAATATTATAAACATTTGCATTAGAAAAATAATTATTAGAATATTATAAACATAAATTAAAATATTAGAACAAAGGGAAAAATATCAGGATATTGAAAAACATAAATACTAGAACATTAGAAAGTTATACCAGAACATTAGAAGCACATGTTAGAATATTACGAAACATAAATATCGAATATTATAAACATGCACATTAGAAAACAAATGTTAGAATGTTAGAAACTATGATAATGATAGAAACAAATATTAGAACATTAGAAACACACCTTACAATATTAGATCACGTACATATTTTAATAAAAGAAAAAATACGAATATTGAAAAACAAATATTAGAATATTATAAAACATAGGCATGAAACTTGGTCCCTCACCCTAGAGCATGGACACAGAACACTATTGTTTGAGAACAGAGTGATGAGAATAATATTTGTTTTCAAGAGAAAAGTAACAAGATAATGGAGACAATTACTCAATGAGGAGCTTCACATGTAATAGTCATCACCACATAATACCGGGGGTTAACATTAAGGAGGATGTGGTGGGCGGGATATGTAGTAAGCATAGTTTTATAATAAATATATAAAACATTTTAGTTGAAAATTCTTAAGGAGAGAAGCTACTTGGGAGACCTAGGCATAGAGGAGAGAATAATAACATTAATTCTAATTAAATAAGGTGTAATGTCTATGTCATTGTTCTACATAGCAAAATTCTGTAGAACTGCAGGTAAATACCAGCGTTCAGGACAAATACAGCGTCTCCTTATTCAGTCCTGAAGATCAACATCGACATCTTCACAGCCGAGAGGATCTCAATTCTTAAACAGGCTGCAAGTATACAAACTCGGGTCAGGGCTATTGTGGCAACCATAAAAAAATTCTGGTTCAATAAAGTGTGACTTTTTTCAACCTATTTTTATAAAGTTTATATATTTTCTTAAAATGTTTAATTCCCAAGAGTATAAACTAGCCTCGCGCAGTACCTTAAAATACGAGTGGCTACATGCTCAGACTTAATGCGGTAAATTGTCATTTTAGATTAGTAACACTTCGTATAAAAAACGAGGTTTCTTCTAAGAGAGTTTAACCTAACTCCTTCAAGTCAACTTTAAAATAAATATTGTACTCTTATTCATGTTTGTATTAATTTCAATCTTATAAAAACTGAAGTACCATAATTAAGTGGTGCATAATTTTAAACTAAAAAGTAAGCAATATCGACAATAACGTTTAATTTGTGCAGTATATCGAAGTATGGAATATTCTTTATTTGTTCGTTGTTTAACTCGTAGCTTTAGTTTTCTTAATATGTGGATTCCAAGTATATAATTACAGTGTCTTCTACCTTCACAGATCGGCAGGAAAAAAACCATATCTCCACAAAATATTTTAACAAATTATAATTCAGTAATACAAAGAATCGATTACATACAGTTATTTCACATACATGGTAGATATCGATATATCTCGATATGAGGAAAGCGAGACCTGGGCTGCAATCACGAACCTGGCAGGAGTGGGAGGGAGATCTGGAAATGGTGCTGAGATAGTGTATGTGTGTGTGTGTGTTTGTGGGGAAGGGGTGATCAGTGGGTGAGAGCTGAAGCGGGGAAGGGGGCGCGAATTTAGAGGGGAGGGAAACAATCTCTCACTGCACATGCGCCTTTCAGCACTATCTCGACTAATCGATGGGAGAGCTATGCGAATTACCACGAGGTGGCTGTTCCAAAATAAAAGGAATATAAAAAGTTAGGGGTAGAATTGGAGGGGGAGGGGGAGGCTGGTCGGGGCGCCGGTGCGAGAGATTTTAGTATCTCGAACGCGGATTGGGGGTTGGTTTCATATTGTAAAAGACGGAGATAGGGCACATAAGGGTGGGTGGGGGTAGGTATTTTGGCGTCTGCGTTGTTCTCGTGGAAAAGGGATGGTCTGTGCATCGATTGACGAGGGGGGATACTATCCAAGAGTCCGGGCCCAGTCAGAAGGCAGACGGTCGTCAAGACTGGCGTTCTCGTGAATTGCTGCTACACTCTACTGCAAAGCAGCCCCCTCAAGTGTGGGTAAAAGGGGGTGCCATCGACGTCCACGCTGTTAGTGATGGTGATCGTCAACTTGGCGTCAGCCGTAATTGGTAAGTAGCACAACATAAAACGTAGTTTCAGTAGAATTTCCCTGTACAGTACTTCATCTTGTGTCCCCCAGAGCACTCTGCTTCTTTCCCATCCTAACCTTCGGCCGAGAACACATATCGATTGAAGGGGAAAGCCAGAATCTTTTCTGTTCTCTCAGAACTTCTACAAAACTACAACTTTAATTTCAAAGCGAAACTTTAATAAAGTTCCAACACAGATAGAAAATGGTCTACACTTTATCTGTAGCTGGTATCCTGATCACTTGTTCCCCACCTGCTAACTACTATCATTGAACGTACCTTCCTTTCCTGTTGAATGACTCTCAGGTGTACCAACCTATACAAAAATTCACCAAGTTTAAATTCAAACATTATAAACAATTGCTTCTGACAAAATTAATTGCTGTTGTACTTCCTGTTCATTTATCTAAATGCCAGATAATCGATCATCAAACTAAGTTTGGATGTTGAAATTTATAAAGTGTTTTGTATTTTGTAAAAATTAAGCTCCTTTCAGTTTTGAGTATATACTACTATTAACATTAAATGTGATAAACATTTTTCCAAAAATTAGTAACCCTGATTGTATTTCCCGATCATAGTGTCATATTGCACAGAAGACGCAAAATTAGATATATCTTTGACGTTCAAAGAAAGTTTTTTCATCGTATTGTTTACAGTTGCATAAATCAGTGAATTTTCTGTGGATCTCCTTCACACGTAATACCAAATTTTATATTTTTAATTACGAATTGTGGTGATAATTACACTTTATAATAATAAAATAATTTTTACAAATTTTATTAAAATATTTTAATTCTTGGTTGAAACATAAAACCAGACGTCAACAACCACATCCATGAACACATTTTACATAATACATATAGTCGATATTATATGAATATTAAAGCAATTAATAAATCGATTAAACCGTATATTTATATTTTATGCATTTGTTCTGACTCAATATTACTATACTTGAAATTTGGGTATATTATAGAATTACGTGTGCAGCTGTAAAATACGTTTATGAGAAAGTATGAATTTATATCAAATTTACGATACAATGATAGTTGTTCTCCCTTTGTCTCAGTAATAGACACTATCACGCACTCTTATGGTTGTAAGAGAGTATAATCATTTATGCAGGTAGATCTTCGTTATAAATCAAGTTTTCAATTATTTACTGTGTCCTTAATTTCATACGTTTTCATCACGATTCTATGGGCATATTAACTTATAAAATATAATTAATTCTCGAACTCCCTATAGCAGCGACGTTCCTTTCCAAATTATGTATCATAATCCAGAACAAAGCCACATTATAAAAAAAGAAGCAATAACGAACCTGACCATCCTCAAACAAAATTACAGGGTTTAACATTTGCTAAATAAAGAATTTTGTTTGTATTCTACGTGGCCAGAGAACTGGCCTTGCCATTTACCCATAATGCCATGCAGCACACAGAGGGAGGCCATCGATCTGTGTTGACACCCCCCTCACTCTCCCAGCCCCTCGCCAGTCCAACCTCCACCCCCCGCAGTAGCATATGACAGAGATATCACGAGATATCAAAACAGAGAACAGCAACTTTTTATGGAAAAGTATAACAGTTCTTCAATGAAGAATTTACCTTCAGTTACTGAACTGTCATCATCATGAATGACAAACTCATTTATAAACTAATATATAAATGTGGAAAAGGCTGTCTTTCATGCTTAAGTGATTATTTAAGACTATTTTAATATATTGGTAGAAAATATTTATTTCCCTTTTATGCCAATTATTTTACATTTACTCAAGAATTAAATTATAAACTACTTTGATTTGCTTATAAAATATCCACAAAATATGCAAGATTTAAAACTTCCACGACACGTGTTACAATTTTTTATCGTGCGATCAGCCTTGGCAAATATAGGACAAGAGTCAGTAGACCTTGCTCCAGGTTAAGCGGCATGACAATGTGCCCCAAGCGAGAGGACTGGCCACCCCTCACAAAACACGCCAGTAAGCAAGTGGCACTGCTAAGACCGACTGATAAATCAGCGAATTTAGCAATTCTCCAACCTTATCCTGATAATGAAAACAGAGCTAGTCTTCGAACGTTGGCATTTGACTAAGCATTGGCGCAGCTGATCTTCAGAGACAATTTTAGAACACCCGTGAAACATTTATCTTCTTAAGGAAGACATGTTTCGTATGGCCCCGCCTACATTATTTTGTACTATCTTGCATGATAAACAGTAACTGCCTAACATTAGGAAATACATATTTTAATTCCCGTCAGTAACTATCGCTGTAAGTAAGCGTCTAGGTTAACGAAGAACGCCCTCTCAAGAACTAGGACGCGACTCACTGACGAATGTTTGGAGAATCACGAAACAATAATGTAAATCCTGATACTGAAATCTCTGGTTACTCAACAGTATTGCCAAATATGTCACAAATTACTTAATATTCTAAATAAAATAATTGAGTAATATGTGCACTTACTCGTAATAGTAATCCTAATTTATTAGTATTTTTAATCCAAATGCTACAACGTTTAAATAGGTTGTCTTTATTTATAGCCTTGAATCCAACGAATCAATAAAGTAAACGGTGAATACAGTTCACGATCTGTAAATGGCTGGAAACCGATGTCTCAAAGTTTTGTACAATATTCCTTTAATTAAAAACAGTTATGAAAAACGCCTAGTATTACACTACAAGGAAATTTATTCTGAAGAAATCTGACGATAGTCTAAGACAATCTGGATTGCTGGGTTTGTGGACCTTGTCCATCGCCACATGTTGAAAAATTACACAACGTTTCGAGGACAGGATTTGTCCTCATCTTCAGGTCTGGTGAAGGGGCACCTCCTCAGTGGGGTCCATTAGAAGGAGCTAATCTCAGTCACACATGACGAAGAGGGCAGATCCAATCCTCGAAACATTGATGGGCATCTACCAAACTACAAGGCGTAACAAAGCAAAAGACATAAATCTTCAGACTCACCGCCGTGAAAACCTCAAATCTTACATAGAAACTTCATACAAAGACTCGAGACAAATACAGTATTTGGAACAAGCTGTTAGGGATTACTTTACCGGGTGTCTGGCCTTAATGTTTGAATTTGGATCACCGATAAAAGGAATGCATCCCTTAAATTTCCTTCAATTTTAACAAACTTTTAAGT
This sequence comes from Zootermopsis nevadensis, assembly GCF_977971745.1. Classification (NCBI taxonomy): domain Eukaryota; kingdom Metazoa; phylum Arthropoda; class Insecta; order Blattodea; family Termopsidae; genus Zootermopsis; species Zootermopsis nevadensis. The sequence goes on along the minus strand of NW_028259153.1, from coordinate 7,722,162 downwards.
ACGAACTGATTTAATGTTTAAACAATGACTGGCATAAGAATTCTTAACGTTGATTATGGATACCATTAATTAAACAAGACTGTAATGTAGAGGGAACACGTGCGCTCTTCGTACGTTATGAACCAACTGAAGTGTACGTACGTGACTGCGCAGTGCGGCCTTGGTACACTCATCTTTCCGTCTTGCCCCCTGGCCGGGGTCACTCACAGCTCAAAGCGGAAGTAACGAGATTATCATGCCGTGTCGAAAATTTCGGAAAGGTAAAAAAGGCTGTAACTAGAAAACAAGGCTTTTCCGCATCAACGTTCATGTGAAAATTTCTTGTTGTTCTGACGTGCAGAACTAAAACTTAGATTTATGACAGACTTGTCAGTTGCAATTTTATGTAAAATATTTTTAATTATTATGCCTCTATTATGGTAAATAAATTGCATTTAAGTAGTATTTACTATTTAGCAGGTATATTTATTACACAGTTATCTGTAATTAAAAATAAGTTTATTTTCTTGTTGAAAACTGAAGATGAAAATTAATGTGATTTGTACCTGTATGGTTCTCAGTATTTCTGAATTCAAGTAACTTAAAATCATATAAAAGGGTTCTAGTGAGTAATACGATATTAATTTCTTTCTGTTGTCTAAAACGTCTTGTTTTCAGGATTGGCACACATCTCGTATTTTATACCATCCAACAGTAGATTTAGAATGAAGTGAGAGTTGACACATTTATTTTCCAGGAACAATGTCAACGCTATTCAGATGTAACTGACAAGGCATAGTCCAGAATATGATTCTTTATTTTAGGACCGGAATTTATTCTACAGGACTCAAACAGAAACATTATTTCTTGTGGAGTTTCCCTCGTCTGAGTTTCTGGTAATTTATGATACATTCAACGATACTGTCGATTCCCAGATTTTATCGAACATAAACAGGATGATCAATTAATAATTGATTGGAAAGGGCGTTGAAGGTAGCTGTCGTGACATAATTTAATGTAGGACTATTATCCTGGCATTTGACTAAACGGAATAAATAGAAACCAACCCCTGTATATGTCAGTAACTATCGCTGTGAGCAACTATTCAGCTTAACGAAGAACACGAAATCAAGAACTAGGTCGCGTCTTACTGCTGAACACTTTGAGTGATGCATGAGAATCGAAAAAAATAATCAAAGAGTGGGAAAATCAAACAACAGTAGCGATAAATATCTAAAAAAATTGACTGACCTTGTTTAGGAAAAATATAAGTATGGCTAGCCTGTATCCGAACAGACATTTTAACCCGTGACCCCAGAATACGTAGGAAGAATGCTAACCATACGACCGCTAAGTTCAGTGTTTCTGATGTGGGCTGTTACATTACATTATAATAGTCAAATTAATATCGTAACTTCTGTAAGCTCCGCAGAAACATTAGAGACTTGCAGATTTACAGAAATAAGTAGAGATGGAAACTCAACATGGGAATTGGTTACAATTGTTCACTTTCAAATCAAACTGAAACAAATAAGTATTGAACACCACATACTTTCACACACATCGTTACACGCCCCCTCCGGCACCATTCACCTTTCAACACCCCTGTACACATTCAAAACAAATTCATATTTATTCAAGGAAAGATAAAAAAATCGTTCCGTACTGTTAAAGGTCATAGTTCCTGTGAATAATAACCGAATACACGAATCATATCAAAAGGAGGAAACGTAGTGAGACCTAAATTATAACACTACTAAAAACTGTTGCTTATTCATTTCACGAGAAAACTTTACATAAACATGTATTCATAACAACGAATAAGAATAAGCCTTACAAGTCACAGTGTTTCTACGTAGGGAACACACGGTAACCTAACCTTCGGATTCTACACGAAACAAAGAATTTATTGACTAGCTGAACAACAATTACCTTATCAGGACGTTTGGAACAAATTCCCCCAAAGTCCTATTTCTTAATATCCTGTACCACACGAATTCATTCTATACCTCTTATACAATTAAAATAAATTTGGCAGCCACCGGATTTGTTCTCAGTGATTAAAGTTTTTTTCTCTCATAATCTTGGGTACAACAATTACGGCACAATCACAAAGTCACAGGACACTTAAGAACATGAAACGCATGAAGGAGGCTTTTTTTCTGGGATGTTGCGCCGACGATTCACAGATGTTTGCTGCCTCCATCATCAGGGAGATCACCTCGATAATGGAGGCGGTAAGCACTTTAGAAACATCGATCAATTTATAAGTCTAGACTGAGCAATACCCCCGTCGCCTTCATGCTGGTTGCCATGAGAACCCAAACTCTAACTAAACAAGAAAGGAAGTTTGCCTAACAAACTAACTAGATCAGGATCATACAGTAGGTTATATTATCACTACGTTAGACTGAAGGCTATAAAAATGGTAGCATTCGACTGTTGGGTTCGATCCCCAATGTATGCATAATCACGATAGTGCCTGGTCACGGAATATTCCATGTTTATATCACAAAGTTTACTATATACACTATAATGAGTACATGTCAAATAATCGTTATAAGGAAAACTAAGTCATATAATGTCTACAATACATAGGTAAGCCAGTAAACTTCCTGAGTTCGATAATTCTTAACTGCCAACGAGTAAAAAAAATTCGTTATTAAGGGTATCTTCGATATTAACTTTTAAAGTTTATTAAGTTTCCAAACGACTTAATTCTGGAAATAGGTTACATATAATTTCAGGTTTTTATATGACTAAACTAACTAATTCTAAGGAGCAGTCGTTCTTGAGAAGCTAATACTACGCTCAGTTAATTAACAAATTTCTCGACTATTACGGAACCCAAAGGTTCACTACAGTGTTCACAGTAGATCGCTACTGGCTCCATCATATGCCAGATGAATCAAATTCACAACCTCAAAACACACCTCACTACTACCCATCTTAATATTATCATTCCATCTAAGTCTATGCTTCCGAGTGCTTTCTTCCCTTCATGCTTCCTAACCAAAATTATGTTCGCACTTTTCATCTCCTCCACGCGCTCGACATGTCTTACCCATCGTTTTCTCCTTGATTGTATCATCCTAATTATATTTTGTGCATTGCACAAGTTAGAAATTTCTAATTTTCAAATCTCTCTCAGATATTTCATATGAAAGTACAAATGAATAAATTCGATTTTCAAATTACATCATTACAAATCTAAAACTGAACGAAATCAAGGAAACCCATAGAGAAAAGTGCATATTAAATTTAAACCTTGCCCTAAACGTATTGTTTTTAATGTCGATTTTGAATCTCTAGAAGCATTACACGTGGGTCTTGGATAAACAGATACATTGACGCTAGTAATACAATGAAATGGATCAGGTTAATTATTGTTGTTATGTTTTCGCGACTGAAGTTCAATGTACAACATTCGAAGCGGCTGATCCCCCAAGGACTTAGTTGCACATTGGATCAGGGTAAGTCAGTAGTAAACTGTTTTGTTGGTGCAACTTACCGCTTGGTCCTATATATTCTGAATAATAGATTTTTGTTTTAATTTACATTCATATTTACGTAACCAGAACGTTTGTTTTACTTCGTACACCATGGCTTTGCTGCTGAAGATAAAATTGTCAGTGTTCGGTAAATTAAACATCCTGTTCAATTTCAGTTCTTATTTGTAATTACACTGGTAATTATACAAATTATTTCTTACAGGACGCAAGCTTACGATAATCTTCAGTTGTGGTATATGTATCACAGGTTAAAAACACTTCTCAAAATACGATCACGCGAACTTGAAGAAAAGCAAAATAAGAAATTTCCATGGCAATTTATCAGATAAGAGGATAAACACGGGTAGCGGGAAGAAGAGTGTGTTCTAAGCTGTGACCTAGATTTCTGAACTCTTGCAGTTAACACGATTCGATGTGTACTTCCTCACTTACCTGAGACCGATAGAAGTAACCTACTCGTCTGCCACCAATTATAATGTCCACGGATAATAACCACAAAAGTATCTTATCCAGTCTACGCCCTCAGGCTTAATATTAACAGCATCTTCAAATTTACATCTATATCTCCAAAATGGTCTCCTATTTTCAAGGTTAACTACGTAAGTTGTATGTTTTATCATCCTTCAGTTGGGATAAGGACATGATATTTTTATTTACATAGATACTTGTTCAGATTTACACGTTGTCTGAACTTTGTAACTTAAACGAGTTATGTAATATGGAATAATTTATGTAATTTGTTAAACTGTTATTTAACTTAACATAATCGGCAATTTCTCGTCTTACTGGGTTTTTCCCCCAATTTTTTATGTATTAACACAAAGAAAACATTTCAGTTCCAAACATCGGAGTAAATTCTGTCGCAGAATTACCAGTGGCCATATCAGACAGTACATTTTTGAAAACGACTAGTGCAATATTATTGTATTTTGGTGTTATCCCTAAGAAGCACAAGGTCTCTGTGTTAAAATAAATTTTCGTAAAACATTTAATAATTAAGATCATATTATTCCATTCTGGAAATTAATGGAAATCGGTCTTGCCTTCTTGGATTAAAGATTAAAACGGAGCAAACCAAATTATTCTTTGAAAATTTACACTTACTGACAAGCCTATACTAATAAAATGGCTCGAAGCAGTTGCATGATACCAGCATAAAAAAATAATTTCAAACTCCTAACTTGCGAGTTCTCTACCAAAAACGATCACGTGATCAGCATATACATCACGTATATATAAGCTGATAATGTTTCATAGGCCAGTCCATGTAAAATTTGTGGACAAAGTTAATGACAGTGAAACAGGACTTTCTCAGAGTCCTTAGATTTTCCTGTTAATATAATTCCACCGCTGCTCCATATTCAGTCATGTATTGTTTGGGAGACGGGCAATGGGGCCGCTGGCGGCCCAGTTCCAGAGAATTGTTCTCACTCTGTAATAAAAGTTGTCTAGTCGTTACTGAACTTGCGTTGAATCAAATGGGGGAATGACTTAGATGAAGGGGTGAATTCAACGCAGATTGTACACATCACCAAATATTATTAGAATGATCAAATCAAGGTTGAGATGGGCGAATCATATAGCGCATTTGGAAGCTGAGAAATGTGTACAAACATTTTGGTAGATATTTTGAACGGAACGACCATTCGAAAAACCTTGGTATATTTAGAACAATAATAAAGTGGGTCTTAGGGAAATAGGGTTGGTGGTTGTGGGCTAGATTCGTCTGGCTGAGGATAGAGAGAGATGACAGACATTTGTAAACATGGTAACGTACTTTCGGGTTCCATAAAAGGTGAAAAGTTTCTTTACGACCTGAGCGTACTATTAACACCTCAAGAAGATATCTGCAGCATAGAATTACTTAGTTGGTTAATTAGTTAGTCTCATTAAAATAACAAAATTTAACACCATTCTTTGTCTACTTTGGTTTGGCAATTTTGAGTAAAATGTCTTCCAACGCCTCACGAGTTTCTAAGATTTCGGGATTCATGCTTTCATACTACTGCACGAAGGACTCGATGGTTTTGATCAGAACAGTTTATGTTTAACACAGTTAAAGTTCCACAACATCAAGAACTTGTCCTTCTTGTGGATAACAAAATATCAGACACATAAAACTGTTCACGCACTTAAACAATAAGCTTCTTCTTCCACACTGAAAACTTTGAACAGATTTAAAGCCTTTATTTCTTATCATAAAATGAGCTACGTATGGAATACATAATAAGATACTACTTAATTTCTCTTCTGTCGATTTCCCTATTCTTTCTCTAGAAACCTAAATTTGTTTTCCGCCACTTTTCCTCAATTTAGAGAACATATGTAAATATATTTTCATATTTGTACAAATTCATTAGAACTTTGTTTGTGAAATTTTAGTCTCTAACAGAGCCGAGCATGATGACGGCTTTCTTCTGGGTTATTGCGCCGCTGAGTAATCTGATAGAAGTTTACCGAACGTTAGAGGTACTTGCTGCCTCAATCATCAGGGCGATGAGTCATTGACCTGATGATAGAAGCAGAAAACACCTCTGAAGCATCGGTAAACTTCTACAAGACTACTCGGAGCAATAACCCAGAAGAAAGCAATCTTTGATATAGAAGGAAGTGGTCGTAGCCTAATTTAAGTCAAATTCCGCCATTTTCACAGAGGGAACGAGGAAATAAAATTCTCAGATTTAAACCCGGTAGTTCCCGAATATGAAGAAGGAGTGATGTTCTGCGATTTGTTAAATATTTTACATGTAGCAAATTCCTTTTATCAAATAAAAAAGGCAAAAAATTATGAAATACTACACTATAAAAGATGGAAAATATAACGACCTAATAATGTACAGTCAGAAGTATAACTAGTTATTGTAAACTGCACGCAAAACAAACTGAGCAAATAACGTTTTTTTTTGCTGTAACGCTGTTACGTCAGATCGACTGGAAAGACGGAGGTTAACATCCATACAATATAGTCTCATCGATATTTTATACAAAACAGATTTTATTGATTGTAACAATTCAAAACACATTTATATTACGACTTTAAAACAGAATAAAAACTTTCAACACTTAGCAAATATGTTTATACTCACTACATATTCTTTCTTTGTGGATCGATGAAAGTTCGTTCTCAGAATTTGAATATAATAAAACTTATCGTAATAATAATATTATATAAGCTTCAATAATCTCACAGCACAGCAGGTCTGTGGCTGAAAGTTATCGCGTCCAGGTGAGGAAGATATAGGACAATTTTAAACAAAACTGTCTTGTCACGGATAATTGATTATGACATTTTATAACATACACCAAATGTTATATGAAAACTACTCATTCGGGACGGTGTCAGAACTTCAAATGCGATCATCCTGAGCATATAAAAAGAGTGTTCTTCAATGTAAGGTCAACGTAGCTAAGGTTATAAGCGATTTAATGAAATAAATTAAGAATATTACACAGACATTGTACTGAATGTATAGACTATCATCAGTTTCATTGACTTAACAAAAACAAATAAATAAATAAAAATGGCGTCCTTCCAATAAGACCTCTCTTGGCATGATAATGATATTCTGGGTTTTTGTGACGTGAAGACTTATCGGTAGACACCAGCGTTTCGTATAAACTGTTTCCATCTTCAGAGCTAAAGATGGAACCCTGAAGATGGATACAGTAAGTTTCTTAGGAAAGACATACCGACGAGTCTACACGGCGAAACCAGAACAACATCGTCACACCACCGCCGGAAATAACTCTAATCTCAGATCTCATTGCTCGGCTGTCATTTCCTATGACAGGCCTTTTACCGAATAAATCCGGAGAAATAAAACTCATTCTTATATCAGTACTGTGTTCAAAAATAAACGTTCCCTTCGTGGGCTCTGATACTGGACCGGACAGAGATGTTTAGGATATGAGACATGCATCTTTCATCCGATAATTTACACGGCAGTGAATCCGAAGATGGCTGTCTTGTGGGTTGTAGCACCGCGTAGTCTAGTATAAGTTTATCAACGTTTCTGAGGTGTTTGCTGCCTCCATCATCAGGGCGATAATGGAGGCAGCAAGGATTACACGATGCTACAACCCAAAATAAACCCATATTCATTTATACTTGTTCTGTACTCAAACATTACATTGTCCTTATTACGATTTTTAGTTGTGCTGGTTTTTAATACGAATTGATGTTGAAAATGGTCCATTTCGTGCAACATATTTCATTGACATCCTATAATAATGAAATAATTCAATGTGTTGCCGGTTTTTATTCACACTGCTTCTTTAAACATTTATAGTTTTCTGATATTTGCTTTTAGCCGTATGCTGATTCAGCACAGACCAGATTATTTTACAGATTAGATACAATTTTATTTAATTAACTTTGACGCTGCTGATAGCACGCGACGATTCTGGCGCGCTTTTTTCAGTGAAAGCTTCAACACTTCAAAGGATTTGCTAATTTCACAGCGATTATTCCAAAGACGGCTGTCTTCTGGGTTGTAGCGCCGTAGTTGGCAAAATTCTACCAGAATACACGGTGCTATAACCCAGAAGACAGCAATCTTTAACACTAAGTTTACAAATTGTTAATTTATAAATAAAAATATTATTTAAAGAGTAATAAAAAGTTTCATACCAAAGAGACATATTTGACATATACGTTTCTATTTATGATTCATGGCACTAAATTTTGAGTCAACTTAATAGTAAATGGTTCTGTGAAGTAGAAATTATTCGATTATTATTTAATATATGCTATAAATAAATCCAGGCCATTTTATAGTTTCGTGTTATTACAAAAGTAAGATAGCAACGGGAAGCTTAAACTGCTTTATGTTAGAAAAGTATTTACCTCCGAAAGACAAATTAAAATAAAACAATACAAAATCCCTGTTGAGGGGCTTTGCTTCCTAATCAAGAAATGATAAAATGTTATTTTTCGTTGGAAGACCGGCTGATGCTTATCGTGATTTTAGTCAGTTCTTCTACGCCTATTTTTCTGAAGTATTTTAAAAAAGGCCTCGGGCACTATCCTACATAACCTTCCCAATTTATTATACACTACATAATTACGTAGCTGAGAAAGTGTTTTTAAGGAACTTATGAACAAAAAGTAACCAATTCACAGTAAGGGATTAAAGCGACAGAAAATGTCTTTATAGACCAGGAGGAATTAAGCGTCAGGCATCTCGACCACACCTCCATCCAGATAAAATATGACCCTGATAAAGATCATTTCTAGATTGCAGTTCCTATGTGCTATGAGAGTAATGAGGCTTCACAGTGACACTATCAACACTTCCTTCCAAATTATACGCTGACTGTCCGTGATCACCATCGTCTATCATAGCTCCTATAATCTCAGACTTAAAGAAAAAATATGGGCGATTCGGGATAGCTGAGTCAGCAAAGTGACTGACTACGGGCTTAATGATCAGTGCAGTGACAGATTTTTGGCAGATCCAGGTACTTTTATCTTTGACACCACCGTCGGGTCAGGTCTCTTGTCCTGTAGGATATAAAACGGCCGAAGCGTAAATCAAGCCAATGTCCATCTAGTACCGAGGTTAGGAATTTGTGACGCAATACTAGTCCCGCCATTTGAAATTTATGGCGTGGTATTTAATTACGAATTAGAACAACTTTACCTTAGAAGTATGAACAAAATCCATATATAGACAATTACAATGCCGTATAGGTCCTGGAAGAAACTGAAAAGACAATTCAATATTCAATGCTTTCAACCACACAAGAGGTTAATTTGCTGCGATTTTAACGGCGTTAAAAATGTTGATTGTGATCTGGGTTGTGTAGCCATATAGAATATGTTGCTTCAAACGTTAAAGAAGAACGTATCACCTCCACTTTCAGTGTAGAAGTGACCCGGATCATGTACATAAATACTTCTGAAACTCTGTTAACCGTCTGCACGGCCTTACAACCCAAAAGACCACAAGCCACATCTTATTCATATTCCAACAAACGTGAGTGGATATCCAGTTTGTGAGGGCGCTGAAGTCCCTGTCTAATTAACACAATGGTGACGTCACATACAACGCGTTCTGTTGAATGGATAATTTTGTTTCTAGCCAAGTAACATTTCCTTGGTTGGGAAGAAGAGCTTGAAGTTTGCTTGTTACATTCACGGACGTGTAATATTTTGGAGCAGGCTGTACCGGGAGGTTTGCATTGCAGCTGGACGAACCAATCGATCCCCAGGGCGGGGCTGGGCCGAGTCGGCACGTGACTCCAAGTGGAGGACGAAGCATATTTGGTGATTAAATATAACCCTTAGTCTGTCCCATCCTCAGTATTCTCCTTCGCCGTGCAGACAGGTGAAGTGGCCTTGGACAAAACACTCTTTTTAATTTTATTCCACGCGTTTTGAGCCCGCGGACCATCATTCGAAAACCGTCATTTCTACATCATTTTAAACCCTGCATATTCTTGTGTTTATTTAAAAAAAAATTCTTACTCACAGTATAAATTCAGTTACTGACAACAGCAAGTACTTTTAAGTAAGATTTGAGGTTTTCACATCGGTGAGTATGAAGATTTCTGTCTTCTGGGTTGTTGCGCTATGTAGTCTGGTCGATGTTAACCAACGTTTCAGAGGTCTTACTGCGTCCATCATCAGGGTGATGAATTCATCGCCCTCATGACGGAGGTAGTATGACCTCTGAAACGTTGGTAAACATCGACCAGACTACACAGCGCAACAACCCAGAAGACAGAAATCTTCAAGTACTTTTAACATCTCCGAAGCAGAGCCCTCTACAAATTAATAGTCGCTCAGCGAATCAAGAAATTTCCTATCTTATACGACTCCAGATGATTCACTGCCGTACTCACATGGACTCGTCTTTATATCACATGATCCTTCACCTTTTATACTTTCGTATTAACTTTTTTTCCTTGTCTAAGAAGTAATTATTTTGAAAGAATCTAAGTATTCATTGCTCTGAGTACATATGTTACATCCCAGCAAAGGAAGTTCATTTGTCCTTCTTCCACCGAAATAAACCCACGATAGCATGTACCATTCTTCCATAGCATATCGCAAAAATCTATCCCCATTTGACGTCCGTAGGAGCGAATAAGACACCGAACAATTTTGCTCACATAATGTATGTATAATTAAATATGGCGTATTTTAGTATCTGGAAATAAAATACAGCGGAAACCGTTCGAATGTATAAGAAATCAAAAGAATGTTTTCGTCCAGAATTTCGGGGCTGTTAAACCGAGTAACCTGTGTGAGAAATACGATAAAGAAATAGTGGTATTTAACGGGCGTTTTATCTACTGTATATGTACGTCTGTAGACTATATCAAATTGCTTTTACAATTCGAATGTTACCGTTAACACAACTTTGGTACTTAGTACGGAAGGCTTAAGTCAAAACAAATTACATTTTAGTTAATATCTCCTTAACTAGCAATAATTTATACACATCCTTTGAACTACTGCCGCTACATCATTAACTGCAGTAACATACACAATAATTTTAAGATGTAAACATAAATAAGAAACCATAGTTTTAAGTCAGGTGATCTTGAGGGCCATACTTCGGAAAAGAAGCGTCCGAGGACCAATGTTTATATAGACATTTGTCGTTTTTGTGTACAGAATACGAATCATCTCCATGGAGCAGAGTCCTTTCAAGAAGCTAACAGTAGGCTCAAGTAGTCAAGAAATTTCCTGCATTTTATGGAAGACGAAAATTTTTACTGTGTTCACAAAAGCTAGCTATCGCACCTATCCTGAGTCAGATTAATCTAATCCGAATCCCCTAAACCTATTTCCCAAAAATAAATTTTAATATTATCCTCCATTTACGTCTAGGTTTTGTAAGTGGTGTTTTCCCCCAGGCTTTCCACCACCATTTTTACGCATTTCTTTATCTCTCCCATGTGCGCTACATGCTCCACCCATCTCATCCTTGATTTTATCATTTTAATAATTCTTCGTTGCGAGTATAACCTGTGGAGCTCCTCATTATTTTCCATCTCCCTTTCAACTCATTCTTCTTAGCTCCAGGCATTCTGCTAAGAACCCTGTTCTCAAACACCTTCAACTTTGTTCTTCCCTTAACGTAAAATTCCGGGTATCACAAACATATAGAACAACACACAAAATTGTAGTTTTATAGACCTATATTTAATCGTTACGTTTTTGTAAATAAGATAAAATATTCTGAACTACAATAACAACATGCATTCCCAGAATACAGCCTTCTCTTAATTCTTCGTAAAATATATTTCATAGCAGCGAAAACGCCCTTTCCTTACCTGGAATTTAATTAAGATAAACTGTACAGAAACACCTTAATTGTTTACTTATGTCATAATAAGTCCTACATGCAGGCGTACATTTTTACTGTCCAAAGAGAAATAAACGAAAGTGCGAAAGGACGTGATATGGCACGCCTCGTAGTGATGGCTTTATGCATTAAACGGTTACCAAGCAACGGCACAGCAGTTAGCACAGACTGTTACGGCACAGAAAAACTATTAACGTTAACCAAACCAGAAAGGGAGCCTACTGGCTGAAAGAATTTTATACATGGGTTACTCTATTTTCAAATACCTCTATCTGTTGAGGATGACACAAGATTAATACATCCATTCCCCAAAGTTTGATGCGGTGATCAATATAATAACCTGCATAACATTGTGAGCAACGTGATTTGCAATTTCCACGTACATCTCAAGTTTCCGAGCACTACATGTGTTCAACACGGTGCGTGACAAATGCTACCGCTTGCACATATTGATTTATGAAAACCTGAGCAGTTATCAGAATTACACGGCGATGTGGGCTTGTACAACGTCACGATGATGAAATCACACTTCAGAACAGTTGGAGTGTGTGACAGAGAGAGAGAATACAGACTACAGACTGATGTCAGACATCTCATAATTGGTCAGTTCCTTGCCGTAACTTATTAACTTGGCGAAAGGAGAGGTCCACTTGGAAGACCTACGCGTTGATGGCCGGATAACATTAAACAGATATTAAAATAAATACGGAGAGGTAGTGTGATGTAGACTAGTTTCGACTGACTTAGGATACTAACCAGTGCACGGGAACTTATAAATACACCCCACAATATAATCACATAAATAAATTATATTATGAGACAGTTCACACGTTTTTAGTCTCATCTCTCATCTATACTAGAAATGGTCTTATTCCAAAACTTTTCTCTATCAGAACATTGCATGGTCTATGCATATCACTTGCAAACCTCTGTTTCACTGTAATCCAATTTAAGCTACAACATTTAATCATACCTTAGTACAGATATAAATTGTTAGCAATTTTTTACACCCTAGAAACTTCGTGCATCCGAAGACCAAATTCAACACTTAGGGTGGAATTAAATTTCTTACCTATACAAAATAGGCAAATTACAAATGTCTGAAGGTTTCTGACGAAGCTGATCATTACAACTGTTCTCTTAGACTTCGTTAAAGTCTAAAGTATAAAATAATAAAATTCAACATTTCGAAAGCTCGATTCTGTTTCACTCCTCAATTATAAAATGGGAAGAGGACATGAAGACTATCTGTCTGACCCGCTGATTGAGTTGTCTCATACCTCCACCCTCGCGTTTCTTTCGGTAAGGTCCAAATGTTTCCCTCAGAATTTTGTTCTCAGACACATAATACACATTCTCCCCATAAGATGAGATAAAGTTTAACATCGATATTAATAACATATAGTTTTACATGTCTAATCGTTAAGTTTCAAGATAGGAGACTCTGAATTGAAAATTCTGCATAAAAAAAATAGAAGATAATTCTTATAAACTCTAAACCAACGTTTTGGATTTAACGCTTTTGGTATGTTTTATTTTCACGGTTTTATTTACCGAGGCTGAATATTCAACGATCGATTATAATAATCTAAAATACACGAACTATTCATGCTTTTGTCTTGAATAGGTTGCACAAGAGGATTCTCGACATGACCGTGGAGTATGTAATCAGTTTAGCCTCTGAATACAAGAGTCAATGTGAAGGTTAATTATTTGTAAGGAAATAACCTTGTGTAGGATTCGAACCCACAACCAAGCGAGATAAGACCGCCTTGGGTACCGTTGCTTGACAAGTAGAGACTTCACTAATATTGATGCGGCAACTTCTCCGGCACGTGTGCGTGGCGTGTAGTCGAAACACTGGATTGTAGGCGGAAGTTCAAGGGAAATACAAGATGTATATCTAGCAACTAGTATCGTGCGCGAATCGTAAATATAATACTTCGACTGCAAATATTCGTTTTATTTTTCTTGAGTTGAGGAACCACAAAGGTGAGTCTATCACTGCTTGGATATTTCAACTTTTAGTGATATTCCAGGTTCTCACGGTGACGATTATCAATACCTTCCCGAAGCAGGTATAAATATGGGACGGTCGGCTTCCACAACCACGTCAGAAGCCCTGACAGAGATGATCACCGAAACCCAGGCGAGTTTTTACCATTTGACATGATTGATAGCCCGAAATGATTTTATTCATTCAATATGATGAGTGTCTTTTGGGATGTTGAGTCGTGTATCATGGTAGAAATTTACCGATGTTTCATAAGTCCGTGCTACATCCATCACAGGGCCGTGAGATTCATAACCCCGATGACGGACGCAGCAAACATCTCTGAAACGTCAGTAAACTTCTATTAGACTACACGGCACAACGGTAGAGTCATCTTTATTTTCATAATTTGTGATTCTGTAATAACTAACCAAAAATGTGCCAACGCTATAAATTGAGCTACTGATAGCGTCGTTAAATAAACAACATATAAAAATAAATAACAAAGTATGCGTTCACCATTGGAATATATTCCACTCGTGTTTTAATCTCGAATCGAATTTCTGTGTCGATATAAATTCAATCATTGGTTCACACACAATGTAGTCACGGCGATGCCAATAAGCTGTTAGTATTTTCGGGAAAACCTGAAGATAAGAGACCACTTGGGAAAATAAGCATAGATGGAGGGATACTAATAAAATAGATCTTATGGAAACATGATATTCGGGTGAGAAACGCAGTCTATTCTGCACATGGTAATGGATCTTCGAATTTATTGATAACCTAGCCCGAAATCATCTCAAAGACTCTGCTTCATGCGGTTTGTCGGGAAGGATGTGGCGCTGCGTTCTAGAGTTCACTGGCAAGACAGACCGGCTGCCATCCACACGCTACTTTGTTTATGAAGAACGCGCGTGTAACAGCCTAGTAGAATCCTGAATCCTTAGGTGAAGGTCGCTCGCCAGAGCTGCAAATAGGGTCGTATCAGATGCACTTCTCATGCTACAGCCTTAATTTGTTCTATCTCTGCCTCGAGATTGTTGTTCCAACGAAAGGGACCACCAGCTGGATGGTTGTTTATGAAAGAAGGCTGGGTGAGGATTTGGAATGAGACGTAGCGGAGATTGGAACCGAGTACCTGCCACCACTTTGCTCAGTGATCCTTTGTGGTGAACGAAATGCGTTGTGTAAGGAATTATATATTTTTACCAATATAATTCAATTGTAAATTTATTATTATTATTATTATTATTATTATATGCGGTTAAAATTATTTCTGTCAGTAAATCTGTGTCCAATTAATTAGGAATTAATTACATTCGCATCGGTCTGACACTAAATTCTACTGCGCTAGTAAAGGACTGAACGGCTTATTAAGGTACACAATGATCACGTAGATCGCTGCAGGATTTGCCTATTTCTATCTCATTTTCTCTAACACAGAATGTATCATGAAATATGTATTTCATTTGACTCTAAAACCTTTGTTTGAATCGCATATGAAATTTTAACCATACGGAAGTCAGCCCACTCTCTTGTTTAGGATTTAAAATTGTAGGAGAACTGCAACTATACATTGTCATTACAGTGCATACACAGTACTTCATCCAACGGAACCGTGGCTATATTTATTAATCATGTACACAGAGCACAGTGCAGTGTAGTTTGATACTGCTACCACCACCACCAAAATCACCTACACTAGTAACAAGAATTCAATACAATTCTTTGTTTTAACACGCTGACTCAACAACTACAAAGAGCCAATTACAGTCAGCATAAAAAGATCATATCCATACATAGTAAAAAAAAATAATAAAAAGATGAGAATAAAGATAACACAGATGAGATAAGAATAAATACTAGTACAATAAATGGAAACATGAATAGAAGTAGTAATGCCACCTGATAAGATTTTAACACAGAAGGAGAATAAAAATAAATTAAATTAACAAAAAATCTGAATATAGAAATTCAATGAAATGTTTTGTCACAGTGATAATTATTGGGATTACGAAGTTTGTAACTAAAGGAATAAAATCGATCTGGAAACAATACCAGTAAAGAATTGAATACAGTCTCTAAAAATACAGCGATACTAGGATAATGGGACATAATAACGAATGCGTTACGACCTGAAACTTGAAGCCTGAGTGGTGGGCTTCACCGTTGGTTCAGGAGGAGGAGTATCAGAGAAAGAAAGAAGCCTGTGATAAGAGAAACAATAATGCCCCTTGCAACCAACACATTACAACAGACACAAAACTGATCTACAATAAGCACAGAGCCATAGTCAAAGATATAGATTTTATTTTCACATCATGCAGAAAAGTGGTAAAAAAGCTCTGAATATCTTGAAATACAAGTAACTCATAACAGAAACACATCGCATGTGGGAAAAATGCACTAAATATTAGATAACAATAAATTCTTGTTCAGCTACAATTTTATTAACTGACAAGTGTTTTGAAAATACTACAAATCACTAAGACTTACAACACAAGCAATGCCACTGTGTGGGTGTAAATCATCACGGTTACAAGCATTGTATATAAAACAGTTCCTTCCATGTTTTGGTCGAATTATTTAAGGTTAAGTGTTCTCACAGTGGCGAGTCTGAAGACAACTGCCTTTTCGGATGTTGCGCCGTGTAGTCTATAGAATTTTACAGACGTTTCAGAGATGTTTATTGCCTCCATTATCAGGGAGGTCATCGCCCTGATGATGGAGGCAGCAAGGACCTGTGAAACGTCGGTAAACTTCTACCAGACTACATGGCGCGATAACCCAGAAGACAGCCATCTTCAGACGCATCGCAGTGAAAACCTCAAATCCTATTCAGAAAAATTCAGTTGCTTTTTCTTAACAATAGTGTGAATAACAATAATACTTGCGGGTTATTAAGCCATACAAATCAAAAATATTTTAATCAAATTCAGTTTGTAAATTTCCCACCAAGGAATGAAAAATGTTTCGACAGACGTGTCTCTAAGACATTCACTCCGATTCCTAGATTCCAAATCGAGACGTCCCAACTACGAAACGTGAATATCAAGGCGCTCAACCTGATTTACTTGAAACTGAATCACATAATATTTATGAAGTAGCAATAAAATGAAGCAAACTGCATTTAATTTGGAGAACTCGCAGCGAAAGTTTCAGAGGAGCGATCTTTCCGTCGCAGTACAAACAGAACGGAATCAGGTCATATGGAGCCAGATCACACTAGAAGCTACCAGCTTAACTGCGTTTTGTGTATCCAAGAACACGGCTGATCGTTGCACCCCCTCTAATGGATCAGACTGAGTGCGGCAGGGGATGACGCAGATTGTTATGGGAGGGTAAGTGCAAATAATAATAAGGGGGATGACGAAGTGGGGGAGGAAGTCTTTGATGACGTCATGTGGATCGAACTGCTGCCAGATACTACGAAGGGATGAAGTAATAGAAGTCAGTGGCGGCTCGTGTGATTGGTTAATTAACCGAGCTCTGTTAAGAAATTATTTTGTTAATTATCTGTTGTTGTTAATTAACTTTGGAATTGGAACCGAATCCATGGCGGTGATTTAGGTTCTGACACTGTGACTTATAGGTAGATTCTACTGTTTCGGAGGAACATTTTGCTTCCATCTTCAGGGTTAGTCTCCAATTTATTTGTTGTAAAATTTTGGTTTTTTTTTAAAAAACATATTAATATTATATGAAATTAAAACATTTTCAAAATATTATTTACGAGAATAATCCAGCTTACTTGTTGACAAGAATAAAAAGGTTCACTCAGACGGATTACTTGCAGTTGCGTCTCTTATGAATCGCAGGTTCAACCACTGAGCAAACTACGCGTTCGCTTGGGCAATATTAGCGGAATTAATTGAATAAAGAATAAACGAGAAATGACGTAATATAGGATATAATACTGGGAACGACCCGTTCTTCAAGTGCCTGAGCACTGCGGGTCCCAACTTTTTCGTTGGCTTGATCTGTAGACATTCGGTAGGACTCCTTGGACGAGGGATCGGCCAGTCACAAGGCCTCTACCTGTACACAGGACAGCACAACACAGAAAAACGCTGACAAACATCCATGGCTTAAGTGGGATTCGAACACACGGTCCCAGCGACAAAGCGGCCACTGCGGACCCCCAGAACATAATACTAATCTAAAAATATAAAGAAAAAGATAAGGAAATAATAAATGTGTATTCTCGTACGAGGCTTTGTCAATCGCAGCCAGCAATACTTGGTGTCGTACACAGGCAAGTGGTTGGTGCGTGTGAAGTGGACAATGTGGCCAGTCGGCAGATTGCCCTTGCCTTGTGAATGGGCATCTCCAGCTGTCATATGCAGTTGCACTGCAGATATTGTGTCAACACATTCTATTTTGTTCTGTTGATTTCATTTTGTTATTTCCTTTCTCTAAAAGTTAACTGTAGAAACATGTGGTGGGTAATTTTATTATACATTGTTTAAAAACTTTCCCGTCATAAAGAACTAGAATCGGGGCATATATGTTATCCATTTGCGTGATCTGCAGCCACATCATGATTTAATTTTAATATAAAACTGCATCGTAGAAATTAATGTAAAAGGTCGACCACATAGGCCTATTTCTGAGGCCTGAGCAATGTAAAATTACCTTTCAGCTAACATAGCATCATTACACATTGAAAAAGGAATTCTGGGACATAATTTAGCAATTTGAAGGTTTAAAATGAAAAACCAACAAACAAAGCAACAAGTTTCCTTTCTGAATAAAATTCTAATGTATTTATCTTATAGTACGTATTTCGTTAAGTTCAGAACAATAACAATTTACATTCAGTGTCTAATTATTATTATCCTTTGTCATGTAAACTAAATCTTAAATTAAAAAAGCAGAATATTTAACTGCGGAAATTAATTGGTGGTGGAGGGTGCGGGATAGTCGAAAACCTTACATTTCGCCGAGGGTGTCCAGCTGAGATTCGAAGCGTGTACCTGCCGAATAAAAAAACCTCACTATAGGTGTCTCAGTACCAACCAGGAGTGATGCTCAAGAACGCTGTGGTCAACTTGAATCTTACATTTTCTGACGGAGTAACGAAGTGTGACGCCTAGAGTGAGGTCTACGTACTCAAGGCCACTCTGGTAGCTCCCCCTCGTCCGCCTAACGCCATTTAGTACAAGAATTAAACCGGAAACGGAAACGTTGGGTCTTTGGTATCGTGCGTTCTCGGCTGGCATGTGGTTTGTGTTACAAAGCCAATATGCTAATTTATTTTAAGTTGTGCGGGTTGCCGAAGAGAATATACGGACTGAAGAAAAAAAGTAAGAAGGCAAAGAAAACTGTATAAATGGGCGCTTCACGCATTATCTTCATCAGATATGATTAAGACGATCTGAACGGACCCTGTAGCACGTATAGAAGAAATGATATTTTGTACAATTTTATCTGGAAGGCCTGAGAAGACAAAATCGCTCAGAAGACTTTGGGAGGGCAGGGGAGAATAATATTAAAATAAGTATTCAAGAAATAGGGCCGGGGTTTAAATTAGTTGGCACGGCATAGGGACCAATGGTGGGTTCATTTGGACACATAAGTTTTCTATTCATTAAATGCCAGAAACTTCTTTAAAACTCGAGCAACTATTACGTTCTCAAGGGCTTTGCTGCATAGAATTAACTGTGTTTTTGTATGAAATCTATCTTAAATATTCCTGTAAGCATCCGAATTCTGTGTAACAATCGTGAACCTGATTAGCTCTTTGAGATATTCACTGGAGATACATACTGCCGGAAATTTATACTGACGTATTTCCAGCATCAACAAGCAATGGAAAATTTCCTATTAATAATTTATACAAAGCTATACTTAATATAACGATTCTGCTTTATTTTATGAGTTTAAATTACTTCAACAAAGTACACGTTCATGTCTCTTCATCAGCCTACAGCAGTTTACCGCAATATTTTTCACCTCACACGTGTCAAAGACAAGTGACGGCACACCACAAAATTTCGCTTCACGAAAAGGGGGTACGAAACCAATGCATGTCCGTAAATGTTATCTTCGTATTTTCCTGTAAAAATTAGGCATATGAAAATAAAACATTACACGTGTTATATAGAACTATCGATAACAAACCATTGCCTTTTTGTTTGTGTTACGATTTATAATTACGAATGATAAGATTTTGTATTTTTCTGACCATGGCGTGCAAAAATAAGAGTTCTTATATAAAAGCTCGCGGCACAATTAAAATCTTGTGGCGGCACACCATTTGCGAAACAATGGACTACAGGACAATGTGCTTAATAAATCTTTTGAAAGTTTCGCGAAGTTTAATTACTTAGAGACTTTAACAAATGAGAATTGTGTTCCACGAGAAAATTAAGAGTAGATGAAATTCGAGTAATGCTTGCTACCACGCAGTTCGGAAATATCTGCCCCCCCCCCCCGTCTGCTACCCGGAAAATTAAAGATTAAAATGTACAAACGTATAATTTTACCTATTGTTTTGCATGTATGTAAACCTTGATCTCTTACATCAAGGGATTAGCGGAGACAGTGTGTGAGAACAGGGTACTCAGCAAAATATCTGATATAAAGAGAGATGAAGCAACGGGAAACTTGAGATAACACCAAAATGAGAAATTCCACAAATTGTTTTCTTCATCAGACACTGTGTGGACTTGTAGTTATTACCACAGTTTCGGAGAAACAAATTCTCCATCTTTCTTCAGCCCATAAGACTGCGATGTATGTTTCTGTCTGTACCACACGACAGGTATGGAATTTGTTGACTAACTAAACAACTATTAACTTCTCCGTGTACTTAATGGGTTATTTTAAATTACTTTCTGTCATTGATCTCTTTCTATGGACGCAAGATTTGTGTATTCAACTGCGTGAACGGTACGGGAAATGCGTTAAAATAATAACATACACACATTTATAACAAGATACTTAAAAGTGGAATAATTACGTTTCAGATTCAATAACATTACATTCCAGATAACGTAAAATACTGTTCGTTATTCAACTTATTTATCTTCAAGGACAGAACACATGTTGGGGCGTAATTTCTTTACGTTAGTCTCTATACAAAACTCCAAATTTCGACACTAACGGTTACGACTTTTGAGGGGAAACTCATCCGAACAGAACGTATTACAAAACTTGTAAATGTCTGGTACAAACCAAAAAGACGGGCATAAAAAGACCATTGAGAACACAGCCGTGGTGTTTGAAGAACTTTAATTCTACCACGTAAAGACAGAAAAATAACCTACAAAGGCATAAGTGAAGTTTTAGGTTCTAATGGCAGCCAAGATGGCTGCCTTCTCAATTATTGCGCCACGTAATCTGGTAGAAGATGCGCTTGCTGCGTACCAGACTACATGACGCAACAACCGAGAAGAAAGCCATCTTTATTCAGTAGCAGCAGATTCTGTGTGGGATTCACAAGCCGCCACTGACACGGCATGCAGATGCGAGGGTGCCCACATAGCAAGTTGTTTGGGTTCCATATTTAAAACTGGTCTGATTTGGCTCGTGGGAATGCATTGAATCTCAGAACAATGAAGCCTATCGTACAGACAGGGGGGGGGGGGGGGTAGCTGGCTGGCAGCTCAGACAATGGGGCAGACAACCCTACTTTGAAGTCTGCGTTATGATTTTGTTTCACTTTTTAAAACTGAGAGGATGAACAATGGATTTTAAAGGATAGCTTATTGTACAGTCTGAACAGTGTGTGTTGGGGTAACTGCTGACGAGGCGTGGCTGCGACCCCCACACCAGAATCTCGCCCGCTTCCTGATATCGAGGCATGTCTTGCCGCAGACACCAACAGCACTGGACATGGCGACTGATTGCTTCATATAAGGGAAGTCCTGATCTCAAATCCGGGTCTGGAGACAGGTTATCATGGTTTTCCCCCTTCCCTCAGGCAATACCTTCAACTAAACCAAGACTTCTTTTCGAATATTATTCGAGACTGTTACTTTTTCTGAAAAGATATTTAAATAATCTAGGATGTCATTAGCCGTCTCATTTCAGAGTAGTTACCTCAAACATATGTAACTGATACAACAGTAAAAGAACCCTATAGTACAACGCCACTAATACTAAAGCTAGTCATTGGGCACAATCCTGAATCAGGTCCATTCACTCCCAACCTCACATCTTTATGTTATCTTTCCATCTTCTTCTCGGTCATCCAAGTGGACCCTTTCCGAATGGCATCCCAACACAGCATTCTCTATTAACAGTTTGTGCCCACTATTCTTCTTGTGTGTATATATATATATATATATATATATATATATATATATATATTCCTACGCTCTTTGAATATCATAATTTATACAATTATCCAAAACGTTGAATCTTTCAACAACTTAACATTACTGTTGAAGCTCAATGCAATTTGGTTTTGCATTGACTTTGTAACGTTAACTACACTTGTGATATCAAGTGTTTGTAACAGAATATCTCATCAAAACAAATTATTTAGAAACATTTTGTTACTTCCCATTTTACTTATTATAATATAAAGCTTCTTATACGTAATTCAGATTTCAATTTCTAGTAATTTTCTTGCTGTAACAAAATTGCTGCATGAAGCTTTGGATTTCTGAGTCGGATACTAGAGCTCCTTCTGTATTAGGCACTGAAACCATTTTTCGTCGAATACAGGTTATGGTTTTTAAATTAAAAATATTTCTGGAACCAGCCAAATATCAGGTTACGAGGTGCGATCGGAAAGTTTCCAGACTGCGCCTATTATTATTATTAAAAAAAAACCCGTACACTTATCTCAGGTATTAAATTCATCCATCACCCTCGAAGTAGTTCCCCTGGGAGTGAACACAACGATCCCAGCGCCGCTGCCAAGCCTGGAAGCATCCCTGGAAATCTTTCTTTGTCAGCCTGTCAAGCACCATCTGCGATTCTGCCTGAATCTCTTCTATCGTCTCAAATCTCCTTCCCTTTAGCTGAATTTTGATCTTTGGGAAGAGGAAGAAGTCACACGGAGCTTAGAAAGGAAGTTGGGGTCGGTTCTTGCAAGATCTTTGAGCTCCTGACAAACGAGAAGTCGATTCTGATTCTGGTCCTCAGACAGGATGCGTCGCATGTGGAGTTCTTCCTTTAGAATCAGCTGACAGGTCCCATAGCCTATCCCAACAATGTCGCACAAGTCGTTGATGGTACGACGTCGATCTTCGTGAATGGCCTGCCGAATCTTCGTAACATTTTCGGGCGTTGTGCTCGAAGATGGTCGTCCAGAACGCTCGTCATCATCGACAGAGGTTCGGCCATTTTTAAAACGTGAATGCCACACAAAAGTTTGTGCACGACCCATTGCGGACTCCCCAAATGCTTGCTTTAGCATTTCATAGGTTTCCGTAGCCGTTTTGGCGTGTCTTTGGCAAAATTTGATGCACACTCTTTGTTCATGAAAATCCGCTAATTCGATGATGCCGGCTGGCACACTGATTCACTATGAATGTAGGTCGCACCCCCTAGCGGCAGAAGCTCGTACTACATCCGGTTCGCCCTCTATTGACACAGTCTTGAAACTTTCCGATCTCACCTCATATAATAGCATAGACTCCCGAAATGTGTACTGCGGTTTTATTGACATGCTGTCTGGTCTGACGAATTATACAGATCACGGGCGGTGATTAGTGAGTAAGGCATATTGACAGCAGAACACGAAATTACCCGAGCAGAAACCTGTCAAAGTGTCAATTTGTCTACCACAAATCCTAGGAAACCTACCCTGGTACTGAACGTTCTTAAGCCGTCGTCCAACTACACAACATAACGCTGAACTATACGTCCTTATGGCATACAACAGTCGCTGTATCCACCGGCTTATCTTAAAAATAGACCTCTAATTTTTCTATAATCTGTTTACCCACCATGGTCCATAGACTGAGAGATGGGAGTGTCACGCAGTATCAGAGGTACAGTGCATGTTTAGAGCGTGTTTTGTGTCCGGTAGCTGTAGAATTTAATATAATCATGCAAAAGTGAGCATGAGTTCGCAGAAATTTCAAAAAGTACACCCTAACTCCAAATGTAACACCCCCCCCCAAAAAAAAATATAAAAGAATACGTGTTCCTGAAAAATTGTTCCTAAGACGAACATTTGTAAAAGTTAAATTCCAACTTTTAAGCTAAGAGGTGTGTGAAATGACCTCATATTATAGTGAGGATACCAAACGAATCTGCTAGTTTCGGCCTTTCCAAATGCGCGATCACTTTTTAGGTTGCCGTGCATTCCATTCCTAGCGGAACAACCCACAAATAACCTCACTGTAAAATCTTATTCATTGTTTCCCTGTATCTCTACTGTTCTTGGAGAAACTATGCCGTCTAATGTATGCGAGGTTTCAAAACTGTATTTTTTGGCATTTAGCAGGGTTCCATGTATAGGGGAGGGTGGTTACACCATCACAATGTGTATAACACCAAATACAGTATCAGTTTCTCCACATGAGTTTTCCTCAAAATTAACGTTACTGAAATAATTAAATTTCTTATTTCTATAAAACACATAATTAATATAAATTTTTCTTAATATTTGTAACTGCGTGTATGCTACGTTAATCTTCTAGAAGCATTTTAATTAAATTTCAGTGTACAATAAACTATAACAGAACATCTTAACTACTTAACCGATACATAAAATTAGGGTGCACTGCAAGAAAAATGCACCACATATTCTTGGTTATTATTAAATTAAAATATTACACAAAAATCTGATACAACATATATTTATTTGTATTTACCTCCGCAGGATTAAGTGTATTGTTTCTTAGCAATGAGAAGACGACGAGGAGAAACAAAACATTTTACATAACAGAAGATAGCAAGGGATGGTAAATATACATATAGAATGTATATTTGTAAGAAATAATGATGAAGTAATTTGAAATGTACGATACTGATCCAAACAAACAATACGATAAATCGGTCCCTTGTCGCCACCACGCACACCGCGTTCTCAGGTTATGGTTGTAAGATAAGGTCTGCAGATATAGAGTGTAGCTGCGAAAATATTCGATAAGCAACCACAGACACTCTGCAAAGGCTGGTTCTCCGGCTTCGGTGTCAGACGGGGGAATAACCACTCCCCATCACAAAAAAAAACAACAACAGAATTTACGAAATGTAACACAGCGATGATAAGGTGGACGGGGTATGTAGAGTGCATGGAGGTGATGAGAAATGAATATGATTTTATTTTTTACCTGAAAGCCTGAAGCAAAGAGGCCACTCCGAAGATCTGGTCTTAGATTTTAGGATAATATCTTCGGGAAACAGGACTGTAGGGTGTGGATTGAATTTATCTGGCTCAGGACAGGGACCGATGGCGAGATTTTGTGAATATGGGTATGAAATTTTCGGTTCCATAAGAGGCGGGGAATTTGTCTAAGCGTTGTATATTAGCTTCTCAAGAAGGATTGTTCCTTGGAATGACTTACGCAGTATGAAGGACAAAGCAAAGAACAAGACAGAAAATAACAAACTACAGTGCCACTTTCAACGTCGACAGCCAGTAATTCACCAACAGCTAACAGCTCATGGCTGGGATTCTGTGGCAGATGACCAACGAGATGATGTGGTTTATCTATTGGCGTGTTTCGTTGCAAGCATAATTACGCATATCGAAATACGGTTATTACTCGTATTTTCAAATGCAGTAAAGAGGAAACTCGGTTAATTGAACGTTCCTGAAAAGAGCAGATTGTGCACCGATTTCCTTAACAAACTACGATTTCTTCCAATGAATATTCACAGTATCACCGTGAACATTACCAAGATCTGCCAATATCTTGGACATTTGCTATTTTATAAATGAAACAGTGGTTGAGGGTGGGTGGGGTGTGGTATAGGCGTGGCTGTTCTCTCAGCTGACATGCGATATTATTACACTAAAATAGAACGCTTCTGCTATACAGCCTCATTCTTGAAACACCCATTTCACCCAGCATAGAGAGATAATTTCTGGAACCAAATCCCAAAATCTAAGCGTCCCAAGAAAAATGCATGTATTCATTGTTGCTTTTTAATAAACGCCGAAGTCCGTATGCACAATTATTAATTGTTAAGTGATTTAACGACGCTGCTTCAACTACATAATTTCAAATGAGACTGAATGAAGAGCATGAATGGTGAATATTTAACAATATGGAGGGAGTCTACGGCGGAATGTTAAAAAGTTCTGCAGTATTATGTGCGTGGATAGACTGAGGACAACCACTAAAATACTTCTATCAGGACAGGTGGTAATCAGACAATATTTGAACAGGGGTACCTCCCGAATACAAGTATGGGGACCCTACATCATGGTTCCACCGAAAAGTTAGTTTAGTATCAGCAGCCGGATGGACAGTAGTTTCTGCTCACGCTGTACATATCAAGTGTTGATTACAAGCCTTTAATATGGCTAAAAATTTCAAAATATCTTATCACTCTCTGCAATACCCATAGTTCGACTGGACTTTTAAAAATCTTTCCCAGAGTTATTTAAGTACGGCATATTAAATTGTGTCGGTTGTGGATTCCTGCGTTCTGAAAATGGAGGTAATGTGTTCCTCCGAAACACTTACAGACTACAAGGCGTTGCAGCCCGTAACATCACACTCGACATTTTGAGAACCACATATCTGAGTAGTTCAAGTATATCCATTTCTCGGGTGATTAGCTCGTCAATGGCCGAAAACCAACAGAACTAACCCTACTAACTTCATAAGGTAACGCCCAGTATTTATAAAAACTATAACCTTCAATACTCTGTTCAAAAGATTCCGCCACTGGTCATTGAAGTCGGTCCACACATTCATTTTAATAATATAATCACACCTATGCTTAAATATCACGATTTCTTTTATGAGACTTTCAGGCTTATATTTTGCACGTATTTCTGATTTTCTACGATTCCATCGGCCTACCATTATCAGGTGAAGGGAACGAATTATGAAGATCCTCACATGCGATATGGAAGGTGTGTGGAAACATTACATTAAGACCACAGATATAGTTCTCACGGTGAATTTATGGTTACAAGAAGTCGGTCAAGGTTACAGTCACGTTACAAAAGTCACGTAGGCCACGTAATCCATATGGGTAAACTTCTCGCTTCCAACACAAGTTCCTACAGGTGCAAAGGGACTTTTGAATCACTCTGTATATCGGAATTTATATTTATCCTTTCTGTACGTATTTCAGTAGTTACAACATATGCTAACCTGACTATTATTTCCCACCTTCTGTGCCACGTCTCCTGAGCTTTTACTTACAGCAAAGCCGTTTAAATACAAGGTGATTCACTCAATAGTGTTTTAAACAAGCATATCCTTCGCGTGAAGCCAGAGTTGGCTTCCCTGCTGTGGAAGACATACGTATGAAATAACGAGGTTCACATCTTCGCAGTAATAATAATTATCAATGAACTGGATCATGCAATAGTTTATACTTCTTCATAATAGAACACCCAGTCTTGTACAATGCTATAATGACTTACAAAAATCTTAGCATCGCTGAAAGCAATTTTGTTACGTTTTCAATTTAATTAGCAATAAGAGTCACAAAATTAGTCTACGTTCCACATTTCTCCTTGACGATAGAAATTTGAAAGTATGAGAACACTTCCAACTGCATTGAAAGTATTTTTAAACTAAATTCTGATAAGAATTCGTGTATGTTTCAAATTGATTGATACGTTACGTACATAGACTGCATATATGTGGAAGGGTAGCGTGGTATGCATAATCAGTCTTTGTCCTAAGTTTTAATTATTTATATTATTTGCTTTCAGAAAAAATCAATTTCGGACATAAGGATGACCGTCTTCTGGGTTGTGGCGCCTTGTAGACTGGTAGACGTTTACCGACGTTTCAGAGATGGTTACTACCTTTATCATCAGTGCGACGAGTGATTGATCATGAAGGCAGTAATCACCTCTGAAACGTCGGTAAACGTCTAGCAGACTACACGGCGCCACAATCCAGAAGACAGCCATCTTCATACTCGCCGCCCTGAGAACCTGAACTCCTACTAAATATTTGGCAATAACTTAAAGTAATCAGAATTACTTTCGCTATCACACGATTCGTCTTGACGGTAAACATAACGTAAATTTAAACTTCACTTTCGTGTGATTTAATAAGGACCCATTAAAATACAATTACTGTACTAAACTGCCTTTAATACACATAACTAAATCCAAGAAGTAGAGTTAATTTTATGAATGTAATAGCTGCTAGGTTACCAGTAACTTCGCCTTTAACGGAACTCAATATTTTATTTAGTACATTTAAACTCTCGAATTATGACATCAATATGCGACATGTTTGTGGCTCGGCTTACACCGTGTTATTTGAAGGCCTGGCAGTGTAACGTGTGGACGTGGAGAGTGAACTGCATTATCAAAGTCACGTAACTACCAGTCTCTTACTGCGGTATGCAGACTGCATAACAGCACGGCCTAGTTCAGCGGGTAGAAGCCATTCAGGCGCAGCAAGTACAGTTGATCGATCCAACATCTACACAACGCAAGACCAAAATTTCTAGCAAAGTCCAATACATGTTTGCACTGCCGAGAACATCAACTGAAAATCACACATATTGTTAAGGAACTACAGGTAGTGGATACTTTTGAAACAGATGCAAAAGATTCTCTACTGCTGCTAGCCGTTGCAGGTATACCATACGGCAAGCGGCTCTCTCATTATCTCTGAGATTTGATTAGCTTTTTAACACATTTCAGCACCTAGGTGAAAGCTCTGGGCTTGAACCTGTCATTCTGTCCAATGCGTCCTTTTTGGAGTGTACCAACTTGTCGATATCTCGCCAAGCTGAAGGAGGAGACAGGTTCTTCCGAAACGTCGGTTGTATTTTTATTTCTTAACAAAATTTTATACCCAAGTGAAGACGTAATAATCTGCGGTAAATGCAAAAAGACGCCAGATTACATTATGCGTTGTGGCAGCGTCTATATGACCCAAACACAAAATTTATCATCATTTCTGAAATATAGCACATTTTTTCATATGGGATCTAATATAGACAGTATATTTTTGGAAATCTTAACAAGCATTAATTCACATTTTTCAATGCATTCTCCAGAAATTGTAACAATTTTTATCAAAACTTGCAACAAATATCCTGTAAGATACGACAGTCACATCATCCACGTCTGTAACCAAGATTTGAACCACTACCTACCAAATAAACATCAGAGGTAGTATTTTACAGTTTTCGGTAGTTTTAATCGGTGTTTGGATGGTAATGTTTCATGCCTTTCGTCTACTGTTCATAATCAGTCTTATGGTCTATTTTATTCTTCATGGCCATCTAATTAAATAGTAATTAGATCGTGGAACATTAAATTATTGTAAGTGAAATTATATAATTTTAACTATTTATATACTGACCGATTCAATATAGAATACAATTAACTGTTCTCTCGTTTACATGGTCTTGGACAAGGGTAAATATTCTACAAGTAATGCAGTTTTATTTTAAGTTTCTCAAATTTCCTGAGTAATCCTCAGACATTCGTCGTGTGATTTTAAGAGTAACTAGCGAAGCTCATCAAGTCTCACTTCCCTTCATATATCCATTCATTAAACGACATTTCACCCACTACTGTATTTTAACTGCCAATTAACGTCACTCACCGAAGAACGGACATGAAAGTTGACGGTGTCAGCAGCAGATGTCACTAACTACGTAATGATGATCAATGAAGGCAAACCGGAGCTCTGTATTTAGAAAGTCTCAGTTCCGATTCTGAACCCCAAAAACCAGCTATCCTGACCGAGAGCTTTCGTTATTTTTTTCAGCATGCATCGTTTCAAATTCATCATTCATAGTCACCCTACTATTCGATTATACACAACCTAAGTAATTAAAGACCGTCGTTAAATAAGTTAGTGGACAGTGTTTCATGTTGTAATGTAGAGAACACTACTTTGAAAACTCACGTGAGGTCTGTGAATGATTATATGACGAAGTGTTTATTTTTTTGTTAATAAGTTACTGTTTCTACGAACAGGAGGCACGTAGAAAGTTAAATACTTAACCACTTAACCACGAGAAAGATTACGTTCGGTTTATCCTTCCATGTTATTATAAAATGGTTCTTGGATTATTTATCAACGTTTTTTAAAGTACCGAGATTATTTAACGCTGTATAAAATGTGAAGATGCTTATAAATAACAAATATGTACAGATCCTAAAGGAAACTGTCATATCCTGTATCCCAACCCGTCACTTCCCTGTATGCAAATGCAGAGGGTAGCCCCTACATCAACAATATTTAAAATATTCCCTTGGATTACGGCTTAAAATTCTCAAACTACAATACGTTTAATTTGATTTGAAACCAGGATCTGCCAAATATAAAGCAGAAGAGCTGTTATCAATCCGAAAACACAATAAAGCTACCACGCTTCTCGCCATGTTGGCGTCTGGGGTTGAAGAGGTGCAGCTGTTCTTGACCTCGGCACTAGAGGGTGGGTGAGTGGTCAGCGTTACGCTCCAGCCGCGCATTGCTTCCGCGGAAGGCCCCCCTACCCCGGTTCGTAGTGAATAGGGGGTGGGTGGTCTCCAGAGCTGGTCTGGAACGCAGAGACTAGAAGAGGATCGAACAGCGGTCTTCCAGTCCTAAGTCAGACACTACTCATTAAGCTACCCAAGGCTTGGTTTAGAAAACACAAAGACATAATTTGCACAAGCGTGTTGTTATTTTCGATTTTACACAACGCTAACTTCATATATTTAAAAAATCAGTAATTTTAAAATCAAGTAATTCCCTCACTTCTTGGGGAGGTGGTGATGTGTATCGAGCAATGATGAAATGACGAGTAGTCAGAAAATTAAGAAATTTTACAACACCACAAATGGCTTAAAAATACCATTGACCTCAAATGGCCTGGGGGCAGTTAAATATAACTTGAACACAGGTCAGCCTTTTATTTAGGTCACGTCGTTGTTATAACGGCCGAAATAAATGAAATGTATATATATTATAAATGTGGGTCTCTATGTATCAATGGCCGTCAACTGTCTACCAAATATCGACTGAGGTATGACAAGATGGCTCAGTGGTTGGGACAAGGTAGTACCACCGACTCCCCCAACCCCTTGCTCCCATAGACGCAGTCATCGCTGCGTCACGCTACGTCACGCGACCCATTGTTGCCAACAGCTGGACCGGACACGTGGTTCTCTATAGTACAATCATACTCAACATGGTAGCACCACGTGTCTTTTAAAAGACTGTGATTAAAAACGCAACGCCTCTTGTCAGATGCAGACTAAAGCTGATTAAAATGTGATTTTGGACGGGGAGAAATCTTCTCCCTTTGCTTACTATAAAACTATTTAACGGTTGGTGGAACTGGCTGAATTAACATCCCGTCCTGTTTTTTATTTTTCAGGGGTGTCAAAAATGATGATAGTTTTTAAAGTTGCTTACAACTCGCAAACTGGGAGCATGACATTAAGCGATTGCTTAGTAACAAAATTGTATAGGATGGTTCTGATATACAAAATACGTCTTTAGGCGCTTAATTTGTGCACATAAATAACGAAACGTTCTGTATAAACATGAGTCCACAGATTTCTCGTTTTCTACCTATGACCACCAAGATCACCTGGCTTAAACCTGTAACCTTTGCTTATCGCCTTGTTTCACTTACAAAGTCTTATTAAGGAGTATAAAATTACAGCACAGACATGGAGTAGGTTCTTATATCCCCACAAACTACTTTATCAGAATAACAGCATACAGCTCCCAGTGTAGCAAACTGCTGGAATAAAACACTACATCCTCTTTGCTAGACTTTGCTCCACATCATTTGCGATGTTACAGCACAAGAATTTTCACAGTTGTAACGGGCTGACAAGCATGTTAACAGAACTAGCTACAAAAGGGATGTTATGGGGAAGTTAAATACTGGTTTTCGGCTACTATATAGACCCGTTTGAGTAAGAAGGAAGAGAAAAACTGAGGGAAACAGGCGTAGACGAGAGCATGATATTAACATGGATTTTAAAGAAATAAAATACGAAGGTACAGACGTAGGACAGACACTTATAAGCACGGTAATGGGCATTTTTTAACTAGAAAATGACTATGCACTTCTGAAAGAGGACCCTGCTTCATGGGATTAGTTTAAATTAATGATTCAATAAGTTATGTGGTTGCATAGGTTAAAATATTTGATAGTTTTTTCTTGGAAAATCTTTTGCAATTATACCAAAATAGGCAGGGTATGGTTTTATTTGTTTGAGGTGCACTTAAAGACTCTGTCAGTAGTCGAGACTATGTAGCGTTTAATGATAGGATAAATAACACTTCGAATCCGAATTTCATCTAAGTAATTTTTGAAATTCAGTCCATACCTCAAAGAAAACGATACTACTATACTACACTGATCAGCTGATTAATACTGTTCAAGAGAATAATGATTGTAGACTGAGAATCGTACTAAACCAATAAATACAAAATGAAGCTTTACTGGTTGATAAAGCAGGTGGCAGATATAATAATCACTGGGCATTGAAGGGATAGTGAATAATTATTTGTAAAATATATTGAATAAATTCGTCATTATGTAATTTTAAAGGTATTCGCCCGATATTTGCCAGAGGGGCTAAGGAAAAACATTAAATCTTCTGCCGGGAAAGTTGGTCCGTGTACCAAGATTTGAACACGGGTCCTTCCTAAGTAGCAGAGGGAACTACTCGATCACGAAGTTCGGTTATTGGTAGAGCTTGGTCACTGTTCTGAGCCCTCATTCTCCGAGTTATTTATTAACTTTTTGATTCTGATCAAATTTCGGCTGCTTTCATCACATTAAAGATCTAGGTCCATACAAAATTGAACGGGGTAATGCAGCATGAACAAAAATACATTTACGTAGTTTGAAAAAAGAAAGTAAAAAAAAACTTTTAAAGAAATAACGGCTAATATAATTGCCTTAGAACTTCAATTACGATCTAGAATGGTACAAATATCCCCAGACTCTGTTAAGAAACACTCACGTGGTTTGTTTATGTTCTCAGAATGTCTTTCCATTGGACGATGAGACATCTCATCTGAGGTCTGGACCCGCCTCCCCTTCTGTCTCTGCGTCGCCTAGTAACATCACCAGGTCTGGTAACAACCCACCCCCCCTCCTCCAGAAGGACATGACAGACAGCATCACGTTTTCAATTATATCCAGGATTCACTTGGGGAGTTTATTGCAACTTGAAACAGGACGACCAAAAAAACTGTCAACACACACGTGTGTAGCTTACAAGTTTCAGCACAGAGGTAAATGTGTGTTTTAGTTTAAGAATGGTTCCGGGTTATTGGTATGGTTTTAAAACTACTTACGAGTGTTACTGATATTTAAACATATCAATATTAGACGAATGAAAATGTTTAAAAACAAGAAAGTTTCGATTTATTGAAGTTTTCAACCTAAATCTAAACGTGATTTCGAATATGGAGAATTCAATACAAAATGTAAAGAAATATGGCTGAATTGTTGAAGAAAATATAGACCTGCATGAAAGTGGCAGCAGAATCCCAAGGTTCAACACTGAAAATGCCGTACCCTGCGCTGGACGCGTTCCCGGACCACTCCCATCCATCTCCATGAGATCCATCTTACCATCCTTCCATCTGTTTCTCAGTCTTCCATGTGAAAATATCCGCTAATATTTTATATGCATTCCTTATCTTATAAGGGTTCAGTTTTACAGCGTATGTTCTTTGACTATCACTTCAAAGAAAAAATACCAAGATAATTCGTCAAAACGTACGTTAATAGCTTACTTCCTGTGTCTTTCAAGGCTGCATATAACGGTAGGCCTATATTTAAACAGCTTAATAATCAGTCGGTTAACTCCGGAAGTGACTGTCCCGTTTCCAGTCAGAACGACATGAGTCCTGGACACATTATTTAACCAGTATCTTTCGTCATATGTTTTGATCTGATAAATGGCTAAAATCTACAGCCACTTAAAACAGGTCACCCCAAGAGTGAAAAAGAAGACGTATAACTACACGAGATATGCAGTGTTCCTTCAATATTACGTGCGAACTTGTAAAAAAACACGAGTCCAAAAATAACTTTAGCTTATAGCTGTAGATACAAATGACCTGTTCATTTTTCCTCCACAGCTTCATTTTAGATTTGTGCTGCATCTTCACTGGAAGAAGACCGGAATTGGCAGGGTTACCCTCAGGATTACCCACCATCATTTCATCTTCCCTTGAATTTCTCTCAGTGTAGGATTTGAAGTTCTCACGGCGGTGAGTACGAAGATGGTTGCCTTCTGGGTTAGACTACACGGCGCTACAATCCAGAAGATAACCGTATTCGTTCTATCACAATGATTTCCAATTACTTATGAAGTTTCAACTAATCTGCAAAACCAAGAATATATTTTGGGTGGCTCAAGTCAATGCCAGGACAGTGCATCTGAGATTTGAGTTTGATGGCGTAGTATAGACAAGATTTTATCCAGTTATCTACTTGTGATCACATCTGTAAATCATCATTAGGCAAAGAGTCTAGAGGTTTTAATATTTTATATTTATTATTTTTAACTATAAATATAGGCATTTTTAATCAAAGAATACAAAAACAGACTCATCTGTCAACAGTCTTATCAACAGTGGCTAGCAGAACAGATCGATTCGAGGCCTCCAATCAAGGAATTAGGATGACTGCATTCGGATCATTGAAATGACGATAGCCATTTCTTTATCGAAATGCAGAATATTTGTGCAAAGGAGCAAGATGAGCCCGACTGGCAGGGAAATGGAGTTTTGCTTGGACTGTACTATATTTTTGGCGTTTTAATCTGAGTATCAATGGGACGCAGTCACGAACACTGGTAAGACCGCATAGCGCCGAATCTTTACGAATCCGTAGCAACTGTGAAACATATTTCAGTCCCAAGAGTAGTATATTTGAATAATTTGATTGAATTAACGTTCAAGGCGATCCTTAATATCACTTCAGAACTAAAGTAAGAAAGTAATTTTTCCCTGTAGAAATGACGGAAGGATTATTGCCTGATTGTATTTAATAATCGAGATTTCTTAAGAACGTGCTTTGCCTGTTGTCCACACGAAGGTTCGCACATTCGCCATGTCTGTAGGCATAATTGGAAAATAATATTTCTAAACTTTTTCAACACGCTTTTGCTATACTTAAGCATCATCAAAGGCTAACAACATTTATACATTTGTTATATGCTTACACAACTGTTTACGATAATTATATTAACACAAAATATCTAGTAATATCATTACTATCATTATATTAATATTATAATTTTATAACTCTATCTTCAGGGAAGAGGTGATATGTTTCTCCGAAATGCTGGCATGCACCTACAAAATTAGGCTGCACATCATCACTACCCAGATCACAAACCACATTTTCGTCGGTGGGGAAACCTAAAACTAAAAATACTGGCACTCAGAGTCGAGCCAAGCATCGGGTCAGAGACCAAGCACATAATTCACAGCCACGGGTACGATGATGTGTCGATATTAATAAAGTGGCAGTGGTGAAATGATTAGCAGCGTTAAAGAAAATAACTCGGAGAATACTCTTCATCAGTGTAACGTAATCCAACACGAATTTGAAGTCTCTCGGGGTAAAGTCTGGGCGTCTGCGGTGAGAAGCCAGTATAGTCAGTTGCGGACGGATAAATTCGCTAAATAACCAGCTAATCCAATCAACAGATTCAGATAAAACGTTTACCATTAGTATCAATATCATAAGGAAACGGATATCAGCAATCGGGAGAAATAAATCCATCGGACCAGATGGCATCCCCGGGTAAATTTTAAAGTTAGGTGGGGAAGCAATGATTCCATACCTTGCGCGTCTGCTGGAGGTAACGATGAACAACAATTCTATCCCAGGGGACTGGAAGAAGGCTATAGTGGTCCCTATTTATGAAGGGGGAGATCGATCGGTAGTTGGGAACTATAGACCGGTCAGTTTAACCTCGGTGGTTTGTAAGCAAATGGAGCACGTTATAGCAGGTTATCTAAGGCAAGTCTGGGAAAGGAGTGAGTGGTTATATGAGGGTCAACATGGGTTTAGACCAGGGTACGCATGCGAAAGTCAAGTAGTCACGGTTTGTCAAGATGTTGCTGATTCATTGAACGAGGGAATCAGGACTGATGCGGTAATAATAGATTTCTCAAAGGCATTCGATTTAGTCCCACACGATAGGCTGATTACAAAAATTGCTGCAACCGGTGTGGACTTGAGGGTGGTGGTATGGGTAAAGGAATTTCTCTTAGGACGTTCGCAAAGAGTAAGAGTGGACGGGCAACTATCTCATGAAGTCAGGGTAACGTCAGGAGTGCCGCAAGGGAGCGTATTAGGTCCCTTGCTATTCCTAGCTTATGTTAATGATATTTGGAAAAACATTGATTCAAATATATGGCTTTTCGCTGATGATTGTATAGTATACAGGAAAATAATGGATGGTAGTGACATTGATAAGTTACAGACAGATATGAATAGATTATGGGAATGGGCGGTAGAAAATGAAATGAAGATAAATCCAGGTAAAAGTAAAGCAGTCAGCTTCAATAGAGCTAGGGTGAAGGATAAGCTGAGGTACTTTTTTGGGGATCAATTAATTCCAGAGGCAAATAGCTTTAAGTACTTAGGAATTCTTATTCGCAGCGATCTGAGCTGGGCAGATCATGTGAATTATACACTAATTAAAGCATAGAAGGCTCTCCATTTCGTAATGCGTATACTAAAAAAGGGAAATAACAATACGAAACGTTTAGCTTATACGTCGCTAGTGAGACCGATACTTGAATATGGAGCTGTGTGTTGGGACCCTTACAGGGAAGGGCAGGTAAGAGCCCTAAATCGGGTGCAGAAGAGAGCGGCTAAATTTGCAAATTTCACGAACGAATCTGGTTGGGAAACATTGACACAGCGTAGATTGATAGCCCGAATGTGCGCCCTTTTCAAAGCATACACGGGGGGCCGGGCTTGGAAAATGATAGAGGATAGATTATTAAAGCCATGCTACCTGGGCAGGGACGATCATAGTCGGAAAATTAAAACTAGGAAACAAAGAACGGATGTAGGCAAATATTCCTTTGTAAATAGGACCATAAGAAGCTGGAACCAATTACCTCCAGGCGTGCTAGAGTCTTTCCCCTGTAAATTAGGCACCTTTAGAAAGAGGGTCAGAAAAGTAGTTACAAGCTAAGGGTTATTAAGTTGGGAATAAATGGTGATAAGGGAAGTGAAGTGTCTTAGTCTCCAAGTGATGAAGGGCTGTAGTTCTTTGGGATAAAATTTTCATGTACTGAGAGCGGACTTTATATTCTACTTCTAAGTATTGTGATTAATTAGTGGATGTGTGTTTTGTATTGTGTGTCAGATGTTTTATTTTGAGTGTGGTATGTTGTATTGTTGTCTCACATTGTATTGTTGTGTGAGTGCATCAGTTTATGACGTTTATAATACATTACAGTTATTGTCTTATATCTAGGTGTTATTAATTTTTTTTTTAAGTTAAGTACTTTAGGTTGGATGGTTTTGTAATTTATGAGTTGGTTGATTTTGAGTGGGATGTGTTGTTTTGTTGTGTCCTTTTTTATTGTTTTGTTCTGTCTCTGTGTTGATGTATCTCATTGTTTTGTAGTGTCTTATTGTTTTTGTTGTGTCCTTTTGTTTATTGTTTTGTTCTG
This sequence comes from Zootermopsis nevadensis, assembly GCF_977971745.1. Taxonomy (NCBI): domain Eukaryota; kingdom Metazoa; phylum Arthropoda; class Insecta; order Blattodea; family Termopsidae; genus Zootermopsis; species Zootermopsis nevadensis. The sequence continues at coordinate 7,684,613 of NW_028259153.1, read as the reverse complement.
TCTCATTGTGGTGATGTATCTCATTGTTTTGTTGTGTCTTATAGTTTTCTTTTCTTGTTGTGTTTTTTATTGTTTTTGTTCTGTCTCATTGTGTTGATGTAACTCATTGTTCTGTTGTGTCTCATTGTTTTGTATATTATTGTAGGTCACTGCCACCGGGTATAAACCCATTTGCAATCAATAATAAATAATAATAATAATAATAATAATATATAGCCATCTGACCTATAGCACAGTCCAATAAGAACCCCAAATCTCATATTGTACAAATGGTTTGTACATGCAGTAGCAATAATGGATTTATAACGACAATAATTTAACAACAAGACGAACAAAGTAACATGTGAAGTCCGATGTTAATACGAAATATACTACAAAGCATATTTGTAAATTACACAAACACACTTTTCTGCTCTCATAATACTCCATTTAAAATTAAGAATAACAGTACTAAAGTTATGTTGTTTATAGACTGTATAGGCCTACATCAATTTACATTAGTGTACATACGAACTGTACAATTATGAGTAAAATAGACAGTTTCGCATGAATTAACAAATTTGCATGATCCATAATTATTTCTCATGCTCATTACAGGTGACAAAACTTCGTGATTTGAAGGTGTTGGTCTTCACATCGTCCAGACGGTAATTTGGATGACGTCCAAGGTCTGAAGAATGGATTTGTACCAACGAACTCATCTGGTATCGATTTTGTCATTTGTGGCTAACAATATTTCCTACCATTGTATATAATAATTTATCAAATTTGGTGTGAAGGTAAATTATCGTAGTAGTTAATATCCAGGTAAGAAATCACTGAGGTACGAGGTGCGATCGGAAAGTTTCTAGACTGCGCCTATAAAAACCCGTACACTTATCTCAGGTATTACATTCATCCATCACCCTCGAAGTAGTTCCCCTGGGAGTGAACACAACGATCCCAGCGACGCTGCCAAGCCTGGAAGCATCCCTGGAAATCTTTCTTTGTCAGCCTGTCAAGCACCATCTGCGATTCTGCCTGAATCTCTTCTATCGTCTCAAATCTCCTTCCCTTTAGCTGAATTTTGATCTTTGGGAAGAGGAAGAAGTCACACGGAGCTTAGAAAGGAAGTTGGGGTCGGTTCTTGCAAGATCTTTGAGCTCCTGACAAACGAGAAGTCGATTCTGATTCTGGTCCTCAGACAGGATGCGTCGCATGTGGAGTTCTTCCTTTAGAATCAGCTGACAGGTCCCATAGCCTATCCCAACAATGTCGCACAAGTCGTTGATGGTACGACGTCGATCTTCGTGAATGGCCTGCCGAATCTTCGTAACATTTTCGGGCGTTGTGCTCGAAGATGGTCGTCCAGAACGCTCGTCATCATCGACAGAGGTTCGGCCATTTTTAAAACGTGAATGCCACACAAAAGTTTGTGCACGACCCATTGCGGACTCCCCAAATGCTTGCTTTAGCATTTCATAGGTTTCCGTAGCCGTTTTGGCGAGTCTTTGGCAAAATTTGATTTGTTCATGAAAATCCGCCATTCCGAAATCGCAGGAGGGTCGGTGTAATGCACTACCAAAACGCCCGTAACTAAGAAACAAATGCTAATTCGATGATGCCGGCTGGCACACTGATTCACTATGAATGTAGGCCGCACCTCCTAGCGGCATAAGCTCGTACTACATCCGGTTCGCCCGCTATTGACACAGTCTTGAAACTTTCCGATCGCACCTCGTATTCATAACAAACAATTCAGTGGTTCTGTTTACATGTAATAGAGGGTTGATATAATTTCACAAAGGAAAAATTAACTACATAGTAATTAACCGTATCTCTGAGAGCAGATCATGAAGTTTCAACACCGGCAAAACCAAAGCCACTGCAAAATATCCTGAAGTAGAGCAGAATTATTTTGTCGTAAAATTTGTGCATCGTAGGTCATCCCAATAAACACACAAATTTGCAGACCTGACAAAGTGTTATACTTTTTAAACATGACCTCATTCAATGAAACATTCTCACCATTGTGCATTATAGCGTAAAACTTAAAATTTAATGGATCTATTTCTACATTAACTGCATATAATTTTGCTTCAGAAGGTACGAAATTCAGAGAGAGGTGTATGCCATAAACTAAATATCTTCTGTTTCTGATATGGTGAAAATGTAGCGACAAAACATAAGGATAAATAATTTAACTGTGCAGTGTAAACAGCTTTCCAACAATACTAATTATTCTTATAAACCGAATTGATTTCAATGACTGATTTTATTATAGAGTCAAAATTTTAAATAAGAGAACCTATTCGCTAGCTAATTGACTTGGCCTCTAAGTGTGAAAACAAATTTGTCATCTGCAATAACAGGTTTTCCTCAGTAACAAATATACATCAGGGACAATAATCAAGCTAAGAAACGGATTTTAAAAAATTGTGTATTCAAATTTGGAGCATACCTTCAGGTAAATATATTTAACGTAAACTCCAAATTTATTCTCATCCATTACGCACTTTTCGTCTGAAAGTTCTAGAATTTCTCTTACTGACAAGGAAATTATTTCTGTAGGCCTATATGTATGAGTAGCCTACTTCCAATTCCAAAATTTGGCAAAATAACCTTCACTTCCCCAAGACTTGATAGTGACGCAACGGATTCTAAGTTTACATTGAGAGTAGGCTCAGAAATAATTGAGCGGTTTAATTACTTTGAATTAATACAAATTATAACTGTAAGCCTCATGTTAAGTTTTAAGTAGCTTATTTTCAAGAAAAATGGACATAATTTCTGTGGCAGGCTACATTATTTTTCTAATGACAACTGTCAGTGGATAGTAATTAACTAAAAGATTCTTCCGACTACGTAAGGGATTTAGATATCGGTTGAAAGTAAAAGGCTAGGGGATTAAAGGTGTGAGAGGGGAAGCAAATATAGAAGCACATACTGCCCATACTATAAACTATTTCCCACCTGCAGTAATTTGTAGCTCCCTGTCACATTTCCTTTGTCAGAAAAGTCTTTGGTTTACGTAGTATTTGCGCTTATTTTATTTCTACCCTCAAATTACTGACGTAGGCAAAACGCACATAGTTATCCCGACCACAATAAATGGGGTTTGTTTATAGTCAGTTCATAGAAAACCAGTCTTGCCTCTTTTACAGGTATACAGATGACAAATTCACGTTATGTTCTCATAAATTATACTTTCAAATAAATGAAAACGTGAACAATTGAAAGCTACTGCTCTGTCGCCTAGCAACCTGGGAATCTGTCTTTCTCCTCGTGTTCACTGTTGGCCTTGATGTGTCGAAATGTGGATCATAAGGCACGCGGTGAATGCCAAGAGCGGACTGTAAGTCTCCAAGGCTACAGGACAAACATCGGCAGTACTTGTGATTTGTCGCATGTATTTGAAATAAATCTCTAATATTTCGCTCTAAAATGCATATCTTTCAATATTTCCACGTTTCTGTATCAATATGTTACACTACTCAGAATACTGTAGTAACGATAATGGGTCCTAATAAATATCATAGATTAAGCTCTTGGCCTGTTTCGCTAACTGGGATTAAACTGTTAATCTCTTTGTTATGCGTCAGTGGTGTCTTCTATCGTGAGAATAATGTTTACATGCTGTCTCCATCTTCAGGGTTTCAGCCCTGAAGATGGAGAAAGTATGTTCCTCAGAAATGTTGGCATCTACCTACGAGTCTACACGGCGCTAAAACCCAGATCATCATCACCTCCTCACCGTTGTGGAACGCTCAGATCTCACAAGACATGATAGATATTTTATACGGTCAGTATTCGAAATTAAAACACTACTGGCAGTAATTAAAATTTATATACTCCTGGTCTTACGTATGAAATATACAATTTTAGTTTTATAAGTATTCAGATACATACAATTTTCACCACTCAACTCTTGTACCGAATTAGTGTCCGCTTGTAGACAGATAAATTTTCAGATCATCGGTAAATGAGAGAAATCTGCAATGGTTAATTTTAGCAGAAAGGTCACAAAATATTACACAAACCAGGCCCAAGACACAGCTCTGTAGTACTTCCGACAATGTAGAAAAAGGATAAATAATCATTCCTGGCTAGAAACGAAGGAAGATCTACATGATTATAGTAACGTTAGAATCACTTAACGCAAAATGGGGAGTCCAAAATAATTAAGATTATTAAATTGAAATTAAAAAGTATGAACATTATCAAAAGCCTTGAGAAGATCAAAACAGAGCCAAATTGTGCCTGTGAGCAAACAGGTGGTAATTCGTCATTTAGGTAAGTAACTACAATAATAACCGCAGACCTTTTTGTCACAAAACGATTATGATTTGAGAGTGGCCTTAATTTAAAATTTAAAAATATGCGATCGTATATGATACTTTAACAATGTAAGACTTGAGGTTCTCACAGCGGTGAGTATGAAGATATCCGTCATCATGACGGAGGCAGTATGACCTCTGAAACGTTGGTTAACATCGAACTGACTACACAGCGCAATAACCCAGAAGACGGATATCTTCATACTTTAACAAATTTTTGGATAAATTATTTATCGATACATGTCTATTATTTATAACCAGAGCGCTGTTGAAGTAAAGAAATATTTAGAAGCTCTGATTGGCAATTAACCAGAATTCAGAATAACATCACAATGTATAGTCAGCTAACACATCCTTCGAAATCGTTCAAACATTTGGGAAAAAAAGTGACAAATGGAAACTGCGGTCACGAAGAAGTAAGAACTTATTACATTTCGAGGATACTTACAATCGTTCAGTTCCGGATATTTTGTATTCCGGCCTGCTATCTAAAGCTGTAAAGATTATAACGATTTTTTATCGGGCTACCAGCCGTGTAAAGTGGTTTATGAGCACGAGGATGAAGATGGTTCTCGAAACTTCGGTGTTTTCTTCATTAAACCACATTACACTGCTGGTAGCCCGAGAAAAATTGGTTATACTTAGTCGCCGTGAAAGCTTCAGATCATACACAAAATTAGCATCTTGCCTATTGTCTTGTATATGTGTGATATTATCTGTTATGTTCTGTAAATACAGCGTGTCTGAAACCAAAGAGCTAAGGAAATAAAGGGTCTAACAGACAAGGTGTAGTAGAAGGCTGAAAAAATATGCATAATGAGACGCATATCAACTGTGATATGTAACAACTATTATTATGAATGAATTAAAGTGTTAGAGCTCGATGAAACGCGTGATACAAACGAAAAAAATGAGATATTACAACAAAACCCTAGTCGGAAAACCTGATGAAAGCACATTGGACACAAAGGTATAAATATAAGAGGATAATGTTAAAATTGACTTTACAGACATTGTAACGTCTTACATTAAATAGGATGTGTGCAAGTCAGAATGAAATAATATGAAGATGGCTGTCTTCTGGATTGTACCGCTGTGTAGTCTGGCAGAAGTTTACAGATGTTTCAGGGATCCTAGCTTAATCCATTATCAAGGACCTCAGAAACGTTAGTAAACTACCAGAATTCACGAAAACTCAAAAGACAGCCATCTTCGGTTCACCGCCGTGAAAACCTGAAATTCTACACGAAATAATATAGTCCAGAGGTTTGCAGTCTGTGGTCCTCGTACTTTTGTAACATTGTATCATACTGAATGATGTAAATATTTAATGCGCAGTATTTACAAAATTTAAAGTAAAGAGTTAATGATAATAATAACAAATAATGACACATATCAAATAAAATACTTGACTAATATGTAAACCTGTTTGTCTAGCATTTTTAATAAATTTCCATGACATTTATATAAATTGTACTGTCTTGAAATGTTGGCCACCCCTGTTGTAGTCCAAAGAATAAAGTCTGAAGGGTTGTTAGTAAACGGCGATTTTCACCACAGTGAACCAGGCGAGCCTGGCTGTTTGGAACTCCGATAACATCTACTGTCTAGCTACCCAATTGTATAATTAATGGAAAATAATCGCTGGCATTTGAATCTGTTATCAGAGTTCCAAACAGGCTGGCTGGTGTGGTCTATTCCCAACCTAAGTGAAAGTCAGGAGAGAACCTGTTTGTAATTTACTCTACACATTACGTTGTTACAAAAACTGTCAAAGAACTAAAGATGTTCATCATAACACTGAAGTTCTTAACATCCTTTATGGGGGGTTAAAACTTTGGCCTACTTAATTAATTAAAGGGTAAAACAGAACTTCAAAAATAAGGACAAAATCTTTCATCAACCTTAGTCGCCGCGAGAGCTTCACATTATAAACGAAATACAGGTAGCCCTCGATTTGTGCCGGTCCAATTTGCGCCGATTTTGAAACCAGAAAATCAAAAAGTGAAAAAAATATATTTTACTATTATTTATAACGTTTTACAATGCATCTCGTACTGATTCTTATACTAAATCGTAATTCTTACATCGCTCATTTTGATTAAAAATTATAAATACAATCATCTCTGCAATTACATATGTTTAGTTAACGCAAATTTTCTCCAGTGAGATCGATGAATCGGTAAAAGCTGTTTGTGAAATGCAAACTTTTGCATATGCGAGTTTGCTCTTATGCAATTTCATTCCTGGTGCTTTAAACTTTCAAAGGACTAATTTAATCTCTGCGGAGGTACCGGGGTTATTTTTACTACGCGATTTTCTGTAGGTCGGCGTCTTACATGAATGCAACTATCGCATAACAGCAGAGATGACTGTACACATCAATCACATGAAAGAATCCCAGTCAATCGCGGGGACCAACGAATTGCCGATTGTAAATGTAATGCCATTATATTACTCGTCAATGTTTGGGTGCTGGGAAGGCATGTCATTGACTTCCCATTGATTTACATTATAAAAGAGTTTCAATTTACACCGATTCCGATTACGCCGGTTCGTCCAGAAACACATCTCCGGCGTAAATCCAGGGCTACCTCTATATAGTCTACGTAGGATTTGAAGTTTTCACTGTGGTGAGTCTGAAGATGGCTGTCTTCTGGGATTGTTGTAGTCTGGTAGAAGTTTACCTCTGAAACGTCAGTAAACTTCTACGAAACTAAACGGCGCAACAACCCAGAATACAGCAATCTTCATATATAGTCTAGTTTCAAGATGGAGTTTTACGTAATACTTAATACGTGTTAAGTAAAGTAAAGCTGTCCCACTACACGCCATGTAGGCGCTTGGGGGGAGTGGAGGTATAGCTCCTACTCATTCTTGACCTCGGCACTAGATGGGGGTGTGGTCAGCATCACGCCACGGCCGTGCTTTACCCCCGGGAAAGGACCCCGGTACTCATTGGATAGGAAGCTGAGTGGGCCCCAGAACCGGTCTGGACGCAGAGGCGGAAAAATCCTCTGCCCCCGTCGGGGATCGCACCCCGGTCGCCCAGTCAATCACTATACTGACTGAGCTATCCTGGCTCATACTTAATACGTGTTATGCTGCTAAAAAGGCTTACCAAGATGCACATATGGACAGATAATAATCAGAATCATCTTACGATATTTATGGAAGTGTTTCGATTTCAAGCAATCTTTAATACCGGTTGCGGGCTCGCTGCAATATGGGCGCATACCTAACGACTGAGTTATGTGGATTGCACAAAATCTACCGATGTTTTGATGCAGTATACATTGACTTAATGGTTTTCACAATGTGTAAAGCCGGCTTTACAGACATAAATGACAACGTTTCAGATTAGGATACTATGGACATGATTTTACTGACCTGTTCTACATGGACATCTAAGTATCTGTCTTAAGAAATTCAACCAATTCCTTATTAACAAATTCGCACTTATGATAAATACTAAGTACATTTCACATAACCAAATATTATATCAACCATAAAAGTATAGAACTAACAGGTTACATAAGAACTGCCTCATGAAATCAACACGAAATTTAAAATATTAATATAGGAATCGTATTTCATAAATAACTCCAGAGAAAATATTTTCTTACGCCAATATACGAATACAATTCAAAATCAGAATAGAATTACTTGGACTGGAGGGTATATGTAAAGTTTAAAACAAGTTTCTTTAACAAGTAACGATTTAACTGCGTATATTCATAAAATAACACCGTTGCTATTCCAGAACATCTCACAAGCACTGCCTTCCTAAATACAGAAACGTCTGGATAATGTTTGTAATTAACTCCACATATTATATTAACGAAGAAAGTTTATGCCCAATAAATAATTGTCCACCATAACAATGAAGACTTTCTTAACTGTCTTGTCAAACATTAACCTACGTATTCCTTTAAAAAAATTATTAGCATTCACGGAATGGAAACGCTGCACTGATAAAAACAAAACACTCTTCGCTTGTCCATTGTGTTTATGTTCTTTTTTACAAGGTAGCAAAACAGATTTGTTTATGTATATATTCAACTATGGTTATCCGAAAGAGCTTTTTTAAGTCTTACAGCAAAACATTTAATTTCCGGACATCAGAGTGACGTCAGCTTTCCTGTAGGGCCTCTCATTTACTCTTATCCACTCTCTGACGGAATTAAATTTGCAGGTATGATTTTCTTCATCACTTATAATTTATTAAACTCCTGAAAAATTTGAGGTTCTCACGGCGGTGAGTACAAAGATGGCTGTCTTCTAAGTTGTGGCGCCATGTAGTCTGTAGACCTTGCTGCCTCCATCATAAGGGTGATGAGAATCACACATCGCCGTGATGGTGGAGGAAGCAATGACCTCTGAAACTTTGGCAAACTTCTATCAGACTACACGGTGCTACATCCCAGAAGACAGTTATCTTCTTATTAAACTCCTCCTTTATATATTTTTTTTTCACCGTTCTGTTACTATCTGTCTCTTTACATCATTTCCTCAAATATCTACCATCTACGTTCTCCCCTTATAATGAGAGACCCATACAAAGTAACAAAACTACAGTTTCAAGTTTTTATGTAGGAGATTGGAAAATAAAAGCATTGTGAAATTAACAAAGACAAGCATTCTTCAAATTTAATCTCTTATTAACTTCGTGAAAGCTGCTTCGATGTTTTACCGTTTTCAATTTTTTAAAAAATTACGTCACAGTTTCGAAATACATATCAATTGCCATTATATTACAATTTTGTTCTGAACTCTATCGATAAACCACGACATAATAAAAATTCGATTCAATCAGTTTTTTATGGTTAGTGGGCTGCAACAACAACCAGAAGGCCAGTTACAGACACAAAATAAGAGAACAACAAAAACAATAAATGCAAGAAAATAACAATAATGGAATTATCAATAAATTGCATGGGTGTAGAGAAAATTAATACACAAAGGCAAGTAGGGAGTAAACAAGAAAGCTTACTTCAAAACATATTGCAGTGAAACTAATTTTTTACTAAATATATCCAATTAAATTAAGTTCGATTTAGATTAAAAAAAAGAGAATGAAACATGCAAAATAAATAAATTACTAGATCAGAGCAATTTGTATAATTTTGATAATAACATACAATCTGTCCTACGTGGAAGCGATGAATATGAAAAATAAATATGTTTATAAATTTCTGTAAAATGTAATAAATACCTAATGTATTGAAAGTATCACAGATATTATAGAATGGGACTAAGTGAAACAAGTTTTCTGTTTTAAATATATGAAAGTACCTGCAGACAATGATAATACAAATAATACATTTTACCTGCCCGATTCTCTTCGATTCACAGCAAGAAATGGAAATCTTACCAGCCGAACGCACCAAGTAAAACTAAACTCACTACTCTCAATAACAGCTCTGTACTGAACGATTAACATACAAACTGTCTCGACCAGTAAACACAGAGTAGTCAAAAACGTAACCGAACTGAAAAGAACCCAATTTAACTGAACATTCGTGACACTGTTTAAATGCCGCAGTTCTTCTGGACTACAACACTGTTTGACATGTCGACATTAGCGTAGCATTATGTTTTCCATGCTCTAACATGTTAGGTTTATTTTTGTCTTGAACCAGCTCATACAGGATGATCAATAAGTCACGCAACCAATATTATAATATTTACTGATGGTTGCAATACAGTACAATCAGATTGGATTAATAAACTTTACTAGAGCCCACACAGGTTACACCATGTATTAACCTGCTCGCGCCAGTCCGTCAGTTGTCCTCAAATAGTCGAAGTGCAAGGTCGTCTTTTTCACAAGTGCTACGTGTTCATTGTCGAACATTACCTCGTATCCTGTTCTTACTTCACTTGCCAGAATGAATGTAGGGATATATTTTCCGATTCTCCTATGCAAAATAAATCAACATTACCTTACCTGGTTAACCGTTTTAGTGACACGAGAACTCAAAGGGTTGCATCAGACATGAAGAAAAGAGTTAATACATCGCTGTACGCGGTGGACATTTCCAACACTTAACCTAACACCAATTTGTTTTTGATTTCAGTGTAATTTATTTTTTGACAAACAGAACATGTGTCTGGAATGGATTGTGTGACTTTTCGATCACTCTCTATAACTTGCCCAAGCATACTGTGGTTGAGAGCAGAGTACTGTAATCGGGGCGAATTTGTGCGTTCGTAATCCGTTAGAAGTAAGAGGCTGTCACATTTCGTGTCTCGGTAATGTCTTTGGTTCACATGGTATATGCGTTTGTTTTCCTTCTCCTAACTGGAAATTAGTGAAGACGGAAAAACGTACAAATTCACCCCGACTACAGTGAAGCGAGATATCTTATTAGTGCAGCACAACAGACTCAATAAGAAGAAAAAATATTTACCCCGAACCTGTTGGGTTACTTCTCTAATCGACCGCACACTACTTGCAAGAACATCAGGTTTGGAACATTTCGTCGTTTCAGAAGACTTCAGAAGACTTCAGAAGACTGCTGCTGAAACCACCAAAGAAATCTTCATGGACTACTTGACACAACTTCACATTAACTTCCAAGTTGGGCTTATAAATTCGAGTAGGTACGAGCTCCAATTGTTAATAGCTGCGTCGAGTTCATTTTCCCCTTCCCTTTGCGTTTTTACTTCGAAGTTACAGGATAGATACGTCTTTGTTAACGTTGTTGATGTTAGAACAGAACATTCCAGAATACTGCTTCCCTGTCCCTTGCGTATTTAAAGCACAACTATAAAATTTACGAATGAAAGAAACATGTACCTTTTTTATGCATTCATGTTATTATTAATTGAAAATAACAGAGCTGTTGCATATGATAACTAACTAACTAGATGGCTTACGAAACCCGAAGGTTCATCACCGAATTAACCAAAGCCCTCCACCGAACCCTGTCCTGGGCCAACAGAATCCTTCACCGGACTGTCCTGAGCCAACAAAATCCAGTCTCCTTCAACTCCCATCTCCCATAGATCCGCCTGGCATCATCCTCCCATCTACGTCTAGGTCTCCCCAGCGGTCTCTTACCCTCAGGCTTCCCAACCAATACCCGGTGCACACCTCTTGTCCCATCCATGCGCGCTACATGCCCAGCCCATCTCCTTCTTCTCGACTTAATTACCCTGACAATACTGGGGGAGCAGTACAGATTTTTAAGCTCATCATTATGCAGTTTTCTCCATGCCCCATCGTCTTCCCTCTTAGGCCCAAATATCCTCCTCAACACCCTGTTCTCAAACACCTGCAATCTGTGTTCCTCCCTCTGAGTGAGAGACCATGTTTCGCACCCATACAAAACAACAGGCAAAATTATTGTTTTGTATGCTTTAATTTTCAGGTTCATAGAAATCAGACGGGAAGACAAAATATTTTGAACTGAGAAGTAGAAAGCATTTCAGGAATTTAGTCTCCTCCTAACTTCCTCATGAGTGTCATTTTCATTTGTTATTGTTGTTCCCAGATATTTGAACTTTATAACACTTTCAAAGGACTTATTAGCTACCCTAAGGTAATTTTGCCCGCCTGTCTTTTGATGACGAGATACTAACATGTACTTGGTTTTTACTGAATTTACTTCTAGCCCCACCTGTCTACTAGCCTCTAGTAAAACTTCTGCGTTCCTCTTTATTGTATTCATATCATCCCCCAATAAATTAACATCATCAGCATATGCCAATAGCTGATGTGTCCCATTCAATTGTAAACCCTCCTGCCTATCTTGGACTTTCCTGATAGCATATTCTAGCGCAAAGATAAAGATAAATGGAGATAAAGCATCTCCTTGTTTCAGACCGTTCTTAATTGTAAATAAGGCAGATAAATATTTGCCGAAACGAATTTTGCTACAGGTTTCATTTAAGCATATTTTTATTAGACTCACTAGCTTCCTTGCTATACAGAATTCAATGAGAATATTGTATAACACTTCTCTGAGTCTGAGGTTTATATCCTTTCTTAAAATCACTTTTGCCTCCGTACAGATCTCTAATATTTTTGTCATTATTTATCTCAAGCTCAATAATTTTGCCCTTTTCCTATTCCTAAAGGTTCTATTACTATCTTCACGTCTCACGTTACATAGATTATCCGTATTCGTTTTGTTTGGATTCTGCTTCCTTAGATCTATTAATTTTGAACATTCTACATCAAACCAAGGTTTATTTTGCTTCCTCCTGTAGTATCATATTTAATGTTTGGCTGAAATTTTGATACTGGTGGATACTCGATACTGGGAACGACCGGTTCTTGAAGTGCCTGAGCACTGCGGGTCCCAACTTTTCGTTGGCTAGATCTATAGACATTCGGTATGACTCCTTGGACACCTGTCTACCTGTACACAGGGCAGCACAACACAGAAAAACGCGGAAAAACATTCATGGCTCGAGTGGGATTCGAACCCACGGTCCCAGTGACCGCGCGGCCACTGCGGCCCCCCGTAATTTTGATACAGTATCTGATATTTTCCCACTCCCTGTTGATATACACACTTTCATAATTTTTATTTGTCTCTAAAATTTAAAACCTCATTGAAATTTCAACTTGATATTGCTCCTTTACCTCTCCCTCATTTAATTTTTATTTTTAAATAAAATATTTTTGTGTCGAAATTTTGCTTAGTTCGTCTACTTACTGATAGCCGCCCCATCACTCTTGTTACTATGAGATAATGGTCAATGTCACAATCTGCTCTTCTGAATGACCTCACAGCAGTTATAATTGTCTTTCTATTATTTACTAAAACATGATCTATGTGATTGTGTATGCTACCATCTGGAGAAGTCCAAGTGTAATCAAAAATATCACGGTGTGGAAATTTTGTACTCTTTACAATTAAATCCTTTGACGTAGAGAAGTTTATTGCTCTAACACCATTGTCATCAATCTTAAAGCCTTGCATATCGTGCAAGTTAATGATATATATAAAATCATGCATGCAAACATACTCATTTGGTCATTCAGATGATAAGTTACTTAAAACAGAATTACATCTAGATTCGAACCCAATTACAAAATGTCGCCTATGCTAAATTTATTTGTTAATAGACATACCCCTATCAATTTTCAGTTACTTTACCTATCTGAGTAATTGGTCAGTCAGTCTTTTAAGATTGTAACTACACAGTACAATTTTTTATTTGAAATATCCTCAATATATCAGGACAGACGCCTGAACTATGTGTAACTGTAAGTTCGTCTCTCAAATGCTTGTCATTATCACTGATACTAACTTAGCCACTTAAGTTGGTTATTACTGAAGTCGATAATGCAGGCTGCGCTTGTGGGCACAACTCAGTCAGTATAAAGATTAATCTAGGGGCTAGATGGCCGGGCAGGGAAACATATTTCTTTCCTACAAACTCAACACTAGGCAGTTATGGGGCTCATCCAGAGTCCTATTCAGTAGGTACCGCGTGCTGTGTCCCCGGGGTCAAAGCGGACGGGACGTGAAGCTGACTATTCTTATTCTAGTCCTCAGGTTAACGTGTGTGGCTATACCACACTTCCTCACATTTATTCATGACGTGGTGATTAATCACAAATAAAGACACTGCCTACATCATCGCCCAGATGGGGAGAGTAAGAACGTCAAAGACGTCAAAGACGTCGGTAAACGTCTAACAGACTACATGGCGCAAATATCCTATAAAACACGAATCTTTAACTTCACTTTTGTTTTACTTACAACAAACCCTGAAGATGCTCGATGAACAAATACAATTACGTCTTCTTCAAAACTGAACAATACTAAACGCAAAATCATGCAAGAAAATGCCACATTTCTGATCGTTCCTGGAGGCAGGATGATTGTGGGGAAGGGTGAGAGAAAGGACTTTCACAGCCTGTCAGTGTGTTTATGAAGTGACTAAAAAGAAGCCATTAAAAACCTCTGGCAGAAAATTTGTCTCAAGGATTCGATCCAAGAGCCTTTTGAAAGCAGCTTAAGTGCTTCACCCGCTGGCACTTTAAGTTCAGTCAAACCTTCAAAAGAATAATAATGACCCAGGAGAAGAGGTTTATGTGTAACCTACTTTCTTCCTGCAACACGCGTCAAGACGTCTGCAGCCTTGCTCAAGAGGGGAGGAAGGTTACTTGTACACACTCATCGTGTCTAAGAACCAGCAGGGCTGAGTTCGTGCCCAGTCATTTTCTTATTTTCCAGTCATTAACACGGTCTGTCGCGTTAATGGAGGAACACAAAATGACGGCGTCTGTGAGAACAGGGCGCTTAGGAGAGAATTTGGACCCCAGAGACACGAAATAAAAGGAGAATTGTGAAAGAAAGCATATGGGCAACCTCCGTAATTTTTACTCTACCAAATATTGTTAAGACGATTAAATTAACAAGGATTAGATAGGTGGGGTACATAGCGTGCATGGTAAGATGAGAAAAGCGTACAGAATATTTGTTGTCAAACCTGGAAAAAGATCACTGGCAAGACCTAAGCGTAGATAACAAAGTGGCATGGGAGGCTGTGGATTGGATTCATCAGCTTAGAATAGGGACACATAACGGGCTTTTATGAATACGGTAATAAACAATCGGGTTCCTTAAAAGGCTAGCGACTTTCAGCTTTTAAATAAAGACTCTGCTCCATATAGTTAGATGAACGAAATCCATGGGGCAGAGTTCTTCAGAAGATGACAGTATTTTAGTTATTCAAGAAAGTGCCAGCCTTTGTTAAACCTGAAGTTTCATTACCGTGTTCAAAAGACTCGTCACTTGTCTCTATCCCGAGCCATATGAATCCAATCCACATATTCGGACATTATTTCATTAAGAACAATTGTAACACCTGATAGAGTGCACAAACAAAAAACAACGCGTATATTTAGTTTCCTTATATTTTAATATTTGCAAAATTAGTTAGACGGAAGGACAAACGATTCTGAATTGAATAATAATTTCCATAATTTAACATTCTTTGAAATTTTTAGCTATCTTTAAATTCCGATTTTATCCTGCATTCTGGCGGCGTGACGTGAACTTACTTTTCTCTAGGTTTACTTATAGAACTACCTTCTAACTAGCGTATAGGAGTTTAACTTCACATTTACTTCTAATTAATAATAGCCGAATGCGTAAAAAATTTGCAAGGTTTTTCGTTTGTACAATTTCTAGGCCTATTTAAATATGAAAGGAACAAGAATAAAGAATTCTGAAAGGCAAAATTCCAACATCAACAAGGGTAGCAATGACATAGCTACCCCAGAAATTTCACGGTGGATGGGTATAAGAGGGAAAAGTGAACACAGCAAAGCTACTGACTGGGATACTGGGATGCTGGGACCTGGTACATTCCACGTATCGATTTGCGTTGTCATGGTAACAGCAAGAGATGAGAGAGGAGGGAGTTAATTCGTTGTTCGAGTACTTGTGCCTGGACATCAAGCATTTCCCAATTTTCCACGAACTCCCCACCTATTTCTGCTTTCCGGAGAATGGTAAAGTGTAATTTTATATGAGTAGATTTATAATTTGACTTTCACATATTCAAATAACGACGAACTTTCCTGCATTTAACGTGTCTTGTAATTCATAAAGAAATTAGGACATCTGGTTTGGTGGACTTGTCCTGCTCATGAAGATTTAAAGATCGTATATAAACTAGTCGAAAGCATAAATAAAACTGTCTTTGTTATATAAAAAAATTGGGGAGTGTCAGGACTTCCTATTTCGTACACAATTTTGTGACAAGGAAGTATCTTATAAATTACTGAATCTTAGGTTTGGAATGTGGACTTCTCGGTTATGATGCCGTGTATTATCTACAAGACCACACGGTGTCAAAACCTAGAAGACCACATTCAAAATATTTACCGCTGAAAAAACCCTCATATCTCATAGGTTAGGTTACTTGAAGACGAGCGAAACTTATATGCACACAGTTTTCACTGAAGTAAGAATATGATCGACTGTGAGTATGTGAGTATTTATATTACTATATGTCTCGAAAAACTGAAAAAAGATCATATCCTGTGTCAAATGACTCTATTACACACTCTCACAAAATATTTTCATATAGCCTATTATAGGAGGTATAAAATCTATTTGTTAATGGGACAGAAAAAGAAAATCAAGGACATGTTTGACAACAGTAGTCTTCTGGGTGGTTTCTAGGTGGTTACCAACGTTTTAGAGGAACGTAACACCTCTATATTCAGAGTTGCGAAATTCTGGTAACTACACACAAGACTACATGAAATCAAAACTCAGAAAAGTACAATCGACATCTGCACCGCCGTGATAACCTAAAATCTAGAATGACCCTTTTCGTAGCGTTGCTCATCACATATCTCTCACACAGAACTGTTGGATTTCGAACAATGTCCGATTAATGGGAGCTCCTTGTATCAGTCACAAGCCTTAGAAAAAATGCTAGTACTAAACATGTGTTAACGTACAGTTCTTATTTGTCAGATATGAAAGCCATTTGTTCATAATATTCTTCTGACACCATTGTCCAGACATCGTCCCAAGGGACTGAGGTAGTTTTGACAAATTCCGGCCTAAACGAGGTCAGCTTGTGTACAGCTTCAGCTGAGAGAGGGCTGGCATAACATAAATAGATCTATATAATTTGGTATAACTACCAAAGGGTAAAAATATCAAGAGTATGAGATTGGCTGGGAAACAATACAGCTAGAAGCTACAAGAAATGCATCTAAAATTTTAGTTTGAAACTCTGGAGCAGGCGTGGGGAGACGTAGGATATCTACGACATAGAAGAGAGGATAATATTCAAAATAATCTTACAGAAACAAGGCGAGAGAGAGTGTGAATAAACTTTATCTATTTCAATGGCTGATACTTAGGAGCACTGTAATAAACCTTGGAGTCCACAGAAAGCTAGGACTTCTTAACTAACTATTTCTGAAGAAGATAAATGCTCCGTGGAGTTAGTCATGGCAAAAGAAGGGGAAATGAAGGTAACGATATTGGAGTTCTGATCAGGGCTTTGTGTTGGATTCTCGTGGGAACGGCACGCCAGGATACGATTTTCAAACGATTGAGCTGCTAAGCTACCCTGCTGTTCTTACGCATGTCCTCTGCGGTCAGGGTATTTGGAATATAAACTGCATTACCTTGTTGCAGACACCGGTTCACATTCCAAGGTGAGTAGTTAGTCTACTGCCCCATCCTTAAGGAAAAAAGTACGCCCCCATTCAAATTTCTACCCAAATGACCAATTTCAATTAAATTTGGCATTTAAATGCCCCCAAAATGTTAATAACATGGACCGAGTGGTTAGCACTCCCGTTCTATATTCGGGAAGTCTCGGGTTCAAATCTCGGCCCATACACAGGCTATCCTGTCTGAGACACCGTGATTTTCCTCAACCGTTTAAAACAAGTTTTAGAATAGTGTATTGGGCCACACCCTTTCCAACTCATTATTAACTAATCATGGTGTCATTTGACAGCTACTGACTGCGTCATTAAGTAAACTGAAAACAAATAAATACATAATAACAACATGGACATAAAATCTTTTGATGTGGAGCTGTAGGATCACCACAGAAGACACGGACCTCAAATAACGTATGGTAATAAATCTGAGACATTTGTTACACTAAGAGTTTTGTAGAATGAAAAACAACAATAAGGCAATTGCGTGAAATCTATAGTAAGCTCTGTTTGATAACAATAACTAGCGGACCAACGGAGCTAGGCTTGTGAAATTCTGTATGGAGATAAATCATAAATACACGTATAGAATGCAATAATTCTCACAGTCCACAATTACATACATGGTGATGGTCCGAAATCTTGCAATTGCTTTCGAAAATTTAAAATTGGCAAAACCCATACTTATCACATTTTTCCGAAAATGTTATTACTGTTATCAATACTTTCAGTGCACTAGTACCACTACTACTGATAACAGTAGTAGTAGTAGTAGTAGTAATAATAAGGATATCCAAATAACTATTTTGTGGAACCAGCAAATCAGAACAGATAGAACCATCCCAAATAATAAACCTGACATAATAATCAGAAACAAAAACGGAACTTGCCTCTTAATTGACATAGCAGTACCGACTGACAGGAATGTGATTAAGAAGGAAGCAGAGAAGATCTTGAAATACAAGGACCTTCTCATTGAAATACAGAGAATGTGGAAAGTGCAAGCAATAATTATAGGAGCAACTGGAACTGTCTCCAAGTCACTTAGAAAATATTTGGTCATCCCGGGCGAACACATCGGGGAACTCCAGAAAACAGTCATTTTAGGATCCTAATACATCATTCAAAAGACGCTGTCGTAAGATATGTAGGCTTCTATAACAATAAAACTAGTATATAATACATGTAATACATATCAAAAACAAAATGTATTTCGGAAATAGCTGCTGCACTATGTACCTCAGGGGCAAGATTTATCTCGGGTACATAGAAGTAAATACCCTATAAAGTGGTGAATAGATGAAATAATAATAATAATAATTATCTGTAACATTTATACATTTTGGTTTGACAAGGAGAAGATCATGTTACAATCTGCACACGCGTCCAGCAAGCTAACTCACAAGTTAGAGTGCATTGCGTTATTGGGTTATAAATTTACATTATCTGCATTAGACATTAACAGTACAAGATATCTATACAAAAGGGAAGTAGGCTTTACGAGTTCTGCTAAAAATTGTTTGTTTAATTATTCAGTCCACTTCAGTACACTTGTAAAAGTACTTCAGTATGAGGGTGAAAGATTGTGTAACCCTCTTACAAAAAATAAAAATAACTCACAAATGTAAAGCGATCGGCCTACTTGTGAGTTAGTTGGTTGTCGTGCTGATATATGGACCAGGCAGCGACACCCTGTCTGCCCGGTCCGGAGCTCGTCTCCATGGAAACCACTGGCGAGATATTGATCTCTCGTGTAGCTCCTGTGCTGGATGCTGCTACTGCCTGACAGTCAGCTACTCACGACAACAGACACTGATATAATTCCAAATGGATCGTTTCGTGACATCCTGGAACTTTTGTGTGGGCTAAGGTTTGGATGGAACAAAATTTACGTTAATTTATATCGAAACTCTACTACAATGATAATTCATGAGAATTGAAAAGCATCAGAAGTATATTAAAGTAAAACAGAAAATGGTATAATGTTGCTGGAACAGCGAAATTATTACGTTTTATTTATTGTTATTATTATTATTATTTAGTGTTCTGTCTAGCGACAGGTCCATGTGAACAGGATCCTTCCATCTTTTTCTCGGACTGGGACCTGTTCATATACGTTCTTGGCAGATGATCCAGAAGTGGTTTGCCATTGCCTTCTGCTGTGTGTGTGAATGAAATAATTGTTGGGATGCCACGGAGAAACCGGGGAAGCCCCCGGAGGAAAACTCCGTGTTGCCTAGACCACGGCCTTGCCCAACACAAGTTATAAATTCGGGCACCGCCGGGAATCGAACCCGAGACCCCAGGATTACAAGGCCAGCGTTCTAACCGCTAGACCTCCGTGGCGGTCATTTATTTATTGTAGGAAGTCATAATATCGCAGTGAGTGTAGGAACTGTGGGTTGGAGGACCAGGTTTTGTTTTCTGGCTGAAACAGAAATTTCTACTGTTTCCATCATCAGGACGATCGCCGAGATGCTGGAGGCAGTAGGAATATCTAAATGTGTGTAAACTTTCATCGGACTACATGGCGCAACAAACCAGAAGTCAACAATCTTCAAAATAGAATTTGCCAACCATCGTTTGAGATACACTTAACTATTTAAAAGTACAAACAAATAACAAATGCAAGTTAATGGAAACTTTAAGATGTAACGACTGTTAATACATGGCACGTGCCTCACTGTTGAAGGCCAGTTTGACCCTGACATCGACTGTACTTCCCCCGTTATAAAATCCAGGAGCATGTAACCGAACATCGCGCGGAAAGATAATATAAAAAAAAACAAGAGGGATGAAAGAGACAGAGAAATGCAGCCATTTGAGTGTCAGACTGGCATCAGACGAAACATCCACTTCACCAAGAATGTGTTTCTGTGTTTCGCAATGGGGGTCATTGTTACTGGGGGTTAGAGTGGTTAATTCTGCACAAATGCTCAGAGATTGGTATCGTAAAAGCACACAAGACAGACTGCATAATACAAAGAAATTATCACTTGTGTGGTTTGTGAGAGTACATATTCTTTCATCGTCCTGATGATGGAGGCAATAAGCACCTCTGAAACGCCAGTAAACCTCTACCAGAGTAGACGGCGCATCCATCTTTACTTTTGTGTGTGTGGTCTGTCCTCACTTTCTTTAAATGCCAGTAATGTGGGAATTTATAGGTTGTACCTTAATCCCTAACAGAATTTATAACATTTTACTCAACTACAATAAGAACTGGTTTTGTAAATCTTTTCCACCAGCTGAGGTGTTAGTACACACAGAGAACAGGCGATAAATGCACACAGTTTAGTAAAACGATCTGATAGGGACAAAAATGCATTCGGTATATTCATCAAATTAGTCAAGCTACTTGAAATATGTTTAAATGTAAAGTAGATAATGATTACTTCTAAAATTTGGCAATTATCAAATTTGCTATTTGGAAAGAATGGTAAAACATGAAAGTAGGGGCAGATTAAATCTGATGAATGCCGTTCTTTTCGTCACATCACCAATCGTAAAGATTAAAAAGGGCAAACCTATAATTTTATCTCTTGTTTTGTATGGTGTGAAACTTGGTTTTTCTTGTTAAGATAAGAGCACATATAAGCTTCCCTGAGAACAGGATGCTAAGGACAATATTTTCCCCCAAGCTGAATGAAATTACAGACGGCTGAAAAGACTGCATAATGAGCTTCACAATTTGTACTCTTAACCAAATATTATTAGGATGTTAGGCAACGCATGTAGCATGCATGAGGCAGATGCCGTGCACAAACATTTTGGTTGTTAAACCTGAAGAGAAGGATGACGTAGTGGTAGATGAGAGGATAATATTAAAATGGCTATAAGATAATATATTTGAAGAATATGGATTGGATTGATTTAACTTTGTACATGGAAGCTGGTGAGTTTTTTGAAAACGGTAATGAACTTCCGGTTTAGAGTAAATTCTAAGAATTTCTTGACTGCAAGAGTTCTATTAGAAAGGCTGTGTTCCATGTAATTAGTTCGTTACAATCTTATATTTCACCAAAGAAATTTTAATTTAACATATCGTGCATCCTTGATAAGACAGAAATAACGATGAATCGTGGAGAAATGTTGTAATTAGTCCTGACTTGTTACCCCCGGATATCAGCAGGCCTACATCTAACGAGGAATTAGCAGGAAGATGTAGAAAACTGCATAATGAGCAGCTTTATAATTTTACACTCCGCCAATTATTTTTAGGATAATGAAATCATAGACCGTGTGACGGTGTGAGCACGGGTAAGATGAGATATGTATTTACAAGAGTTTATTCAGAGAAGCCTGAGGAAAATGATGAGTCAGGCGGCCTAGATATAGATAGACTGGAACACATCAAAATGTATGTCTAGTAAAAAGAGCTATTTGGGCTGTAAGACAGCGAAAAATTACATGGCTATGGATTTAGAATAACTCTGTAGACACAGTAACTCGATTCCAGATTATGTACGCATGCCTTGGTATTTATTTTTATTTGCCGTTTGTTTAACGACTCTGCCAGTAACTCAGATTGTAAAACTTTGGCACATGTTTGGTTCGTCATAACAGAAGCAAGAATTATTAATGTGAAGATGACAGTCTTTTGGGATGTTGCGCCATTTAGTCTAATAGAAGTTTAACGACTTTTCAAAGGTGCTTGCTGCCTCAATCATCATGGTGATGAGTCTCATAGCCCTGATAATAGTAATGCCCTGCTCGAATCCCGTGGTTTATCAGTTATCTTGAGTGAGGCTTTCTGTAGTTTACCTCAGTTTCTCCAGGACAATACCTTCAAATAGGCCACGAAATCTTCCACCAAAACCCTTATTTACTCACCATTTATAGTTCTAATCCCATGGCATTTGACGCTTTATGAACCCATGCAGTTGATATAGCCCCGTTAAGTAGTCTAAGACATAATAAATAGTTATCTTGCAACTAGATGATTACAATCTAGGCATCTACAGTTGAAAAGGCGAACTTGAAGAAACAATCACTTTACATCGTCTTACGTTTCATGGTTTTCAGCCAATAAATAATAAACAAAAACTCTTTCTGTGTTTATAAAACATGTCCGCACGCGTTTCTTTCTATTTCTGCAGACCTGTTTCTGCAGATGACAACAGCCGTACTAGTAACCATGGCAAAGAGGTCGTTATTCGAGTGTAAATAGTGGGAAGTCTATAATGAAACGTTAAGCACACAGTGAGCGGTCTCAGTGGCCAGGTATGTACGTTCAATGGCTGATATAGAATACTGCAGGTGCTATAGCCCGGGGTAGGGTGGGAAATGTTGCCTAGCAACGCAGCTTCAGCCTTCTGCTTCATCTAGCCGACAGAGGGAGGGTAAAAACAGAAGTCAATACAAGGGCTGTACAGAGCTGGAGTCCATAGCCGCCAATAATCCGATGTTTCGCCCGCAAAGGGAATTTATTAGCACTGTTAGCGTATTAATATTACATCACCTTCATTAACACTGTATCAATCGAACAGTAAAAGTGTACTTTATTATAAGAAAAAGGAGAAATTTATTACTAGTGAATAATACATAAACCGATTCGGTTGTATTTATTGAAATATTAACAGGAACTTCATCCCTGAAGAGGGAGACACATGTTCCTCAGAAACGTTAGTACACGACCAAACCACTCACTGTATGTCGCAACGACGCAGAAGACCATTATCGCATTTACGGCTTTTAAGTGCCACTGTTAGGTTTGGTTAGGCTTATATAGCGTAAAGTGATTGAATGATTAATAAGTAATGAAATGCAAAGGATAATGAAAGAAGTTATTTTGGCGTAATTTAAGGTGGTGTCTCAGCAATTTTCTTGAAGTTCTGAAGAAACTCGCGGAACATCTCAGTTAGGATATACGATCTCTGGGGCGAGATTTGAACCTGGATGCTCTCCAAGACGAGGCAGAAATGTCAGTCACTTGGCAATGACAATGTTCTGTACTTGTATTCAGGATATTTACGGTTCGAATCTTGACACGACTGTCTGGTATCCTGAGAGAGGGTTTTGGAGATGGGAGGATAACATTAGTGGTTGTATGAGTCTTAGAAAGATAGATACGAGTAGATGGTTCTGACTGACTATAGTGTCCAATGGGCGGATTTCGTATTGGCGAAAAGAATAAGTTTAAAATTTGAAAGGTGGGCAAAGAATTTGAGTGACTAAATAAAATATGGGTGAAGTATATTTGGCAAAACCAAAAAAACAAACAAAAAAAACAGTGAGAACAAGATTTGTTTAAAAAGGTAAAGAAAAATGCAGTGATATAGAACCCAGATGCTATTTTCAAACATTAGCGAGAAGATGTCATTAATATTCTGTTGTGAAAAGAATCTGGAATGTGCTAAGGAAAAATACACTGCTTGCTGCACAAGAAAAGAGAAAAGTGGGTTAGCATGGTTTAAGATTGATATTTGGAAGCTGAGAGGGATGAGGAAAGAATTTTAGAAACGTAAATACCCTCTATGTAGTGTCGATGATGATGCTGTCCATTGTACTTTTAAAATGTTCTGAAACGAAGATTGGTTGGGTTTTGGGGGAAGGAAATTCCTGGGTAGAAAATGGCTTATTGTTAATGAAGAGGAAACTTATAAGAAAATAAACTGTATAAACGATGCAGAATTAAGAACTGTAGGAAACACCTGTATAAGATTAGATTTAGATGAGAGAATAAAATTAGGAATTTATAATTTAAACTGGGAAGAGGGAATAGAAATGTCGTGATAACAATGAATATGGTGAGTAAGAAAAGAGGGGTACTTAGAGATGGTTATATTGGAGCTTCAGACCGCGAAAACCTGGTGATAGGTGGACACAGCCTCTGTATGGAGATCTCAACAAAGTAAATGACACCTGCCTCTATGCTAGAACTGAGGATGACAGCATGTCAGTACGAAGCAACAGTAGTAGTAGCAGATCACGAACTTAGGTTGAAAATAGATATGAAGTTATATGCGTGCAGTGATTTTGTTTTGTAGAAGATGGTACTGTTTGTGAATATCTTCAAAATCGTTCTGATCAACATTTGCATAATTCATTTACATAACTTCGTGTTGATGAGAATTTCAGTCATGTTGATTAATAAAGTTTGCTGAACTTTTGTAAATACATTTTTTATTAATGTCTTTATTTTCCTCTTTGCTGGTTAATATTCCAGTTGGGAATAATCATTGTTAAATAAACAAAACATAAATTAGCTCGCGCCACGTAAATCAGCACTTGCTTACATATCTGTGGCGAAGTACGATTAATTTATCCATTCATTGTTTTATAACTGGCGTCAGTGTTAACGGAAATTAAAAAAAATTCTGATAAACGGTTATACATCATCTTTGCAAATAACACCAAAAGCACAACGCATATAAATTTACTACATAAATTATGCCAAAATTAAATGTAAAAACATAATAACGACGAATACGACCAGACTCCTGCAAAAAGCAACAATAAAAAACCGGCCACCTGACTCCAGACTCCGCCATAGGCGCCATCATAGAACTTAATTTCAAATATTTTCCGCTTCGAACGAACTCATACATTCAAGCGTGCACTGGCTATTATACATAGAGTAAACTTAACATCTAAAAAATTAGTTTATGCTCCACAGTCATCCTAGTTTTTCTTGTAATTTTATGTGTAATAATGAAAAAGTGAACAACTTTTTTAAATTATAAATTCAAGACTTAACACCAAAAACACCACACAGGCTGCTAAAATTTACACAACTAACCTAACCTAAGCAAATACATCGGGTTTGAATGATTACATTCCTAAGACGTCTTGGGAAGATTCCATATTCGGTTCTTGCCTGGAGGCCGGCTAACCTAACTCAGACCATCTATGGTTTTCCTCAGTTTTATCGAGGCAAATGCTGTAACAGTAGCTTAAAACAGGCCTTAACAGCTTCCTTCCTCATTCCTCTGAATTCTGCTCCCATCTGATATGAGCGGCTGAGAATCCATCTGTATGTAAGCAAACCGTACGTCGTTTGACCAACTGACGAAATTTAGAAGTTTAAGTTTTAAGGTCTTTTACATTCTAGACTTGTTTCTGTCTTTAAATAAGCAAAAAATTATTTTTAACAATAACAACACTCTGATTTATATCAATAAAAGTTCAAAATATCAACAAACCACCTGGTCCACAGCTTTAACAACTGTCATAATTTATAGGATTTTAAAAAGCTTATTAAATGTGTATATTAATGTAACTGTTGCAACGGAGTGAACAGAACCGCTAACAGGCCCGTTGTCCATTCCCCAGACCATAAATTTGTTAATATGGAACAACGGTGGAATAATACCGACGGGTACACCAAACGACTCGAAAAGAGCCTGTCTCAGTACCACTTTGTCCATCACAAATTCCACATGGACTTCCCTAGGAGACGCCGGCTACTAATCGCTTGAGTTATGGCGCGGCCTCAGTGTATATTTAAACATGAAATTAATATGTAATATTTGTTACGTTTAACTAACTTCCTGTAGTATGAAACAAATTGAACAAATTGAAGCTATCCCGTTACATGCCAATGTTGGCACTTAGGGGAGAGGTGGTCTAGACCTCCTACTACTTCTTAACCTCGGCCCTAGATGGGGATGCGCGTTTTACCCCTGGGAAAGGACCCCGGTGCCCGTTGGACATGAGGCTGGGTGTGCCCCAGAGCCGGTCTGGAAACAGAGGCTAGAGGACATTCCTCTGCCTCTGTCGGGGATCAAACCCCGATCTCCCAGTCCGTAGACAGTCATACTGAGCTACCCGGCCCACCGTAATTTTATATAACCTGCTATAGAACGCCATACATAAAACCATTGGGTCCACGCAGTTTAAATTACAACCAGTAGGCTTAATGAAATATCTCAGATTTCCCCGTCATTAATTTAACCACTTTCTGGCGTTCTCTGAATATCACCAAGAGGCTCATTACAAAGGAGATCTCAAACATAAGTGGCTTTGACCACATTTTAAAGTCAAAGAAACCTAACGATTCCAACAATAAAGCTGGTTTATTGCGAGCGAGCGCAATTAGACTAAAGAGTCAGACGATCCCCCAAAACATAACGCATTAAGTTTGTTTCACGGTTACGCTGTTTAGAAAACTCACTGTATAAACTAGTCAGATGCAATGTAAATCATTTAATACCTGAATAGTTTTGCAAGCCATACTTAATAACCAATGATTCCATAACATGAAATAGATGTTCCTCAGGAACATTTTTTGCAAAAGACGTATTCATGTTGAAATAAATTCTTATGACACTATTAATAAAAAGGCATTGGTCGGATTTATAATTTAAAAGAATTGTGGCAACACTTGCGAAAAAAATATTTGGACCCTTTCATGAATAAAAAGGAAACAATACGACCGAATTTAGTTTGATATTAAAATTTTAATGTGGAAGTTTCAAGTACATAAGAAACGCCAGTCATTAAACGCATACAAAGTATTTCTTCCGAGTATGCAGAAGAAAATAGACTACAAGATGGTAGTCATACTGTAGATTTAATCCACAGAACTTAAAGAACAAACAAATACTTCATTACATCAGAAAATATTATGCATGCTTCTTCCAGGATGTTTTTAAACTTCTTTACTGCCATAACAGAACATACAAAGCCCTTCAATTAACTTCCAACTCTCTCCTTAACAAAAAATTACAAATTAATAACACGAAAAAAGTAATGTACTGGAATTCTGTAACAACCCGAAAGCCAACTGCAAAATTTAACGAGATAAGCAAAACACGTTGGCATCCTGCACACGACGAGATCGATGGTGGAAACTGCGGTAACCATGGCGACGGTCCAGTAGCGAGCTGTGTGCTGCGGGTTGCATGGCCTGGATACAAGGGGTTCAAGTGGCAAGGGGTGGGGCTAGGTTCACCGGCTACCGGATTTTCAAAACCAGGAGCTGAATGTTGCATGGGCTCACGTTTGACAACCTCCAGGAACCCCCACAATATCAACCCTTTGTAGCAATCGTGGGGGGGGGGGGGGGTTGGTGGTGTGGCGGTGACTTTAGCCACTGCGTACAGTCTCTCTCGCACCCAGAGGGCGGCCTAACGAGCCAATTATCTAACTCGCTACAAAGCAGAACGTGGTGACCTTTCAGCCCTCCTCCGCCATTTGGTCAACGGGCTGACACTGAATTGTTAATTACAGTGACTGACATGCAGTCAACACCAATAACGATATTAAACAACTATGCAACATATTGATCAACTTCGTTAACAAATCCTTTGATAGTTGCTTTAGCTTCTGTTCTTTCGTTTATTTCAAACAAATGACGTGACGATGTTTAACGAGAATTGTCGGTAATGAACTTCCTCACAGGACCCCGACAGACTTCTCTATTCTGAAAAGTCCTAGTATAAAATAGCAAATTTATATATTTTCAAATTCGTAAAGTATTCTCTGAAATGTATCACACTGTTTGTTAGTTAGTTGTGTAAATTTAATAATTGAATAACTGAATACCAACTGAAAGAAACCTGCGATTAGCTGAAACAGCGGTTCTCAAACGGAGGTACCAGTACCCCTTGGGTTATCAGAGACGGTTTTCAGGGATGCCATAAATCCTAAGTCATATACATAATCACAACATTGATTAAACGCGAGCTTTGAGCACTCCTGTGTTATAAACCGTTTTAAAATGAAACAGCATACTTTCCGCATTTAAAATGTATATAATAATACCATGTACTTTATTTTCTATTAGCAATGCAAATGTAGGCCGTGTAATTTACAAGTTTCTTTGTTTCTGCATAGGGCACCACATTTTTCTTTGACTTCATAGAGATACCAGGAACAAAAATTTGAGAACCCCTACATTAAAGAATTAGATCGCGTCTAAAAAGAGATGTGAATTAAAGGAATGCAATTATGATGATGATTTAGATAACTACAATAAAAATTTAAAAAATCCGCCAGCAAATAAGAATAGGCCTATAGATCAAAATAACTAATTGTATAGCATGTTATTCATAACTGAATGAACGTAATCTAAAAATCATTTAAAAGTTATAAAAGTTAATTACAAGAAATAAATCTACATTCTTTTTCTTTTCTTTGTGTTTTTATGGTCATCGCTGAGATTTCTGAAATAAAGAAGAAAAGGTTTATTATTCTAAAAGCGGCGACAATAATCGTACCAATGTCTTTGTTTCTTCCGTATTATTTATTATCATGCTTTCCTTCTTCCATTTTTGATTTATTTCTTTCTACTTTCTCCTTCTCCACCAATCTTCAGTCGCAATCGCAACTGAAAACGGCTGCATAATCGCACCTATTAGCTTCGCCAGGTACAAATGTCTGTTCGCCCTGCGTCCACATGTAACAACTCCAGAACCAGTGAACATATTTTCATGAAATCTGATAAAATAGAGTTTTACTAAAATTTGTCAGCACGTTCCAATTTCAGTTAAAATCGGGTAACAATAATAAGTCACTTTACATGAAGACCTAGAAGCATTTTGCATGT
Source organism: Zootermopsis nevadensis (assembly GCF_977971745.1). Lineage (NCBI taxonomy): Eukaryota > Metazoa > Arthropoda > Insecta > Blattodea > Termopsidae > Zootermopsis > Zootermopsis nevadensis. The sequence goes on along the minus strand of NW_028259153.1, from coordinate 7,655,641 downwards.
GGAAATGACTGATTTGAGTAATCATTAGCCCAGGAAATTAAATCATAGGAAAATCCCAACTGTACCACAAAGTTTAAAGGTCGAATTCTGGCGAACTCACCAGAACTGTTAATCTTCGCGTACACTTCCTAAACCGCGTGTACATTTTTCTTTTTCCATTAATGTTCGTATTTCACGTGTTTACTTACTACGAAGCGAATGGAAATCAAGAAGACCAGTGGTCACATCTCGGCATTCATTTAGAGTGAAAAGTATCGAAGCCTCCAACCTGGTTGCGAGGCTCGAACCGGGTACATCACGACTGAAAGCAACTGTAGTACGCCTGAGATAGATGACTTTTCACGACGGTCCTCCCCTGCCCCACCCCCAAGCACATAATATCCATTATAGTCTGCAACACTGACATAAAACCACTGATTCAACTATTCACTGCAGTAATCAAATACAGTTAATCTCTTTAACGCCTACTGCGTTCTGTAACACTAATACGTTCATTTCTGAAGAAATACTCGTGGAGTTACTACATTATATAACGACGCCGTTGCATGGAAGGAGAGTAAAACAATTTATAACCTTTCTAAATTGTGTGCAAAACTGCTTCAAATCAGGTATGGCCAAGCCTGTATGTGGGATGACTTCTGACATAGAAATTCTTTTCACTGGCTATATAAAACTTTTATACAACAAAGAAAGCACAAAGTCCTATTAAATGCCAGTGATGACGATAATCTGAAAGCAGGAGAGAAAACTGTACATGTTCATGACTCCGGAACTAACTAACTAGATGGCTTAATTAATTAATTGATTAATCAAAGCTTATAACCTATTACTGAAAACTGTTCCATAAATAATTGTAGGACCAAGCTGAGGCTGGTTATAATAGAAATTATAAATGAAAGTCTTCGAACACAACATTCAGCTAAAACTTCTATATCCTATGTGTATCAAATATTCTGTGACTTCTCACGTAAGGTTTCTTTTGCTACCGACAGACTGACCCCACGTGGTGTTACTATTCCCCTCACGAACTCCTATAACTCATTCAGATTATTACATATGACCTATACTCCATGGCTCCTCCCCCTCACTGTAGTGTGTTTTGTACCATCGTCTTCCAGAAGTAAGTATAAGCTCTTACAACACGGAATTCCATCACCAGCGACCCTTTCTCATTGTTAACTGATGAAACTTCGAATGTCTGTAAATTTTCACTTTTACCTCTAAAGAAACTTCCACGTTTGACAATAATAACTGTCAAGAACTACACACACTGTACAAATGGCTGTGGATCGTGACAACTGTTAACCAAGCATAGAAGGCAGTGGCTTCGCGATCAGAAATGCAAGTTATACGGCCAAGAATCCCTGAACAGCGTTAAGCAACGAATATAATCATTTATGAAAGACAGGCTCACATAGTCATAAACATTAACTTATGAATATATACAAATAGATTATTTCGCTATAAGCTTTGTCTGAACAAGAAGACCCGTTAAACAATGTCTAATTTGGTTTTTAGAAGATTGCCTTGACTTCTCAAATGGGCCTTCTCCGAGGAACATTTCTATATTCAGTAAGAAATGTCATTTTCATTTGGCTATTTACATTCTGCTCTCAGGCTCTGTAACATTCTTTGTGTGTAGTAATATTAACCACATTTAAGTCTGAAGTTTCTAAAGTCGTAGAACTAGATCAGCTATCTCATTTACAACATCATTTAATTTTGGCAATCGTTTCATCTGCTCTGCTAGATGGTGCTTCCCTCTTCTCTTCTGACATCCACTTTCAAATGTTCTCTTAATTTTTAAAGGCCCCATTTTCAAAATAAGAACTGATTACTAAGATAATAGAGAGAAAAATCTATGCGCAGCAGTGAACCCAACAAATTCATATTCAGTAAATAAATTAATTAATAATAAATACAAATTGATTATAAGATAATGAAAAAATTGCTTGTAGTAGAGAATCCAGCAAACTCAATATTCAGTCAACCATATTTCGTCCACGCACAAAATAAACACAGCGCTATCCACAAGCACACACAATAAAAACAATATAAACACTGGAACACTGGCCGAGGAATCATGTTACAAACTGAGTAAATCGCAGTACAGAAAGGTGCCTAAGACAAATTAGCAACAGACGTTACGCAGTCACAACATTTATCAGCATCAGACCCAGAAAGGTCAAAGATAAACACATTATTTTAAATATAAACCCCAATTGTTACGGATGGTTAAGAAGAAGGAAAAATAAACATGCCCAATCGCTCCTGTTTAATCCTTCACAGTATTTTATTATTTGTGTGTATTATTTTAAAAACAGACATTAAAATCATTCTCAAAGCTGAAATGAGCTTTACAACAATTCCATGTTTTCGCATAAAGCAGTAAGTCAATAGAGTATGTCTTGAAATAAACTTTTTTGAGGCCTCTTATGTTTTAAGGCCTTGAGCTGTAGCTTATTCAGCTTATTCATAATTCCGGCCATATTCACGCGTCTTTATTTATTACTTAATGTAATGCCAAAAATAAGTTGTTTCTATTCATTAATGTTGCTCATGAACTGAATAAAGCGTAATAATGTAAAACAGAATGCTCTATCGGCACTGCTGTAAAAATGGAGAAACTGGCCTTTAGGAAAAATGAACAAAGTTACAATACAGAACGGGGTTTGTCGCTACATTTTGTAATGTTGCGTCAAATGCAGGACCCAAAGGAGCGAAACACGATGTCATTACCTCGCAATCACTATCCTATAAAGCAGAGAGAAAATGCGCTGCCATGCATGCCCGTGTGGTGAAACTTTGAACTACAAAATATCTCTTGCGCCAATGTTGGTCATCCGTGCCGTGCATCTATCGGTGTTGGGGGGGGGGGGGGGAGCCAACTAGAGCCATCTATATACAGTGACTTCAAATAACCAATATGGCTAACACAGATAATCACGACATAGATGAGTAACATCAGTTTATTGTATACAGTATGGCAGCTGTTGTAAGGTTGAAACGTCGTTTCGATGAAGAACCACTTGAAGCATTGGTGCTTGCTTGTAAAAGGAAAAAAACAGAAGACTTAGCAACGACAAAAGATGAAAATCCATTTACAACAATTTTGAATTTTGCGGGTACTGTAAACAATCGGGTAAATACACACACCTCTACTATTTTCACTAGATGGTCTACTTATTATGGTTTGGTTTATTTATTTGTTATGGTTTATTTAACGACTCTGTCAATAGCCAGTTGAGTCACAGAATTGGAAAGAAATGGTAGTGGTACGTTTTGGTCGACTTTACCCTGGTCCCTGTTCTACAGTATTCTTGTATCTCTTTATGATTGTGTTGTGAGTAAATGGATCTCTATGGTACATTTGTCCAGATGCTCTTTGCACACTCACAACAAACTTAATTTTACCAAGCGACAGTGAACCAGGTAATTGTGGTGACAGATGTGACAAACAGACACAAGTTTGGGTTCCCTTTACACCACAGGAATATATACAGTAAACATCAGAGAAAATTAGTTACTAGTACATTTGTAAATGGTAAATAAACTGAAGATGGCTGTCATCTTGGATGTTGCACTGTGCAGTCTAGTGGATGTTGACCAACATCAGGTTGACGAGTCCAATCACCCTAATAATAGAGGCAGGAATCTCATCTGAAACATAAGTCAGTAGCTACCAGGCACTACATGGTGCAACATCCCAGACAACCAACTTTCTACTTGTTATCATGACTGTTTATATTAGTATTTATACTACAGGGCATTCTTTTAACCTATAGAATTTAAATCTTCCATGTATTAATAGAAGCTTAAATGCCTTGTTTAGAATAGAAAGTAAATACAGTGGATTCTGGTTAATTGGGACACATTGGGACTAGAACACTTTGGCCCAATTAAGCGGCTGTCCAAATTATGCGAAGTTCCACGTAAAGAGTTAAATTGGTTTGTCCTTTAATATTTGTCCAAATAAACAGTTGCCGCCTATTAACCAAAGGCCCAATTAATCAGAATCTACTGTATTTCCTAATTCTGTTGTTACAATGCAGTGAATGTGCAACTGAATTAACAGTATACTGGATTCAACTTGTAGCTTGGTATTAGCACAGAGACTGCAAATGGTAGTCTGGGATAATGTGCAAATATTTTTTTCTATGTATTGTGCATTGTTATTAGTGTTACATAACATTTCCTTCCAAAAATTTTTTTTTGAGTCCATTCATAGAGTGCTAAATTTGTTCCAAATCTAAAAACTATGGTGGAAAGGGAATAAAACTCATTATATCATTTGTTTATTTTTAATTCTATAATTTCATGGTTATGACTCATTTTCAGGAAGATGATGTGGCATCACATGTTAGTAAGGTCCTAAAGAAAGACAAAACAAAACTGGGACTGAGACATAAAGCTGATGTGACTGGAAAGTTGCGAACTGAACTGAAGAAGTTGGCACAGGAGAACAGACTCAAGGTTAGTGATATGCAGTCTTGATTAGCATAATATTATACTGCTTTTGGACAAAATTGTTGTCAGTGTTAAATTAGAGAAAAATGTAACACTGGAGTCAAGAATTAAACACAGTGACTAATACAGATGTCACGAGTTCAGTAACTATATAATCAAGGTTTTCCTTCAGCAGTTTCTCACAAACCCTGTTGTTAAGTAGCCTGAAGATTCACACCTCTCCCCCCCTCCCCCAAATAGTTTGTCACCAGACCACATCTAGAATCAGTATTCTGAGTTTGGTAACTAATTACTTTTCAATAAATGTTTTGCAGTGTCACTATCTGGTATCTGTGACATTTCTAAATAGAACTTACAACTTCTTCTTCTTCTTCTTTTTAATCTTAATGGTCAGCTTGACCATCATGACCCCATCGGGTGTTTCTTGCAAAGTACCATGGTGGTTTCGCCTTGCCTTCTGTGGCCATTGTTTACCCACCAGACTGGAAGAGGAGACAAACAAACATCTATGTCTTGAGTGGGACTCGAACCCACGGTCACAGCAGCCAGGCGCGCGAGGTCCATGCCTCAGACCACGTATAACTTCTTTGCTTAATGTTAATTATATTTGTTCACTTAAAATCCTGTATTTATTAAGTCTAATTCATGAAAATAGGGAGAATTATTTATTTACAGCCTTATGTTTACAATGGAATGTGAGGACGAAATTGAAATAAAGTTCTGATGATAGCAAGAAATGCAAAGAAGGCTGTGGTGGGGTCAGGGGGAGTCTGAAGTCACATGTCCAATTTTGTGCTGGTGCATTTGCGTCAGTCGCCATGCATGTTTTCACCGTGATGAAACTTTTGTAATTTTTCACCACCAAATAGAGAAAATCTTTTGTTGTAGTAAACCAGATTCTGTTATTTCATATGATAAGCTAGTTGTGGTTTTATTAATTTATTTAGGTTGTGAACTGCTTTCGAGATCTGAAGGATTCAGATGTGTTGGAATCTGAAAAGGAAACCAAAGTTTCGACTGAAGATGGAGAAAAGTCTATTACTATTGTCGATGTTGTTAGTCACATGAACGATGAACAAGAAGGTAACTCACTGTTTTCCAAATCACAGGTTAGTACTTGTACAGAAATAAATTTAGGTGTAGACGCTATAAAATTATTATAAATCCTCACAGAAGTTGGTGTTGACAGTAATAATATTTTAGTAGTGTGCTGTATTCCATGTTTCATTGGCTATTTACCAACCAGCATTGTCATTAGAACTTCATTAATGTTTTGTAACACTTATGTAGATGTTCTTTATGTATGCATCACGTCATGTATGCATGTTTGAACATTGTATCTGAATGGACTAAAGTACAAACTGAATAAATAAGTTTTATGGGAAAAATTGTCAACCATACCTAAGAGTTATTTGATTTGATCAGTGTTCATAATGTTACTAACTCAGGTATAATAGTTCGGTAACTCAGTCAGTATAGTGACCAGGCTTCAGGCTAGACAAATGAAGTTAAATTCCTGATGCGCAAGAGATTTTTTCTTAGTTATCCTGTCTAGACTTGCTTTTGGAACTTGCCTAGTGTCCTATCCAATGGGTACTGGGAGAAAAGTTGGTCACTCATCTCCATCTAGTACCAAGGTCAAAAAGAATGGAATAACCCCATACATCTTCATGGTGTGATGTTTAATAAGTATCAGGGGCAACTTTACTTTACTACATGTGATCTACTGATACTGCAGTAATACAGAATAGCATTGTGGGAATTCAGAGGTGGAAGATAAGACACACACTTGCACATGTACATTCTAAATTAATGTATTTCGCTTATAGTTAAAGGATGTTACGAAGTTTTGATTGATACTACTTTGTAGTGCTTGTGACTAGAAAACTATAGGACCACGTAAATTTGCTATTGAATATATAAGCAAATATTGCCATACTCATTGGTATCATTCTGTAATTTCACAGTTAACAAATTCCCTGTACCTTATAATGATATTCATGGACAACAAATTTTAACATCTGAAGAGAAGGTTTAATACGTTGGGAAATATACACATAGCAAAACAAATCTTATACTTACAAGACAAAGGTTTCACAGAAACTGAACTCAATAAAATCTTCTTGGGAAACAAGCTGTTGTCACTTGTAGATGAAAGCCCAATATTTTAGAGAACAACTCTGCTTCCATCATCAGGAGAATGATGTTGAAGGCAAAGATGGTCTCTTTCGTGTTTTGGCTTCTGTTTACAACTGACATGGCTTGTTGATTGAGAAGGTTTTATAGAATTCTTATTCATTTGTCAGAATTTGACTCTTGACTAACGTAAACGTAATAACCATTGTAGTCACTGTAGCCTAGAGTTTCCCACCCAGTGACTTCAGTGGGCAGAAATAGTTGCTTTTCCCATAGTCCTTTTACTAAGCAGATTACATCAGCATTCATATTTATACCTCAAATTTAATCCTTTGAAGCCAAATGGTACCTATATGTCCCACCTTCTTCAACAGTTAGTAATTCTTCATATTGTATTTTATGAGTTTCATATGATTCTCACTTAAACAGGCAGTAGTATTATATTTTGTTTGTAGTACAGACTAAATCCATAAATAATATTTAGTCAAGCTTTAGTTTCAAAGGAGTGGGAGGTGCCTGATTTGAATTTTAGCTGCTGAAACGAAAATTATTTATGACTTTTTGTGTTTCCTCCAGAAGAGTTCTAGAATATAACCTAAAAAAAGATATCAGATTCCTCCCATGTCTTGTCTAGCATGTCATTCTTTTCATTGTACATTGCATAATAGCTGCAATCAGTGCCATACTACACAGTAACCAAATAAAGAAATGGCCTGTAAAGGAAAATAAAATTTTCCCGTGCTTAATTAAGCATGTCATGCAGACATATGGGGAAGTGGATGTGTAGTTCCACACACGTTCTTAACCTGTGCACTAGATGGGACTGACTGGTTACCTTCACATCCTAGTTGCCCCCCCCCCCCCCCCCCCCCCCCTTCCAGAAGGAAACCCCAAGACCCATTGGATGGGAGACTGAGTAACTGAAATGGCAAAGGTTCTGTAAGGGTAACAGTTTTCTTCCAGCTGATGATTCATTCTCTTATATCATCTTGGAATAATGTAATTTAAGTAAAGCAGTCTCCACATTTCACTAGGCAAAGCTGGACCTTGAAGGTGACAGCAGTGGACCAGATGCAGGTTATGTGTACGACTTGTACTACACCAGTACAGTGGGAAGTGATGCACTGATTAATATAGAGACCCTGAGTGTGCACCCACTCGCTCAGTCAGACTGGGAGTATCACAATCCAGAAGATTCAAGTGATATGTCAGCAGAAGAAGAAGAAGCCGAAGATGATTCCAACGATGAGAACAATTGGCGTAATGATTATCCTGATTCAGATCATAGGTTTGGACAGTTAATTTCTATTATGTTAACAGACAGAGTATGCAGTATGACTCGCTATTAAAAGCAGAGGTTGGAAGTTGTCCACTAGTGTTACTTAAAATGAACTACAGAACAATGTTGATTTTATTATATATTTTTTATGTAGATGATTGTAATTCTTCTTTCTCCTATTAGATTACAGAATATACATTACTAGGTTTTTTCTGAACATTTATTGCTGTTAAAACTGCTGTAGGGAAGCTTAACTTAAAAATGTCAATACAAAAGCATCAAAACATGTGTAGCTAAGACCAACAGTGTATTCAGAATGTGGGGGTAGGGTGGGGGGTGGTGGTAATATTTTCTCAAATACAAGACCAACAAGCACCTTAATTTTGCTGATAACAAACTTCATGGGCAACGTTTCTCTTGAGACGCTGATAGTATACGGAGCTGGTGAACAAATTCCACCTCTTTTATAGTACCTGAATGTCCATTACCATGTTTACAAGACCCCACCACTGAACCTTATCCTGATTGGTGGAGCTCTTCCACTATCACACTCAATGTGCCTCATACATACTGCCTGCCCTGTTTAAGACTTTCATTCAAAAAATGTTCAACCATTACACTACTGCAATGTTTGCAGAAACATTAGATAATTCTCAACATTCAATATGGCTCTCCCCCAAAAGCCAAAGTTGCACAATAATATAAAAATGCTTCTCTAGACTTAAATTGCTTTCATCCTAATTTGACACTATGTTTATATTCTTATATGTTTGTGTATAATTCTGTTTCCTGAATGTTAGAAAACTTAAGTACTGGTGAGATAAAGAGAGATTATAGATTTTCTCTGCTTAGAACTTTGTCTTCTGGGGATTACTCACATTGATTGTGGATGGTATACCAGTGTTTCAGCAAACAAAAGTCAAGGTCATACAGACTATTGCCACAAAATCAAAGGACAAGTACTAGCTTTGTTATTTATCATTCCTTTTCTAGCACCATCTGTCACCAGTACCCTGAAACTGGAGTTGGCTGTTGAACTAAAGATGAAAACATAATAAAACAAAACATAAAATCTTCCGCAGTCCACCTGTTTATATTGGCCTGTATCCATTTTATGCAACGTCACCCTAGTAATATCTCTGTGAATAAAATACGTTGTGTATCACTTTCTGATTCATCCTCATTTTATGCTACATAACCTTTGAAGTTAATGCAGCATCATGAGATAAGTGACTGAATAACCAACCAAGTTAATTTTTGTTTTCAGTTTTAATGAAGATAGCATAATGATGGCTCTGCGAGTTGGAGACTTGAATCTCAGTAAGTACAGCATTGATAAACACATGTAAAGAGTATGATGTAAAGCTTTCATGGTGACTAAGTATTATGAATTATTCTTGGGCTATTAGCTGTGTCAGGTGGTTGAATGGAGAAAACACCAACGTTTCCATTCATCCACCTGACACGGCTAGTAGCCCAAGAAGAAATCATTATACATGTAGGGAGCTTTCCAGTAGAAAACTTGTTATACTGGAGGATGCGTAAGGTTCTATTTAGGAGAAAACTGTACTATAATTAAAAACTTTAGATATTGTAGAAAACTTTTGTGCACATGTGGTGGTTTATATAAAGCCTATATTAAATTTATTATAAAATGTTGGTCTAGTTGTAAAATAAAATTAAACTAAATTTAATGTACCCTTAAAATGACTTACTGGAATCTGTGTATGATGCACATGATCCCATAGACTGAGGTATCTCATACTACCCCCAACCGTAACAACAATGTTACCTTGCCTGAGACCCCCAAAATTGTGCCTGGATTCGTAGTTGGAAAATAATTAAAGAAATACAAATAATTTCTGCTACATGGTATATGTCATCACCACCGGTTGATGACTTTGAGTTTCAAGAATGTAACAAATTTGTAATTGGTCAGGCAGTTTTTTGCATTTACTTGATAGATCCCACTGAAAGAATCTATACTTTGTTGCAGGTGGAGAAGACGACCTGTCAAGTGATGACGCAGATGAAGACTTTGTATATGGGATGAGTGTGAATGCTCAGGATGTGGCGTTGTATGGGGAGGGATATGCTAATTATAAGGCACGTAAGCTGAATGAATTGTATGGCAAGGAGGACTCTGAACATGATGAGGAGTACAGTCAGGAATGTAGCAGCGATGATCAGGAAGATCCTGCCAGCAGATTTGTGTAGTCATTTCCCATCTTGTTTTTAATTGAAATTATTAATCTTTTGTATAAATATCACTATGTTTGGTTTTAGAAAATAGTATCTGCTGTCTCTGTAATGGTAAATGTAAAAGGAACACCAATATTGAGTGTGGAGTGCAAACTGTTATCGAATATTCATATTTTTTATGGTGCCATTATTCCTAGACATGTAAAGTTCTCAGGTGAATAGAAGTAACAATTACATAAGTACCTGTTAACAGAAACAGAGTTCATTTATTATTCATGAGCTGTTTCATATAACATCATCTTGTATTGTGATCTTTAAATTTATATCATGATGTGTGACATTTTTTAAACTTTAGTATTTCCTGTTTTGGCTCTATAAAATGTTTGACAATGGTTGATTTGTCGCATCACTAGTTAACACTGGGAATTATTTATTGTTTAAAGTAAACGTTCATAGTACAATGAATTTGGATTTGGTTTACACTCATTAGATGATTAGTTCTTATTCTGACAGTTTTTTCTGTGGAATTTTCCAAGTATGGAGAATAGAATTAAAGGTTGCTGAATTTGATCTCAGCTGATTCCAAAAATAATTAAAATATGGAAATTAATGTCAGAAGTAAACCGTTTGTTTAATGACAACAAATTATTTAAAGACAGGAAGAAATCTAATTCCTGATACGCCATGAACAGTAAACAATTTCCAACATATTTATATCAGAATTACAGTATTTTCATAGTCCAGCCTTGTACAGTAGGGCACCGCTTATATGGCAGGTTAGGGACCAGACCCCCGCCGTAAAGCGAAAATCGCCGTAAAGCGGATCTTTGCCTTTTTTCACTTGCAAATGCATATCAAAGCCTAATAAGATGTTTATACTATCATACAGTAAGTGCACAATAGCGCTAGGCCTAAGAAAACGATATGAAAGTAAAATGAATATCAGTAGTACACACATTGTGGCTCGTTTGATCTTCAATCCACACAACTAAAAGTTTTTCCATGTCAGCAATAAGGCTATCTCTTTTTCTTATGACTTTAGAGTTCATTCGTGTGGCACTTTTAATTTCATTTAACACTTTCTCCTTAGCGTTCACGATGGCACTAACAGTTTGGTGAGCTAGGCCTAGCTTACGTTCTATCTCGGCCATAGACATGCCTTGTTCACGAAGTTTAATTATATCTAACTTGGCATTTAAAGTAAGAGGCTTACAACTCCTCTTTTTATCGCTACTACCCTTAGACGTCTTTGTAATTACTCTGTAGTAACACAAAAATATTACATAAATATACAGTTTGTAATAACTTTGAAAAATTGCCAGAAATACGGAGACGCGCAGCGCACAAAAGCTGTAAACAGACTGAATCAGCGACGAGAAGATTGCGCCGGATGCACTTCTCTGACTCAGCTGTTGAGCGCCGTATTAGCGAATCGCCGTAAAGCGGAGCGCTGAAAAGCAGGGCCCTACTGTATGTTCAAAGAGAATATAAATGAAAACATTTTCATTTTAATGGTCTGGAAATACATGATATTTGCTATCATATCTTTATGAGCAATTCTGCACTGTGATCATTTATTTAAATGTCACTGTCAGCATCAGTGATATTTGGATTGGTATACTAAAGGTTTTGGAAAGTAGGATAGAAGTGGATACCCACGAAAATTCTGAAAAAAATATTGTTAGCAACAGCCAGAAACAGAAAGGTATTGTGGTAGTATCATGCATGCAAAAGTATCAGAAAAAGCTCGCCAGATTGCGAGAAAATTCAGAGTACTTAGAGCTTTCATATTATAAATATTGCTAAGTAGCATACTTTTTTTATCCGTGGCGTAACAGCCCTCTGAGAGCCAAAGCCGACTAGCTGGCTGCTGGCCTCACGTTCACATGCCTAAGCAGAGGTGAACGATCATCCAACCAGATACAGAGTGACGTGTGGTCAGCACGACGAACCCCCAGCCATTACTAGTTTTCATGACCGGATTACGCTACCCGTTGTAGCTCCCCAATTTCCTCACGATGCTGGGCTGGCACCGGTCGAAAGCTCATGAGAAAATTTCTTCTCCCCCGAGACTCAAACCAGCGCATATTCCGTATCGCCGGTCCGAAGCATGATGCCTCAGACCGCGCGGCTACAGTGTGGGACAAGTAGCATACTTAAAAAGACTAAATAAGAAATGTACAGGAATCAAACAATCGAATACGCAGCGTCCCACATGAATGCAAAGGAGTGACAGAAAAACCAAACCCAAACCACCAAACATGCAATTCAGAAATGGGAGAAATATTCTGTGTACAAATTAGCAGAATACTCTTGGAACGTGGGTTATCAAATACAATGGGATAAAGCAGGATTCATCCACAAAGGGAAGAACAGGTTCATTAGAAAACTGAAATAATCAATATTCTTCAGAATAGCAGGACTCCCTCTGCTTTGGTACAGAACATAACCTAACATCTAACAGCCACTTCTGGACCAGTCCATTGATCTATTTTTCATTGCACTAGCTTTAATATTCAAATGGTCCCAGGTTTGATCCCGCCTGTCACCAGAAAATGAATCTGTCAGTATAATGATCATGAATCACCTGAAGATGGGAACAGAACCAGAACACTGTCTCCAACAGACGTACCGCAGACAATGGACAGTGTGCAACATGTCTATAGAATTTTCATTACAAGCTAACTGACGATACAGAGTTTACACCTTACAGACTGGCTGAGTGTCTGACGTTTGGTTGGTCACATGGGAGTAAGTGAAATATGTATGTAAATGTATTATTAATAAATAAATGTATTTGTACTTGTGTTCCGTAATCTTCGGGATTGTTACAAGAATTCACAAGTAATGTTGGCGGTACTGACTCTGTAATGAGCTGGGATAGCTCAGTCAGTATAGTGACTAGCTACGGGCTGGACGACCGGGGTTCGATCCCTGACGGGGGCAGAGCATTTTTCCTCTGCGTCCAGACCGGCTCTGGGGCCCACCCAGCCTCCTGTACAATGGGTGACGGGGTCCTTTACGGGGGTAAAGCCGGCCGGGGCGTGATGCTGACCACTGACTGTCGAGGGCCGCAGAAAATAAAGTCGTGAACAGTAGCGAAATTGCAATTCTGTTACTTAAAGAGAATAGCTGGCATAGTGGGCATACACGGATTCAGGTGACTCCGATATAGATGAGCACTTTGTGTGGCAACAAAAAAAATGGTAAAATTCGTTGAGCAGTAGGTCCTCAAGTATTCAATAATATCTTTGTTATTATGCAAGTTGAATGCTCAACAGTAACCCCCCCTCCCCAAATTCGTTATTTTGTGCCAGTGAATCTAGCTAACAAATATATACTCTTGTGGTTATTTTGATATGAAAATTTTCAAGTCCTAGTGTCCCAAATGACCTTTCTATCAAAAGTGTTTCCAATTTGCTTCCCTATCCATGCTTTGTGCCCTGCCAATCTGAAGCTCAGTGATGCAACCATTCAAACAATACTACAATGAGTGTACAAATTATGAAACTTCTTACCACTGCTGATAAATTTGCAGCAGACGATTTAATTAAGAAAATTTCACATATTAATCTGTTAATTTCAAATGTTTTAAAATAAGTAATTTCATGTCAAACACAAATTAAATATGTGCATGTGGAAAGTTTTAATTCAATATATGGATTAATTTCAAAATTAAGGTCTATCTTAAGATTCCCAATTCAAAAGTTTTGAGATATTTATATATTGTACAGAGCTATATATTTTCTGAAGTTCTATTGTTGTTTTGTGACAATGCATTTTATAAGAGACTATTATTATTCAAATAGTATTAGACAAAGGTTTGTCTATAATTTGCTTCCTCCCTGAGGTGTGTTAGCTGAGAAAATAAAAGAATCTATGACACACTCACAGAAGCTTTTATAGCAGAAGTTTTGACCAGTTACACGATTATTTTTATAGATTGGTTATATTTTAAATAACCTAACAAGTGTTAGTTGTGTCTCATATGGTACATTGGGCTAATTATACATAGAACAACGCACGAGCACCCATGATAACCCTATCCAAAAAGTTGTTTACTTCGGCCAGCTGACGAGAGAGATCAGAACAAACATCAAGCCGCTGCTGTTTATGGTCTTCAGACAAAACTTGTGTCATCATCTTTGCTGCAACTTTCCTCATTCTCAAATCTTGTCAAAATCTTCCTCACAGTATCTGTCCAAATTTAGTTCCTCTGCCATCATTTGTACACTTAATCGCCTGCCAGAACGAACCAATAACATCACTTTTCCCATATTTTCATGTCTATGAGTTTTCGGTCGTCCAGTTATTTTGATGTCTTGTACATCTTCCCGAAGCTCTTCATACCTCTCATGCCACTCAAAGATACTCTACTTTTTCATAATATCAGCAAAATAATCCTCTGTTAATATCTGCAGAGTTTTACTAGCGCTTTTGCCTAACTTTGCACAAAATTGATGTTAATGCGTTGCTCCAACAACCAATTACTTATTTTTCTGCCAGGACGAAAACACACGCTTGTGTGGCTCTACCACTGCCTCGCTATTGCTGCTTTATTTGCTTCACCAACGCACAAGACGCAATTACAGCCACGTCATAGCTTAGTTATTAGCTCACTCTCTACTCGATACAACACATGCATGCGGACATTCCGGTAACTTAATTGTCACACCTCATATATATTAATAATAACGCGTTTTACACAGTAGCGAACTTTTCTTATGGGCTGTACTACATTTAGTTTATTACTGTATCTATAATTACTACATTTGCCAAAAGCAAGCACTACAGAGTGCAAATAAGAAGAGTTATGATTTATTTATAAATTATTATAAACAAGATCATACCATTTATTCTTGTTTTCGAGTCTTGATATAGGCTATTTTCTTCCTTATGATGCTCAGAAATTCTGGACGTTCCAAACGCGTAACGAATATCACGGATTCTTCCATAAGGAAAAAGGAGCATATCCTTTTAACATCCTATGGCGTCACAGTCTTCAACAAGTTTTAAAAACACGTTTAGGGGGTACAGGGCGAGCAACGATACTAAGTCGCCATAATGGTATCAAATGTTACAAGCAGTAACAAGATGTAACCAACAATCCATTCACTTGTTTCCATATGGTCCGCCAGACTTTCGTGTGGTCAGAACCGGCCTTAGGGGTTGCCGAGAACGGCGTTCGCCCAAGACACCGAACCGAAGAGGGAGCGAAACTGATTTCGGTATTTCGCGTAGTAATATTTTCTTCTATTAACTAAGCGAAGCCGAACATTCTTGGCGATTCTAAACAGCGGCAATGCGTCCGGCTGGCATTTGAGAGGTGCCCGGTTTGAGTACCAGGCCGACATCGCTTGCCTCAATCAGTTGTCGGTTGTTTTAGTTTGTCTCAACATGGGATTACCAATAATCAACGTACTATAAAGCTCACATACGACAGATACTATGTAAAATCGGCAGTTGATATAACGTCGTAGAAAAATTAAATAAGAACCACTGCCATCAAGTATCATTGTAGTGTGTTTATAGATTTATAATTATCGTATTTTGAATTGTTGAAGCTTTATCAACTGCATATGTTATTTAAAAGCGCGATGAGATAAACAGGCGATAGGTTTTGTAAATTGTAAGGGATTGGAGAGGAGGACGTGGTCTATGCCAACCTACTTTCCCGGAATTTACTTTGAGAAAACAGCATATACCTCGCTTAGGGTTTGCACACTAAAACAGGGCAAGAAAATACATTTATCGTGCTAGTATTTACCCTTTTTCTTTCTTTTCTTCTTCTGACGACAGGTCCATATGAACAGGATCCTTCTTCCATCCTTTTCTCAGACTGGGACCTGTTCATATACGTTCCTGGCAGATGATCCAGAAGTGGTTTGCCATTGCCTTCTTCTGTGTGTGAATGGAGTAATTGTTGGGATGGCACGGAGAAACCAGGGAAGCCCCCGGAGGAAAACTCCGTGTTGCCTAGACCACGGCCTTGCACAACACAAGTTATAAATTCGGGCACCGCCGGGAATCGAACCCGAGACCCCAGGATTACAAGGCCCTGACAACCTGAATAGGATGGAAGGATCCTGTTCATAATATATGGACCTGTTGTCAGACAGAACAATAATAATAATAAGAATAATAACCCATAATTTTAATTGCCACGCCACGGTGGTCTAGCGGTTAGAACGTAGGGTTGTAGAAACCGCTGTGGACCTTCTAAAAGTTTTATCCTGGCAACTGCATGGGATAAGGAAGACCTTGAGTGACCTCAGACACTGTGTTACCGTTATGTTAACCTCTTCAGTGATGCGTATAGGAGTTTTTCATATATACTGAGCGAAACAACACTCAGTAAAATTAGCAAGATAATCCAGCCCACTGCTGTTTTATCTACCACGAATTAGGCCTAGAACATGAGATGTCCAGGAATTGAAGCCCGTACCTTGTCGATGAGAATCTTGCGTTTCGTTGTTAGGACGAGCATTTAAATTCATGTGAGATTTCAGGTTCTCACGGCGGCGAATATGAAGATGGCTGTCTTCTGGGTTGTTGCGCCGTGTGGCCTGGTAGATGTTTACCGACGTATCAGAGGTCTTTGGTGCCATCATAATTTTCGTCCTGATGATAGAAGCAAAATGTACCTCTGAAACGTCGGTAAACCTTTACAGATTACACAGTGCAACAGCCTAGTAGGCACCATTTTCAAGTAAATTAATGACGAAAGTTTTGGGATTTGGAGAATATCTGCTTTAAAGGAAACTGTAATCATATATCCGATTCTAGAGGATTCTATTTTAACGTAGGGTAATAAAGAGCGACGTGTTATATTCCACGTGCCGGCATTACGTTCTTCTGTTTCCAGGAACCTTGAAGCGGTTATCAGTTAACTGACTTACGTTCCAACGTTCTTTATTGGTGGAGGGGCTTGTTCACATGTACAACACAAGTTTGTGTTGGTTATTTAATTATTTCTATCAGTTGATCATTCTACACAAGTTTCCTTCACTTGTAATTCCTTGTTTCGTGCATTTTAATATTACAATTATTTAAGGATGGACGAAGAAACGTACTTAAGGCTCCTGTCGTTGGTGTCTCCATTAATCGTGAAGGATACTGTAATGAGAAAAGCTATTCCACCACACGAGAGGTTAACTGCTTGTCTAAGATTTCTTGCAACCGGAAGAAGCTACGAAGACCTGAAATATTCTACAATAATATCGCCTCAGGCTCTCAGCTATATTATTCCAGAAACGTGCGATGCTATATATAAAGTTCAACATAAAGAGTACTTAAAGGTAAGGAAATAGAACAACTTTCAGCTTGGTTTAGTAATGTTTATTTAATCTTGTTACAATAGTTACAGATGCAATTTTACAAATTTACACAAAAGTTGGCAAAAGAGTTTACAAATTAAACACTAAAGTTGCTGACATATGATGCTACAGAGACAGAGTCTTCCGAAGTGTTGGGCAAATAATCTATGATCCTTGGTTAAAGTACCCATCTCAGCTTCAAACAATGCTTCGTTAATAAGTTTTCACCTATAATTCTTTTCTATTGTGGCAAATCGCGTAGCTTCATTGCTACGTAATTTTATTATCGTAGTCTTACGTTCTAGTTTCAGCTGGATGGGTCTGGAGAAAACTACATAATGACAAACTTTAAAATTTATACTCCTCCCCCAGTATTGTCAGGGTGATTAAGTCGAGAAGAATGAGATGGGCGGGGCATGTAGCGCGCATGGATGGGACAAGAGGTGTGCACCGGGTATTGGTCGGGAGGCCTGAGGGGAAGAGCCAGCTGGGGAGACCTAGATGTAGTTGGGAGGATAATCTCAGGCGGGATCTATGGGAGATAGGAGTTGAAGGAGACTGGATTTTGTTGGCCCAGGACAGGGTCCAGTGGAGGGTTTTGGTTAATTCACTGATGAACCTTCGGGTTCGGTAAGCCATCTAGTTGATTACTAAGTAGATTGTCTTACTGTCTGAAGACAAATTTTAAACATAAATAGTGACTACTGGCCAATTCATAAGCGACTGACACTTTTTAAACTAGTATTGACGATTCTTTAAGTCAACCGCTCTTAATTTTGTGTATATTATAAATAGTTGTACAGATTATTGTTTAATATATTATTGAATCTTTAATACGATATCAGAGCAGGGAAGGAAGCAACTTCAGGAACTGGAACAGAAGATTTTTGAGTTGGACAACGAAATAACTGAGAAGCAGAAAATAATAAAGATGATGGAGAGATGTGATAAGGAGATAAGTCAACTGGAAAGTGAGATTCACATGTGTTTAAAAAGAATCCACTGCTGCAGAATTGAAATTGGGCAGATCTTCAGCTATCATGAAAACAATATGTTTATGGATTATGTGGGGGGAGGGGATGTCGAAGATTACATTACAAATCATGATTTATGCTCGCGCGTATATTTCTGTTCCTGAGGCGAACCTCAGCTACTGGGCTGATCACAGGTGGCAGATAGTGAAGGACCCTGAGATATGAGGATTAGCTGTGAAAAAGGGGAGAACCAAATAAGCAGTCCCGGACCGAGGCGCAAGACCGGAGAGCGTGGGAGTGTAGCCAGTGGCAAGGCTACGGCCATTAAATACCACATGAGCTCAGTGAAGGTCCTGTGACCTGGCGAGTAAGCACCGCCAGTAAATAAGTGCTGCCACCCCACTGCCTTGTGGGTAGGGGAGGGATCCCCAAAGGCTAAAGGAAGGAAAACCAAGGGGTACAGAGGGCTCCATAGGTGTAGAGAAACCAATCCTTCTAAGGGAATGAACCCTGAATAAAAACTTCTGGTCCTCCAGGAAGATGAGGGTTGGACATCGGGTTAACAACCAAATTCTGGAAAAAGATGACGTTCAGACACTCTTGAAACGAGGCCTCGGAAACATCCGACTCCCTTTGGTAGACGACGTGGAAAAAGGAAAAACGCATCTTTAATAGAACCTGTCAGATACTCGCATGCGCAGATGATTTGGTGGCGCTGGGAAGAAGCATGAAGTACCTCACAGAACCAATGCAAGAGATAATTACTGCAGCTTAGAAAGTAGGCCTTGAGATCAACACCACCAAAAGCAAGTACATGCTGAACAAGACGAGCGGAGCCAATATTAGCTTGCAGACAAAATCAAATACATTTCGTTACAGTAGCAGATATTTAAATAAGTTGTAGCTTTGAATTTTTTACTCTTTTCAGCAATATGTTGATCAAAATCTCAGCAAAGATGACCCAGAATTCATGCTATGGGTGGATGAAGTTTTGAATGACATTTTAACTACAAATGTTGCAAAAAGGACCTTGAAGGTCATGAAGCAGAAAGTTGAGAAATATGAACAGCAGCTTGACGTATTAGAGGTACATATACTTCATAATATATTTCCTATTTTCCCGCAGACATATACTAAGCACAAGATTCTGCGTGGTTAAAAAGTGTAATTTTGTTGTAAACAGACTATTGTATCTATCGTGCAAAAAATAATGCTTGTGGTACACCCACTGCACTTTGCAGTCAAATGGTTAGCATTCCTCCTTCATATTCAGAATTAATGCAAATTTCTGGGGGATATATACGTATATATCCTTTGTCATATGAAACCAATCTGAGATCACCAAGCGTCTTGAAGTATTCATCAACCGCTGCCTTCGAAGGAACCTTTGCGTGTTTTCGCCCAAAATCATAACAAATGAAGACCTTTTGAAACAAACAAATGATTAGCCAATAGCCACACAAATTAGGAGCAGAAAATCGAGGTGGATTGGACATACCCTGCGGAAGGACCAAAACACTGTCGCAAAGCAAGCACTCTCCTGGAATCCCCAGGGACGGAGGAAGAGGGGAAGGCCAAAAACAACCTGGAGGAGAACCATGGAAGAGGAGGCAAAGAAGAAAGGAAAGACCTGGAGGGAGCTGAAAGTTTTGGCTCGTAATAGAACTCGTTGGCGCTGCTTTGTCGAGCCCCTATGCTCTGGCTAAGAGTGACAGGACATCAATCAATCAATATGAAACCAATACTGGAAGATGTAGTTTTGAGTGTAAAATTTGAGGTTTTTACAGCAATGTAAATACATTCTGCAGCAACCCTGTAATGAAATTCCTGTAATAAACGTTTTGCTCTTCCACTTTACCTAGTCACTGATTGGGACTAGTACCTTGGATCCAGAGCAACTGATTGGAATGTATTTTCATGCGCCAGGGAATTCATTACGTTAATGGAGGTGCACCTTAAACAAATACAGATCATTAAACATCTGGATTCTGCTCAGAGTAAGACATCTCAGTTTCTTTTCAATGCATGTGGCACAAGTATTAGTAGGAATTCTTTTTTTACCAATGAACTTTAAGCATCTGTGACAACATAATTCAGGATTATGTCACAGAAATAAAATTGTTCTAGGTAGGATTTGAAATTTCAACTGCGGTGAGTCTGAAGATGGCTGTCTTCTAAACTATTTAGTCATAACTATTCTTTTCGTCTAATTGTATTTTAATATAACGAAAGATCAAAACACCAGTAACTTGGTAGTAATAATGTTATCTATTACAGGTAATATAGTTACTGCAAATTATGATAAATTAAGGATTGTAATTAGCACTAGAAGGAAGAAAAACTCAAAGAATTTTATATGCAACTATATAATGTAATGTAATGTAATTTTCTTTGATTAATAAGCAAAATGGTGACTCCACAGCAGCGTGCACAAACAGTAGTGTGGTATGTGTAATCAAAAAAATAATTTCAGTGCAAAGAAATTACCAACGAGTGTACGGAGGAGATGCACCTGATGGGAAAACAATTAAGGTATGGCTCGAGAATTTTCTGGCAAATGGAAGTGTTCTAAAGCAATCTGGGGGATCTAGTCAAAGTGCTTCTGAAGAGAAAGTGGAAGAAATTCCAGCGGGGTATGAGAAGCCTGAGCAAATCAATTTGCCAAGCAGCAATACAATTCAACGTGCCGCGATCTACAGTGCAAGTGTTGCATAAGCGGCTTCATTTATATCCTTACAAAGTGCAAATATGATCAAGAATTGAAATCAGACAAAAAGCCATGTTGACAAGAATTTGCTACCAAAATGCTGGATCGTATCGACACGAACCCTCACTTTCTTGGAAACATCTTCTTTTCAGACGAGGCCACATTTCATCTGTTTGGGATTGTCAATCGGCCTAACGTACGGATCTGGGGAACGCAAAATCCGCACGTCAACAGAGAGCATGTCCAAGACAGCCCAATTTTGAACGTTTGGTGCAGCCTAATGAGGGGCAGGATTATCGGTCTGTTTTTCTTCGGTCAAGCTACAGTATCTGGCCCCATATACCTTGACATGTTGGAACAGTTCCTGTATCCCCAGGTAGCCGATCTGCAGCCTAACATAATTTTCTGACAAGATGGAACTCTGCCACATTGGAGTCTAGATGTTCAGAGGTCCCTCAATACCAGCTTCCAAGATTCGGTGGCCACCACGTTCACCGGATCTCACTCCGCTGGATTTCTTCCTCTTGGGTTACGTGAAGCATTTCTGGTTTTCACGCTACAATATACACACAAAATATGAGAACATAAAACAATAAGGCAGATAAAACTCCATACACATGTTCAATAAGAAACTGTTAGAAAATGATTACCTGTCACATGGGCTGGAATAGCTACGATAAGTAATTTATCTTTGTGGAGAAACCCTAGGCCAATGCAGAAGTTAATTACGTGCATTACATACAACACAAATGCATGCAGAAAATGGATATTTCAGTGCTAAGATAAGAATAAATTATATACAGAATTTGTGTGACAACCATTCAGCATATCAAAGACAAGTGAACATTTGTAGGTTGAACAGCGCCATCATAATGTTCTTTGAACTCTATTCACTTCATTGAGCTAATTGTTTAAACTTCCTCATTAATACATTTTCTAATGATTCACTATTTAAACAGAAATAAGAACTATGTAAGAATTAAAGTTAAATAAAATAAAAACTGAAATATAAAAATAAAACTTTGTCTGGTACAGATATTAAGTTGTATAATTTATGGACAATGAGAATAACTTCTGGCTTGTTGTCAATGTTCAAAAACTTTCTTATTGTAACCAGCAACTTTAATTCCTGGAATAGCAATTGTAAACAAACAGTATGGTCTTCTGGGCCATGACAATGTGTAATTTTGTAGATGACAATTACCTTCAGCAAAAATGAAGGTACTATGTTCTTTGAAATGTTGGTTTCTACCGACAAGTCTGCACGGTATTACAACTCAGATGACAAACATCATCTTCACTGCAGTGAGATCCTCGTATCTCACACATTTTTCTTTGTTAGCTAACCAGCTGAAACTAAAACATAAGACTACAATATTTGGTCACATAATATTTATATTTATATTTTACCTGTAAATTACAAAAAGATGTTCATATTTTGACTCTGTGGTTGCAACCTGTGTTTTAAATTAAGAAGCCCACTTAAAGAGAAGTTTCAATGAACAGTTTGCTTCTTCCATAGATGTTACGGCATCCAATCGAGCAGTAACTATAATACCTGTAATAGATAACATTATTACTACCAAATTACTGGTGTTTTGATCTTTCGTTATATTAAAATACAATTAGACGAAAAGAATAGTTATGACTAAATAGTTTAGAAGACAGCCATCTTCAGACTCACCACAGTTGAAATTTCAAATCCTACCTAGAACAATTTTATTTCGGTGACATAATCCTGAATTATGTTGTCACAGATGCTTAAAGTTCATTGGTAAAAAAAGAATTCCTACTAATACTTGTGCCACATGCATTGAAAAGAAACTGAGATGTCTTACTCTGAGCAGAATCCAGATGTTTAATGATCTGTATTTGTTTAAGGTGCACCTCCATTAACGTAATGAATTCCCTGGCGCATGAAAAATACATTCCAATCAGTTGCTCTGGATCCAAGGTACTAGTCCCAATCAGTGACTAGATAAAGTGGAAGAGCAAAACGTTTATTACAGGAATTTCATTACAGGGTTGCTGCAGAATGTATTTACATTGCTGCAAAAACCTCAAATTTTACACTCAAAACTACGTCTTCCAGTATTGGTTTCATATTGATTGATTGATGTCCTGTCCCTCTTAGCCAGAGCATAGGGGCTCAACAAAGCAGCGCCAACGAGTTCTATTACGAGCCAAAACTTTCAGCTCCCTCCAGGTCTTTCCTTCCTTCTTTGCCTCCTCTTCCATGGTTCTCCTCCAGGTTGTTTTTGCCCTTCCCCTCTTCCTCCATCCCTGGGGATTCCAGGAGAGAGCTTGCTTTACGACAGTGTTTTGGTCCTTCCGCAGGGTATGTCCAATCCACCTCGATTTTCTGCTCCTAATTTGTGTGGCTATTGGCTCCTCATTTGTTTGTTTCAAAAGGTCTTCATTTGTTATGATTTTGGGCGAAAACACGCAAAGGATCCTTCGAAGGCAGCGGTTGATGAATACTTCAAGACGCTTGGTGATCTCAGATTGGTTTCATATGACAAAGGATATATACGTATATATCCCCCAGAAATTTGCATTAATTCTGAATATGAAGGAGGAATGCTAACCATTTGACTGCAAAGTGCAGTGGGTGTACCACAAGTATTATTTTACAACAAAATTACACTTTTTAACCACGCAGAATCTTGTGCTTAGTATATGTCTGCGGGAAAATAGGAAATATATTATAAAGTATGTGTACCTCCAATACATCAAACTGCCGTTCAAATTTTTCAAATTTGTCCTTCAAGACCTTCAAGGTCCTCTTTGCAACATTTGTGGTTAAAATATCATTCATAACTTCATCCACCCATAGCATGAATTCTGGGTCATCTTTGCTGAGATTTTGATCAACATATTGCTGAAAAGAGTAAAAAATTCAAAGCTACAACTGATTTAAATATCTGCTACTGTAACAAAATGTATTTGATTTTGTCCGCAAGCTAATATTGGCTCCGCTCGTCTTGTTCAGCATGTACTTGCTTTTGGTGGTGTTGATCTCAAGGCCTACTTTCTAAGCTGCAGTAATTATCTCTTGCATTGGTTCTGTGAGGAACTTCATGCTTCTTCCCAGCGCCACCAAATCATCTGCGCATGCGAGTATCTGACAGGTTCTATTAAAGATGCGTTTTTCCTTTTTCCACGTCGTCTACCAAAGGGAGTCGGATGTTTCCGAGGCCTCGTTTCAAGAGTGTCTGAACGTCATCTTTTTCCAGAATTTGGTTGTTAACCCGATGTCCAACCCTCATCTTCCTGGAGAACCAGAAGTTTTTATTCAGGGTTCATTCCCTTAGAAGGGTTGGTTTCTCTACACCTATGGAGCCCTCTGTACCCCTTGGTTTTCTGTCAGGGTTTTCCTTCCCTTAGCCTTTGGGGATCCCTCCCGTACCCACAAGGCAGTGGGGTGACAGCACTTATTTACTGGCGGTGCTTACTCGCCAGGTCACAGGACCTTTACTGAGCTCATGTGGTATTTGATGGCCGTAGCCCTGCCACTGTCTACACTCCCACGCTCTCCGGTCTTGCGCCTCGGTCCGGAACTGCTTATTTGGTTCTCCCCTTTTTCACAGCTAATCCTCATGTCTCAGGGTCCTTCACTATCTGCCACCTGTGATCAGCCCAGTAGCTGAGGTTCGCCCTGGGAACACAAATATACACGCGAGCATAAATCATGATTTGTAATGTAATCTTCGACATCCCCCCCATGTAATCCATAAACACATTGTTTTCATGACAGATGTAGATCTGCCCAATTTGAATTCTGCAGCAGTGGATTCTTTTTAAACACATGTGAATCTCACTTTCCAGTTGACTTATCTCCTTATCACATCTCTCCATCATCTTTATTATTTTCTGCTTCTCAGTTATTTTGTTGTCCAACTCAAAAATCTTCTGTTCCAGTTCCTGAAGTCGCTTCCTTCCCTGCTCCGATATCCTATCAAAGATTCAATAATATATTAAACAATAATCTGTACAACTATTTATAATATACACAAAATTAAGAGCAGTTGAGTTAAAGAAATAACTCACTCTGAACTGTGTGTACGATCCTTGGTTTCCATTTTATACACTCTACGTGAAGAATGGATAAAAGTGAAGTATTTATTTTATAAACAACGCAAACACGGATATTAGGAAAAATGAACTGAATAACAACAGGCATTTCTAAATTTGAATAAGAGTACCACATGCTACAGGAAACGTACTTTTCTGCGTTTTGATTCTGTACATTTTGAAGCACCTGCGTCAATTCATCCCTTTCTTTTTGCAAGATAGAAATCTCTTCCTGCAAGTCTTCCAGGTCTTTCCTACATCCAATATATGTTGATGACAATTTCTGATTCAGTTCCTTGAAGCAAATATAATAGGCATTTCTCAGTATCAATCACAAATGGTAAGCTTCAATTTGCACAGACGAAGCCAGATGCCATTCCACTTCAGGTAAATCAAAAACCATCCCAGCTCTTCTATGGTTGCTTATGGCCAGGCCAAACTGTCTTATTCTTTATGCTCAATTTTACATAACTCCGAAGGAAAATCTGTGACACAGTGCACAAGAGGAAGATACAAGTTCTATTTCTATTCCTACTTTTGCCATGGCTAATACATTAGTCTCTTCAATACTAGTTTAAAAAGTGTCAGTAGCTTATGAATTGGCCAATAGTCACTATTTATGTTTAAAATTTGTCTTCTCTCAGTAAGACAATCTACTACTTTACATAAATGGAAAGAGAGGAGCTATCCTAGCATTGCATAAGTACTATGTATGAGAAAGAAATGAAAAAGCCATGAACTCACATCAAGAAATACATAAATGTTACCATACTTTCTAAGTTCCAGATTTGTTTCAAAACACTAAAAATACCTGCAATTCTTTGGTATGTTCCACTTGCTGCAGTGTGTGCGATTGCTGGTTATGACAACTTTGTTCTGGAGGACATTGTCTACTTCCGCCTTGAGCTAACTGTTTCGATGCAGCAGTTTTTGCAGCTCGAGGATCTTGGTTTACGGTTGGTTTATTTTTAATTCTTTTGGCTTGTTCTGCATACTGCAGTGTCCTGAGAGTCTCATTTTTCTTACCCTTTGCTGGGCTCACACAAGCTGTCATTAATGTTACTGAATTACCACCATGAGCATCTGAAAATGTACAACTTTCATGAGTGATGTATGTTGTGAAATACACAAATAAAAATTTCTTACTCCACTAGACAGGGTACATTTACTGTTGGCCTCTTCATATGGAAACTGGTTACAAATAAAACTAATTTCCTTGCTATTCCCCCCCCCCCCCCCCAAGTGACCTACATGGTGTGTGTTACTGCAAATAAAACATGTCTTCACCACTGCAAAGATCAGCTGGTTGATGCTGTTTAAGGAAATGATCACTGTTCATACTGAGAACCATATAAAATGTGGTGTTAATGACTGTAAAAGCAGATGGTACATATAGTTATCATTCAGCTTCAAAGGGTTAAAGCTCATGCGCAAGACATCAGTAAGTGATACATCATTCAGTGATGAAATCATACATTCTAAAATGACCCTTCATTGGGTGTCTACATTACCAGAATTCAGAGTGCATTAGTGCAAAATGCAAGGAGTTTCAGACAGAGATGTCACGTGGCATAAATTAGACACACAACAACCACATCTAAATGTAAAGCAAACCAAAACAAGGAACTGACAGACAACGAAGTGAAACTAAAAGTTTGGCTATGAAGTATCCTCATATAATCAGAAGAGAATAACCTACAAACTTTCTCTGCCAAAATTTCCCTTTCGATAACATTTCATAATTCTGAACAATAAATAAAGCACTACTTACAATGCCTCTCCCTCCATTTTGATGTAATAAAATGTATTACTTTATAATAGCACGTTGACCGGGGTTCTATGTGCATGACTGAAAGAAAGATCACGTGGGAACTGTTCTGAAATATGGCGTGGCAATTGTGTATTGAATTCCGATTGGGGGAATTTTTGTTAAGGTTATCTGGAAACAAAATACAAGCAACGACATTTCGGTGGAAGCCTGTGCCCTTCCCTTCAAGCAGTTTTCCATTCAACCCAAAAACAGAGCCAGCCCATCAGACATGGATATTTTTTGGTCAACACATTTTACGACTCGCAAAGATAATTCTTTTACACTTATTCTACACCGAAATCTCTAATATTTTAGAACCCCAGAAGAAAAAGTATATATATTTTTAAGAAAATGGTTAATTTCTTTACATAAATGCACTGACATTCAAAGTACATTTCTATTAAATTTATATTAAATAAACTATTTATGGTCTTCGTGAGTTACATCATCGCATGTAGAGCTACATGTTTTCTGTAACTGTGTCCGCGAAATGTGATTAAAAACTGTTTTGAATGTAGATAATACAGATGGATGATGAAAAACGTTTTGTTTTCACATTTAATATTTCAAATTGCAGGCACCAGGCGGCAGACATAAATGTTTGTAGATCCGGGATGTCGACTTGTGTCATCAAGAACCTACTGAATGCAAGCGTTTACGCATACAAACACAGAGACAAATTAATGGAGGAGAAACGTAAAGAAATGTTGGATTGTGAAAATCAGTAGTTTGCAGTTGATTAAAACCACGACGAACACATTAATTTTAATTACTCTCCTTCCGAAAATAATGTAGAAAACTAGGAATTGATGTAGGAGCTAAAAAGGGAAATATTGTTTGCAGCAAAAAAGGAAAATTATTTCTCCTCGTTATTTTCTGCTTAAGAAGTCTTATTGAAATTAGTTGTTTTACAGACGTTTAACATCATCACACAGCACTTTCAACTTGCGTCTGGTATTAAATAAATCCACTTGTGGCGACATGTTTCGAGGTACGAAACCGTCTTCATGGTAATAGGGGAAGATTAAATGCTTTGCTTCATGAACATCGTCTAGAAAAACGTCATTACGAAGGCAACACACTGAGAATTCCCTTAAATGCCGTGAACCCCCCCCCCCCCATCCTCTGTTGTTAGACACTGAGGTTCTGATCGTTTACAACGGATATTAGAAGCAATTTTAAGCATTTGTTTCACCGCTTAGCTTTTGCTGAATGTAAATGTACATACAATATTCATATTACTTGGGGGGGGGGGGGGGGGAACACTGTGAAGTGGGGCAACATATACTTAAAATGACTTAATATCGATTTTAGACAATCCGAACCCCATTGTTCTTGGAAAGTGACTTCAGAAAAATAAAGGCACTTAGAATATTTGAAAGAAGGATGATCAGAAAAATCTGTGGTCCCATAAACGTAGGAGAAAGCTGCAAAATTTATAAAATCTCAGACAGATGGGGTGGACATAAATGAAGAAGGAAGAGACATAGAGATGAGGCTAAAGAGTATTTGAAAATCATGGGAATAAGAAATTAGTATAAAGGGGTTAAGGACAATCAGGAATGGAGGGAAAATGCACTGAAAGCCAAGGTCATCAACGACCCTAGGTGTTGAATCGAAGAAGAATGTTGTCGAATGGCAAGAAGATTAAATTAATCAGTTGTAAAGGATGCGGAGGGAAGTGGTCGAGGCCTAACTTGAAGTACTATCCCGATTGTCTTGAGGAACTGAGGGAAACGAGGACAAAGCCATTCTAATTGCTGCTCTCTGAGCTAAGTTTCTTGCTCATAACCTCTGGAATGAAAAGAATGAATGCTAATCGACTGATAACGATGTTTGGTATAATCAGGCATTGGCTTGGATGGAACACATTACCTGTTTAATTACATTGTGAAACAAGGATTTTATACCTTATTTTGTGCATATATAATAGTTTTAACAACTAGCAATGGCTGGGGGTTCGTCGTGCTGACCACTCGTCACCCTATATCTGGTTGGATGATCGTTCACCTCTACTTAGGCATGTGAACGTGAGGCCTGCAGTCAAGTTAGTCGGCTTTGGCTCTCTGGAGCTGTTACGCCACAGATTTAATTTAATAATAGTTTTAACATAACATTCTGAATAGTAGCCTTCGCATGGTAAATGAGAGGGTGTTTCGCTCTTATAAATAACAATAACTTATTAAAGAAAGAGTTTACACATTTCTTTTAAATTTAAATAAATAATGCTGTGGGATAAAGTCACATGAGAAACTGCTAGTCGCTGAGTTGGTAGAGATCATCCTGCATGCCGTGAAACCTGACGACCAATTATGTTTTTATAAGAGCTGGTCAATGAACTCTGTCCAGTCTAATTCACACCCGATTAATTTTTCCAACGAAGCCTTCTCTTTGGAGGCGAACTAGTGAATGTTCTGACTAGTAAGTGATTATTAATTTAACAACGCTGGACTTTGCTTGTATAGACTGGGAAAAACCACGAAGAAAGTCGTCATGTTAGCAGGTCTCCGGGCAGAAGAAAGCCGCTAATGAATATTTGCTTATACATTCCGCTTTTGCTGCGTGGAAGCGAGCAATTTTTACTTGACTTAATTACTGGAAGGAAAAAGAAAACCAAGTTCACTAGAAAATAATTGGCAGGCGTGCCCTGGTAACTAACCTTAATGATTTAAATACGCATCAATACAACACGTTTTGAAATAAGGTTCGCTACCATTTGTCACGTGTTTATTAATTAAATGGCATGAAATACAGTCTTAATAGACCTACATATATTTATTTAACGTTCGAGAAGTAATGCATTAAAATGTTCACCTATGTTCTCTATTTCTGGTGCTCCGTCGAACAGAATGAACGTTCCCAGATAAAACTGAATTTAATTTCTTTAGAGATGGGGGAGGAATGTAGAAAGCTTCAGCTTCTGTATTATGGCACTTAAGACTGTTTTCCTTTCAATCATATTAAAAGCAACTTTTAAAATGTCCTAGTTTCTTATGATTTTCACATGTTAAATACGCACAAATTTTATCTCACAGTATTACTCAGGAACCTTGAATGCATTTATACTGAATCTACCCACAACATAAGGCCATGCTCCGTCTTCATTAGTCCTCAACTCGCCAGCTTCCACTTCCAACTACAAATCAGACGAACCAAGATTTGGTCGGGGTGTGAATCTGTTGGCGTTCCTGCATTGAAACTCTCCTTCCTTTGTCCTTGTATTATGTGATTAAAACATATGATCCCATTATTGACGGCATATAACAATATACGCTGGTGGTAAACTATCCTTTTAATGCCAGACATCATAACATAATGCAAACGACGTTCTTACTGTGTGTTTTTAATTTTATGGTCGATGACAAAACCGCACACGAAAATTGTGCGGACAGAAAAAAGCCAACTGTTATAGATGCTAACACAAAAATTAAATTATAATTATTGTGATGATAAAATTTAAAACAACAGTTACGTCATCTTTAATGCCCATGTACACACCATGTTTTGTATTTGCACCTAACACGAAACCTTCCATTTTCACTAATTAATTTATTATCCTGTTATAACTGGATGATGGATGTTACCGTAATAAGGCAAATTATGCTTGAAATGACAACTATTTTTTATAAAATACAGCTACGTTTCGTCGAGTTCGGCAGTAATAGTATTTCCATTCTTCATGTTGTTGTCCCCGTAAATATTTTGTTATTCCTGTTACTCCTGTTAATTATTTTGTTATTATTCCTGTACCATGTCTCGCCCAGTAAAGCAAGTTAGAACTCTTCAAGAAAGATTAAAAATCATAGAAGAAGTGGAGAAGAATCTATTTGAAAATAGAATCGACATTGCTAAACGCCTTAGATTAGCACCATATACTTTAAATTCAATAGTTGCAAAGAAGAAAGAAATCTGAAAACAAACTGACAAGTGCGGTAATTCATGCAAAAAAAAAGAGGAAAACCAGAAGAAAATCAACTTTCAGTGAGCTAGAAAGTGTCCTCTTCACTTGGTACCAGCAATCGCGGGCCTCAGGAATTCCTGTTGATGGCAACATCTTGCGGGAAAAAGCCAAGACGACAACCGCAAGACTGAATATTGAAAATTTTGCAGTGTCGAATGGATGGATTAGTAGATTTCAAGAACGACATGGTATGGTTTACAAGAAGTTAGCCAGCGAAAGTGCTGCTGTGGATATGGCTCGAGAGACTGCCAACAATGCTGGAGGGATATGAGCCGCAGGACATTTATAATGCTGATGAGACCGGACTTTTCTACAACGCCCTCCCAGATAGGACACTGGCGTTGAAAGGTGAATCTTGCCATGGGGGAAAACGTGCAAAACACCGGATTACAGTTCTTGTGTGTTAACAGTGACGGTAGTGACAAACGGGGTCCAATTGTAGTTGGAAAATCACTAAAACCGCGTTGTTTCAAGAACATAAACCATCCTTTCAAATTGTAGTGTAATGACAATGTAATAATTGTAGAGTATTATGGAGCCCTTCCCAAAAAGGAAATTATTGATAAGAAAAATCAAAAGGGTAAATTAAATTTTAACAAATTTTGTTTTCACCAAATCAAACTTGCATGGATGAACTTTTAGACTAGTTTTCTTATGTTGTCATATTGCCAGTAAGATGATAGCTACTTTATACTCTTGACTTTTGTGCATGAATTGTGCTTAACTACACTTTGAAGTTAACCACTTTGTTCATATGAAATACAGCTGTTTCATTCATGTCAAATTTTCCTGAATTTGTATTAATTCTGCCACGAACAACTCTGCTGGAGTCATGACACACCTTTTGAGAACACTTCAAGGAAAACAAGGCAATACTGAGATGCTGTAACCTTCATAAAACTTTAAATGCTAATGTGATAAAATTATTATTATTGTCATTATGCAACATCGGGACATATGGATGGTTGGGAACTTAAAATTGTCAATACCTTTTCCTGGTGATCCTTTCAATGTTTATGAACTGTCCTCAGGCTCTTCTACCAGCAGAGGCTCTTCTTCCAGCTGCTTTTCATATTGTGCCAATTTATGAAGCAATTTCTGGTTTTCATGCTACAA
Organism: Zootermopsis nevadensis; assembly: GCF_977971745.1. NCBI lineage: Eukaryota > Metazoa > Arthropoda > Insecta > Blattodea > Termopsidae > Zootermopsis > Zootermopsis nevadensis. Next base: position 7,623,599 of record NW_028259153.1, on the reverse strand, counting down.
TACATACAAAATATGAGAACATTAAACAATAAGGTAGATAAAACTGCATACACATGATCAATAAGAAACTGTTAGCAAATGATTACTTGTCACCTGTGATGGAATAGCTACAATAAGTAATTTATCTTTGTAGTGAAACCCTAAGCCAGTGCAGAAGTTAATTACGTGCATTTTATACAACACAAATGCATGCAGAAAATGGATATTTCAGTGCTAAGGAAAGAACAAATTATATATAGAATTTGTGTGACAACCATTCAGCATATCAAAGACAAGTGAACATTTGTAGGTTGAACAGCGCCATCATAATGTTCTTTGAACTGTATTCACTTCATTGAGCTAATTGTTTAAACTTCCTCATTAATACATTTTCTAATGATTCACTATTTAAACAGAAATAAGAACTATATAAGAATTAAACTTACATAAAATAAACACTGGAATATAAAAATAAAATTTTGTATCTGGTTGAGATATTAAGTTGTCCAATTTACGGACAATGAGAATAACTTCTGACTTCTTATCATTGTTCAACAACAGTGTTACTGTAACCAGCAACTTTAATTCCTGGAATACCAATTGTAAACAGACAGTATGGTGAAGATTTCCGTCTTCTGGGTTGTTGCGCTGTGTAGTCTGGTCGATGACTGGTCAGGGCGATGAATATTCATCGCCCTGATGACGGAGGCAGTATGACCTCTGAAACGTTGGTAAACATCGACCAGACTACACGGCGCAACAACCCAGAAGACAGAAATCTTCATACTCACTGCTGTGAAAACCTCAAATCTTACAAACAGTATGGTCTTCTAGGCCATGACAGTGTGTAATTTTGTAGATGGCAATTACCTTCAGCAAAAATGGAGGTAGTATGTTATTAGTAGATATACCTCTACATGTTTGAACATTTTTTCGCATTTCTCTTTTTCTTTACATAGGTCAGAATGGGTCCTCTGAGCAGCATTAACAGTGATGGTTTGTTGATCATCATCGACCCACTTCATAAATTGTGGGTCAGAGCCTTCTGTGAGATGATGTACAATATTTTTCTGAAAAGAGTAAAAACTTCAAAGCTACAACTGATTTAAATATCCGTTACTGTAACCAAATGTATTTGATTTTGTCAGCAAACTAATAAGTGAAGATGGCTATCTTCTGGGTTGCAGACATTATGAAGTATGGTAGAAATTCCATCATCAGGGCATCACCATGATGATTAAGACAACAGACAGTACAATAATTCAGAATACAGCCATCTTCATACTCACTGCTGTAAGGACCTAAAATCCCATTCAGCTAGTTTAACAAATTAGAAGAATGAGTGGAAATAAAGTTTTAATAACACATATTGTGGAAACACACATATCTCTATATCTTTCTTGGCATCAACTGCTTCCTCCACCTCCTCTTTTTCTGATTGAATTTTTACAGTTGTTTGATTCCATCTCTGAAAATACATAATTACCATGTGAAGTTCTTTCTACAAATTTTTTTGTTAGCCACAAATTGGGTTGTTAATCACTGGAGACTTTCAATGTATTAACTTTCTACCATTAGGATTTGGGGGTTACACAATAATTTCAGAATAAACTGTGATCTTATGGGTCATTCTGCTATAAATATATCACTTTAATAATTGTCCAGTTGTTTACTTTTGCCACAGGAACCAAGCCATCGTCCATTCAGGGGTAGACAAAGTAACACCGTTTCTTACACAAACCATTTTATACGCAGATGTTGATAAAAGCCGACAGCTGTCGTTCCATTCTTGCCGACTGTTGGTAGTAGTATGTTATAATGTGGCTACATTGCAGCCTAACAGTAAAAAGTCAATAATTAATATTTAACTATAACAAATAGCCGAAAAATAAGAGAAATAGTCCATGGATAGGGGAAACATGTAATTATTGACGCTGAAACAAATACGAATATGACAAAGTAACAGCAAGAAACGACGCCATCCTGGAGAATTCCTCCCCCCATCTACGTTACTCAACAATTACAAATCATTTAACGTCACACTTTAGTTCAGACCCAACAGTTATACTTTTGGTGAAGCAAATTTCCTATCACAAAAGAGTTTGTGCCCACTCACCTGCAGCACTTTCTCCCTCCAGCTAAACACAATAACTACTGTCCTCCGACTGAGAGAAAATCCCTACCGCGGATTCAATTTAAGAGCATGATTTTGCGGTGTGTGACGAGTTGCTACTAGCTAGCCTAAAGCATTCATTCTGCAATCACTGAAAGAATGACAGACACAAATCTTGCAAGTGTTCTAATGGGTATAGCTTTAAGATTACCTCACAGTGGCACAGTGATTGAATCTAGAACACAATACAGGTGCACTCACTACATGCTACTCTTAATTGTTGATGCTTTCAGCCTGTATGTAGTAATGGAACTCCATGGCCTGGTCACACTTCCCACCAATAGCAGCCCTCTATAATGTTTTTCAGGGGAATTGGCGGCTGAGTCAAGTTCTATTTGTCAGTGACCAATCAGCCCCCCAAAAAATTTGTGTCCTTTGTTCGAGTCCCGGCAAAGATGTTTTCTGTTGTTCGAATAGTAAGCACTAGACAATAATGACACTTAGGCAAATTCTGATTGTTTCTTGTAAAGGGTTTGATTAACTAAGGTCCCAAACCTCAGAGTTCCAGACGATAAATTTGTAAGAAACTGCCGTATTTCCGCTTAGTAAATACCGTGCACTGTTGGTCATATTATTTACTATAAAAATTTGTGATTTGTCATCGTCGTCAAAAAATGACGTCATCAAACAATGTCACGTTATATTTGTTTACTTGGCATTGTTGTACTAACACAACAATGCCGAGTAAACATATGACTTCAGTAACACACTAAACAAACCCCCGGAAGGAGGGGTTAGTTTAGTGTCTTAAACAAGATTTTAAAATGCAAACAACCCCCCCCCCAAAGGGGGGGTTGGTTTAGTTTCTTACCCAAGGTTTTAAAACGCAACCAACCCGCCCGAAGGGGGGTTGGTTTAGTTTCTTACACAAGATTTTAAAAACTCGACCAACCCCCGAGAAGCTCCAAAAGGAGCGCTCTGCTCTAGTCTACTATAATGATTTGTAATTTTCGTTATCTTCAAAAAATTATGTCATCAAACAGTCACGTGATTTGTTTACTCGGCATTGTTCAACAACGGTATTCACAGTTCAAAGAGGGGCAAACATACACACATCATTACACGAAGTCACAGAATAGCAGCAAAATTCTACTTCAACCAATTTTTCAGTGTCAGGAAAATGATCATTCCTTCTTTGGAAAGACTTCAATATCTTCGGGTAGGCAAGCACAAGAACGCATGCACTTATGAAATTACATTTTCTTCTCTGCATGGCGAGTTAACACTTCAATTTATCTGTACCCCACTTACAAGTTTTAATATCATCCTAAGAATACAAACCTGCACAATGATTAAAATGTATCACAAGATGAAAACTCACCTTGCTTGGAGGTGAGGCCCATGGGCAGTGCAAGCACAACGCTTCGGAATGGCACCACGGCCCACTGGTGCCCAACTTCCACTCACAGGGCCACTAGCACCTGCAACTTAAAGTGTAACAACATGAAGAAAAAAAATTATTCTTCCACATGCCCCATCAGTTGAGGACCCCTGTTCTATGAAAACGATAAAAATGCATAGTCTACAGTCAGTGACAAATTTTCCATCCCAAACTTCACTTTGTAGCATATTTGCAACTATACACAAGTTAGATTAATAAATATTACCATGAAGCCATACAATCTATAAATGTGCCATTTATTAACTGAACACATAATTAAAATGTTGAGAAACTGGCCTCTGGGTTGAACTGTAGTTAAACATATACCATTCTGACGTAATATGGTCACTGGATACGGCATACTACTATTGAAACTAAATGGCAGAATGGTCAAGAGTGGTTTATTATTCCAATGTCTGACAAATATCTTAGAGTAAAGTGACCTGATCATTTTACATTGTTAATCTTTTAGCCGAATGATATCAATGAACCCTGCAGACGATTAAGGACACAGCCATGAAATATTAGGTTACAGTGCATTATATTATATATATATCACAAATATAAAGATGGAAAGCATCACCTCAAGCCAGCCGACAAATAAACGTAACGCAAACTCCCAGCTGTAAATAAATAATCTTATTATTGTTGTTGTTGTCGTTGATCCCTTTCTGTGCATTATTTCCACAAACACAAATTTAAATTACATTATATTTGTCAGACATGTACCCGTTTTGCACTACCACTACAACTGATGACATGAAATTTGTTTAAAATTTAGTCTGTAGGCAAGTTCATGATCTAACTCTATACAAAATTGTACTTGCCGGGCTCTAGTGGTTCATCAGTTACCGCTACTAATATGAAAGCTAAAGCAAATTTTACACACACAAAAAAAATCCTTGGATGCAAATTTTCCAAAAAAAGATATATTACATCACAGAATTCCAAGACCTGACATGTTCTGTACGAATTTATTTATTTCATTTGGCTATAACAATTAACCCACTGCCACATCAGTGTCTACGCGATCTTAATATTACTAAAAGAAAAAACACATCACAAAGTTTCAAGGCACATAATTTCCTCTATTCCTTTCTCTCTCGCCATCATTTTCCACCTGTTCTTACCGAGTGACATCCGACTCGTACTTGCAGCTAGACTGTCACCTCCTGGCTGACAGTCCCCATGGGACCTAACATAATGAAGTGCTCTTCCATTGCTAAGAGCTTGGCCCACCTATAAAAATGCAATGGACATACAGAAGACCTAGCTTCAAAATTGCAAGTGCAAGTTATCAACTGAAGATGAGACTAATCTTCATCATTGCCACCCTAAAATTCACTTACAAAGAAATCTTTTACAATCACACAAAATGAGAAAAAGTGATTAAATCTGGGATAAAATATAACATTCAAAGTTCCATAAACTTATTCAACAATGAAATCTTCAATTTAAACTTTTCTGGTTAACTAATTAAAATGGAGGAAATATATTAATTATAAACTCAGTGCCTGACAGATCTTAACCCTTAATTGAACCATTCAGCAGATAACGTAGGTAAAGTGCCAAGAAATGTATGAACATTTTTGAAACATGTGTTTCCCAGAAACTTAAATTATAAAAATACCATGAAAGAAGTTAAAATCGTTGGTCAACACTGTGAAGCTTCTGTGCAAAATAATCAATTTATTCTTCAAAAAAATAATCCAACAGGTTCCTCTGCCCATTTTACCAAGGACATGTAAGTATATCAAAGTCAGGTGTGTCGACTTTTTCTTAAGTATCGGCCAATAAGCACTCGCACACAACCATAAATGCAATTATCAGTTCCATTTCTGAGAAAGGCCGGGGTTAAGATCTGTGCACAAGTACTTGAAAAACCAAGAAATTGAGCTCAGCAAAGTAACCGAATAACCAGAACTGGTTCTTAATTATTATCATATAGCTTACGGCATGAAGTTGAAAATAAGCAGTAACCATCACTTGGCAGATATTTTAATACTTGGTGACACAAACAATTCATTAGAAAAGCCGTTCAGATTAAATAAGACAATTTGATGTATGCAAAAAAAAAAGGCATTACTCACGTGACTACAAACTATTATTATCAATGTGACGCAATATACCAACTTCCTAGGCTTCCTCCACAGGGTGCCCTGCAGTCGGAAGCTGAGGTTGTCCACCGCACTGTGCCGTGACCTCTTGCCTTCATTTTGCCTTTTTCTGGGCATTGCTATGAAGATCAAAGGCAGAATTAAACACTACATCCAATATAAACGGAATGAACAACCTATAGAAATAAAATGCACTTTTTTTTACTTTTTTAAAATGCATATACAATATCTGCTGTCAAACTAATCACACAAACAATAAAGAAAGCAAACAAATTTCCATGCAAACATAACATCAATAACCTTCTCCATGAGATCATCATCTGTAACTAAAGTAAAACACAATGAAAAATATATCAACAGAATTCTATAACATATGCCCTTCCATATTATTAATATTAGAAACCTGCTCCGCGTAATACTGCAGTGCAGTCAGGACAAGGATGAGGACAAAGGTGATTATCGAAACGTCAGCGTATTCTTCATTCGGCCACCTCATAAAGCTCTTGTAACTCTGAGTCACTCAATGCCTGCACATCAGTGCCTACAACACACGTTTAAGGTTCCTGGCTCATTTCAACTATCTCTAATCATTTTGACATCCCGTATGAAATTATTACCACAATCATATAAACATCAATAAATTTGAGCAAAAATTTGTCTCATTCTGCCGCAAATATGTGGATTCAAAATCTTACAATCAGAGACTAGCGGAAACAGAGGCAGACTGATATCAGAATTCAGATAACAATGAAGACCACATCACTCATGCTCATAGCAAAACAATGCTGGACACCGACGTTGCAATTCTGGCCAAGGTAGTCGTATAAATAGGTAATGTTTTATCCACAATCAGCAATTACAAATGCGGCATTACAAATCGTCATCCTAAACAATAATGAGATCCTAAATTGCTGTACACCAAGCATGTCAAACTCAAAGGCTAACACAGGCCAAATAAAAAAGGTTTAAGTTTATGTGGGCAGCAAAAAAACAAAAACTTCAATTTTCATAGAAACGTAGGTTTATTTTGAAAAGTATAGTATAAAAAAAGAAAAAGAACAACGATAAAATTAATGTTTTCTTCCTGACACTTGGCATCTCTTCTCTGCTACTATCTTTCCTACTTCGGGGGAAATCTTGTTCGCAGTGATTAGTTTCAAAACTGACCCAAGGTGAATGTCAGTAATTCTGGATCTGACAGAAGACTTATTTCCTTTCATAATTGTAAATAACTGCTCACACCGATAAGTACTTCCAAACATGGAAATAATTTCATATGCGAATTTTCAAGTATTTTCAAACCTGGCAGGTAAATATTTGTAAACTCCAGGCACGCCAACTTCACTGAACTTTGCCTTCAAATTAGGTTACGAAATTTTTATTAAAACGTTTCTTACATACTGTTATATTGGCTAGGCCGCAAAAATATTCTTTGTGGGCCGTATGCGGCCCGCGAGTTTGACATGCTTGCTGTACACTATTTTTATTTGTAGTGTTCTGTCTGACGACAGGTCCATATATTATGAACAGGATCCTTCCAACCTCTTCAGGTTGTCAGGGACCTGCTCATATATATATATATATATATACATTCTTGGCAGAGATGATCAGAAGTGGTTTGCCACTGCCTTCTTCTGTGTGTGAGTGGAGTAATTGTTGGGATGCCACGGAGAAACCGGGGAAGCCCCCGGAGGAAAACTCCGCGATGCCTAGACCACGGCCTTGCCCAACACAAGTTATAAATTTGAGCACCACTGGGAATTGAACCCGGGACCCCAGGCTTACAAGGCTAGTGTTCTGACCGCTAGACCACCGTGGCGGCTGTACACTATACTACCTCTTAATTAGGCCTTCTGCAAATACAAGAATGTTCCCCTTTCCCAGCTACAACAATTAACCAAATGGCTGTTGGCAATGCCAGCTTCCATTTCAAAATGATATCTATTCTACCTCTAACAATTAAGAAAGCCGAGCACACTGTACTTGGACGAGAGTTATCTTTTACTTTAATTTATAGAAGCAAACGCTTACTGCAGGCTACAGAAAATGAAAAAAGAAAAATACAAGTTCCCAAGGGTCCCCTAATGGATCATATACACTTCCTTAGCATCGATTCATACACGTCCCAACATCTACGTTTTGATCTACCAGGCTTTCATCTTGCATTAATTTCATTTACCCCATGCATGCTGCATGCTACATGCTCAGTCCCTCTAACCTTCCTTCATCTGATCGCATTAATAATATTTGATGAACAGTTCAAATTATAATGATATGTTCCACTAACAGCAAATAAAACACTAATGTCACAATCAACCTGTACAATTTTAAAATAAATGTGAGGTCATCGCCCTGATGAAGGAGGCAGTAAGGACCTCCGAAACGTCGATAAACTTCTACCAGACAAGGTATCAAAAAAATTTGAATGTTAACAAAGCGTAAAGTGATTTAATTAACTAGCAAAAGAGAAACATTACTGCAGTCACACTAAGTAATTCTGATATATGTTCTTGACAACAATAATAAGAAATGAATAGACGGGCGATCGTTATGGCATGCATGGCTAACATTTTTGAATTGCTCTGTGTTATAACTCTGTTACATTCCAGTAAAAAGTCAATAATTAATATTAAACGTGTTATCAAAAGGAGGATATAAATTTAAAAATAATGAAAAGAGGCAAAGAAAAGTTGCAGTTTCACTTTTCCTTATTTAAAAATAACGTCAGAATTTATTATAAAGTTTATTTTTTCAAGGCCACGAGCGCTGTTCATCTCATCGCCCCTAAGGCCACATGTTATGCACACATCGCTTAGACAATGGTAGTACATTTGCGTATGAAGTTCGCTTATTTATATTTATAAACTTCAACAAATAGCCAAAAAATGCAAATAAAAATAAGACAAAAATCCACGGGTGGGGAGACGTGTATTTACTGACGCTGCATCAAATACGAATCTAAGAGACTACATAAAACGACGCCATCCTGCAGAATTCGCCTACCCCCGGTTTACGTTTTACTCAAGAATTACAAAACATGTAACGACACACTTTAAATCAGACCTAACAGTTATACATCTGACGAAGCGAATTTCATATCTCAAAAGAGTTTGAACACACTAACCTCTGTTTGATATCCACTGCAGAGAATACACACACAAACCACACCCAGCCAACCGCCTGCAAGTTGTCCGAATTCCCACTACGCGGCACTAACGTAGCAAATCATAGAATGTCAAATGTAGATTCCAAAAATTGTAATAGTAATTCATTTCGTATATTATTGTGTGCATAGTTATTGTGTATATAGTTGAAATTACCGGTTTATTTTTTTAGTAGTTTACACTAAACTTAGCATTTTTATTCCTTGAGACCAGGAAGAGCACAGAATGATCGAAATTTCCGGAAACGTGTCATGAGTCCATTTCCGGTGTGGACGGTTCGTGTAACTCGGAAATTAAGCAGGTATAAAGAACGGCGCCAAATCAAAGAGATTCAAAACTAAAGACTACAACCCAAAAAATGTGTCCTTTGTTTGAGTCCCGACAACGATGTTTTCTGTTGTTCAGATAGTAAGCACGAGAGAATAATTGAACTAAGGCAAATTCTGATTGTTTCTTGGAAACGCTTTGTTTAACTAAGGTCACAAACCTGAAAAGTGCCTTCAGTTCCACAAGATAATTTTGCAAAAAACTGTCGCATTTCCCCGTAGTAAATGCTGTGCACTATTAGTCATATAATATTATAAGCAGTAATATTATGATTCTGGCTTCAGCGTCCAGGCCGGCTTTGGGGCCCACACAGCACCCTGTCCAATAGATACCGGTTCCATTTCCCGGGGTTAACCAGGCCGGGGCGTGACGCTGACCGCTCACCCTAGTTAGTCCCGAGGTTAAGAGTGAGTAGGAGCTATGTGTTCTCTCTCCCCAAACGCGTACACGGCGTATAAAGGGACAGCATGTTTCTTACAGAGACTGCAAAACACCAGGTCGCAAACGGCAGTGACGGCATATTGTTGCAGTGAACTTTAACCACGTATGGTAGACAAATGCAAACAGAGGCCTACATTTGAAACAAAACAATTGAAGGACACTCTTGCCCGTAATTGCGAAAATTACCGTCATTATAACTAGTGGTGATACTTATTTTCCATATCTTGAACAGAATGCATCAACTGTCTCCATCCTGAAGAGTCTTCAGGATGGATGGAAATCTGCCACTCATGTAACTGTAGACTTATTAGCTGCCACAAAAATATAATTTTATATTAAGATCTTTAATTTGTCACAGCTAGACGATACCAACATATTTTTGCCTCATACCCATGTTTTAATGCAATACAGTCAAAAGTTCTGGATGACTTTCTGTTTTCAGGTGTGAACAATAATCACACCTTTCAACATTCTTAAGCATAAAATTTCGCAATTTTATGATATAATGTCAAAATGTAACTAGACGAAAGTAACAAATCTAATTTATATTTTACAGATGCATCAACAGTAGTTTCAGCTCCTACTGGGTCAGGGAAAACAGTTATTTTTGAACTGGCAGTCATCAGATTGCTAATAAAATTAAAAGATGTTGAATGTAGAGGAGAATACAAAATTGTATATAGTATCATTATCATTAGCAACATGAGCTAATTATACCATCACTTCTTAACCACAAACTGGATGTAAATACGAATTACAACACACAAATTGTATTATAATTCTCCACATGTATATACATTAAATACACAATAATGAAGAAACTGCCCTGAAGATTAAAAAAACAACATAAAATGTATATAATATAAACATTAATCATAGTCCAACCTAAAAGAAATGTATGTTATTGTCAAAATGTGATGGCTCAGAGTAACTGTTTGTAGTACTGAGTAACAAATGTTTCTTTCCCTTTGTTTTAATGTGAATGGAAATTTGATGTGTGTACTTTCATCAGGAATGTCTGATATGGACTCAAAATGTGCATTCTGAAATTCAAGAATGGCAGCAGACACAAGCAGTTGCAGAATGTTTTTAACAGTGTTATAACCTGCTTATGATGCGATGTTGGATGAAAGACTATGGAACGAATGAACAGTAAGACAGACAAAATGGATGAGAAACCACTATGCCCTTTAGTAAATTTGAGCATGAGAATACAATACAATCGACATAATTTAGGAGTCATAGGAAAAGGGCATGGTTTATCACAAATAACTGACACATTTCTGAGTTTGTTGGCAGCAATACATCTGAAACTGAATTAAACTAACTTTCTTTTCTAAATTTATGTGATTTTATCCTCTGCAACTTTCATTGAAACACAGCTGTTGCACAGATCAACAAATACCTTCATGTACATTTTTTGTAATGCAACATCACAGCTGACTCATATCAAATCCTACCACAGAACTTAACACAGCAACAAAATCATTACTCAAATGGAACCATAATCATGTAAATATATTCTGATAGTTTACTGTCATTGTACTCATCACAGTGGCTCCTGTGAAGGCCTTGTCTTCAGAGAGATTCCAAGACTGGAGGCCTTCTCTTGGTTTGAAGTGCAAAGAACATACAGGCGACACAGACGAATATGATCTATCTAGTCTCTCAACTTACCACTTGATCCTAACTACACCAGAGAAATGGGACTCCCTCACCAGAAAGTGGAAGGTCAACAAGGGAATAGTTCAGATCGTCAAATTATTCCTCATCAATGAGGTAGGAAGTTATGACGTGGAACATGTATTCACACCATAACAAAAGGTTTGTATTACTTACATGTCAGCATTTAGGCTAAGTACATGTTAATTCAGGGAATAGGTTTGAAGCATATCTGCTCATGTATCACTACTTTGTTTACATTTGATAAGAATTTGTGAATAGTAAAATAACTGTAATGTTTGACATACTTGCCTTTCTTAATCCATAGGTGCATCTTCTGAATGAAGAACAGCGTGGTCCAATGCTGGAAGCAGTGGTGAGTCGTATGAAGACAGTACGGGGGGCTATTTGTGTCACACAACGACAAACGCAAGAACAGCACCACAGTGACTCGCAGACAACAGTACAAAATCACAAATATATGTTTCTGAGATTGGTGGAGAATAATTATGTAAATTGTTACAGCATGAGCCTTTGCATAATACAGAATTTAAAAACAGGAAAAAGTTATTTCCTTGACAAGATAAAATACAATACTTCACATGTTATAGAATCAGTGTCTGACAAGGATGTACTTTCGCTCCCTTTTCTACTTTCTGGCATGTTTAACCTTTAACCTATTAATGCCCAAGGATATTCTCTTGAAAAGTATACATTTTATTATGTATTATAATTTGGCATTAATATAATCTAAGCAATTTAAAGAACTGTTAAATAAATCAAAACACCTGAACTGAAAGACAACTTCCTTTCCACAGCTATCTGAAATACGTTTCCGCAAATATACTACCTTAAGCTACTAGTTGTTATGTTGTACATCTACACTGAAGTATTATAAATGAGTGCAACACATCCTCAAAAATTATTTACTTAACATACTTTGCAATACTGTAAAAACAATATGTAATGAATAACCAATATAGTGTAAATGCTTTGTCTACTACTTCAGAAGATTTGACATGTGTCTGCAGGGGCAGGCAGTATATGTAGGCACAAATTAGATAAAGTACTTAAATCCATGTCTATTTAACCAACAATTTGAGGCTAAAAGAAGTAAAAACCTGGCATTTATTTTTATTTTTTCTGAGATTTGTCTAAAAGTAGAACTATACAAATTATGCAAGTTACATTAATTTCAGAAACTGCCACCTTCTCCATATTCAGAGACAACATAAAAGTATTAATACATTACATAAATCTATTCCTTATCACCACACCTTCTATAAGAACACAGACAAACTCAACTTGTGGAATGCTGCCTACACATTTTGATACTGTTAATCAGACAGCTGAAAATGCGTAACAAAAATTCTATCACAACAGTATATTGATATTGTGTACCACATATCCAATAATCATTGATCTTCATGTAAATTGCGTAATGTACTTACAACTTGCACTGATCCACTACATGATTCAAGATACTTCTGTGCACGCTACTCTTCTTCCCTAAGTTTGGTATCAGCATATTTCATGTACTTTTAAACACCATTTGTTTGAAGATACTGAGGTGCTTTCATTTTATAGAATGCTTCCGTTGCTTCCATACAAGCTTTCTTTCTTATTGCTGGCAGTGGGGAGGAAGAAGAAGAAGAAACATGCACTCCTTATAATTTTAATAATGTTAGGAAAATCTGCATCACATATAAATGTTCCTTAAAGGTTTATTTTCATCACTACATATGACCACACCTCACTCCACCCTATGCTCTTAGCTATGAACTCAGGAGGTGCTACTGTCAAATGCATAAACAATATCCACAAAAGCTCCCAGAGTTACAAGCCCACCCTTAAGTGCCCATATATGCACTAAAATATTTATCAAACCATGCTGCCTTTAAGGAGCAATACCATTTATCAAAAAGTATAAATGTTTAAAACCACTATTAATTAGCATAAGATTCCATGACTCCAATAACCAACTGTGAATCAAACGCTTCTCCATTCTCTGCATGCACCAACTTCATGACAGAGTCCTGCAATCGCTGCTTAATGTCACAAAATATGCTTTGATTCCAGCTGTCCAACATCAACTAAAACAAGAATATAACAATTACAGCAGTAAAAAATAATCTGTTCAACTATGTACCTTCTCAATGCAGCATCAAGAATCTGCTCGCTTCTTGTGGAATGATAAGGTTTATTACTGTGTTTATAACAGCTTGTAATTTTACATGATCCTCAGTCAAGAAAATCCAGTTTACACCCTATTCCTTGAAGATCCATTTTACTATTATCTTACCACCTATGTTTAGGTCTACCATGTGGTCCCTTCCCTGCACTTTGCTGGCTAGAACTGTGTATGCATTTCACATCCTTCACACACACGCTACTTCCTGCTAATTTAATCGTCTCTTATTTGACTATCCTAATAATATTTGGTGAAGAGCACAAATTACAAGGCACCTGATTATATAACACTTTCAACCCTCTTGCTCCTTCCTACCCTTTAGGTACAAGTATTCTCCCCATGACTTTCTTTCCAAACGCCTTCATCTATGGTCTTCCATTAGGTTGGGAGACCAGATTTCACATCCACAAAAAAGAAAAGTAAAATTATAGCTTTTACACATTAATCTTAGGATTTCAGATTGGATGCAGGAAGACAAAAGAGTGAAGCAAACATTCCCCTGAATTCAATCTGCTCTTAATTTAATCTTGAAAGTAACTTGTGTTTCATATCATGCCACAGTACCTGAAATTTAGCCCTAAATTCTGGTGATGAAACATGAACACTTACTTAACTTCTCTGTGTGTGCTATTTCTATAAAAATCAAACTAATCTCTTCAAAAATATGATAATTACTATTAATTCTGGGATATAACCTGAAACACTGAAGAAATGTTTCAGTACTCTGTCATTGTAAAATTGAATTTTATCAATTTAAAATATAAACCTCTCCTTTATTTTAGTTTCCCTATACATTCAACACAACAAACTCTTTCAAGACATGTATTGCACCTGGATGATATAGAAAAGAAAAACCTTTCTAATAATGTAGTTGTCTCTCATGATAATGTTCTTATATAAATGTAATTGCCTGCTTTTCTCAGGAAATGTATACCCAATAAAGACCATAAAAACAACTAGAATGTTATCAGATATAACATTTTTACCTTATATTGTAAATTTTTGAAAATATATGCAATAAATTCATATAATTTTATGACACTTAAAAACCACTTTAATTAGTGAAGATGCCTGCCTTCTGGGTTGCACGTGGTGTGGTAGAAGTTTACCAACATTCCAGAGGTCCTTGTTGCCTCCATCACCAAAGTAACATCTCTTTGTCACTAGAAAAAGGCATGGTAGTACTTTACAAACATTAAAAACAAGAAACTGGTAAGCCATCTGTCAAAATACTGATCTTGAGTTTCGATCTAAGGACAATCTGAATGTCATTTAGACACTATACATACTCATTTTATATGCAGTGTTTATTTTCCTATCTCCTTGTTGAAGAATGTGAACTGCAAGTATTTCAGTATGGAATGTATGAACAACAAAACATACTACAAGGCAACAGTCAAATCATTATCCATACTTATCTTACTATACTTTCACCTTTTTGAGCTTTCTTTTCAACAGAGATGGTCTTTCCTGTGAGAGATGTTTCCAACTGTCTGAAGGGAGTTGGTAAGTAGTTACACTGTATGAAGAACTTCCTCCATTCTGCAATATAAGCCTTAAGAAGTGCTTGATCCTCCTGATGTCACAGTACTCGCTGGAAAGAACACAATTATAAAACTGAAATGAAAAGACAGAAAACAATATATATGCTTAACTGCTTTCTGATTATTCAAAAATATTTCACACACAGTGAATGACATGTTCTGCTGTTAGCATATTATTTATCACCTGTTGAGCTTTTTTGATAAAATCCATTGTCATTCTTCAGCGAATCTTTAACTTTTGGTGGTCCCTTCTCATCCCACAGGCACACCAAATGTACAGAATAAATGAGTTCTTGCCATTCAGTCTGCATTACTGGCTCCTGCTGCAATAATTGAAGGATAATTGGTCTTACAGCTGGCCATTTATCCTCAAACAAAAGTTGTCCCTTATCCTGAAACAAAACATTCTGTCAAATCATACAATTTCTTTCCGCATTTCATTACTGAAGGATTGGAAATTCTACACCGAAAAAAGTAAAAGCAGTATGTACTATAAAACATTAGTTTCACTTGAACTAAAACAAATATTTATTTCATTTTATGACAATTTCAGTGAAAGTCATATACCCACATAAACAAGTCACCACAGGTATATAACAATGCAGTGTTAAGGTAAACTGTTTATTTAAATAAAGGTATCGACTGGCATGTTATGTCCCGTTTTAAATTTACTGCATTTTATGTACTCCACTAATATGACAGCATTGCTCATCCTTTATTTTATTATTTATTATTGACTGCAAATGGGTTTATACCCGGTGGCAGTGTCCTACAATAACATACAAAACAATGAGACATAACAGAACAATGAGATACATCACCACAATGAGACAGAACAAAACAATAAACAAAAGGACACAACAAAAACAATAAGACACAATAAACAATGAGATACATCAACACAGAGACAGAACAAAACAATAAAAAAAGGACACAACAAAAACAATATGACACACAAACAATGAGATACATCAACACAATGAGACAGAACAAAACAATAAACAAAAGGACACAACAAAAACAATTAGACACAATAAACAATAAGATACATCAACACAGAGACAGAACAAAACAATAAAAAAAGGACACAACAACAACAATATGACACACAAACAATGAGATACATCAACACAATGAGACAAAACAAAACAATAAACAAAAGGACACAACAAAAACAATAAGACACAACAAACAATGAGATGCATCAACACAGAGACAGAACAAAACAATAAAAAAAAGGACACAACAAAAACAATATGACACACAAACAATGAGATACATCAACACAGAGACAGAACAAAACAATAAAAAAAGGACACAACAAAAACAACACATCCCACTCAAAATCAACCAACTCATAAATTACAAAACCATCCAACCTCAAGTACTTAACTTAAAAAAAAAAGAACTTAATACTCCTAGACATAAGACAATAACTGTAATGTATTACAAACGTCATGAACTGATGCACTCACACAACAATACAATGAGACACAACAATACAACATACCACACTCAAAATAAAACATCTGACACACAATAAAAAACACACATCCACTAATTAATCACAATACTTAGAGTAGAATATAAAGTCCGCTCTCAGTACATGAAAATTTAATCCCAAAGAACTACAGCCCTTCATCACTTGGAGACTAAGACACTTCACTTCCCTTATCACCATTTATTCCCAACTTAATAACCCTTAGCTTGTAACTACTTTTCTGACCCTCTTTCTAAAGGTGCCTAATTTACAGGGAAAAGACTCTAGCACGCCTGGAGGTAATTGGTTCCAGCTTCTTATGGTCCTATTTACAAAGGAATATTTGCCTACATCCGTTCTTTGTTTCCTAGTCCTAATTTTCCGAGTATGATCGTCCCTGCCCAGGTAGCATGGCTTTAATAATCTATCCTCTATCATTTTCCAAGCCCGGCCCCCCGTGTATGCTTTGAAAAGGGCGCACATTCGGGCTATCAATCTACGCTGTGCCAATGTTTCCCAACCAGATTCGTTCGTGAAATTTGCAAATTTAGCCGCTCTCTTCTGCACCCGATTTAGGGCTCTTACCTGTCCTTCCCTGTAAGGGTCCCAACACACAGCTCCATATTCAAGTATCGGTCTCACTAGCGACGTATAAGCTAAACGTTTCGTATTGTTATTTCCCTTTTTTAGTATACGCATTACGAAATGGAGAGCCTTCCATGCTTTAATTAGTGTATAATTCACATGATCTGCCCAGCTCAGATCCCTGCGAATAAGTATTCCTAAGTACTTAAAGCTATTTGTCTCTGGAATTAATTGATCCCCAAAAAAGTAACTCAGCTTATCCTTCACCCTAGCTCTATTGAAGCTGACTGCTTTACTTTTACCTGGATTTATCTTCATTTCATTTTCTACCGCCCATTCCCATAATCTATTCATATCTGTCTGTAACTTATCAATGTCACTACTATCCATTATTTTCCTGTATACTATACAATCATCAGCGAAAAGCCGTATATGTGAATCAATGTTTTTCCAAATATCATTAACATAAGCTAGGAATAGCAAGGGACCTAATACGCTCCCTTACGGCACTCCTGACGTTACCCTGACTTCATGAGATAGCTGTCCGTCCACTCTTACTCTTTGCGAACGTCCTAAGAGAAATTCCTTTACCCATACCACCACCCTCAAGTCCACACCGGTTGCAGCAATTTTTGTAATCAGCCTATCTTGTGGGACTAAATCGAATGCCTTTGAGAAATCTATTATAACCGCATCAGTCCTGATTCCCTCGTCCAATGAATCAGCAACATCTTGACAAACCGTGACTACTTGACTTTCGCATGAGTACCCTGGTCTAAACCCATGTTGACCCTCATATAACCACTCACTCCTTTCCCAGACTTGCCTTAGATACCCTGCTATAACGTGCACGGGTTAACTCTCCTACCTTCAACATAGCCGACATAACAGTTTGAACGTGGCCAAATGAGTGCTTCATTTTGTGTATGTAACATCAAAAATTATATTTTCATAGCATGTAGCTAATGATTAATAAATTCTACATATTTTAAAATTGCAATACGTTTTAAGTTGTTTAGCAATTAAACGAATTAGACAGTAGCTACAATACTTTTTTTCAGAATCTCTACCCAGTAGAGTTTTGAAACTATGTACAAGCGGGGGGGGGGGGGGAGGGGGGGGGGTCAAAATGCATTGGCGACATCTATTTGCAGTATTGTAGACTCTTTAGTATTCGTGGATAATATGTGACCTATGTAACCTCTAACCCCTGCTGGGGGTTTGTAACTCAAAATATTTTATCAATTATTAATTAATGTGGTTCAGACCTGTTCATGTGATGATTGACCTTGTTTCTGGCACGCCAGCCAATCAATTCTGGGACGAATCTTCGTGAGTGCGAGGATCAGAGATGGTTCTAGGTTCAAGCGGTTCCTGCGTTTCGTTTTGATTGGTGTCAGTGCTGAGAAGCCTTGCTCACACAAATACGTTGATGGGAATTGCAGGAGGTGTGAAATGGCAGCGTCACTAAGCTCCTTGAACTCTGTGCGAGCAGCAATCCAAAAGTCGCAGATTGACATATTTTCGAATTTTATTTTCAGTTAACTGTCAACGGACATTTCCAGCAGGTTTTCTTTTAATTTTAAGGGAAGATCAGAGGAATTGATGGCGGTGGTATAAAAAGGGTTTGTAATCCAATCTTGGGTATTGTTTTCTCTCTCAGTTTCTGGAAAGTATTTCTAAAATTGTATCCTGAGATGTTCCAAGTGGCCAAAGCTTGAGGTAAGGGATTATATTCACATGCCAGCAACTCCATATGGAAGATCTCGTTGAATCTAGAGGACTCTACTTCTGTGATGTCGGCTACCGGAGGATTTCTGTAGCCACTTTCATCCTTAAGGTAGGATAGCAACTGGTTGTATTTATGTCATGTTAATGGCATCGCCCGATAGTTTGATTTTATTTGTGCTGTCACGAATACTAAACAATTTGAGGTAAAATCGTCATTTAACCGTTTTCTACAGCACGAGGTTGTTTTACTTCAAATACCTTCTGCATTTTTTTTAAATATTTCAACTTTTACAGCAACACGAATAAAATCTCGTGAATTAATTTCGTAACTCTTTTAATCCGAAAATGGTCTAAAAAATTTAAGAACTCCTAATAATCACTGCTTACAGTGCAACCTATAAATACAGAATGTAGCGTTAAAAGTTGCTAAAGCTGATGGTACATGCACGGACTACCACTCTGTTCGAAGTGTCGTGAAAAATAAGAAGTTTTCCTTGAGTACAGTGAGTAACAGTAGCCATAGTTGCTTGTTGCTTTTCAGTTTTAAACGATGATGAACCAACTTCTTCTTCTATGGCTCTCCGGTCCGTATTCGGTCCACGGCCTCCCCAATTCTCCTCTTCCATTTGGTCCTCTAGTTAGGTCCATTCTGTCCGAGGTTTTGAATGAGGTTTGATGAACCAACTGGCAAGTATGAAATCTTCATATTAACTGCTGATATCGCAGTAATGGATCGTAAATTCTGTTCCTCGGAATTAAAATCGTAGAAGGTCAATGTACGTGATCCTGCTTTGCTAAAAGCGTCGGAAAACTTTTTGATAGTTCCGAGACAAGAGATATTTAGACTAGACACATTTGAAATTTAATTTGGTAACGACTATTTTGATAAAGAAGAACACAGAAGTTTTACTTGACAAGTTGCCTCACGCGATACATCTCATCAGCAGCAACAGACCGACAAGGCTTCTGCCGCGACAAAACCCTCGTTTTAGTTATGAGGCTCTGTTTACCATTTCCAGCAATGCGTTCCTTACGCAGGAATGGTGTCTTCTAGCAAGGGACGATGTCATACGCTTGCGCAGGACTCTGCCCTTTTTGCCCTTAGCTTGTTGGTACTGCTAGGTCCAGAGACAGGGACTAGCTCTACGGATTGGGCCCAACAGAGTCGGATTTTTACCTGGAGACGGAGAAAGACTCCAGTCTCCAAAACGCCATTTTTATTGCTTTTTGGTCTTGGGTTATGCATTAGGTACAAAAAATAGTTTGCTTCAACAGCTTAAGAGAGACTCGAGTCTGTCACCTTAGATCGTGTAATTTCCTCTCCGAAACGAAAGAATTGCCTTGGCGTCGTTCTGTTATCGCGGTTGCGTTCCTGTCAACAGAAACCATTCTTCTTGTCAGGAGTCGAACCCAGTGTCCAGGCCTTCGTTTCCGTAATCTCCTTTTCGAAGCTGAGAAACTCTGATCCTAGCGTCGTTGTTCTGTCTCGCTTAGTTTCGGAGTTAAAGGAACCGCCCTCGCCGGAAATCGAACTCAGGGCACTTACCCGGTGTCCTACGTGAGCGATTAAGTGCGAGCGGTGCGATTTGCGTGGGTGAAGCGGAAATATCAAACTGGCTGTTTGTATGGCGCTGTCCTAGGTTACAGCGAATCAGTCAAGAGAGTAAAGCGGCCGGATTCCGAGATCAAATATTTTGATATTTTCGCGCAGGTCGCTGCGCTGGCCAGTTAGGCGCATGCGCAGATAAGCTCTGACCGTGCAGTACACTGAAGTTGCATGCGCAGGAAGGCCGTGTGTTTCTCTCCCGCAGGACACAACAAGCGATTCCCTTATGTCATATGACACCCCATGCTGCTTATCCAGCTCGCACAGCTCGCTTCTTATCGCTTACCTAGGACATTGCCTTATACCCCAGAATACTGACCTTCCTGTGTTCTCTCATTTGTCCTATGGAATAAATACGCCATATTTCTTCTTCACGAGCCGCAAGCGAACGAGTAAAGAAAAGCCAACCCTCAATTTTGAGATTCGCAGTATTTACTAAGGGAAAATACGACAGTTTCTTACAAATTCATCTTCTGGGTCTCAGACAGTTTTCGGACTTGTGACCTTGGTCAGTCAAATCATTTCCCAGGAAGAAACAGAATTTGCCTTAGCTCCATTCTTCCCTCGTACTTGCATTCCGAACAACATGAAACATCTTTAGCGGGATTCGAAGGAAGGAAATATTTTCTTTGGCCCAGCGCCCGGGCACCTCAAAAATCAACTTTAAAATTAATCAAGTATTCTGAAACCGGACGTTATTTTTAAATAGGGGCAACTGGAATTGCAGTTTTTTCTTATGCCTCTTCTCATTATTTCTAAATGTATTCTCTTCTTATAGGGAAAGTACTTATTAATTATTGACTTCTTAAATTCATGACTGAATGTAACCAAATTATAAATCAGAGTAATTCTCATTGTGTTTTTCCAACTATCAACAATGTGTAAATATGGACCGACAATGGTCACCCTTTATGCGTGTATAACAATGCAAGAAAAAGCATTGAAATTTCTAACACGCCTGCAACAAATATGGCTCTTTTCTCATTTGTTATGCATGCAATATAATTGCCTGAATGAACCGTATTGCACTCCATTCCTTTACCTAAGAAACTAATTGTTACGTTATCTGTTTATCCTGCATTGTTGTGTTACATTACTGCCGTCAACAATCCGCTTTCGTTATTGCGGAAAGAGCTGAGCTGTGAATCGCTTGTAGAAGTGCGTAGTACTCCGTGTTGCCTAGGCCACGGCCTTGCCCAACACAAATTATAAATTCGGGCACCGCCGGGAATCGAACCCGAGACCCCAGGATTACAAGGCCAGCGTTCTAACCGCTAGACCACCGTGGCGTTAGAACGTACATAGCTTACCAAAACTTTTTCGCAGTGAATTTGATATGAGAAATGTGTCATAATGTTTGGGAAGTTGTGCAACATTTCCGTGCCTAAGCACTGTATTTAGAGAGATCGCTCGAGGGATTTGAGAGGAAGAACAGTAAATTCAATTTGACCGTGAAAAATTTCCTGGAATAGCTTTCGAGCGAAATGAAATTTGAACACAGTGGACGGATATGTAGCCCGTAGCAGGTGGAAACTAATAGAAGACACAGCAAATGCAGACTTTGATGGGGAATAAGAGAGAGAGAGAGATGTCTGTGCTAGAGACAGATTCTCTTTTGTTTAACTCTTTGGTAACCTAAATAGCTTTTTGTCGTTTTGTTGGACGGTCTTTAGAGCAAATTATTTCTGTGAATTTTGACTTGTTAAGAGTGTCTCGAGGGCGCTTGACAGTGTGAGGTGAAGCAACTGACTGCTGGGAAGTTCTGACCAAATTTCCCACGAGCTTTCATATTTAAGTATTAGAAGGGACAGAAAATTCTAGAGCAGTCGGAAGGTTACGTCATTTGGGGTGAAATAGCGAAGGTTCTATTGTTCAGGCTATCTTATCAGTCTGTTAGTGGTCGCATGTTTTCGATGAGAAATTGCTGGGAAATTGTACGGTTTTACGATACTGTATCAACTAATAATGCTATGTAGCGTAGAACAGTACAGATGGATTTTATTTTCAAGTAGCCATTCTTACGGCTGACGTTTCGGTAACTTACATTTCGAAACGACTGTTACGAAACGGGTTTCTTTGAGGTGCTTTCAAATATTATAAGGATATTCCATAAGTGTATAATCAGTGTAACGTATTTTTAATGCAAAGTAATAATAATTCAATTCAATTTATTTATTAATGTGCATGACAACAGCCAAACAAACTAACAGATACAGTATAGAAACTGCCAAATACTGATACCATTAGAGTGTATAAATATTTTTAACTATACAGGGCTATATAATGTTACAAAAATGTACGCGGTTTGCATAAAACACACAGAAACACGTGAGGTTGAAAACTTCTGACCTATACCCTTTTCAGTTATTTGCCATATACATTTAAAATATTCCCTACTTTCTTGCAGTCATTAGAATTCTCTTTTAAGTCAGAAATTCTTTTCGTAATGTCTTAGCCTGTACTTCTCTCCCTATCTCCCTTGATGGCAGAACAATTATTTTGTATTTCTCATATTTCTTCGTTTTATTTATCCTTCGCTGTACTTCCACATTTCCGTTATACATCTTATCGTGTGTCTGCCTCCTTATAATTCAGGCGTCTCGAGGTCCTGAACACTTTTGAAGCAGACTTTCTGCAGATTGACAGCTCTCATGTCATCTCACAGGCTCAAAAGGCAAGTTTTCGCCAGCGTGGTGTGTGTGTATACAATACTTCAGCCAACTCTGTAGGATAGGGAGAGGGGGGAGAGACAGCTTTAATCTGTGGTAATTGGTTTGACGCTCGGTGTCGAGTCTGTTGCCTGTTATCTGTGAACTGTCAGACACGAGCTTAGATCCTCAGCGGTATCATATTCACGTGCCAGTCCTATACCTCGTATTTATCTAACTTGACTTCGTGTTCTGAAATGTCGGTCAGGTCTGTACTCTCTAAGCTGAAAATACCGTTCATGTCCCCACATACCATCATCCAGTTACACGTTTCTTTATTTTATTACTAATGTCCCCGAATGCGGAAAGCAAGAAACTGGTAGAACTAGATCCACCGATTATGGCCGCTGACCTTGTAGGGAGTGCCCAGTATGCGGACCACTCAATGAAGGAAGGAAGGAGTTTTCGTCGGTCGGTACAGTCTGTGTCAGTGCAGCAGTGTAGAAGCCTGATAATTGTTGTCTTGTGACTGTGCTGTGTTAACAACATGCCACCCGTTCGTTGCAATCTCCTTTCTGGTCGTTGATAACGCCTCAGACAGACAGACCACCGACGTCTTAATCAAAGAAGGACGAAATGAAAGCCTGGCTATTGGAAATAAAACATCCCATTTTGTGACAACGTGTTGAAAGTTCAACCGTACGATTTAATCAAATTAAATAAGTCAAAGCACAAATATTATGTGATTGATCAGATTTTGGCAGACAAAGAACGTACTGTGCTGAGACTTCCGCTGTTCAATCCCGATTTAAACCCCATTGAAATTATTTGGGCAGATGAAAAACAATGGGTTGCAAGCAAGAACACATCTAAAATTAAGGACGTCGAGCATCTGTTAGCCAGAGATTCTAAGAAATTGGGCTAGAGGAATGGGATAATGTACGTCAGCATGTGGAAAAATTAGAACAAATTTATTATGAGCAACAAAGCATGATCAAAGAAGTTATTGAACGTATTACAATTGAAGATATTGGAGCGGTAGTGATTAATCGAGTGATGTCAGAAAGCGATGGTCTGTGAGCAGTGGAAGAACTGGAAAGGGACCGAAGACTTGTGAAGAAGATAAAATTATCTAATACTCTCTGTAGTCTTAATTTTCTAGTGATGTGTAGTGTAGTGAAATCGACTTTCCTGTGTTACATAACGTGGTGATATTTTATTTGGAGTGTACAGTACGCTGCCTGCTGCCATCCCTTCCAGCAAACTTCTGCTAACTGACTCGCTGCAAGGTTCCAATTCACAAAAGTTCAGTGGTCAAAAGCGCTGGAACGCAGTATACCTGGTTGACTGGTTTGTTAACAAGTGAGGACCGAAAGTTTGGGGAAAGAGTAGTAGAATCCCTCCTTCCCCCCTTATAACCTCCTTTCAACCCACGGCCGACCGTTCAAGAATAAACTTATAGCCACCTATAAAAGCGTCCACCTACATCATCTGACGCTTTGGAGCCGGAAAATATTAGACCTGATAAGACAGTTTAAGCATCTAATTTATTTAGGATCTGAGAAATCACACTGGTCTGGGTTTATAGCTTACACATGTTTGTGTCATTAAGCTATCCAAATTTTAACATGTTCGTTTACTAAGGTCAAGTGTTGTTTAAGGAAATTTTGTACGCGCGAAATGTCGAGTTACTGAACGTCAAAGTAGGTGGTGCACGTAATTACACACTTAGACTATGCTTGTTGTTTAGAATAACGCTTAATGTGAATGAGAACGTAAGCCTTTGGTATTAAAGTCTGTCGTGGTAATTATGCAAATGTTTCGAAGGAATTCTTGTGCAAGGGGGTGCAAATAAGACTACAGCTACGTTCCAAGTTTGTGTAGAAATGAATAAGAAAGAGGTGGGAAATTGCAGAATCTAAATGAAACTTGAAAAATTTATCCAAGTCTTGAAGATGGCTGTCTCCTGGGTTGTTGCTCCGTGTAGTATGGTAGAAGTTTACCGACGTTTCAGAAACACTTGCTGCCTCAATCACCATCTACAAATCTTTACTTTATCTTGGATTTGAGGAAATATACATGTCACAATGGTGTGAGAGATTAAAATTTTATTTTAAATTTATTGTTCAGCTCATATTGATTTCATATTGGGCTATTTAAATAACATAGGCCTGAAGACACTTTAAGCAGACGTTCAAATGATAGGTAGAAACATAGGCGTTTGACACATAGATTAAAGAGGCAGACAGACAGTCACAGCGTGTTTTGTTATAGTTTGTGAAGAAGGATTTGACTCGTGTTTCAAACTCGTTATGAAAGTCTTCGAGTTTGGAAACTTCTCGTACATATTTGTGACGCGTGTAGTCTAATGTACACGGCGCACACCCTAATCCTTTAGAAAATCGAATAGGTTCTTGAAAGAAACACTTGTAATGCGCGTGCCTCCGGCAAACAAAGTTTCAGACTCTGGAGCTTATACAAAATTGATTTCTTATTGCGTCGGTCCTCCTATTATTTCCAAAACGACATCCAATATTAAGAAAGTCAGTGTGTCTAAGCACAGCGTCATGAAGGCGTATGAGGAGGTAAATCTGATAGCACAAACGAGGAACGAGTGTTTGGAAAGCAGATTTGAAAATGACGTATTCTGTTTCATTCACTGAATGCCTTAATGTAATTGTCCTATTTTGGAGTATTTTTTTTTTCGTTGGTAAGCAGACGGAATTAGAATTAGATCTTCGCTCTCCCTGGTTTATGCGGTGTTACCCAGGATCCGTGAAAACAGAGGTGAAGTTATTGTTAAACGCCGCCCCGGTCCTGACCTCCCTGCGCTTAAAACCAACACGTCAGATATGAGTAATGACTTAAGTTGCCTTAATCATAGGAAGAGATTGAAACGGCTGAGTTTGATGATAGGTCGTGGAGGAGGTGAGAGGAATGCCGATGACATGCTGCTATCTGGCATTGACCGCTGGTGGATTATGGGTAGGAAGTTTATGCTCTATTTAATCAAGCATGTGAATTTCAGAGAGGGCAGGGATGATAGCTTTGAACTTACATTTCATAGTTTCACCGATCGGATGCCGGGGACATACGCTTTCCTGTGTGAATGTGGTACCTGTGGCACCACGCTTTGCCATTCTGTGTTCATGTAAATAGAAGTGACTGACTAATTGGATGAATGACTGACCCACTAACGAATTGAATAACTAACTCACGAACTTAATGACCAATCAAGTAACAAAATTTGTCTTTGTCTCAACACCGCTAATGTTCAGGGCTGCTTTTGGTGCTTCAAGAAAACCTCTAATGTAATATTATGAAAACACAATCACATCATTTGATTGAGTAAAAAGAAAAAAAATAACTAAACAGCCACCTTAAAAATCAATACAATAGATCAATATGAAAAGGAGAGACCGATGTAACACGAGCGCATTATTAAGGAAATCAACCTGGGGTTCGCGGATCCGCAGACGTTGGGGTTTCACACACCTGCTTCGGGTTATACTTTTCTTATTTTTCTCCCGGCACTCAACATTTCTCCTGTCTTTTTGCCACCTCCCCTTCGTCCCTTTCCCCCTGTGTCATCATCCTAATCTCTCTTCGTCCTCTAACGATTAAGGTAGCGAGAAGTTCCGTTTGTCTTGAGGGAACTGCATCATTGCGCTGTTGATTGGATTCATTTGGCTTAATGCAGACGTCAGTTTCGGAAGAGGATCTTGTGACTGCATATTGCTACAGACTTCCGGCGGGCAGGACTTAGCTCCTTCTTTCTCTGAAGACGTCGTTCTGTAGGAAACAGTAACCAAAGGAACTAACTGTGTATTAG
The DNA here is from genome assembly GCF_977971745.1 of Zootermopsis nevadensis. Classification (NCBI taxonomy): domain Eukaryota; kingdom Metazoa; phylum Arthropoda; class Insecta; order Blattodea; family Termopsidae; genus Zootermopsis; species Zootermopsis nevadensis. Next base: position 7,596,738 of record NW_028259153.1, on the reverse strand, counting down.
TACACAATACATGTATATATAAACCCTGTTAAGTAGATAAATAGCCATTGTCTGTGTAATATAAGCAGGACAAAGCCACTCTAAAGGGTCTGGTATTGTCTAATTAATTATGCAGTACCGCGCGGAATTGCTGGGTGCAGGGGGGGGGGGGGGAGGGGCATGAGAATTTCTTTATGAAGTGGCGCTATGACGTTCGCGGGGAGTGATGTTTACCTTGTACACGAGACCGAGGATTAAATTATTGCTTCTTATCAGGCGATTTGTCAGATGTTAAGTTCCTGCAGGAGTTAATGTTGATCTCTAGTAAAATGTTACCTCAACTCGTTCTAATCCGCCAGCAGTTCTTAAAATGTTGTAGTTTATCTCCGTGTTTATAAATTCACAGCGGTTTTTATAACCAGTGGTGCTCGAATGTCGGCTGTAAAATTCTCTGAATCATCACGTGACATAATTTGTGGAGTCCAAAATGTGTTAATTAACCACCGTCATGCGTTTTTGTGTTCTCATGTTGTACCTTCACAATTAATTTTTTTTGTAATGTTCTTAACTATTTATTTAAGTCCCTAGCGTAACATCCTCCTTATTTCAGAATAGCTGTGATCATATTTTTACGTTATTTTGTCAGTCTAATAATTTGTTATTATTTTCTGAAATAGTTTTAATTCCTTAAACTGTTCTGTGATCTCTGATATGTGGGCTGTTACGAATAATGTACGTGGAAGAAACAAGGTAGTGAAAAATATTAATATAATTTATGCGTAGCTATCCAACTTAACAGTAATACATGAAGCAGTCTCGCTATCCAGGAAAGCGGTGATAATTTTCACTGTTACAGTTTTCTCATATAAAAAGACAATTCCCTTCCTGCCCTTTGTAAAAGATAATTTACATTGAATTCTGAGAAGCTGAATTTGCCAAGCTAATACTTCTGCAAGACAGGAATGTTTAAGAATTTCTTCCAGCTTATTTTGGTGGTTCAGTTTTCAAATATGGGGTGACTATGCTTTTATACGTTATCGCAGTCTTGGTAAGGCACATTATTTTCTCTGCAGTACAAATGCAGTTTTCAGTAATGGAGGCTTGCTTACCACAGACTTATATTATGAAGGAAAAGAAAATTCAGAGAACATAAATTAGTGGGGAAATTACGGAAACGAAGGTTCACAAGAGCCCTTCACCGGTTTACATCCTGTGCCAGATGAATGAAATGCACATCCCCAAACCCTATTCTTCCAACATTAGTTTCAATATTTTCCTCCCATCTACACCTAGATCTTGCGAGAGTTCTCTTACCTTCAGAATTTTAACTAAAATTTTGTACGCAGTTCTCATTTCATCCATGCGCGCTCCATTCCCCAAAAATATATGGTGAAGAGCGCAAACTATAAAGTTACTCATGTAGTTTCCAGTAGGTACCGGAATTTTCTTGGGAATAAAGTAGCCGGGTGTGAAGCTAACTAGTCAATTTATCTTGTCGTTGAGATTAAGAGTGTATGGAGCTATATCTCTACTCCTCCATACGCCTGCATGGCGCGGTGCTTAATTAAGCATCAGGACAACTTTATCTCTACATTTGGCCGCATAAACCAGTTTTGAAGGAAGTAAATACTCTGTCAGGTAATTGGCTTGCTTTCTCTCATGTGCAGTTACTGTTTTTTTATGTGTCAGCCGCCCATTGTTTCAAAGGTTAAGACTAGCAAGGCATGTAGAGGATGTAATTAGCTTAGACCTTCTAGCTAGGCAGGTTGGTGGAGGTTACAATATAGTTTCATAGTACCAAGAACAAAAAGTAATTTGCCTGCTTAAATTGTACTATCTTGACTGGGGACTGGACCCAACTAGAGGCCTGATTGCAATGCCTTACAACAGCGTAACTTCACTGTAAAACATTTTAAGAGAAACGGTGTTTGTCTCGACTAAGAAATTGTGCGTCTTTTACGAAACCGAAGTTTTGTTACTTTGTTTACAAGAGGAAGTTACTGAACCATATCATGAGTCAGACGAAGCCAATCCGCAATCTCAAAATGAATTTCGTTTTGATTCATTTTAATATTATCTTCCCATCTACGTCAGTGTATTTCAAGCGCTTCTTTAGTGTTTCGGATTAATTTTCTTAGTTGTGAGTTTATGTTTTAAAGTAAGACATAAAGAATGGTTAGTGTTAGTTTGATGCCGTCTTACAAGAAGTTTTCGTAACAATTAATGATGACATTTGTTCTGTTTCGAATAATTTGAATTATAACAATTAGATTAGAGGTTGTAAATTAATAACTATACAGATTTCCGTCTTCTGGGTTGTTGCGCTGTGTAGTCTGGTCGATGTTAACCAACGTTTCAGAGGTCATACTGTCTCCGTCATCGCCCTGATGACGGAGGCAGTATGACCTCTGAAACGTTGGTAAACATCGACCAGACTACACAGCGCAACAACCCAGAAGACGGAAATCTTCATACTCACAGCTGTGAGAACCTCAAGTCTTACATAATAACTATACAGTTATCTATTTGTTATGTGCTACTGAACATACCCGAAGAATCTTTACTGAGAAGTTACACACAACACAGACAATATTCTATCATATATTCTCTTAACTTCGAAATTAAACTTCGCAGGAAACTTTTCCGATTATAAAAAGACTGTGAGGTGGGAATCCTACAGATACTTAGCGACTCTGGTATGAGTGGGCGAAGGAAAATCTCAAAAGTACGGTCATATAGGTCAGTAAGGTTCATCATTGTAACCAGATACCCCACGAATTTGTTACAGAATAAGATTCTTTTGTCGTAAGTAGGCTTATATTGTCGGACAGTAGAAATATAGGTTTGACAGTTGCAATTTAAATATTTGATACGATACTATAGTTTAGAACATGGATGTGCAGCAGCCGGCCTAACAATTAGGGGCACGCATTAAAACTCTGCGAGGCGCACACATGTTCTGTGTAGCGGGAATGCTCGTAATAAAAAGAACCACAGTACAAGCAGGGTCGGTTCCATTGTTCAATGACGTACTGTTCCCACTGTGGTTGGTGATGGAACGGCGGTGACATGTCCAATGGTTTTAAGCGTGTCATAATGTCATTGCTCATTTTTTGGTGATATTTAAAAAAATAAAATGGACTCATAATGGTGAGGTTGGATCTGTTTGCCAACATATTTCATCTCCAAAATTACTCGACGGATTTAACCTAAATGAAATGTGATGTTCAGTTGGTTTGTTGATTGGTTAGTCAGTCAATCAATCGTTTAGTCACGCATCGAGCTACTTGATTACTTTAAAGCCTAGTTGTACATACCTGTACCATCTGTAAGTCCGAGATATGCGATAAGCCTCAAGAGGGAATCGAACTCGGGAATATTTTCTTTTTTGAGTTTCGACCCTGACGTGATCTTGTGGGCTCATGGAAGACGCATTTAAAATTTTCCGCAAATCATCATATCCGTTCTCGAGCTATGAGTGAACAAAATAATCCTACAATTTGAACTTTACTCGAAAAGTTGTGGGAGCAAGGTTAGGTTTTAGAGGTTCGTCAGTGAGCGAGTCAGTACCGACAAATGAAACCAACACTTTGTCCCTAGCTTGATCTAGCACATAATTATGCAGCATTAGATTGAACTACATTTTTACTATTGCTGAATTGAGATGCAGTAGCTCTGAAGAGTTGTAGTGTTATATAGAGATAATGTCATTGCAGACCTAACCTAACCTAGCAGCAGCGGTTGGCAGATCCCCAACCGCTGTGGGAGTGTCGCCCTGTTCAAGTTCCTGGCCGTTGTTAATTGCTCTATTGTTTAATCTGAGGCCTATTCATTGGAAGGTGCTCTCTGTCACACACACACACAATGTTGGATTGCAAAGACACGCCACGGGTCGAACCGTGTTGCGCCACTTTTCAGTGGATTTGAAAACTTTTTTGTTTGTTTCAAGCCTAACCTATACAAGGTGTTTGAAAAGATGGTGTGCAACGTGGGATATCGTGTTACAGTTGCTGTGGTACGTATTATGTTACTGGCTTAAATTTGAATTCATTGAGCTGATATTTATAAAAAAATCCCTCTTACGTAACCCCTAGACTTTTCACGGTAGTGACCTGTTTTTAGCAAATGCATTCCGTTCATATACAGAGTGAATGTTCAATGACTAGATTTTTATGTAGTCCCGCACAGCCACTTGTGCTGGTCTCTTTAAAGAGTTTTCAATATAAATGTACAGAGAAACCATCATAAGCAGAATTCGAACCAAGGACACTTTTTCGTGGTTGAGGAGTTTATTTCTGTATGCTGGTCTTATATGTGTTCTTTTACCATAATTAGTTTCCAAAATACAGAAAAGCTCTTCACTGGGACTCGAACTCAGGACTTTTTCGGCGTTGTGTCTTTCGTTTCTCAGTATCCTCGTCTAAACAACCAACTTCGGTCTTGGCGCCTTCCTTCTGTCGTGCTTAGTTTTCGAACCACAAAAAAAGACCGTCCGTCACTGGGACTCGAATCCAGGACATTCTTTTTTGGAGATTAGATCTTTCTGAAATCTCTTCCTGATTTCAGGGCGTAAGCATGTCAAGTCTGTGGCAAATTGGCTTGTCTCTTCTTCGGATATAAGCGAACATACACACACACACATACATCCCCAAATTTTAGTCTAGATTTCGAATAGATTCCAACTTTAATTTAAATCCACTGATTAGTATCTGAGATAAAACTTGCCGAAAAGCTGGCATAAACTATCTCAGCAATATGAGTTCATTTTATGAATTTTGTACATTGTAATGTAGAATTGAAAGAGCTGTATTTTGAGATCGCTTGAATTTTGTTTGCGAAATACGATAATTAAGCAGCCTAGTGACACTAATTTTGAGTGGTTGCAGCTGAATCGTAGTATAGCGTATTTGGTTCCCAGCCGTCTGTCAGTTGAATGATAAGTGTCCCATCACTACTCCTATTAGCCCCTAATAAGCACTTCTGCAGTCACTGGACACGAGTGGCTCTGGAGAAGAGGGCAGAACGCTTGCATGTTGTGCCGAACTCGCAAAAAGGCTCTTCTGGGGTCTTTGGGTTGAATCCTGGAGTATATTTTTACGTGTGATCTGTAGTGATTTTTGTGTATTGTGTGAATAATATTTTATATGGTATATACATTTCTAAGAAAACTACCAGGCTGTTTTGATAAAGTTTAGTATTTGGAATGTCTGTAATACTAGTTATTGAAGGAGTTTATTTTGTTCTATGCCATTTCAGTATAAACAAAATGTTGCACTCAACTTTAGCGGATTTTTATTTGGATTATTTATAATATAAAGATGCTAATTTTAAGTCTTTCGTGACGTTAGCCTGCGATCAACACTGAAATTTTCGTCTGGCTTCTTGTTGATCAGAAGGTGGAATTTAGCCCACGTAATTACTGTACCTTGAATTGTGGACGTTTTTACCTTCTCCATTGCAGTTTGTGGGATTAGTCTAGTGGCTCGTGACGTCACACAGTAATACCTGGTTTGTTGGCATGGCACTAAGCAGATTTGTGATTGATGGAGGGTTTTAAGGGTGAATGGTTGGTTCACATGAAACAAAGCCGATCACAGAACTGTTCGCTGATGAATTGAAAGACAAAAGAGAGACAGTCTGAGAGAAAATGGCATGAAATGAAACACACTGACAGACTAGAGAGCAGAAAGAAACAGCCTTCAGTCGAAGGCGCATTATTTTCGATGTTTCAGATGTTTTTACACCTACCATTGCGCAGTTAATATAAACTTCGTATAAAATGGCATGGACGAGGCAGTCTGAGGTTAGTCAGACTTTCTGTTGTTATGTTTCCAGAGATTATATGCTCTTAATTCTTAGTTTGAGACTTAATATAGACGCAGTTTGAAGCAGGGTTATAATCAGGGTCTTAATTTGAACCTTGAATGTGAATCAGTATCTTTTAAATATTGCTTCTCGGTTGAGTCTGACGACAAGTTTATAGGAGAATGTTTATTCCGTAATAAACAACTCTCGTCTTTTAGGCACTGAAAGTATTCTTAGCATATTCTGTTATTTCTTCACGTTGCGTATTGGATTCAGCGGAATAGGTGTCGTCCCTTAAGCTACCTGAAGATGAAGAGAGATCTATCGTATAAAACAAAATTACTTTTTAGGTTTCAAGGTTTTTAAGACTTAAAAAGGCAGACAATTGATGAATTTCAAGACGAAGGCAGCAGAAACACCACCACATACATCACCATATAAGACATTATAAATTTTGCTGTTTGGATTTTCAAGGGCTCCCAATCTTTGAAGACGCACACTATTTGCTACAAAGGAAAAATAAAAGACGAGAATGAACCAACCGTGACTAATTTTAACGCACTAATCCCACATGTGTTCGGCGAGACAAAAAATCCACGAAAAACCAAGATCAAAATACTGAGACGTTTGGAAGAGATTCGAACCCGAGTGCGAAGCAGCACTGCCAACCCTTACGTCTCAACGTGCGGGAAATCCTGTTGGTAGCTCCGAATATGAACAAGACTTGAAAGGTTTAATGCTTGAAGTACAGCGACGTTCCAAAGGCATTCTTCACGCCACATCACTTAGGTCACTGTCGCACTAATGCGACCCTAATGCCCTGTTGCGCCGTAGACCATTCTTGCATGACAGGGATCCGAGGTCATTGTGCAACAATGTCTTCAAGCAATGACCTTTCTTGTCATTGTTGTGAAACTGACCCTGGTCGTGCAGGTTGTCTACCCTGAAGGAAAACCGCTACGACATGGACTGGACAACGAGGTGCTTGTCGCTCACGCTAGAGCGTGAAAAGCACACAAAAACAGCTGTTCAGATGAAACCAAACACAATTGGATAGTGAATCGGCATGCTCGCATCCCGCGTATGTTCGTACCCGACCGCGGGAGATGTTTAGCTGGGAGGTACATGTGGGCTAAAGCCCGTATTAAGTCCAATGCAGCGTAAGGAGAGGGTAGATAGTCCATTGGTTTTACATCCCGCCGTACTGCGTCCCAGCCACAAAGAACATCCAGACACAGCAGTGTGCGGGAAGTATAACTTCAGCTGGGGAGAGAGGTATTACATTAAACTTAGAGCATTTTAAGCCAGTGTCTGAGACTCTTCCAAGGAATTACGAACGGCCCGGTCTTCGGGGTATGCACTAAGATGTACACCTGAAGGCAATATGGGATGTGCGGTTAAATTACATTTCGTGGGCGACGTCTTTTCGTCATGTTCCGCTGACAGTTGTTGTCTAGTTATACGAAGAGGAGTAGTCTGTTGAAATCTGGTCTCGTATCAGTTAGTTTGTGATACATTCTGCAGTTTAATTAGAATTTGGATCCAACCGCTGTCGTCAGCTTCTGAACTACTTTTTATTGGTAGTCAGTTTCGTCAGATATTAACAAAAGTTAAAAACGTTTCAAATTTCATTGTGATTTCTATGTTCTTTTTGTTCCTGACGTAGCTTCATGTGAAAGTAAATTGGCCCGTTAATATAGCCCACACTGACGTTACAAATTGTATCGATCTGTCTGCCCTTGTCGGATATGAAATGTTCTATGTTTATAGTGTACACTTCATGCAAAGAACGCATTAAATTCCAATCCGCATTGATTTAACTGGCGTGAATTGCCTCTGATGTGATTGTAATGTCGTGACACTGTTTCCCAATGTATAATTTTATTGTTATGGGAATTGAATTAAGTGTGGCGGAAAATTACACTTTGATGCAAGAATGAAAGATTTGTCTTTTCACCTTGCTTACGTTGCATCGACATGAAACGCTTTAAATAATTGTCTGCTAATGTGGAGGGCCCCAAGCTGATTTGGGGCACACTCCTACCATATAACCCCCCCCCCCCACCCACGTTCCTGTGCCCTGCTACATTATTCTGCTGTTGATGACGTCGTCCGTTATTAGTGGGTGTGTTCATTAATCATGAAACGGTGCGAGTGAGCGACTCCAACGCCCTCATAACGGACTGTGTAGTCCGACCCGCTCCCAAATAGACACACACACACACACGCCAATCCTGATGTGGCGCATCTATTTTATTTAACTCTGTGTTTCAGATGAGATGCCTACGAGTGGATATAATACATGTAATTAGAACTGACATAACAAAGGGCTGGTCGGAAAACAGAATGAACATATCATAAGCGACGAACGTGTATTCATGTCATGACATTGTACAGTGAGCTTGGTGGGCGCGTGTTTTGCGTCGCTGAAAAGAGCTGATATTTATTAATACTGTTACCAACATCAGTCAAGTAGGTGATGTTGAGAGAAGGCAAGAATTTTTGGTTGAAAAAATGTCTGTGGGAAGTGGTCGCCTTTGAAACCGAGGATATCGGAGGATAACATTAATGCGCATAAAATTCATATTTGTTATGTCATTGTATTGTCGATAATTAACATCTGTGTTCACCGTCAAATACAGTTAAAATGCGGCATCAGTATTGTTGTTTCTACGTAAAACTAGTGATACACATAACTTAATGATACTTTTTAAAAAATAAGATGCTTAGATTTAAAAATGTTGACCTGTATACCTGAAGATATTTGTAACACAGACGAAACATGTATGATGAAAAACAAATAAGTCACTATTTTAAGTTGCATTTATATCACGATGAACATAGGTGTAAAATAAAATGCATTTTGGGGAAATAGTTTACGCAGATGAGACGTGACTCAGAATAATGTCGTAGCTTTAATTTTCTCGGTGCTGAATTTCCGGTTTCTACTGCCACATAGTCGCTAGGTCCACAGTGTCTGTTATAGGACTTAAATAACAGACAAAATAAATATGGCATTCGTATTAAATTTTAGATTGACTTATTTCTGACTTATTTAATTACGATTTTCAACTATAGGCCCATAGTTTATAGCAGGGCGAGTTTATGTAAATTATGAATTGAAAAATATTTTAACGACAGATTAAAAATATTGTAAACATAGGCCTATTTGAAATAATACAGAATGCACTATACAGATTGTTATTTGTGGTTATAACGACATGTTCCTGTATATCGACACAGTGGTATGGAACATAGGCCTGTTTCCAATTTCTGACAGGCTTACACTAAGCTAGCTCTATTTAAATTTGACGTGGTATTTGTGAAATCCTATCCACAGTAGCAAGTACTACCTGTCTCATTAGAGGCGCATTGTTCAGAATAGAAGCGATGTTGTTTCATTACATTCCGATGTGTTGTTCTGATACTGCAACCATTTGATTATCTCCTTAACACAGGATCTAATTTTGGATTTCAGTGTAGTAGTGTTTGATATTATTTTGCCCTTTAGCTTGTCTGCTTGTAATATCGCAGTTTAGGGACAGATTTCTAAGAGTGGCAGCTTCGTGTGATATTTGCGTATGTATCGCTCATGTGATTGAAAAAATTGCGAAACATCTTTTTTACGTATTTAATTTTTGTTATTTATCAACATGATCGCTGGAGGATACCGTTTTAAAACTATACTACCATACCACGAAAAAATATTCCACACCAGTGAGTTTCAATTTTTTAAAGACCTGAAACCACAATTCCACAAGGATTGCGGGCTGCTGGGTTATGAATGAATTTATTGAACCTCTTGGAAATTAACTTAAAATGCTATATAACTCGTTAACACAAGCAGATTCACATATTACCCAACTACTTCTTTTAAAAACGTTTCGATTTGTTATAGTCACTAAAAATCACATAATTTATGCGGTAACGATGAAATTATTATACACAGTCATTATATCAGTAAAATACGCGGTCCGCGCAAAATATATTGGGCGGCCGCGGGTTGATAACACCTGCCTTATGATAAAGGTGCTGGGTATGCTATACATCGATACTAAAATCTGCCTCCACCATCGCTCTGATGATGGAGGCAGTAAGAACCTTTGAAACGTTGATAAACTTCTACAAGATTACATGGCACAACATCCCGTACTCGATGCCATGAGAACCTACAAGACCACTTCAAAACTTGTTATCTTGGGAATGCTTTCAGAATTATTCTCCCCTGTGTGAATCACAGGATCTTTTGAAATCTTTAAATAACTGATATACTTATCGAATGAAATTCAGTTGTTAGAGGAAAGTATTTTTGAAAGTTCCGTGTACCCCAGTGCACCTTACTTGGATCTGGAGTACAATTTTACGTTCCTGTTCAAATCTCTCTTAAAAGTGAAGTTAGAAAATATAGAAAATTCAACTTTCACGTTGAACAAGCGGTTACCTCGAAAGACCTGTTAAAATGTAGTTTCGTGATTTATTGGAAAACGATGTATGTGACGCTTGACGTCACAACCTTTGAACACCTTGTTTGCGTCAGTGATGCCAGAGGCCACCCACTGAGTGTGGGATTAGGTGCCAGCTCCCCCCTTCGATTCCAGTGCTGCCAGGGTGCGAACAAACAGTCCTGTAGGCTTGGGGTACCGCTCACTCAATACAGTCTACGTTCCCATTCACGAGGAAAGTCCATGAGAATCAGCAGGGATATTATCTGAATGTAACAAGTCGGTTACTCGTGTCTGCAGATGACGTTAATTTATAAAGCAAAGACACATTTACGATAAAGGTACCTTCTTGAGCATTCAGACAACGAAAGTCGAGATGTAGTTTGGAGACACAGTATTTGATTCCGTATCCAGAGATAGGTTATCGACACTGAGGCTTCTCGTGAGTTTCTTCAGTTCATCTAAACAATATGACCTGCTGACACATTTTAAATCATTCAAAATTAATTTCGTTAGCTTAACATTTTCGTCACTGTAATAATTGAAATTAAGAAAGTCTCGTTAAAATCAAGAACTACACACCTTAATGCTTTCAATGTCTGGAAGAGTACAAATACTTTTCAGCGACAGCAAATGATAATAATTATATCAGGGGAGATTTTGATACTAGGATTACTTCCCTTCAAATTCAGTCGTACGTATATACGAGCTACAGACGCCAGCGGGAGTTGGTTATATACTTCTGTTCATATTGTTTACACATACAAATTTCCAGTTAACGCTTATAAACAGTTTATAAAATGAAAACCAAGAAAATTGGATATGTTGGAGTAAAACTGCTATACATACCCGTAGATACATATAAATATAGCTTATCCTGATGGACGCTTTACGAGTAGTTTCTGTTTTCGGAACAAACTACTTTTTAGGGTGAACTGTGGTTAACCTCACGCCCAACCCTCATTCGCTGTATGAGAAACACTGATCTAAATTGTTTGATACTTCCTTTGTTGGGGGCAGAGAGAGCTGTGTAACACTTCGCCTGATTTAACACGAGTTTTAATGAGAGTGCAAGTTCTCTGTTAAAGCGCGGTTAGTGGTTGGCACCACTGCACGGCAGTAGGGCCTCTAAACGTATTAATCATTATCGGCGCGTTATGTAGTAGCGAATCCTATCCCAGAGTTTTGACGGTAATGGCCTATTGCTCAGTGCATCAGGGACAAAGCGATACACAATATTAACTATAAAGATTGTAAAGAAATTAAATTAAACTGTACGGTTAAAAAAACGTACTAAGATGGTTTTAGTACAGCCAACTAGAGAAAGAAGCTAATGAAGTAATTAACTGGCCAAATCATAAACAAAGTAAACTAATCTGTTGGAGAAAATTGAGGTGGACAAGAATTTGTCCCGGCTTTTACGAAAACCGAAATTTCATCACAGTGTTCATACCATACTGTCTTTGGATCCTGGCCTGAGCCAGATTTATCCATTTCTGAAGCCATAATCATATTTATCATCCGATATCTTGCCTAGAAATTTTTTATTTAAATTTTATGTGCATTTATCATTTCCCCCCATGCGTCGTATTAATATAAATTATTTTCGACCCAGTAGTCATAATCACGTAGGGTGAAGTGTACATGTTATGTAATTTTCAACACCCTCTTATAATTTCTTTCTTTCTTTGGTATTCATGTTTACCACAGCACATTTACTGCTGCAGTCTGTGTTTTACAATTTGGAGTAAGAGATTGGCTTTTATTCCTGTATAAAATAAACTGTGAAATTAAATTTATTTGTATTTTCGACCTAATGTAGCAAGATATTTACATTATATGAAGATGGCTGTCTTCTGGGATGTAGCGCTGTGTAGTCTGGCAAAATCGTTTCGACGTTTCAGAGGTATTTGCAGCTGCCATCGTCAGGGCAGTGAGCCTGCAACTTCGGAAAACATCTACCAGACTACACGGCGGTACAATCCAGCAAATAGCCATCTTGATACTCGTCGCTGTGAGAACTCAGATCCTATTTAGAATGTAGTTAAGACATCGGAAGTTGAAAGAATGTATTTGTATATTTTTACAAAGGAGTTTCTTTCTAAGCGTTCGCACTGTGGTATATAGGCCCACAGGAAACTTTACACAGACTGTACTGAATAATCGATAGTGTAGCAAATTAATAACAAGTTTTAACCACGTGGCATTGTCAACCAAGTGACGGATGCTGGGATGTGCACAACAATAGGCTTGCCAACATACCCCTTCCCTTTAAAAACCAACACCTGCCAAACACACGCGTTCCAGTATGCTTAATAGTTGCGTGTTGTCTGATGCTTCGTGAGTATTATCTTCCTCCCCACCCCCCATACTCCTACCACAACCGACTGTCCCAAATGGAACAACGCGCCCAGATTTTGAAAGTTACCCGATTCGAATCTCGACCAGAAACACATTATTCAAAGTGGGAAGCAGTGTGTTGAATTGGCCACGACCGCTCCGTCAAAATCCTTATTTGTATGTTAAGTTCATTCTACTGTTAAAACAAACAAATTAAAGAAGGATTTGCGGTTTTCATGGTGGTGAGCCTTATCACACTAGCTTCTAAATATATGCACTAATAGTGCATGTGAGTGTAGCACATTCATAATTCTTAGTGTAGTTTGCTTTGTGACGATACGAATATACGAAACTATCGCAGTACGGATATGAATTAATTTTTCTGTTATTTAATTACGCTGTATAAAAGCCTATAATTATTCCATGTCAATGTGAAGGCGGTAATAAATGACGAGTACATAGGATTTCCAAAGAAACAGTCATGGCCGATTTAAAGGAAAGCCTACAGTCCTGATATTCACTTGACGAGGGTGAGGAAAACTACAGAATATCTAAGGATACAATGAAATGTCCGAGGCTCGAACCAGGTACTGCAGACGTTTAGACCGATAACAATAGATTTTCGTGAGAGGCACAAAATCATCTCTTCCGAACTCTTAAGGCTTTGAATTATTTCGCAACAAAAGAAGCAAGTTGAATCCGTGCCTGCAGACATGAATTTTTAATTTCTTGTGTGCTTGTTTAATTCCCCGTTCATCTCATCCTTTGCTGTATAATTATTCTGATAATGTTAATTGGAGATTAAGGCTTGTAGCTTTTTAAAAAGAAATGTTGGACTGCCTTGTGCACCAGACTAGTTCGTACATTGCAATTGTCTTACAGCCTGCTTTTGTGTACAGTGCGCTGGAGAAACCTACGTATATTTCGAGCAGATTGTATACGGAACTATAATAAATATAGCCATTAATAAAGCATGTTGGAAAGGGGGGTTGGGGGTACGAATGTGCATACGAAAGGGGTTACCACTTCGGTCATTATTAGTAATTTCTCTCATGAGAGTAACCCACAGACTTTTCATCCTTTTATAGTTTGCCCACACATACAAATTAGATGCAATTTACAATAAATTTCAGAAACAGTTTTGTTACTCTTTTCTTTACAGTTTTTATTCTGAAAAGTTCACTTTGCGTTAAGGAAAAGAAGGGGGTGGGGGTGGGGAAAATCTTAGAGCAATGGCGGCTGAAAGTTTCTTTGCTGAAGAAGAATGGTGTGCGACTTGAGAAGCAAAAGAATATTATGAGAAGGGAGGCTGGTTGGCAACTGCAAGGAAATTCAAGCTTCATTTGCATTACATTTTCACGAGAGATTTATTCTGATGAGTTTTTTGTTATTGTTGTATTCTTGCGTAAAAGGGCTTGGAGGGGGGTAGAGACGTTGGTCCATCCTTAATCCTAATCACTTGTTGAGCTTCCACAAGAACTCCAGCTAACCTGCGTGCTACAGTTTGCTCTGTTTCCCAGAAGAACAGAAGCAGATTCCTTGTAGATAAAAAGGATATTTTTGAAGGGTTCTTGCCTCGTCTGTACTGGGTTTCACTTCGTATGCTTAATTCAGAAAACTCGTTAACCAGATTACCAATTTCAGCAACATCTGTTATGGTCTGGCTTGGATAGGTGACCATTCTGATGATGTATATACATATATACATTTTCTAATATTTTTGTGTGTATGAAACGTAGTTTCTCGCGTTGTAGGACTAATATAAGTACATGCAGTGGATATCCAGAAAATTTCCAGGGACTACATCGGCATTCTGGTAGTACCTGAGGCTTTATGCTGCAGCTAACGATCCCCCAAGATCATACATGGGCGAATATTGAGCAGTGGTCGAATGATATTGACGGGGGAAAACCGAAGGACTCTGAGAGAAACCTGTTCTAGTACCAATTTGCCTACCACAAATCCTACGTGAACTGACCTGGGCTTGAACACGAGCTTCCACGTTTAGAAGCCGACGAATAACCGGCCTGATCACGGCCTAATATAAGCTCACAAGTATGGCTACTCGGTTGCGTTATGTATGGATGGTACTTAGGAGGACATGAAGGGAGGTTGTCGGTTGGATTAGCTCTGTGCGCCTGTTGAGAATTGAAGCTGGGTCATGAACCTTGTGCTCGGTCTGATAACACGTTATGTGGAATAAGGACTAGGTATTCGTTTCAATGCCCTTATAAAGTTGAAGAAAGCTGAAATGACATCGCGGTTCCAAGGCTCCAAACGCCACTTGAAAACTGTGTGGAGAGCTGGAAAGTTTGATTTGGAGGGAGATGAGAGGTAGGCTTTTCTGCTTCGTGGAACTTTCGATAGTTGCTTGTCGAAAAATATAAAAATTCGTGGCAGTGGCGGATAAAATATATAAACTATATCGTGGAGGATCGTGGAATGAAAATAAATCGCACATCCGTAGCCTTGGCAATAGCCTCACGATCCGGCTGCCTTGGACTTGACGAAATATCGCCGATTATCCATGTGATACGAAGTTTGACGTGCCACAGAACCGGTTCGGTTCATAATTTGGTTTCATAAACCAGGGGAGTTACTAACAAGCGTGTAGCAACCAATCTGTGACTGTACGACGGAGTTTCGAATCCTAGTGGTGCAAAAAATTTCTTTTCTCCGTCGTCCTAGCCAGTGGATACCAGATTATTTCCCCTGGACTATAGCGGCCGAAGCTAACCACCCAGTGCGGATGATAATAACGCGTTGTTATATTTCCACCCCCTCCCCAATACGTCTGCATGGCGTGGTGCTTAATTTAACACCAGGGACACCTTTTAATTCTTTACCTATAAGCACGTGTAGTTGAAAGAGTGTCGTAAAATAGCCTAAGGATCCGCGACGCTCGCAGATCCACCGCTGCGTTCAGGGTCGCGTCGCTCTATGTTCCGTGTCAACGTCCATGTGTTTGCACTGCACTCGACTCGACCGATTCGGAACACAAAATTTGCCCCTCTTTGCGACCCCCCCCCCCCCCCCCCAGTCGCTTCCATATTTCTTCCTTCGATTGACTGTAACTTGTCGATTGTTTCCTGCGAACTGTTGAGCCGAATGTAATGTAGACGCCCTTCAGCATAGAAGTCCCGATCTGTTCCCTCTATTGCAGATCTTGTTTGCTGACTAATGACTTTTGAAGTTCTGATATTTCACAGTGAATTCAGGTTCAGAATTATGTTTTTATACCAGAGAACAATTTAATTTTCTTTGTCCTGAGTTAGGTTTCGGATAACGGTAATCCTGCTCTTCGCTTCTACGCATCCACACCACTTGATAGCAGAAGTAAATTAAAGTTGCTACGAGAATTTGTTATGTGACCTCGTATCTTGCGTAAAGCCACGCTGTTATTGATCTCCTGAGTTGTAACACCGCGTGAACTTGCAAGTTAATATAAATATTCAAGAGAGAAATATTGCCTCTACGTTGTCTACCTGCGAGACTACGCAGGTCAGAACCCAGAACAACATCGTTAACTTCACCTCCGAGAGTCTCACACGGCTTCTACTTTCAGGGCTGAAGATGTAGGCAGTATGTTCTTCAGAAAAGTTTGGTATGTACCCATAAGTCCACATGGCGTTACAACCCAGAAGGCCAATATTTACAGTACCTTAATATGACTATAAATCTGCGCAACAGGAAAATACGTTTTAAGAGTTTAACATGAAATTCCCTATTTTCTTCGTGTTACTAGAAAACACTTTATTTGTAAATTGTAAAATTACATTTCATGATCTGAAATGATGCTTTGTTTCTTAGTAGATTGATATTAATGCACCTATAGCATGTGTATGTAATCTGGACGTGCCTTTAATGAAAGGAAACTTCTAATTATTCTGTCTACACAAATTTTGGTGACTTTCCACTGAAACTGTTTCGCTCCCAGTGTTGCTTTTGTTATTTATAGTTTCGGCTTGGTGGTCTATGTTGGTAGAAGTGTTTTTTTTTATATTTTCGTACGTATCTCTACGTGTGAGATTCATGGTGACCGTGACTTGCAATTTTGTTCTGTGTGTGAGCAGGTGGTCGTCTTTATTGAAGTGGTGAGTGCAGTGATAGGTTGTAGTAAAATGACGGAGCAGAAATTCAACGAGAACAGCGTTAAAGTGAATCATGAAGCAGTTGTGAGTAATTAAAATAATGTAATTAATACTACAAAAACAGCGAAACAAAATTAGAGGTGTTGTATTGTACGATGGTGATTTCATGTTCAGAACAGAGTCCCGTGGCAGGCTTTTATGTATATGGGAATGAAGTTTGAAGCTCCGAAAACACGAGAAATGTTTTGACTAGTTTGACACCCGTAAATTTCCAACTTTATTTCAAATTTATTGATCTTTAAGAGCCGTATATTTTCTTCTACGCATTAATTTTTTGTGTGTTGAATATATGAGAACATTGATAAACCTTAGAGATTTTAGGTTCTCACGGCAGCGAATACGTAGATGGCTATCTTCTGGGTTGTTGTGTCTTGTGTTCTGGCAGAGATGCTCGCTTGTTTTATCACCCTGATAACGGAGGCAAAAAGCACCTCTGAAACGTCAGCCATCTTGATAAAATTTGATTTGAGCTTCTTGTAAATCAGAGGCTTATACTGTATTGACACGAAACAGAATAAAAATAGTTCAGCAATGTTTAATGTCGACTCCCGTTACCAGATTAAATCGAAATGTATGGATTAGTTTCAGTGCCTATAGTGTGCTGACAGACGTGACCGCGTAGTAGATGTGTTTAATACAAGTATAAGCTTGTTACGTCGAGGAAATCGCAGAACAAACGCATTTGCCTTCTTTGCATTCATATCACCTGCCCTGTTTGCTTGGCAGAGAGACAACATGGGGCACTGACAAAGTTCTTTCTGACCGTCGCCATCTGTCATTTCGTGCATCAGCAAGTCTGAACTAGACACGAGCGGAACCAGCTTTCTAGTGGCACAGCGTCTTGTATTTGTTCAAATGGGCTTCAAGTCACGTTGCATGCCGCATTGACCTCGATACTTGTTTATTACAGGCACTAACTTGTTCTAATGAAGCTTGTTGCATTAAATTGTAATAATACGTGGTTATCAATTATAGTTTCTTGTATTTCATTACAGTTCACACTATATATAAAACGCTTTTTTGAAGTAAAACTTGAATGTCTTAACGTGATTCAGCCTGTATTTTGCATCGTATTTTGTGCTACGAACAATTTTTGAGAAAAACTGTAATATTATATTTGATATTTTATTTTATATGGTTTAAAGTAGGAGTTAAGTACTGAATAGTATAAATCAGTGGGGAATTCCCCGATCTGGTTAGTAGCCCACTGCGTCTCCAGACCACTAAAATTGAAGGAAAATAAAATATATGTTTTATTATATAACATAATAGCGGCATAATAATAAATATATTACATTCAGAAAATTTAAGCTTGAATGGCGGGGTTTATCATTAGTGCAAGTGGAAAAGTGTCACGAAAATCTTATAAAAAAGAATTTCCACAAGACTTTGACTTCTAGAGCCACTCATATGAATAAGAATTAATTTTTTCCAAAAACGTTCTTTGCACAACACAGAATTCGGCGATGTCACTGTTCTGGGTCATGAATCCGTGTAGATTCGTAGGTAGATACCAACGTTTCGGAAAAACAAAGTGTTCCTATCTTCAGGGCGTAATATAAAGCCGACGTGTTTCTCTGAAACTTTTTTATCTACGTAAGAGTCTACACGGATTCATGACCCAGAACAGCAACATCGCAATCTTTACCGCCATGAGAATCCAAAATCTTACAACTGGGAATCCGTTCAGTAGTTTCAAAAAGATACACGAGAACGGACACACAGATCTCCCGTTCATCCGTCTGTTCTAATGCACCTCCTTACGTCCGTTCACCACGCTGTGACTTCAAAAGACTTGTTATAAATTAAGATTTTTAATAACCGCCATTGAGAGGCATATTCAAAATTTTATCTCCTCATCGTTTAATTCACCTAGTTTTAGGTATTCCTCGTTGCCTCGTCATTTATGAGTGAAAGTGACGTGACAAAGCATTTTTCGTCTCTGTGCCGTCATATGTGTTCCTACGTGTACCAGTTATTATGGGAATGAAGGCAACTTTTATGACGAGGGTTGGCTGATACCTGTGAGGACTTCCGAAACATGAACGTCTCTGCTTTATGTGACCCGGTGTTCCGGAATCCATGTGCCGCCAAAAGGTTTCAGGTGTGCCACGAATTTTTGTGGGACATTTTTTATTGGAACTTTATACTTGGAAAATGGCGATATCTTCTGTGATTAGAATTCATAATACATTAAACACGACCTGGTTTATCATCTGTAGTTTTAATCAACATAAGCCTGAATTGTTTTGGGGCAAGGTACCTACGCACAATATTGTCCTCTTGTTACAGTCATATAATACACGAAGTTGAGAAAGCATCGTTAAATTTATCAGATTTATACGTCTATTTAGCTGTTCATTAATTTTTAGTTTAATTGTTTTCTGCGTGGTTTATTTAACGACTTTGTCAATAGCTCGGACTGGGATGCTTTAAGATGCTGCAGAATCATAGAATGATTGAAAAATGAGTTTGAATTAATGTGGAAGGAAGTTGTCGTGGTCTCATTCAGGGTATTATCCTCCTATCGATAGCTCTCATCAGGGTGACTGAGGAAAATAATACTGTCTACGTACTACCGTATTCTCCGGATTGTATCCTGTGCTCCTCATAATGCGATTACCTTCACCGTACAGCCATTATTATGCGTCTATTTTATGATTTCTATGTATTTTCAAGTGAGAAATATTATTTCGAGAGGATGTTCAGTTGCAGTTCGTGGAATCTGCGGTGTAAAATCCTGACAGTTGGAAGCAGTCAGTTTTGTTGAATATTAAACGCTACTTAAAAATGTAAAGCCGCCTATGTCGTGTTATGTCGAGGTGGAAATGAGACGTCAAAGACGATGGTAAATCAGGAGAAGAAAGGAACTAGAAGTAGCTGAGGGAATTAGCTAGGATCAGACAGTAATCTACAGCAGACAGTGCAGAGGAAAGATAAGATGGAACAAATTAAATATTCAACATGAGGACTCGGCCCGGTGCGAAACTTTGCACGCAGGGTTGTCCATCACGTTCATCAGGAGCAGACAAGTTCCGGACGGAAATTTGATGACTATTCTTGGGACTGTTAATTCATTCCTGTAAATCGGCTTTGGTATCCGGTGGACAGGAAGGAGATTGCGATGAGTTATTGTTTGTTGTTGTGGTCTTCTCGGGATACAAGGTGTGTCAGGTGGTTGAACTGTGAAATTTTACTTTTCGAAGCCATTGCAAGGTTGAACCTTCAGGGCGTCGCTCGTGGTTCAGTGGTTAACAAACCAATTCTTTTTCCAGGGTTTCGATGTCGGATTGATGCAGGAATTCCATATTTATTTGTGTTTCTAGGAATACGCTGAGTTGTTACCTAAAAATAAGCTACGATCGCTTCTTCGCAGACCCTTATAAATTCAGAATTCAGGACTGTGTAGTTGAGAAAATGTCGTTATATAAACAAAAGACGAAAATTCAAATGTTTGTCGACAGACAAACTCTCTTCTTTTAACGCATTTCTCTCGTTCCCCTATTCTGCAGAGCAGAGTCAAAGTACTGAGGACATCTATCAGGTTCTGTCAGAGATCAGATCCAGTGATATTTCAAATACAAATAAATTAGTACGCCTGAGTACTCATGACAGATAATTGCTGTGCATAATGGCAGTAAACATCTCGTTGGATCTCTGATTTACTTTCCAAATATAACGATAGCTGACATTTGGTATAAACAGTTATAATGGGTTACGTGTCCATCCTTCATTAAGTCAGAGAGTAGAGATTAATTACAGCAGTTGTTAGAGACATGTGGTAGAACTCATTAGTTCAGCGGTACAAATATTGTAAATTACTTTACGTAATTGATAAGTAGTAAGAATAAATAAGTGAGGAGAAAAGTTGGGAAGAATTATAGGAAGGATGAGGAAACCAGGAAAAAGTGACGAGAAGTGGGGAAGAACTGAGGAATAATGATAAGTGATTACAGAACGCGCGTGGATAGGATAAAAGGTGTGCACCAGGTGTTGGTTAGGAAACCTGAGGGGAATAGACCGCTGGGGAGACCTAGACATAGATGGGAGAATAATGTATGGCGGGATCTACGGGAGATATTAGTTGAAGGAGACTGGATTTTGTTGGCCCAGGACAGGGTCCGGTGGAGGGCTTTGGTTAATTCGGTGATGAGCCTTCGGGTTCCGTAAGCCAGCTAGTTAGTTAGTTAGCGATAATATAAAATAATAAATACAGGATAATTAAAGAACTATAAAGTGAAAGATGATTTAAAAAGAAGGAAATAGGCAAGGTGAGAATAGACGAAACGGGAAGGGAGGGAACCAACTAGACTAAATAAATCAGTTATCAATTTAGTACATGACGTCACAACGTGGTCCTACTGGCTAGCAATCTGCTGCTTCGTGCTTGGGTTTCCCGGGTTCGAACCTTGGATCGGAAACGGGCTTATTTTTATTGAAATGTTGTTTTCGGTTTTCGCAGTCCCTCCTCTGCCATTTGCTGAAGTTGAATTAATACTGAAAATTCACAACACATCACGTACATATTTGTAATCTTAGAAAGCAGAAGTGGTCAGAAGCTAGCCAATATATACTGAACTGCAAATTCTGGGATATGGAATTATTTATTTTCAGAGGACAAACTGAGTTGTAAATAACTTAAAATCTATAAAATACCGTCACCGGTAAGGCATACGTATCATATTCAGTTATAAAATTGAAGAGCTGTTTAAAGTTCATTAACAAATTACATGGTAGGCCATTTAACTGGAGTCATTTGGCCATTCGGTTTTTGATTTGGAGCCAGATCCCCTCTTTGGGCGTGTTTGTGAACTGCTTGGGATCTTTCTGCAATGGAATTGAAGTTTTACTGCAGATGCCAAACTCACAATTTGATATGAGAGAGACGAGTCCCACTTTTGTTTGCATCAGTCCGAAGCGCATCCCTGGAAAAGACAATTGCTTCAGGAAATATTTTTTTTGAACCTTAGAAGGAAGAGACTACTCGCAAGACTTGCGCGTGGTTGCGAGGATAATATTAAAGTGGATACAAGGGAAATAGGGTGGGCGGGTTCGGATTGTATTTCTGCCACTTAGGATACGGATGTGTGGCGTCTCTCGTGAGTCCGGTTATGAACCTTTTGGTTGCATAAAAGGCGGGGAATATCTTCATTAGCTGAGTGTACTATCGGCTTTTCAAGAGGACTGTACTCCACGGAGCAGTATTACAGTAGTGGAAAATGTACAAAATTAACCTATATTGTATATGCTGTGTCTGTCTGCGTGTTTAATCTCTGAAATTAGTCATAAGATTTGTATAAAAATTGATTTAGGCAGATATCTGTCCGGAGATAATACCACTCCCTCGATATAGGGAGGGAGGTGGTCTTCTCGAAATTGACGCTGTTGTTCGCCAGCGCTTTTAGTGACGTTGGAAACCTAACGTTTTGGTTTGGTAAGCTTTACGCTACGTTATGGTGCCGAACGAATATAATTTTGCTCTGTGACGGTGCCCGATTTCTTGGACTGGACCTCTAACGGGCACTTCGTCCATTCCTCACATGATATACGAGTGAATGATATTGACAGGGGAGACCCAAAATACAAGGAGAAAAAGCTGTCGCAGAACCGATTTATCCACCACAGATCCATATGGACTGACTTGTGAGCGAACCTCGGTTTTCTCTGTAATAAGGCGGCAACTAACCGACTTAACTATAGCACGGCTAGGTTTATGTTTATGAATTATGGCTGGTAAGAACGATGCAGGCTAAACGTACCCACATCGCGTAGTGATACGGAATGTTCAAACGTACAACACTGACCTACGCAGTTAAGAAATGTCACTTCTTTCAGAAATAGTCGAAATTAAACAAGGCGACTGGTTATTCCAGCGATGAATAAACACAACCGGCTATTTGTATTTCGTTGTAATCTTTTTTTCCGACATCTTGACATTGAAACACGTCAGCAAAGGCCCTCATACACACGCACGCACCAGTTTTAAATTTACTCTAAAACTTCTTGACGATGGTGAAGAGTCAATTGAATAAAAATTTACTTGGATATTATCCATCGTCTAGTAATAAAACGTAAAAAACGTAAAACGACGTTTCGGAGATGAGGCTCTATCTCCGTCTTCAGGTTCCTACTCAGTTGGGGATAGGGATTAGCTCTATCTAGTGGGCCCAACTGAGTAGGAACCTGAAGACGGAGATAGAGCCTCATCTCCGAAACGTCGTTTTACGTTTTTTACGTTTTATTACTAGACGA
The DNA here is from genome assembly GCF_977971745.1 of Zootermopsis nevadensis. Taxonomy (NCBI): domain Eukaryota; kingdom Metazoa; phylum Arthropoda; class Insecta; order Blattodea; family Termopsidae; genus Zootermopsis; species Zootermopsis nevadensis. The sequence goes on along the minus strand of NW_028259153.1, from coordinate 7,573,769 downwards.
TGGATAATATCCAAGTAAATTTTTATTCAGTTTAAATTTACTGTTTGACATTAGCGAGGGAGTGCACAAAAAAGGGCCGAGAGTGAATATTAACCAGACTCGTCAGCCTTGATTTTTCGCTGATCACGTCATTTGTTGTTGAGCTCTGTGCGTACAGTGACTGATTGGTATGAAAACGACCAATGGATGTTGCATATGTGTAGTATCAGAAATGGACAGCATCTCTGAAACGTCGGTCTGTCGGTGGGTCGAGACTACACTACGCAACATCCATAATCCGCAATTTCGCTGAAACGTAGCTAGTTCAGATTACGAAAGCAAACGCCCAGGTAGAGATAAGCGCTCAGACAGACAAGCGACTGCGCACTAGTAGACTGTGGTTAAAACGGTGGATTGGATTGGTTACCTATGCAGATCCTCGGTCCTTCACCAAATGGCAGGTACACATAGTGGTGCCTCGCGCTCTTTGCTTCTTCGCTGAATCTCTCAGGATCGAACCTGTCAGGTTCTGGGAAGTACTGTGCGTCGTTGTGCATTGCTTCGATGGGGATTACCACATGTACCCCCTTCTCCACGGTGACGTGTGTTCCTGGTATCTGGTATTCTTTGCTACACTCCCGGTTGAGGAAGGTCAATGGAGGATACTTGCGTAGTGTCTCTTTAACACAGTGAAAAATTGTTTGTTATTGCTCTGTTCTAATGCCGTTTTCATCATTCTTTGAACCACTTGAGATTACAGAAATATTTAAGGAGCATAGTCCTTTCTTTAGAAGCAGATATTGCTCTCAGGTATTTAAGAACTCCCCAGTCATTTAAGGAACCAAAATAATTATTTTTCTGTTTACTAGAACTCTTCGTAGCTACTGTGGTTAGCCAGATGAATCCGTGTAACACCCTCCTGCCCTACTTCAATAACATCAATTTTAATATCATTTTCATATCTATACCTTTGTTTCCTAATTACCTTCTGCCTTCAGGCAAAATCGTGTACCGCCTGAGAATTCCTCAACACTACCATGCGCCCTAATGTCCCGCCCATCTCATTCTTATTGATTTGATATGATAATAATGTTTGATAAACTGTACAAATTATGTAGCGCCTCGTTACGCAATTTTTTCCAGCTTGTCACTCCATGCTATAGTGCCGAAACATTCGTCTCAGTACTCTGTTTTGTCAGATACCGTCAAACTCTGTTCTTCTCATATTGTAATAGATCAAGTTTCATACCCATGCATACAACAGTAGAATAGTAAGCTGAAAGTGATTACGACGGGTCGGAAATGTAGTTCCTGAGGGAGAGACAAGAAATTAATATAATATTTTGGTGGGGGAACGTTTTTGGAAGCTGCCATTTGGAAGATGAAGAAGGAAGAACAATGTTAAAACGGATTTTGAGTGAATTTTAGGAACAAGAAATAGATGGAATTGGCTCAGGATCGTGTGAGATTTGATATTGTCAGTGTTTTATCTCCCGATATTAAATGACTTTCGGAACAAAACTTTCACTTTTGCCCTTGAGATTTTACGTGGCTTTTCAGATGCAATGTCGTGTAAACTGAAGAGACGTGTAGTGGTCCACACGCGGCGGGCGTGGATTGAAGAGATACGGGCGGATCTCACCTGCCACTGCCTTGTCCAAATACTCCATCTCCTGAATAGCCTCATATGTGATGGCTCCGCCATGTTTCTGCAAGACAGTGTCTACTTCGTCCCTAACTCGTTGCTGGACATCAGGGTTCAGTGCCAGCTCGTATAAACAGTAGCTCATGGTGGCCGAAGATGTCTCAAAACCAGCGATAAAGAAGACGAACACTTGAGCTGCAATCTCGTCCATTGTCATACCAGCCGATTCTGTGGGCGAAAAGCACATTCGAATTTTTTGATTCTGAAGAAATAACATATCCTAATGGTTCTTGAGGATGAACACGGGTTGTGAGGTTTTGTGAAGTTGGAAGTAGATGCGGACGTTTCGGAAAAAGATCTAAATGACTGCGGAGGCATCTTTACAGCTCAGAGAATGTCAAATCTCAAACAGAAGCAATTGTTTAAAAACAATTACCATGGAAATATTTGGCTCTGAGGGGAACGAGGTACATGGACAGTATAGAATATTTAACCACTATATTTGTTAGGATTGTGAAATCGGCGAGGATACTGCAGGGTTAATATGTAAGACTATTGAGCGAGACGGTAAACGCGTTTAGAATTTTAGCACCGAAATCCTACGAAAGCGCCTCTTTCGAAGGTCGGTAAATAAATGGATAATAAAGATAAAATCTTTATCAAATAGACTGTGATAATTAAATCTTGATGGGACTGGCTCAGAATCGTATCCGATTGCGAATTGCTGTATCAGAAATGTTTAATGTCCAGGTTATGCTACCTGAATCCTAGTTAGCTGTCACTCGTACTAACGTAAGAGTGGAGGAGTCTATACTTACTGCTGCTCCATATTGTATTGATTTATATCTGTCGTTCATACGCCATAAAATTTCTTGTGATTCGCTTCCCGTTGAATGTATCATATAACTGACATTTTCTCAAGGAATCTTGATAAACGTCCGAAGAATTCATTGTCTGAGGAATAATATCACTTCAAACTACGCCTGATGGTGTAATCCGTGTGAGCTCATTAACGATACCACGGCATAAAGTTTTTAGTAAAAGTTTATAATTACTCAGCTGGTCATGAGTATATTCGAAGGTTCATAACAGTGTTTAGGAAAGTCTACAATTGATATCTCATTAGCCAGATTACTCATATCCTATTTGTTTTTATATTCATTTTAATATTATACTATCTGCACCTAGCACCTAGGAACTCAAACTTGTTTTGTGGTAAATACAGGCCTGGGAATTAGCAGACTGACATGACTTAAAGTTTACAGATATTGACGACAAAAGTGCAGTACTTACTTGGATCATGTTGTTCTGGTGAGGTGTCAGGTTCGAGGTTTTCCTTATTTTTGAGTCGAATCAGTAGTTGCAAAAAGTCGTTCCGCTTTACAGAATGCTTCTCTCTGAAGCTCACAGTCTCGCAAACCATCGTGCGGAAGAAGTTTGTAATGTCGTTAGGAGTGCTTGAAATTCTAAGGGCAACTGCGACAGATGGCACCAGGAGATATAGCATGCCTCTCGCAATCGCCTCGAAAGTGGGCTCAAAAATCCTTTTTCCCCACTGCCTGAATACTGCATTGGGATTCTTGAGACAATTACACTCTATGCCAAAGGCGCAGGAAGCAATGACGTCAGTGGAGAACTTGGCGAGTACGTCCCTCAGTTCCAAAATGCCTTCTTGTTCAGCGGATTTCTTCACGTGCTCGCGCAGTTCCAACCCACAGCCAACCAAAGTCTGGAACATCATCTTCATCTTTCCTGATGTGAATGTGGGTGACAGCTTTGTCCTTAGCTCTTTCCATTTCAGTCCGGTTAACATAAACAAGTTTCCAGACAACGGGTCAATCTTTTCATCAAAAGCGAATCCATGATCATGAAAATGATCGAAGTCTTTAACAAGAATGTTCTTTATAATATCTGGATCTCGAATTAACAGCTGTGGCCGATGCATGAAGTATATTCCGCCGTATTTGTTCCCGGTATACGCTTTGTAATGTTTAGTGTAACATTCCCCAAAAGTCTTTCTCATCAATACAATGTCTGCACAATTACCAAAGGGGAAGGACGGCTTCAGGTACAGGACGCCTTTCTGCTTCCAGTAATTGAACTTGCGCTTGATGTAAACATAAAAGGCTCCGAGCAAAACAACCATAACACCAAGCAATGCAGATGTGCAAGTGAGTGTCTCCATGGTCACCAACTTCCAGCGGAACTTTCACGTGCAAAGTATACAAATTACTTTGAATAGATCTCAGACTGTTCTGACGCTGCTACCCTTTGGTACATTGTAATATAAAGAGTAATCAGCCATATTTGAACGTCAATGATAATGCATTTACTGATAAGATAGTGTCAACGAATTACTGATTTGGTGCTTGTTTGCGTTAAGTAATACACTGCTTTCAAGTAATCCTTTGGCTGTTATCAGTGTCGTACTAAAAATAAAACGTCACCCACTTGTTGATGCAGAAAACTGATAGAATAAAATATAATGCAATATAATAATTGGTCTGGCGTGATAATAGAATCTAAATGCCGGCCTTTGTGAACTCTGCAAAACGTTCGGACTGCACTAAATACGGGAAATATCTTGACTAACTGTCGTTGATATGAGTCTCCTGGGTTCTGAATTCTGGGCCATGTGGATTTATTCGTAGATAGAAACGTTTCGGGGAACCTACTGTCTCCATAATCAGGACTGAAGTAGACGTACAGTTTTAGCTATCCTGGCAGAGTTCAGTTAGATTGCTACTGGTAAATTAATAAGTTACTCAGGAAGACATTTTATTTCTTAGATATTTTTGAGTCATTTGAGTAAATATGTTACTATTAAGCCAGATAATAATCTGTAAAAATGCAGTCCCCCGAAATATCAGCAACAAAAAATGGCAGCTAATTCAGTTATATCCGCAAGTAAGGACATTATCTTATTCTTTCAATTTAATTTGTTTTCTGTAAGACCCCCGGGAAAAGAAGGATTTGTGGCTGTCAGAATTTGTATTGATTAAAAACCTACTTATAACCACAGCACAAATGTAATCATGACTTTTTATCTGTAACGCAAACTATACCACCTTCTTGCCAAATATTTTCCAACTCTGGGGAATTTGCGTCATTTCTTCGAAATAAACTGGCTTCTTTTTCTCGCCTTCTCTTGCTTTGTCATGTGTATTACGTCACATAATTCATGAAAATTGATAACGTAGAACGAGCGAGTGTGGGCACCACTTACCTGAGCCTACAACAACAAGCAAGCAACTTTATAATGCCGGCAGTAGCTCCCATACTAACGTAACAGCCCCAGTTCTCGCATGGAATAAACAATAATCTTGCACTCGAAGAACGTTATGGTCCATGCCTGAGTAAGCCCTCATTTTTTATGGCTTACATAATTTGTGAAAAAAGAATCCATGTATTAGGTCTGTCTTTGGCAAGCAAAGGAATGCAGAACAGCAGAGAAACATGTTTCAGAATCACTCGCCATACGCACAGCACATTTTAGTGTCCCCGAAGGATTAGACCTCGTATTCTAATTATGACAGAGCATATTTCATAATAAAACATAAACCTTAGAGCTGCAAGGAAAGTAATGCCGGTACCCAAAGGTTTGTGAAAAGGAAAACGAATATTAATAGACCTGCTGTGTTATTTTCTCCCAACAGAACTATGGAGTCTGAAGCTAATTATAGCCCAGGAATTGTGTTATATATTCACTTTATTCGGTGTGGTTTCACAAACGTATTGTGAGTGAAAAATAATAAATTTTCAGTAAAATTATTAGTCAGTTTATTTAAGAATGGCAAGTAATTCAATAAAAATCTTGCACTGTTGTTCCCACCTCAGAAATTTGCAGGAAAATCAAGCTGGGGCTGATGGTAGAGTAAGTTAAAGTGTACCAAGCGGATTATCGTGGTGTTAATACATAGTTTATTGAAAGCAGGCAGTAATTGAAAAACTCGTGGAAAAATGGTCGAAACTTTTTGTTGGGAATGTAACGGCTTGTCCTAGGTAAAAAATTTCAACACACGTGACTGCAAACAAATGACGAGCAACAACTTTTCCCTTTTCGTATTTTTCTGTACTTTGACAAATAGCATCGCTCTTCCTTGGTCCAGAACTTAACGGAACACTCTGTGTAACTTATTTTAATAAAGTGACATTTGCTGTTTTCAGTTAAAATTCTTTTTTTTGACAGGTAAGAAGTGACGGATTCGTAAGGACAGAATGAATTTCTCAGCTGTACTGAACTCAGCTGTGTTCTGGGGTGAGTCAAAAACGCAAATGAGCAGCTAACCATCTATACGACTTACTTCCTGGTGTATAGGAAGCACATCTTCGCCTCTAAAACGAGCATGTCGTACTACTTCGGGTAGTTACGTTGAAAATGAGTTAAATGTTGAAACATTCTTTTCTTGGAAGTGACTTCCGAGTTACAATTCATATATATTGTACATTGCTGTTTTGAACAATGCCTTGAAACATGCCTGGTCGTATTTATAATTTTATTTTGTTTGTTATGTGTTTAATATATATAAGAAAGAAAAATTACTTTAATTAACAATCAAACAGTTTTGTTATAATATATAATACATCGCTTTCTAAGAAAATGAAAAATATTTGGGAGGGAGATGTTTCTTAACTTCTGTTTCTGAAACGGCTATACGTCTTATTCGCTGGCTTGTTTGATACACCAGGAAATACGGCTACTTTTAATGTGTTGTCAATGTTATCATTATTGTTTCTTTTCCAGCGACAGCTGGTTAAGAAAGCTGTTATTAATGCCTGTCAGATATTTGGCTTGTCCAAACTAACCACACTATGTCAGCATATGTAATAATTACGTTTGTCTTTTCTACGATAACAGAACAATAATTCTGTGGAAGTTTTAAATATCTCTAAAATTATCTCTTACTTTTAATTTCCTTGTTTTAATGGACCGTATAATTTGATACCTTTTTATTTTCGAAATTCCTGCTCTTTACCTCAAAGTAGACCAAATATATTTATTTTGCAACTTGCTAGTGACAAAAGGATCCTTTAATCTTAAACCAAGTTCGTGTACCATCAAAATGAAGAAACGTATTCCGTGTATGTATAATATCTTAATTTAGTTAAATGCGTACGTCCATTACAACATCAAGTGTGCATATGTAATACTTATTTAGCCTACTATTCTGTCCTGTGGTGTAATCTCATGAATGGCATTTTTACTGTGATAGTTGAATCTGATAACCGGAAATTTTGGACGAGACGGATTTATATTTACAAATTTCGGGCCGTTACCTTAATATAGGAATCTCACCAGACTTTTACACGTCAAGGGTTTTTATAATAACCACGAAACTCTTGGCAAACCCTGAACCAAACTGAAGTAAGAAATTGTTTAAAGTTCCCGCACGATACTAACAAAAGCAGAACAAAGAATGTTTCATCCAGAGTTGATAAAAAGTGTATTTAATCTCAGTATCCCTCTCATTCCCAGTTTGACCCAACATAAAAGTGTTTTATTTTAAACAAGGGTCATTTAACACAATGAAGGAAGGAGTTATTTACTGATTACTTGCACAGAATGTGTAAAGTTTAGGAATTCAGCTTCAGAAACAGATGTCGTTCCTATGACATACTATCCCACCCCTGTGCCCCCTCTTCATTAACAACGTTTCTACCCCTTACTCCTTCCACCCCCTAATTACACTCCAGTTCATTATATTACACTTGCTAATTACCTCGGAATGGCTGGGTGGAAGCGACCCATACACGCTTACTTGCAGGCAAGAACTGTATTTCTTAACGACCTGATACACCCATGCGGCATTTAACTTATTGAAATTACAAAGTGAGTGTTGTAGAAAACACACAACAGCGTGTTAGGGGTCAAGGTGTACCCGGGCGTTTATCTTCCTCCGTTCCAAATAAATTTCAGACTTGTACAACACTATGAGGTAATCCGTGTATCCTAGCAAATATTAATTAAATTGCATCCCGTTATCTTTAAACGAAGTCTCAGTGTTTTGTGTGAAGATGAGCTAACCCCCAGCAGTCATTCAGCGCATTGGTGAGAAATCCTGTCAGTTTCTCAAGAGGGAACGTGATCTTTGGAGGTGATAAATGAATAGGAAAGTTAATGAAGTAACAAATAGCAAATGTCACAGAAAAAATATATGTACTCTCTCATTGCCTACATTTCAACCCTTCATATTTTTGTGATCATGTTTATAATTATCTTAATAGTAAATAATTTTATTGGCTTCAGGGTACATTTAAATGCCCATCCCATCTGCAGCTGGTGTGGTGTAACCGTGCGGAATACTGATAGATACACACTCAGTTTACTGTATGTGTAGAGTAATGCAATCAGCTTGTTGTGGATTTGCTGGCAGACCAGCCGGCCTTACACAGCTGAATGGAAATATTCTGTTTTGTGCTACTTTGTTGTTCACAGGGTAGAAATATGGTCAAGGGGAGTTTGGTTGTGATATCAAGTAACACTACGGTCGTATTTTGTTGGAAGTTTGAAGCGCATACAAACAAGAAGAACAACAAAAACTGGCATGAAGCTGTCAGCGATTCGTGTAATCGTTTGCACAGTTGAACGGACGTTTTTGGTCACTTTTAAAACTCATGGGAAATTCAGTGATGGTCCGGATCTCATCTTCAGATAAATGAAGAAATACGGTATTCAGATAAATGAAATTTAATTAATTCATTTTATGTTTCTAAATTTTAATTTTTTTAAAAAAATTTAACGTAAAAGTTTCTTCTTATTTAGTTTTTTCACATATCAGACCTTCTTATATCTTTCGAGACAGAATTAATTCCGAAACAAGAATTTAGGTCTCTTTGTGCGAGGGATTGGATTATTTCAGGGCGTCTACACAAAACAAGTAGCCGTATCATTTATTCTTTTTCTGATTTATGTCTCCTGCGTTTATTCAGATTTTGTGTGCGCTGTTACGTTTAAAGTACAGTGCTGAGTACGATCTGAACCAGGTGTTCCTTGTCTGCAAATTAAGTCTTATACTATCCTATCGCAGCCTTAAAATGCTTGAAGAGTCATTATTATTATTGTTGAGATGGGGTGAGACCGTAGCTGGGTCGCTAAGGGACGCATTTTTCATCCCCCAAAATGATATATGGGTGAATATGGAGCAGTGTTTGAATGATATTGACAGAACAAAACCGAAGGACTCGTAAACAAAGCTGTCACAGTGCTACTTTGACCAATGCAAGTCTCACGTTTACCGCAATTGGAGCGAACCCGGGCCTCCGTGTTGAAAAAACAGGCGACTAACCGCATGAGCTATGGCACAGACCTTGGAGATTAATACTTATAGGACTGACTGACTTACTAACTGAATGGTATGGAGTCTTCGTATTGAAGCGATCAATTTTTCCCTTACTTTTATCGGAGCATCTAGGCTGCTGTAATTGGGTTGTATTCTAAGAAACCTGAATGCACTCCGAACCTGAAGTGTCCCCAGGGTCTGTTCACCTTTTCCAACAAAAATGTTGTATTCCACTTTAAGTAGCCCATGTCCCGTATTTTATTTAAAAGACTCTAATCTTATTAGGTGAATGGTGCAAATGGTAACGATCCTCATTATGCAGTTCTCTCACTGTTTCGTTTAATCCTGTCTTGGTCCTAGTGTTCATCTCAGAACCTTACTTTCAAAAACACTTTTTCTGTGGCTTTTACTCGGCGTAATATCAGGTTTTTCACCCATAGAACTAAACTATATGCGTCATGAATTCCGCCAGTTTGTAACAGAGACAGAAGTACTAATTTTAACTCTAATGTCTGTTTAAACGCTGTTTAATGACAGAGATAATAAACGCTTTATAAATTGATTGCTTCAAACATAATCACGTACAACTATGTTTTGGTAGAGGGATGATGTTACTGCATGTCCGAGCGATTACGATATATAATTACTCCGCTGCAGTATTCGATTTAATCAATATTGTTAAATGTCACTCTAAGCCCCGAACAAACATGCCTCAACTACGAAAAGAGCCTGTATGATTAGTGCATGAATAATATGAAGCGAGCCACAGTGTCCGAAAATGAAATCGTCGTAAATCTTCGCTGTATTTCCGCAAAAATGTAATGCTAATTGCGTGCCAGGACCACAGAAAAATTGCAGAAACAGTGACAGCGATAAAAGCTTTGCGTGCAACCGTACGCATTATTCCTGAAGTTACAAATTTAAGTGCGTGAATACTTGTTTTAAATATGTGGACGTCCGAAAAACGGGCTTCAGAATATATGCTTTGAATTCAATTCTAAAGGGTTTTGATGACTGTAGTTTACACTTAAAATTATTCATTGTCAGGACTTTTTCCATCGTCTGTTCTTTAAAATCACGACGTTTCGGAGGTTGGTTCTATCTCCGTCTTCAGGTGAGAGGTACCTACTCTGTTGGGTCGGGGACCTGAAGAATGAGACAGAACCAGCCTCCGAAACGTCGTGATTTTAAAGAACAGACGATGGGAAAAGTCCTGACAATGAATAATTTGAATGTGCTTTGAATGCCCGAAAAATCATTTGAAATCATAGACGGATAAAATGTTCTTGAAATCAACAATAATTTTTCCCGTTCTAATTTCGCATATCAGTAACCTCATAGAGTTTAACGACTGAACTTCTCTGTCTATAAAGTTACCTCTACGGTTTTATAACTTGCTGACTAATTTTCTAAATGACTGATTGAGATATTAACTAACTAATTGTTCGAAAACGTTTTTGTTATGTAACTAATTTTCGAAGAACTGAATGTATGACTCTAGAACTTCTGGTATTCGGGGATAAACCCCTTCGGATGTTGAAGTTTTTTCGGCGTTTTGGTAAGTGTCTTTTCAAGGGAGTAAATCGGCCGGAGTTTGTAGCCAGTTACTCACATCCTTACACCAATGTCAAGAATGCCTGCAACTTTAAGTTGTAGTAAATATTAGTTGTATATGCATGGAATCTTTCTCACCATGAGGGTATGTAAGGTTAAACCTGTATAAACTTTCCATAACTTGGATAAAACAAACAAGTAATATTGCTGAATGACTTTGACATAAATAAAATACGTTCACCGCCAGCATTGTTTGGTTTGCATAAAGAGGTTCAGAGACGGAGACTGTCGCCCTGGAAGTTTTACTAAATCTTTGGCCATGAAATTTAATTTGACAGGTTCCTGTGTTAATTAACATTCAGTAATTCCCACTCTGCACATCATAGACCTCTCCATACTAAAAGGCAGAGAGAGAGAGAAAGAGAGATACTCACAAAGGAAGAAGCTAACTTAGCTATCCGATTATTCCTCTTTCCCTTATTTTTAAAATGATCACCAGTAAGTCGTGTGCAAGTTTTCCCTGGTTCTGGGGGATACACAATCAAAACTTTCCAAGCATTGTTTGCACAGGGATTCTAATCCCACCGACAGTTATGAAACTTATTCCATAAAGAACAAGCTCTGTGTTCACATTTGCTAACAAAATACTCTCATACTGTCTGAAGCCGTATCTCTGCAGAGAATTCTTCAGTGCCACCAATGGATTTCCATTAATCAATTTGGCCATTTTAGGTATGACGAGGTTTTTCATAGATCTCCGTAATGAACGCAGACAGTGCTGAATATTGAACCATTTACGCACACATACACACAAAAAAACGTCGTGTTTTACCAGACCCGACGTTCAATGCCCTGATGAGCACCAGTAGCTCTTCTAGCCACAAAATGTTTGTTAGTTAACATATTTAATCAATTTAGATGACTATGAAGAACGAAATAGATTCGGTACCTAAGTAACTCCCCTAAACGTCGAGGAGGAAATACCAGATGACATCATGTTCATGTCGAGTCGGACAGTTGACGCACATAAAACCCACGCATTTCGCAGAATGATTAATAATTATTTAACGACGCTGGTTTTCCTGCAAAAGTCGTATAGTATTGAATAAAAGGGAAAGATGATTATGAACAATGAGTGCGTAAGGGGTTTGGAAGTAAGTGGTTGTAGATTATTTCAAGTCATTGTCCTGGTTCCCGCTTGTAGCTACTGAGGAAAATCACGCAAAGCTAATTCAGAATTGTCGGTAACCGATTTGAGGTTCGATACGCTTTGCTCTGATGCAGCTAAAGATAGGGATGGATGTACTTACATTTAGTGAACATAAACCTTGTTACGGTCATGTGCTCCCCGCCTGCTGCACGTTTCACATCGGAAAGAGTGCACATTTCAGAAGCGTAGTGCACATCAGATACAGCGGTGGATGCTTTGCGGTTTTGTCTCTTACTGTGGCCATGACGAAATCTGTTGACAAACAAAGCGTTGCTGTTGATCAGCACGCTGAATCACCGGATTCCACACAGAACTTCAGCATCGGATTAATAAGTTTTTAATAAATTTAGTCACAATAAACATGGCGTGAGAGGATTAAAGGCGCGTTGCGGGCCAGTTGTTCATCCAGACGCAACATCGCGTTGGTTCATGCCAACTGGTGCGTGCGTGGGTCTCTGTGACCGTATGCGGTCGAGGCTGCATGCTTTGCCCATGTCGATACTTTAGAATTCACTCTCTGATATCTTGCTCTGGTTAATAAACGAGTTAAAAATTACCACCCATGTACTCTGTTTAATGTTAACAGACACACTCTGTAAACAGCTGCCACAGATACGGACTGATTTTACCTTACAGATGTTAATAGAACGCGCTTGATGTTTCCGGCTGAAATATCAGAACAAGCATGGTCTGATACGATATTGAATGTCGTGGATTTGTGGTTGGTACTTGCGTTTCGCTTTCGGAAATCCCGGTTTTGAATTCCTGACCTATAACTTTGTTAGGACCGCCACGGTGGTCTAGCGGTTAGAACGCTGGCCTTGTAATCCTGGGGTCTCGGGTTCGATTCCCGGCGGTGCTCGAATTTATAACTTGTGTTGGGCAAGGCCGTGGTCTAGGCAACACGGAGTTTTCCTCCGGGGGCTTCCCCGGTTTCTCCGTGACATCCCAACAATTACTCCATTCACACACACACAGAAGAAGGCAATGGCAAACCACTTCTGGATCATCTGCCAAGAACTTATATGAACAGGTCCCAGTCCGAGAAAAGGATGGAAGGATCCTGTTCATATGGACCTGTCCTCAGACAGAAGACTAAATAAATAAAAATAACCTTGTTAGATAACCCGATAACTGGTCGTACAGTGAAATGTCCTTAAAAACGCATGTAATGGTAATTTATACATAACTCGGTCGTCATAATCTCGTTTGTATTAAAAAGGGAAACGTTCGCCACGTAAACGTGACGTTGATTCAGATACTTGGCGCTCTATTGATCGTCCTACCTCTTACCCCCCCTTCAGCCCTAAGTACGCGCGTAACTGCGGAGATAATCCACCGATGATATTTTTTAATGTCCGGCGATGCGAGATACGCTGTCACCGAAGGCGTGTTGCGTCAGCGTGTGAAACGAAGCGATTTGTTAATTTGTTTGTGGACAGAGAGCATGCATCCAGAATTCGCACACACTCCGTTTGTCATCGGCTTGCCAGTACATTTTTCTGATGGTGGAGGCAGTAAGCCCCTCTGAAACACGTATACGAACTTAACCACACTACGCAGCGCAACATTCGAGGAGGTAGTCAACTTCAAACTCACAGCCGTAAGAACTGGAGATATCAGTCTGTAAATGATGATGCCATAAGTTTGACTTCCCATATTTTCCTGTGGTCTAAAAACTTTGCTCTTTCTAGAGAAATAAAGCTGATATGTATTGGGTAAACCAAACAAATCCCCCCCTGTTTCAGCCTTTGGAACTTATCGTGTGTACTTCTGCGGTCTCCTCAGAGACACAATGTTGACGTCACTTGGCTAAGGTTGATTCTGGGAAATCCCCTGGAGGTTACGAGAATAAATCTTGGATGAAGTGTACACATATAGATGGACGGACGAACGGACGGATGGATAGATAGATACATAGATGGGCTAAGACACAAACACACACTCTGCTGTCTTCTCTTGGAGTCTTCGCCTTCCATAAACCAGTAAGAATAATTAATGTATAAACGTTAGCTAAAGCCGGATATATTAAATAAATCATATCTACTGAATTGAGTAAACCTTAGGTTTGTCAGCTAAGGCAGAGTAGGATATGTTGGAATTATGACAAGAAATATAACTATTACGCGGCTAGTAAGGTTTACACTTATTGGGCAAATAGAATCTGACGTTCGCATGCCACAGTAGTCGATCTAATTTGACGTCGACATAATGTTGCTACGAAGATGAGTGAACAATAGCGGATTTCAGATTCTTAGGCAGTTCGAAAAATTTAGTTCTTATAAAAACGTGTGACTTTCATGTTCAAAGTAAATAATTCATCCATACCATTCTCCTTATATGATGATCCTAACAGTAGGCTGTTTGGCGAAGGCTACAATTTATGAAGTTTGTTATTATGCAGTTTTCTCCAGTCTCTTAGTCCTCCCCCCCTTTAGGTCCAGTTATTCCCGTCAGTTTTCTGTTTTCAAGTATCCCAAACTAATATCTGTAGATATTTTATTTATCCAGGTAACAGAATGCAATTTAACTTACTTAAGTGAGTCATGAGATGCTGCTGAAATCACACTGGACTTGAATGTCTCTCAATTGCCAATTGTTTAGGCTAATAGATACTTGTATGTTTGATTAAGTCATCGGTATTTCCAGTTGATATCGATTTCCAATTAATCTTCTGTAGGAGCCATAACAGATGGGTCCTCATCAGCTCGAGTGATGCTTGTCTGATGTTGGCAAAACAGCTTGATTGCCTTTCATGCCACAATCAGCTTTACAAGTGAGTTTCTGAACCTGCCCTGAATCGACAAATTTTTCGATACTTGTTCGGATGTTGGCTGGGCCTAATACTCTCAGCTAAGGTGTAATATATCATTAGGAATTCTTTACACACTGTGGAGTTTAGCGGAGTGAAATGTAAAAGCAAAGATATTTCTGCATGATTCCATAACTTAGTGACATTGAGCAAATGAAATTGAATGCATTTTTAGGTTTTTCCTCCCCACAGCCAAAGTTAGTTAGAATGACGTTATATTAAAAATAGAATACGATGAAATTTCGTATGTTTTATTTACGGTAACATATTTATTTATAAAATAATATTTAATTACGGTCCGCCTGCTTCATAGAAACTGACGTTGTTGTTAAAACTTTGCATACCGTGTAGTGTATTAGAATATAGAGTAAACAAACCAACAAATATTAACACTATAATGGACACTATTGCCATACGCGTTTCGACCTCAAGAGGTCATCATCAGTGGCATCAGGGAAACTAATACATTAATACATATATTAATTTCCCTGATGCCACTGATGATGACCTCTTGAGGTCGAAACGCGTATGGCAATAGTGTCTTTTTATAGTGTTAATAGTTGTTGGTTTGCTTACTCTATATTATAAGTGTATTCCTTCTTGTTTTTGGAACACAGGTTACCCCACCTATTTAAATAAAAATACCTCATTTTAAAGTTTTTCGATAAATGGTTTTTGTGAGTAGTTTATAACTGGGCTCTAGGTCTTAACGCTGTTGGACCTGCATATTATAACTAACTAACTATATGGCTTACCGAACCCGAAGGTTCATCACCGAATTAACCAAAGCAATAGCGTACATTATAGTGTTAATAGTTGTTGGTTTGTTTACTCTATTGACGTCGTTGTATTTTGATAAACGATGGTGTTTAACATACAAAATAGCTCCAGGATTTGGAATCTTTTTCAGTAAATTCTCCTAATTGCAATTTTACACAATCAGAGGGTAAATGAATGTGGTGTTCCGAGTTGATTAGATGTGGCAACGTTGACCGTATCATTATTTCTGAATCGTTATGAACGTTTACCCGTTAACAGTCCGAGTGAAACGTTTTCCTGCTAATGACATTACTTTGTGACACCCAGCTGTCCGCTCTATGAGTCAAATTGTTTCGTTATCATTTAGACACACGTAATTTCGTCTGCAGCATTCCTCGCTTTTACTGTCGCTAACTAGCATAAAAGTAGATTAAAGTACACAGTTCAGTATTGAATTATCGTTACATTTCAGTTCAGTTCAGTTATCGTCTCGTGATTACTCTGAGAACCAAACGAAACCCATACATATATTTTAAGGACAAATTGCCGAGTTATTACAATTACAGCTCGTGGTATGTATAGGAACCACTGAGATGTATAGAGTCAAGTCTGAGGAGGCAGAGGGGAGGACCTCGTGTTTGCTGGGAGGCTGTTTGAAGATACGAAGAATCGGTGAAGGGGCAGGGAGAGAGAGAGAGGACTTTAATGTTGCAATTTTAATGATGTGCGCTTTGCGGTTCCAAGGGGCTAATCCTCGAACCTCATTTCCTCCGACAGAACGTATTTTCAATTATTTTCCTTCCTGTGTGCAGTCTGGTTAACACGTATGTAGCCCGCATACGAGGGCGATATTATTGGACGAGCTACTGAGCTTTAATAATGTAATTTTGAAACAAATTTCATTCACAAATGTACGTAAGCTGTGACAGAGAAGATGAAGTTTGTCTGTTACTTTGCCTGTTTTGACTACTTAGACTCGCCTGATACTTACCACTACTAGCATGTCAAACAAATCGTTCATATTTTGCCTTTAACATATAATTATATAAATTAAATTAAATACATCGCACGCAGTGCATAATGCACAGTGTAACTGTTGTGTAATAAATCGAACTTTGTCACAGAGCTCTGAGAATCATCAAGTGTCAGTACTAACAAGAAATCGTGTGATGATAGAAATAATTGAATCTGTCGAATTATTTATAGGACTGTCGGATTTGCCTCAGTCCATGTGTTGCGATCTTAAGGAATGTCGCTACTGCTTTGTTATCAGATGCCACCGTATGTCTCCTGCTAGAATGAGCAAGGGTTAAGGGGGGTTATTGTGTTGGCTGAAATGCAATGGACGTGCGCCATTACAGTAATGCAGTTAGTGCGATAGAATCACATGCCGCTGTGCTTTGCTGTTAGGAGAGCGTAATCAGATTACTGTGACGTGGTATGAGAGTGACCTGCACCAAGATTCACCTCTACAAACTGAGTTCATGTTCGGGAGCGACTTGTCTGTCTATACCTCCCGACTGTGGCCTTCTAAGTTACGAAGCCCTGTGACATAACCCAAAAGACCACTTGCCTATTTACACCGCTGTTAAAAGTCTAGTATTGCTATTTGTATGAAGATGGCTACCTTCTGGGTTGCAAGGCTCCGTTAGAAGTTTACCGACGTTTTAGAATCCTTGCTGCCTCCGTCATCAGGGCGATGGAAGCAGGAAGGAAACTTATACCAGAGCCATACAGCCCAGAAGGTCGCCATCTCCAAACTCACTTCTGTGAAAACCTCAAATCCTACATGAAATTTTGCGCTTTATAAATACATGTGCGGATTTTGTATGAACATATCGCATCGTTTATGCTGTGATTGTGTAATTATGATATCACGGGGCAAAATCAAAGGAATGTTACGAAGTATTTTGATATTTTCTTGATGTATGGTAGAGATTTATTCTCAGAAGGAAGGGACACCAAAATATCTGCCAGTAACCTATGAAGGGTATTTTTTAGACACCCCTGGAATATCTTCAGCCAGCAATGTAGTTTTACAGTATTATAATCCTCTTTTTATTAAGTATGCACAGCCGAGGCGGTGCTCTGGCTTTACTATCGCTGCGAAGAGCCAGTTCTCTTTGCTACTTGCCTAGAAGTATCCTTCTATGTTTATTTGGCCCTTTTCTACAAAAATAATATTTTTATTTACGGTCTTCCACCCCGAGTAAAGATCTACTAAATCTCCCTAACATTTCTCTTATTGGTTCAGTCCAAATACTGTAGATGTCACTCCGTCTTGTGTATATGATTATTTTAAAATAGGTCCTCTGTATACTATTAAGTTCAGTGATTTTAATCAGTAGGGCACCTGTAATGCTGTCAACAACAATAATAATACAAATAATGTAATCAATCAACTCCACACCGTCGAGCTGTCTGCATCTGGTGGATGTAGGTTTGGGTATTGTCGTTCGGGTGGAGATACACATTTCGCTAGATTTGTCGTGAAACTGCAGTTTATCTTTGTTATAACAGAGACCCGAATTCCTCGCTTCGATCGGCCAGTAAAGATCGTGGATACAAACAGGACGTAATTAAGAATGTAGAACTTTAGTAATACGAAGACCGGATGAGGATGTGCGTTGTACTATCCGCCTGTGTGATTCACGATGCTTCCGTTCCTCTGACTTCTCCGTAGCTGCTGACTGACAGCGGACTGTGAAGTTTGGGTTACCAGAAGGCACTAGAAAGAAATGCCGTTCGGCGATGCGAATCCTGATTCGTTAGCTGAGAAAGCATCAGGCCGGCAGACAGCTTGTCGGGAGGACGCTTTCCGTGCTGACAGCGTTCTGCAAAGCCTTGCAAATTACTGGGAAACATGTCTGCCTTGGCTACGTCATGTTTTGTCGCACCTAACTTGTATCCTCCGCAAAATTTAAATGCTCCTGTGTAATAATTTGCACATCGAAACTCTTGTAAATAACATTAATTACAATAGTTCATTGTTTTATACTATATTTATAGATGCTATAACAAGGTATTTGACTATATTAGGCGCGTCTCCACCCCATGTTTTTTTTTTTTTTTTTTTTAGTGTTCTGTCTGACGACAGGTCCATATGAACAGGATCCTTCCATCCTTTTCTCGGACTGGGACCTGTTCATATATGTTTTTAGGCAGGTGATACAGAAGTGGTTTGCCATTGCCTTCTTCTGTGTGTGAATGGAGTAATTGTTGGGATGCCACGGAGAAACCGGGGAAGCCCCCGGAGGAAAACTCCGTGTTGCCTAGACCACGGCCTTGCCCAACACAAGTTATAAATTCGGGCACCGCCGGGAATCGAACCCGAGACCCCAGTATTAGAAGGCCAGCGTTCTAACTGCTAGACCAATGGTTTATTAAATTACCTTCATCAATCCGGAGATCCGATGACCTAATTTTCGTGAAATTTGATATTGAGCGCAGTCGAACAACTATAACGGACATTTACCATGAAGACCTTCGTGCGTTTTCTGCAGAACTGGGCGAGAAATATCCACGAAGGCAATTACCAGCCGGAAATTTGCTCAGCCATTCAAAAAAGGTCAAATTAATTTTCGTTTGTTAAATGGCTTGAACTGTAGGTCTATAAGTGAAAGTTCGTTCATGACATTTTGTCTGACGTTCCATAAAATGATATAAATACGGCTCTGTGAATGAAAGATTCACATATATGGAGAGTGTTTTTTTTTTTAAAGTGTAAGCTTCAGAATATAAACCGGTATTAAAATGGAGAGAATTTTAGCCGTACTAACTCATGTGTGTCTGTATGTACGTGAGCAAATCGATTTTGGTGGCGTTTCGTTACTCAAGCACATCACACAGCGGTTCAAGGAGACCGCTAATTAACTGCATGTTGACAAGTCCCAGCCGACTGACATGCGGGAGCGCTTTGTGCCAAAGCCGGGACCGAGGACCGTAAGAGATGCAGGCTGAATCTGCTCAGACAGAAGCTAGTGCCTGTCCTTTGATGTTAGTTGCCGTAGATTGTCACTGCCAATTTTACAGGTCCTTGAAAAGTTACCTGTTCGCTCAGAATCCTACGCGAGCTTCCGAAATATTCGATGCAGATGAAACATTATTGTTTGTGTAAGATTTGAGGTTTTTACAGCGGTGATTATAAAGATTTCTGTCTTCTGGGTTGTTGCGCTGTGTAGTCTGGTATGTTAACCAGCGTTTCAGAGGTCATACTGCCTCCGTCATCAGGGCGATTAAAATATGAAGATTTCCGTCTTCTGGGTTGTTGCGCTGTGTAGTCTGGTAGATGTTAACAAACGTTTCAGAGGTCATACTGCCTCCATCATCAGGGCGATTAAAATATGAAGATTTCCGTCGTCTGGGTTGTTGCGCTATGTAGTCTGGTCGATGTTAACCAACGTTTCAGAGGTCATACTGCCTCCGTCATCAGGGCGAATAAAATATGAAGATTTCTGTCTTCTGGGTTGTTGCGCTGTGTAATCTGGTCGATGTTTACCAACGTTTCGGAGGTCATACTGCCTCCGTCATCAGAGTATGAAGATTTCTGTCTTCTGGTTTGTTGAGCTGTGTAGTCTGGCCGATGTTAACCAACGTTTCAGAGGTCATACTGCCTCCGTCATCAGAGTATGAAGATTTCTGTCTTCTGGGTTGTTGCGCTGTGTAGTCTGGTCGATGTTTACCAACGTTTCGGAGGTCATACTGCCTCCGTCATCAGAGTATGAAGATTTCTGTCTTCTGGTTTGTTGAGCTGTGTAGTGTAGTCTGGCCGATGTTAACCAACGTTTCGGAGGTCATACTGCCTCCGATGAATCGCCCTGATGACGGAGGCAGTATGACCTCTGAAACGTTGGTTAACATCGGCCAGACTACACAGCTCAACAAACCAGAAGACAGAAATCTCCATTATTGTTTGTGTCAGGAAAGCAGCCAGTGTGGTTTCTATAATATTCTGTTTTGTGTTGACTGTATTTTCAGGCTTCGTTTGTCGTGGTATCATTACTGATATGCGGGACATATCGACCAATGTCCTTCTATTGTCTGACCTCGTGAACCTGCACACATATCGTACCTGTCTGTTACGCTAGTTCCTTCACTGCCAGAACTCTTATTTATCTACCTACTTATCTACCTCCTCGTGTGTTCACGGTTAGCGCTTTCAAGTTGTGAGGAAATGGTGTTTGCAATTACTGCGCGCAGCGTTGCAAATTACAGCCTGATTCTACCGGTCGATCTTGGGACGAAGATCAAAGCTTGTCTTCGTCTTCTTATGTTACTGAGGTTCGTCCAGGATCAGATAAAACTACCGAGACAGAAGAAGGAAATTCCAGTACCGTGGCAGCGGTCTCATTACAAAACACACACAAAAGAACACATCTCAAAGAAAAGAACGGATGTAACATATGTGGAGAATTTCCCTCCAATATTTGTTCGCTATCATGCAAAGTTATGAGCGCTCTCATATTCGTATTTACGCAGCCATTTCCATGAATCCATTGAAAGACACTGCTCTTGTTAGTGTATGGAATATGTGGATAAACCCCAGTGCGTCACGTCGGAATCCTTAGTGGACTGTGGCACCTTCTATGTACCTACTGTAACATTTAATAACCCTGGATTTTGTCCACAGAGTGTATTCATGGGTTTCGTATGATTATTGTATAAAACATCGATTATTTCTCTGAGAAATATCCAGTATAATGGCAATCAACAGATGTTCTGACGAGCTCAGTAATCTTAAGCTGTCGTGGGAAGAGTTTGCGACACAGTGTTTGTAAAAGTGTTTTAAATCAGAGGTGGTTGAAGTCTGGTTAATTAATAGCCGAGGAGTTTTATAACCATTATGGAATAGTAGTTTGTGGGAAAGCATTGTCTTATTACTTTCTGAATAAATAATCACATTTTAATAGAGCCGCTGGAAGGATGATAGAAAGTTTAATTTTCGTGTCAGGTGTAATGCAGTGTGACTTTGGGTTCGGAAATGTAAATTTTCATGTCTTCCGGGTATCTAACCTTCTGTACGACTTGTAAAACAGTTTTGGTGTTGAATAAGTGAGTTGTACTTGTAAGAAATTAAACGAAGTTACGTGGTCTTTTGCTTAGATGACACGTGGCGCAAAATTAAACCTTGACTTTTATAGAATTCTCCATTCCTCCTTTATGAAAGAGTTTATCGAAAGCGACAATTCTCTCTTTACCATTATCTTTACTCACTTTTACGTCATGATTCATGTTAAGATAGGATTCGGATGTTTTGGTTATTTGAGATGCGACTTAATTAAAGTTTTGGCTGGGTTTCTAAGATATTTGGCTTTCACGAACTTAACAAATGGTTAGGAAAATCGAGCGAAAGTTTAAAATATTGTGGTAGATTTTGATACAATTTAAATACAATAAGCTCATTCTTTGTCCTTCTTCAGGGTAGAGCAGTTTTGAAATTGCCATCATTTGGCCCCGAAATGACAATTAAAACTCACAGAGTAAGAAACCATTTGAATGAAAACTCGTACATAATAAAGCTTTTTACAAAAAGGAAACGTAGAAAAATATAAAAAAATAATAAAATAGTTTTAATGGGAGTAATTTTATCTGGGTGAAAGAAAGAAGTTACTTCATTGAATAGAACAACGATAAAAGTTGAATGTGAAAATTTTCCCCTTCTATAAATTATTCTATCTCTCTAGTTTTTTTTATATACGTCCTTTCGAAGTTCTGAAATATTCATTAACGAGTGGCGGCATTACAAATTACGTCTTCAGCAAGGGAAAGAATAATTCTCGAAGTTTCGTGCATTCGTGACGTCACTTGAGATGTGTCAGGCTGTCAGGTTGAGTTGGAAGTTATTAGAGAGGAGAAAGGCCACAGTTCAAAGAGCATGGCCTTGCTTCACTCTGGTGTATCGCAGTACGAACTGTTTTATTTCAGTCAGGGATTCAGATTCCTGCGAGGACATAACGTGTTTTTTTCTATAACTACGAGATAGCCAACTATCCTCAGGTATCTACGGAGAACAGAACTCAAGATAAACAAAGATCTGGATTTTACCTCCGTCCACCTTTACGTTTTTGTGGTACGATTCGTAGGAGCATTTTACTTTACTTTGATGAAATCGAGCCGTCATAGCTTTGTCAAAGTGCCTGGCTGGGTTTAAAGGGGTCTCTGTTCTTATAATCTTTGCCTAATCAGGATTTATTGAGGTAGTGCTAGGTTTACGAAACGGAAAGGAATGCAAACTTCGAGGTCAACGGCGTGCCTTTTAGGAGTCGAAACATTGCTGAGAGTGTAGTAAACTGAGACAAAGGAGTTTTGAATTACAATCAGAACTGTTAGTACTTTTTGGTTTTACATTGTTTTTTAAATCTTACTTATTTCTTTCATTATTTTGTGTATATAAGCCGTATCATTCTGCTCTACTGTCAACATCCTTTCTTCAATTTTTCTTTGTTACATTCCGCACCAAAGAAAGGCACGCACAAAATGCAATATTCACGTTTTATTTTTATTTGTAAAAGTTTTTTTATCTTTTAATTTTTATCGCGAACCTCTGATCTTTCTTCGTGGTACAGGGAACGTCTTTTGTACTGAGTGATTCTGTTCCAACCGACTGTTTCCCTGACGAAGACAGATGTGCCCAATGTAGCGGCCCTGCACTAGACGTAAGACCTGCGTTTCTGAGACTTCATTTTCTCTTTATATATATATTTATTAAAGAGACAAAATGTTACGCCATCTGTGGAGACTCTTCCGATTTCAAAATTATTATTGATATTTCATTTTATATTTCATACGGAACATCTAAAAGCCTATGTGTTCAACGCAGTGAAGTTCTCCTTTCTGTGTGATTGATTGAATCGGTAGTTTTACATCCATTTTCGAAACTCAGTTAAATAAGAACAAAAATACAATGAAATTGAAATATCAGTAATGTCTGTAAGTATGCGGCTTGCGACTATTACGTAATAATTTTTGTATGTACTAGTAATACGAGATTTGAAGTTTCCGCGGCGGTTAGAATGATGCTCTTTTGGGGTTTTGGTCCCTGCAGACTCATCGGTCGATGCCAGCGTTTCGGAGACACATACTGCTTCCACCTAAAGTGCTAAAGTGGCTACTACTATGGAAATCTTCATTCCACACAAAAGTGTGTTTTCTTATGTAATTAATACTTTCTTGTATATTTACAAAACAATATTAAAAAGTTCACTTAAAATTAGATAAATATAACCTGTGAGACGGTCTATAGGCCGAAACATATAGTGCACTGATTAATGTTTCAATAAAACAAGGGTGTGTCACTGTAATTGTAAAGTAAACGTAAAATATATTTATTCTAAAAACCTACGTCATTACTCTGGCCTGCCGTTATGAACATTCTCGTGAGTTTTTCTGTACTACGCTTCTGTCCAAAATTTCAATTCCTTCTGGGATCAAACTTTGTATGTTAATTGGGGGGGGGGGGGGGGAGGGAGAGTTTATGGAGCTGGCGACGCGAAATCACTAAGGAGTGCTGAGTGTGGATGGAGCCTCTGTGCGACTTGAGGAAATATATGATAATGCCCCGTGGATAAAATTAATTAATATGGATCACACATTGCTCTGAATATCAGGTTTATACTCTTCAGATATAATGTGCCAGGCGCTTGTGTTAATGGCATTTCAGACTTCACGGGATAAGAACTTCCTTGATTACTTTGAAGTAATTCGGCTGCTGGAGAACTTTTATCTCCTTACAAAACTCAAAAAGCCACCACTGGTTATGTTCTAGTCAGATAAACAAGAAATACATAAAGAATTTTTGTTTTAAAGTGGTAAGGCAAGATACTACTTCATATACTAATGCATCGATTAGAGTGTTATATTAAATACTGGTATCGTACATATACGCGCGTAGACAAGTGGGTGAATGGGCGGTTAGATAGACACATAGATAAATAAATATGTATGTATCCAAGTAGCAAATACATTGCTATCCATCACACTGTGCCTGTTCTGAACTTAGTTCCTTTGGAAAGTGAAGGGCTGAAACCTAAAATCTGGCCCGTAGGACCGATTGGCAAATTTTAACATCTCCCGGATTTAAGGCCGAGAAGATATTTCTGCGTTGGATCGATGTTGAGACATTTGCAGACACTCTGTATGATGTGGAGGTTTGTAAGTCTCTTGTCGCCCGCATTCGGCCAGAGCTTGTCTTGTGACGCCCATGCACTTGGGTTTAAAGTGACTACCCTTGTTGTAGTGATAATGTAAACACAGAACACTGTGTAACGACATTTGTTTGTCAGCGTAAGTGATAGATTTCTGTTGTTTCATTCCCATTTTTTATTCCCGTGTTTACCAAACGATGATAGTCATTGTTAGCTTTCAGAAGGGTAAGGTTAGGTTGAAGTTTTCGTATGTTTGTCATTTATATATTTCCTCTCATCTCGCATGTTACCAACACACTGTCGTGGTGTCAGTGTTTGGATCCATTTATCCCCGTCTGGCTCTACAAAAGGCAGAATAGTGAGACAAAACATGGAACCACAGTAGCAGGAAGATAAAAAAATGACATGTTTGTGAGAAGATGTATCGAATATCCACACCGATGTCCTGCGGCAGAGCAGGTGCTTTGGATTCCCACACTCTGAGGAAATGTATTCCCGCAATGAAATACAAACAGATCTATCTGTTTCCACAGAGAAATGAATTTGACGGTGGTTTGTATCCACAGTATACATTGGCTCAACTAATGTCCGGTTTGTAATCGCATGTTTAGGCACATTTTAGAAGAAGGTTTGAAAAATTGTTTGATATGGAGCTTAGTAAGGCTTCAGAGGGTGTTGAAATTCACCTGTGGAGAGGAATTTCTGAAGCACTATCAGCACAAATTTTTAAACCAATGTGGCATTGTTTTGGAATTTAAACTTCCTTAAACGCCTTATTAACACTATCAATAGATATTTTGATGGGACTGGTGGTTCAAGCTAAGTAACGTCCAGAATGGTCAGTTGTGGGGTGGGTGACCGTCCTTTGCTCTCCAATTGGCCAGTTTCAGGACATCAAATAATGGGCTCCGCGAGGTTTACGTGGAATTGTCTAAGTATCGATCCATGGAAATTTCTTGAAACTTAAAAGTATTTAATCCATATCGACATGGTTAGTCGCCCGAGAAGACTTTATTGTATTCATTCGTCGCAAAAAAATATCTTTGAATATCTGAATGTCAGTGGATCAGAAAAAATTGCTATATATTATATTATTATTATTTACTATTAACTGCAAATGGGTTTTTACCCGGTGGCAGTGGAGCTACAATAAGACACAGCAAAACAATAAGACAACAAAACAATAAGACACAACGAAACAATAATACACAACAAAACAATAATACACAACAAAACAATAAGACAACAAAACAATAAGACAACAAAACAATAAGACACAACAAAACAATAAGACAACAAAACAATAAGACACAACAAAACAATAAGACAACAAAACAATAAGACACAACAAAACAATAAGACACAACAAAACAATAAGACAACAAAACAATAAGCCACAACAAAACAATAAGACAACAAAACAATTAGACAAAAAAAACAATAAGACACAACAAAGCAATAAGACAACAAACAACACACATCACACAAAATAACACACCATACTTGGGACTTAGTTCAGTTTGTATCTAAAGCCAGTTCGAGATTGTATGAGGGCGGCAGAGAGGTACAGGGAGGGACCCGTGACGAATTTATATACTTCAGCTGCGCTGCGTGAAGATGCAGATGATGAATGCCAGTGTTAGTCTTGAGACTAGGCAGGTCCTCGCCAGTTTAGCACACAGCTTCATGTCACGCACAAATTCCCAGACGTATAATTAAATTCCTTTCGGAGAGAGAGTACAACATAAGTTTTGCTCTGAAATATTTGCTGTTGAATCATATCGTCCTGTCTGCGGAGAGCTCAAGACGAGAAACAAAACATGACGGAAAACGTACACTTCCTCCCTGAGTTTGTGGAATTGTGTGGAGCAAGTTTATTATTATTCTTGTGTCGAAATGATATTAAACCATAATTGCTTTTGTACTAACCGTTATTTCAGTAAACTTCTGACTCCATGTTTTGTATCAAATAACAAAAAAAGACGAGCTTAATTATTCCGAGCGGAAAAATTGTGATGTGTTCTGAATATGCAAAGTGTTGCGGTGAATTATGAAGTAAATGAAACTTTATGATACAGGTAATTAACAGTATTATAAAACGAGGTTCTGTTCTTAAATTTTCTTGGTACATGTATCATTGATGCATTGCTGTCAATAAAAGCGATGCCTGATGCTCTTTGTTGATCATATACTGACCATTACCGGTTAAAATAAGGTCGGTAAGAAACTGCACATGGGGTCGATAAAAAAGATTGATGGCGGAAGGAGAGCAATTGCCGACATTTCGCTGGGGAAACATCCCAGTAAGAACCGTTTCCATAGCATACGATGAGTAATGACGTCATAGATCTGGGAGCGGGACCGCTGCTTCCAGGTTATTTTTGTAATAACAAGAGGAACAGTAGCTTAGTGAGTCGGGTTACAGGGAATGTCGCTTACTCAGACGGAGGAGGGCATGTGACTGTAAAGTAATGAGAAAATAATCGAAATAAAAGGTCAGGAGTGAGGGGGTGTTTAGTAATACTGCGTCTTCAGATGAAATACTACCCAGGGCAGACAAACAATTTACAGAAATAATAAAAAGAATGAAAAGAAACGAGGATGTTTGTGGAGATCATGAGAGTTATTACCTGGCCAAGATATTTTTTTGATGGATGCTTCCTGTTGCGTGTTGATCGTTAGGATGAATAATTTTTGATTATAGTCTGGATGTTTGTTAAGATCCACTACATGTTTCGACCTTATGGGTCATCTTCACGTGACTGTTTTGAAGTTTTAGAAACTAATATATATGAAATGAGCCGGGATAGCTCAGTCAGTTTAGTGACTAGCTACGGGCTGGACGACCGGGGTTCGATCCCCGACGGGGGCAGAGGATTTTTCCTCTAGCCTCTGCGTCCAGACCAGCTCTGGGGCCCACCCAGCCTCCTCTACAATGGATACAGGGGTCCTTTCCCGGGGGTAAAGTCGGCCGGGGCGTGATGCTGACCACTCACCCCCATCTAGTGCCGGGGTCAAGGAAGAGAGGAGCTATACCTCCACTCCCCCCAAGCGCCTACATGGCGTATAGTGGGACAAACTTTACTTTACTTTACTTTACTTTAATATATATAAATGCTGAATTGTACACATATCTGAATGTACAATTTAGGATTCATATCTATTAGTTTTGAAAACTTTAAGAGAATCACCTGAAGATGACCAGTTAAGGTCGAAACATATAGTGGATCTTGACAAACATTGATACTATAATCAGAAATTATTTTGCAGGCGGACTATAGCCTAATTGTTATTGTTCGTTACGTTGTCCGTTTTCTGTTTTTTTTTCCCGGTTTTTCCATATAAATTTAGGATATTTTTCGACGCAAATAAGGGAGTTACGGACTGGAAACAGCCTTCTTGTAGTTGAATTGTCTGAAGTTTACATCTTGAAACTCTGATCACGAACACAGGCCTGTGTTATGAAGTCCTCTAGTAACGCAGGTAGTCACCAACGTTTCAAAGAAACATATCGCTTCCATGTTTTGGGTAGAAGATGAAGATGGAGGTGATATGTCTCTCAGAAGTATTAATCACCTAAATGTCTGCACGTTGTCGAAATGCAGAAGACAACGTACCATATTTTTATCGCCGAGAAAACCTGAAATCTCGCTGCGTTTGAGTATCGTGTCTGCTACGGTGAAGATGAGCGTTTGAGCACTTTTCTATGCGGCAGCTCCTCAGAGGTGTAGTGCTTGTAGTCTACGCTTAAGGAAGTGGAAGTTTTAACGCGAACGGAAAGAAGGCGGCATTCTTTACTGTACTGTGGTAATTATATAATAGTGTTACTGAAATGCTATTTTCGATAAATGAACCGATTTCCGGCTGCCATGATTGATATTTGTTATGATTTTTCTCAGTCTCTCCAGAATTTTTATGAGATAGATCATTACCCCTCTTTCAAAATATCTCACTTAAGAGATCTAGGCGTATATATGAGGATAATATTTAAATTAATTTGAGAGAGGTGTGTTGTAAAGACTTATACTTGATTGAATTAATCAGGATAGTTGAATATTCAGTGACTGGTATTTCTCCCAACGGAAATTAACGTTCGAGTGGCACCAAAATGTCAAAGAATATCTTCAATAAGATATTTTTCTTGTTCTTATTCTTATCCTTTTATTCTCAATACACTATTCGTTTTCTCTTATTTTGCATCTTCATGAGCGCCATATCTCCTTGTTATTTTCATTTTATTTTCCTTCCTCATTATTCTTATTACCCTTTTTCCTTCTCTTCCTTTCGCTCTTTTCTTTATTTACTTCTCGTCTTTATAGTTTAAAATATTTTTTGCGTGTACTACGAAGACTGTTTATACTGCTAGTTGAGATGTAGCTCCATGTTAACATTTAGCGGGATGTTAGAGAACTTATGTAGCCTTCTTAGCAGTAATGAAAACAAATGCATGCGAGTTTGCGCTTCCCCCAGGCGGGACACTTGGGACAGCTGTTTGGTGCGGTACACCGTTGTGCAGATAACTTTATTACAGTAGCGACCGGCATAGTTCTTCCATTTGGCTGACTGGAAACTTTTACTTTTTCACGTAGATGGAATGGGAACAGCGAATTCATTACTGCACTGCAGGGTTTTTTTTATAGGGCCTGGTCAATTTAATATATAACGGCTTGTAAGTATATGTGGAACTGAATAACTAAGTGCCTGGCTAACTGGCTAAGTATAAGATAGAATAGTGAATTAATTACTGTATAAGATAGTATTCATATTCATTAGTGTTTCTTTGAATCATTTGCTTTACAGGCCGATGTAGAACATCAAAAGCATTTCACTTCAAAACAATACATTTGCTCCAATATATGAAAATAATCTGGATATGAACATCAACAGAAAACATCACCAAAAAGCTACACAACAGAAATTGTAATTGAGTTTTACGTTTGTTGGTATAATTTTACACCTGAATATGGTTCGATGAAACCGAAACATGTTGTGAAAAAATGTTCCAAATGTAAATCGATTATTCGATGTGGAACATAAAATTATATTTTAATTATCTTATTTGTAAATTTTAAATATACGAGGGTCGCTCATTAAATAATGCCCCACATTTTTTTTCTCAGCCAATAATGAAGATAGAAAAGTGTACTTTTACATGCTTGAGATTTGATGTTTCTCGCGTTCGTGTACGGAGTTTCAAATGATTCCAACCGATGGCGGAGCTGTAGTGAACTGTTAAAATGGCGTCTGTGAACGACTCTCGTTACAAGCAACGAGCTGTAATTGAATTCTTTTTTGCTGAAAAAGAAACTGTGGTGAACATTCATAAACGTTTGTGTGCTGTGTATGGAAGCTGTGCAGTCGATAGGAGCACCGTTGGTCGCTGGGCTAAGAGAGTTAAAGCTTCAGGAAGTGAAGAAACCGAGCTCCATGATCTGCCGCGCTCTGGGCGTCCTGCCACAGCCACCACTCCAGACATGTTGAACCGCGCGGATGCCATTATTCGTGAGGATCGGCGCGTCACAACTCGACAATTGGCCCAACAGCTTTCAGTCAGCAATGGAAGTGTAATTGCAATTATCCGGGCTCTTGCATATTCGAAGGTGTGCGCAAGATGGGTTCCACGAAGTCTCACAGCAGACCGCAGGATTCAAAGGAAAACAATTTCTTCTGAATTGTTGGAAGCGTTTTGATGCTGAGGGATCATTACAGGTGACGAAACCTGGATACACCACTTTGAGCCGGAGACAAAAAGGCAGTCAATGGAGTGGATTCACCCTCAATCACCGAGAAAGAAGAAATTCAAGACAACTCCCTCCGCCGGAAAAGTCATGATGACTGTCTTTTGGGACAGTGATGGGTTCATTCTTGTGGATGTAATGCCAAGAGGTGCGAGACGCGTACATCGGGACCCTGAAACCCTCAAGAAGCGTTTCCGACGAGTTCGGCCTCACAAGCATCCAGCAGAAATTTTGCTCCTGCACGACAATGCACGCCCTCACACAAGTCCGAGAACCCGGGAAGAAATCACCAAATTGGGTTGGACGGTGCTGCCCCATCCACCCTCCGACTTTCATCTCTTTGGGCCACTCAAAGATGCTATCCGCAGAACAAGTTTTGAAGATGACGAGAGCGTTATTCAAGCAGTGAGGACATGGCTACGTGCACAGGACAAGAGCTGGTACCGGCAAGGCATGCATGCACTTGTTCCACGCTGGCGTAAAACCGTACAAGTTGATGGGGACTATGTGGAAAAATAGTATGTGTAAGGGAAACATTGATTTATATTGTCACCAAATTTCAGCCATCTTGAATAAATATATTCTGAGGAAAAAAATGTGGGGCATTACTTAATGAGCGACCCTCGTAATTGTGATTAGACGGACAAAAACCGAATAATTAATTTAATTACTCTATGACTGATTAACATAATGAGTCATCCTAATTTTGGAACCGGGAAGCAACCCTGAAACGTCGATAAACGTCTATCAGACTATACGGCATAATATTTCAGAAGACAGTAATCTTATTTGCTTGGTTTTTGTCAGTATTTCTAGTGAAATATGGAAATTTTACGTTGAGATATGTTATCTTCCTGTTTCTGAAACCTCGTCTCTTCAGGATTTGAGTTTATCTTCGAATGTGGTACGACTCTGGAACTTACGAACCTCGAAAGGAGTTGTTAAATAACCTGAAGAAATCGGTTGTAGATCGTGTACTAGTGAAATATATTCAGCGACAGAGCAATGTGGATAGCTTTGTTTCAGAATAAAGTAACTTTTAACAAATTGATATAAAAATATTTTCCCCAAGAATACAACTTTTCCACGAAGAAAGAAAGGGGGAAAATAAAAGAGCGAGAATGACAGACATGAAGGAAATGTAGCCCCAGTGGCGTAAGAGTATTCAACTGCCGTGTTATTGGTGGAAACGTCTTTCCAACTGACGTTCTTTATCCATGGGGTATATAATGAGATGCGTCTCATTTTATGAGACTTGAATTTCGTATGATAGTTCCATATAAAAGTCGCACGTAAATGGAAGAAAGGAAAATGGGGTAGTCTGTTGGCGTGGGGGTTGTGGTTAACAGGCAGACTCACAGCCACGTTGCTGTTAATGACGTCATGGAACACTGAGTTGAGTCTTTTTAATAGTCTTCATATGTTTATAGCTACACCGTTAGTGTTAAAAGTGACACAACGCGACACCTTGACAGAGATCACTTGTTGGGCATGTATTTCAGATCTACGTTGACTGTGCAACTTTCATCTTTCATGATTCTGCATCCGTTCTGTTTGTTTATAACTTCTGCAGCTAAAGTGATGTCGTTAAATAATCAATTAGGAAAAATTAAACAAAGATTAGATTTCTATTCGAAATTTGGTGTGTGAAGGCGACTGGATTTTGTTGGCCCAGGACAGGGTCCGGTGGAGGGCTTTGGTTAATTCGGTGATGAACTTTCGGTTTCGGTAAGCCATCTAGTTGGTTAGGTAGAAGGCAGGCAAGCAGAATTGTAATACATATACAAAATTTCAACGAAGAAACAAATATGTGAGCTAAGTGAGTTTTTAAGCTGAGATACATTTTAACTTTTTGAGGAGAGTGTTTTTAAACGCCCTGTAAATATTAATAAGATCGCCGGTTTCGAACCGCTGGCGCGATAGGTGTCGTAGAATTCATGGAGCCTTGAGATGCAGAAAGCTGGAAGCCCCTAACCTCGGACTGGGATCGTTACTCTTTAACGAACACGTTGCTAGTGCTGTATATAGACACGATAAGAACCCGTCCAGGCAGGGAGGAGGTTGGTTGATTGGTTGTTTGGTTGTCAAGAAAGATACTTACTTCACAGAATCTGTGCCACGTATAATATCCAGCTACTGTTATTGTTATCTTATTGTAAGAATATTTGTGTACAATTATTTTCCTGACAACTTTAACACAGACTGGAAACTTCACAACCTATTGTAAAGCCAAGTTACTTTCTGAGTGATTTTTAAAATAAAACAGTAATGTGTCTGTGTATCAATTTTCATGCCCTAGATTCAAACCAAATACTTATTAATACATGTGTGATATCCCCTGTAAAGTGATGTTAAGACATGTGTATCATGAACGATAATACAAATTTTGGAATTCTGTGAGCCTAATTTAAAAATGTTCGAAGGTGAAACTCTTTTAAACCTAAAAAAGTTAATGTTTAAAGACTGAGTTCCTAAGTCAAAGGAACAGTGCTTCTCTATTACAGGATAATTAGGTAAATGCTGTTTATGTAAATAATTGCTGTTTTTTTCCGAGAAACTTACGCAGCCCATAAACAGACTACACCTTAAGAAAATGCAAGGTTACCGATTTGAAACTGAAGCTCTTATAAATAATATTTAAGAATTTAGTCCGTACCGCGAAGAGAACACATTACTTCACCGTTAAAAAGACCCGCTGTTTATAGTCACAGTCACACGAAACTCGTAGATATAAAATGAAGAGCTATTGATTGCTGAAACAGGTAGGGAAAACCTAAAAGATTTAAACGAGTTGGTATATATAGTTACCACTGCTTGGAAGTTTGAGATGTATGATTTTTACAAAAGAAAGATGAATATTAACGACGTTGATCGAACTGCAGCCTTCAGGTTGTCAGTTTTAAATTTCATTTCTCAGTTATCGTGTTAGGATAGCGCGAGGTCTTGTGAGAGGAAACGAGAGACTATGAAGAGAAATCGTTTGTCTTCGGACAATTTAACTGGAACCATGTTCACTGAAAAGTTTTGATATGAGAATGGAACCTCTTTTGTTCTATCGTTTGCGAAATATACGCCACGGTGTTAGAGTCGGGTGGAGCGGGGAGTGCAGGGTGAAATGGGAGGGAGGAGGAACAGAGCAGTGTGAATTCACCTTCGGTATTTATTTCGGTTATTTAGGCGCTGTGAATTGGAGTGTGTTCAGAAATTGTGTTTCGACTTCATCATTCTGAATGCAGAGATCCCTGTCAGGGACACGGTATGAGCTATACAGGGCGTTTAATAATTGTTTTATAAATTTCTGGCCTTTATTTGGAAGGAGATATTTATATAACGGCGAATTACGCAATTTGGACGTTTCACCTAATGTACTCGAAATTTTAATCGATAATCGTTATATAGGGCGGAGTGTTCACGTTAACCATTCTAGTCCGGCTAACACTTTAAACGCAAAGTATTAAGTCATCTGTCTTGCTTTCATTCACTAAAAACAGCAAAACCGATCAGACAAAAATGCGTGTTTAACCAGCCATACTGTGCTTATTAAATATTGTTTTTAATAATATCTTTTCATTTACACTCAGGTCTCCCAGTAGAATTTCTGCTCGAGGTATTCTTGTAAAAAAATACGCATTTCTGCGTACGTGCTCGAGTCATCCTGTGTGGGTAAAAAGTTCAATTTACGAATCTGCTTAAAATGTTGTATTTCCACATCTACACGGATACTGAATCAAACGGTGTGTAACAAAACGAGTTTCATATAAGTGACAGAAATGATGTTGGCAACTACCCGAGTATACAGTGTAAGCTTCTGCAATTCTTCAAGTTTGTGTAATTCTGCCGTCTCTTCTCGTCGCTTCTAGATTCGGTTTTGCAAAAAAATAAAATTGTTCTCCTTCTCCCGTGTCAGACGCGTATCCCCTAAAAGCCCCCCCCCCCCCCCCACGAAGCATCCTATGATTGTTTTCCTTTTAATTTTTTTTCGAAAAGAATTATCTACTGCTTTTGTTTGCAGTTGTCTAATTCAAACGGCTAGACTTCAGTTGTACTGACAGTTGAGCACAATGCACGTCTTCATGAATGGATTCTGTCTCTTTCCGTAGTCATTCTTTCATTGCTTTAAAATGTTCTTGGAATAACGTAAGGATCCCAATTTTTTTTCTAAAATAACCAGAATACTGAATTGTTCTAAGCCTCGACATATAGATTAAAATGTTTTATATATATATGTCGAGGCCTTTAAGAACAATTCTGTATGCTGGTTCTGTATGCTGTGTAGGCCTACGTGCGGCGTTAGACTTGCTATGTAGTAAGTTCTGAAGTATAGCATTATTGCATTATTTGAACCTGTTACTCTTTGGAAACAAGTCTTATTCAGACTTAGTAGATACATGCGTTAAGTGTAATTCAAAATTTGTGTTTTAGTTCATGAATTATCTGCATAAAGTTTGTTTGACATGCTCAGCTCAGATGGGTTGTTAGTTGTTTTCTGTCAGATGTTGCTACAGTGCTGGAAGTGAAAACGAAAATTAGTAAAAGTGAGTGTGGGAGAAAAAATATAAAGATGATTTTATCAGTACAATAAATAAATAAATAAATAAATATGGAAATTGAAGGTGCCATTATAATTTTATATTCATAACTGTTCTTTAAAAATTGTTTCAGCTGCAAATTTTCAAAATTTAGAATTTGCAAACGAACTCTTTTTTTCCTTGTACAGATTTTACCTTTCCAGTTTTGTTTGTATTGAGAATCATACGAAATTCTTAAATACAGTGTAATAACCTAGTATGTTCCGATTGCTTATATGTTTCGTTTCAGGGTAAAATATCTGTAGATTTAATTTGTTTTGGCACGTAACTAACCTCCGCGCTTATGAGGAAGCAGCTCGCTGTACGAAGTTTCTCCAGTTATGGGATTTGGAATTAATCATCGAAAAACAAACACAAGAAAGTGTTAATTTTTTTTCTTGTGAAACGTTTAAACAAGTAGAAGTTTTTGACTTTTATCTGCAAGTTTCCTGCGGGTTCCAACTTACATCACACAAAGCGCTTTACGTTGGCTTCCTCAGGAGTTGCCTAAACGTACTACCCCACACGATACTTAGTGGAGTCCGGAACAGTTTGAATAAATGGGTGACTATATCAAGTACTTCTGCCCTGGAGAACCCTCGGTGTATAATTCGAGAACTCATACATTTTTCATGGTTGCTCTACATACGTAGAGGGTCGCTAGGTAGGAATTTTCGTTTGGAACTGCTGGCCGTCAATCATAACGCTCCTGAGCGTGGGTGAGTTTATTCTGTACCACCGTCAGACTGTGCTCTGCGTACGTGGAAGAAGGCTCTAAAATAATGTTGAAATCTAACAGAAACATTTCGCTTTAATAACAAATTAAAACTAACGAAGCACCAGGAAAATCATCCAATTAACCAGTCTACCACATAAAATAAACTTACTCCCTCATTGAATGGATAAAGAATGGGTGGCTAAATTCCCTATGCTCAGTCAGAGGAACGCAGTTCACATATTCATATCCTCTCTCTCCCTGAGGTCTGTTTTCATATTTTCGTGTCAACTGTATTTAAGGTGTACCTACGGATTTGAAGTTAACGTCTTACAATACCTACCTTACCTTCTGACGTGTACCATATATGCCCCTTGCTGTCCTTAATTCCATTATGGTGGAACAAAATTCGAAAAAGAAGTAGAATAGAATAAAGCCGAACAGGGCTGGCTCGCGAACGTCAATTCGTGGCGACAACTAAAAATCTGTCAGATGTTCTCAGGGCAGTGAAGAAGCCGATGTTGTTCTGGATTGTGACGCTGTGTGGACTTCCAGGTAGATACTAACATTTTGGAGAAAAAATACCGTCTCCATTTTCAGGGTGAAGATGGAGACTTATTTCTTCGAAAATTTGGCACCTACCTGTAATTTTACTGTCTCTCACTACCTGTCATTGTAACCAGTCGTATTTCACTTCATGGGAACTGAATGGCATGGATGCATTTCCCCCTGCAGATCAGCCCTCTTTTAACTTCTATCGTCTCGCTGGATTATTTGCAAGCTACGGAGACAGAGAGAGACACAGACTTTCCATTAGCTCATATCACATGTACCTGTGCAGGAAAGTGCCGACGGAAACTGAATACAACAAGAACAAAGTATCACAGTTTTCTCCTAAATTTAGTAAATGAGACATGCTGTATGTAAGGACCGCCGTTGGTGTGTATATAAGTGTACCTGACGAACATTGTATTACTTTATGTTTCAGCGTAATGTTTATTATTTACTAACTGACGGTATTCTGGTAATTTAACTAGAGACTGATTGGTGAAATGATTGACTGAAACAATGACTGGCTGTTCTAACTCAATTATTGACAAATCGAATAACTAACCGATCAGCTGATAACCTAACTGACGTAGTCTCTATGTTTTTGAGTACTTGATATTTTTTCAACTGTCCAAATAAATCTTCTTAGGTTGCAGAACCAAATGTTTATGTTTGTGTTCACTGTTGACTATCACTGGATCTTACCCTAAGCTCCGCACATTTTCTGTTTTACGATTATACTTAATTCCCTTTCATGAGATTTAACAATTGAATTTTAATGTAGCTACATGTGAATCTAATTTTTTGTTTTCCCCTATGCGTGCTCCGTATTTGACGTAATATTAGGCGAAGAGTACAGAAATCAAAATGTTTTCCATTTGCTTTCGGTATGTTTTCTTAAATGACAATTTCTCTTCAAAATTTTCGTTCTTAGACGCGCAAGAAAAGTAAGGCATTGGGGCAGGCCCTAGCTGGTGGACATACCTGCATAAACTTCACTTCGTAAAAAACGCCTGCTGTAAATCCAATGTTAATCTCGCCCGTCGCATTCCGTTGCGTCAGTTGAATATGTGACCACAGAGAGGAATACAGTTCTCACATACCAGGCGTCATCAGTTCGGCCCCCTGTGCGTATATCATTCTAGATGGCTGGTTGTTTCACATGGACTGCAGTGAATCCAATTTAAGGAACCACTTGGCCGGGCAGAATGTGAGATGCGGATCATGTGGCTGGCGAGCTTGTAGGGAGAGGCATTTGCACGCAAGTTAAACGTAGGCTATTCGGACACGATAATGCGAAAGGTTGATGTAACTGGCTGAAGAACATTTTAATTCCAAGCTAGCAAACAACGGGCCTCTAGTTCCCGTTTAAAATATAAATATTACGCACCAAAATGTGTCCTATAATTTTGACCGTTGTTTTGTACGGGTGTAAGATTTGATCTGAGAAACAGTTGTTTCACGAAATATGTTATGGAAGAAGGAAGCATACGAGGGGGATACTAGCAAAGGATCAGCCCCATCTGTGATTCAGATTTTAGTAAACGTGTACCATGAAACAAAAGAGCATAGGATGTCGCATTTTGAATTACGTCAACAGATGTAATTAAGTACGCAAAGTAGTTTGAAACTGATAAATCTCGTTTATTGCATGAAAATTACTGAGTACTTTTTGGAGATGAATATTAAAGAAAAATGACACAAAGGCGAAAATAATCTCTGTGACGGTTTCAGTTCACACTCTTCATCCAAATAACTTATGAGACGAGTATCACGGTTAACAGTTTCTAGATGGAATTAGGGTTAGCAGCTGGAAAGTCGACTATTCTGCTTATCAGATATCGTGCTTTTTATTTCGCATTGTAAAAGGAAATTTGCTAAACATTTTTATGATATCAGAAAAATGCTTCTGGATCGTATTACGTTAAGTAAAGCGACAGAGGGATTGCATGTTCCAAAGTATGATATGCAGTTATTACCTCGATGGTGTTTTGTTCTTCCCCAACGGAAATGAGTTCACTCAAAGAAGAGGCTTCTCTCCATAACGGAGAAAGCTATCGTCGTTTCAATTCCAACCATTTCCTGGTAAACGACTCGCCATGGTGTGGAGGCTCCGTCGAATTATATGGCTGTGCATATTTCGTTTTCTGTACGATTTTTTATGTGACCTGTTCTTAAAGAAAGTAACATAATGTAAAGTAAAGTAACGTAAGACAAGTGAAGTAAAGTTCAGTAAACCTTATGGCATCAGGAAGATTGTTCATAGGTTCTAATCCATTTTGGAGATTCATTGCACAAGTCGAAACTTGTGTCAGGATTAATAGTATTTAAAGTTCTCACGGATGAAAATGCAAAGATGGCTGTCTTCTTATGTCAGGATGCTTGTTCTGGATCACTGTGTAATTTATTTGAATTATCAAGGGGAGACGAAAGGAAAGAATAATTATTGTAATTAGTTATATTCGAACATCGCTACCGAATGTTGTGGTGTAGTTATTGGCATTACCGTTGTGATTAAGAAAACCTCGGGTTTAAATCTCGCCTTTGAAACCGGTAATACAAAACTGCGGGTTTCATGGTCCTCCACAGTTCTTCAAGGCAACGATATTACATGATCATCTTCTCCCAAATTCTTTTGCGTTCATACTTCGAAATAATCCGAACTTTCGGCAATGCACAAGTTTGTTGTTGAAAAGCGTCGTTAAATAACCAAAAGGTTAGTGAACCTTGGCGTTTAAATTAGCTAGCCATTTCTGTCGCTCTGTTTACAAGATGGCAACACACAAGATGCCATTATCGCCGGAATGTTTCTTCAGGGACATCTTGTAATTTGTTTAGTTGCGTTGCTAACAGGGTCGGTGTTCTAATTGCTGGCGACCTGGTTCTTATTAGGGGATGCTGCTAACTACTGACCACTGCAACATAGGCCATATAGTGCAATGTCTTTTCACCCGAGTTCGGTTAATTATAAATGTACTGCAAGGCCAGAGAAGGAATTCGCCAACATTTATATAAACGAATATCACCAAATTAAGAATTTCTCTTGATGTTATAACCATGTTTGTGGAAAACTGTACATGTTCCCTTAAATTATGTTGTTGCAAGTCCTACGGACACACTCATGAATGCTGGTAAACGTAATACAGGCTGTGCCATTTAAAATGCAACCAAACAATAATCACGCACTGCTATCCGACGTCGTAGTAAGTGTGATTTTCTTACAAGATTCTTGGAAGAATATTGTTAAGTGAAACTTAGGTACAACAGGGTTACTTAAGTAGCTTGATTATTAGCGAATTAAGTTTTTATCAGCGTTTGGGAGAAAGGTTTCTTTCAAGTGGATATTATTCAGTGCATGATATGTTTTTTTTTGTTATAGTGACCTAAGATGGCTGGAATTGATATAAAGGTATCACGAGGATTTGAGGTTTGTCGTAAATGGAACTTTTTATACTAAATATTGGGAGCGCGAATCCAGAAATGGGAGGTGGAGATTATCCTGACAGATATGCCCATTAGTGAAGTGGAAATCGGCGTGGCCGTGGTCAGCCAACTGGAAATGTCAATTTTCACTTACTGTAACTGCTAGCCATCTGGGAAAAGAGTTGCAGACTCCCCGTATTCCATTTCGAGAAATCATCCTCCATTTTCCATCTAAATGATCACCGTTTCGTGAAATGGACGTAAAAAAGTTCGAAATCAGAATTCATGAAAGTGACAAGTGTGTGTTAC
Organism: Zootermopsis nevadensis; assembly: GCF_977971745.1. Lineage (NCBI taxonomy): Eukaryota > Metazoa > Arthropoda > Insecta > Blattodea > Termopsidae > Zootermopsis > Zootermopsis nevadensis. The sequence goes on along the minus strand of NW_028259153.1, from coordinate 7,534,085 downwards.
TTTCGTCGCCAATTTAATTTAAAGTTAAAAGTAAATATCGTTCGTCGATTAATTTAAACATAGTGTAATTATCCGTATTCGTACGTGTGGAAACACAAATTTTGTGTTTATATATGTCAATATACTGTATTTCATATGGGGATCTGATAAAACAGTTTTGTGATGAAGTATGGAGAGTCAGTTAAAGTATCTATCATAACAGGTTTTAATTACAAATAACTGAATGTTAAAGCTGAGAGCCTGATATTTCTTCATCGTATTTCAAAGGTACGGAGTTGGTTCGATGTTGCGTTGGTTAAAAAAGTATTTCCACACCAGGTTGCATACCGTCATAAAACACTAAATAATTAGAACAATATTGGCCAACCTGGAGATAGTTACGTAAAAGATCGAATAAATGCTCTTAAAGATAATCCTATAGGAGTTGAAACATGTCGGACTCTTAACTGGTCTAAATCTGGTGATTTTAATATGATGGTTATGCAGATTGTAGCGTCGTTAAATATATCAGTAAATTTCACGTACACTGCCATAACGAATCCTCGTTAATACCACCACGTTGTTTATGAACGCATCGTCTCAAAACGCGGGATACTGAACACGTTGGATTCCTGCTCTGTACATGTGTCATAACGACAGTCTCTGAAGACAATCTCCCCATTTAATTAGTTTAAGTCAAACAGAACTTGTTCCTGTACGTGGAATTAGCTCACACACAGTAACACCTAACAGCTGTTGCAGTCTCTTGACGATAATAATGCATAATTCTGTTTGAGAATGACGTACCTCGTGTACGTTTATCTGCATGTTTAAATCCATTTCGTAATGCACGGTAAGGTAATGTGTAAGTACCGTCGTGTTTCGCTAATGTAATGCTTGCTTTGATCTCTAGATGCCTCCTGAAATACCGATTTCTTATTATATTTACACACATGAACTTCCATAAAATGTTCATTAAGATTCATGATATAAATGGACGTTCAGGAGTGTAACTTTATGCTCAGTCAGTTTTTCTGGAGGTTTTCAAATAATTAAAGTGTGCATTATATTTGGGTAAATATGTTGTAAACATATTTGAAGAATATTTCCAGGTTAAAAGGTACACATCGTTAGAGAACGTGCAGATAATTAAATAACTAGAAAGTTCACAATATAATTAATAATTTCCACGTTAGTATTTTGGGTTATCAGATGAAAATTGGTGATTTGGGTGAGACAAGAATTACGCATAGAGTAAACACAAAATGTATATAACATTTGGTTTGGAAAATAAACAGAAGCATAGACCACGTGGGAGACCTAAACGTACATAGCCGAATGCCAATGCCGAGTATTTTGGTAGTGTACGAGTGTTGTGTAGTGTAGTGTAGTGTAGTGGTAATTTTGTAGACTTTCTATTCAAAATGAGTTGGGGGGGGGGGGGTAACGATAATTTTGCAATACGACAGTCCGAAGATTAGCAGTTTTCCTCTTGAGACGCTTAAATACAGCGAGACCACGTGACGACACTGTGAGATGAGCAGCGAACTCAGTAACCAAGGAGACAGGCCCAGTAATTTTATTAACACACAAGAAATTCGTTACAGGATTCTAAGGAAATGTGCAGAGGGACTGAAAGGAAGGAAAGGAATTACTCGAGATGTGTAGGGATTGGAAAGGATAGGGGATGGCACAGAATCTTTTGGATCATTTCCCTTTCCAAAAGTTGAACAGTCAATTCAATTTCTGACGCTAAAAGTTATCGATAATGGAGTAGAGCAAGATACAAAAGGTACAAGAGTGTAAGACGGGTTGCAGAGATTCGAGAGTTAAGCAAGAATTGCATTGCCGGTTGGGAAAGGCTTGAATAAGTTTAAGTCACGAATTTTCTAATAGAAACTTTGAATTAACCTACTTGTTCCTTGATGTCGCACCTGCCTTAAATACGCTTGTGATTCAGTCATCTTCTCATTCTCATGTTTCTTTGCAATCGTAAGACGTGTTTTCAATTCTCTTACGTATCTTATGATTATCTTAAGAGACCCTTAATGGTTGAATAATGTGAAAAGAGAGATTGCTTTACACTTCAAAGATTTTACATTGGTTACCTTCTTGTTGACCTGGAAAGACTATTGGTTCACGTCACTTGTGCATGTTTTTGCGCAATTGTAGATGTTGATTTGCATTCGTGGTCTGCTTACGCTTAAGAATTATTAATACACACGTGAAAATTTTATTTTAAAATGTCTCGAGATATTACAAAGATCCGGCTCGTCAGAAATATATATGTAAAATTCTATTGATTTTTCTAAAGTAATTTGATAGTCATACTTTCCTAGAAAATTAAATATTTTCCTTATGCCTCCACGAGTAAATTGAGCGCGAGATATGGAAACCCTTCGGATAGGGTGGACTTCACCCTGTTGATGGCGGCAGAAACACCTCTGTGACGTCGGTAAATGTCTATCAGACATGACAGTCGCCTTCAAACTAATTCACAGATTGAAACAATTTTGTTTATAGTTGGTACTTGAATAACTGATTTTGGTAATTCAAATTATATTTATTAGTTGGACTATTTGAAGGGCGAAGGAGGTCTCTCGGTACACGGGGTGCGAAACTTCAGTGAAATATAACAAACGCTGCAAACTTTGAAATGACTAAGTGTCTATTGTCTGAGACATGTGTAACATAATTTGTGACGAATAGGTAATACTCTTGGTACGGTGTTAAACTGTCGCAAGAGAAGATTCTGCAGAATAATTAAAAACAGTTTGTCACCTGATTTAAAGCCTTTATTAGACTCCTTCATTACTCTGGGAATGAATGTCTCCTACATATCCTTCTAATAACTTCAGAGTCCAGAAACCTGTTCTAAGAGAATATTCATTGTTTGCTATTTTACGAAGTATTTCTAGACTTATATTTATTCTCATGATTTTCTTATATACAGGAACGCTGACTGTTGGACTCTTAGTGTACCGGTTTCAGAACAATGCTGTCAACATAAAACAGTAATTGAATTTTTTTAAATTATAACCATCCTCTTTATGGAAGTTGTGTTACACGTATTATGAGATTTTACGTTTTAATTAACTACGGTGTATTTCAGCTTCGTGACATTTCTCGCTAAGAAGGGTCAGGCCAGGTAAGGTCAAGGCGCCATTATGTACGTCTTACTGGCTTCCTTTAAAATAAGCGCGAATATTATCTTGATGCTGTGCGTAGCGTCCTTTCCTAAGGATCTTACCCCTTAACATGGAGCATTTAACGGATATTAGCTGGATTAAGGGAGGAAATAAACTGCAGTTTATGGAGTGAAACTTGTATGTACCGCTTATGAAACAAGAGTGAATGCGTGTACAGATCTGGTCATAATTTCTGAAAACGATAAATACAAGCTTATTTTGCTAGGCTATCATTCTTGCAGACTTAGGGATCTAAGAAAAGATGTACATGTATCATCATTAAAAGCCTGGGATTAAATGGTTAGTATTCTTGTTTTTGACTCAGAATGTCCATTCTCCGTCCGAGAGACTTCTGTCCTGACTAAAACCGTTGATAGATTTCTTCAGTTTGTTGTGCTGTGTGGTAGCATATCTTCGAAAATACAAAACTTTCATATGTTGTAAGGTGTAAATCGAGCACGGGGGTCGTGCAATATTTGTACATTACTTTCGGTTTGATGGTGATAAACAATTGATCTGTGGAGCTGTAAAAGTCGACTAGCATGTCGAAATATAAGCAAATTTGTATGGAATTTCATCTCATGTTAAGAGTTTTGGCGACGCGACTTTGCACGTATTCGGGGTTAGACTATATCTGGCAAGTTTCGTAAAGTATCCTTTGGCCAACTGCCCTTTCGGACAATCTCTTTTAACGTATTATTTTCAGAAAGCCGTCCGACCGACTGTTTGTGTACCAAGTCCATTTTCTAATGAAGTACTTCATCTGTCTTTATGTACTTACTGAATTTATAGAGATTACCCTCGGAAACTTACAATTTTAAAGTTTGTTGTAGATTATTTCTTCAGATCTTTACTGGCGTTAGTTCACTGGAAAGTTCTACTTGATTAATTCTCAAACTGTACGTTCAGAAGAAAGTTGACGGTTTGTACCAATATTGTCGTAAGTCGCCTGTAGTTTGAATCCGCCTTATGTACGTCATATGCGGTTCAGTACATGGCAGTGCCCCTCAACACGGTTTTGGATCAGGGGCGGGAGGGTGGTGGTTAAGTCCTTCTCTTTTCTTTTAATAAAGGACGTGTCCGTTGTTTCCTGTATTACTCTTTATAGGTTTATTGGAGAGGCGTTTGAATCCCGTGGCTCATCCCTGCTATATTCCCAATCTTCACTATCCGTCGCGACACTTGGCGTCGGTTTGACAGCGTCATGTTTTGTGGCTTCACGAAGCTCATGTAGACTGTGTAAGACTTGAGGTTCTCACAGCGGTGAGTATGAAGATTTCCGTCTTCTGGGTTGTTGCGCTGTGTAGTCTGGTCGATGTTAACCAACGTTTCAGAGGTCATACTGCCTCCGTCATCAGAGTATGAAGATTTCTGTCTTCTGGGTTGTTGCGCTGTGTAGTCTGGTCGATGTTTACCGACGTTTCAGAGGTCATACTGCCTCCGTCATCAGGGCGATTAAAAATATGAAAATTTCTGTCTTCTGGGTTGTTGCGCTGTGTAGTCTGGTCGATGTTAACCAACGTTTCAGAGGTCATACTGCCTCCGTCATCAGGGCGATGTAGACTCTTTGCGGATTCGTTTCTCGACGTTCAGTTTCGGTTTATGTTGTGACGCCAAATTCACGAAGCCTGTTACTTAGAGTTAAAGAGTTCTTAACTACGTAATTATAATAAATAATATAAACATTTTACATTAATCATTTTGAAGTATAATTTCAATTTTATAAATTGAATTGCACTAGATTTTTTATTGGTCTAAATAATATTGGTCAACATAAATATATTGAACTATTTTTGGGTTCTTATTAATAATTCACTCAAATTCGTGTGTGGATTTGGAATATTAAGTGTACTGATAGTGGTGTGAGTAACGTGGTCCAGTTGAATGACGTAGCAAAATAGTAGATGTGACTTAAGACCGTCTTGATCTCACTGTAATTGCCTTAACTTCTACTTTTTGCGTTAGAATATCAGACAAGAGTTTGTCACCGAGCCATCTTTTCTTAGAGTCTCGAATATGGTCATCCCATCGAGTGAGATCTCTCTGCTTCTGGAACTTGTAAATATCGGAGATTAGTTCCTCTTTGAAGACTGACACTGCAGCATGAAGTTGAGACGAACATGGCAGACAGCAAAAGGAGAATTTTCTTAAAAATACAGCCTTTTCACATTGGAGAACATTTTCAGAGGAAGGAAAAGGCATGGATAAGAGGGGAAGAGGAAAAGTTGAGTTAAGAAAAGTAAATGGAAGTAGTGTCTGTGTCATGTAATGGACAGCTAAATCAGTGCAAAGAAAGGAATGAAAGAAATATAAAGTTTTTCTGACATTGAGTGGTAGGATATGGAAAGTCGAGGACGGAAATAAAAAGAACTAACACACGAAGGGTCCAAAAACAAGGGAAGAATTGAGTGACATTTCTCAGTGTCTGGACCAATAGTATTTGTTATTTTATTGTCGTACTTTAACATGTTCACTGCTGTGAACGAGAAAACTCGCTCATAGACACCGGTTGCCTCTTCCCTTAATAATATGTGGTGCTATTAGTACCTAATTTCGGCTGTGTGAGGCATTTTAAAACTCAAGAGAGCATGGATTTTGTGAGTACTGATTAAGACATCTTTAATACCAGAATTGTAAAAATAGATCAATTTGTCTTGTTAACCAATGAATATTTTTGATGGCCTATAATTGTATTTTTTCGGTTAATAAATTAATGTAGAACGAACCCATAATAAGTATTTTAGTTTGCAGTGCTTAATTAATATCAAGCATTCTCTAGAATTCTCCGTTTTCATTTTGTGCGGTAAAGATCTTTTTATGATTGTTAAAAATAAACTTCTGACACTGGAACCAGTAGATATGCTATTAATCTTTTTTAATTTAATAATTCATCATGGGGCGTTGTATGTTACTGACACCTTGATTCATTTACTGATTATTCGCAATTAAAATGAACATTGGTTTTTCTTTTGTATGTATTTCTTTATAAGTTATTTTTTATTCTTTCTTTACTTCATTCTCTCCTTTTCTGTTTATCTCTTCTTCCTTCGTTTATTTCTTTTATTTCGTCTGTTTTCTTGTTCAATAATGATGAACTAACTCGTTAACTCATGGGGACCTGAATACTTTGTTGTGACGACATCGTATAGAAAGCAGCGTTCGAGTGTTTGAAACTTTCTGCTCGTAGCAGTGCCTTTGTTTTGGCGCTGCTTGTACTTTAGGACAAAGGTATGGGTCAGTCCAGCCACCTCAATTGCATTCAACCAAGCGAGACTGTGTACATGTGCGTTTGAATTTTTTATTCGATGCCTCGTTTCGAGAGCAGACAAGTGTTTGTCCGACGCCTCATTCCTGCAACGAGGTGTTTCTAAAGTCGTCTTGCGCCAAGCAGTTGTCAGCTTATAGCTGTTGCCATGCGGATAAACATTAGATTAACATGTGCTATTAACCCCACATTTAAACAAGCGTTGAGATATTTCGGTCATTTAGCATGGGAAATTTTAGTATTACGAGAAATTAGCTATTGCACGCAACAGTTTTAAGTTACGTACTTTACAGTTAGGTCGGAGAATTACTTTAAGACTAGTGGAAGGGTGGGTGAATGTAAAGAACCCGTTTTTCTCACTGTCTCAATTAGATGTCACATACTTCCTTTCAATTTGTTCGTTCTGTTAGTGACATCTAGGAAATCCATTCTTCATCCGTTTGACCGGAAGTGACTGAAAAATAGGAATATATCGTAATGTCCCCACATTTCAAAGGATGTGCTCGATAGGCCTATTCGTTTTGTTGAGGGAAATATATGATTTGTGACTTAAGAATGTTATTACAGTAGGTCGACAAGAGACTTTTGGCTCTCATAATAAAGCAAGAGACAACGGAAAGCTGGGAACGTAAAAGATATGTAAAGCCTTTATTTAATTATTCCTTTAGCTGTGGATATTTGGGGAATTTATATTACGTTAGTTTAATGTTTAGAAGGCAGAGATTTATATTTCTGTGTAATGTCTGATTCTTTTATGAGAGGAAAAATGTCATCATTATAGCATTCTGTTAAGAAAAGATGTTTTTACATTTTATTTTTAAGAATTCGAGTAGAGTTAAATATTTATTTATCAGCAGCAAGACGTTGCTTGACATTTTCTCTGCCCTTAAGTTTCCCTATCTGCATATAGAGACGTATAAAATTAAGAAGCTAAAAATTTCGTGACACAGTTAAATTGCAAATAAAATTTGTTTGTGAAGCATGAAGGGATGAGACTATTTTGCAGATCTGGACTTAAATGGGTAGATAATAATGAAAGAGATCTTGGTGAAATATGGTTGTGTGGTATGAACTGGAAAATCTGGCCCTGAATTGAAACAGGCGACGGGCTCTTGTGAACACGGTAATGAACCCCAGAAAGGGCGGTATTCCGTGAATAACAGAGTACTGGCAGATTGGCAATCAGAACTCGTTCTGTGGAGTTATTTGTGTGTTTTGCAAGAATTTCTGCCATTGTATGCTCTGTCATTCACGTCGTCTGAGACCTCGGCAATAAGCTCCTGGGCGGTGGGGGGAGGGGTTACATGCGAAAGACAGCTTAAACATAAAAACATAGTATGCTACAAAACACTCATTTGTTACACTTTACGTGGTATTTCCTGTAGTTTTCAGTATTTTTATGAATCAATTATGTACATTTTATCAAATTTTAATTTTTTTGTTTCAGACGAATTTAGGTAATATATTCTCATTATACTTCTGTAGAACCTGTATGTAATGTAATCAGTTTTAAAACTTGACTTTTTTTGTTTTTAAGGATTCCAGACACTCTAAAGTTTCTTTGTCGTACCAAATGAAAATTAATCATAGTTTCAGATGTTAATTCTTAGTTTGAACATTCTAGATGGCCTGTTATGAAATAAAAGATAAATAGAACATGAAATGTACCTGCTCTTAGCTATAGAAATTTAAATCAGAGCGAAACATTTTAATGAATCATCGTAATTTACTCTTTCCCTTCTGATGGCAATTTCGAATTTCTCTCACTTATAGTAAAATCATCTATATTGAAATAGAGTTGTATTCATATGGTCTTGTTGCGTGTTGATATATTCCTACTTTTCACGAAGCAGACCACAGTAAAAGAGGTAAACTTTATAATAAATTTAAACCTGGGTGTTGGATGGCATACCAGAAGACAAAAGGGATCATGAAGTTGGCGGCAGTTGAACTGAAATGCACGAAAAATAATTTAACCAGACATTTATTCGTCGAGAAAGGAATGCAGTTTTCTTATTCTATCGCCCCTCTCACTTCTCTACCTTTAAAGTGGTAAAACAAGTGTAATATGAATGTACTAGAAAGTACAAAAAAAGAAGATAGCACCGTTCCACTGCTAACAACTTTATTTTTATTACATAAAATAAACGTTAAACGCAAAAAAAGTTATCTCATTTCCTCAACATTTCCACATTTCCAAGTGCTTTATTGTAATTATATTATATATTTCTTCCGTTAATCTCTCTGCCTCTTTTTCATCTTACTTTCTGTCCTCATCACATTTATTCTCAAGAAATGGGTCCAGCGTGGTGGATTATTTTAGCACCGTTGCTTATGTACCAGCGTTCCGAACTTTGTTTTATATTTCAAAAGGGTCTGAAATGCGACTGCACCTGGTCGATTCTAATTCACTTCTAATTTGCTAAGAGGCTTGAAGAAACAGCGTCTTGATCTTTGATTTCAATCTGTCTCTTCAGATTGCAGCCTACCGCGAAGTAATTATATACCTTGTTCGCATCATCACCTCGGAAGGAATACAACTTGAGTATATGTTAACAAAAGCCTTAAAATTTATCCTGATTTTGTTCAAGCTAGTTTATTTAACCTCGGGAAATCATTGCTCCTGTCCGTGTCCTATTGGCTGACATGGACACAGTACTAGTGAATTTCAGTCTACGTTAGGGCTATATAATTGCAAGAAAACATTTCATTGAACATCTGACATGAAATACTGCATGTAAGATTTCTGTACAGTGCAATATACATTGTAGATCGTATGCATTATGTCGCGTCATTGCCAAATAGTTATACCAATTAAACGTCGGTGAGTGAGTTAAATGTAACTGAGGGATGTTCATTGCCGTAAATTATTTAAATCATATTACATGCTGATTTGTATGAAGAATAAACAGGTGGACATATTGATATTACCACTGCAAGATCTAAAGCAGAAATAGAAAAATGTTCTCGACTAGCTGGGCTTGTAAAATTGAAAATATCAGATTTAGTGTATAAGTGTATTAAAACTTTGCACACCGTGTAGTGTATTAGAATATAGAGTAAGGAAACCAACAACTATTAACACTATAGAAAGACACTATTGCCATACGCGTTTCGACCTCATCAGTGGCATCAGGGAAATTAATACATTAATTTATTTATTATTTATTTATTTAGTGTTCTGTCTGACGACAGGTCCATATGAACAGGATCCTTCCTTCCTTTTCTCGGACTGGGACCTGTTCATATACGTTCTTGGCAGATGATCCAGAAGTGGTTTGCCATTGCCTTCTTCTGTGTGTGAATGGAGTAATTGTTGGGATGCCACGGAGAAACCGGGGTAGCTCCCGGAGGAAAACTCCGTGTTGTCTAGACCACGGCCTTGCCCAACACAAGTTATAAATTCGGGCACCGCCGGAAATCGAACCCGAGACCCCAGGATTACAAGGCCAGCGTTCTAACCGCTAGACCACCGTGGCCCTTACTAATACATTAATACATATATTAATTTCCCTGATGCCACTGATGATGACCTTTTGAGGTCGAAACGCGTATCGAAATAGTGTCTTTTTATAGTGTTAATAGTTGTTGGTTTGCTTACTCTATATTATAAGTGTATTCCTTCTTGATTTTGGAACACAGGTTACCCCACCTATTTAAATAAAAATACATCATTTTAAAATTTTTCGATAAATGGTTTTTGTGAGTAGTTTATAACTGGGCTCTATGTCTTAACGCCGTTGGACCTGCATATTATACCTATAGCAAAATTGAAATGTTAATTAATCGGAATGGAGGGAAAATTGTTACTATATTTTAAACCTTGCTGTACTATGGGGAAAAATTAACTAATCAGTTTAACTTTACCGTGCCCTTCATGGCGAAAGAATGAACTTTTAATTGGACACTGCACGTAACGTTATTCTCGGAACCCTGAGAGGGAAATGTTAAATTTCTTGCCGCCATTACGAGTAGAATGAACAAAGTGTAATTCAAACTGAACCACTTCACAACTAACAAATGGAACTGGAACTAAAACAATTGACAGTCTGCATAGCTCAGGCCCAGAGCGTCCCATTCAACAGGAAGGTGGAAATTTGAGAGGTAATTCGAGGTTGTGTTGCACATTATGCGAAAGGAAGTTCAGTACAGTACCACTCAGTGCGATGGAATTAAAGGATTTCTAAGGCCCAAGGGTTTATTGCATTCTGTACTCACGAAGTGCACCCACATAAAGGAGGCCGTGTCCGTCCATCTGTCCATATGTTTACACTCGAAGGATAACTAACGATTTTGATAAACATTTTTATCAGAAGCGCTCTAAAAATTGTTACACAAGTTTAATTTACTTCACATTTCAGTGTAATTCAATCTTTTACACGAAGCTTAAATTTGACTACAAAACTTTCTAACCTCTTATCATACAAACAGTTTGGTATGTCATAAGATATGTATCTCAATAAGATCTAGAACTTTTATGATAAATTGTTTCGATTTGATGTTTACTTAACAAGGTACAAAGGGAAAATATTTTCTTGCAATGTAGAGTGATATCTGTAATGTGATTAGCTGTGGAGTAATTAAATTATATATGTAACAGTGAATAAAAAACACTCGAGTTACAAAACGTAAAATGGAACGCGTTTGGAAAATTTGCGTGGTCAAACTCAGTCCGAATACACCTGGAGTACGCTACACTTTTCCACCTTTGCTTATGTTGTACACAGAGTTCATAAGGTTCTTTTGTGTGCCTTGGTACATACCTCAAATGAAAATAATAATGTAACGAGGTACAGTTGTTTCATTACATTTGATTTTACTCGCCTGTATATATAGCACATTTCCATCAGTCATTTGTAAGGTTGTGTTTTGTGGGGTGCATAGCGAATGGGGGGCAGCACGTTGCAGTAATACATGGCTGTAAGTTAAAGCTCTCTTGCAGTTTATATAAAGTCCCTGTTACAAGTCTGCTTCATATTGTGCTTTTGTGGTTTTGAAATTTAACGATGCCATTTTTCCGTCAGACGATATACGTATGTTGTCTGGTTTCTGTTGTATGATAGTTCTTGTGATATTTAACGATACTGTTTTAACTTCAGACAATGTACTTTAAGTCTGGTTTCTGCTGAGCAATAGTTTCTATGCTGGTTAACGTCTCTGCTTCAGTTACAAAAATTAAGTATTGTTGGTGATATTTCAAGTCCTCACGGCGACGACTATAACTGTCTTCTAGAACGTTCTGCCGTGCAGTTTCTCTCTCGTGATAGAGGCAGTAAGCACATCTAAGATGTCAGCCAATTTATACGAGACTACACGGCGAAACGTCCATAAGGTGGCCATCTTTCAGACCGTAAGTTTAAATGTTGCAGAGGGATAAGCTTTAAGAGGATTTTGTCCCATGCCCGGCAGGGACATTCACTGCACGCAGTAAGTAAAAATAATGAGTATTTCGCGTGATTCTATGGGTTCGGGAACCACAGTCAGAGAGACATTGTCATGACTGCGTCGGTCCAGGATGACAACTGATTATAAGTGTACAAATGCTGACGGCCAGGGGACATATTTTAATTTTAACGCCCAAACCCAATTAGGAATAGACAAACTATTAGGATGTGATGTTTTTCTGAACGATATACTTATATAAATATTTATACCTAATGTCACCGCCACGCTGGCCTTGTAATCCTGGGGTCTCGGTTTCGATTCCCGGCGGTGCCCGAATTTATAACTTCTGTTGGGCGTTGGGCAAGGCCGTGGTCTAGGCAACACGGAGTTTTCCTCCGGAGGCTTCTCCGGTTTCTCCGTGGCATCCCAACAATTACTCCATTCACACACAGAAGAAGGCAATGGCAAACCACTTCTGGATCATCTGCCAAGAACGTATATGAACAGGTCCCAGTCCGAGAAAAGGATGGAAGGATCCTGTTCATATGGACCTGTCGTCAGACAGAACACTAAAAAAAAACCTAATGTCACATTTCTACGGTTAAATTCCTTGCTTCATGTTCGGGAGGCACTTTGGTTGTTGCAGTTGGAAGAGCGTTGTTAAATACCTAAACCTACATTTATACCGCAGAACCCATGTAATTGAAATGGGGTCCTTAAATAGCTTAAAAATCAAGAAATAGACGATGTAATTCCGAAACCATCAACTCAGAGAACAGAATTTTCGGTATTTCGGCACTGCCACTCGCATTGCGCGACACTACGCATTTTCGACTTCTGCGCATTACAACGATAGTCCGCTGTGTATCTTGACTATCGGTTCGATAGTAGGGTACTCGTTTGCCACAGGTTATAGCACCCGAAGCCTGTAGCAAACCACACAATTCCATCTAGTGTTCTATGTGTAAAATTTGCTGAGTGGAGCTCTGAAACTCGGGTCTCTCTGTAAATTGGACAACTGCGAATGTTCAGGGAGGCGAAACCCATTTCTGGATCTATGATCCTTTGGTCCAGTTGTTCCCTGGTGCAGAGAGAGAGAAAAAAACAGTGCGTGGTAGAAATTACTGGCGCGTAATTAAAAAATTAAATAACGTTTCCCTGGAACAGGAGAATATGGCGGAGTCGTGTTGTGGAGAACCACGCAACATACGTCACGATTAGGTGGGGAGCTTGCGTCATCACGTCCTCCAGGGTGCCTTCCACCTTTTCGACCGATGGAAACCAAAATTAATCTTGCAAAGCAACAACGTACACATTTTACATCAACACAAGTCATTCAGGTGCGTGTCTGTCTACTAAAAAATCTTTACCATTTCAATCACATTATCTCTATGACATGGCATGTCTGTACCTAGGAACGAGGTCATGAGGAACGAGTCATGGCGGTATAAGAATTTAAGACTGGAGTGGCCTGAAGAAATTCCCGTACTTTATTCCAGAATATCATATCATTGAGTTATAATCTTTATATTTTATGTGTTGATACACTTTGAATTTTAAAACCTTCTTAAACTCATGTTTGAAACTTCCTACAGTGAAATATTAAGACTTAATTTGGAGATCCTGTTAATGCAGATGGTTTCAGGATCCGCCACTGCTGACTGCGACGACCACGATGTGAAGGCAGTAACGCCGCTGGCCGATCGGAGAAAATCCCCCATTCTGGGTTGTACAGTCTGTCCAAGCAGATAAATAAATAACGTGAGGATATTCTCTGCTGGCCTTTGCAAGGAAACGTAGCGGACATTTGCTTTGGGCACGGGGAAATAAACAAGTCACTGATAAATACAATACAAGTAAGAGAAGAAGGGAAGGAAAAATGGCGGGAGCGTGTTTTTTCTGTCTCTGTGTCGGACCGCTGAGGCCGAGTGTTTCGAATCTTCTCTGGTCTGAAACGTAACCATTTCTATCAGAGTTAATTAATAATGAAAAAGGAACTGGTATTGCTGTTTTCTGGTCGTAAGCGAGTGTTTCAGTTGTTAATACGCTAAAAACAGACTTTATTTTGTGGTTTTAAAGTTTGTTTCAACTGGCGCTGTTAAATTTTTTATAAATTGAACCAAAATTGGAATGTGTTAAGAAATTTTATTTAAACTTCTCAGAATTGAACAGGCCTGTTAACAAAATCCGTTCAGCAGTTATGGAGCTGTTTCGTGAGGGCGGTCTTTTTGCAGTGATGCGCTAGAAACTTACATGAGAAATATTTATAACTTACTCTGGCGAAAGAGGCCTACGATTTTCCATTCAGGATATTTTATAATACATGTTAATTAATATATCTATGCTTATGAAATGATCTAATTAAATTTATTATCTTAACAATGAACCTAGTACAATGACATAAAATCTTATTTATTCTCATTACTATGAACCAAAATGAGAATGAATACGTATAATTATAAATTATAATAAACACTACAGATATGAATTCAACTAAAATTTTGCATCACACAATCTTACCAGGACGAATGATGTTTTTTTTAGAATAGAGTTGTGTTAAAATATCGGTTTATTGTTTAAAATTAAATTTATACTCTCACATTTAGTCGTTTTAATCTTTTCATTTGCTTTATACATTTTTATTATGACACATATTACCCGTTGTCTTCATATCAATGCATAGTTACCAAAAGCCATTTCATTTCCATCCGGAATTATATTCTGCGTCCATAAAACTGCATGCATAATGCCAATTTCCTGTGCCCGCATTCAACAAGCCACCTGTGTCATTACAGCGCCTTTCAGGCACACTGTAAGATAATGGCGTCTTTTAAAAGATTCATTACTACGTCTTTGCCCCCTTGTATTTTCTTTGGGTGCGTTTAATTTTAGACCAGTCCAAGGGTTAAGGCAGAAAGGGCGGATGAATGTGAAACAAGATGTTATAAAACTTCTAAGACCATTATTATTAAAACATCTCTTTTTCTTCTCGGCATTCTGAAAAAAAGTCTTGTTTTAATTAACGTTTTTAATCGAGTTGTGGTAACTCGGTGGTTGGAAGATAAACTGACGAATAATATTTCACTAGGGATGTGTCTGACACAGCAATTCCATAAAAAAATGGAAATTAATGAGGTTGGAAATTTGAAACATCTTCATACACATTCATGTGGAAGTCTTTGTCATGTCGAAGTATTTGGTCTGTCCGTATTCATGTAATAACACTTTATGTATTAGGGGATTTCGAGTTAATCTGTAATTACCTTAAAATACAGTCAGTCTTCTTGATGGCTGTGCTAACTGCACGCCACTGACTTTGCCGTATGAGCGGTCATTGCGTTGGTTGCTGTGTTTCCTGGTCTCAGCGGCACAGCGACCAAATAACCTCACCGTATAAAACAATAAATATTTAAGTGACACAAATCTACATGATTTATGGAAGATATTAAAAGACGAAAGTAAACTAATTTTCTGTATCCACTTCTGCGCCATCTGTTTATTTTTATTTATTCCTCTCTTTTATTTCCTTGTGTGACAGTTTGTTCCGAAATAATTGTAGTAAGCGAAGAAACACACGTTATTACCCTAGCCCTTTCATTAACTTAAAAAGCGTTTATCTTTTGCGTGAGACTCTGGCGCCGCGAAGCAGCTGGTGTTGTTGCGTACCTACCCACAATTCCATTCGCTTTGCGAAGTAGACGGAAAAAAAACCCACTTATTTAGACGAGTTCGTGAACAAGTCAGAGATCCATGACCATGACTGCATAAATTAAATAATACAACTGAACAGTGATTGTAAGTATGCAAATGCTGAATAATACAATAATTGTTATAGTTAATTATCAATTAGGATTATTTATAATTACTTTTATAACTGTTTTTATATGCTAGCGTATCCTGTGACTGGAATTTCGTACTATTTCGGATTCAGACTACTAAGTTTTAAGATATTATTATTTATTATTATTATTTAGTGTTCTGTCTGACGACAGGTCCATATGAACAGGATCCTTCCATCCTTTTCTCGGACTGGGACCTGTTCATATACGTTCTTGGCAGATGATCCAGAAGTGGTTTGCCATTGCCTTCTTCTGTGTGTGAATGGAGTAATTGTTGGGATGCCACGGAGGAAAACTCCGTGTTGCCTAGACCACGGCCTTGC
The DNA here is from genome assembly GCF_977971745.1 of Zootermopsis nevadensis. Classification (NCBI taxonomy): domain Eukaryota; kingdom Metazoa; phylum Arthropoda; class Insecta; order Blattodea; family Termopsidae; genus Zootermopsis; species Zootermopsis nevadensis. The sequence continues at coordinate 7,518,106 of NW_028259153.1, read as the reverse complement.
CCAACGCCCAACAGAAGTTATAAATTCGGGCACCGCCGGGAATCGAACCCGAGACCCCAGGATTACAAGGCCAGCGTTCTAACCGCTAGACCACCTCATCTTATTATTATTTAGTGTTCTGTCTGACGACGGGTCCATATGAACAGGATCCTTCCATCCTTTTCTCGGACTGGGACCTGTTCATATACGTTCTTGGCAGATGATCCAGAAGTGGTTTGCCATTGCCTTCTTCTGTGTGTGAATGGAGTAATTGTTGGGATGCCACGGAGAAACCGTGGAAGCCCCCGGAGGAAAACTCCGTGTTGCCTAGACCACGGCCTTGCCCAACGCAAGTTATAAATTCGGGCACCGCCGGGAATCGAACCCGAGACCCCAGGATTACAAGGCCAGCGTTCTAACCGCTAGACCACCGTTGCTTATGCAACAAATAAATAATATAATGTTTCTGGCAACTGTGAGTTCATGGCCTTAAACTGTTATTCAGCAGGTGGAGAAATTGTGACTGTTTGCAATTATTGTAAGGTATTCAAGTCTTGCTAAAAGTTTTGAACGATTAAATAAAAAAAAGGTGTATCGCAATTATGATTTCAATTTATATTCATCATTAATCTGAACTACGTCACTGTCATCGACAAACAAACGAAATATGGGACATTGTTTTCTGCGGGATCATTAATTGGTCTCGCGGAGAACAATACAAGACTAGTGCTCGCAACGCGACTTTCATTTGTCATGACAAAACAAACATGGTGGCAGATTACGAAATGAAATGGCGTTGCAGTGTACATACCGGAATAAAAAGGAACAATGGTACGGTATTTCCATCAACAAACCATCCAATCCTTCAATACCAATCATATACACACGCGACATATAAAGGACAGCAATTATCAAATAAGCTGTGATTTGTTACATGGAGACGTAACTTTAAATTTGGCTGCGATCTGTAGCAGCTAATTAAGGAAATCCTATGAACAGATCGTGAAGGATGACGTAACCAATACATGGGCGTGATTTTGGTGCTTAGCTTCAGCATAAACGACCTTGGTTTGTGGATTGAAATTGTTTCTTTATTTCCGTATGCCATTTAAAGATTTTAGAAACCAACTAGAAATTTGAATGTTGCAGTTTTATTTCGTTGGGAAAACACGAACCCGATAGAAGGCATGTATCATTTTATCCAGTCCAAAAATAATAATTTAATCGGGGATTGCGTGGTAGTTGGTTGTGCATAACCTTATGAGTACGGAGGTAGTATATGTATTTGTGCCTGAATTATTTAAACTAAATTTGGTATCGGGGGGTGGGAGGTTATGTTACACTTTCTCGCCACTGTTAATTTTGAAACGAATCGGTCTAATATAACCCTTAAAGAAATTCAAACGTTAACCGAAGTTTATTAATTTTTGTAAAAAGTTAAGAAATGTTTGCATAACGCAACTAATCTCCCCGCAATCTCCGGAGTACGTGCGTTGACTATGAATGTCGTCAGTGGCGCTAGGGTTGTTTGGGCTCAGTGAAATTTTCGTGGGTCAAGTGTCTGGCTTGGTGATTCCCCCACTTGGTTTCCCGGTTGGCTGGGGATCCCCATGCCCGTTCTTTCTTGTGACCGTCATTTCTTGTCCGATTTTAACCAAAAGTGGAACGTATCGACAAATTTACTGAAAATTATTTCAGGGATGCTCAAATTGTTACCCGCGGATAGAGTGACGGATAGACAGACATGTATAAAGATGGCTGTCTTCTGGGTTGTTGCCCCATGTAGTCTGATAGATCTTTACCGACGTTTCAGAGATGGTTGCTGCCGCTGTTATCTTAAAGGATAAAACTTCCGAAGCTTGAAAATGAAGACTGTCGTCCATCTTGTGCTAAGAATAAGAAAGCGTGGTATATTGCGCCTGCTTCATCACGTGATAGGGTCACTCTTACCTTTATCTTATCGTCATTTGTGCTTTGACCTCGGTTTCCCATCAAGGGTCAATAACGAGACATTGAGGCCCTCGTGGGTGCTGTAGGAAATGATTGTGACGTCAGAAAAACACGTCATTGCAGTAGCTAGTTGTCAACGTTTCGGAGACCATTGCTAATTCTGTCTGCAGCGTAGTATACCTGCAGTGTCAGACATAGTAATAATTAGACTAATGATTAGTGCTGCTGGGTTACTTTAATTATTTAGTAACTTTAGCAGTAAACTCAATTCCGACAAGAATGGAGGGCCTTTATTGCATATTAATGTCCCCACCCGGTAGATGGAGGTAATACTCTTAATTACAATTTTAGTTGAGTGTAGTTAGAGCTGTGCTAAAGAAACCTTCAGAGACAGAATAAAAATTGGCCTGTGCTTCCGAAAGCATCGAATATCGCGGTAGAGTTGTTAGAATTCCAAATACGTATTTTGGAGGTTCGTGGTTCAGATCTCAGGCCGGATACAGACTCTCCTGACCAAGGTTTTCCGTGCTTTTACTCACTATCTTCAGAGAGACTGTCGATGGTACCTTAAATTAGGTCACGATCGCTTCCTTCCATATCCTTTCCGATTTGTTATTCATTAATCATTGTTTCATTCGACGGTGTATAGTCAGAGTTAGTAAGAGCATCATGGAATAAACAATTACTTTCAGTGCAAGGATAAGTGAATATTGATCGGTCAGTGCCATGTAATTAGGATAGGTTAAAACACTGTAGTCCCTGCTTTGTTTGGAGTTCTTAATTTGGTTTTGATAACTAAACATCTGGTTAATGGGCGTATATTTTTGTGATATTCTAGTGCTTACCGGGTCATCCTCATGGTTGCAGAGGTCGTAAGACGTCACATGCAACGCAGTGGGAAGTGATGCTTTACCACTTCCCCTAAAAGGGAGTCGGAATTTGTTTCAACAGTTCATGCACTAGGAAACAGCGCGCGTGAATTACACTTGAAACAACAAGAGAAATAACGCAATTTCATTTCTTAATTTTCTTTTCTTCTCTCCCCTTTGTTCTTCTTCTTCTTCTTTTATTTCCTCTTTCCTTTGTTCTTTCTCATTTTTCTTCTTTCCCGTGTACTATAATGTAGGGGTTCTGAACTTATTCCAGACTGCGGACGACATTAACAGATTCATGTCTGCACACGGCCATCGGGGCATAAATTAAGACTGTTTATAGAAAAACTAAGCGATTTGCTAAAAATTATGCTAAATTGGGCTTTTGAATAAAAAATTTATTGGATATTATCCATCGTCTAGTCAATAAAATATAAAACGTAAAACGACGTTTCGGAGATGGGGCTCTATCTCCGTCTTCAGGTTCCTACTCAGAGCCCCATCTCCGAAACGTCGTTTTACGTTTTATATTTTATTGACTAGACGATGGATAATATCCAAGAAAATTTTTATCCAAATGACTCATCACCATCGTCAAGGACTTTTAGATTTGATAAATTGGGCTTACTGTTTTCATCGGGTTTACATATTATTTAATAATTTTCTTAAACAAAGTTGACAATTTGTGAGATATTTGACACTAGATGGTTGTCTTATAAATTGTAGCGCCGTGCAGTCTGATGTAAGTTTTCCGACGTCTTATAAGTGCTTGTTGTCTCCGCGATTAGGACGATCCTAAAGTTGGAGACAGCAAGGACCTCTGAAACGTCTGCAAGATTACACGGCGCTAAAACCCAGAAGACAGCCATCTTCGTACTGGCCACCGTTAAAACCTCATTTATTGACACTACTTTGCTGGACTAATCATTAAATGTGTTCAGAATAGCAGTCGTCAATCCGTAAAACTGCATTGCTGTGTTCATTTACTGTTTGTGTCTGTGTGTCCGAGGGCGACACTTTGAGAAATGTTATGTGGTTACTTTGAGATGTATGAAATACGTCGGAGTTATTGAATACACGTCCTTCCGAAATTCTTTCTGACGTCACAACTTAGTTTTCTTTTGAATTTCCTGTGCGTGTTTCTGTGATGTCAGGAAATGAATCCATTTACAGGGCAGCGTAGTGGACTTTCTGGTTGGTTCTGCATGGACGTAGTCATCGCGGACTGTAAGGCGTGTTGCAGTAAACTGTGTTATGTCTTTCCGTCTCCATTTTAAAGCCAATTGCCATTCTTCCTCGTTGTTTCTTTAGCGCCCCGCTGTGCACACTCAGTTTTAATGTTCTTCTCACATCCACGCCTCGTTCTCCAAAGAAATATGTTCCCACGAGGGTTTAAAATAAAAATTTTGTATGTCTTGTTACACGCGTGCTCCATAATTTTCAGACACTCATAATTAGTAGTTTTATATAAGTGCATATTATTAACTCCTCGTGATTCTAATTATGTAACGTAATAAAAGCCGACGAATTTTAAAGACAAAAGATTTTTCTTTTCGTATTTTAATTCCTCTCTCTCTCTCTCTATCTTGTTTTTCTTCATTCTTTTAATACCTTTAACTCCTGTCGTCTGTCTGATACTTCCTTGTATCTCTTCTACATGTCTCTTCGGCACTTCTTACTCTGTTATATCCTTCTAGCACGGCAATGTCTATTTTAAGTTTCTAAAACATGATCACTTTTATATATGCTTAGATGTATGGTTTGTTCAACGCCATTGTCAGTACTAATGCTTGTAGAATGTTTCTTTTTGTTGTTGGGGTATTTGTTGTCGGATTTTCCCGTATTTTTGGAGTATTTGTGTAACAGTGAATCTACTGAATTTTATTCCTATAACAAACACAACTTCACGCAACATTTACGAGGCGCGTCCTCAAAGTAAGTTTCCCTGGGGCCGTTTACAGAAACAAAACACAATTTCATGGAAATATTTATTGCAACAGATACAGCAAGTGTCCAGCTATTTTTCAACATATTCGCCACCGGAATTGAGACATTGGTCATACCGTGGGACCAACTTTTGAATACCTGTGTCGTAGAAGTCTGCCGCCTGGGATTGGAACCACTGTGTGACAACCATCTCCGCCTCTCTGTCATTCTCAAAACGCTGACGCTGACCGGACAGGAATTTCTTGAGGTGTAGGAAAAGATGGAAATCACTGGGAGCGACGTCCGGGCTGTAGGGTGGATGATTAAACACCTCCCAGCTGAACTCCTGCAGGAGACTTGCTGTCCGTCGAGCCGTGTGCGGCCTAGCGTTATCACTGACCGCACTTCACAGTCGGCGGGAGCTGGAATAAGAACCTCCATCTTCAACAGCTGCAACGATGCTACTGTGAGAACGCGGGAGGTACCGTTAGTGCATGCGCCATGCTACGTCATTGCTCTATCACGTACGCACAGTCGCTTCGCGCAATATAAGGTTTGCTAGCTGTGGGACGAGTGGGAAACTTACTTTGAGGACGCGCCTCGTATTTCAAGTCGTAAATAAATATAAATATTCTCAATGACATTTCACTACATTAATTATTAACAATTTGTGTGATATAGACTACGTATCGTTTTGAAGTGAAAATGTCTTTGTTTGTTTTACGTGTTTAAAGTCTATATACTTTTAACTTACAGAGCTTCACAACAGGGTGATTTTAGTGTAGAATTGAAAGTTAAAATAAACTACAGATTTTCTTTGGTTGATGTTTGCAGTCGTTGAAGATGTCTTTTCATGATTGCATTGGCGGGAATTTCCATTAGCCTGACAGCAATGATGAAGCACCCTCCCACCTTTTCACATATACATAACACTCGACATTGTACCTCGTTCGTAATTCCTTAAGCAACAATACAAGGCTTTAGATTTATCCGTCCATGTTTGCGAATTTAACAAACAAAACTTTTTTTTTCTTAAACTTCTCCCAAACTTCCTCGGCGTTGGCTAAGAATACGTTTCTCAAATTGAATCTGGTCGCGAGGTTTGAAGTTCACCTTCCTCCTTTTCTCAGTTTCCTCTAACCCACCTTGCGTTCATCCTAACAAGTTTTAACAATAGATTGCCTCGAGTTTCCGTTAGCTTCGTAACAATAGTTCGAAGTCAGGAATCAGCATTGCCAACTTTGTTATGAAGTCAAGGCAGCTGATGGCGTAAGCAGGTGGGAACCTTTGAGTGCACTGGCCTTTTAGCCGTATTTGAAGACGTTGTTAAGTGGACATTTATTTTGGGTGTTTTTGTGAATATGATAAGTCATTTAATGCAAGGGTTAATTATGACTGAAAGTATAAAGCTAAGTTCGGTACCAGACCTTTGCCCTGTAAATCATTATATAGAGAGAGATTGAGAGCTACACTGATGGAGGTATTTCGTGATTTTCTCAATCGTTCCAGGAGAATTCTGGAATAATATATGGAAATTTGTCCCGCCCGACTCCTTCAAAATCCTTGCTGGCTCATGGTACATGATCATTTTCAAGTCTTACTAGAAGCTAGACGGTAGAATCAATCATAGGTCTATCTTGGTCGGGTTGCCGGCTAAGGATATTTGTGGTTTTACAATTTTTCTCCTGGCGATTATGATGCTCTGAAGTTGGTCACTGTTACAGTTTTCAAATCCTTACCCCATCGCCACCCATTAGCATATTTTCATTTATATTGCTGTCTTCGGGATTGTTTTGCCATGTACTCTGGCAGAAGTTTACCAACGTTTCAGAAGTTCCTGCTGCCTCCATAATCAGGGTTATGTATGAGTGACGAAGTGGACAATGAGCAGCTAGGTAAGCTTCTGACAGGCTACCCTGAGCTGCACAGACGATAATAATCTACTTAGTAGCCGCCTTGAGAACCTGAAGTTTCATTTCGTCGCCTACTCGGGCATTAGCTCAACCATCATCGCTGGATAATCTAAGTAGTGGTCAGTTTGGTTTAAGCGGTCGCCTTAGTTTGTTCTGCTGTTATGTTGCTGGATGTTCAGGAGGTTTTGCATCTGAAGGATCACTTGTTTGCAGCGTATAGAAGAAGAATCTATGGTATGTAAACGCAAGGCGGTTTCCTGGTAGGCCCAAATTCCCACACAGAAACTTGACCTGGCATAGGATGAAATACTTTATCCATAAAACATGTTCGCGACAAGAATGAATTTTAAGACTCGCTGCAGAGTTCCCAACTGAGATTTACGATGGACGCTGAACAGTTTTCGGATCTCGAGAAATATTGTGGGCGGTTTTTATAGAATGCAGGACCGGTTTCTGTGCATGATATATGAGTCGTATTAGACCCATGTGGCTACAATTCGATTGTATTATAGCACGCATTTTTGGTTTTAAATTAAGATGTCGGGATGGTATTTCTTTAGAAGTTAAAAGTTTTCTCAGCTGGTCAATAAATCCCTCACTTGTGGCCGTTTTAAATCCCAAGGCTTCATCTCCGCATTCACAGAAGCACGTGTTTGGACCTTATATTGAGCCGGTTTAATCCTGCCCATATGCTGACACCTTTTGTTTTTTATATGCACTTTAATATTATGCTGATATTTATTATTTATGTATCAAGATGTATATCATAAATGTAACTCTATGAGTAAAGTTGTTCAGCTTCCTGTTACTTCCTTTTTCATAGTCACAACCGTTTTCATCAGTACTTGGCTTACAAGCATCCTCAGTCTATGAAAGTTCTGAGCCTTTGTCACCAGAAAACAAAACATGAATTATGGTTTTTGGTTTATGGTGCTGTGTAGTCTTGTAGGTGGTTACCAACGTTGGAATGAACCTCTCACTTTCATCTTCATCTCCACCCTGAAGATAGAGACGATGTGCTCCTCCGAAACGTTGGTTTATCACAACGAAGACTACACAGTGTCTTAACTAGGAAGAACAAATCCACATTCTCATCTATGTTTCTTCAGTTTGAGTGAGGTACATATTTTTATACAGATAAATTTACGGATTTTCAGTTTTTGAGTATTAGACAGGAAGTTGAAGGACTTCAATTGCAAATGAAATGGGAGTACAGCCTGATTAGTCTTGTGGTTTAAATGGCCGATATAACTTCCGTGTCACGCTACGCACGTCTGCGCCGAGAGAGATTTTGTGAGACAAAATCTTGCCCGGTCCTTGCACAAATTAGTTGCAATTAGAAGCCAATTTGTTACCGCAGAGACCCATTTCAGTCTGTCAATTACTCTGAGACCAGCAAAGTTCCTCGCCCCAGCCGAAGTTTGTGCAGGCCGATCAGGCCTGCCATAGCTCGTAGGAGATGAGTATGTACCACTGGTGGGATGCTGATTGTCATGGGGGAAACCGATTTAGCCTTACTTGGAGAAAGACCTCCTCCAGTGCTACGTTATTTATAAATCCAATAAGGTCTGAAACTAGTTATTAATAAAGTCTTCAAGGGCTATCAGCCGTGTTAGTTGGTAATTAATCGCCGACGTTTCGAGGACCATCTCTATCATCCAACTAACACGGCTGATAGCCCGAGAAGACTTTATTAATGAAAGCCGCTGTGAAACCTTCACATCAGAAGTTAGTTATGTGTTCAATAATTGCGCATAATTTCATGCGGAAATATAAACTTTGTGCGTTCTAAATATTAGGCCTATTACAATGGTATTAAAACCTGTGTTTCAAGGTAAAGCTCCAACAATTTTTTAAGTAACATAAGTCGTACCTGTGATGAAGTTCCTTGTTTGTCAGGCGTACACCACGCAGTTTCTCTCGCATCGAAATTCTCATCAAATAAATCAATGAACTTGTAATGTGTTCGACACGTAGCAGGCATAACGCCAAGGCAAATTTCTGGCAGAAAACCTTCAAGTAGACCTATATGTAGGTGGGAGGATAATATTAAATTGATCTTAATAGGATATAAGTTGTGGACTCAACTGGACTAATTTCCTACGGGTTCCAGTGGCGGACGTTTGTAGAACAAAATGATAACATTTCGGGTTCCATCAATTAAGGAAATTCCTTTTCCAGCGATGTATTTGCATTTTACTTTTTCAAGAAATGTCCTGCAGCATGGAGCTAACAACTTATATTTGTTACAAATATAATATTTTGCACGGGAACTACAAACTCTCGGCGGAATTCTGGAGCTGAATTTTTGTGACTGCAGTACTTTTTGTCTCAGACATTCCCTATTGTTATTAGGCTATATCGTAGGTCTGTTCTTTGTTCCATTGTAACTTCAGAGTTATTATATTGTATTGTACCGGAGCACAAAATGTGTAATAACAAGAATTAACTAGATTCCATGTCGGAGGTACGATTGCCGTGTGGTAAAATTTGCCGTCAGCTGGGTCTGTTAGAACAAGGATAAACATTAAAGTACTGCACAGAATGAGACAAGGAAAAGAACTGTGCTGATTTGGTGCATGAATAGGGTTAAAAATTAATTTATCTCTCATTCCGGTGAATTCCAATTTTCTTTAAATTAAAAGGATATATAAATTTGCACATTTCATATGGCATTTTTTTCCAGATATTTAATATGTGGACAGTGGAACAAAGACAATCAATCAAACCTCTGCAAACATTTTAACAAGATGAACAGATAATTACAATTAAAGTGTCTGCTTTTATGTATAACTCTTTAAACCCAGTGGTAACTATATGTACCACGTGCTATAACAATTCGTAACTTTACATATTGCCCTTTGAACGAGCTTGGGTTTCTCGTATGATTCTCAGAATAAACAGCTATTATTTCCATAAACAGCATTAACCAGTTGAATATACGGACAAAAACAGCCCGGTATATTCCTGTAGACCGACGTCACAGTCCACCACTTCAAATAAAAAATTGTATTTTAAGTTTTTCAGTATTTTCTGAAATGTAACATTCGGAGGGATAAACCGATTATCATACAAACAAACAGAAATCTACCATATTCTCGTGTAGTCTAAGTATTCTGCACTTTGTTTATAAAACCATCATCAGGTGTAAAATATCTACGAACTTAAAACTCAAATGTGATTCCATTTGGTGATGTTTTCATTGCGTTTGTTTTTCATTTTTGGGCGGACATATCGGAACATCACTCCTACATCTTAGACCGATATGTACATCCAATAAAATTTAAGAAAAAACAACATCTCCGCCCAAAAAATGAAAAACAAACGCAATGAAAACATCACCAAATGGAATCACATTTGAGTTTTAAGTTCGTAGATATTTTACACCTGATGATGGTTTTATAAAAACTGAAACATGTTGTGTAAAATGTTCCAAAATGTAAATCGATCGAACGATATGGAACATCAATGATATTTTATTATCTTAATTATAAGAAATTTTAAATATTGTGATAAGACGGATTAAAATAAATAATTGTCAAATAACTGGTATTTTATGAACACATTTTTTCGGATGGCACGGCTGGGTGGTTCATATTCTGGAGGTCCCAGGTCCTAATTTAGGTCCGATGAGCACCTATGCTGACTATTGTTTTCGCCAGGTTTTCCTCTGTTCCTCCAGGCAGCGTCAAAATTATTTATGAAATTACGACACGACCACTTCCTTCTGTATCCCTTCAAATTACTCTGTCTACTACTCTACGTCGAATTACAGACAGCGCCGTTTTAATAAACTATAGAACATGACTTTTGTTTTGTATTTATTTGCATATTTCTGTCTGAAAATAAACAACAGGCTAAATCCCTAATAAACATAATTTCATCCGAAAGCAGCATCAGCGTATAATCTATTTTTGGTGTTTTGGGAACACGAAAGTTATGCACTGGGTGTGAGGGAATCCCCTGAGAAGTAGAAGTTGGTAGTCAAGGAGACGTTTGCTGTTGGATCTGGTATGCGCTGTAATATCTTGCTACGTAATGCAGTTTCGTTATAATTCACGTCAACTAAAGGAAGGAAATTTGCTCTCCAGAAATATTTCCAACTGAGCACGGGAGGTTGACTGAAACGTAGGCCCACGGCACTGATGCATATAATAAAAATAACTCCTCATGACATACTTGTGTATCTGAAGGGAAATTCAGTGTTCTGGTGACACACACAACGGCTTTTTGCGCACAAGGACGGAGCGACAAGTTTAAAATGTTGAGAGACAGATTTTCGAGATTACAAAGACAGCCATATTTTTACTCGCCGCTTTGAGAATCTGAAATATCACTTAAAATCAACGCGTTTGTTAAGATTTTCTACTCTGGTTAAACTGTAATCTATTCACATTTTGTGTATTTACTAGATCAGAGAAATTATGTACAATTCAAAGTTATGTGAAGTGATAAAAGTTCACGAAAGACTTTTATCTGCAAGAAAGAAACATCAGTGCTAATGAGGCGATGTAATTCAATAAACAAATCAGCAGAACTGTTTGTATTCTGAATCGAAATACACATATCCACCCTTTCTTGCTTTTAAGAAAAATTATTTAGCGTGGTACTGGATTATTGGGGAGTTGTTTAATGAGATATATAATAGAAATCAGTGTAATAAATAAACGCGTTAACCAAGGACTTGAGCCGGTCTTGAAAACAGCAACGAATGATGTCTGTGTGTGAGGTTAGGCGCCTCTGTAGAATATTTAGAAGAAATAAGAAATATACACAAGATTTTATTCGGCAAACGCGAAAGTGTGAGTACATATGGGATTTGGGGATATCTATAAATTAATAGGAATATAATATACAAATAGATCTTACTGAAATATGTTCTGGACTGGATGTATCTGGCTCACGATAGTCCAGTGGCGGATTCTTATGCGCCCGTTAAGTAACCTCCATGTTAGATAAGACGAGGGGAGTTCTCGTTCAGCTGAGTACACATCAGATTGTCAGGAACTACTCTTCTCATTGGTGCTCGTTGGTTATAATGCCAGAACACTTCACTCACAAACTATTATGCTCAGTATCGATTAAAATTTGTATGGGTCAGTGAATTTATGCATGTGGTATTGAAGAATGGATTTGCTCACACGCAAAGCGAACAGTATCCAACGTACCACTGCATTGTGCCATTATGTGCAGTGTATACACTATACACTCACTCCTGGGAACTGTGTAACCTGTAGGCATGCAGTATGTCGAAGGCATGATTTATGAAAGCGTGTGTTACGTGATAGCAGGTAGCCAGGATACTGTTCGATTTGGAATCAAGTTGATACGAGGGTTAACAAAGCGTCCGTTACGAGGCTTTGTTGAACATTCAGTACTCAAGTGTGTTTCTGAAAGCGATCTCTAAAGGAGAGATTATAGAACACAAAAGCAAGTTACAAATTCCTGAAAGCAAGATTGGAAATTTGAAAAAAAGATTTAAATTTATTACGTGGACAAATTTAACATGAATCTAACTTAAAACACAGTTTTATTTTAGAATTGAAATAAGACAGGCCTACATAACTACGGATTTTATATTTTGTACATTTCATTTCATACTGTGAAATAAAGGAGAAATTAATTTGATGAAACATGTAGCACGCATGGCGGAGGTAAGAAGTTAATGTAGTATTTTGGTAGAGAAACCTGAAAAGAAATCTACCAACCGGCATTTCGTCCGGTTTTCGGACCGTCTCCGATTCAGACCGACAAACTGGGTGTCTCTCTCTCTCTCCAGTTGTGTTCGCATCTTCGGTTGCAGTAGCGTGTATACGAATCGTTACCATGGTTTCATTCTGCACGGTCCTCTCAGAAGTGGACAGTACGGATCACTTTTCACAGTCCATTGCTTTTGGATTCGATCACCATTACCACACGGCCTAAAAACCGGCGAATATTTCGTCCTGCTTTTGACTTGTTGCTTTAAAATCACTGTTTTTCATAATCTCAATTTTCGAGACAGATGCTTGTCTTCTGGGATATTGCACCGTGTAGTGTAGTAGGCTACATATTGACCGACGTTTCAGAGGTGCTTACTGCCTCCATCATCACCGCCTTTAAACATTGGTCAGTGTTTATCAGGCTACATGGCACAACTTCCCAGAAGATAGTTATCTTAATTTTTTATTAAATTTGTTCTTATGCGCAATGAAATATTATTTGGAAACATTTCTTCAAGGTGGACACGAAGGAGATATTTCTTTCGACTTTAAATAACTAATAATTTACATATAACATATTTGACGTAAGACGTATTTGTAGTATAATTACTGTAGTTGAAACGGCCTGAACTAGCAGAGACTTTAAATGAAGACGGAAATGTAAATTTCAAAATGCTCTGGATTTTCGCGTTCTGTAGACTCGCAGGTAGACGTCAACGGTTTGGAAAACCGTACTTTTTCCATTTTAATTACTCCATCTTCAGCCTTGAAGATGGACGCAACATTTTTCTCCGATATGTTGGCATCTTCCTTCAAATCTACACTGCGCCATAGTCTAGAAAATCAACGTCATTATCCTCACAGCAGTGAAAAATGCGCATATGTGCCACTTGTTTGTTTGTTTGTTTCTTGGTCTTAATAATTACAGAATTAGAATGTTATTTAAGGTACGAATAGAAGGTAGAAATGGGAATGAAGAGAATTGGAGAGATAAAGAAAGCAATCAAGGATATGGGAAAGAAAATTAAGAATTAGTTGAAAAACGTACCAAGTCAGTAGAATATCTGCTGCATAGACTTTGGAAATAATAAAAACCGTAACGATCAGGATATGTAAGATTTTTAATAGTTTTTACATATTTTAAGGTACGAGACCAATTTACTAGACACTGAAAGCGAAGTATTAGCGTAAGCCGCTTTTATTTCATACACATCACGAATGAATATTTGACATTGAACGAGACAGATTTACACTTAATATTTTTCATGTGGTTTTTCACGTTTAAGAACAACTGTGATACAAACATCTTCGTCATTAATTAAATCATTAATAACCTTCTCATTTTAGTGAAAATATAGTGCAGACAGTTAGCACTCATTCTGTGTTTGTGTGCCACGTTTAATATGATGAAGGAGATAATTTACAAATAGTTCTGCTTGTTCACGCGATTTGTTTTCATGTGTTGTCTTCACATGGGACAGACGTCTTTTTGAAATCAGTTTGTGCCATGCAATTTCTATAAAGAAACAAAGAAATGCAAGTGCATAGCCAAACATTAGTAGATAAATGACTGATTGCATGTGTATGATGCTGATATTATGATACTCGTCGTCTAACAGGTAAGATTGAGTTGCATCATCTAAACTTCTTGCTTCGTCAATAAATCTGTTTATCCATTGCATAAAAATTCCTGCCTCAACAATTCCGTCCATGACGTCATTAATATGTTCTAGCAGCGGGTTTCCCTTCAGGACTGCCATTACTAGTTCTTGATACCCGACGTCACCATCTTCCAGGTCACAAAGCAAAGGTCTGTTGTTTTCATCTGTTGACAATCCAATGGATTTCATCATCGTTTTGGTCAGATCCGCACATACTGTCGAAATATTTTGGTATTCCCTTGCCCAGTTGAGACACGCTTCGGAGTCAGGACAGATTACCATACCTTTCACAATCTTCTTGCTCACAGAATCGGTAGAGTCGTTAAAGAATATCTGATCCTCTTCGCTGACACCAAATTTCTTTCCAGAGTTTAACATTTGATCTATTGTTTTAATCGGTTCTTCATATCAAGTAGCGATAAGGAATGAAGTGAGATAGGCCTGGAACACTGTGTTGAATGCGATGCTGTAGCAAACCCACGAAGAGAAGAACACTCGAAGTGGACTCGTACGAGGTTGTGTAGTTGCTGACATCCCCAGCACCACTGCTATAATGTTGTCTGTAATGCTTTTAACGTTCCTATAAGCTTTGAATTCAAGCAAGTGGAATCTTCGTCCATATTTCGAAATGCCGACCATTACAACTACAGCCAGGACAACTGAGAGAATGAAAGAAATCCATAGGTCTACAGAAAATATCCCGAAGATTCGACTCCATCTTGGACGTTTTATAGCACACGGTGTACACCAAGCTGCTATTACGTTGTAGTAGCCCCGCGTGGCTTCCAGATTTTTCGAAAGTGTGTCTAGTCTTGTGACCCCACCAATTACTGCATCTGCTGTTCCGTCTTCAAGTCCTGCCTGTAAAACCTCCATTTCTATACTATCTGTAATTTTGTGACTATTTGGATAGTGTGCAGGCAGGAGTACAATAGTCATGTTAAATGTCTCAGCGATTACTTTCAGCATTTCTATTTCCCAGCCAGAAACTTCACCAGAATACGTCCCAGAAGTCTTATTCCAAATGAGTTGCGATACCACGTAAGGGTACTCAGCTCTGAGTAGCACTTTGATGGGACATCGGTGTAAATTCTTCCCGACATTTCCTCCGAATATCCCGGCGTTTCTGAAATCGCTCAGATTTCGTGCCGAGAATATCCTTAGAAGTACAGTGTCTTCTATTGGATTGCATCTCTCTGAATTCTCGTAAGGCAGCCACGCGTGTAAACTCCATTGTGTTTCTTGAGCCGAACTAGTCTCGTGTTGTTGGATTACCTTAGTCGCTTGGTCTTTTGACTCCGAAAAGAGAACAACGCTATCTGTAACTTTGTGAAGCCAGAGTTTGTTGAGTATAGCTCGTGACAGTTTTGTAGTGTTATAATTTGGGCAGGTGTTTATTACAGGAACAACAAATCTCGCTCTCGGATTCCATGAGTCCCTTACAGTCAATTCTGCCAACTGTTTATAAATATGTTTAGTAAATTTATTAAGCTCCCGGCAGGCTCCTGATGCCAAAATAATGTAATTTCCATGAGAGTGTATTTCATTTCTCATGTTTCTTTCGATCTCATAAGAAGTGTCCAACACGGGTATTGGCCAGCGGTTTAAATTTTGAAGCTTTTCTATCAAATACCCAACTTCTTCGCTAGTTGAATCTTCTTCAGCAAGAGGCAGGACTATCACGAGAGGACGCCCGGGAGTGAAGTGTTTTTCACTGATGTACTTAGTGCACTCCATCATTTGAACCTATTTCAAAAATTATCACGGAGTCTTAATTTCGTTTTCAAGTTTTAAAGCGCAGATATAACTTTGTAGTCGGTGTCCAACAAGCACTTACTCACAGTGTGGCTAAATTGAACCTATCGTCTGGCACAGACAACGGAGAACTGAAAAAGCGATGGTGAGCGTTTGTGTCCCTTCTTCATTTGGCTGTATTCGACTGCAAGTAACACGTACAAATTACTCTCTGTCTTTCACCACTTCCATTAATAATACTGATATAATCGGTAATTATACTCATTGGAAAAATGATGAAGAATTTCTTGTTATATGGACAATATAGAACAGTTTCTTCGGAAAGCATGACTAATGACGGCTATCGAGTGACTATTGAGTGACCAAGTACTGAGTTCAGGGGTCACAGTATCAGTAAGGACCAAACGACGCCTTATTATGGTAGTACGCCTTTGAATGATGATGATATTGACATTTATTTTTCCCATTACTTGATTGGTCCTTTGATCGCTTTTCTACCCTCCATTTTCTTTATTTCACCTTTCCTTCATGACCTCTCTCTCGCTTTCTGTTTTTGTTGATTTTATTTCGAGAGGACAAAATACGTGAA
The DNA here is from genome assembly GCF_977971745.1 of Zootermopsis nevadensis. NCBI lineage: Eukaryota > Metazoa > Arthropoda > Insecta > Blattodea > Termopsidae > Zootermopsis > Zootermopsis nevadensis. The sequence continues at coordinate 7,501,759 of NW_028259153.1, read as the reverse complement.
ACATTTTGTGACAAACTTTATTTTTTCGTTGGCTAGTTGTTTGCCCTTCGAACTACCTCAAATCTAGAGGGCCTGCCCCTTTTCGGCTGTCCGGGACTGCTTGTTCAGTATATTCCCCAGCTACCCCACATATCTGGAGGCCTCCTCTTTCATGATAACGTGAAGACTTGTCATGCCCTTGTAACAAGGGACAAACTTGGCCTAGGCCAAAACACATGCTTTCGCAAGATGCAGCATTTGATAACAGAAAGTTGGACGAAGGTTTTCTTCAGTCGTATGCTTGTTTGTGCCGAGGAGTACGTTTCTGGATCAGGCACGCCAGTCTAGAATAGGTGTCAGACGTTTCGGAGGTAATCATCCTTTCCTGATCTTGGAGACAGTGACATCTGTAATGATGGACTTACGCTCCGGGTTGAAACAGCCGATCGCCCAAGATTTACCACTTCAGTACCAATTTCGTGCTCGTGCGATATTTCAGAAAAATATTTTCAAATTTATTATTTGTTACAATATTGATGTATTGACTTTTGTAACTGAATTGTGGGACTGGCAGATAGATATACTTTACTGGCTAATAAGACTTCGAAGTAGGATTAGTGTTCCTTCGCGACACAAAATAACATGCTATATTTTGGGAATAATTTGAGTCAACGTCTCTTATTTATTGCTGTATAAAATGACTGTGTACTGGTATTAATGCCATCATTCAACCGAGTAGATGGTTATCTTAGTCCAATAACTATGACACGGGTTTAACAAATTTTGTTAGACATTTGTTTCGAAGTATTGTTCTAGGTGTCAGCGTAAATGACAAGATTTATCTTTACTTATCGCCGCTTGCAATTATCATTTATCATTATTATTGATTAAAACTTTGAAAGTTAGACACTTCGAACGTAACCGTGTTCGTTCACGACAAACATAACAGATTTTATAATTTCAAGTCACAGTGAGAATTCTTGTAAAGATCGCCCCCGCCAGTCAACGGAACTGCACCAACACATGTTCAAGATACACAAAAGTGAGATCAGAAGGATGTGCTGTTTAGAGTACAAATACATTCTAGGCGTGGTAATGCAGTCAGAGGTTACTGTCAAAGAACAATGTGGTTCATCGATTGCCTTAAGCCACTGTTGCTCTTATATTGTCCGAGGTCATTGTTGCGAAACCTTGTGCTACAATGAAGAATGAATTGGTCTTTCCTCTTTCCTTGAACTGCCTTCTGAGAAGAGGGACTTCTCCCCACGTTCACCCATCAAAATTCTTTATGCATTGCGTTTTTCGTAATACGACTCACACTTTATTAATTTACCTTATCTGAGTTTCTTCTACAAATAAATACTTTTCTCGTTACGTAATGTTATCCATTTCCTGCGCAAATTACCTGCCTTGAGAAGTTGGCGTTTAGAGGTTTGAAATATATTTTTCATCTATCCGAAAAAAGAAAGTTGTCAGTGGAACCACGGTTCCGGAGAATTTGACGTAAATACGTCTATACGGAAAGGAAGTTTATATATTGGCTTTATACATGTTTTACAATTGAGATAAGTTTGATTAAGACATTGCTTAATCAACTTGAATTAGTTAGGCTTAAGATGGGTCTGTGGTAGTTGAATGTAATGTAAAGTAATGTAATGTAATGAATAATAATGTAACTTAAGGTAAGGTAAGGTAATGTTAGGTAAAGTAAGGTTATATTATTTTATATGTAACAACACTGCTGAGTAAACAGATGAAGTTTCTTAGGTAACCATCTTACACATTTTCCTTTCACTTTTTCCTCACACTTTTTTGCGGAATGACACTGACCCTAAAATATATTTACGTCAAAAATCATTTTCTCAAGCAAATAAACAACAGGAACAAACAATTGAAATGGTTCTTGTGGTGGTATATCGGATGGCATTATTGGATATCTGGTGTTGAACATCGTCTAATATTCCGAACAGAAGACAAAGTTTCGGCAACTGCTTAACAAAGGCCACAAATCAGGAACTTTTTTTGACATAAATACGTCTATATTTTAGGGTGAGTGTCATTCCGCATAAAAGTGTGACGAGAAAGTGAAAGGAAAATGTGTATGATGGTTACCTAGGAAACGTCTTCTGGTTATCAATTGAAGCATGGCGCTCTACGCTGTTCCTTTGTTTCTTTCGGCCTTTCTGATTGCGATGTGTGAGTGTACTTTCAGGATCGGAATTACAGCCCTCAGCTAAGATTTACTGAAGTTTTCCGCAGACAATTATATTCACGAATGACACTCCCTTTTGCTTTTCTTTTTAATTTGTTGTTCTTTTATTTATTATTGTGTAGATATTTGTGTTGGTGATATCTCAACATCGAATTTCGGTACATTCATATTCATTTCGGAAGTTTATTATAAACAAGAGGTTTAAATGTATGATTTGAGGTTTTCACAGCGGTGAGTATGAAGATTTCTGTCTTCTGGGTTGTTGTTGTGTAGTCTGGTAGAAATTTGCTAACGTTTCAGAAATCCTTGCTGCCTCCATCGTCAGGACGTGAATTTTATTTATTTGCTATAAGACTGATGTATACGTTCTTTCGCGAGCACTTCGACTTTGTTGATAATCAACTTCTTCATTGGATCATTCTTTTATCCAGTAATGCGCTTAATATTTTATTTTCATATAAGAAATTGCCGTAATTATTTCTTCCTGAAAAGAAGAAAATAATTATTGCCATATATTTACATTATTAAATAATTGATTCTTGCTATAATTAACCAACTCCATGAACCAGAGTCCTCCTTGAGAAATCGATAACCACTCAGGAAGTCAAGAAATTCTCTCTCCTTTCGTGACTTATGGACCCCGTTCACAACAGCCGCGCAGCCACTCCTTATCCTCAGCCAGATGAATCCAGTCAATCCCTATCTCATATCCTTAAGATTTATTTTAATATTATCCTTTCATATTCTTGTTATAAAGAAGGGCAATGTTATCGACATTTTGTGTTCCTTCTCAGTGGGGCCGGAGGTTATTTTCTCTGTAGCTGTCAGGGAGCCATCTTGCGCTACCTGGCCTTGTCAATCGGGCAAGCATTGCGTTATGGAGGAACGAGGGTGTATTACCTTTAACTGTGGCCATCGGCCCTTATGTGTGTCTAGGTTCTCAGGTAAGTATCAGCTGTCACGTGATGCGTAATCTGCTCGTCTGCTCGTAAGCAAACCGTGTGAACGCAGACATGCGAACTACCATTGCGAAACTCGCTTACCTTAGTCTCATTCCATGAAAGTAATATTATCACCACGTTAAGTGAGTAATAAGTAAAAATAAGAAATCGAAAAAGTTGTCATTGGAACCACGGTTCCGGAGAATTTGACGTAAATACGTCTATACGGAAAGGAAGTTTATATATTGGCTTTATTCTAAATATTTCCTTTATACATGCTTTACAATTGAGTAAATTTTGATTAAGACTTTGCTTATTCAACTTCAATTAGTTACGCTTAAAATGGGTCTGTGGTAGCTGAATGTAATGTAAAGTAATGTAATGTAATGAAATGTAATGTAATGTAAGGTAAGTTAATGTAAGGTAAGGTAATGTAATGTAAGGTAATGTAATGAAATGTTGTGTAATGTAAGGTAATGTAATGTAATGTTTTATAGGTAATAACAATGCTAAGTAAACACGACGTTCCCTAGGTAATCAGGTTACACTTTTTCGTTCCACTTTTTCGTTTCCCTTTTTCGTTCCACTGTTTTGCCGAATGACCCCTCCTTACAGACGTATTTACGTCAAAATGTGTTCAAAAGAAGTTTTAAGCGTTGCGTCCACAGTCCGTCTTCATCAACAATTTCTGATTATAGTTTTCATGTTTATTATGGATCAATTACATGTTTCGACTTCGATTAGTCATCTTCAGGCGTTTCTATTTAAATGTTCGAAACTAACTGTGTAGACAGGCTGTCAACGTAACGTTGAACACAGCGGGATGCATACCTTGAAACTCATGACACGTATAATGATGTGAGTTGTGATCCTGGTGACCATAATGATAATATTAATCGCAATTAAATATTTCAGAAAAAGCATAAAGAGACGGAGCTCTAGCCCCCCCTACATATCCTGCGGGCAAGAAATGCGTCATGTTCCTGAACATTCAGCTGTTTGCTTAGCTTTAGCTTTGATGTGACGATTGTAACACGCTGTGCCAAGTAAACTTGTTGATTTCTGGCATAATTTGTATGTATTTTGAACCTTATCGACTCCTGTCGTGCTATCATCTTTTCAAGGACTGACATAATCTAGAAACATGCACGTGTAATTTTTAAATCTCTCGCTTTTAGTAGAATTCAGGTCGAGGTAATTTCAGAATAGAAAGTACAATATTTAGCATTGTTCGGATAAGTATGTTAGGTTATTAATGGGAAGAATGAGATTGGCAGAACATGTAGCAACAGTAACGGGAGACAGGAATTTTTTGTCATATTTCGCCCCTGCAAATTCTCGGTTGGCAGTCACAAGTTCCCAAACAGAAAATTAATATTATATGTCAAGGACCGATAGTCGATTTCCGTACCTTCGTATCGAGAGACCGTCAGTGCAAACGTAATGCCATTCCATCAGAGCAAACAGGTTAGGTTAGGTTAGGTTAGGTTGGAAGCGGTGCCAAACGATGGGCCTCATTTCCGTATGGCTTCGGGGGACTCACTAAATAATGGCATTCACATTCTGTTGTTTCAGTTTCTTTATCTGTCAATAGCCTAAAGGTTATGAAGTGGAATAAACCATCGTTCCAAACTCCAGAAAAAGTTATCTGAAGGAGTTTATGTTGCCATTCTATAAGGCAAACTATCCATAAAAGGCTGGGCAGGAAGTCAGCAGTAAGTATATATAATCAGGACTTAAAAACATAAATTACGTGGAAACTTTTCACTGGTGCTAGAACATCCGTCATTATGACGCTGCCCGTTGCTTCTCTGTTTGTATCAGCCGTCTTGGTGATGATGGGTGAGTGTGGGTACAGGTTCTGAATTAGAACCCTCAGCTCGGAAATAGAGCAATGTTACGTACATTAGTGAAGCGATTTGCGATTTAGCATTAACGGTGGTATAGCGGTTAGAACGGTGGCCTTGTAATCCTGGGGTCTCGGGTTCGATTCCCGGCGGTGCCCGGATTTATAACTTGTGTTGGGCAAGGCCGTGGTCTAGGCAACACGGAGTTTTCTTTCGGGGGGCTTCCCCGGTTTCTCCGTGGCATCCCAACAATTACTCCATTCACACACAGAAGAAGGCAATGGCAAACCACTTCTGGATCATCTGCCAAGAACGTATATGAACAGGTCCCAGTCCGAGAAAAGGGTGGAAGGATCCTGTTCATATGGACCTGTCGTCAGACAGAACACTAAAAAAATATAATAGTAGTAACAGAAGCGTTAATAGTAACAACAAAAATCGGCTGATGAACGCAAATAGGCCTGTTCATCTTGTTAAAAATTTCTACAGTCCGTTTTATTTGTTCAGTCCTCACCCACCCGGCATCTTGCGCTACTGCGCGGTGTCCATTGGGTAGAGTATGCAGAATGCAGCAAGTTCGTTGCTACGGGACACATTGCAATTCGGTACCCTTTTGTTTCCGAGTGTACACGCAAGGTTTGTACACACCTGTCCTCAGTAGAGGGTAATTTTTCATACCTCCTCTAATTTTAACATCGGCTCTGATATCTTTAGCCTGAAGAAGGAATTAATACGTTCCTCCACTTACTTTTTCATTCAGTAATTCTACTTTTTTTTTCTTCAGAAAAATTGTTTTTCAGTTTCATGTGATTCTCACGGCAAACAGAGATAACTTCCTTAAATAGCACTAACCAATCGATCTTTGTAATGGTAAAGTGTTGTGTTTTCTTCGCGGTACGGATCAAATTCTTAAATGTTGTTAATACGAACTTCACGGATTCAAAGAGTTACAGTTATCTAAATCTTTGGCCCCTGAAAGACTATGCTGTACCGCCGTAATTCAGCCGCCATTAGGTGAGGTGTGCAGAATGCGAAAGGTGGAGTTCTTCACCTCGCCATGCTACCCTCTACCCACCTGCCAGCCAGGTTCGTAAATGCCTGTCTTAAATGTACACTGACCTGTTTATCTGTCCTCTTGTCTTGTCTTCCCCGTGACACGTGTAACATTGTGTGTGACGATGTTGTGTGTTGGGCCCGGAACGTTGCTTCCGAGGAGACTGCAGACGGCTCGCAGTTTGTGTGTCTATAACCACAGGTTCGATCCACTTTCGTGTCGTCAATTTCTTTGGCGATGGTCAATCATCTGTGACGGTTCAACTGTCGTTAATATTGCGACTTGAACCAACAAAATAAAACATAAGTTCATTGTAATTACAATAAAAATTACAAGAAGAGAGACTGTAAATTAAACTTAGAAAAAACTTTGAATCTCACAGTTTTTACTGGTAATGCTACTACTACTAAAATGAATAAATGCATTTGTCTTTAGCTTCGACTACAACACCAACACCAACACCAACAACCACAACACCAACAACACCAACACCAACACCAACAACACCAACAACAACACCAGCGGAATAAAGAGATGGCGCTGCAGTCCATCGGCCCCCTGCATATTTTGCGGACAAGAGCTTTGTCGAGTTCCTGGTCATTGCTTTTATTTTCTCCTCCTTCTTTTTTCTTGGCTTCAGCATTGATATGTTGATTGTATCAGGTGATGACATCGCATCAATCTTTGTGTTTATTTTCAACCATACTAACTCCTGTTTCCTCTTATTTTTTTCAGAGAAAGAAAATTGAATTCAAATCTGCCATTTTTCTTGTAAAATTCGTCTGTCCCCCTTGGTTGCTTGGGGCGTTTTTAAGCAAATAACTTGATATTTCTGATTATTGATTGAGTTCTTGGGACGGTGGGAAAAAATAGGCTTGACCGAACACATAGCAAGTAGAAGGGATACAGGAAAGAAGGGAAAATTTATAATTTGAAGGATCGATAGTCGATTATATCGACACTGAATTACCGTTTAGGCGCCTTCGCACTGAGGGACCGGCCCTGCAAAGGGTTATATTATTTTATCGTGGCAGCAAACAGCCCGAGTGTCTTATTAATGGCGACCAGCGCCTGTCCGTTGCGTGTGTGTGCCTTGGCGGTCATCGGGGTATGAAGACGTACCACGATCGTCCGCTCCCGAGGCATTCCGTTCCTCCAAACTTGTTTATTCAAAACTGAAATTATGCCGTGAATATGTAGTTAGCTTTTAAGATAACGATTCGGGATTACGAGGGTTTTTCTTTTTACCTTGGCCAGTCTGGAGATAAGACCAGTCCGTCCAAGGGAAGTGAGTCGATAACCGGAGTGTATATATACAGAGGCTGAAGCCACTTACGAGCACTCCGAGTTCTAGGACAACCGCTATTATGAAGTTGCTTGCTGCTTCTTTGGTGCTTTCAGCATTTATCCTTGTTTTGTGTAAGTATGGATCTGTGATCTGAATCGGGATTTAATTGTATTATATTAGATTGAATTGAGCCAAGCTAGAGCTGGCTCTGTGTTTGAGACGGCGGACGGTGCGTATGCGTGCGGTGAGCTTGTTGGAGGGAGAACTGATGCGGACCAACCCTTCTCGCCAGAACACAGAAAGAAGGAAGTCAGTCAGACATTCTCTCTCTAGTTATCGGCAACCTCTCTCCGGCTGGGTACGCCCTGTGAGGTGACCTCAGGTTGTATGTGTTTTATTGTAGTAGCTGCCCGTCCTGTTTGTTGGAGGACGGGGGCCGCTACTGATTTGTTGAGATATTTTGGATCCCTCGTGGTTGTCCAGGCCGAGGTAGACGTAGGGTGTATTGCCGAGAGGGCACCGTATTGTGAGGCCTTGATTGTATTTATATATTTTCATTACGAGCCTTTGGTTTTGTAATTGTTTTATCAGTGGCTCCTGGCAGTGTACATGTTTGACATTTATGTTAAGAAATTAAATTGGTTTATTGTTAATTGTATCTTATTGTGTTTGAGTACATTATTGTCTGGGGCGTGGGGCACGCGAACCTACGACATGTAGAACTGACACCTCCTTCCCGTTTCTACTGCGGTTGAGGTTGGGGAGAGCGGTCACTGGCATGGCAGAGCATGTTACAAGGCAATGTTTTCCTGTCACAGTCGTGTTATCTCAGGTGCTAGTGAAGTAAACAAGTCGATGTCATTTCGCGGTCACGGCGTGAGGTCACGTTTTACTGAACTTATTTTTGCACTAAGAACCTGGAAACATAATCCGAAAATTTTAAAACTGCTGAAAACGAAACAGGCGGCTGAACTCTGCGTTACTGTTCCGTACGCATACATCTGTGAAATGTCAGAGTTATCTTGAGAAGCTAATAGTAGCCCAGCTAGTCATCATCATTGTGATTGTGTGGTCAGTGAGTACCTCTGAAACGTCGGTCATTCCAGATTACATCGCGCAACGTCCGAGAAAGCGACTATGTTCATGATCTTTTTTTTTTTTCAAGTGTGTCCTCAATGCGAGAGCCGGTCGCAATGTCAGGACAAGTCCTGTGGCCCAGAAGAGGCCTGTGTTCTGGATAGGGTCTGCTTTATGAGATCCTGCAACCGGTCACCCAAGTGCGTGCCCAAAACAGAGGGTGTGTATCAACTGACGAAAATATCTTTACCGAGCTTGCAGCAGCCTCGTTTGAGACACTGTTCTTCCTCTTGGATATATGCGTGTTTGTTTGTTTGTTTGTATACACGTATATAGCTTGCATCACAAGCGTTGAGCATGTGGTAGTGAAAATGGTAACAGAACTGACAGTCCCTCTTTGTTTGGCTTGTTTCCCCAGTTCCAGTCTGCGGGGTCAAATGCCAGCCGCAACAACGCTGTGAATTTCATAAGGCAAATATTAATGGAAAATTGAAGTACTCTTTTACTTGCATCGAAGCATGAGAGACGTCTGAGGAAGGAGACACATTCATCTACCACAGACCCATCTTAAGCGTAACTAATTCAAGTTGACTAAGCAATATCTTAAACAAATTTATCTCAATTGTAAAGCATGTATAGAAAATATTTAGAATAAAGCCAATATATAAACTTCCTTTCCGTATAGACGAATTTACGTCAAATTCTCCGGAACCGTGGTTCCACTGACAACTTTTCCTTCATTCACATTTGTCCCGTCTTTGTAGGGTCTGCATTTTCTTACCTCTCTTGGAGGTTTATGATTGATTTGTTTCTAATTTTTAAATGTGATAGGTATGATATTCGCTTTTGCACCGAATACCCGAGTTTGTTCGCATCTTCATTTCAAAACGAACATCTCAACTATTCTCCATATTTATTGCTAAAATAATGACCCGCTCTCTTTAATTATGGCATGTTGTATGATTCCCATCCCTTATTTCTTATATTCTGCGTGGTTCGGAGTATTTTTGAAATATTAACAATGTATACATTTTAATTTAATATTGTAATTTTACTTGTTTTCATAATATGAATCCTTAGTCAAACATGCATACGTGTTTCACTTTCATTAAAATAAACAATCACCGCTTGTGTAACAAATTTTCTATGAGACGAACACATAATTAATTAGTAACTGTTTGTGTTTTATATGGAATAAAGCATTTGAAATGAATTTTATTAAGCTTCTACAGGAACATAGGCAAAACAGTATATTGAACCTGGAAGCTGTACAGACAAAAGCAACAGGGGATAACTTGATATTTATTCGCGATAGATCGCCGAATTTATTTTATGATTTTCGATGTCATAAGGGGACGGATGAGAATTCATTTCCAAAATATCCCGGGGCTTCAAGTACCAGTATTAGTTTTCCACTGAATCTGAAGGACGCACTGGATTTATAACAGTTTTAAAAATTATATGATTCCGTCATTTGGTCGTTTACAATAATTAGAACATTGACATTTATATAGAATCTCACCATTGCAGACTGAAGTGTCTTGCGCGAACACTTAACACTGATTAACATCGACGCAAACTGGAGATATTTGAACGAACAATTTAGGACTTCAACAATGCAAGCCAAAGTTTCTTGCATGAACACTAATTTTGAAAATTCAAAACCGTTTCATATTATCGCCGTCATCCGATGGTGGAGAATTCCTTTTCCGTCCAAACTTAGGTCTCTATTAGCTTCAACAACCGTCCCTAGTTCCCGTAGGTCTGCAATCTGCTACTGTTCGTTTACGAAGACCATCCCTCTGTATGAGGATTGTCAGACTCTTTGTTTAATAAGGGCCGCTCGGAAAACAGGCGACTGTTTTGGGAACCATCGTGTTTGGAAATAGGTACTAAGGAAAACTGGGAAATTCGAAGAGAACCTGTGTTCGCTTTTATATTGTTCTTTTCCAGTTTCCATAAAACTATTTTTAAAATTAAGCAATTGTAAAAAATCACTCACAATGCAAACTATAGTTCAGCGTAGTTTATTTTACGATGTTGACATAACATGATTATATAATATGGGATGGGTGAATAAATTAAAATTATGAATTGTGAACGATGTGGAAGGAACATGTGTTTTATTGTAAGGTTTTATTACTTAGCATGACCATCGATTAACTGGGAGATTGCTGGGAGGCAAGCCAGGCATCTGCCGCTTGTATTAAAGGACTTAAAACTGATGCTAATTTCTTTATCTCTCTATCGTGGATATCGTAACAGAGGCTAGGACAGACTTTGCCAGTAGTGACTATGATATCTCAGTCAGGATAGACTGGCATACTGGCTGAGAATCAAACCCCAGACCATCCGAATACAGAACATAAATACTAACCACTCAATCGCATAATATTTTAACTCATAAATGATATAATTTTACAGACAAATATTTATGTATGTTCATCGCTTAACGACCAGGCTAGTTTTTATTTTCTCATAAATAATTTATAGCTCCACAAAATATGAATAATTTTTAGACGCTTCTCATTCTACATAGGTAACGCTTGTAAATCTACCCTCAGTGGTGACAGTGTCGCACCCAACTCAGAATTCTGCATGCCCTCAGTGCGAGGCAACATTAACGGAAGCAGATTAACAGCATATTTAATGGCGAATGCGAAACCATAACCCACAGTACTTTTAAAATTAAAGATGTGTGTGTAGAATAAAAAAATAGCTTTATTTATAAAAGTTCCTTTATAAACATAACAACGTTCAGAGAATCTTTAAAAACGAATCTTTGTCAAAAACATATTTTTGTATGTTTAAAGAACAAGGATAACTTTTCTTACACGCTTTTCTGATAATCATCTACGCGACTAGGTATAGAATTTCTATAAGGTATAAAATATCAAAGAAAGAAGCATAGTATATAGAAGGAAATCCAACAACATAAAAATCACTGTTCGATACAAAACTAACTTCGGAATCGAAGGAATTTGATTCAAAATCCAGTTCTTTAGTATTTGGAAAACATGAATCCGTTCCATCTTAAGGATTTGGTACTCCGTGGCGTTGGTGTATGAGAATCCTCATTATGCACTGTGTTTGGGTGTTCGTTGGTTATAATGCCAGAACACTTCACTCACAAACTATTATGCTCAGTATCGATTCAAATTTGTATGGGTCAGTGAATTTATGCATGTGGTATTGAAGAATAGATTTGCTCACACGCAAAGCGAACAGTATCCAACGTACCACTGCATTGTGCCATTATGTGCAGTGTATACACTATACACTCACTCCTGGGAACTGTGTAACCTGTAGGCATGCAGTATGTCGAAGGCATGATTTATGAAAGCGTGTGTTACGTGATAGCAGTCAGCCAGGATACTGTTCGATTTGGAACCAAGTGGATACGAGGGTTAACAAAGCGTCCGTTACGAGGCTTTGTTGAACATTCAGTACTCAAGTGTGTTTCTGAAAGCGATCTCTAAAGGAGAATTTGTAGAACACAAAGCAAGTTACAAATTCTTGAAAGCAAGATTGGAAATTTGAAAAAAAGATTTAAATTTATTACGTTGAATAATTTAACATGAATCTAACTTAAAACACAGTTTTATTTCAGAATTGAAATAAGACAGGCCTACATGACTACGGATTTTATATTTTGTACATTTCATTCTATACTGTTAAATCAAGTAGAAATTAATTTGATGAAACATGTAGCACGCATGGCGGAGGTAAGAAGTTAATGTAGTATTTTGGTAGAGAAACCTGAAAAGAAATCTACCAACCGGCATTTTGTTCGGTTTAGTTTTTCCCCTCCCATTTTTCGAACCGTCTCCGATTCAGACCGACAAACTGGGTGTCTCTCTCTCTCTCCAGTTGTGTTCACATCTTCGGTTGCATCAGCCTGTACGAATCGTTACCATGGTTTCATTCTGCACGGTCCTCTCAGAAGTGGACAGTACGGGTCACTTTTCACAGTCCATTGCTTTTGGATTCGATCGCCATTACCACACGGCCTAAAAACCGGCGAATATTTCGTCCTGGTCGCTACTGCTTTTGACTTGTTGCTTTAAAATCACTGTTTTTCGTAATCTCAGTTTTCGAGACAGATGCTTGTCTTCTGGGATATTGCACCGTGTAGTGTAGTAGGCTACATATTGACCGACGCTTCAGAGGTGCTTACTGCCTCCATCATCACCGCCTGTAAACATTGGTCAGTGTATAGCAGGCTACGTGGCACAACTTCGCAGAAGATAGTTATCTTCATTTTCATCGCTTTGAGAACCTGATATTTCATCAATAAATTTGTTCTTATGCGCAATGAAACATTATTTTGAAACATTTCTTCAAGGTGGACACGAAGGAGATATTTCTTTCGACCTTAAATAACTAATAATTTGAAGATTTCTGTCTTCTGGGTTATTGCGCTGTGTAGTCTGGTCGATGTTAACCAACGTTTCAGAGGTCATACTGCCTCCGTCATCAGGGCGATGAATATGCCAATAGGGTGTGAGGAGTTGGATTTTATAGGCAGGGAAGTGAAAGGTGTAGCCTGCCCCGAGCCAATGGGAGCAGGTATGGGAGTGGACCAATGGTAGCACGTGGGCGAGGGTGGGAGAGGGAGAGAAAGTAGAGAGAGAAAGGTGAGTGTAGTTGTATGGATAAAGGCCCTGAAAGGGGCCGAGTTAGTGGTCTGGTTGGTTCTGGCGGCGCACTCTTGCTCGTTCTCGGAGTCCTCGGAGTGTGTGGATCAGAGGCTTCCAGGACCGGCTCAGGTGAAGTCCATCTTCCCTGTTAAAGTTATCAGGATGAAGTTCGATCTCGATGGCTTCCCTGATTAACCGGTCCATGTAGCCGGTTTTTGATACAAATTTTAGAGTAAGGATTTGGTGTTCAATAGAATGTCTTTGCATGTGTTTTTATAAAAGAGAGCCCTTTCTTTTCGTTTATAGTGTCCAGAAACAGGGGTTTTGTACCCAGTGGCAGTGATGTCCCCGTCCAAAGCAGCCAAATTGCGAATGTGATACGTAGTACGCACGTAAGATTTATTGGGACTCTGACATAAGCTTCTTTATTTTACATCAGCAGGCATTCTTCTTGAAAGTAGATGTTGAACTGCCCTGTTGCAGGCTCTTATCTAGGGCACGCTCTAGGTGATTAACTCCAATGGTACAATGGCTCTAGGCTTATATTTTATTTAGAGACGATGATCACGAGTTTTCGCAGGCGCCAGAGAGCAATTGTTTGTATTGGACTTACCTCATATAAATATGTTATGGGTTCCGTACACACACGCATTTACTGATTCCCTTTGATGAAAAACGGATTTTGATTTAAAAATGTTTTTTTTTCTGAATCTGTGTTTGTCATGGAGATATTTCTCCGTGTTGAAATAACTCTGTCAAAATTGTAACCTTTAGGCTTGACTGTAGTTTCACTACTCATAGAAATTCAAGCATTAAAATATTCGCTGTTGGGTTTAACCTATTGTGAAATGAAAGTTTTAATACCACTCAACTTACTGGATCCGGTGATACAATGTAATGGTTAATATTCCTGATATTTGGAAAGTCCCAGGTTCAAATCCCAGTGCGGAGATCAATTGCTCAGAAGTTGAGCACACTAATTATGTAGCACTGTAAAGTTCTTGAATGAGAGGTTAAGGAACATTATGTTAAGTGGAACATTGTTTTATATACGGAAGAGAACTAGGCAGATTCTTTATTTTGTAAACTACATAAACCGTTATGATTGAGGTAGTAGATTCCCCAGAAATATTGGCGTCCATCTGCAAGTTAACACGGCGTTCTAACCCACGAAGCTGCCATGGGAAGATAATGTGTGTGCTTGTACTCTGTTTACTGACAGTCTATATTGACTCCAAATTATATTTTCGTAGTGCATTAAGAAATATTTTGTTTTTTTAACATTGTTTTTCCTTTTTGTGGCAGGTGGAGTTACGTAGTGCTTCCTGAAGAAAGGCGAGCAGTGAGAAGCCTACAGAAATGTGAGTTATATGCCTGATAATTTTTTACACATTTGGAAGCTAGCAAAATGACAGTTTGGACAAATGTATTAATTTATTAGTGGACACTAAACGTAGTTGTGTTTAAGCGCATTTTTAATTAATATCTAGGAAATTTCTATTAATAACATGAAAATATGTTTCTTACTTGGCATTACCATGGCAAGATACTTCTGTAGGAACGAAATTACATATTTGACGTAAGATGTATTGGTAATATAATTACTGTAGTTGAAATGGCCTGAACTAGCAGAGACTTTAAATGAAGACGGAAATGTAAATTTCAAAATGCTCTGGGTTTTCGCGTTCTGTAGACACGCAGGTAGACGTCAACGGATTGGAAAACCGTACTTTTTCCATTTTAATTACTCCATCTTCAGCCTTGACGATGGACGCAACATTTTTCTCTGATATGTTGGCATCTTCCTTCAAATCTACACTGCGCCATAGTCTAGAAACTCAACGTCATTATCCTCACAGCAGTGAAAAACTCGCATATGTGCCACTTGTTTGTTTGTTTGTTCCTTGGTCTTAATAATTACAGAATTAGAATGTTATTTAAGGTACGAATAGAAGGTAGAAATGGGAATGAAGAGAATTGGAGAGAATAAGAAAGCAATCAAGGATATGGGAAAGAAAATTAAGAATTAGTTGAAAAACGTTCCAAGTCAGTAGAATATCTGCTGCATAGACTTTGGAAGTACTAAAAACCGTAGCGATCAGGATATGTAAGATTTGTAATAGTTCTTACATATTTTAAGGTACGAGGGCAATTTACTAGACACTGAAAGCGAAGTATTAGCGTAAGCCACTTTTATTTTATACACATCACGAATGAATATTTGACATTGAACGAGACAGATTTACACTTAATATTTTTCATGTGGTTTTCCACGTTTAAGAACGACTGTGATACAAACTTCTTCGTCATTAATTAAATCATTAATAACCTTCTCATTTTAGTGATAATATAGTGCAGACAGTTAGCACTCATTCTGTGTTTCATGTGCGACGTTTAATATGATGAAGTAGATAATTTACAAATAGTTGTGCTTGTTCACGCGATTTGTTTTCATGTGTTGTCTTCACATGGGACAGACGTCTTTTTGAAATCAGTTTGTGCCATGCAATTTCTATAAAGAAACAAAGAAATGCGAGTGCATAGCCAAACATTAGTAGATAAATAGGTGATTGCATGTGTATGATGCTGATATTAATATACTCGTCGGCTAACGTATAAGACAGAGTTGACTTAGTCGAAATTCTTGCTTCGTCAAGATATATGTTTCTCCATTGCATAAAAATTCCTGACTCCACAATTCTATCTATGACGTCATTAAGATGTTCTAGCAGCGGGTTACCCTTCATGACTGCCATTACAATTTCGAAATTAATGACGTCACCATCTTCCAGGTCACAAAGCAATGGCCTGTTATTTTCATCCGTTAACATTCCAATTAATTTCGCGTACTTTGTATCCATATCCGAACAAATTGTTGTAATATTTTGGTATGTCCGTGCCCAGTTGGCGCAAGTGACTAAGTCGGGACAGAACACCATACCTTTCAAAATTTCCTTGCCCACAGAATCGGTGGAGTCTTCAAATAACTTCTGATTCTCTTCGCTGACACCAAATTTCTTTCCAGATTTTAACATTTCTTCTATAGTTTTAATAGGTTCTTCATATCCTGTATCAATGAGAAAGGAAGTCAGATAGGCCTGGAAGACGGTGCTGAATGCAATGCTGAAGCAAACCCATGAAAAGAAGAAAACTCTAAGGGAACTCGTGCGAGGTTTTGCCGTGGCTGACACCCCCAGCACTACTGCTATGATGTTGTATGAAATGCTTTGAACATTCCTGTAGGCTGCGAATTCCGGCAAGCGGAATTTTCGTCCAAATTTGGAAATGCAGACCATTACAACTACAGCGAGGACAACTGAGAGAATGAAAGAAATCCAAAGTTCGGGAGAAAATATTCCGAAGAAGCGACTCCAACTTGGACGTTTTACAGCACATGGCGTACACCAAGCTGCTTTTACGTTGTAGTAGCCCCGCGTGGCTTCCAGATTGTTCAAAAGTTTGTCTAGTCTTGTGACCCCACCAATTACTGCATCTGTTGTTCCGTCTTCAAGTGATGTCTTTATATATTTCATTTCTGCAATTTTGTGGCTCTTTGGATAGTTTGGAAACATGAGTATATAATCAATGTTCAATGTCTGAGCGATTACATCCAGCATGTCAAAGTTCCAATCAAAATAAAAAATATCAGAAGTTGATTTCGGTACCACGAAATGGTCGGCCATTCTGAGTATGAAAGTGATGGGACATCCGTGTAAATTCTTTCCGACATTTCGTTCGAATATCCCGGCGATTCTGACATCGTTAAAATTTTGTGCCGAAAATATCTTTACAGGCACAGTGCCTGTTATTGGGTTGCATCGCTCTGAATTTTCATAGGGCAACCACGTGTGTAAAGTACATTGTGTATTTTGAGCCGAATTAGTTTGGTGTTCTTGGATAACCTTCGTTCCTTGGTCGTTTGACTCAGAAAACAGAACAACGCCATTCATAACTTTGTGGAGCCAGAGTTTGTTGAGTATAGCGTGTGAAAGTTTTGTAGTGTTATAATTTGAGCAGGTGTTTATTACAGGAAGAACAAATTTCGCTCGGGGATTCCATGAGTCCATTACGGTCAAGCCTGCCAATTGCTTAGAAATATGATCAGTAAAGTCGTTAAGGTCCCGGCAGGCTCCTGATGCCAAAATAATATAATTTCCATGAGAGTGTATTTCATTTCTCGTGTTTCTTTCGATCTCATAAGAAGTGTCCAACACGAGTATTGGCCAGCGGTTTGAATTTTGAAGTGTTTCTATCAAATACCTGACTTCATCGCTATTTGAATATTCTTCAGCAAGTGGCAGGACTATCACGAGAGGACGCCCGAGAGAAAAATGTTCTTCGCTGATGGACTTGGTGCACTCCATCAAAGGGTGTTCAGGAAAATTGACTTGAAGAAACGCAAGGGATGTTCTGAAAATTACGGCGAAAAACAGTGGAACAAACATGGTGCGGTGAGATTTCTGAAGTTCCAAAAAGTGAAATAGTTTTTGCCTAATATATTACAAGAATTTCAAACTAATATAAAAATTGTTCGAAACCACAACGTTCCAATCTGCGTCGAAAAGTGTTGTGGAATTCTTGTATTTTCACAGGCTTCCTTGATTGCTTGACAGTTGAACCGTCACACGTCCACAAATTCTTTCCTGTAACACAAAATATTAGAATTCTATCAGGTTTTTTGGACTACCAGATATCAGTCTTTAGTTATATTTGGTCTTAAACCTTCATAGACTTATAATAGCATTTGTAGAAATTCGGTAGTGTTAATAACTTACAGTTTTTCAGTAGAAGTGTTCTACAAGTTACAGCAGCTATTCATTTGAAGCTATTTCAAAAATTATCACGAATTCTTAATTTCGTTTTCAAGTTTTAAAGCGCAGATATAATTTTGTAGTCGGTGTCCAACAAGCACTTACTCACAGTGTGGCTAAATTGAACCTATCGTCTGGCACAGACAACGGAGAACTGAAAAAGCGATGGTGAGTGTTTGTGTATTTGACTGTAGGTAAGACGTACAAATTACTTTCTGATATTTACCACTTCCATTAATGTTACTGGTATATGGTAATTTCACCCATGTGGAAAATAATAATACATAGTTCCTTATTATATGGACAAGCTAGAACAGTACCTTCGGAATGCGTGATTAATGACGGCTGATTACTGACCAAACGACGTCTTATTATGGTAGTAAGCCTTTGAATGATGATGATATTGACATTTATTTTTCCCATTACTTGATTGGTCCTTTGATCGCTTTTCTACCCTCCATTTTCTTTATTTCACCTTTCCTTAATGACCTCTCTCTCGCTTTCTGTTTTTGTTGATTTTATTTCGAGAGGACAAAATACGTGAAACATTTTGTGACAAACTTTATTTCTTCGTTGGCTATTTGTTTGCCCTTCTCGCTACCTCAAAGATAGAGGGCCTGCCCCTCTTCGGCTGTCCGCGACTGCTTGTTCAGTATATTCCCCAGCTACCCCACATATCTGGAGGCCTACTCTTTCATCATAACCTGGAGACTTGTCATGCCCTGGTAACAAGGGACAAACTTGGCCTAGGCCAAAACACATGCTTTCGCAAGATGTAGCATTTGATAACAGAAAGTTGGACAAAGGTTTTCTTCAGTCGTATGCTTGTTTGTGCCGAGGAGTACGTTTCTGGATCAGGCACGCCAGTCTAGAATATGTGTCAGACGTTTCGGAGGTAATCATCTTTCCCTGATCTTGGAGACAGTGACGACATCTGTAATGATGGACTTACGCTCCGGGTTGAAACAGCCGATCGCCCAAGATTTACGATTCAGTACCAATTTCGTGCTCGTGCGATATTTCAGAAAAATATTTTCAAATTTATTATTTGTTATAATATTGATGTATTGACTTTTGTAACTGAATTGTGGGACTGGCAGATAGATATACTTTACTGGCCAATAAGACTTCGAAGTAGGATTAATGTTCCTTCGCGACACAAAATAACATGCTATAATTTGGGAATAATTTGAGTCAACGTTTCTTATTTATTGCTGTAGATATCGATATAAAATGACTGTGTACTGGTATTAATGCCATCATTCAACCGAATAGATGGATGTCTTGGTGCGGTACCCGTGACATTAGAGTATTAGGCTCCTCGTTACATACCGTGTTTTGTTTTCGTCCGAGTGTTTCCTTTTCACTTTATTTCCAATTACTTTTACCTTGCGTTGTCGAAAACAGCGTAAAAGTAAAAATACTTCTGAATTTGAACGTTTGCTACTCGTATGGGCGAGAGCCCTTCGAAATTTGTCAGCACAATTAACGAGATAACACATGAAAGGGAAACTGTATTTAACATGTAATTAAATGCGCGTGTACTTGGTGTACTTGTCATTGCACGGAATACAGGCTATTATTTTGTTAAAATTTCACCAAAGTGCTTCGTAAAAATAAAAATCCTATCTTTACAGCACATTTATTTTATTCAATTATATCGATAGCATTATCGTAAATAATCTGTACATGTACATCTCTGTATTTTGAGGTCTGGTTATCGAGATTAAACTACGTTTTTTTACAGCAATTGGTAGCTTGTGCATGCGTTTGGTTCCACATGATTAATTAAAGTTTGGAATATATGCAGACAGCGCAAATCCACAATGAGCCAGACAGCAAAACCAGTGGACTGCTTTGCTCCGGGCTGAACGAGTTTGGTTTGAATCTCGTTAGGGACAATTACGCAACAAGGGATTTCGATACGATATTTGTCTTATGGGTTGTCATGCAGTGTTTTGCTGTATGTGGGTCATACGTTTCGATTTACGTATCGCCTTCTACCCAGCAGATTGAGGTAATAGTTTCTCTAAAACGTTGGTAGCTACGCGGCAACAATCCCACGATCAATATTTTCTCAGAAGGGACTTCGTAATTTATTCAGGTCACCTAATAAATAATTTTGTATTGTTATTAATCAAGACAGTTATGATGGGCCATAAATGTAGAACATCAGCCAGTGTAGCTCACTGTGTAGTGTCTGGGCAACCGCGGAATCGATCCTCGGGAGAGGCAAAGAAAGTTTCTTCTAGCCTCTGCGTCCCACCCAGTCTCCTATCCATTGGAGGTCCTTTCCCCGCGGTTAAGAGCGGTCGGGGTGTGATGCTGACCACTTACCCTCCACCACCCCATCTAGTACTGTGATGAAGCATGAATAGGAATTAGATCCACCCCCATCCAAGCACTTCCATGGAGAGCTGAGGGGGATATTTTTAATTTGCTTTGCATGCGCGTAAGAAATAAAGAAAGAAAATGCATGTAGGATTTTAGATGATTTAAAGACATTAGGTCTGAGAAGAACACGTAAATGCAGCATTATGTTGAATTTTGGTAAAATAAGATATGTTGACGATTTTAAACAAGGAAAGAAGATGACGTTCCAGGAATTAAAACGAGAAGCCGAGAATAGGGAAAACTGGAGAGCTCTTTTTGGGCAGAGCAATGGACCTGTCGTAAGACAGAACACTAAATAAATAAATAAAGATATGTTATTATGCGTAATCAAATGGGACTGAGTTGGGTTGTTGCCCAGTGTGGAGATTTGGTATGGGCGTTGTTGAAACTTCCTATTCTATTTACCAACGAGTAAAGTGTTATATTGTTACAAGCTTCATATAATGTGCCCCGTCCAGTTACGCGCTCCGGCTCGAAATGACCAGAAGGATACGTAAGACACTCCTCTTTTCTTTTGAATTTGTTCCTTATGTCTTGTTCTCTCCTTCATGTCGGTCCGTGAAGATCGCGCCAATACAGAACAACCATTTCCATTCCGGGAAACTGCATGTGAAGTCCCCAGTGGGATAACGCCTTCAACTCTAGTGGACGCCATGTTGATACCAACTTCTCTAAAAGAAATGACCCTTTTAACAACTTTTCTTCCCTTCTACATTATAGCAAGCCACGAGTTTTTCTGTCCTCTATTCTTGACACAGAAATGGCCCTGTCTTCTCTGATGATAATGCGAAGTGTCCCAAAGGATTTTACAGGGGTGCTTTTATATTCGTTGGTTTTTTATTTTGTATTACGTTGAGCTGTCCCCACTTAATGGTACCTGCACCTTGTCGTGGTGGTGGGGCTTGAGTACCTCAGTGACCCCAAGAGCTATGCTGGCGGTAGCATTGCTACTGGTAGGGCCTCCCTAGCCAGATTGGTCGAGGGGGAGAGGTCAGACTAAGACGGGTACCCTGGTCCTCCAGGTTGGGGGTTGGTCGCAAGGCTAACAACCTTGCATCGTAAAAAAGAATAAAGTTGAGAATAATTTGATGAATGAAGCCGGACTGTCCTCACGAAGACGAACATTAGCTAGGAACAAGGATAAAAATTTGGTACTACATATTGGAACATGGAATGTGCGCACTCTGCTACAAGTAGGAGCGATGAATGGTATAGCTGATGAAATTATAAAATATAGAATGGAAATTGTCGCTATACAAGAAATTAGATGGAAAAATAAGGGAGTAATAAATAAGGCAAACTTCTCCATATATTATTCTGGGAAAGACGATAGGCAAGGAGAATGTGGAGTAGGATTTATTGTTACCAGGCAAATGCGTAAGGCTGTGCTGGCCTTTACACCAGTAAGTGAAAGAATATGTACACTTAGAGTAAAAGGGAAACTCCATAATATAACACTTGTTAATGTCTATGCACCAACCGAGGGGACAGAAGAGGTGGCAGTAGATGGTTTCTATGATGAATTGCAGTCTGTATGTGATAAAATTTCGAAACATGACATGATAATAGTATTTGGTGATTATAATGCAAAGCTTGGGAAAGAAGAAGTTTATGTCAAACTATTTGGAAGGAATAGTCTACATGAAGAAACTAATAATAATGGCCTAAGGGTAGCACAATTTGCAGCTGCAAATAATTTAAGGGTCATGAGCACATACTTCCCAAGGAAAGATATTCATAAGGGTACTTGGAAAATTCCTGGAACAAATAATTTTAATCAAATAGATCATATATTGGTATCTAGGAGATGGGCGACAGATGTAGAAAATGTGCGCACATTCCGAGGGGCAAATTCTGACTCGGACCATTATTTAGTTGGGTTTAGAATGAAGCAAAAAATATGTATGGTTATGAAAGGGAAAATGGAAAGAATTAAAAGGTGGAATGTAGACAAATTAGAAGATAGGGGTACAGTACAGGAGTATCAGTGTAATTTAAACTTAGAATTACAAAAGATAGAAAAAGGGCCTAATATTGAAGATGAATGGAACTGCATAAAGAATGCCATTTTAAATACAGCACATATAACTGTTGGAGAGACAAGACGATCAAGAAATGAAGATTGGTATGATGATGAATGTAGATCGGTCGTGGAACAGAAGAAGCAAGCTAGAATGAAATGTTTACACCGAAATACGAGAGCTAATAGAAATCTTTATAATGAAAAATGGATATTGGCCACCAGAATATGTAGAAAGAAGAAAAGAGAAATGTTAGGAAGAAAGATCGACAGTATGATAGAACACCATCGTAGAAATGAAAGTAGAAAATTGCATAAGGAGCTTAAAGAAGTAACACAAGAATACAGACCGAAAGCTGTAGCATGTAAAGATAGTCAAGGAAATCTATTGACAGAGAACCGTGATATTGTTAATAGATGGAAAGAGTATTTTAGTGGTATCCTGACCGGAAATATAATTGAGACAGAGCAGCCAACATATTATACTGTGGATAATTACATTGAAGATCCTACGTTTGAAGAAGTGCAAAAAGTAATCAAATGTCTGAAAAATGGTAAAGCACCCGGAAGTGATGGGATTACTGCTGAACTACTAAAAAAGGGGGGAGTCAAGTTATGGGAGAGAATACATTATCTGATATTGTTGATCTGGAAAGAAGAAAAGATTCCAGAGGAATGGACCCTAGGAGTAATACAACCTATACATAAAAAAGGAGATAAAATGGAGTGTACCAATTATAGAGGAATTACACTTCTGAATGTAATATATAAAATCTTGTCAAGTACTCTATATAATAGATTGGTTGTATATGTAGAAGAGATGTTAGGAGAGTATCAGTGTGGCTTTAGAGCAGATAGATCAACGATAGACCAGATATTTGTATTGAGGCAGATTCAAGAGAAAGCCTATGAATATAACATTGACTTAAATCATTTATATGTGGACTTCAGACAAGCATTTGATAGTCTCAATAGGGAGCAAATGTTAAATGATATTCTCCTATTAGGGATACCATCTAAATACGTCAAGCTCATCAGAGCGACGTTGAAAGACTCCAAGGCTGTAGTAAGAGTAGATGGTGAGCTAACTAAACCATTTAATGTCAATATGGGAGTTAGACAAGGAGATGCTCTCTCGACAATGCTCTTTAACCTGACGCTGGAAGCATCTATTCGGAAACTTGAGATCTCAGGACATATAGGCATCAAATCAATACACGTGAGTGCATATGCAGATGATCTAGCTATTATTAGCAGGAATAAAGCTGCACTGGAAGAAACAGTATTAAAATTGATAGAAGAAACAGAATTAAGGGGGCTAAAAATAAATGAATCGAAAACAAAATATATGAAAGTTACAGGAGCAGCAAGAAATGTCACAAATAAATTGAGAATAGGGCATTATAATTTTGAACATGTGCAGAATTTTAATTACCTGAGTTCACAGATTAATACTATAAATTCAGTAACTAATGAAATTAAAGCACGTATTGTGAATGGTAATAGGTGTTACTATGCCTATCAGAATTTAATGAAGTCTAAAATACTGGGGAGGGGACTTAAACTGAGAATCTATAAAGTTCTGATAAGACCAGTAGTCACATATGGATGTGAAGCCTGGACATTAACTAGCTTTGATGAGCAACAACTTAGAATATTTGAACGCAAAATATTGCGGAAAATCTATGGTCCAATACAGAATAGTGATGGCTCCTGGAGAATTAGGATGAATCATGAACTAGATTGTATCATACAGGGAGCAGATATCGTGAGGCTAATCAAAAGCAAAAGGTTAGCCTGGCTTGGCCATGTTGCAAGAATGGAAGGAAACAGGGTAACTAGAAGAGTGATGGAATGGAGACCGATGGGAAGAAGGATGAGAGGGAGACCACGGAAACGATGGATAGACGACGTGGAGGAGGATGTGAGGACGATGGGAGTAAGGGGATGGAGAAGAATTGTGGATGATAGGACAGAATGGAAAAAATTCATCAAACAAGCTAAGACCCACACAGGGTTATAACGCTATAAGAAGAAGAAGAAGAAGAAGAAGATTACGTTGAGCTGTCCAAAAAAGTACCAGAGCGGTAGGAGAGGTTAGAAAAATGTAAACGTTAGCTAAGACATTCAAATTCTTCTGCGGCAGGAACACTTTCCTGTCCTCCGGAGACTAACGCTGCTATCATGTTGTGCATTTAGTCGGCCATTTCTCTCTTATGTGTCACGTCGTTTTCTGGCAACCCCTTCCCCCCGCCGTCCTCTACACACACACGCGCGCAGTAATTTAACCTCAAAGATCAAACCCCAGTTGCGTGTCACAAATTGAAAACTTAACACACAGCCCCCCCGAAAAGGATTGTGTTTTATGATACCTTTCTTTGTTGTTTCTTTGTGGAAAGGACTTTTTATTTACTTTGTGTTTCTTGTTTACACAGTAATTCAATGCCTCTGTTATTAAAAAAGAAAATACCAAAGGAATTATTTTTGAAGATGAGGTTCGAGGTTTATTTACGCTGACACTTCTATATGAAGTGTTCAAACTAGGGGTTAAGCGTCTCTTAATTACATAGCTCTTTCTTTAATACTGAGAGATGCAAAGAATTCAGAGTAGACACACACACTGCGTAGAGTGCATTGCAAATTAGTCTTATTAGGACGATGGGCTCTGATGAAATAAGACCGGATGGAAATGTAGACAAGGTCGAACGAAGGAATGCATACGTAATTTTCGTAGGGAAACGTTTTGGGAAACAGTCGGCTGCAACACCGGAGAAGAAGGCGGCAGGACTGAACGAAACCTCGTGTTCTGCTACCAGCGAGACGAGAACCGTAGTTTTCTCAGGTTGAAGACGACTGTACTCTGCACGGAGACTTGAGTTCGAACTCAGGGAAGTACTTTTGGGTGTGTAGTGGTAAAAGTGACTCTTATGTTTCCTTTGATAACCCTCGTTCCATTAAGCCATATCACCGTCTCAGAAGCGTGCGACTGGCTTGACCAACTGCTGGTTTCATTTGATGGTCTATCTCCGATCCAACATCCTGCAGGACTAAGAACAAGGAGTGGTTTGTAATTCTCGTAAGATTTGAGGATTATGGGGTAATAAAATACGTGTCTGTTGTGTCTTCTTAGAGTTTCAATATTGTCGTCAAAAACACATCGCTCTAAGCATACGAACTCCGCAGTTAGCGCTACTTATTCGTATTAGGCAGTCCCGGGTTCGAGCTTTTCTACGATATCAGATAAAGTGACAAAGAATATTTATTATTTTATCAGTCACTCCTTGCAGTAGGCATATACCGCTTCTTTTACGCCATTTTCCTGTAGCAAATTTTACTTATTCTGCTATATGTTATGATCTACCGGTCAGAACACTAGCCTTGTAATCCTGGGGTCTCGGGTTAGATTCCCGGTGGTGCCCGAATTTATAACTTGTGTTGAGCAAGGCCGTGGTTTAGAAAACACGGAGTTTTCCTCCGGGGGCTTCCACGATTTCTCCGTGGCATCCCAACAATTACTCCATTCACACACAGAAGAAGGCAATGGCAAACCATTTCTGGATCATCTGCCAAGAACGTATATGAACAGGTTCCAGTCCGAGAAAAGGATGGAAGGATCCTGTTCATATGGACCTGTCGTCAGACAGAACACTAATAAAAAAAATGTTATTCATTACTAAATAACTTAAAGAACTCGCACAGTTTTGTAAACAAAAAAATTGGCGGTTTATTTAGATGGATCGACACACACACATATCAGTGCATTTAGTTTTCCTTCTTAAATCTTTCAATCCTGGTTTTATTTGAAGAAGTTCCGCAAAATTCCGTCATGTAATATGTAGCAGAAAAGTCACTAATAGTTAGCTCAGCTATTGCGAGGTAGCTCACACTGATTCCAAACACTAAATAAATCAGGGCCACGAAGACAAGTGCTTTTACTTAGAAATGCCGTGCGTAGCAGAGAAAGGGGTCATTCTCCATGCAGCAGTGAAAAATGTTTGCGATTTTCCATAGTGAATTAAAGCAAGTTTGTTTGTATATGAAGTTCGTGATTCCGCCTACACCAGCGTATAATTCAAGTTCTTTGTGAAAGCCTATTTTGCACGACTTTCTTTAAGATGATCGTTTTTATTCCTTTATTTCGCTTTATTTTTTAGTGGAAATGGCGTACGTTTTATGGAAGGACGAGTGTGTGAATGGTTTTTGTACGTAGGAAGGCAGAATTAATGATAGGTGACGCAGAAGACATAGTCCAGGGGCCATATTGACCAGCCACTTTCCAGGGCTGGGCTGTCGGATGACAGAGAGAGGAGACAAATATCGAATTGCTCGTGGTGTCAGCTGGGAAAAAATGCTAAGACAGTAATGTGACGTAACACACAGGTCTTGACAGGCCTCTCGAAATGTCAAAACTATCAACTTTAAATGTATCTACAGAGTGATTCTCTCCAGTTTTTTTAAATTATTCTGAGAGACCTTGTGACGCTTTGTTAGGTATTTCTGCTCGTGTTGGACCGTAAAATGGTGCCAGTATGCTAAGACAAACAGTTTGTACCTTAGCAATAGAGGAAATCGTGTGGTCACCTTACCTACGGGGAAATACCTTGTGATCTCTATTACAAAGGAGGACCATGGCTTTAAAAGGTATTCATTCATTCTTGGGGTCTGAAAATCGAATTGTATAGAGCCCAAATACGGTGCAAGGATGGGTAAATGGGAGGATAATATTAAAAAGTATCTTCAAGGAAGTCAAGACTTGACTGAGTCGGTTTAGAATAAGCTAAATTTTCCAGGCTCTTGTGAACACGTTAATGAAGATTCAGTTTCTGTAAATGACGGCACAGCGAACAGCATCTAACGTTCAAGAAAGACGCCTCGACAGGGGAATACAAATTGTGGCCCGCGGTAATCAAAATGATTTCGACCCCTGCCCTAAAATGTATAATTAGTTGATTAGTTTTTGCGTTTCTAATTTGTACAGAAATGTAATTGCTTGATGGCTTTTTCGACAAAAATGTTGAAGTAAATTTATTTTTCGCCCCAAATTTTAATTATACACACAACACCTGCAGCACGAATTGAAACAAGCGGCACTTCATAATTTAAAACACGGAATGACATGAATTGTTAAAACTCTTTGTTCGTTGTGTTTCATCATATGATGGAACCCATGCAAAAATATTGCTGCTGAAACGCATGATCACGGTACAGTTGTTAAACTTTTTTTTCCATTAATACTAATATAAAAGTATAATACACTTTAATTAGCGGGAAGTGTGTTTTTCTGTTTTTTCATAATGATATTGGTATTGACAGATGATTCTAATTATAATGAACAATTCACATATTATATATAAGCTTATAAGGTATTTTCACCAGCAGTTCACTGTGAATAGTGTTTTGAAAAAGTTTTAAGCATATAAAGCTGAGATGTGGCTGAATTCTGACTGGACGGTAGGTTCAAAGGATTTCGTGGGTGAGCTTTCAGGTTCTCACGATCGCTGGTAGAAGTTTACCGACGTTTTAGAGGTCCTTACTGCCTTCATCATCAGGGCGATCTCCCTTATAAACAAGATGATTTAACACGAAATGGAACAGGAGTGGGTAGGGAGTGAAAGTAAGAATAAGACAGGAAGAAATTTCAATGTTTTAATTTGTTGTCGAAGTATCACCCCCTAACATTTCAACATTTCAACTTAGGGTTATTTTCTTTGTTACTTTGGTCTGAGAAGTTTGCACATACACAAAACTCGTCATTACTAAAATGTCATTTTAACTCATATTACTTCAGTCGGCACACGAAGAAAGTATTTTAGAAAATTAAAATACTAATCTCGGAAAAGAAATCTTTCTTCTTCCCCGTGTTTTGAGCTTGGGTTGGGCGTTCCAGACGAGGGTTGAAAAGTATTTCGCGGCACCACCCCGCTGCACATTGATCGTATCTTAAGAAGACCACCTCCGGGGGGGGGGGGGGGGGGGGGGGTTGTTCAATAAAAAAAATTACCTCTCGTGTTTCATACAAAAACAAGGGACTGACGTTATGTCGCGTTTTGGTCTGTTGTTTCTATTTTATTTTCTCGTGACTGGCTCGGAGTTTCCAGTAGAATTGCGGTCTTGTTTCCGGTTAGTTATCCATGCGAACCCATAATATTACGTGAGTAGAGAAAAGCGTTTTCTGTAGTTTGGACCGCGGATTCTGTTCCCAGCGCCATTTGTTATAATTACAAAATTTGTATAGCGTGTTTCGCCCCAATTTACCACTTCAGTTGTTTATTTGCTGGGCTCATAAATGGAACAATTATTGATTTCTAAGGTAATTCATGTTTTACTGGAAATAGACGAATGGACATTAGTATTTATTATTCAGCATCATCATTATGTTGCCTAGCCTTCAATCTTATCGTCGAGGCACTGTTTAGTAGCCAGTGGTCCGCGGATTTCTGACGGACCGCGCCAGTTTTGGTCGATAAGGAAATTTTAGCTATCTTTATATTACGCGTGTACCAAGTGTTCATAAATTATCGGATGATTTGAAAGGCGTGTGTAATGTCTAGTGGTTGGCTATTTTGTAAACGATTATGAATCTCCGGTTTTCATAACTGACTGCAGCTTAGGGCGCAGCAGGCTTGATTCCTGGGAAAATGATCATCGTCCAGGTGGCAAAGCTGTTCCTCGCCTGCTGCCGGATCCACCCTGAGCCAGTTGAATCCATTCCAAACGTTCGCACCATGTTTTTTCTAGACATAATACAACAAATATCTTGATCGTACCAACTGTTCTAGGAATGTCTTGTTCCATGCTTATCATTAACGATAGAATGAGAAGTATTTTAAACGAAAGCCCCCAATAACACGTGATATATAAACTGCTTTCAGTATCTCAGGATATGCTCCAGCAGTGGATTATGTTAGCACTCGATGAATCTCGGGATTTCACGAGAATAGGAGGTTTGTCTGTCGAGTTGCTTTCTGCTACTCGACAGAGCCTTCCGTTGTTGAGTCTGCTTTAGGTTCGCTCTCCCTCTGGATAATTCACCTTGCAACTTTTGATCGTTGTCCCAGTACACTGCAGGGCCACTTCTCTCTTCCACAAACTTTGTTCTTACATGTTTTAACCCTTTCTACGCCTTACTTCGTACTCCTGCCATTATCCAAGGTCTTTTGCCGTGAAAATATACGAGTTGAGGAAAGGGGGTTGTAATTTGCAAGGTTTCCCCTCAACCCCTGTTTTAATCTACGTCACACAGAGTTACGTAGTCAGATACGCTACTACCTCGTTGCATGCTGGGAAATGCAGGTCCATAATTTCGCTTTACTAGCAGGGGTGCCTCCAGAGGAGACGGGATACTGTAGGCCTAACAATTCACCAGATGGGGGTGTTGTCGAGGAAGGAAGGTATTCATAATTTGATCCTTGAGTGTTGCTCGTTTTCCTATTCTCTTGAAGTCACGCCCCAACTTACACATTCACAGCACGTCACAATCCGGCCTGTGACGAAAAGTGATTTTTGAATTTGTCTGTCTAGTGAACAAGTGGCTGCAATGACGTAATGTAAGCTGTTGTCCATATGGCGTGTCTCAGGCAGTAGATTTTTATCTCCAGGGTAAATGAATTGCGATGGAAGTGAAACTTGTATAAAGTGCTTGCTGATTTCGTCATCACGACAATCTTCCTGATGATGGAGGCGGCATGCACCTCTGAAACGTCGGTATACTTCTACCAGATTGCACAGCGCGACATCTCAAGTCATCCTAATTCTCGCCGTTATGAGAACCTGAAATCTAATAAATTTTACCTCATTTCCTTTCAACAAAATGATACGACTCACTTAACTAAATTTCCAGTTTCTAATTGTCTAACTAACCCACGAACCAAGTCAATGAAAGCGATGCCCTCTTGAGAAGATTTCTGTCATCACTAAACCCGGAGGTTAGCTGGGAAATAAATAAATTCAAGCTAATCTGATAAATGTAGATGAGCCTTGCAAAACAGAGATTCAGCAGGCAATTTCAGGTAAACAGATTTGTCCATTGTCTGTGTGCAATCCTTTGTTCTTGCTGAAACTAATATGCTGGACAGCATACCAATTAACTGCGCTCTATTATTGACAATACCGGGAAGGCCTCATACTTTAATTACAATATGAGTGGGATTTAACAATGGAGTCCTCGCACAGCCTGCAGATCTACGAAAGTCTAAGGCCTTTTTATATACAGCAGCATTACGCTTTATGAATATTTGACTAATTCTTGAGCCATTAACGCCATGTTTTGAATTATGTAAGTGCATTGCCGTCCTGACTGGAGAATAGGTAAGGGTTTGGAAGGAGGCGACCGCTGCTGGTTTTAATGTACTACACCGAAATTCGCCTCCGGTGACCGGAAAACTAAGAAATATTCAGCCAGGACAACCAATAATATTGCTGAGATTTGGACTGGATACAACTTGAATTTAAACCTGCAGTACTATTATATGATCTGAACAGATAACGATCTGGAAGAATGAAATGTCAGTCACTGCTTGTCTACATGATTTTGTCGGAATCACGCTAAAAGGAATTGTATGGTAAGATGGTGACGAAGAACAATGTGGCTGAAGCGGAACTTAACTCCAATAAACTGAAGCCAGGCGTGACGTAGGTAATGATTTTGAGTCTAATGATGAAACGATTTCCTGACAAATGTTGATGTGATGAAATTATTCAATTGAAGAAGATGAAATGAAGGTCTGAGAAACAGACTTTGAACCAACTGACACCATGCCAGCGGAACCCTCAACGCCGATAAACCCGGTGTTAGACACGATTCTGGGTCATTTATATGCAGGCCCCGTAGGCAAACCTACGTCTCTCATCATGTATTCTCATATATCCTTCTCAGTCTTCAAAGCAATGAATAATTGAGCTTAATTGCCAGCTCGTAAGTTCTGTAAGTGTAGATTTTTCCATATCTTGTTCTGATGTCGTCTCCAAAATGGTTTTTATTCGAGCAACCGTTCTGTTATTATGTTTGTCTTCGCTACACATACATTCTTTTCTCTGTTCCATTAAATACAAATAATTAAAGAAATTGGATAATTCCAGAACTTATTCAGATATTATTTGTTACAAAGAAAATAGGTAAGAAAGAATAGAGAAAATATGAAGAGGCAATTACTAGACAAATTGCAACAGCGCACTGAGAACGTCCTGAGAAGAAAAGGGAAAATCAAAATGAAGGCACGAGGCACAGAATGAAACGATTGCCGAGTCTTACAAAGACACTCCCAAAAATGGCTGAAAGAGAATCGATTTTATTTCGTTTGAATTTAGGATTAAATTTGTTGTGTTGTTAGTAAGAAATATTGTAATACACAAGAAACAAACTGTGTTTACGTTCAGTAAGAGATTTAAACTGAGTCCCTCTTATATCACATAAATGCGTTGTAATATTTTATGATTACGTGTATTTTCATTTAACGTAGAAGGAATTAAATATCTACTGTACAATTACATTTAACTAATAATCTTTCACGATGCAAATATAATCGAACGATTATTCAGAGACAGATCTCGTGGTGGACAAGAATCCACGTTGACTAGTTGCAAAGTGCGAGGTGACGAGTCCACTGTATTCAGCAGGAAAAATATTCGTTATGGAATTCATAGGGAAGCAAATGATTAGAAGAGTCAATAGTAAGGAAGAGGCAGGGTGGTTAATTTGCTCCCAGCGTTCTTCCGGGACTCTGCTCGTGGGCAAAGACAGGAGTAGCATCGTTTCCTCTTCCGTTTACATAGGAAGACCGTGGCTAATCACGTACACCCCCATCGCCTCGTTTCCTGGCTTCGGATGGCTTTGTAATTAAACGACACTGTTGTCCTATGGACCAGACTTAATCTCTGTAAGAGCTTTTTTTTTTACAAATTTAAGATAACAAAAAATATTCTTCTGTTGCATATGGAGTTCTTACTATTGTAATAGAATCTATAATAGCCTCTTAGATTTAAGATTTGAGGTTTTCACAGCGATGAGCATGAAGATTTCCGTCTTCTGGGTTGTTGCGCTGTGCAGTCTGGTCGATGTTTACCAACGTTTCAGAGGTCATAATGCCTCCGTCATCAGGGCGATTAAAAATATGAAGATTTCTGTCTTCTGGGTTGTTGCGCTGTGCAGTCTGGTCGATGTTTACCAACGTTTCAGAGGTCATACTGCCTCCGTCATCAGGGCGATGGATAACCTCTGAAACTTTGGTTAATATCGACCAGATTACACAGCGCAACAACCCAGAAGACAGAAATCTTCGGCCTCTTAAATCTTTTGTGCTAATAGTTTCATTGGTAAGTCTCAACGAGACAATTGAACGTCGCTATTTAGTGCGTGGCTCTACTAATACGTATCTAATTTCAAAAACTGCAAATAATAATTAATTCTGAAAATTTCTTGTAGTACGTATTGGTAGGGCAGTATTTGTGGGGCCACGTTGGTCCCGTTACTTAGCATATTCGAGGAATTAGGAGTGAACGTATTGCTGACGTCACGGAATTATTACAATTGGTAGAGAGCCGGTCTCGAGACTAATCCTACACCGAGTCAGATCAGGGCGGAGAAGCTTAGGCCTTTCTTCCCGCTAACGACTCACTCGATCCTGAACTAATGATTTTCCGGCAGCTACGACATAATGTAACTTGGGAATTCATATGTCTTCTGAAAACGGCTGTTTCCTGGGTCGTTGCGCCTTGTGATCTTGTAGAAGTTTGCTGACGTTTTCAGAGATTTGTGACCGCTCTTGTGATTGAAGTAGCAAGCACACCTCTGAAACGACGGCAAACGTCTACCACACTGCGTGGCGTAACAACCCAGAAGTCATCTTCATTGAGAACAAGTGTTGACTGTCACGGAGAAGAAGTAAGCGTGATATAAAATACACAAACGGAAACCTACGTATTAACCTTATCAATCTCTTTTTCATAAACTGGTCATGCTATAAAAGCTGACATTTGGAAGACAATGAATATACTTTGTTATATATCTTTGTGGGCCGCCACGGTGGTCTAGCGGTTAGAATGCTGACCTTGTAATCCTAGGGTCTCGGGTTCGATTCACGGCGGTGCCCGAATTTATAACTTGTGTTGGGCAAGGCCGTGGTCTAGGCAACACGGAGTTTTCCTCTGGGGGCTTCCCCGGTTTCTCCGTGGCATCCCAACAATTACTCCATTCACACACAGAAGAAGGCAATGGCAAACCACTTCTGAATCATCTGCCAAGAACGTATATGAACAGGTCCCAGTCCGAGAAAAGGATGGAAGGATCCTGTTCATATGGACCTGTCGTCAGACAGAACACTAAAAAAAAAATATCTTTGTGGCTTTTGTTAATTTGGTGAGCCATCTAGTTAGTTAGGTAGTTAGTTATATATATTTGTGGATTAGTTTTCAGAATTATTAAAATCTTCCACGTCATTTATCTTGGCATCTTAAAGAAGGGTGCTGGGCTGGAGGGAAATCAGGATAACATGCTGTGTGCGTGCTCTGCTCATTTCACAAAATGAAATTTCACTATTGTATGCATAGAAAATGGCGCGAACATCGCCGCTCAGAATGTTATTTGATTGTCGGCTACTTGCTACAGAGCCATAACGAGCCGAAATCATTATTGTACAGTTCTCGCCACGTAAAGTGACGCAGACATCGTTTAAGACACTAACCTCCTAGGTCTGTTTCTTGGCTGTATGAAAATATGTTACGGTGTTTATAAACTTTGATGCGTTTAGTATTATCCTGTCGAGTTCTGTTATTACAATTAATCAAACATTTGGACGTACAAACAGCAGTAAATGCAATTAAAATATCAGTAGCAATAAATAGTTGGTCATTTAATAAAAGGCTTCATTGATGCAATGTTACTTTTGTATGTAATTATGCAGTAGTAATAGTTCGTATTTCTGTATCACTTTCATTGTGTTTTATTACGGTAGGGACCACCCCAGTCTCCACGAAATGTATAATTAAAACTGCGTAATGTAAACTAACACTTGTTATTAGTACAGTGGTACCAATTTAATTCCAATAATGAAAAATTGTGGATACGGGCAATTTCGTGAGAAATTAATTATTCTCGATTATTATTATTATTATTTCCGGAGCTACGTACGTGATTCTCGACACCAAATCGAATTTTGCTGATCAGTGTGCATTCGTTAAGAGTCTGGGTTGAACCCACAGATGATCTTACGTACGCGAATTTGGATACTTCATTGGCTCTGATGTTAGTCTGTTACAGATACGAACTCGCTGAAGAATATATACACCATAGATTTCGTAGTTCTCATAATTACAAAAGATTTTTTTTACCTGTTAAATATTAACCATACGCAGAAATATTTAAAATACAATTTGAAGGAGATGGCGTCTTCTGTGTTATCTGCCATTTATGAACTGAATTGTTTATGTAACAATTGATGATTTGTGATTTTTATCTCAAGTAAAGCAGGGATATGAACGAAAATTAAACTTAAAGTATTTTTTTAAATTTTATTCCAGGTAGTTAGAAGAATCTGACTCTTTGCGAAAGGATAAATACACTTTTGTTTAATTCTCATGTAGATCTCGGATTGATTGTGAATGAACGTGCAAGACGTAAACATAAAATTGCCCGACAGATTTTAGTACATAGAAACAAAGTACCAAACTTAATTAAAATACTTTCAGTAGTTCCTGAATTTAAATTAATTCCTTAGAAATATATTAGAAAATTTCGAAAACAAGGCGCTTAGGTAGGTGGTGAACAGAAGTCCACGTTATAATAATGATTAATGGCTATATTCCTGTTCTTTGTGCAAACGATTGATTACAAATCTATATTTTACGGGAATATAATCCCGATTGTCCAGCCCTTATATCAGGAATGTCAAGCTCACTACCCAGTAAAGATAGCTTAAAAGAGATTTAACAGCTCAAGCTCACACAAAGTGAATTTGATTGGAACACTTTTTAATTTGTTACAATTAAAACATAAATCAACGGCACACACGTAAATACTTGACATTCGTTTGTAATTTAATTTTGTAAATTTTGGGTCTCACATTACGTATAATCCGTTAAGTGAGACGGGCTGCTGAAACGTCGGTTGTCGATGGATTTTGGGGTTATTGATTGCTTTACGCTGTTCAGAGAAATAATACCTGTTCATTCTGATAATAATACGAAAATTACAAATACACTGTGTGGGCTAACACAGTTACCGAATGATAATGCAGACGGTAAGCATAGCTGTCACTAGGTTTCAAAGGTTGAGCATCTCACTATTAATAGGCCTGGATTGGTTCCACTTTTTTCCAGTTTACCAAGATGTGGCACATATTTTACTGGTTTAACGACAAGGGATTTCTGTGACCCATGTGTAGTTATCTGCAAAGTGACGGTTAGATGCAGATAAATCCATCAAGATACAACCCGGGCTATGGATTGCTTTTTGTGACACTCTTATTGATTCTGGCAGAGTTCGTCTGCTGAAGGAAAATGTGAGCTGACATGAATCTGTGTCGTGTAAGTGGCTTTGACAGAATCGAAGATTGTCACGTATTTTAATTTGTTACCTCAGAGCATCTCAACATTTTCAAAGCTGCGCGACACAAACGTTTTGTTTAACATAAATGGCTTACAAAAATAACGTTGTGTTTAAAAGTTGTAGTTCTTTTTATGAAGTAAAAGCAGTGATATATAACTACAGTTACATTTTACCGACCCATTCAGTAACTCAACCCAGTCATTGGTAACGATAAAACTTCTTTCAAATATGATGACCCTAACAAGGAAAATACCAGTTTCCAGCCGATGGGAAGGGAATCATTTTGATAAAAATAGTTCAGTGAGGACGAGTAAGGAAATGGAGTGTGATTTAACCTTGGCTGAGCTGCCAGTGGATTCCATTCCATTGCCAAGATCCCAACGCTAGGGAAAGCCCTTCTCGACAAAGCAACAGGAGTCCCTTCCCTTGCACTTATATTTTTTAAAGGTCCCTTGTTCCTCGCGGGAACTATCGCAGCACTGGATCTGCGCGCGAGGGGTGCAGTGAGAATACTGAAAAGCCGGTCTGTGTATCCACGAGGACCGGCCAGTACTGACCAGTTGACAAGACAGAAACCTAGTGAAGCAGGATTCTTAAAATTAACTGAGACACAAAAATAGCTCGTGGAACACGTCTCGTATAAGCCTTGCAACGTCTTAAAATTATAAATATCTACGACTTAGAAACAGAGCGGTATTACGTGTCTGTTACCATTATAATATCTGTGAAATGTTGGCTTAGAATGTTATTCACACAAGAAATTCCATTGCTCATTTTCCTGACGACGTTTCTGGGGCTTTGTGAAAGAAGTACTCTGTTGACATCTTGATTTAATTGCCGTGACGGAAGCATTCAGTTGTGTTTAGTTTCTGAAGGCAAATTCTGGGATAGTACCTTAAATTAGGCTACGACCGCTTCCTTCCACATTTCCCCCCATTCATAATTTATTGTCATCCTCTCATTCGACGCTATGGAGTCTAAGCTACTGAAGAAGCATTGTCAAATAACCTATAAATACATAAATATTGATGTATGTCAAATCACGTCCTTTCAAATTCGTATAATCCATTCACTGTGCCGTTAATGACTGTCGTATCATTTCATTCCACGCTGTATTATCTCTATAGGTGAAACAGCGTCATTAAATACTCAAAGGATCAATCAGTAGAAGTAGAAACAATTGAATGTCACACTGTTTTTGATGCTGAGAAAGAAGACAGCAGGTTCTTACGAAATGTCATTATTTTTTTAACATTTTGAAAATGGACAAACCGTGTACGACCGAAAAAGGTGAAAGTGGAAAGACACTAAACCTTGTGTAATCAAGAGAGAAAGCTGGCGAATCGCAATTTGTGAACTAAATCTCTGTCGGCATTTAAACCAGGGTCGATCAGCAGGGCTCGTGTGCGCATGCTTTTCGAGAGTCAGACCTCACACCCCTTCTTCCATAGCTCGACATGTTCTGTAATTTCATCTGTCCTTCATCTGCTACATGATCCCGATCCATTATCCCTGCTACAGCTTCATCCCTCCTGAAACCTGAGTTTGGAGCAAGGGTGGGTTGGGGTAAGATCTTTGCGACCTGGAAGCAGACACACGGCTTGTTCACGTACACGCATTCATTCACATACATAAATGGATACGTAGATATATTCATACCTCCACACACTCAAAACAAGGAGCTTTAATAACCGAAACAACTAATCGACTAATTAACAAACCAACCATTAGACTAAATTCTTTGTGGTTCATTTAACAAGCCTGACACTAGCTCGGATTATATAGCGTCGGATGATACGGTGATTAATGAACAGTGAATTGGAAAGTATTTGGAAGGAAGCTTTCGTGGCCTAATTTAAGTTGTTATCAAGAATTCGCACGGAAGGACTGACAAAAACGACGAAGAACCTTAGTAAAGATAATCGGTTTCCTGGCTGGGATTTAGATTCAGGACCTCCCAAATACGTAGCAGGAGTGCCAACCGCTCGGCCGCGACATTCGATCTAACAACACAGTTACTTAAAATAACTAACTTACTTCATGTTACAGTACCTTGTTTGGAAATTTTATATTCACTCAGCTGGTCAGGAAATTTCTAACTTTTATGGAACCTGAACATTCATCACCGTCTTCACAAAAGCTCACCTGACGCAATGCAACACAGGCAGCAACTTTATATTAAGATCCTTATCAAGACTGTCATCCCACAGAATTCTGTGTCTTATAATAATAGTAATAATAATAATTTTGTCATATTATTATTGTCATATTTTATTATTAGGATTGGACTAACGCATTCACACATGAATCGGCCACCTGTCTCTGCCCCCATCCTTCACATTCCACCCCTAACTGCAACCCTCTGCAACGTCAGACTGCAAATAGAATGTGTGGGGTGCTCACTCTAAGTACCTTGAATGAGTGATAATATCGTCTGCAAATCTGCCACGAATAAATTATTACACTCTTTCCCCTACTTTGACATTCTTAAACATATCTGTGTATCAGTAATTGTATGTGAACAAGGGGCAAGGTTCAAAGTGCAATGGGGTTCCCTCCTTCTGCGGTGTCAACACAAGCAGGGCTTCTTGTAATTTACCTTACGGTAGTAATTTACTGTTACGGTATGGGGGGGGAGGGAACAAAAGAAGGTGGAGTGCTCCTTCAGTGTTAACACTTCGTAGCCCAGTGGCAATTATGTATACCACCTGCTTTAACAATCAGTGTTTTCGAATTTTGTCGACAGAGTGTACTCATGGGTGACATGGTTTTGAGACAGGCAGCGATTATTTCACTAAACAGCGTTAACCATTTGATCTTTGCAATGGAGATATACTGTGTTCCCTTTGAGGTACGGGCTGGGTGTTTGAGTATTACGTAGATGAGCTGCTTCGAAGGATAAATTAAATAGTCTTTCAGTTAACTTGGCTTGGTGTTTACAGTTAAAAAGTCTGATATAATTGCAGTCTGCTGATGTTTCCTGAGTTACATATGGACTGCAGTTTAATAAGAGATACTGCAGAATCGTGCGCAATAAAACTTGGTTGCATCTTGTTCTATTCCCACCAGTAACCAACCCAAAAACGGATTTCCTCGTAGCCCTAAACAACTCATTTGACACGGTCGAAATTGCACGGGAAGAGAAGTTCAGGATTCGCCCTAATGAAACACAGGACAGTTTACATGTTGGTCGTATTTGTTAGCACAAATATGTGACTCAAAACGTAAAAGGAAATTATTTTTGCCTGCAAGCCTTTGAAAAGACTGTCTGTATAATTGGATTGCCAAGGTGCTGAAAAGTAAATACTTTATAAGGAGTTACGAGAAATCCTGCTCCCAACTGTATACAAAGTGTCCAGTTCCCAAGAACTTAGTTCAGCCCTGAAGATTTCGTTTGTACACGAAATAAGTAGAGCGTGTGGTTTTGTATTAATCGTTTGTGAAGTGCTACACCAACAGCTACGAAGTGTCAGAGGAAATTTAGAAGAAAGTTTCATTTCATGCAAATTCTCAACAGAAACACCCTTCAGATTGTTGCCAATATGAAAAAAAGATCATCTGGCGTGTTGTAGACAAAATACTAAAACTTCGGCGTCAGGTATCATCAGAATGAAAGATGAAATCGGGATTCAACTCGAACATTCGCCTTGTAAAAGTAATGCGAATATTAAATCGCTACAAATGATTGAAGGTATGACCTTAAAAACAGTCATGTAATCGTATAATTAAGCAGCTGAACCTTATTTCTCTAACGACATTGTTCAGTCATTGGGAATGTTTAAAAACTAAAATATATTTAATCGATAATCAGTCGGTCAAAAATCAGAGATGTAACTCGTTTCACGTATATGCAATCAAGAACTACAGAATGCAAATCCAGAATCTGTGTAGAAGGTTTGGGGAGCGTATCAGAAGTGTCCTCCATGGACAAGACATTTAAATATCGCGGTTTCACAGAAACATGGCAGAGTTAAAGCACATTACAAGAACAAAATCCCGGGCATGATCCATTCTAGGTGCCGGTGGTAATCAGTCCAGCGCAAGGATTTGTATGCAGGAACTTCAGGTTGACTGTACACTTACTAAGGTACTTACTTATTAAGGTTCTAGAGAGCTTCCTATTACGGTTCGCGGGTGCTACGAATTTTGCTGAGCCATGCACAATAATTTAGGGTCCTACTTTCTTTGTGCTACAGAAATTATGTAGTGCCAGGGCGACCCTCAGAAGGGTGGCTGAATTTGCTTTCCCCTTCTCGACAGAGCACAAGATGGCCCGTTTGGACAGAAGAAATTAACTTTGGTTGCGAGATCGTAATTATGGGTAGCTATTAACTAACTAATTAACTGTCTGACAAAACTGATGACTGACTGACAGGCTAAATTAATAAGGACTAATAAACGAATGCAGTGAGGAACGTAATTAATTTACTATTAAGTTATAACTAAATTATAAATACACTGTTATCAAGATATCTTAGACGAATAGATTATGAAATGTAAGACTTGAGGTTCTCACAGCGGTGAATATGAAGATTTCTGTCTTCTGGGTTATTGCGCTGTGTAGTCTGGTCGATGTTAACCAACGTTTCAGAGGTCATACTGCCTCCGTCATCAGGGCGATGAATATGCCAATAGGCCAACCAACCAACCAAAAAGCTAACCGAGGGCGGAGGCCTGCGCAAGCGCAAGCATCGTCCCTACCTAGGTGACACCATTCCTGCACTCAAGGCGCATTGCTGGAAATGGTAAACGGTCTTAATATAAAAAAAAAAAAAACGAAAATTTTGCTGACGCTAACAGGGTTACGCCGTGGCTGGAGCCTCGACCATTCAAACTGGGATCTGTTGCTGCTGATGGGAGGTTATCCCGTCAGGCAAGTTGTCCAAAGGAATTTGGTTGGTTGGATCTCTGGGGTTTGAACCCAGAGAGGGGGGGGCCGTTTCGGCTGAAGGCCTCTGCGGCGTGGGGGGAAGATCATTTCAGCTGATGGCCTCCACGATCGGGGGGGGGGGGGGGAGGGTGGCGGGCCGTGCCCCTATTAAGTTATACCCTGGCATTCGCCTTACAACTGAGGAAAAGCACGGAAAACCTCAGTCAGGGTAGCCGAGTAGTCTAATCACTCGTTGTGCCGACTTGGCCGTCGTTTGGGGACGGCCTCGGCTGGCCTGCTGGACATCGGTCGCCCTCGGTTGCCCTTGGGCGACCTCTGGCAGCCCTCGTTCGGCACGAGTGCCTCCCGAGTTGCCGAACTAAGGGGTTCCCCACACCAGCTAACCTCGAGTCAAATCTCTCAGTCAGTGCTCTGGTGTGGTCGGCAAAGAAAGGGACCCCCAGATCCTCATGTATTTGCCTGTTACTAACGTACCAGGGCGCGTTAGTAACAATGCGGAGACACTTGGATTGCAGAACTTGCAGCTTCCGGACGTGGGTGCGGGCAGCTGACCTCCAGATCGGGCATGCGTAATCCATCATGGGACGGATGAGCTGCTTATAGAGCAGCACACCGTTCCTGATGGACAGGCCACTTCTCCTATTGATGAGCGGGCCTAGCACACCTAATCGTTGCGCCGCCTTCTTTCCCACCTGGTTGACGTGCGCCGACCAGGTAAGCCCGGCGTCAAGGGTGACCCCCAGATAC
The DNA here is from genome assembly GCF_977971745.1 of Zootermopsis nevadensis. Classification (NCBI taxonomy): domain Eukaryota; kingdom Metazoa; phylum Arthropoda; class Insecta; order Blattodea; family Termopsidae; genus Zootermopsis; species Zootermopsis nevadensis. The sequence continues at coordinate 7,460,318 of NW_028259153.1, read as the reverse complement.
CGCGCTGTTTTGACCCATTCGATCGGCTGGCCGAGAAACTGCACTGCTCTGGGATGTTGGATGCGTCTTCTCGACGAAACGAAGAGAACCGCGGTGCTCTTCGAGACGTTGATAGCAATCCTCCAGGCCCTGAGCCAGAGCTCCAGTCTACTGAGGTAGGTCTCCAGGTACCCGACGAGAAGCGTTGGGCTACGGGACGTGGCTACTAGAGCCGTGTCGTCCGCGTACTGTGCTAACTCGACGTGGCGGGACGGAGTGGGTATGTCGTTGACATACAGACTGAAGAGCACAGGGGAGAGAAGTCCGCCCTGCACAACTCCAGCCCGCATGGCTCGACGTGTGGACGCGGCCGACTGGAAGGACGTCTGGAATGTCCGGTCAGCGAGGTAGGAAGAGATGGTTTTCACCAAGTACGACGGGAAGTTGAGGACGGTTAGTTTGTATAGGAGGCCTTGGACCCAGACTGTGTCGAAGGCTTTGGCCACGTCCAGGAAGACCGCGCCGGTTAGCCGCTTCTCATCAAGGTTTCTGTTGACCCTTTCGACGAGGCGAGCCAGCTGCAGCGACGTGCTGTGTCTGGGTCGAAACCCAAACTGCTCGTCGCGCAGCAGCCCGCGTTCGCTGACCTCGTGTAGGACCCTCGTTAGAAGGATCTTCTCGCAGAGCTTGCCTACCGTGTCGAGAAGACTGATGGGTCTATAGGAAGAAGGTAGCGTGGGGTCCTTCCCCGGTTTCAGTATGGACACCACGCGAGCGTGTTTCCATGCCGAGGGGAAGTGCTGCCTGCGGAGAACCGCGTTGAACACTTTCGTGAGAAAGGTTACCGCGCGTCGTGGGAGATGTCTCAGGACCCTGTTCGGTATACCGTTGGGGCCCGGAGCCTTGCCAACCTTGAGTCCCTTGATGGCCTGGGCGACCTCCGAGGGACTGGTTAATTTCGGTTCACTTGCGGGGGCATACTCGTATGCTCGCATCTCCTCGTTAACCATGTCAATTGCAGCCGGGTCCGACGGGTTGTCTACCGGCTGGAATTGGACCTCAAGGCTGTCGGCCAGGGCTTCTGCCTTCTCGGGGTTCGAGAGAGCCAGTCCTCCCGGCACTATCAAGGGGGGCGACGGAGTGGGGACTCGCATCACCCGCTTGGTCATCTTCCAAAGCGACTGGTCCTCGCAGTCCAAGGATTCGAGCGTGTCGCTCCACTGTTCGTTCCGCCACTCGTTGAGACGATAGGTCACCGACCTCTGGAGTCGATTGACCTGGGTCTTAAGAGCGGGGTCCCTCGTGACCTGCCACCGCCTCCTCAGCCGGTTCTTCAGGCGTATTTCATCCCGAATACTAGCGGGCAGAAGCGGTCGCCTGTCAACGCGGGGTCGAAGCTTGGGAGCGGACGCTGCTGTGGCTTCCAGGATAGCACTGGTCAGCTCCTCGACGCACTTGTCGATTGCCTCCTCGTCGTTTACCACGGGGTTCCCCGGGAGTCTGCTTTCGAGGCAAGCCTGGAATGCAGCCCAGTCCATTCTCGCGAAGTCCGGGCGATCAGGCAGGTTTTGAAAGGACGATCGGCACGTGGTGTCGATGAGGACGGGCAGGTGATCTGAGCTGAGTGCGGGGCATACAGTCAGGTGCACCGGTAGAACGAAGTCCTTGATGAGGACAATATCAAGGACGTCGGGTGTGGCGTTGTGTGTGTAGGGAGCCGTGGTTGGGGAATCCGGCCCGTAGATCAAGCAGGAATTTCTGTTGGCGTAATCACGCAGGAGCGAGCCCCTAGCAGAGATCAGCCTAGAATTCCAGTCCGTGTGCTTTGCGTTGAGGTCACCAGCCAAGAGGACCGGGAAACCCCCGCTTAAGCACTCGGTCAAGTCCGACTCAATCCAGGGCCGGGTGGGTGCGAGGTATGCCGCCACGAGCTTAACTTTCCTAGTTGCCAGCACCAGGTGAATGGCGGTTGCTTCCAGTTGCTGCAGACCCGAGACCGGCACAGGGTAGTGATCAATGCCCCTGCGGACAAGGATCGCTGTGCCGCCCCCCAGCGTCGGGCGGTCCGTACGGTGGCAAACGTAGTTCGCGAACCTCAAGGCCCGACCCGACGTGAGGTGCGTCTCGTTCAGGAGGCAAACATCGACTCCGTAGTCACCGAGGAACTGCTCCAGCTCCAGCTTCCTGCCGCGAACACCGTCGGCGTTCCAGTAAGCCAGCCGCAAGGCTTTACCACCGTGTCCTCTAGGCCGTGCAGTCATTGTCGGCCATGAAGAGGAGAACGGTTTTGAGGAGGGCTCGCGGACGAGACCCGCCGGGTGGGAGGGAGTGGATCGCGGCGAGGAGACGGCGCGTCAACTCGACGCAGACTCGTGGTGAGAGGGTCTCCAGGATATCTGCGATGTCCTGGAGCGGTGACTGACCCTTGGGTGGGGTGGGGTCAGTCTTCTTGGGAGCAGGTGCGGGCTTGTTGGGAACAGGTGCAGTGGGATTTGCCACCGGCACCGCAGGACGAGCGGGCTTGGCACGGCCGCCCTTGGAGACAGCCTGCCGCTCAGTCCGTGCAATGGCGCTAGATGGCGTTGGGGCGGAGTTCCCCATGGCCGCAGCTTTGACGACGCGGCCACCACGGACCACGTGGTTCCACCCAGGGCCCAAGTTCTCCTGGTCTAGAGAAGGCTTAGCTGGCGCCGATTTGGGCGCTGGCAGGCGCGTGAAGACGCCGTCCTTTCTGCCACGATCCCCTTTCGCACGCTGCGCAGCGGCCGCCTTGGCTTCCTTCCACTTTCTGCAACCTCTATAGTTCGCAGTGTGGTTGCCCCCGCAGCTGCAGCACTTAAGCTGCTGCTTGGGGGTGGCACACGACCCGGATGGGTGAGCGTCCCCGCAGGCCACGCACCTAGGTGCATAACCGCAGTTCCGCTGCGTGTGCCCGAAGCGTTGGCACCGCTTGCACTGCATGGGCCCCTTCGGTGCGACGTACGTCTCCACCTTGACCCGCAGACCGCAGATCTCGGTAAGGGAACGCACTTTCGCCACGTCGGGGCCCCGTGCTACCGACACTATAAAGTGTGGCGTAAGGGGACGGTCACCGTCCTGGTCCATGGCCCGGCGCGTTGATCGGAGTTGCAGGACACCCTGCACAGTAATGTGCATGGCGGCCAGCTCCTCGCGTATCTCGGCCACGGGCATGCGCACGCCCAGGTTTTTAATCACCAGGCGCACGCACCGATCCTCGGGGAGGGAGAATGTGTGAAAACTCACACCCTCGCCCTCACCGAGGGAACGCAGGACCCTGACGGTGGCCCGGAATCCGTCGGCGGTCTCAGGCACAAGAGTCAGGTTTTCTCCCTTCATCTGCGCCACGATCCCGCAGGCCGACTCCGCGCGAATCCTCTGCAGGAAACCGCGTACGTCCTTCACCCCAGACACGTACACCGGGGTTTTGTTACGGCGCTCCCCCGGAGCCGTTTTGTCCACTTGAGCGTGGGAAGAAGAAGCGGCGTCAGATGACACGCCAGTGAGCGGCCCGGACAGGTCCCCGGAAGCCCGGGGAGACCTGCGCCCATGTGCCTCCTCCATCGAGGAAGCGGGTCCCGGCTGGGAGCCGGGTCCCTTGGCTGAGGGCTTCACTGTCCCGCTTGGCGGTTTCAGCGCGGCGGGGTGAGCGGGGGGAGGTCCGCGGGACGACTTCACGTCCCTCACTCCTTTAACCTCTTGCGAGGCCCCGGCTTTAGTGGGGAGCGGTGCCGAGGAATCCACCCCAGCAGTCGCCCCTTTAACCGGTCGCCCGGCCACTACCCCGGTGTACGCCGCGCTGACCTCAGCATAACTGCCGAGTTGCCGGCCACACGAGGTGGCTTGTTCGCCCGTGGAAGCGTTGGTGTAGGTTGCTGTTACTGCCGCCGCCGAGCCATCGGGCCGATGGACTTTCGCCGGTGCCGGCAGAGGAGTGGACCCGGCTCCGGACAGTGGCCCGGGCGCCGGGCGCCTAGATGCGGGTTCCGTCGAACCGCCCGAGTTGGACAAGTCCAACTCGTTGGCCTTCCTCTTGCCAGCGTTGGCTCGAGTAGGCCCTCCGACCACGGCTACGGCTGTTGCTGTTGCTGCTGCTGCTGCCGCCCGCTGTCGCTGCTTTTCGGCGTCGATGGCGTCCAGAAGCTGCTTCCGCACCTGCTGGAGCAGCTCAGGGAGGTGGGCCTTCAGAAAGGCCAGGTCACCTCCGTCCATACCTCGCCGAGCGCTGAGAGTGTTGAACCAGACAATTCTCTCGACCAGTGCCGAAAAGTGAGATCCAATCCTCTCCTCTATCTATCTCTATCTATCTATCACTGGTCAGGTCGGCCCCTTTCAGGGCCTTTATCCATACAACTACACTCACCTTTCTCTCTCTACTTTCTCTCCCTCTCCCACCCTCGCCCACGTGCTACCATTGGTCCACTCCCATACCTGCTCCCATTGGCTCGGGGCAGGCTACACCTTTCACGTCCCTGCCTATAAAATCCAACTCCTCACACCCTATTGGCATATTCATCGCCCTGATGACGGAGGCAGTATGACCTCTGAAACGTTGGTTAACATCGACCAGACTACACAGCGCAATAACCCAGAAGACAGAAATCTTCAGATTATGAAATATTTAATCAAGTTTCTAACTGACGAACAGCATACACATTTAGTCAAGTGAGTTGCTGGAGAAATAGTATCTAACAAAGAAACCAAGTAAGGAACTACATAAATTACTCTATTTGGTTATGTAACTACGAACCAGCAAACGAAGTTATTGTGTAAAAAGAAAATAATTACAAACACGCAATTGATGTAACCATGAAACTAAAGAAACTGTGTATTAATTAAATTACTACACAAGAAACACCAACGGAAACTGCCTAACTTTGTAATTATTTATCTATCTAAATTACCATCTAAAAAGCCCGGTGAAAACTATGAATCATTTCCTTAAAAAGCATTAACTAATTGTTTCTTGTAATGGTGAATTGTATGTAGCTTTTTCTTTTTATGCATTTGCTAAATTCCGCTTCAGAGAGTTAAATAATTAGCTTCATAACCAAGAATGTAACTGGCCAATTGAATTACTAAATAACCAACCGACTTACGGACCCACGCAACAAGTAATCAACTAGCCAGCTTTCTCCGCGGTGCACATAAATTGTTCTTTTACGTTTGTCCGACAAGAGACAATTTACAGCGCTGTAATACAAGCATTCGTATACGTCGTGTGGTCTCCATCTTTAATTCCCCCTGAGGATGCACGCCACACGTACCTTGTAAACGGTTGTAACCACCTGCAAAACAACGCGGTTCGTCGACCTAGAAGGCTACAATTGACGTTTCTAAGATAAAAATGACAAACGTTTCTTATGCCCATCATGCATGGCACATGTGCTACATAATCTCAGTCCAAACAATCTGTTTTTATGGTCCGGTCACGAAATCTGTTTTCCTAAATTAAGAGCAATTTCAGCGCCGACTGCATTGCTGTCATGTGACACTGACGTCATACTTCAATCCGTAGCTTTCAGATAATGGACAGCCATATAAATTTAGTGTCCGACATGAATGGAAACGGAACAGTGGTATTTTCGAATCTAATTCTAAAACGACTGAAGCTGGCTGTAATATTTACCACCACTAATTGAAGACAGCCGTTGAAATTCAACGGGGAAATTAATCTATTAGAATGATGCTTCCTTCCCTTTGTTCCTTTAACGTCTTTATTTCATTTAGCAGATATTCTTTAATGCTTCCCATGTGGAGCAACGCTTGAAATTTTATATTTTAGCCAACTAACTAACTAGATGGCTTACTGAACCCGAAGGTTCATCACCGAATTAACCAAAGCCCTCCACCGGACCCTGTCCTGGGCCAACGAAATCCAGTCTCCTTCAACTCCTTTCTCTCATAGATCCCGCCTGACATTATCCTCCCATCTACGTCTAGGTCTCTCCAGCGGTCTCTTTCACTCAGATTTCCCAACCAACACCTGGTGCACACCTCTTGTCCCATCCATGCGCGCTACATGCCCCGCCCATCTCATTCTTCTCGACTTAATCACCCTGACAATACTGGGGGAGGAGTACAGATTTTTAAGCTCATCATTATGCAGTTTTATCCACGCCCCATCGTCTTCTCTCCTGGGCCCAAATATCCTCCTCAACGCCCTATTCTCAAACACCTGCAATCTGTTTATATTTTAGCTATAAAAGTCCTTGAGACGCCCATAGGTGCTCAGTTGTTGAAGAAATTTATCATCTTTTGTGGTACTCGAAGGTTCTTTATCGAAATGATTATCTTATGGGTTTTGGCGCTTTGTGGACATGTCGGTAGCTGCAAACATTTCGTAGAAACGTACTGTCTCCATCTTCAGGGCTGAAGCCCTGGCACCTACAGACCAGTTCACGACGCCAGAACCTCGAAGGACATTATTATTGTTGTCACTGCCGTGAAATCTCAAATCTCGTTCTTTATCGTGTTCACAGGATTTCGTCCTGAGAGAGAATAACGCAATTTCTATTTTGGTCTATGGGTTGTCAGGATGTCAGGAGACGGGAATAATAACGGCAGACACAACAAAGCAAATTGTAGAAATACTTGTCAGTATGTGGGCCTCTACTAATTTCTAGGGACGTTCCGCGCTCTTTCTCCCATCCCTGAACCTACCGCAAACGCGTGGTAAAACGTCATCTGTAGCCTATATTAGGATTCCAGTTGTGCAATCATGATGCAGTAATCACATCTTGATGACTCACAATGCAAGGTTATACGTCGGGCGGCCGAAACTGAATACCAGCTTAAAATTTGGATGACTTGACTACAATAGGTTTCCTTATCGGATTCCTCATATCACGTGATTAATTTCGCACAGCTTCCCAACTTCGTGGCGGCGGCAACGGGGGTGTTGGATTGCCGGGGGTTGCCGAGGGGCGGACAAGCTTGTGAGTTGTGCCATGTATTTTCTTTTACCGTTGGATAGAATCAAGTTATGGCAGCCAGAGGAGGGGGGGGGGGTGAGGATACTGATATCGGCTCCTCAGTGGGGGACTGAGGATATGTACCTTCGTATAAAAGTAATCGATTCCCTATGGAAAAATCCAATTACCGCTGCCTGTCTGTGTATTAGTTTCTCGTACAGAAGGAAGTTCTTTCTGTGATGAACAATTCGCACTCCCCACCAGCGGCTGTTAGAAGTTGTGCACTTCTATACGTGTATAATGCGCGGAAACTTAAGAAGAATACGTCGTTTTAAACCGGTGGAAATTGTAGGTTGTCGCTGTGACAAATAAATAAATAATAGGTCCTTGGACTCAGAGATTGGGGTTAGTCTCCTCTGACGGACCCAACAGAATGCATTTTAACCTGAAGACGGGAGTAGAGAGACCTGCCGAATCGTTGCAGTGTTTTAGAATTCTAGACGACGGATGAACTCCGGAGAAAAAGCATACAAGTTGTTATTAAAGTAATTGTTTGTTACTTAGCAAGTGTGTTCCCCGTAATCAAAGTTCGTGACAAAGAGGCAAGTGCATGGAAATGATAAACATATTTATTTTAAAACCAAATGTAAGTTAGCAAGTGAAAAACTGGAGTATGAAATGAGCTGTTTAAAAATAACGAAACCCTTCAAACAATAGAGCGTATGAGTCTTTATATCCGTCAAACGCTGCCAGATTCTTTTTTGTCCTGTGTTCAAATCTGATTGTTCTGACCACGTCGGATTATGCAGACACCAACACACAGTCATGCTAATGCATGAGAGGCTTTGCCATCCTTTCGTCTCTCAACTCGGCTTGATGCAAAAAAATTTTAGTGTATTTTAGTTTGTTTTTCGCATTTGAAGGAGATAATCCTTTGTCATAATAAGTTCGTTGGGGGGACGCTTTGCATCATCTAGCCTATGTTCTTTGTGCTCTGTGTGTCCCATTTATAGTACGGGTTTATATTTTTTTAGGATCATCATAAATATTTATCATACTTTTATAAGTACTTACAGTTTATTTTCGAGTGTGTTTATTATCATTGCTAAAAGTGATTAGAGCAAGGTTGCTCTCCCTTCAAAGCCTAGTGGTAACGACGTATACCACCTTACTTCTCCAACAGAGTGTTTTATTGGGTTCATGCGATTCTTAATGTGAACAGTGATTATTTCCTTAAACAGCAATGACCAGTTAGTTTTTGTAATGTTTGTGTGTTCTGTTCTCTTCGAGGTAAAGACTGAATGTTTAATGATTATTAAAGAAGAGATAAAGTTTATGTGTGTGTCTCACAAACGTTGCAATGTAACAAGTAGATGTAGCGTTGAAGAAATGTCATTACCAGAAATTAGGTTGTAAGTTAAAGGTTAGGTTGGAAGGTTGGGTAGGCTGAGTGAGGTCTGGTCCCATACGCCCCAAAGGTCCTAAATGTATCAAAGGTTATAAATGGCTCGAGTATTTTCATTAAAATGTGTTGAAACTGAAATCCGTTAAGATACAAATTTGGATTTGGATTTGGATGTTTCAATACTAGAGACGAATGCTCTGGAAGCAATTTCTTTTTTGGCTTATTTTATTATTATTATTTATTATTATTATTTAGTGTTCTGTCTGACGACAGGTCCATATGAACAGGATCCTTCCATCCTTTTCTCGGACTGGGACATGTTCATATACGTTCTTGGCAGATGATCCAGAAGTGGTTTGCCATTGCCTTCTTCTGTGTGTGAATGGAGTAATTGTTGGGATACCACGGAGGAAAACTCCGTGTTGCCTAGACCACGGCCTTGCCCAACACAAGTTATAAATTCGGGCACCGCCGGGAATTGAACGCGAGACCCCAGGATTACAAGGCCAGAGTTCTAATAGCTAGACCACCGTGGCTGTCTTTTTTGGCTTATACCACGCTAATGAATAATCATGTTATATAATGTTAGAATTATCACAGAGAGCAGAAACTGACACTGGTTTCAGATAATGCTCCGACGAACACAAATATTTCAACGAGTTCCGGCTTTAGTGATCACTTTCCACCTCTTAGTTAGAAAGACACGACAGTAATTTATTCTTATCAGGTTCATACACGAAGAGAAGTAAATTTTCATCCGTGCGAAATCTGCATTTGAACGTTAAACACACTAGCTAGCTGTCAAGTTTTTGAAATTATGAGAACGGGAAGTATAGAATACAACGTCAATTTACAGTGGTCAGTTCTCGTGATTTGCATACTGAAAATACGCGGTTTGAATCGCAGTTCAGACAGATGGGAGATTCTTCTCGATGTTTTCAGATATCACAGTGTAATTTCTGGTACTCCTCGCATGTGGGTACTTACGGATAGAAGTAACTTTCAAAGAAGGCTCATCTCTTTTACAAAATATGTAGGAACATAAATTATGTTTATTAACCCTAGTATGTCGGAACATAAATAAATGAATAAAGATTTAGAGGTGGATAAGCAGATGATTGAATTAGGAAATTCTTGTCCTTATGAATACAATTTTCTTTATTATCGTATAATTTTCGATGTGAAACAAATTGCTTGCTTCCTAGTTATTTGATTTGCAGCTACGTGAAACGTGGTTTTTATTTTGAGGAAAGGAAAAAAAATATTACAAACGTGTGAAAGCAAAGAGTATACTTGTATCTATTGAATCAAATTAGGTAATTGTGTAAAGAGGAGCTTTGTTGCTTATGCACGTTACCTAATATTATTAGGACGGTAAAATGTATGAGACGGTGGGTTGGGAATGTAGCTAGAATGTTGGAGCCCTTTGATAAAACTGGGAAGACCGAGACAGTTTCGAGGCATTATTGTTTTACCTGTGGAAAATATGTTTTAAAGCTTTAAATCCTAGTGGTAACTCTATGTCCCATTCACTTTAAAAATTAGTAATTCTCTATTTTTCTCACGAAATGTGTTTATCAGTTTCATATGATTCTCGGTTCAAAATCGATTACTTTATTAAACAGTTATCAACCAATTGATATTTGTAATGGCTGTGGGTTGTAATTTATTTTAGGTAATTACTGATTTTTTTTATCCAGACGAGCTTGTATTTCAAAGGGTGAGTGTTCGGTGAGACTCGGATAAAACTGATGACAAAATAATTTCCAGTGTCGGGTTTTCGTATTGGCAGTTAGAATTAGATATTTTTATCCGCGGCTTCAAGCCAGATGAGGCCCCGATCAGCAGTAAAATAGGCGTGGAGCCCAGCAAATCATTCCTCCGTACCTTAGTAATGCTGTCAGCTAATAACTTTCCTGAATACTGTTCGTGTACCCACTCCGGTGGCTTCACAATGGGTCGTTGTTCGTGTAAGAAGCAGGCGGCAGACACTGGAAGAGAGAAAAAGTCTTATGTGATTTTGATTTATTTGCTTTCGGGCTGCGCGGGTTATCGCATCAGATAATAGGTTTGCAGGACCGACGAGCGAGCAGCAAACAAGCTAAGGTGGTCTGGCTCTAAAGCTGGGAATAAATAACATTGCTCTTGGACGATATGGGATCAGTTGTGCCAGTGGCGGAACGGTTTATTCTCAGAAAACCAAAATATTTTGTTTGTCGTTTGTTGGTGGGTTGGCAGGGTATTTAACTATTATCAAAAGCATAAATTTATTAAGCGTAGATCAGTTAATGATAATGTGGTGAAGAGATATTTTTATGAAGACTTTCTGTCTTCTGGGTTATTGCGCTGTGTAGTCTGGTCGATGTTAACTAACGTTTCAGAGGTCATACTGCCTCCGTCATCAGGGCGATTAAAAATATGAAGATTTCTGTCTTCTGGGTTGTTGCGCTGTGTAGTCTGGTCGATGTTAACCAACGTTTCAGAGGTCATACTGCCTCCGTCATCAGGGCGATTCATCGGAGGCAGTATGACCTCTGAAACGTTGGTAAACATCGACCAGACTACACAGCGCAACAACCCAGAAGACAAAAATCTTCATATTTTTAATCGCCCTGATGACGGAGGCAGTATGACCTCTGAAACGTTGGTAAACATCGACCAGACTACACAGCGCAACAACCCAGACGACAGAAATCTTCAGACTCACCGCTGTGAGAACCTCAAATCTTACAGACATTTTTATAATTATAAGGCTGCTTCTGTGTTGTAAGCGTAATGTTTCCTTTGCGTAAAGTAACCATTTAAGCAATCTAAGAATAGATGGGAGAATAATATTAAAAAGTATCATCTGATTTAGGATAAGTTCCAGTGACTCGCTCTTCTGACTACGACATTGAACATTTGAATTACAGGGCTACAAAAAAGTGAGAAATTCCTTGCGTGTCTGAGCGACCATGAGCTTAAGAAGATCTTAGCTTCACGGAGTTAATTAAAATTAATCTGAGCGTTCCATATAGTTGTTTTCAGGCATACAATTCGACTCTGTTCACTTTCCTCGCAGGTGTTTTTTTTTACAAACGAGCATCCACATTCATGACGTCACTACAGGGTGCTAAGAGCGCTGTGCGTCAGCTGCCGAACCAAACCAATCACGATACGCACTTCGCTTGAAGCACCACACATGGAATTCGTTAACATTTGTCGGCAACAAACTTGCCGCATTGCTGAAATTTTTGGTATAGATTTCTGATTCTCCACAACCACTCTGCTTTTAGTTAACATCGGTTACAAATATAAGTTTTAATGTTGTTGTAACATAGTATTTCCGTTTACGAAATGAATGGTCATTTGGTCCTAGGAGTGCGAGTATTTGTTTTAATTAAGTTTATAAAACGAAAGTACAAATTCTGCATGAAATTATTTCTTCATTAATATTTACAAGCGTGATTTCTGTGCTAGGAACGAGATGAATGCTACGCTTTCGAATATTTTATGCAGTCCCGAACAACCTGTAAAATCCTCCCTGAAGGCAGAGGCGTACACGAGGTGTGGGAATTGGCTAATCTACTTTGCCCAGAGAAGAGATGGAGATGGTCTCGTCAAACTTTGTCCCACGCAGACTGGGTTTTGTGCCGTTGTCATCCTGATACCGTTCTTCATGAAGTGCAAATTTTGTTTTGCATAAGCTTAAGATTACGTAAATCGCACGACATTCTGACATCAAGGAAGAACTTTAGCTGAATGTCATTGCTCAGAATTCTTTCACGCGCGTTGTAAAATGTAAAGGGAACTGTGGCGAGTCCTTCGCGTCAGTTTATTTTCGTGTTTTTCTCGCCCTTTCTGAAATTCGAAAGGCATGTCATCGCAAACATTTATGCTGATGTGAACACTAGTAGGGTTCCCGCTGAGTTACTGCAGGGAAATTCGGCAAACGCATTTTTTTTATCAATATTCCTTTCCCCGACAGCGTATCCTAAGCACGAACCTTCGATAGCTATCGCTGAACGCCTTAGGAGAAATCAAGTTTGCTCTTTGATATCGGGTAATAAATTCTTTATCACTCGGGATGACACAATATAATAAAAACATTCGCGGGTCTTGCAAAACATTTCGGAGGGCTGGGATATGAGAATCCTTTCACCAGATTTTTGTGGTCTTAAGCCTAGCTCCTTTCACCCAAGATTTTGAGTCACATCGTCATTTAAGATTTTGTAGATACCCTAATGGGAGTCATTGCTAATATTTCTTAACACAGATTTCATGAAGTCAATAAGCAATGGTGAAGTCATGTCCGTCAATCCGTATAACTGCTAAACGGAATTCTGTGAAGAAGGTCGTCCGCTAGAGATTTACCGACGTTTCGGTAATACTTACTGCCTCTATTATTAGGGCGATCGTAAGGAAAACGTTATGATTGTTTCTCCTCTCAGAAGATAATTGAAGAGGGAAGAGTTGGTAAGAGGCGAAGAGGAAGGAACAATGATTAGAATGACGTAAGACAGGCAAATTTCTCCCTTGGGCCTTCTTAAACGTGAGGTCTCTTGTGGGTCCTGTAATTGTACTTATGGCCACCTGGGAAGATGTAAGCGAAAGAGAGAAAACAATTCCAATAACGTCATGAAGTTGAACATTGTTTTGGTATTGGAGCTTTATTCATGAATGTTGAAACACTCATGGGAAATCTATAAATTTGCACAAACATGCTCCCCATACAGCAGAACCGTCTGTTTCGTGCCGAAGGGAATGGCCGATTTTAATAGTTTCGGTGATGGTGAAGTCGAAATGGACTAATAAAAGTTCTGTTAGTCACCGGAACTTGATTTTCCTCCGTCTTGTTAACCTTGGCGGAGCAACGCTTTGATGGAGTTTGAGTTGAATCCAGTCCGCTTAATCGGAGTAAAATGTAGTTAAGAAATCTGTAGAAGTTTTGACAAATTTTTGTATTGATTTACCTGCACAAAGTATGAAACATGCGACATGTGAGTGATATAAGAAATGCAAACACAAATTTAGCTGGAAAGTCTGTCATGGAGGGAGCGTATCATATCGGTGAATTTAGGGGGTGTCAACTGGTTTTACCTGGCTGAAGACTGGGTCAGGGGTCATTATTTGTGAAATTTGGGATTGCCTTAAAGTAGGCATTGTTGACTAGCTGAGAAATTAACAAAGATTCGAGAACCATGAAGGACCTTCGTTTGTTCTTCAATTCCTCCCCACCCCGAAAAAATACCCCTCTTGCAATGTAACTAATTAAGACATGACGTTCGATCTTTTGTTTGATTCTTAAATTTAAATGAAATAAAATGAAAATTTCGTTGTTCCTGTTTGTAATATGATTTAAGTTTAACAATAGATCTGTATCTGCAACAAACATGACAACATATTTCCTCACAACAGTAGAAACATCCATTTGAAAATAATGTGGGTTCTGTATTGGAATACAAATCTGTAATTTCTCATGAGATATTCCTAACGCCATATTTTAATGCAGGGAAAGGAATATATTTCCTGATTTGTGTAAAATGATACGCTCAGTTACATCGGTTTGAGTTTACTGTGGGAATGACGTAACTTTATGGACAGATAGATTACGTCACGCTGAGTGGCCATTTTGACGCAAAATCAGATAAGCAAACTGTAGTGTAAATTGACACAGAGTGTAGTTACACGTGGCGCAGGTGGACTGTTTGAGCATGGATGCTGGAATCGAGCTGATGTGCAACTCTCCACGTCAGGGACACGACCAACGTCCTACTGGATGCACAGAAACTTTCTTGACTGTGAGCTACTATCAATTTCTCAAGAAGGACTCTGCTCGATGGGGTTAATTCGTTTCTTCGTTGTTGTTTGAATTTGTCTATACGATTCTTAGTTTTGAGTTCTTACGGCGACAAGTATGAAGTGGAGGCAGTAAGCTACTCTGAAACGTCGGTCAGTATTTACGTGGCTACGCGGTGCAACGTCCTAGAAGATTCTTCGTTTGTTTCGTAATCAGGGGTACACGTGGGCAGCTGTCGTAAGAATTGTAAGTGCAGAACAGCGCCACGATGCGAGCAGACCGTCAACTTCCCATTCTGTTTCATAGGCGCAGGAAAGGGTGACGTACCTCTCTCCCATTTCCGGGTTTGCTGCAGGAACGGTTTCTTCGAGACAGTCTGCCCTTTGACCCCATTGTCCATGCCCCTTTCCCGTCATTTTCCCGTCGTACACAAACAAATTATTTCCACCGTCGTCGTCATCCTGGTCCTTCCAGTAGCCATAATAGCCGTCTTCTCTGAAAACAGCGGTAATAGATGCCAGTCGCTTTTGTTCGGGCGATTTGCCATCATTTAGCCCAAAACCGCTTTGCTCTGATATTAAATGTCCCGACCGGACCGAACTCCTTGAGTTACTGTCTAGTATTACACCAGGAGTTAAAAGGTGAAACCAGAATTGTGCGATCGTAAGCTTATCTTTACGTGAAAATATTTGAAGTTTGTGCAGAACCGCGAACATGACTACAGGCGTTTGGATTGCACTAGGACTCTGTAGCTGAGTCAGTGCAATTATGCAAGAAAGGGGCAAACGTAATTAACTTTGTCTCTTAATAGGCCTCTGTTTAAATTTTCAGATTTTTTTTTTTTCCAAATTGTTTCAGCGCGCGCTTACTTACTTAGAAGCATGAAATGTTTCAGTTGAAAATTTTATCGACGTGCAATGGAGTACTCGTAAGAGTGCGTTTATGTGTAAGCCTGTTATTTTGTAGAAACGGACTTCCGTGCTTTGTTTAATTGTTTTCCTCAGCAGTGCCAGATGTTCTGCTTGGATGACAGCGAAGCTTTTAACCTTGTCCGTACCGAGATTTATTCTGCACAGTAGCTATCGTTTGCTTACACAAAGACTAAAAATTCATGGTATCTTGAACAGAAGTTTTATTAATGGAGCGTTACAGATAAAGAGAAAGTAGATTATTTCCATTTTCTGATGTTAAATACAAACGTTATTAATAATCAAAAGAGACATTGTCAGTTATCTGAGTTATCCTGTTTGTAGCATGGAAAATTTTTAACGAGTAACAAATTGAAATACACAAAATTAAGAGTGGCTCTCACTTAATCTCAACACTAAAATTGCGTGCATTCTCAGAATTTTGATAAAAGGTGGTTTACAAAAGGGAAAATTTGACATTTGTAGCCTAATCGAAGCCTTCTGCGCATGTCACACGAATAAATTAAGACAGATGAAACTTGGTACGTGAAACATTCCACTTTATTTGTTCCAACGAACGCGTGAAATGAGACTGCCTTACGCAATCACCGATAATAAAACTGTAACTATTTAATGCACTGAATTTTTTGTTTCTTTGTCAATTGTTCCATTTGTACACCTTCCAGAAGCTTGTTGCCATGGGGAAACCCCAAACGATACTTAGCACGCAATATAAGGTGGGAATTGTATTCATTTTTCCAGAATGTGATAGAAATATTACCAATGCACCTCGAATTGAAGGTGGATAAATTTATATATGAATAATATCACTTCTTCATGGATATCTACCGTCTGCTATGTAAATGCGTGGAATTAATGCGCCTTCCTGTCTTAGATATTCCGAGGAAGACACTTTATGTTTCTCTTGGTCTATTTACTGTATGTATGTCTGTCTGTCTGTCTGTCTCCCCTTCCCACACACAAGAAAACTAAATCCACTTAAACATGTCGTTTCCTTCTGCGTTGTATCGAGACTGTAATTCTTAAGAGTTTGTGTCTGTTCTGTGCGCTGTGAAGTATCTGTTTTACAAAGCTTGATAAGGTTTCCGTTCGAGAATTTAATTTTGTTGCCCCTTCATAGATTTAACATGCAGCGTAAATATATCGGCTATATGGCAAAGAAAAGTACTGTAGTAATTTATCATATTTTTATCTCCGTTATATTTTCACGTACCGTGAACCCTGGATTGCATGTTTGGTTTTAGGAACTTTGTTTTATTATTTCATATGAAAATGTCGTGTCAATAAATCAAAAATCGTAGCCCTTTGGGAATAAAAATTAGTAACGTACAAGGCCGCGCTGGATAACTGGCCAGTGAAACAAGAAAAGATTAAGAAATCTAATGAATATATTTGTCGACAGTTGGCAGGAATCTTTTCAGATATATGAGATTTTAAATTCTCACTTCTGTCAAGAAATCGATGTGGGTATTCCGGGTTATGACGCCGTGTGGGCTTGAGGGTAGATACCGATGTTTCGGAGGAGTATAATGCCTCCATCTTCAGGGTCCATGTGACAATCAGTGACTTGCAGTTTACTCTATCCTCTTAGTTTCTTCTCATTTGATTATATATTACTTTCCACACTTTATTCTCATTCACCTTTAACGCTTTAAATCCTAGTGGTACATATGTCTTGCCTTATTCGCATTCTGTAAGTCTGCACTTTTTATGTTTGGTATAATTCTATACTTCCTCGAACGGCGTTAACAAAGTGATCTTTGTAATGGTCAAATGTGTTTTCTTTGTGGTACGAACTAAGTTATTAAATAAAAGAAGAGTTCCGCGGAAAAAATAGAGAAATTTTTTTCCTTCTTTGTGATCTTAGATCTTATAATCTCGTTGGAGGAATTTAATTGTCAGCCATCTTTATATTTATTACATTGCCTGCAATCTGGCGGAAAGACGTCGATATATTTACCGAGTATAAACATGTATAGGTCACAGTGGATTTTAAAAATTAAATGGATTCTCAATTAAATGGGTCCTTCGTACGGCCATTATTATTAATTGTCGGTGCGGTATATTTAAAGGTCAAAGTTTATGTTTCAATTATTGCTGACTTTCATATTACTAGCACAAAATATTTTGATATCAAGATTTTCAGTGTGAAACACGGGTCTTTGCATGTTGCTTGATGGACATCAACACGTCAAGGAATCATCGGTCAAGGCGACGCGACGGCGTGGTCACCAATAACCATAATAACAAAATGAAATGGGGAGGTGGAGTTTAGTTAGGAGCCGGTAGGTTTTCCAGATTTTTCTCTTTGATCTGTTATGTGTTCAGTGGTCTTCATGTCCATTTATTATAGACGAAAATTTGATGTCAAAACTTCGGCTTTCGGGGTTGAGTCGCGTGGAATGCTGAGAATTATCAGACGTTTCGACAGACATTTCAGTTACCATCTTCAGGGCGAATGTGCGATAATCGGTTCTGTTTGGAAGCATTATATAGGTACAGGCAAGCTATAAGGGTTTGGGGTATGTAAATATACTTGGATAGCCCGGTATCTCATATTCCATTTTGAAAACTACAGATCCGAAATTCTTAGTCCATTTTTCTCACTTTTCCATTTGTTTTATTGGTGTTGTAATTTTCGCAGCAGAAGTTGTTTTCTCCCTTAAAATATTCTTACACGGACTGAGCGAGTTTTGGAACGAAGTTTTTTGATTTGGATTTCGAGTTCCCGTTAGAGATATATATTAATGTTCAGAGATTTGCAAGTCCAGTTGATGGTCTCTGTTTCTGATTAAATGTGTCCATACACTGACTGGAGTTATAAACTTACCTGTGGCACATGCAATGTACCTAATTCAGTCCTTATAAAAACAAATTGAATTTTTATTTTCTGCAATCAAAGCCGACACCATTTTGAAACAGCAGACTGTTAATTCATTAGCGCCTACACCATAGGCCACACTCGTCCCACCCTCTGAACTGCGGTAACTTTCAAGTCAATTAGCATTTGCAAGTCATGACAATTAAAACGAGTTAGCGATAAATTACTGTACCGCTTCGTTAGGGCGATTCATTTTCTAGCTGCCGCTGCAAATGCATTGTGTAGGGACGTCGATCCCTGCGAGGGACAACAGTTATTCCAATATGGCGACCAATTTCGCGGTATAATGGCTGCAGTTCTTCAGTTTCCAAATAATTGTAAACGAGTTTAGCGTTAGGCTTCTGTAGTTTTTAGAATTATTAATTTGTGATAGCAAAGAAGGCCCTATGAACTTCATTCTTTCATACCTTATAGCTTCTATAAATACTCCTAAAATCTGCCTAATTGTTGCAGCACATTTAAAATGCAAGGTTATGCCATCCAGCGTCACTTTTGAAAAGTAGGTCAGTCATACATAAAGCATACACACAGTCATAAACGGTATCCTGTTATAATTTACGCGATACGGGATGTCTCGAGTTGGAATTTGGACCATAATATCGTGATTGCTGACCGGGCTAAGACATGAACCACAAACTTCCAGAATCGGAAGCGATGTTCCGTTATCAGCGTTGAGTTCTTCTTTGTTTTCTGCATTCTGTCTCCCTCGTAGACTCTATTGATTCTAAATAATAAAAATTCCCCAATTGTCCTTTAATTTTCAGGTTTCCTGGCTGAATTTATGTAGTCATGTCTATGATTTTAGAAAACAGTTGTTAACAGCACTATGCTTAATGGAATATCATTTAAATTCGTCACCGACTGTAGTCTTTCGGTATGCAGTCAAAGTTGGACGTCTTTGTTCTAAATAAATGTCATCGGATATATAGTTGTGTTATTTTCTACCAAGCGTTTTGCATCTGGTTGGACTGTATAATTGTCGTACAAAGACCACGCCATTTCCTTAAGGTGTTATTATTTATTTAGTGTTCTGTCTGACGACAGGTCCATATGAACAGGATCCTTCCATCATTTTCTCGGACTGGGACCTGTTCATATACGTTCTTGGCATATGATCCAGAAGTGGTTTGCCATTGCCTTCTTCTGTGTGTGAATGGAGTAATTGTTGGGATGCCACGGAGAAACCGGGGAAGCCCCGGAGGAAAACTCCGTGTTGCCTAGACCACGGCCTTGCCCAACACAAGTTATAAATTCGGGCACCGCCGGGAATTGAACTCGAGACCCCAGGATTACAAGGCCAGCGTTCTAACCGCTAGACCATCATCATCATCATCATCATCAGCTTGGAACAGTACGCGACGTTTTCAGTTTCCCGATGGAACAATCGCTCCTGCCTGAAGCCGTTCCCAGTTTGTTTGAACACGAGAGAAAGTAAATTTAACACGGAGAGTCACACCATGAATATCAAACTATCCTGAATCTATGTTCACCGCCAAACTTTGAAGTAATCGGTGTTGCAGCGGTTCTCTTAAAGTGTTCTCGACAGGCAATATGGTTCATGCTCCATTTAAGTTATGGATCGCAATAGACCTTATAGTTTGCCGTTTCTTATTACACTGGCTAAAGATTTTTGCTTGCGTGAACTTTTCGTGGTTGTGAATGTTCTCATTCGCACAGTGGAGTGCTGCTATCTAGTAGCAAAACTTTATAATAAAATGTGAATCAATAATATGAAAATTAATTAAGTGAAAATATTTTAGAAGGAAAATTTTTCTCTCCCGAGCGAGGGATCTGCGAAGATAAACAAACGCCTACTGAAGATTATACCATCAGAAGTTATTCGGTACATTTCATACTTTTAAATGCTTGAACATCTGAAGCCAAAGCTCGTCCAACCATTATTTTAGGATTCAGTCCGTACTGCAAAGAAAACACAGCCCTTCGCCTTTACGAATATCAAGTGGTTAACCATTTCTGAGGAAATACACACAAATGAAAAATGCACAGGAACCGACTGCTGAAGAAGATGGTAAGTTTAGTTACCACTGGTCTTTAAAGGGTTGATGGATTTGTATTAAATTTAGTTTCGGGTTTCCACGAACATTGTGTGTTTGAATTGTGCGCAGGATACGAAGTAAATCTTTTGTTTCTGGGCTGATGGAACGCCACTGATCAGTGCTGTTGGACGACACCCAAAAAGTGATTCACGTCGGGTCACTTGTCATGAAGCTGAGAATTCAAAAAGAGCCCCATTCCCCCTTCCCTGCCCCTCCTGAAACCGAAGGGCGACTTGATGCATTGCAACGTCGCTTTGGGAATCCTTCCACTCGCGGATGTCTTTGGATTTGTGAAATTGAAAGCCTTACTCTGGGCGACGTTGAAATATTTTCAAGGAAATTCTCATAGCTGCATGATGCATTGTAGCAATAGGCAGTCTACTTAAATAGATTTCTTCGGAAGTATAGTGGAAAAGCGAGCAGGAATGAAGAGTTTTGGAAGTGTTATAGGAAGAAGGAGTTTAGTTATGTAGCGATCCATATTCAGTTTTCTGGTTGGTTTGGATTTAGACAAGGAATCAGCCAAAGCCACGAATATTTATTTATCACTGCCTTCCATATCCACATCGACTTTAAAGTTCATTGGTTAAAGTGTACAAGTGAAAATGGTGCCATATTTCGGCTTCTGTATGTCGCCATCGGGCTTCAGTCGCCAAGAACATTTTTGTAACATTTAATTTAGTTTATGGATATTTTATAAATTCTGAACGAAATATCCTTCTCAAACAGCAGATCGTTATAGCTCGCTTTATAGCTCAGTTCCTACGTTCATAATGTCTTTAGGATGAGTAGTAGGTCTGTATGCATTTATCTTTGAGCCCGCAAACCTAGTGACGTAGGGGAAACACACGATTTGGTCCCGGGTTCTGTATATTTCTTCGTCCTGTATACTTCTCACCTTTTTTATTAATTTCATCACGAATTTGTAGAAACGTTTGTTTTAAGTTTCTATCATTAAACGTTTTACTTGTTGACTCTTCTGTATGGAAAACTTTTTATGTCAGGAAATTTCCATATTAAATTATTATTTGTGTTGTTTTAACTGCTAATGCTCGTCTGTGGTTCACTGATATTCTGAAACATCTTATAAATTCAGGAAAAATATCCAGTGCTTTAACCGGCGTCTTTATTCGTAGTTTGGAGACGATTACCGAAATATTGTACTTAAATATTCGGCCACAAATAAACTGAGTCAACCAAATGGTTTTCCTGATCTGATAGCGATGTTTTTGGACTGAACAGTAGTGGCAGAGACAGGACCAAAGTTAGCGTCTAACGAGGTGTCAGATTGGGCAACCGATTTCGTGAACAGTCCCGGGAATCGATCAGCATTGCACCGCACTAATTGTATGAATAATCGTTTCCAGCCCTGGAATCGCTCTATCAAGTTCTTGCACATTTGTTTTGCCACTTTTATCACATTCTCATCATTTATTTAAACGCTTTTAGAAAAGCAAACTCGAATACGTCACGTTTAAAACCTCCATTAGGATGACATCCGATCTACCCCTGCTCGCGTACACGCGTAAAGGTCACACTGACACACAGTGCAAGCGAGGACTGATGAAAACTAACGTTAATTTTAATCGCGTCTAGATTGCAGCGCTGGATATTAAATGTATGCAATATGGTCGTAATATTGCGTTAAAATCACTACCAAAATACGTGCGTGCAATACATGTTCAATCTTGCATTAAACCAATCGAATGTTTGACCACAGGCCAACTGTCTCGTCTGATGTCTAATGTTCTTTCTCAGACATATCAGGAAATATTGTTAGTTGGTAGAATCTTGAAACAGGTTATGATTCTTCTTATTAATCGTCGTTAAAATGAAGTAGATAAAATCTAATGTGTCCCGATATCTACTGCCTTGACTGAGGATTTGAGTGGTTTTTCTCTGTTTCACCCTTCCACTCAACGTCATTTATGTTGCTGTTAGAATGTTTAGTTTATTTTCGTGTCGGAATATAAAGCTTAATTTAGATTTAACTACAAGTGGTCTTTAACATTTTACTTGATAAGAACCAAATATCTCGTTGTGTAATCGGGATTTATTCCGTACGTATTTTCATACGCGGCGTAAGATGTGTTTCGAACTCAGCGACAATCATTTCGGATTTTATTTCTTAAGTTCTTAGTTTCTTTCGAAGAACACGCCACACTGCTACATTCGATATGTTGTAAATGTTTCTGGGTTTTCTTGACTAAAGTTTTTGTTTAATATCTGTGTTTCTGTACTAGCCAGTCAGCCATTGAATCTGTCTGTCAGTCATACCGTACAGAATCTTTGTGTTTGGTGTTCGCACTCTGCTCTTCTTGTCCAGACAAAATGGAATCAATGTCCTCCCCTCTTTTGCTGCCATCATCACTTGTACAATGGCGACGGACTCCGCTGACATCAAAAGATGACGCACCGCCACAATTTTGCTATTTAACGTGGGGTCTGGCTTCTTTTGGACACGGTGCGTCTGTGAGATTTAAGTGATTAGATCAAAGGGCGCGTGTCGTTTTTGGAACAAAGAATGAAGCACGGGATGTACAGACCTTTGTGTGACTGAGAGTATACGCGATTTTGCAGACATGGCACCATCGCTTAAACGTACATGGGATTCCTGAAACAGGAGTTAATTTCGCTTTTGTTTTTCAAGTTTATTCAGCGTAGCTTTATGAGCCGGGATAGCTCAGTCAGTATAGTGACTAGCTACGGGCTGGACGACCGGGGTTCGATCCCCGACGGGGGCAGAGGATTTTTCCTCTAGCCTCTGGGGCCCACCCAGCCTCCTCTACAATGGGCACCGGGTCCTTTCCCGGGAGTAAAGCCGGCCGGGGCGTAATGCTGACCACTCACTCCCATCTAGTGCCGAGGTCAAGGAAGATAGGAGCTATACTCCTCTCACCCCAAGCGCCTACATGGCGTATAGTGGGACAAACTTTACTTTACTTTACTTTACTTTACTTTACTTTACTTTACTCAGCGTAGCTTTTTTACTTACACACCTCCAGTTCTTTAGTTTTGGTTTCTCCCTGTAATTTACTGGTACCATATTATTAGCGTAAGTGTCCTCGTATCGTATTGATCGAAGTTCTTTTGTTATTTTATTGTCTTTGTAGGGAGTAACTAGTTTGAGCAGCGTAGAGTAATTTATGAAATACGATAGATTTCTTTTGAACGCAGGTAAAGTGACGTTAACGCGATGTTTAAACGTTGAACAGTTTTCAGAAGCGTAGTGAAATATTAGTTTATATAATTGACACGGATTTACATCCAACGGGGAATTTTCAAAACTATGTACCTGCAATTTTTGGTCAGTACATTTAAACTCCAAAATTGGTCAGTTTAAGATAAGTAGGATTAGAGTCTGTGCTAAGTGCGGATCTTATATTGAATTACTACCAGGAGAATGGCTATACCTCACAGTTGTAGAAATAAAGCAAGCACCGTGGCTTTAAAGATGCCTTCATATAGATCGTCATTTTGGACTTATTATGTTTTGACAAAACATCACAGATATGTTGTGTGTGTACACACACGCATGTGATATTTTCTATTCTACAGCTCGAATTCGTATGCATTGAAATTTATTAAATACAAAAATTTCTCAGACGAGACTGAACTAAATTAATTTAAAATTAAACTCTATGGTAACATAAGCCTTAGTTAAATGCGGCTAATACCAAACACCTGCCATTTGACAGGGTCATGACCCAGTTCCTATGAAGAATTACTGCTCAAATGTTCTGTCCAGTCAACTTTACATATATATATATATATACATATATTTATATATTGATTTGTCCTGGTTCTGTTTGTATATTTGTCCACTTGCAGTACTGTAACGTAATGTACCAGACCTGAAATTATTACTGGAAGGCAGGCATAATTGGTTTTTATATGTGACTGCACTAATTTGCATTAGGTATTTTTCTCCACAAGAGTATGTGTAGAGACGTACATAAACGTCTTTAAGCTGAGTGTAAAACATGTTATATGTTACCAGATTTTTTTGCCTAAAAATCCTTATGATCAAGGTGATTGCAATGCCTGTATCACGGAACATAGCAGATTACTCTGAGCGCCGCTCTACTAAGTCTGCTTTGCCTAAGAGCCGCTGTTAAAAGCTTTTCTCTTCTGCGAGTCAGGACTGTAGAGTAACAAAACAACCGAATTATTGGCAGTCGGTGTGTGTGTGTGTGTACACGATGCTTCTAAATGAATCCGTCAATTAAGAAGCTGTTACGGGCTTTAAATCCCCCCCTCCCCCCCCCCCCCTCTGGTCTCTCTCGCAAACTATGTTAAGCGCCTAGGTTCGAGGATTACTGTAAAGACTGTTTCGCTTTTGCGTTTAATGGTCGGAATACTTCTTCGGTGTTATCAGCATGCGGCCTACTTGGATTCAAAACGTTAATATTTTATTATGTTTTCGTTCATTTGCATGTCTGTCTGCTGATCTAAGTTAATTTGGGAATAAAGTTTTATGTATTTTATATTTAATGTAGCGTGTTTAATATATTTTAAATAGATGATAAACATTTCTTGACTATTCATGACAGTGACGTGATTAGAAATTCTTTTCTATGTAGAAGATTCTACACACATGAAGATGACTCTAATGTGACGTCACGCCATGTAGTCTGGTAGAAATAGACCGACGTTTCAGAGATGCTTACTGCGTACTCGGAGTATAATCCAGGAAGAAAGTGTAGTCTTGGTACTCGCGAGAACGTGGGATATGACTTCTGCACACGTGACGGTATATTTGTGGCCACGAGAAGGCAGGCACTTTGCGACTTTTGTATCTTGGAGATAATCTCGAGGGCAAATCTGCATGTTACACGAAACTGTTTTTGGGTGAAAGAGTGACATAAAATCAGAAGGCCAGAGTTGCTCATTCAAGTAGACGCTGAGAAACACGTGTCTGCGCTTTAAGTGGGCGTAAGCGTGAATTGCATGGCAGTCTGCGTGATGCTCTGATTTACGAACTAATGAAAATTTTTCAATGAGATTACATAAATCATAAGAATATAATAAATCAAAGCAGCGAAACCCTTGGGACCTAAAATAACTTGATTCGTAGTGAAACAGAACACTGCTCTTTGTCCAAATTAATGCTAACCGGAAAATAGATCTTGTATTTATTTTTATATGAGAGAGTACAGATGTAAATATCACATATTTTCATTATCATAAATAAACGCAATGTAAAATTATACGAAAATTGTTACCAATGGCACTGCTGTCAGGGAAAATATATTAATATACTTGTGATTAATATTTTATGTTATGTAAATTAATTTTATTTTTAAAAAAACACAAACTTTCGAAAATAATAGGCATAAAGGGATATCTATTGTGTTATTGCTATTAAAGTTTGGGTGTTCGCGGGAGATTTCTAAGTAAATGAATAAAGAAGACAAATTTATTTAAAATTATTTTTAGAATATGTTATTCAATTTACCTACAAAACTGTCTTAAACGCTATTTGGCGAGCTCGTGTCAGTTCTGTGCTGATGGATTTAGTTTACGAAGATATTCGATACTCAGAGCTATTGTCAGCTTTTCTAGAAGAATACTGCTCTGTGAAGTTCGTTCAAGTTGTTAAAAAACAAATAAAAGTTAATATAAATTTACATTCTAGTAATTTATTTAATTACAGTAATATAGCATAAATAATGTCGTGCTCTTTTTCTAATGAATTCATTATCCTGTTAATTTGAAATAAAGCATGAAAGTAAAAACAAATTTAAAAGTTGGTATCTCCTAAAATGTTAATTTCCGGTGCTTGATTGGATCAACACAGGAACCAGACACATGTTCAGTACCCACAATCCATCTTTCAATATTCCACAATCGAACATATTTGGAATATGGATGTGTTATTTGGTGGAAACACACACACTCCGTATTTTCGATTTCAGTTTCCTTAATAGAATGTTCTTTCCGCGTTTTACTGTCGTACTCTAAATTTTGCTACGCTGCTTTGCGTGATTCTATCATGAATTTTATGTAAAATCATTTCGTATTGCAAGTTGGGGGACGACCGGGGTTTGATTTCCGGCAGACTCTGGTACTCTGTCTCACGTTAAAGGTGCGTGGAGTTCCAGTCCACGAGAACCGCAACTGCGCCGACTGAGGGCGTACGTACTCATTCCTCTCCGATCTCCTCTATGCATTCTACATATTTCACAATTCTACTCCTCCTTGATTTCATTATTGTAATAATATTTAATAAATAGTAGAAATTATAAAGCTTACCAATGTGCGATGTTCTCCATTATCTTTTTACCCTTCTCTTTTAAGTTCAAATATGTCTGCCAGCACTTTCATAAAATACCTTAAAATCCTGAGTTCCTCCCTTGTGGTAACAGACTAAGTTATTCTCCCACAAACAACTGACGCTTTATGGAGCAGACAAGCGAATATTAGCTCAGATAATCAAAAATTTGTCGTCTATTATGGATCCTGAGGATTTGTTTTATAAGATCTCACCACTGGTCCCCATTCTAAGCCTGATGAATACAGTTCACACACTCGCACTTTGTTGAGGATCCATTTTAATATTATCTTCTTATTCCCACACTTAAACAGGAAGTAAAGTTAATATTAGATCTGTAGAAACCGAAAGTAAATTTTCCATACAACATTCAGTACAGATTTTAATCGACAATCTTAGCTAGTTCGGGATGTAACTTAACAACTTACAAGAAAGAAAGCAGTGATGTATGAGTTTGTACGACGGTTGGTAAGACCGGACTATTATTAAATGATACTGGGATTAATAATTATGTATAGGCTTACTCTGTAAGAATGGCTGTTTCGTCTATAAAGCCCTGGATTCAAACCTGTGCGTGTAGGCAAAGCTTACAATCCGCTATGATTTACTCAGAAAGCTATTGTGATAACAATTATATGTAATCATACAGGCTTACATTTGTCAGCAGCTGAACTCATTCTGGACAAATAGCATTCATTGCTTGAGGGATGCATTCTGTTTTGTTCGTATGTTGTAAAATATAGTTTCCTCCCTCGTGACTGTCAATACGTCCGGAGGCCATTTCATGAATTGAACTTCTGCATAAAATTGTATTTCGTCAAATTTTTAACAAAGTGTGGCACTTGGATGGAAGGATAGGTTAAGTTTTATAAGTAATTCAACTTTGGACCTTCTTCGACGTTTGAAAAAAATAAATATGTATGTTGAAACACTTGTCAACATTTTATGTTGTTAAAGCAATTTTGCAATTTTGTTTTGTTGTAGTTTATTACATTTAAATCCGTGAATATGTTAGGGAATAATATGAACTGTAACCCCCCCCCCCCCCCACCTTCGAATAATTCTCAGTTGTTTGTTTGTTTGACTTCTGGTTATACCAGAATTATCAGTTTTGGTCTCTGGCTTCGGACGTTTCAAAGACTACAACAAATTTTAAGTACTTCCGATAACACTTTATATAATTCGTTTAATTCACAGAACGTTCATATAAATAAAGACTACGCCAATTTTTTTCCCTGACGTACTTCAAAGAGGCTGAAGTTATTGGAAGAAAGAAATCGTTGGATTATTATGAAAAAAATACGACTAGACCCATTGCTGATGGTAAAAAAGGGTAGCTAAGTGCGAAATGATGTTATATCTAGCTTCCGTTGTATTATTTCTTGCTGCTGTGGGGTTTGCATTAAACAGTTGCTAAGTAACAAAACAGCGATACACATAGACTGCTTTTCCACCATAAAGCCTGTTTTAGTTGCCTAGCAACCAGTTCAGAGGTGGATAAATTCAGAATATAACAGTTACTAAAGGATCATATATTCGTATTGGATATAATAATTAGACGTACGTAGCTCATACGAGGTTTATAGTTACCACAAGTACACCTTCACCGTTGTTTCTCTGTTTTCGCTAATTGCGTAAGCTTCCTTAAAGCCCATTACTGATTCTACATGTTGCAAACTAATTATTGTTCTTAGATTTTCGTGACTTGATTTTAATGCATCGATTCGTTTTTCGGAGAAAAGCAGAGTTTCGAATGTAAACCGTCATTTCGTATACCAACTACTCTGTTACGCTGGTTGTTTCATTGGAGATACGATTTTAAACCTTCATAAGGTAATCATCAGTGTCTTTCTCGGTGCTTTTACGTCTGGTTAATCTGGTTTCCGTCGATCCCTGACTTCCTCAAGGCAGATTTCAGAAAGTTACTTTTAATTAGGCCACGACCACTTCCTCCGACGTTCTTTCAAAATAATTATTCATTAACCGCATTGTCATTCGACGCTATTTGGTCTGAGCTACTGACAGCTTCGTTTGATAAATCACAAACCAAACGCAAAATGTGAAGAGAATGATTGTTAAGTAATTTACAAAAAATGTTCCAACTGTCGAGGTTACATAACATAGAATTGCATGGAAAATCGATGATGAGTAATTAATGGGCAAAGTAAAGTAAAGTTTGTCCCACTATACGCCATGTAAGCGCTTGGGGGGAGTGGAGGTATAGCTCCTCTCTTTCTTGACCTCGGCACTAGATGGGGGTGAGTGGTCAGCATCACGCCCCGGCCGGCTTTACCCTCGGGAAAGGACCCCTGTACCCATTGTAGAGGAGGCTGGGTGGGCCCCAGAGCCGGTCTGGACGCAGAGGCTAGAGGAAAAATCCTCTGCCCCCGTCGGGGATCGAGCCCCGGCCGTCCAGCCCGTAGCTAGTCACTATACTGACTGAGTTATCCCGGCTCATAATTAGTGGGTAAAGATGTTGGATATTTGAACTGGATATTATAAGTTTGCTGGAAATAACGTATACACGGAGGTTCGGCGGTTATTTATGTTACCATTTTTAGGTTCATGAAAAGATACCTATTCAGTGGGAACCGTTAAATAAAACACCGTTTCTATTTTAAAAAATGGTTCGTATTTCTATCGGATATTGCAATTTTTATGGGCAAGAAAAGTTTTCGACGTTTCGGAGTTCTCTGTTTTTACGTACAGTGAGGGGCACCTACACTTGTTAGACGTTCCAGATGAAACGGCAGACCGTTTCATGTGTGTGTGTGTGTATCTCACCGGATCTTGGGCACAGTGTAGGCCTAGATACCGGCTTCATCATACACTGAATACAGCCATTCTGGTAATGAATGTACAGAGTCCCTTGAGAGAAAGCTTACAATGCAGTGGTACAAATGGGTTCTCTGGACAGAGGACGCTCTATTATGACCCTACTATGCGTTGCACTAATTGTAGACCTTTACTAACGCAAGTCTGCTTGTTGCTTAACTAAAAGTGACAAGAACTAAATATTCTAACGAGCATACTGTAACCGAACGTGGCGGTCCAGTAGTGAACATCCCTACTTAGTATTAGGGATGCCTTAGTTTCAGATCTCGACCCAGAGACAGGCTGTCGTGACTGAGTTTCTACGAGGTCTTTCTCAGTACCTCAAAGAAAATGCTGGTAGAATAAATTAAATTACGCCACGGCCGTTTAATTTTATGTATATTTTAAATAAGCTTTGTCGTCCTATCATTCGACATTATATTTTGAGTTACTTACAGGGTCGCTGAATAAACCACAAATATATAAAATATATAATTTAATTCGCGTGCGTTGTTTTATCGGTGTGAGACTAGGTCTCTCTATGAGCGTATACGAGGGTGTTTTAGAACGAAATACTCAGGAGAATATTTGGGCAAACTGCAAAATGAAGACCTCACAGTCTATCTTTAGCACCCCTATCTCCTATTTTGAAGTCCCGGGTTCGAATATTAGCCTGGTAACCGGTTTTATTTATATATAATATATATATATATATATATATACTACTTTCCGTAACATCATTGAGACGTTCTTAGCATTCCTTTCTGCTTAAAAGGGTCAGGGTTCTAAACGTAACCGGAAATCTGCTAACCTGACTGACATTTTCCGTGGTTTGACTCAGGCTGACTTAAAATACTTGGGTGTGACGATCACGTCCACATAGGTTTTGATTACCCTTAACGTATCATAATATTATTTGACGCCAGTAACACAAGGAATCCAGAATGAGACAAGAAGACGTGGAACGGACTGTACCTCTACATTAACGGTCACTTCAAAGTCCAGCGCTGGTATCTGTTACTTAGACGTGCTGCGGGCCCCACACTTGTGCCACTTATTATAAACTTTAATGACTGCGTTAAAATTGAATAACGCTGCGTTGGGTTGGCTTTCCATCAGCGCACAAGGCACGCAAATTTAGACAGGGGTTAGTAAAATTATAACACTGACAAACAACGCTACATTAAAGGTGACCTCATTTTGTATTTAACCGGGTTTAGCGGCAAGAAACAGATTGAGGGCTACCAAAATTTAAATTCCTTGATTCTTTGATTGATGCTAAACGTACGTAGGACTGAGTGAGGATTTGAAGGAGACGGTCGTGGCCCATTTGAAAGCGTCTAGGATATCTTTACTTTCTGTTTCCACTTCTCGCTATGTTTGATTATTAGGGATTATTTAGACAGAAAACGATGCTGCTCATAAGACGCTGATGCTGTGCTCCAGAGAACACTCCCGATGTTCAAGCAATCTGGGATCCGATCGAGAAGGACGTAGTCTCGTCTTATAGCAGACGCCTTATCTAGTGTTATTAGCGTCAAATAGTGTCAAATAGACCCTGATCTGTTTATCTTGAAACTGTTTCTTTAGCTCCTTTCACACAGGCCTGCTTTCCTGCTAATCGTTGAGTACATCGTAAATGCGTAAAACGGAAAAAGTATAAAAATCGACACGTTTATGTTAAACTGGCGCCAGAATTCTTTGATATTAATCTTATGGACTGCATCACATTCCTTGATAAGCCTCGAGAAGGTTCGATGCAGTTAATACGGGGGTTTAAAATTTGGCCACGGATAAGATATTTATGTTTCTCACGATACTGATGTAAAATTTCCGATATGAAAAAGCGTATAACTAGAGTCACGTGTATGTTGTAAGTCTAGTTAACTATGCATATTGCACTGAAAACGAATATCAACGCTTATTACTTGAAATATAACTTTTATGGGAATAATCTAGCTCGCTGACTTTGTTTTGAGGTCTTTGAAATTTGTTCTCGTGCTATAAACTTTACTCACCCCTGTATAGATTCTTTTCATGAACAATATGGGCCCATAAATACTGACATGAAAGCCTCTGTAATATAGTTTTATCGAGCGTTGTCCAGAAATAAAACACACAGCTTGATATAATATCAAACATTCAAACAGTAGTCTGTTTGGTCTTAATATGTAGCAGTTCACTTATTTAATTTAAAGTCTATATTCCCTACATGTCACACGATTGTAACGATGATGGTCACAATCATTTCGGTAATTCCATTACGTATAGCTTATATGATTCCACATTGCATTCGAACTTAATAGGCTTGATTCACTATTAAATTCGTCCCGCCTCCTGTGTCATCGTTAATTTGACCTTTGATAGGCAACAATATACTGGCAGCATGGCTATGATGTCGGTCTGGAATCAATTCATCGCAAAATGCCACGACATCAGAGTGCAGCGTGGTCCGTAGTCTGATGATAAATAACTGTTCAGTCATCAGTCATCACCGGCTCTGTCAGTACCACCAGGTTCTGTCTTCTGTGAGAGCTTTCCTCTTTCTGGCAAACTGGATTTATAACAATCTCCTGTCGGCCCACAACTAAGTGTGTGTTTGCGCGCACTGATGCTTTCATGAACAAATGGACCTGTCTCCAACTTATTCGGGTGTACAGAGTAGGATGCATCACACAACAGCCTCTCGGTAATTAATTTTCAACCTCAGCACCACGTGGTAAATTCGGATTTCATAAACGGTTGGTTACCTGGTGACAGACTCATGGACGCATGACTTGTTGATAAAATGCCTTATCGTGGCAGTATGTGAAGGGCGTGTCACTGCCTAATTCCACATGACCGAGTCTTGGTGATGTAAATATTATTTCCGGTGTGAAGAAAGTGTCTTGTGTTTCGAGGATAAACGTTGGAGAGAGAAAATTCGTTAGGTTCAATTTGAGCTTTATCTGAAGTTGTTTCTTGATGGGACAGACAATAATATAAATTAAATTCGTCCACGTAAGTTCAGTGCAGATCCTTCAGTTTAATAAAAGTCTTAATATGTTAGTTCAGTTGTGCGAGAATAGATCTATTTTGGATCGTGGTTAAACACTGTCTCTCAGAGAGTTCGTGACTTAGACGTAGATTCATTTTTGGAACGAGGGTACGGAATTTGATGTGACAGGATTCGAGAAAACAAAAATCTACACTTAAATTCTTAATGGTTACGTGTTCGACACCTGCTGCCGATTGAGTTCATATACTGGTTGAATTCAGTAGACAAATGAACCGTGGCGCGCACGTCGTTGAATGAGCCCTGCCCTGGAGCTGAATCCTCCGCCCACAGCTGCGTGAACTGCGGGGAGGTCACATCAGGGCGTGTACCTCTCTGAGAGGTCATCAGGTTACGTAATTTCTTAAAGCGCAGTGGTAACTTACATGTACCACCTGCTGTAACTCTCAGTATGTCTGTGTTTTGCCTATGGAGTGTATGCGTTGAGTGTCTCAGAATAAACAGCTTTAGAAAATTGATCTTTGTCATGGACATGCGTTGTTTTCTTTGCGGTAGGAACTTAAATGTTAAATATTATGTAGATGAGCTACGTACTTTAGGTTGGTAAAGATAGGCTGTCATCAACTTTCCGCGTAGCTTATAGGAGGTCAGTGCAGGGACTTGATAATGGTCGACTACTTGGGTTCCATTCCATTTAGAGTAAACGTCGAAGCTTGAAAGGGCGTATGTCCTCAAAGTTCAGGAAACGAATACAATTTTCGGAAAGTAGGATCTTCTGAAGTTATCACGAAGGCGAGTTTGAAGATGGCTGTTTTCTGCGATGCAGCGTCTTGCTGTCTGATAGAATTTACGAACATTCTAGAGGAAGTTGCTACTTCTATCATCAGAGCCCTGATAAAAGTTAAGTACTACAGAACGGTCGCACAACGTCCATGTTTGATTCACACGTGTTCACGGACGTTGGCACGTAAGTTCTTTTGTGTGTGTTATAAAATAAATAATTACACGCCCTTAAAATCATTCACTGATTCGTGGACACCCAGAATAATAGAACATGTTTAATTTTGTAATGAACTTTTCTCTTTGGTAATGCCCGGGTGAAAATTTTCTACTTGCTGTTTCTAACGGATTATTTTCGTAAAGTAGCGAGAATATGGACATTTTAAGAATTGAATACGTGAATTTTGCTACTATTGTGCTGAAATCATACATTAACGCGTCTGCTAAAAAAAAATTCTGGGGTATATACAAGAAACAGAAACTTGTATAAATATCGTTTGTTCGCGGAGCAAGAGATTCACAAGATGA
This sequence comes from Zootermopsis nevadensis, assembly GCF_977971745.1. Classification (NCBI taxonomy): domain Eukaryota; kingdom Metazoa; phylum Arthropoda; class Insecta; order Blattodea; family Termopsidae; genus Zootermopsis; species Zootermopsis nevadensis. The sequence goes on along the minus strand of NW_028259153.1, from coordinate 7,426,965 downwards.
AAGGAATTTGTGTTCTAGTTGTGAACAGTGGAATATTCTGTAACACATTAATTTTTAGGCTTCGCATATGACTCTGAGTTTCATGTTAGCAGCTTCTGAGATATGTATTTAAAATCTCTGTATTGTTGGTCAGTAAGGTAGCACGGAAATTATCAACTGGATATTTTACGAGTTTTATGTATACATTTGTGATTCCACCCCTATAAATATTGGAATCAGACATATATATATGGAAGTTTGCTACTAGTTCTCTTTTATATAATATTTAAATAGTCAGTTCTTACCTTCAAGGAAACACACCACACCGCTAAGAAATGAGACGATTTATGACGTTTATGTAGACAGTCTGACTTGCGTCTGATAAACAGATCAGTCCGTAGACACAAACTGTAAGCAAAACACAAAGATAGTCAGCATTAGTAAAGGGGATAGTGTAGTGACCCCCGCATTAGGCTATAAAGTGTTAAATGGAATTAAGCATCTTACGTTCCCGTATAATGTCTTGTTGTTCACTTCCTTAACACTCTTGTAACGATCCGTCACCGCGTTGTGTTGTTGAACGAGGAGTTAATTCAGCAATAGTACTGAAGTAACCGCATGTAGTGACACTATCTGTGGAACAATATCACTTCCTGAAGAAGTCAGTGGAGTCTGAAGCAGTAAACCCGAGACGGAGTCCATTCTCTGAGTCATTGCATTGTCATAAACCTAGTAAGGTGGAACGGTAATTCAGTCTTTGTGAGATTGTCCCTTTGCTCCAGAGAACAAGAAGGTTTTTGCAAAACACAGGCTTAGTATCTCTTAAGTATAGAGAATAAGAAAAAAAAGTGTTCCGCGCTTTCGTGTAATAGAAGTGAAATTTTGTGGATGTTCACTTGAGTGAAGTTATCTGTATGTTTGAAGCAAGCGGATATAGAGACCCTTCTATTCCCATTCCAATTCCACCATATTGAGATTTATGACAGACTTTTCGGAGCACAAACTGTGCCTCCTATTTCCTGTCTTCTCATTCTGATTTTTTTTTATGTTTGATATCGACCAACGAATAAAATCTTTCCCCACTCTACAAGGAAATCTGTCGTAAATCCCTTTAGGGCTGAAGTATCGCTCTCTTCGTCTAATGTTGAAGCCACAAGTAAACCTGGGCGCTAGGTTTTCCTGAGCCCCTCCCTCAAAGTCTCAGCATCCACCCTTCAGACTCAGGAATGGGAGAGATGATCCTTCGTACACGAAAAGGAAATGGGTTTCGAACAGAAAGTAAAGATGGTAGAACGAGTCCGGGCCGACAAGTAGATTTCGGTTAATAATTATGTTGAAGGCCATGAAAACAGTCAAGGAGTTAGTGGACATTATGTGACAACAGTAATTTATTGCTTGCATAAGTTAAATTATGAGGAACTTCTCATATGAAGGTGCGGTGGCATGAGAACTTTAAACAGAAATTGTTGTCCTTGCACCCGAAACAAATAGTTGCATATTTTAAGAAAAACAATAAATAATTCTGAACAGAATTTGAAATCTTCATATAATCCGCCGCTTATTTAAAGAAATATGGCTTAAAGTTATGTTTAATTGAGTTGGGTTGGATTGGATTGGATTGGGACAGATTTGGCTGCATTTGGTTGGGTTAGGTTAGTGTTCGGTTGTATTGGGCTAAATATCCCTTAACAGCATTCTTATGGCAACACATATTCTTAAATATTACACCGTGCGTCCCTTTGAAAATGATCACCAAATAACATCTGCTTATTTTATAGATAGACCCTTACACGTTTCGTGTGAGATATTCCCAGACTGTACAGTGTAATACCTCTTTCGCAATTAAAATCATGGGCTGCCCCAAACTGTTTTGACTACTGACTAAAGCAAATACAATTTTTAGAAAGGAAGATAAATAAATATCTAGTAATATGATTATTTGTGGGTGTAGGCAATTTGTACAGTCACTAGAGCATTCTTTCCATTTTAAAGTTGTATTTTGCAAGTCTTCATTCGCTGTCAAAATTTACAGTGAAAATGTTTAATGTTCTTAATTTTTATAGTTTCTTTACCATTTAACAAACTTTCAGAATTGAGCTAGGTTGGGTTAGGTTAGTGATGACGATACGCATCAGCAGGTATTGTTAATTCTATTTTGATAAATAGCAAAGATTGTTTGTGTTATTTAAGCTGCAGAATTGTTTCGAGCGCAAACTGCTGCAAATTTTAAACTCATCGAAAGAATCAAAAGTGTATATATTCCGCGAACAGGCGTTCCTGTTGTTAAGATGAGACGGTAGTGAAGATGATGCATTAAGGTGATTGGTTTTATTTTTAGAATCATAATAAACTATAATTTAAAAAGTTGTATATTTCTTTTCGACTGGCAGAAGCTACGGAAGGAAATAAGATACACATTCCTATCCCCGTGGAAAAACACATTTTGATTATTTATAACATATCTTCTGTTTTCAAGTAAGATGAAGAAAAGAAGAGAAATGACATCGAGTTTCGCGTGTCAAGGAGGAGGGCGAAAGCTTGTCATCTTTTGTATAAAAAGTGTTAGCTGGAGGTTTCGCCGGAATTCATCAATTTTTTAAGTACACATTCTTGGAATACAAAGAGCGAAAGGAAGGAACGGGAGATGCCTAAAGACATGAAGATGAAAGTCTGTCGTGTATGTGTGGTTTTGTATCCATCCTCTCTTTGTAGGCAACCCGCCTATTATTTCAGAGACGCCGAGCATCCATCGTGTGCGCGGAGCACCGGCGCGTCATGGTTTCCCTCGAGCCTCGTTACAAAGACCACAGCGAGAAGCTTGAATCGGGGGAGTAGTCGAGAGATGAAAGAAGTGAGCCAGAGATATTACGAGATAATGATAGGAAGAGAGAGAGAGAGGGAGAGAGAGAGGACAGCTGTTCAAGGTAGGATGAAGGTTCGTTCACTGAATCACTAAAATGGAGTCTCCAGGGGGGACGTAACCCCCGTTTAGAAGCAGAGAAAGAGACCATAGCCACAGGAAGAAACGATGTCCCAACCAAAACATCGATAAAGAACCGTAGTAAAACGTGTTACCTTGATGAATACAGAAGATGTACAATGATAGAACGAAAATGGAGAGACGGAGAAAGGACAGAAGGTATAATGGATCTCAAGGGAAGATGGAACATGTTCCATTTTAATCTTCATGTAAACTGGGATCGCTATGAACTATTGGCATAAAGAGACTGAGAAGACATGAATGGAAATAAACCAATGATTAGCAATATGACGTTAGTAACACTGGAAGTAATAAAGTTTATTTATTTGAGTTGTTACCAACCGTATCTGTCGTGACATAAACCCATGAACTCGTAAGTAGGGGATATTTTTCTTGGTAGTAATTGTAGGTGAATATTAAATTTCATTTACCGGCCACTGATTATTAACGCCAGGGTTGGGTTGACGCAGTGGAAATACTGATGGTGAAGAGAGAAAATACCTTTTCATGAAGCTCAATTTTACTATCACACGACCAAAATATTTCATGAAAAATTTGAAAGTTTACGCTTAACGTAACATTTCTACAGCATACGATTTATTATTGCATCTTATTTTCAGTTCGTTAATGCTCTTATAAGAAGCGCAAATAGTCCGTTTATAGAACCTGAAGGTTCATTACCATGTTCGCAAAAGCCCGATACCGATTCGTATCCTGATCAAAATAAAGCCAAGTCCTCATCCTCCTACCATATTTCTGTAAGATAAATTTTAATATTATTTTCCCTACCTGTGTGTGTACGTCTTCCGAATAGTAGAGTTTGAGCTTCTCACGGCGATGGGTACGAAAATGGCCAACTTCTGGGTTGTAGCGTCGTGTAGTCTGAAACGTAAACCCCCACGAGACGACACGGCGCTGCAACCCAGAAGGCAACCATCTTCTTCCGAATAATTGTCTTCCATCTAAAATTTGCGAAATTTCACAGAGCGGAAAATGAGTCTAAAATTTATTTTAAATTATCCATTTAAAACAAACACTATACCACTAATAAGCAAATAAATAACGCGAGAACCGCCCTCTGGAACGTGTATTAGAGAAAACATTCCAGTTTCAGTGGAGAATGCGTAGGTTAAACGTAATGGGATTTTTGTTTCCAGCTTTCGAAAAGATCTGATGCCGACAGGATTATGAGCCCACCGTCTTGCTCCCCCGCGCAGCGGGGTTGCACCCCTAATTGTGGTGTTTTAGTGACTGAACGAGCAAAACCACTTAGTTTTGTTCCTTCACGCACGTCCATAAAGTACGCACGCCATGTGTTGTGGCACAGTGCAAAACAGAGGTATGTGTCGCTCTGCAAATCTAAGGGTGCAACGTATTGGAACATTTTGATTGTGTTCGAGAATAAAATATTTAGGAGAATGTCTGACCTTAGATAAAGGAAGTAGTAGGAGATCTGAGATAATTTCATTATGAGGATCTTTATAATTTTTATTCTTCGTCTGGTAGCATAACGATGATTAGATTGTGGCACAAAATACAGGCGGATTATACAGCGAGGTTTAGATGAGAACAAGATGTAATAAGTGAAAATAAAGGTTCCCAAGTCGGCGTGCATGAAGATCACAGCCTTCTGGGATATTGCGCCGTGTATTCTTGCAGAAGTTGGCAGGCTTCCCAGAGGTTGTAAGATTTGAGGTTTACACAGCGGTGAGTATGAAGATTTCTGTCTTCTGGGTTGTTGCGCTGTGTAGTCTGGTCTAGTCTGCCCTGATGACGGAGGCAGTATGACCTCTGAAACGTCGGTTAACATCGACCAGACTACACAGCTCAACAACCCAGAAGACAGAAATCTTCTTATTTCCAGAGGTTCTTTATCAAGGCTACGATGGAAGCAGTAAGAACCTCTGAAACGTCGGTTAACTTCGTTGAGATTACAGCGTGCAATATCCCAGAAGACTCTAACCTTCATGATATAACGGAATAACCATAGAAGCCATGATAAAGAAAGTGAACATTGTAGTGAAGGTATCTGGGAATACCACACCGAGTCATTTCTGATCGGAAATGCTTGTAGGTTCTTGTGTAAAGTTATCGTTATTGTTGTGCGGTTTTAACAAAGATTTAAATATTCGATAAAATTTAGTGAAAAGGGCCTATATAAAATTTCATGAATATCCGTCCAGCCCTTATGGAGTCGTTACACGCAGACAGACAGACGGAATAATATAGACAGACGGAATAATATATTGTCAAAGCTACTGGATTCAAATGAGCCTGGAAATGTTTTTTTTTCCAGACATTGTATGACTAATGTGATTTAAAGCATTGAGTTCCAGCCTTTCTTATTTTCTTGGACGTATCTGATGATGCATTCTTAAGCAAAATTGAAAGTTTGAAGAGGTAACTTAATTTGGAATCATACTGTATTACTACAGAAATTCGGTAGCCGTAGCCGTAACTGTAATTGTATTTCGTTTTGGAATTGTTACATAATTTTCCTGTTGTATTTTCTCCCGTGAAATGGTATTGACCACACACTCTTGCCATGAAAATTTGAAGTTCAATGATTAGATTATAAATTAGACGCTCACGGACCGAAAGTTGATTTGCGCTTGTTAATGTGGCACTTATATCCTCTAGAGATCCCTTCGTGTTCCAGCGAAACACTTAACCCGAAAATAACGCATGATTTGCGCCATTTCTCACATGCAGATATACGTAGGAACCATGCGTATGTACAGACATCTGTCTGCAAAATTGGCGTAATCCGTTGTTACGAAATAAAACAAGGTATATAATTTTAGATTTCAAGTTAAGAACGTCTCACCGGAACATCATGTATGCCCCATACTGAGGTCTGTTTTCCCTTCTGTCTGATTTGAATTCAAAATGTCATTATGATAATAAAATTCACACACACACACACACACATTATATATATATATATATATATATATATATATATATATATATATATATATATATTCGTGACTTTCCTTGGAATTAGGAATAAGAAATTTTTTTCTATGTTTTTATATCAATTTCAAGTTCATTTAAGTAAACCGTTACTTAGTGTTACTAGGTATTGCGTAGAAGTTCACAGTTCACGTCGTGTTTCTGAAAAATGCGGAATTAATTTTTACCTCCATTTGGTGAAAAACTATGATCACCTGCACTAACACGGGCAAAGATTTTATTTTAACGATTCACGGGCGATTTCAGCTGGATTTTTTCCATCATTGCTTTGTTTCTCTTTCTTTCTGTCTGCAAACAAAGCCAGTGCCGGACTCCGCTGTAAATAGTGCAATGAAAATAAAGCTCCGACATGTCTGTCTATTTTTCTGGTGGACACAAGTAGCCTATCATTTGAGGAAAGCCGCCTTTAATCATACGTCCAACAAAGTACTGTTTATCAATACCGACTGCCTGCTACATGACTGAGGCGTCTTGTCCCAACAGGATTATAGTTTTTGTTTGAAATATTAATAAGTAAAATCTTTCTTAGCCTCTTTTGTTTCCACGAATGGCGTACGAACAATTCAGAACTTGTCTCATTTGAATTGGATCTCACTTTGTACTGAAAATTGATTTTTCGAATATTGAATTTGGTCCGACAGAAAATCACGTTGTTCACAAATGACGACGTCATTGATTTAAAAGGAGACGGCCGTGGCATATTTTAAAATGCTGTCCGTGTTTTCGAATGGAGTATGTGTGTGTTTGTGGGTTTAGAGGCGCGGTAGCTCCTAAGTCTACTTCCGCCCAGGGGGAGTCCAATACTGCACACGGTACATCTGCTAATCTGACAGACATTCTGTTGAATACTCGTCTGTAGAGAGCCTTGGTAATTAATTATAATTTTTAGGATTCAAAAACCAACAGATTTGAAGATTTCCGTCTTCTGGGTCGTTGCGCTGTGTAGTCTGATAGATGTTAACCAACGTTTCAGAGGTCATACTGCCTCCGTCATCAGGGCGTTTCATGACCTCTGAAACGTTGGTTAACATCGACCAGACTACACGGCGCAACAACCCAGAAGACAGAAATCTTCATATTTTTAATTGCCCTGATGACGGAGGCAGTATGACCTCTGAAACGTTGGTTAACATCGACCAGACTACACAGCGAAACAACCCAGAAGACAGAAATCTTCATATTTTTAATCGCCCTGATGACGGAGGCAGTATGACCTCAGAAACGTTGGTTAACATCGACCAGACTACACAGCGCAACAACCCAGAAGACAGAAATCTTCATATTTTTAATCACCCAGATGACGGAGGCAGTATGACCTCTGAAACGTTGGTAAACATCGACCAGACTACACAGCGCAACAACCCAGAAGACAGAAATCTTCATACTCACCGCTGTGAAAACCTCAAATCTTACACCAACGGATTTCTTTGTCCTAGATATTTGTGTTTATGTGATGCACACTTTGGTAGACTTATTTTAATACAGTTGCCAGAATTTCAATTTGAAATTCGGGCACTTGGCTGTTGGGGTCTTGGGGGGATTGTACTAAGTCGCTGATGACAACAGCAGGAGATGGAACAGTGACAATGAAAGCGGACGTGATGCTGAGCCAAGAAAATGCAGTTCGGGTTTTTACGTCCAATTTCCATAAGTTTCGTTTTAATAACTTGTCCCTCCTTCCCTACTAGCCAAGATTCAATGCAGAATCCTTGAATTTTAAATTTTATTCATGTGGTATCCCAAATAAGAATTCCTTTTAGCACAGTTACAACAAATTCTGGATTGTGACTGAACGGTTTGGTTGACAGTAACACTGTAGCGTAAAGTTAGGTGATAACTCGGTTTTTGAATCTTGGGTGTTGGATTCATGCCTTTCATAGTTTTTATCAACCCGTTTAAGTAGATTCTGGTGTGGTAACTTGAAATCGACCACGGCAGTCACGCTCTGTTTTGTAATCATTATTCATGATGGTATTCAAATTTAATCCGACACGACGTACAGACCTATATAGTCAGAGTCGTCGAACAAATTAATATTTTTCTCGATATTTCATATGTGTGGTTTACAGTTGGTTTCCTTACGAAAACTTTGTATATATTTCCTATCTGATTGTTCTGTTGCACGTCAGCTCCTCCGACTATTTGAGTGTCCAACACAACAAGCTTCTCATTAAATAGTATGTTTAATTCATTTTATCTCTAGTATATGTGTACATCTTTTATTTCGGAAATTTAATATTTTAAAATTAACACGGTAGGCAAATTTAGCATTCGGGAGGTTATAAACCTACATTTTCTGCATAACAAATTTGAGTGAGAGGCACCTCATATGTACCTACGCGTGACCAATCTGTCATTCTGTTTCTGAAAAGTTGCAGAAAGTCCGTATGTCTATTTTCTGTCTTGCATACTCAGTAAACACTCTGCTCTGTGTTCTTGTGTAAAACCAGCGACATTTTGTTTTCGTTTTGGATCGGATCGGCGTTTGCAGGACTAACCAGTTAGTGTTTTTATCACACTTTTTCTCTCAGAAAAAAAAAATTATAAGTAACTCAAGCATCTGTAAACCCATGCTTTACTTTGACACGCTATGAAGTATATCGGTGAAGAATTCAAACTTTCTATTTTGAGGGGCAACTGGACACCGCGGTTAGTCGCTGTCACACCTGCTTCCTCATCAAGAAATCCCTCACCTTCGAGGGCTCATATCAAGTTTACAATATTTCTGAGCCAGATAAATCCATTCCACATCCCACCTTTTCCCTCAAGATTCATTTTAACATTGTCATCATATCTACGAATATGTCTTTCCCCTTTAGGTTCCTCAACTAAATTTTGTAAAATTTATTATAATCCCCTTCCGTACTACATACCTTATGTCTTATATTCTGCGTGGTTCGGAGTATTTTTGAAATATTAACAATGTATACATTTTAATTTTATATTGTAATTGTACTTGCTTTCATAATATGAATCCTTAGTCAAACATGCATACGTGTTTCACTTTCATTAAAATAAACATTCACCGCTTGTGTAACAAATTTCCTATGAGACGAACACATAATTAATTAGTAACTGTTTGTGTTTTATATAGAATAAAGCATTTCAAATGAATTTTATTAAGCTTCTACAGGAACATAGGCAAAACAGTATATTGAACCTAGAAGCTGTACAGACAAAAGCAACAGGGGATAATTTGATATTTATTCGCGATAGATTGCCGAATTTATTTTATGATTTTCGATGACATAAGGGGACGGATGAGAATTCATTTCCAAAAGATCCCGGAGCTTCAAGTGCCAGTATTAGTTTTCCACTGACTCTGAAGGACGCACTGGATTTGTATCAGTTTTAAAAATTATATGAGTCCGTCATTTGGTCGTTTACTGTAATTAGAACTTTGACATTTATATAGAATCTCACCATTGCAGACTGAAGTTTCTTGCGCGAACACTTAACACTGATTAGCATCGACGCAAACTGGAGATATTTGAATGAACAATTTAGGACTTCAACAATGCAAGCCAAATTTTCTTGCATGAACACTAATTTTGAAAATTCAAAACTGTTTCATATTATCGCCGTCATCCGACAATGGAGAATTCCTTTTCCGTCCAAAGTTAGGTCTCTATTAGCTTCAACAGCCGTCCCTAACAGGTCCCTAGTTCCCGTAGGTCTGCATCTGCTACTGTTCGTTCGCGGAGACCTTCCCTCTGTATGAGGATTGCCAAACTCTTTGTCTAATAAGGGCCGCTCGGCAAACAGGCGACTCTTTTGGGAACCATCGTGTTTACGTAAAAATCACAACCGCCTACTTTTACTAATTTTAAGCTTAAGCTCTGCACATATTTTTCGTTCGTCTGTTTTCCCGCAAGCAGACACAAATGTGAATATTATTGAAACACATTTTCACTTTATTTAATTGAAGTATAAAATTGCCATAGGGCCTACAGAAGTAGGTATTTGAAACTTTAAATTTGTTAAATCTTGATACATTCTGGGTCGCACATCGCGTGTAATTTGAGAACTTGGTGGGCACATTAAACACCGAAGAGGGCCCAATGGGGGCAAGCGAGATGCGAGCACAGCATTCGACTGTTTTGTCTGTTCAGATTTAACAGAATCATTTTTAAAATCGCAAATCTCGTCACATTCTTCGAAAGTCTCGTCAGTGAGCCCTATCCCTCGCCGTATATTATGCAGTGCAGTCTTTAAAATCGGATTTAACGCGTAATTTCAACTACGCCTTGATTTCCCAAGTGCCCTTCAGGTTTAATGACTAAAACTTTGTATGCATTTTTCAGCTTTTTTCTTTACGAGCTTAATCTATAATTAAACAACACCTCTTCTTTACATAGGCATTAGGAATTTTCCTTTGAATCCCATAGAATTTTACGCCAAAATGCACACAATTCTCATTCCTAATTGGATTGTTCAACGTTACTACTGGGTTTTGTGGATCAGGTTACATTTTGATATCATTGTCGTGCCTTTGAAATCCGCGCCCCTGTATTGATGTTGCTGTATGCATAATCCTAACGTTTTAAACGCAGTGATAGACTGCCCGAAATAATAATTTTTCTTCAACCGCAACAAATGCATTATGGTATGGGTTGTGTTTGTTTTGACTAACTACAGAGCGTGATATTCTCGGCGCTTCGTTATACGCGCGCGCTACCTGCGCGACACCTAGCGATGGTCGTCCACGATTTGCAACTTCTCTCGTAATGAATTGACTGAAATTACGTTTCAGAATAACAATCAGTATCAGCGGCTTTTCGAGGCTGATTAGTGTGATAAATTTGATGGAATGTTGTCAGATTTCTTTCCCAGTGATGAGTGTACACGCAGCGTGGATGGAGCAACGGAAATATTGACACAGGTCTATTATGGTTTAACATTTTGGCTTTCAGATAGAACGCAGGTAGATAGAAGGTTCTCAAATGAGTGACAATAAGAATTTTCCGATTAGCATAAATTTTGGCACAAATACATTTAATTCTGATTACCTTTCAGTGTTAGAATGGCTTCCAATTTTGTACGTCGCATTGTAATCCTTTAATCATTTAATTTTCTTCTTTGGAGGCAATCTCTTTCTTCCTTCAGTGCGCTCTGGTAACAGTGATGGATTGCTGACATTAGGCAGATAAACATTTATTCTGGTTCTGCGCACCTAGAGATCTGGTCGCCAAGATCGGGAGATTTGTCTTCAATCACTCCGTTTTGTACTGTCCCCACGCAAAGTGAACATTCAAGGTTCTTTCTAAACGAAGAGGCGCTATAAGAGATCTGCCTTGTCGGACATTTATCATCCCATCCAATGCTCATTCATGGGAAACATTAACTGCCGTCTGTGGTAATTTCTAGGCACGTAACAGGCACCATTGTGAAAGTAAGGCATGTTAAGGGTCTGACCGATCCAGTACTGGGATAGTGGTTTTGAATCCCACGCGAGACATAGCTGGTTTTTTTTTCCGAATTCTTTTGACGTTTAAAAAAAGTAAAAATTAATCATTACAAATATATACGAAAACTTCTTTAGAGTCGTATTTTCTGCGTGTAGGATATAAGCTAATACGAAAAAGTTTTTTAATATTTATGCTAATATAGGTTATTTAAAAATGTAACTTTGTGTTACCGTCAAAAGAATTCGATGTTTTAACTACAGGACAGTAACAATAAATGTATTATTTTGTGTTTGCAGAATACGCATGCGCAAAGCTGCGCGGCCAGTTATCTAAGTGGTTGTGCCTCGGTTAGCGTCGCGACGTGCCTGGGTCAGGCACTCAGTTTGCCGAGAGGAGGCTGCCAGCACAAGTGATGACGTCACGCCGGTGGGTGCATCTCCTTTAGCACCGACACTTGTTGTATTCTGGTGTGAACCTCCCTTGCACCCGCAACCCCGCAGTTTACAGTTTATTTCGTACTCATTAAGACTGACGAGAAGTTAATGCAGAAGGAGTGTTTCGTTTGACGAGCAAGTTTCAACCTTTGGATATATTTTTACGAAAAATGTGTGTCTCTGAGAACCTTATATTTGTATTTAAATAACTGATCTGGTTAAATGATGTGTGAGTGTATAAGTGACTGAAGGAACAGGTGTGATAAGTAAAATTCTTACGTACTGCACGCTAAAATAGATGTCGCAGTCAACTGAAATAGTTATGTTTTGTCGATGTGAAATAACGAAATACAGTTTGAATTACAGACATGACATTATACTCTGTCAGTGTCTCAGTGCTAAGTTGTATGATACTGTACTTGAATTTAAACTTTCAAAGTAAATTAAATCGTTTTCTTTTTATTAAACATTTAATATTTATCAATGTATAAAAGTGAATACTATTCCGTGTTTTGCATAATTCGTAATTTCTCAATGTTAATCTAGAAATTTAAAAGGAAATAAGTGTTTTGAGTGATTAAAAATGAAGTTACAGTAATATCGTTGTTACATCATTCGTACCTGGTGAACACAGCAACTCAGGAACTGTATTGATGGTTAGGCCTACTTGCAAGTAAAAAGTGAGTGTTTTTTACTGCAAAGCGGGATGTATAATACAACCAACTTTCCCTCGCCAAGCGCATCTGAAATATTAGTGAACTCTTTTTGTAACAAAGATATGTATGTGTTTTAATTAACAATTCTCAGTGTCCGAACTGTTCTAACAGAGTTTTTCCTGTAGTTCCGTATTACGCGTTTCAAGTGAATTATTAAAGCGAAAGGCCTGTAATAGTAATTAAACAGGAATTTTTCGCACAGTAGTGGAGAGTTGTATTTTTTTTTTACAGACAAGTAACTACAGATGTAAAAGTGGAATTTGCATGTGCTACGGTGTTGATATCAAGATATACTGAAGCATCATTTTTATATTCGTGTTTTTTGTGACGAGGCGCAATTCAATCGTTCAGAGTGACTCGGACACCATTTTGTAAGAGAATTCTTCTTGGACCTGAAGACAGGGCTACTGGTACCTCAACAAGTAACAGGATGTATTTCAACTACTCAGTTATCGCAGTTCGACTTCTTGTAATCTTCGCATTAGCAGCGAGTTCGGATGCCGCCAGAGACAGTAAGTAATAATATACAGCATGTCCAAGAAATTCCAAGCTTTTAGTAATAGTCTGTAACATGCACATTTATATTGTTCGTTGGTTTATTCATCTTAGGAGACATTTAGAGAATGAATGCGTTTTTCAAGTACATTAGTTGTGTCTGCGTGAAACAATTCTGTCCCGTCATTCCTGAGCTTTCGAAGCTGCCACTGTTCTTAACTTATCGACACTAAAAATGTTGCGTTACCGTAGAAAGATAACAACGGAACTAGCTGTTTACTAAACACCAGTCGAAGGATGTCCTTTATTTACGTGATAATTGCATAGAGCTGTATCTGTTCTGAAGAATGCCTTCTACGATATGCGTCGTGTAGTCTGGTAGTTTATCGAGCGTGTAATATCACTGATATAGATTTTCTCAAATAAAATTATACATGGCATAAATTATGCTTTATGATTTTTTCATGACATTTATGTAAAATATTTTAAATATTTAAGTATTACAGTCCGATGTCTGTGTTATTATTAGGTTTTTTAAAAAAATGTGTTTGTATTTTCAGTAAATGTGCATCAGTTAAATGTAATCCTTGAACTCGCAATAAAGACATCGGTGTAACGTATGCACTCAAAACCGAACGCGCACTTTTTACGCTCATGTTCTAGCGATTAAAGAGAATTTGAAGTCTTCGGTCTTCATTAAAGATTAACAAAAACTGAGAAGCACTTAGCGTTGCACTGGTACCTTTTATATTTCTGAAGGTCTGGAGCTTAACAACGTTTTAACAGCACTCATTTTACTAGTATGCGTGTTTATAGTAACTCCCCACATCTGTTTATAATTAATTCTGAAATAATAAATATTTAAACTTCCAGTAGAACTGCTTCAATGGTAGGATAAACCAAATGGAGTTTTTCTCGTCTTATCCGTGGACCTAAAACCCCATTTTCTGAACCTGCTTCTTCACCGACCTGTAACTTTAATAATATTCAGAAAAATCTTGGATGCTTGTTGTTGTAAAAGACTGGCTACAAACTTATTTGAAATACAACGGTGAATTACGTATTTCGCGTATTCCCCCCTTCCCGTTATCGGTTCCGTACTTTTATCATTTCGGATAACTTCACACCTTGCTTGATTTTCCTCGATATTTTTCCATGTTCGGCTTATATTTAATTTCGGTGAAATTGCATCTGTGAATGCCGACGTTGTCGAAAGAAAATTTAATTTGAAAATGAATCATCATGATATGGGAAATAGCAGTTAACATAGTATAATATAATAAATTGTGTTGTTATCAAATTGGTATTATTGTCTGTATGTTACGTGGAGTACATCAGATTTATCTCTTGACTAAAAACGTATCGAGTTCTTGCAGGCATGTCTCCTGGTACACGTAATGCATTACGTCGTCTCTTTGTGTATTTACACTAACTGCTTCATTATCTTTGCTTATCCGTAATGATAAATGACATCCATTTATGTACCGCAATTTGTATAACTCATACAGCAAGATTTATTTTCGGTTTTATGGTAACAACGTTAACTTTACTCGTCTGGTCTTGGAGACTATTAATTTGTTGTTGTAGTTGGGCTTTTGTGACAAGTACAAAGCATATAATAAACTGATGACATGTACAGTAGATGATAAAGTATGTAATATTATGCCAGAACCTTTTGAAAGAAACTCGGTGACATTACCTTCTTCATCATGTGCTTTACACACAGAGTATTTATGGATGTTGTGCGATTATCAGAATAAACAGCAATTATTTTCTTAAGTAGTCATAATCAGTTGATATTTGTAATGTAGACTGTTTTAAGTCAGAATGGAGCGAGTTGGTGGTATCTGTAGCGTTTATGAATGCGATTATCTTGAGTAAATATGTTTGGCCTGTTTATTACAAGATCGTACAGCAGAAACGAAAAACTTGCAACTGCTTGGACACACAGTTCTCCTTGCATGATATTGTCTTAAAAATGCAGATATTATATGCGAGGATTCTTGCCTTCAGAGGACAGACATACCTCCATTTTTCAGTAAGCGTCCTTTGATTTCTTTGTGCCCTGACGTCTCGCATTTTATAACAGTGAGTTAATCTGATACTGTATGAATATATATGAAAACAGTCGCGTTCAAAATGTTACTGCAATCCGTCATTTCCAGGTGACAAATGCCAGTTGTACGTAATCGTTAAAATTACATATACTGCAAGAGGGGCATAACGCACCCATTTTATGCTTTCACAAGAAATGTTTTTTGACGTCAATTACAAGTGGCTACCTATGCTGCAGTGTGACCCAGAAGGTCATATTTGCCAACAACATATCGTGTCATATGACCCGGAGCTAGTTTAATCTAATCTTAATTATCAAAACCTTGATGTTCTTATTTCGTTTAATATTTAACGTTTTCAAGGTGGTCTTTCACTGTTGACTCCTGTACTTTTATGTTATGTGTACTTGAAAGATGCATTCGACGTTTCGGAGAAACGCGCTACTTCATTTTCCTTGTGTAGAATGTACAACAATATTACACGATGGACTGTAGAAGATGATTAGGATATTAAGGATGAACCTACAGCTTCAATCTTGTGGGTAGACGTTTTTACAAAATATAAGGCTTGACAACTCAGAAGACTACGTCCCGATTTATTATGATACCGTCAGCTCTTATATCGGTTATGTATATGGCCGGTTTCCGGAATACAGTCACACAAACCTCATACAATTTTTGTTCCAGCTATCGGGGCCCCATATGCAATATTCTGTATTCTGCTTTTTCTAAAATAAACATATGTAATATAAAATCGAGGCAAAACCAGTATGCTAATGTTTACCTTTCTTATTTCGTCGTACTTTTTCGTCTCGTCTTGAGACGTTTTACCGTAAAATGTTATCTTAACAAATGCACACGTCTTTATTGATCCAGAATATAGCCTTCTTACGGTGGCTACGAATAAATATAAGACTTTTTACGAAAAAAACTCACAATGGGTGGTCTTTGGGACTTGGGTCTTTGGGGTCTTGACAATTGGGTGCTGGTCTAAGAGAGTAACAGTTTTTCTCTGCTTAAAATACTAAGCGTTCTTCTGTGGTACTATGGTGAATATGGACAAAAATTCATGATGATCTTTTGACACGACCATGTTCCCAGAAATTTTACGTGTCGATAATGTAAAGAAAAGAAAGTTGTACTTGGAAAATTGAAGAACGTCTAGTGTTTTGCGTCACAGGTTTGACGTTTATTTCTTGTAGTCTGCTTGAGAAATGTTAAGAATTGTCTGTGATTGAGTTACTTTATTGATTGTACTTTTCAACTAATCTAGTCACCTGCCAATAAAATATCCCTACTATCACAATTTTTCTAAGTGGATTTAATCTCAGAAGTTGGTTTTGTAACGAACCTGACATTTCTATGTTCCTATCACGAGAAAAATCATGTTTTGATGATCACTATTGGTCATTATAATTGCCAAGTAGTTAAACTCTCTGACTTTCATTCATGAGCTATTCCATTCGATTGAACAGAAAATTTCTTGGTTTTCGTCAGTCGCTTAACAAATGTGGCCTGAGTTTAAACCGTAACTGGGTTCGATCTCAGGGCTGTTACTACAGGAAACTTTGTGACCATGGGCATCCGACCGCCCGAAGATGGCAGTAAATCCATCTTTGGATACGTCGAATTCAATAAATGCACGTTAGAAAATTTTCCGTCTCCAACTTAATTTTCTCATCATGAATGAAAAATTTTAATAAAACTCTGAGAACGTTTACAGCACCCATTGTGTTAAAGCAAATGAAGAATTGGTATTCTATATTTCTTTTGCGATGAGACCAATTGCATAATTGGGAACTCTATAATTCATAGTCTTCACGAAATATTAGGTGACGACCCTTAAGGGAAGAACCAATTGTAAGAATTAGAATAATAAAGGAAGACATTATTAAAATTGATCGTAAGGAAATAAGGTATGAGTGTATGAAGATATCCGCTGGGGGACACTTGCTAAAACTGTAGCGAACGTTTGGGAATTTATTTTTCCTCGATAAGAATTATGCGTCATGGAGTTATAAATTCTTTGCACTACGTGTCTGAACTCACAGTATCAATGTCTGTGTGTCTGTCCGCCGAAAAGTTTTATATGATCAACAAATTACTGGCTATTCATGAAGTTCGATATGAATGGTCTACACTGAAAGTTGAGCGAAATTAAATTTGTCCTGCTCACTCCAGTAGAACCCGTACGTTATATTCAGCTAAATTAGTGCTTTACAAAATTTTCAGAATTATTTCATCGTACAATAAATTACGTGTTCTGCATGATATGAAAAGTTGAGCGTAGTAAAATTGACAGCTTATATTTGAAACATTCTGTGATATGATTTATATTTAACGAAATAAAAGGAAAATAATTCATGCTTGTGTGCAGTGGGGGTCTTTACTGTTAATTATCTTTGTCAACAACAGTATTTGTGGCTGTATGAAGTGAATTTTAATTATTTTTTATTACTCACTTTTCTATCAGTGGATTTAAATATAAAATAAGTGTGTATCAAGGTACAAAATTTCTAAGAATACATATGGAAAACTTGTCTTATGTACCTCATCTTTCTTCACTTGTTAGAAGTTATTTTCCATGGTTGAACGAGAATGGCTTTAATTATACCGCAGAAGGATCGAAGTTGCAGCAAAAACAATAATGAAATATACAGCTCTGGCGTCGGAATTGTCTGAGCCATGTTACCCAGTGTCTGGATAGAATGATAAATTCCTAGTCTTTTGGGCTGACCGCAGCAGAATAGTAGCGAATATTTATGTGGATCCAAGCTACTCTTTGCTTTCTACGTGTATTTGCTCTGATCATGTTTTCTGCTTAGCCCCCGTATCGAGGGTCACAGTTCACGGTTTTTACTTTTACAAGCAAATCCTTATTTTGTCATTTCCTCGTATTTGACTAAATTACCTGCTTAAGTAATTAATTGACTGATTGGCAGACAGAGGGACTGGCTGACTGAGAAAGTGATGGACTGGCCGAGTAGCTAGCAGAGTGAGGTTTTAACTGAAACGTTTGACGTATTGAAAATCTCTGCCAATGGAAACTGTGCATAGAGATGTATTACTAAATTGTAGAATTGCTAAGTAATAGACAGTTCTTGTTAGAGTCGTACGTAATACACACCGAAGCTTATGTAAATATTGCTTAAAATTTAGTTTCTACCACAAAGAAAAGATAAAACACACATAATTATTATTACATTGTTAGTGCTGTTTAAAGAAATAATCGCTATTTGCTCTGAGAGTTATGCGATACCCTGAATACAGTCTATGGACAACGCGGAGTCATAGAGGTGGTACATATAGTTACCACTGGGCTTTAATGTGTTAAATGATTTGAAGGAGAGTAGGCATTAGAGTTCTTTTTTTCCAGTGATTCTGTTTGTTATTGAGTCCGATGGTTGTTTTGAAAAGCAGACCGGCGAGGAACCAAAGACGATGAGCCATTGGCCGACTTCATTTATACTTGCCTGCTGTAGTGGCACTCAAGTGTCCGGTGCTAGCAGACATTATGCACACGAAACCCTTCGTGACCAATTTGATTGTCCTGAACTGGTCAGCCACTCGGAAACTTTACGGCACGATTAGGTTTCTGCGAGATTTCCAATAACTCTGAGTTATATATTTACGGAATCACAATAACTATAGATTGTATTAAATTAAGTTGAAAAAAGAGGTTTATGTTACAAATGCGACTAATGAAACGCGTATTAATCAGGCTGAACTGTGAAACATTCTACCGAATGCGATAATGAAGGGATATGTGTGTTGTGCATAAGACATTTTTATTTAACTCAGAAATTGTAAATTACAGCATGCACAGGTTTGTGTTTCATTTTCTAAGATAAGTATAGCCGAAGACCATATCTCCAGACGCATTGCCTTGGTATGTAAATTATACAGCACTAACGCAGTAATATTTGAACGAACTTCATGGTATAGGATATTTTTCAGGAGCTAATAGTTGTTTAGCGGGTCTCTAAATTTTCACGCCCCAGTTCTTCAAGAGTAATTTTAATATTAGTTTTTCCCTGTTCAGCAAAGTCATTTAAGATGTCTGATTTATTGAGAGTTTGTGTCCTGTTTTTATTTCCGCGTGTGTACTACGTTCCTTGTTTCTGGGTTTAATTATTGTGATAATCAGTGAAGAGTACAGATTATGTACTTGTTCGTTACCGATTCTTAAATTCACCAAACTTCTATCCGAGGAGAATATTCGGATGTAAGTGAAAACGACAAAGAGCCTTAAGAAAAGTAAACAATCTTTAAGTTGGCTGCAAAATGTCTACTACAGCGAAGCGATTTGAAATATTGTCTTGTGTTCGGCCTACTTTGCAGGGGATTAGAGAGTAGTACAGTTGCAGCAGTTCTGTTTACCGGTTGACAGCACAGTTCATCAAAATTGCAGCTTTTATTTCGTGAAGCAATGCTTTCAAATTGCTTCCCTTTTGTACCTGGTATCACAGCCACGCTGTTTGATATACATGTTTTATGCTTAGTAAGAGAAGAAAATTGTAGTTGAAAGAGAACATGGGTACTTAGTGTATAATTAAAATTTCTATTTGCATATCTTGCTTTAAATTGCTAGTTTCATTCCTAATTCGTTTGTGTAAGTGAAATTAATTCAGACTAGTAATGTCTACTAGTCCGAAACTTATGACGAAAGCGTAAAGCGTTGAGATTCGGCTTCTCTTTTCCAGAACTTGACATTTAAGTATTGCTGTATTCCATCTTTTATGAAACATTTGATATAGCGATTTTAAATATGGGACATTGATACAAGATCCTGCACTTCAGCTACTGTAAGTTATTGTTTTGAGGTCGGGCATCTGTACCTAAGAATATACCTAATTCTCATTATAATGGGAAGAGACGATCATTTACGAGCGTATCTGAATCTGTAGGTTCTTTCTTGTTCATAAACCAGTTTAAGAAATGCCTACATTGAAGAGAACTTGAGATAAGGAAATACTTAAATTCCTCGAAACTTTATCTACATCATGCAATTACTGCATAAATTCATATTCTGCATGATTTCACTTTTAGTGAGTTATTTTATTTGTACGAAAACGGAAAATTGCACTTGAAATAAACTATAAGTACGTAGATGCAGTGTATCCGTCTTCAGGACTAAAAGTCGAGAAAATATTTTCCTCCTGAACGTTGGTATCTACCGACAAGTACACACGGTATTAAAACCACGAATATCATAGATTCTATTGTTTAAAGGACAGGAAATACATACCAGTGCTTCGAAACGCTGATAACACGAGTTGGAGATACTTCGTCTGGACCTCAGCTTTGGCTTCTCCGACGACTTTAGACGTACTATTAGCTGCAAGAATACTAGCTGTTTACCTGTCGGTGTTACTCCACTCCAATATATAACGGTTGAGGAGACCCTCGGAGAGGGCATTTTTTAAAATTTATTACGTACATAAATCTAGATTCTACCATAGATTACGTCTGCTTTTAAAATACAAATTTCCGAAAAGGATAAAGCTATTGTTCTGCCCCTGATTGTATACAATGTGATAAGACAGACACACGGCCACTGCCTGACATCCGTATCAATCTTGAAGGGGTTTCCCGGATAAATATGTTTTCATCATTTCAAGACTAGTAAAATAAAATAGGGCGTGTATCTTATATCCATTTGTTTCTTTGATGTCATTTCACGTTTCATAGTTCTAGAAACTTGTAATGTATACCTAAGTAGCATACGAATGAAATAATCGGAACTAATTTCCCAATGTACAGCACGTAAAAAGGTCTGTAAATCAGAATTTGTCAAGCAGCGCGCATTAATAATGTAGATGGATGTGATAGACAGCGAGTTTCCAAATGGAAGCTCGTCTTACCGGAATGATTCATTACGTAACATAACGATGTCGAAAAACAAATTACTACAGTCGACAAGTTAATACTTCTCGTGTGTTAGACATATCATATCGGGACATCTGCTGTTGGAGTGCTACTGTAAACTGCTCTTTATCTGATATCTTTTTTAAACTTGTTCCTATTTTACTTTATTCCCATTTTAGGGGCGTTCGCAACTATAAATTACAAAAATAGGCGTCTGTCTGTCCGTATATAACAACTCTAGAACGACTGAAGGGGATTTTATAAAATTTGTTATTCTACATTAATTTGACAAGGTTCAATCATACCAGACACATTACATGAAACCCTACAAGTGATTGGTTTGGGAATTCCCGTCCGGGGAATCGAAAACTGAACAATTTCAAAGTGGGGAGTCGAAATCGATCGCATAATTACGAGCGGATAGCCGGAAAATATTCCGGTGTGACGTCACCAATGAGTCGGACAGGCAATCGGCACACCGCGTAGAAAAAATGTTAATTGACCCAAATAACGCTGACATCACAGACGATATTCTCAAAGGTAAAAGGTCAGATTCTGGCGAACTGTACGTAATTCGTACGCTAAGCGTACATTTCTTAACAATTTCTCTCTCTCTCTCTCTCTCTCTCTCTCTCTCTCTCTCATGAATTACTTCCTGTATGTTCAGTTCCTTTATTTTTCAGACGCCTAGAACTGAGTGTGGAGTCCGTTATATTCGGTTTGACGTATTAATAGTAAATTAGATATAAATTATTGAACGTGGACAATCGCCCACTCTCCGCTCAGGGGGCTGCCTCTATTCCACACTGCACGTGATTTTTCATGTTGCACGCTCAAAAACGTCCACGATTTTCCTATCGACTTTCTGTTACCTTATTTATTTATTTTTCTTCAGGCTGGAAGATTTTGTCTTGGATATGGGCCCTTTTATGAACTCCACCAGAAGTTAAGAAATAAAGTAATTTAAAATTCTTAACATTCGCGAATGAATTATATTGTAATATTTTAACCCTTGCGATGCTACACACGAGGTTTGTCGTTGCAAAATCCTGATGTAAATTGATCAGTGAAAGAAACCTGTACCTCTGGCTCTCGAAAGTTAAAGATTTGCAACAATATTAATTTTACGCATGTTACATCTAAATTATCAACTCAGTGTTAAAATGATGCATCGCAAACACATTTTATGACATACAGCTTTATTTTTACTACGCCTAAGTTTACTGATCCTGAAATTCGTCATTATTTTTCGTCTTTCGTGACGTTGGTTCGTCACCCCAGCGATCCCATTCTTGATGATCTAATAGTCCGTCGGCTAGTCAAGAAATTGCCCACTCCTCGGCTACATTTTTATATAAATTTTTATATACTTTAACTAAAAGGGGCGAGAAAGGAATTCTTTCGAAACGTCGGTACTACTAACTATTTTGACACCGTGTTATGTGGTCCGCTGTGAAAGCCCTAACATCTCATAAGATGTGATTTGTTTCGAAACACCCTGTAATGCGCTTGTTAACATGAGGCCACTGGTAGGTTCCCCATTTTGACTACCAATTTTCATTCTAGGCACAAAATGTAGCGCAAACTAGAAGCAATCAGCGATTACAGAGGACGTTCCGTCTAGAACAGACCTTTACAGCAGTTTGTATCGTAACATTAAGTTGTTAAACACACAAATAATGGCGCCTAACGTGTTTCGTTAAAATAAAAATAAAGAACTTTCTACTTGATTGTAACAGTAAAACAACCATAGTAAATCGAGGTTAAAAAGTTTCGCGTGTTAGGTTTTTGTGCCTGAGTTAGGACTTCAGGCCACTTTTTCACGTCCTACATTTGATCCCATTTTGTTGTCTAACGCTAAGTCGTGTATTTGTTTGTTTGTGTGGTGACGCGCTGTGTCTGTTAGTAGGTGCGTGCGTGGAGGGTCATTTGTGACCATGAGTGCCACTTGTTACAGGCCATAGTGGTAAAGTTAGTGGGCTACGTTAACAGAGACTGTCATTACTGCTATTCCATTGTTAAGTTAAACTAATATCTTGCACAGGTACGTCTTATCCTATTTCTCATTTTATTTATATATCCTCTTGTTTATATTTTAACCTTTGTATTCAGTCTTACTTTTATTTAATTCTCTCTGCCTTTGTATCATTTTTATCCCCATATCTTTCTATGTGTTTCTTTATTAGTTTTTATCATTTTACACTGTGATGAGATATATTCATGATGTTAAATCTTAGAAAACTGTACTTTGAATCTGAAATTACTCTTCTCTTCAATTGTTTAAAAATAATTTTCTGCTATAATTATTATTGGTATTTTTTACTTTTATTTTGTGTATTTTATAACTATCTTCTTAAGAGATGTAATTAAATAGGCTTATTAATACTTGTTGAATTCACAGAAACGTTTTATATTTATTTAGACAAATTCTTCACAGAGAAGAAGGTTACAGATGTCCACTCATTCACTCATTCCGTCTCTTATCAATCACTTTCAATTTCCGATCATACTAATTATTATGCCTTTTATACATTCACGTAAACAATTCGTAAAATGTTCGTCTTATTTCTTTCTCTTTTTTTCGCCGTGTTTGAGTGGGACAAGTTTCATGTCTCTAATATTTGAATATCCTGTACAAATATGTCCACGTGGAGTAATGTTTGCAATAGTTGTCAAAGAAGCAAACAGAATCTACCCCATTAGCTAGCGGTGTCTCCCTCACTAGTCCCTGACAGACATAAACCCACTAAGAGCAGATCCGATTCTGCCAATGTTGATCCAACCCTCGAACACCGGAATGCTTCCGGCCTCTGCATTCCAAGACGATCACGGAGGGAAAATCCTATGGCATAGTTCGTTTGGAGGCTGGTGAATCCACACGGAATGCACCCCCTAACTTCTTTGGGGTAATGAATGACTGACAGCAAGGAGGGGTAGAGGGGGTGCATATGAAAGGGATGGTTGTATCAGAAAACAGTCGGTAAGCCGCATTGCTGCAGATTTATTGCGTTATTTTACTCCGTATGTAATCCATAAGCTATGAAACCACTTAAAGTAAAAAGTATTGAATTGATCTTTTGAAGAAAGGAATAAAAGATATCATAAGATGTGTGGTGGTTTTTTACCCTCACAGAAGGTAAATTTCTAGCCTTCTTTACAAGATTTTGCATAAAATAGTTTGTCAGTCATGTAGGTACACGCTGTTTCTATCCCCTTGTTCACTTGACATGCATTCGGGAGCTACCCAGTTTGAAACTCGTTCAAGTTATCTGCTCTCTTTACTGAAGTTCTCCTAATTTTTATCAGCCCCTTCAGAGCAAATTAAATAGTCCACACGCTACTCCCTCCAAATCTTTATCTATTTGCTTTTTATAATTAGAGTTCAATTTTATTTAAAGCCACGTAACTTACAAAGTCCAGACACTCTTTAAATGGTCCAACTATTAGTCATCGATGTGTATTTGTTCTCACGAAACAAGTCATGAGCAAACGGGCGGATTTTCATGAAATCTCGTATGAACATCATTCCACTGTAGTCTTTTCATATTCGCGTATGCACATTAAGTCATTACTGTTGCTAACACCAACATGGCTAAGATATGAAGGCATGATGAGGTCGGAACATTACTACCGTTACTTGGTTTATTACTCTAAAGTGTGTTATGGTAATAAGAATAAGCATCTTTCAGGTACAGTTCTTGTAAAAAGTAAAATAACACATTCGTCACACTAGATCTATACTTAGCTTTCAGCTTGATTTGCGCTGTCAAAATCCTTTACAGAGACATGTATCTCGGTATGAAATGATTTCTTAGGTTATTTAACTACGAATAAGCAACGATTGTCATATAATAACTGATCTCCTGGTTGGAGACTCCGCCAGAGCCCACCGGAGCATAATTTCCGTTTCTTTCTACCAGATTCGCCTTCGTCAGAACTAAATTTCAAAATTTTCCGTATCGCACGATCAAACCCACGCGTTCAGCCAAGCCTAACAAACAGTGGTCTTTTATCAGCAGTGGATTACATGCAATAGAGAGCAAGTATCCTTTTATCTGCATATCTGTCATAACCTGAACCATCGGCTCAATCGATTCAGTCGCACGATAATATTCATGTTGAAACACTGAACACGTGCTACAGCAAACTAACACCGCGGCCAATAAAATGAAGGTATAAAACACGACCGCTAGCTGAACGATGCGTTACTGTTTTTTCACTTGTCTTCTGACTTTACCTAAAGTTTAATATTATTAACACGTCGTTATTTTTTTTTTGTAATCTCCTTTGAAAATTCTGCAGGTCTACTATAAAAGAAGCCCCAAGGGTAAATATCACGAACATTTCCCACGGTTAATTTAAACACTTTGGTTTCTGTCACAAACATTTCTCTCCCTTTTGCCCCATTGCATTTCCCGCCCTGTTGCTCACACGTCAGTGATAGACTCCATATGTGACAACATTCACAATCAAAGCAAACAAAACTTTTCTCCCGCGGCACTTTGCGTGCGTGTGTGCAGTTGAGTGAAACGTCAGCATGGAAATGGAGACACCAAGTTCGTCATGCATCAGAGTGGAAGAAGGAAACATAAATACGTGGGCAAAGGGAGAAAAGAAATGGGGGGGGGGGAGAATTAGATAATTACGCAGGAATAAAAACATGTGAGTAGGAAAGAATCAGGATACAAGGAAATGTGAAGGTTGATTGAGAATTAAAAGAGAAGGCAAATGAGACGAAGGGACTGGAAAGAGGAAATTAAAGACAGAAGAAACTTCAAAAAATAAAGAAGATGAGAGAACAAGTAAAATAAACCATGTAAATGAAATATTTACCGATTTATAAAAATAACAAATGAATCTTGTTCTCAAAAACTAAGATTTGTTTTTCTTCAATTAGGACTCTGTGTTTGGGAGAATGTTAAACTCTGGGACCTAATGTTTGGGTATAAATTAGTTCCTACAAAGGTTAGAAACCTTTAAGCTTAAAAGTAATTGTCGTGTCTTTGCGTGTTTCGTTGTTTTCAACGATTTTAGAAAATCATGGGTAACTTTAATTGTTTAAGAGTTATTTGGAAAATACATTTTTTATTGGTAAACCCACACTAGAAAAAACGATGTATCTTACATATTGTGGAAAGGGTTGAAATTGTATAAAAGTTTACCTCAGGTCTCAGCCTACAGCTTCTTGTGTGGAGCTTCTGAATTGTTGTTAACAGAAAGTAATCAGTTAGGTGGAATGGGATGATGTCTAGGCAGGATGGACAGTCACTGCTGATAGCGATTTCGCCTTGGCCACTCCCCACCTGATTCAGATACTAAGTGGATTGTCTTGTAGGAGTTTGGGGTGATTGACAAGGGCCCGTCTTCTCGACTGGTAGCGCTCCCTCGGGTGCCATGGACACACGCTTCAACTGTTAGCCGCCCTTTTAACCCGCGCCCCATTTCAGCTGTCACTCCATCCCGGATGCTGTTACTTTATTTACTTCTCGTTTATCCGCGAATTTCCTACTTTTCCCCTTTCTTGAACTTTTCTTTTCTCCATCCACTTAATTTCGTCATTCTTTATGGATGTCTCGATCTCTTGCAGTTCACAATACCTTTGTGTAATAAACGCTACAAGACAAGGAAAGAATGATAAAACGTGGGACCACGGACAGACTGTCAGAAGTTTGGGAATCTGTGACATAAGGGACGTGTTTTTTTCCGTTATACACTGACGTGTTCAGGGCGTCTTCTGGAGCACGGTACATAGCCAGGATAGTCCAAATGTTGTTAAGCCAGCCTCAGAGGTTAGGATCACAGAAATGTTTGTCTCTAGTGTCATTAAAATCATACAGCCATGAAAATTTTATAAAATGTAGAATGGTTATAGAATGACAGTAACCACAAGAAGACCAAGATGGGACGAAGGACGAGTAACTGTAAGGAATGGAAAAAGTGTTACACAATTTACAATACATTGTTTTAGATTCGTAATGTTCGAGTTTTAATACGTAATTGAACTCCATGTCAGTTTACTTCATGCAAATACATTTCGCTGGAAACCGCGTCACACCATGCAGTCACCAGTTGTCTTGCAATTTCCGGAAGATAAAGGCGATATATCTTTTCGAAACGTCGCTTAATAGTATATTAACCAGTCATTACCGAACCCATTCACCTTCTCATATCGCTACATTAACTATTTTCATTCCGAGCTATCAATTAACATCAGTGTCTTTATTTTTATATTCCACATTTGGAGGACGATTTGCCAAATGTGGTAGCTCTTTCACTGTGCAGATTTTTTCTTAACTCCTTATAAATCACAGTGGTTTTTCATATTATATACCGTAAACTTTAAAATTAATTAACTGTGCATTGTTCCCGCTGATTGTATTCATCGACTTCGTATGCCTTCCGTAATAAACAGCTATTATTTTTATAAGAGTAATTAACCATCTTATCTTTGTAATGGAGACGCGTTGTGTTTTCATTGAATTCGGAAATTAATATTTAAATTTTATGTAGATGAGCTTCGAGATTAAAAGGGTTAATAAATTTCAGCTGTGGTAGTAATGTCTTTCAAAACTCTTCAAGAACACTCACAAACACTTTGGTTAAAAGAAACACGTGAAAGTATCAGCAACTGGTTCTGAGAAGATACAAGGGTGGTAAGACAAGCTAAAAGAGGAAGTGGGGTGTGTGTTGGGGGGGGGGGGGTGGATAGGGGCTGAGAGAAAATACGAAAATAGGAGATTTGGAGAAGAAATGTCAGAAATCAAACAGTAGTTTGTTTACATGAAGATGAATGAGACGTGATGCAGGGGATGTGGCGGTGTGTGCTTCTAACCCAGTGTAATTCATACAAAAAAACACGAAAGGAAGGTTGCGGTGTTATTGTGATGCTACATTCTGTATACATTAGGGATGACAAAGCTCGACCAGCCAGTGTGAATAAGAACGAAGCACTTCACCCCTTATTAAGCAACTGACTTTATAAATATATTACACTCTGTATTCTGTTTGACGACGCCTTGTTACCTGTGTTTTTATAACTGTGTCCCGTTCTCATAATGACCTGGATTTCTTTTTGGGAGGTCCCCGGTTCAAATCTCAGTAGACTAAACATCAATCCTAATGATCTCCCTGATGATGGAGGTACTAAGCGCCTCTGAAACGTCGATAAACTTCTACCTGACTACAACAAGGCGCAATATACCACAAGACATCTTCATACTCGCCGCCATGAGAATCTTAAATCTCACCGATCGAATTTATATTTTCTCACTAGTTATTAATCTTTATATTTCAACTAGTATTGTAAGTGTGAGAAAGTACTGAAGGGTGTGATTGGCAGGACATGTAGCACGCATGGGGGGGTAGTGAAAAGTGTGTGAAAAAGAGACAGTGATGATAAGGTGAAGAGTTCGTAAGCAAGACACCGGGACGTTACACAATACAAATGTCTTAGCCTCTTAAACTTCTTAAGATTAATAAAAAGTGCTAATATTAAAAATAAACCAAGGGCGTCGGTTGAGGAGTGAGGTTATTTAGTCTCTGAGCATTCAAAAAGCGTGAATGACATCGCGCTCTTGAGAGTCAGGTCATGTCATCTTTTCTAGAGTGAAACCAATTGGCGTTTCATGGCGCCAGCTGTGAGGAGGGCATGAAAATCAAACAGAACAAATCAGAACAGACGCTGTTGTTGGAATTTGTTAAAGAGAAGTCCTTCATTTTCTTTACTGAAAATGCGTGCAAAAATAGGAATGTTTACTTATGTGGAATTAATAATAGCGGATGAAGATGGAGGTAGACTGTTACTTCGAAACGTCGGTATGTTGCTGAACGTCGACACGACGTCACAACCGACCAGCGTCAAACACGGTAGCGTCAAGTTCCTTCTAAACGTCGGACTACAAGAATACGCGACCTCATAATTCAGGAAACAAGAATTTTGATTTTATGCATAACAAAGTTACGAGCTTGGTTTCCTACTTGTGAACTTTTATACTAAGCTTTTGTACAGTTCGGTGTAAATTACTCTCAGGCAGAGATAATAATTGTATCTGTTGCAAATGCTAAGGTGTTCAGCGTTTGTACGCCTTTCTGTATCGTTCTGAAAGGAATGTAAATCGATATAAAAGCCAAGTAAATTGTTTCGTGGGGGCTCAGGGGGGTGGAGGTGTTGTGGTGAGCGTTGTCGGGTGACGAATAGCGTGAATTGGAACCCTTAAGGCGTAAAGACGTTTGTCCTGACGGATGTTTTAACAAGTCCTTCCGCGACTCTGGGAGAAATCCTGACAAATAACGGAATTACATCGCGGTGGGAACGGGGGAAGTAACCTTTCAGGCCAGACTTATGTTACCAACACTCTGTACTTAGAATAAACCCTAGAGGGCTGTTTCCCATTTGCAGTGTAAAGTCTAAAGCGTACGGAATACGACATTGTATTGGATCCTATTTTCTCTGAGGAAGCTTTTTGAAGCGATTTTTACACAATGCGAATGGGTTTAATGTGTATACGATTCGATATTTTATGGTGTATTTTACATTTCCAAATATCCAAGTTCCGTAAAGTTAATTAATTTCTTATCTTGCTCATCATGAAGTCAGACACATTAATAATGTGTACAAGTTTGAACTGAACGGATGTATCTGTGTTATGTCATCGTAAAACTGCACATATAAAATAAGAATTAGGCGTCATACCATGCACTGCAATATTTGAGACTGTCTCCATGTTGCTTTGTATTTTCGAAAGATATTTTAACCCTTTCCATGCTATTCACGAGATATCTCGCTAGGAAGCACTGATCCTCTACTCTCGACTTATTCAGTCTCTTGAAAGATCGCTGAGGGAAACACGTTCCAAAGTTACAGACAACCCGTGTTCTTTTCAACAGCAGAAACTTTACTTTACAATCTTGCAGGCAGAGGAACGTACGTTACATAAATACCAGCACGTAGAAGGGTTAATATAACTGTTTAATACAATCTGAATATATTTAAAATATGCATCATATCGTAGGATATCTCATTAACATATTTAATTAAGCTACTTTTCATTGAATCTCACAAATTTAAACGACCGAATATTTCTGCACCATAAAAATAAGTCATTTATTTTTTATGGTGGATATATATCTGTTTATTTAATCGCGTAATTGACGGACGAAATAACGGACGCACGCAAACTTCTAGTACGATTCGGGACACTAATGAAGAAACAAGTCATTCCACGGAACAAGTTTTTCTTGAAACGTTTACAGGCCTGTTCAGTAAGTTAAAAAATAATCTCCCCTTACTTTTATGAAGTCCGAAGGTTTAGTACCGTGTTCACAAAAGCCCACCATTGACTCTACCTGAGAAATTTGTACTTCAACACTACTAAAATGCATTTTAATAATATCTTCTTCCGATTTTACACCTGGAATATTGGAATAATATTTTTAAATCACGTATAAGTATTATATATCTCGTCTGTGTAATAATTATCATTCAATAATTATAATTGCATATTTCATGAATACATAGTATAATTTTTTTATCATATATTAATCTCTATCCTCATATTACTTCTTATTTCTGAGTTCCAAATATTCTTAGCACTTTGTTCTGAAACGAAAGTCAACTTTAGTGTTCCTAGAAAAGATTGTTTTCATGATTATTTTGTATCTTCTCTCTCCGATATGTGGCGTAATGTTTGCCTCTGACCGACAGACAGATGCCTGCGTCGTGACAGTCACGGGGTATCCTCTATTTCTTGCTAAAAGGAATGTCGGACATCCCAAGCGGCCTCTCTTTGTAGACCGGCAGAATTTTAATATCGATGTTAAAACCTCGGTCCGAGTTCAGTTATCTGCGTGCCTTCAAAAACACTTGAGCTCGTACCTCTCAAAAGATTTTTTGCCACGAATTTATCTTCCGTTGTCTTTGTAAATGAAAATTCCTTAGAACGAAAGGGGATTAAAAGTCCTCTCCCTTGACCGATCTTGTACATTTCTTTCGGCACGTTCCTCTCTACGTCATGGTCCGATCAAACACCGCGCTTACCACCAGACGTCGTCACGCAAGATTCCAGTTTCACGCAACGGCTATTATGAAGATGACTGCCTTGAGGGATGTTGCGTCTTGTACTCTCTCAGAATTTTTCTGAGGTACTGACTACGTCCATCATCGGGGTACCTAAAGTTTACTGGGGGAAAACATTTATGTTGAAACAAAACACAAATTATCCGGGCATTGTCTTGAGAATCGCGTTGAATGTACAAAATTTGCAAAGAAAATTAAAAGTGAAAATCGACCTCCTGCCTCAAGACTCTTGCCAAGCGATGACTCCTATTTATAATTTTTGTTACCAGAGTCGCCACCGTCAGAACTTATTTTCAGTTATATCCGTATCGCACAAGCGTGACGGACATTGGCTATTATATCAAGAGTAGATTATTTAATTCAAAACACTTATTACGACTTTGATTATTATTACAGGTGGTTGGTTATTCAAGGAGTTTAAAGATGTTTTTCTTCATGACTGTGTATACGTTCCTGTATAACACTTTTATTCTCAGCATCAGTTTTCATATGTTTCAGTGAATGATTTACAAGGAAGGAACTTCATTGTAATTACCTCATATCCGTAACCATAACTCTGATATTTCATTATTGGACAGAAATATCGAATAATCAATATTCCGGACACTTTAATAGCCCCATAACAAAACTAGCATGCAGAGGTCTATTTGTTACATGTGAGAACTTCCAGAAGCTTCTGTGAGAAATGCCGTCTTTCCCCTATTGTAAGACGCCATCGATTGTAAGACTTGCCCTTGATTTAGTATTAAGTTATATCCTTTCTTAGACGCCATCTGATATAAGACTCACCCTGATTTCAGAAAAAAAATTTTTTTTTGAGATGGTAAAGTTGCGTCATATTGTGATATAATGAATATATATTATTTAAATCTTGTCCGTCTAATCAAAATAAATTCTTATTAAATATTAAAATATTACAATGATTAACATTTAAAATATTTAAAATATTAAATGATGTTCTTTATCGAAATATTCGATGTTGGCGTTGCATTTTAATAATTTACGTTTCATGTTTATATATTGATAAACGCATTTAGTTTGACAGCTATTCATGAGATGGAGCTCAAACACGGCAATACTTCCAGACAGATGTAACTCCTCTACAACTTTCATTTCTGGCTGATACAAAAACAACAAAAAC
This sequence comes from Zootermopsis nevadensis, assembly GCF_977971745.1. Taxonomy (NCBI): domain Eukaryota; kingdom Metazoa; phylum Arthropoda; class Insecta; order Blattodea; family Termopsidae; genus Zootermopsis; species Zootermopsis nevadensis. The sequence goes on along the minus strand of NW_028259153.1, from coordinate 7,394,839 downwards.
GTTCACCTACTCTAAAGTCATATTGAGCATGATGTATATATACAGAACAACATCGAATATGTTATTAAAATGGAATAAAATCTGGAAAAGAACATCGTTTGATATCTGACAACATCTGATAAAAATATACGCTAAAATAATATATAGAAATTGTATTTAAAAAATTGTATTTAAGTTATTATTGATTTGAATCTTTATATAATTATATACACCTGAAGATAGTTCTTTTAGGAACTGAAACATGTCGTGAAAAATGATGGTCTAATGTAAATCGAATATTTCGATAAAGAACATCATTTAATATTTTAAATATTTTAAATGTTAATTATTGTAATATTTTAATATTTAATAAGAATTTATTGTTATTAGACGGACAAGATTTAAATAATATATATTAATTTTTTTTTAAAAAAAGTTAATCTTGAAATCGAGGAAACAATGGATTACTGGTTCGGACATCTGAATATTCTTGATATCCTTGAGTATTTAATATTCTAGAAATGAAACTAACCCAAGGCGCTTCAAACTTGGCGCAGTCGAAACTTCAGCATACAGTTTCAGATGTATAAAACAGAACAGACTTAAATGACATCTTGGTTCGTGCACAGAGTTACAGAATTAAAAAGAAACCGACGCCCTTCAAGGGATTGAACTTGATGCAAAGACGGGACTGGAGAGCTTCATTAAAATGCATGTTTCACATCGAATACTAGAACGTTAAGCTGTAAGCTGATGGCTTGCTCTCGTGATCCAGACAATGCGTTTTTGAACTTTGCTCGGAGACTGTTCCGTTATGACTGATGGTGAGATTTATTCACTCCCTCCAAGCAAATTCTACGATAAACTCCATGGAGTAGAATCCTACGTAAGAAGCTGATAGTCGTTATTTGGTCAAGAAATTCTCCTGCCTTTTATCCGAAGGTTCATTACCGTGGTAATAACAGCGCCCCACTGGATTATGCCCTGACCCAGAATGAATCCATTCCACACCGTAACATCTTTTTTTCTTAAATTCCATTTTAGTATCATATATCTTAAACGATATCTTCGTTTTACATTCTCTGAATAAAATTCAACACACGTTTTGGTGTGATCCATGATTGAAAATTATTTTCGAGCTACAATCGGTTAAAGCAAATCCTTTCTTTTCAGTTACTGCCATAGTCACATTCAGCGTTATATATACCTGATCAGTTCTCTTGAAACATATCGCTGAATAACCAAAAGGAAAATCCATATATGCATTTTATCTGTTGATAATGTTGAATGGCTTGTCATTATATCCAAACGGATAATAATTCTATCTATTCAATAGTCTATTATTAGTGCTTTTATTATTAATTTCGCTCCCGAAAAGGATTTTAATTAAGATTCATAGTAAACATATACAAAAAATTTTATTCGTGTTTGTCTTAGGTTAGGTTAGTGTTCCCGGATTTTTTGATTTAATGATTTCTGCCCTTTACAAAGTAGAATACACGAATCCCGCCTCTAACCATATTACAGACGCTCTTTTGACCTGAATATTTCCGTGTTCTCTAATGAGTTTTACAATGCAGTTCGCGTTTTTGTGGTAGACAAGTATAACAAGCTGGGAAATGTACGCATACCGTAACGGTTCTGGCAAGGGTCAGAATTTGACATTTGACCTTTTTCGATTTTGCAAGTGACGTCAAGGTTAACTGGGTCACTGGTCTTTGAATCCCGCGCCATAGTACTCATGACCCTGCCTGCAGCTCCCAAGTTTAACTTTTTTTTTTCAGGTGAAAGTATAAAGTAGACGGTATCGAAAAACAGATTTTTCTTCAGAGGTTTAGCTTAATAGCATTAGAAAAATTGCACGGCGGTGACTCTTAAATAACTAGGTGCAAAAGACAGAGAGGGAGGGAGTAATTAATTATCTTTATTTACTGCATTAAAATTCGAACGACGTGGTTTAATAACTCGGAGGGGGGGGGAGCGAGAAAATTAGATTTCTCTCTCTACAGAAAAGGGTTGATAGGACTGTAAAATATATGCTGTGTTAGCCGTTACCGACGAATGTATGTTTGTGAAGCAACAAGCTCAAAGAACGTATTTATGCTGTTATGTAAAGTGGTCGATAAAGTTTTCCGATCTGAATTAAAATTTAAGTGTCTTTATAAGTCTTTGTAAAATTTATTTATCACCATATTTTATAAAAATCAGCTTATCCGTTCTCGAGCCAAGGTTTTGGAACCACTGACAATTATTCCGATAACATTTGCATATTTTAAGGAATTTATAACATTTAGCTGTGTTGACACATTATTTTAACATCTCAGTTGCTTCGTTCTTAAGTTTCTTAGTTATCTAGTTTGATAAATATTTACTCAGTTTCGTTAGTTTTATATTTTACGTTAGTCACTTATTAATACATTTTTAAGTAGCTTATTTTAATTATCAAATTTTGCTCGAACCATTTGACTATATGTATTAATTTCCCTGATGCCACTGATGATGACCTCTTGAGGTCGAAACGCGTATGGCAATAGTGTCTTTTTATAGTGTTAATAGTTGTTTGTTTGTTCACTCTATATTCTAATACACTACACGGTATGCAAAGTTTTAAGATTGTCCAGGTGTTTAACATCTTTCTTAGATACTGCGTACTCAGTTTGATCTTGTTTCTCAGAGACTTAGTAATTAAACTAGTATGTCACATTGTCAGTCACGTATTTACTTACTTAGTTGTAACATTGTAAGCTGGTAAAATGGAAATACGTCGAGTACAGACTTCATGCTGTAAATACAACAAGCAGGGTGTTGCATTATTCACCTGCAATCCGCTTGGTGGAAGCCACAAGGCAGTGGCTCTGTTGTTGTGGCTTCTTGCGCTAAGCAGATTGCTGCGATGTCAAATTCCGGCTCGCATTACAAAACTACGCACTTTGTTTTATACTTAAGTCTCTGATTTCCGAGTTCAGGACTCGAGACTGCTAATAACTTTACGAAATTTTGAGGTTCTCACAGCGGTGAATATGAAGATTTCTGTCTTCTGGGCTGTATGTCTATAGCAGTGTTTCTGAGGAACACATTATCTCAATCTTCAGTGTTGAGGATGGATTTGCATGTGCACATTGTCTCGTGTGTGCCCTTAACTTTTAGATGGTTAACACTTCTGATTCGTATTCGGGAGTTTCCTGGTCTAATTGTCGGTCAGCTGTACTAACTGAGGTTTATCGTGGTTTTCCTTTGTTTGTCCTGATAAATGCCGGGATAGACACTATACTAGGATGGGAGCACTTAACTACACATCAATCCACATTCATTAATCATGCTATCGTTCAGCATTCTGCAGTCAGAGCTATGACAGTGTCGTTAATTAATCTACAGAAAATATGATCCTGCCTGGAAAAGTCGCTGTAGTAACTAGGCTACTGGCTCGAGGACCGGGGTTTGAGTCCTTGGTAGGGCCGGGAGTCCGGTTTCATACAGAAGTATATGTTAATTCAGCTAACACCAATCACCCGTCTTTGAAATCATGCCAGATAGGCCGACACGAGGATAATATTGATTTAATATATGCCAGACGCCAACTTGTATTGTATTCAAAAACGTAGGGCGAGGACTTAATTAAGCCCTTTGGAAATGGAAGACTGTGTAGGCTGTCCAACTCTGACTGTCGCATCATGCAGCTTCAGAAGAAATTGTGACAACGATTGGTGTCAGAGCCAATCGCGCGAGGCCCCTTAAGATAAAAAGTAAGCGTTAGACATTTTAGGTGATTTAAATTTTTGTAATTCAAACTGCGGATTTTAAGACGAAGTATTTTCAAATTTTAAATTTTCTGAAGTCGGGATGTTTCTTGCATTTGTCTTTATTCCTGAAAACTCTGTGCTAAATCAAATGATCAGTGGCGTCTTAAAATCGAGCAAATATGGTATTTATTTTGATGAAAATTTTCTACTAAGCCAAGAAAGTTAGGCTAGGCTCTAATCGTAATTACAAATTATTTTATACATTTATGCTAACTTGAGCAACGTTTTGGAAGGCTGTGTGCCCTCAAGCGTCGCCGCCCACATTCGTCACGTCTGTTAATGACACATAATTATAAAGCGATAAAGACGCAAAGCTTTATGTAGGCCTACTGTTCAACGTGAATGGAGAAACCAGGCGACACGGTCCATTTCTTTCGTTCTTCCTTCTTCTCTTTTTGTTCTCGTTACTGATATTTTTTTGTGGATGTTTATTGATTTTATTTCTTGATTCCTAATGGAGCGCTCAGTTGTTTGACGATGTTCATTTAATGTATGTTGTTTTTAGTTATTACGGAAATCAGTGTATGCGTTTTGATCGCTTCTGTGAGTTGAATTCTCCAACTCTTGATTTCTTCTTTATTTCACTTCTCATTACCTTTACCTTTACTTTCCATTTCCTCCGCGTATTTTACTTTTTTTTTAGAATTGTGTTCCTTTTTAATATTTTGTCTGACACAGACTGTAAAATTTCTGCACTGTAAGAATGAACCTAATACAGTTGTTTTAAAATGATGTATAATTGATGATCAGTTTGTTTTGGTACAGTTTCAGACGACAGAAATATGTATCAAAATGAAAACGGTGAATTATTTAATTCTAAAATATCAAAATTGATATTTCATGTACTATTTTTATTTTCGTCGTATATTTACTCTCCACTGAATTTCTGATCTGTGTATTTCTTACCCTCTTTTATTCCTCACGTTTGTTCTTTTAGATTCTTTCGCATTCCTCTCTGAAGCTCTGCAAAGCTCGCGGCTTGCAGAAATTAAACAAAGGAAAGCGGTCGTATGAACAATGGCTTCAGATTCTAGAGGTCCTTTGTTGTTTCTTGTCGCCTGGGATTTTAATTTTTTAAGAAAACAGACGTATTGTACCACCGACTACAGCAAAATAGTAATTAGGAATTCCAAAATGACAATCCATAGCCTTTTTAATGAAAAAGTCTGTTATTTCGGCTTGTTACAATTGGGACCAGCCCGTTTTGAGACTACAGCGCTGCAGTGCACATTTTACAAATTACACAGTGCTGTGGAGTCATAATGTGGGCCGTACCACTGCAATTGAAATGTGTTTGTGTCTAAATCAGAGACGGAGCTTTCATGTTATTTGTGTTAGCCGTGTTAACCTGGCTGACACTTTGAAAAACGAAATTTTAAAAGTCTTCTTCCTGCCACAGTTTCGTTTTGTAGTGGTAATACGCGCATTGGAACGTAACAGAACCGATCAGGTAAAATGCGTCGTTCACCAATTCGGAGTTAGCTTAAGCTGGTCTGGCTAACAACTCCAAGATGGCCGGGGCTGGTAAATCTTTTTGAAATTTTTGTTGTAATTCTTGTGACATTTTGCAAAGTCTCTGTCTTCGTAAGAATGTACAGCACAGAGAAACTAGCATACAGAATGTACAATTCAAAACGTAACCCTAACTGCAACAGTATTATAAGTTTTGTGACGTCAGTGTAAGTAGACGATTTATTTGTGTGTGTGTGTGTGTGTTTCTTGAGCGTCGTGGCTTTGCTTCGCCTAATTAGTTTGACTTGAGTATAGAGTTTGATGTCTCATGTTCTGGTATGTCATGTCATATGCCAATTATTCTTTCTCGTGGCTGACATAATCACTTCTGCTCGTGAGCGGCGCTGCTGTAGAATCCAGAGGATGGGTTTCCGGGTGAAAGACGCTTACATGTTCCCGGAGCAGTCCTTTGATCAACGTTCGTTATCAACGCGGGACCCAAGCGTCGTGATTGAAATAACAATAACCGACGAGCACATAAAAGGGGATTTCGATACATCGATGACACGAAATGACGGAATGCACGCAACAGTGGAAGTGATATTTGATCAGAAGCTTTTGATCGGCGATAATGAAGATAATATATGACGATTATAATTAAAATAATCCGCGTTCAATGAATAATGTATGTTTTCTCTCATGACTTTGCCAGGATTTTTAGATGTCTTGTTACTAGTCAGAATTTCGTTTGAACTTGAATCATATTATAGACTATTATATATCTGTGAACATCTGATGTCCAAGAATGATTTATAGATAACCAAACTGTTTTCAGAAACAGAATTTTACATATCACAGTAATGTCTGAAGTGACCACCTTCATCTTTGGCTTGGTTTCGTGTTGAATGTGTAATCCTTTTCGGAATTGCAAGGTCATCTACGTGGATTTCAGGAAAGAAATTGGACTTCGTAGTTAATCTCTTGTGAACTGGATTAGTATAAAAGATGACCTTGCCTCAAAGGATAAAAGACTTGGTAAAATATGAGTGGAAGATATCAACGAATATAATTGTAGATATTTTACGGTGGGAGGTCGCTGCAAATGGATGCAGATGTGAATAACTGTGAACCGGAATAATTCTTTGTTACGCGGACACGTAAGAGAGAACTCTTTGAAGAGATCTCCATCAGTTGCTGAGGAGTGAGAAGAATGAACCTCATCCCTGCCACTATCATGGACTCACGGTCCAGTAATCCCTAATATGAGATAGACGAATATATGTATGTAAACTGGAATAAAGCTATATCGATCATAATCTTTTATTTCGATATCGAGTTTAATTCACAACAATATGTTATCGCTTCCCAGTGTCCTGCAGCAGTGTATATAAATAATCCTACACAAGTGGAAAAGAGAGCTCAGATAATGGAAGACAGGCGTATCTCTAAATGCGAAGTAATTTTGAAATATTTGATACATTGCAAATCTGTTAAAACAGTTGTTTACTGCTAACATTTGAGGCTTCGGAATAGAGCAGTTCTTTATTTGATTCAGCTTATTTTTGTTTAGATTTAATATTAAATATGTGAGTTGTGTCAATCCTTTGTTGGTTCCCTATTTCTTTGTCTTCCCCTTTCACATTTTTTCCTTCTTTTTGTGTCATTTCTGCTTTTTTTCTGGAAGAAAAATCCTTCTAGTCACGTACTGTGTGGCTGCAAGTTTATAACAGTTTTTATCCCTATTTAAAAAGTCCTAGACGAAACTCTGATTAGCATGATATTTGAAGAAGGCTGGTTGTCTCTTCGTGCAACATGGTAATTTACTAACGTTTTGAAGAGGTCATACTGCCTCCGTCATCAGGGCCTGATGACGGAGGCAGTACGACCTCTGAAACGTTGGTTAACATCGACCAGACTACACAGCGCAACAACCCAGAAGACAGAAATCTTCATACTCATCGCCCTGATGACGGAGGCAGTATGATCTCTGAAACGTTGGTAAACATTGACCAGACTACACAGCGCAACAACCCAGAAGACAGAAATCTTCATATTTTTAATCGCCCTGATGACGGAGGCAGTATGACCTCTGAAACGTTGGTAAACATTGACCAGACTACACAGCGCAACAACCCAGAAGACAGAAATCTTCATACTCATCGCCCTGATGACGGAGGCAGTATGACCTCTGAAACGTTGGTAAACATCGACCAGACTACACAGCGCAACAACCCAGAAGACAGAAATCTTCATACTCATCGCCCTGATGACGGAGGCAGTATGACCTCCGAAACGTTGGTTAACATCGACCAGACTACACAGCGCAACAACCCAGAAGACAGAAATCTTCATACTCACCGCCCTGATGACGGAGGCAGTATGATCTCTGAAACGTTGGTAAACATTGACCAGACTACACAGCGCAACAACCCAGAAGACAGAAATCTTCATACTCATCGCCCTGATGACGGAGGCAGTATGACCTCCGAAACGTTGGTTAACATCGACCAGACTACACAGCGCAACAACCCAGAAGACAGAAATCTTCATACTCACCGCCCTGATGACGGAGGCAGTATGATCTCTGAAACGTTGGTAAACATCGACCAGACTACACAGCGCAACAACCCAGAAGACAGAAATCTTCATACTCATCGCCCTGATGACGGAGGCAGTATGACCTCCGAAACGTTGGTTAACATCGACCAGACTACACAGCGCAACAACCCAGAAGACAGAAATCTTCATACTCACCGCCCTGATGACGGAGGCAGTATGACCTCTGAAACGTTGGTAAACATTGACCAGACTACACAGCGCAACAACCCAGAAGACAGAAATCTTCATACTCATCGCCCTGATGACGGAGGCAGTATGACCTCTGAAACGTTGGTAAACATCGACCAGACTACACAGCGCAACAACCCAGAAGACAGAAATCTTCATACTCATCGCCCTGATGACGGAGGCAGTATGACCTCCGAAACGTTGGTTAACATCGACCAGACTACACAGCGCAACAACCCAGAAGACAGAAATCTTCATACTCACCGCCCTGATGACGGAGGCAGTATGATCTCTGAAACGTTGGTAAACATTGACCAGACTACACAGCGCAACAACCCAGAAGACAGAAATCTTCATATTTTTAATCGCCCTGATGACGGAGGCAGTATGACCTCTGAAACGTTGGTAAACATTGACCAGACTACACAGCGCAACAACCCAGAAGACAGAAATCTTCATACTCATCGCCCTGATGACGGAGGCAGTATGACCTCTGAAACGTTGGTAAACATCGACCAGACTACACAGCGCAACAACCCAGAAGACAGAAATCTTCATACTCATCGCCCTGATGACGGAGGCAGTATGACCTCCGAAACGTTGGTTAACATCGACCAGACTACACAGCGCAACAACCCAGAAGACAGAAATCTTCATACTCGCTGCCGTGAGAACCAGGAATCCTACTTTTTATAAATCGTAATCAAAGGAAATAAAGAGACGAAGAAGGAAAAAGAGAATGAGGGAGAAATAGATGGACTGAGAAAGGCACTATAATAACTTGTAAAGTTACTGACTGATGTCGACGATCTGATCATCAGTCCGACTGCAAGAACAGTGTTTGGATATGCTGCTCTTACACTCCGCTAGGATTATGGCTCGATCCGTGTGAGAGAAGGAATATTTGAATGCTGGTAAATGTACGTAGAGATCCAGATGAAGCAAATTGGGACATCGTGCCTCAGTAAGCCTGGATGCATTATTCCGAATTACTGACTGCCAGAACATTAATGTACAGTGGAACTGCAGGATTTAAGCTCATGGTACTGACCTTTCTGCGTTACATGGTCCCGCGTCTCAGTTGCTGCATTGCTTTTCACTTATTTTGTCATTAATGTGTGTGTTGAGCAGGGGACGAGGCGAAACGTAGAGCAGTTTCGTGGGTTTTGTTAGGAAGGAACGGGAATGTAGGCCTGATGATCAGTGGTTACGGAACACAGAAATTAATTCGTATTTACCTTTATATTACAGTTGTTATTTTATTCGCTGCTTTTATAAAATTCGACGTTTCATTATGTCATCGAGTTCTCACCTGAACTAGTACAGTGAAGCCACATCTCAACGTTCTATTTCTCTATGATCGATGTAAAGAAACTGGTGTATTTTAAATTATCCCAAATAGTGTATTCCCTTGAGATTTCCATACTAAACGTTGGTAGATATATATTTGTTTAAATCTTGTCAGTCTAATCACAATAAAATTCCTATTAAATATTAAAATATTACTATAATTAACATTTAAATATTTAAAATGTATTAAAATGATGTTCTCTATCGAAATGTTCGATTTACATTAGATCATCACTTGGTAGATATTTCTATTTTCCTCATTCGTGCTGCATCTTTCCTTATGTGATTACCCAAAAGACATGTAGGCGTAAACCTGATTGGTGAAGCTCCTCTTTCGCTTGGAGTGCGTAATTTGTCACGGATTTATAGCCTACAATTTATGACGGCATAAAAGTCCAATAACTAATGTTATAGATACATACGTACATAGGTAAATAGATGCGATACATAGATATCACACTTACCTCTCTGTCTCTCCACATGGTTCTGTAATTTTAATATCAAACTAGCCCTCTTCGTGTTAGTTTTATCCCAAGGTGATGACCAGAGCCCATTGTTTGACATAATACTGAACCAGATTCATCCATCTGCTATCTCACAACTCATTTTTCCTAAGGTCCACTTTAATAATATCCTCCCAGCCCGTACTTGTTCTTCCATGTAGCCTCGTCATTTTGTTGCATTCGCAGAGTCTTGAGTCTCTAAGTAAGTACCCTAGATGGCAGACGTTATGCAAGTGCTGAAACCATTAGGCAGGGTCTTTAAGTACTTCTGATATGCGTCCAAACAACATATTACGTAGCAGGGCTGCTATTTGTTTATTGTTCTGCGTTCAGTGGGGTGGGAGAGGAATGAGGGTGAAAGGAAAGACTGAGGATAGGGGATGAAGAAATCTTTCCAGGTTGAATTTGAATTGGCCAGTCCCTCGTGTCATAACTACAATTTTGTGTGTTCATACGCGTCACCTGTTTGCTACCAGCAAAATCTCTGTACGATGGAAGAAAGTTTTACGGGGCCGATAGCTGCAGTTTCAGACAGGAAGGGTTGAAACGTGTTGCTGTTTCAGGCAGTTCTGCATGTCAAAGGATAATCGGGCAACTGTGTGTGTGTGCGCGCAGAACCTGTCGTTTTGTGGAAAGCTTCAAAACAAGCTTATTACAGTGATTTTGATTTGCTAAGCGGCAACCACATTAAAAACCAATTTAAGAGAGGTCAGCTCTATGGACTCACCGCGGAGGTTGGGCCGTGTACGTGGGAAAGTGATATAAATAACGTTTAAAGTGTATTAGTAATTCGAAATAGATCGCTTAGGTTGTTATGAAACAGAGGAACAGACGAACGAAATGAAGGTAATGGATGAAATGCGAAAAATCAGGCTCGTCGTCGGTTGGCTGGCGTCATGTCGTATGGCGTCCTGAGACTGGTCTTCTGCATTGAATCTTTTGTCGGTGTTGGGGCGATAGGATTCTTCGATTTTGGCGTCCGTTTTCCATCCAGCATCGTGTTCACGAGCAGATCGTGTGTTCATGGTCTATGCTTGTTCGTGAAGCATTTAACAATGCGTATACCGATAACGAAGAAACGAATATGAGCAATGCCCTCATTGGTATTAACATTTCTGGAGAAGGGCATGCTAATCTATTAGCGCTTTTCGAGGGGCGACGCGGCTGAAATTACGTCGATTTCAAGCGGTACATTAGATGCAACAACGAGATATGGCTACAGGAATTCAATATTGACATTGAATCCATTGTCCCAGTGCAAGAATTGTTCGAATGTAGTTGTTAGGGTCGAGCTTTAACCGGAACGTTCTGTATATAGATATAGTAGCGGACGAGAGTAGCCCTAAAGTCGTGAATAATACTTTCTCTTTCTACGCAGAAAGAAACTATACGAATAATAATTTATTGACGGGTTACATTATTTTAATATTTGTTCGTGCGGTTGTGTTTTGTTCTTATCCTGTTTTTCTTCGAGCATTTTTCCTTTCTTCGTGAATATATCGGTATATTTTGAGAAAATTAATCATTCCCGCAACCACCCCATTCACCCCTTCCCCACATTTGTGCGTGTCAGTAGTACAATCGGATCTTGTACGTAGTCTGCCTACAGACCACTGCTGAGAGCCAGAGAACAGCTTCGACGCTGCAGCAGCCATAGCAACCCATCTTACTAAAAGCCTCGTTTTTCCTTCCTCCAGATTCTAATCTAGGGGTTGTCATCTCTTCTACTAATTTTAGCAAAAGTTCTTCCAAGGTTCTCATTAATTTAGGATTACGAAGATAATATACGAGCCTCAAGTTGTATGTGATTACTTCCAGCATGATTACTTAGGATTTATACAAAATTTATTTAATGACATCATTCAAACTGCAGATTTTTTCTGTATCGAATAAGATGGAAAGATAGTTATGACTGCTTATTATGCAGTGATTAAAAATCGCAGTATTGCCTCTGTCTAGATAAGCTACTGTCATGATATTCACGATGAAATTCGTTCAAAGTAGGTAGTAATATATCCGAGGTTCGAAACTTGTGATTGCAAGTCTCACCTTTATCCAGTGACAAGGTTCAGAAAGTCTCATAGCGAATTATCAACAACCAATACCTACTTTTATACAGATAGATAGATAGGTAATGCGAACCGATAAATGACGATAAATTTGGACGTATTTGCTACATTGCTGAGCATTTCGTCTGATTCTGGGTTCAGCAGTCACCTATTCAATGCTTTCAGTAAGCCTTTCTTGAAATAAAGCGGTCGGAACGTGTAGGTGACCATTCAGTTATGACAAGTTAAAGAATTTCTGTATGAGACTTGAGGTTCTCGCGACGGTCAAGATGTCGGTGTTGCTCTTGTGAGTTGTGACGCCTTGATGATTTGTAGGTAGATACCGACGTTTCGGAGGAACACTTCGTTACGTCTGGAAAGCAACAAAAAGATTTTATGTATATTTAATCATGTTAATCCTGCTCACCTTAATGGTAGGCTCTTAAGAATAGGGCTAAGTTTAACTTTATCTTACTGCATTAATTGCTGTAACCACCCAGCCATTTGCTATGTTAAATTAGGGAGAGTGTATTATATAATGTGTGATGTAACATACGTATTTCTTTTTACTGGAGTATGGTGTCAGAAGTTTCATTGTTATTTTTCTGTTTTGGAGACAGCTTCCGGAACTCAGCTCGTACTTTTAGGCAAGGAGTCGCACCGGCTGTCATTGAAGTGGCAGGCCGGATATCGGCCCTTCTTTGTGGTTCATTTAGTATTAACATAATATGCTGTCATGTAGCAGACAGACGTCTTCTTTGGAAATTACTACTCACATCCTGTTCCTTTACATAATGAAAACACGGGCAGGGTTGTTCAAGTCAAAATGCGCTGTATCTTTGTCACTTTCTGGCTTTTCGCTACGTGGAACATGAAGACGAACGACAAAAGAGCTAGAATTATTGTTTGTGTAAATGAAACAGAACTCCATAGAGCAAATTCCTTCTCGAGGATCTAATAGTACTCTGACCAAGTCAGAAATCCCCCCCCCCTCCAAATTTGTGGTACGAAAATTTTTCGTCAAGTGTTAAAAAAATTATTCTAGCTTTTTTAATCGAGGTAAGATCTTCGAACAGTATTTCTGTTTATGTCGACTCCCGTGTGGCCTAACTGATTTGTTCTTTTGTTGTTTTAAAACAAATCGAGAAACGCTAACAATTTTTATGTTACGCACAAGATATCCTCCTTAAAAATTGTATATGTTTAATGCTTCAGAGGATCAATAAATTAAACGTATCCCACTTATGTTAACTATTCGTGGGTTTTCAGCAGTAAAAATTATTCTACAATGGAAATCCACTAACAAAACATCTCTGAATAAAAATCTATATAAATTCTTGGGGATATTTCATAGAGCAGGGGTCAGATGGCGTGACTGCATACCGTGTCCTCGCTTACCAGTGAGAAATGTCGCCCTCAGCGTCTAGTAGCTTAACATTATTTGCCTTCATTGCAAAGTCACGGCCCACGTCAAAACATTCGTGTTCTGAAAAGGGTTAGAGCGATTGTCCGGACTTTGCTAATGAACAGTAGAGAGCGTCTGGAATAATTTAACGTTCTCCAACGACGCAGGTCAGATTGTGGAGAATTACGTGCACCTCATTTAATCTTTGAGGCAGCCAAACAAATCGCCAGACAATCATTCACTTCTCTAAACGATTCGTTTAATCAGACTCCAGATCGTTGTAAACCAAACAACTCATCTTCTGGTTAATCAGATGAACATTTGCCGAAGTCTTGGTGGTTTTTGAAGATGATGTGCTATAATGGGTAAAATTGTTTTTGGATTTTGTCCAGATCTGAGTTTTACTTAACCAGGGGTCCCAAAAATACGCTTTTCGTCCTCTTCTACCACCCCTTCCACCTTATGTTGGAAGCAGAATTCAGATTCCGAAACGTCGTATTTTTATAATTTTGTTATTTAGACCGTGAACAAGGTCTAAAAGAATATTTTGACAAAAAACTTTGTATTATTGTTATTTAAGCAAACAACGAATTACTCATAAGATGGTAAAGTTGCGTCATATTGTGATACAATAAGTATATATTAAATCTTGTCCGTCTAATCACAATAATTCTTATTAAATATTAAAATATTACAATAATTAACATTTAAAATAGTCAGTCAAAACACGGCAATACTTCCAGACAGGTGTAACTCCTCTACAACATTTCTGACTGATACAAAAACAACAAAACGCTCACCCACACTAAAGTCACATTGAGCATGATGTATTTATACAGAACAACATCGAGTGTGTTATTAAAAATGGAATAAAAAATCTGAAAAAAGAACATCGTTTGATATCTGGTAAAAATCTGATAAAAATGTACGCTAGCATAATGTATGAAAATTGTATTTGAATTATTTATCGTTTTGAAGTTTTATATAATTATATACACCTGAGGATGGTTCTTTTAGGAACTGAAACATGTCGTGAAACATGAAAAATGATGGTCTAATGTAAATCGAATATTTCGATAAAGAACATCATTTAATATTTTAAATATTTTAAATGTTAATTATTGTAATATTTTAATATTTAATAAGAATTATTGTGATTAGACGGACAAGATTTAATATAAACGAATTACTCGTTAATCAGACTATTAATAATTCTCTATTTTACTTATGATTTAAGTTTTGTAATTGATTTTTTTAAATCTACGAACCAAACGATGGCCGGTTTCTGTACAATTATTTTTAATATCGTGATATTTGGGATTCTGAGGGTCATGAAGACGTTGTTGTTGGTCTCTGGGTTTTAACGCCATGTGGACTTATATGCCTGAAATGGGAGGGGGTACTTCAGCCCTGAAGATGGAGGCAGCCCCTCCCCCAGGAAACGTGGTATCTATCTCCACACACTGTCACAATCCACAAGACCAACATCGACACCTTTCGATTGTGTCCTCTTCTCATCTTCGTTTAAGTAATCCTCATTTTTTCTCAGATTCCCTCGACACTTCAGAACTATCACGAGTAGGTTGATGAAAGCTGAAATATAATAGTTGTAAGAGAAATATTTAGATTATTTAGTATTTTAAGGTCAGTGGATAAAACAGAATTTTGAACATTCTAGTATCGTCACTTCTATCCTTGTAACTTACTGTGTTCTTTTTTTTAAGTTTGCAAGTAAAACAATTATTTCTTGTCGTAACCCAGGAGCTGGAGTAGCAATAATATTGTGGAAAATGTAGTTGTATAGTATTTTAATTATAGTCAAATTGCAGAAAAAAGTATAAGACTGTAACACTTGCTGTTACATTATACATAAAACAGTCCTGTGAACTACTTCTAGCTTTTTATTCACGGATCGTTAAATTTACTGCTTTTTGATAGGCGGTGCCTGTATATTTCTTCTTCTCCTCTTTTCCCGTCTTTCTGTCTTTCTATTGCTTTAAAGTCCGGGGCTCTATCTGGGTTCCATCCTTCCTTCCTTCCTTCCTTTTAACAATCAATATACCCTCACACCCCGAGGATTATCTGACACGAGCTGAACCTAAGTCCTTTTGTACATACTCCTCACAAGTGCAATGGTGTTTGAAAACTTTAGGATTACTTCAATCTCTTTTCTTTTACTTTTTTATCTCCTTCCCATTTCTTTTTCACGACAGCAGCCTGTAATGATGGGTATCAGTATTAAAAGGGTCCTAGAATAAAAGCGAGCTAATTAAGTCGTGTTTCCATAGGAGTTTAATCTAAAATTGCCTTAGCTAAAACCTTGAAGATCTCCAGTCGACTGCGCTCAAACGCTTGGACTCTCAGGCTTATTGCATTGTATAGACCTCGCTTCATTTCCAGTATCTTGAAGTTTTCTTATTACGTAATCTTGTCGTCTACATTTAAAGGACATCTTAGCTAATGTTATTTTTAATCAACAAAATAGTGGAACGCCGAGAGTGATCTGTACGTCATATGTGGGTTTTAAGACGAAATATTTCATGTAATTAAAATTTTTTGTGTTGAAAGCAGACTGATTTTTAAAAACATGTTGAAAAGTTTTAACTTAAATTATTCGTGGCTACGGGTTCTAATGTAGACTTCTGTCACACTAAAATTCCAAACTGTAGCCATTTTGTTAAAATGTATTTACAAAATTGCCCGTAGAAAGATATGTCGCATATTTGACTAATATTTCTTTTTACTCGTACATTTCAGAAAGCACGCAGTCGTACATCGAGAGTTCAGGGTTAATGTGTTAAACCGATTTGTTAATAATTGCCATTTTAGGCTAGTCTCCCCTATCTATAAATCACCTCAACACTCAGTTTATTTTCGTTTTTAACATTTTGGCTACATATTTATATGAAGGCATATTGCATTATTTCCTTGCAAATAACCGTTGACCTATTAGGTTTAAATGTAATAATACTTTCATCTAGTCCTGGAGCTGGGGTTTCTAATCGGAGATCATTTGGGATTTCCGCCCTATTCTTCATCACGAGCTACTTAGTGGAATCACATCCCGTTACCATCATTTTCATGGAGGGACGGAGGAAAACCACTGACACACTAGCCAGGAGAACCGGTATGCGCGCCGAGATTCGAATACTGGAACTCCCGAATACGAAATAATTACTCTAAACGGTACACTCATTTCATACTTACCATATCGTAACAAAAAATGATATATCATAGCAACAGTTAATCGATTATAGAATTCAGAGATTGTCTTAAGAGATCTGGAAGTGGGCTAGATAAATTTCGTTCTTTACTCGTTTAAGTTAGTGGCGAAACAACACTAATTGGTACATCTACGTCTTTATTATGAACGAAGTTCTGAGACAAAGACAAAGCCCTGTGAGTAATGGATGAAAAAGACGTAAAACTGTCGCTTCCTTTCATACTAAATTTCCGCTCGCTTTGGTATTGGAAACACAGTAAAAGGGGAATAATTTTTAAAGCGCATGCCAGAATGTTTCATGAAGTGTAAACAGCTCACTTTCTTTACTCATTAATCATAATCAGAATCACAAAAAGAGAAGCTATCAAGAAGTTTAGAAACTTAAACTTTTCTTCTCGCCAAAGTTTACAGCTTTTAGTCCACTGCTTCTTAGTGAGTGTGATGTATATTGTCCATAATATGACTATAAGTTAAAATATATAATAAAATACAGGTCAATACACAAAACTATATTTGGGTGTTAAAATTTAAATGTTAAAATTTAAAATTTTAAATTAGCGCTATTCATCACTATAAGGATGTTACATTTGAGCGCTTTCATTCATTTCACAACATGTTTCGATGTAATACATCATCTTCAGGTGTTTTTTTTTTTTGGTGTTGACCTGTATTTTGTTATATATTTTAATCCAAAACACAAACATGACGCATGTAAACCTTAAACTTATGACTATAAGTCTTCACAATTAAGGCAGTTGAGGGCGATCATATTATGAAGCAAAACAAAGGAAATGCTTTTTAAATTAGATAAACTGTCTGATGAGAGAGAAGTGTTAATGACATTTCATTACTAATAAAACCTTTATTTGGAAACATTGGAGCAGAGGAACCTGTAAACGAGTTTCACGACGTTTATCTCGGTGGAAATTGCTTTGAGGGCCTAACAGAATGTAGGAATGTTAAACGGAATCTTCATAATGTTTTATCTTCTCCAAGGATTCGTTGAGGAAATCAGTGAGGATATGGTGGGTTGGATGTGCGTCGCCTGTGGAGTCCCAGTCGATTGAAACCTTCAAATTGTGGCAGTGGACGCTTTCCTGATTTCTTGCCAGAATAGTAGTTGTCGAAACTATACTCTTTCTTCGTAATAAGTAATTTTATTTTCCACTGTTAGACAGTGCCGTACATCTCGGCGTCCTTACAATGTCAGAAATATGTGGAGTTAGATTTCCAATGAGGTGGGATTTTTAATCACCGTGTCACCAACTAAATTATTACTACATATATTTATTCTTCAAGTCTATACACAAACCATTTTAATATTGATGTTTAAAATTAAAATTGATATAAATAATTCGCGCTATTCATCGTTTTTCTCGATGTTACAATTTGCGCTATATATTACAACATGTTTCGATGTCTCAGCATCATCTTCAGGTTTATTTTTTAAAACTATTCAATATTTTTTAATGCACACTTTTCGGTAATTGTAGATTGTAGGTTGTAGTTGTGGATGCTCCTTTTATCTTCTGATTCTTTGCATATTATGTGGCGTGTTTATATTATTTTGTTCATTATTTCTGTGAAATTATCAACAATATAATTAACATTATTAATATTATTCATACGTAAATGAGTTTGGACATCGTTATAAAAATTTTCATTATATTTTAAATTTCACGTACCCCTTAAGATGTCTTCGCGTGCCCCAGGTTGAATACCACTGCACTACACGGTGCAACGTCCCACCAGGTTGCCACAATATAATCAGATTTCTCCTCTCTAAACACTCTGTTTCAACTGCTGATGTGAACGTAATTATAAATGTTACGATGTAAGACGTTTGATGGAAGCTGTCGAAAAATATTTTGAGTGAACAAACCCTTCATTCACTTAGACTGAGAAAAATGACGAAACAGACTCAGGATAGATTCGAATCAGCTGTTTTCCCGAATACAAATCGAGGGCACTGCTGTTTCTCGCTTGGGTGGTACTAAAAGGTCGGTGGTGTTGTATTTTGAGTAGTAAGCTCTGAAAATTAACCTATGTGAACAGAAGGAACCCATGAAAAATCTGCTGGATTAACTTGAATTAGGAGATAGCTGTCTTCTGGGTTGTTTGCGCCGTGTAGTCTGGTAGAAGTTTACCCACGTTTCAGAGTTGCTTGCTGTCTCCATCATCAGGGCGATGAGTCCTCAATGTCGGTAAACCTCTACCAGATTACGCCGCTCAACGACCCAGAAGACAGCCATCTCCAGACTCATCGCAGTGAAAACCTCAAACCCTAAAACCTCAACTAGTTCTGATTTAGCTACGAATCACGGACCGTTGTGTTTCACGTATATAACAGGCAGTTACATAATGTGACATTGAGATAAGAGTAGGTGAGGATATGTCGAAGGAAACGTGCTGTGTTTCTTATTGGTTAATCGGTAAGTTGACTGATTGTATCTATCAGTCTTATTCAGTCGTCTTTTTAGTCGTGTTTCTTTGTGTAAGTATACTTTACCAAATCCACTTCACGTTTATCTGACACTAGCAGTGTGAAAAGAAAAATTGATTGTGCATTAAAAATGCACCCATCTGTAAACGTTGACTTAAATCTTTAATTTAAATTAGTGATAATCGATATCAAAACATTTTCCAATTTGAAATCCCAGAAGGACATGAATGGTCTTTCAAATTAAACCTGCTGCTACAGCACCATTAATTTCTTTTTTTCCTCTATCATTTGAAGCTTAGGGATAATCACGAAAGACCCTTTGAACCTTGGTCTCGCCTGCTCGTGATTAATGAAGATGAATGGCAGCCACAGGGCATTTCAGACGCCAGAATCAAATCCATCCGGCGCGCCTTTATGGACATATCGGACTGTTTGCTGGATTCCTCTCATTATGGCGAATGGGACGAGTATTACAGCGTGAAAGATACAGTTGTCAATGGTTGAACTCGATACGTCATTTGAGTGTCAGTGATGATCAGTTCATTGGTGGGAACCAAATAATTGAAGTACGTAATTCATAGAAACATGAGCCTAAATACCGACTTGACAATTATAGTTGCAAATGAAGATCCCCAGTCGGAATAATTAACATGTTAATTTTGTTTCAACCGAAACGTTAATTCACATCTGTAGTTTATTTCTGATACGTAAGAAATATAGGCGTTCTATTTCATTCTTTGTTTATTAAACAGAGGTTTATCAACTGCAATGTTTGTATGACGGCACTTGTGTTTGTAGTCAAAACAGTAGATTATGAAGTCGTCATTTCTTTTGGAAGTAATGAAATTATGTTACGTATCATATTGTAAATTATGATTGTATATGTATGTATTTCGCCTCCGTGACACTATTTCCACGGGAGGGGAGAAGCAATGGCGCTTATTACGTACAATTCCATTAATTAACTTAACTGCAACCCCCTCTGGCTTCGTAAATAGGCTACAAGAATTTTATTTTCTTCTCTACACTAAACCAATTAACCTATCCCCATCTTGTGAGCAATGAAACAGCGTCGCTTACAGATGGAATGGTGACAGAACGGGGGAGAGAATAAGGCTTCGGAAGTCGCGTGCCCCTCTCCCTCTTTGGCTCACGCCCACGTACTCGCCTGTTAGGGGCCGCCGGTGTTAGGTTAGTGCCGCGGAAGATATCGGGTAGGCACAGGCCCCCGATTTTCATGCAGCAGTTTCTGGTCAGACTTGTTTTGGATTCGAGAGGTCACTGGTTAGATTCTCGACCTAGAAGGCGGATGTGCTGACATTTTCGTTATTCATTGCCATCTCCGTATTTTATTCATTCTTTCCCTTCTGCTTTGTCGTTTTCACTTACCCTCGTCACCATTTCCTTCGTATTTCCCTCCACGTTATTATTCTCTCATAACTTTGCTGCCTATTTATAGTCGTTTTCTCCGTAATCATATTTTCATTTCTGTGTTTCTAAAATTGTCTTCTGTGTTTCGTCCTTCCGTCTTCCTCTGCTTGCGACAGACATGTAAAAGTATAGAATCCATTGAGCTTCTGTATTCGGTCTCTGGGGTTCAGACGCCTGGGTGTTACAACGTGACGGACTTTTTCAATTGTGACTCCATGATCTGAAAGGGGTAACCAAATTTTGCGTTATATTCTGTGACCTGTAAACAGGAAATCACGTAGTAGTTGACAGTGTATCAGAATCCCTGTTCCTTACTGTGTACGTATCAAGCAAGCTTATAAATCGAAGTTGCGGGCTCAAATAATTTTTTCCTGATCGTCTGTATTGCCTAAAAATGCCGTAGAAGTACTGCCAATAGAGACTGACTTGTAGTGATTCGCGTCTCTGTAAATGTTTTGCGTCTGCTGTGATCTCTGTCCGTGACGTGCCTTCATATAAAGCGTCTCTGAGCGTCTGTTCTTTTCAGATCGATAATACATCGTCGAATTCATCTAGGATGCTGATGGGCATTTAGTCTTATTGGCAATACTTCGCACTTTTAAAACAATTTTACGTTCAGGTCTCTTCCTCAGTGCATTACCCTGAAACATGCAGGTCTTGCAGCTAATTAAAATAAGGTTCTTTTCGATTTTGCTAATATCGTTTACCTTAATTTTCACTTAACTAACTCCATAGAGCATAATCTTTATTGAGAAAATGATAGTCTCTCAGCTAGTGAGGAAATTCCTCTCTTATATGGAAACCGAAAGCTCGTTGCCGTGTTCAAAGAGCCCTATACCGGTACCTAATATATGTTGCCCTAATATCCATTTTAATATTATATTCCCATATACACCTACGTCTTCCTAGTGACATGTTTCCTTCAGGCTTTCTAACCAACATTTTGTACTCATTTCTCACCTCCCTCATGTGCGCTACGTTCCCTACCCATCTCATATTTCTCGATTTGATCGTCCTAATAATATTCGGTTAAGATGAGCTACAAGTTTTGTAGCTCCTGCTTAGGAAATTTTCTTCACACCCTGTCCCTTTATAACTCTTAGGTTCAAATATTGTCGTTCATTTTCTTATCAATCGGCCAGTCCGTGTTACGCACGAGATATCTCGAAAAGAGAATTCTAAGACTGGAAGCTGAAGCCTGAACAGTCATTAAGGCATAATTAACACCGTTAAAAATTTCGCCTTCAAAGAAGAGGGTAAATATAAAATAAAACAAGCATAAAATCTTGCACACAGGAACAGGGTATACAAAGAACATGAGTGATAAAAGATGTTACAAAGTGATGGGGATGGTGGTAAAGTGACATATATCAGAATATGTGAAATGTCCTTGTTCTTTGGATGACATTGTGTTTAAACATTATAACATTCTATTGCAAGCTTGAAATTATGTTACCAATTTTTCAGTCAATGTAACCCTACAAGAACCACTTTACTTGTCAATCCATACTGCTATAAAAAGTTCTGAATACAAAACATAAAACCTAAACAAGTCTAAAGGTTTCTGATGATGGTGCATTAAAATGTGTAAAATTATTATTGAGCACTTTGTCCATCATTCAAATTATAAACTACAGCATTTTAGAAAGTGGATTCTGCTTCTGTCATCGGTACAAGAGGGAAAGGGGACAGAAATCCTATGCCTTGGCCCTCTGGTTGAGCTTGCCTCAGACATAGTCCAGACTAGCAAAATGGATTTCTATCCTCTTCTTCTATACAGGAGGATTTGCTCAGAATTCAGCATCTGAAAGACTGCAGTCTTATTATTTTGTAATTTACATGATGGACATAGTGCAAGAGGTCAATTCTGCTTATTATACTGCATCATCACCAGAAACCTTCAGACTCTGATTACATTTTATGTTTTGTATTCACAAGAAAAATGGTTCTTGCTGGATTGCATTAACATTAAATATAATTTAATGCAGATGAAAGAAAGATGGTCCAGAATAAATGTTACATACCTGTCATTCAGCAGTTTAGCCACAGCCACGTGCCCCAGTCTGGCTTGTGACACAACCACATGCCCAGAGCACACCTCTGCTTCAACACCTAACTCAAAACTGAATGCTTAAGTCACAGTAGCCCAGATGACAACAACAGCACCTGTGGCAATCCATTTTCCGACATACAGACTTGCAGACAACAGATAAGCATTTCAGTCTTCTCATTTTCCATTACATTTCAAAAGGATTTTTTAAAATCTGTTTTGGGTTCTTAATCTTTTCAATAATTTGTATCTTAAGTGCGTCATGTTTGTGTTGAATCAAATACATACATTTATTTTACAGTCTATACACAAACTTATTTAAAATAATGTTGTTAAAATATTATAACATTTACAGTATAAAGTATATTATGTTATATTTATGGCGCTCCTTTATCGTAGTACGACATTACATTATTCAGCGCTTTTATTTTTGTTTTTTGGACGACATGTTTCGATGTTTTATGACATCATCTTCAGGTTTATCAATCTATATTATTTTAAAAACTATTATACATTTGATGCAATGCATTTATTGATCTTTTAGTATGTTTGTAGAATTTTCTGTCTTCATAGTGATCTGGTTTCTGTATTCAGACGTTCATTATCTGTGGGATTAATTTCCAAGTGTTATTATGCAAATGAGTATGGAGTTGACATAGGAAATAAATATTATTAATATGATTGTAAATATAAAAATATAATGAAAAAACATACCAAGTTGTATTTGTGATGTATCCTACGTCTGATAGTTAGAGACGATGATAATAATTCTGTAAGACAGGAGATTTTTCTTAATGAGTAAGGGCGGCCGCACACCAACTGCATCAAGCCATGAGACAAAAGACTCATTCTTGCTTCATTCGTGATTCAGACTCGAGTCCTAACACCGAAGCAGCACGTGTCTGCGTCTTATCACATATTCTCCAGTTGATGACATGACGTCATCCAGTTTTATGTGTGAGTGAGAGCAGACTTGTACGTAACGAGCTTATGTTCAATGTGTATAATAGTTAATTCAGTCATTACCTCATTAAAATAAAATTAATCAGTGCACTTACTATCTACGTTTACTTCTTTTGAAACAGAATGCCAAGCTTTATCAACCTCCTCCTTGTTTGAGTGACCCGGGGTCGAATAATCGTATTATTATTTATTATTTAGTGTTCTGTCTGACGACAGGTCCATTCTTCTGCCCAAAAAGAGTTTGCCAGTTTTCCCTATTCTCAGCTTCTCGTTTTAACTCCTGAAACTTCATCTTCTTTCCTTGTTTAAGATCGTCGGTTAGCTGTATCAGTCTTCTTCCCAGTCTTCCTCGCTTTCCTTCAATGATATCACTCAGTAATCCATTCCTTCTCATAATATGTCCTAGCCAGTTAGCTTACCTTCGTGTAATCGTATATTACCGGGAATTTCGCTATCTTAATATTTGTTTACTCTTCACTCGTGTCGATAACGTACACTGGTGCTGTTACATGAGTACTGATGTCTCAGTCCTGGCGCACGGAAAAGGAACATGCTGGGTCTCACTGCACGTATCTGCAGCATTGAAGCTGACGTCAGCATCATGACTCAGACCGGTGTGCGGCGGTTTTCATAATCTCATTCGTTTCAACTGTGCTCCTTTCTTTGCGTCATGTCGCAGACTGTTACATGTCTTGACGCATGTCGGTGCGCGGCCTACCTAAGACTTTTATAGATTTATTTCAAAAACTCCCATATGTAACATGTGACAAAAAATACGTTGTAACAACACAATACAAATATCTATTTGGTATGACATAAAAGTGCCTGTACAGCAAACTTTCCTCCTATGCAGATTCAATTATAGGTGTGAAAATAAAGTAAAACAATTTTTTGCATAATGCAAAACATTTTATTATATACAGTCTGCCAGCACCCTGAAGTAGCACAAAAAATGTCACTCCTGTTTAGAAAACTAAATCGCTCATTCCTGCCCATGGTGTATCTGACGCGATAGAGTTTGATACCTAACTTTGTGCTAACATTTTATTTTAATAACTGTCATTCCATTATTTTATTTTTATGAATTTATTGCATAGTTACTTGACTTTCCACACCTGAGTCCTCACATCCCCATTAATTACTGGGGCCCATGTACATTCTTACAGCATTTAAATGTTTGCATTGGCAGAATTCCATGTACACACTTGTTCAGTGCAGGCCAACCGAAAAATTATGATTTGTGATCCTTTGCAGTAAGACCAGATTTTTTATAACATTAACACTTGAAACACTGCAGCTTCAATCCTTCATATGTTCATAAGCTGTCTGTGAAATTTTGCAACATGTAACTGGTAGATACACACTACACTACACTACAGTGCAACAGTGATTGATATACTAATAATTGTAAATCTTATAAGATGAATAGTTTTAAGAAGTATGAATAAGACAAATGTCATACAAAGACAGCAAACACATTCCAATCTGTATAGTACCAAATTTCTTCTCTGCCATATACTGCATTAGAGCTTATTGTTTAACACTGCTGAAAATGGTAACACTGCATTGCAAAACAAAAGGTAAGCAAACAGACGAGAATGTTTTGTGTACATGTGTCTCACTTTACTTTTACTACTTAAGAATGAAAATAAGAAATTATACAAGAAAGAGTAAACTGGAATTAATTTAATGACATCCATTTCTTAGACAAACTTTTATAACTCACTTGTGCTTCTGATCCTGCAGTATGCTGTGGTATTGCTTCTACTCCTTCTAAAGTGTGGCCATCTCTACAAACGGAAGATGCAGAGTCTCTGAGTTTGTTCTCATGTTCTTTCAGAGCCTGTAGAGGAAAATTAGTAAATGGTCACAAACAATTAGGTTTGCTGGTTATCTGTGTCCTTTTGCAGGTTCTGCACATTTCGTTATGATGATCAACTCAAACCTATTGGCTTTAGTGGTATGCTACAGTGACACAGGGTCAGTTGGACTCTGAAGGTCATGATAAACAATTAATAAGAACTAAATAATAAATCTTGTGGCAATGGGTGTGACTCACATTAAGCACTGTTTACATTCAACTTACTTTCTAGCACAAACAATTAAAAAATTATCATAAATACTGTAAGGTTCAAGATGTAAAAGATTTATAATTACATGAAGATAGATTATGAATCAAGATTATTTATTTACAGAACACACAAATTCTCTTAATAACGTCGTATACGAGAACATGTAGTGAAGGATTCTCAGCACCTGCCAGTCCAAGATAGTGAAGGGGACAACATTATTTAACACAGAAAGAAACGTTCATGCTTCAGACACCACGGGAACAATAAATGTGGCGATAAAACGCGGACTTCAGAGTATCCAATAATACTATAAACTTACAGTCTCCAGCTGTTGGATTAGTAAGTCTAATGACTGTATTTCAGAGTCAACTCTCTGCTCCATGTCCTTTAAAGTCTTGTTTTGTTGTTTCATGAGGCCCATGAAACTGGAGGACCCACACAGCACATGACGCTGTTTATCAAGAAACTCTTTACTGAGTGACTCAGCCATCTCCTAAGACATACAAGAACTAAATAATAAATCTTGAGGCAATGGGTGTGACTCACATTAAGCACTGTTTACATTCAACGTACTTTCTAGCACAAACAATTAAAATATTATCATAAACACTCTAAGGTTCAAGATGTAAAAGATTTATAATTACATGAAGATAGATTATGAATCAAGATTATTTATTTACAGAACACACAAATTCTCTTAATAACGTATACGAGAACATGGAGTGACGGGTTCTCAGCATCTGCCAGTCCAAGATAGTGAAGGGGACAACATTATTTAACACCAGGAAAGAAGAAAATTTAACGCAGAAGTAAACATTGATGCTTCAGACACCACGGGAACCATAAATGTGGCGATAAAACACGGACTTCAGAGTATCCAAAAATACTTTCAACTTACAGTCTCCTGCACTTGTATTTCTAACTCAAATATCTGTATTTGAGATTCGCTTTTCAGTTTCATGTCCTTTAAAATCATGTGTTGTTTTTTGATGAGGTGCATGGCTTCGGAGGCCCGACATAGCAGATGACGCTGTTCATCAAAAATCTCTTTTCTGAGAGACTCAGGTTCCGCCTAAGACATACAAGAAATAAATCATAAATCTTGAGGCAATGGGTGTCACTCACATTAAGCACTGTTTACATTCAACGTACTTTCTAGCACAAACAATTAAAATATCATCATAAATACTGCAAGGTTCAAGATGTAAAAGATTTATAATTACATGAAGATAGTTTATGAACCAAGATTATTTATTTACAGAACACACAAATTCTCTTAATAACAGCGTAAACAAGAACATGGAGTGAAGGATTCTCAGCATCTGCCAGTCCAAGATGGTGAAGGGGACAACATTATTTAACACAGAAAGAAACATTCATGCTTCAGACACCACGGTAACCATAAATGTGGCGATAAAACACGGACTTCAGAGTATCCAAAAATACTTTCAACTTACAGTCTCCAGATCTTGTATTTGTAACTCAAATATCCGTATTTGAGATTTGCTTTTCAGTTTCATGTCCTTTAAATTCTTGTGTTGTTATTTCATTAGTTCCATAGCTTCGGAGGCCCGAAATAGCAGAAGACGCACTTCATCAAAATCCTTTTTACTGAGTGACCCAGCCTTCCCCTAAGACATACAAGAAATAAATCATAAATCTTGAGGCAATGGGTGTGACTCACATTAAGCACTGTTTACATTCAACGTACTTTCTAGCACAAACAATTAAAATATTATCATAAATACTGTAAGGTTCAAGATGTAAAAGATTTATAATTACATGAAGATAGATTATGAATCAAGATTATTTATTTACAGAACACACAAATTCTCTTAATTCCAGCGTATACGAGAACATGAAGTGACGGGTTCTCAGCATCTGCCAGTCCAAGATAGTGAAGGGGACAACATTATTTAACACAAGGAAACAAGAAAATTTAACACAGAAGGAAACGTTCATGCTTCAGACACCACGGGAACAATAAATGTGGCGATAAAATACGGACTTCAGAATATCCAAAAATACTTTCAACTTACAGTCTCCAGATCTTGCATTAGTAGTTCTAATGTCTGTATTTCAGAGTCAACTCTCTTCTTGATGTCCTTTATATTCTCCTCTTGTTTGATAACGTCCATGACTTCGGAGGCCCGACATAGCGGATAACGCTGTTCATCAAAAGGCTGTTTTCTGAGAGACTCACCTTTCACCTAAGACATACAAGAAATAAATAATAAATCTTGAGGCAGGGGTGTGACTCACATTAAGCAGTTTTACATTCAACATACTTTCTAGCACAAACAATTAAAATATTATCATAAATACTGTAAGCTTCAAGATGTAAAAGATTTATAATTACATGAAGATAGATTATGAATCAAAATTATTTATTTACAGAACACACAAATTCTCTTAATAACGTCGTAAACGAGAACACGGAGTGAAGGATTCTCAGCATTTGCCAGTCCAAGATAGTGAAGGGGACAACATTATTTAACACTAGGAAACAAGAAAATTTAACACAGAAGGAAACGTTCATGCTTCAGACACCACGGTAAGAGCACTGCATTGCAAAACAAAACATAAGCAAACAGACGAGAATGTTTTGTATACATGTGTCTCACTTTACTTTTACTACTTAAGAATGAAAATAAGAAATTATACAAGAAAGAGTAAACTGGAATTAATTTAATGACATCCATTTCTTAGACAAACTTTTATAACTCACTTGTGCTTCTGATCCTGTAGTATGCTGTGGTATTGCTTCTACTCCTTCTAAAGTGTGGCCATCTCTACAAACGGAAGATGCAGAGTCTCTGAGTTTGTTCTCATGTTCTTTCAGAGCCTGTAGAGGAAAATTAGTAAATGGTCACAAACAATTAGGTTTGCTGGTTATCTGTGTCCTTTTGCAGGTTCTGCACATTTCGTTATGATGATCAACTCAAACCTATTGGCTTTAGTGGTATGCTACAGTGACACAGGGTCAGTTGGACTCTGAATGTCATGATAAACAATTAATAAGAACTAAATAATAAATCTTGTGGCAATGGGTGTGACTCACATTAAGCACTGTTTACATTCAACGTACTTTCTAGCACAAACAATTAAAATATTATCATAAATACTCTAAGGTTCAAGATGTAAAAGATTTATAATTACATGAAGATAGATTATGAATCAAGATTATTTATTTACAGAACACACAAATTCTCTTAATAACGTCGTAAACGAGAACACGGAGTGAAGGATTCTCAGCATTTGCCAGTCCAAGATAGTGAAGGGGACAACATTATTTAATGCAGAAAGAAACGTTCATGCTTCAGACACCACGGGAACAATAAATGTGGCGATAAAACGCGGACTTCAGAGTATCCAATAATACTTTCAACTTACAATCTCCAGCTCTTGTATTCGCGACTCCAATATCCGTTTTACTACGTTCTTTTTCTGCTGGATCTCCTTTAAATTCTCCTTGTGTTGTTCCTCTAAGACGTCCATGTCTTTGGAGGCCTGACATACCAGACGCTGTATATCAGAAAACTCTTCGGTGAGTGACTCAACTTCCGCCTAACACATACAATGTGTAAACTTTCTATTATTTTAGTGACTGACAACAATATACAATGATACCATTATTATATCTTAGATTAAATCAAAAGTTGGGGAAAGGGTATTAGTAAATACTGTTTTTATAAGAAACTTTCTAAAAAATAATGTTGCTATGATCATGTCCCATAGCAGTCCACTGAAATTTACAAACAGGCTAAGATCTGGCCCATTTGCAGGCAAGAGATAATAATAAAATGAAAGGAACTGTGGATGCATTTATTTTGTGATGTTGTGTCACACAGTATACACGACTACTTCCAATTTCAGTCTGTAAAACAATAATACTGTGAAAGGTAAGTATATTGTGTGTGTATGATGCAGTTTTATATATCTGGTTATCAGGCATAAAATTATAATGTTTTCGTGTTTCTTTTAAGTTGTTATATTACCTGGTCAACCAACAGCACATAAAAAGCAAGTGACTACACAAAAAACACCTTACCTGATGGACATTCGTCATGTGAACCATGTCATCTTCTGAACTACTAATTTTGAACCTCAGCTTGAAATTATCTGTCTCTAGATCGGTCAACTGTCTAATGTGCACATTCACACTTATATCTTTGATGGAAAATGTCTTTAATGGCTGCAGCAGGCCCATTGTAACTACTGAAAGAGAAAGAAAAAAAAATTTTTTTACACAGAAACAATTGATTTAGAACATTTTGAAGTGACAATTCTTGCAGAAAATGGTTTTCTTACAAGAAATTGTCATTTTAATTAAGCCTTAATTGACAAGCGCAGAACATGAAAAATGATGGAATATTATACTGCCATGAAAGAATCTGATAACTTCCAAAGCTGTGCTAGTGTAAACCATGGCAACTACCCTCCTAAAATAAAAAATCATCGCACGTAACACTACAATTGCTTCCATTAGCCTTGTAGTCTCTGCTATTCAATGGATACCATGGGTCCCTCTCCTGGAATAAATCAGCCAGGGCATGAAGCTGATAACCCACCTCCTAGGAATATGTGCTTAATTAAACAAACCTTCAAATAATTTACAATAAAACCGACAGTAATAACAACCATTTATATTTTTATATCAGCAGGTATTGTTCACATTTACATAATGTTGTATGTCATGTGTTCACTCAACATTGTTAACTTATATGTAATAAGAGAGTAAAAGACCACTCTGACAACAATGACGAAGGCTCATGGAAGTGATCAATCTGAAAGAAAATGACATTCCAAACTTGCAGTTTATATACAATGGACTGTAAAATGTTGCTACTTGGCGAGTTACGAAGCGTTAAACCGGGCCACTCGACCACCAAATGTCCGAATCTTTCATACACCAAAAATTAACAAATACGTTACGATTTATAGTTTAAAGTTATTTAGGTGCAAATTATACATTAAGTTAAATCCTTTGTAAGGATAAAATTAATTCATTATTCATGTAACAGTTCTGATTTCAAGTGACCTGAAACAGTTACTGTTGCAGTCTCTGATTCTTGACGTCTGTTGCCACAAAGCTCGCGTCTTACATGTGAAGCATATCACTGCTCTGCGAAGAACACAACGAAGGCAGCAATACATTGTCTTCAATCACAACTTACGACACGCCCAAAACCGCCCGAAGACAGCTAAACCAGAAAATAGATGTTCTGCTGACTATTTGCACACGAAAGTCACACAACGATACCGAACTTCTAAAACATTCTTTTAATCATCGTGGACCGAATTAAATACTGTGAAGACCAAGGCAACATCACAACACAGCAATAACAGATTATCGTATGCTGTGCAGCTGCACTTCAGCATACACAAACCACACAAAGATTTATAAATTCCACGTTATATTCAGGCCAACACGCCTTCCTCTCCGAGTAAAACAAATTACGTAAGAAAGTTCGACAACAACATTGTGAAATGCGGTATTATTTTTCTTAGCTAGATTAACTCTGAATTGTGCTGTGCGATGGGGCGATACTGAGTTTCTACCTAACAGGTCAGTTAACGACCCCACTGTCCAAGTGATGTAAGAAGACTGAATATGGAGCAATGGTGGAATGACAACAGTGGAAAATTGAAATACTCGGAGAAAAACGTATCCGAGCGTCACTTTTACAAAAATTCCAATGGACTGATCTGAAAATATGAATAAACCAATAATTTCCCATTTTGGCAGAAATTCTTAAGAAATAAGTACTTCTCTGAGTCGCGCAGAATTAAACTATAACAATATAAAATTCCTCGGTCTCACAAACATGTCCTGCGATAAGAGGCCAGTATAAAGATGGCTCCCTGATAAATGGAGGCAGCAAGTACCTCTGAGACGCTGGTAAACGTCTACCAGACTAAACGGCGCTACAACCCAGAAGACAGCCATCTTCGTTCATTATCGTAATCAGATAAGCTTGCCACCGGTCTCCATCGTCGGTCTGATGAAAATTCAGGAAGAACATAAAAATCTGATGACAGCCGGTGTCCAAGGCAGAATAGATTTCGGAATCTCCAGAAAACAAACCACTACATAACATTTTGTAAAACAAACAATAAAACTTTTCCTGTATAAATTGCTACAGCGCCTTATTTCAGCTGAGCGCGCGAAGTTGAAGGCCATGTCCAAACTTACAACAATCTACCAGTTCCTTCACTGTTATTTTTGTCTGCCAAATAACAGATTTCCAGCTACAAAAATAATCTAGATCAACGTAGGGTGCAATGCAGAAAATGTGTGTACTCGGACTGTTTGCCACGCGTCTATGGGTATAGAGATAAGTTGGCAAGATGTGAATTGAAGACACAAAATTAAATATAACACGCAATTACTCTGAACAATGAAAGCGGGTTCCCATCTCAATCACAAAACGGAAAGGTGGAGTACACCAGATCATACATACGTGTAAAGGAGATTTAATTTCGCATCGTCAATAAATTATGATTGCACAGTGTAACTGCACGACAGCGGAAGACCAGCACATGTGTTCATCCTCATAATCTACAACTGGCGGCCAGAGAATTAGGCTGCTTGGTGGTGACCCGCTCCGACCTCATTCCGCCGAAAAGTCTTTTTAAGTTTGTCCTAGGTTTCTTAACCCAAAGGTGATTTGCAATTCTTTAGTAGTCTCTTTGCATTCTGTTAACGCGCTGAATCCAATGGCTTTCATATTTTACAATTTTTAAGCAATGTTCAATGTCTGTTTCCTCTGTAGCCCATCCAAAAATTCTTCTTGTTCTGCTCACAAATTTCATTTCAGTTCCTGCAGAAAACATGTTACGTTCCGCATTTTGGAGGGTCTAGGTTTTAATTTTGAAATTAATGCCCGATTAACACAGAATTTCACTATATCGGTAAGGCAACTTTCATTCGGGCAGTACCCGGTCTGAACCTCGGCTTGAAAACAATAGAAAATACACGAATTTTCCCAGGTGTTTTAATATAAACTGGCGATAGAGATGCCAAACAACAGAGCGGAATAACAATCTTAACGTTCTGTTAAAAATTTAAAGCTCGACACCCATCAAAACTAAAAGCCTATTTAATACTCTGGTCCTTATCTCTAAAAAAATACACGGTATCTGCTGATGTTTACTGAAATGACAACTGTTAATGCTGAAAAATTAATACAATTCATAAATACACCCTGTGGGCAAAATTCTGCATCAATGAACGTTAAAGCATCTGGTACACATAGTTACCATTGTTCCTCGAAAGATTAATCTTTGATTATTTGCCTTTTATCTGCGAGCAACCCATTTCTTACCCACCATAATGAGGAAAGAAAATATTAAATAACGATGCACCGACATGATACTGAATGACTGAAGCAGCCTTTGTGCTCTGGCAACCTTTAGGAAGAGATCCTTTTTCACAGCCTGCTTACTGAAATGACGTATTAAATCCTCTAGCCTCTCTCTCATCGCCGGCTGAATGCAACAGGCGTACGTAACCATAAGGACAAGCAATGCGGACGATTAGTGGATTCGGTCCGGAATTGCAGAGCGCCAGGGCCGGTCTTCGTCAGTGTAAGAGGATCCGACTTGTTTGACGAAACCTAACATTCAAAATGCTGCCGTCTCCGATCGAAATTTTACGAAACAGTTCCAGGGAAAAAAGTAGCGTTTTTCATCCGACCGGTCAATGCGTTTCACGTGTTCACAAGCATGTACAGAAATCTCCTCACCAAGATGGCATTGTGGTTATAGCACTAACATTACATTCTGA
Source organism: Zootermopsis nevadensis (assembly GCF_977971745.1). Lineage (NCBI taxonomy): Eukaryota > Metazoa > Arthropoda > Insecta > Blattodea > Termopsidae > Zootermopsis > Zootermopsis nevadensis. The sequence goes on along the minus strand of NW_028259153.1, from coordinate 7,361,544 downwards.
AGGTCCGGGTTAGGTCCCAACCGTTGATAAAAATATGTCAGTATAATGAGCCAGTCATCTTATGATGAGCACACAGACAAATTTGAAAACGTTGTGGATATGAAAAAAAAATAGGAAAGCGGATAATACACAAAATCCCGTATTTTATTAAGCAACGAAACAGAATTAAAACTGAATTCTTTACTTTACAGCTACACTGAAATTCTCAGTGTGATAACACCAGTTGAAATAAAGCCACAGTCCTTCAGTTTAGTCTACACTTCATATCTGGATTTTTCTATTCGGAGAACATTTACATGGTACACAAACTGAAAAATCATAAAGATGTGTGAAATACGGACGTTACCAACTTATTTTATAAAAATGCAATTTTAAACACGTCTACACTGAATCACACGGCCATATTATGAACTACGTCTTATTTCTTACAATGAGAAAGACTACGAAATACGACATTGACAAGATGGGCCACTTACGACCCGTGGCGTTACAATCCCTGGGTAAGAGCCAATCCGAAGCCTGGCTACGACGCGACCACGAAGTACGTTAACATTTACTCCAGAGTCGGCAAGGGGATAGATATTTTTAAGCTCTAGACTAGAAATGTAGTTCCCCAAAACCGGAACCTTGGTAACTTGGTAAAAAAAACCACGAAAAAATTAGTGACCTGAATGTCCTCTGCTGCAGCAGGCCTAAGTGATGACCAGTTTTAGAGTGATAAGGGTGATCGCTCTGATGATTGAGGCAGCAAGCACCTCTTATACGTAGGTAAACGGCGCAACAGCCCAGAAAGACAATTTCATATTCGCCGCCGTGAGAACCTGAAATCTCAGAGTTTCAGCAAGAAAGCAAACCCAGAGGAAATTACTTTTCCTGGTCCTAATGCTTGCCAGGGTTTTCAAGGCTTTCCACAATCCCCACGAAAAAAATATAGCCCAATATCATTAAAAAAAATGCTGTGCCTATCTTCCTGTGTCTTCTGACCTCTTTCCAACTATCACATATCTGTATTTAAAACAGCGTCGTAAACTAACCTAAGGAACAGGGAAAAGAAACGTTCTATTCCGAAGCATTCTGGTGTAATCACATGACTTTAAATTCTCATGAAGTTCAGAATAATGACACAACAGTAACCTGGATTTTAAACCACGTGGGTCTACAACCGGAATCAGAATGATAAGAAGAAAATTCCATTACCGCCTATTTCAACGCGGTCGCCAAGTAATTAACTAAACCAAAAACAAGAAATGTGAGAAGTATCTTTTTTCGAAAATTCACCCCCCCCTCTAACCCCAAAATTCTTAACACCTAAAACTAAATGGCAACTCAACAAACACCTGCTTCAGCAACAAATAACTCTCCATTTTCTATTCACGTATATTCTCACTGTAAACAACAATCATTTCTGGAAAAAAGTAATGCCGGCGAAAAGTCGTTTGGGACAAATTCTCAAGTATTATCAGCTGAGCTGTCAAAGGGCTAATGAATATCCCAGCATAACCTATGAAGGTTAAAGGTCAAAACACCACACATTAAATCCGCTGCTTTAACTCTGTTGTGTTCCAAGCCCGGTTGCTGTATGGGCAATTCTATCCTCAAGCGTTTACCAGAAAACGCGACGCTGTATTTAAGTCGGTGCAGTGGCTTCAGATGAGATCTTTCGTGTACTATAGCTACGCTCCGGATTTGTTTGTTTCTGTGTCGTAACTTGTTTAACGATGGCATGTCATCTGATGGGATCGGGTACTGTCTAATAAGCAGAAAATATACGTGAGTTGCTACAAGCTTCAGAGATGAGGAAACTAACGAAAATGCTACTAGGATACCGGGCTCAACCAAACAGAAATTTTTGGACAGAGTACAGTAATAAGAACTTTGTATCGCGATTAAAGGCCATGACAATCAAACAAAATCAAGTACACATGCCTGCTTTTACAGAAAACGTAAGGTTAATTTTCGTACGCATACGTCATCCTAAACAAGAGAAATACAGGTTTCAAGTAGGATTTGAGGTTTTCAAGGCAGTGAGTATGAAGGTTGGGTTGTAGCACCCCGTAATATGGCAGAAGTTAACCAACGTGTCAAATTATCGCCCTGATGATGGAAGCAACAAGGATGTCTGAAACATTTGTAAACTTCTGCCATATTACACGGCGCTACAACTCAGAATCCAGTTTACATCTTTAAAAAACGTTTGGTGAAAATAGAATTAAATATATTTTCGCGTTCTAGATCAATTTTCTAGTCACAATCTCGCTTAATACTAGTTTCCCACGTCAGAACGTGTCCTGCGTTTCAGAGCAGCCGCTACAAATGCTTGCTCAGACATACAAATTTAAGCAATGCCTATTTTAATTTACTAAACAGCATTTCACAACGTTGGTAATTTTATTAACAAGCTCAAATCGTAAGACCTAAAAATTTCACTGAAATAAACATATGGAAACGTTACATCAGACTCGCGAAATTTAAGATACATTCTGTGAAGCAGCAGATAAGGAAACCCCGCACATGGAGCAAAATGCTTCATTAGAAGGCAACAGTTTCTCAGCCGGTCTAGAAATTCAACATTTTCATAAGTCCTTCATCAGACCATATATCAAACTACATTAATCTAATCCGCACTCTCATATGCTGTTCTTCAAGATACATTTAAAATGTATCTTAATACCTTTCTTTCACCAATGACGAAATCTCCAAGCAGCTTCCTCGTTTCCTGACAAACCCTGTGTATACATTTCTCACTTATCTTGTGTGTGCTACATGCCCTGCCCACCTGATCCTCCTTTATTTGACTACCTCCACAATATCTGGCCTAGGATAGGCCTACAAATTATCAGCTATTCATCATGCAGTTTTTTTAAGTCCTGCATTACGATGTAAAATAAAACAATCCCAACCACCAAAGTCGGTAAACACGACTCCACCTGAAACAGCATAAAACCCCGTCCTTGCCAAAAACATTGTTATAAACAGTCATTGTGAACACTTATAACAAAAGGAAATCAAAGTTGGAAGAAGTTTAGTTCGTTTAACATAAAAAACAAATGTTTGTAACAACGCTTTCAGCAATTGTATTTAAATGTGAACGGGGCATAAATAATGGTAATAACAGTAACGGTTTTGTTCCGTTTCATGGCATCCCAATTTTGAAGCACCTACAATTTCGGCATCTTCACCCCTTTCCTCCGGCTTTAGGAGCAGAGATGCGAGACGTCAAAAGAATAACCCCCTCCTTGGCTGCAGTTATGTTCACACTTAAAAGTATTTGTTATGTAGTGACACAAGAGAAAATTAGAGATCAGACCGATTCCAGTCCACCCTTTACTGATGTTCGGATTGATTTCAAAACAACTATAATACCGCGTCTTAGTGATGCTGTATCAGCTGCTAAAGTCGTCGCCGAGCTATGGCCTAATGGATGGATAAAAACGAACAAGCCAACCGTTAGCCCCAATCTAATCGGTTTCTGCTTCCTCCTTCTCTTGCGCTTTTCATCCACATACCGCCCTACACCCCTCCATCATTTTTGTCTCCTGCGACCCCTCTGTTATCTGAAAACCTGGGGTCTTCAACCTCTCCCAGACGACGGTCAAATTTACACTCGAGGCCCGCAAGTTGGGAGGACAGTTTACTGAATGTTCGTGGCAATTTATTAGCAATATTACAAACTTAATATTATAAATAGATTCATACACATATCACTCAATAACTATCTTTTACAAAATCAGTCATTTCGTGAGACATGAGACGCTGGTTTTTGCTTGAGTGATCTACCAACATAGATTTAACTTCTGCTGCTGAGAAACGCACGTGCCCTTCCAAATGTGAACCGATGAGATGGATTAGTTTTCATTAGGCTGAACATTTGTTCACAAGGACATACACTGCCGAACAGTGACTGCATTAACAAGACGTATTGTCTGATACTGGCAAATTATTTACTTATTATTGTCTCTTTCTCTTCTTCGTTGTTTCTGTATCCATGTCCGGGCAGTAGACTAAAAAATATCACCCGATAAACTGCGTTATCGAACGAATTGGGATGATTACGTTTGTAATTAATTCCAAAGTACTGATTAAAAACAACATATTTAAACTCAAAAGGCAGCAGTCCCTCAACGAGACAAGAAATTCCCCGCCCTTTACAGAACTTGAAGGTTCATTATAGCATTAACAGACGCCAGCCGCTGGACTCTTAAGCGAACCAAAAGATGATGTACTTACCTGGAGCGGTTTCATCTGCATTCTCTTCTGAATCCTGCACCTCACTGGGACCTGGGCTGTAACAACAAAACATACATTAAGTAAATATACATTTAACGTGTGCTAATAGTAATTAAGGTAAAAGTACCATCAAAGGCATGCAAGGCTATCACGAGTTAAATATAAACCTGATAGTTTTCTCACTTATTTGAACCAAAGATCATCTCTTAAAACACATAAAAACTGTCAAATTAATCATATACAGAGAACTGCTATAACCACAGAAATTCCTCATGAAACTTCGAGAGAACATAGGATTTCGTGTGAACATAGGAAAAAAAGTGACACGCAATATGAAACCCGAACGGCGAGCAGACTAGGTATACAGACCACGTAAAAACGTATATCATGTGGACAATCTAAATGTCTCAAACCAGAAGGTTCTTTCGGCAGCGAAGAAGAAACTGCATTAAACAAGAGTATTTGAAGGACGTTTACACGGAATGGTTACACACGTGTACTTGTAGAATAGCTGCAAGGTTTGATCGTTTGCTGCGTTGGATACTAAGCACAAGCTCAGGAATTTCAATTGTCAATAACTTTTCCGCGTCTATTGTTAACACAACCGTCTTTTTTTCATGCGGAGTGAAACAACATCAACGACTAAAACTGCAAACACAGTTCGACGAGAATTTCGAAATGCTGACAATATTACAACTGGGTTGCTCATGAAATAGTTGTTCCTTATAGCAGCTGTGTGATAAATACGTGAAAGCAGAACCCAACCATAGACCAATGCAAGAAAGGACAGTCGCACTCCGAACAAGTGCCGAGGTTAAGAATGAGTAGGAGCTATATCCTCCACCCCAAGTGACTACATGGCGTGTAGCGGGACAGCTTTTATATGAAATTGGAAACAAAATAGCCCTTCTGGCCAAATGAGGCAAATAATTTGGACACCACTGCCTTGAGTTATTTTTGCTAAAATTAAATGAGGCTGTACGGTTAAAGGGGACTTCCTGCCTGTCAACCAAGAGTGAATCCATTCTAATGCGGCAGGAAACATAGAAGAGACAAAAAAGAAGAAGAAGAAGAAGAGGAAATAGAACATAAGGAAAGGACGCAGACATTTGAAAGAGACAAGATATAAAATTATCAACGTAGAGAGAAAAAATACGTACAGATTTCCTAAGAATCTCTTTCTGTTCCACGTGGAATAATGTCAGACTGAATGGATTCCTGAGTCATAGGCGTGGTTCCTGCGTTAGAGCCAAGATTAACACAGACCAGCTGTTATTTCAGCTCATATTCCGAACTAGTTTCCTGTAAATGCAAGGCGTTCTCCGCCTTTTGTAGAACCCGAAGGATCACTACCGTGATCACAACAGCAGTCACCGGTCCCTACCACGAGCCAGATTAATCCAATCCACGCACTTAAACCCCATTTCCCTAAGGTCTTCTTCAGAGTATTCGTCCCTTCAACGCTGTGGGAAAAATGCAGGGTTACTGATTATTAGAACAGGTGTCACACATAACCACCGGACGTTAAACGATTAAAATAGTATTTCCTCCGTGCAGTACATATGGCTGCGTCAAATTCTACAGCATATGACACGTGGGTAAGCAGCCTGCTAAAAATGACGCATCCATTGGCTAAATTTATACAGTATATTTGTTATGCGCGTAACCTACATATTACACGCTACACGTATGTTGCTCGTAGTTACTACACCGTGTCACTATTCGTATATTTTTATAGGCTCTAATTCTAGATATGGAATATCTGTAATGACGGTTTGTCCGTGTTTTCCTCAGTTCTTCCTAGAAAATGCAAGGGAAATAACTTAAAGTACGTGTCGTTTGTTTCTGCATTCTATCGTTTTCAACAACACGCGAAAATCTTTGTGGTTGATAAGAAACTACACTGGCGAAAAACAAACAAGAAACGACCAGTGTGAAGAACATAAAATTCATAGACTATGAGAAAAAACTCATCTAGAAATATCTCAAGTCAGCTTCAGTTGCCGAACATAGAAACAACTCTAGAGCAAGTCTGAGACACAGGAATTCGTCTACCTTCTGAAACAATATAATCTAGCAGTAAGCACGTGTAGCAGAAACGTGCCCGATTGCGACTTGTAGGCGATCGTTCAGGAAAACACAAATAATCATAGCCGTTCATGGCCCGAGAACCACACATTTCAGCTAATTGTATTCAGAGTAATTATGAACAAATGTCCTTTTGTATTTGAATATAAACCAAATGCTACAAATATATTACAAAATAAACAGCATAATTCTGTAGTGGAAAGCCACGCGCTAACAAAACACAAGAATACAAAATTATGTTTACATAACATCACTTAATTACGTGAGTAAAATTCTCATCTTAGAAGGAATTCCCCAAATGCGTTTTTGACACCCCTACTAGGCTTCACGCGTTCAGACCACCTATAACCAAAAACGACGAAGGGGAACGAAGAACGTCCTGGAAACAGGCCATGATGATAATCATTATTCACAATTTCAGAAGTAATTCTGAACTGGAACAGGCCACATGGGCCTAATCCGTAAAAGTATTAAGAACATCAATGAACAGACTAGCAGCTGCTAACTAGCGCACAGGAATGCAAAGTTGATGGGCGGAAACTAACCGTAATGCAAGTAGGAAGAAACAAAGTAGAAAAACTTGAGTAGCCCTACATATTCATAAGTAAGACAAAGTCACACTATTAAACACTTGGCAATTTAAATAAAATGTAAACAAAATACACGCACCAAGGAACAATTAAAATCAAAATAACGCGACGAAGAAATAATTTATTTTCTCGGACTTCGTTTTTTCTTATATGCAGTAAACATTATTCAGACCTTGTGTCCATCTGTTTGTGGAACCGAAGGTTCATTTATCAAATTCCCTAATGCCCGCCCACGGACGCTATTTTGAGTCAAATTAATTCAGCATATTTGCATCCTATTTATAACATATCCTTCATCTACTCCTAGGTCTTCCAAGCAGTATCTTCCACTTACGCAATGGATTATCAACACGCACCAAAATTAAATTCGCCCTATAATTTTTAATGCAACCCCCCCCCCCCCCGCCAACAACACCAAATTAAAATAGAAACTCGTGCAGCAGTTTTGAGATGAAAACGCGGACTCACAGAAGTGATCTTACCATCTTGCACTCATTTTATGCGCTTTGTGCAAAGAACGCATAAAACCCGAAACATTTTGTTCGCTTCTTTTCATGTAGTATATTTGAACAACGCATCCATAGGAGAGAAAGTAACCCAACAACTGAACGTATTTAACTAAAGCGAGTACGAGAAGTGACCCTTGCCCATGCATTTCTAGTGCCACTGAACGAAAAGTTAAGGAAGAACTATATGCTGTTTACAATGTGAATAGAGTAGTTGTACAAACGGGAAGCAGTCCAATGGAAAATACGAAAGCGAAGTAGTGGACCCAGTCTTGTGAGGTTCAGAGCGTAGTCAATTCAGGTAGTTTACATGAAGCAATGATCCATGGTCCTCGAAGGAGAATGGATCTTCATAATTTAAAATACATGGTAATGCTATATAAGCATGCAGTTAAGGTAAAAGATGCCCCCCACTTCGTAACAACGCAGCGGAATCCTTCTTGAGAAGCTAACAGACGCTCAAGGAACTATCCGTCTATTTTTTGGAGCCAGAAGGTTCATTACCCTGCTCACAAAAGCCACCAACACGCCCGTATCTGGAGCTATATCAATCTACACATTACCCTGATGATAGAGGCAACCACCTCCGAAACGTCTGTAAAATTATACCAGACTACACGGCGCAATATCCAAGAAGACAATCATCTTCACACTCGCCACCATGAGAAATTGAATTCTCACCCAGATATGAGTCCAGTCCACACCCTCACACAGCATTCTTCAAAGAACGGCATCCTTCCATTAACAAACAATATCCTATACCCTAACTGACAAACAGTATGTACGAAAATTTCTGTCATAATTTGAATTCCTTTATCCATCAAACAATGTACAAGAAATAAACGAATATTACATAAGACGAACTCAGGGAGTTAGTACATTCGCTCCCCTTGTAATATTCAAGATTCCACTTCGACTCCAACAGCCAAATTACTTATCCAACTGTGCTCGTTAATGGTAATCGATACATTACACTTCCTCAATCAAATGCCTGGCAACTGACACCCTATATCAGCATAGAACCCATCTCCAATTGACGTTCCCCCTATCAGTTGGAAATACAAAGAATCAAATAATACGAGCACTCTCGCTCAACCGGCGTAAACAGGACAGACTGACGGGGCAGTTAATCGAAAAGCGACTTATTCGAAGACATTCTTCGCTTCGAGATGCAATGAAACGTAACAAGAATGCAGCATAGAATGAGAAATCATCAATGGCATGTTACTAGGCACAAATTATTAAATACAGGTAAACAATACAATAATATTCTTAAAATATCAGTGAAATTAACGTAAACTAAATTATTAAATTTAATGACTAAAGTAGTAAGCTGCTGTTGCTGATGAATAAACAGGTAAAAGTTTAATAATAATAATAATAATTCTGTCCTCTGATGATGGAGGCAGCAAGGATGTCAAAAACGTCGGTCAACTCTACCAGACTACACGGCGCAACTTCCAAGAAGACAATCATTTCGACCCACTGACCGTGGCGAGAAGTACGCCATTTGTGCTCAACTAGTTAATTGAGAAAACTGGCAATGGAGCAGCTGTGAAGAATACCCCATGGTAGTGCAGGCTATCTACCTTAAAGTTCTCCATGATGACAGTAGTATATTGCTTGACACTTGAGTCTGCTTTGATAACCACGGGGTTTGGTAACAATGATTTGACAACAAAAAATGTACACTAACTGGCACCAGAACATCTATGGTACGCAGCTAGTTCTGAGCTGTCTTCACTCGTATAGGTTCCGCTGTAGCGAAAAACATAATCATCAATTTAACAGAACGTAACTCTATGTGGATTCAGCATTCTGTTTATTAGCCAGACTTCAGACTCCGCACAGGGCATATAAACACTGACTAATGTCAGAATATAATGAAAAATTCAGTAATAAATTATACAACTTGAGTCAGTGAACAGACAAATGGAAAACAGCAGTACAGTTACGAGTGTGTGCTGTTTCGATTCTGAGTTGAAGTGCCCGAAGTGCACTCAATTAACGCAACAGCTGAAGTTGAACGTCTGATCTGAATATAGACCTACCGTTCGCTTGAAGCACCAGTCCCAGGATCGGAAACATTATTTCGGACACAGAAACACGAGATTTTAGCTGTAAACGACGGAAGGATAAATGTTTAGGTAAAAGTAAATATCACTAAATACCAATGGAATGTACCTACTACAAATACAATCATTTACCGGCACTAAAACACATCTCATGCCTTTCTTCCTATATTATTGTCACGAATTGTTTCCTGCGTCATTTCCTACGTATTAAATAAACTGGAAGGAAAACAAAGTTTAAGAAAAAGAATGTGATACAAAATAAATCCTTCTCGCTTGTTACGCCAACATCTTAAAGCGTTTTTCAAAACAGAAGCAGCTGAGGGGGGTAACGATACGTGGCAGTAAACCACATACTTCGTATCAGCAAGACACTTTTGAAGAGGGCGCCGGAGACCCTGCCAATTCTACGCAATAAATATGCATGACAGCTGCAGCCAATTCACCCTAACACATGTGAATAAATGACAGAGATCAACTAAAGCTCTAGAACATTAAAGGATGGCTGCATAGTCCTTGCACTATATTTATATAGAAGCAGCTAAAATCAACACAAAGACAAGAGACCTGCTCAATTATATTAGCAAAGTACACAGTAGTGTGCATCTTAAGAATCTGATAGTCGCTCAGATAGTCAAGAAATTCAGCCTTTTATGGAACCCGAATGATTTTGTTGTTGTTTTTTTACCGTGCTTGCAAGAGACTGAGTCAGACGAATCTAGTCCACACACTTGCACAGTTCTCCATGGCCTATTTTAACAGCAATTTAATAGACGAGAAAGGAACAAGTCCCTTCTTACAATAAAAAAGAAGACAAAACTGATCTGTCGTGTCATTGGTTTATCTCAAGTGACAAAGATTATCAATCAAGGTTACAAAGAAACCATGCGTCCCTCTATTCGTCTTAGCATTAATTTTAGGTCGATGTTAGTTTACAACCACGTACAAACCACGGGGAGTGCAATATATCTTGTAATTGGCAGCAAATTAAGGACAGGGTTTCACTGCATGCACAAGGGTCTGTGCCTCAGACGTACCTGAAATGCGAAATTGTTAAAATCAAGTCTGTCCATGAACTACTCTACATAAAACTACAATGTCAGATACCAAGTGGTTCTATTCAGAACCACATAACCAGGATGTTCGAAACAGCGAGTGATCTTGCAACACAGATTAATAGTGAAGCAGTATTAGCTCGTAAAGATAATTTATTAAGAACTTACAAACAAACTGTACAGACATTGTGATCTTTTAAACCTTTGATAACCAAAATTTCGCAGGAACGTAATAGGTGAAATTAATCTATTAACCCAATACCCTATATACAGAATACCTGATTCTCTTATATGAGGCAATTTTCCGTGTAAGGCTGTTTATGACCATAAATGTAAGGATTAAATTAAACCATTCAGGGTCAGCTTAATGCCAGAGTGTTTTGTTACAATTCGTGTTGTCTAATAAATAGTCTATACGTATATTCGCTTGCTAAACAGTTATGCGAATGGATTTTCATTTCATGTAGGACCCACGTTATTTGACAGTGCATAAATAATTACCGAAACAAAAGTAGTATAATTTTTTTCCTATCTCCAATAATCATAGTCCTTCCTGAGCAACTAATATCTCCGTCTTTTATGGAACCCGAAGGCTCATTACCGTGTTAACAGTCTATCACTAGTACATATCCTAAGCTAGACGAATCCAATCCATACCCCCAAATCTATTTATCTATTATCTATGCCTGGGGCTGCAGAGTGTCCTCTTCTCGTCAGGCTTTCCAACCAAAATTTTGTACGCATTTCTTATTTACCCACATCCTTCATTAGATAACTCTACCACACATCATTTCCACGTGGGAGTAACGATGACTTCACCCAATTTCTCTACGAAATTCTACATAACTTGGACGAAGACAGTAAAGGAGATCCGAATTTCATTCCGGAATGGGGAACTAGTGATAAAGAAAATAATCTCGAATTGGCGGCTGGCAGAAATAGTTCCTTTTATAACTTAAATTACTGTTTGCTTATCACAAATAATTTGTAAATAATAATTTATTCAACAGTTCTGCTCAGCTTCTAACATTATGTCGCATATGGACCCTCTTGCCATATATCAACCCTTCATACATGTAATTAGGTATGACTGTATGTAGTGTTTGTTATTTCTAGTTATTATTAATAGATACCTGTAATCGTCAACATATTGTAAGGGTCAGTAAGCTACAGATGCTACAAGCCAGACTGTGGAGATAATGAACCATAAAAATGATAAGAAGATTGCTATACAAAAATCCGATTATACTAATACCCCACGCGTCTCTAAGTAAGTGTGTCGCCCTACGGTAAACCCCCGCACCTGTTGATGAGTATTTGCCCCTCCGGCACAGGACACACTTTTAACCCCCTTTATAAACCACTGTCTGTAAGCACCACGCGGACTACACCGGAATTCACCACCGAACGTTGCGTTCTACTCTGCATCACGCCTAATAGTTTACTGACCCGAGCTATAAACTGGCGTAACTGTTCTTTCAATAAACAACAAGATATACATATATCTACTGAGTTGCTACAAGTGAGCTTGAATTTCAATTCTTAAGTGTCCAACGCACCCAATCAACAGACTTCCGCTCGGTCTACGCTCCCGTATCCCATCACCATCCTTCGGGATACAACAATTATTAAAATTCACATAAATGTATTAACATAATTTAAAACATTTTTAAGCAAAACGTACGAGAGGTCTGGCAGACAGTGCCAGTTAAGAGTTCGCAGACAATTTCTTAATGTGTCGAGAACATCAAAGGATGGTGGAAAGTGGGTGTCAACTTACCAAGACGGACTCTGCTCCGGCCCTTGTGCCGTTGACCGCCGGGGAGGGCTTCGAAATACTGACCTGACGGGACGGGTTGATTTAGAGCAGTTCGTTCATTATGCTTTATCGGTTTAAATGTCTCGATATTAAAAATGTTCGAGTCGTCAAAATGGACAATATACACACCACATAACAAATAAACGATACAACTGAATTATTGTACCTCTAAGATGAAACACAAACGAGAAACGTCATTACAAAGGCTAAACAGATGTTAGGGCTTTTCTCGAGAATATGTTTCAGACCACGAAACACACGCAAAAGACTAAAATAAGTAGGGCTTACACTTTAACAAGGATGGGAAATAATCACAGTCAACACGATAAAAGATTGAAGGGTTATAACGAGTTTTGTCATTCCATCTTGTAGCAGCAATTAGGCATTATTTTAGTCATTACGCGTTACAGATAACGCACATCTTAAGCAACACACTCTCCGTTTTTCATTAAAGTTCCACCATTCCTCGTTTTCAAAAACCTTACAGATTTTCTTCCAATAACACGACGAAAGTTTTTCTTTCTCTTTTGCATTTTGAAAAACTGGACACCTGAGGGCGTTGAGTGATGTCCTAGGACGACACAAGAGGATGACGGAGGCAGTATGCGACGTAAATTCTCCTCCGTCGAGATCTTTTTCTCCTGGAAACATTGCTAAAGTTCCGCTGTTCCGATCTGTTAGAACTCATCTCCGCTTTGTATCCAGAAGAATCAAAGCCCCCATTCTTCAGCTAACTCGTTGAACCAGGCTGCCATTTCTAGCTAACGACGTAAATTTCTTCTATAAGTAAAATAGACCGATAATTGGAGTGATATTCACTATGAGCTTCCAGCAGGCACTATCATATCACTCGTATCACAACCACCATTCCAAATCCAATCGTACTCAAATGAAAGTGATGGCCCAAAAAAGGCAGCACTGTCGAACATTGGGAGAAGCAAAATCACAATCCACCTTCCATTCTCATTCAGGATGTTGCGTTGCCTAGCGACTACTCATCCTCAACTACGCATCTGCTGGTCCCAATGAGTGGAGAATCGAGACGTAAGTATCTCTACGTAATCGATTCAACAAACATGGAGACGGACTCGGGAATGCGAAGGAACACGAAACAGACTTGCAACTGTGACAGGATAGCCACAATGTCATACCCCATAAGATAAGACGACGACCGACGGCAAGCCAAAGTAAATTGTTTGAGTAACGAACGACCAGTCCCACGTGCACATACTTGGAAGTTTGTGTCAACAAGGTGTTACGACTGAACATTGTTTTCCTGGCTTGTTGCGCAATGTAATCTGATAGAAGTTTACAGATGTTTCACAGCTGTTTGTTGCCTCCATCATCAGGGCGATGAGTACGCTGCACGCGGCTTACTTATGGTCCTCATGATGGAGGCAGAAAACACCTCTGGAAATCAGTAAAGTTCTAGACTACACGGCGCAATAACCCATTAGACAATCATCTTCATACTAGTCGCCGTGAGAACCTAAAATCTCACGATTTGCTACTATTAGTTTAAACAAAATATAGACCCCGAATTGGACCCCAACGACACCACAAAAGCAGGTAAAATGTCAAAGGAACTGATGCGCGAAACCTAAACCTAAAGGTCAAATAATAACTGGCAGTAACTTAAAACGTAAACATAAGCAAACGACAGGCCTAGCAGATACGTTATATGAATCCCACGAACACTAATTCACCCCCTGACGCAGAGAGCGTCGCCTCAATTGTACGTAAACCGATCCAGTTTTGTTAAAATTCTGGCATCCAGCCTGTTTTCAAAGCACAAAAACTGATCTCACAATAGAAACAATGTCAGTTTTTACCAGGCTATACGCCAAAAGGACGCATAATTCTTAACAGTGTTAATTTACAAAGTATCCCGCCTTACGTGTGTATGATCAGATGTCATAACGGAAAACGTAGTGTAAAGAAATCTGGATTTGCAGACGCCTGTAACATAATGTTTAGACTGCATAGCTGTACACGGATGTCGAAGAAGTTGACGTTGGAGCAAGGCGAAGAGAACACGTGACAAGTACAGACTGCCGCTTCATTGCATGTCGGAAAGTATATACCGTCACTCTATCCTGAAGCTTGAATAGAAAATCTCGTATATATGAGGCTCACTGGGCTTAGTTGGCGACCTTCGGGATGTTTTTAAAGGTCCCAATCGGCCACAAAATGTAAGCAAAAACATAATATTGTAACTAAAGCTTTATTGCTGAACGTACAAGTTACAAACAACATTAAGTGTTGGAAAACGGTCACCATTTTTTCCTATGCAAACTTCAGCATGGTGCACCCACAACTGTCACACCCTCTGAACAACAACAACAGCCACAGCAGTTGTCATACCTGCTGCCAAAGCAAGATGATGATTCAACATTATTGTTAAAAAAGATTGTCTTACTGTCACAATAATTTAAATTTCTTGGAAAATTATAAACAGATACCAAAACATTGGAAACTTTATAGCAAAACTGATATAAAAGATATATTCATCACTTCTTGTAAAGAATTTTGTCCTGCAACTCTTACACACAGAATAAAATAATGGGAAAAAGCAAAACTAGAAACAATTGTCTGGCACATTTTAAATGAAATCCCATCCAGAAGTCTAGAAAGATACTTTTAAAATGTATGATCTGAGGTTTTCACAGCGATGAGTCTGAAGATTGCTGTCTTCTGGGTTGTTGCGCCATGTAGTGTCATCGCCCTAATGATGGGGGCAGTATGATCTCTGAAACGGTAAATATCTACCATACTACACGGCGCAACAACCCAGAAGACAGAAATCTTCAGACTTTTAAAATGATTTCTGTACATGTATTTAATTCATATATGAATGACAAATGTATGTTCTGCGTGTATATCTATGAACATTTTGTTTTTTACACTAGTGCCCAAACAGCAACAATGATAACTTTAGAAGAAAATTTAAATATATAATGGTTAATGCCTCAACAACAGTGTTAACAATTCTGATTTAAGCCAACTCATTTGCAGGGCGCAGTCATCAGTGCATGGATAACACGGGCAAAAAGTAAATAAATGCAAGGAATCCATGAGGTTTTAATTTCTGTCAACACTTCAGAAGATACTCATCAGCAACAGACCAAATTCAGCTACATTTATTGAAAGGGCCAGTGCAATTCAACTAAAGTTTTCCAATCTTTAGTAAAAGTGTTGAACAGAAAACTGTAAAAATACACAAAAGTACAAATGGCTGCCACGTGTAAATATTAATGATAAGGCCAGAATATGTTGCAGTTATTGATTTAGGTCAATACCTGAACTGTATTTAATATTCGTTTACTTATAAGACAATATAGAAATGTGAAAATTAAATGATCACGTTTCATGTTCATTGAATTTTTGTAAGAATCTTTTTTACACTAAACATAAATGAAAACATATACATCTTTGCAAATGAAATGAGTAATACTCAAACAGTTAATAAGTTTACTTTAAAAAAATAAACACTTTCAACTGGAGAAAAACTTGGATTCAAATTATGAAACTGTTTCCACTCTTTGCATTAAACAGTTAAAAATGGTAAGCAGATTAGGATTTGGAAGGAGGCAGAAACAGCCTACTCATACCAGGTCATCCACCCTAACTCTGAAGAGACTAGGAAGCAAAACAACAAAAACTGGCCAAGATTCAAATTGGGTACCTCCTGAATATAGTACTAAAGTATTACTGCTACACCAATCAGCTTGTTAAGGAAGAGTTGACACTATCCCTTCGCTATATTGTTCCATTTCATACCTTCTTACAGCAAAAGAAAATAATGGTTGTCAATTACCTAGTACAATGGGCATTATCAGTCAATTTCTGTGATAAAGAAGTAAAAGCTCTTGATATCATAAACAGCAAGTACAGTATGAGAAATCTTGTATGTCATGGTTAGAATGTTACTTAATAACAATGTATCACCTAGTGATACAGCTTTTTCAAGTGATTAGCTGCTTCGGTTCAGAGTTCATATTGAGTGTTTTAGAGAACTTCTCTACCTGTCATTAGGAAATGACTGATGTCATCACTCTGATAATGGAGGCAGAGAAGGTAGCAATTTATTAACCAAGATGTTATTGTTTTAGTTACTGCAAAAGCTTCAATTCCCTACAAACTACACAAATTATTGAACCTGAACAGAAATAACAGGATGATTGTGCATGGCCAACTACAAAGAAAAAATACAACCACTTTATATTGCACCAACCTCACTGCAAAATATCACATTTACTTTATTTATGAGTGATTTAATGACTGTAAGCAGCTCACTATATAAAATCAAATAATATGAAGAATAATGAGATGGATAGAATATGGAAGGAAACAGTAATGACTTAATTTGAGGCATTATTCCAGCATTTGCCTGGAGGGACTGACAAAAGATACAAACACCTCAATTAGGACAGCAAATCTTCAGGTTAGTATTTGAAGCTGACACCTCCCAAAGTCAGAGTAGGATTACTATGACAATGGGCAAACTACTTGGTGCATAATTGACTGCTATGGGTTGCTTGTAACAGTTGCAATGGAAGTATTCACCACACTTGCTTAAAACATTTACTACACCTTTCAATTCTGGATAGCAGTTCAAGTACATCATCAAATGCATTTTCAATAACCAGTAGAATTTCTACAAATTTCCTAGAATTGTGACAACACCACATGCTATATATACACAGTGCGGCGAATTCGTCGAATGTGCAAAATTAGGCGATTAACACATCTTTATCATACTCTGCATTCACAGTGCAACCTTCTTCCACGAACTCTTTGTGCACAAGCATAAAAAAATTGAGTTCGGGAACTTTTGGACCGCACTGTGCATATATCAGTCTATCATACTGGTGTCTGAATCTGGGAGGTAAGACAACTGATTCCTATCTCTATATATTTTGTTAGTATTTCTGATTTGAAATACCTTGAGAAAAATAACGAAAATTTATGCAGATGTATTATTTTTGTTCGATAATGAGATCATCTCACAAACGATGTGTGAAGTTATGATACTGTACGTTGTCTTCCCCTCCATATATAAATACCACACAAAGAAGGTACGCAATTTAACCGGTCATATGTATGAAATAACTTACCTTATATCAAGTTTTAAGGAAGAGGATGACCCATCTGCTGCAGTAGAATCCATTGTCTTAAAATTATAGCACAAAACTGTTCACTTTAACAACAGTTAAGAATTCAAAACCGACTGCCACCAGCACAAGTTTGAACAACCGTTTCATAAATAATGCGCATGCGTTATTCACTTCAAGTTCAGGACTTGATACCAGATGCCAGTTTAATATGAACATAACATTCTGCGACATCTCTTGCAGAAATCCCGTACTATAGTCATTACATAGCAAGCCCAATTTATAACAACAAATATGCATAAAAATAATCTAAAAAAGCCTACTGTATATTAGACATCCATTAATACTGTTTTATTACTAAATTTTGTACATTATATGCACGCCACAACCTACAAATGAATTTGTCATTTGCCTTTGTTGACTGACGGTACTTTAAAGTTCCATGTTATATTTTGTGGCTTTGAAACTAATACATCCTACCCTTGTAATTTCCTAATGATACTCTCAAGTATCCCATACTTGGAGAAAAGATATTTCATGTTTGCAGTTGGTAATGTTCCACAGCCTGTTGTATCCTTCTATTCCATGGAGTGTGGTCATAGAATTGTCTAGGAAGACATACTGCATTTACAACACCTATTTCTTCGTTCCTGGGAAACTGTTTGATATGCAAGCTATCTGAATAGACGTAAGTATGATTATATAAATATATAAAATATACATAATTATAACATTTATGATTGAAGCAACTGACCGTGAAAAGTATGGTACTTAGAAGTACCAACAGGCGAGATGGTGGGTCACATGTTAATCATACACATAATCTGAAATAATGTGCTACTGATCCATAATTTTCTCTCATTATGAAATAATGTTCAATAATGCATGAAGATTTATAAAAATATTAAGATATATTGTAACCAAAACTGAAATTTCAGTTTCTTTACAGCTTTTCATTATGTCTGACCAAAACAAAGAACAATTGCCTGCCATATTTAGGTCTACAAACATGTTGACTGATGATGATATTTTTGAGATATTATTAGAAGACTTACCAGAAGATGACAAGGAAAATACTGATATAGAAGAGGAAAAAGAAGATGCTGCTATTGAAGTTGCAGCTAATAGTTCAGCATTTGACAGAATTTTTTATCAAGAAATAGATGCAGCAGCGTGTGAAGCAGCAGAGGAAGATGCTGGAAATCCCACTGAAAATGTTGATGTAGAACCATTACCAACCACCTCACCTATTCTTGATATTGATAGGAAATGGAGGAAAAGAGATTTGGAGACAAAAATTCCACATTACAGCATGAATGAAGGGTTTGTACATTATTGATATCATCAAGAAACAATCAGAGTATCTGTCCTTTCTTTATCTATTGTTCCATTATTTCTTTTCATAGTGTGTGAACTTTTTATTTGTGTGCTAACAATCTCATTTCTTTCCACAGGGCTTACAGAAGTGTTTGCCTAATGCGAAACAGAAACAGAAGTGGTGATAACTGTGATAGAACCTGTAATTGAAAATTTGTTGTTTCAAAGTAATCTGTATGGGACACAGAAGGGTAAAACTCTGAATCTTAAAAAACATGAGCTATTAGCATTTCTGGGCATAAACTTCCTCATGGGTTACCATAAACTTCCTTCTTGGAGGCACTATTGGTCAACAAGTGAAGATTTGGGAATCCCATTGATAAGAAAAGCAATGAGCTGTGATAGATTTGACAGCATACTAACGCATTTACATGTCAATGATAATTCACAAATGACTGGAAAAAACAGACAAGCTTTACAAAATTAGGCCATTGGTAACTGCATTGAATGACAATTTTCCAAACATTTACAAAGGGACAAGGGAACTTAGCATTGATGAATCAATGATTTTATTCAAGGGGAGGAGTAGCATCAAACAATATAACCCCATGAAACCTATAAAGAGGGGTTATAAACTGTGGTGCATTGCAGACCAAAGGGGGTACATTCTAAAATTTGATATATATATCGGGAAAAACGAGGCTCTGGAACAAGAATTACAAAACTTTGGGCTGGGGGAAAGAGTTGTGCTGAGCCTGTCAAAGCAGTTCTGGGGAAGTAACAGAAAATTATATTTTGATAATTTCTTCACTTCTCTTCCACTTCTTGAGAGATTGAAAGTGGAAAGTACCCTGGCATGTGGCACAATAAGGATGTGTTGTTAACAAGGCAAAACGTGATAGAATGATCAAATATGTACTTTGGCATGTGATTGAATTAGGACCCTACAACTTCCCTGATGGTACTTGTAAGTACCAGGCATCAAAACTACACAAAAAATTGAAATAAAAATCTGAAAAAAATGACATGTTCTAAGAGGACATATTTATTATGTAAAGATGAAAAAATGACTTTGGTTCATATATTTTCAATAGTCAGGCAACAAAGGGTTAATGCGATTTTCAATGACGTCGAGTAACATGGCAGCTGTCTTGTGGAAATGAAATCGTGTCACAGTTATAATACATCGTTTACACAGTGTCTCATAGGCAATACAATATGTCACACCTGTTTCGTTTAATTGGTCGAACCTAATGAGGTTATATTTCTTGATATAGTGTTCGACTGAAGGTGTAAGTACAAGATAAGTCGCTCATATCCATGCATGTCGTCTGCTTGTAATAATTTACTTATCATATTCACCACCTCACCATATTTTTAAATAATGCGTTTTAATACTTGCTAAATTGTGTACATTTTCAGGAATTTGGAGAACATATTTCAAATATGTTTGCCAGTTTAAAAAATAATGAAATCAATAGGAGACAGGTAGTGATCCTACTAAACTAGCTCTGGGTAGCCCTCCACAGAAAATTATCCATGGCAATGGACCCAAAGGGCACCATTCAAGGCAAGGTTCTGGCACCAGTTTGGGTAGTTTCTCTCTTGATGGTGTACAAGAAGAACTGGTATCATCACCACCTCTACTGAAGAGACAAGACAGTTCTGAAGTCAAGCTTGCTGATGGAAAGGTGAGAAGTGTCTTGTCATTTAAACCTAATGAATACGTCATCTTTGGAAAAAAGAAAATAACTGTTTTATCCTTCAGTACTTAATTATTCAGTTTTAGGAATGTGTCGAGCTGTACTTCCACTGCTCCGTACATCTGCAAGGTTTGGTGCACAATCAGGCACAAACAGCTTTACATTTTTTTTAAAAACTGTGTGCTTAAATGTTCAGTTCATAGGTATTTAACCAGAAAGATGTAAAACGGCTCGAGAAACGTGAAGATGAATGGAGGCGGAAGTTACAAAAATTGGAAGAGGAATGGACCAAAAAGTTGGAAAAGAAAGAAGATGAATGGAAAAAACAAATGGAAGAAAAGCAAAAAGACTGGAGGAAATCACTAGAACTTCTTGAAAAAGAATAAGGTGCAATGGAGGAAGAAAAACGAAAAATTGTACAGCAGAAATTAAATCTTGAAGTAGCCCTAAAAATAGCTGATGGTATGTTATGAATACTTTCTTTGTAAGTGTCCTCTTGCATGTTTGAGTAAGACAGATAGTACAGATGCATATAATTAGTTAAATTCCCTAGTTACAGTGAAACCTCTATCCATCGTTCCCGGAACTATCGTTTTCCCGGATGCATCGTTCGTTTTGTTCGGTCCCGAATACATCCCTTATAAAATAATGTTACATTTTCCCGCTTCTATCGTTCCTCGAACTATCGTTTTATCGCATCGATCGTTCAAAAATCTTAGTCCCGGCCCACAATTTTCCCGCAATGATCGTTTCTGAGAAATTAAAATGCTGGGTTTTGAGATAAATTAATACCGAAAGACGCACAATGTTTTTGGAATACACAGTAGCGGTAACCTGTTATGTCGCCCAACCAGCACAGATTCTTTTGGAATGAGGGGTCAGCGGTGCAGGGGTGATAGTTGGAGTGAATGGCTGTGCTCATTTTAGAAATTTTATGAGTTTAATTAGGGTGCACTCATATTTCGTTCCAGCGATGCCAGATGGCATGTGCAGTGTGAATTTCTTCACAAATGCTTTTATTATAAGTACAAAGGAAAGGCGGGCGGCACTTTTCATTCTTGTGGTTCATCTCGTTTCCAGTGGTTCAGTGGTACAGCTACGTTTCGTTGAGTTCGGCAGTAATAGTATTTCCATTCTTCCTGTTATTCGCGAAGGGGGTGGGAGAGGTGAGGAAGTGGAAGACGACGAATGCGAGCCCGAAGCTGTGCCGAGTTTTGCCGAAGCATTGGCAAAAGTGAAGTCGTTCTTTTATGCGCATAATATTAGTGAACGTGACGAGGAAAACATTTTGAACGTGGAAAGGGTTCTGTTTGGCCTAAAACGTAAAGTTTCGACAAACCAATTGTCCATTAAAGACTTTTTTGGTAAAAAGAAGTAACTTTGAAAGAGAAACATTGTTTTTTTTACAATTTTTAATGCTTTCCCGCATCTATCGTTTTCCCGTATTCATTGTTTTTATTTCCCACCCCCGCCGAAAACGATGCATCGAGGTTTCACTGTATTTTGTTTGGTCTGTGTTATACTGAGATAGAATTTTTGGCATAAAGCTTTCATTTCTTTAATAACCAAGTCAGAGTATTGCAAAATACATAATTGACGTCAATATATGTTGTTATTTTCACCATATCAGTATTTTACCACTTTTCTGAAAGCAGTGGCAGACTCATGGGGTCACTATATAAATCCACAAAAAGAAATGAGCTAGGGTAACTGACACCAGAGTAAACCTGGTGATATTATGAATTCTAATGGTGTGAACATGCTTGGATTTGGTTCATGTTTCTACAGTAAATAAATTTCAAGGCCAGTGATGTATACAAAGTTGCAGAGAACATATGCTGAAAATGGAATATACCATTCTGCATTTTTTCCCTCACCCCAGACAAATGATTAGATACTACTTTAAAATAGGTCAAGGTCACTTTCAAATCCCTCTCCACTCACTAGTGATAATCACTGTCATGTATAATTCAGCACTGTACAAGCCCTGTCTGCGGTCAATACTATATCATATATAACTTATGAATTCAATACATTATTTCTAAACTAAGATAAGCATGCTATGTCATGAGGACGGTCATATCACACAAGAAAACACAAACTTTAAAATTAATCTACTTTGCTTACTTCCATTCTGTCATGACATGTGGAATAATTTTCTGGTAGATTCAACAGACAGCAAAAAAGTATTGTGTATCCATAATTACACTAAATGGAGAGCCTCTTGAAGGGAATTGTTTAAGATTAATATTTTTCCTCTAGCCATTGAATTCTTCTCTTTTATTATCATTTATAGTAGATAACAGAATAATTTCAAACTCAGATATTCACAATATAAGTACAGGATAGAGATATGAACTTCATGTGCTGAATACTAATCTCATCTAATAACAAAACAGAATTTACTGTACTGGAATCAAGTAGTTTAATAATCTTCCCCACACTATCAAAATTATTAAATGATGATATAAAAATTATATGATAGCTCTAAAAGAGTATCTCTTCTCATTCCTTCTGCTATGGAGAGGAATTTACGTTAACCAGAAATTCTCGGCAATTATAAATACATGTAAGTAATAATGGTGATTTCTTGTGTAATTTTTTTCTGTAATACTGTAGCAAACTGTAAATAATTGTCATAACTATGTATTTTTATTTGTATTAGAAGCAAATATTGTAATTGTGCTGTGGCATGTTCTACGTCCGTGGCTTATGCCTATGAAGCATCTATGGAATGTAAATAAATTCTATTCTGAACCAATACTTAAAGAGTAGTTTGCCATCTTACCAATGATATACAGTAGGTTCCGGTTAATTGGGGCAGCTGTTTATTTGCGACAAATTGTAAAGAACAAACCCTTTTAACTCTTTACATGGAACTTCACATAATTGGGCCAAAGTGTTCTAGTACCGATGTGTCCAAATTAACCGGAATCCACTGTATCTTTGATCATTACTCTCTTGAGAGTATACAGAATTTGCAATATTTGTAACTAATGAACTCCAAAGAGCAGAGTTCTTGTTGAGAAACTAATAGTTCCTCAACTATTCAAGAAATTTGTTACCTTGTATTAAACCAAAAGGTATGCATGGCCATGAAGATGGCTGTCTTCTGGGTTTCAGTGCCATGTAGTCTGGCAGAAGACGGCCATCTTCATACTCGCCACCATGAGAACCTCAAATCTCACATATTACCATGTTCACAAAAGCCTGCTTGCGGTATCTTTAAGTGCCCAATATTAAATAATGCTTCTGTGTTTTACATTTGTATACCATTGGCTTAAACTTTAACCACTACATATGTAATATGTGTTAATTTCATAATTCCAGAACCGTAGACCTTTGTAGTGACTGTGTACTATGAGCACTACATGTGATTTAGGTATCTAAAGTGTTGTTGTGAGTTAATAAATATATTACACTTTTGAAATGTATAGTGTTATGTACGTGATGACTCGATGAACTGACAAGAGACAGACGCATCACATTGCTATGACCCAGAATTAATTAGTAAACATAAACTGTTTAGTACAATTTAGATTATGTACCTTGTAATTTCTGTAATTGCAGTTTCTGATAATTTACAATTTCTGTAAATATTTAATTCTTAGTCAATTTCACACTTATACAACAGTAGAGTTGTCCAAGAAGAGACACGCTAATCACTCATTCTTTACAGAATACAAGAAAAAGGTTTTCCAGTATGAAGAAGATATTGACCAACTTCATGTGCTGAATACTAATCTCATCTAATAACAAAACAGAATTTACTGGAAGGATTTCAGACCCAAGAAATGGCAAAGATTAAACATTTGGTAGGTAAGCTTTATGAGTAAATGTTCTTGGTGAAAAGGTTTCAGTGGGTGATTTAATTTGTACCTAAATATAAAAATCCCTTTAGACTATATACATTACACATGTCAGAGAAATTGCCAACCCTATAAAGTATTGAATATATGTTTGAAGCAGGAAATAGAAACATGTGATTTGGTTAAATATTCCAAAGAAGGATATGGAGAATAATAAAATTAAATATGATTTATAGGAGGATGTTAACTAAAACATTACAGCACTTTAAAAGCAGAAAACACATGCTATTTTACTTCCATATCAGTGTGAATGCCCTGAGTGATTTTTCCATATCCTGAATTCTTTTGCCATATGACTCATGAGTCACACCTTCATTCAGTTTGACTAATAAATGTCCAAATTTCATAACAACTTGAATAATGCATACAGCGGCAACATTTTCCCGTTATGCGAAATGGAAGCTGACCACATTATTGTGGTTATAACATTGCAAGGATATAATTTTTCATGTATAATGATAAAGATTGATGTATATCAAGTTGAATGCAGAACCAGTGGATATTCTGATAATGCAGGTGTACATGCCAACATCGGATCATGACGATGAAGAAGTGGAAATGATATATGAGAAGATAGAAGAAATCATCAGGACAGAAGGAAGAGGGAAAGTGCAAACCATAATAATGGGAGACTGGAACAGTGTCGTGGGGAAAGGAACAGAAAACAACATTGTCGGCCCTCATGGACTGGGAATAAGGAATAGGAGAGGGGACATGATGGTTGACTTCTGCCGAAGAAATGGACTGGTAATCACCAACACCTGGTTCAAGAAGCATCACAGGAGATTGTATACATGGAAAAGCCCAGGAGACAGGAGAAGATACCAGATAGACTATATCTTAGTGAAGCAACGATTTAGGAATAGCGTAAAGGATGTGACAACAGTGCCATCAGCGGACATCGACTCAGATCATAATATGTTAGTTGCAAACGTCAGCACCAGAATGAAGAAAATCAGGAGTAGGGGGGTGAGGAAGAAGAGGTGGGACCTGGAGAACCTGAAGAGCACGCGAGACGAAGTAAGAGAAGAATTGGAAGGAAAATTAAGTGAAAGTGAAGGCGAAAGCATTGAAGAGGAATGGACAAATGTCAAGAAGTGCCTAACAGTGACATTAGAAGAAAAGGTTGGTAGGATGAAGAGGATACCAAGGAAGGCATGGATTACACAGGCTATGCTCGATAAGATGGATGAGAGGAGGAGATGGAAGAATATCAACAGTGAAGAGGGAAGACAGAAATATCGAAGACTGAACAACGAACTGAGAAGAGAAACAGACAAGGCGAGAGAAGATTACATCAACGAAGTATGTGATGAGATAATGACACTCCAGAGAATTGGAAGATACGATTTGATGTATGCAAAGGCGAAAGAACTGGGATGGAAAGAGAACAAAGGAATTCGAACACAGGAAATAGAAGACCCATCAGGAAAGATAGCCAGTGACCAGAATGAAGTTAAAGCTGTGTGGGAAAATTATATTGAAGAGCTCTATGACAAGGAGAAGGAGATGGAATTGGAGCCAGAAGAAGACGTAGAGGAGGTCGACAAAGGTCCAGAGATACTGAAGAGCGAGGTAGAGAGGGCCATAAAGGATATGAAAAGAAGAAAAGCTATGGGAGATGATGAAATCCCATCAGACTTATTGAAAGAACTTGGAGAGAAAGGAGTGAAGGTTCTTACTAGACTCGCTAACAAGATATACACCTCCGGTGAGTGGCCCAAGGACTTTCTGGAAGTAACAATGATTCCATTACAGAAGAAAAAGAATTCCAAGAAGTGCGGCGATTACAGGACCATCAGCCTAATCTCACATGCGGCGAAGATAATGACGAGAATACTGACTAAAAGACTAGAAAAGAAGATAGAGGAAGTGATGGGAGACGACCAATTTGGATTCAGGAGAGGAAGAGGAACCAGAGATGCCATCGGAGTTATGAGAATAATTTCAGAGAGAGTTCTCGATGTCAAGGAAGAAGTATGTGCCTGCTTCATCGACTGGAAGAAGGCTTTCGATCGAGTAAAATGGAAGAAATTAATGAGGATCCTACAGAGAATTGGAATTGATTGGAGAGATAGAAGATTAATCAAAAACCTGTACATGCAGCAAAAAGTCAAAGTGAGACTGGACTCAGGAGACACCAACAGCGTTGAGATAGGTAGAGGTGTAAGACAGGGATGCTGGTTATCACCAATTCTTTTTAAACTGTACGGGGAATGGCTTGCCAAGGAAGCTCTGGAGGGAACAGGAGACTTCAAAATTGGCGGAAGAGTGATAAAGACTGTAAAGTATGCAGACGACTTAGTAGTATTGGCAAAGGAAGAGGAGGAATTACAGAACATGATGGACAAGTTAGTGGAAAAAATCAAAGGTAATGAGGATAGCACCGAGAGCAGAACCATTGAACGTTGTAATTGGAAACCAACAGATGGAGAATGTGGAGCATTTCAAGTACTTGGGAAGCATAGTCATGACGGACGCCCTATGCACCAAGGAAGTAAAAGCAAGGATAGCCATGGCCAAGGCAGCTTTCGTCAAGAAGAGGATACTTCTCACTAGCAAGTTGGGCTTGGAGATGAAGAAGAAACTAGTGAAGTGTTACGCATGGAGTGTCGCGCTGTATGGAGCAGAGACTTGGACACTCAGGAAGAAGGAACAGAAATACCTGGAGAGTTTCGAAATGTGGTGTTGGAGAAGAATAGAGAAGGTCAGGTGGACGGATCGAGTGACCAACGAAGAAGTATTGAGGAGAGTCAACGAGCAAAGAAGCATTCTGCAGGCGATTACACGAAGGAAAACTAACTGGCTGGGACATATTATGAGAAGGAATGGATTAATGAGTGATATCACCGAAGGCCAGGTTGAAGGAAAGAGAGGACTAGGAAGAAGATTGATACAGCTAACCGACGACCTTAAACAAGGAAAGAAGATGACGTTCCAGGAATTAAAGCGAGAAGCCGAGAATAGGGACAACTGGAGAGCTCTTTTTGGGCAGAGCAATGGACCTGTCGTAAGACAGAACACTTAATAATAATAATAATGATAAAAAAGTTCTCTGTGGAGTCTCAATTATTTATTGATTAATTTTTTATTTTTTTGAAATAAATAACCTCCAGAACTACAGAATATCACTTCTGTTGGTCATATTGGTGAGTTCGGTTATGAACGTTGTTAGTTAGTTAGTTAGTTAGCTAGTTATCATATAATTTTCCTGAAGGGACACAAGAAAACCACGAAAACCTTAAGACATCCTAGGACTCCGGACAAGATTTGAACCCGGGAGATCCCATACAGCATGCAGGACTTTTATTTTATATATATATTTTAGAAAATTTACTAATTTGCCCTTTATTAAACGTGATCAGAAATTCAGTAAGGCAAAGGGTTCATATGAAGCCCACACACGGCATGCAGCATGGTATTAAGAATAAGAACACGCACATTTTCATATCGCATTTTCGTCATTTGAATTTCTCATACAGCTGTGAAGCGGATGCAGTATGACGTGCTTCTTTGCTTCCAGCTGTGTAAGTGAATCACGTTATTCTGTAAGTTAAGAAGAAACCGGATCTTCATATCAATTAGTAGGTATGTAATCATTAGTTTTTATTGTGTTTTTGTTATTTTTATGTATATGTTTTATGTGTAGAAGTTGTCGGGTTGTGAAGAATACGAATGATTTTGTGTCTGAAGCGACCATTTGGGTAAAATGATTGTGATGTGAATTCTCCTGGTGACAGTGATTGTGGCCTGTCTTGGAAGAAACATTTTGTAACAAGTAGTAAAATATTTTAGGTGTTTTGCATACTTTCAGCAGCTGTGAACTGTACATACAGTGTAGTCTCCACACAAAATTCTTTTCATGCAAACACAAGAAGTCTGCTGGGAAATAGGAGTGGGAGAAGGTGTGATATTATGCATGTGCACTGTGTCTATTCATATTCTAAACACATTCTACTCCAGTAGTCTCCAGCAGTGAAGTATATTATATTCAAATAGAGTAATCAGTGGTGGATGTGTGTTTTGTGAAAGAATATAGTGTGGTTGTTTATGCCCACTTGAACTCACAGCAGACTTCTCATGGTGCACTGTCAGTACTTCTGGGGACCTTGACTTTTCCTGATTCATACTGAAATGTCAACATAAAATCAAATGAAAGGATAGTTTTTATTTAAAGAAAACAGTATTTTACAAGTAAATAAATGATCACTTTGGTCTTCTGGGTTGTAATGATTTGTGGGCTTGTAGGGATACAAACATTTTAAATGAACATACTGTCTTCATCTTCTGCCGTGGATGAAGCAGGGTCCAGCATCTCTTTGAATTTTTCACAAATCATCAACATCCATACCCTGTTTGCTACAGTAGTGTAGACATGTGGTGACTTTTCAGTTAACTGTCATGTACTCGCACACCAGCATTGTACCATAGCAACTGGCAATCCAGTTTAAAGTGTACCGAGTTTTAAGTCTCAGTAATGTTACTGACTGGGATTTTTATGTTTTTCACCTGAACCTTTATGTAAATATTGAGATTGTACCTTGAAATGAGCCTAAGCTGACAATTCACTCATCCTTTCTAGTTAGTTTTAAATTATTCTGTAATTTTTCTATACCATTTAACCTATGCATTTGTCATTAAATGAATGGATAAAAGATGGGAATATCTCCAGTTATTCAGGTGTAAAGTAAGTAAAGCTGTCCCGCTACACGCCATGTAGTTCGTTTGGGGGGAGCGGAGGAATAGCTCCTACTCTTTCTTGACCTCGGCACTAGATGGGGGTGAGTGGTCAGCATCACGCCCCGGTCACGCTTTACCCCTGGGAAAGGACCCTGGTACCCCCTGTCGGGGATGGAAGCCCAGTCGTCCCGATCGTAGCTAGTCACTGTACTGACTGAGCTATGCCGGCTCCATTATTCAGGTGTATTTATCCAAATTCTTGTCAAATTGATGTCTACTACGAGCACTGTGTTGTTTGTGGTCGTCAGTAATGAATTGGAAATGAGATGAACGAAGCAGTCATCACCTTGTAAGGTATTATCGCAGGATTTGTCTGGAAGCCTTCAGGCCAAGGACTGGACCCCTCCATAATGTGAAGCCACTTGACGTCGGTGTTTAGTATCATTAAACCGAAAACTTTGCAGCATCCTGTTGGGTGGTTGGAAAAATAATTGTTTCTGTTACTGTTGATGTGTGATCCTGAGGAACATACAAGATAAAATCAATTTGCAGGAGTGAATCAGCAGTGAGGGAGAAGAAGGAAGGTCCTGAAGTGAAATTCATGTTCCAATTTGGGCTGGTAAGGGATACAGTAACATCCAGTACCCTGGGGCTCAAGACTCTCAAGGATCTTGCATGTGACTTCATAAATAGGAAGGTGGGTACTGCCAGCATACTGAGGCCCAAGACCTACAAAGTTTATGCATGCAATTACATTAACCGGAAGGTGGGTACAGCCTTAAATATTAGTTTATTGTCGAGAAGTGTTGGTTCTTTACTACTTGGAGGGAAGTTCTGTCATCTGTAAACTATGATACTGTGAAATGTTAATACAGTGAAATAACATTTGTTTCTTTCTTCTTTGTAACTATTGAATTTAAAGCAGATGGTGCTAATCCAAGGCACTTGGCAGCGAATATAATGGCTCTGTGTTCGTTATTGTTGCATCAGGCTGATGCTGGAGGCAGCAAGGACCTCTGAAATGCCTGTAAACGTCTACAAGACTACACGGTTCAACATCTCAGAAGACACCCATCTTCAGACTCACTACCGTGAAAACCTCAAATCCTGAAAGTGAGTAGCAAGTTACCACGGCATTGTTTTATGCTGTGGCATGCGCTTAAATGTAGGCTAATGTTTGGTACATATTTCATTATGAATATTTTACAGGGTCCAGCAGTAATACCTGATGGTTTTCAGAATTATAACTCTTCTGGTGTTAATTGAATTTTCAAGCACAGGAGGTTTCTTAGGGAACATAACATAGAAATTGTTATTTTTAAAAATAACATTAGTCAGATGAGCTCCGTCAGGCCGGACACTGTCGTAAACGTGTGGTGAAGATCCTCTTTATGCACTGAAACATCTCTGGTAGAATATTTTTAATTTACTCTTGGATTCGTGTTTAGAGATCGTCAAGGGTTGCTGGCTGTTTGACGTACGCTTCTCTGAGTTTTTGATTTGGAGTATGCGAACGGTGAGTTCTATTTTCTACTGCTGGCAATGCAGTGAACAACTCCTGTAGGGAATTTAAGTGTCTATGCAGACTTTTCCAATGAAGTTAATATCTTGTGAACTATGTCACCTAATTCAACTGAATAGAGAGATCATTTACAATACAATGAAGTAAAACAGTTGTTTGGTGTTCATGTTGGCAGGACTCTAACCTTAGCTAATGTTTGATGTTTTAATGTTGGTAAGACTGTAACCTTATCTTCTGTTTGGTGTACAGTGATACCTCGATGCATCGTTTTCGGCGGGGGTGGGAAATAAAAACGATGAATACGGGAAAACGATAGTTGCGGGAAAGCATTAAAAATTTAAAAAAAACTGAATGTTTCTCTTTCAAAGTTACTTCTTTTTACCAAAAAAGTCTTTAATGTACAACTGGTTTGTCGAAACTTTACGTTTTAGGCCAAACAGAGCCCTTTCCATGTTCAAAATGTTTTCCTCGTCACGTTCACTAATATTACGCGCATAAAAGAAAGACTTCACTTTTGCCAATGCTTCGGCAAAACTCGGCACAACTTCAGGTTCGCATTCGTCGTCTTCCTTTTCCTCACTACTCCCACCCCCTTCGCGGACAATAACAGGAAGAATGGAAATACTATTACTGCCGAACTCAACGAAACGTAGCTGTAGAAGACACTGAACCGCTGGAAACGAGATGAACCAGAAGAATGAAAAGTGTCGCCTGCCTTTCCTTTGTACTTATAATAAAAGCATTTGTGAAGAAATTCACACTGCACATGCCATCTGGCATCCCTGGAACGAAATATGAGTGCACCCTAATTAAACTCATAAAATTTCTGACAATGGGCACCGCCATTCACTCCAACTATCACCCTTGCACCGCTGACCCCTCATTCCAAAGAATGTGCTGGTTGTGTTGACATAACAGGTTACCACTACTGTGTATTCCAAAAACACTGTGCGTCTTTCGGTATTAATTTATCTCAAAACCCAGCATTTTAATTTCTCAGAAACGATCATTGCGGGAAAATTGTGGGCCGGGACTAAGATTTTTGAACGATCGATGCGATAAAACGATAGTTCGAGGAACGATAGAAGCGGGAAAATGTAACATTATTTTATAAGGGATGTATTCGGGACCGAACAAAACGGACGATGCATCCAGGAAAACGATAGTTCCGGGAATGATGGATAGAGGTTTCACTGTATAATGTTATAATGTAGTGGGACATACGCCCACTCAAGGAACAACAGTGTTACATTTAGCTGATGTAAGGGACCATTAAATTAATAAAAATTTGCGTACATTTGTTATTGTTAATTATTGATGAATAATGTATTGGGAATATGTAGAGAATGCTGAAAGTTGATGCGCACACTTGTAACTTGATATTCCTTTTATGCATTAAAGCGTCTTGTTACAATAATTAATTATCTTGCTATCTGGTTTCCATTCCAGTGGGGTGCAGCGGTTGTCCTGTGTGGGAGGAAGCTGCTTTGAGTTTTCAGAATGGTGAGGGTTTTTTTTTGCAAACTTTTACAATAATATAATGTCTTAGGAACTATTTCACCAAATTCAGTGGAATTAAAATAAAAATTTTCATACACAAATTCCTGTTAATTATTCATGAATTTGTGGATCATCAGTGTGGGTTCAGATGTAACAGATCAACAATTGATCAGATCTTTTGCGTTTGTCAGATAACTAGAGAAAAGATTGGACAGTACATCAATTAATTAAAGGTTTCAGAAAAGCCTGAAGTGTTAACACAATATTCTCATTGAATTTGGTAAACCGTAGAAGCTAGTGAGTCTAATAAAAATGTGCTTAAATGAAACCTGTAGTAAAATTCGTGTACTTAAATATTTATCTGAGTCATTGTTCATCAAGAATGGCCTAAAACAAGGAGATGCTTTGTCTCCCCTGCTCTTTAACTTTGCGCTAGAATATGCTATCAGGAAAGTCCAAGATAGGCAGGAGGGTTTGCAATTGAATGGGACACATCAGCCATTGGCATATGCTGATGATGTTAATTTATTGGGGGACGATATAAATACAATAAAGAGGAAGACAGAAGTTTTGCTAGAGGCTAGTAGACATGTGGGGCTAGAAGTGAATTCAGAAAAAACTAAGTACATGTTAGTATCTCATCATCAGCAGACTGGGGGAAGGGGGGGATAGGGTAGCTAGTAAGTCCTTTGAAAGGGTTACAAAGTTCAAATATCTGGGAACAACAATTACATCAAAATTATATTCCTGAGAAAATTAGGAGCACATTAAGTTCAGGAAATATATGTTACTTCTCAGTTCAAAATAGGGATTAGCTGTATCGAATGGGCCCGACAGATTAGGTTTTACCTGAAGACGGAGATAGCCTCCCATCTCCAAGACGTGGCTTTTATTGATTTTATTTAGTATTGGATGATGGATAATATCCAGAAAACAGTTTTCTTCATCATAATATTTTGTCTTCCTGTCTGATTTCTAAGAACCTGAAGATTAATATATGCAAAACAATAATTCTGCCTGTTGTTTTGTATGGGTGTGAAACATGGTCTCTCGCTCAGAGGGAGGAACACAGATTGCAGGTGTTTCAGAATCGGGTGTTGAGGAGGATATTTGGGCCTAGGATAGAAGATGATGGGGCATGGTGAAAACTTTATAATGAGCTTTAAATTTTGTTCTCCTCCCCCAATATTGTCAGGGTGATTAAGTCGAGAAGAATGAGATGGGTGGGGCATGTGGCACGCATGGATGGGGCAAGAGGTGTGTGCTGGGGAGACCTAGATGTAGATGGGAGGATAATGTCAGGCGAGATCTGTGGGAGATAGGAGTTGAAGGAAACTGGATTTTGTTGGCACAGGACAGGGTCCGGTGGAGGGCTTTGGTTAATTCGGTGATGAACCTTCGGGTTCGGTAAGCCATCTAGTTAGTTATTAATGAATTACGTGTACTGAACGGTGAAAGTACTGGAAAACATGATGCACACATAAATTTAACTTGGTTTTCTTTTTATTCTGTGACGATGACTGAAGTAATTCATGGAACTTTGGTAGGGAAATTAAATTTATTTGCAGACATTTACAACAAAATTAATACAAGATGATTTATAATGTAATGAAGTGTTATATATGACTGATATAAAGAGACAGAAAGAAAGATGCAATTAAGGAGAAATGAATGTAAAAATTCTATTGTAGATTTTATAAGTTCAAAACGGTTGATATTATTTCGTTATGTAAGAGAGAGGTCTGATGACAAGGTCCTAAGATGCTACCATCTGAGAGGCATATGTTGATTGGACTAAGCTGCATCTGAGTTACGGTATCAGCACTAAGCTGCTCTGGTAACTAGCTCTCTGGTCACGTGCTTGAGCTGGTGTAGGCTGTGTCCGTATCAGCTGACTGGCTGACGTAATTATGTTGTTTGGCCTGGGCTGCATCTGTAGTTGGGTGCCAGCTCAGTGGCCTAGGTTTATTTTGACTAGGCTTCATCCGTAGCTGCAACTTCTCTGTTTGGCTATTATGTGCTACTCCAGATATTTTTAATAGTTGTTTTTGCATCAATACATTTATCAGGAAGTACTTCGCTAAATTCAAGAAAATGAATTTATTACTAAAGCATAATAAATTATTAATTACTGGTGTGCAGAATTAGGAATAGTGTCATTAAGGAAAAGTGAATGTGAAAGTGTATTGGAGAATTTTATAAGATCCGAGAAAATAAAATGGTACGAATGCGTGAAAGGAAATTCTGTTGGCAGTCTTCATAAGGTATGAGATTGTTCATGAAGACGAGCATACCAAAAAC
This sequence comes from Zootermopsis nevadensis, assembly GCF_977971745.1. Lineage (NCBI taxonomy): Eukaryota > Metazoa > Arthropoda > Insecta > Blattodea > Termopsidae > Zootermopsis > Zootermopsis nevadensis. Next base: position 7,327,181 of record NW_028259153.1, on the reverse strand, counting down.
ACTCGGATGCTAGGAGTGTGGAGATTTATGCATCAGAAGCGGAAGAAGTAAGGTGAGTGGAAAACCAATGTGGTAATAATTGTATGGAAATACTTTTATTGTTGAATGCGTGGAGCACAGGCCATGCCCCTTCCGACCTGCTCAGGGGCATAGGTTGGTTGGAGACAGCATTGTCCGAAGCAGGCTACCAGAAGAGGGTGGTCATGCGTAAGTTTGCGTAGGCTGCGTTTGAAGGAGGCCACTTTCCTGCGGGCATAGGTTGGTAGGGCTGGCTGCATCCGCAGGAGTTACTGAAAGGGCGCGGTGTGTCCGCAGAAAGGTAATTTTTAAAAAAATTTGGAAATCGTTCAATAAGCGCACCAAACTAACTAACTGGATGTCTTACCGAATCCGGTTCATCTCCGAATTAACCAAAGCCCTCTTGGGCCAACAAAATCCAGTCTCCTTCAACTCCTATCTCCCATAGATCCCGCCTGAGATTATCCGCCCATCTACGTCTAGGTCTCCCCAGCGGTCTCTTCCCCTCAGGCTTCCCAACCAGCACCCGGTGCACACCTCTTGTCCCATCCATGCGTGCTAAATGCCCCGCCCATCTCATTCTTCTCGACTTAATCACCCTGACAATATTGGGGGAGGAGTACAGATTTTTAAGTTCGTCATTTTGCGGCTTTCTCCATGCCACATCGTCTTCTCTCCTAGGCCCAAATATCCTCCTCAACACCCATTTCTCAAACACCTGCAATCTGTGTTCCTCCCTCTGAGTGAGAGACCATGTTTCGCACCCATACAAAACATCAGGCAGAATTGTTGTTTTTGTATATTTTAAGAAGTGCTGATGCTTCCAAGTGCTGGTCAGCTTCGTTGCAGCAATGGAATGATCCGTTGCTGGTACCGAGATGAGAGGTTCACTAGAGGAGTGCACGTGATCAGAGGTCAATTTTCCCTGAAAGGGAGCAAAGAGGCACCCATTTGGCCATACACCCGTGTTATTTACGAGGGGAAAATCATCTTTATTTACCGAAACATGAAATATGCGTAAGCATTAAATTTAAGTTGAAGTCTAGTGCAGACTACCCCCTAGAGGTTTGATTGCTCCTTTAAAGACTTTTTTACATGAGCAGCCGTTACCTGAGGACACGTGTTTATACTTACGTTGTATCTGCAACGTTAAGAGTCCACGTATTTATTTAAATACGCATTTATTGGTCGGAATGTAGTGGCATATGCTGTAAGACCTGCCGAAATGTATCTAGACCAATAAGGTAGTCATATAAACATGTATATGTATTAATTCAGTACTGAATTTTCTGTTTGTAACAAAACACTAACGCCATTATTTAACAAGATTTTGTGCTAGACCGTGCCTCCAGAGAATGGAGTCAGTATGTTCCTCATAACGTTAGTATCTACCTACAAGTCCACACGGCGTTACTCCCCAGAAGGCCAACATCAAATACCTTGACATCTGCATATTATGTTGGATTCTACTCATCTCCCTAAACGTCGATTATGCTCAGGTATACCACAAACAATGTTAACAATGTCCACCATTGTGTTAGAAAAATGAACCACCAGTCTCAGCAAATATTGAATTGATCGTGAAGATTAGTTTTCTTAAAAGTGTGTTACTTCATTCTATCGATCACGTTAGACCCTATTTATTCCTAATTACAACCTGGAGACTTAATTTAGCGTTCCTTGCAGAGATGTGAAAATAATTCGCTGTGATGCTCTTGAAGTACTCACATTATGATGAAATTTCACTTTGTAAACCGATGGCTGAGCCTATATCCGGCAGTCGAAAAACACATCCGCACCCTCTCGAATAGTGTCGGGGTTGAGGGATGAACAAAACTGCAGAATCGCTAATGGGCATATCTGAAACATAATCACTGTGTGTTACTTTGCAACAAGCCGCTAATGCCGAAATCTACACACAAATTTCCTGCGACCGTTAGGTTACATTTTTAAGAAGTAGCACTTGAGTTTTCACGGCGGGGAGTCCGAAGATGACTGTCTTCCAGGTTGTAGTCGCGACTCGTCGTCCTGATGATTGGGGCAGCAAGGACCTTTATTTACTCAGTTTTTCTGAAAGTGACAGTAAGCCAGTCACTGAAAATCGGCTAAATTACTTGTTCCTGAAATATTATACTTCTGACAGGTCCTATCATAATGGAGTAGAACTACGAACACAAAACCTCTGTGCCTTCTGCATTTAAATCAGTGCGGATCATGGAAATTCATTTTTCGGTTAACGTGCACCACCGCGTGACATGGGCAGCTATGAATCCATAGCAGCCACGTGTCTGTCTATTCGCCATTCTCCATTAGCGAGTTTCGAAGGAGCCATTATCATTCAGAATGATAATAACGTCCCTTTGCTTGCATTTTTACCTCTACAAAAAAGAAACAAACAAACTCGTCGTGCAGTTTTTTCGGGTTAATAATACAACCAACGTGCAGGCATATCAGAGCAATTCATTTTATTGTTTCATACCAGAAAGAAAATTGAAAAACGCGAAAGACAACAATGACAGCCAATTGGCTTCATTTCCCTATTTTCGTAGTTAATTAATTTTCGTTGTTTACTTTTACTGTCTACAAATTTAAGGCAATTATGGAAACCTCACCGCTGGGAGAATCACACCAGAACCTCCACTTCATACGATAGACAGAATGATTGATTAATTCACTATTTTAGTACAGGGACTCCCTCGAACAGTGCTCACGAGTAACTTTTGCCCTCGGCTTGTGCGTGCGAAACACCCGTATCATCCGCCGACGAGGGAAAATCTGTATTGAGTCTCTACTTTGTTTTTATCCATGACCACGTTCCCCTTTTCCTCGCTCATCCGACTTATCGGCTTATCTAACCAGTGGTCCCCCAAAATATGTTCCGGTTACACTAGGTTTCTCTGGATTAACACACACACACACACAGTTAACACAATGTTATTTCTCCAAAGTTAATATATATTTCTGATTTAACAATGTTTTACATTTTTCCGGTACCGAAGGTGACATTTGATATTTCACATTTTACGTTCTGATTCTTCTTCTCTATTCTTGTCTGTCTGCCCAAAAATTTTCTTCGATGTTTCTCTCCCTCATTATTGATTGAATTCCATAATCCAGGTGTTTGGAGGACGTCCTATTTTCGTTCTTTCAGGCGGTACACATTCCATGACCTTCTTCGGTAATCTCTCTTCTGTCATCCTTTTTGTATGTCCATACCATTCTAATTGCTTTTGTTAGATAAAATCAAGAATTGAATTTTGAAAATTAACTCTATCTCTAATAGTTTCATTCCTATTTTCCCCTGTCTCCACACCCTTGCAGAACGTCTCCAAAAGTCCATCTCAGCTGCCAATATTTTTTTAAGTAACTGTGATTTCATAGTCCAAACTTCTGAGTCATATGTCATGATACTTCTAACTATTGTTTTAAATATTTTGGTTTTGGTGTAGAGATGAATTTATTTTTGATCTAATTTCCTTTTGTTTCCCATAATTTGTAATTTTCACCCCTAGATATTTAAATTCTTCAGCCTGTGTTATTGCTTCCATCCCTCCTTCCAGAACCAAATCTTCATTTATTTCCCCTATTTTCATATAATTTGTTTTATTCAAATTGGCATTTGGTCCCCATGGTTTATATTCCTCTATCAATTTTCTAGTCATATATTCTAGATCATCATAATCTTCAGCTAGAATCAACTGGTCATCAGAAAATTGTAATGAATATAGTGTGTTATCATTTATTGTAATTCCAATATTCTTACACTTTTTCTTCCAAATCTCTAAAGCTTTTTCTGTGTAAATTTTAAGTAATGTGAGTGATATACAGGATCCCTGGCGTAACCCTTTGGTAACTTGAAATCCAGGTGACAAATTTCTTTCTATTCTTATTTTAGATATAGAATTTCTGTACAATGTTTGAATTGCCTTTAATATAGTAGGATTGGAACCAAATGATAGTAAAGCTCTCCATAGATTGGTTAAAGGAACACTGTCATGAGCTTTTTCTATATCCACGGTGGTTTAGCGGTTAGAACGCTGGCCTTGTAATCCTGGGGTCCCGGGTTCGATTCCCGGCGGTGCCCGAATTTATAACTTGTGTTGGGCAAGGCCGCGGTCTAGGCAACACAGAGTTTTTCTCCGGGGGCTTCCCCGGTTTCTCTGTGGCATCCCAACAATTACTCCATTCACACACAGAAGAAGGCAATGGCAAACCACTTCTGGATCATCTGCCAAGAACGTATACGAACAGGTCCCAGTCCGAGAAAAGGATGGAAGGATCCTGTTCATATGGACCTGTCGTCAGACAGAACACTAAATAAAATTAATAAAACACTAAATGAAGAGGTTGTTCTCGATAATTTGTTGTAAGCAAAATATATGATCTATTGTAAATCTTCCCGCTCGAAAACCTGCTTGTTCTTCCGACTCCATTTCCTTGTACTGTTTTTCTAGAAAATATTGAATTATTCTTCCATAAAGTCTACTTAATGTGCTGGTTACTGTTATACCCCTATAATTTTTACAATCATCTTTCTTTCCCTTTTATGTATTACGGAAATACACGGTGTCCCGTTCAAACCTCCCACATTTTTATCAGATCGCAGAACAGAAAGTATGAATGGTAGGCAAATTAAATCACAGAAAATACAAGAACAATTCAAAAATTTTATTTGACACACACTAATAAACCTCTACATGTGTACCATTGATAGCACGAACAATATTTAGTCGTTATTCAATTCCTGCCATATTCTCTGCAACATTCCCATTGTTACAGTAGTAATCGTATCACGGATGCACTTATGATGATCAGGCTATGGATCTGCTCTGCTAATAAATCCCTGTGCTGCCTGTGTGCACAGTAGACACTCATATCTAATGACAATGCTCTGATGTCCACATGAAAAGCATCTTCCACTTTTTCCAACATTCTTGGGTATTGCAATGTTGTGAGCATGGTCAGACCTGACAAAGGCTTCTGCCATGTAAATGAAAATAAAAGAAAGAAGGGACCAGGCAACAAAAGAGAAGATGTTGAAATGTAGCCAATTACTTCTCTTTAAGCCCAGTAAATTTTCAAAATCCTGATGACCCAAGACTGCAATGGATTATGTAGGTTTGAGGGTGTCTTATCAATGTTCTAAATCTAACCATACCAAATTTATGGTAATGCAATTCCTCCAAATATGATGAAATTAACTTTAATGACTCAATATTATGTAACTGGGCAAGGCTAAAATTTCACATTACAAAGGGCAAGAAAACAAACTATATGAAAGTCACAAATAAGCTGGGAATAGGACATTATAATTTTGAACAGGTGCAGAATTTTAATTACCTGGGTTCACAGATTAATACTAGAAACTCAGTAACTAATGAAATGAAAGCACGTATTGTGAATGGTAATAGATGTTATTATGCCTATCAGAATTTAATGAAGTCTAGAATATTGGGGAGGCAACTTAAACTGAGAATCTATAAAAATCTGATAAGACCAGTAGTCACATATGGATGTGAAGCCTGGACATTAACTAACTTTAATGAGCAACAACGTAGAATATTTGAACGCAAAATATTACGAAAAATCTATGGTCCAATACAGAATAGTGATGGCTCCCGGAGAATTAGGATGAATCATGAACTAGATTGTATCATACAGGGAGCAGATATCGTGAGGCTGATCAAAAGCAAAAGGTTAGCCTGGCTTGGCCATGTTGCAAGAATGGAAGGAAACGGCAACTAGAAGAGCGATGGAATGGAGACCGATGGGAAGTAGGATGAGAGGGAGACCACGCAAACGATGGATAGATGACGTGGAGGAGGATGTGAGGACGATGGGAGTGAAGGGATGGAGAAGAATTGTGAATAATGGGACAGAATGGAAAAAATTCATCGAACAAGCTAAGACCCACACAGGGTTATAACGCTACTAGAAGACGTTATTCAGTGTTGTGAAGAATTCTTGATTATACAGATTTGCACTAACTGAAAAACAGAAATAGGTAACCTCAAACATTCATGTCAATCCTAAGTTTAATTATTAACACATACAGAAATGCTTGATACAAAATATGATACATAACAGCACACCACACCAAATTTAAACTTGCATAGTTACAGTTACTCAGTGTTTACCACTGTCAAAGCAAAAAAATAATTACTGATTTTGTGCTCTTCGCATGTTATTTTAAACCAAACACTTAAATTACACTTACACAGTTGCACATTTTATCTAAAAATCTATTACCATACAAATGTCAGTAATCTACATTTAATGTTGCCAATCTTATTCACATATCATAGGTTGTATTGTTAATGGTAGAGAACTGGAGACATTGAGGATATTCTTCAGTGGCATAATATCCATACTAACTTGTATTAAAATCGGAAACTTGTTTTAAAGGCTAATGGAAGGGACAGACATTGCACATACTCACACAAACATACTGAAGTAATTATTAGCCTTTCAATCGAGGCTGAACATCAAAACTCTTTGAATTGAAATGCAGTTCATGTTCTAATAAAGTGAATCATGTTATAATTATTTTTAATGGCATTATATTGAAATATTTTAAATTATTCAAAGTATCTTGCAATACATACAGAGAGCAAACTTACCACTTTCTCAATGTTTCCCAATGTTTTATGGTCAATGATTTTCAACAATATGTTTGAAAATAACATAATATTAACATTGCTACAGCGCATTACACACATGGTAAAATTTAGCATCTCAATGCTAGTTTTCATTTAATCTCATGGTGATGTTATCTGCTTGATGTCCTTCACACATACACTACAACTGCTCTTGCCAAAGGATGTTTCATCTCAATTAGGAAATGTAATCTTTTTTGCTTATTTAAGGTACTAACATTTGAATCACATTTTCAACACTATAATTTCTAATCAATATTCATTCTGAGTTTGAATTGCTTGAGGCTGATAAATTATTATTTATCTTCCTTTGATAAGTTCAATTTAAAGTTATTCAACAAATGAACATCAACAAAGAAGTGTAATCTATGAACTAGTGTACGAAGGTGTGGAACACAAAAATCAATCAACAACTGCAAATATATTTTGTGCAGAAGCTAAGAACACCATCTTCGATTAAGGTACTGACAAAGTAATCTGTTTTTCAAATCCTTATGGTGACAAACATCCCCATTAGAAAAAAAATTACATAGAACAAAATACAACATTTAAAATTTGAATGCCGGACATCAGCACTCTTTTCATCCAGCGATATGCTGCAACTAGCTGACACTGAAGCATCATCAAGTCCTCTATTTGCACGCGCCACAATAAACTTGCACTCTATGAATGTGCCTGCAAATACAAGACAAAATTTACTTCCTATTAATTAAGTCATGTTTAAAAACCAGACTGGCATTTACATCTGATACATGGGAAACTGTCTTTCGAAGCAATGAAAGGCTAACAATGCAGACATATACATTGTATCAATGATGTTTAAATAATTTTGTGGTTCTTATGTTACATGGTGAATCTGCTAGACATCAACACTATAAAGAAACTTCCAAAGACTTTCTCTTATGTTACTGCAATCAGTGCTCTTGCCATCTTACTTAGCATGAGTCACATGGTATATCCCTACTCTGAAATGACTGTATAATATTACACCTATGCCATGGGGAAAAATGGTAATTCTGACACAACTTTACAAAAACAAAAAGTACAACTTTAAATTTTTTATCAGTAGACAGGCACTGGAATTGTGTTTGTGCAAAGAAATAACGGCAACTGGCAAAATTTATAAACAATAATAAAGAGGACCTCAAGTTGGGACTCAGAAAAAAGTAAGCTGCTCACATGTGATAAAATACGTATTTAAAGCAAAATATTCCAATCTAATGGCCCTTCACATAAATGATGTAAATGAGCCAATGAACAGAGATAATCCACCATTAGCATGCTTGATTTCCTTGTACATGATAACCTGCATGCCTGTCAGTCTTTAGTTCATTGCCAGGTCAGTGATCGACATTTCAAAACCACTTTGGTAGAACATTTAATCTAATGCAAACACATTTAGAAAAAAATGAAGTGGACAAACGAGAAGGAACTCCAATTTTAAAACAAATTAAAATACATTCAAAGCTACTTTTGTTACAGTATGACACAGCATAAACATCAACAAGTATCTAAACAATGAAAGACTTTAGGAAAAAGTGCACAGGGCAGAAAATGTGTTTAATTTTTCTCTAATACTTTTTCTTTTCTAACAAATATTTAGTGAGTTGTGGTCAATATGGTCACAGAAATGCTAGTAGGTCTTCATGTGAGTGTTCATTATTCTTATATAATTCAAAGAAAACTGGAATGGGTTTACAAATGCTCGCAAATCTCCCCTATATCAAATTTTGTTCACAAATTCCAGATGTGTTACATGCAGACATTTGGACAGAGAGAAATGACACATAAATAAATCGAGGTTCATGGAGGGATGTTTACAGGGCCTAGGTTGGGAGGTCTGAATGGATGAGACAGCTGGGAAGACTTAGGTGTAGGTGGGAGGACAACGTTAAGACAGACCTTAAGGAGATAAGAACTGATAGAGTGAACTGGATGTAGTTAGTTAAGTCCAATGGTACGCTTTTGTGAAAATGGTGATGAACCTCCAGGGTCTATAAAGAAAGTGGGCTATAGTATACAACAACCTTTTCAAAGAATATCCTGCACCACATAGTGACAATATCACAACTGGTGTTCACATTTGACAAATCACAAACTTAACGGCTTCACATTCACCCGCTGCCTGATTATGAGGTTATGTGGTTTTACTCAGTCCCTCCAGAAATATGTTGTGGTTATCATGAGTGATAAAATGTTGAATAATCTTCCCAGCAATTTTATCATTATCTGTATTATTATGATCTATGACCCAGAACAAAACACTTAAAAAGTGGCCAGAAAACTTATGACGTCATTACGCAACATCGGGACATATGGATGGTTGGAAAATTAAAATTGTTAATACCTATTCCTGGTGATTTTTTCAGTGTTTATGGACTATCAGAAGACTCCGTAGAAGACTATTTAGATGTCCCTTCTTCCAGAGGCTTTAGTTCCAGCAGAAGCTCTATTAAGTTCCGACTTTCTTTTTTCATCCGCTGTTCACATTCAGCCACTTTCTTACGCCAATAATCGTATTTAAGCTACAATATACAACAAAATAAGAGGACATAAAATAATAAGGCAGATAAAACTGCATACACATGTTCGATAGGAAATTGTTAGCAAATGATTACTTGTCACCTGAGCTGGAATAGCTACGTTAAGTAATTAACTTTGTGGAGAAATCCTAGGCCAGTGCGGAAGTTAATTACGTGCATTTTATACAACACAAATGCATGCAGAAAATGGAAGTTTCAGTGCTAAGTAAAGAACAAATTATATACACAATTTGTGTGACAACCATTCAACATATCAAAGACAAGTGAACATTTGCAGGTTGAACAGCGCCATCATATTGTTCTTTGAACTCTATTCACTTCATTTAGCTAATTGTTTAAACTTCCTAATTAATACATCTTGTAATTATTCGGTATTAAACAGAAATAAGAACTATGTAGGAATTAAAAGTCAGATAACCAGCTTAAATTAAAACATAAGACTACAATATTTGCTTACATAATATTTATATTTTATCTGTAACTTACCAAAAGACCTTCATATTTAGCTCTTGCAAGTGCTGCGTCACTTTCAAGTGAAAGAGATCGATCAAAAAGAAAATTCAATCCACACGTGGCGTCATCAATATTTTTAATTGCGTCAAAGTGAGCTCTTTTATTTTTTTCTGAAATAGATCACATTATTACCACTAAATTACTGGTGTTTTGATCTTTCCTTATAGTAAAAGACAGCCATCTTCAGAATCAACACAGCGGAAACTTCAAATCCTACTTAAAAAATTCTTATTTCTGTGACAACATAATTCTGATTTATGTTGTCACAGATGCTTAAAGTTCATTGGTAAAAAAAGAATATACTTGTACCACATGCATTTAAAGATCCTGAGATGTCTTACTCTGAGTAGAACGCATGTGTTTAACGATCTCTTGTAATCGTTTCAATTCCTCATCACTGGACGCAATTAGTTCCTTGATTCTTGAATCCTGTACGTCAATGATAATTTTAGAATCAGCAGTAAGTTCACGAGCATGGCAGATCTGTTCAAATATATCCCAGATATTGTGGAAGAGCAAAAGCTTTATGACAGGAATTTCATTACAGGGTTACTGCAGAATGTATTTACATTGCTGTAAATACCTCAAATATTACACTCTAAACTACGTCTTCCAGTTTTGGTTTCATATGACAAATGATATATACATATGTATCACCCAGAAATTTGCATTAATTCTGAATATGAAGAAGAAATGCTAAACATTTGACTGCAAAGTGCAGTGGGTTTACCACAAGAATTACTTTTTGCACGATAGATACAATAGTTGACTATATGGTTGCAGTCTGTTTACAACAAAATTAGAATCCTTAACAAAGCAGAATAAAATGTATTATAAAGTACACATACCTTCTTTAGTTCACGGCTCTCTTTTGCCTCGATTTCTTTATCAAGATTCTTATGATTCTTACCAATATTGGTGAATTCTTTTACTTGTTCTTCAAGGCACGTATGAAATTCTCCCTTACCTTCGCTGCCAACATTTTTCTGAAAAGAGTGAAAACTTTAAAGCTATGCAAAAGCAAAAACCAAATGTATTTGATTTTGTCAGCAAACTAATAATTGAAGATGGCTATCTTCTGGGTTGCAGACATTATGAAGTATGGTAGAAATTCACTAACGTTTTAGAGTTGCCTGCTGCCTCCATCATCAGGGCGTCAATCTGATGATGAAGACCAACAGGGACCTACTACACTACAGAGTACCATAACTCAGAATACAGCTATCTTCATATTCACTGCTGTAAGGACCTAAAATCCCATTCAGCTAGTTTAACAAATTAGTAGAATGAGTGGAAATAAAGTCTCAATAAAACATGTTGTGAAAAAACACATACGTCTAGACGTTACTTCTTGTCAACAGCTTTCGCCAACTTTGCCTTTAAAACATATTTCGTCTTTATGAAGAACTTCCATACGTACCATCTCAATTTGCATGAGCAAGCTTTCCAGCTCCTTATCTCTACCAACTTTTTAGACTTCAATTTTTCCCGATGTGACTTCATCTCCTCAGAGAGATCACGCAACGAACTCTCCAAGATCTGAAAATATATAATTACCATGTTACGTTCTTTCACAAATTATTTTGTTAGCCACAGTTACATATAAATACAGAAACCAAATACTGGAAATGAAAATGATCGCCACAAACAAAAATATATTGCTGCAAGTCTTTCAGGTTATTCTCACAGTCAATACGTTTTGATGCTAACTCTTCCTTTAATGCCAAATTTTGATTCAGTTCCTTCAAGTGTATATAATATGTATATTTCAGTATCAATCAGAAATGGTAAGCCTAGGTAACATGAAAATATTCACAAATGAATTTCGGTGCTAGAAGTTGCACGGACAAAGCTAGATGCCATTCCACTTCAGGTAAATCAAAAACCTTTCCAGCTCTTCTATGTTTGCTTATAGCCAGGCCAAACTGTCTTATTCTTTATGCTCAATTTTACATAACTCCGAAGGAAATTCTGTGACACAGTGCACAAGAGGAACAAACAAGTTCTATTTCTATTCCTACTTTTGCCACGGCCAATTCATTAGTCTCTTCAATACTAGTTTAAGATGTGTCAGTAGCTTATGAATTGGCCAATAGTCACTATTTATGTTTAAAATCTGTCTTCAGATAGTAAAACAATCTACTTACTAACTAGATGGCTTACCAAACACGAAGGTTCATCACCGAATTAACCAAAGCCCTCCACTGGACCCTGTACTGGGCCAACAAAATCCAGTCTCCTTCAACTTCTGTCTCCCATAGATTCCGCCTGAGATTATCCTCCCATCTACGTCTAGGTCTCCCCAGCAGTCTCTTCCCCTCAGGCTTTCCAACCAATACACGATGCACTTCTCTTTTCCCATCCATGCGCGCTACATGCCCCGCCCATCTCATTCTTCTCGACTTAATCACCCTGACAATACTGGGGGAGGAGTATAAATTTTAAAGTTCCTCATAATGTGGTTTCTACAGACCCCATCTAGCTGAAACTAGATCATGAGACTACAAAAATAAATGTATTAAAAATAAGATGTACCTCTAGTTGCTCGATCACTAGCTTATCCATGGCTCTTTCTTGAAAATCCCTGCCGAAAATCATAAAAGAGTTAAAACTTCAAAACTGCAACTGAATTAAATATGTAATAATTATCTACCTTTAGGTTTTAAGGTTTCACAATTATTTCAAAATAAACTCTGATCTTATGGGTCATTCTGCTATAATTATATCTCTTTAATAATTGTCTAGTTGTTTACTTTTGCCACAGGAACCAAGCCATCGTCCATTCAGGGGAAGACAAAGTACAGATTTACGCCGGGAATGCGTTCCTTGACAAACCGGCGTAAATTGAAATTCTTTTTTAATGTAAATCAATGGCAAGTCAATGACATGCGTTCCCAGCACCCAAACATTGAAGATTAATATAAGGGCATTACATTTAAAGATCTGGAATAACGTAATTAAAATAAAGGGAATTTATAAAGATGTCAGTGAAACCACAGTTCCGGAGAATTTGATGTAAATACGTCTATACGGAAAGGAAGTTTACGTATATATTGGCTTTATTCTAAATATTTCCTTTATACATGCTTTACATTTGAGATAAGTATGATTGAGACATTGTTTATTTAATTTGAATTAGTTACGCTTAAGATAGGTCTGTGGTAGCTAAATGTAATGTAAAGAAATGTATTGTAAGGTAAGGTAAGGTAAGGTAAGGTAAGGTAATGTAATGTAATGTAAGGTAATGTAATGAAATGTTTTATAGGTAACAACAATGCCGAGTAAACAGATGACGTTTCCTAGGTAACAAAAATGCCGAGTAAATAGATGTTCCTTAGGTAACCATTATTGTCGATTTGTTGATGAACAGTTCAAGTTCCCTAGGTAACCATTGTTGTTTATTTGTTGATAAACAGATGAAGTTTCCTAGGTAACCATTGTTGTTTATTTGTTGATAAACCATTGTTGCACTTCTTCGTTCCACTTTTTTGCCGAATGACCCTTCTTTATAGACGTACTTACGTCAAAAACAGTTGACAGTGGAACCACGGTTCTGGAGAACCTGACGTAAATTGTAACCGTCCCTTTTCTTCCACCACACGTCACACTGCTTGTTTAGTATACTCGTAGTCGTAGCCTGGTTTGCTCATATGGTTACAGCTTCTTGACGTGGGATGTGTAAAGATACAGAAAGGGATTGTTGATCATGGTGTGAGGTTGTCGGTGAGCACGAGTTTCCGACTCCCTGGGAATATACGGGAATTAGAAGGTGGAGCAGGCTTCTGCACAAATGGACGACAAAATCTTTCTGTGTTGCACTGATCGACGACACTTTATTTTTCCTTAATACGCGCAGGAACATAAATATCCTAAGCACTATTCACGGAGGCAGCTGGATGGCTCGGCTGTTCCTTTGTTCTTTCGTACGTTTGTTAAGAAAAACACCCCCGCTCGACCGAAGGACCAAAACTTTTTGAGAGCGCCCCGCAACCACGGTTGCGCTTAAATACCCCTGCATTACGTAATTTTTCATTGAATTTGGCTTAACAGCTGCGACCTGATTCGTTCCTCCACAACGGCGGGAACGCGCCTTAAGCTGAGCTCAAAGTCAATTGGTCCATCGCAATGATGCGATGGTCGTAATGCAGTCATCACCCCGCATCTGGAAGGGATGCACACCATGTGTGGGGTGGCTTAAGTATTTCCTTTGTTCGTTTATGTTTGCCCATTTTTTTGTTTCTACTTCAGGCTCCCCTTGGGACAGAAGGAAGGCCGAGCAGGGTGACCCGCAAGTGGCCATCTGGGCCACATTCCTTCAACTCAATGTGTTCCACAAAGCCAAAATTAAGCATTCAGTCTAATTTAGGTGAAGTAAGGCGTTCCAGAAATCATGTAATTACACCTTCTTCGTTTTTCTTATAAGCCAGATCAACATGCCGAAGCCTGGTTTACCTTTCATCTCAAGGCTCAGTCCGTTCGGGAATTGAACCACAGACCTGGACTGGCACAACACTCCCCCTTGAGATGAGATGCGCTTTTGACCTACAAACAGCCAGCCTCATCTCAACTGCCCGTGACAGGTCGTTACAATATTTCACTTAACACCAAACCATTCCAACCCTCCTTCTACTGAAACTCAAACCCAAGCAGCTCAGCCAGCTGTTTACTGCTATTGCCACGTGGTATGCGGCTGTTAGGTTAACAGAGTAGGCTGTTACATTTATGCAGCTCAGATCTGGTGTAGCAAAAAGAAACACACACACAAAACATTTGAACATGAAAAATAGCTGAACACTATCATTAATACTAAGAGAAATACAATGAACACCATCTCTTTACACCTTTGAATCTACACAACATCCATCTAGGTTTGTAAGTACTACTCTATTAAGGTTGGCGTCATCCGCCTACAAGATATACTCAAACTTAACTACTCACTTAATTGATTAACTTTAATTAGAATTATACTAACACATAAGGATATATGTGAATACAATTGAATCACTGGCACAGTGGCAGTAAAATCCATGACCGCAACAAGGCATTCAACACAAGGAAACTGATCTGTCCCAAACAAACGAAAAAAACCTTTCTAGTTCTATAGCAGGTATGCTAACATTCGAGCCTATGCAAAACATGGCATCGGTTTGTGGTCTCTCCTTCAACCCTTGCCTTCCGCTATCTAGTCCTTTATAGCGTCTCCTTCGTCCTTCAAATACGGTTTCAGCGCTAGCTTATTGAACACACCGCGCCTTCTTCCATCTAAACTGGACAGTTCGTATGCCGCAGGCGGGATGACATTAGTATTCTCCCATGGCCCATCATATACCCTGTGGAACTTGCTCGTCTCACCAGCCGCTGCATCCGACACCGGCTGGCACTTCGCTAACACTAAGTCGTTAATCTGCGGGTTCCAATCAGTCTTTCCAAATTTACGTCTTTTGTTTCTTTTTGCAGCCTTCTGTTTCATTTTTACGTAGGCTTTCAGGACCTTGTCATGAAGACTTTCAATAGGCGGTACCCCGTCTGTTGACTTTGCTAGGAATTTCGCGAAAAGATCTGGTCGCGGTGCATCGAACATCAGTTCCACGGGAGAATAGCCGGTTGAATCAGACATCGTCCCGTTGAGCCATGCTTCAATCCCAGGCAATAGCTCTGGCCATTTCTTGTGTTGCTGGTCGCAGTATATTCGGCAAAACTTGCCAATCTCCCTCATACAACGCTCGCTTGGGTTAGCCTGCGGGTGTCTTATAGGAGAAAACCTGACGCCAATGTCCAACTCTGCCAACTTAGTCCGCCACAAAGAGCTCGCAAACTGAGTTCCATTATCGCTCAGGATGTTCTTCGGTCTTATGACGTTCACCACATAACACTTCGTAATCTTATTCAGGCAGGTCTTCGTAGTTGCGGCCCGCAACGGATATAATTTCACAAATCTCGTAAATACGTCCAACACAACCAATATGTAGCGGACGCCAGCGCGCCCTGTCGGGAGGGGCCCATACAGATCAACTGCACAGAGCTCGCCGGGCGCCGTCGGCAAGTGGCTCCTAACCTCAATCGCGTAACTGCGATTCGGGTGCTTGACCCGCTGACAGATATCGCAATGCGAAATTAGTTTTCTGACCTTCCTCCCCAAACTTCGCACATGAAAAGTGTTGGCGATCTCAGTCATGCACTTTTCCGTGCCCAGATGTCCCAAAGAAACGTGTACAAATTTAATTACTTTAACTTCAAGCGCAGTTGGCAAAACTGGCCTCCAATAAGGGTAGTTGTAGCTGTCCCTGTTGTACAGAACGTCGTGCCGGAGTAGGTAATTTCTGTTGGATGGCACACGCCACTGCTTCACAGCCTGTATTATTTCTTGTAATTTAGGGTCGCGTGCTTGGAAAGCCGCTAACTCCTTAAGATTGCGGCCGATCGAGGTGTCGATACCTAGGTTTATGGCGGCCACCATTATGTCCTTTGGTCGCGACAACCCCTTTATGTCCTCGGAATCCAATCCAGCCGGATTCCGGCTTATCGCGTCCGCAAGAAAATTGCTAGCACCACTAATATGTTTTATGCGCAAGTCGTATTCCTGTATGTGCATCACCCATCTAGCGATCCTGCTAGAGGTCAAGGCGCATTTATGCAGAAACGACAATGCCTTGTTGTCTGTATTCAGGGTAACAGAATGTCCATAGATATATATCCGAAATTTTTCTAGAGCATAAACAATAGCCAACAACTCCTTTTCTGCAACAGAATAACGGCTCTCCACAGGAGACAGCACCCGCGAGGCGGTGGATACAATGAGCGTTTCATTGTCGTGCCCGGTTTGTTTTAATACGGCCCCAATAGCTTTATTGCTAGCATCGGTGTCTATCGAATATGGCAATGTTACGTCTGGGTGCACTAGATGGATGCTGTCGGCAAACTTCAATCTTAGGATCTCAAATGCTTTCTGACTATCCGAAGTCCACTTCCACTTATTCCCCTTCTTAAGCATTGGTAGTAGAGGCGCTACAAAACTGGCGTAATTAATAATAAATCTGTGGTGATAATTGCATACGCCTAAAAATTGTCTTAATTGCCTCTGGTTCTTCGGTGCTGGGTGGTTTAATATGGCTGCTATGCGTCGAGGGTCTGGGAAGACGCCGCCATTGCTAATTACGTGTCCTAGAAACCTTATCTCGGGTTTGCAGAAGTTGCACTTTCCGGCATTAATGGTAAAACCGGCTGCAGTCAGCTTGCCAATCACTGTCTCGAGGTGCCTGAGATGAAGCTCGTACGTTTGGGAGAAAACTGTTATGTCGTCGACGTAAGCCAAAGCAAAACCCGCAGCTTGTGAGCCAAGAGTCGTCTGTAGCGCCCTGACAAACGCAGCCAAAGAATTTCGGAATCCGTACGGCGTTCTAGTAAACTGGTAGACCTGGGACTCGAACAGAAAAGCTGTGTATACACGTAATTCTGGTGCTAATTCCACTTGCAAGAAAGCCGATGATAGATCGATATTGCTAATAAACCTGGCCCCGTGAAACTGTTGCAATAATTCATTTATCGGTTGTACTCTTGCTCGATCAGCGGTCATTAACCGGTTGACCTTTCTTGCATCTAGACAAATGCGAGGCGGTTTCCCCTCCCGCATGACAATAGTTAACGGGTTAAGATGCGTAGACGTAGAAATCTCTAACATCCCGTCCCCTTTCATCTGTTCAATCTGGGCTCGAACCTCGTTCCTCACGGAGAAGGGTATTGGTCTGCTGTAACCAACAAGCGGGCCCGGAGAGTTCACATCAAATTTATAAGAAAAATTTTTGCATTTTCCCGGTCTCGTCGTAAAGGAATTCTTGTATTTTAGGAGCAAGTCAAATAGTTTTTCCCTTTGTATTTTATTTAAATTCGCAGCCTCATCCACTTTAGCGCGCAGGTCTCGGATAGGGATGGCCCTAGCGTCCATTGGTTCATTTTCCTGACGGTATCTCAGTACCTGATCTTTCGAGTTGCCTTCATAACTACTTCGTCGAACAATGCGCTTTACATCTTCACGGTATCTGTTCACTGGACTCATATTAATGCGACGTAAATTAAATAAACCAGGGATGTCTGGTCCCTCGTAACTCATATCTGACTCGCAGTCATCTACACCGACGAATAAAGCGGTATTTGTCTCCCCGCTGTGACTTGTAACGCACTTGCCTGTACTATTATAGTTATCATAAGTGGCTGCTACTCGATTCTCCGACCGTCCACATTCTATTCCATTAATGAACCGATGATCATAAGCTGCCAGGTCCGAGCTCGCAATCGGCCTGTTCCCGTCTCCTCCCCCTGCCGCATCCTCGTAGATGAAACTATGTCTGGATCTTTTTCCATCCTGCTTTGTCGTGAAACATTTTTCTTTGAAATCAACAACAACTTGAAAATCATTCAAAAAATTTGCTCCCAATATAGCGTGCGCTAACAACTGAGGGGCAACCATAAAAACTTGCTCGTACATTTGATCATCTATTTTGATCGGGATCAACGCTTGCCTTCTTATCCTCTTGGTCCGCGAACCCCATGCCGAGATCAGCACTCCGTTTACTACAGGGATATGTAATAGTTTTAACCCACTTTCTATCACAGCATCAAACAATGCCTCGGAAATAATCGAAATTTCAGCACCGCTGTCTAAGATGGCTATCACTTCCTTGTTCCCGATTTTCAATTTAGCTTGAGGGCAACCATGTAGATTATCCTCGTTTATATAAAAAATCGTCATCTCACTTTCTTGGTTTGGATTCTCAGAAACATAATTAAGAATATCGTGAATTTCCTCAGGCTCTACCATATCTTTAGTTGCATTTCTCGAACTCATGACTGGACCTTGGGCTAGGCCGTCGTCGGGGGACAATGGGCGGTCCTCTACATCGTCCTGGGTTCGTTTCCCGGAGCTTGTTCTGATGAGCGTCCTCGGCTCGTTGCAGGCGTGTCGTTCCTGTTAGGGTCGTAGGGGTCTGCTCTTGGATTCAAACCTTCGTGGTAGCCGCCGTTGTTTCTAGTGTGCATCCCAGTGCCTGTAATTTCCCGAGAGGTGAACTGGCCCCTTTGTCCGCCGTCATGTGACGAGTATGGTCTGTTTCGGTTATAACCCTGATTCTCACGGAAATTTGTGCTCCTCACTTGGTGGGGTGATTTCTGCTCCTATCAAATCGGCCCTGTCCCCTTTCATTTGAACCTCCTTGCATGTTCCTTGCGTTGTGCGACGCATCAGAATTCTGTTTTCCCCGCTCGTCAAAATTTTCCATAGTTTCCATTTTTCGTAGAAAAGTCAACGCGTCCTGAACGGTTCGAACGCCAGCAGACAAAAGCGCTCGTTGCACATACGGCGGGAAATGGCCGGAAATTGCATCTACGAGGTGTAGCTCTGCCAATCTAGGTGATAGGTTGGCTGCTAACACAGAATATCGCAAGAAATGCGACGACATGGTTTCATTTTTATTTCTGTCGTACCTGTTCTGATATAGTGATATACGCACTTGAGACTGTACTTGCGGATTCCATAATAGCTCCGTAATGGATTGCTTAAAGTGATTATAGTCAGCTAAGTCCTTGTATACTGCCGTAAACCATTGTTTTGCATAGTTATCCGTAACAGCCTTGACTGCTATAGGCAATTTCAAACGTTCTGGGACCCCCTTCAACGAATAGTAGTCATCAAGTTCCGCGAGAAACTGCAAAATATTCTGCCGATTACTGTCATGAAATTTTGGTAGAACTAGATCGTTTAAGACACTACTGGTTAGTCCAGCCAACTCATGGGTGCGCGTCAGGTCACCCCCACTACTACATGTAAATGGCACAGTAGGTCCCTCATTTGGGCACCGCTGAACCTCGCACACTCTCTCACGCCCTCCCGCTTCGTGTCCAGAGCCAAGCGTTTGTAACGGGGTTGGCACACCTCGTTCCGTGCACCCCTCCGAGCTAATAAGAGATGGGTGCCCGTTGTCAGATCGACTATGACACACTGCAGTTACTTGTTCCTGAATTTTGTCTATCCTGCTAGAAATTTCTCCTAATTTCAAAACGCTGTCCCTGCTAGCAGCCTTCACTTGCTCTTGAACCAGGTTCATATTTTCCTCCGTCACTCCCCCCTTTAGGCTCGAAACTTCCTTATAAATATTTCTCATATTTGTCTCCACTTCAGCCCTGAGTTCCTTTCCTAGCCTTTCGTGATCCGCCTTGGCTTCAGACACTTGCGTTCTCAATTTTGCATTCATACTTTCATTCACTTGGCCTATTTTTTTATTCACACTTCTAATTTGTTGCTGAGTATCCTCCTCCAGACAGATAACAGCTTGCTTTAATTCATTATTTTCATATGTTATTCTCTTATTAATACTTTCATTTATTTTATTAACCTCGGCCCTGAATTTTTTAGATAACACTTCTGAATTTCTGAAAATACTATCCTGCAGTGTCTCTAAAGTTTCCTTCCTAATCCTTTCATTTTCCTCTTTGTCTCATTTTCTATTTTCCTGCAAAATCTGTAAAGTTTCCTCCCTGAACCTTTCATTTTCCTTTCTGTTCTCCTGCAAAGCCTGCAATATCATGTTTAATAGATCTGTTTGTTCAACTGTATCTGCAGTTCCCCCCGTTTTGTTACTCAATTCAACTGTACCTACAGTTCTTAAATTTTCTCCCCCTGTTGTGTTACGCTCAAATATTTCCTCGGCCTCGACTACTGGATGGTCCACTACTTGTTCGTCTTCAGTAGCCTGTCCGCACGGCCAATCTCCTAGCAAGTCCTCCTCGGTTTCGTCGCACAATGCCTTCTTACTTCGAAGACCCCTGAAAGCCATATTGCCTTTCACCCACCTGAATGCCTGTAGGCTTGCCTGAATAGGGATGTCGTCGAAGGTTGTAGCTCTCGGTTCGACTTCGGTCGTTGTCCCTCGGCCTTGCTGCGAACGGCGTGGAGACTTGTTTACCGCTCGTCCTCCTGACCGCCGCTTCTTCGTCGTGGCTGCTCCTTCGTCGTCGAGCCGCTTCTCCGTCGTCGTGCCTTTCTTCCTTGTAAGCCCCACTTCTACGTCGTCGTGCCCCACGTTGGGCGCCAAATCGCTGTAACCGTCCCTTTTCTTCCACCACACGTCACACTGCTTGTTTAGTATACTCGTAGTCGTAGCCTGGTTTGCTCATATGGTTACAGCTTCTTGACGTGGGATGTGTAAAGATACAGAAAGGGATTGTTGATCATGGTGTGAGGTTGTCGGTGAGCACGAGTTTCCGACTCCCTGGGAATATACGGGAATTAGAAGGTGGAGCAGGTTTCTGCACAAATGGACGACAAAGTCTTTCTGTGTTGCACTGATCGACGACACTTTATTTTTCCTTAATACGCGCAGGAACATAAATATCCTAAGCACTATTCACGGAGGCAGCTGGATGGCTCGGCTGTTCCTTTGTTCTTTCGTACGTTTGTTAAGAAAAACACCCCCGCTCGACCGAAGGACCAAAACTTTTTGAGAGCGCCCCGCAACCACGGTTGCGCTTAAATACCCCTGCATTACGTAATTTTTCATTGAATTTGGCTTAACAGCTGCGACCTGATTCGTTCCTCCACAACGGTGGGAACGCGCCTATAAGCTGAGCTCAAAGTCAATTGGTCCATCGCAATGATGCGATGGTCGTAATGCAGTCATCACCCCGCATCTGGAAGGGATGCACACCATGTGTGGGGTGGCTTAAGTACTTTCTTTGTTGGTTTAGGTTTGCCCATTTTTTTGTTTCTACTTCAGGCTCCCCTTGGGACAGAAGGAAGGCCGAGGAGGGTGACCCGCAAGTGGCCATCTGGGCCACATTCCTTCAACTCAATGTGCTCCACAAAGCCAAAATTAAGCATTCAGTCTAATTTAGGTGAAGTAAGGCGTTCCAGAAATCATGTAATTACACCTTCTTCGTTTTTCTTATAAGCCAGATCAACATGCCGAAGCCTGGTTTACCTTTCATCTCAAGGCTCAGTCCGTTCGGGAATTGAACCACAGACCTGGACTGGCACAAAATATGTCTCCGTAATGTGATGTAATGTAATGAAATTTAATAATTCTTATATTAGATAAGTACTTGTGATATTCTAAAACGTTTTTACCAGCACAAATGTATCTAGTCTACGAGACACTTCTACAAGCGATTCACAGCTCAGCTCTTTCCGCAATAACGAAAGCTGATTGTTGACGGCAGTAATGTAACACAACAATGCCGAGTAAACAGATGACGCAACAATTAGTTTTTTAGGTAACATAACAATGCACGCAGGAGTTCATATAAAAGCTGAACATTGTTTTCGGTCCATATTTACACATTGTTGATATGGATCTTACACAACTTCGTTACGATTTTTTGTCGAATGACCCTTCCGTATAGTCTTCTTTACATCAAAAGAAGAAAAGCCTAATTCTCTTACACGATTTCACAAATGCATAAGAAAACATTGAATGTGATAATCAATCATAATTATAAATAGGAATCCCTTACCTCAAACTTTGTTCAGTTGTAAGAGAATACGATGTTCACCCGCAATCGATAGCAAAATGGATACAGTGGAGGGTAGTATCACAGATTTCTTAACAATTCTTATATAAGATAAATACTTGTGATATTCTAAAACGTTTTAACAGCACAAATGTGTGTAGTCTATAAGGAACGTCTGCTACAAGCGATTCACAGCTCAGCTCTTTCCGCAATAACGAAAGCGGATTGTTGACGGCAGTAATTAAACACAACAATGCCGAGTAAACAGATGACGCAACAATTAGATTCTTAGGTAACGGGGTGGATTGCAATACGGTTTATTCAGGCAATTATACAGCCTGCATAATAAATGAGAAATGAGCCTTAAGGCATGCTCAGCCAATATTGTTGCAGGTGTGTGTTAGGAATTGGAATCCATTTCTTGCATTGTTATGCACGCAGGAGCTCATATAAAAGCACACTTTATAGTGTCGATAGCACGAGGCCCCGACGTGGCGAAAGTGCGTTCCCTTACTGAGATCTGCGGTCTGCGGGTCAAGGTAGAAACATATGTTGCACCAAAGGGGCCCATGCAGTGTAAACGGTGCCAACGCTTCGGGCACACGCAGCGGAACTGCGGTTATGCACCCAGGTGCGTGGCCTGCGGGGACGCTCACCCATCCGGGTCGTGTGCCACCCCCAAGCAACAACTTAAGTGCTGCAGCTGCGGAGGCAACCACACTGCGAACTATAGAGGTTGCAGTAAGTGGAAGGAAGCCAAGACGGCCGCTGCACAGCGTGCGAAAGGGGATCGCGGCCGAAAGGACGACGTCTCCACGCGCCTGCCAGCGCCCAAATCGGCGCTAGCTAAGCCTTCCCTCGAGCAGGAGAACTTGGGCCCTGGGTGGAACCACGTGGTCCGTGGTGGCCGCGTCGTCAAGGCTGCGGCTATGAAGAACCCCGCCCCAACGCCAACTGGAGCCATTGTACAGACTGAGCGGCAGACTATCCCCAAGGGCGGCCGTGCCAAGCCCGCTCGTCCTGTGGCGCCGGTGGCAAATCCCACAGCACCTGCTCTCAAGAAGACTGACCCCACCCCACCCAAGGGTCAATCACCGCTCCAGGACATCTCAGATATCCTGGAAACCCTCTCACCACGGGTCTGCATTGAGTTGACACGACGTCTCCTCGCCGCGATCCATTCACTCCCCCCCGGGGGGTCTCGTCCGCGAGCCCTCCTCAAAACCGTTCTCCTCTTCATGGCCGACAATGACTGCACGGCCTAGAGGACACGGTAGCAAGGCCTTGCGGCTGGCTTACTGGAACGCCGACGGTGTCCGCGACAGGAAGCTGGAGCTGGAGCAGTTCCTCGGTGACTACGGAGTCGATGTTTGCCTCCTGAACGAGACGCACCTCACGTCGGGTCGGGCCTTGAGGTTCGCGAACTACGTTTGCCACCGTACGGACCGCCCGACGCTAGGGGGTGGCACAGCGATCCTTGTCCGCAGGGGCATTGATCATTACCCTGTGCCGGTATCGGGTCTACAACAACTAGAAGCAACCGCCATTCACCTGGTACTGGCAACCAGGAAAGTCAAGCTAGTGGCGGCATACCTCGCACCCACCCGGCCATGGATAGAGTCGGACCTGACCGAGTGCTTGAGCGGGGGTTTCCCGGTCCTCTTGGCTGGTGACCTCAACGCGAAACACACGGACTGGAATTCTAGCCTTATCTCTACTAGGGGCTCGCTCCTGCGTGATTACGCCAACAGAAATTCCTGCTTCATCTACGGGCCGGATTCTCCAACCACGGCTCCCTACACACACAACGCCACACCTGACGTCCTTGATATTGTCCTCATCAAGGACTTCGTCCTACCGGTGCACCTGACTGTCTGCCCCGCACTCAGCTCAGATCACCTGCCCGTCCTCGTCGACACTACGTGCCGATCGTCCTTTCAAAACCTGCCTGATCGCCCGGACTTCGCGAGAATGGACTGGGCTGCATTCCAGGCTTGCCTCGAAAGCAGACTACCGGGGAACCCCGTGGTAAACGACGAGGAAGAAATTTACAAGTGCGTCGAGGAGCTGACCAGTGCTATCCTGGAAGCCACAGCAGCGTCCGCTCCCAAGCTTCGACCCCGCATTGACAGGCGACCGCTTCTACCCGCTAGTATTCGAGATGAAATACGCCTGAAGAACCGGCTGAGGAGGCGATGGCAGGTCACAAGAGACCCCGCTCTTAAGACCCAGGTCAATCGACTCCAGAGGTCGGTGACCTATCGTCTCAACGAGTGGCGGAACGAACAGTGGAGCGACACGCTCGAATCCTTGGACTGCGAGGACCAGTCGCTTTGGAAAATGACCAAGCGTGTGATGCGAGTCCCCACTCCGTCGCCCCCCTTCTTAGTGATGGGAGGACTGGCTCTCTCGAACCCCGAGAAGGCAGAAGCCCTAGCCGACAGCCTTGAGGTCCAGTTCCAGCCGGTAGACTACCCGTCGGACCTGACTACAATTGACATGGTTAACGAGGCGATGCGAGCATACGAGTATGCCCCTGTAAATGAACCAAAATTAACCAGTCCATCGGAGGTCGCCCAGGCCATCAAGGGACTCAAGCTTGGCAAGGCTCCGGGCCCCAACGGTATACCGAACAGGGTCCTGAAACATCTCCCACGACGCGCGGTAACCTTTCTCACGAAAGTGTTCAACGCGGTCCTTCGCAGGCAACACTTCCCCTCGGCATGGAAACACGCTCGAGTGGTGTCCATACTGAAGCCGGGGAAGGACCCCACGCTACCTTCTTCCTATAGACCCATCAGTCTTCTCGACACGGTCGGCAAACTCTGCGAGAAAATCCTACTAACGAGGGTCCTACACGAGGTCAGTGAACGCGGGCTGCTGCGCGACGAGCAGTTTGGGTTTCGACCCAGACACAGCACATCGTTACAGCTGGCTCGCCTCGTCGAAAGGGTCAACAGAAACCTTGATGAGAAGCGGCTAACCGGCGCGGTTTTCCTGGACGTGGCCAAAGCCTTCGACACAGTCTGGGTCCAAGGCCTCCTATACAAACTGACCGTCCTCAACTTCCCGTCGTACTTGGTAAAAACCATCTCTTCCTACCTCGCTGACCGGACATTCCAGACATCCTTCCAGTCGGCCACGTCCACACGTCGTACCATGCGGGCTGGAGTTGTGCAGGGCGGAATTCTCTCCCCTGTGCTCTTCAGTCTGTATGTCAACGACATACCCACTCCGTCCCGCCACGTCGAGTTAGCACAATACGCGGACGACACGGCTCTAGTAGTCACGTCCCGTAGCCCAACGCTTCTCGTCAGGTATCTGGAGACCTACCTCAGTAGACTTGAGCTCTGGCTCAGGGCCTGGAGGATTGCTATCAACGTCTCCAAGAGCACCGCGGTTCTCTTCGTTTCCGCGAGAAGACACATCCAACAGCCCCGAGCAGTGCAGTTCCTCGGACAGCCGATCCAATGGGTCAAAACAGCGCAGTATCTGGGGGTCACCCTTGACGCCGGGCTTACTTGGTCGGCGCACGTCAACCAGGTGGGAAAGAAGGCAGCGCAACGATTAGGTGTGCTAGGCCCGCTTATCAATAGGAGAAGTGGCCTGTCAATCAGGAACGGTGTACTACTCTATAAGCAGCTCATCCGTCCCATGATGGAATACGCATGCCCGATTTGGAGGTCAGCTGCCCGCACCCACGTCCGGAAGCTGCAAGTCCTGCAATCCAAGTGTCTTCGCTTTGTTACTAACGCTCCCTGGTACGTTAGTAACAGGCAAATACATGAGGATCTGGGGGTACCTTTCTTTGCCGACCACATCAGAGCACTAACTGAGAGGTTTGACTCGAGGTTAGCTGGTGTGGGGAACCCCTTAGTTCGGCAACTCGGAAGACACTCGTGCCGAATGAGGGCTGCCAGAGTTCACCCAAGGGCAACCGAGGGCGACTGATGTTCAGCAGGCCAGCTGAAGCCATCCCCAAAACACGGCCAAGTCAGCACAACGAGTGGTTAGACTACTCGGCTACCCTGACTGAGGTTTTCCGTGCTTTCCTCAGTTGTAAGGCGAATGCCAGGGTATAACTTAATAGGGGCACGGCCCGCCACCCTTCCCCCCGATCATGGAGGCCATCAGCTGAAGTGATCTTCCCCCCATGCCGCAGAGGCCTTCAGCCGAAACGGCCCCTCCCTCTCTGGGTTCATACCCCAGAGACCCAACCAACCAAATTCCTTCGACAACTTGCCTGACAGGATAACCTCCCATCAGCAGCAACAAATCCCAGTTTGAATGGTCGAGGCTCCCGCCACGACGAAACCCCGTTAGCGTTAGCAAAATTTCCGTTCTTATATTACGACCGTTTACCATTTCCAGCAATGCGTCTTGTGCGCAGGAATGGTTTCACCTAGGTAGGGACGATGCTTGCGCTTGCGCAGGCCTCTGCCCTCAGTTCGCTTCTTTGGTTGGTTGGTTGGCCAGGGTATAACTTAATAGGGGCACGGCCCGCCACCCTTCCCCCCGATCATGGAGGCCATCAGCTGAAGTGATCTTTCCCCCATGCCGCAGAGGCCTTCAGCCGAAACGGCCCCTCCCTCTCTGGGTTCATACCCCAGAGACCCAACCAACCAAATTCCTTCGACAACTTGCCTGACGGGATAACCTCCCATCAGCAGCAACATATCCCAGTTTGAATGGTCGAGGCTCCCGCCACGACGAAACCCCGTTAGCGTTAGCAAAATTTCCGTTCTTATATTAAGACCGTTTACCATTTCCAGCAATGCGTCTTGTGCGCAGGAATGGTTTCACCTAGGTAGGGACGATGCTTGCGCTTGCGCAGGCCTCTGCCCTCAGTTAGCTTCTTTGGTTGGTTGGTTGGTTGGCCTTGAGGTTCGCGAACTACGTTTGCCACCGTACGGACCGCCCGACGCTAGGGGGTGGCACAGCGATCCTTGTCCGCAGGGGCATTGTTCATTACTCTGTGCCGGTCTCGGGTCTACAGCAACTGGAAGCAACCGCCATTCACCTGGTACTGGCAACCAGGAAAGTCAAGCTTGTGGCGGCATACCTCGCATCCACCCGGCCATGGATTGAGTCGGACCTGACCGAGTGCTTGAGCGGGGGTTTCCCGGTCCTCTTGGCTGGTGACCTCAACGCGAAACACACGGACTGGAATTCTAGCCTTATCTCTGCTAGGGGCTCGCTCCTGCGTGATTACGCCAACAGAAATTCCTGCTTGATCTACGGGCCGGATTCTCCAACCACGGCTCCCTACACACACAACGCCACACCCGACGTCCTTGATATTGTCCTCATCAAGGACTTCGTCCTACCGGTGCACCTGACTGTCTGCCCCGCACTCAGCTCAGATCACCTGCCCGTCCTCGTCGACACCACGTGCCGATCGTCCTTTCAAAACCTGCCTGATCGCCCGGACTTCGCGAGAATGGACTGGGCTGCATTCCAGGCTTGCCTCGAAAGCATTCTCCCGGGGAACCCAGTAGTAAACGACGAGGAGGAAATCGGCAAGTGCGTCGAGGAGCTGACCAGTGCTATCCTGGAAGCCACAGCAGAGTCCGCTCCCAAGCTTCGACCCCGCATTGACAGGCGACCGCTTCTGCCCGCTAGTATTCGGGATGAAATACGCCTGAAGAACCGGCTGAGGAGGCGATGGCAGGTCACGAGAGACCCCGCTCTTAAGACCCAGGTCAATCGACTCCAGAGGTCGGTGACCTAACGTCTCAACGAGTGGCGGAACGAACAGTGGAGCGACACGCTCGAATCCTTGGACTGCGAGGACCAGTCGCTTTGGAAAATGACCAAGCGGGTGATGCGAGATGTTGCTGATTCATTGGACGAGGGAATCAGGACTGATGCGGTTATAATAGATTTCTCAAAGGCATTCGATTTAGTCCCACACGATAGGCTGATTACAAAAATTGCTGCAACCGGTGTGGACTTGAGGGTGGTGGTATGGGTAAAGGAATTTCTCTTAGGACGCTCGCAAAGAGTAAGAGTGGACGGGCAACTATCTCATGAAGTCAGGGTAACGTCAGGAGTTCCGCAAGGGAGCGTATTAGGTCCATTACTATTCCTAGCTTATGTTAATGATATTTGGAAAAACATTGATTCAAATATACGGCTTTTCGCTGATGATTGTATAGTATACAGGAAAATAATGGATAGTAGTGACATTGATAAGTTACAGACAGATATGAATAGATTATGGGAATGGGCGGTAGAAAATGAAATGAAGATAAATCCAGGTAAAAGTAAAGCAGTCAGCTTCAATAGAGCTAGGGCGAAGGATAAGCTGAGGTACTTTTTTGGGGATCAATTAATTCCAGAGGCAAATAGCTTTAAGTACTTAGGAATACTTATTCGCAGTGATCTGAGCTGGGCAGATCATGTAAATTATACACTAATTAAAGCATGGAAGGCTCTCCATTTCGTAATGCGTATACTAAAAAAGGGAAATAACAATACGAAACGTTTAGCTTATACGTCGCTAGTGAGACCGATACTTGAATATGGAGCTGTGTGTTGGGACCCTTACAGGGAAGGACAGGTAAGAGCCCTAAATCGGGTGCAGAAGAGAGCGGCTAAATTTGCAAATTTCACGAACGAATCTGGTTGGGAAACATTGGCACAGCGTAGATTGATAGCCCGAATGTGCGCCCTTTTCAAAGCATACACGGGGGGCCGGGCTTGGAAAACGATAGAGGATAGATTACTAAAGCCATGCTACCTGGGCAGGGACAATCATACTCGGAAAATTAGGACTAGGAAACAAAGAACGGATGTAGGCAAATATTCCTTTGTAAATAGGACCATAAGAAGCTGGAACCAATTACCTCCAGGCGTGCTAGAGTCTTTCCCCTGTAAATTAGGCACCTTTAGAAAGAGGGTCAGAAAAGTAGTTACAAGCTAAGGGTTATTAAGTTGGGAATAAATGGTGATAAGGGAAGTGAAGTGTCTTAGTCTCCAAGTGATGAAGGGCTGTAGTTTTTTGGGGTAAAATTTTCATGTACTGAGAGCGGACTTTATATTTTACTCTAAGTATTGTGATTAATTAGTGGATGTGTGTTTTGTATGGTGTGTCAGATGTTTTATTTTGAGTGTGGTATGTTGTATTGTTGTGTCTCATTGTATTGTTGTGTGAGTGCATCAGTTCATGACTTTTGTAATACATTACAGTTATTGTCTTATGTCTAGGTGGTATTAATTTTTTTTAAGTTAAGTACTTTAGGTTGGATGGTTTTGTAATTTATGAGTTGGTTGATTTTGAGTGGGATTTTTTTTGTGTCTTATTGTTTTTGTTGTCTTTTTTTTATTGTTTTGTTCTGTCTCTGTGTTGATGTATCTCATTGTTTGTTGTGTCTTATTGTTTTTGTCGTGCCCTTTTTTATTGTTTTGTTCTGTCTCTGTGTTGATGTATCTCATTGTTTGTTGTGTCTTATTGTTTTTGTTGTGCCATTTTTTATTGTTTTGTTCTGTCTCTGTGTTGATGTATCTCATTGTTTGTTGTGTCTTATTGTTTTTGTTGTGTCATTTTTTTGTTCTGTCTCTGTGTTGATGTGTCTCATTGTTTGTTGTCTTACTGTTTTTGTTGTGTCATTTTTGTTTTGTTTTGTTCTGTCTCTGTGTTGATGTATCTCATTGTTTGTTGTGTCTTATTGTTTTTGTTGTGTCATTTTTTTGTTTTGTTCTGTCTCTGTTGAAGTATCTCATTGTTGGTTGTTTCTTATTGTTTTTGTTGTGTCCTTTTGTTTATTGTTTTGTTCTGTCTCATTGTGTTGATGTATCTCATTCTTCTGTTGTGTCTCATTGTTTTGTATCTTATTGTAGGTCACTGCCACCGGGTATAAACCCATTTGCAGTCAATAATAAATAATAATTATTTTTGAGGGTCCCGGGCGCTGGGCCAAAGAAAGTGTTTCCTTCCTTCGAATCATGGCGTAATTATTCCATAAGACAAATGAGAGAACATAGGAAGGGCAGAACTCTGAGAAAAGTGTCTTTGGTTCGATTTCCTTCAAGGGAGGTTCCTTTAACTCCTAAACTAAGCGAAACAGAACAACGGCGCTTGGATCAGAGTTTCTCATCTTCGTAAAGGAGATTACGGAAACGAAAGCCTAGACACTGGGTTCGACTCCTGACAAGAAGAATGGTTTCTGTTGACACACGTAACCGTGATAATAGAACGACACGAAGGCAAAATCGTTTCGTTTCGGAGAGGAAATTACAGGATCTAAGGTCACAGACTCGATTCTCTCTTTAGATGTTGAAGCAAGTTATTTTTTGGACCTAATGCATAGTCCAAGACCAAAAAACAGAAAAGTGTCGTTTTGGAGACTGGGGTAAGGTAAGGTAATGTAATGTAAGGTAAGGTAAGATGAGGTAATGTAATGTAATGTAAGGTAAGGTAAGGTAAGGAAATGTAAGGTAATGTGAGGTAAGGTAATGTACGGTAAGGTAATGTAATGTAAGATGACTATGTAGGTAATCCATTGTTGTTTATTTGTTGATAAACAGATGACGTTTCCTAGGTAACAATAATGACGAGTAGACAGATTAAGTTTCCACGGTAACAATAATGCCGAGTAAACAGATGAGGTTTCAAGGTTAATATAACAATGAAGTTACACTTTTTCGTTTCCCTTTTTCGTAACACTATTTCGTAACACTTTCTCGTAACACTATTTCGTAATATTTCGTAACACATTTTTGCCGAATGACACTGACCCTATAATTTTTATTATTTAGTGTTCTGTCTGACGACAGGACCATATGAACAGGATCCTTCCATCCTTTTCTCGGACTGGGACCTGTTCATATACGTTCTTGGCAGATGATCCAGAAGTGGTTTGCCATTGCCTTCTTCTGTGTGAGTGTAAATGGAGTAATTGTTGGGATCCCACGGAGAAACCGGGGAAGCCCCCGGAGGAAAACTCCGTGTTGCCTAGACCACGGCCTTGCCCAACACAAGTTATAAATTCGGGCACCGCCGGGAATCGAACCCGAGACCCCAAGATTACAAGGCTAGCATTCTAACCGCTAGACCAGTGAAGCATGGAGGCACCACGTGTGTGTGTGTGTGTGTGTGTGTGTGTGTGTGTAACACAAAGGCTTCTTCTGTTATATTAGCTTTGTGGTAGACAAATTACTTTCATGTGTTTCTTTATTGGTTTATATTCTTGTTCTCTTTTTTTTGTATTATTACATATTGTCATATTACTTTTGCTTTAGAATATAGTACTTTGTTGTTTGATTTGAAATTCTATTGGATGTGATTTATCTGATACTTCAACTTCCTAAATTCAATGTTGCACTGTAAGCAGTGATTATTAGGATTTCTTAAAATTTTTAGACCATCTTCTGATTAAAGGAGTTACGAAATTAGTTCACGAGATTTTATTCGTGTTGCTGTTAAAGTTGGAATAATTACCATAAATGCAGAAGGTATTTAAAGTACAACAACCTCGTGCTGAAAAATTGTTCAATGGAAATTCTACTTCAAATTCTTTAGTATTTGTAACAGCACAAAAATCAGACAATCGGGCGTTGCCAATTACAGTACATAAATTCAAATAGCTGCTGTCCTCCCATAAGGACGAAGGTGGTTACAGAATTCCTCCGGTAGCCGACATTATAGAAGTAGAGTCCTCTAGATCAATGGTTTTCAACCTGGGGTACGCATAACCCAGGAGGTACGCTAAGAGATCATAGGGGATACGTGAAATTTGAAAAAAAAATTATGCTAAGCACTGAACAATCAGTACTGTAATTTATTTAATATATTTTAGATGTAGATTATATACTATTTATAACTTGAACTATACAAAAAATACTTTGAGGATACAAAGTTGAAGAGAAATTATATCTGGGGGTACGCGAACACTGCTCTAGATTCAACAAGATCTTCCATATGGAGTTGCTGACATGTGAATGGTTAACGATTACACACCAACCCCACGATAACACAGACATTTACAAATACAATTGCAAAAAATAATAATAATAATAATAACAACAATAACAAAATAATAAATAGGAATCCCTTACCTCAAACTTTGTTCAATATAAGAGACCACAATGTCCACCGGCAATGATAAATTTAATCAAAAATGAAATTGACAGAGTGGAGAGCAGTATCACAGATTTCTTAAGAATTCATATATTAGATAAGTACTTGTGATATTCTAAAACATTTTTAACAGCACAAATGTATCTAGTCTACGACGCACTTCTTCTACAAGCAATTCACAGCTAAGCTCGTTCCGTAATAACGAAAGCGGATTGTTGACGGCAGTAATGAAACACAACAATGCCGAGTACACAATAACGTAATAATTACGAGTTTTTTATGTAAAGGAATTGAGTGCAATTCGGTTTACTCAGGCAATTATATTGAATGCATAAGAAACGAGAAAAGAAGCCATCATTGTTGCAGGCATTGGTCAGACATTCCAATACTTTTTCTTGCATTGTTATGCACACAGGTGTTCACGTAAAAGCTTACCATTGTCGGTCCATATTTACACATTGTTGGTGGTTGAAAAAATTACAAATTGTATTACTCGAATTTGGTCACATTCCATCCTAAATGTAAGAAATAAATACTTCATATTAAATGTTTTCTCTATAAGAATGAAATAAATTTATAAATAATAAGGAGTGGAGATGAAATTGCAATGTAATTTGTCCTTCTTTAGAAATAACGTCAAGTTTTATTTTGCTTCATCGATTTTTAACTTGATTTTTTGTAAGTAATGGGCGCTGTTGAGCCCATCGCCCCTGGGCCAGGGAAAATGTTTCGCGGGGCCGCGTGTTTTGTTAGTCTTGGCGTAGAAAATTGTAAATTATTTGCATCTGATTTTGGCTGGTCTCTCTTTCCAAGAAAGGAATGTTGCCACTGAAATCCTAATTATCTCATGTTGTTTCTAATTCCTGTTACTAAGGAGACTTAAATGGCTCCTTAGTTTCAAATTGTAGCAAACCGAGTCATGGCGGTATAACAATCTATCGAGGTTGGGAAAATACAACCTCATAGCGCGTGTCAAGAGCCTGGAAGGCAGCAACACTGCTATTGGACTTGCCCTTAGAACTCGCTGGGAACCAATCCAGGGGAGTACTAATTAATTAATTACTCAAACAAATCTCAAGAAATAATTCGGGACGATATCTCACTACTCAATGTCGTGGTATGACGCCTGCAAAGAACGCCACGAGACACGAATTTACAAAGCTACTAACGGCAGTGGATTTACTTCTGAGGCTGGCTCTTTATAGGAGACTGAGATGGAAATCATAACTTTCTCTCTTTCTGATTGCAAATACTATCACAATGGACCCTTTCATACAGCGCTCCTGCTTTTAAAACCCAACAACTGAACATGTAATTTCGTCCTAACTTATTAGGTTCCTATTTCATTCAAGTACATTTCCACAAGAGAGATATACTTTTGATATATATCAATGTCAGAAAAGAAAGTTTACACACCAATTCGGTCTTCTCTTAAATCAATTCAGGTATAAAACATTTTACCAGCAGAACAATTACGATACACGTGACTTCTGAATAATGTTAATGCAGTTACACAAACTAATTTTAACCAAATACAACAGCAGGGAGAATATCATCATGTTGTATACTTGATCTGGTAGATCTGGAAAGCGATACACTTGTTCGATTACTCGATCGAGTGGATAATTAATTTATTAGTTGCATACGAAAATCGTTACGGAAGCAGGTAACTAACTAATACCGTATTTCAGGATCTTACTTTTTTACATTTATAATCATTCAGCTTATCAGAAAATTACTCATTGCTGCATTCATAAAATCCTGCCATTGACCCAATCATTCGCCAGTTCAATCCATTCTATTCCTCAAAATTTGATACATTCGAAACACATTTTAATTTTGTGGGATTTAAGGTTCTCAAGGCGACAAATATGAAGACATTTTTCTGAGATGTTGCACTGGAGGATACCAATAGATGATAATCTGATAGTTACTAAATAATATTTCAGAGGTCCTTACTGCCTATAACACAATATCTCTGAAGACACCCATCTTCATTTTAATATTACCTTCCAATCTATGCATGATTATTCCAAGTGGTCTTTTTCCTTTAGATTTTATGACTATCTCATATTTCCTATACGTGCTACTTATTCTGTGCATCGCATACAAGTTTTAACTATCTTTTAATATTGGGTGAAGAACACGATTTATAAAGCCCAGGTTAATACATTTTATAATTCTTTCAGTTCCTCTTATGCTCCAAATATTGCCACTTTTTCGATTGTGTCCTCTAACAGCTTAGAAATGTGCTGATCCCTCAGAGTGGGAAATGAAGTTCAGTGTAACGTGTTAGACAGAGATGCGACATGGCGCCAGGTTAGTTTTGTTAGCTGCAGGATGTCGCGAACGATAAGATAAATTAAGAGAGTTTTATAACCATCTTGCACGAATCACAGGGTTCAGCATAATTATTTGTAAATTCAAGGCTAAAAAGTAAGATAGAAAGATAGATAAATGAACACAAAGAAATCAATACATAAACGAAAGAATAAGATCCGAAAGGGCACAAATAATATACGAGAAATAAATAAAACGCAAGAGAGAAATAAATTAAAATTAAGACAAGGAAGTAGCAGAAAGTAAATAGAATAATGCAGACTGAAAAGAAAACAAAGTTTTGCTTATTTTGACAGTTCAGCTCTTTGTTTCTTTATGTAACACCTGCCAGTAGTTGTTCAGACTGCCCTGCAGTACGAAGATGTCGGAGAAGTTGCTGCTACATCACGGCGTACCCGTTAACTGCCACAGTTCGTAGTTAAGTCCTCATTAACATAACCTATGCATTTTTTCAAAATTTTAACCTTACCGCAGATACGAGAAACCTTGAGGCAAAGACAAAATTCCCTCTGCGTCATCTGTTTAGGGAAGGATCTGGGGGGCACCAGAAAACAAATCTGCGGGCATCTGCGTGGCTTTCTCTGACTTCGCCTGCCTACTTTGTGTTTATTTTTGGCACACGTAAAGAACTTTGTAAAGTGCGTTTCTGCCGACTCAGTAATAATACGTTCCTGAAATTCTATTAATGCTTGGATGTCGTACGCTTGTTTGCAGTCCACACAATTCACAATGCAAGATCGTTGTCAAGTCACCAAGGAAATAGATTTCAACTCTCGACGCGTAAACGTAGCGTCACATCGGGAACTGCACTCCTCTCACTCGACTTCTATAAGCCTCTCCGTTTTCCTCACTCACAGCCTCGAATGTTAAACATAAATAGTGACTATTGGCCAATTCATAATCTACTGATACTTTTAAAACTAGTATTGAAGAGACTAATGGATTGGCCATGGCAAAAGTAGGAATAGAAATAGAACTTGTTTCTTCCTCTTGTGCACTGTGTCACAGATTTTCCTTCGGAGTTTTGTAAAATTGAGCATAAAGAATAAGACAGTTTGGCCTGGCCATAAGCAACCATAGAAGAGCTGGGATGGTTTTTGATGTACCTGAAGTGGAATGGCATCTAGCTTCGTCCGTGCAACTTCTAGCACCGAAATTCACATGTGGATATTTTCATGTTACCCAGGCTTACCATTTCTAATTGATACTGAAATATACATATTATATTTGGTTGAAGGAACTGAATCAAAAATTGGCATTAAAGGAAGAGTTAGCATCAAAACGTATTGACTGTGAGAAAGACTTGAAAGACTTGGAGCAATATATTTCTGTTTGTGGCGATCATCTTCATTTCCAGTATTTATATGTAACTATGGATAACAAAATAATTTGTGAAAGAACTTAACATGGTAATTATATATTTTTAGATCTTGGAGAGTTGATTGCGTGATCTCTCTGAGGAGTTGAACTCACAACGGGAAAGATTGAAGTCTAAAAAAGTTGATAGAGAAAAGGAGCTGTAAAGCTTGCTCATGCAAATTGAGATGGTACGTATGGAATATCTTCATAGAAGAAGAAGTACGTTCTAAGAAGTAACGTCTAGACGTCTGTGTTTTTCACAACATGTTTTATTAAGACTTTATTTCCACTCATTCTTCTAATTTGTTAAACTAGCTGAATGGGATTTTAGGTCCTTACAGCAGTGAGTATGAAGATAGCTGTATTCTGAGTTATGGTACTGTGTAGTGTGGTAGGTGCCTGTTGTCTTCATCATCAGGGTGACGCCCTGATGATGGAGGCAGCAGGCACCTCTAAACCGTTCGTGAATTTCTACCATACTTCATAATGTCTGCAACCCAGAAGATAGCCATCTTCACTTATTAGTTTGCTGACAAAATCAAATATATTTGGTCATAGTAGCATATATTTAATTCAGTTGTAGCTTTGAAGTTTTCACTCTTTTCAGAAAAATGTTTAAATGAAAAATGTACATCAGGATACTGACTCTCAGTTTGTGATGTGGGTGGATAATAAACTTCATGAAAATGTCATCATTTATGCTGCCCAGAGGACCCTTGAAGACACGAAGGGGAAAAAAGACGAATACCAAAAAAAGTTCAAGCTTGTAAAGGTATTTCTACTTTATAATACATTTCCTTTTTACCGACAGACAAGATTTTGCTTGGTTAAAGATTTTAATTTTGTTGTAAACAGACTGCTACTATATATTCAACTACTGTATCTATCGTATCTTGTGGTACACCCACTGTACTTTGCAGTCAAATCGTTAGCATTCCTGCTTCATATTCTGTATTAATGCAAATTTCTGGAGGATACATATGTATATATACTTCGTCATATGAAACCAATACTGGAAGACGTAGCTTTGAGTGTAATATTTGAGGCTTTGAAGCTTTTTCTCTTCTACATTATCTAGGGTATATTTGAACTGACCGTCGATTTACATGTAGATCTTCAACTTCACATTGAAAATTATATTTCACGAATCAAGGCACTAATTGCGCCCATCGATGAAAACTTGGAACAAATACAAGACATCATTGACGAACTTCATTCTACTCAGAGTAAGATATCTCAGTTTCTTTTCAATGCATGTGGTACAAGTATTAGTAGGAATTTTATTTTTACCAATGAACTTTAAGCATCTGTGACAACATAATTTAGGATTATGTTGTCACAGAAATAAAATTGTTTTAAGCAGGCTTTGAAGTTTCTACTGCGGTGAGTCTGAAGATGGCTGTCTTCTAAACTGTTTTAGTCATAAATCTTCTTTTCCTCGGCAAATTTTATTTTACTATAAGGATCTTTCCTTATAGTAAAATAACACCACTAATTTAGTAATAATAATGTTATCTATTACAGGTATTATAGTTACTGCTCGGTTGGATGCCGTAACATCCATTGAAGAAGCAAAAGGTGGATTAAAATTTCTATTTGGGAAGGCTTCTTTTTTTAAAACACAGGTTGCAACAACAGATGCAAACTATGACAATTTTGTGGTAAGTTACACATTAAATATAAATATTATGTGAGCAAATATTGTAGTCTTATGTTTTAGTTTCAGCTGGTTAGCTAACAAAGAAAAAAGCTTGAGATATGAAGATGTCACTGCAATGAAGATGATGTTGTCATCTGAGATGTAATACCGTGTAGACTTCTCGGTAGAAACCAACATTTTAAAGAACATACTACCTTCTTTTTTGCTGAAGGTGGTTGGAATTGGTATTCCAGGAATTAAAGTTACTGATTACAATAAGACAACAAGCCAGAAGTTATTCCAATTTTCAATAAATTAGACAACTTAATATATCTACCAGACACAAAATTTTATTTTTATATTTCAGTGTCTATCTAATTTAAATCTTACATAGTACTTATATCTGTTAAATACCGAATAATTAAAAATGTATTAATGAGGAAGTTTAAACAATTAGCTCAATGAAGTGAATAGAGTTCAAAGAACATTATGATGGCGCTGTTCAACCTGCGAATGTTCACTTGTCTTGGATATGTTGAATGGTTGTCACACAAATTCTGTATATAATTTGTTCTTTCCGTAGCACTGAAATATCCATTTTCTGCATGCATTTGTGTTGTATGTAATGCATGTAATTAACTTCTGCATTGGCCTAGGGTTTCTCCACAAAGATAAGTTAGTTAACATAGCTATTCCAGGCCTGGTGACAAGTAATCATTTGCTAAAGGTTTCTTATCGAACATGTATATGCAGTTTTATCTGCCTTATTGTCTTATGTTCCCATATTTTGTTGTTTATCGTAGCGTGAACACCAGACATTGCGTAGGAAACTGGAACAATATGAACTTCAGTTGGCAGAAGAGTCTGAGGACAGTTCATAAACACTGAAAGGTTCACCAGGAAAAGGTATTGACTATTTTACTTTAACCAACCATATGTCTTGATGTTGCATAATGACGTCACATTGCTTTGCGAAGTTTTCTGGGTCCTTTTTAAGTTTTCTGTTCTTGGTCATAGATGATAATAAAACATATGATGATAAGAGTACTATGAAGAGAATTATAAATTTATCACTCATGATAACCACAACATATTTCTAGAGGGACTGAGAAAAACCACAAAACCTCATAATCAGTGTAGCGCATGAATGTGAAGCCATTACATTTGTGATTTGCCAATTCTGAACAGCACTTGTGATATAGTCACTCTGTGGTGCAGGATATTCTTTGAAAAGTCTGTTGTATACTTGGCTTGTTAAAAAATAACCCACTTTCTTTATAGACGCTGGAGGTTCATCACCATGTTCGCAAAAGCTTACCATTGGACTTTATCCTGAACTAGCTGCATCCAGTTCACTCTATCAGTTCTTATCTCGTTAAGGTCTGTCTTAACGTTGTTCTACCACCAACGCCTAAGTCCTCCCAGTTGTCTCCTCCATTCAGGCCTCCCAACCTATGCCCTATATACATTCCTCTATGAACCTCGGTTTATTTATGTGTCATTTCTGTCTGTCCAAATGTCTATTGTAACACATCTGGAATTGGTGAACAAAATTTGATATAGGGGAGATTTGCGAGCATTTGTTAACCCATTAAAGATTTCTTTGAATTATATAAGAATAATGAACACTTCACTTGAAGACCTACTTACATTACTGTTACCATATTGGCCACAACTATAGCCGCTCAGTAATAGGAGCTTCGCTCCTTGGTAATCACTTGACTCTTTTCAGGGGTGTTGACGGTATGTAACTCCCGACAACGAGAAGCTTCCTTTATCGCTGAATATAATACTTTATTTATACACAATTTAATTATTTAAGAATAAATACAGATGTGCAGATGATAATACTTGGCTTTAGCCACAAGACGATGATCTCAGAACTGTTGGGTTTGCGTGCGGCTACCTCGAAAGTTTGTTGAAGAGTCCTTTTCTCAACCTATTTAATGCGTAAGGTCCAGCAGCATTATCTGCTGAGTCACAATGAATCATAAAGTCTAACTAACTTTCTACACATTTCCGCCATAAATGTTGAAGTATGACACATGAGACTACAACCAATTTACGCCAGTTTATTGCCCTGGTGTAGAAACACAAGACTCCTGTGAACCGAAGTTCCTCGGACGTCTTTGTCCTAAACAGTTAGGTATATCGTATGCCATGAACTAGAAGTAAACATCCCAGTATTACCCTCCAAACACGACAACAAGTTAGAATTTTGAAACGAAAAGTAAAAAGAAATTCAGCCTAATAAAATAATAAAAGAACTAAATGGTAGGATCAAATTACCTCAGCAGAAGATGTAATTTGGACCGTTACACAACTCACTAAATATTTGTTAGAAAATAAAAAGTATTCCGAGAGAAATTAATCATTTTCTGCCGTGTGCACTTTTACCTTAAGTATTTGATTGTTTAGATACTTGTTAATGTTAATGCTGTGTTATACTGTAACAAAAGTAGCTTTGAATGTATTTTAATTTGTTTTAAAATTGGAGTTCCTTCTTGTCTGTCCACTTTAGTTCTACTAATGTGGTTTTGAAATGTCGATCACAGTATTTGAGAATAGTATTGAAACATCTTAAAATATATTTGTTAACTACTCATTTACCTTGTGCATGATGTATGGAAATAGGTTTTAAGCTTTTTATAATTTAAAATAATATGTGACGGATTGTAATTTGAATAAACATGTGAGATGTTAGATAATGGAACAGCAGTGTTCTGGGTAATTTGTTGAAATGCAAGGAAATGCGTGTGTTACAAGAATAAATACTTGTGTATAAGGATTTTTATTCTCATTTCATTCCCTCAAACTATACAATTTTTTGACGTAAATACGTCTATATGTTAGGGTCAGTGTCATTCGGCAAAAATGTAACGAAAAAGTGTTACAAAAAAGTGTTACGAAATAGTGCTACGAAAAAGGGAAACAAAAAAGTTTAACTTCATTGTTATGTTACCTAGGAAACGTCAAACTTCATTGTTATTTTACCTGGGAAACGAAAAAGTGTAACTTCATTGTTATGTTACCTTGGAAACGTCATCTGTTTATCAACAAATAAACAATGATGGTTACCTTTATAGTTACCTTACATTACCTTACCATACCTTACCTTACATGGCACTACCTTACCTCTCATTACATTACCTTACATTACATTACATTACCTTACCTTACCTTACCTTACATTACATTACATTACCTTACCTTACCTTACCTTACCTTACATTACATTACATTACCTTACCTTACCTTACCTTACCTTACCTAACCTTACCTTACCTTACATTACCTTACCTTACATTACATTCATCTACCGCAGACCCATCTGAAGCCTTACTAATTCAAGTTAAATAAGCATTGTCTTAATCAAACTTTACTCAATTGTAAAGCATGTATAAAGGAACTATTTAGAATAAAGCCAATATATAAACTTCCTCTCCGTAAAGACGTATTTACTTCAAATTCTCCGGATCCGTGGTTGCACTGACAACTTTTTCTTTCGGAAGTCGAAGTATATGACAGCATTTTAATTGTACATATGTGCTTGTTTGATGAAGAGGTTTGTAAACTTATACAGAGCAGTTGATTCTTCAATTTCTAAAACAATCTCTGACCTGGCAATGAACTAAAGACTGGCAGGCATGCAGGTTATCATGTACAAGGAAATCAAGCTTGCTAATGGTGATTATCTCTGTTCATTGGCTCATTTACATTTGTAGGATTTACCATTCTCAAGGCGATAAATATGAAGACAGTTTTCTGAGATGTTACACTGATGGATACCAATTGATGATAATCTGGTAGTTACTAAATAATATTTCAGCGGTGCTTACTGCCTATAACACAATATCTCTGAAGACACACATCTTCATTTTAATATTACATTGCAATCTATGCATGATTATTCCAAGTGGTATTTTTCCTTTAGATTTTATGACTATCTCATATTTCCTATGCGTGCTACATATTCTGTGCATCGCATACAAGTTGTAATTACCTTATAATATTAAGTGAAGAATACGATTTATAAAGCCCAGGTTAAGACATTTTATAATTCTTTCAGTTGCCTCTTATGCTCCAAATATTGCCACTTTTTCGATTGCGTCCTCTAACAGTTTAGAAATGTGCTGATCCCTCAGAGTGGGAATTGATGTTCAGTGTTACGAGTTGAACAGAGATGCGACATGGCGCCTGGTTAGTTTTGTTAGCTACAGGATGTCGCGAACGATAAGATAAATTAAGAGAGTTTTATAACCATCTTGCACGAATCACAGGGTTCAGCATAATTATTTGTAAATTCAAGGCTAAAAAGTAAGATAGAAAGATAGATAAATGAACACAAAGATATCAATACATAAACGAAAGAATAAGATCCGAAAGGAACAAATAAAATACGAGAAATAAATAAAAAGCAAGAGAGAAATAAATAAAAATTGAAACAAGGAAGTATCAGAAAGTAAATAGAATAACGCAGACTGAAAAGGAAACAAAGATTTACTTATTTTGAAAGTTTAGCTCTTTGTTTCTTTATGTAACACCTGCCAGCAGTTGTTCATATTGCCCTGCAGTACGAAGTTGTCGAAGAAGTTGCCGCTAGATCACGGCGTATCCGTTAACTGCCTCAGTTCGTAGTTAAAAGTTGCTAAAGCTCATGGTACTTGCATTGACTACCACTCAATTCGAAGTGTCGCGAATTATAAGAAGTTTTCCTTGTGTACAGGACGTATGAACGGTAAAATATTATCAGTATTTAGTGGCACTGACCTCAGAGCGTAAAACGCAAAATATTAGTCACCGGCTACATTACAGACCATTCTTAAAGTGTCGGAAAGAGTGGTTCTTAAAATTGAAGGGAAATGATTCCAGTTTTTATAAACATATACATTAGGGTCAGAAATTGGATGGTATAAAGTAGCACTATTTTCCGATTAATATTCTAATAGCTACAGG
The DNA here is from genome assembly GCF_977971745.1 of Zootermopsis nevadensis. Taxonomy (NCBI): domain Eukaryota; kingdom Metazoa; phylum Arthropoda; class Insecta; order Blattodea; family Termopsidae; genus Zootermopsis; species Zootermopsis nevadensis. The sequence goes on along the minus strand of NW_028259153.1, from coordinate 7,284,578 downwards.
CTGAATTATTGTGCTGTTATATATCGGGATTTCAGCTCGGGAAACGCACATTCCTGTTACAACTTTCTTTCGGGTGCAACGACCACGTAGTAAGTCGGTGATTATCGCAGCAACTAAGATATGTGTCAATTCAGACGAAGCAAGTTATACACAAAGAGACTTGCTGATTGATGGTAGTTTGAATACTTCTTATCATAAAAATATTATATATTTGAAGCATTATTTCTTTCGAGATATTCATACATGACGTAACACGAAAATCATTTTCCTTTCAAAAGGACGTATGAACGGTAAAATACATTAAGTATTTAGTGGCACTGAACTCAGAACGCAAAACGTAAAATATTAGTCCTCGGCTACATTACAGACAATTCTTCAAGTTTCGGAAAGGGTGGTTCATAAACTTAAAGGGAAATGTTTAAAATTATCATAAACATGTACATTAAGTCAGATAAAATGTATGGATTAAACTAGCACCATTGTCCGATTAATATTATTAAAGTTAAAATATATAATAAAATACAGGTCAATACACAAAACTATATTTGGGTGTTAAAATTTAAAATTTAAATGTTAAAATTTAATTTTTTTTAAATTAGCGCTATTCATCACTATAAGGATGTTACATTTGCGCGCTTTCATTACTTTTCACAACATGTTTCGATGTAATACATCATCTTCAGGTGTTGTTTTTTATTTAAAACTGTTTTATATTAAATGCATGCCTTTCAATAGTGATGAATAGCGCTAATTTTAAATTTTAAATTTTAACATTTAAATTTTAAATTTTAACACCCAAATATAGTTTTGTGTATTGACCTGTATTTTATTATATATTTTAATCCAAAACACAAACATGACTCATGTAAACCTTAAAATTATTAAAGTTACAGGCTGATTTAATGTGTTGTCATATTTCGCGTTTTCAGCTCGTGAAAAGCACAATTCTGTTGCAACGTTCATTAGCGTGTAGCGACACGTAGTATGTCGGTGATTATCTCAGAAACTAGAATATGTGTGAATACTAACTAAGTAAGTTATACACAGAGAGACTTACGGATTGATTCTTGTTTGAATACTTCTTATCATACGAATATTATATTTTTGAAGCATTATTTCTTTCGATTTATTCATACATGACGTAACATGAAAATCATTTTCCTTTCAACAGGATGTATATATATATATATATAATAGTATATAAAACTTAAAATTATTATAAACATGTATATTAAGTTCAGATATTGAATTTTTTTAAAGTAGCACTATTGTCCGATTAAAAAAAAAGTTTCTCCCACTATACGCCATGTAGGCGTTTGGGGGGAGTGGACGTATAGCTCCTCTCTTCCTTGACCTCGGCACTAGATGGGGGTGAGTGGTCAGCATCACGCCCCGGCCTCCTCGGCTGGGTGGGCCCCAGAGCCGGTCTGGACGCAGAGGCTAGAGGAAAAATCCTCTGCCCCCCCGTCGGGGATGTTGTATATTAAAAACACAATTTCTTTTGTGTTAGTCAAACATGTTGTTTAGCGATTGTCTGGTTATGCAATACAGTCATAGCAGTAATAACCATATAAGTCTCCCTATGGATTGCAGCGTTGACACACATTGCCCAAGTTCCTTATTGAAATAATCTCCAAATAGATTCTCAATAAGTGGTCCGCAGTTCGGATACGAAAAGGAAGAGAGCCCTTTTTATGAATGAAGTACTTCGCGACGATGTTTGTATTAAAACAAGCTGTTTTAGGAACTTTGGATATCCAGAGGATGGATCGCATGCTCTAGCCCAGCATTGCAATGATAATGAGATAGAGGGGAGTAGCTCCGCGCTTCTGAAATACATGCACGGTTCACATCCTGAAATTAACTATGCAGGGTCTGTCTCCGTCCAGGATCTGTAAGTGAAAATTGACGAATCTGTAAGTCTACGAAACGATGAAAGGGAGAGATTATTTGGCATCCTTGTGAAATATAAAGAGTTCTTTACCAAAAGACCTGGAAAATGCAAACTCATGCAGTATAGATTCGAAGTCACCAACCCAGAACCTATAGTGGGAAACAGTCGACCCGTTCCCTTTTCGGTCAGAGCAGAGGTCAGAGCACAAATAGCACAGATGCAGAACGATTGAATATTGGAGTTGTCAGATTCTAGCTCTCTGAATCCTTTAACCATTGTTTTACGCGAAGGAAAGGCGCCGCGTATTTGCGTAAACGCCAGGCGTATTAACAAATGAATGACGCCAGACAGGACTCGAGTACAGCCAATAGCTGAATTGTTGCAGCGCTTCCACGGATCGCGTTACTGAAACCAGTGCCGCGGAAGTATACCGCCTTCCTGTTTGAATCTAAAGTGTACCAATTCTGTAGACCCCGTACGGCTTCAAGAACTCACTCGCCGTCTTTATTAGAGCATTGAATTTAGCCATTGGCTCTGGAACCTGTGAGTATGCCCTCTTTTATGTCGATGACGTAACAATTCATTCACCAACCTTCGGATTGCATCTCGAGCACCTCGATACTGTGATTGGTAGATTAACCACAGCCGGATTTACTATAAACGCGGGTAGTACAATTTCTGTAGAATGAAAAGTTCTTTTCTTGGCCACGTAATTAGTAATGGCGGAGTAGCTCCTGATCCGCGGCGAATTAAAGTTATTTTAAGCTATCCAGCGACTAAGAACCAGCGTTAGCTGCGCCAGTTTCTAGGAGTCTGTAGCTACCACCACAGATTCATAGTAAATTACGCGAGCTATGGAGCCCCGTTGCTGCAGCTACTTAAGAAAGGTGTTAGGTGGAAATGGACTAATGACCTACAGAAGGCGTTTGAGGTTCTTCGAAATAAGTTCGCGCACAGCATACAGCTGGTGCATCCGGACGAGACTTTGCCATATTCCATAAACACCGTTAAAGCCATAGGTGCAGTGTTGATGGAGATCAACAGGCAGGGGGAGACGCACATTGTTTCCACGGCATCGCGCGTGTTGAGCCCGACCAAGCAATGCTTTTCGGTGGCAGAACAGGACCTATTGGCAATAGTCTACGCCCTGGAAAAATTCAGAATCCATACACGCGGTCAAGAGGTCCACTTGTATACTGACAACAAGGCGTTGGCATTCTTGAGCAGGTGTGCTTTAACCTCTAGCAGGATCGCTAGGTGGGTAATGCAATTACAGGAGTAAGATTTGCAAATTAGGCTCATTAGTGGAGAGACAAACTTCCTGATAAGATTAGCCGGAGCCCCGCTGGCTTGAGTGAAAGCGAGATAAAGGAGTTGTTAAAACAACGTGATATCAATATAGCAGCAATAGACATGTGCGTCGACGCATCTGTTTGTCGGACAATCAGGGACTTAGCTGCTTTTCAAGCACGAGACCCTAAGATACAGAAGACAGTAGAGAAGGTGTAACAGCTACCCGAGCGGTCAGAAGGGAGGTAGGTACCTGATTCGACATAATGTGATGTACAGTAAGGACAGTGAGAACTACCCTTATTGGAGACCGGTCTTGCCAACCGAGTAGAAACCCAACTGATAGGATTTGTTCATGTGTCCTTGGGACATTTAAGAACAGAAAAATATATGGCCCAAATTGCCAACACTTTTCATGTGAGAAGTTTAAGAAGGAAGGTCCGGAGACTGATTTCCCACTATGATGTCTGTCAGGCGGTCAAACACCCCAACCGCAGCTACGCGACTGAGTGTCAGAGCCACTTGCCGGCTGCGCCCGGTGACCTCTGCACAACTGATTTGTATGGTCCACTGCCAGTAGGAAGGGGCGGTGTCCGATACATTTTGGTGCTTTTGGATGTATTTTAAAAATTTGTAAAGTTATAGCTTTTGCGGTCAGCAACCACGAGGGCCTGCCTGAATAAACTAACAGGGCACTACATAACTCAGGTTATAAAACCTAAGTGCGTATTAAGTGACAATGGGACTCAGTTTTCAAGCCCGACTTGGCGCAAGAAGTTGGCAGAGTTAGGCATTGATGTCAGATTTTCACCTGTACGACACCCACAGGCAAACCCCAGCGAGCGATGTATGAAGGAAATAGGGAAATTCTGTCGATTCTTCAGTCATCAGAACCACAAAAGATGGCCGGAGCTTCTGATTAAAATTAAAGTTTATCTAAACGGCTCGGTATCAGACTCCACTGATTACAGTCCCATAGAACTTATGTGCGATAACCGATACCAGAATTATTTAGGAAATTCCTGACAAAAGAAGTCGACCAGATACCGCTGTGTGAGAGTTTGCAGAAGAAGGCCCTGAAGGCTTACGTCAGGATGAAAGAAAGGGCTGCGCGCAGGAACAAAAGGCGCAAGTTATGAAAAACCAAATGGAATCAGCTACTCGGAGATCTAGTGTTGTTAAAACGTCAAGCGAGCTCGGATGCAGTTGCCGGAGTGACTGGCAAGTTTATGAGACTCTACCAAGGACCCATGATAATGTAGCGTGGGACGGTATACGACCTTGATTGTCTACCCTGGATTATTCACGTCTGCTGCCCCGAATCTGTTTTCCGACTGAATACAAGGTTGGATTGTAAGAGACCAATGTCCTCCAGCAATTATCAATTTAATCAAACTAAAACGTCTTTTACAACACAATATGATCTACTCTACAACACACTTCACCTACGAGCGATTGACAGCTCAACTAAGTTCCCACTCTCCTTCCACACTCTCACCTCCTACACTGCTCTCAAAGCCAAACCAACCAAAAAGCTAACTAAGGGCAGAGGCCTGCGCTAGCACAAGCATCGTCCCTTCCTAGGTGAAACCATTCCTGCGCAAAAGGCGCATTGCTGGAAATGGTAAACAGTCTTAATATAAAAAACGGAAATTTTGCTATCGCTAACAGGGTTACGTCGTGGCGGGAGCCTCGACCATTCAAACTGGGATCTGTTGCTGCTGATGGGAGGTTATCCCGTCAGGCAAGTTGTCCAAAAGAATTTGGTTGGTTGGATCTCTGGGGTTTGAACCCAGAGAGGGAGGGGCCGTTTTGGCTGAAGGCCTCTGCGGCATGGGGGGAAGATCACTTCAGCTGATGGCCTCCATGATCGGGGGGGGGGATGGTGGCGGGCCGTGCCCCTATTAAGTTATACCCTGGCATTCGCCTTACAACTGAGGAAAAGCACGGAAAACCTCAGTCAGGGTAGCCGAGTAGTCTAACCACTCGTGCCGACTTGGCCGTCTTTTGGGGACGGCCTCGGCTGGCCTGCTGAACATCGGTTGCCGTTGGGCGACCTCTGTCCGTTCTCCACACGCGTGGTCGTTTTTCACACCACTCTCCACTCGGTCCCACCGCCAGTCGACTCCTGTCCATCTCTCTCACCACTCTTCCCACTGGAAACACGCTTGTCCTCACCCTCTACTCGCTCTCAAAGCAACCAAAAACCAACCAAAAAGCTAACTGAGGGCGGAGGCCTGCGCAAGCGCAAGCATCGTCCCTACCTAGGTGAAACCATTCCTGCGCACAAGGCGCATTGCTGGAAATGGTAAACAGTCTTAATATAAGAAACGGAAATTTTGCTATCGCTAACAGGGTTACGTCGTGGCGGGAGCCTCGACCATTCACAAAAAAAAAAAAAAAAAAAAAAAGAATCCAACAATGTCTATGCAACAATGCCAATAAACAGACGCAACAATGTAAATACAATAATGTAAACACAACAATGCTAAGCGCAACAATGACTATAAACAAGTAGAACAATGCAACACGTCGACTTATGAAATCTCTGAACTCGACGGTAAGGTACGGAGAATGTTCAATAAAAATTCTCTGAAACCCTAGCTGAAAGAGGAGTAATTGAGTGAGGTTTCAGGATTCTATCATGTTTGTTTCACAGATATAACGAAATGACATATACGGTTGCTAGAGACACCAGAAAGGTAACCGCGCCTGCGAATGACTTAATCGCTGAGAAGGCGACAAAGTTTGAGTTGATCCTATGCTGTCTCGCAACGAAATTTTGTAATTCTGTAATTGCCGAGGTATTTGTACATGCACGTGTGGTTGGGGTACTTGTTTACTTAACTGATTAGAGATTTGATTGAGTTGTTTAAGTTTGGAAAAGAATTTAAAATAATTAGTGATGTTATATCTGCATATACTAAAACAAAAAAGTGAGAAATTAGTTACATTCAATAACTTCTTATATTCTAGCATAAAGATTAACAGTCGTCCTTATTTTAGTAACATGTTGTACTATTGAGTGATCTTATTAGTTAATTGAAATTTTGTTTGTGTGTTAGTTGTAAGGTGCACAAAGTTGGTAGAGTTCGAGTCAGGTTCCAGCGGCTGCTAACTCCTGCAAATGAGCATGACGAACAGCTGAGTGCGTTACGTGCTGCCTGTCTTTAAGGAGCAAGTGACTGAAACTGTTATGCTGTTGAAATGTGAGGACAGTCACGGGCAATTGAGTTGAGGCTGGCTTTTCTAGGTTGAATGCACCATCTCATCTCAATGAGGAGTGTTTTGCCAGTCCAGGTTTATAGTCCGATTCCCGAACGGGCTGAACCTTGAGATGAAAAGGAAACCAGGCTTTGGCATATTAATCTGGTTTATATAAACAAAGATGCCTTATTATACGATATTTCGTACCTCACTTCATCAAAATTTTATTGATTTTATTAATTTTGGCCTTGACTATCCAACTTGCGGCAACGTGACATCACACCGCTTTGTATAACTTGAATTATACAAGAACATTGGGGTACAAAGTTGAAGAGAAATTATTTCTGGGGGTACGCGAACAACAACGGTTGAATACAACTGCTCTATAGTATGTAGCAGGAGTGCTAACCAGCCTTCTGTGACGTCACTGCAAACGTTCGAATCAAAATACGATAGCGAGGTTAGAAAAGAAGAAACTAAATCTGCCACAGGTACTCCTAAAATCTGATGAAAAAAACATAGATAAGAATTTAAAAAACATCTGTCATTAATGCCTTTCATTGTATGCACTGTTCTGCATTAATAATAATAATCTGTGGCGTAACAGCCCTCTGAGAGCCGAACCCCCAGCCATTGCTAGTTTCCATGACCGGATTACGCTACCCATTGTAGCTCCCCAATTTCCTCATGATGCTGGATTGGCACCGGTCCCATACACCGGTCCCCCCCCCCCCCAAAAAAAAAAAGATGCATTAACCAGCAAAGTTGGTGGCCGCTTGTCAGTCAGCTGCTCACCGCTGTCAACTGCGACACGAAGCTAACGGTGGGCGTATTGAACACCTACAATACATTTGCCAACTCGCCAAGTGCCTATGATGACGTACGCAATGGTTTAGTTTATTTTAATGCTTTTCTTTCGTTCACTGAATATGTGTATACATCTTTGTTGGGACACTCTCCATTGATATTATTATTTTCGCCATAAAATATTTCCGATCATCAACATTTCCTTGCTGACTGCACGGAATTCGCAATCGAGTGAACGAGGTATTTAAAAAGGACACAAGCTGCAGAGGTTCATACCACGCCATCTACTTCACTATCATACTGCGTCATCAGAAACACGAGTCGAACGACATTCTGCTCTTCCCTCTCTGAAATGCGATTAAGATAATCCACACCTTCGTTCTCTCTTTGTCCTCGATTTAGATAATTGACGCGGGGATTTAGGGGCGAGGTAGCTGAGAAGCAAAATGAACGAGACCGGGGTTCAATTCTCGAACGCTCTCCTTATTTTCACGCTGACCCAGGGGCCCACCCAGCCTCACACCGAATTAGTACGGGATTTGCAGCTGAACGTTCACTTCTGTCCAGTGCCGAGGCTATGAATGCTTAGAGCGACATAAAAAACTTTATTAAGTTATAATTCAACACAGGTACATTCTTTACAGTAGTAATTGTTGAGGAAATTAAAGTCTGATCTGAACTTCAAAGTCAATATAAGCTGCAAGATGCGTCTTATTTTCGTGGGCTTGTAAGTTATATATTTTCTGAAAAACAGATAATTTAACAGAAACTGGCAAGGACAGGAAGTCATTTGTAGCAAAATTTTGGCCGCTTTAAGATACACAGTTTTTTTCTTAAATAATTTTCTATGCGGTGCATATTTAACAAAATACAACATAAAATAATTGATTAGTTTCTGCGGTGATATTTCTTTGCGATGGTGTGTTTCAAATAGTTAGTGCTTAACTTCAAAAGATAAAGTCATATATGCAATAGGCAAGAGTCAAGGCACTTGCCAAATTGAAATACAAATGCTGCTTTGCTCAAAACTCGACAGTCTCGTATCTTATTTTTTAAAATACTGCCGGCTTTTCTGCTTTTAATAAAAATGAATCGTGATTAAAAAACAAAACATGATGTACTCAAAGTATGCGCAACAACAACTTTTGCACAAACTGGTCATTACAGGAGTTAAAACAGGTAGACAGAGGGACGCGTCTGGATAGCTCCAGAATATTTTGATATCTACATCAGCGCAATGCAATATAAACTTAGTACAATAGTGACACATGTGAAATTAAAGAAATTATTTGCCTGAGCACGTTCTACGAATTACGTGTCGAGTATTTTATCTTAATTTTTACCTACGAAACTTTAATTTTAACCTTCGCGACCCTGTGTTGTGACATCGTATGTGAATCTCTAACTGGGGTGTTGACACACCCAAATAATTTTTCTGTCTGAAGTACAGGAATGCAAACAAGTCTATTACTGGTGCCCTTAACAACAATTCCAAAGTCAATGAGATTCATATGCCACTTTTTATTCGTTATTTGTTGAAAACTACGTAAAAAATTAAACATAAACAATATGTTATAATTTTAAATTAATGGAATAAAACTTTAGTAGGCTTACTGTTCGCGTAACATGTTGACTCACGCACGACAGCCTGGGAATTGCGCTCTGACAATTACTGGCTGGAACCGTAGCGAAGACGTGTGAGGCTCTACTACGTGGTTTTAATGCAAACACCAATTCTTTCCAATTTTTCTTCATACGTCCACAGAAGTAAATGCAGCAAGTCTGCATGTTTCTAAATATTTTCCTATACATATTTTTTAAACTGGTGATGACAAATGTACAACAAAAACTCTGTTTATAAGAAACATATTATGTACATTATATGAAATAAAGCTATTGCATCAATAGTTTAATCAAAACATTAATCCCATATAGATAAGAAAGAGCAGACTTGAAAACCAGTGATAAAAAGCAATGCAGAAGGCTTCGAAGAAAAACAGCATGTATTCTGCTGTTTACAGAAGAAGCATACGAAGTCTAGAGATGCGGTTCAACGGACAGCATAACTGTAGCTCTTACTTCACCAAGTTCACGCTTCAGCCGTCTTCATTCCCACGTACTTATGGATATGAAGTTGGATGAGTTGGGAAGTTGGGGAAATTATGTCAATAAAATGAAATGGAATTCTCTACCTAGGATTCGATTCATGGTTTCTTCGGAGGAAGTCAGTTCCTGTTAACCAAATATCGTACCTCACTTTACTGGTACGAGGCTGTCCATCGTGAAAATTCCAGCTCATGCGTAGGAGAAAGGGGATTCAACACCTGTTCACTAACATTACGTCAGAATTTAATGTAGCCTTATATGCCAATGAAGCTCTTGGGATTTTCTGTGCTGTTTGTATATCAGATATTTTAGAAACAGGATTATATGATTCATTCCCCCTCCCCAGTAAAAAAGAAGAATAATTTCAGCCCCGTAGGACTACGTGTCCATCCGACACCACAGAAGGCAATGACATGCAATGGAAGTGGAAGAAGCACACTGACCGGACCGTATAAAGAGTTGGTTTTAGTTCCTTTGCAAAATATAACCTCAAATGTTCGCACTATGGACATGCTTGTACTTTTTATTCAATGAAGTATGCCACACATAGGTTACTTTCTCAGCATTTCAAAGTCCACAAGCTTCCTAGCAATGTCACTATCATTTCCCCGAACGTTCGTATCTAGTCGTCATGCTGGGATCCCAGACGGCGTTTTTCAAAGGTAAATACTTATTGAAAGCGAAACGATAGAACAATGACGCTCAGGTAGGTGAGATTTATGGCTATCGCGGCAGCGAATATGTAGCTTACATCTGGCATGTTGCGCCCTGTAATCTGGTAGAAGTTAATCGGTGTTTGCTGCCTACATCATCACTCATAGTCTTGATGATGGAGGCAGCAGGCATCTCTGAAACATGAGTAAACCTCTACCAGACTACACGGCGTAACATGCCAGAAGACAGTTTCATGTTCAACGCTGAGACGGGTTTCAAATTCTTCCGTCTCATGATAACGACTTAGCAAATTGGCAGCGAGAACTAAGGAGTCTCCAAATAATTAACGCGAAACAAAATAAAAGACACTGCATATTTGCACCGCATTAATAACAGCGTTTACGAATGGTTATCAGGTACATATGAAGTCAAATTACAGTTGTGAACAATAATCATTTGTGTGAAGTCGGATTACCACATTCACTCTGAGACTTCCATCCTTGCTGAAGATGATTGGCCACATGCATGTTCCAGCTGCCTTTACATTTAGGTAAAAAGAAACATGCTCTTATTGTGTTGGAATCAGATACTTTGAGTGTGGGAGTTACGAAGTACCGTTACACAAAAATTAACCCCTTTCTAGGAGTTCGTAACGAATATTTATCGTAGTGGTTTACCACAGCTCATAACATGAAATTTAACTGCTGTTTAGCTATTATAAGAAGTCTAGGAGGCAGAGGTTGGCCTTAGGCCGTAAATAAGCAAAGAACCGAGGGCTGTACTCCGTAACAATTAATATTGAAGGACCTTGGCTTTATATATCTGGCAGATTTTCAGAATGTGTGGGAAGTTCACTGAACTCGGGCACAACAATCGATCAACTTCTTGTCAATCGTACATTGGCATTAATAAGTAATTTCTTTTCGAAGAAGTGTCTCTTCCCTCTACCAACACAAATTGATTTTCTGTATCTACTCACCGAAAACGTACTCGCGTCTCTTTTAAACTGAGGTATCAAAATGTGCTGCTCTCTACCGCAACTCACATTACTTACCTGCAAAATTAAAGGGAATATCTGAATATCTAAGTTGAAAAGAAATCCACGCTATTATACATAAATAAAACGTCCACATAACTTCAATTAATACTAAACGTAACAATAATTTTATTTTAAATTGCAATAAAATCCCCGGTAACGACAAACTTTATTTTATGATGATTGACTTCTACGAGCTCTGCTAATTAATAATAATAATATACTCTATTTGTGCACTAATCGCAAATGTACAGAAAGGACTGACGGTGAAAGGCTTGAGCTTTCATACAAATGAAGTTCAGTTTAATATCCGGCAATCTTTATTTCAACATAATAACTACGGTAAACGAAAATTGCGTAACAAGGAATCTAGAAATATCCTGTACATTTTACATCAAACATAGCAACCCGTTTAGAGTTAAAACTCATATAGAATCGTCAGTGTACAAAAGGATTCTCAGCATAAAATGTGACAACATTTTCCAAAGCTCTGATAAAAGTTGGGGAATATAATGAACGAGTAAAATATTTTAAGGCTTCAAAAGGTTTAAAATGACATACAGAAAAATTAAGAGAATAAAACACATTTATACTTATTTTCAGCTTCCTGGAATAAGTTATGCTGCATTAATAGTACGTCTTTTAATTTAATTTTCACATACACAAAGTAAAATCATTTTACAGAATTGTTGCCGTTCCGTTCATTATAATCAATTCAAATGTCTCCCTTCGAGTGCGTATGCAATTTAAAATAGGGGTGCATTACATGATACGAGCACTACCATTCTATTTAATCATCCATTATATCCTTACTTTTAAATATAAAATATAAATAGTGACACTTGTAAAATTTTCTATAAAACAAAAAATGATCAGTGCCACCAAATTAAATTAAATCAGCTGTAAAATATGAAAGCTATAATTAATCGAGTTCATGTCTGGATGAATGGAATCAGGATTTATAATATTCAATGTCTGACTACAAAAAATACGCCACTGTCACTCATTACCCATGTCTCTTGGGTTCAAAAGTCTTTCATGGAACATAGTTCGTTATCATTATAATAAATTTATAATAACAATAACATGGAATATCACGACGCACACGCGATCTGAAATTCATATACCATTCCCTTTTGTGGTAAGAGTATGAGCTCAAATATGCTTTCTTGAAAGAGTTCAGAATCGCCACTTTAGCCGTCTGTAGTACGCCCGCTTTAGAATCGTCAAAAAGGGACACACTGAATTTGTGTGGGCATTGACAAGTGCAGTAGAAACATGAACTACGGAAAATGGCTTACGGGAAAGTAGGCCTACTCCCAGTGCAAAACAAAAATTTCATACTGGAAATAAAAGTAAGAAAACAGCATTTAAAGCAACAGGTCTACTTGTGAGTTTTGCGTATTCGGTCAAAGTGGTAGCTAAATAGTCAGAGGAATCAGCTTAAAATTAGTTTGTTCACACCGCAGACTCAAAGAACCGTAAATTATCATTATCTTCCCATTGCAATCATATCAACTCCATTCTGTTTATCATATAAAATAGCAAAGTTTTGGTTGCAACTTATGTAACATTGCCTTCAAACTGATTAGGTTATGTATCGTAGAATGACAGACAAATTTGTGAATGATAAATTCTAAGGGATGTGAAAGGAATCTACTATCTACTTAGGTGTCTGGAATGCCTGAGGATAACCACAATAAACCTCAGCCAGTAGCCTGTAGGAAGATTCCTGGTCCAGTGAGACATGTTTATATAATTTGATGCAAATTCTTGGATATCTTCCTTCGTCCGTTAATTGAAGAAATAAAAATAATTAAATACACATGACGTTTTGGAAGCTGGCTCTGGTTTCGTGCTCTGGTAAAAGCATAAACCTAGTCAGTTCAATCCATAGGAACGGAACCAAGTAGGTAGGATGATGGAGGCAGAGCCAACTTTCGAAAATTCGTGTCTTTAATTTGTAAATTAACGGACGAAATAAAATGTCCAACAATATGTATCAATTTAAAAACAACTTCGGCAAAGTATTCTCACGAATACCGCCGTTTCGTTTCCCACCAGTTTGTGTTAAAACTAAATTTGCCTTTTCTCGCCGTCCGCTGCTGGTCCGATCACTAACGATACTAACAGTTTAAGAAAAACTGCTACTAGTGCAACTTAGGATACAGGATTCTGACATAAAGGCCGGAGGTAGACGAGAAAAACATATACAGGGTTCGAAAGCGACCGGGTGATTAGTTGGTGAGCCAGACAATGCAACAATGAGGTTAGCCATCTGTAATGGGCTTGAACCAAAGGCACCTGGGAATAAAGCAAACGCGCCATCTAGCAGCCCGTGCTTGTGACGCAGGGGAATGAGAAATGAAGTATCAGCTGCTGATGGTTGGAACACAAGAATTACAGCCCGTAGCACGGAGCTATGTCTAGTCGACTTCTACAGCCGACAACTTCTAATTAGGCCGCACCTCCAACAGGAAAGAAAGTACACGCGACCTACAGATCGATGGCCCAGGAGCAAGAGAAGTGCACAGTGACGCCGCATCGACGTTTCGGTACCATAAAGACAAAAGAACCTCTTTTCAGGTTCTTAACAGTACACTATATCACCTTGCAGACATTGAATTAAAAAATTGATTTCCTCTGCTAAAAATTTGATAGGCTTATGAAGTTGCCACAAATTCATAAAATTTATAAACTTATGATAAGTCTGAAAAATGATTTATGTTTCAGGAATCAGAGATATGAGATATGCTTACAGCGTTTTATTTTGAAGACCTGAAGGGAAGACACCATTTGGAAGACCTAGACGTGGATGGGACGGTAACATTAAGATGGGTCTTAAGTAATTATGGTGTGACAATCTGGACTGGATTTTTCAGTTCGCGATGTGATCCAGTGGCAGACTTTTCTGAACACGGTAATGAATCTCAGTGTTCAATGAAAGGAGGCGTATTTCTTAACAGCTGAACAACTATTACTTCTCATGAATGAATCTGCTTCAAGGAGTGAGGTAAGTATTATCTCATGTTTGCTGTGATTATTCAACCCAGGCCTAAATAGGAGTATCACAAATCTGTACGACCACTTACATCCCACTTTAAATACAATAAAAATGGGCACTCAAATCTGTATATCGACCGATCCCGATATTAAATTAATACTGATTAAAAATGATGGAATATGACCACATTTATGCATTAAAAATGCATTTCTTCGTTTGCATGACGCTTACGGCAGGGTGGTCCAGCTTTTTAGTAGTACTTTGACTAGTTCTGCTTTCTCTGGTCTAGTTAAATTTTCATTGTTTGAAATGACGGCAGACAATTCCTCTGAAGACATGGAACGTGGGTCTGATAAGTTAAACTCCAAGGCACGACTGTTCAATCCTACATTTCGATCCTTTCTCCTGATTTCATTAACTGGGCTTCCCGCACATTTTTACACAATCAATTTCACATTTATCCATAATAGTGTCTTGCACACTTTCATTAAACTGGGTTCTTCCTGTTTCGTTACCCGACGACGAGGTACATCTTATACCACCATTTCTATCATTAAAATTATAATAACTCCAGCGGATCTCTCTTTACTCAGTTCCTTCTTGTGCAAGTGTTCAATCATTCTCACTGTCAGTGAAGTTGTCATTCATCAACTTAGTTGGGTTTGTTGTCACTGTGGCTGGGTAATGGTCTGAAAGAACGCCATTAGGTGATACAGAAACTTGTCTGTTTCTTCTTCCGCCATCGCCTCTCCTTCTTGAGGAAATTTACATGTTATTGTCTTCCCATCTTTAGTATAATCTAAACATCTTCCTTTAAAGTCCACAACTAGGCCATTGTCTGCCATAAAATCAGCTCCTAAAATCATGGAGGCAAGCAGCTGGCTTGAAACCACGAACACTTTTGCCATCAATGCTTACTGCAGTTTCTTTAGGTGTCGGGTGTGATTCCCTAAAGCCGAAATTAGGACAGCTCCTTGTACCGGAATCCCCGATGTCTCAAGTCCCTGCGCCGTTACTTTATTATAAACTCTTCCGAAATAATGCTGATTCGAGAGCCAGAATTCAAGATGGCGTCTATTTCCTCATTTCCTAGTCGCACTTTTACATAACGACAATTTTTAAAATTTGAGTCATTAATATAAAATATAAGCATTTCACTTTCTAGGTCAAATCCTTCAATTTCATCATAATTTAGATTCCTCGATTTGTTTGTGAGAGCTACTTAATTTTTTCGAGACGACCCGTGGTAAAATCTTGAAGCTGAGACAGGGTAAGGGTCTCTACACTGCCCGATCCAAATTTCGCTGGTTGTTATTGTTTTTGCCTGCCATTGGGAAGAATCTCTGGTCAGGTACGGCTTCTTTCGTAAGGGCTAGCTTCAGGGTTTTGTGCGGTGTGGCTCGATTTGTTTGATAAGAAAGGTTCCCGGTCTCTGTTACCTCCGCGTGAATAACCTTACCATACATTACCTACAAGGTCTGCCACAAAAGCAGCTAGATAAAAGTACAAAGCATGCCAGCAAATTAGTCAAGGTTAAATGCCTACCAAGCAATTATGTAATGTGTTAAAATTAGGCATAAAATTTTAAAGTATAATTTGTATAACTACTATAATTTTAGAAGCATAATAATGTAAACAGCACATGTATACATCTTTATTACATTCTATGGATCCATAAGTTAGTCAGATGACAGTACGGTGTGGAATAATTCATAATAATATAATTCATATAACAAATACAATTAATACTATTATAAAGAATTCACACACAACATAAATAAAGGGTTCATGTAGAGTAGTGATACGTTACAAACAATTCCACCCATTAAACATATCAGATAAATTATACTACATTACCTGGTAAATGTAATGTCCTCCTCAAATTCCAAATTTTATGAGCATGTTTTAATACCAGAGAAGAATATTCACTCCTGAGGAATGCTAACTCGGTGACTCTCTTCTTAAGTTGTTCTGTTTCATAAAACATCTCATAACAAGGATGAATGTCTTCAAGAACTACATACACAATTAACTCCAACATTTAAGGTGAAATGCAACAAAGATGATAATATAACAAACAAGACAAAATAAATTAAAAAGTTCAAATTGTGTATGTAAAAACAAAATGTTCTGAGCAGAACTTTACACTTATTTTCCTTTGTGATCTACAGTCTATATTGTGATGTTAATAAGAAATACAACTTCATAATTATACAAGTAATGATCAATTTATGGACACAGTTTCCACTAGTACAGAATCACAGTATAAGCTAGGTTAGCTCAGTCAGTATAGTGCCTAACTATGGACTGAATGACCAGAATTCAATCCTTGGTAGGAGCAAAGTATTTTTCTTCTAGCATTTGGATTCAGACAAACTCTGTGGCCTACTCAGCTTCCTACTTTATGGGTGCCAGGGGTCTTTACTCTAGGTGTGAAGGACAACCAGAATGTGATGCCCCCATCTGGTGCCAAGGTCAAGAACGAGTAGCAGCTATACCTCCTCTGTCCCCAAGTGCCTTCATGGTGTAGTGGGGCAGCTTCACTTTACTTTACAGATTCCCATTATATTAAATTTGTCAGATAGAGCCTCCAGAGTTACCATATATGTAAACATCCAAATAAAAAAGCTAAATCTAGATTTTGCACAGCTGCCATCATGTTTTATATTCTCTCACATTAGTAACATGACCACCATGGTGGTATTACTGATGACAAAACATTAAAGCATAAAAGATGCTAGCATTAGTGACTGAAATCAAAATCCATCACAAGGGCATTACTTGTTTTCTACTAGAAACTTCTGCCTATATTTTGTTTTGTACAAACCCAAGTCTGTTTTCAATCCAAAATGAGATTCCTCACCACCTAACATTTCCGTCAAAGCTTTCATATGAGCTACCACCTCACTTGTTTCTTTATTCTGATGTTCCAACTGTGTCATCATCTCTGCGCGCAGCTCCTCAAATTGAACAGTGTAATACTGTAACAAAAAAAGCATGACAACACACATAAAGACAAGATGAAAATAACTCTCACACATACAACGCAATAAAACATACATTGCCTCTCTTGAATAGAATATCTTTTGTTTGCACAGCACAAATTTTCATGGGGTAGCTCAGTCAGTATCGTGACTGGCTACATACTGGATGACTGGGGCTTGATCCCTGACAAAGGCAGAGAATTAATCCTCTAGCCTCTGCAGCCAGACCAGCTCAGGGACCCACTCAGCCTGCTGTTCAACGAGTACTGGGGTCCTTTTCAGGTGATAAAACACAGCCAGGGTGTGATGCTGGCCACTCACCTGTTTCTAGTGCGAAGATTTAGAATGAGTAGGAGCTATATTACCTCTCCCCCAAAGTACCTACATGGTGTATAATGGGACACCATTACTTTTACTTTACAAACTAGCATCCAGGTAAAACCAGAATGCACTTCTCCAGTACACAACAAGCATTATATAAGCAAAAGTGAAGCTGTCCCATTACATGCCATGGAGGAATTTATGGGGAGGAGAGGAATAGTCCCTATTCATTCTTGACTTTGGCACTATATGGAGGTGAGTGGCCAGCATTACTTCCCCCAAGGAAAGCGACCCAGGTACCCACTAGATGGGAAGCTGTGTGGGCCCCAGAGCTGATCTGGATGCAGAAACTAGGAGAAAAATCCTTTAACCCTGCCAGAGTAAAGGATAATTACATTTACAAATACTTCGCAGCATCATATCTAGTTGTGCATGGATGCCAGGGACAACCACCTTCAGCTCCTGATGTGACAACTGCAGTGTATACCTACATTTGATCACCACTGGTGCATAAATAGTGGTTTTATTTCTGAAAGCCTGTAGCCTTTACAAGAGGATCACTTTTTAAAAAATAGATCCGTGTTTCAGAAAACTGTTTATAAATAAGGTGTGACTTTAAAATTCAATGCCACATTCCACATACCAGGCAGAGACTGGCACAGTACAGTGGGGCATAATTAGACATGTTACGCTTAGAAAACCATTACATAACATCTCTATTCATATATAATTAATCCAAAATAAGGAAGGGCAGCTCAGAAGAAAATATTCAGCTACTAGAGACATGACACAAAACGCAGAGGTGGGCTAGCACATTGATTATTGCTACTTCCCTTGAAAAGTTTTTAAATTCAGCCAGAGGTGAAAATAAATAAAGATGCTTTGTGAGTTGATGCTTTCATGGTGGAGGAAATATGGATGTTTTAAAATTCCTTGTTTGCATGAAACAAATAAGTTATCTTAATATGACTTAACAATGCCATCCTTATCATTTAAAATTACATAAAGAGGTGCTTAATACAAAGGAAAACAAAGAATGCAAAAAAAATGTGATTGAAAACCCCCAAGGAGACCATATGGGACACCTAAACATAGTTGAATAGATAATATAAAAATGCACATAAGAAATAATGCAACCTAATAAGTTTGACTGCATTACATTTCGCTCAGATTTCACTGTTCACAACTAGTAAAATGCTTTGATTAATTACTTGGAATTCTTCAGGTGCAGTCAAGGCCCCCATCCTCCTCTTAAAACAGCCTTGTCACACGCAAAATAATGGAACAATTCCACAAACCCTGGACAATTAGATTGTGCAACACACCAGATGACAAATCAAATGACCAAAATGCCTTAAAATGCTGTTCCAAGAGAGAGGAATGTGTTTAAAAACAATTTAAAAAGTCAGTGTGTATTACTAACATTCAAAATAATAATGTAAAGATTTTTTATGACTAGAGCACTGGATACGATATTGCTCAACTGAATTTACTACCTAACTTGTTCCGAAGTACAACATGAAAGAATCTTGTAAATGAAAATCTGAAGGAACAGAAGCAACAAACATCTGACGAACATAACATATATCTATTTATTTGCCGTCATTATGATTAATTTATAAAAATCCTCCCATCATACATGAAACAACTTCCAATAGGCAAATGAAGTATCCTAACATCAAACTGGCTAATAAATGCATAAATATGATAAGGTGTTTTGAAACAGAATATTGCAATTGCCAGCTTCATAAAACAATGAATGCTAATCGACCCAGTGCATGTGCTCTGGTGTAATTATTTTATGATTTCATCAGTTCCAAACAAATCATCCCCATGAGACGACTCACTGACAAATGTGTCTGGATGCCTTTTCTGACAAATAACACAACAATAACAAATTCTAATTTTCAAACGTTAAAATAGTACTAATCCCCAAAAGAACGTAACTAGCAACGATAAAAAATCGAATTCTCATTACCAAGGATGAACTACTGCAATTGTTAAGTCGAATTAATGACAACCATAAGGCGAAACAACAGCTCCCAATTTGGACATGGAATTCCCTTGTCGACTCGGCCAATACTATTATTTTATGAAACAAAAACTGAGGCACATGGAGGAACTGCATAATTTGTATTCTCCATCCCATATCATCTGTTTACAGTTTCCCACTCGACAGCTAACCTGCCCTGGTTCAAGAACCCCAGTTGGTTCCATTAAGGTCTGGCAACAGGGAAATTAATTGGATTTATAGACAAAACATGTTACTGTGTGTCAGCAGCAGTCCAAATATTTGCATCCGTCTCAGCTTTGAACTTCACCGGTGTACAGTCAGTTTCCTGTTTTCTACCAGTAGTTTCCACATTCTTGTGTTTGTAACATGATAACATTAATTTCCATTATTTTTAGACGCGTAAAGCATCATACCATGCAGACGAATGGGTAAGTGAAGGTGGAGTACCACGCAGTCTTAACCTTGACACTGGCCTCTTTAACCTGATAAAAAAGGGCCCCTGGTATCCAATGAGGAGAGGGCTGAGTGGGCGCAAGAGTCGTGCTAGATTTAGTGGCAAAGAGAGAAATCACTGTCCTGCGGGGAATCTAACCATGGTCATACAGCCAGTAGCCTAGTATCGACTGACTTACCTTCGAATGTTGTTAACAAGTGGGTATATTATTCCAGATTCACCTGGCTGCCCATAACACAGCAACATTGTTCGTATTTCATAAATTCATAAAGGTACTCCTACATACAGCATTTCGCCCCTGTCATTATCGCATCACATCTAATAAACTACTTCATCTGATACATCGGCATCAAGTAATATACTAACCATGCACGTTACTAGTCACAGACGGTCTTCAAATGTAGCGCCGAACCAAGTAATAAATCAATGCTCTGAGGCCTTATCGCTACTCGGTGGATGTCGCTACGCGTAGGTGGTGCCGATATTGATATTACGCTATGGATGATGTTACGATTCGTAATCGAGTTCGAAATTTCGATACATCAATTGAAATGTGTACACCTTCAGGTTATTATGCCCCTTTCAAATAATTAAAATTATTGAAAGAATACTTGGTATATGTGTTGGATGTTGCGTTATAATGCCAATAGTTGCATAAATTACTATGCTACTGAAATTCTTAAATACGTTTTAAATATAGTTTACACTATAATCTCAATAGGTTAGAAAGAGGTTAGATTCCTTAGAGACATGCAGTAGATGGCTTTACCGGTTATGTTAGATGCGAATAAGGAAATGGTAATTAGAAACAGTGGTATTCACGTTAAGGTAAGGCTACGTTATCGAGTTCAATGCTTGTTAAATCTGCATATTGCACAATAATGGCTGCTTCAGGTGAGGCAGGATTTTGTGTCTTTGCACACTGTAAACCAGTGATCTTACCTTATATGCCAAAAATATAAATATCTTCTGCATGGCGCCTATACTGCCTGGCTATAGAATTCATCCTCTTTTTCAGTTGGTGCCAAACTTTACGTACTACTACATTACCCCAAAACCTAACCTAATTCTAGTAGAGTATATTAATTGGTATTATAGTAATTTTTGAATAAATAATTATCATAACCTCATAAAGTTAGGGCACAACTCAAGGTCATATTGCCCAAAAGCCTGTATTGTACATGAATGAATAACTGTAGAATAATAGAAAATAGAAAAATAAGTTAACTTAACTTTTATTCAGAATGTTGTTTCTGCTCTTTTTATTACATCAATCTAACTGCTTGATGCTGGATAGCTTTTTATTATGTGTTATTTTAATTTTGTAGGTATCTTCAGGCACAGCTACTACAAATGAAGTGAAGTTATAACTGGATCAGAAAAGTACAGTAGTAACTGGTGATTAAAATAAAGTGTCTATTTTGAGTGTGTAATAAATTTTCGAACATGATTTTATCAGGCCGTATCCTTTCTGCTTTTAGCAGGTGTCATAACTGAAATGATTTACAAACCTAATAGGTGCCAACAATATAAAAAAGTATTGCCAACTACATATATATCGCATTGTCTCTGGCTTTAACAACACATCTTTCTGACATGCAAAGGCACAGAAAACTACAAGAGTAATAATTTTAAATGTCATGAAAGTAATAACAATAAAAACTATTAAGGAAAAGTATATTTTAAACAGCCATAAACTGCACAAATTGATGCCAAAACACATTTAGAAGCAGAAATGACTTTCTCTCAGGCTGACCCAGATATATTTGGAAACCTTAAATGCAATAAAGAAACACCTATTGAAGCCACTGAAGGAGATGAAGAAGATAAAGAAGAAGAAATATACTTAGAACATGCTCCTACAGCAGCACAAAAACTGAGCACCAGACAGTATGCAACTATTATCAAAGATTTTATCACCGTGAAGAAGGTATTGTCATGTGAAGCTGTGCATTTGCAAACAGATACTTTAAAGATGTATTTTATAATTGTAATCTTTTTTTTCCAAGGTAGCAGATGCTACTGATGTGCTTCAAACACGAATGCTTAAACAGGATCGTGTTAAACCAGAAAATTTCATCTACAATCTTATCATTGGAGAGTGTGGTCGCTTAGGCTACACAAAAAAAGCATTTCAGTTGTATAATCAGGTATAAATATGTTTAAATATGAGTTAAATTTGTATTATTAAGGCACATTTCACAAGTATCATGGTGCAGAGCAATGTGATATTTTATTGACTTGGTCATATTGGTTGTAATGCCTTATGGACTTGTAGGTAGATACCAACATTCCAAAGAAATATACCGTCTCCAAAATGTTTGTGACTACTCAGAAGTCCACATGGCATTACTACCCAGAAGGACAACACTGACATCTTCACCACTGTGGAACGTCAAATCTCATACAGATATTTTGAATTTTAATGGATAAACTGTGATGTCATCTTAAATTGGTCTAACTGAGTTTCTAAAAGTAATTAATTATTATGCAATTAACAGAACACACTTTCATTGTGATACATTCACATTTACCCTTCGACAAGTCTTTGTTTCCTTGGCTCATTTATAAACAATAATTATATGTGTATGAAATATGCATTTCATATTCTTGGTATATTCAATTAAATACACAATAATCATGCAGCACTCTAGTTCTTTCACACCATAATGTGGGCAAGGTACATGTAATGCATATAACTGGTCATATCTTCTATCCAGTTGTCCATCAACATTTCTGTCTATCCCTCCTTGACCCACAGCTTTCTTGAAGCCCTTATAAAATATCTCTGGCTTTTCATAGCATACCTTCCTTTCTATACAAAAACTCCTAATTTCTCATTAAATGTAAGTGTAATATCAAACATGACTGCATTACGTGTGCTAACAGTCCATGGCCTAATGATAGTCTTAAACGTGCAAAACATTTACGTGAGTTATGAACCAAATGTTGCTAATTACCATGCCATGATTAAAGGTTTGAGTATTTAATGTACAGTCAGCAGTCTATGAACTTCCACATACTATAATTGAATTAAATGTGTCTTACATCCATAAAACTTTATCCATTTCAGCATTTGGAAGATGTGGAGATCTATCAACTGTTATTTCAGACGAAACTTCCATTTTTTTTTGTAGGCTTGTATTACAGACAAAGAAGCAGGCTTCAGGCACACTTTATTGGTAAATAAAAATCAATTGAGAAAATTTTTGTTCCAGTCAACTTCCTGTGATTTATAAGAGCTGGGGATTAAATCTCATGTCTACTTTCACAATGTGTAACATTTCTTAACGTGCTAGTTTTTATGGGGAGCCCCCTGCCAAACTCTAAAAATGGAGTACCACTCCTTGGCTTTATGTACTGCGAGTCAAGGATATTGTGGAGAAAATTATAAAATGTTTCTTCATGTTACCTCAAATTAAATTTGATTTCTAGGCATGGAGAAAAATGTTAGAAAAAAGAGTACATACAATCTCTTGCTTCCATCCATAAGGACTGTGGCTTTGGGGATATTGATGTTGCTCAGGATGTTTTTCATAGGATCACTGAAGAAAACAGCAGCCAGGAATATAAGACACTGAAGGTAAACTATTAATTAATTTATTTCAGTATGCTGTGTGCATTTAAATATGCCTCTTACTCTTAAGTATGACGATGTTGTTGTTTTGAGTTGTAATGCCACGTGGACTTGTGGACAGATACCAACATTTTGGAGAAGTATACGTTTATTTGAAACATTGGTCTTTGCCTGCATGCCCACATCATCACAACCCAGAAGAACGTAAACATCCTCACCACTGTGAGAACCTCAAATCTTTTTCGTATGTTTTAATTCTTCACTTTACAGACAAGACCTTTGCTGACATCAGAAAATAATGATTCAGTACCACAGCCATCAAATTCATGACCAGAAAATGTAATAGAAGAGGCTTCAGTATATGAAGTTCCTTATTTATACTGGAAAGACAGCCTAAATGGGATGTAATTCCTTAATCAAGTAATGAAACAGTTTTAAACTGCTGTCCAAGTTTACACATGTCAGTCCTGGCACTTCCAAACTGGAAGGACTTTTCCTAGGCAGAATTATATTTTTGCTTAACGTGAATAAAAGCTTCCTGTGAATGACATATAACAGAAAATTTTCAATCAAATGTCATGCTTTCCATTGATAATTAAGAGATAAGTACAAATAACTTTTAATAGTGTGCCTATGCATAAGTGATTATACTCACTTTACATGCCCACATCATATGCAATCATTATTGTCAGGAAGTTCACTGAGTGTCTAAGAATCAGTCAGTATAACATTTAAAAACTCTTGACTGGGCTGTAATTGAGGTTGTGGAGACATATTACATGATTACTGATACAGAATTAAATTTTCCTATTGTTTCATAAGACTTAGCCGATATGTTAAACCGGTAGTTAGAAAGGCATCTGAACAGTGTGTATGACCTGGTAGCCATGTTTCTTTATGAAAACCAATCTAAAATCCTGATGTTATTCAAATCCTCTGAATATAACAACCAGAAGTTATTTAAATTAAGATGATAGCTTCTGTACCTGTGTTACAGATTAATTGTTGTGGGTGGTTGTTCTGGATTCCTTGAACAAATGAATAAAGATGGAGTGACATCATCCCATCTACTAAAGCAGCAGAACACGCAACAGTTCGTAGGTACAATTCACAAATATCTGTCCATCATTCTGCATTGCCTGAAGTGCTGTAAAAATAGTGATACTCTAACTTTCAGAACACAATAACAGTTGAGAAACTAGCAGTTAATCAGGTGGATTCCCTACATTTATGGAATCCAAAGTCTCCATGTTCAGAGAAGTCCACCACTGAACCTACTCCTGGCATATAAAGTTCAATCCAGTCACAACTAATCTGTCTAAGATCCAGTTTAATTATTGTCTTCCCATCTGTGCATAGATCTCCTAAGTGGTTTCATCCCTTAGTGTTCCCACCTCAAAATTTTGTATCTGAGGTACATTATGTTATTCCACTTTTCTGTTGGCTTACTCGTCGTCACACAGCACATTTTTAATCTTTAATACCTTGAGAAATAAAGTTTTCGCATAAGGTGTAAATGCTAGATGTTGAAAGGTTAATTTCTTCTCCTATATTTTACAGGCCCCACTTTCAGCCATGGTGAAAGCCGATGTCTGTCCAGATATAGATTTTTATAACATGTTAATAAAGAAATGAAGCATGAGGTTTGACTATAAGAATGCATAAGTGGACCCTGTGTAACAAAATTAACTAATTATTACTGAATCTTTTTTAGATTGGCATAAAAAAATTATTTCATAAATTCCTTCTACTAAATGCTCTAGTTTTGACAAGGTTTTTATGGTGCAATTTATAAAATGTATATAAATTCAGAAAAAGCTGCCTGAACCATGCATTATGTTGAAACTAGCAGAGTCATGCATTTTTTATGCTTGCTTTTTATATCTTACACTTTTGTTAATACATTGTATTCAAATGGAAACACAGACAAATAAAAATTACTTTTAAAGTAATAATGTAATATTAAACTTACAAATATTTTTGTGGGGTCTACAGTTGTCGCGCGGTCTGAGGCGTGGGTCTTGTGCCGCTTGGTCGCCAGGACTGTGGGTTCGAATCCTACTCAAGCCATGGATGTTTTCTGTGTTGTGCTGTCCTGTGTACAGGTAGAGGCCTTTCAACGGGCCGATCCCGTGTCCAAGGAGTCCTACCAATTGTCCATAGATCAAGCCAACTAAGAAATTGGGGAAACGTAAAGGTACCGGAAAATGTAGAAACATTGTTAAACCGGAAAAAGAAGAAGAAATATTTTTGTTCTATGGTGTAAATAATCTTGTTTAATCACTGTATAGGAGATTCAAAGATCCAAACTGCCCCTCGACATTGTTGTCTTGGCTTTAGGCTGTCAAACTGAAGGGGAGGCTCAGTGTTTGATGGAAGACATGGGAAATACAGGTTTCAGGTATGATATCAGTAAGAAGAGATCTAATCAGAAAGTTCCAGTACTGTATTTGCTTTATGGAAGTGTGGATGATATTATGCAAGGGAATGTGGTTGACAGCACTTGCTGACATCAAAATCCCTGGAGGGAAGGCAATGCATTATTTTGTTTTTGAAATGTATGTGTATTTATGTTGCACTGCAGAATGTATTATCAACAAGTGTGTATCAAATTCTATAGAATATTAACAGCTGTACTTGTGATAGAAGCCTTCAATCATTTGGAAATATTTAAATTAGTTTTCTTAGATTATAGTGATTATATTTGAATACTAAAATATTTAGTTTCATTTGCTGATATGCGTTCTGATAAATGATGGAATGGTTCAGGATGAATGTAGAAATTTTGGGTGCGATGCTGAGGCAGGGCTGTCAGTATAATTTTGAACATATAATGGAGACGGCAATAAGCGAGAAAGTCCGCCCAAATGAAAAGTTCCTGGAAACAAAGAATGTCTGCAGAAGATAAGGAAGAAGGTAAATCATATTAGTAATAAATGTTAGCACCATGGTCTGCAGCCAGTAGCCTCCTCATATTTGACTTACATCAGCAGACAGAAGGTCTCTGTCTGCATTTCAATTAAAGGAAAATGAAAACACTTCAAAATAATGATAAAAGAATTTTTTTCTGACTGAGGAGATGGATAATGCATTTCATGTATGAAGTACACTGGTACCTGGCTGTTTTTGACATTTAATTAAAAACACTACAGTTGTAAATATATTCCCTTTCATATCTGGAATTTTTATGTTTTGAGGTCAACAACTGCAGCAGAATGTGGAATAGCAGTGATAGAATGTAAGACTAGTACTTCCTTTGGATGCTTTTGTAGATGCATATAGACAAACTTATTTTTAAATCTAGTAACATGAAAATTTTCATGGGGAAGAAAAAATAATATTCCTCATTACAATATCTACATAATATTTACTGCCTTGAAAAAAATTAATAATGAAGCCAGTATGAGGGTTGAAACAGGATTTTGGTTAAAGTAAGTCAAACGTGAAAAGTATATGAAATTTTAAAGATTTATATTTTCTGTGTAGTAGCTGTTTGCAATAATGTGTTAGATATTTTTTTAATCTAAGTTAAGAAGAAGACAGTGACTAACAATCCTATGTTAACAGGATACTGAACTGCCACAAATGCGTAAAACTGCTGGTAGCT
This sequence comes from Zootermopsis nevadensis, assembly GCF_977971745.1. NCBI lineage: Eukaryota > Metazoa > Arthropoda > Insecta > Blattodea > Termopsidae > Zootermopsis > Zootermopsis nevadensis. The sequence goes on along the minus strand of NW_028259153.1, from coordinate 7,257,623 downwards.
TTTGTACTCGACACACGTCATGATAGTTGAAAGAAATTGTTCCTGAGAAAATGGGCCATCCTTGGGAGCAGTTTCAGAAAAAGCCACAAACTGACAAGAGTACAGAAAAAAATAACAATAAAATCCAAAGGCAAAGCAGAATAAGAAACAACTGAATCTCTTTTCTTTGTGCTTACTAAATATACATCAATTCTGAAAAGTGATATACCGCAATGGTAGTAACATGCTGTCTAGAAAGTACTATGCAAGTATGAGATTTAAAGGACATTTTCTGAAGTGCAATGTATGGATTAAAAACATAAGTAAAAATTATAAAATAATTTTTTAGTACTAGGACAAACCACATTTATTTCAAACTAAAATCGTATTTACATGCATAACATCGTGACCAGAAATGAAGGAGAAAACTGTTTCATTTCTAATTATCAACAATAGCTGTCTTGAATTGCCTTGAGTTGCCTTGTCTTGCCTTGCCTTGAATTGCCTTGCCCTGCCCTGCCCAGCCCTGTTCTCCATGACCTGTTATGAACTGCCGAACTTTGCCCTGCCCCGCCTGAACCACCCTGCCCCGCCCTCCTCTGCTCTGACCCGCCCTGCCCCGCCCTTCCCCGTCACGCCCTGCCTTGCCCCGCCCTGCCATCCCCTGCACTGCCTTGCCTTTACTTGCACTGCCTTGCTTTGCCTTGCATTGCCCTTCTTTGCCCTGCCTTGCCTTGCCTTGCCTTGCTTTGCATTGCCCTGCCCTACCCAGCCATGCTCTGCACTGCCCACCACTGCCCTGCCCTGCCCTGCCCTGCCGTGCCCTGAACTGCCTTGCCTTGCCTTGCCCTGCCTTGCCCTGCCCTGCCCTGCCCTGCCCTAACCTGCCTGCCCTGCCCTACCATGCATTGACCTACCCTGCCTTGCGCTGCATTGCCTTACCTTGCGTTGCCTTTCATTACCCTGCCATGCTCAGTCCTGTCCTGCCCTGCTTTGCCTTGCCTTGCCTTGCCGTGATTTGCCCTGCCCTGCCTTGCCTTGCCTTGCCTTGCCTTGCTTTGCCTTGCCTTGCTTTGCCTTGCCTTGCCTTGCGTTGCCTTGCGTTGCCTTGCGTTGCCTTGCCCTGCCCTTATCTGCTCTACCCTGCCCTGCCTTGCTCTGCCCTGACCTGCCCTGCCCTACCCTGCCCTGTGCTGCCCTGCCTTGTCTTTCCTTGCCTTGCCTTGCCTTGCCTTGACTTCCCTTGCCTTGCCTTGCCATGCCTTTTCTTGCGTTGCGTTGCGTTGCCTTGCCCTGCCCTGCTCTGCCCTTTCCTGCTCTGCCCTGCCCTGCCCTGCCCTGCCCTGACGTGTGCTGCCCTGTTTTGCCTTTCCTTGCCTAGCTACGCCTTGCCATGCCTTGCCTTTCTTTGCCTTGCCTTGCCTTGACTTACCTTGCCTTGCCTAGCCACGCCTTACCTTGCCTTGCCTAGGCACACCTCGCCTTGCCTAGCCACGCCTTGCCTTCCCTAGCCACGACTTGCCTTGAATAGGCACGCCTTGCCTTGCCTATAAACGCCTTGCCTTGTCTAGCCACGCCTTGCCTTGCCTTGCCTAGCCACGCCTTGCCTTGCCTCTGCCTAGCCACGCCTTGCAATGCCTAGCCACACCTTGCCTTGCCTAGCAACGCCTTGCCTTGCCTAGATACGCCTTGCCGTACCTAGCCACGCCTTGCCTTGCCTAGCCCCAACTTGCCTTTCCTAGCCACGCCTTGCCTTGCCTAGGCACGCCTTGCATTGCCTTTCCTTGCCTTGCCTGACTTACCCTGCCTTGCCTTGCCTAGCCTTGCCTTGCCTTACCATGTCTCGCCTTGACCTGCCCCGCCTGTCCCGCCCTGCCCTGCAACGCCTTGAACGCCCTGCCCTGCACTTCCCCGCCCTGCCCCACCCGCCCCCCTGCCATGCCTTGCCTTGCCGTGCCTTGCCCTGAATTCCCTGTTCTCCATGACCTGCTATGCCCAGCCGTGCATTGCCCTGCCCCGCCTGAACCAACCTGCCCCGCCTGAAACAACCTGCCCCGCCCTGCCCTGCTCTGACGCTCCCTGCCCCGCCACGCCCCGCCCCGCCCTCCCCTGCCCTGCCTTGCCTTTCCTAGCCTTGCCATGCCTTGCCTTGCCTTGCCTTGTCTTGCCTAGACACGTCTTGCCTTGCCTAGCCACGCCTTGCCTTGCCTAGACATGCCTTGCCTTGCCTTGCCTAGCCACGCATTACCTCGCCTAGCCACGCCTTGCCTTGCCTAGCCACGCCTTGCCTTGCCTAGCCACGCCTTGCCTTGCCTTACCTAGCCAAGCCTTGCCTTGCCTAGCATTGCCTTGTATTTACTGGCCTTATTCTACTCCGCCTGCCCCGCCCTAAAAAACCGTGTCCCTCCCTGCCCTTCCCTGCCCCGCCCTGCCCTCCAAATCCCTGCCTTGCCGTGCCTTGCCTTCCTAGCCACGCCTTGCCTTGCCTAGCCACGCCTTAACTTGCCGAGCCAAAACTTACCTTGCCTAACCACGCCTTGCCTTGCCTAGCCATGCCTTGCCTTGCCTAGCCACGCCTTGCCTTGCCTAGCCACTCCTAGCCTTGCCTAGCTACGCCTTCCCTTGCATAGCCACGCCTTGCTTTGCTTATCCACGCATTGCCTTGCCTAGCTACGCCTTGCCTTGCCTTGCCTAGCCAAACATCGCCTTGCCTTGCTTAGCCACGCCTTGCCTTGCATAGCCACGCCTTGCCTTGCCTTGCCCTGCCTTGTCCTGCCCTGACCAGCCCTGCCCTGCCCTACACTGCCTTGAATGTCCTAACCTACCCTGACCTTGCCCTGCCCTGCCCTGCCTTGCCTTGGCTTGCCTTGCCTTTCTTTGCCTTGCCTTGCATTGCCTTTCCATGTATTGCAATTCCTTGCCCTGCCTTGCCTTGCCTTGCTTTGCCGCTCTTTGTCTTGCCTTGACTTGCCCTGCCTTGCCTTGCTTTGCCTTGCCTTGCCTTGCCTTGCCTAGCCACGCCTTGCCTTGCCTAGTCACGCCTTGCCTTGCCGAACCAAGCCTTACCTTGCCTAGCTACGCCTTGCCTTGCCTAGCCACGCCTTGCCTTGAAAAGACTTGCCTTGCCTTGCCAAGGCACGCGTTGCCTTGCCTTGTTTAGCCACGCCTTGCCTTGCATAGCCATGCCTTGCTTTGCCTAGCCACGCCTTGCTTTGCCTAGCCACGCCTTGCCTTGCCTAGCCACGCCTTGCCTTGACTAGCCACGCCTTGCCTTGCTTGCCTAGCCACGCCTTGCCTTACCTAGCCACGCCTTGCCTTGACTTGCCTTGCCTTGAAAATCCTTGCCTTGACTTGCCTTGCTTTGCCCTGCCCTGATCTCCCCTAACCTTCCCTGCCCTGCCGTGCCCTGCCCTGCCGTGCCCTGCCCTGCCTTGCCTTCCCTTCCCTTGCCCTGCCTTGCCCTGCCTTGCCTTGCCTTGCCTAGCCACGCCTTGCCTTGCCTAGCCACGCCTTGCTTTGTCTAGCCACGCCTTGCCTTGACTAGCCACGCCTTGCCTTGTCTTGCCTTGCCTAGCCACGCCTTGCCTTGCCTTGCCCTGCCTTTCCTTGACTTGGCTTTCTCTGCCCTGCCCTTCTCTTCCGTGCCCTGTCCTGCCCTACCCAGCCTTGCCCTGCCTTGCCTTGCCTAGCCACGCCTTTCCTTGTCTTGCCCTGCCTGGCCCTGCCTTGCCTTGCCTTGCCTTGCCTAGCCACGCCTTGCCTATCCACGCCTTGCCTTGCCTTGCCTTGCCTATCCCCGCCTTTCCTTGCCTAGCCAAGCCTTGCCTTGCCTTACCTAGCCACGCCATGCCTAGCCAAGCCTTGCTTTGAATAGCCACGCCTTGCCTTGCCTAACCACGCCACGACTTGCCTTGATTAGCTACGCCTTGCTTTGCCTAGCCTTGCCTAGCCACGCCTTGCTTTGCCTTGCCACGCCTTGCCTTGCCTTGCCTTGCCTAGCAACGCCTTGCCTTGCCTAGACACGTTTTGCCTTGCCTAGCCACGCTTTGCCTTGCCTTGCCTTGCCTTGCCTTGCCTAGCCACGCCTTGCCTTGCCTAGCAACGCCTTGCCTAGACACGCTTTGCCTTGCCTAGCCACGCCTTACCTTGCCTATCCACGCCTTGCTCTAAATAGCACTCAATTCTGTATCAACGAACACCGGTGTGCAGCGACCACAGAGTTCGTCGGGGATTCTAGCAGAAATAATGATGTGTGTGAATATATACGATGCAATCTTATCTACAGACAGACTTGAGATTTGATGGTTAGTTTGAAGACGTCTTATCATATACATATTTTATATTAAAAACACAATTCATTTGAGCTAATCAAGCATGATGTACCTCGAACATTGTTATCCTTTCAAAATTACATACAAACGTAAAAATACAAACAGTATTTTGGTGTCACAGATCACAATTCAATATTCAAAACTTTAGTACACCCGTATATTTCAGTTCGTCCAAAAACTTCCAGAAATGGAGTTTCATAATGTTGACGGGAAATGTTTCCAATTATTATAAACACATACAGTAGGGTTAGATATACATTTATTTAATGAGAAACTTTTTTCCGTTTAATATTATTTAAGTTAGAGGCAAATTAGTGTGTTGTCATACTACTGTTTTCAGCTCTGAAGAACTCACAAATCTGTAACTACAAACAGCGCCGAACAGGGACCACATGTTACGTTTGAGAATATCTCAGTTACGAAGATATGTGAGATTATATACGATGCAATGATATTTACAGACAAATTTGAATTTTGATGGTTTTTTGATGACGTTTTGTTATATACATAATTTATATTAAAATCATATTTCTTATGAAGTAATAATGCATGATAAACCTCGAACAATGTTATCCTCTTGAAATAACATAAAAATGTTAAAATACAAATAGAATTTAGTTGCACAAATATCAGATTGAAAAAATCAAAACATTAGACGATCCGTTCATTATAGTTATTATAAAAACTGTTAGAATTTGTGGTTCATAAAGTTGAAGGGAAATATTTCAAATTATTATAAACATGTATATTTAGGTTGGATATTAATTGCTTTAAAGTAGCACTTTTGTCCGATTAATATTATGTAAGTTACAAGCAGATTACTGTGTTGTGATATTATGCGTTTTCAGCTGTGAATAGCACAAAATTATGTTTCAACGATCTTCGGCGTGCAGCCACCACAGAGTTCGCTGGAAATTATCGCAGAAATAAAGATGTGTGTGAATATATACGATGCAATATTATCTACAGACAGACTTGAGTGTTGATGGTTGTTTGAAGACGTCTTATCATATACATGTTTTATATTAAAAACACAATTCATTTGAGCTCTTCAAGCATGATGTACCTCGAACAATGTTATCCTTTTAAATAACATATAAACGTTAAAATACAAACAGAATTTAGTGGCACAAATATCACATAGCAAAAATTGAAACATTAGACCATCCGTACATTTCAGTTTGTATAAAAACTGTTAGAATTTGTGGTTCATAAAGTTGAAGGCAAATAATTCAAATTATTATAAACATATATATTTAGGATAGATACTAATTGCTTTCAAGTAGCACTTTTGTCCGATTAATATTATGTAAGTTACAGGCAGATAAGTGAGTTGTCATATTATGCGTTTTCAGCTTTGAATAGCACGCAATTCTTTATCAACGTACTACGGCGTGCAGCGCCACAGAGTTCGTCGGGGTTTATCGCAGAAATAAAGATGTGTGTGAATATAAACGATGAAATGTTATCTTCGGACAGAATGAGTTTTGATGGTTGTTTGAAGACGTCTTATCATATACATATTATATATTAGAAACACAATTCATTTGAGCTAATCAAACATGATGTACCTCGAACAATGTTATCCTTTCAAAATTACATACAAACATTAAAATACAAGCAGTATTCTGTGGACACAGCTCACAACGCAAAATTCTAACATTTGTCCACTCGTATATTTGAGATTGTCCAATTAAAGTCTGAAATGGAGTATCATAATATTGACAGGAAATGTTTCCAATTTTTATAAACATATACATTAGTTTAGATATACATTTATTTAATAACAAAACTTTTTTCCGTTTATTATTATTTAAGTTACAGGAAAATTAGTGTGTTGTCATTCTACTCGTTTTCAGCTCTGAATTACTCACAATTCTGTATCAACGAACACAGCAAAACAGCGGCCACATGAAACGTTTGAGAATATCTCAGTTACAAAAATATGTGTGTTAATATACGATGCAATGAAATTTTTCAGACAAAATTGAGTTTTGATGGTTTTTTGAGGACGTCTTATTTAATACATATTTTATATTATAAGCAAACTTCTTTTGAGGTAATAAAGCATGAAATACCTCGAACAATGTTATCTTTTCATAATATCATATAAACGTTAATATACAAACAGAATTACGTTGCACAAATATCAGATTGCAAAAATCAAAACATTACACCATCCGTACATTACAGTTTGTATAAAAACTGTTAGAATTTGTGGTTCATAATGTTGAAGGGAAATATTTCCAATTATTATAAACATGTATATTTATTATAGAAATTAATTGCTTTAAAGTATCACTTATGTTCGATTAATATTATGTAAGTTACAAGCAGATTACTGTGTTGTCATATTATGTGTTTTCAGCTCTAAATAGCACACAATTCCGTATCAACGAACATCGGCGTGCAGCGACCACAGAGTTCGTCGGGGATTCTCGCAGAAATAAAGATGTGTGTGAATATATACGATGCAATGTTTTCTACAGACAGACTTGAGTTTTGATGGTTGTTTGAAGACGTCTTATCATATACATGTTTTATATTAAAAACACAATTCATTTCAGCTATTCAGGCTTGATGTACCTCGAACAATGTTATCCTTTCAAAATTACATACAAACGTAAAAATACAAACAGTATTTTGTGGACACAGCACACAACAAAAAATTCAAAACATTAGTCCACCCGTATATTTCAGGTCGTCCAAAAACTGTCAGAAATGGAGTTTCAAAATTTTGACGGGAATGTTTACAATTTTTATAAACATATATGTTAGGGTTAGATATAATTTTATTTAATGTAAAACTTTTTTCCATTTATATTATTTAAGTTACAGAAAAATTAGTGTGTTGTCAGTCTGTTCGTTTTCAGCTCTGGAAAACTCACAATTCTGTATCAATGAACATCGTCGTACAGCTACCACATGTTACGTTTGAGAATATCTAAGTTACTAAGATATGTGACATTATATACGTTGCAATGGTATTTACAGACAAATTTGAGTTTTGATGTTTTTTGATGACGTCTTATCATATACATATTTTATATTAAAATCAAATTTCTGTTGAGGTAATAAAGCAGGAAATACCTGGAACAATGTTATCCTTTCAAAATAACAGATAAACGTTAAAATACAAACAGAATTACGTTGCACAAATATCAGATCGCAAAAATCAAAGCATTACACCATCCGTATATTACAGGTAGTACAAAAACTGTTAGTAGTTGTTCATAAAGTTGAAGGGAAATATTTCAAATTATTATAAACATTTATATTTAGGATACATATTAATTGCTTTAAAGTAGCACTTTTGTACGATTAATATCGTGTAATTTACAGGAAGATTAGTTTGTTGTCATATGCGTTTTCAGCTCTGAATAGCACTCAATTCTTAATCAACGAACATCGGCGTGCAGCGACCACAGAGTTCGTCGGGGATTATCGCAGAAATAAAAAGATGTGTGTGAATATATACGATGCAATGTTTTCTAGAGACAGACTTGAGTCTTGATGTTTGTTTGAAGACGTCTTATCATATACATGTTTTATATTAAAAACACAATTCATTTGAGCTAATCAAGCATGATGTACCTCGAAAAATGTTATCCTTTCAAAGTTACATACAAACGTAAAAATACAACCTGTATTTTGTGTACACAGCTCACAACGGAAAATTCAAAACATTAGTCCAACCGTATATTTCAGTTCGTCCAAAGACTGTCAGGAATGGAGTTTCATAATGTTGACGGGAAATGTTTCCAATTATTATAAACATATACAGTAGGGTAGATATACATTTATTTAATTTAAAACTACTTTCCGTTTAATATTATTTAAGTTACAGGCAAATTAGTGTGTTGTCAGTCTGCTCGTTTTCAGCTCTGGAAAACTCACAATTCTATATCAATAAACATCGCCGTACAGCTACCACATGTTACGTTTGAGAATATCTAAGTTACAAAGATATGTGACTTTATATACGATCCAATGGTATTTACAGACAAATTTGAGTTTTGATGGTTTTTTGATGACGTCTTATCTAATACACATTTTATATTAAAATCACATTTCTATTGAGGTAATAAAGCATTATTTACCTCGAAAAATGTAATCCTTTTAAAATAACATATAAACGTTAAAATACCAAAACAATTTAGTGGCACAATTTTCTGATCGCAAAAATCAAAATATTAGACCATCTGTATATTAAAGGTAATACACAAATTGTTAGTAGTTGTGGTTCATAAAATTGAAGGGAAATATTCCCAATTATTATCAACATGTTTATTTAGGATAGTTATTAATTGCTTTAACCCAGCACTTTTGTTCCATTAATATTATGTAAGTTACAAGCAGATTACTGTGATGTCATTCTACTCGTTTTCAGCCTACCCGAGACACGCCTTGCCTTGCCTAGACACACCGTGCCTAGAATTTCCTTGCCTTGCCTGCCTTGCCCTGCCTTGCCTTGACTAGCCACACCTTGCCTTGCCTTGCCTAGCCACGCCTGCCTTGCCTTGCCTTGCCCTGCATTTCCTTGACTTGCATTTCTCTGCCCTTCCCTGCTCGTCCGTGCCCTGTCCTGCCCTACCCTGCCCTGCCAGGCCCTGCCCTTCACTGCCCACCACAAGCCTGCCTTGCCTTGCCTTGCCTTGCATAGCCTTGATTGCCTTGCCTAGATACGCCTTGCCTTGCCTAGCCACGCTTTTCTTTGCCTAGCCACTCCTTGCCTTGCCTAGCCACTTCTTGCCTTGCCTTGCCTTGCCTAGCCACGCCTTGCCTTGCCTTTGCCTAGACACGCTTTGCCTTGCCTAGCCACGCCTTGCCTTGCCTAGCCACGCCTTGCCTTGCCTAGCCGCACTTTGCCTACACTATCCACGCCTTGCCTTGCCTAGACACGCCTTGCCTTGCCTTGCCTAGCGACGCCTTGCCTTGCCTGGCCTTGCCTTGCGTTTCCTTACCTTACCTTTCCTTGACTTGCCCTGCCTTACATTGTCTTGCCTGGCCTTGCCTTGCCCTGCCTTTCCTTGCCTTGCCTTACCTAGCCAAGCCTTGCCTTTCCTAGACACGCCTTGCCTTACCTAGCCACGCATTGTCTTGAATAGCCACGCCTTGCCTTGCCTTGCCTTGCTTGCCTTGCTTTGCCTAGCCATGCCTTGACTTGCCTAGCAACGCCTTGCATTGCCTAGACACGCTTTGCCTTGCCTATCCACGCCTTGCCTTGTCTAGCCACGCCTTGACTTGACCTGCCTGCTTTGCATTGCTTTTCCTAGCCTTGCATTGCCTTTCCTTGACTTGCCTTGCCTTGCCAAGCCACGCCTTACCTTGCCTCTGCCTAGCCACGCCTTGACTTGCCGAGCCACGCCTTGCCTTGCCTAGACACGCCTTGCCTTGCCTTTCCTTGCATTGCCTGACTTGCCCTGCCTTGCCTTTTCTAACCTTGCCATGCCTTACCATGTCTCGCCTTGAACTGCTCCGCCTGTCCCGCCCTGCCCTGACCTGCAACGATTGGAAAGCCCTGCCTGCCCTACCCCACCCTGCCCCGCCACGCCTTTCCCTGCCCTGCCTTGCCATGCTTTGCCTTGCCTTGCCTTGAATTGCCTTGCCGTGCCTTATCCTGCCTTCCCTGTTCTCCATGACCTGCTATGCCCTGCCGTGCATTGCCCTGCCCCGCCTGAACCAACCTGCCCCGTCCTGCCCTGCCGTGCCCCGCCCTGCCATCCCCTGCTCTGCCTTGCCTTGCCTTGCGCTGCCTTGCTTTGCCTTGTATTGCTCTTCTTTGCCCTGCCTTGCCTTGCCTTGCCTTGCCTTGCCTTGCTTAGCCTTGCCTTGCCTTACCATGTCTCGCCTTGACCTGCCCCGCCTGTCCCGCCGTGTCCTAACCTGCAACGCTCTGAACGCCCTGAACGCCCTGCTCTGCCTGCCCCGCCCTGCCCCGCCCTTCCCGACGCTGCCCTGCCTTGCCTAGCATTGCCCTGTCCCGCCCCGCTCTGTCCTCCCTTGTCCTGATTTGCCTTGCCTTGCCTGTCCTTGACTAGTCACGCCTTGCCATGCATAGACACGCCTTGCCTTGCCTAGCCACGCATTACCTTGCCTAGCCACGCCTTGCCTTGCCTAGCCACGCCTTGCCTTGCCTAACCACGCCTTGCCTTGCCTAGCCACGCCTTGCCTTCCATAGCCACGCCTTGTCTTGCCAAGCCACGCCTTGCCTTGCCTTGCCTTGCCTAGCCACGCCTTGCTTTGCCTAGCCACGCCTTAACTTGCCTAGCCACGCCTTGCCTTGCCTAGCCAAGTCTTGACTTGCCTTGCCTTTCCTTGCCTTTCCTTTCCTTTCCTTGCTTTGCCTTGCCTAGCCACGTATTGACTTGCCTAGCCACGTCTTGCCTTGACTAGCGACGCCTTGCCTTACGTAGCTTCATTTTGCCTTGCCTAGCCACGCCACGACTTACCTTCCCTAGCTACGCCTTGCCTTGCCTAGCCTTGCCTAGCCACGCCTTGCTTAGCCTTGCCTTGCCTAGACACAATTTGCCTTGCTTTGCCTTGCCTTGTCCTGCCTTGCCCTGCCTTGCCTTGCCTTGTCTTGTCAAGCCTTGGCTTACCTTGCCTAGCCACGCCTTGCCTTACATAGCCACGTCTACCCTTGCCTAGCCAGGCCTTGACTTGCCTAGCCACGCACTGACTTGCCTAGCCACGTCTTGCCTTGCCTAGCGACGCCTTGCCATGCCTAGCCTCGCCTTGCCTTACCTAGCCACGCCACGAATTGCCTTGCCTAGCTACGCCTTGCCTTGCCTAGGCTTGCCTAGCCATGCCTTGGCTTCCCTTGCCTTGCCTTGCCTTTCCTTGCCTTTCCTTGCCATGCCTTGCCAAGCCACTGCTTGCCTTGCCTTGACTAGCCATGCCTTGCTTTGCCTAGCCACGCCTTGCTTTGCCTAGCCACGCCTTGCCTGGCCTTGCCACGCCTTGCCTTGACTAGCCACGCCTTGCCTTGACTAGTCGCGCCTTGCCTTGCTTGCCTAACCATGACTTGCCTTGCCTAGCCACGCCTTGACTTGACTTGCCTTGCCTTGCCCTGCCTTGCCTTTACTTGCCTTGCTCTGCCCTGCCTTACCCTGCCCTGCCCTGCCGTGCCCTGCCTTAACTTGCCTTGCCTTGCCTTGCCTTGCCTTACCTAGCCACGCCTTCCCTTGCCTAGCCACGCCTTGCCATGTCTCCCCACGCCTTGCCTTCACTAGCCACACCTTGCCTTGCCTTGCTTTGCGTTGCTCTGCCTAGCACTGCCCTGCCCTGCCCTGCTTTCCCTGCCGTGCCCTGTCTTTAATTGCCTTGCCTTGCGTTGCCTTGCATTGCCCTGCCTTGCCTTGCATTGCCCTGCCCTCCCCTGCCCTTCCTTGCCATGCCTTGTCTTGCCTTGCCTTGCTTTTCAATGCCCTGCCCTGTTCTACATGATTTGCTATGCCCTGCCATGCATTGCCCTGCCTCGCCTGAACCACCCTGCCCCGCCCTGCCCCGTCCTGCCCTGCCTTGTCCCGTCCTGACATCCCCGCTCTGCCTTGCCTTGCATTGCACTGACTTGCCTTGCCTTGCATTGCCCTTCTTTGCTCTGCCTTGCCTTGACTTGCCTTGACATGCCTTGCCTTGCTTTGCATTGACCTGCCCTGCCATGCCCTTCCCTGCCCTGTCTTGCCCTGCCATGCCCTGCACTGTACTGCCTGCGCTGCCCTGCCCTTCCCTACACTTCCTTGCCCTTCCCTGCCCTGCCCTGACCTGCACTGCTTTGCCTTGCCATGCCCTGCCCCGCCCTGCCCTGCCCTGAGTTGCCCTGCCCTTCTCGGCCCTGCCGTGCCCTGCCCTGCCCTGCCCTGCCCTTCTCTGCATTGCTCTGCCCTGCACTTCCTTGCCTTGCCTTGCCTTGCCAGGTATTGACTTGCTTTGCCTTGCCTTGTCTTGCCTTGCCTTGCCTTGCCTTGCCTTGCCTTGCCTTTCCTTGCCTAGCCACCCCTTGCCTTACCTTGTCTTGCCTTGCCTTTCCTTGCCTTGCCTTGAATTGCTATGCCTTGCCTAGCCACGCCAAGCCTTGACTTGCTTTGCATTGTCCTGCCCTGCTCTGCCCTACCCTGCCCTGCCCTGCACTGCCCATCACTGCCCTGCCCTTCCCTACACTGCCCTGCCCTGCCCTGCCTTGCCCTACCTTACCCTGCCTTGCCCTGCCTTGCCCTGCCCTGCCCTGCACTGCCCTATCCTGACCTGCCCTGCCCTGCCCTGCCCTGCTTTGCCCTGTCTTGCCCAGCCTTACCGAACCTGCCCTGCCCTGCCCTGCCTTGCCTTGCGTTGCCTTGCCTTGCATCGCCTTGCCTTCCCTTGCCTAGCCATGCCTTGCCTAGCCACGCCTTGCCTTGCCTAGCCATGCCTTGACTTGCCGAGCCAAGCCTTACCTTGCCTAGCCACGCCTTGCCTTGCCTAGCCACGCCTTGCCTTGCCTAGCCTCGCATGCCTTCCCTTGCCTTGCCTTGTATTTGCATTTCCTTGCCTTGCATTGCCTTGCCTTGCCTTGCCTTGCCTAGCCACGCCTTGCCTTGCCTTGCCTTGCCTAGCCACACCTTGCCTTGCCTAGCCACGCTTTGACTTGCCGAGCCAAGCCTTAACTTGCCAAGCCACGCCTTGCCTTGCCTTGCCTTCCCTAACCACGCCTTGCCTTGCCTTGCCTAGCAACGCCTTGCCTTGCCTAGACACAATTTGCCTTGGCTAGCCACGCCTTTCTTTGCCTAGCCACGCCTTGCCTTGCCTAACCACGCCTTGCTCTGAATAGCAGTCAATTCTGTATCTACGAACATTGGCGTGCAGCGACCACAGAGTTCGTCGGGGATTCTCGCAGAAATAAAGATGTGTGTGAATATATACGATGCATTCTTATCTACAGACAGACTTGAGTTTGATGGTTAGTTTGAAGACGTCTTATCATATACATGCTTTATATTAAAAACACAATTCATTTGAGCTAATCAAGCATGATGTACCTTGAACAATGTTATCCTTTCAAAATTACAAATCAGACGTATAAATACAAGCAGTACTTTGTGGACACTGCTTACAACGAAAAATTCAAAACATTAGTCCACCCGTATATTTCAGTTCGTCCAAAAACTGTCAAAAATGGATTTTCAAAATGTTGACTTGAATTGTTTACCATTTTTATAAACATATACATTAGGGTTAGATATAAATTTATTTAATGTAAAACTTTTTTCCGTTTAATATTATTTAAGTTACAGGCAAATTAGTGTGTTGTCATTCTACTCTTTTCAGCTCTGAAAAACTCACAAATCTGTAACTACGAACAGCGCCGAACAGCGACCACATTTTACGTTTGAGAATATCTCAGTTACGAAGATATGTGAGATTATATACGATGCAATGATATTTATAGACATATCTGAGTTTTGATGGTTTTGATGTTTTCTTATCTAATATAAATTTTATATTAAAATTAAATTTCTGTTGAGGTAATAAAGCATGAAATACCTCGAAAAATGTTATCCTTTCAAAATAACTAATAAACGTTAAAATACAAACAGAATTACGTTGCACAAATATCAGATCGCAAAAATCAAAACATTAGACCATCCGTACATTACAGGTAGTATAAAAACTGTTAGAAGTTGTGGTTCAAAAAGTTGAAGGGAAATATTTCAAATTATTATAAACATATATATTTAGGATAGATACTAATTGCTTTAAAGTAGCACTTTTGTCCGATTAATATTATGTAAGTTACAGGCATATTAGTGAGGTCATATTATGCGTTTTCAGCTCTGAATAGTACACAATTCATTATCAACGAACATCGGTGTGCAGCGACCACAGAGTTCGTCGGGGATTCTCTCAGAAATAAAGATGTGTGTGAATATATACGATGCAATGTTATCTTCGGACAGAATGAGTTTTGATGGTTGTTTGAAGACGTCTTATCATATACATATTATATATTAGAAACACAATTCATTTGAGCTAATCAAGCATGATGTACCTCGAACATTGTTATCCTTTCAAAATTACATACAAACATTAAAATACAAGCAGTATTCTGTGGACACAGCTCACAACACAAAATTCTAACATTTGTCCACCCGTATATTTCAGATCGTCTAAAAAAAGTCTGAAATGGAGTTTCATAATGTTGACAGGAAATGTTTCCAATTTTTATAAACATATACATTAGGGTTAGATATACATTTATTTAATGAGAAACTTTTTTCCGTTTATTATTATTTAGGTTAGAGGCTTATTAGTGTGTTGTCAATCTACTCGTTTTCAGCTCTGAATAACTAACAATTCTGTATCAACGAACACAGCAAAACAGCAACCCCATGAAACGTTTGATAATATCTTAGTTACAAAGATATGTGTGTTTATATACGATGCAATGATATTTACAGACAATTTTGAGTTTTGATGGTTTTTTGATGACGTCTTATTTAATACATATTTTATATTATAATAAAAATTTCTGTTGAGGTAATAAAGCATGAAATACCTGGAACAATGTTATCCTTTCAAAATATCATATAAACGTTAAAATACAAACAGAATTACGTTGCACAATTATCAGATCGCAAAAATCAAAACATTAAACCATCTGTACATTACAGGTAGTATAAAAACTATTAGAATTTTTGATTCATAATGTTGATGGGAAATATTTCCAATTATTATAAACATGTATATTTATTATAGATATTAATTGCTTTAAAGTATCATTTATGTTCGATTAATATTATGTAAGTTACAAACAGATTACTGTGTTGTCATATAATGCGTTTTCAGCTCTAAATAGCACACAATTCTGTATGAACGAACATCGGCGTGCAGCGACCACAGAGTTCGTCGGGGATTCTCGCAGAAATAAAGATGTGTGTGAATATATACGATGCAATGTTATTTACAGACAGACTTGAGATTTGATGGTTGTTTGAAGACGTCTTATCATATACATGTTTTATATTAAAAACACAATTCATTTCAGCTATTGAGGCTTGATGTACCTCGAACAATGTTATCCTTTCAAAATTACATACAAACGTAAAAATACAACCAGTATTTTGTGGACACAGCACACAACAAAAAATTCAAAACATTAGTCCACCCATATATTTCAGGTCGTCCAAAAACTGTCAGAAATGGAGTTTCAAAATGTTGACGGGAATGTTTACAATTTTTATAAACATATATGTTAGGGTTAGATATAATTTTATTTAATGTAAAACTTTTTTCCATTTATATTATTTAAGTTACAGACAAATTAGTGTGTTGTCAGTCTGTTCGTTTTCAGCTCTGGAAAACTCACAATTCTGTATCAATGAACATCGTCGTACAGCTACCACATGTTACGTTTGAGAATATCTAAGTTACTAAGATATGTGACATTATATACGTTGCAATGGTTTTTACAGACAAATTTGAGTTTTGATGGTTTTTGATGACGTCTTATCATATACATATTTTATATTAAAATCAAATTTCTGATGAGGTAATAAAGCAGGAAATACCTGGAACAATGTTATCCTTTCAAAATAACAGATAAACGTTAAAATACAAACAGAATTACGTTGCACAAATATCAGATCGCAAAAATCAAAGCATTACACCATCCGTATATTACAGGTAGTACAAAAACTGTTAGTAGTTGTTCATAAAGTTGAAGGGAAATATTTCAAATTATTATAAACATTTATATTTAGGATACATATTAATTGCTTTAAAGTAGCACTTTTGTACGATTAATATCATGTAAGTTACAGGCAGATTAGTGTGTTGTCATATTATGCGTTTTCAGCTCTGAATAGCACGCAATTCTGTATCAACGAACATCGGCGTGCAGCGACCACAGAGTTCGTCGGGGATTATCGCAGTAATAAAGATGTGTGTGAATATATACGATGCAATATTATCTACAGACAGACTTGAGTTTTGATGGTTGCTTGAAGACGTCTTATCATATACATGTTTTATATTAAAAACACAAGTCATTTGAGCTAATCAAGCATGACGAACTTCGAGCAATGTTATCTTTTCAAAATTACATACAAACATAGAAATACAACCAGTATTTCGTGTACACAGCTCACAACGGAAAATTCAAAACATTAGTCCTCCCGTATATTTCAGGTCGTCCAAAAACTGTCAGAAATGGAGTTTCATAATGTTGACGGAAAATGTTTCCAATTATTTAAACATATACAGTAGCGTAGATATACATTTATTTAATGTAAAACATTTTTCCGTTTATTATTATTAAAGTTACAGGAAAATTAGTGTGTTGTCATTCTACTCGTTTTCAGCTATAATAGTATTCAATTCTGTATCTACGTACATCGGCGTGCAGCGACCACAGTGTTCGTCGGGGATTCTCGCAGAAATAAAGATGTGTGTGAATATATACGATGCAATGTTATCTACAGACAGACTTAAGTTTTGATGGTTGTTTGAAGACGTCTTATCATATACATGTTTTATATTAAAAACATAATTCATTTGAGCTAATCAGGCTTGATGTTCCTCGAACAATTTTATCCTTTCAAAATTACATACAAACGTAAAAATACAAAAAGTAATTTGTGGACACAGCTCACAACGGAAAATATAAAACATTAGTCCACCCGTGTAATTCAGGTCGTCCAAGAACTGTCAGAATTGGAGTTTCATAATGTTGACGGGAAATGTTTCCAATTATTATAACCATAACAGTAGGGTTAGATATACATTTATTTAATGTAAAACTCTTATCCGTTTAATATTATTTAAAGTTACAGGAAAATTAGTGTGTTGTCATTCTACTCGTTTTCAGCTCTGAATAACTCACAATTCTGTATCAACGAACACCGCCGAACACCGACCACATGAAACGTTTGAGAATATCTCAGTTACAACGATATGTGCAATTATATACGATGCAATGAAATTTTTCAGACAATTTTGAGTTTTTAATGGTCTTTTGATGACGTCTTATCTTAAACATATTTTTATTAAAATCACATTCCTTTTGAGGTAATAAAGCATGATATACCCCGAAAAATATATTCCTTTTAAAATATATTATAAACGTTAAAATACCAACACAATTTAGTGGCACAAATTTCTGATCGCAAAAATCAAAACATTAAACCATCCGTACATTACAGGTAATACACAAATTGTTAGAAGTTGTGGTTTATAAAATGAAGAGAAATATTCAAAAATTATTATCAACAAGTTTATTTAGGATAGTAATTAATTGCTTTAACCCAGCATTTTTATCCATTAATATTATGTAAATTACAAGCAGATTACTGTGTTGTCATTCTACTCGTTTTCAGCCTTGCTGGGCCACGCCTTGCCTTGCCTTGCCTAGACACGCCTTGCCTTCCCTTTCCTTGCCTTGCCTGCCTTGCCCTGCCTTGCCTTGCCTAGCCTTTCCTTGCCTTACCAAATCTCGCCTTGACCTGCCCCGCCTGTCCCGCCCTGCCCTGCCCTGCAACACCCTGAACGCCCTGCACTCTCCTACTCAGCCTTGCCCCACCATGACTTCCTCTGCTCTGTTTTGCCTTGCCTTACCCTGCCTTGCCTTGAATTACCTTTATTTGCCTTACTTTACCCCCCTGTCCTTCCCTGCCATGCCTTGCCTTGCCTTGCCTTGCCCTGCCCCGCCTGACCCACCCTGCACCGTCCTGCCCAGCTCTGCCCCAACCTGCCCTCCCCTGTTCTCTTTTATCTTGCCTTGGCCTGCCTTGGCCTGCCTGGCCTTGCCTTGCTTTGCCCTGCCCTGCCCTGCCCTTACCTGCCTTTCCCTGCTTTGTCCCGCCCTGCCCTTCCCTGCCACGCCTTATTATGCCTTGTCTTGCCTTGCAATGACTTGACCTGCCCTGCCTTGCCCTGCCCTGCCTTGCCCTGCCCTGCCTTGCCCTGCCTTGCCTTGCCTTGCCTAGCCACGCCTTGTCTTGCCTTGCCTTGCCTTGCCTTGCCTAGGCTGGTCTTGCCTTTCCTTGCCTTGCCCCACCCAGCCTGCCCCTCCCTGCCCTGCCCGGCCCACCACTGCCCACCTCAAGCAACCTGACTTGCCTTGCCTTGCCTACCCTTGTCTTGCTTTGCCTAGCTACGCCTTGCCTTGCCTAGCCACGCTTTTCCTTGTAGAGCCACTCCTTGCCTTGCCTAGCAACACCTTGCCTTGCCTTGACCTGCCTTGCCTTGCCTTGCCTTGACTAGCCACGCATTACCTTGCCATTGCCTAGCCACGCTATGCCTTACCTAGCCACGCCTTGCCTTGCCTAGCCACGCCTTGCCTTACCCAGCCACGCCTTGCCTTGAATATCTACGCCTTGCCCTGCCTTTCCTTGACTTGCTTTTATCTGCCCTGCCCTGCTCGTCCGTGCCCTGTCCTGCCCTACCCTGCCCTGCCCTGCCTTGCCCTGCCTTGCCTTGTTTTGCCTTGCCTTGCCATGCCTTGCCTTGCCTTGCCTAGCCACGTCTTGCCTAGACACGCCTTGCCTTGCCTTGAATAGCCACGCTTTGCCTAGCCAAGCCTTGCTTTGAATAGCCACGCCTTGCCTTGGCTATCCACGCCACGCCTTCCCTTGAATTGCCTTGCCTTGCCCTGCCTTGCCCTGCCTTGCCCTGCCTTGCCCTGCCTTGCCCTGCCTTGCCTTGCCTTGCCTTGTCTTGCCTTGCCAGGACTTGACTTGCTTTGCCTTGCCTTGTCTTGCCTTGCCTTGCCTTGCCTTGCCTTGCCTTTCCTTGCCTAGCCACGACTTGCATTGCCTTGTCTTGCCTTGCCTTTCCTTGCCTTGCCTTGAATTGCTTTGCCTTGCCTACCCACGCCTTGCCTTGCATAGACACGCCATGCCTTGCTTTGCTTTGCATTGCCCAGCCCTGCCCTGCCCTGCCCTGCCTTGCCCTGCCTTACCCTGCCTTGCCCTGTCTTGCTCTGCCCTGCCCTGCACTGCCCTATTCTTACCTGTCCTGCCCTGCCATGCCCTCCCTTGCCCTGTCTTGCCCAGGCTTACCCTGCACTGCCCTGCCCTGCACTGCCTTGCCTTGCGTTGCCTTGCCTTGCCTTGCCTCGCGTTGCCTTGCCTTGCTTTGCCTAGCAACGCCTTGCCTTGCCTAGCCACGCCTTGCTCTAAATAGCACTCTATTCTGTATCAACGAACATCGGCGTGCAGCGATCACAGAGTTCGTCGGGAATTCTCGCAGAAATAAAAATGTGTGTGAATATATACGAAGCAATCTTATCTACAGACAGACTTGAGTTTTGATGGTTAGTTTGAAGACGTCTTATCATAAACATGTTTTATATTAAAAACATAATTCATTTGAGCTAATCAAGCATTATGTACCACGAACAATTTTATCCTTTTAAATAAGATATAAACGTTAAAATACAAACAGAATTTAGTGGCACAAATATCAGATCGCAAAAATCGAAACATTAGACCATCCGTACATTACAGTTTGTATAAAAACTGTTAGAATTTATCGTTCATTAAGTTGAAGGGAAATAATTCAAATTATTATAAACATATATGTTTAAGATAGATACTATTTGTTTTCAAGTAGCATTTTTGTCAGATTAAAATTATGTAAGTTACAGGCAGATTAGTGAGTTGTCATATTTTGCGTTTTCAGCTCTGAATAGTACACAATTCATTATCAACGAACATCGGTGTGCAGCGACCACAGAGTTCGTCGGGGATTATCGCAGAAATAAAGATGTGTGTGAATATATACGATGCTATCTTATCTACAGACAGACTTGAGTTTTGATGGTTAGCTTGAAGACGTCTTATCATATATATGTTTTATATTAAAAACACAATTCATTTGAGCTAATCAAACATGATTAACCTCGAACAATGTTATCCTTTCAAAATTACATACAAACGTATAAATACAAACAGTACTTTGTGGTCACAGCTCACAACGCAAAATTCAAAACTTTAGTCCACCCGCATATTTCAGTTCGTCAAAGAAGTGTAAAAAATGGAGTTTCATAATGTTGACGGGAAATGTTTCAAATTATTATAAACATATACAGTAGGGTTAGATATACATTTATTTAATGTAAAACTTTTTTGCGTTTAATATTATTTAAGTTACAGGAAAATTTGTGTGTTGTCATTCTACTCGTTTTCAGCTCTGAATAACTCACAATTCTGTATCAACGAACACCGCCGTACAGCGACCACATGAAACGTTTGAGAATATCTGTTACAAAGATATGTGTGATTATATTACGATGCAATGAAACTTACAGTCAAATTTGAGTTTTGATGGTTTTTTGATGACGTCTGATCATATACATATTTTATATTAAAATCATATTTTTTTGAGGTAATAAAGCATGATATACATCCAACAAAGTTATCCTTTTAAAATAACATATAAACGTTAAAATACAAACAGATTTTAGTGGCACAAATATCAGATCGCAAAAATCAAAACATTTGACCATCCGTACATTAGAGGTAATACACAAATTGTTAGAAGTTGTGGTTCATAAAATTGAAGAAATATTCCAAATTATTATCAACATGTTTATTTAGGGTAGTTATTAATTGCTTTAACCCAGCACTTTAGGTCCACTAATATTATGCAAGTTACAGGCAGATTACTGTGTTGTCATTCCACTCGTTTTCAGCCTTGCCGAGTCACGCCTTGCCTTGACTAGACACAACTTGCCTTGCTTTACCTTGCCTTGCCTGCCTTGCCCTGCCTTGCCTTGCCTAGCCTTGATTTGCCTTACCATTTCTCGCCTTCAAACGCCCCGCCTGTCCCGCCCTGCCCTGCCCTGCAACGCCCTGAACGACCTGCCCTGCCCTGGCCGCCCTGCCCCGCCCTGACCTCCCCTGCCCTGCCTTGCCTTGCCTCGTCTTGCCTTGCCTTGAATTGCCTTGTCGTGCCTTGCCCTGCCCTGTTCTCCATGACCTGATATCCCCTGCCCTGCCTTGCCATGCCTTGTCTTGCCTTGCCTTGCCTTGCCTTGCCTTGCCTTGCCTTGCCTTGCCCTGTCCTGCTCTGTTCACCATGACCTCCTATGCCCTGCCGTGTATTGCCATGCCCCGCCTGAACCAACCTTCCCGCCCTGCCCTGCTCTGCCTTGCCTTGCCTTTCCCTGCCTTGCTTTGCCTTGCCTTGCCTTGCCTTTCCTTGAATGCCTTGCCCTGCCTTGCCTTGTCTTGCCAAGCCACTCCTTGCCTTGCCTTGCCTAGCCACGCCATGCCTTGCTAAGCCACGCCTTGCCTTGCATAGCCACACCTTGCCTTGCCTAGCCACGCCTTGCCTTGCCTTGTCTTGCCTAGCCTACCTTGCATTGACTAGCCACGCCTTGCCTTACCTAGCAACGCCTTCCCTTGCCTAGCTACGCCTTGCTTTGCCTAACAGCACATTGCCTTCACAAGCCACGCCTTGCCTTGCCTTGCCTTGGGTTAGGCAAGGCAAGGCGTGGCTATTCAAGGCAAAGTAAGGCTAGTCCAGGCAAGGTAAGGCAAAGCAGGGCAAGGCAGGGCAAGGCAGGGCAAAGCAAGGCAAGACATGAAAGCGGAGGACAAATCGGTGCAGGGCAGGGCAAGACAATGAGAGGCAAGGCAAAGCAAAGCAAGGCAAGGTAGGGCAAGGAAGGGCAATGAAAGGCAAGGCAGGGCAAGGCAAGGCAAGGCAGAGTAGTGGAGGGGAGGGCGGGGCAAAGACACGAAAGGCGAGGCTCGGCAAGGCAAGGCGTTTCTAAGCAAAGCCAAGGCATGGCTAGGCAACGCAAGGCGTGGCTAGGGAAAGCAAGGCAAGGCAAGGCGTGGCTAGACAAGGGAAGACGTGGCTAGGCAAGGCAAGGCGTGGCTAGGCAAGGCAAGTCGTGGCTAGGAAAGACAAGGCGTGGCTAGGGAAGGCAAGGCGCGGCTAGTTAAGGCAAGGCGTGTCTAGGCAAGGCAAGGCGTGGCTAAGCAATGCAAGTCGTGGCTAGGCAAGACAAGACGTGGCTAGGGAAGGCAAGGCGCTGCTAGTTAAGGCAAGGCGTGTCTAGGCAAGGCAAGGCGTGGCTAAGCAAGGCAAAGAAAGGCAATTCAAGGCGTGGCTAGGCAAGGGAAGACGTGGCTAGGCAAGGCAAGGCGTGGCTAGGCAAGGCAAGGCAAGGCGTGTCTAGGCAAGGCAAGGCAGGACAGTTGAGGCCAGGGCGGGGAGGGCAAGGCACGGCAAGGCAAGGCAAGGCTGGGGAGGGGAAGCCAGGGCGGGACAGGGCAGGGAAGGGCGTTCTGGACGTTGCAGGGCAGGTCAGATCAGCACAGGCGGGGCAGGGCAAGGCAAGACAAGGTTAGGCTAGGCAAGGCTAGGCAAGGCAAGGCAAGTCAACGGAAGACAAGGCAATGCAAGGAAAGGGAAGACAAAGCTGGGCAAGGCAAGGCAAGGCAGAGCAGTGAAGGGCAGGGCGGGGCAAAGAAACGAAAGGCGAGGCCAGGCAAAGCAAGGCGTTCCTAGGCAAGGCAAGGCATGGCTAGGCAAGGCAAGGCGTGGCTAGGCAAGGCAAGGCGTGACAAGGCAAACAAGGCGTGGCTAGGGAAAGCAAGGCGCGGCTAGTTTAGGCAAGGCTTGGCTAGGCAAGGGAAGCCGAGGCTAGGCAATGTAATGCGTGTCTAGTAAAGGCGTGGCTAGGCAAGGCAAGTAGTGGCTAGGCAAGGCAAGGCGTGGCTAGGCAAGCAAGGCGTGGCTAGGCAAGCAAGGCGTGGGTAGGCAAGGCAAGACGTGTCTAGACAAGGCAAGGCAAGGCAAGGCAACGCAACGCAAGGCTAGTCAAGGCGTGGCTAGTAAAGGCGTGGCTAGGCAAGGCAAGGCGTGGCTAGGTAAGGCAAGGCGTGGCTAGGCAAGGAAAGACGTGGCTAGGCAAGGCAAGCTACAAGCAGAATTAATGTGTTGTCATATTACGCGTTTTCAGCTCTGAATTGCACACAATTCTGTATCAACGAACATCGGCGTGCAGTGACCACATATTATGTCGGGTATTGCCGCAGCACCAAAAATGTGTGTGAAAATATACGATGCGTTGTTATAAACAGACAGACTTGAGGTTTGATTATTGTTTGAAGATGTCTTATCATATACATGATTCATTTGAAAAACACAATTCTTTTGAAGTATTCAAGATTGATGTAATTCGAACATCTTCATTCCCTCAAAACCACGTACATACGTTAAAATAGAAACAGTATTTAGTGGCACAGAACGCTAAAATCGATGTATTAGTCAACACGAACATTACAGGTAATAAAAAGACTGACCGAGAAGATGGTTCGAAAAGTTGAAGGGAACTGTTTCCAATTATTATGAACATGTACATCAGGGTAAGATACTCTTTGGTTTAAAGTAGCACTTTCGTCGGATTAAGAATACTTTTAATTCGTAAACGATACAAATTGCACATTAATGTAGTCGAAGAGAAACAATTTATTTTTATTCTTAAATGATTTTCCGTATAGGTTGCTATTGAAAAGTCACGTTATCCATTATATTTTTCAAAATATGAATTATGTTTAAATCGTAAAACATAAAATCATAAAACGCTATATTCATGCTTCCTGTCTCACAATATGAGCTCACCAGTCGACTTATTTTCGATTTATTTAACAAACGAGAATCGGGAAATGTGTCCCTGAACTCATTCTGGCAAGTTAATTAAGAACGAGACGCCACTTGGTTTTCGACAATGACCACTCGTCGAATTTGTGATAAATTTACAGCAGATTACAACATGGCGTGAATCCGCGCGTCCTGTTTGTCCGATAATCAGAGCAATAAATTTTAATTCTTATTGAATTGTAACAGTTATTTTTCAGTTGTGGTTGCATTACTTTTTTTTTAATGCTGTTTTAAGATCATTGATTATTCTGAATGGCTTTAAATTGCTGGGAGAGGACTGGAAATATTTATCTTCTTACTTGCGTCTAGTATGACAGTAGGTCTGCCCCCGGTCTGTGGTATGAAGACGGAGAGGAAAATTAGTCCGAGATTACAGTAAACAACGCTGTCTCTACGTTAGAGGTTAAGAATGTGTCGAGTTTAATCTCTCCAGTTCCACACAGCAACATGGAGTTCTCCCCAGCCATGATTTCGTGATTAGTAATCAGGTTACACTTACTTTTGTGTACGGTAGCCATAGGAAAAAAATGAATTCCTCGTGCAATGATTTGCATCTATGATCCATCAATTTCTACGAAGTAAAATTTACCGTTTCTCTCCATTTCAGTATAGTCTTTGATATTGTTACGTTTGTGATTTTCTTATTACAATTGCATTGGGCGCGAATCCTAGCTTCTGTCCGCGATAGTTGTAAAAGTTGATTTATAATTACACGACTCTACTTTAGACCAAACCCCCATCCATATAAATAGGTTCAAAGACGTTCGTTCCACTGTACCTGTGACGACACACAATAGAAAACACCGGAAGTTGCCATAACCCAGAAGGTCACAATCACGCGGCCATTAGTGACATAGAGTAGTTAATTTGATAGCAGTTTTGCACACACCAAGCTTCTCATTAATGCGTCATTCATGTCTTCTTAATCGTCCTACTAAAAAATTGACAGTGGAACCACGGTTCCGGAGAATTAGACGTAAATACGTCTATACGGAAAGGAAGTTTATATACTGGCTTTCTGCTAAATATTTCCTTTATACAAGCTTTACAATTGAGATAAGTTTGATTAAGATATTGATTATTTAACCTGAATTAGTTACGCTTAAGATGGGTCTGTGGTAGCTGAAATATCTTTTTTTTATATTTACTATAAAAATTTGTGATTTCGTCGTCGTTAATAAATTACGTCGTCAATCAACAATGTCAACAGATATTTGTTTATACTCTGCATTGTTGTGTTGGTATAGAAACACAACAATGCCGAGTAAACAAATAACGCTTCACAACAAAGAAATCAAAAAATATCAAGCCAGTCGCATGATCACTGCTCCAGAAGCAGCAGACCGCAATTTTGATTATTGACTGACAGTTGGATTAAAACATCAGAAAAGTGAAAGAAGAAGTCATCATGTATTTGAAGTACCGACTCCAACAACTTCAACAAGGTAAACTGATACTCATTCGATATATTACGATTACGAAAATTATTATGATCGATTTTAAGACGAATATTTGCAAGGGTGGAGATAGACGTGGAAGGTTGACTGAACAAGAACATCGACGTAAAGACGTAGAATATCAGATTAGAGAACGCGCTCCGAAAGGAACGCCCTGCTCTAGTCTACTATAAAAAATTTTGATTTTCGTTGTCTTCAGGAAATGACGTCTTCAAACAATGTCAACAGATATTTGTTTATGCTCTGCATTGTTGTGTTGGTATAGAAACACAACAATGCCGAGTAAACAAATAACGTAATAAATAAACAAATACCAAGCCAGTCGCATTGTCACTGCTCTACAAGCAGCACATCGTCTCCGAACAGCGACAGAAAACTATTTAAGAAATGGAGAAAAGTGAGAGAAGACGTACTAACACCAACAAGGTAATCTGATACTGATAAGAATACTCATTCGAGTCAAACTGCTTACGAAAACTGACGCCTCTGTGTTTAAATTATATTTAGGCGATAAATACAATGAAAGGAAGGGGTTAAAGGACTTGAGTAAGACACAAAACTAACCACCCCTTTGGGGGGGGGGGTTAGTTTAGTTTTTTACTCAAGATGTTAACAAATTAATATACAAAAACCTCAGAATTTTAAATTTTAAAAAAAAATGCAAAACTTGCTTTACATATAGATTATAGATATACATAAAGCTTAAAAATTTTCAGCAGAGACGAAAGCATCTACGGAATAGTAAGAGTGAGTGAAGAGGTAATCTTTCAATGCAGGATTAAATACCTTTAAATAATAACTAAGACTTTTAACTGTTGGTGGAAATTATTAAACAACTTGGTACCTGTATAGTAGACTCCTTTTTGATATTTAGTAAGGTTAGGATTTGGCACATAGAGATCATGTTTCAATCTTGTATTTAAATTATGTACATCTGTATTCGGAGACTAATCCTTCAGAATGCTAGTTTAAATAGCCTTTTCAGCAAGGCTTTTTCAAAGTCCTACACAGAAGCAGGCAAATATAAGTGTTATTATTTAAAAGCAAACATGCATTAAGGTTAAGCCAACTCGCAACGACAGGAGAGAGAGAAAATAATTCGCTGTTTTTCAGTCTGTTTGAGATAACGAAAGAATTGTCTTCATAGCGAGGCGAGATAAACATTAATGTTTTTGAATTAAAATTAAGAATACTTTTAATTCGTAAACTGTACAAATTGCACATTAATGTAGTCGAAGAGAAACAATTTATTTTTATTCTTAAATGATTTTCCGTATAGGTTGCTATTGAAAAATCACGTTATCCATTATATTTTTCAAAATATGAATTATGTTTTAATCGTAAAACAAAAAATCATAAAACGCTATATCCATGCTTCCTGTCTCACAATATGAGCTCACCAGTCGACTTATTTTCGATTTATTTAACAAACGAGAATCGGGAAATGTGTCCCTGAACTCATTCTGGCAAGTTAATTAAGAAAGAAACGCCACGTGGTGTTCGACAATAACCACTCGTCGAATTTGTGATAAATTTACAGCAAATTACAACATGGCGTGAATCCGCGCGGCCTGTTTGTCCGATAATCAGAGCAATAAATTTTAATTCTTATTGAATTGTAACAGTTATTTTTCAGTTGTGGTTGCATTACTTTTTTTTTAATACTGTTTTAAGAACATTGATTATTCTGAATGGCTTTAAATTGCTGGGAGAGGACTGGAAATATTTATCTTCGTACTTGCGTCTAGTATGACAGTAGGTCTGCCCCCGGTCTGTGGTATGAAGACGGAGAGGAAAATTAGTCCGAGATTACAGTAAACAACGCTGTCTCTACGTTAGAGGTTAAGAATGTGTCGAGATTAATCTCTCCAGTTCCACACAGCAACATGGAGTTCTCCCCAGCCATGATTTCGTGATTAGTAATCAGGTTACACTTACTTTTGTGTACGGTAGCCATAGGAAAAAATTGAATTCCTCGTGCAATGATTTGCATCTATGATCCATCAATTTCTACGAAGTAAAATTTACCGTTTCTCTCCATTTCAGTATAGTCTTTGATATTGTTACGTTTGTGATTTACTTATTACAATTGCACTGGGCGCAAATCCTAACTTCTGTCCGCGAAAGTTGTAAATGTTGATTTATAATTACACGACTCTACTTTAGACCAAACCCCCATCCATATAAATAGGTTCAAAGACGTTCGTTCCACTGTACCTGTGACGACACACAATAGAAAACACCGGAAGTTGCCATAACCCAGAAGGTCACAATCACGCGGCCATTAGTGACATAGAGTAGTTAATTTGATAGCAGTTTTGCACACACCAAGCTTCTCATTAATGCGTCATTCATGTCTTCTTAATCGTCCTACTAAAAAATTGACAGTGGAACCACGGTTCCGGAGAATTAGACGTAAATACGTCTATACGGAAAGGAAGTTTATATACTGGCTTTCTGCTAAATATTTCCTTTATACAAGCTTTACAATTGAGATAAGTTTGATTAAGATATTGATTATTTAACCTGAATTAGTTACGCTTAAGATGGGTCTGTGGTAGCTGAAATATCTTTTTTTTTTATTTACTATAAAAATTTGTGATTTCGTCGTCGTTAATAAATTACGTCGTCAATCAACAATGTCAACAGATATTTGTTTATACTCTGCATTGTTGTGTTGGTATAGAAACACAACAATGCCAAGTAAACAAATAACGCTTCACAACAAAGAAATCAAAAAATATCAAGCCAGTCGCATGATCACTGCTCCAGAAGCAGCAGACCGCAATCTTGATTATTGACTGACAGTTGGCTTAAAACATCAGAAAAGTGAAAGACGTCATCAAGTATTTGAAGTACCGACTCCAACAACTTCAACAAGGTAAACTGATACTCATTCGATATATTACGATTACGAAAACTATTATGATCGATTTTAAGACGAATATTTTCAAGGGTGGAGATAGACGTGGAAGGTTGACTGAACAAGAACATCGACGTAAAGACGTAGAATATCAGATTAGAGAACGCGCTCCGAAAGGAACGCCCTGCTCTAGTCTACTATAAAAAATTTTGATTTTCGTTGTCTTCAGGAAATGACGTCTTCAAACAATGTCAACAGATATTTGTTTATACTCTGCATTGTTGTGTTGGTATAGAAACACAACAATGCCGAGTAAACAAATAACGTAATAAATAAACAAATACCAAGCCAGTCGCATTGTCACTGCTCTACAAGCAGCACATCGTCTCCGAACAGCGACAGAAAACTATTTAAGAAATGGAGAAAAGTGAGAGAAGACTTACTAACACCAACAAGGTAATCTGATACTGATAAGAATACTCATTCGAGTCAAACTGCTTACGAAAACTGACGCCTCTGTGTTTAAATTATATTTAGGCGATAAATACAATGAAAGGAAGGGGTTAAAGGACTTGAGTAAGACACAAAACTAACCACCCCTTTGGGGGGGGTTAGTTTAGTTTTTTACTAAAGATTTTAACAAATTAATATACAAAAACCTCAGAATTTTAAATTTTAAAAAAAAATGCAAAACTTGCTTTACATATAGATTATAGATATACATAAAGCTTAAAAATTTTCAGCAGAGACGAAAGCATCTACGGAATAGTAAGAGTGAGTGAAGAGGTAATCTTTCAATGCAGGCTTAAATACCTTTATATAATAACTAAGACTTTTAACTGTTGGTGGAAATTATTAAACAACTTGGTACCTGTATAGTAGACTCCTTTTTGATATTTAGTAAGGTTAGGATTTGGCACATAGAGATCATGTTTCAATCTTGTATTTAAATTATGTACATCTGTATTCCTTTTAAATTTATCTAAGTTTTCCAGCACACATGATAGACAGACCCATCTTAAGCGTAACTAATTCAATTTAAATAAGCAATGTCTTAATCAAACTTTACTCGATTGTAAAGCAGGTATGACGTATTTACGTCAAATTATCCGGAACCATGGTTCCACTGACAACTTTTTACATGCAAATCAAATTAATTAGAATAATGGCCGGTGTCAAAAGCAGGGTATCTTGTAGAAAATTATTTCGTAAATTTAATATACTTCCACTTGCAAGTGAATTTATACTCTGCTGTCTATCATGTGTGGTGGAAAACTTAGATAAATTTAAAAGAAATACAGATGTACATAATTTAAATACAAGATTGAAACATAATCTCTATGTGCCAAATCCTAACCTAACTAAATATCAAAAAGGAGTATACTATACAGGTATCAAGTTGTTTAATAAGCTTCCACCAACAGTTAAAAGTCTAAGTTATTATAAAAAGGTATTTAAGCCTGCATTGAAAGATTACCTCTTCACTCACTCTTACTATTCCGTAGATGCTTTCGTCTCCGCTGAAAATTTTTAAGCTTTATGTATATCTATAATCTATATGTAAAGCAAGTTTTGCATTTGTTTTTAAAATTTAAAATTCTGAGGTTTTTGTATATTAATTTGTTAAAATCTTTAGTAAAAAACTAAACTAACCCCCCCCCCAAAGGGGTGGTTAGTTTTGTGTCTTACTCAAGTCTTTTAACCCCTTCCTTTCATTGTATTTATCGCCTAAATATAATTTAAACACAGAGGCGTCAGTTTTCGTAAGCAGTTTGACTCGAATGAGTATTCTTATCAGTATCAGATTACCTTGTTGGTGTTATTACGTCTTCTCTCACTTTTCTCCATTTCTTAAATAGTTTTCTGTCGCTGTTCGGAGACGATGTGCTGCTTGTAGAGCAGTGACAATGCGACTGGCTTGGTATTTGTTTATTTATTACGTTATTTGTTTACTCGGCATTGTTGTGTTTCTATACCAACACAACAATGCAGAGTATAAACAAATATCTGTTGACATTGTTTGAAGACGTCATTTCCTGAAGACAACGAAAATCAAAATTTTTTATAGTAGACTAGAGCAGGGCGTTCCTTTCGGAGCGCGTTCTCTAATCTGATATTCTACGTCTTTACGTCGATTTTCTTGTTCAGTCAACCTTCCACGTCTATCTCCACCCTTGAAAATATTCGTCTTAAAATCGATCATAATAGTTTTCGTAATCGTAATATATCGAATGAGTATCAGTTTACCTTGTTGAAGTTGTTG
Source organism: Zootermopsis nevadensis (assembly GCF_977971745.1). NCBI lineage: Eukaryota > Metazoa > Arthropoda > Insecta > Blattodea > Termopsidae > Zootermopsis > Zootermopsis nevadensis. Next base: position 7,227,077 of record NW_028259153.1, on the reverse strand, counting down.
GAGTCGGTACTTCAAATACTTGATGACGTCTTCTTTCACTTTTCTGATGTTTTAAGCCAACTGTCAGTCAATAATCAAGATTGCGGTCTGCTGCTTCTGGAGCAGTGATCATGCGACTGGCTTGATATTTTTTGATTTCTTTGTTGTGAAGCGTTATTTGTTTACTCGGCATTGTTGTGTTTCTATACCAACACAACAATGCAGAGTATAAACAAATATCTGTTGACATTGTTGATTGACGACGTAATTTATTAACGACGACGAAATCACAAATTTTTATAGTAAATATAAAAAAAAGATATTTCAGCTACCACAGACCCATCTTAAGCGTAACTAATTCAGGTTAAATAATCAATATCTTAATCAAACTTATCTCAATTGTAAAGCTTGTATAAAGGAAATATTTAGCAGAAAGCCAGTATATAAACTTCCTTTCCGTATAGACGTATTTACGTCTAATTCTCCGGAACCGTGGTTCCACTGTCAATTTTTTAGTAGGACGATTAAGAAGACATGAATGACGCATTAATGAGAAGCTTGGTGTGTGCAAAACTGCTATCAAATTAACTACTCTATGTCACTAATGGCCGCGTGATTGTGACCTCCTGGGTTATGGCAAATTCCGGTGTTTTCTATTGTGTGTCGTCACAGGTACAGTGGAACGAATGTCTTTGAACCTATTTATATGAATGGGGGTTTGGTCTAAAGTAGAGTCGTGTAATTATAAATCAACATTTACAACTTTCGCGGACAGAAGCTAGGATTCGCGCCCAGTGCAATTGTAATAAGGAAATCACAAACGTAACAATATCAAAGACTATACTGAAATGGAGAGAAACGGTAAATTTTACTTCGTAGAAATTGATGGATCATAGATGCAAATCATTGCACGAGGAATTCAATTTTTTCCTATGGCTACCGTACACAAAAGTAAGTGTAACCTGATTACTAATCACGAAATCATGGCTGGGGAGAACTCCATTTTGCTGTGTGGAACTGGAGAGATTAATCTCGACACATTCTTAAACTCTAACGTAGAGACAGCGTTGTTTACTGTAATCTCGGACTAATTTTCCTCTCCGTCTTCATACCACAGACCGGGGGCAGACCTACTGTCATACTAGACGCAAGTACGAAGATAAATATTTCCAGTCCTCTCCCAGCAATTTAAAGCCATTCAGAATAATCAATGTTCTTAAAACAGCATTAAAAAAAAGTAATGCAACCACAACTGAAAAATGACTGTTACAATTCAATAAGAATTAAAATTTATTGCTCTGATTATCGGACAAACAGGCCGCGCGGATTCACGCCATGTTGTAATCTGCTGTAAATTTATCACAAATTCGACGAGTGGTCATTGTCGAACACCACGTGGCGTCTCGTTCTTAATTAACTTGCCAGAATGAGTTCAGGGACACATTTCCCGATTCTCGTTTGTTAAATAAATCGAAAATAAGTCGACTGGTGAGCTCATATTGTGAGACAGGAAGCATGGATATAGCGTTTTATGATTTTTTGTTTTACGATTTAAACATAATTCATATTTTGAAAAATATAATGGATAACGTGACCTTTCAATAGCAACCTATACGGAAAATCATTTAAGAATAAAAATAAATTGTTTCTCTTCGACTACATTAATGTGCAATTTGTATCGTTTACGAATTAAAAGTATTCTTAATTTTAATTCAAAAACATTAATGTTTATCTCGCCTCGCTATGAAGACATTTCTTTCGTTATCTCAAACAGACTGAAAAACAGCGAATTATTTTCTCTCTCTCCTGTCGTTGCGAGTTGGCTTAACCTTAATGCATGTTTGCTTTTAAATAATAACACTTATATTTGCCTGCTTCTATGTAGGACTTTGAAAAAGCCTCGCTGAAAAGGCTATTTAAACTAGCATTCTGAAGGATTAGTCTCCGCCCTTTGAGAGCCTGTCCCCAAGGGAGATTATTTTTGACTGCGTCAACCTTTGTATTTAAGTAATGAACGGAGACAAAATAACTTCTGAAACAAGAAAATAAATGAACAGAAAATTAAAATGCAATACTCGAGAAAGGAGCATTACGCACTTGCTTGATCGAACACGCCTTTAGAAGTTACTATCTTACCTTAAAGTACATTAATTTATGTATCTCATTACTCTGTGAAGAGAGAAGTGTTGTATAATATTATTTTTGTATTTGGTACACCAAATAAGCTACTGAGTCTAATAAAAATGTGCTTAAATGAAACCTGTAGCAAAATTCGAGTAGGTAAATATTCATCTGAGACATTCCTCACCAAGAACGGTCTAAAAGAAGGAGATGCTTTGTCTCCCTTGCTCTTTAACTTTGTGCTAGAATATGCTATCAGGAAAGTCCAAGATAGGCCGGAGGGTTTGCAATTGAATGGGACACATCAGCTATTGGCATTTGCTGATGATGTTAATTTATTGGGGGACGATATAAATACAACAAAGAGGAACGCAGAAGTTTTACTAGAGGCTAGTAGACAAGTGGGGCTGGAAGTAAATTCAGAAAAAACTAACTACGTGTTAGTATCTCGTCATCAGAAGACAGGCGGGCAAAATTAGCTTAGGGTGGCTAATAAATCCTTTGAAAGGGGGACAAAGTTCAAATATCTGGGAACAACAATAACAAATCAAAATGATACTTGTGAGGAAGTTCGGAGGAGACTGAATTCTGAAAAAAACAATACTTTTGCCTGTTGTTTTGTATGGGTACGAAACATGGTCTCTCACTCAGAGGGAGGAACAGAGATTGCAGGTGTTTGAGAATCGGGTGTTGAGGATATTTGGGCCTTGGAGGGAAGACGATGGGGCGTGGAGAAAACTGCATAATGACGAGCTTAAAAATCTGTACTCGTCACCCAATATTGTCAGGGAGATTAAGTCGAGAAGAATGAGGTGGGCTGGGCATGTAGCGCGCATGGATGGGACAAGAGGTGTGCACCGGGAAGCCTGAGGGGAAGAGACCTCAGGGGAGACCTAGACGTAGATGGGAGGATAATCTCAGGCGGGATCTATGGGAGATAGGAGTTGAAGGAGACTGGATTTTGTTGGCCCAGGACAAGGTCCGGTGGAGGACTTTGGTTAATTCGGTGATGAACCTTCGGGTTCCCTAAGCCATCTGGTTGGTTGGATCCACTATTTGGGAAGCCTGAGGGGAAGAGATCACTGGGGAGACCTAGACGTAGATGGGAGGATAATCTCAGGCGGGATCTATGGGAGATAGGAGTTGAAGGAGACTGGATTTTGTTGGCTCAGGACAGGGTCCGGTGGAGGGCTTTGGTTAGTTCGGTGATGAACCTTCGAGTTCCGTAAGCCATCTGGTTAGTTGGGTCCACTATTTGGGAAGCCTGAGGGGAAGAGACCACTGGGGAGACCTAGACGTAGATGGGAGGATAATGTCAGGCGGGATCTATGGGAGATAGGAGTTGAAGGAGACTGGATTTCGTTGGCCCAGGACAGGGTCCGGTGGAGGGCTTTGGTTGGTTCGGTGATGAACCTTCGGGTTCCGTAAGCCATCTAGTTGGTTAATTAATTATGATCATGTTCAGTCAGAATAAAACTTTTGAGTCGGATGCAGATAACCTTGAAAGCAGTAATCTGTTCCAATTCCGGAGCACGTGATATTTAACGGGATTTAAAAGAGTGAGATGTGACGGAAGGTAAACAAAGTGAACTCAAATATGTAAGACGGGTAAAGGAAAACCCTGGGTTATTACCAACGTTGAGAAGGAACCAGTTGCGTCCAGCTTTATCCAGAAGATGTCGCTTCGAATAGTTAATAGCAGCTGAATGTGGAGGAAATTACAGCACGAAGCCGTCTGATAGCTACAAATTTTAAAGTGAAATGAAGATTTATGTCGTATAGGGCTTCTAGCACGTGACCTACCGATAGAGTAAACTCGCCCCTTGGAAGGAAAAATACGAGGAGAAGGTCTGTGGGGATTGTTCAGCGACGCACTTTCTGTATGTTCATTTTCGTGACACCGATTTAGCTTCAAACTTCTCTTCCACAGTTCATTGGCCTCCTATGTAGTGCAGGAGAAGCGAAGTTCCAGGCAGTGAAAAGAAACTTACGCGTTAAGTGTACCAGTGACTGAGAACTCACTTTGGCGACTCCCGTTTCATTTCTGCACGACGCCGGTAGTCGGAACAACTTCCATGTTTAGCGAATTATGTTCCGCGTTGAGCCATCGTCTCCGGACTTGCGGATAAGGAACTGCTCTGTTATGCATCTATTCGTAGAACACAAAAATCCGTCCTCCGCGTACGTTTGCCGATTTACGAGGACTTTCGGAATCTCGTGTACTTTGCGATATAACCAGCTCTCGGTCTTTTTAAGAGACTGAAATTTCTGTACGGAAATCGTTTTGGTACCGAATCCTTCCGTATAAGAAGCAGGAATAATTTACTCACTGCAGGGCACGAGGCTTTTTTTTATCAGAGTCCGTTGTGTGATATCACGCGCGTTCATTGAGTGGCGATGTTAAGTATTCTTCGAAATATAAATTTATTTAATAACACTTTAATTACGTTAGTACCTTAATTATGTGCGTACGCCATACGCATGGTAAAGGAAGACCACGAAAGGATAAAACAGCGTATTTACAGGACCAATGAAACGTGGAAAATTACGGGCGTGTTAATTAGAGCTGACGGAAGTCTAAAGCAAGAAACGGAATTGGTTTGTAGGATTTGAAGTTATCACGGCGGTGAGTCTGAAGATGGCTGTCTTCTGGGTTGTTGCGCCGTGTAGCGTGGTAGACGTTTACCGACTTTTCAGAGGTCCTCCCTGCCTCCACCACCAGGGAGACTGAAACGTCTGTAAACTTCTACCACGCTACACTGCGCAACAACCCAGAAGACAGCCATCTTTTGACTTGGTTTGGATTTCTGTCAACGTAATATAATTTTCCTCTAAGATGTGAATATGATATATTTGTCATTTTTCGTTACGCTGTGGAATTTGAGGGACAAATATGGCGGCGAAAAGTGTAGATCTTTCTTGAGAAAATTTCGAAATTTTTATTGCGAATGGAAGTCTCTTCTCTTTCGAAGCCCTTGGCGCCACAACTAGTCAGTGATTTATAGGTTTCCTTACTGCCAAATTTTGCAAAATGAAATAAGGTCCACGATGTCTTGACTTCGGGCCAGCTCGCAAGGAGCATTCTTATTCCGAACATAAATTTGTGGCAGGCCTGCAGCTCGCACAGGGATTTTCTGTCCGAGAATTAATCCCGACTTAATTACTTAAATTTTCACTCGTATTCTTTGAGACGTAATTTCAACACTGAAGTTTTGCCGCAAACAATGGTCTAAGGTTCTATCGAAGTAAGGATTTGTGACAGGTTCAAGAATTAATCTAAAGATATATAAGAGTCCTCCATTTTTCACAGAATTACTTTTTATCTTATTGCTGGTGTCAAGTTGACGATTTGTTTCGAACGTACAATGAACCACTAACAGGTGATGGTTCATCAGCCCACCTGTTCACTTTCTAATCTTACGATGATATTCGTCGCTGGAATTGTATAATTAAAATTGACCGTAAAATTTTATTTTGTTTAGCACGAATCAAATACATAACCTTTAATTTTTATGAATTTCGTATCGAACTTAATTATCTGATCGAAATTTGTAGCTGTCGTGAGCATCTACACATTCTGTTTCAAAGTTCTCGCACAGAATAGTAAATTCTCACTCACGCAGTGGAAAATACTTAAAAAAAGTTTCGTGAGGGGTCTGCAAAGGAGACAAAGGGCTTTGTTTTTTCCCTTTAGAAATATTTTCATGATGCACGCATGATTTTTGCAAGACACGGAAGCTACTGAGGAAAATAGAAACATGTAGTATGGTCGTCATCGTTGAACCTGGATTATCGTGACATTTGAAATTCCACTCACAGTCCATGGACCTAGATGGAGATCAGAGCAGCGGCGGGTCACGTGACATTATGTTCAATTGTTTTCACTGTGGCGAGTGAATGAGGGGTAGAGAAAGTTGGCCTGGAATTTTTCGACATCCTCGGTTTTCTTTGGCTCATTTCTGTATATTTTAATTTTTTGAGCGTTTGAGCTACTCCATCGCGTAGACCATCGGTTAATGCGGGGTCAGAGCTCCAGTGATACAACATTTCCACTGCTGTATTAAGTAAGGACACCACGGTCACGTATTGCCTGCTGCTTGTACCACTGACATAACTTTCCCATTTACACTTCACTTTAAACAAGTAGATTCTCGCAAATCTTCGATTTACAAATTCACTCCTCAACCACGCCCTTATTTTGTCTCTGCTACAACACAACCCAATTTCTCTCTTCCCAAATCATGTTTATATCAGCATAATCTATTGCGGAGGAGCCCTCATCCGTTTTCTCCTCTAAACCCAAGATTTTAATGTTCTCTGCCTGATATCTGTCTTCCAGAAAACATCAGTTTGTGGTCCATAACATCCTGAATTTCCTCCCTTATTCGTATCGGCAGTTTCAGTCTGATTCATCACAGAATTAAGCTTCATTCGGAAGGTATGGGCATGAATCTCCTTCCTGGTGTCAGCCATCTCCAGTGACTGCATCTTCAGCATCTTGCGACGTAATCTAATGTTTGATCCTGCTTTAGTTGACCAACCTGAGGTCCTTTATTAGCTTCCACGTCGCCCAGAAGCAACATGGCCATCAGCTCCACAAAAAACATATTTAATGAAGACCCTTCCTAATTATTCGAGACTAAAACTACACGCGTCAGAAAACGTTAATACCATTTTGACAATCTCGACGTTCGAAATTCGAATCGTATATTTATTTATAATAAAAAGGGGTGGAAGAAACTGCCCTTTGCTTTATATTAGATAAAATTGTGTTCTAAATTGCATAATTTAAGAAAATGTTTCTTCTTCGTTGTTACATTACGTAAAGATTCAGAACTTTGACAGCAGAAAATGTCGGAAGTGCTCTAAATGGATCATCACCTAGGTCGTTGAATGAATCCATAATTCGTGTTTTCCATTGGTGCGACCTTCCATTCTGTCATTTGATGACTATAGCCTACAATTATGTCTGATGATCATTAGAATGTTGACGTCTCTACCGCCGTACTTGCAAAATATTGCATTATCTGTGTACAATAGGCGGAGACAGAAGTAAGAATATATCGTTTACGCTAACGAAGAATTTTATTTCAACTTGTATTCTAGGTAATAAATGTGTGAGATACTGAAGAACGAACCCTGAAAACATGTAGGAAGCTTTATGAAACAGTTCGAGACTGTAACTTTGGTTCAAAACACGTCTCGTTGATACCGTTTTCTTCAAAAAAAATTACCTTGAAAAGACAGTTAACAATTCCGAAGAGTCTCAGAAGGTAGATTAAATTATATTCGTCTCCTTACGAATACACAACTGAAAGAACTAAGTAACTTACTAATTAACTAACTAACTAGATGGCTTACGGAACCAGAAGGTTCAACGACCGAACCAACCAAAGCCCTCCACCGGACCCTGTCCTAGGCCAACAAACTCCAGTCTCCTTCAACTTTTATCTCCCATAGATCCCGCCTGACATTATCCTCCCATCTACGTCTAGGTCTCCCCAGCGGTCTCTTCCCCTCAGGCTTCCCAAATAGTGGACCCAACCAACCAGATGGATTACGGAACTCGAAGGTTCATCACCGAATTAACCAAAGCCCTCCACCGGACCCTGTCCTGGGCCAACAAACTCCAGTCTCCTTCAACTTTTATCTCCCATAGATCCCGCCTGACATTATCCTCCCATCTACGTCTAGGTCTCCCCAGCGGTCTCTTCCCCTCAGGCTTCCCAAATAGTGGACCCAACCAACCAGATGGATTACGGAACACGAAGGTTCATCACCGAATTAACCAAAGCCCTCCACCGGACCCTGTCCTGGGCCAACAAAATCCAGTCTCCTTCAACTCCTATCTCCCATAGATCCCGCCTGAGATTGTCCTCCCATCTACGTCTAGGTCTCCCCAGAGGTCTCTTCCCCTCAGGCTTCCCAAATAGTGGACCCAACCAACGAGATGGCTTATAAAACCCGAAGGTTCATCACCGAATTAACCAAAGCCCTCCACCGGACCCTGTCCTGGGCCAACAAAATCCAGTCTCCTTCAACTCCTATCTCCCATAGATCCCGCCTGAGATTTTCCTCAGTATTTTGTTTCACAAAACTCGCTTAGCTTTTGTGTTACTCAAGATAAAAGTGTTACACAAAAGCGACTGCTTAAATTGTCATAAAAGTGACGTGGTATTAATCCTCACAGATGAGTTACATTTCAGTGCTTCTGCGTCGGGACAGAAACAATTACACGACCTGTGAACGTAGGGATTTTCGTCTACAAAATTCTGTTGCCCATGAAGTTATTCTTATTAGCGTTATTAATATTTAATCGCATTTTTATTTACTGTATTTGAGGTTAATTGATGGAAACTGAATGACGCATTGAAGCAACCCTTCTTGCCACCTCAAAGATTTTGCAATTATGGAGAAGAATCTTCATTCCAAATTAAAACAAATATATTCTGCAGAGAACTTGTGAGACCTACTGATGTTTTAATACTCCAATTTATATGATGAATTATCATTATTTATAAATTAACAATCATTCCATTTATTTAACTATTTCCATGCATAATTTATCAAATTTAACTTTAAATTCACATAATCTCTATGTATGCTTTTTAACTTATGAAAAAGCATTTTTTAAATATATATCATAATAGAAAATTTCAAAGCCTAACTCCACTAATCAAACATAAAAATGAAAACTAAAAACTAAAAGGTAGATTTCCTGTTCCACATTCTAACAAATATGCAATCTGAATATTCTTCAAACATGGCCACTCTCCAGCAATAAAACTTGGTTTCTGGAGACCACAGCCCAAAATTGGAAGAAATCTGTATAATATTTATGACAATGGAAATAAAACAATTATATCAATTATTTATTTTAATCCGTCTGATCACAATATAATTTTATTTAAAATTTATTATAATTAAGATAATAAAATATCATTCATGTTCCTTATCGATTGATCGATTTACATTTCGGAACAAACAAACAAAACAATTACTTCTTTAAAACAGGTAAGGAAAACCCAGACAGAAAACCAAGGGTTGAAGGGGCTGCATAGGAATAGAGAAACCAATCCTTCTAAGGGAAAGAACCCGGAATAAAAACTTCTGGAGGACTATGGGGGTTGGACATCGGGCTAAGAACCCAATTCTGGAAGAAGCTGACACACTGAAAGGGCCGTAGTGCTAAAGAAGAAGAAGAAGGACATGTAATGAATATCGAAACTTTCATTAGGTTTGTACGTCTTCCTCCTCTGTGTGTGTGTGCATGTGCGCGCGCGCTTGGGTGTGTGTGTGGCGTGTGGGGCGTCTGGGGCGTGGTGTGGGGGTGGTGTCATGTCGTGTCGTGTCGTGTGGTGTGGTGTGGTGTGGTGTGCAGTCGTGTAGTGTCGTGTCGTGTGGTGTGCTGACGTGTCGCGTGGTGTGTCGTGTCGTGTCGTGTGGCGTCGTGTCGTGTGGCGTCGTGTCGTGTGGCGTCAAGTCGTGTCGTGTGCAGTCGTGTAGTGTGGCGTCGTGTCGTGTGGCGTCGTGTCGTGTGGCGTAGTGTCGTGTGGCGTCGTGTCGTGTGTAGTCGTGTCGTGTGCAGTCGTGTCGTGTGGCGTCGTGTCGTGTGGCGTCGTGTCGTGTGGCGTCGTGTCGTGTCGTTTGGTGTCGGCCCACACCACAGTACACCACACGACACGACAGCACACGACGACACGACACGACGCGACACGACTGCAGAACACACCACACAACACACCAAACCACACGATACAACACGACAGGACACCAGGCCCCACACGTCCCACGCCCCACGCCACATACACACACCCAAACGCACGCACACACACACAGACACACACAAAGGAAGAATACATACAAACGAAATGAAAGTTTCGAATTTCTTCATTACATGTGCGCTACTGCTCCAACCTCTTCTTCTCTAGCACTACGGCCCTTTCAGTGTGTGAGCTTCTTCCAGAATTGGGTTGGTAGTCCGATGTGCAACCCCCCCCCCCCCAACCTCCAGAAGTTTTTATTCCGGGTTCTTTCCCTTAGAAAGACTGGTTTCTCTATTCCTATGCAGCCCCTTCTACCCTTGGTTTTCTGTCAGGGTTTTCCTTCCCTTAGCCTTTGGGGATTCCTCCCCTACCCACAAGGCAGTGGGGGCACTGAGCTCATGTGGTATTTGATGGGTGCAGCCTGCCACCAGCTACACTCCCACGCTCTCCGGTCTTGCCGCCTCGGTCCGGGACTGCCCATTATTCGCAGCTAACCCTCATATCACTATCCGCCACCTGTCGCCCGCCCAGTATCTGAGGCCCGCCCTGGATTACGACTGAAATAAACAAACACGACGTTACGGATACGGATCCTACACATCTCCGTTACGCTTTTTTGCCGAATGTCCCTTCCGTGTAGACGTATTTACGTCAAAATTCTTGCTTTATATTATGGAACTCTTAAGGTTCATTGTCGTGTTCAGATCATCCACCTACCTAAAGTCAATTGAATCTGTTAAATTTTGTGCGGTTCATGTCTCAACCATCTCATACACCTTGAATTAATCACTCTAAAATGTTAAATTGAATCATAAGAATGAAGTTCCCCACTGAGTAAGAAAGTAAACTAACCCCCCCCCCCCCCAAGGGGTGGTTAGTTTTGTGTCTTATCCAAGTTTTCTAACCCTTGAATGCGCAGTATGACTTGAATGAGTATTATTATCAGTATCAGATTACCTTGTTGGTGTCGGAACGTCTTCTCTCACATTTCTCCATTTCTTAAATACTTTTCTGTCGCTGTTCGGAGACGATGTGCTGCTTGTTTATTTGTTTGTTTATTTATTTTTGTTTATTTATTACGTTATTTGTTTACTCGGCACTGTTGTGTTTCTATACCAACACAACAATGCAGAGTATAAACAAATATCTGTTGACATTGTTTGAAGACGTCACCTTCTGTCACCGGGATCTAAAAGACACACAATTGAAAATATATAAATCACTTTTATATTACTGTTAATTAAATTAAGCAATGAAGCTATAACACACCCATCAGTTATTTACCATCACAGTTTCTAGAGTTCACATCAGTGAACAATATAAAACACATACGGATGGGCTCAAGGTCGTATTTTTCTGTGTTCATTGTACACGATTTTCAGATTCTGTAATACTACAGATTCATACATATAAGATATGAAATGTTGACAGAGGAACCACGGTTCCGGAGAATCTGATGTAAATACGTCTCTATAATGTAATGTAATGTAATAATTCTTACATAAGATAAGTAACTGTGATATTCTAAAACGTTTTTACCAGCACAAAATTATCTATTCTACGACGCACTTATTCTACAGCCGATTCACAGCTCAGTTCTTTCTGCAATAACGAAAGCGGATTGTTGACGGCAGTAATGTAACACAACAATGCCGAGTAAACAGATCACGTAGCAATTAGTTTCTTAGGTAACATAACTTCATTGTTATGTTACCTGGGATACGTCATCTGTTTATCAACAAATAAACAATGGTACCTACATAGTTACCTTACATTACATTACATTACATTCATCTACTACAGACCCATCTTAAGCGTAACTAATTCAATTTAAATAAGCAATGTCTTAATCAAACTTTACTCGATTGTAAAGCAGGTATGACGTATTTAGGTCAAATTATCCGGAACCATGGTTCCACTGACAACTTTTTACATGCAAAACAAATTAATTTGAATAATGGCCGGTGTTAAAGCAGGGTATCTTGTAGAAAATTATTTCGTAAATTTAATATACTTCCACTTGCATGTGAATTTATACTCTGCTGTCTATCATGTGTGGTGGAAAACTTAGATAAATTTAAAAGAAATACAGATGTACATAATTTAAATACAAGATGGAAACATGATCTCTATGTGCCAAATCCTAACCTTACTAAATATCAAAAATTAGTCTACTATACAGGTATCAAGTTATTTAATAATCTTCCAACAGTTTAAAGTCTAAGTTATTATATAAATGTATTCAAGCCTGCATTGAAATATTACCTCTTCACTCACTCTTACTATTCCGTAGATGCTTTCATCTCTGCTGAAAATTTTTAAGCTTTATGTATATCTATAATCTATACGTAAAGCAAGTTTTGCATTTCTTTTTAAAATTTAAAATTCTGAGGTTTTTGTATATTAATTTGTTAAAATCTTTAGTAAAAAACTAAACTAAGGGGTGGTTAGATTTGTGTCTTACTCAAGTCTTCTAAACCCCTTCCTATCATTGTATTTATCGCCTAAATATAATTTAAACACAGAGGCGTCAGTTTTCGTAAGCAGAATGACTTGAATGAGTATTATTATCAGTATCAGATTACCTTCTCTCACTTTCCTTCATTTCTTAAATGGTTTTCTGTCGCTGTTCAGAGACGATGTGCTGCTTGTAGAGCAGTGACAATGCGACTGTCTTGGTATTTGTTTATTTATTACGTTATTTGTTTACTCGGCATTGTTGTGTTTCTATACCAACACAACAATGCAGAGTATAAACAAATATCTGTTGACATTGTTTGAAGACGTCACCTTCTGTCACCGGGATCTAAAAGACACACAATTGAAAATATATAAATCACTTTTATATTACTGTTAATTAAATTAAGCAATGATGCTATGACACACCCATCAGTTATTTACCATCACAGTTTCTAGAGTTCACCTCAGTGAACAATACAAAACACATACGGATGTGTTCAAGGTCGTATTTTTCTGTGTTCGTTGTACACGATTTTCAGATTCTGTAATACTAAAGATTCATACATATAAGATATGAAATGTTGACAGAGGAACCACGGTTCCGGAGAATCTGATGTAAATACGTCTCTATAATGTAATGTAATGTAATAATTCTTACCTAAGATAAGTATCTGTGATATTCTAAAACGTTTTTACCACCACAAAATTATCTATTCTACGACGCACTTATTCTACAGCCGATTTACAGCTCAGTTCTTTCTGCAATAACGAAAGCGGATTGTTGACGGCAGTAATGTAACACAACAATGCCGAGTAAACAGATCACGTAGCAATTAGTTTCTTAGGTAACACAACTTCAATGTTATGTTACCTGGGAAACGTCATCTGTTTATCAACAAATAAACAATGGTTACCTACATAGTTACCTTACATTACATTACATTACATTACATACATCTACTACAGACCCATCTTAAGCGTAACTAATTCAATTTAAATAAGCAATGTCTTAATCAAACTTTACTCGATTGTAATGCAGGTATGACGTATTTACGTCAAATTATCCGGAACCATGGTTCCACTGACAACTTTTTACATGCAAAACAAATTAATTAGAATAATGGCCGGTGTCAAAAGCAGGGTATCTTGTAGAAAATTATTTCGTAAATTTAATATACTTCCACTTGCAAGTGAATTTATACTCTGCTGTCTCTCATTTGTGGTGGAAAACTTAGATAAATTTAAAAGGAATACAGATGTACATAATTTAAAAACAAGATTGAAACATGATCTCTATGTGCCAAATCCTAACCTTACTAAATATCAAAAAGGAGTCTACTATACAGGTATCAAGTTGTTTAATAATCTTCCACCAACAGTTAAAAGTCTAAGTTATTATATAAAGGTATTTAAGCCTGCATTGAAATATTACCTCTTCACTCACTCTTACTATTCCGTAGATGCTTTCGTCTCTGCTGAAAATTTTTAAGCTTTATGTATATCTATAATCTATATGTAAAGCAAGTTTTGAATTTTTTTTTAAAATTTAAAATTCTGAGGTTTTTGTATATTAATCTCGACACATTCTTAACCTCTAACGTAGAGACAGCGTTGTTTACTGTAATCTCGGACTAATTTTCCTCTCCGTCTTCATACCACAGACCGAGGGCAGACCTACTGTCATACTAGACGCAAGTACGAAGATAAATATTTCCAGTCCTCTCCCAGCAATTTAAAGCCATTCAGAATAATCAATGTTCTTAAAACAGCATTAAAAAAAAGTAATGCAACCACAACTGAAAAATAACTGTTACAATTCAATAAGAATTAAAATTTATTGCTCTGATTATCGGACAAACAGGACGCGCGGATTCACGCCATGTTGTAATCTGCTGTAAATTTATCACAAATTCGACGAGTGGTCATTGTCGAAAACCAAGTGGCGTCTCGTTCTTAATTAACTTGCCAGAATGAGTTCAGGGACACATTTCCCGATTCTCGTTTGTTAAATAAATCGAAAATAAGTCGACTGGTGAGCTCATATTGTGAGACAGGAAGCATAAATATAGCGTTTTATGATTTTATGTTTTACGATTTAAACATAATTCATATTTTGAAAAATATAATGGATAACGTGACTTTTCAATAGCAACCTATACGGAAAATCATTTAAGAATAAAAATAAATTGTTTCTCTTCGACTACATTAATGTGCAATTTGTATCGTTTACGAATTAAAAGTATTCTTAATCCGACGAAAGTGCTACTTTAAACCAAAGAGTATCTTACCCTGATGTACATGTTCATAATAATTGGAAACAGTTCCCTTCAACTTTTCGAACCATCTTCTCGGTCAGTGTTTTTATTACCTGTAATGTTCGTGTTGACTAATACTTCGATTTTAGCGTTCTGTGCCACTAAATACTGTTTCTATTTTAACGTATGTACGTGGTTTTGAGGGAATGAAGATGTTCGAATTACATCAATCTTGAATACTTCAAAAGAATTGTGTTTTTCAAATGAATCATGTATATGATAAGACATCTTCAAACAATAATCAAACCTCAAGTCTGTCTGTTTATAACAACGCATCGTATATTTTCACACACATTTTTGGTGCTGCGGCAATACCCGACATAATATGTGGTCACTGCACGCCGATGTTCGTTGATACAGAATTGTGTGCAATTCAGAGCTGAAAACGCGTAATATGACAACACATTAATTCTGCTTGTAGCTTGCCTTACCTAGCCACGCCTTGCCTTGCCTAGCCACGCCTTTACTAGCCACGCCTTGACTAGCCTTGCGTTGCCTTGCCTTGCCTTGCCATGCCTTGTCTAGACACGTCTTGCCTTGCCTTGCCTAAACACGCCTTGCTTGTCTAGCCACGCCTTGCTTGCCTAGCCACGCCTTGCCTTGCCTAGCCACTACTTGCCTTGCCTTGCCACGCTTTTACTAGCCACGCTTTGCCTTGCCTAGCCACAGCTTCCCTTGCCTAGCCGCGCCTTGCCTAAACTAGCCGCGCCTTGCTTTCCCTAGCCACGCCTTGTTTGCCTTGTCACGCCTTGCCTTACTTAGCCACGCCTTGCGTTGCCTAGCCATGCCTTGACTTGCCTAGAAACGCCTTGCTTTGCCTGGCCTCGCATTTAGTTTCTTTGCCCCGCCCTGCCCTCCACTGCTCTGCCTTGCCTTGCCTTGCCTAGCTATGTCTTCCCTTTCCTTGTATTGCCTTGTCTTCCGTTGCCTTGCCTTACCTTGCCTAGCCTTGCCTAGCCTAAAATTGTCTTGCCTTGCCCTGAATCGCCTGTGCTGATCTGACTTGCCCTGCAACGTCCATAACGCCCTTCCCTGCCCTGTCCCGCCATGGCTTCCCCTGCCCAGCCTTGCCTTGCGTTGCCGTGCTTTGCCCTCCCCGCCCTGGCCTCAACTGCCCTGCCTTGCCTTGCCTAGACACGCCTTGCCTTGCCTAGCCACGCCTTGCCTTGAATAGCCACGTCTTACCTTGCCTAGCCACGCCTTGAATTGCCTTGCTTTGCCTTGCTTAGCCACGCCTTGCCTTGCCTAGACACGCCTTACCTTAACTAGCCGCGCCTTGCCTTACCTAGCCACGCCTTGTCATGCCTAGCCACGACTAGCCTTGCCTAGCCACGCCTTGCCTTGCCTAGCCACGTCTTCCCTTGACTAGCCACGCCTTGCCTTGCCTTGCTTTCCCTAGCCACGCCTTCCGTTGCCTAGCCATGCCTTGTCTTGCCTAGAAACGCCTTGCCTTGCCTAGCCTCGCCTTTCGTTTCTTTGCCCCGCTCTCCCCTCCACTGCTCTGCCTTGCCTTGCCTTGCCCTGCCTTGCCTTTCATTGCCCATCCTTGCCCTACCTTGCCTTGCTTTGCTTTGCCTTGCCTCTCATTGTCTTGCCCTGCCCTGCACCGATTTGTCCTCCCCTTTCATGTCTTGCCTTGCTTTGCCTGCCTTGCCCTGCTTTGCCTTACCTTGCCTGGCGTAGCCTTACTTTGCCTTGAATAGCCACGCCTTGCCTTGCCTTGCCTAGACACACCTTGACTTACCTAGCCACGCCTTGCCTTGCCTTGCCTTGCCTGCCTGCCCTGCCTTGCCTTGCCTTGCCTTGCCTTGACTTGACTTGCCTTGCCTTGCTTTGCCTTGCCTTGCATTGCCTTGCCTTGCCTTGCCTAGCCACGCATTGCCTTACCAAGCATGGCCACGCCTTGCCTTGCCTAGCCACGCCTTGCCTTTCTTAGCCACGCCTTGCCTTGCCTTACCTTGCCTTGCTTTGCCTTGCCTTGCATTGCCTTGCCTTGCCTTGCCTAGCCACGCATTGCCTTACCTTGCATGGCCACGCCTTGCCTTGCTTAGCCACGCCTTGCCTTGCCTAGCCACGCATTGCCTTGCCTAGACACACCTTGCCTTGCCTAGCCACGCCTTACCTTGCCTTGACTTGCCTTGCCTTTTCTTGCCTTGCCTTGCCTAGCCACGCCTTGCTTTGCCTAGCCTACCGACGCCTTGCCTTGCCTGACCTTGCCTGACCTTGCCTTTCCTTGCCTTGCTCTGCCTTACATTGCTTTGCCTAGCCACGCCTTGCCTTGACTTGCCTAGCCACGCTTTGCCTTGCCTTGCCTTGCCCTGTCTTGCCCTGCCTTGCCTTGCCTACCCACGCCTTGCCTTGCCTAGCCACGCCTTTTCTTGCCTAGCCACGCCTTGCCTTGCCTTGGCTTGCCTAGCCACGCCTTGCCTTGCCTAGCCACGCATTGCCTTGCCTAGCCACGCATTGCCTTGCCTAGCCACGCCTTGCCTTGCTTAGCCACGCTTTGCCTTTCCTTGCCTAGCCACTCCTTGCCTTGCCTAGCCACGCATTGCCTTGCCTAGCCACGCCTTGCCTTGGCTAGCCACGTTTTGGCTTGTGGCCCGTGGGGGGAACGAACCCACGACCTTCGCGTTATCAGCACAAATTTGTTAAAAGCAAACTATAACTAACAATACATAGGACTAATTACATCCATTTCTGCGATTGGCAGTGGCTGTGTAGGGAATATCAATGTATTCCCATATCCATGTGGGGAATCATATGTTATTACATGATTACCTGAGCAACACCTCCCCTATGAAAAAGATCCCTCCCGCTTGCACTGAAAGCTGCCAGCTGCAGTGTAAATGTTATCATTCTGGTCCTAGGATCACAACGAGCTCGAGTTGGACGATGACTCCGAGGAGCATGATGACCCCGAGGTGAATGACGAGGTCTAGGAGGACTTTGACCCCGCGGCGGATCATGACCCCGAGATGTATTATGACTTCGTGGTGGATGACGGGCTCGAGGTGAAGGATGAGCTCAAGAGAGACAAATTGTGATGTCTCATCTAATCGCTGAAGGCCGGGATTAAAGAGCGACGTGCAATGAACACAATCTTGGTATGTCAGAAGTCTGTATTTGCTGGAAAGTTTCCACTATCACATATGTGTCTTAAGGCTATGAACACACCATATGATGATCACATGTGGCATTGTTTTCTTCATGATTAATGGAACAGGGGATTTCCAAGTAAGGATGAAGAAGTTCTATGAACATAATGCATGATTTCCTTAAAAGAATAGTGTTGTTTATATAAGAGACATATATGATTAGACGTCTTCAAACAACCGTCAAAACTCATGTCTGTCTGTAGATAACATTACATCGTATAAATTCACACACATCTGTGTTTCTGCGATAATCGCCGACGAACTCTGCACGCCGATGTTTGTTGATACAGAATTGTGTGTTATTTAGAGCTGAAAACGCATAATATGAGAACACAGTAATCTGCTTGTAATTTACATAATATTAATCGAACAAAAGCGCTACTTTAAAGCAATTAATATCTATCCTAAATATACATGTTTATAATAATTTGAAATATTTCCCTTCAACTTTATGAACCACAAATTTTAACTGATTTTGTACTTCCTGTAATGTACGGATGGTCTTATGTTTTGATTTTTGCGATCTGATATTTGTGCCACTAAATTCTGTTTGTATTTTAAGGTTTATATGTTATTATAAATGGATAACTATGTTCGAAATATATCATGCTTTATTTCCTAAAAACAAATGTGATTTTAATGTAAAATATGTATATGATTAGACGTCATCAAAAAACATCAAATCTCAACTTTGTCTGTAAATGTCATTGCATCGCTAATAATCACACATATCTTTGTAACTGAGATGTTATCAAACGTAACATGTCGTCGCTGTTCGGCGATGTTCTTTGATACAGAATTGTTTGCTATTCAGAGCTGTAAAAGCATAATAAGAATCACAGTAATCTGCTTGTAACTTACATAATATTAATCGGACAAAAGTGCTACTTTAGAGCAATGCAAGGCAAGACAGGTCAAGGCAGGGTAAGGCAAGCAAGGCGAGGCAAGGTGTGGCTAGGCAAGGAAAGGCTTGGCTAGGCAAGGCAAGGCGTGGCTAAGCAAGGCAAGGCAAGGCGTGGCAAGGCAAGGCAAGACAAGGCAGGGCAAGACAGAGCAAGACAAAGCAAGGCAAGGCAAAGAAATGCGTGGCTAGGCAAGGCAAGGCGTGGCTAGGCAAGGCAATGTAAGGCAGAGCAAGGCAAGGAAAGGCAAGGTAAATGAAGGCAAGGCAAGGCCAGGCAAGGGAAGGCGTCGCTAGGCAAGGCAAGGCAAGGCGTGGCTAGGCAATGCAAGGCAAGGCAAAGCAAGGCAAGGCAAGCTAAGGCGTGGCTAGGCAAGGCAAGGTGTGTAGAGGCAAGGCAAGGCGTTGCTATTCAAAGCAAGGCGTGGCTAAGCAAGGCAAGGCAAGTCTATTCAAGTCCAGGCAAGGCAAGGCAAGGGAAGGCAAGGCAGGGCAGCGGAGGACAGGGCGGGGCAAGGGCAAGGCAGGGCAAGGCAATTCAATGCAAGACAAGGCAAGGCAAGGCGTGGATAGGCAAAGCAATGTAAGATAGGGCAAGGCAATGAAAGGCAATCAAAGGCAAGCCAAGGCAAGGCAAGGCAAGGCGTGGCTAGGTAAGGCAAGCCGTGGCTAGGAAAGGCAAGGCGTGGTTAGGCAAGGCAAGGCGTGGCTATTCAAGGCAAAGTAAGGCTAGGCCAGGCAAGGTAAGGCAAAGCAGGGACCAGGCAGGGCAAGGCAGGGCAAAACAAGGCAAGGCATGAAAGGGGAGGACAAATCGGTGCAGGGCAGGGCAAGACCATGACAGGCAAGGCAAATCAAAGCAAGGCAAGGTAGGGCAAGGAAGGGAAATGAAAGGCAAGGCATGGCTAGGCAAGGCAAGGCGTGACTAAGGAAGACAAGGCTTGGTTAGGGAAGGCAAGGCGCGGCTAGTTAAGGCAAGGCGTGGCTTGGCAAGGGAAGTCGTGCCTAGTAAAGGCCTGACTAGGCAAGGCATGTAGTGGCTAGGCAAGGTAAGGCGTGGCTAGGCAAGGCAAGGCGTGGCTAGGCAAGACAAGAATGGCAAGTCAAGGCTTGGATAGGCAAGGCAAGGCAAGGCGTGGCTAGGCATGGCAAGGCGTGGCTAGGCAAGGCAAGGCGTATCTAGGCAAGGCTAGGTGTGGCTAGGGAAGGCAAAGTACAGCTAGGCCAGGCAAGGCGTGGCTACACAAAGGAAGGCGTGGCTAGGAAAGGCGTGGTTAGGCAAGGCGTGGCTAGGCAAGGCAAGGTGTGGCTAGGCAAGGCAATGCAAGGCGTAGCTAGACAAGGCAAGGCAAGGCGTGGCTAGGCAAGGCTAGGCAAGGCAAGGAAAGGAATGGCTAGGCAAAGCTAGGCAAGGCAAGGCTTGGCTAAGCAAGGCGTGGCTAGGCAAGGCTAGGCAAAGCAAGGAAAGGCAAGGCCAGGCAAAGCAATGCAAAGCAAGTCAAGGCAAGGCAAGGCAAGCAAGGCAATGCTAGGCAAGGCTAGGCAAAGCAAGGCAAGGCAAGGCAATGCAAAGCAAGGCAAACTAAGGCAAGGCGTGGCTAATCAAAGCAAAGCAAGGCGTGGCTATGAAAGTGAAGTCGTGGCTAGGCAAGGCAAGGCGTTGCTAGGCAAGGCAAGGCGTGTCTAGGCAAGGCAATCTAAGGCAAAGGATGGAAAGGCAGGGAAAGGAAGGGCAAAGCAAGGAAAGGCAAGGCAAGGCAAGGCAAGGCAAGGCAAGGCGTGGCTAGGAAAGTTAAGGCGTATCTAGGCAAGGCAATGTGTGGCTGGACAAGGCAAGGCGAGGTTACGTAAGGCAAGGCGTGGATAGGCAAGGAAAAGCGTGGTTAAGAAAGGCAAGGCGTGGCTAGGTAAGGCAAGGCGAGCAAGGCAAGGCAATACAAGAAAGGCGTAGCTATGCAAGTGAAGGTGTAGCTAGACGAGGCAAGGCGTCTCTAAGGAAGGCAAGGCGTGGCTAAGCAAGGCAAGGCGTGGCTAGGAATGGCAAGGTAAGGCAAAGCAAGGCAAGGCAAGGCAAGGAAGAGCAAAGGAAAGCAAGGCATGGCAGGGCAAGGAAAGGCAATTTAGAGCAGGGGAGGGCAGGGCGGTGCAGGGTAGCAGAGGACGGGTCATGGCGGTACAGGGCGGGGCAGAGCAGGGCAGGGCGGGGCAGAGCAGGACAGGGCTGGGCACTGTTGGTCAGGTGGGGCTGGTTAATGCTCGGCAGGGCATAGCAGGTCATGGAGAACAGGACATGGCAGGTCATGGAGAACAAGGCAGGGCCGTGTAGGGCAAGGCAAGGCCAGTCAAGGCAATGCAAGGCACAGCAGGACAGGGGAAGACATGGCGGGGCAGGGCAGGGCAGGGCGTTCAGGTCGTTGCAAAACAGGGCATGGCGGGACAATCGGGGCACGGCAAGACAAGTTAAGGTAAGGCAAGGCAAGGCTAGGTAAGGTAAGGCAAGGCAAAGCAAGGCAAGCAAGGTAATTCAATACAAGACAAGGCTAGGCAAGGCAAGGCGTGGCTAGGCAACGGCAGGCGTGGCTAAGCAAGACAAGGCGTGGCTAGGCAAGGCAAGGCAAGCAAGGCTAGCAAGGCAACGCAAGGCAAAGCAAGGGAAGACAGGGCAAGACAAAACAAGGCAAGGCGTGGCTAGGCAGGGCAATACAAGGCGTGGCTAGGCAAAGCAATGTAAGGCAGGGCAAGGCAATGAAAAGGAAGGCAAGACAATGCAAAACAAGGCAAGGCAAGGAAAGGCGTGTCTAGGTAAGGCAAGACGTGGCTAGGCAAGGCAAGGCGTGGTTAGGCAAGGCAAGGTGTGGCTATGCAAGGCAAATTATGGCTAGGCCAGGCAAGGTAAGGCAAAGCAAGGCAAGGCAGGGCAAGGCAGGCAAAGCAAGGCAAGTCATGAAAGGGGAGAATAAACCGGTACAGGGTAGGGCAAGAAAATGAGAGGCAAGGCAAAGCAAGGCAAGCCAATGTAGGGCAAGGAAAAGCAATGAGAGGCAAGGCAGGGCAAGGCAAGGCAAGGCAGAGCAGTGGAGGGCAGGGCGAGGAAAGGAAACGAAAGGCGTGGCTAGGAAAGGCAAGGCGTTTCTAGGCAAGGCAAGGCATGGTTAGGCAACGCAAGGCGTGGCTAGGCAAGGCAAGGCGTAACTAGGCAAGACAAGGCGTGGCTATGGATGGAAAGGCGCGGCTAGCTAAGGCAAGGCGTGACTAGGCAAGGCAAGACGTGGCTAGGGAAAGCAAGGTGCGGCTGGGCAAGGCAAGATGTGGCTATGCAAAGGAAGGCGTGGCTAGGCAAGGCAAGGCCCGACTAGTTAATTCAAGGCGTGGCTAGGCAAGGGAAGCCGTGGCAAGGCAAGGCAAGGCAAGAAGTGGCTATGCAAGTGAAGGCGTGGCTAGGCAAGTGAAGGCGTGGCTAGGCAAGACAAGGCGTGGCTAGGCAAGGCAAGATGTGGCTAGGCAAAGCAAGGCGTGGCTAGGAAAGGCAAGGTGCGTTTAGGCAAGGCAAGGCGTGGCTAGGCAAGGGAGGGCGTGGCTAGGCAATTTAAGGCAAGGCAGGTCTGCTGAGGGCAGGGCAGGGCAAGGCAGGGCAAGGCAAGGCAAGGCAAGGCAAGGCAATGCAGGGCAAGGCAGGACAGGGCAGGGCAGGGCAGGCAGGGTAGGCCAGGGCAGGGCAAGGCAAGGCAAGGCAGGGCAGGGCAGGGCGTGGCTAAGCAAAGCAAGGCAAAGCAAGGCGTGGCTAGGCAAGGCAAGGCAAGTCTAGGGAAGTCCAGGCAAGGCAAGGCAAGGGAAGGCAAGGCAGGGCAGAGGAGGGCAGGGCGGGGCAATTGCAAGGCAGGGTAAGGCAAGACAAGGCAAGGCAAGGCAAGGCAAGGCAAGGCAAGGCAAGCAAGGCAGGGCAAGGCGTGGCTAGGCAAGGCAAGGAGTGGCTAGGCAAGGCAAGGCGTGGCTAAGCAAGGGAAGGCGTGGCTAGGCAAAGCAAGGCGTGCCTAGGCAAAGCAAGGCGTGCCTAGGCAAGGCAAGGCAAGGCAAAGCGTGGGTAGGCAAGGTAAGGCAAGGCAAGGTTATATAATGTATTGTTAGGTAACGAAAGGCAATGTAATGCAAGGCAATGCAAGGCAAGGCAATGTAATGTAATGTAAGGTAACGTAAGATAATGTAATGTAATCCAAGGCAAGGCAAGTCAAGGAAAGGAAATTCAAAGCAAGGATAGGCAAGGCGTGGCTAGGCAAGGCAAGGGAAGACAAGGCGTTGCTAGGCAAGGCAAGGCAGGGCAGGGCAAGAGTGTGCAAGGCAATGCAAGCCAAGGCAAAATAAGGCAAGGCGTGGCTAAGCAAGGCAAGGCGTGGCTATGAAAGGGAAGTCGTGGCTAGGCAAAGCAAGGCGTGGCTAGGCAAGGCAAGGCGTGGCTAGGCAAGACAAGGCAAGGCGTGGCTAGGCAAGACAAGGCAAGGCGTGGCTAGGCAAGGCAAGGTGTCGCTAGGCAAGGCAAGGCGTGGCTTCGTAAGGCAAGGCTTGGCTAGGCAAGGCAAAGCGTGGCTAGGCAAGGGAAGGCAAGCAAGGCAAGGCAAGGCAAGGCGTGGCTATGCAAGTGAAGGCGTTGCTAGACAAGGCAAGGCGTCTCTAGACAACGCAAAGCGTGGCTAAACAAGGCAAGGCGTGGCTAGGCAAGACAAGGCAAGGCGTGGCTAGGCAAGGCAAGGTGTCGCTAGGCAAGGCAAGGCGTGGCTACGTAAGGCAAGGCTTGGCTAGGCAAGGCAAAGCGTGGCTAGGCAAGGGAAAGCAAGCAAGGCAAGGCAAGGCAAGGCGTGGCTATGCAAGTGAAGGCGTTGCTAGACAAGGCAAGGTGTCTCTAGACAACGCAAAGCGTGGCTAAGCAAGGCAAGGCGTGGCTAGGCAAGGCAAGGTAAGGCAAAGCAATTCAAGGCAGGGCAAGGAAGAGCGAAGGAAGCAAGGCAAGGCAGGGCAAGGCAAGGCAAGGCAGAGCAGGGGAGGGCAGGTCGGGGCAGGGCAGCAGAGGACGGGGCATGGCGGGACAGGGTAATGCACGGCAGGGAATAGCAGGTCATCGTGAACAGGGCATGGCAGGTCATGGAGAACAAGGCAGGGCAGTGCAAGGCAAGGCAAGTCAAGGCAGGGCAAGACAGTGCAGGGGAAGGCATGGCGGGGCAGGGCAGGGCATTGCGATCAGGTCGTTGAAAAGCAGAGCATGACGGGACAGTCGTGGCAGGGCAAAACAAGTTAAGGTAAGGCAAGGGAAGGCTAGGTAAGGCAAGGCAAGGCAATGCAAGGCAAGGCAATGTAAGGCAATGCAAGGCAAGGCTAGGCAAGGCAAGGCGTTTTTAGGCAAAGGCAAGACGTGGGTAGGGAATGAAAGGCGTGGCTATTAAAGGCTAGGCTTGGCTAGGCAAGGCAAGCCGTGGTTAGGCAAGGCAAGGTGTGGCTAGGCAAGGCAAGGCAAGCAAGTCTAGCAAGGCAAGGCAAGGCAAAGCAGGGCAAGACAGGGCAAGTCAAGGCAAGGCAAGGCGTGGCTAGGCATAGCAATGTAAGGCAGGGCAAGGCAAGGAAATGCAAGCCAAGGCAATGCAAGGCAAGGCATGGCTAGGTAAGGCAAGGCGTGGCTAGGCAAGGCAAGGCGTGGTTAGACAAGGCAAGGCGTGGCTATTCAAGGCAAAGTAAGGCTACGCCAGGCAAGGTAAGGCAAAGCAGGGCAAAGCAGGGCAAGGCAGTTCAAAGCAAGGCAAGACATGAAAGGGGAGGACAAATCGGTGCAGGGCAGGGCAAGGCAAAGCAAAGCAAGGCAAGGTTGAGCAAGGAAGGGTAATGAAAGGCAAGGCAGAGCAAGGCAAGGCAAGGCAGAGCAGTGGAGGGGAGGGCGGGGCAAAGAAACGAAAGGCGAGGCTAGGCAATGCAAGGCGTTTAAGGCAAGGCAAGGCATGGCTAGGCAACGCAAGGCGTTGCTAGGAAAGACAAGGCGTGGCTAGGGAAGGCAAGGCGCGGCTAGTTAAATCAAGGCGTGTCTAGGAAAGGCAAGGCGTGGCTAAGCAAGGCAAGTCGTGGCTAGGCAAGATAAGGCGTGGCTAGGGAATGCAAGGAGCGGCTAGTTAAGGCAAGGCGTGTCTAGGCAAGGCAAGGCGTGGCTAAGCAAGTCAAAGCAAGGCAATTCAAGGCGTGGCTAGGCTAGGGAATACGTGGCTAGGCAAGGCAATGCGTGGCTAGGCAAGGCATGTAGTGGCTAGGCAAGGCAAGGCGTGGCTAGGCAAGGCAAGGCAAGGCGTGTCTAGGCAAGGCAAGGCAGGGCAGTTGAGGCCAGGGCGGGTAGGGCAAGGCACGGCAAGGCAAGGCAAGGCTGGGCAGGGGAAACCAGGGCGGGACAGGGCAGGGAAGGGCGTTCTGGACGTTGCAGGGCAGGTCAGATCAGCACAGGCGGGGCAGGGCAAGGCAAGACAAGGTTAGGCTTGGCAAGGCTAGGCAAGGCAAGGCAAGGCAAGGTAACGGAAGACAAGGCAATGCAAGGAAAGGGAAGACAAAGCTAGGCAAGGCAAGGCAAGGCAGAGCAGTGGAGGGCACTGCGGGGCAAAGAAACGAAAGGCGAGGCCAGGCAAAGCAAGGCGTTTCTAGGCAAGGCAAGGCATGGCTAGGCAACGCAAGGCGTGGCTAGGCAAGGCAAGGCGTGACAAGGCAAACAAGGCGTGGCTAGGGAAAGCAAGGCGCGGTTAGTTTAGGCAAGGCTTGCCTAGGCAAGGGAAGCCGTGGCTAGGCAAGGTAAGGCGTAGCTAGTAAAGGCGTGGCTAGGCAAGGCACTTAGTGGCTAGGCAAGGCAAGGCGTTGCTAGGCAAGCAATGCGTGGCTAGAAAGCAAGGCGTGGCTAGGCAAGCAAGGCGTTGGTAGGCAAGGCAAGGCAAGACGTGTCTAGACAAGGCAAGGCAAGGCAAGGAAACGCAAGGCTAGTCAAGGCGTGGCTATTAAAGGCGTGGTTAGGCAAGGCAAGGCGTGGCTAGGTAATGCAAGGCGTGGCTAGGCAAGGAAAGACGTGGCTAGGGAAGGCAAGCTACAAGCAGAATTAATGTGTAGTCATATTACGCGTATTTAGCTCTGAATTGCAAACAATTCTGTATCAACGAACATCGGTGTGCATTGACCACATATTATGTCGGGTATTGTCGCAGCAGCAATGATATGTGTGAATATATACGATGCGTTGATATAAACTGACAGACTTGAGGTTTGATGATTGTTTGAAGATGTCTTATCATATATATGTTTCATATGAAAAACACAATTCTTTTGTATTATTCAAGATTGATGTAATTCGAACATCTTCATTCCCTCAAAACCACGTCAATACGTTAAAATAGAAACAGTATTTAGTGGCACAGAAAGGTAAAAGCGAAGTATTAGTCAACACGTACTTTACAGGTAATAAAAACACTGACAGAGATGATGGTTCGAAAAGTTGAAGGGAATGTTTCCAATTATTATAAACATGTACATTAGGGTAAGATACTCTTTGGTTTAAGTTGCACTTTAGTCCGATTAATATTATTCAAGCTACAAGTAGAATTAATGTGTTGTCATATTACGCGTTTTCAGCTCTGAATTGCACACATATCTGTATCAACGAACATCGGTGTGCAGTGACCACATATTATGTCGGGTATTGTCGCAGCAGCAATGATATGTGTGAATATATACGATGCGTTGTTATAAACAGACAGACTTGAGGTTTGATGATTGTTTGAAGATATTTTATCATATACATGTTTCATATGAAAAACACAATTCTTTTGAAGTATTCAAGATTGATGTAATTCGAACATATTCATTCCCTCAAAACCACGTACATACGTTAAAATATAAACAGTATTTAGTGGCACAGAACGCTAAGATCGAAGTATTAGTCAACACGTAAATTACAGTTAATAAAAAAAACTGACAGAGAAGATGGTTTGAAAAGTTGAAGGGATATGTTTCCAATTATTATAAACATGTAAATTAGGGTAAGATACTCTTTGGTTTAAAGTAGCACTTTCGTCCAATTAATATTATTCAAGCTACAAGCAGAATTAATGTGTTGTCAAATTACGCGTTATTAGCTCTGAATTGAACACATTTCTGTATCAACGAACATCAGCGTGCAGGGACAACATATTTTGTCGGGTATTGTCGCAGCAGCAATGATATGTGTGAATATATAAGATGCGTTGTTATAAACAGACAGACTTGAGGTTTGATGGTTGTTTGAAGATGTCTTATCATATACATGTTTCTTATGAAAAACACAATTCTTTTGAAGTATTCAAGATTGATGTAATTCGAACATCTTAATTCCCTCAAAACCACGTACATACGTTAAAATAGAAACAGTATTTAGTGGCACAGAACGCTAAAATCGAATTATTAGTCAACACGTACATTAAAGGTAATAAAAACACTGACAGAGATGATGGTTCGAAAAGTTGAAGGGAAATGTTTCCAATTATTATAAACATGTACATTATTATAAGATACTCTTTGGTTTAATGTAGCACTTTAGTCCGATTAATATTATTCAAGCTACAAGCAGATTAATGTGTTTTCATATTACGCGTTTTCAGCTCTGAATTGCAAACAATTCTGTATCAACGAACATCGGCGTGCAGTGACCACATATTATGTCGGGTATTGCCGCAGCACCAAAAATATGTGTGAAAATATACGATGCGTTGTTATAAACAGACAGACTTGAGGTTTGATTATTGTTTGAAGATGTCTTACCATATACATGTTTCATTTGAGAAACAAAATTCTTTTGAAGTATACAAGATTGGTGTAATTCGAACATCTTCATTCCCTCAAAACCACGTACATACGTTCAAATATAAACAGTATTTAGTGGCACAGAACGCTAAAATCGAAGTATTAGTCAACACGTACATTACAGGTAATAAATACACTGTCAGAAATGATGGTTCGAAAAGTTGAAGGGAAATGTTTCCAATTATTATAAACATGTACATTAGGGTAAGATACTCTTTGGTTTAAAATTGCACTTTAGTCCGATTAATATTATTCAAGCAAAAAGCAGAATTAATATGTTGTCATATTACGCGTTTTCAGCTCTGAATTGCAAACAATTCTGTATGAACGAACATCGGTGTGCAGTGACCACATATTATGTCGGGTATTGTCGCAGCAGCAATGATATGTGTGAATATATACGATGCGTTGATATAAACAGACAGACTTGAGGTTTGATGATTGTTTGAAGATGTCTTATCATATACATGTTTCATATGAATAACAATTCTTTTGAAGTATTCAAAATTGATGTAATTGGAACATCTTCATTCCCTCAAAACCACGTCAATACGTTAAAATTGAAACAGTATTTAGTGACACAGAACGCTAAAATCGAAGTATTAGTCAACACGTACATTACAGGTAATAAAAACACTGACCGAGAAGATGGTTCGAAAAGTTGAAGGGAACTGTTTCCAATTATTATAAACATGTACATTAGGGTAAGGTACTCTTTGGTTTAAAGTAGCACTTTCGTCGGATTAAGAATACTTTTAATTCGTAAACGATACAAATTGCACATTAATGTAGTCGAAGAGAAACAATTTATTTTTATTCTTAAATGATTTTCCGTATAGCTTGTTGTTGAAAAGTTACGTTATCCATTATATTTTTCAAAATATGAATTATGTTTAAATCGTAAAACAAAAAATCATAAAACGCTATATCCATGCTTCCTGTCTCACAATATGAGCTCACCAGTCGACTTATTTTCGATTTATTTAACAAACGAGAATCGGGAAATGTGTCCCTGAACTCATTCTGGCAAGTTAATTAAGAACGAGACGCCACGTGGTTTTCGACAATGACCACTCGTCGAATTTGTGATAAATTTACAGCAGATTACAACATGGCGTGAATCCGCGCGTCCTGTTTGTCCGATAATCAGAGCAATAAATTTTAATTCTTATTGAATTGTAACAGTTATTTTTCAGTTGTGGTTGCATTACTTTTTCTTTAATGCTGTTTTAAGAACATTGATTATTCTGAATGGCTTTAAATTGCTGGGAGAGGACTGGAAATATTTATCTTCGTACTTGCGTCTAGTATGACAGTAGGTCTGCCCCCGGTCTGTGGTATGAAGATGGAGAGGAAAATTAGTCC
Source organism: Zootermopsis nevadensis (assembly GCF_977971745.1). Classification (NCBI taxonomy): domain Eukaryota; kingdom Metazoa; phylum Arthropoda; class Insecta; order Blattodea; family Termopsidae; genus Zootermopsis; species Zootermopsis nevadensis. The sequence continues at coordinate 7,198,174 of NW_028259153.1, read as the reverse complement.
GAGATTACAGTAAACAACGCTGTCTCTACGTTAGAGGTTAAGAATGTGTCGAGATTAATCTCTCCAGTTCCACACAGCAACATGGAGTTCTCCCCAGCCATGATTTCGTGATTAGTAATCAGGTTACACTTACTTTTGTGTACGGTAGCCATAGGAAAAAATTGAATTCCTCGTGCAATGATTTCCATCTATGATCCATCAATTTCTACGAAGTGAAATTTACCGTTTCTCTCCATTTCAGTATAGTCTTTGATATTGTTACGTTTGTGATTTTCTTATTACAATTGCACTGGGCGCGAATCCTAGCTTCTGTCCGCGAAAGTTGTAAATGTTGATTTATAATTACACGACTCTACTTTAGACCAAACCCCAATCCATATAAATAGGTTCAAAGACGTTCGTTCCACTGTACCTGTGACGACACACAATAGAAAACACCGGAAGTTGCCATAACCCAGAAGGTCACAATCACGCGGCCATTAGTGACATAGAGTAGTTAATTTGATAGCAGTTTTGCACACACCAAGCTTCTCATTAATGCGTCATTCATGTCTTCTTAATCGTCCTACTAAAAAATTGACAGTGGAACCACGGTTCCGGAGAATTAGACGTAAATACGTCTATACGGAAAGGAAGTTTATATACTGGCTTTCTGCTAAATATTTCCTTTATACAAGCTTTACAATTGAGATAAGTTTGATTCAGACATTGATTATTTAACCTGAATTAGTTACGCTTAAGATGGGTCTGTGGTAGCTGAAATATCTTTTTTTTATATTTACTATAAAAATTTGTGATTTCGTCGTCGTTAATAAATTACGTCGTCAATCAACAATGTCAACAGATATTTGTTTATACTCTGCATTGTTGTGTTGGTATAGAAACACAACAACGCCGAGTAAACAAATAACGCTTCACAACAAAAAATCAAAAAAATATCAAGCCAGACGCATGATCACTGCTCCAGAAGCAGCAGACCGCAATCTTGATTATTGACTGACAGTTGGCTTAAAACATCAGAAAAGTGAAAGAAGACGTCATCAAGTATTTGAAGTACCGACTCCAACAACTTCAACAAAGTAAACTGATACTCATTCGATATATTACGATTACGAAAACTATTATGATCGATTTTAAGACGAATATTTGCAAGGGTGAGATAGACGTGGAAGGTTGACTGAACAAGAACATCGACGTAAAGACGTAGCATATCAGATTAGAGAACGCGCTCCGAAACGAACGCCCTGCTCTAGTCTACTATAAAAAATTTTGATTTTCGTTGTCTTCAGGAAATGACGTCTTCAAACAATGTCAACAGATATTTGTTTATACTCTGCATTGTTGTGTTGGTATAGAAACACAACAATGCCGAGTAAACAAATAACGTAATAAATAAACAAATACCAAGCCAGTCGCATTGTCACTGCTCTACAAGCAGCACATCGTCTCCGAACAGCGACAGAAAACTATTTAAGAAATGGAGAAAAGTGAGAGAAGACGTAATAACACCAACAAGGTAATCTGATACTGATAAGAATACTCATTCGAGTCAAAATGCTTACGAAAACTGACGCCTCTGTGTTTAAATTATATTTAGGCGATAAATACAATGAAAGGAAGGGGTTAAAAGACTTGAGTAAGACACAAAACTAACCACCCCTTTGGGGGGGGGGGGGTTAGTTTAGTTTTTTACTCAAGATTTTAACAAATTAATATACAAAAACCTCAGAATTTTAAATTTAAAAAAAAAATGCAAAACTTGCTTTACATATAGATTATAGATATACATAAAGCTAAAAAATTTTCAGCAGAGACGAAAGCATCTACGGAATAGTAAGAGTGAGTGAAGAGGTAATCTTTCAATGCAGGCTTAAATACCTTTATATAATAACTTAGACTTTTAACTGTTGGTGGAAGATTATTAAACAACTTGATACCTGTATAGTAGACTCCTTTTTGATATTTAGTAAGGTTAGGATTTGGCACATAGAGATCATGTTTCAATCTTGTTTTTAAATTATGTACATCTGTATTCCTTTTAAATTTATCTAAGTTTTCCACCACACATGAGAGACAGCAGAGTATAAATTCACTTGCAATTGGAAGTATATTAAATTTACGAAATAATTTTCTACAAGATACCCTGCTTTTGACACCGGCCATTATTCTAATTAATTTGTTTTGCATGTAAAAAGTTGTCAGTGGAACCATGGTTCCGGATAATTTGACATAAATACGTCATACCTGCATTACAATCGAGTAAAGTTTGATTAAGACATTGCTTATTTAAATTGAATTAGTTACGCTTAAGATGGGTCTGTAGTAGATGAATGTAATGTAATGTAATGTAAGGTAACTATGTAGGTAACCATTGTTTATTTGTTGATAAACAGATGACGTTTCCCAGGTAACATAACAATGAAGTTGTGTTACCTAAGAAACTAATTGCTACGTGATCTGTTTACTCGGCATTGTTGTGTTACATTACTGCCGTCAACAATCCGCTTTCGTTATTGCAGAAAGAACTGAGCTGTGAATCGGCTGTAGATAAAGTGCGTCGTAGAATAGATAATTTTGTGCTGGTAAAAACGTTTTAGAATATCACAGGTACTTATCTTATGTAAGAATTATTACATTACATTACATTATAGAGACGTATTTACGTCAGATTCTCCGGAACCGTGGTTCCTCTGTCAACATTTCATATCTTATATGTATGAATCTGTAGTATTACACAATCTGAAAATCGTGTACAACGAACACAGAAAAATACGACCTTGAACACATCCGTATGTGTTTTGTATTGTTCACTGAGGTGAACTCTAGAAACTGTGATGGTAAATAACTGATGGGTGTGTCATAGCATCATTGCTTAATTTAATTAACAGTAATATAAAAGTGATTTATATATTTTCAATTGTGTGTCTTTTAGATCCCGGTGACAGAAGGTGACGTCTTCAAACAATGTCAACAGATATTTGTTTATACTCTGCATTGTTGTGTTGGTATAGAAACACAACAATGCCGAGTAAACAAATAACGTAATAAATAAACAAATACCAAGACAGTCGCATTGTCACTGCTCTACAAGCAGCACATCGTCTCTGAACAGCGACAGAAAACCATTTAAGAAATGAAGGAAAGTGAGAGAAGGTAATCTGATACTGATAATAATACTCATTCAAGTCATTCTGCTTACGAAAACTGACGCCTCTGTGTTTAAATTATATTTAGGCGATAAATACAGTGATAGGAAGGGGTTTAGAAGACTTGGGTAAGACACAAAACTAACCACCCCTTAGTTTAGTTTTTTACTAAAGATTTTAACAAATTAATATACAAAATCCTCAGAATTTTAAATTTTAAAAAGAAATGCAAAACTTGCTTTACGTATAGATTATAGATATACATAAAGCTTAGAAATTTTCAGCAGAGATGAAAGCATCTACGGAATAGTAAGAGTGAGTGAAGAGGTAATATTTCAATGCAGGCTTGAATACATTTATATAATAACTTAGACTTTTAACTGTTGGAAGATTATTAAATAACTTGATACCTGTATAGTAGACTAATTTTTGATATTTAGTAAGGTTAGGATTTGGCACATAGAGATCATGTTTCCATCTTGTATTTAAATTATGTACATCTGTATTTCTTTTAAATTTATCTAAGTTTTCCACCACACATGATAGACAGCAGAGTATAAATTCACTTGCAAGTGGAAGTATATTAAATTTACGAAATAATTTTCTACAAGATACCCTGCTTTTGACACCGGCCATTATTCTAATTAATTTGTTTTGCATGTAAACATTTGTCAGTGGAACCATGGTTCCGGATAATTTGACGTAAATACGTCATACCTGCTTTACAATCGAGTAAAGTTTGATTAAGACATTGCTTATTTAAATTGAATTAGTTACGCTTAAGATGGGTCTGTGGTAGATGAATGTAATGTAATGTAATGTAAAGTAACTATGTAGGTAACCATTGTTTATTTGTTAATAAACAGATGACGTATCCCAGGTAACATAACAATGAAGTTATGTTACCTAAGAAACTAATTGCTACGTGATCTGTTTACTCGGCATTGTTGTGTTACATTACTGCCGTCAACAATCCGCTTTCGTTATTGCAGAAAGAACTGAGCTGTGAATCGGCTGTAGATAAAGTGCGTCGTAGAATAGATAATTTTGTGCTTAATAAAAACGTTTTAGAATATCACAGGTACTTATCTTATGTAAGAATTATTACATTACATTACATTATAGAGACGTATTTACGTCAGATTCTCCGGAACCGTGGTTCCTCTGTCAACATTTCATATCTTATATGTATGAATCTGTAGTATTACAGAATCTGAAAATCGTGTACAATGAACACAGAAAAATACGACCTTGAACACATCCGTATGTGTTTTGTATTGTTCACTGAGGTGAACTCTAGAAACTGTGATGGTGAATAACTGATGGGTGTGTTATAGCTTCATTGCTTAATTTAATTAACAGTAATATAAAAGTGATTTATATATTTTCAATTGTGTGTCTTTTAGATCCCGGTGACAGAAGGTGACGTCTTCAAACAATGTCAACAGATATTTGTTTATACTCTGCATTGTTGTGTTTGTATAGAAACACAACAATGCCGAGTAAACAAATAACGTAATAAATAAACAAATACCAAGCCAGTCGCATTGTCACTGCTCTACAAGCAGCACATCGTCTCCGAACAGCGACAGAAAACTATTTAAGAAATGGAGAAAAGTGAGAGAAGACGTACCGACACCAAAAAGGTAATCTGATTCTGATAATAATACTCATTCAAGTCATACTGCGCATTCAAGGGTTAGAAAACTTGGATAAGACACAAAACTAACCACCCCTTGGGGGGGGGGTTAGTTTACTTTCTTACTCAATGGGGAACTTCATACTTATGATTCAATTTAAGATTTTAGAGTGATTAATTCAAGGAGTATGAGATGGTTGAGACATGAACCGCACAAAATTTAACAGATTCAATTGACTTTAGGTAGGTGGATGATCTGAACACAACAATGAACCTTAAGAGTTCCATAATATAAAGCAAGAATTTTGACGTAAATACGTCTACACGGAAGGGACATTCGGCAAAAAAGCGTAACGGAGATGTGTAGGATCCGTATCCGTAACGTCGTGTTTGTTTATTTCAGACGTAATCCAGGGCGAGCCTCAGCTACTGGGCGGGCGACAGGTGGCGGATAGTGATATGAGGGTTAGCTGCGAATAAGGGGCAGTCCCGGACCGAGGCTGCAAGACCGGAGAGTGTGCGAGTGTAGCTGGTGGCAGGCTACACCCATCAAATACCACATGAGCTCAGTGCCCCCACTGCCTTTTGGGTAGGGGAGGAATCCCCAAAGGCTAAGGGAAGGAAAACCCTGACAGAAAACCAAGGGTAGAAGGGGCTGCATAGGAATAGAGAAACCAGTCCTTCTAAGGGAAAGAACCCGGAATAAAAACTTCTGGAGGACGGGGGGGGTTGCACATCGGACTACCAACCCAATTCTGGAAGAAGCTCACACACTGAAAGGGCCGTAGTGCTAGAGAAGAAGAGGTTGGAGCAGAAGCGCACATGTAATGAAGAAATTCGAAACTTTCATTTCGTTTGTATGTATTCTTCCTTTGTGTGTGTCTGAGTTTGTGTGCGTGCGTTTGGGTGTGTGTATGTGGCGTGGGGCGTGGGGCGTGTGGGGCCTGGTGTCCTGTCGTGTTGTATCGTGTGGTTTGGTGTGTTGCGTGGTGTGTTCTGCAGTCGTGTTGCGTCGTGTCGTGTCGTCGTGTGATGTCGTGTCGTGTCGTCGTGTGATGTCGTGTCGTGTGGTGTACTGTGGTGTGGGCCGACACGACACGACACGACACGACACGACACGACGCCACACTACACGACGCCACACGACACGACGCCACACGACACGACTGCACACGACACGACGCCACACGACACAACGCCACACGACACGACTGCACACGACACGACGCCACACGACACAACGCCACACGACACGACGCCACACGACACGACGCCACACTACACGACTGCACACGACACGACATGACACCACACGACACGACGCCATACGACACGACGCCACACGACACGACACCACACACCACGCGACACGTCAGCACACCACACGACACGACACTACACGACTGCACACCACACCACACCACACCACACCACACGACATGACACGACAAGACACCACCCCCACACCACGCCCCAGACGCCCCACACGCCACACACACACCCAAGCGCGCGCGCACACGCACACACACACACAGAGGAGGAAGACGTACAAACGTAATGAAAGTTTCGATATTCATTACATGTCCTTCTTCTTCTTCTTTACCACTACGGCCCTTTTAGTGTGTCAGCTTCTTCCAGAATTGGGTTCTTAGCCCGATGTCCAACCCCCATAGTCCTCCAGAAGTTTTTATTCCGGGTTCTTTCCCTTAGAAGGATTGGTTTCTCTATTCCTATGCAGCCCCTTCAACCCTTGGTTTTCTGTCTGGGTTTTCCTTCCCTGTTTTAAAGAAGTAATTGTTTTGTTTGTTTGTTCCGAAATGTAAATCGATCAATCGATAAGGAACATGAATGATACTTTATTATCTTAATTATAATAAATTTTAAATAAAATTATATTGTGATCAGACGGATTAAAATAAATAATTGATATAATTGTTTTATTTCCATTGTCATAAATATTGTACAGATTTCTTCCAATTTTGGGATGTGGTCTCCAGAAACCAAGTTTTATTGCTGGAGAGTGGCCATGTTTGAAGAATATTCAGATTGCATATTTGTTAGAATGTGGAACAGGAAATCTACCTTTTAGTTTTTAGTTTTCATTTTTATGTTTGATTAGTGGAGTTAGGCTTTGAAATTTTCTATTATGATATATATTTAAAAAATGCTTTTTCATAGGTCAAAAAGCATACATAGAGATTATGTGAATTTAAAGTTAAATTTGATAAATTATGCATGGAAATAGTTAAATAAATGGAATGATTGTTAATTTATAAATAATGATAGTTCATCATATAAATTGGAGTATTAAAACATCAGTAGGTCTCACAAGTTCTCTGCAGAATATATTTGTTTTAATTTGGAATGAAGATTCTTCTCCATAATTGCAAAATCTTTGAGGTGGCAAGAAGGGTTGCGTCATTCAGTTTCCATCAATTAACCTCAAATACAGTAAAAAAAATGAATTAAATATTAATAACGCTAATAAGAATAACTTCATGGGCAACAGAATTTTGTAGACGAAAATCCCTACGTTCACAGGTCGTGTAATTGTTTCTGTCCCGACGCAGAAGCACTGAAATGTAACTCATCTGTGAGGATTAATACCACGTCACTTTTATGACAATTTAAGCAGTCGCTTTTATGTAACACTTTTAACGGGAGTAACAAAAAGCTAAGCGAGTTTTGTGAAACAATATACTGAGGAAAATCTCAGGCGGGATCTATGGGAGATAGGAGTTGAAGGAGACTGGATTTTGTTGGCTCAGGACAGGGTCCGGTGGAGGGCTTTGGTTAATTCGTTGATGAACCTTCGGGTTTTATAAGCCATCTGGTTGGTTGGGTCCACTATTTGGGAAGCCTGAGGGGAAGAGACCACTGGGGAGACCTAGACGTAGATGGGAGGATAATGTCAGGCGGGATCTATGGGAGATAGGAGTTGAAGGAGACTGGATTTTGTTGGCCCAGGACAGGGTCCGATGGAGGGCTTTGGTTAGTTCGGTGATGAATCTTCGGGTTCCGTAAGGCATCTGGTTGGTTGGGTCCACTATTTGGGAAGCCTGAGGGGAAGAGGCCTCAGGGGAGACCTAGACGTAGATGGGAGGATAATCTCAGGCGGGATCTATGGGAGATAGGAGTTGAAGGAGACTGGATTTTTTTGGCCCAGGACTGAGTTCGTTGGAGGGCTTTGGTTAGTTCGGTGATGAACCTTCGGGTTCCATAAGCCATCTAGTTGGTTAATTAGTTATGATCATGTTCAATCAGAATAAAACTTTTGAGTCGAATGCAGATAACCTTGAAAGCAGTAATCTGTTCCAATTCCGGAGCACGTGATATTTAACGGTATTTAAAAGAGTGAGATGTGACGGAAGGTAAACAAATTGAACTCAAATATGTAAGATGGGTAAAGGTATACTCTGGGTTATTACCAACGTTGAGAAGGAACCAGTTGCGTCCAGCTTTATCAGGAAGATGTCGCTTCGAATAGTTAGAAGCAGCTGAATTTGGAGGAAATTACGGCACGAAGCCGTCTGATATCTACAAATTTTAAAGTGAAATGAAAATTTATGTCGTATAGGGCGTCTAGCACGTGACCTACCGATAGAGTAAACTCGCCCCTTGGAAGGAAAAATACGAGGAGAAGGTCTGTGGGGATTGTTCAGCGACGCACTTTCTGAATGTTCATTTTCGTGACACCGATTTAGCTTCAAATTTCTCTTCCACAGTTCATTGGCCTCCTATGTAGTGCGGGAGAGGCGAAGTTCCAGGCAGTGGAAAGGAACTTACGCGTTAAGTGTACCAGTGACTGAGAACTCACTTTGGCGACTCCCGTTTCATTTCTGCACGACGCCGGTAGTCGGAACAACTTCCATGTTTAGCGAATTATGTTCCGCGTTGAGCCAACGTCTCCGGACTTGCGGATAAGGAACTGCTCTGTTATGCATCTATTCGTAGAACACAAAATTCCGTCCTCCGCGTACGTTTGCCGATTTACGAGGACTTTCGGAATCTCGTGTACTTTGCGATATAACCAGCTCTCGGTCTTTTTAAGAGACTGAAATTTCTGTACGGAAATCGTTTTGGTACCGAATCCTTCCGTATAAGAAGCAGGAATAATTTACTCACTGCAGGGCACGAGGCTTTTTTTTATCAGAGTCCGTTGTGTGATATCACGCGCGTTCATTGAGTGGCGATGTTAAGAATTCTTCGAAATATAAATTTATTTAATAACACTTTAATTACGTTAGTACCTTAATTATGTGCGTACGCCATACGCATGGTAAAGGAAGACCACGAAAGGATAAAACAGCGTATTTACAGGACCAATGAAACGTGGAAAATTACGGGCGTGTTAATTAGAGCTGACGGAAGTCTAAAGCAAGAAACGGAATTGGTTTGTAGGATTTGAAGTTATCACGGCGGTGAGTCTGCGTTTAGGCAAGGCAAGGCTTGGCTAGGCAAGGGAAGGCGTGGCTAGTCAAGTTAAGGTAAGGCAGGTCTGGTGAGGGCAGGGCAGGGCAAGGCAGGGCAAGGCAAGGCAAGGCAAGGCAAGGCAAAGCAGGGCAAGGCAAGGCAGGGCAGGGCAGGGCAGGCAGGGCATTCCAGGGCAGGGCAAGTCAAGGTAAGGCAGGGCAGGGCAGGGCGAAGCTAAGCAAAGCAAGGCAAAGCAAGGCGTGGCTAGGCAAGGCAAGGCAAGTCTAGGCAAGTCCAGGCAAGGCAAGGCAAGGGAAGGCAAGGCAGGGCAGCGCAGGGCAGGGCGGAGCAAGGGCAAGGCAGGGCAAAGCAAGGCAAGGCAAGACAAGGCAAGGCAAGGCAAGGCAAGGCAAGCAAGGCAAGGCAAGGCGTGGCTAGGCAAAGCAAGGCGTGGCTAGGCACGACAAGGCGTGGCTAAGCAAGGGAAGGCGTGGCTAGGCAAGGCAAGGCGTGCCTAGGCAAGGCAAGGCAAGGTAAAGCGTGGCTAGGCATGGTAAGGCAAGGCAAGGTAATATAATGTATTGTTAGGTAAGGAAAGGCAATGTAATGCAAGGCAATGCAAGGCAAGGCAATGTAATGTAACGTAAGATAATGTAATGTAATCCAAGGCAAGGAAAGGCAAGGCAAGTCTAGGCAAGTCCAGGCAAGGCAAGGCAAGGGAAGGCAAGGCAGGGCAGCGCAGGGCAGGGCGGGGCAAGGGCAAGGCAGGGCAAGGCAAGGCTAGGCAAAGCAAGGCGTGGCTAGGCACGGCAAAGCGTTGCTAAGCAAGGGAAGGCGTGGCTAGGCAAGGCAAGGCGTGCCTAGGCAAGGCAAGGCAAGGTAAAGCGTGGCTAGGCAAGGTAAGGCAAGGCAAGGTAATATAATGTATTGTTAGGTAAGGAAAGGCAATGTAATGCAAGGCAATGCAAGGCAAGGCAATGTAATGTAATGTAAGGTAACGTAAGATAATGTAATGTAATCCAAGGCAAGGCAAGTCAAGGAAAGGAAAGGCAAGGCAAGGATAGGCAAGGCGTTGCTAGGCAAGGCCAGGGAAGGTAAGGCGTTGCTAGGCAAGGCAAGGCAAGGCAGGGCAAGAGTGAACAAGGCAATGCAAGGCAAGGCAAACTAAGGCAAGGCGTTGCTAAGCAAGGCAAGGCAAGGCGTGGCTATGAAAGGGAAGTCCTGGCTAGGCAAGGCAAGGCGTGGCTAGGCAAGGCAAGGTAAGGCAAAGCAAGGAAAGACAGGGCAAGGAAGGGCAAATCAAGGCAAGGCAAGGCAGGAAAAGGCAAGGCAAGGTAAGGCGTGGCTAGGCAAGACAAGGCAAGGCGTTTCTAGGCAAGGTAAGGCAAAGCAAGGAAAGACAGGGCAAGGAAGGGCAAATCAAGGCAAGGCAAGGCAGGACAAGGCAAGGCAAGGTAAGGCGTGGCTAGGCAAGACAAGGCAAAGCGTGGCTAGGCAAGGCAAGGTGTCGCTAGGCAAGGCAAGGCGTGGCTACGTAAGTCAAGGCTTCGCTAGGCAAGGCAAAGCGTGGCTAGGCAAGGCAAGGCAAGCAAGGCAAGGCAAGGCAAGGCGTGGCTATGCAAGTGAAGGCTTTGCTAGACAAGGCAAGGCGTCTCTAGACAACGCAAAGCGTGGCTAAGCAAGGCAAGGCGTGGCTAGGCAAGGCAAGGTAAGGCAAAGCAAGGCAAGGCAGGGCAAGGAAGAGCAAAGGAAGGCAAGGCAAGGCAGGGCAAGGCAAGACAATGCAGAGTAGGGGAGGCCAGGGCGGGGCAGGGCAGCAGAGGACGGGGCATGGCGGAACAGGGTAATGCACGGCAGGGAATAGCAGGTCATGGTGAACAGGGCATGGCAGGTCATGGAGAACAGGGCATGGCAGGTCATGGAGAAAAAGGCAGGGCAGGGCAAGGCAAGGCAAGGCAAGTCAAGGCAAGGCAAGGCAAGACAGTGCAGGGGAAGGCATGGCGGGGCAATACAGGGCAGGGCGATCAGGTCGTTGCAAAGCAGAGCATGTCGGGACAGGCGTGGCAGGGCAAGACAATTTAAGGTAAGGCAAGGGAAGGCTAGGTAAGGCAAGGCAAGGCAAAGCAAGGCAAGGCAATGTAAGGTAATGCAAGGAAAGGCTAGGCAAGGCAAGGCGTGGCTAGGCAAGGCAAGGCGTAGCTAGTTAAGGAAAGGCGAAGCTATTAAAGGCAAGGCTTCGCTAGGCAAGGCAAGCCGTGGTTAGGCAAGGCAAGGCGTGGGTAGGCAAGGCAAGGCAAGCAAGGCTAGCTAGGCAAGGCAAGGCTAAGCAGGGCAAGACAGGGCAAGTCAAGGCAAGGCAAGGCGTGGCTAGGCAAAGCAATGTAAGGCAGGGCAAGGCAATGAAAGGCAAGGAAAGGCAAGCCAAGGCAAGGCAAAGCGTGGCTAGGTAAGGCAAGGCGTGGCTAGGCAAGGCAAGGCGTGGTTAGGCAAGGCAAGGCGTGGCTATTCAAGGCAAAGTAAGGCTAGGCCAGGCAAAGGTAAGGCAAAGCAGGGCAAAGCAGGGCAAGGCAGGGCAAAGCAAGGCAAGGCAGGGCAAGGCAAGGCAAGGCAGAGCAATGGAGGGGAGGGCGGGGCAAAGAAACGAAAGGCGAGGCTAGGCAAGGCAAGGCATGGCTAGGCAACGCAAGGTGTGGCTAGGGAAAGCAAGGCAAGGCAAGGCGTGGCTAGTCAAGGGAAGACGTGGCTAGGCAAGGCAAGGCGTGGCTAGGCAAGGCAAGTCGTGGCTAGTTAAGGCAAGGCGTGTCTAGGCAAGGCAAGGCGTGGCTAAGCAAGGCAAAGGAAGGCAATTCAAGGCGTGGCTAGGGAAGGGAAGACGTGGCTAGGCAAGGCAAGGCGTGGCTAGGCAAGGCATGTAGTGGCTAGGCAAGGCAAGGCGTGTCTAGGCAAGGCAAGGCAAGGCGCGTCTAGGCAAGGCAAGGCAGGGCAGTTGAGGCCAGGGCAGGGAGGGCAAGGCACGGCAAGGAAAGGCAAGGCTGGGCAGGGGAAGCCAGGGCGGGACAGGGCAGGGAAGGGCGTTCTGGACGTTGCAGGGCAAGTCAGATTAGCACAGGCGGGGCGGGGCAAGGCAAGACAAGGTTAGGCTAGGCAAGGCTAGGCAAGGCAAGGCAAGGCAACGGAAGACAAGGCAATGCAAGGAAAGGGAAGACAAAGCTAGGCAAGGCAAGGCAAGGCAGAGCAGTGGAGGGCAGGGCGGGGCAAAGAAACGAAAGGCGAGGCCAGGCAAAGCAAGGCGTATCTAGGCAAGGCAAGGCATGGCTAGGCAACGCAAGGCGTGGCTAGGCAAGGCAAGGCGTGACAAGGCAAACAAGGCGTGGCTAGGGAAAGCAAGGCGCGGCTAGTTTAGGCAAGGCTTGGCTAGGCAAGGGAAGCCGTGGCTAGGCAAGGCAAGGCGTGGCTAGTAAAGGCGTGGCTAGGCAAGGCATGTAGTGGCTAGGCAAGGCAAGGCGTGGCTAGGCAAGCAAGGCGTGGCTAGGCAAGCAAGGCGTGGCTAGGCAAGCAAGGCGTGAGTAGGCAAGGCAAGGCAAGACGTGTCTAGACAAGGCAAGCCAAGGCAAGGCAACGCAAGGCTAGTCAAGGCGTGGCAAGTAAAGGCGTGGCTAGGCAATTCAAGGCGTGGCTAGGTAAGGCTAGGCGTGGCTAGGCAAGGAAAGGCGTGGCTAGGCAAGGCAAGCTACAAGCAGAATTAATGTGTTGTCATATTACGCGTTTTCAGCTCTGAATTGCACACAATTCTGTATCAACGAACATCGGCGTGCAGTGACCACATATTATGTCGGGTATTGCCGCAGCACCAAAAATATGTGTGAAAATATACGATGCGTTGTTATAAACAAACAGACTTGAGGTTTGATGATTGTTTGAAGATGTCTTACCATATACATGTTTCATATGAAAAACACAATTCTTTTGAAGTATTCAAGATTGATGTAAATCGAACATCTTCATTCCCTCAAAACCACGTCAATACGTTAAAATAGAAACAGTATTTAGTGGCACAGAAAGCTAAAATCGAAGTATTAGTCAACACGTACTTTACAGGTAATAAAAACCCTGACAGAGATGATGGTTCGAAAAGTTGAAGGGAAATGTTACCAATTATTATAAACATGTACATTAGGGTAAGATACTCTTTGGTTTAAATTGCACTTTTGTCCGATTAATATTATTCAAGCTAAAAGCAGACTAATGTGTTGTCATATTACGCGTTTTCAGCTCTGAATTGCACACATATCTGTATCAACGAACATCGGTGTGCAGTGAAAACATATTATGTCGGGTATTGTCGCAGCAGCAATGATATGTGTGAATATATAAGATGCGTTGTTATAAACAGACAGACTTGAGGTTTGATGGTTGTTTGAAGATGTCTTATCATATACATGTTTCTTATGAAAAACACAATTCTTTTGAAGTATTCAAGATTGATGTAATTCGAACATCTTCATTCCCTCAAAACCACGTACATACGTTAAAATAGAAACAGTATTTAGTGGCACAGAACGCTAAAATCGAATTATTAGTCAACACGTACATTAAAGGTAATAAAAACGCTGTCAGAGATGATGGTTCGAAAAGTTGAAGGGAAATGTTTCCAATTATTATAAACATGTACATTAGGATAAGATACTCTTTGGTTTAATGTAGCACTTTAGTCCGATTAATATTATTCAAGCTAAAAGCAGACTAATGTGTTTTCATATTACGCATTTTCAGCTCTGAATTGCAAACAATTCTGTATCAACGAACATCGGCGTGCAGTGACCACATATTATGTCGGGTATTGCCGCAGCACCAAAAATATGTGTGAAAATATACGATGCGTTGTTATAAACAGACAGACTTGAGGTTTGATTATTGTTTGAAGATGTCTTACCATATACATGTTTCATTTGAGAAACAAAATTCTTTTGAAGTATTCAAGATTGGTGTAATTCGAACATCTTCAATCCCTCAAAACCACGTACATACGTTAAAATAGAAACAGTATTTAGTGGCACAGAACGCTAAAATCGAAGTATTAGTCAACACGTACTTTACAGGTAATAAAAACACTGACCGAGAAGATGGTTCGAAAAGTTGAAGGGAACTGTTTCCAATTATTATAAACATGTACATTAGGGTAAGATACTCTTTGGTTTAAAGTAGCACTTTCGTCGGATTAAGAATACTTTTAATTCGAAAACGATACAAATTGCACATTAATGTAGTCGAAGAGAAACAATTTATTTTTATTCTTAAATGATTTTCCGTATAGGTTGCTATTGAAAAGTCACGTTATCCATTATATTTTTCAAAATATGAATTATGTTTAAATCGTAAAACAAAAAATCATAAAACGCTATATCCATGCTTCCTGTCTCACAATATGAGCTCACCAGTCGACTTATTTTCGATTTATTTAACAAACGAGAATCGGGAAATGTGTCCCTGAACTCATTCTGGCAAGTTAATTAAGAACGAGACGCCACGTGGTGTTCGACAATGACCACTCTTCGAATTTGTGATAAATTTACAGCAGATTACAACATGGCGTGAATCCGCGCGGCCTGTTTGTCCGATAATCAGAGCAATAAATTTTAATTCTTATTGAATTGTAACAGTTATTTTTCAGTTGTGGTTGCATTACTTTTTTTTTAATGGTGTTTTAAGAACATTGATTATTCTGAATGGCTTTAAATTGCTGTTAGAGGACTGGAAATATTTATCTTCGTACTTGCGTCTAGTATGACAGTAGGTCTGACCCCGGTCTGTGGTATGAAGACGGAGAGGAAAATTAGTCCGAGATTACAGTAAACAACGCTGTCTCTACGTTAGAGGTTAAGAATGTGTCGAGATTAATCTCTCCAGTTCCACACAGCAACATGGAGTTCTCCCCAGCCATGATTTCGTGATTAGTAATCAGGTTACACTTACTTTTGTGTACGGTAGCCATAGGAAAAAATTGAATTCCTCGTGCAATGATTTGCATCTATGATCCATCAATTTCTACGAAGTAAAATTTACCGTATCTCTCCATATCAGTATAGTCTTTGACATTGTTACGTTTGTGATTTACTTATTACAATTGCACTGGGCGCGAATCCTAGCTTCTGTCCGCGAAAGTTGTAAATGTTGATTTGTAATTACACGACTCTACTTTAGACCATATAAATAGGTTCAAAGACGTTCGTTCCACTGTACCTGTGACGACACACAATAGAAAACACCGGAAGTTGCCATAACCCAGAAGGTCACAATCACGCGGCCATTAGTGACATAGAGTAGTTAATTTGATAGCAGTTTTGCACACACCAAGCTTGTCATTAATGCGTCATTCATGTCTTCTTAATCGTCCTACTAAAAAATTGACAGTGGAACCACGGTTCAGGAGAATTAGACGTAAATACGTCTATACGGAAAGGAAGTTTATATACTGGCTTTCTGCTAAATATTTCCTTTATACAAGCTTTACAATTGAGATAAGTTTGATTAAGACATTGATTATTTAACCTGAATTAGTTACGCTTAAGATGGGTCTGTGGTAGCTGAAATATCTTTTTTTTATATTTACTAAAAAAATTTGTGATTTCGTCGTCGTTAATAAATTACGTTGTCAATCAACAATGTCAACAGATATTTGTTTATACTCTGCATTGTTGTGTTGGTATAGAAACACAACAATGCCGAATAAACAAATAACGCTTCACAACAAAGAAATCAAAAAATATCAAGCCAGTCGCATGATCACTGCTCCAGAAGCAGCAGACCGCAATCTTGATTATTGACTGACAGTTGGCTTAAAACATCAGAAAAGTGAAAGAAGACGTCATCAAGTATTTGAAGTACCGACTCCAACAACTTCAACAAGATAAACTGATACTCATTCGATATATTACGATTACGAAAACTATTATGAACGATTTTAAGACGAATATTTGCAAGGGTGGAGATAGACGTGGAAGGTTGACTGAACAAGAACATCGACGTAAAGACGTACAATATCAGATTAGAGAACGCGCTCCGAAAAAAACGCCCTGCTCTAGTCTACTATAAAAAATTTTGATTTTCGTTGTCTTCAGGAAATGACGTCTTCAAACAATGTCAACAGATATTTGTTTATACTCTGCATTGTTGTGTTGGTATAGAAACACAACAATGCCGAGTAAACAAATAACGTAATAAATAAACAAATACCAAGCCAGTCGCATTGTCACTGCTCTACAAGCAGCACATCGTTTCCGAAAAGCGACAGAAAACTATTTAAGAAATGGAGAAAAGTGAGAGAAGACGTACTAACACCAACAAGGTAATCTGATACTGATAAGAATACTCATTCGAGTCAAACTGCTTACGAAAACTGACGCCTCTGTGTTTAAATTATATTTAGGCGATAAATACAATGAAAGGAAGGGGTTAAAAGACTTGAGTAAGACACAAAACTAACCACCCCTTTGGGGGGTGTTAGTTTAGTTTTTTACTCAAGATTTTAACAAATTAATATACAAAAACCTCAGAATTTTAAATTTTAAAAAAAATGCAAAACTTGCTTTACATATAGATTATAGATATACATAAAGCTTAAAAATTTTCAGCAGAGACGAAAGCATCTACGGAATAGTAAGAGTGAGTGAAGAGGTAATCTTTCAATGCAGACTTAAGAACCTTTATATAATAACTTAGACTTTTAGCTGTTGATGGAAGATTATTAAACAACTTGATACCTGTATAGTAGACTCCTTTTTGATATTTAGTAAGGTTAGGATTTGTCACATAGAGATCATGTTTCAATCTTGTATTTAAATTATGTACATCTGTATTCCTTTTAAATTTATCTAAGTTTTCCACCACACATGATAGACAGCAGAGTATAAATTTACTTGCAAGTGGAAGTATATTAAATTTACGAAATAATTTTCTACAAGATACCCTGCTTTTGACACCGGCCATTATTCTAATTAATTTGTTTTGCATGTAAAAAGTTGTCAGTGGAACCATGGTTCCGGATAATTTGACGTAAATACGTCATACCTGCTTTACAATCGAGTAAAGTTTGATTAAGACATTGCTTATTTAAATTGAATTAGTTACGCTTAAGATGAGTCTGTGGTAGAAGAATGTAATGTAATGTAATGTAAGGTAACTATGTAGGTAACCATTGTTTATTTGTTGATAAACAGATGACGTTTTCCAGGTAACATAACAATGAAGTTATGTTACCTAAGAAACTAATTGCTACGTGATCTGTTTACTCGGCATTGTTGTGTTACATTACTGCCGTCAACAATCCGCTTTCGTTATTGCAGAAAGAACTGAGCTGTGAATCGGCTGTAGAATAAGTGCGTCGTAGAATAGATAATTTTGTGCTGGTAAAAACGTTTTAGAATATCACAGGTACTTATCTTATTTAAGAATTATTACATTACATTACATCATAGAGACGTATTTACGTCCGATTCTCCGGAACCGTGGTTCCTCTGTCAACATTTCATATCTTATGTGTATGAATCTGTAGTATTACAGAATCTGAAAATCGTGTACAATGAACACAGAAAAATACGACCTTGAACACATCCGTATGTGTTTTGTATTGTTCACTGAGGTGAACTCTAGAAACTGTGATGGTAAATAACTGATGGGTGTGTTATAGCTTCATTGCTTAATTTAATTAACAGTAATATAAAAGTGATTTATATATTTTCAATTGTGTGTCTTTTAGATCCCGGTGACAGAAGGTGACGTCTTCAAACAATGTCAACAGATATTTGTTTATACTCTGCATTGTTGTGTTGGTTTAGAAACATAACAATGCCGAGTAAACAAATAACGTAATAAATAAACAAATACCAAGACAGTCGCATTGTAACTGCTCTACAAGCAGCACATTGTCTCCGAACAGAGACAGAAAACTATTTAAGAAATGGAGAAAAGTGAGGTAAGACGTACCGACACCAACAAGGTAATCTGATACTGATAATAATACTCATTCAAGTCATACTGCGCATTCAAGGGTTAAAACACTTGGATAAGACACAAAACTAACCACCCCTTTGGGGGGGGGGGGTTAGTTTAGTTTCTTACTCAATGGGGAACTTCATACTTATGATTCAATTTAACATTTTAGAGTGATTAATTCAAGGAGTAGGAGATGGTTGAGACATGAACCGCACAAAATTTAACAGATTCAATTGACTTTAGGTAAGTGGATGATCTAAACACGACAATGAATCTTAAGAGTTCCATAATATAAAGCAAGAATTTTGACGTAAATACGTCTACACGGAAGGGACATCAGTCGTAATCCAGGGCGAGCCTCAGATACTGGGCGGGCGACAGGTGGCGGATAGTGATATGAGGGTTAGCTGCGAATAAGGGGCAGTCCCGGACCGAGTCGGCAAGACCGGAGAGCGTGGGAGTGTAGCTGGTGGCAGCCTACACCCATCAAATACCACATGAGCTCAGTGCCGCCACTGCCTTGTGGGTAGGGGAGGAATCCCCAAAGGCTAAGGGAAGGAAAACCCTTACAGAAAACCAAGAATAGAAGGGGCTGCATGGGAATAGAGAAACCAGTCCTTCTAAGGGAAAGAACCCGGAATAAAAACTTCTGGAGGACGGGGGGGGGGGTTGCACATCGGACTACCAACCCAATTCTGGAAGAAGCTCACACACTGAAAGGGCCGTAGTGCTAGAGAAGAAGAGGTTGGAGCAGAAGCGCACATGTAATGAAGAAATTCGAAACTTTCATTTCGTTTGTATGTATTCTTCCTTTGTGTGTGTCTGTGTGTGTGTGCGTGCGTTTGGGTGTGTGTATGTGGCGTGGGGCGTGGGGCGTGGGGCGTGTGGGGCCTGGTGTCCTGTCGTGTTGTATCGTGTGGTTTGGTGTGTTGTGTGGTGTGTTCTGCAGTCGTGTCGCGTCGTGTCGTGTCGTCGTGTGCTGTCGTGTCGTGTGGTGTACTGTGGTGTGGGCCGACACCACACGACACGACGCCACACGACACGACGCCACACGACACGACGCCACACGACACGACGCCACACGACACGACTGCACACGACACGACTACACACGACACGACGCCACACGACACTACGCCACACGACACGACGCCACACGACACGACGCCACACTACACGACTGCACACGACACGACTTGACGCCACACGACACGACGCCACACGACACGACGCCACACGACACGACACGACACACCACGCGACACGTCAGCACACCACACGACACGACACTACACGACTGCACACCACACCACACCACACCACACGACACGACACGACATGACACCACCCCCACACCACGCCCCAGACGCCCCACACGCCACACACACACCCAAGCGCGCGCGCACACGCACACACACACACACACAGAGGAGGAAGACGTACAAACCTAATGAAAGTTTCGATATTCATTACATGTTCTTCTTCTTCTTCTTTACCACTACGGCCCTTTCAGTGTGTCAGCTTCTTCCAGAATTGGGTTCTTAGCCCGATGTCCAACCCCCATAGTCCTCCAGAAGTTTTTATTCCGGGTTCTTTCCCTTAGAAGGATTGGTTTCTCTATTCCTATGCAGCCCCTTCAACCCTTGGTTTTCTGTCAGGGTTTTCCTTCCCTGTTTTAAAGAAGTAATTGTTTTGTTTGTTTGTTCCGAAATGTAAATCGATCAATCGATAAGGAACATGAATGATATTTTATTATCTTAATTATAATAAATTTTAAATAAAATTATATTGTGACCAGACGGATTAAAATAAATAATTGATATAATTGTTTTATTTCCATTGTCATAAATATTGTACAGATTTCTTCCAATTTTGGGCTGTGGTCTCCAGAAACCAAGTTTTATTGCTGGAGAGTGGCCATGTTTGAAGAATATTCAGAATGCATATTTGTTAGAATGTGGAACAGGAAATCTACCTTTTAGTTTTTAGTTTTCAATTTTATGTTTGATTAGTGGAGTTAGGCTTTGAAATTTTCTATTATGATATATATTTAAAAAATGCTTTTTCATAGGTTAAAAAGCATACATAGAGATTATGTGAATTTGAAGTTAAATTTGATAAATTATGCATGGAAATAGTTAAATAAATGGAATGATTGTTAATTTATAAATAATGATAGTTCATCATATAAATTGGAGTATTAAAACATCAGTAGGTCTCACAAGTTCTCTGCAGAATATATTTGTTTTAATTTGGAATGAAGATTCTTCTCCATAATTGCAAAATCTTTGAGGTGGCAAGAAGGGTTGCTTCAATGCGTCATTCAGTTTCCATCAATTAACCTCAAATACAGTAAATAAAAATGCGATTAAATATTAATAAAGCTAATAAGAATAACTTCATGGGCAACAGAATTTTGTAGACGAAAATCCCTACGTTCACAGGTCGTGTAATTGTTTCTGTCCCGACGCAGAAGCACGGAAATGTAACTCATCTGTGAGGATTAATACCACGTCACTTTTATGACAATTTAAGCAGTCGCTTTTGTGTAACACATTTAACGGGAGTAACACAAAAGCTAAGCGAGTTTTGTGAAACAAAATACTGAGGAAAATCTCAGGCGGGATCTATGGGAGATAGGAGTTGAAGGAGACTGGATTTTGTTGGCCCAGGACAGGGTCCGGTGGAGGGCTTTGGTTAATTCGGTGATGAACCTTCGTGTTCCGTAAGCCATCTGGTTGGTTGGGTCCACTATTTTGAAGCCTGAGGGGAAGAGACCGCTGGGGAGACCTAGACGTAGATGGGAGGATAATGTCAGGCGGGATCTATGGGAGATAGGAATTGAAGGAGACTGGAGTTTGTTGGCCCAGGACAGGGTCCGTTGGAGGGCTTTGGTTAATTCGGTGATGAACCTTCGGGTTCCGTAAGCCATCTGGTTGGTTGGGTCCACTATTTGGGAAGCCTGAGGGGAAGAGACCTCTGGGGAGACCTAAACGTAGATGGGAGGATAATGTCAGGCGGGATCTATGGGAGATAGGAGTTGGAGACTGGAGTTTGTTGGCCCAGGACAGAGTCCGGTGGAGGGCTTTGGTTGGTTCGGTCGATGAACCTTCTGGTTCCGTAAGCCATCTAGTTAGTTAGTTAATTAGTAAGTAACTTAGTTCTTTCAGTTGTGTGTTCGTAAGGAGACGAATGTAATTTAATCTACCTTCTGAGACTCTTCGGAATTGTTAACTGTCTTTTCAAGGTAACTTTTGTAGAAGAAAACGGTATCAACGAGACGTGTTTTGAACCAAAGTTACAGTCTCGAACTGTTTCATAAAGCTTCCTACATGTCTTCAGGGTTCGTTCTTCAGTATCTCACACATTTATTACCTAGTATACAAGTTGAAATAAAATTCTTCGTAAGCGTAAACGATATATTCTTACTTCTGTCTCCGCCTATTGTACACAGAGAATGCAATATTTTGCAAGTACGGCGGTAGAGACGTCAACATTCTAATGATCATCAGACATAATTGTAGGCTATAGCCATCAAATGACAGAATGGAAGGTCACACCAATGGAAAACACGAATTATGGATTCATTCAACGACCTAGGTGATGATCCATTTAGAGCACTTCCGACATTTTCTGCTGTCAAAGTTCTGAATCTTTACGTAATGTAACAACGAAGAAGAAACATTTTCGTAAATTATGCAATTTAGAACACAATTTTACCTAATATAAAGCAAAGGGCAGTTTCTTCCACCCCTTTTTATTATAAATGAATATACGATTCGAATTTCGAACGTCGAGGTTGTCAAAATGGTATTAACGTTTTCTGACGCGTGTAGTTTTAGTCTCGAATAATTAGGAAGGGTCTTCATTAAATATGTTCTTTGTGGAGCTGATGGCCATGTTGCTTCTGGGCGACGTGGAAGCTAATAAAGGACCTCAGGTTGGTCAACTGAAGCAGGACCAAACATTAGATTACGTCGCAAGATGCTGAAGATGCAGTCACTGGAGATGGCTGACACCAGGAAGGAGATTCATGCCCATACCTTCCGAATGAAGCTTAATTCTGTGATGAATCAGACTGAAACTGCTGATACGAATAAGGGAGGAAATGCAGGATGTTATGGACCACAAACTGATGTTTTCTGGAAGACAGATATCAGGCAGAGAACATTAAAATCTTGGGTTTAGAGGAGAAAACGGATGAGGGCTCCTCCGCAATAGATTATGCTGATATAAACATGATTTTGGGAAGATAAAAATTGGGTTGTGATGTAGCAGAGACAAAATAAGGGCGTGGTTGAGGATTGAATTTGTAAATCGAAGATTTGCGAGAATCTACTTGTTTAAAGTGAAGTGTAAATGGGAAAGTTATGTCAGTGGTACAAGCAGCAGGCAATACGTGACCGTGGTGTCCTTACTTAATACAGCAGTGGAAATGTTGTATCACTGGAGCTCTGACCCCGCATTAACCGATGGTCTACGCGATGGTGTAGCTCAAACGCTCAAAAAATTAAAATATACAGAAATGAGCCAAAGAAAACCGAGGATGTCGAAAAATTCCAGGCCAACTTTCTCTACCCCTCATTCACTCGCTACAGTGAAAACAATTGAACATAATGTCACGTGACCCGCCGCTGCTCTGATCTCCATCTAGGTCCATGGACTGTGAGTGGAATTTGAAATGTTACGATAATCCAGGTTCAACGATGACGACCATACTACATGTTTCTATTTTACTCAGTAGTTTCCACTGCGTGAGTGAGAATTTACTATTCTGTGCGAGAACTTTGAAACAGAATGTGTAGATGCTCACGACAGCTACAATTTTCGATCAGATTTGTACGTTGAACATTTTCAGTATAATTAAGTTCGATACGAAATTCATGAAAATTAAAGGTTATGTACGAGGCGCGTCCACAAAGTAAGTTTCC
The DNA here is from genome assembly GCF_977971745.1 of Zootermopsis nevadensis. Lineage (NCBI taxonomy): Eukaryota > Metazoa > Arthropoda > Insecta > Blattodea > Termopsidae > Zootermopsis > Zootermopsis nevadensis. The sequence continues at coordinate 7,175,054 of NW_028259153.1, read as the reverse complement.
CACTCGTCCCACAGCTAGCAAACCTTATATTGCGCGAAGCGACTGTGCGTACGTGATAGAGCAATGACGTAGCATGGCGCATGCACTAACGGCACTTCCCGCGTTCTCACAGTAGCATCGTTGCAACTGTTGAAGATGGAGGTTCTTATTCCAGCTCCCGCCGACTGTGAAGTGCGGTCAGTGATAACGCTAGTCCGCACACGGCTCGATGGACAGCGAGTATCCTGCAGGAGTTCAGCTGGGAGGTGTTTAATCATTCACCCTACAGCCCGGACCTCGCTCCCAGTGATTTCCACCTTTTCCTACACCTCAAGGAATTCCTGTCCGGTCAGCGTCAGCGTTTTGAGAATGACAGAGAGGCGGAGATGGTTGTCACACAGTGGTTCCAATCCCAGGCGGCAGACTTCTACGACACAGGTATTCAAAAGTTGGTCCCACGGAATGACAAATGTCTCAATTCCGGTGGCGAATATCATCGTAAGATTAGAAAGTGAACAGGTGGGCTGATGAACCATCACCTGTTAGTGGTTCATTGTACGTACTTTCTCGAAACAAATCGTCAACTTGACACCAGCAATAAGATAAAAAGTAATTCTGTGAAAAATGGAGGACTCTCATACATCTTTAGATTAATTCTTGAACTGGTCACAAATCCTTACTTCGATAGAACCTTAGACCATTGTTTGCGGCACACCTCCAGTGTTGAAATTACGCCTCAAAAATACGAGTGAAATTTTTAGTAATTAAGTCGGGATTCTCGAACAGAAAATCCCCTGAAAAAGTGAAACGACTCAATTGGCAGGCCTGTGCGAGCTGCAGGCCTGCCAGACTTTTATTTTCGGAATAAGAATGCTCCTTGCGAGCTGGCCCGAACACAAGACATCGTAGTCCTTATTTCATTTTGCAAAACTTAGCAGCAAGGAAACTTAGAATCACTGACTACTTGTGGCGTCAAGGGCTTCGAAAGAGAAGAGATTTCCATTCGCATTCACAATAAAAATTTTGAAATTTTCTCAAGAAAGATCTACACATTTCGCCGCCACCTTTGTCCCTCAAATTTCACAGCGTAAGTAAAAATGACAATTCACATCTTGGAGGAAAATTATATTACGTTGACAGAAATCCAAACCAAGTCCAAAGTTTTCAGTCTTCTGGGTTGTTGCGCAGTGTAGTCTAGTCGAAGTTTACAGACGTTTCAGGATCCCTGATGGCGGAGGCAGCGAGGACCTCTGAAACGTCGCTAAACGTCTACCAAGCTACACGGCGCAACAACCCAGAAGACAGCCATCTTCAGACTCACCGCCGTGATAACTTCAAATCCTACAAACCAATTCCGTTTCTTGCTTTAGACTTCCGTCAGCTCTAATTAACACGCCCGTAATTTTCCACGTTTCATTGGTCCTGTAAATACGCTGCTTTATCCTTTCGTGGTCTTCTTTTACCATGCGTATGGCGTACGCACATAATTAAGGTACTAACGTAATTAAAGTGTTATTAAATAAATTTATATTTCGAAGAATTCTTAACATCGCCACTCAATGAACGCGCGTGATATCACACAACGGACTCTGATAAAAAAAAGCCTCGTGCCCTGCAGTGAGTAAATTATTCCTGCTTCTTATACGGAAGGATTCGGTACCAAAACGATTTCCGTACAGAAATTTCAGTCTCTTAAAAAGACCGAGAGCTGGTTATATCGCAAAGTACGAGATTCCGAAAGTCATCGTAAATCGGCAAACGTACGCGGAGGACGGATTTTTGTGTTCTACGAATAGATGAATAACAGAGCAGTTCCTTATCCGCAAGTCCGGAGACGTTGGCTCAACGCGGAACATAATTCGCTAAACATGGAAGTTGTTCCGACTGACGAAGTCGTGCAGAAATGAAACGGGAGTCACCAAAGTAAGTTCTCAGTCACTGGTACAGTTAACGGGTAAGTTCCTTTCCACTGCCTGGAACTTCGCCTCTCCCGCACTACGTAGGAGGCCAATGAACTGTGGGAGAGAAGTTTGAAGCTAAATCGGTGTCAAGAAAATGAACATTCAGAAAGTGCGTCGCTGAACACTCCCCACAGACCTTCTCCTCGTATTTTTCCTTCCAAGGGGCGAGTTTACTCTATCGGTAGGTCGCGTGCTACACGCCCTATCCTACACAAATCTTCATTTCACTTTAAAATTTGTAGCTATCAGACGGCTTCGTGCCGTAATTTCCTTCATATTCAGCTGCTTCTAACTATTCGAAGCGACATCTTCTGGATAAAGCTGGACGCAACTGGTTCCTTCTCAACGTTGGTAACCAGGGTTTTCCTTTATCCATCTTACATATTTGAGTTCACTTTGTTTACCTTCCGTCACATCTCACTCTTTTAAATTCCGTTAAATATCACGTGTTCCGGAATTGGAACCGATTACTGCTTTCAAGGTTATCTGCATCCGACTCAAAAGTTTCATTCTGACTGAACATGATCATAACTAATTAACCAACCAGATGCCTTACGGAACCCGAAGGTTCATCACCGAACTAACCAAAGCCCTCCACCGGACCCTGTCCTGGGCCAACAAAATCCAGTCTCCTTCAACTCCTATCTCCCACAGATCCCGCCTGAGATTATCCTCCCATCTACGTCTAGGTCTCCCAGATGTCTCTTCCCCTCAGGCTTCCCAAATAGTGGACCCAACCAACCAGAAGGGTTACGTAACTCGAAGGTTCATCACCGAACTAACCAAAGCCCTCCACCGAACCCTGTCCTGGGCCAACAAAATCCAGTCTCCTTCAACTCCTATCTCTCATAGATCCCGCCTGAGATTATCCTCCCATCCACGTCTAGGTCTCCCCAGCGGTCTCTTCCCCTCGGGCTTCCCAAATAGTGGACCCAACCAACCAGAAGGCTTACGTAACTCGAAGGTTCATCACCGAACTAACCAAAGCCCTCCACCGGACCCTGTCCTGAGCCAACAAAACCCAGTCTCCTTCAACTCCTATCTCCCATAGATCCCGTCTGAGATTATCCTCCCATCTACGTCTAGGTCTCCCCAGAGGTCTCTTTCCCTCAGGCTTCCACACCTCTTGTCCCATCCATGCGCGCTACATGCCCAGCCCATCTCATTCTTCTCGCCTTAATCACCCTGACAATATTGGGGGAGGAGTACAGATTTTTAAGCTCGTCATTATGCAGTTTTCTCCACGCCCCATCGTCTTCTCTCCTAGGCCCAAATACCCTCCTCAACACCCGATTCTCAAGCACCTGCAATCTGTGTTCCTCCCTCTGAGCGTGAGTCCATGTTTCGCACCCATACAAAACAACAGGCGAAATTATATCATATGGTTCTAATTCACTTCGCAAAGAAACAGCTTCACACTCAATTCGCTTCTGATCGTGTCTTTAAATCGTCTGTTTCAACCACGAGCAGTCATCGCATTCGAAGGCGTTTGATATCACGCGTAATTTTATAACATACGCCGCTGTAATACGTGTTCATCCTTTATAACAGGAATACTCTACCTATGGCCCGCAAACCGGATGCGGCCCGCTGTATCTCATGTGCCCATTTTGCCATTTTAACGTATCAGAAGGCAATTTACGACAGGGTCGTTCTTAGTTTTACGGAAAATTATCACGTCATTATGTGGTTTCGATGTGTTTGATTTTCTTCAGCTGTGAGTTTGTTTGATATGGTTCTGGTATTAACTATGGTCAGTAAGCTGACAGTGGCATAGTAACGTCAGTGGTGAGTTACGTCAGATGAAAATGTGATTGCTGAAATCTATGAATAAATAAATGTTTCTACGTCTGATACCTAGTTTAGAAATGACGAGTTAGTTTATCAATTCTTCATTAAATCGCAATACTTAGTGTAGACACCAATTTTTTTTTAAAAGTTTCCGAGAGAAAACGTACGAGCTCGACTCTGTTCCGAAGTACGAGGAAACGAGGTGTCTATGTAGCGTCTGTTACAACGCCGAGTACACAACGCCAACACTAGATGTCAGTGTTTCTTCCAGTGCGCATAGTCAAAGCTTTTGTGTTTTTTTCTGTAAAAAGCTTGTTCTTAATCTGTAGCAAAAATACAGTTCGAAGGAAAAGAAAACTGCAGGGGAGATGTGAGACGCGAAAAGAATGGCGCATTTAACAACAGAATATCTTCAAAAAGCAATCCAATAACACATTTTCTCCACTCGGAGCAAATTCTCGTGTTGCCCACTTGGCAAATCTTTTTTCGATAAGAAATTTGTAACACAAAGTGCACAGCGCGTAGCACGGGGGCTCCGCCCTTAAATAATAGGATTCTAATTGCTGTCAGTTTGTCTCAAGCAACGATGACGCGGCGAGTTCAAGATGGTACAATGATCAGAAGAAACTGGACAATGCGACTTCTTCGACAAATAGATTATTCTGAGGTAGCCACGGTGGTCTAGCGGTTAGAACGCTGGCCTTGTAATCCTGGGGGTCTCGGGTTCGATCCCCGGCGGTGCCCGAATTTATAACTTGTGTTGGACAAGGCCGTGGTCTAGGCAACACGGAGTTTTCCTCCGTGGCATCCCAACAATTACTCCATCCACACACAGAAGAAGGCAATGGCAAACCACTTCTGGATCATCTGCCAAGAACGTATATGAACAGGTCCCAGTCCGAGAAAAGGATGGAAGGAACCTGTTCATATGGACCTGTCCTCAGACAGATCACTAAATAATAATAAGATGAGGTGGTCTAGCGGTTAGAACGCTGGCCTTGTAATCCTGGGGGTCTCGGGTTCGATTCCCGGCGGTGCCCGAATTTATAACTTGTGTTGGACAAGGCCGTGGTCTAGGCAACACGGAGTTTTCCTCCGTGGCATCCCAACAATTACTCCATCCACACACAGAAGAAGGCAATGGCAAACCACTTCTGGATCATCTGCCAAGAACGTATATGAACAGGTCCCAGTCCGAGAAAAGGATGGAAGGAACCTGTTCATATGGACCTGTCCTCAGACAGATCACTAAATAATAATAAGATGAGGTGGTCTAGCGGTTAGAACGCTGGCCTTGTAATCCTGGGGGTCTCGGGTTCGATTCCCGGCGGTGCCCGAATTTATAACTTGTGTTGGACAAGGCCGTGGTCTAGGCAACACGGAGTTTTCCTCCGTGGCATCCCAACAATTACTCCATCCACACACAGAAGAAGGCAATGGCAAACCACTTCTGGATCATCTGCCAAGAACGTATATGAACAGGTCCCAGTCCGAGAAAAGGATGGAAGGATCCTGTTCATATGGACCTGTCGTCAGACAGAACACTAAATAATAATAATAATAAATAATAAAGTCAAAAGACTAGTCACCGTAGTGTTCAGCTTCTGCATTGAACAACACAAACAAGCAAAGGTTTTTAAGACGGTCATCAACAGTCATTTTGAAATCGGAAGTTAAACTTAGAAACAAAAGGTTTGTCAGACAGTCGCAGTTCTTGTTTCGTCAACAGAATTCAATTCGGGGGCACAGCCCACTCAGAGCAGGGACCTTCCGAGGCTATTACATTTGGTCGGAGTCGATGGACAGCGGATTGGCCCATCGGTTTCCTTGTACGGCAAATCCTAGGTCCAACGCGTCTTGGGATGCGTTAGTCGACGGGCTCGCGTCTGGTGACTCTGGGTTGGACGAACTCAAATTTTGCGTGGGATTAAAGGAATTTACTATAATCACGTTCATAACAAGACACAGATAAAACAGCGACAATTCAACATGTCATCATTTCTCCAGTGCACTGCGTTGAAATTCGCCGGAATCACAACACAGAGGTCACCACTGGACACCGTCAATTCTTTTCCTAGTTCGTTTTCCATTGCTGTCTTTTAGAAAATTAGTTGTCACCATAGAAACAATAATTCGACAAATGTCACGCGTATCCATGGAATTACTATTATCTGAAATGCATTTATTATTGTATTTGTGTTATATAAAATTCATCTTTGAGGGCTCCGTTGAAGATTTAGAATTGCAGAACGCGGCTACTTTGACTTTGTACGTCCATTGCAGTATTTTAAGCTGTATTCTGTGTAGTTATGGTAGCTGTAGAAAGTGGAAATTTGCTTGGACGTTTCAACATCATCTACGACACACTCGATCAAGGGCGAGAATTGGTGTCTGTTCGCGGACTCACGTGACATCGTAGACAGATTTAAAGATTACTTTAGTGGGTTAATAAACGTTCACGTACATGCAGCAGAGCCCTTCAATGATGTTGAGATTGCCATTGGGAAATTAAAACATTATAAATCTCCAGGAATCGACTCAATTCCAGCTGAAATAATTCATGCAGGCGGTAGAACACAGCACTCAGAGATACGAGCTTAAGTCTCGATTTGGAACCAGGAAGTACTACCACAACAGCGGAAAGAAATCGATTGTTTTCCCTATCCATAAAACAGAGGGAAAAACTGAGTGTAGTAACTTTCGAGATTTCCCTCTTTTGTCGACGTCGTACAAAATTTGCTTCTCGCACCTTTAACGTCATTTATGGATCAGACTATCGAAGACAATCCATGTGGATTCCGTCGTAATACGTCAACTTTATTTGTATATATCTATAAGTTGATATAATTGCGTCATATTGTAAATTAAAGTTTAATTATTCGTGTTTTTTTCCGTCTAATCACAATTGTATATAAATAAAATTATACATAAGATATTAAAATATCATTTACATATTTGGTACATCTTTTACCAAATATGTAAATGATATTTTAATATCTTATGTATAATTTTATTTATATACAATTGTGATTAGACGGAAAAATTAAATTGTATATATCTGTAAATATGTGGAAAGATAATGAATATATGTACACAAAGATGATCATTATAACTTCTAATCTTCATCAAACGGCGTTAATTAAATCAGAGGAGTGTTAGATCGGAGGAAGAGAGGAGAGGTAAGAATTGCGTACAGAAGTTTAGTCGCGAAGAATAATCACTTCGGAGGAAACACGAAGATGCGATTGTAATGTTAAAACGGATCTTAAAAAATAATGCGTGAACGTCTCGATTACGTTAATTTTTCTCAGCGTAGGATCTGCTAACGGGATCTTACGAATGCAATAACAAACGTTCGATTAATCTCTATAAGAGCTGAACAACTGTTACAATCTTAAGAAGGGTTGTGCTTCACGGGATTAAACTCTGTGTTTATGAGAGAGAAAATCCGGTAATCATTCAGTGACATAAATTTTATTTAATTGAAACACAAACAATAACAACCTCTTATAAAACTCTCTTTAAATTTGAACCTTGTGCTCGTCGACAATTAGATTTTTATGGACACTTCCGTGCATGTACGCGTAACAACTTTTATCTTAAACATTTTAGCTACATTAACACCGCCATTGGATAACGTATCTTTGCTGAAAATTGATTCATTTAATATTTATGAGGCAGTATTGTACGCGTAAATAAATGACAGCCCTTGTATTTTCTTATATAACGATGTAAAGGATTACAGACGTCTCAAATTGACTGGATAGTGGATAAATTATTCAAGTAAATTAAACAGAAATTTAAGGCTGCAATTTCGTTTATAAGACTTCTTAGTCCAATGTTAAATCCGTCAGTACTTTTGAGAAAATATTTCCTTGGCGTTTGTACATCGTAATAGAGCAAGTTATAACTCTGACAGTGGGACGAAAACTTAAGAAAATGCAAATAGATTTAATTTCACTAATTATACCTTAATTCTCGTAAGTAACAGCGTTAATTACAATCCCAATTTCTTTTAAGCCAGTCTTAAATCTAGGAGTTCAACTATTTATCGCACGTTAATTAAATCGGAAACACAGAGAACAGTTTCTTAGGTTAGTATCGCATTTGAGGCCAGGATCAGTTCTTATCATGCACATACAGAGTTTCCATTTAAATGTTTAGGACAAGACTCCATCTGCACAGAGAAATAACGGTTAAATTTTAGGTTAAGTCTCGCAGTAAAAAAATATACTTCATTCTGTGACATAAACGCGAGCAAGGAAGAATCTGCAGCTCATGGGAGGCAGCCAATCAGAGCACAAATCGTATGAACCTGGCACCATAAGTTCGAGAACATGGCCACACGCATCATAGTTTTGCAGTGAATACTTGACACCATCACGTGACGCGTTTAGGACACACGTGTCCACTGATAGCTTTACAAAATCTTCAGAACATTTTCCAGATTAGAATATACTTTAGTGTTAATATAATAATGTTTTTATTGGGGGGGGGGGGTGTGATTATAGTAAACTGAAATACCGTTAATTATATTTTAATAATTGTTAGTTGATTGATTACCGAAACGTCTGGAGAAATTAACCGGACGGACAACGCCCTTCCCGGCAAAGAATAAGGACACGGTCGGGAACCTGGAATGAGCGAAACATTGTGGAAGCCACTACACTGGCTATAACGGAGCTGGTATTCTTCTAACTAAAAATGCGTCTGAAAGTCACAGCTTCGAATCCCGTGTCAGACAGAATCTTGAAGTTCGTTTTCGTTTGCATTTTAGAGTCGCGACCATCACACAATGATAGGCGCCCACTGAGTCAGCAACTCCGGAAGACAAAATCATTTTCTACGACGCCACTTACGAGGACACAGAAGGGCGATTCAGGTTACGGGTGACTTTAAAATCAAAGTTGGCAGTTCGAACATCGATATCGAGCAGGTCATGGGTCAACGGTGTACGGATACACTAAATTTAAATGGACCACTCTTAAGTGACAATCGTTTTAATCACGGCCTGGTTACTGGAGGCACTACTTTTCAAACTCGACCGAGGTCGATGGATTTCAAGGGTGATGAAAAGCCTTTGGAGGGGAAGTAAGGCTGGTGGTTCCATGTCGTAGATATACAGCATGTAAAAGAATCTTACGAGAGTGAACGAGATGTTTCGTAAGCAAAATTAAGTGGCCATTTCTCACACAAGTCTCTCCTGATTCGCTACTAGATGGCTCTAGCAGACAAAATCAGAATTGAGTAGAAATTGTGCAGAGGCTGTGGGCTGATCACTCACTACTGACAAATGCACACTTCATAAAGACCAAGAAACCTACGAATGGTGGGGGCGAAGACCTACAAATGGGTTGTAGAGTCACAGAAAGGAGAATAAGATTTTTCCATAAGGGAATGCACACAAAATTACATAGGTTTCTCGTGATATTCGTACTGAAAATCAGACAGACCATATTATGATATCTAAAAATGGAATCAATTGCTTTTAAACGCTGATGTTGGCAGCGACCATCACTTGGTTATTAGTAGCATCCGATTAAATTTGCGGCTGTTAAATCCAAGGAGAATAAACCAAGTAACAAATACTACAGTCTTTTTAGGCTTAAAAATAAAATCATAAGAGATTAGTTCAGAGAAGAACTTAGTAACAAGGTCGTACTAATAACGTCTTCTGGCGACGGCCTTGAAAGCAAATGGCATGCAGTTAAATGTTTATTTCAAAAATTTCGCAGAGGAAACCATTGGAGTGTTACGAAATGAAGGAAAACGATGGATATCAGATTTATATCGATAATGGACGTTCTCTTCAGCAGCAGAAACATTGGCTAAATCCCAAATTACGTGATGGGCCTTATGAATGAGTAGCGATGGCCACATGCGACCGGCTGGCCGCAGGTTGCCGACCTCTGGATTACGCAATCCCGGCGCGAAACTGCATCCATCCTCGCCTCAGGCCTCGCGCTGCTAATTTTTCATATTTACCTCTTTTCTACTTTGCATATAAAGTGAAGTATTTATGTACGCCCTACAAATTCTTGTCACTTTTGAACAAAAGTAACGATATAAAGTCCCATTTTAAAAATTTACTTTTCCATTAACCATATCAAAGGCTTTTGTACAATCTATATACAACAAATGAGTTCTGGGTTGAACTCCATCCTACTTTTTAGAAAAGTTAGGTTAGGTTTTACATTTATTGGGACGTGTGTGAACATTGTAGCAAAAGTTCTTTTAATACACAACAGAAAGTAAATAATGTGAAAATATTTATTAGTATTCTGTTAAATAATCATGTCTGGATTCAGACTCCATTTTTTTCAAAATTCTTGCATCAAATAACGTAGATAATGCCATTCAAATATCGTAAGATCTTCGAGAACCGTCCTCGTTAGTAGGATTAATCTGTGTCCGATTAGATGACTATCGATCATAAAATGTCGTCTTTACAGAGCCACTGTGCAAACAAAACCTAGCATCCCATGTTTCAGATTAAAAAAACATGGTTTATGACGTGCAAATCTTTTCGTAGCATCGCGACATTACACTGCGAGTGGTTTCTATGAAAAGAAAATGGATACCTTTCGAAATATGTAAAACAATATGGCGACCACGCGAACATTATCTTTTACAATAAAAATATCGATTTCTCTAAAGTATTTACAATTGTGAATAAGTAATATTTGATATATTATTAACTGCTCGCAAGCCAAAACCTCAAAATTATATGTTTCAGTTTTCAAATGCAATTAAATTCAATACTGAGGAGTGGAAAATATCGCCGAATTGAAGTAAGCATTAAGAGATATTCTAGGGACTGCTTCAACGCTTCATAGACGAAAAACTTCTAACATTTTCGCATTAAGCAGACTAGATAATTTACTACAAAGAAAAAACTTGGTTTTAAAGAGATGTGATCTGGAAAATTTATGTAAATACCATTTACTAAAAAGTAAATTAAAAATAATAAAACATAAAGTCTAGCGAAGGGAAGAATTGAATATTACGAAAAGTGTAGAATCGCAGACAACAACTTCACGAATGGTCGGACCTCGCCATTTTGTTACGAATTACCCTCGTTTTGACAATTGCATTTGCATTCTTATACCGCCGGCCAGATTAATCTGTGTCCACTGACAACCCATCAAAAATTTCAATCCAGTTTGTTTGTTTTATCTCACGACGAGGAATCATTGAAATTCTCTGTTCCCCATGAAATCACTGAACTTCCATTATTCGACTTACTAGAGAAACAGAGAGATCGTGGTTTCATTGACACGAAGTAACTGACTGACTTCCAAATAATACAAAACTTAACTACAACTGAGTATAGATTCTCTGCAAATGCCATATTCTGCATATCCTCCATGCAAAAACCAACCTTTTCATGATCAGGGATGACCAAATCTTTTCCTGAAACATGGCCTAAATTATCTGTTCTGTCTGAAGCAAAGATACACTTCAAGACAAGTAAAGGAACTTAAAATTAGCTTCTCTAATCCGCGGAGGCGCCTATTCAATCAAACAGCGTGCTTTTCAAAGATGTCTAAATGAACAAAACGTGTTCTAACCACAACGCCGTCCGTTAAATGTTCATTGGTTGAACCACAACCAAGCCGAATGCAATTCGACTGTATTCGTGCATGAAACAGGGAACCAAAGAACTTTCTCTCCCTCCTGACACTTGTCCTCTGTTTTAAACCGCCAAAAAAACCTCCGAGTAAGAAACTTCTCGTCGGAGTATTTACGAGGTGCGATCGGAAAGTTTCCAGACTGCGCATATAAAAACCCGTACACTTATCTCAGGTATTAAATTCATCCATCACCCTCGAAGTAGTTCCCCTGGGAGTGAACACAACGATCCCAAGGAAATTGAGATATAAAATCGCTTTATCGTAACCACCAGGTACAGGTGCACTCATGGGGTGGACAAAGGCACGATTCCTCCCCCTTCCAAAATGCCTTGAACCATTTCCATCAGCTCCCGTTTCTGTTCACGGGTTCAGAACCTCCTCGTAGTTCACTTCTGACTTTAGCCTTACTTGCAGTCTAGTTATTATTGTCTTCAGGACGCCGTTAAACATCTTCACATTCTTCTAATGTTGCACTAATTATAATTCTTTTCTCAGGCAAATGACAGGTCCTCCGCATTACCAACGTCTGTTCGTTTATGAAGGACCTCAGTAACACGCAGGAGTTGCTGTGACTTCTCAACGTCAGTCAGGTTAACTGGTTCATCTCGCCACCGCGTCCCACCTGATAAGGCCCAGGTCTCATTTCGCTCGTGTGCTCTTTTGCGACGAGTGGGATTCCCAGATGGTAGAACCAATTCTTTCCCAATAAGAAGTTTGTAATCGAAGGCATCGACATCCAAGTTGTTCCTCGCTGAATTTCGAACTCCTTTGTCACATGTTCTTAGGGGCTCAAAGCCTCGAGAAGCGTCGGAGAACACTAGCATTAACGAGACGTAACCAATCGGGGCGTCAGTCTTGGCAAAGGCGTGTTTCCGGTTTCAGACGGAAGTCGTTAGCAATGTTTGTCTTTCAGTCGCAACTGAAATACTCAAAAGACGTTTCGGAGTGTTACGAGCCTTTTCCAACTCGCGAAGTCGTACGTCCGAGCGGACATATCAAGACGCGCTGTCCTGGGACGTGACCTTTGCGCCCACAAGCGTCGAGGTTACCTTACCTCGCAGTTCCCAAAAAAATTGTACGTTCATTGCGTACATTCGACGTGTGTGCAAATTGGTGAAAATACAGAGTGGAATTTCAATGAAACGTCGATTGCGCTGGTCGTCTGTCAAGTGTTTTTGGTGTGGAAAATACAACACCACATAAACTCACGCTGTGCATCATCGATTGACATCTTTGTGTTGCTTAGGATGTGTACAGTCTTTGTAAGAACATTGTGAAGGAGTACAGTCACATTTAGATACGAAGGTATGAAAAAAGAGTTGGGGGACGGATAAAACGTAAATATACAAAAAATATATTGACCTTTTGTTGCAAGTGTCGAAGAAACTTCGCGTTACTCCGTGGTTTTCATTGGCAATCTCCACGCGAGTGTCGACTGATGAGAGAAAGCAAGATTTATTGTGTCATCCCCCCCTTGTCCCAAGGGGTTGAAGCCTATTGATTGAGCCCACCTCGCATGGGGTTACTGCAATATATTGAACGCGGAATGATTTTGACATCCCTTAGTTCAACCGCTACAATTTTTCCTCTCCTCGTAATAAACATTTGTGTATTAAATATTATTTTATATAAGAATATATAAGGTAGTATATTTGCGTCATATTGTGAATTAGGTTAATATTTTAATATTTTCCGTCAAATCACAATTTTTAATAAGATAATAAAATATAAAATATTTAAAATATCATTTCCAATTTGTAAATCGATCATTCGATGCGGAACGTGAAATGATATTTTAAATATTTTATATTTTATTATCTTATTAAAAATTGTGATTTGACGGAAAATATTAAAATAATAAGAATATATAGCCTACTTTTGAAATGTCACACTGACGTACAGAAAAGATCGGTTGAATGTAATTTCAGTATAAGTAAGAACTTGAATACGATATTATCTGTGAGAAGACCATCACGGTTGAAGCGAAAATTTGTACGAGCTGTTTTGGATTTTATTTATATATGTTCGTGCCATCTTAACAGTAGTGCTGTTGGTGGAAAGTTTACCGATTAAAATTAAGCCCTGAAATTAAAATGTCGGCCTACTTTAGCCAGATCGACACTGTCAGATTTCCTGAGAAATAAGATCAATTTTGGCGTTTATCTTGATAAGTATTTATCAAATAAATAAAGACACACATTACTTCATTTAATAAGATAAATTATTTGTACACACTGCGTTCTCACAATGGATGTCACATGTGTTCTTGAAGTCTAATTTAAAATCGGCTAGCTATGAAAATAACACTTTGCTTTGAACTAATCAAGTCAATAATTAGTGGTGCAGAAGATTCTTAAAGTTCAATATATTTCTCTGCACCTTTGAAAACTTAAGTTAGTGAACAAAGAACTCGCGACTGGACTGTAAATTGTCACAGTTCAATGCCGATAGCAACACAGCCGACGCCTATAAGATCTCCCCATCTCCGCCTCTGTTTCCAAGGTGGCTCCACGTTTTGATGTTTAACCAAAATTCTGTACGTATTTCTTGTTTATATATCCCAGACTATCTCTGATTATTTAATCTGAATAATAGCTTTAACTGATAAATACGAGTTATGAAGCACTTAACCACTCAAGTGGCTTCGTTATCTCCCCCTTCAGTGGGCAATTCATTTCTTCCATAATTTAAACACGTAGTAGAAAGCCTTAATGTATTTTTGTCATATCTTTCAAATTCTTTACCTGTGCAATTTTAATGATAAAAATATGAAACTGTCAATGAATTAAAGACAAATTTCCAGACAACATACACCCCTATTTCCATGTATGCGGTCCTCAAATAACATTTAATCATTCATCTAGAATGTTTGAGTGCTTTCAGCTTTATTCGCGGCCATTATGCCAGTGATACGGATTATATTTTGTATGAGACTCCCACTGATACATTTTTGCCCTAAAAAAATCATTACGAAATCGTTTCTGAAGTCTAATATTTAAATCTAATACATTGTAAATACAACCATAAAGGTGAAGTGGGTGGTAGTTCAACTGAGGTCAACTTACAAACAGTGGATATTTAAATTTGGAACACAAAAGAAAAAACTTTATATCTAAGTGCATAGAAACAAAGAGTGGGCAACAACCTTAACAAATTCAAACCGAAATTTCAGAATATTATCTGTGATTGACAGGCGTAATTATTATTTGAAATATTTGCAACATCCACAAGGGTCCTGCTTCAAAGCTGCACGAGCTATGTAACATAGTATTCTTTGAGGCTATACCTAAGGTTCTCACTCCAGTAGAATATTACTATAATATTTTTTCGTAATGATTGAATTATTCTGTAATAATCAGTTTATGAAAATAATGTAGGTAAGATATACAAAAAACTTTCGTTAACTTACACTTAAAGATTCATGACAAAAGTTTAATTAATAAAACGAATTCTCATCCTTTTGACTGAAGTTGTATCGATTTTTGTTTATCAAAATTGACTTTAAGGCCTCTCTTATATTTATTTTTCAAAAACGTATTTTGCGATGAATTTTGTTCAAATTTATACTTTAATCTTACTTTAGCTCATGTTATTGACACTGTTTTATTTAGGAGATGTCGAATGGTTTTAAAATTTACTTGCAAAAAGTGTAAATGACGTCTTATCAACCCTCAACTTTAAGGCAGTTGGACCACTCAATGACAAATCAGACTGCGCCGTTAACCATGTAGTCAGAAATTATTGCAATCATCGTCCTGCGATTTGACGTCAACGAAGTTTTCAAAAGGTACCAGTTTTTACTATGATTATATTAGTAGGGTTACGTTAATCAAACTGGGCAATTTTTAGAACGAGGCGTTATTTAAAGTGTCGGACACAAAAATTGGAATCAGCAGTAGATTTCTCAGGGAATCTTTTGGTGAAAAGTAAAGTTTAAGAAGTTATGATATTCGCACAAGCCTCTTAAAAGTTAAAAACTAGCGAGCGTCTATATTTAAGAAGCTAACAATTTTACACAAACAAATTTCTGTTTTATCAGACGTAAATCTGAACAGAGTAGACCTTCACTGGAGTGTTGTATAAAAACCCATAGAAAGTCATATAAAGAAATGTTTTCCTCACAACAGCCGAGGCTTAAAACTTACAAAATGAAGATCAATCCACTTGATATCAGGAACAAAATAAATACTATGATTTAAAGGTAACTTCAATCGCGAAACATGGCCTGTTTGTTTCTGGTGCAACCCGGTGAAGAATTTGTGTAGTAACCGTATAGAATTTATAACTTGTGTTGGGCAAGGCCGTGGTCTAGGCAACACGGAGTTTTCCTCCGTGGCATCCCAACAATTACTCCATTCACACACAGAAGAAGGCAATGGCAAACCACTTCTGGATCATCTGCCAAGAACGTATATGAACAGGTCCCAGTCCGAGAAAAGGATGGAGGGATCCTGTTCATATGGACCTGTCGCCAGACAGAACACTAAATAAATAAATAAATGTGTATTCGATGTAGCAGTCATTATCGTATGGAGGGGCAACATACCTTCTGGGGACAGCGACTCAGTCTTATCGTAAGTCACGTTGGTACCCGTGTATTTTTTTACCTATTAACGACCAATGAGGTAAAACTTGAGCTCGAAGTGTTGACAGGCACAAATCTATGTAAATATATCCATATGTACGTAGGTACATTTAATTTACACACATAAACACACGTATACATACATTAATCGATTTTGTATTTGTGGTATTTTAAGTAATCGAGATATTTGCATACGAATGTAGAAGTAGCCTGTCACGTAATAAAAACTGACTCCACAAATTAATGTTCGGGGATTTACTTATTATAAAATATTGAAACTTTTTGAAAAATTACTGCCTTGGAAACAATACTTGTAAAATAAGAATAACTAAGACTGATGGTGTGATAGACTATTCAATTTGGAATGCAGCAGATTTAAATTAAAAATCACGATGAATAATTATGGTCCGTGTTCCCTGTTCTTACAACCTTCTTAATAATTATTTTAATTATCATTTTCCGCGTACGAACCCATCACACAATCAAAAGTGGTATTTGGTATGGAAACTCTAGACTGTTACTGGAAAGTTAACATTGCCTTTTCGCTTTTCATTTATGAAAGGACACTTATTCTTATCTCCATAATATATTAAAAAATCCTGTTCCTATAAATTTTCATGCACGACTAAATGTTAGTTAGATGAAATATCTAAACTATATTCTTATCTGCAATTTTTTATGGACAAATTCCCTGAACTTTTTGGTAGCACCTCGTATTAAAAAACCCCCCCCTCCCCACCCGCGGCCCATCGTGTGGAAGAATTTTAAGGTAAGAATTCGTTTCCTGTAATTGCATATCTTACCACTACGTGCGCTGTACAGCCATTTCACCGGAAGCAAGAGGTTACCTGAGCCAGATTAATTACTGCAGTTAATTGTTGATGACAAACGGCGTTCAAGTGGCAACAATGCCCTGCAGCTGTTTATCGCTCCAGCAGACGACAATTAATGTATGAGAATTTCAGAAACCATATTGACATTGCAACCAACACTAAAAATTCCCCTTTCTCCCCCGTGAACTTCCCTCTCTGTAAACGCCAGAGTACCAGATGGTGTTGCTTACAAATTTTATCACCGCGTGGCGCTGCGGTGGTAACAGGAGAATGACGATCTCTTTTCAAAACTTATTTAATGGGGCGAGTAAGAAGATGACTGTCTTTTTTGGATACTGCGTCATGTTGTGTCGTAGATTGCTGACGTTTCAGAGGTGCTTAATGCCTCCATCGTCAGGGAGATGAGTAGGTTGCGCACGAATAATTAATTATGGTAACCGATCGGATAGAGTCGAACAACCTCTGAAACGTCGGTAAACTTCTACCAGACTACACGGCGCAACAACACAACTTCAGACTCACGTCAGATATTAAAAATATTTTTCAATGCTGTCCAGTGTTCCAACAGAAGGGTCTTTGACGTTGAATGAAACAAATGACAGGACAGTTTTGAGATCTGGAACGGTAAGTTTGTTGAGGCAAGTGGCCAGACTGTATTCTAGAGTCTTCTGTCGGCAGATCCCTCGAGAAAGCGAGCTAAATGGAACATGTCTTAGAAAGACCTATGTCCCGCGACCGAGTTTGAACCGCGAACCACTAGATGCGAAGCAGTATTTAAAAAAAAATACCCAAGTTTCGACGTTTTGTGTACCGTAGCAAAGTCCCTGTTCTGAAGTGCTTATTCAAGTGACTGCTTTCATCCTTCTTCAAGCTCTTCAAAGCAAATTTCCACAGCAAACGCCTCTGATGTTTGCCTCGACCACAAATCCGACTACGCCCCTCCCTTCCGTCGTCTACTGACTACGTCATGAATGGTCCTCGTAAGAACGTTCCCTTTCATGTCCCTGAAATTCATCTAGGAAGTTGTGAAGTTTTAAATAAGTTACATTTTTAATAATATACTCTAGAAGCCTACTTAGCCTCCTATCCAATGTGTACCGGAGTCCTTTCGCGGATGTAAAGCACGGACGCGGCGAGACGCTGACCACTCACCCCCCTATCTAGCGGCGAGTTCGAGAATGAGTAGCAGCTATACCGCGTCTCTTCCCCCAAGCGCCCACATGGCGTTTTACGGGGCACCTTTACTTTATTTTGTTTCATTCTAATTTACATAAGTAATGTGTATTTTTCCTACATTCGTTCACTGAACTAAAGAAGGTTTTGTAAATTTTGGGGGTAACAGCTTGCCAAAGAGTTTGTTTTACGCTCGAAGTCTTAACACTTTCTAAACTTCGAAAATAATGACGAAATTTAAGACGACACGGGCATAGTTCACGAGGTTACAAAACTCAAAATAAAATAATCAGACTTGAGGACTACGTTTTTATTTATAATATGTCTTAATTATTTATCTTATACTGATGTAAATAAAAACTTACACACGTACGTGTTTCTCCGCAGGCATCCACTCCAGTCCCGCTTCACGGATTTATAAGAAATTTTGTATGGAAATTATGCCATTAGAGGTCACCCAAACGATCACTTTTAACATTTTTGTGGCAAATGTCTGTCTTATGAACTACAATAAAATTTCCACAGAATAAAGTCTCATTTACGCTCCTGTTTAATGGATAATTAGCACGAAGCATTCGAGCTAGACATTTTAAACATGGTAAGATCATGGACCGTGAACATTTATTTTATATTAAACCATTAAAAATTTAATTATGGTCGTAAAAGACATTGATGCTGATAGAATCATAATTTATGCAGGTAATCATTTCCAAGCATAAGTAAAAGAGCATCGTTAAAGCGATAACGAAAATAAGTTTCATGACAGTTAAAATTGCAAGGATTAAACCTGCATTAGACTCAATGACCATTTGCGCACGATTCCGAAATTTCAGCCAATTTACCAACTCACACGTCTTCATAATTGCCTAATACGAAATTAACATGACGACATAAAATTTTAATTAAACATTTTTCTATACTCAATAAAATAAAATTGTTGTCAAATGCGTAATTTTCTCTGAAGTTAGCGGCGTATGAAATGAAAGCTGTCCCACTATACGCCATGAAGGCACTTGGGGGGAGAGGCGGTATAGCTCCTACTCATTCTTAACCTCGCCGCTAGATGGGGGAGAGTGGTCAGCATCACGCCCCGGCCGGCTTTACCCAAGGTTAAGGATCCCGGTATCCATTGGAGAGAAGGCTGGGCGGACCCCAGAGCCGGTCCGGACGCCGAGCATAGAGGAAAAATCCTCTTCCACAGTCGCGGATCGAACCCCGGTCGATCAGTCCGTAGCTAGTCAATATACCGACTGAGCTACGTCGCTAGTAATATTTTCTAACTCGTAGCTATACACAGATACGTCATAGGACTAACAAATGCACCAAATGAGTGCAGAAAGATTTTTATGGTAAAGAAACAGATAGTGAATAAGGTTATCTAAGCGTGTTGTAGCTTCATACGTAAGGATTCGCGCACAGAATTCACCATTCGTAAATAAATGGGTTACAATTGAATCCTAACACATTCAAGTGACGGAAAATATATAATATGAATTGCAAATATCAAAAACGTTTTCGAAAATTACGCAACTTTTCTTACGCATTGAAAGCAGCGTACAGATGGCAGCATGTGTGAAAGGACTTTCCGAATCAGAACACTGATGGCGTGCTCTTTCAGACACGTAAATCAATAACCCCCCTACAAAGCGATTAGCCTACATTAGTGCACACAAACTCACGAACTCTAACGGAGAAAACCATAAACTGAAAATTACGTGGTTCGATTTGATTCGATGGTCGTGTACATCAGCTTTCAAGTACGTGAGATCGATGTCAGCCCCGGAAGTGAAAGTCAGTCGTTACTGATTCTTGTCGAGATTCAGTGCAGTCTCCGTGATTCAATGTTAACCTTGGAATTTAGCTAAGAGGTAGTCAACTTCTTAATTTCAAGATTTCGTAAGTCGGTACTCACTCAAATATGTTCATCGGGATAATTATAAACATCTATTTCCTGATTCGTAGACAGAATACGAGACTTATATCTCCTTCCAGTGACGTATGCAAGATGGAGACATGTAGAACATTACACTTACGATCTGGTGTACGTGTGAATTGCAGAGATCTGGCATAAAACTCCGTCGATTAACTCTCGACATTACACGTGTGCTCAAAAGAGACGAATGTTTCTTATGTTGACAGCCAAATAAATCCCATATGTACTTGAATTACAGAGGTTGGACGTGTCTAAATGTGACGTTTGTGTTCATAGGTATACATATATATAATTCTGACAAGCCTTATCTTTGTAATATCTCGATACATTTTAATATAGAATTTTGACATTTGTATTAATAATTCTTAAGCGTAAGCATACATCAATTTGCAATTCAACTACTACAATTACGTAAAAACATGCACAAGTTACGAGAGCCAATAGTTTTTCGACGTCAACAAGAAGGTAACCAATGTAAAATCTTTGAAGTGTAAATTTATGTTAGTGACTGAGACAACAAGATTGTTCTATAATGCGAGAACATTGAAATATCTGATTATCTAATATCCAGCAATCGATATTAGAACTCATACGATGCCTTACCATAGACAATTTTCATCACGTCACTGCGCATCACCTTCTGCGCAGATGTACCCTTAATCCTACTCATCAGAAGCGCCCATATTTCACGTAGTGAAACAAACTTTACTTTACTTTGAGGAAAACGGACATATTAATAACTGTATATTTAATTCCGTGTTGTGATGAAAATGTATCGAACGGAATAACTGCGGGGGAGAATAACAGCTAGATCGAAAGATGGCTTCGACCGTATTGGGTAAAAAAACATTTCCGATTAGATTTAAGAAGGCCGCCATGTTACGCCCGTTCGGGGCGATAATTATTGAACGTTTTCTCTGTTTTCTTTAGAAGTAAATTTAGTTATTAAGCCATAGACGAGCAAATTATTTTAGTTTAAATTCCATTGTCTATATTCTGCGAATGTTGATAATATTTTTACGAATGTGTGATTTTAGTAATTAAAAAGAAATTTACGAACGTCTTCACTGAAGCAGTGGTTATAATTATGGATTGTCATTATCGATGACATGTAATATGTCGAACTAAACGCAGACACTTTTCGAAGTAAGATTAGATCTTATAAATTGTTTTGAAATATCAACAGCTCTAGTACCTAAATATTCACATTTCATTCTTATTTTGTATTGTATTCGTTTTATTTTTCATAGACTAAATACTGTCTCTGAAATCGTACTTATAACATGTGATTTCCTCATGCTAATATTATTTTCATGTTTTTGGCTGATTTCCGCATTCAGTTCTCTTATTACATATTATTTATATAATCTGATGTCTGCTAAATTTGCATTCAGTTATTTGAAAACTATAATTTATCATAAAATTCCGATCACTTTTCATAAATAATTTGAATAATTCCTTGAAAATACAAGCAAATACAATACAAAATACAAGGCTATTAAATTGGCCATTTTATGTGTAATTAACATCATAATAAAAACGCAGTTAAAATGTACGATTTCTTGAAATTAAAATATCTCCATATATACATAAAACATTTTAATAAATTCCATCAACTTAAAACTTATCAAAATTCTACCTCGAAATTATCTGTAAAATATCACGGACTTACGGAATGAGGAATGTTATTTAGTGCACTTAACAGTTAACGTGAGGACTTAATAACTCATTTGCCTCAATCCCCGTGTTAATACATTCAATACGTTACTGATGTGGTCCAGCATCTTGACACAGATGCCTTGATCAGTGAAATGTGTGGAATAAATTACAAAAAAAAAGGCTCCCTCCGGATTTTATAAGTTCCTCTCGAACAGAAATTATTTTAGTCTATATATGAATGAGGCAAATCATCGCTTAACATAAACCTCACTCTTAGTACAGGATGTACATGAATTGTATTTACAATTTTACTCGTTTACGAAAATTAACGTGGACGCCCTGCACTTCCGGTCTTCATAAACGTACCGATGCTCTAGATGGACCCGATTCAGCTTCGACAAAGCACCACGGCTTCATAGCGACTGATCTGTTTCACGAAACACGGTTGCAGTGAAGTGGGTAAACAACTGGTGCTACCATCTACCGGGAAATCGGTGAAACTTTCAGTGTTTCTCTCGCAGATGACGCTCAAACTGTAGATCTCTCTCTTTTCGTAAAGGTTTTATTGACGGGAAGAGTTTCAAATACGATTTTTAAACATTCTGTACTTCACCATCCGTCCTTATCGATTCACGGGCGAACTTAGAGTAAGTCACTAAAGTTAGATGACGCTTCTTTGTAAATGCTATGCTAAAAGGTTGACGTATTTCTCAACTATCTTATTTAACACTTGTTTTGTTTTGTCAATATTATTAATTATTTACCTAAACCAATGCAGATATTATGCAGTAACAATATTTTATCAAGCACGATTTCACAGTATTACAAAAATGAGTGTGCCGCACAAAATACACGTTAGTGGGCCACATATTGCGAACCCCTGGACCATAAGATTACTCGCTAAGATGCTTCTATAATACGTAGAATAAAGTGTGGTTAAATTGTCAGGGATGAGATATAACACGCGTGTCCGTAAAATTGCGATCGAAATTTGCGACGAGACTGGGAAATTTCTTAACTATTGTTTTGTCGATATGTGTAAACGCATATAGTGGGAAAACAGTCTTATTTCACTAACTAACTAACTAACTAGATGGCTTACGGAACCCGAAGGTTCATCACCGAATTAACCAAAGCCCTCCACCGGACCCTGTCCTGGGCCAACAAAATCCAGCCTCCTTCAACTCCTATCTCCCATAGGTCCCGCCTGAGATTATCCTCCCATCCACGTCTAGGTCTCCCCAGAGGTCTCTTCCCCTCAGGCTTCCCAAATAGTGGACCCAACCAACCAGATGGCTTACGGAACCCGAAGGTTCATCACCGAATTAACCAAAGCCCTCCACCGGACCCTGTCCTGGGCCAACAAAATCCAGTCTCCTTCAACTCCTATCTCCCATAGATCCCGCCTGAGATTATCCTCCCATCTACGTCTAGGTCTCCCCAGAGGTCTCTTCCCCTCAGGCTTCCCAAATAGTGGACCCAACCAACCAGATGGCTTACGAAATCCCAAGGTTCATCACCGAACTAACAAAAGCCCTCCACCGGACCATGTCCTGGGCCAACAAAATTCAGTCTCCTTCAACTCCTATCTCCCATAGATCCCGCCTGAGATTATCCTCCCATCTACGTCTAGGTCTCCCCAGAGGTCTCTTCCGATCAGGCTTCCCAACCAGTACCCGGTGCACACCTCTTGTCCCATCCATGCGCACTACATGCCCAGCCAATCTCATTCTTCTCGACTTAATCACCCTGACAATACTGGGGGAGGAGTACAGACTTTTAAGCTCGTCTTTATGCAGTTTTCTCCAGGCCCCATCGTCTTCTCTCCTAGGCCAAAATATCCTCCTCAACACCCGATTCTCAAACACCTGCAATCTTTATTCCTCCCTCTGAGTGAGAGACTATGTTTCGCACCCATACAAAACAAGAGGAACAATTATTGTTTTGTATACTTTAATTTTCAGGTTCTTAGAAATCAGACTGGAAGCCAAAATATTTTTAACTGAGAAGTAGCAGGCATTTCCGGAATTTAGTCTCCTCTTAACTTCCTCACGAGTGTCATTTTGATTTGTTATTGTTATTATTTCACTACATAATTTTTTTTAATTCTGTGAATAATTACAGAAATGCATGACAACATTCAAAAATAAGTCGTTTCTAGGGGCTCCTTAATATGAAAACGAAAGGACAAAATGAAATAATACTTCACATGCAAGATTACTCATGAGAACATACAAGCCAAAACTTCACGTCTCGTTCCAGATCACAAGGCATATGTGACAAAGTCAATTCTTACGTGATTCTATAGCAACTGCAGACGCACGGGGCAATAAAATTATTCTGTAACGGGGAAATATTCATACGCACTGTCCATCAGGACATCTACAGACTCTTCTCCGCTTATATTCTCTTTGGCATGAAATTCCTTTATTTATATATAATTCGTATAATTAGTCAGAAACCAAATTTTGTCTAGAACCTTTTGTAATCAGTAACGTAGTACTTACAAGTCTAATACCTACGGCATTACTGTCTAAATATGCACGATTTAAATCGTGCTATATAATAACCTTAAAAATTTAAACTCTTGCATAGAAATGATTGCATCCTGAGTTTTAAGTTATTCGGTTTCTTTAGTACAAGGAAGTTTTAATGACATTTTTAAAATAACCAAATCTTTTAGCAGAGATTTCTTCAGAAGCTAATTATAAGCCACGTAGACGAATTTTGAAAACTTTGCTGCTAACACACAAACACCATGTTCCCAAAAGCTTCGTAAACTGTTTTTCTTAAAGTCCGTGCATGGAATTTGGACACGCAGAGGTAAAAGGCACGCCCCTTTAGACAATTTATGACCGCCATGTAAGAATAAGGAAGTCTGAAATTCTTTGACTACTAAAGCAGAATAAATCAAATTATTGAATTGAAAGTTAGCGTTACTACGGTAAAATCTCTTTAAAATCCTCGGTGGTGATGCATCTTACTGCCATAACAGAAATACGCCCTAAAAGACAGATCGTGTGATGTTTGTAGAACGTACATGCTCGATGACGCTCTCAGACGAGACACTTCTGTGTCCATGAAGACGGAATTTCGCGAGAAATGAAACACAATAACAAATCCATATTTCTGGAAGGATGAACAATGCGTTACGATAGGACAGAAACAAAAGAATGATTAAGAATTTTTACATTAATACCAAATACACCACGTGGAAAACGAGAAATGAGGAGATCGGAAATTGATAGACATGGTTCACTTCTGCAGCGATTGGAGTAAGTATTATAAAGAATAAGAAAGTTTTTGTGATTCTTTGGGCACAAAATCATCACACAACTGACCTTGGTCTAGCGACCTGAGAGTAGTAACGGTCCAACTCTTGCAGATACTTGAGGGTGTCTGCCATGGCTGCCAACTGCTCCGGGTCCGTGGGTTTGGCCCACGCAGTGGGGGCAACGTGAGGCATCAGAACGAGGGCGCAGCCCACCACAAGAAACCAGGCCAGAGAACTCTGCATGGTATAACAGGCGATCTGCAACAGTTCAATCAGTGGTCAGTGGCGTTGCTAACTGCTGTGTCTTGACACGAAATTTATCTATCTACTGGTCCGAAAAAGCGATCGCAAACCAGTCCATTTTTATGCTTTGTGGCTTATCGGAATAATAGCAGCATTGCAAATTTCTAACCCATTCGTCTCAGATAGAGAGCAGGTTCCAAGTTCAACACATGACAAATGAGCTTTAAATTATGAAAATGATTTCTGCAAACTGAGGTGGGCCTGCCCTTACCTAAAGGAACAGATACACGTAACCACGTCATTTACTTACGTTCTGTTTGTAAAATAAATAAATATCATGAAACAACCGATTATTATACGATTTTGTAAATAACGCCTTTCGGCCGAGATGGCGATTTGCTATCTAAGAAATAACATAATGACTCAGGAATGGCCTCGATGGAGGTAGCAAGGACTTCCGAAACGTCGGTAAACTTCTACCAGACTAAACACGGCGCAACATCCCGGAAGACAGCCTCCATCTTCTAACAAAAGATTGTAGACGGAAAAAGTTGATGGGAAATGCCATTCGGGAGACAAAGTCACAGATGGGAGTGTCTTGTAAAACCATGATCTGAGGGTGTGTACTGGATTCCAGTATCAGGCTTTTGTAAACACGGTAACGAACGTTTATTTTCCGCGAAATATTGTGACCAGCTGAGCAACCATTGCCTTCTCAAGTAGGTCTCTGCTTCGTGAAGTTGTTTAGTTAACCTTGTCACGTTATGATGATTGGCAGAACGTGTAACACGCATACAAGGAGCAAGGAATGAAGACAATAATTCAATTTAGAAATATTAAAAGATCGTTATGGTCTATTGATGAAAATGGATGGCAAGTGGTTTGTGAATATCACGAAAATCTTATGAGAAATTCTAGCGGCAAATCTGTGAACAGAGCGATGAAATGCGAGATTTGACGGAACACTCACTAGTCGGAGCTCAAGAGTGGAGTTCACTAAGCTGTTTGTTAGCGTTAGTTTTGCATTCTGACAGCAGAGGGTTTCTTACGTTCTGTTTACTTTTACGGGATCGCTTCCGAGACGAAGACCACGAAATATCTTAATGTTAAAACCAACAAAGTCACCGAAGTTTTTACAATGTGCTTCAATTCCTCAGCTTACTCCCAGAAACTATTGCTCTGTCTTCACTCAGTAACGCGGCACGAACACTTATCCTTATTCTATTAAATTTTCTAACGTTAAACGTGAAAATAATTAAATTGATCGAGATAGTCACTAGACGTCAGGAATATTGCAAAACAATCCTGGGATTCATTCGCAAGTGTCACCACTGACATGAAAATTAACTAGAAAAGACGATTTTGGCTTTAAGGCCTGAAGATGGACACAATATGTCGCTCCGAAACGCTGCCAAGTGCTTGCGAATCCACACGGCATCACAATCCAGAGTAACATCATCATCTTCGTCTTCACCACAGTGAAAACAAGAAAATTAAAAAATTTAGGGAATTTACGGGTGTCGTAAAAGTTCCGGGTTGTTCCTTATTCCAGGAACTCCGTGTTAACCACAGAACCGAAAGTAACTACTCTAACAAAAGGAGCCATGGTAAATATTGTGACCAATGTATCTTGGGGATTAAGTCAGTAGTTCTTAATGTAATGCAAACGATTACTGTACGATTTTAATCAAAAGTAAAATGTGTCGACAAATTTTAGCAAAACTCCCTGGTGTCAAAGTTCGTTATATCGCGAAGAAGAAAAATTCGGCGAAACTATTGGATGAATTCTTATAAATGTTGGTTGCGATCCCGTCTAAATGTAAAATGAAAGAGTCAGCATAATGACAACCACTCAGTTAAAATCGTCTACAGCAAATTAAATGTGCCTCAGTAAATTGACAATGTCCAAAATAATATCGGTACACCATGTTTCACAATAAACTTTTGGCACTAAAACTTTCATGCGTTTAAAACTCGAGTTTAGCAAGAAAAATTGCCTCTATCCGGAACTGATTCACGATTGACACAAGGCGATGTTAGAACTGAGATGACGTACGCATTGAAGTTTGTTATTTTTTAGTAAGTTCAACGAAAAATTAATGAGGGGAAAATTAAAAATGGCGACGTAAACGCATAAGAAATCCACTAACAAACACACACACGGTGACCTCCTTGTTGCCAAGGACCCAGGCGGACGGTTGGGCCTGACCTCAGCGTCTGGAACTGAATTAACTAATATTTCGGCTCACCAGACAGGATAATTATTGTTGCAATAGAGTGAGGAACGGAGGTTACTAACTGACCCGCTGTAAAACGACCAGATGTTCAGCAGCAAACCACTGACAGCGGGAAACGGGAGGAATCTACGAAAAAAACCCTTCGAAGTATCATCTTGTCCATCGTAAATCCGACGTCGATTATGCCGGGAGCGAACCCGGGCCTCCGTATTGAGAAGAATTTCCAGGGTAATAGTCTTAAGTTGGGAGTAACATCTCATACATCCAAGTTTAATTTCGTATTTTCTCCTAACATGTCACCACTACGGCTAGTCTGAATCTGTTCATCTCCCAAAGCAAAATAAATACAGCTAATGATCGCTAATTAATACCGTGCTGAGTGTTTAGTGAAGTATAAACTTATTTGTATTCATACATAACCTAACTTCCACCTCATACTACGAAATTAAATTTTAAATTCGCGTCTCATAAATAGTGTTATAAAAATGAAAGTTGTGGTTTAATTATTTTTTTTATCTCGGTCTGAAGTTCTAGTAACTTAACAAATTATCTCCATGTAGGAGAAGAATCCTTGCTGAGAAGATAACGGTGCTGGACTTAAGAAGACTTTACACAACAGACAGTGATAACGGACTTGAAGTCGCAAACTAGAAACAAGGATTTTATAACTAAATTATAGCATTTTGTTAATGTTTTACGTTAAGATTTATGTTCGGGGGAAATTAGAACATGAATGGCGAATAGTACCTTACAGTATCGCATTAATTATAATTTGTCGTACGTAAAATTAAGATACTGCCTGCCCATTCGTACGTCATATTCACGAAATTATAGGTCAAATTTTTATTAAACTTTATACCAGGGGGAGGGGGGGTTCACTCAAATTTTATCTTGTTTTGAGTCAAGCTTTGTTTCCCCGCAACACAGAGCTCCGCGCAATCAGTGGGGGTCCTACCCAGTTCAAATTCTGCAGTTTCTTAAGATCCAAGCTTTTTATATGATACGTTAATGACAGAGCCTACAAGGCAAAGTAATGCACCAGTGTTAATTATCTGTATCAGTGTGATTAAATCTGTCGTGACATATTTCTCTTTTCAATAAATGGAAAAAATCTCAAGCCACACGTAAAACCACTAACGTGGAAAATATATCTCATTTGTGCATTGTGGCTAAGATAAAATTCCAATAACGTGGTCTAACCTAAGAGGTGTACTCACTGATGTGATTTGTTTGAAAATAATTAAAATCTTTATACCCGTCAGTTATGAGGGCTAATTACAAATTGCTGTTTGTATTTCTGTATATTTCTAAAAAAATATATTAATTTTTGGGCTGAATTATTAGTTTAAGCAAGAAAAAACTTTTGTAATGGAAATTCTGTCTGTTCCCACTCCCTTTTGAGTTTGATCTATTATCTGTCGGATTTTCACAAACAATATTTTCTTTGTAAGACTTGAGGTTCTCACAGCGGTGAGTATGAAGATATCCGTCTTCTGGGTTGTTGCGCTGTGTAGTCTGGTCGATGTCAACCAACGTTTCAGAGGTCATACTGCCTCCGTCTTCTGGGTTGTTGCGCTGTGTAGTCTGGTCGATGTTAACCAACGTTTCAGAGGTCATACTGCCTCCGTCATCAGAGTATGAAGATTTCTGTCTTCTGGGTTGTTGCGCTGTGTAGTCTGGTCGATGTTTACCAACGTTTCGGAGGTCATACTGCCTCCGTCATCAGAGTATGAAGATTTCTGTCTTCTGGGTTGTTGCGCTGTGTAGTCTGGTCGATGTTTACCAACGTTTCAGAGGTCATACTGCCTCCATCATCAGAGTATGAAGACTTCTGTCTTCTGGGTTGTTGCGCTGTGTAGTCTGGTCGATGTTTACCAACGTTTCGGAGGTCATACTGCCTCCGTCATCAGAGTATAAAGATTTCTGTCTTCTGGGTTGTTGCGCTGTGTAGTCTGGTCGATGTTTACGAACGTTTCGGAGGTCATACTGCCTCCGTCATCAGAGTATGAAGATTTCTGTCTTCTGGGTTGTTGCGCTGTGTAGTCTGGTCGATGTTTACCAACGTTTCAGAGGTCATACTGCCTCCATCATCAGAGTATGAAGACTTCTGTCTTCTGGGTTGTTGCGCTGTGTAGTCTGGTCGATGTTTACCAACGTTTCGGAGGTCATACTGCCTCCGTCATCAGAGTATAAAGATTTCTGTCTTCTGGGTTGTTGCGCTGTGTGGTCTGGTCGATGTTTACGAACGTTTCGGAGGTCATACTGCCTCCGTCATCAGGGCCCTGATGACGGAGGCAGTATGACCTCTGAAACGTTGGTTAACATCGACCAGACTACACAGCGCAATAACCCAGAAGACGGATATCTTCAATATTTTCTTTGTTCATTTTTTCGGGATGTCACAAATAATATTAAAATTATAGGTTTTTGAGGAGTTTTTCTTTTAAAAGTAATTAAACCATAATGAGTTAAAATGTAGAATAATTATTAAAGAAATTTTAGCAGAGGCCAACGAGTCTACATTTTTATTTTTTTATGTTTTGTAATCTGAGGTTTATGCCTTGTTGTGTAATGTTGAATAGTTATTCTGCAATTGGTGCAAAGCACACAGCTCATTTATTTTTTTTTAAAAAAAGGTTTTAAACTACAATTTTATTATTTTTGTGACATCGGGAGATTGGAAGTAATGGTAATCCCACTGCAATCATTTCAAGCACGTATTCCGACCTGATGATGAGCACAGTAAGCCGAAACATGTAGTTTGAGAAAATGGACGAAGAAGTGAGTATGTGAAATTGACATGGAGTAACAAAGCAGGATCATCATAACACACCGGGATGTTGCACTACGCACTTCACAAGCGCTTGTCACAAACTGCGTTTCACTTTTTCTCGTGACATTGTCGGGTCCGGAAAAGGAATTATACTGACTTGATTTAGCTGCCTCCTGCCAGAAACAGGCAACCGACGTTTCTGAGAAGCCAGAATATCTCCAACGCCAAAGCCCGCCACCGGCCACGATCCTCAGCAAACTCCATCCACTTACCATTCTCATAGCCCACCTCCCTAAGATCCAACTTAATATTATTTTCCCATCTCCTTCTTGGTCTGTCCAGTTATCATTTTCCAGATGGATTCCCTACCAAAATTCTGTATGCAACCCGTGCCTCTCCCATGTGAACTGCATCGAAATGTCCTAAATTTCACTATTTTAATTTAGATTGAGCTCGTACATTCTGTGTGGAGACAATTAAATTCATTTAAATTAAATTTTAAAAACGCAACGAAGGGTCATTGAACTTTACACTGTACGAAACCCATCGAAACGTAAGGGTGGTATTTTGCTATATTTCTCTATATCTGAGTCAATTACGAAGTAAGGAAGGCAAGTGGATAAAGAATGGGAGATTTATCTGAAGACAAGGTTTTAAAGATGAATATTAATAATAACTTTCCCATAAAATGTAAAGAAACAATAAATGCACATGAAATCCTCAAGAAACGGAAAATTCTAGATTTTTAAAATAAATGTTTTATAAAACCGTGTACGAATGACGAATGCTAATGCATTTTGATACACTCTGAGATTTGTGTAACAAGAATTCGTGAAGATTGTACATTGAGAATATAAACTGATATTACTGTAATAAAAGAAAGCAAGATATAACGACCATTTTCGCTGTTAGGCGTGTGGTTTTTGCCATATTTTTTTCTGAATCAATCGTTGTATCTTAACTTCTTTCCATTTCCCCTTAGAATTTTGAAGTCAATCTTTTTAACGTATCACTGAAATATATCAGATGTAACGGATAGTGAAATATAAATGTGCATAATTCTTCCTGAAATATAATTTTAAGGCTTCCCAGTTCGTAACACCTAATCTATAAGAATTTGGAATACTACGAAATTCTTCAGAAGTCAGTAAGTCACCCTTAGGCATAAACACAAATAGTTTTTGTCTGCTCAATTTGGAGTAGTAGACCTATGAGTTAGAATATTCATTCATTTTACTGTGAAATTTAGATAACTTTCTGTTATAATTGTGTTCGAGGCTACTCTGACGTTGTACAGTTTTCGAAGCAGTGTGCGTGTTTACCATTTTCAAAAGAACCTAACCTAAAGCAGTTAGCTTGTTTATGGTTTAAAAGTAACCGCGCATATGTTGACAAAACAAAAACGAACTCAATCCCGTGTTTTGAGGGATACCAATATGGCGTCTTACGGTTCTCTATAGCGCAGACCAAAAGGTTGGCCTCGTAATATATACGAATCGTGGCAAACAAGAGCATACCTTCTTGTAATAAATTGAATTCGGTATTTTTGTAAAAAGTATTTGTCATTGTCCTGTGCGCGGCTTTCAAAATAAATTTCACGGAGAAATGTATTAACATACATTTAGGAATTATGAGAGTAGGTTATAATCTCGACTCCAAAATTCCACTAAAATCTCGTGAGGATCGGTAGATGTCTAGTCTGCCATAAGTTTACCGATGCGTCAGAAGTACTTTCTGTCTCCATCATCAGGGTTCTGATGATGGAGGCAGCAAGTATCTATTTAATGCTGATAAGCAACATCTCAGAAGGCAGACATCTTCATAGTCTTGAGACCATAAAATCTCACAGGTAAAAATCTGACCTTTTTCAAATAATGAATGAGAGTTTATGAATCATCGGAGGTGATTTATCGAAGTGTGTGATGTTGTGGGACGAGGTATCGATTCCTAAACTTTAGAAATCACCCTTCTTTCCGACTCAAACTTTTGTCACTGCTTATTCCCATCATTTTATGAGAAATTTGTTTGAGGAATTTTAAACTTGCAATTTTTTAAGCAATGCATTATCAACTTTCAGTGTCCATGCTCGCAGAAGCCAGCGACAAGTCTAAGTGGAAATGAAGAAGACCTCGTAAGTTGCTAATTCTTCCGGGATTTCTAATCGTAGTGTTGAATCAATTCAAGTAGGACGACCGACGGCCAGAATGTTGGCGCCCGTCCTCATCCAATTATTAAATTCACCCTGCATTTAGATATATTTCCTTTAGACCCCTAATTACTTTTAAAAAACAACGTAGTCATGAAAGCACATCAGTAAGAGTGACCGACCGCGTCATTGCAGTTACAAACACGCAAATCTTTCGACAGCTGAGTAAAACCGTAGCAACACGGTGTAGTGTTTTTTATTTTTATTTGTAGGGTTCTGTCTGACAACAGGTCCATATGAACAGGATCCTTCCATCCTTTTCTCGGACTGGGACCTGTTCATATACATTCTTGGCAGATGATCCAGAAGTGGTTTGCCATTGCCTTCTTCTGTGTGTGAATGGAGTAATTGTTGGGATGCCACGGAGGAAAACTCCGTGTTGCCTAGACCACGGCCTTGCCCAACACAAGTTATAAATTCGGGCACCACCGGGAATCGAACCCGAGACCCCAGGATTACAAGGCCAGCGTTCTAACCGCTAGACCACCTCAACTTATTATTATTTAGTGATCTGTCTGAGGACAGGTCCATATGAACAGGTTCCTTCCATCCTTTTCTCGGACTGGGACCTGTTCATATACGTTCTTGGCAGATGATCCAGAAGTGGTTTGCCATTGCCTTCTTCTGTGTGTGAATGGAGTAATTGTTGGGATGCCACGGAGGAAAACTCCGTGTTGCCTAGACCACGGCCTTGCCCAACACAAGTTATAAATTCGGGAACCGCCGGGAATCGAACCCGAGATCCCCAGGAATATAAGGCCAGCGTTCTAACCGCTAGACCTCCTCATCTTATTATTATTTAGTGTTCTGTCTGACGACAGGTCCATATGAACAGGATCCTTCCATCCTTTTCTCGGACTGGGACCTGTTCATATACGTTCTTGGCAGATGATCCAGAAGTGGTTTGCCATTGCCTTCTTCTGTGTGTGAATGGAGTAATTGTTGGGATGCCACGGAGGAAAACTCCGTGTTGCCTAGACCACGGCCTTGCCCAACACAAGTTATAAATTCGGGCACCGCCGGGAATCCAACCCGAGCCCCCAGGATTACAAGGCCAGCGTTCTAACCGCTAGACCACCTCATCTTATTATTATTTAGTGATCTGTCTGAGGACAGGTCCATATGAACAGGTTCCTTCCATCCTTTTCTCGGACTGGGACCTGTTCATATACGTTCTTGGCAGATGATCCAGAAGTGGTTTGCCATTGCCTTCTTCTGTGTGTGAATGGAGTAATTGTTGGGATGCCACGGAGGAAAACTCCGTGTTGCCTAGACCACGGCCTTGCCCAACACAAGTTATAAATTCGGGCACCGCCGGGAATCCAACCCGAGCCCCCAGGATTACAAGGCCAGCGTTCTAACCGCTAGACCACCTCATCTTATTATTATTTAGTGATCTGTCTGAGGACAGGTCCATATGAACAGGTTCCTTCCATCCTTTTCTCGGACTGGGACCTGTTCATATACGTTCTTGGCAGATGATCCAGAAGTGGTTTGCCATTGCCTTCTTCTGTGTGTGAATGGAGTAATTGTTGGGATGCCACGGAGGAAAACTCCGTGTTGCCTAGACCACGGCCTTGCCCAACACAAGTTATAAATTCGGGCACCACCGGGAATCGAACCCGAGACCCCAGGATTACAAGGCCAGCGTTCTAACCGCTAGACCACCTCATCTTATTATTATTTAGTGTTCTGTCTGACGACAGGTCCATATGAACAGGATCCTTCCATCCTTTTCTCGGACTGGGACCTGTTCATATACGTTCTTGGCAGATGATCCAGAAGTGGTTTGCCATTGCCTTCTTCTGTGTGTGAATGGAGTAATTGTTGGGATGCCACGGAGGAAAACTCCGTGTTGCCTAGACCACGGCCTTGCCCAACACAAGTTATAAATTCGGGCACCGCCGGGAATCGAACCCGAGCCCCCAGGATTACAAGGCCAGCGTTCTAACCGCTAGACCACCTCATCTTATTATTATTTAGTGATCTGTCTGAGGACAGGTCCATATGAACAGGTTCCTTCCATCCTTTTCTCGGACTGGGACCTGTTCATATACGTTCTTGGCAGATGATCCAGAAGTGGTTTGCCATTGCCTTCTTCTGTGTGTGAATGGAGTAATTGTTGGGATGCCACGGAGGAAAACTCCGTGTTGCCTAGACCACGGCCTTGCCCAACACAAGTTATAAATTCGGGCACCACCGGGAATCGAACCCGAGACCCCAGGATTACAAGGCCAGCGTTCTAACCGCTAGACCACCTCATCTTATTATTATTTAGTGTTCTGTCTGACGACAGGTCGATATGAACAGGATCCTTCCATCCTTTTCTCGGACTGGGACCTGTTCATATACGTTCTTGGCAGATGATCCAGAAATGGTTTGCCATTGCCTTCTTCTGTGTGTGAATGAAGTAATTGTTGGGATGCCACGGAGAAACCGGGGAAGCCCCCGGAGGAAAACTCCGTGATGCCTAGACCACGGCCTCGCCCAACACAAGTTATAAATCTGAGCACCACCGGGAATTGAACCCGGGACCCCAGGATTAAAAGACCAGCGATCTGACCGCTAACACTAGCAAAATTCCCGAGAATGGAAAAACAAAATTCTCTCAAGTGCAATGGTTTTTCCCCCCGACAGGGTGCAATATTTGAAGGGCGACAGAGGTCCTTGTCTCCTGTCACCAGGCCTAGCTCATATTTGCGTCTCCAGCACCACCCCTGCCGTCCAATCTGCCCCGAGGCACTTCAAAGTAATCTCTCTTATCTTCACTAACGACTGACAACACTAACTGGAGCTTTAAAAGCTGTTAGGATCTCGTTACGTTCTTAAGACACTTAATACAGGAATATTGTATCGTAGTTCCGAACACACGTATTTGAGACGTGAGTAATTGACAATCCTTTCCCTTCTCAGTTCAAAGCGTTCACCTCAGCGCCACGTTCTTACACCTCAACACGTGGAGAGGCCAATTTCTTCTCACTCATAAACAAAAACACGTTTTCTAGTCTTACATTTCCTAATCTTTAGGATTCCACACAGTGGAAAGGAAGATCAGATATATCGAACAGAACAGAAGCATAATATCGATTATGTTGCGCCGCGTATTCTGAAAGAAGTTAATCGACGTTTCAGAGGCGATTGCTACCTCCGACATTAGAGGAGACAATGGACTATATCTCAGAAAACAGTCGTGTTTATATTCGCCACCTTGGGACCCTGAAGTCTCATCTAACATGCAAGAAATCGTATCCGAAATCAGCTTTCTCATATTCATGTACATTATATATTTGAATATAATTTTAGTCCTCTGTTGTTTTTAAATCTGAAAGATTTTCGATGAACTAAGTAAACTATTACGACGCCATTATTTTATCCTGTAGACAGGTATTTGATGTTCTCTTGTCACATAAACACCAGAGTCTCGGATAGAGTCTAATTCCTACGCTGCTTAAATTTCAATTCAACAAATTAACATCAAAAACACAAATCAGAGCCGATGCTAATGTGAAATCTTATTAAACGGTACCAGAGTTTCGTCATAAACCGATCTTCAATTTACAAATAAATTTGAAAGGTCCAAATGAATAATCGATACTTGCTTCCAATACAAATCTCACACTTCACAAAGTATCGGATCGTCACATATATCGTGAATTTTTTTTTTTTTTGAGGAGGGGCAAAGTAGAAATTGCTTATAAAAATAACCGGAGATAGGGATTAGCTCTATCTAGTGGGCCCAACTGTGTAGGAACCTGAAGACGGAGATAGAGTCCCATCTCCGAAACGTCGTTTTACGTTTTATATTTACTAGACGATGGATAATATCCAAGAGGTCCGGAGATAGGGATTAGCTCTATCTAGTGGGCCCAACTGAGTAGGAACCTGAAGACGGAGATAGAGCCCCATCTCCGAAACGTCGTTTTACGTTTTATATTTACTAGACGATGGATAATATCCAAGAGGTCCGGAGATAGGGATTAGCTCTATCTAGTGGGCCCAACTGTGTAGGAACCTGAAGACGGAGATAGAGCCCCATCTCCGAAACGTCGTTTTACGTTTTATATTTACTAGACGATGGATAATATCCAAGAGGTCCGGAGATAGGGATTAGCTCTATCTAGTGGGCCCAACTGTGTAGGAACCTGAAGACGGAGATAGAGCCCCATCTCCGAAACGTCGTTTTACGTTTTATATTTACTAGACGATGGATAATATCCAAGAGGTCCGGAGATAGGGATTAGCTCTATCTAGTGGGCCCAACTGTGTAGGAACCTGAAGACGGAGATAGAGCCCCATCTCCGAAACGTCGTTTTACGTTTTATTACTAGACGATGGATAATATCCAAGTAAATTTTTATTCAATTGACTCTTCACCATCGTCAAGAAGTTTTAGATTTGATAACCTTAAATTAATCGAATGTTTAAAGAAGAAAGCTTAGTAGCTTATTACGTTTGCATCTGACTTTGATATAGAGGAAAGAGTGGACACGTTCAGTAAGATTTTCCATAATCAAGAATTAGGAAATGAGACTTAAAATGTGTGTCCGGCGTAATTAGTACTTAATCGCTGTGATTGGCCACGGAATGAAGTTGGTTTCTCGTTTGTTTAACGACGTCCATTCATGCGCAAGCAGCCTGTTATCATTTATTACCGACCACAAACAATTAAAGACACAGAAGGAGACTTAGACCCCTACTTTGAGGCAATATCCAGTCATTCTCTTGCAAAATTTTGAGGAAAACCACGAAATATTTCGGCCATTACTGTCCATAAATTGTCTTGACTCGCGTTTGATGTTTTCATTAGGCTCTCAGCCGAAGCTGACGATAACCGGTATTATATCGGTTGTTGCAGGCGAGATTCAAATCTGATATCTTCCGAATGCAAATATACAACACTGCCGTTCTGTGGGAAAGAGAGTGTGGGTTTCATCTTTCTGATGACCAGGGCGCACAGTGGGCCGGGCCCCTCCTCTGATATGTGGGACACTTTCATGTCATCCACCGCCGTCCTGTATCAATGAATCTCCTCGTTCTAGATTCGTTATTGATTTTTATGGAACGTTTTCAAAGTTACATTGAAATGAAATATCACCATATTTACCTCATATTTAAACAGTAAATCACGGACCATATCCAAAAATAACATACACGTTCTATTAGAACTACTGAGACAACCTAGGAAAAATCAGTCAGTCCGCGAATGGAATGCCTCTTCTAAAGCTTAAGTTCGTACTTATTCATGGTCTGTTACAGAGAAGTTACAGGTTCGACAATTATTAAATGGGAATTATTTAAAGAAAGTCTACTCTCCATAAAAGTTCCCATCGATAAATATATTACGAATTATAAATTATCAATAATAACTTATATTAGAAATCCATTCTAGTCTGTGATCTCTGTCAGTATCGATCCCCAGCGGCTGCAGGAATTTATAATTTTGACACATAAAGTAATATTTATTTATATCAAATTTACAGTTGTATGATGTCGCCATAATGAATTTTTCACATGTGACGTAAATTTTTAGATACGTAGATGACGTATTGTTATTTTTAGATCTTGCAAATAACTATGACTTCCAAAAGCTGCACACTGTCGAAGTTGCATCATTATACAACATTCAATGTCTGGACTCGAATTCGACAAAGAAGGTTTGCCATGCCTCTAAATATTTTATGAATTTGGCTTCTCGCATTTATTGCGTTCGGTCCAAAGTACCTTAATTTATTAGCAAAACGTAATTAGTGACACCTTGAAAACTCGACAAAATTCATTATGTACGTGTAGGTACATTATCTCATCAAGACCTGACTTCAAAGCAGAATTCTGCCAACTTTCAATTCCCTGACGATCCTTAATAAGATGACTGCAGCGAAGAATACTTTGTACTGACTTAAGACCTTCTTCCGGCAAACAAAAGACGTTTCGGAGGAAACAGAAATTCCACTAAAATTACTGTTCTTCTGGGTTGTGCCGCTGTGTGGAGTCGAGTCAAATCCAAAATGAAATAATAATTTTGTCATCTTCACCTCCGTCAGAACCTCAAACGTCACACAGAAAATATAACTATTTCCGTCCATTACCTGTGATAAAATGCGATAAGAAATGTTTTCGTTAGTCGCGAATTAATAGAATAACTTTAAATTTGTAAGTTTACACAGAATTAGCATTTATAGAGTCGTGTGAAATTTAAGAGAAAATTATTCGTCTTAAACTTTAGATAAATTTGCTTCAGATCAAAATGTTTATTTTTATTTAACTTCAGAAATAAATAATTTCTGATTGATAAAAATTTTTGTATGTTCTTATTACCTTCAATACAGCAGATAATTTGTAAACCACGAAGAAATTTGCTGCTCTTTTAAACATTTAAGAGGATTAAGTTTCTACAGGCTGGCGAATGTTCGTAAAAAGACCCACATCAGAAAAAGAATTTTTTGAACGCTTACAAAGTATTCGTGTCGTAAATGATGAAAGGGGGTTGTTCATTTATCACAAAATGAAAGCAATGACCACAAATATTCAACGATCCGAAGTTTCCAGGGAAAAGACAAGAAATGAAGCCCCACGTACCTTTCAGTTCAGAAGTTAAGCGTCGGTGACGAGGCGGACGACGACGACAGGAGACCTACTGCTACCTGGTGCCAACGCTCAGCGAACAATGTCCTTCGCGTCCAACGCGGCTTCCGTCTTATATACGGCCTGCGACACGTAGCACAGTGGCTGGAGCGTAGCACACCGCCTCTTTTCGCCCCCATCATCGACGTCGTGACGTCACGAGACGTCCAACCTATCAGAGAACGTCAAATCAGTGCCCTCATACAAAACGCACATTAAATTACTACAGACGGTGGACCAGTTATGGAAATTCAGATGAATAATGAAAAAGTGAAAATAATTCGGATTTTTAATTGTACGAGGCACGTTTTCTGTCAAACAGCTGATCAGTTGGAGGAAAAAGGTTCATTACCAACGAGAAAGTTCAACACTAGCCGACAGCAAACTTTATTTCGATAGTATTAGACGTTTCGGGAGTTGACTCCACTTCTGTTTTCAGGTTTCTGATTGCCATTATAAATACTGGCACGTGTTACTGTTATTATTTTAAAGCACTACATTCAGTTCACACGTAGGAATTATGAAAAATCTTTAATGGTGTCAAATGACGACCCGAAAATAAAAACAACTTACATTTAATAGTGATCACATGAATTTGTGGCAAACTCCTGAAACGTCGTGTACATAAAATAAACCTCACAAACAGGGTAAGATCCAACATAATTTTTTTATTTCAAATGTTTTGAGAATCGTTAAACACTAAATTTGGCACTTATGTTTGTTAAAAAGTGTAAAGTTCGAAGCCCGGCGTGTAACTTAGCATAAAGTTAATGTGTTGAAGACGGATACCTAGGAACACATACGTGAACGTGGAACATGTGCATGGTGATTATTAGAATGTGGGAATGGGGAGTCGAACACATTGTGGTCAGAGGCAGACATTTTCTGTAACAATTTCGAACATTCAAGTTCTTCTACCAGAGAGACGATCAACATTTTATCACCTGGGATGATCTAACGCTTTCATGGCGAATAATTATATTTAATTCTTCTCGGGTTACCACCTGTTTCGGTGGTTTGATTATGGTTCAAGAATTCCTGACAGTGTACTGTCTTCGTTTTTAGGGAATGAAACCCCCCCTTGCCTTCACGACCAACCCCCTCATGGATTCCAGTAGGTGGTGCCTCGGATAAAGGGACACTCTTAGGCTGCTAACTGTGAATGACAGAAAACGCCTATTGAACAGATGTTAAAAGAAAGGAAGAGAAAAATGTATCGTATTTCATACGGTTTACTGATCACAAAATCGATGATTGGCTCTCTGTGTTTGGTTTCCCTGCTTACTGCATGCATTGGAGCCGAGATAATAAAGAATGTGGTTCAGATGTTTACGAAGCACCTTTTCGTTTGGCGATTAGGGATCTGCCACGTCTCAACTGATTTCGTTATGAAACATAGGAGATCGATGAAGTCTGTTCAAAGACGATGTTTTAACTACTGAGTTCCCTTCGTGTTACGTGACAACCACTTAAATGGAGAGAAATTTTGTGAAAGGTTAAGTGTTTAAGGGAGTTTAAGATGGATATCAAAAATACAAAAAAAAATGTTATGAAGGGATTCTCTAGGGATATCTGCTAACCAGGGTGAAACATTGCAACTTCTAGATTGCAAGCATCGATATATCAAACTGTTCGGTTAAGAACCAGACTGTTGTTAGTATTTCATCCCCACCAGTATTACAACTAACTAACTAGGTGGCTTACGGAACCCGAAGGTTCATCACCGAACTAACCAAAGCCCTCCACCGGACCCTGTTCTGGGCCAACAAAATCCAGTCTCCTTCAACTCCTATCTCCCATAGATCCCGTCTGAGATTATCCTCCCATCTACGGCTAGGTCTCCCCAGAGGTCTCTTCCCCTCAGGCTTCCCAAATAGTGGACCCAACCAACCAGATGGCTTACGGAACCC
Organism: Zootermopsis nevadensis; assembly: GCF_977971745.1. Lineage (NCBI taxonomy): Eukaryota > Metazoa > Arthropoda > Insecta > Blattodea > Termopsidae > Zootermopsis > Zootermopsis nevadensis. The sequence continues at coordinate 7,134,242 of NW_028259153.1, read as the reverse complement.
GAAGGTTCATCACCGAATTAACCAAAGCTCTCCACCGGACCCTGTCCTGGGCTAACAAAATCCAGTTTCCTTCAACTCCTGTCTCCCATAGATCCCGCCTGAGATTATCCTCCCATCTACGTCTAGGTCTCCCCAGAGGTCTCTTCCCCTCAGGCTTCCCAACCATCTCTTGTCCCATCCATGCGCGCCACATGCCCAGCCCATCTCATTCTTCTCGACTTAATCACCCTGACAATACTGGGAGAGGAGAACAGATTTTGACCACACGCCACATAAATTGTCGATGTGTTTGTCACGTACTAATGAAATTCAAGGTGACATAATCCGGCTTAAACATCAACATGATTTCAAAGTACTGAAACTGAAGAAGTCTGGTTGCGTTTATCTGAAGAACAGCCATTGAATTAAATATCGCAAAATTTGCATTCAATGTCGCTTATCCACTTTTGTTACAATAAGTAGTGTGATCCTCCCCGCTTCGCCCCTGAACGCTGCAGTGGACTGACCGTCCTTTCCCCCCATTTTAGATAATTAGCGGCAATGAACTGAGTGCGATGAACATTTCGTCCTTTCTCAGCTGTAAGTATCACGCCGCTGAGACACTTTGCTCGTACACCTTTCAACAAAATGTCTCCAGTACAGCCGGTAACCTATAGATCAGGGGTGCCAACCCGCGGCCAGCGGGCCGCATGTGGCCCGCCTTGAACATTTTTCCGGCCCGCGAGATTCATCACACTTTTACAAAATATATTTATTTTATAATGGCCAAAGTAGTGAAAACCAATGTATTAAAAAAATACATTATTTGTGCATCCATATATTCAAAAATTATCTGTCGAAATTATGAGAAAAAATTAACTTTGATTTTAAAATAATATTCTTGCGAATATATGACAGATATTGCCTGTTTTATTCATGAGTTTACAGTTATGAGTTCGCAGAATAATTAAACTATATTCTGCGAACTCATGATGCGCGTGCATCTTGGAACATCTAATATAACAGGTTCTATGTTTCACTCTTAAGTGCCCTCAGTGACGCATCCAATTTGAGAAATCTGGCACAAAAAGTTGTTAGCGCTTTTGGTTCAACTTACACCTGAAAATCGTTTTTTTTCGAAAATGAAATTGACCAAACACAAAACACGCTCAAACATAACGGACGCTAACCTGCAACACCAATTACGATGTGCAAATACGCAAATTGAGATCGATTTGCAAAAGCTAAGTGAAAGAGTGGAGAAACAAATATCGCACTAGTAAAATAAATATTTTTTAATGATTACATTATTTTTATTTCATTCATATTTATATATTTTTTATATTTAATTTTTAGTGCTATATATTTCTTTACAATGTACGCTTAGTATCATTATTATTATATTATCTATGTTTACATGTAAGAATAATAGTAAACACAATAATAATAACTCATTATGTTTCAATTTTTCATTCCAAAAAAAATGTCTATGGTGTATCTAAATCTAATATGGGGATATATAATTTTATATGTGGCCCGAAAGATCATTTGGGTTGGCCATCCCTGCTTTAGATGTTCACTTCCTTCTTGGGCCTTCCAGTGATATGAACCACAAGCTTAGTAACCTTTACCATTCGCATTTATCACTCGCCGGATTTCGTAGTCAGCGCCAACCATAAATGTCTGAACCTCTGCGTCTCACACAGAACTATTATATTTTTACTTTGTAGAGAGAAATTTCGATTTGAGCTTCGCGAACAGAGACGATTACAGTGGAAATGTTTCCATAATTTTCTTTTGAAGTCATCGTTTGTCATAAGTTCCGTCGGATGGTTTAAAATAGTTACCAAATAAGTTTTCAACACCGTGGAATTAGACGAAGATATGACAAAGAATGGTCTGTTACATATTTGGAAGGAGGAGATGTTTTTGTAATTGAATAAAAATTTCCTTGGACATTATCCATCGTCTAGTAAATATAAAACGTAAAACGACGTTTCGGAGATGGGACTCTATCTCCGTCTTCAGGTTCCTACACAGTTGGGCCCACTAGATAGAGCTAATCCCTATCTCCGGACCTCTTGAATATTATTCATCGTCTAGTAAATATAAAACGTAAAACGACGTTTCGGAGATGGGACTCTATCTCCGTCTTCAGGTTCCTACTCAGTTGGGCCCACTAGATAGAGCTAATCCCTATCTCCGGACCTCTTGGATATTATTCATCGTCTAGTAAATATAAAACGTAAAACGACGTTTCGGAGATGGGACTCTATCTCCGTCTTCAGGTTCCTACACAGTTGGGCCCACTAGATAGAGCTAATCCCTATCTCCGGACCTCTTGGATATTATTCATCGTCTAGTAAATATAAAACGTAAAACGACGTTTCGGAGATGGGACTCTATCTCCGTCTTCAGGTTCCTACTCAGTTGGGCCCACTAGATAGAGCTAATCCCTATCTCCGGACCTCTTGGATATTATTCATCGTCTAGTAAATATAAAACGTAAAACGACGTTTCGGAGATGGGACTCTATCTCCGTCTTCAGGTTCCTACTCAGTTGGGCCCACTAGATAGAGCTAATCCCTATCTCCGGACCTCTTGGATATTATCCATCGTCTAGTAAATATAAAACGTAAAACGACGTTTCGGAGATGGGACTCTATCTCCGTCTTCAGGTTCCTACTCAGTTGGGCCCACTAGATAGAGCTAATCCCTATCTCCGGACCTCTTGGATATTATCCATCGTCTAGTAAATATAAAACGTAAAACGACGTTTCGGAGATGGGACTCTATCTCCGTCTTCAGGTTCCTACACAGTTGGGCCCACTAGATAGAGCTAATCCCTATCTCCGGACCTCTTGGATATTATCCATCGTCTAGTAAATATAAAACGTAAAACGACGTTTCGGAGATGGGACTCTATCTCCGTCTTCAGGTTCCTACACAGTTGGGCCCACTAGATAGAGCTAATCCCTATCTCCGGACGATGTTTTTGTAGTTACTAACCTTCTCATCTTGCCCCCTACCCCGTCTCATCTTTTTTTTTATTTTATGAGTCTTGGTCTCAACACCGATTTTTTGTGTCCATAAGACCCCATTCATAATTTTTTTGAGCGCAGAAAATTTCTAACCTACAGCATTTGATGTCTGTCGGTTGCATCTTAAATATCTTGACTGTACTCACAGTCATTGTCCAGGTTTCAGATGAAATCAGTTTCTGAATTATTTTTTTTTTAGAAAAATTATTAGACGAACGAAAACATTCAAGAACATGCATCATGTTACACCAGTCCCAGAAACCTCCAGACATTTGCCCCATTGAGCAGTTTTATGCGAACGTGAAATATGGTTTGATCTTCATCGACCTGACATATACGAAGACAGCTGAATGATGGTTTTGTATTTCACAGATCCTCTCTCTCTCTCTCTCTCTCTCTGCTTTATAAAACTGGTTTATTGTAGTTGGCACTAAGCAACAGGTTGAGAGCTTCTGCAGTATACGGTACCCCCACCCAAAACAGAGACGCAACAGTTGGGAAGTCCAATATCCACGAGAATCAAAGCCGAGCTCTCTCCGCTAATAACATAATATTACCGCCAGAGATTATCGTAAATATTGAAGTCAAACAAGAACATCCCTAGTCAACGGAGCCTTGTTTCCGTATTCGTATTGATCGCTTCTACAAAAACAAAAACAAAAATGCCTGTCTAACTCAAAGCGTACTTCCTCAAAAGAATCTGAAGCCAAAATTTAAAATGCGAACGTAATTATAGTCACGGTCTTTTAAACGTAAGTAGAGAATAGTAAGTGACGATAAAAACTGCCAGATTTAGTCTCGATAAATCAAGTATCTGCTGAAGAATCCAAACGCAACTGAACATAACCTAACTCTTTGTTCTTAACGATAGAATTATGTAAAGACGCCATCTGTTAACAAGAAAATTAAATCGTAGCCTCGCATTTCACGAGAACTTCCGACTTATTCACGAGGGAGGCGTGAAGGTGACCAGCCATAATAAGTCTTCTTGCTAGTGTTTGGATTCAGCGAAACTTAATTTTCTTTTGAATATTTTCAAAAGACTTCAACGGTATTATGTAAAGTTCAAAAAAAATGTTACTTCAGTTATTCATCTTTAAAATTTCGTAAATAAAGGATATGAGACCGTCTTGTTCTATTCCGTGCTTCAAAATTTTATAAGAAAGAACTTATCTTTGACCGTCTCCTTTCAAAGGAAACGAGACCTCATCTATAACAGCTGCAGTTTTAATGAGCATTCTCTTAAAATAACCTGTTTTGAAATAACAAAAATGCCTATTTATTACGAGAGTCTTGTTAAATGTCTATGTGTTTTGATGACTAACTATCTATTATTTACGCCGCGTGGAACGTAACTGGCTGCCGATACAAAATATAATAATTTTCAAAATGGAAAATAACTGTATTTATTGACACACGTCTATTTTTGTCCCAAATTGCAGACAATAATAACCATGACGATGACAGTCTCCTGGGAAGCTTGACTCTATACTATGGTAGAATTATATGTGCGTTTCGTAGCTGCTTTCTGCCTCCATCATCAGGGCGATCATGACTGAGGCATTAAGGATATCTGAAATTTTGGGTAATCTTTTAAAAGACCACAGGGTGGAACGTCTCGTATGTTCGTAGCTCTGAGAACCCCGACTTCTCACCAATTATACTTCATCAGATTGTTGACAGAATAAATCTTATCTTTAAGCATTTCTTGAAATGGACCCTGATTACTTACCTACAAAACTGTGGTAGCTTTAGTTGTAAAAAATATTGTATTTTGATTGAAATTTCTAACATTTCCCTTCAGGGAAAGTTGGTACTAACTAAATATCACCAAGCAAGACTGAGACAACCCGCAAAGTTTAAATGTCTCTAATGTTAAGCAGAATGTAATTTTCTTATCGTATTGAATTTTTATATAGAATCGAGTTAAGTAAGCCACGTGGAGTTCAGAAACCACTGAAATATATTTAGATTAACCATGTTTAAACTTCATCGTTTATCTGAGGTTTAATATTGTGTGAGTTTGAGCAGAAGTAAGATTAGTCATGAATTAGCTTCGGACAAATTACGGACAGACAGGAATAACTGAATTAAATTTTTTTATATAATTTAATTAGAATAGCGTTGATTTATCTGTGTTCGATTATTTGAAAACGTCAATACCAATTACCCGATATTTGATTTCACACTTATTTCTATCATATTAACACGGTAATGACATCACGTTTGTTAATATATTAATAATTTTAATGAAATATATGTTATTTTCTTCACATCTGTATGGGACAGACCTTCCTTAGAATAATATGAGTGTTGTATTATAAGCTACAGACGTCACAAGTAAATAAAATCCACAATTTCATAAAACTACAACCTGAGTCGGTTTGTGATTTTGAAAGCCACGTCAGGGGCCTGTTTACTGCTTGAAAGAACTTCCAGTTTCTCGGAGAATCTTATTTTGTGGGCACAGACATTTCAGCAGAAATTTCTTAGCCACGCTGGGAACGCGTATGTCATTATGGACCTAATGACAACATTGTCGAAGGACAATTTAATAATATCACCTAATCCCACGTTCTTAAGTACGGAGTAAAGTCTATTGGAAACTTTTGGCTTCGATCGCTGGAATGTAGATTCCCCGCGTCGAATGTTACACCGAGACATTTTACATGGTTAACAAAGGAGTCTGTTTCGACGAGCTTAGATCTCTCTGAGGATACACGATAAATAGATTTTCAGATTCTTACCCTCATGGACTTTTGTGTCACAGTGCCCACACGCCAAAACCTTCTAAGTGAGACCGCCACGCAGTTTCCTGAAAACATCAGCCTCTTTGCGATCCGCATTGTCAGGACAAAGCTAGATAGACACCTGAGATGGGGAAGGAGGGATAATTTATTTTTGGACAGCACAGATTTGGAGACAGTAGTGAAACGTGTGGCACCTTTGCATGTATTTATCTTGTACGTGACCTTAAGACATTCTACTTGTCGTTGAAGACAATTGGGATCACAATTATCCTCGCAGCTAAATCAGCAAAGTTGGAATCTACCTACGAATATACACGCCGTCACTCAACTCTAAAAATTGAGACATTATGCTTCTCCAAATCTTTGGTATCTGCGTACGGGTTTAAGTGGCGTTAGGATCCAGAACATCGACACTCTCACCGTTCCAAGAACCTCAGATCTCGCACCCGTTCGCTCGGTTTTCGCTTTATATGCAGACGCCCCGGTGTCCTGTCTCCGGGACACTGTCGATTTCTTAACATCCATTCAACCTTTTATGCATTCCTCTAAGGTACGCGACGGTGCAACGAAGGTGTCCGACAACAGGCGTTATTTTAACTTAAAGCGTTCACTTTTGACGTTCCGTACATAAATTTGACTGTGGCTGACTGTAAACTTCGAAAGCATAAATACTAAAATTAATATTTTTAAAAAACATGAGTCCATTAAGATCTTTATAATGGATATTCACGATGGTGAATTGAAACAATTTGTTAAAAAAAATTTGGGTGTTATCCATCATCTGTTTTTCATGACGCGAAGTCCTGTGGTGGATACTAGCTTTTTCTCAGGGACTACACAGAGAAGCAACCCCTTGTCTCCTTATTTTACCTGATGACAGAGACAAATCCAGTCCCTGAAACGTCGTATAGAGAAGATGTATATATAAAATGTAAAAAAATGTTAGCAAAAACCATTATAAGTCCATTTCATTATCTTGATTCGTAGTGGCTAATTTTCAAATGAATTTTACGTGGGGGTTCAGATGGGCAAAGCATTGTTCTAAAGGGTCACAGAACGAGATTACTTTTTAATGTCGAAATCTAGCCTTCAGCTTAATGGTTAAGTTTAATACGAAGAAATTAAGTGATGGAAATGCGAAATGGATTGAACTGCCTTAAGCTTTCAAATTTACTGTAAACATCCTAGCTCATATACTTTCAGACTGAAGGTATTACATTCGCCTCGGTTACATCGGTTTAATGTTTAACGTAAAATATGTGAATGCGTAAGTCGAGGTTAATTGTCTGCTTGGTTGTGTCACATAGATCGAGTAAGTTAGGATAAACAAAATTAAGATTTTCTTTTCCGTGAATTATTTTCAGCGTACCAGAAAAGTTAAAATATTTTTAGGATACTAATAAGTGGTCACACATACGTAAGTAAATCTACATGTTAAAAGTCTTATTGAGTTGTTCGGGCGACGTTTCCTGGACGAACCAGGCTATAACGATCGATGAGACTCAATACGACAACTTTGATGCGAGAACTTCGTCCTGAAACATTTGTCATGAGAAATGTTACGCCTTATCGTTCCATTACTACGTTGTAAAGTTATAATTTAACAAGCAAAATTTTCAGCTCCCACGACGACATATTCTTGCTCGAGTAACTTCGTTCCATGTATGTTTTACATATGAGCAGGGGTTGGCAACCTTTTCGCTGCCGCGGGCCGCAAGAATTAAAAATTAACAATTTCATGAACAGAAAAAGAAAAATCATTTATTTAATTTAAATATGGCTGATAACTGGAAACGAATAATTTTAGGATTTCTCGGTAGAAGTAAATTTATTATCAAGACAGTGCATACGCATTGCCTAAAAGTTGCAAGACAACGTTGTTTGTTAGGTTTCAGACCATTAAGATTTAGAGTCGCTGTCAATTAAAGGAAATTTAAATTTTTAAGATGGCAATCATTTTTAAGTTGTTTTGGTAAATAAAAATCTGATGTGGTGGCGATTTTAACGTTGGTAGGCCTACATCCACAAAACATTTAATAAAAAAGAGCCTTCTGGGGTAATAGGCCGCGGTATCCTGTAAAATGTGACCGACGTTTCAGAGATATGTGCCCTTCGTTGCCCTGGGTATATGACTGCGAGTTTATATAAACGACAAGACACTCATCTCCATACTTAACGAAATGTCTTACTTGTTTCATTAAAGTATTTTTTCAAGTGGTGGAGGGCGCACGATCGCTTAGATATTCTATGGCTAATTTCCAAATCATGTGACGTGCTGCGTACCCCTGCCCAGGTATGTAAAAAGGATTATACAAGTATGAAGAGGAGATTCTTCAACGCACTGAGCAAGGGGGCACGTCATTGATAGACAGCGTGGTCGCACGAGATGCAAACAACATTTTTTAACAAGCAACTAACCGAGAGAATAAGAAGTTATCCAAGTAACTAACTCCGTAACAAACTGCACACGACCCGGCATTCGACATCCGAAGTTAAACGCGATTGTGCAGGTCCACTCATGAAGAGCTGACAGTCGCTCTGGCGGACAGTGACGAGATCCTCACATTCATACAACACGGAAATTCATTACCGTATTCACAGTAGCCAGCCACTGCGGCGTATCTAAAGCCAGTTTGTTCCGGTCAACATATTATCCTTCAACCCACTCACAGCTGTGCAATCAAAATCCAGTGGGCCTTTATCAGACTTCAATACCTTCAATGGCCTCGAATGACTCAGGATAACTTCGGAGGACATGGATTCCTATTCGAAAGTTGTTCTCTCTGAGTCCCTCTAAACGCTCCTTCAGTTTGGTCCTTAACTTTTGAATCACCCTGTAGAACATGCGACACACAACATTAAATTTGAAGCTAACTCTGATGTAACTGGTGGTAAGTCGGGGAACCGGACTTGAAACGACTTAAATTTAAACATATACACCTACTTATATGACACTTATATTATGTAACTAATACTTATAATTTTTTTTTAAGAGTTACTTACATTAAGAAACTAAGTGGACCCTTAACATATGATCATTATACCTTTTTTATAGTCTAGCATTAGCTTCGTCTATGCACGAATATAGCCACGGTGGTCTAGCGGTTAGAACGCTGGCCTTGTAATCCTGGGGTCTCGGGTTCGATTCCCGGCGGTGCCCGAATTTATAACTTGTGTTGGGCAAGGCCGTGGTCTAGGCAACACGGAGTTTTCCTCCGTGGCATCCCAACAATTACTCCATTCACACACAGAAGAAGGCAATGGCAAACCACTTCTGGATCATTTGCCAAGAACGTATATGAACAGGTCCCAGTCCGAGAAAAGGATGGAAGGATCCTGTTCATACGGACCTGTCGTCAGACAGAACACTACAAAAAAAAAGTTTTTAATATTTTATTTATTTAATTTTATGTAAATTGTAGTTTTCAACGTCAATCAAATGTGGATTATACAAGATGGACACGCCGCGTTACTCGCAAATGTGGAGGTGACCACCTACACGACACACAACGTAAACTATCACATGCATTCTTGCTTATTACACAACGCTGTATCTGACTTGCATTATTCTACAGTTTTATAGCATAGAATTACAGGATTATACATTCATAATGAATTGGAGTGGACGTGGGCTGTCGTGGTATAATTTATGGCACAATACCGACATTTTCTTGGAGGGACTGAGGAAAACCACTCGAATTCTCGGCAGAAAATAGGTCTTTCGGGCAAGATTTATCCTTTGGGACCTTCCGATTGTTAACCAGGTGAGGTAATTAATTATTCGATCATAATCGCCACGCCTCTGTTTAGTATTTTGTGAACTAACACAAAGAAATGTTCTAGAAATTTTGAGTTCTTCCGGAGGTCGTGGTTATCGAATTTTGTTTTTCTTATACATTCGGAGGGGATACGAAAATTTGCTTGTCTTTTCAGAAGTCAGAGGCAATGATTCTGATTTGTAGGACCATTTTCCTAGGGCAACAGGTGACGATTATGAGTCGCCCTAGCACCAAGTGTTGCCAACTGCTGCCATGTCTGCTCCGATGAAGGAAAATTTTGGTGGCAGTCAATGTCGACCGTACGGATTCCAAGAAGAATAATGATTTTTAATTCAGTTGACAGAGAGAGAGAGAGAGGTACTGAAGTTATTACTTTTAAGTTAACCTTCGTGTAGTCAATGTTATGTATATTTCGTGAGCTTAATTAAAATATAAGCTCAGTTAAATTAAAGTCGACTTCTATTAACATTCTCGAAAGTAATCTTCGACTGAGTGGCTGGCAAAGTTCTGCGTAATATAAGAGAGCTTTGAAGTAAATGAAACAAGTTTTGCCAAAATAATTCAATTCAGATTTTGGGCGAAGCATTTAACCGAACTGCTGCTTCGTATCGAGCACACATGGGGGGGGGGGTCTACACATTCGAATTACATTGCGTGAAGGGAATAGACGACTTGGGAGACCCAGGATAATATTAAAGTCGACCTGAGACAAACAACACATGAAAGCGAGCACTGGAATCATGCGATTAAAGACAGTGGACAGTGGCGGGCTATTGTGAAGACGGTGATGAACATTCGAAGTCCATAAAAGATAGATAATACAAATATTTAGCAGCTAAGCGACAATTAGTTTCTCAAAAATACTGCTCGGCCCTGTGACGTTAGTTATTTCAGACAATTGTTTTGGTAAATAAAGTTACGTCTTTGCCAGAATGGCTGTGCACCTCGGTCCAGTATAAATCACGTCTTCTCAGATATTTCCCAAATATTATTTTGAAAAAGAATCCTCTGTCCCCGCTTCGGTGGTTACCGACTCGCAAATATCATTCCGTATGACATAAATGGAGCCCTCTCTGGACAGGCAAACATCGTGCCTACGAAAACACATTCTCTGTTTGTGCCATATGGCAAACCTGCTCTTTCGCTGACACAAATTTGCCAGCCCTCGCACTTGTATTGATATTTACTCGGAGATACAGGCTTATCATTTAATCCGATTTTCACATCGAAAAGCGGTCGGTGAAGGGGACGTTCTTGCGATTATAAATTGCTGAAGGTCTGTCACGTTCAACGTTATGTTCGCGGCGATTACCCTAATGATGGAGGCAGCAAGGACCTCTGAAACGTCGGTAAACTTCTACCAGGCTACAAGACGCAACAACCAAGAACACACCAATCTTCGGACTCACCGCCGCGTAAACCTACAAGTTGTTTTAACTAGGAGTTATGTGCGAGCAGTAATTCAGTTTATGCCAAAACGCGTTATAAATCCGTGATTAACATTCCAGGATTCTAGACACTTCTTTAAAGATTGCAGCCTTTGAAAACAGGTATTTGATAGCCGAGTTCCTAAATCATAATTTGTGTAAGCAATTGATATTATTTACGAAGTAAATAATTTTTTAAGCATGCTTCTATTTAGGGAATAGAATTGTCCCTCTAAATTTATACTCGAACGTCGAAACTTTAAATCAGAATACCAACGAACAACAAATGACGGGAAAATAAAATATATTATTCGTCTCCCTCGCATTTCCAGCCTTGCCAACAAAACGTGAATAATACATTGATAGTGCAAATTATAACGCTGACCCTGTCCTGGGCCAACAAACTCCAACCTCCTTCAACTCCTATCGCCCATAGATCCCGCCTGAGATTGTCCTCCCATCTAAGTCTAGGTCTCCCCAGAGGTCTCTTCCCCTCAGGCTTCCCAAATAGTGGACCCAACCAACCAGATGGCTTACGGAACCCGAAGGTTCATCACCGAACTAACCAAAGCCCTGTCCTGGGCCAACAAAATCCAGTCTCCTTCAACTCCTATCTCCCACAGATCCCGCCTGAGATTGTCCTCCCATCTACGTCTAGGTCTCCCCAGAGGTCTCTTCCCTCAGGCTTCCCAAATAGTGGACCCAACCAACCAGATGGCTTACGGAACCCGAAGGTTCATCACCGAACTAACCAAAGCCCTGTCCTGGGCCAACAAAATCCAGTCTCCTTCAACTCCTATCTCCCACAGATCCCGCCTGAGAGTGTCCTCCCATCTACGTCTAGGTCTCCCCAGCGGTCTCTTCCCCTCAGGCTTCCAAACCAATACCCGATGCACACGTCTTGTCCCATCCATGCGCGCTACATGCCCAGCCCATCTCCTTCTTCTCGACTTAATTACCCTGACAATATTGGGGGAGGAGTACAGATTTTTAAGCTCGTCATTATGCAGTTTCCTCCACGCCCCATCGTCTTCTCTCCTAGGCCCAAATATCCTCCTCAACACCCGATTCTCAAACACCTGCAATCTGCGTTCCTCCCTCAGACTACGATACCATGTTTTGCACCCATACAAAACAACGGGCAGAATTATTGTTTCGTATACTTTAATCTTCAGGTTCTTAGAAATAAGACAAAATATTTTGAACTGAGAAGTAGCAAACATTTCCGGAATTTAATATCCTCCTAACTTCCTCGTGAGTGTCATTTCGATTTGTTAAAACGTAAAACGCACCAAATAAATAAGAGACCTCGAAAGAAACAGTAGTTGACGTAAGACGAGGATAAGAAAATCATTCAGTAAGTAGACGGACTGCTTCAAACCTTCGTTTGTTGCACGTCGAAGCTCCAAATTCACTTGCTTCTTGTCATGATGTTCTTTTATTATCAATGACGCTTGGCATTAAGTTGGCTTTAACACAACCAACCGACGCTGATACCCGCTCAATTGTACAGAATCCCACCATAATTACGCATTCCTTCGAAGCTTATTTGTTAATCTCAATAGTTGATTATATTGATGACTTGTTTACCTCCCTAAATGCGAAGTTACGGGAGCACGAAACAACAATGTTTGCGTCAATGATTGGCTGTTCGACAATGGGGGGGGGGGGGGAGGAAACCCCCTTTGGCGAACACCTCATTAGCACGGCATTTCGTGCTCGCTGGACCAGCAAATCCAACCGCACCGCGGCCTCGTTCCCTCTCGAAATTGTCGATGATGGGACAAAGCTGTTCCAGTCCCCCCCCCCTCCAACCCCAACCTTTGTTTCCCAACAGAAAAAGCCTGAAAAAGTTATTTCATATAGGCGTCGAAAAACAGCCAATTTGTTGTGTCGCGTGAAGTCGCTGGACAAGGGGCTAGACCAGGGGTGGCCAACCGAAATGATCTTTCGTGCCACTTTGGAAATGCATCATAACTCCGCGGGCCACATATAAAATTATATATCCCCATATTAGATTTAGATACACCATAGACATTTTTTGGAGTGAAAAATTGAAACATAATGAGTTATTATTATTGTGTTTACTATTATTCTTACATGTAAACATAGATAATATAATAATAATGATACTAAGCGTACATTGTAAAGAAATATATAGCACTAAAAATTAAATATAAAAAATATATAAATATGAATGAAATAAAAATAATGAAATCATTAAAAAAATATTTATTTTACTAGTGCGATATTTGTTTCTCCACTCTTTCACTTAGCTTTTGCAAATCGATCTCAATTTGGGTATTTGCACATCGTAATTGGTGTTGCAGGTTAGCGTCCGTTATATTTGAGCGTGTTTTGTGTTTGGTCAATTTCATTTTCGAAAAAAACGATTCGCAGGTGTAAGTTGAACCAAAAGCGCTAACAAGTTTTTGTGCCAGATTTCTCAAATTGGAAAATTTCTCTTTTGTGACGTAAGTGTTATAAAAATCTATTTTTGATTCTGATGTTTCAAAAATGTGTTTTAATTCAATATTGCACTGTAAGTCAACCAGTTCCATTTGGAGATATTCTGGGGCCGACTCGATTTTAACATGAAAGGGAGATGAATATATTTAAAAAATTTTGTATTTTTTTAATACATTGGTTTTCACTACTTTGGTCATTATAAAATAAATATATTTTGTAAAAGTGTGATGAATCTCGAGGGCCGGAAAAATGTTCAAGGCGGGCCACATGCGGCCCGCGGGCCGCGGGTTGGTCACCCCTGGGCTAGACGAATTCGCTACAAACAAGCTTAAGCCAGAAACAAAACTGAGAAAACCAAAGGCGAAAATCCTTAATCTGGTTCGAGGTCTTCGAGGTCATAAGTCATAAATCACTCGTCCTCTTAAGATGAAAGTGTAATTAATAACGTCACGCGAAAATTCTGCAACGGAGAAAGTATTCAGAGAAGTTCCAGCCTACGTGGTCTTAAAGAGGGAGTGCTGGAAGACAACCACGGACAGATGTGGGACCCGGCTGGCTCCATTCATCTCGGTGGCCCAACAGACGTCAGAGGCAAGACGAACAAAGCGTGCAGCTGAACACTGAACGTCACGCCTGGGTACCGTCTATCTTTGCTGTGATTTCTCGTGATTTTCTCAGCCCCTAACTCGAATTAGGCCACGACCACTTCCCTTCCAATTTATTATCCACTATGATCCTGTCATTCGAAGCGTCGTTAAATGAATCATAAATTCATAAATACATCCGTTCACGCTGTGGCATTTGGGCGTGAATGTATCTTGGTGCTTGGCTCTGGAGGTGCATAAATGTCCGTAAGCATTTTAAATTGGTTTAAAATAAATTCGTAATTAAAAATCAGGTGATTATGTCCTCAAGACAATGCTAAATCACTAGTTTGATCTACTGGTCACTGACGTATCTGTGAATGAACACACATAGTAATAATAACAATAATAATTAAATTAATTTATTAAATAATAATTCTAATTTGTATCTTATATGCGTCATGTTTGTGTTTGATTAAATATATTTATTTTGTACAGTCTATACACAAACGTTTGAAGTTTATTGGTGTTGTAAAAAACTATATAATATTAAAACATTTTATTGTGTAAAATATTATATTAGCGCTCTTAATCGTAAATACTCATTCCAAGAAAATAATTAAACATTAATTCCACAGATAAATATAACGTCTGACTACAATAAGCAACTTACCATGAAAACGGAAAGCTACAAACAGAACTATGGATCATTATAATATATTGCATTAAATATCTAATAGTTTTTAAATTATTTTAAATTGATAAAAACCTGAAGACGACGGTATTACCCGTCGAAACATGTCGTTTTAATAAAAGCTCTAAAAAAAATATAATGTAAAATCGTATTTACAATTAAGAGCGCTAATATAATATTTTACACAATAAAATGTTTTAATATTATATAATTTTTACAACACCAATAAACTTCAAACGTTTGTGTATAGACTGTACAAAATAAATATATTTAATAATTCTAATGTCACTCAAAAATATTTGGCCAACATCCCGGGCGAATACGGCGTTAGGGGACTTCATAAAACGCCATTCTAGGTACATCGTACATCATTCGAAAGACGCTGAAATGAAATACATAATAATGCCCTTTATACGAAATATCTTTAATGCATGTAAGTAAAATGTATTTCGGAAATAGCTGTTTCACTATGTACCTCAGGGGCAAGGCTTGTTTCTGAATAAATGGAATAATAATAACAATAATGCGAAGAGTGCAACGTAAAATTAAGACAAGAATATCAGACGTCAAGACAAACAGCACGAATGATTATCTACTGTGCCGGACGACGCACGCAATTACGGTAGCCGATGTCACCATGGGACTTCTAAGGAAATACGAATTTGCTATGAGAATGGCGAGGAACAAAAGAATTCTGAACTGCGGTCCATTGCTCATGCGGATGTATCCTGTTTTTGGATTGGACTGTACCCTGTCGAAGTAGACTGCAACGTTTCGAGGATCCTTAATTTTTCTATCTTCAAGGACAACAGGGATTTTATAATCACTTTGCTTTGGGGCTGGAGACAGCAAGGATCTTCTGCAGTCCAGTTCTTGATCTACAAGAACGCTCAATGATAGGACAAGGAGTATCTGGGTCTCCCGAGTGGGAGAATTTGATTTGTGCCAAGATGGCATGAATCCCAGTGCCGCGTGTTTACAGAAGTGACAAATCCAGCCTCTGTACAGATGTGTCGGTTTTCAGTTCGTCTCGGAGCGGACTCAACACTAATAACACGGATCTGTTGCGAGCAAAGCCACGGATCCAACGCAGAACGGGATGCAATAAGCTATTAATTGAAACCATAACTACAGGCGAGGCATTTACGAAGCGAGGACATTCTACGACTACGACGACGCAAATTTAGATTCCTGGAATCATTCATTCGTCTCCGGTCAAATTCAAGTATGAACAGCAAGGTTGGGTAGAGAACATTTTTTTAAAACTAATTCTGTTCAAAACGAAAAACTACAACTCGCAATGTTTTAAGCAGCAAACCGGAAGTTCCGGTCATTCACAATCTCCTTGTATTTGTCCCGTCTGGGCTATTCTGTACCTTCCATTAATTAAAGCGATTTATGAAAAGACATCTATTCATGAGATGGTAAAGTTGCGTCATATTGTGATATAATAAATATATTTTGTTTAAATCTTGTCCGTCTAATCACAATAAATTCTTATTAAATATTAAAATATTACAATAATTAACATTTAAAATATTTAAAATATTAAATTATGTTCTTTATCTAAATATTCGATTTACATTAGACCATCATTTTTTTTAACATTTAAAATATTTAAAATATTAAATGATGTTCTTTATCGAAATATTCGATTTACATTAGACCATCATTTTTTTTAACATTTAAAATATTTAAAATATTAAATGATGTTCTTTATCGAAATATTCGATTTACATTAGACCATCATTTTTTTTATTGTCATTAGACGGACAAGATTTAAACAATATGTAGAAAAGACATCTGTTAAACAAAGACGCACAATATGTATTTCCATAATTTTAAGAAAAACATGAATTCACGTTGTGACATTTATCGACTCCCCCGAAGGCAAAACATAGGTTAATGCTACATACCGCGTTTGGTTGCCCATAGTAGAGCAGTGGAGACCTAGCGTTTTTACGAAGTTTACATTCGCAAAACGAAAATATTTTCTTAATGTGAGTGTCGTATTGTCACAAATAATCTTATTAATTAAAAATATGCTCTTGTTATATTTAAATACACGCGTCTCAAAGTTTCCGTGTGGATCTCATACCAAGAGCAAATGGGAATGGATTCACGAAATATGCGGATTGCGACGATCCAAACTGTTGTTTGTCTGTGGCGTACACACGTCGCCCAAAAACTGATTGCAAACGAGCGAAAACTTATCGCCAGTACGTATCATCATTCACATTATCTGTTACGACGACGCCTTCTTCTGAGGTCGCTTTGGTGCGAACTCAACTACAAGCTTGGATTAAGGCATTAATTGAGCACAAATTAACTTTAAGAATGCAAATCTGACAACTCTAAAGGAACACAGATTTAATATTTATTATCAATAGATGTCAGGTTTCATATGAACGTCCGTGTCCTTGAAAGGTAACAGAGACAATTTCTCAAATTCGCCCTTTAAACTCCATTCTGTCACGTTTCAAGGTCACTGTTCCCACTAGCCCATCTTGGCCAGGATTCACAACTACGACAATTCCAAATTTCGACTCCATCGGGGGGCAAGATGACGATACTTCACCAGAACTGTATCACCTCTTCGACTTTGGTTAAGTTTACCTTCTATGTAGACTTATGCTGGATTTATGTAATCCAATCTTTAGCTTAGTAATATTTACGAGAATAATTTTTAGGTAAATAAATTATGGTGTTCAGGGCATTATTTCATTAAAGTTCTCACGATATTTTTTTCAAAATAACAACAAATCACTTGATTGACAACTAAAGCGTGTGGATTACTGAGTAACGCGTACATCGTTCAATTATGTTGCCACAATTCTTTCCAGTTTTCCATCGCCAGTACTCTCAACCTTTGGCATGGACGTCAGACCAGCCTTCTCATTTCACTTATATGACACCGCACATGTTAATCTCAGCGACATTAATCATTTGTCGACTGCAATCCGAGGCATGGAATAGAACAGGTGAGCTACAGCTGACGAGAGATATGGGTCAACACAAACGGCGTCCTTTTCAAATTGACAAAAAAAATATGGACCCCAGTCGATATGGAAATTCAGACAGACATCGATAAAGTGAAATGATTTATTGAAGTCCATTTCTCTCATACCACCGAACACAGAGTTTTTGCGGTCCACAGCTCCAGTGCATCTAAAATGTGTTCAATCTTACTTCAGTCCTGATCTAACAAAATACACGAGATTGGCGATGGATTCTTGCCTCTCAGGCTACAACAGACCTAAATCAATAATCTCTGGCTTCAGTACCCACATATTGACATGATCTTTACATGTTTTGAAGATCTGGATACAGGACAATTTTACAGCATCCTTATACGTTTTTCACTGTCAAAAATTATTACGATGATTTTAAAAATTAAACTGATTATTTAGGAGAATTATAGTTTGCTCCCACAAAAAAAAAACACTTAGTTGTTGGGTCTTCGAGATTGGCACTGCTTTTGAAAAATAGTGAAAAAATTATTACACTAATTGTTTAACAATACTGTAGAGAAGTTTCGACAAAAAAATTACAAATTTTCGTTAACAATTGAGACCAAATGACAAATTTCAAAAGGACGATATTTTACAAACTTTTAAAAATTATCGACATTCAATTTTATTTGACAGCGGATGTAAGGACGAGAGAGTGTTTCGGAAAAGAAATATCGAAAGAATTGTTTTAAAACGAAGAAGAGTTTATAGACAAGAATTGGGTGCTTCTGATATTTTATTTTGAAGACTACAACGTATTGAAACGGATTATGTCACAAGAGGTTGAGGATCTGCGGTTTGCTTGTTCAAGGATGGATGGTGAACCTTCAGATATTAATTTAGTATCTGAATAACTGAACTTTATGCAAGGAAATTGCACATTTCTGGTCTTCTCGTTTGTCCTTTTACTGCGTGTGGAACGTACGTCTACTGTCTGATATGGATTTTGGTAAGTGATGTACCTTATTTTTCATTATATTTCTGAACTAAGGAGCGGTCAAACTCTTCTAACGTCGCGGATTAAAATAAAAATCGAAAAGTCATTGACGATATTCGTAGACGGGTAATTTAGCGGGTACAGTAACTGGGCTACGGGGTAAATGAGGCGGTTCGGTTCCCGGTATGGGTAAAACGTTGTCTTTGTTTCGCGTCAAGAACACAGGATGCGTAGGTGAGATTTTGTCGCCTGGGGGTACGGCGTGAAGCTGGCGTCTTCCCTCCAGCGAGGTTAAAAATTTAACGGAGATGTAACTCAACTCACCATACGTTTTGATGGCTTACTGCTTAATTAGTACCAGGAGAATTGAATTTTTTATATACGCGACGAAAATTGAATAAAACTCTCCCTGAATTTATAAGGAGAACAGAGAAACAACGATTATCAGACGTTCTGTTACATCAGAGACTTACCTGCAGCTTCCAGTCGAGGCAGAAATCCGTGGGAATGAACACAAGGCCTGTGGTTCCTGCTGCCATCTTCAGGATATGGACTGAAGTATCTGAACGCGTGTGAGACAGATGGGGCATGTAATTATTACCGGTGGGAGAAATGAGAAATATATTCTCAACATTTCGATTTGAAATCCTGAAATTAAGGCGCAATTACTGATACTAGAGTGAATAAATAAATATTAAAAGTGCACCTTCTAAAATTTTGCGTTTTACATGGGAGAATCAACAGGTCTGAGAAGGGAAAAATACCTTCGACAGCCTCCGTGTGATCGTAAACATGGCTGATTTCAGATTGGTTTGAAATTTCACTTAAATTTAATTGATTAATTTGTCATTTCTTTAATAATATCTGCTTAATTGTTTAAACTGCCTAAGATAAATCTATATTTGTTCATGGCATTGTGTTTTATTAATTTGTAACTAAGATTTATTCGCTAGTTCGTGTTATTCTGTGTTTGTGTTCCTGTGTCCTTGGTCCATCTGCAATTACGTACACGCACTACAGGGGGGGGGGGGTGAGGGGAGATAAACTATAGTCCACCTGACAGCGATAGTAGCGCCTATTGTTTCAAAGGAGAGAAAACTTGACTGTCTTCTGTTTTTTGAAACTGCTGACTTGTTAATTTACTTTTGTCAAAAATTACGTTACTGTTCTGTTGCAAGCTGTTTGTCACGAAGAAGACGTTATATTTTTACGAAACTTGATGTTTTATAGATTTTAAAACTTTGCATACCGCGTAGTGTATTAGAATATAAAATAAGCAAACAAACAAACTATTAACACTATAAAGAATACACTAGTGCCATACGTGTTTCAACCTCAAGAGGTCTTCATCAGTGGGAACAGGGAAATTAATTCATTTAATAAAATGGTTTAAATTTGGACTAAAAATGGTTTAAATTTGGACTAAAAGTGGTTTAAATTTGGACTAAAAGTGGTTTAAATTTGGACTAAAAATGGTTTAAATTTGGTCTAAATATGGTTTAGAAAACAAATCATGAAGTGGAGTTATTTTACAACAGCATATCAAACAAACACTACACTAGATGTTGTTTCACAGGAGTTGAACTCTGCACTAGTGTCTTTTTTATAGTGTTAATAGTTTGTTTGTTTGATTATTTTATGTTTTATAGATGTCAGTAAAATCTAATTTATTAAAGCCTTCGGGGTCTGTCTTCATTATTGTATTGCCAATGGAACATTTCGTGACATCTTTGTCGGGTTTTATCTAATACATTTTTTTTAAGCCAATCAGAAGCAGGAGAAATCACTGGGCGTTATCTTATTCTTACGGTCGGAGGATCCGTGGATTCTCACGTACTTTCAACTTCATCTCAGACTTCTGAAGGACGGAGTCTCTTCCTAGCGACGCACCTTTTTTGGAAAGTTTCTTAGGAATTCGAGTACAAAACAATTAAATTACACTATATTAAGGTCGTCATTAATTCAGCCGTCAACACGTCATACACAACTTATACCGTTCTTTAAACATATTACTGCGGATTCAAGCATCCACAGGGACCCTAAACTTCGCCAGATTTATCCTACACCTGAAGGTCCTCCGGATAACCTGAATCAATCCTTCAACCAACATCGACGTAAGGGAGAGGATGGCAACCATAAACGCCATCTACGAGGTCGATCAATAAGAGATCGCTCAGAGTCAAGGCTGAGGTTTAGATTTTATTACTTCGGTCCTGAATTCTCTAAGAAAATGTACATGCCAAGGAAACCGCCTGTGAGGATCGCAGACAGACATTCTCGGATTCAGACAGCTGGAACTTACACACTCAAGAAATTGGAAACTTCTCGAAACTCAATTCTTTGACTGGGCACTGCAGTGGTTCATCGCCGAGGAGAGGTCGGACCAATTGAATTCATGCTAACCCCCAACCTCTTGATTTAACCTTGGGAGTCGTAATCAGTAATTTTTATTTGAATTCAAATTAGTGCGTCCGTCTGGAAACAAGCTGGGGGAAAAAAGAACCAGTTTTGTTACAAAATTGACGTTTTAGCAAGAGAATGAGAAGTTGTTTTTCAAAGTAACAACTTGTTTCCGACGAAGACACATTTGGAACCAGTGGACCGCAATTAAACGCCAAATTTTTCTGTCATTAAACCAAACAAGTAATTTGATCTCTCGCGGACACACGTGTTTAAGGAACGGAAGCACAGTGAGTATGTTCATCGCTTGTGTTTCGTAATAATTAGATTGAACTTCAATCAATAAATATAAACACAAATAACAGGGTTGGCCGTGACCAGATTCACGGCGTCAATTCGTACACATTCTATCCTCTGCAATTCCTCCGTCCGATTCGACGCATTCCGCCAAAACCTCTCGTCTCTCGACATACCCCACCTTTCATTTTCAAAATTGAGTGTCCAACTAGGCACAACATTACAACAAGAATATAAACGCATTTAAATGACGCCCATATAACTTCGGACCACACGCGGTTATAAGTGATAATCCAACTTGAGGCGTGAATAGAGAAAAATTCAGTTACAGGAACTTCGGATTCCATAAAAGACCTTAAATTTATTCACCAAGTTCTCATAGGGGCGAAGGTGTTGATTGCAGTGTTCAACGCAGGGCTGTGAAGTCGGTACCAAAACCTCCGACTCCTTCATGAAAACTCAATATGTATTAATAAGAGGTAAACTTACTAAAATGGTGATTTGAATCATAAGAGATTTCATCACCACCACGAGAATCATCAACCTAATTTATATATTTGTTTAAATCTTGTCAGTCAAATCACAATAAAATTCCTATTAAATATTAAAATATTACTAAAATTAACATTTAAATATTTAAAATGATGTTACAATTAAAAAATTATATTTAAGTTTATATAATTTTATACACCTGAAGATGGTTCTTCTAGAAGTGAAACATGTCGTGTAAAAAAAGTGATGTTCTAATGTAAATCGAATATTTCGATAAAGAACATCATTTAATATATTTTAAATATTTAAATGTTAATTTTAGTAATAGTTTAATATTTAATAGGAATTTTATTGTGATTTGACTGACAAGATTTAAACAAATATATATTTATCACAATATGACGCAACTGTATCATCTAATTTGTAGACTTGTAACCCATATTTAAATATACATCTAATGGTTATTGCAGAAATCGGTTGATTTGTAGACAGTTCGTATTCTTAAGATACCGGAGCCAAAGTTTCAAAGCATTATTTGTAGCAAAGACCTCCGAACCTCTACTGGCTTAGTCGTCAAAACAAAAGAACAAATAATATATCTTCTTATTTACAGCGAAGTATCCACGCTCGATAATTCACGCAACCCAATCCTGACGCACATTCTGGTTGTTAAATAATAAACTACATTCAAAACAAGGAAACAAAAGACGATGTTGAATTACGTACGAGAAATGTCCATGGCTTCCAGCCTGTATTCATGTATGATGCAACCCGGTAAACAGTTTCTACAGCGACATTTGTACACGTTCCCCTTCGAGATCCTCCCAAAGATCGATATCCGATGACGATAGATACGTGGATAGATTTTCGATTAATAATGCGATCACGATTTCTGCGTTACAGAAACGGTCGCTAAAAGATACTGTAGATTTGTTTTTGGCACAGAAGAATCGATAAATGTATCTCGAAACTCATCCCGGCGAATTGATTAAGAACGAGGTGCGAGGTATCGATAGTGATCTTGCGAAAAAGATTTCCGCTATCGAAAGAGAACTGAGAGCAGGTTACGACATGACCTGACCTACGAGGGCACTTGTTCATTCACAGCGATATTGTGCGATATTAATCGAATCGAATTGTATTGAATTTCAAACATCAATAAATATTTTAATGTGGGTTTCTCTGAATTTTCACTGATCCCGTGTAGGTTATGTTTTATTTTAAATTATGAATCCGAAACTAGACGCGTGGGAGATTTCGAGGTTACTCAACCTCGACAGTTCACCAAATATCATAAAATAACCTAATAAATTTATTTTCATTCGTAGATGTATGGCAGATATTTGATATAGCCACGGGCGTAGGAGTGACACACGAGGGCAGGCCCGACATTGGCCTCCCGAGCACCGATTCCACGGACGACAGATGTGTGGGGCGACGTAACCCCTTCTACACAGCAACAGTGGTACATGTACCACACGCCCACTCCTCGGTTCGTCAGCTTAGTATCACGCATAATTTCTTTCGGAATTCAGGGATTTTAAGGTGGTAAATCATTGCCTGATAAAAGGAGAGACATTTGTCCCTTAATGGAAAAAGTTATAAGGCAAATATCGAGAGGAGCCATGTTAATCAATCTTTTATCTGAGCTTAACCTGTAAATGCATGTATAATTACCAGTTTCAGTGGCATGTAAGGATTTAGAAACAGATGTCTCTCGTTTAACGGCGACTTCTGAACTGAACGGATTTCGACGCTGACTGAATGTTGACTTAAAAGACCACCTTAAATAAACAACCGGTAAACGTAGGTCGTTACATCCGGTCCCACATGGTCACTGTAGGAGACGTCGTCACGCCTTGCTCGATTATTAATGAAATTGCTATCATTTTCCTAGAATTATGACGTCATCCACATGCCATTTTGTTTGAATATTGCAATACTAACCCCTACACAGCGATGCTCAGGATTGGTACTTATTAGCCTACTGAGAAGTGACTTTTAACCTGTCGACTGTAAATTGTGTACAACGTCTAAACATGAACAGGGAAACTTAAAAGGATTTTACCAATTTCAGGTGCTATAGATCCGCACAGCACAGTCCCTTTAGTTACCGTCCGTAGAGCCAACTGTCCTTCCCCAGAGCCAGATTAATTCACTCATCGCCCTGATGATGGAGGCAGCAAGGACCTCCGAAACGTCGGTAAACTTCTACCAGGGTACACGGCGCAACAACCCAGAAGACAGAGATCTTGTGATGAATTTAGTCGCCACACAGACACTCTGGTTCGCCAGGATCCATTTTAATATCATTCTTCCAATCTGTGTCCCTGATTTCTCAAGTGGTTTCCACTAGTCGCTATTATTATCATTAAATATTATATGAATATTCTTTTCAAAAGCTGTTTTGTGTCTCCTCCGACAGTTAATTTTTTCGCGAACTAAAAATTGATAGAACAGCAAAATTTGTTTTTGTACGTATTGTAAAGTAATCAACAATTTTTTGTATTGCGTATTATGTTTTTTTAAAAATATATCGTGAACTGTTGATTAAAAAAATATACGTAAGAAGTTGTTTTTTATGTTATTTAACTATTTATAATAAATAATGCTGGTAATATCGATCAGCAATTGAAAAATTCCTGTATAGGGCAGACTCAAAGAGAAAATGTCTGTGCTAGATTCCATCAGAATCAGTCCACCTTTCTAATTATGCGGAATTACGGACAGAGAG
This sequence comes from Zootermopsis nevadensis, assembly GCF_977971745.1. Taxonomy (NCBI): domain Eukaryota; kingdom Metazoa; phylum Arthropoda; class Insecta; order Blattodea; family Termopsidae; genus Zootermopsis; species Zootermopsis nevadensis. The sequence continues at coordinate 7,109,648 of NW_028259153.1, read as the reverse complement.
ACAGTCTAATTTCGTTCATATCCTGCAAAATACACATTGATATAAGGAGCAGAGAGAATTGTCTCATGACAATGAGGAACGGGATTTTCTGTGCAAATTTTTATTTTGATGTAAATACTCTCTCACCTCCTTACTAATAACACGGCACTTCATTAAAAACGTCCTGTTAACAAACAGTCTTACGGGATCCTAGGAAAGGCATTACATTTAAGAATTTTTTTTTTCATTGTATCAGTCTTATCGCCCGGATCCAACTCAGATGCTAAAATTACTGAAAGAAATCATCAACGTAAATTAGATTGAGAATTACAGAAATGAAGCTAATAAAGTTTTATGAAATTATAATGAAATAGATTAATATAATATTATAAAATATTACGAAGGTGTCTCATAATTAGAAAGGTGGACTGATTCTGTAATGTAAACATGGTTTTGTCTTAAATCCTGCATTGGTCTGATTTCATTCTTGAATGTGATAACAAACCCGAGATACATGACGTAATAAATCTGAATTTTGACTAGCTTTAAGAAAAATCATTATATTTTGTAGTACGCTTTGATCCAAAATATGTAGCAGAATTCTCTCCAAACAGCAATATGGCAAATATCCCTTCAAATTACCTTTATGCGAGTGAATCTGGCGGTTCTATAGTGACGTCACTCTCAACCTGAAGAATAATTATTATACATTGTGGCTGTTTACGTACACAACGCGTTGTTATCAGGAAGCAGAGATAATTCGTGGAGTAGTCTCTAAATCTGAAGACACTGCACTTTTTGCAGGATTTGGTGATGATGAGTGACACTGATTTTTCCATGAGGTGGAATAACGCACAGCTAACCCAACTTAACTAGCTCAGTCGGTATAGTGACTGGCTATGGACTGGACGACCGGGGTTCCATCCCCGATAGGGGCAGAGTATTTATCCTCTATCCTCTGCGTCTAGACCGGCTCTGGGGCCCACCCAGCCTCCTGTCCATTGGGTACCAGGGTCCTTTCCCGGGGGTAAAGCCGGCCGGGGCGTGATGCTGACCACTCACCCCCCATCTAGTACCGAGGTCGAGAATGAGTAGGAGCAATATCGCCTCTCCCCCCAAGCGCCTACAGAGAGTATAGTGTTACACTTGTAATTCATTGCTTTAAGATACAAATTCTCAAAATTTTGTGCTTATCATAACCAGGAAATTCTGTATTGTGAAATACCACGTAAAATTTCTGATGAATACCATGATTCTTCATTTGATAATGGATCGTTACTCATTCTACGAAGTCAAGAAAACTCATTTAAGAAGCTCCGTTTTCAATTGCACGGCGTATTTTGTGTTTCTTCCGGTGAATTTGTGACAATTCATTAGGAAAAATATTACTTATTAAATCATGGGAGATTTGATGGGTGGGACACGTAACACGCGTGGAAAGATTTTATATGGGACACACAGACAACGCCTCTGAAAATTCCTGAAACGTGGAAACCACTTGAGAAATCAGGAACACAGATTGGAAGAATAATATTAAAATGGATCTTGGCGAACTAGAATGTCAGCGTGGCGACTAACTTCATCGCAAGATCTCTGTCTTCTGGGTTGTTGCGCCGTGTACTCTGATAGAAGTTTGCCGACGTTTCGGAAGTCCTTGCTGCTGCAGACATGCAACTTAAACTTTCCGGATTCTGGACAAGTGGACAAGATCAGGACCGGACAAGGCAATTCGTCTCAACTACGAGGTGCGAGTTATTGCTCCACACGATTTCACAAGCATAAATAACATTAATACTAATAAACGTATAAATTTCGCAAATAAAATTAAATTACGCGTGAGGTCAATACAACATACAACATAAGGCACATCGCAGGTAACATTTCTACAGCTTACCACATCATTAATTGAACAACTTAAATGAGATCACATAACCGGACTAGAGCAGACGATTTTAAGCGCGGGAATATGAATATATATTCTGTCAGTATAGTGACTGGCTACGGGTGGACGGCCCGAGGTTCGATCCCGGACGGAGGCAGAGGATTTTTTTTTTAGCCTCCGCGTTCAGACCGACTCTCAGGCCCACCCAGACTCATTTCCAAATATAAATATAGCACTTATCAGGCTTGTATTTTAGAATAAATATGGCCTGATGATGAGATCAGGCGATATATTTTAAGAAACGTTTCGCAGAAGGAAATAATTCTTAAATGTCGATGAAGGTGACGACCTTTTAAGAAAGAATTTTATTTTATTTTATTTATTATTTTATTTGATTTATTTGATTTATTTGATTTATTTGATTTTATTTATTTTATTTATTTGATTTATTTTATTTATTTATTTTATTTATTTATTTTATTTATTTATTTTATTTTATTTTATTTTATTTTATTTTATTTTACAGGGCATCGACCCTAATGAATAAATATCCTCGTCGCTTGAATCCGCGTGTGACGGCGAACACGGAATCAATGCAAATGCTTTATGCCACTCTTACATTGAGAGTCGTATAGGCCTGCTAGTGTTTGCAGGGCTCGTCCGTGCACAATCTCGGCGTAATTCGTTCTCATCACACGCGCAAGATCAACAAATAAGCGGTGCCACCTGTCCGCCTGTTACTGTTGACTAAAACCCTCCAGTCGACCGCCAATCATTAGGCCCGAACAATCTAATTATCAGACTCGACTACAAGAAAAAAGAGCCATCATGCAACAGATGTCGTTTCATCATAAGCGCCCCCAAAGGTTAACAATTATCGGCTCCGTGTTTATGCAACCTGTCAGAAAATTACGAACACGGCGGGATATTGTAATCTGGTATCTGTTGCGAAATGAACCTGTTGTTACTTAACATCAGTCAGCAATGAAAGTGTCGTGGACCTAGATCATTAAATGTCATTGCATAAAAAAATTAAAAAAAATATACAAGTTTTGCATTTTTAAAAAATATTTCAAAGTTTTATTCGACGCCAGAAGACGTAATCACATTTTCAAGACTTCTTTCGTGGATTTCGCTAAGTTATTTATAAATAATTGCTTTGTTTTTCTCCAACAAATTTCCCGAAATGAGCGCGTCTGTAGGAGTTGTGTTCCAAAACACTGAACGACAATTTTACACCAGTCGCCAGCACTCAAAATAAATTCAACAGAATTTTCATTGACGTCGGAATAATATAACCCTAGGTTTCCTGAAGTTCAAATTAAATTTTAATATTTTTTCTCAAAAACGTCTAATCATATGTTAAATTGCACAGTACATAAAATATAGATTACTATTACTACTAATATTAATAACAATTCAGTTCAATTAATTTATTAAAGTGTTTGTCAACGGCGAGGAGCCAATGAGAAGCAGACGCTGATAATACATACACACAAAAACAAACAGACTGAACTAAATACAGGTTGAGTCAGAAGTGTGATTACAAACTTCGTGTGCTTGTTTCTGGATCAAAAATTAGAAAAAATGTTCCTATGAACATGGGATCGCAAATGTTACTTTTCCAAAATAATGACCAAAAATAATTTTCAATGAACTGACTTTATGTCAAAGTGAATCCAGCTTCCAGCAAAAGATTTTCAATTTGGACAGGAATTGTTTCCGACGTGCTTATTGGTCCACACATGCTTCGATCGCGTCTAAGAGGACCTTCATATCGGCGATGCTTAAGAAGACACTTGCCACGCCTCCCTGAAGATGTCCCACTGAATACAAGAAGACAAATGTGGTTTATGCACGTCAGAGCCCCAGAAAACGTCTCCCATCGCGTCAGATATCGTCTCAATGAACAGAACCCTCAGCGAGGGATTGGGCGTGGTGGCCACCGAGGTCTCCGGACCTGACTCCGTTGGACTTTTATCTGTGGGGTCACTTGAAGTCCGTCGTTTATGCAACGCCCATGAACAATGAAGACGACCAATGGGAACGCGTGCAGATCATTCGAGGAAACTCTGGAGTGTACGAACGAATTCGTGAGTCGTGTGTACGTCGTGCTCGTGCATGTGTGGAGAACGGAGGAACAACCTTTGAGCATCTGTTATAAATAAACATCCCTGTCCTTATACTTGGCAATAAAGGCAGACATTGGAAATTATTTTTGGTTATTATTTTGAAAAATAAGCATTTGCGACCCCATGTTCATAGCAACATTTTCTCTAATTTTTGATCCAGGAACACGCACGCAAAGTTTGTAAACATACTTCTGACTCACCCTGTATAAATGAATATATGTGTATAACAGGTCAATCAAACATTTCCCGTATTGAGTATAATAGCCAATTACAGGCAAACACAAAAGTAAAAGCAATTTGTGATACAAGAATAAAAATAACTAAGAAAACAGAGTACAAGCGAAATACACTCGTCGTTAAAGACGTCGATGCTCTGACAGCAGAAACGAACCTAGACGAGGGACTGGCCTTGAAGCCACGACGAACGGAAAAAGTGCTGTAGTCTCTAATGGATCTGGAGGAAAAGCGAAAACTGAATCCATATCCGATGGACAGCAAATTTTGTCTTTAAAAGTATTAATGAGATAGAGAGTATTAAGATGGCTCCTCCTTAGGTGAAGTGAAAGGATATTTAACCTAACTAAAACGTCTTCATATTTATAGTCACTTAGGCCATTAAAGAATCTGGTGTGACACGAAGCTACAAATTTCCTTTGAATTCTTTCAGTGGAAGTAATGGAGTTCCAAGCAACAGATTCATACTCAAATTTAGACCGAACAGGGCATTTATACAAAACCAATAGGCTATCAAAATTAGAAAAGTAAGACGTAATATATCGAATCAAACTTAGCATTCTTAGGGCTTGTGAACATAAGTAATCAATATGCTGGTGAAAATTAAAAATAAATGTAATATAATATAATAATAATAATTCAATTCATGTATTAGTTGCATGACAACAGCCAAACAAGGCCAATTACAGCCAGGCACACAAATAGAATGACCCCTCTCGTCTGTTTCGTAGGTCATTTGGTAGATGGATTTCTATTGGTGTATTGATTGGTATGAAAATTACATTGATTTCTTTTCGGATCGCAAACTATACGCGTGCATGTCAAAGAACTATGACTTATTGGTGATTAATAAATGCACCGAGTTGCTAACATCAGATTTCGTAGGCCCTAGCAAAAGTGGCTGCTGGTTAACACGGCCCTGGGATGATGAACCAACAAGTGGTTATTGTAGACACCATCAGACGTGCGAAGCGATCACAATTTTTGTTCCAAAAAACCCCGGACCACGTTCGCATTATCGTAAAAACCCTTAGTAATGCTGGAGACGATGATAATCGTGAGACATCAGACCTTGAAGACCCTGGAAGATGAAACGTGGTTTTTGTCAGTCAACCCTGTGACAATTCCTCGTGTATTTCATCATGCTGTTGCCCCATTTGACGATGCGTAAAAAAACCCATCACAGAATTTAATTTCTCGTGTTCTAGATTGTTTTGTTTATACGACATTTTTCTACACTCTGCGAACACAGGTTACCCAAAAATTTGTACACACGATGTTAACGTACATAACTCTTGTGACTGATTCTACAGTGACAGAAATACGAAATTAGACTATTAAATTACAAAGGCAAGAATTAAAATCGCAGTCAGAAAGTTTTTGAAATAAAAATGTAATTTACCTTTCGTAATAATTAATTACTTGTATTGAAATGATATAATTAATACGAAGAAATCATTAACTTCAAGAAGAAGACATTGATTCTCTATACTGACTTTATATTGAAGAAAATGTAATGAATGTATTCGACGTAATCAGAGTCGCAGAAGTAGAAAGAATTGTCCAATGAGAACCCGGCATTGAGTGTTTTTGACGTGAAAACGTCTTTAAAATCGATGCCCAAATGAGCGGCAGTTTCTGTCGAAGTAATTTCAAACTTCATTAACTCGGCTAAAAATAGACACAGAGCCGCCATCTTAGTCTCGTTTTAAAGAGGAAGGATGAAAGTTTGTGCCAGTACCGCTCCGACATTCGTGGCGGCCGGACGTCGCGAACTGCGCACGCGCAAATTGAACCCACGATTTTCGACTGTCCGGATTCGACACGTGTCCATAAACGGGATCATATCTCAGAGACTAATTATCCGATCCGAGTGAACCAAGTGTTGTTTTGAAGAGGATTGTATATGTTACAACTCCTCCTGGCCTCCAAGTGTGTATCTCAAAAACTCAGAGAGATACGAGGATGTGAATTTGAAAAAGTTTGTAAATTTCCCGATTTTCTTGAAATGTCGCGATATATGAGGGCAAAGTAAAACCAGAATTACAAAAATCTGGCACGAATGCGTAGAGCACAAAATTCCAAAGAGAATGACACCGAAAACGCCGGGCCCGGACGCAAAACCAACGCGCAGTACTGCCGCGAATATAGGCAACGTAAGCGCGCTCTGACAACTCAGGCGGCATCTGACGAACCTGGGTCAATTATGGATGTGTACCAATTAAGAAATAATGAATTAAACGATTCAAAACAAAAATTTTGTTTAATTTCAATATACTATCACGAAAATAACTGCGGCAGTGTCCGACACTGCCTATCAATTTTTTTTTTTTGAGGAAAATTAAACGTGGGTGTTGTTTTGTAAATTAAGGTGGAAACTTATCGCTAGGTTACGTTCAGGTGTTCGATTAAAATCATATCAATCTGAGAAATGTTTATTAGTCTACAGTGGAGTCTACGCCGTTATCAATTTCAATATTTCCGGCGTGCTCCGCGTACAGAACGCTGACTTAAATCTTGCTTCAATGCCCGCGTTTTATTCGTCGTGGTGCATTTGGTGACATGTCGGGGCTTCAATGAAACTGCAGTTCAAAACAGCCCCGAAAAACAATTTCTAGGCTTATTATGTGACCAAGGTCGTCATGAAAAATTCCTGTACCGGGGAAAAGCGATTTGAAAGCTAGCGTAGTTACAGAAATGGATAATATGTGCATCATGAGCGCTTTGGATGGGGGGGGGGGTGTTCTAAACACCGTTTACTTAAAAGTAACATAATTTATATCATAATGATGGAACTAGAAGAGGTTAGTAGAGAATGGGTTGAGAAACGCGACATTTTCTACAATCCCAATAAATATTAGTCGCAGAATAAGCCCGGGGAATGCGTTTTTCAAAGAGATCTTTTGCGATAATGATCACGTGGTCCCAAATCTGAATCTGGGTACGTGATTTCAGGATATTGAATCTTGAGAATGGTTCAAGACCTTTGAGTAAACGTCACGATCGTGTCTAATTTATTAAATTATCTATAAAAATACAAGTCTTTGCTTAAATAAAAATTTAAATCTGCGATTTTTTACTGATATTACCTGACAAATAAAATTAACTGTTCTTGAGAATGCAACTGTTTTTTCATAATCTAACACATGACTCATATATAAATTATATATTTTTTTAGTGGGCGCCAATATATATAAGCAATTTTGCACGACAAATGTTCAGCGTCCCATATATATATATCTGAAAATAACATTTCTCTCTTAAGTCAACGCCCATATTTGTTAAATGTTTACCTTGACCTCTGTTGATTGTTTAGTGAAACAGTTTAAAGGAAAATGAAAACTTTTTAACTCAAAAGCGTGGATTGTATTATGTTAATTTTAACCTGGAAATAAATAAGTTTTGCCTTTTTTATATATTCCGATAAAACTGTGGCTACTCTTATAATCTTCGTCAAACGATTAACCTTTGCTTTTGTGATATCTCATAATTCCGGGACAATAACCTTTCAGACAAGAACAATTTTCGTAATAGAATGTCGTTTTATCATCTTTCATTCAACATCAAAGAAAATGGTCTGCAATTATTTTTCAGTTTATATAAAGAAATATTCACTAAGAATCAAATTCAAAGCGTTTTTGTAGTTCTGAAACTTTACCTGTAATCTCCTTGTAGAAACAAATAATATTTTTCGTGTCAATCTTTTACTACCAACAGCATGCAAGGTAAAGAATACAATTAGATGATAATGAAATTAAACATTTTTCGAATGATTCCTTTTTAACATTATATATCTCACGTTACTTGTGTAATTTATTCTGTGAGACCTACTGTTCCTGACAGCCAAATATTAAATCATAAAACAGAGAATTCATACCACTGGGCGTCGGCTAGAAATACATATATTTTCTAATTATAAATATATTTTATGACAAATCCTGATGATTAACCGTGGCCATCAATTTGACGTTTCAGTATTTTTCGCCCGTACACTTGATGACATGGTTTTAATTAGAAGCACTCGTTTGTCATGTTCGGACACGCGCGTCAGTTGGCTGCACTGACGATGACTACGCGTGGCGTCTCTGGACCTTATGGCATTAGAACGAAATATTCCAGCAGTTTCCCCCAGACTTTAGTTAGGTCTAAATAACTGGTAAGTCATTTAAAGTTGCAATGTGTTGCAATAATATATCGTGTTTAATAATATACTTAAATTCAGGTACTATTGTTGCTATGGAGTTTCGTAGTATCAAGGTTTAGACAACAGCGCCTTGCCGGAGAACAAATGAACTGTTACAAAAAAGTGACGACTGTGAATTTCACTCGCGTATCTTCTAGAACAAACCTAACCTAATAAATTTTACATGGAACTTCCCAACGGTAAATTTATGCTAACAAACTGTATTAATCATGGGCTATAAGTTATATTATGACTAAATGAAGTATCCGTATTTATTGCATTTGTTTTTCCTTTGGTAGAAGAAGTACGCCATTTGCAGTGTTTATATATCACACAGCCCATTTATTTAGATAATAAAGAGTAACTTGTAATTAAGAGTAATAACTACCAATTACGCATATTTCAGCAAATGATTTGTCTTCTGAATATTTTCGGCCAATAGATGACAGTGTTCGTACTACACTGTTATAATAACTGAGTGTTCTAGGACACAATTTGTAATCGAAGACCTGAGGGTAATAGTGGCATAACGCACAGGTTAGAAAATCTGAAATAATGAAAAAGAAATAATTACCATGTTCTATTTTAATAAAAAAAAAGGCTGGATGTATTAAATTATTGAATTGGCTGTCAGCAGACTCTGTGACTGTGGCTCTGTGCGCCAAGAAATCATAATTCCGTATCTTCTTACCTGTAACTCCTTTGACTGTCAACACCACAGGTTCCATAGCCCACTCTTCCTCTTGCTTCTGCGCTCTTTAGCAGCATGTACGGCATCGTTTATGTGTTTGAGTATCTATTAAACTATTCACCACTTCAGTCTTATTTTGCACGTACCTTGCACTCACCGCGAAATCTTGCGCATGCGCGTATATCGAATTCGACCTCGAAATGTTGGTTACGCCACTTGGGGACAGGCATTAAGTTTTATCCGAACTCAATTGGTTTGTGGTACATTTAATATGTAAAATTAGAATTTGTGGAGAAAGTTGAGAACCCCTTATCTAGGGGTAATCAAAACAATTCACTAACCTGACAACATTAAAACAGCCCTGGTTGACGGACGACATGTTTAACCTACTTCAGAAACAGTCGACAGGAGAGTGTTTACGTAAAGGACCTGGATCTACGTAGCCAATAATTAGCTGGAAATGTGTGTGAAGTTGTAGCAGTGATTAAACTTCGGAAACTATCCTCTGATAACCACGACAACAGCAAACAGATGCAATACAAATTTGCTCTGCAGTGATTCACATTTCGACAAACTTTCACTTACGATCAACAGACTGCGCCACCATACGACATCAAAACCACGTGAGACGAAATGAAAGCTCGGACATCAGGCGACTTCACCGCTACGCTTTTTGCTTGTGGTTGTTTATTTACCCGATGTACACTTTACGTAAAATAAAAATAACTTCTAGAATATTCACTCTTTGCAGTCCACAACGACAAGAGAACGGACGCGGAGATATTGTTGAAGTCGTTACAGCATCGAAGAATTTTCAACTGGCTTCGTCCTAAGTACGAACTAGACGCCATTTGTAACAGGCTACTTATGCGGTTTTGTGCCTTGGCTGCAGCTCAGTCTGGCGAAAGGAAGGCGCGATTATTCCAACTCGACGCCAATTATTTATCCTTGACTCACGTAGAGCCGGGCGGAGTAATAGCGAAATACGAACAGTGAAGTGTTCGACGTCGTAAATTACGTCACAGCCAACTGGTTTTTTGTGTTTGGATTTATTGATGTCGTAGTTCAATGTAATTATTGAGAAATAGCCCTATCACCATTAACTGGACACAGATGTATCCGTGAGATCAAATCAAATGATATTTTATTAAAGTTTTGCTTTATTTTTGAAACTTCTGGTATGTGTGTTTACGTACGCGGCAATAAATCACTTCTCTCTGATTTAAAATATTGTTACTTATACTAGACTTTATATTTTAGACTAATTTTAAAATCGTGTTTTGAGTGTACCAATGAAGTGCCCGCGTTGAATGCTGGGAGCTTCCCACTGCTTCTTACGAAACAAGTCGAAGTTACTGCTAACAGAAATGTAATAATTTCTCTTTCTTGCCGAAACGTCAATTTTGTGTTTTGATTGGTTATTCTTTTTTTCAGCTTGTTTCCAGATGGACGCGCTAATTTTAATTCAAGTAAAATTTATATTTATCTGATCACCTGATTTTGACTCCCAAGGTTAAATTAAGCGGTTGGTGTGGGTTGTAGTAATTCGATAGTACAAGATATGTGAAGGAAACAATAATGGCATGGGGGGTGTAACCTTTGATATTATGTCGTAACCGCGTATTTATTATGCGTTATTGCACGTTGTCCACAAAATGTTTGTCTGTTTATCCGTATTTTTTATAACTCAACTCGAAAACCGCTAGAAAAATTATGACAAAACTTGGTATGGATTTTTTTATACCATTGAAGGCTGTCACACACTCAAGGTTTCTAATTCAGTGCAATCGATAATAGCAACATGGCCGACGCACGAACTTTTGAAGTTGATACGAGAGCAGTGCCACTTAATGTAAGGTCACACGTTGATGTACGGTGATACATATTTTATAAATCTTAATTTCCTTATAGCACGTGTTTGTAAAATGTAAAACAACGACATCGCAAATTCATAGAAAAATTAAGTCGAAGAGAATTCGATCTTATGACCACATGCTGCCAAGCCCAGTGCAGTGACAATGAAGTTCTATATATTCTTTGAGGGGGGTAGGGATAGATGTAATCAAATGCCTTTTCACGCCAGTCAGAAGTTAGAATTCGTTATATTTTGCTACGTATATGTTGTGCGAGTAGTCGTGGCTCCTAAATGCGCGATGTGTAAGCCGTGAGAGGGGAGTTCAGTAGTAGTGGGGGTCACACAGCGTCAGCTGCGGTGATGCACCGAACTAAACACGGCTAGAGCTACAAACCAACTGAACCTTACACCCCTCCAGCGCTGGCTTCGGACGGGTCCATCTCGCACGACCCAAAATCAGTCCTTTGCGCATGCGCCAACACTTCTCGCTCGGCCAGTTTGTTGATCTCTACGATGATTCATCTGCAATGATGAATCTATCGACAGAAATACTTGCCACAGGCTACAACTTGTACTGGGGATACTGGGAACGACCCGTTCTTCAAGTGCCTGAGCACTACGGGTCCCAACTTTTCGTTTGCTCGATCTATATAGACATTCGGTAGGACTCCTTGGATGAGGGATCGGCCCGTCGCAAGGCCTCAACCTGTACACAGGACAGCACAACATGTAGGACGTAGAATGCAAGTTATATGCACATTCAAATATTCAGCTTGTTGGTTAAGACGAATTCCTAAAAAGGCTATATTTAAATTTATAAAATTTTGACATTCAGAAATGAAGTTTATTATTGAATTGGATACACACTTCTCCTCCCCCCACAAACGCCTGCACGGCATATAGTGGTACAGCTTCATTTTAATGGATATAATTACGCCGACCTAATAATTATAATGAGTTTCAACCAATCTGTATGATTACCATAATTAAATTATTACACAAGTTTTATCGTTCTTACCAGGCGTGTTAGGCTCTAACGAAGTAAGTCAATGATGTTGAATGACCAAATTTGTAGCTGTGAAATTACTGAACTTTACTTCGTTACGAATTTATTCAGTCCCATTGAGTCCAAACTTCACTGCAGGGACTGATTTAAGTTCCTGACACTAATGTCGTCCGGTGAACTAGAAATTATCATTTGTCATCAGACGCTAGGAGCTCAAAATCAAGACGTATTCGCTAATCTGGCACAAGAAAAAATTTTTTAGTCGAAAATCCTGACGGAAAGAGACATCCTAGTAGACCTAACCGTAGGAGGTAGGAAACTGATTCTCATTGGTTTGGATGTGAATGCCTGAGTTGGTTCCAACAAAGACCGTGGATTCTTGATCAGCTACTCTGCTTCTATCCAGCTGCCTTGCAATCCAGTCCTTGTAGAACGCAACATCTGCGTACACTCCGGGGTAGTCAGGCAAGGCGCACTCCTCCCCCCAGGACACTATCCCGGTTAGAAGACCGCCACACTGCAGAGGCCCGCCGCTGTCACCCTGAGGAAAAACACGTTCGTTGCTTTATTTAATACCAACTACAGACACGGGGAGACTCAGCAGTTAATATTATTCAAGCTACAAGCAGAATTAATGTGTAGTCATATTACGCGTATTTAGCTCTGAATTGCACACATTTCTGTATCAACGAACATCGGCGTGCAGGGACCACATATTATGTCGGGTATTGTCGCAGCAGCAATGATATGTGTGAATATATAAGATGCGTTGTTATAAACAGACAGACTTGAGGTTTGATGGTAGTTTGAAGATGTCTTACCATATACATGTTTCATATGAAAAACACAATTCTTTTGAGGTAATAAAACATGATGTACCTCGAATATTGTTATCCTTTTAAAATTACATTTTAACTTTAAAATACAAACAGTATTTAGTGGCACACAGATCAGATCGCAAAAATCAAAACATTAAATCATCCGTACATTACAGGTAGTATAAAAACTGTTAGAAGTTGTTGTTCATAAAGTTGAAGGGAAATATTTCAAATTATTATAAAATGTATATTTAGGATAGATATTAATTGCTCTAAAGTAGCACTTTTGTCCGATTAATATTATGTAAGTTACAAGCAGATTACTGTGTTTCTTATTATGCTTTTACAGCTCTGAATAGCAAACAATTCTGTATGAACGAACATCGCCGAACAGCGACGACATGTTACGTTTGATAACATCTCAGTTACAAAGATATGTGTGATTATAGGCGATGCAATGACATTTACAGACAAATTTGAGATTTGATGTTTTTTGATGACGTCTAATCATATACATATTTTACATTAAAATCACATTTCTTTTTAGGAAATAAAGCATGATATACTTCGAACATAGTTATCCATTTATAATAACATATAAACGTTAAAATACAAACAGAATTTAGTGGCACAAATATCAGATCGCAAAAATCAAAACATAAGACCATCCGTACATTACAGGAAGTACAAAATCAGTTAAAATTTGTGGTTCATAAAGTTGAAGGGAAATATTTCAAATTATTATAAACATGTATATTTAGGATAGATACTAATTGCTTTAAAGTAGCGCTTTTGTTCGATTAATATTATGTAAGTTACAAGCAGATTACTGTGTTGTCATATTATGCGTTTTCAGCTCTAAATAACACACAATTCTGTATCAACAAACATCGGCGTGCAGAGTTCGTCAGCGATTATCGCAGAAACACAGATGTGTGTGAATTTATACGATGTAATGTTATCTACAGACAGACATGAGTTTTGACGGTTGTTTGAAGACGTCTAATCATATATGTCTCTTATATAAAAAACACTATTCTTTTAAGGAAAGCATGCATTATGTTCATAGAACTTCGTCATCCTTACTTGGAAATCCCCTGTTCCTTTAATCATGAAGAAAACAATGCCACATGTGATCATCATATGGTGTGTTCATAGCCTTAAGACACATAAGTGATAGTGGAAACTTTCTAGCAAATACAGACTTCTGACATACCAAGATTTTGTTCATTGCACGTCGCTCTTTAATCCCGGCCTTCAGCGATTAGATGAGACATCACACTTTGTCTCTCCTGAGCTCATCGTTCACCTCGAGCCCGTCATCCACCACGAAGTCATAATACATCTCGGGGTCATGATCCACCGCGGGGTCATCGTTCTCCTAGACCTCGTCATTCACCTCGGGGTCATCATTCTCCGCGGAGTCATCGTCCACCTCGAGCTCGTTGTTGTGATCCTACGACCAGAATGATAACATTTACACTGCAGCTGGCAGCTTTCAGTGCAAGCGGGAGGGATCTTTTTCATAGGGGAGGTGTTGCTCAGGTAATCATGTAATAACATATGATTCCCCACATGGATATGGGAATACATTGATATTCCCTACACAGTCACTGCCAATCGCAGAAATGGATGTAATTAGTCCTATGTATTGTTAGTTATAGTTTGCTTTTAACATATTTGTGCTGATAACGCGAAGGTCGTAGGTTCGTTCCCCCCACGGGCCACAAGCCAAAACGTGGCTAGCCAAGGCAAGGCGTGGCTAGGCAAGGCAATGCGTGGCTAGGCAAGGCAATGCGTGGCTAGGCAAGGCAAGGCGTGGCTAGGCAAGGCAAGGCAAGGCAAGGCAAGGTAAGGCGTGGCTAGGCAAGGCAAGGCGTGGCTAGGCAAGGCAAGGCGTGGCTAGGCAAGGCAAGGCAGGGCAAGACAGGGCAAGGCAAGGCAAGGCAAAGCGTGGCTAGGCAAGGCAAGGAAAGGCGTGGCTAGGCAAAGCAATGTAAGGCAGAGCAAGGCAAGGAAAGGCAAGGTAAGGCAAGGTCAGGCAAGGCAAGACGTCGGTAAGCTAGGCAAAGCAAGGCGTGGCTAGGCAAGGAAAGGCAAGGAAAATCAAGGCAAGTCAAGGCAAGGTAAGGCGTGGCTAGGCAAGGCAAGGTGTGTCTAGGCAAGGCAATGCGTGGCTAGGCAAGGCAAGGCGTGGCTAAGCAAGGCAAGGCGTGGTCATGCAAGGTAAGGCAATGCGTGGCCAGGCAAGGCAAGGCAAGGCAAGGTAAGTTAAGGCAAGGCAAGGCAAGGCAAAGCAAGGCAAGGTAAGGCAAGGCAAGGCAAGGCGTGGCTAGGCAAGGCAAGGCAAGGCGTGGCTAGGCAAGGCAAGGCGTGGCTTGGGAAAGCAAGGCGCGGCTAGTTAAGGCAAGGCGTGGCAAGGGAAGGCAAGGAGCGGCTGGGCAAAGTAAGGCGTGGCTATGCAAAAGAAGGCGTGGCTAGGCAAGGCAAGGCGTGGCTAGGCAAGGCAAGGCTTGGCTAATCAAGGCAAGGTAATGCAAGGCAAGGCAGGTCAAGGCAGGGTAAGGCAAGCAAGGCGAGGCAAGGTGTAGCTAGGCAAGGAAACGCTTGGCTAGGTAAGGCAAGGCGCGGCTGGGCAAGGCAAGGCAAGGCGTGGCTAGGCAATGCAAGGCAAAGCAAAGCAAGGCAAGGCAAGGTAAGGCGTGGCTAGGCAAGGCAAAGTGTGTCGAGGCAAGGCAAGGCGTTGCTATTCAAGGCAAGGTGTGGCTAAGCAAGGCAAGGCGAGGCCATGCAAGGCAAGGGAAGGCGTGGCTAGGCAAGGCAAGACAAATCGTGGCTAGGCAAGGCAAGGCAAGGCAAGCAAATCAGAACTAGGCAAGGCAAGGCAAGGCAAGGCAAAGCAGGGCAAGGCAAGGCAAGGCAAGGCGTGGCTAGGCAAGGCAACGCGTGGCTAGGCAAGTCAAGGCGTGGCTAGGAAAGGCAATCTGTGGCTAGGCAAGGCAAGGCGTGACTAGGCAAGACAAGTCGTGGTTAGTCAATGCAAGGCGTGGCTAGGCAAGGTAAGGTAAGGCAAAGCAGGGCAAGGCAAGGCAAGGCAAGGCGTGGCTAGGCAAGGCAACGCGTGGCTAGGCAAGTCAAGGCGTGGCTAGGAAAGGCAATCTGTGGCTAGGCAAGGCAAGGCGTGACTAGGCAAGACAAGTCGTGGTTAGTCAATGCAAGGCGTGGCTAGACAAGGCAAGGCTATGCTAGGCAAGGTAAGGCAAGTCAAGGCAAGGCAATGCAGGGCAAGGCAGCGCAAAGCAAGGCAAGGCAACGCAGGGCAAGGCAGGGCAGCGGAGGACAGTGCGGAGCACGGTAAGGCAGGGCAAGGCGTGGCCATGCAAGGCAAGGCTAGGCGTAGCTAGGCAAGGCAAGGCAAAGCGTGGCTAGACAAGGCAAGGCAGGGCAAGGCAAGGCAAAGCTAGGCAAAACAAGGCAAGGTAAGGCGTGGCTAGGCAAGGCAAGTTGTGTCTAGGCAAGGCAAGGCGTGGCTAGGCAAGGCAAGTCGTGGCCGAGCAAATTGAGGCGTGGTTGGCAAGGCAAGGCGTGGCTAGGGAAGGCAAATTGCGGCTAGGCAAGGCTATGCGTGGCTAGGCAAAGGAAGGCGTGGCTAGGCAAACACGGCGTGACTAGGCGAGGCAAGGCGTGGCTGGGCAAGGCAAGGCAAGACGTGGCTAGGAAATTTAAAGCATGTTGTGGCTAGGCAAGTAAAGGCAAGGCAAGGAAAGGCAAGCCAAGGCAAGGCGTGGCTAGGCAAGGCAAGGCGCGGCTAGGCAAAGCAAGTCGTGGCTAGGCAAGGCAAGGCGTGGCTAGGAAATGCAAGGCAAGTCTAGGCAAGGCATGGCAAGGCAAGGCAAGGCCAGGCAGAGCAAGGCAGGAAAAGCATGGCAAGGCAGGGCAGCGGAGGGCATGGCGGTTCAAGGGCAAGGAAGGGCAAGTCAGAGCAAGGTAGGGCAAGGCAAGGCAAGGCAAGTCAAGGCAAGGCAAGGCAAGGCAAGGCAAGGCAGGGCAGGCAGGTAAGGCAAGGAAAGGCAAGGCGTGGCTAGGCAAGGCAAAGCGTGGCTAGCCAAGGCAAGGCGTGACTAACCAAGGCAAGGCTTGGCTTGGCAAGACAAGGCGTGGTTAGGCAAGGAAAGTCAAGGCAAAGCGTGGCTAGGCAAGGCAAGGCAAGGCAATTCAACGCAAAGTAAGGCAAAGCAAGGCAAGGTAAGGCGTGGCTAGTCAAGGCAAGTTGTGTCTAGGCAAGGCAATCGTGGCTAGGCAAGGTAAGGCGTGGCTAGGCAAGGCAAGGAAAGGCAAGGCGTGGCTAGGAAATTTAAGGCATGTTGTGGCTAGGCAAGGCTAGGCAAGGCAAGGAAAGGCAAGGCAAGGTGTGGCTAGGGAAGTCAAAGTGCGGCTAGGCAAGGCAATGCGTGGCTAGGCAAAGGAAGGCGTGGCTAGGGTAAGCAAGGCGTGGCTAGGCAAGGCAAGGCGTGGCTAGGCAAGGCAAGGAAAGGCAAGGCGTAGCTAGGAAATTTAAGGCATGTTGTGGCTAGGCAAGGCAAGGTAAGGCAAGGCAAGGTGTGGCTAGGCAAGGCAAGGCAATGAAAGCCAAGGCAATTCAAGGCAGGGTAAGTCAGGGCAAGGCAAGGCAAGGAAACTAAAGGCGTAGCTAGGCATGGCAAGGCGTTTCTAGGCAAGGCAATTCGTGGCTAGGCAAGGCAAGTCGTGGCTAGGCAACGCAAGGCAAGGCAGGGCAAGGCAGGACAGAGCAGGGCAGGGCAGGGCAGAGCAGGGCTGGGAATTAAAGGCAAGGCAAGGCAAGGCAGGCCAAGGAAGGGCAATCAATGCAAAACAGGGCACATCAAGGTTTGGCTAGGCAAGGCAAGGCGTGGATAAACAAGGCAAGGCGTGGCTAGGCAAGGCAAGGCTTGGCTATGCAAGGCAAGGCGTGCCTAGGCAATTCAAGGCGTTTCTAGGCAAGGCAAAGCAAGGCTAGGCAAGGCAAGGCAAGGCAAAGCGTGGCTAGGAAAGGAAAAGCAAGTCAACGCAAGTCAAGGCAAAGCAAGGCGTGGTTAGGCATGGCAAGGCGTGGCTAGGCATGGCAAGGCGTGTCTAAGCAAGGCTAGGCGTGGCTAGGGAAGGCAAAGTGCGGCTAGGCAAGGCAAGGCGTGGCTAGGCAAAGGAAGGCGTGGCTAGGCAAGGCAAGGCGTTTCTAGGCAAGGCAAGGCTTTTCTAGGCAAGGCAAGGCAAGGTAGGGCAAGGCAGGGCAGAGCAGGGCAGGACAGGGCAGAGCAGGGCTGGGAAATAAGGGCAAGGCAAGGCAAGGCAGGCCAAGGAAGGGCAATTAAGGCAAGGCAGGGCACGGCAAGGCGTGGCTAGGCAAGGCAAGGCGTGGCTAAACAAGCAAGGCTTTGCTAGGCATGGCAAGGCTTAGCTATGCAAGGCAAGGCGTGCCTAGACAAGTCAAGGCGTGGCTAGGCAAGGCAAGGCAAAGCAAGGAAGGACAAGGCAGAGCAAGAATAGTCAAGGCAAGGCAAGGCGAGGCAAGACAAGGCGTGGCTAGGGAAGGCGAGGTGCGTCTAGGCAAGGCAAGGCGTGGCTAGGCAAGGCAAGGCAAGGTAATATAATGTAATCTTAGGTAACTTAAGGTAATGTAATGCAAGGCAATGCAAAGCAAGGCAAGGCAAGGTAATGTAATGTAATGTAAGGTAACGTAAGATAATGTAATGTAATCCAAGGCAAGGCAATTCAAGGAAAGGATAGGCAAGGCAAGGCGTGGCTAGGCAAGGCAGGGCAAGACAGGGCAAGGCACTAATCTGCTTGTAACTTACACAATAGTAATCGGACCAAGGTGCTACTTTAGAGCAATTCTGAATCAACGAACATCGGCGTGCAAGGACTACAGAGTTCTTCGAGGATTAACGCAGAAATACAGATGTGTGTGAATATACACCTTGCAATATTATCTACAGACAGACATGAGGTTTGAAGGTTGTTTGTAGACGTCTTATCATATACATGTCTTATATAAAGAAACACTATTCTTTTAAGGAAATAATGCATTATGTTCATCGAACAATAACATCCTTGCAAAGATACGTACAAACGTGATAATAAAAACAGTATTTAGTGACACACGGCTCAGTACGCAAAATTCCAACATTAGTCAAACCGTACATACCAGGTCGTACAATAATTGTCAGAAATGGTGATTCATCAAGTTGAACGGAATTGTTTCGTAATATTATAAACATACACGTTAGCGTTTGATATGATTGGTTTAAAGTTGCACTTTTGTCCGATTAATATTGTTTAAATTACAATCAGAATGTTGTGTTAATATATTATGCGTTTTAAACTTTAACAGCTCACTATTCAGTATCAACGATCATCGGCGCACAGCAACAACATAGTATTTTGAAGAATATCTCAGTTACAAAGATATTTGTGATTATATTCGATGCAATGAAATTTACAGACAAATTTGAGTTTAGATGGTTTTTTGATGACATCTTATCATATACATATTTTATATTAAAATCTCATTTCTTTTGAGGTAATAAAGTATGATATACCTCGAACATTGTTAATCTTTTAAAATAACATATATACGTTAAAATACAAAAACAATTTAGTGGCACAATTATCAGATCACAAAAATCAAAACATTAGACCTTCCGTACATTACCGGTAGTACAAAAACTGTTACAAATTGTTGTTAATAAAGTTGAAGGGAAATATTTCCAATTATTATAAAAATGTACACTTAAAATAGAGATTAATTGCTCTAAAGTAGCACCTTTGTCCGATTAATATTATGTAAGTTACAAGTAGATTAATGTGTTGTCATATTAAGCGTTTTCAGCTATGAATAGCACACAATTCTGTATCAACGAAAATCGGCGTCCAGCTACTACAGAGTTCGTCGGGGATTATAGCAGAAACACGGATGTGTGTGAATATATGTTGCAATATTATCTACAGACAGACATGAATTTTGAAGGTTGTTTGAAGACGTCTTATCAAATACATATCTTATATAATGAAACACTATTCTTTTAAGGCAATAATACATTATGTTCATCGATCATTGACATCCTTGCCAAAATACGTACAAACGTGATAATACAAACAGTATTTAGTGACACACGGCTCAGTACGCAAAATTCCAAGATTAGTCAAACCGTACATCAGAGGTAGTGCAATAATTATCAGAAATGGTGATTCATTAAGTTGAAGGGAAATATTTCAAATTATTATAAACATGTATATTTATTTTACATATTAATTGCTCTAAAGTAGGACTTTTGTCCGATTATTATTATGTAAGTTACAAGTAGATTAGTTTGTTGTCATATTATGCGTTCTCGGCTCTGAATAGTTCACAATTTTGTATCACCGAACATCGGTGTGGAGCGACCACAGAGTTCGTCAGGGATTATCGCAGAAACAAAGATGCGTCTGAATATATACGATGCAATATTATCTACAGACAGTCTTGAGTTTTGATGGTTGTTTGAAGACGTCTTATCATATACATGTTTTATATTAAAAAAACTATTCATTTGAGATAATCAAGAATGATGTACCCCGACCAATGTTTTCCTTTCAAAATTACATACAAACGTAAAAATACTAATAGTTTTTTGGACACAGCTGACAACGCAAAATTCAAAACATTAGTTCACCCGCATATTTCAGGTCGTACAAAAACTTTCAGAAATGAAGTTTCATAATGATAACGGGAAATGTTTCCAATTTCTATTAACATATACATTATGGTTAGATATACATTTATTTAAAGTAGCACTTTTGTCCGTTTAATATTGTTTTAGTTAAAGGCAGAATGTTTTGATAACATAAGATTCGTTTTAAACTCTGAAAAGCTCACTATTCTGTATCATCGAACATCAGTGCACAGCAAACATACAGTATTTTGAAGTATATCACAGTTACAAAATTATGTGTGATTATATATGATGAAATTAAATTTTCAGACAAATTTGAGTTTTGATGGTTGTTTGTAGATGTCTAATCATATACATATTTTATTTAAAAAAAATTATTCTTTTGAGGTAATGAAGCATGATGTACCTCGAACAATGTAATCTTTTTAAAAATACATATAAACTTTAAAATTAAAAAGAATTTAGTGGCACAAAGACCAGAACTCAATTCGATCTGGACATTACAGGTAGTTGTGGTTCATGAAGTTGTAGGGAATTATATCCAATAATTATAAACATGTATATTTATGATAGATATTAATTGCTTTAAAGTAGCAATTTTGTCCGATTAATATTATGTAAGATACAAGCAGATTAGTGTGTTGTCATATTATGCTTTTTGAGTTCTGAATAGCACGCAATTCTGTATCAACGAACATCGGTGATCAGCGACCACAGAGTACGTCGGGGATTATCGCAGAAATAACGATGTGTGTGAATATATACGAGGCATTAATATATACAGACAGACTTGAGTTTTTATGGTTGTTTGAAGTCGTCTAATCTTATAAATGTATTTTATATAAAAAACACTATTCATTTGAGCTAATCAAGCATGATGTACCTCGAACAATGTTATCCTTTCAAAATTACATACATACCTAAAAATACAAACAGTATAATGTGGACACAACTCACAAAGCGTATTTAACTCTGAATTACACACATTTCTGTATCAACGAACTTCGGCGTGCAGTGACCGCATATTATGTCAGGTATTGCCGCAGCACCATAATTATGTGTGAAAATATACGATGCGTTGTTATTTACAGACAGACTGGAGGTTTGATGATTGTTTGAAGATGTCTTATCATATACATGTTTCATATGAAAAACACAATTCTTTTGAAGTATTCAAGATTGATGTAATTCGAACATCTTCATTCCCTCAAAACCACGGACATACGTTAAAATAGAAACAGTATTTAGTGGCAGAGAACGCTAAAATTGAAGTATTAGTCAACACGTACATTACAGGTAATAAAAACACTGACCGAGAAGATGGTTCGAAAAGTTGAAGGGAACTGTTTCCAATTATTATAAACATGTACATTGGGGTAAGATACTATTTGGTTTAAAGTAGCAGTTTAGTCCGATTAATATTATTCAAGCTACAAGCAGAATTAATGTGTTGTCATATTACGCGTTTTCAGCTCTGCCTTGCACACAATTCTGTATCAACGAACATCGTCGTGCAGGGACCACATATTATGTCTTGTATTGTCGCAGCAGCAATGATATGTGTGAATATATAAGATGCGTTGTTATAAACAGACAGACTTGAGGTTTGATGATTGTTTGAAGATGTCTTATCATATACATGTTTCATATGAAAAACACAATTCTTTTGAAGTATTCAAGCTTGATGTAATTCGAACATCTTCATTCCCTCAAAACCACGTACATTCGTAATAATAGAAACATTATTTAGTGGCACAGAACGCTAAAATCGAAGTATTAGTCAACACGTACTTTAGAGTTAATAAAAACACTGACAGTGATGATGGTTCGAAAAGTTGAAGCGAAATGTTTCCAATTATTATAAACATGTACATTAGGGTAAGATACTCTTTAGTTTAAAGTAGCACTTTCGACCGGTTAATATTATTCAAGCTACAAACAGAATTAATGTGTTGTCATATTACGCGTTTTCAGCTCTGAATTGCACACAATTCTGTATCAACGAACATCGGCGTGCAGGGACCACATATTATTTCGGGTATTGTCGCAGCAGCAATGATATGTGTGAATATATACGATGTTTTTATATTAAAATTTGGCTAGGCAAGGCAAGGCGTCGCTAGGCAAAGCAAAGGCAAGGCATGGCAAGACAGAGCAAGGCAAGGCATGAAAGGGGCTGCCAGTACCTCCTGAAGATGGAGGCAGCAAGCAAATGTGAAAATCTTGCCGCCTTTTTCCAGACTACATGACGTGGTCGTCTAATACTCCAGTTCAGAATCACAAAGAACCTGTTCTAAAAGTATTCCATGCTGGAATGTAGGACCTGTTCGTCTGTTAGTTTTGTATTTGGTTTATGATGTTACAACAAAGTTTGTTAGGAAACGTGAAAGGAAGATCTAGATGTAGATGGATCCTAATGAAGCAAGGTGGGAGTTTTGAGTCTGGATTCATCTGGCTCAGGATGTGGTCCATTGGTGAACATGGTTATGGTTTTTCTTTGTTTTTTTCTGATACTAGAGCAACAACAATTTTGAGGCATTGCGACAGTGGGAAAGACCGTGGTGGGTCCTGGACTCTGAACCAGCGAAATTTGAATTCCAAGCAGGAAACCTATGGATCAAATCACGATTTCTGGATTGAGGTGCACATTTACTACAGACCTCTCAGGATACACTTAAGGTCGTTCTTTTGTTTATTCCACGGTCCTTTGTGACGACGCTGATGCTAGTGGCTGGGTTGATGAGTGTCGAACGACGTGTTGGTGAATGAGTAATGAATTGGAAATGGTATGGAAGGAAGTGGTCGTGGCTTAATTAAAAGTGGCTTACAGTCACAGCATTTGCCACGGGAAACCTCAGTGTGGCCTGTTTCTGGAACCTCCACCGGTACGGAGCAGAAATACTAAGTCTGAGAAAAGTCTCGGTTAATTCTCATTTCGGATAGCAGGTTCTCCGCATGTGATTGGAAACTGCAAGTCATGACTCACAAACTGTCTTTCTCTTTAGTCAGCTAACGCGGAGACTAATTCTGTGGAGCATAAATCTTCTTGAGAAGCTGGTGGTAGTTCATATGGTCAACATATTCCACGATCTTTATGGAACCCGAAAGTTCAGTACCTTTTTCAAAAGAGCCCGTCACTTATCTGCGTGCTGAAGGGTTGAAACGAAATCAGAACCCCTTTCGTCCGTCTGAGGAAGAAAATCTCTCGTGGTCTTGCTTGGGCGTGCTGAAGGCGTGGATGTTCTTCTTATTCAACCCTTTGAAGCTCAGTGGTAACTGTTTATACCACCAACATTAACATTCAGTAACAATGAATTTTGCCCACGGAGTCTACATACGGGTTTCGAGTGGTCCTACAGTAAACGATTAACTTCTAAGCGGCATTAACCAGTTGATCATTGTAATGGAGAAGTGTTTTATTTCAGGTAGGAGCTGTATTTGTGAGCATTATTTAGAGGAGCCTCGGGATTCAAAGTGTGAATAGTCGATAAACTGGGTACGTACACAGACCTTGGACCTGTGCGAATTTCAAGGTCTGACCTTTGATATTTCACTTCCCTTGGCAGTGTAAATTACGGAGCGCTGTCTATCCTGGACTCAGTGCGGTAGAAGTTTACTCATTTCAGAGGTCCTTGCTGAATCCATCATTAGGGCAATGCTGCCTCCATTATCACCCTGATGATTGAGGCAGTAAGGACCTCTGAAATATCGGTAAAATTCTACCAGACTACAAGGCACAACAACCCAGAAAACAGTCATCCTCAGACTCCCTGCAGTGAAAAGCTTAAATCTTGCAAAGGTTAAATTGTCCCTGGCACTTAATAAAGTACCACGCCATGCAGATTTATTGTGAAGATAATTAAAAGATGCAAAGGTTGAGTCACCTCTCAGAAATGATCCATTCAATCTGTTAATTGGTTAAAAAGTTACTGGAGGAGACAACACATGAACTTTGATATAAAATCATAAATTTATCTTTCGTTGTAAAATTTGTAAAGTAACCAAACTTCCTTCAGCAACTATGGAAAACGAAGAAATTCTGGAATGATCACTCATACAGACTACAGATTTATGTCTACTTGCTGTTTTTATTTCCAAGTGAGCCAAGGTAGAGCTGGCTCTGGTGTTTGAGGAGGAACTGATGCGTACCAACCTTTCTCGCCAGAACAGAAAGAAGTCAGTGAGACTCTCTCTCAGCTGGTCAGTAGCTGCAGGTCGGTCGACAACCCCTCTGCGGCTGGGTACGCCCTGTGAGGTGGTATTGTATTTTATTGTAGTAGTTGCCCATCCTGTTGTTTTGTTGTTAGTTGACGGGGCAACTGCCGTGTGGTTGATATTTTTGGTCCCTTGGGGCGGTCCCAGCCGAAGGAGACGTAGGGGTATTAACAATAGTGAGGCTGTTGTGTGAGCCTTGATTGTATCTAAATATTTTTAATCAGGATTTTGTTGGTAATTGTTTTGTGTTATCAATTTTCCAAGTAATATATATATGGCATTCATATTAAGTACTGTATTGATGTGGCGTTTGTTTGAGGTAATTAAATTTATTGCCTATTGGATGTATGTGCGTTTGAGTACCTTATTGTCTGGGGCGTGGGCCAAGCGAACCTACGACACAGAACTCGACACCTCCTTCCCATTTCGACTGCAGTGGGGAGGGTGGATCAATAGAATATTTTTATTAGTGGTTTGTGTTTCCACCAGGGTAGATCTCTGTCTCGCGTCTGTATCAGCTGCGGCGATGCACGGATCTGAACATGGCTAGAGCCACAAAGTAACCGAAGCTGACACCCTCATAGCACACACTACTGACTTCTGATTTGTTTCTTAATGAACTTTTAAGCTATAATTTGGAAAGTTAAATAAGTAATTTACCGGCCTCCACTGAAATGGCTTAAATTTTGATGAATTTAAATCGGGAGCGCTGCATGAGAAGCATGAAGTGGCTACTTGGAACTTGGGAACCATTTCAGAATTTGCTTAAAGACAGAGGAAAACTAAGAAAACCTGTGTCGACATGTGGTTTAAATAATATTTAAGAATTCAGTTCGTACCGCGAAGAAAACACAACTCTTCACCATTACGAAGATCAACTGTTTAACGCTGTTTAAGGAAATAATCGATGCTTACACTCAGAATCGCGAGAAACACGTAAAGCAAATAGGTTCAAAGGGTTAATAAAATGAAGTGTGTTACAGAATATAAACATGACAGCCGATAAAATGGATCATGCCCAAAAGACTGTCTTTATCGAAGTTTCCCTGCGTTTGGAATGTCATTCCTGGCATTGCATCGACCTGTCGATATCGGATGGAGGCGGCAGTCGATACAACTGCTTACTGCAAACAAACGTGCTCTTCGGAAATACAAATGGCGTGGCTGTTATGAACGACGTCAGATTCCTCCTGATGGCTCGTCGGACGGCGTCTCGATGCGTCACGAACAATCAGCTGTTTTTACAGCGCGCACAGAATATCTTTAAATGTATGTCAGCAATTTTCTGTGTTTTTCTCAAGACACTGGCAGAAAACGTGAAAGGCTGTTACTAAATTTGCCGAACTATGCACTGTCCAGTACAGGCAGACACAAAACTCACCTCGTTCCATTCTGATTTAATATATAATTTTGAAATGAATAAAAAAATCACGTACTATTAAAACCAACTCCTCATGTGTTCATTTTCATGTAAGAGCGCCGAAAATACATGACAGATTTTGAAGAGATTCGGTATTACAATCCCACATTACATTCTGCTTTAAGTACACGTTACTTGGATGCGTGATCATTTTGATTAAACTGTGTGTG
The DNA here is from genome assembly GCF_977971745.1 of Zootermopsis nevadensis. Lineage (NCBI taxonomy): Eukaryota > Metazoa > Arthropoda > Insecta > Blattodea > Termopsidae > Zootermopsis > Zootermopsis nevadensis. The sequence goes on along the minus strand of NW_028259153.1, from coordinate 7,083,354 downwards.
TGTATGGCGGGTTTATTGGTCACGAAATTTATTAGTGCTAAAGTCTAATCAACTTTTAATTATATTTCGATAGACTTTTGGTGTAATGTATTTGTTATTCGTATTATTAACCGTTCATGTTAATATATTTTATTGTTTTGATACAGCCTATAAGAAAAGTCGCCGAATATCGTCCGTTCTCCTAGTTCCATGCGCTGTCGTTTCCATGTTGTATGGTGGTTCACTCTGTTGACTGTAAGTGGTACCTGGTCACGATGCAAATCAGTGTGGCTGTCTGCTGTTGCAATAGAACGTGTAGTGAATACTATTAATTTCTCAAGGCAGAGCTTTTGGAAGGTTATGTCAATTGGATTGTATCACTACACAGCGGCTGTATTAATTTTGTTAAAACCATAAATTCTGTGAAACAAGTACTATGAGATAGAAGAGTCAGTAGCAAAAATAAATTGTATGGTCAAAGAATACGAACCAGCGCAAATAACCGAAGGAATGTCTAAGAACAGATAATTTATGAACTTAGAAGTTGTGTAGAATAACATATTTCAGTTTAAGAAGACTTTATAAAATCAAGAGGTTGGGAGACATTTTACATTGTAAATTATATACAGCGCACATTGAACAGTTTGTAATGTATAAGCAAAGTCAACACCGTCCATTTGAATCGTACTGTTCGCTAAAGAGATGCCTCTTGTCCAATGTATTTCATTAATTAAGGTGATGTCCTGCACATGTTACTGGTTTCTTTTGATCCTTTAATATCGCGGCTTAAACAGGCCTCGAGAGAAAGGAAGCCTCCTGAAGTATAAGTAAAATCATTCTTTTCCGGCTAGAATCGCAATCTATCCCACTGTGCGGCGGTGAGGAGGAAGAAGGAGAATGTCTTCTGGACGTTGCGCCGTAGAAACGAGTGGCATTTCAGACGTAATTACTGCCTTCTTTCCTTGATGATGGAGGCAGTAAGCACCTCTGAAACGTCTGATAATTTCTACGACACAACATCCCAGAAGACGTACGTGGTTTTTGTACTAATTTTTAAGTGCTGTTGTACCAATGTGACAGTGAATCGATCTGGAGGGAGACATAGAAACATTCCATTTCCAAAACGTCTTGGTTTTAATACATAAAGACGACCGACAAAGTCCAGAAGAAAGTTGGTAATGCCCGGAACACTGAAAGCTGCTGTGTGTCGCTCTGTCTGAAATAAACTGTAACAAAGACGTTCGGGAGAATTGTTTCATTGTTAGGGAGAATCGTTCGAGAATTTGTGCATACGTTAATTTGCTTGTGTTTTAAATAAAGTTGCGGCGAGTTCTCGAAATGAGAAATGAATTTTAACCACGAGTCATTGATTCTGTCTTCCAACAGACGTTTCTCACTTCTTCTTACGAGCTGTGCCCCTTTTTCAGTTTTCCGACAATCAAATCTTTCCGTTTGTCTTGCACTGCGAAACCCTTAATCTGTAACAGAAAATTGTTTGCTGGTTGGTGATCACTTCTTAAAGGCCTCGTAGAAACATGGGCTTTTCTTTTAAGTTGTTTATTGTCAGGAAAATGTTTTTGCAGAACAAATAATTTTATATTACGAACTGATCAATCAGTGCAATGTACAGCCTGCGATGTGTGTTGAAATATTTGCGTTGGCTTTAAAATTTCTGTAATAGATGTTATAAGCTCAGACATCTCTTGAAGGAGTCAAGGGTATTTAAGAAATGAGGGTGACCATTCTATAGTTCAAATGCTCGCGGCTTGATTTCCGATTTTTAGGTTAAATTCTTTTAAGCCTTCCCCCGCTTTTGAGCCTCTCGCAGTTAATCCGGTCCCATTCGTACACATTCTAGGAATTTTTTCATTATTCAGGTAACAAAAATTCATCCACCACATTGACGAAAGGATACTTTTATTTGGCTACGTGAGTCATAAAAACTTAAACTTTGTGAGCTTGACTTGTAATTTTCTGCTCGCCGTTTCTCCAAATCGACGTTTTAGGGCCCTCTTCACGACAAAACTGCACACGAGTGAGGAGACTGATGTTCTCCTCCACGAAGTCAAATCAGACATGATGACCCAGATACTGGATTATGTTTATTTGCGGGAGGTGGACATTCGCTCCGACAACGCGCGTCAACTGTTCGTGACGGCTGAGTACTTGTGTATTACGGACGTTACTAAACGCTGCTGCGACTTTCTCAAGGACGCGATGGACGTCGTCAACTCTATCGGCATCCTGCAGTTCGCAAGGTAATTGATGTTCATTTGTCATTTGCTGTGACGCCAGACTTCGTCGCTGGAGCGAATCAGCTTTACTCAAGACAGCAGCCGAGTGTCGTGTCGGAGATTAAAGCCTCTGACTGAGGACTGTGCGAAATATAATGCGTTTGCATTTTGTTATTAACGTCCCTGAAATTTAAATGTTCTGATTAACTGCATATGTTTTGATCGTCATTATGAACAGCAGATGAATAATTTTACCATGTATAACGTAAATCGCGACACAATGCAGGGTCACAATTATCACTCTCTTCCTTTCCTTTTTTCTTTCTTTCTCTGCGGCATTCCTTGCTTCTTACATAATCCTCCCAACACCAAAATCAATATTCAACCCCACATTTTTCTGCATACAGCAAAACCTCTGTTAACCGAGCCTCGATTATCCGATTCCCACATTAAGCGACCGAATTTCAACCAGATCGGTTGTGATTGGATTCCACCGGCCAGAATGGTTAAATCGATGTTCACGCGGTACAGTTCATTTATCTAACCTCACCTCAGATTTTGCTGATTATTATGAACACTTCAAGACATTTAGATAATTCGTTATTATCGGGCAAAGACAAAGACCATCCCGCTGGGTCCCGTAGACGCTGAACTCTTACTCCTTCTTGTTCAGGACAACATAGCAAGCAAAGCAGAATCACACCAGAAACTTCAGTTCATGCGATGGACAGAATGACTGATAAATTCACTCTTTTAGTACAGGGACTCCCTCGAACAGCGCTCACGAGTGACTTTTGCCGTCGGCTTGTGCGTCGGAAGAAAGAAAAAAGGAAAGGAAGAGAGAGATAATTGTGACCCTGCATTGTGTCGCGATTTACGTTATACATGGTGAAATTTGACATCTGCTGTTCATAATGACGATCAAAACATATGCAGTTAATCAGAACATTTAAATTTCAGGGACGTTAATAACAAAATGCAAACGCATTATATTTCGCACAGTCCTCAGTCAGAGGCTTTAATCTCCGACACGGCACTCGGCTGCTGTCTTGAGTAAAGCTGATTCGCTCCAGCGACGAAGTCTGGCGTCACAGCAAATGACAAATGAACATCAATTACCTTGCGAACTGCAGGATGCCGATACACTTGTCGGCGTCCATCGCTTCCATCGTGTTCATAAATAAGTCGCGACAGAGTTTAGGAACTTCCGATATACGCAAGTAATCAGCCGTCACAAGCAGGTGACACGCATTTTCGGAGCGGATGACCACCTCTCGAAAATACATCCGAGCTAATTCCGTGTACGAGAATGTCAGTCTGCAGTGTTGTTGTAAAGAGAGTCCTGAAACGTCAAATACAACAATGTCATTAAACAGACACAACAATTATAAATGAATACAACAATGTCATTAAACAGACACAACAATGCCAGATACAATAATGTCTAACGCAACAATGGCTATAAACAAATACAACAATGCCAAAAGCAACAATGTCTATAAACATACAACAATGCCGAATACGTAACAATGTCAATAAACAGACAACTGTTTATTGACATTGTTGTTCTGCTCTCACGAAAACACGTTACACTACCCCCTCCTTAAAGCTGCTCGTCCCGAGCAGCACCCGAATACTACGCCAACCTGTCCAGGTGGACTACCATCATCCGGGCGCTTGCTGGCGGCATGTTTATGTGCGTTATAGATTATCCTGTAGTGCAGACTCCATTGTTGACAATCCCACTTCTGACACCAATGTAACGTGGGTCGGGTTTGCGACCTTGGATTGTCAACCCTGATTTATTCACGTCAAATTAAATCAGTTACAGTGGTCTGCACATACAGTCATCTCTCTACAACAACAACACACTCGAGTCTCTGTGCGCACACACACACACATTCTCTTACGCTCTGTCCATCGAGTCTATGTGGTCCCCGAGCTCCGCTCTTCGCACTCTTCTCCTACACGTCGGCCCGTAGCACCCCACTGGACACACGCTGGCCCCTCGGCCGCCCCGGTCCACGTACCCGGTGCTTGCTCACGCAGCCGACCCGTCCTTACTCGGCGTCGCACCAGACCTCTCGTTGTCTCCACTCACTCGACTCCACCAATGTCCGCAACAGCATACCGCTTGCAACTCACTTCTACATCCTGATTCACACTCTCCTCAACACTCTTAAACAATACAGCCTCCAACAGTCTCCTCACAATACAACCTCACTCTAACACTCTCTCATTGTCATTGTCATTCGGCTTTCATACAAATACAACAATGTCATTAAACAGACACAACAATTATAAATGAATACAACAATGTCATTAAACAGACACAACAATGCCAGATACAATAATGTCTAACGCAACAATGGCTATAAACAAATACAACAATGCCAAAAGCAACAATGTCTATAAACATACAACAATGCCGAATACGTAACAATGTCAATAAACAGAAAACTAAACTCTTTATTGACATTGTTGTGCTGCTCTCACGACAACACGTTACAATATCTATATTCTTTCTCTACATATGGCACGCTAACTCAATTATGGCGTTTTTACTGATCATTTTTCATCTTTCCGATGTTCACATAGAATGTTAGTTGCGAGAGTCACGACCAAATTCACGTAAAAATATAGAATAGAGTATGCACTTTAAGATGAGGCCTGTTTCGATTGCTAGTTTTTGCTAATGTGAGTGTCGTGAATTTTTTCCAGAACTAGGAGAAATATTTCCGTTGTGCAAAAGGAATACAGATTGTGATGAACGTTATGCTTCTATTCTCAAAAGATTAGATATTGTAGAATGTTCTTCCGAAAATAGAAACCGTTTAAGGGTGATTTTGATGAAACTGCGTAGCATTTTTAATAAAAAGTGGGTACAGTGACACCGCAATAAGAATTTCTTTTTAGATAAGAATTCTAACTGGTTAGATGTGAATTTGAAATTGCCAGAAACATCAGTAGAGCAGATAAAACAAAGTAACAGGGATGACCCATCGACAAGTGCAGTCAGGGGTAGGCGAAGAAAACTTTTTCAAGAATGTAGTGATTGAGGAAAACGGAAAAAAATCAGCCTTTAGTGGAAAATCCTGAAGTATCAGCGAATATTTCTGGAATTAATGAAGATCTTATTCACCGATTTTCTATAATTTTTGTGCACCTTGTCCTGTGGATACACAGTGAATGTTGAGGCATTTAATAAATATGCCATGGAAACAGCAAATTTATATGTTAATTTATATCCATGGTACTACATGCCTGCAAGTGTCCACGAGATACTGATTCATGACGGAACAATTATAGAATCTGCCTATCGGATTGTTATTTGAAGATGCCCAGGAGGCGAGGCACAAAGATGTCGGAAGATACAGACTCGATCATGCCAGGAAATGTTCGCGCGAACGAAATTTCGAAAATGTCCTGCACATGTTACTGGTTTTTCTGATCCTTTAATACCGAAGATTAAACAGGCCTCAAGAGCGAGGAAGCCACATTTACCTTCTGAAGTACTCAAATTATTGAAGAAACCGGATATTGATACCGATAAGCAACAACATGAGGACGAGGAATGATACAGCTCTTCGGATGCTTCGGATGTCTGTTCCGATTAAGAATACTGACATGAATAATGCTCTGAGTTAAATATTTATGTATTAATGTTGTGTTTTCGAAAGTAGAGTAGCTTTTATAATTATATTTGTATTGTAGTGATATTTGTTTCTACTAACTTGACTTGAATGCATTATTTTCCGGTATTTAGAGGCGTATTTCGCCCTTTTTACACATAAAACTACTTAATATTTATTACAAACTAATGTATCACACTTTTTGCTGTCAGAATTTTCTTTTTCAATATTCAGATTAAAAAAAATCAAATTTCGATTTTTTCCGGCTAGAATCGTAATCTATCCCACTGTGCGCCGTGAGATTTCATGACAATGAACAAATAACAAAAGACAAATAGCCCTATAACAATGCGGGTTTCTGAATGAAAGGGGATAAAACGTTTCACATACGAACTGACGTCTATTGTGTCCTTATTTTACATGATAATCAGCCACGTCGGTAAATAATCATACCTGAAATATTTGCTGTGCATCAAGAGAATTAATCTGTGGACTGTAAAAACGCCGCCGTCGTCCAACCTCAACACCGCGTCACAGAAGAATAATACTCATCGAATACCTTCGAAGCCAGTGGTTAGTAATTTTAAACAGTTTTTTAATTTTTATGTAGTGGTGGCTGTTTTGAACATAGCATCATTGAGTTGTTTTGTTGTTGGTCTGAATTCAATGTTATATCCCACGTTTGCTTTATTGTTGGTGGACTAATCGTTGTTGATGTTGGCATTGTATTCAGAATTTCAAATACAATGTAATTGCCTGTATTCGGCTCTTAGTTTAAAGTTTGATATCTACTCATTTACCCCGCGTATATCTCTATTGGGCTAGGTTAGATTGTTAGGGTAGACAAGTGTGTCTGCATAAAATTTAGGCTTCCTGGGTGGTCAGTTCTTGGTTCATTTGCATTAGGTACGCACCTGCACATCGGTCTATGACGAATTACTGCACATACAATAGGATTTGTTTCATGCAGTGTGCACAAAGTATACAAATTCCACGAAGTAAATCTAATAGGAAGCACACACACGTTTAAATTCGTCCCTGTAGGGACGAATTTGTATGTCATTTTCGGCGTTCTCGTCTATTAACTTTTGGCTTCTGCATTTATTTAATTCTGTGGTTTATAATTTAGTTTAATTTTGGCATTACGCTCATGTCATCATTAGAACATTGAGGTTATAAGATTCTGAAGAAGTTAATCATACTGCGTGCACTCTGATGGCAAACATTATCTTGGGGCAGCTGAAACTTTTTCGATCAATTCCAAGACACGACCTGTGGCTATACTAGTATCCCTGCTTTCAGCGGTAATGGTGCCGTGTTGATGTTAAGTCGCAACAAAATTGTAACATTTTTAAATTAGGTATGTAATACTGAGTGTGGATAATGATTTTATACTTTATTATGTGTACTTGATTTGCAAGAAGTGCGTAATCATATTTGTATCCTTTTTTATTGTCCAAAGCCTTGTGGGAAAACTTTGAATATTCTTTTCTCCTCAATTACTTCATGAAGCAATTTGACAAACCTGTCTCTATATCTTTCTTCTTTCCTTTGTGGGGGATACAGTTTGTCGGGAAACTTGGTATATACAGATCAGTTATGAATGGAATATTTAAACTTTGGAATCAAAGTATTTTCGGCTAGTAGAAGTAGTGCCCATGACCAGCTTTCATTTTTAAAAAGCCCATTCTGATTAGGGCTTGCTACACAAAGAAATCGGTACTGTATGAATAGTTGTATACATATACTTCAGTAAAAATAGTGTAAGTATGTGAGAATATTGTGGAAGTGAAACTTATAAAAATGCAAATGTATTTTTAGTGCATCGTAGTAAGGTAATGTCTTAAATTTTTATGGACATAACCCAGTCATAAGAATAATGATGTGGTTGCCAGAATGAGGAATTTTACATTTGAATGCATATCACCTGACACTGCAGACTTTAACTGAACCAAGCCAATGTGGGATGAAAAAGAGTTTTTATAAATATTTTAAGTCTGTAGTGCTTTGTGTTTTCAGGTGAATATAGTAACAGTCACCTAGGATGCAGCGACGAGGAGGGAAGTGGATTCGGATGGATGATCCTCCACCACCAGAATATGAGTCACCAATGACACCACTAGATGGAAGTGGGACAGAATTGCAGGAGCCATACACCTCTTAAACCCCCTACAGCAATCAGCCTGCCACCCCGCTGCATACAGGGCATGTCAGGAATTATTTTCCTTGTTTTTTATTTCCAGTTTCCACTTAATTTTATTACTTCATAAAGCTTACGAGGTGCGATCGGAAAGTTTCAAGAGTGCGCCTATAAAAAACACGTACACTTATCTCAGGTATTAAATTCGTCCATCACCCTCGAAGTAGTTTCCCTGGGGGTGAACACAACGATCCCAGAGTCGCTGCCAAGCCTGGAAGCATCCCTGGAAATCTTTATTTGTCAGACTGTCAAGCACCATCTGCGATTCTGCCTGAATCTCTTCTATCGTCTCAAATCTCCTTCCCTTTAGCTGAATTTTCATCTTTGGGAAGAGGAAGAAGTCACACAGCGAATAAGGAGGGTGCGGGATGAAGGCCATGGTGTTTGAGGCCAAAAACTGCCGAACTTTGAGGGCGGTGTGCGCTGGCGCATTGTTATGATGCGTCGCATGTGGAGTTCTTCCTTTAGAATCAGCTGACAGGTCCCATAGCCTATCCCAACAATGTCGCACAAGTCGTTGATGGTACGACGTCGATCTTCGTGAATGTCCTGCCGAATCTTCGTAACATTTTCGGGCGTTGTGCTCGAAGATGCTCGTCCAGAACGCTCGTCATCATCGACAGAGGTTCGGCCATTTTTAAAACGTGAATGCCACACAAAAGTTTGTGCACGACCCATTATTGACTCCCCAAATGCTTGCTTTAGCATTTCATAGGTTTCCGTAGCCGTTTTGGCGAGTTGCTTAGGGGTACTTCCGTGAATGCCATTAGTGACAACTACCTTCTTATTAACGTCAGGAACTACACGCAAATGAAGGCCAAAAAGCTCCTACCAACTTCACCTATTAAAAACCAACTACCAAACATATCCATAACCTAAAAAGCTTCGAATAATTTATGAAAGCGACGCCGCGAGAGGACAGCTAGGATCGGAAACTACAGCACAATTAAATTAGCACGAAGCACTATGAAACAAATAACCCACATTTCGCCACTAGATCGCCTACGTCCTGGCACACATTCCCATCTTTATCACAGCCTCCATTGTGAACATTTTCCTTTCACTTTCATGTTCAAAGCCTTCTTTGGGATTTGTCTATTATTCATTCTTCTTCTGTTCTTTTGTTAGTTTCTCTTCCATGGCATTTGACTTAGATTATCTTTCATTTTTCATTTTCTATCCTATCTGTTTTAGTTTTTCAGTCCATTCTTCTTAAAAATCGCATCTCTGCTGCCATTAATATAGTAGTTCAAGAGTTTACTATTTAACAAAAGAATTATGATCCTTAAATGCCAATTAATTTCGATTGAAACTCTTTAATTTTCATATTTGCACTTTGTGGATATTTTAAATTTATAAAGTATTTCCATAAAATATTTCTTATCTAAATGTCAGACTGTATCTTGTCGTCCAAACACCATACCAACACAATGCGAATACCAGTAGCACCTTCTGCAGCCAGAGTCAGTTTCTATTTTACTATAATAATCCATGGCGAAACAGCCCTCTGAGAGCCAAAGCCGACTAGCTTGATTACTGGCCTCACGTTCACATGCCTAAGCAGAGGTGAACGATCATCCTACCAGATACAGGGTGACTGTGGAAATGTTTTGCTCCTGATTTTGCCAAGAAGGAAGAAATAAGAGACTCTGCTGCTCCGAGCATGTTTAAGGGAATGAGATGATGGAATTTGTTGTTATTGTGAACTGTCTAGTAACTTACGTAAATGTTCAAGAAGCATACTTACTACATACGTGCTATCTTTCAGTTCTTATGATATGCAAATTGACATGCTTTCTTTTGCACCCGTTCTAACTCCCTGTAAGGATCCCAGCACGCCGCCCCATATTCCAGAATCGGACGCACTAGTGACGTGTAGGCTAGACTTTTAGTGTTACTATTTCCGTTTTTGAGAACACGCATCGTAAAATGAAGTGCCTTCAGGCTTTCTTCACCGTACAATTTACTTGATCAGCCCAGCTTAAGGGAAGAGCAATACTCGGAGTGTTCGAGAATTGGGCGATGAAGGGAATGTTTGAATTGAACGCCAAAGAAATGACAGCAGGCTGGAGAAAATTATATATTTCACTTTTCCATGATTTGCAGTTATTCAACAAATATTTATTCCAGACGTAATTTTAATCAACATGAGATGAGGCTTTCATAACAGTGAAAATCTGGGCCACAGTCTTCCACGGTATTAAGCCACGTAGTCAGGATTTAAGATGGAGGTAATAGGTTTCTGCAAAACCTTGGTAACCACAAACAGGACTACAAACTGTCATAACGCAGATTACTACAATTCCAATTAATTTACACCAGTTAACTAGTTTAGAAACTACACACCACAGTGTAAAGTTTAAAATTCTAAAACTTTGTGAAACAGTACACAGACTTTTTTAATGTACAGCCATAGTCAGTTCTGAAACTCTTATTCAGAATGCTTGGCATTGCAAGTACGAACAACTCAAATAAAAAAGGCAAACCTTCCAATGGCAACTACATGAAATAGAGGTCTTCTACAACGATGTAAACAGTCTCTGAAAGAAAGTTTCTTTTTAGCAATGATGTTACTTATCATTTAATAATAATATTAAGCTTTACAGCTGAGTAGATAGAAAATCCTTTGTAATTTCTGGCAGTCTTACTTTACCAACATTTCATATGTCCTTCCTGTCTTCATCAACAAGGCGACGATGAAGGCCTCAGGGTCCTCTCAAACCTTGGTAAGCTTCTTCCAGACGGAACGGCGCTACAACTCAGAGGACAGCAACCAAAGCCACCAAGATTTTCGTCTCTATCTATGAGGAAGTCACAAAATATCTCCATAATAGAGTCGTCCGGACACTTGACGTACAAAGAAATATTTTGAGCCTAGTTTACTGGAAGACAGAGCGCTTGAAATAGAATATTATAATAACGTAATTGTAGAATGCTGTGTAATTTGATACAAATTTATCTAAATTATGTTTTTAGTAATATACAGAGCACCAACATGTGACATTTATTAACAAGTTAAACAGCATTATGGACTATCTTTACAAACCGTAAACGGAATTTGTCATCTGTGGGGATATAAATATTGACTATCTCTCTGAAAGCTGCCGTAAGCAATGTCTAAATTCTCTTTTAGCAACGTTTAATCTTACACCTACAGTTAAATTTCCCACAAGAATTCAAAATAACTCAAACTCTGCCATTGATAATATTTTTGTAGATAGTTACAGGTTAGGACACATTTCCATTAAACTGGTAATAAATAAGCTATCTGATTTTGATGCTCAGCTATTACTGGGTACTGGGAACGACCCGTTCTTCAAGTGCCTGAGCACTGCGGGTTCCAACTTTTCGTTGGCTTGGTCTATAGACATTCGGTAGGACTCCTTGGGCGAGGGATCGGCCGTCACAAGGCCTCTACTATGTGCACAGGACAGCAGAGCACAGAAAAACATCCATGGCTTCAGTGGGATTCGAACCCAAACCAAACGGCACAAGACCACGCCTCAGACCGCGCGGCCAATCTGAAGGCGCGTTTCTTCATATTAAAGGAATAATTTCTGTCTAATAAACTTTAAAGGGAAAGTTGTGTTGTACGCGATTTAGTTTCATATTACAAATACTCGATCTAATTTCCTTCAATCTTTCTGCGTAGTTTTGTAAGAATAAATTAAAATAAAGTTTATACAAGATGACGACCACAGCCGGTTTTGGGCGTCTTGAGCACTGGGATTGTGGGTTCTCATCCAACTCGCGTTTTTCAATCCTGTCTCGTGCAAGTTGACATCTTTCCCTTGTCAAAGGAGTCCTGCCGAGTGGCTTCAAGGATTCGCATTTGCTTCTGAATTGGAACACGCCAGAACACGGGTACGGGAAAAACTGGATAAGAGGAAATTCAATGCCTATTAAAAGCATTTTCCGTTTTCTGTAAGCTGCGCAGACGCAGTAATCTCGTCAAGTCGCTCCTCTGAGTGCACGTGTACCCTTCCGAAGTCGCGTCACGAGTTCCTGATGCTTGAGGCGCCTGCAGCGAGCAAATTTCAAATTAAAACTGAATAGAAATTATTTTCCATCACACAATTTGCTTCGAGTGGCAGAGCAACGGAGTAGAACTTCCAGCGAATGCGTCTTTAAATTGTTCAAGTTGTTGGACATCTCCAACCTGAAAACTAAAGTTTACAAAACAATAATCTTGCCTGTTGTTTTGTATGGGTGCGAAACATGGTCTCTCGCTCAGAGGGAGGAACACAGATTGCAGGTGTTTGAGAACAGGGTGTTGAGGAGGATATTTGGGCCTAGGAGAGAAGACGATTTGGTATGGGAAAAAAATGCATGAAGACGAACTTAATCTGCTCACATGCATTCAGTCTATCAACGTGTTTCATGCAATCCGGTGAGGAGTTACTTTGTCATGGGAACGGTTCAGCAGATAAGATATCGCTGATGTCATTGGTACACAATAATCTGGAAGTACGGGTTAGACTACTTCTCTGTGCAATTGCGACATATAACGGGTCGTTTCTCCACGGCCCCCAATAATATATGATTGAGTGTGGAGTAGTCATGAACTGCTATTGATTTGGAAAAGAAGGGAACAACGTGGAGGGAAACCCACAGCAATACCAGTTAAGAAATATAATTTTGGTTGTGCCTTGTGCTTAACTTGGAAACTGTTTCTTGTCTGTTGTTATTTACTGTCTCTCACCTCATTTTCTTCAGCAATTTCGGCCTCTGCTTCATCTGTGTCCTGATCTCACACATAATATCCAGTTTCCTTTTCATCATTTCCTCCATGTATGGAGACATACACTTCAGACATGGAAGCAGATTAGTCATTCACGTTCCTCCGGCCAGTGTTTTGCAACATATCTAGGAGAGCCTTTATGATGTCCTGTTGTCCCTGTATTACGTTCTCCTGAATAGACACCGTCTTGTCCTGGAATAGTAAAAAATGTTAAGTATAATCCGAACTATTGGGGAAGGAAGTGTTTTTCATAATATATGGAACATGAGTTATTTTCTTCTTCAAGGTACCATGATATTAGGAAACATATGCATAGCACATAAAGTCTGCATGCTCCAAGGAATGTCAGATTTAGATATGGCATCTCTGATAGCAGCCTTCAGTGTAAGCGGGAGGGATCTTTTTCATAGGGAAAGTGTTGCTCAGGTGATCATGTAATAACAGACAATTCCCCCTCATGGTTGTGGGAATACATTGATATTCCCCACACAGTTAATACCACTCGCAAAAATGGATGTGATTAGTCCTATTTACTGCTAGTTATTGTTCGCTTTTAGCAAATATGGAAATGTGCAGACACTTTCCAATCATGTTCTCAAATGTCAGACTTCAAAGCTGTTTAAGTGCACTACTGAAAAAAAATTTATTCATTGTAACTTTTTCATGTACATATATCCATTGGAGCAGCCTATATAGTTTTCTTGACTTTGAACACACTTTGTAATCTCTTTTCATAAGTCTTAAGACTAGCTTGTCTGGATGAATGAATAACCTGTCAACACATTGGGAGAATTAGGGAGGCCAAAGCACACTCCGGGCTGTAGCGCCTGGGGAGAAGAAGATATTGCGAGAATTATGGCGGTGAATAATGAATCTGTTTGTAAGACTTGAGGTTCTCACAGCGGTGAATATGAAGATTTCTGTCTTCTGGGTTATTGCGCTGTGTAGTCTGGTCGATGTTAACCAACGTTTCAGAGGTCATACTGCCTCCGTCATCAGGGCGCCCTGATGACGGAGGCAGTATGACCTCTGAAACGTTGGTTAACATCGACCAGACTACACAGCGCAATAACCCAGAAGACAGAAATCTTAATGAATCTGTTTGCTGCTTAAATAACATGCACGTGGACACGCATGCCTTGGAAGGCATTCAAACCTACGACAATAGCGTTCAGTCCAACCTAAGACTAACACACCAAATCTAGGTCGTTCAGTTTGACTTGTGAAACAAACTATTCAGAATTGACCAACTGATCAAAGGATTTTGCTGCGTCCTTCATCAGTCACCTTACAGGTAGAGACAGCAAGGAATCAGTAACTATTACCAGGCTACAGGACCCTATTTCCATGTGAAAGGGACATGTTACTCTCCCTCACATGTAGTGACAGAATTCATAAATCATACTTGGAAATCCCCTGTTCCACTAATTATGAAGAAAACAATGCCACATGTGATCATCATATGGTGTGTTCATGTATGTGATAGTGGAAACTTTCTAGCCAGTACAGGCTTCCGACTTACCAAGATTTCGTTCATTGCACGTTCCTCTTTAATCCCGGCCTTCAGCGATTTGATGAGACGTTTCACTTTGTCTCTCTTGAGCTCATCTTTCACCTCGAGCTCGTCATCCACCTCGGGGTCATCGTCCACCTCGGGGTCATCGTCTACCTCGAGCTTATTGTTTTGATCCTAGGACCAGAATGATAACATTTACACTTATGTGTCACATAATTATGATATAGGAGGAGAGATCTAAATCCAGTTCAGTGTTCACAGCATTGATTTTTTTTACAATGGGTATAAATCTCGGAGCAAATCCAATTTGCACTCCTAAAATTTAAGTGAGGGAGCTAAATCTTTGTATTTCAATGCACCTACTGTTCGCACTTTCAGAGAAGATTTCAAAACTAAAGCACAAGCACTTCTAAACCAGGTTCATAATATGGAAAAATACTGAATGAAATAAACGTGCAGAATTTGTGAAAAGTGCAAAAAAACTTGGTTAATGCCTTCCTTCGGAATATTTTCTTCCCTTCTCTACCATCCTTTTCACAGTATCCGCATTCCTCGAGGGTTACAGACTTTGGTCCCGGACACTACATCCTTCTCTGGATGAAGGAGTAAGTCGTCGCAGAACCAACATATTTCCAGAATTATCTCAGTGAAGTAAGTAAATTGACACGAGACAAAGAAACATGCACAAAAATATATAAATGACTCGAACACTAACAGCATTCTTCACTGTATATTCAAAATCACTCTGACAAAATCAGGTCCATGAGCTGCACTTTATGATTGAGGTTTCTGTGGAAATTTTGACAAACACAACTTTGAGGCAGACAACAGCCACGGCTGTTTCACTTAATCGCCATGCGACCTTGAAAACAAGTTGTCAGTGGAACCACGGTTCCGGAGAATTTGACGTAAATACGTCTATACAGAAAGGAAGTTTATATATTGGCTTTATTCTAAATATTTCCTTTAAACATAATTTACAATTGTGTAAATTTTGATTAAGACATTGCTTATTTAACTTGAATTAGTTACGCTTAAGATGGGTCTGTGGTAGCTGAATGTAATGTAAAGTAATGTATTTTAATGTATTGTAATGTAAGGTATGGTAAGGTAATGTATTGTAATGTAAGGTAAGGTAATGTAATGTTTTATAGGTAACAACAATGCCGAGTAAACAGATGACGTTTTCTAGGTAACAAAAATGCCGAGTTCCTTAGGCAACCATTATTGTCGATTTGTTGATAAACAGATAAAATTTCCTAGGTAACCATTGTTGTTTATTTGTTGATAATCCATTGTTACACTTTTTCGTTTCACTTTTTGCCGAATGACACTGACCCTAAAATATAGACGTATTTACGTCAAAAATAGTATACAAAATTGACAATTTCTTTATACTTGGCCGATGTGTTGCATAAAAAATGAAAAATCTCTTGGCAGTGCGAAATAGTTTAAGCTTGAATAATGCAATAACAACGAAAAAGGAGAATTTGATTACCTCACAGCTTCTGCTTGATAAACTGTCTCAATAATAAATACAACAATAAATGTGCATTCACCTGACAATTTTCACTACTAAATAAGCAGCGTAATTAATAAAACGTTTATTCCTTTTGTGTTAAAATTACACGATACTTACACACATTAACAGAATTCATAAATTACCAATTGAGAATTCCCCGTTCCTTCGCGTATGACAATCTTGTCGAAAACAACGTTATAGGGTGTGATCTTACCTTAATATGTTACAGGTTATAAACCATTTTTCATAATAGCAAGAGTGTCCTAGAAAGTAAGGGTCCCAAAACTTACCAAGTGCTCATTTGCTAAAATTTCCTCTTGTAGTCCCGCCTCCAACTCTTGATTTAAATGTTGCATAACCTCAATCTTTTTCTGTTGGACCTCGATCTATAACCAAGAGAAAACAAAATTTACGCTTATGTCTCTCAGAACTCTGTTACTGCTAGAATGACGTCCATTTTATTTAGAATTCACAATATGCTGTGGAATGCAATTTAAACGATGCATTATGCATCTCATTGTGTTGTCAAGTGGATTTAGTTTTCATGAAATTTGGTATTTAGACCATACAATCCCAAAGCTCATAACAGTAAAGATATTCTACATGGTAATGTGCCAGTCCAAGTTCATAGTGCGATTCCCGAAAGGGCTGAACCTCGAGATGAAAGGTAAACCAAGCTGTGATCAGTAGATTTGGCTTATATAAACGAAGAATGTGTAATTAGACGCCTTATTTCAATTAAATTTGACTGAGTTATTAATTTTGGCCTTGTTAAATGTATTAAATTGAAAGAATGCAGCCACACGCAGTCGCTTGGGTGTCTCCCTCCTCGACATTCCGTCTGGAGGGAGCGAGACGTAAACAAAGTGCACTTGAGCCATCCGAGACGTGGAATGAACCCTTTCCAGATGTGAGGTAACGACTTCATTACGACCATCGCTTCGCTGTGACGGACCAATTGAATTTCAATACAGCTTATGGGCGCATTCCCACCGCTGAAAGAATCAGATTGCCGCATTTAATTCACATTCTATGGCAAATTACGTAATACAGGAGTATTTCAAGAGCGACTGTGGTTGCGGGGCTCTCTTAGCTCTCAAGTGTATGATCTCCAGGTCGTGCAGACCATGCACCACTTACTGCAGATTCTTTGTACAATAGTTGATTCAAAAAACTGCCTAGTATAAAATGCGACTCGTCTTCAGAGTGTCTCAAGAGACAATAAATTGAACTTCTCCAGGCTCACCAGTGGCATCTTTTGTTACTCGAGATCCCTCATCCCACGTAAAACATCAACTCCACCACCGCCTTCTCCGTATCTTCTCTGGGAATCGGAGTCCCATGCTCACCGACCTAAACCCACGCCCACTATAAAATTTTCGTAAAATCCCTTTCGCACTTATTAAAAAGATCGAAGCTGCAACTGTACGAGCCCCTGGCACGTCACTGGCTTTGACCAGTGACCTAAACAAACATCGAGACGCAGAGTGTGGAAGGACGGTTGCAGTAAGGAGTACAAATTTACCATCACTTCCGGAGGCAGATCCAATTCTTCCGGTCTCTCTTCTAGATCATCTGGACACACAGTCTCAGCATTCATGACAGGAGTCTAGTAAAAGAAAAAAATAAATTTAGTAGATAGACCTTTGTTTAATTTTCGTATTTACAGTGCTTTCAAAGTTATAAGGTAATTTACATCCATCTGACTCTGTTGCCTGTGAATTAACATCAACAAAATGTGGTATTTTGTCACTGCAACCCCAAAATATGATGATAGTTTAAACGGTTAGCCAGTAAGTGTTGGTAAATATCACACTCTATTCGGCATATTCAAATTCACTGAATATGCTATCATTGCATTTACATCCTTCTGTAACAAAGCTTCAATTTTGCCATCAATGAACTTCAATTTGAATAAAGGCTCGATACGTACCGTGTTATTCTGAGATGCCGAATCTCCTTCTAGTCCTTCGTCTGGCTTGACTAGATACACTGCTTTCCTGTTCTTGGTGGGACTCTAGCACAACAATAAAACAACATTTACAATCGAGCGTTACTGTATCCCTGATATCAATGCAAGGATCTTCATTGCATTTCTTATTTAGTGTTAACAAATATATAGCAGGCATTTTACACAAATTTTATTCTTTTGTGAGTGGATGAATTGTAATGAAATTTAGTATTTTGACAGTAAAGGTTCCACTTACCACTTCATTATTTGCTGGATTTTCATTTTTGTGTCTCCCTACTACTTCTTTAATGTCAGCTACCATTCCAATAAAGTAAACCTTCAGGTCTGGTATGAGAATCTGGCACCAAGAGAAAATAACATTTACAATTGTGTGTCACTGTTATGGGCGGAAATATAGGTAAAATATTTGGTATTGATACCAGAACAAAATTTGGCAGTGGAACCATGGTTCCGGAGAATTTGACGTAAATACGTCTATACGGAAAGGAAGTTTATATATTGGCTTTATTCTAAATATTTATTTTATACATGCTTTACACTTGAGTAACGTTTGATTAAGACATTGCTTATTTAACTTGAATTAGTTACGCTTAAGATGGGTCTGTGGTAGCTGAATTTAATGAAATGAAATGAAAGGTAAGGTAATGTATAATAATGTAAGGTAAGGTAATGTAATGTAAGGTAAGGTATAATAAGGAAAAGATAATGTAATGTAATGTTTCATAGGTAACAACAATGCCGAGTATAAGATGACGTTTCCTTGGTGACAAAAGTGATAGTGGAACCACGGTTCCGGAGAATTTGACGTAAATACGTCTATACGGAAAGGAAGATTATATATTGGCTTCATTCTAAATATTTCCTTTATACGTGCTTTACAATTGAGATAAGATAGATTAAGACATTTCTTATTTAACTTGAATTAGTTACGCTTAAGATGGGTCTGTGGTAGCTGAATGTAATGTAAGGTAAGGTAAAGTAATGTAATGATATGTTTTATAGGTAACAACAATGCCGAGTAAACACATGACGTTTTCTAGGTAACAAAAATTCCGAGTAAATAGATGTTCCTTAGGTAACCATTATTGTCGATTTGTTGATAAACAGATGAAGTTTCCTAGGTAACCATTGTTGTTTATTTGTTGATAAACCATTGTTACACTTTTTCGTTCCATTTTTTAGTTTCACTTTTTCGTTCCACTTTTTCGTTCCATTTTTTCGTTCCACTTTTTGCTGAATGACACTGACCGTAAAATATAGACGTTTTTACATCAAAAAAACACTACCATTTGTACATTACTCTATTCATCTCATTCTCTCATGAGAGAATTAACCTTGACAATATTTGTTATCTATTTATTAATGCCACAAAGACTTTACATGGAATAATTAATTTTCTTCTTCTTTCACGGAGGACAAAGACTATAATATACGCATTTTCATTAGTTCAAGAAAATTATATATGTGCATAGGCCTATTCATTATGTAAAAAAATGATATACATACATTGGCCAACATACGTCATCTCAGATCACTGAGATTAATTTACAGTAGACAGATTCCACCTTCCCCACAGAAGCCGTTCAGAATATATGTCCAAAATAAGGGATTACATCAGAAACATCTATTAACATGCACTCAGACAATGTTTTATGTGCATAAAACTACATAGTGCCAAACGACAGTGAATAATGAATTGGAAAGAAACAACCATCAGCTAATTAACGATAATATCACATTATTTGACTGAAGACACTTAATAAAACCACGAAATACCTCACAATTTGTGGTACTCACACTGCCGAGAATTACGATAACTGCTTTCTGGGTTCTTGGGGCATGTGCCCTACTATACTTCTACCGACGTACTATTTTATCTACTATCTTTTAACCAACATCCTGATTAAGGAGCAGCAAGCAGCTCTAAAACGTCGGGTTACACGCCGAAAGTGCCAGAATATTCCTGAGTTATTTAGCCGAACCTTAGATTATCTATCTTATGATAGTCAAATCACGTCAATAACACTTCAGGTGTCAGAGAATTTAACTGCACATCGCGTTTCGTATTTATTCTTATTTAAGCACTAACCTACATCCACTTGTGTGAACTAAGCTGCCGCTTTCAATGTTTCTCGGAACAAAATTGCATAATACTCTCTCCTTCCAATCGCGCCAACTAAAACCCTGGACCAATGAAAGTACTGCTGACTGGTCTACTACTCTGTGCTCTCCTACCAACCCACAAATTCGATCAGAAATATTTACCTCGTACTTACCGTGTAAACGTATAATCCTAACAATATCAGAGCCAAGAACCAAACCACATTGGAAGGACACAAATAGCTCGGTAAGACCGCAGTGCATGATTGCTCTGGAGACTTTATCTGGAAGGCGATCTTTTCAATGATAGCGACCTTCGGGCAAAGTAGAAACAAGACAGCTGCAACAGCAAATATTACACCATTAATTCCAATACTTAAGCTCGCCTGTTACTGTGGTCCCCCTTCGAAAATAGACACTAATCTCCTCAAAAATTTCCATTCTTTATTTTAACTTGCAAATTCGTCACGACTTCCGCCGCTTTATCACGCAAAAATCAAAGAATATTCTCCTCTGCATCTGAACTTGGTCCTTGGGCATCCCTAGTCTTTCTTATTTTCTTGACCACAGAGGCAGAGTTTCAAACCCAATGAATAACAAGAGGTAAAATTGTGGTTTTGGATTTATAAAACTTTACGAGTGTCTGGATTTTGTTACTGGCAACAAAATTGCAGTCTGACGCAAACGGAATTTGCCACCTCCAAACGTTGTTTGTGTTATTTACACGAATCATTTGTTCTCTAAAGTTGCAACTCATAGTTATTTGAAGCCATTATAGTAATTTAGTAATTTATATTGGCAACGTAGAACTAAATAACTTTTACTTTGTCCTTACAAGATAAATTCCGAAAATGAAAATTTGAAAAGCATTTCGGACTTCTGTTTATAGGGTCGGAATTGATGGGAATGTGACACTTATCAAGCAATGTTCCATACACAATCACATTCTCATAAACCTTTACAGAATATGGTTGCACTCAAACATATTATAATAATTTTAAATATTCACAATTCTACTTACCAATATCTGTATTTCCGAACATGTTTACAACAAAATTATGTCCTCACTAATACAACACTTTTCTAGGGCAATGCAAATAATAACTGTTTATTGGAAACAATGGATTGTTGTAAAACGTTTCTATTGTAATGCTATAATACTTGTTTCCCGACAATGGACTCCAAATAATGACAGCTAGATCAACCACAGCCTACTATATGCATAACTGACTAGATGGCTTACCGAATCAGAAAGTTCATCACCGAATTAACCAAAGCCGTCCTGGCCAACAAAATCCAGTCTACTTCAGCTCACATCTCCCAAATCTCATATCCTTTTTCAATTGCCATGCTCATGCCAAAGAGTTCGTCCTGGCCCGAGGCTTAGTTAATGTGTTCGTAGCAATGTTTTTTTACGGCGAAAGGTAGTTTACCTTACCCCAACCCCCAAGCTGGAGGAACAACCCCTCAACGGCTGCCCACGACTGCTTATTCAATATATTCGCAGCTGACCTCCATACCTGGAGGCCGTCCCTCTATCCGCAATTTGAAGACACGGCATGCGGTGGTATGAGGGGACCCCAACCGTACATGGTCAACTATATGCATGTAGAATTAGTCCTCGGGAGTACTGAATTTCCTACATAGGTAGGAAATTTCATGACCAGCTGAATGACTGGGTATTTCTCAAGGGTAGGCTTGCCAACTTCCCAAACGCATACAGCATGTTTTAAGCACAAGCCAAACTCTTACTACAGTAATGTGTGGTACGAGAAATATAACTGTTCCTTTATTGTCTTTGCAGTAATAAAATTATTAATCTTATACTTACTGAAACAAAGAAGAAGTAAAATATTCGTCTGCACTAAAATCATTCCTTACATATGATGAAAGAATGAAACAAAGCACCATAAGGTATTTAATAAATTGAATTATGTTATTTAAGCACTTCCTTATAGCTTTCAATTGCCATTTTTCAGAGTGTATGATCAACAAATGTTTCCATATTTTACATATCCCGAACATAATTTTACAAAGAAACAATCTGTAAATCCAAATTACTTTAAAAATTCATATATTGCAAGATGAGAAAATCTGTGGGAACATAAAATGTACGCAAGAAGAATTTGAGGTTATGATGGAGTGTATATTCTGCATATTTAATTGCCAGGAATGGAGGACATACTACACTCGAGTATCTGTGGACTTCAGATCCTAAAAGAACTTACATATATATTTATTACAATCCATGGTTCCATAAGATAGTCAGATGACAACTGGGTGTGAAAATTGTCATAATAATGCAATATTTATTATAAAGTACAAATCACACTATTATAAAAATTTCACATAATAATAACAAAAGGTTACCCTACAGTAATGATAAGTTACAAATGAATCTAACCATTACATACAGAAGAGAAATTATCAATTATTTGTAAACAATATGTAAATATTACATGATATTCATCGCCCTGATGACGGAGGCAGTATGACCCCTGAAACGTTGGTTAACATCGACCAGACTACACAGCGCAACAACCCAGAAGACAGAAATCTTCATACTCATCGCCCTGATGATGGAGGCAGTATGACCTCTGAAACGTTGGTAAACATCGACCACACTACACAGCGCAACAACCCAGAAGACAGAAATCTTCATACTCATCGCCCTCATGATGGAGGCAGTATGACCTCTGAAACGTTGGTAAACATCGACCACACTACACAGCGGAACAACCCAGAAGACAGAAATCTTCATACTCATCGCCCTGATGATGGAGGCAGTATGACCTCTGAAACGTTGGTTAACATCGACCAGACTACACAGCGCAACAACCCAGAAGACAGAAATCTTCATACTCACCGCCCTGATGACGGAGGCAGTATGACCTCTGAAACGTTGGTTAACATCGACCAGACTACACAGCGCAACAACCCAGAAAACGGAAATCTTCATACTCACCGCTGTGAGAACCTCAAGTCTTACTTGTAGAAAGTTTCGTTAAATCTGAGGTTGAAAATAATAACAAATACACACAATAAGTTACTAAATAAAATTTTAAAGACATTTTCGTCATCCTAAAAGCATTGCCTAGTGTCTCATACAAGTCGTTAATTTCACGAAATAAGTGAAATATATTTATTCAGAGAAAAAGAAGCTTACTAATTGTAACTCGTTCCACGAATATTATTTTTATCTATCATTTCATATTCCAGTTTTGAATAACTAAAATGTTGTAGCCTGGACCAAAGTTATTTAACAACCCCCCAAAAAAATACTTTTCCCAGTCTATACAAGCAAATTCCGGCGATATTAAGTGAATAATCACCTATTAGTCAGAACATTAACTAGTTCGCCTCCAATGAGAAGGCTTCGTTGGAAACATTAATGGGTGTGAATTAGACTGAACAGAGCTTATTGACCAACTCTTATAAAAACAAAATGGGTCTTCATGTTTCACGGCATGCAGGATGCTCTCGGCCACCCCCGCAACTAGCAGTTTCTCAGATGTGACTTTATCCCACAGCATTATTTACTTAAATTTAAAAGGAATGTGTATTATCTTTCTTTAGCAAGTTACTGTTATTTCTAAATATAAAGTTAACGCTATAATATATGCAAAAGTAATGCTTAAAATCCTTATGTCACAATGTAATTAAATGGGCAAAGTGTTCAATCAAACCCAATGCCTAATTATACCAAATATTGTGATCAGTTGATTAGCATTCATTCTTTTCATTCCGGAGGTAATGGGCAAGAAATTTGGCTCAGAGAGCAGCAATTATGATGGATTTGTCCTCGTTTCCAACAGTTTCTTAAGACAATCAGGGGATTGTACCTAAAGTTAGGCCACGACCACTTCCCTCCATATCTTTTACAACTGATTAATTTAATCTTCCTGCCATTCGACAACATTTTTATTTGATTCAAGCCCTAGGGCCGTTGAGGACCTTGGCATTCGGTGCATTTTCCCTGCATTCCTGATGGTCCTTAGACCCTTTCTACTACTTTTTCCCCCACGATTCTCGAATCCTCTTCAGACTCATCTATACATCTCTTGCGTGGTCTACTGCTCTTCCTTCTTCCTTTATGTCCACGCCATCTCTCTGAAATTTTATAAATTTTGCAATATAATACATAATCTGTATCCTTATTAGTTTTGTTTTCTAGCTTTTTCCATCTTTTATGGGACCACAGATTTCTCTAATCATCCTTTTTTCAACTATTCTAAGGGCCTTAATTTCCTCTGAATTCATTGTCCAAACAAAATAGGGTTCCGATTATCTAAAATCTATATTAAGTCACTCCAAGTATATGTTACGCCACGTCGCATTGTTTTACTCTTTTTCAAGTAATATGAATATTGCGTGTGTTTTACATTCAGCCAAAGTGAAGCGGTTAAATAAATGCTTAAAATTACTTCTAATATCCGTTGTAAACGATGAGAATCTCAGTGTCTAATCACAGGGGAAATCAGGGGGTGGGAGAATCACGGCATTTAAGGTAATGCCGCCAACCAAATTATCTTTCAAACGATTTGAAATGAGCGCGCTCTGCCCTCACTGACATCTCTGGTGTGATCATAGACACAGTCTGGAGTTATTATTGCGGTTGGGGTTGTCGTAGTTTCTTTGAGGTAAAGAAAAATCTCATCTCTCATTTCTATGTTTTAAAGTTAAAAGATTGCACGGAAAGTGTAGCTTTGTGTTCTTGGTCCTTTATTTGAAAGTCTGTTCTTCTGAATCTGCAGTCTTATAACACAGTGGGCTCGGGCAGGAATAAATAACGTGTTACGTTAACCACGTCTTGGTTAATAGCACTTTTTAGTGCTGTATTGTCCAGGTACCAGGCAGTTGGAAGGCGTAAAGTCTTCTTTCAGCCCTGTCTTATGATCTGTTAACCTTATTCTGTATTTGATTCTATCTCCTACAGATACTTCGAGTTCCCAGTTTCATTACAGCTGTCGCATTTTTCTATTACTCCGTGTGTATCGTAACTAAATTCAAGTTCCTAGTTTTGTGTATTTTGTAGTAATATTTTGTTCTTATTCAATAAAATACTTAACAGTACCTTACAAAATAGAGTGAGTAAATAAATAGATCTGTTAACTGAAAGCGTTGCCTGTTTATTCATGGCATTTGAAAAGGTTGATACTTCTCCAGACACATGGCAAAATTATTCGATATATCGGGGCAACTCAGCCAAATGTACTTGTGCAATTTCTTAAAATATCACAAGCAGATCAGAAATCGATACAAAATTCTCAGTGTTTTGCCTTCGTAATGATGTTTTCCTAAACGATGTTCATGAAGCAAAACATTTAATCTTCCCCTGAAGTCGTGAAGACGGTTTCGTAACTAGAAACATGTCGCCACAAGTGGATTTATTTAATACAAGACGTAAGGTGAAACTGCTGTGTGTTGATGGATGGTAATATTGTAGATAAGGTTAAACGTCTCTAAAATAATTAATTTCAATAAGAATTCTTAAGCAGAAAATAAAGAGGAGAAATAATTTTTCCTTCTTTGCTGCAAGCAATATTTCTCTCTACGTTTTTGTAGCTCCTACATCAATTCAAATTTGTACATTATTTTCACAATTAAAGTAATTAAAATTAAATTGTTCGTCGTGGTTGTAATTTAACACTCTTTTACGATTCGCCTTCTTCTTGTTAGCATTTCTCCTCCTTCTTCTTGCACGTTGCTCCTCCTTCTTTTTTTGGTTTGCTCCTCCATCATTTTCTCTCTGTGTTTGTAGGCGTAATCGCTTGCATTCGGTAGGTTCTTGATGACACAAGTCGAGAGAAAGTTTCTACAAACATTCATCTCTGCCAGTTGGTACCTGCAATTTGAAATATTAAAAGTGAAAACAAACCCTCTTTCATCACCCATCAGTATTACCTACACTCAAGACAATTTTAATCAGTTTTCACTGACACAGTTACAAACATTATGTAGCTCTACATGCGATGATGTAGCTCATGAAGGAATACGTCTTCTACTATAAATAATGTATTTACTATAAATTAATAGAAATTTAAGTTGAATGTCGGTGCATTAGTGTAAAGAAATTCTCCATTTTCTTAAAAATATATACACTTTTACATTTGGGGTTCTAAAATACCAGAGATTTGCGTGTAGAATAAGTATAAAAGAATTATTTTTGTGAGTCCTAAAATGTGTTGACCTAAAATAACCGTGTATGATGGGTTTGATCTGTCTTTGTGTACAATGGAAAACTGCTTTAACGAAAGGACACAGATTCCACCGAAATGTCGTTGCTTTTAATTTGTTTCTAGGCAATCTTAACAAAAATTACCCCAATCGGAATGCAATGCACGATTCCCACACCATATTTCAGAACAGTTCCCACGTGATCTTTCTCTTACTCATGCACATAGAAACTCGGCCAATGCGCTATTATAACGTAATACATTTTATTACATCAAAGTGGAGGGAGAGGTTACCACTAATTTAGGACGCTGTCAAATGGCTTGTGTTCTGCGCAAGCTACGTGTGGTACACTTCATAAAACCATTATCTTAGGTCAGAATAATAAATTTAATCATAAATTTTATTTGGAGAGATAAGCGTGTCTTGTTTGAGATATGCGCCCATGAAAATATTTCCCGCTTTTAGCAATTTATTTTCAAAACAAATTTTGTTCTACCAAACATAGTTCTGGAGAGGTTCTGCTGGACATAAAACAGACCTTAACCAAGATTAAATTAATTTCTGTGGGATTTCCTACTCTTACACAAACAGGTATGAAGAAATTTGTATTCTGGGATGTTTTTGGAGCTGCTTACTCACTCCGTCAACAGATTTCAGGAGACTGCGTGGTCAAACACGCCAAGAGACAGCCATTTTGAAATAAACTTCCATCAGAAACGGGAACATGAAACGGTAGGCGTCGTTCAACCTGAAACTGGACTAACACTTTGATGAAAGCCGAAGATTATGGCGATGCAAATGTACTGAACGCGAGAAACGTCCTGCTCTAAGAGAGTGCCACTGATCAAAGAAATTTAGTCAAAGAGCCTCTTACTAATGCAGTTACACACTACGTCTGATTATCTATTAATTTGACCTCTGTTTTAACGATTCAGCTTGATCGCAACGTCGCCCTGCCTGCTTTCATTCTACCCCACTCCTCTCACCCATTTTTCGCGCGTTGTATTCATTGCCCCGAGTAAGCAGTAAGAAACTCTGAAACGTCTGTTAGTTACTACGTCACTATTCGGCGCTGCATCCACAAGATCGCGGTTATGTCGACCGGAAATGATTCACTTCCTAGAGCTTTTCGAAAGTAACAGTTTGTGCCCTGAACAATCATAGAAAGAAACAAAGAAACAAAGAAACAAACCATCGATTTTCCTTGTCATGGAAACATGCGACGTGTGAGACGAAATCTGTCCCGTTATAATATCCACTGATGACGAAGATCATATCGTCGATCGCTTCTGTGTTTAAGCCACGTGCATAGAAGTTCATGTAAGGGATCTTGATCCACGTGTCTTCTGCAGCGTCATACTTTTCGGTTCTGATCACGCCTGATGTCTCGTTGAATCCTCCTGCACACATACACACATTCAGTAACAGGTCACAGGATATAAAAGAGCTGTCAAAGTGAACTTATTCTAACCCCATTCAGCGGGACCCTTCTTGATATTTATTACTCTGTCAACTGGCCACGAAATGTTTAGACTTTACGGAGCGACAAGATTCATTACCTTATGCGAAAATAGCTTTCAACCACAAAACAAGATGCACTGTTCAAAACGGCGTTACACGAATAAGTGATGAAAAGCAAAGACTGCGAAGGAACTGCTTTAAACCGTCTGCTTTTTGGGGATAACAGCACGGCAAACTGGAATTTACTTGCTAAAAGAACAAAGTATTTACCTTTAAAACTGGGACTGAAAAATGGGGCATACGTTATTTGAGATACCATAAAAGATAACGCGTTGTTAGTTTTGATAGTTAAATATTCTTTGAGAAGAATGTAATCGAAACCAAGAATCTGGGTTAAAATTATTGACAAACAAACTCTGTTATGACAGGACAAAAATGCTGTTCATAAAATCTCAGTCAGTCAAATAAAACCAGGAAATCATATCACAATAGCAAATTCTGCAAGAAGGACAGAAGACCATCACTCAGAATGTCCATAGTTCTCACCTAGGGCGTACAGACAGCCGTGGTACTCGACGCAGGAAAAAGAGGCACGACGAGAAAGCATTGGTGCAACGAACGTCCATCGGTTGGTGTCGGGGTCATAAACTTCCACCGAGTTTAGAGGACTGAAAAGATTAACACATCCACCAGCGACGTATATTTTGTCTGTAAAAACAAATTAGCTAAATGACACGAACTGTACACATATTTGTTTTAGGGAGAGCCATTAAACTGCTCCTTGCAGAGCACAGACATGGGACAATCCCTACTTAAATTTGTAAATCTATTAAGTCCCCCTTCGAGTCACAGAAACTGCACAGACACGGCCGTCTCTGTTCATTTGTTTCTTTGTTTTGAATGCAGACAAACAGCGTGTCAAAGAAAACGAGTTTAACTGATAAAATTTAACATAAACAGCATAAAATGCTTAAATTAATGCATAATGGAATGGTGGTAAGTTACATCTTCTGTGAAACGGATTTTATTAAATGTGGTGCCAGAGATGTATGGTACGAGCTGCTAAAAGGTGCTCTACATTTATAATACAATGTGCTATTTACATGAGATTATTAACTGTCTCAAAAACATATTATATCTGTATTATAAGAGAAACAGTTTAATAGTTTGATGGTTGTTTACACTCACTCCTAGTGCACGCTAAAAAGGCATAAGACGACGCACAGGGACAGCTTACGAGAGCAGAAGAATCCATCACGCACTCAGAACTTCAAGCCGTTGCAGTCTGTGAAATAACGTAGTCCGTAACACGGATAAAAGAATATGGGACGATGGAGGGAGGGAAACTAACTTCAAGAGCGAAGGGGAATGCCTTGATGATGAAGGCATAAAGTTCGTCCTAAACGTCGGCAGAAGCCAAACGACAGCCATCTTCGTACTCGCCGCCGTAAGAACCTCAAATCCTGAGATTCCTTCAACCGTTCTTGCGTTCTTACACGCGGACAGACAGACAGACGCCTCACCTTCTGCACTAACTCATACACTACTCTTTAACAGGATTTACGTACCATTCAGTGCAGCCGCACTTGCACAGATTCGCCCTGTGTTCATGGGAGCGATCATAGACCACTGGTTCGACTTTCGGTCGTATATTTCCGCCGTTCTGTGAATCACACGACAAGCCACACCGCCCATGGCGTACACTGAACCTCGCAGAACAGCCACACTTAATTTGTATCTGAAACGAAAAATGTACATGCTCTGCTATGCTCATTTATTACTGATTCAGATGCATTTCCACTCGCAGAACGCAATTGTTCGCTCGTCATTGTTGAATCGTAACTCAAATGAATTAACAAGCAAATCGTATTCTTATAACGAACATTATTTCAAATGCCCTCTTACCTCTTCACACTTTGCTCGATGCTCCTGTATGTGAGTGGTACAATTTTACATCCCCTGCTCGCATTTATATTTTGACTAACGGAGCGACTATCAGCTTTTGAAGAAGAACTCTGCTCCAAGGAGTTCCTTAGTTACCGATCTGCATCTTACCTGCATTCATGCATAGGCGCCACCTCGCGGCATGTCTTCGTAACAGCGTTGAAGCAGAAACATGAGCTTAAGACTTCCTCGCCGTTGCAACCACCGACGACGTAAATGTCGAATCCGACTACTGCCGTGCGATGGTGGGCTCGCCGGCCGATCGAATCGACCCCCTCCACCTGCAGGAACGACAGGTTATGTCTTTATGTTTCTTTGGGTCATTTGGTCAATAGATGTGAAAGTCCTTACGTTATAATCCAAGCGACCAACCACCGGAGCAAAGGTACAACCCAAAACAGTGGACCGAAATTGCTACACATGTTGGGAGGCACTCGACAAATACCGTGAGAAATCAACTTGGAGCAATCGTGGATTTATGAGAGGCGGAGGAATCAGGAAGTCCCGAAGAGAAGCTCTTGTCAAGTACGACAGACAAATGTAGAATTAATTTCTGATCAACTTCAGACATTTTAGGTTCGAATGATGGCAAAGACAGATGTTGATGTTTTGGGTTTTATCGACGCGAAACTGGAGGCAGTACGTCCCCTATTCCCAGTGTGTCAGCCTTCTAATTCACGAGGAGGTACCACGCAGATAGTCAATGTCGACATTGATCAGTGTTTCATTTATTACGTTGAAATCCACTGACGAACAACGATGTCTAAGATCAGCAGACAGGTTGCCATGACAGTTGATGTAGGCCTCTTATTGTAAACGATATTTAAGGCAAATTTCACATCCTTCGTCGATTCCTATTAGAACATGAATTGTACATGAGACTTAAAACCTGTGTAATTCATGTATTTATTCTTTTTAATTCATGTCTTTGGAGCTTTTCTTCAAAAAGTGTTCACTGCAATGGAAATAAACGAACACGAAATAAAGAGGCTAAGAGGTCCTTGTGATTAAATTTAAATAAACAATTACTTAGTGAAAATAAGGAAAAGTAGTTTTTCTCGGAGGCGTCATTTAACAAGGAGCGGTAATAGTAGAAAGGAGTGCAACTCACCACAGTCCACCGGTCTGCTCGTGCGTCGTACGCTTCGATCACATCTGTCATTGTTCCGTCGCGATACCCACCAATAGCAAATAAAACGTCCTGTGGGATTTGCGGGTAGGCAATCCTTGGTGTAATGAATTCCTTGTACTTCTTCGTCAAACTTTTCACGTCGTCCAGGAATGTGAGCGTCTCCGAGATCACGGCTTTGCACGCCTTATTTCCCGTTACGTACGGGTGCTTTGACACCTGTTGAACAATTAAATGTGGACCTTATGGGCTTTTAGCAAGAGAGAAGTCATATTCCATTCCAGAGAAGACAAGAAATTCACACATAATTTGGTTGGGAACTCACCGAAATAGACTATGGTATATAAAGGTTAATACGTTTTTTGTATTATGTAACGACGCTCTTAACAAATGCGCAGGTTGTGGAGAGTAGCGAAAACAGAGTTAAATCGACCGTAGAGAATTGTATTGAAATATGTTTCAACAGAAATTTAAATACTTCAGTAAGGTTCGCATTTTGAGTTACATTCAAAAATGTAACTTATTTCTCGTCTTTCCCGTACGAGATGCAGTCTGCGACCAACAGATTCTTTTTGTATCAATAACTTTAATTAATCGTCAAAATTACGTAACATCTAAAGACATTTATGTTAATTAGTTGCTTGGGGTTTCAAGGGAGGCAACCTGCTACATTTTAATGGTTGGGTGGAAGGCCCGTCAACACAGCAGCGTGTGATTATGGGCTCGATATCTATTATGAGGCATTGCATGTTTCGACCTTATTTGGTCATCATCAGGTGGTTCTCTTTAAGTGTTCGAAACTAGTAGATAGGAATGCTAAATTGTGAAAACATTTGAAGCAGATAATATTTTCAGAATTTGTGCGATTGTTTCACAAATGTTCGTGAGAGGTGAGAGGCTGAAATCACAGGGCATTTGACCTAGAGTAGAAACATTTTTTCTCTGGGGTTGAAACGCATGCTGGAATGGAATAAAGGTTATCATAAGTTGTATGGCTGCTTCGTGAGGTTACGTTTAAAATATTAGAATGCTACAGCTGTCTATGAGGTAATTTATTCTCGGAGGTAGAACGAAATTTTCTTGCTGCATATTTCCGATATATTTTGTCCCTATGTGGTCAATCATCTGAAGATTTTCATGCTGAAGTGATCTCGGGTTGAATATATATTTCATCGGAGATGCGTGAAACTATTATAGAATCTAAAACACGCTTCTTATAGCAGTAGCATCTTTGGTTAAGTAGAAGACGTGATTTATCTGTTGGAGGATTTTCTTATTCAAGGTGAGTGGACGTTTGAAAGTAGTTAACGGTGAAATGCTGTAGTTGAACTGAAACCCGTAAACCGCTTAGATTATAATCGAAGATTGTAGCTCAAACGGACTGTCAAACATACAGACGATGAATAAAAGACTGTTATTAGCTCCAACCACATATCTGCATAAAATGACGAATATAATATTTATTTTGCACATTCACACACATATACGAGCGTGTTGCCAGCGACAATGACAGGAAGTTATTGTAACCATGGTAACGAAGGCAATCTTTGGTTATCTTACGCAGAAAAGTTTGCACGGAATAAGGCATTCAAATCATTGTGTATTTTTTACGATGTTATTGCAAGATTTTAACCAGAAGTGGAGTATGTCAACAGATTCGTTAAAGTTCATCAGTATTATATCTAATGAACATCCGTTTAGACGTTTTCGATCTGGAACTGCGAACAGACAGACAGAGAAACTGGCTTACACCAGGCGATTAGTAAGGCTCACGATTTGACTTAATTACTTACTAACATGTGTTAATATGGAATTGAAAATGCGAACTTCACTTCCATAAACATCCACGATTTCAGGGGCATACTGACCACCTCCTTGAGAAACGTTTCGTCAAGTAGTCCCAGTCTGACGCCCTTCAAAAGGCCCGCGATTTGACCTTTTCTGCTGTCCGGGTGGCGGTTGATCCACCGGAGAATGCACTCCCACACAACTTTCTCGTCCTTCACGTTCAGTTCCTCGGACTCGATTATTGCTTGCAGCTCCTCTACAGGCAGTTCCAGCAGTTCTTCGCTCTGCCGAGACAGTTCCACGAAGTGGCGCAGAACGAAGCTACGAGCGTGAGTCTTGAGGTCGGCGAAGGAGTGTAACCTACGACAGCGAGGGTACGTGCCGACTCAGAAACCATCTCCTTCGAGATCTCACACAATGAACACTAAAGCAAGAACTGGTTTCTCAACTATTTGCACAACACAGTATTTCGCCTGCAGTTTTTACCTTAACCGTTTGAAGCCCTTATGAACGAGACTGAGGGCAGACACGTGGAGAGGCAACGCTGAGAAACGCTCCGTTTAACCGTGGCAAAATAGAAAGTTGTCGACTCTGAAGGTTCCCAGGCAAAGCACGATCGTCCTCGTGATAAAATTATAGATTGAAACAAGGGCACGGTTTACGCAAGTGAAGAAGGCAGTGAGATGAGTAGTGTAGAATTTTGAATTATGTCATTAACGTTGGTGAAACAACAGTGTTAACTGTGTGTTTTAATCCAGTGAAACCTTGTGTAACCGGACTAAATGGGGGGAATATCGAGTCGAATGAGCCGATAAGTCGGACGAGCGAGGGAAAGGGGAACGTGGTCATTGAATTGAACGAATAAGTAGAGATTCGATACAGATTTTCCTCGTCGCCGAATGATGAGGGTGTGTCGCATGCACAAGCCGACGGCAAACGCTACTCGTGAGCGCTGTTCTATTGAGTCCCTGTACTAAAGAAGTGAATTTATCAGTTATTTTGTCCATCACATGAACTGGAAATTCTGGTGTGATTCTGCCGATGTCAGTTGATTAGTTTGCCATGTCGTCATAGACAAGAAGGAGTGAGGGTTCAGCTTCTACGGAAACCAGCAGGCTGTTTTTTTGTATTTGCCCTATAGTAAGCAATTATCTAAATGTCTTGAAGTGTTCCTAATTCTCAGCAAAATCTGGGTGTGAGGTTAGATCAATATCTGTACCGCATGGACATCGCTTTAAACACTCTCGCCGGTTGAAATCGATCCCAACCGGTCTGGTTGAAAGTCGGTCGCTTAATGCGGGAATCATATAATCGAGGCTCGGTTAACAGAGGTTTTGCTGTATGCAGAAACATGTGGGGCTGAATCTTGATTTTGATGTTGGGAGGATTATGTAAGAAGCAAGAAATTCCGCAGAGAAAGAAAGAAAGAAAAAATGAAAGGAAGAGAGAGGAAGACAGATTTAAATATTAACCTGCAATTGGTCGCGATTAACGTTCCACATGGTGAAATGAGTCATCTGCTGATCATAATGACGATCAAAACATATACAGTTAAATAAAACTTTTAAATTACAGGGACGTTAATAATAACCCGCCAACATCCTTGACCTACAACACATTATAATTTGCCCATCCTCAGACAGAGGCTTTAATCTCCGACCCGGCAGTCTTGGCTGCTGTCTTTAGATAAGGTCATTCGCTTCAGCGACGAAGCCTGGCGAAACAGTAAATTTCAAATGAACACCAATTACCTTGCGACACGCAAGATGCCGAAACAGTTGTCGGCGTCTATCGTGTCCTTCGCGTCCATGAGGTAGTCGCAGCAGAGTTTAATAATGTCCGGAATACACAAGTAGTCAGCCGCCACAAGCAGCTTACATGCGTTGTCGGAGCGGATGTCCACCTCGCGAAAATAAACATAATCCAGTATCTGGGTCATCACGACAGAGCTAATTCCGTGGAGGAGAATATTAGTCGCCTCACCGGTGTGCAGTGTTGTCGTGAAGAGGGCCCTGAAACGTCACGAAGCAGTTGTCGATTTGAAGAAACGGTGACCAGAAAATTACAAGTCATGCGCATAAACTTTAAGTTTTTATGACTCACGTAGCCAAATAAAAGTATCCGTTAGTCAATGTGGTGGATGAATTTTTGCTACCTGAATAATTAAAAGACTCCCAGAATGTGTACTAATGGGACCAGATTAACTGTGAGGTGGGTGAAGACCGGGCGAAGGCCTAACATAATATAACTTGCAAATCGGAAAACAAGCAGCTAGCATTTGTACTATAAAATGGTCACCCCGTTTCTTACATACCCTTGACTCCTTCAAGAGATATCTGAGGTTATGACAACTCCTACAGAATTTTTAAAGCCACTGCAAATATTTCAACACACATCGCAGGCTGCACATTGCACCGATTGATCAGTTCGTAATATGAAATCTATTTGCTCTGTCAAAACATTTTCCAGACAATAAACAACTTAAAAGAAAAGCCGATTTTTCCATGTGACCTTTAAAAAGTGATCACCAACCTGCGAACAATTTCCTATTACAAACTAAGGGATTTGCAGTGCAAGACAAACGGAAAGATTTGATTGTCAGAAAACTGAAAGAGGGGCACATCTTGTAACAAGACGTCTGGAACGTCTTTTGGAAAACAGAAGCAATGACTCACGGTTATAATTCATTTCTCGTTTCAAGAACGGACCGCATTTTTATTTAAAACACAAGGAAATTTTCGTATGCACAAATTCTCGAACGATTATCTCCTAATAATAAAACATTTCTCACGTAAGTCTTTGTAAGAGTTTATTTCAGACAGAGCAACACACACCAGTTTTCAATGTTCCGGGGATTACCAACTTTCTTCTGGACTTTGTCAGTCGTCTTTGTGTATTAAAACCATGTCGTTTTGGAAACGGATTGTTTCTATTTCTCCCTCGAGATCGATTGACTGTCACCTTGGTTCAACCGCACTTAAAAATTGGTACAAAAAACCACGTACGTCTTCTGGGATGTTGCGTCGTGTTGTCTCTTGGGACGTTTCAGAGGTGCTTAGTGCCTCCATCATCAAGAAAATAAGGCAGTAAGTACGTCTGAAATGCCACTCAGTTTCTACGGCGCAACGCCCAGAAGACATTAGTCTTCTTCCTTTCCGCCGTGAAATTTCCTGACAATGTTCAAATAACAAAAGACATTCAGCCATATAAAAATACAGGTTTCTGCATCAAAGGGATAAAACATTTCGCATACGAATTGAGGTCTGTTGTGTCCTTAATTCACGTGTTAATCAACTACGTAAGTTAATAAACAAACCTGAAATATTCGCTGCTCATCGACAGAATCACTCTGTGTACTGGAAAGACGCCGCCGTCCTCCGACCTCAACACCGCGTCACACAAGAAGTTCCTCTCTCTTAGTTTATTCAGACGGACAAATGCTTCTGTGCGACTTTGGTTTAACTCCATCTCCTGAAACACAGTCCATCGCTGTTACAGGTTTTTCTTCATACTGACGCGTGTGCACATCAACTGAGAATGACTGAGAGGGAACACGATACT
Organism: Zootermopsis nevadensis; assembly: GCF_977971745.1. NCBI lineage: Eukaryota > Metazoa > Arthropoda > Insecta > Blattodea > Termopsidae > Zootermopsis > Zootermopsis nevadensis. The sequence continues at coordinate 7,047,398 of NW_028259153.1, read as the reverse complement.
GAGAAGAATATCTGGTCTTGCGAGAGAGTTACTAATAAAGGAATTCTGAAAATTGAATAATATGGAGCTTTATAGATCTCTTCACTAATTAATAAATTGTAGGCTGTCAGATCAAGGATGATGAGATGGGCGGGGCATGTAGAACACATGGCAGAGACAAGAAGTACAACTTTTTAATCGGAAGACCTGAAAGGAAAAGGTCACTTGAGCGTCCTATGCGTTGCTGGGATAATATTAAAATGGATCTTAGAGGTGAAGTATGAACGTGTGAATTGACTTCATCTGTTTGTGGATGTGGCTTAGAGGCGGGGTCTTGTAAACACGGACATGAAACTTTATGTTTCATAAAAGGCGAGTCACTTGATTACCTGGGCTACTGTTAGATTCTAAAGCAGGGCTTCTGCTCCATGTTCTCAGTTTGTTTCATTGTTATAGAAATGCCTATTGAGATTAAATACAAAATGACAAAGCTCTAGATGTGACTAATCAAACTAATTAAGAATCTATATAGACGGCTTACGGAACACGAAATTTCAACACCGAACTAATGAAGCCCTCCATGAGACCCTGTCCTCTGCCAACAAAATCCAGTCCTCTTCAACTCCTATGTCCAATAGATCACGCCTGAGATTATCCTCCCATCTACGTATAGGTCTCCCCAACGTCCTCTTCTCCTCAGGCTTTCCAAAAATATATTTCGCCCCATCCATGCACTCCACATGTCCCGCCCATCTCACTCTTCTTGACTTAATCACCCAGAAGATGTGACTTATTTAGGCAATATTATGTCATGCAGCGTATTTGTCAGAACTCGCATAAATTTAAATCTTCTTATATATAACCTACGTAGACATTACATATAAAATATTAATGTAATATATAAAGTCTTAGATGCCTCTACTATGAGAATCGATTTTAAAGTAATTACGACAAAATTTGCAATAGAATGTATGTGACCTTTGATGCAGGACCAGGCAGTGAAATAAATTTTGGAAAAAGAATGCTACGCTTTTTCATAAGTATAAACATTTTGAGTTCTTCTCTCTCTGTAGAACTAAAAGTGCTAAAGGGCTTACGTGATTAAGAAATTTCCTGCCTAAGTTACACATGTATATGAACTATGAGCACATAATGTAATTTAAATTTATCAAACGAACGGGAGAATTACAGTTGGGAACAGTTACAAAGGCTCTAATTTGTTCTGCGGCGTGCGTAGATCAGGCCTACATCACGCTACTCACACACTGTAATGAGGAAGATATTCTACGAAAAGTCGATTGAAGCTCGGCTCGTCAAAGAATAGCCCACTTCCTTTACTCAACCACAAGTGTCATTATCGTGTTGAAACATCCTGCCACCGGGTTCTATCCTGAGCCAGCTGCATCTAGTTCACTCGATTGAGACCCATCTCCTTAAGATTCATTTTAATATTATCCTCCCATCTACGACTAGGCCCCCCAACCAATAACTTGTAAACAACACTCCACTGCCCACTTCTTCCTAACAACATCGGGTGAGGAGCTCGTCATTCACTTTTCTCTATTATCTGTCCCACTCCCATTTTGGGTTCAAATATCTTCCTCAACACTCTGTTCTCAGAGGCCCTCAGTCTATGTTCCCCCCTCAAAGTGAAAGACCACGTTTTGCACCCATAAATACTTTGCACTAAATAACAGCAAAGATTTCCCGGATTTAATCTGCTGATGTGGGGAGATAATGAGAGGGAGATTCGTCGATAATTAGGCTTGTAAACCCGAAATAAAAATTCTTGATAGTTGCCTGAAACGCGTTCATAATGTCGATGTATCAAGAGATGTAAAGTGTTAGAACTGTTATTCAGAATACGTATATAACCCACTTCTTAGCATGCATATATTTTAATTAAGTTTCTAGGCTACTTATCACGTTTTATCCCTTAAAAATGATAATTGCCTACTGGAATATTATTTCACTATCAATGATGCCGTGAACAAACAGCAGACAATCTAATATTACTCGAAATCGTGTTAAAAGACGACAAGCCTAAATCTCTTACACGACCTGAGAAAAATGCTGTTGAAGAAACTTAAATGTGATGAACAATAATAATGATAAATAGGATTCCCTTACCTCAAACTTTGATCAAGAGGAAGAGACTACGATGTCCACCGCCAATGATCAGTTTAATAAAAAATAAAATGGAGAGAGTGGAATGCAGTTTCACAGACTTCTTAATAATTCTTATATAAGAAAAGAACTTGTGATGTTCTAAATGGTTTTAACAGCACGAAATTGTCTGCTCTACGACGCACTTTTTCTACAACCGACTCACAGCTGAGCTCTTTCCCCAATGACGAAAGCTGATTGTTGACGGCAATATATACTAATGCAACAATGCCGACGAAAATTGTGACGTAACAATTAGTTTCTTAGGTAACATAACAATGCACGCATGAGTTCATATAAAAGCTGACCATTATTGTTCAAGGCAATAATGAAACACAACAATGCCGAGTAAACAGATGACGTAACGATTAGTTTCTTAAGTAATATAACAATAGACACAAGAGTTCACATAAAAGCTGCTCATTGTTGCTGACTGCAATAATGTAACACAACAATTCCTAGTAAACATATGACGTAACAATTAGTTTCTTAAGTAATATAACAATAGACACAAGAGTTCACATAAAAGCTGCTCATTGTTGCTGACTGCAATAATGTAACACAACAATGCCGAATAAACAGATGTAACAATTAGTTTCTTTGGTAGCAACAATGCACGCAGTAGTTCATATAAAACTGGTCATTGTTGTTGCCGGCATTAATGTAACACAACAATTCCTAGTAAACAGATGACGTAACAATTAGTTTCTTAAGTAATATAACAATAGACACAAGAGTTCAAATAAAAGCTGCTCATTTTTGCTGACTGCAATAATGTAACACAACAATGCCGAGTAAACAGATGACGTAACGATTAGTTTCTTAGGTAACATAACAATTCACACAAGAGTTCATATAAATGCTGACCATTGTTGTCGATCCATATTTATACATTGTTGATATGGATCTTAAACAATTTCGTTACGCTTTTTTGCCGAATGACCCTTCCACATAGACGTATTTACGTCAAGAAAGTTGACAGTGGAACCACGGTTCAGGAGAACTTGACGTAAATACGTCTCTGTATTTTAATTACTACAGCAACCCGCTCCGTTCGGAGCGATTTTTCTAAAATTGGTCAAATGTTTAAAATGCAAGCAACCCACCTAAAGGGGGCTTTGTTGCGTTTCAAAATCCTGTGTAAGAAACTAAACTAACTCTCCGAATGGAGGGTTAAAACACTTGTCCAGCCGCGTTTTAAAATATTGTGTAAGAAAAGAAACTAACACCCAGAATGGAGGGTTAAAATACTTGGTCAAGTGTTTAAAAAGCAACAAAACCTCCTTCGAGGGGGTTGGTTGCGTTTTAAAATTTTGAGTAAGACGCTAAACTAACATCCTTCGGGGGGTTTAGTTTAGTTTAACCCTCGAGTAAGAAACCAAAATAACCCCCCCCACCCGAATGGGAGGTTAAAACACTTCACCAACCCCCTTCGGTGCGACTGGTCAAATATAATGAAATCCAGACAATTTTAAGTAAGGAAGAGATGCCACAACAGGGGAAGGAATCCATAATTATTCCTATTCATAAGAAGGGGGACGAGACTGAGTGTGGTAATTACTGAGGAATTTCGCTGCTGTCAACTTCATACAAAATTCTATCAAACATTCTTTTGGCAAGATCAACTCCATATGCGAATGAAATTATTGGGGATCATCAGTGTGGGTTCAGACGAAACAGATCAACGATTGATCAGATATTTTGCATTCGTCAGTTACTAGAGAAAAAATGGGAGTTCGGTGGGACCGTACATCAGTTATTTATAGATTTCAAAAAAGCCTATGATTCTGTGAAGAGAGAAGTGTTATATAATATTCTTATTGAATTTGGTATACCAAAGAAGCTAGTGAGTCTAATAAAAATGTGCTTAAATGAAACCTGTAGCAAAATTTGCGTAGGTAAATATGTATCTGAGACATTCCTTATCAAGAACGGTCTAAAACAAGGAGATGCTTTGTCTCCTTTGCTCTTTAACTTTGCGCTAGAATATGCCATCAGCTATTGACATTTGCTGATGATGTTAATTTATTGGGGGACGATATGAGTACAATAAAGAGGAACGCAGAAGTTTCACTAGAGGCTAGTAGACAAGTGGGGCTAGAAGTAAATTCAGAAAAAACTAAGTACATGTTAGTATCTCGTCATCAGCAGACAGGTGGGCAGAATTATCTTAGGGTGGCTAGTAAATACTTTGAAAGTGTGACAAAGTCCAAATATCTGGGAACAACAATAACATCAAAAATTATATTCCTGGGAAAATTACAAGGTGATTTATAATGTATATATATGACTGATATAAAGAGACAGAAAGAAAGATGCAATTGAGGAGAAATGAATGTAAACATTCTATTGTAGATTTTATAAGTTCGAAGCAGTTGATATTATTTCGTTATGTATAAGAGAGGTCTGATGACAAGCTCCTAAGATGCTACATTTTCAGGGGCATAGGTTGGTAGGTCTAGGCTGCATCTAAGTTACAGCATCAGCACTAAGGTGCTCTGGTTACGTGCTTAAGTTGGCCTCGTCTGTGCCCTTGGATGGCTACGAGTTCAGTGGCGGATGTTTCTTTTGACTGGGCTTCGTTCGTAGCTGCAACTTCTCTGTTTGGCGAGTCTGTGCTGCTCCAGATATTTTTAATTGTTCTTTTTGCATCAATACATTTATCAGGAAGTACTTCCCTAAATTCAAGAAAATGAATTTATTATTAGAATTAGGAATAGCATCGTTACGGAAAAGTGAATGTGAGAATTTATAAGATCCGAGAACATAAAATGGACGAACGCGTGTTGTCAGTCTTCGTGAGGTTACGAGATTGTTCCTGAAGAAGGGCGTACCAAAAAGACTTGGATGCCAGGAGAGTGGAAAACCAATGTGGTAATTGTATGGAAATAATTTCATTGTTAAAGCGTGGAGCACCGGCCACGCTCCTTCCAACGACCTGTTCGGGGCCATCGGTTGCTTGGAGACAGCATCGTCCGAAGGAGGCCGCTTTCCCGCGGGCATACGTTGGTAGGGCTGGGCGCGGGTGCGTCCTCAGCTAGGTAATTTAAGAAAATAATTGAAATCGTTCAATAAGCGCACAAAACTAAACAATAACTAACTGGATGGCTTACGGAACCCGAAGGTTCATCACCGAACTAACCAAAGCCCTCCACCGGACTCTGTCCTGGGCCAACAAAATCCAGTCTCCTTCAACTCCTGTCTCCCATAGATCCCGTCTGAGATTATCCTCCCATCTACGTCTCCCCAGCGGTCTCTTCCCCTCAAGCTTCCAAAATAGTGGACCCAACCAACCAGATGGCTTACGGAACCCGAAGGTTCATTACCGAATTAACCAAAGCCCTCCACCGGACCCTGTCCTGGGCCCACAAAATTCAGTTTCCTTCAACTCCTATCTCCCATAGATCCCGCCTGACATTATCCTCCCATCTACGTCTAGGTCTCCTCAGGGGTCTCTTTCCCTCAGGCTTCCCAACCAATGCACCTCTTGTCCCATCCATGCGCGCTACATGCCCCGCCCATCTCATCTTCTCGACTTCCTCACTGTACCAGTCCAGGTTCCTAGTTAGACTCCCGAGATGAAAGGCAGACCTGCATTAGGCGTATTAATCTGGCTCATATAAACGAGGGAGGCGTGATTTGATATTTGGTACGCCTTACTTCATCCACATTTATCGAGTTTAATAATTTTGGCTTTGTTAATTTATTGGATCGGAAGACAGTGGCGACACTCAGCGGCTTGAACGTGTTTCTTCCAGACTTTACTTTTAGCGACGACGTGACGTAAAAGTTATTTACGAGGCGATAACTTAATTCCTTCCAGGTGTGAGATAACGGTTGCCGAATTTACCGGCGTCAGGGGGGGACGCATCGGATAGCCGTATTCTATTTAAAATTTGAAAACAAGTACAGAATGCCAATGTTTTTCTTGCACACAGATTTTGTGTACGTAAACAACCGATTCATTGCGCTGACGTGAAATAAATGTTAGTGGTTTTGCATCTGCGCTTCTCAAGACGTAAATTCGTCTCCATTTGCGTAGGCCAAAAGATTTCGAACCACCGCCTCCCCCCGTGTGCGCCTTGAAGGCCGAGAGAATCTTCTCGCCGGCTAGAAAATGATTCTCGACAATCTCTTGCGTGCGAGCTCCATCTCGATCTGATGGCCGAGTGACTCAGGGTCTTTCATTTTAAGGCCGGAGAAATGAAATCTTGAACAAATTTCTGTTTGCCCTTCGCGGTCCCTTTTAATAAGATGTATGAATTCAAGTACTGTTAGGAACTGGTCTCATTTCCTTTTTAACTTGCATAAGACGGGAATATGGTGGAAATATGTTCTGAGAGGATCGCAGTTCCTTGTTTGGATACTGACCGTGTGAAATATTTTTCACGGACTGTCCCACTGTCGCCAGTGCGTTGCGTAATAACTACGTCCTGTCTTTCGATTGACAAGACTTTGGCGACGTCTAAACATCATTTCATATTCTCAGAGCTGTGCTTTCTTTCGCGATAATTGTTTTCGAAAGTTCAAGACCAGGAAAGTGAAACAGAAGTCACTGCACATGAAGAATGCTTGATAAGACGACGAATGAATACGCTCATGTCAGTGGTGGATTGTTCTATGCGGCAAAAATAATTTTAAAAAATAGAATTTCCTAATAGGAAGATGGGACATTTGTTTTATAACTTCATCAGATATAAAATATTTTTATTCCAAGTAAATACGACAGCGACACACACGATGGTGTTCCTTCGCTCTGTGTTGTAAGGCTTCAGTTTTCTCTCCTGCCTCCTTTCGCTGTTATCAGGCACACGAAGTCTTGCCAGGAAAACTAGACTAGAAATGGGGCAAGGAAGAAGGCTCGAATGATGTGCCGACAGCCTCAGTTCGACTCCAGATCACGTAAAACACGTGAGGAACTCGGTCCGACAAAGGGTTAATCTATTTCAAATAATTAATAAATTTAAAATAAAGGCGGATAATTAGAACATCAAATAGAACATTTTTTTTGGTTGGGGTCGATTCCTAAGAAGTTGTCGCGGCCAATCAATGCCATGTAGAAGGACTTTCCAGCCTATTTTTTATTGCGCGAGCAACCTCGACAAAATTTGGTCTGTGTGCGAGTTCGATGCGTAAGACGTGGACTGTATTCAAAAATAAGCTGATGATAATGTGAAGAATTTGTAAAAAAAAATGCAATCCAGAACCCAGGATGGGGTGTGTTTATTTCTAGCGCATTTTTACAAAATAAATTAGTCAAGTGACTTACGTCTCCACAAACGAAAAGCTCGTGACCTGCACTCAGAAGCAATTTTCTTTTCCTCCCAAACTACGCCGAACCGAAGAGGTGGGCGTGGCTTGTTCAACGTCGCCCAGACAAAAGCCTCACGTGATAACTCGGTCAGAGAGTGAAAGAAAGCGAAGTTTCTTATTTTTTTAAATTTTAGGTGTTTCCGAGTTTCGTATTTCTGGAGCTAGAAAAAAAGTAGCTGTATTTGTGGAGATCCTTTATTACTTTTATTGCTGTTAATTTTGTTGTTTAATATTTGGTAGTGGAGTAGTCTGGACAAACGCAAGGCTTTCCCCCTCCCCTGACCAAAACTTTGAGGCATTTGCCGCGCTGAGAGGCCGTGAGTCGATGTTCCACCCACGCACGTGCGTGGCTGCTAATTCGAAGAAACTCGTAACAAAAAAACCGATACGAAATACATTTCAGCCTTTCACAAAGTGTCCCGAACCAAATTATTGTTTGCTCTAACCCAGAATCGCGCTGTCACAAGACACTAGAAAAATAAAAAAAGGTTTTTCAGACAAGCTTTAGGTGGAATATATTTAGTCAGCACTTCACAAAATGGCCCCTTGGGATTCTCAGACACTGTCGTTTCAGTGCATTTCAGGTTAAAAACTTAACTTATGGAATTTGAACTCTGAAATTATATTAATTCAACCGTGGATAATATATGAGGGGATGACAAGGTCCATCTAGATAATCGTCCCAAATAGCAGAGAGGAAGTACCCCAAGGGATGCTGTGATATCCGGAATATAATTTATTCTAACTGTTTCACCTTCTCGAACCGGTTTGCTGAGGGGTCGCTGAACGGGGTGTAGTTATGCAGACTTGAAATATATTTTATTATAGAGAATACAAATCATGTGTTCAAACTTCTGTCACTCCGCCCCCTTTATTAAACCAGTGGTCTCCAAAGTAGGGGTCGCGAGATAATTTCAATTTAATATTTTTTCTGTATTCTTGTATTGAATTTTATTTGTGATGTTATGATGTGATGCTAGATTAAAATGGCCGTTCCGCCACCTCTCTGATTTAGCCTGTCACACCGGAAAGTCGTGTAGTTTGGACACTTAAATTTTGTGGCAGATTCCAAATGAGTTTCATTAATGAGTGCTATGGACATGTTATTTGTTTCTAAGATATTTATTAATTCTGAATTTTTCGACTTGACGCCTCTGGCATTCCAGAACAAGATGTCTGTGTGTCTGAGGAACCTACCCATGAATTGGGAGACCGAGGAGTTGTTGAATATTATTGGGAGGGCGCTGTCATATGGGTGCCGCATGAATTGCAGGAGCATTCCTGAGATGGAATTCAGAAGATACTGGAATGAGAATTTCGGATTGAAAGTCCGAACAATTTCAACAAATTCTCTTGTCTGCTGCTGGGTATGAGAGTTTCCGAGTCTCAGACCAGGTGGAGGGTGTGGGTATTGATGTGTGCGTTCGTGCAATGTGTGTGTGTCTCTCTGAGACGCGTATTCTTCTTCTCCCTCCCTGAGGTGTTCTGTGCTATGCGTTTTGAGGGTGGTGTTAATCCCCATGGTTGCGTTGGTCTTGGGGCCTAAGGGCCGAGATTTTCGGCCGAAAGAAGATTCGGCATGAGCGACGTCCTCAGTTACTACAGAGAGAGCGGGAGAGACTGGTCTGTCCGGAACCGGCGAAGAAATGCCGGTTACAAAATTCGGAGGCTTGCTCGCTGTAGCCTGTGGGGTAGTTTGTGTTGACGTGTTGCAGTTAGCACTGTGTGCAAGCCGGGGGTCTGGCTTGGCGTGTTGCTGTATGAAATTATATTTAGAATAAAGGTCAAGTGGTTGACTGAAGCTGTATGGGTGTGGTGGAGGAGGCTGCCTTACTTTCGAGCTGACAAAGTACAGTGGCTTAGTCCAGGCATTTGCCGCACCCATGGGGGGGGGGGGGAAGTCACGGAATGTTTTAGGGGGCGGTCGCTGTGGTTGGGCTGTGACCCCCGTTCCAGCAATTCGTTTTAAACTTTCTTGCAGAGATCTGTTCTTCGTCTCCCTCTCCATGCGGTCACGGAAGAAGGGACACCCTCTGTACTTTGAGCCGTGCTCCCCGATCTTGTACAGGGCGCAGGTCGGCACAAAATTTGGGATAAATCTCTTTTCACATTGCCACGAGCAATGACCATCCGCGCAGTGGGCACAGGCCGGAGGGGCCTGACAATTTGCCTCCACGTGATAAAACTGTTGGCACGGTTCGCACCTTATAAGGTTTCACAGAAATTTGTATGAAGCAGAGATGGAACAGCTGAGAGATCTTTCGGCTCTGGGGAACGTTGTCCATTTCGACTATATGAATTGGCAGAGGGGTTTTGTCTCTCCAAGCGGTCATTGGGATCACGGTTTGAACTGCCAGACCCAGTGGGAGTAGTTCATTTTGAATGGTTTTAGGAGGGGTGGTTGGCGGAATGCCTTTTATAACCACTTTGAACGGCTTGGAGTTGTTTGATCTGATTACATTAAACGGGACCTAACTATCTTTCAGGAAGATTTGTAGGTTTAGGTAGTCCTTATATGTGGAGGTTTGCCATGCTATTCCTGATTTTATACTGTGAGTAGTGAAGCCCAGCGGCTGGAATTTTGCGTGAAAGTCCTTATTTAGTCTAGTCATGTCACCTACATAGTGGTGGTGAATGACTACCTGTGGGAGTTTTGCTCGTGGGGCGTATAGGTTTTGGTTATTGTTGTGTCCTCTCTTCCCAGAATCACGGGTCTCAGGGGTGGGAGAGCAAGGTAAAGCAGTGTGAATTGCGTCTTCAATTATTGTGGGCTTAGAAGTTGCAAGTTTTTGTTTCTTTTTGGAGGTAATGACAGTGAAGTCATCTCCCTCCAAAATTTCGTCATGATTCAACAGGTCAGAGGATGCTGTTGTAGATTCAATCGGTTTCTGCGCACTAATCCAGTCAGTTTTAGTACCACCCTGGGTGCAGTGAACCTCTGTTTGTGCCAGAAGGGCATGCCACTGGCGAAGCTGCCGAGGCTCTCGCTCCTTCTTTGTGTTCTGAGGGGTCAGTGGGTGAAAGGATTTGACCCTGTTGCCAAATAGACGTTATTTCTGAGTCTGAAATTCCTGACAACGAACTTTCTAAGTCAGTACTTAATGGGGACCGAAGTGTATGTTTTGCCTGCTTTTTCAGTTTCGTGGGTTAGTTTGTCTTTGTCCGTTTTAGATGTCACTTTTGTTTTAGTTCTTCGGCCTGAGGTTAAGTTGAACAACCTTTGGTCTCACCATCCTGATTCACCTGTCAGGAGTTGTAAGCCCCTAATGTTCTTCCCTGCATTTAACTGTGGTTCGTATTCCCAGGTGTGGGAGGGCACCAGCCCGCCAAACTTGCTTCTGCGGTGGCGCTTAGCTTATGTTGACACCGTTAGATTTTGACTGAGGGTGACCGCCGGGTGGGCACGGTGTATGCTGGTGATCTTTTCTAAACCACAGCTTTGACTTTACACAGATCCCGCACGGTTTCTCGATGATTTCTTGATCGCACAAGTCAGCGGGCCCGGCCGAGTTTTACAGTCCTAACTACCTGAAGCCCGTCACACGACTCCCTTACTGTGCTGAGCTGGTAATCAGTTCTTTCCGCCCCATTGTCACCACACAGAATGTAAACTCGCTTTCACTTAACAATCGACGTCAAGTATTTATTACCAATGGTACAGTTCTACTTAAGCCGGCCAAATTTCTTAGAAAGTCACAGTACAGCCAAAACAGTAATGACCATCAACAGCACTGGTATTACTCGTACGACGGTAGATAATCCCTAGTGTTAAGTCACCACACTTAAAGAAGTTAATAAGCATGAGTGACTCACCCGAAATTTGCACTACACAAGTGACACAACATGTAATAAGGCACAGTAGACTGTTAATACTTCAAACAATGGAACTCCAGTACACACAACCAGTTCTTAGGATATCAGTCCTTTTACTCTGGAAGCCGATACACGTAACACGTCTGTACGCTCTCGAAGCCAAAGCTCAACTGCGTAGGGGCGAAGCTCGTCTAAATATTATATAAGAATTCAATCCGTACCGCAAAGAAATCATTACACTTCACCATTACAAAGATCAACCGATTAATGCTCTAAGAAAATGATCGCTGTTTACCCTGAAAATCATGCGAAACCCACAAATACATAACAAAGTGTTACTGATTGTTAAAGCATGTGGTACATACACTTACCATTAGGCTCTTAAGACTTCTGTTCCATCAAGAATTTCGGCCACTAAACATGCCTTGTGTCTCTTGGTTTTCTGCAAACTTTCACTGCGCAAGTCTCTAAGCGTTGATGTTTTTCATTAGTTCCTCAGTTGACAGTGACTTGGGCCGTTCAATAGGGAGGCCACGAGCCCTGTCCATACCAGAGATTCCAGCACTCCCAAGGCACGAGATACACCAAACAAGACCGTAATATTGAAGAAGTACACCGGAGTGAGCGTCCACATTGGGCTACGGATTCTTGACTTTGCCTGTCTCCATGAGAATGGGAGGAACCAGTTTGTACACCTGCGACACCAGGCTGAAAAGTGGGTCGTTGGGCAAATGTTTCTGTGCGAACTCCATCTGGCAGGCAAAGCGTGGATCAATCTTACGAAGAACAGTGTGACCGTAGCCTGGAACCACCTGTCCACTCTTTAATGTTCTCCAGATGAACTCTTTCACTGCGTCGTCTGACGCGTTGTCTCCCAACTCTTTCTGCAGTTTCTTGAGGAATATTAACATCTCCTGATTCGCTGAACCGTGAAGAGGGTCTGCGAGGCCATCCATACCAGCTGCAAATGAGAGGTACGAGTCCGACAACGCCGAGCCAACAAGGTGAACAGTGTGGGCACTCACATTGCCTCCCTCGTGATCGCTGTGGATTGTGAGGTACAATCTCATGAGTTCTGTAAACTCTGGTTTATCATAGCCCAGCATCTGAGAGAAGTTTTGCCTCCAATCCTTGCTGGCATCGATGGCCTCAGCGCCCTTACCATGATGGTACGTGTTGCAGTAGATGGTCGCTGCTACGACGGGGAGTTTTGCGATTAGATCCATCGCATCTTCGTAAACATACTCCCAGTATTTCGATTTGTGTACTCCAGAGGAGTATGCCCGGGCAAAATTGCTCACCGAACTTCCTGCTGTAATGGCACTGCTCAACTACGACATGGGATGCAGGGTAGAAGGGAAGTTGTACAACACTGTCGCCACGTGTGTTGGTAGAGCTGCACGTTTTGCCCACTCCTTTGAGGCTGCTTGCACCTGAGCTTGATTTGGAACTTGTCCAATGATGAGCAGCCAGAACACACCCTTGGCCTTAGGAAGTAGTTTCTGACATTCGGGAATTGAGTAACCACGGAAACGGATTCCCTCGTCAGGATCAAGAACAGATGTCTCGCACACCAACCCCTTGATGCCACACATACCTCCATACATCATGTCAACTGTGACGTGGCCGAACTTGGTTGCTCCGTAAGCTTTTCGGAAGTTCTTCACCCTTTCCTGCTCCTCAGGAACCTTCTTCGCGAGTACAGCTTTGAGGTCGGTCGAGTATGAGAAGTTGCGCATAAGAGCTGTCAGGGCTGGTGACATTTTCTGTCGTACTTCGGTGAATCGTGAAGCTGTCATGAGAAGTAAAGCCGTTTTTGCTGCCAGATTTTGCAGACCGAAACTGCAACACAAAGTGAAGCTCGTCTAAATATTGTATAAGAATCCAGTCCGTACCGCAAAGAAAGGTTTACACTTCACTATTACAAAGTTCAAACAATTATCTAATATTATTTGAAATTGTGTTAGAAAGCAAACAAGTTTAAATTTCTTTGAAGTGTTCGTAAGTTTCAATGAAACTGTGTAAATATGTTGAGGAATATAACAATAAAATAAGAAATAGTGCTTACCTATCTCTTCGTTCAAGGGAAGATAACCTGTTATCCACCGGCTGTAAATATTGAATTGATAATAGAATGCACAGATTGTAGGACAGTATTAAAATTCTCTTAATACTGTATGTTGTTGTTCTTCAGTAACATAACAGTATGTTGTCTGAGACGTACTTCTTCTACAAGCGAATCACAGCTCTGTTCTTTCCACAGTAAGGAAAGCAACCAAACCAACCAAAAAACTAACATGCGCAAGACATCGTCCCTTTCTAGGTAACACATTCCTGTGTACGAAACGTTTCCATACAAATTCTGTGTAAACATCTTGTCTTTATCTATAAGCAGTTACAGTCCACAGAAAGCAGTATTCCTAGTAGCAACCAAATAAGAGCTAGTACAAATGCTTATGTATAAAATAAGGTTTTTTTCCCTCATTTAGAATGTATGACAAAATGTTTACATCATCAGCAATACAAAGCACTGAATCTTTTCAGACTGCATAGTGTCACTATCAATTGTGTAAGCAGACAATCTATTCTTTAGTGCGTACTTGCTGTATAACAAAGTAGCATTCTGTTGCTGGAAGTGGTTCGAATGTAAAACAGGAAGATGTAAGAAGGGTCACGTCAGAGTAAGTGACAAAAGTTTTGTTTAATTTTGTAACACATGAGTGAACATGGGAAGAAAAGAGATCTACAGCAACACAAGTATCTAAAACATCAAAACAGATTATAATTCGAGGATGACGAAACTCAACAAACAAACCAACAACCTTGAAGAAGTAGGCCAGAATAAACAATAAATAGGAACAAACTGCATTTAGATTTAAAACTACAAAATTAATATTTTACTTTCTGTGTATCTGTGTTTTTACGAGGGAAGTAATCTTGCGTCTTTCTTGTTATGCCACCTGTACCCAGTAATGGGCAAAAACAAATACAATATACACATAATGACGAAGTCTTGACTTGAAAGTAAACTGTTCAACAGCATGGCCTCTGACAACTGCAATACGACCAATCTTTTCAATGGGCAGAACTTGTCCCTCACTTGTGATAACAAGATTTCTGCCTTCCACAACAACCGTGAAATCACCAACAACACAAGTACTGCATCATGGTCTCCTACAAAACAACACTCCACATAAATCTACTTGAACAGACGTACTCCTGTTATGAAAGAACGAAGCATTGCCTGTACGAGAGGCTCACAATTTAGGAAACGAGAGACAATGAGGATGTAACTAAGTGCAACATGCACATACCTCCCCTGCTCGTGAATGCTTCAGGCATATTTGCCGCTAGATAGTGCACGTGTTGATTTGACTGCTGCACATCAAGGCATCGAAGCTCCAAATCAATTGCCTTTGTACGGGCTTCACTTTCAGTAAACATTTTCTAAAGGAACAAAACTATTATTACTGGTACATCACACCTCAGCTAATACTGTTATGGTAATAAAATTATAATTATCATAAATTAATATACACTGAATTTTGGTGGAGAATCCTCCTGGAAGACCCAGGAAAAGGTAAGAGGATGGAACTGTCTGACTTTTACTTTATTTAATGACAGTGGTTTAACTGCAAAGATTATTTAGTGTACTGAATAAAATTGGAATACAATAGCAAATGATATCCTTTTTTCAGGTACTGTATTGGCATTCACCCAGAGACACTGAGGAAAATTCAGTCAAATTTAACCAACCTTCTTCCTCAGGATAATATTAAAATAATCTCACTGAAATGAATGAATTGAAGTGGATCAGGATCATGTCCAATGACAGGTTTTGGCATTACAGGTGTTCAACCTTCAAATTCTGTTACCAGATAGTTAATCCTCCAGCAAATAACATGTGTTGACATATAACTCAGCATGGTATATATTGCATTACTAACATGTTTAAATCTACCATGGCACCTAAACTCTCTCTCACATATAAGACACTGCTGCACTCTGTCTTGAACCATTCCAATTAGATCATACTTTTTCATTCTCCCTAAGAATATTAGGTGAAGCCCACAAACTGTGACATACTAAACGCCTACAAGAAACAGTTCACATTTTCTTTCTAAAACATAGGAAAACACATGCCTTAAAATCTAGGATCTCTGGAAGAGCAGAAACAGGTTTTGTGGATTCCCTCTCCAACCGTTGCTGCAGCTCCTGACTCTGCTGGACCAGTTCATGGAACTTGGCAATGGTAATTTCTCGGTCTGCCAGTGTTTCTAAAGCTGCTTCCTTTTCTCGCTGTGTCTAGAATATATAATTGTGTAATTCTCTTAAACACAGGCAGTAGCATCAATATTTTCAGAATAACCACAGTAAAACTAATATTTTATTTTCTGTAACTTTTATCATTTATTACTTGGTCTTAAAATGTCAATCTACAAATTTTTTCAAGTGCGAAAGAAAACTGAATATGATTTCTGCATAAATGTGCATACATACACATAATTTTACAACAGTACATGTGCTGAGAAATACTGAACTATATTTCAGTGTAAAACCATGTAGAAAAGACTAAGAAACACTGCAGTAACTCGCCCATAAATTTCTTCTCATTTGTCATGGACAAAATTAGCAAGATCCACTTTCAGTTCTCGGCTACCTTCTTGGAGCTGTTGATTCATGTCTTGCAAGGCCTCTAAATCTGCTACGGCTTCTTCCAAATCCTTCACACGTTCTTCAAGGGTAAGTTTGGAGTCTGCCAATTGTTGAACCATTTCCTCTGCCCCCCAGAGCTGCATCAACCTAAGTTAGACCTTTTCTCTAAATATCTCTCCTACGCTTATGAAATATAATCCCTTAATTTATGGAAATAACACAAATTACAGTGCTTGAAAATGAAGTATCCATAATTTAGGATATTACACAATGAGGAAATATGTGACTTAAACAGCAAACAAGACACACTAGTAGCACCTTAGTAAGAGTGCACCTGAACTGCATACCTGCTCCTGCAAATCAGAAATTTGGTTATCCATTTCTCCTACTCTTGAGCTCAGTTTCTCTTTAGTGCGAGCAAGCTCGGCAATCTCAGACTTCCTTAGATCCAGATCCTTCTGCAGTTTTTGAAACTCGTGCTTCTCGTGAGCAGACAGGTCCCGCATTCTGTAACAACATACATGCAAAGGAATAATTAGTAACTGCCGGGATACCAATTTGTCTCTGAAACTGAATATTATGAGCATAAAAACATCAAGTGGTGCAGGTCAGAACTGATGTATTATCCAGAAAGTGTCACAATTGTTTCAATGTTATAAAACATTAATTAGAGCTAGAATGAAACGAGATCATCGGAGAGTAAAAGCGTGTTACACAATAACAGTGTGACATTGTAAGATTATTTTCACGAAGAACTGTCTTGTGTTGTGATGCTAAGATTAGTGTGGGTTTGATAATATAGTTAATTAACAATAAATACTTTTGTTTGCTCAGACAGCTCAGTCAATAAAGGGATTAGCTATGGGCTGGTGAGAGGTGACTACACAATGCATGACCTACACTTAAATTCCTTTCACAAACTATTAATTATTTATTTCATAATAAATAATAAATCTGCACTGGAATGAGAATGCATCCTACAATCACGCCGACAGAAAAACACAAGATGACCACAGCAGCTGCGCCATTTTCTCATACGCAGGGACGGCAACGTCTGAAAAACAGCGAACACATCCCGCCACGGCAGGAGCACGAGGGATATTCAATGATCGTTATATGCGCACCCTGACGAACTTTCCTGTCATCTACCGACATCAGCACTGAAGTAGATGTCCGTCCGCGAACACTCCACTGCACTGCCGAAGCAAATGCTACCTGAAATACCACTCCACAGATTGTAAACTCATAAGCAGAAACAGTGTTGCTGAATTGTACTTCCGTGACTGCCATTAGTGACATCTTCCCTCTTATTAATGTCAGGAACTACAGACATAGGAAGGCCAAAAAGATCCTACCAACTTCACCTATAAGAAACCAACTAACAAACATATTCATAACCTAAAAATCTTCGAATAATTTATGAAAGCGACGCCGCGAGAGAACAGCTAGGATCGGAAACTACAGCACAATTAAATTAGCACGAAGCACTATGAAACAAATAACCCACATTTCGCCACTAGATCGCCTACGTCCTGGCACACATTCCCATCTTTATCACAGCTTCCATTGTGAACATTTTCCTTTCACTTTCATGTTCAAAGCCGTCTTTGGGATTTGTCTATTATTCATTCTTAATAAATCATTGCCCATACCATCTAATTCCGTTCTTTTGTTAGTTTCTCTTCCATGGCATTTGACTTAGATTATCTTTCATTTTTCATTTTCTATCCTATCTGTTTTAGTTTTTCAGTCCATTCTTCTTAAAAATCGCATCTCTGCTGCCATTAATATAGTAGTTCAAGAGTTTACTATTTAACAAAAGAATTATGATCCTTAAATGCCAATTAATTTTGATTGAAACTCTTTAATTTTCATATTTGCACTTTGTGGATATTTTAAATTTATAAAGTATTTCCATAAAATATTTTTTATCTAAGTGTCAGACTGTATCTTGTCGTCCAAACACCATACTAACACAATGTGAATACCAATAGCACCTTCTGCAGCCAGAGTCAGTTTCTATTTTACTATAATAATCCATGGCGAAACAGCCCTCTGAGAGCCAAAGCCGACTAGCTTGATTACTGGCCTCACGTTCACATGCCTAAGCAGAGGTGAACGATCATCCTACCAGATACAGGGTGACTGTGGAAATGTTTTGCTTCTGATCCTGCCAAGAAGGAAGAAATAAGAGACTCTGCTGCTCCGAGCATGTTAAAGGGAATTAGATGATGGAATTTGTTGTTATTGTGAACTGTCTAGTAACTTACATAAATGTTCAAGAAGCATACTTATGTGGAATGTTATACAGCACTGCCTGTGGTTTTGGTGATGTGTACATTTGTTTTAATGACTCTGTATTTGGCTTCAATTTTATAAATTTATTACGTAGTAAGTAATACAATATGCTGTTTTAACGTATCTAAATGTGGTTGTGTGTAGAAGGTGAGGTTTCACTAACATCCATATAACAGAGAATATCTTAACTGTGAGTAACAGACATAGTTTTGTGTTTCAAATGAAACTACGAATAAAAATATCTAAATACCAATACTATTGTTGCTACAAGTAAATCCATCTCCAAATAATGAGTCAGGCAATAAGGTTATACCATACTTTGATGTAAATTATATAGAAATACTTCTTGTAAATATCACACATTTCTTACATTTCAGTACTGCATAAATTTATAATGTATTTTACAGGCCTACAATGTGCTTCAATGTACTGCTGAAATACTTTCTTTAACGTTGATGTTAATTTGCATTAATGCGGACGATATGGTCGGATATGAATACCTTTATTTGGTTTTAAGTAATATAAGACGGAGTACATTTCACATGTTTTCAGCTAATGTTAAATGTCTCTTTAAATTATAATTATTGTGATGTTAAAATTTAAAACAACATTTACATCATTTTTAATGTCCATGTACGAGGTGCGATAGGAAAGTTTCAAGACTGTGTCAATAGAGGGCGAACCGGATGTAGTACGAGCTTCTGCCGCTAAGGGCTGCGGCCTACATTCATAGTGAATCAGTGTGCCAGCCGGCATCATCGAATTAGCATTTGTTTCTTAGTTACGGACGTTTTGGTAGTGCATTACACCGACCCTCCTGCGATTTCGGAATGGCGTGTGCATCATATTTTACCAAAGACTCGCCAAAACGGCTACGGAAACCTATGAAATGCTAAAGCAAGCATTTGGGGAATCCGCAAAGGGTCGTGCACAAACTTTTGTGTGGCATTCACGTTTTAAAAATGGCCGAACCACTGTCGATGATGACGAGCGTTCTGGACGACCATCTTCGAGCACAACGCCCGAAAATGTTACGAAGGTTCGGCAGGCCATTCACGAAGATCGACGTCGTACCATCAACGACTTGTGCGACATTGTTGGGATAGGCTATGGGACCTGTCAGCTGATTCTAAAGGAAGAACTCCACATGCGACGCATCATGACAACGCGCCAGCGCACAACGCCCTCAAAGTTCGGCAGTTTTTGGCCTCAAACACCATGGCCTTCATCCCGCACCCTCCTTATTCGCCGTGTGACTTCTTCCTCTTCCCAAAGATGAAAATTCAGCTAAAGGGAAGGAGATTTGAGACGATAGAAGAGATTCAGGCAGAATCACAGATGGTGCTTGACAGGCTGACAAAGAAAGATTTCCATGGATGCTTCCAGGCATGGCAGCGGCGCTGGGATCGTTTTGTTCACTCCCAGGGGAACTACTTCGAGGGTGATGGATAAATTTAATACCTGAGATAAGTGTACGGGTTTTTATAGGCGCAGTCTTGAAACTTTCTGATCGCACCTCGTATACGCGCTATCTTTCTACGCTGTGTCAGGGTTTCCCAGTTCGAATCACTCCTATGATATGCAAATTGACATGCTTTCTTTTGCACCCGTTCTAACTCCCTGTAAGGATCCCAGCACGCAGCCCCATATTCCAGAATCGGACGCACTAGTGACGTGTAGGCTAGACTTTTAGTGTTACTATTACCCTTTTTGAGAACGTGCATTATAAAATGAAGTGCCTTCAGGCTTTCTTCACCGTACAATTTACTTGATCAGCCCAGCTTAAGGGAAGAGCAATACTCGGAGTGTTCGAGAATTGGGCGATGAAGGGAATGTTTGAATTGAACGCCAAAGAAATGACAGCAGGCTGGAGAAAATTACATATTTCACTTTTCCATGATTTGCAGTTATTCAACAAATATTTATTCCAGACATAATTTAAATCTTCCACGGTATTAAGCCATGTAGTCAGGATTTAAGATGGAGGTGATAGGTTTCTGCAAAACCTTGGTAACCACAAACAGGACTACAAACTGTCATAAGCCAGATTACTACAATTCCAATTAATTTACACCAGTTAACTAGTTTAGAAACTACACACCACAGTGTAAAGTTTAAAATTCTAAAACTTTGTGAAACAGTACACAGACTTTTTTAATGTACAGCCATAGTCAGTTCTGAAACTCTTATTCAGAATGCTTGTCATTGCGAGTACGAACAACTCAAATAAAACAGGCAAACCTTCCAATGGCAACTAAATGAAATAGAGGTCTTCTACAACGATGTAAACAGTCTCTGAAAGAAAGTTTCTTTTTAGCAATGATGTTACTTATCACTTAATAATAATATCAAGCTTTACAGCTGAGTAGATACAAAATCCTTTGTAATTTCTGGCAGTCTTTTTTACCAACATTTCAACAAGGCGACGATGAAGGCCTCTGGGTCCTCTCAAACCTTAGTAAGCTTCTTCCAGACTGCACGGCGCTACAACTCAGAGGACAGCAACCAAAGCCACCAAGATTTTCGTCTCTATTATGAGGAAGTCACAAAATATCTCCATAATAGAGTCGTCCGGACACTTGACGTACAAAGAAATATTTTGAGCCTAGTTCACTGGAAGACAGAGCGCTTGAAATAGAATATTATAATAACGTAATTTTAGAATGCTGTGCTGTATAATTTGATACAAATTTGTCTAAATTATGTTTTTAGTAATATACAGAGCACCAACAGGTGACATTTATTAACAAGTTAAACAGCATTATGGACTACCTTTACAAACCGAAAATGGAATTTGTTGTGTCTTATTGTTTTATATCTTATTGTAGGTCACTGCCACCGGGTACAAACCCATTTGCAGTCAATAATATATAGTAATAATAATAATCTGTGGGGATATAAATATTGACTATCTCTCTGAAAGCTGCCGTAAGCAAAGTCTAAATTCTCGTTTAGCAACGTTTAATCTTACACCTACAGTTAGTTTTCCCACAAGAATTCAAAATAGCTCCAACTCTGCCATTGATAATATTTTTGTAGATAGTTACAGGTTAGAACACATTTCCATTAAACTTGTAATAAATAAGCTATCTGATCTTGATGCTCAGCTATTACTGGGTACTGGGAACGACCCGTTCTTCAAGTGCCCGCCGTGTCTCCACGTCTGTGCGCTGGACTCCAGAGATCCAGTTCCATTTTAAGTTACTGCATTATTCATCAGCAGCATAAAAATTTACACTGGTCACAATTATTCAGTTTAATTTAAAATTTTTAAAACACTTTCTTTTGTATTAAAAATGTGTGAGTCTTGTGGAAATGTCGGTGAATCAAGCAGGAACCTAACAAGTCAGAACGAAATCACGTGTTCAGTTGATGAGCGATATAAGTCTCCATTGTGTCATGGATTAGACCCAGAAAGAGATAACAATTATGATTTCCAACTCAGTCTCCTTGAAAAGAGAGATCAGCCAACTTCAGAGGCATTACACTTCCATTCTCTACGCCAGAACCGCGAAACATGGGTCCCTCAGGCCCCCGGAAACATTTTCCCTGGTCCAGCGGTGACGGGGTCAACAGCCCAGGGGCCTTGAAAAATTATTTTTAAAATTAATTAAGTAAAATAAAACCTGACGTTATTTTTAAGCAAGCGAAAATGAAATTGCATTTCTTTCTTATGTAAATTCTCATTATTTTTAAATTAATTTCCTTCTGATAGAGAACTCATTTAACATTAATTATTCACTTTTTACATTTATGACGGAATGCAACCAAATTATAAGCTACTTATTTTTGTTGTTCTTTTTTTCAGCTACCAACAATGTGCGGAGTCCTGCGCATGCGCAAGACATCGTCCCTTCCTAGGTAACACCATTCCTGCGTACGAAACGCATTGCTGGTAATGGCAAACAGAGCCTTAAAATTGAAACGGGAGTTTTGCTTACGCTGACGGGGTTCCATCGTGGCGGGAGCATCGCCAATTCAAATTGGGGTCTGTTGCTGCTGATGGGAGTGTTGTATCCCGAGCTGGGATAGGTTGGCAGGGCGAGCGAATCCCTTGGGAAGCAGTTCGGGGTGATCGAAGTACTGCAAGCTGGAGGTTAACGTGAGAATTTATTGCAAATAAATTGGTACAAGTTGTTGCGAGATCCAGGTATCGAGAGATGTTGATCTGCCTAAGCACGGGCAGAGCCGACTTCTAACAAGAGTCGAGTTCCCTCCTGCGCAGAGACGATCCAGACTGAAGTTCAGAGAGTGAATAAGGGTGGTCGGTCGTCGTGGTTTTATACACGTTTAGTGACGTTAACTTTCTTAAATGGTTACAAAATAATAGCTTTCTTCATCTCGGTACTCTGCCACTGCATATAGGACGTTGGCTTCTTTATAGTAAATTCCATCGCTAGTTAACGACTAGGGATGATTTAGAAATCAGTTGAAACATCCTGCTTTCCCTTACTGAAAATAACTTGTGTGTAGCTTATTTTGAAATAATTTTGGGAGAGTACCGATTACACAAATAGTTACAATTTGCAGCTTTGTACCTAAGGATATTGGATATACCAATTAATGCATTTTCTATAATTGGCCCGTATATAACAGGAGGTCATCCCGTCCAAAGAATTTGGTTGTTTGGTTCTCTGAGGTTTGAACCCAGAGGGGGTGAGACGCTTCGTCAAACACTCAGTCTGCAAATATGGACCGATAGTGGTCAGCTTTTATATGAACACCTGCGTGAATAACAAAGTAAGAAAAATTGTCAGTGGAACCGTGGTTCCGGAGAATTAGACGTAAATACGTCATAACTGCTTCACAATTGAGTAAAGTTTGATTAAGACTTTGTTTATTTAACTTGAATTAGTTACGCTTAAGATGGCTCTGTGGTAGCTGAATGTAATGTAAGGTAATGTAATGTAAAGAAATGTTATGTAATGAAAAGTAATGTTTTATAGGTAACAACAATGCCGAGTAAACAGATGACGTTTCCTAGGTAACCATCGTTATCAGATGTTACACATTTTCCTGTCACTTTTTCGTTACACTTTTTTGCGGAATGACCCTTCCGTATAGACGTATTTACGTCAAAAGCAGAGAAATTTCTAACCCACGCCTGCAACAATCTTGGCTGAGCATGCCATAAGGCTCTTTTCTCGTTTCTTATGCATGCAGTATAATTGCCTGAATGAACCGTATTGCTCTCCATTCCTTTACCCAAGAAAATAATTGTTACGTCATCTGTTTACTCGGCATTGTTGTGTTTCATTATCGCCGTCAACAATCGGCTTTCGTTATTGCGGAAAGAGCTGAGCTGTGAATCGCTTGAAGAAGAAGTGCGTCGTAGAGTAGATAATTTTGTGCTGTTAAAATCCTTTCAGAATATCACAAGTTCTTATCTTATATAAGAATTATTAAGAAATCTGTGCTCCTGCCCTCCACTCTCTCCATTATATTTTAGATTAGATCGATCATTGACGGTGGATGTCGTGGTCTCGTACACTTGAACAAAGTTTGAGGTAAGGAATTTCTATTTATTATTAATGTTCATCACATTTAATATTTTCATCTCCATTTGTGAACTCGTGTAAGAGAATTAGGCTTGTCTTCTTTCTAACTCAGTTTCAAGTGACATTAGATTGACTTCTGTTTGTTCACGGCATCATTTATAATAAAAGAATATTCCAGTAGGCAATTAACATTTTACAATTTTAAAAGAATTAAAAGTGTTTCGTAGCTCAGAATCTTAATAAAAATATGTGGATGTTAAGAAGTGGGGTTTATATTCTGAATAATAATTCTAAAACTTTGCATCTCTTGATACATCGACATTATTAAAGCGTTTTAGGGAACTCTGAAGAAATTTTATTTCGGTTTCACAAGCCTAATTTTCGATAAATCTCCCTCTTATGATCTCCCTGCAACAGCAGATTAAATCCGGGGAATGTTCGTTGTTATTGAGTGCAAAGTATTTATGGGTGCAAAACCTGGTCTTTCACTTTGAGGGAGGAACATAGACTGAGGGTCTCTGAGAACAGAGTGTTGAGGAAGATGTTTGGACCCAAAACGGGAGTGGGACAGATAATAGAGAAAAGTGCTTGACGAGCTCCTCACCCGATGTTGTTAGGGTGAGTTGAGTGTTTGCAAGGCCTGAAGGGAGGAGACCTCTGGGAAGACCTCGGCGTGGGTGGCAGGATAACATTAAGATGGATCTTAGGGAAATGGGACTCGATGTAGCGAATTGGCTTTCCGAACACGATAATGAATCTTCTGATTCAGCAAAGGAAGTGGGCTGTTCTTTGACGAGATGAGTACCAATCGACTTTTCACAGAATATCTTGCTCATTGCAGTGTGTGAGTGGCGTGATCTAGGCCTGATCTACGCATGCGTTAGAACAACTTAGAGCCTTTTTTACTGTTCCCAACTGTAATTCTCGCCTTCAGTTGATAAATTTAAGTGACGTATTGCGCTCGTGGTTTATATAAATGTGTAACTTATGCAGGAAAGTCCTTAATCATGTAAGCTCTTACGCACTTTTAGTTCTACAGAGAGAAGAACTCGAAAATTTTATGCTTATGAAAAGGCGTAACCTTCTTTTTCCATTTTTTTTTAACTGTCTGGTCCTGCATCAAAGGTCACGCAATTCCTATGGCATATTTTTCTCGTAATTTTTTAAAATCGATTCACCAGAGTAGAGGCATCTAAGACTTTATGGATTACATTGATATTTTATATGTAATGTCTACGTGGATTACATATAAGGGGATTTAAATTATGCGAGTAATGACCAACACGCGGCATGACTTAATATTGCCTGAATCAGTCACATCTTCGGGGTGATTTAGCCAAGAAGAGTGAGATTGGCGGGAATGCATGGATGGGGCGAGAGGTGTGCACCGGGTACTGGTCGGGAAGCCTGAGGGTAAGAGAACGCTGGCGAGACCTAGAATTAGATGGGAGGATAATCTCAGGCGGGATCAATGGGAGATAGGAGTTGAAGGAGACTGGATTTTGTTGGCCCAGGGCAGTGTCCGGTGGAGGTCTTTGGTTAATTGGGTGATGAACCTTCGGGTTCGGTAAGCCGTCTATGAAGTTCGTTAGATCAGTCACATTTAGAGCTTTGTCGTTTTGTATTGAATCTCAACAGGCATTTCTATAACAAAGAAGCAAACTGAGTCCATGGAGCGGAAGCCCTGCTTGAGAATCTAACAGTAGCCCAGGTGATCAAATGTCTCTCCTTTTATGAAACATGAAGTTTTGTGCCCGTGTTTACAAGACTCCGCCTCTAAGCCACATCCACAAGCCACAATTTCATACCACATGTCTCTAAGATCGATTTTAATATTATCCCAGCAACGTATAGGACTTTAAAGTGACCTTTTCCTTTCAGGTCTACCGATTAAAAAGTTGCATTTCTTGTCTCTGCCATGTGTCCCAGCCCATCTAATCACCTTCGATCTGACAGCCTACAATTTATTAATTAGTGAAGAGACCTATAAAGCTCCATATTATGCAATTTTCGCCATTCTGCTCTCCGGACCAGATATTCTTCTCAGTATCGTGTTCCCTCTCAGTCACTCCCAGTTGATGTGCACACGCATCAGTGTAAAGAAAAATTTGTAACAGCGATCGACTGTCTTTTCAGGAGATGGAGGTTAAGCGAGAAAGCGGCTGTCCTGAGCAAGATGGCGTCAGGTGCACGTGCACCAAAGCATTGGTCCGTCTGAACGAGCTGAGAGAAAGGAACTTCTTGTGTGACGCGGTGTTGAGGTCGGAGGACGGCGGCGTCTTTCCAGTCCACAGAGTGATTCTGTCGATGCGTAGCGAATATTTCAGGTTTGTTTTTTGGCTGACGTGGTTAATTAACACGTGAAATAAGGACATAATAGACATCGATTCGTGTGTGAAATGTTTTATCCTCTTTGCTGCAGAAACCTGTATTTTTATACGGCTGAATGTCTTTTGTTATTCGTTCATTGTCATGAAATCTCACGGCGGAGAGGAAGCAGAAGAAGAATGTCTTCTGGACGTTGCGCCGTAGAAACTGAGTGGCATTTCAGACGTACTTACTGCCTTTTTCCTTGATGATGGAGGCAGTAAGCGCCTCTGAAACGTCCGATAATTTCTACGAGATAACACGAAGCAACATCGCAGAAGACGTACGTGGTCTTTTGTACTAACTTTTAAGTGCGGTTGTACCAAGGAGACAGTCAATCGATCTGGAGGGAGAAATAGAAACAATCCATTTCCAAACGGTCTTGGTTTTAATACATAAAGACGACCGACAAAGTCCAGAAGAAAGTTGGTATTGCCCGGAACATTGAAAGCTTCTGTGTGTTGCTCTATCTGAAATATAACAAACTGTAACAAAGATCTTCGCGAGAAATGTTTCATTGGTAGGAGAAACTCGATCGAGAATTTATGCAAACGTTATTTTGCTTGTGTTTTAAATAAAGATGTTTCTCACGTCTTGTTACGAGCTGTGCCCCTTTTTCAGTTTTCCAACAACGAAATCTTTCCGTTTGTCTTGCACTGAAAATCCCTTAATTTGTGTTAGGAAATTCTTTGCTGGTTGGTGATCACTTCTTAAAGGCCTCGTAGAAACATCGGCTTTTCTTTTCAGTTGTTTATTGTCGGAAAAATGTTTTTACAGAACAAATAGATTTGATATTACGAACTGATCAATCAGTGGAATGTACAGCCCGCGATGTATGTTGAAATATTATTTGACTTTAAAATTCCTGTAATATTTGTTATAACCTCAGATATCTCTTGAAGGAGTCAAGGGTACTTAAGAAACGAGGGTGGCCATTCTATAGTTCAAATGTTCGCTGCTTGATTTCCGATTTTTAAGTTAAATTCTGCTAAGCCTTCGCCCGATTTTGAGCCTCTCGCAGTTAATCCGGTCCCATTCGTACTTATTCTGGGAATTTTTTAATTATTCAAGTAACAAAAATTCATCCACCACATTGACGTAAGGATACTTTTATTTGGCTACGTGAGTCATAAAAACTTAAACTTTTTGAGCATGACTTGTAATTTTCTGCTCGCCGTTTCTCCAAATCGACGTTTCAGGACTCTCTTCACGACAACACTGCACACCAGTGAGGAGACTGAAGTTTTCCTCCACGGAGTCAGCTCAGACATGATGACCCAGATACTGGATTATGTTTATTCTCGCGAGGTGGACATCCGCTCCGACAACGCGCGTCAGCTGCTCGAGACGGCTGAGTACTTGTGTATTCCGGACGTTCCTAAACTCTGCTGCGACTTCCTCATGGACGCGATGGCCGTCGACAACTGTATCAGCATCTTGCGTGTCGCAAGGTAATTGATGATAATTTGTCATTTGCTGTGACGCCAGCCTTCGTCGCTGGAGCGAATGACCTTTACTCAAGACAGCAGCCGCGTTGGAGATTAAATTCTCTGACTGAGGACTCAGAAAATTATAATGTTTGGCGGGTAATTATTAACGTCCCTGTAATTTAAGTTTTCTGATTAACTGCATATGTTTTGATCGTCATTATGATCAGCAGATGAATAATTTCACCATATGGAACGTTAATCGCGATCTATTGCAGAGTCATAATTAAATCTGTCTTCCTCTCTCTTCCTTTCCTTTTTTCTTTCTTTCTTTCTCTGCGGAATTTCTTGCTTCTTACATAATCCTCCCAACACCAAAATCAACATTCAGCCCGACATATTTCTGCATACAGTAAAACCTCTGTAAACCGAGACTCGATAATCCGATTCCCGCATTAAGCGACCGAATATCAACCAGATCGGTTGTGATTGGATTCCACCGACGAAAGTGCATAAAGCGATGTCCACGCGGTACAGTTCATTGATCTAACCTCGTTCCAGATTTTGCTGATTATTATGAACACTTCAGAACATTTAGAGAATTGGTTATTGTCGAGCAAAGACAAAGACGCTGGGTCCCGTGAACGCTGAACTCTTACTCCTTCTTGTTCAGGTCAACACAGCAAGCAAATCAATTGACATCGGCAGAATCACACCGGAAACTTCAGTTCATGCGATGGACAAAATGACTGATAAATTCACTCTTTTAGTACAGGGACTCCCTCGAACAGCGCTCACGAGTGACTTTGCCGTCGGCTTGTGCGTGCGACACGTCCGCATCATTCGTTGGCGACTAAAATCTGTATTGAGTCTCTATTTATTTGTTCAATTCCATGACCACGTTCCCCTTTCCCTCGCTCATTTGACCCGCGGTTCCCCTCATATAGTCCGGTTACACGAGGTTTCACAACACACGCAGTTACCAAAACGTCGTTTCGCCAAGTTTAAAGCCAGAATTCAAAATTCTAAACTTCTCAAGTGAAGAAGGCAGTGGCCTTCTTCACTTGCGTACGCCGTGCCCTTGTTTCAACCTATAACCTTATCACGAGGACGAGCGGGCATTGCCTGGGTACCTTCAGAGCCGAAAACTTTCTATTTTGCCACGGTTAAACAGATCATCCATCGTCGTAGCCTCTCCACGAGTCTGGTCTCAGTCTCGCTCATTCGGGCTTCAAACGGCTAAGGTAAAAACTTCAGGCGAAATACTGTGGTGTTTTAGCACTTCAGAATCCAGTTCTTCCTGCAGTGTTTCAATGTGTGAGAGTTCGAAGGAGATCGATTCTGAGTCGGCTCTTACCCTCGCTGTTGCAGGTTTCACTTAATCGCCGACCTTGAGACTCGTGCTCGTCGCTTCGTTCTGCGCCAATTCGTGGAAGTGTCTCAGAAGAGCGAAGAACTGCTGGAACTGCCTGTAGAGGAGCTGCAAGCGATAATCGAGGCCGATGAACTGGCCGTGGAGGACGAGACATTTGTGTGGGAGTGCATTCTCCGGTGGATCAACCACGACCCGGACAACAGGAATGGTCACATCGCGGACCTTCTGAAGGGCGTCAGACTGGGACTCCTTGACGCAAAATTTTTCAAGAAGAAGGTCAGTATGCCCCTGAAATCGTGGATGTTTACGGGAAGTGAAACCTGCATTTTTAATTCCATATTCGCACTTGTTCGTAACTAATTAATGCAAATCGGGAGCCTTTTTCTTCGTCACGTGTAAGCTCGTCTGTCTGTCTGTTCGCAGTTCCAGCTCGTTCATTATATTTAATACTGATACGTTTTAACAGAATCTGTTGACACATTCCAATTCTGTTTAAAATCTTACGATAACATCGTTAAATTTACACAATGATTTGAATGCCTTATTCCGCGCAAAATTTCCTGCGTAAGAAATCTGCAGATTAACTTAGTTGTCATGGTTACAGTAACTTCCTGTCGTATGCCGCTGGTAACACGCTCGCATACGCGTGTGTATGTGCAAAACAAATATTCGATTCGTCCTTTTATGCAGAAATATGGTTGGAGTTAATAATCGTCCTTTATTCATCGTCTGTGCTACAGTCTTTTATTTCAGTCTCAGCTTATATTAAGATCCATTACGTGTTTCAGTTCAACTATAGCATTCCACCGTCAACTACATTCAAACGTCCACTCAGCTCGAACAGGAAAATCCTCCAACTGATAAATCACGTCTTATGGCGCAGCGTTCTACTTAACCAAAGATCCTACAACCATAAGAAGCGTATCTTAGCTGCTATAACAATTTCACTCATCTCCGACGATATATATATATATATATATATATATATATATATATATATATATATATAGTCAACCCGAGATGACATCAGCGTGATAATCTTCAGCTGATTGACCACATAGGGACAACAGATATCGGAAAAGTTCAGCAAGAAGCCTTCGTTCTACTTCCAAGAGTAAATTACCCGAATGGCTTCAAACTCATAGACAGCTCTAACATTCTAATATTTTAAAATTTGGTAGTAGCCATATTCTTTCTTGCAATTCATCATGCGCTTTAACCCGAGAGGAAAAAAGTTTCTACTCTAAGTCAAATGCCCTGTAATTTCAGCCACTCACATTTTACGAATAAGTGCGATACAATCGCACGGATTCATGAAAATGTTATCTGCGTCAAATGTCTTTAAAATTTATCATTCGTATCTACTAATTTCCAACACGTAAAGAGAACCACCTGATGATGACCAAATAAGGTCGAAACATGCAATGCCTCATAATAGACATCGAACACAATCACACGGTGTTGTGTTGACGGACCTTCCACCCAACCATCAACATGCAGAAGGTTGCGTCCCTTGACACTCGAAGCAACTAATTGTCATAATTTTCTTTCGATGCTACGTAATTTTGACGATTAATTAAAGTTATCGAATCAAAAAGAATGTGGTTATCGAAGCGTGCATTTCGCACGGGAGAGACGAGAAATAAAATACAGTTTTTGAATGTAACTCAAAATGAAACCCTTACCGAAGTATTTCACTTTCGGTTGAAACACATTTCAATAGTTTTCTCTAAGATCGATTTAACTTTGTTTTCGCTTCTCTTCTCAAACTGTGCATTTTTTAAGAGCGTCGTTACAAAACCAAAAAACACATTTTCCTGTATATATACAACAGTCTATTTCGGTGATTTTCCAACCAAATTATGTGTGAATTTCTTGTCTCCTCTGCAATGGAACATGGCATCCCTTCCTAAACGTTCATAAGGTTCACATTGAACTGTTCAACAGGTAATAAAACACCCGTACGTGAGGAAGAATAAGGCGTGCAGACCCTTGATCTCGGAGACGCTCAAATTCCTGGACGACGCGAAAAGGTTGTCGAAGGACGACAAGGATTTCGTGACACCAAGGATTGCCCGCCCGCGAATCCCACGGGACATTCTATTTGCTGTTGGTGGGCGTTGCGACGGACGCCGGACAGATGTGATCGAAGCGTACGACGCACGAGCAGACCGGTGGACTGTGGTGAGATGCGCAAAATTCTACTCTTACCGTGGGTTGTTAAATGACGCCTCCGAGAAAAACTACTTTTCCTTATTGTTACTAAGTAATTGTTTATTTAAGCTTAATCACGAGGACTTCATTGCCTCTTTATTTCGTGTTCGTTTATTTCCATTGCACTGAACCCTTTTTTAAGAGAAGCTCCAAACACATGAATTAAAAAGAATAAATAAATTACTCAAATGCTGAGTCTCGTGTAAAATGTAAGTTCTAATAGGAATCGACGACGGATCTGAAGTTTTCCTTAAATACCGTTTACAATAAGCGTCCTACTTCAACTGTCATGGCAACCTGTCTGCTGATTTTAGACATCGTTGATCGTCAGTGGATTTCAACGTAATAAATAAAGCACTGATCAGTGTCGATGTTGGCCATCTGCGTGGTCACGCCTCGTGAAATAGAAGGCTTTGGGGTGGGGTGGGGGACGTACTGCCTCCATCTCTGCGTCGATAAAACCCAAAACACCAACATCTGTCCTTCCCAAAGTACGAACCTGAAATGTCAGCTGTTGATGAGAAATTGATTCTACGTTTGTCTGTCGTACTTGACGAGAGCTTCTCTTCGGGTCTTCCTGTTTCCACCTTTGCTCCAAGTTAATTTCTCACGGTCTTTGTCGAGTGCCACCCTCCACGGGGTAGCAATTTCGGTCCACTTTTGGGAGTTGCACCTCTGCTCCGGTGGTTGGTCGCTTGGACTCTAATGCAAGGACTTCTCATCAGTAGACCAAGTGACCCAAAGAAACGTAAAGCCATAACCTGTCGTTCCTGCAGGTGGAGGGAGTCGACTCGATCGGTCCGCGAATGGACCATTGCACGGCAGTTGTCGGTTTCGACATTTACGTCATCGGTGGTTTCGACGGCATAGAAACCTTGTGCTCATGCCGTTGCTTCAACGCTGTTACGAAGACATGCCGAGAGGTGGCGCCTATGAATGCCCGAAGGTAAGATGCAGTTTCGTAAATAAGAAACTCCTTGCAAAAGAGTCATTCTTAAAAAACTGATAGTTGCTGTCTTAGTCAAGATATAAATGTGGGCAGGGGATGTAAAATTGAACCACTCACATACAGGAGCATCGTTCAAAGTATGAATAGGTCGGAGGACGTTTGCGACAAAGTTCGTTTTAAGAATGCGATTTGCTTCTTAATTCCTTTTAATTAAGATTCAACAATGACCAGCGAACAATTGCGTTCTGCGAGAGGAAATGTATCTGAATCAGCAATAAATGAGCATAGCAGAGATTGTAATTTTTTTCGTTTCAGATGCTCTTTAAGTGTGGCAGTTCTGCGAGGTTCAGTGTACGCCATGGGCGGTTGTGGTTATAAAAGAACGGCGGAAAGATACGACCCCAAGACGGACCAGTGGTCTTTGATCGCTCCAATGAACACAGGGCGAAGCTATGCAAGTGCGGCTGCACTGAATGGTACGTAAAAGCTGTGAAACAGAAATTTGTGAATTAGTGCAGAAGGCGAGGCGTCTGTCTGTCCGTGTGTAACGACGCAAGAAATGTTGAAGGAATCACGGGATTTGAGGTTCTCACGGCGGGGAGTACGAAGATGGTTGCCGTTTGCCTTCTGCCGACGTTTCAGACGAACTTCATGCCTTCATCTTCAAGGCATTCCTCTTCGCTCTTGAACTTAGTTTCCCTCCCTCCATCGTCCCATATTCTTTCATTATCTCTTTCTTTTATCCGTGCTACGGACTTCGTTATTTCACAGACTGCAACGGCTTGAAGTTCTGAGTGCGTGATGGATTCTTCTGCTTTCGTAAGCTGTCCCTGTGCGTCGTCTTCTGCCTTTTTTAGTGTACACTTGGAGTGAATTCAAACAACCATCAAACTATCAAACTGGCTCTCAAATAATACAGATGTAATATGTTTTTGAGACAGTTAACAATCTCATGTAAATAGCACACTGTATTATATATGTAGAGCACCGCTTGGCAGCTCGTTCCGTACATCTCTGATACCAAATTTAATAAAATTCATTTCACAGAAGACGTAACTTACCATCATTTCCATTATGCATTAATTTAAGCATTTTATGCTGTTTATGTTAAATTTTATCAGTTAAACTCGTTTCCTTTGACACGCCGATGGTCTGCATTCGAAACAAAGAAACAAATGAACAGAGACAGCCGTGTCTGTGCAGTTTCTGTGACTCGAAGGGGGACTTAATAGATTTACAAATTTAAGTACGAATTGTCCCATGTCTGTGCTCTGCATGGACCAGACTTAACGCCTCTCCCTACACCAAATATGTGTACAGTTCGTGTCA
The DNA here is from genome assembly GCF_977971745.1 of Zootermopsis nevadensis. Classification (NCBI taxonomy): domain Eukaryota; kingdom Metazoa; phylum Arthropoda; class Insecta; order Blattodea; family Termopsidae; genus Zootermopsis; species Zootermopsis nevadensis. Next base: position 7,014,014 of record NW_028259153.1, on the reverse strand, counting down.
TATGGCTAATTTGTTTTTACAGACAAAATATACGTCGCTGGTGGATGTAGTGTTGGTACTATTCTAAACTCGGTGGAAGTTTATGATCCGGACACCGACCGATGGACGTTCGTTGCTCCAATGTTTTCTCGACGTGCCTCTTTTTCCTGCGTCGCCTTCCATGGCTTCCTGTACGCCCTGGGTGAGAACTCTGGACATTCTGAGTGATGTTCCTCTATCATTTTTACAGAACTTGCTGTTGTGAAATGTTTTCCTATTATTTTTGAGTTCTTGAAATTTAAAGAACAGAATTTTTCTCCCGTCATTACAGAGTTAGTTTGTCACTAATTTTACCTACATTCGTGGTTTCGATTACATTTTCCAAAAAGAACACTTAACTAACTAACTAACTAACTAACTAACTAACAACGCGTAATCTCTTGTTGTATCTCAAGTAAATTATGCCCCATTTGTCACGCAGTCCCAGTTTTAAAGGTAAATATTTCGTTCTTGTAGCAAGGAAATTTCAGTTTGCCGCGCTGTTATCCCCAAAAAGCCGATGGTTTAAAGCAGTCCCTTCGCAGTCTTTGCTTCAAGTACGAAAATAAAGTTGTAGCTGTTCCTGGTGCTAATACTGACAATGCAAGAGGGAATGAATTTTCTTTGTTGTATTTCATTCATTCGTTCCGTTTACGGAATTGCAAATTTTAAGAGCGTAAAGACGGACGGAGTTTGAAGCATCGAAGTTACGGGAAATACAAACATCTAGAAATTTGTAATTGGTAATCTTGAAGAAAAGATTCCACTTGTGACACATTGGCGTAAAAGGAAGGATAATATTAAAATGTTTTAATTAACTCGAGTATTTGGAAAGGGTTCAACTACAGACATTTGTGAATAAGGTGATGAATCTTGTGGTTCTATAAAGTTCAAACATTTCGTGGCCATTTGACAAAGTAATGAATATCAAGACGGGCCCCACTGAATGGGGTTAGAATAAGTTTCGTTTGGCAGCTTTTTTATATGCTGTGACCTGTTACTGAATGTGTGTGTGTGCAGGACACAACGAGACATCATTTGAACTCAGTACCGAAAAATATGACCCTGCAGAAGACACCTGGACCGTGATCCCTGGCATGGACTGCCATCCAGGTTACGCACAAGTCGTCGACGATATGATCTTCGTCATCTGTGATTATTATAAATATGGCAACTTCCCCCACGTCACATGTTTCAATGACAAGGAAAATCGATGGTTTGTTTCTTTGTATGATTGTTCAGGGCTGTACAATCACAAACTGTTACTTTCGAAAAGCTCTAGGAAGTGAATTATTTCCGGTCAAGGTATCCGCGATCTTGCGGATGCAGGGCCTTGTAGTGTCGAAGAAACTGACCGACGTTTCAGAGGTTCATACTGCTTACTCAGGGCCTCGAATACAACGCACGAATAATGTCTGAGAGGAAGGGGGTTGAATGAACGCAGGCAGGGCGATGTTGCGGACAAGCAGAATCTATAAAGCAGAGAGCAAATGACTAGAAAATGCTAATCAGACGTGAGCCGTGACTGCATTAATAAGAACCTCTTTGACTAAGTTTCTTTGATCAGTGGCTCTCTCTTGGGCAGGAAGTGTCTGGCGTTCAGCACATCAGCATCGCCATAATCATAGGATTTCATCAAAGTGCTATTCCAGTTTCAGGTTTAACGACGCCTATCAGTCTCATGTTCCCATTTCTGACGGAGGTTTATTTACAAATGGCTTTCTCTTGGCGTGTTTGACCACGCAGTCTCCTACCATCTGTTGACGGAGTTAGTAAGCAGCTCCAAAAACATCTCAGAAGACAAATTTATTCATACTTGTTTGTGCAAGAGTCAGAATTTACACAGAAATTCATTTTATTATGGTTTTTGTCTGCCTTATGTGTAGCAGAACTATTTTTGGTGGAACAAATTTTTTTTTTCAAAATATATTGCTAAAAGAGGGAAATATTGTTAAGGGCTCATGTATCAAACAAGACACGCGTATCTCTCCAAAAAAGCGTGTGATTAAATTTATTATTCTGACCGAAGGTAATGGCTTAATGAAGTGTTCGAAACGTCGCTAGCCAGAACACAACTCATTTGACAGCCTATTAAAATAGTGGTAACCTCTCCCTCCACTCTGATTGTAATAAAATGTTTTACGTTATAATAGGACGTTGGCCGGGGTTTTATGTGCATGAGTGAAAGAAAGATCACGTGGGAACTGTTCTGAAATATGGTGTGGGAATGAATTCCGATTGGGGGAATTTTTGTTAAGGTTTTCTGGAAACAAATTATAAGCAACGACATTTCGGTGGAAGCTGTGCCCTTAGCTTCAAGCAGTTTCCCATCCTACATAAAGGCAGAGCCAACCCATCAGACATGGATATTTGTAGGGCAAAACATTTTACGACTCACAAAGATAATTCTTTTATTCTTATTCTACACCGAAATCTCTGATATTTTAGAACCCCAAAAGTAAAAGTATATATATAGACATATTTTCTGTAACTGTGTCCGCGAAATGTGGTAAAAATTGTCTTGAGTGTAGATTATACTAATGGACGATGAAAGAGGGTTTGTTTTCACTTTTAATATTTCAAATTGCAGGCACGAGGCGGCAGACATGAATGTTCGTAGATCCGGGATGTCGACTTGTGTCATCAGGAACCTACCGAATGCAAGCGACTACGCCTACAAGCACAGAGACAAATCGATGGAGGCGAAATGCAAAGGAATGTTGGATTCGGAATGTAACCGTCCATCTGCTGATGTAGCCACGGGTTCGAACCCAGTAGCTAGGCCGGCGCTGGTGCGGTTAAAACGTTTGTTACTTCGGTGCGCGGAGAGGGTTAAAGGTTTTCTCAGGATACCTTGACATAGGGTCAGTCGGTGGGCGAGGATCTCCGACTCTCAGGGAATATACGGAGAGGCCTTAATTGGAGCGGCGCTCGCGGGAGGGCAGCGAAGTCGCTGAGGTGGTGAAATTCTTCACGACACAGTTGCTGTCACTCAATTTATTCACGAATTGAGACACGCTGATGAAAAGACACAATTATGTTCATATTCAGGCAGTGCAATGAATGGGCTGTTTATGTACTGAAACTTTTCGAACAAAACACGTCTGCACGACTTGAAGACCGACACTTTTAAAGACCCCGCAACAACACAAACGCGCTATAAATACCCCCGCAACTTAAATTTTGTATTTAATATGGCGATCCGATTCGTCCCCCAAAATCACCCCATAACGTTGAAAACGCTCCGAAAAGCCATATTCTGGTCCCAGTCGCAGTGAGGCGTCTGTTCTAGGGCAAACGTCATTCTATATCTGGAAAGGCTTAAGTTTTCGCCTCGTAAACAACTTTTACGAGGCGAAAGCTTTGTGAGTGTCACGGAAGGTCTCGAGGAAAGACGTTGAAGCGACTGACTGTCGCCACTCTCTTCCAATCCAATAAATTAACAAAGCCAAAATTCATAAAATCATTCACATTTGGATGAAGTAAGGCGTTCCAAATATAATCTCATCGCGCCTCCTTCGTTTGTACAAACCGGAATAATATGCCAAAGCCAGGTTTACCCTTTTCATTTTAACTTCAGCCCGTTCGGGACTCGAACCACGAACCTGGACTGGCACAGGAAAATCAGTAGTTTGCAGTTTATTACAACCACGATGAACACATTCATTTTAATTTCTTTCCTTACGAAAATTATGTAGAAAACTAGGAATTGATGTAGGAGCTACAAAAAAAAATAAAGAGAAGTATTGTTTGCAGCAAAGAAGGAAAAATTATTTCGCCTCGTTATTTTCTGCTCAAGAAGTCTTATTGAAATTAATTATTTTACAGACGTTTATTTTTATCTAAAATATTACCATTCATCAACACAGAGCAGTTTCACCTTGCGTCTTGTATTAAATAAATCCACTTGTGGCGACATGTTTCGAGTTACGAAACCGTCTTCATGGTATTAGGGGAAGATTCATGACCATCGTTTACAAAAACGTCATTATGAAGGCAAGAGACTGTGAATTTTGTATCGATTTCTGATCTACGTGTGATATTTTAAAAAGAATTTTGAAAATTCATTTGGCTGATATGCCCCAATATACCGGATAATTGTGCCATGTGCCTGAGGAAGAACCAACTGTAATCGTCTAGCCATGAAGTCGAGCTCGGACTATGACCACCCATCAAGGATGAAGCAATGTTTCCGTTTTCAATACATTCACTCCCGCACATGTCGCGAAGGGTCAGTGGAACATTTGTCAGTCAGCTGTCCTTTCGAAAAATCCACATCCAAGAAGTTCGAAATATCTTTCAACTGGTCATTGTAGGATTTCACCTCTGGGAGGTCCGATCCCTATTAATTGGGTTTATGCAAGAGTAGGCATAAGTGACCTAGCGTCACCACGCGATGTAAACTGTCAGAGTTGACCTCGGGTATCGAACCGACCAATCAGAGACTTGAATTTAAAATATCCCACCAATCACAAAACTAAGGGAAGTCGAACCAATGATGTTACAAAATTTCAGATTTCGGAATGAGTGGGGAAATTAATTTATTTGAGACGCAGACTTCTTTTGAGAGGAGTCGTCAGTTATCAGCTATCAGTTGTTGCAAGTTGAAACGGTATCACGGACTCATCGGTGTATTACATTAACTTTGACCACTATCGCGCGGAGAATTTAAATAAGCAATCACCTGAAAATAAATACCTAAAGCCTCAGCTGAGGCGATCTTTAATTAAATCCCGCAAACCCAGCATAAAAGTCTCATAAATCCCTTCATCGAAACCAAACCCATCTTGGCAACAAAGCAAAGAAGAAAGCGAACGGTTTCACAACCTCTTCAAATGCCATGCTTTCAGTTAACAGATGTATTTATTTATTTGTGGTATTTCGTAAGGTACTTTTATGTATTTTAATGAAAAAGTTCGAATACTACCACAAAATACACAAAACCAAGAACTTTAATTTCGTTAAGGCACATACAGAGTAATAGGAAAATGAGACAGCTCTAATCAAACGGGAACTCAATTCATGTTTCCGATATAAAATCAAATACAGAATCAGCTTAACAGATCATAAGCCAGACCTGAAAGAAGACTTCACGCACCAATCCTGCTTCTTAACTGCTTTGGTTACGAAATGCGAAAGTATTTCACAAGAGAGATGTGAAACTTCTATAGGACAGACAGTCCTAATTGTAATGGAAGAATGTGGGACCGGATCTCGAGGCCTTTTTATTTTCACAGACTGAATTGCTTTTAAAGAATGGAAGTTGTAATTTAGCAAAGTGAAAGAAAGTCCCTTGGAACATATCTGCAATAATTTTACAAAATAAATAAAGCATAAGATAAAGATTTTGAACATCACAGATTTATGTTCAACAGAATATAATGCTGCGCAAAAGATGCAGAAACTCCCCGAAGGATAAATATTTTGCAGATGTGATGTGTCATGACCTTTCTTCTACATGTAATACTGCATTGGTCACTGACACTAATGCCATGTTAGCAGTGAAAAAGTGGTATTATACTTCTTTGCAATATTCATGTGTGACTCACTGCTGGATGCAGAAAAGCTTAAACAATAAGCACAAAGTGTGACAGAAAAATCGTAAGAACAGTCTTTGGTGTTCAACTTCCCCTGCTGAAACAGTGTGACTACACAGAATCTTACTAAACAAGAGCTGACATTAGGACAACAAAATGTCAGTATCAAGTATTAACAGAAGAAAAGAATGGCATTACCATTCACCTTGCAAAGCTCAAATGGGTCTTGCACAATAAAACAGGTGTATCAAAAGGGACCATGAAAACTGCTACAAGATCACTGAAACTATTTAGGGTTTGAGGTTTTCATGGCAGTGGGTCTGAAAATGACTGTCTTCTGTGTTCTGTAGTCTGGTAGAAGTTTGCCAACATTTCAGAGGTCCTTGCTGCTTCCATCATCGTCGCCCGGATGACGTAAGACATCCATCTTCATCGCTGAAACCATCCGTGTCTAATACAGAATGAAGTATTACACTGCACCATATTCGAGTACTGCAAGGGAGCGAGCAACTCCTTCCTCATTTGACTCAAAGTATTTTGTGACGAGACACAGCTATCACTTACAGTGGAAAGATAATGCAATGTAAAGTTTGTCCCACTATACGCCATGTAGGCGTTTGGGGTGAGAGGAGGTATAGCTCCTCTCTTCCTTGACCTCGGCACTAGATGGGGGTGAGTGGTCAGCATCACGCCCCGGCCGGCTTTACCCCCGGGAAAGGATCCCGGTACCCATTGTAGAGGAGGCTGGGTGGGCCCCAGAGCCGGTCTGGACGCAGAGGCTAGAGGAAAAATCCTCTGCCCCCGTCGGGGATCGAACCCCGGTCGTCCAGCCCGTAGCTAGTCACTATACTGACTGAGCTATCAATGGCACTTAAAAAATATCCATACAGCAGAAATACTTATGATCATAAACCACCAAAAACCAAGTGTTACAATACAATGGAATGTACTAACCAGTTGCTTAAAAATTATTTTCCAGATGTAGTTCCAAAAGAAGCAAATTACAGGGAATTCCATTTAAAATGAAGCCCCAGCTCCTATACATGAAACTCCTAGAAAACAAAATTATGAAACAAATGGCAATATTAAAGCTGCATTCTGCTACTACAGATGATGAACTATTTTAAATTTGTACGGCCATAATTTGAGGCATATTGTCACTCGATTAACACTTGTCACAGACAAACACTTTCTCTGTCCCAAAACTTTGTTAACTTTCTGTGTATTGTCTTATTTTGCACTTCCATCAGAGGATATGCATTGCTAAATGCCTAACAAACAGCTGAAAATTATTCTGGTGCAAAGAAATGCTTGAGAATAAACATCTTCTGCTCATGATACACCTTGTTTGCACACGCACAGCCCAACAGCTGTGAGCAAGGGCAATGGAATGTCATGGGGAAGGTTGAGAGAGTTCATTACGCTGGGAGGAATATGCTTCTGATTCCATTTTTGTACCATGGTACATGATACTAGGTTGCATATTCAATGGTATACCCTACATATAATAAATTTTACAAGAAAACTTTCTGCGTTATCTTAAGTTATCTCACCAGCTACCTCACAACTTATAGCATGTTGTGTTGCTTACCACCATTTCAAAGGTACATACTGCCTCCATCTTCACATTCCTAGAAAACAATGGCAATGTGACTGCATAGTGTCATAATCCAGAAGACCACAATCTGTACATATAAATCTGTTTCCCAATGTTATCACATTCTCTCATATACCCCATGCATTTCCTTCCAAGAGAGGGAAAATAAAGCCAAACTTCGGATATAAGGTTTATTTGTAAGAAATTTGGCAACAGAATTCATTAACATACCCAGAAGCCAAGCCAAGCACAACTTCAGTGTACACGGGTACTTTTCGCATATGACGGAAGACTCAGAAATATAAATCAAGTTGTCATCCCTGGAGAAATGGACATGCATGCTGCATCTATACATAAGCCATTTGAAGCTGCAATGAAAGACAAAACAAGTGATGGTTGAATTTTTGAAAGCATTCATTCACACCAACAACGAAAATCAAGTGGCTCAACACTTAACAGTTTTGCACGTTGATAAAAAGTGAATGGGCATTCATGCTGCTTGTGTTAACTTGAAAAAGAGTTTTAAGAAGTTGATGGCACAGAGGATGACCACTCATGTGACAGCAATCCTGACCATGTCAAATCAGCTGATGATGGCAGCAGTGGGGAACAGTAATTATAAGTATACTTCTTAAGGACTGTTTGAGTAGCAAAACATTTAACATACACCACTTTCTTCTTTCAGGATAAATGCAGGTACGTGAAATGGATTGGGATATTGTCCTCAGTGGTCTGGCTAGTAGTTGTGCCACCAGTCTACTAAAACTGGAGGAATATGAGATGTTTTCTCTTCTCCATTCCGCAGAAGCTTTACTGTTTGCTTGGACGTGGCTTTATGAAGTATGCAACTTAACTGCTACATCATTTGACCACGTTTTCATGCACTAGAGGATCAGAGTTTCCAGGCTTCGCATTCATTTGTGCCTCACAAACAAGGAAACTTAGAGAATTTGCTCTTTAAACATGGGTAGACTGTGTGGTCCCCACCAAAAAATATCTCAGTTGAGCTGTGTACTGTGCAAGTACTTTTCCTTTCTTGTAATGACATTAAATTAGTCCCTTTGTTTTAAGAATAATATTTTTGGCATCCTAAAACCCTTTGTTACTAAACAGTCAGTTTTTGGAAACTAGATAGAAATGCTATTCCATGTTTTTTAGAAAAACTATTGTCAAGAAGAACATTCTTGGAGAAACTAAAAACATTGAAATATGGGAGAGACTGCCAACCTACATACAACCCTAAGAGTGAATATAAGGAAAACAAAATGTACACCGGGAACCTTTGCTTTGCAATATTATTTTTACCAATGGTTAACAGCTTGCAACAATCTGAGAAAAACTGATTTGCTGACAATGTTTGATGTTTCAAAAAAGTTGAAATGTTTTGAATTTCAGGGGCCTTTAACAACCATATGACTTACGTGCTTCACGAAAAGAAAAGAAAAACACAAATCTTCGGCAAAAACATTTACAGTACACGATGGTCATTCTTTATTTAAGCCACCAAAGAAATTATGAGCTTCTGGAGATCCAACTTACATTTAGTAGTTCAGAATATAATAAAAGAGTTTGTAGAAACTGAGAAAAATTTTGAAATGGGTTACACGACTTGCCAGATCAAGAACTGCCATTGAGAGGTCAAGAATAATCTGAGTTGCCCCTTGACAGAAGTAATTGTACAGAATCTTTCGAACTGCTAGATCATTATGATCCTCTGCTGAATGAGAACTGTTTCCAAAGGCAATTCAAAAGGATTTGTTAAAAGCCCTCCATGAAGTGAGCTAGGTGACATCTGAAGACAAATTCAAGAACCACCTAAGATTGGCTGAAACTTCTGACCTTCATTTTGTCATGAGGTACATTCATGATAGTAACAGGTCTTATTGCTAGAATCCTTTCTTTCTGTGTTAACAAATTCTTACATTTTGGTTCATATATTACAGACAGAAGGTCTGGGTACAGATTTTATTCACAAAATAAGAGAAATTCAAAGTCACATGCAAAATGAACATGACACACTGTTCTTAATTTTCTGACAAAAACCAGGGAAATGAAGAAGGAAAATCCTGACATAAGAAATTCTGCAGAAGAGAAGTACAGAAAACCTTTCTACAAAATTATTGATAACCAAATCAGTCATCCATCAGCTTGTTTCTGAAGTACAGAAACATGAATTTTGCTGTTACTACATAAGTGACAAATTCTACATACACAAGTTTATGGCTGCCTTTCCTGAACAGCATACACAAAAACTGCCCGTGTATTTTTTGATTTTGCATTGCTGAAAAACAAACTGTCCTTTATGTCTCTGGTTACTTACCTCATTGTGCAAAACAGAGTAGTTTCTTCGCAACAGTATGGCCATATTTTTTGAACAACATTACAAACTAGTTGATTCAGTATCCACCATTCCAACTGCAACATCATAGATCCAATGAAGTTTTTCAGCTCATAAAAGAGGTAAGGTGGCAAGACATTGGTCATCTCGCTCTGTAATCAATATAAAAGCCTTATTTGTAGACCTAATGAAGAATCCTGTTTCTATGATCACGTCATTTGAAAAAATCATGGCAGTGCAAACCGCAGCAGAGTTGCATTCTGACTCTTGACATGTATTTTCCTTAGGCCGTAGGCATATGTTTCAAATCCTGGAGTGTGACTGGCAGCCTGTAGCATGGAATTTAAATCCTACATTCTTGTGCAGAAGAGGTTCATGCCGGAAATATATAGGAGTATCCAGAACACATTCTAGGATTATTCAAGCTTACAAAAACAGCAGATTCTTATCAATGTTTTTCAAACATAACCTCTCTTTTATTCAACTCCCCACACAATTTAAAGACATTCCTTCTGAATTGACACCTTGTCACTTACAAATCATCACTGATAAATTTGGGCTGTTAATACCACAATTGTTACACTATATTCACATTCACATTTGCAAGTAAATCTATATTCTGTGTTATGCATTAAAATCACTTTTCTCTCACAAATATGGCATTATTAGAATTAAGAGCACCACAAAATATAACAAGGTTACAAATGCCACTGTACTCATTTACAGTACCACATATAATATTGGTCAGACTTAAGTCTCTCATAAGACAAGCACATCAAATACATCCTAATGCTCATGTACTTACACAACACATGCCAAGTTCAGACAGAGATGAATCCCTTGCGGACAAGGATTCCTCCATGCTCCCAGCAGGTTTCCTGTTCTGATATCAAGTCAGTCTGCCAACTGTTGCTACTGCTTCTATGGCAAGCTGTATGAAGGTCAGGTTACATACAGCATGCCGCTCAGAAGGATCATTCTATTTCATGTAATCTGCTACTCCTAGAAAAAAAATACATTCACATTCAAAAAATAAAGATTCCACCATACATGTATCACACTCCTCTAAGAACACACAGTTAACACTTCTACCTTAGCCAATAAGCACGCACCTTCCATTTTCAAAAGACAGATTTTGTCATGTTCACTACCAACCCATTCACAAGTTAACACTTCTAATATACGTCACGACTGTGAAACAAAAAGTAACCTCCCTATCTCACAGATTCATACTGGAACATTTCTTTTCCCCCCCTCCCCCAAATTGCAAAAAAAAAAAAACGTTAGACATGTGGGCTGACATTATGCCACACCACATCATAAAATTTTTACTAAAAACTCTGCCACTCCTTCCCACACACACACACACACACACACACACACACATCAGTCCTATGCAACTTCAGTTGCCACTGATTTTAGTTTCACTGTGCTTTAAAGCCTTTCTTCTTTCCACAAATATGGTGATATTTAAAATCTGATCACCAGGAAATACAACCAAGTTACAAACGACACTGTTATGATAAACAGTGCCACATATTCTTGGCAGACTTAACTCTATTACATGACAAGCACATCTAATACATCATATTGCTCGTGTACTTACACAATGCACATCAAGAAGAGACAGATAAATCTGTAGCAGACATGAGTGCCCTTCGTGATCACAGCCAATTTCCTGTTGTGATATTAAGTGAGCCTGCCAAGTGTACTGAACATACTCCACTGATTTCCTGGCAAGCAGTAGGCTGGTCAGATGACAGACAGCTTTCCCCTCAGTAGAATCCCAAGGATTAATTAAGATTCTTCTCTCAGCTATTCTCAGAAGACAAAATGCATTCATTTTTAACTATCACGTTTATCCACCCAAACAGCATTCATATGACGCAGTTGATTGAATATGTTCTTTTGTTCTGGGGACACACCACACATGCAGCATTGCTAAACAAGCATAATTCACATTCCAAGGCGAACATATTGAAATTCTTCAAGTAACTGTACAAGGCACCAAACCCGCAAATAATAAACAATTCTGAGTATATAAATGTCACTTATCAATGCCTCGTGGCGTCTATTTAATCATCGTCACATAACCTCAACCGACTAACGAGAACATCCCCTAATTTCCAGTCTCTTATTCCGTAACATAATAACAGCCACGAAGATCACCGTTCGCACACAGAAACTTACAGCAATGATTCTTGCATTATGGCATTTCAAGACTGAATATTTGCCATTATGAACTCACATACATTTATCACGCAAATATCTCCCCACAAGGCAAAACACTAACAACTCGCTAAACATAAACTTCATACGCCAGTCACACCACACCTCCAAGACTCCAAAGACTAGATCACGCAACAAATCTTACCAACTTCTGACTTCCTTTCACTCTCTGCTAACTTGGCCACAACGAAATCTAGTAGCGAACCAATAAACTACGTATCGCATCGACATAACTGATCGAACCAGAATCAAAATATACCACACGCCTCGTAGCTGAGGAGTTAACGTGCGAGAGACTGCGGAGGTCGACGTCGGCAGTTCGAGAACCAGCCGATTGTTACAGTAGTTTTGAGTTGTAGAAATAAATGATTGGCATAAACGGGTTTGGTATTCTATGCTTTACCTAACTGATTTCTGCCCTCTAAAATAAATTACAGAGGGTTTAACTGGTAGGGGATATGGGAGCCCAAGATGAGAGGAACGAGGTGATTATGCAAAAATATATTTATGAGGAAGCAGCCAAAGTGGTCCACCAAACAGACATCATTTCATTTCCAGGAAAACAATCTTTAACCAAAATCACGTGTTCAAAGCACTTTAGTCGAAAAAGAAAAAATCCAGCCAAGTAAATCAACAAATCTGTCATCTACTGGGCTTGAGATTTTTGCAAGCAAATCCAAATTCATAACAAACAGCACACCCCAAACTTACAAGTTTTGTAACCTATCCCCTTGCTCAACACAGCAAACTCCTGTAGTTCTCACGCTCGCCGACAAAAACGATCTTTGAACGTACACGGGATAATTGGCTGTCAACGCTTCTATTGTCTGCCTCGGACAACGCCGGCGATAGATTCTCTGCTAACAAGGCTTATCTCAAGAAGTGTTCCGACTTGCTTTTTTTGTTCTTCTCAAACTTGTCCTGGTACAGCGAACATCGCTTGTATCTGCTGATCCCACAGCAATTGGGTTATGGCGACCTTGAACGGCTCATAACTCTTCAAATCTTTGTGTATCGCCGTGCACCATTGTTTAGCATAGCCATCCGTTTCTGACTTAAAAGCAATCGGGAGTCGAACCGAATCTGTTTAGAACGGTCGCTGTAAGTTGGAAGCACAAGATCTAACAAGTGCGCACGTGACACTGCGACGGGCCTTGCTTAACCAATCCCTGCGTAGTAGTTGTATTGTCGCTGCTACAATCTACAGGTCCATCCGACATGTACTTAATCTAACTTCGCGTTCTCTCTGCAAACAGGCGTTACTGATTGGGTTGAGGTCCCGGGAACTAACCATTTGAATTGTCACTAGAGGGCCTGTCTTTCTCACTGGTAGTTGGCTGGTCCGAACGTCTACGAGCACCTGATAATTTCTCCTCCATTTTGCCTAATCTAGACGTTACTTCCTCTATCTTGGATTGACTATCCTCCGCAGGGTCCACACGATCTCGCAGTCTACGTAATTTAGCCTCGTCCTCAATTGCAGTGACGGGGATAATTTCCATCTCCTTTCTAAAATTTTGCAATTCCTGCCGAAAAGTCTCTAACTCACTGTCTACATCTCGCCTATGCTCGACTATTTCTTTGTTCATTTGTTCATTAATTCGCCTGGTTTCCGCCATGATCTCTCGCATCTGCTCATTCACTCTGGCAAACTTTCGCTCAACTTTCTCGTTTACAAGTTTAATTTCACGTCGGGTACCTTCTCTAAGACTCGCCATTTCTCTGGATAATCTGTCTGCAGTTGATTCTATACGATTTACAATACCCTCATTCGTATCTCCGTCCTCCTGCCTGATTCTCTCCCTCTCCTTTCTATGTTATAGAAAAGCGTCCCAAATTGTAGCTCGCAAGTCTGCTTGTGATTTTTGCAATTCGTTATCATCGTTCTTTCCACTACGGCATTCTCTCCCCCGGCCAAAGATGCCATCGGTTCCCGGAGTGGGCCTTCTACGTCTGCCGACACACGTGGTCCCTGCGGTTCCCCTGTTCCATACTGCTTGCAGTGCAACCCATAAATACAGAATGCAGCGTTAAAGTTGCTAAAGCTGATGGTTCATGCACGAAGTGTCGTGAAAACTAAGAACTTGAGTTCAATGCGTAACAGGAGCCAAAGTCGCTTGTTGCTTTTCGGTTTTAAACGATGATGAACCAACTGACAAGTGTGAAATCTTCTTATTAACTGCTGGCGTTATATTGAGGGAACGTAAATTCTGTTTCTGGGAATTAAAATCGTAGATCCTGCTTTGATAAAAGCGCCGGAAAATCTTTTTGATGGATCCGAGACATGATTTATTTAGACTAGACACATTTGAAATTTAATTGGGTAATGACTATTTCGATAAAGAGGTTTTACTTGGCGCTAGTAGAAATTTGGGGATGAGTGAGGTTTTCCGAGCTTTTCCTCAGTTGTAAGGCAAATACAAGAGTATAGTTCAAAAGGAGGACGGCCCGCCAACTTCAAATCATTGAGTCCTTCAGCTGACGTGAGCGACTTATGGGTTCAAATTCCAGACAACTCTCCAACCAAAATTCTTTCCAAGAAGGACGAGTTGCCTCACGCGATAATTCTCATCAGCAGCAGCAACAGATCGTCAAGGCTTTCGCCCTGATCAAAACCCTCGTTTAAATCATGAGGCTCATTTACCATTTCCAGCAAAGCGATTCTTACGCAGGAATGGTGTTTTCTTAAGAGAGACTCGGGTCTGTGACCTTAGATCCTGTAATTTCCTCTCCGAAACGAAAGATTTTCGCTCTCTTAACGCAGTTGCGTTCCTGTCAACATAAACCATTCTTCTTGTCAGGAGTCGAACCCAGTGTCGAGGCCTCCGTTTCCGTAATCTCCTCTTGGAGGCAAAAACTCTGATCCTGGCGCCATTGTTCTGTCTCGCTTAGTTTCGGTGTTAAAGGAACCGCCCTAGCCGGAAATCGAACTCAGGACACTTTCCCCAGAGTTCTGACCTTCCTGTGTTCTCTCATTTGTCTTAATGAATAATCGGGCCACGTTTCTTCTTCACGGGCCACAAGCGAACGAGTAAAGAAATGTCAACCCTCAATTTCGAGTCTACACATGGCCGGTAGACTCTGCGGTATTTACTAAGGAGGAAATAAGACGGGTCCTTACAAATTCATCTTCTGGGTCTCAGACAGTTTTCGGGCTTGTGACCTTAGTCAGTCAAATCTTTCCCAGGAACAAGAACAGAATTTGCCTTAGCGCCATTCGTCCCTAGTGGTCGCTATCCGAACAACAGAAAACATCTTTCCCGGGATTCGAACGAGGGAAACATTTTCTCTGACCCAGCGCCCGGGCCCCTCAAAAATCATCTTTAAAATTAATCAAGTAAAATAAAACCGGGCGTTATTTTTAAATAAGGGCAATGAAATTGCAATCTTCTCATTATTTTTAAACGTGTTCTCTTCTTATAGGAAAAGAACTTAGAATTAATTATTGAATGTAACTAAATTATAAGTTAGAGTAATTCTCATTGTATTTTTTAACTACCAACAATATGTAAATATGGATCGACAACAATGGTTATGTTACCTAAGAAACTAATTGTTACGTCATCTGTTTACTCGGCATTGTTGTGTTTAATTATCGCCTTCAACAATCCGCTTTCGTCATTCTGTTAAGAGCTGAGCTGTGAGTCGCTTGTAGAAGAAGTGCGTCGCAGAGTAGACAATTTCGTGCTGTTAAAACCTTTTAGAACATCACAAGTTCTTTTCTTATATAGGAATTATTAAGAAATCTGTAATCTTTGCCAGTGGACGTCGTGGTCTCTTACATTTGAACAAAGTTTGAGGTAAGGGATTCCTATTTATTATTAATGTTCATCACATTTCATGTTTTCGTCTGCATTTGTGAACTCGTGTAAGAGAATTAAACTTTTTTAACACAATTTCAATTAATATTAGATTGACTTCTGTTTGTTCACGGCATCATTTATAATAAAAGAATATTCCAGTAGGCAATTAACTTTTTAAAAGAATAAAAATGAGTTTCGTAGCTCAGAATCTTAATAAAAATATGTCGATGCTAAGAAGTGGGGTTTATATTCTGAACAATAATTCTAACACTTTACATCTCTTGATACATCGACATTATTAAAGCGTTTTAGGGAACCGCGAAGAATTCTTATTTCGGATTTAAAAGCCTAATTATCGACGAATCTCCCTCTCATTATCTCCCTACATCAGCAGATAAAATCCGGGGAATGTTTGCTATTATTGAGTGCAAAGAATTTATGGGTGCAAAACGTGGTCTGTCACTTTGAGGGAGGAACACAGACTGAGGGTCTCTGAGAACAAAGTGTTGAGGAAGATGTTTGGACTCAAAACGGGAGTGGGACAGATAAGAGAGAAAATGCATGACGAGCTCCTCACCCGATGTTGTTGGGGTAAGTTGAGTGTTTACAAGGCCTGAAGGGAGGAGACCTCTGAGAAGACCTCGGCGTCAGTATGAGGATAACATTAAGATGGATCTTAGGGAGATGGGTCTCAATGGAGTGAACTGGATGCAACTGGCTCAGGATAGACCCCGGTGGCGGGCTTTTGTACACACGATGATGAGCCTTCTGGTTCAGCAAAGGAAGTGGGCTGTTCTTCGACGAGCCGAGTACCAATCGACTTTTCACAGAATATCTTGCTCATTGCAGTGTGTGAGTAGCGTGATGTAGGCCTGATCTACGCATGCGTTGGAACAACGTAGAGCTGTAGTGACTGTTCCCAACTGTAATTATCGCATTTATTTCATAAATTTAAATTACATTTTGTGCTCGTGGTTTATATAAATGTTTAACTTAGGCAGGAAAGTCCTTAATCATGTAAGCTCTTACGCACTTTTAGTTCTACAGAGAGAGAAGAACTCGAAAATTTTATGCTTACGAAAAGGTGTAGCCTTCTTTTTGCAAAATTTATTTCTTAACTGCCTGGTCCTGCATCAAAAGTCACGCAATTTCTACGGCATATTCTATTCGTAATTTTTTAAAATCGGTTCACGAAAGTAGAAGCATCTAAGACTTTATGGATTACATTGATATTTTATACGTAATGTCTACGTAGTTTACATAAAAGAAGATTTAACTTTAAGCGAGTGATGACAAACACGCGGCATGACTTAATATTGCCTGAATCAGTCACACCTTCAGGGTGATTAAGCCAAGAAGAGTGAGATGTGCGGGGCATGTGGAGTGCACGGATGGGGCGAGAGGTGTGCACCGGGTATTTTTGGAAAGCCTGGGTAGAAGAGGTCACTGGGGAGACCTAGACGTAGATGGGAGGATAATCTCAGGCGGGATCTGTGGGAGACAGGAGTTGAAGGAGATTGGATTTTGTTAGGCCAGGACAGGGATCGGTGGAGGGCTTTTGTTAGTTCGGTGATGAAACTTCGTGTTCCGTAAGCCGTCTAGGTAGTTAGTTAGATTAGTCACATTTAGAGCTTTGTCATTTTGTATTGAATTTCAACAGGCATTTCTATAAAAAAGAAACAAACTCAGCTTGAGAATCTAACAGAAGCCTAGGTAATCAAATGCCTCGCCTTTTATGAAACATGAAGTTTCATGTCCGTGTTTACAAGACCCCGCCTCTAAGCCACATACTCAAGCAGATGAAGACAATCCACACCTTCATTCTCCACCCTCTAAGATCCATTTTAATATTATCCCAGCAACTCATAGGACTCTCAAGTGACCTTTTCCTTTCAGGTCTACCGATTAAACAGTTGCACTTCTTGTCTCCGTCATGTGTTCTACAAGCCCAGCCCATCTAATCACCCTTGATCTGACAGCCTACAATTTATTAATTAGTGAAGACATCTATAAAGCTCCACATTACGCAATTTTCACCATTCCGTTGTCAGCAACTCTCTCGCAGGACCGCATATCCTTCTCAGTACCGTGTTCCCTCTCAGTCACTCCCAGTTGATGTGCACACGCGTCAGTGTGAAGAAAAACCTGTAACAGCGATCGACTGTCTTTTCAGGAGATGGAGATTAAGCGAGAAAGCGGCTGTCCTGAGCAAGATGGCGGCAGGTGCACGTGCACCAAAGCATTGGTCCGTCTGAACGAGCTGAGAGAGAGGAACTTCTTGTGTGACGCGGTGTTGAGGTCGGAGGATGGCGGCGTCTTTCCAGTCCACAGAGTGATTCTGTCGATGCGTAGCGAATATTTCAGGTTAGTTTATTTACTGACGTGGTTTATTAACACGTGAATTAAGGACATAATAGACGTCAATTCGTATGTGAAATGTTTTATCCCCTCTGATGCAGAAACCTGTATTTTTATACGGCTGAATGTCTTTTGTTATTCGTTCATTGTCATGAAATCTCACGGCGGAGAGGAAGAAGAAGAAGAATGTCTTCTGGACGTTGCGCCGTAGAAACTGAGTGGCATTTCAGGCGTACTTACTGCCTTCTTTCCTTAATGATGGAGGCAGTAAGCACCTCTGAAACGTCCGATAATTTCTACGAGACAACATCCCAGAAGACGTACGTGGTTTTTGAACTAATTTTTAAGTGCGGTTGTACCGAGGTGACAGTCAATCGATCTGAAGGGAGAATTAGAATCCATTTCCAAAACGTCTTGGTTTTAATACATAAAGGCGACCGACAAATTCCAGAAGAAATTTATATCTTAATTGCGTCATGTTTGTGTTCATTAATACAATAATTTATTTACCGTCTTTACATAAACTTAAAAATGTTGTTAAAATTACTTAAAATTACTGCTTTTAATACTATTTTGTGATTCTTTTACTTCTTTTACTTATATTACGATATATTACGTAATAACTCTTTAAATTAGTAAGTTATTCTATTTCCTATGTCATTATCCAAAATCACGATTTGAAAATTAAAATCAATTTTACAGATTTAAATCATCCGGGCACAGCCTTCAAATTTAATGGAAGAGACTTAAAAAAGCAAACAAATAAAACAATTCAATATACGCAGAGCAAGAAGTGCAACAGATTTTAATTGATTGACCTGATGATGATGAGATAACATCGAAACATGTCGTCAATGTAAAATGTAACAAGATCTAGTATCTAAGGAAAAATGTTATAATTTTAAGTAATTTTAACAACATTTTTAAGTTTGTGTAAAGACGGTAAATAAATTATTGTATCCAGAAGAAAGTTGGTAATGCCCGGAACATTGAAAGCTGCTGTGTGTTGCTATGTCTGAAACAAACTATAACAAAGATCTTCGCGAGAAATGTTTCATTGATAGGAGAGAATCGATCGAGAATTTATGCATACGTTAATTTGCTTGTTTTAAATAAAATCGCGGTGCGTTCTCGAAATGAGAAATGAATTTTAACCGTGAGCCATTGCTTCTGTTTTCCAAGAGACGTTTCTCACGTCATGTTACAAGCTGTGGCCGTCTTTCAGTTTTCCGACAATCAAATCTTTCGGTTTGTCTTGCACTGCAAAGCCCTTAATTTGTAATAGGAAATTGTTTGTTTCTTAAAGGTCACATAGAAACATGGGCTTTTCTTTTAAGTTGTTTATTGTCGGGAAAATGTTTTTACAGAACAAATAGATTTCATATCACGAACTGATCAATCAGTGGAATGTACAGCCCGCGATGTGTGTTGAAATATTTGCGTTGGCTTTAAAATATCTGTAGGGGTTGTTATAACTTCAGATATCTCTTGAAGGCGTCAAGGGTAAGTAAGAAACGAGGGTGGCTATTCCATAGTTCAAATGTTCGCTGCTTGCTTTCCGATTTTTAAGTTAAAATCTTATAAGCCTTCGCCCGCTCTTGAACCTCTCGCAGTTAATCCGGTCCCATTCGTACACATTCTGGGATTTTTTTATTTATTCAGGTAACAAAAATTCATCCTCCACATTGACGAAAGGATACTTTTATTTGGCTACGTGAGTAAAAAAAAACTGAAACTTTATGCGCATGACCTGTAATTTTCTGCTCGCCGTTTTTCCAAATCGACGTTTCAGGACTCTCTTCACAACATCACTGCACACCAGTGAGGTAACTGATGTTCTCCTCTACGGAATTAGCTCGGACATGATGGCCCAGATACTGGATTATGTTTATTCTCGCGAGTTGGACTTCCGCTCCGACAACGCGCGTCAACTGCTCGTGACGGCTGACTACTTGTGGGTACCAGGCGTTACTGAACTCTGCTGCGAATTCCTCATGGACGCGATGGCCGTCGACAAGTGTATCGGCATCTTGCGTGTCGCAAGGTAATTGATGTTCATTTGTCATTTGCTGTGACGCCAGACTTCGTCGCTGGAGCGAATCAGCTTTACTCAAGAGAGCAGCCGAGTGCCGGGTCGAAGATTAAAGCCTCTTACTGAGGATTGGGCAAATTATTATGCGTTGGCATTTTGTTATTAACGTGCCTGTAATTTAAATATTCTGATTAACTGCGTATGTTTTGATCGTCATTATGACCAGCAGATGAATAATTTCACCACGTGGAACGTTAAACTCGACCAATTGCAGGGTCATAATTAAATTTGTCTTTCTCTCGAAATCCTTTTCTGTTTCTTCCCCTGCGGAATTCCTTGCTTCTCACATAATCCTCCCAACACCAAAATCAACATTCAGCCCCACATATTTCTGCATACAGCTAAACCTCTGTTAACCGAGCCTCGATTATCCGATTCCCGCATTAAGCGACCGAATTTCAACCAGATCGGTTGGGATTGGATTCCACCGGGGAGAGTGTTTAAATCGATGTCCACGCGGTACAGTTCATTGATCTAACTTCACACCCAGATTTTGCTGATTATTATGAACACTTCAAGACATTTAGAGAAGTCGTTATTATGCGGCAAAGACAAAGACCGACCCTCTGGTTCCCGTAGAAGCTGAACCCTTACTCCTTCTTGTTCAGGACAACATAGGAATCAAATCAACTGACATCGGCAGAATCATGTCACAACTTCCACTTCATGCGATGGACAGAATGACTGATAAATTCACTCTTTTAGTACAGGGACTCCCTCGAGTTGCGCTCACGAGTGACACTCGCCGTCGGCTGGTGCGTGCGACACGCCTGCATCATTCGCTAGCGACTAAAATCTGTATTGAGTCTCAACTTATTTGTTCAATTCCATGTCCACGTTCCCCTTCGCCCCGCTCATCAGACACGTGGTTCCCCCCATTTAGTCCGGTTACACGAGGTTTCACGGGATTAACACACGCAGTTACCAAAACGTCGTTCCGCCAAGGTTAAGAACAGAATTCAAAATTCTACACTCCTCACCTCATTGCCTTCTTCACTTGCGTGTCCTTGTTTCAACCTATAATCTTATCACGAAGACAAGCGGGCATTGCCTGGGAACCTTCAGAGCCGAAAACTTTCTATTTTGCCCCGGTTAAACGGAGCGTCTCTCACCGTTGCCTCTCCACGTGTCTGCTCTCAGTCTCGCTCATTCGGGCTTCAAGGGCTAAGGCAAAAACTGCAAGCGAAATACTGTGGTGTGCAAATAGTTGAGAATCCAGTTCTTGCTTCAGTATTTCAATGTGTGAGAGTCCGAAGAAGATCGATTTTCAGACGGCTCTTAACCACGCTGTCGCAGGTCTCACTCCTGCGCCGACCTCGAGAGTCACGCTCGTCGCTTCGTTCAACGCAACTTCGTGGAAGTGTCTCAGCAGAGCAAAGAACTTTTGGAACTGCCTGTAGAGGAGCTGCAAGAGATAATCGAGGCCGATAAACTGAACGTGAAGGACGAGAGAGTTGTGTGGGAGTGCATTCTCCGATGGATCAACCACGACCCAGACAATAGGAAAGGTCAAATCGCGGGTCTTTTGATGGGCGTCAGACTGGGACTCCTTGACGCAAAAATTTTCAAGGAGGAGGTCAGTATGCCCATGAAATTGTGGATGTTTGTTGGTAGTAAAGCCCGCATTTTAAATTCCATATTCACATGTGTTCGTAACTAATTAATGCAAATTGTGAGCCTTTTTCTTCGACACGTGTAAGCCCGTCTGTCTGTCTGTCTGTCTGTCCGCAGTTCCAGCTCGTTCATTAGATTTAATACTGATACGTTTTAACAGAATCTGTTGACACATTCCAATTCTGGTTAAAATGTTACAATGATTTCGTGAAAATTGTACAATGTTTTGAATTCCTTATTCCGCGCAAAATTTGCTGCGTAAGACATCTGCAGATTAACTTAGTTGCCATGGTTACAATAACTACATGTGGAATGCCGCTGGTAACACGCTCGCATACGCGTGTGTATGTGCAAAACAAATATTCGATTCGTCCTTTTATGCAGAAATGTTGTTCCAGTTAATAATCGTCTTTTATTCATCGTCTGCGCTACAATCTTTGATTACAGTCTCAGCGTTCATTACGATCCATTGCCTTTTTCAGTTCAACTACAGCATTCCACCGTCATCTACATTCAAACGTCCACTCAGCTCGAACAGGAAAATCCTCCAACTGATAAATCACGTCTTCTGGCGCAGCGTTCGACTTAATCAAAGTTTCTACTGCCATAAGAATCGGGTCTTAGCTTCTATAACAATTTCACGCATCTCAGACGATGAACACTTAGCATGATAATCTGTAGCTGATTGACCACATAGGGACAACAGATATCCGAAAAGTTCAGCAAGAAAACTTCTTTCCACATCCAAGAGTAAATTATCCCAGGGGCTTCAAATTAATAGACAGCTTAAACATTCAAATATTTTAAACGTAATCTCACGAAGCAGCCATATTCCTTCTTCCATTTCACCATGCGCTTTAACCCGAGAGGGAAAAAAGTTTCTATTCAAGGTCAAATGCCCTGTGATTTCAGCCACTCACCTCTTACGAATATTTGTGAAAGAATCGCACGGATCCATGAAAATGTTATCTGCGTCAAATGTCTTTACAACTTACCATTCGTATCTACTAGTTTCCAACACTTAAAGAGAACCACCTGATGATGACTAATTAAGGTCGAAACATGCAATGGCTCGTAATAGACAATGAGCCCATAACCCCACGCTGTTGTGTTGACGGACCTTCCACCCCAACCATCAACATGCAGAAGGTTGCCTCCCTTGGCACTCGAAACAAACAATTGTCATAATTTTCTTTGCTGCTACTTAATTTTGACGATTAATTAAAATTATCGAATCAAAAAGAATGTGGTGATCGCACGGGAGAGACGAGAAATAAATTACATTTTTTAATGTAACTCAAAACGCAACACTTACTGAAGTATTTAAGTTTCGGCTGAAACACATTTCAATATTTTTCTCTAAGGTCGATTTAACCTTGATTTTGCTTCTCTCCTCAACCTGTGCAGTTGTTAAGAGCGTCGTTACATAAACCAAAAAACATATTATCCCGTATATGTCATTGTCTATTTCGGTGATTTAAGAACCAAATTATGTGTGAATTTCTTGTTTCCTCTGCAATGGAACATGGGATCCCTTCCTAAAATTTATAAGGTCCACATTGAACTGTTCAACAGGTGTCAAAGCACCCTTACGTGACGGAAAATGAGGAGTGCAAACCCGTGATCTCGGGGACGCTCGCGTTTCTGCACGACTCAGAAATGGTGACGAAGGAAGGCAAGGACCTCGTGACACCAAGGATTGCCTACCCGCGAATCCCACAGGACATTCTGTTTGCTATTGATGGGAGTCGCAAGGCAGACCCTATACATGTGATCGAAGCCTACGACGCACGAGCAGACCGGTGGACTGTGGTGAGTTGCGTAAAATTTCTACTCTTACCGTGCCTTGTTAAATGACGCTTCCGAGAAAAACTACTTTTTCTCCTTTTTTCTTCTTTTCACCAAATAATTGTTTATTTAGGCTAAATCATGGACGTACTGCCTCCATTTTTGCGTCGATAAAACCCAAAACACCAACATCTGTCCTTTCCAAAGTACGAACCTGAAATGTCAGCTGTTGATCAGAAATTAATTCTACGTTTGTCTGTCGAACTTGACGAGAGCTTCTCTTCGGGTCATCCTGTTTCCTCCGCCTCTCATAGTTAATTTCTCAAGGTCTTTGTCGAGTGCCTCCCACCAAGGTGTAGCAATTTCGGTCCACTGTTGGGGGTTGCACCTCTGCTCCGGTGGTTGGTCGCCTGAACTCTAACGTAAGGACTTCACTTCAATAGACCGAATGACCCAAAGAAACATAAGAACATAACCTGTCCTTCCTGCAGGTGGAAGGGGTCGACTGGATCAGTCCGCGAGCCAACCATCGCACGGCAGTGGTTGGTTTCGACATTTACGTCATCGGTGGTTACGACTGCGGCTTTGAAGATTTAAGCTCATGTTTCTGCTTTAACGCTGCTACGAAGACATGCCGCGAGGTGGCGCCTATGCTTACTAAATACAGGTAAGATGCAGCTTGGTAGCTGATTAAGTCCTTGGAACAGAGTCCTTCCTCAAAAGCTGGTAGTCGCTCCCTAAGTCAAGATATAAATCTGGGCAGGAGATGTAAAATTGTACCACTCACATACAGGAGGACATTTGCAACAATTTTGGTTTTAAGAATGCGATTTACTTGTTAATTCGTCTGAATTAAGATTTAACACTGACGAGCGAACAATTGCGTTCTGCGAGCGGAAATGCATCTGAATCAGCAATAAATGAGCATAGCAAAGCGTGTACTTTTATCGTTTCAGATGTCTTTTCAGTGTGGCTGTTCTGCGAGGTTCAGTGTACGCCATGGGTGGTTACGAGTATCATGAAGATCACAGAACAGCGGAAAGATACGACTGCAAGACGAACGAGTGGTCTTTGATCGCTCCAATGAACACAGGGCGATCCGATTTAAGTGCGGCTGTACTGAATGGTACGTAAATCCTGTGAAACAGAAATTTGTGAATTAGTGAAGAAGGCGAGGCGTCTGTCTGTCTGTCCGCGTGTGACATCGCAAGAACGGTTGAAGGAATCGCGGGATTTGAGGTTCTCACGGTGGCTAGTACGGAGATGGCTGTCATTTGGCTTCTGCCGACGTTTCAGACGAACATCATCAAGGCATTTCTCTTCGCTCTTGATCTTAGTTTCCCTCCCTCAATCGTCCCATATTCTTTCATTATCCCTTTCTTTTATCCGTGCTACGGACTTCGTTATTTCACAGACTGCAACGGCTTGAAGTTCTGAGTGCGTGATGGTTTCTTCTGCTCTCGTAAGCTGTCCCTGTGCGTCGTCTTCTGCCTTTTAGTGTGCACACGGAGTGAATTCAAATAACCATCAAACTATCAAACTTGCTATCATATAACACATATCATGCAGTTTCTGTGACTCGAAGGGTGTCTTATTAGATTTACAAGTGTAAGTACGAATTGTCCCATGTCTGTGCTCTGCACGGAGCAGTTTAATGTCTCTCCCTACACCAAATATGTGTAAAGTTTGTGTCATATGGCTAATTTGTTTTTGCAGACAAAATATACGTCGCTGGTGGACGTGTTAATCTTTTCAATTATCTAAACTCGGTGGAAGTCTATGACCCAGACACCAACCGATGGACGTTCGTTGCACCAATGCTTACTGAACGTTACGATCTTACTTGCGTCGCCTTCCATGGCTATCTGTACGCCCTAGGTGAGAACTCTGGACATTCTGAGTGATGCTGCTCTGTCCTTACAGAACTTTCTATTGTGAAATGTGTTGTAACTAACTAACTAACATTGTATAATCTCTTGTGGCATTTCAACTAACGAATACCCTATTTTTCACAGAGTCCCAGGTTTAAAGGTAAATATTTTGTTCTTGTAGCAAGGAAATTCCAGTTTGCCTCGCTGTTATCCTCAAAAAGCCGATGGTTTAAAGCAGTCCCTTCGCAGTCTTTGCATTTCGTCACTTGTTTGTGTAACGCCATCTTGTGTTGATATTTAAGGCTACTTTCTCACGCAGTTTCATGAAGTATACAACAGATGTCAGGCGCAATTTCCTGCTGCTACAAGTACGAAAATAATATTTTAGCTATTTCATCCTTAATTTCGTTCCTGGTACTAATATTAACACTGCAAAAGGGAATTAGTTTTCTTTGTTGTATTTTATTCATTCGTTCCGTTTACGGATTAACAAATTTTAAGAGCGTAAAGTCCGTTGGGTAAGACGGACGGAGTGTGAAGCATCGAAGATACGAGAAATACAAACATCTTGAAAGTTATAATTGGTAATGTTGAAGGTAAGATACCACTTGTGATACATAGTCTTAAAAGGAAGGATAATATTAAAATGTTTTATTGAACTAGAGTATGTGGGAACAGACAGACAGGCTCTTGTGAATAAGGTAGTGGCTCCAGAAAGGCCAAACATTTTGTGGTCATTTGACAGAGTAATGAAAATCAAGAAGGGCGCCGCTGAATGGGGTTAGAATAATTTAACGTTTGGTAGTTTTTTTATATCCTGTGACCTGTTACTGAATGTGTGTGTGCAGGAGGACACAACTTGACATCATTTGAACTCAGTACCGAAACGTACGACCCTGCAGAAGACACGTGGACCGAAATCCCTGCCATGAACTTCTATGGTCATAAATTAAAAGCACAAGTGATGGACGATATGATCTTCGTCATCAATGATTATGATAACCAAGACGTCGCATGTTTCAATGACAAGGAAAATCGATGGTTTGTTTCTTTGTTTGTTTGGTTGTTCAGGGCTGTATAATCACAAACTGTAACTTTCGAAAAGCACTAGGAAGTGAATCATTTCCGGTCAGGATTTCCGCGATCTTGTGGATGCAGCGCCTTATAGTGACCGACGTTTCAGAGGTTCTCACTGCTTACTCAGAGCCTCGAATAAGCGCGCGAAAAATGGATGGTTAAGGGTGTAGAATGAAAGGAGGCGGGGCGAGGTTGCGGTCAAGCTGATTGGTTAAATCAGAGGGCTAATGACTAGGAAATGCTAATCAGACGTAAACTGTGACTGCATTAATAAGAATCTCTTTGACTAAGTTTATTTGATCAGTGGCACTCTCTCGGGCAGGAAGTTTCTGGCGTTCAGCACATCAGCATCGCCACAATCTTCCGCTTTCGTCAAAGTGTTAGGCCAGTTTCAGGTTTAACGACGCCTACCGCCTCTTGTTCCCATTTCTGATGGAAGTTAATTTCAAAATGGCTGTTCCTTGGCGTGTTTGACCATGCAGTCTCCTGCCCTCTGTTGATGGAGTGAGTAAGGAGCTCCAAAAACTTCCCAGAAGCCATATTTCTTCATACTTGTTTGTGCAAGAGCCAGAAATCCCTAGGAAATTCATTTAATTTTGGTTTGTGTCTGTCTTACGTGTAGCAGAACCTCTCCAGAACTATTTTTGTTGGGACAAAATATTTTTTGAAAATGTATTGCTAAAAGAGGGAAATATTGTCATGGGCGCGTGTCTCAAACAAGACACGCTTATCTCCCCAAATAAAATTTAAGATTAAATTTATTATTCTGACCGAAGTTAATGGCTTAATGAAGTTTATCAAACGTCGCTAGCCAGAATACAAGTCATTTGACAGCGTTTTAAAATAGTCATAACCTCTCCCTCCACTTTGATGTAATAAAATGTATTACGTTATAATAGCAATATGGCCGGTGTTCTGTGCGCATGAGTGAAAGAAAGATCACGTGGGAACTGTTCTGAAATATGGTGTGGGAATGAATTCCGTTCGGAGGAATTTTTGTTAAGGTTGTCAGGAAACAAAATACAAGCAACGACATTTCGGTGGAAGCTGTGCCCTTAGCTTCAAGCAGTTTCCCATTCAACCCAAAGACAGAGCCAACCCATCAGCCATAGATATTTTTAGGACAAAACATTTTACGACTCGCAAAGATAATTCTTTTATACTTATTCTAGACCCAAATCTCTGATATTTATAACCCCAGAAGTAAAAGTATATATATATTTTTAAGAAAATTGATAGTTTTTTTACATAATTACACTGACATTCAAATTACATTTTTTTAAATTTATATTAATAAATTATTTATTGTAGAAGACGCATTCCTTCATGAGTTACATCATCGCATGTTGAGCTGCATATTTTCTTTAACTCTGTCCGCGAAATGTGGTAAAAATTGTCTTGAGTGTAGATAACACTGATGGATGATGGAAGATTGTTTGTTTTCACTTTCAATATCTCAAATTGCAGGCAAAAGGCGGCAGACATGAATGTTCGTAGACACGGGATGTCGACTTGTGTCATCGAGAACCTACCGAAGGCAAGCGATTACGCCTACAAACACAAAGACAAACTGATGGAGGAGAATCGTAAAAAAAGGAGGAGAAACGTAAAAGAAGAAGAAGAAGAAGGAGAAACGCTAAAAAGAAGGAGGCGAAACGTAAAAGAATGTTAGATTGGGAAAATCAGTAATTTGCAGTTGATTACAATCACGACGAACACATTAATTTTATGAGATAGTATAGTCATATTGTGATATTAATTAAAATAATTATTATATTTGTTTACCGTCAAATCACAATAAAAATAGTAAGATAAGATAATTAAAATTATTAAAATATCGTCTTATGTTCCATATCGAGCATTCGATTTACATCGGAACATTCACAACATGTTTCGGTTTATCAAACCGTCATCAGGTGTAAATTATAAACTTTTAAACTCAAATTACAATTATTTATAGTTTTTACAATTTTATAATTTTATCATCTTTCTCAGTATATTTTATGGAAGTTGTGTTTAGATATTATTAATATAACATTATTGTTGAGGTGGTGTTATTGATGTTTATACCAGTCTGTGAAGTAAAAGATTCGAAATTATTAATGAAATATGATTGAATATAGAAAACAAAATGAACTAAAATAATAAATAATAGCAAATAAACATACCATATATGAAATAGCAATCGGTTCAGATGTGTTCAGAAAAGAGATCCAGAAGTGTTACCATCTCAGAACGAGGTTCGTTATTGACTTATATACTTATATACATTGTATACCATCTTGAAAATTCAGCGGACGCCGACTTCCTTATGAGCTCGGCGTAAACCGTAGTCAGAAATGTGGGGCGCACGTGATGCCTTTTCTATTTGTGTAACTTTTTTTTTAATTCGAATCGTGTCATTGGAAAACAGAGACAGAACAACGGCGAAGGAATAAAATGTACGGAGAAGAAACATGGAGCTGAAACAAGAGTGAACACAATAATAATTGTGATGTTACCTCTCGTTCGATGTTTTGCTTTTCCACGGATCTGCGTTCTGGCATTCGACAACCGAAACCTCCCAATCACAACCCACACCGAGGAGTCGCAATATATCGGTACAACCCCCCACGCCTCCACCCCAACCCGCGTTATTACAGCCAAGGACTGGAAGGAGGGGAAAAATGGAGACAGAGCCATCTGTTTTTGGCCCTTGGGCATATCATCTCATTTATTCTACCTCCTGTAGCAGAAATTTCTTTCCCGAAGTATCGCCGTTGTCATGCGTGTAGAACGACGCTGTAAATGTTGGATTTAAAATTTAAATGTTGACGAGTATACTCGTCACTACATTTAAGATTTATTTATTAACGAAGTTGTAACAGTTGATTTTTTGTGTGTTTGTTTGTAACAAGATTTATGAAGCCAAGGGTGATCAGACACTGGGATCACTGGTTCGAATCCCGCTGACGACATTTTCGCCTTGCAGCTGCGGAATTTGCGATGAGCTCATTCCGCGTCTACCGTCAGAGGAATAAAAGTCCACGATACCGGAACTGATACTAAACCGAAGCCGATTGGAGCGTTCTTATGCTGATTGCGGGCTGTAAATACACGGTAATGAACCTTCGGGTTTCGTAAAATCCGGCGAAGTTCTTGATGAGCTTCTGAAGAACGACTCTGATGCTCAAAGTTAATTCAATGTCGACTGAAACTTAGGTCAGGGACCGCGTGTCCCATTCGTTATGCAGCGTGCAGGCCACATACGTCCTTTGCAACAACGTTTATGGCCAGGCGAGTGCCCATAAACTGCGGAAAAGCTGAATCTTGCGTACAAAAGAGAGAGTGGGGGGGGGGGGGGCGTGGAGATCACAAGCAAGTGGTCTCCAGGCACGGAACATCTTTTCATTGTGTTTTTATGGCTCCGTGTATAAAGGATATTTTTTTATTGTTAATGTCGGTGATTTCGTAATGTAATGTAACGTAATCTTAATATACTGACTTTTACATTACACTGAATTTTGTGATTCAAAGGAACTCTAAAACACTGGCAATACAATAACACGCTTTAACCTGCAGGAGCTACTTCTACAGCCAAAATGTATTAATTTCGCATCTGACAGTATAAGGACTTTGCAGTGTTTCTCTCTCTACGACACAAGAGTTACTTTCATCCACTGTAAAAGTTCAATAAATGCATGAAGAAATGAGATGCAGATTCAATTTGAGGAATTCAGTTCTAATTCTTTCAAATTACGTCTAGCAAACAATTAATATTAAAATTAGAACCTGAAGACAAAGCGTAAATGAGAGGACATAAACTGGAGTATGAGGATGTCGAAAGGAGCCGGGATAGCTCAGTCAGTATAGTGACTAGCTACGGGCTGGACGACCGGGTTTCGATCCCCGGCGGGGGGCAGAGGATTTTTCCTCTAGCCTCTGCGTCCAGACCGGCTCTGGGGCCCACCCAGCCTCCTCTACAATGGGTACCGGGGTCCTTTCCCGGGGGTAAAGCCGGCCGGGGCGTGATGCTGACCACTCACCCCCATCTAGTACCGAGGTCAAGGAAGAGAGGAGCTATACCTCTGCTCTCCCCCCAAGTGTCTGCTTGGCATGTAGCAGGACGCAAAAAGAAAAGGAGGATGTCAATCCACCTCTTGTGAACATTCGCTTTCTAAAAGGCAGGAAATATCTGAATCAGAATCTACTTTGTCAAGATATCTTTATGTAATATTGGTTTTGCTTTTCTTCTCAATGAGGCCAGCGCCTTCCAAAACATTGGATATGTCATATATTCTTCTCTTCTGCCCCACGGCAGCCTCAAACCAAAATTAATCTTAATGCGATAAGGGAATCCGGGCCAGAAACATTGCACATGTCAACACCCAAAGCATTTGCTATTCCCGCATTCCACTGGGCACAAAGGACGACTTTCTCACACGCGAAAATATTTCCACACTACTTTCAAATCCTGTACACCATCTCGTGCTTTCTGCAAGAGGACTTCAATGACTGTCGGCCATCTTCATAAACCGTTGTCATGTGGTCCATGGTTCACATAGAACAGGTCAGTAGGAATGACCTTCTATTCCTTGCATTGGGTTCAGGCTCTGACCACTAACGGGTCCACGGCCGTGTTCCTGGTTTTTGCGCCATGTACAGTAGGCGACTAGCAGCGTCAAAGACAAATGTTTCGGAGACTAACTTTGTTTCCATCATCAGGGCAGCAATCCATCATAATATCTAGGTTATGTAAAATAAAACGACGAATTCCCATCGTTCGAGTCTAATGATTGTGCAGAACTTAGACGCGGAATACTTAGGAAAATATCCAATGAGATTACATTAACGTCCTTGAACTAAAGCCTAATTACACTGTGATTTCTAAGGGGCAATGTCAATTAGGCCACAGACGGCTTACCCCTGTCACAATCAGGTCCAAAATTGAGCTTCCAGACAATGGATCATAATTAGAAGTGTCAAGTGACAATCAGAGGCACGTAATAATTAGACAGGCAGAACCGCGTTAGGTTTAGCTTAGAATTTAATTAATATACGATTTTAAGGGATGGGTTTTGTTCTGTGTTGCGCGTTAGGTTTACAGTCCGTCTACAAAATAATGTTTGATTATATTTTCAGTGTTTATCTAAATCCACTATATGTTTCTCCCTTAACTGGTCATCGTCAGTTCACTTTCTTTTTAGTGTTCGAGAATAATAGAAATGACAGCCAATTTGTGTACAAATTTTCTGTTGCTGACTTCACCACGCAATGGACTGGGTTTAAAGAAGGCTTTTGGAACGCCAGTGCGCTCCAAGGAGCGTACCTTTCCAGTCTTGTTATAATGAGGTTCGCTGAACAAAGATCTTACATAACCACGGAAACTTGAGACGTATTTGTGACTAATGAGAGAACTGATAACATGGCTTATGTTATCAAAGAACGAAACTGACAGTGACGCAATCGGAATTCAAACTCAGTTCATTATAAAGGCCTCTCCTCATTCGCGTGACGAATAAATTGATGGCTTTGCTTCTGAATCACAAAGACGACTCAAAGCCGTAATCTGTGGCTTACCTCAGAAAGAGAATCATTTTACCACAGTCGTCGGATCTTGGCAAAGAGACAAGAGTCTTTCTTATCTCAGTAGCATGAAACACAGAAAATAAAATTGTTTTCCTTGACGCCGAATTCGAATTCCCAAAAGAAGGAGGTGATTAACTTTTCACTTGAAACAGGTTCATTAGTGATTCAGTTGCAAAATGTTTGTGCGAGCACCATTTGGCGAAGGGGGTCGGGACACAGAATCTTATTATAGGGAAAGTGTCTCAGAAGAATATAGAATCTTACACTTGTAATTACACACGATTTCACAGATGTAAGTGGTGTAATTACATGACACGGAAAATTGTGTTCAGTCGGGAGAATTTTAGATTTTTCATAAAATGCGAACACAGTACAACCATAATTTAAATTTTAAACCCTCCTCCACCCGAAAGTTGACTCGTTCCAACAACGCCCATCTCGTCAGTAAACGATGCGTGAAGCAACAATTTTGTAATTAAAATCACGATAATTAGAATGTTGAAAGCGCCATAAGTTCCGAGTTTTCGAAACGTGCGTTTGGGGGCGGGGGGCTCATTCTGAAAAATCTTTTAAGTAGTGACGTAACAGGTCGCCCACGGACTGTACGTGCAGCCGTGGAGATGCTTCAGCGTTTGGGGTTTCAGTCGTGGGCCCGTACGAGCTGCCTCAGAGGCTGAAAAGTCTCCTACCCGGGCTGTTTGCAGACGTGTCTCTAGCTGTGGTTTCAGCTCGACGGACCTCCAGGGCACTGTGGGGGAAATGCCCGGCAGTGGTTCAACGCGACACGTAAGGGAAGGTGGACTGGACGTGGAGGGCCGATTGCGTTGCCTCCTCGGTCGCCGGGATGGATTTTTCCTTCGGGGAAACGTGAAGAAGAACGCGCACTGAGACAGTCCCTCCCAGGACTACCGGAGATCCCTCAAGGCTCCGGGCAGCTGTGACAACGGTCGACGCGTCCACCTTAAAATAGGACGGAGGCCGCTTCGAACACGAGGCGCCCATGGTTTCATCGTCTGACAGCTTGCGCCATTTGAAAATTAAAAGTCACAGGACGTATCTTGTGTAATATGCTGAGGTAATGCGCAAATTTCGTTTCACTGTCTTTCGTATTGAACTGAGGAAGATAGTAAAGGAGTTAACACACCAAAGTGGTGCTATTTGTTTTGTAATTCTTTCCTATTGAAAGCACACCGTAGACTTTAAGGTCGTCAGAATAGAATCCATCTAATTTTGACCGATCAGCTGTGTCCACTCCCTTCAACTTCAATTTCGGCAAAACGACTTCTGGTCTTGGAGTCCGCACGAATTAATCCGGTGCATCGTCGAATTCGAGAGCCGAGTGCTGATATTTAACTGCGCATTACGAATATTATAAGAACGGAGAGTCATTCTACACGTTTAACCCACTATTTTCTGCGCGCTACAAATTCTTTCAAACGTATGAGCTCTTTTTCTTATTTCTTTAATAATATTAGATTACTGCGTGACCATCTAAAACTCCACCGCTAAACAATCTTTGAAAATTCGAATTTGCTAGAAATTCTCCTGAGTAATAAAAAGGCAGTGTACCGTTATAGCCGTTCCCCGTTCCAGGATTTACCTGGTCTGGCGAAATAGGCATCGCGACGCTTTGAAGCACTAGACAGCTGTAGAGCTGCCTTGCGTTCAGAGTTCCGGAATTATGTATCGAAACGTCTGCACATTGCTCGGTCTTTTCAGGTAAAGTGACGACGAACTGTACCTCCCCCTCCACACACACTTTACGCCTTCTGTGATAACAGAAGCGACGCTCTAATGTGTGAAACATGGCCGTGTAGATTGCGGTGGTCCAACGCGGACCAGAATCAGAACCGAGTAACTTTATTAAAGTCTACCAGTTCCAAATTTAATTAAAATCCGTAGAGTCTTCAGGGGTGTCGCAATGTTACAGACAGACTGGGCATTGTGCGTTTCATAAAAGGTACTTAACATGACAAACAAGTTACAGAAAACGATTTCCCACGATGAGGCGAAGGGGGGGACGGGGAGGGGACCTTGAGACACGATACAAGTGCAGCTGAAAACAGGGGATCCGGACATAAGGGCTATAGCGATCTAATCATCGCTGTACGTGGCAACGCTCAGCTACTTAATAAATGGGTAGGTAAAAACTGACGATATACGACTCGTAATTAAAGGACGGTGCAATCTGTAACGATCTGCTATGCATATTATTCCTGACTCAGGGCGAAAGATGACCTCAGCAGTTCTGACCTCTGTAGAAGTCTGAGGGATGTAAATCTGTGGCTTCAAACCGACGTAGTCTATCTGGTCGCTGCTTGATGCCTCCATCGTCAGGGCGACAAGACGACGTGATGATGGAGGCAGGAGGGACCTCCTACCAGACTTCGCGGCGCTACAACGCAGAAGACGGGCGTCTTCGTACTCCCCGCCGTGAGAACGTATTCTAGCTGAGAAAACATTTTCCAAGCAGTCCGGTCCAGTTCTTCAAATTTCCCTCTTGCTTTGGCCTTATGTTCTTGACAAGGTCCGCAACGTCTGCGCGCACTACCAAGGTCAAAGCTTTTCTCGTTTTCTCGTAACTGACGACAAATCTCCCACAACATTTTCCGATTTAACGGGCTGTTTTCCATTTAGGTTTTCCCGGTCACGGAGCACGGAACACTAACATCTGTGTGTACGTACTCCATCACGCTCTAAAGTTATTTAATTATTTGACTGAACTTTGTAGAAGCTTCATTAAGTTATTTCACAGTAAATTTTACACTTCAAACGTTTATGTGTTATTATTTTGAATATTCGTGTAGCATTGAAGTAACGAAGACGACAGTGTATAATTATTATGATACTTTGACATTCTGTCACAAATTGTTCGGATATTTTATAAGCATACATTTATTTTAATTCGTACTATCAATTGCCCTGTTTTACATCGAATCTAATAAAAGTGACATATGAGTCTAATAACGCGAATACACGTCCACCAACACAACACGAACAAGTCTTTCGCGGATGACTCTTAACTTTAATTACTGCACAAAAACACGCAGTACGCCTCTGACCTTGAAATTGAGACCAACCGTAAATGTACAGAGGTTAGGAAAATGGCAAAATCAAACACGGAAAAAGTTAATTTTGTTCTTAAACGAATTGAAAAGGGAAGTCATCAAGACGCCGCCTGAGATATTTACTGTAACTAAAATGCATTCGTAATTACCGTGGCACAAAGCAGGAAACTTTCTCTGAACTCTTTCGAATTTGGATGATTCCGTTGTCGTAATGGAGTTCCTAATTTCGACCGCACAAAACAGAAACAAATGCAGAGACAGAATCGAAACAGACGCCACGAGGAATTGAGAAAGATGAGGCAATGAAATGTATCAAAGGCGAAATTTTAAGCCCCTGAATATATGACGTCAGGTGGACTTAAAACACAGTTCTCAGTCCAGTATCTTTGATACTATTTTACAACTCATAATTTCAGTTAATACTAATAATTTATCTCGTAAATAATGACAGAACTTTTAGCAACATCAATTTCAAAACAACATTTTTACACAGAATCAAATACGAGCTGCTAAGTCCTAAGTTTTTGTGTTTATCTGGACGTCATCCACCGCTCAGTATTCCAAAAATGAAGCCATTACGTTTCAGGAGCTGGCTCTGTTTCTAGGATAATAAACGACAGAGAAACAGCTGTACTGAACATATTGCACCACCATTAGAACACACGAGAATTATGTTTAAAAACACACGAAGGTTTGCTCCTAATATAATAGTCAATGCTCATCATAATTTGCTATGCGAGTGCGACGTAGGAGACCTTGGTAGCACGAGATGAAAACGAGGTGATGGTGGCGCCTCTTGTGGAACTGGGAGGAGTCTGGAGTAAGGCGCTCGGTTTTATTTACGTGTTTTTGGTAGTCGCCGTGAAGGTATTTTTACATTTAATTTACTCTAAAGAGAAATATTATAAATTGCGTAATTTTAATGTGATTTGTATTGATATTGCTGGAATAAATTGTGTTACTGTCGAACAAAATGAAGATTAATTCCCGTCAAGATAGACGGGTCACACTTCGCTAGGAACTGATATAAACTTGTTACAGAAAGACGAACCTGAAGATGATCCGGAATCTAGCCAACTGATAACGGTTGCTATAAACGCTCTGACTCCATCGCATGTGAATCTCCTGATACGGCAGTCACATTTTAAAGCAATGTCGAGTACCAAAAATGCAGATGTTTATGATTGCGTTAATAAGCCGAAGTGCACTTCCTGGAATGTTGATCTTAGTAGGAGTGTCTGAGGCCTGCATTCTGAAACTCCCAGGATTAAAAAATCCCAAGGTTTGTAGTACCACGAGTGTATCAGTGGTTCAACGGAACACTGGACAAAGTTATTAATATTTTATTGGACGGTGAAGAGGCTAATTGCACTTTCGAAACAAATATATTTTTGTTTATTTTTGTAAGAAAAAACAATATTTCAGATGCTGGCTCTGCTTCCATTATCCTGTAACACTAGAAAAACCCACTGGATGCAGCTCGTCTCAATCCCCAGAAAATATCCAAAAACATGCATCAAGTTAACACCAAAACTTTGTGATGGTGAATTGTTGAAGGCGTAGCCCCTCTGCTCTGTGTTCTGGATGTCCTGTACTCAAGTATTGGACTGCAGATGAGCTCTCCTGGTTTTTGTTAGTTGCTCCAGGTACCTGCAGGCGTAGTACCTTCCGATAAATCACAGATTTAAATCATTTTCACAGAGTGTAAAATTTCAACTTGGGTTAGGGATGACACGAGTTACCTGAAACCTTTTGATGGACATTAAGCCCTCCATTCCACAATTCTTATACGTGACGTTAAGGCAAATGTTAAAAGTATTCTTGTGATAAAAAGTCGAGTTAATTGAATTATGTATAGTTACAACTCTGTTAGAAAAATTATTATAGGAATGAATATTTCAGACATTAAATTTCAGAAACTGGATCCAGGCACTGCCATTACTACAGACACGTGAATAATTTAGGAAAGATACAGAAAATCTCTTCGGTTAACATTCAACACATGACATCGCTAACATGAAAATAAATTTAAGGTTGCTAGGTTACAGGTTCAGATTGAGAGGCAGGATTTGTAAGAGGAAACTAGTTGAAAAGCTAAATACTGAATGCATTTAAAGCTGTGAACGAGGGTTTGGTGACCAGGAAATTATTTAAAATTATCAGGTTCATCCTGTTTGGCCAAGGAACGATGCATCCCCATAATTTCTAAATTACTAGATTCGCGAATACAACTCTGTGGTCACACAACAGACGTCTTACAGAAGTTTGTATGATCACACTTCCGTTGCTTGGCCAAAATATCAAAACGTTCTTTCATCATTCTGAACATTTTTGGTCACCCTGTCAAAATGTTCAATTCTGTACATTCATGAAAGCAAATAATTTACACTTTTATAAGTGCCACAGAGTGTCACAATTAAGAAACCAAAACAATCCCCCTCGTCTGTGTTTTTTAAAGACCACCTATTAGTGTCATCATATCCGTCCGTGAGTAATTGTCCAAATTACCCGAACGATATTAATCAAAATCGATGAATCACAACTTCGTAAAATACTGCCCGGACATTTCCATTATAATTTCCACGTCACTTATGTGCATAAGTCGACTCTCCTATTCAAATCCTCACAACCTGGAGAAAATAAGACAGACGAACACGTGTCAATAGGCGACGCGAAATAACATTGAAACTTTTAAAGGACAATTAACTTGGGGAAATCACGAATCATAACCGCACACAGACGAAACAGTGTGACCGAAATGGACGGATTTCCGTCAAAGTAAAACCTAAAACCAATTTCGGGCGTGCATCGTTCTTTGTTTCACCCGCTCGCCACGTTGAGGCACAGGAACTGAGCGGGACCTGTAACAAACAAACAAACAAACAAATAAAACGACTTCTGTAAGAACGGCACAACAATCATACATTGGAAGTAAGAACACGAACGCAGAAAACTTACCTGTGCTGTTCGCATGCGCAGAGTTCATTAGCCATTTATGATTGCTCACTGCAGTTGTCCGTTTTGACAAGCGCAACTTCGAAGTGACACGACTGAACGGCATCCACTTCGGCGTACGAAAACGCGGAATCATCGACTGACATTTATCGAGCTTTTACGACGTCAAAATAAGATCGGAAATGAAACGAGAACACGAAATTCAGATTTGTCGCGCTGGAATGATGGGTCACTGAATCGAAGAACGAAACATCGGAAATGAGGACCAAACAACGTCGAACCTCTCTCACTCACCTTTATTCTGTCACTTACCTTTACGCCCGTGCAAGGAGTTCGCCGTTCTGTAAAAAAGAACACAGCGACACGGATTCGCGGCCCGGAACAACACACGAAACTCTTAATTTGTTCAAACCAAAGCGCGTTATTACGTCGGCGAAGTTTTCGTCGTGTAAAATCCTAACTCCGGCGCGAATTCCGCGATTCTCGCTGACAAACGAAACGCAAAATGTTCGTGTAACTGATCTGCGTTCGATAACGCTGAATTACGCTTTCTTAAGAAAAAACACAATCGATGTCTTTCTCTAACGTCGAATAATCTGTAATTGAGTTCACAGAATAAAACACACAACAAAACATAATATCTCTCTTCAGAATTTCTGATAATAAATAACCTTACAGATTCAGACAAATCTTTCAGCACTGAAGCGAAAGACTGAAGAACCAAAATACGTATTTTGGCTTTACTGAATCTTTTTCCTTGTAATGCGAATTATTTACAGGAAGAGAATGCAAAAGTTCTTTTTGTCTGTCTCTCCTTCTCGCATTGATTTCATTGATCGTGCCGACTGAACCTGTCAAGTTGTGCACCCTGTGATAAAAAAAACACACACAGAAATATCAAACCCTCCTAACTGAACGTCCATTGCCATGGACACAAAAGCTAAGTGCACGCGACCTAACATGGACACCTATCGGGGAGCGCAGGGAGAACACTTACAAACTACAAAAAAAATGTATAAATTGCACAGTGTGGCCAACTTGACCTTAACCTAACATGCCCTTAGTCGTGGCGGGCGCCGCGTCAAATACAAGTTGCCTGGCACGGACCGACGTGGTTATCGTTGACCAGCCTGGGGCCGGGCCGGCCTGATAAAACCGTGCCGATGCTATGGCGTACAAGATTTGCCGCGAGCGCCCTGCCCATCCTCCAGCGGATGGGTCCTCGTCCACTAGGGGTTCGGCCAACACTGGTTTTTTCTCTTAACTTTACTGTTTGCGCGTTGCTCCTCTTGCCATGGTCCCTGGTTCGAAGTCTCTCGCTGGCACAACACAGCACAACACAACACAACCACAAATACTCAGAGGGCCGCTTCACTCACACACAGACTTTACACTCTTTCGAAACTCTGAGGCAATCTTTACTGAACACTAAACACTAAACACTTCGAAATCCCTGACGAGTAAATATTCTCTTATATTTCCTGGTTTATCGAAAATCATACCGCAATGACCAGAGCCTGCCTGTCTCTAATATACCGCGCGAGATAACTACGAAATTTCTACATGTCTGTTAGTTCGCGATAAATGCGTACGCCATCGAATTCGGCAAGTTACATGATCGTGTAACATGGCCTTTTAGTGTGAGAACATCACAGCCATGAATAAATCAATATGGTTACTATTGGCTGGACATTTAGACAGCAGACATAACACGTTGCGTATAAAATATAAGCTGTAGGGGTGGGGGCTATTCAATGGACAGACAAACAGTTGTAAACAGATTCGTTGCTGATGTCTGCAAATCTCAATTTAAGAATAACAAAACAGTTTTGGTTTTCCGTGCTCCGTCCACCACTGGTTGCATTCATAAGCTCCTCTGATCAAAAAGCTCCTCCTCTTTGCTTGGTTCCGTGATTTTATTCAGTTTCACATAGCGAAGACGGCCGTCCGATGTTTGGTCAAAATGAATTATTTAAAGCGGCCGTTTCAAAGTTTTGATTCCGGGTCCATGGAATCATCTTTTCTAGCGCAGAACAAATTAGAAAACTAAGGCAACACCTACATAAGTTCATACTCTACAATAACTTAAATTATTCTCGACTCGAAGCATGATGATATAACAACGATGTATCAGTTGAAGGAGTTTCATTTATTTCATTCCTTCCTGTGATTACATCAAGAAGGCCACGCCCAAGGAATTTGAAACCTAGCACAAAACTTTGACACGGAAACACGTGACACGAGCTAAGGGGCCTCGGAGTGGAGGAGAATATTATTAAAACGGAGTTAAGATCCGAATTTAAGTTAAATGGTTCGGACTAGGGGTAGAATTTCGGTTTTTCTGGTGACGAGAATTAACTTCCGTGTTCTTTTGTGGCAGTGGATTTTCTGAAAACGTTGTAATGTATGAAGACGTGGAAGAGAATCGAGAAGTTGGAACAGGGACAGAGAGCCACAGCGTCGAGATGTAAATTAATTAAGAGCTCTTATTGAAATGTCAGAATAACATAACACCTGATATGGAAGCAATGTTCAACATTTAGAAAGTTCAGAACAAAACACCTTAAATAGAAGGTTCTGTCCAACTACCCATCACACGTAACATATTTAGCGACATTTTTAATATTATCATACTACTCTTTATAATATTCCTTGAATTTGTGAGTGGGGACACCTTTGGTCCCATTTATTTACTGTCTTGAATTCGATTGAAGTTCATTCTTAAGCTCTTTCACGAAACGAAATTTAAAATTTCTCTACATTCAAAGAAGCAACGGATGGCAGGGGCACACGAGAACGTACAAATCATGAAAAGTTAGTGTTCGCCGGCCATGCACACAGAAGGAAAGAATTATTTGGTTTATTAGTGAGTTAGTCATGCAGAAAGAATGATAATTTGTACGATTCGTGTGTGGAGTCTGCCATCAAATAATTTTATATCAATGTTTAATTTACGTGACGTCAGCAGCAGCGGATTTGACAGTTACTGCTCTTACTCAGTCACTACCCAAGAACCTTGGCTATAATGGGGAATAATTTGTTGGTGCAGGCGAACATGTTTCAAGTTTTGTACAAATCCTGAATGCAATGAACCGAACTTTTTAAACGCACTGCAGTTTAGACTTCGTAGCCTAAGTAGAACAAACGACGGGAGATTACTAGGAGATGAAAAGTGTTCATGAGATGCGCCGCTGGTTTCCTATCCTGGAAGATGAAATAGTGGAAGAATTACTGATTCTAGGGATAATGGGATTATTTTACGCGAGAGTACAGGAAAAGCTGCAAAGATGTAACAAATCATTTAACGTATCGCCGTAAAGATAAAATGCAACGTAATTTGAAGGGATGGAATGGTGCAGACATCCTAAGAAAAGAATTTCACATTCCTCAAGTGCAATTAGCTTTTTCATTTAATCACAGGAAGACAATTGTCCGTCATTCTATTGCACGCATCCGAAATCTGGAACATCCCAGGATCAGCATAAAAAGTGCTCGCATCCTTATGCAGCTTCGAAAATAAAGTATAATATAAGATGCAGTGAGAAACTGGATAAAAACACGAAACCTTCTGTACCAGCTCGGGAATCTATCCGAGAGCCTTCCGGATGCAACAAGCAGTGCGCCGAGCGAGGTCATTTTACGGTAATGTCACATGTAAATAGCTGATTATAAATATGAAAACAAAACTATTTAATATTAGCAATGACATCTGAGTGCATCATAACCCTATTTGACTGAAATGTACTCATCAAATTATATGAAACCGAACTGACATAATATTATCACAATAATTATTTAAGTATCTCCTCAAGTGCATTTAAAATTATTTTCATGAAACTACTACAATAACTTTACAATGGGACTACTGAATTTTTAGACTAGATGATAAGAATGACAATCAACAATTAATTTGATTCCCAAACGTTCGTCAGAATTTTGAATTTTGAAGACAAACTTCTAGAAACTTTGCAAAACTCATTCATTATCAATATGTAATATGATTCAGATCAGCTTGAATATTCATGTCGGCGAAAAAATACAACTCTCGGAAAAATCAAAATGTCTACCACTTTCGCAACTAATTATTTATTCATATTAATGAGTACTCGGTACAGTTCCTATAGGCCATGGGGGTTACAAAGCCACTGGTCAGCAGTAATTTTGTGTACGTGCTCAAAAGTCGGCAAACAAATTTAATATTTTGGAAAAGTTCTTCATTTCTGAATGACTTGAATATTTAATATTTCTGCATCGCAAAAAGACCGCCATAATGGCTACCAACTTCGCACGTAATTTTCCATGTTGGAATGAATATCGTGAATAATGATTTTGCAATTCTTGACCGAGCAACGTGAAATCAAAGTCGAAGTTATTTCAAATCACGAAACTGTTACGACGTTTTTAGCGAACACCTCTTCATTGTTTCACACGACCTAATTTGTATACACCACGAGCTACTTTTTATCCAACTATACAAACTAAAGTGAAGTAGCTTTTGGACGTGTCCGAGAATATTTAATTTGTCTCTATTAATACGAAATCACAATTAATTTCACGCAAACTACTTAATACAACTTATGAACACTAGTTGCTTATTCTACAATACCAGATGCGTACGATGTAGGCCAAGATAGACTGCAGGCAGGCTCACGTCTTACCCTTACGAAGGCTAATGGCTCTCTGATGTTGCTACGCGATTAAAAAAATGAAGATCAGTTTCGCCCGTAAGATGTCACCCCACCTGACATCCAGTGACGGTTCAAGCTAAATCTAACAAACGGACTGCATTTAATGATCAAATCAACGCAGTACGTACAGA
The DNA here is from genome assembly GCF_977971745.1 of Zootermopsis nevadensis. NCBI lineage: Eukaryota > Metazoa > Arthropoda > Insecta > Blattodea > Termopsidae > Zootermopsis > Zootermopsis nevadensis. The sequence goes on along the minus strand of NW_028259153.1, from coordinate 6,971,282 downwards.
CGTCACTAAATATATTTAGTACGCCTATTATTTGGGTTTTAAAGTTCGACACACACATAATTATATAAATTTTAACCTGGGGTAAGTGACGTCACAACCAGACAAGCAAATGACGCGCCACGGTTCCCACGCTATGTCACTCTGTATCCCTCCGCTGTTACTAACCGAGTACCCACTGTTTCAAGCTTTTCAGCACAAAATCATTCGTCCAAAACGCAAAATGTAGGCGTTTGTGACACTGCATAAATGCCATTGACGAAATTTCGGGTCGTAAATAATCCAAACACAAGAGAATTATTGAACATACATTAACTTGGAAACATCCAAGTTTCCCAGTTAAAATCTGAGGGCCCACAAAATTGAGCCATCGTAGGTTTAGCTTCATGAAATTCTGTAGCCTTTATTCAGTCTTTGTATAAATGTATTCAAACACATTAGGACTGTTTTCGTCACGTCATGAGCTCTAGACTTGACCGCGAAACAAACTACAGAATAGAATGCTTCTTGACAATGTAATAGTCGCTGGGCTATTCAAGAAATCTGACTTCTGGAAAAGTATTCTAGACTTCCGTGGTTTGCCCTATTAGATCACAGCGCAGGGAGCATCGTATTTGTTATTGAAGCTGATAACCAAGCAACGAACACACTAGGACAGTGAAGGCTCTGTCTTGCTGCTCCGGGTAAGGTCAGGCAGCGACGCGCAGCTTGGGTATGGGCGCTGTGGAATGGGTTTCGTACTTGGCCGGTTACCGGTTTGAATCCAAGTCTGTATGTTCTGCTGTTGTACTTAGTTACTGTGTTTTAAGCGGAAAATCTGGATAATAAAGACAGGTGGATGGACTTTCGGACAGGTGGATAAATAGAGATCTGCTCTGCCATAATCTTAAGCTCAGAGGGATTCGAAGCATTTATTACATGAATAACCATCCCCTCATATTAAAAAAGTAAAGATCGAAACAGGAGTGTCATATGGAATGTTATTTCAACGACAATTAACATGAAACACCCTGTTTCAGCTCAACCTTCTTTTATATTTGGGGTCGAGGGTGTGGAGTCGCATAGGGTGTGTCACCAAGCAAGCTACCACAGCTGTCATTTTAGTAAGTTCACTGTGACAAGAATTTCAGAAACGCTAAAATTGTTGAAATAACAGGCACGTTGCATTCTGCACTCATGGTCAGTTGCATCGTAACTCAGTAAAGTCCCAAAATTTAAAAGTTTGCTTGCCGCATTTGAAAGTTAAACAGTGAACGAAAGTTCTGACAGCGTACAGAAGTAAAACGCCTGTAGTCATAACCGGTTCTTTTTAAATTCCAAATTGGATGCATGACAAATACGCATGTCTTTTGAAAATCTGCCACGAGCACGTGATAAAATAACTCCACCCCACAAAGCTTTCTTTTACCCAATCGGTAAGTCTCCACAAACCTCTAATTAGATCACGTGGCTAATAAAATACGCTCGGTACGGAATGATTTTCTGGATATGGACACTTGTTCTCGAGTCTTAGCTCTGTCTTCTTCTTTTTATCTTTAAGTTTCATTTTTACGTCTCGGCCTCTTAAAGCCGGTCCACACTGACGCGCACTGCCATAACAAAACAGCGGAAGGCGAAAATGTGGACCCAGGTTTGTGCACGAAATGCTTAACACAGTAATGTCAATGAAATTGACCATGTTTCGCACCCATACAAATCAACAGGCAAGATTATTGTTTTGTATACTTTAATTTTCAGGTTCTTAGAAATCAGACGGGAAGACAAAATATTTTGGACTGAGAAGTAGCAAGCATTTCCGAAATTTAGCCTCCTCCTAACTTCCTCACGAGTATCATTTTGATTTGTTATTGTTGTTCCCAAATATTTGAACTTTGTAACCCTTTCAAAGGATTTATTATCCAACCTAAGATAATTTTGCCCGCCTGTCTTCTGATGACGAGATACTAACATGTACTTAGTTTTTTCTGAATTTACTTCTAGCCCCACTTGTCTACCAGTTTCTAGTAAAACTTCTGCGTTCCTCTTTATTGTATTTATATCGTCCCCCAATAAATTAACATCATCAGCATATGCCAATAGCTGATGTGTCCCATTCAATTGCAAACCCTCCTGCCTACCTTGGACCTTCCTGATGGCGTATTCTAGCGCAAAGTTAAAGAGCAAGGGAGATAAAGCATCTCCTTGTTTTAGACCGTTCTTGATGAGGAATGTCTCAGATACATATTTACCTACTCGAATTTTGCTACAGGTTTCATTTAAGCACATTTTTATTAGACCCACTAGCTTCTTTGGTATACCAAATCCAATAAGAATATTATATAGCACTTCTCTCTTCACAGAGTCATAGGCTTTTTTGAAATCTATAAATAACTGATGTACGGTCCCACCGAACTCCCATTTTTTCTCTAGTATCTGACGAATGCAAAAGATCTGATCAATCGTTGATCTGTTTCGTCTGAACCCACACTGATGATCCCCAATAATTTCATTCGCATATGGGGTTAATCTTGCCAAAAGAATGTTAGATAGAATTTTGTATGAGGTTGATAGCAGCGATATTCCTCGGTAATTACCACACTCAGTCTTGTCCCCCTTCTTATGAATAGGAATAATTATGGATTCCTTCCATTGTTGTGGCATCTCTTCCTTATCCCAAATTAACTGAATAAGCTTATGGATCCTCATATGCAACCCTTTGCCACCTGCTTTAATTAATTCGGCCGGAATCTGATCAATTCCTGAAGATTTATAACTTTTCAACTTCCCAATGGCTAGTTCCACTTCATCTAAGCTAGGTTCTGGCACCAACAGTTCAGCTGTATGCATTTTAATCTGTCTAATATCACCAGTCTCATGAACATTTAAGAGCTCGCTAAAGAAATTTTTCCACCTATTGGATCTGCAAGCAAACTGCCATGATCATCCTTTACCAAATTGGTCTGGGGTTGATATCCTTTCTTAAAGTTATTAATGCCTCTGTACAGGTCTCTGATGTTTTTTTCCTTATTATTTGTCTCAAGTTCAGCAATTTTGCCCTTCAGGTATTCCCTTTTCTTATTCCTAAAGGTTCTACCAGCCTCACATCTCACGTTACATAGATTATCCGCATTTGTTTTGTTTGGGTCCTGCAACCATTGAAATTTTGTTTGCTTCCTTCGATCTATTAATTTTGAACATTCTTCATCAAACCACGGTTTATTTTGCTTTCTCCTGTAGTATCCTAGTTTCTCTTTTGCTGAAATTTTGATGCAGTTTCTGACATTTTCCCAATCCCTGTTGATGTCCACACTTTCATTATCTTCATTTGTCTCTAAAATTTGAAACCTATTTGAAATTTCAACTTGATATGAATAATATACAACATAACTAACTAACTAACTAACTAGATGGCTTACCGAACCTGAAGGTTCATCACCGAATTAACCAAAGCCCTCCACCGGACCCTGTCCTGGGCCAACAAAATCCAGTTTCCTTCAACTCCTACCTCCCATAGATTATCCTCCCATCTACATCTAGGTCTCCCCAGTGGTCTCTTCCCTTCAGGTTTCCCAACATACAACATAGATAACAATAATCAAACCTCTAATCTTCTTGCCTCCTAACAATTTTTTTATTTCTCAAACTCAAGAACTGTTTAAAAGGATACCATATACACTAAATTCAAGACATTAAACAGCAGCACTCAAAATGATCTTCAAAAACTCTTTACTGTTTGGTTAGCACCAATGGTAGAACTGTATGGATTTAATAGGAGAATATTCTGAGGGGATAAACCAGTAGTATATTCTTATTCTACCTGCACTTCTACTTTTTATTATGTTACTTTTAGAACTTGTGGAATGTTTCACAGAAGAAACAAAGCAAACAATACGTTAAAAAAATTATCACAGTCTACTTAGATTTTGGCATAATTACATGTAAATATTATGTAAAAGTGAATATGGCCCAGACAAAACTTTTGTTTGAGAACCACTTTTCTAAACATATAATATACAGAAATAAAACACTTTGGGAAAAATGTGATACCAGTTTTCACTTTCCACAGAAATAATTAATGATACTTCTTCAGAGTCTAAATGGGTTAGGACAAAATGTTTCCATACAAATTCTGTGTAAACATCTTGTCTTTATCTATAAGCACTTACAGTCCACAGAAAGCATTATTCCTAGTAGCAACCAAATAAGAGCTAGTACAAATGCTTATGTATAAAATAAGGTTTTTTCCCTCATTTCGAATGTATGACAAAATGTTTACATCATCAGCAATACAAAGCACTGAATCTTTTCAGACTGCATAGTCTCACTATCAATTGTGTAAGCAGACAATCTATTCTTTAGTGCGTACTTGCTGTATGACAAAGTAGCATTCTGTTGCTGGAAGTGGTTCGAATGTAAAACAGGAAGATGTAAGAAGGGTCACGTCAGAGTAAGTGACAAAAGTTTTGTTAATTTTGTAAAACATGAGTGAACATGGGAAGAAAAGAGATCTACAGCAACACAAGTATCTAAATCATCAAAACAGATTATAATTCGAGGATGACGAACCTCAACAAACAAACCAACAACCTTGAAGAAGTAGGCCAGAATAAACAATAAATAGGAACAAACTGCATTTAGATTTAAAACTACAAAATCAATATTTTATTTTCTGTGTTTTTAGGAGGGAAGTAATTTTGCGTCTCCCTTGTTATGACACCTGTACTCAGTAATGGGCAAAAACAAATACAATATACATACCTGAAGAGAATACACATAATGACAAAGTCTTGACTTGAAAGTAAACTGTTAAACAGCATGGCCCCTGACAACTGCAATACGACCAATTTTTCAATGAGCAGAACTTGTCCCTCACTTGTGATAACAAGATTTCCGCCTTCCACAACAACCGTGAAATCAGCAACAACACAAGTACTGCATCATGGTCTCCTACAAAACAACACTCCACATAAATCTACTTGAACAGACGTACTCCTGTTATGAAAGAACGAAGCATTGCCTGTACGAGAGGCTCACAATTTAGGAAACGAGAGACAATGAGGATGTAACTAAGTGCAACATGCACATACCTCCCCTACTCGTGAATGCTTCAGGCATATTTGCCGCTAGATAGTGCACGTGTTGATTTGACTGCTGCACATCAAGGCATCGAAGCTCCAAATCAATTGCCTTTGTACGGGTTTTACTTTCAGTAAACATTTTCTAAAGGAACAAAACTATTATTACTGGTACATCACACCTCAGCTAATACTGTTATGGTAATAAAATTATAATTATCATAAATTAATATACACTGAATTTTGGTGGAGAATCCTCCTGGAAGACCCAGGAAAAGGTAAGAGGATGGAACTGTCTGACTTTTACTTTATTTAATGACAGTGGTTTAACTGCAAAGATTATTTAGTGTACTGAATAAAATTGGAATATAATAGCAAATTATATCCTTTTTTCAGGTACTGTATTGGCATTCACCCAGAGACACTGAGGAAAATTCAGTCAAATTTAACCAACCTTCTTCCTAAGGATAATATTAAAATAATCTCAATGAAATGAATGAATTGAAGTGGATCAGGATCATGTCCAATGACAGGTTTTGGCATTACAGGTGTTCAACCTTCAAATTCTGTTACCAGATAGTTAATCCTCCAGCAAATAACATGTGTTGACATATAACTCCGCATGGTATATATTGCATTACTAACATGTTTAAATCTACCATGGCACCTAAACTCTCTCTCACATATAAGACACTGCTGCACTCTGTCTTGAACCATTCCAATTAGCTCATACTTTTTCATTCGCCCTAAGAATATTAGGTGAAGCCCACAAACTGTGACATACTAAACGCCTACAAGAAACAGTTCACATTTTCTTTCTACAAAATACGAAAACACATGCCTTAAAATCTAGGATCTCTGGAAGAGCACAAACAGGTTTTGTGGATTCCCTCTCCAACCGTTGCTGCAGCTCCTGACTCTGCTGGACCAGTTCATGGAACTTGGCAATGGTAATTTCTCGGTCTGCCAGTGTTTCTAAAGCTGCTTCCTTTTCTCGCTGTGTCTGGAATATATAATTGTGTAATTCTCTTAAACACAGGCAGTAGCATCAATATTTTCAGAATAACCACAGTAAAACTAATATTTTATTTTCTGTAACTTTTATCATTTATTACTTGGTCTTAAAATGTCAATCAACAAATTTTTTCAAGTGCGAAAGAAAACTGAATATGATTTCTGCATAAATGTGCATACATACACATAATTTTACAACAGTACATGTGCTGAGAAATACTGAACTATATTTCAGTGTAAAACCATGTAGAAAAGACTAAGAAACACTGCAGTAACTCGCCCATAAATTTCTTCTCATTTGTCATGGACAAAATTAGCAAGATCCACTTTCAGTTCTTGGCTACCTTCTTGGAGCTGTTGATTCATGTCTTGCAAGGCCTCTAAATCTGCTACGGCTTCTTCCAAATCCTTCACACGTTCTTCAAGGGTAAGTTTGGAGTCTGCCAATTGTTGAAACATTTCCTCTGCCCCCCAGTGCTGCATCAACCTAAGTTAGACCTGTTCTCTAAATATCTTTCCTATGCTTATGAAATATAATCCCTTAATTTAAGGAAATAACACTAATTACAGTGCTTGAAAATGAAGTATCCATAATTTAGGATATTACACAATGAGGAAATATGTGACTTAAACAGCAAACAAGACACACTAGCAGCACCTTAGTAAGAGTGCACCTGAACTGCATACCTGCTCCTGCAAATCAGAAATTTGGTTATCCATTTCTTCTACTCTTGAGCTCAGTTTCTCTTTAGTGCGAGCAAGCTCGGCAATCTCAGACTTCCTTAGATCCAGATCCTTCTGCAGTTTTTGAAACTCGTGCTTCTCGTGAGCAGACAGGTCCCGCATTCTGTAACAACATACATGCAAAGGAATAATTAGTAACTGCTGGGATACCAATTTGTCTCTGAAACTGAATATTATGAGCATAAAAACATCAAGTGGTGCATCACTTGGTGCAGGTCAGACCTGATGTATTATCCAGAAAGTGTCACAATTGTTTCAATGTTATAAAACGTTAATTAGAGCTAGAATGAAACGAGGAGATCAGAGAGTAAAAGCGTGTTACATAATAACAGTGTGACATTGTAAGATTATTTTCACGAAGAACTGTCTTGTGTTGTGATGCTAAGATTAGTGTGGGTTTGATAATATAGTTAATTAACAATAAATACTTTTGTTTGCTCAGACAGCTCAGTCAATAAAGGGATTAGCTATGGGCTGGTGAGAGGTGACTACACAATGCATGACCTACACTTACATTCCTTTCACAAACTATTAATTATTTATTTCATAATAAATAATAAATCTGCACTGGACTGAGAATGCATCCTACAATCACGCCGACGGAAGAACACAAGAGGATCACAGCAGCTGCGCCATTTTCTCATACACAGTGACGGAAACGTCTGAGAAACAGCGAACACATCCCGCCACCGCAGGAGCACGAGGGATATTCAGTGATCGTTATATGCGCACCCTGACGAACTTTCCTGTCATCTACCGACATCAGAACTGAAGTAGATGTCCGTCCGCGAACACTCCACTGCACCACCGAGCGAAATGCTACCTGAAATACCACTCCACAGATTGTAATCTCATAAGTAGCAACGAGGGTGCTGAAGAGTTCTTCCGTGACTGCCAGACTACAGACATATGAAGGCCAAATGCTCCTACCAACTTCACCTATAAGGAACCAACTACAAAACATATACATAACCTAAAATTCTTCGAATAATTTATGAAAGCAACACCGCGAAAGGACAGCTAGGTTCGGAAACTACAGAAAATAAAATTTGCAAGAAGTACTATGAAACAAATAACCCACATTTCGCCACTAGATCGCCTACATCCTGGCGCACATTTACCACATAGCCCATCAGTCACCGGATTGTACTGCACGAGCATCTATAACACACCGAGTGACTAAGTCTTCATCACCGAACAGATTGTTGGTGGGCGCTAGCAATTACATGCCTACAAGTTACCTCCAACATCTGTGTAAACACCTCTTGCACTTGCTAAATGAGTGAAACTGCAGAGCCCCCCTATCTGCTGCGGAACAAATGCAGAATGACTGACCTTTTGAAGTTCTTCCTGTGCCATTAGCTAGAACTGAGAATATGAAATGAAATGAAGCTGATAAAAGGCAAAACCATATTCTTTCCAGGAAGAGGAATCACATCTTTGGTGACAAGCTGCGGCCAAAGCCAAGAGTATCTGCAACTTAAAGCCTTACACACATGACAAACTCTCTGATTCCAAGATGTTGGTCACCACACTATAAAGCATTAACACCCAGCAGTCTGTGCCGGCACCCACTTCAAAACGCAAAAATGCAGAAGATGATTAATGTTTCCTTCGAACGATATCTTGGAATCTGGAGCAGGGTTTTCCTGTCTGAGTCCTAACTTGAGCTGCAAAACGTGTTGCATGCGAAGATGCAAATGCAGGGCTTTCATTTGTATTTTGATGATGTGTCATTTTAAGCATTGAAACTGTGTCTGAACATATCAACTGCATGGCTTTTATAAGCAAAGTGAAAAGATGGTTTTTAGTTCGACATCCTGAAAAACGAAATTCTTTTATCTACTTCTTCCCAATTCTTTTCTGTTTCAGGGGTGTGAAATAGCCATTTCTCGCACCGATGCATTTCCACTGATTAACATGAAAGTGCTGGCAGATCATTCCAGAATCCGACAAACTCAAGTCTACGTCGTTAATATCTGGAACGAAAGTCAAATGAAGTTATTCAAAAAGCTCTCCTGCCATCTACCGACATCAGAACAGAAGTACATGTCCGTCCGCGCACACTCCACTGCACTGCCGAACGAAATGCTGCTTGAAATACCACTCCACAGATTGTAAACTCATAAGCAGCAACGGGAATGCTGAAGAGTACTTCCGTGACTGCCATTAGTGACATCTTCCCTTTTATTAATGTCAGGAACTACATACATATGAAGGCCAAAACGCTCCTACCAACTTCATCTATAAGAAACTAACTAACAAACATATTCATAACCTAATAATCTTCGAATAATTTATGAAAGCAACGCCGCGAGAGGACAGCTAGGATCGGAAACTACAGCACAATTAAATTAGCACGAAGCACTATGAAACAAATAACCCATATTTCGCCACTAGATCGCCTACATCCTGGCACACATTCCCATCTTTATCACAGCCTCCATTGTGAACATTTTCCTTTCACTTTCATGTTCAAAGCCTTCTTTGGGATTTGTCTATTATTCATTCTTAATAAATCATTGCCCATACCATCTAATTCCGTTCTTTTGTTAGTTTCTCTTCCATGGCATTTGACTTAGATTATCTTTCATTTTTCATTTTCTATCCTATCTGTTTTAGTTTTTCAGTCCATTCTTCTTAAAAATCGCATCTCTGCTGCCATTAATATAGTAGTTCAAGAGTTTACTATTTAACAAAAGAATTATGATCCTTAAATGCCAATTAATTTTGATTGAAACTCTTTAATTTTCATATTTGCACTTTGTGGATATTTTAAATTTATAAAGTATTTCCATAAAATATTTTTTATCTAAATGTCAGACTGTATCTTGTCGTCCAAACACCATACTAACACAATGCGAATACCAGTAGCACCTTCTGCAGCCAGAGTCAGTTTCTATTTTACTATAATAATCCATGGCGAAACAGCCCTCTGAGAGCCAAAGCCGACTAGCTTGATTACTGGCCTCACGTTCACATGCCTAAGCAGAGGTGAACGATCATCCTACCAGATACAGGGTGACTGTGGAAATGTTTTGCTTCTGATCCTGCCAAGAAGGAAGAAATAAGAGACTCTGCTGCTCCGAGCATGTTTAAGGGAATGAGATGATGGAATTTGTTGTTATTGTGAACTGTCTAGTAACTTACGTAAATGTTCAAGAAGCATACTTACTACATACGTGCTATCTTTCAGTTCTTATGATATGCAAATTGACATGCTTTCTTTTGCACCCGTTCTAACTCCCTGTAAGGATCCCAGCACGCCGCCCCATATTCCAGAATCGGACGCACTAGTGACGTGTAGGCTAGACTTTTAGTGTTACTATTTCCCTTTTTGAGAACGCGCATCGTAAAATGAAGTGCCTTCAGGCTTTCTTCACCGTACAATTTACTTGATCAGCCCAGCTTAAGGGAAGAGCAATACTCGGAGTGTTCGAGAATTGGGCGATGAAGGGAATGTTTGAATTGAACGCCAAAGAAATGACAGCAGGCTGGAGAAAATTACATATTTCACTTTTCCATGATTTGCAGTTATTCAACAAATATTTATTCCAGACGTAATTTTAATCAACATGAGATGAGGCTTTCATAACAGTGAAAATCTGGGCCACAGTCTTCCACGGTATTAAGCCACGTAGTCAGGATTTAAGATGGAGGTAATAGGTTTCTGCAAAACCTTGGTAACCACAAACAGGACTACAAACTGTCATAACGCAGATTACTACAATTCCAATTAATTTACACCAGTTAACTAGTTTAGAAACTACACACCACAGTGTAAAGTTTAAAATTCTAAAACTTTTTGAAACAGTACACAGACTTTTTTAATGTACAGCCATAGTCAGTTCTGAAACTCTTATTCAGAATGCTTGGCATTGCAAGTACGAACAACTCAAATAAAAAAGGCAAACCTTCTAATGGCAACTACATGAAATAGAGGTCTTCTACAATGATGTAAACAGTCTCTGAAAGAAAGTTTCTTTTCAGCAATGATGTTACTTATCACTTAATAATAATATCAAGCTTTACAGCTGAGTAGATACAAAATCCTTTGTAATTTCTGGCAGTCTTATTTTACCAACATTTCATATGTCCTTCCTGTCTTCATCAACAAGGAGACGATGAAGGCCTCAGGGTCCTCTCAAACCTTGGTAAGCTTCTTCCAGACGGAACGGCGCTACAACTCAGAGGACAGCAACCAAAGCCACCAAGATTTTCGTCTCTGTCTATGAGGAAGTCACAAAATATCTCCATGATAGAGTCGTCCCGACACTTGACGTACAAAGAAATATTTTGAGCCTAGTTCACTGGAAGACAGAGCGCTTGAAATAGAATATTATAATAACGTAATTGTAGAATGCTGTGCTGTGTAATTTGATACAAATTTATCTAAATTATGTTTTTAGTAATATACAGAGCACCAACATGTGACATTTATTAACAAGTTAAACAGCATTATGGACTATCTTTACAAACCGTAAAAGGAATTTGTTGTGTCTTATTGTTTTGTATCTTATTGTAGGTCACTGCCACCGGGTATAAACCCATTTGCAGTCAATAATATATAATAATAATAATAATAATAATAATAATAATAATCTGTGGGGATATAAATATTGACTATCTCTCTGAAAGCTGCCGTAAGCAATGTCTAAATTCTCTTTTAGCAACGTTTAATCTTACACCTACAGTTAACTTTCCCACAAGAATTCAAAATAACTCCAACTCTGCCATTGATAATATTTTTGTAGATAGTTACAAGTTAGGACACATTTCCATTAAACTTGTAATAAATAAGCTATCTGATTTTGATGCTCAGCTATTACTGGGTACTGGGAACGACCCGTTCTTCAAGTGCCTGAGCACTGCGGGTCCCAACTTTTCGTTGGCTCGATCTATAGACATTTTGGTAGGACTCCTTGGACGAGGGATCGGCCCGTCACAAGGCCTCTACCTGTGCACAGGACAGCACAACACAGAAAAACATCCATGGCTTGAGTGGGATTCGAACCCAAACCAAACGGCACAAGACCACGCCTCAGACCGCGCGGCCACTCTGAAGGCGCGTTTCTTCATATTAACGCAATAATTTCTGTCTAATAAACTTTAAATGGAAAAGTTGTGTTTACGCGATTTAGTTTCATATTTCAAATACTCGATCTAATTTCCTTCAATCTTTCTGCGTAGTTTTGTAAGAATAAATTAAAATAAAGTTTATACAAGATGACGACCACAGCCGGTTTTGGGCGTCTTGAGCACTGGGATTGTGGGTTCTCATCCAACTCGCGTTTTTCAATCCTGTCTCGTGCAAGTTGACATCTTTCCCTTGTCAAAGGAGTCCTGCCGAGTGGCTTCAAGGATTCGCATTTGCTTCTGAATTGGAACACGCCAGAACACGCGTACGGGAAAAACTGGATAAGAGGAAATTCAATGCCTATTAAAAGCATTTTCCGTTTTCTGTAAGCTGCGCAGACGCAGTAATCTCGTCAAGTCGCTCCTCTGAGTGCACGTGCACCCTTCCGAAGTAACGTCACGAGTTCCTGATGCTTGAGGCGCCTGCAGCGAGCAAATTTCAAATTAAAACTGAATAGAAATTATTTTCCATCACACAATTTGCTTCGAGTGGCAGAACTTCCAGCGAATGCGTCGTTAAATTTCTCATGCTGTTGGACATCTCCATTACCAGGAATGGTAAATCAGCATAGAATTTAGTGATGTGGTTGAGTACGTGAAAAATTGTGGCTGGTAAACAATTTCAAGTTGTTAGACTCGAAATAGAAACTTTTTACGCACAAGAAAATCTCGTGCAAAATTCGCGTTTACGCTTCTAACGTGCCTCGGGAATTAAATAATCGCATTCCTACAATCGATTTGATGTAGGCCCGAGACCGGTTGCCCTGACTGAAGTTTTTCGTGGTTTTATTTATTTCCTTCAGGCACATTCTGTGTTAGTACCGGAAACTAGGCCGTAGTCCTTTCTTTCAACGTATTTTACAATTTATTATTCATTACTCGTCTCATCATTCGACGTAATGCACTTTAGATTACAAATATCGTCGTTAAACAAACGAGATCCGACGGCCCGCCGTGTCTCCACGTCTGTGCGCTGGACTCCAGAGATCCAGTTCCATTTTAAGTTACTGCATTATTCATTAGCAGCATAAAAATTTACACTGGTCACAATTATTCAGTTTAATTTAAAATTTTTAAAACACTTTCTTGTGTATTAAAAATGTGTGAGTCTTGTGGAAATGTCGGTGAATCAAGCAGGAACCTAACAAGTCAGAACTAAATTACGTGTTCAGTTGATGAGCGATATAAGTCTCCATTGTGGCATGGATTAGACCCAGAAAGAGATAACAATTATGATTTCCAACTCAGTCTCCTTGAAAAGAGAGATCAGCCAACTTCAGAGGCATTACACTTCCATTCTCTACGCCAGAACCGCGAAACATGGGTCCCTCAGGCCCCCGGAAACATTTTCCCTGGTCCAGGGGTGACGGGGCCTTAAAAAATTATTTTTAAAATTAATTAAGTATTAATTATTTTTAAGCAAGCGAAAATGAAATTGCATTTCTTTCTTATGTAAATTCTCATTATTTTTAAATTTATTTCCTTCTGATAGAGAACACATTTAATATTAATTATTCACTTTTTACAATTATGATTGAATGCAACCAAATTATAAGCTACTTATTTTTGTTGTTCTTTTTTTCAGCTACCAACAATGTACGGAGTCCTGCGCATGCGCAAGACATCGTCCCTTCCTAGATAACACCATTCCTGCGTACGAAACGCATTGCTGGAAATGGCAAACAGAGCCTTAAAATTGAAACGGGAGTTTTGTTTACGCTGACGGGGTTCCATCGTGGCGGGAGGATCGCCAATTCAAACTGGGGTCTGTTGCTGCTGATGGGAGTGTTGTATCCCGAGCTGGGATAGATTGGCAGGGCGAGCGGATCCTTTGGGAGGCAGTTCGGGGTGATAAGTACTGCAAGCTTGAGGTTAACGTGAGAATTTATTGCAAATAAATTGGTACAAGTTGTTGCGAGATCCAGGTATCGAGAGATGTTGATCTGCCTAAGCACGGGCAGAGCCGACTTCTAACAAGAGTCGAGTTCCCTCTTTCACGGAGACGATCCAGACTCAAGTTCAGAGAGTGAATAAGGGTGGTCTGTCGTCGTGGTTTTATACACGTTTAGTGACGTTAACTTTCTAAAATGGTTACAAAATAATAACTTTCTTTATCTCGGTACTCTGCCACTGCATATAGGTCTTTGGTTTGTTTACAGCAAATTCCATCGCTAGTTGACGACTAGGGATAATTTAGAAATCAGTTGAAACATCCTGCTTTCCCTTACTAAAAATAACTTGCTTATAGCTTATTTTGAAATAGCTTTGGGAGAGTACCGATTACACAAATAGTTACAATTTGCAGCTTTGTATCTAAGGATATTGGATATACCAATTAATGCATTTTCTATAATTGGCCCGTATATAACAGGAGGTCATCCCGTCCAAAGAATTTGGTTGGTTGGTTCTCTGAGGTTTGAACCCAGAGGGGGTGGGACGCTTCGTCAAACACTCAGTCTGCAAATATTGACCGACAATGGTCAGCTTTTATGTGAACACCTGCGTGAATAACAAAGCAAGAAAAATTGTCAGTGCAGCCATGGTTCCGGATAATTTGACGTAAATACGTCATAACTGCTTTACAATTGAGTAAAGTTTGATTAGGACATTGCTTATTTAACTTGAATTAGTTACGCTTAAGATGGCTCTGTGGTAGCTGAATGTAATGTAAGGTAATGTAACGTTTTCTAGGTAACCATTGTTATCAGATGTTACACATTTTCCTGTCACTTTTTCGTTACACTTTTTTGCGGAATGACCCTTCCGTATAGACGTATTTACGTCAAAAGCAGTGGAATTTCTAACCCACGCCTGCAACAATCTTGGCTGAGCATGCCATAAGGCTCTTTTCACGTTTCCTATGCATGCAGTATAATTGAATGAATGAACGGTATTGCACTACATTCCTTTACCCAAGAAACTAATTGTTAAGTCATCTGTTTACTCGGTATTGTTGTGTTTCATTATCGCCGTCAACAATCCATTCGTTATTGCGGAAAGAGTTGAGCTGTGAATCGCTTGTAGAAGAAGTGCGTCGTAGAAAAGATAATTTTGTGCTGTTAAAATCCTTTTAGAATATCACAAGTTCTTATCTTATGTAAGAATTATTAAGAAATCTGTGATACCCCATTTTAGATTTGATTAAACTGATCATTGCCAGTGGACTTCGTGGTCTCGTACAATTGAACAAAGTTTGAGGTAAGGAATTCCTATTTATTATTATTGTTCATCACATTTAATATTTTCATCTGCATTTGTGAACTCGTGTAAGGGAATTAGGCTTGTCTTCTTTTTAACATAATTTAAAGTAATGTTGCATTGACTTCTGTTTGTTCACGGCATCATTGATAATAAAAGAATATTCCAGTAGGTAATTAACATTTTAAAGAAATAAAAGGTGTTTCGTAGCCCCGAATCTTAATAAAAATATGTCGATGCTAAGAAGAAGGGTACATGAATAATAATTCTAACACTTTACAATTCCTGATAAATCGACATTATTAAAGCGTTTTAGGGAACTCGGAAGAATTTTTATTTCGGTTTTACAAGCCTAATTATCGACGAATCTCCCTACAACAGCAGATTAAATCAGGGGAATGTTTGCTATTATTGAGTGCAAAGTATTTATGGGTGCAAAACTTAGTCTTTCACTTTGAGGGAGGAACATAGACTGAGGGCCTCTGAGAACTTGGTGTTGAGGAAGATGTCTGGACCCAAAACGAGAGTGGGACAGATAATTGAGAAAAGTGAATGACGAGCTCCTCACCCGATGTTGTTAGGGGGAGTTGAGTGTTTACAAGGCCTGAAGGGAGGAGACCTCTGGGAAGACCTCGGCGTGGGTGGCAGGATAACATTAAGATGGATCTTAGGGAGATTGGACTCGATGAAGCGAATTGGCTTTCCGAACACGATAATGAATCTTCTGGTTCAGCAAAGGAAGTGGGCTGTTCTTTGACGAGATGAGTACCAATCGACTTTTCACAGAATATCTTGCTCATTGCAGTGTTTGTGTAGTGATCTACGCATGCGTTAGAACAACTTAGAGCATTTTTTACTGTTCCCAAATGTAATTCTCGCGTTCAATTGATAAATTTAAATTACATTTTGTGCTTGTAGTGTATATAAATTTGTAATTTAGGCAGAAAGGTCCTTAATTATGTAAACTGTTAAGCACTTTTAGTTCTACAGAGAGAGAAGAACTCGAAAATTTTATGCTTATGAAAAGGCGTAAACTTTTTTTTTTAAAGTTTATTTCTTAACTGCCTGGATCTGCATCAAAGGTCACGCAATTTCTATGGCATATTTTTGTCGTAATTTTTTAAAATCGATTCACCAGAGTAGAGGCATCTAAGACTTTATGGATTACATTGATGTTTTTATACGTAATGTCTACGTAGTTTACATATAAGGAGAATTAAATTATGCGAGTAATGACAAACACGCGGCATGACTTAATATTGCCTGAATCAGTCACATCTTCGGGGTGATTTAGCCAAGAACAGTGAGATTGGCGGATCATGTGGAATGCATGGATGGGGCAAGAGGTGTGCACCGGATATTGGTCGGGAAGCCTGAGGGTAAGACAACGCTGGCGAGACCTAGATGTAGATGGGAGGATAATCTCAGGCGGGATCAATGGGAGATAGGAGTCGAAGGAGACTGGATTTTGTTGGCCCAGGGCAGTGTCCGGTGGAGGTCTTTGGTTAATTCGGTGATGAACCTTCGGGTTCGGTAAGCCGTCTATGAAGTTACTTAGATCAGTCACATTTAGAGCTTTGTCGTTTTGTATTGAATCTCAACAGGCATTCTACAATAAAGAAACAAACTGAGTCCATGGAGCGGAAGCCCTGCTTGAGAATCTAACAGTAGCCCAGGTAATCAAATGTCTCGCATTTTATGAAACAAGAAGTTTCATGTCGTGTTTACAAGACCCCGCCTCTAAGCCACATCCACAAGCCACACTTTCATACCACATGTCTCTAAGATCGATTTTAATATTATCCCAGCAACGTATAGGACTTTAAAGTGACCTTTTCCTTTCAGGTCTACCGATTAAAAAGTTGCATTTCTTGTCTCTGCCATGTGTTCTACAAGCCCAGCCCATCTAATCACCCTCGATCTGACAACCTACAATTTATTAATTAGTGAAGAGACCTATAAAGCTCCATATTATGCAATTTTCGCCATTCCGTTGTCAGTAACTCTCTCGCAGGTCCAGATATTCTTCTCAGTATCGTGTCCCCTCTCAGTCACTCCCAGTTGATGTGCACACGCATCAGTGTAAAGAAAAATTTGTAACAGCGATCGACTGTCTTTTCAGGAGATGGAGGTTAAGCGAGAAAGCGGCTGTCCTGAGCAAGATGGCGTCAGGTGCACGTGCACCAAAGCATTGGTCCGTCTGAATAAACTAAGAGAGAGGAACTTCTTGTGTGACGCGGTGCTGAGGTCGGAGGACGGCGGCGTCTTTCCAGTCCACAGAGTGATTCTGTCGATGTGCAGCGCTTATTTCAGGTTTGTTCATTTACTGACGTGGTTAATTAACACGTGAAGTAAGGACATGATAGACGTCGATTCGTGTGTGAAATGTTTTATCCTCTTTGCTGCAGAAACCTGTATTTTTATACGGCTGATTGTCTTTTGTTATTTGTTCGTTGTCATGAAATCTCACGGCGGTGAGGAAGAAGAAGAAGAATGTCTTCTGGACGTTGCGGCGTAGAAACTGAGTGGCATTTCAGACGTACTTACTGCCTTCTTTCCTTGATGATGGAGGCAGTAAGCACCTCTGAAACGTCCGATAATTTCTACGAGACATCCCAGAAGACGTAGGTGGATTTTGTACTAACTTTTAAGTGCGGTTGTACCAAGGTGACAGTCAATCGATCTGGAAGGAGAATTAGAATCTTTTTCCAAAACGTCTTGGATTTAATACATAAAGACGACCGACAAAGTCCAGAAGAAAGTTGGTAATGCCCGGAACATTGAAAGCTGTTGTGTGTTGCTCTATCTGAAGTATAATAAACTGTAACAAAGATCTTCCGAGAAATGTTTCATTGTCAGGAGAGAATCGTTCGAGAATTTGTGCATACGTTAATTTGCTTGTGTTTTAAATAAAGACGCGGTGTGATCTTAAAATGAGAAATGAATTTTAACCGTGAGCCATTATTTCCGTTTTCCAAGAGACATTTCTCACTTCTTCTTACAAGCTGTGCCCCTTTTTCAGTTTTCCGACAATCAAATCTTTCCGTTTGTCTTGCACTGCGAAACCCTTAATCTGTAACAGAAAATTGTTTGCTGGTTGGTGATCACTTCTTAAAGGCCTCGTAGAAACATCGGCTTTTCTTTTAAGTTGTTTATTGTCGGGGAAACATTTTTACAGAACAAATAATTTCATATTACGAACTGAACAATCAGTGGAATGTACAGCCCGCGATGTGTGTTGAAATATTTGCGTTGGCTTTAAAATATCTGTAATAGTTGTTATAAGCTCAGACATCTCTTGAAGGAGAAACGAGGGTGACCATTCTATAGTTCAAATGTTCGCTGCTCGCTTTTCGATTTTTTTGTTAAATTCTTTTAAGCCTTCGCCCGCTTTTGAGCCTCTCGCAGTTAATCCGGTCCCATTAGTACACATTCTGAGAGTTTTTTAATTATTTAGGTAACAAAAATTCATCCACCAATTTGACGAAAAGATACTTTTATTTGGCTACGTGAGTCATAAAAACTTAAACTTTATGCGCATGACTTGTAATTTTCTGCTCACCGTTTTTCGAAATCGACGTTTCAGGACCCTCTTCACGACAAAATTGCACACCAGTGAGGAGACTGATATTCTCCTCCACGAAGTCAGCTCAGACATGATGACCCAGATACTGGATTACGTTTATTTGCGGGAGGTGGACATTCGCTCCGACAACGCGCGTCAGCTGCTCGTGACGGCTGAGTACTTGTGTATTCCGGACGTTACTGAACTCTGCTGCTACTTCCTCGAGGACGCGATGGACGCCGACAACTGTATCGGCATCATGCAGTTCGCAAGGTAATTGATGTTCATTTGTCATTTGCTGTGACGCCAGCCTTCGTCGCTGGAGCGAATGACCTTTACTCAAGACAGCAGCCGGTTTGGAGATTAAATTCTCTGACTGAGGACTGAGAAAATTATAATGTTTTGCGGGTAATTATTAACGTCCCTGTAATTTAAGTTTTCTGATTAACTGCATATGTTTTGATCGTCATTATGATCAGCAGATGAATAATTTCACCATATGGAACGTTAATCGCGATCTATTGCAGAGTCATAATTAAATCTGTCTTCCTCTCGAAATCCTTATCTTCGTTCTTTCTCTCTATGCAGCATTCCTTGCTTCTTGCACAATCCTCCCAACACCAAAATCAACATTCAGCCCGACATATTTCTGCATACAGCAAAACCTCTGTCAACCGAGCCCGCATTAAGCGACCGAATTTCAAACAGATCGGTTGTGATTGGATTCCACCGGCGAAAGTGCATAAATCGATGTCCACGCGGTACAGTTCATTTATCTAACCTCACCCCAGATTTTGCTGATTATTATGAACACTTCAAGACATTTAGAGAATTCGTTATTATCGGGCAAAGACAAGAAACAGCCCGCTGGTTCTCGTAGAAGATGAACTCCTACTCCTTCTTGTTCAGGACAACATAGCAAGCAAATCAACTGACATCGGCAGAATCACACCAGAAACTTCAGTTCATGCGATGGACAGAATGACTGATAAATTCACTCTTTTAGTACAGGGACTCCCTCGAACAGCGCTCACGAGTGACGTTTGCCGTCGGCTTGTACGTGCGACTCGCCCGCATCATCCGCCGACGAGGAAAATCTGTATTGAGTCTCTACTTATTCGTTCAATTCCATGACCACGTTCCCCTTTCCCTCGCTCATTTGACCCGCGGTTCCCCCCATATAGTCCGGTTACACGAGGTTTCACAACACACGCAGTTACCAAAACGTCGTTTCGCCACGGTTAAAGACAGAATTCAAAATTCTAAACTTCTCAAGTGAAGAAGGCAGTGGCCTTCTTCACTTGCGTACACCGTGCCCTTATTTCAACTTATAACCTTATCTCGAGGACGAGCGGGCATTGCCTGGGAACCTTGAGAGCCGAAAACTTTCTGTTTTGTCACGGTTAAACGGAGCGTATCTCAGCGTTGCCTCTCCACAGTTGTCTGCGCTCAGCTTCGCTCTTTCGGGCTCCAAAAGGCTAAGGTAAAAACTTCAGGCGAAATACTGTGGTCTGCAAGTGAATGAGAATCCAGTTCTTCCTGCGGTGGTTCAATGTGTCAAAGTTCGAAGGAGAACGATTCTGAGTCGGTTCTTACCCTCGCTGTCGCAGTTCTCACTTCTGCGCCGACCTCGAGACTCACGCTCGTAGCTTCGTTCTGCGCCAATTTGTGGAAGTGTCTCAGAAGAGCGAAGAACTGCTAGAACTGCCTGTAGAGGAGCTGCAAGCGATAATCGAGGCCGATGAACTGAACGTAAAGGACGAGACATTTGTGTGGGAGTGCATTCTCCGGTGGATCAACCACGACCCGGACAACAGGAAAGGTCAAATCGCGGGTCTTTTGATGGGCGTCAGACTGGGACTACTAGACGCAAAGTTTTTCAAGGAGGAGGTCAGTATGCCCCTGAAATCGTGGATGTTTATCGGAAGTGAAGCCCGCATTTTCAATTCCATATTCGCACTTGTTCGTAACTAATTAATGCAAATTGTGAGCCTTTTTCTTCGTCACGTGTAAGCCCGTCTGTCTGTCTGTCCGAACTTCCAGCTCGTTCATTAGATTTAATACTGATACGTTTTAACAGAATATGTTGACACATTCCAATTCTGGTTAAAATGTTACAATGATTTCGTGAAAATTGTACAATGTTTTGAATTCCTTATTCCGCGCAAAATTTGCTGCGTAAGACATCTGCAGATTAACTTAGTTGCCATGGTTACAATAACTACATGTGGAATGCCGCTGGTAACACGCTCGCATACGCGTGTGTATGTGCAAAACAAATATTCGATTCGTCCTTTTATGCAGAAATGTGGTTGGAGATAATGATCGTCCTTTATTCATCGTCTTTAAGTTTGACAGTCCGTCGGCGCTACAATCTTTTATTGTAGTCTCAGCGTTTATTGAGATCCACTACGCGTTTCAGTTCAACTACGGCATTCCACCGTTAACTGCATTCAAACGTCCCCTTAGCTCGAATAGGAAAATCCTCCAACTGATAAATCACTTTTTTGGTTCAGCGTTCAACTAAACTGAAGATCCTACGCCATAAGAAGCGGGTCTTAGCTGCTATAAAAATTTCACGCATCTCCGACGGTATATATATATATATATATATAGTCAACCCGAGATCACATCAGCGTGATAATCTTCAGCTGATTGACCACATAGGGACAACAGATATCGGAAAAGTTCAGCAAGGTAAATTCGTTCTACATCCAGGAGTAAATTACCCCAGGGGCTTCAAACTCATAGACAGATTTAACATTCAAATATGTTAACCGTCATCTTACGAAGCAGCCATATTCCTTCTGCCATTCCACCATACGCTTTAACCCGAGAGAAAAAAATGTTTCTACCCTAAGTCAAATGCCCTGTAATTTCAGCCACTCACCTTTTACGAATACGTGCGATACAATCACACGGATTCATGAAAATGTTATCTGCTTCAAATGCCTTTAAAATTTATCATTCGTATCTACTAATCTCCAACACGTAAAGAGAACCACCTGATGATGACCAATTAAGGTCGAAACATGCAATGCCTCATAATAGACATCGATCACAATCACACGGTGTTGTGTTGACGGGCCTTCCACCCAACCATCAACATGTAGCAGGTTGCCTCCCTTGACACTCGAAGCAACTAATTGTCATAATTTTCTTTCGATGCTACGTAATTTTGACAATTAATTAAAGTTATCGAATCAAAAAGAATGTGCATCTCGCACGGGAGAGACGAGAAATAAATTACATTTTTTAATGTAACTCAAAATGCAACACTTACTGAAGTATTTCACTTTCGGTTGAAACACATTTCAATATTTTCCTCTAAGAACGATTTAACCTTGATTACGCTTCTCTCCTCAAACTGTGCATTTGTTAAGAGCGTCGTTATACACACCAAAAAACACATTTTCCTGTATATGTCACAGTCTATTTCGGGATTTCCCAACCAAATTATGTGTGAATTTCTTGTCTCCTCTGCAATGGAACATTCCATTTCTTCCAAAAAAGTTCTTAAGGTCCACATTGAACTGTTCAACAGGTGTCAACGCACCCTTACGTGACAGAAAATGAGGAGTGCAAACCCGTGATCTCGGAGACGCTCACATTCCTGGACGACCCGAAAAGTTTGACGAAGGAAGACAAGGACCTCGTGACACCAAGGATTGCCCGCCCACGAATCCCACAGGACATTCTGTTTGCTATTGCTGGGCGTCGAGACGGAACAATTACAGATGTGATCGAAGCCTACGCGCACGAGCAGACCGGTGGACTGTGGTGAGTTGCACTCCTTTCTACTCTTATCGCGCCTTGTTAAATGACGCCTCCGAGAAAAACTACTTTTCCTCTTTGTTGCTAAACTTAATTACAAGGACCTCTTAGCCTCTTTATTTCGTGTTCGTTTATTTTCATTGCAGTAAACGCTTTTTTAAGAAAAGATTCAAAGTCTTGAATTAAAAAGAATAAATAAATTACTCAAATTCTGAGTCTCGTGTAAAATGTAAGTCCTAATAGGAATCGACGACGGATCTGAAGTTTTCCTTAAATACCGTTTACAATAAGCGTCCTACTTCAACTGTCATGGCAACCTGTCTGCTGATTTTAGACATCGTTGATCGTCAGTGGATTTCAACGTAATAAATAAAGCACTGATCAGTGTCGATGTTGGCCATCTGCGTGGTCACGCCTCGTGAAATAGAAGGCTTTGGGGTGGGGTGGGGGACGTACTGCCTCCATCTCTGCGTCGATAAAACCCAAAACACCAACATCTGTCCTTCCCAAAGTACGAACCTGAAATGTCAGCTGTTGATCAGAAATTAATTCTAAATTTGTCTGTCGAACTTGACGAGAGCTTCTCTTTGGGTCTTCCTGTTTCCACCTTCGCTCTAAGTTAATTTCTCGCGGTCTTTGTCGAGTGCCTCCCTCCACGGTGTAGCAATTTCGGTCCACTGTTGGGGGTTGCACCTCTGCTCTGGTGGTTGGTCGCTTGGACTCTAATGTAAGGACTTCACATCAGTAGACCGAATGACCCAAAGAAACATAAAACCATAACTTGTCGTTCCTGCAGGTGGAGGGGGTCGACTCCATCGGTCCGCGAGCCGAACATGGCACGGCAGTGGTCGGTTTCGACATTTACGTCATCGGTGGTTGGGGCGACCGGGGAATGTTAAGATCATGCTGCTGCTTCAACGCTGTTACGAAGCCATGCCGCGAGGTGGCGCCTATGCATGTGCAAAGGTAAGATGCAGCTTCGTAAATAAGAAACTCCTTGGAACAGAGTTCTTCTTAAAAAGCTGATAGTCGCTGTCTTAGTCAAGATATAAATCTGGGCAGGGGCTGTACAATTGTACCACTCACATACAGGAGCATCGTGCAAAGTGTGAATAGGTCGGAGGACGTTTGCGACAAAGTTGGTTTTAAGAATGCGATTTGCTTGTTAATTCATTTGAATTATGATTTAACAACGACGAGCGAACAATTGCTTTCTGCGAGAGGAAATGCATCTGAATCAGCAATAAATGAGCATAGCAGAGATTGTAATTTTTTTCGTTTCAGATGGGGTTTAAGTGTGGCAGTTCTGCGAGGTTCAGTGTACGCCATGGGCGGTTGTAGTTATAACAGAACGGCGGAAAGATATGACCCCAAGACGAACAAGTGGTCGTGGATCGCTCCCATGAACACAGGGCGATCCCATAGAAGTGCGACTGCACTGAATGGTACGTAAAAGCTGTGAAACAGAAATTTGAGTATTAGTGCAGAAGGCGAGGCGTCTGTCTGTCTGTCCGCGTGTAAGAATGCAAGAATGTTGAAGGAATCGCAGGATTTGAGGTTCTCACGGCGGGGAGTACGAAGATGGCTGTCGTTTGGCTTCTGCCGACGTTTCGGACGAACTTTATGCCTTCATCATCAAGGCATTCCTCCTCGCTCTTGATCTTAGTTTCCCTCCCTCCATTGTCCCATATTCTTTCATTATCCCTTTCTTTTATCCGTGCCACGGACTTCGTTATTTCACAGACTGCAACGGCTTGAAGTTCTGAGTGCGTGATGGTTTCTTCGGCTCTTGTAAGATGTCCATGTGCGTCGTCTTCCGCCTTTTAGTGTGCACTCGCAGTGAATTCAAACAACCATCAAACTATTAAACTGGATCTCAAATAATACAGATGTAATATGTGTTTGAGACAGTTAATAATCTCACGTAAATAGCACATTATATTATAAATGTAGAGCACCTTTTAGCAGCTCGTTCCGTACATCTCTGGTACCAAATTTAATAAAATTCGTTTCACAGAAGATGTAACTTTCCATCATCTCCGTTATGCATTAATTTAAGCACTTTATGTTGTTTATGTTATATTTTATCAGTTATTCTCATTTCCTTTGACACGCTGATTGTCTACATTCGAAAGAAAGAAAGAAACAGATGAACAGAGACAGCCTTGTCCGTCCAGTTTCTGTGACTCGAAGGTGGACTTAATAGATTTACAAATTTAAGTAGGGTTTGTCCCATGTCTGTGCTCTGAATGGACCAGTTTAACGCCTCTCCCTACACCAAATGTGTGTACAGTTTGTGTCATATGGCTAATTTGTTTTTACAGACAAAATATACGTCGCTGGTGGATTGTATCATTCCAATTACCTAAACTCGGTGGAAGTTTATGACCCGGACACCGACTGATGGACGTTCGTTGCACCAATGCTTTCTGGACGTGAATCTTTTGCTTGCGTCGCGTTCCACGGCTGTCTGTACGCCCTAGGTGAGAACTCTGGACATTCTGAGTGATGCTCCTCTGTCCTTTTTACAGAACTTGCTATTGTGAAATGTTTTCCTGGTATTTTTGAGTGACTCAGATTTTATGAACAGAATTTTTCTCCAGTCATTACAGAGTTAGTTTGTCACTAATTTTAACCCCGATTCGTGGTATCGATTACATTCTTCCAAAAATAACACTTAACTAACTAACTAACTAACTAACAACGCACAATCTCTTGTGGTATCTGAACTAACGTACGCCCAATTTTTCACACAGTCCCAATTTGAAAGGTAAATATTTTGTTCTTGTAGCAAGGAAATTTCAGTTTGCCGCGCTGTTATCCCCAAAAAGCCGATGGTTTAAAGCAGTCCCTTCGCAATCTTTGCTTCAAGTACGAAAATAAAGATGTAGCTGTTCCTGGTACTAATACTGACAATGCAAGAGGGAACGAATTTTCTTTGTTGTATTTCATTCGTTCGCTCCGTTTACGGAATAACAAATTTTAAGAGCGTAAAGACGGACGGAGTGTGAAGCATCGAAGTTACGGGAAATACAAACATCTAGAAATTTGTAATTGGTGATGTTGAAGGTAAGATACCACTTGTGATACATTGACGTAAAAGGAAAGATAATATTAAAATGTTTTAAGTAACTCGAGTATTTGGAAAGGGTTCAACTACAGACATTTGTGAATAAGTTGATGAATCTTGTGGCTCTATAAAGTTCAAATATTTCGTGGCCATTTGACAGAGTTACAAATATCAAGAAGGGTCCCGCTGAATGGGGTTAGGATAAGTTCCCTTTGGCAGCTTTTCTTTATATCCTGTGACCTGTTACTGAATGTGTGTGTGTGCAGGAGGACAGAACGAGACATCAGGCAAGCTCAGTACCGAAAGGTATGACCCTGCAGAAGACACGTGGACCGAGATCCCTTGCATGAAGTACTATTCAGGTTACGCAGAAGTGATGGACGATATGATCTTCGTTATCTGTAATTATTATAACCAGGTCGACTTCTTCCCCCACGTCACATGTTTCAATGACAAGGAAAATCGATGGTTTGTTTCTTTGTATGATTGTTCATAGCTGTATAATCACAAACCGTTACTTTCGAAAAGCACTAGGAAGTGAATCATTTCTGGTCAAGGTATCCGCGATCTTGCGGATGCAGGGCCTTGTAGTGTCGAAGAAACTGACCGACGTTTCAGAGGTTCATACTGCTTACTCAGGGCCTTGAATACAACGCGCGAAAAGTGTTTGAGAGGAAGGGGTTAGAATGAAAGAAGGCAGGGCGATGTTGCGGTCAAGCTGATTGGCTACATCAGAGGGCGAATGACTAGGAAATGCTAATCAGACGTAAGCCGTGACTGCATTAATAAGAAGTTCTTTGACTAAGTTTCTTTGATCAGTGGCACTCTCTTGGGCAGGAAGTTTCTGGCGTTCAGCGCATCGGCATCGCCATAATCTTTCGCTTTCATCGAAGTGTTAGGCCAGTTTCAGGTTTAACGACGCCTGTCGTCTCATATCCTCTTTTCTGATGGACGTTTATTTCAAAATGGCTTTCTCTTGGCGTGTTTGACCACGCAGTCTCCTACCATCTGTTGACGGAGTTAGTAAGCAGCTCCAAAAACATCTCAGAAGACAAATTTATTCATACTTGTTTGTGCAAGAGTCAGAATTCACACAGAAATTCATTTTATTATGGTTTTTGTCTGCCTTATGTGTAGCAGAACTATTTTTGGTGGAACAAAATTTTTTTTGAAAATATATTGCTAAAAGAGGGAAATATTGTTAAGGGCTCATGTATCAAACAAGACACGCGTATCTCTCCAAAAAAGCGTGTGATTAAATTTATTATTCTGACCGAAGGTAATGGCTTAATGAAGTGTACGAAACGTCGCTAGCCAGAACACAACTCATTTGACAGCCTATTAAAATAGTGGTAACCTCTCCCTCCACTTCGATGTATTAAAATGTTTTACGTTATAATAGCAATATGGCCCATGTTCTGTGTGCATCTGAGTAAGAGAAAGATCACGTGGGAACTGTTCTGAAATATGGTGAGGCATTGAATTCCGATTGGGGGAATTTTTGTTAAGGTTGTCTGGAAACAAATTATAAGCAACGACATTTCGGTGGAAGCTGTGCCCTTAGCTTCAAGCAGTTTCCCATCCTACATAAAGGCAGAGCCAACCCATCAGACATGGATATTTTTAGGGCAAAACATTTTACGACTCCCAAAGATAATTCTTTTATTCTTATTCTACACCGAAATCTCTGATATTTTAGAACCCCAAAAGTAAAAGTATATATATAGACATATTTTCTGTAACTGTGTCCGCGAAATGTGGTAAAAATTGTCTTGAGTGTAGATTATACTAATGGACGATGAAAGTTTGTTTTCACTTTTAATATTTCAAATTGCAGGCACAAGGCGGCAGACA
This sequence comes from Zootermopsis nevadensis, assembly GCF_977971745.1. NCBI lineage: Eukaryota > Metazoa > Arthropoda > Insecta > Blattodea > Termopsidae > Zootermopsis > Zootermopsis nevadensis. The sequence goes on along the minus strand of NW_028259153.1, from coordinate 6,943,876 downwards.
TGAATGTTCGTAGAAAAGAGATGTCGGCTTGTGTCAACCAGAACCTACCGAATGCAAGCGACTACGCCTACAAACACAGAGACAAATCGATGGAGGCGAAATGCAAAAACATGTTTGATTCGGAATGTAACCGTCCATCTGCTGATGTAGCCACGGGTTCGAACCCAGTAGCTAGGCCGGCGCTGGTGCGGTTAAAACGTTTGTTACTTCGGTGCGCGGAGAGGGTTAAAGGTTTTCTCAGGATACCTTGACATAGGGTCAGTCGGTGGGCGAGGATCTCCGACTCTCAGGGAAAATACGGAGAGGCCTTAATTGGAGCTGCGCTCGCGGGAGGGCGGCGAAGTCGCTGAGCTGGTGCAATTCTTGACGACACAGTTGTTGTTGTTGTTGAAATCACTCAATTTATTCACGAATTGAGACGCTGATGCAAAGACACAATTATGTTAATATTCAGGCAGTGCAATGAATCGGCTGTTTATGTACTGAAACTTTGCGAACAGAACGCGTCTGCACGACTTGAAGACCGAAACTTTTAGAGACCCCGCAACAACACAAACGCGCTATAAATACCCCCGCAGCTTAAATTTAGTATTTAATATGGCGATCCGATTCGTCCCCCAAAATCACCCCATAACGTCGGAAACGCTCCGAAAATCCACATTCGAATTTCATTGGTCCCAGTCGCAGTGAGGCTTCTGTTTCAGGGCAACCGTCATTCAATATCTGGAAAGGCTTAAGTTTTCGCCTCGTAAACAACTTTTACGAGGCGAAAGCTTTGTGAGTGTCACGGAAGGTCTCGAGGAAAGACGTTCAAGCGAGTGATTGTCGCTACTCTCTTCAAATTTAATACATTAATCAATGCCAAAATTCATAAAATCATTCACATTTGGATGACGTAAGGCGTTCCAAATATAATATTATCCTTCGTTTGTATAAACAGGATTAATACGCCAAAGCCTGGTTTACCCTTTTCATCTCGAGTTTCAGCCCGTTCGGGAATCGAACTACGAACCTGGACTGGCACAAGAAAATCAGTAGTTTGTAGTTGATTACAATCCCGACGAACACATTAATTTTAATCACTTTCCTTATGAAAATAATGTAGAAAACTAGGAATTGATGTAGGAACTACAAAAAATCAAATAAAGAGAAATATTGTTTGCAGCAAAGAAGGAAAAATTATTTCTCCTCGTTATTTTCTGCTCAAGAAGTCTTATTGAAATTAATTATTTTACAGACGTTTATTTTTATCTAAAATATTATCATTCATCAACACACAACAGTTTCACCTTGCGTCTTGTATTAAATGAATCCACTTGTGGCGACATGTTTCGAGTTACGAAACCGTCATTATGAAGGCAACAGACTGTGAATTTTTTATCGATTTCTGATTTACGTGTGATATTTTAAAGAAATTGCAAAATTACAATTTGGCTGAGTTGCTCCAACATACCGGGTAATTGTGCCATGTGCTGAGTTGGTCGAGAGCATCCTGCATGCCGTGAAACATGAAATGTTACATTCAGCGACAGGTTATAATTTAATAACAGTTTTGCAGGTGGAAACCAACAGTCACACTAATTTTCAGCGGGTATACATTACAATCACTGAAGTTGTATTTTTCTCCTTAATGTAAAGAAAATGAATCAGGTGTCTTTATTTGGCCCAGCTCACTTGTCACACCTCTGACATTTGGCGTGAAACAGATCGTGCCCATCAGAGGGTTTCACTGGATAAATAACAAATTACACTGATCCTATCACAGTAACCTCATGACCTGAAGATACACTTCTCAAGAGGGCAGATGTCTGGGTTACATATTCTCATTGCTCTGAATTCTGCCTGCTTAAGGATCAAAGTGCAAGTCTCTCCACAAGGATCAACCATAATATTTAATGTGAAAGTAAATGATGAGCTCCACGTAAACAACGCAAGTGGTCACATTTGCAATCCTTCTTCCTTTAGGTAGGACTTGAGGTACTCATGACAGCAGATCTGAAGAGGGCTGTTTTCTGGGTTGTGAAACTGTGTGGTCCGGTAGAAGTTTACCAGTATTTCAGATGTACTTGCTGTCTTCATCATCAGTGTGACTTATAGCCATCATGATTGGAGGCAGCTAGTAACTCTGAATTGTCAGTAAACTTCAACCAGACTACCTGGCACGTGAACTCAGAAATGAGCCATCTCCTTACATCCTTTGGACAAAAGACTTGGTTTGGCTCTAGAGGTGTTTGGACACGTTGATAATACAAAACTGAAATGTGTCCACTGGGATTTGTTCCTAGCCACCCAATTCAATTATTCATCATGCTAGCATAGTCATCAGTAACTGTCTACACAGTATCTATAAGTTTAAAAAATCAGAAATTAACTCCACTTACCATTCTAGTTGATGTTAATTTGGCAGGAGTAACCTATTAAAGAAGGATTTATAATTAGTGAAGCATTTTAACATCAATCACCTTCTTAACTAACAAATACACACAATTTAGTTCAGGCTCAAAGGGACCAATTATCCTATAAAAGTGGGATAGGATAATAACAATGAATAAAAGTTACAACTACTGAAATAATAGAAATATTTGGAAGTTAAAACCAGTATTATTATTATAGAAAGTAGGAAAAATTAAATTTCTCCTTTTGTGAAAAGTTATGTCACAAGACATAGCTCATCCCCTTCTGTATGGTGTAAGGAGTACTGAAATGCAGGTATCAGAATCTAACAAATTTCACTAAAGTATTTTTATCAAATGAAGAAGAAACTACAGTATCATTAAAAATTAAAGCAAATTTTAAACAGTTCATTTGCAAATCTGAACTAAAATATGGAACATAAGAGAATCAAGGCAATGACACACACACACACACATAGTCAATGTAGAAAAGCACTTAACACAAACCTACTTACCTAATTACATCAATCAGTTTAAAGTTTTCTACAAATTAATTTATATCTCCAGTGTATGTTTATGAACCTTGAATGTTTCAGTCTTCAGTATAAAAAAAGGAGGAAAGGCACTCCGTCTTACCTGAATAAAACTTCAAAGGCAGACCACAAACAGCTGTTAAAGACAAAAAAGTATCACCCAGCCCCATATCGATTAGTAACGATGCCACCTACTCCTGCCATCTATGCATATCTCGAAATAACACAAGAATACAGGGGTGCCAATGGTTGGAACTGCATTTTACCAACGTTAAAGCTAAAAGTAATGAATTGTAGGAGTTTTTCGTTCACATAATTCAGCAAAGGAACCATTTCTTGCTTGGCTATATTGTTTTATTCTATACATTAGTAAAAGCGTTGAGAGGTGATCCTGGTTATTTCGGTTTAGCATCAAACATTACACCTTAAGATATGAACTGCCAGCGAAGAAATGTTAAAATGGACATGCCCCTACATGAACGACACTAGGACTTCTTTAAAATTTGACTTGCAAGAAACGTTTTAGAATTACGCAGGTTACCAATACTGAAATTTTGAACGAATGTGTAAAATTCAAGGCTATATAAGGATGGCAAATTACCAATTTTAAGCAATACTAAAAAAATGCATATTACAAGATGTTACCTGTGCTTAAATGTGGAACGTTTTCATAAACTGGGAAACTTGAGGAAATATTTAAGAAAACGGCTCTGACCAGGAGAGGTGGGCAAGGAATTACAGAAGTTCATCAGAAACAATGAGAGTGACATTTTTTCGTTACATATAACACAACGGAAAGACGAAGGTGCAGTTTATAGAAGTACAAAGTATAACCAAACATATTTGTTTGTTCCACCATTACTGAGAAGGAACCGTGTACGAGAATTTTACTTCACCTTCCATGAACTACAGTATTCTGTCGGTTCTTTAATCGTTTGCAATTTTAATGTTGTTTGTTGTAAGAAATAATGCCAGCTAAGTTCTTTGGCTTGTGAAAACACTATTTCCAACATAAAAGAAATTGTGATACAGCAGTTTTAAAAGCAGAGTTGGCTGACCATCCAGTACGATAAAATTCGTGCAGGTGACGTCTCATACAAAACTGAAGCTGTGTCCATTGAAAGTTTTTTCAAAGATATGACAATTTATGCTAACTATGGCCCAACTTGTTCTGGCATAATGATATGAAACATGGGCACCATAAAAATCTGTACAATATTTAGAAGCAAAAAAGTTTTTTGGCTGGTATGCAAATTGGAATTATTTATTTTGGTTCTAGAAATAAATGACAGGTTAGGAAGTGAGGAAAAGCCTTAACATATTTCTTGATTTCAAACTTGTTCATGATGACAACAGTTTACAAGAACTATAGTCATGTAAACACTAAAACAAAAATCCAGGTTCCACAAAGTTGCATGAATTACCCTATTATTCGTCTCGAACTTCAGGTCATCCTGAGTTTCAAATATCCATAGCTACATAACCTTTCAAAATGAGATCATATTCATGACATTTCACTGTGAACGGTGACAGAAATAAGGTCCGGAAGGATTTATATTAAGTTGCCAGGTTTTAAATCCTTCTCAGATTTGCATAGCACGCATAAAAATTGTGAACTGTGACTACTTATACAGACTACAACAAAAATAAAGCACTTGAAATATTCTGTCTAAATAAATTAGTAACACCTTTATACGGCCTACCAAAATCCTACTCCAACCCTGAAGATGGAAGCAGCCTGGTGCCCTAAAAGAGCATAAGTGACATAATATTGCACAGTGCAACATCATGAGACCACAAAATAAAAATGTAGTGGTTTTAAAATACTCTTTATTTAGAAAACTGCAATTTCTTTGAAACTGGTTTTATGGCTCTTACTGTTGCATCTTAAAATGAACCCGAGTGTAACTTTATTAAGCGTGGACACTGCTTACTGCCTCATAAAGGCTGAAACATGTAAAGTAGTAAACAATGTTAATATTCGCATAATTATGTCTCAACATTTGATACAAAGAATATATTTCTGCCAGTATTCATAAGATATGATGGTGATAAAAATAACATTTGGTGATATCCTTAATATTAAAAAAAGGTTTTGTATGAGTCAAAACATGTGCACCACAAAGTCATACAATATCATTCCTAAAAGGATCCAGTACAAGAAGAATGTGATTTCTCTTTAACTGACTTTTGAAACACTACAAAAGGATGTTTAAGAATTCAAACTCCTACTTAAACCTCAATAAGGCATTTCTTTTCACATATTAATGAAACTAATGATTGAAGTCATGGTATTCTTCCACCTTTGATCTTTTTATGCGCGAAGAAACAACTTCAGTCAAACCTGGACCCATCACACTTTTGCACTGGACCCTTCAGCTGCAAGAGATGAACACTTGAAGGGGAGTACAGCAACAACAGAAAATTTTTCTGTCTTGGTTCTGGCACACAATTACAGAAACCCAGACGCACTGGAAAGTCCTTACAGCAACATTCCAATATACACATAAACACAAAGAGGATTCTGTTGTCTTACAAGAATGGAAAAAATCCATCATTGCAGTCAGATATGGCAGAAAATGGTTTATGAATTTCTGTCACCAATTCAAGATTGTTCTTTATCCACAAAAATTCAGATAAGTTTTCCTACTGTTATCACAGTGAATGAACACTTAAAGCGACAAACTGTTTACATACATTAATATTTTTTTGAAAATGTGTCTCAAGGTGTTAATTAGAAAAAAATTAAATTCACTGGGACATGGGCATATGAACAGGTAACTGGACATGACTCAAGAAAGAAACAGGAAAGAGAAGGGTAAAATGTTTGTCAAGGTGACATAACTCCAAAATAAGAGAGAAAAAATGTAACAGCAGGATAAATAGTAGAAGACGAGACATGTCATTTAGCTAGCAAGATGGAAGGTAACAAACGCTTATGGAAACAGTAAATTAAAAGGTTAACAATCCATTGATGGTAAGGGGGAATAAAAGTTAGGGGACAAGGGAAAGAAATCAGAAAATAAATGCTGCCAAAATCAGAATCATTCAGATTGGAAAAATGTGAGTTAACAGGAATTGAAGATGATCAGAGGGTACATTACGTTATGTACCTCCTGAAGTGTAAATAACGTCAATTTTTAAAAAGAAGACAAAGGATAAACAGACTTCCTGGGAAATTATACAAGACACACACACAAAAAAATACATTGTAGATCCCAACAGTCCCAGAGTAAGGAGCTGTGGCTGCACAAAGTAATGCTAATGCAAGTAAACGGTAAAGATGTCCTCGTGCTTCATTAACCTTCATCAATTGCATCAAAGCTTACGTTCAGCCCAGCTGACCATGCATTGCAGTAAAACACTGCTAAATCATAAATCCCAGAGTTAAAGACTGTCCAGCAGCCCTCATGTACAGGGTTTCAACTCCTCTTCCAAAAGGACACATTAAAGGTTAATCACCACACGACGACATATGGGGAATGGAGGTAGAGCTTTATGCTCTGACCGCATGGGAAGGAGCATAAGATACCGATCGATTCTATAGGAGGCTAAATTAACTCCACGGTCAGCCTGGATGTGATGACAAACAGAAAATTCCCTTAAAACCTTGCATACTGTGTAGTGCATTGGATTATAAAAACAAAACTGTTTACAATATAAAGGACACTAATGCCAAACGCGTTTCCACCTCAAGAAGTCATCATCAGGGGCAAAAAGGGGGAATTAATTCATATAATATGATCAAAAGAATATGGTTCTAAACAGAACAGAACTCCAGTTCAGCAAAGAGAAATACATTTAAAATTATGCAACTTGATCAACAGATCTCCGATGTATGTTTTCTTTTGCCACATACAAAAAAACTGGAAAGGTGCAGAACCCACAGAGTTTCTGAGTTCATTCTCTGCACCTTGGCTTCCTGAATGTCCTAGCAATGGTTTGATATCTTTTTTTTATTTTGTTTTCATATTTTATTGTACTAAATGTTCATATTCATACTATGACATCTTCCACATCCTTGGCTTGAACTGTGAAGGATCTATAGAATCTAAATACGTTCTAATTGCAATTCTAATGCTATACTGACTATGTTCAGATAGCATTCCAGTGAAGTCAATTAACAATTTAGTCTTGTAGTAGTTGCTCTGATAACGTTCCAAAATTAATATTTAACCTTTTAAGGCTGAGTTGTAATTGTGTGTACCACCACCTTTAATGTTCAGTAATTCTGCATTTTACCACAGAATATATTTATGGGTTTCGTATTATTCTCAAATAACACAGCAATTATTTCCATAAACAGCATCAACAACAGATCTTTGGTGATGGGTTGTTTTCTTTACAGTAGTAAATGAATTTTTAATTATTGATTAGATGAACTTCAAACCCAAAGGTTTGATTATTGAGTTCAGTGTAAATAGTGAATCCAACCAAATACAATTGCAACTGTCAGTTATACTCAGCTGTAAATCATTATGACTGTGCACCATCTCCCATAATGCAATGTAGCTCATGAGTTGCTGATCTTGTCTCACGCAGAGATGATCATATGATGAAATTCAACTCAGGTCAAATGCCTTCATCACTTGCAACTGTAAATATGTGAGAAAATGTTTTTCTTTGAGAGGACAAACTATATACACACACTATGTGAAATTTGTTGAACATAACCTCAAAGTTTTATATTGTCACCATGTCTGTAACTGTTGACTTACAAACAGTATTTCATGTGATTTTTAGGTACATTTATAATCTATCTCTGTACAAAATTTCACATATCTAACTATAACTGCTCATTAGTTATCACAGTCAAACTTAAATTTGAAGACAATATTTATAAACCTGCCATGTCCTTGCTTTACATTCTACAGAACAATCACCTGAACAAAACAAAGATAATGTTCTTCTGAGTTGAGATCCCATGTGGACCTAAAAGTGTCTATCTACAAGTCCTCATGGCTTCAAAACTCAAAAGGACAATATTGCCATCTTCATGAGATCCTCACATTTCACATACCTTAACAAAAGTTGAATATTTTATTATCTACTGCTATCATTTCAGGGCCGTACATTCAGTAGTTCTGGAGTTGGTACCACCTTACTAGTCTGAGCATCCACCATATTGTTAATACCTATTTTAGAAAATTAAACAGTACAAATTTGGGGTTACCTTTAATGGCATAGCATAATCAAATTTCACCAAAATAAACCCTGCAGTTCTTGATCTGAAACTTACAAAAAGAATGGCAATACATGTGCACTTCATATTCATGAGGCAAAGAATGCAAACAGTATAGAACACGTTCCACCAGCTCCCATTGACACTGCCACCATCTGTATGTCAACAATCTACCCACAAGGCATGTCAGCCTTCTCATCTTGGCTCCATTCCATAGCATCAATAAACTCCCAGGCTTTCCAGTTTACAGCTGTCACCTCGAAACATAACACATGAACAGAGTATGCCAAGAACATGAGTGACAGAAGATGTTACATAGTGATCAGGATGGTCATAAAGGTCAAATCAGAATTTTTAACTGTCCTTCTTTGTATGACATTGTGCATAAGCACTATGCCATTCATATGATCTGAAGCTTTCACGGCGACCAAGTATAATAAACTCTTCTTTGGCTACCAGCAGTGCAAGTTGGTTTAATGAATAAAACACCAATGTTTGGAAAATCAGGGTACCCTGAGGGTGAGGATAAGGACCGTTCTTGAAATGCTGGGGTTTTCTTCATTAAGCCACCTTGCACAGTTGGTAGCCTGAGAAGAATTTATTATACCATGCCATTCAATTGCACGATTAAAACTGTGATATCAATTTTTCTGTTAGTGTAACCCTACAAGAACCATTTCTCTTGTGAATCCACACTTCTATACAAAGGTCTGAATACAAAACAAAATCTAATCAGACTCTGTAGGTTTCTGATGATAATGCATTATAATATGTAAAATTATTATTTTGCACTCAGTCCATCATCAAATTATAAAGTAACAAAACTACGGCATTTTGAAGTCTGGATTCTGCTTCTGTCTTCAGGTACAAAAGGGGAAGAGGACAGAAATCCTATCTGTTGGCCCCCTAGTTGTGCTAGCCTCAGACCTGTTGCAGACCAGCAGATAGGACTTCTATCCTCTTCTCCTTCTTTACACGATGATGGAAGTAAAATTCAACTTCCAAAATATTGTAGTTTTATTATTTTATGAATTAGATAATAGACAAAGTGCACCATCACCAACAACCTTCAGATTTTTATTAGATTTTATGTTTTGTATTCAAACCATTGAAGAGCCATGTGAATTCACAAGAAAAGTGGTTCTTGTAACTTAAATTAACAAAATGTGAAATTTAATGCAGTTGAAAGAAAAGACTGTTCTGAATGAATGATACATACCTCTGTCACTCAACAGTTTAGCCACAGCCATTTGCCCTGTGACACACCCACACCCAAAGCACACGTCTGCTTCAACTGATAACACAACGAATACACGAGTCATCATAGACAAGATGACAATGACAGGGCCAGTGGCAAGCCATCCTGTAACATACAGACAACATATTAGCATTTCTGTACTCTAATTTTTCATTATATTTCAAAATGATTTTTCAAAATGTTTTGGGTCCTCAGTCCTTTTGATGATTATATGTCTGCTATGTGATATACGAGATCTTCACAGCAATGGGAGATCGGACGGTGGTCTTCTGGACTACAACAATGCAGTGTCTTATATGTGGTTACTACCATTTCAAAGGTACATACTGCCTCCATCTTCACATTCCTAGAAAACAATGGCAACGTGACTGCATAGCTTCATAATCCAGAAGACCACAATCTGTACATGTAAATCTGTTACCACATTGTCTCAAATTCCCCGTGCATTTCCTTCCAAGAGAGGGAAAATAAAGCCAAACTTCGGATATAAGGTTTATTTGTAAGAAATTTGGCAACAGAATTCATTAACGTACCCAGAAGCCAAGCCAAGCCTAACTTAAGTGTACACGGGTACTTTTCGCATATGACGAAAGAATCAGAAATATAAATCAAGTTGTCATCCCTGGAGAAATGGACATGCATGCTGCATCTATACATAAGCCATTTGAAGCTGCAATGAAAGACAAAACAAGTGATGGTTGAATTTTTGAAAGCATTCATTCACACCAACAACGAAAATCAAGTGGCTCAACACTTAACAGTTTTGCACGTTGATAAAAAGTGAATGGGCATTCATGCTGCCTGTGTTAACTTGAAAAAGAGTTTTAAGAAGTTGATGGCACAGAGAATGACCACTCATGTGACAGCAATCCTGACCATGTCAAATCAGCTGATGATGGCAGCAGTGGAGAACAGTAATTATAAGTATACTTCTTAAGGACTGTTTGAGTAGCAAAATATTAACATACACCACTTTCTTCTTTCAGGATAAATGCAGGTACGTGAAATGGATTGGGATATTGTCCTCAGTGGTCTGGCTAGTAGTGTGCCACCAGTCCACTAAACCTGGAGGAATATGAGATGTTTTCTCTTCTCCATTCCGCACAAGCTTTACTGTTTGCTTGGACGTGGCTTTATGAAGTATGCAACTTAACTGCTACATCATTTGACCACGTTTTCATGCACTAGAGGATCAGAGTTTCCAGGCTTCGCATTCATTTGTGCCTCAGTACAGCGCAGTATCTGGGGGTCACCCTTGACGCCGGGCTTACTTGGTCGGCGCACGTCAACCAGGTGGGAAAGAAGGCAGCGCAACGATTAGGTGTGCTAGGCCCGCTTATCAATAGGAGAAGTGGCCTGTCAATCAGGAACGGTGTACTACTCTATAAGCAGCTCATCCGTCCCATAATGGATTACGCATGCCCGATCTGGAGGTCAGCTGCCCACAGCCACGTCCAGAAGCTGCAAGTTCTGCAATCCAAGTGTCTTCGAATTGTTACTAACGCGCCCTGGTACGTTAGTAACAGGCAAATACATGAGGATCTGGGGGTCCCTTTCTTTGCCGACCACATCAGAGAACTAACTGAGAGGTTTGACTCGAGGTTAGCTGGTGTGGGGAACCCCTTAGTTCGGCAACTCGGAAGACACTCGTGCCGAATGAGGGCTGCCAGAGTTCACCCAAGGGCAACCGAGGGCGACTGATGTTCAGCAGGCCAGCCGAAGCCATCCCCAAAAGACGGCCAAGTCAGCACAACGAGTGGTTAGACTACTCGGCTACCCTGACTGAGGTTTTCCGTGCTTTCCTCAGTTGTAAGGCGAATGCCAGGGTATAACTTAATAGGGGCACGGCCCGCCACCCTTCCCCCCGATCATGGAGGCCATCAGCTGAAGTGATCTTCCCCCCATGCCGCAGAGGCCTTCAGCCGAAACGGCCCCTCCCTCTCTGGGTTCATACCCCAGAGACCCAACCAACCAAATTCCTTCGACAACTTGCCTGACAGGATAACCTCCCATCAGCAGCAACAAATCCCAGTTTGAATGGTCGAGGCTCCCGCCACGACGAAACCCCGTTAGCGTTAGCAAAATTTCCGTTCTTATATTACGACCGTTTACCATTTCCAGCAATGCGTCTTGTGCGCAGGAATGGTTTCACCTAGGTAGGGACGATGCTTGCGCTTGCGCAGGCCTCTGCCCTCAGTTAGCTTCTTTGGTTGGTTGGTTTGGCTTTCGTTATTGCAGAAAGAGTTGAGCTGTGAATCGGTTGTGGAAAAAGTGCGTAGTAGAGTAGACAATTTTGTGCTGTTAAAAACGTTTTAGAAAATCACAAGTGCTTATCTTTTATAAGAATTATTAAGAAATCTGTGAAACTGCCCGTGGACATCGTGGTCTCTTACAATTGAACAAAGTTTGAGGTAAGGGATTCCTATTTATTTTTAAGTTACTATATAAAGTGTAGTAGTCACATTGTGGACCTTGGACAGAAAGCAAGGCTTTCCATTTCCAGCTGTTGTAGACGGGGGCGACAGGATCTGCTCGAGATAAGTTTATTGAAAAGGATTCCAATTATATTCTAAATAGAGAAGGCCTGCCGAGGTCAGGACGCCCGAACTTTGACGGGGCAAGGGGTCGCGTTCCCAGGGGTTTATCGTGTCCTCTAAATGGATCCCGAACCACGCCTTGGGACGACACGTAAAAAGCCGTCACTGACGTCACAGGGGTGATATCGTTGATTTGCTTATAACCAGTGAATTTCGAAGACGCATCGGACGTTTCACGTTACTCGTCAGGGGGAAACTCTGCTGGTCTACTCACTTATATATATTCAACATTGTGTTTCACACGAACTGTACTCATCTCAATTATCAAATAAATCATCAGCATTCGAACGTCTGCTCGTGCACAGAATTTACTAAGGATGAAATAAGACGGGTCCTTACAAATTCATCTTCTGGGTCTCAGACGCTTTTCGGGCTTGTGACCTTAGTCAGTCGAATCATTTCCCAGGAACAAGAACAGAATTTGCCTTAGCGCCATTCGTCCCTAGTGGTCGCTGTTCGAACAACAGAAAACATCTTTGCCGGGGTTCGAAGGAAGGAAACATTTTCTCTGACCCAGAGCCCGGCCCACTCAAAAATCAATTTTTAAAATTAATCAAGTACACTGACACCGGAAGTTATTTTTAAATAAGGGCAATGAAATTGCAATCTTCTCATTATTTTTAAATGCGTTCTCTTCTTATAGGGAAAGTACTTAGAATTAATTATTGAATGTAACCAAATTATAAGTTAGAGTAATTCGCATTGTATTTTTTAACTACCAACAATATGTAAATATGGATCGACAACAATGGTTATGTTACCTAAGAAACTAATTGTTACGTCATCTGTTTACTCGGCATTGTTGTGTTTAATTATCGCCATCAACAATCCGCTTTCGTCATTCTGTTAAGAGCTGAGCTGTGAGTCGCTTGTAGAAGAAGTGCGTCGTAGAGTAGATAATTTTGTGCTGTTGAAATCCTTTTAGAACATCACAAGTTCTTTTCTTATATAACAATTATTAAGAAGTCTGTGATCTTTGGCGTGGACGTCGTGGTCACTTGCTATTCGACAAAGTTTGAGGTAAGGGATTCCTAATTATTATTATTGTTCATCACATTTAACGTTTTCATCTGCATTTGTGAACTCGTGTAAGAGAATTAAACTTTTTTAACACAATTTCAAGTAACATTAGATTGGCTTCTGTTTGTTCACGGCATCATTAATAATAAAAGAATATTCCAGTAGGCAATTAACATTTTACAATTTTAAAGGAATAAAACGTGTTTCGTAGCCCAGAATCTACTATAAAAATTTGTGATTTCGTCGTCGTCAATAAATTACATCATCAATCAACAATGTCAACAGATATTTGTTTACTCGGCACAACAATGTCGAGTAAACAAATATAACGCTTCACAACAAAGAAATCAAAAAATATCAAGCAAGTCGCATGATCACTGCTCCAGAAGCAGCAGACCGCATTCTTGATTATTGACTGACAGTTGGCTTAAAACATCAGATAAGTGAAAGAAGACGTTATCAAGTATTTGAAGTACCAACTCCAACAACTCCTACAAGGTAAACTGATACTCATTCGATATATTACGATTACGAAAACTATTATGATCGATTTTAAGACGAAGATTTGCAAGGGTGGGGATGGACGTAGAAGGTTGACTGACCAAGAACAGCGACGTAAAGAAGTAAAATATCAGATTACAGGAAGCGCCCCGAAAGGATTAGCCATCGTTGTCGTCAAAAAATGACGTCATCAACTATATCACCTTATATTTGTTTATACACAGGGGTTAGTTTAGAGTCTTACTCAAGATTTTAAAACGCAACCAACCCCCTTCAGGGGGTTGGTCAAGTGTTTAAACCCCCCATTCGGGGGGGTTAGTTTAGTTTCTTACTCAGGTGTTAAAACACTTGAATGAGACACTAAACTAACTCCCCTTCGGGACTAACCAAGTTTGGTTGCGTTTTACAAACTTGACCAACCCCCCCTAGGAACTCCGAAAGGAGCGCCCTGCTCTAGTATTAATAAAAATATGTGGATGCTAAGAAGTGGGGTTTATATTCTGAACAATAATTCGAACACTTTACAATTCCTGATACATCGACATTATTAAAGCGTTTTAGGGAACTGAGAAGAATTCTTATTTCGGATTTAAAAGCCTAATTATCGACGAACCTCCCTACATCAGCAGATTAAATCCGATGAATGTTTGCTATTATTGAGTGCAAAGTATTTATGGGTGCAAAACGTGGTCTTTCACTTTGAGGGAGGAACATAGACTGAGGGTCTCTGAGAACAGAGTATTGAGGAAGATGTCTGGACCCAAAATGGGAGTGGGACAGATAAGAGAGGAAAATGATTGACGAGCTCCTCACCCGATGTTGTTAGGGGGGTGAGCAGGGGAGGGGTGTTTACAAGTTATTGGGGAGACCTCGGCGTAGATGGGAGGATAACATTAATATGGGCCTTACGGGGATGGGACTCGATGGAGCGAACTGGATGCAACTGACTCAGGATAGACCCCGTTGGCGGGCTTTCTGAACATGGTGATGAGCCTTCTGGTTCAGCAAAGAAAGTGGGCTGTTCTTCGACAACCGAGTACCAATCGACTTTTCATAGAATGTCGTGTACATTGCAGTGTTTGAGTAGTGATCTGCGCATGAGTTAGAACAACTTAGAGCTTTTGTGACTGTTCCCAACTGTAATTCTCGCGTTCATTTGATAAATTTAAGTGACGTATTGCGCTCGTGGTTTATATAAATTTGTAACTTACGCAGGAAATTCCTTAATCACGTAAGCTCTTAAGCACTTTTACTTCTACAGAGAGAGAAGAACTCGAAAATTTTATGCTTAAGAAAAAGCGTAGCCTTTTTTTCCGAAATTTATTTCTTAACTGTCTGGATCTGCGACAAAAGTCACGCAATTTCTCTGGCATATTTTTTCGTAATTTTTAAAAATCGGTTCTCCAGAGCAGAGGCATGTAAGACTTTATGGATTACATTGATATTTTATACGTAATGTCTACGTAGATTACATAAAAGAAGATTTAACTTGAAGCGAGTGATGACAAACACGCGGCATGACTTAATATTGCCTAAATCAGTCACATCTTCAGGGAGATTAAGCCAAGAAGTGTGAGATGGGCGGGGCATGTGGAGTGCACGGATGGGGCGAGAGGTGTGCACCGGGTATTTTTGGAAAGCCTGAGTAGAAGAGGACGCTGGGGAGACCTAGACGTAGATGGGAGGATAATCTAAGGCGGGATCTGTGGGAGACAGTAGTTGAAGGAGATTGGATTTTGTTGGCCTAGGACAGGGACCGGTGGAAGGCTTTTGTTAGTTCGGTGATGAAACTTCGTGTTCCTTAAGCCGTCTAGGTAGTTAGTTACGAGGGTCGCTCATTAAGTAATGCCCCACATTTTTTTCCTCAGAACATATTTATTCAAGATGGCTCAAATTTAGTGACAATATAAATCAATGTTTCCTTTACACATACTATTTTTCCACATAGTCCCCATCAACTTGTACGGTTTTACGCCAGCGTGGAACAAGTGCATGCATGCCTTGCCGGTACCAGCTCTTGTCCTGTGCACGTAGCCATGTCCTCACTGCTTGAATCACGCTCTCGTCATCTTCAAATCTTGTTCCGCGGATAGCATCTTTAAGTGGCCCAAAGAGATGGAAGTCGGAGGGTGCCAGATCTGGACTGTAGGGTGGATGGGGTAGCACCGTCCAACCCAATTTGGTGATTTCTTCCCGGGTTCTCAGACTTGTGTGAGGGCGTGCATTGTCGTGCAGGAGCAAAATTTCTGCTGGATGCTTGTGAGGCCGAACTCGTCGAAAACGCTTCTTGAGGGTTGCAGGGTCCTGATGTACGCGTCTGAATTGATGGTCGCACCTCTTGGCATCACATCCACAAGAATGACCCCATCACTGTCCCAAAAGACAGTCATCATGACTTTTCCGGCGGAGGGAGTTGTCTTGAATTTCTTCTTTCTCGGTGATTGAGGATGATGCCACTCCATTGACTGCCTTTTTGTCTCTGGCTCAAAGTGGTGTATCCAGGTTTCGTCACCTGTAATGATCCGGGACAGAAAGACCTCTCCCTCAGCATCAAAACGCTCCAACAATTCAGAAGAAATCGTTTTCCTTTGAATCCTGTGGTCTGCTGTGAGACTTCGTGGAACCCATCTTGCGCACACCTTCGAATATGCGAGAGCCTGGATAATTGCAATCACACTTCCATTGCTGACTGAAAGCTGTTGGGCCAATTGTCGAGTTGTGATGCGCCGATCCTCACGAATAATGGCATCCGCGCGGTTCAACATGTCTGGAGTGGTGGCTGTGGCAGGACGCCCAGAGCGCGGCAGATCACGGAGCTCGGTTTCTTCACTTCCTGAAGCTTTAACTCTCTTAGCCCAGCGACCAACGGTGCTCCTATCGACTGCACAGCTTCCATACACAGCACACAAACGTTTATGAATGTTCACCACCGTTTCTTTTTCAGCAACAAGGAATTCAATTACAGCTCGTTGCTTGTAACGAGAGTTGTTCACAGACGCCATTTTAACAGTTCACTACAGCTCCGCTATCGGTTGGAATCATTTGAAACTCCGTACACGAACGCGGGAAACATCAAATCTCAAGCATGTAAAAGTACACTTTTCTATCTTCATTATTGGCTGAGAAAAAAAATGTGGGGCATTACTTAATGAGCGACCCTCGTAGATTAGTCACATTTAGAGCTTTGTCATTTTGTATTGAATCTCAACAGGCATTTCTATAAAAAAGAAACAAACTCAGCTTGAGAATGTAACAGTAGCCTAGGTAATCTAATATCTCTCCTTTATGAAACATGAAGTTTCATGTCCGTGTATACAAGACCCCGCCTCCAAGCCACATACTCAAGCAGATGAAGTCAATTCACACATTCATTCTTCACCTCTAAGATCCATTTTAATATTATCCCAGCAACTCATAGGACTCTCAAGTGACCTTTTCCTTTCAGGTCTACCGATTAAACAGTTGCACTTCGTGTCTCTGTCATGTGTTCTACATGCCCAGCCCATCTACTCACCCCTGATCTGATAGCCTACAATTTATTAATTAGTGAAGAGATCTATAAAGGTCCATATTACGCAATTTTCACCATTCCGTTGTCAGCAACTCTCTCGCAGGACCGCATATCCTTCTCAGTATCGTGTTCCCTCTCAGTCACTATCAGTTGATGTGCACACGCGTCAGTATGAAGATAAACCTGTAAATGCGATCGAATGTTTTTCAGGAGATGCAGGTTAAGCGAGAAAGCGGCTGTCCTGAGCAAGATGGCGTCAGGTGCACGTGCACCAAAGCGTTGGTCCGTCTGAATAAACTAAGAGAGAGGAACTTCTTGTGTGACGCGGTGCTGAGGTCGGAGGACGGCGGCGTCTTTCCAGTCCACAGAGTGATTCTGTCGATGCGTAGCGAATATTTCAGGTTTGTTTATTAACTGACGTGGTTGATTAACACGTGAATTAAGGACACAACAGACCTCAATTCGTACGCGAAATGTTTTATCCCTTTGATGCAGAAACCTGTATTTTTATACGGCTGATTGTCTTTTGTTATTTGTTCGTTGTCATGAAATTCCACGGCGCCGTAGAAACTGAGTGGCATTTCAGACGTACTTACTGCCTTATTTTCTTGATGATGGAGGCAGTAAGCACCTCTGAAACGTCCGATAATTTCTACGAGACAAAATCCCAGAAGACATACGTGGTCTTTCGTACTAAATTTTAAGTGCGCTTGTACCAAGGTGAGAGTCAATCGATCTGGAGGGAGACATAGAAACATTCCATTTCCAAAACGTCTTGGTTTTAATACATAAAGACGACCGACGATGTCCAGAAGAAAGTTGGTAATGCCCGGAACATTGGAACATTGAAAGCTGCTGTGTGTTGCTCTGTCTGAAATAAACTATAACAAAGAACTTCGCGAGAAATGTTTCATTGATAGGAGAGAATCGTTCGAGAATTTGTGCATACGTTAATTTGCTTGTGTTTTAAATAAAGATGCGGCGATTTCTCGAAATGAGAAATGAATTTTAACCACGAGTTATTGCTTCTGTTTCCCAACAGACGCTGTGCCCCTTTTTCAGTTTTCCGACAATCAAATCTTTCCGTTTGTCTTGATCTGCAAATCCCTTAATTTGAAATAGGAAATTGTTTCCTGGTTGGTGATCACCTCTTAAAGGCCTCGTAGAATCATCGGCTTTCCTTTTAAGTTGTTTATTATGGGGAAAATGTTTTAAGAGAACAAATATATTTCATATTACGAACTGATCAATTAGTGGAATGTACAGCCTGCGATGTGTGTTGAAATATTTGCGTTGGCTTTAAAATATCTGTAGTATTTGTTATAACCTCAGATATCTCTTGAAGGATTCAAGGGTAAGTAAGAAACGAGGGTGGCTATTCCATAGTACATATTCTCGCTGCTTGCTTTCCGATTATTAGGTTAAATTTTTTTAAGCCTTCGCCCGCTTTCGAACCTCTCGCAGTTAATCCGGTCCCATTCGTACACATTCTGGGAGTTTTTTAATTATTCTGGTAACAAAAATTCATTCATCACATTGACAAACGGATACTTTTATTTGGGTACGTGAGTCAAAAAAACTTAAAGTTTATGCACATGACTTGTAATTTTCTGTTCGCCGTTTCTCCAAATCGACGTTTCAGGACTCTCTTCACATCACTGCACACAAATGAGACGACTGATGTTCTCCTCCACGGAATTAGCTCGGAGGAGATAACCCAGATACTGGATTATGTTTATTCTCGCGAGTTGGACATCCGCTCCGACAATGCGTGTCGGCTGCTCGAGACGGCTGACTACTTGAGGGTACCAGGAGTTATTGAACTCTGCTGCGACTTCCTCATGGACGCGATGGACGACGACAACTGTATCGACATCTTGCGTATCGCAAGGTAATTGATGTTCATTTGTCATTTGCTGTGAAGCCAGACTTCGTCGCTGGAGCGAATCAGCTTTACTCAAGAGAGCAGCCGAGTGCCGGGTCGGAGATTAAAGCCTCTTAACAAGAATTGGGCAAATTATTATGCGTTGGCATTTTGTTATTAATGTGCCTGTAATTTAAATATTCTGATTAACTGCGTATGTTTTGATCGTCATTATGACCAGCAGATGAATAATTTCACCATGTGGAACGTTAATCACGACCTATTGCAGGGTCATACTTAAATCTGTCTTCCTCTCGAATTCCTTTTCTTCTTTCTATCTTTCTCCGCGGCATTCTTTGCTTCTTACATAAACCTCCCAACACCAAAATCAACATTCAGCCCCACATCTTTCTGCGTACAGCAAAATCTCCGTTAACCGAACCTCGATTATCCGATTCCCGCATTAAGCGACCGAATTTCAACCAGATCGTTTGCGATTGGATTCCACCGGGGAGAGTGTTTAAATCGATGTCCACGCGGTACAGTTCATTGACCTAACCTCACCCCAGATTTTGCTGATTATTATGAACACTTCAAGACATTTAGAGAATTCGTTATTATCGGGCAAAGACAAGAAACAGCCCGCTGGTTCTCGTAGAAGATGAACTCCTACTCCTTCTTGTACAGGACAACACAGCAAGCAAATCAACTGACATCGGCAGAATCACACCGGAACCTCCAGTTAATGCGATGGACAGAATGACTTATAAATTCACTACTTTAATTCAGGGACTCCCTCGAGTTGCGCTCACGAGTGACACTCGCCGTCGGCTGGTGCGTGCGACACGCCCGCATCATTCGCTAGCGACTAAAATCTGTATTGAGTCTCAACTTATTTGTTCAATTCCATGTCCACGTTCCCCTACGCCCCGCTCATCAGACACTTGGTTCCCCCATTTAGTCCGGTTACACGAGGTTTCACGGGATTAACACACGCAGTTACCAAAACGTCGTTCCGCCAAAGTTAATGCTAGAATTCAAAATTCTACACTCCTCACCTCACTGCCTTCTTCACTTGCGTACGCCGTGCCCTTGTTTCAACCTATAACCTTATCACGAGGACGAGCGGGCATTGCCTGGGTACCTTCAGAGCCGAAAACGTTCTATTTTGCCCCGGTTAAACGGAGCGTCTCTCAGCGTTGCCTCTCCACGTGTCGGCTCTCAGTCTCGCTCATTCGGGCTTCAAACGGCTAAGGTAAAAACTTCAGGCGAAATACTGTGGTGTTTTAGCACTTCAGAATCCAGTTATTGCTTCAGTATTTCAATGTGTCAGATTTCGAAGGAGATTGATTCTGAGACGGCTCTTACCCTCGCTGTCGCAGGTCTCACTTCTGCGCCGACCTTGAGACTCGTGCTCGTCGCTTCGTTCTGCGCCAATTCGTGGAAGTGTCTCAGAAGAGCGAAGAACTGCTGGAACTGCGTGTAGAGGAGCTGCAAGCGATAATCGAGGCCGATGAACTGAACGTGAAGGACGAGACATTTGTGTGGGAGTGCATTCTCCGGTGGATCAACCACGACCCGGACAATAGGAAAGGTCACATCGCGGACCTTTTGAAGGGCGTCAGACTGGGATTACTTGACAAAACGTTTTTCAACGAGAAGGTCAGTATCTCCCTGAAATCGTGGATGTTTATTGGAAGTAAATCCCGCATTTTCAATTCCATATTCACACGTTTTCGTAACTAATTAATGCAAATTTTGAGCCTTTTTCTACGTCACGTGTAAGCCCGTCTGTCTGTCCGCAGTTCCAGCTCGTTCATTAGATTTAATACTGATACGTTTTAACAGAATCTGTTGACATATTCCAATTCTGGTTAAAATGTTACAATGACATCGTGAAAATTGTACAATATTTTGAATTCCTTATTCCGCGCAAAATTTCCTGCGTAAGAAATCCCCAGATTCCCTTAGTTGCCATGGTTGCAATAATTTCCTGTCGTATGCCGCTGGTAATACGCTCGCATACGCGTGTGTATGTGCAAAACAAATATTCGACTCGTCCTTTTATGCAGAAATGTGGTTGGAGATAATAATCGTCTTATATTCATCGTCTGTGCCACAATCTTTGATTGAAGTCTCAGCTTATATTAAGATCCATTACGTGTTTTAATTCAACCACAGCATTCCACCGTCAACTACATTCAAACGTCCACTCAGCTCGAACAGGAAAATCCTCCAACTGATAAATCACGTCTTCTAATGCAGCGTTCAACTTAACCAAAGTTCCTACTGCCGTAAGAAGCGTATCTTAGATGCTCTAATAATTTCAAGCATCTCCGACGATGAACACTTAGCGTGAAAATATTCAGCTGATTGACCACATAGGGACAACAAATATCGGAAAAGTGCAACAAGAAGCCTTCGTTCTACCTCTGAGAATAAATTACCCCAGGGGCTTCAGACTCACAGACAGATTTAACATTCAAATATTTTAAACGTAATCTCACGAAGCAGCCATATTCCTTCTTCCATTTCTCCATGCGCTTTAACCCGAGAGGGAAAAAAGTTTCTATCCAAGGTCAAATGCCCTGTAATTTCAGCCACTCGCCTCTTACGAATATTCGTGAAAGAATCGCACGGATTCATGAAAATGTTAACTGCGTCAAATGCCTTTACAACTTATCATTCCTATCTACTAGTTTTGAATACTTAAAGAGATCCACCTGATGATGACCAATTAAGGTCGAAACATGGAATGGCTCTTAATAGAATCGAGCCCATAATCACACGCTGTTGTGTAGACGGGCCTTCCACCCAACCATCAACATGCAGAAGGTTGCCTCCCTTGAAACTCGAAGCAACTAATTGTCATAATTGTCTTTAGATGCTACGTAATTTCGACGATTAATTAAACTTATCGAATCAAAAAGAATGTGCATCTCGCTCGGGAGAGACGAGATAAAAATTACATATTTTAATGTGACTCAAAATGCAACCCTTACTGAAGTATTATTTTTCGGCTGAAACACATTTCAATAGTTTTCTCTAAGATCGATTTAACCTTGATTCGCTTCTCCCCTCAACCTGTGCATTTGTTAAGAGCGTCGTTAAATAAACCAAAAAACATTTTATCCTGTATATGTCACAGTCTATTTCGGTGATTTCAGAACAAAATTATGTGTGAATTTCTTGTCTCCTCTGCAATGGAACATGGCATCCCTTCCTAAAAGTTCATAAGGTTCACATTGAACTGTTCAACAGGTAATAAAACACCCGTACGTGAGGAAGAATAAGGCGTGCAGACCCTTGATCTCGGAGACGCTCAAATTCCTGGACGACGCGAAAAGGTTGTCGAAGGACGACAAAGACTTCATGACATCAAGGATTGCCCGCCCGCGAATCCCACAGGACATTCTATTTGCTATAGGTGGGCGTCGCGACGGAATTTTGACAGATGTGATCGAAGCCTACGACGCACGAGCAGACCGGTGGAATGTGGTGAGTTGCGTAAAAATTCTACACTTACCGTGCCTTGTTAAATGACGCCTCCGAGAGAAAGTAACTTTTCTTTTGTTGCTTATTTTTACTAATTGTTTATTTAAGCTTAATCACAAGGACCTCTTAGCCTCTTTATTTCGTGTTCGCTAATTTTCATTGCACTGAACACAATTTTTAAGAGAAGCTACAAAGACATGAATTAAAAAGAATAAATAAATAAATAAATAAATTACTCAAATGCTGAGTCTCGTGTAAAATGTAAGTTCTAATAAGATTCAACGACGGATCTGAAGTTTGCCTTAAATACCGTTTACAATAAGCGTCCTACTTCAACTGTCATGGCAACCTGTCTGCTGATTTTAGACATCGTTGATCGTCTTTGGATTTCAACGTAACAAATGAAGCACTGATCAGCGTCGATGTCGGCCATCTGCGTGGTCACGCCTCGTGAATTAGAAGGCTTTGGGGTGGGGTGGGGGACGTACTGCCTCCATCTCTCCGGCGATAAACCCAAAAACCAGATCTGTATTTGCCATCGTACGAACCTGAAAAGTCAGCTGTTGATAAGAAATTGATTCTACGTTTGTCTGTCGAACTTGACGAGAGCTTCTCTTCGGGTCTTCCTGTTTCCACCTTCGCTCCAAGTTAATTTCTCACGGTCTTTGTCGAGTGCCACCCACCACGGTGTAGCAATTTCGGTCCACTGTTGGGGGTTGAACCTCTGCTCCGGTGGTTGGTCTCTTGGACTCTAATGTAAGGACTTCACTTTAGTAGACAGAATGACCCAAAGAAACACAAATCCATAACATGTCGTTCCTGCAGGTGGAAGGGGTCGACTCGATCGGTCGTCGAATGGACCATGGCACGGCAGTGGTCGGTTTCGACATTTACGTCATCGGTGGTACCGGCAACGGCTTTGAAAATTTAAGCTCATGTTTCTGCTTCAACGCTGTTACGAAGACATGCCGCGAGGTGGCGCCTATGCATGAATGCAGGTAAGATGCAGCTTGGTAACTGAGGAAGTCCTTGGAACAGAGTCCTTCTTCAAAAGCTAATAGTCGCTGTTTAGTCAATATATAAATCTGGGCAGGGGACGTAAAATTGAACCACTCACATACAGGAGCATCGTGCAAGGTGCGAATAGGTCGGAGGACTTTTGAGACAATTTTGGTTTTAAGAATGCGATTTGCTTGTTAATTCAATTGAATTAAGATTTAACAATGACGAGCGAACAATTGCGTTCTGCGAGAGGAAATGCATTTGAATCAGCAAAAAATGAGTATAGCAGAACGTGACTTTTTTCGTTTCAGATGCTCTTTAAGTGTGGCAGTTCTGCGAGGTGCAGTGTACGCAATGGGCGGTTGTGGTTATCTCAGAACGGCGGAAAGATATGACCCCAAGACGAACCAGTGGTCGTGGATCGCTCCCATGAACACAGGGCGATACAATGCAAGTGCGGCTGCACTAAATGGTACGTAAATCCTGTGAAACAGAAATTTGTGAATTAGTGCAGAAGGCGAGGCGTCTGTCTGTCTGTCCGCGTATAAGAACGCAAGAACGGTTGAAGGAATCGCAGTATTTGAGGTTATCTCGGTGGCTAGTACGAAGATGGCTGTCGTTTGGCTTCTGCCGAAGTTTCAGGCGAACATTATGCCTTCATCTTAAGGCATTCCTCTTCGCTCTTGAACTTAGTTTCCCTCCCTCCATCGTCCCATATTCTTTCATTATCCCTTTCTTTTATCCGTGCTACGGACTTCGTTATTTCACAGACTGCAACGGCTTGAAGTTCTGAGTGCGTGATGGTTTCTTCTGCTCTCGTAAGCTGTCTCTGTGCGTCGTCTTCTGCCTCTTTAGTTTAAACTAGGAGTGAATTCAAACAACCATCAAACTATTAAACTGGATCTCAAATAATACAGATGTAATATGTTTTTGAGACGGTTAATAATCTCATGTAATTAGCACATTGTATTATAAATGTAGAGCACCTTTTAGCAGCTCGTTCCGCACATTTCTGGTACCAAATTTAATTAAATTCGTTTTACAGTAGATGTAAATTATGCATTAATTTAAGAATTTTATGCTGTTTATATTAAATTTTATCAGTTAAACTCGCTTCCTTTGACACACCGATGGTCTGCATTCGAAACAGATGAACAAAGACTTTCTGTGACTCGAAGTGGGACATTAATAGATTTACAAATTTAATTAGGGATTGTCCATGTTTGTGCTCTACACGGAGCAATTTTGACGCCTCTGCCTACACCAAATATGTGTAAAGTTTGTGTCATATGGCTAATTTGTTTTTACAGACAAAATATACGTCGCTGGTGGATTTGATAATGATTTTCTAAACTCGGTGGAAGTTTATGACCCGGACAGCGACCGATGGACGTTCGTTGCACCAATGCATTCTAGACGTTGGTTTCTTTCTTGCGTCGCGTTCCACGGCTGTCTGTACGTCCTAGGTGAGAACTCCCGACATTCTGAGTAATGCTCATCTATCCTTCTTACAGAATTTGATATCGTGAAATGTTTTCCTGGTATTTTTGAGTGACTGAGATTTTATGAACAGCATTCTTCTCCCGTCATTACAGAGTTAGTAAGTGATTATAACCCCGATTCGTGGTATCGATTACATTTTCCAAAAAAAAACACTTAACTAACTAACTAACTAACTAACATCGCACAATCTCTTGTGGTATCTCAACTAACGTAAGCCCCATTTTTCACACAGTTGCAGTTTTAAAGGTAAATATTTTGTTCTTGTAGCAAGGAAATTCCAGTTTGCCGCTGTTATCCCCAAAAAGCCGATGGTTTAAAGTAGTCCCTTCGTAGTCTTTGATTTTCGTCACTTGTTTCCTAACGCCGTTTTGAGCATTGCATCTTGTGTTGATTTTAAGGCTACATTCGCACGCAATTTCCTGATGCTACAAGTACGAAAATGAAATTGTAGCTGTTCCTGGTGTTAATACTGACAATGCAAGAGGAAATGAATTTTCTCGTTGTATTTAATTCATCCGTTCCGTTTACGGAATTACAAACTTTAAGAGCATAAATCCGTTTGTAAGAAGCATTGAAGTTTCGGGAAATACAAACATCTAGAAAATTTTAATTGGTAATCTTGAAGAGAAGATACCACTTGTGATACATTGGCGTAAAAAGAAGGATATTATTAAAATGTTTTTAAGGATCTAGAGTATGTGAGATGAGGCCAACTACCGACTTTTGTGAATAAGGTAATGAATCTTGTGGCTCCATAAAAGCCACAAATTTCGTGGCCAGGTCTCAGAGTAATACATATGAAGATAGGCCCCACTGAATGGGGTTAGGATAAGTTCCCTTTGGCAGCTTTTTTTATATCCTGTGACCTGTTACTGTGTGTGTTTGTGCAGGAGGACACAACAAGACATCAGGCAGGCTCAGTATCGAAAAATATGACCCTGCAGAAGACACGTGGACCGAGATCGCTGCCATGAACTACTATTCAGATGAACTCCACTTAGAAGTGATGGACGACACGATCTTCGTAATCGGTGAAAATCGTAACGGGGAAGACTTCCTCTCCCATGTCTCATGTTTCAGTGACAAGGAAAATCAATGGTTTGTGTCTTTGTTTGTTTGTTTCTTTGTATGATTCTTCAGGGCTGTAAAATCACAAACTGTTTCTTTCGAGAAGCTCTAGGAACTGAATCATTACCAGTCAAGATATCCACGTTCTTGCAGATGCTGCGCCGTGTAGTGACGTAGAAACTGACCGACGTTTCGGAAGTTCTTACTGCTTACTCAGGGCCTCGAATAAGGGCGCGAAAAATGGATGAGAGGAAGGGGGTAGAATGAAAGGCGGCAGGGCGAAGTTGCGGTCAAGCTGATTGGTTAAGGCAGACGGGGAATGACTAGGAAATGCTAATCAGACGTAAATTGTGAATGCATTAATAAGAAGTTCTTTGACTAAGTTTCTTTGATCAGTGGCACTCTCTTGGGCAGGAAGTTTCTGGCGTTCAGCACATCAGCATCGCCATAATCTTCGGCTTTCATCAAAGTCTTAGGCCAGTTTCAGGTTTAACGACGCGTACCGCCCCATGTTCCCATTTATGATGGAAGTTTATTTCAAAATGGCTGTCTCTTGGCGTGTTTGACCACGCAGTCTCCTGCCATCTGTTGACGGAGTGAGTAAGGAGCTCCAAAAATATCCCAGAAGACAAATTTCTTCATACTTGTTTGAGGAAGAGCCGGAAATCCATTTGATATTGGTTTTTGTCTGTTTTACGTCTATCAGAACCTCTCCAGAACTATTTTTGGTAGGACAAAAAGTTTTTCAAAATGCATTGCTAAAAGAGGGAAATATTGTCATGGACGCATGTCTCCAACAAGACACGCTTATCTCTCGAAAGAAAGCGTGTGATTAAATTTATTATTCAGACCGAAAGTAATGGCTTAATGAAGTGTACCAAACGCAGTTAGCTCAGAACACAAGTCACTTGACAGCCTTTTAAAATAGTGGTAACCTCTCCTTCCATTTCGATGTAATAAAATGTGTTACCTTATAATAGGACGCTGGCCCATGTTCTGTGTGCATCTGAGTACAAGAAAGATCACGTGGGAACTGTTCTGAAATATGGTGAGGCAATCGTGCATTGAATTCCGATTGGGGGAATTTCTGTTTAGGTTGTCAGGAAACAAATTATAAGCAACGACATTTCGGTGGAAGCTGTGCCCTTAGCTTCAAGCAGTTTCCCATCCTACATAAAGGCAGAGCCAACCCATCAGACATGGATATTTTTAGGGCAAAACATTTTACGACTCCCAAAGATAATTCTTTTATTCTTATTCTACACCGAAATCTCTGATATTTTAGAACCCCAAATGTAAAAGTATATATATATATATATATATATATATATATATACATATTTTCTGTAATTGTGTCCGCGAAATGCGGTAAAAATTGTCTTGAGTGTAGATTATACTAATGGACGATGAAAGAGGGTTTGTTTTTACTTTTAATATTTCAAATTGCAGGCACAAGGCGGCAGACATGAATGTTAGTAGAAGAAAGATGTCGACTTGTGTCATCGAGAACCTACCGAATGCAAGCGACTACGCCTTCAAACACAGAGACAAATCGATGGAAGAGAAATTCAAAAAAATATTGGATTCGGAATGTAACCGTCCTTCTGCGGATGTAGCCACGGGTTCGAACCCAGTAGCTAAGCCGGCGCTGGTGCGGTTAAAACGTTTGTTACTTCGGTGCGCGGAGAGGGTTACAGGTTTTCTCAGGATACCTTGACATAGGGTCAGTCGGTGGGCGAGGATCTCCGACTCTCAGGGAAAATACGAAGAGGCCTTAATTGGAGCGGCGCTCGCGGGAGGGCAGCGAAGTCGCTGAGCTGGTGCAATTCTTGACGACACAGTTGTTGTTGTTGTTGAAATCACTCAATTTATTCACGTATTGAGACACACTGATGCAAAGACACAATTATGTTGATATTCAGGCTGTGGAATGAATCGGCTGTTTATGTACTGAAACTTTGCGAACAGAACGCGTCTGCACGACTTGAAGACCGACACTTTTAAAGACCCCGCAACAACACAAACGCGCTATAAATACCCCCGCAACTTAAACTTAGTATTTAATATGGCGATCCGATTCGTCCCCCAAAATCACCCCATAACGTCGGAAACGCTCCGAAAAGCCATATTCTGGTCCCAGTCGCAGTGAGGCGACTGTTCTAGGGAAAACCTCATTCCATATCTGGAAAGGCTTAAGTTTTCGCCTCGTAAACAACTTTTACGAGGCAAAAGCTTTGTGAGTGTCACGGAAGGTCTCGAGGAAAGACGTTCAAGCGAGTGATTGTCGCTACTCTCTTCCAATCCAATACATTAATCAATGCCAAAATTCATAAAATCAATCACATTTGGATGACGTAAGGCGTTCCAAATATAATATTATCCTTCGTTTGTATAAACAGGATTAATACGCCAAAGCCTGGTTTACCCTTATCATCTCAAGTTTCAGCCCGTTCGGGAATCGAACTACGAACCTGGACTGGCACAGGAAAATCAGTAGTTTGCAGTTGATTACATCCACGACGAACACATTAATTTTAATTAATTTCCTTACGAAAATAATGTAGAAAACTAGGAATTGATGTAGGATCTATAAAAGAAAATAAAAAAAGAAATAATTTTGCAGCAAAGAAGGAAAAATTATTTGTCCTCGTTATTTTCTGTCCAAGAAGTCTTATGGAAATTATTTATTTTACAGACGTTTAATTTTATCTAAAATATTACCATTCATCAATATACAGCAGTTTCACCTTGAGTCTTGTAATAAATAAATCCACTTGTGGCGACATGTTTCGAGTTACGAAACCGTCATGATTAAATGTTCTTGCTTCATGAACATCGTTTACATAAACGTCATTATTAAGGCAACAGACTGTGAATTTTTTATCGATTTCTGAACTACGTCTGGTATTTAAAAAAATTGCAAAATTACATTTGGCTGAATTGCTCCAATATACCGGGTAATTATGCCATGTTCCTGAGGAAGAACCAACTGTGATCGTCTAGCCATGAGGTCGAGCTCGGACTATGACCGCCCATCAAGGACGAAGCAATGTCAGCTGTCCTTTCGAAAAATCCACATCCAAGAAGTTCGAAACTTCTTTTAACTGGCCATTGTAGTATTTCACCCCTGGGAGGTCCGACCCCTATTAATTGGGTTCATGCAAAAGTAGGCATAAGTGACCTACGTCACCACGCGTTGTAAAATGTCAGAGTTGACCTCGGGTATCGAACCGACCAATCAGAGAAAAGTTATTTTGAATTAAATTTAAAATACTCCACCAATCACAAAACTAAGGGAAGTCGAACCAATGATGTTACAAAGTTTCATATTTCGGAATGAGTGGGAGAAATTAATATATTTGAGACGCAGACTTCTTTTGAGAGGAGTCGTCAGTTGTTGCAAGTTGAAACGGTATCACGGACTCGTCGGTGTATTACATTAACTTTGACCAATATCGCGCGGAGAATTTAAATAAGTAATCACCTGAAAATAAATAACTAAAGCCACAGCTGAGGCGATCTTTAATTAAACCCCGTAAACCCAGCAAAAGAGTCTCATTAATCCGTTCATCGAACCCGATCCCATCTTGGCAACAAAGCAAAGAAGAAGTGAACGTTTACACAACCTCTTCAAATGCCATGCTTTCAGTTAACAGATGTATTTATTTATTTATTAACGGTATTTTGTAAGGTACTTTTAGGAATTTTAATGAATAAGCACAAAATATGAGACAGCTGTAATCAAACGGGGAACTCAGAGCATGTTTCCGAGATAAAATCAAATACAGAATCAGCTTAACAGATCATAAGCCGGGCTTGAAAGAAAACTTTACGCCTTATAACTGCCTGGTACCTGGACAATACCTCACCAGAATGCGCCAGTAACCAGGACGTGGTTAACATAACACGTCATTTATTCCCGCCCGAGTCCATTGTGTTACAAGACAGAACAGTTTCATTTCTTCGAGGACACCAGCAGAATCTAAAGTTCTCACGGCGGTAAGAACGAAATTTCTTTCGTTCTGGATTGACCACTGATCGGCGCTGCAACCAAGGACACATTCGTCATCCTCCATCTTTCCTTCCTCAAGCACAGAAAAATTAATAACGTCCCGAAGTTCTTCGTCCGTCAGATGGCAGGAGAGTGTTGATGTAGACCACGCACGCAGCTAGTTTCAACTCGCAGACACAGATAGCGCGAGTGTCAACACTTCCACTTCCTGTTCGTACAGCGCATGTAATGACGACGTATATTGATTTGGCATGTAATTAGCAAATGGTCATTTTTGGTCCAACAACACAAAGTTTATTCGCGGGAAATCTGTTGTCTCGTCTCAGTAAATAATGAAATAAATTAATGCCAGACTGCATGACAAAATATCCAAAAGACAGTCACCTTCGTTTTCCTTTGAATTTTAAGTTAATATTCTTTAACTATGCTGTTTTATAATGACTGTCAACTTATCGGTTCATAATTAATATATGATATAATGATTACCAGTCAATGGCCCATGAATATTGGTCATCTGGAGAGAAATTTTGACTGTAAAAGAGGCTTAGAGCCTGCCACTTCAAAACCATCGTCAGTATGGGCTTCTACTGCACATTTTTCAGATAACTGGAAATCATCTAGAACTATCTAAACAAAAGACGGAGTCTAACGAAGGTTTATTGCGATTACATACGAAATTCTTTCGCACTAAAAGGACTATAAACTGTGTCTATTTCTTCTTCCTACTTTTTAATTTCTGTTTTGCATGGATCAGAGTCCTTCATCGGAATCCGATAGCAACTTACTCACTCAAGAAATCCACCGCCTTTCATTGAATCCAAAGGTTCATCACAGTGTTCACAAGATTATCCTTATTCAAATTCAACCCACTCTCTAACATTTAACTTCATTACAATCCATTTTAATATTATCCTACAACTTACTCTTATGTTTCAGGGTAAATTTAAAGTGACATAGAAGATGCTGTTGAATTTACTTTCTCTTACAATCTCTGATTGATTAATTAGGTTAATGGACCTATAATAACTTCACCTAGATTCTAGGTTGTCCCCAGACATTGTGGCAAAGGGAAAGAAATCCACGTCCTGCCAAGAATTGAAGCCCGAACGCCCAGTTCGTAGCTAGTAGCCTGAAAGAAACGTCGTGCCACTTCAGAGGCCCCAATCCGGATTGACGGAGGCGTTACTTATATACTTTGTATACCATCTTGGAAATTCAGCGGACGCCGACTTCCTTATGAGCGCGGCGTAAACCGTAGTCAGAAATGTGGGGCGCACGCGATGCCTTTTCTAATAAAGTAACTTTTCTATTTGTGTAGCTTTTTTTTTGAATTCGAATCGTGTCATTGGAAAACAGAGACAGACAACGGCGAAGGAATAAAATGTACGGAGAAGAAACAGGGAAGGAGAATAGGAAAAGATGGAGATGTCATATTTGTTTTTATATGATATGTTCACTCCCTTTATCACTTTTTCCACCCCTGTTTCGAAACCGTAGACTCCAGATTCAGAATTTTCAGCTGTCTTGTTGTAGTGTCCGATTGGACATAGAAATATTTGGTAATTACGTGTTGACAGGAGAAGACTCCAGCGACGTGCCAGCACGTACAAGCAGCATTGAGGTCCTACGCAGAGGCACTCAAGAATTCAGTGTTGTCATCCCCGAATGTTAGCAATAAAATAAAAAGAATGTAGAATTTACTCAGTTCCAGCAACGGAGTCAGGAAATAAATTTGTATGTGCCATCATAAGATGCATTTTGTAGCAGTTAATAAGTCATTTAATCAGTTTGTGTCTGCGCTGATACAACTTCAGTAATCCTGATGCTGTAGAGTAGTGACAGCTCTTCGTCATAATTTAGAGGTCAACTTTTCTAACTGGAGTTAGTTTTTAGGTTTTCTCAGTCCCTCGAGGCCAATGTCTTGAAGTAGGCATATTCTTCCCAGTCTATCACGATCATCCTGGCACCTGATATTCTGTGCATCCGATGAAACGTAGGGACAAAGAATCTTTCTCTCCAGAGAACTGACATTTCACTCAGACATCTTTATCTGGGTAAAATGCGCTTAGAAACGGACAGGAGATATTATGCATGAAGCTAAAATTGTGTTACAGTTCCATCAAATTTGAAGGTTCTGTCCCGGTGTGGGAATGCGAACTGTGTAGACAAATCCTGGCCACGTGAATGTTAAAACTAAATTTCCTCTTATGAAAATTAGTAGCAATGGGTATTGGATCACTCATGCTGGGCAGAACCCAGTTGGTGAACAACATTTTTACAGGGAGTGTGGCCACAGGCCCATTTGTGCAAAGAGTACCAAAAAAAAAATGTAAGGCAAGCTCCAAGCATCCACTGGGTTACCTCCATTTTAGCGTCTTCATGTCCAAACTGAAGGATAGAGTTGAGAAGGCAAGTTCACGTATTCATTTTTTAGGTACCTTTTTGAGCAGAGATGTTTTATAGTTGAAAGCGTTGTTTGATTGATAAATAGAGATTTTAAAATCCCAGGGCGACTGAGATAAGGTAAGTACTTGTACATAGTGCATTTGAGAGCTCATGTGACACGCATTAGAAAATTAAAGCAGTGGGTTCATTCATCTTTTGGCAAAATGAATTTTCTTAAAAGAATGCTTTGCAGTGAGGAACTCTGAAATTGTTTCTGTGAATTCTTTGCTCCACCAGCCACCTTGCTAGCATCTGATGGGATTTCTGTGTGTTTCTTTGTGGTATTTAACTTTTTAGCAAATAAATTAATTTACAAGGAAAAAGAATGGGAATTTTTTAAATATGGGTTGGGTCAGGTCTGGTGATATTCTTTGTGTGTCTCCATCTAGAGTATTTATTTTCTGCCTGTCATCATTCCTGCAGCTTTGTTCTTGGTCTCCCCGTGGGCCATCTTGAATTTATTTGCGCATCTGAAGCTGCCCCTTGGCAGTCTCAATGCTCAGTATCTAATTCAGCTGAGAGCGTATTTATTTCTAGGGACAAGTGAAGGAAGCCACAAACAAAGAAGACCCTACAATTTATGCTTGCATCTGCGCTTTTGCTGAAATTAAGTGACCAGTTCTCAACCTTGACAAGTTTCCTGTAGCTTTGCCCTCCACCCCCACAACTCCTACATCCGAGTGATGAAGATGGCACTGGAACTCGTGAAGGTGAAGTTGAGGTTCTAAGAGAGGAGGCTACAGGCCTCACTGTTGCTGGTGATGTTACAATATCACGTGTAAATCTGTCATGTTTGATGAAATATTTGTTAAAGTTCGAAGTTCAGGATATTTTCTTTGTGTGTGCATGTGAATACACGCACACATTCCTTCAGAACAATTACAAAAGGGGATAGAAAAGTTGTTATAAGAATTGAAACTAAAGGTTCATTTTGTTGGGAAGGCTCCCATCTTACACAAAAAAATATATAAATTAGTGTTGAATCAATGTTTTTCGTGTGTTAATCTCATGCCACTGAAAGTAGATATGTGACTGGCAGGTAATGCATAACGACCAGCGTATTATATCACCTTTAAGTTAAGCATTAAAAGGTGCTGTATGTCAGTAAGAACACTTCCAAAAAATTAGCATTAGATACCATTATACTCTTTTCATGGTGCCCAGTTTGAACTGTGTTTATTGGTAACAGTAATTGTGTTGTGTCGTATAGGAACCGTAGTTGGAACTCATGACAATTCAATTCGAGTACTTTCCTGAAGTAAATGGCATGTTGACAGGAAGTTGGGATGCAACTGCAAAATTGTGGGATCCTAGGAGTCCACGGTGTGTGGGGGACAGTAAAAACTGTGTGATTTATACAACATGAGAGTTTCATTAAAATGAAATATTAAATGATTGCCACATTAAGTAAGATTAAATTTTTTTACACTTCTGTATTTCCTGTCCAGATATTAATTTAAAATAATTTATTTGGTTCCTACTTGCAGTCACTTTAACAAAATCTAGATTCAAAAATATAAGCAGGAATACAAAATTTTTAACATCACAAAAATTCATAAAAATGTGCAATTCAGGGTCATTTTGTCACCTCAGCCATTGCATTTCATTGCATTAAACACTTCAATGTCTGACTTATCGGTGTTTTCAGTAATTAAACAAAGAGAAAATTTGATTTGTTAGAATTGTGACTCATCTGTCTCTCATTCCATAAAAAGTGATTTATTTTCTATGTTGCGTGTTCTTAAGGTACACACAATGAGTGAGTCTGTGTTGTGGGCACAGCAGGACGCAAAGTGAATGTTTGGGACCTCCGCAACTCATTTATCTATATTTTTCAGCTCTGGAAAGCAAGACTCAGTGGCTATGAAGAGGCAGCAAAGTTGTTCCGGAAGATTGGCGATGAAAAGTCTCCAGAATCCAACAAGTTTTTGGGTATTGTTAAGAAGTTTGTTGTTGACAGCAATGTAGGGGCTTGACGCTGCACTTGCATTTGTTGAGAATTCTGTTTCTTCTGCCAAGTAAGAACATACATGAATCTTTGTAAATTAATTTGTGATCTTGAAACATAATCAACTGGGTACTAAATGTGCACTCAGCTAGTCAAGAAATTCCTGTATTTTATGGAACTCGAAGGTTTAATACTGAATTCACAAGTCAGCCAGTGGTCCCTGTCCTGAACCAATTGAATTTGGTTCAAACCCCCCAAACCATTACCCTAAGATCCATTCAAATAAAATTGTCCCATCCATGTATAAGTCTTCAAGTGGTCTCTTCCTTTGAGTTCTTTCAACCAACATTTTACATGAATTTCTTGTCATCTCCATTAATGTTACATCCTCCTTGATTTGACTATCCTGATAATATTTTATGAAGTATAAATCCTAGTAAGCAGTTTCATCCAGCCTTCTACCATTCCTTTACACTTAGGTCCAAATATTATCCTAAGCAACCTTCGGTGTGCATCTGCTGTGTATATTATTTTTCACAGTCTGCCTTTGTGAGGGAGTGGGAACTCTTTTTTTGGTGAAACAGGTTACATAAACATAAAAGTAGAGATATTTTGAAGAGCTCATTTCTTTCAAGAATTATGGGTGGGGGTTAGCGAATGTTTACTTAATTCACTAATCAAAATGCAATTTGTTAGATGCCTGAACATTTCACTAGAAAACACAAGAATATACATTACAATGTCCCGCGCCATAGCCGCGCGGTCTGAGGCATCGTGCTTCGGAGACGGAATGCGCGCTGGTTCGAGTCTCTGGGGAGAAGAAATTTTCTCACGAGCTTTCGACCTGTGTATGGGAAAGGTGCCAACCCAGCATCGTGAGGAAATTGGGGAGCTACAATGAGTAGCGTAATCCGGTCAGGAAAGCTAGCGATGGCTGGGAGTTCGTCGTGCTGACATTACTGTGCAAAGGTATGCTGTTCCATCATTCAAACCATACACAATTTAACAAAACAATATGAAAATTACGCCATTCTTCATGCCCGATATTGGATTCACATATAGTTTTGTATATGTTGTAAATTTACTTTCATATTTATTCTATATTAAATTTTATCCCACCTCCTCTTTTATCTCAATGTTATTAATATTATCCTATTTAATGATTTCTACTTTGAATGGTATTCGGATACAAAATAAACAAATAAAACTGGAAAATGAATCTGGGAGTACAGGGAACATCCAGTCATTTTTAAGGAATTACTATCACAAACACAGTACAGCATCCACACCGAGGAACAGAGGGTAACAAGACATTAGAATAGCTAAATCCAATCTTTCCTAACAGTTTCCATAATACACCTAATTTTCTGTATCTCTAAAGGTGTATGAGAATATTATCTATGTCAGGCACTGCCTAATAACTGATCAAATAATTTAATCCCTGAAGTCATATTCTCTATGAAATAGTAATGTATCTCCTCACTCTAACAAGAATATGTCAGTGTGGTTTGGTGTTGTAACTTGTTCCTAGGTGCACGCAGTCAACTTTATGCTCTGAGCAAGAAAGATCTCCGAGCATCCTGGCTTCCTTCTGTCCATAGCCTGTCATAATTCAGAGCTCAAATAGCTCTCTCTACTCATTCTCTGCACCACACCACAATATACGACAGCTTCCGAGGATTAAAATTGTATGACTGCACTGTAAGTCTTACCTCCAGGACCTTCTTTGTGTAGTGGCCAGGAACAGTTTTCACTTTCTTACCATTAGCATGTTTTATGTTCTTATGAACATCATCTGACTCCCTGTGTTTCAAAGAAATCTCTGTTTGAATGATTCAGATCAATGTACTATACGTCTTCTGACATTATGGTACTAGAACAAAGAAACAATTTATTTCAAGTGCTCTGATTAACCAACAAAATTATCAAACCTGTGAATCTATGAGAGTCCTTAAAGAGCCTCGAAAGTTTGATATGTTGAATGAAAAATATGGGAAACCTAATATACCTTAAGAGCTTTGACAGTAAGGATCAGAGAAAGTGTACAAGCCCATACATAGGAACTGGTTTATTGTACAAAACAGACTTCTATAATCACTTACAATTTATGGCTACTGATGGTTTCCTTCTGTAGACTAAATGTGCTGATAGACTCCCATTAATGTTTTCCCGAAATTCACACAAAACAGATCTATCATGTATTTTACAACTTTAAATATATGCCTCCTCTTTGGAGGACTAGCAAGGATGAGCAACAACTTAATTGTCAGCCAGCCAACCAATAGGCAGTACCTCACCAGGCATAAGACAAACTGAAATGGGGTTCTTCAGCACAAATTTTGGTGTTAGGATTTCTGCTGCAAGTGCAGGTCCCACATCACCTCACACAGTTTCTTCAGACAAAGGAAGGAACTGAGTAAAAGTCATGCAAAGACAACAGTTTGGTCAGGGTGTGAGAATGCTGAGCGCTGCCTGGTGTGTGGCTTCTACAGCCTGTTCTGAAATAAATGTGACCTCTTGGGGAAAAATAAATACTCATTCCTACACAAAAAACAAATGCCCAACATGTGACTAACAGGAATGTGTCTTCCCCCAAATTCCTAATTTTTCAACCAAATGAAACTATACAATATGTGGATAGAATTTACCACACAAAGTCATGATACATCTTATTACTAAAAAATCAGATAGTCTGATTATTGTATCACACTCTCTTTCACACATCCAAGATACACCACTGTGTTGTAAGTTGATACATTACAATCTCTTCAATTTATCTCTTGTTGGCTTACGGGTTTTCACACCACGCCAGAGGCCATTTAATATCTTCTTGGCTTACGGGGTTTTATACCGCGCCAGAGGCCATGCACACTCATTCAGAATCAATCTCTTGGGTTTGAGTAGGGAAATAGTAAACCAAATAGAATAATTTCAGATTTAGATAAAGTCACAATATTAATACATCTCCAAAACCCTAATCACGGCCAAAATTCGGCTTGCACTGACTGATAGCTCCTGGTCAACATTCTCACTTATGTGAACACACTTTTCCTTTGTCATAAACAACTTTCTTTAAATGGCATTGATTTAACTGGAAGGCTAAGTGACAAATAAAATTAGTATATACAGGGTGATCAAAAAGCCAAGCAACGTGTTCCTGATACATGGTATAAAAATAAAAAACATTGAAATCTGAAAACAAAAACACTTATATTGTGTGTCAGAAATATCCACTGTGCTCAGCGATTCACTCTTTAAATGTCTGAAATAGCCAGTTAAGTGCAACTTTGTTATAGAAACGGTTCATCATACAATATTCTCGATTTCTCTGGCACAGGTAAATCAGAAAATGTATCATTCTGGAAAGTTAAGTTCAAGCGAGCTGCCATATGGTGTTTGATGATAAACACTCGTTAAACTTATGAAAGAGATATCTTTGCACTTACACTGCTATAAGACAAGAGACTGTTGTAAGGACCTTACAACATAATGTAACCTCAGCAAACATAAAATTACACATGAATTACTCAACTACATCTCATTCTCAGTGTCTGCTCAAACCAAAAGTATAAACACATCAGGTAATAGTTTTGACACCAAAGAAACATTCAATCTTATTGTGACTTAAGAGTCTCCTTTGTTCTGGAAGGCTGAGGCAAGAAATATGAATGGCCCACAAAAGGCTGGTCCTGTTCCATCTTGGCTTATGGAATGGAGCTTACAGCGGTTGCTGCTTCTTCATCTCAGGTGAGTGCTTGGCTCATCCAAGTTGACTTCTGCTGATGCCTTTACCCCTCCATCTAGCCTGATTAAACACTAATTCCCTTTATACTTATACACTCCTACATAACACAGTTCGGTG
Source organism: Zootermopsis nevadensis (assembly GCF_977971745.1). NCBI lineage: Eukaryota > Metazoa > Arthropoda > Insecta > Blattodea > Termopsidae > Zootermopsis > Zootermopsis nevadensis. The sequence goes on along the minus strand of NW_028259153.1, from coordinate 6,905,682 downwards.
ACTGGTACAGTACACATTAAACGACGGCCAATCAGCAATGGAAACTTTTATCCAGAACTTGACGGTTAAAGGCTTTCAGTTTCATTTGTAAATCGTAAACACTGACATCTTTAAACTGAAATTCACTGAAATCCATTGAGCTTTCACCAAATTAATTAGTCATATTGAACTGCTCAGTGTATAAAATTCCTCTCTTGAAATCCACTGATGGCTGATACTGACTGTAGGTTAAGTTTGTGATAATTTCTCCCTCACTAGATGGCAAAGTACTCATTGTGATAACAGTTGTGCACTGAGTTTGTCAAGGCAAACACATTAATTTCTACAGTCAATATTCTGCCAGTGTACTAGTAGACTATGTGGGATTTGAGGTTTTCATGGCGGTGAGTCTGAAGATCGCTGTCTTCTGGGTTGTTGTGCTGTGTTGTCTGGTAGATGTCCAACAACATTTCAGAGGTCCATGCTGCCTTCATGCGTTTTGAAGTGGGTTCTGACGCACAGACCGCTGGATTATAAATGCGGTAATGCTTTTTGACGTGGCCGATTTAAACCGGTCGCCTACTCCAAACGACAGGTTTCATAGTGGGTCTACCTCGCAGTACGTAGCCCGCCTTGAAAAAGCCAACGAAGGAACGATTTACGTCGAAGCCTTTCAATTCTACCGAACGAGATAATGTTCTCTTATTATACGGTGTTAAATAACTGATGCAGTTGGTTCAGGATCGTTGTACCCTTACGACAATACATAACTTGGTGATCAAACTGATTGTTGGAAGTGTAAACTGCGAGATATGACGTCAGTGCATTGTTGTACTATAATTACTGCTTCTCACTGTTGGCTGTCTGTCTCATTGTCGACTGTCTCTTAGTAACGGCTAGTTGACGTCTTGTGTGGCGAGAAACGTGAACAAGCGATTAATCGTAGACCGTAAATATTTAACTCAGATAAAATAATTTAACCACCAGGAATAATTTGGTCATAAAATCTTCGTCGGGATGAAGAAGTTTATACGCTATATCAAGTCAAAACTTAAACGTGGCAACGAAAGGCCGGATAAAATTGGATCCTGCAGTCGACAGGAACAGGATCCCTCTGGACTGCACATCACGGACTTGCCGCCAGAGGCGCTGGCTCGCATTTTCGAAAACTGCTCTTACGATGACTTGGCTAGACGAGTGAGGCCCGTGTGCAGACGATTCTGCAAAGTCGCCACTTTAGTTCTCAATCGGGGGTTCTTGACCTTGGGGCCCAAGATTGATCGAGCTATGGTGGATGCCGTGTCTCGTTTTGAAGAAGGTCGAACATTAGAAGAACTTCTGGTAAACACTTATCCTTTCAGATCAGCTATGGTGAATCACTTGCCCCGTGTAGGACAAGGTCGACCAACTGAACAACAACTGCTAATGGATCAACATTACATTGCACTGATGCTTATGAAGTGTAAGGTAAGAGAGCGTTGAAGGACCAATCTTTGTAACAACTCACAGGAATGAGACGTGCGCTGTCACGAACAAACCCTTTTTAGTGTTGACGAGGGTTTGACAATTCTGTTTCTAAAAGAAGCGCGTAACTACTGTTGTTTGACGCGTTCCTGAAAACTGCTCTAGGCCGAGGACTGCTCGTCACATCAACAACACGAAGCTAAGAGTGCACGTGGTTTACGACAGAAATGAAATCGACTTTGAGCCTTTAATCGACCAGAGTAAATTGTCAGCGACCTAGAAACTGTTCGACAATCAGGTTACAGTTCTGATACTGTTACTATGTAAGCGTCTTTCGGAACAGTGAAAAAAACAAAAAAACAATGACGAATCAAAATTATATTCACGACGAAATTGCTACTTCTCAGTTCAAAATACTTTTTATTTCCGTCTGATTTCTAAGAACCCCAAAATTAAACTATACGAAACAATATTCTTGCCTGTTGTTTTGTATGGGTGCGAAACATGGTCTCTCACTCAGAGGGAGGAACACAGATTGCAGGTGTTTGAGAATCGGGTGTTGAGGAGGATATTTGGGCCTAGGAGAGAAGACGATGGGGCGTGGAGAAAACTGCACAATGACGAGCTTAAAAATATGTACTCCTCCCCCAAAATTGTCAGGGTAATTAAGTCGAGAAGAATGAGATGGGCAGGGCATGCAGAGCGCATGTATGGGACAAGAGGTGTGCACCGGGTATTGGTTGGGAAGCCTCAGGGGAAGAGACCGCTGGGGAGACCTAGACGTAAATGGGAGGATAATGTCAGGCGGAATCTATGGGAAATAGGAGTTGAAGGAGACTGAATTTTGTTGACCCAGGACAGGTAACATTGCAGGGCTTTGGTTAATTCGATGTTGAAACTTTGGGTTCCGTACGGCATCCATTTAGTTAAGTAACTAGTTAGAAACAGCGAAACCAAATCACTGTTGAAACGGAAGTCATATTTCTCATATGTTTCCTCCTTGTTTCCACATCGTCTGCTTAAAATTGCAACCCAGTTTTAACTAATCAGATGGCTTATGTAATCGAAGGTTCATCACCGAATTAACCAAGGCCCTCCTCCGGTCTCCGTTCTCCTTACTTTCCTTATAAAGAAGAGTCGGCTACAAATAGTATGAACAGTAAAACCACCCAAAGCAACATCCACTGTTTATTCGTCGATGATTTAAACGACGACATACCAACTGCAGAGTTTGTAAATAACTGCTCATGACTTGAATAACGGCATCAGAATTTAATACTTGCGAACTGAAGGAAACCAGAGACATCGTTACTTAAGTTGACAGCCGATGTGGTCAGCTGCCCGTCTGACAGTTGCCCTGTTTGTTTGCAGTACCGCGTGGTCAGAGCCGTCACCTGGAGACACATTAACAGCCCTTACTCCTGCTCTGGACTTCCGGGGTGCTTCTACGCCGGCAGTGTGCTGGACGGGTTCCTCAGGTTCCTGCGATTGGCCCACAATTCGCCAACCCTCTTGGGGGTAGCCATGCTTAATCCAACTCCGGAAAACAAAGTCTGCAAACTGCTTCGACTGTGCACGACATTCATGGACAACGTCAAGAAGAGAACTGAGAAATTTAAAAGCGATTATTCCATCTCTGGGGCAAATGTTATTGACCTTTGCAATAACTTGATGCTGAAACAAGTCGGGATTACCCCACATGAGCAGGCGGTGACCGTCAATGGAACGGAATGCAACATCGAGGCTAATTATAGGTAAGGAAGTGAACATTAACCTGGGGCCCCGCGATAGGGAAATCCCTTAATCAATAAAGATCTCGCCATCTTAAGTTTCTAATGCGAATTAACAACACTGTCGGACTCCAGACACCCAGGGGGAAGGGGGCAAGGGGTGAGTACGGAATTTTGGAAGGGAATCCTTCTGGAAGTAGACTACTGGGGAGAACAGGAAAGAGATGGGAGAATAATATCAAGATTGATCGAAGGGAGGTGGGATGCGAGGATGCCAAATAGACGAAGTTGGCGCAGGATCATGGCCGGTTTCGGACTTTGGTGTTCTCGGCGTTGGACCTGCGGGTTCTCCTACCAGTGAGTTGAGTTAGATTGTCGGTCTCCAGAGACCGCAGCGGTGGTGTGTTCTTATGACAGCGCTCGCAAAATAGGTCCAACGCACTGTGGCTGTGCGATTGTATTCGTACGCTTTCAGTTTGGAATGATTTTGCTAAACACTTTTGAGAAAGCCTCGTTTCAGGGTCAGGTCCAATGGCGAAGTCAGAATATTGAAGTTACTCAGAGTCGCTTGAAAAATCCTCGGCTACAAAACTGGAGTCCCTAAACAGGTCTGAAGTATTCTTACGATATGTTTTTGATGCTTGGTACAATCTTCTGTGCACAAAGCGGAAGGAAAGTTCAAAAGGAAGTCTTAAAAGCTTTACAGTAAAATACTTCTTTCTCGCCGTGCTATAAATTATTGTTCAACCCGAAACTGATGCCGTCAGTTACAGCGACTTGTTCAGTCAGAAGTAATCCTGAAATTACGTAAACGCAGATTACTAAAACCTACGTTTATTCCAGCCGAGAGTCATCGTCTCTTCACTTCCCTGAATCGAGCAATTTTGCTGTTTCTTCTGAATCCCCTTGCTCGTTGCTGAGCGTGAATTTGCTTTTGCAAGAAGAAATATCAAATCTGAAACCGGAGACGGTTATCTTGATCGAGGTTTTCCTCGCTGAGTTTCTCGTGAGACTCCGTAAAAGCGAAACCTCCATGAACGACTGTCCACTGTTTTATGACTTTTGTTTCTTCGTTCGAAGAATCCCAGTCGATTGCTGACAGGCATAAGCATAGCACTTCAGAAGGATAAGCCATTGGTAGCGACTTCCTTTATGTCTGTCTGTCTGTTGTACTTGGTGTTCCAAAAAATAGCGGCATGTGTCAGTGCTGAAAAGCATTTGAAGTAGCTTGTGGGCAAAATGGGTCGCTGCCCAGCCACACCCCATCAGTTAAGAGCTCCCCCATTGGACGATATATTCGAAATTCTATCTCCGAGCTTAGTTGCAGTTACAAACAGACAAAGACATTTCGGTGGAATCCAGAAATCTGGATAGGGAGTCTGAGGGAAAGTAACAGAGCACATGGCGCCTTCGTCCCCCTTGACCTCTTAGTGTGACATAGCCCAAGGTTGCTTTAAATTTGCACCCAGTTCAATTCCCTACACTGAACACGGCACAATGATTTTTACAGGACGCCTTACACGTGGTTCAATCGCCTGCCTTCATCTCATGCTCAACCTAATCAGAGGAGCGAACAGCCGAGGCCGATATACCTGCGCATGCGCCAACTAATCGACGGCAGGAACCATTTCTTCTTCGAGAAGATTCACCACGAAAAAGAACTGCTAATTCTGAATCCACCCTACATGTTAGCATTAAAATACATTGTACCTTCTGTTTATAATGAGAATCACCAGAATTATGGCTATTTATTCTTTTATGGAACCATGAAACTGTCTGTCTACAACCGCAATATCCGCAAACAAAGATCTCCAACCGTTCAGCTCTTCGATTATTTTAATCTGGATTTCTTCACTTCACTTAACGAAACTGATTCTTCTGACGGCGTAGTTAATGTTCCAGAATCCTCTAAAATGGACCTGGATATTGACACAGATCTACACTCACCGTTAAGACTGGCACCAATAAGATTTTCTGATAACTCCTTAGCATACATTTGGGAGTCCAATGTAATCGTGAACGGTTATCGCCAAATCCGCTTCAGGTGAATCACGGAACTAAATTCCTTTTGAAATTTTCCATAAATTGCTCTGCGTCTCTTGCAATCGGCCTAACTTCTACGTTTCAACATATTACAAGTTCTAACAAAAATGATTAATACACAAGATGGCTCTCTTCTGGGTTGTTGCACCGTGTAGTTTCGTAGATTCCCACCGACGTTTCACAGGTCCTTGCTGCCTTTTTCATCAGGGGGATGAATGTTGGTGGAAATCTATGACCCAGAAGTCAGCAATCTTCAAACTCACCGCTCTGAAAACTTCAAATCCTACATAATTAATACAGTTTCTTTGCTTAAGTATCTCAATACTGATTTCTTTGTTTAGCCAACTATGATACAAATTTCTGTATGTAACTAGAATTTAAGTAGAGAGCAAATAAAAACAAAAGATGTTTACAAAGATTCACATTGCATTTCAATGTGTCACTTTCAATTTATTCCACCAACAGGGATAAATTCCCATTGTACGTGCGTGCAGTGACGAAGCGTGGCCTTTTGAAATGTGTCAGCCATTTTGTAGTGTTTCTACTTATTTTTGTACAGCTTATACCTGCATTAGATGCAGTGAGATGCACGTGAATAGTAGGCAGTACTTGTGGAACACCCGGTGCTTTGTTTCCACGTGGAATCGAGTTCATTTCCTGGCTCGATTACGTAATCATGGACGTGTTATATCTGCTTGGAGTTCGTGGCGTTTTTCCCTTTAGAAAGCTCGTTAATATCCACTGTTGCAATAATTCAGGCATTTTTCTGTTTTCAGCAGTTGAGATTCTCGCGTTATTTGGCACTAAAACCTTAGCCTTTCCGTCAACTCCACGCATCCCAGTGGTCGATCAATGTACAGTGGCAATATTATTATAATAGACCTATTGTAATGTTTTTAGTTGTACTTCTGCTTCAGGATCTTTGTACCCTTACGACAATACGTAACTTGGTGAGCAAACGGATTGTTGGATGTGTAAACTGCGAGATATGACGTCAGTGCTTTGTTGTACTATAATTACTGCTTCTCATTGTTGGCTGTCTGTCTCATTGTCGACTGTCTCTCAGTAACGGCTAGTTGACGTCTTGTGTGGCGAGAAACGTGAACAAACGATTAATCGTAGACCGTAAATATTTTACTCAGATAAAATATTTTATCCACCAGGAATATTTCAGGATGAAGAAGTTTATTCGCTATATCAAGTCAAAACTTGAACGTCGCAACGAAAGGCCGGATAAAGTTGGATCCTGCAGTCGACAGGAACAGGATCCCTCTGGACTGCACATCTCGGACTTGCCGCCAGAGGCGCTGGCTCGCATTTTCGAAAACTGCTCTTACGATTTCTTGGCTAGACGAGTGAGGCTCGTGTGCAGACGATTCTGCGACGTCGCCACTTTACTTCTCAATCGGGGGTTCTCGACCTTGGGTGCCAAGATTGATCGAGCTATGGTGGACGCCGTGTCTCGTTTTGAAGAAGGTCGAACATTGGAAGAACTTCTGGTAAACACTTATCCTTTCAGATCAGCTATGGTGAATCACTTGCCCCGTGTAGGACAAGGTCGACCAACTGAACAACAACTGCTAATGGATCAACATTACATTGCACTGATGCTTATGAAACGTCAGGTAAGAAAGCGGGGAAGGACCGAATCTTTGTAACAACTCGCAGGAAATTGAAGCGCACTGAGTCACGAACAAAACCTTAATAGTGTTGACGAGGGTTTTAACATTTCTGCTTCTAAAAGAAACGCGTAACTCCTGTTGTTTGACGCGGACTGAGACGGGGCAGATTCGGACGCGCTTCTGAAAACTGCTCAAGGCCGAGGACTGCTCGTCACATAATCAACACGAAGCTAAGAGTGCACGTGGTTTTCGACAGCAATGAACGCGACTTTGAGTCTTTAATCGACCAGAGTAAATTGTCAGCGACCTAGAAACCGGTCGACAATCAGGTTACAGTTCTGATACTGTTACTATATAAGCGTCTATCGGAACAGTGAAAAAACAATGACGAATCAAAATTATATTCACGACGAAATTGCTACTTCTCAGTTCAAAATACTTTTTATTTCCGTCTGATTTCTAAGAACCCCAAAATTAAACTATACGAAACAATAATCTTGCCTGTTGTTTTGTATGGGTGCGAAACATGGTCTCTCACTCAGAGGGAGGAACACAGATTGCAGGTGTTTGAGAATCGGGTGTTGAGGAGGATATTTGGGCCTAGGAGAGAAGACGATGGGGCGTGGAGAAAACTGCACAATGACGAGCTTAAAAATATGTACTCCTCCCCTAATATTGTCAGGGTGATTAAGTCGAGAATAATGAGATGGGTGGGGCATGTAGCGCGCATGGATGGGACAAGAGGTGTGCACCGGGTACTGGTCGGGAAGCCTGAGTGGAAGAAACCGCTGGGGAGACCTAGACGTAGATGGGAGGATAATGTCAGGCGGGATCTATGGAAGATGAGAGTTGAAGGAGACTGGATTTTGTTGACCCAGGACAGGGTCCGGTGGAGGGCTTTGGTTAATTCGGTGATGAAACTTCGGGTTCCGTAAGGCATCCATTTAGTTAAGTAACTAGTTAGAAACACGGAAACCAAATCACTGATAAAACGGAAGTGATATTTCCAATATGCTTCCTCCTTGTTTCCACATCGTCTGCTTAAAATTGCAACCCAATTCTACCCAATCAGATGGCTTATGTAATCGAAGGTTCATCACCGAATTAACCAAGGCCCTCCACCTGTCTTCGTTCTCCTTACTTTCCTTATAAAGAAGAGTCGGCTACAAATAGTATGAACAGTAAAACCACCCAAAGCAACATCCATTGTTTATTCGTCGATGATTTAAACGACGACATACCAACTGCAGAGTTTGTAAATAACTGCTCATGACTTGAATAACGGCATCAGAATTTAATACTTGCGAACTGAAGGAAACCAGAGACATCGTTACTTAAGTTGACAGCCGATGTGGTCACCTGCCCCTCTGACAGTTTCTCTGTTTGTTTGCAGTACCGCGTGGTCAGAGCCGTCACCTGGAGACACATTAACAGCCCTTACTCCGGCTCTGGACTTCCGCCGTGCTTCTACGCCGGCAGTTTGCTGGACGGGTTCCTCAGGTTCCTGCGACTGGCCCACATTTCGCCAACCCTCTTGGGGGTAGCCATGCTTAACCCAAATCCGGTAAACAAAGTCTGCAAACTGCATCGTCTGTGCAGGACATTCATGAACAACGCCAAGAAGAGAACTGAGAAATTTAAAAGCGATTATTCCATCTCTGGGGCAAATGTTATTGACCTTTGCCCTAGATTGGTCCTGAAACAAGTCGGGATGACCCCACATGAGCAGGCGGTGACCGTCAATGGAACGGAATGCAACATCGAGGCTAATTATAGGTAAGGAAGTGAACATTAACCTGGGGCCCCGCGATAGGGAAATCCCTTAATCAATAAAGACCTCGTCATCTTAAGTTTCTAATGCGAATTAACAACACTGTCGGACTCCAGACACGCAGGGGGTAGGGGTGAGTACGGAATTTTGGAAGGGAATCCTTCTGGAAGTAGACCACTGGGCAGACCAGGAAGGAGATGGGAGGATAATATCAAGATGGATCGAAGGGAGGTGGGATGCGAGGATGCCAAATAGACGAAGTTGGCGCAGGATCGTGGCCGGTTTCGTACTTTGGTGTTGTCGGCGTTGGACCTGCGGGTTCTCCTACCAGTGAGTTGAGTTAGATTGTCGGTCTCCAGAGAGCGCAGTGGTGGTGTGTCCTTCACTCGTGGCTGAGTGACAGCGCCCGCAAAATAGGTCCAACGCACTGTGGCTGTGCGATTGTATTCGTACGCTTTCAGTTTTGCAAAACACTTTTGAGAAAGCCTCGTTTCAGGGTCAGGTCCAATGGCGAAGTCAGAATATTGAAGTTACTCAGAGTCGCTTGAAAAATCCTCGGCTACAAAACTGGAGTCCCTAAACAGGTCTGAAGTATTCTTACGATATGTTTTTGATGCTTGGTACAATCTTCTGTGCACAAAGCGGAAGGAAAGTTCAAAAGGAAGTCTTAAAAGCTTTACAGTAAAATACTTCTTTCTCGCCGTGCTATAAATTATTGTTCAACCCGAAACTGAAGCCGTCAGTTACAGCGACTTGTTCAGTCAGAAGTAATCCGGAAATTACGTAAACGCAGATTACTAAAACCTACGTTTATTCCAGCCGAGAGTCATCGTCTCTTCACTTCCCTGAATCGAGCAATTTTGCTGTTTCTTCTGAATCCCCTTGCTCGTTGCTGAGCGTGAATTTGCTTTTGCAAGAAGAAATATCAAATCTGAAACCGGAGACGGTTATCTTGATCGAGGTTTTCCTCGCTGAGTTTCTCGTGAGACTCCGTAAAAGCGAAACCTCCATGAACGACTGTCCACTGTTTTATGACTTTTGTTTCTTCGTTCGAAGAATCCCAGTCGATTGCTGACAGGCATAAGCATAGCACTTCAGAAGGATAAGCCATTGGTAGCGACTTCCTTTATGTCTGTCTGTCTGTTGTACTTGGTGTTCCAAAAAATAGCGGCATGTGTCAGTGCTGAAAAGCATTTGAAGTAGCTTGTGGGCAAAATGGGTCGCTGCCCAGCCACACCCCATCAGTTAAGAGCTCCCCCATTGGACGATATATTCGAAAGTTTTTAACGAGTACTTCATTTTGTAAATCTGATTCCTCGAAAGGATTTTGGAACATTTGCCATATCAAGAATCTGTTATAGTGAAAATCGTTGTTCTTGCACTTTTATGTGCGCTCTTCGGGTATTTTGAAACGCCTTATCAGGTTATGAGGTTCTGTAATCTTGAATAGCGTACGGTGATTCTCTGTGCTTGACACAGTACGATAACCCACTGTCCTCGGGGGTGCAGTTTCTGCTTGGTGGGAGCCTCCCGATGTCAGATTGTGGTTACATACAATCACAACATTTGTCGTATGACAATTCTTTGAGCACAACTTAGACCACGGACCTCTGCTTTATGCATGGCCTGAGCTTGATTTCCGCAAAATATCTCAGAGCTTTGTTGCAGTTACAGACATAGAAATTTCTTTGGAATCCAGAAATCTGGATAGGGGAGTCTGAGGGAAAGTAACAGAGCACATGGCGCCTCGTCCCTCTCGACCTCTTTGTGTGACGTAGACGAAGGTCGCTGGAATTTTGCACACAGTTCAATTCCCTGCACTGAACACCCCATAATAGTTTAATCTGTGTTTATGTTTCTTACAGAACGCCGTACACGTGGTTCGATTGCCTGCCTTCATCTCATGCTCAACCTAATCAGTGGAGCGAACAGCCGAGGCCGATATACCTGCGCATGCGCCAACTAATCGACGGCAGGAACCATTTCTTCCTCGAGAAGATTCACCACGAAAAAGAACTGCTAATTCGGAAACCACCCTACATGTTAGCATTAAAATACATTGTACCTTCTGTTTATAATGAGAATCACCAGAATTATGGCTATTTATTCTTTTATGGAACCATGAAACCGTCTGTCTACAACCGCAATTTCCGCAAACAAAGATCTCCAACCGTTCAGCTCTTCGATTATTTTAATCTGGATTTTTTCACTTCACTTAACGAAACTGATTCTTCTGACGGCGTAGTTAATGTTCCAGAATCCTCTAAAATGGACCTGGATATTGACACAGATCTTCACTCACCGTTAAGACTGGCACCAATAAGATTTTCTAATAACTCCTTATATTACATTTCGTGTAAACCTCTAGTCGTGAACGGTTATCGCCAAATCCGCTTCAGGTGAATCACGGAACTAAATTCCTTTTGAAAATTTCCATAAATTGCTCTGCGTCTCTTGCAATCGGCCTAACTTCTACGTTTCAAGATATTATAAGCTCTAGTAAAAATGATTAATACACAAGATGGGTGTCTTCTGGGTTGTTGCGCCGTGTAGTCTGGTAGATTTCCACCGAAGTTTCAGAGGTCCTTGCTGCCTCCGTCATTAGGACGATGAATGTGCCAATCGAGCGGAAAGGAACAGGTTAATAGGGACCGGAGAGTAACCGGAGTAGCCTGATCCGAGCCAATCGGAGCAACTCAGGCGTCGTTGGCGACCAATAGGAGAGCGTGGGCGTGTCTAGTGGTGTATATTTATCACCCAGATGATGAAGGCAGCATGTATCTCAAAAACATCGGTGGAACTCTATCAGACTCTACGGCGCAACAACCCAGAAGTCAGCATTCTTCATACTCACCGCTCTGAAAACTTCAAATCCTACATGAATAATACAGTTTCTTTGTTTAAGTGTATCTCAGTATTGATTTCTTTGTTTAGTCCATTATGATACAAATTCCTGTATGTAACTTGAATTTAAGTAGAGAGCAAATAAAAACAAAAGATGTTTACAAAGATTTACACTGCATTTCCATGTGTCAGTTTCAATGCATTCCACCAACAGTCTCAAATTCCCATTGTACGTGCGTGCAGTGGCGAAGCGTGGCCTTTTGAAATGTGTCAGCCATATTGTAGTGATTCCACTTATTTTTTACAGAGTATGCCTGTATTAGATGCACGTGGATACTATTCAGTTCTCGTGGAACACCCGGTGCTTTGTTTCCACGTGGAATCAAGTTCATTTGCTGGCTCGACTACTTAATCATGGACGTGTTATTTCTGCTTAGAGTTCGTGGCGTTTCTCCATTTAGAAAGCTAGTTAATACAGAATGTTGAAATTCAAATCATGATACATCGAAACTGAGTTGATTCGGGGAACCTCTATCGACGTCACGGCTACCGCAACGTCGAGTCATTTTCAGGTAGGCCTAGGGAATATCTGAGTTTCTTTGAAGGAAATTCAAGATGGGACTTACTACATTGAGTAGGCAAATTGAAAAAAGTTAATGCCATGCCTCGTGGCTCGGAGTGACCTATCTCTGCCATCTCCGCGATCTTTGGAGTCGCTGGCTTCGAGGCCTTCATGAGGCAGTGGGGCGGAGAGTCCGTGTGTGTCCGCCGGGCAGAGAACGACACAAGAACAGAGCTTGAAGACATAAAGGTCTGATACACAGATGGAAGGATGAATAACTGAAGGCAGAAAAAAAGTATCAACTTTCAAACAATGTTTTAAAGCTGTGAGGTCAGGCTCAACCCTCTCTGTCATTCACATCATGACCTAGATTCGGTGAAGGGCACGACATCTCCAAACTGTAGTTTTCTGGATGTTCCAGCTGGTAATGATTGATGGGCGAGTACAAGTTCGCCCAGTCTCACAGCATCACGGTACGCCCCCTTTCTGACTTCCCAGCGCGATGTTGAAAACTGGTCCGATACGCGAAAAGAATCGGCGCGATACAGGACGAAGTTCCGGTTCCAAGTCAAAACACGTAATTTGACAGAGGAGGGGATAGCAACTGGATGTATGAGCTGCAAACTGGAAAATAAATAAAATTATCAATTTCAAATGAGCTACAATTTTCAGACTGAAAGTTCTTATATAGTGACTGCATCCAGCAACTGCAACAGCAATGGAACCAGGTTGGGTGCCACAAAACAACAAAGATTGAAGTGATACAAATACTCAGTCATTACAGTGTGTGAATAGAGACTACATGATTGGGGTTCAATGCCCAGCAGAGGCAAAGGAATTTTATTTCAGCCTCTGCATCCAGACCAGCTCTGAGGTCCATCCAGCCTCCTATCCAATGAGTGATAGGGGTCCTCTTCCCGTAAGAAAAGTGTGGCTGGGGTGTGATGCTGACCACTCACCCCCATCTAGTGCCAAAGTCAGGAATGAGTAAGAGCTATACCTCCACTCCCCCCAAGCGCCTACATGATGTATAGTGGGACAGCTTTGTTTTATCCTACACTGATATCAGATGTCTTGAATGTCCTTCTAAGGACCAGGAGGAGAAGAATCAGGGTGAGCCTCGTATCGGAGGCACAGAAAGTACTCCGATGCTTCGCTACATACCGCAATAAGGCGCTGCTGGATGGTCGGCCATGCGTCCTGCCTCGTTTCATCGCCGTGCATTTTGAACAGGATCCGAAGTACACGAGCTAGACTCTGAGTCTCCTGCTTCAAAAGGTTTGCTTTTGCATTACATCTGAAACCTGCAGACACAGAAATGTTCAACTTTGGCTGCAGGCAGCCTGCTCTCCCACTTGCCACCTATTGCCTGTCCTATATATGGATTCCAATACATACGGACCCTCAATATAGCATCTGCAATGACCTGGGAAGATGAAATACAAACTATTCACCCCATAAGAGTTTAGATACATGATTAAATTGATATGCTTCAATCAATGAACTTCATTAATCTGGTTGACAATGAGAAAAATATCTCAGTAAAATGTTTTAATATAGAGGTTTAATTTAAAACTTCTAAATACAGAATGTTTCTAAAATGTAACAGCTGATAACAAAGGAACTGTTTTAAATCTAAATATAGCATTTTAATATAATTTGCTGACCTGCTTTCCAGAGTAGGTTCCGTTGTTCAAGATTCAAATTGAAGGCCTTAGCAAAGCGATGTGACTGGAGAAGACAATCAGTAAGGAGTAGGAGATGTTTAGAGCTCAGGTTCAGGTCCCTCTGCTGCTCTGACAAGCCAGCTTCTACATGCAGCAGGTCTGCCTGTACAGTTAAAGAACACCATCCAATTCAAACTGTTTCAGTTTCTTCTTTTGTGATTTTTTGGTCTCACTGTAGCTTTAATGACAGATAAGTACCACTGTGAGAAATACTGTTACAGGTTAAGTTTCTGATAAAAAATGTGATTTGATTACAAATAAAATACTTAATGTTAACATTCAAAATGGGAAATATTTTTCTCTGTAGCATATCAACTAAACACACACTTAGGAATGACCTACACAATTTATATGATTTTCAATCAAATCCAAAGAGCCACTCATTGCTATTGCTCAAGGAAAATAATTATTTTGCACCAAGCAGTATGCTATCAACAAAAAACCCCACTTTCATTTGGTTTCAATTAAGTATAAACTACTACTTCTTCTAAAGTATTAAATCCTAAGATTGGTTTGCAGCAGTTCTCCATTCCGATCTCCTTTCTGCCTTCCTTTCCATTTCTTGATAGCTCTGGCAGCCTACATCGCCAATGATTTGTTTTATGTACTGTAGTCATCTATACTTCTCTTCCCTTCTATAATGGTTTTTAACAGCCCTTCGTGTCGTAAGGCGTGGCCAATCAGTTCATCTCTTCTCTTAGTCAACATTTTCCACAGGCTTCCATTCTCACCTATCCTTCTGCATACTTCAGCATTGATAACTTTATCCACCCATCTTATTTTCAGTATTTTTCTATAACACCACATCTCAAAGGAGACCAATCTTTTCTTTTCTTTCACTCCCAAACAGCGCAATACTCCTCTTCCTAGTCTCAACACTGATATTATCCGAAGTCAATAGCCTTTTCTTCATATTGAATGCATTTTTTGCCTGGTTGATTCTGCAGCCTACCTCTCTCTTGCTTCGCCCATCCTTAGTGATCTTACTCCCCAAATATGTCCTCTATCATCCGGTTGTTTACAGATATTCGTGCATGCACGTCTCCATCCTTGTAAGGCGTGGCCAATCAGTTCATCTCTTCTCTTAGTCAACATTTTCCACAGGCTTCCATTCTCACCTATCCTTCTGCATACTTCAGCATTGATAACTTTATCCACCCATCTTATTTTCAGTATTTTTCTATAACACCACATCTCAAAGAAGACCAATCTTTTCTTTTCTTTCACTCCCAAACAGCGCAATACTCCTCTTCCTAGTCTCAACACTGATATTATCCGAGGTCAATAGCCTTTTCTTCATATTGAATGCATTTTTTGCCTGGTTGATTCTGCAGCCTACCTCTCTCTTGCTTCGCCCATCCTTAGTGATCTTACTCCCCAAATATGTCCTCTATCATCCGGTTGTTTACAGATATTCGTGCATGCACGTCTCCATCCTTCTTGCAAGCCATAACTTTAGTTTTTCTTTTGTTTATATTCATTTTGTACTCCTTCCCCATAATCTCTTCCATCTATTCAGAATATTTGCGAGGTCTTGTCCACTCTCTGCCAATATTGAAATATCGTCTGAAAATCGGAGCATGTCTATCGTCTCTCCTTGTATCTTCACTCCTACAGTGATTTCATCTCTGACTTTATCAAGGGCATTAAATAATATAGGAAATAGCGCACATCCTTGCATCACCCCTTTGTTGACTTTTGCCTCTTCCTGTTGGCTCCCTTGAATGATTACAGCCCATTCATTCCCATACAATTCCCAAATTATTCTTCGATCTCTATAGTTAACGCCTGCTTTCCTCAGTATTTCAAACACCAACCCCCATTTAACATTGTCGAATGCTTTCTCAACATCAACATATGCAATAAAGGTTTCCTTGTCCTTCTCTACAATTAATCTCAAAGCTAGAACTGCCTCTGCCCTTCCAGAATCCAAACTGGTCTTCCGCCAGTCTACGTTCGATCTTCTTTTCCATCCTGCGAAGAATAATGGTTGTAACAATTTTGGAGGCAGGCGTTACTAGACTTGGTGTTCGGTACTGCTCGCATGTACTTGCACCAGCTTTCTTTGGGATAGGAACTATGATGCTTTTCTCAAAATCTGCGGATACTTTCCCTTGTACATAGATATCACAGATCAGATCGTACAATCTCTTTTCCAGTCTCTCTCCTCCCGCCTTGATGAGAATCTCATCAATCCCCGGTGCTTTCTTGTCTTTCAGTGATTTCAATGCTAGTTCAAATTCTTCTTCCGTTATACGATCTTCAAGTTCATCATCTACTTCAGTTTCTGGTTCAATAGTTGTTTCATCACTTATCTCTCCTTGATAAAACTCTTCAATGTACTCTTTCCATCTTTTTGTTACAAGTTCCTCGCCATAAAGGATTTCACCATTTTCACTTCTTACTGAATTTCCTGGGTACCTGCAGCTTCCAAAAAAGGTTTTCACCATTTCTATGCTGTTTCTATCTTTCCCTTTTTTATGTCCTCTTCCACTTTTCCACAAATATCTCTGGGATAGTTCTCCTTCTCTTGTCTAGCACCTCTTTTAATAGGATTCTGTACTGCCGCTGATCCTCCGGTTTGGTAGAGTTTTTAAGTTTCTGTCTTTCCTCCAGCATAATCAGTAACTCATCTGTAATCCATTCTTTCCTATTCTCTGACTTCTTCTTCTTCTTCTTCTTCTCTATGTGAAACATAATTACCTGAGCAAGTGCCAAGTTTTCTTGATCTTCCTTCCGTGAAGTTGCAGGAAAAAAGACGATGTTGTCATTTGTCTGGATGAGCTCCAGTTGCACTACACGCTTGATCAGCAGACCAGCAAACAACTTGTCTGATCCAACCTATAGAGTGAAACACAATTCAGTTCTGGTATCACAAATCCACAAGAGAATATAACATAAAATAATATTGCTTTGAACATTTACTTTTAATTGTTATTGTTGTGGCAAGTTAAGACTTTGTCGCAACAAAACTGGGGTTCGCAGTGGCCGCGCGGTCTGAGGCGTGGGCCTTGTGCCGCTTGGTCGCTGGGACCGTGGGTTCGAATCCCACTCAAGCCATGGATGTTTGTCCGCGTTTTTCTGTCTTGTGCTGTCCTGTGTATAGGTCGAGGCCTTGCGACGGGCCGATCCCTCGTCCAAGGAGTCCTACCTAAAATATCTATAGATCGAGCCAACAAAAAAGATGGGACCAGCTGTGCTCAGGCACTTGAAGTACGGGTCATTCCTAGTATCCCCAATAAAACTGCAGCTGCTAATGGGTCCTTTGTCTGTCTGCCCCCCCCCCCCCCCCCCATGATGTATGAGTGAATATGGAACACCAGTGAAAGAAAAATCTGTACTAGTGCCACTTTATCCACCCCAAATCCAGCTGAACAGACCTGGGCCTCTGCAAGTAATTGCCTGACCTGCTGACCTACGACATTACCATATATTTTACTATATAATTATTTTACAGAAACTGTTGTGGATGAATCTGAAGATCAACACCACTAATACCGAAGCTTACCACTGAACACAATCCTGAGAAAGATCCACCCATCTTCAATCATCACAACATTTCAGCCAGTTCTATCCACCTCCAACGTTCACAACCTATCAATCACTTCTATCCAGCTGCAATTTTCACAACTTATCTATCACTCACCTTAATGTCATCCTACTGTTGTATCCCGGGGGATTGGCCAGTCCCGCAGGAGTGCAATATTCCCGAGCGGCTAGGAATGACGGTCGGCGATGGTAGGTTTGAATACACAGCTTAAAGGTCAATGCCTAGTCTGACGAGAAGACGTTCGACGATTGATGATTTATTTAATAATTCAGATGAGTACAGTCGTATGACAAAGAATGTTCACTATATATAGATAAATGCGTAGACCAGCAGAGTTTCCCCCTGACGAGTAAAATGATATGTCCAATGTGTCTTCGAAATGCATATCGCCCTTGTGACGTCAGTGACAGTTTTTTACATGCAAGCTGATGCAACAAGCTGTAACGTGTCGTCCCAAGGCGTGGTTCTGGATCCAATTAGAGGACACGATAAACTCCCGGGGACCGCGACCCCTTGACCTCGGCAGGCCTCCTCTATCTGTGACTATAATTGGAACCCTTTTCAATGAACTTATCTGGCTTCCTGTCGCCCCTGCTTACAACAGCTGGAAATGGAAAGTCTTGCTTTCTACACAAGGTCTACAATATAACTACTACACTTTATTTAGTAACCTACTGATTCTACCTTATAATTAATCATATATGTGCTATATGTGGTTATTATGATTCCCGTAATTAGATTACAGGTATACAACACTACTACCTATCTGATGTTCCAAGTGCAAAGTTTCCAAGATGGTTTCCCAGAAGATTTCTGTATGCATTCCTTGTTTCCCTCACCCATACCACATGCCTAGCACATTGCAGCCCCCTATTCACTATTTTAACAAAACTGCATGACCCATGCAAATCATATATACTACATTGTTCACTTGCTTCAGCCTTCTTAGGTGCCAGTAGTTTTAAGGATACTTTGTTTTCAAGCACTTGCAATCTATCTTCTTTCCTCAAAACAATATTTACATTTATATTTCACACCCAAATAAAACAAAACAAAATTATTTTGTATATCCTGATCTTCAGTGTTTAAGAAAGTCAACTGGATAATAACAGTTCTTAAGTATTCCCTCAATAAATTCTTCTCCTAATTTAATTTTATCAAACTATTTATTCTAAATGACTGTTTTGCTGGTTGTAGTTTTTGTCATGTTCATATACAGTATTTAGTTTTGTAACTGTATATGCTTGGACAGATTACTTTACTGGCCGCTAAGGGAATGTGTGTTACTCTTTATGACATCTGAATTCTCAACAATCTTCTGTAAGCTGAACATCCGCGGATGAGCCACATGTGCCAACTCATCAAGTGAAACCTGAATAAGGTAGTTAGTCATCCTTTACTTTTCTTAGGATTCCATACAGACACAAAAATTCTGTGAAATTTAGTGGTCCCTAAAAGCACAACATATTTAAACGCTACACCAAGTGAAACACTGAAAAAACATTTAAGAAAAAGAGAATTGGTCTGCAACAATATGTATGAAGTAAGCAAAAGGCATGAATGTAAGTATGAATGTGGAGTACTGGGCTCGGTACAGAATAATGCACATGCTTGAAAAAGTATTCTCACCTGGCAGAGGGCACAAACGAAGTCTACAATGGCATCGCCATCCAATCGAGTGGAACCTGTGAAGATTCTCTCCACTGCAACAACAACGCTTTGTGAACTCGTCTCTTCGATTGATTCTTTTACGCTAGCTGCAAGTAAATAATCAAATATAACTCAACTTTTCCTACAACAAAAATTCTTTATGACAGGGATAGTGAAAAACCATTTTAAAATGTCAGAATACATTCCTTTGAAATGATGGCAATCACCCACAAGATTATACAATGTTACAACCCAGAAGATCACAATCAACATCTTCAAGACAATGAAAACCTCAAGTCTCACATAAGATACATCTTTGTCTCATTATGGTCAAAATTCCATTTGGATGATGAACATTAGTAAGAACATGCAATACCAATTTTAATTAAGATTCATTTATCCAAATGATAACAGATAATGATGACAGATGAACAGACAGACAAGTAAAAATCTATACACACCCATGCACTGTTGAAAAACATGTCTGAAAAGTTAAAATTATGAAAGTAAACATCATGCACATGTACACTGAAAACTCGACGGTACTTACGATCAAAAGAGCTGAGATTCAACTTCAGAGGATCTGGAAAGGAATATGTGACCTGGGTCCAGATATAAACTGAGGTCTAACTCCAGTACTCACCAACTGAGCAAGTTCTAGCTGTGAAATGCACTTCACTATGTCAAGCCATGAGCTTCCCAGATAATTACCTGAAACATAAAGTGAATTTCTAAGAATTTGTAGCAACATTTATTAATCATAATAAAATTATGATGGACCCCACCCACAGCAAATGGCTCTGCTAACATGTACTTAACAACTTATCATGTCTTCTTAGACACAAACTGCAGAACTGAGTACATCATGTGTATTATATGGGTCGCTTATTCAAGGAGTCAATTATCTTCAGTACTGTTACGAATTTTTTGCCAATGTGACTTACAACTTGGTGAATCTGAAGCACTGCATAAATTTACCTATTAGGACAAGTAATCATAATAAACCTCTGCGAGGATGTCCGTTCTCCATGTCAAGAATAAAGCCAAAGACTTCTTTGTCGTCATTCCTATCAATACAATTTCAGTATATAATTATCATAAATAATGGTAAAAGAATATATTTTCAAATAATAGGCTGCAACGTTCAATGAGTAACAGATCCAAATATCAGACAGTCAACCAATCATGTCACTTGTAATGCATCAACCAGCACATTATCATTTTGTTTTTAAAATAAAATTTAAATATTTACCATCAGTATGAGCAACAGTGATGAGAGTTTTAATGGTATCAATATTCTTAGCCTTCATCGCAGTGATAGGTGAGTTAGCAGTACGCAATGTGAACCTGGCCAGAGCCTGGACACACGCTTCCCTTTCCAGCTGAAATAAGAGTTACATGACTTTGTAAGAAGTGCACATTACTTAAAATAAGCTCTCCTTAGGGAACACTGTAGAAACTGTGTTGTACAAAACAAAGTTCAACACAGAATATCAGCTAACCGTCGTGTGGAAAATGCAAGCTATCCGGATGGCACATCTGATTCCATCAAGGCAAAGGGATGCAATTTCAGGATCATCACAGTCCAAGCCATCCGAAAAAAGTATTTAAATTGTGTGTAATAAATTAGTTATTATAAAATATAACACAACTGCAGACAATGTTACATCAGTGAATTACGCTAAATTCAGTGTGGTATGATAGTAACTTTATAACAAACAGGCTGAGATCTGAGGTTCCAATGGCGTCTTCTGGGTTGTGACACTACGTACGTCTTGTAGGCTGTTACCAACGTTTCAGCTGAACGTATCCGTGATGATGCTTGAGGAAAATTAAAAATGCACATAAAAATTGGCCAGAATATGCAAAGAAAACGGACAGCTCCTGATGTTTTTATGGTAGAAATATATAAAAAAAGATTTTAAGAGACAGGATCTAAGGATGTGGACTGAA
The DNA here is from genome assembly GCF_977971745.1 of Zootermopsis nevadensis. Lineage (NCBI taxonomy): Eukaryota > Metazoa > Arthropoda > Insecta > Blattodea > Termopsidae > Zootermopsis > Zootermopsis nevadensis. Next base: position 6,884,787 of record NW_028259153.1, on the reverse strand, counting down.
TTCATGTGGCTCAAGATAGGGTCCAGAGGTAGTCTCTTGTGAACATGCTAATGAGTATTCAGGTGTCACAAAAGGGGAACATTTTCTGACAATCTGAGTGGCTACTTTTCATGGAGAGTTCTACCACACAGATAGTTAGTCACACAATGAAGCATTTAAACAATGCTGGTTTAACAAACTTATATCCAAATAATTTAATAACAGCGCATGTATAATAAAAATTCTGCACTACACACACAAATTGGAATGCTCCAATACAAATTTTCAGTTGATATTTTCATCTAGACTGACTCACAAAAACAGTCATTATCGTTTTATGCATGTTCTCACTTGAAACTTTGGTCGTACATGTTCAAGATGCTCTGCAGATGTGAAAGGAGCCTGGATTCCATGGGGTTCTTAGCAGCTGTAGAGATCACCTCCATTATCACATTCTATAGGAAACGTTGTCGCTTTTCACTCGAGATTACTACGAGAAAAAATCATCACCTGAGATTACTATGAGAGAAAAATCAAGACACACTTTTGACAAAAACAAAACAAATCACCTATAACCGAGTTAAATACCACTTTCAAGTATAATAACAATCAGCTGTATACAAATAATTTTATAAGATATTTCAGAATAAAGAATGCCATATTTCACTATTCAAAGTACTATGATAACTCATTCCTAAATCACAATAGCAAAAACAAACTTTGTTTTGTTTTACAGCAAAAATTAAATTAATATTTCTGTCTTCTGGGTTGTTGCGCTGTGTAGTCCGGTCCAGAAGACAGAAATCTTCATACTCACTGCTGTGAAAACCTCAAATCTTACAAAAATTAAATTTATACTATACAAATATGTGCAAACTTTTGTCTACAAAGGTCACTGATCAACCATGTGTAATGTTTTCTACATAAAGACTAGAAGTTATTGTGATCCTTGAAGGAAACATTTTTAATTTGTGCAGGATTTCAGAATGACCACTACTTCGTTGTTGCTATAAACAGCACCACTAAAAAATGAGAACATAAGCAGATACTGCGGCAGGATTATAAAAATTACACCTTCTATAAAAAAGACAAATTTGCACAATAAATATTCAACCTTTGTTTATCTAAGAAAGACAATTTTTTGCAACTTACACTGCTTTCCTGGTTTATTCACTGTTCCCTTCATCTTGATTTCATGACCAGCAATCTCATCAGAGATGTTGAACAGGTATTCCTCAGGCAGGTCTTGTAGGATCTTCATGAGTGGTACAGATGTGAAATAATTGTCAAAATAAAACTTGATGGTTTTTTCTTTCAAGATGTTTTGTTAGATCCTGAACCACTCTAGCTCCCAAATGTTTTTCTGTTGTCTGGCCAATTTTTCCAGTTTATATCTGAAATTCAGATAAATATCCACTGGCATTTGCTCGTACCTATACCTTATACCCCCTCTTTATGGGTTTCTGAGGCATGTATTGGCGGAGACTGGAGCACCCTTTGAATCGAATCACTGAGTCATCGACTGACTGGACTTTAGATGGTTTGTAGCAGTCCTTGAATATCTTGGACAACATTTCTAACAACGGGCAGATTTTATATAGTTTGTCATAATTCTGGTCATTTCTTGGTGGCTGAGCACTATTGTCATTCACATGTAAATGGCCAAGGAACAATTCAAAACGATTTCTGCTCATTACTGAAGCTACGAAAGTGTCTCTTAATCATTTTGTCAGATGACCCAAGTATATTCTGTGGCACAGGACTGCTGAGATCTAAAAGTGAGTGTGCTGAAGATACAGTTATATTTTGTGTCTGATATGTCTGTAATGACATCTTTTGTTTTACTATTGGCACTACCCTTGTAATTCAGTGTTTCACAATCCATGCAAAGGAATGCCAGAATGTCTGAGCTTATTATTCTATCTGATGTAAAAAAGCATTTACTGTGTTTTTTCATTATGTTCTGGGCCACTGGCACCAAAACAAATTTGTCATTAATATATAATAGAAGCATTTGTTTTAAAGATTGAGTCGCAAATTAATGGATCGGTCGTATGGGTGTTCTGTAAGAATGTAAAAGGCATTGAGTGTCGGTACCTCTCCAAACATTGGTTACTAGTGGTTATATATTGTGCAATTGTATGTGTTGGGTATTCAGTATTATTGATACGCTCGTCCAGATCCTTCAAAATATTCATCCTCTTGGGTCTTGGATAACATCGAATAGGACCTCAGTGTAATAACATTACATATTCCCATTTGCACTTGCACGATCTCATAACTTAAGTCATTATATTTCAAATACTAATTAAATTATTGACAGATACTGATCACAAATATTTTAACTTGCGCTGCACCTGCGTATCTGATCTTGTGTCGATAAACCAGGATACACATTGTGCCTTCTCCTGTGGAGTAGCCACTTCCCTTATCTGATAATGTAATACAGCTGTTCTCATCCTCAGCCGTCAACTCTGAAATGGGTCTTCTTCCAGGACGTCGTTTTCTTGGCTCTTCCACTGCCAGACCGCCTCGCCGTGCAGTAACTACTGTAGATGTCATTGGCGATGAGGGGCAGCTGAAATATGACAACACAATACAATTAATCCAGCCACTGAACCAGCAACATGCAACGACTCCAGCTAGACACCATCAACTTGTATAGAACAAAATAATGTTAGAGGAAGAACAAGACTTGAGTTAGTTATACAAATTCTACCTTAGGCATCATCCATTATCTAGGTATATTTGACAAACACTATGTCTTAGGCGTACAGCCAACTCTCAAAATATCTAATACACCTAAGACAATGGACAATATCGAACACAGTATTCATATAATGAAACGACAAATGTCATAAATCTTGAAAGAATCACTCAAATTAATATAGGCTACAAACTTAAGCTGTAAAATTCAGACAAGTATACAGTACACCCAGGAGAGCTCAGTCAGTACAATAACACTGAGTCCCATTCAGAACTCTATCTTTCCCCAGGGTAAGAATAGCGACAGCTTGAAGATGACCAATCATGTCCACATATTATCAAGTTAAGAATACAAGGAATTGTACCTCCATAAACATTCAAGCTCAGGAGCAACTGTAAATGTACACAATAAAATACCATCACATTTCCAGACTAAATCTTTCAGTGATACAATCCAACATAACACCAAGACAAAAATAAAATAATCACTTGTTGATCTTTAAAAGTCCACCATAGATACTCTAAAGAAAGGGAATGGCTTCAACGCAAAGATGCTCATACCACATTTCACAAAATTCTCAAATCTGGTTCAAGAGTTGAAGATGGCGGTCTTCTGGAATGTAGCAAAATGCAGTCTGGTAGGTAATAGTTTATGTTTCAAAAAAGCTCACTGCCTTCAACACATCCCAAAAGATACCCATCTGTAAGAACCTCACATCTCATCTGGTTCAAAAGTTAAAAGGTGGGAAAGACAAAAAAGTGAGCACATGCATTTCCTTCCTTTTCAGAAATTACAGGAGGATAAACAAAAAGAACACCAGAGTAATATCGGACTGTACAAACCTGTTACACGGACTCTGGTAACCAGACTGACCTGTCTGATCATAGCTGGTAAGCTTAGCTTGCTGTTGCTTCACTGTATTCACTATTACCATACATATCAGACCTGTAATATGGGCACCTAAGGTTTATAATTCATTACGCATCCATTACATTAAGAATGTCCACTAGTGGGATGAAGTTTGTACCTGGTTTCATGAATATATCCAAAATGGTTATAAAGTCATTAAGTGGAGACACACAAACACATGGACATGATGCAACATAAGCTTTATGAAGTAATAAAATTAAGCGGAAACTGGAAATAAAAACAAGGAAAAGAATTCCTGACATGCCCTGTATGCAGTGGGGTGGCAGGCTGATTGCTGTAGGGGGTGTAAGAGGTGTATGGCTCCTGCAATTCTGTCCCACTTCCATCTAGTGGTGTCATTGGTGACTCATATTCTGGTGGTGGAGGATCATCCATCCGAATCCGCTTCCCTCCTCATCGCTGCATCCTAGGTGACTGTTACTATAATCACCTGAAAACACAAAGCACTACAGACTTAAAATATTTATAAAAACTCTTTTTCATCCCACATTGGCTTGGTTCAGTTAAAGTCTGCAGTGTCAGGTGATATGCATTCAAATGCAACATTCCTCATTCTGGCAACCACATCATTATTCTTATGACTGGGTTATGTCCATAGAAATGTAAGACATTACCTTACTACGATGCACTAAAAATACCTTTGCATTTTTATAAGTTTCACTTCCACAATATTCTCACATACTTATACTATTTTTACTGAAGTATATGTATACAACTATTCATACAGTACCGATTTCTTTGTGTAGCAAGCCCTAACCAGAATGGGCTTTTTAAAAATGAAAGGTGGTCATGGGCACTACTTCTACTAGCCGAAAATACTTTGATTCCAAGGTTTAAATATTCCATTCATAACTGATCTGTATATAACAAGTTTCCCGACAAACTGTATCCCCCACAAAGGAAAGAAGAAAGATATAGACACAGGTTTGTAAAATTGCTTCTTGAAGTAATTGAGGACAAAATAATATTCAAAGTTCTCCCACAAGGCTTTGGACAATAAAAAAGGTTACAAATCTGATTACGCACTTCTTGCAAATCAAGTACACATAATAAAATCATTATCCACACTCAGTATTACATACCTAATTTAAAAATGTTACAATTTTGTTGCGACTTAACATCAACACGGCACCATTACCGCTGAAACCAGGGATACTAGTATAGCCACAGGTCGTGGCTTGGAATTGATCGAAAAAGTTTCAGCTGCCCCAAGATAACGTTTACCACCAGAGCGCACGCAGTATGATTAACTTCTTCAGAATCTTATAACCTCAATGATCTAATGATGACATGAGGGTAATGTCTAAATTAAACTAAATTATAAACCGCCGAATTAAACAAACACAGAAGCCAAAAATTAATAGACGAGAACGCCGAAAATGACATACAAACGGCTTCCTATTAGATTTACTTCGTGGCATTTTGTATACATCGTGCACACTGCATGAAACAAATCCTATTATATGTGCAGTAATTCGTCATAGACCGATGTGCAGGTGCTTACCTAATGCAAATGAACCAAGAACTGACCACCCAGAAAGCCTAAATTTTATGTAGACACACGTGTCTACCCTAACAATCTAACCTAGCCCAACAGAGATATACTTTAAACTTTAAACTAAGAGCCGAATACAGGCAATTACATTGTATTTGAAATTCTGAATACAATGCCAACATCAACATCGATTAGTCCACCAACAATAAAGCAAACGTGGGATATAACATTGAATTCAGACCAATAACAAAACAACTCAATGATGCTATGTTCAAAACAGCCACCACTACATAAAAATTAAAAAACTGTTTAAAATTACTAACCACTGGCTTTGAAGGTATTCGATGAGTGTTATTCTAAATTAAATTCGAAAATAAAGAAATCCTGAAAAGCCTTGGTTCCCAAGCCTTCTATATAAGCAGTCTGGTACTATACTTTCATATCAAAACCACAACTTCATCCATAAGCTCATGTCTAAATTGTGTTATACATTTTTGAAGAAATTAGTGAACCAAATCTGTCACAACTTTCTGAAAACTATTCTTTACTTCTTGGAAACTTATGTTTATGGGCTTACACTCCCCCACCCTGGCACTAATGATATGTTGATGTCAGTGGTATTGTGTGGCAGTGAAAAATCTGAAATGTTGACAGCCCAGGGGCTGACATGGCTGACTGGCCACTGCAACTTCATTTCTCAAGACCAAACTTTTTAGTGATTCGCTATATTTTCTAATCAGACTAATATTTAACTTTATTAATGTGATGTTTTATTGTGTTCGTGAGCACATCTCAGTGCTGTATCTGTAATTGGCCATCAGGCTGTTGATACAGCACACAGATAATAATAAAGAATTGACATGTAATGGAGATAATGTATAACCCTGGGAATATGAGACTGACATCCATCATAACAGTTTCAGTAGACAAAATATATGGTGCATCTTAAGCCTGTTGTACCTTTGATGTCGAGATCCTGTTCAAGTGTTTTACCCATTTCCATACTGTATTTGGAGACCTAGTACTGAGGCAATGCCACAACCAACCAGTAGATTAGATTAGTTTCAAAGTTCAGTAATTAAGTGTTGTTTAATGTATTATCAGTTCTTATGAGTCAGCTATCAATCAGAATGTGTCAGCAAATACTGTTCTGAAATACGGAACTAATTTTGAGGTTCGTGCGTAAGAATCTCGCATGACTGGCATAAATTTGAAGTCTTGATAATGAACAGCTGCTGTAAATCTGGCATATGACTACAGTTTCTTACCTTGTAGCATTCTTCCCATGTGTGCTTCAACCATCTGTTGGTGATGCTGCGAATGACAAACTTGAACGTCGTTAACTGACTCTGCATTTTCTGCCTCAGAAGCCATCACTTCAGGTTGTAAGTGCTCCACTCTGTTGTTATTACAAGGGCCTTTGTGATGACGATGTGATGGTAGGTCGATACTGTGAAGCACAAATCCTTTTTGTACCTAAAACCTAATTTCTTTTTCTGAGGTATAAAAATGTTGTAACAATTATTCCTGCTGGAGTGTTTTCTGTTATCAATAATCCAAATTGAAACTTGATTTGTTGATTTTCAGAATGAAATATATTCACAAAATTTTGCTTGTTAAACCTGAATGGAAGAGCCCACTTGGAAGAGCTAGGAGTACATGGGACGAAAACAATTAAAATTTAACTTACGGATATGGTGCTATGGTTTGAACTGGATTTAGGTGGCTCAGGATTGGGATCCGTGGCAGGCTGCTATAAGAAAAGTAATGAATCTTCAGTTTTTGTAAAAGGTAGGGAATTGCTTGATTGGCTGAATGTTCAGTAGCTTTTCAAGGTCTCTGCACCATTGAATTAAATAGTTGGTACCGCATTCGATTCAGTACATCAAGTAAACTATACTGTACTATATTGTACGTACAACAGTATAAAATAATAATGTGTTAAATATAACTCATACGAAATATGAAGAATACACAGGTCGTAAAGTCAACTTACAAATTAACTAATAATAAAATAAGATCATATGGACTCATTTTAAGAATGAACAAAGAGACGATGACAGTAAAGGAATTAAATATAAAAGTGAAAGGAAAACACACAAGAGGGAGACTGATAGAGATTTAAATACAGTGAATAAATAGTGCAATTCTTATGTTACTGCATTACATTAACATATATTATGAGGTTTTATGTGCGCACTAATTGAATTTACTGCAAGCTGAAGGCTGTAAACATTTTGTGTTATCCGACGTTAATGTTGCAAATTTGGATCCTGTAACATTTTCACATGATCTAAAATTTATTAATGAGACTTCCTCTCATTACCTTGTAAGAGATTAGTGTTTACAGAAGAGTAATGTCTTGTTCTTTCTATGTGTTTTCACGTAGTCCTCTTAGAACATATAATTCGGACATCAATGTGATTTTACACTTGCATTTTCCAAAAATTTTGAATTTGTATTAGGATCGTCTTTATTCTTTCAGATAATTTTTAAGTATAGGTAATTTTATACCATCCCTGGTATAAAAAATGTTGACAGAGGTGTTGCCCAGAACCTGGCCTTGATATTTTTAGACTAAATAATTAATGAAAACATGAACATTAACATATGTCCCACCCCTTTAGCCCCATTCACAGATTTTTTGTACTTGATAGGAAACCTGGGTCTCTCTCAGAAATCACACATCACAATCATTCTTAGATGATATGATCATCTGAAACTCTTACAGCCCCACTATTTCGACAGAAAAGAAAGTTATGATGTTTGAGGAATCTATAAAATTACAGCATTTTGAAAACTGAATCTCCTGTCTTCAGGCAGAAAAGAGAAGAACAGAAAACTTAGCCCTGGTTGGACTAGCCTCAGACCTTGTCCATCTCTGGAAAGAAAGAGCAGGTCTGAGGCCAGCTCGACCAGAGGACTCAGCAGAATTTAATTCATTCTTAGCAATTTTGTTTCTACAGATGATCTTGATGGAGATACGTATCTGTTGTTACGAAGCTATTCTACCAGATGTATATTATAGTGCATACAGATATAATTTTTTACATATTATTAAATATAACTGTTTTAAACTAAAATTATAGTTTTTAATGAGACTGCAGTTTAGTTCACACATACACTTTTAATGATGATTGTTGTTTTGTGTTAAATTATGTTAAATCTGAACCTCATGTAAATGAAGACATTTTAAAAATGAAAGGCACTAAGTTATTTGGGATTTGATTTGCTCCTTTAAGCATAGGTGACAAACGAAGTGAATAGTTCTACTGCATTATTCATAATAAAATATCCTGCATTCAAAATTTGGTTTCCATCAGAAAGGAATTTAAATTAAGTATCAAACATTTGAATTTCTTCAGTGAGGATATTACTTATTTCAGGAATTAAAAAGTCATGTGTTTTCAAATAAAAACCACGGTTCCAGAGAATCTGACGTAAATACGTCTCAGTATTTAGATTATATTTAGGCAATAAATACAATGAAAGGAAAGGTTTAAAACACCCTCTTTAGCTTGTTCAGTGAGGTTATGTTATCCGATAACGTTTCATATCAATTATAGTGGTTAATAAAATGAAAATATGAAGTTTTGAAGCTTAAGGGAAAAATATGCTATCGACATTGTTTCATAACTTTCGTTCTCACGTAATACAGCGTAAAAACGGTGGTCTTCAGTTTCAATAAACGCCGGAGAATTTCCTGTCTAGCTGAGCGACTATTAGGTTGTTAAAAAGAACTCTGCCCCACGAAGATTGACTTGTTAATGTAAAAATACTATTTTATGAGGTTAAGCAAAACCTATTAACTTTTCCCGTACGTCAGGTATAAAAGTTAAAAATGTGTCAGTTACACGTCCTTTTCGCATGCTGAAAAGTGTAAGTCAGTGGCAAATTCAACTCCACTTACGTACTTAAAGCTGCAGATTCCATTTCGCTACGAGTGCGTCTTCTCAAGCACTAAGTCGCCGATCGACTTGTAGAAACAAGTTCAAGGAAGAAAGGCAGAACAAAGATGACGGACACGTTACATTTAATGTCATGGATACCCTAAACAACAGTACACGAGGGTTTCTAACCTACGTCTCCCGCAAATAAAGTTAAGCCGTGTTAAGCAACAGTCAGCGAACTAAGTATCATCCAGTCTACACGATTAAAATACGAGGTGTGTGGCCTACCGTTGACCATTATAAATAGATCAATGTTTGTAAATTATTATATGGCACGAGAATGTGCACAGGAGATTATACCCTTCAGAGCCTGAAGAAGGAGACTATATGTTTCTCCGAAACGGTGGTATCTACCTAAACGTCCGCGCATGGAATTAAAAACCGGAAGGTTTCAACCTCATTCATCGACTATGAAGTAAATAAAACATTATTTGAACGCGCGTAGACATGAGATTAATAAACGTCATCTTCCACGTATCAAATAATATTTCAGAGGCCTAAACGGTTCCTAATTTGTGTGAGTCGAAAACTTTTCGCTGTCAGTAGTAAAATACAACTTGTTCTTCCGGTTTCAAGCTTCAACTCTTTCCACATACACGATTTTCCCCTGAGGGAACAAGGAAGAAGCAGTGAGGGCGGAGACTCGTTCCGTACATCTCTGGTACCAAATTTAATAAAATTCGTTTCACAGAAGACGTAACTTACCATCATTTACATCGTGCATTAATTTAAGCACTTTATGCTATTTTATGTTAAATTTTATCAGTTAAACTCATTTCCTTTGACACGCCGATGGTCTGCTTTCGAAAGAAAGAAACAGATGTACAGAGACGGCCGTGTCTGTGCAGTTTCTGTGACTCGAAGGGGGACTTAATATATTCACAAATTTAAGTACGAATTGTCCCATGTCTGTGCTCTGCATGGACCAGACTTAACGCCTCTCCCTACACCAAATATGTGTACAGTTCGTGTCGTATGGCTAATTTCTTTTTACAGACAAAATATACATCGCTGGTGGATATTATGATTCCAATTATCTAAACTCGGTGGAAGTTTATGACCCGGACACCGACCGATGGACGTTCGTTGCACCAATGTTTACTGGACGTTGGTTTCTTTCTTGCGTCGAGTTCCACGGCTGTCTGCACGCCCTGGTGAGAACTCTGTACATTCTGAGTGATGCTCCTCTATCATTTTTACAGAAGTTGATATTGTGAAATGTTTTCCTGGTTTTCTTTGAGTTACTGAGATTTTATGAACAGCATTTTTCTCCTGAAGTCACAGAGTTAGTTTGTCAGTAATTTTACCCCCGATTCGTTGTTTCGATTACATTCTCCACAAAGAACACTTAACTAACTAACTAACAATCTTTTGTGGTATCTCAAGTTACATATGCCCCATTTTTCTCACAGTCGCAGTTTTACAGGTAAATATTTTGTTCTTGTAGCAAGGAAATTTCAGTTTGCCGCGCTGTTATCCCCAAAAAGCTGATGGTTTAAAGCAGTCCCTTCGTAGGCTTTGCTTTTCGTCACTTCTTTGTGCAACGCCGTTTGGAACAGTCCATCTAGTGTTGATATTTAAAGTTAATTTCGCACGCAGTTTCATGAAGCAGACAACAGATGTCAGGCGCAATTTTTTGATGCTACAAGTACGAAAATAATATTTTAGCTATTTCATCCTTTATTTCGTTCCTGCTATTAATATTAACAATGCAAGAGGGAATCAGTTTTCTTCGTTGTATTTAATTCATTCGTTCCGTTCACGGAATTACAAATTTTAAGAGCGTAACGTCCGTTGGTTAAGACGGACGGAGTGTGAAGCACAGAGACAAATTGATGGAGCAGAAATTTTAAGTTAACTTAAAGTGTTCGCTGTGGTTGTAATCAACCGCAAAAACTATTGATTTTCTCAATCTAAGATTCTTTTGCGTTTCTTCACTATCAATTTGTCTCTGTGCTTGTAGGCGTAATCGCTTGCATTCGGTAGGTTCTCGATGACGCAAGTCGACATCCCGGATCTACAAACATTCAAGTCTGCCACCTGGAGCCTGCAATTTGAAACATTAAAAGTGAAAACAATCTTTCATCGTCCATCAGTATTTACTACACTCAAGACAATTTTATCACATTTCAATGACAGGTACAGAAAACATGCGATGATGTAACTCACGAAGGAAAGCCTCTTCTACCATAAATAATATATTTAATACAAATTTAATAGAAATGTAATTTGAATGTCGGTACATTTATGTAAAGAAATTATCCATTTCCTTAAAAGTATCTTTGTGAGTCGTAAAATGTGTTGACCTAAAAATATCCATGTCTTTGTGTAGAATGGGAAACTGCTTGAAGCTAAGGGCACAGCTTCCACCAAAATGTCGTTGCTTATAATTTGTTTCCAGACAACCTTAACAAAAATTCCCCCAATCGGAATTCAATGCACGATTCCCTCACCATATTTCAGAACAGTTCCCACGTGATCTTTCTTTCACTCATGCACATAAAACCCCGGCCATATTCCTATTATAACGAAATATATTTTATTACATCAAAGTGGAGGGAGAGGTTATGACTATTTTAAAACGCTGTCAAATGACTTGTGTTCTGGCTAGCGACGTTTGGTAAACTTCATTAAGCCATTAGCTTAGATCAGAATAATAAATTTAATTATAAATTTTATTTGGAGAGACAAGCGTGTCTTGTTTGAGACACGCGCCCATGACAATATTTCCCTCTTTTAGCACTACATTTTCAAAAAATATTTTGTCCCAACAAAAATAGTTCCGGAGAGGTTCTGCTAGACGTAAAACAGACACAAACCAAAATTTCTGATTCTTGGACAAACAAGTATGACGAAATATGGCTTCTGGGTTGTTTTTGGAGCTCCTTACTCAATCCGTCAACAGATGGCAGGAAACTGCGTGGTCAAACACGCCAAGAGACAGCCATTTTCTAACAAACTTCCATCAGAAATGGAAACATGAGACGACAGGCGTCGTTAAACCTGAAACTGGCCTAAAACTTTGACGAAAGCCGAAGATTATGGCGATGCTGATTTGCTGAACGCCAGAAACTTCCTTCCTAAGAGAGTGCCACTGATCAAAGAAACTTAGTCAAAGAGCCTCTTATTAATGCAGTCACGGCTTACGTCTGATTAACATTTCCTAGTCATTCGCCCTCTGATTTAACCAATCAGCTTGACCGCAAAGTCGCCCCGCCTCCTTTCATTCTACCCCCTTCCTCCCAAACATTTCTCGCGCATTTATTCAAGGCTCTGAGTAAGCAGGAAGAACCTCTGAAACGTCGGTCACTTTCTTCGACAGTATCAGCAAGATCGCGGTTATTTTGACCGGAAATGATTCACTTCCTAGAGCTTTTAGAAAGTAACAGTCTGTGATTATACAGCCCTGAAAATTCATACAAAGAAACAAATAAACAAACCATCGATTTTCCTTGTCATCGAAACATGCGACTTGGGGGACGAATTTGGTCCTGTCATAATATCCAGTGACGACGAAGATCATATCGTCGATGACTTCTGCGTTTAAATAATATTCATACAAGTTCATGGCAGGGATTTTGGTCCACGTGTCTTCTGCAGGGACGTACTTTTCGGTACTGAGCACGTCAGATGTATCGTTCCATCCTCCTGCACATACACACAGACACACACACACACATTCCGTATTAGGTCACAGGATTTAAAGAAAGCTGCGAAAAGGAACTTATCTAATCCCATTCAGCGAGGCCCTTCTTGATATTTGTAACTCTGTCACCTGGCCACTAAATGTTTGGCATTTATGGAGCCACAAGATTCATTACCTTATTCAGAAAAGTCTGTAGTTGGCCTCATCTCACACAATCTAGTTCCTTAAAAACATTTTAATATTATCCTTCCTTTTACGCCTGTGTATCACAAGTCGTATCTTACCTTCAACATCACCAATTATAACTTTCTAGATGTTTGTATTTCTAGTAATTTCGATGCTTCACACTCCGACCGTCTTACAAACGGAATTTACGCTCTTAGAATTGGTAATTCCGTAAACGGAACGAATGAATGGAATTCAACGAAGAAAATTCATTCCCTCTTGCATTGTCAGTATTAGTACCAGGAACAGCTACAACTTCATTTTCGTACTTGAAGCAAAGATTGCGAAGGGACTGCTTTAAACCATCGGCTTTTTGGGGATAACAGCACGGCAAACTGAAAATTTCCGTGCTACAAGAACAAAATATTTACCTTTAAAACTGGGACTGTGTGAAAAATGAGGCATACGTAACTTGAGATACCACAAGAGATTGTGCGATGTTAGTTAGTTAGTTAAGTGTTCTTTGTGGAGAATGTAATCGAAACCACGAATCGGGGTTAAAATTACTGACAAACTAACTCTGTAATGACGGGAGAAAAATTCTGTTCATAAAATCTCAGTCACTCAAAGAAACCAAGAAAACATTTCACAATAGCGATTTCTGTAAGCAGGTTAGAGGAGCATCACTCAGAATGTCCAGAGTTCTCACCTAGGGCGTACAGGAAGCCATGGAACGCGACGCAAGAAAACTCCAAACGTTCAGAAAGCATTGGTGCAACGAACGTCCATCGGTCGTTGTCCGGATCATAAAATTCCACTGAGTTTAGGACATTCTCATCACAATATCCACCAGCGACGTATATTTTGTCTGTAAAAACAAATTAACCATATGACACAAACTGTACACATATTTGGTGTAGGGAGAGGCGTTAAAACTGGTCCGTGCAGAGCACAGACATGGGACAATCCATACTTAAGTCCCCCTTCGAGTCACAGAAACTGCACAGACACGGCTGTCTCTGTTCATCTGTTTCTTTGTTTCGAAAGCAGACAATCAGCGTTGCAAAGGAAATAAGTTTAACTGATAAAATTTAACATAAACAGCTTAAATTAATGCATAATGGAAATGATGGCAAGTTATGTCTTCTGTGAAACGAATTTTATCAAATTTGGTACCAGAGATGTACGGTACGAGCTGCTAAAAGGTGCTCTACATTTATAATATAACGCGCTATTTATATGAGATTATTAACTGTCACAAAAACGTATTACATCCGTATTATTTGAGAGCCAGTTTGATAGTTTGATGGTTGTTTGGATTCACTCCTTGTGCACACTAAAAAGGCAGAAGACGACGCACAGGGACAGCTCACGAGAGCAGAAGAAACCATCACGCACTCAGAACTTCAAGCCGTTGCAGTCTGTGAAATAACGAAGTCCGTAGCACAGATAAAAGAAAGGGATAATGAAAGAATATTGGATAATGGAGGGAGGGAAACTAAGATCAAGAGCGAAGAGGAATGCCTTGAAGATGAAGGTATGAAGTTCGTCTGAAACGTCGGCAGAAGCCAATGACAGCCATCTTCATACTCGCCGCCGTGAGAAACTCAAATCCTGCGATTCCTTCAACCGTTCTTGCGTTTTTACACGCGGACAGACAGACAGACAGACGCCTCGCCTTCTGCACTTGGTCAAAAATTTGTGTTTCACAGTATTTACGTACCATTAAGTGCAGCCGCACTTGCATAGGATCGCCCTGTGTTCATGGGAGCGATCCACGACCACTGGTTCGCCTTGCAGTCATATCTTTCCGCCGTTCTGTGAGTCACATGAGACTCGTAACCGCCCATGGCGTAAACTGAACCTCGCAGAACTGCCACACTAAAACTGTATCTGAAGCGAAAAAAGTATACTCTCTGCTGTGCTCATTTATTACTCATTCAGATGCATTTCCTCTCGCAGAAAGCAATTGTTCGCTCGTCAGTGATGAATCGTAAATCAAATGAATTAACAAGCAAATCGCATTCTTATAACCAACTTTGTCGCAAAAGTCCTCCTACCTATTCAAACTTTGCACGATGCTCCTGTATGTGAGTGGTACAATTTTACATCCCTGCCCAGATTTATATCTTGACTAAGACAGCGACTATCAGCTTTTGAAGAAGGACTCTGTTCTAAAGAGTTCCTTAGTTACGAAACTGCATCTTACCTTCGGGCATTCATAGGCGCCACCTCGCGGCATGTTTTCGTAACAGCGTTGAAGCAGAAACATGAGCTTAAATCTTCAAAGCCGTCGTTGCAACCACCGATGACGTAAATATCGAAACCGACCACTGCCGTGCCATGTTTTATTCGAGGACCGATCGAGTCGACCCCCTCCACCTGCAGGAAGGACAGGTTATGACTTTATGTTTCTTTGGGTCATTCGGTCTATTGAAGTGAAGTCCTTACATTAGAGTCCAAGCGACCAACCACCAGAGCAGAGGTGCAACCCCCAACAGTGGACCGAAATTGCTACACCGTGGAGGGAGGCACTCGACAAAGACCTTGAGAAATTAACTATGAGAGGCGGAGGAAACAGGAAGACCCGAAGAGAAGCTCTCGTCAAGTTCGACAGACGAACGTAGAATTAATTTCTGATCAACAGCTGACATTTCAGGTTCGTGCGAGGGCAAAAACAGATGTTGGTGTTTTTGGTTTTATCGACGCCAAGATGGAGGCAGTACGTCCCCCACCCCACCCCAAAGCCTTCTAATTCACGAGGCGTGACCACGCAGATGGCCGACATCGACGCTGATCAATGCTTCATTTGTTACGTTGAAATCCACTGACGATCAACTATGTCTAAGATCAGCAGATAGGTTGCCATGACAGGTGAAGCAGGACGCCTATTGTAAACGGTATTTAAGTCAAACTTCTCATCCTTCGTCGATTCCTATTAGAACTTACATTGTACATGAGACTCAGCACGTGAGTAATTTATTTATTTATTATTTTTAATTCTTAAAAAAGCGTTCACTGTAATGGAAATAAACGAACACGGAATAAAGAGTCAACGAGGTCCTTGTGACTAAACTTAAATGAAAGATTACTTAGTAAAAATAAGCAAAAAGGAGGAAAAGTAGTTTCTCTCATAGGCGTCATTTAACAAGGCACGGTAAGAGTAGAAATGCGTGCAACTCACCACAGTCCACCGGTCTGCTCGTGCGTCGTAAGCTTCGATCACATCTGTCACCATTCCGTAGCGAAGCCCACCAATAGCAAACAGAATGTCCCGTCGGTTTCGCGGGCGGGCAATCCTTGGTGTCACGAGGTCCTTGTCGTCCTTCGTCAAACTTTTCACGCCGTTTAGGAATGTGAGCGTCTCCGAGATCACGGGTTTGCACTCCTCATTTTCCGTCACGTAAGGGTGCTTTGACACCTGTTGAACAGTTCAATGTGGACCCTAAAAACTTTTTTGGAAGAAATGGAATGTTCCATTGCAGAGGAGACAAGAAATTCACACATAATTTGGTTGGGAACTCGCCGAAATAGATTGTGGTATATAAAGGAAAATGTGTTTTTTCGTTTATTTAACGACGCTCATAACAAATGCACAGTTTGAGGAGAGAAGCGAAATCAAGGTTAAATCGATCTTAGAGAAAACTATTGAAATGTGTTTCAACCGAAAGTTAAATACTTCAGTAAGGGTTGCATTTTGAGTTACATTCAAAAATTGTAATTTATTTCTCGTCTCTCCCATGCGAGATGCACATTCTTCTTGATTCGATAACTTTAATTAGTCGTCAAAATTACGTAACATCGAAAGAAAATTATGACAATTAGTTGCTTCGAGTGCCAAGGGAGGCAACCTTCTGCATGTTGATGGTTGGGTGGAATGCCCGTCAACACAACAGCGTGTGATTATGGGCTCGATGTCTATTAAGAGGCATTACATGTTTCGACCTTATTTGGTCATCATCAGGTGGTTCTCCTTAATTGTTCGAAACTAGTAGATAGGAATGCTAAATTGTAAAAACATTTGAAGCAGATAACATTTTCATGAATCCGTGCGATTGTTCACACGCATGAAGTGAGAGGTGAGTGGTTGAAATCACAGGGCATTTGACTTAGAGTAGAAACGTTTTTCCTATCGGGTTAAAGCGCATGATGAAATGGAAGAAGGAATATCATAAGTTGTAAGGCTGCTTCGTGAGATGACGTTTAAAATATTAGAATGTCCAAGCTATGAGTTTGAAGCCCCTCGGGTTATTTACTCTTGGATGTAGAACGAAGGCTTCTTGCTGCAATTTTCCGATATCTGTTGTCCCTATGTGGTCAATCAGCTGATGATTATCACGCTAAGTGATCTCTGGTTGGCTATATATATCGTCGGAGATACTTTAAATTATTATAGCAGCTAAGACCCGCTTCTTATGGCAGTAGGATCTTTGGTTAAGTTGAACGCTGCGCCAGAAGACGTGATTTATCAGTTGGAGGATTTTTCTGTTCGAGATGAGGGGACGTTTGAATGTAGTTGACGGTGGAATGCTATAGTTGAACTGAAACACGTAATTGATCTTAATATAAGCTGAGACTTCAATCAAAGATTGTAGCACAGACGATGAATAAAAGACGATCATTAACTCCAACCACATTTCTGCATAAAAGGACGAATCGAATATTTGTTTTGCACATACACACGCGTATGCGAGCGTGTTACCGGCGGCATTCCACAGGTAGTTATTGTAACCATGGCAACTAAGTTAATCTGAGGATTTCTTACGCAGGAAATTTTGCGCGGAAGAAGGCATTAAAATCGTGTAGTTTTCACGGTGTTATTGTGAGATTTTAAACAGAATTTGAATGTGTCAGCAGATTCTGTTAAAACTTGTTAGTATTAAATCTACTGAACATCCGTTTAGACGTTCTCGAGCTGGAAATGCCAATGGACAGACAGACGGGCTTACACGTGTCGAAGAAAAAGGCTCACAATTTGCATTAATTGGTTACGAACACGTGCGAATATGGTATTTAAAATGCGGGCTTCACTTCTGATAAATATCCACGATTTCAGGGGCATACTGACCTCCTCCTTGAAAATCTTTGCGTCAAGGAGTCCCAGTCTGACGCCCTTCAAAAGGTCGGCGATGTGACCTTTCCTGTTGTCCGGGTCGTGGTTGATCCACCGGAGAATGCACTCCCACACAAATGTCTCGTCCTTCACGTTCAGTTCATCGGCCTCGATTATCGCTTGCAGCTCCTCTACAGGCAGTTCCAGCAGTTCTTTGCTCTGCCGAGACACTTCCACGAATTGGCGCAGAACGAAGCGACGAGCGAGAGTCTCAAGGTCGGCGCAGGAGTGAGACCTGTGACAGCGAGGGTAATTCTGACACAATTAAACACTACAGCAAGAATTGGATTCTCAAGCATTTGCACACCACAGTATTTCGCCTCCAGTTTTGACCTTAACAGTTTGAAGCCCTTATGACCGAGACTGAGGGCAGACACGTGGGGAGTAAGCGCTGAGAGACGCTTCGTTTAACCGGTGCAAAATAGAAAGTTTTCGAACCCGAAAGTTCCCAGGCAATGCCCGCTCGTCCTCGTGATAAGATTATAGGTTGAAACAAGGGCATGGCTTACGCAAGTGAAGAAGGCAGTGAGATGAGTAGTGTAGAATTTAAAACTCTGGCCTTAATTTTAGCGAAACGACGTTTTGGTAACTGTGTGTGTTAATCCAGTGAAACCTTCTTTAACCGGACTATGTGGGGGGAACCACGGGTCGGATAATCCGATAAGTCGAATGAGCGGGGCAAAGGGGAACGTGGACATGGAATTGAACAAATAAGTTGAGACTCAATACAGATTTTCCTCGTCGGCGGATGATGAGGGCGTGTCGCACGCACCAGCCGACGGCAAAAGTCACTCGTGAGCGCTGTTCGAGGGAGTCCCTGTACTAAAACAGTGAATTTATCAGTCATTCTGTCCATCGCATGAACTGGAAGTTCTGGTGTGATTCTGCCGATGTCAGTTGATTTGCTTGCTGTGTTGTCATGAACAAGAAGGAGTAAGAGTTCAGCTTCTACGGGACCCAGCGAGATGGTCTTTGTCTTTGCCCGATGATAACCAATTCTCTAAATGTCTTGAAGTGTTCATAATAATCAGCAAAATCTGGATGTGAGGTTAGATCAATGAACTGTACCGCGTGGACATCGCTTTATGCACTTTCGCCGGTGGAATCCAATCACAACCAATCTGGTTGAAATTCGGTCTCTTAATGCGGGAATCGGATAATCGAGGCTCGGTCGTCAGAGGTTTTGCTGTATGCAGAAAGATGTGGGGCTGAATGTTGATTTTGGTGTTGAGAGGATTATGTAAGAAGCAAGGAATGCCGCAGAGAAAGAAAGGAGAGTAGGAATTCGAGAGGAAGACAGATTTAATTATGACTCTGCAATAGATCGCGATTATCGTTCCATATGGTGAAATTAGTCATCTTCTGGTCATAATGACGATCAAAACACATGCAGTTAAATCAGAAAATTTAAATTACAGGCACATTAATTACAAAATGCCAACGCTTTATAATTCGCCAAGTCCTCAGTCAGAGGCTTTAATCTCCGACCCGGCACTCAGCTTGAGTAAAGCTGATTCGCTCCAGCGACGAAGGCTGGCGTCAGAGCAAATGACAAATGAACATCAATTACCTTGCGAACTGCATGATGCCGACACAGTTGTCGACGTCCATCGCGTCCTCGAGGAAGTCGCAGCAGAGTTTAGGTACGTCCGGTATACACAAGTAGTCAGCCGTCTCGAGCAGCTGACGCGCGTTGTCGGAGCGGATGTCCACCTCGCGAAAATAAACATAATCCAGTATCTGGGTCATCATGTCTGAGCTGACTCCGTGGAGGAGAATGTCAGTCTCCTCACTGGTGTGCAATTTTGTCGTGAAAAGGGCCCTGAAACGTCGATTTCGAAAAACGCTGAGCAGAAAATTACAAGTCATGCGCATAAATTTTAAGTTTTTATGACTCACGTAGCCAAATAAAAGTATCTTTTGTCAATGTGGTGGATGAATTTTTGTTACCTGAATAATTAAAAAATTCCCAGAATGTGTACTAATGCGACCGGATTAACTGCGACAGGTTCAAAAGCGGCCGAAAGCTTAAAAGAATTTAACCTAAAAATCGGAAAGCAAGCAGCGAACATTTGAACTATAGAATGGTCACCTCGTTTCTTACATAACCTTGACTCCTTCAAGAGATGTCTGAGCTTATAACAACTATTACAGAAATTTTAAAGCCAACGCAATTATTTCAACACACGTCGCAGGCTGTACATTCCACTGATTGATCAGTTCGTAATATGAAATTGTTTGTTCTGTCAAAAGATTTTCCCGACAATAAACAACTTAACATCTTTCTACGAGGCCTTTAAGAAGTGATCACCAACCAGCAAAGAATTTCCTATTACAAATTAAGGGTTTTGCAGTGCAAGACAAACGGAAAGATTTGATAGTCTGAAAACTGAAAGAGGGCACAGCTTGTAACAAGACGTGAGACACGTCTCTTGGAAAACGGAAACAATGGCTCGTGGTTAAATTTCATTTCTCATTTCGAGAACTCGCCGAGACTTTATTTAAAACACGAGCAAATTAACGTATGCACAAATTCTCGAACGATTTTCTCCTGTCAATGAAACATATCTCGCGAAGTTCTTTGTTATAGTTTATTTCAGACAGAGCAACACACAGCAGCTTTCAATGTTCCGGGCATTACCAACTTTCTTCTGGACTTTGTCGGTCGTCTTTTTGTATTAAAACGAAGAAGTTTTGGAAATGGATTCTAATTCTCCCTCCAGATCGATTGACTGTCACCTCGGTACAACCGCACTTAAAAATTAGTACAAAAGACCACGTACGTCTTCTGGGATGTAGCGTCGTGTTGTGTCTTAGAATTATCGGACGTTTCAGAGGTGCTTACTGCCTCCATCATCAAGGAAAGAAGGCAGTAAGTACGCCTGAAATGCCACTCAGTTTCTACGCCGCAACGTCCAGAAGACATTCTTCTTCTGCTTCCTCACCGCCGTGAGATTTCATGACAACGAACAAATAACAAAAGACAATCAGCCGTATAAAAATGCAGGTGTCTGCATCGAAGAGGATAAAACATTTCACATACGAATCGACGTCTATCATGTCCTTATTTCACGTGTTAATTAACCACGTCAGTAAATGAACAAACCTGAAATATTCGCTACGCATCGACAGAATCACTCTGTGGACTCGAAAGACGCCGCCGTCCTCCGACCTCAACACCGCGTCACACAAGAAGTTCCTCTCTCTCAGCTCGTTCAAGCGGACCAAAGCTTTGGTGCACGTGCACCTGCCGCCATCTTTACTTTGGTCTGACTCCATCTCCTGAAAAGACAGTCCATCGCTGTTACAGGTTTTCTTCATACTGACGCGTGTGCACATCAACTGAGAGTGGCTGAGTAAAAACACGATAGTGAGAAGAATATCTGGTCCTGCGAGCGGAATGGCGAAAATTGCATAATATGGAGCTTTATAGATCTCTTCACTAATTAATACATTGTAGGCTGTCAGATCAAGGGTGTTGAGATGGGCGGGACATGTAGAAGATATGGCAGAAGCAAGACGTGCAACTTTTTAATCGGTAGACCTGAAAGGAAAAGGTCACTTTAAAGTCCTATACGTTGCTGGGATAATATTAAAATCGATCTTAGAGACATGTGGTATGAAAGTGTGGCTTGTGGACGTGGCTTAGAGGCGGGGTCTTGTAAACACGACATGAAACTTAAAGTTTCATAAAAGGCGAGACATTTGATTACCTGGGCTACTGTTAGATTCTCAAGCAGGGCTTCTGGTCCATGGACTCATTTTTTTATCTTTGTTATAGAAATGCCTGTTGAGATGCAACACAAAATGACAAATCCCTAAATGTGACTAATCTAACTAACTAACTAGAAGGCTTACGGAACACGAAGTTTCATCACCGAACCAACCAAAGCCCTCCACCGCACCCTGCCCTCTGCCAACAAAATCCAGTCCCCTTCAACTCCTATCTCCCATAGATCCCGCCTGACATTATCCTCCCATCTACGTCTAGGTCTCCCCAGAGGTCTCTTCCCCTCAGGCTTCCCAAATAGTGGACCCAACCAACCAGATGGCTTACGGAACCCGAAGGTTCATCACCGAATTAACCAAAGCCCTCCACCGGACCCTGTCCTGGGCCAACAAAATCCAGTCTCCTTCAACTCCTATCTCCCATAGATCCCGCCTGAGATTATTCTCCCATCTACGTCTAGGTCTCCCCA
The DNA here is from genome assembly GCF_977971745.1 of Zootermopsis nevadensis. Taxonomy (NCBI): domain Eukaryota; kingdom Metazoa; phylum Arthropoda; class Insecta; order Blattodea; family Termopsidae; genus Zootermopsis; species Zootermopsis nevadensis. Next base: position 6,862,603 of record NW_028259153.1, on the reverse strand, counting down.
GCGGTCTCTTCTACTCAGGCTTTCCGAAAATACCCGGTGCACACCTCTCGCCCCATCCATGCACTCCACATGCCCCGCCAATCTCACTCTTCTCGACTTAAACACCCTGAAGATGTGACTGATTCAGGCAATATTAAGTCATGCCAAGTGTTTGTCATTACTCGCATAATTTAAATCTTTTTATATGTAAACTACATAGACATTACGTATAAAATATCAGTGTAATATATAAAGTCTTAGATGCCTCTGCTCTGGTGAGCTGATTTTAAAAATTTAGGAAAAAATATGCCATAGAATTTGCGTGACCTTTGATGCAGAACCAGGCAGTTAAATAAATTTTGCAAAAAGAAGGTTACACCATTTCATAAGCATAAAATTTTCGAGTTCTTCTCTCTCTGTACAACTAAAGTGCTTAAGAGTTTACATGATTAAGGACTTTCCTGCCTAAGTTACACATTTATATAAACCACGAGCACAAAATGTGATTTAAATTTATCAAACGAACGCGAGAATTACAGTTGGGAACAGTAAAAAAGGCTCTAAGTTGTTCTAACGCATGCGTAGATCAGGCCTAGATCACGCCACTCACACACTGCAATGTGCAAGATATTCTACGAAAAGTCGATTGGTACTCGGCTCGTCGAAGAATAGACCACGATGTTTACTGAACCAGAAGGTTCATCATCGTGTTCACAAAATCCCGCCACCGGGTTCTATCCTGAGCCAGTTCGCTCTATCGAGTCCCATCTCCCTAAGGTCCATCTTAATGTTATCCTCCCATCTACGAAGAGGTCTTCCCAGAGGTCTCCTCCCTTCAGGCCTTGTAAACACTCAACTCCCCCTAACAACATTGGGTGAGGAGCTCGTCATTCACTTTTCTCAATTATCTGTCCCACTCCCGTTTTGGGTGCAAACATCTTCCTCAACACTCTGTTCTCAGAGCCCCCCAGTCTACGTTGCTCCCTCAAAGTGAAAGACCACTCCTGAGGAATGAACGTTTAAAAGTGACTCGGCGCTGGATCTTACACATCTTCGTAATCTTTTTGCCGAATGACCCTTCCGTATAGACGCATTCACGTCGAAAGAAGACAAGCCTAATTCTCTTACACGAGTTCACAAATGCAGATGAAAACATGAAATGTGATGAACATTAATAATAAATAGGAATCCCTTACCTCAAACTTTGTTCAATTGTAAGAGACCACGACGTCCACCGTCAATGATCGATCTAATCTAAAATAAAACGGAAGAGAGTTGAGGGCAGTTTCACAGATTTCTTAATAATTCTTATATAAGATAAGAACTTGTGATATTCTAAAAGGATTTTAATAGCACAAAATTATCTACTCTACGACGTACTTCTTATACAAGCGATTCACAGCTCAGCTCTTTCCGCAATAATGAAAGCGGATTGTTGACGGCGATAATGAAACACAACAATGGCGAGTAAACAGATGACGTAACAATTAGTTTCTTAGGTAACATAACAATGCATATAAAAGCTAGCCATTGTTGTCGATCCATATTTACACATTGTTAATATGGATCTTATACATTTCCCTAACGCTGTTTAGACGAATGGCCCTTCCCTATAGACGTATTTACGTCAAAAATATTCGCTAAACTAAAAAAAGCGGTTCGTATTTAAATCATGTTCTTTATTTACATATGCATGTACGACTATTACATTACTTGATTTCGTAGCAGTTTTAATCAAAAACCTAAGTCGCTTTAAGCTGTAAATGTCTCGTTTTGGATCAGCATCAGATTTTGAGTATACGTGCCCCTGTAAAAATGCTTTTCAAATTCGTTAATTACAAATAAATAAATAAATAAAATTCAAAATATTAAGTACCTTTCTTCATTCTCCTTTCTTGGTAGCATTACGATATACAACGATGTGCATTTTCAAGGTCTGAAATGAAAATCTTCTGAGATTGTCCGCACAATTTATTTATTTATTTAGTGTTCTGTCTGACGACAGGTCCATATGAACAGGATCCTTCCATCCTTTACTCGGACTGGGACCTGTTCATATACGTTCTTGGCAGATGATCCAGAAGTGGTTAGCCATTGCCTTCTTCTGTGTGTGAATGGAGTAATTGTTGGGATGCCACGGAGGAAAACTCCGTGTTGCCTAGACCACGGCCTTGCCCAACACAAGTTATAAATTCGGGCACCGCCGGGAATCGAACCCGAGACCCCAGGATTACAAGGCCAGCGTTCTAACCGCTAGACCACCGTAGCAAAATATGTTCCTGTAACTTGAGACATCACAAACTTTTCATGGCGTCATCGAAAATTACAGCGATAGAGGAGTTGTTTACTGTATCAAGAAGGAATAAGTCACCAGGGCGGTCAACAAAGAGATTGCCAAAAACTACTTTAGCTACATATCTGACGCAGACATCCGTTGTTTCATCAATCGAAACCCAAATCTTATTGTAGTCCACAGTAATTCATTTTAGAACATTTTCATAGCAGGCAGGTACACTGTTTTCTCTCAGTGTTGATTCGTCTGGAATTAACTGAGTCGTGTATTTCTCCAAGAAAGTTTTGACCTGCACATTGTTCACTTTGTTCAATGGTTATATTGACAGACACCGTCATTTCACACATTTGTTTCATCAGAACTAAAATATTCCTCGCCGAAATCTTTAACGCAACCTCTTAACTTCGCACTTTCAAAACACTTCACTTTCGATATCTTAACTAAATGAAGGATTCACTGTAAGTGGCTGAAAAATGTAGTTAGAAGTACAAATTTTAAACCCAAAATATAACCGAAATATGCACTTAACTACAAATGTAACTAAACATGCATTTATATGCAAAATAGATAGAGCATAATTGTGATTAGGATAACCCAATTAGTGTTTAATTTCAGTTTAGAATGAAAATAGAAGCCTCAGTAGAAATATGACATGTCATGAACATCCGAACCCAACGCAGAGTAAACGTAAATCGGATCTCAATGGCGCGTCGTGAAAAAGGTAGTAAGAACTCTCTTATATTAATTAAATAATTTAGCCAATGACGGGTGATTCCCCGGTTTCTACGTGGCATCCCAACAGTTACTCCATTCACACACAGAAGAAGGCAATGGCAAACCACTTCTGGATCATCTGCCAAGAACGTATATGAACAGGTCCCAGTCCGAGAAAAGGATGGAAGGATCCTGTTCATATGGACCTGTCGTTAGACAGAACACTAAATAATAATAAGATGAGGTGGTCTAGCGGTTAGAACGCTGGCCTTGTAATCCTGGGGTCTCGGGTTCGATTCCCGGCGGTGCCCGAATTTATAACTTGTGTTGGGCAAGGCCGTGGTCTAGGCAACACGGAGTTTTCCTCCGGGGGCTTCCCCGGTTTCTCCGTGGCATCCCAACAATTACTCCATTCACACACAGAAGAAGGCAATGGCAAACCACTTCTGGATCATCTGCCAAGAACGTATATGAACAGGTCCCAGTCCGAGAAAAGGATGGAAGGATCCTGTTCATATGGACCTGTCGTCAGACAGAACACTAAATAAATATAAATAAATCATTAGTGCCAATGGCATGAAAACGTTCCGAACGTCTCTGCCAAGTAATTAGCTCTCCTACGTCGTACTCGGGAGATTCAGGGTTCATTTCGTTCATTAGGGTAACAACTTATCATCCCATTATTTTAGCGCTGTACAGACTGAATTACTTACTGACTCGAATAAACTATAAATAAACAAATAAATACACTAATAAATATGCAATCCATGGGAACACTAAACTGACCAAACTTGTGTATTCGGACCAATAAGCATGTCGCCAACAATTCCTGCTCAAATGTTAATTGAAAATCTTTGCTGGAAGCTGAATTCACTTTGAAATAAAGTCAATTTTGCCTCCCAACTTTCACGTGTGTTCTCAAACGAGACGTGTGAAGAGAAACTTGGATTGAGATTTCTTATAATATTCTGAGTTCTTGTTGTATTTATTTTGAGCTGTGTTTTCCGAGTATCCGTAAGTGTGTGTTCTTAAAACAGGAAACATTTCTCCTTAGTATGTTGCAATTTTTATATGAAATGGCATGTGTAAGTATCCTGAAAGTCAGAATAAGACGTGATCACACATATCACCGTCGGAACGTTATGTCGGCTGCAGTCTGTCGTGGGATCAGTGGTGGGTGACCTTTTTATCGCAAAAATGAAATGTTCTAATAAAAAACTTGTGTTACAAACTCAAAATATTATGGATACAGGCTCTTGCATAACGGAGAAAGTAACTTTCTTGTCTAGATCTACAGTAAATTCTGTTCAAGCGAAAATGTTACTTTATGTGACGACGTGATAATTTTGGGTGAAAATTAATATGGAATCTCAAATTAACTGAAATTCTTGAAATCCGAAATAAGATTTAATAACATAGTCAATTTAAAATCATCTATTTCATTGTCTACTATTTTATTGCTGTGAAGATGATGATTATGGCGATTCGTTGAGGATTTTCGATGACTACCGACGTCTAGGAAGAACTTTGGTAACCACATACAAGACCACACAGTATCACAACCTACAATAACTCTTACCGCCTTGAAAATTTCCAGTCGTTGTTTTCCTCAGTCCGTCCAGGTAAATTCTGGGATAGTACCTTAAATTAGGCCACGACCACTTCTTTCCATATCCATTTTATTTTATTCTTTGTCATCGCATCGTGCGACACTATATTGGGTGAGCTATTTACAGCGTTGCTGAATAAATCATTAATAAATACACTTAAGATTCTGAGACGGTTCGACCACCAACTTCTGGATCATCAAAGTTTCATTAATTTTATCTTCGAACAAAACCGTACCGTATTTTACTAACCTAACAGTACTGGCTGCCCTTTGTAAATGCCATATTTCTTGTTGCGTAGTCTTCTAAGTTGCTTACGTACTTCAGATTTTTACGTCTAAATATTTTTTGTAAAAACTTGCTGGACTCATTGATGCTATTTCCTTTAACGAAACGAATTATGTGTTCTGATCTTTGGAATTTCGTGAAGTGGGTCTAATGAAAACAGCTTTCAAGCGTGCACTTCCAGAATTTATTCTCCTAATTTCACTATGAACATAATTTCTGTTATTCTCAAATGTAACATTTTCAGATGATTTATTTATATATGTCTACAAGTTTACTTGTAGACCAATAAGAAATGAAGATCGGAAAGGTTTAAATCAGGGTGGTTCAACTTTTTTATTCCTTCAGGCCAAAAATAGAATTCCCGTCGGAACCAAGGCCCTTCTGGCACAATTTCTGGACTGAAATGCCCATCTTTCATTATTATTAAGAGTACTTATTCAGAAATGGCAAATCATAATATTACATGCTCAAATGTAAATGTCATTGAAATGTGCACAGATTACTGTAGAGTTAAGGGTCATTTTAAATTTGCTTTTCTAACAGCTTGAATGCGATACAATTTGTATCTGGAAATCTTTCGTCTTGCGGCAGGGTTTCGAAGTCAGTAGTGGAGTTTATACAAAAACCGACTTTTGAAAATACCGGTTTTCGAAACCCAGTATTTAAAAAAAACCGGTTTTCGAATTTTTCAAAAAAAAAAGTGATAGTGGAACCACGGTTCCGGAGAATTTGACGTAAATACGTCTATACGGAAAGGTAGTTTATATATTGGCTTTATTCTAAATATTTCTTTTATACATTCTTTACAATTGAGATAAGTTTGATTAAGACATTGCTTATTTAACGTGAATTAGTTACTCTTAATATTGGTCTGTGGTAGCTGAAATATGTTATAAAATTTGTACATTTTAGAGTATCGACATTTCGTGCAAACACCATATCTAGTAATACTACATTGAGGATTTGACATCAACATTAAGCCAAACGTTTCCTCCATAAATGTGACAAAGCTTTGATTTTCCTCCTTCTTTAAATCAATGTTAAAATCTCCTGCCAATATTATCGGCATTGTATTAGGATCCTCTGTGGCCATAACTGAAAACATTTTGTATAATTTTTGAGATGATAAAGTTGCGTCATATTGTGATAAATATATATTTGTTTAAATCTTGTCAGTCTAGTCACAATAAAATTCCTATTAAATATTAAAATATTACTATAATTAACATTTAAATATTTAAAATATATTAAATGATGTTTTCTATCGACATGTTCGATTTACATTAGATCATCACTTTTTACACGACATGTTTCAGTTCTAAAAGAACCATCTTCAGGTGTATAAAATTATATAAATTTAAATACAATTTCTTATATGCAACTTTTAGTCAGATGTTTATCAGATTTCTGGAAGAAAACATGACATGGAGTCACAAATGGTTAGTTTAGTTGATGAGAAATCACTAAAACTTGGAACATGTTTTGGGGCCATATGAAATTTACATCATATGTCCACAGCTGAAAGGAGGCATTGGAATAGCGCTAGTAGATACAGGGGCACAAGTATCTCTAGTTCAGGAGACCTCAATGGTTAGGAACATTGCCCAAAGCGAAAGCGATATGGAAATACAAGGAATCGGTGGGAACAAAGTTAAAATTAAAGGTAAAGTTACTTTAACATTGAATAATTGTACGAAACCAATAAAATCAGAATATTACGTAGTCATGTTGATGTAATATTAGGACAAGATTGGTTTTTGGAAAATGATTATATGTTAACAAAAAATGTCAGAGTATCTTTTTTATACCTCCGTATAGCGAGACATTAGTTCAATTTCCCACAAATGAAAAAGGAGTTAAGTATATTGAACAACAATTATTGCAACCAGGTTTAATATGTGCCGCTAGTTTAACAGAATGTGATACCACATTCCCTTGCCTTTTGGTAAATGTAACGCGGTACGAACAGCACCGGCATTGAAGAAACCTCCTACCCAAACACAGGCAAACCTATTTACAACACAAAGAATACAGTTGTTGCATGAAAATTTAAGATTGTTTTTGTTGTGTCTTATGTCTTTTTGTCTTACTGTTTTGTTGTGTCTTATTGTTCTTGTTGTGCCTTATGTTTTTGTGTCTCATTGTTTTTGTTGTGTCATGTCTTTTTGTCTTACTGTTTTGTTGTGTCTCATTGTTCTGTTGTTTCTTATTGTTTTTGTTTTTGTTGTCTTATGTTTTTTTGTGTTATTGTTTTGTTCTGTCTCATTGTTCTGTTGTTTCTTATTGTTTTTGTTGTCTTATGTTTTTTGTGTTATTGTTTTGTTCTGTCTCATTGTTCTGTTGTTTCTTATTGTTTTTGTTGTCTTATGTTTTTTGTGTTATTGTTTTGTTCTGTCTCATTGTTCTGTTGTTTCTTATTGTTATTGTTGTCTTATGTTTTGCTGTGTTATTGTTTTGTTCTGTCTCATTGTTCTGTTGTTTCTTATTGTTTTTGTTGTGTCTTATGTCTTTTTGTCTTACTGTTTTGTTGTGTCTCATTGTTCTGTTGTTTCTTATTGTTTTTGTTTTTGTTGTCTTATGTTTTTTTGTGTTATTGTTTTGTTCTGTCTCATTGTTCTGTTGTTTCTTATTGTTTTTGTTGTCTTATGTTTTTTGTGTTATTGTTTTGTTCTGTCTCATTGTTTTGTTGTTTCTTATTGTTATTGTTGTCTTATGTTTTGTTGTGTTTTATTGTAGGACCACTGCCACCGGGTAAAAACCCATTTGCAGTCAAATAAATAAAAAAATAAAAAATATAACTGAAGGAGCTAGAGACGGACAAATTTGTACAGAATTTGTAGATATATTTAAATTGCCAGGTGACAAACTAACAAGCACCACAGCTGCTGAACACTCTATACCAACACCGTCCATTCCAAAAGGTAGAGCTATAACATTAAAAAATTATAGATTAGAGGTTCTCTCATCAGCAGGAAATACAGAAACAAATAGAACAAATGTTAAGTGACGGGATAACAGTACCAAGCAAAAGCGAGCGGAAAAAGGAAGTGGCGCATTTGCATAGACTTTCGAAAATTAAATGATGTCACCATAGGGGACAGTTTTCCTCTCCCCAATATACAAGATATTTTGGACAAAATTGGAAAGGCAAGACATTTTTCAGCATTAGATTGTGCCAGTGGTTATCTTCAAATTCCTATTGTACCGGAGGATCAATGTAAAACTGCTTCTAGTACACCCAAGGGTCACTTTGAATATACACGAATGCCGTTTGGTCTTACGAGGTGCGATCAGAAAGTTTCAAGACTGTGTCAATAGAGGGCGAACCGGATGTAGTACGAGCTTCTGCCTTTAGGGGGTGCATCCTACATTCATAGTGAATCATTGTGCCAGCTGGCATCATCGAATTAGCATTTGTTTCTTAGTTACGGGCGTTTTGGTAGTGCATTACACCGACCCTCCTGCGATTTCGGAATGGCGTGTGCATCAAATTTTGCCAAAGACTCGCCAAAACGGCTACGGAAACCTATGAAATGCTAAAGCAAGCATTTGGGGAGTCCGCAATGGGTCGTGCACAAACTTTTGTGTGGCATTCACGTTTTAAAAATGGCCGAACCTCTGTCGATGATGACGAGCGTTCTGGACGACCATCTTCGAGCACAACGCCCGAAAATGTTACGAAGATTCGGCAGGCCATTCACGAAGATCGACGTCGTACCATCAACGACTTGTGCGACATTGTTGGGATAGGCTATGGGATCTGTCAGCTGATTCTAAAGGAAGAACTCCACATGCGACGCATCGCAGAAAAGTTTGTGCCAAGGCCGCCCTCAAAGTTCGGCAGTTTTTGGCCTCAAACACCATGGCCGTCATCCTGCACCCTCCTTATTCGCCGGATTTAGCTCCATGTGACTTCTTCCCCTTCCCAAAGATGAAAATTCAGCTAAAGGGAAGGAGATTTGAGACGACAGAAGAGATTCAGGCCAAATCTCAGATGGTGCTTGACAGGCTGACAAAGAAATATTTCCAGGGATGCTTCCAGGCTTGGCAGCGGCGCTGGGATCGTTGTGTTCACTCCCAGGGGAACTACTTCGAGGGTGATGGATGAATTTAATACCTGAGATAAGTGTACGGGTTTTTATAGGCGCAGTCTTGAAACTTTCTGATCGCACCTCGTAAATCGGCACCCGCGACATTTCAGCGTATGATAAACGCAGTATTACGTGAATCAATAGGTGAAAGATGTTTTGTGTACATGGACGACATTTTAGTGATGGGAGAGACATTAGAAGAACATCATAGACAATTGCGAGAAGTATTTGGTCAGTTACGAAAATATAACATCAAAATTGTGTGAATTTTTAAAGTTAGAATTAACTTATTTAGGACATGTTGTTACAGCACAAGGAGTCAAACCTGATCAAAAGAAAATTCAGGCAGTGACAGATTTCCCTTTGCCAAAATCACCCAAGGATATTAAATCATTTTTAGGCTTAGCAGGCTATTATAGGAAGTTTATAGATAAATTCAGTGCGATTGCCAGACCTTTAACAGAACTGTTGAAAAAGGATACAGAATGGAAATGGACAGATGCAGAACAGGTTAGTTTTGAATTATTAAAGCAGAAACTAACACAAGTTCCAGTATTACAGTATCCCGACTTCACACAACCTTTTATATTGACGACTGACGCTTGTGGGTACGCAATTGGTGCCATACTTAGTCAGGGTAAGCTAGGCCAAGATAGACCAGTCGCTTACGCGAGTAGGATTTTAAATAAAGCGGAAATTAATTACAGTACTGTAGAAAAGGAACTTTTGGCCATTGTGTGGGCTTGCAAACATTATAGACCATATTTGTTAGGAAGAAAATTTCAGGTTATTACAGATCATAAAGGGTTAGTTTGGATTTTTAATGTGAAAGATCCCAGTTCTAGATTGATGAGATGGAGATTATTGCTCGAAGAATATGAGTATGAAGTACAATACAGGGCCGGTAAAAAGAACTGTAATGCTGACAGTTTAAGTAGATACCCTGTGGAATATTTGTCAGTTTATATAGAGCAAATAGATAAGGATTTTTTTTTATTTAGTGTTCTGTCTGACGACAGGTCCATATGAACAGGATCCTTCCATCCTTTTCTCGGACTGGGACCTGTTCATATACGTTCTTGGCAGATGATCCAGAAGTGGTTTGCCATTGCCTTCTTCTGTGTGTGAATGGAGTAATTGTTGGGATGCCACGGAGGAAAACTCCGTGTTGCCTAGACTACGGCCTTGCCCAACACAAGTTATAAATTCGAACCCGAGACCCCAGGATTACAAGGCCAGCGTTCTAACCGCTAGACCACCTCATCTTATTATTATTTAGTATTCTGTCTGAGGACAGGTCCATATGAACAGGATCCTTCGATCCTTTTCTCGGACTGAGACCTGTTCATATACGTTCTTGGCAGATGATCCAGAAGTGGTTTGCCATTGCCTTCTTCTGTGTGTGAATGGAGTAATTGTTGGGATGCCAGGGAGGAAAACTCCGTGTTGCCTAGACCACGGCCTTGCCCAACACAAGTTATAACCGGGAATCGAACCCGAGACCCCAGGATTACAAGGCCAGCGTTCTAACCGCTAGACCACCGTGTGGCTAGATATTAGGAAATTAAAAATAATTAATGAAATGCATAACTGCCCTGTGGGAGGCCATCAAGGAGTTCAACGAACAGTGGAAAGAATAAAATTATATGTGACAGAGTACGTGAGAAAGTGTAAAATTTGTCAAATAAGTAAAGAATCAAATCATAAAATAAAACGGCGCCTAGAAATTACAGATACACATGATAGACCGTGGATCAAAATTTATTTAGACATAATAGGACCCTTACCGCAGACAGAAAATGATAATAAATATATTTTGACATGCCAAGATAATTTGAGTAAATACGTCATAGTAATTCCAACTAAAAATAAAACAGCAGAGGAAGTAAGAGACGCCTTGGTGAATAAAGTTATTTTAATTTATGGCATTCCAAATTACATAGCGACAGATCAAGGCACGAATTTTATGTCCGACATGTTCAAAAGAATTTGTAAACTATTTAAAATTGAGAAAATTCATACCGCAACAAACCATCCTGAAAGTAATGGTGCCTTAGAGCGAACACATAAAACATTAGTAACTTATTTACGTTGTTTTTGTGATCCAAAAACTAGAGATTGGGATAAATGGTTACCTTTCGCAAGTTTTATCACACACGATCACGAAATTTTCACCTTATGAGATACTATATGGAAGAAAATGTAATATTCCAGGTACTTTACAAACTACACCTCAACCATTGTATAATTATGACGACATTGTGCAAAATGTAAAGTTCAAAATGCAGAATTGTCATCAGGTAGCTAAAGAAAGGCTGATTAAATTTAAGGAAGAACAACAGGAGAGAACAAAAGCCAATAGTGTCAATTTTAATGTAAATGATTTGGTATTTTTAAAAGTAGAAGCTAGACACAAATTAGAACCATATGGAGAGGGCCATATGAGATTAAAGAAATGAAAGGACCAAATGCAATTATTCAAGAACTAGGAAAACGTAAACATCAAGAAGTACATATAAATAGATTAAAAACATATTATTATTCTATCCTATGAAATGGAAAGTGGTTACTTATATTAATCTAGAACCAGTCAGAGAATTGTGGAAACAAACCAAGGACCATCAGCGTAGAGTTACAGAAATTTGTTCTAAAATCCATGATAAAAATTGGTATCATTTAACAGATTGTGAGGCTTTTGATCAATACTTGAAATCAAAAGTTAGATATATCGACAATTTAAAGAATTTAATTAGTGAATATTTGATAGATACACCAAATTCAGGAAAAGTCAATTTGAATAAAACTCGAGTAAAAAGGGGAGTTTTGAATTTCGTGGGCGACATAGCTAAAATTTTATTCGGTACTCTGACACAGTCAGATGCTGAAGAATATCACAATTAGAAAAGGAACAAGCTGAATTTTTACATATTTCTAAAGAACAGATGATAGTTATTAAATCAACAATTAGTTCGGTTAACTTAACACTCCAAATAGTAAATCAAAATGAAAAAGCATTAAAATATGGTCTCACAAAATTAACAAATTATATTTGTATCTTAAGTGCGTCATGTTTGTGTTGAATCAAATACATATATTTATTTTTCCAGTCTATACACAAACTTATTTAAAATAATGTTGTTAAAATATAATAATAGTTTTTAAAATAATATAGATTGATAAACCTGAAGATGATGTCATAAAACATCGAAACATGTCGTTCAAAAATAAAAGCGCTGAATAATGTAATGTCGTACTACGATAAAGGAGCGCCATAAATATAACATAATATACTTTATAATGTAAATGTTATAATATTTTAACAACATTATTTTAAATAAGTTTGTGTATAGACTGGAAAAATAAAAATAAATATATGTATTTAACAAATTATAGTTCTCAAAAACTTGGAGAATTACAAGAAGAAATTGAAAATGTAAACTTATTAAATGAACAAGTCAGATTAGTCCAGAGAGGTGTGGATGAAAGTCAACACTCGTTTGAAATTTTAATAGATGCCTTTGTACACGCTGAGCAAGGTACGTTACAGCCACAATTAATAACCACAGAGAAAATCAGAAGTTTGATGACTAAACTACAGCTGCCAAATGGATTGGACTATCCTAACTTTCCTTTCTCTGAACTACAAAAACTTATTACACCTCATGCTTACGCTTACAAACAATATTTGGTATATGTGTTAGAAATCCCTTTGACATCTCCTACTACATATCACCTCTATAGAATTCTTCCTTTTCCTGTAAAACGTCACGATTCCACTTATGCTTACATGAGTTCTAATAAAGAATATGTGTTCAGTGACCCCATCCATCAACATTATGGAAAATTAACTACCAATGAGTTAACTGGAAGTTATCAACCAAACATGTTGCAATTTGTGTGTAAAGACGCAGATTGTGAAGCTACTTTGCTACACCCTTCCACTTCTAAAATTCCCCCAAGCTGTGAATTATTTATTATTATTAGTGTTCTGTCTGACGACAGGTCCATATGAACAGGATCCTTCCATCCTTTTCTCTTCTCGGACTGGGACCTGTTCATATACGTTCTTGGCAGATGATCCAGAAGTGGTTTGCCAATGCCTTCTTCTGTGTGTGAATGGAGTAATTGTTGGGATGCCACGGAGAAACCGGGGAAGCCCCGGAGGAAAACTCCGTGATACCTGGACCACGGCCTTGCCCAACACAAGTTATAAATTTGGGCACCACCGGGAATCGAACCCGGGACCCCAGGATTACAAGGCCAGCGTTCTGACCGCTAGACCACCGTGGCGGTCAAGCTGTGAATACAGATTATTAAAATTAAACAAATCATTTTGGATACCCTTGCACATGAGTAATGAGTGGCTATATATAGCACCTCAACCTGACACTCTAACCGTAATATGTCCACAACAGACAAAGACGATAAAGATCGAAAATGAAGGTAAACTAACTTTAAAACCAAGTTGTAAAGCATTTTCTTCTTATGTAACTTTATATGCTATTTTTACAATTATTGATAATGTTACTGTTGACTTTATGCCTACAGCACCAGTTGATTTTGATTGTTATTTTGACAGCCTGAAAAATGAAAATTTTGAAAAGTTACCATTGGAAATACCTTTAGCAAATATTATGTCATCTACAGATGATTTGAGGTTGGCCAGTTTAAAAGTATAAAAATTAATAAAAGAACTAGAAGAAAAGGAATATGATAATTGGCTTCTCACTGCCACCTCCTGGGGTTCAGTTATTGGAATATTGATGATGATTGTTTTATGTTGTTGTAAATGTTGTCGAGAAGGTTGTTTTTGGCTTTATGATAAATGGTCACCTAGAGATTGTGTTAGACAAACTCATGAAAGACTATGCGTCAACATACTTAATTACCCTCAGAAAGTGTCTTACACTAAAACAGAAGGTCTCTCACCTTCAGTATCATTAAATTCATTGCCCACAGTGACGCAACCTAAGGCCAAAAGTAACACTTCTATTGATGAGGAGATTATAGCTCTTAGAACTGGAAGTAAACCAAGATTATTTCGGTAAAATAATTGAAAAACAAAGGTAAAAACTTTTCTTAAGGGGGAAGGTGTAATATGTACTGTACTATGTACCTTGAACCCCCTCCTAAATAATTATGTATTCATTCCTTTGACATCTTATTATCAATATGTAAGTCACGAAATGAACAGACCAGATAGTGGAATGACTTATAACAGTAGAAATTAGTATGTTTTGGGAAATAACGGATGTATAAATCTTACACTAAGGATACATAAATTTGGTGCTATCTTGAGGAGGACATCCGGACCCCTCAGACGTCAAGATGTCTACGGTCACAGGGTCTGTTTGGGAATTTGCCTCATTTCCGTTACCATAATATGACTATTCATTTTTGATCCTATATAAACCACTATCTGGGCTGAAGAGGGACTATTCTACGATTACTATTCTATCACCGCTGTTCACTGGAACGTCAGCTTACTCTTTGAATAAACTCTACTTGGACGTGGACGCTGGTTGTTGCTGATTCACCTCAAAGCTTCCTGCGTGAGGGACTTAGCTTCCTCACCGTACCAACTGATTATCCCGACCAATAGAAAACCTATCAGGAACTCTACTACAATAGACGACTACAAGATTACCTGATAGCAACGACAATATAACATCTACTACAAAAGATAAAAAACATTACACCGAGTAAACACGACGTTCCCTAGGTAATAATTGTTATCGATTTGTTGATACGGATCTTACACATTTTCCTTTCTCTTTTTTACCGAATAACCCTTCCGTATAGACGTATTTACGTCAAAATTGCATGAAATAGAAAATACTCTCTCACTGGCTACTGAACTTGGTTTGATCGTTTTCAGGGCATCAAATAATAAATCCAAATTCTTTGTTCTTTTCAAATACTGAAAATTCGGCCTTCAGTTTCTTCGGATTTGATATTATATCTTCAGGTTCCTCAAGAAACCTATGAATTGATTTTTCCATGGCTTCTTTTCGAGCATTGCCCTGATTAATAGTTTCTCCGTCTCCGATATATTCATCATCGGAATCTGTTCCCATAAAGAATTTGGATAAATTCTAGACAATATTTTTCCAGATAACTTAATAATATCGAGTTTTGTAAGTAGTCGAAATACACTAGATTTCTTTGTTGAAATGTTTTGTGGATTTCGCAAATGTAGCAAAAGGGTTACCAATCCAACTTGTCTTCTTTCTGGAATTCGTACTTCTAAAGCATTTAATAATTTGGAACCAATTTCAGTCTTTAAATTTTTTAGTTCATTTAACAGAAATTTTTACACATTAATTCTAGTATCTGAAACCAGTTTTTTAAATTTTGAAAACCGGTTTTCGAATTTTACAAATTTATCCCAAAAAACCCGGTTTTTAAAAACCGACAAACCCTAGTCATTACCATGTGTGACTGTTGTACGTAAGCCAGCAGACGAAATAAAGATTATGATTTTTTTTTAAAATTCTTCGGATTCAAGAAAACAGATCAACTTGCAATGACTAGTAAAAGATTAACAGATAATTTCGCAGCCCTGGTTGCAAGTGGTCTCGAGCCAGATGTGGCCCGCTGGCCGCTGTTGTACGACGCTGGTTTAAACCCGTAGATCGCTTTGTAGCAGTCTTCTGTTCACATTTGGAAGGGCCGGTGTTTGTAGCAGACGCGGAAAAGACTAATGGACAAACAGAAGTTTGTATAGTCGCTTATTAAAACGACCTCATTTCGAAAATACAGCAGAGGGAACAACATACTAGGTGCGATCGGAAAGTTTCAAGACTGCGCCTATAAAAACCCGTACACTTATCTCAGGTATTAAATTCATCCATCACCCTCGAAGTAGTTCCCCTGGGAGTGAACACAACGATCCCAGCGCCGCTGCCAAGCCTGGAAGCATCCCTGGAAATCTTTCTTTGTCAGCCTGTCAAGCACCATCTGCGATTCTGCCTGAATCTCTTCTATCGTCTCAAATCTCCTTCCCTTTAGCTGAATTTTCATCTTTGGGAAGAGGAAGAAGTCACACGGCGAATAAGGAGGGTGCGGGATGACGGCCATGGTGTTTGAGGCCAAAAACTGCCGAACTTTGAGGGCGGTGTGCGCTGGCGCGTTGTCATGATGCGTCGCATGTGGAGTTCTTCCTTTAGAATCAGCTGACAGGTCCCATAGCCTATCCCAACAATGTCGCACAAGTCGTTGATGGTACGACGTCGATCTTCGTGAATGGCCTGCCGAATCTTCGTAACATTTTCGGGCGTTGTGCTCGAAGATGGTCGTCCAGAACACTCGTCATCATCGACAGAGGTTCGGCCATTTTCAAAACGTGAATGCCACACAAAAGTTTGTGCACGACCCATTGCGGACTCCCCAAATGCTTGCTTTAGCATTTCATAGGTTTCCGTAGCCGTTTTGGCGAGTCTTTGGCAAAATTTGGTTTGTTCATGAAAATCCGCCATTCCGAAATCGCAGGAAGGTCGGTGTAATGCACTACCAAAACGCCCGTAACTAAGAAACAAATGCTTATTCGATGATGCCGGCCGCACCCCCTAGCGGCAGAAGCTCGTACTACATCCGGTTCGCCCTCTATTGACACAGCCTTGAAACTTTCCGATCGCACATCGTATACTTAACGGTCTATTGGAAAATGAAAAATTTATAGAAGTCTTAGAAAACATCCAATAAGAGTTTCTCTCTCCACAAACTGTTACTCCGTATTCTTAAGAAGTAAAGATGGAGGTCCTTCTGTTTTAGTTATGACAGTTTTGATGCTGAAATTCAAGTGGACCTGTCTTCCGTATCATGAGATTTCAAGTTGTCATAACGACGAGTATGAAGATGACTGTCTTTTTGGAATGTTACGATACGACATGGAAACCAAAACCACCTGATTATCTCCTGTCAAATGACAACCCGCGGTTCCCCTCCTCCGACCACCATCATCGAGTCCTCCTCGCCACTTTCTGCCCGTCCTATATTATTAGGCTTTCAAAACCACAAACCCATTGTCATTCTCTCCCAGAAGATGGCGTCCGTATTATTTGTCGAAACGTTGGATAATTTTCGAGTTTTTCAACAAAATGCGGTTCCCATGCTCTCAGTTATCATCCTCGAAAGCCGACAGCTAGCCACATTCTGTATCTAACGACGTATAAGTAAATCATGTAACTCTTTATCATCACCGATTCGCTGTGGCTGTGTCTTTATTAAGTTTATAACAACATGAAAGGTTTCTGGTGCCCACACAGCCATAGAATTAAAAATAATTAACGACGCAAACAGAAAGATTAATTGAGATCGCACGAAGTTAGTTCAAATAATCTGAAATTTTGTTTCTAGACTTCTGCTATATTAAGTCTCTAGGCATTCGCTGTACTAAAGCGTTGATGATACACGTCAGTCCGTTTGCCGCGTATTGATTGTAAGCTGCGGTGTCATTTAATGACCAGGAAAAGAAATCACTCACAGAAGAGGTGTCATTTGTGATTCTTTGTTTGTCGTTGCGTTGCGTAGGAACCACGTTCAAAGTTCGGTCGATCGAGGGCGAAGGCACTAGCTTCTGAAATATTAATAAGGCTCTCTGTTTACGTGTGTGTATCCGATATTGATTTCATGGTGTGTTTTTACATAATGTTTGTTCGTAGGACTTGGATTTATCCACTGCTAACTTTCTTTAGGTCATAAGGTAGTATATTTGCGTCATATTGTGAATTATGTTAATATTTTAATATTTTCCGTCAAATCACAATTTTTTTAATAAGATAATAAAATATAAAATATTTAAAATATCATTTCACGTTCCGCATCGAATGATCGATTTACAAATTGGAACGTCTCTTACGACATGTTTCGGTTATATTTAACCGTCCTCAGGTATAAATTAGATTGGTAAATTTAAAACTCGAATTACAATCATTTACAATGTTATGCAGTTTATTGAAATGTTCTTATCAGATTACTCTTATATATTAGAACGAAAGTATTGTTTTTTATATGGCGTGGTTCATCTGATGTTCAATATTAGTCGGTGATGAGTTGATATGGACATGACGTGTCTGGAGGAAGACATCTAGAAGTATTACTGTGTCGGGTCGAGGTTTAATACTGAATTGCGGTTGCTCGTGGAGTGCGTAGGTGAAAGGAGGTTGTTATGGTTGGGGTCAAGGATCTGGAGGGCATTGAAGATGGGGTTATTAAAAAAAATATTGTTGTCGTTTAGAGAAAGGTTTTGTTTATATGTTTGTTGTATGTAATATTTCTCTACTGTATCTCTATGTCTTTGTTACGTACTATTTTTAGAATGTCCATAGTTTGTGTAATTGTAATTTTATTTTACTTATACATTCTACTATTTATTTACTTCCATCATTTTGTTTTCTATATTACTCCATATTTATTAATGTTTTCTTTAAATCATTACTTTACAGACTAATATTGAACATTAGATGAACCACGCCATAAAAAACAATACCTTCGTTCTAATATATAAGAGTAATCTGATAAGAACATTTCAATAAACTGCATAACATTGTAAATGATTGTAATTCGAGTTTTAAATTTACCAATCTAATTTATACCTGAGGACGGTTAAATATAACCGAAACATGTCGTAAGAGACGTTCCAATTTGTAAATCGATCATTCGATGCGGAACGTGAAATGATATTTTAAATATTTTATATTTTATTATCTTATTAAAAAAATTGTGATTTGACGGAAAATATTAAAATATTTCTTTAGGTCACAAACCGTTGAACCAAATGTGTGGCCAATTTGACAAACTGAAGCTTTAAACCTCTGTTGTAAGCATCTCCACGACAGACGTTAATCGTGGCAAATGCTCACACTGAGGAATTTAAATTCGTCATCGTCATTGCCTTGGAATGCAGACGGGGGGCATTTCTCAAGCGTTGCTCTGTATTTCTGTTGGTACAAATGCATTAGCTCGTTTCATCAAGCCTCAAGCCTCTAGTGAAAGGTCACAGACTCTCTGAGGGCTGGAGGAATGAGACATCGCCTTTGTTCTGAAGGAACAAACCAGTTCACGAATGAGTTGAAGATTCTTCACGCACAGAAATTGACTTTTTGTTGTGGCGAAAGTGTAGCATTCATGTTATCGCCATTTGACAGCAAAATGGGGAATTCTGACAGATTCTCAAACTTACTAAATAAATTAATTTCATAAGACCGCCATCTTCAGACTCACCGCCGTGAAAACCTCGAATCCTACACATTAATAAGAGTTGTGATGCTGTTAGCAGTGTTCCAGGGGTAGCCCGGTGGCCTGTATTCGTCTCATGAAATTAATTTTGGAGCCTTCTCCCCCCACGAGGCTTCATTGTTCGTGGAGCGACGTAATTCTATCAACGCCTTTTTACATTTATAACCTAGCCCCGACACTCGATTCACTTCCGTGGTATTTCCGAGTCCAGATGGCAGTGAACTTCCGAATAAGGATTCTGTTCTACTTATTATTATAAAATTAACTTCATGCTAAGTTCTCTTCACCAAAGAATTTTAAACTGATCGGATGGGCGGGGCATGTAGAAGGAATGCCTGGGTGGGGTAGTAATGTTGAAATGTATCTTAAGTGGAACATGAGGATGTGGAGTGGGTTAATCTGGCTCAGGACACGTTCTGATGACCGGCTGTTTTGAACGAGGCTATGAACCCTCGAGTTTCATGTTAGGCAGGGAATTTCTATACGAGGTAAGCGACTGTTAGCTTTCCAAAAAGGACTCTGTACCACGAAGTACCTGATAAAGAACGTGTTACGAAATTATTTAAACTTAGTTTAATTTTCTGTGGTGTCGTGTTCACTTGACAGTTTTGTGATCAAAGTTCAAATAGTCCCATAGTTCGAAGAAACATTTATAAATTTCAGGTTTCCACGTCGGTGAAACGCTGACTGTGGTCTTCTGGGTTACGATGTCTTATAGTCTCAATACAAAACTTATAGGACTACACATGTGCGTTATAATATGTAAAATTGCTCTTTTGAACTTTGTCCCATCGTCTGAATTATAAAATCTTAAAATTACACGATTTCAAGAACTGGATTCTGCTTCCATAATTAGGGGACGAAGGGGGGAGAGAACAGAAAACCTATCAGTTGATACCCCCTCCCCCTGGTTGAGCTGGTCTCAGATTTTAAATTAGGACAATGGTCGGAGTTCAAAAGAACAATTTTCATGACTCAGTCTTCCTGTGCGTCATTTTATTGGAAATTAACTTCCAGGGCTCACTTGGTCTTCGCAGGTGTTTTACCTTAATTGAGGAATGCTGCATTTCATAAATCCCAAATTTAAGGAGTTGCAGAATGGCGTTCGGACCAGCACTCGTAGTCGAAACACAAATACCTCGACGTAACAGCCGCGTATTTACGTTTAGGTTAATCGTATAAGTTCTGAAGTTGCAGTATTTATATCTAACCAGACACGAAAGTGTGCTGAGTGCGTTGGTGTTTCGACTTGCGATAGAATAATACCTTGTCCCTAAGGTACGTAGGGCAGCGGCCATTTCCGGAGATACATATTGTTTTTAACACGTGCCACATGTATTATATAATTTTATTTTATGAAACGTCTTCCGAATGATGTATGAAGTTCCCTGATGTCGTGTTCGCCCTGAATGTTGGCCAAATATTAACTGAGTGACCTGGAGACAGTTCCTGTCTCTCCTATAACTATTGGAGTTACTTTTGAGTGAACGTTCCACATTCTCTGTATTTCTATGAGAAGGTCCTTGTATTTCAAGATCTTCTCTGACTCTTTCTTAATAACATTCCTATGTGAATTAAGAAGCAATTATTATTATTATTATTATTATGAATTGTTTAATTGGTCCACAAGCAGCCAAAAACTTCAGGCGTGTTGCCGTCATAACTCGGATGCTTGCAGGCCAGATTATTATTATTATTATTATTATTATATTTGTGTCAAACCATTCGGAACCCCTGATAGTAGATTTCTAATTTTCCAGCATAATTTCCATCGTCACTGATGTGCAGACTTCTGAGGTCGACGCAGCTAAATATATTTGGCTGTGATATTTTTATAAACAAATATGCGTGTTGAATATTTGCAGTCAGCGTGGTTCTGCGTAAAATAACTTTTAGAACTGTGCAGTAGTTCGAGAGACTGGTGGCTTCTGGCACGTAAGACTTTCATTAAAAGAGCAACGCGAGTTTGCAAGAAGTGCGTTCGTCATGACTTGAATATCTTTTGTGATGTTTTCGCTAAATTAATTCAACCAGAAGTGGGCCATTTCAGAACCTTATTTTGTTAATTTTGACATTTGTTTTATGTGGAGAATTCACCAGAAAGTTTATTTATCGTCAATTGTTTCGTTCTCTGTCTGTAAGGCGTGTTGCCTAGAAACGCCTTAGTGTGTAAACAAACCGTTGTTAAGGCGGTTCATACATGGAAGCTAATGTTCATGATTTATGGCCACTTTTATGATCATTGAAGTATTCCGGCTTATTTTTGACGTCAGTAGAGACGTAGAAGTTCGGGGCCGATGGAGACAGAAGGTGGAACGTGTCTAATGATGGGTCACCAACTCTGAACATTGAAAGGCGGAGTAATGATGATGATGATGATAGACCACAATACGAACTTGGAACATTAGGAGCCTCTATAGGGCTGGTGCACTTAAATAAATGAGTAGGGAATTAGAGAATTATAAGTTAAACTTAGTGGCAGGAGGTGTTCATAGCGGAATTAGGGCGGCAGTTAAGAGAGTAGAATTTGTTGTCTTACGTAATTTTGGAAGGACGTTGGTGCGACATCATTGTCCTTAATGTTCGTGCCCCGACTGAGGACAAAAGCGATGATATCAAGGATAGCTTTTATGAAGAATTGGAATCAGTATTTGATACATTTGGCAAGTATCACATGAAAATTCTGCTAGGAGATTTCAATGCAAAAATTGGGAGGGAGGATTTCTTCAAACCCACAATAGGCAGCGAGAGTCTCCACGCACTTAGTAATGATAACGGTGTTAGAGCAGTAACCTTCGCTACGTCAAAAGATTTAATTGTAAAAAGTACAAAATTTCCACACCATGATGTTCCTAAATACACTTGGACTTCTCCAGATGGCAGATCACACAATCAAATAGACCATGTGTTAGTAGATAATAGAAGGCAGACAAATGTAATTGATGTGAGGTCTTTCAGAGGAGCAGATTGCGACACTGATCATTATCTGGTGGTAGCAAAAGTGAGGGAGCGGCTTTCAGTAAGTAGACGAACTAAACAAAATTTTGACACAGAAAGATTTGATTTGAAAAAATTAAGTGAGGGAGAGGCAAAGGAACAATATCAAGTTGAAATTTCGAATGGTTTTCAAATTTTAGAGACAGATGAAGATAATGAAAGTGTGGACATCAACAGGGAGTGGGAAAATGTCAGAAACTGCATCAAAATTTCAGCCAAAGAGAAACTAGGATACTACAGGAGAAAGCAAAATAAACCGTGGTTTGATGAAGAATGTTCAAAATTAATAGATCGAAGGAAGCAAACAAAATTTCAATGGTTGCAGAACCCAAACAAAACAAATGCGGTTAATCTATGTAACGTGAGACGTGAGGCTAGTAGAACCTTTAGGACTAAGAAAAGGGAATACCTGAAGGGCAGAAGTTTTACTAGAGGCTAGTAGACAGGTGGGGCTCGAAGTAAGTACATGTCAGTATCTCGTCATCAGAAGACAGGCGGGCAAAATTATCTTAGGGTGGCTAATAAATCCTTTTAAAGGGTTACAAAGTTCAAATATTTGGGAACAACAATAACAAATCAAAATGATACTCGTGAGGAAGTTAGGAGGAGACTAAATTCTGGAAATGCTTGCTACTTCTCACTTCAAAATATTTTGTCTTCCAGTCTGATTTCTAAGAACCTGAAATTTAAAGTATACAAAAAAATAATCTTGCCTGCTGTTTTGTATGGGTGCGAAACATGGTCTCTCACTCTGAGGGAGGAACACAGATTGCAGGTGTTTGAGAACAGGGTGTTGAGGAGGATATTTGGACCTAGGAGAGAAGACAATGGGGCGTGGAGAAAACTGCATAATGACGAGCTTAAAAATCTGTACTCCTCCCCCAGTATTGTCAGGGTGATTAAGTCGAGAAGAATGAGATGGGCTGGGCATGTAGCGCGCATGGATGGGACATGAGGCGTGCACCGGGTACTGGTTGGGAAGCCTGAGGGGAAGAGACCTCTGGGGAGACCTAGACGTAGATGGGAGGATAATGTCAGGCGGGATCTATGGGAGATAGGAGTTGAAGGAGACTGGATTTTGTTGGCCCAGGACAGGGTCCGGTGGAGGCTTTGGTTAATTCGATGATGAACCTTTGGGTTCCGTAAGCCATGTGGTTAGTTATACACCACAATATATTAACCAAATATGTCAGCTTTACACGTGTAATAAAGAAACCGCAGTCAGTTATAATTTTCTGATGATTCGTGTTGAGGCTTCAGTGTGGATTTTAAGGGTCCCTAATTCTGTTTGTGCGAGTTTTCTGTCGTCACGCACACGGAACAGAAGTGCCGGGGTTTTTGTCTTGTAGTTTTGAATTATGACGTCAGAGCACATTTTATATGTTTCACAATCACCAAACCTTTGCTACTCAATGCTTCAGATGTGAAATCAAAACATTCGGGAGGCCGCCATATTTATATTTTCCAGTTTAAACCACATTACTTAAAAAGTCGCCACCTTACAACGCGTGACGTTAGTGATTCATTGATCCCACATACAGCGCCGAGTGACCTCCAGTAGCATGAAAAGTGACCAAGTGACACGGAAATCAGAACAAAAGACGAACTCACTCTGGAATCACGGGTTTTAATGTGGGATCTTGGATTTTCAAAGCGTTTACAATTTTATTTGGTTACGGAAGGGCAGGTTTCGAAAGCTGTCTTGTGGGTTATGACATCGTGTAATCTTGCATGACCACAAACGATTCCGAGAAAAAAAATTGCCTCTATGTTCAGAAGAATCACAGCCATGACACGTTCTTCAAAAACGCCATCAGCTCTTATGGTGTGGAAATACCTTGTAAACCGAGAAAATGATTCCACTGATTACCATCAATGGAAACCATGAACCAAGAAATGCATTGGGCACAGTTGACAGAGAAGAAAATCCAGTAGGAATTTTCAAAAAACGTTCTGAAGACGTAAACGTAATTTAAAACGGCTCAGCCTCGTATAACGTCATTTCTAAGCACCAGCTAAGCGACTATCATCTACTAACTGATGACTCTATATCGTGAAGGCATTTAATAAGCTCTCTGTGCGCTTATGAAGTAAAAGTCTTTGAATAATTGCTCTCGTGACATTTACGGCTGCATTGGGCGGTGCTAATGGAAGGCCCTGAGCACAGCGACGGCGACGGACCCCAGACACCAAAGTGGTTCCACTTTGCAGGTATTTCAGAGCGACGCCCGTCGGCGGTCGAGGTACGTCAAGAGATCTGAGGTCCTGTCGACTGTGATCTGCTGGGTTGAGAAGTAATTCAGTCTCGTAGCTCTCACTACAAGCGTTTCCGACGAACATACCGCATCCATCTTCAGGGCTGATACACATGGCTCACAATAGGCTGTTCAGTTATGTCAAAGATCTAAGATTAGTGAAAATTAGGACAATTTATTTTAAGTTATAACCAAACTGTGAGGATAAGTGTTTAGCACATCTGATTCGCATTCGACAGGTGTCCGGGGTTCAAATCTGGGCCACGTGGATTTCCTCAGTCCCTCTCGGTAAATGCACTGATAATAGCTTACACTACATCGAAACAGCTTCCTTCCAAATTCCACCAAACATTTTAAAAAGTTATAATAAGACCAGGAAACTGTACTCAGAAGAGGGAAGACTTATTCTACATAAGAGTTTCTTCGTAAATTTGACTGGTTATGTATGACTAATTTATTACGGACAGAAATTTACTTTGTTAGGGTAACCTCACACTACATCGGAAAATGTTGAAAATACGAGCTGAAGATCTTAAGCGGACGATATTTTATGTAGAGCGTACAAATGCGATCAAAATTTTTGTAGCAGTTTCGGACAATCAGACTCATCACTCGTCCACTTCAAGCTTTTTTTTTGTAAAGAACTCAGTGAAATTCGTGAAGCTTAAAAATGTGTTATGACGTCATAATTCAAAACTACGAGACAAAAACCCGGGCACTTCTGTTCCGTGTGCATGACGACAAAAAAACTCGCACAATCAGAACGGAAATGCACGGTGAAAATTAAACCGAATGAGTTTTCACCAGAGATCACAACAGCGAGCACCGATTTCAAAAACACGACTCAGGACTCCGAAAGGGAAAGGACGTGCTTAAGAGAAATGGTTAGAAACAGACGGAGGCTAACACGAAACACGCCCCTGCACTCCAGAGACCGGTAATCTAACAGGAGGACTGATTCGTCAGTTAAGTGGTCAGCTGAGTTAGTTTAGTCTTACGTTAGTCAGACTTCTCTTCGCAAGAAATTATTTGTCGGTCTCTCGAGGGCCGCCGGTTGTCAACAGCTGTTTTAAAAGTTTAAGAAAGTGAAGTGAAAATTACGTACTATATTCTTAAAAATACGAGGCGTGTTCGGGAAGTATCGTTTAGGAATTAACAAAAAACAAAATATATTTTTTTAAAAAATTTATTTTCATCAGATTCTACGTTTCTTAGGCTACTTTTCGACATAGGTACCGCCATTACTGGGGCACTTATCAAGCTTTTGTATACCCTCCTCGTAGAACGCGGCCGCCTGCGATGTCAGCCACTGCTTCACTTCATCGTCGCCAACAAAATTTCTTCAAGTGTAGGAAAAGGTCAGGGCTGTCCATTTGTTCCCAATCAAATGACGTGATAAGGTTTTGAGTCTGAGGAGCGTCGGTCGTCCATTTCGCGCCTCATCATGAAAGTTATCACGTGCTTCATTGAACTTGTGAACAGATTTTCTAACCTTACCATCACTCATTGCATTCTCACCATAAACTTCACAAATCTGGCGATGAATATCAACCGGACATATTACGGCTTCTGATGGCCAATTGCATTCTTGCGCAGAAGACTACACAACAGCAGAGTCCTCTAGTGACCTGCATCACAACCATCGCACTAAAGTTTTTTGCCCAGGAAGGAACAACGGTCCTTTCTCTGCCGAATGAGGAACATTTGGCAGATTCTCATCGGCAGAACACGGACGATCTAAATCTGTTGTTAGGACAACTTCATGCCAGCCTCGGGAAACCGATCGTCGTTTCTGGTCCTGGGCAAGAAATGTGCCCACGTTTACCGAAAATAATACCCGGACCCATTCTTCCGGACGCTGATTGGGATGAAGTAATGCCCCCCCCCCCGAAGAGTGCGAATTTTTCGACAAGCAAAACAGTTACATCTTGTTCGCACATGGTCAACTAAGGGAACAATTGGAACGGCTGAAGTCGTGTTACAACGCATGGAACGCCCGAGGGCGATTCCTCGTGGTTTTGGAGAGACCGGACGAGTTGCTGCCGATCCTGGAGGAACTGCGGCAGTGGAAGGTCGTGAAGGTCGTAGTACTGACTCCATCAGACAGCGAGGAAGATACATTCGATTTGTATTCGTGGTTTCCGTATCGGAAACCGTCTAGTGATTGTGGAAAGTTGCGTCAAGCTGTTCTGGTGGACAAATGTGTTGGGAATGGTAAAAATTTACTGCGAAATGCCCCGTTGTTCTCTTCACAAGTGCCAGCTGATTTGGGCGGTTGCCCTATAACTGTTTCGACCTTCCCGTTAGAACCCCATGTGATGTTAGACGGCGATAAGGAGGAGGTAATGGACGAAACTGACGTCAAGTATACAGAAGGTTTAGATATACGCCTCTTCAATTTCATGGCAAGAAGGCTGAATGCGTCTGTGAAGTTCCTGCCGCCACCAACTGGAGACTGGTACGATGTGGACGAAAGTAACAACACCTGGAGAGGAATAGTTGGTGACGTCATCAACCAAAGGGCTGATGTCGGAATGTGCGGAACTTCGTACGTCCACTCGCATGTGAAAGACCTGGAGTTCACTGTTCCCTACGACGTCCTGGAGGTCGTCTGGGTCGTTCCAAGAGCTAAAGCCCGTCCTCGGTGGAGCCGCCTTTGACTGTGGAGGTTCTCAGCATTTCTTTCCAGTTGTAACGTCTGGAACACATTGCTTGCTGCCAGACTGTACATCACCCACGCGATGAAGAAGAACCTGTTTGGCAAAAGCAAAACACTTCTGTTATTGAATTTGAAGGAGTGGGATTATGTGGTGAGTGCTTGTGAACTGAGACTTCGGGGTCTCATAAAGGATTGGGAAGTTATTGAGTATTCGAGCGACTATTAGCTTCTTAAGACTGACTGTGCTGTAGCGAGTAAGTTTTCGTACGAAAATTGTGAATAAATTATTCTTAGTTTTGAGAAATTACGGAAAATCTGAAAAAGAGACATGTTGTTTGGCAAAATCTGTGTTTACGTATACCGAATTGTTCCTACTGTGTCTTACGTCACACTAATCAGAGATGTTTCTACTTCTGTTTATCGTGAAAAGGAATTAAATCAAAAGAAGAATAGATAATTCATGAAATCGGTAATTTTGAAGTGACGTTGACAGTTGATAGACAAGTATGTCAACGACGTACTTTAAATTTAAAACTTAGACCGGGAAACGTCGACGGTGAGACCAGCATTTGTCATAATTACAGAAAAAATTATTGGATCTGCATAAATTCAAATTGATATGAAGGTGCATTTGAATTCCATGTCAGCATCATATTTTATAATCTCATTTCCCTACGCGTTGAAGTATGAGAATAATCTCCGTGAACTCTGAACCCGGTAATAATTAAACTAATTACTAATCAAGAAGCGTTGAATCAACAACCTCATTGATCCATTGCGTGGTTGCATAGTAACAGCAACTCCCAACATGGCCGCCAAGGCACTGGACAGGCAAAGCATGGCTCCAGCAGCCACGATCATCACGCCCATCAGGAGTAACCACATTGGCAGATGGAACGGGCTTTAGCTCGTGGAACGACCCAGAAGACCTCCAGGACGTCGCAGGGAACAGTGGATTCCAGGTCTTTCACATGCGAGTGGACGTACGAAGTTCCGCACATTCCGACATCAGCCCTTTGGTTGATGACGTCACCAACTATTCCTCTCCAGGTGTTGTTACTTTCGTCCACATCGTACCAGTCTCCAGTTGGTGGCGGCAGGAACCTCACAGATGCATTCAGCCTTCTTGCCATGAAATTGAAGAGGCGTATGTCCAAACCCTCTGTATAGTTGACGTCACTTTCGTCCATAACCTCCTTCTTGTTGGTGTCTAACATCACATTGGGTTCTAACGGGAAGGTCGAAACAGTTATAGGGCAACCGCCCAAATCAGCTGGAACTTCTGAAGAGAACAACGGGGCACTTCGGAGTAAATTTTTACCTTTCCCAACACATTTGTCCACCAGAACTGCTTGACGCAGCTTTCCACATTCACTAGATGGTTTCCGATACGGAAACCACGAATACAAATCGAATGTATCTTCCTCGCTGTCTGATGGAGTCAGTACTACGACCTTCACGACCTTCCACTGCCGCAGTTCCTCCAGGATCGGCAGCAACTTGTCCGGTCTCTCCAAAACCACGAGGAATCGCCCTCGGGCGTTCCATGCGTTGTAACACGACTTCAGCCGTTCCAATTGTTCCCTTAGTTGACCATGTGCGAACAAAATGTAACTGTTTCGCTTGTCGAAAAATTCGCACTCTTCGGGGGGGGGGGGGGCATTACTTCATCCCAATCAGCGTCCGGAAGAATGGGTCCGGGTATTATTTTCGGTAAACGTGGGCACATTTCTTGCCCAGGACCAGAAACGACGATCGGTTTCCCGAGGCTGGCATGAAGTTGTCCTAACAACAGATTTAGATCGTCCGTGTCCTGCCGATGAGAATCTGCCAAATGTTCCTCATTCGGCAGAGAAAGGACCGTTGTTCCTTCCTGGGCAAAAAACGTTTGTGCGATGGTTACGATGCAGGTCACTAGAGGACTCTGCTGTCGCGTAGTCTTCTGCGCAGGAATGCAATTGGCCATCAGAAGCCATAATATAGTTCGCCATGTTTCCTGTGGAGGATCAAATTAAATATGGTTAATTTAAAAACAATTATGTTTTAAGAACATAGTATGTAATTTTCAGTTCACTAGTGTGTGGACTGTTTAATAATGCTGCATCAACTACAGAAATTTAAATTTTAAAGGTACAGCCGGATGAATATATGTGGCCAATGTTGAGTTGGCAATGAGTGGAGAATGAACAGGCACCGTCTGCTCTACATGACAAACCCATCAGGATAGAAAGTACCCAGATGGGACCCAAACCTGGCACCTCTCTAATAAAAGCCACGTGCTTACTATTTTGTTGAAAAATTATGTGCCGGAAGACGGAACGAAATCACGAATTTAAACTCAACTGCAAATGAGAAAACAAATTTGCAGGTGAAAATGAAGTTTAAGAATGTTCTAAGATACAAGGTTCCACAATGGCTGACACAGGCTTACCCTAAAACATGTATATTATATTTTAGTTTGCATTTACAAAATATTTAATTGTTTTTAATGAATAACAGGTTTCAATTGTGACATTTTACAGTTTTTAGGATGAAACATTTTAACGCGTGTGGTTGAACCAACACAGAGCCACTGAGAATACCCCCATATATGATAGTTAGCGATAAAAGTGGTTGTAAACTTGGGTTACGGTTGAAAGTTATCAGATACAAACTCAAGCCGTTGCAATGTCACCTTGGTTTTTAACATTTAACACATGAAACCTTTTCCAACTAAATTGGTGGGAATTTCTATGAGTTTATGTATAACGTAATTATGTAAGGTAATGCAATGTTTACGTACAACACTTTCCATTACACTCAGTAATATGGCCAGTGGTACAGCATTAATTTATTCAGAAATTCTCTATTTGAGATTATTTAAATCTGCCGGACGTGTTTTAAACATTAATTTTCAAGTAGCTCTATAAAAAGAAATCAGAAGCCAAGGGATGAATGTCATATCACGGGACGTTCTTCTGTGCGCAATTGAAACTGCTATGAATCGAGTGCATCAGCCTCGACGGACAACATCTGATGGGTGTTTTGAAGAAGTAACTTCGTTATTATGTGCCTCGGTAAGGGTAAACACTTTTATTTCAATTTACTCTACTTCAAATAAACTTTAATCGACTAGTGATGAATAAACGCTGCCCCACTCTGTATTACCGAGAAGGAAATAGAAATTATGAAGGTGAGATGAACGCAAGGGGCATGAGGTTTATACAAAGTCACGTAAAAATTAATTAACCTACTCTAAAGTTATAATGAACATTTGCAGGACCATAAGCTTAACCTCATAAAATATCTTGTGTAATAAACAATTAACGTGAGATCAGACTCGCTGTTGCAGCAAATGGATCATTTACCTGTTGGTTCTCTCCTGATGACTGGCAACATTTGATGTGGTGGGCCCTGGGCCCTGCCCCCTGCATGTTGCATCCTTCGTCTCACTATTAACAGATGTTTCCACATGAGCTACATGTTCAACCCATCATTCCACTATGACTTAACGGCCGTAAGTAGCAATATCAGATTATGTTTTGTGAATGGTCTCGCACAATTTCGTTCATCTCTTAATCCTTCTTCTACTTCCATGGCTCTCCGGTCCGTTTTCGGTCCACGACCTCCTCAATTCTCCTCTTCTGTTAGGTCCGTCTGTCCGAGGTTTCGAAAAGTCTTCCTTTTTACGGCGCAAGGTTGTTAGCCTTGCGACCAACCCCCAACCTGGAGGACCAGGGTTCCTGTCTTAGTCTGACCTCTCCTCCTCGACCAATCTGGCTAGGGAGGCCCTACCAGTAGCTAAGCTACCGCCAGCATAGCTCTCGGGGTCACTGAGGTACTCGAGCCCCACCACCACGACAAGGTGCAGATACCATTAAGTGGGGTCATCTCTTACACGTCCCAATATTTCGCTTTTAAATACTTGTAACGCAGTTTCTACATACATCGTCAGATGCTACGTCACTCAACGACGCAAAATAATGACAAATTTGTTAGTTTCACTCGCTCGTGGCTGCTGGTTCAGTGAAGTATTGATCCGTGTTATTTACGTGGAAAGATTCGACTGTGTTTTGCCTTCGTAACAGAGAAGATGTCCTACTGCACTCGTTTTCACTGTTGTTTCCGACGTAACACATGAAATTAATGTTTCCGAAGATCTGTGTTCGTTGAGCTCCTCAAGCGTCTTTAGTACGGTCCTCCGAAATCTTACAGTTCGAAAGGAGTTTCAGTTGCATCCGTTCACTCAGGAACAAGACACCGCTCGCCTCCGTGAAGAATTCAGTACTGACAAGAGGTCACTTCCAACCACTCCACATTGACATACTGGAATTTAAGACCTGATGTGCGCAGTTCGTTGTTACCGAAAGGGGGGTTGGTCGAGTGTTTTAACCCTCCATTCGGGAAGGGGAGGGGGGGTTAGTTTAGTTTCTTACACAAGGTTGGTTGAGTTTTACAAACTTGAGGCCCCCCCCCCCCCGAGGCGTTCCTTTCGTGATTTGTCGTCTATCAAAACATGACATCATCAAACAATGTTACGTTATATTTGTTTACTCGGTATTGTTGTACCAACACAACAATGCCGAGTAAACAAATGACGAGATCACAGACTTGGACGTATTTAGTGTTCTTTTTATGTATCGAGTTTTATTTATTACTAGAGCAGGGCGCTCCTTTCGGAGCGCATTCTCTAATATGATATTTTACTTCTTTACTTCGCTGTTCTTAGTCAGTCAAATTTCTACGATCTATTATTCGATGAAGACGTATTGTTTCTGTTAAAATACTATGAGAAATAACGGAAGGGAATTTTTGAAGGCAATATACCAACACAACAAAGAGAGTAAAGAAATGACGTAACATATTTTATTCTATGATTTTTTCGAATAATAAGAGTGTTACACTTTTACATTTATCGATAAATTTTTTAGATTTTGTAATGCGATTATCGTCGAAGATAATCCATTCATCGTTATAACGTCGCCACGCCTTGAAATGTCCGTCGTTTCCAGTACCGTTAATGTCCACAAATTCTACCGCACTTTGCAATTTCCAATGTTTTCCATACATTAATTGGTTGTTTTGTCTCATTCTCATTATTTCAAATGTGCGTAGTCCATTTAGAGTCAATCTATTTATTTCCAAAATCATGTACTTTTGACGGTCACCAACAACAATTTCTGTCGTTCCACGTATGTAGTGTTGTTGACATTCCGTACACGTTCCGTTCACATCTGTTTTGGTTTGAAACTCCAATAAGTCTTTGAAGTTTATCACGTTCGTTTGTGGTAAGTTCATGAACAATATTTGGTTTTTATAACGTTCCTCAAGTTGATGACCATTTCTACATGTTTTTGTATTCACCGTCTCATACTCACACATGTTTTGCATTTCAATTGGTAACTCCTCGAATATGTTGTAAATTGTTTCGGACACACTTTGAAAATCTCTTCTTAAATGTTCTTTAAGGTTTTGTCGTATTGAAATGACATTATGTAAGTTTTGAGGATGACTGTATGCGTTTGCAATCTCGTAGATCAGTTGTGCACCATTGTTGTCGCCCTCGTATTCATTTAATATCATTTCTTTCAGACTTTCAACGAACGCAGTAGCTGAATGCAACATGTTTATTGAGGAAATCAAGAAGCAGTCTGATCCATTGGCATTCAAGAGTTTGAAATGTTCGATAGTTGGTACAATTTCACGTGTAATCGTCGTTTCATTCTGCCTCACTCTCCGTATAGGCTGTTCATCCTCTGTAACACTTATTGTTCTTATATTCCCTTCAACTTTTACACGTTTAACTGCATGTTCAACTGCTTCACTTTTAATTTCGTCAAGATTAATTTCAATTTTTCGCTTTCCTTCTTTTTGTTTAATGTCCTGTGTTCTCCTGCAACTCATACTCTGTTCGTTCAATATTTCTCTGTAGACAACGTTTTTAATGAGATTATTTTTTCGTCCCTTTTTTAGATAGACAAATACACAATTATCGCTTGGTGCACGTGAAAATACGACGTAGATTTGTCCATGTGCGAAAGCATCCTGTTCCAAATAAATGCCAATTCTTTTGAACGTTTGGCCCTGAGCTTTGTTGATAGTGATTACGAAGGCAGGCGTTACGGGGAATTGGCGTCTCCACATAGTAAATGGGTATTCACTGTCACAATATAGTTTTATACGTGGAATGAAAACAATTTCCCCGCAATGATCTCCCGTTATGACCATACATTGAAGGAGGTTGTTGGTCATCTGCTGTACTAATAAACGTGTTCCGTTAACTAATCCTTCGCAAACGCTTAAGTTACGTACCAACATGACAATAGCGTTCTTACGTAGTCGCAAATTATGTGGGGGCAGTGATCGTGGTCGCAAAGTGTTTAAGTATTCGGGTGTCACCATTTCACTGAACTTTTCTTTGTCCGAGTCTTCGACACCATCAATGCTCGAGTAGATTCGCTCAGTCTTTTCGTCGAGTAAGTCAACAACTCTCTCATTTATTTCGTCGACGTCACAATTTCTTGCAGCAAGGATTGCGGTAGTTTTGAGCATTTCGATGTCATTGTTTCTTATGATATCTCCGCAAATCTTTTCGACTAAATCGTCCGTACAAACCATGTTTTCAGGCACTTCTACCATGTCGTCGTGGTCGTTGAGGCGTCCTTCGCCGAGGTCGAGTAAGAATTTAGTCCATTTTATAGCTTGGGGTGTGGCGCGCATGTTTTCAGACAATGATTAAAGTGTTTCCACAAAGTCGAATATTTTATTGTTGAATACATTGTTGACGTTTTGTTTGAATTGCGTAAGACAGGTAAAATCTGTCTAAAGTCTCCACCGAGCAACATAACTTTACCTCCAAAGGGTAAGTTACAACGTGTGAAGTCTCGCAAAGTTCTATCGAGTACATCCATACAATACCGTGGTGCCATTGGTGCTTCGTCCCAAATAAATACGTCTGTATCTATCAATTCTTCTCCTCTGTTATCCGTTATCGAAATGTTGGTGTTAGAGTCAGGCAAAACAGGAACGGGCAGCCCGGCTACTCTGTGGACAGTGTTTCCTTTAGGCAACAAACTTGCTGCAATACCTGTATAAGCCATCGTAGTGACTTTCTTTTGTCGTCCTACTAACAAATGGTACAATGTTTTATATGTGTAAGTTTTACCGCATCCTCCTGGACCATCAATGTAGAAGTACGGGTTTTTGACAGTTGGTTTTCCGTCTATATGATTAAGTATTATGTCAAAGATTTCCTTTTGTTTCTTGTTCAATGATTTGTACATTTCTCCACCAATTCCAATGTGTTCATCAACAGTTAATTCTTTGTTACTTACTGTCTGTAATTTTTTAATTTCCTGAGGCAGTGTTGGAAAGTCCTTCAAACTTTTCCCTTCAATAATTAACAATTCATTAATATTAGCATGAGCTTTGTCACGTGCGTCAGAGTCAGAAATTTTATCTTGTTTTTTAAAGTCTTGCGCCATTATATCGATGAAATCATTGAAAAGCTCTTCGGGGTGCAATGGGTGACAATGCATTAGAATCTGAAGAAACAAAACACGTAGCTGATAAGGCATTTGGTAGATCGCACCTTCTTGCATGCAACGTTTCCATTCAGCGTCATCTTCGATTAGTCCACGTGCTAAACAGGCTTCTGTGAATGTTTGGTAAGTGACATTGTCGTAAGTCTTTAAGTCCTCATAGTTTTTTGCGCCTTTCACATTCATCAAAAGAACACGAAGATGGAATGTTTCTTGATCTCTAGGGCTTACACTATAAACGCGTCCGATTGTGTGTTTACCATCTCTTCGTGGAAACCATGACTTCTGTTTCTTCAAGTTCGTCTTTTGTTCGTATTCGACAGTGGACGCTCCCTTTTCTTCTTCATCATCGATACCTTTCATTTCTGCTCTCCACGTATATTGCTTTGGAATTTCGAAATAATAATACTTTCGTGCGTTTTGGTCCTGTTTGTTCAATTCGAAATATTCAAGGAGCATTGTTGAACCGGCAATTGCTTTTCGAATGTCTTCGTATGAAGCTTCTTCTCCAAATTCGACGGTTTGTGCGTTCGGCAAATGCACAGGTAGACGTATGATTGCATGACTGCGCCTGTGCATTTCATTCTCAAGAATGCGATGTACTGCTTCTGGAACAGTGATCATGCGACTGTCTTGGTAGCTGGTGATCTCGTCGTAGTGAAGCTCATCTCCTTCGATGATTGTATAGTTTGTCAAATCACCACCTTTAAAAGCATATTTGAATAGGTACTTTACTGAAGTAATCGATGATACAGACTCAACATTGATGTGACAGTTTAATTCCTGCATCAAATACGGACAGTATGGAACAACGTCTTGATTTGTTGCAACAAATCCATTTTTTGCTGAGTAAGTGCGTCCATTATTTTGTCTTTTGTAGATTGGATAACCGTCTTCGACGATTATTGTGCAAGGAGAATACTGTTTGGGAAAACCTTTAGTACACTCATTTCCCTTCATGCAACGCGGACTACATTGATGAATCATGTTACGCGTAACAATGTCGTAAAGATTTGGTTGTGTTTCGGGGTCTGGTAGTTCAGCGCAAATGAATTTGTCAACATCTTCATCAGTCTTAATTTTTGATCCTTCTTGGAGATTTAAAAGGATATGTGCATGCGGAAGTCCTCGCTTCTGAAACTCAACTGTGTACACGTAAGCAAGGGACTTTTCCATAACTGAATGTTTGGTCAGCAAATCCATCAAGTGTTTGAGTTTCAACTTGAATACTCTGTCAACGAAGTCGGGTCTGTCTGGTGGTGTTTCATGTGGTTCGAGATTTTCGCAAATTTCACTCCAATTAGGATTGGTCGTAATGGTGATGAACAAACACGGCGTGCCGAAAGCAGCGACCATTGCCATTGCGTCTTGGTACAGTTCCAACATGTATCGTGGCGATCCAACGAACGATGAGTTCAAAACTTTAATGCGCCCGAGTTTTTTCTTCTTTTCTTTTGCAAGCTTTTCCAAGTTTGCTTTCAAACTACTGCACTTATCTACACGTTTACCTTGTTGGAGTTGATACCTCAAGTAGTTGATAACGTCTTTCTCACGTTTAATTTCAGTATCAACCAAGTATTGTTGGAAAAGTTTCCCACTTTTTGTGATTGGATTAAATTCCTTTTCGCGAGTAGCGATTCTATAGCGAGCGAACATTCCTCGTGTTAGACGATCACGAACTTTAGCATCTTTCAGTTTCAGGTCTTTATGCCATTGCATTGTGCCGTAAGGAAACAGAAGGGGATAGACGAAGGGTTCAACGAATGGATTCATTGTCGAAAGACGTCTGAGTCTTTGCTCCTTGGTACTGTAAACAACAACATACGAATCAGGAATGTCACCGTCGTCGGTTTTAGGACACACAACAGCGACGTCATTGCTCCATTTCGGATTGTACCTGTTTTTGTCGTCTCCAGGAAGCATCGACATAACCAAGTTTAGCTCCGGTTCAGACTCGTTGTTACGCTCAGCGTTTTCTTTTTCAAGCTTGTATTGGTAGTTCATCATGGGATAGGATTCTGCGTGGACGTTAATGCGCGAAATTATATTAGTTAATTTCGTGACAATTTCTTCTTTGATGTCATCTTTGGTGTCGCCTTTCGAATTCTGACGTGCATTTTCGATTCTTTGTTTGACGGCTTCTTCTTCGTCGATCATAAACAGTTGACCAAAAGTTGCATTCTCATTATCTTTCGGAAAAGATGCCGCATTCATGTTATAATAAATTTGGCCATGCAATTTAAAACAATATGGCCCTGGTCGATTAATTCCGAAGTCCATGAGATTCGCTTGAAATGATGAGAATGCAAGCATGTTGTTGTAAACACGACATTTGTTGCGAAAATGTCGAAGAGAAAAGAGTTTTCTAAGTTCATCAGGATATTCAGGCAACGAATCAAGCACAACCTTTCCGTGTGCACAACAATCATAAAACGATTTACTGGAACGTTGAGTCGATTCATCGAGCCAGTGAAGCGCTTTGCAATGAATACATTCCTAGTTCATAGGTCCGAGATAATGTTGTTGATGTTCGTCGTTCATAAAATGTGCTGCTATTAGCAGTCTTCCTCGGTTCTTCATTACTAATTTACTTTGATATCTAATAATTTCCTTTTCAGCGTCTTGTTTTATTTTCTCCTCTGTTCTTACCGAATAAGTCTTTCTACGTGTGTCGTTAATATGGTCTCGTCTATCAATGTAAGTTTTACTTCGCTCTTCTTTATTTCTTAAATAGGTCTGATGTAGTACTTCTTTACGTCGCTGTTCAGAGGCCAACTGTTCTTGTTCAGTCAACTTTTTACGTCCAGCCCCACCCTTGCAAATCTTCGTCTCAAAATCGATCATAATCATAATATATCGAATGAGTATCACTTTACCTTGTTGGAGTAGGTACTTCAAATACTTTATAACGTCTTCTTTCACTTTCCTGATGTTTTAGGACAACTGTCAGAAAATTATCAATAATGCGATTCCACGTGCTTCTTCTGGAGCAGTGATAATGCGACTGGCTCGGTAGTGAAGCGTTATTTGTTTACTCGGCATTGTTGTGTTCCACAACAATGCCGAGTTTGTTTATAGTTGACATTGTTGATGACGTAATTTATTGATGACAACGAGGAATCACAAATTTTTATAGTTTATTATTTATTTAGTGTTCTGTCTGACGACAGGTCCATATGAACAGGATCCTTCCATCCTTTTCTCTGACTGGGACCTGTTCATATACGTTCTTGGCAGATGATCCAGAAGTGGTTTGCCATTGCCTTCTTCAGTGTGTGAATGGAGTAATTGTTGGGATGCCACGGAGGAAAACTCCGTGTTGCCTAGACCACGGCCTTGCCCAACACAAGTTATAAATTCGGGCACCGCCGGGAATCGAACCCGAGTCCCCCAGGATTACAAGGCCAGCGTTCTAACCGCTAGACCACCGTGGCTGTCATGTATCGAGTATGCCATTTATTATGCTACGTGTTCGGGTATGCCATATGCTGTGTCCCTCGAAGGAAGTTGTTACGGAATTTGTTGTGATATTAAATTTCACAAGTTACGTTTCTTATAAACATCTGACGCTGCATTCGTATTGAGCCTCTACAGACAAAACTCATCAAAGTAAAATCTACAAACGCGGTTTCTTCCTCTAAGAACACACATAACATCACAATTACAGGCGGTTTTAAAATGCTAATATACGAGGCGCGTCCCAAAAGTAAGTTTCCCACTCGTCCCACAGCTAGCAAACCTTATATTGAGCGAAGCGACTGTGTGTACGTGATAGAGCAATGACGTAGCATGGCGCATGCACTAAAGGCACTTCCCGCGTTCTCACAGTAGCATTGTTTTAGCTGTTGAAGATGGAGGTTCTTATTCCAGCTCCCGCCGACTGTGAAGTGCGGTCAGTGATAACGCTAGGCCGCACACGGCTCGACGGACAGTAAGTCTCCTGCAGGAGTTCAGCTGGGAGGTGTTTAATCATTCACCCTACAGCCCGGACCTCGCTCCCAGTGATTTCCATCTTTTCCTACACCTCAAGAAATTCCTGTCCGGTCAGCGTCAGCGTTTTGAGAATGACAGAGAGGCGGAGATGGTTGTCACACAGTGGTTCCAATCCCAGGCGGCAGACTTCTACGACACAGGTATTCAAAAGTTGGTCCCACGGTATAACAAATGTCTCAATTCCGGTGGCGAATATGTTGAAAAATAGCTGGACACTTTCTGTATCTGTTGCAATAAATATTTCCATGAAATTGTGTTTTGTTTCTGTAAACGGCCCCAGGGAAACTTACTTTAAGGACGAGCCTCGTATTATGTTATTAAACATGTAAAAGTTGAAGGAAAATAAAAGAACAATAACTCATGAAGCAGAATGAAACGACGATTACACGTGAAATTGTACCAACTATCGAGCATTTGAAATTGGATAATGTCAGTGGATCAGACTGGTCCATGAAATTAAAGTTATCACAACATTGATTCTAATTTAGATAGACATCTAATATTAATTGAAAATATAATTTATATAAATTAATTACGGAGATTGTTTTAAATCGTGTCTTTACTCCGCGTATTGGACACTACACTCACGTGATACTTTAGCATCGATGTGATTGGTGTGACGCCACAAGGGCGTTATAGGAGGACTCGTGAGTACTCTTTCATTTTCTGATAAATAGTTGTAATTTTAAGCACAATTTCCCTTATTACGGTAACATTAATCATTCAATAAATTATTCGATTTTTGTCCGTCTAATCACAAATCATATATAACATTTACAATTAAGATAATTAAAATATCATTTTGATGTTCCTCATCGAATAATCGATTTACATTTGGAACATCGATTGTTCGATGAGGAACATCAAAATGATATTTTAATTATCTTAATTGTAAATTTTATATATGAATTGTGATTAGACGGACAAAAATCGAATAATTTATTAAATATTAGTTTCACAATATGATGCAACTATATCATCTTATTAATCATTCAGTTATAAATGAATAATAAATTAATTGTAGAAAAATGGAAGGTTTTGTGTTAAGTACATGGACATTAAAGGTGACGTAACTGTTGTTTTAAATTTTATCATCACAATAATTTCAATTTAAAGAGACATCTAATATTAACTGAAAACGTGTGAAATATACTTTGACATAAAATACGTAGAACCAAATATAATTTATTCACATCCAACAATATCGATTACATTTATATAAATTAACAATCATGGCAATGCAATGTTAATTAAAGTATTTTAGCAGTAAATTAAAGCACATTGTAGGCCTGTAAAATACATTCTAAATTTATGTAATTTATATAGTACTGAAATGGATGAAATATTTCTGTTTATGTCAAAGATTGGTGTAACTTCATTGACTGAATTATAATTTGAAGAGGGATTAACTTGTAGGCTTCTAGCACTGATAGTATTGTTATTTGTAAAACGAACGTCAATTCTTTTTAATTTTACATGTTACCAGGTTTAAATATCCCCCCATACCAGTTATATTGATTTTAGATTTTTTTGATGGTTTCCCTTAGCTCCTCCAAGTAACTGCAAAGACTGCGTCATCTGTCAGAGATTTTATAAATTTTACAATTTATGCCCCTTGTCTCCTTATTAGTTTTATTTCCCAGCTTTCTCCTTTATTTATGGGACCACAGATTTCTCTAATCATCCTTCTTTCAAATATTCTAAGGGCCTTTATTTCTTCTGAAGTCATTGTCGAAGTTTCTGACCCATAACTTAAAATAGATTTTATTAAATTTTGAATATTATTCATTTAGTGCTTTGGGAAAAAGTTTAGTGTGTGCACAATAAGTGGTTTGCTGTCATAATTTTAAAATGAAAGTCTTTCCGCATTTTATTTCTATTCTCTATAACTGATCCCAACATGTAAAACTTTCAACAACTTCAAAATTAAAATCACCAGTTGTTAGGTATTGCTTGTAATGAGGGCATTTTCAGGTATTCAGAATTTAATTAATTAATTTGTAGATACATTTTTCTTCCCTCAGTTTCCGATGCAAATGATAATTTTTAAATCGTGGAACATTACTTACAACCAAAACAATGCCATCAACATTAGCACAAATTTGTTTGGATTTGTAAATGACATTTCCTTTTCCAATCAGGTCCTTATTATTTTTTCTGGTTTTTCATTAGATCCTAAAGCTATAGATAATTTATTTCTACATATGATGTCAAAAGCTTGCCTGAAATAAATAAATCACTTTCCCCACTGTTTGCCTCATCACCAGTATTTGGTCATGATTTTTCTAATTTATCAAAATCCGCATCAGTACACCCCTCCTATCTCTTTCATGTGTGTAATTAGTCTTTAAAGAATAATATATGATAGAATTTTGTATGGCACAATTAATAGGATAATCCTTCTATAATTATTGCATTGAGACTCATCCTCTCTTAAAAATTGGGCATAACAAACCCTCTGTCCATTCTGATGGTATTTTTCCACGGACCCATATCGTAAATATTAATTTATATATTCTAACGAATAAGACTTGACCTCCATGTTTTGATAATTCATTAGTAATAGAACCTTCACTTGGAGAATTATTATTTTTAGTCTATTTACCTTCAACTTTTTATTACATAAAATTTCATTTATCTCATAAGTCAAATTTCTCCCAAGAAACTAAAACAAGATGGATGGATGGAAAATATTAGCTATTCCTGTTGTTGGGGTACTATTACTTGCATCAAATACAGCAAAACTAATATGTTAGTCGCTTTTGGAAATAACTTATCAGATAATTCGGAAAAATACTGAAATACAAAAACCTTGTCGAGGTCCTTTATTACTCATCACCGTTAAATTATCCACTTAGGCAAACTGAACTAATAGATTATCATTTTCACTAGTTTCATTATATGTAGTGTATTTACCTTGAACTTATTTACAAATTTAACAATTTTCAGTTAATTTGGTGCCAAGTTATTGTGGTGTTGACTTGTGATTACACAAATGTCTATAATTTTTTTAGATACAGAAAAAAGACTGTAGGCTGAATTTAATCCTTGACTGTTCTGTTTGTGTGTTCCAGAACCAACTATAACTGAGAATTTTATGAAGTTTATACTAGATGACAAAGGTAAGACCTCTCTCTTCGCAAGAAAGTAACTCGAAGTGAGTAACGATTCTGTCACGTTTGCTCTGGTATCATCTTCAGATTTTAATTTTTCTTACTTATAAATAGCTATTATTGAAAATGTTTTATTATTTCAGCTCCTCTTTAGGACATTTTAGATTGTTCAGATAAAACAATGTAGGCTGAATATAATCCTTGACTCTGTTCTGTTTGTGTGTTCCAGAACCAACTGTGACGAATGAGGTGATTCAGGAATGTATTACCAATATCATATATTATCCCAACATCTCATTTGCAACTGAATCTACATCTGAAGTGGACGTGTCGTTCTCGTCAGTTATTCCGGAAGAAGGCGGCAAGAAAAGTGACACCAAGAAACGCTCCTTTGTATTTGCTTCTACAGATACAAATGAGCAATGATTTTGGCATGTGTCCTCTGTTATAAATAGAATTAATCAAAATGGTTTATTATTCGAACTAATCTTTAGGACATTTTGGATTCTTCGACAAATTTTTGCCTTCAGTACAAAAGTTGATCAAAATCAGTCCATTGGTTTTCAAATCATAAAATGACAGCATGAGTCCATGAACTCCATTTATCTCTGCAATTTCTGCTAATAATATTCCTGCATCAATGAATGTCTACTTGGCAATTTGTGTTCAACTTACTGCCTAAGAAACACTTTTGATCCTGTAAAATATCCATTATGGTTGCTTAAGATGTCTGTAATTCTTCAGAAAAGAAAAAAGTTTGGAAACAGTCATGTTTTTTATACTGTTGACCATATTTTGATTCTTATAGTTTTAAAACTGTTATGTATGGTTCCACTATTCTTTCAGGAAATAAAGATGACAACATGCTCCAGGCTTACCACCAGCACAAAATACCAGTGCAGCGAAAGAAACATTGTTAATGGAAGAGACAAGGAAAACATGAGAAAAAACACCAAAGTGTCATCTTTCTCAGATATTAAGATATTGTAGGTGCGTCATATTGTGATTTATTTAAATAGTATTAAAAATATATTAAAATTGGCCGTCAATCACAATATAAGATAATTAAAAGATTAAAATATCATTTTTCGTTCCGTATCGAGTACTCGATTTACATATGGAACATTTATGACATGTTTCGGCTATCATAGAGCCGTCATCAGGTGTTATGTTATAAACTTTTTAACTGAATTACTGATTTTTAATGCTTTTTAGTTTTCATTTTTCTTATCATTTTCTCGTCCTTCATATTGTATCTTTCTCATGTGCGGAATCAGAGAGTCCCTAGACCGCCCAATGCATTCATGATTTACTCCAATGAATGGCGCAAAAGATTGGCTCTTCAGCACGCTCATGAAAATAACAAGGATACCAGTGTGAGGTAAGTAGCAATACAAAGTGTACTTCAGAACAATTACTTGTTAACAACTTAATGTACAGAGCATTCGTGAACGACAAATTGTCTTCAAAGCCATTCAGATTCAGCGGACCCATTATTTGAAGTTTCTAATGTGGTGTGGGTTTAGCTTTTGCTTTTGTGGTGATAGATGCCAACATTATTTCACAAAATCTTTTACTTGAATTGCTATGGTATTATGCTATCACAGGAAAATCATTTTAAAAGTTAAGATAATTGAAAAGATAACATGAATATAAATTAGGTACATATTTTCATGATTTTATGTTCCAACCAACATTGACTATGGCCTATAATGAATTCTTCTAGGGCTACCAACCATGTAGGGTAGTTTACTGGAGTAAACACTGACATTTCGAGAGTACAGAGCACTATGAGGAGAGGGAGGATGAACCTTAAAAGGAACAGCTTTTGTATAATAACTGCAATATCGACCTTAACCATGAGTGCCACTTAATTCACTGTTACATTTGTAGTCTGATTAATACGCTACAAGAACATTGGATGATGAAGAGCTGCTTCATTCACTCTTGTGAACAGCAAAAGGTCGAAGTAAAAACACCTAAAAACAAATGAAATTTTTTCTCAAACTGGGGAACAATAAAACATGGAGTTCCCCAAGGGTAAATTTTAGGGTCCTTGCTTTCTATAATATACATAAATGACCTTCCACCAACAATAAAAACAATAAATACTTCAACAGAACCCATAATATTTGCTGATGACACAAGCGTCATAATTT
The DNA here is from genome assembly GCF_977971745.1 of Zootermopsis nevadensis. NCBI lineage: Eukaryota > Metazoa > Arthropoda > Insecta > Blattodea > Termopsidae > Zootermopsis > Zootermopsis nevadensis. The sequence continues at coordinate 6,818,696 of NW_028259153.1, read as the reverse complement.
CAAATAAAAATTTTGATGATTTCTGTTCAACATCAAACATAGTTCTGTCTCATATGCGTAAATGGTTTACTGCTAACAAGCTGGCCCTAAATCTAGATAAAACGAATATAATAAAATTTATAACAAATAACTCGCCACAATGTGCTTTAAGTATTAGATATGATGGGAAGTATATACAAGAGTCAATAAATACAAAATTCTTGGGTTTGCAAATTGATAATCACCTAAATTGGAATAATCATATTGATAAACTGATACCTAAGTTAAGTGGAGCATGTTATGCAGTTAGATCTCTGTTGCATGTCAGCAACACTGACACACTCAGATCAGTATATTTTGCCTATTTTAACTATTTAATGAAATATGGAATAATTTTTGGCGAAAATTTATCAAACATCTAAAAGATATTCACTTTACAAAAGAAAATTGTTAGATTATTGGCTGGTGTGAAACCTAGGAATTCATGTAGAAGTCTATTTAAGAGATTAGAAATCTTACCTCTTCCATGTGAATACATATTCTCATTAATGAACTTTATTGTAAATAACCAAGAACTCTTTCAAACTAATTCTGCTATACATCCTGTCAACACAAGGAATAAAAATCAGCTTCATAGACCAATTGCCAACCTCTCCTGCTTTCAGAAGAGAGCATATTATGCAGGGATCAAAATTTTCAACAGTCTACCATCAAATCTCACAAATCTTGTAAATAAAAAGGCACAATTTAAACCAGCATTAAAAAGATACTTAATTACACACTCCTTTTACTCTGTCAATGAATTTATGTTGTTTACAAATAAGTCGTAATTTATCTATTGTATATAATGGGTGGATTTATTTGTAACTTATCTTACTTCATGTGAACCCTTTGTTTGTATTATGTGTAATTTATATAATAGTATGAATTATACTTTATAATACGTATGTATTGTATTATTATGACTTATTCTATATCCTATTGTCATCTGACTAACTTATGGATCCATGGAATGTAATAAAGATGTATGTATGTATAGCACTCCTCTTCCAAAAAGACAAGTCCTTCCTGAGAAGTCAACATTTGTCCAGTCACTCAAGAAATTGCAAACATTTTATAGAACCTGAAGGTTCGTTACCATGTTCACAAGGGCCTGCCACTGGTCCCAATCTTGAGCCAGATGAATCCAGTCCATGCCATTCCATTCTCGTCTAGATCTTCTGGTTGTCTCTTTCCATTTGGTTTGCCTACCAAAACCCCGCGTGTCTTTTAAATGGGGGCTACATGCCCTGCCAATTTCTTCTCCTTGTGGAACTTTCTCCAGCCTCCTAGCATTTCATCCCATTTGGGTCCAAATATTCTCCTCAGCCACTGTTCTCAAACACCCTCAGTCCACGTACCTCCCCCTGTGTAATAGAGAGTAGAGTAGAGTAGAGTTAAGTTTATTTACATTCCATAGACCCTTCTTAGGACTCAACCAAAGGATGTAGAACATGTCATTTCATACAATATACATACACTTCAGAAGTTTCAACACAAGAACAAGAACGTATTTCACATATCAATGTACATAAATTTCAGATTCTGCAATACAAGTATGAAAAATAATTTTACAAATTAATATACATAAACCTCAGAATTTTAAATATAAATACAAAACTTGCTTTACATATACGTAGATCAACATTCAAACCCATAAAAAAACTATGGGCAAAATCAAGGTTTTGTATATATTTAATTGTACAATTTTAGATAGAGAAAAAGGTTCTGAGCTGAAAGGAATCTACCTTTAGGTAATGTTATGGTCCGACCGTAAGTTCGCACTACATCAGCTGGAAACGGAACTATGATCCAAGATGGCTTCTTGCAGAGTGGCCAACTTCGCAAATTCAAATCACCGATAAACCGTGCAGGCTGTAAAATTGTTCAACAGATGGCGAATGTATTTAGCTTTCAGGTACCTGCGGTGAACGTATTTGTACGGAGTTTTGATAGGTGTGTCAGTGTGTTTCCACTATTAGTTGAGTATTCTTCATCGGAAGAGACATCCGAAGAATCCGAAGAGCTGTATCCTTCCTCGTCCTCAAGTTGTCGCTTATCAGTATCAATATCCGGTTCCTTCAATAATTTGTGTACTTCAGAAGGTAAATGTGGCTTCCTCGCTCTTGAGGCCGGTTTAATCTTCGATATTAAATGATCAGAAGAAAACAGGAACATCTTCTAAATTTCGTTCGCGCGAACATTTCCTGGCGTGATCGAGTCTGTATCTTTGCAAATCTTTGTGCCTAGCCATCTTCAGATAACAATCCGATAGGCAGATTCTATAATTTGTCCGCCATGAATCAGTATCTTGTGGACACTTGCAGGCATATAGTACCATGGATATAAATTAACATACAAATTCGCTGTTTCCATGGCATATTTATTAAATGCCTCAACATTCACTGTGTATCCATAGGACAAGGTGTACAAAAATTATAGAAAATCGGCGAATAAGATCTTCATTAATTCCAGAAATATTCACTGATACTTCAGGATTTTCCACTAAAGGCTGAATTTGTTTCCGTTTTCCTCAATCACTACATTCTAGAAAAAGTTTTCTTCGCCTACCCCTGACTGCACTTGTCGATGGATCATTCCAGTTACACTCGCAACTAAAATTCTATGTGAACATCGGAAAGATTAAAAATAATCAATAAAAGCGCCATATATACAAAAAGAATATAGATATTTATACAAAACCTATTACAAAATATACTACACACCTTCTTCAATAACGTCCATTTAAAATATCAAAAGATATTTCTTTCGTCCGTTGGTACAAGGATTTTGCTTCCAGGCTGTCTGGAACACGACTACCAACATAAACATCTCTTCCGCCGTCAACACCAACAAATAAGAGAAGTTGGAGTGCGCTAGTCCTGTTTAAAACACGTATTCATGCCATTTTCTTATAGAAGGGATCTTTATTAACAGAAACCAAGCAAAAATACTGACATATTTAAATGTGAGAGAAATCATTCTTTTCCTGCTAGAATCGCAATCTATCCCACGTGCGGCGGTGAGGAGGAAGAAGGAGAATGTCTTCTGGACGTTGCGGCGTAGAAACTGAGTGGCATTTCAGACGTACTTACTGCCTTCTTTCCTTCAATATGGAGGCAGTAAGCACCTCTGAAACGTCCGATAATTTCTACGAGACAACATCCCAGAAGACGTGCGTGGTTTTTGTACTAATTTTTAAGTGCGGTTGTACCGAGGTGACAGTCAATCGATCTGGAGGGAGAAATAGAATCCCTTTCCAAAACTTCTTTGTTTTAATACATAAAGACGACCGACAAAGTCCAGAAGAAATTTGGTAATGCCCGGAACATTGAAAGCTGCTGTGTGTTGCTCTGTCTGAAATAAACTGTAACAAAGATCTTCGCGAGAAATGTTTCATTGGTAGGAGAGAATCGTTCGATAATTTATGCATACGTTAATTTGCTTGTTTTAAATAAAATCGCGGTGCGTTCTTGAAATGAGAAATGAATTTTAACCACGAGCCATTGATTCTGTTTTCCAAGAGACGTGTCTCACGTCTTGTTACGAGCTGTGCCCTCTTTCAGTTTTTAGACTATCAAATCTTTCCGTTTGTCTTGCACTGCAAAACCCTTAATTTGTAATAGGAAATTCTTTGCTGGTTGGTGATCACTTTTAAAGGCCTCGTAGAAACATCGGCTTTTCTTTTAAGTTGTTTATTGTCTGGAAAATCTTTTGACAGAACAAATAATTTCATATTATTAATTATGTCGAGTCTCTCACTTTCTGTTGTTGTGTTCAGACGTGTTTGTGGTGAGCTCCTGTATAAGGGTTGAAAATGGGTTGTTACCTGGAAGATTACCGGGCGAGAGTGGGTAGCTGGGCAGGTAGATGCTTGTGGCGTGGATTGCCTAGGCATGGTGACGCTAACCAAACTACTGGTCACTGCTTGGGGTTGACGATGTTGAATTCCTTGGTTATAGCTGTATTACTGGTAATCGGAGGAGTAGAAAGAAATCCCGGTCCTGTTGCGGAAGGGGATAGTTCTGTGAAACTTTTATGTACTGGCTGCGGCAGGAACCTAAGATCCGGAATCCAATGTGAGTCATGTGGACGCTGGTTCCATTATAGTTGTGGGAATGTGAAGTCTCAAGCAGCTGAAAGGGAGAACTGGAGCTGTGGTAAGTGCAGGGCTGCAAGTGTTCGAATGCTTCAGGATCAGCTAAATAACGCGCTGCGGCAAATTGATGAACTGAGGATGAGAAACAATGAACTTGAAGAAAAGTTGCGAATGGCGGGAGCTGGGAAAAAGGTTATAGTGCCCGAAAAGCGAAAGGCTGCAACGTGCATGGTCCTGGGAGACTCAATTGTGCGCAATGTTGGAGGAGAGCACACAGATATGACGGTGGAGTGTTTTCCGGGTATTAGAACGGAGCAGTTGCACAGAAGAATAGAAGGGACGGATCTAGGCAGTCCAGAAACTGTTATTATTCACGTGGGTACAAATGACCTAAGATCGACGAGAAATTTGGACTTGGTAATGGGAGAGGTGTACTCGCTGGTGACTACAGTAAAGAATAAATGTCGGAACTGCAACCTTGTCCTCAGTGGAGTGCTAAGGCGTAGAGATGTGTCATGGCGGCGTATTGGTGCTCTAAATGAGAGATTAGACTGGGTTGCAAACGTCCTTGGAATTACATTTGTTGATCCGAACAGCTGGATACAGGAAGGGGATTTTGCTGGGGATGGACTGCATCTGAATGGACGGGGAAGGAGACGATTAGGACAACTGTACGCTAGAGTTAGTGGACTTGATGGTGGAGGAGCAGCACGAAGGAAGACGTGACACGTTTGGGTGGACGGCACTCACAGAACGAGGACAACCAGGGAAACGCGGCATTCATCAACTGGAGAACAGAAGGCTTTGCATGAAATAAGGGGAACAGAGACGAGTAAATTGGTGAGTAGGGAAATAGAAGCTAGGGCAGGGGCAGAAACTTTAACTTCGGTAGCAGCATATAGGGTTGAAGGCAAGTCGTTAGTGGTGCTGCAGGTTAACTGTAGGAGTATCTATAATAAAGCCTTAGAGCTTTGGAATTTAGTTGACACGTATAAACCCGATATTGTTATAGGCACGGAGTCTTGGCTTAAAGAAGATATTAGCAATGCTGAAGTTTTTAGGACAGATTTTACAACTTTCAGGAGAGATAGGTCTGCCCGTGGTGGTGGGGTTTTCATATGTGTTAAACATTTCATTGCCTGTACGGAGTTATGGGTAGATGAGGATTTTGAGATGATTGCGGTAGAAGTGAAAGGAATAGATACAAAATATTCGTGGGAAATTATAGGAATATACAGAGCTCCTAACGAGGACATGCAAGTTTTTGAACGATTGGCAGCACGAACTAGTCATTTAGGAAATTCTACGAAGCGTAGTATCATTGGGGGTGATTTAAATTTGCCCTACGCAGATTGGAAGGGAAACGTGGAAGGTACTAGCAGAAATCAGGCATTTATAAATAGACTGGTATGGGAAAATGGGTACAAGCAGGTAGTCGATAGGCCAACCCGAGGGGATGCATTGCTGGATGTTTACCTGGTCCGGCCTGAAAGTTCGCTCACCTCTTGCAGCATTGTGCAGGGGATCAGTGACCACAGTGGGGTAATATTAGAAGTGGAATGGGAAGAAAAAATCCGTGAACCGCAGGTAGAAAGATTAGTCCCCATGTTCCATAAAACAAATGTTTTAGGATTACAAAGCTTTCTTCGGGAAAAGTTTAAATTATGGGCTGGAAATGGTAGTAGCGTGGAAGAGATATGGGAAAGCTATAAGGATATAGTCTTCGAGGGTATCGATCGTTTTGTACCTCAAAGAATCCTGAGTAAAAATCCGGATCCGGAATATTATACCAAGGAAGTGAAACGTCTGAAGGTAAAGGTGAGGAGGGTTTATAATAAGAGAAATTCTGGAGGGCAGTACCAAGCGGAGCTGAAACGGTTATCCAAGGAGTTGCTGATAGTAAAAAAGAAGGCTCAGGAGACATTCTTAACTTCGGTCTTGCAAAGAGAGGGGAGAAGCTGGACAGAGTTTTACAAATATGTTAAAAGACGTAAGGGTAATAGAGAAACTATTCCGGCAATCAAGGGCGTTAAAGGAAACCTCATCACAGATCAAACAGAAAAGGCCAACTCCCTTAACGCTTATTATGCGTCGGTATTCAGTTGCGAACGGATAATTTCGCTAAATAACCAGCTAATCCAATCAACAGATTCAGATAAAACGTTTACCATTAGTATCAATATCATAAGGAAACGGATAGCAGCAATCGGGAAAAATAAATCCGTCGGATCAGATGGCATCCCCGGGGAAATTTTAAAGTTAGGTGGGGAAGCAATGATTCCATACCTTGCGCGTCTGCTGGAGGTAACGATGAACAACAATTCTATCCCAGGGGACTGGAAGAAAGCTATAGTGGTCCCTATTTATAAAGGGGGAGATCGATCGGTAGTTGGGAACTATAGACCGGTCAGTTTAACCTCGGTGGTTTGCAAGCAAATGGAGCACGTTATAGCAGGGTATCTAAGGCAAGTCTGGGAAAGGAGTGAGTGGTTATATGAGGGTCAACATGGGTTTAGACCAGGGTACTCATGCGAAAGTCAAGTAGTCACGGTTTGTCAAGATGTTGCTGATTCATTGGACGAGGGAATCAGGACTGATGCGGTTATAATAGATTTCTCAAAGGCATTCGATTTAGTCCCACACGATAGGCTGATTACAAAAATTGCTGCAACCGGTGTGGACTTGAGGGTAGTGTTATGGGTAAAGGAATTTCTCTTAGGACGTTCGCAAAGAGTAAGAGTGGAAGGACAGCTATCTCATGAAGTCAGGGTAACGTCAGGGGTGCCGCAAGGGAGCGTATTAGGTCCCTTGCTATTCCTAGCTTATGTTAATGATATTTGGAAAAACATTGATTCAAATATACGGCTTTTCGCTGATGATTGTATAGTATACAGGAAAATAATGGATAGTAGTGACATTGATAAGTTACAGACAGATATGAATAGATTATGGGAATGGGCGGTAGAAAATGAAATGAAGATAAATCCAGGTAAAAGTAAAGCAGTCAGCTTCAATAGAGCTAGGGTGAAGGATAAGCTGAGTTACTTTTTTGGGGATCAATTAATTCCAGAGGCAAATAGCTTTAAGTACTTAGGAATACTTATTCGCAGTGATCTGAGCTGGGCAGATCATGTGAATTATACACTAATTAAAGCATGGAAGGCTCTCCATTTCGTAATGCGTATACTAAAAAAGGGAAATAACAATACGAAACGTTTAGCTTATACGTCGCTAGTGAGACCGATACTTGAATATGGAACTGTGTGTTGGGACCCTTACAGGGAAGGACAGGTAAGAGCACTAAATCGGGTGCAGAAGAGAGCGGCTAAATTTGCTAATTTCACGAACGAATCTGGTTGGGAAACATTGGCACAGCGTAGATTGATAGCCCGAATGTGCGCCCTTTTCAAAGCATACACGGGGGGCCGGGCTTGGAAAATGATAGAGGATAGATTATTAAAGCCATGCTACCTGGGCAGGGACGATCATACTCGGAAAATTAGGACTAGGAAACAAAGAACGGATGTAGGCAAATATTCCTTTGTAAATAGGACCATAAGAAGCTGGAACCAATTACCTCCAGGCGTGCTAGAGTCTTTCCCCTGTAAATTAGGCACCTTTAGAAAGAGGGTCAGAAAAGTAGTTACAAGCTAAGGGTTATTAAGTTGGGAATAAATGGTGATAAGTGAAGTGAAGTGTCTTAGTCTCCAAGTGATGAAGGGCTGTAGTTCTTTGGGATAAAATTTTCATGTACTGAGAGCGGACTTTATATTCCACTCTTAAGTATTGTGATTAATTAGTGGATGTGTGTTTTTTTTATTGTGTCAGATGTTTTATTTTGAGTGTGGTATGTTGTATTGTTGTGTCTCATTGTATTGTTGTGTGAGTGCATCAGTTCATGACGTTTGTAATACATTACAGTTATTGTCTTATGTCTAGGTGGTATTAAGTTCTTTTTTTTAAGTTAAGTACTTGAGGTTGGATGGTTTTGTAATTTATGAGTTGGTTGATTTTGAGTGGGATGTGTTGTTTTTGTTGTGTCCTTTTTTATTGTTTTGTTCTGTCTCTGTGTTGATGTATCTCATTGTATGTTGTGTCTTATGGTTTTTGTTGTGTCCTTTGTTTATTGTTTTGTTGTGTCTCATTGTGTTGATGTATCCCATTGTTTGTGTGTCATATTGTTTTTGTTGTGTCCTTTTGTTTATTGTTTTGTTCTGTCTCTGTGTTGATGTATCTCATTGTTTATTGTGTCTTATTGTTTTTGTTGTGTCCTTTGTTTATTGTTTTGTTGTGTCTCATTGTGTTGATGTATCCCATTGTTTGGGTGTCATATTGTTTTTGTTGTGTCCTTTTGTTTATTGTTTTGTTCTGTCTCTGTGTTGATGTATCTCATTGTTTATTGTGTCTTATTGTTTTTGTTGTGTCCTTTTGTTTATTGTTTTGTTCTGTCTCATTGTGTTGATGTATCTCATTGTTCTGTTCTGTCTCATTGTTTTGTATGTTATTGTAGGACACTGCCACCGGGTATAAACCCATTTGCAGTCAATAATAAATAATAATATTACGAACTGATCAATCAGTGGAATGTACAGCCTGCGATGTGTGTTGAAATATTTGCGTTGGCTTTAAAATTTCTGTAATAGTTGTTATAAGCTCAGACATCTCTTGAAGTAGTCAAGGGTACTTAAGAAATGAGGGTGACCTTTCTATAGTTCAAATGCTCGCTGCTTGCTTTCCGATTTTTAGGTTAAATTCTTTTAAGCCTTCGCCCGCTCTTGAACCTCTCGCAGTTAATCCGGTCCCATTTGTACACATTCTGGGAGTCTTTTAAGTATTCAGGTAACAAAAATTCATCCACCACATTGACGAAAGGATACTTTTATTTGACTACGTGAGTCATAAAAACTTAAAGTTTATGAGCATGACTTGTAATTTTCTGCTCGCCGTTTCTCCAAATCGACGTTTCAGGACCCTCTTCACAACATCACTGCAGACTGACATTCTCGTAAACGGAATTAGCTCGGATGTATTTTCGAGAGGTGGTCATCCGCTCCGAAAATGCGTGTCAGCTGCTTGTGACGGCTGATTACTTGCGTATATCGGAAGTTCCTAAACTCTGTCGCGACTTATTTATGAACACGATGGACGAGATGGCCGTCGACAACTCTATCGGCATCCTGCATTTCGCAAGGTAATTGATGTTCATTTGTCATTTGCTCTGACGCCAGCCTTCGTCACTGGAGCGAATCAGCTTTACTCAAGACAGCAGCCGAATGCCGGGTCGGAGATTAAAGCCTCTGACTGAGGAATGGGAAAATTATAAAGCGTTGGCATTTTGTTATTAACGTCCCTGAAATTTAAATGATCTGATTTAACTGCGTATGTTTTGATCGTCATTATGACCAGCAGATGACTAATTTCACCATATGGAACGTTAATCGCGATCTATTGCAGAGTCATAATTAAATCTGTCTTCCTCTCGAAGTCCTTATCTTAGTTCTTTCTCTCTATGCAGCATTCCTTGCTTCTTACATAATCCTCTCATCACCAAAATCAACATTCAGCCCCACATTTTTCTGCATACAGCAAAACCTCTGTTAACCGAGCCTCGATTATCCGATTCCCGCACTAAGAGACCGAATCGGTTGCGATCGATTTCTACAGGCGAGAGTGGTTAAAGCGATGTCAACGCGGTACAGTTCATTGATCTAACCTCACCCCAGGCTTTGCTGATTATTATGAAAACTTCAAGACATTTAGATAATTCGTTATTATCGGGCAAAGTCAAGAAACAGCCCGCTGGGTCCCGTAGAAGATGAACTCCTACTCCTTCTTGTTCAGGACAACATAGCAAGCAAATCAACTGACAACGGCAGAATCACACCAGAAACTTCAGTTCATGCGATGGACAGAATGACTGATAAATTCACTATTTTAGTACAGGGACTCCCTCGAACAGCGCTCACGAGTGACTTTTGCCGACGGCTTGTGCGTCGGAAGAAAGAAAAAAGGAAGAGAGAGGAAGAGAGAGATAATTGTGACCCTGTTGTGTGTCGCGATTAACGTTCCATATGGTGAAATTAGTCATCTGCTGGTCATAATGACGATCAAAACATAAGCAGTTAAATCAGAACATTTAAATTTTAGGGACGTTAATAACAAAATGCCAACGCTTTATAATTTGCCCAGTCCTCAGTCAGAGGCTTTAATCTCCGACCCGGCACTCGGCTGCTGTCTTGAGGAAAGTTGATTCGCTCCAGCGACGAAGGCTGGCGTCAGAGCAAATGACAAATTAACATCAATTACCTTGCGAACTGCAGAATGCCGATAGAGTTGACGACGTCCATCTCGTCCATCGTGTTCATAAGGAAGTCGCGACAGAGTTCAGGAACTTCCGATATACGCAAGTAATCAGCCGTCACAAGCAGCCGACACGCGTTATGGGAGTGGATGTCCACCTCTCGAAAATACATCCGAGCTAATTCCGTGTACGAGAATGTCAGTCTGCAGTGATGTTGTGAAGAGGGTCCTGAAACGTCGATTTGGAGAAACGGCGAGCAGAAAATTACAATTCATGCGCATAAACTTTAAGTTTTTATGACTCAAGTAGCCAAATAAAAGTATCCTTTCGTCAATGTGGTGGATGAATTTTTGTTACCTGAATACTTAAAAGACTCCCAGGACGTGTACTAATGGGACCGGATTAACTGCGATTGGGTGCAGGGCCTGAGTAGGCTTAACAGAATATAATTTACAAATCGGAAATCAAGCAGCGAGCATTTGTACTATAGAAAGGTCACCTCGTTTCTTACTTATCCTTGACTCCTTCAAGAGATATCTGAGCTTATAACAACTATTACAGAAATTTTAAAGCCAACGCAAATATTTCAACACACATCGCGGGCTGTACATTCCACTGATTGATCAGTTCGTAATATGAAATTATTTGTTCTGTCAAAAGATTTTCCCGACAGTAAACAACTTAAAAGAAAAGCCGATGTTTCTACGCGGCCTTTAAAATGTGGTCACCAACCAGCAAAGAATTTCCTATTACAAATTAAGGGTTTTGCAGTGCAAGACAAACGGAATGATTTGATAGTCTAAAAACTGAAAGAGGGCACAGCTCGTAACGAGACGTGAGACACGTCTCTTGGAAGACAGAATCAATGGCTCGTGGTTAAAATTCATTTCTCATTTCAAGAACGCACCGCGTCTTTATTTAAAACACAAGCAAATTAACGTATGCATAAATTATCGAACGATTCTCTCCTACCAATGAAACATTTCTCGCGAAGATCTTTGTTACAGTTTATTTCAGACAGAGCAACACACAGCAGCTTTCAATGTTCCGGGCATTACCAAATTTCTTCTGGACTTTGTCGGTCGTCTTTATGTATTAAAACAAAGAAGTTTTGGAAAGGGATTCTATTTCTCCCTCCAGATCGATTGACTGTCACCTCGGTACAACCGCACTTAAAAATTAGTACAAAAACCACGCACGTCTTCTGGGATGTTGTCTCGTAGAAATTATCGGACGTTTCAGAGGTGCTTACTGCCTCCATATTGAAGGAAAGAAGGCAGTAAGTACGTCTGAAATGCCACTCAGTTTCTACGCCGCAACGTCCAGAAGACATTCTCCTTCTTCCTCCTCACCGCCGCACGTGGGATAGATTGCGATTCTAGCAGGAAAAGAATGATTTCTCTCACATTTAAATATGTCAGTATTTTTGCTTGGTTTCTGTTAATAAAGATCCCTTCTATAAGAAATGGCATAAATACGTGTTTTAAACAGGACTAGCGCACTCCAACTTCTCTTATCTGTTGGTGTTGACGGCGGAAGAGATGTTTATGTTGGTAGTCGTGTTCCAGACAGTTTGGAAGCAAAATCCTTGTACCAACGGACGAAAGAAATATCTTTTGATATTTTAAATGGACGTTATTGAAGAAGGTGTGTAGTATATTTTGTAATAGGTTTTGTATAAATATCTATATTCTTTTTGTATATATGGCGCTTTTATTGATTATTTTTAATCTTTCCGATGTTCACATAGAATTTTAGTTGCGAGAGTAACTGGGATGATCCATCGACAAGTGCAGTCAGGGGTAGGCGAAGAAAACTTTTTCAAGAATGTAGTGATTGAGGAAAACGGGAACAAATTCAGCCTTTAGTGGAAAATCCTGAAGTATCAGTGAATATTTCTGGAATTAATGAAGATCTTATTCGCCGATTTTCTATAATTTTTGTACACCTTGTCCTATGGATACACAGTGAATGTTGAGGCATTTAATAAATATGCCATGGAAACAGCGAATTTGTATGTTAATTTATATCCATGGTACTACATGCCTGCAAGTGTCCACAAGATACTGATTCATGGCGGACAAATTATAGAATCTGCCTATCGGATTGTTATCTGAAGATGGCCAGGCACAAAGATGTGCGAAGATACAGACTCGATCATACCTGAAATATTCGCTGTGCATCGACAGAATCACTCTGTGGACTGGAAAGACGCCGCCGTCGTCCGACCTCAACACCGCGTCACACAAGAAGTTCCTCTCTCTCAGCTCGTTCAGGCGGACCAATGCTTCGGTGCACGTGCACCTGCCGCCATCTTTACTTTGGTTTGACTCCATCTCCTGAAAAATAGTCGATCGCTGTTACAGGTTTTTCTTCATACTGACGCGTGTGCAGATCAACTGGGAGTGACTGAGTGGAAACACGATACTGAGAAGAATATCTGGTCCTGCGAGAGAGTTACTGTCAAGGGAATGGTGGAAATTGCATAATATGGAGATTTATAAATCTCTTCACTAATTAATAAATTGTAGGCTGTCAGATCGAGGGTGATGAGATGGGCGAGGCATGTAGAACACATGGCAGAGACAAGTAGTACAACTTCTAATCGGAAGACCTGACAAGAAAAGGTCACTTGAGAGTACAATGAGTTGCTGGGATAATATTAAAATGAATCTTAGAGGGTGGAGAATGAAGGCGTGGATTGTCTTCATCTGTTTGTGAATGTGGCTTAGAGGCACGGACATGAAACTTAAAGTTTCATAAAAGGCGAGGCGCTTGATTACCTGGGCTAATGTTAGATTCTCAAGCAGGGCTTCGGTTCGATGGACTCAGTTTGTTTCTTTGTTATAGAAATGTCTGTTGAGATCCAACACAAAATGACAAATCCCTAAATGTGACTAATCTAACTAACTAACTAGAAGGCTTACGGAACACGAAGTTTCATTACCGAACCAACCAAAGCCTTCCATCAGACCCTGCCCTCTGCTAACAAAATCCAGTCTCCTTCAACTCCTATCTCCCATAGATCCCGCCTGAGATTATCCTCCCATCTACGTCTAGGTCTCCCCAGACGTCTCTTCCCCTCAGGCTTCCCAAATGGTGGACCCAACCAACTAGATGGCTTACGGAACACGAAGTTTCAACACCGAACCAACCAAAGCCCTCCATCGGACCCTGTCCTGGGCCAACAAAATCCAGTCTCCTTCGACTCCTATCTCCCATAGATCCCGCCTGAGATTGTCCTCCCATCTACGTCTAGATCTCCCCAGCGGCCTCTTCTCAGGCTTTCCAAAAATTCCCGGTGCACACCTCTCGCCCCATCCATGCTCTCCACAAGACCCGCCCATCTCACTCCTCTTGGCTTAATCACCCTGAAGATGTGACTGATTTAGGCAATATTAAGTCATGCCAAGTGTTTGTCATTACTCGCATGAACTTAAATCTCCTTATATGTAAACTACGTAGACATTGCTTATAAAATATTAGTGTAATCTATAAAGTCTTAGATGCTTCTAATCTGGTGAACCGATTTTAAAAAAATTACGACTAAAATATGTCATAGAAGTTATGTGACCTTTGATGCAGAACCAGGCAGTTAACAAATAAATTTTGGAAAAAGAATGCTACGCTTTTTAATAAGTATAAAATTTTCGAGTTCTTCTCTCTCTGTAGAACTAAAAGTGCGCAAGAGCTTACATGATTAAGGATTTTCCTGCCTAAGTTACAAATTTATATACACTACAAGCACAAAATGTGATTTAAATTTATCAATTAACGCGAGAATTACAGTTGGGAACAGTCACAAAAGCTCTAAGTTGTTCTAACGCATGCGTAGATCACTACTCACACACTGCAATGAGCAAGATATTCTGTGAAAAGTCGATTGGTACTCGGCTCGTCGATGAATAGACCACTTCCTTTATTGAACCAGAAGGTTCATGATCGTATTCACAAAAACCCGCCACCGGGGTCTATCCTGAGCCAGTTGCATCCAGTTCGCTTTATCTCCCTAAGATCCATCTTAATGTTATCCTCCCACTGATGCCGAGGTCTTCCCAGAGGTCTCCTCCCTTCAGGCCTTGTAAACACTCAACTCACCCTAACAACATCGGGTGAGGAGCTCGTCATGCATTTTCTCAATTATCTGTCCCACTCTCGTTTTGGGTCCAAACATCTTCCTCAACAGCAAGTTCTCAGAGACCCTCAGTCTGTGTTCCTCCCTCAAAGTGAAAGACCACGTTTTGCACCCATAAATTCTTTGCACTCAATAATAGCAAACATTACCCGGATTTAATCTGCTGTTGTAGGGAGATAATGAGAGGGAGATTCATCGATAATTAGGCTTCTAAATCCGAAATAAAATTTCTTTTCAGTTCCCTAAAACGCTTTAATAATGTCGATGTATCAGGAATTGTAAAGTTTTAGAATTGTTATTCAGAATATAAACCCTACTTCTTAGCATCGACATATTTTTATTAAGATTCTGGGCTACTAAACACGTTTTATTCTTTTAAAATTGTAAAAAGTTAATTTCCTACTGGAATATTCTTTTACTTTCAATGATGCCATGAGCAAATAGAAGTCAATCTAATGTCACTTGAAACTGAGTTAGAAAGAAGACAAGCTTAATTCTCTTACACGAGTTCACAAATGCAGATGAAAACATTAAATGTGATGAACATTAATAATAAATAGAAATCCTTTAACTCAAACTTTGTTCAATTGTAAGAGACCACGACGTCCACCCGCAATGATCAGTTTAATCAAATCTAAAATGGAGAATCACAGAGTTCTTAATAATTCTTACATAAGAAAAGAACTTGTGATATTCTAAAAGGATTTTAACAGCACAAAATTATCTACTCTACGACGCACTTCTTCTACAAGCGAGTCACAGCTCAGCTCTTAACAGAATAACGAAAGCCGATTGTTGACGGCGATAATGAAACACAACAATGACGAGTAAACAGATGACGTAACAATCAGTTTCTTAGGTAAAAGAATGGATTGCAATAAGGTTCATTCAGGCTATTATAATGCATGTATAAGGAACGAGAAAAGAGCCTTATGGCATGCTCAACCAACATTGTTGCAGGCGTGGGTTAGAAATTCCAATAATTCTTCTTACATTGTTATGCACACAGGTGTTCGCATAAAAGAGCTGACCATTGTTGGTCCATATTAACACTATTTTGTAGTTAAAAAATTTACAGTGGAACCACGGTTCCGGAGAATTTGACGTAAATACGTCTCTACGGAAAGGAAGTTTATATATTGGCTTTATTCTAAATATTTCCTTTATACATGCTTTACATTTGAGATAAGTTTGATTAAGACATTGCTTATTTAACCTGAATTAGTTACGCTTAAGATGGGTCTGTGGTAGCTGAAATATGTTATAAAATTTGTACATTTTAGAGTATCAACATTTCGTGCAAACACCACATCTATACAAGATTTTGATGTAGTAATACTACATTGAGGATTTGACATCAATATTAATGAGATGATAATGTTGCGTCATATTGTGATGATTATAATTGTTTAATTTTAACCGTCTAATCACAATAAAATATTTTATTAAATATTAAAATATTATTACTACAATTAACATTTAATATTTAAAATATATTAAATTAAATCGAACATTTCGATAGAAAGAGCATCATTTTAATATATATTAAATATTTTAAATATTAAATATTAATTGTAGTAATAATATTTTAATATTTAATAAAATATTTTATTGTGATTAGACGGTTAAAATTAAACAATCAATATTAAGCGAAACGTTTCCTCCATAAATGTGACAAAGTTTTGATTTTCCTCCTTCTTTAAATCAATATTAAAATCTCCAATCATATTTTAGTACATTTGGTTGTGAAGCTAAGATAGCACGACACTTTATTCTAGCCCTTTGTGTTCAATGTACGTTAAAATTACCATAACACCGTCAACCAAACCATCCTCTACATCGACTAAGGTTTCCCAACGCACAGCCTGATCACAAACGGCAATCCTCCAGTTTCAACAACATTCATCTTGTGCGACTTGGTAAGCATGCTAGCCAACTGTTCTCGGTTTTGGTCTGCAACACAATCTATAGCAACGTCTGTACTAAACACCGTCTTATTAAACTCCGAAACGTCTTCGTTGCGATGGAATAATCTAAATGGCTCCAGGAACATCCAACATGGCTTGTTCAGGACTTGTAAAACGGCATTCTATCAGGCCGATTTACAACTCCATCTTGTACACAGTATGACTCAACAAATTCACGCAAAACAGATTTTTTAATAATTATTATATACGATAAGTACCTGTGATATTCTGAAAGGATTTTACCAGCACAAAATTATCTGCTCTACGACGCACTTCTTGTACAACCGATTCACAGCTCAGCTCTTGCCGCAATGACGAAAGCGGATTCTTGACGGCGATAATGAAACACAACAATGCCGTGTAAACAAATATCTGTTGACATTGTTGATGACGTCATTTTTTGATGACAACGAGGAATCACAAATTTTTATAAGGAGAAGACTAGGGCAGGGCGCTCCTTTCGAAGCTCCTACGGGGGGTTTGGTCATGTTTGTAAAACGCAACCAACCTTGTGTAAGAAACTAAACTAACCGCCTCGAATTGACGGTTAAAACATTAGGGGTTAGGTTGCGTAATGAAATCTTAAGTAACATGCTAAATTAACTGGCCTTCGGGGGGTTATTTAAGTGTCTCATTCAAGTGTTTTATCACTTGAGTAAGAAACTAAACTAACCCCTCCCCCGAATTTTGGTTAAAATACTTGACGAACCTCCCTCCGGGGGGTTGGTTGCGTTTTAAATTCTTGAGTAAGACACTAAAATATCCCCCCTTCGGAAGGGTTAGTTTATGTCTCATTCAAGTGTTTCAACCCTTGATTAAGAAACTAAACTAACCCTCACCCGCGAATGGGGTTTTTAAACAATTGACTAACTCCCCATTGGTTGCGTTTTAAAATCTTGAATAAGACACTAAACTAACCCCCTTCGGGGTGTTAACTTAGTGTCTTATTCAAGTGTTTTAACCCTTGAAGAACAGTATGACTTGGATGAATATTATTATTATCATTATCAGATTACCTTTTTGGTGTTGGTAACGTCTTCTTTCACTTTTCTTCATTTCTTAAATAGACTAATGTCGCTGTTCGGAGACGATATAGAGCAGTGATAATGCGACTGGCTTGGTACTAAGCGTTATTTCTTTATTCTGCATTGTTGTTCCACAACAATTCCGTGTATAAACAAATATAAGGTGATTATGTTGATGACGTCATTTTTTGACGAAAACGACGACTAATCCTTTCGGAGCGCTTCTTGTAATCTGATATTTTACTTCTTTACGTCGCTGAACAGAGGCCAACAGTTCTTGGTTGGTCAACTATCTACTTCCAACCCCACCCTTGCAAGTCTTCTTTTTTTCTATTCTCTTTTTGTTGAATAGTTCTGATGTTTTAGTTCTTTACGTCGCTGTTCAGAGGCCAACTGTTCTTCGTTAGTCAACTATCTACGTCCAACCCCAACCTTAACCTTGCAAGTAATTCCCCCTTCGCTTTTCTTTATTTGTTAAGTAGGTCTTATGTTTTAGTTCTTTACGTCGCTGTTCAGAGGCCAACTGTTCTTGGTTAGTCAACTAACTACTTTCAAACCCACCCTTGCAAGTTTTCGTTTGTTTTCTTCTGCTCTTCTGTTCTTGTTGAATACGTTCTTTTTCGTTTATCAATGTAAGTCTCTCTTCGCTTTTATTTATTTATTAAATAGGTCTGATGTTTTAGTTCTTTACCTCGCTGATAAGAGGCCAACAATTTTTGATCAGTCACCTTTCTGCATATAACCCCACTCTTGAAAATCTTAGTTTGTTTGTTTTTTGCTCTTCTGATTTGTTGAATAAGTTTTCTACATGTGTTCTTAATATGGTCTCGTTTATCAATGTAAGTCTTCTTTCGCTTTAATAGGTCTGATGTAGTAGTTCTTTACGTCGCTGTTTAGAGGCCAACAGTTCTTGTTCAGTCAACTTTTTACGTCCAGCCCCACCCTAGCAAATCTTCGTCTTAATATCGATCAAAAGTCAGTTTTCATAATACTTTCGTAATCATAAAGTCAGTTTTCATAATACTTTCTTAATCATAACATATCTAATGAGTATCAGTTTACCTTCTTGAAGTTGTTGGAGTCGGTACTTCAAATACTTGATAACGTCTTCTTTCACTTTCCTGATGTTTTAGGACAACTGTTAGTCAATTTTTAAGAATGCGACGTGCTGTTTCTGGAGCAGTGATAATGCGACTGGCTTGGTACTAAGCGTTATTAGTTTTTTCGGCATTGTTGTGTTGTACTCGGCATTGTTGTGTTGCACAACAATGCCGAGTTTGTTTATAGTTGACATTGTTGATGACGTAATTTATTGATGACAACGAGGAATCACAAATTTTTATAGTATATAAGATAAGATGACACTGACCCTAAAATATAGACGTATTCACGTCAAAAGTGAATTACTCTAACTTATAATTTGGTTACATTCAATAATTAATTCTAAGTTCTTTTCCTATAAGAAGAGAACACATAAAAATAATTAGAAGATTGCAATTTCATTGCCCTTATTTAAAAATAACGCCCGGTTTCATTTTACTTGATTAATTTTAAAAATTGATGTTTGAGTGGGCCGGGCTCTGGGTCAGAGCAAATGTTTCCTTCCTTCGAACCCCGGCAAAGATGTTTTCTGTCGTTCGGACAGCGACCACTAGGGACGAATGGCGCTGAGGCAAATTCTGTTCTTGTTCCTGGGAAATGATTTGACTGGCTAAGGTCACAAGCCCGAAAACTGTCTGAGACCCAGAAGATGAATTTGTAAGAAACTGTCGTATTTCCCCTTAGTAAATACCGCAGAGTCTACCGGCCATGGGTAGACTCGAATTTGAGAGTTGACTTTTCATTACTCGTTCGCTTGTGGCTCGTGAAGAAGAAACACGGCCCGATTATTCATTAAGACAAATGAGAGAACACAGGAAGGTCGGAACTCTGGGCAAAATGTCCTGAGTTCGATTTCCGGCTACGGCGGTTCCTTTAACTGCGAAACTAAGCGAGACAGATCAATGGCCTTAGGATCAGAGTTTCTCTGCTTCGAAGAGGAGATTATGGAAACGGAGGACTCGACACTGACAAGAAGAATGGTTTCTGTTGACAGGAACGCAACCGCGTTAAGAGAGCGACTCCAAGGCAAAATTCTTTCCTTTCGGAGAGGAAGTTACAGGATCTAAGGTCACAGACCCGAGTCTCTCTTAAGAAAACATCATTCCTGCGTAAGAAATGCTTTGCTGGAAATGGTAAACTGAGCCTCATAATTTAAACGAGGGTTTGGTCGTGGCGGAAGCCTTGACGGTCTGTTGCTGCTGCTGATGAGAATTATCGCGTGAGGCAACTCGTCCTTCTTGGAAAGGATTTTGGTTGGAGAGTTGTCTGGAATTTGAATCCATAAGTCGCTCACGTCAGCTGAAGGCCTCGATGATTTGGGGTTAGCGGGCCATCCTCCTTTTGAATCGTGCCCTTGTATTTGCCTTACAACTGAGGAAAAGCTCTGAAAACCTCACTCATCCCCAAATTTCTACTAGCACCAAGTGTTTTTCTTTATCGAAATAGTCGTTATCCAATTAAATTTCAAATGTTTCTAGTCTAAATAAATCATGTCTCGGATCTATCAAAAAGTTTTTCCGGCGCTTTTGATCAAAGCAGGATCTACGATTTTAATTCCGAGAAACAGAATTTACGTTCCCTCAATGTGACGCCAGCAGTTGATATGAAGATTTCACACTTGTCAGTTGGTTCATCATCGTTTAAAACTGAAAAGCAACAAGCGACTATGGCTACTGTTACGCACTGAACTCAAGAAAAACTTCTTAGTGATCACGACACTTCGAACAAAATGGTAGTCCGTGCAAGCTTTAGCAAGTCTTAACGCTGCATTCTGTGTTTATGGGTTGCACTGCAAGCAGTGGTTATTTGCAGTTCTTAAATATTTTTAGACCGTCTTCCGATTTCAAGATTTACGAAATTAATTGAAGAGATTTTTTCATATTGCTGTAGAAGTTGAAATATTTACCATAAATGCAGAAGGTATTTGAAGTACAACAAACTCGTGCTGTAGAATACAGTTCAATGTCAATTCTACCTAAAATTGTTTGGTATTCGTGACAGCACAAATAAAATCAGACAATCGGGCGTTGCCAATATCATGACATAAAAATAACCAGCTGCTATCCTCAATTAAGGACGAAGGTGGCTACAGAATTCCTCCGGTAGCCAACATTACAGAAGTAGAGTCCTCTAGATTCAACGAGATTTTCCATATAGCGTTGCTGGCATGTGAATATTTAACGATTACACACCAACACTCACGATACCACAGACAATTACAAATACAATTGCAATTAATAACAATAATAATAAATAGGATTCCCTTACCTCAAACTTTGTTCAATTGTAAGAGACCACGACGTCCACCGGCAATTATCAATTTAATCAAAACTAAAATGGAGTTTCACAGACTTCTTAATAATTCTTATATAAGATAAGTAATTGTGATATTCTAAAAGGTTTTTACTAGCACAAAATTATCTGCTCTACGACGCACTTCTTCTACAAGCGATTGGCAGCTCAGCTCTTTCCGCAATAATGAAAGCGGATTGTTGACGGCGATAATGAAACACAACAATGACGAGTAAACAGATGACGTAACAATCAGTTTCTTAGGTAAAGGAATGGAGTGCAATAAGGTTCATTCAGGCTATTATAATGCATGTATAAGGAACGAGAAAAGAGCCTTATGGCATTCTCAGGCAAGATTGTTGCAGGCGTGGTTAGAAATTCGAATAATTTGTCTTACATTGTTGTAGACGCAGGTGTTCACATAAAAGCTGACCATTGTCGGTCCATATTTACACATTGTTGGTAGTTGAACAAAATTACCCTAACTTATAATTTGGTTACATTCAATAATTAATTCTAAGTTCTTTTCCGATAAGAAGAGAACACATTAAAAATAATGAGAAGATTGCAATTTCATTGCCCTTATTTAAAAATAACTTCCGGTTTCAGTGTACTTGATTAATTTTAAAGATGATTTTTGAGGGGCCCGGGCGCTGGGTCAGAGAAAAATGTTTCCTTCGTTCGAACCCCGGCAAAGAAGTTTTCTGTTGTTCGGACAGCGACCACTAGGGACGAATGGCGCTGAGGCAAATTCTGTTCTTGATCCTCGGAAATGATTCGATTGACTAAGATCACAAATTCGAAAATTATCCTGTGGCCCAGAAGATGAATTTGTAAGGACCTGTTGTATTTCCTCCTTAGTGAATACTGCGGACCCCTCAGGGGCTCATAACCTTGAGTGCGGGGAGCGGGGTCTCCGGGGTACCCAATGTCGGGGGGGTATAGCCAGGCCACCCGGTCTCCAGGGAACATAAATATGGAGACCAGGTCGTTCAGGTTGGGGGTTGGGCGTGGGGCTAACAACCCCACCTCGTAAAGAGAAAGATGTTATGAAACCTCAAGGAAAGAAGCCGGATGGATTTGTGGACAACGGACGGGCAACAATTTCGGAAAAATGTGGATCTAAATATTGGGATTTGGAATGTCCTGACGCTGTAGCGACCAGGAGCTGTAAATATCTTACTGGACCAGCTCAAGAAATACAAAGCAGGAATAGAAATGAGGTGGACTGTGAAAGGCGTCTTGGAATAACACGGCTTTACAATATTCTAAAGTTGTGATGACAAGAAGAGTTTGTTCGGTGTAGGTTTTGTGGTCTCCCCAGAACTTAAACATCTGGTGATAGGGTTCACTCCTATTAGTTCAAGACTTGCAATATTAAGGATCAAAGGAAGTTTTTTAATTATAGCATTGTAAATGGTCACGCCCCAACTGAGGAATCCTTGGATGAAGGGAAGGAGGACTTGTATGATGCATTGGAGAAGGCATATGATGCATGCCCGAAGAACGACATTAAGATAGTATTAGGTGACTTCAACGCTCAGCTGGGCAAAGAAGTGACGTACCTACGTGCGATTGGCATGCACAGTAACACCAATGACAATCGATCAAGATTAATCTCTTTTATAGCATCACGAAACATGATCGTGGGATCCACTCTCTTTCCTCACAGGTAAATCCGTAAGAGAACAAGGTGTTCCTCAGATGGTACCACATTTACACAAATCGATCACGTACTTATCGATGCAAGGCACATGTCAAATCTTATGGATGTCAGATCGATTCTGACCACTTCCTTGTGATGTCCCGTGTAATAGCAAGATTATCAAACGAAGAGAAAGCAATGGTTGGAACTTGGAGAAAGTATAATATAAACCTCCTGTACACCCCCCAGGTTTCTGAGCTGTATAGTAAAAGTCATGCACAGGTTTCTAGAATATCACAATTACTTGTCTTATATAAGAATTATTTCATTACATTACAGACACGTATTTACGTCAGATTCTCCGGAACCGTGGTTCCAATGTCAACTTTTTTTCTAGTTCTTATATAATTATGAAATGCTGAGAAATGTTTTTGCTTTATAATTTAATAATTAATTTATATAAACATAAAAGCTAACACATATTGCAACGTTAACTGTAAGTTGGAAACAAAATATCTGAATTTAGCAGTCAGTTCATTACCTTATTTTTGTATTAACTTATCACATCAGATGTTGCTGTTTAAATTTTATGGTTTGTGATTTTGTTTTGTTTAGCTCTCCAACGCTGTCACCACCTCCAGCATTACGTAACATGGATGAGAAGACAGACATGTTACAGGATTCCTGCGTTGGCTGCCCTGATATAGAGCTGACAATCCAAGCTGCCATCTAGCGTAAGAAACTGCTACAGACTTCATTCTAGCAAACACCGCACGACGACCCAACAGATTCCACTTTGACAAAGACTGGTTTACGTTTGATTCACGCAAGATATGCAGCAAGAGACAGTCATCTGTTTCCCGTATATTTATTACCATAATACGAACACATCATTATGCAGGGCATCACGTGGTAGCCGCACTGTCATGAACGAGGATGTGGAACCGAGTCACTGCGATGTAATGCACCACACAATGAGTGAAACCGTGTTATATCGGCATAAAATGTATATTTCACATAGACCAGGTGCACTATTAAACTTACATCAGCAGATATTTTTGGCTTATCGGTTATAGATCGTGTTCAATTCGACGCTTTATATGCTAACATTTCAATTCATTTTAAGCCCATTAATTACTAAGCCATTCATTTCAATCGCACGCGTATAACTGCTCCGGTAAACCCGCACATCATAACAGGATGCGTTTTGACTTTACTGCCATCTACTTCCATCTTGTAGCGCTCCTATAGGGCCATTGGTAAACCAAAATTGAATGTAGACCTCGATAGCCAGTCGGTATTAAAGTAAACTACTATTCTATAACAATCAACCTAACCACACTCTCTCCCACGCTTTTATGTCGCCAGTTTCCAATAAACAACTAAATCAGTAAAGAATAAAAAACAATGTTTAGAACGCATGGTTTTGTGTTTATGTGAAACCTGAAGAAAGTGTACACATTATATCGCAATTCGTTTGTGTTGTTAATAAGACCAATAAGAACAGAATTAGGTATTAGTCAGTGAAGAGATACGCCTTTTTCTTCATTACGGAGCATGTAGGTGTCTCTACCAGTCGCTCAAGTTACCACAAGTCCCTATCCAGTTTCTAATAGGGTAATGGGAATGGGCCTAATTCTGTCTCACTAATGGCAGTTCTCGGCCTGATACAACACTGTACAGTAGCCACTTGGTACATTTCATCTTGTTATATCTCCATCTGTATGTGTCTAAGTCTCGGAAACTACGCACCTCCCATTTGCCCATACTAAATTGCTCTCTGACATTTGATGTTGCCTAATCTCATCCTTACTAGACTCGTATTAGGCCAACCTTTCACTGCTGCAAGCAAGATAAATCGTGAAGAAACAATGTGCTATGTATAACTCCTAGATTTGATGATACAAAGGAATATACCGGCTTTCGCCATCTTTTGATGATCAAAGACATTAATGTATTGATTTCAAAACTTCTATAATTTATCAAGGAAGAAAGAAAATATGACATTCATTTTCTAAACCAAACCAAACATGGAAATGTTTAACCCAATCTGTTTTGTTTACAGAATTAAAAAGAAAGACAAGCGCATAACTGAGCTGCCTTCTCTGTCTGTCTGTACGTCCGAGTGTTACATTAGCAGAAACTCAAAGGATATTTATGAAAACTTGTATTTTGAGTCAGCACTGAAAGTCCACAGAAGAATTTACTTACGCTTCTGTTATTGCTGCTACGGATAACCCGTCCTTCGACGCCATCCAAAGCCCCTTGAATGCAGACAGCATTTTTCTTAATTACATTTCTGAGGCGACCGGCGATACGGAATGCGCGCTGGTTCGAGTCTCGGGGGAGAAGAAATTTTCTCGTGAGCTTTCGACCAGTGTATGGGACCGGTGCCAACCCAGCATCGTGAGGAAATTGGGGAGCTACAATGAGTAGCGTAATGCAGTTATGAAAGCTAGCAATGGCTGGGGGTCACTCTGTATCTGGTTGGATGATCGTTCACCTCTGTTTAGGCATGTGAACGTGAGGCCAGCAGTCAAGTTAGTCGGCTTTGGCTCTCTGGAGCTGTTACGCCACGGATTTAATTTAATTTAATATACTTCTGTCTCCTTGCTTACAAAAGGTTAACTCCAGTCCTGCATGCCGTTTCATACAAACTGTCGCACATACAAAAGTAAGGTCCAGTTTACACAATCTAATTTCAGAATTTGAAAAGAGAGGAAGAAAATGCTCTGCTCAAGTTAAACATTGTAAAACAAAGTTTATTAATTAAGAAATTTGGGGCAAAAAGCAGATAGAAACAACCAATGTATACAAGCTCTCAATGCATTTCAGTCCTGATTATGACAAACTATCATTCTTGTGCTGATGAATGATTTATGAACTGGTTTAATGGTGGACTTTCATATTAGAAGATTCTATTCCTGGACTGTGGTTTGGATAATCAAATACGGGCGTACCTCGGAAATATTGCGGGTTTGGTTCCAGACCACCGCAATAAAGCGAGTCACGCAATTTTTTTGGTTTCCCTGTGCATATTAAAGTTATGTTTGCACTATACTGTAGTCTATTAAGTGTGCAATAGCATTAAGTCTAAAAAAAACAATGCGAGAATCACCAAAATGTGACACAGAGACACGAAGTGAGTACACGCTGTTGGAAAAATAACGCTGATAGACTTGCTCGACGCAGGGTTGCCACAAACCTTCAATTTGTAAGAAACGCAATATCTGTGCCTGTACATACATATACTCGATACAACGATATAATTTTGGTATCACCTATTTCATTTTCAGTATCTGAATTCTTCCTTGAAATGCTGTTGCATTTTTTCACTCTCCAAAACAAATTGTGTAATTCATCAATAAGCCAACTTCATTCCAAAACTAGCCAAGTGCCCGGTCAGAGAACTCTCATATACCATGCACATTTTAATTTTCAAGCAACAGACATCAAACCCTGTCCGTATTTCATGAAAGTGTCCATAAAAAATACATTTTTAAGAATATTTTAAATAATGCAATTAAATATGATGAGATAATAAAACATACTGGGAACCATGTCATATCAGAGTTGAACTCTTATTCTAAACAGCGTTTAATATATAAATCTACTTTAAGTGGTGCAAATTACACACATGAAAAACAACTGTTTTACATTTGCAATGCCAAAAGAGTATGGTTCTAATAATAATAATATGAGAAATAATCAATAAGATTAAAGACATTTTAAAAGTAAACACCAAAGGAACTTTAGGTGAAAAATTAGTATGTCATTTGGTAAAAGGTTTTCAGAAAACACAACCCAAGTTGTGTCTCACTGGTCAATATATGGCAAAGTCTTTAGAAATAAATGCTTTTGTTCTACAATCCTAATGGCATGTATCACATAATATGGATATTTTATTTTGCCAACTGAAGACTTTTACGGAATCGCACGAACTTCATAGATGTATTAAAACACGTATAGCTTCTGCACCATAAGAATTATCTTCAAAGATGTAACCGAACTGACCATACGTCACTTTTAAAGTTATACTTTATCAACATTTTGAATATTGATTGTTAGTTCTCCCATTTAGTGAAATGCAGAAAACAGACAACCATACAGAATCTCTGGTTTTGTATCCCTCGACAAAGCACAGTACATGAGATAACACAAATAGTTAAGTTCATGAAAGTAATTCACTTACATCGCTCTCAGCAAATCCATGAATTTATAAAGTACAAATAGAAGGTTCTAAATGGTTTTTCTCTGCACTTGAGAACCCAGTGCTGAAACTTCCTTCTCGTATAAAATATTATGTATCGTGCCAGAACTCAGTGTAACTCTTCAGTTAAACAGTTAATTCACTCCTAACTCTCTCCTGTCGTACTGAGTTTCCGAAACTTGTCCGTCACCTAGTAATCTGAACAGAACACACAATTTCAGAAACTGCACATTCCATCCCTACGTAAAAAAGTGGGGAAAGTCTTCTTAGCTGGGTTCAGTAGAAAGACGTACTATCAGTCACTAAAGATTAGTCTGAACAGGATCAGGAGAATGTAAAAAAATTGATGTAAGATTTGAGGTTTTCACAGCGGCGAGTATGAAGATTTCCGTCTTCTGGGTTGTTGCGCTGTGTAGTCTGGTCGATGTTTACCAACGTTTCAGAGGTCATACTGCCTCCGTCATCAGGGCGATGAGTATGAAGATTTCTGTCTTCTGGGTTGTTGCGCTGTGTAGTCTGGTCGATGTTTACCAACGTTTCAGAGGTCATACTGCCTCCGTCATCAGGGCGATGAGTATGAAGATTTCTGTCTTCTGGGTTGTTGCGCTGTGTAGTCTGGTCGATGTTTACCAACGTTTCAGAGGTCATACTGCCTCCGTCATCAGGGCGATGAGTATGAAGATTTCTGTCTTCTGGGTTGTTGCGCTGTGTAGTCTGGTCGATGTTTACCAACGTTTCAGAGGTCATACTGCCTCCGTCATCAGGGCGATGAGTATGAAGATTTCTGTCTTCTGGGTTGTTGCGCTGTGTAGTCTGGTCGATGTTTACCAACGTTTCAGAGGTCATACTGCCTCCGTCATCAGGGCGATGAGTATGAAGATTTCTGTCTTCTGGGTTGTTGTGCTGTGTAGTCTGGTCGATGTTTACCAACGTTTCGGAGGTCATACTGCCTCCATCATCAGGACGAGTTTTGAAATTTTCACAGCGGCGTGTATCAAGATTTCTGTCTTCTGGGTTGTTGCGCTGTGTAGTCTGGTCGATGGTTACCAACGTTTCAGAGGTCATACTGCCTCCATCATCAGGACGAGTTTTGAAATTTTCACAGCGGAGAGGCTGAAGATTTCTGTTTTCTGGGTTGTTGTGCTGTGTAGTCTGGTCGATGTTTACCAACGTTTCGGAGGTCATACTGCCTCCATCATCAGGACGAGTTTTGAAATTGTTACAGCGGAGAGTCTGAAGATTTCTGTCTTCTACACAGAACAACCCAGAAGACAAAAATCTTTTAAAAAATTACATTACAACACCACTTCTCCTTCTCAGAAAATAAATATAGTTATACAGTTCCCATAAGTAACGTAGGACTGAACTTGATTATTACAGTAACATCTAACAGTGGATGAGTTATAACAGACTGATTGCTATAAACAGATGACCAAATGTTTTATGCTAATATTTTTTTTTACTGTTTGTGACATGTCCAGCCTCCATCACTAAGCATTATAGGTCAGGGATAACTATATATACAACTTGCCTTTACATTAAAGACTGTGCATGTCACTCACAGATTGTATTTATGAATTTTATTGAGAATAAAAACAGCAAAACTGTTCCTAAAAATCATTCAAGTACGTGTGTAATGGTGAATTAGTAAGTTCTTTTGGATGTAAGGACCGTGTCTCCTACTTTTATCATCCATTCAGCACAGATTACACATAATCCAGCTGGCCATATTTTGAAGTTGCTTACTGTTAAACCATTTACCTAGTATTAAATTCCTATAGTACAGGAGTTTGAAACCAATATTATTCTAAGACAAAGACTAAATATTATTTAGGTAAGCTTTGGTAATGTTAATATATAAGTAACTTGTTCTTTCTAAGTTTGTATTTTTAAAAACACAACATGTAATTATAAGGATTTCATTACGAAGTAACACTAAAAATGAGAGAAAATGTGCATGTATGTGAGAGAGACTCGAGATTCTCATAGCAGTGCGGATGATGATGATCCAGGCTGTGATACAAGTCTTCATGCCATCAAAACTTAGTTCAATAACAAACAATTTGGAGTTATATTTGAAATAAGAAATGTAAATATTCTTTGTTAAGTTGACTTCAAAGATATTAACTGAAAAAAGACTGTCTTCTTAAGAATTATATGTTATGTAAGACTTGAGGTTCTCACAGCGGTGAGTATGAAGATATCCGTCTTCTGGGTTATTGCGCTGTGTAGTCTGGTCGATGTTAACCAACGTTTCAAAGGTCATACTGCCTCCGTCATCAGGGCGATGAGTATGAAGATTTCTGTCTTCTGGGTTGTTGCGCTGTGTAGTCTGGTCGATCTTTACCCACTCTTCAGAGGTCATACTGCCTCCGTCATCAGGGCGATGAGTATGAAGATTTCTGGCTTCTGGGTTGTTGCGCTGTGTAGTCTGGTCGATGTTTACCAACGTTTCAGTGGTCATACTGCCTCCGTCATCAGGGCAGTATGACCTCTGAAACGTTGGTTAACATCGACCAGACTACACAGCGCAACAACCCAGAAGACGGATATCTTAAATTATATGTTACTTTACAAAATCACAATTGCCAACCACTCAATGTATGCAAACCTCATTGGTCAATTCCTTCTCTGGGAACCCAGGTGCTAAAATAAATGTCAGTCACTCAGACATACATAACACATTTAATCATGAAGCTCTCCCCCACCCCAGAATTTAGTTTTCTGATCTTTTTGTTTTGTTCCGCGCCTCAGCTTGCTCGGTTCTACGTGTATGCGGCCCGATACAACGCGAAGTTTCGCGGATGCCAGGAAGCCTCCGGGCTCGAAGATTTCCACCTGTGGGTGTTGATTTGCACAGTGGGTGTCAGCGTAGGATGTGCAATTATTGGAATAAAAAACATTAATAATTAATGTGTATACAATCCAACAAATATTGTAGAAAAAAAATGTAAAAATATATATAAAAACTAAAATTATAAATTATATATGACGAGTTTTATTAATTAACACAAAAAATGAACTTTCAATTTTTGAAGAATTATACAGCTTGGCCATCAGGTCGTAGTTTGATTGTCGCTTCATTAGCCGAAACCTTTTGGTTACCGCTGTCATGTCACATGACAATTATTATTTGCTCTCTGTTTATAACAGTTACTAAACTTTTAGTTGTGCTTATATGAACAGAACAATTTCTCTTTAATGCAGCATTTGTTTAAAATATAGATTTCACTACAAACAAAACTTTATCTTCAGCCACCAAAAAATATCTAGTCTTTAAAATGTCAATCACAAATCATGAGCAAACTCACTGTTTGGATATGTTTAAAAACTTATGAGCTGAGACCTGGAATCAAAACTTCCAAATGCGAGGAATGAATACCTAACCCCAAATGTACAAGCATTATAACTTACCGCCTTGCTGAGCACATCAATCTCTCAAATTTACCACTAGCACAGAAAATATCCTATCAGCTCCAATCACTGTGTGCCATACTCTCATACCAACAAAACGTAATTACAGGTAGCCCTCGATTTGCGTTGATTCAGAATAACGCCTATTTTGAAACCAGAAAGTCAAAAAGTGAAAGAAATATATTTTACTATTATTTAAAACGTTTTATAATGTTTCACGTACTAATTCTTATACTAATTCGTAATTCTTACATCGCTGATTTTGAATAAAAATTATAAATACAGTCATCTCTGCAATTACGTAAGTTTCGTTAACGCGGATTTGCTCCAATGAGATCGATGAATCGGTAAAAGCTGTTTGTGAAATACGAACTTTTGCATATGCGAGTTTGCTCTTATGCAATTTCATTCCTGGCGCTTTAAACTTTCAAAGGACTAATTTAATCTTTGTGGAGGCCCCGGGGTTGTTTTTACCACGCGATTTTCTATAGGTCGGCGTCCTACATGAATGCAACTATCGCATAACAGCAGAGATGATTGTACACATCAATGACATGAAAGTATTGCAGTCAGTCGCGGGGATCAACGAATTGCCGATTGTAAGTGTACAAAATATATTTTTTAAATTCCCTTTATTTTATTTATGATATTTCAGAGCTTTAAATGTATTTCCAAAATATTTCTCGTCAATGTTTGGGTGCTCGGAACGCGTGTCATTGACTTACCATTGATTTACATTATAAAAGAGGTTCAATTTACGCCGATTCCGATTACGCCGGTTAGTCGAGGAACACATCCCCGGCGTAAATCGAGGGCTACCTGTACTTACATTGTCACTGACTCACTTATTACTTTGTAACGAGTACTTATTAAACGCTAAACAAACCACACCCACATGTGTAACACCACCTCTAATTAACAAAATCATTTCAGAAACAGTCACTACTCACCTCCATTAACAATACCTAACCTTAAATTTCAATATGCTATGACCCATATATTCACTAGAAATCATAAAATTCTCAAATGTGCCACAGCCACAACCTCCACTCAATGCACACAGCGAATTACATTGACACTTATTCACCAAATTCAGGCAAACAGTTTTAACTCGCAAGTGTTCGAAAATGAAATTCGAGGTTTTCTAGGGAGCAAAAGATTAAGACAAATCTGCGTCCTCAATCTTATACCCTGAAGATGGCATCAGATAAAATACTGTCAACTTCCTGAGGAAGGAGCAGTGCCATGAAGTTACTTATTTGATTAACTGAATGGTTAAATTTTGATTAACAGTTTAGTTTATTAGGTATTTAATTTGTCTCTTAACCAGTTAGTATGAGTATAAGCGTCTTCCCGGATGTTACGCGGTGAAGTCTAGTAGAAACTGACTGAAAGGAGAAATCACACGCACTGATGGTGGAGGCAGCAAGCTCCTCCGTAACGTCGTTGAAATTCTATCAGAATACATGGCGCAACATCCCACATCTAAGACATTCAAGAAGCAATACATGTGTGTACAACAACAGAGTTATGGTTCCCAACCAACTGCCCGCTGACGCCATACGGTACGAGAGCCATTTTAAAATGTATGCTTCTTCAAGAATCCTAAAGGGGATGCAGCTGATCGTAAAGTTTATCAACTTTGAATTCAAATTTAAATTATGTGACACACCAACCACCTGGTGCCACCTTCGAGACACAAACGTGCTGAGTGTGCACGAGTGCGCCATTAAGTATCACCTGTGTCTAAGGAGACGACGTATGACGTCAGTTGGAGATTAAGGCAATCATGAGAGGGCTGGTATATAAGCTAGTGGAGGAGCTGTGTGCCTCATCTTGAGCTTGAAGCAACACCACCAAGATGTCTGCTGTTCAACTGCTCGTCGTCCTCTTCGTGGTTGCGACATCCTGCCACGACGTAGTAAGGTGAGTTCTAGAAGAAATGAAAATACTGTTAGAATTTAAACTGAGGGAATTAAGCAATTAACAAGTATTAAGAAAGGCACTCGGCAAATGAAACTGAGAAGTTCAGACACACGTAGAACGAACTAAATACGGTGAGGGTATCTGTCGACTATGCAGCCAGCACGGCCTTTCGCAGTCCCAGGGGCACAGCCACCGGCGGACTTCGACACATATTTACCTGAACACACTGAGAAATTACACGAACACCAGCGGAGAAAATCAGAGCACGAGGTGATATTCAAATCGCGCAACCCCTTCCCGTATAAAGTTCAACAGCGTTATTGCTTAGATCAATCTTTCTATATAAAAAAGGAAATCTTGTGAAACATCACGGATTGATCTAGAATTCTCATCATTTAAAATGTCCAACAATTCTGACTATTTCCATCGTCAGGGCGACTGCTTGTCTGCAATTCGACAGTCGGTACTTAGTACGGTCTTCCACAAAGAGAGGGCAGGGATTTCCTTTCGGACGTAACCCTTTGCAAGTTACGCACGACAAATATCGTTAGAAGTACTGACTTTTCCAATCTGGGTTTGTCAGGTGAATAAGATCAGAAAAATAAACGTGATCGCCATCTCTCAACATTTAAGCTAACTATTCGGGCTTTTTAATAGCATAAAGTACATGTTATCACGAACAGAAAATGGTTTTTAACAGAAGCAGAATGGAAAGTGTTAAATTCTACGATTACAGCAATCCAGCCGCTTTAAACATTTACTCAGAAAGAAAGCGAGGGATGTTTTTCGGGCATGCCATAGTCTAATGGAGAAACAGCGAAAAAAAGAGTAATTTGTTATGAAAGTGTCGGGAAAAACAGTACGACATGAGTGGAAAAGAACGCACGCAGCTCCAAACTCTTGTGTTCTTGTTTTCTGTCCAAACAGGGTTCCTTTACAACAAGTAGTTTTTCGGGGCGCCGAAAAACACCAGATTATAGCAGTAGATGGCACCACAGAGGAAGGGATAATGGCTCCCAAAGTAAGTAGATACAAAGCGTAGCATCCACAGGGCAGAGCCCCCATGTCTTTTGCGTGGCCTCGTCTGTCATGTAGCCCTAAGTCGTGTTCCCGTGTCTTCAAGAGGTCGCCACGGAATCCTGTCGCGAGACTGATTCGGGGTGGTCAAACTTTTCTCTTACCTCAGGCCACAAATAATTTTCCCTTTCGACTGAGGTCCAAGGAACCCCCTCCTAGCAACATTTGTAAAAACTGATCAATAAATAAATTATCCTTTACAAAATTTATCCAGAAATGAAAAATTAACATGGCGTATGATCAAACATAATGTGAAGACATTACAAGAATTTAACAGCAATTCATTTGTTTTTACCCTTCGACTTTTATTTCAGATCGGACTTCTAGGGCAGATCTACCTAGGGACTCCTCCCCAGGGGTTCAGGGTGCTGATGGACACGGGTTCGTCCGACCTGTACGTCGGGTCCGTCGAAATGTGCAAGTCGACTCCGCATTACTGCAGTACGTAGCCAAACTCGTTGAAACTCTGAACACAATCTTCGCAGCTCAGCGGGAAGTGACGCCCCATTCTGTCACGGGACAAATCTGTTGCCTCAGCAAATGCTGAAGATATTACTGATCTTCTCGATGGACATGCGTGTCTTCCGGGTGTGAACTGAATACACAGACACAACGAGTTTCGAAGAAGGGCGAGTGAGCAATGCCTGGGAACTTTCACAGGCAATACTTCTCCCCCCCCCCCCCCCAAAGATATAACGTCTATCCTCTCTCCGTCTCAACCCCAGGAAATCGGGCGAAAGAGCGAAACTCTTCAGGAACGCTGTGGCAAAGTCCCCTCACTTACAAGAGTCCATTTTGAATTAATAATCATACCAAACGAATATTATACGTTTGTACATGTGATAAAATGAAGGGAGATTTAGTCGGGGACATTCAGAGTAAATACACACACTGGCAGATAATATCGTGTACTTGCTCATTCGGTTTCAAAGAGCGCTGTTTCAACGACAAGAGTTACGTAACAATGAAACGAATTATTATATTTTTCGGAATTAGAGAGAGAGACAAGAACGCGGTCGTAGGCTATTCTAAGTTTCTTTCCCAGATTTAGACCGGAATAACTCAGTTAAATTACGAACAACGTAAACACGGACCACGATTTTTCTCGGCAAATAAATTGTGAGGATGTGCGTAGAACTGACGTGGACTCCAGAGTCGGGCTCTTTCTAGGTGACAGGCCCAAGTTTCTCGTTAATCCGCGCGTTTCTCTTGTGCTGCAGAGTACCACGACGTCTTCAGGGCGGACCTGTCAGACACGTACCACCTGGAAAAGCAGTACGGAAACATCTCCCTGTCGTACGCCGAGATAAAAGTGTACGGTCCTGTTGCCATGGATACGCTGACAGTGAGTATGAATCATCAACCCTCGTACTCAGTTCAGAAAATCCAGGATCCAGTTGTTAACAAGTTTGCATAGCAATTTAAGTGTTCACTGGTGAAAACGACAATTATTTTCGAAAAAAAATAAATAAATTGGTCTCCTGTGCATAAGATTGCAGCATCTGATACAGACGCCATAATCAGTGACATAAGCTATTTCACGGAGGTCAGAAGTTTTCGCTACGGCGATAGTGTAGAAAGCGGTCTTCTGAGTTGTGGACGCCGGAGAAATGCATTGCCTCGGCATTCCACCTTGGTCACCAGGTACAAGACTACAAGGCGTCACAATATGGAAAGACAAATTTCCAAGATATTTAATTCACAAAAATGTTTCAATTTACCATGGAAGCGAATGTGACATGACAGTATTATTGAAAAATGTAATTCTAGAAACATTTTCTGCAAGCACAAGCCTTCGAGAGAAAGAAAGGCCACATGTAAAGCGAAAAAAAGTACACAAGAAACCCACGAACACAAATCACGAAGTGGCAACTGGGTATTAAACATGTACGCTGTTCAGCTGTTTCACACAGCTCACAGGGCGCATAAGAGGTGCGATCGGAAAGTTTCTAGACTGTGTCAATAGAGGGCGAACCGGATGTAGTACGAGCTTCTGCCGCTAAGAGGTTGGGCCTACATTCATAGTGAATCAGTGTGCCAGCCGGCATCATCGAATTAGCATTTGTTTCTTAGTTACGGGCGTTTTGGTAGTGCATTACACCGACCCTCCTGCGATTTCGGAATGGCGTGTGCATCAAATTTTGCCAAAGACCCGCCAAAACGCCTACGGAAACCTATGAAATGCTAAAGCAAGCATTTGGGGAGTCCGCAATGGGTCGTGCACAAACTTTTGTGTGGCATTCACGTTTTAAAAATGGCCGAACATCTGTCGATGATGACGAGCGTTCTGGACGAACATCTTCGAGCACAATGCCCGAAAATGTTACGACGATTCGGCAGGCCATTCACGAAGATCGACATCGTACCATTAACGACGTGTGCGACATTGTTGGGATAGGCTATGGGACCTGTCAGCTGATTCTAAAGGAAGAACTCCACATGCGACGCATCCTGTCTGAGGACCAGAAGCAGAATCGACTTCTCGTTTGTCAGGAGCTCAAAGATCTTGCAAGAACCGACCCCAACTTCCTTTCTAAGCTCCGTGTGACTTCTTCCTCTTCCCAAAGATGAAAATTCAGCTAAAGGGAATGAGATTTGAGACGATAGAAGAGATTCAGGCAGAATCGCAGATGGTGCTTGACAGGCTGACAAAGAAAGATTTCCAGGGATGCTTCCAGGCTTGGCAGCGGCGCTGGGATCGTTGTCTTCACTCCCAGGGGAACTACTTCGAGGGTGATGGATGAATTTAATACCTGAGATAAGTGTACGGGTTTTCATAGGCGCAGTCTTGAAACTTTCCGATCGCACCTCGTACAAGTCGCAATCCATGAGTTACAGGTGGGAGGAATCCGCATCCCAGACGTCGCGTTCGTGCCAGCGAACGGTTTCTACCAAGCCTACCACCTAAAAGCCCCAGTTGACGGCATTTTGGGTCTGTCCTTCCATGAAGGGTCCCAAGACCCCTCGCGGGCCACCCCCAACAACAACTTGATCCGGGAGCCTACGTTCTCGCTGTACATCAAGAAGTGAGTAGCCTCCGCATAAACTTGTGCGTGTGCAATGTCCATACGGTCACCCGAGCACACTTTAAGACTCGGAGGTACTTGTTGCTTCATGGATGTACTAACAAGAGAAAATCTCTTATGCACTGTAAAGGGACGGTCAAGAGGGAAGCGAGCTGATCCTCGGTGGCTCGGACCCGAAGCTGTACATCGGGAACCTGAAATACGTGAACATCATCTCGAAGGATGCGTTAATGGTCGGACTGGACAGGTAACGTGGCAGCAGTCTAATGAGATCTGGGGTTCAGAGGGCAGGTGTGCTCTGGACCACGATTCACTTCTCGCCTGTGTTTCAGTTTTGCGGTCGATGGCGTCGAAATCTTTGGAGCAGACAAGTACGACGCTGTCGTGGACACTGGTAACACTGCCATCTACGTCCCTCGCCTCCTGTACTACCAACTGCCAAAACAACTCGCTGTGAACGGGGTACGTCAACCTCAAAAACAAAGTTCAACATAATTGGCATAGTAACTTAAATGAGGCCACGACCTCTTCCTTTCATTCCACTCCAATTTTTTATTCAGAGTCATCCTCTCATTCGGCGCTATATGCTCTTAGATAATTAAAAGGTATCGTTAAATAAACTATAAATAATATAAACTTCTTAGAGTTGACAGCCTCCAGCCTACTGATTACATTACCCTAAATTACAATGTAATTTGTATTGTCTTAACAACGTCGTGATTTTCACTGCGCTTGTCGTGTAGTCTGGACTAAGGATGTAAGAAATGCAAAATGAATTTTAACTCAGACCTCTGTTTCTTCAGCAGCGGCAGCAGCTACCGTGTGATCAACTTCATGGTCTTCCAAATCTAAACTTCAGACTCGGAGGCCATGACTTCTCGTTGGAAAGAGATTTCTACGTTTCCAGGGTGAGTTATGCAACGCGACATCCAAGAGCCTCTATTTCTAGTTTCTTTAATTATATTAAAGTTTTGTCGCCTATATATTAGTAGCAGTATACATAAATGCCATTTAATGAAGTTGGCACAGGATTGTGGCTACCAGGCAGAGTTATTAAAATATTCTACTTTACAGGTTTAACATTAACATTAACTGCGGTAGTATCAGCTGTTCAGAGACCTCCCAGTAGACTACAGAAAGTTGCGGAACAATCGTCTTATGTGTTGTGCTCACTAAGCTTCCTTGTTCTCATACAGGAAGCGACGATTTAATCTTTCCCAAGCAGATTTTTATTTAAATAAATCTTCGTTTGTTAGTATTTTTCCACGGTGATTTTGAAGTCGCAAGACATGTGGTTATTGGTTCTGACGTGAACAGAACAATAAATGTACCTTAGACATCCTTAATATACGGGCAATTTGCGGGCCTACTATCACTTTCTCAAAAAATAACTCCACTCCATAGCGTGAGATGACATAAATAAGGACGGCGTACGTGTGGAGGATGTAAGAAATGCTCACACAATTTTAGTAAGAAAGCCTCGAGGAAGGATAAAACTTAAAACAAACTTTGGGAACTTGGGTGAAGGTGTGGTCTATTGTGAACACAGTAATAGACCTTGAACCAATGGCGGGGAATGTCTTGACCACTTTCTGAGCGGAAGTTCCAATGCTCTGATTTGTTGACGCAGGACGAAAGTGGCTTCTGTCAGATCTTGGTGTTCCCCACATCGGATGACGAGGACCCGTTCGTGTTGGGCGCAGTCTTCCTGCGCAAGTACTACTCAGAGTTCAAGTTGAACGACATGACCATCGGTTTCGCCCCCGCTGTGTAGATCCTGCGTAACTCTAATAAAAGAGTTTGATGCGCACTGACTTTCAGAATTCTATTCATGTAGTCGATACCCCCACCCCAACTTATCTGTGACCTGACCTCACGTCCATCTTTACCACCAACCTTCAGACACCGGAATGAACACTATTTATTTATTCTTTAAGATGGACGCTGTAAAATTCTAAGCTTTATAAGTACCTTCATTCACGAACAACTCATTGGCATGTCACTTAAATTCACCTCCATCTGAAGCTGAAAACGATACCTTCCTTCATACAACTCAAGAAGCCGTAATGAAAATAACTTTTAACACAGTTTCTTCACATCCTTCCAGACGCCAGACAAATGATTGCATGAATTACTACCGACAAGATTAAGTTTCTATGGAATTCAAGGCATAGCTGGACAGTGGTTTAAATCATACCTTCACGACAGGGAACACCAAGTAGAAATAAAATCACCCGTTCCATAACACAGCACCTACTCAAATCGGGGTGACATAAAACATGGAGTTTGTCAAGGTTCAGTACTGGTCCTATGCATTTCCTAGAACATGTCAATAATCCGCCTGCAACCATCAGCCCTCGGTCTGATGATACTAGTATTATTATTTCACATCCAGAAATCAACTACTTTCAAAATTGAATGAAGTGATTTTGAACTTAAACAAGGTAGAAAGCATTATAAACCTAAGGCAGAATTTGTAATTTGTGGTGACATTAATGTTGAATATCTTACTCAAATCTACCTCAAACAATGTCTGAACTCCCTACTAACATCCTTTAATATCATGTTAATAGACAACTTCCCCACACGATTTAAAAATTACTCCAATACTGCTACTGATAAAGTCTTTATAGACAGTTCCAGGAAAGATCATATTTCTATTGAACTAGTTATAAATGGGCTCTGTGATCATGATGCTCAACTTCTAGTTAATAATCTATCTTTAATTATCATACTTACTGGAAAAAATTCAGACGTATAAATAATTACACTATTAGGAATTTATAACATACGTAAATAATGAAAACTGGGAGTCAGTATTAAACAGACATGGTGTAGATTCAAAATTTAACACATTCCTAAATATATTCTTAATAAATTCATGTGGTTACGATCAAATATCTAAAACGTTACTAAAAAGCTGCACAGACCAGATTGGTGCTTCTCTAAGTTATCTGTGCAATCGATCTTTAGCCGTGGGAGCTATCCCAGAACGACTCAAATATTCCAAAGTTAAACCTCTGTATAAAAAAGGTGAAAAATCTTGCATGTCTAATTACAAACCAATTTCATTAATAAAGGCATTCTCTAAAATATTTGAAAAAAGTTATATATAAGACAGTAAGTGATTTCTTAATCTCAAACAACGTCTTTGCAGGTGAACAATCTCTCAACTGATAAAGCCCTGTTCAGTTTTACAGATGAAATCTTAAGTGCACTAAATAATAAAGCGCATGTTGGTGGAATATCTTGTGATCTTGCTAAAGCTTTCGATTGTGCACATCATGAATTATTACTATTAAAACTAAATTTTGATGGAATTAGAAATGCAAGGTGTCCATAAAATACTTTACAACTTCAAGACTAAAAAAAAAAAAATGATAGACAGTGTCGGACACTGCCGCAGTTATTTTCGTGAAAACGTCAATCGTGTAAACAAAATTTTTGTTTTGAATCGTTTAATTTATTTGCAACTTACATTTATTGAATACAGGGTAGTGGTATGAGAAGTAGGATACATGGCTTTGAAATTATTTGAATACCTCTTGCAAATGTCAAATCTATACAAGTTTTCCCTTGCGTGGTTGGTTTGTCCAAATCATTCACTAGTTCAAGTTTAAAGAATTTCTGAAGGTATTCACAGCCTCGTAACTTTTTGAGTTTTTGAGATACACACTTGGAGCCCATTATGAGTTGTAACATATACACTCCTCTTCAAAACAACACTTTCATTTAATAAATAAAACAAAACAAAAATTCAAAACTTCATCTATCGAACTATACCTTTCTATTACATATGAAGAAAAAATTCATAAATGTTCTTTTATATTATTTTTCCTTACAGAAAATATTAATTAATAATTAATAGTTTAACTTAGGGATATTGTATATATAATAATTTTTATAAATGATTATTTCTTAATTGGTACACATCCATACTTGACCCAGGCTCGTCAGAGTTGTCCGAGCGCGCGCTTACGTTGCCTATATTCGCGGCATTACTGCGCGTTGGTTTTGGGTCCGGGTCCGGCGTTTTCGGTGTCATTCTCTTTGGAACTTTATGGTCTACGCATTCGTGCCCGATTTTTGTAATTTTGGTTTTACTTTGCCCTCATATATCGCGACATTTTAAGAAAATCGGGAAATTTTTAAACTTTTTCACAATCACAGCCTCGTATCTTTTTGCGTTTTTGAGATACACACTTGGAGGCCAGGATGAGTTGTAAAATATAAATCTCTCTTCAAACTACACTTGTTTCACTCGGATCGGATAATTAGTCTCTGAGATATGATCCCATTAATGGACACGTGTCGAATCCGGAAAGTCGAAAATCGTGGGTTCAATTTGCGCGTGCGCAGTTCGCGACGTCCGGCCGTCACGAATGTCAGAGCTGTACTGCTACAACCTTTCATTCTTCCTCTTTAAAGCGAGACTAAGATGGCGACGCTATGTCTATTTTTAGCCGAATTATTGAAGTTTGAAATTACTTCGACAGAAACTGTCGCTCATTTGGGCGCGATTGCCTCCCCACACCCGGCATCGATTTTAAAGACGTTTTCACATCAAAAAAACAATAAGACACAAAAAACACAAGACACAACAAAATAATATAAGACAACAAAAACAATAAGACAGAGCAAAACAACACATATCACACTCAAAATAAAACAACTCATAAGATTACAAAACCATAAGGCACAACTATTTAAACACAACAGACAACCTAAAGTACATAACTTAAAAATTCAACTAGACATAAGATAGTAACAGTAATGAATTACATACGTCATGAACAGATGCACTCACATTTCATCAGGACCTTCTCTACACTTCACTACACTTATGAAGCCTTCCCATCCTCACCCCACTTTACTCCCCTTCACTGCACCCCATTTATCACTTTTCTAACCTTCTTCCTAAAAGTACTTGATGTACGAGGTGCGATCAGAAAGTTTCAAGACTGTGTCAATAGAGGGCGAACCGGATGTAGTACGAGCTTCTGCCGCTAAGGGGTTGGGCCTACATTCATAGTGAATCAGTGTGCCAGCCGGCATCATCGAATTAGCATTTGTTTCTTAGTTACGGGCGTTTTGGTAGTGCATTACACCGACCCTCCTGCGATTTCGGAATGGCGGATTTTCATGAACGCATTAAATCTTGCCAAAGACTCGCCAAAACGGCTACGGAAACCTATGAAATGCTAAAGCAAGCATTTGGGGAATCCGCAATGGGTCGTGCACAAACTTTTGTATGGCATTCACGTTTTAAAAATGGCCGAACCTCTGTCGATGATGACGAGCGTTCTGGACGACCATCTTCGAGCACAACGCCCGAAAATGTTACGAAGATTCGGCAGGCCATTCACGAAGATCGACGTCGTACCATCAACGACTTGTGCGACATTGTTGGGATAGGCTATGGGACCTGTCAGCTGATTCTAAAGAAAGAACTCCACATGCGACGCATCATGACAACGCGCCAGCGCACACCGCCCTCAAAGTTCGGCAGTTTTTGGCCTCAAACACCATGGCCGTCATCCCGCACCCTCCTTATTCGCCGTGTGACTTCTTCCTCTTCCCAAAGATGAAAATTCAGCTAAAGGGAAGGAGATTTGAGACGATAGAAGAGATTCAGGCAGAATCGCAGATGGTGCTTGACAGGCTGACAAAGAAAGATTTCCAGGGATGCTTCCAGGCATGGCAGCGGCGCTGGGATCGTTTTGTTCACTCCCAGGGGAACTACTTCGAGGGTGATGGATAAATTTAATACCTGAGATAAGTGTACGGGTTTTTATAGGCGCAGTCTTGAAACTTTCTGATCGCACCTCGTATACGCGCTATCTTTCTACGCTGTGTCAGGGTCCCAGTTCGAATCGCTCCTATGATATGCAAATTTACAAGCTTTCTTTTGCACCCGTTCTATCGCATTTATCTGTCCCTCCCTGTGAGGATACCAGCACGCAGCCCCATATTCCAGAATCGGACGCACTAGTGATGTGTAGGCTAGACTTTTAGTGTCACTATTTCCCTTTTTGAGAACGTGCATTGTAAAATGAAGTGCCTTCCAGGCTTTATTTACCGTATAATTTACTTGAGCAGCCCAGCTTAAATCGCTGCTTAAGAGTATTTTCAAGTATTTACAACTGCTCACTTCCGGAATTACTTGGTCCCGTGAAACTAACTGCCTTACACTTGCTTGGGTTAATTTTCATCGCATTTTCAACTGCCCACTACCATAGACTGTTTAGATTTATCTGCATCTTTTCTATATCTTTACTATTTATAATTTTCCTATATATTATACAGTCATCTGCAAAAGTCTAATAGTCCACTCAATTTTCCTCCAAATATCATTTACGTACGCGAGGAACAGATGTGGACCCAATACACTCCCTTGCGGTACACCTGACGTTACTCTGACTTCCTCTTATAATTGCCCTCTTATTATGTTTACACTACACTGTAGTCGATTAAGTGTGCAAAAAGACAATGTACATACCTCAATTTAATGTGATACAGAGACACGAAGTGAACACATGCTGTTGGAAAAATGGCGCCGATAGACTTGCTCGACGCAGGGTTGCACAAAACTTCAATTTTGAAAAAAACGCAATATCTGCGAAGAGCAATAAAACGAGGTATTCCTGTACACGACGTTCCGTGAGTTGGCTCTACTCCCCTCTTCATTAGTTTGGCCAATGACAACGGTTGGGATCGAACCCGAAATCTGTGAAATGCTAGGCTACTAGGTCACCGTGGTGACCGGCAAATGACTACGTTTCAAGTCCATGGATCGTTTTCTGTAAGATCCCAAGATAAAAGTCGTCATTTTAGTAACAAAATGTCACATGAGAACGGGAATCTTTAGTAGTCGTATATATCAAATACGCCTCAGATAATAAATAATGTAAACTCATGTAAGCAAGTACTCGCCAGAGATGGCTCCACTTAACGGAATCGAAGGCCTTTCCATAGTCCAAAAAGCACAGATAAACCGGAGTATCAAATTCCCTGGCCTTCTCGACTATTTGCTTTACATTTAAAAGTTGTTCGCTTCTGCCTTTACCTTTAACAAATCCAGTTCGTTCTTCAGATATTTGATGGTCTAAAAAGGCTTTTAAATGATTGTGAAGGATCTGGAGCATGACTTTGCTGGCGTGCGATATTAACGCTATTAAACCATAGCTCTCACATCTTTCATCGTTCCTTTTTATATATTGGAACAAAGTTGGATTTTGTCCAATCATCAGGCCATTTTCCTGTATTCCATGTATTTTGGCATATTTGTAGGAGGATATCTATTCCTTGGCCACCCGTGGCCTTAAGGATCTCAGAAGAGATTCCAT
Source organism: Zootermopsis nevadensis (assembly GCF_977971745.1). NCBI lineage: Eukaryota > Metazoa > Arthropoda > Insecta > Blattodea > Termopsidae > Zootermopsis > Zootermopsis nevadensis. Next base: position 6,775,114 of record NW_028259153.1, on the reverse strand, counting down.
CCGGCGCACAAGACTTCCCTTTCTTAACATAAGGACAGCAAGTACCTCATCACCACGTAGAATTTCAGGTTCTAATGTCAGACTTATGTCAGGCTCCCAGGAATCATCATCATCATTTAAATTTGGAAGAGATTTTGAGAATATAATTTCCAAACTTCCAAATTCTTCTCAATTTCTGTTACTTCTCCTTCCAAATTCTTTTCTATGACCCAAGTCTGAGGTTTAAGTTCTCTTGTCAGTCTTCTTAGTTTAGCAAAAAGATCTCTATTTTAATGGCGATTAGCATGTTCTATTTCTAAACATACGCTTCTAATGTATGTATTTTAGAATCTTCTGCAGGCCGCCTTAACATCTTTATTCAGTTTATCCAACTGCTCCCTCATTCCATGGGAGTTTCTTCCCGCTCTCAGTTCTCGTCAGATTTCTATTAGTTCGAGGGTTCTTCATGCTAGTCCAAAGATCATTTGAGGTTCCAGTCATTGTTAAAATAATAGACGACTCCAAAAGGTGATTTTCAAACGCTTCTGGATATTTTAATTCTTATCTCTTGGTTGGATAAATTTGAAATCCTTTATAGAGGATCCCTATCTTATGTTAATCAGAACATAATCGATTTTACGAGGGCGAGTCAAAAATTATCAGCACTCCAGTTATATTAATACTTTGTGGTCTGAGGGTGTGCCTGGTGCCGATATTTATCGAAGAGATTTCTGTCTTCTGGGTTGTTGCGCTGTGTAGTCTGGTCGATGTTAACCAACGTTTCAGAGGTCATACTGCCTCCGTCATCAGGGCGATGAATATGCCAATAGGGTGTGAGAAGTTGGATTTTATAGGCAGGGAAGTGAAAGGTGTAGCCTGCCCCGAGCCAATGGGAGCAGGTATGGGAGTGGACCAATGGTAGCACGTGGGCGAGGGTGGGAGAGGGAGAGATTGTAGAGAGAGAAAGGTGAGTGTAGTTGTATGGATAAAGGCCCGAGAAATCTGCGGTTGCTGAACACCGCTTCAACTTGGAGCACAAGATACAGCTAGAGGACACTGCTATCCTCTCCTCAAAAACCGGCTACATGGACCGGTTAATCAGGGAAGCCATCGAGATCGAACTTCATCCTGATAACTTTAACAGGGAAGATGGACTTCACCTGAGCCGGTCCTGGAAGCCTCTGATCCACACACTCCGAGGACTCCGAGAACGAGCAAGAGTGCGCCGCCAGAATCAACCAGACCACTAACTCGGCCCCTTTCAGGGCCTTTATCCATACAACTACACTCACCTTTCTCTCTCTACAATCTCTCCCTCTCCCACCCTCGCCCACGTGCTACCATTGGTCCACTCCCATACCTGCTCCCATTGGCTCGGGGCAGGCTACACCTTTCACTTCCCTGCCTATAAAATCCAACTTCTCACACCCTATTGGCATATTCATCGCCCTGATGACGGAGGCAGTATGACCTCTGAAACGTTGGTTAACATCGACCAGACTACACAGCGCAACAACCCAGAAGACAGAAATCTTCATATTCACCGCTGTGAGAACCTCAAGTCTTACATTTATCGAAGACTTTGTGCACAGTATGGAGAAAGTGTTTTGTCGCGAAGAAGTGTGTGTGAATGGATAGAGAAGTTTAAGGAAAGTCGCACAAGTGTCAGCCATGAAGAAGGAGCCAGGCCGTCCACGTCCACGGCTGATGACAGCATTGAGGGTGCACGTGAAATGATTCAGTCGAATAGACGAGTGACAGTGGATTATGTGGCCAATCATTTGCAAATCAGCCATGGCTCTACCTATGAAATAATCCACGACAGACTTGGATTTCAACTCACGGAAGATTCACCTATGATGAAGAATTGAAAACAGTGGATCGCAGCTCAGATTAAAACATTTTTTAATAAGGGAATGAGAAAGCTTGTTGGCAGTTGGACAAAGTGTTTTGAAAAGCAAGGAGGGTATGTCGAAAAATGATATATTTGTCTTTTCTAAAAGTTGATTAAAATAAATTATACAGCCAGAGTGCAGATAATTTTTGACTCACCCTCGTATTTCGCTGTCGGTCTCCGGGGTTGCTGCAACTGTACAAATGTCACTTGTGATGTTGAAATAGAGGGTTGGCAACTGTAAGATTATTGTCGATTGCAAACTGGAGGAGGCGTTCGCCTCTGGAATTTCTCTCATCCATCGCAAATATTTCAGCCGCTGAGCGTGCATGGCTCTCCAATTTAGTCACACCGATTTTTGCATTAACGTCACCCATGACTATTGTGACCTCACGACTTCGAATAGATGATGAGGTCTTTCCCATATGTTGTTAAGAAATCTTCTATTGCTTCGTCTTCTGCACTTTGTGTTGGCGCATAGACTTGAAATGTATTTATGGTAGCCGACTTTGCCTCAATTATTCGGTCGTTCACTGGGTTGTAGCCATTGACATATTTATTTAAAATATTAGGAATCACAATAGCGACTCCGTTGCGGCTATATTTCAGCGCAAAATGAGAAATAAACTCAGTGATGTTCAGATTTAAAATGACCATAATTCCTCCAGTGCGTCTCACTTAAAGCAGCAATCGATATGTTGTATCTAACCAATTCACATAAAACTGTGTAGAGAATTCCGGGAGGCACGAGTCCTCTGACATTCCATTTGGAGGTTTTATGAGTTTCTCTTCTTCTTCTTCTTCCAGGAATCCATTTCGCATGTGCTGCCTGGTTACCTACACGCACATGCTCAGTAGAAAATTTCTCAACCCGCTTCCTAGACCCGCAGTGACGCCGATCGTCAGTCGGATCCCTCGACAGAAACAAGATCCTCATCGGCTTTTCTGCTCGTTTTGGTGTTCATGTGGTCCATAGTGCAGTGAGGCCACTCTCTCTCTTGTGTTGGAGCCATTAAAGCCATAAGGGCCATGCCTTCAACTTATCGACACCAGGCCGAAAAAAGAGTCAGTCGCCTTTCGCCCTGGCTCGATACTGATCCCGCCGCTGTCCAACATCAGATGCAATGTCCCAACTAACTAGGGACGTGGACGTTGACACCAATGTTTCGTCGCGGTCCTGAGTAATTAACCTGCACTATTAACTCTTAGCTCACTCAGCTGCTTCTCAGATTATCCGAGGCACCTCAGTAAACCCCTTACTCTCGTTTGTTATCTGGGGTTTTCACCCAATCTTCAAGTGAGTTACTCAGCTTAACAGGATGGACCACGTGAAGATGAGAGTCAGAGTTGAAGTTAGAGGCCAGTGTATTTCTCTGACCCGTGTCTGGCATTAAACGGAGACATTATTTTATGCTCTCAGTAATGGAATAATTTGTTTTAGTCACGTGATATAAGGACAAAGGACGGAGAATTTGAACGCAAGAACGCCAACAAATCCACACCCCGACAACTTGTTGATTCGTTTGATTTGTTGTTGGAAGTGAAAGCTGACCATTTGAGAAATAATGAAGACGGCGGCGTAGCTTTAAGTTTCGGGTAGATTCAGTATAAATGCACTCAAGGTTCCTGATTAATACCTCGAGATAAAATTTGTACATATTTAACATGTGAAAATCATAAGAAACTAGGACCGTTTTAAAGTTGCTTTTAATATGGTTGGAAGGTAAAAGGACTTAAGTGCCGTAATGCAGAAGCTGAAACTTTCTACATTCCTCCCCCATCTCTAAAGAAATTAAAATCAGTTTTATCTGGGAACTTTCATTCTGTTCGACGAAGGACCAGAAATAGAAAACAATATTGGCCATTTGAATACGTTATTTCTCGGACGTCAAATAAATATATGTCGGTCTATTAAGACTGTATTTCATGTCGTTTAATTAATAAACACGTACACATGGTGGCGAACTTTTATTTCGAAACGTGTTGTATTGATGCGTATTTAAATCATCGAGGTTAGTTACCAGGGCACGCCTGCTAATTATTCTCTAGTGAACTTAGTTTTCTTTTTTTCCTTCCAGTACTTAAGTGAAGTAAAAATGGCTCGCTTACACACAGCAAAAGCGGAATTTATAAGCAAATATTTATTAGCGGCTTTCCTCTGCCCTGAGACCTGCTAATATGACGAATCTCTTCGTGGTTTTCCCAGGCTATACAAGCAAATTCCGGCGATATTAAGTGAATAATCACCTATTAGTCAGAACATTAACTAGTTCGCCTCCAATGAGAAGGCTTCGTTGGAAACATTAATCTGGTGTGAATTAAACTGAACAGAGGTCATTGACCAGCTCTTATAAAAAAACAAAATGGGTCTTCATGTCTCACGGCATGCAGTATGCTCTCGGCCACCCCCGCAACTAGCAGTTTCTCAGATGTGACTTTATCCCACAGCATTATTTACTTAAATTTAAAAGAAATGTGTATACTCCTTGTTTAATAAGTTATTGTTATTTATAAAAGCGAAATACACTCTCTTTAGCATGAGTAGGATACTATTCAGAATATTATGTTAAATCTATAAAATAATGCTTAAAATCTTTGTTTCACAATGTAACTATATGGGCAATGTGTTCAATCCAATCCAATGCCTGATTATATCAAGCATCGTGATCAGTTGATTGGCATTCATTCTTTTTATGCCGAAGAATATGAGCATGAAACTTGGCTCAGAGACCCCCGTTTATGATCGCTTTGTCCTCATTTCCCTCAGTTCCTTAAGACAATCAGGGGATTATACCTAACGTTAGGCCACGACCACTTCCCTCCGCATCCTTTGCAAGTGAATCATTTATTCTTCCTGCCATTCGACAAAATTCTTCTTCGATTCCAGCCCTGGGGTCGTTGTGAACCTTGCCTTTCAGTGCATTTTCCCTCCATACTTGGTGGTCCTTAGTCCCTTTATACAAATTTCTTTTCCCACGGTTCTCGAATCCTCTTCAGACTCATCTCTACGTCTCTTGCGTGGTCTATCGCGAATTCCTTCTTACATATGTCCACGCCATCTGTCAGAGTTTTTATAAATTTCACAATATATTACATTCTCTATCTCCTTATGAGTTTTTTCGAGGTTTCTCCATCTCTTATGGGACCTCGCATTTTTCTAATCTTCCTCCTTTCAAATATTCTAGGAGCCTTTGTTTCTTCCGAAGTCACTGTCCAAGAACACTGAGGTTCCGATTGTATAAAATCGATATTAAGTCACTTCAAGTATATGTTATGCCACTTCGCATAGTTTTTTCTCTTTCAAGTAATATGAATATCGTGTGTGTTTTGCATTCAGAAAAAGAAGCAAATGCTTAAAATTACATCTAATATCAGTCGTACACGATCAGAATCTCAGTGTCTAACAACAGGGGAACTGAGTGGGTGGGAGAAACACGGGACCCGAATTATCTTTTAAACGATTTGAAATGAGCGCGCTCTGCTCGCACTGCCATCTCTGGTGACATCATAGAAACAGATGGCGGTTCCTTTGTGGCAAAGAAAAATCTCAACTCCCTCTTCTATGTTTTATGGTTAACAGATTGCCCAGAAAGTGTAGCTTTGTGTTCTTGTTACTTAATTTGCAAGTCTGCTCTTCTGAATCTGCAGCCTTGTAACACAATGGACTCGGGCTGGAAGAAATAATGTGTTATGTTAACCACGTCTTGGTTAATAGCACTTTTTAGTGCTGTATTGTCCAGGTACCAGGCAGTTAGACGGCATAAAGTCTTCTTTCAGGCCAGGTTTATGACCTGTTAAGCTGATTCTGTATTTGATTTTATCTCGCAAAATGCCTTGAGTTCAACATTTGATTACAGCTGTCTCGTTTTTCTATTACTCTGTATGTATGGTAACAAAATTCAAGTACCTTGTTTTGTGTATTTTGTGGTAATATTCGCACTTATTTATTAAAATACTTAAAAGTACCTTACAAAATAACGTGAGTAAATAAATACATCTGTTACCTGAAAACATCGTCTGTTTCTTCACGGCATTTGAAAAGGTTGGTACTTGCCCAGGCACATGGAACAATTACCCAGTATATTGGGGCAACTCAGCCAAATGTAGAGTCGATTTTTTTTTTAAAATATCACACGGAGTTCAGAAATCGATACAAAATTCTCAGTGTGTTGCCTTCATAATGACGTTTTTGTAAACGATGTTCATGAAGCAAGAACATTTAATCATGACGGTTTCGTAACTCGAAACATGACGCCACAAGTGGATTTATTTAATAAAAGACGCAAGGTGAAATTGCTGTGTGTTGATGGATGGTAATATTTTAGATAAAACTAACGTCTGTAAAATAATTAATTTCAATAAGACTTCTTGAGCAGAAAATAACGAGAAGAAATTATTTTTCCTTCTTTGCTGCAAACAATATTTCCCTTTAGATTATTTAGTAGCTCCTACACCAATTCAAATTTGTACATTACTTTCATAACGTAAGAATTTAAAATTAATGTGTTTTTATGGTTGTAATCAACTGCAAACTACTGATTTCCAAATCCAACATTTTTTACGTTACTCCTCCTTCTTTCTTTTGCGTTTCTCCTCCATTAATTTGCCTCTGTGCTTGTAGGTGTAATCGCCTGCATTCGGTAAGTCCTTGATGACACAAGTCGAAATCCCGTATCTACAAATATTCATGTCTGCCACCTGTTGCCTGCAATTTGAAATATTAAGAGTGAGAAACAAACAATCTTTCATCGTCCATCAGTGTTATCTACACTCAAGACAATTTTTATCACAAAATAAACTGACAGAGTTAGAGAAAATATGTAGCTCAACATGAGATGATGTATCTCACGAAGGAATGAGTCTTCTACCATAAATAATTTATGTAATACAAATGCAATTTGAATGTAAGTGCATTTATGTAAAACTATTAACAAGTTTCTCAAAAATAACCTTGTGAGTCGTAAAACGTTTTAACCTAAAAATATCCATGTCTGATTGGCTGACTCTGTCTTTTGGTAGAATGGGAAACTGCTTGAAGCTAAGGGCACAGCTTTCACCGAAATGTTGTTGCTTATAATTTGTTTCCTGACAACCTTAACATAAGTTCCCCCAATCGGAATTCAATGTACGATTCCCACACCATATTTCAGAACAGCTCCCACGTGATTTTTCTTAGACTCATGCACATAGAACACCGGCCAACGTGTTATTATAACATAATACATTTTATCACATCGAAGTGGAGGGAGAGGTTACCACTATTTTAAAACGCTCTCAAATGACTTGTGTTCTGCGCTAGCTACGATTAGTACATTTCATTAAACCATTACCCTCGGTCAGAATAATAAATTTAATCACACGCTTTCTTTGGAGAGATAAGCGCGTCTTGTTTGAGACATGCGTCCATGACAATATTTCCTTCTTTTAGCAATAAATTTTCAAAAACGTTTTTGTTTCATCAAAAATAATTCTGGAGAAGTTCTGGTGGACGCAAAACAGACACAAACCAAAATCAAATGAATTTCTGTGGGATATCTGGTTCTTCGACAAACAAGTGTGAATAAATTTATTTTCTGGGATGTTTTTGGAGCTCCTTACCAACTCAGTCTACAGATTTCTGGAGACTGCGTGATCAAACAGGCCATGAGACAGCTATTTTGAAATAAACTTCATTCAGAAATGGGAACATGACGCGGTAGGCGTCGTTAAACCTGAAACTGGGCTAACACTTTGACGAAAGCCGAAGATTATGGCGATTCTGATGTGCTTGAACGCCAGAAACGTCCTGCCCAAGAGAGTGCCACTGATCAAAGAAACTTAGTCAAAGAGCTTCTTGTTAATGCAGTCACAGCTTACGTCTGATTAGCATTTCCTACTCATTCGCCCTCTGCTTTAACCAATCAGATTGACCGAAACATCGCCCTGCCTCCTTTCATTCTACCCGCTTCCTCCCATCCGTTTTTCGCGCATTTATTCGAGGCGCTGAGTAATCAGTAAGAACCTCCGAAACGTCGCTCAGTTTCTACGACATTACATGGCGCAGGATCCACAAGATCGCGAATATCTTGACCAGAAATGATTCACTTCCTAGTGCTTTTTGAAAGTAATAGTTTGTGATGATACATCCCTGAACAATCATACAAAGAAACAAACAAACAAAGACACAAACCATCGATTTTCCTTGTCATTGAAACATGCGACGACGTTGTCATAATATCCACTGATGACGTAGATAATATCGTCGATCACTTCTGCGTTTAAGTAACCTGAATAGTAGTTCATGCCAGGGATCTCGGTCCACGTGTCTTCTGCAGGGTCATACTTTTCGGTACTGAGTTTTTCTGATGTCTCATTGCGACCTCCTGCACACACACACATTCAGTAACAGGTCAGAGGATATGAAAAACGCTGCCAAAAGGAACTTATTCTAACCCCATTCAGCGGGGCTTTCTTGATATTTAATACTGTTTCACCTGCCCACGAAATGTTTGTCTTTTATGGAGCCACAAGACTCATTACCTGACCTCATCTCACATAATCAAGTTCCTTAAAACATTTTAATATTATCCTTCCTTTTAAGACTATGTATCACAAGTGGTATCTTTTCTTCAACATTACCAATTATAACTTCCAAGATGTTTGTATTTTTCGAAACTTCAATGCTTTAAACTCCGTCCGTCTTACCCGACGGACATCACGCTCTTAAAATTTGTAAATCCGTAAAAGGAACGAATGAATTATATACAACAAAGAAACTTCATTCAATTTTGCAGTGTTAATATTAGTAGCAGGAACGAAATTAAGGATGAAATATCTGAAATATTGTTTTAGTACTTGTAGCATCAGGAAATTGCGCCTGACATCTGTTTTCTGTAGCCTTCAATATGAACACAATATGCACTGTTACAGACTGCGAAGGGACTGCATTAAACCATCGGCTTTTTGGGGATAACAGCGGCAAACTGAAATTTAATTGTTATAAGAACAATAATTACCTTTAAAACTGGGACTGCGTGACAAATGAGGTATACGTTACTTGAGATACCACAAGAGATTATGCGTTGTTAGTTAGTTAGTTAGTTAAGTGTTCTTTTGGAGAATGTAATCGAAACCACGAATCGGGGTTAAAATTACTGACAAACTAACTCTGTAATGACAGGAGAAAAATGCTCTTCATAAAATCTCAGTCACTTAAAGAAACCAAGAAAACATTTCACAATAGCGATTTCGGTAAGAAGGCATCACTCAGAATGTCCAAAGTTCTCACCTATGGCGTACAGAAAGCCGTGGAACGCGACGCAAGAAAAATGCCTACGTCCAGAAAGCATTGGTGTAACGAACGTCCATCGGTCGGTGTCCGGGTCATAAACTTCCACCGAGTTTAGATAATTCTTACCATCTCTTCCACCAGCGACGTATATTTTGTCTGTAAAAACAAATTAGCCATATGACACAAACTGTACACACATTTGGTGTAGGCAAAGGCATTATACTGGTAAATGCAGAGCACAAACTTCAGCAATCAGTAATTAAATTTGAAAATCTATTAAGTCCCCCTTCGTGTCACAAAGTGCATTATATGTATTATATGAGAGCCAGTTTGACAGTTTCATAGTTTGATCGTTGTTTGCACTCAATCCTAGTGCACACTAAAAAGGCATAAGACGACGCACAGGGACAGCTTACGTGAGCAGAAGAAACCATCACGACTCAGAATTTCAACCCGTTGCAATCTGTGAAATAACGTAGTCCGTAGCACGGATGAAAGAATATGGGACAGTGGAATGAAGGAAACTAAGATTAAGAGCGAAGAGGAAGTTCGTCTGAAACGTCGGCAGAAGCCAAACGACAGGCAACTTCGTACTTCCCGCCGTGAGAACCTCAAATCCTGCGATTCCGGCAACACTTCTTGCGTTTTTACACGTGGGCAGACAGACAGAAGCCTCGCCTTCTGCAGTAATTCACAAATTTCTCTTTCACAGCATTTACGTACCATTCAGTACAGCCGCACTTCCTTTGTATCGCTCTCTGTTCATGGAAGAGATAAAAAACCAGTGGTTTGTCTTGCAGTCGTATCTTTCAGCCGTTCTGAGATCTTCACGATGCTCATGCTCGTAACCTCCCATGACGTAAACTGAACCTCGCAGAACTGCCACCATTAAACCCCATCTTAAATGAAAAAAGTACACGTTCTGCTATGCTCATTTATTACGATTCACATGCATTTCTTCTCGCAGAACGCAATTGTTCGCTCGCCATTGTTAAATCATAATTCAATTGAATTAACAAGCAAATCATATTCTTAAAACCAACTTTGTCGCAAAAGCCCTCCGACCTCTTCACACTTTGCACGATACTCCTTTATGTGAGTGGTTCAATTTTACAGCCCCTGCCCACATTTATATCTTGATTAACGGAGCGACTATCAGCTTTTTAGAAAGGACACTGTTCCAAGGAGTTCCTTAGTTACCAAGCTGCATCTTACCTTCGGGCATTCATAGGCGCCACCTCGCGGCATGTCTTCGTAGCAGCGTTAAAGCAGAAACATGAGCTTAATGATGTCCTGCCGTCAAAGCCACCGATGACGTAAATGTGGAAACCGACTACTGCCGTGCCATGGATTGCTCGCGGACCGATCGAATCGACCCTCTCCACCTGCAGGAACGACAGGTTATGTTTATATGTTTCTTTGGTTACTTAGACTACTGAAGTGAAGTCCTTACATTTGAGTCCAAGCGACCAACAACCGGAGCAGAGGTGCAACCCCCAAAAGTGAACCGAAATTGCTATACCGTGGTGGGTGGTACTCGACAAAGATCGTGAGAAATTAACTTGGTGTAATCGTGGAATTATGAGAGGCGGAGGAAACAGGAAGACCCGAAGAGAAGCTCTCGTCAAGTTCGACAGACAAACGTAGAATTAATTTCTGATTAACAGGTGACATTTCAGGTTCGTATGATGACAAAGACAGATGTTGGTGTTTTGGGTATTATCGACGCAAAGGAGGAGGCAGTATGTCCCCCACCCCACTCCACCCCTGAACCTTCTAATTCACGAGGCGTTACCACGCAGATGGCCAATATTGACACTGATCAGTGCTTCATTTATTACGTTGAGATCCACTGACGATCAACGATGTCTAAAATCAGCGGACAGGTTGCCATGACAGTTGATGTAGGAGCCTTATTGTAATTGGTATTTAAGGCAAACGTCTCATCCTTCGTCGATTCCTATTAGAACATGCATTGTACATGAGTCTTAAAACCTGTATAATTTATTTATTTATTTATTCTTTTTAATTCATGTCTTTGGAGGTTCTCTTAAAAAAGAGTTCACTGCAATGGAAATAAACGAACACGGAATAAAGAGACTAAGAGGTTCTTGTGATTAAGCTCAAATAAACAGTAACTTAGTAAAAATAAGCAATAAAAGAAAAGTTACTTTTTCTCGGAGGCGTCATTTAACAAGGCGTAGTAAGAGTAAACATGTGCACAACTCACCACACTCCACCGGTCTGCTCGTGCGTCGTACGCTTCGATCACATCTGTCGGCCTTCCGCAACAACGCCCACCAATAGCAAACAGAATGTCCTGTCGGATTCGCGGGCGGGCAATCCTTGGTGTCACGAATTCCTTGTCTTCCTTCGTCATCCTTTTCGCGTCGTCCAGGAATTTGAGCGTCTCCGACACCACGGGTCTACACGCCTCATTCTCCATCACGTACGGGTGCTTTAACACCTGTTGAGCAGTTCGATGTGGGCCTTATGATCTTTTAGGAAGGGATGCCATGTTCCATTGCAGAGGAGACAAGAAATTCACACATAATTTGGTAGGGAACTCACCGAAATAGATTATGTCATATATAGGATAATATGTATTTTAGTTTATGAAACGACGCTCTTAACAAATGCACAGGTTGAAGAGAGAAACGAAAACAAAGTTAAATCAATCTTACAGAAAAATATTGAAATGTGTTTCAACCGAAAGTTAAATACTTCAGTAAGGGTTGTGGTTTGAGTTACATTCAAAAATTGTGATTTATTTCTCGTCTCTCCCGTGCACGATGCACGCTAATATCACCACATTCTTTTTGATTCGATAACTTTAATTAAGCGTCAAAATTACTTGGCATCGAAAGAAAATTATGATAAATAGTTGCTTCGAGTTTCAAGGGAGGCAACCTGCTGCATGTTGATGGTTAGGTGGAAGGTACTTCAACAGCGTGTGATTATGGGCTCGATGTCTATTAGGAGCCTTTCCATGTTTCGACCTTAATTGGTCATCATCAGGTTGTTCTCTTTAAGTTTTGGAAAGTAGTAGACAGGAATTCTAAATTGTAAAGACACTTGAAGCAGTTAACATTTTCATGAAACCATTCGATTGTTTCACACGTATTCGTAAGAGGTGAGTTGCTGAAATCACAAGGCTTTTGACCTAGAGTAGAAACATTTTTCCTCTCCGGTAAAAGCACGTGCTGGAATGGAAGATGGAATATCATAATTTGTGTGGCTGCATCGTGAGATGACGGTTAAAATATTTGAATATTAAAGCTCTCTGTGAGTTTGAAGCCTCTGGGGTAATTTACTCTCGAATTTAGAATGAAGCCTTCTTGCTGCTCTTTTCCGACATCTGTTATCCCTATATGGTCAATCAGCTGAAGATTATTATGCTAAATGTTCATCGTCGGAGATGCGTGAAATTATTAGAGCAACAAAGACACGCTTCTTATGGCAGTAGGATCTTTTGTTAAGTTGAACGCTCCGTCAGAAGACGTGATTTATCAGTTGGAGGATTTTCCAGATCAAGCTGAGTGGACGTTTGAATGTAGTTAACGGTGGAATGCTGTATTTTAACTGAAACGCGTAATCGATCTTAGTAAACGCTGAGACTGTAATATAAGTTTCTAGCACAGACGGGTTGTCAAACTTTCAGACGATGAATAAAAGACGATTATTAAATCCAAACATATCTGCATAAAAGCTCGAATCGAATATTTGTTGTGCACATACACACGAGTATGCGAGACTGTTACCAGCGGCATTCAAGAGGAAGTCATTTTAAATTTGGGTTTTTTCAATCTTAATTCTCTTTTGGGATGAGGCCGGAGAACGAAAGATTTTGCATTCAACAATGGCAAGTATTCGCTTGAATTAATCTGCTGTTGTAGTGAGATAATAAGATGGAGATTCGTCGATAATACGGTTCATAAAACTGAAATAAAAATTCTTCACATTTCCCTAAAACGATTAAACAATGTCGATGTATCAAGAGATGTAGACTGTTAGAAATTCAGAATATATACACCACTTCTTAGCATGCATATATTTTTCTTAAGATTCTAGGCTACTAAACACGTTTTATTCCTTTAAAATGATAATTGCCTACTAGAATATTATTTTACTATCAGTGATGCCCTAAAGGTTACGGCGTAAACTAACAGAGGTCAATGTGATATTACTTGAAATTGTGTTAAAAAGAAGACAAGCCTAATTCTCTTACAAGAGTTCACAAATGCAGATGAAAATATTAAATGTGATGAACAATAATAATAAATAGGAATCCCTTACCTCTACGATGCACTTCTTACACAAGCGATTCGCAACTCTGCTGTTTCCGCAGTAACGAAAGCCCATTGTTTAGAGTAGTAATAAAACACAACAATGCTGATAAACAGAAGACGTAACAATTAGTTTCTTAGGTAAAGGAATGGAGTGCAATACGGTTTATTCAGCCTATTATACTACATGCTTAAGAAACGAGAAAAGAGCCTTACTGTATGCTGAACCAACATTGTTGCAGGCGTGGATTAGTAATTCCTTTAACCTTTCTTAAATTATTATGCACACATCTGTTCATATAAAAGCTTACCATTGTCGATCTATATTTACATATTATTGGTAGTTAAAAATACAAACAGAATTAATCTAACTTATAATTTGGTTACATTCAATCATAAATGTTAGAAGTCAATAATTAATACTAAATACTTTTCCCATAAGAAGAGAATAAATTTAAAATTATTGGGAAGGGACGTGAAGAAAACACTGCAATTAAATTCGCCCTTATTTAAAAATAACTTCCGTTTCATTATTTTTGATTAATTTTTGAGACGATTTTTGATGGGCCCGGGCGCCCTTGAGCCCATCGCCCCTGGGCCAGAGAAAAATGTTTACTTTTTTCGAATACCGGCAAAGATGTTTTATGTTGCTGAGACAGCAAGCACTAGCGAAGAATGGCGCTAAGGTAAATTCTGTTTGTCCCTGGGAAACTAAGTCACAAATCCGGAAATTATTCTGAGGCACAGAAGATGAATTCACAAGAGCCTTCCTTATTTTCCCCTTGTAAATGCTGCAGAGGTCGAAATTGAGGGTTAAATTTTCTTTACTCGTTCGCTTGTGGCTTGTGAAGATGAAATCTGGCGTAATTATTCCTTACGAAATTTGAGAGAACACTAGTAGGTCAGAACTCTGGAAAGTGTTCTGAGTTCGATTTCCGATATGGGATGATCGAACTACGACGACAGGATCAGTTACTTTTAGCTTCGAAGTGGAAATTACAAAAACTAAGGCAACCGCTGTGTTTCTCAGTTATTCTCAGTCTCTCGGTGGTGTCCAGGCCGGGGAGACGAATTGTGTATTACCGAGAGTGTGCCGTGTTGTGGGCCTTTGTTGCATTTATATGTTTTCTTGTTTGTAATAGTTTTATCAATGGTCCCCGGTAATGTGTATATGTGGCATTTGTATTAAGAAATTAAATAGTTTCATTGCCGGTTGTATTCTATTGTCTTTGAGTACAATTCTTGTCTGGTGTGTGGGCCAAGCGAACATCCGACACATAGAACTGTACACCTCCTCCCCGTTTCGACTGATGTTGAGATAGGAGAGAGCGGATCAACAGCAACAAAAGTAAAGTGGTTGTGTTACTTTCCAACTGCATTCAGCAGATCTTGTCTGCCCGATCATAATGAAGAAAATTAAAACTGAGACAGAGCAGAAAACAAGACAAAATTATTTATCTCATTATGGTTATAACTATAATACGAGGTGAAAATTTCGTGGCCTCCGCGGCACACCGGTTGTGCATCTCTGGACCAATGGACTGCAATGTACTAGCTGAGACGTCCAGGGATATGCCCTGTTGACCTCGATAATATTACATCATGGTTATTTGCATTCACTCTTTTATTCATCGAAACATATCGAGGTCAAAACAGTTATAGCAGAACACTTCCGTCATTATGGATGCTGCTTAAGACAACTAGACATCAGTGTCTGCCCTTTATGCGTAAAACGTTTTACTTGTTTAATTACGATAACTTTGTGGACGTCGCTTAATGAATCTTACGTTAATTTATATCACAGTATGGCATCGATATACGTTTTATGCGTGGATCGTCAGTCTGAAATCAGGGAGCCGGTAATTCCAGACGATTAGTTCACATGACATGTAGAAGTAAAAAACAATTAATTGCCTAGCTGCCTTAAGGAGCGGCCTCAGAGCTGTTTTTGGCTTGTTGGATTAGCTGTATCAAGAATACTTAGGACAAAACGAGTTATAGCTGTACAACTATTAGTCTTCATCACGCACTAATTTACATCCTAACTGAACAAGCTGGTCACAGTTACCATGTTTAAGGAAACGTTTGTCCTTGGTGCTTCAGAACTGTGAATGCCCAATGCCGGGCCACAAGAATTTTGCCTGTTCTTGTTTCCATAACCCATTTCTTCTCTTTTCGACAATTCATTCTTAAATTTCTCTGTTTTCCTTTTTGTTCCTTTGTTTTTTATCATTCTGTCATCGTTTCTATTTTTCTTCCTTCATTTCTCCTCTGTTCTCTCGAATTTAAATATTACGTCATTTCAAGAAGAGGAATTTCTAAATATCTACAATGTAATATATGAGAAATCATTTGCAGTGTTAGAATTTGTATTTGATGGAGTAAATTATTTACAGCTGTTAAATAGTACAATTTTATTGCTTTTCACAATAGTCTGTGGTTGTCGGGACAACTGAAGTAGGTTAACATAGCGGTAACACTATAGCGAGACTTGCTTGGTACGCTTCACGTTCGGATCTCATTTGAGCTACCGGCTGTTCAGAATAAGGCCATTCGTGATTTTCTTCAGTATATTAAGACAAATTTCAGAATTGTGCCTTGGAATAGATCACAACCGATTTTTGAAGTTCATCTTCTCGATGCTAATGTACGGCCTAAATCTGTGCTATGCTTGAGATAGCCTCATTATATAAACCATCTACCACCCATAGAAAATAACAATAATGTGGCCGTCTCAATTTACGCTGATGATACGAGCATCACTGCTCGATCAGGCAGCGTACAATAAACTGATTAAAGCAACTGCAACTTTCGAGCCTTGGTTTGAAAAATGTACAATTAAGATTAACATCAATAAATGCTCGGTGGCATTATTCTGTAAACGGCTGACACACCTCAGCAGCGAAGTACCTCCCCTGGAGATCTTTGGAGCAACTATCCCCGGGTAAATGAAGTCAAATACCTTAGCATCATCCTGGACCGTAAACTCACCTACAGGTCAAGCAGTGTGCAGAGCCAACCATAGGCTCAGACAACTCTATCCAATCCTTAACAAGTCCTCCTCTATCAACATTAACCTAGCACTTACAATCTATAAAACACTCCTACGCCCAATAATAACGTACGCAGCTCCTGCATGGGGATACGCGGCCAAAACACACATTAGTAAGCTCCAAGTTTTTCAGAACAAGGTGCTAAGAATTATAACGAAACTCCCAAGGGTAACGGCAATCGAAATTTTACATGAGCAAACTGGCATGGAGACATTCTGAAACCATGTCAGGGAGCTACCAAAAAAATTTTACTCTAAAAGTCAAATAAGTGAGAACTTCCAAATCAGGTAATTAGGTCAATATGACCCCACTTATGACAAATACAAGCAACCGCGGGCCCTACTAAGGGACTGACCCTTCACATACCCTACTAACTGCAAGTATTTAAACAAACTAAAGTCTTTTTTGGGCGACATTGTACTCATTTTAGCCAGCCGTTCATCGGAGGACGCTCCAGCGGAACCCCTGCCATGGACCAGACCACGAACCCAACAGCTGAAGAAGACCGTGGAAACACGGATGACCTGCATTCATAATATTATGTTGTATTATTGCACCGCATGAACCTGCAAAAGCTTGTTGACAGATGGACAAAGTGTATTGAAAAGCAAGGAGATTATGTCGAAAAATGATGTATTTGTCTTTTCTAAATTTGATTAAAATAAATCCTACAGCCACAGTGCGGATAATTTTTGACTCAGCCTCGTATTTCGCTGTCGGTCTCCGGGGTTGCTCCAACTGTACAAATGTCACTTGTGATGTTGAAATAGAGGGTTGGCAACTGTAAGATTATTGTCGATTGCAAACTGGAGGAGGCGTTAGCCTCTGACATTTCACTCACCCATTCCAAATATTCCAACCGCTGAGCGTGCATGGCTATCCAATTTAGTCTCACCGATTTTTGCATTAAAGTCACCCATGACTATTGTGACCTCACGACTTGGAATAGATGATAAGGTGTTTTCCAGATGTTGTTAAAAAAGTCTTCTATTGCTTCGTCTTTTGCATTTGATGTTGGCGCATACTTGCAATATATTTATGGTAGCCGGCTTTGCCTCAATGTTAACAGCTATTACTCGGTCGTTCACTGGATTGCAGCCTTTGACGTATTAATTTGTTGGAGCCATTAAAGCCATAAGGGCCATGCCTTCAACTTATCGACACCAGGCCGGAAAAGGAGTGAGTCGCCTTTCGCCCTGGCTCGATACTGATCCCGCCGCTGTCCAACATCAGATGCAATGTCCCAACTAACTAGGGACGTGGACGTTGACACCAATGTTTCGTCGCGGTCCTGAGGAATTAACCTGCACTATTAAATCTTAGCTCATTAAGCTGCTTCTCAGATTATCCGAGGCAACCCAGTAAATCCCTTACTCTCGTTTGTTATCTGGGGTTTTCACCCAATCTTCAGCTTAACAGGATGGACCACGTGAAGATGAGAGTCAGAGTTGAAGTTAGAGGCCAGTGTATTTCTCTGACCCGTGTCTGGCATTAAACGGAGACATTATTTTATGCTCTCAGTAATGGAATCATTTGTTTTAATCACGTGATACAAGGACAAAGGAAGGAGAGATTCAATGCAAGAACGCCAACAAATCCACACACCGACAACTTGTTGATTCGTTTGATTTGTTGTTGGAAGTGAAAGCTGACCATTTGAGAAATAATGAAGACGGCGGCGTAGCTTTAAGTTTCGGGTAGATTCAGTATAAATGCACTCAAGGTTCCTGATTAATACCTCGAGATAAAATTTGTGCATATTAACATGTGAAAATCATAAGAAACTAGGACCGTTTTAAAGTTGCTTTTAATATGGTTGGAAGGTAAAAGGACTTAAGTGCCGTAATGCAGAAGCTGAAACTTTCTACATTCCTCCTCCATCTCTAAAGAAATTAAATTCAGTTTTGTCTGGTAACTTTCATTCTGTTCGACGAAGGACCAGAAATAGAGAACAATATTGGCCATTTGAATACGTTATTTCTCGGACGTCAAATAAATATATGTCGGTCTATTAAGACTGTATTTCATGCCGTTTAATTAATAAACACGTAACACATGGTTGAGAACTTTTATTTCGAAACGTGTTGTACAAATTCAAGTTCCTAGTTTTGTGTATTTTGTAGTAATATTTTGTGCTTATTCATTAAAGTACTTAAAAGTACCTTACAAAATACCGTAAATAAATAAATACATGTGTTAGTTAAAACCATCGTCTGTTTCTTCCTGGCATTTGAAGAGGTTGGTACTTCACCAGGGACATGGCACAATTACACGATATATCGGGGCAACTCAGCCAAATGTAGTTTCGATTTTTTTTAAAAAGTATCTCACGTAGATCAGAAATCAATACAAAATTCTCAGTGTGCTGCCTTCGTAATGACGTTTTCCTAAACGTTGTTCATGAAGAAAAATATTTAATCTTCCCTAATATCATGATGACGGTTTCGTAACTCGAAACATGTCGCCACAAGTGGATTCATTTAATACAAGACGCAAGGTGAAACTGCTCTGTATTGATGGATGGTAATATTTTAGATAAAATTAAACGTATGTAAAATAATAAATTTCAATAAGATTTCTTGAGCAGAAAACAACGAGGCGAAATAATTTTTCCTTCTTTGCTGCAAACAATATTTCTCTTTTTTTAGTAGCTCCTGCACCAATTCAAATTTGTACATTTTTTTCATAAGGTGGGTATTTAAAATTAATATGTACGTCGGGGTTGTAATCAACTGTAAACTGCTGATTTTCCCAATCTAACATTCTTTTACGTTTCCCCTTCTTTTTTGCATTTCTCTTCCATCGATTTGTCTTTGTGTTTGTAGGCGTAATCGCTTGCATTCGGTAAGTTCCTGATGACACAAATCGACATTCCGGATCTACGAACATTCATGTCTGCCACCTCGTGCCTGCAATTTGAAATATTAATAGTGAAAACAAACCCTCTTTCATCGTCCATCAGTATTATCTACACTCAAGACAAATTTTATCACAAAATAAACTGACACAGTCCAGAAAATATGTAGCTCAACATGAGATGATGTAACTCACGAAGGAATGCGTCTTCTACCATAAGTAATTTATTTAATATATATTTAACAGAAATGGCAGTGCATTTATGTAAAAAGTAACAATTTTCTTAAAAATATCTTTGTGAGTCGTAAAATGTGTTGACCGAAAAATATTCATATCTGATGGGTTGGCTCTGTTTTTGCGTAGAATGGGAAACTGCTTTAAGCTAATGGCACAGGTTCCACCGAAATGTCGTTGCTTGTGTTTTGTTTCCAGACAACCTTAACAAAAGTTCCCCCAATCGAAATTCAATGCACGTTTCCCACACCATATTTCACAACAGTTCTCTCGTGATCTCTGTTTTACTCACATACACATTTAACACCGGCCAACGTCCTATTATAACGTAATACATTTTATTACATCAAAGTGGATGGAGAAGTTATGAATATTTGAAAAGACTGTCAATTGACTTGCGGTCTGCGCTAGCTACATTAGGTACACTTCATTAAGCCATTACCTTCGATTTGAAAAATAAATTTAATCGCACACTTTCTTTGGAGAGTTACACGTGTTTTGTTTGAGACACGCGCCCATGACAATATTTCCCTCTTTTAGCAATATATTTTCAAAAAATATTTTGTCCCACCAAAAATAGTTCTGGAGAGGTTCTGCTGGACGTAGAACAGACAAATACCAAAATTAAATGAATTTCTGTGGGATTTCTGGCACTTCCTCATACAAGTATGAAGAAATTTGTCTTCTGGGATGTTTTGGAGCTCCTTACTTACTCCGTCAACAGATTTCAGGAGACTGCGTGGTCAAACACGCCAAGAGACAGCCATTTCTAAATAAATTTCCATCAAAAATGAGAACATGAGACGGTAGGCGTCGTTAAACCTGAAACTGGCCCAAAACTTTGATTAAATCCGATGATTATGGCGATGCTGATGTGCTGAACGCCAGACACTTCCTGCCCAAGAGAGTGACACTGATCAGAGAACCTTAGTCAAAGAGCTTCTTATTAATGCAGTCACAGTTTACGTCTGATTAGCATTACAAAGTCATTCGCCCTCTGATTTATGGATTCAGCTTGACCGCAACGTCGCTCTGCCTGCTGTCATTTTATCCTCTTTCTCTCTACCCTTTTTCGCGCGTTGTATTCAAGGCCCTGAGTAAGCAGTAAGAACCTCTGAAACGTCGGTCAGTTACTACGCCACTACTCGGCGCTGCATCCACAAGATCGCGGTTATTTTGACCGGAAATGAGTCACTTCCTAGTGCTTTTAGAAAGTAACAGTCTGTGATTATATAGACCTGACGTTTTTTACAAAGAAGCAAATATACAAACAAACCATCGATTTTCCTTGTCATTGAAACATGCGACACGGGAGAAGAACTCATTTGGTTCATAATTAGAACCGATGACGAAGATCATATCATCGATCACTTCTGCGTTTAAGTTATCTGAATAGAAGTTCATGTTAGGGATCTCGGTCCACGTGTTTTCTACAGGGTCGTACTTTTCGGTACCGAGCTTGGATGATGGCTCGTTCTGTCCTGCACACACACACATTCCGTAACAGGTCACAGGGTATAAAAAATCTGCCAAAGGGAACTTATCCTGACCCCATTAAGCGGCTCCCTTCTTCATATGTATTACTGCGAGATCTGGCCACGACATTTGTGGCTCTTATGGAGCCACAAGATTCATTACCTTATTCACAAAAGTCTGTAGTTGACCGCATTCACATAATCTAGGTCCTTCAAAACATTTTAATATTATCCTTCCTTTTAAGGCTATTTCACAAGTTGTATTTTTCCTTCAAGATTTTTTTATTATTAGTGTTCTGTCTGACGACAGGTCCATATATTATGAACAGGACCCTTCCATCCTCTTCAGGTTGTCAGGGACCTGCTCATACATATATACATTCTTGGCAGATGATCAGAAGTGGTTTGCCATTGCCTTCTTCTGTGTGTGAGAGAAGTAATTGTTGGGATGCAACGGAGAAACCGGGGAAGCCCCCGGAGGAATACTCCGTGATGACTAGACCACGGCCTTGCCCAACACAAGTTATAAGTCTGAGCACCACCGGGAAATGAACCCGGGACCCCAGGCTTACAAGGCTAGTGTTCTGACCGCTAGACCACCGTGGCGGCCCTTCAAGATTACCAATTACAAATTTCTAGATGTTTGTATTTCCCGTAACTACGATGCTTCACAATCCGACCGTCTTACCCAACGGACTTTAAGCTCTTAAAATTGGTAATTCCGTAAACGGAACGAATGTATTAAATACAACAAAGAAAATTTATTCCCTCTTGCGTTGTCAGTATTAGTACCAGGAACAGCTACAATTTGATTTTCGTACTTGTAGCATACACGTGGTCTAGCGGTCAGAACACTAGCCTTGTAAGCCTGGGGTCCCGGGTTCAATTCCCGGTGGTGCTCAAATTTATAACTTGTGTTGGGCAAGGCCGTGGTCTAGTCATCACGGAGTATTCCTCCGGGGGCTTCCCCGGTTTCTCCGTTGCATCCCAACAATTACTCCTCTCACACACAGAAGAAGGCAATGGCAAACCACTTTTGGATCATCTCTGCCAAGAATGTATATACGTATGAGCAAGTCCCTGACAAACTGAAGAGGTTGAAAGGATCCTGTTCATAATATATGGAACTGACTTCAAACAGAACACAACAAATAAAAACTTGTAGCATCAGGGAATTGCGCATGACATCTCTTGTCTACTTCATGAAACTGAGTCCGATAATAGAGTTCAAAAACAACAGAAGATGAACAGTTGAAAATGGCGTTAGAAAACAAGTGACGAAAAGCAAAGACTGCGAAGGAACTGCTTTAAACCATCGGCTTTTTGGGGATCACAGCGGCAAACTGAAATTTCCTTGCTACAAGAACAAAATATTTACCTGTAAACTGCGACTGTTTGAAAAATGGGGCATACGTAACTTGAGATACCACAAGAGATTGTTAGTTAGTTAGTTAGTTAAGTGTTCTTTTTTATAATGTAATCGAAACAAAGAATCGGGGTAAAATTACTGACAAACTAACTCTGTAATGACAGGAGAAAAATTCTGTTCATAACATCTGGGTCACTCAAAAATACGAGGAAAATACTTCACAATATCAAGTTCTGTAAAAATGATAGAGGAACATCACTCAGAATGTCCAGAGTTCTCACCTAGGGCGTACAGGAAGCCGTGGAACTCGACGCAAGAAAGAAACCAACGTCCAGTAAACATTGGTGCAACGAACGTCCATCGGTCGGTGTCCGGGTCATAAACTTCCACCGAGTTTAGATAATTGGAATCATAATATCCACCAGCGATGTATATTTTGTCTGTAAAAAGAAATTAACCATATGACACAAACTGTACACATATTTGTTTTAGGGAGAGGCATTAAACTGCTCCGTGCAGAGCACAGACATGGGACAATCCCTACTTAAATTTGTAAATCTATTAAGTCCCATTTCTTGTCACAGAAAGTGCACAGACACGGCCGTCTCTGTTCATTTGTTTCTTTGTTTCGAATGCAGACAATCAGCGTGTCAGAGGAACGCGTTTAACTGATAAAATGTAATATAAACAGCATAAAGTGCTTAAATTAAAGCATAATGGAGATGATGGTACTACAAAGGCAGAATACGACGCACAGGAACAGCTTACAAGAGCAGAAGAAACCATCACGCACTCAGAACTTCAAGCCGTCGCAGTCTGTGAAATAACGAAGTGCGTAGCACGGATAAAAGAAGAGATAATAAAAGAATATTGGGCAATGGAATGAGGGAAACTAAGATCAAGAGCGAAGGGGAATGACTTGATTATGAATGAATAAAGTTCGTCTGAAACGTCGGCAGAAGCCAAAAGACAGCCCACTTCGTACTCGCCGGCGTGAGAACCTCAAATCCCGCGATTCCTTCAACCGTTCTTGCGTTCTTATACGCGGACAGACAGACAGACGCCTCGCCTTCTGCACTAACTCACAAATTTCTGTTTCACAGGATTTACGTACCATTCAGTACAGCCGCACTTGCATACATTCGCCCTGTCTTCATGGGAGCGATCCACGACCACTGGTCCGTCTCGCAGTCGTATCTTTCGGCCGTACTGAGATACAGATCATATCCACCGCCCATGGCGTACACTGAACCTCGCAGAACTGCCACACTTAAACAGGATCTGAAACGAAATAAGTTCGCGCTCTGCTATGCTCATTTATTGCTGATTCAGATGCATTTCCTCTCGCAGAGGACAATTTTTCGCTCGTCATTATTAAATCATCATTCAATTGAATTAACAAGCAAATCGTTTTCTTAAAACTAACATTATCGCAAAAGTCCTCCTACCTATTCACACTTTGCACGATGCTCCTGTATGTGAGTGGTAAGCCCCTGCCCAGATTTATATCATGACTAAGACAACGACTATCAGCTTTTTAAGAAGGACTCTGCTCCAAAGAGTTCCTTAGTTATGAAGCTGCTTCTTACCTGCGTTCATGCATAGGCGCCACCTCGCGGCATGTCTTCGTAACAGCGTTGAAGCAGAAACATGATCTTAAATTTTCTAAGCCGTTGCCGGTACCACCGATGACGTAAATTTCGAAACCGACCACTGCCGTGCCATGGTAGGCTCGCGGACCGATCGAGTCGACCCCCTCCACCTGCAGGAACGACAGGGTATGGCTTTATGTTTCTTTGGGTCACGTAGTCTACTGATGTGAAGTCACTACATTAGAGGTCAAGCGACCACCCACCGGAGCAGAGGTACACTCCCCAACAGTGGACCGAATTTGCTACCCCGTGGAGGGTGGCACTCGACAAAGACCGTGAGAAATTAACTTGGAGCGAAGGTGGAAACAGGAAGACCCAAAGAGAAGCTCTCGTCAAGTACGACAGACAAACGTAGAATTAATTTCTGATCAACAGCTGACATTTCAGGTTCGTACTTTGGAAAGGACAGATGTTGGTGTTTTGGTTTTATCGACGCAAAGCTGGAGGCAGTACGTTCCCCACCCCACCGCCTTCTAATTCACGAGGCGTTACCACGCAGATGGCCAACATCGACACTGATGAGTGCTTCATTTGTTACGTTGAAATCCACTGACGATCAACGATGTCTAAAATCAGCAGACAGGTTGCCATGACAGTTGAAGTAGGACGCTTATGGTAAATGGTATTTAAGTCAAACTTCTCATCCTTCGTCGATTCCCATTAGAACTTACTTTGTACACGAGACTCAGCATATGAATAATTTATTTATTTATTCTTTTTAATTCATGTCTTTGAAGCTTATATTAAAAAAGTTTTCCCTGCAATGAAAATAAACGAACACGAAATAAAGAGGTTAAGAGATCCTTGTAGGAATAGCAGTTTTTCTCGGAGGCGTCATTGAACAAGGCGCGATAAGAGTAGAATTTTTTGCAACTCACCACCGTCCACCGGTCTGCTCGTGCGTCGTACGATTCGATCACATCTGTCGGCCTTGTATCACGATACCCACCAATAGCAAACAGAATGTCCTGTGGGATTCGCGGGCGGGCAATCCTTGGTGTCACGAGGTCCTTGTCGTCCTTCGTCAACCTTTTCACGTCATCCAGGAATTTGAGCGTCTCAGAGATCATGGGTTTGCACGCCTTGTTTTCAGTCACGTACGGGTGCTTTGACACCTGTTGAACAGTTTAATGTGAACCTTATGAAATTTTAGGAAGGGATGGCATGTTCCATTGCAGAGGAGACAAGAAATACACACATAATTTGGTTGGGAACTCACCGAAATAGAATGGTATATACAGATAAAGATGTTTTTTGGTTTATGTAACGACGCTCATAACAAATGCGCAGGTTGTGAAGAGAATCGAAAACAAAGGTAAAACGATCTTAGAGAAAATTATTGAAATGTGTTTCAACCGAAAGTTAAATACTTTAGTAAGGGTTTCATTTTGAGTTACATTAAAAATTGTATTTTGTTTCTCTTTTCTCCCGTGCGAGATGCACGCTTCGATCACCACATTCTTTTCTATTCGATAACTTTAATTAATCGTTAAAATTACGTAACATCGAAAGAAAGTTATGACAATTAGTTGCTTCGAGTTTCAAGGGAGGCAACCTGCCACATGTTGATGGTTGGGTGGAAGGTACGTCAACACAACACCGTGTGATTGGGTTCGATGTCTATTAAGAGTCTTTGCATGTTTCGACCTTAATTGATCATCATCAGGTGGTTTTCTTTTAGTGTTCGAAACTAGTAGATAGAAATGCTAAATTTTAAAAATATTTGAAGTAGATAAAATTTTCATGAATCCGTGCGATTGCTTCACAAATATTCGTAAGAGGTGAGTGGCTGAAATCACAGGACATTTGACCTAGAATAGAAACATTTTTTAACGTAAATACGTCTATACGGAAGGGTCTTTCTGCAAAACAGCGTTAGTTACGAAGATGTGTAAGATCCAGCGCCGAGTCACCTTTAAACGTTCATTCCTCAGTAATGCTAAGAGTAAGGGTAATGTAACCTTAAAGACATTTAAGAATCTGTAATATATTGGCATGAGATTTTAACATTGATTTAAAGAAGGAGGAAAATCAAAGCTTGGTCACATTTTTGGAGGAAACCTTTGGCTTAATGTTGGATGTCAAATCATCAATGTAGTACTACTAGATCAAAATCTTGTATAGATATGGTGTTTGCACGAAATGTGAATACTCTAATGTGCACAAATTTTATAACATATTTCAGCTACCACAGACCCATCTTAAGCCCAACTAATTCAAGTTAAATAAGCAATGTCTTAATCAGACTTTACTCAATTTTAAAGCATGTATAAAGGACATATTTAGAATAAAGCTAATATATTACCTTATTTTCATTGTATTTATTGCTTACATATAATTTAAATACAGAGACGTATTTACGACAGATTCTACGGAACCGTGGTTCCACTGTCAACTTTTTCTCCGGGGTAAAATCACGTGCTGGAATGGAAGAAAGAATATGGCTGCTTCGTGAGATGACGGTTAAAATATTAGACTGTTAAAACTGTCTAGGATTTAGAAGCCCCTCGGGTAATTTACTCTTGGATGTAGAACGAAGGCTTCTTCCTGAACTTTTCGGATATCTGTTGTACCTATATGGTCAATCAGCTACAGATTATCATGCTTAGTGTTCATAGTCTGAGATGCGTTAAATTGTTATAGCAGCTAAGATACCCTTCTTATGGCCGTAGGAACTTTGGTTAGATTGAACGCTGCCCAAGAAGACGTGATTTATCTGTTGGAGGATTTTCCTATTCAAGCTGAGTGGACGTCTGAAGGCAGTTAACGGTGGAATGCCGTAGTTGAACTGAGACACGTAATGGTTGTTAATAAACGCTGAGACTTCAATCAAAGATTGTAGCACAGACCATGAATAAAAGACGATTATTAACTCGAACAACATTTCTGCACATACACACGCGTATACAAGCGTGTTACCAGCGTCATTAAACAGGTTGTTATTGTAACCATGGTAACCCAGGCAATCTGAGAATTTCTTACGTAGGAAATTTTGCGCGGAATAAGGCATTCAAATCATTTTGTACAGTCCGCAGACCAGGAGAAAAGCCCTGCAATGAATGCGATATACACGCATGCGCAAGATTTCGCGGTGAGTGACGACCCATCCTAAAAGCATTCGCTCCACAACCACTGAACGAAGAATAGACGACAGGCTTTAATGTGTTCTGATGTGTACAGCTTTAAGATTACCTCACAGCGGCACAGCGATTTAATCCAGAATATTATCAGAACACATTAGAGGTGAACTCACTACACGCTACTCTTAACGGCTTGATGTTTTTAGTCTATGTACAGTAGAGTAAAACTCTGACGTATCGCACTTCCCACCAATAGCAGCCCTCTAGTCCAGCTGATAGTAAATATTCCTCCTGCCAACTCCTGAAACGACTTCCCAACGCAGGGCTTTTCCACTGGTCTGCCGACAGTAGTTTTCACGTTGTTATTGTTAGATTTTAACCAGAAGTGGAATGTGTCAACAGATTCCGTTAAAGCTCGTCAGTATTGAATCAAATGAACACCGGTTCAGACGTTCTCGAGTTGGAACTGCGGACAGACAGACAGACAGACAGACGGGCTTACACGTGACGAAGAGAAAGGCTCACGATTTGCATTAATTGATTACGAAAACGTGTGAATATGGAATTTAAAATGCGGGGTTCACTTCCGATAAACATCAACAATTTCAGGGGCATACTGACCTTCTCTTTGAAAAACTTTGCATCAAGTAGTCCCAGTCTGACGCCCTTCAAAAGGCCCGCGATGTGACCTTTCCTGTTGTCCGGGTCGTGGTTGTCCACCGGAGAATGCACTCCCATACAACTCTCTCGTCCTTCACGTTCAGTTTCTCGGCCTCGATTACCGCCTGCAGCTCCTCTACAGGTAGTTCCAGCAGTTCTTCGCTCTGCCGAGATACTTCCACGAATTGGCGCAGAACGAAGCGACGAGCGTGAGTCTCAAGGTCGGCGCAGAAGTGAGACCTGTCACAGCGAGGGTAACGCTGACAAAATTAAACACTACAGTAAGAACTGGATTCTCAAGTATTTGCACACCACAGTATTTCGCCTGAAGTTTTTACCTTAGCCGTTTAAAGCCAGAATGAGCGAGACTGAGAGCAGACACGTGGAGAGGCAACGCTGAGAGACGCTCCGTTTAACCGTAACGAAATTGACAGTTTTAGGCTCTGAAGGTACCCAGAAAATGCCCGCTCGTCCTCGCGATAAGGTTATAGGTTAAAATAAGGGCATGGCGTACGCAAGTGAAGAATACAATGAGATGAGGAGTGTAGAATTTTTAATTCTGGAATTAACCTTCGCGAAATGACGTTGTGTTAACTGTGTTTGTTAATCCGGTGAAACCTCGTTTAAATTGACTATGTGGGGGGGGGGGAAGAACGGGTCGGATAATCCGATAAGTCGAATGAGCGGGAAAAAGGGGAACGTGGTCATGGAATTGAACGAATAAGTAGAGAATCAATACAGATTTTCCTCGTCGGCTGATGATGTGGGCGAGTCGCACGCACAATCCGACGGCAAAAGTAACTCGTGAGCGCTCTTCGAGGGAGTCCCTCTATTAAAATAATGAATTTATCAGTCATTCCGTCAATCGCACGAAGTGGAGGTTCTGTTGTGATTCTGCTGATATCAATTGATTTGCTTGCTATGTTGTCATGAACAAGAAGGAGTAGGGGTTTAGTTTCTACGGGAAACAGCGGGTTGTATCTTGTCTTTGCCCGATAATAACCAATTATCTAAATGTTCAAAAGTGTTCATAATAATCAGCAAAATATGGAAGTGAACTGTACCGCGTGGACATCGCATTAAACACTTTCGCCTGTGGAATCCAATCGCAACCTTTCTGGTTGAAATGCGGGAATCGGATAATCGAGGCTCGGTTAACAGAGGTTTTGCTGTATGCAGAAAGATGTGGAGCTGAATGTTGATTTTGGTGTTGGGAGGATTATGTAAGAAGCAAGGAATTCCGTAGAGAATGAAAGAAAGAAAAAAGAAAGAAAGAAGGATAGGAAATCGAGTGGAAGACAGATTTGATTATGACTCTGCAATAGGTCGTGATTAACGTTCTACATGGTGAAATTAGTCATCTGCTTGTCATAATGACGCTCAAAACATATGCAGTTAAATCAGAATATTTAAATTACAGGCACCCCAACTGCCCTGACTTACAACGCTTTATAATTTGTCCAGTCTTCAGTCAGAGTCTTTAATCTCCGACACGGCATTCGGCTGCTCTCTTGAGTAAAGCTGATTCGCTCCAGCGACGAAGGCTGGCGCTTCAGCAAATGACAAATAAACATCAATTACCTTGTGAACTGCATGATGCCGATAGAGTTGTCGACGGCCATCTTGTCCTTGAGGAAGTCGCAGCAGAGTTTAGGAAGGTCCGGTATACACAAGTAGTCAGCCGTCACGAGCAGTTGACGCGCGTTGTCGGAGCGAATGTAAACCTCGCGAAAATAAACATAATCCAGTATCTGGGTCATCATGTCTGAGCTGACTCCGTGGAGGAGAACATCAGTCTCCTCACTGGTGTGCAGTTTTGTCGTGAAGAGGGTCCTAAAACGTCGATATGGAAAAACGGCGGGCAGATAATTACAAGTCATACGCATAAACTCTAAGTTATTATGACTCACGTAGCCAATGTTTCTACGCGGCCTTTAAGAAGTGATCACCAACCAGCAAACATTTTCCTATTACTAATTAAGGGATTTGCAGATCAAGACAAACGGAAAAATTTGATTGTCGGAAAACTGAAAAAGGGGCACAGCTCGCAACAAGACGTGAGATACGTCTTTTGGAAAACACAAACAATGGTTCACGGTTAAAATTCATTTCTCATTTCAAGAACTCACCGCAACGTTATTTAAAACACAAGCAAATTCAAGTATGCACAAATTCTCGAAAGATTCTCTCCTAAGAATGAAACATGTATTGCGAAGTTCCTTCTTACAGTTTATTACATTTCAGACAGAGCAACACACAGCAGCTTTCAATATTCCGGGCATTACCAAATTTCTTCTGGACTTTGTCGGTCGTCTTTATGTATTAAAACCAAGATGTTAATTCTCCCTCCACATCGAGTCACTGTCACCTTTTACAACCGCACTTAAAAATTAATACAAAAAACCACGTACGTCTTCAGAGATGTCGCGTCGTGTTGCCTCGTAGAAATTATCGGACGTTTCAGAGGTGCTTACTGCCTCCATCATCGAGGAAGGACGGCAGTAAGTACGTCTGAAATGCCACTCAGTTTCTACGGCGCCGTGAGATTGCATGACAATGAACAAATAACAAAAGACAATTAGCCGTATAAAAATACAGGTTTCTGCATAAAAGGGGATAAAACATTTCACACACGAATTGACGTCTATTATGTCCTTAATTCACGTGTTAATAAACCACGTCAGTAAATAAATAAACCTGAAATATTCGCTACGCATCGACAAAATCACTCTGTGGACTGGAAAGACGCCGCTGTCCTCTAACCTCAACACCGCGTCACACAAAAAGTTCCTCTCTCTCAGCTCGTTCAGACGGACCAATGCTTTGGTGCATGTGCACCTGCCGCCATCTTGAGAAAGGCTGTGACTTTGGTTTAACTCCATCTCCTGAAAAACAGTCGATCGCTGTTACGGGTTTTTTTCATACTATCTCGTTTGCACATCAACTGAAAGTGACTGAGAGGAAACACGATCCTGAGAAGGATATCTGGTCCTGCGAGAGAGTTACTGACAAGGGAATGGTGAAAATTGCATAATATGGAGCTTTATAGATCTCTTCACTAATTAATAAATTGTAGGCTGTCTGAACAAGGGTGATTAGATGGGCTGGGCATGTAGTACACATGGCAGGGAGAAAAAATTAAACTTTTTAATCTGAAGATCTAAAAATAAAAGGTCACTTTAAAGTCCTGTACGTTGCTGGGATAATATTAAAATCGATCTTAGAGGGTGGAGAATGAAGGTGTGGCTTTACTTCATCTGCATGTGAATATGACTTAGAGGCGGGGGTCTTGTAAACACGAACATGAAACTTAAATTTCATAAAAGGCGAGGCACTTGATTACGTGGGCTGCTGTTAGATTCTCAAGCAGGACTTCTGCTCCATGGACTCAGTTTGTTTCTTTCTTACAGAATGCCTGTTGAGATTCAACACAAAATGACAAAGATCTAAATGTGACATATAACTAACTAACTACATAGACGGCTTATCGAACCCGAAGTTTCGTCACCGAATTAACCAAAGCCCTCCACCGGACCCTGTCCTGGACCAATAAAATCCAAGCTCCTTCAACTCCTGTCTCCCATAGATCCCGCCTGACATTATTCTCCCATCTACGTCTAGGTCTGCCCAGCTGTCTCTTCCCCTCAGAATTTCCGACCAAAACCCGGTGAACACCTCTTGTCCTATCCATGCGTGCTACATGCCCCACCCATCTCACTCTTCTTGGCTTAATCACCCTGTAGATGTGACTGATTTAGACAATATTAAGTCATGCCGCGTTTGTCATTACTCGCATAAATTTATATCTCCTTATATGTAAACTACGTAGACATTACTTATAAAATATCAGTGTAATCTATAAAGTCTTAGATGCTTCTACTCTAGTGAACCGATTTTAAAAATTTAGGAAAAAATATGGCATAGTAATTCCGTGATCTTTGATGTAGAACGAGACAGTTAACAAATACATTTTGGAAAATAAGGTTACACCTTTTCATAAGCATAAAATTTTCGAGTTCTTTTCTCTGTAGAACTAAAAGTGCATAAGAGCTTACGTGATTAAGGACTTTCCTGCCTAAATTACAAATTTGTATACACTACAAGCACAAAATGTAATTTAAATTTATCAATTAACGCGAGAATTACAGTTGGGAACAGTCACAAAAGCTCTAAGTTGTTCTAACGCATGCGTAGATCAGGCCTACATCACGCTACTCACACACTGCAATGAGCAAGATATTCTACGAAAAGTCGATTGGTACTCGGCTTGTCAAAGAATAGCCCACTTCCTTTTCTGAAACCATCATCGTGTTTACAAAATCCCGCCACCGGGTTCTACCCCGAGCCAGTTCGCTCCAGCAAGTCCCATCTCCCTAAGCTCCATCTTAATGTTATCCTCCAACTGACGCCGAGGGCTTCCCAGGGGTCTCCTCCCTTCAGGCCTTGTAAATACTCAACTCACCCCAACAACATCGGGTGAGGAGCTCGTCATTCACTTTTCTCTATTATCTGTCCCACTCCCGTTTTGGGTCCAGACATCTTCCTCAACACTCTGTTCTGAGAGGCCCTCAGTCTATGTTCCTCCCTCAAAGTGAAAGACCACGTTTTGCACCCATAAATACTTTGCACTCAATAACAGCAAACATTCCCCGGATTTAATCTGCTGATAATGAGAGGGAGATTCTGCGATAATTAGGCTTGTAAAACTGAAATAAAAATTCTTCTCAGTTCCCTAAAACGCTTTAATAATGTCGATGTATCAGGAATTGTAAAGTGTTAGAATTATTGTTCAGAATATGTACCCCACTTCTTAAGATCCATATATTTTTATTAAGATTCTGGGCTACGAAACACGTTTTATTCCTTTGAGATGATAATGTCCTTCTGGAATATTCTTTTACTATCAATGATGCCGTGAACAAACAGAAGTCAATGCAACATTACTTTAAATTATGTTAAAAAGAAGACAAGCCTAATTCTCTTACAAGAGTTCACAAATGCAGATGAAAACATGAAATGTGATGAACATTAATAATAAATAGGAATCCCTTACCTAAAACTTTGTTCAGTTGTAAGAGACCACGATGTCCACCGACAATGATCAGTTTAATCAACACTAAAATGGAGTATTACAGATTTCTTAATAATTCTTATATAAGATAAGAACTTGTGATATTCTAAAAAGTTTTTACCAGCACTAAATTATCTACTCCACGACGCATTTCTTCTACAAGCGATTCACATTTCAGCTCTTTCCGCAATAACGAAAGTCGGTTGTTGACGACAATAATGAAACACAACAATGCCGAGTAAACAGATGACGTTTCCTTGGTAACAAAAATTCCGAGTAAATAGATGTTCCTTAGGTAATCATTAATGTTGATTTGTTGATAAACAGATGTTTCCTAGGTAACCATTGTTGTTTATTTGTTGATAAACAGATGACGTTTCCTAGGTAACAAAATAATGAAGTTACACTTTTTCGTTTCCCAGGTAACATAAAAATGAGGTTTGACGTTTCCTAGGTAACATAACAATGACGTTTACCAGGTAACGTAACGTTTCCTAGGTAACATAACAATGACGTTTCCCAGGTAACATAACAATGACGTTTCCTAGGTAACATAACAATGACGTTTCCTAGGTAACATAACAATGAAGTTAAACTTTTTCGTTACATTTTTGCCGAATGACACTGACCCTTCCATATAGACGTATTTACGTCAAAAGTGAATTACTCTAACTTATAATTTGGTTACATTCTGTCATAATACTAAGTAATTTCCCTATAAGAAGAGAACACATAACAATAATGAGAAGAAGCATAAGAAAGAATTGTAATTTCATTGCCCTTATTTAAAAATAACGCCCGGTTTCAGTATAGTTGATTAATTTTAAAGATTATTTTTGAGGGGCGCGGGCGCTGAGCCAAATAAAATATTTTTCTTCCTTCGAACCCCGGCAAAGATGTTTTATGTTGTTCGGATAGCGACCACTAGGGACGAATGGCGCTAAGGCAAATTCTGTTCTTGATCCTGGGAAATGATTCGATTGACTAAGGTCACAAGCCCGAAAACTGTCTGAGACCCAGAAGATGAATTTGTAAGAAACTGTCGTATTTCCCCTTAGTAAATACCGCAGAGTCTACTGGCCATATGTAAACTCAAAATTGAGGGTTGACATTTCTTTACTCGTTCGCTTGTGGCTCGTGAACAAGAAAAATGGCGCGATTACCCCTTAGGCCAAATGAGAGAACACAGGAAGGTCAGAACTCTGGGAAAAATATCCTGAGTTCGATTTCCTTCAAGGGCATTTCCTTTAACTCCGAAACTAAGAGAGACAGAACAATGGCGCTAGGATCAGAGTTTCTCTGCTACGAAGAGTAGATTACGGAAACGGAGGCCTCGACACTGGGTTCGACTCCTGATAAGAAGAATGGTTTCTGTTGACAGGAACGCAACTGCGTTAAGAGAAAGACGCCAAGGCAAAATTCATTCTTTTCAAAGGAAATTACAGGATCTAAGGTCACAGACCCGAGTCTGTCTTAAGAAAACACCATTCCTGCGTAAGAAACGCTTTGCTGGAAATGGTAAACTGAGCCTCATAACTGG
Organism: Zootermopsis nevadensis; assembly: GCF_977971745.1. NCBI lineage: Eukaryota > Metazoa > Arthropoda > Insecta > Blattodea > Termopsidae > Zootermopsis > Zootermopsis nevadensis. The sequence goes on along the minus strand of NW_028259153.1, from coordinate 6,740,695 downwards.
AAGGAGGGTTTTGTCGCGTCGGAAGACTTGACGGTCTGCGAATTGGGCTAGGGGGGGAGGTTCACGTCAGCTGAAGGACTCAATGATTTGGGTTTGGCGGGCCGTCCTCCTTTTGAACTATACTCTTGTACTTACCTTACAACTGAGGAAAAGCTCGGAAAACCTCACTCATACCAAACTTTCTACTAGCGCCAAGTAAAACTTCTTTGTTCTTCTTTATCGAAATAGTCGTTACCTAATCAAATTTCAAATGTTTCTAGTCTAAATAAATCATGTTTCGGATCTATCAAAAAGTCTTTCCGTCGCTTTTGATCAAAGCAGGATCACGTACACTGACCTTCTACGATTTTAATTCCGGGAAACTAAATTTACGTTCCCTCAATATGACGCCGGAAGTTAATATGAAGATTTCACACTTGTCAGTTGTTTCTTCATCGTTTAAATCTGAAAAGCAACAAGCGACTATGGCTCCTGTTACGCACGGAAAACTTCTTAGTGTTCACGACACTTGAAACAGAGTGGTAGTCCGTGCAAGCTTTAGCAAGTCTTAACGCTGCATTCTGTATTTATGGGCTGCACTGCAAGCAGTGATTATTTGCAGTTCTTAAATATTTTTAGACCGTCTTCCGATTTAAAGAGTTACGAAATTAATTCAAGAGATTTTTTCATATTGCTGCAAAATTGAAATATTTACCTTAAATGCAGAAGGTATTTGGAATACAACAACGTCGTAATGTAGAATACAGTTCAATGTCAATTCTACCTCAAATTGTTTGGTATTCGTGACAGCACAAATAAAATCAGACAATCGGGCGTTGCCAATATCACGACATAAAAAGAACCAGCTGCTATCCTCAATTAAGGACGAATGTGGCTACAGAATTCCTCAGGTAGCCAACGTTACAGGAGTAGAGTCATCTAGATTCAACGAGATATGGAGTTGCTGGCATGTGAATGTTTAACGATTACACACCAAACCTCACGATATCACAGACAATTACAAATACAATTGCAAATAATAACAATAATAATAAATAGGAATCCCTTACCTCAAATTTTGTTGAATTGTAAGAGACCTCGATGTCCACCGTCAATGATCGATCTGATCTAAAATATAACGGAGAGATTGGAGGGCAGTATCGCAGGTTTCTTAATAATTTTTATATAAAATAAGAACCTGTGATATTCTGAAACGTTTTTACCAGCACAAAATTATCTGCTCTACGACGCACTTCTTCTATAAGCGATTGGCAGCTTAGCTCTTTCCGGAGTGACGAAAGCGGATTGTTGACGACAATAATGATACACAACAAATCAGTGTAAACAGGTGACGTAACAATTAGTTTCTTAGGTAAAGGTGTAAAGAATTGTTACGCACGCAGGAGTTCATATAAGAACTGACCGTTGTCGGTCCATATTTACACATTATTGGTATGGATCTTACACATTTTCCTAACGCTGTTTTGCCGAATGACCTTTCCCTATAGACGTATTTACGTAAAATAATAAGATGGATCTATTTTACGTTTCTAACGTGAAAGCAACAGAATATATTCTTATCTTTAATTTAAAATGAAGTGGCATCTATTTGTTGCAAGAAATAAATAACTGCTGTCCTGTTTTGTCAACAATGTAAGTCCGATCATTGTTGCCCGTGATATCGCATGTGAGCGACGAGAGTGGAGCGCTGAGTAATGCCTTGCCACATGTATTTAATGTTTTTATAAAACGTTTTCTGGGTTCGTATTTAAAGGCTGATAACTTCAAATGAACGTGCAACAGATATTAAGCACAAGATATGTTACAGAATGAACTACATTTCTGACAACTAAGTAAGTAAGAAGCCAGAGAGAATTGCCCGCAAGCCGGTTTAATCGTTGCCGACAATCAAGATTGTCTATTATAATTTTAAATACGTTTCCAGTCACATTTCAGGACACCAAGTTTTACCATCGACACAAGTATACAGTTAAAAACAATTGTACAGTAGTCGGTACTCAACCGTGCGTTTCGCCTACGTCATACCTTGGGGGATAGAAGGAAAACCACGCACGTACTACGCAAACCAAAGATATTACCGACGTACGAAGCAGAACAGTGACCTGGGGTTAATGTTTTCAGTACTGACAGTAAATACTTCCTCATTTGCTACCCTCCCCCTCCCCCTCTGACCCCCTTCCATAACATTAACTTCTGACGGACGTGGAACGAACAGATTCGCCCCGACTATCGTGGTCTTTCAAGAGTCTTAACGTTAATACAGCAGATTCCGGTTAATTGGGCCGTCGATTAATCGGGGCGGCTGTTTTTTTGGGACAAATCTTAAAGAACATGCTTTTTTTACTCTTTACGTGGAGCTTCGGGTAATTGGGGCGGACGCTTAATATTTACCTAAGAGTAACGGTGTTTGAGATATATGTTTCTTCACATGGTCGCTAGTTATTTTTCCTTGGAAGGCAGAATTATTATTTAATAAGATTCAGTCTCAAAAGTGCGCCTTGCTGACATATATACAGTTTGGCTCGTGAGACACGCCCATATTTAAGAATAAAATCAAATATTCCGTTCCTAATAGGAAATTTATAATTTAGATATTCAACTTGATAACACTTACACGTGTGTCAAAATAACTGAACTTTATAATATATAAACACAACGACGTTTAGACTATACAGACATCTGTAGCCACCACTTAAGTATTAATGATAGAGCATCAGAATACAACTAAGGATGAAGACAGTGTGTTCCTCTTACCTACAAGTTCACACAGCGTTGTAGAATAAAAGACTCAATACGTTTACAGCGCATTTTAATTTTAGCAGAATCTCTGTAGAGGGCCTTATAAGTTCGCTTTGTCCGTTTGTACGCGTATAAAAGTTAATGAACGGCAGAATGAATTTTCGTGATATTTGGTATAGACGTTTTGCTATTGTAGGGAAGTCAAAATACATACATTTTAACATTCTGTGACTAGTAAGACAAAAATAATTCGTCTTTTGTTTCAAAGAACTCGACGCCACAAAAGTAATGTGACTAACTGAATGGAGCCTTGGCCGATTACATAATTCTGTGTTGCAGGGAAGCTGATACCTGTGGGACGTCGCTTTCTTGGGGCGTACTGAACTACCCAACCATTAGGATGAAGAGAGACATTCTGTTCACGCAACCCGACTTGATAGGTTTGTAGAAAATTTGGAATCGCCGATTAACATTATTTCTTTATTAAGTCACTTGCAATTAACTAAAACTAACTCCCTGATAGCAGAACGATGGGAAAAAGTCCAGATAGTGAATAATTGTAAGTGTAATCCACCATCGTCACAATCCTTTATATTTGAAATATATTATTATCAGTAAACCAAACATATTCACCAAGACACGAACCCAGGAGTTTCCGGCTTTGACATCTTACGCCACGTAATACCTACGCCAAAACAATGCTCCTTCATCTGACCATAAAATATGCTTCCGGATTACGTTCATGTTCAAACACAAAAGATCAAATGCGAACATAACACAGTATTAGTGAAACATGAGGTTAATTTTACTTACCTCTCCTTGCTGATGTCTTCCTTGCATGGGACGACGGTGCAAAGAAGCAGCTGACCGCCGACCACTGTCCACCGTTTTATTGCGTAGTTCCAGAGCTGTACATCACGTCCTATGACTTTTGGTCCTCCCACAGTGATTCATACACTTGTCCCATCTGACGCTCCCCTGTACACAATTCATCCTTTCACATTTTCGTTTTGAGTTTTTCTACCATTGCGTAATTTTGTAACACTCTGTATATAAGATACTGATTCGTAGTGCGTCGGCAAAGAACAAGGTACAGCCAACATGTCTCAAAGATGTGTGTATCGACGTTCTGACTGCCACCTCTCGGCCCACGGCAGAAACACAATGGCTAAGATAAACAAAAAAATGTTTGCACACTGAAAAAGAAGGTCTGACAAAATAAGGTTAGAACACGCACACATCACCTTAATTAATGAAATACATTGGACAAGAGGCATCTCTTTAGCGAACAGTACGTTTCAAATGGACGGTGTTGACTTTGTTTATACATCACAGACTGTTCAATGTGCGCTGTATATAATTTACAATGTAAAATGTCTCCTAACCTCTTGATTTTATAAAGTCTTCATTAACTGAAATATGTTATTCTACACAACTTCTAAGTTCAAAAATTATTTGTTCTTAGACATTCCTTCTGTTATTTGCGCTGGTTCGTATTCTTTGACCATACAAATTTCTTTTGCTACTGACCCTTCTATCTCATAGCATCTGTTTCACAGAATTTATGGTTTTAACAATAGTAATACAGACGCTGTGTAGTGATACAATCTAGTTGACATAACCTTCCAAAAGCTCTGCCTTGAGAAATTAATAGCATTCACTACACGTTCTATTGCAACAGCAGACAGCCACACTGATTTGCAACGTGACCAGGTACCACTTAAAATCAACAGAGTGCACCACCATACAACATGAAAACGACAGCGCATGGAACTAGGAGAACGGACGATGTTCGGCGACTTTACTTATAGGCTGTATCAAAACAATAAAATATATTAACATGAGCGGTTAATAATACGAATAACAAATACATTACACCAAAAGTCTGTCGAAATATAATTAAAAGTTGATTAGACTTTAGCACTAATAAATTTCGTGACCAATAAACGCGCCACACACACACAGTTTAATCAAAATGATCACGCATCCAAGTAACGTGTACTTAAAGCAGAATGTAATGTAGGATTGTAATACGGAATCTCTTCAAAATCTGTCATGTATTTTCGGCGCTCTTACACGAAAATTAACACATGAGGAGTTGGTTTTAATAGTACGTGATTTCTTTATTCATTTCAAAATTATATATTAAATCAGAATGGAACGAGGTGAGTTTTGTGTCTGCCTGTACTGGACAGTGCATAGTTCGGCAAATTTAGTAACAGCCTTTCACGATTCCTGCCAGTGTCTTGAGAAAAACACAGAAAATTGCTGACATACATTTAAAGATATTCTGTGCGCGCTGTAAAAACAGCTGATTGTTCGTGACGCATCGAGACGCCGTCCGACGAGTCATCAGGAGGAATCTGACGTCGTTCATAACAGCCACGCCATTTCTATTTCCGAAGAGCGCGTTTGTTTGCAGTAAGCAGTTGTATCGACTGCCGCCTCCATCCGATATCGATAGGTCGATGCAATGCCAGGAATGACATTCCAAAAGCAGGGAAACTTTAACAAAGACAGTCCTTTGGGCATGATCCATTTCATTGGCTTTCATGTTTATATTCTGTAACACACTTCATCTTATTAACCCTTTGAACCTATTTGTTTTACGTTTCTCACGATTCTGAGTGTAAGCATCGATTATTTCCTTAAACAGCGTCAACCAGTTGATCTTTGTAATGGTGAAGCGTGCTGTTTTCTTCGCGGTACGGACTGAATTGTTAAATGTTATTTAAACTACACGTCGACACAGGTTTTCTCGGATTTCCTCTGTCTTTAAGCAAATTCTGAAATGGTTCCCCAAGTTCCAAGTTGCCACTTCATGCTTCTCATGCAGCGCTCCTGATTTAAATTCATCAAAATTTAAGCCATTTCAGTGGAGGCCGCTAAATTACTTATTTAACTTCCTAAATTATGGCTTAAAAATTCATTAAGAAACAAATCAAAATTCCACCGTCCCTGTCAGGAAGCTGTCACTACTTATCACACTAACGTCTTCATGAAGATTCTATCCTGACCAGAAAGACGAGCGGGCATTTCCTGGGAACCTTCTAACTATAAGATGCTCATTCTCCTCCATCAATTTTCTCTCTGCTTCTACTCTCTTATTATCCTTTCTATCTCTCTCCCTTTCCCTCTCTTAGGCCTGAAAGTGTAATTTACTTCCATGATATCCTCATTTAACGACGTTTACTTAACTCCATACTTCTGTAACGTCGAGCTTGAGATGATGTTGAAGAGGAGGGAAATAATGCTCTTCTCAAGTTCTGTCCACAGCGTGAGACGATCTGGTGTGGACAGCTGTCGTGTAAGGATATGCAGATTTGTTGGTTCAGCAAAGTAGAAGACACTTGGACGCAGACCGTGTTGACGTTTTACTAACTACGACGAACAGAACCTCGGGAACAAACTACTTTGCAAACTCGTCCCGAAGACAGGAGCAGCAGGGGAGGAACTCGATGACATCCCTACGTAGTTGTCGTTACACAGAAAGTCTTCTTGATTCTTTCTGTACCAAGGAAACCCGGTCGATTGAAACATTCCGATTCACTTCTGGTTCTGCAGTGTGGCAGCGAAACGTCCTGCGACTTCCTGGACAAAATTTTACTTTTAATTCCTAAGTCTCGTAATAGGAGACATCAATTCGTTCACCACTTTGGCGAAGTTTGCAGAGTACTTCCGAAGTTGGCTGCTCGGTGTTTGATATCAATTAATATTTTTATCTGCATGAATGTAATGGCTTCAGAGGCTACAAAATGTATTTAGACGTTTTCTCTTATCCCCTTTTCACATTCAACGAAAGTGTGGAACGCAGTCAGACTCTCAATGTGAAAGGCTGAAAATACGTCAATATTTTAATTCAGTGAAGCTTACGAACAAATTAGTCTACGGAAACAGGCCTTCAGGATTACGGAAGGTAATCATTCTAGATGCAACGAAAACACAGAATTTCCGACACCACAAACGTCTAACAAATTAGAATTTGATGTTCTAACGACAGCGAGTATGAGGATTTCTGGGTTGTTGCGCCGTGTAGTCTGGTATACGTTTACCGACGTTTCAGAAAACCTTGCTGCCTTCACCATCAGGGGATAAAATAACCACTACAATTAAAAATTTCCTAAGATTCTCAAAATAAATGTGATTTCTTTTATACGCGGCATTAAATCACTCAACGTGAAATACTGCTGTCTTTTTTATTTCGGTTGCGGGTTGAACTATATCAAACGTTATTCAGACGAGTATCGGTTTGTAAACGTTATAACCTCAAACAGGCGTTTGCCTATTGAAAGAATGTTTAATAATGACGAATGAAACAAGGATTAGTAAAATCATCTGCCGCCATCCGCTAACATACGTTAACACACAGATGTACCGTTAAGCAATATAATCATGTTCGATACAGCGCCACATCAGCTGTTATAAAAAAACAGGTCGATGGAACAATGAGTTGTATTGGCACTCCTGCTTCGTATTCGAAAAGTTTCTTGTGCAAATCCCGGCCCAGACCCTACTAACCTCGAGTTATCGGAATTTTTCTCAGTCACCTCAGTCCAAAGCTAGTCAGAGGCCTTAAATTGGGCCACGGCCGCTTCCTTCCACGTCGTTTGCAGTTGCGTAATCATTAAGTTCTATAATCTGAGCTACTGACAAACGTTTTAAAAAAGGAGTTTCGGTAGAGACAATGAAATTGCATGCAATGTTTGATTCGAGCACTCGAAGAGCTTCTGAATTTCTAATGGCGTATTCTAAGGCAAACTGAAAATCAAAGTCGACAGAGTAGTTTCTTGTTCAAACTGTTCTGAACAGAAAATCAATTAGACTCCATCACATTTAAAAGTGCCTTTTCAACCAATTCTTATTTTTTCTCAAAACATTATAAATTTCAGTGAAACTTCTTTGTGGCAAAGTGCTTAATTAAGCACACAGAACAATTTATTTTTCTCAGAAATATCCGTTATATTTCCTTTATGAACGCAAAATCAGGGGTCATATACCTTTTTTCTGTCTGTTTGTACGTATATTTCATCTACAAAATTATTTAATGGTTTTCGATATAATTTCGTCTTTGTGTTCAACCAATAAATTATATACCAGAAAAGGTGAGATTGTATCCAATTTCAAACCCTGTTTTTACTATTCCTATTTGTGTGCAGCAAAGTTGAAAATCAGTAGCGATAAAGCAGTTGTTACAGGCAATTCGGAATATGAAATAATCAGATGCTACCATACACAATAAAATTATTTTAAACATTTCTTACCTGTCCTCAAAACATAACCTCATACACCTTTCCTGTGTCTGCAAAAACTAGCTGAAAAATGTGTAACTGTGTTGCGTCTTTATTAGAATGACTCGTGGCGAATTTAGATTCCATCCATCGCGAATAAACACAAAAAGAAATTCGAATCTTTATTCATCACATTCCTCATCAACTGATTTTGCGTGTGTTATCAGAACGTATGTTGTATATACAAAGGACCCAGAAGGGTTTATTTATTTATATAATTATTATTATACGAGATATTAGGCCTAAGTATATATCTTTTTGTGACACCTATAATGCCTGTTAAATATGATGTAAGTAGTTAAGATGTTCAACTTTATTTCAAAAGTTTTTAAAACGCTTTAGCTATAATACATTTAACGACAAACAAGTGAGAGTAGATTTGCGTTCCTGTAAATCGTTCTGTATACTGAAAACGGCTAAAATGGGAAAAGTATAACAATCGACATTTCGATGTTAAAACTTACGCCAGAATTCTTCGAAGCTAAGCTTATCATCTGAATCACATTCCCTGATGAGCCTGGAGAAGTTTTCATGCGGGTTACAGGCTTTAAGATGTGGCTGTTATGTAGGACATTGAAGGTCGCCATGATAATACTGAAATGAATCCGCTGACATGTGAAAACGCGGAAAGAAAATCGCGTATAACAAGTCAAGTGTACAACTAAACTTTCACATGCGCCTCTGTACAGTGTATTGTTTTTTTTTTATTATCGGTAGGAAACATAATCTGCGACTAAGTGCGTGCAGTGCGTCCTAAAACAATTTATACGCACAACCATCACATACATGAGCATTGTGTATAAGTTTTTTGGGGACATTCCATAAACAGATGATGTTTCCTAGGTAACCATCTTACACATTTTCCTTTCTCTTTCTTGCCGAATGACCCTTCCTTATAGACGTATTTACGTCAAAAAGACGTGTTTTCTCTTCCGGAAATCACTAGCTCCATGTTCTCTATTCAGTTTAGCAGTTATGTTACCAGCTATACACAGGCAGTCCAGTCGGGAGTATGCTCTGAGAGAACAACACTTTTGAACTCTCTCTGATTTTACTGACGCCATGCAGGACCCTGTGACAAACATAGTAAGCAAGAAGTAGCTACTACTTCAAACAAGGTCGTCTCCTAGATCTTGAATTTAATCTTCTTTCTCCATAAGAAGAGCGTCGAGTAACGTAGAGCATGCAAGGCAGTAGCGACAAGTCTCTTTGGCTTTACTATTTTTATATCTCCTGTCTTTCTGTTTCTTTCATTCGAACTTGTGTAATTTTTTTCCGATGGAAACGGAATGTTGAATTCACAAGAGTGCCGTGCTATGGGAACAGAGTCCGCTCTAAGAGACTCGATACAGCTCAAAATACAACGCAAAAAAGCTTCCAAATTCCAATATTGTTCTCTTCTTCTATTATGAGCTTCAAAAGCATCTTCCTTATAGGCATAACTTGCCGAATATACAGTTGTTATTGAAAGCTAAGCACGAAATCGATTTGTGTGAAATAAATAATTTTCTTGCAGTAGATAAGCTCCTACGATGAAGCTTATTTCTATAATCTTATAGAAAACGCACGATGATATGTGGTATTCAACGCAAAGTTATCTTCTGTGTGACAAGGTGTACTGTCACACAGAAGGAGACTTCATGGAGATTGAGAGTCATGCAAGTTGCGGTCGTATAGAAGCCTACGTAATAACTATCATTGCACATTTCTTTGAGACTACACTCCTGTTTTAAAGAGGAAAAATTCTTGAGGCATCACAAAGACCGTACTTCTTTTCCTCAGTCTCCCAGAAACTTCTGAACTAAACCACGGGATTTTAAGAAAATTTTTATCAACACAATATCGCCTTATACCATCTTACCTAAAAATATAAATTCAAGGTTTATTACGGTCAAATGTCGATAATAACAAAAACCTTGGAGTCGTTGGAGGATACTATTAAAATTAATTCTTAGAAAAATTGGTTGTAAAGGTGTGGACTGGTTCCATGTGGCACAAGATAGGGACCGGTGGCGAGGTCTTGTAAAAACGGTGGTCTTCAGTTTCAATAAACGCCGGAGAATTTCCTGTCTAGCTGAGTGACTATTAGGTTGTTAAAAAGAACTCTGCCCCACGAAGATTGACTTGTTAATGTAAAAATACTATTTTATGAGGTTAAGCAAAACCTATTAACTTTTCCTGTACGTCAGGTATAAAAGTTAAAAATGTGTCAGTTACACGTCCTTTTCGCACGCTGAAAAGTGTAGGTCAGTGGCAACTTTAACTCCACTTACGTACTTAAAGCTGCAGATTCCATTTCGCTACGAGTGCGTCTTCTCAAGAGCGAAGTCGCCGATCTACTTGTAGAAACAAGTTCAAGGAAAAAAGGCAGAACAATGATGGCAGACACGTTATATTTAATGTCATGGATACCCTAAACAACAGTACACGAGGGTTTCTAACCTACGTCTTTCGCAAATAAAGTTAAGCCGTGTTAAGCAACAGTCAGCGAACTAAGTATCATCCAGTCTACACGATTAAAATACGAGGTGTGTGGCCTACCGTTGACCATTATAAATAGATCAATATTTGTAAATTATTATATGGCACGAGAATGTGCACAGGAGATTATACCCTTCAGAGCCTGAAGAAGGAGACTGTATGTTTCTCCGAAACGGTGGTATCTACCTAAACGTCCGCGCATGGCATTAAAAACCGGAAGGTTTCAACCTCATTCATCGACTATGAAGTAAATAAAACATTATTTGAACGCGACGTAGACATGAGATTAATAAACGTCATCTTCCATGTTTCAAATAATATTTCAGAGGCCTAAACGGTTCCTAATTTGTGTGAGTCGAAAACTTTTCGCTGTCAGTAGTAAAATACAACTTGTTCTTCCGGTTTCAAGCTTCAACTCTTTCCACATACACGATTTTCCCCTGAGGGAACAAGGAAGAAGCAGTGAGGGCGGAGACTCGGATGTTTTTCATCGCTCTAATAGACTTTATTAAATTAAAAATTAAATCGCACGGAAATGGCTGCTTGAATGTTAACCACATAGCTCGCTAAATTGGTTAGATTTATATAATTATATTCCTCAGCTTTTAGTCTGAACTGTTTATGTTCACTGCGATGATGGATTGTTAAAATATCTATAATAAATCAGTTGTAATCAATAGTTCTTGGTTTTAAAATTTACTTTGAATTAATATTTTGTATTCGCGTCGTTCGTATTAGATGGAATTTTATGTTAGCATAAGTAATGTTCATCAGCCAACGATTCAGAAACTGCTATTCTCTGTTATGTCTGAAAATAATTTAAAACCTACAAATACGAAATCTTTTGACACTAGGTCTTCTTGATTTCAGGTCTTCCTCAGTTGTTCAATAAACCACAAATAAAATTAAATATATTTTAATGCTATTTCGTGCATTAGTCCGGACTAGACACACGACCGAAAAACTTCCCCGGAAGACCTTTAAAAGAATGAACAAAATTTCTGGTAAGACAGACTTGATCTTGGTGTTTCGTTATCGCATTATTTAACAATGACGAGCGAACAATTGTTTTCTGGGAGAGGAAATTCATCTGAATGAGTAATAAATGAGCATAGCAGAGCGTGAACTTTTTTTCGTTTCAGATACAGTTTCTGTGTGGCAGTTCTGCGAGGTTCTGTGTACGCCATGGGCGGTTGTGGTTATGACAGAACGGCGGAAAGATACGACCCCAAGACGAACATGTGGTCATGGATCGCTCACATGAACAGGAAAAGATACGATGGAAGTGCGACTGCACTGAATGGTACGTAAATCCTGTGAAACAGAAATTTGTGAGTTAGTGCAGAAGGCGAGGTGTCTGTCTGTCTGTCCGCGTGTAAGAACGCAAGAATGTTGAAGGAATCACAGGATTTGAGGTTCTCACGGCGGGGAGTACGAAGATGGCTGTCGTTTGGCTTCTACCGACGTTTCAGTGGAACGTTTTGCCTTCATCTTCAAGGCATTCCTCTTCGCTCTTGAACTTACTTTCCCTCCCTCCATTATCCAATATTCTTTCATTATCCCTTTCTTTTATCCGTGCTACGGACTACGTTATTTCACAGACTGCAACGGCTTGAAGTTCCGAGTGCGTGATGGTTTCTTCTGCTCTCGTAAGCTGTCCCTGTGCGTCGTCTTCTGCCTTTTAGTGTGCACTCGGAGTGAATTCAAACAACCATCAAACTATCAAACTGGCTCTCAAATAATGCGGATGTAATATGTTTTTGAGACAGTCAATAATCTCACGTAATTAGCGCATTATATTATAAATGTAGAGCACTCTTAGCAGCTCTTTCCGTACATCTCTGGTACCAAATTTAATAAAATTCGTTTCACAGAAGACGTAACTTACCATCATTTCCATTATGCATTAATAAAGCAGTTTATGTTGTTTATGTTAAATTTTATCAGTTAAACTAATTTCCTTTGACACGCTGATTGTCTGCATTCGAAAGAAAGAAACAGATGAACAGAGACGGCCGTGTCTGTGCAGTTTCTGTGACTCGAAGGGGGACTTAATAGATTTACAAATTTAACTACGGATTGTCCCATGTCTGTGCTCTGCACGGAGCAGTTTAATGGCTCTCCCTAAAACAAATATGTGTACAGTTCGTGTCATAATTTGTTTTTACAGACAAAATGTACGTCGCTGGTGGATATGATGGTATGAATTATCTAAGCTCGGTAGAAGTTTATGACCCGGACACCGACCGATGGACGTTCGTTGCTCCAATGCATTCTGGACGTTGGTCTTTTTCTTGTGTCGAGTTCCACGGCTGTCTGTACGCCCTAGGTGAGAACTCTTGACACGTTGAGTGATGGTCCTCTATCATTTTTACAGAACTTGCTGTTGTGAAATGTCTTCCTGGTTTTCTTTGAGTGACTGAGATTTTATGAACAGCATTTTCCTCATGTCATCACAGAGTTAGTTTGTCAGTAATTTTAACCCCGATTCGTTGTTTCGATTACATTCTCGACAAAGAACACTTAACTAACTAACTAACTAACTAACAATCTCTTGTGGTATCTCAAGTTACGTATGCCCCATTTTTCACACAGTCGCACTTTTACAGCTAAATATTTTGTTCTTGTAGCAAGGAAATTTCAGTTTGCCGCGCTGTTATCCACAAAAAGCTGATGGTTTAAAGCAGTCCTTTCGTAGGCTTTGCTTTTCGTCACTTCTTTGTGTAACGCCGTTTGGAACAGTCCATCTACTGTTGATATTTAAAGCTAATTTCGCACGCAGTTTCATAAAGCAGACAACAGATGTCAGGCTCAATTTCCTGATGCTACAAGTGCGAAAATAATATTTTAGCTATTTCATCCTTTATTTCGTTCCTGCTATTAATATTAACACTGCAAAAGGGAATGAATTTTCTTCGTTGTATTTAATTCATTCGTTCCGTTTACGGAATTACAAATTTTAAGAGCGTAACGTCCGTTGGTTAAGACAGACGGAGTGTGAAGCACAGAGACAAATTAATGGAGGAAAAACGCAAAAAAGGACGCGAAATGTAAAAGAATCAACGAACACGTTAAGTTAACTTAAAGTGTTCGCTGTGGTTGTAATCAACCGCAAAAACTATTGATTTTCCCAATCTAAGATTCTTTTACATTTCGCGTCCTTTTTTGCGTTACTCCTTCTTCTTCTTCTTCTTCTTCTACGTTTCTCCTCCTTTTTCTGCATTTCTTCTCCATCATTTTCTCTCTGTATTTGTAGGCGTAATCGCTTGCATTCGGTAGGTTCTCGATGACACAAGTCGACATCCCGCATTTACAAACATTCAAGTCTGCCACCTGGTGCCTGCAATTTGAAACATTAAAAGTGAAAACAAACTTTCATCGTCCATCAGTATTTACTACACTCAAGACAATTTTATCACATTTCAATGACAGGTACAGAAAACATGCGATGATGTAACTCACGAAGGAAAGCCTCTTCTACCATAAATAATTTATTTAATACAAATTTAATAGAAATGTAATTTGAATGTCAGTGCATTTATGTAAAATTTAACAATTTTCTTAAAAATATCTTTGTGAGTCGTAAAATGTGTTAACCTAAAAATATCCATGTCTTTGTGTAGAATGAAAAACTGCTTGAAGCTGAGGGCACAGCTTCCACCGAAATGTCGTTGCTTGTATTTTGTTTCCAGACAAACGTAACAGAAATTCCCCCAATCGGAATTCAATGCACGATTGCCTCACCATATTTCAGAACAGTTCCCACGTGATATTTCTTTTACTCATGCGCACAGAACACCGGCCATATTGCTATTATAATGTAAAACATGTTATTACATCAAAGTGGAGGGAGAGGTTATGACTATTTTAAAACGCTGTCAAATGACGTGTGTTCTGGCTAGCGACGTTTCGTACACTTCATTAAGCCATTACCTTTGATCAGAATAATAAAATTTAATTATAAATTTTGTTTGGAGAGACAAGCTTGTCTTGTTTGAGACACGCGCCCATGACAATATTTCCCTCTTTTAGCAATACATTTTCAAAAAATATTTTGTCCCAACAAAAATAGTTCCGGAGAGGTTCTCCTACACGTAAGACAGACACAAACCAAAATTAAATGAATTTCAGTGGGATTTCTGGCTCTTGCACAAAACAAGTATGACGAAATATGGCTTCTGGGATGTTTTGGAGCTCCTTACTCAATCCGTCAACAGATGGCCGGAGACTGCGTGGTCAAACACGCCAAGAGACAGCCCTTTTGAAATAAACTTCCATCAGAAATGGAAACATGAGACGACAGGCGTCGTTAAACCTGAAACTGTCCTAAAACTTTGACGAAAGCCGAAGATTATGGCGATGCTGATTTGCCGAACGCCAGAAACTTCCTGCCCGAGAGAGTGCCACTGATCAAGGAAACTTAGTCAAAGAGCTTCTTATTAATGCAGTAACGGTTTACGTCTGATTAGCATTTCCTAGTCATTCGCCCTCTGATTTAACAAATCAGCTTGACCGCAAAATCGCCCTGCCTCCTTTCATTCCTCCCAAACATTTCTCGCGCATTTATTCAAGGCACTGAGTAAGCAGGAAGAACCTCTGGAACGTCGATCACTTTCTTCGACACTACACGGCTCAGTATCAGCAAGATCGCGGTTATTTTGATCGGAAATGATTCACTTCCTAGTGCTTTTAGAAAGTAACAGTTTGTGATTATACAGCCCTGAAAAATCATACAAAGAAACAAACAAAGAAACAAACCATCGATTTTCCTTGTCATCGAAACATGCGACTTGGGGGACGAATTTGGTCCTGTCATAATATCCAGTGACGACGAATATCATATCGTCGATCACTTCTGCGTTGAGTTTATATGCATAGAAGTTCATGTAAGGTATCTCGGTCCACGTGTTTTCTGCAGGGTCATACTTTTCGGTACTGAGCTTGGATGATGTCCAGTTGTGTCCTCCTGCACACACTCATTCAGTAACAGGTCACAGGATATAAAAAAACTACCAAACGATAAATTATTCTAACCCCATTCAGCGGGGCCCTTCTTGATATTCATTACTCTGTCAAATGGCCACGAAATATCTGGCCTTTATGGAGCCATTACCTTATTCACAAATGCCTGTAGTTGAATCCTTCTCACATACTCTACTTCCATAAAATATTTTAATATTATCCTTCCTTTTAAGACTATGTATCACAAGTGGTATCTTACCTTCAACATTACCAATTATAACTTTCTAGATGTTTGTATTTATCGTAATTTCGATGCTTCAAACTCCGTCCCTCTTAACCAACGGAATTTACGCTCTTAAAATTTGTAATTCCGTAAACGGAACGAATGAATTAAATACAACGAATGAAATTAATTCCCTCTTGCATTGTTAATATTAATAGCAGAAACGAATTAAAGGATGAAATAGCTAAAATATTATTTTCGCACTTGTAGCATCAGGAAATTGCGCCTGACTTCTGTCGTCTGCTTCATGAAACGGATTACGAAAATAGAGTTCAACAACAACACAAGATGCACTGTTCAAAATGGCGTTAGAAAACAAGTGACGAAACACAAGACTGCGAAGGGACTGCTTTAAACCATCGGCTTTTTGGGGATAACAGCGAGGCAAACTGAAATTTCCTTGCTACAAGAACAAAATATTTAGCTGTAAAAGTGCGACTGTGTGAAAAATGGGGCATGCGTTAGTTGAGATACCACAAGAGATTGTTAGTTAGTTAGTTAAGTGTTCTTTGTGGAGAATGTAATCGAAACCACGAATCGGGGTTAACATTAGTGACAAAAACTCTGTGATGACAGGAGAAAAATTCTGTTCATTAAATTTCAAGCACTCAAAAATACCAGGAAAACATTTCACAACAGCAAGTTCTGTAAGAAGGACAGAGGAGCTTCACTCGGAATGTCCAGAGTTCTCACCTAGGGCGTACAGACAGCCGTGGAACTCGACACAAGAAAAAAGCCAACGTTCAGAATGCATTGGTGCAACGAACGTCCATTCGTCGGTGTCCGGGTTATAAATTTCCACCGAGTTTAGATAATTGTTTCCGTCACTTCCACCAGCGACGTATATTTTGTCTGTAAAAACAAATTATGACACGAACTGTACACATATTTGGTGTAGGGAGAGGAATTAAACTGGTCCATGCAGAGCACAGACATGGGACAATCCCTACTTAAATTTGTAAATCTATTAAGTACCCCTTCGAGTCACAGAAACTGCACAGACACGGCCGTCTCTGTTCATCTGTTTCTTTCTTTCGAATGCAGACCATCGGCGTGTCAAAGGAAATTAGTTTAACTGTAAAATTTAACATAAACAGCATAAAGTGCTTAAGTGGAGATGATGGTAGGTTACTTCTTCTGCGAACCGAATTTAATTACATTTGGTACTAGAGATGTACGGAAAGAGCTGCTAAAAGGTGCTCTACGTTTATAATACAATGCGCTATTTACATGAGATTTTTAACTGTCTCAAAAACATATTACATCCGTATTATTTGAGAGCCAGTTTGACAGTGTGATGGTTGTTTGCATTCACTCCTAGTGCACACTAAAAAGGCAGAAGACGACGCACAGGGACAGCTTACGAGAGCAGAAGAAACCATCACGCACTCAGAACTTCAAGCCGTTGCAGTCTGTGAAATAACGTAGTCCGTAGCACGGATAAAAGAAAGGGATAATGAAAGAATATTGGATAATGGAGGGAGGGAAACTAAGATCAAGAGCGAAGAGGAATGCCTTGAAGATGAAGGCATAAAGTTCGCCTGAAACGTCGGCAGAATCCAAACGACAGCCATCTTCGTAATCCCCGCCGTGAGGACCTCAAATCCTGCTATTCCTTCAACCGTTCTTGCGTTCACACACGCGGACAGACAGACAGACAGACGCCTCGCCTTCTGCACTAACTCATACACTACTCTTTAACAGGATTTACGTACCATTCAGTGTAGCCGCACTTCCATAGCGTCGCTCTGTGTTCATTGGAGCGATCAAAGACCACTGGTCCGTCTCGCAGTCGTATCTTTCGGCCGTTCTGTGAGTCACATGAGACTCGTGACCGCCCATGGCGTACACTGAACCTCGCAGAACTGCCACCATAAAACTGTATCTGAAACGAAAAAAAGTATACTCTCTCCTATGCTCATTTATTACGATTCAGATGCATTTCCTCTCGCAGAACGCAATTGTTCGCTCGTCATTGTTGAATCATAATTCAAATGAATTAACAAGCAAATCGAATTCTTAAAACCAACTTTGTCGCAAAAGTCCTCCGAACTATTCACACTTTGCACGATGATCCTGTATGTGAGTGGTACAATTGTACATCCCCTGCCCTCCTTTATACCTTGACTAAGACAACGACTATCAGCTTTTGACGAAGAACTCTGCTCCAAGGAGTTCCTTAGTTATGAAGCTGCATCTTACCTGCGTTCATGCATAGGCGCCACCTCGCGGCATGTCTTCGTAACAGCGTTGAAGCAGAAACATGATCTTAAATCTTCAAAGCCGCAGTCGTAACCACCGATGACGTAAATGTCGACACCGACCACTGCCGTGCCGTGGTCGGCTCGCGGACCGATCGAGTGGATCCCCTCCACCTGCAGGAACGACAGGTCATGACTTTATGTTTCTTTGGGTCATTCGGTCTACTGAAGTGAAGTCCTTACATTAGAGTCAAAGCGACCAACCACCGGAGCAGAGGTGCAACCCCCAACAGTGGACCGAAATTGCTACCCCGTGGAGGGAGGCACTCGACAAAGACCGTGAGAAATTAACTTGGAGCGAAGGTGGGATTATGAGAGGCGGAGGAAACAGGAAGACCCGAAGAGAAGCTCTCGTCAAGTTCGACAGACAAATGTAGAATCAATTTCTGATCAACAGCTAACATTTCAGATTCGTACGATGGTAAAGACAGATGTTGGTGTTTTGGGTTTTATCGACGCAGAGATGGAGGCAGTACGTCCCCCACCCCACCCCAGGCGTGACCACGCAGATGGCCAACATCGACGCTGATCAGTGCTTCATTTGTTACGTTGAAATCCACTGACGATCAACGATGTCTAAAATCAGCAGATAGGTTGCCATGACAGTTGAAGTAGGACGCTTATTGTAAACGGTATTTAAGGAAAATTTCACATCCTTCGTCGATTCTTATTAGAACTTGCATTGTACATGAGACTTAAAACCTGTGTAATTTATTTATTTATTCTTTTTAATTCATGTCTTTGGAGCTTCTCTTAAAAAAGTGTTCAGTGCAATGGAAATTAGCGAACACGAAATAAAGAGGCAATGAGGTCCTCGTGATTAAGCTTAAATAAACAATTACTTAGTAAAAATAAGCAAAAGATGAAAAGTTAGTTTTTCTCGGAGACGTCATTTAACATCGCGCCGTAAGAGTAGACTTTTGTGCAACTCACCAGGCTCCACCGGTCTGCGCGTGCGTCGTAAGCTTCGATCACATCTGACGGTTCTCCGTCGCGATACCCACCAATAGCAAACAGAATGTCCTGTGGGATTCGCGGGCGGGCAATCCTTGGTGTCACGAATTCCTTGTCGTCCTTCGTCAAACTTTTCACGTCGTCCAGGAATGTGAGCGTCTCCGAGATCACGAGTTTGCACTTCTCATTTTCCGTCACGTAAGGGTGCTTTGACACCTGTTGAACAGTTCAATGTGGACCTTAAGAACTTTTTTGGAAGAAATGGAATGTTCCATTGCAGAGGATACAAGAAATTCACACATAATTTGGTTGGGAACTGACCGAAATAGATTATGGTATATAAAGGAAAATGTGTTTTTTCGTTTATTTAACGACGCTCACAACAAATGCACAGTTTGAGGAGCGAAGCGAAAACAAAGTTAAATTGATCTTAGAGAAAAATATTGAAATGTGTTTCAACCGAAATTTAAATACTTCAGTAACGGTTGCATTTTGATTTACATTCAAAAATGTAACTTATTTCTCGTCTCTTCCGTGCGAAATGCACGCTGCGATAACCACATTTTTTTTGATTCGATAATTTTAATTAATCGTTAAAATTACGTAAGAAAATTATGACAATTAGTTGCTTCGAGTGTCAAGGGAGGCAACCTTCTGCATGTTGAAGGTTGGGTGTAAGGCCCGTCAACACAACAGCGTGTGATGATGGGCTCGATGTCTATTATGAGGCATTGCATGTTTCGACCTTATTTGGTCATCATCAGGTGGTTCTCCTTAATTGTTCGAAACTAGTAGATAGGAATGCTAAATTGTAAAAACATTTCAAGCAGATAACATTTTCATGAATTCGTGCGATTGTTCACACGTATTCGTAAGAGGTGAGTCGCTGAAATCACAGGCCATTTGACTTAGGGTAGAAACATTTTTGTCGTGAAAACGTCTTTAAAATCGATGCCGTGTGTGGGGAGGCAATCGCGCCCAAATGAGCGACAGTTTCTGTCGAAGTAATTTCAAACTTCAATAATTCGGCTAAAAATAGACATAGCGCCGCCATCGTAGTCTCGTTTTAAAGAGGAAGGATGACCGTTTGTGTCAGTACCGCTCCGACATTCGTGGCGGCCGGACGTCGTGAACTGCGCACGCGCAAATTGAACCCACGATTTTCGACTTTCCGGATTCGATACGTGTCCATAAACGGGATCATATCTAAGAGACTAATTATCCGATCCGAGTGAAACAAGTGTAGTTTGAAGAGAGATTTATATTTTAGAACTAATCCTGGCCTCCAAGTGTGTATCTCAAAAACTCAAAAAGATACGAGGCTGTGAATTTGAAAACGTTTGAAAATTTCCCGATTTTCTTAAAATGTCGCGATATATGAGGGCAAAGTAAAACCAGAATTACAAAAATCTGGCACGAATGCGTAGAGCACAAAATTCCAAAGAGAATGACACCGAAAACGCCAGGTCTGGACCCAAAACCAACGCGCAGTACTGCCGCGAATAAAGGCAACGGAAGCGCGCTCGGACAACTCAGGCGGCATCTGACGAGCCCGGGTCAAGTATGGATAAGTACCAATTAAGAAATAATCATTTATGAAAATGATTATATTTACAATATCCTACTTTTCATACCACTACCCTGTATTCAATAAATGTAAGTTGCAAATGAATTAAACGATTCAAAACAAAAATTTTGTTTACACGATTGACGTTTTCACGAAAATAACTGCGGCAGTGTCCGACACTGTCTATCGTTTTTTTCTCTCTCGGGTAAAAGCACGTGCTGGAATGGGAGAAGGAATATCGTAAGTTGTACGACTGCTTCGTGAGATTACGTTTAAAATATTAGAATGTTCAAGCTATGAGTTTGAAGCCCCTCGGGTAATTTACTCTTGGATGTAGAACGAAGCCTTCTTGCTGAACGTTTCGGATATCTGTTGTCCCTATGTGGTCAATCAGCTGAAGATTATCATGCTAAGTGTTCATCGTCGGAGCTGCTTGAAATTTTTATAGCAGCTAAGACCCGCTTCTTATGGCAGTAGGATCTTTGGTTAAGTTGAATGCTGCGCCAGAAGACGTGATTTGTCTGTTGGGGGATTTTCCTATTCGAGCTGAGAAGACGTTTGAATGTAGTTGACGGTGGAATGCTGTGGTTGAATTAAAACACGTAATGGATCTCAATAAACGCTGAGACTGTAATAACTAAGTTAATCTGGGGATTTCTTACTAAGGAAATTTTGCACGAAATAAGGGATTAAAATCATTGTATAATTTTCACGTTGTTATTGTAAGATTTTAAACAGAATTGGAATGTGTCAACAGATTCCGTTAAAGCTCATCAGTATTGAAGGTAATGAACATCCGTTTAGACGTTCTCGAGCTGGAAATGCCAATGGACACACAGACAGACGGGCTTACACTTGACTAACCGAAAGGCTCACGATTTGCATTAATTAGTTAAGAACAAGTGTAAATATGGAATTGAAAATGCGGGTTTCACTTCCCATTAACATCCACGATTTCAGGGTCATACTGACCTGCTCCTTGAAAAACATTTCGTCTAGTAGTCCCAGTCTGACGCCCTTCAAAAGGCCCGCGATGTGACCTTTCCTGTTGTTCGGGTCGTGGTTGATCCACCGGAGAATGCACTCCCACACAACTCTCTCGTCCTTGACGTTCAGTTTCTGGGCCTCGATTACCGCCTGGAGCTCCTCTACAGGCAGTTCCAGCAGTTCTTTGCTCTGCCGAGACACTTCCACGAATTGGCGCAGAACGAAGAGACGAGCGCGAGTCTCAAGGTCGGCGCAGGAGTGAGACCTGCGACAGCGAGGGTAATTCTGGCACAATTAAACACTACAGCAAAAACTGGATTCTCAAGCATTTGCACACCACAGTATTTCGCCTCCAGTTTTGACCTTAACAGTTTGAAGCCCTTATGACCGAAACTGAGGGCAGACACGTGGAGAGGAAGCGCTGAGAGACGCTTCGTTTAACCGGTGCAAAATAGAAAGTTTTCGGACCCGAAAGTTCCCAGGCAATGCCCGCTCGTCCTCGTGATAAGATTATAGGTTGAAACAAGGGCATGGCTTACGCAAGCGAAGAAGGCAGTGAGATGAAAAATGTAGAATTTTGAATTCTGGCATTAACCTGCGCTCTACTGGCGGCCGAGAAGATTAAAAGAATCCCAGAAGCCGGGAGGTGGTACGGTCGTAGGATAAGAATAGCGGTTAAGCCAAAAAAGCAAATAAAAGAACCCCCGATTAACCAAAAATATATTTAATAAAAATTATATAAACACTGAAAAATAGAGAACAGAGAGACACAATTCGGTCAAGCCTCCCAGGGCTCAGTCTCCGGTTGGGTATACGACTCGACACGTCAAACCAGACCCCCAAAACAGAACTGCCTTCACAACACAAACTGTCCTGCCCTGCTGTCTCATCAGGGCCTCGAACCCAGCGACTCCAAAGAACGTCGAGAGGGGAGATAGGCCACTTCGAGCCATGAGACATGGCTCAAATCTTGGCGAAACGACGTTTTGGTGTGTGTTAATCCAGTGAAACCTCGTGTAACCGAACTATATGGGGGAACCACGGGTCGGATAATCCGATAACTCGAATGAGCGGGGGAAAGGGGAACGTGGACATGGAATTGAACGAATAAGTAGAGACTCAATACAGATTTTCCTCGTCGGCGGATGATGCGGGCGAGTCGCACGCACAAGCCGACGGCAAAAGTCACTCGTGAGCGCTGTTCGAGGGAGTCCCTCTATTAAAATAGTGAATTTATCAGTCATTCTGTCCATCGCATGAACTGGAGGTTCTGGTGTGATTCTGCCGTTGTCAGTTGATTTGCTTGCTATGTTGTCCTGAACAAGAAGGAGTAGGAGTTCATCTTCTACGGGAACCAGCGGGCTGTTTCTTGTCTTTGCCCGATAATAACGAATTCTCTAAATGTCTTGAAGTGTTCATAATAATCAGCAAAATCTGGGGTGAGGTTAGATAAATGAACTGTACCGCGTGGACATCGATTTAACCACTCTGGCCGGTGGAAATCAATCGCAACCGATCTGGTTGAAATTCGGTCTCTTAATGCCAGAATCGGATAATCGAGGCTCGGTTAACAGAGGTTTTGCTGTATGCAGAAATATGTAGGTCTGAATATTGATTTTGTTGTTGGGAGGATTATGTAAGAAGCAAGGAATGCTGCAGAGAAAGAAAGAAAGAAAAAAGGAAAGGAAGAGAGAGATAATTGTGACCCCGCATTGTGTCGCGATTTACGTTATACATGGTGAAATTATTCATCTGCTGTTCATAATGAAGATCAAAACATATGCAGTTAATCAGAACATTTAAATTTCAGGGACGTTAATAACAAAATGCAAACGCATTATAATTTGCTCAGTCCTCAGTCAGAGGCTTTAATCTCCGACCCGGCACTCAGCATGAGATAAGGTGATTCGCTCCAGCGACGAAGGCTGGCGTCACAGCAAATGACAAATTAACATCAATTACCTTGCGACACGCAAGATGCCGATACAGTTGTCGGCGTCCATCGCGTCCATGAGGAAGTCGCAGCAGAGTTCAGTAACGTCCGGTATACACAAGTAGTCAGCCGTCTCGAGCAGCCGACACGCGTTGTCGGAGCGGATGTCCACCTCGCGAGAATAAACATAATCCAGTATCTCGGTCATCATGTCTGAGCTGACTCCGTGGAGGAGAATGTCAGTCTCCTCATTGGTGTGCAGTGTTGTCGTGAAGAGGGTCCTGAAACGTCGATTTGGAGAAACGGCGAGCATAAAATTACAAGTCATGCTCACAAAGTTTAAGTTTTTATGACTCACGTAGCCAAATAAAAGTATCCTTACGTCAATATGGTGGATGAATTTTTGTTACCTGAATAATTAAAAGACTCCAGAATGTGTACTAATGGGACCGGATTAAATGCTAGAGGTTCAAAAGCGGGCGAAAGCTTAAAAGAATTTAACCTAAAAATCGGAAAGCAAGCAGCGAACATTTGAACTATAGAATGGTCACCTCGTTTCTTAAGTACCCTTGACTCCTTCAAGAGATGTCTGAGCTTATAACAACTATTACAGAAATTTTCAAGCCAACGCAAATATTTCAACACACATCGCAGGCTGTACATTCCACTGATTGATCAGTTCGTAATATGAAGTCTATTTGTTCTGTCAAAAGATTTTCCCGACAATAAACAACTTAAAAGAAAAGCCGATGTTTCTACGAGGCCTTTAAAAGTGATCACCAACCAGCAAAGAATTTCTTATTACAAATTAAGGGTTTTGCAGTGCAAGACAAACGGAAAGATTTGATAGTCTGAAACTGAAAGAGGGCACAGCTTGTAACAAGACGTGAGACACGTCTCTTGGAAGACAGAATCAATGGCTCACGGTTAAAATTCATTTCTCATTTCGAGAACGCATCGCGTCTTGATTTAAAACACGAGCATATTAACGTATGCACAAATTCTCGAACGATTCTCTCGTAATAATGAAACTTATTTCGCGAGGTTCTTTATTATAGTTTATTATATTTCAGACAGACCAACTCACAGCAGCTCTCAATGTTCCGGGCATTACCAACTTTCTTCTGGATTTTGTCGGTCGTCTTTATGTATTAAAAAGAAGACGTTTTGGAAAGGGATTCTATTTCTCCCTCCAGATCGATTGACTGTCACCTTGGTACAACCGCACTTAAAAATTAGTACAAAAAAACACCTACGTCTTCCGGGATGTTGTCTCATAGAAATTATCGGACGTTTCAGGGGTGCTTACTGCCTCCATCTTGAAGGAAAGAAGTAGGTACGTCTGAAATGCCGTGAGATTTCATGACAACGAACAAATAACAAAAGACAATCAGCCGTATAAAAATACAGGTTTCTGCATCAGAGGGGATAAAACGTTTCACATACGAATTGACGTCTCTTGTGTCCTTAATTCACGTGTTAATCAACCACGTCAGCCAAAAAACAAACCTGAAATATTCACTACGCATCGACAGGATCAATCTGTGGACTCGAAAGACGCCGCCGTCCTCCGACCTCAACACCGCGTCACACAAGAAGTTCCTCTCTCTTAGTTTATTCAGACGGACCAAAGCTTTGGTGCACGTGCACCTGACGCCGACTTGGAAACAGCTGTGATGTTGGTTTGACTCCATCTCCTGAAAATCAGTCGATCGCTGTTACAGGTTTTTCTTCATACTGACGTGTGTGCAGATCAACTGGGAGTGACTGAGAGGGAACACGGTACTGAGAAGAATATCTGGTCCTGCGAGAGAGTTACTGACAAGGGAATGGTGAAAATTGCATAATATGCAGATTAATAGATCTCTTCACTAATTAATAAATTGTAGGCTGTCAGATCGAGGGTGATGAGATGGGCGGGGCATGTAGAACACATGGCAGAGACAAGAAGTGCAACTTTTTAATCGGAAGACCTGAAAAAATAAAGATCAGTTGAGAGTCGCATGCGTTCCTGGGATAATATTAAAATGGATCTTAGAGGGTGGAGAATGAAGGTGTGGATTGTCTTCATCTGTTTGTGAATGTGGCTTAGAGGCACGGACATGAAACTTAAAGTTTCATAAAAGGCGAGACATTTTATTACCTGGGCTACTGTTAGATTCTGGTCCATGGACTCATTTTTTATCTATGTTGTAGAATGCCTGTTGAGATTCAATACAAAATGACAAAGCTGTAAATGTGACTAATCTAACTACCTACCTAGACGGCTTACGGATCACGAAGTTTCAACACCGAACCAACCAAAGCCCTCTGCAAACAAAATCCAGTCTCCTTCAACTCCTATCTCCCATAGATCCCGCCTGAGATTATCCTCTCATCTACGTCTAGGTCTCCCCAGCGGCCTCTTCTACCCAGGCTTTCCAAAAATTCCCGGTGCACACCTCTTGCCCCATCCATGCACTCCACATGCCCCTCCCATCTCACTCTTCTTGACTTAATCACCCCGAAGATGTGACTGATTCAGTCAATAAGGCATGCCAAGTGTTTGTCATTACTCGCATAATTTAAATCTTTTTATATGTAATCTACGTAGACATTGCTTATAAAATATCAGTGTAATCTATAAAGTCTCAGATGCTTCTACTCTGGTGAACCGATTTTAAAAAAATTACGACTAAAATATGCCATAAATATTGCATGACCTTCGATGCAGAACGAGACAGTTAAAAAAAATTGGAAAAAGAAGGTTACGCCTTTTCATAAGCATAAAATTTTCGAGTTCTTCTCTCTGTAGAACTAAAAGTGCTTAAGAGCTTACGTGATTAAGGACTTTCCTAACTAAGTGACAAATTTATTTACACTATATGCACAAAATGTAATTTAAATTCTTCAATTAACGCGAGAATTACAGTTGGGAACAGTCACAAAGGCTCTAAGTTGTTCTAACGCATGCGTAGATCAGGCCTAGATCACGCCACTCACACACTGCAATGAGCAGATATTCTACGAAAAGTCGATTGGTACTCGGCTCTTCAAAGAAAATAGCCCACTTCCTTTTCTGAACCAGAAGGTTCATCATCGTGTTCACAAAATCCCGCCACCGGGTTCTATCCGGAGCCAGTTCGCTCCATCGAGTCCCATCTCCATAAGGTCCATTTTAATGTTATCCTCCTACTGACGCCGAGGTCTTCTCAGAGGTCTTATCCCTTCAGGCCTTGTAAACACTCAACTCACCCCAACAACATCGGGTGAGGAGCTCGTCATTCACTTTTCTCTCTTATCTGTCCCACTCACGTTTTGGGTCCAAACATCTTCCTCAACACTCTGTTCTCAGAGACCCTCAGTCTGTGTTTCTCCCTCAAAGTGAAAGACCACGTTTTGCACCCATAAATACTTTGCACTCAATAATAGCAAACATTCCCCGGATTTAATCTGCTGATGTAGGGAGATCATAAGAGGGAGTTTCATCGATAATTAGGCTTGTGAAACCGAAATAAAATTTCTTCAGAGTTCCTTAAATCGCTTTAATAATGTCGATGTATCAAGAGATGCAAAGTTTTAGAATTATTATTCACAATATAAACCCCACTTCTTAACATCCACATATTTTTATTAAGATTCTGGGCTACGAAACACGTTTTATTACTTTAAAAAGTTAATTGCCTACTGGAATATTCTTTTATTATAAATGATGCCGTGAACAAACAGAAGTCAATCTAATGTCACTTGAAACTGAGTTAAAAAGAAGACAAGTCTAATTCTCTTACACGAGTTCACAAATGGAGATGAAAACATTAAATGTGATGAACATTAATAATAAATAGGAATCCCTTACCTCAAACTTTGTTCAATTGTAAGAGACCTCGATGTCCACCGACAATGATGGATCTAATCAAAACTAAAATAGAGAGAGTGGAGCTCAGGAGCACAGATTTCTTAATAATTCTTATGTAAGATAAGAACTTGTGATATTCTAAAAGGTTTTTACCAGCACAAACTTATCTACTCTACGACGCACTTCTCCTACAAGCGATTCACAGCTCAGCTTTTCCACAATGACGAAAGCGGATTTTGGCGGCGATAATGAAACACAACAATGACGAGTAAACAGATGACGTAACAATCAGTTTCTTGGGTAAAGGAATGGAGTGCAATAAGGTTCATTCAGGCTATTATAATGCAAGTATAAGAAACGAGAAAAGAGCCTTACGGATGCTCAGCCAACATTGTTGCAGGCGTGGGTTAGAAATTCCAATCATTATTCTTTCATTGTTATACACGCAGGAGTTCATATAAAGGCTGACCATTGTCGGTCCATATCTACACTCGGAAGACACTCGTGCCGAATGAGGGCTGCCAGAGTTCACCCAAGGGCAACCGAGGGCGACTGATGTTCAGCAGGCCAGCCGAAGCCATCCCCAAAAGACGGCCAAGTCAGCACAACGAGTGGTTAGACTACTCGGCTACCCTGACTGAGGTTTTCCGTGCTTTCCTCAGTTGTAAGGCGAATGCCAGGGTATAACTTAATAGGGGCACGGCCCGCCACCCTTCCCCCCGATCATGGAGGCCATCAGCTGAAGTGATCTTCCCCCCATGCCGCAGAGGCCTTCAGCCGAAACGGCCCCTCCCTCTCTGGGTTCATACCCCAGAGACCCAACCAACCAAATTCCTTCGACAACTTGCCTGACAGGATAACCTCCCATCAGCAGCAACAAATCCCAGTTTGAATGGTCGAGGCTCCCGCCACGACGAAACCCCGTTAGCGTTAGCAAAATTTCCGTTCTTATATTACGACCGTTTACCATTTCCAGCAATGCGTCTTGTGCGCAGGAATGGTTTCACCTAGGTAGGGACGATGCTTGCGCTTGCGCAGGCCTCTGCCCTCAGTTAGCTTCTTTGGTTGGTTGGTTGGTTCCATATCTACAGACACAGAATCGGCTTTGGAGGGGGAGTTGGAGTTGGAGTTAGCTTTTTGACAAGCTGCTGGTAAAACGTTTTAGAAAATAGAAAGTGCTTATCTTATATAAGAATTATTAAGAAATCTGTGACGTGGACGTCGTGGTCTCTTACAATTGAACAAAGTTTGAGAAATCTGTGACGTGGACGTCGTGGTCTCTTACAATTGAACAAAGTTTGAGAGACATGGAAGGAGGTGAGCTGGCCTTTCTGAAGGCCCACCTCCCTGAAGTGTTCCAACAGGTCCAGAAGCAGATCCTGGACGCCATCGCGGCGGAAAAGCAAAGACAGCGGGCAGCAGTGGCAGCAGCATTAAATACAGCAGCTACGACCGTGGTCGGAGGGCCTACTCGAGCCAACACTGGCAAGAGGAAAGCCAAAGAGTTGGACTTGTCCAATTCGAGCGGTTCGTTGGAACCCGCATCCAGGCGCCCGACGCCCGGGCCACTGTCCGGAGCCCAGTCACCTTCTCTGCCGGCACCGGCAAAAGTTCATCGGCCCGATGGCCCGTCGGTAGCAGCAACATCATCCACCGTTTCCATGAGCAGGACAGTGCAGCCCTCAGCCAAGGGACCCGGCTCCCAGCCGGGACCCTCTTCCTCGATGGAGGTGACTGGGGACCTGTCCGGGCCGCTCACTGGTGTGTCATCTGACGCCGCTTCTTCTTCCAACGCTCAAGTGGACAAAACGGCTCCGGGGGAGCGCCGTAACAAAACCCCGGTGTACGTCTCTGGGGTGAAGGACGTACGCAGCTTCCTGCATAGGATTCGCGCGGAGTTGGCCTGCGGGATCGTGGCGCAGATGAAGGGAGACCTTCTGGCTCTTGTGCCTGAGACCGCCGACGGGTTCCGGGCCACCGTCAGGGTCCTGCGGTCCCTCGATGAGGGCGAGGGTGTGAGTTTTCACACATTCTCCCTCCCTGAGGATCGGTGCGTGCGCCTGCTGATTAAAAACCTGGGCGTGCGCATGCCTGAGGCCGAGGTACGCGAGGAGCTGGCCGCCATGCACATTGCTGTGCAGGGGGTCATGCAACTGCGATCGAGGCGCCGGGCCATGGACCAGGACGGTGACCGTCCCCTTACGCCACACTTTATAGTGTCGGTAGCACGAGGCCCCGACGTGGCGAAAGTGCGTTCCCTTACTGAGATCTGCGGTCTGCGGGTCAAGGTAGAAACATATGTTGCACCGAAGGGGCCCATGCAGTGTAAACGGTGCCAACGCTTCGGGCACACGCAGCGGAACTGCGGTTATGCACCCAGGTGCGTGGCCTGCGGGGACGCTCACCCATCCGGGTCGTGTGCCACCCCCAAGCAACAACTTAAGTGCTGCAGCTGCGGAGGCAACCACACTGCGAACTATAGAGGTTGCAGTAAGTGGAAGGAAGCCAAGACGGCCGCTGCACAGCGTGCGAAAGGGGATCGCGGCCGAAAGAACGACGTCTCCACGCGCCTGCCAGCGCCCAAATCGGCGCTAGCTAAGCCTTCCCTCGAGCAGGAGAACTTGGGCCCTGGGTGGAACCACGTGGTCCGTGGTGGCCGCGTCGTCAAGGCTGCGGCTATGAAGAACCCCGCCCCAACGCCAACTGGAGCCATTGTACAGACTGAGCGGCAGACTATCCCCAAGGGCGGCCGTGCCAAGCCCGCTCGTCCTGTGGCGCCGGTGGCAAATCCCACAGCACCTGCTCTCAAGAAGACTGACCCCACCCCACCCAAGGGTCAATCACCGCTCCAGGACATCTCAGATATCCTGGAAACCCTCTCACCACGGGTCTGCATTGAGTTGACACGACGTCTCCTCGCCGCGATCCATTCACTCCCCCCCGGGGGGTCTCGTCCGCGAGCCCTCCTCAAAACCGTTCTCCTCTTCATGGCCGACAATGACTGCACGGCCTAGAGGACACGGTAGCAAGGCCTTGCGGCTGGCTTACTGGAACGCCGACGGTGTCCGCGACAGGAAGCTGGAGCTGGAGCAGTTCCTCGGTGACTACGGAGTCGATGTTTGCCTCCTGAACGAGACGCACCTCACGTCGGGTCGGGCCTTGAGGTTCGCGAACTACGTTTGCCATCGTACGGACCGCCCGACGCTAGGGGGTGGCACAGCGATCCTTGTCCGCAGGGGCATTGATCATTACCCTGTGCCGGTATCGGGTCTACAACAACTAGAAGCAACCGCCATCCACCTGGTACTGGCAACCAGGAAAGTCAAGCTAGTGGCGGCATACCTCGCACCCACCCGGCCATGGATAGAGTCGGACCTGACCGAGTGCTTGAGCGGGGGTTTCCCGGTCCTCTTGGCTGGTGACCTCAACGCGAAACACACGGACTGGAATTCTAGCCTTATCTCTACTAGGGGCTCGCTCCTGCGTGATTACGCCAACAGAAATTCCTGCTTCATCTACGGGCCGGATTCTCCAACCACGGCTCCCTACACACACAACGCCACACCTGACGTCCTTGATATTGTCCTCATCAAGGACTTCGTCCTACCGGTGCACCTGACTGTCTGCCCCGCACTCAGCTCAGATCACCTGCCCGTCCTCGTCGACACCACGTGCCGATCGTCCTTTCAAAACATGCCTGATCGCCCGGACTTCGCGAGAATGGACTGGTCTGCATTCCAGGCTTGCCTCGAAAGCAGACTACCGGGGAACCCCGTGGTAAACGACGAGGAAGAAACTGACAAGTGCGTCGAGGAGCTGACCAGTGCTATCCTGGAAGCCACAGCAGCGTCCGCTCCCAAGCTTCGACCCCGCATTGACAGGCGACCGCTTCTACCCGCTAGTATTCGAGATGAAATACGCCTGAAGAACCGGCTGAGGAGGCGATGGCAGGTCACAAGAGACCCCGCTCTTAAGACCCAGGTCAATCGACTCCAGAGATCGGTGACCTATCGTCTCAACGAGTGGCGGAACGAACAGTGGAGCGACACGCTCGAATCCTTGGACTGCGAGGACCAGTCGCTTTGGAAAATGACCAAGCGTGTGATGCGAGTCCCCACTCCGTCGCCCCCCTTCTTAGTGATGGGAGGACTGGCTCTCTCGAACCTCGAGAAGGCAGAAGCCCTAGCCGACAGCCTTGAGGTCCAGTTCCAGCCGGTAGACTACCCGTCGGACCTGACTACAATTGACATGGTTAACGAGGTGATGCGAGCATACGAGTATGCCCCTGTAAATGAACCAAAATTAACCAGTCCATCTGAGGTCGCCCAGGCCATCAAGGGACTCAAGCTTGGCAAGGCTCCGGGCCCCAACGGTATACCGAACAGGGTCCTGAAACATCTTCCACGACGCGCGGTAACCTTTCTCACGAAAGTGTTCAACGCGGTCCTTCGCAGGCAACACTTCCCCTCGGCATGGAAACACGCTCGAGTGGTGTCCATACTGAAGCCGGGGAAGGACCCCACGCTACCTTCTTCCTATAGACCCATCAGTCTTCTCGACACGGTCGGCAAACTCTGCGAGAAAATCCTACTAACGAGGGTCCTACACGAGGTCAGTGAACGCGGGCTGCTGCGCGACGAGCAGTTTGGGTTTCGACCCAGACACAGCACATCGTTACAGCTGGCTCGCCTCGTCGAAAGGGTCAACAGAAACCTTGATGAGAAGCGGCTAACCGGCGCGGTTTTCCTGGACGCGGCCAAAGCCTTCGACACAGTCTGGGTCCAAGGCCTCCTATACAAACTGACCGTCCTCAACTTCCCGTCGTACTTAGTAAAAACCATCTCTTCCTACCTCGCTGACCGGACATTCCAGACATCCTTCCAGTCGGCCACGTCCACACGTCGTACCATGCGGGCTGGAGTTGTGCAGGGCGGAATTCTCTCCCCTGTGCTCTTCAGTCTGTATGTCAACGACATACCCACACCGTCCCGCCACGTCGAGTTAGCACAATACGCGGACGACACGGCTCTAGTAGTCACGTCCCGTAGCCCAACGCTTCTCGTCAGGTATCTGGAGACCTACCTCAGTAGACTTGAGCTCTGGCTCAGGGCCTGGAGGATTGCTATCAACGTCTCGAAGAGCACCGCGGTTCTCTTCATTTCCGCGAGAAGACACATCCAACAGCCCCGAGCAGTGCAGTTCCTCGGACAGCCGATCCAATGGGTCAAAACAGCGCAGTATCTGGGGGTCACCCTTGACGCCGGGCTTACTTGGTCGGCGCACGTCAACCAAGTGGGAAAGAAGGCAGCGCAACGATTAGGTGTGCTAGGCCCGCTTATCAATAGGAGAAGTGGCCTGTCAATCAGGAACGGTGTACTACTCTATAAGCAGCTCATCCGTCCCATAATGGATTACGCATGCCCGATCTGGAGGTCAGCTGCCAACAGCCACGTCCAGAAGCTGCAAGTTCTGCAATCCAAGTGTCTTCGAATTGTTACTAACGCGCCCTGGTACGTTAGTAACAGGCAAATACATGAGGATCTGGGGGTCCCTTTCTTTGCCGACCACATCAGAGCACTAACTGAGAGGTTTGACTCGAGGTTAGCTGGTGTGGGGAACCCCTTAGTTCGGCAACTCGGAAGACACTCGTGCCGAATGAGGGCTGCCAGAGTTCACCCAAGGGCAACCGAGGGCGACTGATGTTCAGCAGGCCAGCCGAAGCCATCCCCAAAAGACGGCCAAGTCAGCACAACGAGTGGTTAGACTACTCGGCTACCCTGACTGAGGTTTTCCGTGCTTTCCTCAGTTGTAAGGCGAATGCCAGGGTATAACTTAATAGGGGCACGGCCCGCCACCCTTCCCCCCGATCATGGAGGCCATCAGCTGAAGTGATCTTCCCCCCATGCCGCAGAGGCCTTCAGCCGAAACGGCCCCTCCCTCTCTGGGTTCATACCCCAGAGACCCAACCAACCAAATTCCTTCGACA
This sequence comes from Zootermopsis nevadensis, assembly GCF_977971745.1. Taxonomy (NCBI): domain Eukaryota; kingdom Metazoa; phylum Arthropoda; class Insecta; order Blattodea; family Termopsidae; genus Zootermopsis; species Zootermopsis nevadensis. The sequence continues at coordinate 6,707,419 of NW_028259153.1, read as the reverse complement.
ACTTGCCTGACAGGATAACCTCCCATCAGCAGCAACAAATCCCAGTTTGAATGGTCGAGGCTCCCGCCACGACGAAACCCCGTTAGTGTTAGCAAAATTTCCGTTCTTATATTACGACCGTTTACCATTTCCAGCAATGCGTCTTGTGCGCAGGAATGGTTTCACCTAGGTAGGGACGATGCTTGCGCTTGCGCAGGCCTCTGCCCTCAGTTAGCTTCTTTGGTTGGTTGGTTTCCATATCTACACATTATTGGTAGTTGAACAAAATTACCCTAACTTATAATTTGGTTACATTCAATAATTAATTCTAAGTTTTTTTCCTATAAGAAGAGAACACATTAAAAATAATGAGAAGATTGCAATTTCATTGCCCTTATTTAAAAATAACGTCCGGCTTCATTTTACTTTATTAATTTTAAAGATGATTTTTGAGTGGGCCGGGCTCTGGGTCAGAGAAAACGTTTCCCCCCTTCGAATTCCGGGGAAGATGTTTTCTGTTGTTCGGATAGCGACCACTAGGGACGAATGGCGCTAAGGCAAATTCTGTTCTTGTTCCTGGGAAAGATTTGACTGACTAAGGTCACAAGCCCGAAAAATGTCTGAGACCCAGAAGATGAATTTGTAAGAAACTGTCGTATTTCCCCTTAGTAAATACCGCAGAGTCTACCAGCCATGGGTAGACTCGAATTTGAGAGTTGACATTTCATTACTCGTTCACTTGTGGCCCGTGAAGAAGAAACATGGCGCGATAATTCCATAAGACAAATGAGAGAACACAGGAAGGTCATAACTCTGGGCAAAGTGTCCTGAGTTCGATTTCCTTCAAGGGCGGTTCCTTTAACTCCGAAACTAAGCGAGACAGAACAATGGCGCCAGGATCAGAGTTTTTTGCCTCGAAGAGGAGATTACGGAAACGGAGGCCTCGACACTGGGTTCGACTCCTGACAAGAATAATGGTTTCTGTTTACAGGAAAGCAACTGCGTTAAGAGAACGACGCCAAGGCAAAATTCTTTTTCGGAGAGGAAGATACAGGATCTAAGGTCACAGACCCGAGTCTGTCTTAAGAAAACACCATTCCTGCGTAAGAAACGCTTTGCTGGAAATGGTAAACAGAGCCTCATAATTTAAACGAGGGTTTGGTCGTGGCGGAAGCCTTGACGGTCTGTTGCTGCTGCTGATGAGAATTATCGCGTAGGGCAACTCGTCCTTCATGAAAAGGATTTTGGTTGGAGAGTTGTCTGGAATTTGAACCCATAAGTCGCTCAAGTCAGCTGAAGGTCTCAACGATTTGGGGTTGGCGGGCCATCCTCCTTTTGAATTGTGCCCTTGTATTTGCCTTACAACTGAGGAAAAGCTCGGAAAACCTCACTCATCCCCAAATTTCTACTAGTGCCAAGTAAAACTTCTTTGTTCTTCTTTATCGAAATAGTCGTTTTCAAATGAAATTTCAAATGTGTCTAGTCTAAATAAATCATGTCTCGGATCCATCAAAAAGTTTTTCCGGCGCTTTTATCAAAGCAGGATCACGAACACTGACCTTCTACGATTTTAATTCCGAGAAACAGAATTTACGTTCCTTTAATCCGATGCCAGTTGGTTCATCATCGTTTAAAACTGAAAAGCAACAAGCGACTATGGCTACTGTTACGCACTGAACTCAAGGAAATCTTCTTAGTTTTCACGACACTTCGTGCATGAACTATCAGCTTTAGCAACTTTAACGCTGCATTCTGTATTTATGGGTTGCACTGTAAGCAGTGATTATTTGCAGTTCTTAAATATTTTTTAGACCGTCTTCCGATTTAAAGAGTTACGAAATTAATTCAAGAGATTTTTTCATATTGCTGCAAAATTGAAATATTTACCTTAAATGCAGAAGGTATTTGGAATACAACAACGTCGTAATGTAGAAAACAGTTCAATAGAAATTCTACCTCAAATTGTTTAGTATTCGTGACAGCACAAATAAAATCAGACAATCGGGCGTTGCCAATAACACGACATAAAAAGAACCAGCTGCTATCCTCCCTTAAGGACGAAGGTGGCTGCAGAATTCCTCCGGTAGCCAACGTTACAGGAGTAGAGTCATCTAGATTCAACGAGATATGGAGTTGGTGGCATGTGAATGTTTAACGATTACACACCAAACCTCACGATATCACAGACAATTACAAATACAATTGCAAATAATAACAATGATAATAAATAGGAATCCCTTACCTAAAACTTTGTTCAATTGTAAGAGACCACGATGTCCACCGACAATGATCAGTTTAATCAAAACTAAAATGGAGTATTACAGATTTCTTAATAATTCTTTTATAAGATAAGAAGTTGCGATATTCTAAAAGGTTTTTACCAGCACAAAATTATCTGCTCTACGACGCACTTCTTCTACAAGCGATTGGCAGCTCAGCTCTTTCCGGAGTGACGAAAGCGGATTGTTGACGACAATAATGATACACAACAAATCAGTGTAAACAAGTGACGTAACAATTAGTTTCTTAGGTAAAGGTGTAAAGCATTGTTACGCACGCAGGAGTTCATATAAGAACTGACCGTTGTCGGTCCATATTTACACATTGTTGGTATGGATCTTACACATTTTCCTAACGCTGTTTTGCCGAATGACCTTTCCCTATAGACGCATTTACGTAAAATAATAAGATGGATCTATTTTACGTTTCTAACGTGAAAGCAACAGAATATATTTTTATCTTTAATTTAAAATGAAGTGGTATCTATTGTTGCAAGAAATAGAGAACTGCTGTACTGTTTTGTCAACAATGTAAGTCTGATCATTGTTGCCCGTGATATCGCATGTGCACAACCAGAGTGGAGCGCTGAGTCTTGCCTTGCCACACGTATTTAATGTTTTTGTAAAACGTTTTCTGGGTTCGTATTTAAAGGCTGATAACTTCAAATGAACGTGCAACAGATATTAAGCACAAGATATGTTACAGAATGAACTACATTTCTGACATCTAAGTAAGTAAGAAGCCAGAGAGAATTGCCCGCAAGCCGTTCTAATCAAGATTGTCTATTATAATTTTAAATACGTTTCCAGTCATATTTCAGGACACCAAGTTTTACCATCGACACAAGTATACAGTTAAAAACAATTGTACAGTAGTCGGTACTCAACCGTGCGTTTCGCCTACGTCATACCTTGGGGGATAGAAGGAAAACCACGCACGTACTACGCAAACCAAAGATATTACCGACGTACGAAGCAGAACAGTGACCTGGGGTTAATGTTTTCAGTACTGACAGTAAATACTTCCTTATTTGCTACCCTCCCCCTCCCCCTCTGACCCCCTTCCATAACATTAACTTCTGACGGACGTGGAACGAACAGATTCGCCCCGACTATCGTGGTCTTTCAAGAGTCTTAACGTTAATACAGCAGATTCCGGTTAATCGGGGCGGCTGTTTTTTTGGGACAAATCTTAAAGAACATGCTTTTTTTTTACTCTTTACGTGGAGCTTCGGGTAATTGGGGCGGACGCTTAATATTTACCTACGAGACCAACGATGTTTGAGATATTTGTTTCTTCACATGGTCGCTAGTTATTTTTCCTTGGAAGGCAGAATTATTTTTTAATAAAATTCAGTCTAAAAAGTGAGTCTTGCTGACATATATATAGTTTGGCTCGTGGGACACGCCCATATTTAAGAATAAAATCAAATATTCCGTTCCTAATAGGAAATTTATAATTTAGATTTTCAACTTGATAACACTTACACGTCTGTCAACATAACTGCATTTTATACTATATCAACATAACTACGTTTAGACTATTCAGACATCTGTAGGCACCACTTAAGTATTAATGATAGAGAATCAGAATACAACTGAGGATGAAGACAGTGTGTTCCTCTTACCTACAAGTTCACACAGCGTTGTAGCATAAAAGACTCAATACGTTTACAGCGCATTTTAATTTTAGCAGAATCTCTGTAGAGCGCCTTATAAGTTCGCTTTGTCCGTCTGTACGCTTATAAAAGTTAAAGAACGGCAGAATGAATTTTCGTGATATTTGGTATAGACGTTTTGCTATGACTAGTAAGACCAAAATAATTCGTCTTTTGTTTCAAAGAACCCGACGCCACAAAAATAATGTGACTAACTGAATGAAGCCATGGCCGATTACATAATTCTGTGTTGAAGGGAAGCTGATACCGGTGGAACGTCGCTTTCTTGGGGCGTACTGAACTACCCTACCGTTAGGATGAAGAGAGACATTCTGTTCACGCAACCCGACTTGATAGGTTTGTAGAAAATTTGGAATCGCCGATTAACATTATTTCTTTATTAAGTCACTTGCAATTAACTAAAACTAACTCCCTGATAGCAGAACGATGGGAAAAAGTCCAGCTAATGAATAATTGTAAGTGTAATCCACCATCGTCACAATCCTTTATATTTGAAATATATTATTGTCAGTAAACCAAACATATTCACCAAGACACGAACCCAGGAGTTTCCGGCTTTGACATCTTACGCCACGTAATACGTACGCCAAAACAATTAAATACGCGTGAATGCTCCTTTATCTGACCATAAAATATGCTTCCGGATTACGTTCATGTTCAAACACAAAAGATCAAATGCGAACATAACACAGTATTAGTGAAACATGAGGTTAATTTTACTTACCTCTCCTTGCTGATGTCTTCCTTGCATGGGACGACGGTGCAGAGAAGCAGCTGACCGCCGACCACTGTCCACCGTTGTATCACGTGGAGTAATTTCGTAGTTTCAGAGCTGTAAATCACGTCCTATAAATTTGGTCCTCCCACAGTGATTCATACACTTGTCCCATCTGACGGTCCCCTGTACACAATTCTTCCTTTCGCATTCTCGTTTTGAGTTTTTCTACTTGTTCCTATTGCGTAATTTTTGTGACATTCTGTATACAAGATACTGCGTCGTCAATGTACAAGGTACAGCCAACATGACTCAAGGATGCGTCTACCGACGTTCTGACTGGTACGTGCGGTAAGACGGAACGGAGCTGTCACCTCTCGGCCGACGACAGAAACACAATGGCTAAGATAAACAAAAAAATGTTTGCACACTAAAAAAGAAGGTCGGAGAAATTAAGGTTTGAACACGCACACATCACCTTAATTAATGAAATACATTGGACAAGAGGCATCTCTTTAGCGAACAGTACGTTTCAAATGGACGGTGTTGACTTTGCTTATACATTACAGACTGTTCAATTTGCGCTGTATATAATTTACAATGCAAAATGTCTCATAACCTCTTGATTTTATAAAGTCTTCTTAAACTGAAATATGTTATTCTACACAACTTATAAGTTCATAAATTATTTGTTCTTGGACATTCCTTCGGTTATTTGCGCTGGTTCGTATTCTTTGACCATACAAATTTCCTTTTCCTACTGACCCTCCTATCTCATAATACCTGTTTCGCAGAATTTATGGTTTTAACAATAGTAATACAGACGCTGTGTAGTGATACAATCTAATTGTCATAACCTTCCAAAAGCCGTGCCTTGAGAAATCAATAGCATTCACTACACGTTCTACGAGGTGCGATCAGAAAGTTTCAAGACTGTGTCAATAGAGGGCGAACCGGATGTAGAACGAGCTTCTGCCGCTTGGGGGTGCGGCCTACATTCATAGTGAATCAGTGTGCCAGCCGGCATCATCGAATTAGCATTTGTTTCTTAGTTACGGGCGTTTTGGTAGTGCATTACACCGACCCTCCTGCGATTTCGGAATGGCGTGTGCATCAAATTTTGCCAAAGACTCGCCAAAACGTCTACGGAAACCTATGAAATGCTAAAGCAAGCATTTGGGGAGTCCGCAATGGGTCGTGCACAAACTTTTGTGTGGCATTCACGTTTTAAAAATGGCCGAACCTCTGTCGATGATGATGAGCGTTCTGGACGACCATCTTCGAGCACAACGCCCGTAAATGTTACGAAGATTCGGCAGGCCATTCACGAAGATCGACGTCGTACCATCAACGACTTGTGCGACATTGTTGGGATAGGCTATGGGACCTGTCAGCTGATTCTAAAGGAAGAACTCCACATGCGACGCATCCTGTCTGAGGACCAAAAGCAGAATCGACTTCTCGTTTGTCAGGAGCTCAAAGATCTTGCAAGAACCGACCCCAACCTCCTTTCTAAGGTTTCCTCTTCCCATAGATGAAAATTCAGCTAAAGGGAAGGAGATTTGAGACGATAGAAGAGATTCAGGCAGAATGGCAGATGGTGCTTGACAGGCTGACAAAGAAAGATTTCCAGGGATGCTTCCAGGCTTGGCAGCGGCGCTGAGATCGTTGTGTTCACTCCCAGGGGAACTACTTCGAGGGTGATGGATGAGTTTAATACCCGAGATAAGTGTGCGGGTTTTTATACGCGCAGTCTTGAAACTTTGTGATCGCACCTCGTATATCATGATTCACTTCAGCTACTTTGGGCTGAAGTTTCATTTACTTTTACTAACGTACTATACAAAATTAAATTACATTTGCCACGCCTGCAGCTGTGCATATGAAGAATCAATTTGCATCAAAACGTACCTACAAAGTTTGAACTTTGTTTCTCCGTAACGAATAATTACAATTCAAAGAACTTCGCTAATACACTGTATTACTCAAGCCATTCGTTTATAATTTGTTTTCGCCCAATTTATAGATACCAATATATGAAGGTCTATATCTACGAGCAGCGGATATTCATCTTCCAAAAGTACACTCGATCATCCTAAGCCCAGAAATGTTCACAAGAGAGTTCCAGTTAAGTTTGTGGTCAACGTTGAACACGAGAGGCACACAATTTCAAATTTCGTCATGAAATTATGTAAGACAGGATCCAAATTGTGATGTCAATGTTTAGGATGAGATTAGAAAAAATTATCCAAGTTCAGGATAAACACATTGAACACATCGTAATAAAAATGGCTTGAGACGATGATTTTAATGATATTTCAATACTACTTTTATGTCTCATCATTCATATTAACTAATTAATTAAAGTTAGTAGATGAATTTTGGTCACTCTGTATGTGCTAAAGCTTTTATGTAGGGTCTAGTTATGCATTCATCAAGAAACATGAAGTTGATAACATTTACAAGCCTAATAGATGATTTACCCTAATGTTAATTTGATGGATTATATTAATTTTCAGATTTAGATAATTTAAAGGCACAGTACAGTAACATTGTAACCCATAATGACGTTTACTCAAAGTACGTCTACAGAACTTGGCGCCAAAATTATCTCTGCTTGGCTGCTAGGCATTTTGCTGACTCAATGAAGAATTTTTCATTTCTCTACACCGTCTCTTGCGATATGATGAGATGATTAGAAGCAAAAAAGCGTGCATCAAAACTTCTTCAATTATCTGATCCTATTTTCAAACGAAAAATCGAGGTAGTCAAGCAAGGAATTTAAAAAGTTTTACAATATAGATACACGTAGTTTATATTACGTTGGACATATAAGCCGAACACTTCTAGTCAAAATATGAGAATTTCAGAAAAGAACTCGTGAACTCGCTTTGCCATTCAGGTCTATACTTGGACACACAAAATAATAACAAATACAATTTTTAAGACATGCACGCTGTATTCAGTTCAAGGGCAACCCGTCTATATTACGATCTATATAGTCCTGAGGCTATATTGTAATTCGCATGTATTTAACGTCAATACTTTTTAAGCTAATGACTGAAAGTAGTAACAGTATAATAAAACACTGCCGATCGTCATTGTGCGAGTCTGTCTTCTACTTGAAATGAGCAGAAAGGTCTTGTCATTATCGATCACGTAATCTAAATAAGCTTCAGGCTTTAATGTTTTGAAGCGCAGTGTTTATACAAATAATATTTAAAAGCTCAGTTCACACCTCACATACGACACAATGCGTCTCCGTTACTAAGATCAATTACTTCGTGATGTTTATTATCGAAGTATATTCTGGAGGTCATACGAGAATCCTAAATAAACTGCGTGCGTAAAACTCAGTGTCTTGAATGGTAGTTTAGCTGTTTCAAAAGGTTAAATATGAACACAGCAGTCTCAAACTTTTCCTCAATAATCCAGCCATTACGACATCCTAGACAGGAAAAAGCAACCTTTTTTGGTGTCGTCGGTGGTCTAGCGGTTAGAACGCTGGCCTTGTAATCCTGGGGTCTCGGGTTCGATTCCCGGCGGTGCCCGAATTTATAACTTGTGTTGGGCAAGGCCGTGGTCTAGGCAACACGGAGTTTTCCTCCGTGGCATCCCAACAATTACTCCATTCACACACAGAAAAAGGCAATGGCAAACCACTTCTGGATCATCTGCCAAGAACGTATATGAACAGGTCCCAGTCCGAGAAAAGGATGGAAGGATCCTGTTCATATGGACCTGTCGTCAGACAGAACACTAAATAAATAAATAAGTATTATCTACAAACCCTATGTGTTTCATTTATTATATTCTATCACCTGGAATGGCGCCTTACAAAGTATGTGGAAAGAAGTTAGCGTGGTCTCTTTAAGGTGATATTCCAATATGTTCCTTGCGGTATGGGGAAAAAAACAATCACAGAATAATCAATATTCGGTTCGAAGACCGAAGAGCGAATTTCCTGCCTAATTAATCCTCATGTATTTCATCACCCTAATAATATTTCGCGGAGATTATAAATTTTAAATCTGTGTTAATTATCCTATATGAAACATCTCACCTCACGTTCTTTTCACATGCTCAATACAGTTAGTCTTAATTTTCATATTATAATTTCAAGTTCTTTAAACTTTTGTTGCGTTTACAATTCTTTAGACCTAATTTAACCGGATGATGAGTCTCTTTTCGAGATCATGACTTATCCCTCCCCAAGTAATGAATCATTGAAGCATTTATGGGTAAGCAACCACAGGCAATTCGGGCAAGATATTTCTTCACAACTAGTATTTTATATTAATTTTCTTTAAAATATTTCACTTTAGAGGTAGCCCTCTTATCTCTTCCCATTTTCCACTTCTCTTCGTATTGGTGGGGTTTGGTCAGCCCCGACCTGCAGTGGCCCTGTAACTGGAATGCAGTGCTGATAATTCCGCGTGGCCTTGATCGGTGTGGCCAAGTGTGGGTTATTAATGGGAAGCCGTGATAAAACTTGCGCTCTGCTCTGTTCTGCGTCTTGCGACCAGGCGCTCTCTCTCTCTCTCTCTCTCTCTCTCTCTCTTTAGGCCTTTCTTTCTTTCTTCCTTCTTCGTTAATTTTATGACTGATCTATTTGTGGACATTGGTACAACTCCTTGCATGAGTGATCAGCCTTGAGTGAGACTCGAACCCACGGTCTCAGCAGTCAGGCGTACGAGGTATATTATACAATAATTTTCGTAAAGTGTTCAAATTACAGATGGTGGTCTTCTGCTTTGTTAGGCCGTGTACATGGTACTTAATTTTCAGCCAGATTTTATCCCACGGCCGGCAAAGCCCAGAGTTGTTGCAACACGTCTTAAGGTGTACTGCTCTGCCCACATGAATCACGAAGTCAGCTGACCGGGGGGCGGGGGGGGGATCGCTTCACCACTTTGCTTGGGGCCATCTTTCTCAATCGTTGCCATGTTGAGAAGGAGCGTGTACTTTAATGACGTAAATGCGTCTATACGGAAAGGTCATTCGGCAAATCAGCGTTAGTTGCGAACACGTGTAAGATCCAGCGCCGAGTCACATTTAAACGTTCATTCCTTAGGAATGCTGAGAGTAAGGGTAATGTAACCTATATGTAAAATGATTAGTAAATATGAACATATGAGGGATAGTTAAATAAGCAATGTCTTAATCAAACTATTTACACAATTGTAAAGCATGTATAAAGGGAGTATTTAGAATAAAGGCAATATATAAACTTCCTTTCATTTTATTTATTGCCTAAATATAATTCAAATACAAAGACGTATTTACGTCAGATTCTCCGGAACTGGTTCCACTGTCAATCTTTTCCTTTTCTCCTATCTTTTATGCCGATCCTTTAGCTAGTCTCTGAAGCTAGGCTAACCTGCAGACAAGCGGTTGGATGCGGTAGTTTTGTGCATGACTGTACATCGCGGTCGCTACTGCTTACATCTCGCAGTGTACAAGGACAGTTCATTCAGTGACCTAACTGCACATGCGTAATGGACAGAGATTTCTCTCTTAGCTACATCATCCATGCATTTGTCATTCTGCATTCCAGTTGTTAAGTTAAAAGAGATTCTTTTACTGGAGTACGAAGCTCCCGGCAGCGAGTTAACCACGCACATCCATCTGAGCTAGAAAGTGTGGAGCACACCGACAGCCCTGCAGTTACACGCACCATATTGCTATCTACCCCGCCTTCATCTAGGTAGAATATTTGTTTTCCTTCATTGCGAAGCGTCTCAATATTCACTAAATACCTCCCTCGCCTGTTTATTATGTCCGGCCTTTCAATCAAGATCTTGCGCTCACTGAGACATTTCTTCCACTTAAACCATAAGTCAGTGGTCCCCAACCTCTTTGTGCCTATGGGAACATTTGACTGTTTATGAGATCGTGGCGGGCACAAACTAATTAACAAAGCCAAATTTTCTTTCTCTGGACAAATAAGATATGGACGCCAAATAATACACAAAACAACACGACGTTAAATGATACAAGAAACCGTGCAATCAAAAATACGTACTTTTATAAGTATAATTATTATTACTCAAGTGCGATGTTTGGCACTGCATTTCATCGGCCAGTTTTCCAAATTTGGGAGTGTAGAATGATGTTGCTGCTCGCAAACAATCGTCAAGTCGAGATCCGCGCTTTGATTTTATAATGTTCATGGTTGAACATGGTTCTGTACGTACGAAACACTGAAATTAAATTGCGGTCTTCACACAACCAGTTCTTGTAATGAACTCTTTAACCAACACAAGATTTTAAATGCGGAAGCCATTAAGGTCTACGAATGTTATTTTAACCCGTTTTCAAGACTATTACCTTTAACGAAATAGATAATTAAAAATAAGTTTATAATTCCTTGCAGCGTAATTAGCTTAATAACAAGAACACATCACGGTCAATTACACAAGCAAAATAGCAAGGAAGTTGTTTAAACATTATTTATACTGCACTGAAATAAGAAACTGTTCCTTTGCTAACACAAATGTTGTCGGCAACCTGGGTTTTTTCTTGTAAAAAAAGAGTGGGAAAGTCCAGATATTCCGTGATATTGGTCTCTCCGGGAAAATACTGAAGCAGTACTTTCACAGTAGGCCAAATCTGGCTCCTTACAAATCCGTACCCACTAACCATCCATGATTATCTTCCGCCGATTAAACAGTATCGTTACATTCATTACCACAGTTGTTCGTGGACTGGCGTGGTATTGAACCAGGTCCATAATTCCCAGCGAAAACGTAAGATGTACTTAATTACCTTCAGCACTGAGGCGGAAAAAGATTTACCTCCTAACTTTCGTATTCATTGGGCTTTCAATTTTTCAGTGTTCATTTCAGATCCGAGAGCAGACTTCAATCACACTTAATAGCGCTCCTGGGAATTAGGCAGCCTTCCGTCTTCGTACATGACCACTGTATTCCCTGTGGTCCCTTCAGACCACGAAGCCTCTGATTAGGAGACAACGAGGCCTCGGCTAAGGTCTCATAATTATAATCCTGCTTACCAAAGTTTGAATAAGACGTCTTGTATCGCGGTACCCGTAAGATATTGGGGTACCACCTCATTACAGGTGGTTTGATGTTCGGCCCCCAGGGTTCAGGACTTCATTGTCTGCAGAAGTTAGATAATTATCTGCCAACTGCGAATGATTCGATGATAATCACTGGTGGACGAGAAGCCATTAATACATTTTATGACACCCCTGACTTTGAACATTAAAATTGCTCACTTACATGCCAGGCTGGTCACAGGAATACTGCGGACATTACCCGTATTCAGTGATGTAACCTGACAAACCCCTGGTTCGGATTCTGTGACGAAATTCCAAACTCCATGAAGCAGGTTTTTTTGTTTGTTTGTAAAAACTTCTCTGTTTATCAAGAAATCGTGTGCTTTGATGGAAGAAGAATATTAATAAAAGATCAATTTTAATATAATCCTTTCATCTGCACATAGCTCGTTTTCATCCGACATAAAATGTTAAACTTCGGACCGCTGCTCGGTAGTCATCGGACGATAAGGGCTGCAGATCAGTCGCTTCTCCACGCACCGCAAGGCCTAACTTAAAAACTCGGAAGCTGTGAAAGATTTCTCCACATCGGAATCCTGACAGTACACCATCTGACCTATCCCCTCATTTAGAAATCTAGAGGCGACTTTTGCTAATTCTCCGCCCGGTGCCGTACGAATTCTTCCTTCTCTTAGGGTTTTGTACTAAGAACACAAAGAAGACAATAAAGTTTAACTTTTTCCTGTAAGCAAAGTCGTGTATTACAGTAATTGCTTTAGGAGCATTGCAGTACGTCGAGACAAAAGCAGGACTCCCCTTTCTTGAGTATTTGAAAGAAATTGCTGAGAGAGCTTGCAGAGTTTCAAAACTTTGATGAGCTCAAAGATTTTCAGGAGAGTCTGTGGCTGGAAACTTTCAATAAATATGCAGTGCCTTGAAATTGCAGAATCCAGTTGAAAGACACGCGAATACAGTAAAGTCCGCAGTCCACAGAACTTCAAATGTTCATAGAATTCTGTAGTTACGTGAATCGACACTGGAGGCCTCTACAGTTCTTTGTCGTCTGTAATACCAACATGGCGGCCGTGCAGAGTTGTGAGGTGGGACAACACAAAAACTAACCGCATATAACTGTTACAAACTTACCAAATGCCACTTTACTTTTTGGTCCATTTCGCGGGATTTCAGGTCCGCGTTTCAAATTTACTTCCCTAGATTTCAGGGAACAGGAGACAGTCGTGAACGCATCGCATGTATATAATCATTAAATGAGGAGGAGAACCACAAGACGGCGGGACAAAGCGTGATGGACCAAAATAGAAAAAAGTAACCAGAGGATACACTTAATAGAACGAATGAACAAATATGCCAGCTCCTTGATTAAGTAAAGTAATTCCTGTTTCTGCGTAAAGCATTTGAAAAATTTAATTAAATCTCTGCTTGTAGCTGTCGTCCCCCTAGAACGTTTTTATACTACAGCCAATATTTTTCACGAACACCAAGTCAATTAATTAAACAATTAGTGTGAGGAAGAACTTGGGTCACACATTTAACTGCTCTTTCTACATACACATACCAGCATAAAATACAAACTAATGAAAGTGCATATTATTTATTTACACGTGATAATATTTAAACTGATTAAATTCGGGTACTAACTGCTAAGGTTCGGCTCGGTATAATTTAATCCTCTCCTGTCTTACTTATAAATCTTAACATTAACGTGGATATCACAATAATTTTCATTTTGATTTGGATAACAGTGAGAATAATTTGGTGAACTTTGAAAATTATGTGCTCAGAAGAATGTTTTTACCTAAGAAAGAAGTAAAAGGATGATGGAGACTGAATAATGAGGAGCTTAATAAATTATAAACTGTAGGGTGGGACTGACGTGAAACATGAATCGCTTGAACACAAAAGCACCGACTCTTCAATGTATGACTCTATGCTCTCTGTAATGTCTGAAGCATGAAGATATTTTTGCCATATATAAAGCTACTCCTAGTTCTATGGGCAATGTTAAAAAAAAATATTATCAAAATGTCTACAATTTGTTATTTTATTCCAAAACTCTGGGTAAAATGACATTCTTACATTCTCCTAATAAGTTAGTTACTATTGTGTTTTTCAACAAATTAAGCCTTCACTGGATCTGTTGCAATAAACTGGTCACAAGTCTTAGGATGCTAATGGGGGTGAATTATGAATTCAAAACCGTAACAGAAATACCAGAAAATAAACTTTTGCACACGAAGCTGTGAAACCTCAACTATACAAGACGCCATCTTTCACTAAATCACGGTACCAATATGACCGGCCTAACAGCGCGAAATTTAAAACCATTCAATGAATAAATTTCTCAATAATACACGCGCGTCATTTTACCTGCCATTGTATGAAAAATCAAAAGAAAGTTTAACTCAAGAAGGGAGAGACGGGCGGGGCATGTAGCTTCAACACGAAATTACAAATCCATATCGAACGTAAAGTGGAAAGTCTTCATGGATTATAGATACCGTAAGACACGTGGGAATAGATGGGAGGACAATATTAAAATGGGAGAAAAATACATACTACATAATGAATACTAAGAATACATTCGGGATAGTCCTATAACGTCATTTCGAAAACACAGTTGTAGAACTTTGTAGCTCCATAAAAGCAGGAAATCGGAGTTATGAGAATAATTTCAGAGAGAGTTCTCGATGTCAATGAAGAAGTATGTGCCTGCTTCATCGATTGGAAGAAGGCTTTCGATCGAGTAAAATGGAAGAAATTAATGAGGATCCTACAGAGAATTGGAATTGATTGGAGAGACAGAAGACTAATCAAAAACCTGTACATGCAGCAAAAAGTCAAAGTGAGACTGGACTCAGGAGACACCAACAGCGTTGAGATAGGTAGAGGTGTAAGACAGGGATGCTGCTTATCACCAATTCTTTTTAACCTGTACGGGGAATGGCTTGCCAAGGAAGCTCTGGAGGGAACAGGAGACTTCAAAATTGGAGGAAGAGTGATAAAGACTGTAAAGTATGCAGACGACTTAGTAGTATTGGCGAAGAAAGAGGAGGAATTACAGAACATGATGGACAAGTTAGTGGAAACAGATGGAGAATGTGGAGCATTTCAAGTACTTGGGAAGCTTAGTCACGACGGACGCCCTATGCACCAAGGAAGTAAAAGCAAGGATAGCCATGGCCAAGGCGGCTTTCGTCAAGGAGAGGATACTTCTCACTAGCAAGTTGGGCTTGGAGATGAAGAAGAAACTAGTGAAGTGTTACGTATGGAGCAGAGACTTGGACACTCAGGAAGAAGGAACAGAAATACCTGGAGAGTTTTGAAATGTGGTGTTGGAGAAGAATAGAGAAGATCAGGTGGACGGATCGAGTGACCAACGAAGAAGTATTGAGGAGAGTCAACGAGCAAAGAAACATTCTGCAGGCGATTACACGAAGGAAAGCTAACTGGCTGGGACATATTATGAGAAGGAATGGGTTACTGAGTGATATCATCGAAGGCCAGGTTGAAGGAAAGAGAGGACTAGGAAGAAGATTGATACAGCTAACCGACGACCTTAAACAAGGAAAGAAGATGAAGTTCCAGGAATTAAAACGAGAAGCTGAGAATAGGGACAACTGGAGAGATCTTTTTAGGCAGAGCAATGGACCTGTCGTAAGACAGAACACTTAATAATAATAACTCTTGTCATTCATATTAGATGGAATTTTATTTTAGCATAAGTAATGTTCATTAGCCAACGATTCAGAAACTACTATTCTCTTTTATGTCTGAAAATAATTTAAAACCTATAAATACAAAATCTTTTGACACTATGTCTTCTTGATTTCAGGTCTTCCTCAGTTGTTCAATAAACCACAAGTAAAATTAAATATATTTTAATGCTATTTCGTGCATTAGTCCGGACTAGACACACGACAGAAAAATTCCCCTGGAAGAACTTTTAAAAAATGAACACAATTTCTGCTAACTGGTCTAATACAGACTTGATCTTGGTGTTTCGTTATCGCATCATTTAACAATGACGAGCGAGCAATTGCGTTCTGCGAGAGGAAATGCATCTGAATGAGTAATAAATGAGCATAGCTGAGCGTGTACTTATATCGTATCAGAGATTATTTAAGTGTGGCAGTTCTGCGAGGTGCAGTGTACGCCATTGACGGTTTGGCTTGTCGTGTGACTCACAGAACTGTTGAAAGATACGACCGCAAGGCGAACAAGTGGTCTTTGATCGCTCCCATGAACACAGAGAGACGCAATGGGTAAGACGGACGGAGTGTGAAGCACAGAGACAAATTGATGGAGTCGAAATTATAAGTTAACTTAACGTGTTCGCTGTGGTTATAAGCAACTGCAAAAACCACTGGAATTTTCCAATCTAAGATTCTTTTACGTTCCGTCTCCTTCTTTTTTACGATTATCCTCCATCAATTTGTCTCTGTGTTTGTAGGCGTAATCACTTGCATTCGGTAGGTTCTCGATGACACAAGTCGACATTCCGTCTTTACAAACATTTATGTCTGCCACTTCGTGCCTGCAATTTGAAATATTAAATGTGAAGACAAACCCTTCTGTGTCACCCATAAGTATTATCTGCACTCAAGACAATTTTTATCACAAAATAAACTGACACAGTTACAGAAAATATGTAGCTCAACATGAGATGATGTAACTCACGAAGGAAAGCCTCTTCTACCATAAATAATTCATTTAATAGAAATTTAATAGAAATGTAATTTGAATGTCAGTGCATTTATGTCTTTTGGGGTTCTAAAATATCAGAGATTTCGGTGTAGAATAAGTATAAAAGAATAATCTTTGTGAGTCGTAAAATGTGTTGACCTAAAAATATCCATTTATGATGGGCTGGCTCTGCCTTTGGGTATAATGGAAAACTGCTTGAAGCTAAAAACACAGGCTTCCACCGAAATGTCCTTGCTTATAATTTGTTTCCTTACAACGTTAACAAAAGTTCCCCCAATCGAAATTCGATGCACGATTGCCACACCATATTTCAGAACAGTTCCATGTAATCTTTCTTTCACTCATGCACACAGAACACCGGCCAACGTCCTATTATAACGTAATACATTTTATTACATCAAAGTGGAGGGAGAGGTTACCACTATTTTAAAACGCTGTCAAATGACTTGTGTTCTGCGCTAGCTACGTTTCGCACACTTGATTAAGCCATTACCTTCTGTCAGAATAATAAATTTAATTATAAATTTTATTTGGAGAGATAAGCACATCTTGTTGGAGAATGCGCCCATGGCAATATTTCCCGCTTTTAGCAATACAATTTCAAAAAAGTTTGCCTTGCCAAAAATAGTTCTGAAGAGGTTCAGGTCGACGTAGAATAGACAAAAATCAAAAGTAAATGAATTTCTGTGGGATTTCTGACTCTTGCACAGACAAGTATGAAGAAATATGGCTTCTGGGATGTTTTTGGATCTCCTTACTCAATCCGTCAACAGATGGCAGGAGACTGCGTGGTCAAACACGCCAAGAGACAGCCATTTTGAAATAAACTTCCATCAGAAAAGGGAACATGAGACGGATAGGCGTCGTTAAAATTGAAACTGGCCTAACACTTTGATGAAAGCAAAAGATTGTGGCGATGCTGATGTGGTGAACGCCAGACACTTCCTGCCCAAGAGAGTGCCACTGATCAAGGAAACTTAGTCAAAGAGCTTCTTATTAATGCAGTCACAGTTTACGTCTGATTAGCATTTCCTACTCATTCGCCCTCTGATGTAACTAATCAGCTTGACCGTAACATCGCCCTGCCTCCATTCATTCTACTCTCTTCCTCCCATCCAATTTTCGCGCGTTTATTAGAGGCACTGAGTAAGCAAGGAGAACCTCTGAAACGTCGGCCACTTTCTTCGACACTACAACGCGCAGTATTCGCAAGATCGCGGATACCTTGACCGGAAATGATTCACTTCCTAGAGCTTTTAGAAAGTAACAGTCTGTGATTATACAGCCCTGAACAATCATGCAAAGAAACAAATAAACAAACCATCGATTTTCCTTGTTATCGAAATATGCAAAGCGGGAGAAGAATTTGTTCTCGTCATAAAATCGACCGATGACAAAGATCATATCGTCCATCACTTCTGTGTTTAAATCACGTGCATAGCAGTTCATGGCAGGGATCTCGGTCCACTTGTCTTCTGCAGGGTCATACTTTTCGGTACAGAGCTTGGTTGATGTCTTGTTGTGTCCTCCTGCACACACACATTCAATAACAGGTCACAGCATATAAAAAAAGCTGATAAACGAAACTTATTCTAACCCCGCTCAGCGGGGCCCTTCTTGATATTCATTACTCTGTCAAATGGCCACCAAATATTTGGCCTTTATGGAGCCATTACCTTATTCACAAGAGCCTGTCTGTCTGTTCCCACATACTCTAGTTCAACAAAACATTTTAATATTATCCTTCCTTTTAAGAATATGTATCACGAGTGGTATCTTCTCTTCAACATTACCAATCATAACTTTCAAAATGTTTGTATTTCTCGTATCTTCGATGCTTCACACTCCGTCCGTCTTACCCAACCGATTTTACGCTCTTAAAATTTGTAAATCCGTGAACGGAACGAATAAAATACAACGAAGAAAACTGATTCCATTTTGCAGTGTTAATATTAGTAGCAGGAACGAAATTAAGGATGAAATAGGTACAATATTATTTTCGTACTTGTAGCAGCAGGAAATTTCGCCTGACATCTGTTGTCTACTTCATGAAACTGCGTGAGAACGTAGCCTTAAATTTCAATACAAGATGGCGTTACACAAACAAGTGACGAAATGCAAAGACTGCGAAGGGACTGCTTTAAACCATCGGCTTTTTGAGGATAACAGCGCGGCAAACTGGAATTTCCTTGCTACAAGAACAAAATATTTACCTTTAAACCTGGGACTCTGTGAAAAATAGGGCATTCGTTAGTTGAAATGCCACAAGAGATTATACAATGTTAGTTAGTTATTTAGTTAGTTAGTTAGTTAGTTAAGTGTTCTTTTGGAAAATGTAATCGAAACCGCGAATCGGGGTTATAATTACTTACAAACTCTGTAATGACAGGA
The DNA here is from genome assembly GCF_977971745.1 of Zootermopsis nevadensis. Lineage (NCBI taxonomy): Eukaryota > Metazoa > Arthropoda > Insecta > Blattodea > Termopsidae > Zootermopsis > Zootermopsis nevadensis. The sequence continues at coordinate 6,688,630 of NW_028259153.1, read as the reverse complement.
GAAAAATTCTGTTCATAAAATCTCAGTCACTCAGAGAAAACCAGGAAAACATTTCACAACAGCAAGTTCTGTAAAAATGAGAGAGGAGCATCGCTCAGAATGTCCAGAGTTCTCACCCAGGGCGTACAGACAGCCGTGGAACCCGACGCAAGAATGAAACCAACGTCCAGCAAGCATTGGAGCAACGAACGTCCATCGGTCGGTGTCCGGGTCATAAACTTCCACCGAGTTTAGAGAAAACTGATCATATCTTCCACCAGCGACGTATATTTTGTCTGTAAAAACAAATTAGCCATACGACACAAACTGTACACATATTTCGTGTAGGCAGAGCACAGACATGGGACAATCCATACTTAAATTTGTGAATCTATTAATGTCCCCCTTCGAGTCACAGAAACTGCACAGACACGGCCGTCTCTGTTCACCGGTTTCTTTGTTTCGAATGCAAACCATCGGCGTGTCAGAGGAAATCAGTTTTCACTGATAAAATTTAATATAAACAGCATAAAATGATTAAATTAATGCATAATGCAAATGATGGTAAGTTACATTTTTGTGAAACGAATTTTATGAAATTTGCTATCAGAGATGTACGGAACGAGCTGCTAAAATGTGCTCTACATATATAATACAATGTGCTATTTACATGAGATTATTAACTGTCTCAAAAACATATTAGATCTGTATTATGTGAGAGCCAATTTGATAGTTTGATGGTTGTTTGCATTCACTCCTAGTGCACACTAAAAAGGCAGAATACGACGCACAGAGACAGCTTACAAGAGCAAAAGAAACCATCACGCACTCAGGACTGCAAGCCGTTGCAGTCTGTGAAATAACGTAGTCCGTAGCACGGATAAAAGAAAGGGATAATAGAAGAATATTGGATAATGGAACTAAGTTCAAGAGCGAAGAGAAATGCCTTGATGATGAAGGCATAAAGTTCGTCTGAAACGTCGGCAGAAGCCAACGACAGCCATCTTCGTACTCGCCGCCGTGAGAACCTCATATCCTGCGATTCCTTCAACCGTTCTTGCGTTCTTACACGCGGACAGACAGACAGACGCCTCGCCTTCTACACTAACTCACAAATTCCTGTTTCACAGCATTTACGTACCTTTCAGTACAGCCGCACTTGCAAGGGTTCGCCCTCTGTTCATGGGAGCGATCAAAGACCACTGGTTCGTCTTGCAGTCATATCTTTCAGCCGTTCTGTGACAATCATAACTATGACCGCCGATGGCGTACACTGAACCTCGCAGAACTGCCACACTTAAACCCCATCTGAAACGAACAAAAGTACACGCTCAGCTATGCTCATTTATTGCTGATTCAGATGCATTTCCTCTCGCAGAACACAATTGTTCGCTCGTCATTGTTAAATCTTAATTCAATTGAATTAACAAGCAAATCGCATTCTTAAAACCAAAATTGTCGCAAATTCCTCCGACCTATTCACACTTTCCACGATGCTCCTTTATGTGAGTGGTTCAATTTTACATCCCTGCCCACATTTTTATCTTGACTTAGGGAGCGACTATCAGCTTTTGAGGAACGACTCTGTTTCAAGGACTTAATCAGCTACCAAGCTGCATCTTACCTGTATTTAGTAAGCATAGGCGCCACCTCGCGGCATGTCTTCGTAACAGCGTTGAAGCAGAAACATGAGCCTAATGAATCCCTGCCGTTAAAACCACCGATGTCGTAAATGTCGAAACCGACTACTGCCGTGCGATGGTTGGCTCGCGGACTGATCCAGTCGACCCCCTCCACCTGCAGAAATGATAGGTCATGGCTTTATGTTTCTTTGGCTCATTCGGTTTATTGAAGTGAAGTCCTTACATTAGAGTTCAGGCGACCAACCACCGGAGCAGAGGTGCAACCTCCAACAGTGGACCGAAATTGATACCCCGTGGAGGGAGGCACTCGACAAAGACCGTGAGAAATTAACTTGGAGCAAAGGTGGAAACAGGAAGACCCGAAGAGAAGCTCTCGTCAAGTTCGACAGACAAACGTAGAATTAATTTCTGATCAACGGCTGACATTTCAGGTTCGTACTTTGGAAAGGACAGATGTTGGTGTTTTGGATTTTATCGACGCAAAAATGGAGGTAGTACGTCCATGATTAAGCCTAAATAAACAATTATATGGTGAAAAGAAGGAAAAAGGATTAAAAGTAGTTTTTCTCGGAGGCGTCATTTAACAAGGCGCGGTAAGAGTAGAATTTTACGCAACTCACCACAGTCCACCGGTCTGCTCGTGCGTCGTAGGCTTCGATCACATCTGTAGGGTCTCCGCCATGAGTCCCATCAATAGCAAACAGAATGTCCTGTGGGATTCGCGGGCGGGCAATCCTTGGTATAACGAGGTCCTTGCCTTCCTTCGTCACTATTTCTGAGTCGTGCAGAAACGCGAGCGTCTCCGAGATCATGGGACTACACGCCTCGTTTTCCATTACGTACGGGTGCTTTGATACCTGTTGAACAGTTCAATGTGGACCTTAAAATCTTTTAGGAAGAAATGGAATGTTCCATTGCAGAGCAGACAAGAAATTCACACATAATTTGGTTGGGAACACACCGAAAAAAACTGTTATATAAAGGAATATGTTTTTTTGGTTTATTTAACGAAGACCTTAACAAATGCACAAGTTGTGGAGAGAAGGGAAATCAAGGTTAAATCGATCTTAGAGAAAAATATTGAAATGTGTTTCAACCGAAAGTTAAATACTTCATTAAGGGTTGCGTTTTGAGTAACATTCAAAAATGTAACTAATTTCTCGTCTCTCCTGTGCGATCACCACATTCTTTTTGATTCAATAATTTTAATTAATAGTCAAAATTAAGTAGCAGCAAAGAAAATTATGACAATTGGTTGTTTCGAGTATCAAGGGAGGCAACCTTCTGCATGTTGATGGTTGGGTGGAAGGCCCGTCAACACAAGAGCTTGGGGTTATGGGCTCATTGTCTATTACGAGCCATTGCATGTTTCAACCTTATTTGGTCATCATCAGGTGGTTCTCTTTAAGTGTTGGAAACTAGTAGATACGAATGAAAAGTTGTAAAGGCATTTGACGCAGATAACATTTTCATGAATCCGTGCGATTGTTTCACGCTTATTCGTAAGAGGTGAGTGGCTGAAATTAAAGTGCATTTGACCTTGAAAAGAAACGTTTTTCCTCTCGGGTTAAAGCGCATGGTGAAATGGAAGAAAGAATATGGCTCCTTCGTGAGATTACGTTTAAAATATTTGAATGTTCAAGCTGTCTGTGAGTTTGAATTCCCTGGGGTAATTTACTCTTGGATGTGGAACGAAGTTTTCTTGCTGCAATTTCGGATATCTGTTGTACCTATGTGGTCAATCAGCTGTAGATTATCATCCTAAGTGTTCATCGTAGGAGATGACTGAAATTATTAGAGCAGCTAAGACATGCTTCTTATGGCAGTAGAAACTTTGGTTATGTCGAACGCTGCGCCAGAGAACGTGATTTATCTGTTGGAGGATTTTCCTGTTCGAGCTGAGTGGACGTTTGAATGCAGTTGACGGTGGAATGCTGTAGTTGAATTGAAACGCGTAATGGATCTCAATGAACGCTGAGACTGTAATAAAAGATTGTAGCACAGCCGATGAATAAAAGGCGATCATTAACTCCAACCACATTTCTGCGTAAAAGGACGAATCGAATATTTGTTTTCCACATACACACGCGTATGCGAGATTGTTACCAGCGGCATACTACAGGAAGTTATTGTAACCATGGCAACTAAGTGAATCTGGGGATTTCTTACGCAGGAAATTTTGCGCGGAATAAGGACTTCAAAACATTGTACAATTTCACGATGTCATTGTAACATTTTAACCAGAATTGGAATATGTCACCAGATTCTGTTAAAATGTATCAGTATTAAATCTAATGAACGAGCTGGAACTGCGGACAGACAGACAGACAGACAGACGGGCTTACACGTGTCGAAGAAAAATGCTCACAATTTGCATTAATTAGTTACGAACACGTGTGAATATGGAATTGAAAATGCGGGCTTTACTTCCGATAAACATCCACGATTTCAGGGGCATACTGACCTTCTCTTTGAAAAATGTTTCGTCAAGTAATCTCAGTCTGACGCCCTCCAAAAGGTCCGCGATGTGGCCTTTTCTGTTGTCAGGGTCGTGGTTGATCCACCGGAGAATGCACTCCCACACAACTCTCTCGTCCTTCACGTTCAGTTCCTCGGACTCGATTATCGCTTGCAGCTCCTCTACAGTCAGTTCCAGCAGTTCTTTGCTCTGCTGAGACAATTCCACGAATTGGCGCAGAACGAAGCGACGAGCGGGAGTCTCGAGGTCGGCGATGAAGTGAGACCTGCGACGGCGAGGGTAAGAGCCGACTCAGAATCGATCTCCTTCGAACTCTGACACATTGAAACACTGCAGGAAGAACTGGATTCTCAACTATTTTCACACAACAGTATCTCGCCTCAGGTCTTTACCTTAGCCGTTTTAAGCCCGAATCAGCGAGACTGAGAGCCGACACGTGGAGAGGCAATGGTGAGAGACGCTCCGTTTAACCGGGGCAAAATAGAAGGTTTTCGGCTCTGAAGGTTCCCAGGCAATGCCCGCTTGTCTTCGTGATAAGATTATAGGTTGAAACAAGGGCACGGCGTACGCAAGTGAAGAAGGCAATGAGGTGAGGAGTGTAGAATTTTGAATTCTGGCCGTAACCATGGCGAAACGACGTTTTGGTAACTGCGTGTGTTAATCCCGTGAAACCTCGTGTAACCGGACTAAATAGGGAAACCACGTGTCTGATGAGCGGGGCGAAGGGGAACGTGGACATGGAATTGAACAAATAAGTTGAGACTCAATACAGATTTTAGTAGCTAGCGAATGATGCAGGCGAGTCGCACGCACCAGCCGACGGCGAGTGTCACTCGTGAGCGCAACTCGAGGGAGTCTCTGTATTAAAGTAGTGAATTTATCAGTCATTCTGTCCATCGCATGAACTGGAGGTTCTGGTGTAATTCTGCCGATGTCAGTTAATTTGCTTGCTACGTTGTCCTGAACAAGAAGGTTCAGCGTCTATGGGAACCAGTCTTTTGTCTTTGCCCTTAATAATAACCAATTCTCTAAATGTCCTGAAGTGTTCGTAATAATCAGCAAATTCTGGGTGTGAGGTTAGGTCAATGAACTGTATCGAGTGGACTTCGTTTTAAACACTCTCGCCGGTGGAATCCAATCGCAACCGATGTGGTTGAAATTCGGTCGCTTAATGCGGGAATCGGATAATCGAGGCTCGGTTAGAGAGGTTTTGCTGTATGCAGAAAGATGTGGGGCTGAATGTTGATTTGGTGTTGGGAGGTTTATGTAAGAAGCAAGGAATTCCGCAGAGAAAGAAAGGAGAGTAGGAATTCGAGAGAAAGACAGATTTAATTATGACCCTGCAATAGGTCGTGATTAATGTTCTACGTGGTGATATTATTCATCTGCTAGTCATAATGACGATCAAAATATAAACAGTTAAATCAGAACATTTAAATTACAGGGACGTTAATAATTATCCGCCGACGCTTTATAATTTGTCCAGTCCTCAGTCAGAGGCTTTACTCTCCGACCCGGCACTCGGCTGCTGTCTTGAGTAAAGCTGAATCGCTCGAGCGACGAAGGCCGGCGTCACAGCAAATGACAAATGAACATCAATTACCTTGCGATCTGCATGATGCCAATACAGTTGTCGTCGTCCATCGCGTCCATGAGGAAGTCGCAGCAGAGTTTAGGAACGTACGGAATACGCAAGTAATCAGCCGTCTTGAACAGCCGATACGCGTTGTCGGAGCGGATGTCCACCTCGCGAGAATAAACATAATCCAGTATCTGGGTCATCATGTCTGAGCTGACTCCGTGGAGGAGAATGTCAGTCTCCTCACTGGTGTGCAATTTTGTCGTGAAGAGGGTCCTGAAACGTCGATTTGGAGAAACGGCGAGCAGAAAATTACAAGTCATGCTCACAAATTTTAAGTTTTTATGACTCACGTAGCCAAATAAAAGTATTCTTTCGTCTATGTGGTGGATGAATTTTTGTTATCTGAATACTTCCAAAACTCTCAGAATGAGTACGAATGGGACCGGATTAACTGCGAAAGGTTCAAGAGAGGGCGTAGACTTAAGAGAATTTCACTTACAAATCGGAAAGCAAGCAGCGAGCATTTGTACTATAGAATGGTCACCCTCGTTTCTTAAGTACCCTTGACTCCTTCAAGAGATATATGAGGTTATAACAAATACTACAGATATTTTAAAGCCAACGCAAATATTTCAACACACATCGCGTGCTGCACATTCCACTGATTGATCAGTTCGTAATATGAAATTATTTGTTCTGTAAAAAGATTTTAACCGACAATAAACAACTTAAAAAAGCCGATGTTTCTACGCAGCCTTTAAGAAACAAACAATTTCCTATTACAAATTAAGGGATTGCAGTGCAAGGATAACAGAAAGGTTTGATTGTCGGAAACTGAAAGAGGGGCACAGCGTCTGTTGGAAAACAGAAGCAATGGCTCTTGATTAAACTTCATTTCTCATTTCAAGAACTCGCCGAATCTTTATATAAAACACAAGCAAATTAACGTATGCACAAATTCTCGAACGATTCTTTAATATCAATGAAATATTTCTCGCCAAGTTCTTTGTTACAGTTTATTTCAGACAGAGCAACACGCAGCAGCTTTCAATGTTCCGGGCATTACCAACTTTCTTCTGGACTTTGTCGGTCGTATTTTTGTATTAAAACGAAGACGTTTTGAAATGGATTCTAATTCTCCCTCCAGATCGATTGACTGTCACCTCGGTACAACCGCACTTAAAACTTATTACAAAAGACCACCTACGTCTTCTGGGATGTTGTCTCGTAGAAATTTTCGGACGTTTCAGAGGTGCTTACTGCCTCCATCATCAAGGAAAAAGGCAGTAAGTACGTCTGAAATGCCACTCGTTTCTACGGCGCAACGTCCAGAAGAAATTCTTCTTCTTCTTCCTCACCGCCGTGAGATTTCATGACAACGAACAAATAACAAAAGACAATCAGCCGTATAAAAATACAGGTTTCTGCATCAAAGGGGGTAAAATATTTCACATATGAATTGACGTCTATCATGTCGTTTACGTCACGTGTTAATCAACCACGTCAGTAAATAAACAAACCTGAAATATTCGCTGCCCATCGACAGAATCGCTCTGTGGACCGGAAAGACGCCGCCGTCCTCCGACCTCAACACTGCGTCGCAAAAGAGGTTCTTCTCTCTCAGCTTGTTCAGACGGACCAATGCTTTGGTGCACGTGCACCTGTCGCCATCTTTACTTTGGTTTGACTCCATCTCCTGAAACAAAGTCCATCGCTGTTACAGATTTTTCTTCATAATGACGCGTGGGCACATCAACTGAGAGTGACTGAGAGGGAACTCGATACTGAGAAGAATAACTGGACCTGGGAGAGAGTTACTGACAAGGGAATGGCGAAAATTGCATAATATGGAGCTTTATAGATCTCTTAACTAATTAATAAATTGTAGGCTGTCAGATCAAAGGTGATGCACACCTCTCGCCCCATCCGTACACTCCACATGTCCTGCCCATGTCACTCTCCTTGGCATAGTCACCCTGAAGACGTGATTGAAATAGGCAATATTAAGTCATGCCGCGTGTTTGTCATTACTTGCATAAAGTTAAATCTCCTTATATGTAAACTACGTAGACATTACGTATAAAATATCAATGTAATCCATAAAGTCTTAGATGCTTCTACTCTGGTGAACCTATTTTAAAAAAATACGAAACATATATGCCATAGAAATTGCGTGACCTTTGATGCTGAACAAGACAGTTAAGAAATAAATTTTGAAAAAAGAAGGCTACGCCTTTTCATAAGCATAAAATTTTCGAGTTCTTCTCTCTGTAGAACTAAAAGTGCTTAAGAGCTTACATGAATAAGGACTTTCCTGCCTAAGTTACACATTTATATACATTACAAGCACAAAATGTAATTTAAATTTATCAATTGAACGCGAGAATTACAGTTGGGAACAGTCACAAAATCTCTAAGTTGTTCTAACGCATGCGTAGATCAGGCCTAGATCACGCCACTCACACACTGCAATGTGCAAGATATTCTATGGAAAGTCGATTGGTACTCGGCTCGTCAAAAAATAGCCCACTTTCTTTACTGAACCAGAAGGCTAATCACCATGTTCACAAAAGCCCGCCACCGGGGTCTATCCTGAGCCAGTTGCATCCAGTTCGCTCCATCGTGTCCCATCTCCGTAACATCCATATTAATGTTATCCTCCCATCTACGACTAGGTCTTCCCAGAGGTCTCCTCCCTTCAGGCCTTGTAAACACTCAACTCAGCCTCACAACATCGGGTGAGGAGCTCGTCATGCATTTTCTCTCTTATCTGTCCCACTCCCGATTTGGGTCCAAACATCTTCCTCGACACTCTGTTCTCAGAGGCCCTCAGTCTATGTTTCTCCCTCAAAGTGAAAGACTAAGTTTTGCACCCATAAATACTTTGCACTCAATAATAGCAAATATTCCCCGGATTTAATCAGCTGTTGTAGGCAGATAATGAGAGGGAGATCGTCGATAATTAGGTTTGTAAAACCGAAATAAAAATTCTTCTCAGATTCCTAAAACGCTTTAAAAATGTCGATGTATCAAGATATGTAAAGTGTTGGAATTATTGTTCAGAATACAAACCCCACTTCTTATCATCCACATATTTTTATTAAGATCCTGGGCTACGAAACACGTTTAATTCCTTTAAAATGTTAATTGCCTCCTGGAATATTCTTTTACTATCAATGATGCCGTGAACAAACAGAAGTCAATCTAATGTTACTTGAAATTGTGTTAAAAAAGCCTAATTCTCTTACACGAGTTCAGAAATTAAGATGAAAACATTAAATGTGATGAACAATAATAATAAATAGGAATCCCTTACCTCAAACGTTGTTCAATTGTAAGAGACCACGACGTCCACCCGAAATGACCAGTTTAATCAAAACTAAAATAGAGAGAGTGGAGGGCGGTTTCACAGATTTCTTAATAATTCTTACGTAAGATAAGAACTTGTGATATTCTAAAAGGTTTTCAACAGCAAAAAATTGTCTACTCTACGACGCACTTCTCCTACAAGCGACTCACAGCAAAGCTCTTTCAGCAATAACGAAAGCGGATTGTTGACTGCAATAATGAAACACAACAATGCCGAGTAAACAGATGACGTAACAATTAGTTTCTTAGGTAAAAGAATAGAGTGCAATAAGGTTCATTCAGGCTATTATACTGCATGCATAAGAAACGAGAAAAGAGCCTTGTGTCATGCTCAGCCAACATTGTTGTAGGTGTCGGAAAGAAATTCCAATACGTTTTCTTACATTGTTATGCACACAGGTGTTCCCATAAAAAAGCTGACCATTGTTGGTCCATATTTACATTTTGTAGTTAAAAAATTTACAGTGGAACCACGGTTCCAGAGAATTAGACGTAAATACGTCTATACGGTAAGGAGTTTATATAGTGGCTTTACAATTGATTAAAGTCTGAGTAAGACAGTTCCGCCTACCTCGAATTAGTTACGATTAAGATTGGTCTGTGGTAGCTGAAATATGTTACAAAATTTGCACACTTCAGAGTATCAACATTTCGTGCAAACACCATGTCTATACAAGATATTGATCCAGAAGTAATGCACTGAGGATTTGACATCAACATTAAGCCAAACGTTTCCTCCATAAATGTGACAAAGCTTTGATTTTCCTCCTTCTTTAAAACAATGTTAAAATCTCCTGTCAACGATGTAACGTGAACCAGGGCAACGTACACCAACTGATGATCTAGATTCTTGTTGTAGTTGAATACAATTTGTTGAAACTGCGACTTATAAACCGTTAGAGCACCAGCTTCAACTAACGGGAATTGTACGTTAAAATTGCCATACTACCGTCAACCAAACCATCGTCTACATCGACTTTGCTAGTAATCATATAAGATTTCCCAACACACAGCCTGATCACAAACGGCAATCCTCCAGTTTCAACAACATTCATCTTATGCAACTTGGTGCGCGTGCTAGCCAACTCTTCTCGATTTTGGTACCCGCTAAAAACATCGTCTGAAACACAATCTATAGCAAAGTCTGTACTAAACACCGTCTTATTAAACTCCGAAACGTCTTCGTTGCGATGGAATAATCTTATGGCTCCAGGAGCATCCAACATGGCTTGTTCAGGAGTTGTAAAACGGCTTTCTATCAGGCCGTTTTACAACTCCATCTTGTACACAGTATGACTCAACAACTTAACGCAACAACAAATTTCTTAATAATTCTTATATGAGATGAGTACCTGTGATATTGTGAAACGTTTTTAACAGCACAAAATTATCTACTCTACGACGCACTTCTTGTCCAACCGATTCACAGCTCAGCACTTTCCGCAATGACGAAAGCGGATTGTTGACGGCAGTAATGTAACACAACAATGCCGAGTAAACAGATGACATTTCCTAGGTAACATATCAATTCATGCAAGCTGAACATTGTTGTCAGTCCATATTTACAAATTGTTGATATTTCCTAGGTTACCATCTAACACATTTTCCTTACACTTTTTCGTTTCCCTTTTTCGTCACACTTTTTTGCGGAATGACACTGACCCTTCCATATAGACGTATTTACGTCAAAAATCAAAACAAAGAGAATTACTCTTAACTTATAATTTGGTTACATTCAATAATTAATTCTAAGTTCTTTTCCTATAAGAAGAGAACACGTTTAAAAATAATGAGAAGATTGCAATTTCATTGCCCTTATTTAAAAATAACTTCCGGTTTCAGTGTACTTGATTAATTTTAAAAATTGATTTTTGAGTGGGGCGGGCTCTGGGTCAGAGAAAATGTTTCCTTCCTTCGAACCCCGGCAAAGATGTTTTCTGTTGTTCGGACAGCGACCACTAGGGACGAATGGCGCTAAGGCAAATTCTGTTCTTGTTCCTGGAAAATGATTCGATTGACTAAAGTCACAAGCCCGAAAACTGTCTGAGACCCAGAAGATGAATTTGTAAGGCCCTGTCGTATTTCCCCTTAGTAAACACCGCAGAGTCTACCGGCCATGTGTAGACTCGAAATTGAGGGTTGACATTTCATTACTCGTTCGCTTGTGGCTCGCGAAGAAGAAACACGGCGCGATTATTCATTAAGACAAATGAGAGAAACATAGGAAGGTCGGAACTCTGGGAAAAATATCCTGAGTTCGATTTCCTTCAAGGGCGTGTTCTTCAACTCCGAAACTAAGCGAGACAGAACAATGGCGCCAGGATCAGAGTTTCTCTGCTTCGAAGAGATTACGGAAACGGAGGCCTCGACACTTGGTTCGACTCCTGACAAGAAGAATGGTTTCTGTTGACAGGAACGCAACCGCGTTAAGAGAGCGACGCCAAGGCAAAATTCTTTCGTTTTGGAGATGAAGTTACAGGATCTAAGGTCACAGACCCGAGTCTGTCTTAAGAAAACACCATTCCTGCGTAAGAAACGCTTTGCTGGAAATGGTAAAAGAGCCTCATGATTTAAACGAGGGTTTGGTCGTGGCGAAAGCCTTGACGGTCTGTTGCTGCTGCTGATGAGAATTATCGCGTAGGGCAACTCGTCCTTCTTGGAAAGGATTTTGGTTGGAGAGTTGTCTGGAATTTGAACCCATAAGTCGCTCACGTCAGCTGAAGGTCTTAATGATTTGGGGTTGGCGGGCCGTCCTCCTTTTGAATTGTGCCCTTGTATTTGCCTTACAACTGAGGAAAAGCTCGGAAAACCTCACTCATACCAAACGTTCTACTAGCGCCAAGTAAAACTTCTTTATCGAAATAGTCGTTTTCAAATGAAATTTCAAATGTGTCTAGTCTAAATAAATCATGTCTCGGATCCATCAAAAAGATTTTCCGGCGCTTTTATCAAAGCAGGATCTACGATTTTAATTCCGAGAAACAGAATTTACGTTCCTTTATTCCGATGCCAGCAGTTGATATGAAGATTTCATACTTGTCAGTTGGTTCCTCATCGTTTAAAAGTGAAAAGCAACAAGCGACTTTGGCTACTGTTACGCACTGAACTCGAGGAAGACTTCTTAGTTTTCACGACACTTCGTGCATGAACCATCAGCTTTAGCAAGTCTTAACACTGCATTCTGTATTTATGGGTTGCACTGCAAGTAGTATGGAACAGGGGAACCGCAGGGACCACGTGTTTCGGCAGACGTAGAAGGCCCACTCCGGGAACCGATGGCATCTTTGGCCGGGGGAGAGAATGCCGTAGTGGAAAGAACGATGATAACAAATTGCAAAAATCACAAGCAGACTTGCGAGCTTCAATTTGGGACGCTTTGCTAGGAGATAGAAAGGAGAGGGAGAGAATCAGGCAGGAGGACGGAGATACGAATGAGGGTATTGTAAATCGTATAGAATCAACTGCGGACAGATTATCCAGAGAAATGGCGAGTCTTAGAGAAGGTACCCGACGTGAAATTAAACTTGTAAACGAGAAAGTTGAGCAAAAGTTTGCCAGAGTGAATGAGCAGATGCGAGAGACCATGGCGGAAACCAGGCGAATTAATGAACAAATGAACAAAAAAATAGTCGACCATAGGCAAGATGTAGACAGTGAGCTAAGATGTCACTAAAGGCGGTCACGGAAGTACTGTCCAGCAACCCCGTTGCTGCTTATGACTTTACAATGTGTGGAGTGGTATTTCAGGCAGCATTTCGTTCGGCAGTGCAGTGGAGTGTGCTAGGTAGGACATCTACTTCAGCCCTTTTGTCGTTAGATGGCAGAGAGGTTCGTCAGGGTGGGCATATAACGATCATCGAATATCGCTAGTTCAGCGGTGACGGGATGTGTTCGCTGTTTTTTTAGACGTTGCCGTCCCTGCGTATGAGGAAAATGGCGATTTCTGCGGTCGGCGTGATCGTGGGCTGCATTCCGAGTCTAGTGCAGATTCACTGTCATATATATATATATATATATATATATATATATATATATATATATATATATATATATATATATATATATATATATATATATTTTAACATGGCGTGGAAGTTAATTTGATGTTATTTGAATTGATGTGTGTCATCTTTCCCCTGTGTGAAGGACGTAAAGTGGGAAATATTTTGGTTGCACGGAAGGTCGGCTTAGTTGGCCAGTTGATTATTAATGAGGTGTAGAGTGAGTTCGTAGTAAAAGTTACGACTGGTGCCACAATGCGGATATTTATTTCGGTATTTGGTTTTGTTTCAGGTAGGCGTTCCTGCAAGCATATGGGATACTATAGCCGTTACGCAGTTTCGAGTCCATCATTACTACAGAGGTGGCAAGACTTTGCACCGAGAGCTGACATGACCATTATGCATGATGGACACAATTGATCAGACGATGCGGTTGGGATGACCCACAGACACGTGTTGGCATCCTCAGGTTTTGTGACTTGCATGTGGAAATTCAGTAACTGTTGATTTAAATTTGTGTAAGAGCTTATCGCAGTGAAGAAGGTAGAAGTAAGCAGCTAGGGTTACAGGTTGTAATGTTGGTTATGTGGCCACCGCACCACAGTTGCACACTTTTGATTCCTAGTGACCAAGTATCGCGAGTTCGTAGCATGCCTCACAATGCCACAAAGAAGACCTCTGGCCCTCGTGCGATTACCTTGCTTTGCGAGGAGGTGTACGGTTATAGATCTAGTGTGAGTGCCTTGTCTGTCTCAAAGAGGAGTTTGAGATGAGGGGATGTGCTGAGTGGCAACTTTCTCGTGAACTGTATCTGTAGTGTGTGTGTGGACTGGTATCAAGGTGTCACACGAAGACATGGCAGACCAATTTGTCTGAATATCAGTGTTTCAGAAGATCAGTTGTGTGCGTGATGGGGAAGCAGCTTATTTGGAGTTGGAGATGTGTAGAACCACACAGAACGAAGCACCTGGAGCGTTTTTGACTTGGATAAGGAAGTGCAGTATTCAGGTATGTTAGAGAATAGAGTTTATTTACATTCCATAGATCCTTCTTAGGACTAAACCAAAGGATGGAGAACAAGTTATTTCATACAATATACATAAACCTCAGGACTTCATTCAATATACATAAACTTCTGTACTTTTGACACAATTACAAGAACGTTTTTCACATATCAATGTACATAACCTTCAGATTCTGCAATAAAAGTATGGAAAATGAGTTTGCAAATTAATAAACATAAAGCTTATGGATTTTCAGCAGAGGTGAAATAATCTGCAGGTTAGAAAGAGTGAGTGAAGAGGTAACCTTTCAATGCAGGCTTGAATGAATACCTTTATAGCATAATTGTAGAGTTTTAATTGTTGGTGGAAGATCACTAAATAACTTGATACTTGTATAGTACTCTCCTTTTTTGACATTTAGTAAAGTTAGCATTTGGCACGTAGTGGTCATGTTTACGTCTTGTAATTAAATTTTGTACATCTGTATTTCTTTTAAGATTCTCCAATTTTTCAACCACAAATGATAGCAAGCAGAGTATAAATTCACTTACAAGTGGAAGTATATTAAATTTACGAGACAATTTTCTATAATAAACCGTGCTTTTGACACCTTCCATTATTCTAATTATTTTCTTTTGCATGTGAGAAACCTTATTACTGTCTGTTGAATTCCCCCAAAGTATTAATCCATAAGACACCACAGAGTGAAAATAAGCAAAGTAAACTAGCTTTATAGTATCTGTTGTGATGGGTGGTATGACTGTTCTGATGGCAAGGCACGCAGAGCTTAATTTGGGAATAATAATATACTCAATGTGTTTCTTCCAATCTGAGGTATTGTGAACTCTTAAGCCAAGGAAATTGTTTGTTTAAACTTCCGCGATTAATTTTTCATCAAAACTTATAATATGTCTTGTGCTTAGTAACAAAGTTTATAAAGTTTCTTTTTAGAAAAGGAAAGTGAGAGAGAGAGAAAGAACTTAGTGCCAGTTTGTTGGCTGTAAACCGTTTGTTTATGTCGTTCATGATATTTTCAAGATACACACACACGTAAGGGCTTGTTCCACTCCGTTGAGTGCATGCTTCTGTTATAGCAAGTAGTTTTTCAACAATCAACACGGTTATGCCAGCGGCATACACTTTGAGATTCTAATAAGAATTTGTAGTAATACTTTGGAAGCAGTGCTGAGTGATAGGTCGAAGTTGTCAGTGCATTGTGAAAACAGGTACCTTAGAGTACAAGAAGATTTTTATTTGTGCCACACATGTAAGAGTGTGCGCAAGGAGTGGCTGTTTAGCAATCTCACCATTCTTGTTGAAACAGCAGAGAAAAAATTTAGCCTCCCTGCTTGAGACAGGTTGATGCTTAAATGCTGACTGGACATTGTGAGCTCTTGAATAAGAGAAATTTTGAAATAATTAAGTACAAAACAATTTTGTTCTCATGGAAGGACTTTTCTCTTTCGTTGCCACTTTATGTTCATATCTTTATACAGTAAAACCTCTCTATGTTGGACACTTGTGGTTCCACAAAAATGTGTCCAACTTACAGAGGTGTCCAAGATAGAGGGAAAGAGAAATATCGATTGTGGTCTAATGACAATATAGTCTATTTACTTACATACACTAACTGCTGTAGGATTACTTAAATTAAGAATTAATGACAATAGTATTAATAATAATCTTTTGAAGCCCACTCCCATGCATTGCACATTACACCCCAGCCTCAATAACATTTTCTAAAGTTAATTCCACTAATTTTCGCTTCCCCATCGCAAAAACAAAAATTCCATTTCTGTTAACACAGTCTGAACTCAAATGCAAGCTCAGTACTGATGGAGTTAAAACTGTGTCTTCTGCGATACTGTAGTCCAGTTAAGGGTTCAGCAAAAGAATGGTTAAACACTTGCAATGCATTCCAATGATGGGTTCAGTGTGCATAAGATAATCCTCCAGAGATGAGGCATTCATCAATCAGAAATTCAAAATAACAAAATGTGTAACTGAAAAACTTTCCCTGAAAAGCATCGAAGTTAAGTGCATGAACCTGTCCAACTTACAACAAAAGAGGTGTTCAAGTTCCAGGATAAAGGGGTGTCCAAGATATAGGGTATTGTGGACATGTAAAATTATAGGATATTCGCCGGTTCCAATTAAAAGTGTCCAATATAAAGGGGTGTCCAGGATATAGGGGTGTCCAACTAGAGGGGTTTTACTGTACAACTTTTTCATGTTTTAAGATGTATGAAGTCTTCATTATATAATGTATCATGTAATTATGTTACATAATAATTTTTTTATTGGAATTATTAATGTGTTTTGTAATGGTACAATTCCTTTCCTGATACCTGTGTGAACTGTAATGTCTCAGCATTTCTAGTGTCAGACTGACTTCCTTCAGTGGTTGGCTGGTCAGTACATTTTCAGGTTTTATGGAATACAACAGTTCAGTGTAAGCACTGTGCACTTTCCTGAACAAATTCAGTGCATCTGACATATTCACAACCTATTTCTGTGATGTCTCTGTCTTCATTCTCCTCACTCATGAGTTTATTATTCACATGTCTTGCAGTTTCTTGTTTCCTGTTGTCCTGTTCACCTCATCCTTAATTTAATACGCATAATAAGGGCTCAGTATAATGATTGACGAAGAGTTGGATGGCCAGGATTTGATTCCCAGCTGGGGCAAAGGGTTTTTCTCTTAGTGCCCACATCCAGATTGGCTCAGGGGCTCACTCAGCCTCCTTTCCAGTGGGTGGTGGGTGCCTCTTTCCAGAGATATAAAGTAGCTGGAGCATGAAGCTGAGCACTTGATTCCTCCCAATGCTGAGGTCAAGAAACAATGGAGCTGTACCTCTGCTCTCTCATATGTCATCATGGCATCGTGCTTTTCCTGGATGTCAGGCCATGGGAACACACAGCATTTTAGCACATTTTGGATGTTATGGTGTGTGTAATGGGCATTTTCCATAGAATGTATTTAGGATTTAAGGCTGCCGTCAGACTCTGTAGTGGATTGTCTTTTTGCCATTTCCCTCGCCTTGTTAGTCATGACGTCACTATTTGCTACAGTTATGATTTGTGAACTCAGTTTCTTGTATACTTGTATATTTAAGCGAGCATTTATTTGAGGAAGCTGCGTGTTTGCTATGGAAATGTGACGCTCTTCTAAAAATCGAAATCACTAGCAATTCTATATGTACATGCCATATTTCACACAGTGAATTGTGTTGCATGTTTACTTAAGGCAAAGTGATGCAAATTACAAAAATATTTATTAAAAGTTGTTTTCTGAATCGAACGAAAATCCGCATGTTGTGGGAACGCAGTCCAACTTTTCAAATTACCCATTGTTTGTAGAGACTCTGGTGTGGACGGCCCAGAAAGAGTTTCTAGCTTCTGCGAAAGCATAAGGAACACTTGAAAATGCATTTGTTATGAAGTGGCTTCAGATTATCATGTTGAAACATGAAAGTAACACTGGAACGCATGTTTATTTAGAACCAGTCATTTTCGTAACAAGTATGTTGGTCAAACCGATGATGTACTGACGTTAATCATGTTGTAAGATTTGAGGTTCTCACAGCGGTGAGTACGAAGATATCCGTCTTCTGGGTTGCGCTGTGTAGTCTGGTATATAATATGAATAATATTCATCGCCCTGATGACGGAGGTAGTATGACCTCTGAAACGTTGGTTAACATCGACCAGACTACACAGCGCAACAACCCAGAAGACTGATATCTGTTAATCATGTTGTTCGCCGTGGATTTCGTACGCGTATACATTGGTACAGGTTAAAATATCAATTCTCTCTTCTGTAGAACACTTAGGAAAAACTATATTCGAATTCTACATTCAAAGTTATTAAATGCAGACACATTTTTGAAATGTGCTCTGAAAGCTTTGGCGTGGTACAGTTTGTGTAAAGTGTACAAACCCAACCTAGAATACATGAGAAATAAATATACAGGGAATAAACGAACTCAGCCAACGGCGGCAAATAAATCAAATATAACAAACCGTATGAATGTATTCATTCTTATAAACATTTGTTTTCTGCACGATTTGACTCGGTACTTTCGAAACATTGTTCAAGAAATTCATCAAGGAAATTTAATTGAATTATTCCTCCAATGCAGAATCAGAAATATTGCCAGTAACATTGTAATAATTAAATAATCACAGTTCTGTCAGTTCTGAGGAAGACTTTGTATTAAAAACAATTTTATTTATGAAAGGCTGTTATTTACCTGGTAGACGTTATAAATCAAAACCATTGCAAGCTCACACTATTTTGTTACCAAAATTTTTCCAATATTGGAAACATTAGAACTTCTTGCTTTTCACAGTCTAGAATTAAAACCTACGAATGGATCTCATTGCTGATCTCTTTCTTTAGGGGTTTTACCCCTTTTATGTTGTTAACTATTTTGTCTAGCTGGTAGGAGGCAAGACATACTCCATTTTATTGACTGTTTATCATATCAATGTAAAGACTTTTATCATTTGAATTATTTTGAAATGAACTGTGGCCATTAATGTGTTGAGAATCTTTGATACGTATAGATGCTGAAGAGTTTAATTTCATGTGTAGTTTTAATTACAGGAATATTCTGATTCAGAGGATGAAAAGGACTTTGGTGAAGAAATTCCAGACAGAAATGCAAAGGTTGTAACAGTGAAAGTAAATTCCCTTTGTACTGACCTCATCATCAAATCAGGACTTTCTGTGGCATGGCACGGAAGTAAGGGTTGTTTATAACTTAGATATAAGAATATGGTTTTATGCAATGTTGAAATGAATAGCAGAATTTCATTAACTTAAATTTAAAATTAATATGGATTTATGTGGTTTTGTTCTAGACACAAAGCCTTCATAAGTTAATCAACATAATTGCAAAATACAGGTAGCCCTTGATTTGCGTCGATTCAGAATAACGCCTATTTTTAAACGAGAAAATCAAAAAGTGAAAGAAATATATTTTACTATTATTTATAACGTTTCACAATGTATCTCGTACTGATTTTTATGCTAAATAGTAATTATTACATCGCTGATTTTGAATAAAAATTATAAATACAGTCATCTCTGCAATTACGTATGTTTCGTTAACGCGAATTTGCTCCAATGAGATCGATGAATCGGTAATATTTCGAGTTTTACCCTTATACTACAGAAAGTTGCTTTAAATTCGCATAATATTTCTTAAATGCGGATTATGATATTTCAGCATTTAATGGGGAAGTAAGTAGGCTTACTTTATGTGGTTCTCTGGACTTTGACACATAGAGGTGTCTTTCTCTGATAGTAGGTTTCTGTACGAAAAACAAAAATGATCCCTTCAAATTTATTTCGTATTGAAATTTTAAATAAGAAAATTGAGTGTGTGTTCAAAGTGAAGCCATCAGAATTGCAATTCTTGAAAAAAGAACTTGGAAGTTAACCTTGAATGCTGTTTGAAGGTTCATTCTGCAAATTTAGAAATGCATATTGAATTGTTAAGATAACTTATGCTTCAAAGTTGTATAGCCATCAATTTTGAGATTAAAAATGGTAAGTGGTAAAACTTTTTACAGTTGACTAAATAAATAAAGGGGTGGATATACATAAACAGAGTAATTGTACTGCTTTACAAGGCTATTTTTCTTCCTGGTGTGGACTGAATTCTTAAATACTATTTAGACGAACATTGCATTTAAAGGGTTAATTTATGATGATTATGGTGACAATGAGAGTGAAATTTCAAGAACAGTCATTGGTTTAATAAAAATTACAAATAAATATCCTGATTTTTTTTTCCAGTAGACTGGGAAAGTGCATGGTCAGGTCCATAAAAATCTGAGTACAGCCAAAGAAGAGAATTCAATTTGGAAGTTGGCCCTCAGATTCTATGCAAGCAGATTTTAATGACAAGAAATCTGTTGAAGAGGACACCAAGTACGCAGAAGTGCTGCTTGTGTCTGACAAAAACTTTTTCCAGGCCTTTCTTTCAGGCTTCTGATATTATCTATGATGAGAATATAGGACACCCAGTAGATTTAATGTTATGTTGAGCTGCGTATCTGGAGATAGTAAAGGATGAGGTGGGTTTAATGACTGGAAACAGTTTAATGCTGTGTAAAGAAGTTTGTGTTGAAGCATTTTGTTCTGCGTAAGTGTGTCGTATTGTATTTATTGTGTGTCAACACAAAATGTACTTGCGCATGTTGAGTAATCATTTGTGATCAAACAGCCGGATGTTTCGATACCATTACGCTAAGTTAAACAAAATTGTAATTATACTAAACTTATTCCTCGTGTGTGTATATGGCAGGATAAGATTAAAAATGATGAGATTTCAGGTTCTTGCTGTGGGTCAGATGTTGTGCCGTGTAGTCTGGTAGAAGTTGACATACTTTTCATAGGAGCTTAATGCCACCATCGTGAGGGTAAACACAGCGTGGTGTAACATCCAAGAAAATCTCTACATCCCACATTGATGTTCTTGAATTAAGATCTGAGGTATGTAGTCTTTATTCGGTTAACTCAGGATAGGGTTCAGTATTGGTCTGTTGTCAGCATATCAGAGTTCAATAAAAGGTAACAAATTCTGTGATGGACTGAGCTGGAGAGCTCTGCTCCATGAAGTTTGTGTTGATTCAAATGAATAAAGACACAGATATACTAATCGTATGGTTATATTATCGCGCGTCGTAGCCGCGCGGTCTGAGGCATCATGCTTCGGACGGAATGCGCGCTGGTTCGAGTCTCGGGGGAGAATAAATTTTCTCGTGAGCTTTCGACCAGTGTATGGGATTGGTGCCAACCCAGCATCGTGAGGAAATTGGGGAGCTACAATAAGTAGCGTAATCCGGTCAGGAAAGCTAGCAATGGCTCGGGGTTCGTCGTGCTGACCACATGTCACCCTGTATCTGGTTGGATGATCGTTCACCTCTGGTTAGGCATGTGAACGTGAGGCCAGCAGTCAAGCTAATCGGCTTTGGCCCTCAGAGGGCTGTTACGCCACGGATTTAATTTAATTTAATGGTTATATTATTGCCACTGTTTAAATTCATGGTGTGATAAATGTATCTTATAAATAGAAACTGCTAATCGTGGTATGTTCTACCAATCCGCATTATGTCTGCTTTGTTTATATTTGTGTGTTGCGGTGTGTTACAGGTTGGATGCTGACCTTGGCTCTGAAGACAGCAAACCCCTTGAGGAAGAATGCCCAGGAGCAATAGAAAATTACAATATCCGTGTCATGCTGAGAAAATCAGAGGACCCTTGGTTAGAGTTGCTTTGTTCCTCAGTCAGTACAGTGACTGCCTGCAGGCTAGACAACCAGGGTTTGATATAAGTTTGTTGAATTATCCCTCCTATCATCATTTCAACATTGTCCAATACTCATATATCAGGGTCCTGTAAGTTGTGCTCTGACCAAGCAAACCATTCTGATTACCCTATGTAAGAAGTGTGGGCTCTTACGAAGCATCTGGCTGTTGTTGTGCTAAAGGCAGTTTTTATCAATAGAAATACTCATTAAAGGAACAATATTTCTCTTTACCTGCGTTCTATTTACATCTAATACAAATCAATGAATTTATATGTTTAAATTTAAAGTTTTAATTTCTTAAATTACTAACATGTTTTACTTTTTTTTACTTTCATTCCTTATACCCAAGCCTAGAAAAAGGGCAAAGGTTACAAAGCTTAGAATAGTCAATGTGTTGCAATATAAATTTCCAGCTTTCTCAACCCAGAAAAAGTAGTACACCATTGAATGAGAAACTTGAAAAATATTTACATATAAATGAAACTGATATGATAGGAAGTACAACCTAAGATTGGCTACTCATGCTGCTTTTGAGACCTGGGTCATGTACAGTAACCAACATTGTTTTCTACTAATAAGCTAACATCACAGAGCAGAGTTCTTGAGAAAATGGTAATCACTCTGATAGTCAAGAAATTCTCCACCTCTTATGGAACCCAAAGGTTATTTACCATGTTCACAAGACCATGCCATCTCCCTCTATCCTGAGCCATATAAAACCAATCTATAAGCTACCACCCAATTTCGTTAAACCTGCGATGCTAGAGCTTAATTTTTAAATATTTAGTCTTTACCTCAAAGAAAACTCAACCCATAAACACTACAAGCAACAGGTTGTTATTGCTGCTTTTGGAGATACTAGCTGTTTGCTGTAGCAATAATTTGAAACTGGTGAATACATTTTTGGTCAAAATTTTCAGTGGCTATCCCTTGAAACCAAACTGTTCTGGCCGAAATTTTTGATTAGTCTTCATTTGATAGCTTAGCCTGTAATACATAACCTTGGCAAGTGCTTTAGAAACACAGTTAATACTGAAGTGGTTTACTAAGTATTCACATTACTCTTGTGTCCTTATTTGATGTTACTTGGTGGGTGATTAAAGTTTAATTGCAAAAGTAGAATCAAGGGCATTTATATAAGAATAGAAATGAGCTTAAATTATTTTTGGTTGATTGGTTGGTTTGTTAGAAATTTTCTAACCTAACTGTATATTATGTATGAGGCTTTTTGTGCTAAATTTCTGCCTTATTCAATTCACTAATTGAATTGGTTTTAGAATATAAAAGAGAGATATATTGTGGGTATTGACTAGTGCTGATTCAGTAGTATCTGAACTTGTTATTTTAAGAGCTGTCAATAGAGTGTGGGAAAACATGGTTGGGTCTGCATAACACAGAATATAGATTTACTTGCAAATGTGAATGTGAATATAGTGTAACAATGGTGGTAATAACAGCCCAAATTTATCAGTGATGATTTGTAAGTGACAAGGTATCAATTCAGAAAGAATGTCTTTAAATTGTGTGGGGAGTTGAATAAAAGAGAGGTTATGTTTGAAAAACATTGATAAGAATCTGCTGTTTTTGTAAGCTTTAATAATCCTAGAATGTTTTCTGGACACTCCTATATATTTCAGGCATGAACCTCTACTGCACAAGAATGTAGGATTTAAATTCCATGCTACAGGCTGCCAGTCACACTCCAGGATTTGAAACATATGCCTACGGCCTAAGGAAAGTGCATGTTAAGAGTCAGAATGCAACTCTGCTGCGGTTTGCACTGCCATGATTTTTTCAAATGACGTGATCATAGAAACAGGATTCTTCATCAGGTCTACAAATAAGGCTTTTATATTGATTACAGAGCGAGATGACCAATGTCTTGTCACCTTACCTCTTTTATGAGCTGAAAAACTTCATTGGATCTATGGTGTTGCAGTTGGAATGGTGGATACTGAATCAACTAGTTTGTAATGTTGTTCAAAAAATATGGCCATACTGTTGCGAAGAAACTACTCTGTTTTGCACAATGAGATAAGTAACCAGAGACATAAAGGACAGTTTGTTTTTCAGCAATGCAAAATCAAAAAATACACGGGCAGTTTTTGTGTATGCTGTTCAGGAAAGGCAGCCATAAACTTGTGTATGTAGAATTTGTCACTTATGTAGTAACAGCAAAATTCATGTTTCTGTACTTCAGAAATAAGCTGATAGATTACTGATTTGGTTATCAATAATTTTGTAGAAAAGTTTTCTGTACTTTTCTTCTCCAGAATTTCTTATGTCAGGATTTGCCTTCTTCATTTCCCTGGTTTTTGTCAGAAAATTAAGAACAGTGTGTCATGTTCATTTTGCATGTGACTTTGAATTTCTCTTATTTTGTGAATAAAATCTATACCCAGACCTTCTGTCTGTAATGTATGAACCAAAATGTAAGAATTTGTGAACACAGAAATAAAGGATTCTAGCAATAAGACCTGTTACTATCATGAATGTACCTCATGACAAAATGAAGGTCAGAAGTTTCAGCCAATCGTAGGTGGTTCTTGAATTTGTCTTGAGATGTCACCTAGCTCACTTCATGGAGGGCTTTTAACAAATCCTTTTGAATGGCCTTTGGAAACAGTGCTCATTCAGCAGAGGATCATAATGTTCTAGCAGTTCGAAAGATTCTATACAATTACTTCTGTCAAGGGGCAACTCAGATTATTCTTGACCTCTCAATGGCAGTTCTTGATCTGGCAAGTCGTGTAACCCATTTCAAAATTTTTCTCAGTTTCTACAAACTCTTTTATTATATTCTGAACTACTAAATGTAAGTTGGATCTCCAGAAGCTCATAATTTCTTTGGTGGCTTAAATAAAGAATGACCAGCGTGTACTGTAAATGTTTTTGCCGAAGATTCGTGTTTTTCTTTTCTTTTCGTGAAGCACGTAAGTCATATGGTTGTTAAAGGCCCCTGAAATTCAAAACATTTCAACTTTTTTGAAACATCAAACATTGTCAGCAAATCAGTTTTTCTCAGATTGTTGCAAGCTGTTAACCATTGGTAAAAATAATATTGCAAAACAAAGGTTCCCGGTGTACATTTTGTTTTCCTTATATTCACTCTTAGGGTTGTATGTAGGTTGGCAGTGTCTCCCATATTTTAATGTTTTTAGTTTCTCCAAGAATGTTCTTCTTGACAATAGTTTTTCTAAAAAACATGGAATAGCATTTCTATCTAGTTTCCAAAAACTGACTGTTTAGTAACAAAGGGTTTTAGGATGCCAAAAATAATATTCTTAAAACAAAGGGACTAATTTACTGTCATTACAAGAAAGGAAAAGTACTTGCACAGTACACAGCTCAACTGAGATATTTTTTGGTGAGGACCACACAGTCTACCCATGTTTAAAGGGCAAATTCTCTAAGTTTCCTTGATTGTGAGGCACAAATGAATGCGAAGCCTGGAAACTCTGATCCTCTAGTGCATGAAAACGTGATCAAATGATGTAGCAGTTAAGTTGCATAATTCATAAGGCCACGTCCAAGCAAACAGTAAAGCTTGTGCGGAATGGAGAAGAGAAAACATCTCATATTCCTCCAGTTTTAGTGGACTGGTGGCACACTACTAGCCAGACCACTGAGGACAATACTCCTATCCATTTCACATACTTGCATTTATCCTGAAAGAAGAAAGTGGTGTATGTTAATGTTTTGCTACTCAAACAGTCCTTAAGAAGTATACTTATAATTACTGTTCCCCACTGCTGCCATCATCAGCTGATTTGACATGGTCAGGATTGCTGTCACATGAGTGGTCGTCCTCTGTGCCATCAACTTCTTAAAACTCTTTTTCAAGTTAACACAGGCAGCATGAATGCCCATGCACTTTTTATCAACGTGCAAAACTGTTAAGTGTTGAACCACTTGATTTTCGTTGTTGGTGTGAATGAATGCTTTCAAAAATTCAACCATCACTTGTTTTGTCTTTCATTGCAGCTTCAAATGGCTTATGTATAGATGCAGCATGCATGTCCATTTCTCCAGGGATGACAACTTGATTTATATTTCTGATTCTTCCATCATATGCGAAAAGTACCCGTGTACACTGAAGTTGGGCTTGGCTTGGCTTCTGGGTATGTTAATGAATTCTGTTGCCAAATTTCTTACAAATAAACCTTATATCCAAAGTTTGGTTTCATTTTCCCTCTCTTGGAAGGAAATGCATGGGGTATTTGAGAAAATGTGATAACGTTGGGAGACAGATTTATATGTACAGATTGTGGTCTTCTGGATTATGACACTATGCAGTCACATTGCCATTGTTTTCTAGGAATGTGAAGATGGAGGCAGTATGTACCTTTGAAATGGTGGTAAGCAACACAACATGCTATAAGTTGTGAGGTAGCTGGTGAGATAACTTAAGATAACGCAGAAAGTTCTCTTGTAAAATTTATTATATGTAGGTTATACCATTGAAAATGCAACCCAGTATCATGTACAATGGTACAAAAATGGAATCAGAAGCATGTTCCTCCCAGTTTAATGAACTCTCCCAACCTTCCCATGACATTCCACTGAATTTCGTCCTTGTTACTAGGCCCTTGCTCACAGCTGTTGGGCTGTGCATGTGCAAACAAGGTATATCATGAGCAGAAGATGTTTATTCTCAAGCATTTCTTTGCACCAGAATAATTTTCAGCTGTTTGTTAGGCATTTAGCAATGCATATCCTCTGAAGGAAGTGGAAAATAAGACAATACACAGAAAGTTAACAAAGTTTTGAGACAGAGAAAGTGTTTGTCTGTACCAAGTGTTAATCGAGCGACAATGTGCCTCAAATTATGGCCGTACAAATTTAAAATAGTTCATCATCTGTAGTAGCAGAATGCAGCTTTAATATTGCCATTTGTTTCATAATTTTGTTTTCTAGGAGTTTCATGTATAGGAGCTGGGGCTTCATTTTAAATGGAATTCCCTGTAATTTGCTTCTTTTGGAACTACATCTGGAAAATAATTTTTAAGCAACTGGTTAGTACATTCCATTGTATTGTTACAATTGGTTTTTGGTGGTTTATGATCATAAGTATTTCTGCTGTATGGATATTTTTTAAGTGCCATTGCATTATCTTTCCACTGTAAGTGATAACTGTGTCTCGTCACAAAATACTTTGAGTCAAATGAGGAAGGAGTTGCTCGCTCCCTTGCAGTACTCGAGTATGGTGCAGTGTAATACTTTATTCTGTATTAGACACGGATGGTTTCAACGATGAAGATGGCTATCCTCCGTCATCCGGGCGACGATGATGGAAGCAGCAAGGACCTCTGAAATGTTGGCAAACCTACAACAGTACATGTTGTAACAACCCGGAAGACAGCCATCTTCAGACCCACTGCCATGAAAACCTCAAACCCTAAATAGTTTCAGTGATCTTGTAGCAGTTTTCATGGTCCCTTTTGATACACCTGTTTGTGCTTATTGTTTAAGCTTTTCTGCATCCAGCAGTGAGTCACACATGAATATTGCAAAGAAGTATAATACCACTTTTTCCTTTTTCACTGCTAACATGGCATTAGTGTCAGTGGCCAATGCAGTATCACATGTAGAAGAAAGGTCATGACACATCACATCTGCAAAATATTTATCCTTCGGGGAGTTTCTGCATCTTTTGCTCAGCATTATATTCTGTTGAACATAAATCTGTGATGTTCAAAATCTTGATCTTATGCTTTATTTATTTTGTAAAATTATTGCAGATATGTTCCAAGGGACTTTCTTTCAGTTTGCTAAATTACAACTTCCATTCTTTAAAAGCACTTCAATCTGTGAAAATAAAAATGCCTCGAGATCCGGTCCCACATTCTTCCATTACAATTAGAACTGTCTGTCCTATAGAAGTTTCACATCTCTCTTGTGAAATACTTTCGCATTTCGTAAAAAAAAACAGTTAAGCAGGATTGGTGCGTGAAGTCTTCTTTCAGGTCTGGCTTATGATCTGTTAAGCTGATTCAGTATTTGATTTTATATCGGAAACATGAATTGAGTTCCCGTTTGATTAGAGCTGTCTCATTTTCCTATTACTCTGTATGTGCCTTAACGAAATTAAAGTTCTTGGTTTTGTGTATTTTGTGGTAATATTCGTACTTATTCATTAAAATACATAAAAGTACCTTTCGAAATACCGCGAATAAATAAATACATCTGTTAACTGAAAGCATGGCATTTGAAGAGGTTGTGAAACCGTTCGCTTTCTTCTTTGCTTTGTTGCCAAGATGGGTTTGGTTTCGATGAAGGGATTTATGAGACTTTTAGGCTGGGTTTGCGGGATTTAATTAAAGATCGCCTCAGCTGAGGCTTTAGGTATTTATTTTCAGGTGATTGCTTATTTAAATTCTCCGCGCGATATTGGTCAAAGTTAATGTAATACACCGATGAGTCCGTGATTCCGTTTCAACTTGCAACAACTGCCGACTCCTCTCAAAAGAAGTCTGCGTCTCAAATATATTAATTTCTCCCACTCATTCCGAAATCTTAAATTTTGTAACATCATTGGTTCGACTTCCCTTAGTTTTGTGATTGGTGGAATATTTTAAATTCAAGTCTCTGATTGGTCGGTTCGATACCCGAGGTCAACTCTGACAGTTTACATCGCGGGGTGACGCTAGGTCACTTATGCATACTTTTGCATAAACCCAATTAATAGGGGTCCGACCTCCCAGGGGTGAAATACTGCAATGGCCAGTTAAAAGAAGTTTCGAACTTCTTGGATGTGGATTTTTCGAAAGGACAGCTGACAGTGTCAATGTTCCGCTGACCCTTCGCGACATGTGCGGGAGTCAATGCATTGAAAACGGAAACATTGCTTCATCCTTGATGGGTGGTTATAGTCCGAGCTCGATTTCATGGCTAGACGATTACAGTTGGTTCTTCCTCAGGCACATGGCACAATTATCCGGTATATTGGGGCATATCAGCCAAATGAATTTTCAAAATTCTTTTAAAAATATCACACGTAGATCAGAAATCGATACAAAATTCACAGTCTGTTGCCTTAATAATGACGTTTTTGTAAACGATGTTCATGAATCTTCCCCTAATACCATGAAGACGGCTTCGTAACTGGAAACATGTCGCCACAAGTGGATTTATTTAATACAAGACGAAAGGTGAAACTGCTGTGTGTTGATGGGGAGTAATATTTTAGATAAAATTAAACGTCTGTAAAATAATTAATTTCAATAAGATTTCTTGAGCAGAGAATAAGGAGAAGAAATAATTTTTCCTTCTTTGCTGCAAACAATATTTCTCTTTATTTGATTTTTTGTAGCTCCTACATCAATTCCTAGTTTTCTACATTATTTTCGTAAGGAAAGTAAATAAAATGAATGTGTTCGTCGTGGTTGTAATAAACTGCAAACTACTGATTTTCCTGTGCCAGTCCAGGTTCGTAGTTCGAGTCCCGAACGGGCTGAAGTTAAGATGAAATGTAAACCAGGCTTTGGCATATTAATCCGGTTTATACAAACGAAGGATGAGATTATATTTGGAACGCCTTACGTCATCCAAATGTGAATGATTTTATGAATTTTGGCATTGATTAATGTATTAAATTTGAAGAGAGTGGCGACAGTCAGTCGCTTCAACGTCTTTCCTCGAGACCTTCCGTGACACTCACAAAGCTTTCGCCTCGTAAAAGTTGTTTACGAGGCGAAAACTTAAGCCTTTCCAGATATGGAATGAGGTTTTCCCTAGAACAGTCGCCTCACTGCGACTGGGACCAATGAATTTCTAATGTGGCTTTTCGGAGCGTTTGCGACGTCATGGGGTGATTTTGGGGGACGAATCGGATCGCCATATTAAATACAAAATTTAAGTTGCGGGGGTATTTATAGCGCGTTTGTGTTGTTGCGGGGTCTCTAAAAGTGTCGGTCTTCAAGTCGTGCAGACGTGTTCTGTTCGCAAAGTTTCAGTACATAAACAGCCGATTCATTGAACTCTCTGAATATGAACATAATTGTGTCTTTGCATCAGCGTCTCAATTCGTGAATAAATTGAGTGATTTCAACAACTGTGTCGTGAAGAATTGTACCAGCTCAGCGACTTCGCTGCCCTCCCGCGAGCGCCGCTCCAATTAAGGCCTCTCCGTATTTTCCCTGAGAGTCGGAGATCCTCGCCCACCGACTGACCCTATGTCAAGGTATCCTGAGAAAACCTTTAACCCTCTCCGCGCACCGAAGTAACAAACGTTTTAACCGCACCAGCGCCGGCCTAGCTACTGGGTTCGAACCCGTGGCTACATCAGCAGATGGACGGTTACATTCCGAATCCAACATTTCTTTGCATTTCGCCTCCATCGATTTGTCTCTGTGTTTGTAGGCGTAGTCGCTTGCATTCGGTAGGTTCTCGATGACACAAGTCGACATCCCGGATCTACGAACATTCATGTCTGCCGCCTGGTGCCTGCAATTTGAAATATTAAAAGTGAAAACAAACAATCTTTCATCGTCCATCAGTGTTATCTACACTCAAGACAATTTTTACCACATTTCGCGGACAGAGTTACAGAAAATATGTATATATATATATATATATATACTTTTACTTTTGGGGTTCTAAAATATCAGAGATTTCGGTGTAGAATAAGTAAAAAGAATTATCTTTGGGAGTCGTAAAATGTTTTGCCCTAAAAATATCCATGTCTGATGGGTTGACTCTGTCTTTGGGTTGAATGGGAAACTGCTTGAAGCTAAGGGCACAGCTTCCACCGAAATGTCGTTGCTTATAATTTGTTTCCAGGCAAACTTAACAAAATTTCCCCCAATCGGAATTCAATGAACGATTCTCTCACCATATTTCAGAACAATTCCCACATGATCTTTCTCTTACACAGATGCACACAGAACATGGGCCAGCTTGCTATTATAACGTAATACATTTTAATACATCGAAGTGGAGGGAGAGGTTACCACTATTTTAAAACGCTGTCAAATGACTTGTGTTCTGCATTAGATACGTTTGGTATATTTGACTAAACCATTACCTTCGGTCAGAATAATAAATTTAATCACACTTTTTCTTTGGAGAGATACACGTGTCTTGTTGGAGACATGCGTCGATGACAATATGTCCCTCTTTTAGCAATATATTTTCAAAAAAAATTTTGTTCCACCAAAAATAGTTCTGCTACACGTAAGACAGACAAAAACCATAATAAAATGAATTTCTGTGTAAATTCTGACTCTTGCACAAACAAGTATGAATAAATTTGTCTTCTGAGATTTTTTTGGAGCTGCTTACTCACTCCGTCAACAGATTTCAGGAGACTGCGTGGTCAAACACGCCAAGAGAAAGCCATTTGTAAATAAACCTCCGTCAGAAATGGGAATATGAGATTGATAGGCGTCGTTAAACCTGAAACTGGCCTAACATTTTGACGAAAGCCGAAGATTATGGCGATGCTGATGTGCTGAACGCCAGACACTTCCTGCCCCAGAGAGAGCCACTGATCAAAGAAACTTAGTCAAAGAGCTTCTTATTAATGCAGTCACGGCTTACGTCTGATTAGCATTTTCTAGTCATTTGCTCTCTGCTTTATAGATTCTGCTTGTCCGCAACATCGCCCTGCCTGCGTTCATTCAACCCCCTTCCTCTCAGACATTATTCGTGCGTTGTATTCGAGGCCCTGAGTAAGCAGTAAGAACCTCTGAAACGTCGGTCAGTTTCTTCGACACTACTAGGCCCTGCATCCGCAAGATCGCGGATACCTTGACCGGAAATGATTCACTTCCTAGTGCTTTTCGAAAGTAACAGTTTGTGATTATACAGCCCTGAACAATCTTACAAAGAAACAAACCATCGATTTTCCTTGTCATTGAAAAATGTGACGTGGGGGAAGAAGTCGACCTCTTTATAATAATTATAGATAACGAAGATCATATCGTCCATCACTTCTGTGCAACCTGAATAGCAGTCCATGCCAGGGATTTCGGTCCACGTGTCTTCTGCAGGGTCGTACTTTTCGGTACTGAGAATGACTGATGTCTTGCCGCGTCCTCCTGCACACACACACATTCAGTAATAGGCCACAGCATATAAAAAAGCTGCCAAACGAAACTTATTCTAACCCCATTCAGTGGGTCCCTTCTTGATATACATTACTCTGTCAAATGGCCACGAAATGTTTGAACTTTATAGAGCCACAAGATTCATCACCTTATTCACAAATGTCTGTAGTTGAACCCTTTCCAAATACTCGAGTTACTTAAAACATTTTAATATTATCCTTCCTTTTACGTCAATGTATCACAAGTGGTATCTTTTCTTCAAGATTACCAATTACAAATTTCTAGATGTTTGTATTTCCCGTAACTTCGATGCTTAACACTCCGACCGTCTTTACGTTCTTAAAATTTGTAATTCCGTAAACGGAACGAAAGAATAAAATACAACGAAGAAAACTGATTCCCTTTTGCAGTCTTAATATTAGTAGCAGGACCGAAATTAAGGATGAAATAGCTAAAATATTATTTTCGTACTTGTAACATTAGGAAATTGAGCCTGACATCTGTTTTCTGCTTCATGAAACTGATTGCGAAAGTAGCCTTAAATATCAACACAAGATGGCGTTACACAAAGACGTGACGAAAAGCAAAGACTGTGAAGGGACTGCTTTAAACCATCGGCTTTTGGGGGATGACAGCGGCAAACGGAAATTTCCTTGCTACAAGAACAAAATATTGACCTTTAAAACTGGGACCGTGAGAAATGGGGCTACGTTACTTTGGATACCACAAGAGATTGTGCGATATTAGTTAGTCAGTTAGTTAAGTGTTCTTTGTGGAAAATGTAATCGAAACCACGAATCGGGGATAAAATTACTGACAAACTAACTCTGTAATGACGGGAGAAAAATGCTGTTCATAAAATCTCAGTCACTCAAAAATACCAGGAAAATATTTCACAACAGCAAATTCTGTAAACAGGACAGAGGAGCATCACTCAGAATGTCCAGAGTTCTCACCTAGGGCGTAAATATAGCCGTGGATGGTGACGCAAGAAAAACATTGACGTCCAGAAAGCATTGGTGCAACGAACGTCCATCGGTTGGTGTCTGGGTCATAGACTTCCACCGAGTTTATACACGAAAATGTACTATCAATTCCACCAGCGACGTATATTTTGTCTGTAAAAACAAATTAGCCATATGACACGAACTGTACATATATTTCGTGTAGGCACAGGCATTAAACTGGTCCGTGCAGAGCACAGACATTGGACAAATCGTACTTAAATTTGTAATTCTATTAAGTCCCCCTTCGAGTCACAGAAACTGCACAGACACGGCCGTCTCTGTTCATCTGTTTCTTTGTTTCGAAAGCAGACCATCGGCGTGTCAAAGGAAATTAGTTTAACTGATAAAATTTAACATAAACAGCATAAAATGCTTAAATTAATGCATAACGGAAATTAAGGTAAGTTACGTCTTCCGTGAAACGAATTTTATGAAATTTGCTATCAGAAATGTACGATACGAGCTGCTAAAAGGTGCTCTACATTTGTAATATAATGTGCTATTTACGTGAGATTATTAAATGTCTCAAAAACATATTACATCTGTATTATTTGAGAACCAGTTTGATAATTTGATGGTTGTTTGCATTCACTCCGAGTGCACACTAAAAGGCAGAAGACGATGTACAGAGACAGCTTACGAGAGCAGAAGAAACCATCACGCACTCAGAACTTCAAGCCGTTGCAGTCTGTGAAATAACGTAGTCCGTAGCACGGATAAAAGAAAGGGATAATGAAAGAATACTGGACGATGGAGTGAGGGAAACTAAGATCAAGAGCGAAGACAAATGCCTTGATGATGTTCGTCTGAAACGTCGGCAGAAGCCAAACAACAACCATCTCCGTACTAGCCACCGTGAGAACCTCAAATCCCGCGATTCCTTCAACCGTTCTTGCGATGTCACACGCGGACAGACAGACAGACGCCTTGCCTTCTGCACTAATTCACAAATTTCTGTTTCACAGGATTTACGTACCATTCAGTGTAGCCGCACTTCCATCGGATCGCCCTGTGTTCATGGGAGCGATCCACGACCATTTGTTCGTCTTGGGGTCATATCTTTCTGCCGTTCTGATATAAACACAACCGCCCATGGCGTACACTGCACCTCGCAGAACAGCCACACTGAAACGGGATCTGAAACGAAAGAAAGTAACGCTCTGCTATGCTCATTTATTGCTGATTCTATTACATTTCCTCTCGCAGAACGCAATTGTTCGCTCGTCAGTGTTGAATCTTAACTCAAATGAATTCAAAGGCAAATCGTATATTCTTAAAATCAACGTCGCAAAAGTCCTCCGACCTATTCACACTTTGCGCGATGCTCCTGTATGTGAGTGGTTCAATTTTACAGCCCCTGGCCACATTTATATCTTGACTAAGAGAGCGACTATCAGCTTTTGAAGAAGGACTATGCTCCAAGGACTTCCTCAGTTACCGATCTACAACTTACCTTCCGACATTCATAGGCGCCACCTCGCGGCATGTCTTCGTAACAGCGTTGAAGCAAAGACATGAGCTTAATCTTCCAATGCCACCGATGACGTAAATGTCGAAACCAACTACTGCCGTGCGATGGTTGGCTCGCGGTCCGATCGAGTCGACCCCCTCCACCTGCAGGAACGATAGGTCATGGTTTTATGTTTCTTTGGGTCATTCGGTCTACTGATGTGATGCCCTTACATTAGAGTCCAAGCGACCAACCACCGGAGCAGAGGTGCAACCCCCAACAGTGGACCGAAATTGCTACCCCCGTGGAGGGAGGCACTCGACAAAGACCGTGATAAATTAACTTAGAGGAATGGAGGAATTATGAGAGGCGGAGGAAACAGGAAGACCCGAAGAGAAGCTCTCGTCAAGTACGACAGACAAACGTAGAATTAATTTCTGATCAACAGCTGACATTTCAGGTTCGTACGATGGCAAAGACAGTTGTTGGTGTTTTGGGTTTTATCGACGCAGAGATGGAGGCAGTACGTCCCCCACCCCACCCCAAAGCCTTCTAATTCACGAGGCGTTACCACGCAGATGGCCAACATCGACAATGATCTGTGCTTCATTTATTACGTTGAAATTCACTGACGATCAACGATGTATAAATCAGCAGACAGGTTGCCATGACAGTTGAAGTAGGACGCTTATGGTAAATGGTATTTAAGGCAAACTTCAGATCCGTCGTCGATTCCCATTAGAACTTACATTTTACACGAGACTCAGCATTTGAATAATTTATTTATTTATTTATTCTTTTTAATTCATGTCTTTGGAGCTTCTCTTAAAAAAGGGTTCAGGTCAATGGAAATAAACGAACACGAAATAAAGAGGCAAAGATGTCCTTGTGATTAAGTTTAGCAACAAAGAGGAAAAGTAGTTTTTCTCGGAGGCGTCATTTAACAACCCACGGTAAGAGTAGAATTTTACGCAACTCACCACAGTCCACCGGTCTGCTCGTGCGTCGTACGCTTCGATCACATCTGTAGGGTCATCGTCGCCATACCCACCAATAGCAAACAGAATGTCCTGTGGGATTCGTGGGCGGGCAATCCTTGGTGTCATGAAGTCTTTGTCGTCCTTCGTCAAACTTTTCGCGTCGTCCAGGAATTTGAGCGTCTCCGAGATCACGGGTTTGCACGCCTTTTTTTCCCTCACGTACCGGTGTTTTATTACCTGTTGAACAGTTCAATGTGGAACTTATGAACGTTTAGGAAGGGATGCCATGTTCCATTGCAGAGGAGACAAGAAATTCACACATAATTTG
Source organism: Zootermopsis nevadensis (assembly GCF_977971745.1). Taxonomy (NCBI): domain Eukaryota; kingdom Metazoa; phylum Arthropoda; class Insecta; order Blattodea; family Termopsidae; genus Zootermopsis; species Zootermopsis nevadensis. The sequence continues at coordinate 6,653,437 of NW_028259153.1, read as the reverse complement.
GTTGGGAAATCACCGAAATAGACTGTGACATATACAGGAAAATGTGTTTTTTGGTGTATATAACGACGCTCTTAACAAATTCACAGATTGTGGAGAGAATCGAAATCAAGATTAAATCGATCTTAGAGAAAACTATTGAAATGTGTTTCAACCGAAAGTGAAATACTTCAGTAAGAGTTGCATTTTGAGTTACATTCAAAAATTGTAATTTATTTCTCGTCTCTTCCGTGCGAGATGCACATTCTTTTTGATTCGATAACTTTAATTAGTCGTCAAAATTACGTAACATCGAAAGAAAATTATGACAATTAGTTGCTTCGAGTGTCAAGGGAGGCAACCTTCTACATGTTGATGGTTGGGTGGAAGGTACGTCAACACAACATCGTGTGATTATGGGCTCGATGTCTATTAAGAGCCATTGCATGTTTCGACCTTATTTGGTCATTATCAGGTGGTTCTCATTAAGTGTTCGAAACTAGTAGATAGGAATGCTAAATTGTAAAAACATTTGAAGCAGATAACTTTTTCATGAATCCGTGCGATTATTTCACACGCATGAAGTGAGAGGTGAGTGGCTGAAATCACAGGGCATTTGACTTAGAGTAGAAACTTTTTTCCTCTCGGGTTAAAGCGCATGATGAAATGGAAGAAGGAATATGGCTGCTTCGTGAGATGATGGTTACCATATTTGAATGTTAAAGCTGTCTATGAGTTTGAATCCCCTCGGGTAATTTACTCTTGGAAGTAGAACGAAGACTTCTTGCTGCATTTTTCCGATATCTGTTGTCCCTATGTGGTCAATCAGCTGAAGATTATCACGCTGATGTGATCTCGGGTTGACTATATATATATATATCGTCGGTGATGAGTGAAATTGTTATTGCAGCTAAGATACACTTCTTATGGCGTAGGATCTTTAGTTTAGTTGAACGCTGAACCAAAAAAGTGATTTATCAGTTGGAGGATTTTTCTATTCGAGCTGAGTGGACGTTTGAATGCAGTTAACGGTGGAATGCCGTAGTTGAACTGAAACGCGTAATTGATCTCAATAAACGCTGAGACTACAATAAAAGATTGTAGCGCCGACGGACTGTCAAACTTAAAGACGATGAATAAAGGACGATCATTATCTCCAACCACATTTCTGCATAAAAGGACGAATCGAATATTTGTTTTGCACATACACACGTTTATGCGAGCGTATTACCAGCGGCATTCCACAGGTAGTTATTGTGGCAATGGAATCTAAAGCAATTTGGGAATTTCTTACGCAGCAAATTTTGATCGGAAAAAGGCATTCAAATCATTGTGTAAATTTCACGATGTTGTCGTAAGATTGTAAACAGAATTGGAATGTGTCAACAGATTCTGTTAAAACGTATCAGTATTAAATCTAATGAACGAGCTGGAACTGCGGACAGACAGACACATGGGCTTACACGTGACGAAGAAAAAGGCTCACAATTTGCATTAATTGGTTACGAACTCGTGCGAATATGGAATTGAAAATGCGGGCTTCACTTCCCATAAACATCCACGATTTCAGGGTCATACTGACCTCTTCCTTGAAATATGTTTCGTCTAGAAGTCCCAGTCTAACGCCCTTCAAAAGGCCGGCGATGTGACCTTTCCTGTTGTCCGGGTCGTGGTTGATCCACCGGAGAATGCACTCCCACACAACTTTTTCGTCCTTCACGTTCAGTTCATCGGCCTCGATTATCGCTTGCAGCTCCTCTACAGGCAGTTCCAGCAGTTCTTCGCTCTGCTGAGACAATTCCACGAATTGGCACAGAACGAAGCGACGAGCACTAGTCTCGAGGTCGGCGATGAAGTGAGACCTGCGACAGCGAGGGTAAGAGCCGATTCAGAATGTACGCAAGTGAAGAAGGCCACTGTCTTCTTCACTTGAGAAATTTAGAATTTAGAATTCTGTCTTTAACCTTGGCAAAACGACGTTTTGGTAACTGCGTGTGTTGTGAAACCTCGTGTAACCGGACTATATGAGGGGAACCGCGGGTCAAATGAGCGAGGGAAAGGGGAACGTGGTCATGGAATTGAACAAATAAGTAGAGACTCATTACAGATTTTAGTCGCCAGCGAATGATGCGGACGTGTCGCACGCACAAGCCGACTTCAAAAGTCACTCGTGAGCGCTGTTCGAGGGAGTCCCTGTACTAAAAGAGTGAATTTATCAGTCATTCTGTCCATCGCATGAACTGAAGTTTCCGGTGTGATTCTGCCGATGTCAGTTGATTTGCTTGCTGTGTTGACCTGAACAAGAAGGAGTAAGAGTTCAGCGTCCACGGGACCTAGCGTCTTTGTCTTTGCTCGACAATAACCAATTCTCTAAATGTTCTGAAGTGTTCATAATAATCAGCAAATCTGGGGTGAGGTTAGATCAATGAACTGTACCCCGTGGACATCGCTTTATGCACTTTCGCCGGTGGAATCCAATCACAACCGATCTGGTTGAAATTCGGTCGCTTAATGCGGGAATCGGATAATCGAATCTCGGTTTACAGACGTTTTGCTGTATGCAGAAGTATTTCGGGCTGAATGTTGATTTTGGTGTTGGGAGGATTGTGCAAGAAGCAAGGAATGCTGCATAGAGAGAAAGAACGAAGATAAGGATTTCGAGAGAAAGACAGATTTAATTATGACCCTGCAATAGATCGCGATTAACGTTCCATATGGTGAAATTATTCATCTGCTGATCATAATGACGATCAAAACATATGCAGTTAATCAGAAAACTTAAATTACAGGGACGTTAATAATTACCCGCAAAACATTATAATTTTCTCAGTCCTCAGTCAGAGAATTTAATCTCCAAACCGGCTGCTGTCTTGAGTAAAGGTCATTCGCTCCAGTGACGAAGGCTGGCGTCACAGCAAATGACAAATGAACATCAATTACCTTGCGAACTGCATGATGCCGATACAGTTGTCGACGGCCATCGCGTCCATGAGGAATTCGCAGCAGAGTTTAGGAACGTCCGGTATACACAAGTAGTCAGCCGTCACGAGCAGTTGACGCGCGTTGTCGGAGCGGATGTCCACTTCGCGAGAATAAACATAATCCAGTATCTGGGTCATCACGTCTGAGCTGACTTCGTGGAGGAGAATGTCAGTCTCCTCACTGGTGTGCAGTGTTGTCGTGAAGAGGGTCCTGAAACGTCGATTTGGAGAAACGGCGAGCAGAAAATTACAAGTCATGCTCAAAAAGTTTAAGTTTTTATGACTCACGTAGCCAAATAAAAGTATTCTTTCGTCAAAGTGGTGGATGTATTTTTTTACCTTAATAATTAAAAAACTCTAAGAATAAGTACGAATGGGACCGGATTAACTGCGAGAGGCTCAAAAGCGGGCGAAGGCTTGGCAGAATTTAACTTAAAAATCGGAAATTAAGTAGCGAACATTTGAACTATAGAATGGCCACCCTCGTTTCTTAAGTACCCTTGACTCCTTCAAAAGATATCTGAGGTTATAACAACTATTACAGAAATTTTAAAGCCAAATAATATTTCAACATACATCGCTGGCTGTACATTCCACTGATTGATCAGTTCGTAATATGAAATCTATTTGTTCTGTAAAAACATTTTCCCGACAATAAACAACTGAAAAGAAAAGCCGATGATTCTACGAGGCCTTTAAGAAACAAGCAATTTCCTATTACAAATTAAGGGATTTTCAGTGCAAGACAAACGGAAAGATTTCGTTGTTGGAAAATTGAAAAAGGGGCACAGCTTGTAACAAGACGTGAGAAACGTCTTTATTTAAGCCACAAGCAAATTAACGTTTGCACAAATTCTCGAACGATTCTCTCGTAACAATGAAACATATCTCGCGAAGATCTTTGTTATAGTTTATTATACTTCAGATAGAGCAACACACAGCAGCTTTCAATGTTCCGGGCATTACCAACTTTCTTCTGGACTTTGTCGGTCGTCTTTATGTATTAAAACGAAAGAGTTTTGGAAATGGATTGTTTCTATTTCTCCCTCCAGATCGAATGACTGTCACCTTGGTATAACCGCACTTAAAAGTTAGTACAAAAGACCACGTACGTCTTCTGCGATGTTGCTTCGTGTTGTCTCGTAGAAATTATCGGACGCTTCAGAGGCGCTTACTGCCTCCATCATCAAGGAAAGAAGGCAGTAAGTACGTCTGAAATGCCACTCAGTTTCTACGCCGCAACGTCCAGAAGACATTCTTCTTCTGCTTCCTCACCGCCGTGAGATTTCATGACAACGAACAAATAACAAAAGACATTCAGCCGTATAAAAATACAGGTTTCTGCAGCAAAGAGGATAAAACATTTCACATACGAATTGACGTCTATTGTGTCCTTACTTCACGTGTTAATCAACCACGTCAGTAAATAAACAAACCTGAAATATTCGCTGCCCATCGACAGAATCGCTCTGTGGACCGGAAAGACGCCGCCTTCCTCCGACCTCAACACCGCGTCACACAAGAAGTTCCTCTCTCTCAGCTCGTTCAGACGGACCAATGCTTTGGTGCACGTGCACCTGCCGCCATCTTGCTCAGGACAGCCGCTTTCTCGCTTAACCTCCATCTCCTGAAAAGACAGTCGATCGCTGTTACAAGTTTTTCTTCACACTGATGCGTGTGCACATCAACTGGGAGTGACTGAGAGGAAACACGATACTGAGAAGAATATCTGGTCCGGAGAGCAGAATGGCGAAAATTGCATAATATGGAGCTTTATAGGTCTCTTCACTAATTAATAAATTGTAGGCTGTCAGATCGAGGGTGATTAGATGGGCTGGGCTTGTAGAACACATGGCAGAGACAAGAAATGCAACTTTTTAATCGGTAGACCTGAAAGGAAAAGGTCACTTAAAGTCCTACACGTTGCTGGGATAATATTAAAATCGATCTTAGAGACACGTGGTATGAAAGTGTGGCTAGTGGATGAGGCTTAGAGGCGGAGTCTTGTAAACACGATCATGAAACTTCTTGTTTCATAAAATGCGAGACATTTGATCACCTGGGCTACTGTTAGATTCTCAAGCAGGGCTTCCGCTCCATGGACTCAGTTTGTTTCTTTGTTATAGAAATGCCTGTTGAGATTCAATACAAAACGACAAAGCTCTAAATGTGACTGATCTAACGAACTTCATAGACGGCTTACCGAACCCGAAGGTTCATCACCGAATTAACCAAAGACCTCCACCGGACACTGCCCTGGGCCAACAAAATCCAGTCTCCTTCGACTCCTATCTCCCATTGATCCCGCCTGAGATTATCCTCCCATCTACGTCTAGGTCTCGCCAGCTTTCTCTTACCCTCAGGCTTCCCGACCAATACCCGGTGCACACCTCTTGCCCCATCCATGCATTCCACATGCCCCGCCAATCTCACTCTTCTTGGCTAAATCACCCCGAAGATGTGACTGATTCAGGCAATATTAAGTCATGCCGCGTGTTTGTCGTTACTCGCATAATTTAAATCTCCTTATATGTAAACTACGTAGACATTACGTATAAAAACATCAATGTAATCCATAAAGTCTTAGATGCTTCTATTCTGGTGAACCGATTTTAAAAAATTACGACAAAAATATGCCATAGAAATTGCGTGAACTTTGATGTAGAACCAGGCAGTTAAATAAATTTTGGCAAAAGAAGATTACGCATTTTCATAAGCATAAAATTTTCGAGTTCTTCCTCTCTGTAGAACTAAAAGTGCTTAAACGTTTACATAATTAAGGACCTTTCTGCCTAAATTACAAATTTATATACACTACAAGCACAAGATGTAATTTAAATTTATCAATTAACGCGAGAATTACAGTTGGGAACAGTAAAAAAGGCTCTAAGTTGTTCTAACGCATGCGTAGATCACGCCACTCAAACACTGCAATGAGCAAGATATTCTGTGAAAAGTCTATTGGTACTCATCTCGTCAAAGAACAGCCCACTTCCTTTGCTGAACCAGAAGATTCATTATCGTGTTCGGAAAGCCAATTCGCTACATCGAGTCCCATCTCCCAAAGCTCCATCTTAATGTTATCCTGCCACTGACGCCGAGGTCTTCTCAGAGGTCTCCTCCCTTCAGGCCTTGTAAACACTCAACTCACCCTAACAACATTGGGTGAGGAGCTCGTCATTCACTTTTCTCAATTATCTGTCCCACTCTCGTTTTGGGTCCAGACATCTTCCTCAACACCAAGTTCTCAGAGGCCCTCAGTCTATGTTCCTCCCTCAAAGTGAAAGACCACGTTTTGCACCCATAAATTCTTTGCACTCAATAATAGCAAACATTACCCGGATTTAATCTGCTGTTGCAGGGAGATAATGAGAGGGAGATTCGTCGATAATTAGGCTTGTAAAACCGAAATAAAAATTCTTCCGAGTTCCCTAAAACGCTTTAATAATGTCGATGTATCAGGAATTGTAAAGTGTTAGAATTATTGTTCAGAATATAAACCCCACTTCTTAACATCCACATATTTTTATTAAGATTCTGGGCTACGAAACACCTTTCATTCCTTTAAAATGTTAATTACCTACTGGAATATTCTTTTATTGTCAATAATGCCGTGAACAAACAGAAGTCAATGCAACATTACTTTAAATTATGTTAAAAAGAAGACAAGCCTAATTCCCTTACACGAGTTAAATAATGCCCATAAAAACATTAAATGTGAAGAACAATAATAATAAATAGGAATTTCTTACCTCAAACTTTGTTCAAGTGTACGAGACCACGACGTCCACCGTCAATGATCGATTTAATCAAAACTAAAATGGAGTTTCACAGACTTCTCAATAATTCTTATATAAGATAAGTAATTGTGATATTCTAAGAGGATTTTAACAACACAAAATTATCTACTCTACGACGCACTTCTTCTACAAGCAATTCACAGCTCAGCTCTTTCCGCAATAACGAATAGATTGTTGATGGCGATAATGAAACACAACACTGCCGAGTAAACAGGTGACGTAACAATCAGTTTCTTGGGTAAAGGAATGGAGTGCAATAAGGTTCATTCATTCAAGTATACTGCATGCATAGGAAACGAGAAAAGAGCGTTATGGCATGCTCAGCCAAGATTGTTGCAGGCGTGGGTTAGAAATTCCACTGATTTTGACGTAAATACGTCTATACGGAAGGGTCATTCCGCAAAAAAGTGTAACGAAAAAGTGACAGGAAAATGTGTAAGATCTGATAACAATGGTTACCTAGGAAACGTTATCTGTTTACTCGGCATTTTTGTTACCTATAAAACATTACATTACATTAGATCAATCTACCACAGACCCATTTTAAGCGTAACTAATTCAAGTTAAATAAATAATGTCTTAATCAAACTTTACTCCGTCAGCGTAAACAAAACTCCCGTTTCAATTTTAAGGTTCTGTTTCCCATTTCCAGCAATGCGTTTCGTACGCAGGAATGATGTTACCTAGGAAGGGACGATGTCTTGCGCATGCGCAGGACTCTGCACATTGTTGGTAGTTGAAAAAAAGAACAACAAAAATAAGTAGCTTATAATTTGGTTGCATTCAATCATAATTGTAAAAAGTGAATAATTAATATTAAATAAGTTCTCTATCAGAAGGAAATAAATTTAAAAATAATGAGAATTTACATAAGAAAGAAATGCAATTTCATTTTCGCTTGCTTAAAAATAACGTCAGGTTTTATTTTACTTAATTAATTTTAAAAATAATTTTTCAAGGCCCCTGGGCTGTTGACCCCGTCACCGCTGGACCAGGGAAAATGTTTCAGGGGGCCTGAGGGACCCATGTTTCGCGGTTCTGGCGTAGAGAATGGAAGTGTAATGCCTCTCAAGTTGGCTGATCTCTCTTTTCAAGGAGACTGAGTTGGAAATCATAATTGTTATCTCTTTCTGGGTCTAATCCATGACACAATGGAGACTTATATCGCCTATCAACTGAACATGTGATTTCGTTCTGACTTGTTAGGTTCCTGCTTGATTCACCGACATTTCCACAAGACTCACACATTTTTAATACACAAGAAAGTGTTTCAGAAATTTTAAATTAAACTGAATAATTGTGACCAGTGTAACTTTTTATGCTGTTGATTAATAATGCAGTAACTTAAAATGGAACTGGATCTCTGGAGTCCAGCGCACAGACGTGGAGACACGGCGGGCCGTCGGATCTCGTTTGTTTAACGACGATATTTGTAATCTAAAGTGCATTACGTCGAATGATGAGACGAGTAATGAATATTAAATTGTAAAATACGTTGAAAGAAAGGACTACGGCCTAGTTTCCGGTACTAACACAGAATGTGCCTGAAGGAAATAAATAAAACCACGAAAAACTTCAGTCAGGGCAACCGGTCTCGGACCTACATCAAATCGATTGTAGGAATGCGATTATTTAATTCCCGAGGCAGGTTAGAAGCGTAAACGCGAATTTTGCACGAGATTTTCTTGTGCGTAAAAAGTTTCTATTTCGAGTCTGACAACTTGAAATTGTTTACCAGCCACAATTTTTCACGTGCTCAACCACATCACTAAATTCTATGCTGATTTACCATTCCTGGTAATGAAGATGTCCAACAGCATGAGAAATTTAACGACGCATTCGCTGAAAGTTCTGCCACTCGGAGCAAAGTCTGTGTTGGCAAATAATTTCTATTCAGTTTTAATTTGAAATTTGCACGCTGCAGACGCCTCAAGTATCAGGAACTCGTGATGCGACTTCGGAAGGGTACACGTGCACTCAGAGGAGCGACCTGAAGAGATTACTGCGTCTGCGCAGCTAACAGAAAACGGAAAATGCTTTTAATAGGCATTGAATTTCCTCTTCTCCAGTTTTTCCCGTACGCGTGTTCCAATTCAGAAGCAAGTGGGAATCCTTGAAGCCACTCGGCAGGACTCCTTTGACAAGGGACAGATGTCCACTTGCACGAGACAGGATTGAAAAACGCGAGTTGGATGCGAACCCACAATCCCAGTGCCCAAGACGCCCAAAACCGGCTGTGGTCGTCGTCTTGTATAAACTTTATTTTAATTTATTCTTACAAAACTACGCAGAAAGATTGAAGGAAATTGGATCGAGTATTTGAAATATGAATCAAAATCGCGTACAACAAAACTTTTCCATTTAAAGTTTATTAGACAGAAATTATTGCGTTAATATGAAGAAAGAGTGGCCGCGCGGTCTGAGGCGTGGTCTTGTGCCGTTTGGTTTGGGTTCGAATCCCACTCAAGCCATGGATGTTTTTCTGTGTTGTGCTGTTCTGTGCACAGGTAGAGGCCTTGTGACGGCCGATCTCTCGTCCAAGGAGTCCTACCGAATATCTATAGACAAAGCCAACGAAATGTTTGGACCCGCAGTGCTCAGGCACTTGAAGAACGGGACGTTCCCAGTACCCAGTAATAGCTGAGCATCAAGGTCAGATAGCTTATTTATTACCAGTTTAATGTAAATGTGTTCTAACCTGTAACTATTTACAAAAATATTATCAATGGCAGAGTTTGAGTTATTTTGAATTCTTGTGGGAAAACTAACTGTAGGTGTAAGATTAAACGTTGCTAAACGAGAATTTAGACATTGCTTACGGCAGCTTTCAGAGAGATAGTCAATATTTATATCCCCACAGATGTCAAATTCCGTTTTCGGTTTGTAAAGGTAGTCCATAATGCTGTTTATCTTGTTAATAAATGTCACCTGTTGGTGCTCTGTATATTACTAAAAACATAATTTAGACAAATTTGTATCAAATTACACAGCACAGCATTCTACAATTACGTTATTATAATATTCTATTTCAAGCGCTCTGTCTTCCAGTGAACTAGGCTCAAAATATTTCTTTGTACATCAAGTGTCGGGACGACTCTATCATTGAGATATTTTGTGACTTCCTCATAGATAGAGACGAAAATCTTGGTGGCTTTGGTTGCTGTCCTCTGAGTTGTAGCGCCGTGCAGTCTGGAAGAAGCTTACCAAGGTTTGAGAGGACCCTGAGGCCTTCATCGTCGCCTTGTTGATGAAGACAGCAAGGACATATGAAATGTTGGTAAAATAAGACTGCCAGAAATTACAAAGGATTTTGTATCTACTCAGCTGTAAAGCTTGATATTATTATTAAGTGATAAGTAACATCATTGCTGAAAAGAAACTTTCTTTCAGAGACTGTTTACATCATTGTAGAAGACCTCTATTTCATGTAGTTGCCATTGGAAGGTTTGCCTTTTTTATGATTTTCGTACTTGCAATGACAAGCATTCTGAAGTAAGAGTTTCAGAACTGACTATGGCTGTACATTAAAAAAGTCTGTGTGTACTGTTTCACAAAGTTTTAGAATTTTAAACTTTACACTGTGGTGTGTAGTTTCTAAACTAATTAACTGGTGTAAATTAATTGGAATTGTAGTAATCTGCGTTATGACAGTTTGTAGTCCTGTTTGTGGTTACCAAGGTTTTGCAGAATCCTATCACCTCCATCTTAAATCCTGACTACATGGCTTAATACCGTGGAAGACTGTGGCCCAGATTTTCACTGTTATGAAAGCCTCATTTCATGTTGATTTAAATTGCGTCTGGAATAAATATTTGTTGAATAACTGCAAATCATGGAGAAGTGAAATATGTAATTTTCTCCAGCCTGGTGTCATTTCTTTGGCGTTCAATTCAAACATTCCCTTCATCGCCCAATTCTCGAACACTCCGAGTATTGCTCTTCTCTTAAGCTGGGCTGATCAAGTATTTTGTACGGTGAAGAAAGCCTGGAAGGCACTTCATTTTACGATGCGTGTTCTCAAAAAGGGAAATAGTAACACTAAAAGTCTAGCCTACACGTCACTAGTGCGTCCGATTCTGGAATATGGGGCTGCGTGCTGGGATCCTTACAGGGAGTTAGAACGGGTGCGAAAGAAAGCATGTCAATTTGCATATCGTAAGAACTGGGAAACCCTGGCACAGCGTAGAAAGGTAGCACGTATACGAGGTGCGATCGGAAAGTTTCTAGATTGCGCCTATAAAAACCCGTACACTTATCTCAGGTATTAAATTCATCCATCACCCTCGAAGTAGTTCCCCTGGGAGTGAACACAACGATCCCAGCGCCGCTGCCAAGCCTGGAAGCATCCCTGGAAATCTTTCTTTGTCAGCCTGTCAAGCACCATCTGCGATTCTGCCTGAATCTCTTCTATCGTCTCAAATCTCCTTCCCTTTAGCTGAATTTTCATCTTTGGGAAGAGGAAGAAGTCACACGGCGAATAAGGAGGGTGCGGGATGACGGCCATGGTGTTTGAGGCCAAAAACTGCCGAACTTTGAGGGCGGTGTGCGCTGGCGAGTTGTCATGATGTGTCGCATGTGGAGTTCTTTCTTTAGAATCAGCTGACAGGTCCCATAGCCTATCCCAACAATGTCGCACAAGTCGTTGATGGTACGACGTCGATCTTCGTGAATGGCCTGCCGAATCTTCGTAACATTTTCGGGCGTTGTGCTCGAAGATGGTCGTCCAGAACGCTCGTCATCATCGACAGTGGTTCGGCCATTTTTAAAACGTGAATGCCACACAAAAGTTTGTGCACGACCCATTGCGGACTCCCCAAATGCTTGCTTTAGCATTTCATAGGTTTCCATAGCCGTTTTGGCGAGTCTTTGGCAAAATTTGATTTGTTCATGAAAATCCGCCATTCCGAAATCGCAGGAGGGTCGGTGTAGTGCACTACCAAAACGCCCGTAACTAAGAAACAAATGCTAATTTGATGATGCCGGCTGGCACACTGATTCACTATGAATGTAGGCCCAACCCCTTAGCGGCAGAAGCTCGTACTACATCCGGTTCGCCCTCTATTGACACAGTCTGGAAACGTTCTGATCGCACCTCGTACATCAAGTACTTTTAGGAAGAAGGTTAGAAAAGTGATAAATGAGGTACAGGGAAGGGGGGTAAAGTGGAGTGAGGATGGGAAGGCTTCATAAGTGTAGTGAAGTGTAGAGAAGGTTCTGATGAAATGTGAGTGCATCTGTTCATGACGTATGTAATTCATTACTGTTACTATCTTATGTCTGGTTGAATTTTTAAGTTATGTACTTTAGGTTGTCTGTTGTGTTTAAATAGTTGTGCCTTATGGTTTTGTAATCTTATGAGTTGTTTTATTTTGAGTGTGATATGTGTTGTTTTGTTCTGTCTTATTGTTTTTGTTGTCTTATGTTATTTTGTTGTGTCTTGTGTTTTTTGTGTCTTATTGTTTTTTTGACGTGAAAACGTCTTTAAAATCGATGCCGGGTGTGGGGAGGCAATCGCGCCCAAATGAGGGACAGTTTCTGTCGAAGTACGAGGGTCGCTCATTAAGTAATGCCCCACATTTTTTTCCTCAGAACATATTTATTCAAGATGGCTCAAATTTAGTGACAATATAAATCAATGTTTCCTTTACACATACTATTTTTCCACATAGTCCCCATCAACTTGTACGGTTTTACGCCAGCGTGGAACAAGTGCATGCATGCCTTGCCGGTACCAGCTCTTGTCCTGTGCACGTAGCCATGTCCTCACTGCTTGAATCACGCTCTCGTCATCTTCAAATCTTGTTCCGCGGATAGCATCTTTAAGTGGCCCAAAGAGATGGAAGTCGGAGGGTGCCAGATCTGAACTGTAGGGTGGATGGGGTAGCACCGTCCAACCCAATTTGGTGATTTCTTCCCGGGTTCTCAGACTTGTGTGAGGGCGTGCATTGTCGTGCAGGAGCAAAATTTCTGCTGGATGCTTGTGAGGCCGAACTCGTCGAAAACGCTTCTTGAGGGTTTTCAGGGTCCTGATGTACGCGTCTGAATTGATGGTCGCACCTCTTGGCATCACATCCACAAGAATGACCCCCATCACTGTCCCAAAAGACAGTCATCATGACTTTTCCGGCGGAGGGAGTTGTCTTGAATTTCTTCTTTCTCGGTGATTGAGGATGATGCCACTCCATTGACTGCCTTTTTGTCTCTGGCTCAAAGTGGTGTATCCAGGTTTCGTCACCTGTAATGATCCGGGACAGAAAGACCTCTCCCTCAGCATCAAAACGCTCCAACAATTCAGAAGAAATCGTTTTCCTTTGAATCCTGTGGTCTGCTGTGAGACTTCGTGGAACCCATCTTGCGCACACCTTCGAATATGCGAGAGCCTGGATAATTGCAATCACACTTCCATTGCTGACTGAAAGCTGTTGGGCCAATTGTCGAGTTGTGATGCGCCGATCCTCACGAATAATGGCATCCGCGCGGTTCAACATGTCTGGAGTGGCGGCTGTGGCAGGACGCCCAGAGCGCGGCAGATCACGGAGCTCGGTTTCTTCACTTCCTGAACCTTTAACTCTCTTAGCCCAGCGACCAACGGTGCTCCTATCGACTGCACAGCTTCCATACACAGCACACAAACGTTTATGAATGTTCACCACCGTTTCTTTTTCAGCAACAAGGAATTCAATTACAGCTCGTTGCTTGTAACGAGAGTCGTTCACAGACGCCATTTTAACAGTTCACTACAGCTCCGCTATCGGTTGGAATCATTTGAAACTCCGTACACGAACGCGGGAAACATCAAATCTCAAGCATGTAAAAGTACACTTTTCTATCTTCATTATTGGCTGAGAAAAAAATGTGTGGCATTACTTAATGAGCGACCCTCGTAATTTCAAACTTCAATAACTCGGCTGAAAATAGACATGGCGCCGCCATCTTAGTCTCGTTTTAAGGAGGAAGGATGAAAGGTTGTGGCAGTACAGCTCCGACATTCGTGACGGCCGGACGTCGCGAACTGCGCACGCTCAAATTGAACCCACGATTTTCGACTTTCCGGATTCGATACATGTCCATTAATGGGATCATATCTCAGAGACTAATTATCCGATCCGAGTGAAACAAGTGTTGTTTTGAAGAGGAGTGTATATGTTACAACTCATCCTGGCCCCCAAGTATGTATCTCAAAAATGCAAAAAGATACGATGCTGTGATTATGAAAAAGTTTAAAAATGTCCCGATTTTCTTAAAATGTCGCGATATATGAGGGCAAAGTAAAACCAAAATTGCAAAAATCGGGCACGAATGCGTAGAGCACAAAATTCCAAAGAGAATTACACCGAAAACGCCGGTCCCGGACCCAAAACCAACGCACAGTAATGCCGCGAATATAGGCAACGTAAGCGCGCGCTCGGACAACTCTGACGAGCCTGGGTCAAGTATGGATGTATACCAATTAAGAAATAGTCATTTATAAAAATTATTATATTTACAATATCCCTAAGTTAAACTATTAATTATTAATTAATATTTTCGTTAAGAAAGAATAATATAAAAGAACATTTATGAATTTTTTCTTCATATGTAATAGAAAGGTATAGTTCGATAGATGGAATTTTCAATTTTTGTTTTGTTTTATTTATTAAATGAAAGTGTTGTTTTGAAGAGGAGTGTATATGTTACAACTCATAATGGGCTCCAAGTGTGTATCTCAAAAACTCAAAAAGATACGAGGCTGTGAATACCTTCAGAAATTCTTTAAACTTGAACTAGTGAATGATTTGGACAAACCAGCCACGCAAGGGAAAACTTATATAGATTTGACATTTGCAAGAGGTATTCAAATAATTTCAAAGCTATGTATCCTACTTCTCATACCACTACCCTGTATTCAATAAATGTAAGTTGCAAATGAATTAAACGATTCAAAACAAAAATTTTGTTTAATTTCAATATACTATACGCGATTGACGTTTACACGAAAATAACTGCGGCAGTGTCCGACACTGTCTATCATTTTTTTAATTTAGTCTTAAAGTTGTAAAGTATTTTATGGACACCCTGCATTTCTAATTCTATCAAAATTTAGTTTTTATAGTAATAATTCATGATGTGCACAATCGAAAGCTTTAGCAAGATCACAAGATATTCCACCAACATGCGCTTATTATTTAGTGCACTTAAGATTTCATCTGTAAAACTGAACAGGGCTTTATCAGTTGAGAGATTGTTCACCTGCAAAGACGTTGTTTGAGATTAAGAAATCACTTACTGTCTTATATATAACTTTTTTCAAACATTTTAGAGAATGCCGTTATTAATGAAATTGGTTTGTAATTAGACATGCAAGATTTTTCACCTTTTTTATACAGAGGTTTAACTTTGGAATATTTGAGTCGTTCTGGGATAGCTCCCACGGCTAAAGATCGATTGCACAGATAACTTAGAGAAGCACCAATCTGGTCTGTGCAGCTTTTTAGTAACGTTGTAGATATTTGATCGTTACCACATGAATTTATTAAAAATATATTTAGGAATGTGTTAAATTTTGAATCTACATCATATCTGTTTAATACTGACTCCCAGTTTTCATTATTTACGTATGTTATAAATTCTTAATAGTGTAATTATTTATACGTCTGAATTTTTTCCAGTAATTATCATAATTAAAGATAGATTATTAACTAGAAGTTGAGCATCATGATCATAGAGCCCATTTATAACTAGTTCAATAGAAATATGATCTTTCCTGGAACTGTCTATAAAGACTTTATCAGTAGCAGTACTGGAGTAATTTTTAAATCGTGTGGGGACGTTGTCTATTGACATGATATTAAAGGATGTTAGTAGGGAGTTCAGACATTGTTTGAGGTAGATTTGAGTAAGATATTCAACATTAATGTCACCACAAATTACAAATTCTGCCTTAGGTTTATACTGCTTTCTATCATGTTTAAGTTCAAAATCACTTCATTCAATTTTGAAAGTAGTTGATTTCTGGATGTGAAATAATAATACTAGTATCATCAGACCGAGGGCTGATGGTTGCAGGCGGATCATTGACATGTTCGAGGAAATGCATAGGACCAGTAGTGAACCTTGACAAACTCCATGTTTTATGTCACCCCGGTTTGAGTAGGTGCTGTTTTATGAAACGGGTGATTTTATTTCTACTTGGTGTTTCCTGTCGTGAATGTATGATTTAAACCACTGTCCAGCTATGCCTTGAATTCCATAGAAACTTAATCTTGTCGGTAGTAATTCATGCAATCATTTGTCTGGCGTCTGGAAGGATGTGAAGAAACTGTGTTAAAAGTTATTTTCATTACGGCTTCTTGAGTTGTATGAAGGAAGGTATCGTTTCCAGCTTCAGATGGAGGTGAATTTAAGTGACATGCCAATGAGTTGTTCGTGAATGAAGGTACTTATAAAGCTTAGAATTTTACAGCGTCCATCTTAAAGAATAAATAATTAGTGTTCATTCCGGTGTCTGAAGGTTGGTGGTAAAGATGGACGTGAGGTCAGGTCACAGATAAGTTGGGGTGGGGGTATCGACTACATGAATAGAATTCTGAAAGTCAGTGCGCATCAAACTCTTTTATTAGAATTAAGCAGGATCTACACAGCGGGCGCGAAGCCGATGGTCATGTCGTTCAAGTTGAACTCTGAGTAGGTTATAATATATAATATATTTGGTTTAGACTATATACAGAGATCTGTGGCCGCCTAACACCAGGTTTTCACGGCCACAGTCCTTACATACGTAGCACTATTAGCACTACTGCTTACTACAACTATTCCCTAATGCTACTCTACATGACTATTCCTTAATCCCTAATACTATTTACATAACTCTTCCGTATTGTTCTCGTGCCTTCTACCCCAGTGGCAGTTCTAAATTCCTAATTTTGACCTGTCTTTTACATCTTACTTTGTACAGAAATTTCCCTACATCCCTGACCTCCGTGTCATTCGTAGTGCTTAAAATTTTCTTGAAGGCCAACTCTTCGCCAACGGTGAACCACTTGTTCCTCAGGAGCTGTTCCCTCCACCTCCCGGTTTCCGTACACTTTAATAGTATGTGAATCTCGCTTTCTGTCGCCCCACATAAAGGGCATATTTTCCCATCCATGCCCCCCCTCATCCCTCTCAGCTTCCAAATACCCGCTCTGAACCATGCCCATCCCTCTCTCTCCACCCTCGTACAGCAACCAATGTAGCCCTGTCTACCCCACCCTGATTTCATCTCCCCGTACAACGCCAGAGATCTCTTTTCTCTAATTTTAGCAAAAACGTTCTGTCGTTCTATGGCGTTGCACCTTTCCTTTAAAATTTCGCACGTCCTGCCCGCACTTCTTCCTTGCGGATCCTGCCAAATATACCCCAACCCTAATTTATCTAATTCCTCTTTTACCCCCTTAGCCCATCCCCCAATTTTCAAGTTCAGTACCTGCCAGTCGTAGCATCTCCTTACTAAATCATCCCTGTCCATTTGCAAAATCCTTAACCAAAATTTTGTGACCAACCCTAAAACCTTGCTCCTCCTGCTGTCTCTCCCCAGTTCCACTTCGGCTACCCCATTTGCTCCGACCCTTGGTATCCCTAAGACCTTCTTACAAAATCTCCCGTGGATTACATCAACTTCTTTCCATCCCTCCTCTAATCCCCATATTTCCGCCCCATACATCATTCTCGATTCACATACCATCTCGTATACATTTTCTAAAATATTTATCCTCATATGTGGCATTCTGGCTAAGCACTTATCTATCGCCACTAAGGCCTGCTTCCCTTTCGCCACTACTTTAGCCTTTTGTTTAGCCCACCCTCCTGTGCTTTCCAGGGTCACACCCAGGTAGCATATTTCCTTCACTGTTTCTATTATTTTGCCATTCATAAACCACCTCTCATCCTTTATCAATTTCCCTCCCCTCTTGCATACCAATACTTTCGCCTTCTCCAAGTTGCATTTCAAGTTCCATTCCTTGCAGTACTTCGCCACTTGGTTGATTCCCTTCTGCAAGCCGTTCACCGTAAACGACCCAAATGCTAAATCATCCGCAAACAACAACCCCGGAATTGATTCATCCCCTATCACAGGCGCGTGTATGTTTCCTTCCTGGATATAGTCGATAACATCATCAATAAAAATGTTAAACAAATAGGGGCTCAGACTGCACCCTTGCCTAACATCTCTACTTTGTTCAACCAGGTCCGTCACTTCGTTTTCTCCACACTTCACACAAAATTTGGTTCCCTCATACATTCTCTTGATACATTCAACCATTCCTCCACTCACTCCCTTCCGTCTCATTTTAAACCATAAGGCCTTCCTATCAATCGCGTCAAAGGCTTTTTCCAGGTCCACCAAACACCAGTATATACGGCCTCTTTTAACGCTTAGATACCTGTCAATTGCGGTTTTGATAATAAAGATATTATCTGTGGTTCTTTTCCCTTTTACGAATCCCGCTTGGTACCTTGACAGGATTTTATTACCTAGTACTTGCGCAGGAAGACTGCGCCCAACACGAACGGGTCCTCGTCGTCCGATGTGGGGAACACCAAGATCTGACAGAAGCCACTTTCGTCCTGCGTCAACAGATCAGAGCATTGGAACTTCCGCTCAGAAAGTGGTCAAGACATTCCCCGCCATTGGTTCAAGGTCTATTACTGTGTTCACAACAGACCACACCTTCACACAAGTTCCCAAAGTTTGTTTTAAGTTTTATCCTTCCTCGAGGCTTTCTTACTAAAATTGTGTGAACATTTCTTACATCCTCCACACGTACGCCATCCTTATTTATGTCATCTCACGCTATGGAGTGGAGTTATTTTTTGAGAAAGTGATAGTAGGCCCGCAAATTGCCCGTATTTTAAGGATGTCTAAGGTACATTTATTGTTCTGTTCACGTCAGAACCAATAACCACATGTCTTGCGACTTCAAAATCACCGTGGAAAAATACTAACAAACGAAGATTTATTTAAATAAAAATCTGCTTGGAAAAGATTAAATCGTCGCTTCCTGTATGAGAAAAAGGAAGCTTATTGAGCACAACACATAAGACGATTGTTCCGCAACTTTCTGTAGTCTACTGGGAGGTCTCTCAACAGCTGATACTACCGCAGTTAATGTTAATGTTAAACCTGTAAAGTAGAATATTTTAATAACTCTGCCTGGTAGCCACGATCCTGTGCCAACTTCATTAAATGACATTTACATGTACTGCTACTAATATAAAGGCGACAAAACTTTAATATAATTAAAGAAACTAGAAAAAGAGGCTCTTGGATGTCGCGTTGCATAACTCACCCTGGAAACGTAGAAATCTCTTTCCAACGAGAAGTCATGGCCTCCGAGTCTGAAGTTTAGATTTGGAAGACCATGAAGTTGATCACACGGTAGCTGCTGCCGCTGCTGAAGAAACAGAGGTCTGAGTTAAAATTCATCTTGCATTTCTTGCATCCTTAGTCCAGACTACACGACAAGCACAGTGGAAATCACGACGTTGTTAAGCCAATACAAATTACATTGTAATTTAGGGTAATGTAATCAGTAGGCTGGAGGCTGTCAACTCTAAGAAGTTTATATTATTTATAGTTTATTTAACGATACCTTTTAATTATCTAAGAGCATATAGCGCCGAATGAGAGGATGACACTGAATAAAAAATTGGAGTGGAATGAAAGGAAGAGGTCGTGGCCTCATTTAAGTTACTGTGCCAATTATGTTGAACTTTGTTTTTGAGGTTGACGTACCCCGTTCACAGCGAGTTGTTTTGGCAGTTGGTAGTACAGGAGGCGAGGGACGTAGATGGCAGTGTTACCAGTGTCCACGACAGCGTCGTACTTGTCTGCTCCAGAGATTTCGACGCCATCGACCGCAAAACTGAAACACAGGCGAGAAGTGAATCGTGGTCTAGAGCACCCCTGCCCTCTGAACCCCAGATCTCATTAGACTGCTGCCACTTTACCTGTCCACTCCGACCATTAACGCATCCTTCGAGATGATGTTCACGTATTTCAGGTTCCCGATGTACAGCTTCGGGTCCGAGCCACCGAGGATCAGCTCGCTTCCCTCTTGACCGTCCCTTTACAGTGCATAAGAGATTTTCTCTTGTTAATACAACCATGAAGCAACAAGTACCTCCGAGTCTTAGAGTATGCTCGGGTGACCGTATGGACATTGCACGCGCACAAGTTTATGCGGAGGCTACTCACTTCTTGATGTACAGCGAGAACGTAGGCTCCCGGATCAAGTTGTTGTTGGGGGTGGCCCGCGAGGGGTCTTGCGACCCTTCCTGGAAGGACAGACCCAAAATGCCGTCAACTGGGGCTTTTAGGTGGTAGGCTTGGTAGAAGCCGTTCGCTGACACGAACGCGACGTCTGGGATGCGGATTCCTCCCACCTGTAACGCATGGATTGCGACTTGTACGAGGTGCGATCAGAAAGTTTCAAGACTGCGCCTATAAAAAACCCGTACACTTATCTCAGGTATTAAATTCATCCATCACCCTCGAAGTAGTTCCCCTGGGAGTGAACACAACGATCAAAGCGCCGCTGCCAAGCCTGGAAGCATCCCTGGAAATCTTTCTTTGTCAGCCTGTCAAGCACCATCTGCGATTCTGCCTGAATCTCTTCTATCGTCTCAAATCTCCTTCCCTTTAGCTGAATTTTCATCTTTGGGAAGAGGAAGAAGTCACACGGCGAATAAGGAGGGTGCGGGATGACGGCCATGGTGTTTGAGGCCAAAAACTGCCGAACTTTGAGGGCGGTGTGCGCTGGCGAGTTGTCATGATGCGTCGCATGTGGAGTTCTTTCTTTAGAATCAGCTGACAGGTCCCATAGCCTATCCCAACAATGTCGCACAAGTCGTTGATGGTACGACGTCGATCTTCGTGAATGGCCTGCCGAATCTTCCTAACATTTTCGGGCGTTGTGCTCGAAGATGGTCGTCCAGAACGCTCGTCATCATCGACAGAGGTTCGGCCATTTTTAAAACGTGAATGCCACACAAAAGTTTGTGCACGACCCATTGCGGACTCCCCAAATGCTTGCTTTAGCATTTCATAGGTTTCCATAGCCGTTTTGGCGAGTCTTTGGCAAAATTTGATTTGTTCATGAAAATCCGCCATTCCGAAATCGCAGGAGGGTCGGTGTAATGCACTACCAAAACGCCCGTAACTAAGAAACAAATGCTAATTCGATGATGCCGGCTGGCACACTGATTCACTATGAATGTAGGCCCAACCTCTTAGCGGCAGAAGCTCGTACTACATCCGGTTCGCCCTCTATTGACACAGTCTTGAAACTTTCCGACCGCACCTCGTATGCGCCCTGTGAGCTGTGTGAAACAGCTGAACAGCGTACATGTTTAATACCCAGTTGCCACTTCGTGATTTGTGTTCGTGGGTTTCTTGTGTACTTTTTTTCGCTTTACAAGTTGCCGTTCTTTCTCTCGAAGGCTTGTGCTTACAGAAAATGTTTCTAGAATTACGTCTTTCAATAATACTGTCATGTCACATTCGCTTCCATGGTAAATTGAAACATTTTTGTGAATTAAATATCTTGGAAATTTGTCTTTCAAGATTGTGACGCCTTGTAGTCTTGTACCTGGTGACCAAGGTGGAATGCCGAGGCAATGCATTTCACCGGCGACACAACTCAGAAGACCGCAGTCCACACTATCGCCGCAGCGAAAACTTCTGACCTCCGTGAAATAGCTTATGACACTGATTATGGTGTCTGTATCAGACGATGCAATCTTATGCACAGGAGACCAATTTATTTTTTTTTTCCGCAAAAGAATTGTCGTTTTCACCAGTGAACACTTTAATTGCTATGCAAACATGTTAACAACTGAAGCCTGGATTTTCTGAACTGAGTACGAGGGTTGATGATTCATACTCACTGTCAGCGTATCCATGGCAACAGGACCGTACACTTTTATCTCGGCGTACGACAGGGAGATGTTTCCGTACTGCTTTTCCAGGTGGTACGTGTCTGACAGGTCCGCCCTGAAGACGTCGTGGTACTCTACAGCACAAGAGAAACGCGCGGATTAACGAGAAACTTGGGCCTGTCACCTAGAAAGAGCCCGACTCTGGAGTCCACGTCAGTTCTACGCACATCCTCACAATTTATTTGCCGAGAAAAATCGTGGTCCGTGTTTAAGTTGTTCGTAATTTAACTGAGTTATTCCGGTCTAAATCTGGGAAAGAAACTTAGAATAGCCTACGACCGCGTTCTTGTCTCTCTCTCTAATTCCGAAAAATATAATAATTCGTTTCATTGTTACGTAACTCTTGTCGTTGAAACAGCGCTCTTTGAAGCCGAATGAGCAAGTACACGATATTATCTGCCAGTGTGTGTATTTACTCTGAATGTCCCCGACTAAATCTCCCTTCATTTTTCACATGTACAAACGTATAATATTCGTTTGGTATAATTATTAATTCAAAATGGACTCTTGTAAGTGAGGGGACTTTGCCACAGCCTTCCGAGTTCCTGGGGTTGAGACGGAGAGAGGATAGACGTTATATCTTTGGGGGGGGGAGAAGTATCGCCTGTGAAAGTTCCCAGGCATTGCTCACTCGCCCTTCTTCGAAACTCGTTGTGTCTGTGTATTCAGTTCACACCCGGAAGACACGCATGTCCATCGCGAAGATCAGTAATATCTTCAGCATTTGCTGAGGCAACAGATTTGTCTCGTGACAGAATGGGGCGTCACTTGCCGAAGCGCTGCGAAGATTGTGTTCTGAGTTTCAACGAGTTTGGCTACGTACTGCAGTAATGCGGAGTCGACTTGCACATTTCGACGGACCCGACGTACAGGTCGGACGAACCCGTGTCCATCAGCACCCTGAACCTTTGGGGAGGAGTCCCTAGGTAGATCTGCCCTAGAAGTCCGATCTGAAATGAAAGTCGCAGAGCAAAAACAAATGAATTGCTGTTCACATTTCGGTGTTTGATCATACGCCATGTTAATTTTTAATTTCTGGATAAGTTTTGTAAAGGATAATTGATTTAGTGATCAGTTTTTACAAATGTTGCTAGGAGGGGGTTCCTTGGACCTCAGTCGAAAGAGAAAATTATTTGTGGCCTGAGGTAAGAGAAAAGTTTGACCACCCCGAATCAGTCTCGCGACAAGATTCCGTGGCGACCTCTTGAAGACACGGGAACACGACTTAGGGCTACATGACAGACGAGGCCACGCAAAAGACAGGGGGGCTCTGCCCTGTGGATGCTACGCTTTGTATCTACTTACTTTGGGAGCCATTATCACTTCCTCGGTGGTGCCATCTGCTGCTATAATCTGGTGTTTTTCGGCGCCCCGAAAAACTACTTGTTGTAAAGGAACCCTGTTTGGACAGAAAACAAGAACACAAGAGTTTGGAGCTGCGTGCATTTCTTTAGTCCAACTCGCATTCTGATGATGCGTGCGTTCTTTTCCACTCATGTCGTACTGTTTATCCTGACACTTTCATAACAAATTACTCTTTTTTTTGCTGTTTCTCCTTTAGACTATGGCATGCCCGAAAACACCCCTCGCTTTCTTTCTGAGTAAATGTTTAAAGCGGCTGGATTGCTGTAATCGTAGAATTTAACACTTTCCATTCTGCTTCTGTTAAAAACCATTTTCTGTTCGTGTGTTTTCATGATAACATGTACTTTATGCTATTAAAAAGCCCGAATAGTTAGCTTAAATGTTGAGAGATGGCGATCACGTTTATTTTTCTGATCTTATTCACCTGACAAACCCAGATCGGAAAAGTCAGTACTTCTAACGATATTTGTCGTGCGTAACTTGCAAAGGGTTACGTCCGAAAGGAAATCCCTGCCCTCTCTTTGTGGAAGACCGTACTAAGTACCGACTGTCGAATTGCAGACAAGCAGTCGCCCTGACGATGGAAATAGTCAGAATTGTTGGACATTTTAAATGATGAGAATTCTAGATCAATCCGTGATGTACCACAAGATTTCCTTTTTTATATAGAAAGATTGATCTAAGCAATAACGCTGTTGAACTTATACGGGAAGGGGTTGCGCGATTTGAATATCACCTCGTGCTCTGATTTTCTCCGCTGGTGTTCGTGTAATTTCTCAGTGTGTTCAGGTAAATATGTGTCGAAGTCCGCCGGTGGCTGTGCCGCTGGGACTACGAAAGGCAGCTTCTGTCGCTGTGATCGTGCATAGCTGATAGGCCGTGCTGGCGGCATAGTCGACAGATACCCTCACCGTATTTAGTTCGTTCTACGTGCGTCTGAACTTCTCAGTTTCATTGGCCTAGTGCTTTTTTTAACACTTAATTCCCTCAGTTTAAATTCTAACAGTATTTTCATTTCTTCTAGAACTCACCTTACTACGTCGTGGCAGGATGTCGCAACCACGAAGAGGACGACGAGCAGTTGAACAGCAGACATCTTGGTGGTGTTGCTTCAAGCTCAAGATGAGGCACACAGCTCCTCCACTAGCTTATATACCAGCCCTCTCATGATTGCCTTAATCTCCAACTGACGTCACACGTCGTCTCCTTAGACACAGGTGATACTTAATGGCGCACTCGTGCACACTCAGCACGTTTGTGTCTCGAAGGTGGCACCAGGTGGTTGGTGTGTCACATAATTTAAATTTGAATTCAAAGTTGATAAACTTTACGATCAGCTGCATCCCCTTTAGGATTCTTGAAGAAGCATACATTTTAAAATGTCTCTCGTACCGTATGGGAACCATAACTCTGTTGTTGTACACACATGTATTGCTTCTTGAATGTCTTAGATGTGGGATGTTGCGCCATGTAGTCTGATAGAAGTTCAACGACGTTACAGAGGAGCTTGCTGCCTCCACCATCAGTGTGTGTGATTTCTCCTTTCAGTCAGTTTCTACTAGACTTCACCGCGTAACATCCGGGAAGACACCTATACTCATACTAACTGGTTAACAGACAAATTAAATACCTAATAAACTAAACTGTTAATCAAAATTTAACCATTCAGTTAATCAAATAAGTAACTTCATGGCACTGCTCCTTCCTCAGGAAGTTGACAGTATTTTATCTGATACCATCTTCAGGGTATAAGATTGAGGACGCAGATTTGTCTTAATCTTTTGCTCCCTAGAAAACCTCGAATTTCATTTTCGAACACTTGCGAGTTAAAACTGTTTGCCTGAATTTGGTGAATAAGTGCCAATGTAATTCGCTGTGTGCATTGAGTGGAGGTTGTGGCTGTGGCACATTTGAGAATTTTATGATTTCTAGTGAATATGTGGGTCATAGCATATTGAAATTTAAGGTTAGGTATTGTTAATGGAGGTGAGTAGTGACTGTTTCTGAAATGATTTTGTTAATTAGAGGTGGTGTTACACATGTGGGTGTGGTTTGTTTAGCGTTTAATAAGTACTCGTTACAAAGTAATAAGTCAGTCAGTGACAATGTAAGTACAGGTAGCCCTCGATTTAAGCCGGGGATGTGTTCCTCGACTAACCGGCGTAATCGGAATCGGCGTAAATTGAACCTCTTTTATAATGTAAATCAATGGGAAGTCAATGACACGCGTTCCCAGCACTCAAACATTGACGAGAAATATTTTGGAAATACATTTAAAGCTCTGAAATATCATAAATAAAATAAAGGGAATTTAAAAAATATATTTTGTACACTTACAATCGGCAATTCGTTGATCCCCGCGACTGACTGCAATACTTTCATGTGATTGATGTGTACAGTCATCTCTGCTGTTATGCGATAGTTGCATTCATGTAAGACTTCGACCTATAGAAAATCGCGTGGTAAAAACAACCCCGGGGCCTTCACAAAGATTAAATTAGTCCTTTGAAAGTTTAAAGCGCCAGGAATGAAATTGCATAAGAGCAAACTCGCATATGCAAAAGTTTGCATTTCACAAACAGATTTTATCGATTTATCGATGTCATTGGAGCAAATTCGCGTTAACGAAAGATACGTAATTGCTGAGATGACTATATTTATAATTTTTATTCCAAATCAGCGACGTAAGAATTACGATTTAGTATAAGAATTAGTACGTGAAACATTGTAAAACGTTGTAAATAATAGTATTTTATTTTCACTTTTTGACTTTCTGGTTTCAAAATAGGCGTTATTCTGAATCGGCGCAAATCGAGGGCTACCTGTAATTACGTTTTGTTGGTATGAGATTATGGCACATAGTGATTGAAGCTGATATGATATTTTCTGTGCTAGTGGTAAATTTGAGAGATTGATATGCTCAGCAAGGCGGTAAGTTATAATGCTTGTACATTTGGGGTTAGGTATTCATTCCTCGCATTTGGAAGTTTTGATTCCAGGTATCAGCTCATAAGTTTTTAAACATATCCAAACAGTGAGTTTGCTCATGATTTGTGCTTGACATTTTAAAGACTAGATATTTTTTGGTGGCTGGAGATAAAGTTTTGTTTGCAGTGAAATCTATATTTTAACCAAATGCTGCATTAAAGAGAAATTGTTCTGTTCATATAAGCACAACTAAAAGTTTAGTAACTGTAATAAACAGAGAGCAAATAATAATTGTCATGTGACATGACAGCGGTAACCAAAAGGTTACGGCTAATGAAGCGACAATCAAACTACGACCTGATGGCCAAGCTGTATAATTCTTCAAAAAATGAAAGTTCATTTTGTGTGTTTATAAATAAAATTCAAATCATATTAAATTTATAATTTTAGTTTTTATATATATTTTTACATTTTTTTCTACAATATTTGTTGGATTGTATACACATTAATTATTAATGTTTTTTGTTACAATAATTACACATCCTACGCTGACACTCGCTGTGCAAATCAACACCCACAGGTGAAAATCTTCGAGCCCGGAGGCTTCCTGGCATCCGCAAAACTTCGCGTTGTATCGGGCCGCATACACGTAGAACCGAGCAAGCTGAGGCGCGGAACAAAACAAAAAGATCAGAAAACTAAATTCTGGGGTGGGGGAGAGCTTCATGATTAAATGTGTTATGTATGTCTGAGTGACTGACATTTATTTTAGCACCTGAGTTCCCAGAGAAGGAATTGACCAATGAGGTTTGCATACATTGAGTGGTAGGCAATTGTGATTTTGTAAAGTAACATATAATTGAAGATATCCGTCTTCTGGGTTGTTGCGCTGTGTAGTCTGGTCGATGTTAACCAACGTTTCAGAGGTCATACTGCCTCCGACATCGCCCTGATGACGGAGGCAGTATGACCTCTGAAACGTTGGTAAACATCGACCAGACTACACAGCGCAACAACCCAGAAGACAGAAATCTTCATACTCTGATGACGGAGGCAGTATGACCTCTGAAACGTTGGTTAACATCGACCAGACTACACAGCACAACAACCCAGAAGACAGAAATCTTCATACTCTGATGACGGAGGCAGTATGTCCTCTGAACCGTTGGTTAACATCGACCAGACTACACAGCGCAACAACCCAGAAGACGGATATCTTCATATTCACCGCTGTGAGAACCTCAAGTCTTACATAACATATAATTCTTAAGAAGACAGTCTTTTTTCAGTTAATATCTTTGAAGTCAACTTAACAAAGAATATTTACATTTCTTATTTCAAATATAACTCCAAATTGTTTGTTATTGAAATAAGTTTTGATGGCATGAAGACTTGTATCACAGCCTGGATCATCATCATCCGCACTGCTATGAGAATCTCGAGTCTCTCTCACATACATGCACATTTTCTCTCATTTTTAGTGTTACTTCGTAATGAAATCCTTATAATTACATGTTGTGTTTTTAAAAATACAAACTTAGAAAGAACAAGTTACTTATATATTAACATTACCAAAGCTTACCTAAATAATATTTAGTCTTTGTCTTAGAATAATATTGGTTTCAAACTCCTGTACTATAGGAATTTAATACTAGGTAAATGGTTTAACAGTAAGCAACTTCAAAATATGGCCAGCTGGATTATGTGTAATCTGTGCTGAATGGATGATAAAAGTAGGAGACACGGTCCTTACATCCAAAAGAACTTACTAATTCACCATTACACACGTACTTGAATGATTTTTAGGAACAGTTTTGCTGTTTTTATTCTCAATAAAATTCATAAATACAATCTGTGAGTGACATGCACAGTCTTTAATGTAAAGGCAAGTTGTATATATAGTTATCCCTGACCTATAATGCTTAGTGATGGAGGCTGGACATGTCACAAACAGTAAAAAAAATATTAGCATAAAACATTTGGTCATCTGTTTATAGCAATCAGTCTGTTATAACTCATCCACTGTTAGATGTTACTGTAATAATCAAGTTCAGTCCTACGTTACTTATGGGAACTGTATAACTATATTTATTTTCTGAAAAGGAGAGGTGGTGTTGTAATGTAATTTTTTAAAAGATTTCTGTCTTCTGGGTTGTTGTGCTGTGTAGAAGACAGAAATCTTCAGACTCTCCGCTGTGAAAATTTCAAAACTCGTCCTGATGATGGAGGCAGTATGACCTCCGAAACATTGGTTAACATCGACCAGACTACACAGCGCAACAACTCAGAAGACACAAATCTTCAGCCTCTCCGCTGTGAAAATTTCAAAACTCGTCCTGATGATGGAGGCAGTATGACCTCCGAAACGTTGGTTAACATCGACCAGACTACACAGCGCAACAACCCAGAAGACAGAAATCTTCAGCCTCTCCGCTGTGAAAATTTCAAAACTCGTCCTGATGACGGAGGCAGTATGACCTCCGAAACGTTGGTAAACATCGACCAGACTACACAGCGCAACAACCCAGAAGACAGAAATCTTCAGCCTCTCCGCTGTGAAAATTTCAAAACTCGTCCTGATGATGGAGGCAGTATGACCTCCGAAACGTTGGTTAACATCGACCAGACTACACAGCGCAACAACCCAGAAGACAGAAATCTTCAGCCTCTCCGATGTGAAAATTTCAAAACTCGTCCTGATGATGGAGGCAGTATGACCTCCGAAACGTTGGTAAACATCGACCAGACTACACAGCGCATCAACCCAGAAGACAGAAATCTTCATACTCACCGCTGTGAGAACCTCAAGTCTTACATAATTTTTTTTACATTCTCCTGATCCTGTTCAGACTAATCTTTAGTGACTGATATACCTCTTTCTACTGAACCCAGCTAAGAAGACTTTCCCCACTTTTTTACGTAGGGATGGAATGTGCAGTTTCTGAAATTGTGTGTTCTGTTCAGATTACTAGGTGACGGACAAGTTTCGGAAACTCAGTACGACAGGAGAGAGTTAGGGGTGAATTAACTGTTTAACTGAAGAGTTACACTGAGTTCTGGCACATACGCAATATTTTATACGAGAAGGAAGTTTTAGCACTGGGTTCTCAAGTGCAGAGAAGAACCATTTAGAACCTTCTATTTGTACTTCATAAATTCATGGATTTGCTGAGAGCGATGTAAGTGAATTACTTTCATGAACTTAACTATTTGTGTTATCTCATGTACTGTGCTTTGTCGAGGGATACAAAACCAGAGATTCTGTATGGCTGTCTGTTTTCTGCATTTCACTAAATGGGAGAACTAACAATCAATATTCAAAATGTTGATAAAGTATAACTTTAAAAGTGACTTATGGTCAGTTCGGTTACATCTTCGAAGTTAATTCTTATGGTGCAGGAGCTACGCGTGTATTAATACATCTATGAAGTTGGTGCGATTCCGTAAAAGTCTTCAGTTGGCAAAATAAAATATCCATATTATGTGATACATGCCATTAGGATTGTAGAACAAAAAGGAAACCTCATCACAGATCAAATAGAAAAGGCCAACTCCCTAAACGCTTATTATGCGTCGGTATTCAGTTGCGAACGGATAATTTCGCTAAATAACCAGCTAATCCAATCAACAGATTCAGATAAAACGTTTACCATTAGTATCAATATCATAAGGAAACGGATAGCAGCAATCGGGAAAAATAAATCCGTCGGACCAGATGGCATCCCCGGGGAAATTTTAAAGTTAGGTGGGGAAGCAATGATTCCATACCTTGCGCGTCTGCTGGAGGTAACGATGAACAACAATTCTATCCCAGGGGACTGGAAGAAGGCTATAGTGGTCCCTATTTATAAAGGGGGAGATCGATCGGTAGTTGGGAACTATAGACCGGTCAGTTTAACCTCGGTGGTTTGCAAGCAAATGGAGCACGTTATAGCAGGGTATCTAAGGCAAGTCTGGGAAAGGAGTGAGTGGTTATATGAGGGTCAACATGGGTTTAGACCACGTAGTCACGGTTTGTCAAGATGTTGCTGATTCATTGGACGAGGGAATCAGGACTGATGCGGTTATAATAGATTTCTCAAAGGCATTCGATTTAGTCCCACACGATAGGCTGATTACAAAAATTGCTGCAACCGGTGTGGACTTGAGGGTAGTGTTATGGGTAAAGGAATTTCTCTTAGGACGTTCGCAAAGAGTAAGAGTGGACGGACAGCTATCTCATGAAGTCAGGGTAACGTCAGGAGTGCCGCAAGGGAGCGTATTAGGTCCCTTGCTATTCCTAGCTTATGTTAATGATATTTGGAAAAACATTGATTCAAATATACGGCTTTTCGCTGATGATTGTATAGTATACAGGAAAATAATGGATAGTAGTGACATTGATAAGTTACAGACAGATATGAATAGATTATGGGAATGGGCGGTAGAAAATGAAATGAAGATAAATCCAGGTAAAAGTAAAGCAGTCAGCTTCAATAGAGCTAGGGTGAAGGATAAGCTGAGTTACTTTTTTGGGGATCAATTAATTCCAGAGGCAAATAGCTTTAAGTACTTAGGAATACTTATTCGCAGTGATCTGAGCTGGGCAGATCATGTGAATTATACACTAATTAAAGCATGGAAGGCTCTCCATTTCGTAATGCGTATACTAAAAAAGGGAAATAACAATACGAAACGTTTAGCTTATACGTCGCTAGTGAGACCGATACTTGAATATGGAGCTGTGTGTTGGCACCCTTACAGGGAAGGACAGGTAAGAGCCCTAAATCGGGTGCAGAAGAGAGCGGCTAAATTTGCAAATTTCACGAACGAATCTGGTTGGGAAACATTGGCACAGCGTAGATTGATAGCCCGAATGTGCGCCCTTTTCAAAGCATACACGGGGGGCCGGGCTTGGAAAATGATAGAGGATAGATTATTAAAGCCATGCTACCTGGGCAGGGACGATCATACTCGGAAAATTAGGACTAGGAAACAAAGAACGGATGTAGGCAAATATTCCTTTGTAAATAGGACCATAAGAAGCTGGAACCAATTACCTCCAGGCGTGCTAGAGTCTTTCCCCTGTAAATTAGGCACCTTTAGAAAGAGGGTCAGAAAAGTAGTTACAAGCTAAGGGTTATTAAGTTGGGAATAAATGGTGATAAGGGAAGTGAAGTTTCTTAGTCTCCAAGTGATGAAGGGCTGTAGTTCTTTGGGATAAAATTTTCATGTACTGAGAGCGGACTTTATATTCTACTCTAAGTATTGTGATTAATTAGTGGATGTGTGTTTTTTATTGTGTGTCAGATGTTTTATTTTGAGTGTGGTATGTTGTATTGTTGTGTCTCATTGTATTGTTGTGTGAGTGCATCAGTTCATGACGTTTGTAATACATTACAGTTATTGTCTTATGTCTAGGTGGTATTAAGTTGTTTTTTTTTTAAGTTAAGTACTTGAGGTTGGGTGGTTTTGTAATTTATGAGTTGGTTGATTTGGAGTGGGATGTGTTGTTTTTGTTGTGTCCTTTTTTTTATTGTTTTGTTCTGTCTCTGTGTTGATGTATCTCATTGTTTGTTGTGTCTTATTGTTTTTGTTGTGTCCTTTTGTTTATTGTTTTGTTCTGTCTCATTGTGTTGATGTATCTCATTGTTTGTGTGTCATATTGTTTTTGTTGTGTCCTTTTTTTATTGTTTTGTTCTGTCTCTGTGTTGATGTATCTCATTGTTTGTTGTGTCTTATTGTTTTTGTTGTGTCCTTTTGTTTATTGTTTTGTTCTGTCTCATTGTGTTGATGTATCTCATTGTTTGTGTGTCATATTGTTTTTGTTGTGTCCTTTTTTATTGTTTTGTTCTGTCTCTGTGTTGATGTATCTCATCGTTTACTGTGTCTTATTGTTTTTGTTGTGTCCTTTTGTTTATTGTTTTGTTCTGTCTCATTGTGTTGATGTATCTCATTGTTCTGTTCTGTCTCATTGTTTTGTATATTATTGTAGGACACTGCCACCGGGTATAAACCCATTTGCAGTCAATAATAAATAATAATAATAATAATAATAATAACAAAAGCATTTATTTCTAAAGACTTCGCCATATATTGACCAGTGGGACACAACTTGGGTTATGTTTTCTGAAAACCTTTTCCCAAATGACATACTAATTTTTCACCTAAAGTTCCTTTGGTGTTTACTTTTAAAATGTCTTTAATCTTATTGATTATTTCTCATATTATTATTATTAGAACCATCCTCTTTTGGCATTGCAAATGTAAAACAGTTGTTTTTCATGTGTGTAATTTGCACCACTTAAAGTAGATTTATATATTAAACACTGTTTAGAATAACAGCTCAACTCTGATATGACATGGTTCCCAGTATGTTTTCTGATCTCATCATATTTAATTGCATTATTTAAAATATTCTTAAAAATGTATATTTTATTTCGGTAACTGGATACTTTCATGAAATACGGACAGGGTTTGATGTCTGTTGCTTGAAAATTAAAATGTGCATGGCATATGAGAGTTCTCTGACCGAGCACTTGGCTAGTTATGGAATGAAGTTGGCTTATTGATGAATTACACAATTTGTTTTGGAGATTGAAATAATGCAACAGCATTTCAAGAAAAAATTCAGGTACTGAAAATGAAATAGGTGATACCAAAATTATATCGTTGTATTGAGTATATGTGTGTACAGGCACAGATATTGTGTTTCTTACAAATTGAAGGTTTATGGCAACCCTACGTCGAGCAAGTCTAATAGCGTTATTTTTCCAACAGCGTGTACTCACTTTGTGTCTCTGTGTCACATTTTGGTGATTCTCGCATTGTTTTTAGACGTAATGCTATTGCACACTTAATAGACTACAGTATAGTGCAAACATAACTTTTATATGCACAGGGAAACGAAAAAATTTGCGTGACTCGCTTTATTGCGGTGGTCTGGAACCGAAACCGCAATTTTTCCGAGGTATGCCCGTATTTGATTATCCAAACCACAGTCCAGGAATAGAATCTTCTAAGATGAAAGTCCACCGTTAAACCAGTTCATAAATCATTCATCAGCACAAGAATGATAGTTTGTCATAATCAGGACTGAAATGCATTGAGAGCTTGTATACATTGGTTGTTTCTATCTGCTTTTTTCCCCAAATTTCTTAATTAATAAACTTTGTTTTACAATGTTTAACTTGAGCAGAGCATTTTCTTCCTCTCTTTCCAAATTCTGAAATTAGATTGTGTAAACTGGACCTTACTTTTGTATGTGCAACAGTTTGTATAAAATGGCATGCAGGACTGGAATTAACCTTTTGTAAGCAAGGAGACAGAAGTATAATAAATTTAATTAAATCCGTAGAGTAACAGCTCCAGAGAGCCAAAGCCGACTAACTTGACTGCTGGCCTCACGTTCACATGCCTAAACAGAGGTGAACGATCATCCAACCAGATACAGAGTGACCCCCAGCCATTGCTAGTTTTCATAACTGGATTACGCTACTCATTGTAGCTCCCCAATTTCCTCACGAAGCTGGGTTGGCACCGGTCGAAAGCTCACGAGAAACTTCCTTCTCTCCCGAGACTCGAACCAGCGCGCATTTCGTATCGCCGGTCGCCTCAGAAATGTAATTAAGAAAAATGCTGTCTGCATCCAAGGGGCTTTGGATGGCGTCGAAGGACGGGTTATCCGTAGCAGCAATAACAGAAGCGTAAGTAAATTCTTCTGTGGACTTTCAGTGCTGACTCAAAATACAAGTTTTCATAAATATCCTTCGAATTTCTGCTAATGTAACACTCGGACGTACAGACAGACAGAGAAGGCAGCTCAGTTATGCGCTTGTCTTTCTTTTTAATTCTGTAAACAAAACAGATTGGGTTAAACATTTCCATGTTTGGTTTGGTTTAGAAAATGAATGTCATATTTTCTTTCTTCCTTGATAAATTATAGAAGTTTTTAAATCAATACATTAATGTCTTTGATCATCAAAAGATGGCGAAAGCCGGTATATTCTATCTAGGAGTTATACAGAGCACGTTGTTTCTTAACGATTTATCTTGCTTACAGCAGTGAAATGGTTGGCCTAATACGAGTCTAGTAAGGATGAGATTAGGCAACATCAAATGTCAGAGAGCAATTTAGTATGGGCAAACGGGAGGTGCGTAGTTTCCGAGACTTAGACAGAGACAGATGGAGATATAACAAGATGAAATGTACCAAATGGCTACTGTACAGTGTTGCATCAGGCCGAGAACTGCCATTAGTGAGACAGAATTAGGCCCATTCCCATTACACTATTAGAAACTGCATAAAGACTTGTGGTAACTTGAGCGACTGGTAGAGACACCTACATGCTCCGTAATGAAGAAACAGGCGTATCTCTTCACTGACTAATACCTAATTCTGTTCTTATTGGTCTTATTAACAACACAAACGAATTGCGATATAATGTGTACACTTTCTTCAGGTTTCACATAAACACAAAACCATGCGTTGTAAACATTGTTTTTTTATTCTTTACTGATTAGTTGTTTATTGGAAACTGGCGACAGAAGAGCGTGGGGGAGAGTGTGGTTAGGTTGATTGTTATAGAATAGTAGTTTACTTTAATACCGACTGGCTATCGAGGTCTACATTCAATTTTGGTTTACCAATGGCCCTATAGGAGCGCTACAAGATGGAAGTAGATGGCAGTAAAGTCAAAACGCATCCTAGAAGAAGACAGTCATCTGTTATGTTGTGCGGGTTTACCAGAGCAGTTATATGCGTGCGATTGAAATTAATGGCTTAGTAATTAATGGGCTTAAAATGAATTGAAATGTTAGCATATAAAGCGTCGAATTGAACACGATCTATAACCGATAAGCCAAAAATATCTGCTGATGTAAATTTAATAGTGCACCTGGTCTATGTGAAATATACATTTTATGCCGATATAACACGGTTTCACTCATTGTGTGGTGCATTACATCGCAGTGACTCGGTTCCACATCCTCGTTCATGACAGTGCGGCTACCACGTGATGCCCTGAATAATGATGTGTTCGTATTGTGGTAATAAATATACGGGAAACAGATGACTGTCTCTTTGTCCTTTTCTTGCGTGAATCAAACGTAAATCAGTCTTTGTCAAAGTGGAATCTGTTGGGTCGTCGTGCGGTGTTTGCTAGAATGAAGTCTGTAGCAGTTTCTTACGCTAGATGGCAGCTTGGATTGCCAGCTCTATATCAGGGCAGCCAACGCAGGAATCCTGTAACATGTCTGTCTTCTCATCCATGTTACGTAATGCTGGAGGTGGTGACAGCGTTGGAGAGCTAAACAAAACAAAATCACAAACCATAAAATTTAAACAGCAACATCTGATGTGATAAGTTAATACAAAAATAAGGTAATGAACTGACTGCTAAATTCAGATATTTTGTTTCCAACATACAGTTAACGTTGCAATATGTGTTAGCTTTTATGTATATATAAATGAATTATCAAATTATTAAGCAAAAACATTTCTCAGCATTTCATGATTATATAAGAACTAGAAAAAAAGTTGACAGTGGAACCACGTTTCCGGAGAATCTGACGTAAATACGTGTCTGTAATGTAATGTAATAATTCTTATATAAGACAAGTAATTGTGATATTCTAAAAACCTGTGCATGTCTTTTACTATACAGCTCAGAAACCTGCGGGGTGTACAGGAGGTTTATATTATACTTTCTCCAAGATCCAACCATTGCTTTCTTTTCATTTGATAATCCTGCTCGTACACGGGACATCACAAGGAAGTGGTCAGAATCGATCTGACATCCATAAGATTTGACATGTGCCTTGCATCGATAAGTACGTGATCGATTTGTGTAAATGTGGTACCATCTGAGGAACCATCTGTTCTCTTACGGATTTACCTGTGAGGAAAGAGAGTGGATCCCACGATCATGTTTCGTGATGCTGCAGAAAAGATTAATCTTGATCGATTGTCATTGGTGTTACTGTGCATGCCAATCGTAGGTAGATACCACCTGAGTGTTGAAGTCACCTAATACTATCTTAATGTCGTTCTTCGGGCATGCATCATATGCCTTCTCCAATGCATCATACAAGTCCTCCTTCCCTTCATCCAAGGATTCCTCAGTTGGGGCGTGACCATTTACAATGCTATAATTAAAAAACTTCCTTTGATCCTTAATATTGCAAGTCTTGAACTAATAGGAGTGAACCCTATCACCAGATGTTTAAGTTCTGGGGAGACCACAAAACCTACACCGAACAAACTCTTCTTGTCATCACAACTTTAGAATATTTTAAAGCCGTGTTATTCCAAGATGCCTTTCACAGTCCACCTCATTTCTATTCCTGCTTTGTATTTCTTGAGCTGGTCCAGTAAGATATTTACAGCTCCTGGTCGCTACAGCGTCAGGACATTCCAAATCCCAATATTTAGATCCACATTTTTCCGAAATCGTTGCCCGTCCGTTGTCCACAAATCCATCCGGCTTCTTTCCTTGAGGTTTCATAACATCTTTCTCTTTACGAGGTGGGGTTGTTAGCCCCACGCCCAACCCCCAACCTGGACGACCTGGTCTCCATATTTATGTCGCCTGGAGACTGGGTTCCCTGGCTATACCCCCCGACATTGGGTACCCCGGAAACCCCGCTCCCCGTACTCGCCGTTGTGAGCTCCTGAGGGGTCCGCAGTATTCACTAAGGAGGAAATACAACAGGTCCTTACAAATTCATCTTCTGGGTCTCAGACAGTTTTCGGATTTGTGACCTTAGTCAATCGAATCATTTCCCAG
Organism: Zootermopsis nevadensis; assembly: GCF_977971745.1. Lineage (NCBI taxonomy): Eukaryota > Metazoa > Arthropoda > Insecta > Blattodea > Termopsidae > Zootermopsis > Zootermopsis nevadensis. The sequence goes on along the minus strand of NW_028259153.1, from coordinate 6,616,663 downwards.
GAACAAGAACAGAATTTGCCTTAGCGCCATTCGTCCCTAGTGGTCGCTGTCCGAACAACAGAAAACATCTTTGCCGGGGTTCGAACGAAGGAAACATTTTCTCTGACCCAGCGCCCGGGCCCCTCAAAAATCATCTTTAAAATTAATCAAGTAAAATGAAACCGGGCGTTATTTTTAAATAAGGGCAATGAAATTGCAATCTTCTCATTATTTTTAAATGCGTTCTCTTCTTATAGGAAAAGAACTTAGAATTAATTATTGAATGTAACCAAATTATAAGTTAGAGTAATTTTGTTCAACTACCAACAATGTGTAAATATGGACCGACAATAGTCAGCCTTTACGTGAACTCCTGCGTGTATAACAATGCAAGAAAAATGATTGGAATTTTTAACCCACACCTGCAACAATGTTGGCTGAGCATGCCATAAGGCTCTTTTCTCGTTTCTTATACATGAAGTATAATAGAATGAATGAACCGTATTGCACTCCATTCCTTTACCCAAGAAACTGATTGTTACGTCATCTGTTTACTTGGCATTGTTGTGTTTCATTATTGCCGTCAACAATCCGCTTTCGTTATTGCGGAAAGAGCTGAGCTGTGAATCGCTTGTAGAAGAAGTGCGTCGTAGAGCAGATAAGTTTGTGCTGTTAAAAACCTTTTAGAATATCACAAGTTCTTATCTTATATAAGAATTATTAAGAAATCTGTGAAACTGTCCTCCACTCTCTCCATTATATTTTTGATTAAATTGATAATTGCTGGTGGACGTCGCGGTCTCGTACAATTGAACAAAGTTTGAGGTAAGGGATTCCTATTTATTATTAATGTTCATCACATTTCATGTTTTCATCTGCATTTGTGAACTCGTGTAAGAGAATTAGACTTGTCTTCTTTCTAACTCAGTTTCAAGTGACATTAGATTGACTTTTGTTTGTTCACGGCAACATTTATAATGAAAGAATATTCCAGTAGGCAATCAACATTTTACAATTTTAAAGAAATTAAACGTGTTTCGTATCCCAGAATCTAACACTTTTCATCTCTTGATACATCGACATTATTAAAGCGTTTTAGGGAACTCTGAAGAAATTTTATTTCGGTTTTAAAAGCCTAATCTCCCTCTCATTATCTCCCTACATCAGCAGATTAAATCCGGGGAATGTTTGCTATTATTGAGTGCAAAGAATTTGTGGGTGCAAAACGTGGTCTTTCACTTTGATGGAGGAACATAGACTGAGGGTCTCTGAGAACAAAGTGTTGAGGAAGATGTTTGGACCCAAAACGGGAGTGGAGCAGATAATAGAGAAAATGCATGACGAGCTCCTCACCCGATGTTGTTAGGGTGAGTTGAGTGTTTACAAGGCCTGAAGGGAGGAGACCTCTGAGAAGACCTCGGCGTCAGTAGGAGGATAACATTAAGATGGATCTTAGGGAGATGGGTCTCAATGGAGTGAACTGGATGAAACTGGCTCAGGATAGACCTCGGTGGCGGGATTTTGTGAATACGATGATGAACCTTCTGGTTCAGCAAAGGAAGTGGGCTATTTTCTTTGAAGAGCCGAGTACCAATCGACTTTTCGTAGAATATCTTGCTCATTGCAGTGTGTGAGTTCGGTGATCTAGGCCTGATCTACGCATGCGTTGGAACAAATTTGATCTTTTGTGACTGTTCCCAACTGTAATTCTCGCGTTCGTTTGATAAATTTAAAATACATTTTGTGCTCTTGGTTTATATAAATGTGTAACTTAGGCAGGAAAGTCCTTAATCACGTAAGCTCTTAAGCACTTTTAGTTGTACAGAGAGAGAAGAACTCGAAAATTTTATGCTTATGAAATGGTGTAAACTTCTTTTTGCAAAATTTATTTAACTGCCTGGTTCTGCAACAAAAGTCACGCAATTTCTATGGCATATTTTTTCCTAAATTTTTAAAATCGGCTCACCAGAGCAGAGTCATCTAAGACTTTATAGATTACACTGATATTTTATACGTAATGTCTACGTAGTTTACATATAAGGAGATTTAAGTTCATGCGAGTAATGACAAACACGCGGCATGACTTAATATTGCCTAAATCAGTCACATCTTCAGGGTGATTAAGCCAAGAAGACTGAGATGGGCGGGTCATGTGGAGAGCATGGATGGGGCGAGAGGTGTGCACCGGGAATTTTTGGAAAGCCTGAGGGGAAGAGACCTCAGGGGAGACCTAGACGTAGATGGGAGGATAATCTCAGGCGGGATCTATGGGATATAGGAGTTGAAGGAGGCTGGATTTTGTGGGCCCAGTGTAGGTTCTGATGGAGGGCTTGATTAGTTCGGTGTTGAAACTTCGTGTTCCGTAAGCCATCTGGTTGGTTGGGTCCACTATTTGGGAAGCCTGAGGGGAAGAGACCACTGGGGAGACCTAGACGTAGATGGGAGGATAATCTCAGGCGGGATCTATGGGAGATAGGAGTTGAAGGAGACTGGATTTTGTTAGCAGAGGGCAGGGTCTGATGGAGGGCTTTGGTTGGTTCGGTGATGAACCTTCGGGTTCCGTAAGCCTTCTAGTTAGTTAGTTAGATTAGTCACATTTAGATCTTTGTCATTTTGTGTTGGATCTCGACAGACATTTCTATAACAAAGAAACAAACTGAGTCCATCGAACCGAAGCCCTGCTTGGGAATCTAACATTATCCTAGGTTATCAAATGTCTTGCCTTTTATGAAACTTAAAGTTTCATGTCCGTGTTTATAAAACCCCGCCTCTAAGCCACATCCACAAACAGATGAAGACAATCCACGCCTTCATTCTCCACCCTCTAAGATTCATTTTAATATTATCCCAGCAACTCATTGTACTCTCAAGTGACCTTTTCTTGTCAGGTCTTTCGATTAAAAGTTGTACTTCTTGTCTCTGCCATGTGTTCTACATGCCCCGCCCATCTCATCACCCTCGATCTGACAGCCTACAATTTATTAATCAGTGAAGAGATCTATAAAGCTCCATATTACGCAATTTTCACCATTCTCTTATCAGTAACTCTCTCGCAGGACCAGATATTCTTCTCAATACCGTGTTTCCTCTCAGCCACTCTCATTTGATGTGCACACGCGTCAGTATGAAGAAAAATCTGTAACAGCGATCGACTGATTTTCAGGAGATGGAGTCAAACCAACATCGCAGCTGTTTCCAAGTCGGCGTCAGGTGCACGTGCACCAAAGCTTTGGTCCGTCTGAACGAGCTGAGAGGGAGGAACCTCTTGTGTGACGCGGTGTTGAGATCGGAGGACGGCGGCGTCTTTCGAGTCCACAGAGTGATTCTGTCGATGCACAGCGAATATTTCAGGTTTGTTCATTTACTGACGTGGTTTATTAACACGTGAATTAAGAACACAACAGACGTCAATTCGTGTGTGAAATGTTTAATCCCTTTGTTGCAGAAACCTGTATTTTTATACGGCTGATTGTCTTTTGTTATTTGTTCGTTGTCATGAAATCTCACGGCATTTCAGACGTACTTACTGCCTTCTTTCCCTGATGATGGAGGCAGTAAGCACCTCTGAAACGTCCGATAATTTCTACGGGACAACATCCCAGAAGACGTACGTGGCCTTTTGTAATAATTTTTAAGTGCGGTTGTACCAAGGTGACAGTCAATCGATCTGTAGGGAGAAATAGAATCCATTTCCAAAACGTCTTCGTTTTAAAGACGACCGACAAAGTCCAGAAGAAAGTTGGTAATGCCCGGAACATTGGGAGCTGCTGTGAGTTGCTCTGTATGAAATAAACTGTAACAAAGACGTTCGTGAGAAATGTTTCATTGACAGGAGAGAATCGTTCGAGAATGTGTGCTTACGTTAATTTGCTTGTTTTAAATAAATTCTCGGCGAGTTCTCGAAATGAGAAATGAATTTTAACCACGAGCCGTTGATTCTGTTTTCCAAAAGACGTATCTTACGTCTTGTTACGAGCTGTGCCCCTTTTACAGTTTTCCGACAATCAAATCTTTCCGTTTGTCTTGCACTGCAAATCCCTTAATTTGTAATAGGAAATTCTTTGCTGGTTGGTCATCACTTTAAAGGCCTCGTAGAAACATCGGCTTTTCTTTTAAGTTGTTTATTGTCAGGAAAATATTTTGACAGAACAAATAATTTCATATTACGAACTGATCAATCAGTGGAATGTACAGCCTGCGATGTGTTGAAATATTTGCGTTGGCTTTAAAATTTCTGTAATAGTTGTTATAAGCTCAGACATCTCTTGAAGGAGTCAAGGTTATGTAAGAAACGAGGGTGACCATTCTATAGTTCAAATGTTCGCTGCTTGCTTTCCGATTTTTAGGTTAAATTCTTTTAAGCTTTCGCCCGCTTTTGAACTCTCGCATTTAATCCGGTCCCATTAGTACACATTCTGAGAGTTTTTTAATTATTCAGGTAACAAAAATTCATCCACCACATTGACGAAAGAATACTTTTATTTGGCTACGTGAGTCATAAAAACTTAAACTTTATGCGCATTACATGTAATTTTCTGCTCGCCGTTTCTCCAAATCGACGTTTCAGGGCCCTTTTCACGACAAAATTGCACACCAGTGAGGAGACTGATGTTCTCCTCCACGGAGTCAGCTCAGACATGATGACCCACATACTGGATTATGTTTATTTTCGCGAGGTGGACATCCGCTCCGACAACGCGTGTCGGCTGCTCGAGACGGCTGACTACTTGTGTATACCGGACGTTCCTAAACTCTGCTGCGACTTCCTCATGGACTCGATGGACGTCGACAACTGTATCGGAATCATGCAGTTCGCAAGGTAATTGTTGTTCATTTGTCATTTGCTGTGACGCCAGCCTTCGTCGCTGGAGCGAATCAGCTTTACTAAAGACAGCAGCCGAGTGCCGGGTCGGAGATTAAGGCCTCTGACTGAGGACTGAGCAAATTATTAAGCGTTGGCATTTTGTTATTAATGTGCCTGTAATTTAAATTGTCTGGTTTAACTGCATATGTTTTGATCGTCATTATGACCAGAAGATGACTAATTTCAACATATGGAACGTTAATCGCGATCTATTGCAGGGTCATAATTAAATCTGTCTTCCTCTCGAATTCCTTTCCTTCGTTTTCTTTCTTTCTTTCTTCCCCTGCGGAATTCCTTGCATCTTACATAATCCTCCCAACACCAAAATCAACATTCAGCCCCACATCTTTCTGCATACAGCAAAACCTCTGACGACCGAGCCTCGATTATCCGATTCCCGCATTAAGAGACCGAATTTCAACCAGATCGGTTGCGATTGATTTCCACCGGCCAGAGTGGTTAAATCGATGTCCACGCGGTACAGTTCATTGATCTAACCTCACAACCAGATTTTGCTGATTATTATGAACACTTCAAGACATTTAGAGAATTGGTTATCATCGGGCAAAGACAAAGACCAACCCGCTGGGTCCCGTAGAAGATGAACACATACTCCTTCTTGTTCATGACAACACAGCAAGCAAATCAACTGACATCGGAAGTTGAGTTCATGCGATGGACAGAGTGACTGATAAATTCACTCTTTTAGTACAGGGACTCCCTCGAACAGCGCTCACGAGTGACTTTCGCCGTCGGCTTGTGCGTGCGCATCATCCGCCGACGAGGAAAATCTGTATTGAGTCTCTACTTATTTGTTCAATTCCATGACCACGTTCCCCTTTGCCCCGCTCTTTCGACTTATCGGATTATCCGACCCGTGGTTCCCCCCATTTAGTCCGGTTAAACGAGGTTTCACGGGATTAACACACGCAGTTACCAAAACGTCGTTTCGCTAAGGTTAATGCCAGAGTTTTAAATTCTACACTCCTCATCTCACTGCCTTCTTCACTTGCGTATACCGTGCCCTTGTTTCAACCTATAACCTTATCATGAGGACGAGCGGGCATTGCCTGGGAACTTTCGGGTCCGAAAACTTTCTATTTTGCACCGTTTAAATGGACCATCCATCATCTTTGCCTCTCCTCGTGTCTGCTCTCAGCCTCGTTCATAAGGGCTTCAAACTGTTAAGGTAAAAACTGGAGGCGAAATACTGTGGTGTGCAAATAGTTGAGAATCCAGTTCTTGCTTCAGTATTTCAATGTGTCAGAGTCCGAAGGAGATCGATTCTGAGTTGGCTCTTACCCTCGCTGTCGCAGGTCTCACTTCATCGCCGACCTCGACACTCACGCTCGTCGCTTCGTTCTGCTTAACTTCGTGGAAGTGTCTCGGCAGAGCAAAGAACTGCTGGAACTGCCTGTAGAGGAGCTGCAAACGATAATCGAGGCCCAGGAACTGAACGTGGAGGACGAGAGAGTTGTGTGGGAGTGCATTCTCCGGTGGATCAACCACGATCCGGACAACAGGAAAGGTCACACCGCCGGCCTTTTGCAGGGTGTCAGACTGGGACTACTTGACGAAATGTTTTTCAAGGAGCAGGTCAGTATGACCCTGAAATCGTGGATGTTTATCGGAAGTGAAACCCGCATTTTCAATTCCATATTTACACGTGTTCTTAACTAATTAATGCAAATCGTGAGCCTTTCGCTTAGTCACGTGTAAGCCCGTCTGTCTGTCTGTCTGTCCATTGGAATTTCCAGCTCAAGAACGTCTAAACGGATGTTCATCAGATTTAATACTGATGAGTTTTAACGGAATCTGTTAACACATTCCGATTCTGGTTAAAATCTCACAATAACAACGTGAAAAACACAATTTCTTGAATGCCTTATTCCGCGCAAAATTTCCTGCGTCAGAAATCCTCATATTAACTTAGTTGTCATGGTTACAGTAACTTCCTGTCGTATGCCGCTGGTAACACGCTCGCATACGCGCGTTTACGTGCAAAACAAATATTCGATTCGATCTCTTATGCAGAAATGTGGTTGGAGTTAATAATCGTCTTTTATTCATTGTCTGCGCTACAATCTTTGATTACAGTCTCAGCTTATATTAAGATCCATTACGCGTTTTAGTTCAACTACAGCATTCCACCGTCAACTGCATTCAAACGTCCACTCAGCTTGAATAGGAAAATCCTCCAACAGATAAATCACGTCTTATGGCGCAGCGTTCTACTTAACCAAAGTTTCTGACGCCATAAGAAGCGGGTCTTAGCTGCTATAACAATTTCACGCATCTCAGACGATGAACACTTAGCATGATAATCTGTAGCTGATTGACCACATAGGGACAACTGATATCCGAAAAGTTCATCAAGAAGCCTTCGTTCTACATCCAAGAGTAAATTACCCGAGGGGCTTTAAACTCATAGCTTGAACATTCTAATATTTTAAACGTAATCTCACGAAGCAGCCATACAACTTATGATATTCCTTCTTCCATTTCGTCAAGCGCTTTAACCCGAGATGAAAAAATGTTTCTACTCTAAGTCAAATGCCCTGTGATTTCAGCCACTCACCTCTTACGAATACGTGTGAAACAATCGCACGGATTCATGAAAATATTATCTGCGTCAAATGCCTTTACAACTTATCATTCGTATCTACTAGTTTTGAATACTTAAAGAGATCCACCTGATGATGACTAATTAAGGTCGAAACATGCAATGGCTCTTAATAGACATCGAGCCCATAATCACACGCTGTTGTGTTGATGGGCCTTCCACCCAACCACCAACATGCAGAAGGTTGCCTCTCTTGAAACTCGAATCGACTGATTGTCATAATTTTCTTTCGATGTTACGTAATTTTGACGATTAATTAAAATTATCGAATCAAAAAGAATGTGCATCTCGCACGGGAGAGGAGAAACAAATTACAATTTTTAATGTAACTCAAAATGCAACCCTTACTGCAGTATTTAACTTTCGGTTGAAACACATTTCAATATTTTTCTCTAAGAACAATTTAACTTTGTTTTCGTTTCTCCCCTCAACCTGTGCATTTGTTAAGAGCGTCGTTACATAGACCAAAAAACATATTTTCATGTATATACCACAGTCTATTTCGGTGAGTTCCCAACTAAACTATGTGTGAATTTCTTGTCTCCTCTGCAATGGAACATTCCATTTCTTCCAAAAAAGTTCTTAAGGTCCACATTCAACTGTTCAACAGGTATTAGTACATCCGTACGTGACAGAAAATGTTGCGTGCAGACCCGTGATCTCGGAGACGCTCAAATTCCTGGACGACGTGAAAAGTTTGACGAAGGACGACAAGGAATTCGTGACACCAAGGATTGCCCGCCCGCGAAACCGACGGGACATTCTGTTTGCTATTGGTGGGTGTCTTGGCATAAGGCCGACAGATGTGATCGAAGCTTACGACGCACGCGCAGACCGGTGGAGTGTGGTGAGTTGAACTCCTTTATACTCTTACCGTGCCTTGTTAAATGACGCCTCTGAGACAAACTACTTTTCCTTATTTGTACTAAGTAATTGTTTATTTAATCTTAATCACGAGGACCTCTTAGCCTCTTTATTTCGTGTTCGTTAATTTCCATTGCAGTGAACCCTTTTTTAAGAGAACCTCCAAAGACATGAATTAAAAAGAATAAATAAATAAATAAATTACTCAAATGCTGAGTCTCGTGTAAAATGTAAGTTCTAATAGGAATCGACGAAGGATGTGAAGTTTTCCTTAAATACCGTTTACAATAAGCGTCCTACTTCAACTGTCATGGCAACCTGTCTGCTGATTTTAGACATCGTTGATCGTCAGTGGATCTCAACGTAATAAATGAAGCACTGATCAGTGTCGATGTCGGCCATCTGCGTGGTAACGCCTGGGGTGCGGTGGGGGACATACTGCCTCCATCTCTGCGTCGATGAAACCCAAAACACCGACATCTGTCTTTGCCATCTTATGAACCTGAAATGTCAGCTGTTGATCAGAAATTGATTCTACGTTTGTCTGTCGAACTTGACGAGAGCTTCTCCTCGGGTCTCCCTGTTTCCTCCGCCTCTCATAATTCCTCCATTCCTCTAAGTTAATTTCTCACGCTCTTTGTCGAGTGCCTCCCTCCACGGGGAAGCAATTTCGGTCCACTGTTGGGGGTTGCACCTCTGCTCCGGTGGTTGATTGCATGGACTCTAATGTAAGGACTTCACATCAGTAGACCGAATGACCCAAAGAAACATAAAGCCACGACCTGTCGTTCCTGCAGGTGGAGGGGGTCGACTCGATCGGTCCGCGAACAGGCCATGGCACGGCAGTGGTCGGTTTCGACATTTACGTCATCGGTGGTGGCGACGACGGCTTTGAATATTTAAGCTCATGTTTCTGCTTCAACGCTGTTACGAAGACATGCCGCGAGGTGGCGCCTATGAATGAAAGCAGGTAAGATGCAGCTTGGTAACTAAGGAACTCCTAGGAACAGAGTCCTTCTTCAAAAGCTGATAGTTGCTGTCTTAGTCAAGATACAAATCTGGGCAGGGGCTGTACAATTGTACCACTCACATACAGGAGCATCGTGCAAAGTGCGAATAGGTCGGAGGACTTTTACGACAATTTTGTTTTTAAGAATGCGATTTGCTTGTTAATTCAATTGAATTGTGGTTTAACACGAACGAGCGAACAATTGCGTTCTGCGAGAGGAAATGCATCTGAATCAGCAATAAATGAGCATAGCAGAGCGTGAACTTTGTTCGTTACAGATACAGTGTTATGGTGGCAGTTATGCGAGGTGCAGTGTACGCCATGGGCGGTTCTATTTATAACAGAACGGCTGAAAGATACGACTGCGAGACGGACCAGTGGTCTTTGATCGCTCCCATGAACACAGTGCGATACAAAGGAAGTTCGGCTGCACTGAATGGTACGTAAATCCTGTGAAACAGAAATTTGTGAATTAGTGTAGAAGGCGAGGCGTCTGTCTGTCTGTCCGCGTGTAAGAACGCAAGAATGTTGAAGGAATCGCGGGATTTGAGGTTCTCACGGTGGCTACTACGAAGATGGCTGTCGTTTGGCTTCTGCCGACGTTTCAGACGAACATCTTCAAGGCATTCCTCTTCGCTCTTGATCTTAGTTTCCCTCCCTCCATTATCCAATATTCTTTCATTATCCCTTTCTTTTATCCGTGCTACGGACTTCGTTATTTCACAGACTGCAACGGCTTGAAGTTCTGAGTGCGTGATGGTTTCTTCTGCTCTCGTAAGCTGTCCCTGTGTGTCGTCTTCTGCCTTTTAGTGTGCACTAGGAGTGAATTCAAACAACCATCAAACTATGAAACTGGCTCTCAAATAATACAGATGTAATATGTTTTTGTGACTCGAAGGGGGACTTAATATATTTACAAATTTAAGTAGGGATTGTCCCATGTCTGTGCTCTGCATAGACGAGTTTAATGCCTCTCCCTACACCAAATATGTGTACAGTTCGTGTCGTATGGCTAATTTCTTTTTACAGACAAAATATACGTTGCTGGTGGATTAGACGGAAACAATTCTCTAAACTCAGTGGAAGTTTATGACCCGGACACCGACGAATGGACGTTCGTTGCACCAATGCTTACTGAACGTGAGGATTTTTCTTGCCTCGCGTTCCATGGCTTCCTGTACGCCCTGGGTGAGAACTCTGGACATTCTGAGTGATGTTCCTCTGTCCTTTTTACAGAATTTGCTATTGTGAAATGTTTTCCTGGTTTTCTCTGAGTGACTGAGATTTTATGAACAGAATTTTTCTCCTGACATCACAGAGTTAGTTTGTCAGTAATTTTATCCCCGATTTCGATTACATTCTTCCAAAAAGAACACTTAACTAACTAACTAACATCGCACAATCTCTTGTGGTATCTCAAGTTACGTATGCCCCATTTTTCACACAGTCCCAGTTTTAAAGGTAAATATTTTGTTCTTGTAGCACGGAAATTTTCTTTTTGCCGTGCTGTTATCCCCAAAAAGCCGATGGTTTAAAGCAGTCCCTTCGCAATCTTTGCTTCAAGTACGAAAATAAAGTTGTAGCTGTTCCTGGTACTAATACTGACAATGCAAGAGGGAATGAATTTTCTTCGTTGAATTCCATTCATTCGTTCCGTTTACGGAATTACCAATTTTAAGAGCGTAAATCCGTTTATAAGACGGTCGGAGTGTTAAACATCGAAATTACTAGAAATACAAACATCTAGAAAGTTATAATTGGTGATGTTGAAGGTAAGATACGACTTGTGATACATAGGCGTAAAAGGAAGGATAATATTAAAATGTTTTTAAGGAACTAGATTGTGTGGGATGAGGCCAACTACAGACTTTTCTGAATAAGGTAATGAATCTTGTGGCTCCATAAAGGCCAGACATTTAGTGGCCAGGTGACAGAGTTACAAATATCAAGAAGGGCCCCGCTGAATGGGATTAGATAAGTTCCTTTTCGCAGCTTTCTTTAAATGCTGTGACCTAATACGGAATGTGTGTGTCTGTGTGTATGTACAGGAGGATGGAACGATACATCTGACGTGCTCAGTACCGAAAAGTACGTCCCTGCAGAAGACACGTGGACCGAAATCCCTGCCATGAACGTGTATGAACCTTATTTAAACGCAGAAGTTATCGACGATATGATCTTCGTCATCTGTAATTATTATGAACAAGACTACTTCTTCCCCCGTGTCGCATGTTTCGATGACAAGGAAAATCGATGGTTTGTTTATTTGTTTCTTTGTATGAATTTTCAGGGCTGTATAATCACAGACTGTTACTTTCTAAAAGCTCTAGGAAGTGAATCATTTCCGGTCAAAATAACCGCGATCTTGCTGATACTGTCGAAGAAAGTGGCCGACGTTTCAGAGGTTCTTCCTGCTTACTCAGTGCCTTGAATAAATGCGCGAGAAATGTTTGGGAGGAAGGGGGTAGAATGAAAGGAGGCAGGGCGACTTTGCGGTCAAGCTGATTGGTTAAATCAGAGGGCGATTGACTAGGAAATGACAATCAGACGTAAGCCGTGACTGCATTAATAAGAAGCTCTTTGACTAAGTTTCCTTGATCAGTGGCACTCTCTTGGGCAGGAAGTTTCTGGCGTTCAGCACATCAGCATCGCCATAATCTTCCGCTTTCGTCAAAGTGTTAGGCCATTTTCAGGTTTAACGACGCCTACCGCCTCTTGTTCCCATTTCTGATGGAAGTTCATTTACAAATGGCTGTCTCTTGGCGTGTTTGACCACTCAGTCTCCTGAAATCTGTTGACGGAGTTGATAAGGAGCTCCAAAAACATCCCAGAAGACAAATTTCTTCATACTTGTTTGTGCAAGAGCCAGAAATCCCACGGAAATTCAGTTAATTTTGGTTTGTGTCTGTCTTACGTGTAGCAGAACCTCTCCGGAACTATTTTTGATGGGACAAAATATTTTTTGAAAATGTATTGCTAAAGAGGGAAATATTGTCATGGGCGCGTGTCTCAAACAAAACACGCGTATCTCTCCAAAGAAAGATTGTGATTAAATTTATTTTTCTGACCTAAGCTAATGGCTTAATGAAGTTTACCAAACGTCGCTAGCCAGAACACAAGTCATTTGACAGCGTTTTAAAATAGTCATAACCTCTCCCTCCACTTCGATGTAATAAAATGTTTTACCTTATAATAGCAATATGGCCGCTGTTTTATGTGCATGAGTAAAAGAAAGATCACGTGGGAACTGTTCTGAAATATGGTGAGGCAATCGTGCATTGAATTCCGATTGGGGGAATTTCTGTTAAGGTTGTCAGGAAACAAATTATAAGCAACGACATTTCGGTGGAAGCTGTGCCCTTAGCTTCAAGCAGTTTCCCATTCTACACAAAGACATTGATATTTTTAGGTCAACACATTTTACGACTCACAAAGATACTTTTAAGAAAATTGTTAAATTTTACATAAATGCACTGACATTCAAATTACATTTCTATTAAATTTTTATTAAATAAATTATTTATAGTAGAAGAGGCTTTCCTTCGTGAGTTACATCATCTCATGTTTTCTGTACCTGTCAGTGAAATGTGGTAAAATTTGTTTTGAGTGTAGTTTATACTAATGGACGATGAAAGTTTGTTTTCACTTTTAATGTTTCAAATTGCAGGCACCAGGTGGCAGACATGAATGTTCGTAGATGCGGGATGTCGACTTGTGTCATCGAGAACCTACCAAAGGCAAGCGATTACGCCTACAAGCACAGAGACAAATTGATAGTGGAGAAACGCAAAAGAACCTTAGATTTAGAAAATCAATAGTTTTTGCGGTTGATTACAACCACAGCGAACACTTTAAGTTAACTTAAAATTTCTCCTCCATCAATTTGTCTCTGTGCTTCACACTCCGTCCGTCTTAACCAACGGACGTTACGCTCTTAAAATTTGTAATTCCGTAAACGGAACGAATGAATTAAATACAACGAAGAAAATTAATTCCCTGTTGCATTGTTAATATTAATAGCAGGAACGAATTAAAGGATGAAAGAGTTAAAATATTATTTTCGTACTTGTAGCATCAGGAAATTGCGCCTGACATCTGTCGTCTGCTTCATGAAACTGCGTGCGAAATTAACTTTAAATATCAACACTAGATGGACTGTTCCAAACGGCGTTACACAAAGAAGTGACGAAAAGGAAAGCCTACGAAGGGACTGCTTTAAACCATCAGCTTTTTGGGGATGACAGCACGGCAAACTGAAATTTCCTTGCTACAAGAACAAAATATTTACCTGTAAAACTGCGACTGTGTGAAAAATGGAGCATACGTAACTTTGAATACCACAAGAGATTGAGCGATGTTATTTAGTTAGTTAGTTAGTTAGTTAAGTGTTCTTTGTGGAGAATGTAATCGAAACCACGAATCGGGGTTAAAATTACTGACAAACTAACTCTGTGATGACATGAAGAAAATTCTGTTCATAAAATTTCAAGAACTCAAAAATACCAGGAAAACATTTCACAACAGCAAGTTCTGTAAAAATGATAGAGGAGCATCACTCAGAATGTCCAGAGTTCTCACCTAGGGCGTACAGACAGCCGTGGAACGCGACGCAAGCAAAATATTCACGTCGAGATAGCTTTGGTGCAACGAACGTCCATTCGTCGGTGTCCGGGTAATAAACTTCCACTGAGTTTAGGGGACTGAAAAGACTAACATATCCACCAGCGACGTATACTTTGTCTGTAAAAAGAAATTAGCCATACGACACGAACTGTACACATATTTGGTGTAGGGAGACGAATTAAACTAGTCCATGCAGAGCACAGACATGGGACAATCCCTACTTAAACTTGTAAATCTATTAATGATATTGTATTAATGTCCCCCTTCGAGACTCAAAAACATATTACATTCGTATTATTTGAGAGCCATTTTGATAGTTTGATGGTTGTTTGCATTCACCCCTAGTGTACACTAAAAAAGGCAGAAGACGACGCACAGGGACAGCTTACGAGAGCAGAAGAAACCATCACGCACTCGGAACTTCAAGCCGTTGCAGTCTGTGAAATAACGAAGTCCGTAGCACGGATAAAAGAAAGGGATAATGAAAGAATATTGGATAATGGAGGGAGGGAAACTAAGTTCAAGAGCGAAGAGGAATGCCTTGATGATGAAGGCAAAATGTTCGTCTGAAACGTCGGCAGAAGCCAAACGACAGCCATCTTCGTACTCGCTGCCGTGAGAACCTCAAATCCCGCGATTCCTTCAAACGTTCTTGCGTCCTTACACGCGGACAGACAGACAGACGCCTCGCCTTCTGCACTAATTCACAAATTTCTGTTTCAAGCATTTACGTACCATTCAGTGCAGCCGCACTTGCATAGCTTCGCCCTGTGTTCATGGGAGCGATCAAAGACCACTGGTCCGTCTCGCAGTCGTATCTTTCGGCCGTACTGTAAAACTCATGAACAACTCCACCGCCCATGGCGTACACTGAACCTCGCAGAACCGCCACACTTAAATAGCATCTGAAACGAAAAAATGTATAGTCTCTCCTATGCTCATTTATTACGATTTAGATGCATTTCCTCTCGCAGAAAGCAATTGCTCGCTCGTCATTGTTAAATGATGCGATAACGAAACACCAAGATCAAGTCTGTCTTACCAGAAATTGTGTTCATTCTTTTAAAGGTCTTCCGGGGAAGTTTTTCGGTCGTGTGTCTAGTCCGGACTAATGCATGAAATAGCATTAAAATATATTTAATTTTATTTGTGGTTTATTGAACAACTGAGGAAGACCTGAAATCAAGAGGACCTAGTGTCAAAAGATTTCGTATTTTAAGGTTTTAATTTATTTTCAGACATAACAGAGAATAGTAGTTTCTGAATCGTTGGCTGATGAACATTACTTATGCTAAAATAAAATTCCATTTAATACGAACGTAAATTTATGCCAGTTATGAGAGATTCTTACGCATTAACCTCAAAATTCGTTCCGTATTTCAGAACAGTATTTGCTGACACATTCTGATTGATAGCTGACTCATAAGAACTGATAATACATTAAACAACGCTTAATTACTGAACTTTGAAACTAATCTAATCTACTGGTTGGTTGTGGCATTGCCTCAGTACTAGGTCTCCAAATACAGTATGGAAATGTGTAAAACACTTGAACAGGATCTCGACATCAAAGGTACAACAGGCTTAAGATGCACCATATATTTTGTCTACTGAAACTGTTATGATGGATGTCAGTCTCATATTCCCAGGGTTATACATTATCTCCATTACATGTCAATTCTTTATTATTATCTGTGTGCTGTATCAACAGCCTGATGGCCAATTACAGATACAGCACAGAGATGTGCTCACGAACACAATAAAACATCACATTAATAAAGTTAAATATTAGTCTGATTAGAAAATATAGCGAATCACTAAAAAGTTTGGTCTTGAGAAATGAAGTTGCAGTGGCCAGTCAGCCATGTCAGCCCCTGGGCTGTCAACATTTCAGATTTTTCACTGCCACACAATACCACTGACATCAACATATCATTAGTGCCAGGGTGGGGGAGTGTAAGCCCATAAACATAAGTTTCCAAGAAGTAAAGAATAGTTTTCAGAAAGTTGTGACAGATTTGGTTCACTAATTTCTTCAAAAATGTATAACACAATTTAGACATGAGCTTATGGATGAAGTTGTGGTTTTGATATGAAAGTATAGTACCAGACTGCTTATATAGAAGGCTTGGGAACCAAGGCTTTTCAGAACTTCTTTATTTTCGAATTTAATTTAGAATAACACTCATCGAATACCTTCAAAGCCAGTGGTTAGTAATTTTAAACAATTTTTTTAATTTTTATGTAGTGGTGGCTGTTTTGAACATAGCATCATTGAGTTGTTTTGTTATTGGTCTGAATTCAATGTTATATCCCACGTTTGCTTTATTGTTGGTGGACTAATCGATGTTAATGTTGGCATTGTATTCAGAATTTCAAATACAATGTAATTGTCTGTATTCGGCTCTTGGTTTAAAGTTAGATATCTACCCATTCACCCTGCGTATATCTCTGTTGGGCTAGGTTAGATTGTTAGGGTAGACACGTGTGTCTACATAAAATTTAGGCTTTCTGCGTGGTCAGTTCTTGCATTAGGTAGGCACCTGCACATCGGTCTATGACGAATTACTGCACATATAATAGGATTTGTTTCATGCAGTGTGCACGATGTATACAAAATGCCACGAAGTAAATCTAATAGGAAGCCGTTTGTATGTCATTTTCGGCGTTCTCGTCTATTAACTTTTGGCTTCTGCGTTTGTTTAATTCTGCGGTTATAATTTAGTTTAATTTAGACATTACGCTCATGTCATCATTAGAACATTGAGGTTATAAGATTCTGAAGAAGTTAATCATACTGCGTGCGCTCTGGTGGCAAACGTTATGTTGGGGCAGCTGAAACTTTTTCGATCAATTCCAAGCCACGACCTGTGGCTATACTAGTATCCCTGGTTTCAGCGGTAATGGTGCCGTGTTGATGTTAAGTCGCAACAATATTGTAACATTTTTAAATTAGGTATGTAATACTGAGTGTGGATAATGATTTTATACTTTATTATGTGTACTTGATTTGCAAGAAGTGCGTAATCATATTTGTAACCTTTTTTATTGTCCAAAGCCTTGTGGGAAAACTTTGAATATTCTTTTGTCCTCAATTACTTCATGAAGCAATTTGACAAACCTGTCTCCTTCTTTCCTTTGTGGGGGATACAGTTTGTCGGGAAACTTGTTATATACAGATCAGTTATGAATGGAATATTTAAACCTTAGAATCAAAGTATTTTCGGCTAGTAGAAGTAGTGCCCATGACCAGCTTTCATTTTTAAAAAGCCTATTCTGATTAGGGCTTCCTACATAAAGAAATCAGTACTGTATGAATGGTTGTATACATATACTTCAGTAAAAATAGTATAAGTATGTGAGAACATTGTGGAAGTGAAACTTATAAAAATGCAAAGGTATTTTTAGTGCATCGTAGTAAAGTATTGTCTTAAATTTTTATGGACATAACCCAGTCATAAGAATAATGATGTGGTTGCCAGAATGAGGAATTTTGCATTTGAATGCATATCACCTGACACTGCAGACTTTAACTGAACCAAGCCAATGTGGGATGAAAAAGAGTTTTTATAAATATTTTAAGTCTGTAGTGCTTTGTGTTTTCAGGTGATTATAGTAACAGTCACCTAGGATGCAGCGACGAGGAGGGAAGCGGATTCGGATGGATGATCCTCCACCACCAGAATATGAGTCACCAATGACACCACTAGATGGAAGTGGAACAGAATTGCAGGAGCCATACACCTCTTACACCCCCTACAGCAATCAGCCTGCCACCCCGCTGCATACAGGGCATGTCAGGAATTATTTTCCTTGTTTTTTATTTCCAGTTTCCGCTTAATTTTATTACTTCATAAAGCTTATGTTGCATCATGTCCATGTGTTTGTGTGTCTCCACTTAATGGCTTTATAACCATTTTGGATATATTCATGAAACCAGGTACAAACTTCATCCCACTAGTGGACATTCTTAATGTAATGGATGCGTAATGAATTATAAACCTTAGGTGCTCATATTACAGGTCTGATTTGTATGGTAATAGTGAATACAGTGAAGCAACAGCAAGCCAAGCTTACCAGCTATGATCAGACAGGCCAGTATGGTTACCAGAGTCCGTGTAACAGGTTTGTACAGTCAGATTTTACTCTGGTGTTCTTTTTGTTTATCCTCCTGTAATTTCTGAAAAGGAAGGAAATGCATGTGCTCACTTTTTCGTCTTTCCCACCTTTTAACTTTTGAACCAGATGAGATGTGAGGTTCTTACAGATGGGTATCTTTTGGGATGTGTTGAAGGCAGTGAGCTTTTTTGAAACATAAACTATTACCTACCAGACTGCATTTTGCTACATTCCAGAAGACAGCCATCTTCAACTCTTGAACCAGTTTTGAGAATTTTGTGAAATGTGGTATGAGCATCTTTGCGTTGAAGCCATTCCCTTTGTTTAGAGTATCCATTGTGGACTTTTAAAGATCAACATGTGATTATTTTATTTTTGTCTTGGTGTTACGTTGGATTGTAGCACTGAAAGAATTAGTCTGGAAATGTGATGGTATTTTATTGTGTACATTTAGAGTTGCTCCTGAGCTTGAATGTTTATGGAGGTACAATTCCTTGTATTCTTAACTTGATAATATGTGGGCATGATTGGTCATCTTCAAGCTGTCGCTATTCTTACCCTGGGGAAAGATCCCAAATACCTGTTAGATAGAGTTCTGAATGGGACTCAGTGTTATTTTACTGACTGAGCTCTCCTGGGTGTACTGTATACTTGTCTGAATTTTATAACTTAAGTTTGTAGCCTATATTAATTTGAGTGATTCTTTCAAGATTTATGACATTTGTCGTTTCATTATATGAATACTGTGTTCGATATTGTCCATTGTCTTAGGTGTATTAGATATTTTGAGAGTTGGCTGTACGCCAAAGACGTAGTGTTTGTCAAATATACCTGGATAATGGATGATGCCTAAGGTAGAATTTGTATAACTAACTCAAGTCTTGCTCTTCCTCTAACATTATTTTGTTCTATACAAGTTGATGGTGTCTAGCTGGAGTCTTTGCATGTTGCTGGTTCAGTGGCTGGATTAATTGTATTGTGTTGTCATATTTCAGCTGCCCCTCATCGCCAGTGACAACTTTAGTAGTTACCGCACGGCGAGGCGGTCTGTCAGTGGAAGAGCCAAAACAACGACGCCCTGGAAGAAGACCCATTTCAGAGTTGACGGCTGAGGATGAGAACAGCTGTATTACATTATCAGATAAGGGAAGTGGCTACTCCACAGGAGAAGGCACAATGTGTGTCCTGGTTTATCGACAGAAGATCAGATACGCAGGTGCAGCGCAAGTTAAAATATTTGTGATCAGTATCTGTCAATAATTTAATTAGTATTTTAAATATAATGACATAAGTTATGAGATCGTGCGAGTGCAAATGGGAATATGTAATGTTATTACACCGAGGTCCTATTCGGTGTTATCCAAGACCCAAGAGGATGAATATTTTGAAGGATCTGGACGAGCGTATCAATAATACTGAATACCCAACACATACAATTGCACAATACATGACGACTAGCAACCAATGTTTGGAGAGGTACCGACACTCAACGCCTTTTACATTCTTACAGAACACCCGAAAGACTGGTCCATTAATTTGGGACTCAATCTTTAAAACAAATACTTAATATATATTAATGACAAATTTGTTTTGGTGCCAGTGGCCCAGAACATAATGAAAAAACACAGTAAATGCTTTTTTACATCAGATAGAATAATAAGCTCAGACATTCTGGCATTCCTTTGCATGGATTGTGAAACACTGAATTACAAGGGTAGTGCCAATAGTAAAACAAAAGATGTCATTACAGACATATCAGACACAAAATATAACTGTATCTTCAGCACACTCACTTTTAGATCTCAGCAGTCCTGTGTCACAGAATATACTTGGGTCATCTGATGAAATGATTAGAGACACTTTTGTAGCTTCAGTAATGAGCAGTAATCGTTTTGAATTGTTCCTTGGCCATTTACATGTGAATGACAATAGCGCCCAACCACCAAGAATAGACCAGAATTATGACAAACTGTATAAGATCCGTTCCTGTTAGAATTGTTGTCCAAGACATTCAAGGACTGCTACAAGCCATCTAAAGTCCAGTCAATCGATGACTCAATGATTCGATTCAAAGGGTGCTCAGTCTCCGCCAATACATGCCTCAGCAACCCATAAAAAGGGGGTATAAGGTATGGGTACGAGCAAATGCCAGTGGATATTTATCTGAATTTTAGATATAAACTGGAAAAATTGGCCAGACAACAGAAAAACATTTGGGAGCTAGAGTGGTTCAGGATCTAACAAAACATCTTGAAAGAAAAAACCATCAAGTTTTATTTTGACAATTATTTCACATCTGTACCACTCGTGAAGATCCTACAAGACAAGGGACTTTACGCCTGTGGCACAGTGAAGAGACAAAGAGTAGGGATGCCAAAAGATTTCAAGAATGAGAGACACGTGAAAAGAAGTGAATTTCATGTTAGGGCCAGCAACTGTGGCATTACTGGTGTAATTTTTATAATCCTGCCACAGTATCTGCTTATGTTCTCATTTTTTAGTGGTGCTGTTTATAGCAACAACGAAGTAGTGGTCATTCTGAAATCCTGCACAAATTAAAAATGTTTCCTTCAAGGATCACAATAACTTCTAGTCTTTATGTAGAAAACATTACACATGGTTGATCAGTGACCTTTGTAGACAAAAGTTTGCACATATTTGTATAGTATAAATTTAATTTTTGTAAGATTTGAGGTTTTCACAGCGGTGAGTATGAAGATTTCTGTCTTCTGGACCGCACTACACAGCGCAACAACCCAGAAGACAGAAATATTAATTTAATTTTTGCTGTAAAACAAAACAAAGTTTGTTTTTGCTATTGAGACTTAGGAACGAGTTATCATAGTACTTTGCATAGTGAAATATGGCATTGTTTATTCCTAAATATCTTATAAAATTATTTGTATACAGCTGATTGTTATTACTTGAAAGTGGAATTTAACTTGGTTATAGGTGATTTGTTTTGTTATTGTCAAGTGTGTCTTGATTTTTCTCTCATAGTAATCTCAGGTGATGATTTTTTCTCTTAGTAATCTCGAGTGAAAAGCGACAACGTTTCCTATAGAATGTGATAATGGAGGTGATCTCTACAGCTGCTAAGAACCCCATGGAATCCAGGCTCCTTTCACATCTGCAGAGCATCTTGAACATGTACGACCAAAGTTTCATTTGAGAACATGCATAAAACCATAATGACTGTTTTTGTGAGTCAGTCTAGGTGAAAATATCAACTGAAAATTTGTATTGGAGCATTACATTTTGTGTGTGTAGTGCAGAATTTTTATTATACATGCGCTGTTGTTAAATTATTTGGATATAAGTTTGTCAAACCAGCATTGTTTAAATGCTTCATTGTGTGACTAACTATCTGTGTGGTAGAACTCTCCATGAAAAGTAGCCACTCAGATTGTCAGAAAATGTTCCCCTTTTGTGACACCTGAATACTCATTAGCATGTTCACAAGAGACTACCTCTGGACCCTATCTTGAGCCATATGAATTCAGTTCACATCCTTAGATCCTGTCTCTTAAAATCTTTTTTTATATATTTCTACCATAAAAACATCAGGAGCTGTCTGTTTTCTTTGCATATTCTGGCCAATTTTTATGTGCATTTTTAATTTTTCTCAAGCATCATCACGGATACGTTCAGCTGAAACGTTGGTAACAGCCTACAAGACGTACGTAGTGTCACAACCCAGAAGACGCCATTGGAACCTCAGATCTCAGCCTGTTTGTTATAAAGTTACTATCATACCACACTGAATTTAGCGTAATTCACTGATGTAACATTGTCTGCAGTTGTGTTATATTTTATAATAACTAATTTATTACACACAATTTAAATACTTTTTTCAGATGGCTTGGACTGTGATGATCCTGAAATTGCATCCCTTTGCCTTGATGGAATCAGATGTGCCATCCGGATAGCTTGCATTTTCCACACGACGGTTAGCTGATATTCTGTGTTGAACTTTGTTTTGTACAACACAGTTTCTACAGTGTTCCCTAAGGAGAGCTTATTTTAAGTAATGTGCACTTCTTACAAAGTCATGTAACTCTTATTTCAGCTGGAAAGGGAAGCGTGTGTCCAGGCTCTGGCCAGGTTCACATTGCGTACTGCTAACTCACCTATCACTGCGATGAAGGCTAAGAATATTGATACCATTAAAACTCTCATCACTGTTGCTCATACTGATGGTAAATATTTAAATTTTATTTTAAAAACAAAATGATAATGTGCTGGTTGATGCATTACAAGTGACATGATTGGTCGATTGTCTGATATTTGGATCTGTTACTCATTGAATGTTGCAGCCTATTATTTGAAAATATATTCTTTTACCATTATTTATGATAATTATATACTGAAATTGTATTGATAGGAATGACGACAAAGAAGTATTTGGTTTTATTCTTGACATGGAGAACGGACATCCTCGCAGAGGTTTTTCATGATTTTCTTTTATATATGGCACTACCACAATGATTACTTGTCCTAATAGGTAAATTTATGCAGTGCTTCAGATTCACCAAGTTGTAAGTCACATTGGCAAAAAATTCGTAACAGTACTGAAGATAATTGACTCCTTGAATAAGCGACCCATATAATACATGTGATGTTCTCAGTTCTGCAGTTTGTGTCTAAGAAGACATGATAAGTTGTTAAGTACATGTTAGCAGAGCCATTTGCTGTGGGTGGGGTCCATCATAATTTTATTATGATTAATAAATGTTGCTACAAATTCTTAGAAATTCACTTTATGTTTCAGGTAATTATCTGGGAAGCTCATGGCTTGACATAGTGAAGTGCGTTTCACAGCTAGAACTTGCTCAGTTGGTGAGTACTGGAGTTAGACCTCAGTTTATATCTGGACCCAGGTCACATATTCCTTTCCAGATCCTCTGAAGCTGAATCTCAGCTCTTTTGATCGTAAGTACCGTCGAGTTTTCAGTGTACATGTGCATGATGTTTACTTTCATAATTTTAACTTTTCAGACATGTTTTTCAACAGTGCATGGGTGTGTATAGATTTTTACTTGTCTGTCTGTTCATCTGTCATCATTATCTGTTATCATTTGGATAAATGAATCTTAATTAAAATTGGTATTGCATGTTCTTACTAATGTTCATCATCCAAATGGAATTTTGACCATAATGAGACAAAGATGTATCTTATGTGAGACTTGAGGTTTTCATTGTCTTGAAGATGTTGATTGTGATCTTCTGGGTTGTAACATTGTATAATCTTGTGGGTGATTGCCATCATTTCAAAGGAATGTATTCTGACATTTTAAAATGGTTTTTCACTATCCCTGTCAGAAATAATTTTTGTTGTAGGAAAAGTTGAGTTATATTTGATTATTTACTTGCAGCTAGCGTAAAAGAATCAATCGAAGAGACGAGTTCACAAAGCGTTGTTGTTGCAGTGGAGAGAATCTTCACAGGTTCCACTCGATTGGATGGCGATGCCATTGTAGACTTCGTTTGTGCCCTCTGCCAGGTGAGAATACTTTTTCAAGCATGTGCATTATTCTGTACCGAGCCCAGTACTCCACATTCATACTTACATTCATGCCTTTTGCTTACTTCATACATATTGTTGCAGACCAATTCTCTTTTTCTTAAATGTTTTTTCAGTGTTTCACTTGGTGTAGCGTTTAAATATGTTGTGCTTTTAGGGACCACTAAATTTCACAGAATTTTTGTGTCTGTATGGAATCCTAAGAAAAGTAAAGGATGACTAACTACCTTATTCAGGTTTCACTTGATGAGTTGGCACATGTGGCTCATCCGCGGATGTTCAGCTTACAGAAGATTGTTGAGAATTCAGATGTCATAAAGAGTAACACACATTCCCTTAGCGGCCAGTAAAGTAATCTGTCCAAGCATATACAGTTACAAAACTAAATACTGTATATGAACATGACAAAAACTACAACCAGCAAAACAGTCATTTAGAATAAATAGTTTGATAAAATTAAATTAGGAGAAGAATTTATTGAGGGAATACTTAAGAACTGTTATTATCCAGTTGACTTTCTTAAACACTGAAGATCAGGATATACAAAATAATTTTGTTTTGTTTTATTTGGGTGTGAAATATAAATGTAAATATTGTTTTGAGGAAAGAAGATAGATTGCAAGTGCTTGAAAACAAAGTATCCTTAAAACTACTGGCACCTAAGAAGGCTGAAGCAAGTGAACAATGTAGTATATATGATTTGCATGGGTCATGCAGTTTTGTTAAAATAGTGAATAGGGGGCTGCAATGTGCTAGGCATGTGGTATGGGTGAGGGAAACAAGGAATGCATACAGAAATCTTCTGGGAAACCATCTTGGAAACTTTGCACTTGGAACATCAGATAGGTAGTAGTGTTGTATACCTGTAATCTAATTACGGGAATCATAATAACCACATATAGCACATATATGATTAATTATAAGGTAGAATCAGTAGGTTACTAAATAAAGTGTAGTAGTTATATTGTAGACCTTGTGTAGAAAGCAAGACTTTCCATTTCCAGCTGTTCTAAGCAGGGGCGACAGGAAGCCAGATAAGTTCATTGAAAAGGGTTCCAATTATAGTCACAGATAGAGGAGGCCTGCCGAGGTCAAGGGGTCGCGGTCCCCGGGAGTTTATCGTGTCCTCTAATTGGATCCAGAACCACGCCTTGGGACGACACGTTACAGCTTGTTGCATCAGCTTGCATGTAAAAAACTGTCACTGACGTCACAAGGGCGATATGCATTTCGAAGACACATTGGACATATCATTTTACTCGTCAGGGGGAAACTCTGCTGGTCTACGCATTTATCTATATATAGTGAACATTCTTTGTCATATGACTGTACTCATCTGAATTATTAAATAAATCATCAATCGTCGAACGTCTTCTCGTCAGACTAGGCATTGACCTTTAAGCTGTGTATTCAAACCTACCATCGCCGACCGTCATTCCTAGCCGCTCGGGAATATTGCACTCCTGCGGGACTGGCCAATCCCCCGGGATACAACAGTAGGATGACATTAAGGTGAGTGATAGATAAGTTGTGAAAATTGCAGCTGGATAGAAGTGATTGATAGGTTGTGAACGTTGGAGGTGGATAGAACTGGCTGAAATGTTGTGATGATTGAAGATGGGTGGATCTTTCTCAGGATTGTGTTCAGTGGTAAGCTTCGGTATTAGTGGTGTTGATCTTCAGATTCATCCACAACAGTTTCTGTAAAATAATTATATAGTAAAATATATGGTAATGTCGTAGGTCAGCAGGTCAGGCAATTACTTGCAGAGGCCCAGGTCTGTTCAGCTGGATTTGGGGTGGATAAAGTGGCACTAGTACAGATTTTTCTTTCACTGGTGTTCCATATTCACTCATACATCATGGGGGGGGGGGGGGCAGACAGACAAAGGACCCATTAGCAGCTGCAGTTTTATTGGGGATACTAGGAATGACCCGTACTTCAAGTGCCTGAGCACAGCTGGTTCCATCTTTTTTGTTGGCTCGATCTATAGACATTTTAGGTAGGACTCCTTGGACGAGGGATCGGCCCGTCGCAAGGCCTCTACCTGTACACAGGACAGCACAAGACAGAAAAACGCGGACAAACATCCATGGCTTGAGTGGGATTCGAACCCACGGTCCCAGCGACCAAGCGGCACAAGGCCCACGCCTCAGACAGCGCGGCCACTGCGGACCCCAGTTTTGTTGCGACAAAGTCTTAACTTGCCACAACAATAACAATTAAAAGTAAATGTTCAAAGCAATATTATTTTATGTTATATTCTCTTGTGGATTTGTGATACCAGAACTGAATTGTGTTTCACTCTATAGGTTGGATCAGACAAGTTGTTTGCTGGTCTGCTGATCAAGCGTGTAGTGCAACTGGAGCTCATCCAGACAAATGACAACATCGTCTTTTTTCCTGCAACTTCACGGAAGGAAGATCAAGAAAACTTGGCACTTGCTCAGGTAGTTATGTTTCACATAGAGAAGAAGAAGAAGAAGAAGTCAGAGAATAGGAAAGAATGGATTACAGATGAGTTACTGATCATGCTGGAGGAAAGACAGAAACTTAAAAACTCTACCAAACCGGAGGATCAGCGGCAGTACAGAATCCTGTTAAAAGAGGTGCTAGACAAGAGAAGGAGAACTATCCCAGAGATATTTGTGGAAAAGTGGAAGAGGACATAAAAAAGGGAAAGATAGAAACAGCATAGAAATGGTGAAAACCTTTTTTGGAAGCTGCAGGTACCCAGGAAATTCAGTAAGAAGTGAAAATGGTGAAATCCTTTATGGCGAGGAACTTGTAACAAAAAGATGGAAAGAGTACATTGAAGAGTTTTATCAAGGAGAGATAAGTGATGAAACAACTATTGAACTAGAAACTGAAGTAGATGATGAACTTGAAGATCGTATAACGGAAGAAGAATTTGAACTAGCATTGAAATCACTGAAAGACAAGAAAGCACCGGGGATTTATGAGATACTCATCAAGGCGGGAGGAGAGAGACTGGAAAAGAGATTGTACGATCTGATCTGTGATATCTATGTACAAGGGAAAGTATCCGCAGATTTTGAGAAAAGCATCATAGTTCCTATCCCAAAGAAAGCTGGTGCAAGTACATGCGAGCAGTACCGAACACCAAGTCTAGTAACGCCTGCCACCAAAATTGTTACAACCATTATTCTTCGCAGGATGGAAAAGAAGATCGAACGTAGACTGACGGAAGACCAGTTTGGATTCTGGAAGGGCAGAGGCAGTTCTAGCTTTGAGATTAATTGTAGAGAAGGACAAGGAAACCTTTATTGCATATGTTGATGTTGAGAAAGCATTCGACAATGTTAAATGGGGGTTGGTGTTTGAAATACTGAGGAAAGCAGGCGTTAACTATAGAGATCGAAGAATAATTTGGGAATTGTATGGGAATGAATGGGCTGTAATCATTCAAGGGAGCCAACAGGAAGAGGCAAAAGTCAACAAAGGGGTGATGCAAGGATGTGCGCTATTTCCTATAATATTTAATGCTCTTGATAAAGTCAGAGATGAAATCACTGTAGGAGTGAACATACAAGGAGAGACGATAGACATGCTCCGATTTGCAGATGATATTTCAATATTGGCAGAGAGTGGACAAGACCTCGCAAATATTCTGAATAGATGGAAGGGATTATGGGGAAGGAGTACAAAATGAATATAAACAAAAGAAAAACTAAAGTTATGGCTTGCAACAAGGATGGAGACGTGCATGCACGAATATCTGTAAACAACCGGATGATAGAGGACATATTTGGGGAGTAAGATCACTAAGGATGGGCGAAGCAAGAGAGAGGTAGGCTGCAGAATCAACCAGGCAAAAAATGCATTCAATATGAAGAAAAGGCTATTGACCTCGGATAATATCAGTGTTGAGACTAGGAAGAGGAGTATTGCGCTGTTTGGGAGTGAAAGAAAAGAAAAGATTGGTCTCCTTTGAGATGTGGTGTTATAGAAAAATACTGAAAATAAGATGGGTGGATAAAGTTATCAATGCTGAAGTATGCAGAAGGATAGGTGAGAATGGAAGCCTGTGGAAAATGTTGACTAAGAGAAGAGATGAACTGATTGGCCACGCCTTACGACACGAAGGGCTGTTAAAAACCATTATAGAAGGGAAGAGATGTATAGATGACTACAGTACATAAAACAAATCATTGGCGATGTAGGCTGCCAGAGCTATCAAGAAATGGAAAGGAAGGCAGAAAGGAGATCGGAATGGAGAACTGCTGCAAACCAATCTTAGGATTTAATACTTTAGAAGAAGTAGTAGTTTATACTTAATTGAAACCAAATGAAAGTGGGGTTTTTTGTTGATAACATACTGCTTGGTGCAAAATAATTATTTTCCTTGAGCAATAGCAATGAGTGGCTCTTTGGATTTGATTGAAAATCATATAAATTGTGTAGGTCATTCCTAAGTGTGTGTTTAGTTGATATGCTACAGAGAAAAATATTTCCCATTTTGAATGTTAACATTAAGTATTTTATTTGTAATCAAATCACATTTTTTATCAGAAACTTAACCTGTAACAGTATTTCTCACAGTGGTACTTATCTGTCATTAAAGCTACAGTGAGACCAAAAAATCACAAAAGAAGAAACTGAAACAGTTTGAATTGGATGGTGTTCTTTAACTGTACAGGCAGACCTGCTGCATGTAGAAGCTGGCTTGTCAGAGCAGCAGAGGGACCTGAACCTGAGCTCTAAACATCTCCTACTCCTTACTGATTGTCTTCTCCAGTCACATCGCTTTGCTAAGGCCTTCAATTCGAATCTTGAACAACGGAACCTACTCTGGAAAGCAGGTCAGCAAATTATATTAAAATGCTATATTTAGATTTAAAACAGTTCCTTTGTTATCAGCTGTTACATTTTAGAAACATTCTGTATTTAGAAGTTTTAAATTAAACCTCTATATTAAAACATTTTACTGAGATATTTTTCTCATTGTCAACCAGATTAATGAAGTTCATTGATTGAAGCATATCAATTTAATCATGTATCTAAACTCTTATGGGGTGAATAGTTTGTATTTCATCTTCCCAGGTCATTGCAGATGCTATATTGAGGGTCCGTATGTATTGGAATCCATATATAGGACAGGCAATAGGTGGCAAGTGGGAGAGCAGGCTGCCTGCAGCCAAAGTTGAACATTTCTGTGTCTGCAGGTTTCAGATGTAATGCAAAAGCAAACCTTTTGAAGCAGGAGACTCAGAGTCTAGCTCGTGTACTTCGGATCCTGTTCAAAATGCACGGCGATGAAACGAGGCAGGACGCGTGGCCGACCATCCAGCAGCGCCTTATTGCGGTATGTAGCGAAGCATCGGAGTACTTTCTGTGCCTCCGATACGAGGCTCACCCTGATTCTTCTCCTCCTGGTCCTTAGAAGGACATTCAAGACATCTGATATCAGTGTAGGATAAAACAAAGCTGTCCCACTATACACCATGTAGGCGCTTGGGGGGAGCTCTTACTCATTCCTGACTTTGGCACTAGATGGGGGTGAGTGGTCAGCATCACACCCCAGCCACACTTTTCTTACGGGAAGAGGACCCCTAACACTCATTAGATAGGAGGCTGGATGGACCTCAGAGCTGGTCTGGATGCAGAGGCTGAAATAAAATTCCTTTGCCTCTGCTGGGCATTGAACCCCAATCATGTAGTCTCTATTCACACACTGTAATGACTGAGTATTTGTATCACTTCAATCTTTGTTGTTTTGTGGCACCCAACCTGGTTCCATTGCTGTTGCAGTTGCTGGATGCAGTCACTATATAAGAACTTTCAGTCTGAAAATTGTAGCTCATTTGAAATTGATAATTTTATTTATTTTCCAGTTTGCAGCCCATACATCCAGTTGCTATCCCCTCCTCTGTCAAATTACGTGTTTTGACTTGGAACCGGAACTTCGTCCTGTATCACGCCGATTCTTTTCGCGTATCGGACCAGTTTTCAACATTGCGCTGGGAAGTCGGAAAGGGGGCGTACCGTGATGCTGTGGGACTGGGCGAACTTGTACTCGCCCATCAATCATTACCAGCTGGAACATCCAGAAAACTACAGTTTGGAGATGTCGTGCCCTTCACCGAATCTAGGTCATGATGTGAATGACAGGGAGGGTTGAGCCTGACCTCACAGCTTTAAAACATTGTTTGAAAGTTGATACTTTTTTTCTGCCTTCAGTTATTCATCCTTCCATCTGTGTATCAGACCTTATGTCTTCAAGCTCTGTTCTTGTGTCGTTCTCTGCCCGGCGGACACACACGGACTCTCCGCCCCACTGCCTCATGAAGGCCTCGAAGCCAGCGACTCCAAAGATCGCGGAGATGGCAGAGATAGGTCACTCCGAGCCACGAGGCATGGCATTAACTTTTTTCAATTTGCCTACTCAATGTAGTAAGTCCCATCTTGAATTTCCTTCAAAGAAACTCAGATATTCCCTAGGCCTACCTGAAAATGACTCGACGTTGCGGTAGCCGTGACGTCGATAGAGGTGCCCCGAATCAACTCAGTTTGGATGTATCATGATTTGAATTTCAACATTCTGTATTAACTAGCTTTCTAAATGGAGAAAAGCCACGAACTCTGAGTGCCCATGTCCATGATTAGGTAATCGAGCCAGCAAATGAACTTGATTCCACGTGGAAACAAAGCACCGGGTGTTCCACGAGAACTGAATAGTATTCACGTGCATCTAATGCAGGCATACTCTGTAAAAAATAAGTGGAATCACTACAATATGGCTGACACATTTCAGAAGGCCACGCTTGGCCACTGCACGCACGTACAATGGGAATTTGAGACTGTTGGTGGAATGCATTGAAACTGACACATGGAAATGCAGTGTAAATCTTTGTAAACATCTTTTCTTTTTATTTGCTCTCTACTTAAATTCAAGTTACATACAGGAATTTGTATCATAATGGACTAAACAAAGAAATCAGTACTGAGATACACTTAAACAAAGAAACTGTATTATTCATGCAGGATTTGAGGTTTTCAGAGCGGTGAGTATGAAAATTGCTGACTTCTGGGTTGTTGCGCCGTGTAGTCTGGTTGATTTCCACCGATGTTTTTGAGATACATGCTGCCTTCATCATCTGGGTGATAAATATACACCACTAGACACGCCCACGCTCTCCTATTGGTCGCCAACGACGCTTGAGTTGCTCCGATTGGCTCGGATCAGGCTACTCCGGTTACTCACCGGTCCCTATTAACCTGGTCCTTTCCGCTCGATTGGCACATTCATCGTCCTAATGACGGAGGCAGCAAGGACCTCTGAAACTTCGGTGGAAATCTACCAGACTACACGGCGCAACAACCCAGAAGACACCCATCTTGTGTATTAATCATTTTTACTAGAGCTTATAATATCTTGAAACGTAGAAGTTAGGCCGATTGCAAGAGACGCAGAGCAATTTATGGAAATTTTCAAAAGGAATTTAGTTCCGTGATTCACCTCAAGCGGATTTGGCGATAACCGTTCACGACTAGAGGTTTACACGAAATGTAATATAAGGAGTTATTAGAAAATCTTATTGGTGCCAGTCTTAACGGTGAGTGAAGTTCCATGTCAATATCCAGGTCCATTTTAGAGGATTCTGGAACATTAACTACGCCGTAAGAAGAATCAGTTTCGTTAAGTGAAGTGAAAAAATCCAGATTAAAATAATCGAAGAGCTGAACGGTTGGAGATCTTTGTTTGCGGAAATTGCGGTTGTAGACAGACGGTTTCATGGTTCCATAAAAGAATAAATAGCCATAATTCTGGTGATTCTCATTATAAAGAGAAGGTACAATGTATTTTAATGCTAACATGTAGGGTGGTTTCAGAATTAGCAGTTCTTTTTCGTGGTGAATCTTCTCGAGGAAGAAATGGTTCCTGCCGTCGATTAGTTGGCGCATGCGCAGGTATATCGGCCTCGGCTCTTCGCTCCGCTGATTAGGTTGAGCATGAGATGAAGGCAGGGAATCGAACCACGTGTACGGCATTCTGTAAGAAACACAAACACAGATTAAACGATTGTGCCGTGTTCAGTGCAGGGAATTGAAGTGGGTGCAAAATTCCAGGGACCTTCGGCTACGTCACACGAAGAGGTCAAGAGGGACGAAGGCGCCATGTGCTCTGTTACTTTCCCTCAGACTCCCCTATCCAGATTTCTGGATTTCAACGAAATTTCTTTGTCTGTTTGTAACTGCAACTAAGCTCGGAGATATTTTGCGGAAATCAAGCTCAGGCCATGCATAAGGCAGAGGTCCGTGGTCTAAGTTGTGCTCAAAGAATTGTCATACGACAAATGTTGTGATTGTATGTAACCACAATCTGACATCGGGAGGCTCCCACCTAGCAGAAACTGCACCCCCGAGGACAGTGGGTTATCGCTGTGTCAAGCACAGAGAATCACCGTACGCTATTCAAGATTACAGAACCTCATAACCTGATAAGGCGTTTCAAAATACCCGAAGAGCGCACATAAAAGTGCAAGAACAACGATTTTCACTATAACAGATTCTTGATATGGCAAATGTTCCAAAATCCTTTCGAGGAATCAGATTTACAAAATGAAGTACTCGTTAAAAACTTTCGAATTTATCGTCCAGTGGGGGGCTCTTAAACTGAGGGGGTGTGGCTGGGCAGCGACCCATTTTGACAACCGTTTACCTCGCACGGTTTTCGACACGGACACATGCCGTTTTTTTTTTGGAACACCAAGTGCAACAGACAGACAGACAGACGTAAAGAACACGCTGCCAATAACTTATCCTGTTTTCACGTTGAAGTGCTATGCTTTATGCCTGTCAGCAATCGACTGGGATTCTTCGAACGAAGAAACAAAAGTCATAAAACAGTGGACAGTCGTTCATGGAGGTTTCGCTTTTACGGAGTCTCACGAGAAACTCAGCGAGAGAAACCTCGATCAAGATAACAGTCTCCGGGTTCAGATTTGATATTTCTTCTTGCAAACGCAAATTCACTCTCGGCAACGAAAAAGATGATTCAGAAGAAACAGCAAAATTGCTCGATTAAGGGAAGTGAACAGACGATGGCTCTCGGCTGGAATAAACGTAGGTTTTAGTAATCTGCGTTTACGTAATTTCAGGATTACGTCTGACTGAACAAGTCGCTGTGACTGACGGCATCAGTTTCGGGTTGAGCAATAATTTATAGCACGGCGAGAAAGACGCATTTTTACTGTAAAGCTTTTAAGATTTCTCTTGAGCTTTCCTTCCGCTTTGAACACAGAAGATTGTACCAAGCATCCAAAAATATCGTAAGAATACTTCAGACCTGTTTAGGGACTCCAGTTTTGTAGCCGAGGATTTTTCAAGCGACTCTGAGTAACTTCAATATTCTGACTTCGCCATTGGACCTGACCCTGAAACGAGGCTTTCTCAAAAGTGTTTTGCAAAACTGAAAGCGTACGAATACAATCGCACAGCCACAGTGCGTTGGACCTATTTTGCGGGCGCTGTCACTCAGCCACGAGTGAAGGACACCACCACTGCGCTCTCTGGAGACCGACAATCTAACTCAACTCACTGGTAGGAGAACCCGCAGGTCCAACGCCGACAACACCAAAGTACGAAACCGCCCACGATCCTGCGCCAACTTCGTCTATTTGGCATCCCACCTCCCTTCGATCCATCTTGATATTATCCTCCCATCTCCTTCCTGGTCTGCCCAGTGGTCTACTTCCAGAAGGATTCCCTTCCAAAATTCCGTACTCACCCCTTGACCCCTACCCCCTGCGTGTCTGGAGTCCGACTGTGTTGTTAATTCGCATTAGAAACTTAAGATGGCGAGGTCTTTATTGATTAAGGGATTTCCCTATCGCGGGGCCCCAGGTTAATGTTCACTTCCTTACCTATAATGAGCCTCGATGTTGCATTCCGTTCCATTGACTGTCACCGCCTCCTCGTGTGGGGTAATCCCGACTTGTTTCAGCACCAATCTAGGGCAAAGGTCAATAACATTTGCCCCAGAGATGGAATAATCGCTTTTAAATTTCTCAGTTCTCTTCTTGACGTTGTTCATGAATGTCCTGCACAGACGATGCAGTTTGATGACTTTGTTTACCGGATTTGGGTTAAGCATGGCTACCCCCAAGAGGGTTGGCGAATTGTGGGCCAATCGCAGGAACCTGAGGAACCCGTCCAGCACCCTGCCGGCGTAGAAGCACCCCGGAAGTCCAGAGCCGGAGTAAGGGCTGTTAATGTGTCTCCAGGTAACGGCTCTGACCACGCGGTACTGCAAACAAACAGAGCAACTGTAAGAGGGGCAGCTGACCACATCGGCTGTCAACTTAAGTAACGATGACTCTCGTTTCCTTCAGTTCGCAAGTATTAAATCCTGATGCCGTTATTCAAGTAATGACCAGCTGTTTACAAACTCTGCAGTTGGTATGTCGTCGTTTAAATCATCGACGAATAAACAATGGATGTTGCTTTGGGTGGTTTTACTGTTCATACTATTTGTAGCCGACTCTTCTTTATAAGGAAAGTAAGGAGAACGGAGACCGGTGGAGGGCCTTGGTTAATTCGGTGATGAACCTTTGATTACATAAGCCATCTGATTAGTTAAAACTGGGTTGCAATTTTAAGCTGACAATGTGGAAACAAGGAGGAAGCATATTGGAAATATCACTTCCGTTTTATCAGTGATTTGGTTTCCGTGTTTCTAACTAGTTACTTAACTAAATGGATGCCTTACGGAACCCGAAGTTTCATCACCGAATTAACCAAAGCCCTCCACCGGACCCTGTCCTGGGTCAACAAAATCCAGTTTCCTTCAACTCTCATCTTCCATAGATCCCGCCTGACATTATCCTCCCATCTACGTCTAGGTCTCCGCAGCGGTCTCTTCCCCTCAGGCTTCCAAACCAATACCCGGTGCAAACCTCTCGCCCCATCCATGCGCGCTACATGCCCCACCCATCTCATTCTTCTCGACTTAATCACCCTCACAATACTGGGGGAGGAGTACATATTTTTAAGCTCGTCATTGTGCAGTTTTCTCCACGCCCCATCGTCTTCTCTCCTAGGCCCAAATATCCTCCTCAACACCCGATTCTCAAACACCTGCAATCTGTGTTCCTCCCTCTGAGTGAGAGACCATGTTTCGCACTCATACAAAACAACAGGCAAGATTATTATTTTGTATAGTTTAATTTTTGGGTTCTTAGAAATCAGACGGAAATAAAAAGTATTTTGAACTGAGAAGTAGCAATTTCGTCGTGAATATAATTTTGATTCGTCATTGTTTTTTTACTGTTCCGAAAGACGCTTACATAGTAACAGTATCAGAACTGTAACCTGATTGTCGACCGGTTTCTAGGTCGCTGACAATTTACTCTGGTCGATTAAAGACTCAAAGTCGCGTTCATTGCTGTCGTAAACCACGTGCACTCTTAGCTTCGTGTTGTTTATGTGACGAGCAGTCCTCGGCCTTGAGCAGTTTTCAGAAGCGCGTCCGAATCTGCCCCGTCTCAGTCCGCGTCAAACAACAGGAGTTACGCGTTTCTTTTAGAAGCAGAAATGTTAAAACCCTCGTCAACACTATTAAGGTTTTGTTCGTGACTCAGTGCGCTTCAATTTCCTGCGAGTTGTTACAAAGATTCAGTCCTTCCCCGCTTTCTTACCTGACGTTTCATAAGCATCAGTGCAATGTAATGTTGATCCATTAGCAGTTGTTGTTCAGTTGGTCGACCTTGTCCTACACGGGGCAAGTGATTCACCCTAGCTGATCTGAAAGGCTGAGTGTTTACCAGAAGTTCTTCCAATGTTCGACCTTCTTCAAAACGAGACACGGCGTCCACCATAGCTCGATCAATCTTGGCACCCAAGGTCGAGAACCCCTGATTGAGAACTAAAGTGGCGACTTCGCAGAATCGTCTGCACACGGGCCTCACACGTCTAGCCAAGTCATCGTAAGAGCAGTTTTCGAAAATGCGAGCCAGCGCCTCTGGCGGCAAGTCCGTGATGTGCAGTCCAGAGGGATCCTGTTCCTGTTGACTGCAGGATCCAACTTTATCCGGCCTTTCGTTGCGACGTTCAAGTTTTGACTTGATATAGCGAATAAACTTGTTCATCCCGAAATATTCCTGGTGGTTAAATTATTTTATCTGAGTTAAATATTCACGGTCTACGATTAATCGCTTGTTCACGTTTCTCGCCACACAAGACGTCAACTAGCCGTTTATAAGAGACAGTCGACAATGAGAAGCAGTAATTATAGTACAACAATGCACTGACGTCACGTCTCGCAGTTTACACTTCCAACAATCAGTTTGATCACCAAGTTATGTATTGTCGTAAGGGTACAACGATCCTGAACCAACTGCATCAGTTTAACATCGTGTAATAAGAGAACATTATCTCGTTCGGTAGAATTGAAAGGCTTCGACGTAAATCGTTCCTTCGTTGGCTTTTTCAAGGCGGGCTACGTACTGCGAGGTAGACCCACTATGAAACCTGTCGTTTGGAGTAGGCGACCGGTTTAAATCGGCCACGTCAAAAAGCATTACCGCATTTATAATCCAGCGGTCTGTGCGTCAGAACCCACTTCAAAACGCATGAAGGCAGCGTGGACCTCTGAAATGTTGTTGGACATCTACCAGACAACACAGCACAACAACCCAGAAGACAGCGATCTTCAGACTCACCGCCATGAAAACCTCAAATCCCACATAGTCTACTAGTACACTGGCAGAATATTGACTGTAGAAATTAATGTGTTTGCCTTGACAAACTCAGTGCACAACTGTTATCACTATGAGTACTTTGCCATCTAGTGAGGGAAAAATTATCACAAACTTCACCTACAGTCAGTATCAGCCATCAGTGGATTTCAAGAGAAGAATTTTATACACTCAGCAGTTCAATATGACTAATTAATTTGGTGAAAGCTCAATGGATTTCAGTGAATTTCAGTTTAAAGATGTCTGTTCAGGATTTACAAATGAAACTGAAAGCCTTAAACCGTCAAGTTCTGGATGAAAGTTTCCATCGTTTTAATGTGTACTGTACCAGTTACCAATCTGTGTTATGTAGGAGTGTATAAGTGTACAGACTAGATGGAGGGGTGAAGGCATCAGCAGAAGTCAACTTGGATCAGCCAAGCACTCACCTGAGATGAAAGCAGCAACCGCTGTAAGCTCCATTCCATAAGCCAAGATGGAACAGAACCAGCCTTTTGTGGGCCATTCATATTTCTTGCCTCAGCCTTCCAGAACAAAGGAGACTCTTAAGTCACATTAAGATTGAATGTTTCTTTGGTGTCAAAACTATTACCTGATGTGTTTATACTTTGGGTTTGAGCAGCTGTTGAGAGTAAAGGGGGGTTCACACGGAGTGGTGGACCAGGCGAGAACACTGCTCTATTTGAGTGAGTCACACGACCTGCTTAATAACGCCGGTCTCCAGTCCCCACTTGACTTCGCAAATGCTTCTTCTCGCCTTCAGAGTCACGGTGTTTGAAAATGGCACACGACTGACTTGGTCGTGATCACTCCAACATGCCGGAGTGGTTACGACCGCTGTCTTCAAGGTCGTATACTACCAACTGTGCAACGACCACTAGTTCCCACTCGGTAGTGAGCACGACCTCCGGTGCTCTTGGTCGTGTTCTCGCCTGGTCCACGACTCCGTGTGAACCCCCCTTATGATGTAGAGTAATTCTATGTTGACTGAGGTCACATCTCAAGTGTAACGAGTTTGTCATCAAACACCATATGGCATGTAAGCCCTGATGACGGAGGCAGTATGACCTCTGAAACGTTGGTTAACATTGACCAGACCACACAGCGCAACAACCCAGAAGACAGGAATCTTCATACTCTGATGACGGAGGCAGTATGACCTCTGAAACGTTGGTAAACATCGACCAGACTACAAAGCGCAACAACCCAGAAGACAGAAATCTTCATACTCATCGCCCTGATGAAGGCGGCAGTATGACCTCTGAAACGTTGGTTAACATTGACCAGACCACACAGCGCAACAACCCAGAAGACAGAAATCTTCATACTCTGATGACGGAGGCAGTATGACCTCTGAAACGTTGGTTAACATCGACCAGACTACACAGCGCAACAACCCAGAAGACAGAAATCTTCATACTCATCGCCCTGATGATGGAGGCAGTATGACCTCTGAAACGTTGGTAAACATCTACCAGACTACACAGCGCAACAACCCAGAAGACAGAAATCTTCATACTCTGATGATGGAGGCAGTATGACCTCTGAAACGTTGGTAGACATCGACCAGACTACACAGCGCAACAACCCAGAAAACAGAAATCTTCATACTCATCGCCCTGATGATGTAGGCAGTATGACCTCTGAAACGTTGGTAAACATCTACCAGACTACACAGCGCAACAACCCAGAAGACAGAAATCTTCATACTAAGAATCGCCCTGATGATGGAGGCAGTATGACCTCTGAAACGTTGGTAAACATCTACCAGACTACACAGCGCAACAACCCAGAAGACAGAAATCTTCATATGGCATCTCGCTTGAACTTAACTTTCCAGAATGATTCATTTTCTGATTCACCTGTGCCAGAGAAATCGAGAATTTTGTATGATGAACCGTTTCTATAACAAAGCTGCACTTAACTGGTTATTTCAGACATTTAAAGAATGAATCGCTGAGCACAGTGGATATTTCTGGCACACAATATAAGTGTTGTTTTCTGATTTCAGTGTTTTTTTATTCTTAGACCATGTATCAGGAACACGTTGCTTGGCTTTTTGATCACTCTGTATATACTAATTTTATTTGTCACTTAGCCTTCCAGTTAAATCAACGCCATTTAAAGAAAGTTGTTTATGACAAAGGAAAAGTGTGTTCACATAAGTGAGAATGTTGACCAGGAGCTATCAGTCAGTGCAAGCCGAATTTTGGCCATAATTAGGGTTTTGGAGATGTATTAACATTGTAACTTTATTATCTAAATCTGAAATTATTCTATTTGGTTTACTATTCCCCTACTGAAACCCAAGAGATTGATTTTGAATGAGTGTGAATGGCCTCTGGCGCGGTATAAAACCCCGTAAGCCAACAAGATATTGAATGGCCTCGGGCGTGGTGTGAAAACCCGTAAGCCAACAAGAGATAAATTGAAAAGACGGATGTATCGACTTACAACACAGTGGTGTATCTTGGATGTGTGATACAAAAATCAGACTGATTTTGTAGTAATGAGATGTATCATGACTTTGTATGGTAAATGCTATCCACATATTTTATAGTTTCATTTGGTTGAAAAATTAGGAATTTGGGGGAAGACACATTCCTGTTAGTCACATGTTGGGCATTTGTTTTTTGTGTGGGAATGAGTATTTATTTTTCCCCAAGGAGTCACATTTATTTCAGAACAGGCTGTAGAAGCCACACACCAGGCAGCGCTCAGCATTCTCACACCTGACCAAACTGTTGTCTTTGCATGACTTTTACTCAGTTCCTTCCTTTGTCTTAAGAGACCGTGTGTGAGGTGATGTGGGACCTGCACTTGCAGCAGAAATCCTAACACCAAAATTTGTGCTGAAGAACCCCATTTCAGTTTGTCTTATGCCTGGTGAGGTACTGCCTATTGGTTGGCTGGCTGACAATTAAGTTGTTGCTCATCCTTGCTAGTCCTCCAAAGAGAAGGCATATATTTAAAGTTGTAAAATACATGATAGATCTGTTTTGTGTGAATTTTGGGAAAACATTAATGGGAGTCTATCAGCACATTCAGTCAGGAGAGAGTGTAGAAGGAAATGATCAGTAGACATAAATTGTAAGTGATTATAGAAGTTTGTTTTGTTCAATAAACCAGTTCCTATGTATGGGCTTGTACACTTTCTCTGATCCTTGCTGTCAAAGCTCTTAAGGTATATTAGGTTTCCCATATTTTTCATTCAACATTTCAAGCTTTTGAGGCTCTTTAAGGACTCTCATAGATTCACAGTTTTGATAATTTTGTTGGTTAATCAAAGCACTTGAAATAAATTGTTTCTTTGTTCTAGTACCATGTCAGAAGAGATAGAGTACATTGATCTGAATCATTCAAACAGAGATTTCTTTGAAACACAGGGAGTCAGATGATGTTCATAAGAACATAAAACATGCTAATGGTAAGAAAGTTAAAACTTCCTGGCCACCACACAAAGAAGGTCCTGGAGGTAAGACTTACAGTGCAGTCATACCACTTTAATCATCGGAAGCTGTCGTATATTGTGGTGTGGTCCAGAGAATGAATAGAGAGAGCTATTTGAGCTCTGAATTATGACAGGCTATGGACAGAAGGAAGCCAGGATGCCTTACCTCATCATCGTGTGGATTAGATTAATTTTTATGCAAGTGGTGCTCGGAGGTCTTTCCCCTCAGAGCATAAGTTGGCTGTGCGTGCACCTAGGAACAAGTTACAACACCAAACCACACTGACATATTCTTCTTAGAGTGAGGAGATACATTACTATTTCATAGAGAATATGACTTAAGGGATTAAATTATTTGATCAGTTATTATGCAGTGCCTGACATAGATAATATTCTCAAACACCTTTAGAGATACAGAAAATTAGGTGTATTATGGAAACTGTTAGGAAAGATTGGATTTAGCTATTCTAATGTCTTGTTACCCTCTGTTCCTCGGTGTGGATGCTGTACTGTGTTTGTGATAGTAATTCCTTAAAAATGACTGGATGTTCCCTGTACTCCCAGATTCATTTTCCAGTTTTATTTGTTTATTTTGTATCCGAATACCATTCAAAGTAGAAATCATTAAATAGGATAATATTAATAACATTGAGATAAAAGAGGAGGTGGGATAAAATTTAATATAGAATAAATATGAAAGTAAATTTACAACATATACAAAACTATATGTGAATCCAATATCGGGCATGAAGAATGGCGTAATTTTCATATTGTTTTGTTAAATTGTGTATGGTTTGAATGATGGAACAGCATACCTTTGCACAGTAATGTCAGCACGACGAACTCCCAGCCATCGCTAGCTTTCCTGACCGGATTACGCTACTCATTGTAGCTCCCCAATTTCCTCACGATGCTGGATTGGCACCTTTCCCATACACAGGTCGAAAGCTCGTGAGAAAATTTCTTCTCCCCAGAGACTCGAACCAGCGCGCATTCCGTCTCCGAAGCACGATGCCTCAGACCGCGCGGCTATGGCGCGGGACATTGTAATGTATATTCTTGTGTTTTCTAGTGAAATGTTCAGGCATCTAACAAATTGCATTTTGATTAGTGAATTAAGTAAACATTCACTAACCCCCACCCATAATTCTTGAAAGAAATGAGCTCTTCAAAATATCTCTACTTTTATGTTTATGTAACCTGTTTCACCAAAAAAAGAGTTCCCACTCCCTCACAAAGGCAGACTGTGAAAAATAATATACACAGCAGATGCACACCGAAGGTTGCTTAGGATAATATTTGGACCTAAGTGTAAAGGAATGGTAGAAGGCTGGATGAAACTGCTTACTAGGATTTATACTTCATAAAATATTATCAGGATAGTCAAATCAAGGAGGATGTAACATTAATGGAGATGACAAGAAATTCATGTAAAATGTTGGTTGAAAGAACTCAAAGGAAGAGACCACTTGAAGACTTATACATGGATGGGACAATTTTATTTGAATGGATCTTAGGGTAATGGTTTGGGGGGTTTGAACCACATTC
This sequence comes from Zootermopsis nevadensis, assembly GCF_977971745.1. Taxonomy (NCBI): domain Eukaryota; kingdom Metazoa; phylum Arthropoda; class Insecta; order Blattodea; family Termopsidae; genus Zootermopsis; species Zootermopsis nevadensis. The sequence continues at coordinate 6,575,339 of NW_028259153.1, read as the reverse complement.
AATTGGTTCAGGACAGGGACCACTGGCTGACTTGTGAATTCAGTATTAAACCTTCGAGTTCCATAAAATACAGGAATTTCTTGACTAGCTGAGTGCACATTTAGTACCCAGTTGATTATGTTTCAAGATCACAAATTAATTTACAAAGATTCATGTATGTTCTTACTTGGCAGAAGAAACAGAATTCTCAACAAATGCAAGTGCAGCGTCAAGCCCCTACATTGCTGTCAACAACAAACTTCTTAACAAGACCCAAAAACTTGTTGGATTCTGGAGACTTTTCATCGCCAATCTTCCGGAACAACTTTGCTGCCTCTTCATAGCCACTGAGTCTTGCTTTCCAGAGCTGAAAAATATAGATAAATGAGTTTCGGAGGTCCCAAACATTCACTTTGCGTCCTGCTGTGCCCACAACACAGACTCACTCATTGTGTGTACCTTAAGAACACGCAACACAGAAAATAAATCACTTTTTATGGAATGAGAGACAGATGAGTCACAATTCTAACAAATCAAATTTTCTCTTTGTTTAATTACTGAAAATACCGATAAGTCAGACATTGAAGTGTTTAATGCAATGAAATGCAATGGCTGAGGTGACAGAATGATCCTGAATTGCAAATTTTTATGAATTTTTGTGATGTTAAAAATTTTGTATTCCTGCTTATATTTTTGAATCTAGATTTTGTTAAAGTGACTGCAAGTAGGAACCAAATAAATTATTTTAAATTAATATCTGGACAGGAAATACAGAAGAGTAAACAAAAAATTAATCTTACTTAATGTGGCAATCATTTAATATTTCATTTTAATGAGTTGTATAAATCACACAGTTTTTACTGTCCCCACACACCGTGGACTCCTAGGATCCCACAATTTGCAGTTGCATCCCAACTTCCTGTCAACATGCCATTTACTTCAGGAAAGTACTCGAATTGAATTGTCATGAGTTCCAACTACGGTTCCTGTACGACAACACAATTACTGTTACCAATAAACACAGTGCAAACTGGGCACCATGAAAAGAGTATAATGGTATCTAATGCTAATTTTTTGGAAGTGTTCTTACTGACATATGAGGATCCTTTTAATGCTTAACTTAAAGGTGATATAATACGCTGGTCGTTATGCATTACCTGCCAGTCACATATCTACTTTCAGTGGCATGAGATTAACACACGAAAAACATTGATTCAACACTAATTTATATATTTTTTTGTGTAAGATGGGAGCCTTCCCAACAAAATGAACCTTTAGTTTCAATTCTTATAACAACTTTTCTATCCCCTTTTGTAATTGTTCTGAAGGAATGTGTGCGTGTATTCACATGCACACACAAAGAAAATATCCTGAACTTCGATCTTTAACAAATATTTCATCAAACATGACACAAGACTGAAGAGAATTAAGCGCACAGATTTACACGTGATATTGTAACATCACCAGCAACAGTGAGGCCTGTGGCCTCCGCTCTTAGAACCTCAACTTCAACTTCACGAGTTCCAGTGCCATCTTCATCACTCGGATGTAGGAGTTGTGGGGGTGGAGGGCAAAGCTACAGGAAACTTGTCAAGGTTGAGAACTGTTCACTTAATTTCAGCAAAAGCGCAGATGCAAGCATAAATTGTAGGGTCTTCTTTGTTTGTGGCTTCCTTCACTTGTCCCTAGAAATAAATACGCTCTCAGCTGAATAAGATACTGAGCATTGAGACTGCCAAGGGGCAGCTTCACATGTGAAAATAAATTCAAGATGGCCCACGGGGAGACCAAGAACAAAGCTGCAGGAATGATGACAGGCAGAAAATAAATACTCTAGATGGAGACACACAAAGAATATCACCGGACCTGACCCAACCCATATTAAAAAAAAATCCCATTCTTTTTTCTTGTAAATTAATTTATTTGCTAAAAACTTAAATACCACAAAGAAACACACAGAAATCCCATCAGATGCTAGCAAGGTGGCTGGTGGAGCAAGGAATGCACAGAACCAATTTCAGAGTTCCTCACTGCAAAGCATTCTTTAAAGAAAATTCATTTTGCCAAAAGATGAATGAACCCACTGCTTTAATTTTCTAATGCGTGTCACATGAGCTCTCAAATGCACTATGTACAAGTAACACGCTGTCAATATGTACCTTATCACAGTTGCTCTGGGATTTTAAAATCTCTATTTATCAATCAAACAACGCTTGCAACTATAAAACATCTCTGCTCAAAAAGGTACCTAAAAAATGAATACGTGAACTTGCCTTCTCAACTCTATCCTTCAGTTTGGACATGAAGACGCTAAAATGGAGGTAACCCAGTGGATGCTTGGAGCTTGCCTTACATTTTTTTTTTGGTACTCTTTGCACAAATGGGCCTGTGGCCACACTCCCTGTAAAAATGTTGTTCACCAACTGGGTTCTGCCCAGCATGAGTGATCCAATATCCATTGCTACTAATTTTCATAAGAGGAAATTTAGTTTTAACATTCACGTGGCCAGGATTTGTCTACACAGTTCGCATTCCCACACCGGGACAGAACCTTCAAATTTGATGGAACTGTAACACAATTTTAGCTTCATGCATAATATCTCCTGTCCGTTTCTAAGCGCATTTTACCCAGATAAAGATGTCTGAGTGAAATGTCAGTTCTCTGGAGAGAAAGATTCTTTGTCCCTACGTTTCATCGGATGCACAGAATATCAGGTGCCAGGATGATCGTGATAGACTGGGAAGAATATGCCTACTTCAAGACATTGGCCTCGAGGGACTGAGAAAACCTAAAAACTAACTCCAGTTAGGAAAGTTGACCTCTAAATTATGACGAAGAGCTGTCACTACTCTACAGCATCAGGATTACTGAAGTTGTATCAGCGCAGACACAAACTGATTAAATGACTTATTAACTGCTACAAAATGCATCTTATGATGGCACATACAAATTTATTTCCTGACTCCGTTGCTGGAACTGAGTAAATTCTACATTCTTTTTATTTCATTGCTAACATTCAGGGATGACAACACTGAATTCTTGAGTGCCTCTGCGTAGGACCTCAACGCTGCTTGTACGTGCTGGCACGTCGCTGGAGTCTTCTCCTGTCAACACGTAATTACCAAATATTTCTATGTCCAATCGGACACTACAACAAGACAGCTGAAAATTCTGAATCTGGAGTCTACGGTTTCGAAACAGGGGTGGAAAAAGTGATAAAGGGAGTGAACATATCATATAAAAACAAATATGACATCTTCATTTTTTTCTATTCTTTTTCCCTGTTTCTTCTCCGTACATTTTATTCCTTCGCCGTTGTTCTGTCTCTGTTTTCCAATGACACGATTCGAATTCAAAAAAAGTTACACAAATAGAAAAGTTACTTTATTAGAAAAGGCATCGCGTGCGCCCCACATTTCTGACTACGGTTTACGCCGAGCTCATAAGGAAGTCGGCGTCCGCTGAATTTCCAAGATGATATACAAAGTATATAAGTAACTCCTCCATCAATCCGGATTGGGGAATCTGAAATGGCACGACGTTTCTTTCAGGCTACTAGCTACGAACTGGGCGTTCGGGCTTCAATTCTTGGCAGGACGGGCATTTCTTTGCCTTTGCCACAATGTCTGGGGACAACCTAGAATCTAGGTAAAGTTATTATAGGTCCATTAACCTAATTAATCAATCAGAGATTGTAAGAAAAAGTAAATTAAACAGCATCTTCTATGACACTTTAAATTTACCCTGAAACATAAGAGTAAGTTGTAGGATAATATTAAAATGGATTGTAATGAAGTTAAATGTTAGAGAGTGTGTTGAATTTGAATAAGGATAATCTTGTGAACACTGTGATGAACCTTTGGATTCAATGAAAGGCGGTGGATTTCTTGAGTGAGTAAGTTGCTATCGGATTCCGATGAAGGACTCTGATCCATGCAAAACAGAAATTAAAAAGTAGGAAGAAGAAATAGACACAGCCTATAGTCCTTTTAGTGCGAAAGAATTTCGTATGTCATCACAATAAACCTTCGTTAGACTCCGTCTTTTGTTTAGATAGTTCTAGATGATTTCCAGTTATCTGAAAAATGTGCAGTAGAAGCCGATACTGACGATGGTTTTGAAGTGGCAGGCTCTAAGCCTCTTTTACAGTCAAAATTTCTCTCCAAATGACCAATATTCATGGGCCATTGACTGGTAATCACATATTAATTATGAACCGATAAGTTGACAGTCATTATAAAACGGCATAGTTAAAGAATATTAACTTAAAATTCAAAGGAAAACGAAGGTGACTGTCTTTTGGATATTTTGTCATGCAGTCTGGCATTAATTTATTTCTTTATTTACTGAGACGAGACAACAGATTTCCCGCGAATAAACTTTGTGTTGTTGGACCAAAAATGACCATTTGCTAATTACATGCCAAATCAAATACGTCATCATTACATGCGCTGTACGAACAGGAAGTGGAAGTGTTGACACGCGCGCTATCTGTGTCTGCGAGCTGAACCTAGCTGCGTGCGTGGTCTACATCAACACTCTCCTGCCATCTGTCGGACGAGGAACTTCGGGACGTTATTGATTTTTCTGTGCTTGAGGAAGGAAAGATGGAGGATGACGACTGTGTCCTTGGTTGTAGCGCCGATCAGTGGTCAATCCAGAACGAAAGAAATTTCGTTCTTACCGCCGTGAGAACTTTAGATTCTGCTGGTGTCCTCGAAGAAATGAAACTCTTCTGTCTTGTAACACAATGGACTCGGGCGGGAATAAATGACGTTATGTTACCACGTCCTGGTTACTGGCGCATTCTGGTGAGGTATTGTCCAGGTACCAGGCAGTTATAAGGCGTAAAGTTTTCTTTCAAGCCCGGCTTATGATCTGTTAAGCTGATTCTGTATTTGATTTTATCTCGGAAACATGCTCTGAGTTCCCCGTTTGATTACAGCTGTCTCATATTTTGTGCTTATTCATTAAAATTCCTAAAAGTACCTTACAAAATACCGTTAATAAATAAATAAATAAATACATCTGTTAACTGAAAGCATGGCATTTGAAGAGGTTGTGTAACCGTTCCCCTCTTCTTTGCTTTGTTGCCAAGAAGGGATCGGGTTCGATAAACGGATTTATGGGACTCTTTTGCTGGGTTTACGGGGTTTAATTAAAGATCGCCTCAGCTGAGGCTTTAGTTATTTATTTTCAGGTGATTGCTGATTTAAATTCTCCGCGCGATATTGGTCAAAGTTAATGTAATACACCGACGAGTCCGTGATACCGTTTCAACTTGCAACAACTGACGACTCCTCTCAAAAGAAGTCTGCGTCTCAAATATATTAATTTCTCCCACTCATTCAGAAATCTTAAATTTTGTAACATCATTGGTTCGACTTCCCTTAGTTTTGTGATTGGTGCGATATTTTAAATTCAAGTCTCTGATTGGTCGGTTCGATTCCCGAGGTCAACTCTGACAGTTTACATCGCGTGGTGACGCTAGGTCACTTATGCCTACTTTTGCATAAACCCAATTAATAGGGGTCCGACCTCCCAGGTGTGAAATACTGCAATGGCCAGTTACAAGAAGTTTCGACTCCTTGGATGTGGATTTTTCGAAAGGACAATGACAAATGTTCCGCTGACCCTTCGCGACATGTGCGGGAGTGAATGTATTGAAAACGGAAACATTGCTTCATCCTTGATGGGTGGTCATAGTTCGAGCTCGACCTCATGGCTAGACGATTACAGTTGGTTCTTCCTCAGGCACATGGCACAATTATCCGGTATATTGGAGCAAATCAGCCAAATGTAATTTTGCAATTTTTTTAAATATCAGACGTAGTTCAGAAATCGATAAAAAATTCACAGTCTGTTGCCTTCATAATGACGGTTTCGTAACTCGAAACATGTCGCCACAAGTGGATTCATTTAATACAGGACGCAAGGTGAAACTGCTGTGTGTTAATGAATGGTAATATTTTAGATAAAATTAAACGTCTTTAAAATAATTAATTTCAATAAGACTTCTTGAGCAGAAAATAACGAGGCGAAATAATTTGACCTTCTTTGCTGCAAACAATATTTCTCTTTATTTTTTGTAGCTCCTACATCAATTCTTAGTTTTCTACTTTATTTCCGTAAGGAAAGTAATTAAAATGAATGTGTTCGTCGTGGATGTAATCAACTGCAAACTACTGATTTTCCTGTGCCAGTCCAGGTTCGTAGTTCGATTCCCGAACGGGCTGAAACTTGAGATGAAAAGGGTAAACCAGGCTTTGGCGTATTAATCCTGTTTATACAAACGAAGGATGAGATGATATTTGGAACGCCTTACGTCATCCAAATGTGATTGATTTTATGAATTTTGGCATTGTTAATTTATTGGATTGGAAGAGAGTAGCGACAATCACTCGCTTGAACGTCTTTCCTCGAGACCTTCCATAACACTCACAAAGCTTTCGCCTCGTAAATTTGTTTACGAGGCGAAAACTTAAGCCTTTCCAGATGTAGAATGACGGTTGCCCTAGAACAGTCTCCTCACTACGACTGGGACCAATGAAATTCGAATGTGCATTTCGGAGCGTTTGCGACGTTATCCTGTGATTTTGGGGGACGAATCGGATCGCCGCATTGAATTCAAAATTTCAGAACGGTTACGAGTTGCGGGGGTATTTATATCGTGATTGTGTTGTGACGGGGCTCTCAAGTTTTGATCTTCAAGTCGTGCAGACGTGTTCTGTTCGCAAAGTTTCAGTACATAAACAGCCGATTCATTGCACTCTCTGAATATCAACATAAAGATATAAACATAATTGTGTCTTTGCATCAGCGTCTCATTTCGCCAATAAATTGAGTGATTTCAACAACAACAACAACAACAACTGTGTCGTGAAGAATTGCACCAGCTCAGCGACTTCGCTGCCCTCCCGCGAGCGTCGCTCCAATTAAGGCCTCTTCGTATTTTCCCTGAGAGTCGGAGATCCTCGCCCACCGACTGACCCTATGTCAAGGTATCCTGAGAAAACCTTTAACCCTCTCCGCGCACCGAAGTAACAAACGTTTTAACCGCACCAGCGCCGGCCTAGCTATTGGGTTCGAACCCGTGGCTACATCAGCAGATGGACGGTTACATTCCGAATCCAACATTTCTTTGCATTTCGCCTCCATCGATTTGTCTCTGTGTTTGAAGGCGTAGTCGCTTGCATTCGGTAGGTTCTTGATGACACAAGTCGACATCTTTCTTCTACTAACATTCATGTCTGCCGCCTGGCTCCTGCAATTTGAAATAATTAAAAGTGAAAACAAACCCTCTTTCATCGTCCATTAGTATAATCTACACTCAAGACAATTTTTATCACATTTCGCGGACACAGTTACAGAAAATATGTATATATATATACTTTTACTTTTGGGGTTCTAAAATATCAGAGATTTCGGTGTAGTAAAAAGAATTATCTTTGCGAGTCGTAAAATGTGTTGACCTAAAAATATCCTTGTCTGATGGGCTGGCTCTGTCTTTGGGTTGAATGGGAAACTGCTTGAAGCTAAGGGCAAAGCTTCCACCGAAATGTCGTTGCTTGTATTTTGTTTCCTGACAACCTTAACAAAAGTTCCTCCAATCGGAATTCATTCCCACACCATATTTCAGAACAGTTCCCACGTGATTTCTCTTTTACTCAGATGCACATAGAACATGGGCCAGCTTGCTATTATAACGTAACACATTTTATTACATCAAAATGGAGGAAGAGGTTACCACTATTTTAAAACGCTGTCAAATGACTTGTGTTCTGAGCTAACTGCGTTTGGTAAACTTCATTAAACCATTACCTTCGGTCTGAATAATAAATTTAATCACACGCTTTCTTTGGAGAGATAAGCACGTCTTGTTTGAGACACGCGCCCATGACAATATTTCCTTCTCTTAGCAAAATAGTCTGTGGGAATTCTGGCTTTTGCACAAACAAGTATGAAGAAATTTGTCTTCTGGGATGTTTTTGGAGCTCCTTACTCACTCCGTCAACAGATGGCAGGAGACTGCGTGGTCAAACACGCCAAGAGACAGCCATTTTAAAATAAATTTCCATCAGAAATGAGAACATGAGACGGTAGGCGTCGTTAAACCTGAAACTGGCCTAACACTTTGATGAAAGCCGAAGTTTATGGCGATGCTGATGTGCTGAACGCCAGAAGATTCCTGCCCAAGAGAGTGCCACTGATCAAAGAAACTTAGTCAAAGAACTTCTTATTAATGCAGTCACGGCTTACGTCTGATTAGCATTTCCTAGTCATTCGCCGTCTGCTTTAACCAATCAGCTTGACCGCAACGTCGCCCTGCCGCTTTTCATTCCATCCATTTTTCGCACTCTTATTCGAGGCTCTGAGTAATCAGTACGAACCTCCGAAACGTCGGTCAGTTTCTACGTCACTACACGGCGCAGCATCTGCAAGATCGTGGATATCTTGACTGGAAATGATTCACTTCCTAGTGCTTTTCGAAAGTAAGATTTTGTGATTATACAGCCCTGAAAAATCATACAAAGAAACAGACAAACAAAGAAACAAACCATCGATTTTCCTTGTCATTGAAATATGCAACACGTTTGAAGAAGTCGCTCCCGTTATAATAATTACAGATGACGAAGATCATATCGTCCATCACTTCTGCGTTTAATTCATAATCATTGAAGTTCATGGCAGGGATCTCGGTCCACGTCTCTTCTGCAGGGTCGTACTTTTCGGTACTGAGCTCGGATGATATCTCGTTCTGTCCTCCTGCACACACGCACACAGATTCAGTAACAGGTCACAGCATATAAAGAAAAGCTGCCAAAGGGAACTTATCCTAACCCCATTCAGCGAGACCCTTCTTGATATTCATTACTCTGTCAAATGGCCACGAAATGTTTGGCCTTTATGGAGCCACAAGATTCATTACCTTATTCACAAAAGTCGGTAGTTGGCCTCATCTCACACAATCGAGTTCCTTAAACACATTTAATAATATCATTCCTTTTACGCCAATGTATTACAAGTGGTATCTTACCTTCAAGATTACCAATTACAAATTTCTAGATGTTTGTATTTCCCGAAACTTCAATGTTTCTTACAAACGGATTTACGCTCTTAAAATTGGTAATTCCGTATAAGGAACGAATGAATGAAATACAACAAAGAAAATTCATTCCCTCTTGCATTGTCAGCTTTAGTACCAGGAACAGCTACAACTTTATTTTCGTACTTGAAGCAAAGATAGCGAAGGGACTGCTTTATACCATCGGAGTTTTGGAGATAACAGCGCGGCAAACTGGAATTTCCTTGCTACAAGAACAAAATATTGACCTTTAAAACTGCGACTGTGTGAAAAATGGGGCATAATTTACTTGAGATACCACAAGAGATTGTTAGTTAGTTAGTTAAGTGTTCTTTGTGGAGAATGTAATCGAAACCACGAATCGGGGTTAACATTAGTGACAAACTAACTCTGTAATGACGGGAGAAAAATTCTGTTCATAAAATCTCAGTCACTCAAAGAAATCAAGAAAACATTTCACAATAGCGATTTCTGTAAGAAGGTTAGAGGAGCATCACTCAGAATGTCCGGAGTTCTCACCCAGGGCGTACAGGAAGCCATGGAACGCGACGCAAGAAAGAAACCAACGTTCAGAATGCATTGGTGCAACGAACGTCCATTCGTCGGTGTCCGGGTCATAAACTTCCACCGAGTTTAGACGATTGTTTCCGTCATATCCACCAGCGACGTATATTTTGTCTGTAAAAAGAAATTAGCCATATGACACGAACTGTACACACATTTGGTGTAGGGAGAGGCGTTAAAACTGGTCCGTGCAGAGCACAGACATGGGACAATTCGTACTTAAATTTGTAAATCTATTAAGTCCCCCTTCGAGTCACAGAAACTGCACAGACACGGCTGTCTCTGTTCATCTGTTTCTTTGTTTCGAATGCACACCATCGGCGTGTCAAAGGAAACGAATTTAACTGATAAAATTTAATATAAACAGCATAAAGTGCTTAAATTAATGCATAATGGAAATGATGGTAATTTATTAATACATCTCCTGTGAAAGGAATTTTATTAAATTTGGTATCAGATATGTACGGAACGAGCTGCCAAGCGGTGCAATACATTTATAATACAATGTGCTGTTTACGTGAGATTATTAACTGTCTCAAAAACATATTAAATCCGTATTATTTGAGAGCCAGTTTGATAGTTTGATGGTTATTTGCATTCACTCCTAGTGCACACTAAAAAGGCAGAAGGCGACACAAGGGACAGCCGACGAGAGCAGGAGAAACCATCAACTTGAAGCCGTTGCAGTCTGTGAAATAACGAAGTCCGTAGCACGGATAAAAGAAGAGTTAATGAAAGAATATTGGATAATGGAGGGAGGGAAACTAAGTTCAAGAGCGAGGAGGAATGCCTTGAAGATGAAGGCATAATGTTCGTCTGAAACGTCGGCAGAAGCCAAACGACAGCCATCTTCGTACTCGCCGCCGTGAGAACCTCAAATCCTGCGATTCCTTCAACCGTTCTTGCGTTCTTACACGCGGACAGACAGACAGACGCCTCGCGTTCAGCACTAACTCACAAATTTCTGTTTCACAGGATTTACGTACCATTCAGTACAGCCGCACTTGCATAGCTTCGCTCTGTGTTCATGGGAGCGATCAAAGACCACTCGTTCGTCTTGGGGTCATATCTTTCCGCCGTTCTGTCATAAACACAACCGCCCATGGCGTACACTGAACCTCGCAGAACTGCCACACTAAAACCCCATCTGAAACGATAAAAGTACAAGCTCTGCTATGCTCATTTATTTCTGATGGAGATGCATTTCCTCTCGTAGAACGCAATTGTTCGCTCGTCATTGTTGAATCATAATTCAAATGAATTAACAAGCAAATCGCATTCTTAAAAACAAAATTGTCGCAAAAGTCCTCCGACGTATTCGCACTTTGCACGATGCTCCTGTGTGTGAGTGGTACAATTTTACATCCCCTGCCCAGATTTGTATCTTGACTAAGAGAGCGACTATCAGCTTTTGAAGAAGGACTCTGCTCCAAGGAGTTCCTTAGTTACCAAGCTGCATCTTACCTGCGTTCATGCATAGGCGCCACCTCGCGGCATGTCTTCGTAACAGCGTTGAAGCAGCAGCATGAGCATAAGTATTCTATGCCGCGGTAACCACCGATGACGTAAATGTCGAAACCGACCACTGCCGTGCCATGGTCCATTCGACGACCGATCGAGTCGACCCCTTCCACCTGCAGGAACGACATGTTATGGATTTGTGTTTCTTTGGGTCATTCTGTCTACTGAAGTGAAGTCCTTACATTAGAGTCCAAGCGACCAACCACCGGAGCAGAAGTTCAACCCCCAACAGTGGACCGAAATTGCTACACCGTGGAGGGCGGCACTCGACAAAGACCTTGAGAAATTAACTTGGAGCGAAGGTGGAAACAGGAAGACCCGAGGAGAAGCTCTCGTCAAGTTCGACAGACAAACGTAGAATTAATTTCTGATCAACAGCTGACATTTGAAGTTCGTAACATGGCAAAGACAGATGTTGGTGTTTTGGGTTTTATCGACGCAGAGATGGAGGCAGTACGTCCCCCACCCCACCCCAAAGCCTTCTAATTCACGAGGCGTTACCACGCAGATGGCCGACATCGACGCTGATCAGTGCTTCATTTATTACGTTGAAATTCACTGACGATCAACGATGTTTAAATCAGCAGACAGGTTGCCATGACAGTTGAAGTAGGACGCTTATGGTAAATGGTATTTAAGGCAAACTTCAGATCCGTCGTCGATTCCCATTAGAACTTACTTTGTACAAGAGACTCAGCATTTGAGTAATTTATTTATTTATTTATTTATTCTTTTTAATTCATGTGTTTGGAGCTTCTCTTAAAAAAGGGTTCAGTGCAATGGAAATAAACGAACACGAAATAAAGAGGCTAAGAGGTCCTTGTGATTAAGCTTAAATAAACAATTACTTAGTAACACTAAGGAAAAGTAGTTTCTCTCATAGGCGTCATTTAACAAGGCGCGGTAACAGTAGAAATACGTGCAACTCACCACAGTCCACCGGTCTGCTCGTGCGTCATAGGCTTCAATCACATCTGAAGGCTCTCCGTCACGATACCCACCAACAGCAAATAGAATGTCCTGTGGGATTCGCGGGCGGGCAATCCTTGGTGTCATGAAGTCTTTGTCGTCCTTCGACAACCTTTTCGCGTCGTCCAGGAATTTGAGCGTCTCCGAGATCACGGGTTTGCACGCCTTATTCTTCCTCACGTACCGGTGTTTTATTACCTGTTGAACAGTTCAATGTGGAACTTATGAACTTTTAGGAAGGGATTCCATGTTCCATTGCAGAGGAGACAAGAAATTCACACATAATTTGGTTGGGAAATCACCGAAACACACTGTGGTATATATACAGGAAAATGTGTTTTTTGGTTTATGCAACGACGCTCTTAAAAAATGCACAGTTTGAGGAGAGAAGCGAAAACAAATTAAATCGATCTTAGAGAAAACTATTGAAATGTGTTTCAACCGAAAGTGAAATATTTCAGTAAGGGTTTCATTTAGAGTTACATTCAAAATTGTAATTTATTTCTCGTCTCTCCCGTACGAGATGCACATTCTTTTTGATTCGATAAGTTTAATTAATCGTCAAAATTACGTAGCATCAAAAGAAAATTATGACAATTAGTTGCTTCGAGTTTCAAGGGAGGCAACCTTCTGCATGTTGATGGTTGGGTGGAATGCCCGTCAACACAACACCGTGTGATTGTGCTCGATGTCTATTATGAGGCATTGCGTGTTTCGACCTTAATTGGTCATCATCAGGTGGTTCTCTTTACGTGTTGGAAATTAGTAGATACGAATGATAAATTTTAAAGACAACATTTTCATGAATCCGTGCGATTGTATCGCACGTATTCGTAAAATGTGAGTGGCTGAAATTACAGGGCATTTGACTTAGGGTAGAAACATTTTTTTCTCTCGGGTTAAAGCGCATGATGAATTGCAAGAAAGAATATGGCTACTACCTGAGGTTAAAATATTAGAATGTTAGAGCTGTCTATGAGTTTGAAGCCCCTGGGGTAATTTACTCCTGGATGTAGAACGAATCTACCTTGCTGAACTTTTCCGATATCTGTTGTCCCTATGTGGTCAATCAGCTGAAGATTATCACGCTGATGTGATCTCGGGTTGACTATATATATATACCGTCGGAGATGCGTGAAATTTTTATAGCAGCTAAGACCCGCTTCTTATGGCGTAGGATCTTCAGTTTAGTTGAACGCTGAACCAAAAAAGTGATTTAGCAGTTGGAGGATTTTCCTGTTCGAGCTAAGGGGACGTTTGAATGCAGTTAAAGGTGGAATGCCGTAGTTGAACTGAAACGCGTAATGGATCTCAATAAACGCTGAGACTACAATAAAAGATTGTAACGCCGACGGACTGTCAAACTTAAAGACGATGAATAAAGGACGATCATTAACTCCAACCACATTTCTGCATAAAAGAACGAATCGAATATTTGTTTTGCAAATACACACGCGTATGCGAGCGTGTTACCAGCGGCATACTACAGGTAGTTATTGTGGCAATGGAATCTAAAGCAATTTGGGAATTTCTTACGCAGCAAATTTTGATCGGAATAAGGCATTCAAATCATTGTGTAAATTTCACGATGTTGTCGTAAGATTGTAAACAGAATTGGAATGTGTCAACAGATTCTGTTAAAACGTATCAGTATTAAATCTAATGAACGAGCTGGAACTGCGGACACACAGACAGACGGGTTTACACGTGACGAAGAAAAAGGCTCACAATTTGCATTAATTAGTTACGAACAAGTGCGAATATGGAATTAAAAATGCGGGTTTCAGTTTCCATAAACATCCACGATTTCAGGGGCATACTGACCTTCTTCTTGAAAAATTTTGCGTCAAGGAGTCCCAGTCTGACGCCCTTCAAACGGTCCGCGATGTGACCTTTCCTGTTGTCCGGGTCGTGGTTGATCCACCGGAGAATGCACTCCCACACAAATGTCTCGTCCTTCACGTTCAGTTCATCGGCCTCGATTATCGCCTGCAGCTCCTCTACAGGCAGTTCCAGCAGTTCTTCGTTCTTCTGAGACAATTCCACGAATTGGCGCAGAACGAAGCGACGAGCGGGAGTCTCGAGGTCGGCGCAGAAGTGAGACCTGCGACAGCGAGGGTAAGAACCGACTCAGAATCGTTCTTCTTCGAACTCTGACACATTGAACCACCGCAGGAAGAACTGGATTCTCATTCACTTGCAGACCACAGTATTTCGCCTGAAGTTTTTACCTTAGCCTTTTGGAGCCCGAATGAGCGAAGCTGAGCGCAGACACGTGGAGAGGCAACGCTGAGATACGCTCCGTTTAACCGTGACAAAACAGAAAGTTTTCGGCTCTGAAGGTTCCCAGGCAATGCCCGCTCGTCCTCGAGATAAGGTTATAAGTTGAAATAAGGGCACGGTGTAGAATTTTGAATTCTGTCTTTAACCGTAGCGAAACGACGTTTTGGTAACTGCGTGTGTTGTGAAACCTTGTGTAATCGGACTATATGAGGGGAACCGCGGGTCAAATGTACGAGGGAAAGGGGAACGTGGTCATGGAATTAAACAAATAAGTAGAGACTCAATACAGATTTTAGTCGCCAGCGAATGATGCGGACGTGTCGCACGCACAAGCCGACGGCAAAAGTCACTCGTGAGCGCTGTTCGAGGGAGTCCCTGTACTAAAAGAGTGAATTTATCAGTCACTCTGTCCATCGCATGAACTGGAGGTTCTGGTGTGATTCTGCCGATATCAGTTGATTTGCTTGCTATGTTGTCCTGAACAAGAAGGAGTAAGAGTTCAGCTTCTACGGGACCCAGTGGGTTGGTCTTTGTCTTTGCCGCATTATAACCAATTCTCTAAATATCTTGAAGTGTTCATAATAATCAGCAAATCTGGGGTGAGGTTAGACCAATGAACTGTACCGCGTGGACATCGCTTTATGCACTT
This sequence comes from Zootermopsis nevadensis, assembly GCF_977971745.1. Classification (NCBI taxonomy): domain Eukaryota; kingdom Metazoa; phylum Arthropoda; class Insecta; order Blattodea; family Termopsidae; genus Zootermopsis; species Zootermopsis nevadensis. The sequence goes on along the minus strand of NW_028259153.1, from coordinate 6,560,288 downwards.
TCGCCGGTGGAATCCAATCACAACCAATCTGGTTGAAATTCGGTCACTTAATGCGGGAATCGGATAATCGAGGCTCGGTTGACAGAGGTTTTGCTGTATGCAGAAAGATATGGGGCTGAATGTTGATTTTGGTGTTGAGAGGATTGTGCAAGAAGCAAGGAATGCCGCAGAGAAAGAAAGAAAGAAAAAAGGAAAGGAAGAGAGAGATAATTGTGACCCTGCATTGTGTCGCGATTAACGTTCCATATGGTGAAATTATTCATCTGCTGATCATAATGACGATCAAAACATATGCAGTTAAATCAGAAAACTTAAATTACAGGGACGTTAATAATTACCCGCCAAACATAATTATTTGCTCAGTCCTCAGTCAGAGAATTTAATCTCCAACCCGGCTGCTGTCTTGAGTAAAGGTCATTCGCTCCAGTGACGAAGGCTGGCGTCACAGCAAATGACAAATTAACATCAATTACCTTGCGACACGCAAGATGCCGATAGAGTTGCCGGCGTCCATCGCGTCCATGAGGAAGTCGCAGCAGAGTTCAGTAACGCCTGGTACCCACAAGTACTCAGCCGTCTCGAGCAGCTGACGCGCGTTGTCGGAGCGGATGTCCACCTCCCGCAAATAAACATAATCCAGTATCTGGGTCATCACGTCTGAGCTGACTCCGTGGAGGAAAACATCAGTCTCCTCACTGGTGTGCAGTGATGTCGTGAAGAGGGTCCTGAAACGTCGATTTGGAGAAACGGCGAGCAGAAAATTACAAGTCATGCTCACAAAGTTTAAGTTTTTATGACTCACTTAGCCAAATAAAAGTATCCTTTCGTCAATGTGGTGGATGAATTTTTGTTACCTGAATAATTAAAAAACACTAAGAATAAGTACGAATGGGACCGGATTAACTGCGATTGGGTGAAGGGCCTGCGTAGGCCTAACAGAATATAATTTACAAATCGGAAATCAAGCAGCGAACATTTGAACTATAGAATGGCCACCCTCGTTTCTTACATAACCTTGACTCCTTCAAGAGATGTCTTAGGTTATAACAACTACAGAAATTTTAAAGCCAAATAATATTTCAACATACATCGCGGGCTGTACATTCCACTGATTGATCAGTTCGTAATATGAAATCTATTTGTTCTGTAAAAACATTTTCCCGACAATAAACAACTGAAAAGAAAAGCCGATGTTTCTACGAGGCCTTTAAGAAACAAACAATTTCCTATTACAAATTAAGGGATTTTCAGTGCAAGACAAACGGAAAGATTTCGGTGTTGAAAAACTGGAAAAGGGGCACAGCTCGTAACAAGACGTGAGAAACGTCTTTATTTAAAACACAAGCAAAATAACGTTTGCACAAATTCTCGATCGAGATTCTCCTACCAATGAAACATTTCTCGCGAAGATCTTTGTTACAGTTTGTTATATTTCAGTCAGAGCAACACACAGCAACTTTCAATGTTCCGGGCATTACCAACTTTCTTCTGGACTTTGTCGGTCGTCTTTATGAATTAAATCCAAGACGATTTGGAAATGGATTGTTTCTATTTCTCCCTCCAGATCGATTGACTGTCACCTTGGTACAACCGCACTTAAAAGTTAGTACAGAAAACCACGTACGTCTTCTGCGATGTTGCTTCGTGTTGTCTCGTAGAAATTATCGGACGTTTCAGAGGCGCTTACTGCCTCCATCATCAAGGAAAGAAGGCAGTAAGTACTTCTGATGTGCCACTCAGTTTCTACGGCGCCGTGAGATTTCATGACAATGTTCAAATAACAAAAGACATTCAGCCATATAAAAATACAGGTTTCTGCATCAAAGGGATAAAACATTTCACATACGAATCGACGTCTCTTGTGTCCTTAATTCACGTGTTAATAAACCACGTCAGTAAATGAACAAACCTGAAATATTCGCTGTGCATCGACAGAATCACTCTGTGGACTCGAAAGACGCCGCCGTCCTCCGACCTCAACACCGCGTCACACAAGAAGTTCCTCTCTCTCAGCTCGTTCAGACGGACCAATGCTTTGGTGCACGTGCACCTGCCGCCATCTTGCTCAGGACAGCCGCTTTCTCGCTTAACCTCCATCTCCTGAAAAGACAGTCGATCGCTGTTACAAGTTTTTCTTCACACTGATGCGTGTGCACATCAACTGGGAGTGACTGAGAGGGAACAAGATACTGAGAAGAATATCTGGTCCGGAGAGCAGAATGGCGAAAATTGCATAATATGGAGCTTTATAGGTCTCTTCACTAATTAATAAATTGTAGGCTGTCTGATCGAGGGTGATTAGATGGGCTGGGCTTGTAGAACACATGGCAGAGACAAGAAATGCAACTTTTTAATCGGTAGACCTGAAAGGAAAAGGTAACTTTAAAGTCCTATACGTTGCTGGGATAATATTAAAATCGATCTTAGAGACATGTGGTATGAAAGTGTGGCTAGTGGATGTGGCTTAGAGGCGAAGTCTTGTAAACACGAACATGAAACTTCTTGTTTCATAAAATGCGAGACATTTGATTACCTGGGCTACTGTTAGATTCTCAAGCAGGGCTTCCGCTCCATGGACTCAGTTTGTTTCTTTGTTATAGAAATGCCTGTTGAGATTCAATACAAAACGACAAAGCTCTAAATGTGACTGATCTAAGTAACTTCATAGACGGCTTACCGAACCCGAAGGTTCATCACCGAATTAACCAAAGACCTCCACCGGACACTGCCCTGGGCCAACAAAATCCAGTCTCCTTCGACTCCTATCTCCCATTAATCCCGCCTGAGATTATCCTCCCATCTACGTCTAGGTCTCGCCAGCGTTCTCTTACCCTCAGGCTTCCCGACCAATACCCGGTGCACACCTCTTGCCCCATCCATGCATTAAAACATGCCCCGCCAATCTCACTCTTCTTGGCTAAATCACTCCGAAGATGTGACTGATTCAGGCAATATTAAGTCATGCCGCGTGTTTGTCATTACTCGCATAATTTAAATCTCCTTATATGTAAACTACGTAGACATTACGTATAAAAACATCAATGTAATCCATAAAGTCTTAGATGCTTCTATTCTGGTGAACCAATTTTAAAAAATTACGACAAAAATATGCCATAGAAATTGCGTGACCTTTGATGCAGAACCAGGCAGTTAAATAAATTTTGGAAAAAGAAGTTTACGCCTTTTCATAAGCATAAAATTTTCGAGTTCTTCTCTCTCTGTAGAACTAAAAGTGCTTAACAGTTTACATAATTAAGGACCTTTCTGCCTAAATTACAAATTTATATACACTACAAGCACAAGATGTAATTTAAATTTATCAATTAACGCGAAAATTACAGTTGGGAACAGTAAAAAAGGCTCTAAGTTGTTCTAACGCATGCGTAGACCACGCCACTCAAACACTGCAATGAGCAAGATATTCTGTGAAAAGTCTATTGGTACTCATCTCGTCAAAGAACAGCCCACTTCCTTTGCTGAACCAGAAGATTCATTATCGTGTTCGGAAAGCCAATTCGCTACATCGAGTCCCATCTCCCTAAGATCCATCTTAATGTTATCCTGCCACTGACGCCGAGGTCTTCTCAGAGGTCTCCTCCCTTCAGGCCTTGTAAACACTCAACTCCCCCTAACAACATTGGGTGAGGAGCTCGTCATTCACTTTTCTCAATTATCTGTCCCACTCTCGTTTTGGGTCCAGACATCTTCCTCAACACCAAGTTCTCAGAGGCCCTCAGTCTATGTTCCTCCCTCAAAGTGAAAGACCACGTTTTGCACCCATAAATTCTTTGCACTCAATAATAGCAAACATTCCCCGGATTTAATCTGCTGTTGCAGGGAGATAATGAGAGGGAGATTCGTCGATAATTAGGCTTGTAAAACCGAAATAAAAATTCTTCCGAGTTCCCTAAAACGCTTTAATAATGTCGATGTATCAGGTATTGTAAAGTGTTAGAATTATTGTTCAGAATATAAACCCCACTTCTTAGTATCGACATATTTTTATTAAGATTCTGGGCTACTAAACACGTTTTATCCCTTTAAGAAGTTAATTGCCTACTGGAATATTCTTTTATTATCAATGATGCCGTGAACAAACAGAAGTCAATGCAACATTACTTTAAATTATGTTAAAAAGAAGACAAGCCTAATTCCCTTACACGAGATAAATAATGCACATAAAAACATTAAATGTGAAGAACAATAATAATAAATAGGAATCCATTACCTCAAACTTTGTTCAGTTGTACGAGACCACGACGTCCACCGTCAATGATCGATTTAATCAAAACTAAAATGGAGTTTCACAGACTTCTTAATAATTCTTATATAAGATAAGTAATTGTGATATTCTAAGAGGATTTTAACAGCACAAAATTATCTACTCTACGACGCACTTCTTCTACAAGCGATTCACAGCTCAACTCTTTCCGCAATAACGAATGGATTGTTGACGGCGATAATGAAACACAACAATGCCGAGTAAACAGATGACTTAACAATTAGTTTCTTGGGTAAAGGAATGGAGTGCAATACGGTTCATTCATTCAATTATACTGCATGCATAGGAAACGAGAAAAGAGCTTTATGGCATGCTCAGCCAAGATTGTTGCAGGCGTGGGTTAGAAATTCCACTGATTTTGACGTAAATACGTCTATACGGAAGGGTCATTCCGCAAAAAAGTGTAACGAAAAAGTGACAGGAAAATGTGTAACATCTGATAACAATGGTTACCTAGGAAACGTCATCTGTTTACTCGGCATTGTTGTTACCTATAAAACATTACATTACATTACATTCATCTACCACAGATCCATCTTAAGCGTAACTAATTCAAGTTAAATAAGCAATGTCTTAATCAAACTTTACTCAATTGTAAAGCAGTTATGACGTATTTACGTCTAATTCTCCGGAACCGTGGTTCCACTGACAATTTTTCTTGCTTTGTTATCCACGCAGGTATTCACATAAAAGCTGACCATTGTCGGTCCATATTTGCAGACTGAGTGTTTGACGAAGCGTCCCACCCCCTCTGGGTTCAAACCTCAGAGAACCAACCAACCAAATTCTTTGGACGGGATGACCTCCTGTTATATACGGGCCAATTATAGAAAATGCGTTAATTAGTATATCCAATATCCTTAGATACAAAGCTGCAAATTGTAACTATTTGTGTAATCGGTACTCTCCCAAAGCTATTTCAAAATAAGCTATAAGCAAGTTATTTTCAGTAAGGGAAAGCAGGATGTTTAAACTGATTTCTAAATCATCCCTAGTCGTCAACTAGCGATGGAATTTACTATAAAGAAGCCAACGTCCTATATGCAGTGGCAGAGTACCGAGATGAAGAAAGCTATTATTTTGTAACCATTTTAGAAAGTTAACGTCACTAAACGTGTATAAAACCACGACGACCGACCACCCTTATTCACTCTCTGAACTTGAGTCTGGATCGTCTCTGCGCAGGAGGGAACTCGACTCTTGTTAGAAGTCGGCTCTGCCCGTGCTTAGGCAGATCAACATCTCTCGATACCTGGATCTCGCAACAACTTGTACCGATTTATTTGCAATAAATTCTCACGTTAACCTCCAGCTTGCAGTACTTATCACCCCGAACTGCCTCCCAAGGGATCCGCTCGCCCTGCCAACCTATCCCAGCTCGGGATACAACACTCCCATCAGCAGCAACAGACCCCAGTTTGAATTGGCGATGCTCCCGCCACGATGGAACCCCGTCAGCGTAAACAAAACTCCCGTTTCAATTTTAAGGATCTGTTTCCCATTTCCAGCAATGCGTTTCGTACGCAGGAATGGTGTTACCTAGGAAGGGACGATGTCTTGCGCATGCGCAGGACTCCGCACATTGTTAGTAGCTGAAAAAAAGAACAACAAAAATAAGTAGCTTATAATTTGGTTGCATTCCGTCATAAATGTAAAAAGTGAATAATTAATATTAAATGAGTTCTCTATCAGAAGGAAATAAATTTAAAAGTAATGAGAATTTACATAAGAAAGAAATGCAATTTCATTTTCGCTTGCTTAAAAATTAATTAATACTTAATTAATTTTAAAAATAATTTTTCAAGGCCCCGGGGCTGTTGACCCCGTCACCCCTGGACCAGGGAAAATGTTTCCGGGGGCCTGAGGGACCCATGTTTCGAGGTTCTGGCGTAGAGAATGGAAGTGTAATGCCTCTGAAGTTGGCTGATCTCTCTTTTCAAGGAGACTGATTTGGAAATCATAATTGTTATCTCTTTCTGGGTCTAATCCATGACACAATGGAGACTTATATCGCTCATCAACTAAACATGTGATTTCGTTCTGACTTGTTAGGTTCCTGCTTGATTCACCGACATTTCCACAAGACTCACACATTTTTAATACACAAGAAAGTGTTTCAAAATTTTTAAATTAAACTGAATAATTGTGACCAGTGTAACTTTTTATGCTGCTGATGAATAATGCAGTAACTTAAAATGGAACTGGACCTCTGGAGTCCAGCGCACAGACGTGGAGACACGGCGGGCCGTCGGATTTCGTTTGTTTAACGACGATATTTGTAATCTAAAGTGCATTACGTCGAATGATGAGACGAGTAATGAATAATAAATTGTAAAATACGTTGAAAGAAAGGACTACGGCCTAGTTTCCGGTACTAACACAGAATGTGCCTGAAAGAAAGAAATAAAACCACGAAAAACTTCAGTCAGGGCAACCGGTCTCGGACCTACATCAAATCGATTGTAGGAATGCGATTATTTAATTCCCGAGGCACGTTAGAAGCGTAGACGCGAATTTTGCACGAGCTTTTCTTGTGCGTAAAAAGTTTCTATTTCGAGTCTGACAACTTGAAATTGTTTACCAGCCACAATTTTTCACGTGCTCAACCACATCACTAAATTCTATGCTGATTTACCATTCCTGGTAATGGAGATGTCCAACAGCATGAGAAATTTAACGACGCATTCGCTGGAAGTTCTGCCACTCGAAGCAAATTGTGTGATGGAAAATAATTTCTATTCAGTTTTAATTTGAAATTTGCTCGCTGCAGGCGCCTCAAGCATCAGGAACTCGTGACGCGACTTCGGAAGGGTGCACGTGCACTCAGAGGAGCGACTTGACGAGATTACTGCGTCTGCGCAGCTTACAGAAAACGGAAAATGCTTTTAATAGGCATTGAATTTCCTCTTCTCCAGTTTTTCCCGTACGCGTGTGCCAATTCAGAAGCAAATGCGAATCCTTGAAGCCACTCGGCAGGACTCCCTTGACAAGGGAAAGATATCCACTTGCACGAGACAGGATTGAAAAACGCGAGTTGGATTCGAACCCACAATCCCAGTGCTCAAGACGCCCAAAACCGGCTGTGGTCGTCATCTTGTATAAACTTTGTTTTAATTTATTCTTACAAAACTACGCAGAAAGATTGAAGGAATTTGGATCGAGTATTTGAAATATGAAACTAAATCGCGCACAACACAACTTTTCCATTTAAAGTTTATTAGACAGAAATTATTGCGTTAATATGAAGAAAGAGTGGCCGCGCGGTCTGAGGCGTGGTCTTGTGCCGTTTGGTTTGGGTTCGAATCCCACTCAAGCCATGGATGTTTTTCTGTGTTGTGCTGTCCTGTGCACAGGTAGAGAGAGGCCTTGCGACGGGCCGATCCTTCGTCCAAGGAGTCCTACCAAAATGTCTATAGACCAAGCCAACGAAAAGTTGGGACACGCAGTGCTCAAGCACTTGAAAAACGGGTCGTTCCCAGTACCCAGTAATAGCTGAGCATCAAGATCAGATAGCTTATTTATTACCAGTTTAATGGAAATGTGTTCTAACCTGTAACTATCTACAAAAATATTATCAATGGCAGAGTTGGAGTTATTGTGAATTCTTGTGGGAAAATTAACTGTAGGTGTAAGATTAAACGTTGCTAAACGAGAATTTAGACTTTGCTTACGGCAGCTTTCAGAGAGATAGTCAATATTTATATCCCCACAGATTATTATTATTATTATTATTATTATTATTATATATTATTGACTGCAAATGGGTTTATACCCGGTGGCAGTGACCTACAATAAGATACAAAACAATAAGACACAACAAATTCCGTTTTCGGTTTGTAAAGGTAGTCCATAATGCTGTTTAACTTGTTAATAAATGTCACCTGTTGGTGCTCTGTATATTACTAAAAACATAATTTAGACAAATTTGTATCAAATTACACAGCACAGCATTCTACAATTACGTTATTATAATATTCTATTTCAAGCGCTCTGTCTTCCAGTGAACTAGGCTCAAAATATTTCTTTGTACGCCAAGTGTCCGGACGACTCTATCATGGAGATATTTTGTGACTTGCTCATAATAGAGACGAAAATCTTGGTGGCTTTGGTTGCTGTCCTCTGAGTTGTAGCGCCGTGCCGTCTGGACGAAGCTTACCAAGGTTTGAGAGGACCCTGAGGCCTTCATCGTCGCCTTGTTGATGAAGACAGCAAGGACATATGAAATGTTGATAAAATAAGACTGCCAGTAATTACAAAGGATTTTGTATCTACTCAGCTGTAAAGCTTGATATTATTATTAAGTGATAAGTAACATCATTGCTGAAAAGAAACTTTCTTTCAGAGACTGTTTACATCGTTGTAGAAGACCTCTATTTCATGTAGTTGCCATTGGAAGGTTTGCCTTTTTTATTTGAGTTGTTCGTACTTGCAATGCCAAGCATTCTGAATAAGAGTTTCAGAACTGACTATGGCTGTACATTAAAAAAAGTCTGTGTGCTGTTTCACAAAATTTTAGAATTTTAAACTTTACACTGTGGTGTGTAGTTTCTAAACTAGTTAACTGGTGTAAATTAATTGGAATTGTAGTAATCTGCGTTATGACAGTTTGTAGTCCTGTTTGTGGTTACCAAGGTTTTGCAGAAACCTATCACCTCCATCTTAAATCCTGACTACGTGGCTTAATAAATCTAGCCTACACGTCACTAGTGCGTCCGATTCTGGAATATGGGGCGGCGTGCTGGGATCCTTACAGGGAGTTACAACGGGTGCAAAAGAAAGCATGTCAATTCGCATATCATAGGAACTGAAAGATAGCACGTATGTAGTAAGTATGCTTCTTGAACATTTATGTAAGTCACTAGACAGTTCACAATAACAACAAATTCCATCATCTAATTCCCTTAAACATGCTCGGAGCAGCCTTAGAGTCTCTTATCTCTTTCTTCTTGGCAAAATCAGGAGCAAAACATTTCCACAGTCACTCTGTATCTGGTAGGATGATCGTTCACCTCTGCTTAGGCATGTGAACGTGAGGCCAGTAATCAAGCTAGTCGGCTTTGGCTCTCAGAGGGCTGTTTCGCCATGGATTATTATAGTAAAATAGAAACTGACTCTGGTTGCAGAAGGTGCTACTGGTATTCGCATTGTGTTAGTTTGGTGTTTGGACGACAAGATACAGTCTGACACCTAGATAAAAAATATTTTATGGAAATACTTTATAAATTTAAAATATCCACAAAGTGCAAATATGAAACTTAAAGAGTTTCAATCCAAATTAATTGGCACTTAAATATCATAATTCTTTTGTTAAATAGTAAACTCTTGAACTACTATATTAATGGCAGCAGAGATGCGATTTTTAAGAAGAATAGACTGAAAAACTAAAAGAGATTGGATAGAAAATGAAAAATGAAAGATAATCTAAGTCAAATGCCATGCAAGAGAAACTAACAAAAGAACAGAATTAGATGGTGTGGGCAATGATTTATTAAGAATGAATAATAGACAAATCCCAAAAAAGGCTTGGAACATGAAAATGAAAGGAAAATGTTCACAATGGAGGCTGTGATAAAGATGGGAATGTGTGCCAGGATGTACGCGATCTAGTGGCGAAATGTGGGTTATTTGTTTCATAGTGCTTCGTGCTAATTTAATTGTGCTGTAGTTTTCGATCCTAGCCGTCCTCTCGCGGCGTCGCTTTCATAAATTATTTGAAGATTTTTAGGTTATGAATATGTTTGTTAGCTGGTTTCTTATAGATGAAGTTGGTAGGAGCTTTTTGGCCTTCATATGTCTGTAGTTCCTGACGTTAATAAGAGGGAAGATGTCACTAATGGCAGTCACGGAATTTCTCTTCAGCAACCCCGTTGCTGCTTATGAGTTTACAATCTGTGGAGTGGTATTTCAGGCAGCATTTCGTTCGATGGTTGCAGTGGAGTGTGCGCGGACGGACATGTACTTCAGTGCTGAGGTCGGTAGATGGCAGGAGAGCTTTTTCTTATCTAAGTTTGACTGCAGTTCCTGACACTAATAAGAGGGAAGATGTCACTAATGGCAGTCACGGAAGTACAATTCAGCAACCCCGTTGCTACTTATGAGGTTACAATCTGTGGAGTGGTATTTCAAGCAGCATTTCGTTCGGCAGTGCAGTGGAGTGTGCGCGGACGGACATGTACTTCTGCGCTGATGTCGGTAGATGGCAGGAGAGCTTTAAGAATAACTTCACTTGATTTAGTTCCTGATATTAATAAGAGGGAAGATGTTACTAATGGCAGTCACGGAATTACTCTTCAAACCCCGTTGCTGCTTATGTGATTACAATCTGAGGAGCAGTATCTAGTGGCAAATATGCCAGAAGCATTCACGAGCAGAAGAGGTATGTGCATGTTACACTTAGTTACAACCTCATTGTCTCTCGTTTCCTAAATTGTGAGCCTCTCGTACAGGCAATGCTTCGTTCTTTCATAACAGGAGTACGTCTGTTCAAGTAGATTTATGTGGAGTGTTGTTTTGTAGGAGATGATGATGCAGTACTTGTGTTGTTGCTGATTTCACGGTTGTTGTGAAAGGCAGAAATCTTGTTATCACAAGTGAGGGACAAGTTCTGCCCATTGAAAAGATTGGTCGTATTGCAGTTGTCAGGGGCCATGCTGTTGAACAGTTTACTTTCAAGTCAAAACTTTGTCATTATGCGTTTTTGTATTTGTTTTTGCCCATTACTGGGTACAGGTGTGATAACAAGAAAGACGCAAGATTACTTCGCTCGTAAAAACACAGATACACAGAAAATAAAATATTAATTTTGTAGTTTTAAATCTAAATGCAGTTTGATCCTATTTATTGTTTATTCTGGCCTACTTCTTCAAGGTTGTTGGTTTGTTTGTTGAGGTTCGTCATCCTCGAATTATAATCTGTTTTGATGATTTAGATACTTGTGTTGCTGTAGATCTCTTTTCTTCCCATGTTCACTCATGTTTTACAAAATTAAACAAAACTTTTGTCACCTACTCTGATGTGACCCTTCTTACATCTTCCTGTTTTACATTCGAACCACTTCCAGCAACAGAATGCTACTTTGTCATACAGCAAGTACGCACTAAAGAATAGATTGTCTGCTCACACAATTGATAGTGAGACTATGCAGTCTGAAAAGATTCAGTGCTTTGTATTGCTGATGATGTAAACATTTTGTCATACATTCTAAATGAGGGAAAAAACCTTATTTTATACATAAGCATTTGTACTAGCTCTTATTTGGTTGCTACTAGGAATACTGCTTTCTGTGGACCGTAACTGCTTATAGATAAAGACAAGATGTTTACACAGAATTTAACAACTTCACAGCTTAACATATTTATCCAAATACCATGCAATGCTGAATAAAACTTGCACTCTGAATTTTATGGCACTTACAAGAGCAAATTAGTATTTGAATTAAACTAATATTGACTGATAAATTATATTAATGTATCCAATATATTGTGCAATGGTTAATGAAATGACAACCAACATGAAAAATATTAAACTAAATAAAAGATGGATTTACTCTATTCATCATGACAATTAATTATTTCCTTGCGTGATTTAAAGTTTTCATGGCGGTGGTGATGTTGGCAGCTCCTGTGAATGATGTTGCCAGGCTTACCGCTTTATCTTGTATATTCTCCTTTGTGTTATCCAAATCATATTCTCTTATGATGAGCATCCAGTCATGTAAAAATGCTATATAAGAGATGTGCAAGGTATTTGTAAGGATTCTGTTTCATCAATTAAGCAGTTCATTATGACATAGATGTAGTGTTCATTTCAGTGTTTTTATATAAATTACATAAACACGCATTTATCAATACAATTCAACAGTGATGATGATAATGATATAATTCAGTCCTTTGAAGTATGTCCTCTAGGTTACATGTGTATTCTAGGCCACATTGCATCAGTTCCTGTATGGACTGAATTCGTGTTCACCAGACACACTCCTGAAAGTTGGGGCAGCATATCCTGAAATGGCAGTACAGGAGAAAGCTGTTGACACGTTTGTTGAGCTCCTGAGGAAGGACCAGGTACTTATTTTATGGTATTCAACTACTGACAGGATTGAAAAATATAAGATTGCTGATTAAAGAATTTTATCTGTTGGGGTAGTTGGAGGATTGTTTTTTATTTTTGAGGTTAGTGTTTACAAATGGAAGAAAACCCAGAACCCTGTGAGTAATAAAGCTAACTTCTAGACCATGGTAAAAGTACCCATGAAGATATTGAAAATCAATTAGGTAACAAATTCTTTTAAATCAGTTGTTCAGTAGTTACAGGTTACACTGAAGTCTGATGACACAAATGACAAAACTAAAGCAACTTATGATTGCTATTTTTGTGCTAAACTAATAATAATGTATACCATTGTGTAACTTGGAATATTTTAATGTTAATTTATTCATTATTTTGTTCACAGCTTGATGAAAATGTCACAGCTGAGGCTTTGGAACTCTGTGTTGCCTATTTCAACACTGTTTATCCAGTACTGAGACTAAAATGAACCAAACCTGTCTCCTGGGAGATAGTGGAAGGGCCTTGTCATCAGCGTGCGACAGGTGCTGCTGTGATCAAGACCTTAATACAGGTATTGTTCCCTCCTGTAAATGAATACGGCGAAACTCATTGTTACGCAGTGCTGTTAACTCACCAGAAAAGTTGTAGATCATGGGAAATGGATAAGTTGCTATACTTTCCAGACTATGAGATGCACCAGAATAGATGACAAGTCCAAGATTTAGAGCGAAACTTTCACGAAAATAACTACTGTACCTCTGGACTATTTGGTTCATACAAATGTTAGGCAGCATTTTCCAGAAAAGATTAATACTGCAACAGATTTCAACATCTTTCACTTGTTTTAAACTATTAATTTGAAGTAATCAAGAATTAGTGCTACTTTTTCCAATGTAAATTATTATGTGAGGCTATAATACTATTTATATATTCATGTACATGAGATGCAGGATATTTCATTAAGGACTGACACACATTTGTGTCATAGTGTGTAAGAAACGCTTCCAAATGAGTGTGTAAGACATTGCATACTTCCCCCCCTTTCCATCCAGCAAAAGTATTTCTTACCATCTTATCTGATATTACGCAGTCTCTCAAGTTAAAACAATATGAGAGTCAGTATTGTGAAAAGAGTTGAGAAACTATGCCATTTGCCACAGGAAATTTTCAGCTGAAACTATGAATCTGCCTTATGCTTTTTGACACGTGTTGAAGGTGTTAACATTACATTTCTTGTGAAGGTGCAGTCTGTCTTGGATTTGTGTTGCTGGTCAGGAATCCGAAGACATGGGTTCTCTAAGCCAGTACCCGGTTACTTCTGTGGATGTGATACAGCAGCAGCGGAAGCAGATTCGGCTTCGCATTCCACAGGAAGGGTCAGTAACTCGACTTGGCTTCTCACATGATGTTACGGCTATGCCACAGCAATGCTGTCTCCATGCAGCAAAAGTGATGGAAACTCTGCAGGACATAGTAAAGGCTTCCCTTCAGCAAATTGCACTCGGTGGAGGTAAGAGGCGGTGTATGGTTATTGGTCTTTAAATTATGTGACTTAGGCAAGTAGAACAAATTTATATTACTGGACTACCTTTTACATGTTCTTTACAAGAAATGCATCAGTTGAATGGGGGAATTGTTTGTTGTATTTGGAGACCCACATGGTCCCACACCTTAAATTTCGGCAATATGACTTTGACTTCTTGTATGAATCGTATACTGGGTAATTCAGCATGACAACCAACAGGACGGACATTGTGGTGTTAAGATAGATAGAGAGCACTGACACAAGATTGACCTACGAAATCACGCACTGTCACACACTATGCGTAATTAAACATGAGGTAATCACCGGCGAAAGTGTAAGTCATTCAAACCATCCACTAATCGGAGGACAATATTCGGATTTCACACTGCCAGTTGTACTACTTTTATGAGTTAAAAGAAGGCGAATTTCAAACAGTATTCTTCAAGACGAGCAGCAGGAAAGCCTACACTAACATGCATGCTGTGCACTGTGGTCATCGTATGTGAGTATTGTCTGTAATTCTGTTCACTGAAACGTCACTAAAAGTTATTGAAGTCAATCAAAGCTAGTAAAATACTGCTGGAAATTGTTACAGAGTATCAGTTTAGGTACTGGTTCTAGTTGAGTAAGTCATAGGTTAAGTACAGGTTAGTCATATATTATATTATGGTTATAGGGTTTATATGTGTATATTGGGATAATCAGTAATTATTGTGTAACTACTTGTGTAGAATCATTTGAATTATTCGTGTAAAATATATAATCAAAATTATTAGAAGCATAGTTTAATTAATTAACTGCCACCACTCGTCTTACCCACCTCCAATATTACCACCACCCAGGTTTGTATACAATAGTGTTGAGCCCACTGTCTGGGCACAATTTCTACTCAATCCTGATTTGTCTGCTAGAAGCTTTATTAGACGCAGTAACTAAATATGCAATTTACTGAAAATGGTTCATTTTCTTGCGTGTTCCAATAATTATAAACGTGATTGAACATCTCAGTTGAAGGTTTTCACAAACTATGATACTCAGAAAGTTGTTTATGCATTTAGATATTTTGTGTATTTGATATGTAAAACAGTCCCTCTTTTAATTGAAAACTTCTGAATTGTAGTGTGTGTGGTATTTGAAAGGTACAATAAATTGGACATAATTCTATGACATCCTGAATTAAACTACGTAGGTTTATGTATGCGTTGTTAATGTGACTGTAAACTTTCTCGCAGGCAGAGCCATTGGAACTAGAAGCAACACGAGAAAGGATTGAAGAACTGCTGAATCCAGAGTGTCAACATATGAAACAACTTTAACTGCAGAATATCAGACTGCGAGATAATTTAGTGAGGTAAGAAATCGCAAATCGGACAAGTAGATGGGCGATGCTGTAAATTCAATCAACATCCATCAGGCTTTGCTATTTGCACTGTTTATGTCTCTCTGACAAGTGCACTCACTAAGTTGCCATGTGGTATTAGACTTATGACAGTTGAATGATAATGGTAACAAAAATTGTTTGGTAAAGTTGCCCCTGTGCCAAAGTACCATGCCTTAAAGCTGCATTTATTGTTAACATTGAAACTGGATGGAGATGAGTGGGTAGCATCATGCTTAGTTTGCTTTACTCACAGGGTATGAACCCTGTTAAACCTTAAATAAGAGGTTTTCTTAGTCTCATGTCCAGTCTTTGGATATAGTGGTAGCAAGGAGAAAACTTTTCCAGGCGGAATATTTGTGCTTGATTTCTTTCGCACTTTTGTTTTGCCACAGAAACCTGGTCGAACAAATTGAGCAGTAAAAACATTACAATTAATTAACACGCATTAGTGTGATTACTGAAAGCACTCATGGTCAGTCACATCAAAACTCAGCAGTGAACCAAAAAAGTTGCTTCAAGCATGTGACGTACATCAACAACGAACAGAAATTCAAACATGGCCGGGAGAAGAATCATTTATTACTTTTTAGTTTAACGCACTCTCCATTTTAAACCGCGTCCAGATACGTGCATGAAGCCAGCCATGAACGTGTAATAAAAGGGCTCAACCCCGCTCTGTTCTTGTACACAAAAGAAATTCTGCCCGCCTCTTCAAGCCTTTGCTTTGATCTGTTCACCCAAGATGTGATCCATGGGTGGGGACGGACTCTCATTCTCCACTCTACGTATTTAACGACGTCTTCTTTATTTATTCTTATCAGTCTTGTATTTTTGCGTTGCATTTCTACTTCCAGGGCGCCTAAGCCATCGCTGTGCACATTGCAACGTTGAAGGCGGCCCTGGTTCTAGCTAAGAGTTAAGTAGCGAGTACATTTTTCCAACACTGACTGCTTTGCGTTGCTTATATTTAAATGAAACTAGGAGAAATTGAAAAAAACAATTTATGCAATGTCTTTGTTAAAAAACAAAACGTAAACTGGAATCTGAATGTACACTTTTTCATGAGAAATGTACAGAGTATGTTTGTTAGCACGTGTAAACTACATGTGACAGAGACCCTTGAATTAAGAATCAATACAAATCAAAGTTCCTTTCAAGAATTAACGACGTGAACCTGAGTTTGTCGGATTCCTGGAATGATCTGCCAGCACTTTCATGTTAATCAGTGGAAATGCATCGGTGCGAGAAATGGCTATTTCACACCCCTGAAACAGAAAGGAATTGGGACTTAGCAGAGAGAGTCGCGTTTTTCAGGAAGTCGAACTAAAAACCTCCTGTTCACGTCGCTTATAAGAGCCATGCAGTTGATATGTTCGGACACAGTTTCAATGCTTAAAAAGACACATCATCAAAATACAAATGAAAGCCCTGCATTTGCATCTTCGCATGCAACACGATTTGCAGCTCAAGTTAAGACTCGGACAGGAAAACCCTGGTCCAGATTCCAAGATATCGTTCGAAGGAAACATTAATCATCTTCTGCATTTTTGCGTTTTGAAGTGGGTGCTGACACAGACTGCTGGGTGTTAATGCTTCATAGTGTGGTGACCAACATCTTGGAATCAGAGAGTTTGTCATGTGTGTAAGGTTTTAAGTTGCAGGTACTCTTGGCTTTGGCCGCAGCTTGTCACCAAAGATGTGATTCCTCTTCCTGGAAAGAATATGGTTTTGCCTTTTATCAGCTTCATCCCATGTCACAATCTCAGCTAATGCCACAGGAAGAACTTCAAAACGTCAGTCATTCTGCATTTGTTCCGCAGCAGATAGGGGGGCTCTGCAGTTTCACTCATTTAGCAAGTGCGGTGGGTCGACTTGAGGTGTTTACACAGATGTTGGGGATAACTTGTAGGCATGTAATTACTAGCGCCCACCGACAATCTATTCGGTGATGAAGACTTAGTCACTCGGTGTGTTATAGATGCTCGTGCAGTACAATCCGGTGACTGATGGGCTATGTGGTAAATGTGCACCAGGATGTAGGCGATCTAGTGGCGAAATGTGGGTTATTTGTTTCATAGTGCTTCCTGTAAATTTTATTTTCTGTAGTTTCCGAACCTAGCTGTCCTTTCGCGGCGTTGCTTTCATAAATTATTCGAAGACTTTTAGGTTATGTATATGTTTGGTAGTTGGTTTCTTATAGGTGAAGTTGGTAGGAGCTTTTTGGCCTTCATATGTCTGTAGTCTGGCAGTCACGGAAGTACTCTTCAGCACCCTCGTTGCTACTTATGAGGTTACAATCTGTGGAGTGGTATTTCAGGTAGCATTTCGTTCGGTGGTGCAGTGGAGTGTTAGCGGACGGACATCTACTTGAGTGCTGATGTCGGTAGATGACAGGAAAGTTCGTCAGGGTGCGCACATAACGATCATTGAATATCCCTCGTGCTCCTGCGGTGGCGGGATGTGTTCGCTGTTTTTCAGACGTTGCCGTCCCTGCGTATGAGAAAATGGCGCAGCTGCTGTGGTCCTCTTGTGTTTTTCCGTCGGCGTGATTGTAGGATGCATTCTCAGTCCAGTGCAGATTTATTATTTATTATGAAATAAATAATTAATAGTTTGTGAAAGGAATGTAAGTGTAGGTCATGCATTGTGTAGTCACCTCTCACCAGCCCATAGCTAATCCCTTTATTGACTGAGCTGTCTGACCAAACAACAGTATTTATTGTTAATTAATTATATTATCAAACCCACACTAATCTTAGCATCACAACACAAGACAGTTCTTCGTGAAAATAATCTTACAATGTCACACTGTTATTGTGTAACACGCTTTTACTCTCTGATCTTGTTTCATTCTAGCTCTAATTAATGTTTTATAACATTGAAACAATTGTGACACTTTCTGGATAATACATCAGTTCTGACCTGCACCAAGTGATGCACCACTTGATGTTTTTATGCTCATAATATTCAGTTTCAGAGACAAATTGGTATCCCAGCATTTACTAATTATTCCTTTGCATGTATGTTGTTACAGAATGCGGGACCTGTCTGCTCACGAGAAGCACGAGTTTCAAAAACTGCAGAAGGATCTGGATCTAAGGAAGTCTGAGATTGCCGAGCTTGCTCGCACTAAAGAGAAACTGAGCTCAAGAGTAGAAGAAATGGATAACCAAATTTCTGATTTGCAGGAGCAGGTATGCAGTTCAGGTGCACTCTTACTAAGGTGCTGCTAGTGTGTCTTGTTTGCTGTTTAAGTCACATATTTCCTCATTGTGTAATATCCTAAATTATGGATACTTCATTTTCAAGCACTGTAATTTGTGTTATTTCCTTAAATTAAGGGATTATATTTGATAAGCGTAGGAGAGATATTTAGAGAACACGTCTAACTTAGGTTGATGCAGCTCTGGGGGGCAGAGGAAATGGTTCAACAATTGGCAGACTCCAAACTTACCCTTGAAGAACGTGTGAAGGATTTGGAAGAAGCCGTAGCAGATTTAGAGGCCTTGCAAGACATGAATCAACAGCTCCAAGAAGGTAGCCGAGAACTGAAAGTGGATCTTGCTAATTTTGTCCATGACAAATGAGAAGAAATTTATGGGCGAGTTACTGCAGTGTTTCTTAGTCTTTTCTACATGGTTTTACACTGAAATATAGTTCAGTATTTCTCAGCACATGTATTGTTGTAAAATTATGTGTATGTTTATGCAGAAATCATATTCAGTTTTGTTTCGCACTTGAAAAAATTTGTAGATTGACATTTTAAGACCAAGTAATAAATGATAAAAGTTACAGAAAATAAAATATTCTGAAAATATTGATGCTACTGCCTGTGTTTAAGAGAATCACACAATTATATATTCCAGACACAGCGAGAAAAGGAAGCAGCTTTAGAAACACTGGCAGACCGAGAAATTACCATTGCCAAGTTCCATGAACTGGTCCAGCAGAGTCAGGAGCTGCAGCAACAGTTGGAGAGGGAATCCACAAAACCTGTTTGTGCTCTTCCAGAGATCCTAGATTTTAAGGCATGTGTTTTCGTATTCTGTAGAAAGGAAATGTGAACTGTTTCTTGTAGGCGTTTAGTATGTCACAGTTTGTGGGCTTCACCTAATATTCTTAGGGAGAATGAAAAAGTATGAGCTAATTGGAATGGTTCAGGACAGAGTGCAGCAGTGTCTTATATGTGAGAGAGAGTTTATGTGCCATGGTAGATTTAAACAGATGTTAGTAATGCAATATATACCATGCTGAGTTTTATGTCAACACATGTTATTTGCTGGAGGATTAACTATCTGGTAACAGAATTTGAAGGTTGAACACCTGTGATGCCAAAACCTGTCATTGGACATGATCCTGATCCACTTCAGTTCATTCATTTCATTGAGATTATTTTAATATTATCCTGAGGAAGAAGGTTGGATAAATTTCACTGAATTTTCCTCAGTGTCTCTGGGTGAATGCCAATACAGTACCTGAAAAAAGGATATCATTTGCTATTATATTCCAATTTTATTCAGTACACTAAATAATCTTTGCAGTTAAACCACTGTCATTAAATAAAGTAAAAGTCAGACAGTTCCATCCTCTTACCTTTTCCTGGGTCTTCCAGGAGGATTCTCCACCAAAATTCAGTGTATATTAATTTATGATAATTATAATTTTATTACCATAACAGTATTAGCTGAGGTGTGATGTACCAGTAATAATAGTTTTGTTCCTTTAGAAAATGTTTACAGAAAGTAAAGCCCGTAAAAAGGCAATTGATTTGGAGCTTCGATGCCTTGATGTTCAGCAGTCAAATCAACACGTGCAGTATCTAGCGGCAAATATGCCTGAAGCATTCACGAGCAGGGGAGGTATGTGCGTGTTGCACTTAGTTACATCCTCATTACATCCTAAATTGTGAGCCTCTCGTACAGGCAATGCTTCGTTCTTTCATAACAGGAGTACGTCTGTTCAAGTAGATTTATGTGGAGTGTTGTTTTGTAGGAGACCATGATGCAGTACTTGTGTTCTTGCTGATTTCACGGTTGTTGTGAAAGGCAGAAATCTTGTTATCACAAGTGAGGGACAAGTTCTGCCCATTGAAAAGATTGGTCGTATTGCAGTTGTCAGGGGCCATGCTGTTGAACAGTTTACTTTCAAGTCAAAACTTTGTCATTATGCGTTTTTGTATTTGTTTTTGCCCATTACTGGGTACAGGTGTGATAACAAGAAAGACGCAAGATTACTTCCCTCGTAAAAACACAGATACACAGAAAGTAAAATATTAATTTTGTAGTTTTAAATCTAAATGCAGTTTGTTCCTATTTATTGTTTATTCTGGCCTACTTCTTCAAGGTTGTTGGTTTGTTTGTTGAGGTTCGTCATCCTCGAATTATAATCTGTTTTGATGATTTAGATACATGTGTTGCTGTAGATCTCTTTTCTTCCCATGTTCCCATATGTTTTACAAAATTAAACAAAACTTTTGTCACTTACTCTGACGTGATCCTTCTTACATCTTCCTGTATTACATTCGAACCACTTCCAGCAACAGAATGCTACTTTGTCATACAGCAAGTACGCACTAAAGAATAGATTGTCTGCTTACACAATTGATAGTGAGACTATGCAGTCTGAAAAGATTCAGTGCTTTGTATTGCTGATGATGTAAACATTTTGTCATACATTCTAAATGAGGGAAAAAACCGTATTTTATACATAAGCATTTGTACTAGCTCTTATTTGGTTGCTACTAGGAATACTGCTTTCTGTGGACTGTAACTGCTTATAGATAAAGACAAGATGTTTACACAGAATTTGTATGGAAACATTTTGTCCTAACCCATTTAGACTCTGAAGAAGTATCATTAATTATTTCTGTGGAAAGTGAAAACTGGTATCACATTTTTCCCAAAGTGTTTTATTTCTGTATATTATATGTTTAGAAAAGTGGTTCTCAAACAAAAGTTTTGTCTAGGCCATATTCACTTTTACATAACCTTTACTTATAATTATGCCAAAATCTAAGTAGACTGATAATTTTTTTAACGTCTTGTTTCCTTTGTTTCTTCTGTGAACCATTCCACAAGTTCTAAAAGTAACATAATAAAAAGTAGAAGTGCAGGTAGAATAAGAATATTCTACTGGTTTATCCCCTCAGAATATTCTCCTATTAAATCCATACAGTTCTACCATTGGTGCTAACCAAACAGTAAAGAGTTTTTGAAGATCATTTTGAGTGCTGCTGTTTAATGTCTTGAATTTAGTGTATATGGTATCCTTTTAAACAGTTCTTGAGTTTGAGAAATAAAAAAATTGTTAGGAGGCAAGAAGATTAGAGGTTTGATTATTGTTATCTATGTTGTATGTTGGGAAACCTGAAGGGAAGAGACCGCTGGGGAGACCTAGATGTAGATGGGAGGATAATCTATGAGAGGTAGGAGTTGAAGGAAACTGGATTTTGTTGGCCCAGGACAGGGTCCGGTGGAGGGCTTTGGTTAATTCGGTGATGAACCTTCAGGTTCGGTAAGCCATCTAGTTAGTTAGTTAGTTATGTTGTATATTATTCATATCAAGTTGAAATTTCAAATAGGTTTCAAATTTTAGAGACAAATGAAGATAATGAAAGTGTGGACATCAACAGGGAGTGGGAAAATGTCAGAAACTGCATCAAAATTTCAGCAAAAGAGAAACTAGGATACTACAGGAGAAAGCAAAATAAACCGTGGTTTGATGAAGAATGTTCAAAATTAATACATCGAAGGAAGCAAACAAACAAATGCGGATAATCTATGTAACGTGAGACGTGAGGCTAGTAGAACCTTTAGGAATACGAAAAGGGAATACCTGAAGGGCAAAATTGCTGAACTTGAGACAAATAATAAGGAAAAAAACATCAGAGACCTGTACAGAGGCATTAATAACTTAAGAAAGGATATCAACCCCAGACCAATTTGGTAAAGGATGATCATGGCAGTTTGCTTGCAGATCCAATAAAAATTGTGAATAGGTGGAAAAATTTCTTTAGCGAGCTCTTAAATGTTCATGAGACTGGTGATATTAGACAGATTAAAATGCATACAGCTGAACTGTTGGTGCCAGAACCTAGCTTAGATGAAGTGGAACTAGCCATTGGGAAGTTGAAAAGTTATAAATCTCCAGGAATTGATCAGATTCCGGCCGAATTAATTAAAGCAGGTGGCAAAGGGTTGCATATGAGGATCCATAAGCTTATTCAGTTAATTTGGGATAAGGAAGAGATGCCACAACAATGGAAGGAATCCATAATTATTCCTATTCATAAGAAGGGGGACAAGACTGAGTGTGGTAATTACCGAGGAATATCGCTGCTATCAACCTCATACAAAATTCTATCCAACATTCTTTTGGCAAGATTAACCCCATATGCGAATGAAATTATTGGGGATCATCAGTGTGGGTTCAGACGAAACAGATCAACGATTGATCAGATCTTTTGCATTCGTCAGATACTAGAGAAAAAATGGGAGTTCGGTGGGACCGTACATCAGTTATTTATAGATTTCAAAAAAGCCTATAACTCTGTGAAGAGAGAAGTGTTATATAATATTCTTATTGAATTTGGTATACCAAAGAAGCTAGTGAGTCTAATAAAAATGTGCTTAAATGAAACCTGTAGCAAAATTCGAGTAGGTAAATATGTATCTGAGACATTCCTCATCAAGAACGGTCTAAAACAAGGAGATGCTTTGTCTCCCTTGCTCTTTAACTTTGCCCTAGAATACGCCATCAGGAAGGTCCAAGGTAGGCAGGAGGGTTTGCAATTGAATGGGACACATCAGCTATTGGCATATGCTGATGATGTTAATTTATTGGGGGACGATATAAATACAATAAAGAGGAACGCAGAAGTTTTACTAGAGGCAAGTGGGGCTGGAAGTAAATTCAGAAAAAACTAAGTACGTGTTAGTATCTCGTCATCAGAAGACAGGCGGGCAAAATTATCTTAGGGTGGCTAATAAATCCTTTGAAAGGGTTACAAAGATCAAATATTTGGGAACAACAATAACAAATCAAAATGATACTTGTGAGGAAGTTAGGAGGAGACTAAATTCCGGAAATGCTTGCTACTTCTCAGTCCAAAATATTTTGTCTTCCCGTCTGATTTCTAAGAACCTGAAAATTAAAGTATACAGAACAATAATCTTGCCTGTTGTTTTGTATGGGTGCGAAACATGGTCTCTCACTCAGAGGGAGGAACACAGATTGCAGGTGTTTGAGAATCGGGTGTTGAGGAGGATATTTGGGCCTAAGAGGGAAGACGATGGGGCGTGGAGAAAACTGCACAATGACGAGCTTAAAAATCTGTACTGCTCCCCGAGTATTGTCAGGGTGATTAAGTCGAGAAGAGTGAGATGGGCGGGACATGTAGCGCGCATGGATGGGACAAGAGGTGTGCACCGGGTACTGGTTGGGAAACCTGAAGGGAAGAGACCGCTGGGGAGACCTAGACGTAGATGGGAGGATAATCTCAGGCGGGATCTATGGGAGATAGGAGTTGAAGGAAACTGGATTTTGTTGGCCCAGGACAGGGTCCGGTGGAGGGCTTTGGTTAATTCGGTGATGAACCTTCGGGTTCGGTAAGCCATCTAGTTAGTTAGTTAGTTAGTTAGTTCGAATACTGTAATTTGTTAAATCGCAGCAGAACATATCTTGGCCTGAAGGGGTGTTCGGCACAAAGGCTGCAGCAGTACATGTGGGTGTGAATATGACAACGTGGCTACAAAATATGATGATCACGCTTTTTCAGGTATGCAGTTGCTGTGCTGAATTTGAATGCAGTGTTTAATGTCTATTTTTTTATGTTCTTCACAGAAAGTGAACAAAATACTTTCATTATGGTGAAGCTACGTTTGTCCAGGATTATGTTTTGTTTCTGAAATAACTTGGATTTTAGTGAAATTCAGTACTGGGGTTTTGTATTGAATGTTTTTGGGGGTGTTAGTTGCGGTTGATATCAATCTAATGTAAAACATAACATAATTTGTAAGTACCTATAGTTTTTTGAAACTGTTTAATGTATGGAATTTGGGGCATGATATAACATTCAGAAATTAATCTGAACTACAATCTTTATGAAGTGTTTCTGGTGAATTTTTCCTTTAATGCACTTTTCTTTGTAACAGTGAATTTGTCTGCAGTATGTGGTATAGACCTCGGAGGTGTGTATACTGTTAAAGCATTTATAAAATGTGTGTCTGCTTCATTGGAGAAACATAAACATTTCCTCAGCTGTTGAAGACAGAGAAATTAAAGATTGTTACTGCAAGTTGATTCCTGCTATGATGTTCCTAACGAGTTATGGGACACTTCGGCAGACGGCAATTATTGGTCTGGAAGGCTGTTTTTCCTTGCAGAAACCAGAAATTGTTATGGGAGCATTCTCAGAACTTTTGGATACTACATCATACACTGATCATGAGAACATACAAATTTTGCGCATTTTGTACTTGGTAAATTCTTAAATATTTAGTTCAAGGTAAGATACGCAATGTCACAGCTTGCAGCATTGTTAGTGTTCTGCTGTGTACCGGCCCCCATGACACACTGACATTCAAAAGACATTGCGTATAATTTAACATAGCAAATATCTGTCACTTTGAACTCAAGTTTCAAACAAAGCAGCAAATTTTGGCATAAATATTTGGAATGTGTAAATGAGACCTTGTATCTTGGACTAGACTGGATATTTATGTTTTCTATTGGGATCAAATATATGGTTCCAAAATTTATTTTGTTATTTATGATAACATATGGGCCATTTTATTTTAAACAAAATTCCAATATTGTGGAGGCAATCTCGCAGTCTGTCATCAGGGATATTTGTGAAGTCGCTGTCAATTATATTGTCACTGCCTCCCACATTCCCTGCTTACGGTTACATTATGGCTGAACATTCAGGCAAATATTTGCTCATACCTTATATTAACAACGGTTGGTGCTGGAATGGGTTCCTTTTTCAAGAGTATAGTGTGTTCTGCGTCCTTTATGCAATGAGGGACAGTGTTGTTTTGGTAGCGTGATATAGTGTTGTGGCCAAATGTATCTCTTCGCTATGGGCTGTCTTACTGGCTGTGACATACTGTTACATGAAACACTTTGAGTAACCGGTTCTAATACAACTACAGCTGAAAACCAGCTCGATGGTTTTCATTTCTCATAATTGTTTAGGTGATGAATGCTTGTTGGAAAAAGAAAGAAGTTTGAGGATTCTGCTACTGAAACAGTTTTATTTTTGTGCATGGCATGTGAAGCTACTGCTTGATGGACTTGCTGTTATTTGTTTGAGCCAAGAGTTCCACCACCGTTCTGTACTCACTGAACATACGTAGTGGCAGTGAGAGTTTTTAACCAAAAAGTCGATCACTTAGTATGAAAATCTTCAATGTATGGCTGAGAATTCAGGAAATGACTACAAATTGAACTTCATTGTGGAAATTTTGCCATATGATGGAGACAAGTGAGTGATTGTAAAATTGAAGTTTTACTGTTTAATGTGTTTAAACTAGTTCAATACTCACATATTTTACATTAATTAAAATTACCATTAGACTTGAAAGATAAACATCTGTCAAGATGTTGCACCAAGGCAGAAATTGTATAGAAGTTACAAAAGCAACCTTAAGCATAATTAAGAAAAATAATTAGAAATGGAAAGTAGTTGCTACTGCAGTCTTGCGTTCTGTTGTTAGAAATGTGTCGTGCTCTTCCTCATGCTTCCTTGAATTGTAATTTTCCTCTCCAGAACAGGTCTTCCCAGGTGAATAACCAAAATGCTAAAGTCTGTCGTTTTGATGCTTAGATTCAAATTTTTTGTTTTATTTAGCAGTATAAGGTGCAAGGTCTCTAGTATCATAAAATTTGTTGCTTTATTAACAGTTTGATCTTGAATCCTGACAATTCAAGAATTAGTAACTGGTTTTGATAGTAACAAATTAGTACTTTCTACAACTGGAACTGAATCTGCTGAAACATGGAAAGGTGGGATGGAAGCTCTCTGAAGGAGCGATACCAACACACATGAAGGATGGAGATAATGTTAAGGTTACATTGTAACATTTGGTCTGTGGTGTTCTTACACAGTTTACTGCCTCATGCTGATCCAATTCCAGAACTGAATTTGGGGAGCAAAAGGTAAAACTTTGCATGTTCTTAACATGGGCATTAGGTGGAGGTGAGTGGTTGGGTTTAGGCTGTAGTGCATTTGCCCTTGGAGAAAGAGGCGGGGGAAGCTGCCACAGGCTGGATTTTGGTTGAGTTTTGGGAAGGGTCACTGATGGTTGCCACATTATAAGATACAGAAGGATCTGCTCAGTATAGCAGTAGGTCTAAATAATGCAAACTTTTCAGAAGAACATATCTTTCATGTTATGGTAATATAGTAACTGTAGTAGCTGATGGACATCGTGCACATTTTCCTTAAAAATTGTGGGTGGACAAGAAATACAGATGTGTTGTTCCGCAATAACAAAATATGATTTGTATTATTAATCATCTGCAAAATACCTTGCAGCTCTCTTTGTCGTCATGTGGTCATGATGCTTCAGGTAAAGAAGTGAGGAACAAACTGGTTTTAAATTTATTTAGTGCAAGTACAGTTTGTTTTAGTGTAAAGTGGTCTGTGATGTGTTCATACCTGAGTGTCTGAAATTGTGAGTGCCTTGAGGAAGGCTGTTGCCTGTCTAACAAAGGAACAGTGGCCGCAAGCTGGTTCAAGTCATAAATTGTGTGAAAGCTTAATGTTTGAAGTTGTAAGAAAGCGGTTCAGTGAAGGAAGCAGTGAATTGATGAAAATCAAGATTAAGAAAAGTCTCAGAAGTCATGATTGAAATTCAAGAAAAGAAGTGAAACATTTGAGATAGGAAGATGGCTGCCTTTTGTGTTGTAGCGTCTGAAGGAAGGGGGGAGAGGTGTGGATAGAAAGTATGAAGAGGAACTTGAAAGCTGCGCTGACAAATTCTTTCCGGTGTAGAGTCAAATGAATGAAGAACAGTTTGTGTAGAGTTGAGAAACCTACTAAGTAATATAAAGTATTTGGGAAGTAATTGGATAAGGATAGATCGATTGGTGGATGTTTGTGAGAAACTGATGGGACTTTGAGAAATCATGTATGGTGTGATTAATGTGCAATGTGAAGTGTGTGATGGAAACCATATATACGCCTAACGTGAAAGGTAACATCGTCTGTTCATGTTGCAAAATTGATTGGAATAAAATTTTAGATGATCTGATTGATAAGAGTTAGAAGTATTAGGAAGGAAACAGTGTGATTAGAAGAAATGGGGGAAAGATGGAATTTTGAGGTGCGAGAAAGTTTTCTTCGTATTTTCCTGTAGGTGTGCTAATGTTGGACACGGCTTACGAAAGATTGTCCATGTGAAATTCCTATAGGCTGATGAAGCGGATTAAGAGATTCAGATGTGTTCCCTGTCGGAGTAGATTTACTGAACAAGATCTCTGCAGTATATTCTGAACAGTGAGGACACAATGGGAGCTGAAGATACTGAAGCAGGAGCACTCCGATTGAAAAGTGCCATGACAAAGAAGAAAGGGGAACAAGAAACGGAATGGACTTCAAGAGGTATATATATGTGAGGAAATTGATGCGTAGAAGGAATCTTTGGTCAGACAAGGGTTATGTAGAGTGGTGGACTCCTGTAATGATGCAGATTCTTGACAGAGGAAAAGTAACTTAAGAACTGTGGTGGTTGTAGTTTCTGGGTGGATATACAGCAGAAGTTTTGAATTTCATAATTTGTCACAGGAAATTGATTCAGAGTTTATGTAAGGAGCAGCAAGAATATCAAACCAAATGGAGGCAGTACATGGAAAGGATTTGTGCAGTGTGAGGTGTTCAGGTGAATCGTTAGATAGGTTTTGATTTTGGATCTGGGGCAATAATTAACTCAGCCTGGAGTTCTTCCTCCTGCAAACCTCATCATGATCAAAATTCTACAGTAACAACTTAAAGTTCTTCTTGAGTGAACTTCTAAGAGTTCTTGCTCACTTGTTTGTGGAGAGCATCTCACCCCAACAGCTACAGATGTGTAAAAAGTATTGAATTCCATTTAGGAAAACTGCCTTCACGTTGTCTTGCTGGTTTTAGAAAACTGAAGTTTCAGTTTCTTTATTTAATTTATTTTGTGCTCCCGCCAAATATTAATTTAGAATTGTCCTAACAGGCAGAAACTTCACAGACAAGTTTCAGTTTCATCGTATGGTGCAAGAATAAATTTTATTCTGGTTTTGAAGGTGATTTACATGAGCCAGGACAGTTCAGCTAGTTCAGTGACTAGGGTACTGATGCAGACTGCAATTTAGCCAGTGGGGCAGGATGTCTCTCTTCCCTGTAACATTAAAACTGGGTCCCACCAAACTATTCAGTGGATACTGGGGTTTATTCCTCTAGTATAAAACTGCAGGGCTTGAAGGTACTCAACTCCATCTTGTGCCAAGGTTAAGAACATGTGAAGACACTTTCAGACACAACAACTTCACCTGTATTACTGTTAACAGAAATGGGGGTTATTGAAAGATGTTTTGTCTGTTCATTGAATATGGTTGGCTAATGATGTGTGTAGCTCAAATGTAACTTGTGGAAGATAAAACCCCTATATCCACCTGTGCAAAGGTGGTCCTATTTTGAGTTCTGGGTTCTGTGAATGTCGTGATGGCTGCCTTCTGGAATGTTGCACTGTGTCCCGGCAGTTGTGAGCTTGGATTGACAAGGTTCTGACTGACAGTTCATAAGTTTTAAGAAAAGTGACTTGAAAGTTTTATAACTTATGCAGTTATTGCCTCGTCCCTTTCAAAGTTTTCATCATAATTAGTGGAAGTATGCAATAGCATTAACTCTTATTTTTAATTTGGTAATAAGTATGTAACATACACTAAGCTATAAGATATAGGTTAGAGTGCAATGACATTTAATGTTTCAGATTTTCATAGTACTCAGAAAATTGGGTCTCTTCTGTTCATACCAAATTATTTGAAGGAAAACAAATTGGCTAAAAATTTACTTTCAGTATATTCGTATCTGTACTGTATAATAATTAACTAGGGCATTTTATGTGAGGCATGTATATAAATGATCTCAACCTGCGCTATGTAACCTAAACATATTTCTTGTGATTGTAGGCATTCCATGTAACTGGTCCCATTTGAATTTATTTTAAACTTGCATTATTTTTAATTATACCACTGTGTAACATCTATTTCAGTACTAACCTTAGGTACCTTTTAATTAATTCTCTTTTGACTTCTGTTTTGAATAACATGTAACAGTTGGCCTGAGGTTGGTACAATTGTACCAAAACATTTGCCAGCATCAAAATAAAGGGACAAATTTTAGAACATTAACCCTTTGAAGATGAAAATTGTCTAAATAGAATTTCAGAATTCAAAACTGTGGAGAAAAAACAAGTCTTCACTAGCACAAAGATTAGCTTGTTAACGCAGTTTAAGAAAGTTTAAAGTAAGAATTGTATGAAACTCAAATATAAAATGAGTTACTGACTGTTGAAGCACACGGATCATGCAGTTACCATTGGACTTCATTAGTTTTATGTGAATTGAAGATGCTAGTTACTATACATCAAGGAACACGAATGCTAATAAAAAGAAAATAAGAATGTTCCAAATAGCTACAAAAGTTATAGAAGGCAGCCTGTGTTTGCACCCCCTTATTCAATGTAAATATTTTGTAAGCATCATTTGTTTCTTGATAAAATGAATTCTACAGATGCCAAAATTACTAGAATCAGAATAGTATTTTTGATACAAAAAGTATTGAAGTTCTTGGTTAGCTAGTTGCAGGAGTTCATACTCTTCTTTGCATATAAATCCCATCTGGCATTTGCTCTGATAATATTGCTTGTTCATGGCTTGTGCCGTCTTCAAAATCCAAATTTCACGCCGTGCTAATATTTGCTTTTATTTTAATGAGGTGGTTTGTTTGGTTCAACTCGTTCCATATCATCTCGATTGTGATAAATATTTCTCGAATGCAACCTGGTGGCATTAATGGGAACTAAGATCGGCCGTTTGATGTATCTAGTTCCATCTCGTAGTAACCATTGGAACTACTTGGAGTTGCTGATTGGCATATATTTGGGTTTATATGCGCTTAACAGAGTTTAACTTTCATATTTCACCCTGTGGTTTAAGGCGTTTTTGTAGGTTGGGTATGTTTGTGACACAAGGTGGCCCTACTTTGAAACGTGTATGGACGTTTGGAAAAATGAGAAAAGTTTTATGCTCCTGTCGTCGCTCAAATTTGATTTAAATATATCCTTACGAAATAGAGTTATACTTGTCGCCACAACGTAAGAGTATGTATGGTAATTCTTGAAATCTTTAAAGATTACTATTGTTTTATTTTGCAGACGCTGTAAATAAGCAGTAGATTATTTCGGAATTGCTTGCATTGCAGAGTGACGTGTCAAGCATCTTTCATAACTACAAAACATTGTATCAGATTTGTGTTGATACAGTACCAACACCAACAAAATGTCTTGAAGTAAGTTTTGGAATGCTTTAAACGGTTAAGTGGAATGCTTAAACTAGTAATGAATTTTCAGTATTCAGTACTTTTTGTGATGTACAAAGTAATACTTCACCCGATAAGTGTGATTTGAATTCTCACAGTGGTGAAAATGATGATCATTTGAGTTGGAGATCGATACAGAAGAATGCAAAAGGAAACTGACCAGCTTACTTGCTTCTCTGAGAAGAGAGAAAACAAAATGAAGAAACCTACCAGAATGGGAAAACGTTAGTCCTACGTAATTATAGTATATTTTATCAAGTTTTAGTTCAAATTCTTTCCTTTAACTAACCGACTTAGAGTGCCAAAACTTCCCTTCCTTTTGGCTTTGCTGTAATCGGGTAATTAGTAAAATAAAAGAAAAGAATAGGTAATAATATTTCTGTATTAGAGGTGTTCATATTTTCCTTAACAACATTAACATAGGGTAGCTTACATTTTCTGTACCTACGTACAATTCGTTAATCTATTTTTAAAGAGTATTCCCACTGTTCTAGGTGCTGATGAAGTTACACTAGTACGTGGTTTGCATTTGAAACGCTGCAATTTATGTTGGATCGGAATGAACCACGGACCACACAAGACACGGTAAGTTCATCTTTAAGCATACAATTCTTGCCAGATCAGTGACCCCTCCTGAGTACAGTATTCAACAATTTCATCACGAATTTGTTGTACCATCCTATTGCCTCTTCGTGGTCTATTTACCAAAGGTAAAAGACCCGTGTTATCTTCAGTATCGTGTCTCCAGGTTCCCGGTCTCACATGTCCTTGTACGTCTTCATCAAAAGTCCCCAGAGGTGTATAAAGATTAGAAGATTCTTCATGTAACAGACAGACAGACAATGTTTTTTTTTTAGTTTTATGTTATTTATTGTATTTTATTTTATTGTTTATTTTTCAGCTACAAAGTGGGACCACGGATATACAGAGTCTGGTGGAACCTCAACTCTCTGCCACAGGTGATGTTACGGAAAGTATTGACAATCAACGGAGGGGCAGAAAAGTGCACAATTTCTACCACTTCACTGTCTCCAACTTGTCAGAAGCAACCTGTTGGTAATAAATGTAATACTTGCATATTTATATTATGAAACAGGCAACAAGAAGTTTCACACAAGATTAAAAATTTGTTTATGAACTATCTGCATACTAAATGTCATTAATTGAAAGTTCTTTGTCACTGGAATCAAATACTGTATTTACCATATTAATAGAAGCAATAATTTAATGAATTATTATCTGGGAATTACATAATAAAGTTGAAATAATGTCTGTAAAGTATAAATGTATCAAAGTATATCATTGGAAGAGAAGTTTTCTTCAAAATCTACCAGAAAAAGGGGGCTGTCTAGAAGTCAAGTAAATATTGTATTTGTTTTGGTACTACTATTCTTGATTATGGCTGAAACTTTGACGTAATTCCTTACCTTGTCAATAGCTAGACTTCTAACAGACGAACGAGAATTACACACAGTTTGGTGCCTTTGTCACTGTCCCTTTGATCTGCCCTCTGCAGGACATGTCTCCAGAGAATCCCACTGTCAGCACAACAGTAAATGCCTTGCTACACCATAAGTTTAGGTACTCCACTTTCTTGCCCTTTTGATACCGTTGTTATCATCTCATACATTATCATGTTGCGGAACAGAAGGTTTGCAGTCTCTGACCTCGCTCTTTCCACATTTTTCACAAGTGTTCCTTATTCTCATATTAGTTCTGTGCCTTCCCAGCTTCTTGTGTATTCACATCATCACACGCTTTTTAAAATCAGTTAAAGCCAAATGTATATTTACCGAATTCCCAACTCTTCTGTAATATCTACTTCACCGCCAAAATTGAATCAATCATTGACCTGTTCTTTTGAGAGCCATATTGTTTTTATGGTTCATTGTATTGTAACAATTGGTTTTGGGCGGTTTATGATCATAAGTATTTCTGCTGTATTGATATTTGATAACTGCCATCTTTCCACTGTAAATGATAACTGTATCTCATCACGAGATATTTTGAGTCAGAAGAGAAAGTGATACTCGCTCCCTTGCAGTACTCGTGTATGGTGCAGTGTAATACTTCATTCTGTATTAGACAAGGATGGTTTCAGCGATGAAGATGGATGTCTTCTGTCATCAGGACGATGATGATGGAGGCACCAAGGACCTCTGAAATGTTGGCAGACTTCTACATGGTGCAGCAACCCAGAAGACTGCCATCTTCAGACTCACTGCCGTGAAAACCTCAAACCCTAAATAGTTTCAGTGGTCTTGTTGCAGTTTTCATGGTCCCTTTTGATACACCTGTTTTATTCTGCAACACCCATTTGAGCTTTGCAAGGTTAATGGTAATGCCATTCTTTTCTTCAGTTAATACCTGATAATGACATTTTGTTGTTCTAATGTCAGTTCTTGATTAAGAACTGTTTCTGTGGGGAACTTGAACACCGAGGACTGTTTTTATGATTTTTCTGTGACAAATTGTTTTTATTCTTTGAGCTTATCTGTATCCAGTAGTGAGTCACGCAAGAATATTGCAAAGGAGTATAATAAAACTCTCTCTTTTTATGACTGCTTATTTGGAGTTACTGTCAGCGGCCAATGCAGTATCACATGCAGAAGAAAGGTCATGGTACATCACAGCTGCAAAATATTTCCTGTTTTTGGGTTCTTCTGCATCTTTTGCTCAGCATTATACTGTGATGTTCAAAATCTTGATCTTATTAAACATAGTGAATGCTTTATTTATTTATTTAGTAAAATTGTCGCAGATGTGTCCTAAGGAAACTTTCTTTCTGTTTGCTAAATTACAACTTTCATTCTGTAAAGTTTTGCGATAAATCTGCTGCTCCATTTAAAGTCACAAACAGTTTTGGCATTATTCAGTTGGCACACTGCAATAATGGCCCAGTATTTTGTTTGTTATTTTACTGGTGATGGAAAACTGTCGGCAAAGTGTTCAACACCTGTTACATTCATGTTGTTCATATAGTATAGTGATTGTTTTTTTTAAATTAATTGTGTGGAATTATCCTGGGGGGGGGGGGGGGGGTCCTCTGTCTAGTAATATATGAGAGAGGACAAAAGCATATTTATCTGTGTGTTGCATATGTGTAGTGACAGACATGCATTAATAACTAATCTCAATTAGGGGTGATGGATTAATCAGGATCAAATTCTTCATTCCTTACTATATACAGCATTTTCATGTAAAAAAATTAGTGCTGTTATAGTTTTTACTTGAGCGAAATTTCTCCTGAAATTTTAGCAATATATTGTTTGTTTCCATGTAAAGAGAATAGAAGGGCACTAGGTGCATCTAAAATATTTATTAAAATGGATATTTGATTTGTCAACTTCTTTTATTGCATACACTGTAACATCCTGGATCTGATTTAGCCATGTGTGTATGGAAAGAGGGAGATGATTAAGAATTTAGCTTTACCTGGTGATCATGAAACCAAGGCCAGGGGCGGTATCACACTTGAAAAGTGGAGGATGTGGAGTACTGACATGTTCTTTGACACCAGACTCATGTATTATACATGTTACAGAAGTCAGCTTAAACATTCTGCAGGATTTGTGATCAGTCCTTACCTTAGCTGATATCCCAACAGAGATTGGTCTGGCTACAGACACTGAGGATTCATTTTACCGGGCTAGAATCAGCATGGTGGCAGCACTGTCATAATGACAGGAAACTTGAATTCGCAAGGGTTGGCAGCGCTGGAAATCTAGAGCACTTAGCTATAGTAAGCTTTTGCAGTTGGTGGCAGTGGTAAGTTAGTATATTATATGGTTTTATGTGAATGGCGTTCGTGTGTGGAAGTGAGTTGTTGAGAGTGATTTATGTTGTAATAGAATACAGATTTTAATGGAGTCGGTCGTTTTCATTATAGTAAAGCTTTGCAACTGTGACAGATTATTATCTTTCGGATTTCCCTGTTGGCTTCTATTTTACTAACGCTTAGAATGCCAGTTAAGAATTTGGGGTCCCTACGAATCGTGCAGACTGCAGGGAATTCACCATCTCTTTATTTTACAAAACAGTGGAGTTCAGCGGACTAAAATAACACGCAGTATTTTTATTGATGTGAAGTTCATTTTACTGCTGTAGAAAAAGTTCATGATTATGCCATTTCCTTTGAAGGGCTGCCAACTTAGTTTGTAACAGTGGCATTCATACTGCTACGGTATTCCCTGCGGTGTACTCATTTTAATCACAATATGTCTTTGTTATTGATACATTGCAAAATATTGAAATGTGGGAAGCAGGAGAAAAATATGATTTCACTTCACTGTCAGATAGTGTAGAAGTATAATCACACATCCACATGCAGATATCAGTGGATGACGATGTTGTCTTCTGGCACAAAAGAACTGGTTTTTTGGGATGCAGTTCATCATTTTATTAAGGCAAGTTGAAATATCTTATGAAGCCTAATTCTGAAACATTAACCCTTGCTGTTCCATATAACTCCACTATTTCCTGGCATTAATAAAATGCCCTTTTTGGCATTATGTTTTAGCATGTTACATGCAGCAGCAAGAAATGTTTTATTTTGCTACAGTCTACTGTAGAGCCATCATTTTACAGTCATTTGATTCCTTGAAAACTGGTCAGCATGTTATAGAAGTGTGTACATCGTGTGTATTTTGTAGCACTGCTTTTCAGCATTTTTAATACAATGGTTTTTGTTTGAGGTTTTCAAAAGGTTAAATTTACTGGAATCAAGGAAGGTGGCTTGAAAAATGCAATGACAGAAGTCCATAAAACAGTCTTCCTTGAAAATGAAGTTCATTAACTTTGAAGATATTTTGTTGGAAAAAGTTATGAAAAACGATCTTTACATTCTTTATGGGCAAATATCATTCGGCAGTGGCACCAATTTTGAAAAAACTGAATTATTTTATTTTATTGATTTGTTAAATTTGATCAGTGTGGAGTGAAGTGTAATTATTTGTTGTCCTTTATATTTGTCCATTTATTGCAATTGTGATTGTGGTGTTTTGGCTCTTTATTTTGTTGTTGGGATATGAAATTTGTTTAAATAGAGTCAAAATGAGAAGAATACTGAAATGTTGTAAATTTTTTCATTTATATTGTCTGCTCTTTTGTGTTATTTGTTTATAGAGGTATTTTTTCTAAAAGTGAGTCTAAATGTAGATATGTTATAAAGCCAATCCATCCTTGTAAATGCTACTGTCAAGGAAGATGCTGAATTAATAAAAACTATTTCAGAAATTAATTTTATTAAATTTTGTATATGACAAAAAAGCGTGAGTTTTCATCACTGTAGAAAATTTAGTGCCAAGTCTTTTAAAGAAGATTCTCAGTCATTAATTTTCAGCACAGAAGGTCTGATGCTAAATACACCATCATAACACCATTAACCAAATGTTTGCAATTCCTGGCTACCAAATTTTGGTGATCGCCATAGACTTTTGAAAGAGGCCAAGTCAGTGCTGCCTCACTTCGATGTGCTTACAAGTCAGGTTCACTATAGGACATAATGGGTTAATTTCTTCCATCATTTGATTTTGGCATGGGTACCTGAGTGATAATATAGAACTGCGCTCATTCCAGTTGTCCTTGTGCTGAAAGTTCTGTGATTCATGCTGCCATTGCAGTACTAATACTTATCTGGACTGCCTTCCCTGTAAAACCTATTCTGTATTGGTTATGTGTAGTAAATTATGAAAGTGTTATTTTTAGTGTTTCTCAGTGACCAGACCTCAAAGAACATGGAAAAGCATCATGACTTGAAATTAACTTACAGTCTTAGAAGTTCTAGTAGACAAATATCCAGTGCAGAGGTGAGATGTAAAATAGTTTTAATGGTTATTAATATCTGTTACATGACGTGTATATATGAAATTGTTTTGTTATTGTCATTCAGATTGTTCCATCAGTGGAAGTAAATTTAGAAATCCTTCAGGCATTTCTGTTGCTCAAAGAAACGAACAGAGCGGAACAACAAGGGAATCCCTAATTGTGGTAGAAGAAATAACAGACCTGCCTATTTTATTGTTTTCTTTTGATGCCAGAAAGATAAATGAGAGACAAAATGACACTAGATTATGTTATAGACAGTACAGGAGCATTTTCACAGTCAGTGTAAATAAAACAGATGTAAGAAGTTGTTTTATTCTCCTCTTTGATTGCATTCCATTAAGAGCGTGACAGATTTTAAATATTTGGGAACAACAATAATTAATCAAAATGATACTCATGAGGAAATCAGGAGGTGACTGTGTTCTGGAAACGATTGACACTTTTCAGTTCTAAATATTTTGTCTTCCCGTCTGATTTCTAAGAAACTAAAGATTAAAATATACAAAACAATAATTTTGTATGGGTGCAAAACGTGGTCTCTTACTCTGAGGGAGGAACACAGATTGAAGGTGTCTGAGAAATTTTGTATTTGGTCTTCCATTCTAATAAAGACACATTTTACACATGCGTTTACAATTTAAACATTATGAACATGTGTAATTATGGAACTAATATAGAGAAAATCATTTTTGAAAGAAGTCCTAGTCGTTTGTGGGGCCAAGTTTATTACATTATCATTAAGTTCATGACGGAGATAGCAAGCACCTCTGAAACGTCTGTAGACTTCTACCTGACTACACGGCACAACCCATAAGACAACCATCTCTCCGTTTTATCAGGTACAAAGCTCATAATGGAAACCATAAACGTAGTATGAGACCTTAAAGTGCCAAATGAGGCGAGCTTCCTTTCACATTAATGAAAGAATATAACGTCTTAATTTGGTAATTTAAAAATATGATATTTTTTGATAAATTAATAATGTTCTGTTTCATTCGTACTTGAGATTATTTGGTTCATAATGTTGTGATATCCGTTTTCGAAAGTGTTTCTGCAGTGGCACTGTCAAGGTTATTTGTGTGTCTCAGAGATGGCGCACGCATTTTATTCCAACAGCACGCATTACCAACCATACTTATTTTTATATATTTTTCCGATGATGCGATACAGAAACCATAACAAGCTAATTCCACGCGTTAAAACATTTGTAATTATAGAAACTGAAACTTTTGGGATGTATCCAAATTAAAATTGTTCGTACAAACACTCAGCACAAGTCTTTAAGATTGTCATGCTGTTATCCGGTCTGTTCAAAGACTTCACGACTTAAGAAGTGTCACTGGTTCGTGAAGAATTAGAGACTCAACGTGAATCAAGCGTTCTGCTTCATGATTATCCATCGCGTCCCACAAAGTCTAATCGATTTTCCTCGCGCCTTATCGCATCTAGGATTTCAGGACTCCATCACCGACAATCAAAGCGACATCTGATAGAAATCGCTTGGAAAGAAGGAATAGAAGGTTGGGGACTATGATGCGTGTACTATAGCAATCTGAAATCAACTTATTACATTTATTTACATATATTTTAAGCTTCTTTAACTTTAAATATACAGAATATATTACACTTGCTTTAGATTCATGTAAGGTCTTACATCAGAGAATACCGGCCGGTCAAGGACGACCTAGGACTGAAGACGCCTGGCGTATACAGCGTTCCCTGTGAGTGCGAAAAAATCTACATCGGCCAGACGGAAATCTTCATACTAACCGCTGTGAAAACCCCAAATCTTACACTTCACTTTCGTTACATATTATGCCATCCGAGAAATTATCAGCGCCACCTTTTCGCCAGACGTAAGATTTTGTAATCGAACTTTTCTGACCAAATTTATTTTGGATGGAGATCTCTGTCGATAAAAAAAGTTTACGACACAAGGGTAATTAGTGCGTCATAATATTAAATTTGGTTTATTTTTAACTAATTTGACTCTCTACTCTCACGAGTAAAATCATTGATATGACACCAAATATATCGATCGTCGTCATTCTGACCACAGACTTCGGCGAAACTCTGCATCTGACCATCTGATAGTAAAATAAACAGCTCTGATCGCAGACAGGCTCAAGGTCATTTGTAGCAGCTGAGCTTTGCTGTGCGTTCAGTTGTCCACGGACCGCTGCCAGAATAGTTTCAAGTGCTCTGATAAAAGTGTCGTGTGACCTCCTCCTCTACAGTGAAGTCAAGAATGAGAACAATGTGACCTGTGACCATCTACTAGAAGCAAAATTCCTCTCGAATTCTTGGTATGAAATGATTTTTCATCCACTCCATCAACAAGACCAAATCTTCGTACGTTGGAACCAGGCGGCATCTATCTTTCGTTTCAAGTAAGTGCAGTGGGGCGCCTCGAATTCTCCATCGGTATTGCAGCAGGTAATCAGGTCGACTGTCTCGCCAAAACAATTTCCCGCCTGTTACCGAACCGAAGGCTCGCCATGTTCTTTGCTATTCTGCGCCAGATGATTCCACGGAAGACTGTACTTATTCACGCTCCATTTTAATATTATACAGCGATCTGCGTCTAGCCGTACCAGGGAACTGCTTCTCAAGGCGTCTATGATACCGCCAGCCAATCGCCTCAAGACGTGAAATGAATCGTCACGCGTGTTAATTGGGGGGCGTGGCACAAGGCCCAGGTTCGATCCGGCCTTCGGACCTTCTCACAGAAACGACCGATAAACTTCCACCTCGTCAGCCGAAATGCGCCGAATACATAAGAGAACGCGAGGCGATTCAACGATCACGAGGTTACACTCTGTCCATTCTAAGTTGGCACCCGCGGCACATGGGCCCATCCGAACATTCTTTCATTGTGAGCTTCTTCGTCTGTTTAAGACAAGCAACGTGGAAAGAGACCACTCGGAAGACCAAGGGGTAGATGGTAGGATAATATTAAAGAGCATCAATGAATGTGTGAGGACGTTGACTAAATCCATCCGATCTTAACCACAACTGAAAAGTGGGGACACGTTTTAATGAAACTCGCCAAATCTCAGGACCGATGGAGAGGGACAGACAGACATCACAAAGCTGTTAGGCACGTTTGCAACTTTTCGTAAGGAACGTTCTGATATAATTTCTCTTCTTATGTGTGTCCCCCCGACACTTACTTTGGCCAACTCATACAGAGTAATCACGACATCGCATAAAACCCGCGATTGTACTCACCAAAAAATTTTCCTCTCATTCTTATTTAAACCAAATGCGAATTAACTGGGGAAAAAAACATGGCGGCTAATTGGGCTTGTTAGCGTAAATGACTGTTGTCTGTTATTAAGTGACTTTTGAAAATACGAAACTGGTGTGAACAG
The DNA here is from genome assembly GCF_977971745.1 of Zootermopsis nevadensis. Lineage (NCBI taxonomy): Eukaryota > Metazoa > Arthropoda > Insecta > Blattodea > Termopsidae > Zootermopsis > Zootermopsis nevadensis. The sequence goes on along the minus strand of NW_028259153.1, from coordinate 6,520,277 downwards.
AAGAAGCTTTTAATCAAATTGGGCGTGTGACGGGGGTTATTTTGTTTTCTCTGAAATCTAAACTTCTATATATTTTCATTAGGGACGTTTTAAAAAAACAGCTCCAACACAAAAGAACGGCTTCCCCGAAACCGAGTCAGATCAGAGCAGTGCATTGTGACATACGGGCAGTTAGAGGAACAGGAACTCACAGAGAATATGATCGATCAGTGGGTCGATATTGACAAAGGAGGATTAGTGTGTCACTAATTAACTGTCGTCTGCTGCACGTACGTCAAAGCACGTCCTTCGTTAGGAAATTAATTTGGATAATGATTTATAACCTATAAAACTATAAACTTAGCTATTCATTGTAACGCAGATGATGGCGTATACACGGACCAAAATTTAAGAGTGTAATTAAACCTCTGACGTCTTCCTCGTGGTTTGTTTCGTCTCGGGACGCCGTCGGTTGGAAATCAGCAAGTTTAAAAAATCGTCAATAAATCATCATCATCCGAATCCCACAGATGAACAACTGAGTTTGAGATAATTAAAATGTCACAGATGTTAACAAGGCGATCAGGTTTAATGCATTTACATTAAGGTATTCCAGAAAGATTTAAGCTTTAATGAAATATTTGCCTTGCATCAAAATCCCGTTCTTTAAACAGGTGACTTAGTCGTGAGTTCATCACATTACCAACAATTACCATAAATGGTTGCCTCTGAACTAGCAACTCTTCAAGGTCGCCCTTCGATCGAGTCTCAGAGTGAGCTCAGCAAAACTGCGATGCCGTCTCGTGTTCTGCTCGTAACACGTGAGTAATGCGATGCTGATGTGTCCCTTTACCTGTTGAACAGCGATGTCAGACATTTGTCAGGGCAGACAGACGACGTGTGAAAGGCGTTCTCTCGAGAGTAACACACGGACTTGTCCACTAACCACGACCTCTCGACTCGGCATTTTTCCCTTCGAAATTGCACTTAAAGAACCAAGTCGCTTCCGGGTCCAATCTTCTGCGACTTTAAGAGAGTTTCAGAGGCTTTTTATATTCCAATACATTTTAATTAGGACTTTCTTTACACAGAGCTGGAGGGAGGCAAGGCCACTGAATGGAGTGTGTTATTTCTACGCAAATATGAAGGCTATTATGTTTCAGAAATAAATGCTTTTCTGGAAAGTGGGCACCTAGAAACGTATTACTGAATTGACGTACGAGAATCCTCTTTGAGAAGCTGGTGGTGGCTCAGCTGGCTTAGAAATTCTCCCATCGGAAAACTTGTCTCAAGATATCTGCGAGCTTCGTTGACGGCTAGAAATTCACAAGCCGAAGACCAGTCAGTGCGGGTGGGAAATCTGTAACGCTGTGACGTCATGCTCACCCCTTCCCCTTATTCGTCTCGGACGTAGCACAACAAGCATTGTCTTCTACTCAAATACAGCATCTATAATCTCAGAATAAAATAGATTTATATAATAGATGGCCCAAGGCATAATTTTTCTGTTCTTGCGAAGATATTTGAGGAACTGAGGGTACAAACCCGTAAGCCGTGTATGGATCAAGACTGTAACTGTCAGTTCCGACCCAGCGATGCGCTCCGCGTACTCACCTGATAGTTTTTTATATTCGTGAGGACCGTCGGAACTGGGTATTGCGTGATTTCTCTGTTGATATCCGTCGTTTATCTTCTGTTTTTGTAAGGTATTACGAATGTCATTATTTGTTGTTATATTGTTTGAAAAAAAACCCTGATTTGTTGTTCATGGAAAGAAAGTTGCTGTACAGCTTACACCTTCTCCCACCCTCTTAGAAGGGCGCGTCAGTCGGCGAACGTTTGAACTGGCCGCCAGCCTCTTGGAGTCTCAATTTTTATTTATCGTCCTAATTGCAATAAATACATTCTACTTGCGTGGATCAAAATATATAAACTAACTAATAAAGAGAAAATATATTTTTAAATGATGTTATTGTGTCTAAAATATGTATCAGTAAATGTCGGAAGGTGGATCGTGATGTTGATATTGTATTTCAGAGTAAACAACTGATATATGAATTGCCTTTCGCCAAAGCATTATTATTATTATTATTAATATTTATTGAACAATTATAAAGCCATAACTGAACCCCAAGTCGTTATTTAGTGCGCAGAATACTGAAAAGTTATCGTCGATTGACATTTTAAAGACTAGATATTTTTTGGTGGCTGGAGATAAAGTTTTGTTTGTAGTGAAATCTATATTTTAACCAAATGCTGCATTAAAGAGAAATTGTTCTGTTCATATAAGCACAACTAAAAGTTTAGTAACTGTAATAAACAGAGAGCAAATAATAATTGTCATGTGACATGACAGCGGTAACCAAAAGGTTACGGCTAATGAAGCGACAATCAAACTACGATCTTTCTGAATACTACCTGATGGTCATGCGCAGTTGCCATTTCCCCTCCGCTCCTTGGGACTGCGTTGCCCTGTAACTTGGAAGACCTTCGCCCACAGTTCGGCCTTTTCCATAAAAATCTCTTTTGGCTCTAGGGTGTTGGCCATGTGAGGGTGGGGACGTTCGCTCCGGTGTACATTTTCTTTCTTCTTTTTATTCTTGGTCATGCAAATATATTTACTTACTGATTTGTGTTCTTTGGTTATTTGTTGGTCCACATAGCAGATTAATGCACAATCAAGTTAAATTAATTTCATGTGCTGTTGCCTGACAGTATCGTAGTCAGTGACGACCCGTCCGTAAGGCAAGCGAGCTCGGGGTGTCATATGAAGCGGGCAATCGCTCGTTGTGTCCTACGTGAGAGAAACATTCCTGCACACGCACCTTCCGTGTACTACACGGCCAGCGCAGCGACTCACGCGAACATATCGAAATATCTGATCTCGGAATCCGGCAGCTTTACTCTCCTGATCGCTTCGCTGTAACCTAGGACAGCGCCACACAAACAGCCAGTTTGCTATTTCCGCTTCACCCACGCAACTCGCATTTAATCGCTCACGTAGGAAACCGGGTTAGAGCTGTATAATTTTTCAAAAAGTGAAAAGTTCATTCTTTGTGTCTATGAATAAAACTCATCATATAAAATTTATAAAATTGTTTATGTACATTTTTTTTCCTGCAATAATTATTGGAATACATGGACATTAATTTAATGTTCTTGTATTCCAATAATTGCGCATCCAGTGCTCACAAGTCCTGTGCAAAGCAACACCCACAGGTGGAAATCCTCCAGCCCAGAGGCTTCCTGGCATCGCCGCCACTCCGGCTTATATCGGGCCACATATACGTAGACCCGAGCAAGCTGAGGCATGGAACAAAACAGAAAAAATTAGAAAACAATAATAAAAACATTTCGTAACTCACAACAAAGCGATACCCGTCACATCTGAAATGAAATGTTGATTTAAGTCACGCGAGTGAATCGAAATTATGCTCTTGTATTATTGCTACTGTACTTACAAATTAATTGTGACCAAAGGAATTTCTAAACAGATCAACAGAAAATGGGTATTTACGAGCATCGATTAGCGGCTTAAAATGGCAGGCCAAAGTCCTCATATTTTAAACTGGAGTCTACTTATTACAAGCAGTTTTAAAAAGTCATGGGGGTTTCCCTATTAAAGGAAAGACCAAGTGATTCGGAGACTTCCTTCGATCTCCGGGATTCGAAGACTGACTTAATGCACACACGTTCATTTAGTTTATAAAGAATGCGGAATGTTCGGGCCTGTCAGCGAGGTTTTATGACACGCAGACTAATTAAATTGTCTGATCAGTTAAGCGAAATTATAATTAGCTCCAATTTCGTTCACTTAATGCCGATCCTAGTATTTTCTCTTTCATAGCAAATTTCCCTACTTGTTAGATCCTGCACTCTCCGATATTTTTCTTATCATCAGTGATTTATTTTGGTTTCCTTCTGGCTCCACTTTCTCCGCTCCTCTTTCGCCTTTTAAATAATTTACACTTCTACGTAATGAGACCATGTCAAAGGTCACAGGATCTTCGCGGCAAAGAATCTCGTAGATCGTTCAAGGCTTAGGCAGGACCAGAAAGGGCGTGTGAGACAACGTGTCACTTACCACGAAATCGACAGCGAAGCCGGTCGACACCACTATCGGTGTGTAACCGTGGGAATCTTTGTCCCCATCTATCACCAAAGCCAATTTCACGGATAAGGTGAATAGCATTGCCGCCATTGCTAGCGTCTTCTTCACACACTTCAGCCTTGGGTGCTGTAATGAGAAAGTGTAAATATTTTAATCCCTGTGATCAAGATCTGCAATTGCGTATCCTCATTCATGATTTATGCGTCTCTTAAGGTCACTGTAGTACCGTGCACTTGTTAAATACCTCGGAAAAATAAGTTCTTGAACAGCGCGAACAGGCAAATTCTCGGAGACTTGACTTTCCCTCCATAATTACAATTGTCAAGGGATTGAGGAAGCTTGACTGAGACAGCTCGGTAATTCCGTCCTTGAACCTTTCTTGAATCTGGGTTCTCCCAGCAAGCCTCACTGCAAACGGAGTCGTCGTAGAGAACTTACCTGAACTGACGGTTCTGTACTACAGACCTTGAACTTGTCCACAAAGAAGTTGCGTCTGCAAAATCCTGCGCATTACTGAGATGTTCTTCGTGGAAGAACATCTCAGTAATGCGAAACTATTTTGGTTTCCTTCTGGCCCCATTTTCTCCACTCCTCCTTCGCCTTCTTTTAAATAATTTACACTTCTGCGTAATAAGACTATGTCAAAGGTCACAGGATCATCGCGGCAAAGAACCTCGTAGATCGTTCAAGGCTTAGGCAGGAACAGAATGAGCGTGTGAGCAACGAACACAGGAACCTAAGACTACGTGTCACTTACCAAGAGAATGACGGTGATGGCCACCAAGAATGTCAGGGTAATTACTGACGGGGTATGGTCTTCCTTCTCCCTCATCCTGTTGATGGCCTTTCCTTGGCCCCAGATGTTCAAAAACTGGGCCACCTCCGCAATGGCGATGCCCAGTTTCTTTTTCCACTGTAATGAGAAAGTGTAAATATTTTAATCCCTGCGATCAAGATCTGCAATTGCGTATCCTGATCGATGATTTATGTGTCACTTAGGGTTATTTACCTCGGATTAATATTTATCTTTGATAATAATAAGTTCTTAAATTAGCGAGTTCATAAAAACGGTCTCTCGGCTTACATCGGGGAATTTGCCTGGAAGAACCGAGGAAAACCCAGTTTTCTAGACGAGTTTCTGCCGACATTCAGACCCGAGTCATTTTGATTTGCTAATTTTTCTCTCCATGCGTGTGTTTTAAGGGCAAATACGCAGTCGAATGCCTGCGTGCCTCATTCTCAAAGGAAATGCCGGACGCCGTCAGAGTTCTTTACGTGAATGTGGAGTCTTTCAAGGACGAAGAATCGAAGGTTTCCTTTATTTATGCTTCCACGGCATTTCTTAGCTTCTAGTAAAATAAGAATTATCTAAAACCTTCTCTGCATAAATTCGACTCTCCCACCTCTAGCGTAGTTTTTCAAAATGAAATTAAGTATCTCTGGCAAAAATCACGTGACTGTACCATTAGGTCCACTTATGAGTAACGTTGAGAGTAACAAATCAACTTCCTTTCGTCAGAAATCATTTTTAAGATTTGTTGCACGTTGTGTTATGTTATGTTTCCTCCTACTGCGTCGGCCGCCCGCCACGCCAACTACTACATCGCCTCAGATTTTCCTCAGTCACTCAACTCAGTGACTGTCGCAACTGCGCATCGTTGTTTGTGAAGAGAAGTAAACATGAGACATAAAAAGATTGTAAACAAAAAAACAGAATCGCTATCAATGCCCTTATCTATCACGCGTTGAAGTGTCTGACATTCTACGATTAATTATGGAATTATTGAGAATTTAGAATTACACTCGATCGGAGTTTTCTAAAATTTAAAATGGAGATAACAGTTCTAACCTAATGAGACAACAAATCTGTGGAATTATTCCTTTGCTATCAGATAGAACAGTCTGCGTAATTTCTACCCATCCCTCTCATCAATTGATTCCAAGTTTTGTCTCTGTAAATGCAACATAGGAAGAAAACTTTACATTTCACTTTTATTCGGAGGCTAGCCGGGACCTTCGCGATTCTAGGGAGGAAGCTCTGTCCCCATCTTCAGGGTTCTGATCTGACTGGATCCTCGGAAGTCGCCTGTGTAACTGCGTGCATTGGTCCCGAGCAGCCAGTTACACAGGCAACTTCCGAGGATCCAGTCACGTCAGAACCCTGAAGATTGGGACAGAGTTTGTTCCCGAAACGTCGGATTACTACCATAACCGGTTAACGCGGCTGTTTGTCCGAGAAGATTTATTGAATTTGTTCCCGAAACGTCGTTTACTGTAACGCGGCTGACTGCCCGAGATTTTATTGAATTTGCTCCCGAAACGTCGCTTTACTACGGTAACCAGCTAACGCGGCTGATTGCCCGAGAATATTTTGATTTACTTTTTGAACCTTCGATAAATTGTTAATCCAAAATTCCTGCTTGAATCCGATAATTACGCTCTTTGGAGAACGGTGGCGCCATCGAATGGCCCGTGAATGACATCCAGGGAATAATAAAAATAGATAGACCCTGTTACCTTTTTCCAGTCCAGCAAAATAACAAAGTGAGATTACACAAAATTATCATACGACCGATTGTATCCTATTGATGTGACCTTGGACCATGGTAAGGAATTCAGAAGACATGTTGGATGTCCTTGAAAGGAAAATACTAAGACAAATTTATGGTCCAAAGCTGGTAGATGGAGAATTGGGTATAATTATGAAATTTGTGAACTGTACAAGGACCTACAAATTTTCCCTGTTTATTAAGCTCAAGAGATTGCGGTGGGCTGGCCATGTGGTTAGGATGGAGGATAATCGCGTACCCAAAAAGGTGACTCAAGAGACAATACATGCATATGGAAAGCGAAGAATAGGTAAACCCAGAAAGAGGTGGGGAGATTCTGTGAGGGAGAATGCCAATAAATTTCTAGGAATAAGGAAAAATAAGAAATGAATGGAGGCAAAGATTGAAGAGGCCACAGTTCAACTTTGAGAGGTTAAGGCTGGACAAGTTTTCTAAATTTTACTTGTTATTTCATCATAACCTGATCAGCTTTTTGATTTGAGGGACTGTACATGTAGCCCTCGATTACGCCGGAGATGCGTTCCTGGACGAATCAGCGTAAATTGAAACTCTTTAATAATGTAAATCAATGGGTAATCAATTACATGTGTTCCCAGCACCCGAACATCGACGAGTAATATAATGGAAATACATTTAAATCTATGAAATAATGTAAATAAAATAAAGGGAATTTAAAAAATATATTTTATGCACTTACAATTCGTTGGTCCCCGCGATTGACTGTGATCCTTTCTTGTGAGTGATGTGTACAGTCATCTCTGCTGTTATGCGATGTAAGACACCGACCTATAGAAAACTGCGTAGCAAAAATAACCCTGCGACCTCCGCAGAGATTAAGTTAGTCCTTTGAAAGTTTAAAGCACCAGGAATGAAATTGCATGAGAGCAAACTCGCATATGCAAAATTTTGCATTTCACAAACGGCTTTTACCGATTCATCGATCTCATTGGAGCAAATTCGCGTTAACGAAACATACGTAATTGCAGAGATGACTGCTTTTATAATTTTTATTCAAAACCAGCGATGTAAGAATTACGATTTAGTATAAGAATTAGTACGAGAAACATTGTAAAAGGTTATAAGCAATTTTTTCCACTTTTTGACTTGCAGGTTTCAAAATTGGCGTTATTCTGAATCGGCGCAAATCGAGGGCTACCTGTACACTAACTTAAATAAAACACAAAACGTTGCTAGGAACCGTTTGTAATGGTTAAGGAAGTCTTACCCCGCTGGATTCATCTTCAACCCTTGGGTGAGCTGCTTCATCATTACGATTTTCAGTCGCTGTAGCCTTCACCGCCATGTTTTCTTGTTAAAGCTCTCCAAATTCTAAGCAAGGACCAGCTGTTTTGATTTACCTATGGTCACAGAGAATAATAAAAATCCATACATAAACACATCCATATTTTATTACATTCCATAGATCCCATATAGTTGCCAATTTTTAACAAGAATTTGAATGTGCAGAAAAGTCTGAAAAATCCGTAATTTGAAATTTAATGGTAATCCTTTCAGGTGTTCTGAATTCCTTGCAAAAAGACATTATGACAAAGCATTTTTACAACTTCAGTGGTTGGTCATGTTTAAAGGCAATTTTACAATAAAGTAAACTTGTGTATGGCCTCTTCCTAAATTAGCCTACATATTATTTTATTTTTCAGGCCTATTTACATTTGAAATTATAATCTTTTAGATCTGTGTCATAAGTATTAACTTGTTTTTGCCAATGATGATGACCACTTTGAGATCAAAACGCGTTTGGCATTAGTGTCCTTCAAACTGCAAACAGTTTTATATTCCAATACACTACACGGTGTGCAAGGTCTTAAGATTATTGGTGTTTCACCTTTCAACCACATGACATGGCTGGCAACCTAAGAAGAATTTTAGTTGCAACAAAAGCTCCAGGTCATACTGGCACTTACTTGTTAGGCTCCAGCTGCTATTACTACTTCTGCACTCACCATTAAAGGCCCAGGCTGCAATTGTTCCAGTCCTGAAAACAAAAATGTACAAAGTCCTGTGAAGACTAGTGGACTGGATTCCTGACATCACGTTCACCCTAAGCAACTTGTGTGGTAACCACTTTCATCTCCTAATTATGGTTACACATTTTAGTTAATGTGTGTTTACAGTGCCTTTTCAGAAATACAATGATGTGAAAAGTGAGCGACGGAAAATTTAACTAGGAAGTGGCTGTGCGTTAATTGAGCCCATTATCTCGGACTAACTTAAATCTCACATACAGAATGCACATGCAATATGTCCTATTGCTGATCTAATGCACTTAAAAAGTGATATGAAGTTTCTTAAGAACACACAACAACATGTGGGCCTTCAGCACATTATCTTGAGGCAAACACAGGAGACACAATTTGCTGCTCAGCAGACTATGCAGGATCAAGCCTCTAGTAATGAATTCCTAGATTGATAGAAAACAATTATATCCAAAATATCCTGTTTCCTGAATGCATACATACTCAAACAAATCAGCAGATTCTTGGGCAATGAGCTTTTTATTAAAATAGAGCATATGTCTAACTCAGCCCTCTCTTATGAAAATGGTAATATGCGTTCGACTTTCCATGTCCAAGTCACACCCATTTGAATACGGCACCAAATGTAATCATGACGCCACAGATGGGTGATGTAATAATGGCAGAACCAATCAACATTGATATTTCGTTTTCCAGATGGCGCATATTACAATTCTCAGAATGAAGGTACACCAGAAATGAATCCTAACCTGCTCAACAGAAGTTAATCAGACGCATTCACCCCCCCCCCCCCAACCCTTTTGCACAACATTTCGCAAACTCATCCCAACCTCAAACAGCAAAAAAAAAACATCAACTTACGTTGCAGCGTCTTAAAGGATAACCGAATGATAAAAGCGAAACCATAACGTTCACCTCAGTTTCCTTACTGCAATGAATATTCTGATTTAATACCTGGGTCCAAGACGCACAAAGCGAAGCAAAGCATGACCACACAACTGCTCCATTATCTCACAGACTATATGGTAGACCGACGTAAGGGCGGAGTCCTGCGCAAGCGCAAGACATCGTCTCTTGCTAGCGAGTCACTCTCACTCTCTCTCTCTAAACGTGTGCGGTAACCCAGCAGATGGCATGATTTGCAGCAAATGTTGCAACATTTCTGGCAACGTTGTTCCAAGGAGTATCACAATGAACTTCACAACGAGTAAAATGGAAATTTGAAAATCGTAACATCAAGGTGGGGCTATTGCGAGAGGACGGGCTGCCACCCAAGGTCAAAGCAGTGCATCTAGGAAGAGACGGCAACACAAGATTGGCGACAGTTAAAGTTGCAAGGGTGACATAAATAAACTGTGTCCACTTGCACATGACTAGTGAAATGGGCTTTAAACAAATTAAGTGTGAATAAGTATATGTTTTAGTGACCGATGAATACGAATATCGTTCAACTTACACATCATTTTTTGTTTTGTTTACAATTGAACAATTTGGATTTACAAGTTATGTAATTTGTAGTAAATGTTGACATCCGTCAATGTAGGCGGAATGTTCGGTGTTCATGTTGGCAGCTCTGTAACCGTAGCTATTGTACGATGTTTAATGTTGGTACGACTGTAACCTTAGCGTCTTGTCCTGTTCCGCGTTGTTCTTCGTCGAGGCAAGGTTGGTGGAAGTTTTATACGAGTTTGAAGTGTGTTTTAATAAAGAAATAGTTCACTGTAGTGGGACATACGCCCACTCAAGGAACAACAGTGTTACATTTAACTGATGTAAGAGACCATTGAAATAATAAAAATTTGTGTACATTTGTTATTGTCAAGTATTGATGAATTATGGAATGTGAATATGTAGAGAACGCCGAAAGTGCTGGAAAAGCTGAGGCGCACACTTGTAACTTAATATTCCTTTTATGCATAAAAGCGTCTTGTTACAATAATTAATTATCTTGCTGTATCTGGTTTCCAGTGCGGTGGAGCTGTTGTCCTATGAGGGAGGAAGCAGCTTTGAGTATTCAGAAAGGTAAGTTTTTATTTGTAGGTTTTTGCAATAAAATTAATATTTCGGGTAGTATTTCACCAAGTTCAACAGAATAGAGAGGTCATTTACGACATAATGAAGTAAAACACAGTGTTATATATAACTGATATACGGGGCCATTAAAATAATGTAACTCCTTCATGTTAAAATAATTATCTTGCTATATCTGTTTTCCTTTCCAGTTTGGTGTAGCAGTTATCCTGTGTGCTTGCCTGTATGGGAGGAAGCTGCTTTGAGTATGCAGAATGGTGAGTTTTTATATGCAAACTTTTACAATTATATAATATCTTAGGAACTATTTCACCAAATTCAATGAAATAAAAATACAATTGGTCATAATGAAGTATATGAGTTATATATAACTGATATAAAAGGCCATTAAAATAATAATTTACGTACACAAATTCCTGTCAATTATTGATGAATTTGTGAGTCATCAGTGTGGGTTCAGATGTAACAGATCAACGATTGATCAGATCTTTTGCATTTGTCAGCTGTTAGAGAAAAGATGAGACAGTACATCAATTAATTAAAAGTTTCTAAAAAGCCTACCACTCTGTTAAAAGAAAAGTGTTACACAATATTCTCATTGAATTTGGTAAACCAAAGAATCTAGTGAGTCTAATAAAAATGTGCTTAAATGAAACCTGTAGCAAAATTCGAGTACTTAAATATTTATCTGAGACATTCCACATCAAGAACGGTCTGAAACAAGGAGATGCTTTGTCTCCCTTGCTGTTTAACTTTGCGCTAGAATATACGCCATCAGGAAAGTCCAAGATACGTAAGGAGGGTTTGAAATTGAATGGGACACATCAGCTATTGGCATATGCTGATGATCTTAATTTATTGGGGAACGATATGAATACAATAAAGAGGAATGCAGAAGTTTTACTAAAGGGTAGTAGACAGGTGGGGCTAGAAGTAAATTCAGAAAACTAAGTACATGTTAGTATCCTGTCAGCAGACAAGCCTGCAGAATCATATTAGGGTGGCTAATAAGTCCTTTGAAATGGTTACAAACTTCAAATACAGTAAAACCTCTCTAACTTGGACACTTGCGGTTCCACGATAATGTGTCCAACTTACAGAGGTGTCCAGGATAGAGGGAAAGGGGAAAATATCCTTTCATATTGTGGTGTAATGACAATGTGGTAATTGTGAAGTATTATGGAGCCCTTCCCAAAAAGGAAATTATTGATAAGAAAAATCAAAGGGGTAAATTAAATTTTCATAACTTTTGTTTTCACTAAATTAAACTTACATGGATAAGCTCAAAGAAGGGCACCAATACCTTACGTTTACCGACAATGTATTCTATTTTACATAATCTAACTACTGTAGGCTTGCTTGAATTAAGAATTAATGACAATAGTATTAATAATCTTTTGAACCCCACTCTCATGGTTGCACATTACACCCCAGCCTCAATGAAATTTTAAATGTTCAAAATGTATTTTTTTAATTGTACTTACAGCATTAGCTCAACATATGATATCACTTAATTCTTGTAAAAAAGTCCGTCACAAGACACTGCTTTTTTGCTTTTGTCTTTGAATTTGCCCATCCTCTTTCTAATTTTCGCCGCAATCCGAATAAATTTTCAACCATTGCTGGTTGATTATGAGCGAAAGCATACCGTTCTAATTCTTCCATGCATTGCAAAGCACTCTGATGTGTAGGTGGTTCTTCGTACATAGATAACTCTTCTTCCTCTGAAGATTCTTTACACACATCGTCACTTGAAGTCATCACTTTGTCTAGCACATTATCGATTGTTCCAGCAACATCGTCGTGAACCTCTAGAATGTTGTCGAACGTTGAAAGAGCTTGGACATCAGGAATTTGGTTGCGATACTCCTCAGGAAGACAGTTTATTTCTTCATGAAAACTGTCTTCTTCCATCGCTTCCGCTTCATCCTCAATGGAATCTGCCATAAATCCTGCATGTCGGAAACACTTTGCAATGGTTTGAGGAGAAACTTCTGCCCAGGCACCATGAATCCACCGAATGGCATCTAAGACTGTAACGCTTCTTGAAAATTCGGTCACGTCTTTGCACTTATCTGCAGCATTGATTAGTGAATGCATTAGTTGCTTCCTGTAGAGCAGTTTCACAGATTGAATAATGCCCTTATCTAGTGGCTGCACTTCGCTGGTCAGATTTGGCGGCAGAAATTGTATACTGACGTTTGAGAGATTTGAACTGACGTGGCTTGTAGTGTTGTCGACAAACAATAATATCTTCCGATTAGCCCGCTTCATTTTAAGGTTGACCTCGTTCAACCACTCAGAAAAAATTGTAGATGTCATCCAAGCCTTCTTGTTGTGACACCAAATTACGGGAAGGTCGTCCAATTTCACATTGTTCGTTTTGAAAGCTCTAGGACGTGCAGCATTTCCAATAACTAATGGCTTTAATTTCGCTCCTCGCGAATTGCAACATAGCAAAACAGTAATCCGTTCCTTAGATTTCTTCCCTCCTTTACATGTCTCTCTCATTTCTATTAAGGATCGCGTTGGAAGTTGACGGTAGAATAATCCAGTTTCATCCGCGTTGAAAATGTCCTCTTCTGCGTATCCCAACAAAAGGCTTGAAAGTTTGCGTTTCCAATCTTCAGCAGCTTGAAGATCAGCAGAAGCTGATTCGCCAGAAAGGACGTGCAGACTTATGTTATTTCGTTTACGGAAACGATCCAACCAGCCATTGCTCGCCGAGAAATCTTCGGTGTGGAGTCTAGTTGCAATTTCTCTAGCCTTCTCCTGTAAAAGTGTGCCACTAATGGGAATGTTCTTTGCACGACAACACCGGAAAAACTCTAACACTTTGTCATTTAGTTCATCATGAGGTGTTTTTCGTAGTCTTTTTCTGTCTGCATTACAATTCTTTTCCCACGCATCGGTAATTGCGGCTCTGTTGCTGTTGATGTTGGAAACAGTAGATTTTGAGATGCCGTATTTCTCTGCCAGCTTCCTGCAACTTTCTCCTATCTTCAGAAGATCCAAAACTTCTTTCTTCTTTTCCAGAGTTAATTCCACCAATTTTCGTTTTCCCATCGCAAAAAGAAAAATCCAATTTCTGTTAACACTGTTGCAAGCTAACTCAGCTGCAAGCACAGTACTGACAAAGTTAGAACTGTACCAGCAATACTACTGTAGTCCAGTGAAGGGTTCAACAAAAAAATAAATATACACTTTCACTGCATTCCAATGATGGGTTCAAAGTCTCACACCCTCAATTATAAGCTAATCCTCAGGTAGAAGGCATTCATCAGTCAGAAATTCAAAATAACAAAATACTAACTGTAAATGTTTCCCATAAAAGCATTGAAGCTAAGTGCATGAACCTGTCCAACTTGCAACAAAAGGGGTGTTCAAGTTCCAGGATAGAGGGGTGTCCAAGATATAGAGTGTTGTGGACATGTAAAATTATAGGATATTCGCCGGTTCCAATTAAAAGTGTCCAATATAGAGGGGTGTCCAGGATATAGGGTGTCCAACTAGAGGGGTTTTACTGTACAACAGCAGAGCATACAGACTTGGATTCAAACCGGTAACCGGCCGAGTACGAAACCCATTCCACAGCGCCCAGCCCCAAGTTGCGCGTCGCTGCCTGACCTTACCCAGAGCAGCAAGACAGAGCCTTCACTGTCCTAGTGTGTCCGTTGCTTGGTTCTCAGCTTCAATAACAAATATAATGCTCCATGAGCTATGATCTACTGGGGCAAACCACGGAAGTCTAGAATACTTTTCCAGAAGTCAGATTTCTTGAACAGCCCAGCGACTATTACATTGTCAAGAAGCATTCTGTTCTGTAGTTTCTTTCGCAGACAAATCTAGAGCTGAAAACGTGACGAAAACAGTCCTAATGTATTTGAATACATTTATACAAAGACTGAATAATGGCTACAGAATTTCATGAAGCTAAACCTACGATGGCTCAATTTTGTGGGCCCTCAGATTTTAACTGGGAAACTTGGATGTTTCCAAGTTAATGTATGTTCAATAATTCTCTTGTGTTTGGATTATTTACGACCCGAAATTTGGTCAATGGCATTTATGCAGTGTCACAAACGCCTACATTTTGCGTTTTGGACGAATGCTTTTGTGCTGAAAAGCTTGAAACATTGGGTACTCGGTTAGTAACAGCGGAGGGATACATAGTGACATAGCGTGGGGACCGTGGCGCGTCATTTGCTTGTCTGGTTGTGACGTCACTTACCCCAGGTTAAAATTTATATAATTTTGTGTGTCGAACTTTAAAACCCAAATAATAGGCGTACTAAATATATTTAGTGACGTCTGTACGTACTGCGTTGATTTGATCATCAAATGCCGTTCGTTTGCTAGATTTAGCTTGAACCGTCACAGGATGTCAGGTGGGGTGACATCTTACGGGCGAAATCGCTCTTCATTTTTTTAATCGCGTAGCAATATCAGAGAGCCATTAGCCTTCGTAAGGGTGAGACGTGAGCCTGCCTGCAGTCTATCTTGGCCTACATCGTACGAATCTGGTATTGTAGAATAAGCAACTAGTGTTCATAAGTTGTATTAAATAGTTTACGTGAAATTAATTGTGATTTCGTATTAATAGAGACAAATTAAATGTTCTCGGACTCGTCCAAAAGCTACTTCACTTTAGTTTGTATAGTTGGATAAAAAGTAGCTCGTGGTGTATACAAATTAGGTCGTGTGAAACAATGAATAAGTGTTCGCTAAAAACGTCGTAACAGTTTCGTGATTTGAAATAACTTCGACTTTGATTTCACGTTGCTCGGTCAAGAATTGCAAAATCATTATTCACGATATTCATTCCAACATGGAGAATTACGTGCGAAGTTTGTAGCCATTATGGCGTCTTTTGCGATGCAGAAATATTAAATATTCAAGTCATTCAGAAATGAAGAACGTTTCCAAAATATTAAATTTGTTTGCCGACTTTTGAGCACGTACACAAAATTACTGCTGACCAGTGGCTTTGTAACCCGCATGGCCTATAGGAACTGTACCGAGTACTCATTAATATGAATAAATAATTAGTTGCGAAAGTGGTAGACATTTTGATTTTTCCGAGAGTTGTATTTTTTCGCCGACATGAATATTCAAGCTGATCTGAATCATATTACATATTAATAATGAATGAGTTTTGCAAAGTTTCTAGAAGTTTGTCTTCAAAATTCTGGCAAACGTTTGGGAATCAAATTAACTGTTGATTGTCATTCTTATGATCTAGTCTAAAAATTCAGTGGTCCCATTGTAAAGTTATTGTCGTAGTTTCATGAAAATAATTTTAAATGCACTTGAGGAGATACTTAAATAATTATTGTGATAATATTATGTCAGTTCGGTTTCGTATAATTTGATGAGTACATTTCAGTCAAATAGGGTTACGATGCACTCAGATGTCATTAGTTAGTTAGTTAGTTAGTTAGTTATTTCCTGTTACTCCTAGTGGAGCATAGGGCAGCAGTAAAGACCTTCCATCTAGTTCTGTTGACAGCCAAGCGTTTCATTTCACTCCAAGTTTTACCAGCTTCCATAGCCTCTTCTTCCACCGTTCTCTTCCATGTCTACCTCGGACGGCCCGGTCTCCGTGTTCCCTGCGGATTCCAGTCCAGTGCTGTCTTTTCAACTGGTCCAGGTTGCTTGCGCAATGTGTGGCCAATCCACCTCCACTTTCTTTCCTTAATTTGCTCGTCAATCGGTGGTTGATTTGTTATCTCCCACAGGACATCATTTTATATTATATCCGGCCACCTCACATTTATAATTTGTCGCAAACACCGGTTGGTGAATACTTGTAACCGATTAACAATAGCTTTTGTAACCTTCCATGTTTCACAGCTATAGAGGAGAACTGACTTCACATTGCTATTGAACAGTCTAAGCTTGGTTCGTCTCGAGATGTTCTTGTTTCGCCAGACCGGATAAAGTTGAACGAAGGCTCCATTTGCCTTCTTTACATCCTCTTCTGTCCCTCCATCTTTCCCGACCATACTGCCTAGATATACAAAGGAGTCCACTTGTTCCACTTCCTCTCCAAGCACTGTTAGTTTTGTCTCATTTTCAGATCGAATTCTCATCTCCTTTGTCTTTTGGATGTTGATCTTTAACCCTGCAATCTCTGCTTCCTTTTGCAATCTTGCTAGCTTTGTGTCGATATCCTGAAAACTTTGCGAGAGCAGACAGATATCATCTGCATAATCGAGGTCTTCGAGCCTATCATGTATTCCCCATTGAATACCTCTTCTGCCACCTTCAACAACTTTCTTCATTACTCTATCCAAAACCAGCAAGAATAAGGTAGGTGACAAGATACATCCCTGCCTCACCCCAGCATTTGTTTGGATAGGTTCAGTGAGTTTTCCATTGTGCAAGACTCTGCATTCATATGCTTCATACATCTCTTTCATGATATTGGTAATCTTTGATGGTATTCCATATTCTTCCACAGTATTCCACATCACTCTCCTATTGACCGAATCAAACGCTTTCTCAAAATCGATAAACGTAAGGTAGAGAGTACTCCTCCATTCTGCACTCTGCTCTAGTATTATGCGGAGTGTGTTGATAAGATCGACACAACTTCGATGTTTTCTGAACCCTGCTTGCTCTTTCCTTAATTTTTCTTCCACGGATTCTTTAATTCGGTTTAGGATTATTCTTGAGAGCACTTTACTCGGTACTGACATGAGAGTTATGCCCCGCCAATTATTACAATTGGTAATATCCCCTTTCTTTGGTAACTTGACAATCAGGCCTGCAGACATCCAGTCCTCTGGTAGTTTCTCTTCTGCCCATATCTTCTCAAGCAGTGGGTGAAGTAGATTCACAGTGGTGTCGATGTCTACTTTAAGCACCTCAGGTGTAATATTATCCATTCCTGGAGCCTTTCCATTATTTATCTGTTTGAGGCTACTTTGATTTCAGCCTTTGTTGGTACATTTATACCGATTCTACAATCAGTTTCTACCACATTTTCTCGCGTCACCCCTCCGTCCTGTCGATCTCTGTTTAGGACTTCAGAGAAATATTCCTTCCATCTCTTGAGATGATCTTCTTCTGTTGTCAATAGTTGACCATCCTTACTTCTCACAGGTCTATTCTTGCTGAAGCCTTTCCTAGCTAACATCTTGGTTATACTACAGAGTTCTTTGGCATCTCCCCTTGCTGCAGCCGTCTCAGCTCTCTGGGCCTGTTCATCCACCCACATTCTCTTATCAGTTCTCACACTTCTCTTTACTAGGCGGTCAGTAATTGTGTATTCAGTTTGGATCCGGGCTTTTTGTTGCCGCGTTTTGCTCATATTTAGTTGTGCTTTGAGCTCCTTTCTATCACCTATTAACTTCCATGTATTTTCAGACATCCAATCTTCCTTCAAATAATTTTTGAAGCCCAAGACATGTTCACTCACGCTGCAGTAGATATCCTTAACCTGAGTCCTTGTACTTTCAATATCGGTTTCCTCTGCTTCTTGTAATGCTTCATAGCGGTTCTTTAGCTCTAAGTGAAATTCTTCTTTTTTTGCTGATGTCCTAAGTTGTTTCACATCATATCGTTGGTTCCGTTGTTCAAACCTTCTACCTGTAGCCATGATTTTTAATCGGAAGTCTGCGACAACAAGATGGTGGTCACTGCTGATATCAGCTCCGCGTTTATTCCTCACATCCATCAATGATCTTCTAAATTTTTTACTCAGTGCTATTTGATCAATTTGGTTTTCTGTTTTGTGATCCGGAGATACCCAAGTGATCTTATGGCAATTCTTATGAGGGAATATTGTACCTCCAATCACCAAATCATGGCTGGCACAAAAGTTTGCAAACATGTCTCCATTTTGATTCATTTCCCCAATGCCATGAACTCCCATTACCTGCTCCATGCCTTCATTTCTGTCCCCAACTTTTGCATTCAGATCTCCCATAACAATCAAAACATCCTTTTTGCAGGTTTTCCTGACAGTGTCATTTAGGGATTGATAGAACTCTTCTTTTAGTTCAACGTCTGAAGTTTCTGTAGGAGCATAGCACTGGATGATTGTGACATTTCGGATGTTTGTCTTAAAGCGTGCCGTCATTAACCTGTCTGATAAGGGTTGCCATTCCATAAGGCTTCTTTTTGCTCCTTTTGTCAACAAGAGACCAACTCCGTTCCTATGTTCTGCATCTTCTGCAGTAGGTCCTGAGTACAAGAATGTCAGCTCATCTTGTGTTTGCATTTCTCCAAAGTCTGGCCATCTCACTTCACTAACCCCAAGGATATCCAATCTGTATTTCAGCATCTTCTTTGTAACCTGCTTTAATCTGCTAGTTTCTCTCAAAGTTCTCACGTTCCAAAAACCTATTTTCGTGGTCCTTTTCATTCCAAAAGTCGTCAACACTGAATCTATCCGGCTGTCTTTTTTTGCTGTTTCCGTAACAAGAAAGTTTACAGGTCGGGTTGTTAGCCCTACGCCAACCCCCAGCCATCCCGGAGGACCGATGTTTTCTGTCGGGGTTGTCTCCCTTAGCTGGTAGGTCCCCATTTTAAAGCGTCGGGAACTCGCTTTTTAGCCCTTACATGACTTAGCCGTGTACACAGAGTGTACCCGTTGCCCAGGAGCCATGACGTGGATATGCATGCATCGGACTTAGTAGGAATAAATGGCATTTCCTGTGTTTTATTAGTGCACTTCCACCAGCAGGGAGTGCACCCACAGGATCACATACTACTCCTTAATAATTAAGAATGATTATATATATAAAAAAACAATTATATGCTCATAAATATACAGTTAAAACACTGACTTGTTAAGAAGGCTTCCTTAATGGTGCTTACATTAGGGGGGTGGCCTGAGTCGGCGTCTGTAAGATGTAACTAATATAAGCGCGGTGACAAATGTGTCTCCTACAGTGAGTATCCGAAAAGTGGGCCGACGTACTTCCTCTGTTCCTTGCCTTCGTCGTATGGATCCTGATACAAAGCGCATCTCTTCCGGAACTGTGTCTGAGGACTCCATAGTAGCTGTTACGGCTTGTATCTAGCGATGAACCATTGTTTAGCGTAAAATGTATTGGAATATAAAAAACCTGTGGAACTGTCTTAAAGTCGCAGAAGATTGGACCCGGAAGCGACCGGGCTCTTTAAGTGCGATTTCGAATACGAGGCTCCGTTAAAACGTGCGTTTTGGGGTTACTCTTGTCTGGGCCACCCCCCGGAAAATCACGATTTACGAAAATAAAGTGTACAATTCCAGAAATCAGTTTTATTGGTCGAGCTCTCCTGAGAGGTGGCCTTAGTGACGTGTAGAGTTATGGCAATTATACTGGCAATCATTGTTAGGACCGCCATCACAATTGCCACCCAAAGGCGGAACACCTCCCTCCAACGATCCTTCAAACGCCAGTAGCGGCCGTAGCAGTGGACGTGGTCACATATGCAAATATAGACGCGTAAAATCTGAGGCACGGAACAAAACAGAATAAGACATTTCTTAACTTACATCTGAAATTAAATGTTGATTTAGGTTACGCTCTTGTATTGTTGCTACTGTACTTACAAATCAATTGTGACCAAAGGAATTTCTAAACAGATCAATCGAGCATCGATTAATGAGCAGAAGATTAGCGACTTAAAATGGCAGGCTTAAGTAAAACAGATAAAGATCCCTTGGTCCTGTCCTCATATTTTAAAGTGGAGTCTGCTTATTACAAGCAGTTTCAAAAATTCACGGGGGATTCCCTATTATAGGAAAGAACGTGTGATTCGGAGACTTCCTTCGATCTCCGGGATCTAGCCACATTCGAAGACTGACTTCATTTAGTTTATAAAGAACGCGGAATGTTCGGGCCTGTCAGCGAGGTTTTATGACACGCAGACTAATTAAATTGTCTGATCAGTTAAGCGAAATTATAATTAGCTCCAATTTCCTTCACTTAATGCCGATCCTAGTATTTTCTCTTTCATAGCAAATTTCCGTACTTGTTAGATCCTGCACTCTCCGATATTTTTCTTATTATCAGTGATTTATTTTGGTTTCCTTCTGGCTCCACTTTCTCCGCTCCTCTTTCGCCTTGTTTTAAATAATTTACACTTCTATGTAATGAGACCATGTCAAAGGTCACAGGATCTTCGCGGCAAAGAATCTCGTAGATCGTTCAAGGCTTAAGCAGGACCAGAATGAGCGTGCGAGCAACGAACACAGAAACCTAAGACTACGTGTCACTTACTTGGAAACAGGGGGCTGAGATCACGAAGGCCAACACCCACCCGAAGGCGGGGTGTGAGGTCCCCTTCATGGAAAGGAACACCACCTGGCTTAAGAGGCCGATGATTATGTATGTGAAAGTGAGTACCCACTTCACCCATGTTAGCTGTAATGAGAAAGTGTAAATATTTTAATCCCTGTGATCAATTACGTATCTTGATTGATGAACAGAATGGGCGTGTGAGCAATGAACACAGAAACCTAAGCCTTCGTGTCACTTACCAAGAGAATGACGGCGATGGCCACCAAGAATCCCAGGGTAATTACTGACGGGGTATGGTCTTTCATCCCCCTCATCCTGTTTATGGCCTTTCCTTGGCCCCAGATGTTCAAAAACTGGGCCACCTCCGCCATGGCGATGCCCACTTTCTTTTTCCACTGTAATGAGAAAGTGCAAATATTTTAATCCCTGTGATTAAGATCTGCAATTGCGTATCTTGATCGATGATTTATGCGTCTCTTAAGGTCACTGTAGTACCGTGCACTTGTTATTTACCTCGGAAAAATAAGTTCTTGAACAGCGCGAACAGGCAAATTCTCGGAGACTTGACTTTCCCTCCATAATTACAATTGTCAAGGGATTGAGGTAATTCCGTCCTTGAACCTTTCTTGAATCTGGGTTCTCCCAGCAAGCCTCACTGCAAACGGAGTCGTCGTAGAGAACTTACCTGAACTGACGGTTCTGTACTACAGACCTTGAACTTGTTCACACAGAAGTTGCGTCTGCAAAATCCTGCCGACCTCTTTGAGATGTTCTTCCACGAAGAACATCTCAGTAATGCGAAACTAAACATCCCTTTAAGTTTGTATCATTTGTCGTGAATACTGATGTGAGTGCCTTCCTCATTCGAGCCTCCATAACGAATGTTTGGATCTCGGTTCTCTTCAGGCACTTCTGCACCATCCCTTGGGTTGGCATGGGTTCATGTCCCCTGTGTCATTCCTCCATAGTTTGCCGCTGATGCGCGGTTCTCGCCATGATTGGTCTGGTGTCTGGAGTCTTACGGGTTGGCTTGAGGGTTCAAACCTCCCAGAGTCTGCTCCCCCTGTGACGTCGTGTGTGGTGTCTTGTACCGATTATGATAATTGCCTTTGCTGTTCTGTGGTCCGGGGTTTGACCCCCGGTTCCGTTCTTCGTCTTCCTTGATTTCCAACTTGTTGAGGAAGATGAAGGCTTCCTTAATGGTGCTTACATTAGGGGGGTGGCCTGAGTTGGCGTCTTTAAGATGTAACTAATATAAGCGCGGTGACAAATGTGTCTCCTACAGTGAGTATCCGAAAAGTGGGCCGACGTACTTCCTCTGTTCCTTCCCTTCGTCGTATCGATCCTGATACAAAGCGCATCTCGTCCGGAACTGTGTCTGAGGACTCCGTAGTAGCTGTTACGGCTTGTATCTAGCGATGAACCATTGTTTAGCGTAACCATCTGTAAGTGCCTTCAAGGCTAACGTAGGTCTGAGTGGTCTGACCAAAATTGTTACCACATTCTGCTTGTGGCAGTCCGCGACTTTAGGTGGTACCAGATCATTGATTACATTGCCGTGACATTGGTCAAGCCCCCGATTGACATATTCATTTGTCTGCTTCATGGCGTAGCCGTTCGCGTCCAGAGCGGTCTCTAATGCGAAAGTTTGTTTCATTTGTCATGTTCACTGATGTCATTGCTTACAGCGCATATCAAATCAAAGAATTTCGTAGATCGTTGAAGGCTCAGGCAGGAACAGAATGGGCCTGTGAGACTACGTGTCACGTACCTGGAAAACGATGGTGATGACCACGAGGGTCAACACAAACCAGCGGACGTCGTGTGCCATCTTGTTGGCGATCAGGAACACCACCTGGCTCGCTAAAGGGACGATTATGGCCCCCAGGTACCGTAAACTCTGAAACCACTTCAGGCATAGGTGATGTAATGAGAAAGTGCAAATATTTTAATCCCTGCGATCAAGATCTGCAATTACGTATCTTGATCGATGATTTATGCGTCACTTAGGGTTATTTACCTCGGATTAATATTTGTCTTTGATAATAAAAGTTCTTAAATTAGCGAGTTCATAAAATCGCTCTCTCGGCTTACATCGGGGAATTAGCCTGGAAGAACCGAGGAAAATCCGGTTTTCTAGACGAGTTTCTGTCGACATTCAGACCCGAGTCATTTTGATTTGCTAATTTTTCTCTCCGCGTGCGTGTTTTAAGGGCAAATACGCAGTCGAATGCCTGCGTGCCTCATTCTCTCTCGTGAAGGAAATGCCGGACGCCGTCAGAGTTCTTTACGTGAATGTGGAGTCTTTCAAGGACGAAGAATATTATGGTAAACGCTGTATTCAATGATCAGATTCCAGCTGGAACCCAGTAACTTGCTGGGTGTAAATACTGACATGATGTTCGTTCTCTAGCAGCCTTCGTACAGTCCATAGAAAAATGTTAAAATTTTAAAAGAACACCCAGGCATTTAAACTACAATAACTAAGCTATTAGAAGGCTACCACCACAAAACTGTAGTTGCTTATGATTACAAAAAGTCTGTATGGTGTAACACATATTTTATTAAAATTTACACATTATTTTTCAACATTAAAACAATTAAATACCAGAGAACTTAGAATACGAAATAAAAAAATCACAATTCAACATCCAATGTTATACAAGAAATATGTGTAATACATAGTATCATCTTCATCATGAATTTAATATCATTGTCTATTTATTAGTAGAACCGTTCTATCTTTGGATTAAATATTCTTGTATTTTTAAAAACTTAAAATTTTCAATCAACAATTTGTTCCAAACCTTCTACAGAATATTTTATTTATATTACAACGCCTAAAATATAAACATTTTTACTCTACTTCAGTCTTAATCATGGGAATTGTGAAAACCTGTTCCAAATTTCTAGTACGCCCACTATCTAGTCAATAATAATAAAAATAGACTTCGAAAATATAAACACATAAATAACTGATAACAACTAAGCAATTTGCTGCTATCGCCTGTTATTGCGTATGTACACACACGTAGCCACTATTCCAAAGCAGCAAAATAGTGTCACTGCGATCCTATTTGCATTGATCACGGACTGCTGAAGAACTACAGCCTGTAAGGGCTTGGGGGGGGGGGGAGAAATCATGATGCACCACAAAAATAATTTATATTGGTGAAGCACGACAGTTTAATTTTATAATCATTGCCCAAAAATTCTTGTGTTTTAGTTTTAATTTCAGATCCAAACTATGATTTGTTCCTTTCTTCAATGTTAACCCTGAAGGTATAATTTAATAATTCATCATTGCAAATATTCTGACAAGAATGCCATAAAGATTACGATGGGGAAGAATGTGACTTGAAATCACTCAGATCACCATTAAGAAAGGTAAAGACAGCTGTTCGAATACACGCCATCGAGCAAATGGGGCAGATGAGATATGGACCCCACCTGTGCTTTACCCCTAAAAAGATTACTCGTACCCGTTGGTAGGGGCCCTAATGCAGAAAGATTTTTCAGAAGGCAGTGATTCTGATACTATGGTTCCCAACCTTGGGATACTCTCTTTTTATTGTGAATGAGCCCATCGCTGCAGCATAGAGCAGCATGTCCTTGTATATCGCTGTAGGACGTGACTCGCGACTGAAGTGTACCGCGTATGTAGTCTCTAGGAGTCTCGTTCCAGCGAGGGAATCTTTGGGTTAATTGTCGATCTCGTCAAGGTTGAGGGAGGAGTATCCTCGTGTTGTTACCCCATCCAAGGTTAAATAGAAATGTTTCTTCCGAATGTGGAATGTATGTTGCTTACTACTACAGGAAGAGAATGGTCGTGTGACCAATGAACACAGAAACCTAAGCCTTCGTGTCACTTACCAAGAGAATGACGGCGATGGCCACCAAGAATGTCAGGGTAATTACTGACGGGGTATGGTCTTCCTTCTCCCTCAACCTGTTTATGGCCTTTCCTTGGCCCCAGATGTTCAAAAACTGGGCCACCTCCGCCATTGCGATGCCCAGTTTCTTTTTCCACTGTAATGAGAAAGTGTAAATATTTTAATCCCTGTGATCAAGATCTGCAATTGCGTATCCTGATTCATGATTTATGCGTCTCTTAAGGTCACTGTAGTACCGTGCACTTGTTATTTACCTCGGAAAAATAAGTTCTTGAACAGAGCGAACAGGCAAATTCTCGGAGACTTGACTTTCCCTCCATAATTACAATTGTCAAGGGATTGAGGAAGCTTGACTGAGACAGCTCGATAATTCCGTCCTTGAACCTTTCTTGGTTCTGGGTTCTCCCAGCAAGCCTCACTGCAAACGGAGTCGTCGTAGAGAACTTACCTGAACTGACGGTTCTGTACTACAGACCTTGAACTTGTCCACAAAGAAGTTGCGTCTGCAAAATCCTGCCGACCTCTTTGAGATGTTCTTCCACGAAGAACATCTCAGTAATGCGAAACTAAACATCCCTTTAAGTTTGTATCATTTGTCGTGAATACTGATGTGAGTGCCTTCCTCATTCGAGCCTCCATAACGAATGTTTGGATCTCGGTTCTCTTCAGGCACTTCTGCACCATCCCTTGGGTTGGCATGGGTTCATGTCCCCTGTGTCATTCCTCCATAGTTTGCCGCTGATGCGCGGTTCTCGCCATGATTGGTCTGGTGTCTGGAGTCTTACGGGTTGGCTTGAGGGTTCAAACCTCCCAGAGTCTGCTCCCCCTGTGACGTCGTGTGTGGTGTCTTGTACCGATTATGATAATTGCCTTTGCTGTTCTGTGGTCCGGGGTTTGACCCCCGGTTCCGTTCTTCGTCTTCCTTGATTTCCAACTTGTTGAGGAAGATGAAGGCTTCCTTAATGGTGCTTACATTAGGGGGGTGGCCTGAGTTGGCGTCTTTAAGATGTAACTAATATAAGCGCGGTGACAAATGTGTCTCCTACAGTGAGTATCCGAAAAGTGGGCCGACGTACTTCCTCTGTTCCTTCCCTTCGTCGTATCGATCCTGATACAAAGCGCATCTCGTCCGGAACTGTGTCTGAGGACTCCGTAGTAGCTGTTACGGCTTGTATCTAGCGATGAACCATTGTTTAGCGTAACCATCTGTAAGTGCCTTCAAGGCCAACGGAGGTCTGAGTGGTCTGACCAAAATTGTTACCACATTCTGCTTGTGGCAGTCCGCGACTTTAGGTGGTACCAGATCATTGATTACATTGCCGTGACATTGGTCAAGCCCCCGATTGACATATTCATTTGTCTGCTTCATGGCGTAGCCGTTCGCGTCCAGAGGGGTCTCTAATGCGAAAGTTTGTTTCATTTGTCATGTTCACTGATGTCATTGCTTACAGCGCATATCAAATCAAAGAATTTCGTAGATCGTTGAAGGCTTAGGCAGGAACAGAAAGGGCCTGTAAGACTACGTGTCACGTACCTGCAATACGATGGTGAATAAGACGATGGCCAACACAAACCAGCAGATGTCGTGTGCCATCTTGTCGGCGATCAGGAACACCACCTGGCTCGCTAAAGGGACGATTATGGCCCCCAGCGCGAGCAACCTCTGAAACCACTTCAGGCATGGATGAGAAAGTGCAAATATTTTAATCCTAGCGATCAAGATCTGCAATTGCGTATCCTGATTCATGATTTATGCGTCACTTAGGGTTATTTACCTCGGATTAATATTTGTCTTTGATAATAAAAGTTCTTAAATTGTCCATTTCATAAAAACGCTCTCTCGGCTTACATCGGGAAATTAGCCTGGAAGAACTGAGGAAAACCCAGTTTTCTAGACGAGTTTCTGTCGACATTCAGACCCGAGTCATTTTGATTTGCTAATTTTTCTCTCCGTGCGTGTGTTTTAAGGGCAAATACGCAGTCGAATGCCTGCGTGCCTCATTCTCTCTCGCGAAGGAAATGCCGGACGCCGTCAGAGTTCTTTACGTGAATGTGGAGTCTTTCAAGGACGAAAAATCGAAGGTTTCCTTTATTTACGCTTCCACGGCATTTCTTAGCTTCTAGTAAAATAAGAATTATCTAAAACCTTCTCTGCATAAATTCGACTCTCCCACCTCTAACGTAGTTTTTCGAAATGAAGTAAAGTAATTTCTCTGGCAAAAATCACGTGACGGTGCCATTAGGTCCACTTATGACGCATAACGAATAATGTTCTCAATCGACATTACAACCCGAAGCTAACACAAAAGCAAATTACGAAATTCAAGATCATGACGAGCGAGCATGACCTAGTCCACATCAAAGGCAGATGTTTGCTTAGCGATGAGTTTATTTATTTATTATTATTCTTTCATCACAGTAGGCCTATGGACCTATGAAGAAGTGAGCCCACCAAATTTAAGGACCATTAAAATTGCATTCATTGTCTCTCTTTTCATTTATTTATCCTTGGGAGTAACCAGTCGACCTAGGCTGTGGTGCCTCTTTGGTTGCTGAGCGTGTCCTCTCTCTTGATGTCCACATCCTAAATACCAGGGCCTGTTATCCTGACCTTGTTAGGAATGGTAGTGTCTGTTGTCGAAAGTAGGTCCGGGGTTCGATGCTGCTGAAGCATACTTGGACGACGATTGGCTGTGATCCAACGTCTCCACTTTGTTGAGAAATGTCACAGCGTCCGGGGTGTTTCTCGGTTGTGCAACGATCCATGGTCTTTGCATCTGAATCGGAAAGTGGCGTCGAATTGCTTCTAAGATTTCATTGCCGGTCATAGGATGATCATCAAATGGCGTAGCTAACTCGACTATCCTCGAGGCACCGGTCTTGATAAATATAAACACGGACGTTATATTGGCATGACACGTTCCAATATGGTAGCAGAAATTCGTCTTTGAAGTTCCTTATAATCCTTGACATTCCAGAAGTCCCTTCCAAACATTTAACCGCGTTAAAGTATTGCAAATGAGTGGGAATGTTCTTTAATTTCATGTAATCAGTCAAGGATTCTTAATGGGTCTTCGCATTCTGCCCCGGCTCATGTTTGTTTATCAATTCACTCCTCTCCTCCATACTTACATCTCCTTTCGAGTTGTTGTAGCCTTCGGTGCATGGGTTTCAGGGTTGATTTGGGATCCTAGTCCAGATGAACATGACGCTCGTCGTCAGGGGATGTTGCGTGGTGGGGTACAAGATGAACAGTGGCCTCCGGTAGAAGGATGCGTAGACGACTATTACATGAGTGCGTGGCACATTAATAGACATACGCAAATTGCTACTGAACAACCATTAATAATAAAACTTGGAACACCATAATGTCCAGCAGTTTTCGATGGCGGCACACGCTTTATGGCATTACGAATATAAATGTCACAGACAGAAAATAGAAATAGTAATCTAAGGTCGACACCCATAACGGGGTCCGAGGGATTAGCAAATACAAGTTTCATGATTATTCTCGGTATACTTCACGACCTTTCATGGTCCAGCTCTCTTTTGTGGTAGCCAGTTTAGTTAATTATTGCCAAAAGCAACAGAGAAGAGACTCCAAGTCACGAATATGTACGTATCACGTTTCCCAGTGGTACAAATATTCATTTCTTGGACTAGCTACGGGCTGGGCAACCGGGGTTCGATCCCCGACGGGGGCAGAGGATTTTTCCTCTAGCCTCTGGGGCCCACCCAGCCTCCTCTACAATGGGTACCGGGGGTAAAGCCGGCCGGGGCGTGATGCTGACCACTCACCCCCATCTTGTGCCGAGGTCAAGGAAGAGAGGAGCTATACCTCCACTCCCCCCAAGCGCCTACATGGCGTATAGTGGGACAAACTTTACTTTTACTTACTTATATTGTTGAGTTTGCAATAATAAATGTTTATGCCAATTTCAACAATGGATCTTTATGCCAGCCATCCATTATGTAGAAATCCAAATTACACCTCAGTTGGACTTGTTTAAAAATATGATTTAGCAATTCGTGGTGTGATTAACCCTTATGGATGCACTGTCCCTCCCTGGAAGTCTTCCTGTGGAAATAATCGCCTTTACAGGAAACAGAATTCACATAGGCTTCATGTTTTCCACGTCATTTATTTGTGGGAAAGAGTGGTCTAAGCAGTATGTTTTGTAACTGAATTCTAGTCTTCACCATTAGCATGTAGTCGTGTACACTTTCCAATCTTGTACACAAATGGATTAGGCACTACACATTCTCCATTGATTGCAAATATGGTCTCCACGTGCTCACAACTTTTTTCAGTGGATGTCAATGCATTAGGAACCAAAAGTAGATTTGTGTATTCGCAGACGTGCCTCTGAAGTTGGCCGATGGATACCATGAGTTGTACCAATTACGAGAGTTGCAACTCACCAGGACCATAGGACTGATTCCTACTTTGTCGATATTGTTAATCGCACTGTTTCCTAATTTTGTAGTTACCACAGACAGACATTAAATTTTCTTAGATCACACTAACATAAGCAAATGCAGCGGTGAGGCATAAGCCTCGTGTCCCGCAGGTTTTGTTCTTGTTTCAGCCTCCCAGCAGCGCTGTTTCTGAGAAGAAGTGGCGTAGCCATGGAACTTTGCGATCGTCGAGGTCTGGGGACGCAGCGGGCACCAGCCAACATTTCTGGATGTTTTCTGTTTCTGAGGAATAAGGAAACTTGCTAAGAGTTACTGAGGAAGTGTCTTGAGAGTATGGACTACTGTGACCACAGTTTCAGGTACAGGCATTCTGAAAAGTTAGTTGCAGTTGAAATTCTTATTCACTACACTATGGCCTGTTACCAAGGGCTGGGGAAACATGGGGTAATTTGAAGTTATAAGATGGCTGTCTTCTGAGTTTAGCACCATGTAACTCGTCGCCGTGGTGATGGAGGCAGCAAGGACCTCTGAAACATTAGAAAATGTCTACCAAACTACACGGTGCTGCAACCCAAAAGACAGCCGTCATTGGACTCACTGCTGGGAGAACCTTACATCTAAGTTTAGGTTACTTTTTATGCTAATACTTTTTGACAATTCCTCAAATTTATTAATACACTTTTGGCTTTAGAGTCAGATAAAGAGTGATAATTTTACATCAACTTATTTGTACTGTTAGTAGAATTTAGTTGTTTTAATTAATAAATTTAAAACAAGTTTTAAAATTTAAAATTAGGAAACTTAGTGATGTTTATCTAAGTCTGTGACACATAAACAATTCTGTCATTAGGTAAATTCTTCTGTACAAGTTTTAATTGCATTCTTGGGGAGTCTTGGTAGTGAATGCAAAACTTGTGTTGAAATGTGGTCTAGTTAAAAAAACAGATTGGCCTGTAACCCCGTGTTGTGTAGTTTAGCGCAATTTCAAAATTGACATTGCCACCACTTTTGTGTACGTGCTGTAATTAATTATTCACTGTCTTCTGAGTCCTCGCACCCATCACACATGAAGTGAAATTGATCCATCACTATCACTCAATCAATTTGACAGCATTCTTCTTATTATTGTTGTCCAAATACAATCCACCACATGGGTGATGGAGGTTGCTGGTGTAGGCCCAGTTCGAGGAAATATTTCTGCAGGTGGATTGTTTCCAGGCATCACTCTGTGTTTTACTCAGGCAGCACATCTTCAGTGTTGACTTTGGGGTTTTATTAACTCTTCAACCACCAATACCAATCAGCCATTGACTTTCATAAATAAATGGATAGTTTATCCCTTCAGCTTCAATAACATTGTAGGCTGCCCATCTGACTTGATTGATGGTTAGTCCATCTGCCTTTTCATCAGTCATACTGCTTCCTTCATACTTTGAGCAGTGTATGGGCTATTATATGCCATAGTCCAAAAAACAAAGGATCATAATCTTGTGGAAGCTAAGAAAACTTCTTCTATATCTAAGGCTTTTGCAGTGAAAGCTATCGAACCTACTTGCATATCAGTTTGACGTGTTCAAAACACCTTCAACTGACACAGAAACAAAGACAAACCATGCCACCGCATCCAACTCCAAGACACCTCTATCTTGTCTACAAAATATGGTTACGTGGATTGGATGATTAGGGAAGCCATCAAAATTGAATTGCATCCCAACCACATCAACAGTAGGAGGATGAACTTCGCCTGAGCCGGTCATGGAAGCATCCCGGAGAGCATTGCTTATCCCACCCACCACTACTCTGCCATTTTCCAGACAAATCTGGCCCTGCCCAGTGTTCCCTTCCCCCCTGCATCTTGACCCAACTCCAGTTTGTCCCACCAGATGGACTCCCTGAAGCCCTCAAAAGGGCTGTCTCCTAGACCTTTTTTCCTTCTCTCCTGTTGGTCCCACGCCCTGCCTCATTCTGACACCAGTCCCCACTGGTTAGGATTAGGCTATTCCTTTTAATGTCCTGTTCCTATAAATCTAGCGCTTTCCGCTCGCATATCTTATTCATCGCCGTGATGATGGAGGCAGCGTGGACCTCTGAAATGTTGTTGGACATCTACCAGACAACACAGCACAACAACCCAGAAGACAGTGATCTTCAGACTCACCACCATGAAAACCTCAAATCCCACATAGTCTACTAGTACACTGGCAGAATATTGACTGTAGAAATTAATGTGTTTGCCTTGACAAACTCAGTGCACAACCGTTATCACAACGAGTACTTTGCCATCTAGTGAGGGAAAAATTATCACAAACTTCACCTACAGTCAGTATCAGCCTGATATGATTAGTGCTTATTTCAAAAGAGGAATTTCATACACTCAGCAGTTTAATATGACTAATTAATTTGGTGAAAGCTTTGTGGATTTTAGTGAATTTCAGTTTAAAGATGTCTGTTCAGGATTTACAAATGAAACTGAAAGCCTTAAACCATCAAGTTCTGGATGAAAGTTTCCATCGTTTTAATGTGTACTGTACCAGTTACCAATCTGTGTTATATAGGAGTGTATAAGTGTACAGACTAGATGGAGGGGTAAAGGCATCGGCAGACGTCAACTTGGATCAGCCAAGCACTCACCTGAGATGAAGAAGCATCAACCGCTGTAAGCTCCATTCCATAAGCCAAGATGGAACAGAACCAGCCTTTTGTGGGCCATTCATATTTCTTGCCTCCGCCTTCCGGAACAAAACTGTGTGGAACAAAGGAGATTCTTAAGTGACACTAAGATTGAATGTTTCTTTGGTGTCAAAACTATTACCTGGTGTGTTTATACTTTAGGTTTGAGCAGCTGTTGAGAGTAAAGGGAGGTTCACACAGAGTCGTGGACCAGGCGAGAACACTGCTCTATTTGAGTGAGTCACACGACCTGCTTAATAACGCGCGTCTCCAGTCCCCACTTGCCTTTGCAAATGCTTTTCTTGCCTTCAGAGTCACGGTGTTTGAAAATGGCACACGACTGACTTGGTCGTGATCACTCCAACATGCCGGAGTGGTTACGACCGCTGTCTTCAAGGTCGTATACTACCAACTGTGCAACGACCACTAGTTCCCACTCGGTAGTGAGCACGACCTCTGGTGCTCTTGGTCGTGTTCTCGCCCGGTCCACGACTCCATGTGAACTCCCCTTATGATGTAGAGTAATTTATGTGTAATTCTATGTTCACTGAGGTCACATCTCAAGTGTAACGAGTTTGTCATCAAACACCATATGGCATCCCGCTCGAACTTAACTTTCCAGAATGATTCATTTTCTGATTCACCTGTGCCAGAGAAATCGAGAATATTGTATGATGAACCGTTTCTATAACAAAGTTGCACTTAACTGGCTATTTCAGACACATAATATAACTGTTTTTGTTTTCTGATTTCAATGTTTTTTATTTTTATACCATGCATCAGGAACACGTTGCTTGACTTTTTGATCACTCTGTATATACTAATTTTATTTGTCACTTAGCCTTCCAGTTAAATCAATGCCATTTAAAGGAAGTTGTTTATGACAAAGGAAAAGTGTGTTCACATAAGTGAGAATGTTGACCAGGAGCTATCAGTCAGTGCAAGCCGAATTTTGGCCATGATTAGGGTTTTGGAGATGTATTAACATTGTGACTTTATCTAAATCTGAAATTATTCTATTTGGTTTACTATTTCCCTACTGAAACCCAAGAGAATGATTCTGAATGAGTGTGCATGGCCTCTGGCGCGGTATAAAACCCCGTAAGCCAAGAAGATATTGAATGGCCTCTGGCGTGGTGTGAAAACCCGTAAGCCAACAAGAGATAAATTGAAGAGATTGTAATGTAACGACTTACAACACAGTGTTGTATCTTGGATGTGTGATACAAAAATCAGACTGATTTTGTAGTAATAAGATGTATCATGACTTTGTATGGTAAATGCTATTGTAAAGTTTCATTTGGTTGAAAAATTAGGAATTTGGGGGAAGACACATTCCTGTTAGTCACATGCTGGGCATTTGTTTTTTTATGTTGGTATGAGTATTTACTTTGCCCCAAGGAGTCACATTTATTTCAGAACAGGCTGTAGAAGCCACACACCAGGCAGCGCTTACATGATGTCCTGGGCTCAGCATTCTCACATCCTGACCAAGCTGTTGTCTTTGCATGGCTTTTACTCAGTTCCTTCCTTTGTCTGAAGAGACCGTGTGAGAGGTGATGTGGGACCTGCACTTGCAGCAGAAATCCTTACACCAAAATTTGTGCTGAAGAACCCCATTTCAGTTTGTCTTATGCCTGGTGAGGTTCTTCCTGTTGGTTGGCTGACAATTAAGATGTTGCTCATCCTTGCTAGTCCTCCAAAGAGGAGGCATATATTTAAAGCTGTAAAATACATGATAGATCTGTTTTGTGTGAATTTCGGGAAAACATTAATGGGAGTCTATCAGCACATTCAGTGTACAGAAGGAAACCATCAGTAGCCATAAATTGTAAGTGATTGTAGAAGTTTGTTTTGTACAATAAACCAGTTCCTATGTATGGGCTTGTACACTTTCTCTGATCCTTACTGTCAAAGCTCTTAAGGTATATTAGGTTTCCCATATTTTTCATTCAACATTTCAAGCTTTTGAGGCTCTTTAAGGACTCTCATAGATTCACAGTTTTGATAATTTTGTTGGTTAATCAAAGCACTTGAAATAAATTGTTTCTTTGTTCTAGTACCATAATGTCAGAAGACGTATAGTACATTGATCTAAATCATTCAAACAGAGATTCCTTTGAAACACAGGGAGTCAGATGATGTTCATAAGAACATAAAACATGCTAATGGTAAGAAAGTTAAAACTTCCTGGCCACCACACAAAGAAGGTCCTGGAGGTAAGACTTACAGTGCAGTCATACAATTTTAATCCTCGGAAGCTGTCATATATTGTGGTGTGGTCCAGAGAATGAGTAGAGAGAGCTATTTGAGCTCTGAATTATGACAGGCTATGGATGCCTTACCTCATCATCGTGTGGATTAGATTAATTTTTATGCAAGTGGTGCTCGGAGGTCTTTCCCCTCAGAGCATAAGTTGGCTGTGCGTGCACCTAGGAACAAGTTACAACACCAAACCACACTGACATATTCTTGTTAGAGTGAGGAGATACATTACTATTTCATAGAGAATATGACTTCAGGGATTAAATTATTTGATCAGTTATTAGGCAGTGCCTGCCATAGATAATATTCTCAAACATCTTTAGAGATACAGAAAATTATGTGTATTATGGAAACTGTTAGGAAAGATTGGATTTAGCTATTCTAATGTCTTGTTACCCTCTGTTCCTCGGTGTGGATGCTGTACTGTGTTTGTGATAGTAATTCCTTAAAAATGACTGGATGTTCCCTGTACTCCCAGATTCATTTTCCAGTTTTATTTGTTTATTTTGTATCCGAATACCATTCAAAGTAGAAATCATTAAATAGGATAATATTAATAACATTGAGATAAAAGAGGAGGTGGGATAAAATTTAATATAGAATAAATATGAAAGTAAATTTACAACATATACAAAACTATATGTGAATCCAATATCGGGCATGAAGAATGGCGTAATTTTCATATTGTTTTGTTAAATTGTGTATGGTTTGAATGATGGAACAGCATACCTTTGCACAGTAATGTCAGCACGACGAACTCCCAGCCATCGCTAGCTTTCCTGACCGGATTACGCTACTCATTGTAGCTCCCCAATTTCCTCACGATGCTGGGTTGGCACCTTTCCCATACACAGGTTGAAAGCTCGTGAGAAAATTTCTTCTCCCCAGAGACTCGAACCAGCGCGCATTCCGTCTCCGAAGCACGATGCCTCAGACCGCGCGGCTATGGCGCGGGACATTGAAATGTATATTCTTGTGTTTTCTAGTGAAATGTTCAGGCATCTAACAAATTGCATTTTGATTAGTGAATTAAGTAAACATTCGCTAACCCCCACCCATAATTCTTGAAAGAAATGAGCTCTTCAAAATATCTCTACTTTTATGTTTATGTAACCTGTTTCACCAAAAAAAGAGTTCCCACTCCCTCACAAAGGCAGACTGTGAAAAATAATATACACAGCAGATGCACACCGAAGGTTGCTTAGGATAATATTTGGACCTAAGTGTAAAGGAATGGTAGAAGGCTGGATGAAACTGCATACTAGGATTTATACTTCATAAAATATTATCAGGATAGTCAAATCAAGGAGGATGTAACATTAATGGGGATGACAAGAAATTCATGTAAAATGTTGGTTGAAAGAACTCAAAGGAAGAGACCACTTGAAGACTTATACATGGATGGGACAATTTTATTTCAATGGATCTTAGGGTAATGGTTCGGGGTTTAAACCACATTCAATTGGTTCAGGACAGGGACCACTGTCTGACTTGTGAATTCAGTATTAAACCTTCGAGTTCCATAAAATACAGGAATTTCTTGACTAGCTGAGTGCACAGAACTAACTTTTTATAGAGTGAAACACCGATGCGTCAGACATTGAAGTGTTTCATGCAATGAAATGCAATGGCTGAGGTGACAGAATGATCCTGAATTGCAAATATTTTTGAAACTAAATTTTGTTAAAGTGACTGCAACTAGGAACCAAATAAATTAATTTAATTTAATTAAATTAATATCTGGACAGGAAATACAGAAGAGTAAAAAATGTAATCTTTCTTAATGTGGCAATCATTTAATATTTCATTTTAATGAGTTGTATAAATCACACAGTTTTTACTGTCCCCACACACCGTGGACTCCTAGGATCCCACAATTTTGCAGTTGCATCCCAACTTCCTGTCAATATGCCATTTACTTCAGGAGGTTACTCAACTACTCAAATTGCATTGTCAAGAGTTCCAACTACGGTTCCTGTACGACACAACACAACGATACAGATGCAAAATGATAACGATGAGGCATTACTGTTATCAATAAACACAGTGCAAACTGAGCACCATGAAAAGAGTATAATGTTATCTAATGCTAATTTTTGGAACAGTGTTCTTACTGACATACAGCACCGCTATGAGGATCCTTTAAATGCTTAACTGAAAGGTGATATAATACGCTGGTCCTTATGCATTACCTGCTAGGCACATATCTACTTTCAGTGGCATGAGGTTAACACACGAAAAACATTGATTCATCAATAATTTATAAACCTTTAGTTTCAATTCTTATAACAACTTTTCTATCCCCTTTCATACTTGTTCTGAAGGAATATGTGCGTGTATTCACATGCACACACAAAGAAAATATCCTGAACTTCGATCTTTAACAAATATTTCATCAAACATGACACAAGACTGAAGAGAATTAAGCTCACAGATTTACACGTGATATTGTAACATCACCAGCAACAGTGAGGCCTGTAGCCTCCTCTCTTAGAACCTCAACTTCAACTTCACGAGTTCCAGTGCCATCTTCATCACTCGGATGTAGGAGTTGTGGGAGTGGAGGGCAAAGCTACAGGAAACTTGTCAAGGTTGAGAAATGTTCACTTAATTTCAGCAAAAGCGGAGATGCAAGCAAAAATTGTAGGGTCTTCTTTGTTTGTGGCTTCCTTCACTTGTCCCTAGAAATAAATACGCTTTCAGCTGAATAAGATACTGAGCATTGAGACTGCCAAGGGGCAGCTTCAAATGTGAAAATAAATTCAAGATGGCCCACAGGGAGACTAAGAACAAAGCTGCTGGAATGATGACAGTCAGAAAATAAATACTCTAGATGGAAACGCACAAAGCCTATCACCGGACCTGACCCAACCCATATTTAAAAAAATCCCATTCATTTTCCTTGTAAATTAATTTATTTGCTAAAAACTTAAATACCACAAAGAACACACAGAAATCCATCAGATGCTAGCAAGGTGGCTGGTAGAGCAAAGAATGCACAGAAACAATTCCAGAGTTCCTAACTGCAAAGCATTTTTTTAAGAAAATTCATTCTGTACACCAAGCTCAAAATTTTGCCAAAAGATGAATGAACTCACTGCTTTAATTTTCTAATGCATGTCGCATGAGCTCTCAAATGCACTATGTACAAGTAACACGCTCTCAGTACTTACCTTATCCCAGTCGCTCTGGGATTTTAAAATCTCTATTTATCAATCAAACAACGCTTGCAACTATAAAACATCTCTGCTCAAAAATGAATACATGAACTTGCCTTCTCAATTCTATCCTTCAGTTTGGACATGAAGACGCTAAAATGGAGGTAACCCAGTGGATGCTTGGGGCTTGCCTTACATTTCTTTTGGTACTCTTTGCACCAATGGGCCTGTGGCCACACTCCCTGTAAAAATGTTGTTGACCAACTGGGTTTTGCCCAGCATGAGTGATCCAATACCCATTGCTACTAATTTTTATAGGAGGAAATTTAGTTTTAACATTCACGTGGCCAGGATTTGTCTACACAGTTCGCATTCCCACACCGGGACAGAACCTTCAAATTTGATGGAATGTAACACAATTTTAGCTTCATGCATAATATCTCCTGTCCGTTTCTAAGCGCATTTTACCCAGATAAAGATGTCTGAGTGAAATGTCAGTTCACTGGAGAGAAAGATTCTTTGTCCCTACGTTTCATCGGATGCACAGAATATCAGGTGCCAGGATGATCGTGATAGACTGGGAAGAATATGCCTACTTCAAGACATTGGCCTCGAGGGACTGAGAAAACCTAAAAACTAACTCCAGTTAGAAAAGTTGACCTCTAAATTATGACGAAGAGCTGTCACTACTCTACAGCATCAGGATTACTGAAGTTGTATCAGCGCAGACACAAACTGATTAAATGACTTATTAACTGCTACAAAATGCATCTTATGATGGCACATACAAATTTATTTCCTGACTCCGTTGCTGGAACTGAGTAAATTCTACATTCTTTTTATTTCATTGCTAACATTCAGGGATGACAACACTGAATTCTTGAGTGCCTCTGCGTAGGACCTCAACGCTGCTTGTACGTGCTGGCACGTCGCTGGAGTCTTCTCCTGTCAACACGTAATTACCAAATATTTCTATGTCCAATCGGACACTACAACAAGACAGCTGAAAATTCTGAATCTGGAGTCTACGGTTTCGAAACAGGGGTGGAAAAAGTGATAAAGGGAGTGAACATATCATATAAAAACAAATATGACATCTTCATTTTTTTCTATTCTTTTTCCCTGTTTCTTCTCCGTACATTTTATTCCTTCGCCGTTGTTCTGTCTCTGTTTTCCAATGATACGATTCGAATTCAAAAAAAGTTACACAAATAGAAAAGTTACTTTATTAGAAAAGGCATCGCGTGCGCCCCACATTTCTGACTACGGTTTACGCCGAGCTCATAAGGAAGTCGGCGTCCGCTGAATTTCCAAGATGATATACAAAGTATATAAGTAACTCCTCCGTCAATCCGGATTGGGGAATCTGAAATGGCACGACGTTTCTTTCAGGCTACTAGCTACGAACTGGGCGTTCGGGCTTCAATTCTTGGCAGGACGGGCATTTCTTTGCCTTTGCCACAATGTCTGGGGACAACCTAGAATCTAGGTAAAGTTATTATAGGTCCATTAACCTAATTAATCAATCAGAGATTGTAAGAAAAAGTAAATTAAACAGCATCTTCTATGACACTTTAAATTTACCCTGAAACATAAGAGTAAGTTGTAGGATAATATTAAAATGGATTGTAATGAAGTTAAATGTTAGAGAGTGGCTAGAATTTGAATAAGGATAATCTTGTGAACACTGTGATGAACCTTTGGATTCAATGAAAGGCGGTGGATTCCATGAGTGAGTAAGTTGCTATCGGTTTCCGATGAAGGACTCTGATCCATGCAAAACAGAAATTAAAAAGTAGGAACAAGAAATAGACACAGCTTATAGTCCTTTTAGTGCGAAAGAATTTCGTATGTCATCGCAATAAACCTTCGTTAGACTCCGTCTTTTGTTTAGATAGTTCTAGATGATTTCCAGTTATCTGAAAAATGTGCAGTAGAAGCCCATACTGACGATGGTTTTGAAGTGGCAGGCTCTAAGCCTCTTTTACAGTCAAAATTTCTCTCCAAATGACCAATATTCATGGGCCATTGACTGGTAATCATTATATCATATATTAATTATGAACCGATAAGTTTACAGTCATTATAAAACGGCATAGTTAAAGAATATTAACTTAAAATTCAAAGGAAAACGAAGGTGACTGTCTTTTGGATATTTTGTCATGCAGTCTGGCATTAATTTATTTCTTTATTTACTGAGACGAGACAACAGATTTCCCGCGAATAAACTTTGTGTTGTTGGACCAAAAATGACCATTTGATAATTATATGCCAAATCAAAATACGTCATCATTACATCCGCTGTACGAACAGGAAGTGGAAGTGTTGACACGCGCGCTATCTGTGTCTGCGAGCTGAAACTAGCTGCGTGCGTGGTCTACATCAACACTCTCCTGCCATCTGTCGGACGAGGAACTTCGGGACGTTATTGATTTTTCTGTGCTTGAGGAAGGAAAGATGGAGGATGATGACTGTGTCCTTGGTTGTAGCGCCGATCAGTGGTCAATCCAGAACGAAAGAAATTTCGTTGTTACCGCCGTGAGAACTTTAGATTCTGCTGGTGTCCTCGAAGAAATGAAACTGTTCTGTCTTGTAACACAATGGACTCGGGCGGGAATAAATGATGTTATGTTAACCACGTCCTGGTTAGTGGCGCATTCTGGTGAGGTATTGTCCAGGTACCAGGTAATTAGACGGCGCAAAGTCTTCTTTCAGGCCCGGCTTATGATCTGTTAAGCTGATTCTGTATTCGATTTTATCTCCTAAAGATACTTCGAATTCCCCGTTTGATTAGAGGTGTCTCTTTTTTCCATTACTCCGTATGTGCCTTAACTTAAATCAAGTTCCTAGTTTTGTGTATTTTGTAGTAATATTTTGTGTTTATTCATTAAAGTACTTAAAAGTACCTTACAAAATACCGTGAATAAAGAAATACACCTGTTAACTGAAACCATCGTCTGTTTCTTCATGGCATTTGAAAAGGTTGTATAACCGTTCGCTTTCTTCTTTGTAGATTGTTGCCAAGGTGGGATCGGGTTCGATGAAGGGATTTATGAGAATCTTTTGCTGGGTTTACGGGGTTTAATTAAAGATCGCCTCAGCTGAGGCTTTAGGTATTTATTTTCAGGTGATTACTTATTTAAATTCTCCGCGCGATATTGGTCAAAGTTAATGTAATACACCGATGAGTCCGTGATACCGTTTCAACTTGCAACAACTGATAGCTGATAACTGACGACTCCTCTCAAAAGAAGTCTGCGTCTCAAATATATTAATTTTTCCCACTCATTCCGAAATCTGAGATTTTGTAACATCATTGGTTGGACTTCCCGCTTAGTTTTGTGATTGGTGGGATATTTTAAATTCAAGTCTCTGATTGGTCGGTTCGATACCCGAGGTCAACTCTGACAGTTTACATCGCGTGGTGACGCTAGGTCACTTATGCCTACTTTTGCATAAACCCAATTAATAGGGATCGGACCTCCCAGGGGTGAAATCCTACAATGGTCAGTTAAAAGAAGTTTCGAACTCCTTGGATGTGGATTTTTCGAAAGGACAATGACAAATGTTCCGCTGACCCTTCGCGACATGTGCGGGAGTCAATGCATTGAAAACGGAAACATTGCTTCATCCTTGATGGGTGGTCATAGTCTGAGCTCGACCTCATGGCTAGACGATTACAGTTGGTTCTTCCTCAGGCACATGGCACAATTATCCGGTATATTGGGGCATATCAGCCAAATGAATTTTCAAAATTCTTTTTAAAATATCACACGTAGATCAGAAATCGATACAAAATTCACAGTCTGTTGCCTTAATAATGACGTTTTTGTAAACGATGTTCATGAATCTTCCCCTAATACCATGAAGACGGCTTCGTAACTCGAAACATGTCGCCACAAGTGGATTCTTAATACAAGACGAAAGGTGAAACTGCTGTGTGTTGATGAATGGTAATATTTTTGGATAAAATTAAACGTCTTTAAAATAAATAATTTCAATAAGACTTCTTGAGCAGAAAACAACGAGGCGAAATAATTTTTCCTTCTTTGCTGCAAACAACATTTCTCTTTATTTGATTTTTTGTAGCTCCTACATCAATTCTTAGTTTTCTACATTATTTTCGTAAGATAAGTAATTAACATTAATGTGTTCGTCGTGGATGTAATCAACTGCAAACTACTGATTTTCCTGTGCCAGTCCAGGTTCGTAGGTCGATTCCCTAACGGGCTGAACCTTGAGATGAAAAGGGTAAACCAGGTTTTGGCGTATTAATCCTGTTTATACAAACGAAGGATGAGATTATATTTTGAACGCCTTACTTCATGCAAATGTGAACGATTTTATAAATTTTGGCATTGATTAATGTATTAAATTTGAAGAGAGTAGCGACAATCACTCGCTTGAACGTCTTTCCTCGAGACCTTCCGTGACACTCACAAAGCTTTCGCCTCGTAAATTTGTTTACGAGGCGAAAACTTAAGCCTTTCCAGATATGGAATGAGGTTTTCCCTAGAACAGTCGCCTCACTGCGACTGGGACCAATGAAATTCGAATGTGGATTTTCGGAGCGTTTCCGACGTTATCCTGTGATTTTGGGGGACGAATCGGATCGCCATATTAAATACTAAATTTAAGTTGCGGGGGTATTTATAGCGCGTTTGTGTTGTTGCGGGGTCTTTAAAAGTGTCGGTCTTCAAGTCGTGCAGACGCGTTCTGTTCGCAAAGTTTCAGTACATAAACAGCCGATTCATTGCACTGCCTGAATATGAACATAATTGTGTCTTTGCATCAGTGTGTCTCAATTCTTGAATAAACAGTGATTTCACCAACAACAACAACAACTACTGTGTCGTCAAGAATTGCACCAGCTCAGCGACTTCGCTGCCCTCCCGCGAGCGCCGCTCCAATTAAGGCCTCTCCGTATTTTCCCTGAGAGTCGGAGATCCTCGCCCACCGACTGACCCTATGTCAAGGTATCCTGAGAAAACCTTTAACCCTCTCCGCGCACCGAAGTAACAAACGTTTTAACCGCACCAGCGCCGGCCTAGCTATTGGGTTCGAACCCGTGGCTACATCAGCAGATGGACGGTTACATTCCGAATCCAACATTTCTTTGCATTTCGCCTCCATCGATTTGTCTCTGTGTTTGTACTAGTAATCGCTTGCATTCGGTAAGTTCCTGATGACACAAATCGACATCCCGGATCTACGAACATTCATGTCTGCCGCCTCGTGCCTGAAATTTGAAATATTAATTGTGAAAACAATTTTATAGTCCATTAGTATAATCTACACTCAAGACAATTTTTATCACATTTCGCGGACACAGTTACAGAAAATATGTATATATATGCTTTTACTTTCGGGGTTCTAAAATATCAGAGATTTCGGTGTAGAATAAGTTTAATAGAATTATCTTTGGGAGTCGTAAAATGTTTTGCCCTAAAAATATCCATGTCTGATGGGTTGGCTCTGCCTTTATGTAGGATGGGAAACTGCTTGAAGCTAAGGGCACAGCTTGCACCGAAATGTCGTTGCTTGTATTTTGTGTCCAAACAACCTTAACAAAAATTCCCCCAATCGGAATTCAATGCACGATTGCCTCACCATAGTTCAGAACAGTTCCCACGTGATCTTTCTTTCACTCATGCACATAGAACCCCGGCCATATTCCTATTATAACGAAATATATTTTATTACAATCAGAGTGGAGGGAGAGTTCATGACCATATTAAAACGCTGTCAAATGACTTGTGTTCCGGCTGGCGACGTTTCGTACACTTCATTAAGCCATTACCTTCGGTCGGAATAATAAATTTAATCACACGCTTTTTTTGGAGAGATAAGCGTGTTTTGTTTGAGACATGCGCACATGACAATATTTCCCTCTTTCAGGAATATGTTTAAAAAAAAAATTGTCTCTTTAAAAGTAGTTCTGGAGAGGGTCTGTTACACGTAAGACAGACACAAACCGAAATTAAATTAATTTTCGTGGGATTTTTGGCTCTTGCACAAACAAGTATGAAGAAATTTGTCTTCTGGGAAGTTTTTGGAGCTCCTTACTCACTCCGTCAACAGATTTCAGGAGACTGCGTGGTCAAACACGCCAAGAGACGGCCGTTTTGAAATAAACTTCCATCAGAAATGGGAACATGAGGCGGTAGGCGTCGTTAAACCTGAAACTGCCTAAGACTTTGATGAAAGGCGAAGATTATGGCGATGCTGATGTGCTGAACGCCAGAAACTTCCTGCCCAAGAGAGTGCCACT
Organism: Zootermopsis nevadensis; assembly: GCF_977971745.1. NCBI lineage: Eukaryota > Metazoa > Arthropoda > Insecta > Blattodea > Termopsidae > Zootermopsis > Zootermopsis nevadensis. The sequence continues at coordinate 6,476,675 of NW_028259153.1, read as the reverse complement.
GATCAAGGAATCTTAGTCAAAGAGCTTCTTATTAATGCAGTCACGGCTCTCGTCTGATTAACATTTCCTAGTCATTCGCCCTCTGCTTTAACGATTCAGCTTGACCGCAAAGTCGCCCTGCCTCCTTTCATTCTACCCTCTCCACTCACTCATTTTTCGCGCGTTTATTCGAGGCCCTGAGTAAGCAGAAAGAACCTCCGAAACGTCGGCCACTTTCTTCGACACTTCAAGGCGTAGCATCCACAAGATCGCGGATACCTTGACCGCAAATGATTCACTTCCTAGAGATTTTCAAAGGTAACAGTTTGTGATTTTACAGCCCTGAACAATCATACAAAGGAACAAACCATCGATTTTCCTTGTCATTGAAAAATTTGGCGTGGGGGAAGAAGTCGACCTCTTTATAATAATTATAGATAACGAAGATCATATCGTCCATCACTTCTGTGCAACCTGAATAGCAGTCCATGCCAGGGATTTTGGTCCACGTGTCTTCTGCAGGGTCGTACTTTTCGGTACTGAGAATGACTGATGTCTTGCCGCGTCCTCCTGCGCAGACACACATTCAGTAACAGGTCACAGGATATAAAAAAGCTGCCAAAGGGAACTTATTCTAACCCCATTCAGCGGGGCCCTTCTTGATATTCATTACTCTGTCAAATGGCCACGAAATATTTGAACTTTATGGAGCTACAAGATTCATCACCTTATTCACAAAAGTCGGTAGTTGAACCCCTTCCAAATACTCTAGTTACTTCAAACATTTTAATATTATCCTTCCTTTTACGCCAATGTATCACAAGAGGTATCTTTTCTTCAAGATTACCAAATACAAATTTCTAGATGTTTGTATTTCCCGTAACCTCGATGCTTCACACTCCGTCCGTCTTTACGCTCTTAAAATTTGTTATTCCGTAAACGGAACGAATGAATAAAATACAACAAAGAAAATTCATTCCCTCTTGCATTGTCAGTATTAGTTCCAGGAACAGCTACAATTTCATTTTCGTACTTGAAGCAAAGACTGCGAAGGGACTGCTTTAAACCATCGGCTTTTGGGGGATAACAGCGCGACAAAACTGAAATTTCCTTGCTAAAAGAACAAAATATTTACCTTTAAAACTGGGACTGTGTGACAAATGGGGCATACGTTACTTAAGAACCCACAAGAGATTATCTGTTGTTAGTTAATTAGTTAGTTAGTTAAGTGTTCTTTGTGGAGAATGTAATCGAAACCACGAATCGGGGTTAAAATTACAGACAAACTAACTCTGTGATGTCAGGAGAAAAATTCTGTTCATAAAATCTCAGTCACTCAAAAATACCAGGAAAAACATTTCACGATAGCAAGTTCTGTAAGAAGGACAGAGGAGCATCACTCAGAATGTCCAAAGTTCTCACCTAGGGCGTACAGACAGCCGTGGAACTCGACGCAAGAAAAATAGTCACGTCCAGAACGCATTGGAGCAACGAACGTCCATCGGTCGGTGTCCGGGTCATAAACTTCCACCGAGTTTAGATAATTCTTACCATCAAATCCACCACCAACGTATATTTTGTCTGTAAAAACAAATTAGCTAAATGACACGAACTGTACACATATTTGGTGTAGGGAGAGAGGCGTTAAATCTGGTCCCTGCAGAGCACAGACATGGGACAATTCGTACTTAAACTTGTAAATCTATTAAGTCCCCCTTCGAGTCACAGAAACTGCACAGACACGGCCGTCTCTGTACATCTGTTTCTTTGTTTCGAATGCAGACAATCAGCGTGTCAAAGGAAATTAGTTTAACTGATAAAATTTTATATAAAACAGCGTAAAGTGCTTAAATTAACGCATAATGTAAATGATGGTAAGTTACGTCTTCTGTGAAACGAATTTTATTAAATTTGGTACCAGAGATGTACGGAAAGAGCTGCCAAGCGGTGCAATACATTTATAATTCAATGTGCTGTTTACATGAGATTATTAACTGTCTCGAAAACATATTACATCTGTATTTTATGATAGCGAGTTTGATAGTTTGATGGTTATTTGAATTCACTCCGAGTGCACACTAAAAGGCAGAAGACGACGCACAGGGACAGCTTACGAGAGCAGAAGAATCCATCACGACTCAGAACTTCAAGCGGTTGCAGTCTGTGAAATAACGAAGTCCGTGCCACGGATAAAAGAAAGGGATAATAAAAGAATATGGGACAGTGGAGTGGGGGAAACTAAGATCAAGAGCGAAGAGGAATGCCTTGATGATGAAGGAATTAAGTTCGTCTGAAACGTCGGCAGAAGCCAAACGACAGCCATCTTCGTACTCGCGACCGTGAGAACCTCAAATCCTGCGATTCCTTCAACCGTTCTTGCGTCCTTACACGCGGACAGACAGACGCCTCGCCTTCTGCACTAACTCACAAATTTCTGTTTCACGGCATTTACGTACCATTCAGTACAGCCGCACTTGCATTGCGTCGCTTAGTGTTCATGGGAGCGATCCACGACCACTTGTTCGTCTTGGGGTCATATCTTTCCGCCGTTTTCTGATACCGATGATACCCCGCACCGCCCATGGCGTACACTGCACCTCGCAGAACTGCCACACTTAAACCCCATCTGAAACGAAAAAAAGTATACTCTCTGCTATGTTCATTTATTTCTGATGGAGATACATTTCCTGTCGCAGAAACCAATTGTTCGCTCGTCATTGTTAAATCTTAACTCAAATGAATTCAAAGGCAAATCGCATTCTTAAAACCAACTTTGTCGCAAAAGTCCTCCGACCTATTCACACTCTGCACGATGCTCCTTTATGTGAGTTGTTCAATTTTACATCCCCTGCCCACATTTATATCTTGACTAACAAAGCGACTATTAGCTTTTGAAGAACGACTCTGTTCCAAGGAGTTCCTCAGTTACCAAGCTGCATCTTACCTGCATTCATGCATAGGCGCCACCTCGCGGCATGTCTTCGTAACAGCGTTGAAGCAGAAACATGAGCTTAATGATTTCCTGTCATCAGAACCACCGATGACGTAAATGTCGAAACCGACTACTGCCGTGGCATGTTCGGCTCGCCGACCGATCGCGTCGACCCCTTCCACCTGCAGGAAGGACAGGTCATTCGGTCTATTGAAGTGAAGTCCTTACATTAGAGTTCAGGCGACCAACCACCGGAGCAGAGGTGCAACCCCGAACAGTGGACCGAAATTGCTACACCGTCCCCCACCCCACCCCAAAGCCTTCTAATTCACGAGGCGTGACCACGCAGATGGCCGACATCGACGCTGATCAATGCTTCATTTGTTACGTTGAAATCCACTGACGATCAACGATGTCTAAGATCAGCAGACAGGTTGCCATGACAGTTGAAGTAGGACGCTTATTGTAAACGGTATTTAAGTCAAACTTCTCATCCTTCGTCGATTCCTATTAGAACTTACATTGTCAATGAGACTCAGCATTTGAGTAATTTATTTATTTATTTATTCTTTTTAATTCATGTCTTTGGAGGTTCTCTTAAAAAAGTGTTCACTGCAATGGAACTTAACGAACACGAAATAAAGAGGCAATGAGGTCCTCGTGCTTAAGATTATATAAACAATTACTTAGTAAAATAAGCAATTATTTTTTCTCGGAGGCGTCATTTAACAAGGCGCGGTAGGAGTATAAATGCGTGCAACTCACCACAGTCCACCGGTCTGCTCGTGAGTCGTAGTCTTCGATCACATCTGTAGGGTCTTCGTCGCAATACCCGCCAATAGCAAACAGAATGTCCCGTCGGTTTCGCGGGCTGGCAATCGCTGGTGTCACGTATTCATTGTCGTCCTTCGACAAACTTTTCACGTCGTCCAGAAATTTGAGCGTCTCCGAGATCACGGGTTTGCACTCCTCATTTTCCGTCACGTAAGGGTGCTTTGACACCTGTTGAACAGTTCAATGTGGACCTTAAGACCTTTCTTGGAAGAAATGGAATGTTCCATTGCAGAGGAGACAAGAAATTCAGACATAATTTGGTTGGGAACTCACCGAAAAAAGCTGTGACATATACAGGAAAATGTGTTTTTTGGTTTATGTAACGACGCTCATAACAAATGAGCAGGTTGTGGAGAGAAGCGAAATCAAAGTTAAATCGATCTTAGAGGAAAATATTGAAATGTGTTTCAACCGAAAGTTAAATACTTCAGTAAGTGTTGCATTTTGAGTTACATTCAAAAATGTAATTTATTTCTCGTCTGTCCCGTGCGAGATGCACGCTGCGATCACCACATTCTTTTTGACTCGATAACTTTAATTAGTCGTCAAAATTACGTAGCATCGAAAGAAAATTATGACAATTAGTTGCTTCGAGTTTCAAGGGAGGCAACCTTCTGCATGTTGGTGGTTGGGTGGAAGGCCCGTCAACACAACAGCGTGTGATTATGGGTTCGATGTCTACTAGCCATTGCATGTTTCGACCTTAATTGGTCATCGTCAGGTGGTTCTCCATAATTGTTGGAAAGTAGTAGATACGAATGATAAATTGTAAAGACATTTGACGCAGATAACGTTTTCATGAATCCGTGCGATGGTTTCATGAATAGTCGTAAGAGGTGAGTGGCTGAATTCACAGGGCATTTGACCTTGAATAGAAACCTTTTCCTCTCGGGTTAAAGCGTATGGTGAAATGGAAGAAGGAATATCATAAATTGTATGGCTGCTTCGTAAGATGACGGTTACCATATTTGAATGTTAAAGCTGTCTATGAGTTTGAAGCCCCTCAGGTAATTTACTCTTGGTTGTAGAACGAAGTTTTCTTGCTGCAATTTCGGATATCTGGTGCCCCTATGTGGTCAATCAGCTGAAGATTATCACGCTGAAGTGATCTCGGGTTGACTATATATATCGTCGGAGATGCATGAAATTGTTATAGCAGCTACGATACGCTTCTTATGGCGTAGGATCTTTGGTTAAGTTGTACGCTGCGACTAAGCTGAGTGGACGTTTGAATGCAGTTGACGGTGGAATTCTGTAGTTGAACTTAAACGCGTAATCGATCTTAATAAACACTGAGACTGTAATAAAAGTTTGTAGCACAGACGGACTGTAAAAACTTACGGACAATGAATAAAAGACGATCATTATCTCCAACCACATATCTGCATAAAAGGTCCAATCGAATATTTGTTTTGCACACACACACACACACACACACACACACACAAGCGAGCGTATTACCAGCGGCATTCCACAGGTAGTTATTGTAACCATGGCAACTAAGTTAATCTGGAGATTTCTTACGCAGGAAATTTTGCACGGAAGAAGGCATTAAAATCATTGTGGAGTTTTACACGTTGTTATTGCAAGATTTTAAACAGAATTGGAATGTGTCAGCAGATTCCGTTAAAGCTCATAAATATTAAATCTAATGAACATCCGTTCAGACGTTCTCGAGCTGGAACTGCGGACAGACAGACAGACAGACGGGCTTACACGTGACGATGAAAAAGGCTCACGATTTGCATTAATTAGTTACGAACTCGTGCGAATATGGAATGAGCGAGACTGAGAGCCGACACATGGAGAGGCAACGATGAGAGACACTCCGTTTAACCGTGGCAAAATAGAAAGTCTTCGGCTCTGAAGATTCCCAGGCAATGCCCGCTCGTCCTCGTGATAAAGTTACACGTTGAAACAAGGGCATGGCGTACGCAAGTGAAGAAGGCAGTGAGATGAGGAGTGTAGAATTTTGAATTCTAGCATTAACCTTGGCGAAACGATGTTTTGGTAACTGCGTGTGTTAATTCCGTGAAACCTCGTGTAACCGGACTAAATTGGGGGGGGGGGGAACCACGGGTCTGACGAGCGAGGAAAAGGGGAACGTGGACATGGAATTGAACAAATAAGTAAAGACTCAATACAGATTTTCCTCGTCCGCGGATGATGCGGGCGTTTCGCACGCACAAGCCGACGGCAAAAGTCACTCGTGAGCGCCGTTCGAGGGAGTCCCTGTACTAAAAGAGTGAATTTAACAGTCATACTGTCCATCGCATGAACTCAACTGCCGATGTCAGTTGATTTGATTCCTATGTTGTCCTGAACAAGAGTTCATCTTCTACGGGAACCAGCGGGTCGGTCTTTGTCTTTGCCGCATAATAACCAATTCTCTAAATATCTTGAAGTGTTCATAATAATCAGCAAAATCTTTGGTGAGGTTAGATCAATGAACTGTACCGCGTGGACATCGCTTTAAAAACTTTCGCCGGTGGAATCAAATCGCAACCGATTCGGTCGCTTAGTGCGGGAATCGGATAATCGAGGCTCGGTTAACAGAGGTTTTGCTGTATGCAGAAATATGTGGGGCTGAATGTTGATTTTGGTGTTGGGAGGTTTATGTGAGAAGCAAGGAATTCCGCAGAGAAAGAAAGAAAGAAGAAAAGGAATGCGAGAGGAAGACAGATTTATTTATGACCCTGCAATAGGTCAAGATTAATGTTCTACGTGGTGAAATTATTAATCTGCTGGTCATAATGACGATCAAAACATACGCAGTTAAATCAGAACATTTAAATTACAGGGTTATTAATAACAAAATGCCAACGCTTTATAAATTGCACGGCACTCGGCTGTTGTCTTGAGTAAAGGTGATTCGCTCCAGCGACGAAGGCTGGTGTCACAGCAAGTGACAAATGAACATCAATTACCTTGCGACACGCAAGATGCCGATACACTTGTCGGCGTCCATCGCTTCCATCGCGTCCATGAGGAAGTCGCAGCAGAGCTTAGTAACGTCCGGAATACACAAGTACTCAGCCGTCACGAGCAGTTGACGCGCGTTGTCGGAGCGGATGTCCACCTCGCGAAAATAAACATAATCCAGTATCTGGGTCATCATGTCTGAGCTGACTCCGTGGAGGAGAACATCAGTCTCCTCACTGGTGTGCAGTTTTGTCGTGAAGAGGGTCCTGAAACGTCGATTTGGAGAAACGGCGAGCAGATAATTACAAGTCATGCTCACAAAGTTTAAGTTTTTATGACTTACGTAGCCAAATAAAAGTATGTAAGACTTGAGGTTCTCACAGCGGTGAGTATGAAGATTTCTGTCTTCTGGGTTATTGCGCTGTGTAGTCTGGTCGATGTTAACCAACGTTTCAGAGGTCATACTGCCTCCGTCATCAGGGCGATGACGGAGGTAGTATGACCTCTGAAACGTTGGTTAACATCGACCAGACTACACAGCGCAATAACCCAGAAGACAGAAATCTTCAAATAAAAGTATCTTTTTGTCAATGTGTTGGATGAATTTTTTTACCTTAATAATTAACAAAACTCTCAGAATAAGTACGAATGGGACCGGATTAACTGCGAGTGGTTCAAGAGCGGGCGAATGCTTAACAGAATTTAACTTAAAAATCGAAAAGCAAGCAACGAACATTGGTACTATAGAATGGCCACCCTCGATTCTTACATACCCTTGAATACTTCAAGAGATATCTTAGGTTATAACAACTACAGAAATTTTAAAGCCAACGCAAATATTTCAACATACATCGCAGGCTGTACATTGCACTGATTGATCAGTTCGTAATATGAAATCTATTTGCTGTCAAAAGATTTTCCCGACAATAAACAACTTAAAAGAAAAGCCGATGTTTCTATGTGACCTTTAAAAAGTGATCACCAACCAGCAATCAATTTCCTTTTACAATTTAAGTGCTTTGCAGTGCAAGACAAACAGAAATATTTGATTGTCGGAAACTGAAAAAGGGGCACAGCTCGTAACAAGACGTGAGATACGTCTTTTGGAAAACGGAAACAATGGTTCACGGTTAAAATTCATTTCTCATTTCAAGAACGCACCGCGATTTTATTTAAAACACAAGCAAATTAACGTATGCATGAATTATCGATCGAGTTTCTCCTATCAATGAAACGTATCTCGCGAAGATCTTTGTTAAAGTTTATTTCAAACAGAGCAACACACAGCAGCTTTCAATGTTCCGGGCATTACCAACTTTCTTCTGGACTTTGTCGGTCGTCTTTATGTATTAAAACGAAGAAGTTTTGGAAATGGATTCTAATTCTCCCTCCAGATCGATTGACTGTCACCTTGGTACAACCGCACTTAAAAAGTTGTCAGTGGAACCACGGTTCGGGAGAATTTGACGTAAATACGTCTATACGGAAAGGAAGTTTATATATTGGTTTTATTCTAAATATTATTATAAATGTATTGTTAGGTAATGTAAGGTAAGGTAACTATGTAGGTAACCATTGTTGTTTATTTGTTGATAAACAGATGACGTTTCCTATTTAACATAACAATGAAGGTTGACGTTTCATAGGTAACATAACAATGAAGTTAAACTTTTTCGTTACATATTTGCCGAATGACACTGACCCTAAAATACAGACGTATTTACGTCAAAATTAGTACAAAAATCACGTACGTCTTCTGGGATGCTGCGTCGTGACGTCTCGTAGAAGATATCGGACGTTTCAGAGGTGCTTACTGCCTCCATCATCAAGGAAAGAAGGCAGTAAGTACGTCTGAAATGCCACTCAGTTTCTACGGCGCAACGTCCAGATGACATTCTTCTACTTCTTCTTCCTCTCCGCCGTGAGATTTCATGACAACGAACAAATAACAAAAGACATTCAGCCGTATAAAAAATTGACTAGATCAGTTAATAAACAAACCTGAAATATTTGCTACGCATTGACAGAATCACTCTGTGGACTCGAAAGACGCCGCCGTCCTCCAACCTCAACACCGCGTCACAGAAGAAGTTGCTCTCTCTCAGCTCATTCAGGTGCTCAAATGCTTCGGTGTGACTTTGGTTTGACTCCATCTCCTGAAAAACAGTCGATCGCTGTTACAGGTTTTTCTTCACACTGAGAGTGACTGAGGGGAAACACGGTACTGAGAAGAATATCTGGTCCTGCGAGAGAGTTACTGACAACGGAATGGCTTAAATTGCGTAATATGGAGCTTTATAGATCTCTTCACTATTTAATAAATTGTAGGCTGTCAGATCAAGGGTGATGAGATAGGCTGGGCTTGTAGAACACATGGCAGAGACAAGAAGTGCAACTATTTAATCAGAAGATCTGAAAAGAAAAGGTCACTTGAGAGTCCTATGAGTTGCTGGGATAACATTAAAATGGATCTTAGAGGGTGGAGAATGAAGGTGTTGATTGACTTCATCTGCTTGAGTATGTGGCTTAGAGGCGGGGTCTTGTAAACACGAACATGAAATTTAATGTTTCATAAAAGGCAAGGCATTTGATTACCTAGGCTTCTGTTAGATTCTCAAGCTGAGTTTGTTTCTTTTTTTACACAAATGCCTGTTGAGATTCAATACAAAATGACAAAGCTCTAAATGTGACATATAAATAACTAACTAGATGGCTTACGGAACACGAAGGTTCATCACCGAATTAACCAAAGCCCTCCACCGGACCCTGTCCTGGGCCAACAAAATCCAGTCTCCTTCAACTCCTATCTCACGTAGATCCCGCCTGAGGTTATCCTCCCATCTACGTCTAGGTCTCCCCAGCGACCTCTTCTCCTCAGGCTTTCCGAAAATACCCGGTGCACACCTCTCGCCCCATCCATGCACTCCACATGCCCCGCCAATCTCACTCTTCTCGACTTAATCACCCTGAAGATGTGACTGATATAGGCAATATTAAGTCATGCCGCGTGTTTGTCATTACTCGCATAAAATTAAATCTTCTTTTATGTAAACTACGTAGACATTGCTTATAAAATATCAATGTAATCCATAAGGTCTTAGATGCCTTTACTCTGGTGAATCGATTTAAAAAAATTACGAAAAGAATATGCCATAGAAATTGCGTGACTTTTGATGCAGAACCAGACAGTTAAGAAATAAATTTTGCAAAAAAGTTGTCAGTGGAACCGCGGTTCCGGAGAATTTGACGTAAATACTTCTTTACGGAAAGGAAGTTTATATATTGGCTTTATTCTAAATATTTCCTTTATACATGCTTTACAATTGAGTAAAGTTTGATTAAGACATTGCTTATTCAACTTCAATTAGTTACGCTAGTCTGTGGTAAATGAATGTAATGTAATGTTTTATAGGTAACAACAATGCCGAGTAAACAGATAACGTTTTCTATGTAACAAAAATGCCGAGTTCCTTAGGCAACCATTATTGTCGATTTGTTGATAAACAGATCAAGTTTCCTAGGTAACCATTGTTGTTTATTTGTTGATAAACAGATGACGTTTCCTAGGTAACCATTGTTGTTTATTTGTTGATAAACAGATGACGTTTCCTAGGTAACATAACAATGAAGTTTGACGTTTCCTAGGTAACATAACAATGAACTTACACTTTTTCGTTTCCCTTTTTCGTTTCCCTTTTTCGTAACACTTTCGTAACACATTTTTGCCGAATGACCCTTCCTTATAGACGTATTTACATCAAAAGAAGGTTACGCCTTTTGACGTAAATACGTTACACCTTTTCATAAGCATAAAATGTTCGAGTTCTTCTCGCTGTAGAACTAAGAGTGCTTAAGAGGTTACATGATTAAGGACTTTCCTGCCTAAGTTACACGTTTATATAAATCACGAGCACAAAATGTAATTTAAATTTATGAAATGAACGCGATAATTACAGTTGGGAACAGTCACAAAAGCTCTAAGATGTTCTAACGCATGCGTAGATCAGGCCTAGATCACGCCACTCACAACCTGCAATGTGCAAGATATTCTGTGAAAAGTCGATTGGTACTCGTCAAAGAATAGCCCACTCCCTTTACTGAACCAGAAGTTTCATCACCATGTTCAGAAAACCCACCACCGTGGTCTATCCTGAGCCAGTTCGCTCCATCGAGTCCCATCTCCCTAAGACCCATCTTAATGTTATCCTCGGACTGACGCCCAGGTCTTCCCAGAGGTCTCCTCCCTTCAGGCCTTATAAACACTCAACTCACCCTAACAACATCGGGTGATGAGCTCGTCATTCACTTTTCTCTCTTATCTGTCCCACTCCCGTTTTGGGTCCAAACATCTTCCTCAACACTCTCCTCTCAGAGACCCTCAGTCTATGTTCCTCCCTCAAAGTGAAAGACCACGTTTTGCACCCATAAATTCTTTGCACTCAATAATAGCAAACATTCCCCGGATTTAATCTGCTGTTGTAGGGGGATAATGAGAGGGAGATCGTCGATAATTAGGCTTGTAAAACCGAAATAAGAATTCTTCAGAGTTCCCTAAAACGCTTTAATAATGTCGATTTATCAAGAAATGTAAAGCGTTAGAATTATTGTTCAGAATATAAACCCCACTTCTTAAGATCCACATATTTTTATTAAGATTCTGGGCTACGAAACACTTTTAATTCTTTTAAAATTGTAAAATGTTAATTTCCTACTGGAATATTCTTTTATTATAAATGATGCCGTGAACAAACAGAAGTCAATCTAATGTCACTTGAAACTGAGTTAGAAAGAAGACAAGCCTAATTCTCTTACACGAGTTCACAAATGCAGATGAAAACATTAAATGTGATGAACATTAATAATAAATAGGAATCCTTTACCTCAGACTTTGTTTAATTGGAAGACCACGATGTCCACCCGCAATGATCAGTTTAATCAAAACTAAAATGGAGTATCACAGATTTCTTAATAATTCTTATATAAGATAAGAAATTGTGATATTCTAAAAAGTTTTTACCATCACAAAATTGTCTACTGTACGACGCACTTCTTCTACAAGCGAGTCACAGCTCAGCTCTTTCCGCAATAACGAAAGTCGGTTGTTGACGACAATAATGAAACACAACAATGCCGAGTAAACAGATGACGTAACAATTATTTTGTAAGACTTGAGGTTAGTTTACTCGGTAACATAATCATTGTTGTCGATCCATATTTACATATTGTTGGTAGTTAAGAAATACAAAGAGAATTACTCTAAATTATAATTTGGTTACATTGAATCAAATGTAAGGAGTCAATACATAATATTAATTATGTTCTTTATCAGAAAAAAGTAAATTTAAAAATAATGAGAAGCTGCTTAAGAAAGAATTGCAATGTCATTGCCCTTGTTTAAAAATAACGTCGGGTTTTATTTTACTTGATTAATTTTAAAAATAATTTTTCAAGGCCTCGGGGCTGTTGACCCCGTGACCCCTGGACCAGGGACGAATTTTATGCTGCTGATAAATGATGCAGTAACTTAAAATGGATCTGGATCTCTGGAGTCCAGCGCACAGACGTGGAGACACGGCGGGCCGTCGGATCTCCGCGTTGGCAGCCTCGCGTCGGAGGAGCAGACCTCAAGAAAACCAATTCTTAGAGTGCAACAAGGTTTGCTGAAGGGAAACGGTTTAGCATCTATCCGAAACAAGAAAAAGTGCGTGGCGTTTCTTGGAATTCCGTACGCCAAACTTCCTGTCGGCGACCTCACGTTCAAGGTAACGAGAAGATGATAAGTAGCAACGTGAGTTCCACATTGCGGTCTGTGTTTTGTGAAAAGTACATAAGTTATTCGGAGCGTCGTATTCGCAAAATATCGCCGTGTCCAGAGGAAAAATGCCACCAAAATTACGAAAAACCTTAGGACCTGAAATGTCACATCGTACATTACGTCACAGTGGCCGCGCGGTCCTTGTGCCTCTTGGTCGCAGGGACCATGGGTTCGAATCCCACTCAAGCCTTGGATGTTTGTTCGCGTTTTTCTGTGTCCAAGGAGTCCTACCAAAAAATCTATAGATCAACGAAAGTTGGGACCCGCAGATGCTCAAGGCACTGAAGAACGAGACGTCTAAGTAGCCTAAGTAAGTAGTACCCTGTCTTTTATAACTCTTTTTAACAAATTTCTGTAATTGTCACGTGTTATTCCGCCTCTTTATGTAGTAGCCATATATTTTGGATGCGAATAAACACAGTTTAATATGTGATTTAACAAACTCTATCAGTTTCTCGTCATTCATCTTGAATTTTATGGAGTTCGCCATATGAATGCTGAAAATACGCTGGAATCGTTGACACTGAAGCCTAGTCATACTTCCTGTACTACCTTATCAGTTGTGTGAAGTATGGTCAAATTCTGTTGCCAGTGATGCCAGGCAACACTGCACCAACACCAATGGAAACTGGATACGTGTGAATGGTTCCATTTGAAATACATCTGACGATGATTCTATGTCAGAAACTGCACAGTCAGAACTCACATGTCACTGATAATTGTGAATCAACCCTAATTCTACGTCGCACTTATTGTTACTTATACTCTCAATAATCCATTGTGAGAACCTGCTAGTCGCCTGGCACAGTAGAACAAACAAAGATCTATTAGCACAGCGTTGGACATCTCATCTAATCATTTCTCTCTTCCTTGTGAACTTTCTACATAGAAGGAAAATCCACATATCACTAAAATGAAAATAACATGCTAATGGCTATTTACGTACACATCCAAATTCCCAAGGAACGAACAACAACAACCTTATGTTTCTGCTTCACGAGAATATTGAGTGCACATGTCCAGAACCTCGCCGCAGTTTCACCCTATCCATCTAATTTTTACACTTCTTGAGAGAATGGATCGCAAAGTTTAAGTGCTTTTGCTTTCTCTGTATTGGGTTTCAAAACGAAATGAATGTGGCTTATTGCAAGAGTTGAGAAATTCTCATGTGGATAAGTAGTGAAATGGAAATTTTGGATGTTTTTTTGGAATGTCTTAGTTTGATATTTGGTTATGTTGTTAACAAGGCTCGGAATCCGTGATAATGAAAATTTTGATGTAACTAAAATTTAATATTTTGAAGCATCTAGGAATCTGATATTTCTTGATATTGAGGATATTTATTGTTTTGGAAAGGCTTACTCAAAGCAGTTGTTTTGTGCACAAAAAAGAATTATCTCACTGACAAAATTGTTACTTCCATAATGGACACAGGAGTTTAGTACAAGAATGAATTATAGTTCATATAAAAACGTCTCTTCATGATAAAGTTCGATATAATAATATACAATATTTTCATACCTGAAAGGAAGTGTGGAAGGAAGGTAAGACGCGGTCTGTTAAAATATGGTTTTTAACACAAGCAGAAGATTAAGATCATAATATAATAATTTCACTATTATAGTAAATATTAAAGAAAAACAAACAAAGAATAGAGAAACAAATGTAACATCATGGAGGCTTGTTTCCAGTTCTCCGCTTGTATCTTGCTCCTGAGTCATGAGGCAATATTTAGATGTCTTCTAATTGGTGACATCCATTGTGTCTGTCAGTTCAGTATTTGATTTGCGTCGCTTCATAAGTGGCTGCATTTCAGAACCAAGTTCCCCTAAATTCCTTGGTCTGTGGACTAACTACATTTCATCTCCAGTTGACTGAGATCGTCTGTGCCTTGGATTGCTTACTGCTGGCCCCTGAACAAAATACAAGTAGCACTACATTTTAATTCAAATTATCAGTTTTCCAGAAACTGATAAACAAGTGTTGCCTGCAAAGACATTTTACATTTCTAAGCATACTTCGTTCCCTCCACCTTTCTGCTAAAATGCAAATGAAGATCCCGGTACCGAATAGAAGCAGGTCCCATGTCTGAAAAACAATTCTGTCGGAAGACACTGACACATAATTTTTTTCTTTATAATTAAAAAGTTGTCAGTGGAACCACGGTTCCGGCGAATTTGACGTAAATACGTCTATACGGAAAGGAAGTTTATATAAGTAAAGTAAAGTAAAGTTTGTCCCACTACACGCCATGTAGGCGTTTTGGGGGAGTGGAGGTATAGCTCCTCTCTTCCTTGACCTCGGCACTAGATGGGGGTGAGTGGTCAGAATCACGCCCCGGCCGGCTTTACCCCCGGGAAAAGACCCCGGTACCCATCGTAGAGGAGGCTGGGTGGGCCCCAGAGCCGGTCTGGACGCAGAGGCTAGAGGAAAAATCCTCTGCCCGCCGCCGGGGATCGAAACCCGGTCGTCCAGCCCGTAGCTAGTCACTATACCGACTGAGCTATCCCGGCTCCTTTCGACATCCTCATACTCCAGTTTATGTCCTCTCATTTACGCTTTGTCCTCAGGTTCTAATTTTAATATTTAGTTGTTTGCTAGACGTAATTTGAAAGAATTAGAACTGAATTCCTCAAATTGAATCTGCATCTCATTTCTTCATGCATTTATTGAACTTTTACAGTGGACGAAAGTAACTCTTGTGTGGTAGAGAGAGAAACACTGCAAAGTCCTTATACTGTCAGATGCGGATTTAAAACATTTTGGCTGTAGAAGTAGCTCCTGCAGGTTAAGGCGTGTTAATGTATTGCTAGTGTTTTAGAGTTCCTTTGAATCACAAAATTCAGTGTAATGTAAAAGTCAGTATATTAAGATTACGTTACATTACATTACGAAATCACCGACATTAACAATAAAAAAATATCCTTTATACACGGAGCCATAAAAACACAATGAAAAGATGTTCCGTGCCTGGATACCACTTGCTTGTGATCTCCACGCCCCCCCCCCCCCACTCTCTCTTTTGTACGCAAGATTCAGCTTTTCCGCAGTTTATGGGCACTCGCCTGGCCATAAACTTTGTTGCAAAGGACGTATGCGGCCTGCACGCTGCATAACGAATGGGACACGCGGTCCCTGACCTAAGTTTCAGTCGACATTGAATTAACTTTGAGCATCAGAGTCGTTCTTCAGAAGCTCATCGAGAAATTCGCCGGATTTTACGAAACCCGAAGGTTCATTACCGTGTATTTACAGCCCGCAATCAGCATAAGAACGCTCCAATCGGCTTCGGTTTAGTATCAGTTCCGGTATCGTGGACTTTTATTCCTCTGACGGTAGATGCGGAATGAGCTCATCGCAAATTCCGCAGCTGCAAGGCGAAAATGTCGTCAGCGGGATTCGAACCAGTGATCCCAGTGTCTGATCGCCCTTGGCTTCATAAATCTTGTTACAAACAAACACACAAAAAATCAACTGTTACAACTTCGTTAATAAATAAATCTTAAATGTAGTGACGAGTATACTCGTCAACATTTAAATTTTAAATCCAACATTTACAGCGTCGTTCTACTCGCATGACAACGGCGATACTTCTGAAAAGAAATTTCTGCTACAGGAGGTAGAATAAAAGAGATGATATGCCCAAGGGCCAAAAACAGATGGCTCTGTCTCCATTTTTCCCCTCCTTGCAGTCCTTGGCTGTAATAACGCGGGTTGGGGTGGAGGCGTGGGGGTTGTATCGATATATTGCTACTCCTCGGTGTGGGTTGCGATTGGGAGGTTTCGGTTGTCGAATGCCAGAACGCAGATCCGTGGAAAAGCCAAACATCGAACGAGAGGTAAGATCACAATTATTACTGTGTTCCCTCTTGTTTCAGCTCCATGTTTCTTCTCCGTACATTTTATTCGTTCGCCGTCGTTCTGTCTCTCTTTTCCAATGGTACGATTCGAATTCAAAAGAAAAGTTACACAAATAGAAAAGGCATCACGTGCGCCCCACATTTCTGACTACGGTTTACGCCGAGCTCATAAGGAAGTCGGCGTCCGCTGAATTTTCAAGATGATATACAATGTATATAAGTATATAAGTCAATAACGAACCTCGTTCCGAGATGGTAACACTTCTGGATCTCTCCTCTGAACACATCTGAACCGATTGCTATTTCATATATGGTATGTTTATTTGCTATTATTTATTATTTTAGTTCATTTTGTTTTCTATATTCAATCATATTTCATTAATAATTTCGAATCTTTTATTTCACAGACCGGTATAAACATCAATAACACCACCTCAACAATAATGTTATATTAATAATATCTAGACACAACTTCCATAAAATATAATGAGAAAGATGATAAAATTATAAAATTGTAAAAACTATAAATAATTGTAATTTGAGTTTAAAAGTTTATAATTTACAGCTGATGACGGTTTGATAAACCGAAACATGTTGTGAATGTTCCGATGTAAATCGAATGCTCGATATGGAACATAAGACGATATTTTTAATCATTTTAATTATCTTATCTTACTATTTTTATTGTGATTTGGCGGTAAACAAATATAATAATTATTTTAATTAATATCACAATATGACTATACTATCTCATAAAATTAATGTGTTCGTCGTGATTGTAATCAACTGCAAATTACTGATTTTCCCAATCTAACATTCTTTTACGTTTCGCCTCCTTCTTTTTAGCGTTTCTCCTTCTTCTTCTTCTTCTTTTACGTTTCTCCTCCTTTTTTTTACGATTCTCCTCCATCAGTTTGTCTTTGTGCTTGTAGGCGTAATCGCCTGCATTCGGTAAGTCCTTGACGACACAAGTCGACATCCCGTGTCTACGAACATTCATGTCTGCCGCCTTTTGCCTGCAATTTGAAATATTGAAAGTGAAAACAAACAATCTTCCATCATCCATCAGTGTTATCTACACTCAAGACAATTTTTACCACATTTCGCGGACAGAGTTAAAGAAAATATGCAGCTCAACATGCGATGATGTAACTCATGAAGGAATGCGTCTTCTACAATAAATAATTTATTAATATAAATTTTAAAAAATGTAATTTGAATGCCAGTGCAATTATGTAAAAAAAATATCAATTTTCGTAAAAATATATATATACTTTTACTTCTGGGGTTATAAATATCAGAGATTTGGGTCTAGAATAAGTATAATAATAATAATAATAATAATAATATATTTGGTTTAGAACTATATACAGAGATCTGTGGCCGCCTAACACCAGGTTTTCACGGCCACAGTCCTTACATACGTAGCACTATTAGCACTACTGCTTACTACAACTAGTCACTAACGCTACTCTACATAACTATTCCTTAATCCCTAATACTATTTACATAACTCTTTCGTATTGTTCTCGTGCCTTCTATCCCAGTGGCAGTTCTAAATTCCTAATTTTGACCTGTCTTTTACATCTTACTTTATACAGAAATTTCCCTACATCCCTGACCTCCGTGTCATTCGTAGTGCTTAAAATTTTCTTGAAGTCCAACTCTTCGCCAACGGTGAACCACTTGTTCCTCAGGAGCTGTCCCCTCCACCTCCCGGTTTCCGTACACTTTAATAGTATGTGAATCTCGCTTTCTGTCGCCCCACATAAAGGGCATATTTTCCCATCCATGCCCCCCCTCATCCCTCTCAGCTTCCAAATACCCGCTCTGAACCATGCCCATCCCTCCCTCTCCACCCTCGGACAGCAACCAATGTAGCCCTGTCTACCCCACCCTGATTTCATCTCCCCGTACAACGCCAAAGATCTCTTTTCTCTAATTTTAACAAAAACGTTCTGTCGTTCTATGGCGTTGCACCTCTCCTTTAAAATTTCCCACGTCCTGCCCACACTTCTAAAGAATTATCTTTGCGAGTCGTAAAATGTTTTGTCCTAAAAATGTCCATGGCTGGTTGGTTGGCTCTGTCTTTGGGTTGAATGGAAAACTGCTTGAAGCTGAGGGCACAGCTTCCACCGAAGTGTCGTTGCTTGTATTTTGTTTCCAGAAAACCTTAACAAAAATTCCCCCAATCGGAATTCGATATACGATTGCCTCACCATATTTCAGAACAGTTCCCACGTGATCTTTCTTTCACTCATTCGCACAGAACACCGGCCATATTGCTATTATAACGTAAAACATTTTATTACATCAAAGTGGAGGGAGAGGTTATGACTATTTTAAAACCCTGTCAAATGACTTGTGTTCTGGCTAGCGACGTTTGATAAACTTCATTCAGCCATTAACTTCGGTCAGAATAATAAATTTAATCATAAATTTTATTTGGAGAGATAAGCGTGTCTTGTTTGAGACACGCGCCCATGACAATATTTCCCTCTTTTAGCAATACATTTTCAAAAAATATTTTGTTCCACCAAAAATAGTTTTGCTACACGTAAGACAGATAAAAATCAAAATTAAATGAATTTTTCTGGGATTTTTGGCTCTTGCACAAACAAGTATGAAGAAATATGGCTTCTGGGATGTTTTTGGATCTCCTTACTCACTCCGTCAACAGATTTCAGGAGACTGCGTGGTCAAACACGCCAAGAGAAAGCCATTTTGAAATAAACGTCCATCAGAAATGGGAACATGAGGCGGTAGGGCTCGTTACACCTGAAACTGGCCTAAAACTTTGACGAAAGCGGAAGATTGTGGCGATGCTGATGTTCTGAACGCCAGACACTTCCTGCCCGAGAGAGTGCCACTGATCAAAGAAACTTAGTCAAAGAGCTTCTTATTAATGCAGTCACGGCTCACGTCTGATTAGCATTTCCTAGTCATTAGCCCTCTGCTTTAACCAATTAGTTTGACCGCAACGTCGCCCCGCCTCCTTTCATTCTACACCCTTAACCATCCATTTTTCGCCCTTCTTGATTTTCATTACTCTGTCAAATGACCACAAAATGTTTGGCCTTTCTGGAGCCACTACCTTATTCACAAGAGCCTGTCTGTCTGTTCCCACATACTCTAGTTCAATAAAACATTTTAATATTATCCTTCCTTTTAAGACTATGTATCACAAGTGGTATCTTCTCTTCAACATTACCAATCATAACTTTCTAGATGTTTGTATTTCTCGTAACTTCGATGCTTCACACTCCGTCCGTCTTACCCAACGGACTTTACGCTCTTAAAATTTGTAAATACGTGAACGGAACGAATGAATTAAATACAACAAAGAAAACTGATTCCCTTTTGCAGTGTTAATATTAGTACCAGGAACGAAATTAAGGATGAAATAGCTAAAATATTATTTTCGTACTTGTAGCAGCAGGAAATTGCGCCTGACATCTGTTGTCTACTTCATGAAACTGCGTGAGAAAGTAGCCTTAAATATCAACACAAGATGACGTTACACAAACAAGTGACGAAATGCAAAGACTGCGAAGGGACTGCTTTAAACCATCGGCTTTTTGAGGATAACAGCGCGGCAAACTGGAATTTCCTTGCTACAAGAACAAAATATTTACCTTTAAACCTGGGACTCTGTGAAAAATAGGGGATTCGTTAGTTGAAATGCCACAAGAGATTATACAATGTTAGTTAGTTAGTTACAACACATTTCACAATAGAAAGTTCTGTAAGGACAGAGCAGCATCACTCAGAATGTCCAGAGTTCTCACCTAGGGCGTACAGACAGCCGTGGAAGGCGATGCAAGTAAGATCGTAACGTTCAGAATACATTGGTGCAACGAACGTCCATCGGTTGGTGTCTGGGTCATAAACTTCCACCGAGTTTAGATAATTCTTACCATCTCTTCCACCAGCGACGTATATTTTGTCTGCAAAAACAAATTATGACACGAACTGTACACATATTTGTTTTAGGGAGAGCCATTAAACTGCTCCGTGCAGAGCACAGACATTGGACAATTCTTACTTACACTTGTAAATCTATTAAGTCCCCCTTCGAGTCACAGAAACTACATGAAATGTGTTATATGAGAGCGAGTTTGATAGTTTGATGGTTGTTTGCATTCACTCCTAGTGCACACTAAAAGGCAGAAGACGACGCACAGGGACAGCTTACGAGAGCAGAAGAATCCATCACGCACTCAGAACTTCAAGCCGTTGCAGTCTGTGAAATAACGAAGTCCGTAGCACCGATAAAAGAAAGAGATAATGAAAGAATATGGGACAGTGGAATGACGGAAACTAAGATCAAGAGCGAAGAGGAATGCCTTGATGATGTTCGTCTGAAACGTCGGCAGAAGCCAAACGACAGCCATCTTCGTACTAGCCACCGTGAGAACCTCAAATCCCGCGATTCCTTCAACCGTTCTTGCGTTCTCACACGCGGACAGACAGACAGGATTTACGTACCATTCAGTACAGCCGCACTTCCATCGGATCGCCCTGTGTTCATGGGAGCGATCCACGACCACTTGTTCGTCTTGGAGTCGTATCTTTCCGCCGTTCTGTGAATCTGACCATCACCTTCACCGCCCAAGGCGTACACTGAACCTCGCAGAACTGCCACACTTAAACCCAATCTGAAACGAAAAAGTTTCACGCTCTGCTGTGCTCATTTACTGCTGATTCAGATGCATTTCCTCTCGCAGAAAGGAATTATTCTCCCGTCAGTGTTAAATCTTAATTCAGACGAATTAACAAGTAAATCGCATTCTTAAAACTAAAATTGTCGCAAATGTCCTCCTGTATGTGAGTGGTACAATTTTGCATCTCCTGCCCAGATTTATATCTTGCCTTAGGGAGCGACTACCAGCTTTTGAGGAAGGACTCTGTTCCAAGGACTTAATCAGCTACCAAGCTGCATCTTACCTGTATTTAGTAAGCATAGGTGCCACCTCGCGGCATGTCTTCGTAGCAGCGTTGAAGCAGAAACATGAGCTTAATGAATCCCAGCCGTTAAAACCACCGATGACGTAAATGTCGAAACCGACAACTGCCGTGCGATGGTAAGCTCGCGGACTGATCCAGTCGACCCCTTCCACCTGCAGGAAGGACAGGTTATGTTCTTATGTTTCTTTGGGTCATTCGGTCTATTGAAGTGAAGTCCTTACGTTAGAGTTCAGGCGACCAACCACCGGAGCAGAGGTGCAACCCCCAACAGTGGTCCGAAATTGCTACACCTTGGTGGGAGGCACTCGACAAAGACCGCGAGAAATTAACTTAGAGCGAAGGTGGAAACAGGAAGACCCAAAGAGAAGCTCTCGTCAAGTTCGACAGACAAACGTAGAATTAATTTCTGATCAACGGCTGACATTTCAGGTTCGTACTTTGGAAAGGACAGATGTTGGTGTTTTGGGTTTTATCGACGCAAAAATGGAGGCAGTACGTCCATGATTAAGCCTAAATAAACAATTATTTGGTGAAAAGAAGAAAAAAGGAGAAAAAGTACTTTTTCTCGGAAGCGTCATTTAACAAGGCATGGTAAGAGTAGAAATTTTACGCAACTCACCACAGTCCACCGGTCTGCTCGTGCGTCGTAGGCTTCGATCACATGTATAGGCTCTGCCTTGCGACTCCCATCAATAGCAAACAGAATGTCCTGTGGGATTCGCGGGTAGGCAATCCTTGGTGTCACGAGGTCCTTGCCTTCCTTCGTCACCATTTCTGAGTCGTGCAGAAACGCGAGCGTCTCCGAGATCACGGGTTTGCACTCCTCATTTTCCGTCACGTAAGGGTGCTTTGACACCTGTTGAACAGTTCAATGTGGACCTTATAAATTTTAGGAAGGGATCCCATGTTCCATTGCAGAGGAAACAAGAAATTCACACATAATTTGGTTCTGAAATCACCGAAATAGACAATGACATATACGGGATAATATGTTTTTTGGTTTATGTAACGACGCTCTTAACAACTGCACAGGTTGAGGAGAGAAGCAAAATCAAGGTTAAATCAACCTTAGAGAAAAATATTGAAATGTGTTTCAGCCGAAACTTAAATACTTCAGCAAGTGTTGCGTTTTGAGTTACATTCAAAAATGTAATTTATTTCTCGTCTCTCCCGTGCGATCACCACATTCTTTTTGATTCGATAACTTTAATTAATCGTCAAAATTACGTAGCATCCAAAGAAAATTATGACAATTAGTTGTTTCGAGTGTCAAGGGAGGCAACCTTCTGCATGTTGATGGTTGGGTGGAAGGCCCGTCAACACAACACCGTGTGATTATGATCGATGTCTATTATGAGGCATTGCATGTTTCGACCTTAATTGGTCTTCATCAGGTGGTTCTCTTTAAGTGTTTGAAACAAGTAGATACGAATGAAAAGTTGTAAAGACATTTGAAGCAGATAACATTTTCATGAATCCGTGCGATTGTTTCACACGTATTAAGTGAGAGGTGAGTGGTTGAAATCACAGGGCATTTGACCTTGGATAGAAATTTTTTCCCTCTCGGGTTAAAGCGCATGATGAAATGGAGGAAGGAATATGGCTGCTTCGTGAAATTACGTTTAAGATATTTGAATGTTCAAGCTGTCTATTAATTTGAAGCCCCTGGGGTAATTTACTCTTGGATGTGGAAAGAAGTTTTCTTGCTGAACTTTTCGGATATCTGTTGTCCCTATGTGGTCAATCAGCTACAGATTATCATGCTAAGTGTTCATCGTCTGAGATGCGTGAAATTGTTATAGAAGCTAAGACCCGCTTCTTATGGCAGTAGGATCTTTGGTTAAGTAGAACGCTGCGCCATAAGACGTGATTTATCAGCTGGAGGATTTTCCTGTTCGAGCTGAGTGGACGTTTGAATGTAGTTGACGGTGGAATGCTGTAGTTGAACTGAAACAGGCAATGGATCGTAATGAACGCTGAGACTTTAATCAAAGATTGTAGCGCAGATGATGAATAAAAGACGATTATTAACTCCAACCACATTTCTGCATAAAAGGACGAATCGAATATTTGTTTTGCACATACACACGCGTATGCGAGCGTGTTACCAGCGGCATACGACAGGAAGTTATTGTAACCATGGCAACTAAGTTAATCTGTAGATTTCTTACGCAGCAAATTTTGCGCGGAATAAGGAATTCAAAACATTGTACAATTTTCACGATGTCATTGTAACATTTTAACCAGAATTGGAATATGTCAACAGATTCTGTTAAAACGTGTCAGTATTAAATCTAATGAACGAGCTGGAACTGCGGACAGACAGACAAACGGGCTTACACGTGTCGAAGAAAAAGGCTCACAATTTGCATTAATTAGTTACGAACACATGTGAATATGGAATTTAAAATGCGGGCTTTACTACCAATAAACATCCACAATTTCAGGGGCATACTGACCTCCTCCTTGAAAATCTTTGCGTCAAGGAGTCCCAGTCTGACGCCCTTCAAAAGGCCCGCGATGTAACCTTTCCTGTTGTCCGGGTCGTGGTTGATCCATCGGAGAATGCACTCCCACACAATTCTCTCGTCCTTCACGTTCAGTTCCTCGGCCTCGATTATCGCTTGCAGCTCCTCTACAGGCAGTTCCAGCAGTTCTTTGCTCTGCTGAGACACTTCCACGAAGTTGCGTTGAACGAAGCGACGAGCGTGAGTCTCGAGGTCGGCGCAGGAGTGAGACCTGCGACAGCGTGGTTAAGAGCCGTCTGAAAATCGATCTTCTTCGGACTCTCACACATTGAAATACTGAAGCAAGAACTGGATTATCAACTATTTGCAGACCACAGTATTTCGCTTGCAGTTTTTGCCTTAACCCTTGAAGCCCGAATGAGCGAGACTGAGAGCAGACACGTGGAGAGGCAACGGTGAGAGACGCTCCGTTTAACCGGGGCAAAATAGAAAGTTTTCGGCTCTGAAGGTTCCCAGGCAATGCCCGCTCGTCTTCGTGATAAGGTTATAGGTTGAAACAAGGGCACGGCGTACGCAAGTGAAGAAGGCAATGAGGTGAGGAGTGTATAATTTTGAATTCTGGCCTTAACCTTGGCGGAACGACGTTTTGGTAACTGCGTGTGTTAATCCCGTGAAACCTCGTGTAACCGGACTAAATGGAGGGAACCACGTGTCTGATGAGCGGGGCGAAGGGGAACGTGGACATGGAATTGAACGAATAAGTAGAGACTCAATACAGATTTTAGTCTCTAGCGAATGATGCAGGCGAGTCGCACGCACCATCCGACGGCGAGTGTCACTCGTGAGCGCCGTTCGAGGGAGTCCCTGTACTAAAAGAGTGAATTTATCAGTCATTCTGTCCATCGCATGAAGTGGAGGTTCGTGTGTGATTCTGCCGATGTCAGTTGATTTGATTCCTATGTTGTCCTGAACAAGAAGGAGTAAGGGTTCAACTTCTACGGGACCCAGTGGGTTGGACTTTGTCTTTGCCGCATAATAACCAATTCTCTAAATGTCTTGAAGTGTTCATAATAATCAGCAAAATCTGGGGTGAGGTTAGATCAATGAACTGTACCGCGTGGACATCGCTTTAAACACTCTCCCCGGTTGAAATCGATCACAACCGATCTGGTTGAAATTCGGTCTCTTAATGCGGAAATCGGATAATCGAGTCTCGGTTGACAGAGGTTTTGCTGTATGCAGAAAGATGTGGGGCTGAATGTTGATTTTGGTGTTGGGAGGATTATGTCAGCAGCAAGGAATTCCGAAGGGACGTTACTAATAACCCGCCAAACAGCCCTGAAATACAGCGCTTTATAATTCGCCCAGTCCTCAGTCAGAGGCTTTAATCTCCGACCCGGCACTCGGCTGCTGTCTTGAGTAAAGCTGATTCGCTCCAGCGACGAAGGCTGGCGTCACAGCAAATGACAAATGAACATCAATTACCTTGCGACACGCAAGATGCCGATACAGTTGACGACGTCTATCGCGTCCATGAGGAAGTCACAGCAGAGTTTAGGAACGTCCGGAATACGCAAGTAGTGAGCCGTCTCGAGCAGCCGACACGCGTTGTCGGATCGGATGACCACCTCTCGAAAATAAACATAATCCAGTATCTGGGTCATCATGTCTGAGCTGACTCCGTGGAGGAAAACATCAGTCTCCTCACTGGTGTGCAGTGATGTCGTGAAGAGTGTCCTGAAACGTCGATTTGGAGAAACGGCGAGCAGAAAATTACAAGTCATGCGCATAAAGTCTTAAGTTTTAATGACTCACGTAGCCAAATAAAAGTATCCTTTCGTCAATGTGGTGGACGAATTTTTGTTACCTGAATAATTAAAAAACTCTCAGAATAAGTACGAATGGGACCGGATTAACTGCGAGAGGTTCAAAAGCGGGCGAAAGCTTAAAAGAATTTAACCTAAAAATCGGAAAGCAAGCAGCGAACATTTGAACTATAGAATGGCCACCTCGTTTCTTACATAACCTTGACTCCTTCAAGAGATACCTGAGGTTATAACAACTAATACAGATATTTTAAAGCCAACGCAAATATTTCAACATACATCGCAGGCTGTACATTCCACTGATTGAACAGTTCGTAATATGAAATCTATTTGTTCTGTCAAAACATTCTCCCGACAGTAAACAACTGAAAAGAAAAGCCAATGTTTCTACGAGGCCTTTAAGAAACAAACAATTTCCTATTACAAATTAAGGGTTTTGCAGTGCAAGACAAACCGAAAGATTTGATTGTCGGAAACTGAAAGAGGGCACAGCTTGTAACAAGACGAGAGACACGTCTGTTGGAAAACAGAAACAATGGCTCGTGGTTAAAATTCATTTCTCATTTCAAGATCGCACCGCGTCTTTATTTAAAACACAAGCAAATTAACGTATACATAAATTATCGATCGAGTTTCTCCTACCAATGAAACATTTCTCGCGAAGATCTTTGTTAAAGTTTATTTCAGACAGAGCAACACACAGCAGCTTTCAATGTTCCGGGCATCACCAACTTTCTTCTGGACTTTGTCGGTCGTCTTTATGTATTAAAACGAAGAAGTTTTGGAAATGGATTCTATTTCTCCCTCCAGATCGATTGACTGTCACCTTGGTACAACCGCACTTAAAAATTAGTACAAAAAACACCTACGTCTTCCGGGATGTTGTCTCATAGAAATTATCGGACGTTTCAGTGGTGCTTACTGCCTGCATCTTGAAGGAAAGAAGGCAGTAAGTACGTCTGAAATGCCACTCGTTTCTACGGCGCCGTGAGATTTCATGACAATGAACAATAACAAAAGACAATCAGCCGTATAAAAATACAGGTTTCTGGATCAGAGGGGATAAAACATTTCACATACGAATCGATGTCTATTATGTCCTTAATTTACGTGTTAATTAACCACGTCAGTAAATAAACAAACCTGAAATATTCGCTACGCATCGACAGAATCACTCTGTGGACTCGAAAGACGCCGCCGTCCTCCGACCTCAACACCGCGTCACACAAGAGGTTCTTCTCTCTTAGTTTATTCAGACGGACCAATGCTTTGGTACACGTGCACCTGCCGCCAACTTTACTTTGGTTTGACTCCATCTCCTGAAAATCAGTCGATCGCTGTTACAGATTTTTCTTCATACCGACTCGTGTGCACATCAACTGGGAGTGACTGAGAGGAAACACGATACAGAGAAGAATATCTGGTCCTGCGAGAGAGTTACTGACAAGGGAATGGTGAAAATTATATAATATGGAACTTTATAGATCTCTTCACTAATTAATAAATTGTAGGCTGTCAGATCAAGGGTGATGAGATGGGCTGGGCATGTAGAACGCATGGCAGAGACAAGAAGTGCAACTTTTTAATCGGAAGACCTGACAAGAAAAGGTCACTTGAGAGTCCTATACGTTGTTGGGATAATATTAAAATGGATCTTAGAGGGTGGAGAATGAAGGTGTGGATTGTCTTCATCTGCTTGAGTATGTGGCTTAGAGGCGGGGTCTTGTAAACACGAACATGAAACTTCATGTTTCATAAAATGCGAGATATTAGATTACCTAGGCTACTGTTACATTCTCAAGCTGAGTTTGTTTCTTTTTTTATAGAAATGCTTGTTGAGATTCAATACAAAATGACAAAGCTCTAAATGTGACTAATCTAACTAACTACCTAGACGGCTTACGGAACACGAAGGTTCATCACCGAACTAACAAAAGCTCTCCACCGGAACCATGTCTCCTTCAACTCCTATCTCCCATAGATCCCACCTGAGATTATCCTCCCATCTACGTCTAGGTCTCCCCAGCCGCCTCTTCCCCTCAGGCTTCCTAACCATTACCCGGTGCACACCTGTTGTCCCATCCGTGCACTCCACATGCCCCGCCCATCTGCCACTTCTTGGCTTAATCTCCCTGAAATGTGACTGATTTAGGCAATATTAAGTCATGCCGCGTTTGTCATTGCTCGCATAAATTTAAATCTTTTTATATGTAATCCACGTAGACATTACTTATAAAACATCAATGTAATCCATAAAGTCTTAGATGCCTCTATTCTGGTGAATCGATTTTAAAAAATTACGAAAAGAATATGCCGTAGAATTTGCGTGACTTTTGATGCTGAACCAGGCAGTTAACAAATTTTGGAAAAAGAAGGTTGCGCCTTTTCATAAGCATAACATTTTCGAGTTCTTCTCTCTGTAGAACTAAAAGTGCGTAAGAGCTTACATGACTAAGGACGTTCCTGTCTAAGTTACACTTTTATACACACTACAAGCACAAAATGTAACTTAAATTTATGAAATGAACGCGAGAATTACAGTTGGGAACAGTCACAAAAGCTCTAAGTTGTTCTAACGCATGCGTAGATCACTACTCACACACTGCAATGAGCAAGATATTCTATGAAAAGTTGATTGGTACTCGGCTCGTCAAAGAACAGCCCACTTTCTTTACTGAACCAGAAGGCTCATCACCATGTTCACAAAATCCCGCCACCGGCGTCTATCCTGAGCCAGTTGCATCCAGTTCGCTCCATCGAATCCCATCTCCCTAAGGTCCATCTTAATGTTATCCTCCCGCCTACGACTAGGTCTCCCCAATAACTTGTAAACACCCCTCCCCTGCCAACCCCCACCCTAACAACATCGGGTGAGGAGCTCGTCATTCACTTTTCTCTGTTATCCGTCCCACCTTTATTTTGGGTCCAAACATCTTCCTCAACACTCTGTTCTCAGAGGCCCTCAGTCTATGTTCCTCCCTCAAAGTGAAAGACCACGTTTTGCACCCATAAATACTTTGCACTCAATAATAGCAAACATTCCCCGGATTTAATCTGCTCTTGCATGGAGATCCGTCGATAATTAGGCTTGTAAATCCGGAATAAAATTTCTTCAGAGTTCCCTAAAACGCTTTAATAATGTCGATGTATCAGGAATTGTAAAGTGTTAGAATTATTATTCAGAATATAAACCCCACTTCTTAAGATCCACATATTTTTGTTAAGATTCTGGGCTACGATACACTTTTAATTCTTTTAAAATTGTAAAATGTTAATTTCCTACTGGAATATCATTTCACTATAAATGTTACCGTGAACAAACAGAAGTCAATCTAATGTTACTTGAAACTGAGTTGGAAAGAAGACAAGCCTAATTCTCTTACACGAGTTCACAAATGCAGATGAAAACATGAAATGTGATGAACATTAATAATAAATAGGAATCCCTTACCACAAAGTTTGTTCAATTGTAAGAGACCACGACGTCCACCGTCAATGATCGATCTAATCTAAAATATAACGGAGAGGGTGGAGGGCAGTATCGCAGATTTCTCAATAATTCTTATATAAGATAAGAACTTGTGATATTCTAAAACGTTTTTACTAGCACAAAATTATCTACTCTACGACGCACTTCTTCTACAAGCGATTCACAGCAAAGCTCTTTCCGCAATAACGAAAGCGGATTGTTGACGGCGATAATGAAACACAACAATGTCGAATAAACAGATGACGCAACAATTAGTTTGTAAGATTTGAGGTTAGTTTACTCGGTAACATAATCATTGTTGGTAGTTAAGAAATACAAAGAGAATTACTCTAACTTATAATTTGGTTACATTCAGTCATAATTCTAAGTTCTTTCCCTATAAGAAGAGAACACGTTTAAAAATAATGAGAAGAAGCATAAGGAAGAATTGCAATTTCATTGCCCTTATTTAAAAATAACGTCCGGCTTCATTTTACTTGATTAATTTTAAAGATGATTTTTGAGTGGGCCGGGCTCTGGGTCAGAGAAAGCGTTTCCCCTCTTCGAATCCCGGGGAAGATGTTTTCTCTTGTACGGATAGCGACCACTAGGGAAGAATGGCGCTAAGGCAAATTCTGTTCTTGTTCCTGGGAAATGATTCGATTGACTAAGGTCACAAGCCCGAAAACTGTCTCAGACCCAGAAGATGAATTTGTAAGAAACTGTCGTATTTCCCCTTAGTAAATACCGCAGAGTCTACCGGCCATGTGTAGACTCGAATTTGAGAGTTGACATTTCTTTACTCGTTCGCTTGTGGCCCGTGAAGAAGAAACATGGCCCGATTATTCCATAAGACAAATGAGAGAACACAGGAAGGTCAGAACTCTGGGGAAAGTGTCCTGAGTTCGATTTCCGGCTAGGGCGGTTCCTTTAACTCCGAAACTAAGCGAGACAGAACAATGGCGCAAGGATCAGAATTTTTGCCTCCAAGAGGAGATTACGGAAACGGAGGCCTCGACACTGGGTTCGACTCCTGATAAGAAGAATGGCTTATGTTGACAGGAACGCAACCGCGTTAAGAGAGCGAAAATCTTTCGTTTCGGAGAGGAAGTTACAGGATCTAAGGTCACAGACCCGAGTCTCTCTTAAGAAACCACCATTCCTGCGTAAGGAACGCTTTGCTGGAAATGGTAAACAGAGCCTCATAATTTAAACGAGGGTTTGGTCGTGGCGGAAGCCTTGACGGTCTGTTGCTGCTGCTGATGAGAATTATCGCGTGAGGCAACTCGTCCTTCTTGGAAAGGATTTTGGTTGGAGAGTTGTCTGGAATTTGAACCCATAAGTCGCTCACGTCAGCTGAAGTTCTTAATGATTTGGGAGTGGCGGGCCGTCCTCCTTGTATTTGCCTTACAACTGAGGAAAAGCTCGGGAAACCTCACTCATACCAAACTTTCTACTAGCGCCAAGTAAAACCTCTTTATCGAAATAGTCATTACCCAATTAAATTTCAAATGTGTCTAGTCTAAATAAATCATGTCTCGGATCTATCAAAAAGTTTTTCCGGGGATTTTATCAAAGCAGGATCTACGATTTTAATTCCGAGAAACAGAATTTACGTTCCTTCACTTCGATGCCAGCAGTTGGTATGAGATTTCACACTTGTCAGTTGGTTCATCATCGTTTAAAACCGAAAAGCAACAAGCGACTTTGGCTCCTGTTACGCATTGAACTCAAGGAAGACTTCTTAGTTTACACGACACTTCGTGCATGAACCATCAGCTTTAACGCTGCATTCTGTATTTATGGGTTGCACTGCAAGCAGTATGGAACAGGGGAACCGCAGAGACCACGTGTGTCGGCTGACGTAGAAGGCCCACTCCGGGAGCCGATGGCATCTTTGGCCGGGGGAGAGAACGCCGTAGTGGAAAGAACGATGATAACGAATTGCATAAATCACAAGCAGACTTGCGAGCTACAATTTGGGACGCTTTGCTAGAAGATAGAAAAGAGAGGGAGAGAATCAGGCAGGAGGACGGAGATACGAATGAGGGTATTGTAAATCGTATAGAATCAACTGCAGACAGATTATCCAGAGAAATGGCGAGTCTTAGAGAAGGTACCCGACGTGAAATTAAACTTGTAAACGAGAAAGTTGAGCGAAAGTTTGCCAGAGTGAATGAGCAGATGCGAGAGATCATGGCGGAAACCAGGCGAATTAATGAACAAACGAACAAAGAAATAGTCGAGCATAGGCGAGATGTAGACAGTGAGTTAGAGACTTTTCGGCAGGAATTGCAAAATTTTAGAAAGGAGATGGAAATTATCCCCGTCACTGCAATTGAGGACGAGGCTAAATTACGTAGACTGCGAGATCGTGTGGACCCTGCGGAGGATAGTCAATCCAAGAGAGAGGAAGTAACGTCTAGATTAGGCAAAATGGAGGAGAAATTATCAGGTGCTCGTAGACGTTCGGACCAGCCAACTACCAGTGAGAAAGACAGGCCCTCTAGTGACAATTCAGATGGTTTAGTTCCCGGGACCTCAACCCAATCAGTAACGCCTGTTTGCAGAGAGAACGCGAAGTGAGAATAAGTACATGTCGGATGGGCCTGTAGATTGTAGCAGCGACAATACAACTACTACGCAGGGATTGGTTAAGCAAGGCCCGTCGCAGTTGTTAGATCTTGTCCTTCCAACTTACAGCGACCGTTCTAAACAGGTTCGGTTCGACTCCCGATTGCTTTTAAGTCAGAAACGGATGGCTATGCTAAACAATGGTGCACGGCGATACACAAAGATTTGAAGAGTTGTGAGCCGTTCAAGGTCGCCATAACCCAATTGCTGTGGAATCAGCAGATACAAGCGATGTTCGCTGTACCAGGACAAGTTTGACAAGAACAAAGAAAGCAAGTCGGAACACTTCTTGAGATAAGCCTTGTTAGCAGAGAATCTATCGCCGGCGTTGTCCGAGGCAGACAATAGAAGCGTTGACAGCCAATTATCCCGTGTACGTTCAAAGATCCTTTTTGTCGGCGAGCGTGAGAACTACAGGAGTTTGCTGTGTCGAGCAAGGGGATAGGTTACAAAACTTGTAAGTTTTTTGGTGTGCTGTTTGTTATGAATTTGGATTTGCTTGCAAAAATCTCAAGCCCAGTAGATGACAGTTTAGATTTGTTGATTTACTTGGCTTGGTTTTATCTTTTTCGACTAAAGTGCTTTGAACACGTGGTTTTGGTTAAAGATTGTTGTCCTGGAAATGAAATGATGTCTGTTTGGACCACTTTGGCTGCTCCCTCATAAATATATTTTTGCATAAACCCTCCTTCCTCTCATCTTGGGCTCCCATATCCCCTACCAGTTAAACCCTCTGTAATTTATTTTAGAAGGCAGAAATCAGTTAGGTAAAGCATAGAATACCAAACCCGTTTATGCCAATCTTTTATTTCTACAACTCAATACTACTGTAACCATCCGTCGTCGTCGTCCTCCGCAGTCTCTCGTACGTTAACTCTTCAGCTACGAGGCGTGTGGTATATTTTGATTCTGGTTCGATCAGTTATGTCGATGCGATACGTAGTTTATTGGTTCGCTACTAGATTTCGTTGTGGCCAAGTTCACAGAGAGTGAAAGGAAGTCAGAAGTTGGTAAGATTTGTTGCGTGATCTAGTCTTTGGAGTCTTGGAGGTGTGGTATGACTGGCGTATGAAGTTTCTGTGTGCGAACAGTGATCTTCGTGGCTGTTATTAGGTTAGGGAATAAGAGACTGGAAATTATGGGGTGTTCTCGTTAGTCGGTTGAGGTTATGTGACGATGATTAAATAGACGCCACGAGGCATTGATAAGTGACATTTATATACTCAGAATTGTTTATTATTTGCGGGTTTGGTGCCTTGTACAGTTACTTGAAAAATTTCAATATGTTTGCCTTGGAACGTGAATTATGCTTGTTTAGCAATGCTGCATGTGTGGTGTGCCCCCAGAACAAAAGAACATATTCAATCAACTGCGTCATATGAATGCTGTTTGGGTGGGAAAACGTGATAGTTAAAAATGAATGCATTTTGTCTTCTGAGAATAGCTGAGAGAAGAATCTTAATTAATCCTTGGGATTCTACTGAGGGGAAAGCTGTCTGTCATCTGACCAGCCTACTGCTTGCCAGGAAATCAGTGGAGTATGTTCAGTACACTTGGCAGGCTCACTTAATATCACAACAGGAAATTGACTGTGATCACGAAGGGCACTCATGTCTGCTACAGATTTATCTGTCTCTTCTTGATGTGCATTGTGTAAGTACACGAGCAATATGATGTATTAGATGTGCTTGTCATGTGATAGAGTTAAGTCTGCCAAGAATATGTGGCACTGTTTATCATTACAGTGCCATTTGTAACTTGGTTGTTGTATTTCCTGGTGATCAGATTTTAAATATTACCATATTTGTGGAAAGAAGAAAGGCTTTAAAGCACAGTGAAACTAAAATCAGTGGCAACTGAAGTTGCATAGGACTGATGTGTGTGTGTGTGTGTGTGTGTGGGAAGGAGTGGCAGAGTTTTTAGTAAAAATTTTATGATGTGGTGTGGAATAATGTCAGCCCACATGTCTAATGTTTGTTTTTTGCAGTTGGGGGGGGGGGGGGGAAAGAAAGGTTCCAGTATGAATCTGTGAGATAGGGAGGTTACTTTTTGTTTCACAGTCGTGACGTATATTAGAAGTGTTAACTTGTGAATGGGTTGGTAGTGAACATGACAAAATCTGTCTTTTGAAAATGGAAGGTGCGTGCTCATTGGCTAAGGTAGAAGTGTTAACTGTGTGTTCTTAGAGGAGTGTGATACATGTATGGTGGAATCTTTATTTTTTGAATGTGAATGTATTTTTTTTCTAGGAGTAGCAGATTACATGAAATAGAATGATCCTTCTGAGCGGAATGCTGTATGTAACCTGACCTTCATACAGCTTGCCATAGAAACAGTAGCAACAGTTGGCAGACTGACTTGATATCAGAACAGGAAACCTGCTGGGAGCATGGAGGAACCCTTGTCCGCAAGGGATTCATCTCTGTCTGAACTTGGCATGTGTTGTGTAAGTACATGAACATTAGGATGTATTTGATGTGCTTGTCTTATGAGAGACTTAAGTCTGACCAATATTATATGTGGTACTGTAAATGAATACAGTGGCATTTGTAACCTTGTTGTATTTTGTGGTGCTCTTAATTCTAATAATGCCATATTTGTGAGAAAAAAGTGATTTTAATGCATAACACAGAATATAGATTTACTTGCAAATGTGAATGTGAATATAGTGTAACATTTGTGGTATTAACAGCCCAAATTTATCAGTGATGATTTGTAAGTGACAAGGTTTCAATTCAGAAGGAATGTCTTTAAATTGTGTGGGGAGTTGAATAAAAGAGAGGTTATGTTTGAAAAACATTGATAAGAATCTGCTGTTTTTGTAAGCTTTAATAATCGTAGAATGTTTTCTGGACACTCCTATATATTTCAGGCATGAACCTCTACTGCACAAGAATGTAGGATTTAAATTCCATGCTACAGGCTGCCAGTCACACTCCAGGATTTGAAACGTATGCCTACGGCCTAAGGAAAATACATGTCAAGAGTCAGAATGCAACTCTGCTGCGGTTTGCACTGCCATGATTTTTTCAAATGACGTAATCATAGAAACAGGATTCTTCATCAGGTCTACAAATAAGGCTTTTATATTGATTACAGAGCGAGATGACCAATGTCTTGTCACCTTACCTCTTTTATGAGCTGAAAAACTTCATTGGATCTATGGTGTTGCAGTTGGAATGGTGGATACTGAATCAACTAGTTTGTAATGTTGTTCAAAAAATATGGCCATACTGTTGCGAAGAAACTACTCTGTTTTGCACAATGAGATAAGTAACCAGAGACATAAAGGACAGTTTGTTTTTCAGCAATGCAAAATCAAAAAATACACGGGCAGTTTTTGTGTATGCTGTTCAGGAAAGGCAGCCATAAACTTGTGTATGTAGAATTTGTCACTTATGTAGTAACAGCAAAATTCATGTTTCTGTACTTCAGAAATAAGCTGATAGATTACTGATTTGGTTATCAATAATTTTGTAGAAAAGTTTTCTGTACTTTTCTTCTCCAGAATTTCTTATGTCAGGATTTGCCTTCTTCATTTCCCTGGTTTTTGTCAGAAAATTAAGAACAGTGTGTCATGTTCATTTTGCATGTGACTTTGAATTTCTCTTATTTTGTGAATAAAATCTATACCCAGACCTTCTGTCTGTAATGTATGAACCAAAATGTAAGAATTTGTGAACACAGAAATAAAGGATTCTAGCAATAAGACCTGTTACTATCATGAATGTACCTCATGACAAAATGAAGGTCAGAAGTTTCAGCCAATCGTAGGTGGTTCTTGAATTTGTCTTGAGATGTCACCTAGCTCACTTCATGGAGGGCTTTTAACAAATCCGTTTGAATGGCCTTTGGAAACTGCTCATTCAGCAGAGGATCATAATGATCTAGCAGTTGGAAAGATTCTGTACAATTACTTCTGTCAAGGGGCAACTCAGATTATTCTTGACCTCTCAATGGCAGTTCTTGATCTGGCAAGTCGTGTCACCCATTTCAATATTTCTCAGTTTCTACAAACTCTTTTATTATATTCTGAACTACTAAATGTAAGTTGGATCTCCAGAAGCTCATAATTTCTTTGGTGGCTTAAATAAAGAATGACCAGCATGTACTGTAAATGTTTTTGCCGAAGATTCATGTTTTTCTTTTCTTTTCGTGAAGCACGTAAGTCATATGGTTGTTAAAGGCCCCTGAAATTCAAAACATTTCAACTTTTTTGAAACATCAAGCATTTGCCAGCAAATCAGTTTTTCTCAGATTGTTGCAAGCTGTTAACCATTGGTAAAAATAATATTGCAAAACAAAGGTTCCCAGTGTACATTTTGTTTTCCTTATATTCACTCTTAGGGTTGTATGTAGGTTGGCAGTGTCTCCCATATTTTAATGTTTTTAGTTTCTCCAAGAATGTTCTTCTTGACAATAGTTTTTCTAAAAAACATGGAATAGCATTTCTATCTAGTTTCCAAAAACTGACTGTTTAGTAACAAAGGGTTTTAGGATGCCAAAAATAATATTCTTAAAACAAAGGGACTAATTTACTGTCATTACAAGAAAGGAAAAGTACTTGCACAGTACACAGCTCAACTGAGATATTTTTTGGTGGGGACCACACAGTCTACCCATGTTTAAAGGGCAAATTCTCTAAGTTTCCTTGATTGTGAGGCACAAATGAATGCGAAGCCTGGAAACTCTGATCCTCTAGTGCATGAAAACGTGATCAAATGATGTAGCAGTTAAGTTGCATACTTCATAAAGCCACATCCAAGCAAACAGTAAAGCTTGTGCGGAATGGAGAAGAGAAAACATCTCATATTCCTCCAGTTTTAGTAGACTGGTGGCACAACTACTAGGCAGACCACTGAGGACAATATCCCAATCCATTTCACGTACCTGCATTTATCCTGAAAGAAGAAAGTGGTGTATGTTAATGTTTTGCTACTCAAACAGTCCTTAAGAAGTATACTTATAATTACTGTTCTCCACTGCTGCCATCATCAGCTGATTTGACATGGTCAGGATTGCTGTCACATGAGTGGTCATCCTCTGTGCCATCAACTTCTTAAAACTCTTTTTCAAGTTAACACAGGCAGCATGAATGCCAATTCACTTTTTATCAACGTGCAAAACTGTTAAGTGTCGAGCCACTTGATTTTCGTTGTTGGTGTGAATGAATGCTTTCAAAAATTCAACCATCACTTGTTTTGTCTTTCATTGCAGCTTCAAATGGCTTATGTATAGATGCAGCATGCATGTCCATTTCTCCAGGGATGACAACTTGATTTATATTTCTGATTCTTCCGTCATATGCAAAAAGTACCCGTGTACACTGAAGTTGTGCTTGGCTTGGTTTCTGGGTACATTAATGAATTCTGTTGCCAAATTTCTTACAAATAAACCTTATATCCAAAGTTTGGTTTCATTTTCCCTCTCTTGGAAGGAAATGCATGGGGTATTTGAGAAAATGTGATAACGTTGGGAGACAGATTTATATGTACAGATTGTGGTCTTCTGGATTATGACACTATGCAGTCACATTGCCATTGTTTTCTAGGAATGTGAAGATGGAGGCAGTATGTACCTTTGAAATGGTGGTAAGCAACACAACATGCTATAAGTTGTGAGGTAGCTCGTGAGATAACTTAAGATAACGCAGAAAGTTTTCTTGTAAAATTTATTATATGTAGGGTATACCATTGAATATGCAACCTAGTATCATGTACCATGGTACAAAAATGGAATCAGAAGCATGTTCCTCCCAGCGTAATGAACTCTCTCAACCTTCCCCATGACATTCCATTGCCCTTGCTCACAGCTGTTGGGCTGTGCGTGTGCAAACAAGGTATATCATGAGCAGAAGATGTTTATTCTCAAGCATTTCTTTGCACCAGAATAATTTTCAGCTGTTTGTTAGGCATTTAGCAATGCATATCCTCCGAAGGAAGTGCAAAATAAGACAATACACAGAAAGCTAACAAAGTTTTGGGACAGCGAAAGTGTTTGTCTGTGACAATTATTAATCGAGTGACAATATGCCTCAAATTATGGCTGTACGAATTTAAAATAGTTCATCATTTGTAGTAGCAGAATGCAGCTTTAATATCGCCATTTGTTTCATAATTTTGTTTGTAAAAGGGTTTCATGTATAGAAGCTGGGGCTTCGTTTTAAATGGAATTCCCTGAAATATGCTTCTTTTGGAACTAAATCTGGAAAATAATTTTAAGCAACTGGTTAGTACATTCCATTGTATTGTAACAATTGGTTTTTGGTGGTTTATGATCATAAGTATTTCTGCTGTATGGATATTTTTTAAGTGCCATTGCATTATCTTTCCACTGTAAGTGATAGCTGTGTCTCGTCACAAAATACTTTGAGTCAAATGAGGAAGGAGTTGCTCGCTCCCTTGCAGTACTCGAGTATGGTGCAGTGTAATACTTCATTCTGTATTAGACACGGATGGTTTCAGCGATGAAGATGGATGTCTTACGTCATCCGGGCGACGATGATGGAAGCAGCAAGGACCTCTGAAATTTTGGCAAACTTCTACCAGACTACATAACACAGAAGACAGTCATCTTCAGACCCACTGCCATGAAAACCTCAAACCCTAAATAGTTTCAGTGATCTTGTAGCAGTTTTCATGGTCCCTTTTGATACACCTGTTTTATTGTGCAAAACCCATTTGAGCTTTGCAAGGTGAATGGTAATGCCATTCTTTTCTTCTGTTAATACTTGATACTGACATTTTGTTGTCCTAATGTCAGCTCTTGTTTAGTAAGATTCTGTGTAGTCACACTGTTTCAGCGGGGGAACTTGAACACCAAAGACTGTTCTTACGATTTTTCTGTCACACTTTGTGCTATTGTTTAAGCTTTTCTGCATCCAGCAGTGAGTCACACATGAATATTGCAAAGAAGTATAATACCACTTTTTCCTTTTTCACTGCTAACATGGCATTAGTGTCAGTGGCCAATGCAGTATCACATGTAGAAGAAAGGTCATGACACATCACATCTGCAAAATATTTATCCTTCGGGGAGTTTCTGCATCTTTTGCGCAGCATTATATTCTGTTGAACATAAATCTGTGATGTTCAAAATCTTGATCTTATGCTTTATTTATTTTTAAAATAGTATAATTGCGTCATATTGTGAATCAAATATTAAATTAATTATTCGGTTTTGTCCGTCTAATCACAATATATTTAAAATTTATTTAAAATTTAAAATTTACAAATAAGATAATTAAATTATCATTTTATGTTCCACATCGAATAATCGATTTACATTTGGAACATTTTTACAACATGTTTCGGTTTCATCGAACCATCTTCAGGTGTAAAATTATATCAATAACTTAAAACTCAACTATAATTTCTGTTGTGTAGCTTTTTGTGATGTTCATATCCATATTATTTTCACATATTGGAGCGAATGTATTGTTTGGAGTGAATGCTTTTGATGTTCTACATCGGTCTGCAAAGCAAATGATTCAAAGAAATGAAAATAAAAAGTCCTCCAGGTACCGTAGCCTTGAGAAGTTTCATATCTCTCTTGTGAAATATTTGCCATTTCGTACCCAAAGAACTTAAACCTGTGAAAATAAAAAGGCCTCGAGATCTGGTGGCAACATTCTTCCATTACAATCAGCAAAGTCTGGCCTAGAGAGGTTTCACATCTCTCTTCTGAAATGCTTTGCCATTTCGTAACCAAAGCACGTCAATCTGTGAAAATAAAAAGCCTCGATATCAGGTGACAACATATTTACATTACAATTAGCAATGTCTGGCATAGGAAAGTTTCACATCTCTCTTGTGAAATGCTTTGGCATTTCTTACCCAAAGACTTAACCTTTTGAAAATAAAAAGGTCTCGACATCAGGTGGCAACATTCTTACATTACAATTAGGACTGTCTGTCCTATAGAAGTTTCACATCTCTCTTGTGACTTTGTCATTTCATAACCAAAGCATTTAAGAAGCAGGATTGGTGCGTGAAGTCTTCTTTGAGGCCTCGCTTATGATCTGTTAAGCTGATTCTGTATTTGATTTTATCTCGGAAACATGAATTGAGTTCCCCATTTGATTAGAGCTGTCACATTTTTCTATTACTCCGTATGTGCCTTAACGAAATTCAAGTTCTTGGTTTTGTGTGTTTTGTGGTAATATTCGTACTTATTCATTAAAGTACTTAAAAGTACCTTACAAAATACCGCGAATAAAGAAATACATCTGTTAACTGAAACCATCGTCTGTTTCTTCACGGCATTTGAAGAGGTTGTGAAACCGTTCCCTTCTTCTTTGCTTTGTTGCCAAGGTGGGATTGGGTTCGATGAACGGATTCATGAGAATCTTTTGCTGGGTTTACGGGGTTTAATTAAAGATCGCCTCAGCTGAGGCTTTAGTTATTTATTTTCAGGTGATTGCTGATTTAAATTCTCCGCGCAATATTGGTCAAAGTTAATGTAATACACCGACGAGTCCGTGATTCCGTTTCAACTTGCAACAACTGATAGCTGATAACTGCCGACTCCTCTCAAAAGAAGTCTGCGTCTCAAATATATTAATTTCTCCCACTCATTCAGAAATCTCAAATTTTGTAACATCATTGGTTCGACTTCCCTTAGTTTTGTGATTGGTGCAATATTTTAAATTCAAGTCTCTGATTGGTCGGTTCGATTCCCGAGGTCAACTCTGACAGTTTACATCGCGTGGTGACGCTAGGTCACTTATGCCTACTTTTGCATAAACCCAATTAATAGGGGTCCGACCTCCCAGGGGTGAAATACTACAATGGCCAGTTACAAGAAGTTTCGAACTCCTTGGATGTGGATTTTTCGAAAGGACAATGACAAATGTTCCGCTGACCCTTCGCGACATGTGCGGGAGTGAATGTATTGAAAACGGAAACATTGCTTCATCCTTGATGGGTGGTCATAGTTCGAGCTCGACCTCATGGCTAGACGATTACAGTTGGTTCTTCCTCAGGCACATGGCACAATTATCCGGTATATTGGAGCAAATCAGCCAAATGTAATTTTGCAATTTTTTTAAATATCAGACGTAGTTCAGAAATCGATAAAAAATTCACAGTCTGTTGCCTTCATAATGACGGTTTCATAATTCGAAACATGTCGCCACAAGTGGATTCATTTAATACAAGACGAAAGGTGAAACTGCTGTGTGTTGATGAATGGTAATATTTTAGATAAAATTAAACGTCTGTAAAATAATTCATTTCAATAAGATTTCTTGTGCAGAGAATAAGGAGAAGAAATATTTTTTCCTTCTTTGCTGCAATCAATATTTCTCTTTATTTTTTGTAGCTACTACATCAATTCCTAGTTTTCTACTTTATTTCCGTAAGGAAAGTAATTAAAACTAATGTGTTCATCGTGGTTGTAATCAACTGGAAAATACTTATTTTTCTGTGCCAGTCCAGTTTCGTAGTTCGAGTCCCGAACGGGCTGAAACTTGAGATGAAAAGGGTAAACCAGGCTTTGGCGTATTAATCCGGTTTATACAAACGAAGGATGAGATTATATTTTGAATGCCTTACGTCATCCAAATGTGAACGATTTTATGAATTTTGGCATTGATTAATGTATTAAATTTGAAGAGAGTGGCGACAGTCAGTCGCTTCAACGTCTTTCCTCGAGACCTTCCGTGACACTCACAAAGCTTTCGCCTCGTAAATTTGTTTACGAGGCGAAAACTTAAGCCTTTCCAGATATAGAATGACGGTTGCCCTAGAACAGACGCCTCACTGCGACTGGGACCAATGAAATTCGAATGTGCATTTCGGAGCGTTTGCGACGTTATCCTGTGATTTTGGGGGACGAATCGGATCGCCGCATTCAATTCAAAATTTAAGAACGGTTACGAGTTGCGGGGGTATTTATATCGTGATTGTGTTGTGACGGGGCTCTCAAGTTTTGATCTTCAAGTCGTGCAGACGTGTTCTGTTCGCAAAGTTTCAGTAAATAAACAGCCGATTCATTGCACTCTCTGAATATCAACATAATTGTGTCTTTGCATCAGCGTGTCTCAATTCGTGAATAAATTGAGTGATTTCAACAACAACAACAACAACAACTGTGTCGTGAAGAATTGCACCAGCTCAGCGACTTCGCTGCCCTCCCGCGAGCGTCGCTCCAATTAAGGCCTCTTCGTATTTTCCCTGAGAGTCCGAGATCCTCGCCCACCGACTGACCTTATGTCAAGGTATCCTGAGAAAACCTTTAACCCTCTCCGCGCACCGAAGTAACAAACGTTTTAACCGCACCAGCGCCGGCCTAGCTATTGGGTTCGAACCCGTGGCTACATCAGCAGATGGACGGTTACATTCCGAATCCAACATTTCTTTGCATTTCTCTACTGGGTTCGAACCCGTGGCTACATCAGCAGATGGACGGTTACATTCCGAATCCAACATTTCTTTGCATTTCTCTACTGGGTTCGAACCCGTGGCTACATCAGCAGATGGACGGTTACATTCCGAATCCAACATTTCTTTGCATTTCTCTACTGGGTTCGAACCCGTGGCTACATCAGCAGATGGACGGTTACATTCCGAATCCAACATTTCTTTGCATTTCTCTACTGGGTTCGAACCCGTGGCTACATCAGCAGATGGACGGTTACATTCCGAATCCAACATTTCTTTGCATTTCGCCTCCATCGATTTGTCTCTGTGTTTGTAGGCGTAGTCGCTTGCATTCGGTAGGTTCTTGATGACACAAGTCGACATCTTTCTTCTACTAACATTCATGTCTGCCGCCTGGCTCCTGCAATTTGAAATAATTAAAAGTGAAAACAAACCCTCTTTCATCGTCCATTAGTATAATCTACACTCAAGACAATTTTTATCACATTTCGCGGACACAGTTACAGAAAATATGTATATATATATACTTTTACTTTTGGGGTTCTAAAATATCAGAGATTTCGGTGTAGTAAAAAGAATTATCTTTGCGAGTCGTAAAATGTGTTGACCTAAAAATATCCTTGTCTGATGGGCTGGCTCTGTCTTTGGGTTGAATGGGAAACTGCTTGAAGCTAAGGGCAAAGCTTCCACCGAAATGTCGTTGCTTGTATTTTGTTTCCTGACAACCTTAACAAAAGTTCCTCCAATCGGAATTCATTCCCACACCATATTTCAGAACAGTTCCCACGTGATTTCTCTTTTACTCAGATGCACATAGAACATGGGCCAGCTTGCTATTATAACGTAACACATTTTATTACATCAAAATGGAGGAAGAGGTTACCACTATTTTAAAACGCTGTCAAATGACTTGTGTTCTGAGCTAACTGCGTTTGGTAAACTTCATTAAACCATTACCTTCGGTCTGAATAATAAATTTAATCACACGCTTTCTTTGGAGAGATAAGCACGTCTTGTTTGAGACACGCGCCCATGACAATATTTCCTTCTCTTAGCAAAATAGTCTGTGGGAATTCTGGCTTTTGCACAAACAAGTATGAAGAAATTTGTCTTCTGGGATGTTTTTGGAGCTCCTTACTCACTCCGTCAACAGATGGCAGGAGACTGCGTGGTCAAACACGCCAAGAGACAGCCATTTTAAAATAAATTTCCATCAGAAATGAGAACATGAGACGGTAGGCGTCGTTAAACCTGAAACTGGCCTAACACTTTGATGAAAGCCGAAGTTTATGGCGA
Source organism: Zootermopsis nevadensis (assembly GCF_977971745.1). Lineage (NCBI taxonomy): Eukaryota > Metazoa > Arthropoda > Insecta > Blattodea > Termopsidae > Zootermopsis > Zootermopsis nevadensis. Next base: position 6,433,290 of record NW_028259153.1, on the reverse strand, counting down.
TGCTGATGTGCTGAACGCCAGAAGATTCCTGCCCAAGAGAGTGCCACTGATCAAAGAAACTTAGTCAAAGAACTTCTTATTAATGCAGTCACGGCTTACGTCTGATTAGCATTTCCTAGTCATTCGCCGTCTGCTTTAACCAATCAGCTTGACCGCAACGTCGCCCTGCCGCTTTTCATTCCATCCATTTTTCGCACTCTTATTCGAGGCTCTGAGTAATCAGTACGAACCTCCGAAACGTCGGTCAGTTTCTACGTCACTACACGGCGCAGCATCTGCAAGATCGTGGATATCTTGACTGGAAATGATTCACTTCCTAGTGCTTTTCGAAAGTAAGATTTTGTGATTATACAGCCCTGAAAAATCATACAAAGAAACAGACAAACAAAGAAACAAACCATCGATTTTCCTTGTCATTGAAATATGCAACACGTTTGAAGAAGTCGCTCCCGTTATAATAATTACAGATGACGAAGATCATATCGTCCATCACTTCTGCGTTTAATTCATAATCATTGAAGTTCATGGCAGGGATCTCGGTCCACGTCTCTTCTGCAGGGTCGTACTTTTCGGTACTGAGCTCGGATGATATCTCGTTCTGTCCTCCTGCACACACGCACACAGATTCAGTAACAGGTCACAGCATATAAAGAAAAGCTGCCAAAGGGAACTTATCCTAACCCCATTCAGCGAGACCCTTCTTGATATTCATTACTCTGTCAAATGGCCACGAAATGTTTGGCCTTTATGGAGCCACAAGATTCATTACCTTATTCACAAAAGTCGGTAGTTGGCCTCATCTCACACAATCTAGTTCCTTAAAAACATTTTAATATTATCCTTCCTTTTACGCCAATGTATTACAAGTGGTATCTTATCTTCAAGATTACCAATTACAAATTTCTAGATGTTTGTATTTCCCGAAACTTCAATGTTTCTTACAAACGGATTTACGCTCTTAAAATTGGTAATTCCGTATAAGGAACGAATGAATGAAATACAACAAAGAAAATTCATTCCCTCTTGCATTGTCAGCTTTAGTACCAGGAACAGCTACAATTTCATTTTCGTACTTGTAGCATCAGGAAATTGCGCCTGACATCTGTTGTCTTCTTCATGAAAATGCGTGCGAAAGTAGACATAAATATCAACACAAGATGCACTGTTCCAAACGGCGTTAGAAAACAAGTGACGAAAAGCAAAGATAGCGAAGGGACTGCTTTATACCATCGGAGTTTTGGAGATAACAGCGCGGCAAACTGGAATTTCCTTGCTACAAGAACAAAATATTGACCTTTAAAACTGCGACTGTGTGAAAAATGGGGCATAATTTACTTGAGATACCACAAGAGATTGTTAGTTAGTTAGTTAAGTGTTCTTTGTGGAGAATGTAATCGAAACCACGAATCGGGGTTAACATTAGTGACAAACTAACTCTGTAATGACGGGAGAAAAATTCTGTTCATAAAATCTCAGTCACTCAAAGAAACCAAGAAAACATTTCACAATAGCGATTTCTGTAAGAAGGTTAGAGGAGCATCACTCAGAATGTCCGGAGTTCTCACCCAGGGCGTACAGGAAGCCATGGAACGCGACGCAAGAAAGAAACCAACGTTCAGAATGCATTGGTGCAACGAACGTCCATTCGTCGGTGTCCGGGTCATAAACTTCCACCGAGTTTAGACGATTGTTTCCGTCATATCCACCAGCGACGTATATTTTGTCTGTAAAAAGAAATTAGCCATATGACACGAACTGTACACACATTTGGTGTAGGGAGAGGCGTTAAAACTGGTCCGTGCAGAGCACAGACATGGGACAATTCGTACTTAAATTTGTAAATCTATTAAGTCCCCCTTCGAGTCACAGAAACTGCACAGACACGGCTGTCTCTGTTCATCTGTTTCTTTGTTTCGAATGCACACCATCGGCGTGTCAAAGGAAACGAATTTAACTGATAAAATTTAATATAAACAGCATAAAGTGCTTAAATTAATGCATAATGGAAATGATGGTAATTTATTAATACATCTCCTGTGAAAGGAATTTTATTAAATTTGGTATCAGATATGTACGGAACGAGCTGCCAAGCGGTGCAATACATTTATAATACAAAGTGCTGTTTACGTGAGATCATTAACTGTCTCAAAAACATATTAAATCCGTATTATTTGAGAGCCAGTTTGATAGTTTGATGGTTATTTGCATTCACTCCTAGTGCACACTAAAAAGGCAGAAGGCGACGCAAGGGACAGCTGACGAGAGCAGGAGAAACCATCACGCACTCAGAACTTCAAGCCGTTGCAGTCTGTGAAATAACGAAGTCCGTAGCACGGATAAAAGAAGAGTTAATGAAAGAATATTGGATAATGGAGGGAGGGAAACTAAGTTCAAGAGCGAGGAGGAATGCCTTGAAGATGAAGGCATAATGTTCGTCTGAAACGTCGGCAGAAGCCAAACGACAGCCATCTTCGTACTCGCCGCCGTGAGAACCTCAAATCCTGCGATTCCTTCAACCGTTCTTGCGTTCTTACACGCGGACAGACAGACAGACGCCTCGCGTTCAGCACTAACTCACAAATTTCTGTTTCACAGGATTTACGTACCATTCAGTACAGCCGCACTTGCATAGCTTCGCTCTGTGTTCATGGGAGCGATCAAAGACCACTCGTTCGTCTTGGGGTCATATCTTTCCGCCGTTCTGTCATAAACACAACCGCCCATGGCGTACACTGAACCTCGCAGAACTGCCACACTAAAACCCCATCTGAAACGATAAAAGTACAAGCTCTGCTATGCTCATTTATTTCTGATGGAGATGCATTTCCTCTCGTAGAACGCAATTGTTCGCTCGTCATTGTTGAATCATAATTCAAATGAATTAACAAGCAAATCGCATTCTTAAAAACAAAATTGTCGCAAAAGTCCTCCGACCTATTCGCACTTTGCACGATGCTCCTGTGTGTGAGTGGTACAATTTTACATCCCCTGCCCAGATTTGTATCTTGACTAAGAGAGCGACTATCAGCTTTTGAAGAAGGACTCTGCTCCAAGGAGTTCCTTAGTTACCAAGCTGCATCTTACCTGCGTTCATGCATAGGCGCCACCTCGCGGCATGTCTTCGTAACAGCGTTGAAGCAGCAGCATGAGCATAAGTATTCTATGCCGCGGTAACCACCGATGACGTAAATGTCGAAACCGACCACTGCCGTGCCATGGTCCATTCGACGACCGATCGAGTCGACCCCTTCCACCTGCAGGAACGACAGGTTATGGCTTTATGTTTCTTTGGGTCATTCGGTCTATTGAAGTGAAGTCCTTACAATAGAGTCCAAGCGACCAACCACCAGAGCAGAGGTGCAACCCCCCAACAGTGGACCGAAATTGCTACACCGTGGAGGGAGGCACTCGACAAAGACCGCGAGAAATTAACTTGGAGCGAAGGTGGAAACAGGAAGACCCGAGGAGAAGCTCTCGTCAAGTTCGACAGACAAACGTAGAATTAATTTCTGATCAACAGCTGACATTTCAGGTTCGTACTTTGGAAAGGACAGATGTTAGTGTTTTGGGTTTTATCGACGCAGAGATGGAGGCAGTACGTCCCCCACCCCACCCCAAAGCCTTCTAATTCACGAGGCGTTACCACGCAGATGGCCGACATCGACGCTGATCAGTGCTTCATTTATTACGTTGAAATCCACTGACGATCAACGATGTTTAAAATCAGCAGACAGGTTGCCATGACAGTTGAAGTAGGACGCTTATTGTAAACGATATTTAAGGCAAACTTCAGATCCGTCGTCGATTCCCATTAGAACTTACTTTGTACAAGAGACTCAGCATTTGAGTAATTTATTTATTTATTTATTCTTTTTAATTCATGTGTTTGGAGCTTCTCTTAAAAAAGGGTTCAGTGCAATGGAAATAAACGAACACGAAATAAAGAGGCTAAGAGGTCCTTGTGATTAAGCTTAAATAAACAATTACTTAGTAACACTAAGGAAAAGTAGTTTCTCTCATAGGCGTCATTTAACAAGGCGCGGTAACAGTAGAAATACGTGCAACTCACCACAGTCCACCGGTCTGCTCGTGCGTCATAGGCTTCAATCACATCTGAAGGCACTCCGTCACGATACCCACCAACAGCAAATAGAATGTCCTGTGGAATTCGCGGGCGGGCAATCCTTGGTGTCATGAAGTCTTTGTCGTCCTTCGACAACCTTTTCGAGTCGTCCAGGAATTTGAGCGTCTCCGAGATCACGGGTCTGCACGCCTTATTCTTCCTCACGTACCGGTGTTTTATTACCTGTTGAACAGTTCATTGTGGAACTTATGAACTTTTAGGAAGGGATTCCATGTTCCATTGCAGAGGAGACAAGAAATTCACACATAATTTGGTTGGGAAATCACCGAAATACACTGTGGTATATATACAGGAAAATGTGTTTTTTGGTTTATGCAACGACGCTCTTAAAAAATGCACAGTTTGAGGAGAGAAGCGAAAACAAATTAAATCGATCTTAGAGAAAACTATTGAAATGTGTTTCAACCGAAAGTTAAATACTTCAGTAAGTGTTGCATTTTGAGTTACATTAAAAAATGTAATTTATTTCTCGTCTCTCCCGTGCGAGATGCACATTCTTTTTGATTCGATAACTTTAATTAATTGTCAAAATTACGTAGCATCAAAAGAAAATTATGACAATTAGTTGCTTCGAGTTTCAAGGGAGGCAACCTTCTGCATGTTGATGGTTGGGTGGAATGCCCGTCAACACAAAACCGTGTGATTGTGCTCGATGTCTATTATGAGGCATTGCGTGTTTCGACCTTAATTGGTCATCATCAGGTGGTTCTCTTTACGTGTTGGAAATTAGTAGATACGAATGATAAATTTTAAAGACAACATTTTCATGAATCCGTGCGATTGTATCGCACGTATTCGTAAAATGTGAGTGGCTGAAATTACAGGGCATTTGACTTAGGGTAGAAACATTTTTTTCTCTCGGGTTAAAGCGTATGGCGGAATGGAAGAAGGAATATGGCTGCTTCGTAAGATGACGGTTACCATATTTGAATGTTAAATCTGTCTATGAGTTTGAAGCCCCTGGGGTAATTTACTTCTGGATGTAGAACGAATCTACCTTGCTGAACTTTTCCGATATCTGTTGTCCCTATGTGGTCAATCAGCTGAAGATTATCACGCTGATGTGATCTCTGGTTGACTATATATATATACCGTCGGAGATGCGTGAAATTTTTATAGCAGCTAAGACCCGCTTCTTATGGCGTAGGATCTTCAGTTTAGTTGAACGCTGAACCAAAAAAGTGATTTATCAGTTCGAGTATTTTCCTGTTCGAGCTAAGGGGACGTTTGAATGCAGTTAACGGTGGAATGCCGTAGTTGAACTGAAACGCGTAATGGATCTCAATAAACGCTGAGACTACAATAAAAGATTGTAACGCCGACGGACTGTCAAACTTAAAGACGATGAATAAAGGACGATCATTATCTCCAACCACATTTCTGCATAAAAGGACGAATCGAATATTTGTTTTGCACATACACACGCGTATGCGAGCGTGTTACCAGCGGCATACGACAGGTAGTTATTGTGGCAATGGAATCTAAAGCAATTTGGGAATTTCTTACGCAGCAAATTTTGATCGGAAAAAGGCATTCAAATCATTGTGTAAATTTCACGATGTTGTCGTAAGATTGTAAACAGAATTGGAATGTGTCAACAGATTCTGTTAAAACGTATCAGTATTAAATCTAATGAACGAGCTGGAACTGCGGACAGACAGACAGACGGGTTTACACGTGACGAAGAAAAAGGCTCACAATTTGCATTAATTAGTTACGAACAAGTGCGAATATGGAATTAAAAATGCGGGTTTCAGTTTCCATAAACATCCACGATTTCAGGGGCATACTGACCTTCTTCTTGAAAAATTTTGCGTCAAGTCGTCCCAGTCTGACGCCCTTCAAAAGGTCCGCGATGTGACCTTTCCTGTTGTCCGGGTCGTGGTTGATCCACCGGAGAATGCACTCCCACACAAATGTCTCGTCCTTCACGTTCAGTTCATCGGCCTCGATTATCGCCTGCAGCTCCTCTACAGGCAGTTCCAGCAGTTCTTCGTTCTTCTGAGACAATTCCACGAATTGGCGCAGAACGAAGCGACGAGCGGGAGTCTCGAGGTCGGCGCAGAAGTGAGACCTGCGACAGCGAGGGTAAGAACCGACTCAGAATCGTTCTTCTTCGAACTCTGACACATTGAACCACCGCAGGAAGAACTGGATTCTCATTCACTTGCAGACCACAGTATTTCGCCTGAAGTTTTTACCTTAGCCTTTTGGAGCCCGAATGAGCGAAGCTGAGCGCAGACACGTGGAGAGGCAACGCTGAGATACGCTCCGTTTAACCGTGACAAAACAGAAAGTTTTCGGCTCTGAAGGTTCCCAGGCAATGCCCGCTCGTCCTCGAGATAAGGTTATAAGTTGAAATAAGGGCACGGTGTAGAATTTTGAATTCTGTCTTTAACCGTAGCGAAACGACGTTTTGGTAACTGCGTGTGTTGTGAAACCTTGTGTAATCGGACTATATGAGGGGAACCGCGGGTCAAATGTACGAGGGAAAGGGGAACGTGGTCATGGAATTGAACAAATAAGTAGAGACTCAATACAGATTTTAGTCGCCAGCGAATGATGCGGACGTGTCGCACGCACAAGCCGACGGCAAAAGTCACTCGTGAGCGCTGTTCGAGGGAGTCCCTGTACTAAAAGAGTGAATTTATCAGTCACTCTGTCCATCGCATGAACTGGAGATTCTGGTGTGATTCTGCCGATATCAGTTGATTTGCTTGCTATGTTGTCCTGAACAAGAAGGAGTAAGAGTTCAGCTTCTACGGGACCCAGTGGGTTGGTCTTTGTCTTTGCTCGACAATAACCAATTCTCTAAATATCTTGAAGTGTTCATAATAATCAGCAAATCTGGGGTGAGGTTAGACCAATGAACTGTACCGCGTGGACATCGCTTTATGCACTTTCGCCGGTGGAATCCAATCACAACCGATCTGGTTGAAATTCGGTCGCTTAATGCGGGAATCGGATAATCGAATCTCGGTTTACAGAGGTTTTGCTGTATGCAGAAGTATTTCGGGCTGAATGTTGATTTTGGTGTTGAGAGGATTGTGCAAGAAGCAAGGAATGCTGCATAGAGAGAAGAACGAAGATAAGGATTTCGAGAGGAAGACATATTTAATTATGACCCTGCAATAGATCGCGATTAACGTTCCATATGGTGAAATTATTCATCTGCTGATCATAATGACTATCAAAACATATGCAGTTAATCAGAAAACTTAAATTACAGGGACGTTAATAATAACCCGTCAAACATAATTATTTGCTCAGTCCTCAGTCAGAGAATTTAATCTCCAACCCGGCTGCTGTCTTGAGTAAAGGTCATTCGCTCCAGTGACGAAGGCTGGCGTCACAGCAAATGACAAATTAACATCAATTACCTTGCGACACTTAAGATGCCGATACAGTTGTCGGCGTCCATCGCGTCCGTGAGGAAGTCGCAGCAGAGTTCAGTAACGCCTGGTACCCACAAGTAGTCAGCCGTCTCGAGCAGCTGACGCGCGTTGTCGGAGCGGATGTCCACTTCGCGAGAATAAACATAATCCAGTATCTGGGTCATCACGTCTGAGCTGACTCCGAGGAGGAAAACATCAATCTCCTCACTGGTGTGCAGTGATGTCGTGAAGAGGGTCCTGAAACGTCGATTTGGAGAAACGGCGAGCAGAAAATTACAAGTCATGCTCACAAAGTTTAAGTTTTTATGACTCACGTAGCCAAATAAAAGTATCCTTTCGTCAATGTGGTGGATGAATTTTTGTTACCTGAATAATTAAAAAACACTAAGAATAAGTACGAATGGGACCGGATTAACTGCGATTGGGTGAAGGGCCTGCGTAGGCCTAACAGAATATAATTTACAAATCGGAAAGCAAGCAGCGAACATTTGAACTATAGAATGGCCACCCTCGTTTCTTACATAACCTTGACTCCTTTAAGAGATGTCTTAGGTTATAACAACTACAGAAATTTTAAAGCCAAATAATATTTCAACATACATCGCGGGCTGTACATTCCACTGATTGATCAGTTCGTAATATGAAATCTATTTGTTCTGTAAAAACATTTTCCCGACAATAAACAACTGAAAAGAAAAGCCGATGTTTCTACGAGGCCTTTAAGAAACAAACAATTTCCTATTACAAATTAAGGGATTTTCAGTGCAAGACAAACGGAAAGATTTCGGTGTTGGAAAACTGGAAAAGGGGCACAGCTCGTAACAAGACGTGAGAAACGTCTTTATTTAAAACACAAGCAAAATAACGTTTGCACAAATTCTCGATCGAGATTCTCCTACCAATGAAACATTTCTCGCGAAGATCTTTGTTACAGTTTGTTATATTTCAGTCAGAGCAACACACAGCAACTTTCAATGTTCCGGGCATTACCAACTTTCTTCTGGACTTTGTCGGTCGTCTTTATGAATTAAATCCAAGACGATTTGGAAATGGATTGTTTCTATTTCTCCCTCCAGATCGATTGACTGTCACCTTGGTACAACCGCACTTAAAAGTTAGTACAAAAGACCACGTACGTCTTCTGCGATGTTGCTTCGTGTTGTCTCGTAGAAATTATCGGACGTTTCAGAGGCGCTTACTGCCTCCATCATCAAGGAAAGAAGGCAGTAAGTACGTCTGATGTGCCACTCAGTTTCTACGGCGCCGTGAGATTTCATGACAATGTTCAAATAACAAAAGACATTCAGCCATATAAAAATACAGGTTTCTGCATCAAAGGGATAAAACATTTCACATACGAATCGACGTCTCTTGTGTCCTTAATTCACGTGTTAATAAACCACGTCAGTAAATGAACAAACCTGAAATATTCGCTGTGCATCGACAGAATCACTCTGTGGACTCGAAAGACGCCGCCGTCCTCCGACCTCAACACCGCGTCACACAAGAAGTTCCTCTCTCTCAGCTCGTTCAGACGGACCAATGCTTTGGTGCACGTGCACCTGCCGCCATCTTGCTCAGGACAGCCGCTTTCTCGCTTAACCTCCATCTCCTGAAAAGACAGTCGATCGCTGTTACAAGTTTTTCTTCACACTGATGCGTGTGCACATCAACTGGGAGTGACTGAGAGGGAACAAGATACTGAGAAGAATATCTGGTCCGGAGAGCAGAATGGCGAAAATTGCATAATATGGAGCTTTATAGGTCTCTTCACTAATTAATAAATTGTAGGCTGTCTGATCGAGGGTGATTAGATGGGCTGGGCTTGTAGAACACATGGCAGAGACAAGAAATGCAACTTTTTAATCGGTAGACCTGAAAGGAAAAGGTCACTTTAAAGTCCTATACGTTGCTGGGATAATATTAAAATCGATCTTAGAGACATGTGGTATGAAAGTGTGGCTAGTGGATGTGGCTTAGAGGCGAAGTCTTGTAAACACGAACATGAAACTTCTTGTTTCATAAAATGCGAGACATTTGATTACCTGGGCTACTGTTAGATTCTCAAGCAGGGCTTCCGCTCCATGGACTCAGTTTGTTTCTTTGTTATAGAAATGCCTGTTGAGATTCAATACAAAACGACAAAGCTCTAAATGTGACTGATCTAAGTAACTTCATAGACGGCTTACCGAACCCGAAGGTTCATCACCGAATTAACCAAAGACCTCCACCGGACACTGCCCTGGGCCAACAAAATCCAGTCTCCTTCGACTTCTATCTCCCATTAATCCCGCCTGAGATTATCCTCCCATCTACGTCTAGGTCTCGCCAGCGTTCTCTTACCCTCAGGCTTCCCGACCAATACCAGGTGCACACCTCTTGCCCCATCCATGCATTAAAACATGCCCCGCCAATCTCACTCTTCTTGGCTAAATCACTCCGAAGATGTGACTGATTCAGGCAATATTAAGTCATGCCGCGTGTTTGTCATTACTCGCATAATTTAAATCTCCTTATATGTAAACTACGTAGAGATTACGTATAAAAACATCAATGTAATCCATAAAGTCTTAGATGCTTCTATTCTGGTGAACCAATTTTAAAAAATTACGACAAAAATATGCCATAGAAATTGCGTGACCTTTGATGCAGAACCAGGCAGTTAAATAAATTTTGGAAAAAGAAGTTTACGCCTTTTCATAAGCATAAAATTTTCGAGTTCTTCTCTCTCTGTAGAACTAAAAGTGCTTAACAGTTTACATAATTAAGGACCTTTCTGCCTAAATTACAAATTTATATACACTACAAGCACAAGATGTAATTTAAATTTATCAATTAACGCGAGAATTACAGTTGGGAACAGTAAAAAAGGCTCTAAGTTGTTCTAACGCATGCGTAGATCACGCCACTCAAACACTGCAATGAGCAAGATATTCTGTGAAAAGTCTATTGGTACTCATCTCGTCAAAGAACAGCCCACTTCCTTTGCTGAACCAGAAGATTCATTATCGTGTTCGGAAAGCCAATTCGCTACATCGAGTCCCATCTCCCTAAGATCCATCTTAATGTTATCCTGCCACTGACGCCGAGGTCTTCTCAGAGGTCTCCTCCCTTCAGGCCTTGTAAACACTCAACTCCCCCTAACAACATTGGGTGAGGAGCTCGTCATTCACTTTTCTCAATTATCTGTCCCACTCTCGTTTTGGGTCCAGACATCTTCCTCAACACCAAGTTCTCAGAGGCCCTCAGTCTATGTTCCTCCCTCAAAGTGAAAGACCACGTTTTGCACCCATAAATTCTTTGCACTCAATAATAGCAAACATTCCCCGGATTTAATCTGCTGTTGCAGGGAGATAATGAGAGGGAGATTCGTCGATAATTAGGCTTGTAAAACCGAAATAAAAATTCTTCCGAGTTCCCTAAAACGCTTTAATAATGTCGATGTATCAGGAATTGTAAAGTGTTAGAATTATTGTTCAGAATATAAACCCCACTTCTTAGTATCGACATATTTTTATTAAGATTCTGGGCTACTAAACACGTTTTATCCCTTTAAGAAGTTAATTGCCTACTGGAATATTCTTTTATTATCAATGATGCCGTGAACAAACAGAAGTCAATGCAACATTACTTTAAATTATGTTAAAAAGAAGACAAGCCTAATTCCCTTACACGAGATAAATAATGCACATAAAAACATTAAATGTGAAGAACAATAATAATAAATAGGAATCCATTACCTCAAACTTTGTTCAGTTGTACGAGACCACGACGTCCACCGTCAATGATCGATTTAATCAAAACTAAAATGGAGTTTCACAGACTTCTTAATAATTCTTATATAAGATAAGTAATTGTGATATTCTAAGAGGATTTTAACAGCACAAAATTATCTACTCTACGACGCACTTCTTCTACAAGCGATTCACAGCTCAACTCTTTCCGCAATAACGAATGGATTGTTGACGGCGATAATGAAACACAACAATGCCGAGTAAACAGATGACTTAACAATTAGTTTCTTGGGTAAAGGAATGGAGTGCAATACGGTTCATTCATTCAATTATACTGCATGCATAGGAAACGAGAAAAGAGCTTTATGGCATGCTCAGCCAAGATTGTTGCAGGCGTGGGTTAGAAATTCCACTGATTTTGACGTAAATACGTCTATACGGAAGGGTCATTCCGCAAAAAAGTGTAACGAAAAAGTGACAGGAAAATGTGTAACATCTGATAACAATGGTTACCTAGGAAACGTCATCTGTTTACTCGGCATTGTTGTTACCTATAAAACATTACATTACATTACATTCATCTACCACAGACCCATCTTAAGCGTAACTAATTCAAGTTAAATAAGCAATGTCTTAATCAAACTTTACTCAATTGTAAAGCAGTTATGACGTATTTACGTCTAATTCTCCGGAACCGTGGTTCCACTGACAATTTTTCTTGCTTTGTTATCCACGCAGGTGTTCACATAAAAGCTGACCATTGTCGGTCCATATTTGCAGACTGAGTGTTTGACGAAGCGTCCCACCCCCTCTGGGTTCAAACCTCAGAGAACCAACCAACCATATTCTTTGGACGGGATGACCTCCTGTTATATACGGGCCAATTATAGAAAATGCGTTAATTAGTATATCCAATATCCTTAGATACAAAGCTGCAAATTGTAACTATTTGTGTAATCGGTACTCTCCCTAAGCTATTTCAAAATAAGCTACACACAAGTTATTTTCAGTAAGGGAAAGCAGGATGTTTCAACTGATTTCTAAATCATCCCTAGTCGTCAACTAGCGATGGAATTTACTGTAAACAAACCAAAGACCTATATGCAGTGGCAGAGTACCGAGATGAAGGAAGCTATTATTTTGTAACCATTTTAGAAAGTTAACGTCACTAAATGTGTATAAAACCACGACGACCGACCACCCTTATTCACTCTCTGAACTTGAGTTTGGATCGTCTCTGCGCAGGAGAGAACTCGACTCTTGTTAGAAGTCGGCTCTGCCCGTGCTTAGGCAGATCAACATCTCTCGATACCTGGATCTCGCAACAACTTGTATCAATTTATTTGCAATAAATTCTCAAGTTAACCTCCAGCTTGCAGTACTTCGATCACCCCGAACTGCCTCCCAAGGGATCCGCTCGCCCTGCCAACCTATCCCAGCTCGGGATACAACACTCCCATCAGCAGCAACAGACCCCAGTTTGAATTGGCGATGCTCCCGCCACGATGGAACCCCGTCAGCGTAAACAAAACTCCCGTTTCAATTTTAAGGCTGTTTGCCATTACCAGCAATGCGTTTCGTACGCAGGAATGGTGTTACCTAGGAAGGGACGATGTCCTGCGCATGCGCAGGACTCCGCACATTGTTGGTAGTTGAAAAAAAGAACAACAAAAATAAGTAGCGTATAATTTGGTTGCATTCCGTCATAAATGTAAAAAGTGAATAATTAATATTAAATGTGTTCTCTATCAGAAGGAAATAAATTTAAAAATAATGAGAATTTACATAAGAAAGAAATGTAATTTCATTTTCGCTTGCTTAAAAATAACGTCAGGTTTTATTTTACTTAATTAATTTTAAAAATAATTTTTCAAGGCCCCGGGGCTGTTGACCCCGTCACCGCTGGACCAGGGAAAATGTTTCCGGGGGCCTGAGTGACCCATGTTTCGCGGTTCTGGCGTAGAGAATGGAAGTGTAATGCCTCTCAAGTTGGCTGATCTCTCTTTTCAAGGAGACTGAGTTGGAAATCATAATTGTTATCTCTTTCTGGGTCTAATCCATGACACAATGGAGACTTATATCGCTCATCAACTGAACATGTGATTTCGTTCTGACTTGTTAGGTTCCTGCTTGATTCACCGACATTTCCACAAGACTCAAACATTTTTAATACACAAGAAAGTGTTTCATAAATTTTAAATTAAACTGAATAATTGTGACCAGTGTAACTTTTTATGCTGCTGATGAATAATGCAGTAACTTAAAATGGAACTGGATCTCTGGAGTCCAGCGCACAGACGTGGAGACACGGCGGGCAGTCGGATCTCGTTTGTTTAACGACGATATTTGTAATCTAAAGTGCATTACGTCGAATGATGAGACGAGTAATGAATAATAAATTGTAAAATACGTTGAAAGAAAGGACTACGGCCTAGTTTCCGGTACCAACACAGAATGTGCCTGAAAGAAATAAATAAAACCACGAAAAACTTCAGTCAGGGCAACCGGTCTCGGACCTACATCAAATCGATTGTAGGAATGAGATTATTCAATTCCGAGGCACGTTAGAAGCGTAGACGCGAATTTTGCACGAGCTTTTCTTGTGCGTAAAAAGTTTCTATTTCGAGTCTGACAACTTGAAATTGTTTACCAGCCACAATTTTTCACGTGCTCAACCACATCACTAAATTCTATGCTGATTTACCATTCCTGGTAATGGAGATGTCCAACAGCATGAGAAATTTAACGACGCATTCGCTGAAAGTTCTGCCACTCGAAGCAAAGTCCGTGATGGAAAATAATTTCTATTCAGTTTTAATTTGAAATTTGCTCGCTGCAGGCGCCTCAAGCATCAGGAACTCGTGACGCCACTTCGGAAGGGTGCACGTGCACTCAGAGGAGCGACTTGACGAGATTACTGCGTCTGCGCAGCTTACAGAAAACGGAAAATGCTTTTAATAGGCATTGAATTTCCTCTTCTTCAGTTTTTCCCGTACGCGTGTTCTGGCATGTTCCAATTCACAAGCAAGTGCGAATCCTTGAAGCCACTCGGCAGGACTCCTTTGACAAGGGACAGATGTCCACTCGCACGAGACAGGATTGAAAAACGCGAGTGGGATGCGAACCCACAATCCCAGTGCTCAAGACGCCCAACACCGGCTGTGGTCGTCGTCTTGTATAAAATTTATTTTAATTTATTCTGACAAAACTACGCAGAAAGATTGAAGGAAATTGGATCGAGTATTTGAAATATGAAACTAAATCGCGTACAACACAACTTTTCCATTTAAAGTTTATTAGACAGAAATCATTGCGTTAATATGAAGAAAGATTGGCCGCGCAGTCAGAGGCGTGGTCTTGTGCCGTTTGGTTTGGGTTCGAATCCCACTCAAGCCATGGATGTTTTTCTGTGCTGTGCTGTCCTGTGCACAGGTAGAGGCCTTGTGACGGGCCGATCCTTCGTTAAAGGAGTCCTACCAAATGTCTATAGACCAAGCCAACGAAAAGTTGGGACCCGCAGTGCTCAGGCACTTGAAGAACGGGTCGTTCCCAGTACCCAGTAATAGCTGAGCATCAAGATCAGATAGCTTATTTATTACAAGTTTAATGGAAATGCGTTCTAACCTGTAACTATCTACAAAAATATTATCAATGGCAGAGTTGGAGTTATTTTGAATTCTTGTGGGAAAACTAACTGTAGGTGTAAGATTAAACGTTGCTAAACGAGACATTGCTTACGGCAGCTTTCAGAGAGATAGTCAATATTTATATCTCCACAGATTATTATTATTATTATATATTATTGACTGCAAATGGGTTTATACCCGGTGGCAGTGACCTACAATAAGATACAAAACAATAAGACACAACAAATTCCGTTTTCGGTTTGTAAATGTAGTGCATAATGCTGTTTAACTTGTTAATAAATGTCACCTGTTGGTGCTCTGTATATTAGTAAAAACATAATTTAGACAAATTTGTATCAAATTATACAGCACAGCATTCTACAATTACGTTATTATAATATTCTATTTCAAGCGCTCTGTCTTCCAGTGAACTAGGCTCAAAATATTTCTTTGTACGTCAAGTGTCCGGACGACTCTATCATGGAGATATTTTGTGACTTCCTCATAATAGAGACGAAAATCTTGGTGGCTTTGGTTGCTGTCCTCTGAGTTGTAGCGCCGTGCAGTCTGGAAGAAGCTTACCAAGGTTTGAGAGGACCCTGAGGCCTTCATCGTCGCCTTGTTGATGAAGACAGGAAGGACATATGAAATGTTGGTAAAGTAAGACTGCCAGAAATTACAAAGGATTTTCTATCTACTCAGCTGTAAAGCTTGATATTATTATTAAGTGATAAGTAACATCATTGCTGAAAAGAAACTTTCTTTCAGAGACTGTTTACATCATTGTAGAAGACCTCTATTTTATGTAGTTGCCATTGGAAGGTTTGCCTTTTTTATTTGAGTTATTCGTACTCGCAATGACAATCATTCTGAATAAGAGTTTCAGAACTGACTATGGCTGTACTTTAAAAAAAGTCTGTGTACTGTTTCACAAAGTTTTAGAATTTTAAACTTTACACTGTGGTGTGTAGTTTCTAAACTAGTTAACTGGTGTAAATTAATTGGAATTGTAGTAATCTGCGTTATGACAGTTTGTAGTCCTGTTTGTGGTTACCAAGGTTTTGCAGAAACCTATCACCTCCATCTTAAATCCTGACTACATGGCTTAATACCGTGGAAGACTGTGGCCCAGATTTTCACTGTTATGAAAGCCTCATCTCATGTTGATTTAAATTATGTCTGGAATAAATATTTGTTGAATAACTGCAAATCATGGAAAAGTGAAATATGTAATTTTCTCCAGCCTGCTGTCATTTCTTTGGCGTTCAATTCAAACATTCCCTTCATCGCCCAATTCTCGAACACTCCGAGTATTGCTCTTCCCTTAAGCTGGGCTGTCAAGTATTTTGTACGGTGAAGAAAGCCTGAAGGCACTTCATTTTACGATGCACGTTCTCAAAAAGGGAAATATTAACACTAAAATTCTAGCCTACACGTCACTAGTGCGTCCGATTCTGGAATATGGGGCTGCGTGCTGGGATCCTTACAGGGAGTTAGAACGGGTGCAAAAGAAAGCATGTAAATTTGCATATCATAAGAACTGAAAGATAGCACGTATGTAGTAAGTATGCTTCTTGAACATTTATGTAAGTCACTAGACAGTTCACATTAACAACAAATTCCATCATCTAATTCCCTTAAACATGCTCGGAGCAGCAAAGTCTCTTATCTCTTTCTTCTTGGCAAAATCAGGAGCAAAACATTTCCACAGACACCCTGTATCTGGTAGGATGATCGTTCACCTCTGCTTAGGCATGTAAACGTGAAGCCAGTAATCAAGCTAGTCGGCTTTGGCTCTCAGAGGGCTGTTTCGCCATGGATTATTATAGTAAAATAGAAACTGACTCTGGCTGCAGAAGGTGCTACTGGTATTCGCATTGTGTTAGTTTGGTGTTTGGACGACTAGATACAGTCTGACACTTAGATAAAAAATATTTTATGGAAATACTTTATAAATTTAAAATATCCACAAAGTGCAAATATGAAAATTAAAGAGTTTCAATCCAAATTAATTGGCATTTAAGGATTATAATTCTTTTGTTAAATAGTAAACTCTTGAACTATTATATTAATGGCAGTAGAGATAAGATTTTTATGAAGAATAGACTGAAAAACTAAAAGAGATAGGATAGAAAATGAAAAATGAAAGATAATCTAAGTCAAATGCCATGCAAGAGAAACTAACAAAAGAACGGAATTAGATGGTATGGGCAATGATTTATTAAGAATGAATAATAGACAAATCCCAAAAAAGGCTTGGAACATGAAAATGAAAGGAAAATGTTCACAATGGAGGCTGTGATAAAGATGGGAATGTGTGCCAGGATGTACGCGATCTAGTGGCGAAATGTGGGTTATTTGTTTCATAGTGCTTCGTGCTAATTTAATTGTGCTGTAGTTTTCGATCCTAGCCGTCCTCTCGCGGCGTCGCTTTCATAAATTATTCGAAGATTTTTAGGTTATGAATATGTTTGTTAGCTGGTTTCTTATAGATGAAGTTGGTAGGAGCTTTTTGGCCTTCATATGTCTGTAGTTCCTGACGTTAATAAGAGGGAAGATGTCACTAATGGCAGTCACGGAATTTCTCTTCAGCAACCCCGTTGCTACTTATGAGTTTACAATCTGTGGAGTGGTATTTCAGGCAGCATTTCGTTCGATGGTTGCAGTGGAGTGTGCGCGGACGGAGACATGTACTTCTGCGCTGATGTCGGTAGATGGCAGGAGAGCTTTAAGAATAACTTCATTTGACTTTAGTTCCTGATATTAATAAGAGGGAAGATGTTACTAATGGCAGTCACGGAATTACTCTTC
Source organism: Zootermopsis nevadensis (assembly GCF_977971745.1). Lineage (NCBI taxonomy): Eukaryota > Metazoa > Arthropoda > Insecta > Blattodea > Termopsidae > Zootermopsis > Zootermopsis nevadensis. Next base: position 6,415,580 of record NW_028259153.1, on the reverse strand, counting down.
AAACCCCGTTGCTGCTTATGTGATTACAATCTGAGGAGCAGTATCTAGTGGCAAATATGCCAGAAGCATTCACGAGCAGAAGAGGTATGTGCATGTTACACTTAGTTACAACCTCATTGTCTCTCGTTTCCTAAATTGTGAGCCTCTCGTACAGGCAATGCTTCGTTCTTTCATAACAGGAGTACGTCTGTTCAAGTAGATTTATGTGGAGTGTTGTTTTGTAGGAGATGATGATGCAGTACTTGTGTTGTTGCTGATTTCACGGTTGTTGTGAAAGGCAGAAATCTTGTTATCACAAGTGAGGGACAAGTTCTGCCCATTGAAAAGATTGGTCGTATTGCAGTTGTCAGGGGCCATGCTGTTGAACAGTTTACTTTCAAGTCAAAACTTTGTCATTATGCGTTTTTGTATTTGTTTTTGCCCATTACTGGGTACAGGTGTGATAACAAGAAAGACACAAGATTACTTCGCTCGTAAAAACACAGATACACAGAAAATAAAATATTAATTTTGTAGTTTTAAATCTAAATGCAGTTTGATCCTATTTATTGTTTATTCTGGCCTACTTCTTCAAGGTTGTTGGTTTGTTTGTTGAGGTTCGTCATCCTCGAATTATAATCTGTTTTGATGATTTAGATACTTGTGTTGCTGTAGATCTCTTTTCTTCCCATGTTCACTCATGTTTTACAAAATTAAACAAAACTTTTGTCACCTACTCTGATGTGACCCTTCTTACATCTTCCTGTTTTACATTCGAACCACTTCCAGCAACAGAATGCTACTTTGTCATACAGCAAGTACGCACTAAAGAATAGATTGTCTGCTCACACAATTGATAGTGAGACTATGCAGTCTGAAAAGATTCAGTGCTTTGTATTGCTGATGATGTAAACATTTTGTCATACATTCTAAATGAGGGAAAAAACCTTATTTTATACATAAGCATTTGTACTAGCTCTTATTTGGTTGCTACTAGGAATACTGCTCTCTGTGGACTGTAACTGCTTATAGATAAAGACAAGATGTTTACACAGAATTTAACAACTTCACAGCTTAACATATTTATCCAAATACCATGCAATGCTGAATAAAACTTGCACTCTGAATTTTATGGCACTTACAAGAGCAAATTAGTATTTGAATTAAACTAATATTGACTGATAAATTATATTAATGTATCCAATATATTGTGCAATGGTTAATGAAATGACAACCAACATGAAAAATATTAAACTAAATAAAAGATGGATTTACTCTATTCATCATGACAATTAATTATTTCCTTGCGTGATTTAAAGTTTTCATGGCAGTGGTGATGTTGGCAGCTCCTGTGAATGATGTTGCCAGGCTTAATGCTTTATCTTGTATATTCTCCTTTGTGTTATCCAAATCATATTCTCTTATTATGAGCATCCAGTCATGTAAAAATGTTATATAAGAGATGTGCAAGGTATTTGTAAGGATACTGTTTTATCATTTAAGCAGTTCATTATGACATAGATGTAGTGTTCATTTCAGTGTTTTTATATAAATTACATAAACACGCATTTATCAATACAATTCAACAGTGATGATGATAATGATATAATTCAGTCCTTTGAAGTATGTCCTCTGTGTTACGTGTGTATTCTAGGCCACATTACATCAGTTCCTGTATGGACTGAATTCGTGTTCACCAGACACACTCCTGAAAGTTGGGGCAGCGTATCCTGAAATGGCAGTACAGGAGAAAGCTGTTGACACGTTTGTTGAGCTCCTGAGGAAGGACCAGGTACTTATTTTATGGTATTCAACTACTGACAGGATTGAAAAATATAAGATTGCTGATTAAAGAATTTTATCTGTTGGGGTAGTTGGAGGATTGTTGGTTATTTTTGAGGTTAGTGTTTACAAATGGAAGAAAACCCAGAACCCTGTGAGTAATAAAGCTAACTTCTAGACCATGGTAAAAGTATCCATGAAGATAGTGAAAATTAATTAGGTAACAAATTCTTTTAAATCAATTGTTCAGTAGTTACAGGTTACACTGAAGTCTGATGACACATATGACAAAACTAAAGTAACTTATGATTAGTATTTTTGTGCTAAACTAATAATAATGTATACCATTGTGTAACTTGGAATATTTTAATGTTAATTTATTCATTATTTTGTTGACAGCTTGATGAAAATGTCACAGCTGAGGCTTTGGAACTCTGTGTTGCCTATTTCAACACTGTTTATCCAGTACTGAGACTAAAATGAACCAAACCTATCTCCTGGGAGATAGTGGAAGGGCCTTGTCATCAGCATGCGACAGGTGCTGCTGTGATCAAGACCTTAATACAGGTATTGTTCCCTCCTGTGAATGAATACAGCGAAACTCATTGTTACGCAGTGCTGTTAACTCACCAGAAAAGTTGTAGATCATGGGAAATGGATAAGTTGCTATACTTTGCAGACTATGAGATGCACCAGAATAGAAGACATGTCCAAGTTTTAGAGTGAAACTTTCACGAAAATAACTACTGTACCTCTGGACTATTTGGTTCATACAAATGTTAGGCAGCATTTTCCAGAAAAGATTAATACTGCAACAGATTTCAACATCTTTCACTTGTTTTAAACTATTAATTTGAAGTAATCAAGAATTAGTGCTACTTTTTCCAATGTAAATTATTATGTGAGGCTATAATACTATTTATATATTCATATACATGAGATGCAGGATATTTCATTAAGGACTGACACACATTTGTGTCATAGTGTGTAAGAAACGCTTCCAAATGAGTGTGTAAGACATTGCATACTTCCCCCCCTTTCCATCCAGCAAAAGTATTTCTTACCATCTCATCTGATATTACGCAGTCTCTCAAGTTAAAACAATATGAGAGTCAGTATTGTGAAAAGAGTTGAGAAACTATGCCATTTGCCACAGGAAATTTTCAGCTGAAACTATGAATCTGCCTTATGCTTTTGACACGTGTTGAAGGTGTTAACATTACATTTCTTGTGAAGGTGCAGTCTGTCTTGGATTTGTGTTGCTGGTCAGGAATCCGAAGACATGGGTTCTCTAAGCCAGTACCCGGTTACTTCTGTGGATGTGATACAGCAGCAGCGGAAGCAGATTCGGCTTCGCATTCCACAGGAAGGGTCAGTAACTCGACTTGGCTTCTCACATGATGTTACGGCTATGCCACAGCAATGCTGTCTCCATGCAGCAAAAGTGATGGAAACTCTGCAGGACTTAGTAAAGGCTTCCCTTCAGCAAATTGCACTTGGTCTTTATAAAATATGTGACTTAGGCAAGTAGAACAAATTTATATTACTGGACTACCTTTTACATGTTCTTTACAAGAAATGCATCAGTTGAATGGGGGAATTGTTTGTTGTATTTGGAGACCCACATGGTCCCACACCTTAAATTTCGGCAATATGACTTTGACTTCTTGTATGAATCGTATACTGGGTAATTCAGCATGACAACCAACAGGACGGACATTGTGGTGTTAAGATAGATAGATAGCACTGACGCAAGATTGACCTACGAAATCACGCACTGTCACATACTATGCTTAATTAAACATGAGGTAATCACCGGCGAAAGTGTAAGTCATTCAAACCATCCACCAATCGGAGGACAATATTCGGATTTCACACTGCCAGTTGTACTACTTTTATGAGCATAAAAGAAGGCGAATTTCAAACGGTATTCTTCAAGACGAGCAGCAGGAAAGCCAACACTAACATGCATGCTGTGCACTGTGGTCATCGTATGTGAGTATTGTCTGTAATTCTGTTCACTGAAACGTCACTAAAAGTTATTAAAGTCAATCAGAGCTAGTAAAATACTGCTGGAAATTGTTACAGAGTATCAGTTTAGGAACTGGTTCTGGTTGAGTAAGTCATAGGTTAAGTACAGGTTAGTCATATATTATATTATGGTTGTAGGGTTTATATGTGTATATTGGGATAATCAGTAATTATTGTTTAGAATCATTTGAATTATTCGTATAAAATATATAATCATATTATTAGAAGCATAGTTTAATTAATTAACGGCCACCACTCGTCTTACCCACCTCCAATATCACCACCACGCAGGTGTGTATACAGCAGTGATGAGTCCACTGCCTGGGCATAATTTCTACTCAATCCTGATTTGTCTGCTAGAAGCTTTATTAGATGCAGTAACTAAATATGCAATTTACTGAAAATGGTTCATTTTCGTGCGTGTTCCAATAATTATAAACGTGATTGAACATCTCAGTTGAAGGTTTTCACAAATTATGACACTCAGAAAGTTGTTTATGCATTTAGATATTTTGTGTATTTGATATGTAAAACAGTCCCTCTTTTAATTGAAAACTTCTGAATTGTAGTGTGTGTGGTATTTGAAAGGTACAATAAGTTGGACATAATTCTATGACATCCTGAATTAAACTACGTAGGTTTATTTATGTGTTGTTAATGTGACTGTAAACTTTCTCGCAGGCAGAGCCATTGGAACTAGAAGCAACACGAGAAAGGATTGAAGAACTGCTGAATCCAGAGTGTCAACAAATGAAACAACTTTAACTGCAGAATATCAGACTGCGAGATACTTTAGTGAGGTAAGAAATCGCAAATCGGACAAGTAGGTGGGCGATGCTGTAAATTCAATCAACATCCATCAGGCTTTGCTATTTGCACTGTTTATGTCTCTCTGACAAGTGCACTCATTAAGTTGCCATGTGGTATTAGACTTATGACAGTTGAATGATAATGGTAACAAAAATTGTTTGGTAAAGTTGCCCCTGTGCCAAAGTACCATGCCTTAAAGCTGCATTTATTGTTAACATTGAAACTAGATGGAGATGAGTGGGTAGCATCATGCTTAGTTTGCTTTACTCACAGGATATGAACCCTGTTAAACCTTAAATAAGAGGTTTTCTTAGTCTCATGTCCAGTCTTTGGATATAGTGGTAGCAAGGAGAAAACTTTTCCAGGCGGAATATTTGTGCTTGATTTCTTTTGCACTTTTGTTTTGCCACATAAATCTGGTCGAACAAATTGAGCAGTAAAAACATTACAATTAATTAACACGCATTAGTGTGATTACTTAAAGCACTCATGGTCAGTCACATCAGAACTCAACAGTGAACCAAAAAAGTTGCTTCAAGCATGTGACGTACATCAACAACGAACAGAAATTCAAACATGGCCGGGAGAAGAATCATTCATTACTTTTTAGTTTATTGCACTCTCCATTTTAAACGGCGTCCAGATACGTGCATGAAGCCAGGCATGAACGTGTAATAAAAGGGCTCAACCCCGCTCTGTTCTTGTACACACAAGAAATTCTGCCCGCCTCTTCAAGCCTTTGCTTTGGTCTGTTCACCCAAGATGTGATCGATGTGTGGGGACGGATTCTCATTCTCCACTCTACGTATTGAACGACGTCTTCTTTATTTATTCTTGTCAGTCTTGTATTTTTGCGTTGCATTTCTACTTCCAGGGCGCCTAAGCCATCGCTGTGCACATTGCAATGTCGAAGGCGGCCCCGGTTCTAGCTAAGTGTTAAGTAGCGAGTACATTTTTCCAACACTGACTGCTTTGCATTGCTTATATTTAAATGAAACTAGGATAAATTGAACAAAAACAATTTTTGCAATGTCTTTGTAAAAAAACAAAACATAAACTGGAATCTGAATGTACACTTTTTCATGAGAAATGTACAGAGTATGTTTGTTAGCACGTGTAAACTACATGTGACAGAGACCCTTGAATTAAGAATCAATACAAATCAAAGTTCCTTTCAAGAATTAACGACGTGGACTTGAGTTTGTCGGATTCCTGGAATGATCTGCCAGCACTTTCATGTTAATCAGTGGAAATGCATCGGTGCGAGAAATGGCTATTTCACACCCCTGAAACAGAAAGGAATTGGGAAGAAGTAGATAAAAGAATTGTGTTTTTCAGGAAGTCGAACTAAAAACCATCTGTTCACTTTGCTTATAAAAGCCATGCAGTTGATATGTTCGGAAACAATTTCAAAGCTTAAAAAGCCACATCATCGAAATACAAATGAAAGCCCTGCATTTGCATCTTCGCATGCAACACGATTTGCAGCTCAAGTTAGGACTCGGACAGGAAAACCCTGCTCCAGATTCCAAGATATCGTTCGAAGGAAACATTAATCATCTTCTGCATTTTTGCGTTTTGAAGTGGGTGCTGACACAGACTGCTGGGTGTTAATGCTTCATAGTGTGGTGACCAACATCTTGGAATCAGAGAGTTTGTCATGTGTGAAAGGCTGTAAGTTGCAGGTACTCTCGGCTTTGGCCGCAGCTTGTCACCAAAGATGTGATTCCTCTTCCTGGAAAGAATATGGTTTTGCCTTTTATCAGCTTCATTCCATTTCATATTCTCAGTTCAAGCTAATGCCACAGGAAGAACTTCAAAACGTCAGTCATTCTGCATTTGTTCCGCAGCAGATAGGGGGGCTCTGCAGTTTCACTCATTTAGCAAGTGCGGTGGGTCGACTTGAGGTGTTTACACAGATGTTGGGGATAACTTGTAGGCATGTAATTGCTAGCGCCCACCGACAATCTGTTCGGTGATGAAGACGTAGTCACTCGGTGTGTTATAGATGCTCGTGCAGTACAATCCGGTGACTGATGGGCTATGTGGTAAATGTGCGCCAGGATGTAGGCGATCTAGTGGCGAAATGTGGGTTATTTGTTTCATAGTGCTTCTTGCAAATTTTATTTTCTGTAGTTTCCGAACCTAGCTGTCCTTTCGCGGTGTTGCTTTCATAAATTATTCGAAGATTTTTAGGTTATGTATATGTTTGGTAGTTGGTTTCTTATAGGTGAAGTTGGTAGGAGCTTTTTGGCCTTCATATGTCTGTAGTCTGGCAGTCACGGAAATACTACCCAGCACCCTCGTTGCTACTTATGAGTTTACAATCTGTGGAGTGATATTTCAGGTAGCATTTCGTTCGGCAGTGGAGTGGAGTGTGCGCGGACGGACATCTACTTCATAGCTGATGTCGGTAGATGACAGGAATGTTCGTCAGGGTGCGCATATAACGATCATTGAATATCCCTCGTGCTCCGGCGGTGGCGGGATGTGTTCGCTGTTTTTCAGACGTTGCCGTCCCTGCGTATGAGAAAATGGCTTAGGTGTTGCGGTGCTCTTGTGTTTTTCCGTCGGCGTGATTGTAGGATGCATTCTCAGTCCAGTGCAGATTTATTATTTATTATGAAATAAATAATTAATAGTTTGTGAAAGGAATTTAAGTGTAGGTCATGCATTGTGTAGTCACCTCTCACCAGCCCATAGCTAATCCCTTTATTGACTGAGCTGTCTGAGCAAACAAAAGTATTTGTTGTTAATTAACTATATTATCAAACCCACACTAATCTTAGCATCACAACACAAGACAGTTCTTCGTGAAAATAATCTTACAATGTCACACTGTTATTGTGTAACACGCTTTTACTCTCTGATCTCCTCGTTTCATTCTAGCTCTAATTAACGTTTTATAACATTGAAACAATTGTGACACTTTCTGGATAATACATCAGTTCTGACCTGCACCAAGTGATGCACCACTTGATGTCTTTATGCTCATAATATTCAGTTTCAGAGACAAATTGGTATCCCAGCAGTTACTAATTATTCCTTTGCATGTATGTTGTTACAGAATGCGGGACCTGTCTGCTCACGAGAAGCACGAGTTTCAAAAACTGCAGAAGGATCTGGATCTAAGGAAGTCTGAGATTGCCGAGCTTGCTCGCACTAAAGAGAAACTGAGCTCAAGAGTAGAAGAAATGGATAACCAAATTTCTGATTTGCAGGAGCAGGTACGCAGTTCAGGTGCACTCTTACTAAGGTGCTGCTAGTGTGTCTTGTTTGCTGTTTAAGTCACATATTTCCTCATTGTGTAATATCCTAAATTATGGATACTTCATTTTCAAGCACTGTAATTTGTGTTATTTCCTTAAATTAAGGGATTATATTTCATAAGCATAGGAAAGATATTTAGAGAACAGGTCTAACTTAGGTTGATGCAGCTCTGGGGGGCAGAGGAAATGGTTCAACAATTGGCAGACTCCAAACTTACCCTTGAAGAACGTGTGAAGGATTTGGAAGAAGCCGTAGCAGATTTAGAGGCCTTGCAAGACATGAATCAACAGCTCCAAGAAGGTAGCCGAGAACTGAAAGTGGATCTTGCTAATTTTGTCCATGACAAATGAGAAGAAATTTATGGGCGAGTTACTGCAGTGTTTCTTAGTCTTTTCTACATGGTTTTACACTGAAATATAGTTCAGTATTTCTCAGCACATGTATTGTTGTAAAATTATGTGTATGTTTATGCAGAAATCATATTCAGTTTTGTTTCGCACTTGAAAAAATTTGTAGATTGACATTTTAAGACCAAGTAATAAATGATAAAAGTTACAGAAAATAAAATATTCTGAAAATATTGATGCTACTGCCTGTGTTTAAGAGAATCACACAATTATATATTCCAGACACAGCGAGAAAAGGAAGCAGCTTTAGAAACACTGGCAGACCGAGAAATTACCATTGCCAAGTTCCATGAACTGGTCCAGCAGAGTCAGGAGCTGCAGCATCGGTTGGACAGGGAATCCACAAAACCTGTTTCTGGTCTTCCAGAGATCCTAGATTTTAAGGCATGTGTTTTCCTATGTTTTAGAAAGAAAATGTGAACTGTTTCTTGTAGGCGTTTAGTATGTCACAGTTTGTGGGTTTCACCTGAAATTGTTAGGGAGAATGAAAAAGTATGATCTAATTGGAATGGTTCAAGACAGAGTGCAGCAGTGTCTTATATGAGAGAGAGTGTTTAGGTGCCATGGTAGATTTAAACAGATGTTAGTAATGCAATATATACCATGCTGAGTTATATGTCAACACATGTTATTTGCTGGAGGATTAACTATCTGGTAACACAATTTGAAGGTTGAACACCTGTAATGCCAAAACCTGTCATTGGACATGATCCTGATCCACTTCAATTCATTCATTTCATTGAGATTATTTTAATATTATCCTGAGGAAGAAGGTTGGTTAAATTTGACTGAATTTTCCTCAGTGTCTCTGGGTGAATGCCAATACAGTACCTAAAAAAAGGATATCATTTGCTATTATATTCCAATTTTATTCAGTACACTAAATAATCTTTGCAGTTAAACCACTGTCATTAAATAAAGTAAAAGTCAGACAGTTCCATCCTCTTACCTTTTCCTGGGTCTTCCAGGAGGATTCTCCACCAAAATTCAGTGTATATTAATTTATGATAATTATAATTTTATTGCCATAACAGTATTAGCTGAGGTGTGATGTACCAGTAATAATAGTTTTGTTCCTTTAGAAAATGTTTACAGAAAGTAAAGCCCGTAAAAAGGCAATTGATTTGGAGCTTCGATGCCTTGATGTTCAGCAGTCAAATCAACACGTGCAGTATCTAGCGGCAAATATGCCTGAAGCATTCACGAGCAGGGGAGGTATGTGCATGTTAAACTTAGTTACATCCTCATTGTCTCTCGTTTCCTAAATTGTGAGCCTCTCCTACAGGCAATGCTTCGTTCTTTCATAACAGGAGTACGTCTGTTCAAGTAGATTTATGTGGAGTGTTGTTTTGTAGGAGACCATGATGCAGTACTTGTGTTGTTGCTGATTTCACGGTTGTTGTGAAAGGCAGAAATCTTGTTATCACAAGTGAGGTACAAGTTCTGCCCATTGAAAAGATTGGTCGTATTGCAGTTGTCAGGGGCCATGCTGTTGAACAGTTTACTTTCAAGTCAAGACTTTGTCATTATGCATATATTGTATTTGTTTTTGCCCATTACTGGGTACAGGTGTGATAACAAGAAAGACGCAAGATTACTTCCCTCGTAAAAACACAGATACACAGAAAGTAAAATATTAATTTTGTAGTTTTAAATCTAAATGCAGTTTGTTCCTATTTATTGTTTATTCTGGCCTACTTCTTCAAGGTTGTTGGTTTGTTTGTTGAGGTTCGTCATCCTCGAATTATAATCTGTTTTGATGATTTAGATACATGTGTTGCTGTAGATCTCTTTTCTTCCCATGTTCACTCATGTTTTACAAAATTAAACAAAACTTTTGTCACTTACTCTGATGTGACCCTTCTTACATCTTCCTGTATTACATTCGAACCACTTCCAGCAACAGAATGCTACTTTGTCATACAGCAAGTACGCACTGAAGAATAGATTGTCTGCTTACACAATTGATAGTGACACTATGCAGTCTGAAAAGATTCAGTGCTTTGTATTGCTGATGATGTAAACATTTTGTCATACATTCGAAATGAGGGAAAAAACCTTATTTTATACATAAGCATTTGTACTAGCTCTTATTTGGTTGCTACTAGGAATACTGCTTTCTGTGGACTGTAACTGCTTATAGATAAAGACAAGATGTTTACACAGAATTTAACAATTTCACAGCTTAACATATTTATCCAAATACCATGCAATGCTGAATAAAACTTGCACTCTGAATTTTATGGCACTTACAAGAGCAAATTAGTATTTGAATTAAACTAATATTGACTGATAAATTATATTAATGTGAGAGGAAGTGATGGGAAACGACCAATTTGGATTCAGGAGAGGAAGAGGAACCAGAGATGCCATCGGAGTTATGAGAATAATTTCAGAGAGCGTTCTCGATGTCAAGGAAGAAGTATGTGCCTGCTTCATCGATTGGAAGAAGGCTTTCGATTGAGTAAAATGGAAGAAATTAATGAGGATCCTACAGAGAATTGGAATTGATTGGAGAGACAGAAGACAAATCAAAAACCTGTACATGCAGCAAAAAGTCAAAGTGAGACTGGATTCAGGAGACACCAACAGCGTTGAGATTGGTAGATGTGTAAGACAGGGATGCTGCTTATCACCAATTCTTTTTAACCTGTATGGGGAATGGCTTGCCAAGGAAGCTCTGGAGGGAACAGGAGACTTCAAAATTGGAGGAAGAGTGATAAAGACTGTATAGTATGCAGACGACTTAGTAGTATTGGCGAAGGAAGAGGAGGAATTACAGAACATGATGGACAAGTTAGTGGAGACAGGTAGAGAGTATGGAATGGAAATCAACATTGAAAAATCAAAGGTAATGAGGATAGCACCGAGAGCAGAACCATTGAACGTTGTAATTGGAAACCAACAGATGGAGAATGTGGAGCATTTCAAGTTCTTGGGAAGCATAATCACGACGGACGCCCTATGCACCAAGGAAGTAAAAGCAAGGATATCCATGGCCAAGGCAGCTTTCGTCAAGAAGAGGATACTTCTCACTAGCAAGTTGGGCTTGGAGATGAAGAAGAAACTAGTGAAGTGTTACGTATGGAGTGTCGCGCTGTATGGAGCAGAGACTTGGACACTCAGGAAGAAGGAACAGAAATACCTGGAGAGTTTCGAAATGTGGTGTTGGAGAAGAATAGAGAAGATCAGGTGGACGGATCGAGTGACCAACGAAGAAGTATTGAGGAGAGTCAACGAGCAAAGAAACATTCTGCAGGCGATTACACGAAGGAAAGCTAACTGGCTGGGACATATTATGAGAAGGAATGGATTAATGAGTGATATCATCGAAGGCGAGGTTGAAGGAAAGCGAGGACTGGGAAGAAGATTGATACAGCTAACCGACGACCTTAAACAAGGAAAGAAGATGACGTTCCAGGAATTAAAGCGAGAAGCCGAGAATAGGGACAACTGGAGAGCTATTTTTGGGCAGAGCAATGGACCTGTCGTAAGACAGAACACTTAATAATAATAATACATACAGAGTAATAGAAAAATGTAACAGCTGTAATCAAACGGGGAACTCAGAGTATGTTTCCGAGGTAGAATCAAATACAGAATTAGCTTAACAGATCATAAGCCGGGCCTCAAAGAAGACTTTACGCCTTATAACTGCATTGTACCTGGACAATACAGCACTAGAAAGTGTCATTAAACAAGACGTGGTTAACACAACACATCATTTATTCCCGCCCGAGTCCATTGTGTTAAAAGACTGCAGATTAATATCGAATTTAGACAATCGAAACCCTAGTGTTCTTGGACAGTGACTTCAGAAGAAATTAAGGCCCTTAGAATATTTGAAAGAAGGAAGATTAGAAAAATCCGTGGTCCCATAAAAGATGGAGAAACCTGGAAAAAAACTCTAAAGGAGATAGAGGATGTAATATGTTGTGAAATTTATAAAACCTCTGACAGATGACGTGGACATAAAGGAAGAAGAGATGTAGAGATGAGGCTGAAGATGATTCGAAAATCATGGGAAAAAGAAATTGGTATAACGGGGCTAAGGACCACTAAGAATGAAGGGAAAATGCACTGAAATCCAAGGTCCTCAACGACCCTAGGGCTTGAATCGAAGAAGAATGTTGTCGAATGGCAGGAAGATTAAATGAATCAGTTGTAAAGGATATGGAGGGAAGTGGTCGTGGCTTAACTTTATGTACAATCCATTGATTGTCTTAAATTCGTCCATCACCCTCGAAGCAGTTCCCCTGGGAGTGAACACAACGATCCCAGCGCCGCTGCCAAGCCTGCAAGCATCCCTGGAAATCTTTCTTTGTCAGCCTGTCAAGCACCATCTGCGATTCTGCCTGAATCTCTTCTATCGTCTCAAATCTCCTTACCTTTAGTGGAATTTTCATCTTTGGGAAGAGGAAGAAGTCACACGGCGAATATGGAGGGTGCGGGATGACGGCCATGGTGTTTGAGGCCAAAAACTGGCGAACTTTGAGGGCGGTGTGCGCTGGCGTTGTCATGATGCGTCGCATGTGGAGTTCTTCCTTTAGAATCAGCTGACAGGTCCCTTAGCCTATCCCAACAATGTCGCACAAGACGTTGATGGTACGACGTCGATCTTCGTGAATGACCTGCCGAATCTTCGTAACATTTTCGGGCGTTGTGCTCGAAGATGGTCGTCCAGAAAGCTCGTCATCATCGACAGTGGTGAATGCCACACAAAAGTTTGTGCACGACCCATTGCGGACTCCCCAAATACTTGCTTTAGCATTTCATAGGTTTCCGTAACCGTTTTGGCGAGTCATTGGCAAAATTTGATTTGTTCATGAAAATCCGCCATTCCGAAATCGCAGGAAGGTCGGTGTAATGCACTACCGAAACGCCCGTAACTAAGAAACAAATGCTAATTCGATGATGCCGGCTGGCACACTGATTCACTATGAATGTAGGCCGCACCACCTAGCGGCAGAAGCTCGTACTACATCCGGTTCGCCCTCTATTGACACAGTCTGGAAACCTTCCGATTGCACCTCGTATAATAATGTCTCCGTTTAATGCCAGACACGGGTCAGAGAAATACACTGGCCAATAACTTCAACTCTGACTCTCACCTTCACGTGGTCCACGCTGTTAAGCTGAGTAACTCACTTGAAGATTGGGTGAAAACCCCAGATAACAAACGAGAGGAAGGGGTTTACTGAGGTGCCTCGGATAATCTGAGAAGCAGCTTAATGAGCTAGGAGTTAATAGTGCAGGTTAATTCCTCAAGACCGCGACGAAATATTGGCGTCCACGTCCACGTCTCTAGTTAGCTTGGACACTGCAACTGATGTTGGACAGCGGAGGGGATCAGTATCGAGCCAGGGCGAAAGGCGACTCACTCCTTTTCCGACCTGGTGTCAATAAGTTGAAGGCATGGCCCGTATGGCTTGGTTCCAACACCGCGGGGCAGAAGAGAGAGAGGCCTCACTGCACTATGGACCACATGATCACCAAAACGAGCAGAAAAGCCGATGAGGATTTTGTTTTGTCGAGCGACCCGACCGACGACGCACTGGAGGAATTATGGTCATTTTAAATCTGATAATCACTGGGTTTATTTCTCAGGCAGCGCTGAAATCAGCCGCAATGGATTCGCTATTGTGATGAGGCAGTAATTTCCTCGTCATGCCAGCATTTAATTGTGACCTTAGAGCGACAGAATGGTGTTTGACGTTCATCGTCTGTATTCGGTGATTTCAACCTTGAAATTTTTTTGGGAGGACGTGTCCTGGACCGGAGACCGGCTCACCTGATTCAGACTTCCGGGGGTTCTGCCCTTGCAGACTTCCGAAATGTCAGCGAGGGCTTCAGTTCACACTACAAAAACGCTCGTTTACATGTGATCACATTCGTTATAACAGGAACGGATTTGTTGTTCAGGAATTTACATCGAAACTTGTTCTTAGTAAGCAGTCCGACCCATAATTTTATGTTTTTCATGAAACTATTTCATAAAAGGACCGCGTTTGAGGAGATGGTATTTTTTAAAATTAAATTTGCTGTTATAAATGTCTGGCGAATTCAGTTTTGGTCAATGACGGACACATAACAGTCTACTTTACGAAACACTCACGACGAACTTTCTGTAAATTTTTACACGACATGAAACGTCAACAATTTTCAATTCTGACATTTTTTTAGTTATCTAAAGTGTTTGAAGAAATATCACGTGTCCAGGTGTAAGCTAGCGTAACATTTTAAGGAACTTGTAATTTTATTTATTCATAACATAAAAAGGATGCTCTTGAGTAAAATTCAAAGCATTGCCGCTGTTGTAAACTGCCCTATCACTATAAAACCAGGTGTCAAAATGGCGATTAGTCTCACACTAACTTGTATTTGTAAATTAACTCTGTTCAAATGTAATTTAATTTCATTATTGGCTTATCTGCAACACGCTATTCTTCGTGCATTCACTTCCCGCTTTATCGATGGTCTGACACGCGGTAAAATATGACCCTATTAACAACTCTTCGTAATCTGATGCAGTGATTATGATGATTTTTGTTGGGCCCAAAATGGAAGATTCCTCCGAAATGAAAATGTGACACGGTCGTCAACAACAGAGCTAATGGAGGTTATTCTGCAAAACAACCTGTTAATTAACAGCACACCAATCCGTATAAATAGGCAATGTTCCCGTCGAATGTAAGCCGACGAACGTTGAAACCACATAATTTATTTCAGGAGAATATATATATATATATATATATATATATATATATATATATATATATATATTGATCTTACATACCAAATAAGAATTTTGGTATCTCCATTATTCAGTTATAAAACACTTTATTTCCTTGAATACTTTAGTTTTACAAGATTTTGAATGGATAAGAACACAAAACAAACAAACAGGCATGGTCTACAATAGTACTACGTAGTCTCTCACTGTTGGCAAGAAACTCGGAAGTCTGTGCCAAAAGAGAATCTTTTGAATCTTGGAATATTACACCAGGTACATTAGTTTGTAATAGGTAAAATAATATAATATGTCTGTCTGTCTGTCCATCGTTATTTTCAGCCTAATAGGTCGTGCTGCCATGTATCAGTTATAGTATGAACTATTTGATTTTTTAAATTACAATGATGATTATTAAGTGATAATCTGATAATTTTTTTACATGATTGTTTAATTATTCTGGATATTATTAGCTGATGTTTTGATGAAAATTATGGTATATTATTAATTATGATTTGATGACTGACGAATGTGATGATTATATATTACACTAGATTGTATTATTGCATAATTTTATATTTGTTTCGAGTATCGACCAACATTTCATATTTCTATGTTCTTTAGTAATTAGAGTAAAAGGCAGAAAATCACAATATTTCACACACGAATGCCATGCATTAATTGCAAGGAATGTATTATAATTTCTGTGAATATTTACCAATAAGCAGTAGCAAATTTGAAATGGGTTTTGCAAAGTTGTGTACTTCGGGATGCCCCTTTATAAGTTGTTGTAAAAACGGATACCATTACGACATCCGAACGCAGGCATTAATTCCTAGAAGAAATCTCGTGTTGTGAAGGGACACGCTATTTTACAGGAACCTTGAAAAATATAAGGGCATTAACAGCTGCTGCCCTGGAAATGGCGTCTTTAAACCAGAACGCCTTCCCATCTGCCGCGTAGAATTATATGATCCCAGACTTGAGACAATTTACAGAGCCATTAACTAATTTTATATGTATCACATATCACATTATTTGTTCTAGCATTCATTTTCCGTTACAGGTAAAGAGGAGGACTGCTTGTTATTTAGATGTTTTCTAAAATCAAATCACGTCTTAAGACAATTCCAAGGATAAAGGAAATCTTAAGATTTGCTACAAGATTTTACCACATGCACCACAAAGTAGGAAAAAGATCGGTGGAACTCGATCTGCCACTTCGTTCACTCAATGAGGGAGTCTGAAGACATCTTTGATATAAAGTTGTATCGGACAGGCATTTATGCTTACTTATGAAGCAGGCCTCTGCCCCTGCTCCTTTCATTTTCCAAGCCCCCGCGAGGGGTGGAGGGCCCCAGTCTTTCGCTTTGTCTTCTGGAAAATTTCTGCTTACTTTTATTGGTAGACGAACGTTATACATTGTGGCCAAATATGAAGAAACACCTGGAAATTTGCTCAGGTTACATTTCTGGTAGATGAAAAGTATTTTGAGGACCATTTTCATTTTTCACGTGTGACCACAATATTTGTTCATCGCTTCCGATTTATTTATTAATATTACACTCCAATTTCCTCTCTTGTCTTGTAAAAATTACTGAGGACGCGATCACTACGTCCGACTCTTGTGATGCCTGTCATCTGGGATTGTACGTTATGTAGTCCGGTAAAAATTAGCCAACGTTTCAGAGGTGCTACCTGCCTCCATCATCAGGCCTTGGCGACAGCAAAGAATGTAAATTGGAATAAACGTTTTGAAAAATTCGCATCAGCAAGGTTCCTGAAACTTGCGGTTTGAAGTGAATCTCCGTTCATTTGTGGAATCACTCGGCCGAGTCATGGAAGTCATCAGCTGCATTTGTCTTGTTCAAGCGATGGGTGGAAATCCATTCCGCTCAGGCCTTCGAAATCCTTGTTGGATGCTAATGGCTCTTCGGAGAACCTGTTCAGGAGCGTGAGGGGTTGAAAGCAGAGAGCGAGCTATAGTCTCCGCACCAAGGGGCAACAACCTCACGATATAGCCACTAGATGGCAGTATGTGTTAAACTGTATTTATTTAAGAATATTAAAGTAATGAAGAGTTTAATAATAATTATTTAAATTCTAATGATGTGTGTAAGCTTTAGTTTTTTCGATTTGCATCTGGTTCATTTTAATGTAGCAAAGAATGACGAAGCATAATGCTGAAGTTTAGCGTCGAGGAACAAAGGCCGGTGACAGGCGATGTCGGAAAGAGCATTTAACGTCCGGAAATGTTTTAAATGGTATCGCTTCTCGGCCTTTTGGGCTTAGATCAAAGTGTAGTATGCTGCGGGCCGTGGTGGGGCGGCGCGTGCGACCTGGTGGACTACCTCAACGGCCGCCTGGACGGTGACTTCGCCAGTGAAAGTGTCGAGGTCACCAACGTCTGGACGCGCCTTCGAACCGCCACCAGGCGCATCAGGCCGAAGATGGCTGTGGGGTGGGCCCTCGACGCTGACCAGCACCCGCAGCTGCAGCTCAACGCCTCTGCCCTGCGAGTGAAGGATGCGGAGACCGCCCTAACGCATGCCATCAGGGGCCATTTCCGGCAGCGCCTGCTCAGCAAACCCGATCAGGGCAAGGTCTACGCGGTGACGAGTGCCTCGACGCCGCCAAACCATTTTATGCGGAGCGGGAATTTTACTCGCTTCGCGGAGTGGCGGTTCGTGCACCGAGCCCGCCTCGACTGTGTGCCCCTGAACGGGTCCCGGCGCTGGGGGAACGGGGTGAAGGCGTGCCGCAGGTGTGGGTATGAGAACGAGACCCTGCCGCACGTCCTGAACCACTGCAAGCCGCACTTCGCCACCATCACCCGCCGTCACAACGCGGTCCTTGGTCGGCTCGTCAAGGCGCTCAAGCCTTCGAGCGGGACCACGGTCCGCGTGAACCAGACCGTGCCAGGTTTCAACGACGGTCTTCGGCCCGACCTCTTTATTCTTAATGAGGCGGAGAAGACCGCCGCGATAATCGATGTGGCTACGCCGTTTGAAAATCGGTACGCCGCATTTGAAGCCGCGCGGAATGGCAAGAAGGTCAAATACGACCACATTGCGAGCCACCTGCGTCAGCAGGGCTACGATGTGGTCGTAGATGCCTTCCTTGTTGGGGCGCTGGGTGGATGGGATCCGGCGAACGAGCGGCTCATCAGCCAGCTGCGCCTTGGGCACCGCTACTGCCATCTTATGCGGCGCCTAATGTGCACGGACGCTATCCGCTGGAGTAGGGACATCTATGTCGAGCACGTGACAGGGGTCAGGCAATACGCCGAAGGCCGAGCCATCCCTGACGGTGCGCACGATGTGGATGTGCACTTCTCTGGCGGGGAGCGGTAACCCCCCCCCCCTTTTGTGTTTTACCAAGATTTACTATGTCAGTGACATATTGGGTGTTTCGACATATGTCCATGAACCAATGACCGCATCAATGTATGTGTGACAATTATGAGAGTCTAAAAACTGTGTAGAGTGTTAAGAGGTGGAGATATGTATACCACCTAATTCATGTTTTATATTACCGATTATTGTATTTATTATTTTTAAGCATTCTCTAAATAAAGTTAATCTGTTCTTATCAGCTTGATTTCTGATATATTCTGCATCGCAGAATAAGTAAATTGAACTACTTTTTGTAAAATGACTGGTGTTTAGAAGCTTGCTTCACTCCGGTCGCGGATCGACCTGGTATTGCAGTTTTGCCGGGTTCGGTCCACCGTTACGTGTTTCATGGTTGGTGGTGTACTTTACTTTTAGACGAAGCAGACGAAGGAAGAATATTTATTGAGACTCCTGTAATGTATATGGCGGTTAAAGTGGACGTTTAAATGTTGATAGATCTTCTAAGCGATATAACTGAAGAGGTTAAGTTTCCACTCAGTGATTTCTTATGTGAACTGAAGAAAATCACGGAAGCCTAGGTTATGATATTGTACCTCCACGTCGGTCGTTGGAGAATACAGGCCACAGACACCAAGCTGACACCGATACAAGACACACAGTGACACCGCCAAATACAAGTGCCTTAGTGCCCGACGTCGCCACTCCACAAAATCAAGAGGGCGACTCCTCAGCCTCCATATCAGAACACTCAAGGAGAGACGAGGATATAGAAACACCATCGATGCACGAAGAGGAGGATATCGGTATCGACGTAAACGATAGATCTAAGATACACGAATTCCTCCCAAGGCTACAAGACGTCCTAACAAGTGGAACCTCCGATGTGAACTGGGAAAGGTTTCAAGAGACCCTACGAGAAGTAACAGAAAGGGTCAAGGCAATAGTATAGATCCCAGTCCATCACAGCACAGTGAGGAGACTTAACATAAACCCAGAAGATCCAAAGTATATACAAAAACTCTACAAACGAAACAGAAGAAAGGCCATCCGGACCATTCTGGGAGAGGACGGTAGGCGGTGCTCAATTGATAGACAAGTGGTAGAAAACCACTTTAAGGAGACGGCAGCACGCAAGACTTGTGACCAGACCCTCTATGAGAATGTTGACGCTCCGGAGGAAAGGAACTGCATACCGACCTCCAGGATTACACCTGACGAAGTAGCGAGGAAGCTGAAGAAATGTGAAAATACAGCTCCTGGTGACGACCGCATCACATATAAGCACTGGAAGACGGTCGATCCAGCATGTACAGCTCTCGCTACAATATTCAATATATGTATGAAATACGAGAGTATACCAGACGACTGGAAGACGTCGGTCACAGTCTTGATTCACAAGAAGGGCGACCATAATGACATCACCAATTGGCGCCCAATAGCAATATACAAACTATTCGCAGGCGTGCTAGCCAGAAGATTGAATGCCTGGTTGGAGAGTAACGCGGTACTATCACCGGCGCAGAAGGGATTGCTGCCACATGACGGAGTCTTCGAACACAACTACGCATTAAGGAGAATGTTTGATAAGACCAGGACAGACAAAGGCGAATTTATAGCTACCTGGATCGACTTCTCCAATGCATTTGGCTCCGTTCCGCATGACGCCATCTTTGCGGGTCTCAACAGGATGAAAGCTGGTGCAATGTTTGTAAACTTAATTAAGAGCATGTACCGTGACACGAAGACCAGAATATTGACAGGCAATGAACCAACCAGTGACATATGTAAGGGTGCCCCATCAGTGGCCTCCTATTTAACATTGCAATTGACCCAATTATAAGGAACCTGCAGGGTCAGGAGGCAAATCACAGGGTACTAGCTTATGCTGATGACTTAGTAATACTGGCTGAAACGCCCGAACAAATGCAGATAAGTCTGGATGAAGTAGAGAGACTGGCAGGGAAAATAAATATAAAAATTAATCCTGCAAAGTCATTCTCACTGCATTTGTCGGGGGAGACACCAACCGGCACGAGAGAGTCCATCTTCAATATCTGCAATGAACCCATCAGGAACTTAAGAGATGGTGAATTCGACAAGTTCCTGGGAATGCCGGTTGGATTCCAGATCACAAAAGACTTAAGGGAGCCAGCGCGACTGATGGAAGCTGCCAACTATCTTAGGGCCAGCATCAAGAAGACCTTGAATGTACCTCAAGAGGCGTCCAACGACTACATATACGGTCCAGTCAAGGCCGGATGTGCAGGAATACCGGAGGCAGCTGCTGATTCCGATAACTACCTGATAGATAATGCCTTTAAGCTCCTGACATCTAAAGATCAGACGATCAAGGAGCTAGCATTAGAAGATCTGCAGACCACCGTGCAGAAGAGAGTTGGACGCCAGGTAGATCAGCAAGACCTAGCCGCTTATTTAACCGGAGAGAACGAGGGCGATTTCAGGCGAAACACCAACGCCATCTCGTGTGCATGGACGAATGCGAGAAAAGCCTCCACGAGAAAAGAAGTGGAGTGGGCATTTGAAAACTCGAAACCCTCACTGACGTTCGACGGCAAAACCCTGCACGACAAACACAGGCAGAAAGTGCCAAAGGGAGAAGCACATGAAGCGACTGTGTGAGTTGCCAAGCCAGGGGAAGGCGATGGAATGTGTTACGGCCGACCCAGCGAGCTCTCACTTCTTCCGAACGGGCCTCTACACCAGATTTGCAGACTGGAGGTTCGTCCACCGAGCGCGGCTGAACGGAAGGAGTTACAATGAACCCAACAGTGACAAAAGCTGCAGAAGATGTGGCTACGAAAGGGAGACCCTGCCACACGTCATCAACCACTGCATGAGATACTCTGATATGATCACCAGAAGACATAACGCAGTGGTAAGCAGGGTCAGGAAAGCAGCTGAGGGTAAGTTCTCGATTGTGACTGAAAATGAGGCCGTACAGGGACATCTGAGGCCAGGCTTGGTCATTGCGAAGGACAATAAGGCAATGATCATTGACATCACAATCCCGTTCGAGAACAGGATGGAAGCCATCAAGGACGCTAGAACCAGGAAAATAGAGAAATATCAGGATCTAGCGAGTGCCCTGAGTGGGCGATTCGAAGAAGTTAAAGTTGACGCAATCGTTCTCGGTTCGTTGGGATCCTGGGACCCCGAGAACGATAAGGTTATGAAGACTATGTGCTCGCGTAAGTATATGAACCTATTCAAGAAACTTTGTGTGTCGGACGTCATTCGCTACTCCAGGGACATATACGTTGAGCACATTACAGGAGTCCGACAACAATGAGCAAGTACCCTGACTGGGGTTTTCCCGTGGTTTTCCTCAGTCTCCCAAGGCCAATGCCGGGGTAATAGCTCAAGGCCACGGCGTATCTGGAAGCTACAAGACAAGGAAGCTACAAACTTCCATTGGACAATTGTGTTGAATGCTGAGTTCTTGCATGAAGTTTGTTCTTGCATGATACATTATGCATGTAAATTGTTTAATTGTTACCATTATGCATGTAAATTGTTAATATTTGATAAATAAAAGATCTGTTCTTATCAGCTTGATTTCTGATATATTCTGCATCGCAGAATAAGTAAATTGAACTACTTTTTGTAAAATGACTGGAGTTTAGAAGCTTGCTTCACTCCGGTCGCTGATCGACCTGGTATTGCAGTTTTGCCGGGTTCGGTCCACCGTTACATGTTTCATGGTTGGTGGTGTACTTTACTTTTAGACGAAGCAGACGAAGGAAGAATATTTATTGAGACTCCTGTAATGTATATGGCGGTTAAAGTGGACGTTTAAATGTTGACAGATCTTCTAAGCGATATAACTGAAGAGGTTAAGTTTCCACTCAGTGATTTCTTATGTGAACTGAAGAAAATCACGGAAGCCTAGGTTATGATATTGTACCTCCACGTCGGTCGAACTCGGGACAGCGCAAATACGCAGCTGGTTTGACAACCACTCGACTGTGACTTGCGTTAGTACGCCTCTGCATTCTGTTTGGTTTAATCTGTGGACCTAGACTTTAGAATAATCTTTGGTAAACTGTTCAGCGCCTTGGATCTGTGCTTATGAACACGTGTTCGTGTTAAGTGGATTCATACAGTGGACGTCTGGTCATCAAACGACGTTTGGCGCCAGTCTGGAGGCGTCTGATGCGACGCATTTGTATAGGAGAGTTCTGATACCACTTATCAACACATCGATTTATTTCCACGCTCGCAGGCCCTATCATGAGGAATGTGTGTAATTGCCCACAAGTCTTATAAGTGAAGATGATTTAGAAGTACGAGAGAAATAGCCTTATCTCTCTTTATGTAGCAGAGAAATATTCTGGCAAAGAAACAGGTGTTGATGTACGTACGTTCCTAACCGACCAACCCAAAGAAGAATTGTTGGCCCATCTGTGTTACTAAGAAAACCGAAGTAAGGTTCTTTGATTCATGGATTCATACCACACATCTTACCAAAGGCTCTGAATGCACGAAGGCGTGTGTGTTGATACCTTGGATGCTGCGGTCGTGGATTTGAATCTTGCTCGAGGCATAAATGTTTTTCCTGTGACGTGTCTTAGCGAGAATCCGACCAATCGTTCAAGGAGTAGAGAACAGCATTCTGAAATTTTATAGCCCTGATGATGGAGGCAGCAAAGACCTCTTAAAAGTCGATAAACATCTACAAGACTGCACGGCCCAACAACCCAGAAGACAGGAATCTTCATATTCTGATGATGGAGGCAGGATGACCTCTGAAACGTTGGTTAACATCGACCAGACTACACAGCGCAACAACCAAGAAGACAGAAATCTTCATACTCTGATGACGGAGGCAGTATGACCTTCGAAACGTTGGTTAACATCGTCCAGACTACACAGCGCAACAACCAAGAAGACAGAAATCTTCATACTCTGATGATGGTGGCAGTATGACCTCCTAAACATTGGCAAACATCGACCAGACTACACAGCGCAACAACCCAAAAGACAGAAATCTTCATATTCATCGCCCTGATGATGGAGGCAGTATGACCTCTGAAACGTTTTTTAACATGGACCAGACTACACGGCGCATCAACCCAGAAGACAGAAATCTTCATACTCTGATGATGGAGGCAGTATGACCTCTGAAACGTTGGTAAACATCGACCAGACTACACAGCGCAACAACCCAGAAGACAAAAATCCTCATACTCATCGCCCTGATAACGGAGGCAGTACGACCTCTGAAACGTTAGTAATCATCTACCAGACTTCACAGCGCAACAACCCAGAAGACAGAAATCTTCAGACGATGAGAGAAGAGTTGTATTGAAAAGTGTAAAAATGTATGTACGATACTTAGCGCACGTTTTGTATTCCGCTAATTATCGTACATATATTTTTGTTATGATGGAAAGGAAAATACTTTTGTACTGATAATCGCGTCCCGTGGAAAAATGAACGAATGAATGAACTTGCGAAGGAATTCGTGCGACACACTTTCTAGTTGGCCAGACCTCAGAATATTGTAGTCTTTTTTTTTTCGAGCAAGGATTTCGCGCGTGTTTACAATACAAAAACCCTCATCTATCTCACCGGTACGACACGTGAAAAAAACAACATTAACCTATAGTCAAAGTCACGTCGCGACAATTTCTGAAATACCTTCCTTTAATTGCATGAAACCGAATTCAATGCCTCTCGCTGTTCGTATATTCACTTTCCAAACATTCGGTCTCGTTCGATATTGAATTTTTCCCCGGAACACGTTAAATAGTTTTTTGAACCAAACGGACGTACGGACAGGCCGAGGAGACTTTCCCATTGCTGGTCGGGTTTTAGTGTCTCATAACGAAGAAGTCAAGTCAGTAACAAGCCGATGTCACCTGTTCTGCGCTTCATTTCCAAATAAATCGATATTAGATTAATTATGCCCAACAGAATAAGTCTGATACTTAGATCCACACAATTTTCTACGACATTTTCACAAATGTCATCAAAATTCCAATTCTGTAAACACTGAAGAAATATTTTGTTGTATAAGATACGATCTAACAGCTGGCATTTTGGATGAAAGGTCAACAAAATGTACACTGGGTTTGTTTGATTAGAGGAACGGAATTAGTCGATTAATCGATTAATAAACGGTGGTCTAGCAGTTAGAACGCTGGCCTTGTAATCCTGGGGTCTCGGGTTCGATTCCCGGCGGTGCCCGAATTTATAACTTGTGTTGGGCAAGGCCGTGGTCTAGGCAACACGGAGTTTTCCTCCGTGGCATCCCAACAATTACTCCATTCACACACAGAAGAAGGCAATGGCAAACCACTTCTGGATCATCTGCCAAGAACGTATATGAACAGGTCACAGTCCGAGAAAAGGATGGGAGGATCCTGTTCATATGGACCAGTCGTCAGACAGAACACTAAATAATAATAAGATGAGGTAGTCTAGCGGTTAGAACGCTGGTCTTGTAATCCTGGGGTCTCGAGTTCGATTCCCGGCGGTGCTCGAATTTATAACTTGTGTTGGGCAAGGCCGTGGTCTAGGCAACACGGAGTTTTCCTCCGTGGCATCCCAACAATTACTCCATTCACACACAGAAGAAGGCAATGGCAAACCACTTCTGGATCATCTGCCAAGAACGTATATGAACAGGTCACAGTCCGAGAAAAGGATGGAAGGATCCTGTTCATATGGACCTGTCGTCAGACAGAACACTAAATAAATAAAATAAAAATTCTTCCATATTCCAGCGCCGTAGCCGCGCAGTATGAGGCATCATGCTTCGGACGGAATGCGCGCTGGTTCGAGTCTCGGGGGAGAAGGAAGTTTCTCGTGAGCTTTCGACCGGTGCCAACCCAGCATCGTGAGGAAATTGGGGAGCTACAATGAGTAGCGTAATGCAGTTATGAAAACTAGCAATGGCTGGGGGTTCGTCGTGCTGACCACACGTCACCCTATATCTGGTCGGATGATCGTTCACCTCTGCTTAGGCGTGTGAACGTGAGGCTTTGGCTCTCTGGAGCTGTTACGCAACGGATTTATTTATTTATTTATTGTTCTATATCCCGAAACATTCCTTAACATCTGCAGCTTCCCCTTGCCGTCACGGCAACTTCTCCGACAGTGTAGTATAACGTGAGATCTATATAGCAGGCGCAATACTCCAAAGCTCTGCTTTTGAAGTACACGTCAAGGATCAATTGGGCGGGATCTGTTGTCCCAAACAGGCCTTTAGAATTGAGAAATGTTTCAATACAGTCAGAAAAAATGAAGGGCAGAGGCCACTCGGGTTATATACGACCAGATGTAATGTTAAATGAATTGTGTATATAACTCAATTTTAACTGCTGACTTCAGTCGTAGGCTCGCATTAAACACCTTAATGAACCCTCAGAACCGGTGTTCGAACCTAGTAACCAGACTGCACTTAGTCTGAGTGTACTAAGGAAACAATTGAAACCCTCACAGATGTAGGACGTTATTTTAATAAAGGAGAGACGAATTACCGCTGTGCTAACCATTGTGTAGTATAGCGTCAAATGTGAATTGTAACGTTTTTAGTGTTGGGGAGAAACTGGCGTGTTTTAGTGTGTTGATGTGCGTTTTCTGACTTGTGACGCCATGCGAATTTGTACGTAGATACCAACTTTGCAGAGGAATATGAGGCAGTATTGTCCAAAAGGTTGGTATCCTTCTACAAGTCCACGTGGCGTCACAACTAAGGAGACCAACATCGACATCTTCACAGCTGTGATAACCCATACGTCTTGCTTTATATGCTGTTGTATTATCGAAGAAACGGAATTTTAACCAGGAATTAAATCTGAGCCTTCGCCGCCACACCAAACGTATTCCACAGTTCCTTAAGCCGTACATTTACGAATACCATTTTCGCCGTCTGGTGGTGGTTGGCGCAATTGCATCACATCGAGGGTCCTCGGAAATGAATCCTTCCGCCCTGAGGTCGTTATCCCGGCTGAGATTACGTGGTTTTCCACCAAACGCGTACCGGAATATTAACTTAAAACAGGCCATAAATGAGTCCTTCCCAATCCTTCGTTGTTTACATACTATATGTATACATTACAGCGTTATGCAGAAGGGAAAACGTTGTTAATTACATCAAGAGTCTAATCCCTATTGAGCTGTTCCTTCTGTTGTAGCCCGACCTCCGCGTCGCTTTGAATTGAAGAGATTCAGAATCATACAAACGTTATTCGCCTTCCTAACTGTCTCGTAACGTCTCTGTAATCCGTCAACTTGGATCCTTAATCTGGTGTTTATTTATTATATTTAGTGTTCTGTCTGACGACAGGTCCATATGAACAGGATCCTTCCATCTTTTTCTCGGACTGGGACCTGTTCATATACGTTCTTGGCAGATGATCCAGAAGTGGTTTGCCATTGCCTTCTTTTGTGTGTGAATGGAGTAATTGTTGGGATGCCACGGAGGAAAACTCCGTGTTGCCTAGACCACGGCCTTGCCCAACACAAGTTATAAATTCGGGCACCGCCGGGAATCGAACCCGAGACCCCAGGATTACAAGGCCAGCGTTCTAACCGCTAGACCACCTCATCTTATTATTATTTAGTGTTCTGTCTGACGACAGGTCCATATGAGCAGGATCCTTCCATCCTTTTCCTGGACTGGGACGTGTTTATATACGTTCTTGGCAGATGATCCAGAAGTGGTTTGCCATTGCCTTCTTCTGTGTGTGAATGGAGTAACTGTTGGGATGCCACGGAGAAACCGGGGAATCACCCGCCATTGGCTAAATTATTTCATTAATGTAAGAGAGTTCTTACTTCCTTTATCACGACGCGCCATAGAGATCCGATTTACGTTTACTCTGCGTTGGGTTCGGATGTTCATGACATGTCATATTTCTACTGAGGCTTCTATTTTCATTCTAAACTGAAATTAAACACTAATTGGGTTATCCTAATCACAATTATGCTCTATCTATTTTGCATATAAATGCATGTTTAGTTACATTTGTAGTTAAGTGCATATTTCGGTTATATTTTGGGTTTAAAATTTGTACTTCTAACTACATTTCTCAGGCACTTACAGTGAATCCTTCATTTAGTTAAGATACCGAAAGTGAAGTGTTTTGAAAGTGCGAAGTTAAGAGGTTTCGTTAAAGATTTCGGCGAGGAATATTTTAGTTGTGATGGAACAATTCTGTTCTGTAGACTTTGTGAAGTTGAAGTTACAGCTGGTAAGATATTTAATGTGAGACAACATTGTGATACGCAAAACATGAAAATAATTTGAGCCGACAAAACAGTCGTCAAAGCGAGCAACGAATTCTGTTCGATAACACTCCAACAACTTCAACATGAAACTACAATAAGATTTGGGTTTCGATTGAAGAAACAACGGATGTCTGCGTCAGATATGTAGCGAATTTCGTTATTGGAGCTCTCTTTGCTGACCGCCCTGGTGACTTATTCCTCCTTGATACAGTAAACAACTCCTCCATCTCTGCAATTGTCGATGACGCCATGAAAAGTTTGTGATGTCTCAAGTTACAAGACCATATTTTGCGACAATCTCAGAATATTTTCATTTCAGACCTTGAAAATGCACATCGTTATATATACGTAGTAATGCTACCAAGAAAGGAGAATGAAGAAAGGTGCTTAATATTTTGAATTTTATTTATTTATTTGTAATTAACGAATTTGAAAAGCATTTTTATAGGGACACGTATACTCAAAATCTGATGCTGATCCAAAACGAGGCATTTACAGCTTAAAACGACTTAGGTTTTTGATTAAAATCGCAAGGAAATCAAGTAATGTACATGCATATGTAAATAAAGAACATGATTTAAATACAAACAGCTTTTTTTAGTTTAGCGAATATTTTTGACGTAAATGCGTCTATAGGGAAGGGTCATTCGTCTAAACATGTAAATATGGATCGACAACAATGGCCAGCTTTTATATGCATTGTTATGTTACCTAAGAAACTAATTGTTACGTCATCTGTTTACTCGCCATTGTTGTGTTTCATTATCGCCGTCAACAATCCGCTTTCATTATTGCGGCAAGAGCTGAGCTGTGAATCGCTTGTATAAGAAGTGCGTCGTAGAGTAGATAATTTTGTGCTGTTAAAAACGTTTTAGAATATCACAAGTTCTTATCTTATATAAGAATTATTAAGAAGTCTGTGATACTCCATTTTATTTTTTATTAAATTAATAATTGCCGGTGGACGTCGTGGTCTCTTACAATTGAACAAAGTTTGAGGTAAGGGATTCCTATTCATTATTAATGTTCATCACATTTAATGTTTTCATCTGCATTTGTGAACTCGTGTAAGAGAATTAGGCTTGTCTTCTTTTGACGTAAATACGTCTATACGGAAGGGTCATTCGGCAAAAACATTACGAAGATGTGTAAGATCCAGCGCCGAGTCACATTTAAACGTTCATTCCTCAGGAGTTGTCTTTCGCTTTGAGGGAGGAACACAGACTGAGGGCCTCTGACAACAGAGTGTCGAGGAAGATGTTTGCACCCAAAACGGGAGTGGAGCAGATAATAGAGAAAATGCATGACGAGCTCCTCACCCGATGTTGTTAGTGTGAGTTGAGTGTTTACAAGGCCTGAAGGGAGGAGACCCCTGGGAAGACCTCGGTGTCAGTAGGAGGATAACATTAAGATGGATCTTAGGGAGATGGGACTCGATGGAGCGAACTGGCTCAGGATAAAACCCGGTGGCGGGATTTTGTAAACACGATGATGAACCTTCTGGTTCAGAAAAGGAAGTGGGGTATTCTTTGACGAGTCGAGTACCAATCGAGTTTCCATAGAATATCTTGCACATTGCAGTATGTGAGTGGCGTGATCTAGGCCTGATCTACGCATGCGTTAGAACAACTTAGAGCTTTTGTGACTGTTCCCAACTGTAATTCTCGCGTTCGTTTGATAAATTTAAGTGACGTATTGCGCTCGTGGTTTATATAAATGTGTAACTTAGGCAGGAAAGTCCTTAATCACGTAAGATCTTAAGCACTTTTAGTCCTACAGAGAGAAGAACTCGAAAATTTTATGCTTAAGGAAAGGCGAAGCATTCATTTTCTAAAATTTATTTAACTGCCTGGTTCTGCATCAAAGGTCACGCAAATTCTACGGCGTATCTTTTTAAATCGGTTCACCAGAGCAGAGGCATCTAAGAATTTATGGATTACATTGGTATTTTATACGTAATGTCTACGTAGTTTACATATAAAAAGATTTAAATTATGCGAGTAATGACAAACACTTGGCATGCCTTATTGACTGAATCAGTCACATCTTCGGGGTGATTAAGTCAAGAAGAAAGAGATGGGCGGGGCATGTGGAGTGCATGGATGGGGCGAGAGGTGTGCACCGGGAATTTTTGGAAAGCCTGGGTAGAAGAGGCCGCTGGGGAGACCCAGACGTAAATGGGAGAATAATCTCAGGCGGGATCTATGGGAGATAGGAGTTGAAGGATACTGGATCTTGTTGGCTGAGGGCAGAGTCTGATGGAGGGCTTTGGTTGGTTCGGTGTTGACACTTCGTGATCCGTAAGCCGTCTAGGTAGTTAGTTAGATTAGTCACATTTACAGCTTTGTCATTTTGTATTGAATTTCAACAGACGTTCCTGTAACAAAGATAAAAAAATGAGTCCATGGACCAGAAGCCCTGCTTGAGAATCTAACATTAGCCTCGCCTTTTATGAAACTTTAAGTTTCATGTCCGTGACTCTAAGCCACATTCACAAACAGATGAAGACAATCCACACCTTCATTCTCCACCCTCTAAGATTCATTTTAATATTATCCCAGGAACGCATGGGACTCTCAACTGATCTTTATTTTTTCAGGTCTTCCGATTAAAACGTTGCACTTCTTGTCTCTGCCATATGTTCTACATGCCCCGCCTATCTCATCACCCTCGATCTGACAGCCTACAATTTATTAATTAGTGAAGAGATCTATAAATCTCCATATTATGCAATTTTCACCATTCCCTTGTCAGTAACTCTCTCGCAGGACCATGTATTCTTCTCAGTACCGTGTTCCCTCTCAGTCACTCTCAGTTGATGTGCACACGCGTCAGCATGAAGAAAAACCCGTAACAGCGATCGACTGTTTTTCAGGAGATGGAGTCAAACCAACATCGCAGCTGTTTCCAAGTCGGCGTCAGGTGCACGTGCACCAAAGCTTTGGTCCGTCTGAATAAACTAAGAGAGAGGAACTTCTTGTGTGACGCGGTGTTGAGGTCGGAGGACGGCGGCGTCTTTCGAGTCCACAGAGTGATTCTGTCGATGCGTAGCGAATATTTCAGGTTTGTTTATTTACTGACGTGGTTGATTAACACGTGAATTAAGGACACAAGAGACGTCGATTCGTATGTGAAATGTTTAATCCCCTCTGATCCAGAAACCTGTATTTTTATACGGCTGAATGTCTTTTGTTATTTGTTCGTTGTCATGAAATCTCACGGCGCCGTAGAAATTAAGTGGCAATTAAGTGGCATTACTGCCTTCTTTCCTTCAAGATGGAGGCAGTAAGCACCTCTGAAACGTCCGATAATTTCTACGACGCAACATCCCGGAAGACGTAGGTGTTTTCTTGTACTAATTTTTAAGTGCGGTTGTACCAAGGTGACAGTGAATCGATCTGGAGGGAGAAATAGAATCCCTTTCCAAAACGTCTTCTTTTTAATACATAAAGACGACCGACAAAATCCAGAAGAAAGTTGGTAATGCCCGGAACATCGAGAGCTGCTGTGTGTTGCTCTGTCTGAAATAAACTGTAACAAAGATCTTCGCGAGAAATGTTTCATTATTACGAGAGAATCTTTCTAGAATTTGTGCATACGTTAATATGCTCGTGTTTTAAATCAAGACGCGGTGCGTTCTCGAAATGAGAAATGAATTTTAACCGTGAGCCATTGATTCTGTCTTCCAAGAGACGTGTCTCACGTCTTCTTACAAGCTGTGCCCTCTTTCAGTTTCAGACTATCAAATCTTTCCGTTTGTCTTGCACTGCAAAACCCTTAATTTGTAATAAGAAATTCTTTGCTGGTTGGTGATCACTTTTAAAGGCCTCGTAGAAACATGGGCTTTTCTTTTAAGTTGTTTATTGTCGGGAAAATCTTTTGACAGAACAAATAGATTTCATATTACGAACTATCAATCAGTGGAATGTACAGCCTGCGATGTGTGTTGAAATATTTGCGTTGGCTTTAAAATTTCTGTAATAGTTGTTATAACCTCAGACATCTCTTGAAGGAGTCAAGGTTATGTAAGAAACGAGGTGACCATTCTATAGTTCAAATGTTCGCTGCTTGCTATCCGATTTTTAGGTTAAATTCTTTTAAGCTTTCGCCCGCTTTTGAACCTCTAGCATTTAATCCGGTCCCATTAGTAAACATTCTGGAGTCTTTTAATTATTCAGGTAACAAAAATTCATCCACCACATTGACGTAAGGATACTTTTATTTGGCTACGTGAGTCATAAAAACTTAAACTTTGTGAACATGACTTGTAATTTTATTCTCGCCGTTTCTCCAAATCGACGTTTCAGGACACTCTTCACGACAACACTGCACACCAATGAGGAGACTGACATTCTCCTCCACGGAGTCAGCTCAGACATGATGAACAAGATACTGGATTATGTTTATTCTCGCGAGGTGGACATTCGCTCCGACAACGCGTATCGGCTGCTCGAGACGGCTGACTACTTGTGTATACCGGACGTTACTGAACACTGCTGCGACTTCCTCATGGACGCGATGGACGCCGACAACTGTATCGGCATCTTGCGTGTCGCAAGGTAATTGGTGTTAATTTGTCATTTGCTGTGACGCCAGCCTTCGTCGCTGGAGCGAATCACCTTATCTCATGCTGAGTGCCGTGTCGGAGATTAAAGCCTCTGACTGAGGACTGTGCGAAATATAATGCGTTTGCATTTTGTTATTAACGTCCCTGAAATTTAAATGTTCTGATTTAACTGCATATGTTTTGATCTTCATTATGAACAGCAGATGAATAATTTCACCATGTATAACGTAAATCGCTACACAATGCAGGGTCACAATTATCTCTCTCTTCCTTTCCTTTTTTCTTTCTTTCTTTCTCTGCAGCATTCCTCGCTTCTTACATAATCTTCCCAACAACAAAATCAATATTCAGACCCACATATTTCTGCATACATCAAGAGACCGAATTTCAACCAGATCGGTTCCGATTGATTTCCACCGGCCAGAGTGGTTAAATCGATGTCCACGCGGTACAGTTCATTTATCTAACCTCACCCCAGATTTTGCTGATTATTATGAACACTTCAAGACATTTAGAGAATTCGTTATTATCGGGCAAAGACAAGAAACAGCCCGCTGGTTCTCGTAGAAGATGAACTCCTACTCCTTCTTGTTCAGGACAACATAGCAAGCAAATCAACTGACAACGGCAGAATCACACCAGAAACTTCAGTTCATGCAATGGACAGAATGACTGATAAATTCACTCTTTTAGTACAGGGACTCCCTCGAATAGCGCTCACGAGTGACTTTTGAAGTCGGCTGGTGCGTGCGACTCGCCCGCATCATCCGCCGACGAGGAAAATCTGTATTGAGTCTCTACTTATTCGTTCAATTCCATGTCCACGTTCCCCTTTCCCCCGCTCATTCGAGTTATCGGATTATCCGACCCGTGGTTCCCCCATATAGTCCGGTTACACGAGGTTTCACTGGATTAACACACACCAAAACGTCGTTTCGCCAAGGTTTGAGCCATGTCTCATGGCTCGAAGTGGCCAATCTCCTCTCTCGACGTTCTTTGGAGTCGCTGGGTTCGAGGCCCTGATGAGACAGCAGGGCAGGACAGTTTGTGTGTGTCCGTCTTGAGTGAACGACTAAAGCAGGAAGGTTGAAGGCAGGTCTGTTTTGGGGGTCTGGTTTGACGTGTCGAGTCGTATACCCAACCGGAGACTGAGCCCTGGGAGGCTTGACCGAATTGTGTCTCTCTGTTCTCTATTTTTCAGTGTTTATATAATTTTTATTAAATATATTTTTGGTTAATCGGGGGTTCTTTTATTTGCTTTTTTGGCTTAACCGCTATTCTTATCCTACGACCGTACCACCTCCCGGCTTCTGGGATTCTTTTAATCTTCTTGGCCGCCAGTAGAGCGCAGGTTAATGCCAGAATTCAAAATTCTACACTTCTCATCTTACTGCCTTTTTCACTTGCGTACACCGTGCCCTTGTTTCAACCTATAATCTTACCACGAGGACGAGCGGGCATTGCCTGAGAACTTTCGGGTCCGAAAACTTTCTATTTTGCACCGGTTAAATGGAGCATCCATCATCGTTGCCTCTCCTCATGTCTGCTCTCAGTCTCGGTCGTAAGGGCTTCAAACTGTTAAGTTAAAAACTGGAGGCGAAATACTGTGGTGTGCAAATGCTTGATAATCCAGTTCTTGCTGTAGTGTTAATTGTGTCAGCGTTACCCTCGCTGTCGCAGGTCTCACTCCTGCGCCGACCTTGAGACTCACGCTCGTCGCTTCGTTCTGCGCCACTTCGTGGAAGTGTCTCGGCAGAGCAAAGAACTGCTGGAACTGCCTGTAGAGGAGCTGCAAGCGATAATCGAGGCCGTCGAACTGAACGTCAAGGACGAGAGAGTTGTGTGGGAGTGCATTCTCCGGTGGATCAACCACGACCCGAACAACAGGAAAGGTCACATCGCGGGCCTTTTGGAGGGCGTCAGACTGGGACTACTAGACGAAATGTTTTTCAAGGAGGAGGTCAGTATGACCCTGAAATCGTGGATGTTAATGGGAAGTGAAACCCGCATTTTTAATTCCATATTTACACTTGTTCTTAACTAATTAATGCAAATCGTGAGCCTTTCGCTTAGTCACGTGTAAGCCCGTCTATCTGTCTGTCCATTGGCATTTCCAGCTCGAGAACGTCTAAACGGATGTTCATTAGATTTAATACTGATGAGTTTTAACGGAATCTGTTGACACAGTCCGATTTTTTTAAAATCTTACAATAACAACGTGAAAATTATACAATGATTTTAATGCCTTATTCCGCGCAAAATTTCCTTAGTAAGAAATCCCCAGATTAACTTAGTTATTACAGTCTCAGCGTTTATTGAGATCCATTACGCGTTTAAGTTCAACGACAGCATTCCACCGTCAACTACATTCAAACGTCCCCTCAGCTCGAATAGGAAAATCCCCCAACAGACAAATCACGTCTTCTGGCGCAGCATTCAACTTAACCAAAGATCCTACTGCCATAAGAAGCGGGTCTTAGCTGCTATAATAATTTCAAACAGCTCCGACGATGAACACTTAGCATGATAATCTTCAGCTGATTGACCACATAGGGACAACAGATATCCGAAACGTTCAGCAAGAAGGCTTCGTTCTACATCCAAGAGTAAATTACCCGAGGGGCTTCAAACTCATAGCTTGAACATTCTAATATTTTAAACGTAATCTCACGAAGCAGCCATATTCCTTCTTCCATTCCAGCACGTGCTTTTACCCGAGAGAGAGAAAAAATGATAGACAGTGTCGGACACTGCCGCAGTTATTTTCGTGAAAACGTCAATCGTGTAAACAAATTTTTTTTTTGAATCGTTTAATTCATTTGCAACTTACATTTATTGAGTACAGGGTAGTGGTATGAGAAGTAGGATATTGTAAATATAATCATTTTTATAAATGATTATTTCTTAATTGGTATACATCCATACTTGACCCAGGCTCGTCAGACGCCGCCTGAGTTGTCCGAGCGCGCTTACGTTGCCTTTATTCGCGGCAGTACTGCGCGTTGGTTTTGGGTCCGGGCCTGGCGTTTTCGGTGTCATTCTCTTTGGAATTTTGTGCTCTACGCATTCTTGCCCGATATTTGTAATTCTCGTTTTACTTTGCCCTCATATATCGCGACAATTTAAGAAAATCGGGAAATTTTCAAACTTTTTCAAATTCACAGCCTCGTATCTTTTTGAGTTTTTGAGATACACACTTGGAGGCCAGGATGAGTTGTAAAATATACATCCCTCTTCAAAACTACACTTGTTTCACTCGGATCGGAGATAAGATCCCGTTTACGGACACGTGTCGAATCCGGAAAGTCGAAAATCGTGGGTTCAATTTGCGCGTGCGCAGTTCGCGACGTCCGGCCGCCACGAATGTCGGAGCGATACTGGCACAAACGCGCATCCTTCCTCTTTAAAGCGAGACTAAGATGGCGGCACTATGTCTATTTTTAGCCGAGTTATTTAAGTTTGAAGTTACTTCGACAGAAACTGTCGCTCATTTGGGCGCGATTGCCTCCCCACACCCGGCATCGATTTTAAAGACGTTTTCACGTCAAAAATGTTTCTACCCTAAGTCAAATGCCCTGTGATTTCAGCCACTCACCTCCCACTTAATGCGTGTGAAATAATCGCACGGATCCATAAAAAAGTTATCTGCTTCAAATGTTTTTACAATTTAGCATTCCTATCTAATAGTTTCGAACACTTAAAGAGAACCACCTGATGATGACCAAATAATGTCGAAACATGCAATGCCTCATAATAGACATCGAGCCCATAATCACACGCTGTTGTGTTGACGGGCCTTCAACCCAACCATCAACATGTAGCAGGTTGTCTCAATGACACTCGAAGCAACTAATTGTCATAATTTTCTTTCGATGCTACGTAATTTTGACGATTAATTAAACTTATCGAATCAAAAAGAATGTGCATCTCGCACGGGAGAGACGAGAAATAAATTGCAATTTTTGAATGTAACTCAAAATGCAACACTTACTGAAGTATTTGAATTTCGGTTGAAACACATTTCAATATTTTCCTCTAAGATCGATTTAACCTTGATTTCGCTTCTCTCCACAATCTGTGCATTTGTTAAGAGCGTCGTTAAATAAACGTAAAAAAACATTTTCCTTTATATACCATAATCTATTTCGGCGAGTTCCCAACCAAATTATGTGTGAATTTCTTGTCTCCTCTGCAATGGAACATTCCATTTCTTCCAAAAAAGTTCTTAAGGTCCACATTGAACTGTTCAACAGGTGTCAAAGCACCCTTACGTGACGGAAAATGAGGAGTGCAAACCCGTGATCTCGGAGACGCTCGCATTCCTGGACGACGTGAAAAGTTTGTCGAAGGACGACAAGGACCTCGTGACACCAAGGATTGCCCGCCCGCGAATCCCACAGGACATTCTGTTTGCTATTGGTGGGTATCGCAACGGAAGGGTGACAGATCTGTCAGATGTGATCGAAACGTACGACGCACGAGCACACCGGTGGACTGTGGTGAGTTGCGTAAAATTTCTACTATTACCGTGGGTTGTTAAATGACGCCTCTGAGACAAACTACTTTTCCTTATTTTTACTAAGTAATTGTTTATTTAAGCTTAATCACGAGGACCGCATTGCCTCTTTATTTCGTGTTCGTTAATTTCCATTGCAGTGAACCCTTTTTTAAGAGAACCTCCAAAGACATGAATTAAAAAGAATAAATAAATAAATAAATTACTCAAATGCTGAGTCTCATTGACAATGTAAGTTCTAATAGGAATCGACGAAGGATGAGAAGTTTGACTTAAATACCGTTTACAATAAGCGTCCTGCTTCAACTGTCATGGCAACCTGTCTGCTGATCTTAGACATCGTTGATCGTCAGTGAATTTCAACGTAGTAAATGAAGCACTGATCAGCGTTGATTTCGGCCATCTGCGAGGTAAAGCCTCGTGAAATAGAAGGCTTTGGGGTGCGGTGGGGGACGTACTGCCTCCATCTTGGCGTCGATAAAACCAAAAACACCAACATCTGTTTTTGCCCTCGCACGAACCTGAAATGTCAGCTGTTGATCAGAAATTAATTCTACGTTCGTCTGTCGAACTTGACGAGAGCTTCTCTTCGGGTCTTCCTGTTTCCTCCGCCTCTCATAGTTAATTTCTCAAGGTCTTTGTCGAGTGCCTCCCTCCACGGTGTAGCAATTTCGGTCCACTGTTGGGGTTTGCACCTCTGCTTCGGTGGTTGGTCGCTTTGACTCTAATGTAAGGACTTCACTTCAGTAGACCGAATGACCCAAAGAAACATAAAGCCATAACCTGTCCTTCCTGCAGGTGGAAGGGGTCGACTCGATCGGTCGTCGAATGGACCATGGCACGGCAGTGGTCGGTTTCGACATTTACGTCATCGGTGGTTTCGACGGCATAGAAACCTTATGCTCATGCCGTTGCTTCAACGCTGTTACGAAGACATGCCGCGAGGTGGCGCCTATGAATGCCCGAAGGTAACTAAGGAACTCCTAGGAACAGAGTTCTTCTTAAAAAGCTGATAGTCGCTCCGTTAGTCAAGATATAAATGTGGGCAGGGGCTGTAAAATTGAACCACACATCAGGGCCTCGAAAGCAGGCGGTTCCATACAACGATGAGCCATGCCTCATGGCTCATCGTGCCGAGTGCGAATAGGTAGGAGGACGTTTGCGACAATTTTGGTTTCAAGAATACGATTTGCTTGTTAATTCAATTGAATTATGATTTAACAATGACGAGCGAACAATTGCGTTCTGCGAGAGGAAATGCATTTCCATCAGCAATAAATGAGCATAGCAGAGAGTATACTTTTTTTCGTTTCAGATGGGGTTTAAGTGTGGCAGTTCTGCGAGGTGCAGTGTACGCCATGGGCGGTTGTCGTTATATAAGAACGGCGGAAAGATATGACCCCAAGACGAACAAGTGGTCGTGGATCGCTCCCATGAACACAGGGCGATCCGATGGAAGTGCGGCTGCACTGAATGGTACGTAAATCATGTGAAACAGGAATTTGTGAGTTAGTGCAGAAGGCGAGGCGTCTGTCTGTCTGTCTGTCCGCGTGTAAGAACGCAAGAATGTTGAAGGAATCGCAGGATTTGAGGTTCTCACGGCGGGGAGTACGAAGATGGCTGTCGTTTGCCTTCTGCCGACGTTTCAGACGAACTTTATGCCTTCATCATTAAGGCATTCCTCCTCGCTCTTGATCTTAGTTTCCCTCCCTCAATCGTCCCATATTCTTTCATTATCCCTTTCTTTTATCCGTGCTACGGACTTCGTTATTTCACAGACTGCAACGGCTTGAAGTCCTGAGTGCGTGATGGATTCTTCTGCTCTCGTAAGCTGTCCCTGTGCGTCGTCTTCTGCCTTTTTAGTGTGCACTAGGAGTGAATGCAAACAACCATCAAACTAGTTCTCAAATAATAAAGATGTAATATGTTTTTGAGAGAGTTAATAATCTCACGTAAATAGCGCGTTATATTATAAATGTAGAACACCTTTTAGCAGCTCGTTCCGTACATCTCTGGTACCAAATTTAATAAAATTCGTTTCACAGAAGATGTAACTTTCCATCATCTCCGTTATGCATTAATTTAAGCACTTTATGCTGTTTATATTAAATTTTATCAGTTAAACTAATTTCCTTTGCAACGCTGATTGTCTGAATTCGAAAGAAAGAAACAGATGAACAGAGACGGCCGTGTCTGTGCAGTTTCTGTGACTCGAAGGGGGACTTAATAGATTTACAAATTTAAGTAGGGATTGTCCCATGTCTGTGCTCTGCACGGAGCAGTTTAACGCCTCTCCCTACACCAAATATGTGTACAGTTCGTGTCATATGGCTAATTTGTTTTTACAGACAAAATATACGTCGCTGGTGGATGTGTTAATCCTTTCAGTCCCCTAAACTCGGTGGAAGTTTATGACCCGGACACCGACCGATGGACGTTCGTTGATCCAATGCTTTCTCGACGTGCCCTCCATTCTTGCGTCGCGTTCCACGGCTGTCTGTACGCCATAGGTGAGAACTCTGGACATTCTGAGTGATGCTCCTCTGTCCTTTTTACAGAATTTGCTATTGTGAAATGTTTTCCTGGTTTTCTTTGAGTGACTGAGATTTTATGAACAGCATTTTTCTCCTGTCTTCACAGAGTTAGTTTGTCAGTAATTTTAAACCCGATTCGTGGTTTCGATTAAATTCTCCACAAAGAACACTTAACTAACTAACTAACTAACTAACAATCTCTTGTAGTATCCAAAGTAACGCATGCCCCATTTTTCACACAGTCGCAGTTTTAAAGGTAAATATTTTGTTCTTGTAGCAAGGAAATTCCAGTTTGCCGCTGTTATCCCCAAAAAGCCGATGGTTTAAAGCAGTCCCTTCGCAGTCTTGTGTTTCGTCACTTGTTTTCTAACGCCATTTTGAACAGTGCATCTTGTGTTGTTGTTGAACTCTATTTTCGTAATCAGTTTCATGAAGCAGACGACAGATGTCAGGCGCAATTTCCTGATGCTACAAGTACGAAAATAATATTTTAGCTATTTCATCCTTTAATTCGTTCCTGCTATTAATATTAACAATGCAAGAGGGAATTAATTTCATTCGTTGAATTCCATTCATTCGTTCCGTTTACGGAATTACAAATTTTAAGAGCGTAAATTCCGTTGGTTAAGAGGGACGGAATGTGAAGCATCGAAATTACGAGAAATACAAACATGTAGAAAGTTATAATTGGTAATGTTGAAGGTAAGATACCACTTATGATACATAGGCGTAAAAGGAAGGATGATATTAAAATATTTTATGGAAGTAGAGTATGTGGGAATGATTCAACTACAGGCTTTTGTGAATAAGGTAATGGCTCCATAAAGGCCAGACATTTCGTGGCCATTTGACAGAGTAATGAATATCAAGAAGGGCCCCGCTGAATGGGGTTAGAATAATTTATCGTTTGGTAGTTTTTTTTTATATCCTGTGACCTGTTACCGAATGTGCGTGTGTGCAGGAGGACACAACTTGACATCATCCGCGCTCAGTACCGAAAAGTACGTCCCTGCAGAAGACACGTGGACCAAGATCCCTTACATGAACTTCTATGCATATAAACTCAACGCAGAAGTGATCGACGATATGATCTTCGTCGTCACTGGATATTATGACAGGACCAAATTCGTCCCCCAAGTCGCATGTTTCGATGACAAGGAAAATCGAAGGTTTGTTTCTTTGTATGATTGTTCAGGGCTGTATAATCACAGACTGTTACTTTCGGAAAACTCTAGGAAGTGAATCATTTCCGATCAAAATAACCGCGATCTTGCTGATACTGAGCCTTGTAGTGTCGAAGAAAGTGACCGACGTTTCAGAGGTTCTTCCTGCTTACTCATGGCCTCGAGTAAACGCGCGAGAAATGTTTGGGAGGAAGGGGGTAGAATGAAAGGAGGCAGGACGACTTTGCGGTCAAGCTGATTGGTTAAATCAGAGGGCGAATGACTAGGAAATGTTAATCAGACGTAAGCCGTGACTGCATTAATAAGAGGCTCTTTGACCAAGTTTCTTTTATCAGTGGCACTCTCTCGGGCAGGAAGTGTCTGGCGTTCAGCAAATCAGCATCGCCATAATCTTCGGCTTTCGTCAAAGTTATAGGCCAGTTTCAGGTTTAACGACGCCTACCGTCTCATGTTCTCATTTTTGATGGAAATTTATTTAGAAATGGCTGTCTCTTGGCGTGTTTGAACACGCAGTCTCCTGCCATCTGTTGACGGATTGAGTAAGGAGCTCCAAAACATCCCAGAAGCCATATTTCGTCATACTTGTTTGTGCAAGAGCCAGAAATCCCACGGAAATTAATTTAATTTTGGTTTGTGTCTGTCTTACGTCTAGCAGAACCTCTCCGGAACTATTTTTGTTGGGACAAAATATTTTTTGAAAATGTATCGCTAAAAGAGGGAAATATTGTCATGGGTGCGTGTCTCAAACAAGACAAGCTTGTCTC
Source organism: Zootermopsis nevadensis (assembly GCF_977971745.1). Lineage (NCBI taxonomy): Eukaryota > Metazoa > Arthropoda > Insecta > Blattodea > Termopsidae > Zootermopsis > Zootermopsis nevadensis. The sequence continues at coordinate 6,374,392 of NW_028259153.1, read as the reverse complement.
TCCAAACAAAATTTATAATTAAATTTATTATTTTGACCTAAGCTAATGGCTTAATGAAATGTACCAAACGTCGCTAGCCAGAACACGTGTCATTTGACAGCGTTTTAAAGTAGTCATAACCTCTCCCTCCACTTTGATGTAATAAAATGTATTACGTTATGATAGCAATATGGCCGGGGTTTTATGTGCATGAGTGAAAGAAAGATCACGTGGGAACTGTTCTGAAATATGGTGTGGGAATGAATTCCGTTTGGAGAATTTTTGTTAAGGTTGTCAGGAAACAAAATACAAGCAACGACATTTCGGTGGAAGCTGTGCCCTCAGCTTCAAGCAGTTTCCCATTCTACACAAAGACATGGATATTTTTAGGTTAACATATTTTACGACTCACAAAGATATTTTTAAGAAAATTGTTAAATTTTACATAAATGCACTGACATTCAAATTACATTTCTATTAAATTTGTATTAAATAAATTATTTACTTTAGAAGACGCATTCATTCGTGAATCTCATGTTTTCTGTACCTGTCAGTGAAATGTGATAAAATTTGTCTTGAGTGTAGATTATACTGATGGACGATAAAAATTTGTTTTCACTTTTAATGTTTCAAATTGCAGGCACCAGGTGGCAGACTTGAATGTTTGTAGATCCGGGATGTCGACTTGTGTCATCGAGAAATTACCGAATGCAAGCGATTACGCCTACAAATACAGAGATAAAATGATGGAGAAGAAATGCAAAAAAAGGAGGAGAAACGTAGAAGAAGAAGAAGAAGAAGAAGAAGGAGTAACGCAAAAAAGGACACGAAACGCAAAAGAATCTTAGATTGAGAAAATCAATAGATTTTGCGGTTGATTACAACCAGAGCGAACACTTTAAGTTAACTTAAAATTTCTCCTCCATCAATTTGTCTCTGTGCTTCACACTCCGTCCGTCTTAACCAACGGACGTTACGCTCTTAAAATTTGTAATTCCGTAAACGGAACGAATGAATTAAATACAACGAAGAAAATTAATTCCCTCTTGCATTGTTAATATTAATAGCAGGAACGAAATAAAGGATGAAATAGCTAAAATATTATTTTCGTACTTATAGCATCAGGAAATTGCGCCTGACATCTGTCGTCTGCTTCATGAAACTGCGTGCGAAATTAACTTTAAATATCAACACTAGATGGACTGTTCCAAACGGCGTTACACAAAGAAGTGACGAAAAACAAAGCCTACGAAGGGACTGCTTTAAACCATCAGCTTTTTGGGGATGACAGCGCGGCAAACTGAAATTTCCTTGCTACAAGAACAAAATATTTACCTGTAAAACTGCGACTGTGTGAAAAATGGAGCATATGTAACTTGAGATACCACAAGAGATTGTTAGTTAGTTACTTAAGTGTTCTTTGTCGAGAATGTAATCGAAACCACGAATCGGGGTTAAAATTACTGACAAACTAACTCTGTGATGACATGAAGAAAATTCTGTTCATAAAATTTCAAGAACTCAAAAATACCAGGAAAACATTTCACAATAGCACGTTCTGTAGGAAGGATAGAGGAGCATCACTCAGAATGTCCAGAGTTCTCACCCAGGGCGTACAGACAGCCGTGGAAGGCGACGCAAGAATGGAAGGCACGTTCAGAATGCATTGGTGCAACGAACGTCCATCGGTTGGTGTCCGGGTCATAAATTTCCACCGAGTTTAGGGGACTGAAAGGATTAACACATCCACCAGCGACGTATATTTTGTCTGTAAAAACAAATTATGACACGAACTGTACACATATTTGGTGTAGGGAGAGGAATTAAACTGGTCCATGCAGAGCATAGACATTGGACAATCCCTACTTAAACTTGTAAATCTACTAATGTCCCCCTTCGAGTCACAGAAACTGCACAGACACGGCCGTCTCTGTTCATTTGTTTCTTTCTTTCGAATGCAGACCATCAGCGTGTCAAAGGAAACGAGTTTAACTAATAAAATTTAACATAAACAGCATAAAGTGCTTAAATTAATGCATGATGTAAATGATGGTAAGTTACGTCTTCTGCGAAACGAATTTTATTAAATTTGGCACCAGAGATGTACGGAACGAGCTGCTAAAAGGTGCTCTACGTTTATAATACAATGTGCTGTTTACATGAGATTAATAACTGTCTCAAAAACACATTTCATCTGTATTATTTGAGAGCCAGTTTGATGGTTGTTTGCATTCACTCCTAGTGCACACTAAAAAAGGCAGAAGACGACGCACAGGGACAGCTTACGAGAGCAGAAGAATCCATCACGCACTCAGAACTTCAAGCCGTTGCAGTCTGTGAAATAACGAAGTCCGTAGCACGGATAAAAGAAAGGGATAATGAAAGAATATTGGATAATGGAGGGAGGGAAACTAAGATCAAGAGCGAAGAGGAATTCCCTGATGATGAAGGCATAAAGTTCGTCCGAAACGTCGGCAGAAGCGAAACGACAGGTATCTTCGTACTCCCCGCCGTGAGAACCTCAAATCCCGCGACTTTTCATACACTACACTTTAACAGGATTTACGTACCATTCAGTCCAGCCGCACTTCCATCGGATCGTCCTGTGTTCATTGGAGCGAACACTGACCACTGGTCCGTCTCGCAGTCGTATCTTTCAGCCGTTCTGTGATAAACATTACTAGAGAAACCGCCCATGGCGTACACTGAACCTCGCAGAACCGCCACACTTAAACAGCATCTGAAACGAAAAAAGTACACGCTCTGCTATGCTCATTTATTACTCATTCAGATGCATTTCCTCTCGCAGAACGCGATTGCTCGCTCGTCATTGTTAAATGATGCGATAACCAAACACCAAGATCAAGTCTGTCTTACCAGAAATTGTGTTCATTCTTTTAAAAGTCTTCCGGGGAAGTTTTTCGGTCGTGTGTCTAGTCCGGACTAATGCACGAAATAGCATTAAAATATATTTAATTTTATTTGTGGTTTATTGAACAACTGAGGAAGACCTGAAATCAAGAAGACCTAGTGTCAAAAGATTTCGTATTTATAGGTTTTAAATTGTTTTCAGACATAACAGAGAATAGCAGTTTCTGAATCGTTGGCTGATGAACATTACTTATGCTAAAATAAAATTCCATCTAATACAAAATATTAATTCAAGGTAAATTTTAAAACCAAGAACTATTGGTTACAGCTGATTTATTATAGATATTTTAACAATCCATCGTCGTAGTGAACATAAACATTTCAGACTAAAAGTTGAGGAATATAATTATATAAATCTCACCAATTTAGCGAGCGATGTGGTTAGCATTCAAGCAGCCATTTCCGTGCGATTTAATTTTTAATTTAATAAAGTCTATTAGAGCGATGAAAAACATCCGAGTCTCCGCCCTCACTGCCTCATCCTTGTTCCCTCAGGGGAAAATCGTGTATGTGGAAAGAGTTGAAGCTTGAAACCGGAGGAACAATTTGTATTGTACTAATAACAGCGAACAGTTTTCGACTCTCACAAAATAGGAACCGTTTAGGCCTCTGAAATATTATTTGATACGTGGAAGATGACGTTTATTAATCTCATGTCTACGCGCGTTCAAATAATGTTTTATTTACTTCATAGTCGCTGAATGAGGTTGAAACCTTCCGGTTTTTAATGCCATGCGTGGACGTTTAGGTAGATACCACCGTTACGGAGAAACATACATTCTCCTTCTTCAGGCTCTGAAGGGTATAATCTCCTGTGCACATTCTCGTGCCATATAATAATTTACAAACATTGATCTATTTATAATGGTCAACGGTAGGCCACACACCTCGTATTTTAATCGTGTAGACTGGATGATACTTAGTTCGCTGACTGTTGCTTAACACGGCTTAACTTTATTTGCGGGAGACGTAGGTTAGAAACCCTCGTGTACTGTTGTTTAGGGTATCCATGATATTAAATGTAACGTGTCCGCCATCTTTGTTCTGCCTTTCTTCCTTGAACTTGTTTCTACAAGTCGATCGGCGACTTAGTGCTTGAGAAGACGCACTCGTAGCGAAATGGAATCTGCAGCTTTAAGTACGTAAGTGGAGTTGAATTTGCCACTGACTTACACTTTTCAGCATGCGAAAAGGACGTGTAACTGACACATTTTTAACTTTTATACCTGACGTACGGGAAAAGTTAATAGGTTTTGCTTAACCTCATAAAATAGTATTTTTACATTAACAAGTCAATCTTCGTGGGGCAGAGTTCTTTTTAACAACCTAATAGTCGCTCAGCTAGACAGGAAATTCTCCGGCGTTTATTGAAACGGAAGACCACCGTTTTTACGCTGTATTACGTGAGAACGAAAGTTATGAAACAATGTCGATAGCATATTTTTCCCTTAAGCTTCAAAACTTCATATTTTCATTTTATTAACCACTATAATTGATATAAAACGTTATCGGATAACATAACCTCACTGAACAAGCTGAAGAGGGTGTTTTAAACCTTTCCTTTCATTGTATTTATTGCCTAAATATAATCTAAATACTGAGACGTATTTACGTCAGATTCTCTGGAACCGTGGTTTTTATTTGAAAACACATGACTTTTTAATTCCTGAAATAAGTAATATCCTCACTGAAGAAATTCAAATGTTTGATACTTAATTTAAATTCCTTTCTGATGGAAACCAAATTTTGAATGCAGGATATTTTATTATGAATAATGCAGTAGAACTATTCACTTCGTTTGTCACCTATGCTTAAAGGAGCAAATCAAATCCCAAATAACTTGGTGCCTTTCATTTTTAAAATGTCTTCATTTACATGAGGTTCAGATTTAACATAATTTAACACAAAACAACAATCATCATTAAAAGTAGATGTGTGAACTAAACTGCAGTCTCATTAAAAACTATAATTTTAGTTTAAAACAGTTATATTCAATAATATGTAAAGAATTATATCTGTATGCACTATAATATACATCTGGTCGAATAGCTTCGTAACAACAGATACGTATCTCCATCAAGATCATCTGTAGAAACAAAATTGCTAAGAATGAATTAAATTCTGCTGAGTCCTCTGGTCGAGCTGGCCTCAGACCTGCTCTTTCTTTCCAGAGATGGACAAGGTCTGAGGCTAGTCCAACCAGGGCTAAGTTTTCTGTTCTTCTCTTTTCTGCCTGAAGACAGGAGATTCAGTTTTCAAAATGCTGTAATTTTATAGATTCCTCAAACATCATAACTTTCTTTTCTGTCGAAATAGTGGGGCTGTAAGAGTTTCAGATGATCATATCATCTAAGAATGATTGTGATGTGTGATTTCTGAGAGAGACCCAGGTTTCCTATCAAGTACCAAAAATCTGTGAATGGGGCTAAAGGGGTGGGACATACGTGAATGTTCATGTTTTCATTAATTATTTAGTCTAAAAATATCAAGGCCAGGTTCTGGGCAACACCTCTGTCAACATTTTTTATACCAGGGATGGTATAAAATTACCTATACTTAAAAATTATCTGAAAGAATAAAGACGATCCTAATACAAATTCAAAATTTTTGGAAAATGCAAGTGTAAAATCACATTGATGTCCGAATTATATGTTCTAAGAGGACCGCATAAAAACACATAGAAAGAACAAGACATTACTCTTCAGTAAACACTAATCTCTTACAAGGTAATGAGAGGAAGTCTCATTAATAAATTTTAGATCATGTGAAAATGTTACAGGATCCAAATTTGCAACATTAATGTCGGATAACACAAAATGTTTACAGCCTTCAGCTTGCAGTAAATTCAATTAGTGCGCACATAAAACCTCATAATCCATGTTAATGTAATGCAGTAACATAAGAATTGCACTATTTATTCACTGTATTTAAATCTCTATCAGTCTCCCTCTTGTGTGTTTTCCTTTCACTTTTATATTTAATTCCTTTACTGTCATCGTCTCTTTGTTCATTCTTAAAATGAGTCCATATGATCTTATTTTATTATTAGTTAATTTGTAAGTTGACTTTACGACCTGTGTATTCTTCATATTTCGTATGAGTTATATTTAACACATTATTATTTTACACTGTTGTACGTACAATATAGTACAGTATAGTTTACTTGATGTACTGAATCAAATGCGGTACCAACTATTTAATTCAATGGTGCAGAGACCTTGAAAAGCTACTGAACATTCAGCCAATCAAGCAATTCCCTACCTTTTACAAAAACTGAAGATTCATTACTATTCTTATAGCAGCCTGCCACTGATCCCAATCCTGAGCCACCTAAATCCAGTTCACACCATAGCACCATATCCGTAAGTTCAATTTTAATTGTTTTCGTCCCATGTACTCCTAGCTCTTCCAAGTGGGCTCTTCCATTCAGGTTTAACAAGCAAAATTTTGTGAATATATTTCATTCTGAAAATCAACAAATCAAGTTTCAATTTGGATTATTGATAACAGAAAAGACTCCAGCAGGAATAATTGTTACAACATTTTTATACCTCAGAAAAAGAAATTAGGTTTTAGGTACAAAAAGGATTTGTGCTTCACAGTATCGACCTACCATCACATCGTCATCACAAAGGCCCTTGTAATAACAACAGAGTGGAGCACTTACAACCTGAAGTGATGGCTTCTGAGGCAGAAAATGCAGAGTCAGTTAACGACGTTCAAGTTTGTCATTCGCAGCATCACCAACAGATGGTTGAAGCACACATGGGAAGAATGCTACAAGGTAAGAAACTGTAGTCATATGCCAGATTTACAGCAGCTATTCATTATCAAGACTTCAAATTTATGCCAGTCATGCGAGATTCTTACGCACGAACCTCAAAATTAGTTCCGTATTTCAGAACAGTATTTGCTGACACATTCTGATTGATAGCTGACTCATAAGAACTGATAATACATTAAACAACACTTAATTACTGAACTTTGAAACTAATCTAATCTACTGGTTGGTTGTGGCATTGCCTCAGTACTAGGTCTCCAAATACAATATGGAAATGGGTAAAACACTTGAACAGGATCTCGACATCAAAGGTACAACAGGCTTAAGATGCACCTTATCTTTTGTCTACTGAAACTGTTATGATGGATGTCAGTCTCATATTCCCAGGGTTATACATTATCTCCATTACATGTCAATTCTTTATTATTATTTGTGTGCTGTATCAACAGCCTGATGGCCAATTACAGATACAGCACTGAGATGTGCTCACGAACACAATAAAACATCGCATTAATAAAGTTAAATATTAGTCTGATTAGAAAATATAGCGAATCACTAAAAAGTTTGGTCTTGAGAAATGAAGTTGCAGTGGCCAGTCAGCCATGTCAGCCCCTGGGCTGTCAACATTTCAGATTCTTCACTGCCACACAATACCACTGACATCAACATATCATTAGTGCCAGGGTTGGGGTTTCTCGAGGGTACCTCGGGGATCCTCTTCAGTTTCCTGTTCTCTTTTGTCTCTTCCTTCAGTTGGTTCTGTGAAGTGGCTGTCTGTGTGGTTCTACTACTCTTCTCATTTCGAACATTCGGGGGGTTAGGGGCCCTTGGCTTGATCACTGTCTGCCTCGGGTGTTGCTGTCTTAGCTCTAGGCTTGTTGCAGCTTTTAGTTCCTCCTTGATCTTAGTCATCATGGCATCCAGTTTGGACTGTACCTGTAATAACAGCTTTTCTGTTATTCTTTCTTCTATCTCAGTCATCTTTAATATTTTGGGCTTGCAATCCGAGCATAACCATGTCAGCTTGCAGTTCTTTCTTTTTGCTATATCAAATTCCCCTCTGGTGAGGCCGCTGCAGTCGAAGTGCTGCCATCTCTGACAGTGCTCGCATTCTATCGAGTTGTCGTTGTTGCTCACATCCTTCTTTCATATATCGCAGTGGTCTACAACCATGTTTGAGTTATCTTTGGTCATGGTACCTAATACTGACGCGGTCGTGTCTTATCTTGGGTACTATATCCTACGCTTTTTCACTATATTTTAGAGTTCAGATCAAGCCCCTGTTGGATAGAATAATTCTCCGGAGGGTATACTTTTCTACCCCTAAAGCAACCAATTACAGCTCTAGAAAACAGCTCATTCAAACTGCTGACAACCATACTGACGAAAAGAATCGCGAAGATAGCCGACCCACAAATCCCTCAACAGCAGTTGGGTTTAGAAGAGGCCGCTCCTGCCTACAAGCAATAGAAAACCTGCTAAATGACATTAAGGAGGCTCTCCGAACCCCAAAACAGAAGTACTACACAATTTTCATTGACTACACAACAGCCTTTGACAGTGTGGACAGACAGATACTCGCTGGAAAGATGGAAAAGATAGGACTGGATAAAAGCACATCCATCCTAATCCACAACATCCTGACCCACAACCTGATCAGAATCGACGACACCGTAACGACATCAAAAGAAATCGTACAAACCAGAGGGGTATTACAAGCGGATCCACTAAGCCCACTCTTATTCAACATCCCCACGGCCGACATCACGAAAGTATGTCTACCCGCAACGTCGCAATATAGCTATGCTGACGATATGGACCTAGGCTCGACGAATAAAAGTGACTTGCAGGAAACATTCAACCGACTAATAACCTGGGCGGAACAAAACAGACTCATAATCAACCAAGAAAAGACGGTACAGATGGTATTCAGGAGAGGCGGAAGGAAGACTGCGGAAGACACAGTCTACTTCAAACAGGAACAATTGAAAGTCACTAATGTATTTAAGTACCTGGGAGTAACACTGCGGATCCACATTAAAGAGAGAGCTATCGCAGCTACCAAAGGAATGCTCGAAATAAAAAATCTAAGACAATTTAGCCTTGAAACCGCTGTAAGACTATTCGAAGCTAAAATTGTCCCACTGCTAACCTATGGAATCGAAATCGCATGGCCCAACCTAAGTCTGAAAGACGTAAAATCACTGGAAAACGTCAAGGCACGATTCGTGAAAATTACTCTTGGAGTTTCAAAATACGCGCCATCAAGACTGGCCTACGAGCTAGAGAAGGAAAGTTTCCAGATGGAAGATCTGCGTTACAGACTACTGCTGCCATCTACGGAAAACTCGTCGCGACTACTTGAAGAGAAACGCGATGACCGACCGGGCATGGACAGGACCGAACCAACCACTGCGGCACGCAAAAATAAGCCTGGCAGTTCACGGTTACCACCACAAGATCTGTAAAACGAAACTCAACCAAGAACCAGGACCCGAATGTGTATGTGAACTATATGATCAACGATGCGACAGATAACACGTAACAAATTGTAAGAACAGAACCAAATCCATCAATGAATATGGCAAGGACTAGGACGTTCTAGATACAGAAAAACTTTCTTATGCACACCTGTGCGCTTTTCCTATGTTATTATTAGTGCCAGGGTGGGGGAGTGTAAGCCCATAAACATAAGTTTCCAAGAAGTAAAGAATAGTTTTCAGAAAGTTGTGACAGATTTGGTTCACTGATTTTTTCAAAAATGTATAACACAATTTAGACATGAGCTTATGGATGAAGTTGTGGTTTTGATATGAAAGTATAGTACCAGACTGCTTATATAGAAGGCTTGGGAACCAAGGCTTTTCAGAACTTCTTTATTTTCGAATTTAATTTAGAATAACACTCGTCGAATACCTTCAAAGCCAGTGGTTAGTAATTTTAAACAGTTTTTTAATTTTTATATAGTGGTGGCTGTTTTGAACATAGCATCATTGAGTTGTTTTGTTGTTGGTCTGAATTCAATGTTATATCCCACGTTTGCTTTATTGTTGGTGGACTAATCGATGTTAATGTTGGCATTGTATTCAGAATTTCAAATACAATGTAATTGCCTATATTCGGCTCTTGGTTTACAGTTTGATATCTACCCATTTACCCCGCGTATATCTCTATTAGGCTAGGTTAGATTGTTAGGGTAGACACGTGTGTCTACATAAAATTTAGGCTTTTTGGGTGGTCAGATCTTGCATTAGGTAGGCACCTGCACATCGGTCTATGACGAATTACTGCACATATAATAGGATTTGTTTCATGCAGTGTGCACGATGTATACAAAATGCCACGAAGTAAATCTAATAGGAAGCCGTTTGTATGTCATTTTCGGCGTTCTCGTCTATTAGCTTTTGGCTTCTGCGTTTGTTTAATTCTGTGGTTTATAATTTAGTTTAATTTAGACATTACGCTCATGTCATCATTAGAACATCGAGGTTATAAGATTCTGAAGAAGTTAATCATACTGCGTGCGCTCTGGTGGTGAACGTTATCTTGGGGCAGCTGAAACTTTTTCGATCAATTCCAAGCCACGACCTGTGGCTATACTAGTATCCCTGGTTTCAGCGGTAATGGTGCCGTGTTGATGTTAAGTCGCAACAAAATTGTAACATTTTTAAATTAGGTATGTAATGTGGATAATGATTTTATTATGTGTACTTGATTTGCAAGAAGTGCGTAATCATATTTGTAACCTTTTTTATTGTCCAAAGCCTTGTGGGAAAACTTTGAATATTCTTTTGTCCTCAATTACTTCATGAAGCAATTTGACAAACCTGTCTCCTTCTTTCCTTTGTGGGGGATACAGTTTGTCGGGAAACTTTTTATATACAGATCAGTTATGAATGGAATATTTAAACCTTAGAATGAAAGTATTTTCGGCTAGTAGAAGTAGTGCCCATAACCAGCTTTCATTTTTAAAAAGCCCATTCTGGTTAGGGCTTGCTACACAAAGAAATCGGTACTGTACGAATAGTTGTATACATATACTTCAGTAAAAATAGTATAAGTATGTGAGAACATTGTGGAAGTGAAACTTATAAAAATGCAAAGGTATTTTTAGTGCATCGTAGTAAAGTATTGTCTTAAATTTTTATGGACAAAACCCAGTCATAAGAATAATGATGTGGTTGCCAGAATGAGGAATTTTACATTTGAATGCATATCACCTGACACTGCAGACTTTAACTGAACCAAGCCAATGTGGGATGAAAAAGAGTTTTTATAAATATTTTAAGTCTGTAGTGCTTTGTGTTTTCAGGTGATTATAGTAACAGTCACCTAGGATGCAGCGACGAGGAGGGAAGCGGATTCGGATGGATGATCCTCCACCACCAGAATATGAGTCACCAATGACACCACTAGATGGAAGTGGGACAGAATTGCAGGAGCCATACACCTCTTACACCCCCTACAGCAATCAGCCTGCCACCCCACTGCATACAGGGCATGTCAGGAATTCTTTTCCTTGTTTTTATTTCCAGTTTCCGCTTAATTTTATTACTTCATAAAGCTTATGTTGCATCATGTCCATGTGTTTGTGTGTCTCCACTTAATGGCTTTATAACCATTTTGGATATATTCATGAAACCAGGTACAAACTTCATCCCACTAGTGGACATTCTTAATGTAATGGATGCGTAATGAATTATAAACCTTAGGTGCCCATATTACAGGTCTGATTTGTATGGTAATAGTGAATACAGTGAAGCAGCAACAAACGCTTTCCAGCTATGATCAGACAGGCCAGTATGGTTACCAGAGTCCGTGTAACAGGTTTGTACAGTCCGATATTACTCTGGTGTTCTTTTTGTTTATCCTCCTGTAATTTCTGAAGAGGAAAGAAATGCACGTGCTCACTTTTTCGTCTTTCCCACCTTTTAACTTTTGAACCAGATGAGATGTGAGGTTCTTACAGATGGGTATCTTTTGGGATGTGTTGAAGGCAGTGAGCTTTTTTGAAACATAAACTATTACCTACCAGACTGCATTTTGCTACATTCCAGAAGACAGCCATCTTCAACTCTTGAACCAGATTTGAGAATTTTGTGAAATGTGGTATGAGCATCTTTGCATTGAAGCCATTCCCTTTCTTTAGAGTATCCATGGTGGACTTTTAAAGATCAACAAGTGATTATTTTATTTTTGTCTTGGTGTTACGTTGGATTGTAGCACTGAAAGAATTAGTCTGGAAATGTGATGGTATTTTATTGTGTACATTTACAGTTGCTCCTGTGCTTGAATGTTTATGGAGGTACAATTCCTTGTATTCTTAACTTGATAATATGTGGGCATGATTGGTCATCTTCAAGCTGTCGCTATTCTTACCCTGGGGAAAGATCCCAAATACCTGTTAGATAGAGTTCTGAATGGGACTCAGTGTTATTGTACTGACTGAGCTCTCCTGGGTGTACTGTATACTTGTCTGAATTTTACAGCTTAAGTTTGTAGCCTATATTAATTTGAGTGATTCTTTCAAGATTTATGACATTTGTCGTTTCATTTTATGAATACTGTGTTCGATATTGTCCATTGTCTTAGGTGTATTAGATATTTTGAGAGTTGGCTGTACGCCAAAGTCATAGTGTTTGTCAAATTACCTGGATAATGGATGATGCCTAAGGTAGAATTTGTATAACTAACTCAAGTCTTGTTCTTCCTCTAACATTATTTTGTTCTATACAAGTTGATGGTGTCTAGCTGGAGTCTTTGCATGTTGCTGGTTCAGTGGCTGGATTAATTGTATTGTGTTGTCATATTTCAGCTGCCCCTCATCGCCAGTGACAACTTCAGTATTTACCGCACGGCGAGGCGGTCTGTCAGTGGAAGAGCCAAGAAAACGACGTCCTGGAAGAAGACCCATTTCAGAGTTGATGGCTGAGGATGAGAACAGCTGTATTACATTATCAGATAAGGGAAATGGCTACTCCACAGGAGAAGGCACAATGTGTATCCTGGTTTATCGACAGAAGATCAGATACGCAGGTGCAGCGCAAGTTAAAATATTTGTGATCAGTATCTGTCAATAATTTAATTAGTATTTTAAATATAATGACATAAGTTATGAGATCGTGCGAGTGCAAATGGGAATATGTAATGTTATTACACCGAGGTCCTATTCGGTGTTATCCAAGACCCAAGAGGATGAATATTTTGAAGGATCTGGACGAGCGTATCAATAATACTGAATACCCAACACATACAATTGCACAATACATGACGACTAGCAACCAATGTTTGGAGAGGTACCGACACTCAACGCCTTTTACATTCTTACAGAACACCCGAAAGACTGGTCCATTAATTTGGGACTCAATCTTTAAAACAAATGCTTCTATTATATATTAATGGCAAATTTGTTTTGGTGCCAGTGGCCCAGAACATAATGAAAAAACACAGTAAATGCTTTTTTACATCAGATAGAATAATAAGCTCAGACATTCTGGCATGCCTTTGCATGGGTTGTGAAACACTGGTTCAGACCTGAATTACAAGGGTAGTTAAAGGGCTGTATTTTTTGATATGATGCAGGAAGGACCATAAGACAACACAAATATATCCTTTACCTGGTATTCGCTTCGAGAATAATCCACTTGTGCTCTCTGAAGGTGCCTGAAAATACAAGATAAAGTTTACTTCCTAATAATTAAGTCATGTTTAAAATCCAGACTGGCAGAAATATTTTATAGTTAACCTGAAAGTACCGCATTCACATCTGATATATGGTAAAACTGTCGTTCGAAGCAATGAAAGGGATCAAAAATGTTTAAATAATTTTCTGGTTCTTATGTTACATGGTGAATCTGCTAGACATCAACACTATAAAGAAACTTCCAAACCCTTTCTGTTACGTCACTGCAATCAGAGCTTTTGCCATCTTTCTTATTATCTAAAATGACTATACTATGCCATGGGGAAAAAATGATGTGTAAAGCACAAAAATGGTAATTCTGACACAACTTTGCAAAATGCATCGTTCAATCTGTAATTATTTTAAATTATGAAAAGCTTAAAAACTATACGTAGTTACATTTGTCCTTACAATTGTCTTGCATTCGTTTATTTTGGATGGCCATGTTCTCGAATGTATGTTCTGTCATTGGAAAATCTTGTGTTCAAATTACTATATTGGTTAAAAATGATTCTTTAGTCGTATGCTTTTTAAATTTGTTCGTAGAAATGGTTGTTTGTCAAGTCGAGATAACTTCTGGTTTAATCGATGTCGACAGATAATAACCAGTTTTCAAGCTCGTCTGAAATGCTCTTTTCATTAGTCCATGCAGATGCCACGATAATACATTGGATTAAGCCATGTCTGCGCTTCGTCCCATATCCATTCCAATTCATCAGTCATAATTTGATGTTGAAGTCTGAGGTACAGTCAGTGTCGTTAAATAAGCCATGAATAAATAAAACATAAAGAACTAAAGGATACAGCATTGCTCGAGCGACCTGGTGTTATATTTCAAGACGTTCTGCTGGATCACATAATAGATAAGTTAGTTTGCTACTGAAATGTTAACGCTTAACTCATGTCTCTGATTTGACAAGACTTTATTTAAAAGCATTTTTAAGTTTTATCTTGCAGTTGCCTGATGAGTTTAATGATGAATATTATTCACTGTATCAGTGTATTACATGCAATACAAAGTAGTGAAAGCTTATTTTATAATTTTAAAATAAAATTTTGTATAGGTGGATGCTACACGTTCCTTTCAGTATGTGCATATATACATGTTGGGTGTGAAGGGAGAATCTGAGATGGTAAGTTCCATGAGGTATTGATGCGTGACACCAAAAATACCAGCAATCTGCACAGCTTTATCTGGGTGTGACATGTAATTGTTGCTAACAGCACTTTACCTTTATCAGAAAAGTAATGAAACCAGTTTCAAGACTTCGCAGAGATATACCCAAAAGTTTGTAGTTAGAGGCTTCCAAGTTCATGCTGTTTTTGAAAATGTGTTTAGTTTCATAGAAACATGCCATGCTGGTGGAAATGAGATATACAGGCTAAGGGTAGGTTTGTGTTATTGCATGCAACGAGAAGATCTTTACAGTTCAAGAGAGAAGTGAAGAAAACATCCATGGCAAATACTGTTTATAGTAGAGTTCCATACAAAGAACTACAGATTTTATGTGATTATTTTCTGATCTACCATGATGTTCCTTTAATGTTGATTAGGTTATTTTATTATACTTTTTTAAACCTGGATATATAACATGTTTCCATTTATGCATTGAATGTGACATTGTGGGTGAATATATGACAATCTGAACCGGGAAAGGCATTTGAAGAGAAAATGGTGGCAGATTATTATTTATTATTCAGTGTTCTGTCTTACGACAGGTCCATTGCTCTGCCCAAACAGAGCTCTCCAGTGTTCCCTATTCTCGGCTTCTCGTTTTAATTCCTGGAACGTTATCTTCTTTCCTTTTTTAAAATTGTCGGTTAGCTGTATCAATCTTCTTCCTAGTCCTCTCTTTCCTTCAACCTGGCCTTCTGTGATATCACTCAGTAATCCATTCCTTCTCATAATATGTCCCAGCCAGTTAGCTTTCCTTCGTGTAATCGCCTGCAGAATGTTTCTTTGCTCGTTGACTCTCCTCAATACTTCTTCGTTGGTCACTCGATCCGTCCACCTGATCTTCTCTATTCTTCTCAAACACCACATTTCAAAACTCTCCAGGTATTTCTGTTCCTTCTTCCTGAGTGTCCAAGTCTCTGCTCCATACAGCGCGACACTCCATACGTAACACTTCACTAGTTTCTTCTTCATCTCCAAGCCCAACTTGCTAGTGAGAAGTATCCTCTTCTTGACGAAAGCTGCCTTGGCCATGGCTATCCTTGCTTTTACTTCCTTGGTGCATAGGGCGTCCGTCGTGACTATGCTTCCCAAGTACTTGAAATGCTCCACATTCTCCAGCTGTTGGTTTCCAACTACAACGTTCAATGGTTCTGCTCTCGGATACAAAAATGTAATTGTATACTTTATTGAGTTTGGATTATGACAAAAAAGATATTTGTAAAATTATGTCGATTTCAGGGATAAGTGGCATTTTAAGTTTGAAACCATACCAAGACGTTAACAAATTATCAGATTATCTAGGGAGACGTAGAAGTTCGTAAAGAAACCATGGCCATAAGGTAGGGTAAGGCTCTTTGCTCATTTTCTCACAATGAAATATAGGAAAATAAACATCAGGATCCTACCTCAAGATGAGATCTATTAGATAAAATATAGTGATAATGCACCAAGAGGCACTAGTTGTGGGGTAAGTGTGGAATTAAGATTGCGGTGTGTTTGTGTCTGAATTTGTGAGTAATCAAAATAAATATGCACAAAGATGATTTAGAAATTAATCATTACAGCAGTTTGTGCTGAAACATTCCGTTATGGTCCACAGAATTTGCATTCATACTTTGATGCTTCAGAATGTTGGTCTGTAAACATCAAATACCAGTCCATAACAGCCAGCAACAGCACAAAAGTACTGCATGAAGACTGAATTTTGAATTGTGTTCGAATACTGTAATTTGTTAAATTGCAGCAGAACATATCTTGGCCTGAAGGGGTGTTCGGCACAAAGGCTGCAGCAGTACATGTGGGTGTGAATATGACAACGTGGCTACAAAATATGATCATCTCGCTTTTTCAGGTATGCAGTTGCTGTGCTGAATTTGAATGCAGTGTTTAATGTCTATTTTTTTATGTTCTTCACAGAAAGTGAACAAAATACTTTCATTATGGTGAGGCTGCGTTTGTCCAGGATTATGTTTTGTTTCTGAAATAACTTGGATTTTAGTGAAATTCAGTACTGGGGTTTTGTATTGAATGTTTTTGGGGATGTTAGTTGCGGTTGATATCAATCTAATGTAAAACATAACATAATTTGTAAGTACCTATAGTTTTTTGAAACAGTTTAGTGTATGGAATTTGGGGCGTGATATAACATTCAGAAGTTAATAAGAACTACAATCTTTATGAATGATGTTTCTAGTGTGGTGAGTAACAGAATGCAAGGAAGTGTTTCTGGTGAATTTTTCCTTTAATGCACTTTTCTTTGTAACAGTGAATTTGTCTGCAGTATGTGGTATAGACCTCGGAGGTGTGTATACTGTTAAAGCATTTATAAAATGTGTGTCTGCTTCATTGGAGAAACATAAACATTTCCTCAGCTGTTGAAGACAGAGAAATTAAAGATTGTTACTGCAAGTTGATTCCTGCTATGATGTTCCTAACGAGTTATGGGACACTTCGGCAGACGGCAATTATTGGTCTGGAAGGCTGTTTTTCCTTGCAGAAACCAGAAATTGTTATGGGAGCATTCTCAGAACTTTTGGATACTACATCATACACTGATCATGAGAACATACAAATTTTGCGCATTTTGTACTTGGTAAATTCTTAAATATTTAGTTCAAGGTAAGATACGCAATGTCACAGCTTGCAGCATTGTTAGTGTTCTGCTGTGTACCGGCCCCCATGACACACTGACATTCAAAAGACATTGCGTATAATTTAACATAGCAAATATCTGTCACTTTGAACTCAAGTTTCAAACAAAGCAGCAAATTTTGGCATAAATATTTGGAATGTGTAAATGAGACCTTGTATCTTGGACTAGACTGGATATTTATGTTTTCTATTGGGATCAAATATATGGTTCCAAAATTTATTTTGTTATTTATGATAACATATGGGCCATTTTATTTTAAACAAAATTCCAATATTGTGGAGGCAATCTCGCAGTCTGTCATCAGGGATATTTGTGAAGTCGCTGTCAATTATATTGTCACTGCCTCCCACATTCCCTGCTTACGGTTACATTATGGCTGAACATTCAGGCAAATATTTGCTCATACCTTATATTAACAACGGTTGGTGCTGGAATGGGTTCCTTTTTCAAGAGTATAGTGTGTTCTGCGTCCTTTATGCAATGAGGGACAGTGTTGTTTTGGTAGCGTGATATAGTGTTGTGGCCAAATGTATCTCTTCGCTATGGGCTGTCTTACTGGCTGTGACATACTGTTACATGAAACACTTTGAGTAACCGGTTCTAATACAACTACAGCTGAAAACCAGCTCGATGGTTTTCATTTCTCATAATTGTTTAGGTGATGAATGCTTGTTGGAAAAAGAAAGAAGTTTGAGGATTCTGCTACTGAAACAGTTTTATTTTTGTGCATGGCATGTGAAGCTACTGCTTGATGGACTTGCTGTTATTTGTTTGAGCCAAGAGTTCCACCACCGTTCTGTACTCACTGAACATACGTAGTGGCAGTGAGAGTTTTTAACCAAAAAGTCGATCACTTAGTATGAAAATCTTCAATGTATGGCTGAGAATTCAGGAAATGACTACAAATTGAACTTCATTGTGGAAATTTTGCCATATGATGGAGACAAGTGAGTGATTGTAAAATTGAAGTTTTACTGTTTAATGTGTTTAAACTAGTTCAATACTCACATATTTTACATTAATTAAAATTACCATTAGACTTGAAAGATAAACATCTGTCAAGATGTTGCACCAAGGCAGAAATTGTATAGAAGTTACAAAAGCAACCTTAAGCATAATTAAGAAAAATAATTAGAAATGGAAAGTAGTTGCTACTGCAGTCTTGCGTTCTGTTGTTAGAAATGTGTCGTGCTCTTCCTCATGCTTCCTTGAATTGTAATTTTCCTCTCCAGAACAGGTCTTCCCAGGTGAATAACCAAAATGCTAAAGTCTGTCGTTTTGATGCTTAGATTCAAATTTTTTGTTTTATTTAGCAGTATAAGGTGCAAGGTCTCTAGTATCATAAAATTTGTTGCTTTATTAACAGTTTGATCTTGAATCCTGACAATTCAAGAATTAGTAACTGGTTTTGATAGTAACAAATTAGTACTTTCTACAACTGGAACTGAATCTGCTGAAACATGGAAAGGTGGGATGGAAGCTCTCTGAAGGAGCGATACCAACACACATGAAGGATGGAGATAATGTTAAGGTTACATTGTAACATTTGGTCTGTGGTGTTCTTACACAGTTTACTGCCTCATGCTGATCCAATTCCAGAACTGAATTTGGGGAGCAAAAGGTAAAACTTTGCATGTTCTTAACATGGGCATTAGGTGGAGGTGAGTGGTTGGGTTTAGGCTGTAGTGCCTTTGCCCTTGGAGAAAGAGGCGGGGGAAGCTGCCACAGGCTGGATTTTGGTTGAGTTTTGGGAAGGGTCACTGATGGTTGCCACATTATAAGATACAGAAGGATCTGCTCAGTATAGCAGTAGGTCTAAATAATGCAAACTTTTCAGAAGAACATATCTTTCATGTTATGGTAATATAGTAACTGTAGTAGCTGATGGACATCGTGCACATTTTCCTTAAAAATTGTGGGTGGACAAGAAATACAGATGTGTTGTTCCGCAATAACAAAATATGATTTGTATTATTAATCATCTGCAAAATACCTTGCAGCTCTCTTTGTCGTCATGTGGTCATGATGCTTCAGGTAAAGAAGTGAGGAACAAACTGGTTTTAAATTTATTTAGTGCAAGTACAGTTTGTTTTAGTGTAAAGTGGTCTGTGATGTGTTCATACCTGAGTGTCTGAAATTGTGAGTGCCTTGAGGAAGGCTGTTGCCTGTCTAACAAAGGAACAGTGGCCGCAAGCTGGTTCAAGTCATAAATTGTGTGAAAGCTTAATGTTTGAAGTTGTAAGAAAGCGGTTCAGTGAAGGAAGCAGTGAATTGATGAAAATCAAGATTAAGAAAAGTCTCAGAAGTCATGATTGAAATTCAAGAAAAGAAGTGAAACATTTGAGATAGGAAGATGGCTGCCTTTTGTGTTGTAGCGTCTGAAGGAAGGGGGGAGAGGTGTGGATAGAAAGTATGAAGAGGAACTTGAAAGCTGCGCTGACAAATTCTTTCCGGTGTAGAGTCAAATGAATGAAGAACAGTTTGTGTAGAGTTGAGAAACCTACTAAGTAATATAAAGTATTTGGGAAGTAATTGGATAAGGATAGATCGATTGGTGGATGTTTGTGAGAAACTGATGGGACTTTGAGAAATCATGTATGGTGTGATTAATGTGCAATGTGAAGTGTGTGATGGAAACCATATATACGCCTAACGTGAAAGGTAACATCGTCTGTTCATGTTGCAAAATTGATTGGAATAAAATTTTAGATGATCTGATTGATAAGAGTTAGAAGTATTAGGAAGGAAACAGTGTGATTAGAAGAAATGGGGGAAAGATGGAATTTTGAGGTGCGAGAAAGTTTTCTTCGTATTTTCCTGTAGGTGTGCTAATGTTGGACACGGCTTACGAAAGATTGTCCATGTGAAATTCCTATAGGCTGATGAAGCGGATTAAGAGATTCAGATGTGTTCCCTGTCGGAGTAGATTTACTGAACAAGATCTCTGCAGTATATTCTGAACAGTGAGGACACAATGGGAGCTGAAGATACTGAAGCAGGAGCACTCCGATTGAAAAGTGCCATGACAAAGAAGAAAGGGGAACAAGAAACGGAATGGACTTCAAGAGGTATATATATGTGAGGAAATTGATGCGTAGAAGGAATCTTTGGTCAGACAAGGGTTATGTAGAGTGGTGGACTCCTGTAATGATGCAGATTCTTGACAGAGGAAAAGTAACTTAAGAACTGTGGTGGTTGTAGTTTCTGGGTGGATATACAGCAGAAGTTTTGAATTTCATAATTTGTCACAGGAAATTGATTCAGAGTTTATGTAAGGAGCAGCAAGAATATCAAACCAAATGGAGGCAGTACATGGAAAGGATTTGTGCAGTGTGAGGTGTTCAGGTGAATCGTTAGATAGGTTTTGATTTTGGATCTGGGGCAATAATTAACTCAGCCTGGAGTTCTTCCTCCTGCAAACCTCATCATGATCAAAATTCTACAGTAACAACTTAAAGTTCTTCTTGAGTGAACTTCTAAGAGTTCTTGCTCACTTGTTTGTGGAGAGCATCTCACCCCAACAGCTACAGATGTGTAAAAAGTATTGAATTCCATTTAGGAAAACTGCCTTCACGTTGTCTTGCTGGTTTTAGAAAACTGAAGTTTCAGTTTCTTTATTTAATTTATTTTGTGCTCCCGCCAAATATTAATTTAGAATTGTCCTAACAGGCAGAAACTTCACAGACAAGTTTCAGTTTCATCGTATGGTGCAAGAATAAATTTTATTCTGGTTTTGAAGGTGATTTACATGAGCCAGGACAGTTCAGCTAGTTCAGTGACTAGGGTACTGATGCAGACTGCAATTTAGCCAGTGGGGCAGGATGTCTCTCTTCCCTGTAACATTAAAACTGGGTCCCACCAAACTATTCAGTGGATACTGGGGTTTATTCCTCTAGTATAAAACTGCAGGGCTTGAAGGTACTCAACTCCATCTTGTGCCAAGGTTAAGAACATGTGAAGACACTTTCAGACACAACAACTTCACCTGTATTACTGTTAACAGAAATGGGGGTTATTGAAAGATGTTTTGTCTGTTCATTGAATATGGTTGGCTAATGATGTGTGTAGCTCAAATGTAACTTGTGGAAGATAAAACCCCTATATCCACCTGTGCAAAGGTGGTCCTATTTTGAGTTCTGGGTTCTGTGAATGTCGTGATGGCTGCCTTCTGGAATGTTGCACTGTGTCCCGGCAGTTGTGAGCTTGGATTGACAAGGTTCTGACTGACAGTTCATAAGTTTTAAGAAAAGTGACTTGAAAGTTTTATAACTTATGCAGTTATTGCCTCGTCCCTTTCAAAGTTTTCATCATAATTAGTGGAAGTATGCAATAGCATTAACTCTTATTTTTAATTTGGTAATAAGTATGTAACATACACTAAGCTATAAGATATAGGTTAGAGTGCAATGACATTTAATGTTTCAGATTTTCATAGTACTCAGAAAATTGGGTCTCTTCTGTTCATACCAAATTATTTGAAGGAAAACAAATTGGCTAAAAATTTACTTTCAGTATATTCGTATCTGTACTGTATAATAATTAACTAGGGCATTTTATGTGAGGCATGTATATAAATGATCTCAACCTGCGCTATGTAACCTAAACATATTTCTTGTGATTGTAGGCATTCCATGTAACTGGTCCCATTTGAATTTATTTTAAACTTGCATTATTTTTAATTATACCACTGTGTAACATCTATTTCAGTACTAACCTTAGGTACCTTTTAATTAATTATCTTTTGACTTCTGTTTTGAATAACATGTAACAGTTGGCCTGAGGTTGGTACAATTGTACCAAAACATTTGCCAGCATCAAAATAAAGGGACAAATTTTAGAACATTAACCCTTTGAAGATGAAAATTGTCTAAATAGAATTTCAGAATTCAAAACTGTGGAGAAAAAACAAGTCTTCACTAGCACAAAGATTAGCTTGTTAACGCAGTTTAAGAAAGTTTAAAGTAAGAATTGTATGAAACTCAAATATAAAATGAGTTACTGACTGTTGAAGCACACGGATCATGCAGTTACCATTGGACTTCATTAGTTTTATGTGAATTGAAGATGCTAGTTACTATACATCAAGGAACACGAATGCTAATAAAAAGAAAATAAGAATGTTCCAAATAGCTACAAAAGTTATAGAAGGCAGCCTGTGTTTGCACCCCCTTATTCAATGTAAATATTTTGTAAGCATCATTTGTTTCTTGATAAAATGAATTCTACAGATGCCAAAATTACTAGAATCAGAATAGTATTTTTGATACAAAAAGTATTGAAGTTCTTGGTTAGCTAGTTGCAGGAGTTCATACTCTTCTTTGCATATAAATCCCATCTGGCATTTGCTCTGATAATATTGCTTGTTCATGGCTTGTGCCGTCTTCAAAATCCAAATTTCACGCCGTGCTAATATTTGCTTTTATTTTAATGAGGTGGTTTGTTTGGTTCAACTCGTTCCATATCATCTCGATTGTGATAAATATTTCTCGAATGCAACCTGGTGGCATTAATGGGAACTAAGATCGGCCGTTTGATGTATCTAGTTCCATCTCGTAGTAACCATTGGAACTACTTGGAGTTGCTGATTGGCATATATTTGGGTTTATATGCGCTTAACAGAGTTTAACTTTCATATTTCACCCTGTGGTTTAAGGCGTTTTTGTAGGTTGGGTATGTTTGTGACACAAGGTGGCCCTACTTTGAAACGTGTATGGACGTTTGGAAAAATGAGAAAAGTTTTATGCTCCTGTCGTCGCTCAAATTTGATTTAAATATATCCTTACGAAATAGAGTTATACTTGTCGCCACAACGTAAGAGTATGTATGGTAATTCTTGAAATCTTTAAAGATTACTATTGTTTTATTTTGCAGACGCTGTAAATAAGCAGTAGATTATTTCGGAATTGCTTGCATTGCAGAGTGACGTGTCAAGCATCTTTCATAACTACAAAACATTGTATCAGATTTGTGTTGATACAGTACCAACACCAACAAAATGTCTTGAAGTAAGTTTTGGAATGCTTTAAACGGTTAAGTGGAATGCTTAAACTAGTAATGAATTTTCAGTATTCAGTACTTTTTGTGATGTACAAAGTAATACTTCACCCGATAAGTGTGATTTGAATTCTCACAGTGGTGAAAATGATGATCATTTGAGTTGGAGATCGATACAGAAGAATGCAAAAGGAAACTGACCAGCTTACTTGCTTCTCTGAGAAGAGAGAAAACAAAATGAAGAAACCTACCAGAATGGGAAAACGTTAGTCCTACGTAATTATAGTATATTTTATCAAGTTTTAGTTCAAATTCTTTCCTTTAACTAACCGACTTAGAGTGCCAAAACTTCCCTTCCTTTTGGCTTTGCTGTAATCGGGTAATTAGTAAAATAAAAGAAAAGAATAGGTAATAATATTTCTGTATTAGAGGTGTTCATATTTTCCTTAACAACATTAACGTAGGGTAGCTTACATTTTCTGTACCTACGTACAATTTGTTATCCTATTTTTAAAGAGTATTCCCACTGTTCTAGGTGCAGATGAAGTTACACTAGTACGTGGTTTGCATTTGAAACGCTGCAATTTATGTTGGATCGGAATGAACCACGGACCACACAAGACACGGTAAGTTCATCTTTAAGCATACAATTCTTGCCAGATCAGTGACCCCTCCTGAGTACAGTATTCAACAATTTCATCACGAATTTGTTGTACCATCCTATTGCCTCTTCGTGGTCTATTTACCAAAGGTAAAAGACCCGTGTTATCTTCAGTATCGTGTCTCCAGGTTCCCGGTCTCACATGTCCTTGTACGTCTTCATCAAAAGTCCCCAGAGGGGTATAAAGATTAGAAGATTCTTCATGTAACAGAGAGACGGACAATGTTTTTTTTTTAGTTTTATGTTATTTATTGTATTTTATTTTATTGTTTATTTTTCAGCTACAAAGTGGGACCACGGATATACAGAGTCTGGTGGAACCTCAACAGAGTCTCTGCCACAGGTGATGTTACGGAAAGTATTGACAATCGACGGAGGGGCAGAAAAGTGCACAATTTCTACAACTTCACTGCCTCCAACTTGTCAGAAGCAACCTCCTGGTAATAAATGTAATACTTGCATATTTATATTATGATACAGGCAACAAGAAGTTTCACACAAGATTAAAAATTTGTTTATGAACTATCTGCATACTAAATTTCATTAATTGAAAGTTCTTTGTTACTGGAATCAAATATTGTATTTACCATATTAATAGAAGCACATATTTTCATTAATTATTATCTGGGAATTACATAATAAAGTTGAAATAATGTCTGTAAAGTATAAATGCATCAAAGTATATTATTGGAAGAGAAGTTTTCTTCAAAACATACCAGAAAAAGGGGGCTGTCTAGAAGTCAAGTAAATATTGTATTTGTTCTGGTACTACTATTCTTGATTATGGCTGAAACTTTGAGGTAATTCCGTACCTTGTCAATAGCTAAACTTCTAACAGACGAACGAGAATTACACACAGTTTGGTGCCTTTGTCACTGTCCCTTTGATCTGCCCTCTGCAGGACATCTCTCCAGAGAATCCCACTGTCAGCACAACAGTAAATGCCTTGCTACACCATAAGTTTTGGTACTCCACTTTCTTGCCCTTTTGATACCGTTGTTATCATCTCGTACATTATCATGTTGCGGAACAGAAGGTTTGCAGTCTCTGACCTCGCTCTTTCCACATTTTTCACAAGTGTTCCTTATTCTCATATTAGTTCTGTGCCTTCCCAGCTTCTTGTGTGTTCACATAATCACACGTTTTTTAAAATCAGTTAAAGCCAAATGTATATTTGCCGAATTCCCAACTCTTCTGTAATATCTACTTCACCGCCAAAATTGAATCAATCATTGACCTGTTCTTTTGAGAGCCATATTGTTTTTATGGTCCATTGTATTGTAACAATTGGTTTTTGGTGGTTTATGATCATAAGTATTTCTGCTGTATTGATATTTAATAGCTGCCATTGCATTATCTTTCCACTGTAAATGATAACTTTATCTCATCACGAGATATTTTGAGTCAGAAGAGAAAGTGATACTCGCTCCCTTGCAGTACTCGTGTATGGTGCAGTGTAATACTTCATTCTGTATTAGACAAGGATGGTTTCAGCGATGAAGATGGATGTCTTCTGTCATCAGGACGATGATGATGGAGGCATCAAGGACCTCTGAAATGTTGGCAGACTTCTACATGGTGCAAAAACCCAGAAGACTGCCATCTTCAGACTCACTGCCGTGAAAACCTCAAACCCTAAATAGTTTCAGTGATCTTGTTGCAGTTTTCATGGTCCCTTTTGATACACCTGTTTTATTCTGCAAGACCCATTTGAGCTTTGCAAGGTTAATGTTGATGCCATTCTTTTCTTCAGTTAATACCTGATAATGACATTTTGTTGTTCTAATGTCAGTTCTTGATTAAGAACTGTTTCTGTGGGGAACTTGAACACCGAGGACTGTTTTTATGATTTTTCTGTGACAAATTGTTTTTATTCTTTGAGCTTATCTGTATCCAGCAGTGAGTCACGCAAGAATATTGCAAAAGAGTATAATAACACTCTATTTTTATGACTGCTTATTTGGAGTTATTGTCAGCGGCCAACGCAGTATCACATGCAGAAGACAGGTCATGGTACGTCACAGCTGCAAAATATTTCCCGTTTTTGGGTTCTTCTGCATCTTTTGCTCAGCATTATACTGTGATGTTCAAAATCTTGATCTTATTAAACATAACGAATGCTTTATTTATTTATTTAGTAAAATTGTCGCAGATGTGTCCTAAGGAAACTTTCTTTCTGTTTGCTAAATTACAACTTTAATTCTGTAAAGTTTTGCGATAAATCTGCTGCTCCATTTAAAGTCACATACAGTTTTGGCATTATTCAGTTGGCACACTGCAATAATGGCCCAGTATTTTGTTTGTTATTTTACTGGTGATGGAAAACTGTCGGCAAAGTGTTCAACACCTGTTACATTCATGTTGTTCATATAGTATAGTGATTGTTTTTTTTAAATTAATTGTCTGGAATTATCCTGGAGGGGTTCCTCTGTCTAGTAATATATGAGAGAGAACAAAAGCGTATTTATCTGTGTGTTGCATATGTGTAGTGACAGACATGCATTAATAACTAATCTCAATTAGGGGTGATGGATTAATCAGGATCAAATTCTTCATTCCTTACTATATACAGCATTTTCATGTAAAAAAATTAGTGCTGTTATAGTTTTTACTTGAGTAAATTGCTCCTGAAATTTTAGTAATATATTGTTTGTTTATATGTAAAGAGAATAGAAGGGCACTAGGTGCATCTAAATTATTTATTAAAATGGATATTTGATTTGTCAACTTCTTTTATTGCATACACTGTAACATCCTGGATCTGATTTAGCCATGTGTGTATGGAAAGAGGGAGATGATTAAGAATTTAGCTTTACCTGGTGATCATGAAACCAAGGCCAGGGGTGGTATCACACTTGAAAAGTGGAGGATGTGGAGTACTGACATGTTCTTTGACACCAGACTCATGTAATATACATGTTACAGAAGTCAGCTTAAACATTCTGCAGGATTTGTCATCAGTCCTTACCTTAGTTGATATCCCAACAGAGATTGGTCTGGCTACAGACACAGGATTCATTTTACCGGGCTAGAATCAGCATGGTGGCAGCACTGTCATAATGACAGGAAACTTGAATTCGCAAGGGTTGGCAGCGTTGGAAATCTTGAGCACTTAGCTATAGTAAGCTTTTGCAGTTTTTGGCAGTGGTAAGTTAGTATATTATATGGTTTTATGTGGATGGCGTTCGTGTGTGGAAGTGTGTTGTTGAGAGTGATTATGTTGTAATAGAATACAGATTTTAAAGGAGTCGGTCGTTTTCATTATAGTAAAGCTTTGCAACTGTGACAGATTATTAGTGAGGTAAATATATATTTTTATTATCTTTCGGATTTCCTTGTTGGCTTCTATTTTACTAACGCTTAGAATGCCAGTTAAGAATTTGGGTTCCCTACGAATCGTGCAGACTGCAGGGAATTCACCATCTCTTTACTTTACAAAACAGTGGAGTTCAGCTGACTAAAATAACACGCAGTATTTTTATTGATGTGAAGTTCATTTTACTGCTGTAGAAAAAGTTCATGATTATGCCATTTCCTTTGAAGGGCTGCCAACTTAGTTTGTAACAGTGGCATTCATACTGCTACGGTATTCCCTGCGGTGTACTCATTTTAATCACAATATGTCATACATTGCAAAATATTGAAATGTGGGAAGCAGGAGAAAAATATGATTTCACTTCACTGTCAGATAGTGTAGAAGTATAATCACACATCCACATGCAGATATCAGTGGATGACGATGTTGTCTTCTGGCACAAAAGAACTGGTTTTTTGGGATGCAGTTCATCATTTTAATAAGGCAAGTTGAAATATCTTATGAAGCCTAATTCTGAAACATTAACCCTTGCTGTTCCATATAACTCCACTATTCCCTGGTATTAATAAAATGCCCTTTTTGGCATTATGTTTTAGTATGTTACATGCAGCAGCAAGAAATGTTTTATTTTGCTACAGTCTACTGTAGTAGGACTTTAATAAGAGCCATCATTTTACAATCATTTGATTCCTTGAAGACTGGTCAGCATGTTATAGAAGTGTGTACATCGTGTGTATTTTGTAGTACTGCTTTTCAGCGTTTTTAATACAATGGTTTTATGTTTGAGGTTTTCAAAAGGTTAAATTTACTGGAATCAAGGAAGGAGGCTTGAAAAATGCAATGACAGAAGTCCATAAAACAGTCTTCCTTGAAAATGAAGTTCATTAACTTAGAAGATATTTTGTTGGAAAAAGTTATGAAAAACGATCTTTACATTCTTTATGGGCAAATATCATTCGGCAGTGGCACCAATTTTGAAAAAACTGAATTATTTTATTTTATTGACTTGTTAAATTTGAAGAGTGTGGGGTGAAGTGTAATTATTTGTTGTCCTTTATATTTGTCCATTTATTGAAATTGTGATTGTGGTATTTTGGCCCTTTATTTTGTTGTTGGTATATGAAATTTGTTTAAATAGAGTCAAAATAAGAAGAATACTGAAATGTTGTAAATTTTTTCATTTATATTGTCTGCTCTTTTGTGTTATTTGTTTATAGAGGTATTTTTTCTAAAAGTGAGTCTAAATGTAGATATGTTATAAAGCCAATCCATCCTTGTAAATGCTACTGTCAAGGAAGATGCTGAATTAATAAAAATTATTTTAGGAATTAAATTTATTAAATTTTGTATATGACAAAAAAGCGTGAGTTTTCATCACTGTAGAAAATTTAGTGCCAAGTCTTTTAAAGAAGATTCTCAGTCATTAATTTTCAGCACAGAAGGTCCGATGCTAAATACACCATCATAACAGCATTAACCAAATGTTTGCAATTCCTGGCTACCAAATTTTGGTGATCGCCATAGACTTTTGAAAGAGGCCAAGTCAGTGCTGCCTCACTTCGATGTGCTTACAAGTCAGGTTCACTATAGGACATAATGGGTTAATTTCTTCCATCATTTGATTTTGGCATGGGTACCTGAGTGATAATATAGAACTGCGCTCATTCCAGTTGTCCTTGTGCTGAAAGTTCGGTGATTCATGCTGCCATTGCAGTTCTAATACTTATCTGGACTGCCTTCCCTGGAAACCCTATTCTGTATTGGTTATGTGTAGTAAATTATGAAAGTGTTATTTTTAGTGTTTCTCAGTGACCAGACCTCAAAGAACATGGAAAAGCATCATGACTTGAAATTAACTTACATTCTTAGAAGTTCTAGTAGACAAAAATCCAGTGCAGAGGTGAGATGTAAAATAGTTTTAATGGTTATTAATATCTGTTACATGACGTGTATATATGAAATTGTTTTGTTATTGTCATTCAGATTGTTCCATCAGTGGAAGTAAATTTAGAAATCCTTCAGGCATTTCTGTTGCTCAAAGAAACGAACAGAGCGGAACAACAACGGAATCCCTAAATGTGGTAGAAGAAATAACAGACCTGCCTATTTTATTGTTTTCTTTTGATGCCAGAAAGATAAATGAGAGACAAAATGACACAAGATTATGTTATAGACAGTACAGGAGCATTTTCACAGTCAGTGTAAATAAAACAGATGTAAGAAGTTGTTTTATTCTGCTCTTTGATTGCATTCCATTAAAAGCGTGACAGATTTTAAATATTTGGGAGCAACAATAATTAATCGAAATGATACTCATGAGGAAATCAGGAGGTGACTGTGTTCTGGAAACGCTTGACACTTCTCAGTTCAAAATACTTTGTCTTACCGTCTGATTTCTAAGAAACTAAAGATTAAAATATACAAAACAGTAATTTTGTATGGGTGCAAAACGTGGTCTCTTACTCTGAGGGAGGAACACAGATTGAAGGTGTCTGAGAAATTTTGTATTTGGTCTTCCATTCTAATAAAGACACATTTTACACATGCGTTTACAATTTAAACATTATGAACATGTGTAATTATGGAACTAATATAGAGAAAATCATTTTTGAAAGAAGTCCTAGTCGTTTGTGGGGCCAAGTTTATTACATTATCATTAAGTTCATGACGGAGATAGCAAGCACCTCTGAAACGTCTGTAGACTTCTACCTGACTACACGGCACAACCCATAAGACAACCATCTTTCCGTTTTATCAGGTACAAAGCTCGTAATGGAAACCATAAACGTAGTATGAGACCTTAAATTGCCAAATGAGGCGAGCTTCCTTTCACATTAATGAAAGAATATAACGTCTCAATTTGGTAATTTAAAAATATGATATTTTTTAATAAATTAATAATGTTCTGTTTCATTCGCAGTTGAGATTATTTGGTTCATAATGTTGTGATATCCGTTTTTGAAAGTGTTTCTGCAGTGGCACTGTCAAGGTTAATTGTGTGTCTCAGAGATGGCGCACGCATTTTATTCCAACAGCACGCATTACCAACCATACTTATTTTTATATACTTTTCCGATGATGCGATACAGAAACCATAACAAGCTAATTCCACGCGTTAAAACATTTGTAATTATAGAAACTGAAACTTTTGGGATGTATCCAAATTAAAATTGTTCGTTCAAACACTCAGCACAAGTCTTTAAGATTGTCATGCTGTTATCCGGTCTGTTCAAAGACTTCACGACTTAAGAAGTGTCACTGGTTCGTGAAGAATTAGAGACTCAACGTGAATCAAGCGTTCTGCTTCATGATTATCCATCGCGTCCCACAAAGTCTAATCGATTTTGCTCGCGAATTATCGCATCTAGGATTTCAGGACTCCATCACCGACAATCAAAGCGACATCTGATAGAAATCGCTTGGAAAGAAGGAATAGAAGGTTGGGGACTATGATGCGTGCACTATAGCAATCTGAAATCAACTTATTACATTTATTTACATATATTTTAAGCTTCTTTAACTTTAAATATACAGAATATATTACACTTGCTTAGATTCATGTAAGGTCTTACATCAGAGAATACCGGCCGGTCAAGGACGACCTAGGACTGAAGACGCCTGGCGTACACAGCGTTCCCTGTGAGTGCGGAAAAGTCTACATCGGCCAGACGGAAATCTTCATACTCACCGCTGTGAAAACCCCAAATCTTACACTTCACTTTCGTTACATATTATGCCATCCGAGAAATTATCAGCGCCACCTTTTTGCCAAACGTAAGATTTTGTAATCGAACTTTTCTGACCAAATTTATTTTGGATGGAGATCTCTGTCGATAAAAAAGTTTACGTCACAAGGGTAATTAGTGCGTCATAATATTAAATTTGGTTTATTTTTAACTAATTTGACTCTCTACTCTCACGAGTAAAATCATTGATATGACACCAAATATATCGATCGTCGTCATTCTGACCACAGACTTCGGCGAGACTCTGCATCTGACCATCTGAAAGTAAAATAAACAGCTCTGATCGCAGACAGGCTCAAGGTCATTTGTAGCAGCTGAGCTTTGCCGTGGGTTCAGTTGTCCACGGACCGCTGCCAGAACAGTTTCAAGTGCTCTGATAAAAGTGTCATGTGACCTGGAAGATGCAGTGTTGTGACCTCCTCCTCTACAGTGAAGTCAAGAATGAGAACAATGTGACCTGTGACCATCTACTAGAAGCAAACTTCCTCTCGAATTCTTGGTATGAAATGATTTTTCATCCCCTCCATCAACAAGACCAAATCTTCGTACGTTGGAACCAGGCGGCATCTATCTTTCGTTTCAAGTAAGTGCAGTGGGGCGCCTCGAATTCTGCATCGGTATTGCAGCAGGTAATCAGGTCGACTGTCTCGCCAAAACAATTTCCCGCCTGTTACCGAACCGAAGGCTCGCCATATTCTTTGCTATTCTGCGCCAGATGATTCCACGGAAGACTGTACTTATTCACGCTCCATTTTAATATTATACCGCGATCTGCGTCTAGCCGTACCAGGGAACTGGCTCTCATTGCGTCTATGATACCGCCAGCCAATCGCCTCAAGACGTGAAATGAATCGTCACGCGTGTTAATTGGGGGCGTGGCACAAGGCCCAGGTTCGTTCCGGCCTTCGGACCTTCTCACAGAAACGACCGATAAACTTCCACCTCGTCAGCCGAAATGCGCCGAATACATAAGAGAACGCGAGGCGATTCAACGATCACGAGGTTACACTCTGTCCATTCTAAGTTGGCACCCGCGGCACATGGGCCCATCCGAACATTCTTTCATTGTGAGCTTCATCGTCTGTTTAAGACAAACAACGTGGAAAGAGACCACTCGGAAGACCAAGGGGTAGATGGTAGGATAATATTAAAGAGAATCAGTGAATGTGTGAGGACGTTGACTAAATCCATCCGATCTTAACCACAACTGAAAAGTGGGGACACGTTTTAATGAAACTCGCCAAATCTCAGGACCGATGGAGAGGGACAGACAGACATCACAAAGCTGTTAGGCACGTTTGCAACTTTTCGTAAGGAACGTTCTGATATAATTTCTCTTCTTATGTGTGTCCCCCCGACACTTCCTTTGGAAAACTCATACAGAGTAATCACAACATCGCATAAAACCCGCGATTGTACTCACCAAAAAATTTTCCTCTCATTCTTATTTAAACCAAATGCGAATTAATTGGGGAAAAAACATGGCGGCTAATTGGGCTTGTTAGCGTAAATGACTATTGTCTGTTATTAAGCGACCTTTGAAAATACGAAACTGGTGTGAACAGAAGAAGATTTTAATAAAATTGGGCGTGTGACGGGGGTTATTTTGTTTTCTCTGAAATCTAAACTTCTATATATTTTCATTAGGGACGTTTTAAAAAAACAGCTCCAACACAAAAGAACGGCTTCCCCGAAACCAAGTCAGATCAGAGCAGTGCATTGTGACATACGGGCAGTTAGAGGAACAGGAACTCACAGAGAATATGATCGATCAGTGGGTCGATATTGACAAAGGAGGATTAGTGTGTCACTAATTAACTGTCGTCTGCTGCACGTACGTCAAAGCACGTCCTTCGTTAGGAAATTAATTTGGATAATGATTTATAACCTATAAAACTATAAACTTAGCCATTCATTGTAACGCAGATGATGGCGTATACACGGACCAGAATTTAAGAGTGTAATTAAACCTCTGACGTCTTCCTCGTGGTTTGTTTCGTCTTGGGACGCCGTCGGTTGGAAATCAGCAAGTTTAAAAAATCGTCAATAAATCATCATCATCCGAATCCCACAGATGAACAACTGAGTTTGAGATAATTAAAATGTCACAGATGTTAACAAGGCGATCAGGTTTAATGCATTTACATTAAGGTATTCCAGAAAGATTTAAGCTTTAATGAAATATTTGCCTTGCATCAAAATCCCGTTCTTTAAACAGGTGACTTAGTCGTGAGTTCATCACATTACCAACAATTACCATAAATTGTTGCCTCTGAACCAGCAACTCTTCAAGGTCGCCCTTCGATCGAGTCTCAGAGTCAGCTCAGCAAAACTGCGATGTCGTCTCGTGTTCTGCTCGTAACACGTGAGTAATGCGATGCTGATGTCAGACATTTGTCAGGGCAGACAGACGACGTGTGAAAGGCGTTCTCTCGAGAGTAACACACGGACTTGTTCACACACACCACGACCTCTCGACTCGGCATTTTTCCCTTCGAAATTGCACTTAAAGAACCAAGTCGCTTCCGGGTCCAATCTTCTGCGACTTTAAGAGAGTTTCAGAGGCTTTTTATATTCCAATACATTTTAATTAGGACTTTCTTTACACAGAGCTGGAGGGGGGCAAGGCCACTGAATGGAGTGTGTTATTTCTACGCAAATATGAAGGCTATTATGTTTCAGAAATAAATGCTTTTCTGGAAAGTGGGCACCTAGAAACGTATTACTGAATTGACGTACGAGAATCCTCCTTGAGAAGCTGGTGGTGGCTCAGCTGGCTTAGAAATTCTCCCATCGGAAAACTTGTCTCAAGATATCTGCGAGCTTCGTTGACGGCTAGAAATTCACAAGCCGAAGACCAGTCAGTGCGGGTGGGACGGGAGGGAAATCTGTAACGCTGTGACGTCATGCTCACCCCTTCCCCTTATTCGTCTCGGACGTAGCACAAGCATTGTCTTCTACTCAAATACAGCATCTATAATCTCAGAATAAAATAGATTTATATAATAGATGGCCCAAGGCATAATTTTTCTGTTCTTGCGAAGATATTTGAGGAACTGAGGGTACAAACCCGTAAGCCGTGTATGGATCAAGACTGTAACTGTCAGTTCCGACCCAGCGATGCGCTCCGCGTACTCACCTGATAGTTTTTTATATTCGTGAGGACCGTCGGAACTGGGTATTGCGTGATGTCTGTTGATATCCGTCGTTTATCTTCTGTTTTTGTAAGGTATTACGAATGTCATTATTTGTTGTTATATTGTTTGAAAAAAAAACCCTGATTTGTTGTTCATGGAAAGAAAGTTGCTGTACAGCTTACACCTTCTCCCACCCTCTTAGAAGGGCGCGTCAGTCGGCGAACGTTTGAACTGGCCGCCAGCCTCTTGGAGTCGCAATTTTTATTTATCGTCCTAACTGCAATAAATACATTCTACTTGCGTGGATCGAAATATATAAACTAACTAATAAAGAGAAAATATATTTTTAAATGATGTTATTGTGTCTAAAATATGTATCAGTAAATGTCGGAAGGTGGATCGTGATGTTGATATTGTATTTCAGAGTAAACAACTGATATATGAATTGCCTTTCGCCAAAGCATTATTATTATTTATTGAACAATTATAAAGACATAACTGAACCCCAAGTCGTGATTTCCTGCGCAGAATACTGAAAAGTTATTGTCGATTGACATTTTAAAGACTAGATATTTTTTGGTGGCTGGAGATAAAGTTTTGTTTGTAGTGAAATCTATATTTTAACCAAATGCTGCATTAAAGAGAAATTGTTCTGTTCATATAAGCACAACTAAAAGTTTAGTAACTGTAATAAACAGAGAGCAAATAATAATTGTCATGTGACATGACAGCAGTAACCAAAAGGTTTCGGCTAATGAAGCCACAGTCAAACTACGCAGTTGCCATTTCCCCCCCCCCACCCCCTACATTTCCCCTCCGCTCCTTGGGACTGCGTTGCCCTGTAACTTGTAAGACCTTCACCCACAGTTCAGCCTTTTCCATAAAAATCTCTTTTGGCTCTGGGGTGTTGGCCCTGTGAGGGTGGGGACGTTCACTGTGGTAAATTATTTTCCTTTATAAAACGGCGGACGTGGCTCCGGTGTACATTTTTTCTTCTTTTTATTCTTGGTCATGCAAATATATTTACTTACTGATTTGTGTTCTTTGGTTATTTGTTGGTCCACATAGCAGATTAATGCACAATCAAGTTAAATTAATTTCATGGGCGGTTGCCTGACAGTATCGTAGTCAGTGACGACCCGTCCGTAAGGCAAGCGAGCTCGGGGTGTCATATGAAGCGGGCAATCGCTCGTTGTGTCCTACGTGAGAGAAACATTCCTGCGCACGCACCTTCCGTGTACTACACGGCCAGCGCAGCGACTCACGCGAACATATCGAAATATCTGATCTCGGAATCCGGCCGCTTTACTCTCCTGATCGCTTCGCTGTAACCTAGGACAGCGCCACACAAACAGCCAGTTTGCTATTTCCGCTTCACCCACGCAACTCGCATTTAATCGCTCACGTAGGAAACCGGGTTAGAGCTGAAGAGCTGTATAATTTTTCAAAAAGTGAAAAGTTCATTCTTTGTGTTTATGAATAAAACTCATCATATAAAATTTATAAAATTGTTTATGTACATTTTTTTCCTGCAATAATTATTGGAATACATGGACATTAATTTAATGTTCTTGTATTCCAATAATTGCGCATCCAGTGCTCACAAGTCCTGTGCAAAGCAACACCCACAGGTGGAAATCCTCCAGCCCAGAGGCTTCCTGGCATCGCCGCCACTCCGGCTTATATCGGGCCACATATACGTAGACCCGAGCAAGCTGAGGCATGGAACAAAACAGAAAAAATTAGAAAACAATAATAAAAACATTTCGTAACTCACAACAAAGCGATACCCGTCACATCTGAAATGAAATGTTGATTTAAGTCAAGCGAGTGAATCGAAATTATGCTCTTGTATTATTGCTACTGTACTTACAAATTAATTGTGACCAAAGGAATTTCTAAACAGATCAACAGAAAATGGGTATTTACGAGCATCGATTAGCGGCTTAAAATGGCAGGCCAAAGTCCTCATATTTTAAACTGGAGTCTACTTATTACAAGCAGTTTTAAAAAGTCATGGGGGTTTCCCTATTAAAGGAAAGACCAAGTGATTCGAAGACTGACTTAATGCACACACGTTCATTTAGTTTATAAAGAACGCGGAATGTTCGGGCCTGTCAGCGAGGTTTTATGACACGCAGACTAATTAAATTGTCTGATCAGTTAAGCGAAATTATAATTAGCTCCAATTTCGTTCACTTAATGCCGATCCTAGTATTTTCTCTTTCATAGCAAATTTCCCTACTTGTTAGATCCTGCACTCTCCGATATTTTTCTTATTATCAGTGATTTATTTTGGTTTCCTTCTGGCCCCACTTTCTCCGCTCCTCTTTCGCCTTGTTTTAAATAATTTACACTTCTACGTAACAAGACTACGTCAAAGGTCACAGGATCTTCGCGGCAAAGAATCTCGTAGATCGTTCAAGGCTTAGGCAGGACCAGAAAGGGCGTGTGAGACAACGTGTCACTTACCACGAAATCGACAGCGAAGCCGGTCGACACCACTATCGGAGTGTAACCGTGGGAATCTTTGTCCCCATCTATCACCAAAGCCAATTTCACGGATAAGGTGAATAGCATTGCCGCCATTGCTAGCGTCTTCTTCACACACTTCAGCCTTGGGTGCTGTAATGAGAAAGTGTAAATATTTTAATCCCTGTGATCAAGATCTGCAATTGCGTATCCTCATTCATGATTTATGCGTCTCTTAAGGTCACTGTAGTACCGTGCACTTGTTAAATACCTCGGAAAAATAAGTTCTTGAACAGCGCGAACAGGCAAATTCTCGGAGACTTGACTTTCCCTCCATAATTACAATTGTCAAGGGATTGAGGTAATTCCGTCCTTGAACCTTTCTTGAATCTGGGTTCTCCCAGCAAGCCTCACTGCAAACGGTGTCGTCGTAGAGAACTTACCTGAACTGACGGTTCTGTACTACAGACCTTGAACTTGTCCACAAAGAAGTTGTGTCTGCAAAATCCTGCGGACCTCTTTGAGATGTTCTTCCACGAAGAACATCTCAGTAATGTGAAACTATTTTGGTTTCCTTCTGGCCCCATTTTCTCCACTCCTCCTTCGCCTTCTTTTAAATAATTTACACTTCTGCGTAATAAGACTATGTCAAAGGTCACAGGATCATCGCGGCAAAGAATCTCGTAGATCGTTCAAGGCTTAGGCAGGAACAGAATGAGCGTGCGAGCAACGAACACAGAAACCTAAGACTACGTGTCACGTACCAAGAGAATGACGGTGATGGCCACCAAGAATGTCAGGGTAATTACTGACGGGGTATGGTCTTCCTTCTCCCTCATCCTGTTGATGGCCTTTCCTTGGCCCCAGATGTTCAAAAACTGGGCCACCTCCGCAATGGCGATGCCCAGTTTCTTTTTCCACTGTAATGAGAAAGTGTAAATATTTTAATCCCTGCGATCAAGATCTGCAATTGCATATCCTGATCGATGATTTATGCGTCACTTAGGGTTATTTACCTCGGATTAATATTTATCTTTGATAATAATAAGTTCTTAAATTAGCGAGTTCATAAAAACGGTCTCTCGGCTTACATCGGGGAATTTGCCTGGAAGAACCGAGGAAAACCCAGTTTTCTAGACGAGTTTCTGCCGACATTCAGACCTGAGTCATTTTGATTTGCTAAAGTGTAAATATTTTAATCCCTGTGATCAATTACGTATCTTGATTGATGATTTGTGCATCACTTAAGTGCAATTTCGAATACGAGGCTCCCTTAAAAATGTGCGTTTTGGGGTTCCTGTTGCCACCCCCCGGAAAATCACGATTTACAAAAATAAATTGTACAATTCCAGAAATCAGATTTATTGGTGGCATTTGAGGTTCTGACGGCGGTGAAGACGTGGCTTAGTCATCGCACTCTTGAGCCCTGAATGGCTCGAGACTTCGATCTTACCGCTGGATCAAGGATCTTCTTATGCTGGGTGATGCCTAAGGCTCCCCCAGCAATTACGACTGCATAAAACGTGCAGTCGACCCAGTACTCGAATGTATCTAGCTCGCAGCAACATTCCAGGATCCACACCCATTTGTAGGTATGGCATCCCCAGATGTAGCCCCGAACAATCTGAGGCACGGAACAAAACAGAAAAAATCAGAAAATAAAAACAAAGGCGAGTCTGATTACATTTCGTAACTCACAACAAAGCGATACCCGCCACATCTGAAATGAAATGTTGATTTAAGTTACGCGAGTGAATCGAAATTATGCTCAAACTGGTTTCCTTCTGGCCCCACTTTCTCCACTCTTCCTTCGCCTTCTTTTAAATAATTTACGCTTCTACGTAATAAGATTATGTCAATGTTCACAGGGACGCAGGATCATCGCGGCAAAGAATTTCATAGATCATTCAAGGGTTAGGCAGGAACAGAATGAGCATGTGAGCAATGAAGACAGAAACCTAAGACTACGTGTCACGTACCTGCAATACGATGGTGAATAACACGATGGCCAACACAAACCAGCGGACGTCGTGTCCCATCTTGTTGGCGATCAGGAACACCACCTGGCTCGCTAAAGGGACGATTATGGCCCCCAGAGCGAGCAACCTCTGAAACCACTTCAAGCATAGGTGATGTAATGAGAAAGTGCAAATATTTTAATCCCTGCGATCAAGATCTGCAATTGCGTATTTTGATCGATGATTTATGCGTCACTTAGGGACACTTCAGCACCCTGCACTTGTTATTTACCTTGGAATAATATTTGTTATTGATAATAAAAGTTGTTAAATTATCGAGTTCATAAAAACGGTCTCTCGGCTTACATCGGGGAATTAGCCTGGAAGAACCGAGGAAAATCCAGTTTTCTAGACGAGTTTCTGTCGACATTCAGACCCGAGTCATTTTGATTTGCTAATTTTTCTCTCCATGCGTGTGTTTTAAGGGCAAATACGCAGTCGAATGCCTGCGTGCCTCATTCTCAAAGGAAATTCCGGACGCCGTCAGAGTTCTTTACGTGAATGTGGAGTCTTTCAAGGACGAAGAATCGAAGGTTTCCTTTATTTATGCTTCCACGGCATT
This sequence comes from Zootermopsis nevadensis, assembly GCF_977971745.1. Lineage (NCBI taxonomy): Eukaryota > Metazoa > Arthropoda > Insecta > Blattodea > Termopsidae > Zootermopsis > Zootermopsis nevadensis. The sequence continues at coordinate 6,335,283 of NW_028259153.1, read as the reverse complement.
TCTTAGCTTCTAGTAAAATAAGAATTATCTAAAACCTTCTCTGCATAAATTCGACTCTCCCACCTCTAGCGTAGTTTTTCAAAATGAAATTAAGTATCTCTGGCAAAAATCACGTGACTGTACCATTAGGTCCACTTATGAGTAACGTTGAGAGTAACAAATCAACTTCCTTTCGTCAGAAATTATTTTTAAGATTTGTTGCACGTTGTGTTATGTTATGTTTCCTCCTACTGCGTCGGCCGCCCGCCACGCCAACAACTACTTCGCCTCAGATTTTCCTCAGTCACTCATGTCAGTGACTGTCACAACTGCGCATCGTTGTTTGTGAAGAGAAGTAAACATGAGACATAAAAAGATTGTAAACAAAAAAACAGAATCGCTATCAATGCCCTTATCTATCACGCGTCGAAGTGTCTGACATTCTACGATTAATTATGGAATTATCGAGAATTTAGAATTACACTCGATCGGAGTTTTCTAAAAATTAAAATGGAGATAACAGTTCTAACCTAATGAGGCAACAAATCTGTGGAATTGTTCCTTTGCTATCAGACAGAACAGTCTGCGTAATTTCTACCCATCCCTCTCATCAATCGATTCCAAGTTTTGTCTCTGTTAATGCAACATAGGAAGAAAACTTTACATTTCACTTTTATTCGGAGGCTAGCCGGGACCTTCGCGATTCTAGGGAGGAAGCTCTGTCCCCATCTTCAGGGTTCTGATCTGACTGGATCCTCGGAAGTCGCCTGTGTAACTGCGTGCACTGGTCCCGAGCAGGCAGTTACACAGGCAACTTCCGAGGATCCAGTCACGTCAGAACCCTGAAGATTGGGACAGAGTTTGTTCCCGAAACGTCGGATTACTACCATAACCGGTTAACACAGCTGTTTGTCCGAGAAGATTTATTGAATTTGTTCCCGAAACGTCGTTTACTGTAACGCAGCTGACTGCCTGAGATTTTATTGAATTTGCTCCCGAAACGTCGCTTTACTACGGTAACCAGCTAACGCGGCTGATTGCCCGAGAATATTTTGATTTACTTTTTGAACCTTCGATAAATTGTTAATCCAAAAGTCCTGCTTGAATCCGATAATTACGCTCTTTGGAGAACGGTGGCGCCATCGAATGCCCCGTGAATGACATCCAGGGAATAATAAAAATAGATAGACCCTGTTACCTTTTTCCAGTCCAGCAAAATAACAAAGTGAGATTACACAAAATTATCATACGACCGATTGTATCCTATTGATGTGACCTTGGACCATGGTAAGGAATTCAGAAGACATGTTGGATGTCCTTGAAAGGAAAATACTAAGACAAATTTATGGTCCAAAGCTGGTAGATGGAGAATTGGGTATAATTATGAAATTTGTGAACAGTACAAGGACCTAAAAATTTTCCCTGTTTATTAAGCTCAAGAGATTGCGGTGGGCTGGCCATGTGGTTAGGATGGAGGATAATCGCGTATCCAAAAAGGTGACTCAAGAGACAATACATGCATATGGAAAGCGAAGAATAGGTAAACCCAGAAAGAGGTGGGGAGATGCTGTGAGGGAGAATGCCAATAAATTTCTAGGAATAAGGAAAAATAAGAAATGAATGGAGGCAAAGATTGAAGAGGCCACAGTTCAACTTTGAGAGGTTAAGGCTGGACAAGTTTTCTAAATTTTACTTGTTATTTCATCATAACCTGATCAGCTTTTTGATTTGAGGGACTGTACAAGTAGCCCTCGATTACGCCGGAGATGCGTTCCTGGACGAATCAGCGTAAATTGAAACTCTTTAATAATGTAAATCAATGGGTAGTCAATTACATGTGTTCCCAGCACCCAAACATCGACGAGTAATATAATGGAAATACATTTAAATCTATGAAATAATGTAAATAAAATAAAGGGAATTTAAAAAATATATTTTATGCACTTACAATTCGTTGGTCCCCGCGATTGACTGTGATCCTTTCTTGTGATTGATGTGTACAGTCATCTCTGCTGTTATGCGATGTAAGACACCGACCTATAGAAAACTGCGTAGCAAAAATAACCCTGCGACCTCCGCAGAGATTAAGTTAGTCCTTTGAAAGTTTAAAGCACCAGGAATGAAATTGCATGAGAGCAAACTCGCATATGCAAAATTTTGCATTTCACAAACGGCTTTTACCGATTCATCGATCTCATTGGAGCAAATTCGCGTTAACGAAACATACGTAATTGCAGAGATGACTGCTTTTATAATTTTTATTCAAAACCAGCGATGTAAGAATTACGATTTAGTATAAGAATTAGTACGAGAAACATTGTAAAAGGTTATAAGCAATTTTTTCCACTTTTTGACTTGCAGGTTTCAAAATTGGCGTTATTCTGAATCGGCGCAAATCGAGGGCTACCTGTACACTAACTTAAATAAAACACAAAACGTTGCTAGAAACCGTTTGTAATGGTTAAGGAAGTCTTACCCCGCTGGATTCATCTTCAACCCTTGGGTGAGCTGCTTCATCATTACGATTTTCAGTCGCTGTAGCCTTCACCGCCATGTTTTCTTGTTAAAGCTCTCCAAATTCTAAGCAAGGACCAGCTGTTTTGATTTACCTATGGTCACAGAGAATAATAAAAATCCATACATAAACACATCCATATTTTATTACATTCCATAGATCCCATATAGTTGCCAATTTTTAACAAGAATTTGAATGTGCAGAAAAGTCTGAAAAATCCGTAATTTGAAATTTAATGGTAATCCTTTCAGGTGTTCTGAATTCCTTGCAAAAAGACATTATGACAAAGCATTTTTACAACTTCAGTGGTTGGTCATGTTTAAAGGCAATTTTACAATAAAGTAAACTTGTGTATGGCCTCTTCCTAAATTAGCCTACATATTATTTTATTTTTCAGGCCTATTTACATTTGAAATTATAATCTTTTAGATCTGTGTCATAAGTATTAACTTGTTTTTGCCAATGATGATGACCACTTTGAGATCAAAACGCGTTTGGCATTAGTGTCCTTCAAACTGCAAACAGTTTTATATTCCAATACACTACACGGTGTGCAAGGTCTTAAGATTATTGGTGTTTCACCTTTCAACCACATGACATGGCTGGCAACCTAAGAAGAATTTTAGTTGCAACAAAAGCTCCAGGTCATACTGGCACTTACTTGTTAGGCTCCAGCTGCTATTACTACTTCTGCACTCACCATTAAAGGCCCAGGCTGCAATTGTTCCAGTCCTGAAAACAAAAATGTACAAAGTCCTGTGAAGACTAGTGGACTGGATTCCTGACATCACGTTCACCCTAAGCAACTTGTGTGGTAACCACTTTCATCTCCTAATTATGGTTACACATTTTAGTTAATGTGTGTTTACATTGCCTTTTCAGAAATACAATGATGTGAAAAGTGAGCGAAGGAAAATTTAACTAGGAAGTGGCTGTGCGTTAATTGAGCCCATTATCTCGGACTAACTTAAATCTCACATACAGAATGCACATGCGATATGTCCTATTGCTGATCTAATGCACTTAAAAAGTGATATGAAGTTTCTTAAGAACACACAACAACATGTGGGCCTTCAGCACATTATCTTGAGGCAAACACAGGAGACACAATTTGCTACTCAGCAGACTATGCAGGATCAAGCCTTTAGTAATGAATTCCTAGATTGATAGAAAGCAATTATATCCAAAATATCCTGTTTCCTGAATGCATACATACTCAAACAAATCAGCAGATTCTTGGGCAATGAGCTTTTTATTAAAATAGAGCATATTTCTAACTCAGCCCTCTCTTATGAAAATGGTAATATGCGTTCGACTTTCCATGTCCAAGTCACACCCATTTGAATACGGTACCAAATGTAATCATGACGCCACAGATGGGTGATGTAATAATGGCAGAACCAATCAGCATTGATATTTCGTTTTCCAGATGGCGCATATTACAATTCTCAGAATGAAGGTACACCAGAAATGAATCCTAACCTGCTCAACAGAAGTTAATCAGACGCATTCACCCCCCCCCCCAACCCTTTTGCACAACATTTCGCAAACTCATCCCAACCTCAAACAGCAAAAAAAAACATCAACTTACGTTGCAGCGTCTTAAAGGATAACCGAATGATAAAAGCGAAACCATAACGTTCACCTCAGTTTCCTTACTGCAATGAATATTCTGATTTAATACCTGGGTCCAAGACGCACAAAGCGAAGCAAAGCATGACCACACAACTACTCCATTATCTCAGACTATATGGTAGACCGACGTAAGGGCGGAGTCCTGCGGAAGCGCAAGACATCGTCTCTTGCTAGCGAGTCACTCTCACTCTCTCTCTCTAAACGTGTGCGGTAACCCAGCAGATGGCAGGATTTGCAGCAAATGTTGCAACATTTCTGGCAACGTTGTTCCAAGGAGTATCACAATGAACTTCACAACGAGTAAAATGGAAATTTGAAAATCGTAACATCAAGGTGGGGCTATTGCGAGAGGACGGGCTGCCACCCAAGGTCAAAGCAGTGCATCTAGGAAGAGACGGCAACACAAGATTGGCGACAGTTAAAGTTGCAAGGGTGACATAAATAAACTGTGTCCACTTGCACATGACTAGTGAAATGGGCTTTAAACAAATTAAGTGTGAATAAGTATATGTTTTAGTGACCGATGAATACGAATATCGTTCAACTTACACATCATTTTTTGTTTTGTTTACAATTGAACAATTTGGATTTACAAGTTATGTAATTTGTAGTAAATGTTGACATCCGTCAATGTAGGCGGAATGTTCGGTGTTCATGTTGGCAGCTATGTAACCGTAGCTATTGTACGATGTTTAATGTTGGTACGACTGTAACCTTAGCTTCTTGTCCTGTTCCGCGTTGTTCTTCGTCGAGGCAAGGTTGGTGGAAGTTTTATACGAGTTTGAAGTGTGTTTTAATAAAGAAATAGTTCACTGTAGTGGGACATACGCCCACTCAAGGAACAACAGTGTTACATTTAACTGATGTAAGAGACCATTGAAATAATAAAAATTTGTGTACATTTGTTATTGTCAAGTATTGATGAATTATGGAATGTGAATATGTAGAGAACGCCGAAAGTGCTGGAAAAGCTGAGGCGCACACTTGTAACTTAATATTCCTTTTATGCATAAAAGCGTCTTGTTACAATAATTAATTATCTTGCTGTATCTGGTTTCCAGTGCGGTGGAGCTGTTGTCCTATGAGGGAGGAAGCAGCTTTGAGTATTCAGAAAGGTAAGTTTTTATTTGTAGGTTTTTGCAATAAAATTAATATTTCGGGTAGTATTTCACCAAGTTCAACAGAATAGAGAGGTCATTTACGACATAATGAAGTAAAACACAGTGTTATATATAACTGATATACGGGGCCATTAAAATAATGTAACTCCTTCATGTTAAAATAATTATCTTGCTATATCTGTTTTCCTTTCCAGTTTGGTGTAGCAGTTATCCTGTGTGCTTGCCTGTATGGGAGGAAGCTGCTTTGAGTATACAGAATGGTGAGTTTTTATATGCAAACTTTTACAATTATATAATATCTTAGGAACTATTTCACCAAATTCAATGAAATAAAAATACAATTGGTCATAATGAAGTATATGAGTTATATATAACTGATATAAAAGGCCATTAAAATAATAATTTACGTACACAAATTCCTGTCAATTATTGATGAATTTGTGAGTCATCAGTGTGGGTTCAGATGTAACAGATCAACGATTGATCAGATCTTTTGCATTTGTCAGCTGTTAGAGAAAAGATGAGACAGTACATCAATTAATTAAAAGTTTCTAAAAAGCCTACCACTCTGTTAAAAGAAAAGTGTTACACAATATTCTCATTGAATTTGGTAAACCAAAGAATCTAGTGAGTCTAATAAAAATGTGCTTAAATGAAACCTGTAGCAAAATTCGAGTACTTAAATATTTATCTGAGACATTCCACATCAAGAACGGTCTGAAACAAGGAGATGCTTTGTCTCCCTTGCTGTTTAACTTTGCGCTAGAATATACGCCATCAGGAAAGTCCAAGATACGTAAGGAGGGTTTGAAATTGAATGGGACACATCAGCTATTGGCATATGCTGATGATCTTAATTTATTGGGGAACGATATGAATACAATAAAGAGGAATGCAGAAGTTTTACTAAAGGGTAGTAGACAGGTGGGGCTAGAAGTAAATTCAGAAAACTAAGTACATGTTAGTATCCTGTCAGCAGACAAGCCTGCAGAATCATATTAGGGTGGCTAATAAGTCCTTTGAAATGGTTACAAACTTCAAATATCTGGGAACAACAATAACAAATGAAAATGACACTCATGAGGAAGTTAGGAGGAGATTAAATTCAGGAAATATGTGTTACTTCTCAATTCAAAATAGGGATTAGCTGTATCGATTGGGTCCAACAGATTAGGTTTTACCTGAGGATGGAGATAGGCTTATATTGATTTTATTTAGTATTGGAGGATGGTTAATATCCAGAGAACAGTTTACTTCATAAAAATATTTTGTGTTCCCATCAGATTTCTAAGAAGCTGTAGATTAAAATATACAAAAACAATAATTTTGCCTGTTTTGTACGGGTGCAAAATATGGTTTCTCACTCTGAGGGAGGAACATGGATTGTAGGTGTCTGAGAACAGGGTGTTGAGGATATTTGGGCCTAGATGAGAAGACGATGGGGTATAGAGAAAACTTTATAATGGTGAGCTTTAAAATTTGTTCTCCCCCAGTATTGTCAGGGTGATTAAGTCGAGAGGAATGAGATGGGTGGGGCATGTAGCGCACATGGATGGGACAAGAGATGTGCACCGGGTATTGGTTGGTAAGCCTGTTGGGAAGAAACTGTTAGGGAGACCTAGGTGTAGATGGGAGGATAATGTCAGGCGACTGGATTTAGTTGGCCTAGGGCAGGGTTCTTCCCGTGAGTCGCAAGCGAATCAGTTTCAGTGCCGCTAGTAACAGGGAGCTGCGAGTGTTTCTCGTCGCTGATATATGTTATTACATTAATTGTTCTTACCTTAAATCACAAAAGATGTTCAAAGTGACTTCCTTGTGCTTGTAGGCAACTTCACATCTCGTTAACTTGTTTCGAAATACTCGACAAAGCCCTTCTGGGATATTGCCGAAATGAATTGTCGTTTCCTGTTCTTCTTTTTATCCAAAACTGATCCCGTACTACGTACACTCTAGAGCAGCGGTCACCAAACGTACAAAATCTTTGCGTCCTTCATCAGGGCGAGGCAGCAAGTACCTCTGGGACGTTGGGAAACTTTTGCCATGCTACACGTGGAAACAACGCAAAGGCAGCGGAAACCATGTAGCCCGATGTGCACTCCATCACATTTATAACAATTCGTAGTGATGATGTTACTTTTATATCAAATCACAGGATGACCGAGACACTGAAAAAATGACCACCAAATTACGTATCAGCTTTTGGTCCTGCCTTCGAACTCCGGCTCAAGCAGCCATTTGCCACGTTCTTTCCTTATACATTTTTCAAATTTCTGTTTTTGTCTGCAACTTTTATTGTTCCTTGCTCGTTCGTTGTTGACTTTTCTTCTCTCTCTAGCAATATCGTAGCCGAGTGATTGGCACGTGTTCGGGAGTTCCTGTGCTCAAGTCACAGCCGGAAGACAGTCTGTCTCGACAGAGGTTTGAAGGTTGTTTCTTTCGAACAATGAACAAATAGTCTTATCAGCCCCACTCGACGTGCATGTCGGACCTAACACGACATTGCTTCAAAACAAATCGCTCTCGCCGCTATAGTTGTACAGAACGACACAGTAATTGTTTTAAATTACAAATTTCAGATTGCGACCGGCACCCTGGCGCCATACTTCCGGCTTCGGTCTTTCACAAAGTGTCCCGTACCAAATTATTGTTTGCTCGAACCCAGAATCGCGCTGTCACAAGATACTAGAAAAATAAAAAAGTTTTTCAGACAAGAATTAGGTGGAATATATGTAGTCAGCACTTAGATTACTCTGACACTGTCATTTCAGTACATTTCAGGTTAAAAACCTAACTAATTGGATTTGAACTCTGAAATTGTATTAATTCAACCGTGCTCAATATATGAAGGGATGACAAGGTCCATCTAGATCATCGTCCCAAATATCAGAGAGGAAGTACCCTAAGGGATGCTGTATTAATTACTATGATATCCTGAATATAATTTATTCTAACCGTTTCACCGTCTCGAACCGGTTTGCTGAGGGGTCGCTTAACGGGGTGTAGTTATGCAGACTTAAAATATATTTTATTATAAAGAATGCAAATCATGCGTTCAAACTTCTGTCGCTCCATCGTCTCCTTCATTAAACCAATGGTCCCCAAAGTAGGGTGTGCGAGATGCTCGTGGGGGTCGCGAGATAATTTCAATTAATTTTGTTTTGTATTCTTGTATTGAATTTTATTTGTGATTGTATGATGTGATGCTAGATATAAATGCATACCGTGTAAATTATTTTTTAATATAATAAAATTACACTTAAATATTTGTTTGTTCCGGGGGTGCGTGCTACGTTTTTTTACTAAGTAGGGTGCACGACCAAAAAAGTTTGGAGACCCTTGTATTAAACCACTTCTGACTCAATAGACCCCACTTTTAGGCTGTACACCTGCGTTCACACAAAACTCAACAGCTGTGTCAATCTCGAAACACGTGCAATATCTCGACCATCTTAAAGGCAACTCCACAAGACTAAAACAGAAAACAATATCATGACTTGCCCACGTGGCCTTCCGTCGAAAGAATAACTAAGTACAAAAACACTTAGAAAGAAATTAGCAATTGGGATTTGTGAAACGCCTTGATCTTGCAAGTCATAAGTCGCAAACATCACCAACAATAGAATCCAGAAATCAGAAACTACCACATGTCAAACTAATACAAGCCGTAAAATAAAGTGAAATTAATGTTTTTTCAATAACATTATGCATTAAGCGTTTTAGTGACGAAAGAGTTTATTGTGAATGCAGTGAAGAAATTCAGTTTAAATTTTAGGATTTATATTGGTTTTCTTAAGACTGCAAAAACGTCCTTTAGAATCCGTTCACTGTTTCCTTGCCATTACATTAACAAAAGGAATTAAACGCATTTTAATTTAGAGTAACACTTGGTAACAATAATTTTTAAAAATATCCCCGGTTGTGTCTGGAGAGACTTTGGAAAATCACAAAAGCTGAGGCAGGACTGTCATTCTCCGAGCCAGGTTCTGAAACTGGGAAAGTTTCTGGACCAAAGAGGCTGCAGGGATTCCATGGTTCGGACGTTTTCAAATATTATTATCATTCTTATTTATCAAATAAATAAGGATGAGATGGGCGGGACACCTAGCACGGATGGGAAAGATGAGATTACTCGCATGAAAAAAACATTTTTTACAATACTAAGACGTTGACGGTAGGGTAATATTAAAATGGAACTGAAATTTGAAGTGAAGGAGTGGCATGGAATGTAACTTGCTCAGAACGGGCACGAATAGTAAGCTTTTGTGACTACGGCAATGAACTTAAGGATTTCATATAAAAATCTACTGTTTCCCTTAATGGGTTTGGCAGTCTTTATTGGTATGACAATGACATTGAACTAAACTGGTTCTGTCCACCAGCCTCTTGGAAGTCGTTTCTGGTGCTGTGCATGGGGAGGGTTTCTTATCAGGTGGACTAGAGGGCTGCTGTTGGTGGGAAGTGTGATACGGCAAGAGTTTTACGCTACTACACAGACTGAAAACATTAAGCAGTTAAGAGTAGCGTGTAGTTAGTGCACTTGTAATGTGTTCTGATAATCTAGATTAAATCACTGTGAGGTATTCTTAAAGCTGTTCCCATTAGAACACATGAAAGCCTGTTGTCTGTTGTTCGTTCAGTGGTTGTGGAACGAATGCTTTTAGGATCGGTCGTTACTCACCGCGAAACCTTGCGCATGCGCGTATATCGAATTCCTAGCAGGGATTTTCTCCTGATCTGTGGACTGAAAACATCAAGCCGTTACAAGTAGCGTGTAGTGAGTGCACCTCTAATGTGTTCTGATAATATTCTAGATTAAATCGCTGTGCCTCTGTGAGGTAATCTTAAAGCTATTCCCATTAGAACAAATGAAAGCCTGTTTGTTGTTCATTCAGTGGTTGTGGAACGAATGTTTTTAGAATGGCTAGTAGCAACTCGTCACTTCCCCCCCCCCCCCCCCCCCCCCCAAATTACATTTCAAAATTGTTTGCTTTGGTCATTTCAGCAATGTGGAAGAAGCTTACTGCCTTGCGTTACTAAGGATAGGTTGCAGTTCGTTGATCTTCCCTGGCGTGGCGTGGCTTGGCGTTACTTCATAGACCCAGGTATTAAATCAGAATATTCATTGCAGTAAGGAAACTGAGGTGAACGTTATGGTTTCGCTTTTATCATTCGGTTATCCTTTCAGACGCTGCAACGTAAGTTGATGTTTTTTTTTGCTGTTTGAGGTTGGGATGAGTTTGCGAAATGTTGTGCAAAAGGGTTGGGGGGGGGGGGTGAATGCGTCTGATTAACTTCTGTTGAGTAGGCTAGGATTCATTTCTGGTGTACCTTCATTCTGAGAATTGTAATATGCGCCATCTGGAAAACGAAATATCAATGCTGATTGGTTCTGCCATTATTACATCACCCATCTGTGGCGTCATGATTACATTTGGTACCATATTCAAATGGGTGTGACTTGGACATGGAAAGTCGAACGCATATTACCATTTTCATAAGAGAGGGCTGAGTTAGACATATGCTCTATTTTAATAAAAAGCTCATTGCCCAAGAATCTGCTGATTTGTTTGAGTATGTTTGCATTCAGGAAACAGGATATTTAGGATATAATTGCTTTTTATCAATCTAGGAATTCATTACTAGAGGCTTGATCCTGCATAGTCTGCTGAGTAGCAAATTGTGTCTCCTGTGTTTGCCTCAAGATAATGTGCTGAAGGCCCACATGTTGTTGTGTGTTCTTAAGAAACTTCATATCACTTTTTAAGTGCATCAGATCAGCAATAGGACATATCGCATGTGCATTCTGTATGTGAGATTTAAGTTAGTCCAAGATAATGGGCTCAATTAACGCACAGCCACTTCCTAGTTAAATTTTCCTTCGCTCACTTTTCACATCATTGTATTTCTGAAAGGCACTGTAAACACACATTAACTAAAATGTGTAACCATAATTAGGAGATGAAAGCGGTTACCACAGAAGTTGCTTAGGGTGAACGTGATGTCAGGAATCCAGTCAACTAGTCTTCACAGGACTTTGTACATTTTTGTTTTCAGGACTGGAACAATTGCAGCCTGGGCCCTTAATGGTGAGTGCAGAAGTAGTAATAGCAGCTGGAGTCTAACAAGTAAGTGCCAGTTTGACCTGGAGCTTTTGTTGCAACTAAAATTCTTCTTAGGTTGCCAGCCATGTCGTGTGGTTGAAAGGTGAAACACCAATAATCTTAAGACCTTGCACACCGTGTAGTGTATTGGAATATAAAACTGTTTGCAGTTTGAAGGACACTAATGCCGAAGGAGTTTTGATCTCAAGTGGTCATTATCGTTGGCAAAAACAAGTTAATACTTATGACACAGATCTAAAAGATTATGGTTTTTAACTGAGCATAAAACGCAAGTTCTTTACTAAATCGTATTTATGTAACACCTCACTGGACGTTGATTGCTCAGGAGTTGGTGCATTATATTGAGCACTTGGCTATTTTGTCCGCTGGTCTGCTTGCCGTTGTTGGTCTACGATGAGCCGTGGTTGCGTCGCCTGCGTCTGTGAACTCCAATGGTGCGTGGGTGTTACCGTTAGTTTTAAAAATGTATAGGATGTATATTAACTCTGAAATCAGGGTGGCCCACTATTGCATAAGAAATTTCGTACCTCGCCTACGGTAGTATTCCTTCATTCTGCAGAAAAGAGACGGAATCTTCCTCACTGTTAAGTGAATTCCAAACTTTTAACTTGGTACCGAGCAGCAATAAATAACTGAACAAACTAACAGATAACAACAACTGAGTATACGGGTATACTGATACGCATGCACAGTTTTCCGTCCAATCCAAGTCCAGATATTCGACTCTCCTGTAATTTACTTTTTTCTGTTTATTGCTAGGTCAAATAACACAATGATATTTTGGTTTTTACTAGTTTTGTATTTATGGGATTTTTCTAAAATTTCAGAGGATTTTACCTTTTGAGGCTTTGATCTCGTCCTCAGTGCTAAAGTGCTCAGCACCTTGAGGATGAATATGTTCCTTAGAAAATTGATTCTCTCGTCTTTCAACCACCTGGCACGGCTGGTAGCCTGAGAGAAATTCATTATATAAGTGAGATGCAGTGTTTGAATGTCAGTTTTATCATGCAGTGCGGAATAATAACTTTATTCTAATAGTGTAAGATAATGGAAAGAGATTGATTTGTATCCCAAATCATTTTCTTTCATGCGCACATGCTTTCACTATTTTACCATTACTGTTTTACTGTCTTTGCCTTGATGTCTCCTGTTTAGAGCCATTTACGTAGTGGAATCATGAATTCATGTCCCACGATTTAGTTCTGGTCTTCAGCACCAGATACCACAGGTGCCATAACTTGAATAAAAGTCGCCCGGCTTCTTATGTCATGCCACGCCTCACTTGAGTGAGTGAATGGAATTGAATTGTCTGTGGAACAGGTGCATAATGAAAGTTTAAAAGAAGGAAGAATCAGAAATAAATTTGTGAATGTAGACAATATTAGGCTGAATACATTTCACTGCAGTTATTTCTACAAAATTTTGATTTGATTTTTTTTTTGACAAAATAAAATGCTAGAAATGATTTATTGTTCTCAGAATTGGTGAGTTTCAAAACGGTCTCTTTCTGCGCTGAGCAATTTTAAGTCTACTGCCTTTTAAGTTTTATCATGAAAGTTATTAAATTCATCTTTTAATTACGTCGACTGGACGTGCTTAGGTTTGCGGTCATTGAAATGTGCCTTCACCGACAAGGCAGTTCTTCAGACCACATTTGTCTGACTGCGGCCAGAGAGATAGGATAATGTATCGGATGCTGAGGTGTGTACGATGCAACCTGAAAGGGCTGTTCTCATGGCGTAACTTTAGAAGTTCATATTTATCTGAAATATATAAAATCGTGCATACAAACAGAACAGTTTACACTTTGAAAAGCATTTAGTGCCAAACGTGTTTTGACCTCATGAGGTGATCATCAGTGCCAAAAACATGAATTCTTTAGTCTGTCTATTAAAATCATACAATTCACAAGACGATTGTATGTTATAAAGCGCTCGGCATAAAAAGTTGCACTTTTTGAAACCATGCTTCATGTAATACCACACTGAATGATTAAGCTTTATGTAAATTTAGTTAGCTTAATGTCCGCTGGCCTAAGTTGTGGTTTCCGTTGTTAGTCTACGGTGAGCCGTGGTTGCGTTGTCTGTGAACTTCAATATTGCGTGGGTATTATTGTCACCACGGCTTGCTTACGAAGCACCTCGTTCATGCTCGTAAGGTTCTTTTACATGCCGTAAATCTGCGAAATGGGACTGCTGGCTTTCATCGATTGTCTGTTATTGATCAGATTTGAAGCAGGAAAGTAACGAGCATTTTCATAATTTTGTTGATTCGTGAATCAGTATATGAATATTGAAAAATGCTCAAACTTATATTCTGCCTCTCTCTCTCTCTCTCTCTCTCTCTCTCTTTTTCCATTTGGATTTATTATTTAAACTGATCTCTGTACTCAAGTGTAGGAAAATTTCTGTTGCTGAAGCAAAACCACTTAACCCCAGTGTACCAACTGAGAGGATGAAGGAATAACATTCATGCAGCAACAAGAAAGTAGTTTTTCACGAATAGTTTAGATTTTTCTAGAGTTGATGATTTTTGTCATCTTCTTTATCCCCCCACCCCCACCGAATAGTCTGTATATACTGAGGATGATGTTATTAAATATGTACAAGAGTCCTATTACATTGAACGTATCAGAAATACGGTGTATTACGGTGTTCTGTAATTTTGATGAGAATATTACTAAAATGGTGAACAGAAATTGATTTAATCAGAGATAATGAAGTGGTTTTATTTGTTAAGTAGCATTCTATGTCTCTGTTTTGTAGTTACTTGTTGAAGTTCTTGGAGTATGTCATAGAGGGGCGTGCCCTTCTGGTTTGCCATCTTCATTCTGCTGACTTTTCTCAGTAGGGGAACTTGGGTTGCATTTGTTTCAGTAATCTCTGCTTTATACGCAGATCTTGTGTCGTCTAACGTCTCTTACACAAATTCAGTAATTTGGATTTTATTCTGGGTTATAATATGAGACCATGGAATTGTGTTTCATAAGCTATTAATTAATTTAGGAATTATCTATATTTACCTCATTTGATAGATTAGTAGTTAATGTCAGCCACGTCCCTTTGTATTCTCCTTTGATTTGTGGACGTAGAGTATGAAAGTCGTGTTGGTTTTTGTGGTTGTGATGCCATGTGGCCTCTTAGATAGGCACCAGTGCTTCAGAAGAACATGCCTCCATCTTCAGGGCTGAAGTGAGGATTTTGCAGAAGATGGAAATGTTTCTCGAAAACGTTGGTCTCTACGTATGAGTCCACGTGGTGTATCAACCAGAATGCCATGGACTTGGTCGCTGTTGTAACCATAAGTGGTCGGATGTTTAGTTGGGAGAATGGTGGAGATTTTTGTTGTTCAGGGTCACATTTTCTCGGTCCTAAGGACGTGTAACGGCCGAATCGAATATGGCGGCGGAAATATATAGCTCGCAAGTTATGTCAATATTACCACACAATACAATTACAATTCATGGAATTCACCTGCTCTATGATATGTATCCATCTACTGAATAAAATGTGCGTTCTAATAGGTAGGACGTCAGCTCGTTCTTGAAAGTCCTAATTTTCTCCACTTTCCTCATTTGAATTGGTAATTTATTGTATAGTTTTATTCCTATATTCACCGCACCTTTCTTGAGAACATTCGTTCTACAGAACTGGATACGGAGGTCCAACTTTTGGCTTGTGTTGTGGTTATGGATTTGAGTGTTTTGTTCTAATTCATAAATAGGGTCCAGTGGCTAACACAGCAATGAATCTTCGGGTAATTTCTTGACCAGCTGAGTGTCAGCTTCTCAAGTATTAAAGGTCACAGAGTCAGTTTAAAATATCATTCCTGTAGTGAGATTTCATGATAACATGATGGAGGCAGTAAGTGCCACCTAAACCTCGGTCAATTTGTTTCCCAGTCTGCTAGGGACCGGCATGGGTGTTGAGGGTCAAAGGTCTAATATGATGTATGGGATTATAGAAAAATAAATTTTTATTGAAAAAGGTATGTATCATGAAATTCAGTCAACTTCTAATGTGGCAGATGAGCCTGCTTCTTTACTAGATTCTCAATCCGTGGCTGAATTGAAGACAATGCCAAGCGCAATGGAACATGAATGTCCATATTATTTCTGTACTTAGTCTTAATGACACACTTGGTCGAAAATCCAGTCTCACAAAGTTATGTTGAGGGAAACGGAAGCAGAGTTTTAAGTGCAATTTCAGCTAGTTCGGGATATTCGCCTTTCAATTTTATCCAAAAGGAGGCAAGTGATAATGCATTTTTGAAAATATTGTTAAGCCCTTGATCAGCAGCTATCTGCAACAACTTGTCTTCCAAAGTGACCGGCAAGTCATCCTTCAGTGTAGTCAATGGATTATGGATCTATCCAGTTCCTTTCCGTGGATCTTCTTCAACAGGAAAGTGGATCTCAAAACGGTGTGCCAGGTTTGTCAGGTGTTCACTAACAACATTTTGTACAGACGAAACATTAAGCTCCTCAGCTGCATCGGCAATAGTTGTAGATAAGTTATAGAACATATCAAAGCAATTCTTTGAGACACGAGTCTTCCATGCTTTTAGCTTTCTCTTTTGTCCATCGATCTTATCCGCCGTAGTCAAACATGAATTCATTCTTCCTTGCATGGAAATGTTCAGTTCATTCAAAATTCCGAAGATATCAGCCAAATAGGCCAGCTTTGCTATCCAATCAACATTTTGAAGTAATTGTGACCAATTTGGCTTTTTTGCTTGGCAAAACTGCAAGCTCATTTCGGAGGTCAAATACTCTCGACAAAACTTTACCGCGTGACAACCAACGCACTTCGGAATGTAAAAGGAGATGTTTATGGCTAGCTCCCATTTCATCACATAATACAGCGAATAATCTTGAATTCCAAGCATTCCCTTTTATAAAATTCACAATATTAACTATGTCTGTAAGGACGCTGTTTAGTTCTGTTGATATGTTTTTGTCGCCAAACTTTCTCTATGTAGAAAACATTGCGTAGACTTACATTCGGGGGCTACTTCCTTAATTTTGGCAACAACAACTGAATGCTTGCCTGTCATTTCCGCAGCACCATTGCTACATACTCCAACGCAAAACTTTCAATTCAACCCACATTTGCCAACTATGTAGTCGTTAAGAGCTTTGGATATTTCATAACTGGTTGTATGTGTTGGTAGAGATTCCGCAAACAAAAACTCTTCCTTCAAATCGGCTTCATATTGATAGCGTACATATACCAAGAGATCATTAGTAATATCTTGATTTCTTCGAGTAATTGTGTCATTTGTTGGTGATATCTGAGCCACTTTCTTAGCAGCCGCGTCGCCAAACATTTCAAAGCAGACATCTCTGAGACAACCATTCACCAGTGTCTCGGCAATTGTAAACGGCTTCTTAGCTGTTCGAAGTGCAACCTTATAAGATGCTCGCAAAGCAGAAGTACTTATTATGTGACACATCAAAAATCTGTTTCTGACGACTTTTCAAATCAAAGCACTTCCTTTCAAATCGCCACAGATAACACACTGCGGTTTTGGTACTGCACCATCAGCCATGGCTACAAATCCGAACTCAATGTATGAAGCATCGTAATTTCGAGTAAAACTAGTGCGTATTCTTTTCATTGTAGCAGGTGGTTCAATGTTGATTACTTCGCTAGCAAATGATTGTGAAGAATCAGAATTTTCGTCGTCATTCATATTACGTTTCTTCTTAATGAACTTATCCATTGTTCCTTGCTTTGCCATCTAAACAAAAAATCCATGATACATTAATTAGTAAAATTTACTAAAACATGTATTCAAAGTTTCATATAGTTAGGGGCAATTTAATTAATGAGATTCTACTCTACACGTGTCCACAGACCGACAGACTGACATGACGGACGCCGATAACCCACCATATCACAAATGTTTTATTAAATAAATAAAGATGCGCTTAAAGTGGATCGTACATAACCTGGGAATTCTAAGATCTAAATTTTATAAATGCAATAATTATTTTTTTTCTACAAATTTAAGCGTTTAAAATTATGTATTCTTTAAAATGCTATATGTTTTAAAAATGTTGGAACCAATTTTCCTATTTGTTATATATTCTTAAGCTCCATTTATGCAGTGTTTTCAAGCTACCAATTATTCGATTAAATGGAGAGTTTAGTGTATTAATACTGCAAACTAATAAATGATTAACAAAAATCACAGGAAAGAAGAAGATAATTTCCACTAAAATGAAGTTATTATCAGTAGTAACCTGTCAAAAATTACTGTAAATTTGCAAACTCGCTATAAACTTCGAAACAGCAACAGTTGTCACAGAATACCAAAATAACTCGATTTTCTGTGACAATTGCTATGAAGTTACTTCGTAGCAACATGATCACAACTTTCATAGATACTTTTTAAAGAATTTGGCTGATTATATGTAATATGTTTATATGTTACTACGATGAAATATCACTAAAATCTCACCTCACCACTCTTTACTCATTCAGGAATTAGTAGAAAATGCATTTCTGCAGATTAAGAATGTCCGCGAAAAATTTTAAATGCGTCAAGACATGCCCACTTTGAGAAGCGCTGTAATTGACTACACGCCCAGTAACACAGAAACACTTTCAATACTACATTCTCATGCATATCTCCTCACACCACTGTTTATTCGTAAAATCCGGTTTTGTAATTTAAGGACACTTTAACTTTTTTAAACCATACCTCAGATGAGCGTGGCTGTATGCAAAGTAAGTGCTCCTTATGATGTGTGGACTCGTTACATTTTTGAATGATTTGATACTAAGTTTGGAACTGAGAAACTTTAAATGTACTTAGGATTTCATAAAAATTATATTGTGATCAGACGGATTAAAATAAATAATCGATATAATATTCACAATATGACGCAATTACACTATCTTAGCATTTCATGTTTAAACTGAGATGCAATGATAGGAATTTTATTTCTGAATTATAATATAAATCCCTGTTGTCAAGTTTGACTTGAGGTTTCACTGGATCTCATTTTTGCCTATTACAAAACGACATTGCTATTGTCTTGTCAATATTTATTATATGACTGTTACGTAAAACCATGAGGGCAAATTGTTCATAATAACCCTATTTATTTTCTGTTCAAGGATGTGGCCATTCTCTGCTGTTACTAAAATATTTGTGTCATCTGCAAATAAAATTATCTTTGATTCTTGGATATTTATTGACCGGTCGTTCATGTATAATTAAAATATTGTCGTCCCGAGAATTGAACCCTGTGGCACACCGTGATTCATTTCTGTTGAAGCTGAAACATGTCCTTCATTTGCATAGTTACTACCTTTATAGTTTATTTAAAAAACTTGTTTCCGGTGTGCTAATTAAGATACGCAATGCCTCTAACGACATATACGTATAATTTTGCTAATAAAATTTTGTGCATTAGCGAAGCAACCCGCCTCCGATTATTATTATCATTATTATTATAGATTGTTCTGTCTGACGACAGGTCCATTGTTAAAACGTGCGTTTTGGGATTCCTCTTGCATGGGCCACCCCCCCGGAAAATCACGATTTACGAAGATAAAGTGTTAGTTATTTCCTGTTACTCCTGGTGGAGCAGTGAAGACCTTCCATCTAGTTCTGTTGACAGCCAAGCGTTTCACTTCACTCCAAGTTTTACCAGCTTCCATAGCCTCTTCTTCCACCGTTCTCTTCCATGTCTTCCTCGGACGGCCCGGTCTCCGTGTTCCCTGCGGATTCCAGTCCAGTGCTGTCTTTTCAACTGGTCCAGGTTGCTTGCGCAATGTGTGGCCAATCCACCTCCACTTTCTTTCCTTAATTTGCTCGTCAATCGGTGGTTGATTTGTTATCTCCCACAGGACATCATTTGATATTATATCCGGCCACCTCACATTTATAATTTGCCGCAAACACCGGTTGGTGAAGACTTGTAACCGATTAACAATAGCTTTTGTAACCTTCCATGTTTCACAGCTATAGAGGAGAACTGACTTCACATTGCTATTGAACAGTCTAAGCTTGGTTCGTCTCGAGATGTTCTTGTTTCGCCAGACGGGATAAAGTTGAACGAAGGCTCCATTTGCCTTCTTTACATCCTCTTCTGCCCCTCCATCTTTCCCGACCATACGGCCTAGATATACAAAGGAGTCCACTTGTTCCACTTATTCTCCAAGCGCTGTTAGTTTTGTCTCATTTTCAGATGGAATTCTCATCTCCTTTGCCTTTTGGATGTTGATCTTTAACCCTGCAATCTCTGCTTCCTTTTGCAATCTTGCTAGCTTTGTGTCCATATCCTGAAATCTTTGCGAGAGCAGACAGATATCATCCGCAAAATCGAGGTCTTCGAGCCTATCTTGTATTCCCCATTGAATACCTCTTCTGCCACCTTCAACAACTTTCTTCATTACTCTATCCAAAACCAGCAAGAATAAGGTACATATATTCATTTTCACAGTCTATACACAAACTTATTTAAAATGATGTTGTTAAAATATTATAACATTTATAGTATAAAATATATTATGTTATATTTATGGCGCTCTTTTATCGTAGTACGACATTACATTATTCAGCGCTTCTATTTTTGAACGACATGTTTCGATGTTTTATGACATCATCTTCAGGTTTATATCAATCTATATTATTTTAAAACTATTATACATTTTGATGCATTGCATTTATTGATCTTTTGGTATGTTTGTAGAATTTTCCGTCTTCATAATGATCTGGTGTCTGTATTCAGACGTTCATTATCTGTGGAATTAATTTCCAAGTATTATTATGCAAATGAGTATGGAATTGACATAGGGAATAAATACAAAAAGAATAAGGTAGGTGACAAGATACGTCCCTGCCTCACCCCAGCATTTGTTTGGATAGGTTCAGTGAGTTTTCCATTGTGCAAGACTCTGCATTCATATGCTTCATACATCTCTTCCATGATATTGGTAATCTTTGATGGTATTCTATGTTCTTCCACAGTATTCCACATCACTCTCCTGTTGGCCGAATCAAACGCTTTCTCAAAATCGATAAACGTAAGGTAGAGAGTACTCCTCCATTCTGCACTCTGCTCTAGTATTATGCGGAGTGTGTTGATAAGATCGACACAACTTCGATGTTTTCTGAACCCTGCTTGCTCTTTCCTTAATTTTTCTTCCACGGATTCTTTAATTCGGTTTAGGATTATTCTTGAGAGCACTTTACTCGGTACTGACATGAGAGTGATGCCCCGCCAATTATTACAATTGGTAATATCCCCTTTCTTTGGTAACTTGACAATCAGGCCTCCAGACATCCAGTCCTTTGGTAGTTTCTCTTCTGTCCATATCTTCTCAAGCAGTGGGTGAAGTAGATTCACAGTGGTGTCGATGTCTACTTTAAGCACCTCAGGTGTAATATTATCCATTCCTGGAGCCTTTTCATTATTTATCTGTTTGAGGCTACTTTGATTTCAGCCTTTGTTGGTACATTTATACCGATTCTACAATCAGTTTCTACCACATTTTCTCGCGTCACCCCTCCGTCCTGTCGATCTCTGTTTAGGACTTCAGAGAAATATTCCTTCCATCTCTTGAGATGATCTTCTTCTGTTGTCAATAGTTGACCATCCTTACTTCTCACAGGTCTATTCTTGCTGAAGCCTTTCCTAGCTAACATCTTGGTTATACTACAGAGTTCTTTGGCATCTCCCCTTGCTGCAGCCGTCTCAGCTCTCTGGGCCTGTTCATCCACCCACATTCTCTTATCAGTTCTCACACTTCTCTTTACTAGGCGGTCAGTAATTGTGTATTCAGTTTGGATCCGGGCTTTTTGTTGCCGTGTTTTGCTCATATTTAGTTGTGCTTTGAGCTCCTTTCTATCACCTATTAACTTCCATGTATTTTCAGACATCCAATCTTTCTTAAAATAATTTTTGAAGCCCAAGACATGTTCACTCACACTGCAATAGATATCCTTAACCTGAGTCCCTGTACTTTCAATATCGGTTTCCTCTACTTCTTGTAATGCTTCATAGCGGTTTTTTTAGCTCTAAGTGAAATTCTTCTTTTTTTGCTGATGTCCTAAGTTGTTTCACATCATATCGTTGGTTCCGTTGTTCAAACCTTCTACCTGTAGCCATGATTTTTAATCGGAAGTCTGCGACAACAAGATGGTGGTCACTGCTGATATCAGCTCCGCGTTTATTCCTCACATCCATCAATAATCTTCTAAATTTTTTACTCAGTGCTATTTGATCAATTTGGTTTTCTGTTTTGTGATCCGGAGATACCCAAGTGATCTTATGGCAATTCTTATGAGGGAATATTGTACCTCCAATCACCAAATCATGGCTGGCACAAAAGTTTGCAAACATGTCTCCATTTTGATTCATTTCCCCAATGCCATGAACTCCCATTACCTGCTCCATGCCTTCATTTCTGTCCCCAACTTTTGCATTCAGATCTCCCATAACAATCAAAACATCCTTTTTGCAGGTTTTCCTGACAGTGTCATTTAGGGATTGATAGAACTCTTCTTTTAGTTCAACGTCTGAAGTTTCTGTAGGAGCATAGCACTGGATGATTGTGACATTTCGGATGTTTGTCTTAAAGCGTGCCGTCATTAACCTGTCTGATAAGGGTTGCCATTCCATAAGGCTTCTTTTTGCTCCTTTTGTCAACAAGAGACCAACTCCGTTCCTATGTTCTGCATCTTCTGCAGTAGGTCCTGAGTACAAGAATGTCAGCCCATCTTGTGTTTGCATTTCTCCAAAGTCTGGCCATCTCACTTCACTAACCCCAAGGATATCCAATCTGTCTTTCAGCATCTCCTTTGTAACCTGCTTTAATCTGCTGGTTTCTCTCAAAGTTCTCACGTTCCAAAAACCTATTTTCGTGGTCCTTTTCATTCCAAAAGTCGTCAACACTGAATCTATCCGGCTGTCTTTTTTTGCTGTTTCCGTAACAAGAAATTTTACAGGTCTGGTTGTTAGCCCTACGCCAACCCCCAGCCATCCTGGAGGACCGATGTTTTCTGTCGGGGTTGTCTCCCTTAGCTGGTAGGTCCCCATTTTAAAGCGTCGGGAACTCGCTTTTTAGCCCTTACATGACTTAGCCGTGTACACAGAGTGTACCCGTTGCCCAGGAGCCATGACGTGGACATGCATGCATCGGACTTAGTAGGAATAAATGGCATTTCCTGTGTTTTATTAGTGCACTTCCACCAGCAGGGAGTGCACCCACAGGACCACATACTACTCCTTAATAATTAAGAATGATTATATATATAAAAAACAATTATATGCTCATAAATATACAGTTAAAACACTGACTTGTTAAGAAGGCTTCCTTAATGGTGCTTACATTAGGGGGGGTGGCCTGAGTCGGCGTCTGTAAGATGTAACTCTTATAAGCGCGGTGACAAATGTGTCTCCTACAGTGAGTATCCGAAAAGTGGGCCGACGTACTTCCTCTGTTCCTTGCCTTCGTCGTATGGATCCTGTCACTTACCAAGAGAATGACGGCGATGGCCACCAAGAATCCCAGGGTAATTACTGACGGGGTATGGTCTTTCATCCCCCTCATCCTGTTTATGGCCTTTCCTTGGCCCCAGATGTTCAAAAACTGGGCCACCTCCGCCATGGCGATGCCCACTTTCTTTTTCCACTGTAATGAGAAAGTGCAAATATTTTAATCCCTGTGATTAAGATCTGCAATTGCGTATCTTGATCGATGATTTATGCGTCTCTTAAGGTCACTGTAGTACCGTGCACTTCTTATTTACCTCGGAAAAATAAGTTCTTGAACAGCGCGAACAGGCAAATTCTCGGAGACTTGACTTTCCCTCCATAATTACAATTGTCAAGGGATTGAGGAAGCTTGACTGAGACAGCTCGGTAATTCCGTCCTTGAACCTTTCTTGAATCTGGGTTCTCCCAGCAAGCCTCACTGCAAACGGAGTCGTCGTAGAGAACTTACCTGAACTGACGGTTCTGTGCTACAGACCTTGAACTTGTCCACAAAGAAGTTGCGTCTGCAAAATCCTGCCGACCTCTTTGAGATGTTCTTCCACGAAGAACATCTCAGTAATGCGAAACTAAACATCCCTTTAAGTTTGTATCATTTGTCGTGAATACTGATGTGAGTGCCTTCCTCATTCGAGCCTCCATAACGAATGTTTGGATCTCGGTTCTCTTCAGGCACTTCTGCACCATCCCTTGGGTTGGCATGGGGTCATGTCCCCTGTGTCATTCCTCCATAGTTTGCCGCTGATGCGCGGTTCTCGCCATGATTGGTCTGGTGTCTGGAGTCTTACGGGTTGGCTTGAGGGTTCAAACCTCCCAGAGTCTGCTCCCCCTGTGACGTCGTGTGTGGTGTCTGGTACCGATTATGATAATTGCCTTTGCTGTTCTGTGGGCCGGGGTTTGACCCCCGGTTCCGTTCTCCGTCTTCCTTGACTTCCAACTTGTTGAGGAAGATGAAGGCTTCCTTAATGGTGCTTACATTAGGGGGGTGGCCTGAGTTGGCGTCTGTAAGATGTAACTAATATAAGCGCGGTGACAAATGTGTCTCCTGCAGTGAATATGCCAAAAGTGGGCCGACATAGTTCCTCTGTTCCTTGCCTTCGTCGTATCGATCCTGATACAAAGCGCATCTCGTCCGGGACTGTGTCTGAGGACTCCATAGTAGCTGTTACGGCTTGTATCTAGCGATGAACCATTGTTTGGCGTAAAATGTATTGGAATATAAAAAACCTGTGAAACTCTCTTAAAGTCGCAGAAGATTGGACCCGGAAGCGACCGGGCTCTTTGAGTGCAATTTCGAATACGATGCTCCGTTAAAACGTGCGTTTTGGGGTTCCTCTTGCATGGGCCACCCCCCGGAAAATCACGATTTACGAAAATAAAGTGTACAATTCCATAAATCAGATTTATTGGTGGCATTTGAGGTTCTGACGGCGGTGAAGACGTGGCTTAGTCATCGCACTCTTGAGCCCTGAATGGCTCGAGACTCGATCTTACCGCTGGATCAAGGATCTTCTTATGCTGGGTGATGCCTAAGGCTCCCCCAGCAATTACGACTGCATAAAACGTGTAGTCGACCCAGTACTCGATTAGCTCGCAGCAACATTCCAGGATCCACACCCATTTGTAGGTATGGCATCCCCAGATGTAGCCCCGAACAATCTGAGGCACGGAACAAAACAGAAAAAATCAGAAAATAAAAACAAAGGCGAGTCTGATTACATTTCGTAACTCACAACAAAGCGATACCCGTCACATCTGAAATGAAATGTTGATTTAAGTTACGCTTTAAATGCAGATTTAATTAATAGCTGTTATATTATTGCTACTGTTTGTATTATTATTTAGTGTTGACGACAGGTCCATTATCCTGCCTATAAAGAGCTCTCCAGTCTTGCCTATTCTCAGCTTCTCGCTTTAACTCCAGAAACTTCATCTTCTGTCGTCGGTTAGCTGTATCAGTCTTCTTCCCAGTCCTCGCTTTCCTTCAACCTCGCCTTCGATGATATCACTCAGTAATCCATTCCTTCCCATAATATGTCCCAGCCAGTTAGCTTTCCTTCGTGCAATCGCCTGCAGAATGTTTCTTTGCTCGTTGACTCTCCTCAATACTTCTTCGTTGGTCACTCGATCCGTCCACCTGATCTCTATTCTTCTCCATCTAACTAACTAACTAGATGGCTTACCGAACCCGAAGGTTCATCACCGAATTAACCAAAGCCCTCCACCGGACCCTGTCCTGGGCCAACAAAATCCAGTTTCCTTCAACTCCTATCTCGGATAGATCCCGCCTGAGATTATCCTCCCATCTACGTCTAGGTCTCCCCAGCGGTCTCTTCCCTTCAGGTTTCCCAACCAGTACCCGGTGCACACCTCTTGTCCCATCCATGCGCGCTACATGTCCCGCCCATCTCACTCTTCTCGACTTAATCACCCTCACAATACTGGGGGAGCAGTACAGATTTTTAAGCTCGTCATTGTGCAGTTTTCTCCACGCCCCATCGTCTTCCCTCTTAGGCCCAAATATCCTCCTCAACACCCGATTCTCAAACACCTGCAATCTGTGTTCCTCCCTCTGAGTGAGAGACCATGTTTCGCACCCATACAAAACAACAGGCAAGATTATTGTTTTGTATACTTTAATTTTCAGGTTCTTAGAAATCAGACGGGAAGACAAAATATTTTGGACTGAGAAGTAGCAAGCATTTCCGGAATTTAGTCTCCTCCTAACTTCCTCACAAGTATCATTTTGATTTGTTATTGTTGTTCCCAAATATTTGAACTTTGTAACCCTTTCAAAGGATTTATTAGCTACCCTAAGATAATTTTGCCCGCCTGTCTTCTGATGACGAGATACTAACATGTACTTAGTTTTTTCTGAATTTACTTCCAGCCCCACTTGTCTACCAGCCTCTAGTAAAACTTCTGCGTTCCTCTTTATTGTATTTATATCGTCCCCCAATAAATTAACATCATCAGCATATGCCAATAGCTGATGTGTCCCGTTCAATTGCAAACCCTCCTGCCTACCTTGGACCTTCCTGATGGCGTATTCTAGCGCAAAGTTAAAGAGCAAGGGAGACAAAGCATCTCCTTGTTTTAGACCGTTCTTGATGAGGAATGTCTCAGATACATATTTACCTACTCGAATTTTGCTGCAGGTTTCATTTAAGCACATTTTTATTAGACCCACTAGCTTCTTTGGTATACCAAATTCAATAAGAATATTATATAGCACTTCTCTCTTCACAGAGTCATAGGCTTTTTTGAAATCTATAAATAACTGATGTACAGTCCCACCGAACTCCCATTTTTTCTCTAGTATCTGACGAATGCAAAAGATCTGATCAATCGTTGATCTGTTTCGTCTGAACCCACACTGATGATCCCCAATAGTTTCATTCGCATATGGGGTTAATCTTGCCAAAAGAATGTTGGATAGAATTTTGTATGAGGTTGATAGCAGCGATATTCCTCGGTAATTACCACACTCAGTCTTGTCCCCCTTCTTATAAATAGGAATAATTATGGATTCCTTCCATTGATGTGGCATCTCTTCCTTATCCCAAATTAACTGAATAAGCTTATGGATCCTCATATGCAACCCTTTGCCACCTGCTTTAATTAATTCGGCCGGAATCTGATCAATTCCTGGAGATTTATAACTTTTCAACTTCCCAATGGCTAGTTCCACTTCATCTAAGCTAGGTTCTGGCACCAACAGTTCAGCTGTATGCATTTTAATCTGTCTAATATCACCAGTATTATGAACATTTAAGAGCTCGCTAAAGAAATTTTTCCACCTATTCACAATTTTTATTGGATCTGCAAGCAAATTGCCACTATCATCCTTTACCAAATTAGTCTGGGGTTGATATCCTTTCTTAAAGTTATTAATGCCTCTGTACAGGTCTCTGATGTTTTTTTCCTTATTATTTGTCTCAAGTTCAGCAATTTTGCCCTTCAGGTATTCCCTTTTCTTAGTCCTAAAGGTTCTACTAGCCTCACGTCTCACGTTACATAGATTATCCGCATTTGTTTTGTTTGGGTTCTGCAACCATTGAAATTTTGTTTGCTTCCTTCGATCTATTAATTTTGAACATTCTTCATCAAACCACGGTTTATTTTGCTTTCTCCTGTAGTATCCTAGTTTCTCTTTTGCTGAAATTTTGATGCAGTTTCTGACATTTTCCCACTCCCTGTTGATGTCCACACTTTCATTATCCTCATTTGTCTCTAAAATTTGAAACCTATTCGAAATTTCAACTTGATATTGTTCCTTTGCCTCTCCCTCACTTAATTTTTTCAAATCAAATCTTTCTGTGTCAAAATTTTGTTTAGTTCGTCTACTTACTGAAAGCCGCTCCCTCACTTTTGCTACCACCAGATAATGATCAGTGTCGCAATCTGCTCCTCTGAATGATCTCACATCAATTACATTTGTCTGCCTTCTCTTATCTACTAAAACATGATCTATTTGATTGTGTGTTCTGCCATCTGGGGA
This sequence comes from Zootermopsis nevadensis, assembly GCF_977971745.1. Taxonomy (NCBI): domain Eukaryota; kingdom Metazoa; phylum Arthropoda; class Insecta; order Blattodea; family Termopsidae; genus Zootermopsis; species Zootermopsis nevadensis. The sequence goes on along the minus strand of NW_028259153.1, from coordinate 6,307,898 downwards.
AGTCCAAGTGTATTTATGAACATCACGGTGTGGAAATTTTGTACTTTTTACAATTAAATCTTTTGACGTAGCGAAGGTCACTGCTCTGACGCCATTATCATTACTAAGTGCATGGAGACTCTCGCTGCCTATTGTGGGTTTGAAGACATCCTCCCTCCCAATTTTTGCATTGAAATCTCCTAGCAGAATTTTCATGTGATACTTGCCAAATGTATCAAATACTGATTCCAATTCTTCATAAAAGCTATCCTTGATATCATCGCTTTTGTCTTCAGTTGGGGCATGAACATTAAGGACAATGATGTCGCACCAACGTCCTTCCAAAATTACGTAAGACAACCTGTCACTAACAAATTCTACTCTCTTAACTGCTGCCCTAATTCTGCTATGAACAAAAAAACCCGTCCCTAGCTGATGATTGTCATTCCCCTTTCCATAGAAAAATGTAAAATTGTCCACTGGGATCGTGCCCTCCCCCTCCCATCGCACTTCCTGCACTGCCACTAAGTCTAACTTATAATTCCCTAATTCCCTACACACTGATTTCAGTGCCCCAGCCCTATAGAGGCTCCTAATGTTCCAGGTACCAAATCTCATGTCCTTTTTCAATTGCCGTGGTCGTGCCAAAGAGTCCGTCCTGATCCGAGGCTTGGTTGATTTTTTCGTAACACATATTTTTTTTAAAGGTGAAAGGTTGTTAGCCCTACACCCAACCCCCAACCTGGAGGACCAGGGTATCACTCTTAGTCTAGCGCATCTCCTTAGACCTGTCCGGCTTGGGTGACCCTACCATGAGCCGAAGCTCAGGCCGGCATAGCCCTAAGGGTCATTTGAGCACGCAAGCCTCCTCACCCGGCAGATTGCCTTCGACAAGGTGGTGATACCTTCGAGAAGGATTCTTCTCCATCACCACATTTCAAAACTCTCCAGGTATTTCTGTTCCTTCTTCCTGAGTGTCCAAGTCTCTGCTCCATACGTAACACTTCACTAGTTTCTTCTTCATCTCCAAGCCCAACTTGCTAGTGAGAAGTATCCTCTTCTTGACGAAAGCTGCCTTGGCCATGGCTATCCTTGCTTTTACTTCCTTGGTGCATAGGGCGTCCGTCGTGACTATGCTTCCCAAGTACTTGAAATGCTCCACATTCTCCAGCTGTTGGTTTCCAACTACGACGTTCAATGGTTCTGCTCTCGGTGCTGTCCTCATTACCTTTGATTTTTCAATGTTGATTTCCATTCCATACTCTCTACCTGTTGCTGCTTGTACAGGTTTTCGATTAGTCTTCTATTTCTCCAATCAATTCCAATTCTCCGCTGCGAACCCTCTTTGTCTCGGGTCCTGCCGCACCACCGACCCCAAAAGAGGCGACTGAGGAGGGAACTAATTGTAATCGGGCGCTGTCTTTCCCTTCTTTGGGGATGAGGGCGGTGCGGTTGTGGCTCCAAGCTGTTGGTAGGATGCCAGTTATTAGGATCAGACTGTAGAGGGCACAAAGTTTTAAGGCTCCCAGGAATATTTCCAACGAAATTGGTTCCTGGGACGCGGCAGGATCAGCTAGTCGCAGACAAGGTTTGGTTCCCCACAGTCTGTCGTATAGGAGTTTGGTTTCTCCTCGCTTTTGGTCAGTGTCCATTATTACGTGTTTTTGTTATAGAGGTCTCTGGTCCTTGCATATATGGGCCCTCTTTTGTGATTTGTCCTTAGTGGCTTTGATCGACCGGAGGCGGTACTGGGTATGGCGTTGATCCCAAGTGCTCCAGGACAGTCATATATATATCTCATCGATCGTGTCCTGCGAACGACACAGATGTGCTGCCTGCTTTATTTTGTTTATGACCTCCGCTGCATCCTTAGGGCCCTCGTTGGTGATTAGCCCTTCTCTCCACTTAGCCTCGGCCTCAGTATCATCGTGGGAGTGGATTGCAGACGATCCTTTCTTGTTTCCTGTTCAGTGAACTGGGCTGCGCCACTCCGGCTAGCCATGGATGGTTGGGAAACCTCCACTGGTTCGCCTATCGCGTAGTTGTTTTTGGAAAATCAGCGCAAGCGGGACCCCATTAACCTGGGGGTGGATCTTAGCCGCACTAGTATTGTGCGTTGTCCGGGAAAGGCCTCGACATGTACGGATTAAAATTGTACGCATGTACAACCACCAAAATAAAGGCGTGTAGCTTAAAACTAGGATAACAAAACTAACAGAATTCAATTTGTATCTCAATTGCGTCATGTTTGTGTTGATTGGAATACATATATTTATTTTGGCCGTCTATACACAAACTTATTAAAATGAGTTGTTAAAATATTATAACATTCACAATATAAATATAAAATATATAAAATACGTTATGTTATGTTTTGGTGCTCATTTTATCGTATTACGATATTACATTCTTGGCATCTTCATATTAGAAACGACATGTTTCGAAGTACTGAGACATCATCTTCAGGTTATCAATTCTATTAATTTTATAAACTATTATATGCTAAGCTGCGTTGCATTTATTGATTTTATGCGTTTGTGAATCCATCCATCTTTTTTAAGCATATTTTGTTAAATCTAATATTTGCGTTGCATTTTAGTATTTTTCGTTTTAAATTTAAGAATTGATATACGCAATTTATTTGACTATTATTCAATTTGTATCTCAATTGCGTCATGTTTGTGTTGATTGGAATACATATATTTATATGTATAACAGAATTTAAAAATGGCGGTGTAAAGGACCAGTTAAAATTTCGATTTATGTATTAGCCAAAAATAAATTAAAAATTAACATTCAACATTTATATGAAGAGTGGGCTGTGCCAAACGAGGGCCGAACTCCAGACCCTCACCTACTACATAGCTGGGGAACCTACACTGGTTATTAGAGGTTGCAGCCCCCCGATACGAGCAGGTAGCCTGCCCATAGTGCTAGAGGATTTGACGGTTGTAATCCATAAATGCGGGGTATATTTCTGTGGAACTTCTAAGTGCCATCAGGGAAATAGTCTTCTGATGGCGCCTAACTATACCCAACTTATCGAGACATTTTACGGTGTCAGCGGGGCATAGCTCCTCTAGTCCCAACAGCAATGGTCAGAACTTCTGGAGACGGGGCCGCCCGCTCCCGCTGCATAGCTGCTTCGTTTTCTAGTTTAGCAACTTTTAGGTACTCCCCATCTTCGTGGCGCACCGTCACGTTGACCTCAAAGACCCCGGCCCGGTTCTTTATAACCAGATCACGTATCTCATTATGGCGACGGATCATAGCCGCCTTAGTAAGTGTGCATTGGCCTAAAATGTGTGCGAGTGTCTCCGCCCGAGGCTGGTCCTGTCTCCTGCAGTGTTTGTACGTAGCTGCAGGGCTGTTGTAAACCGACATGGTTTTAACAGCGTGGGGTCATACAAAAAGGAGCATTTCAAGTCGTGCATCTCGTTTGGCAATGTAAGCGGGTTCTCTTACCTGCTTGGCAGCCTTGATCTTCGACTGCGCCGCCATCTTCATAGCGATGCGTGCATCCCCTCTTAACGTGACTTCAAGCTGAAGCATGTCCTCAATATCTTCCCGAGAGAAGACTCTCCCAGCCGACGTCGGCATCGGGACTCAGGCAAGCCTTTCGGTGTTTCTTGCAAGGGGATGGCGGAAGACCTACCGCTGTACCAAATGAGTCCTCGCACAGACGACGTTTATAGGCCAAAGTAGTTTTTGGAACAGTGCACTTAACAAGATGGCACTGAGCCGCGTGCTTCCGTTTATAAAGTTTGTCGCACTTAGTCCACTGGAAGCTTAATGGAAGTAAAGAGTGTTTCTCCTTGTGATGAGGAATAATATCACTTAAGCTAAGTGCGACGTAACTCCCCGTGCCACTGCGGAGACATGTAGGGCAGGAATGAGATTTGAATGGGAGCTTTATTATGTACAAAGCCTTGTCATCAGCGACCCCCAGCCGAGGCCGAAGCCTACGACGAAGAGCGGGGTCGTTCTCTCCGAAGTCCGAGGCTCTTCTTACAGAATCGAAAGCCAATTCATAACCCTCCAAGGGCGTCTAACCCCGGGGGATTCCTCCACTGACGTTTGGCCGACTCTCAGGTGGCAATGACCGGACCTAGCCAGTGCCCTAGGCATGAAAGCCTAGGGTTAAGGGCCGGAGTCATCCCTTAAGAGATTCTTAGTTACTCCCGCCGTGTACCCGCGCTTGCTTGAATTTCTTCATTTTGACATTCAGAACACGGCGGAAATCACATTTCGTCAGCACCCGCTAGGGCCCTCCAGTGCTAAAGTCTTCTTCTGCGCGCCCTTTGGAGTATCCCCCTTTTTTGAATCGTCCGCTGACAGATTAAGATACGTTTCGGGATGGACACCCCTCGAATGCGTCTCCCTCCGTTTCTTGTTATCTGAGAATTAAGTGCAGTCAGGGTCGCGAAGACGCCTGCATATTTGGTTCCTTCCCCAACTCTGGATGCCTCTGTATCTGGCATAAGCACGTGTTGTCCATTAAACGGCCTGAATTCCCCATTGGTGTTCCTCCGAACCCTAGCGAAATGAAAGACTTGTAATTAATACCAAGTAAGTAAGGAATTTTAAGCCCCATTCGCTGTTGTCTTCAAATCACAAGATTAGAACTGTCATCGCAAGCTAGGCTGAGCAAACGCAGGATCCAGCGACAATGCCCGTCTTGTAGAAGTCTGTTTCGCTAGCTTGGCGCGTGTTTAGTCTCCGCGTGACTGAAGTCTAGGAGTCTCGTTCCTGCGAGAGATTCTTTGGGTTAATTGTCGATCTCGTCAAGGTTGAGGGAGGAGTATCCTCGTATTGTTACCCCGTCCAAGGTTAAACAGAAATCTCTTCCGAATGTGGAATGTATCTTGCGTCTTGTCGGTGGCCTTCGCGTGGCCCCACATGCTTAAAAACTGGGCCATAACTGAACCCCTAGTCGTGATCGCCGATTGACATTTTAAAGACTAGATATTTTTTGGTGGCTAGGGAAAAAGTTTTGTTTATAGTGAAATCTATATTTTAACCAAATGCTGCATTAAAGAGAAATTGTTCTGTTCATGTAAGCACAACTAAAAGTTTAGTAACTGTAATAGACAGAGAGCAAATAATAATTGTCATGTGACATGACAGGGGTAACCAAAAGGTTTCGGCTAAAGAAGCGACAGTCAAACTACGACCTGATGGCCAAGCTGTATAATTTTTCAAAAAGTGGAAAGTTAATTTTGTGTGTTAATGAATAAAACTCAAATCATATATAATTTATAAAATTGTTTTTATATACATTTTTTACATTTTTTTACAATATTTGTTGGACTGTATACACATTAATTATTAATGTTCTTGTATTCCAATAATTGCACATCCTACGCTGACACCCACATGTGGAAATCCTCGAGCCCGGAGGCTTCCTGGCATCGCCGCCACTTCGGCTTGTGTCGGGCCGCATACACGTAGAATCGACAAGGATTCTCGTACGTCAATACAATAATACGTTTCTAAGTTCCCACTTTCTAGAAAAGAATTTATTCCTGAAACATGATAGCCTTCGTATTTGCGTAGAAATAACACACTCCAGGCAGTGGCCTTGCCTCCCTCCAGCTCTGTGTAAAGAAAGTCCTAATTAAAATGTATTGGAATATAAAAAGCCTGTGTTACTCTCTTAAAAGTCACAGAAGATTGGACCCGGAAGCGACCGGGCTCTTTCAGTGCAATTTCGAATACGAGGCTCCGTTGAAACGTGCGTTTTGGGGTTACTCTTGCATGGGCCACCCCCCCGGAAAATCACGATTTACGAAGATAAATTGTACAATTCCAGAAATCAGATTTATTGGTGGCATTTGAGGTTCTGACGGCGGCGAAGACGTGGCTTAGTCATCGCACTCTTGAGCCCTGAATGGCTCAAGACTCGATCTTACCGGGGAAGTCGTCGTGCTCTCTTGACAGGGGGCCTTTGTGAGGTGTAGAATTATGGCAGTGATACTGCCAGCTATTGTTAGGACCGCCAACCCAATCGCCACCCAAAGGCGGAACATCTCCCTCCAACCATCCCTCATACGCCAGTAGCGGCCGTAGCAGTGGACGTGGTCACATATGCAAATATAGACGCGTAAAATCTGAGGCACGGAACAAAACAGAATAAGGCATTTCTTAACTTGCATCTGAAATGAAATGTTGATTTAAAGTCACGCTCTTGTATTGTTGCTACTGTACTTACAAATCAATTGTGACCAAAGGAATTTCCAAACAGATCAGTCGAGCATCGATTTCTGTGCAGAAGATTAGCGGCTTAAAATGGCAGGCCCAAGTCCTCATATTTTAAAGTGGAGTCTGCTTATTACAAGCAGTTTCAAAAATTCACGGGGGTTTCCCCTATTAAAGGAAAGAGCGTGTGATTCGGAGACTTCCTTCGATCTCCGGGATCTAGCCACATTCGAAGACTGACTTCATTTAGTTTATAAAGAATGCGGAATGTTCGGGCCTGTCAGCGAGGTTTTATGACACGCAGACTAATTAAATTGTCTGATCAGTTTAGCGAAATTATAATTAGCTCCAATTTCCTTCACTTAATGCCGATCCTAGTATTTTCTCTTTCATAGCAAATTTCCGTACTTGTTAGATCCTGCACTCTCCGATATTTTTCTTATTATCAGTGATTTATTTTGGTTTCCTTCTGGCCCCACTTTCTCCGCTCCTCTTTCGCCTTGTTTTAAATAATTTACGCTTCTACGTAACAAGACTACGTCAAAGGTCACAGGATCATCGCGGCAAAGAATCTCGTAGATCGTTCAAGGCTTAGGCAGGACCAGAAAGGGCGTGTGAGACAACGAACACAGGAACCAAAGACTACGTGTCACTTACCTGCAAACAGGGGACAAACATCACGAAGGCCAACACCCACCCGAAGGCGGGGTGTGAGGTCCCCTTCATGAAAAGGAACACCACCTGGCTTAAGAGGCCGATGATTATATGTGTGAAAGTCAGCACCCACTTTACCCATGTTAGCTGTAATGAGAAAGTGTAAATATTTTAATCCCTGTGATCAATTACGTTTCTTGATTGATGAACAGAATGAGCGTGCGAGCAATGAACACAGGAACCTAAGCCTTCGTGTCACTTACCAAGAGAATGACGGCGATGGCCACCAAGAATCCCAGGGTAATTACTGACGGGGTATGGTCTTTCCTTGGCCCCCATCTTGTTGATGGCCTTCCCTTGGCCCCAGATGTTCAAAAACTGGGCCACCTCCGCAATGGCGATGCCCACTTTCTTTTTCCACTGTAATGAGAAAGTGTAAATATTTTAATCCCTGTGATCAAGATCTGCAATTGCGTATCCTCGTTCATGATTTATGCGTCTCTTAAGGTCACTGTAGTACCGTGCACTTGTTATTTACCTCGGAAAAATAAGTTCTTGAACAGCGCGAACAGGCAAATTCTCGGAGACTTGACTTTCCCTCCATAATTACAATTGTCAAGGGATTGAGGAAGCTTGACTGAGACAGCTCGATAATTCCGTCTTTGAACCTTTCTTGAATCTGGGTTCTCCCAGCAAGCCTCACTGCAAACGGAGTCGTCGTAGAGAACTTACCTGAACTGACGGTTCTGTACTACAGACCTTGAACTTGTCCACAAAGAAGTTGCGTCTGCAAAATCCTGCCGACCTCTTTGAGATGTTCTTCCACGAAGAACATCTCAGTAATGCGAAACTAAACATCCCTTTAAGTTTGTATCATTTGTCGTGAATACTGATGTGAGTGCCTTCCTCATTCGAGCCTCCATAACGAATGTTTGGATCTCGGTTCTCTTCAGGCACTTCTGCACCATCCCTTGGGTTGGCATGGGTTCATGTCCCCTGTGTCATTCCTCCATAGTTTGCCGCTGATGCGCGGTTCTCGCCATGATTGGTCTGGTGTCTGGAGTCTTACGGGTTGGCTTGAGCGTTCAAACCTCCCAGAGTCTGCTCCCCCTGTGACGTCGTGTGTGGTGTCTTGTACCGATTATGATAATTGCCTTTGATGTTCTGTGGTCCGGGGTTTGACCCCCGGTTCCGTTCTTCGTCTTCCTTGATTTCCAACTTGTTGAGGAAGATGAAGGCTTCCTTAATGGTGCTTACATTAGGGGGGTGGCCTGAGTTGGCGTCTGTAAGATGTAACTAATATAAGCGCGGTAACAAATGTGTCTCCTACAGTGAGTATCCGAAAAGTGGGCCGACGTACTTCCTCTGTTCCTTCCCTTCGTCGTATCGATCCTGATACAAAGCGCATCTCGTCCGGAACTGTGTCTGAGGACTCCGTAGTAGCTGTTACGGCTTGTATCTAGCGATGAACCATTGTTTAGCGTAACCATCTGTAAGTGCCTTCAAGGCCAACGGAGGTCTGAGTGGTCTGACCAAAATTGTTACCACATTCTGCTTGTGGCAGTCCGCGACTTTAGGTGGTACCAGATCATTCAACACATCGCCGTGACTTTGGTCAAGCCCCCGATTGACATATTCATTTGTCTGCTTCATGGCTTAGCCGTTCGCGTCCAGAGGGGTCTGTAGTGTGGAAGTTTGTTTCATTTGTCATGTTCACTGATGTCATTGCTTACAGCGCATATCAAATCAAAGAATTTCGTAGATCGTGAAGGCTCAGGCAGGAACAGAAAGGGCCTGTGAGACTACGTGTCACTTACCTGGAAAACGATGGTGAATAACACGAGGGTCAACACACACCACCAGGCGGAGTGTGAGATCTTGTTGGCGTCCAGGAACACCACCTGGCTCGCCAGAGGGACGATTATGGCCCCCAGATAGAGTAAACTCTGAAACAACTTCAGGCATATGTGATGTAATGAGAAAGTGTAAATATTTTAATCCCTGCGATCAAGATCTGCAATTGCGTATCTTGATCGATGATTTATGCGTCTCTTAGGGTTATTTATCTCGGAATAATATTTGTCTTTGATAATAAAAGTTTTTAAAGTAGCGAGTTCATAAAAACGGTCCCTCGGCTTACATCGGGGAATTAGCCTGGAAGAACCGAGGAAAATCCAGTTTTCTAGACGAGTTTCTGCCGACATTCAGACCCGAGTCATTTTGATTTGCTAATTTCTCTCTCCGTGCGTGTGTTTTGAGGGCAAATACGCAGTCGAATGCCTGCGTGCCTCATTCTCTCTCGTGAAGGAAATGCCGGACGCCGTCAGAGTTCTTTACGTGAATGTGGAGTCTTTCAAGGACGAAGAATATTATGGTAAACGCTGTATTCAATGATCAGATTCCAGCTGGAACCCAGTAACTTGCTGGGTGTAAATACTGACATGATGTTCGTTCTCTAGCAGCCTTCGTACAGTCCATAGAAAAATGTTAAAATTTTAAAAGAACACCCAGGCATTTAAACTACAATAACTAAGCTATTAGAAGGCTACCACCACAAAACTGTAGTTGCTTATGATTACAAAAAGGCTGTATGGTGTAACACATATTTTATTAAGATTTACACATTGTTTTTCAACTTTAAAACAATTAAATGCCAGAGAACGTAGAATACGAAACATTATTCTAGAAACTTACAACACAAAATAAAAAAATCACAATTCAACATCCAATGTTATACTAGAAATATGTGTAATACATAGTATTATCTTCATCATGAATTTAATATCAATGTCTATTTATTAGTAGAACCGTTCTATCTTTGGATTAAATATTCTTGTATTTTTAAAAACTTAAAATTTTCAATCAACAATTTGTTCCAAACCTTCTACAGAATATTTTATTTATATTACAACGCCTAAAATATAACAAACATTTTTACTCTACTTTTTGTCTTAATCATGGGAATTCTGAAAACCTGTTCCAAATTTCTAGTACGCCCACTATCTAGTCAATAATAATAAAAATAGACTTCAAAAATATAAACACATAAATAACTGATAACAACTAAGCAATTTGCTGCTATCGCCTGTCATTGCGTATGTACACACACGTAGCCACTATTCCAAAGCAGCAAAATAGTGTCACTGCGCTCCTATATGCATTGATCACGGACTGCTGAAGAACTACAGCCTGTAAGGGCTTGGGGGGGGGGGGGGAGAAATCATGATGCACCACAAAAATAATTTATATTGGTGAAGCACGACAGTTTAATTTTATAATCATTGCCCAAAAATTCTTGTGTTTTAGTTTTAATTTCAGATCCAAACTATGATTTGTCCCCTTTCTTCAATGTTAACCCTGAAGGTATAATTTAATAATTCATCATTGCAAATATTCTGACAAGAATGCCATAAAGATTACGATGGGGAAGAATGTGACTTGAAATCACTCAGATCACCATTAAGAAAGGTAAAGACAGCTGTTCGAATACACGCCATCGAGCAAATGGGGTAGATGAGATATGGACTCTTCACTACACACCCCACCTGTGTTTTGCCCCTAAAAAGATTACTCGTACCCGTTGGTAGGGGCCCTAATGCAGAAAGATTATTCAGAAGGCAGTGATTCTGATACTATGGTTCCCAACCTTGGGATACTCTCTTTTTATTGTGAATGAGCCCATCGCTGCAGCATAGAGCAGCATGTCCTTGTATATCGCTGCAGGACGTGACCAGCGCCTGAAGTGTAGCGCGTATGTAGTCTCTAGGAGTCTCGTTCCAGCGAGAGATTCTTTGGGTTAATTGTCGATCTCGTCAAGGTTGAGGGAGGAGTATCCTCGTGTTGTTACCCCATCCAAGGTTAAACAGAAATGTTTCTTCCGAATGTGGAATGTATGTTGCTTACTACTACAGGAAGAGAATGGGCGTGCGAGCAACGAACACAGAAACCTAAGCCTTCGTGTCACTTACCAAGAGGATGACGGCGATGGCCACCAAGAATCCCAGGGTAATTACTGACGGGGTATGGTCTTTCATCCCCCTCATCTTGTTGATGGCCTTCCCTTGCCCCCAGATGTTCAAAAACTGGGCCACCTCCGCCATGGCGATGCCCAGTTTCTTTTTCCACTGTAATGAGAAAGTGCAAATATTTTAATCCCTGTGATCAAGATCTGCAATTGCGTATCCTCATTCATGATTTATGCGTCACTTAGGGACACTTCAGCACCCTGCACTTGTTATTTACCTCGGATTAATATTTATCTTTGATAATAATAAGTTCTTAAATTATCGAGTTCATTAAAAGGCTCTCTCGGCTTTCATCGGGGAATTAGCCCGGAAGAACCGAGGAAAATCCAGTTTTCTAGACGAGTTTCTGCCGACATTCAGACCCGAGTCATTTTGATTTGCTAATTTCTCTCTCCGTGCGTGTGTTTTAAGGGCAAATACGCAGTCCAATGCCTGCGTGCCTCATTCTCTCTCGTGAAGGAAATGCCGGACGCCGTCAGAGTTCTTTACGTGAATGTGGAGTCTTTCAAGGACGAAGAATCGAAGGTTTCCTTGATTTACGCTTCCACGGCATTTCTTAGCTTCTAGTAAAATAAGAATTATCTAAAACCTTCTCTGCATAAAGTCGACTCTCCCACCTCTAGCGTAGTTTTTCGAAATGAAGTAAAGTAATTTCTCTGGCAAAAATCACGTGACGGTGCCATTAGGTCCACTTATGACGCATAACGAATAATGTTCTCAATCGACATTACAACCCGAAGCTAACACAAAAGCAAATTACGAAATTCAAGATCATGACGAGCGAGCATGACCTAGTCCACATCAAAGGCAAATGTTTGCTTAGCGATGAGTTTATTTATGGATTATTCTTTCTTCACAGTAGGCCTATGGACCTATGAAGAAGTGAGCCCACCAAATTTAAGGACCATTAAAATTGCATTCATTGTCTCTCTTTTCATTTATTTATCCTTGGGAGTAACCAGTCGACCTAGGCTGTGGTGCCTTTTTGGTTGCTGAGCGCGTCCTCTCTCTTGATGTCCACATCCTAAATACCAGGGCCTGTTATCCTGACCTTGTTAGGAATTGTGGTGTCTGTTGTCGAAAGTAGGTCCGGGGTTCGATGCTGCTGAAGCATACTTGGACGACGATTGGCTGTGATCCAACGTCTCCACTTTGTTGAGAAATGTCAGCGTCTGGTGTGTTTCTCGGTTGCGCAACGATCCATGGTCTTTGCATCTGAATCGGAAAGTGGCGTCGAATTGCTTCTAAGATTTCATTGCCGGTCATAGGATGATCATCAAATGGCGTAGCTAACTCGACTATCCTCGAGGCACCGGTCTTGATAAATATAAACACGGACCTTATATTGGCATGACACGTTCCAATATGGTAGCAGAAATTCGTCTTTGAAGTTCCTTATAATCCTTGACATTCCAGAAGTCCCTTTCAAACATTTAACCGCGTTAAAGAATTGCAAATGAGTGGGAATGTTCTTTAATTTCATATAATCAGTCAAGGATTCTTAATGAGTCTTCGAATTCTGCCCCGGCACATGATTGTTTATCAATTCACACCTCTCCTCCTTACTTACATCTCCTTTCGAAGAGTTGCCCGGCTTGGGTGTAGCCTTCGGTGCATTGGTTTCAGGGTTGATTTGGGATCCTAGCAAAGATGAACATGACGCTCGTCGTCAGGGGATGTTGCGTGGTGGAGTACAAGATGAACAGTGGCTTCCGGTAGAAGGATGCGTAGACGACTATTACATGAGTGCGTGGCACGTTAATAGACTTACGCAAATTGCTACTGAACAACCATTAATAATAAAACTTGGAACACTATAATGTCCAACAGTTTTCGATGGCGACACACGCTTTGTGGCATTACGAATATAAATGTCACAGACAGAAAATAGAAATAATATTCTAAGGTCGACACCCATAACGGGGGCCGGGGGATTAGCAAATACAAGTTTCATGATTATTCTCGGTGTACTTTACGACCTTTCATGGTCCAGTTCTCTTCTGTGGTAGCCAGTTTAGTTAAATATTGCCAGAAGCAACAGAGAAGAGACTCCAAGTCACGAATATGTACGTATCACGTTTCCCAATGGTACAAATATTCATTTCTTGGACTAGCTACGGGCTGGACGACCGGGGTTCGATCCCCGACGGGGGCAGAGGATTTATCCTCTAGCCTCTGCGTCCAGACCGGCTCTGGGGCCCACCCAGCCTCCTATCCAATGGGTACCGGGGTCCTTTCCCGGGGGTAAAGCCGGCCGGGGCGTGATGCTGACCACTCACCCCATCTAGTGCCGAGGTCAAGGAAGAGAGGAGCTGTACCCCCACTCCCCCCAAACGCCTACATGGCGTGTAGTGGGACAAACTTTACTTTTACTTACTTATATTGTTGAGTTTGCAATAATAAATGTTTATGCCAATTTCAACAATGGATCTTTATGCCAGCCATCCATTATGTAGAAATCCAAATTACACCTCAGTTGGACTTGTTTAAAAATATGATTTAGCAATTCGTGGTGTGATTAACCCTTATGGATGCACTGTCCCTCCCTGGAAGTCTTAATGCGGAAATAATCGCCTTTACAGGAAACAGAATTCACATAGGCTTCATGTTTTCCACGTCATTTATTTGTGGGAAAGAGTGGTCTACAGCAATATGTTTTGTAACTGAATTCTAGTCTTCACCATTAGCATGTAGTCGTGTACACTTTCCAATCTTGTACACAAATGGATTAGGCACTACACATTCTCCATTGATTGCAAATATGGTCTCCACGTGCTCACAACTTTTTTCAGTGGATGTCAGTGCATTAGGAACCAAAAGTAGATTTGTGTATTCACAGACGTGCCTCTGTAGTTGGCCGATAGATACCATGAGTTGTACCAAGTACGAGAGTTGCAACTCACCAAGACCATAGGACTGATTCCTACTTTGTCGATATTGTTAATCGCACTGTTTCCTAATTTTGTAGTTACCACAGACAGACATTAAATTTTCTTAGATGACACTAACAAGCAAATGCAGCGGTGAGGCATAAGCCTCGTGTCCCGCTGGTTTTGTTCTTCTTTCAGCCTCCCAGCAGCGCTGTTTCTGAGAAGAAGTGGTGCAGCCATGGAACTTTGCGATCGTCGAGGTCTGGGGACGCAGCGGGCACCAGCCAACATTTCTGGATATTTTCTGTTTCTGAGGAATAAGGAAACTTGCTAAGAGTTACTGAGGAAGTGTCTTGAGAGTATGGACTACTGTGACCACAGTTTCAGGTACAGGCATTCTGAAAAGTTAGTTACAGTTGAAAGTCCTATTCACTTCACTATGGCCTGTTACCAAGGACTGGGGAAACATGGGGTAATTTGAAGATGGCTGTCTTCTGAGTTTAGCACCATGCAACTCTTCGCCGTGGTGATGGAGGCAGCAAGGACTTCAGAAACACTAGAAAACGTATACCAGACTACACGGTGCTGCAACCCAGAAGACGGCCATCATTGGACTCACTGCTGGGAGAACCTTAAATCTAAGCTCATGCTACTTTTTATGTTAATACTTATTGACAATCTATTAAAATTTATTAATATACTTTTGGCTTTAGAGTCAGATAAAGAGTGATAATTTTACATCAACTTATTTGTACTGATAGCAGAATTTAGTTGTTCTAATTAATTAATTTAAAACAAGTTTTATAATTTAAAATCTGGAAATTTTGTGATGTTATGTAGGTCTGTGATATAAACAATTCTGTCATTAGGTAAATTCTTTGGTACAAGCTTTAATTGCATTCTTGGGGAGTCTTGGTAGTGAATGCAAAACTTGTGTTGAAATGTGGCCTAGTTAAAAAGACAGATTGGCCTGTAACCCCGTGTTGTGTAGTTTAGCGCAATTTCAGAATTGACATTGCCACCACTTTTGTGTACGTGCTGTAATTAATTATTCACTGTCTTCTGAGTCCTCGCACACATCACACGTGAAGTGAAATTGATCCATCACTCAATCAATTTGAGAGCATACTTCTTATTATTGTTGTCCAAATACAATCCACCACATGAACCACCGGGGGGTGGGTGATGGGGGTTGCTGGTATAGGCCCAGTTCGAGAAAGTATTTCTGCAGGTGGATTGTTTCCAGGCACTTCACACTCTGTTTTACTCACAGGCAGCACATCTTCAGTGTTGAGTTTGGGTTTTTATTAACTCTTCAACCACCAATACCAACCAGCCATTGACTTTCATAAATAAATGGATAGTTTATCCCTTCAGCTTCAATAACATCGTAGGCTGCCCATCTGACTTGATTGATGGTTAGTCCATCTGCCTTTTCATCAGTCATACTGCTTCCTTCATACTTTGAGCAGTGTATGGGCTTTTATATGCCATAGTCCAAAAAACAAAGGATCATAATCTTGTGGAAGCTAAGAAAACTTCTTCTAAATCTAAGGCTTTTGCAGTGAAAGCTATCGAAACTACTTGCATATCAGTTTGATGTGTTCAAAACACCTTCAACTGACACAGAAACAAAGACAATCCATGCCACCGCATCCAACTCCAAGACACCTCTATCTTGTCTACAAAATCTGGTTACGTGGATTGGATGATTAGGGAAGCCATCAAAATTGAATTGCATCCCAACCACATCAACAGGGAGGATGAACTTCGCCTGAGCCGGTCATGGAAGCCCCTCATTCACTCCCTCCTAAGGCTCTGGAAGCATCCCAGAGAGCATTGCTTATCCCACCCACCACTACTCTGCCATTTTCCAGACAAATCTGGCCCTGCCCAGTGTTCCCTTCCCCCCTGCATCTTGACCCAACTCCAGTGTGTCCCATCAGATGGACTCCCTGAAGCCCTCAAAAGGGCTGTCTCCTAGACCTTTTTTCCTTCTCTCCTGTTGGTCCCACCCCCTGCCTCATTCTGACACCAGTCCCCACTGGTTGGGATTAGGCTATTCCTTTTAATGTCCTGTTCCTATAAATCTAGCGCTTTCCTCTCGCATATCTTATTCATCGCCGTGATGATGGAGGCAGCGTGGACCTCTGAAATGTTGTTGGACATCTACCAGACGACTCAGCACAACAACCCAGAAGACAGTGATCTTCAGACTCACCGCCATGAAAACCTCAAATCCCACATGGCCTACTAGTAACCTGGCAGAATATTGACTGTAGAAATTAATGTGTTTGCCTTGACAAACTCAGTGCACAACCGTTATCACAATGAGTACTTTGCCATCTAGTGAGGGAAAAATTATCACAAACTTAACCTACAGTCAGTATCAGCCATCAGTGGATTTCAAGAGAGGAATTTTATACACTCAGCAATTCAATATGACTAATTAATTTGGTGAAAGCTCAATGGATTTCAGTGAATTTCAGTTTAAAGATGTCTGCTCAGGATTTACAAATAAAACTGAAAGCCTTAAACCGTCAAGTTCTGGATAAAAGTTTCCATTGCTGATTGGCCGTTGTTTTAATGTGTACTGTACCAGTCACCGAACTGTGTTATGTAGGAGTGTATAAGTGTAAAGGGAATTAGTGTTTAATCAGGCCAGATGGAGGGGTGAAGGTATCAGCAGACGTCAACTTGGATGAGCCAAGCACTCACCTGAGATGAAAGCAGCAACCGCTGTAGCTCCATTCCATAAGCCAAGATGGAACAGGACCAGCCTTTTGTGGGCCATTCATATTTCTTGCCTCAGCCTTCCGGAACAAAACTGTGGAACAAAGGAGACTCTTAAGTCGCATTAAGATTGAATGTTTCTTTGGTGTCAAAACTATTACCTGATGTGTTTATACTTTGTGTTTTAGCAGACACTGAGAGTGAAATGTAGTTGAGTAATTCATGTGTAATTTTATGTTTGCTGAGGTTACATTATGTTGTAAGGTCCTTACAACAGTCTCTTGTCTTATAGCAGTGTAAGTGCAAAGATATCTCTTTCATAAGTTTAACGAGTGTTTATCATCAAACACCATATGGCAGCTCGCTTGAACTTAACTTTCCAGAATGATACATTTTCTGATTCACCTGTGCCAGAGAAATCGAGAATATTGTATGATTAACCGTTTCTATAACAAAGTTGCACTTAACTGGCTATTTCAGACATTTAAAGAATGAATCGCTGAGCACAGTGGATATTTCTGACACACAATATAAGTGTTTTTGTTTTCAGATTTCAATGTTTTTATTATTTTTATACCATGTACCAGGAACACGTTGCTTGACTTTTTGATCACTCTGTATATACTAATTTTATTTGTCACTTAGCCTTCCAGTTAAATCAATGCCATTTAAAGAAAGTTGTTTATGACAAAGGAAAAGTGTGTTCACATAAGTGAGAATGTTGACCAGGAGCTATCAGTCAGTGCAAGCCGAATTTTGGCCATGATTAGGGTTTTGGAGATGTATTAACATTGTGACTTTATCTAAATCTGAAATTATTCTATTTGGTTTAATATTTCCCTACTGAAACCCAAGAGATTGATTCTGAATGAGTGTACATGGCCTCTGGCGCGGTATAAAACCCCGTAAGCCAAGAAGATATTGAATGGCCTCTGGCGTGGTGTGAAAACCCGTAAGCCAATGAGAGATAAATAGAAAAGGCGGATGTATCGACTTACAACACAGTGGTGTATCTTGGATGTGTGATACAAAAATCAGACTGATTTTGTAGTAATAAGATGTGTCATGACTTTGTATGGTAAATGCTATTGTAAAGTTTCATTTGGTTGAAAAATTAGGAATTTGGGGGGAAGACACATTCCTGTTAGTCACATGTTGGGCATTTGTTTTTTTATTTATTTACTTTGCCCCAAGGAGTCACATTTATTTCAGAACAGGCTGTAGAAGCCACACACCAGGCAGTGCTTACATGATGTCCTGGGCTCAGCATTCTCACACCTGACCAAGCTGTTGTCTTTGCATGACTTTTACTCAATTCCTTCCTTTGTCTGAAGAGACTGTGTGAGGTGATGTGGGACCTGCACTTGCAGCAGAAATCCTAACACCAAAATTTGTGCTGAAGAACCCCATTTCAGTTTGTCTTATGCCTGGTGAGGTACTGCCTATTGGTTGGCTGGCTGACAATTAAGTTGTTGCTCATCCTTGCTAGTCCTCCAAAGAGGAGGCATATATTTAAAGTTGTAAAATACATGATAGATCTGTTTTGTGTGAATTTCGGGAAAACATTAATGGGAGTCTATCAGCACATTCAGTCTACAGAAGGAAACCATCAGTAGCCATAAATTGTAAGTGATTATAGAAGTCTGTTTTGTACAATAAACCAGTTCCTATGTATGGGCTTGTACACTTTCTCTGATCCTTACTGTCAAAGCTCCTAATGTATATTAGGTTTCCCATATTTTTCATTCAACATTTCAAGCTTTCGAGGCTCTTTAAGGACTCTCATAGATTCACAGGTTTGATAATTTTGTTGTTTAATCAGAGCACTTGAAATAAATTGTTTCTTTGTTCTAGTACCATAATGTCAGAAGAGATAGAGTACATTGATCTGAATCATTCAAACAGAGATTCCTTTGAAACACAGGGAGTCAGATGATGTTCATAAGAACATAAAACATGCTAATGGTAAGAAAGTGAAAACTGTTCCTGGCCACTACACAAAGAAGGTCCTGGAGGTAAGACTTACAGTGCAGTCATACAATTTTAATCCTCGGAAGCTGTCGTATATTGTGGTGTGGTGCAGAGAATGAGTAGAGAGAGCTATTTGAGCTCTGAATTATGACAGGCTATGGACAGAAGGAAGCCAGGATGCTCGGAGATCTTTCTTGCTCAGAGCATAAAGTTGACTGCGTGCACCTAGGAACAAGTTACAACACCAAACCACACTGACATATTCTTCTTAGAGTGAGGAGATACATTACTATTTCATAGAGAATATGACTTCAGGGATTAAATTATTTGATCAGTTATTAGGCAGTGCCTGACATAGATAATATTCTCAAACACCTTTAGAGATACAGAAAATTATGTGTATTATGGAAACTGTTAGGAAAGATTGGATTTAGCTATTCTAATGTCTTGTTACCCTCTGTTCCTCGGTGTGGATGCTGTACTGTGTTTGTGATAGTAATTCCTTAAAAATGACTGGATGTTCCCTGTACTCCCAGATTCATTTTCCAGTTTTATTTGTTTATTTTGTATCCGAATACCATTCAAAGTAGAAATCATTAAATAGGATAATATTAATAACATTGAGATAAAAGAGGAGGTGGGATAAAATTTAATATAGAATAAATATGAAAGTAAATTTACAACATATACAAAACTATATTTGAATCCAATATCGGGCATGAAGAATGGGGTAATTTTCTTATTGTTTTGTTAAATTGTGTATGGTTTGAATGATGGAACAGCATACCTTTGCACAGTAATGTCAGCACGACGAACCCTCAGCCATTGCTAGTTTTCCTGACCGGATAACGCTACTCATTGTAGCTCCCCAAATTCCTCACGATGCTGGGTTGGCACCGGTCCCATACACGGTCGAAAGCTCATGAGAAAATTTCTTCTCCCACGAGACTCGAACCAGCGCGCATTCCGTCTCCGAAGCACGATGCCTCAGACCGCGCGGCTATGGCGCGAGACATTGAAATGTATATTCTCGTGTTTTCTAGTGAAATGTTCAGGCATCTAACAAATTGCATTTTGATTAGTGAATTAAGTAAACATTTGCTAACCCCCACCCATAATCCTTGAAAGAAATGAGCTCTTCAAAATATCTCTACTTTTATGTTTATGTAACCTGTTTCACCAAAAAAAGAGTTCCCACTCCCTCACAAAGGCAGACTGTGAAAAATAATATACACAGCAGATGCACACCGAAGGTTGCTTAGGATAATATTTGGACCTAAGTGTAAAGGAATGGTAGAAGGCTGGATGAAACTGCATACTAGGATTTATACTTCATAAAATATTATCAGGATAGTCAAATCAAGGAGGATGTAACATTAATGGAGATGACAAGAAAATTCATATAAAATGTTGGTTGAAAGAACTCAAAGGAAGAGACCACTTGAAGACTTATACATGGATGGGACAATTTTATTTCAATGGATCTTAGGGTAATGGTTTGGGGGTTTGAACCACATTCAATTGGTTCAGGACAGGGACCACTGACTGACTTGTGAATTCAGTATTAAACCTTCGAGTTCCATAAAATACAGGAATTTCTTGACTAGCTGAGTGCACATTTAGTACCCAGTTGATTATGTTTCAAGATCACAAATTAATTTACAAAGATTCATGTATGTTCTTACTTGGCAGAAGAAACAGAATTCTCAACAAATGCAAGTGCAGCGTCAAGCCCCTACATTGCTGTCAACAACAAACTTCTTAACAAGACCCAAAAACTTGTTGGATTCTGGAGACTTTTCATCGCCAATCTTCCGGAACAACTTTGCTGCCTCTTCATAGCCACTGAGTCTTGCTTTCCAGAGCTGAAAAATATAGATAAATGAGTTGCGGAGGTCCCAAACATTCACTTTGCGTCCTGCTGTGCCCACAACACAGACTCACTCATTGTGTGTACCTTAAGAACACGCAACACAGCAAATAAATCACTTTTTATGGAATGAGAGACAGATGAGTCACAATTCTAACAAATCAAATTTTCTCTTTGTTTAATTACTGAAAACACCGATAAGTCAGACATTGAAGTGTTTAATGCAATGAAATGCAATGGCTGAGGTGACAAAATGATCCTGAATTGCACATTTTTATGATTTTTTGTGATGTTAAAAATTTTGTATTCCTGCTTATATTTTTGAATCTAGATTTTGTTAAAGTGACTGCAAGTAGGAACCAAATAAATTAATTTAAATTAATATCTGGACAGGAAATACAGAAGTGTGAAAAAAAAAATAATCTTACTTAATGTGGCAATCATTTAATATTTCATTTTAATGAGTTGTACAAATCACACAGTTTTTACTGTCCCCCACACACCATGGACTCCTAGGATCCCACAATTTGCAGTTGCATCCCAACTTCCTGTCAATATGCCATTTACTTCAGGAAAGTACTCGAATTGAATTGTCATGAGTTCCAACTACGGTTCCTCTACGACACAACACAATTAATGTTATCAATGAACACAGTGCAAACTGGGCACCATGAAAAGAGTATAATGGTATCTAATGCTAATTTTTTGGAAGTGTTCTTACTGACATATGAGGATCCTTTAAATGCTTAACTTCAAGGTGATATAATACGCTGGTCCTTATGCATTACCTGCCAGTCACATATCTACTTTCAGTGGCATGAGGTTAACACACGAAAAACATTGATTCATCACTAATTTATATATTTTTTTGTGTAAGATGGGAGCCTTCCCAACAAAATGAACCTTTAGTTTCAATTCTTATAACAACTTTTCTATCCCCTTTTATACTTGTTCTGAAGGAATGTGTGCGTGTATTCACATGCACACACAAAGAAAATATCCTGAACTTCGATCTTTAACAAATATTTCATCAAACATGACACAAGACTGAAGAGAATTAAGCGCACAGATTTACACGTGATATTGTAACATCACCAGCAACAGTGAGGCCTGTGGCCTCCGCTCTTAGAACCTCAACTTCAACTTCACGAGTTCCAGTGCCATCTTCATCACTCGGATGTAGGAGTTGTGGGGGTGGAGGGCAAAGCTACAGGAAACTTGTCAAGGTTGAGAACTGTTCACTTAATTTCAGCAAAAGCGCAGATGCAAGCATAAATTGTAGGGTCTTCTTTGTTTGTGGCTTCCTTCACTTGTCCCTAGAAATAAATACGCTCTCAGCTGAATAAGATACTGAGCATTGAGACTGCCAAGGGGCAGCTTCACATGTGAAAATAAATTCAAGATGGCCCACGGGGAGACCAAGAACAAAGCTGCAGGAATGATGACAGACAGAAAATAAATACTCTAGATGGAGACACACAAAGAATATCACCGGACCTGACCCAACCCATATTAAAAAAAAATCCCATTCTTTTTCCTTGTAAATTAATTTATTTGCTAAAAACTTAAATACCACAAAGAAACACACAGAAATCCCATCAGATGCTAGCAAGGTGGCTGGTGGAGGAAGGAATGCACAGAACCAATTTCAGAGTTCCTCACTGCAAAGCATTCTTTAAAGAAAATTCATTTTGCCAAAAGATGAATGAACCCACTGCTTTAATTTTCTAATGCGTGTCACATGAGCTCTCAAATGCACTATGTACAAGTAACACGCTCTCAGTACTTACCTTATCTCAGTCGCTCTGGGATTTTAAAATCTCTATTTATCAATCAAACAACGCTTGCAACTATAAAACATCTCTGCTCAAAAAGGTACCTCTAAAATGAATACATGAACTTGCCTTCTCAACTCGATCCTTCAGTTTGGACATGAAGAAGCTAAAATGGAGGTAACCCAGTGTATGCTTGGGGCTTGCCTTACATTTCTTTTGGTACTCTTTGCACCAATGGGCCTGTGGCCACACTCCCTGTAAAAATGTTGTTGACCAACTGGGTTTTGCCCAGCATAAGTGATCCAATACCCATTGCTACTAATTTTCATAAGAGGAAATTTAGTTTTAACATTCACGTGGCCAGGATTTGTCTACACAGTTCGCATTCCCACACCGGGACAGAACCTTCAAATTTGATGGAATTGTAACACAATTTTAGCTTCATGCATAATATCTCCTGTCCGTTTTTAAGCGCATTTTACCCAGATAAAGATGTCTGTGTTATAATGATAAGTTGAGTGAAATGTCAGTTCACTGGAGAGAAAGATTCTTTGTCCCTACGTTTCATCGGCTGCACAGAATATCAGGTGCCAGGATGATCGTGATAGACTGGGAAGAATATGCCTACTTCAAGACATTGGCCTCGAGGGACTGAGAAAACCTAAAAACTAATTCCAGTTAGAAAAGTTGACCTCTAAATTATGACGAAGAGCTGTCACTACTCTACAGCATCAGGATTACTGAAGTTGTATCAGCGCAGACAGAAACTGATTAAATGACTTATTAACAGCTACAAAATGCATCTTATGATGGCACATACAAATTTATTTCCTTACTCCGTTGCTGGAACTGAGTAAATTCTACGTTCTTTTTATTTCATTGCTAACATTCGGGGATGACAACACTGAATTCTTGAGTGCCTCTGCGTAGGACCTCAATGCTGCTTGTACGTGCTGGCACGTCGCTGGAGTCTTCTCCTGTCAACACGTAATTACCAAATATTTCTATGTCCAATCGGACACTACAACAAGACAGCTGAAAATTCTGAATCTGGAGTCTACGGTTTCGAAACAGGGGTGGAAAAAGTGATAAAGGGAGTGAACATATCATATAAAAACAAATATGACATCTCCATCTTTTCCTATTCCCCTTCCCTGTTTCTTCTCCGTACATTTTATTCGTTCGCCGTTGTTCTGTCTCTGTTTTCCAATGACACGATTCGAATTAAAAAAAAAAGTTACACAAATAGAAAAGGCATCGCGTACGCCCCACTTTTCTGACTACGGTTTACGCCGAGCTCATAAGGAAGTCGGCGTCCGCTGAATTTCCAAGATGGTATACAAAGTATATAAGTAACGCCTCCGTCAATCCGGATTGGGGCCTCTGAAGTGGCACGACGTTTCTTTCAGGCTACTAGCTACGAACTGGGCGTTCGGGCTTCAATTCTTGGCAGGACGGGGGTCTCTTTCCCTTTGCCACAATGTCTGGGGACAACCTAAAATCTAGGTACATGGAGGTTAAGGTGAAGTTATTAAACGTCCATTAACCTAATTAATCAATCAGAGATTGTAAGAAAAAGTAAATTCAACAGCATCTTCTATGACACTTTAAATTTACCCTGAAACATAAGAGTAAGTTGTAGGATAATATTAAAATGGATTGTAATGAAGTTAAATGTTAGAGAGTGGGTTGAATTTGAATAAGGATAATCTTGTGAACACGGTGATGAACCTTTGGATTCAATGAAAGGCGGTGGATTTCTTGAGTGAGTAAGTTGCTATCGGATTCCGATGAAGGACTCTGATCCATTAAAACAGAAATTAATAAGTAGGAAGAAGAAATAGACAGCTTATAGCCCTTTTAGTGCGAAAGAATTTCGTATGTAATCGCAATAAACCTTCGTTAGACTCCGTCTTTTGTTTAGATAGTTCTAAATGATTTCCAGTTATGTGAAAAATGTGCAGTAGAAGCCCATACTGACGATGGTTTTGAAGTGGCAGGCTCTAAGCCTCTTTTACAGTCAAAATTTCTCTCCAGATGACCAATATTCATGGGCCATTGACTGGTAATCATTATATCATATATTAATTATGAACCGATAAGTTGACAGTCATTATAAAACGGCATAGTTAAAGAATATTAACTTAAAATTCAAAGGAAAACGAAGGTGACTGTCTTTTGGATATTTTGTCATGCAGTCTGGCATTAATTTATTTCTTTATTTACTGAGACGAGACAACAGATTTCCCGCGAATAAACTTTGTGTTGTTGGCCCAAAAATGACCATTTGCTAATTACATGCCAAATCAAAATACGTCGTCATTACATCCGCTGTACGAACAGGAAGTGGAAGTGTTGACACGCGCGCTGTCTGAGTCTGCGAGCTGAAACTAGCTGCGTGCACGGTCTACATCAACACACTCCTGCCGTCTGGCGGACGAAGAACTTCGGGACATTATTGATTTTTCTGTGCTTGAGGAAGGAAAGATGGAGGATGACGACTGTGTCCTTGGTTGCAGCGCCGATCAGTGGTCAAACCAGAACGAAAGAAATTTCGTTCTTACCGCCGTGAGAACTTTAGATTCTGCTGGTGTCCTCGAAGAAATGAAACTGTTCTGTCTTGTAACACAATGGACTCGGGCGGGAATAAATGATGTGTTATGTTAACCACGTCCTGGTTGGTGGCGCATTCTGGTGAGGTATTGTCCAGGTACCAGGCAGTTATAAGGCGTGAAGTATTCTTTCAGGCCCGGTTTATGATCTGTTAAGCTGATTCTGTATTTGATTTTATCTCCTAAAGAGTTCGAATTCCCCGTTTGATTAGAGGTGTCTCTTTTTTCCATTACTCCGTATGTGCCTTAACTTAAATCAAGTTCCTAGTTTTGTGTATTTTGTAGTAATATTTTGTGTTTATTCATTAAAGTACTTAAAAGTACCTTACAAATTACCGTGAATAAAGAAATACATCTGTTAACTGAAACCATCGCCTGTTTCTTCACGGCATTTGAAGAGGTTGTGTAACCGTTCACTTCTTCTTTGCTTTGTTGCCAAGATGGGATCGGGTTCGATGAAGGGATTTATGAGACTCTTTTGCTGGGTTTGCGGGATTTAATTAAAGATCGCCTCAGCTGAGGCTTTAGGTATTTATTTTCAGGTGATTGCTTATTTAAATTCTCCGCGCGATATTGGTCAAAGTCAATGTAATACACCGATGAGTCCGTGATACCGTTTCAACTTGCAACAACTGCCGATTCCTCTCAAAAGAAGTCTGCGTCTCAAATATATTAATTTCTCCCACTCATTCCGAAATCTGAAATTTTGTAACATCATTGGTTGGACTTCCCGCTTAGTTTTCTGATTGGTGGAATATTTTAAATTCAAGTCTCTGATTGGTCGGTTCGATACCTGAGGTCAACTCTGACAGTTAACGTCGCGTGGTGACGCTAGGTCACTTATGCCTACTTTTGCATAAACCCAATTAATTGGGGTCCGACCTCCCAGGGGTGAAATACTGCAATGGCCAGTTACAAGATGTTTTGAACTTCTTGGATGTGGATTTTTCGAAAGGACAGCCGACAATGACAAATGTTCCCCTGACCCTTCGCGTCATGTGCGGGAGTGAATGCATTGAAAACGGAAACATTATTTCATCCTTGATGGGTGGTCATAGTCCGAGCTCGACCTCATGGCTAGACGATTACAGTTGGTTCTTCCTCAGGCATATGGCAAAATTATCCGGTATATTGGGGCAAATCAGCCAAATGTAATTTTGCAACTTTTTTTAAATAGCACACGTAGATCAGAAATCGATACAAGATTCACAGTCTGTTGCCTTCGTAATGACGTTTTTGTAAACGATGTTCATGAATCTTCCCCTAATACCATGAAGACGGTTTCGTAACTCGAAACATGTCGCCACAAGTGGATTTATTTAATACAAGACGCAAGGTGAAACTGCTGTGTGTTGATGAATGGTAATATTTTAGATAAAAATAAACGTCTGTAAAATAATTAATTTCAATAAGACTTCTTGAGCAGAAAACAACGAGGCGAAATAATTTTTCCTTCTTTGCTGCAAACAATATTTCTCTTTATTTGATTTTTTGTAGCTCCTACATCAATTCTTAGTTTTCTACATTATTTTTGTAAGGAAAGAAATTAAAATGAATGTGTTCATCTTGGGTGTAATAAACTGCAAACTACTGATTTTCCTGTACCAGTCCAGGTTC
The DNA here is from genome assembly GCF_977971745.1 of Zootermopsis nevadensis. NCBI lineage: Eukaryota > Metazoa > Arthropoda > Insecta > Blattodea > Termopsidae > Zootermopsis > Zootermopsis nevadensis. The sequence continues at coordinate 6,281,594 of NW_028259153.1, read as the reverse complement.
ATAGTTCAACTCCTTAACGGACTGAAAGTTAAGATGAAAAGGGTAAACCAGGCTTTGGCGTATTAATCCTGTTTATACAAACGAAGGAGGCGCGAAGAGATGATATTTGGAACGCCTTACGTCATCCAAATGTGATTGATTTTATGATTTTTGGCATTGATTAATGTATTAAATTTGAAGAGAGTAGCGACAGTCAGTCGCTTGAACGTCTTTCCTCGAGACCTTCCGTGACACTCACAAAGCTTTCGCCTCGTAAAAGTTGTTTACGAGGCGAAAACTTAAGCCTTTCCAGATATAGAATAATGTTTGCCCTAGAACAGTCGCCTCACTGCGACTGGGACCAATGAATTTCGAATGTGGCTTTTCGGAGCGTTTGCGACGTCATGGGGTGATTTTGAGGGACGAATCGGATCGCCATATTAAATAGAAAATTTAAGTTGCGGGGGTATTTATAGCGCGTTTGTGTTGTTGCGGGGTCTCTAAAAATGTCGGTCTTCAAGTCGTGCAGACGCGTTCTGTTCGCAAAGTTTCAGTACATAAACAGCCGATTCATTGCACTCTCTGAATATCAAAATAATTGTGTCTTTGCATCAGTGTCTCAATTCGTGAATAAATTGAGTGATTTCAACAACAACAACAACTTTGTCGTCAAGAATTGTACCAGCTCAGCGACTTCGCTGCCCTCCCGCGAGCGCCGCTCCAATTAAGGTCTCTCCGTATTTTCCCTGAGAGTCGGAGATCCTCGCCCACCGACTGACCCTATGTCAAGGTATCCTGAGAAAACCTTTAACCCTCTCCGCGCACCGAAGTAACAAACGTTTTAACCGCACCAGCGCCGGCCTAGCTACTAGGTTCGAACCCGTGGCTACATCCGCCGAAGGACGGTTACATTCCGAATCCAACATTTCTTTGCATTTCGCCTCCATCGATTTGTCTCTGTGCTTGTAGGCGTAGTCGCTTGCATTCGGTAAGTTCCTGATGACACAAATCGACGTCCCGGATCTACGAACATTCATGTCTGCCGCCTTTTGCCTGCAATTGGAAATATTGAAAGTGAAAACAAACAATCTTCCATCATCCATCAGTGTTATCTACACTCAAGACAATTTTTACCACATTTCGCGGACAGAGTTAAAGAAAATATGCAGCTCAACATGCGATGATGTAACTCATGAAGGAATGCGTCTTCTACAATAAATAATTTATTAATATAAATTTTAAAAAATGTAATTTGAATGCCAGTGCAATTATGTAAAAAAAATATCAATTTTCGTAAAAATATATATATACTTTTACTTCTGGGGTTATAAATATCAGAGATTTGGGTCTAGAATAAGTATAATAATAATAATAATAATAATAATAATATATTTGGTTTAGAACTATATACAGAGATCTGTGGCCGCCTAACACCAGGTTTTCACGGCCACAGTCCTTACATACGTAGCACTATTAGCACTACTGCTTACTACAACTAGTCACTAACGCTACTCTACATAACTATTCCTTAATCCCTAATACTATTTACATAACTCTTTCGTATTGTTCTCGTGCCTTCTATCCCAGTGGCAGTTCTAAATTCCTAATTTTGACCTGTCTTTTACATCTTACTTTATACAGAAATTTCCCTACATCCCTGACCTCCGTGTCATTCGTAGTGCTTAAAATTTTCTTGAAGTCCAACTCTTCGCCAACGGTGAACCACTTGTTCCTCAGGAGCTGTCCCCTCCACCTCCCGGTTTCCGTACACTTTAATAGTATGTGAATCTCGCTTTCTGTCGCCCCACATAAAGGGCATATTTTCCCATCCATGCCCCCCCTCATCCCTCTCAGCTTCCAAATACCCGCTCTGAACCATGCCCATCCCTTCCTCTCCACCCTCGGACAGCAACCAATGTAGCCCTGTCTACCCCACCCTGATTTCATCTCCCCGTACAACGCCAAAGATCTCTTTTCTCTAATTTTAACAAAAACGTTCTGTCGTTCTATGGCGTTGCACCTCTCCTTTAAAATTTCCCACGTCCTGCCCACACTTCTAAAGAATTATCTTTGCGAGTCGTAAAATGTTTTGTCCTAAAAATGTCCATGGCTGGTTGGTTGGCTCTGTCTTTGGGTTGAATGGAAAACTGCTTGAAGCTGAGGGCACAGCTTCCACCGAAGTGTCGTTGCTTGTATTTTGTTTCCAGAAAACCTTAACAAAAATTCCCCCAATCGGAATTCGATATACGATTGCCTCACCATATTTCAGAACAGTTCCCACGTGATCTTTCTTTCACTCATTCGCACAGAACACCGGCCATATTGCTATTATAACGTAAAACATTTTATTACATCAAAGTGGAGGGAGAGGTTATGACTATTTTAAAACCCTGTCAAATGACTTGTGTTCTGGCTAGCGACGTTTGATAAACTTCATTCAGCCATTAACTTCGGTCAGAATAATAAATTTAATCATAAATTTTATTTGGAGAGATAAGCGTGTCTTGTTTGAGACACGCGCCCATGACAATATTTCCCTCTTTTAGCAATACATTTTCAAAAAATATTTTGTTCCACCAAAAATAGTTTTGCTACACGTAAGACAGATAAAAATCAAAATTAAATGAATTTTTCTGGGATTTTTGGCTCTTGCACAAACAAGTATGAAGAAATATGGCTTCTGGGATGTTTTTGGATCTCCTTACTCACTCCGTCAACAGATTTCAGGAGACTGCGTGGTCAAACACGCCAAGAGAAAGCCATTTTGAAATAAACGTCCATCAGAAATGGGAACATGAGGCGGTAGGGCTCGTTACACCTGAAACTGGCCTAAAACTTTGACGAAAGCGGAAGATTGTGGCGATGCTGATGTTCTGAACGCCAGACACTTCCTGCCCGAGAGAGTGCCACTGATCAAAGAAACTTGGTCAAAGAGCTTCTTATTAATGCAGTCACGGCTCACGTCTGATTAGCATTTCCTAGTCATTAGCCCTCTGCTTTAACCAATTAGTTTGACCGCAACGTCGCCCCGCCTCCTTTCATTCTACACCCTTAACCATCCATTTTTCGCGCGCTTATTCGAGGTTCTGAGTAAGCAGTGAGAACCTCTGAAACTTCGGTCACTATAAGGCGCTGCATCCACAAGATCGCGGAAATCCTGACCGGAAATGATTCACTTCCTAGTGCTTTTCGAAAGTTACAGTTTGTGATTATACAGCCCTGAACAATCAAACAAAGAAACAAACAAACAAAGAAACAAACCATCGATTTTCCTTGTCATTGAAACATGCGACGTCCTGGTTATCATAATCATTGATGACGAAGATCATATCGTCCATCACTTGTGCTTTTAATTTATGACCATAGAAGTTGATGGCAGGGATTTCGGTCCACGTGTCTTCTGCAGGGTCATACTTTTCGGTACTGAGCCTGCGTGATGTCTCCTTGCGTCCTCCTGCACACACACACACATTCAGTAACAGGTCACAGGATATAAAAAAAACTACCAAACGATAAATTATTCTAACCCCATTCAGCGGCGCCCTTCTTGATTTTCATTACTCTGTCAAATGACCACAAAATGTTTGGCCTTTCTGGAGCCACTACCTTATTCACAAGAGCCTGTCTGTCTGTTCCCACATACTCTAGTTCAATAAAACATTTTAATATTATCCTTCCTTTTAAGACTATGTATCACAAGTGGTATCTTCTCTTCAACATTACCAATCATAACTTTCTAGATGTTTGTATTTCTCGTAACTTCGATGCTTCACACTCCGTCCGTCTTACCCAACGGACTTTACGCTCTTAAAATTTGTAAATACGTGAACGGAACGAATGAATTAAATACAACAAAGAAAACTGATTCCCTTTTGCAGTGTTAATATTAGTACCAGGAACGAAATTAAGGATGAAATAGCTAAAATATTATTTTCGTACTTGTAGCAGCAGGAAATTGCGCCTGACATCTGTTGTCTACTTCATGAAACTGCGTGAGAAAGTAGCCTTAAATATCAACACAAGATGACGTTACACAAACAAGTGACGAAATGCAAAGACTGCGAAGGGACTGCTTTAAACCATCGGCTTTTTGAGGATAACAGCGCGGCAAACTGGAATTTCCTTGCTACAAGAACAAAATATTTACCTTTAAACCTGGGACTCTGTGAAAAATAGGGGATTCGTTAGTTGAAATGCCACAAGAGATTATACAATGTTAGTTAGTTAGTTACAACACATTTCACAATAGAAAGTTCTGTAAGGACAGAGCAGCATCACTCAGAATGTCCAGAGTTCTCACCTAGGGCGTACAGACAGCCGTGGAAGGCGATGCAAGTAAGATCGTAACGTTCAGAATACATTGGTGCAACGAACGTCCATCGGTTGGTGTCTGGGTCATAAACTTCCACCGAGTTTAGATAATTCTTACCATCTCTTCCACCAGCGACGTATATTTTGTCTGCAAAAACAAATTATGACACGAACTGTACACATATTTGTTTTAGGGAGAGCCATTAAACTGCTCCGTGCAGAGCACAGACATTGGACAATTCTTACTTACACTTGTAAATCTATTAAGTCCCCCTTCGAGTCACAGAAACTACATGAAATGTGTTATATGAGAGCGAGTTTGATAGTTTGATGGTTGTTTGCATTCACTCCTAGTGCACACTAAAAGGCAGAAGACGACGCACAGGGACAGCTTACGAGAGCAGAAGAATCCATCACGCACTCAGAACTTCAAGCCGTTGCAGTCTGTGAAATAACGAAGTCCGTAGCACCGATAAAAGAAAGAGATAATGAAAGAATATGGGACAGTGGAATGACGGAAACTAAGATCAAGAGCGAAGAGGAATGCCTTGATGATGTTCGTCTGAAACGTCGGCAGAAGCCAAACGACAGCCATCTTCGTACTAGCCACCGTGAGAACCTCAAATCCCGCGATTCCTTCAACCGTTCTTGCGTTCTCACACGCGGACAGACAGACAGGATTTACGTACCATTCAGTACAGCCGCACTTCCATCGGATCGCCCTGTGTTCATGGGAGCGATCCACGACCACTTGTTCGTCTTGGAGTCGTATCTTTCCGCCGTTCTGTGAATCTGACCATCACCTTCACCGCCCAAGGCGTACACTGAACCTCGCAGAACTGCCACACTTAAACCCAATCTGAAACGAAAAAGTTTCACGCTCTGCTGTGCTCATTTACTGCTGATTCAGATGCATTTCCTCTCGCAGAAAGGAATTATTCTCCCGTCAGTGTTAAATCTTAATTCAGACGAATTAACAAGTAAATCGCATACTTAAAACTAAAATTGTCGCAAATGTCCTCCTGTATGTGAGTGGTACAATTTTGCATCTCCTGCCCAGATTTATATCTTGCCTTAGGGAGCGACTACCAGCTTTTGAGGAAGGACTCTGTTCCAAGGACTTAATCAGCTACCAAGCTGCATCTTACCTGTATTTAGTAAGCATAGGTGCCACCTCGCGGCATGTCTTCGTAGCAGCGTTGAAGCAGAAACATGAGCTTAATGAATCCCAGCCGTTAAAACCACCGATGACGTAAATGTCGAAACCGACAACTGCCGTGCGATGGTAAGCTCGCGGACTGATCCAGTCGACCCCTTCCACCTGCAGGAAGGACAGGTTATGTTCTTATGTTTCTATGGGTCATTCGGTCTATTGAAGTGAAGTCCTTACGTTAGAGTTCAGGCGACCAACCACCGGAGCAGAGGTGCAACCCCCAACAGTGGTCCGAAATTGCTACACCTTGGTGGGAGGCACTCGACAAAGACCTTGAGAAATTCACTTGGAGCAAAGGTGGAAACAGGAAGACCCAAAGAGAAGCTCTCGTCAAGTTCGACAGACAAACGTAGAATTAATTTCTGATCAACGGCTGACATTTCAGGTTCGTACTTTGGAAAGGACAGATGTTGGTGTTTTGGGTTTTATCGACGCAAAAATGGAGGCAGTACGTCCATGATTAAGCCTAAATAAACAATTATTTGGTGAAAAGAAGAAAAAAGGAGAAAAAGTACTTTTTCTCGGAAGCGTCATTTAACAAGGCATGGTAAGAGTAGAAATTTTACGCAACTCACCACAGTCCACCGGTCTGCTCGTGCGTCGTAGGCTTCGATCACATGTATAGGCTCTGCCTTGCGACTCCCATCAATAGCAAACAGAATGTCCTGTGGGATTCGCGGGTAGGCAATCCTTGGTGTCACGAGGTCCTTGCCTTCCTTCGTCACCATTTCTGAGTCGTGCAGAAACGCGAGCGTCTCCGAGATCACGGGTTTGCACTCCTCATTTTCCGTCACGTAAGGGTGCTTTGACACCTGTTGAACAGTTCAATGTGGACCTTATAAATTTTAGGAAGGGATCCCATGTTCCATTGCAGAGGAAACAAGAAATTCACACATAATTTGGTTCTGAAATCACCGAAATAGACAATGACATATACGGGATAATATGTTTTTTGGTTTATGTAACGACGCTCTTAACAACTGCACAGGTTGAGGAGAGAAGCAAAATCAAGGTTAAATCAACCTTAGAGAAAAATATTGAAATGTGTTTCAGCCGAAACTTAAATACTTCAGCAAGTGTTGCGTTTTGAGTTACATTCAAAAATGTAATTTATTTCTCGTCTCTCCCGTGCGATCACCACATTCTTTTTGATTCGATAACTTTAATTAATCGTCAAAATTACGTAGCATCCAAAGAAAATTATGACAATTAGTTGTTTCGAGTGTCAAGGGAGGCAACCTTCTGCATGTTGATGGTTGGGTGGAAGGCCCGTCAACACAACACCGTGTGATTATGATCGATGTCTATTATGAGGCATTGCATGTTTCGACCTTAATTGGTCTTCATCAGGTGGTTCTCTTTAAGTGTTTGAAACAAGTAGATACGAATGAAAAGTTGTAAAGACATTTGAAGCAGATAACATTTTCATGAATCCGTGCGATTGTTTCACACGTATTAAGTGAGAGGTGAGTGGCTGAAATCACAGGGCATTTGACCTTGGATAGAAATTTTTTCCCTCTCGGGTTAAAGCGCATGATGAAATGGAGGAAGGAATATGGCTGCTTCGTGAAATTACGTTTAAGATATTTGAATGTTCAAGCTGTCTATTAATTTGAAGCCCCTGGGGTAATTTACTCTTGGATGTGGAAAGAAGTTTTCTTGCTGAACTTTTCGGATATCTGTTGTCCCTATGTGGTCAATCAGCTACAGATTATCATGCTAAGTGTTCATCGTCTGAGATGCGTGAAATTGTTATAGAAGCTAAGACCCGCTTCTTATGGCAGTAGGATCTTTGGTTAAGTAGAACGCTGCGCCATAAGACGTGATTTATCAGCTGGAGGATTTTCCTGTTCGAGCTGAGTGGACGTTTGAATGTAGTTGACGGTGGAATGCTGTAGTTGAACTGAAACAGGCAATGGATCGTAATGAACGCTGAGACTTTAATCAAAGATTGTAGCGCAGATGATGAATAAAAGACGATTATTAACTCCAACCACATTTCTGCATAAAAGGACGAATCGAATATTTGTTTTGCACATACACACGCGTATGCGAGCGTGTTACCAGCGGCATACGACAGGAAGTTATTGTAACCATGGCAACTAAGTTAATCTGTAGATTTCTTACGCAGCAAATTTTGCGCGGAATAAGGAATTCAAAACATTGTACAATTTTCACGATGTCATTGTAACATTTTAACCAGAATTGGAATATGTCAACAGATTCTGTTAAAACGTGTCAGTATTAAATCTAATGAACGAGCTGGAACTGCGGACAGACAGACAAACGGGCTTACACGTGTCGAAGAAAAAGGCTCACAATTTGCATTAATTAGTTACGAACACATGTGAATATGGAATTTAAAATGCGGGCTTTACTACCAATAAACATCCACAATTTCAGGGGTATACTGACCTCCTCCTTGAAAATCTTTGCGTCAAGGAGTCCCAGTCTGACGCCCTTCAAAAGGCCCGCGATGTAACCTTTCCTGTTGTCCGGGTCGTGGTTGATCCATCGGAGAATGCACTCCCACACAATTCTCTCGTCCTTCACGTTCAGTTCCTCGGCCTCGATTATCGCTTGCAGCTCCTCTACAGGCAGTTCCAGCAGTTCTTTGCTCTGCTGAGACACTTCCACGAAGTTGCGTTGAACGAAGCGACGAGCGTGAGTCTCGAGGTCGGCGCAGGAGTGAGACCTGCGACAGCGTGGTTAAGAGCCGTCTGAAAATCGATCTTCTTCGGACTCTCACACATTGAAATACTGAAGCAAGAACTGGATTATCAACTATTTGCAGACCACAGTATTTCGCTTGCAGTTTTTGCCTTAACCCTTGAAGCCCGAATGAGCGAGACTGAGAGCAGACACGTGGAGAGGCAACGGTGAGAGACGCTCCGTTTAACCGGGGCAAAATAGAAAGTTTTCGGCTCTGAAGGTTCCCAGGCAATGCCCGCTCGTCTTCGTGATAAGGTTATAGGTTGAAACAAGGGCACGGCGTACGCAAGTGAAGAAGGCAATGAGGTGAGGAGTGTATAATTTTGAATTCTGGCCTTAACCTTGGCGGAACGACGTTTTGGTAACTGCGTGTGTTAATCCCGTGAAACCTCGTGTAACCGGACTAAATGGAGGGAACCACGTGTCTGATGAGCGGGGCGAAGGGGAACGTGGACATGGAATTGAACGAATAAGTAGAGACTCAATACAGATTTTAGTCTCTAGCGAATGATGCAGGCGAGTCGCACGCACCATCCGACGGCGAGTGTCACTCGTGAGCGCCGTTCGAGGGAGTCCCTGTACTAAAAGAGTAAATTTATCAGTCATTCTGTCCATCGCATGAAGTGGAGGTTCGTGTGTGATTCTGCCGATGTCAGTTGATTTGATTCCTATGTTGTCCTGAACAAGAAGGAGTAAGGGTTCAACTTCTACGGGACCCAGTGGGTTGGACTTTGTCTTTGCCGCATAATAACCAATTCTCTAAATGTCTTGAAGTGTTCATAATAATCAGCAAAATCTGGGGTGAGGTTAGATCAATGAACTGTACCGCGTGGACATCGCTTTAAACACTCTCCCCGGTTGAAATCGATCACAACCGATCTGGTTGAAATTCGGTCTCTTAATGCGGAAATCGGATAATCGAGTCTCGGTTGACAGAGGTTTTGCTGTATGCAGAAAGATGTGGGGCTGAATGTTGATTTTGGTGTTGGGAGGATTATGTCAGCAGCAAGGAATTCCGAAGGGACGTTACTAATAACCCGCCAAACAGCCCTGAAATACAGCGCTTTATAATTCGCCCAGTCCTCAGTCAGAGGCTTTAATCTCCGACCCGGCACTCGGCTGCTGTCTTGAGTAAAGCTGATTCGCTCCAGCGACGAAGGCTGGCGTCACAGCAAATGACAAATGAACATCAATTACCTTGCGACACGCAAGATGCCGATACAGTTGACGACGTCTATCGCGTCCATGAGGAAGTCACAGCAGAGTTTAGGAACGTCCGGAATACGCAAGTAGTGAGCCGTCTCGAGCAGCCGACACGCGTTGTCGGATCGGATGACCACCTCTCGAAAATAAACATAATCCAGTATCTGGGTCATCATGTCTGAGCTGACTCCGTGGAGGAAAACATCAGTCTCCTCACTGGTGTGCAGTGATGTCGTGAAGAGTGTCCTGAAACGTCGATTTGGAGAAACGGCGAGCAGAAAATTACAAGTCATGCGCATAAAGTCTTAAGTTTTAATGACTCACGTAGCCAAATAAAAGTATCCTTTCGTCAATGTGGTGGACGAATTTTTGTTACCTGAATAATTAAAAAACTCTCAGAATAAGTACGAATGGGACCGGATTAACTGCGAGAGGTTCAAAAGCGGGCGAAAGCTTAAAAGAATTTAACCTAAAAATCGGAAAGCAAGCAGCGAACATTTGAACTATAGAATGGCCACCTCGTTTCTTACATAACCTTGACTCCTTCAAGAGATACCTGAGGTTATAACAACTAATACAGATATTTTAAAGCCAACGCAAATATTTCAACATACATCGCAGGCTGTACATTCCACTGATTGAACAGTTCGTAATATGAAATCTATTTGTTCTGTCAAAACATTCTCCCGACAGTAAACAACTGAAAAGAAAAGCCAATGTTTCTACGAGGCCTTTAAGAAACAAACAATTTCCTATTACAAATTAAGGGTTTTGCAGTGCAAGACAAACCGAAAGATTTGATTGTCGGAAACTGAAAGAGGGCACAGCTTGTAACAAGACGAGAGACACGTCTGTTGGAAAACAGAAACAATGGCTCGTGGTTAAAATTCATTTCTCATTTCAAGATCGCACCGCGTCTTTATTTAAAACACAAGCAAATTAACGTATACATAAATTATCGATCGAGTTTCTCCTACCAATGAAACATTTCTCGCGAAGATCTTTGTTAAAGTTTATTTCAGACAGAGCAACACACAGCAGCTTTCAATGTTCCGGGCATCACCAACTTTCTTCTGGACTTTGTCGGTCGTCTTTATGTATTAAAACGAAGAAGTTTTGGAAATGGATTCTATTTCTCCCTCCAGATCGATTGACTGTCACCTTGGTACAACCGCACTTAAAAATTAGTACAAAAAACACCTACGTCTTCCGGGATGTTGTCTCATAGAAATTATCGGACGTTTCAGTGGTGCTTACTGCCTGCATCTTGAAGGAAAGAAGGCAGTAAGTACGTCTGAAATGCCACTCGTTTCTACGGCGCCGTGAGATTTCATGACAATGAACAATAACAAAAGACAATCAGCCGTATAAAAATACAGGTTTCTGGATCAGAGGGGATAAAACATTTCACATACGAATCGATGTCTATTATGTCCTTAATTTACGTGTTAATTAACCACGTCAGTAAATAAACAAACCTGAAATATTCGCTACGCATCGACAGAATCACTCTGTGGACTCGAAAGACGCCGCCGTCCTCCGACCTCAACACCGCGTCACACAAGAGGTTCTTCTCTCTTAGTTTATTCAGACGGACCAATGCTTTGGTACACGTGCACCTGCCGCCAACTTTACTTTGGTTTGACTCCATCTCCTGAAAATCAGTCGATCGCTGTTACAGATTTTTCTTCATACCGACTCGTGTGCACATCAACTGGGAGTGACTGAGAGGAAACACGATACAGAGAAGAATATCTGGTCCTGCGAGAGAGTTACTGACAAGGGAATGGTGAAAATTATATAATATGGAACTTTATAGATCTCTTCACTAATTAATAAATTGTAGGCTGTCAGATCAAGGGTGATGAGATGGGCTGGGCATGTAGAACGCATGGCAGAGACAAGAAGTGCAACTTTTTAATCGGAAGACCTGACAAGAAAAGGTCACTTGAGAGTCCTATACGTTGTTGGGATAATATTAAAATGGATCTTAGAGGGTGGAGAATGAAGGTGTGGATTGTCTTCATCTGCTTGAGTATGTGGCTTAGAGGCGGGGTCTTGTAAACACGAACATGAAACTTCATGTTTCATAAAATGCGAGATATTAGATTACCTAGGCTACTGTTACATTCTCAAGCTGAGTTTGTTTCTTTTTTTATAGAAATGCTTGTTGAGATTCAATACAAAATGACAAAGCTCTAAATGTGACTAATCTAACTAACTACCTAGACGGCTTACGGAACACGAAGGTTCATCACCGAACTAACAAAAGCTCTCCACCGGAACCATGTCTCCTTCAACTCCTATCTCCCATAGATCCCACCTGAGATTATCCTCCCATCTACGTCTAGGTCTCCCCAGCCGCCTCTTCCCCTCAGGCTTCCTAACCATTACCCGGTGCACACCTGTTGTCCCATCCGTGCACTCCACATGCCCCGCCCATCTGCCACTTCTTGGCTTAATCTCCCTGAAATGTGACTGATTTAGGCAATATTAAGTCATGCCGCGTTTGTCATTGCTCGCATAAATTTAAATCTTTTTATATGTAATCCACGTAGACATTACTTATAAAACATCAATGTAATCCATAAAGTCTTAGATGCCTCTATTCTGGTGAATCGATTTTAAAAAATTACGAAAAGAATATGCCGTAGAATTTGCGTGACTTTTGATGCTGAACCAGGCAGTTAACAAATTTTGGAAAAAGAAGGTTGCGCCTTTTCATAAGCATAACATTTTCGAGTTCTTCTCTCTGTAGAACTAAAAGTGCGTAAGAGCTTACATGACTAAGGACGTTCCTGTCTAAGTTACACTTTTATACACACTACAAGCACAAAATGTAACTTAAATTTATGAAATGAACGCGAGAATTACAGTTGGGAACAGTCACAAAAGCTCTAAGTTGTTCTAACGCATGCGTAGATCACTACTCACACACTGCAATGAGCAAGATATTCTATGAAAAGTTGATTGGTACTCGGCTCGTCAAAGAACAGCCCACTTTCTTTACTGAACCAGAAGGCTCATCACCATGTTCACAAAATCCCGCCACCGGCGTCTATCCTGAGCCAGTTGCATCCAGTTCGCTCCATCGAATCCCATCTCCCTAAGGTCCATCTTAATGTTATCCTCCCGCCTACGACTAGGTCTCCCCAATAACTTGTAAACACCCCTCCCCTGCCAACCCCCACCCTAACAACATCGGGTGAGGAGCTCGTCATTCACTTTTCTCTGTTATCCGTCCCACCTTTATTTTGGGTCCAAACATCTTCCTCAACACTCTGTTCTCAGAGGCCCTCAGTCTATGTTCCTCCCTCAAAGTGAAAGACCACGTTTTGCACCCATAAATACTTTGCACTCAATAATAGCAAACATTCCCCGGATTTAATCTGCTCTTGCATGGAGATCCGTCGATAATTAGGCTTGTAAATCCGGAATAAAATTTCTTCAGAGTTCCCTAAAACGCTTTAATAATGTCGATGTATCAGGAATTGTAAAGTGTTAGAATTATTATTCAGAATATAAACCCCACTTCTTAAGATCCACATATTTTTGTTAAGATTCTGGGCTACGATACACTTTTAATTCTTTTAAAATTGTAAAATGTTAATTTCCTACTGGAATATCATTTCACTATAAATGTTACCGTGAACAAACAGAAGTCAATCTAATGTTACTTGAAACTGAGTTGGAAAGAAGACAAGCCTAATTCTCTTACACGAGTTCACAAATGCAGATGAAAACATGAAATGTGATGAACATTAATAATAAATAGGAATCCCTTACCACAAAGTTTGTTCAATTGTAAGAGACCACGACGTCCACCGTCAATGATCGATCTAATCTAAAATATAACGGAGAGGGTGGAGGGCAGTATCGCAGATTTCTCAATAATTCTTATATAAGATAAGAACTTGTGATATTCTAAAACGTTTTTACTAGCACAAAATTATCTACTCTACGACGCACTTCTTCTACAAGCGATTCACAGCAAAGCTCTTTCCGCAATAACGAAAGCGGATTGTTGACGGCGATAATGAAACACAACAATGTCGAATAAACAGATGACGCAACAATTAGTTTGTAAGATTTGAGGTTAGTTTACTCGGTAACATAATCATTGTTGGTAGTTAAGAAATACAAAGAGAATTACTCTAACTTATAATTTGGTTACATTCAGTCATAATTCTAAGTTCTTTCCCTATAAGAAGAGAACACGTTTAAAAATAATGAGAAGAAGCATAAGGAAGAATTGCAATTTCATTGCCCTTATTTAAAAATAACGTCCGGCTTCATTTTACTTGATTAATTTTAAAGATGATTTTTGAGTGGGCCGGGCTCTGGGTCAGAGAAAGCGTTTCCCCTCTTCGAATCCCGGGGAAGATGTTTTCTCTTGTACGGATAGCGACCACTAGGGAAGAATGGCGCTAAGGCAAATTCTGTTCTTGTTCCTGGGAAATGATTCGATTGACTAAGGTCACAAGCCCGAAAACTGTCTCAGACCCAGAAGATGAATTTGTAAGAAACTGTCGTATTTCCCCTTAGTAAATACCGCAGAGTCTACCGGCCATGTGTAGACTCGAATTTGAGAGTTGACATTTCTTTACTCGTTCGCTTGTGGCCCGTGAAGAAGAAACATGGCCCGATTATTCCATAAGACAAATGAGAGAACACAGGAAGGTCAGAACTCTGGGGAAAGTGTCCTGAGTTCGATTTCCGGCTAGGGCGGTTCCTTTAACTCCGAAACTAAGCGAGACAGAACAATGGCGCAAGGATCAGAATTTTTGCCTCCAAGAGGAGATTACGGAAACGGAGGCCTCGACACTGGGTTCGACTCCTGATAAGAAGAATGGCTTATGTTGACAGGAACGCAACCGCGTTAAGAGAGCGAAAATCTTTCGTTTCGGAGAGGAAGTTACAGGATCTAAGGTCACAGACCCGAGTCTCTCTTAAGAAACCACCATTCCTGCGTAAGGAACGCTTTGCTGGAAATGGTAAACAGAGCCTCATAATTTAAACGAGGGTTTGGTCGTGGCGGAAGCCTTGACGGTCTGTTGCTGCTGCTGATGAGAATTATCGCGTGAGGCAACTCGTCCTTCTTGGAAAGGATTTTGGTTGGAGAGTTGTCTGGAATTTGAACCCATAAGTCGCTCACGTCAGCTGAAGTTCTTAATGATTTGGGAGTGGCGGGCCGTCCTCCTTGTATTTGCCTTACAACTGAGGAAAAGCTCGGGAAACCTCACTCATACCAAACTTTCTACTAGCGCCAAGTAAAACCTCTTTATCGAAATAGTCATTACCCAATTAAATTTCAAATGTGTCTAGTCTAAATAAATCATGTCTCGGATCTATCAAAAAGTTTTTCCGGGGATTTTATCAAAGCAGGATCTACGATTTTAATTCCGAGAAACAGAATTTACGTTCCTTCACTTCGATGCCAGCAGTTGGTATGAGATTTCACACTTGTCAGTTGGTTCATCATCGTTTAAAACCGAAAAGCAACAAGCGACTTTGGCTCCTGTTACGCATTGAACTCAAGGAAGACTTCTTAGTTTACACGACACTTCGTGCATGAACCATCAGCTTTAACGCTGCATTCTGTATTTATGGGTTGCACTGCAAGCAGTATGGAACAGGGGAACCGCAGAGACCACGTGTGTCGGCTGACGTAGAAGGCCCACTCCGGGAGCCGATGGCATCTTTGGCCGGGGGAGAGAACGCCGTAGTGGAAAGAACGATGATAACGAATTGCATAAATCACAAGCAGACTTGCGAGCTACAATTTGGGACGCTTTGCTAGAAGATAGAAAAGAGAGGGAGAGAATCAGGCAGGAGGACGGAGATACGAATGAGGGTATTGTAAATCGTATAGAATCAACTGCAGACAGATTATCCAGAGAAATGGCGAGTCTTAGAGAAGGTACCCGACGTGAAATTAAACTTGTAAACGAGAAAGTTGAGCGAAAGTTTGCCAGAGTGAATGAGCAGATGCGAGAGATCATGGCGGAAACCAGGCGAATTAATGAACAAACGAACAAAGAAATAGTCGAGCATAGGCGAGATGTAGACAGTGAGTTAGAGACTTTTCGGCAGGAATTGCAAAATTTTAGAAAGGAGATGGAAATTATCCCCGTCACTGCAATTGAGGACGAGGCTAAATTACGTAGACTGCGAGATCGTGTGGACCCTGCGGAGGATAGTCAATCCAAGAGAGAGGAAGTAACGTCTAGATTAGGCAAAATGGAGGAGAAATTATCAGGTGCTCGTAGACGTTCGGACCAGCCAACTACCAGTGAGAAAGACAGGCCCTCTAGTGACAATTCAGATGGTTTAGTTCCCGGGACCTCAACCCAATCAGTAACGCCTGTTTGCAGAGAGAACGCGAAGTGAGAATAAGTACATGTCGGATGGGCCTGTAGATTGTAGCAGCGACAATACAACTACTACGCAGGGATTGGTTAAGCAAGGCCCGTCGCAGTTGTTAGATCTTGTCCTTCCAACTTACAGCGACCGTTCTAAACAGGTTCGGTTCGACTCCCGATTGCTTTTAAGTCAGAAACGGATGGCTATGCTAAACAATGGTGCACGGCGATACACAAAGATTTGAAGAGTTGTGAGCCGTTCAAGGTCGCCATAACCCAATTGCTGTGGAATCAGCAGATACAAGCGATGTTCGCTGTACCAGGACAAGTTTGACAAGAACAAAGAAAGCAAGTCGGAACACTTCTTGAGATAAGCCTTGTTAGCAGAGAATCTATCGCCGGCGTTGTCCGAGGCAGACAATAGAAGCGTTGACAGCCAATTATCCCGTGTACGTTCAAAGATCCTTTTTGTCGGCGAGCGTGAGAACTACAGGAGTTTGCTGTGTCGAGCAAGGGGATAGGTTACAAAACTTGTAAGTTTTTTGGTGTGCTGTTTGTTATGAATTTGGATTTGCTTGCAAAAATCTCAAGCCCAGTAGATGACAGTTTAGATTTGTTGATTTACTTGGCTTGGTTTTATCTTTTTCGACTAAAGTGCTTTGAACACGTGGTTTTGGTTAAAGATTGTTGTCCTGGAAATGAAATGATGTCTGTTTGGACCACTTTGGCTGCTCCCTCATAAATATATTTTTGCATAAACCCTCCTTCCTCTCATCTTGGGCTCCCATATCCCCTACCAGTTAAACCCTCTGTAATTTATTTTAGAAGGCAGAAATCAGTTAGGTAAAGCATAGAATACCAAACCCGTTTATGCCAATCTTTTATTTCTACAACTCAATACTACTGTAACCATCCGTCGTCGTCGTCCTCCGCAGTCTCTCGTACGTTAACTCTTCAGCTACGAGGCGTGTGGTATATTTTGATTCTGGTTCGATCAGTTATGTCGATGCGATACGTAGTTTATTGGTTCGCTACTAGATTTCGTTGTGGCCAAGTTCACAGAGAGTGAAAGGAAGTCAGAAGTTGGTAAGATTTGTTGCGTGATCTAGTCTTTGGAGTCTTGGAGGTGTGGTATGACTGGCGTATGAAGTTTCTGTGTGCGAACAGTGATCTTCGTGGCTGTTATTAGGTTAGGGAATAAGAGACTGGAAATTATGGGGTGTTCTCGTTAGTCGGTTGAGGTTATGTGACGATGATTAAATAGACGCCACGAGGCATTGATAAGTGACATTTATATACTCAGAATTGTTTATTATTTGCGGGTTTGGTGCCTTGTACAGTTACTTGAAAAATTTCAATATGTTTGCCTTGGAACGTGAATTATGCTTGTTTAGCAATGCTGCATGTGTGGTGTGCCCCCAGAACAAAAGAACATATTCAATCAACTGCGTCATATGAATGCTGTTTGGGTGGGAAAACGTGATAGTTAAAAATGAATGCATTTTGTCTTCTGAGAATAGCTGAGAGAAGAATCTTAATTAATCCTTGGGATTCTACTGAGGGGAAAGCTGTCTGTCATCTGACCAGCCTACTGCTTGCCAGGAAATCAGTGGAGTATGTTCAGTACACTTGGCAGGCTCACTTAATATCACAACAGGAAATTGACTGTGATCACGAAGGGCACTCATGTCTGCTACAGATTTATCTGTCTCTTCTTGATGTGCATTGTGTAAGTACACGAGCAATATGATGTATTAGATGTGCTTGTCATGTGATAGAGTTAAGTCTGCCAAGAATATGTGGCACTGTTTATCATTACAGTGCCATTTGTAACTTGGTTGTTGTATTTCCTGGTGATCAGATTTTAAATATTACCATATTTGTGGAAAGAAGAAAGGCTTTAAAGCACAGTGAAACTAAAATCAGTGGCAACTGAAGTTGCATAGGACTGATGTGTGTGTGTGTGTGTGTGTGTGGGAAGGAGTGGCAGAGTTTTTAGTAAAAATTTTATGATGTGGTGTGGAATAATGTCAGCCCACATGTCTAATGTTTGTTTTTTGCAGTTGGGGGGGGGGGGGGGGGGGGGAAAGAAAGGTTCCAGTATGAATCTGTGAGATAGGGAGGTTACTTTTTGTTTCACAGTCGTGACGTATATTAGAAGTGTTAACTTGTGAATGGGTTGGTAGTGAACATGACAAAATCTGTCTTTTGAAAATGGAAGGTGCGTGCTCATTGGCTAAGGTAGAAGTGTTAACTGTGTGTTCTTAGAGGAGTGTGATACATGTATGGTGGAATCTTTATTTTTTGAATGTGAATGTATTTTTTTTCTAGGAGTAGCAGATTACATGAAATAGAATGATCCTTCTGAGCGGAATGCTGTATGTAACCTGACCTTCATACAGCTTGCCATAGAAGCAGTAGCAACAGTTGGCAGACTGACTTGATATCAGAACAGGAAACCTGCTGGGAGCATGGAGGAACCCTTGTCCGCAAGGGATTCATCTCTGTCTGAACTTGGCATGTGTTGTGTAAGTACATGAACATTAGGATGTATTTGATGTGCTTGTCTTATGAGAGACTTAAGTCTGACCAATATTATATGTGGTACTGTAAATGAATACAGTGGCATTTGTAACCTTGTTGTATTTTGTGGTGCTCTTAATTCTAATAATGCCATATTTGTGAGAAAAAAGTGATTTTAATGCATAACACAGAATATAGATTTACTTGCAAATGTGAATGTGAATATAGTGTAACATTTGTGGTATTAACAGCCCAAATTTATCAGTGATGATTTGTAAGTGACAAGGTTTCAATTCAGAAGGAATGTCTTTAAATTGTGTGGGGAGTTGAATAAAAGAGAGGTTATGTTTGAAAAACATTGATAAGAATCTGCTGTTTTTGTAAGCTTTAATAATTGTAGAATGTTTTCTGGACACTCCTATATATTTCAGGCATGAACCTCTACTGCACAAGAATGTAGGATTTAAATTCCATGCTACAGGCTGCCAGTCACACTCCAGGATTTGAAACGTATGCCTACGGCCTAAGGAAAATACATGTCAAGAGTCAGAATGCAACTCTGCTGCGGTTTGCACTGCCATGATTTTTTCAAATGACGTAATCATAGAAACAGGATTCTTCATCAGGTCTACAAATAAGGCTTTTATATTGATTACAGAGCGAGATGACCAATGTCTTGTCACCTTACCTCTTTTATGAGCTGAAAAACTTCATTGGATCTATGGTGTTGCAGTTGGAATGGTGGATACTGAATCAACTAGTTTGTAATGTTGTTCAAAAAATATGGCCATACTGTTGCGAAGAAACTACTCTGTTTTGCACAATGAGATAAGTAACCAGAGACATAAAGGACAGTTTGTTTTTCAGCAATGCAAAATCAAAAAATACACGGGCAGTTTTTGTGTATGCTGTTCAGGAAAGGCAGCCATAAACTTGTGTATGTAGAATTTGTCACTTATGTAGTAACAGCAAAATTCATGTTTCTGTACTTCAGAAATAAGCTGATAGATTACTGATTTGGTTATCAATAATTTTGTAGAAAAGTTTTCTGTACTTTTCTTCTCCAGAATTTCTTATGTCAGGATTTGCCTTCTTCATTTCCCTGGTTTTTGTCAGAAAATTAAGAACAGTGTGTCATGTTCATTTTGCATGTGACTTTGAATTTCTCTTATTTTGTGAATAAAATCTATACCCAGACCTTCTGTCTGTAATGTATGAACCAAAATGTAAGAATTTGTGAACACAGAAATAAAGGATTCTAGCAATAAGACCTGTTACTATCATGAATGTACCTCATGACAAAATGAAGGTCAGAAGTTTCAGCCAATCGTAGGTGGTTCTTGAATTTGTCTTGAGATGTCACCTAGCTCACTTCATGGAGGGCTTTTAACAAATCCGTTTGAATGGCCTTTGGAAACTGCTCATTCAGCAGAGGATCATAATGATCTAGCAGTTGGAAAGATTCTGTACAATTACTTCTGTCAAGGGGCAACTCAGATTATTCTTGACCTCTCAATGGCAGTTCTTGATCTGGCAAGTCGTGTCACCCATTTCAATATTTCTCAGTTTCTACAAACTCTTTTATTATATTCTGAACTACTAAATGTAAGTTGGATCTCCAGAAGCTCATAATTTCTTTGGTGGCTTAAATAAAGAATGACCAGCATGTACTGTAAATGTTTTTGCCGAAGATTCATGTTTTTCTTTTCTTTTCGTGAAGCACGTAAGTCATATGGTTGTTAAAGGCCCCTGAAATTCAAAACATTTCAACTTTTTTGAAACATCAAGCATTGCCAGCAAATCAGTTTTTCTCAGATTGTTGCAAGCTGTTAACCATTGGTAAAAATAATATTGCAAAACAAAGGTTCCCAGTGTACATTTTGTTTTCCTTATATTCACTCTTAGGGTTGTATGTAGGTTGGCAGTGTCTCCCATATTTTAATGTTTTTAGTTTCTCCAAGAATGTTCTTCTTGACAATAGTTTTTCTAAAAAACATGGAATAGCATTTCTATCTAGTTTCCAAAAACTGACTGTTTAGTAACAAAGGGTTTTAGGATGCCAAAAATAATATTCTTAAAACAAAGGGACTAATTTACTGTCATTACAAGAAAGGAAAAGTACTTGCACAGTACACAGCTCAACTGAGATATTTTTTGGTGGGGACCACACAGTCTACCCATGTTTAAAGGGCAAATTCTCTAAGTTTCCTTGATTGTGAGGCACAAATGAATGCGAAGCCTGGAAACTCTGATCCTCTAGTGCATGAAAACGTGATCAAATGATGTAGCAGTTAAGTTGCATACTTCATAAAGCCACATCCAAGCAAACAGTAAAGCTTGTGCGGAATGGAGAAGAGAAAACATCTCATATTCCTCCAGTTTTAGTAGACTGGTGGCACAACTACTAGGCAGACCACTGAGGACAATATCCCAATCCATTTCACGTACCTGCATTTATCCTGAAAGAAGAAAGTGGTGTATGTTAATGTTTTGCTACTCAAACAGTCCTTAAGAAGTATACTTATAATTACTGTTCTCCACTGCTGCCATCATCAGCTGATTTGACATGGTCAGGATTGCTGTCACATGAGTGGTCATCCTCTGTGCCATCAACTTCTTAAAACTCTTTTTCAAGTTAACACAGGCAGCATGAATGCCAATTCACTTTTTATCAACGTGCAAAACTGTTAAGTGTCGAGCCACTTGATTTTCGTTGTTGGTGTGAATGAATGCTTTCAAAAATTCAACCATCACTTGTTTTGTCTTTCATTGCAGCTTCAAATGGCTTATGTATAGATGCAGCATGCATGTCCATTTCTCCAGGGATGACAACTTGATTTATATTTCTGATTCTTCCGTCATATGCAAAAAGTACCCGTGTACACTGAAGTTGTGCTTGGCTTGGTTTCTGGGTACATTAATGAATTCTGTTGCCAAATTTCTTACAAATAAACCTTATATCCAAAGTTTGGTTTCATTTTCCCTCTCTTGGAAGGAAATGCATGGGGTATTTGAGAAAATGTGATAACGTTGGGAGACAGATTTATATGTACAGATTGTGGTCTTCTGGATTATGACACTATGCAGTCACATTGCCATTGTTTTCTAGGAATGTGAAGATGGAGGCAGTATGTACCTTTGAAATGGTGGTAAGCAACACAACATGCTATAAGTTGTGAGGTAGCTCGTGAGATAACTTAAGATAACGCAGAAAGTTTTCTTGTAAAATTTATTATATGTAGGGTATACCATTGAATATGCAACCTAGTATCATGTACCATGGTACAAAAATGGAATCAGAAGCATGTTCCTCCCAGCGTAATGAACTCTCTCAACCTTCCCCATGACATTCCATTGCCCTTGCTCACAGCTGTTGGGCTGTGCGTGTGCAAACAAGGTATATCATGAGCAGAAGATGTTTATTCTCAAGCATTTCTTTGCACCAGAATAATTTTCAGCTGTTTGTTAGGCATTTAGCAATGCATATCCTCCGAAGGAAGTGCAAAATAAGACAATACACAGAAAGCTAACAAAGTTTTGGGACAGCGAAAGTGTTTGTCTGTGACAATTATTAATCGAGTGACAATATGCCTCAAATTATGGCTGTACGAATTTAAAATAGTTCATCATTTGTAGTAGCAGAATGCAGCTTTAATATCGCCATTTGTTTCATAATTTTGTTTGTAAAAGGGTTTCATGTATAGAAGCTGGGGCTTCGTTTTAAATGGAATTCCCTGAAATATGCTTCTTTTGGAACTAAATCTGGAAAATAATTTTAAGCAACTGGTTAGTACATTCCATTGTATTGTAACAATTGGTTTTTGGTGGTTTATGATCATAAGTATTTCTGCTGTATGGATATTTTTTAAGTGCCATTGCATTATATTTCCACTGTAAGTGATAGCTGTGTCTCGTCACAAAATACTTTGAGTCAAATGAGGAAGGAGTTGCTCGCTCCCTTGCAGTACTCGAGTATGGTGCAGTGTAATACTTCATTCTGTATTAGACACGGATGGTTTCAGCGATGAAGATGGATGTCTTACGTCATCCGGGCGACGATGATGGAAGCAGCAAGGACCTCTGAAATTTTGGCAAACTTCTACCAGACTACATAACACAGAAGACAGTCATCTTCAGACCCACTGCCATGAAAACCTCAAACCCTAAATAGTTTCAGTGATCTTGTAGCAGTTTTCATGGTCCCTTTTGATACACCTGTTTTATTGTGCAAAACCCATTTGAGCTTTGCAAGGTGAATGGTAATGCCATTCTTTTCTTCTGTTAATACTTGATACTGACATTTTGTTGTCCTAATGTCAGCTCTTGTTTAGTAAGATTCTGTGTAGTCACACTGTTTCAGCGGGGGAACTTGAACACCAAAGACTGTTCTTACGATTTTTCTGTCACACTTTGTGCTATTGTTTAAGCTTTTCTGCATCCAGCAGTGAGTCACACATGAATATTGCAAAGAAGTATAATACCACTTTTTCCTTTTTCACTGCTAACATGGCATTAGTGTCAGTGGCCAATGCAGTATCACATGTAGAAGAAAGGTCATGACACATCACATCTGCAAAATATTTATCCTTCGGGGAGTTTCTGCATCTTTTGCGCAGCATTATATTCTGTTGAACATAAATCTGTGATGTTCAAAATCTTGATCTTATGCTTTATTTATTTTTAAAATAGTATAATTGCGTCATATTGTGAATCAAATATTAAATTAATTATTCGGTTTTGTCCGTCTAATCACAATATATTTAAAATTTATTTAAAATTTAAAATTTACAAATAAGATAATTAAATTATCATTTTATGTTCCACATCGAATAATCGATTTACATTTGGAACATTTTTACAACATGTTTCGGTTTCATCGAACCATCTTCAGGTGTAAAATTATATCAATAACTTAAAACTCAACTATAATTTCTGTTGTGTAGCTTTTTGTGATGTTCATATCCATATTATTTTCACATATTGGAGCGAATGTATTGTTTGGAGTGAATGCTTTTGATGTTCTACATCGGTCTGCAAAGCAAATGATTCAAAGAAATGAAAATAAAAAGTCCTCCAGGTACCGTAGCCTTGAGAAGTTTCATATCTCTCTTGTGAAATATTTGCCATTTCGTACCCAAAGAACTTAAACCTGTGAAAATAAAAAGGCCTCGAGATCTGGTGGCAACATTCTTCCATTACAATCAGCAAAGTCTGGCCTAGAGAGGTTTCACATCTCTCTTCTGAAATGCTTTGCCATTTCGTAACCAAAGCACGTCAATCTGTGAAAATAAAAAGCCTCGATATCAGGTGACAACATATTTACATTACAATTAGCAATGTCTGGCATAGGAAAGTTTCACATCTCTCTTGTGAAATGCTTTGGCATTTCTTACCCAAAGACTTAACCTTTTGAAAATAAAAAGGTCTCGACATCAGGTGGCAACATTCTTACATTACAATTAGGACTGTCTGTCCTATAGAAGTTTCACATCTCTCTTGTGACTTTGTCATTTCATAACCAAAGCATTTAAGAAGCAGGATTGGTGCGTGAAGTCTTCTTTGAGGCCTCGCTTATGATCTGTTAAGCTGATTCTGTATTTGATTTTATCTCGGAAACATGAATTGAGTTCCCCATTTGATTAGAGCTGTCACATTTTTCTATTACTCCGTATGTGCCTTAACGAAATTCAAGTTCTTGGTTTTGTGTGTTTTGTGGTAATATTCGTACTTATTCATTAAAGTACTTAAAAGTACCTTACAAAATACCGCGAATAAAGAAATACATCTGTTAACTGAAACCATCGTCTGTTTCTTCACGGCATTTGAAGAGGTTGTGAAACCGTTCCCTTCTTCTTTGCTTTGTTGCCAAGGTGGGATTGGGTTCGATGAACGGATTCATGAGAATCTTTTGCTGGGTTTACGGGGTTTAATTAAAGATCGCCTCAGCTGAGGCTTTAGTTATTTATTTTCAGGTGATTGCTGATTTAAATTCTCCGCGCAATATTGGTCAAAGTTAATGTAATACACCGACGAGTCCGTGATTCCGTTTCAACTTGCAACAACTGATAGCTGATAACTGCCGACTCCTCTCAAAAGAAGTCTGCGTCTCAAATATATTAATTTCTCCCACTCATTCAGAAATCTCAAATTTTGTAACATCATTGGTTCGACTTCCCTTAGTTTTGTGATTGGTGCAATATTTTAAATTCAAGTCTCTGATTGGTCGGTTCGATTCCCGAGGTCAACTCTGACAGTTTACATCGCGTGGTGACGCTAGGTCACTTATGCCTACTTTTGCATAAACCCAATTAATAGGGGTCCGACCTCCCAGGGGTGAAATACTACAATGGCCAGTTACAAGAAGTTTCGAACTCCTTGGATGTGGATTTTTCGAAAGGACAATGACAAATGTTCCGCTGACCCTTCGCGACATGTGCGGGAGTGAATGTATTGAAAACGGAAACATTGCTTCATCCTTGATGGGTGGTCATAGTTCGAGCTCGACCTCATGGCTAGACGATTACAGTTGGTTCTTCCTCAGGCACATGGCACAATTATCCGGTATATTGGAGCAAATCAGCCAAATGTAATTTTGCAATTTTTTTAAATATCAGACGTAGTTCAGAAATCGATAAAAAATTCACAGTCTGTTGCCTTCATAATGACGGTTTCATAATTCGAAACATGTCGCCACAAGTGGATTCATTTAATACAAGACGAAAGGTGAAACTGCTGTGTGTTGATGAATGGTAATATTTTAGATAAAATTAAACGTCTGTAAAATAATTCATTTCAATAAGATTTCTTGTGCAGAGAATAAGGAGAAGAAATATTTTTTCCTTCTTTGCTGCAATCAATATTTCTCTTTATTTTTTGTAGCTACTACATCAATTCCTAGTTTTCTACTTTATTTCCGTAAGGAAAGTAATTAAAACTAATGTGTTCATCGTGGTTGTAATCAACTGGAAAATACTTATTTTTCTGTGCCAGTCCAGTTTCGTAGTTCGAGTCCCGAACGGGCTGAAACTTGAGATGAAAAGGGTAAACCAGGCTTTGGCGTATTAATCCGGTTTATACAAACGAAGGATGAGATTATATTTTGAATGCCTTACGTCATCCAAATGTGAACGATTTTATGAATTTTGGCATTGATTAATGTATTAAATTTGAAGAGAGTGGCGACAGTCAGTCGCTTCAACGTCTTTCCTCGAGACCTTCCGTGACACTCACAAAGCTTTCGCCTCGTAAATTTGTTTACGAGGCGAAAACTTAAGCCTTTCCAGATATAGAATGACGGTTGCCCTAGAACAGACGCCTCACTGCGACTGGGACCAATGAAATTCGAATGTGCATTTCGGAGCGTTTGCGACGTTATCCTGTGATTTTGGGGGACGAATCGGATCGCCGCATTCAATTCAAAATTTAAGAACGGTTACGAGTTGCGGGGGTATTTATATCGTGATTGTGTTGTGACGGGGCTCTCAAGTTTTGATCTTCAAGTCGTGCAGACGTGTTCTGTTCGCAAAGTTTCAGTAAATAAACAGCCGATTCATTGCACTCTCTGAATATCAACATAATTGTGTCTTTGCATCAGCGTGTCTCAATTCGTGAATAAATTGAGTGATTTCAACAACAACAACAACAACAACTGTGTCGTGAAGAATTGCACCAGCTCAGCGACTTCGCTGCCCTCCCGCGAGCGTCGCTCCAATTAAGGCCTCTTCGTATTTTCCCTGAGAGTCCGAGATCCTCGCCCACCGACTGACCTTATGTCAAGGTATCCTGAGAAAACCTTTAACCCTCTCCGCGCACCGAAGTAACAAACGTTTTAACCGCACCAGCGCCGGCCTAGCTATTGGGTTCGAACCCGTGGCTACATCAGCAGATGGACGGTTACATTCCGAATCCAACATTTCTTTGCATTTCTCTACTGGGTTCGAACCCGTGGCTACATCAGCAGATGGACGGTTACATTCCGAATCCAACATTTCTTTGCATTTCTCTACTGGGTTCGAACCCGTGGCTACATCAGCAGATGGACGGTTACATTCCGAATCCAACATTTCTTTGCATTTCTCTACTGGGTTCGAACCCGTGGCTACATCAGCAGATGGACGGTTACATTCCGAATCCAACATTTCTTTGCATTTCTCTACTGGGTTCGAACCCGTGGCTACATCAGCAGATGGACGGTTACATTCCGAATCCAACATTTCTTTGCATTTCGCCTCCATCGATTTGTCTCTGTGTTTGTAGGCGTAGTCGCTTGCATTCGGTAGGTTCTTGATGACACAAGTCGACATCTTTCTTCTACTAACATTCATGTCTGCCGCCTGGCTCCTGCAATTTGAAATAATTAAAAGTGAAAACAAACCCTCTTTCATCGTCCATTAGTATAATCTACACTCAAGACAATTTTTATCACATTTCGCGGACACAGTTACAGAAAATATGTATATATATATACTTTTACTTTTGGGGTTCTAAAATATCAGAGATTTCGGTGTAGTAAAAAGAATTATCTTTGCGAGTCGTAAAATGTGTTGACCTAAAAATATCCTTGTCTGATGGGCTGGCTCTGTCTTTGGGTTGAATGGGAAACTGCTTGAAGCTAAGGGCAAAGCTTCCACCGAAATGTCGTTGCTTGTATTTTGTTTCCTGACAACCTTAACAAAAGTTCCTCCAATCGGAATTCATTCCCACACCATATTTCAGAACAGTTCCCACGTGATTTCTCTTTTACTCAGATGCACATAGAACATGGGCCAGCTTGCTATTATAACGTAACACATTTTATTACATCAAAATGGAGGAAGAGGTTACCACTATTTTAAAACGCTGTCAAATGACTTGTGTTCTGAGCTAACTGCGTTTGGTAAACTTCATTAAACCATTACCTTCGGTCTGAATAATAAATTTAATCACACGCTTTCTTTGGAGAGATAAGCACGTCTTGTTTGAGACACGCGCCCATGACAATATTTCCTTCTCTTAGCAAAATAGTCTGTGGGAATTCTGGCTTTTGCACAAACAAGTATGAAGAAATTTGTCTTCTGGGATGTTTTTGGAGCTCCTTACTCACTCCGTCAACAGATGGCAGGAGACTGCGTGGTCAAACACGCCAAGAGACAGCCATTTTAAAATAAATTTCCATCAGAAATGAGAACATGAGACGGTAGGCGTCGTTAAACCTGAAACTGGCCTAACACTTTGATGAAAGCCGAAGTTTATGGCGATGCTGATGTGCTGAACGCCAGAAGATTCCTGCCCAAGAGAGTGCCACTGATCAAAGAAACTTAGTCAAAGAACTTCTTATTAATGCAGTCACGGCTTACGTCTGATTAGCATTTCCTAGTCATTCGCCGTCTGCTTTAACCAATCAGCTTGACCGCAACGTCGCCCTGCCGCTTTTCATTCCATCCATTTTTCGCACTCTTATTCGAGGCTCTGAGTAATCAGTACGAACCTCCGAAACGTCGGTCAGTTTCTACGTCACTACACGGCGCAGCATCTGCAAGATCGTGGATATCTTGACTGGAAATGATTCACTTCCTAGTGCTTTTCGAAAGTAAGATTTTGTGATTATACAGCCCTGAAAAATCATACAAAGAAACAGACAAACAAAGAAACAAACCATCGATTTTCCTTGTCATTGAAATATGCAACACGTTTGAAGAAGTCGCTCCCGTTATAATAATTACAGATGACGAAGATCATATCGTCCATCACTTCTGCGTTTAATTCATAATCATTGAAGTTCATGGCAGGGATCTCGGTCCACGTCTCTTCTGCAGGGTCGTACTTTTCGGTACTGAGCTCGGATGATATCTCGTTCTGTCCTCCTGCACACACGCACACAGATTCAGTAACAGGTCACAGCATATAAAGAAAAGCTGCCAAAGGGAACTTATCCTAACCCCATTCAGCGAGACCCTTCTTGATATTCATTACTCTGTCAAATGGCCACGAAATGTTTGGCCTTTATGGAGCCACAAGATTCATTACCTTATTCACAAAAGTCGGTAGTTGGCCTCATCTCACACAATCTAGTTCCTTAAAAACATTTTAATATTATCCTTCCTTTTACGCCAATGTATTACAAGTGGTATCTTATCTTCAAGATTACCAATTACAAATTTCTAGATGTTTGTATTTCCCGAAACTTCAATGTTTCTTACAAACGGATTTACGCTCTTAAAATTGGTAATTCCGTATAAGGAACGAATGAATGAAATACAACAAAGAAAATTCATTCCCTCTTGCATTGTCAGCTTTAGTACCAGGAACAGCTACAATTTCATTTTCGTACTTGTAGCATCAGGAAATTGCGCCTGACATCTGTTGTCTTCTTCATGAAAATGCGTGCGAAAGTAGACATAAATATCAACACAAGATGCACTGTTCCAAACGGCGTTAGAAAACAAGTGACGAAAAGCAAAGATAGCGAAGGGACTGCTTTATACCATCGGAGTTTTGGAGATAACAGCGCGGCAAACTGGAATTTCCTTGCTACAAGAACAAAATATTGACCTTTAAAACTGCGACTGTGTGAAAAATGGGGCATAATTTACTTGAGATACCACAAGAGATTGTTAGTTAGTTAGTTAAGTGTTCTTTGTGGAGAATGTAATCGAAACCACGAATCGGGGTTAACATTAGTGACAAACTAACTCTGTAATGACGGGAGAAAAATTCTGTTCATAAAATCTCAGTCACTCAAAGAAACCAAGAAAACATTTCACAATAGCGATTTCTGTAAGAAGGTTAGAGGAGCATCACTCAGAATGTCCGGAGTTCTCACCCAGGGCGTACAGGAAGCCATGGAACGCGACGCAAGAAAGAAACCAACGTTCAGAATGCATTGGTGCAACGAACGTCCATTCGTCGGTGTCCGGGTCATAAACTTCCACCGAGTTTAGACGATTGTTTCCGTCATATCCACCAGCGACGTATATTTTGTCTGTAAAAAGAAATTAGCCATATGACACGAACTGTACACACATTTGGTGTAGGGAGAGGCGTTAAAACTGGTCCGTGCAGAGCACAGACATGGGACAATTCGTACTTAAATTTGTAAATCTATTAAGTCCCCCTTCGAGTCACAGAAACTGCACAGACACGGCTGTCTCTGTTCATCTGTTTCTTTGTTTCGAATGCACACCATCGGCGTGTCAAAGGAAACGAATTTAACTGATAAAATTTAATATAAACAGCATAAAGTGCTTAAATTAATGCATAATGGAAATGATGGTAATTTATTAATACATCTCCTGTGAAAGGAATTTTATTAAATTTGGTATCAGATATGTACGGAACGAGCTGCCAAGCGGTGCAATACATTTATAATACAAAGTGCTGTTTACGTGAGATCATTAACTGTCTCAAAAACATATTAAATCCGTATTATTTGAGAGCCAGTTTGATAGTTTGATGGTTATTTGCATTCACTCCTAGTGCACACTAAAAAGGCAGAAGGCGACGCAAGGGACAGCTGACGAGAGCAGGAGAAACCATCACGCACTCAGAACTTCAAGCCGTTGCAGTCTGTGAAATAACGAAGTCCGTAGCACGGATAAAAGAAGAGTTAATGAAAGAATATTGGATAATGGAGGGAGGGAAACTAAGTTCAAGAGCGAGGAGGAATGCCTTGAAGATGAAGGCATAATGTTCGTCTGAAACGTCGGCAGAAGCCAAACGACAGCCATCTTCGTACTCGCCGCCGTGAGAACCTCAAATCCTGCGATTCCTTCAACCGTTCTTGCGTTCTTACACGCGGACAGACAGACAGACGCCTCGCGTTCAGCACTAACTCACAAATTTCTGTTTCACAGGATTTACGTACCATTCAGTACAGCCGCACTTGCATAGCTTCGCTCTGTGTTCATGGGAGCGATCAAAGACCACTCGTTCGTCTTGGGGTCATATCTTTCCGCCGTTCTGTCATAAACACAACCGCCCATGGCGTACACTGAACCTCGCAGAACTGCCACACTAAAACCCCATCTGAAACGATAAAAGTACAAGCTCTGCTATGCTCATTTATTTCTGATGGAGATGCATTTCCTCTCGTAGAACGCAATTGTTCGCTCGTCATTGTTGAATCATAATTCAAATGAATTAACAAGCAAATCGCATTCTTAAAAACAAAATTGTCGCAAAAGTCCTCCGACCTATTCGCACTTTGCACGATGCTCCTGTGTGTGAGTGGTACAATTTTACATCCCCTGCCCAGATTTGTATCTTGACTAAGAGAGCGACTATCAGCTTTTGAAGAAGGACTCTGCTCCAAGGAGTTCCTTAGTTACCAAGCTGCATCTTACCTGCGTTCATGCATAGGCGCCACCTCGCGGCATGTCTTCGTAACAGCGTTGAAGCAGCAGCATGAGCATAAGTATTCTATGCCGCGGTAACCACCGATGACGTAAATGTCGAAACCGACCACTGCCGTGCCATGGTCCATT
The DNA here is from genome assembly GCF_977971745.1 of Zootermopsis nevadensis. Lineage (NCBI taxonomy): Eukaryota > Metazoa > Arthropoda > Insecta > Blattodea > Termopsidae > Zootermopsis > Zootermopsis nevadensis. Next base: position 6,250,830 of record NW_028259153.1, on the reverse strand, counting down.
CGACGACCGATCGAGTCGACCCCTTCCACCTGCAGGAACGACAGGTTATGGCTTTATGTTTCTTTGGGTCATTCGATCTACTGAAGTGAAGTCCTTACAATAGAGTCCAAGCGACCAACCACCAGAGCAGAGGTGCAACCCCCCAACAGTGGACCGAAATTGCTACACCGTGGAGGGAGGCACTCGACAAAGACCGCGAGAAATTAACTTGGAGCGAAGGTGGAAACAGGAAGACCCGAGGAGAAGCTCTCGTCAAGTTCGACAGACAAACGTAGAATTAATTTCTGATCAACAGCTGACATTTCAGGTTCGTACTTTGGAAAGGACAGATGTTAGTGTTTTGGGTTTTATCGACGCAGAGATGGAGGCAGTACGTCCCCCACCCCACCCCAAAGCCTTCTAATTCACGAGGCGTTACCACGCAGATGGCCGACATCGACGCTGATCAGTGCTTCATTTATTACGTTGAAATCCACTGACGATCAACGATGTTTAAAATCAGCAGACAGGTTGCCATGACAGTTGAAGTAGGACGCTTATTGTAAACGATATTTAAGGCAAACTTCAGATCCGTCGTCGATTCCCATTAGAACTTACTTTGTACAAGAGACTCAGCATTTGAGTAATTTATTTATTTATTTATTCTTTTTAATTCATGTGTTTGGAGCTTCTCTTAAAAAAGGGTTCAGTGCAATGGAAATAAACGAACACGAAATAAAGAGGCTAAGAGGTCCTTGTGATTAAGCTTAAATAAACAATTACTTAGTAACACTAAGGAAAAGTAGTTTCTCTCATAGGCGTCATTTAACAAGGCGCGGTAACAGTAGAAATACGTGCAACTCACCACAGTCCACCGGTCTGCTCGTGCGTCATAGGCTTCAATCACATCTGAAGGCACTCCGTCACGATACCCACCAACAGCAAATAGAATGTCCTGTGGAATTCGCGGGCGGGCAATCCTTGGTGTCATGAAGTCTTTGTCGTCCTTCGACAACCTTTTCGAGTCGTCCAGGAATTTGAGCGTCTCCGAGATCACGGGTCTGCACGCCTTATTCTTCCTCACGTACCGGTGTTTTATTACCTGTTGAACAGTTCATTGTGGAACTTATGAACTTTTAGGAAGGGATTCCATGTTCCATTGCAGAGGAGACAAGAAATTCACACATAATTTGGTTGGGAAATCACCGAAATACACTGTGGTATATATACAGGAAAATGTGTTTTTTGGTTTATGCAACGACGCTCTTAAAAAATGCACAGTTTGAGGAGAGAAGCGAAAACAAATTAAATCGATCTTAGAGAAAACTATTGAAATGTGTTTCAACCGAAAGTTAAATACTTCAGTAAGTGTTGCATTTTGAGTTACATTAAAAAATGTAATTTATTTCTCGTCTCTCCCGTGCGAGATGCACATTCTTTTTGATTCGATAACTTTAATTAATTGTCAAAATTACGTAGCATCAAAAGAAAATTATGACAATTAGTTGCTTCGAGTTTCAAGGGAGGCAACCTTCTGCATGTTGATGGTTGGGTGGAATGCCCGTCAACACAAAACCGTGTGATTGTGCTCGATGTCTATTATGAGGCATTGCGTGTTTCGACCTTAATTGGTCATCATCAGGTGGTTCTCTTTACGTGTTGGAAATTAGTAGATACGAATGATAAATTTTAAAGACAACATTTTCATGAATCCGTGCGATTGTATCGCACGTATTCGTAAAATGTGAGTGGCTGAAATTACAGGGCATTTGACTTAGGGTAGAAACATTTTTTTCTCTCGGGTTAAAGCGTATGGCGGAATGGAAGAAGGAATATGGCTGCTTCGTAAGATGACGGTTACCATATTTGAATGTTAAATCTGTCTATGAGTTTGAAGCCCCTGGGGTAATTTACTTCTGGATGTAGAACGAATCTACCTTGCTGAACTTTTCCGATATCTGTTGTCCCTATGTGGTCAATCAGCTGAAGATTATCACGCTGATGTGATCTCTGGTTGACTATATATATATACCGTCGGAGATGCGTGAAATTTTTATAGCAGCTAAGACCCGCTTCTTATGGCGTAGGATCTTCAGTTTAGTTGAACGCTGAACCAAAAAAGTGATTTATCAGTTCGAGTATTTTCCTGTTCGAGCTAAGGGGACGTTTGAATGCAGTTAACGGTGGAATGCCGTAGTTGAACTGAAACGCGTAATGGATCTCAATAAACGCTGAGACTACAATAAAAGATTGTAACGCCGACGGACTGTCAAACTTAAAGACGATGAATAAAGGACGATCATTATCTCCAACCACATTTCTGCATAAAAGGACGAATCGAATATTTGTTTTGCACATACACACGCGTATGCGAGCGTGTTACCAGCGGCATACGACAGGTAGTTATTGTGGCAATGGAATCTAAAGCAATTTGGGAATTTCTTACGCAGCAAATTTTGATCGGAAAAAGGCATTCAAATCATTGTGTAAATTTCACGATGTTGTCGTAAGATTGTAAACAGAATTGGAATGTGTCAACAGATTCTGTTAAAACGTATCAGTATTAAATCTAATGAACGAGCTGGAACTGCGGACAGACAGACAGACGGGTTTACACGTGACGAAGAAAAAGGCTCACAATTTGCATTAATTAGTTACGAACAAGTGCGAATATGGAATTAAAAATGCGGGTTTCAGTTTCCATAAACATCCACGATTTCAGGGGCATACTGACCTTCTTCTTGAAAAATTTTGCGTCAAGTCGTCCCAGTCTGACGCCCTTCAAAAGGTCCGCGATGTGACCTTTCCTGTTGTCCGGGTCGTGGTTGATCCACCGGAGAATGCACTCCCACACAAATGTCTCGTCCTTCACGTTCAGTTCATCGGCCTCGATTATCGCCTGCAGCTCCTCTACAGGCAGTTCCAGCAGTTCTTCGTTCTTCTGAGACAATTCCACGAATTGGCGCAGAACGAAGCGACGAGCGGGAGTCTCGAGGTCGGCGCAGAAGTGAGACCTGCGACAGCGAGGGTAAGAACCGACTCAGAATCGTTCTTCTTCGAACTCTGACACATTGAACCACCGCAGGAAGAACTGGATTCTCATTCACTTGCAGACCACAGTATTTCGCCTGAAGTTTTTACCTTAGCCTTTTGGAGCCCGAATGAGCGAAGCTGAGCGCAGACACGTGGAGAGGCAACGCTGAGATACGCTCCGTTTAACCGTGACAAAACAGAAAGTTTTCGGCTCTGAAGGTTCCCAGGCAATGCCCGCTCGTCCTCGAGATAAGGTTATAAGTTGAAATAAGGGCACGGTGTAGAATTTTGAATTCTGTCTTTAACCGTAGCGAAACGACGTTTTGGTAACTGCGTGTGTTGTGAAACCTTGTGTAATCGGACTATATGAGGGGAACCGCGGGTCAAATGTACGAGGGAAAGGGGAACGTGGTCATGGAATTGAACAAATAAGTAGAGACTCAATACAGATTTTAGTCGCCAGCGAATGATGCGGACGTGTCGCACGCACAAGCCGACGGCAAAAGTCACTCGTGAGCGCTGTTCGAGGGAGTCCCTGTACTAAAAGAGTGAATTTATCAGTCACTCTGTCCATCGCATGAACTGGAGGTTCTGGTGTGATTCTGCCGATATCAGTTGATTTGCTTGCTATGTTGTCCTGAACAAGAAGGAGTAAGAGTTCAGCTTCTACGGGACCCAGTGGGTTGGTCTTTGTCTTTGCCGCATAATAACCAATTCTCTAAATATCTTGAAGTGTTCATAATAATCAGCAAATCTGGGGTGAGGTTAGACCAATGAACTGTACCGCGTGGACATCGCTTTATGCACTTTCGCCGGTGGAATCCAATCACAACCGATCTGGTTGAAATTCGGTCGCTTAATGCGGGAATCGGATAATCGAATCTCGGTTTACAGAGGTTTTGCTGTATGCAGAAGTATTTCGGGCTGAATGTTGATTTTGGTGTTGAGAGGATTGTGCAAGAAGCAAGGAATGCTGCATAGAGAGAAGAACGAAGATAAGGATTTCGAGAGGAAGACATATTTAATTATGACCCTGCAATAGATCGCGATTAACGTTCCATATGGTGAAATTATTCATCTGCTGATCATAATGACTATCAAAACATATGCAGTTAATCAGAAAACTTAAATTACAGGGACGTTAATAATAACCCGTCAAACATAATTATTTGCTCAGTCCTCAGTCAGAGAATTTAATCTCCAACCCGGCTGCTGTCTTGAGTAAAGGTCATTCGCTCCAGTGACGAAGGCTGGCGTCACAGCAAATGACAAATTAACATCAATTACCTTGCGACACTTAAGATGCCGATACAGTTGTCGGCGTCCATCGCGTCCGTGAGGAAGTCGCAGCAGAGTTCAGTAACGCCTGGTACCCACAAGTAGTCAGCCGTCTCGAGCAGCTGACGCGCGTTGTCGGAGCGGATGTCCACTTCGCGAGAATAAACATAATCCAGTATCTGGGTCATCACGTCTGAGCTGACTCCGAGGAGGAAAACATCAATCTCCTCACTGGTGTGCAGTGATGTCGTGAAGAGGGTCCTGAAACGTCGATTTGGAGAAACGGCGAGCAGAAAATTACAAGTCATGCTCACAAAGTTTAAGTTTTTATGGTTCACGTAGCCAAATAAAAGTATCCTTTCGTCAATGTGGTGGATGAATTTTTGTTACCTGAATAATTAAAAAACACTAAGAATAAGTACGAATGGGACCGGATTAACTGCGATTGGGTGAAGGGCCTGCGTAGGCCTAACAGAATATAATTTACAAATCGGAAAGCAAGCAGCGAACATTTGAACTATAGAATGGCCACCCTCGTTTCTTACATAACCTTGACTCCTTTAAGAGATGTCTTAGGTTATAACAACTACAGAAATTTTAAAGCCAAATAATATTTCAACATACATCGCGGGCTGTACATTCCACTGATTGATCAGTTCGTAATATGAAATCTATTTGTTCTGTAAAAACATTTTCCCGACAATAAACAACTGAAAAGAAAAGCCGATGTTTCTACGAGGCCTTTAAGAAACAAACAATTTCCTATTACAAATTAAGGGATTTTCAGTGCAAGACAAACGGAAAGATTTCGGTGTTGGAAAACTGGAAAAGGGGCACAGCTCGTAACAAGACGTGAGAAACGTCTTTATTTAAAACACAAGCAAAATAACGTTTGCACAAATTCTCGATCGAGATTCTCCTACCAATGAAACATTTCTCGCGAAGATCTTTGTTACAGTTTGTTATATTTCAGTCAGAGCAACACACAGCAACTTTCAATGTTCCGGGCATTACCAACTTTCTTCTGGACTTTGTCGGTCGTCTTTATGAATTAAATCCAAGACGATTTGGAAATGGATTGTTTCTATTTCTCCCTCCAGATCGATTGACTGTCACCTTGGTACAACCGCACTTAAAAGTTAGTACAAAAGACCACGTACGTCTTCTGCGATGTTGCTTCGTGTTGTCTCGTAGAAATTATCGGACGTTTCAGAGGCGCTTACTGCCTCCATCATCAAGGAAAGAAGGCAGTAAGTACGTCTGATGTGCCACTCAGTTTCTACGGCGCCGTGAGATTTCATGACAATGTTCAAATAACAAAAGACATTCAGCCATATAAAAATACAGGTTTCTGCATCAAAGGGATAAAACATTTCACATACGAATCGACGTCTCTTGTGTCCTTAATTCACGTGTTAATAAACCACGTCAGTAAATGAACAAACCTGAAATATTCGCTGTGCATCGACAGAATCACTCTGTGGACTCGAAAGACGCCGCCGTCCTCCGACCTCAACACCGCGTCACACAAGAAGTTCCTCTCTCTCAGCTCGTTCAGACGGACCAATGCTTTGGTGCACGTGCACCTGCCGCCATCTTGCTCAGGACAGCCGCTTTCTCGCTTAACCTCCATCTCCTGAAAAGACAGTCGATCGCTGTTACAAGTTTTTCTTCACACTGATGCGTGTGAACATCAACTGGGAGTGACTGAGAGGGAACAAGATACTGAGAAGAATATCTGGTCCGGAGAGCAGAATGGCGAAAATTGCATAATATGGAGCTTTATAGGTCTCTTCACTAATTAATAAATTGTAGGCTGTCTGATCGAGGGTGATTAGATGGGCTGGGCTTGTAGAACACATGGCAGAGACAAGAAATGCAACTTTTTAATCGGTAGACCTGAAAGGAAAAGGTCACTTTAAAGTCCTATACGTTGCTGGGATAATATTAAAATCGATCTTAGAGACATGTGGTATGAAAGTGTGGCTAGTGGATGTGGCTTAGAGGCGAAGTCTTGTAAACACGAACATGAAACTTCTTGTTTCATAAAATGCGAGACATTTGATTACCTGGGCTACTGTTAGATTCTCAAGCAGGGCTTCCGCTCCATGGACTCAGTTTGTTTCTTTGTTATAGAAATGCCTGTTGAGATTCAATACAAAACGACAAAGCTCTAAATGTGACTGATCTAAGTAACTTCATAGACGGCTTACCGAACCCGAAGGTTCATCACCGAATTAACCAAAGACCTCCACCGGACACTGCCCTGGGCCAACAAAATCCAGTCTCCTTCGACTTCTATCTCCCATTAATCCCGCCTGAGATTATCCTCCCATCTACGTCTAGGTCTCGCCAGCGTTCTCTTACCCTCAGGCTTCCCGACCAATACCAGGTGCACACCTCTTGCCCCATCCATGCATTAAAACATGCCCCGCCAATCTCACTCTTCTTGGCTAAATCACTCCGAAGATGTGACTGATTCAGGCAATATTAAGTCATGCCGCGTGTTTGTCATTACTCGCATAATTTAAATCTCCTTATATGTAAACTACGTAGAGATTACGTATAAAAACATCAATGTAATCCATAAAGTCTTAGATGCTTCTATTCTGGTGAACCAATTTTAAAAAATTACGACAAAAATATGCCATAGAAATTGCGTGACCTTTGATGCAGAACCAGGCAGTTAAATAAATTTTGGAAAAAGAAGTTTACGCCTTTTCATAAGCATAAAATTTTCGAGTTCTTCTCTCTCTGTAGAACTAAAAGTGCTTAACAGTTTACATAATTAAGGACCTTTCTGCCTAAATTACAAATTTATATACACTACAAGCACAAGATGTAATTTAAATTTATCAATTAACGCGAGAATTACAGTTGGGAACAGTAAAAAAGGCTCTAAGTTGTTCTAACGCATGCGTAGATCACGCCACTCAAACACTGCAATGAGCAAGATATTCTGTGAAAAGTCTATTGGTACTCATCTCGTCAAAGAACAGCCCACTTCCTTTGCTGAACCAGAAGATTCATTATCGTGTTCGGAAAGCCAATTCGCTACATCGAGTCCCATCTCCCAAAGCTCCATCTTAATGTTATCCTGCCACTGACGCCGAGGTCTTCTCAGAGGTCTCCTCCCTTCAGGCCTTGTAAACACTCAACTCACCCTAACAACATTGGGTGAGGAGCTCGTCATTCACTTTTCTCAATTATCTGTCCCACTCTCGTTTTGGGTCCAAACATCTTCCTCAACACTCTCCTCTCAGAGGCCCTCAGTCTATGTTCCTCCCTCAAAGTGAAAGACCACGTTTTGCACCCATAAATTCTTTGCACTCAATAATAGCAAACATTACCCGGATTTAATCTGCTGTTGCAGGGAGATAATGAGAGGGAGATTCGTCGATAATTAGGCTTGTAAAACCGAAATAAAAATTCTTCCGAGTTCCCTAAAACGCTTTAATAATGTCGATGTATCAGGAATTGTAAAGTGTTAGAATTATTGTTCAGAATATAAACCCCACTTCTTAGTATCGACATATTTTTATTAAGATTCTGGGCTACTAAACACGTTTTATCCCTTTAAGAAGTTAATTGCCTACTGGAATATTCTTTTATTATCAATGATGCCGTGAACAAACAGAAGTCAATGCAACATTACTTTAAATTATGTTAAAAAGAAGACAAGCCTAATTCCCTTACACGAGATAAATAATGCACATAAAAACATTAAATGTGAAGAACAATAATAATAAATAGGAATCCATTACCTCAAACTTTGTTCAGTTGTACGAGACCACGACGTCCACCGTCAATGATCGATTTAATCAAAACTAAAATGGAGTTTCACAGACTTCTTAATAATTCTTATATAAGATAAGTAATTGTGATATTCTAAGAGGATTTTAACAGCACAAAATTATCTACTCTACGACGCACTTCTTCTACAAGCGATTCACAGCTCAACTCTTTCCGCAATAACGAATGGATTGTTGACGGCGATAATGAAACACAACAATGCCGAGTAAACAGATGACTTAACAATTAGTTTCTTGGGTAAAGGAATGGAGTGCAATACGGTTCATTCATTCAATTATACTGCATGCATAGGAAACGAGAAAAGAGCTTTATGGCATGCTCAGCCAAGATTGTTGCAGGCGTGGGTTATAAATTCCACTGATTTTGACGTAAATACGTCTATACGGAAGGGTCATTCCGCAAAAAAGTGTAACGAAAAAGTGACAGGAAAATGTGTAACATCTGATAACAATGGTTACCTAGGAAACGTCATCTGTTTACTCGGCATTGTTGTTACCTATAAAACATTACATTACATTACATTCATCTACCACAGACCCATCTTAAGCGTAACTAATTCAAGTTAAATAAGCAATGTCTTAATCAAACTTTACTCAATTGTAAAGCAGTTATGACGTATTTACGTCTAATTCTCCGGAACCGTGGTTCCACTGACAATTTTTCTTGCTTTGTTATCCACGCAGGTGTTCACATAAAAGCTGACCATTGTCGGTCCATATTTGCAGACTGAGTGTTTGACGAAGCGTCCCACCCCCTCTGGGTTCAAACCTCAGAGAACCAACCAACCATATTCTTTGGACGGGATGACCTCCTGTTATATACGGGCCAATTATAGAAAATGCGTTAATTAGTATATCCAATATCCTTAGATACAAAGCTGCAAATTGTAACTATTTGTGTAATCGGTACTCTCCCTAAGCTATTTCAAAATAAGCTACACACAAGTTATTTTCAGTAAGGGAAAGCAGGATGTTTCAACTGATTTCTAAATCATCCCTAGTCGTCAACTAGCGATGGAATTTACTGTAAACAAACCAAAGACCTATATGCAGTGGCAGAGTACCGAGATGAAGGAAGCTATTATTTTGTAACCATTTTAGAAAGTTAACGTCACTAAATGTGTATAAAACCACGACGACCGACCACCCTTATTCACTCTCTGAACTTGAGTTTGGATCGTCTCTGCGCAGGAGAGAACTCGACTCTTGTTAGAAGTCGGCTCTGCCCGTGCTTAGGCAGATCAACATCTCTCGATACCTGGATCTCGCAACAACTTGTATCAATTTATTTGCAATAAATTCTCAAGTTAACCTCCAGCTTGCAGTACTTCGATCACCCCGAACTGCCTCCCAAGGGATCCGCTCGCCCTGCCAACCTATCCCAGCTCGGGATACAACACTCCCATCAGCAGCAACAGACCCCAGTTTGAATTGGCGATGCTCCCGCCACGATGGAACCCCGTCAGCGTAAACAAAACTCCCGTTTCAATTTTAAGGCTGTTTGCCATTACCAGCAATGCGTTTCGTACGCAGGAATGGTGTTACCTAGGAAGGGACGATGTCCTGCGCATGCGCAGGACTCCGCACATTGTTGGTAGTTGAAAAAAAGAACAACAAAAATAAGTAGCGTATAATTTGGTTGCATTCCGTCATAAATGTAAAAAGTGAATAATTAATATTAAATGTGTTCTCTATCAGAAGGAAATAAATTTAAAAATAATGAGAATTTACATAAGAAAGAAATGTAATTTCATTTTCGCTTGCTTAAAAATAACGTCAGGTTTTATTTTACTTAATTAATTTTAAAAATAATTTTTCAAGGCCCCGGGGCTGTTGACCCCGTCACCGCTGGACCAGGGAAAATGTTTCCGGGGGCCTGAGTGACCCATGTTTCGCGGTTCTGGCGTAGAGAATGGAAGTGTAATGCCTCTCAAGTTGGCTGATCTCTCTTTTCAAGGAGACTGAGTTGGAAATCATAATTGTTATCTCTTTCTGGGTCTAATCCATGACACAATGGAGACTTATATCGCTCATCAACTGAACATGTGATTTCGTTCTGACTTGTTAGGTTCCTGCTTGATTCACCGACATTTCCACAAGACTCAAACATTTTTAATACACAAGAAAGTGTTTCATAAATTTTAAATTAAACTGAATAATTGTGACCAGTGTAACTTTTTATGCTGCTGATGAATAATGCAGTAACTTAAAATGGAACTGGATCTCTGGAGTCCAGCGCACAGACGTGGAGACACGGCGGGCAGTCGGATCTCGTTTGTTTAACGACGATATTTGTAATCTAAAGTGCATTACGTCGAATGATGAGACGAGTAATGAATAATAAATTGTAAAATACGTTGAAAGAAAGGACTACGGCCTAGTTTCCGGTACCAACACAGAATGTGCCTGAAAGAAATAAATAAAACCACGAAAAACTTCAGTCAGGGCAACCGGTCTCGGACCTACATCAAATCGATTGTAGGAATGAGATTATTCAATTCCGAGGCACGTTAGAAGCGTAGACGCGAATTTTGCACGAGCTTTTCTTGTGCGTAAAAAGTTTCTATTTCGAGTCTGACAACTTGAAATTGTTTACCAGCCACAATTTTTCACGTGCTCAACCACATCACTAAATTCTATGCTGATTTACCATTCCTGGTAATGGAGATGTCCAACAGCATGAGAAATTTAACGACGCATTCGCTGAAAGTTCTGCCACTCGAAGCAAAGTCCGTGATGGAAAATAATTTCTATTCAGTTTTAATTTGAAATTTGCTCGCTGCAGGCGCCTCAAGCATCAGGAACTCGTGACGCCACTTCGGAAGGGTGCACGTGCACTCAGAGGAGCGACTTGACGAGATTACTGCGTCTGCGCAGCTTACAGAAAACGGAAAATGCTTTTAATAGGCATTGAATTTCCTCTTCTTCAGTTTTTCCCGTACGCGTGTTCTGGCATGTTCCAATTCACAAGCAAGTGCGAATCCTTGAAGCCACTCGGCAGGACTCCTTTGACAAGGGACAGATGTCCACTCGCACGAGACAGGATTGAAAAACGCGAGTGGGATGCGAACCCACAATCCCAGTGCTCAAGACGCCCAACACCGGCTGTGGTCGTCGTCTTGTATAAAATTTATTTTAATTTATTCTGACAAAACTACGCAGAAAGATTGAAGGAAATTGGATCGAGTATTTGAAATATGAAACTAAATCGCGTACAACACAACTTTTCCATTTAAAGTTTATTAGACAGAAATCATTGCGTTAATATGAAGAAAGATTGGCCGCGCAGTCAGAGGCGTGGTCTTGTGCCGTTTGGTTTGGGTTCGAATCCCACTCAAGCCATGGATGTTTTTCTGTGCTGTGCTGTCCTGTGCACAGGTAGAGGCCTTGTGACGGGCCGATCCTTCGTTAAAGGAGTCCTACCAAATGTCTATAGACCAAGCCAACGAAAAGTTGGGACCCGCAGTGCTCAGGCACTTGAAGAACGGGTCGTTCCCAGTACCCAGTAATAGCTGAGCATCAAGATCAGATAGCTTATTTATTACAAGTTTAATGGAAATGCGTTCTAACCTGTAACTATCTACAAAAATATTATCAATGGCAGAGTTGGAGTTATTTTGAATTCTTGTGGGAAAACTAACTGTAGGTGTAAGATTAAACGTTGCTAAACGAGACATTGCTTACGGCAGCTTTCAGAGAGATAGTCAATATTTATATCTCCACAGATTATTATTATTATTATATATTATTGACTGCAAATGGGTTTATACCCGGTGGCAGTGACCTACAATAAGATACAAAACAATAAGACACAACAAATTCCGTTTTCGGTTTGTAAATGTAGTGCATAATGCTGTTTAACTTGTTAATAAATGTCACCTGTTGGTGCTCTGTATATTAGTAAAAACATAATTTAGACAAATTTGTATCAAATTATACAGCACAGCATTCTACAATTACGTTATTATAATATTCTATTTCAAGCGCTCTGTCTTCCAGTGAACTAGGCTCAAAATATTTCTTTGTACGTCAAGTGTCCGGACGACTCTATCATGGAGATATTTTGTGACTTCCTCATAATAGAGACGAAAATCTTGGTGGCTTTGGTTGCTGTCCTCTGAGTTGTAGCGCCGTGCAGTCTGGAAGAAGCTTACCAAGGTTTGAGAGGACCCTGAGGCCTTCATCGTCGCCTTGTTGATGAAGACAGGAAGGACATATGAAATGTTGGTAAAGTAAGACTGCCAGAAATTACAAAGGATTTTCTATCTACTCAGCTGTAAAGCTTGATATTATTATTAAGTGATAAGTAACATCATTGCTGAAAAGAAACTTTCTTTCAGAGACTGTTTACATCATTGTAGAAGACCTCTATTTTATGTAGTTGCCATTGGAAGGTTTGCCTTTTTTATTTGAGTTATTCGTACTCGCAATGACAATCATTCTGAATAAGAGTTTCAGAACTGACTATGGCTGTACTTTAAAAAAAGTCTGTGTACTGTTTCACAAAGTTTTAGAATTTTAAACTTTACACTGTGGTGTGTAGTTTCTAAACTAGTTAACTGGTGTAAATTAATTGGAATTGTAGTAATCTGCGTTATGACAGTTTGTAGTCCTGTTTGTGGTTACCAAGGTTTTGCAGAAACCTATCACCTCCATCTTAAATCCTGACTACATGGCTTAATACCGTGGAAGACTGTGGCCCAGATTTTCACTGTTATGAAAGCCTCATCTCATGTTGATTTAAATTATGTCTGGAATAAATATTTGTTGAATAACTGCAAATCATGGAAAAGTGAAATATGTAATTTTCTCCAGCCTGCTGTCATTTCTTTGGCGTTCAATTCAAACATTCCCTTCATCGCCCAATTCTCGAACACTCCGAGTATTGCTCTTCCCTTAAGCTGGGCTGTCAAGTATTTTGTACGGTGAAGAAAGCCTGAAGGCACTTCATTTTACGATGCACGTTCTCAAAAAGGGAAATATTAACACTAAAATTCTAGCCTACACGTCACTAGTGCGTCCGATTCTGGAATATGGGGCTGCGTGCTGGGATCCTTACAGGGAGTTAGAACGGGTGCAAAAGAAAGCATGTAAATTTGCATATCATAAGAACTGAAAGATAGCACGTATGTAGTAAGTATGCTTCTTGAACATTTATGTAAGTCACTAGACAGTTCACATTAACAACAAATTCCATCATCTAATTCCCTTAAACATGCTCGGAGCAGCAAAGTCTCTTATCTCTTTCTTCTTGGCAAAATCAGGAGCAAAACATTTCCACAGACACCCTGTATCTGGTAGGATGATCGTTCACCTCTGCTTAGGCATGTAAACGTGAAGCCAGTAATCAAGCTAGTCGGCTTTGGCTCTCAGAGGGCTGTTTCGCCATGGATTATTATAGTAAAATAGAAACTGACTCTGGCTGCAGAAGGTGCTACTGGTATTCGCATTGTGTTAGTTTGGTGTTTGGACGACTAGATACAGTCTGACACTTAGATAAAAAATATTTTATGGAAATACTTTATAAATTTAAAATATCCACAAAGTGCAAATATGAAAATTAAAGAGTTTCAATCCAAATTAATTGGCATTTAAGGATTATAATTCTTTTGTTAAATAGTAAACTCTTGAACTATTATATTAATGGCAGTAGAGATAAGATTTTTATGAAGAATAGACTGAAAAACTAAAAGAGATAGGATAGAAAATGAAAAATGAAAGATAATCTAAGTCAAATGCCATGCAAGAGAAACTAACAAAAGAACGGAATTAGATGGTATGGGCAATGATTTATTAAGAATGAATAATAGACAAATCCCAAAAAAGGCTTGGAACATGAAAATGAAAGGAAAATGTTCACAATGGAGGCTGTGATAAAGATGGGAATGTGTGCCAGGATGTACGCGATCTAGTGGCGAAATGTGGGTTATTTGTTTCATAGTGCTTCGTGCTAATTTAATTGTGCTGTAGTTTTCGATCCTAGCCGTCCTCTCGCGGCGTCGCTTTCATAAATTATTCGAAGATTTTTAGGTTATGAATATGTTTGTTAGCTGGTTTCTTATAGATGAAGTTGGTAGGAGCTTTTTGGCCTTCATATGTCTGTAGTTCCTGACGTTAATAAGAGGGAAGATGTCACTAATGGCAGTCACGGAATTTCTCTTCAGCAACCCCGTTGCTACTTATGAGTTTACAATCTGTGGAGTGGTATTTCAGGCAGCATTTCGTTCGATGGTTGCAGTGGAGTGTGCGCGGACGGAGACATGTACTTCTGCGCTGATGTCGGTAGATGGCAGGAGAGCTTTAAGAATAACTTCATTTGACTTTAGTTCCTGATATTAATAAGAGGGAAGATGTTACTAATGGCAGTCACGGAATTACTCTTCAAACCCCGTTGCTGCTTATGTGATTACAATCTGAGGAGCAGTATCTAGTGGCAAATATGCCAGAAGCATTCACGAGCAGAAGAGGTATGTGCATGTTACACTTAGTTACAACCTCATTGTCTCTCGTTTCCTAAATTGTGAGCCTCTCGTACAGGCAATGCTTCGTTCTTTCATAACAGGAGTACGTCTGTTCAAGTAGATTTATGTGGAGTGTTGTTTTGTAGGAGATGATGATGCAGTACTTGTGTTGTTGCTGATTTCACGGTTGTTGTGAAAGGCAGAAATCTTGTTATCACAAGTGAGGGACAAGTTCTGCCCATTGAAAAGATTGGTCGTATTGCAGTTGTCAGGGGCCATGCTGTTGAACAGTTTACTTTCAAGTCAAAACTTTGTCATTATGCGTTTTTGTATTTGTTTTTGCCCATTACTGGGTACAGGTGTGATAACAAGAAAGACACAAGATTACTTCGCTCGTAAAAACACAGATACACAGAAAATAAAATATTAATTTTGTAGTTTTAAATCTAAATGCAGTTTGATCCTATTTATTGTTTATTCTGGCCTACTTCTTCAAGGTTGTTGGTTTGTTTGTTGAGGTTCGTCATCCTCGAATTATAATCTGTTTTGATGATTTAGATACTTGTGTTGCTGTAGATCTCTTTTCTTCCCATGTTCACTCATGTTTTACAAAATTAAACAAAACTTTTGTCACCTACTCTGATGTGACCCTTCTTACATCTTCCTGTTTTACATTCGAACCACTTCCAGCAACAGAATGCTACTTTGTCATACAGCAAGTACGCACTAAAGAATAGATTGTCTGCTCACACAATTGATAGTGAGACTATGCAGTCTGAAAAGATTCAGTGCTTTGTATTGCTGATGATGTAAACATTTTGTCATACATTCTAAATGAGGGAAAAAACCTTATTTTATACATAAGCATTTGTACTAGCTCTTATTTGGTTGCTACTAGGAATACTGCTCTCTGTGGACTGTAACTGCTTATAGATAAAGACAAGATGTTTACACAGAATTTAACAACTTCACAGCTTAACATATTTATCCAAATACCATGCAATGCTGAATAAAACTTGCACTCTGAATTTTATGGCACTTACAAGAGCAAATTAGTATTTGAATTAAACTAATATTGACTGATAAATTATATTAATGTATCCAATATATTGTGCAATGGTTAATGAAATGACAACCAACATGAAAAATATTAAACTAAATAAAAGATGGATTTACTCTATTCATCATGACAATTAATTATTTCCTTGCGTGATTTAAAGTTTTCATGGCAGTGGTGATGTTGGCAGCTCCTGTGAATGATGTTGCCAGGCTTAATGCTTTATCTTGTATATTCTCCTTTGTGTTATCCAAATCATATTCTCTTATTATGAGCATCCAGTCATGTAAAAATGTTATATAAGAGATGTGCAAGGTATTTGTAAGGATACTGTTTTATCATTTAAGCAGTTCATTATGACATAGATGTAGTGTTCATTTCAGTGTTTTTATATAAATTACATAAACACGCATTTATCAATACAATTCAACAGTGATGATGATAATGATATAATTCAGTCCTTTGAAGTATGTCCTCTGTGTTACGTGTGTATTCTAGGCCACATTACATCAGTTCCTGTATGGACTGAATTCGTGTTCACCAGACACACTCCTGAAAGTTGGGGCAGCGTATCCTGAAATGGCAGTACAGGAGAAAGCTGTTGACACGTTTGTTGAGCTCCTGAGGAAGGACCAGGTACTTATTTTATGGTATTCAACTACTGACAGGATTGAAAAATATAAGATTGCTGATTAAAGAATTTTATCTGTTGGGGTAGTTGGAGGATTGTTGGTTATTTTTGAGGTTAGTGTTTACAAATGGAAGAAAACCCAGAACCCTGTGAGTAATAAAGCTAACTTCTAGACCATGGTAAAAGTATCCATGAAGATAGTGAAAATTAATTAGGTAACAAATTCTTTTAAATCAATTGTTCAGTAGTTACAGGTTACACTGAAGTCTGATGACACATATGACAAAACTAAAGTAACTTATGATTAGTATTTTTGTGCTAAACTAATAATAATGTATACCATTGTGTAACTTGGAATATTTTAATGTTAATTTATTCATTATTTTGTTGACAGCTTGATGAAAATGTCACAGCTGAGGCTTTGGAACTCTGTGTTGCCTATTTCAACACTGTTTATCCAGTACTGAGACTAAAATGAACCAAACCTATCTCCTGGGAGATAGTGGAAGGGCCTTGTCATCAGCATGCGACAGGTGCTGCTGTGATCAAGACCTTAATACAGGTATTGTTCCCTCCTGTGAATGAATACAGCGAAACTCATTGTTACGCAGTGCTGTTAACTCACCAGAAAAGTTGTAGATCATGGGAAATGGATAAGTTGCTATACTTTGCAGACTATGAGATGCACCAGAATAGAAGACATGTCCAAGTTTTAGAGTGAAACTTTCACGAAAATAACTACTGTACCTCTGGACTATTTGGTTCATACAAATGTTAGGCAGCATTTTCCAGAAAAGATTAATACTGCAACAGATTTCAACATCTTTCACTTGTTTTAAACTATTAATTTGAAGTAATCAAGAATTAGTGCTACTTTTTCCAATGTAAATTATTATGTGAGGCTATAATACTATTTATATATTCATATACATGAGATGCAGGATATTTCATTAAGGACTGACACACATTTGTGTCATAGTGTGTAAGAAACGCTTCCAAATGAGTGTGTAAGACATTGCATACTTCCCCCCCTTTCCATCCAGCAAAAGTATTTCTTACCATCTCATCTGATATTACGCAGTCTCTCAAGTTAAAACAATATGAGAGTCAGTATTGTGAAAAGAGTTGAGAAACTATGCCATTTGCCACAGGAAATTTTCAGCTGAAACTATGAATCTGCCTTATGCTTTTGACACGTGTTGAAGGTGTTAACATTACATTTCTTGTGAAGGTGCAGTCTGTCTTGGATTTGTGTTGCTGGTCAGGAATCCGAAGACATGGGTTCTCTAAGCCAGTACCCGGTTACTTCTGTGGATGTGATACAGCAGCAGCGGAAGCAGATTCGGCTTCGCATTCCACAGGAAGGGTCAGTAACTCGACTTGGCTTCTCACATGATGTTACGGCTATGCCACAGCAATGCTGTCTCCATGCAGCAAAAGTGATGGAAACTCTGCAGGACTTAGTAAAGGCTTCCCTTCAGCAAATTGCACTTGGTCTTTATAAAATATGTGACTTAGGCAAGTAGAACAAATTTATATTACTGGACTACCTTTTACATGTTCTTTACAAGAAATGCATCAGTTGAATGGGGGAATTGTTTGTTGTATTTGGAGACCCACATGGTCCCACACCTTAAATTTCGGCAATATGACTTTGACTTCTTGTATGAATCGTATACTGGGTAATTCAGCATGACAACCAACAGGACGGACATTGTGGTGTTAAGATAGATAGATAGCACTGACGCAAGATTGACCTACGAAATCACGCACTGTCACATACTATGCTTAATTAAACATGAGGTAATCACCGGCGAAAGTGTAAGTCATTCAAACCATCCACCAATCGGAGGACAATATTCGGATTTCACACTGCCAGTTGTACTACTTTTATGAGCATAAAAGAAGGCGAATTTCAAACGGTATTCTTCAAGACGAGCAGCAGGAAAGCCAACACTAACATGCATGCTGTGCACTGTGGTCATCGTATGTGAGTATTGTCTGTAATTCTGTTCACTGAAACGTCACTAAAAGTTATTAAAGTCAATCAGAGCTAGTAAAATACTGCTGGAAATTGTTACAGAGTATCAGTTTAGGAACTGGTTCTGGTTGAGTAAGTCATAGGTTAAGTACAGGTTAGTCATATATTATATTATGGTTGTAGGGTTTATATGTGTATATTGGGATAATCAGTAATTATTGTTTAGAATCATTTGAATTATTCGTATAAAATATATAATCATATTATTAGAAGCATAGTTTAATTAATTAACGGCCACCACTCGTCTTACCCACCTCCAATATCACCACCACGCAGGTGTGTATACAGCAGTGATGAGTCCACTGCCTGGGCATAATTTCTACTCAATCCTGATTTGTCTGCTAGAAGCTTTATTAGATGCAGTAACTAAATATGCAATTTACTGAAAATGGTTCATTTTCGTGCGTGTTCCAATAATTATAAACGTGATTGAACATCTCAGTTGAAGGTTTTCACAAATTATGACACTCAGAAAGTTGTTTATGCATTTAGATATTTTGTGTATTTGATATGTAAAACAGTCCCTCTTTTAATTGAAAACTTCTGAATTGTAGTGTGTGTGGTATTTGAAAGGTACAATAAGTTGGACATAATTCTATGACATCCTGAATTAAACTACGTAGGTTTATTTATGTGTTGTTAATGTGACTGTAAACTTTCTCGCAGGCAGAGCCATTGGAACTAGAAGCAACACGAGAAAGGATTGAAGAACTGCTGAATCCAGAGTGTCAACAAATGAAACAACTTTAACTGCAGAATATCAGACTGCGAGATACTTTAGTGAGGTAAGAAATCGCAAATCGGACAAGTAGGTGGGCGATGCTGTAAATTCAATCAACATCCATCAGGCTTTGCTATTTGCACTGTTTATGTCTCTCTGACAAGTGCACTCATTAAGTTGCCATGTGGTATTAGACTTATGACAGTTGAATGATAATGGTAACAAAAATTGTTTGGTAAAGTTGCCCCTGTGCCAAAGTACCATGCCTTAAAGCTGCATTTATTGTTAACATTGAAACTAGATGGAGATGAGTGGGTAGCATCATGCTTAGTTTGCTTTACTCACAGGATATGAACCCTGTTAAACCTTAAATAAGAGGTTTTCTTAGTCTCATGTCCAGTCTTTGGATATAGTGGTAGCAAGGAGAAAACTTTTCCAGGCGGAATATTTGTGCTTGATTTCTTTTGCACTTTTGTTTTGCCACATAAATCTGGTCGAACAAATTGAGCAGTAAAAACATTACAATTAATTAACACGCATTAGTGTGATTACTTAAAGCACTCATGGTCAGTCACATCAGAACTCAACAGTGAACCAAAAAAGTTGCTTCAAGCATGTGACGTACATCAACAACGAACAGAAATTCAAACATGGCCGGGAGAAGAATCATTCATTACTTTTTAGTTTATTGCACTCTCCATTTTAAACGGCGTCCAGATACGTGCATGAAGCCAGGCATGAACGTGTAATAAAAGGGCTCAACCCCGCTCTGTTCTTGTACACACAAGAAATTCTGCCCGCCTCTTCAAGCCTTTGCTTTGGTCTGTTCACCCAAGATGTGATCGATGTGTGGGGACGGATTCTCATTCTCCACTCTACGTATTGAACGACGTCTTCTTTATTTATTCTTGTCAGTCTTGTATTTTTGCGTTGCATTTCTACTTCCAGGGCGCCTAAGCCATCGCTGTGCACATTGCAATGTCGAAGGCGGCCCCGGTTCTAGCTAAGTGTTAAGTAGCGAGTACATTTTTCCAACACTGACTGCTTTGCATTGCTTATATTTAAATGAAACTAGGATAAATTGAACAAAAACAATTTTTGCAATGTCTTTGTAAAAAAACAAAACATAAACTGGAATCTGAATGTACACTTTTTCATGAGAAATGTACAGAGTATGTTTGTTAGCACGTGTAAACTACATGTGACAGAGACCCTTGAATTAAGAATCAATACAAATCAAAGTTCCTTTCAAGAATTAACGACGTGGACTTGAGTTTGTCGGATTCCTGGAATGATCTGCCAGCACTTTCATGTTAATCAGTGGAAATGCATCGGTGCGAGAAATGGCTATTTCACACCCCTGAAACAGAAAGGAATTGGGAAGAAGTAGATAAAAGAATTGTGTTTTTCAGGAAGTCGAACTAAAAACCATCTGTTCACTTTGCTTATAAAAGCCATGCAGTTGATATGTTCGGAAACAATTTCAAAGCTTAAAAAGCCACATCATCGAAATACAAATGAAAGCCCTGCATTTGCATCTTCGCATGCAACACGATTTGCAGCTCAAGTTAGGACTCGGACAGGAAAACCCTGCTCCAGATTCCAAGATATCGTTCGAAGGAAACATTAATCATCTTCTGCATTTTTGCGTTTTGAAGTGGGTGCTGACACAGACTGCTGGGTGTTAATGCTTCATAGTGTGGTGACCAACATCTTGGAATCAGAGAGTTTGTCATGTGTGAAAGGCTGTAAGTTGCAGGTACTCTCGGCTTTGGCCGCAGCTTGTCACCAAAGATGTGATTCCTCTTCCTGGAAAGAATATGGTTTTGCCTTTTATCAGCTTCATTCCATTTCATATTCTCAGTTCAAGCTAATGCCACAGGAAGAACTTCAAAACGTCAGTCATTCTGCATTTGTTCCGCAGCAGATAGGGGGGCTCTGCAGTTTCACTCATTTAGCAAGTGCGGTGGGTCGACTTGAGGTGTTTACACAGATGTTGGGGATAACTTGTAGGCATGTAATTGCTAGCGCCCACCGACAATCTGTTCGGTGATGAAGACGTAGTCACTCGGTGTGTTATAGATGCTCGTGCAGTACAATCCGGTGACTGATGGGCTATGTGGTAAATGTGCGCCAGGATGTAGGCGATCTAGTGGCGAAATGTGGGTTATTTGTTTCATAGTGCTTCTTGCAAATTTTATTTTCTGTAGTTTCCGAACCTAGCTGTCCTTTCGCGGTGTTGCTTTCATAAATTATTCGAAGATTTTTAGGTTATGTATATGTTTGGTAGTTGGTTTCTTATAGGTGAAGTTGGTAGGAGCTTTTTGGCCTTCATATGTCTGTAGTCTGGCAGTCACGGAAATACTACCCAGCACCCTCGTTGCTACTTATGAGTTTACAATCTGTGGAGTGATATTTCAGGTAGCATTTCGTTCGGCAGTGGAGTGGAGTGTGCGCGGACGGACATCTACTTCATAGCTGATGTCGGTAGATGACAGGAATGTTCGTCAGGGTGCGCATATAACGATCATTGAATATCCCTCGTGCTCCGGCGGTGGCGGGATGTGTTCGCTGTTTTTCAGACGTTGCCGTCCCTGCGTATGAGAAAATGGCTTAGGTGTTGCGGTGCTCTTGTGTTTTTCCGTCGGCGTGATTGTAGGATGCATTCTCAGTCCAGTGCAGATTTATTATTTATTATGAAATAAATAATTAATAGTTTGTGAAAGGAATTTAAGTGTAGGTCATGCATTGTGTAGTCACCTCTCACCAGCCCATAGCTAATCCCTTTATTGACTGAGCTGTCTGAGCAAACAAAAGTATTTGTTGTTAATTAACTATATTATCAAACCCACACTAATCTTAGCATCACAACACAAGACAGTTCTTCGTGAAAATAATCTTACAATGTCACACTGTTATTGTGTAACACGCTTTTACTCTCTGATCTCCTCGTTTCATTCTAGCTCTAATTAACGTTTTATAACATTGAAACAATTGTGACACTTTCTGGATAATACATCAGTTCTGACCTGCACCAAGTGATGCACCACTTGATGTCTTTATGCTCATAATATTCAGTTTCAGAGACAAATTGGTATCCCAGCAGTTACTAATTATTCCTTTGCATGTATGTTGTTACAGAATGCGGGACCTGTCTGCTCACGAGAAGCACGAGTTTCAAAAACTGCAGAAGGATCTGGATCTAAGGAAGTCTGAGATTGCCGAGCTTGCTCGCACTAAAGAGAAACTGAGCTCAAGAGTAGAAGAAATGGATAACCAAATTTCTGATTTGCAGGAGCAGGTACGCAGTTCAGGTGCACTCTTACTAAGGTGCTGCTAGTGTGTCTTGTTTGCTGTTTAAGTCACATATTTCCTCATTGTGTAATATCCTAAATTATGGATACTTCATTTTCAAGCACTGTAATTTGTGTTATTTCCTTAAATTAAGGGATTATATTTCATAAGCATAGGAAAGATATTTAGAGAACAGGTCTAACTTAGGTTGATGCAGCTCTGGGGGGCAGAGGAAATGGTTCAACAATTGGCAGACTCCAAACTTACCCTTGAAGAACGTGTGAAGGATTTGGAAGAAGCCGTAGCAGATTTAGAGGCCTTGCAAGACATGAATCAACAGCTCCAAGAAGGTAGCCGAGAACTGAAAGTGGATCTTGCTAATTTTGTCCATGACAAATGAGAAGAAATTTATGGGCGAGTTACTGCAGTGTTTCTTAGTCTTTTCTACATGGTTTTACACTGAAATATAGTTCAGTATTTCTCAGCACATGTATTGTTGTAAAATTATGTGTATGTTTATGCAGAAATCATATTCAGTTTTGTTTCGCACTTGAAAAAATTTGTAGATTGACATTTTAAGACCAAGTAATAAATGATAAAAGTTACAGAAAATAAAATATTCTGAAAATATTGATGCTACTGCCTGTGTTTAAGAGAATCACACAATTATATATTCCAGACACAGCGAGAAAAGGAAGCAGCTTTAGAAACACTGGCAGACCGAGAAATTACCATTGCCAAGTTCCATGAACTGGTCCAGCAGAGTCAGGAGCTGCAGCATCGGTTGGACAGGGAATCCACAAAACCTGTTTCTGGTCTTCCAGAGATCCTAGATTTTAAGGCATGTGTTTTCCTATGTTTTAGAAAGAAAATGTGAACTGTTTCTTGTAGGCGTTTAGTATGTCACAGTTTGTGGGCTTCACCTAATATTCTTAGGGAGAATGAAAAAGTATGAGCTAATTGGAATGGTTCAGGACAGAGTGCAGCAGTGTCTTATATGTGAGAGAGAGTTTATGTGCCATGGTAGATTTAAACAGATGTTAGTAATGCAATATATACCATGCTGAGTTATATGTCAACACATGTTATTTGCTGGAGGATTAACTATCTGGTAACACAATTTGAAGGTTGAACACCTGTAATGCCAAAACCTGTCATTGGACATGATCCTGATCCACTTCAATTCATTCATTTCATTGAGATTATTTTAATATTATCCTGAGGAAGAAGGTTGGTTAAATTTGACTGAATTTTCCTCAGTGTCTCTGGGTGAATGCCAATACAGTACCTAAAAAAAGGATATCATTTGCTATTATATTCCAATTTTATTCAGTACACTAAATAATCTTTGCAGTTAAACCACTGTCATTAAATAAAGTAAAAGTCAGACAGTTCCATCCTCTTACCTTTTCCTGGGTCTTCCAGGAGGATTCTCCACCAAAATTCAGTGTATATTAATTTATGATAATTATAATTTTATTGCCATAACAGTATTAGCTGAGGTGTGATGTACCAGTAATAATAGTTTTGTTCCTTTAGAAAATGTTTACAGAAAGTAAAGCCCGTAAAAAGGCAATTGATTTGGAGCTTCGATGCCTTGATGTTCAGCAGTCAAATCAACACGTGCAGTATCTAGCGGCAAATATGCCTGAAGCATTCACGAGCAGGGGAGGTATGTGCATGTTAAACTTAGTTACATCCTCATTGTCTCTCGTTTCCTAAATTGTGAGCCTCTCCTACAGGCAATGCTTCGTTCTTTCATAACAGGAGTACGTCTGTTCAAGTAGATTTATGTGGAGTGTTGTTTTGTAGGAGACCATGATGCAGTACTTGTGTTGTTGCTGATTTCACGGTTGTTGTGAAAGGCAGAAATCTTGTTATCACAAGTGAGGTACAAGTTCTGCCCATTGAAAAGATTGGTCGTATTGCAGTTGTCAGGGGCCATGCTGTTGAACAGTTTACTTTCAAGTCAAGACTTTGTCATTATGCATATATTGTATTTGTTTTTGCCCATTACTGGGTACAGGTGTGATAACAAGAAAGACGCAAGATTACTTCCCTCGTAAAAACACAGATACACAGAAAGTAAAATATTAATTTTGTAGTTTTAAATCTAAATGCAGTTTGTTCCTATTTATTGTTTATTCTGGCCTACTTCTTCAAGGTTGTTGGTTTGTTTGTTGAGGTTCGTCATCCTCGAATTATAATCTGTTTTGATGATTTAGATACATGTGTTGCTGTAGATCTCTTTTCTTCCCATGTTCACTCATGTTTTACAAAATTAAACAAAACTTTTGTCACTTACTCTGATGTGACCCTTCTTACATCTTCCTGTATTACATTCGAACCACTTCCAGCAACAGAATGCTACTTTGTCATACAGCAAGTACGCACTGAAGAATAGATTGTCTGCTTACACAATTGATAGTGACACTATGCAGTCTGAAAAGATTCAGTGCTTTGTATTGCTGATGATGTAAACATTTTGTCATACATTCGAAATGAGGGAAAAAACCTTATTTTATACATAAGCATTTGTACTAGCTCTTATTTGGTTGCTACTAGGAATACTGCTTTCTGTGGACTGTAACTGCTTATAGATAAAGACAAGATGTTTACACAGAATTTAACAATTTCACAGCTTAACATATTTATCCAAATACCATGCAATGCTGAATAAAACTTGCACTCTGAATTTTATGGCACTTACAAGAGCAAATTAGTATTTGAATTAAACTAATATTGACTGATAAATTATATTAATGTGAGAGGAAGTGATGGGAAACGACCAATTTGGATTCAGGAGAGGAAGAGGAACCAGAGATGCCATCGGAGTTATGAGAATAATTTCAGAGAGCGTTCTCGATGTCAAGGAAGAAGTATGTGCCTGCTTCATCGATTGGAAGAAGGCTTTCGATTGAGTAAAATGGAAGAAATTAATGAGGATCCTACAGAGAATTGGAATTGATTGGAGAGACAGAAGACAAATCAAAAACCTGTACATGCAGCAAAAAGTCAAAGTGAGACTGGATTCAGGAGACACCAACAGCGTTGAGATTGGTAGAGGTGTAAGACAGGGATGCTGCTTATCACCAATTCTTTTTAACCTGTATGGGGAATGGCTTGCCAAGGAAGCTCTGGAGGGAACAGGAGACTTCAAAATTGGAGGAAGAGTGATAAAGACTGTATAGTATGCAGACGACTTAGTAGTATTGGCGAAGGAAGAGGAGGAATTACAGAACATGATGGACAAGTTAGTGGAGACAGGTAGAGAGTATGGAATGGAAATCAACATTGAAAAATCAAAGGTAATGAGGATAGCACCGAGAGCAGAACCATTGAACGTTGTAATTGGAAACCAACAGATGGAGAATGTGGAGCATTTCAAGTTCTTGGGAAGCATAATCACGACGGACGCCCTATGCACCAAGGAAGTAAAAGCAAGGATATCCATGGCCAAGGCAGCTTTCGTCAAGAAGAGGATACTTCTCACTAGCAAGTTGGGCTTGGAGATGAAGAAGAAACTAGTGAAGTGTTACGTATGGAGCAGAGACTTGGACACTCAGGAAGAAGGAACAGAAATACCTGGAGAGTTTCGAAATGTGGTGTTGGAGAAGAATAGAGAAGATCAGGTGGACGGATCGAGTGACCAACGAAGAAGTATTGAGGAGAGTCAACGAGCAAAGAAACATTCTGCAGGCGATTACACGAAGGAAAGCTAACTGGCTGGGACATATTATGAGAAGGAATGGATTAATGAGTGATATCATCGAAGGCGAGGTTGAAGGAAAGCGAGGACTGGGAAGAAGATTGATACAGCTAACCGACGACCTTAAACAAGGAAAGAAGATGACGTTCCAGGAATTAAAGCGAGAAGCCGAGAATAGGGACAACTGGAGAGCTATTTTTGGGCAGAGCAATGGACCTGTCGTAAGACAGAACACTTAATAATAATAATACATACAGAGTAATAGAAAAATGTAACAGCTGTAATCAAACGGGGAACTCAGAGTATGTTTCCGAGGTAGAATCAAATACAGAATTAGCTTAACAGATCATAAGCCGGGCCTCAAAGAAGACTTTACGCCTTATAACTGCATTGTACCTGGACAATACAGCACTAGAAAGTGTCATTAAACAAGACGTGGTTAACACAACACATCATTTATTCCCGCCCGAGTCCATTGTGTTAAAAGACTGCAGATTAATATCGAATTTAGACAATCGAAACCCTAGTGTTCTTGGACAGTGACTTCAGAAGAAATTAAGGCCCTTAGAATATTTGAAAGAAGGAAGATTAGAAAAATCCGTGGTCCCATAAAAGATGGAGAAACCTGGAAAAAAACTCTAAAGGAGATAGAGGATGTAATATGTTGTGAAATTTATAAAACCTCTGACAGATGACGTGGACATAAAGGAAGAAGAGATGTAGAGATGAGGCTGAAGATGATTCGAAAATCATGGGAAAAAGAAATTGGTATAACGGGGCTAAGGACCACTAAGAATGAAGGGAAAATGCACTGAAATCCAAGGTCCTCAACGACCCTAGGGCTTGAATCGAAGAAGAATGTTGTCGAATGGCAGGAAGATTAAATGAATCAGTTGTAAAGGATATGGAGGGAAGTGGTCGTGGCTTAACTTTATGTACAATCCATTGATTGTCTTAAATTCGTCCATCACCCTCGAAGCAGTTCCCCTGGGAGTGAACACAACGATCCCAGCGCCGCTGCCAAGCCTGCAAGCATCCCTGGAAATCTTTCTTTGTCAGCCTGTCAAGCACCATCTGCGATTCTGCCTGAATCTCTTCTATCGTCTCAAATCTCCTTCCCTTTAGTGGAATTTTCATCTTTGGGAAGAGGAAGAAGTCACACGGCGAATATGGAGGGTGCGGGATGACGGCCATGGTGTTTGAGGCCAAAAACTGGCGAACTTTGAGGGCGGTGTGCGCTGGCGTTGTCATGATGCGTCGCATGTGGAGTTCTTCCTTTAGAATCAGCTGACAGGTCCCTTAGCCTATCCCAACAATGTCGCACAAGACGTTGATGGTACGACGTCGATCTTCGTGAATGACCTGCCGAATCTTCGTAACATTTTCGGGCGTTGTGCTCGAAGATGGTCGTCCAGAAAGCTCGTCATCATCGACAGTGGTGAATGCCACACAAAAGTTTGTGCACGACCCATTGCGGACTCCCCAAATACTTGCTTTAGCATTTCATAGGTTTCCGTAACCGTTTTGGCGAGTCATTGGCAAAATTTGATTTGTTCATGAAAATCCGCCATTCCGAAATCGCAGGAAGGTCGGTGTAATGCACTACCGAAACGCCCGTAACTAAGAAACAAATGCTAATTCGATGATGCCGGCTGGCACACTGATTCACTATGAATGTAGGCCGCACCACCTAGCGGCAGAAGCTCGTACTACATCCGGTTCGCCCTCTATTGACACAGTCTGGAAACCTTCCGATTGCACCTCGTATAATAATGTCTCCGTTTAATGCCAGACACGGGTCAGAGAAATACACTGGCCAATAACTTCAACTCTGACTCTCACCTTCACGTGGTCCACGCTGTTAAGCTGAGTAACTCACTTGAAGATTGGGTGAAAACCCCAGATAACAAACGAGAGGAAGGGGTTTACTGAGGTGCCTCGGATAATCTGAGAAGCAGCTTAATGAGCTAGGAGTTAATAGTGCAGGTTAATTCCTCAAGACCGCGACGAAATATTGGCGTCCACGTCCACGTCTCTAGTTAGCTTGGACACTGCAACTGATGTTGGACAGCGGAGGGGATCAGTATCGAGCCAGGGCGAAAGGCGACTCACTCCTTTTCCGACCTGGTGTCAATAAGTTGAAGGCATGGCCCGTATGGCTTGGTTCCAACACCGCGGGGCAGAAGAGAGAGAGGCCTCACTGCACTATGGACCACATGATCACCAAAACGAGCAGAAAAGCCGATGAGGATTTTGTTTTGTCGAGCGACCCGACCGACGACGCACTGGAGGAATTATGGTCATTTTAAATCTGATAATCACTGGGTTTATTTCTCAGGCAGCGCTGAAATCAGCCGCAATGGATTCGCTATTGTGATGAGGCAGTAATTTCCTCGTCATGCCAGCATTTAATTGTGACCTTAGAGCGACAGAATGGTGTTTGACGTTCATCGTCTGTATTCGGTGATTTCAACCTTGAAATTTTTTTGGGAGGACGTGTCCTGGACCGGAGACCGGCTCACCTGATTCAGACTTCCGGGGGTTCTGCCCTTGCAGACTTCCGAAATGTCAGCGAGGGCTTCAGTTCACACTACAAAAACGCTCGTTTACATGTGATCACATTCGTTATAACAGGAACGGATTTGTTGTTCAGGAATTTACATCGAAACTTGTTCTTAGTAAGCAGTCCGACCCATAATTTTATGTTTTTCATGAAACTATTTCATAAAAGGACCGCGTTTGAGGAGATGGTATTTTTTAAAATTAAATTTGCTGTTATAAATGTCTGGCGAATTCAGTTTTGGTCAATGACGGACACATAACAGTCTACTTTACGAAACACTCACGACGAACTTTCTGTAAATTTTTACACGACATGAAACGTCAACAATTTTCAATTCTGACATTTTTTTAGTTATCTAAAGTGTTTGAAGAAATATCACGTGTCCAGGTGTAAGCTAGCGTAACATTTTAAGGAACTTGTAATTTTATTTATTCATAACATAAAAAGGATGCTCTTGAGTAAAATTCAAAGCATTGCCGCTGTTGTAAACTGCCCTATCACTATAAAACCAGGTGTCAAAATGGCGATTAGTCTCACACTAACTTGTATTTGTAAATTAACTCTGTTCAAATGTAATTTAATTTCATTATTGGCTTATCTGCAACACGCTATTCTTCGTGCATTCACTTCCCGCTTTATCGATGGTCTGACACGCGGTAAAATATGACCCTATTAACAACTCTTCGTAATCTGATGCAGTGATTATGATGATTTTTGTTGGGCCCAAAATGGAAGATTCCTCCGAAATGAAAATGTGACACGGTCGTCAACAACAGAGCTAATGGAGGTTATTCTGCAAAACAACCTGTTAATTAACAGCACACCAATCCGTATAAATAGGCAATGTTCCCGTCGAATGTAAGCCGACGAACGTTGAAACCACATAATTTATTTCAGGAGAATATATATATATATATATATATATATATATATTGATCTTACATACCAAATAAGAATTTTGGTATCTCCATTATTCAGTTATAAAACACTTTATTTCCTTGAATACTTTAGTTTTACAAGATTTTGAATGGATAAGAACACAAAACAAACAAACAGGCATGGTCTACAATAGTACTACGTAGTCTCTCACTGTTGGCAAGAAACTCGGAAGTCTGTGCCAAAAGAGAATCTTTTGAATCTTGGAATATT
Organism: Zootermopsis nevadensis; assembly: GCF_977971745.1. Taxonomy (NCBI): domain Eukaryota; kingdom Metazoa; phylum Arthropoda; class Insecta; order Blattodea; family Termopsidae; genus Zootermopsis; species Zootermopsis nevadensis. The sequence goes on along the minus strand of NW_028259153.1, from coordinate 6,221,102 downwards.
ACACCAGGTACATTAGTTTGTAATAGGTAAAATAATATAATATGTCTGTCTGTCTGTCCATCGTTATTTTCAGCCTAATAGGTCGTGCTGCCATGTATCAGTTATAGTATGAACTATTTGATTTTTTAAATTACAATGATGATTATTAAGTGATAATCTGATAATTTTTTTACATGATTGTTTAATTATTCTGGATATTATTAGCTGATGTTTTGATGAAAATTATGGTATATTATTAATTATGATTTGATGACTGACGAATGTGATGATTATATATTACACTAGATTGTATTATTGCATAATTTTATATTTGTTTCGAGTATCGACCAACATTTCATATTTCTATGTTCTTTAGTAATTAGAGTAAAAGGCAGAAAATCACAATATTTCACACACGAATGCCATGCATTAATTGCAAGGAATGTATTATAATTTCTGTGAATATTTACCAATAAGCAGTAGCAAATTTGAAATGGGTTTTGCAAAGTTGTGTACTTCGGGATGCCCCTTTATAAGTTGTTGTAAAAACGGATACCATTACGACATCCGAACGCAGGCATTAATTCCTAGAAGAAATCTCGTGTTGTGAAGGGACACGCTATTTTACAGGAACCTTGAAAAATATAAGGGCATTAACAGCTGCTGCCCTGGAAATGGCGTCTTTAAACCAGAACGCCTTCCCATCTGCCGCGTAGAATTATATGATCCCAGACTTGAGACAATTTACAGAGCCATTAACTAATTTTATATGTATCACATATCACATTATTTGTTCTAGCATTCATTTTCCGTTACAGGTAAAGAGGAGGACTGCTTGTTATTTAGATGTTTTCTAAAATCAAATCACGTCTTAAGACAATTCCAAGGATAAAGGAAATCTTAAGATTTGCTACAAGATTTTACCACATGCACCACAAAGTAGGAAAAAGATCGGTGGAACTCGATCTGCCACTTCGTTCACTCAATGAGGGAGTCTGAAGACATCTTTGATATAAAGTTGTATCGGACAGGCATTTATGCTTACTTATGAAGCAGGCCTCTGCCCCTGCTCCTTTCATTTTCCAAGCCCCCGCGAGGGGTGGAGGGCCCCAGTCTTTCGCTTTGTCTTCTGGAAAATTTCTGCTTACTTTTATTGGTAGACGAACGTTATACATTGTGGCCAAATATGAAGAAACACCTGGAAATTTGCTCAGGTTACATTTCTGGTAGATGAAAAGTATTTTGAGGACCATTTTCATTTTTCACGTGTGACCACAATATTTGTTCATCGCTTCCGATTTATTTATTAATATTACACTCCAATTTCCTCTCTTGTCTTGTAAAAATTACTGAGGACGCGATCACTACGTCCGACTCTTGTGATGCCTGTCATCTGGGATTGTACGTTATGTAGTCCGGTAAAAATTAGCCAACGTTTCAGAGGTGCTACCTGCCTCCATCATCAGGCCTTGGCGACAGCAAAGAATGTAAATTGGAATAAACGTTTTGAAAAATTCGCATCAGCAAGGTTCCTGAAACTTGCGGTTTGAAGTGAATCTCCGTTCATTTGTGGAATCACTCGGCCGAGTCATGGAAGTCATCAGCTGCATTTGTCTTGTTCAAGCGATGGGTGGAAATCCATTCCGCTCAGGCCTTCGAAATCCTTGTTGGATGCTAATGGCTCTTCGGAGAACCTGTTCAGGAGCGTGAGGGGTTGAAAGCAGAGAGCGAGCTATAGTCTCCGCACCAAGGGGCAACAACCTCACGATATAGCCACTAGATGGCAGTATGTGTTAAACTGTATTTATTTAAGAATATTAAAGTAATGAAGAGTTTAATAATAATTATTTAAATTCTAATGATGTGTGTAAGCTTTAGTTTTTTCGATTTGCATCTGGTTCATTTTAATGTAGCAAAGAATGACGAAGCATAATGCTGAAGTTTAGCGTCGAGGAACAAAGGCCGGTGACAGGCGATGTCGGAAAGAGCATTTAACGTCCGGAAATGTTTTAAATGGTATCGCTTCTCGGCCTTTTGGGCTTAGATCAAAGTGTAGTATGCTGCGGGCCGTGGTGGGGCGGCGCGTGCGACCTGGTGGACTACCTCAACGGCCGCCTGGACGGTGACTTCGCCAGTGAAAGTGTCGAGGTCACCAACGTCTGGACGCGCCTTCGAACCGCCACCAGGCGCATCAGGCCGAAGATGGCTGTGGGGTGGGCCCTCGACGCTGACCAGCACCCGCAGCTGCAGCTCAACGCCTCTGCCCTGCGAGTGAAGGATGCGGAGACCGCCCTAACGCATGCCATCAGGGGCCATTTCCGGCAGCGCCTGCTCAGCAAACCCGATCAGGGCAAGGTCTACGCGGTGACGAGTGCCTCGACGCCGCCAAACCATTTTATGCGGAGCGGGAATTTTACTCGCTTCGCGGAGTGGCGGTTCGTGCACCGAGCCCGCCTCGACTGTGTGCCCCTGGACGGGTCCCGGCGCTGGGGGAACGGGGTGAAGGCGTGCCGCAGGTGTGGGTATGAGAACGAGACCCTGCCGCACGTCCTGAACCACTGCAAGCCGCACTTCGCCACCATCACCCGCCGTCACAACGCGGTCCTTGGTCGGCTCGTCAAGGCGCTCAAGCCTTCGAGCGGGACCACGGTCCGCGTGAACCAGACCGTGCCAGGTTTCAACGACGGTCTTCGGCCCGACCTCTTTATTCTTAATGAGGCGGAGAAGACCGCCGCGATAATCGATGTGGCTACGCCGTTTGAAAATCGGTACGCCGCATTTGAAGCCGCGCGGAATGGCAAGAAGGTCAAATACGACCACATTGCGAGCCACCTGCGTCAGCAGGGCTACGATGTGGTCGTAGATGCCTTCCTTGTTGGGGCGCTGGGTGGATGGGATCCGGCGAACGAGCGGCTCATCAGCCAGCTGCGCCTTGGGCACCGCTACTGCCATCTTATGCGGCGCCTAATGTGCACGGACGCTATCCGCTGGAGTAGGGACATCTATGTCGAGCACGTGACAGGGGTCAGGCAATACGCCGAAGGCCGAGCCATCCCTGACGGTGCGCACGATGTGGATGTGCACTTCTCTGGCGGGGAGCGGTAACCCCCCCCCCTTTTGTGTTTTACCAAGATTTACTATGTCAGTGACATATTGGGTGTTTCGACATATGTCCATGAACCAATGACCGCATCAATGTATGTGTGACAATTATGAGAGTCTAAAAACTGTGTAGAGTGTTAAGAGGTGGAGATATGTATACCACCTAATTCATGTTTTATATTACCGATTATTGTATTTATTATTTTTAAGCATTCTCTAAATAAAGTTAATCTGTTCTTATCAGCTTGATTTCTGATATATTCTGCATCGCAGAATAAGTAAATTGAACTACTTTTTGTAAAATGACTGGTGTTTAGAAGCTTGCTTCACTCCGGTCGCGGATCGACCTGGTATTGCAGTTTTGCCGGGTTCGGTCCACCGTTACGTGTTTCATGGTTGGTGGTGTACTTTACTTTTAGACGAAGCAGACGAAGGAAGAATATTTATTGAGACTCCTGTAATGTATATGGCGGTTAAAGTGGACGTTTAAATGTTGATAGATCTTCTAAGCGATATAACTGAAGAGGTTAAGTTTCCACTCAGTGATTTCTTATGTGAACTGAAGAAAATCACGGAAGCCTAGGTTATGATATTGTACCTCCACGTCGGTCGTTGGAGAATACAGGCCACAGACACCAAGCTGACACCGATACAAGACACACAGTGACACCGCCAAATACAAGTGCCTTAGTGCCCGACGTCGCCACTCCACAAAATCAAGAGGGCGACTCCTCAGCCTCCATATCAGAACACTCAAGGAGAGACGAGGATATAGAAACACCATCGATGCACGAAGAGGAGGATATCGGTATCGACGTAAACGATAGATCTAAGATACACGAATTCCTCCCAAGGCTACAAGACGTCCTAACAAGTGGAACCTCCGATGTGAACTGGGAAAGGTTTCAAGAGACCCTACGAGAAGTAACAGAAAGGGTCAAGGCAATAGTATAGATCCCAGTCCATCACAGCACAGTGAGGAGACTTAACATAAACCCAGAAGATCCAAAGTATATACAAAAACTCTACAAACGAAATAGAAGAAAGGCCATCCGGACCATTCTGGGAGAGGACGGTAGGCGGTGCTCAATTGATAGACAAGTGGTAGAAAACCACTTTAAGGAGACGGCAGCACGCAAGACTTGTGACCAGACCCTCTATGAGAATGTTGACGCTCCGGAGGAAAGGAACTGCATACCGACCTCCAGGATTACACCTGACGAAGTAGCGAGGAAGCTGAAGAAATGTGAAAATACAGCTCCTGGTGACGACCGCATCACATATAAGCACTGGAAGACGGTCGATCCAGCATGTACAGCTCTCGCTACAATATTCAATATATGTATGAAATACGAGAGTATACCAGACGACTGGAAGACGTCGGTCACAGTCTTGATTCACAAGAAGGGCGACCATAATGACATCACCAATTGGCGCCCAATAGCAATATACAAACTATTCGCAGGCGTGCTAGCCAGAAGATTGAATGCCTGGTTGGAGAGTAACGCGGTACTATCACCGGCGCAGAAGGGATTGCTGCCACATGACGGAGTCTTCGAACACAACTACGCATTAAGGAGAATGTTTGATAAGACCAGGACAGACAAAGGCGAATTTATAGCTACCTGGATCGACTTCTCCAATGCATTTGGCTCCGTTCCGCATGACGCCATCTTTGCGGGTCTCAACAGGATGAAAGCTGGTGCAATGTTTGTAAACTTAATTAAGAGCATGTACCGTGACACGAAGACCAGAATATTGACAGGCAATGAACCAACCAGTGACATATGTAAGGGTGCCCCATCAGTGGCCTCCTATTTAACATTGCAATTGACCCAATTATAAGGAACCTGCAGGGTCAGGAGGCAAATCACAGGGTACTAGCTTATGCTGATGACTTAGTAATACTGGCTGAAACGCCCGAACAAATGCAGATAAGTCTGGATGAAGTAGAGAGACTGGCAGGGAAAATAAATATAAAAATTAATCCTGCAAAGTCATTCTCACTGCATTTGTCGGGGGAGACACCAACCGGCACGAGAGAGTCCATCTTCAATATCTGCAATGAACCCATCAGGAACTTAAGAGATGGTGAATTCGACAAGTTCCTGGGAATGCCGGTTGGATTCCAGATCACAAAAGACTTAAGGGAGCCAGCGCGACTGATGGAAGCTGCCAACTATCTTAGGGCCAGCATCAAGAAGACCTTGAATGTACCTCAAGAGGCGTCCAACGACTACATATACGGTCCAGTCAAGGCCGGATGTGCAGGAATACCGGAGGCAGCTGCTGATTCCGATAACTACCTGATAGATAATGCCTTTAAGCTCCTGACATCTAAAGATCAGACGATCAAGGAGCTAGCATTAGAAGATCTGCAGACCACCGTGCAGAAGAGAGTTGGACGCCAGGTAGATCAGCAAGACCTAGCCGCTTATTTAACCGGAGAGAACGAGGGCGATTTCAGGCGAAACACCAACGCCATCTCGTGTGCATGGACGAATGCGAGAAAAGCCTCCACGAGAAAAGAAGTGGAGTGGGCATTTGAAAACTCGAAACCCTCACTGACGTTCGACGGCAAAACCCTGCACGACAAACACAGGCAGAAAGTGCCAAAGGGAGAAGCACATGAAGCGACTGTGTGAGTTGCCAAGCCAGGGGAAGGCGATGGAATGTGTTACGGCCGACCCAGCGAGCTCTCACTTCTTCCGAACGGGCCTCTACACCAGATTTGCAGACTGGAGGTTCGTCCACCGAGCGCGGCTGAACGGAAGGAGTTACAATGAACCCAACAGTGACAAAAGCTGCAGAAGATGTGGCTACGAAAGGGAGACCCTGCCACACGTCATCAACCACTGCATGAGATACTCTGATATGATCACCAGAAGACATAACGCAGTGGTAAGCAGGGTCAGGAAAGCAGCTGAGGGTAAGTTCTCGATTGTGACTGAAAATGAGGCCGTACAGGGACATCTGAGGCCAGGCTTGGTCATTGCGAAGGACAATAAGGCAATGATCATTGACATCACAATCCCGTTCGAGAACAGGATGGAAGCCATCAAGGACGCTAGAACCAGGAAAATAGAGAAATATCAGGATCTAGCGAGTGCCCTGAGTGGGCGATTCGAAGAAGTTAAAGTTGACGCAATCGTTCTCGGTTCGTTGGGATCCTGGGACCCCGAGAACGATAAGGTTATGAAGACTATGTGCTCGCGTAAGTATATGAACCTATTCAAGAAACTTTGTGTGTCGGACGTCATTCGCTACTCCAGGGACATATACGTTGAGCACATTACAGGAGTCCGACAACAATGAGCAAGTACCCTGACTGGGGTTTTCCCGTGGTTTTCCTCAGTCTCCCAAGGCCAATGCCGGGGTAATAGCTCAAGGCCACGGCGTATCTGGAAGCTACAAGACAAGGAAGCTACAAACTTCCATTGGACAATTGTGTTGAATGCTGAGTTCTTGCATGAAGTTTGTTCTTGCATGATACATTATGCATGTAAATTGTTTAATTGTTACCATTATGCATGTAAATTGTTAATATTTGATAAATAAAAGATCTGTTCTTATCAGCTTGATTTCTGATATATTCTGCATCGCAGAATAAGTAAATTGAACTACTTTTTGTAAAATGACTGGAGTTTAGAAGCTTGCTTCACTCCGGTCGCTGATCGACCTGGTATTGCAGTTTTGCCGGGTTCGGTCCACCGTTACATGTTTCATGGTTGGTGGTGTACTTTACTTTTAGACGAAGCAGACGAAGGAAGAATATTTATTGAGACTCCTGTAATGTATATGGCGGTTAAAGTGGACGTTTAAATGTTGACAGATCTTCTAAGCGATATAACTGAAGAGGTTAAGTTTCCACTCAGTGATTTCTTATGTGAACTGAAGAAAATCACGGAAGCCTAGGTTATGATATTGTACCTCCACGTCGGTCGAACTCGGGACAGCGCAAATACGCAGCTGGTTTGACAACCACTCGACTGTGACTTGCGTTAGTACGCCTCTGCATTCTGTTTGGTTTAATCTGTGGACCTAGACTTTAGAATAATCTTTGGTAAACTGTTCAGCGCCTTGGATCTGTGCTTATGAACACGTGTTCGTGTTAAGTGGATTCATACAGTGGACGTCTGGTCATCAAACGACGTTTGGCGCCAGTCTGGAGGCGTCTGATGCGACGCATTTGTATAGGAGAGTTCTGATACCACTTATCAACACATCGATTTATTTCCACGCTCGCAGGCCCTATCATGAGGAATGTGTGTAATTGCCCACAAGTCTTATAAGTGAAGATGATTTAGAAGTACGAGAGAAATAGCCTTATCTCTCTTTATGTAGCAGAGAAATATTCTGGCAAAGAAACAGGTGTTGATGTACGTACGTTCCTAACCGACCAACCCAAAGAAGAATTGTTGGCCCATCTGTGTTACTAAGAAAACCGAAGTAAGGTTCTTTGATTCATGGATTCATACCACACATCTTACCAAAGGCTCTGAATGCACGAAGGCGTGTGTGTTGATACCTTGGATGCTGCGGTCGTGGATTTGAATCTTGCTCGAGGCATAAATGTTTTTCCTGTGACGTGTCTTAGCGAGAATCCGACCAATCGTTCAAGGAGTAGAGAACAGCATTCTGAAATTTTATAGCCCTGATGATGGAGGCAGCAAAGACCTCTTAAAAGTCGATAAACATCTACAAGACTGCACGGCCCAACAACCCAGAAGACAGGAATCTTCATATTCTGATGATGGAGGCAGGATGACCTCTGAAACGTTGGTTAACATCGACCAGACTACACAGCGCAACAACCAAGAAGACAGAAATCTTCATACTCTGATGACGGAGGCAGTATGACCTTCGAAACGTTGGTTAACATCGTCCAGACTACACAGCGCAACAACCAAGAAGACAGAAATCTTCATACTCTGATGATGGTGGCAGTATGACCTCCTAAACATTGGCAAACATCGACCAGACTACACAGCGCAACAACCCAAAAGACAGAAATCTTCATATTCATCGCCCTGATGATGGAGGCAGTATGACCTCTGAAACGTTTTTTAACATGGACCAGACTACACGGCGCATCAACCCAGAAGACAGAAATCTTCATACTCTGATGATGGAGGCAGTATGACCTCTGAAACGTTGGTAAACATCGACCAGACTACACAGCGCAACAACCCAGAAGACAAAAATCCTCATACTCATCGCCCTGATAACGGAGGCAGTACGACCTCTGAAACGTTAGTAATCATCTACCAGACTTCACAGCGCAACAACCCAGAAGACAGAAATCTTCAGACGATGAGAGAAGAGTTGTATTGAAAAGTGTAAAAATGTATGTACGATACTTAGCGCACGTTTTGTATTCCGCTAATTATCGTACATATATTTTTGTTATGATGGAAAGGAAAATACTTTTGTACTGATAATCGCGTCCCGTGGAAAAATGAACGAATGAATGAACTTGCGAAGGAATTCGTGCGACACACTTTCTAGTTGGCCAGACCTCAGAATATTGTAGTCTTTTTTTTTTCGAGCAAGGATTTCGCGCGTGTTTACAATACAAAAACCCTCATCTATCTCACCGGTACGACACGTGAAAAAAACAACATTAACCTATAGTCAAAGTCACGTCGCGACAATTTCTGAAATACCTTCCTTTAATTGCATGAAACCGAATTCAATGCCTCTCGCTGTTCGTATATTCACTTTCCAAACATTCGGTCTCGTTCGATATTGAATTTTTCCCCGGAACACGTTAAATAGTTTTTTGAACCAAACGGACGTACGGACAGGCCGAGGAGACTTTCCCATTGCTGGTCGGGTTTTAGTGTCTCATAACGAAGAAGTCAAGTCAGTAACAAGCCGATGTCACCTGTTCTGCGCTTCATTTCCAAATAAATCGATATTAGATTAATTATGCCCAACAGAATAAGTCTGATACTTAGATCCACACAATTTTCTACGACATTTTCACAAATGTCATCAAAATTCCAATTCTGTAAACACTGAAGAAATATTTTGTTGTATAAGATACGATCTAACAGCTGGCATTTTGGATGAAAGGTCAACAAAATGTACACTGGGTTTGTTTGATTAGAGGAACGGAATTAGTCGATTAATCGATTAATAAACGGTGGTCTAGCAGTTAGAACGCTGGCCTTGTAATCCTGGGGTCTCGGGTTCGATTCCCGGCGGTGCCCGAATTTATAACTTGTGTTGGGCAAGGCCGTGGTCTAGGCAACACGGAGTTTTCCTCCGTGGCATCCCAACAATTACTCCATTCACACACAGAAGAAGGCAATGGCAAACCACTTCTGGATCATCTGCCAAGAACGTATATGAACAGGTCACAGTCCGAGAAAAGGATGGGAGGATCCTGTTCATATGGACCAGTCGTCAGACAGAACACTAAATAATAATAAGATGAGGTAGTCTAGCGGTTAGAACGCTGGTCTTGTAATCCTGGGGTCTCGAGTTCGATTCCCGGCGGTGCTCGAATTTATAACTTGTGTTGGGCAAGGCCGTGGTCTAGGCAACACGGAGTTTTCCTCCGTGGCATCCCAACAATTACTCCATTCACACACAGAAGAAGGCAATGGCAAACCACTTCTGGATCATCTGCCAAGAACGTATATGAACAGGTCACAGTCCGAGAAAAGGATGGAAGGATCCTGTTCATATGGACCTGTCGTCAGACAGAACACTAAATAAATAAAATAAAAATTCTTCCATATTCCAGCGCCGTAGCCGCGCAGTATGAGGCATCATGCTTCGGACGGAATGCGCGCTGGTTCGAGTCTCGGGGGAGAAGGAAGTTTCTCGTGAGCTTTCGACCGGTGCCAACCCAGCATCGTGAGGAAATTGGGGAGCTACAATGAGTAGCGTAATGCAGTTATGAAAACTAGCAATGGCTGGGGGTTCGTCGTGCTGACCACACGTCACCCTATATCTGGTCGGATGATCGTTCACCTCTGCTTAGGCGTGTGAACGTGAGGCTTTGGCTCTCTGGAGCTGTTACGCAACGGATTTATTTATTTATTTATTGTTCTATATCCCGAAACATTCCTTAACATCTGCAGCTTCCCCTTGCCGTCACGGCAACTTCTCCGACAGTGTAGTATAACGTGAGATCTATATAGCAGGCGCAATACTCCAAAGCTCTGCTTTTGAAGTACACGTCAAGGATCAATTGGGCGGGATCTGTTGTCCCAAACAGGCCTTTAGAATTGAGAAATGTTTCAATACAGTCAGAAAAAATGAAGGGCAGAGGCCACTCGGGTTATATACGACCAGATGTAATGTTAAATGAATTGTGTATATAACTCAATTTTAACTGCTGACTTCAGTCGTAGGCTCGCATTAAACACCTTAATGAACCCTCAGAACCGGTGTTCGAACCTAGTAACCAGACTGCACTTAGTCTGAGTGTACTAAGGAAACAATTGAAACCCTCACAGATGTAGGACGTTATTTTAATAAAGGAGAGACGAATTACCGCTGTGCTAACCATTGTGTAGTATAGCGTCAAATGTGAATTGTAACGTTTTTAGTGTTGGGGAGAAACTGGCGTGTTTTAGTGTGTTGATGTGCGTTTTCTGACTTGTGACGCCATGCGAATTTGTACGTAGATACCAACTTTGCAGAGGAATATGAGGCAGTATTGTCCAAAAGGTTGGTATCCTTCTACAAGTCCACGTGGCGTCACAACTAAGGAGACCAACATCGACATCTTCACAGCTGTGATAACCCATACGTCTTGCTTTATATGCTGTTGTATTATCGAAGAAACGGAATTTTAACCAGGAATTAAATCTGAGCCTTCGCCGCCACACCAAACGTATTCCACAGTTCCTTAAGCCGTACATTTACGAATACCATTTTCGCCGTCTGGTGGTGGTTGGCGCAATTGCATCACATCGAGGGTCCTCGGAAATGAATCCTTCCGCCCTGAGGTCGTTATCCCGGCTGAGATTACGTGGTTTTCCACCAAACGCGTACCGGAATATTAACTTAAAACAGGCCATAAATGAGTCCTTCCCAATCCTTCGTTGTTTACATACTATATGTATACATTACAGCGTTATGCAGAAGGGAAAACGTTGTTAATTACATCAAGAGTCTAATCCCTATTGAGCTGTTCCTTCTGTTGTAGCCCGACCTCCGCGTCGCTTTGAATTGAAGAGATTCAGAATCATACAAACGTTATTCGCCTTCCTAACTGTCTCGTAACGTCTCTGTAATCCGTCAACTTGGATCCTTAATCTGGTGTTTATTTATTATATTTAGTGTTCTGTCTGACGACAGGTCCATATGAACAGGATCCTTCCATCTTTTTCTCGGACTGGGACCTGTTCATATACGTTCTTGGCAGATGATCCAGAAGTGGTTTGCCATTGCCTTCTTTTGTGTGTGAATGGAGTAATTGTTGGGATGCCACGGAGGAAAACTCCGTGTTGCCTAGACCACGGCCTTGCCCAACACAAGTTATAAATTCGGGCACCGCCGGGAATCGAACCCGAGACCCCAGGATTACAAGGCCAGCGTTCTAACCGCTAGACCACCTCATCTTATTATTATTTAGTGTTCTGTCTGACGACAGGTCCATATGAGCAGGATCCTTCCATCCTTTTCCTGGACTGGGACGTGTTTATATACGTTCTTGGCAGATGATCCAGAAGTGGTTTGCCATTGCCTTCTTCTGTGTGTGAATGGAGTAACTGTTGGGATGCCACGGAGAAACCGGGGAATCACCCGCCATTGGCTAAATTATTTTATTAATGTAAGAGAGTTCTTACTTCCTTTATCACGACGCGCCATAGAGATCCGATTTACGTTTACTCTGCGTTGGGTTCGGATGTTCATGACATGTCATATTTCTACTGAGGCTTCTATTTTCATTCTAAACTGAAATTAAACACTAATTGGGTTATCCTAATCACAATTATGCTCTATCTATTTTGCATATAAATGCATGTTTAGTTACATTTGTAGTTAAGTGCATATTTCGGTTATATTTTGGGTTTAAAATTTGTACTTCTAACTACATTTCTCAGGCACTTACAGTGAATCCTTCATTTAGTTAAGATACCGAAAGTGAAGTGTTTTGAAAGTGCGAAGTTAAGAGGTTTCGTTAAAGATTTCGGCGAGGAATATTTTAGTTGTGATGGAACAATTCTGTTCTGTAGACTTTGTGAAGTTGAAGTTACAGCTGGTAAGATATTTAATGTGAGACAACATTGTGATACGCAAAACATGAAAATAATTTGAGCCGACAAAACAGTCGTCAAAGCGAGCAACGAATTCTGTTCGATAACACTCCAACAACTTCAACATGAAACTACAATAAGATTTGGGTTTCGATTGAAGAAACAACGGATGTCTGCGTCAGATATGTAGCGAATTTCGTTATTGGAGCTCTCTTTGCTGACCGCCCTGGTGACTTATTCCTCCTTGATACAGTAAACAACTCCTCCATCTCTGCAATTGTCGATGACGCCATGAAAAGTTTGTGATGTCTCAAGTTACAAGACCATATTTTGCGACAATCTCAGAATATTTTCATTTCAGACCTTGAAAATGCACATCGTTATATATACGTAGTAATGCTACCAAGAAAGGAGAATGAAGAAAGGTGCTTAATATTTTGAATTTTATTTATTTATTTGTAATTAACGAATTTGAAAAGCATTTTTATAGGGACACGTATACTCAAAATCTGATGCTGATCCAAAACGAGGCATTTACAGCTTAAAACGACTTAGGTTTTTGATTAAAATCGGAAGGAAATCAAGTAATGTACATGCATATGTAAATAAAGAACATGATTTAAATACAAACAGCTTTTTTTAGTTTAGCGAATATTTTTGACGTAAATGCGTCTATAGGGAAGGGTCATTCGTCTAAACATGTAAATATGGATCGACAACAATGGCCAGCTTTTATATGCATTGTTATGTTACCTAAGAAACTAATTGTTACGTCATCTGTTTACTCGCCATTGTTGTGTTTCATTATCGCCGTCAACAATCCGCTTTCATTATTGCGGCAAGAGCTGAGCTGTGAATCGCTTGTATAAGAAGTGCGTCGTAGAGTAGATAATTTTGTGCTGTTAAAAACGTTTTAGAATATCACAAGTTCTTATCTTATATAAGAATTATTAAGAAGTCTGTGATACTCCATTTTATTTTTTATTAAATTAATAATTGCCGGTGGACGTCGTGGTCTCTTACAATTGAACAAAGTTTGAGGTAAGGGATTCCTATTCATTATTAATGTTCATCACATTTAATGTTTTCATCTGCATTTGTGAACTCGTGTAAGAGAATTAGGCTTGTCTTCTTTTGACGTAAATACGTCTATACGGAAGGGTCATTCGGCAAAAACATTACGAAGATGTGTAAGATCCAGCGCCGAGTCACATTTAAACGTTCATTCCTCAGGAGTTGTCTTTCGCTTTGAGGGAGGAACACAGACTGAGGGCCTCTGACAACAGAGTGTCGAGGAAGATGTTTGCACCCAAAACGGGAGTGGAGCAGATAATAGAGAAAATGCATGACGAGCTCCTCACCCGATGTTGTTAGTGTGAGTTGAGTGTTTACAAGGCCTGAAGGGAGGAGACCCCTGGGAAGACCTCGGTGTCAGTAGGAGGATAACATTAAGATGGATCTTAGGGAGATGGGACTCGATGGAGCGAACTGGCTCAGGATAAAACCCGGTGGCGGGATTTTGTAAACACGATGATGAACCTTCTGGTTCAGAAAAGGAAGTGGGGTATTCTTTGACGAGTCGAGTACCAATCGAGTTTCCATAGAATATCTTGCACATTGCAGTATGTGAGTGGCGTGATCTAGGCCTGATCTACGCATGCGTTAGAACAACTTAGAGCTTTTGTGACTGTTCCCAACTGTAATTCTCGCGTTCGTTTGATAAATTTAAGTGACGTATTGCGCTCGTGGTTTATATAAATGTGTAACTTAGGCAGGAAAGTCCTTAATCACGTAAGATCTTAAGCACTTTTAGTCCTACAGAGAGAAGAACTCGAAAATTTTATGCTTAAGGAAAGGCGAAGCATTCATTTTCTAAAATTTATTTAACTGCCTGGTTCTGCATCAAAGGTCACGCAAATTCTACGGCGTATCTTTTTAAATCGGTTCACCAGAGCAGAGGCATCTAAGAATTTATGGATTACATTGGTATTTTATACGTAATGTCTACGTAGTTTACATATAAAAAGATTTAAATTATGCGAGTAATGACAAACACTTGGCATGCCTTATTGACTGAATCAGTCACATCTTCGGGGTGATTAAGTCAAGAAGAAAGAGATGGGCGGGGCATGTGGAGTGCATGGATGGGGCGAGAGGTGTGCACCGGGAATTTTTGGAAAGCCTGGGTAGAAGAGGCCGCTGGGGAGACCCAGACGTAAATGGGAGAATAATCTCAGGCGGGATCTATGGGAGATAGGAGTTGAAGGATACTGGATCTTGTTGGCTGAGGGCAGAGTCTGATGGAGGGCTTTGGTTGGTTCGGTGTTGACACTTCGTGATCCGTAAGCCGTCTAGGTAGTTAGTTAGATTAGTCACATTTACAGCTTTGTCATTTTGTATTGAATTTCAACAGACGTTCCTGTAACAAAGATAAAAAAATGAGTCCATGGACCAGAAGCCCTGCTTGAGAATCTAACATTAGCCTCGCCTTTTATGAAACTTTAAGTTTCATGTCCGTGACTCTAAGCCACATTCACAAACAGATGAAGACAATCCACACCTTCATTCTCCACCCTCTAAGATTCATTTTAATATTATCCCAGGAACGCATGGGACTCTCAACTGATCTTTATTTTTTCAGGTCTTCCGATTAAAACGTTGCACTTCTTGTCTCTGCCATATGTTCTACATGCCCCGCCTATCTCATCACCCTCGATCTGACAGCCTACAATTTATTAATTAGTGAAGAGATCTATAAATCTCCATATTATGCAATTTTCACCATTCCCTTGTCAGTAACTCTCTCGCAGGACCATGTATTCTTCTCAGTACCGTGTTCCCTCTCAGTCACTCTCAGTTGATGTGCACACGCGTCAGTATGAAGAAAAACCCGTAACAGCGATCGACTGTTTTTCAGGAGATGGAGTCAAACCAACATCGCAGCTGTTTCCAAGTCGGCGTCAGGTGCACGTGCACCAAAGCTTTGGTCCGTCTGAATAAACTAAGAGAGAGGAACTTCTTGTGTGACGCGGTGTTGAGGTCGGAGGACGGCGGCGTCTTTCGAGTCCACAGAGTGATTCTGTCGATGCGTAGCGAATATTTCAGGTTTGTTTATTTACTGACGTGGTTGATTAACACGTGAATTAAGGACACAAGAGACGTCGATTCGTATGTGAAATGTTTAATCCCCTCTGATCCAGAAACCTGTATTTTTATACGGCTGAATGTCTTTTGTTATTTGTTCGTTGTCATGAAATCTCACGGCGCCGTAGAAATTAAGTGGCAATTAAGTGGCATTACTGCCTTCTTTCCTTCAAGATGGAGGCAGTAAGCACCTCTGAAACGTCCGATAATTTCTACGACGCAACATCCCGGAAGACGTAGGTGTTTTCTTGTACTAATTTTTAAGTGCGGTTGTACCAAGGTGACAGTGAATCGATCTGGAGGGAGAAATAGAATCCCTTTCCAAAACGTTTTCTTTTTAATACATAAAGACGACCGACAAAATCCAGAAGAAAGTTGGTAATGCCCGGAACATCGAGAGCTGCTGTGTGTTGCTCTGTCTGAAATAAACTGTAACAAAGATCTTCGCGAGAAATGTTTCATTATTACGAGAGAATCTTTCTAGAATTTGTGCATACGTTAATATGCTCGTGTTTTAAATCAAGACGCGGTGCGTTCTCGAAATGAGAAATGAATTTTAACCGTGAGCCATTGATTCTGTCTTCCAAGAGACGTGTCTCACGTCTTCTTACAAGCTGTGCCCTCTTTCAGTTTCAGACTATCAAATCTTTCCGTTTGTCTTGCACTGCAAAACCCTTAATTTGTAATAAGAAATTCTTTGCTGGTTGGTGATCACTTTTAAAGGCCTCGTAGAAACATGGGCTTTTCTTTTAAGTTGTTTATTGTCGGGAAAATCTTTTGACAGAACAAATAGATTTCATATTACGAACTATCAATCAGTGGAATGTACAGCCTGCGATGTGTGTTGAAATATTTGCGTTGGCTTTAAAATTTCTGTAATAGTTGTTATAACCTCAGACATCTCTTGAAGGAGTCAAGGTTATGTAAGAAACGAGGTGACCATTCTATAGTTCAAATGTTCGCTGCTTGCTATCCGATTTTTAGGTTAAATTCTTTTAAGCTTTCGCCCGCTTTTGAACCTCTAGCATTTAATCCGGTCCCATTAGTAAACATTCTGGAGTCTTTTAATTATTCAGGTAACAAAAATTCATCCACCACATTGACGTAAGGATACTTTTATTTGGCTACGTGAGTCATAAAAACTTAAACTTTGTGAACATGACTTGTAATTTTATTCTCGCCGTTTCTCCAAATCGACGTTTCAGGACACTCTTCACGACAACACTGCACACCAATGAGGAGACTGACATTCTCCTCCACGGAGTCAGCTCAGACATGATGAACAAGATACTGGATTATGTTTATTCTCGCGAGGTGGACATTCGCTCCGACAACGCGTATCGGCTGCTCGAGACGGCTGACTACTTGTGTATACCGGACGTTACTGAACACTGCTGCGACTTCCTCATGGACGCGATGGACGCCGACAACTGTATCGGCATCTTGCGTGTCGCAAGGTAATTGGTGTTAATTTGTCATTTGCTGTGACGCCAGCCTTCGTCGCTGGAGCGAATCACCTTATCTCATGCTGAGTGCCGTGTCGGAGATTAAAGCCTCTGACTGAGGACTGTGCGAAATATAATGCGTTTGCATTTTGTTATTAACGTCCCTGAAATTTAAATGTTCTGATTTAACTGCATATGTTTTGATCTTCATTATGAACAGCAGATGAATAATTTCACCATGTATAACGTAAATCGCTACACAATGCAGGGTCACAATTATCTCTCTCTTCCTTTTCTTTTTTCTTTCTTTCTTTCTCTGCAGCATTCCTCGCTTCTTACATAATCTTCCCAACAACAAAATCAATATTCAGACCCACATATTTCTGCATACATCAAGAGACCGAATTTCAACCAGATCGGTTCCGATTGATTTCCACCGGCCAGAGTGGTTAAATCGATGTCCACGCGGTACAGTTCATTTATCTAACCTCACCCCAGATTTTGCTGATTATTATGAACACTTCAAGACATTTAGAGAATTCGTTATTATCGGGCAAAGACAAGAAACAGCCCGCTGGTTCTCGTAGAAGATGAACTCCTACTCCTTCTTGTTCAGGACAACATAGCAAGCAAATCAACTGACAACGGCAGAATCACACCAGAAACTTCAGTTCATGCAATGGACAGAATGACTGATAAATTCACTCTTTTAGTACAGGGACTCCCTCGAATAGCGCTCACGAGTGACTTTTGAAGTCGGCTGGTGCGTGCGACTCGCCCGCATCATCCGCCGACGAGGAAAATCTGTATTGAGTCTCTACTTATTCGTTCAATTCCATGTCCACGTTCCCCTTTCCCCCGCTCATTCGAGTTATCGGATTATCCGACCCGTGGTTCCCCCATATAGTCCGGTTACACGAGGTTTCACTGGATTAACACACACCAAAACGTCGTTTCGCCAAGGTTTGAGCCATGTCTCATGGCTCGAAGTGGCCAATCTCCTCTCTCGACGTTCTTTGGAGTCGCTGGGTTCGAGGCCCTGATGAGACAGCAGGGCAGGACAGTTTGTGTGTGTCCGTCTTGAGTGAACGACTAAAGCAGGAAGGTTGAAGGCAGGTCTGTTTTGGGGGTCTGGTTTGACGTGTCGAGTCGTATACCCAACCGGAGACTGAGCCCTGGGAGGCTTGACCGAATTGTGTCTCTCTGTTCTCTATTTTTCAGTGTTTATATAATTTTTATTAAATATATTTTTGGTTAATCGGGGGTTCTTTTATTTGCTTTTTTGGCTTAACCGCTATTCTTATCCTACGACCGTACCACCTCCCGGCTTCTGGGATTCTTTTAATCTTCTTGGCCGCCAGTAGAGCGCAGGTTAATGCCAGAATTCAAAATTCTACACTTCTCATCTTACTGCCTTTTTCACTTGCGTACACCGTGCCCTTGTTTCAACCTATAATCTTACCACGAGGACGAGCGGGCATTGCCTGAGAACTTTCGGGTCCGAAAACTTTCTATTTTGCACCGGTTAAATGGAGCATCCATCATCGTTGCCTCTCCTCATGTCTGCTCTCAGTCTCGGTCGTAAGGGCTTCAAACTGTTAAGGTAAAAACTGGAGGCGAAATACTGTGGTGTGCAAATGCTTGATAATCCAGTTCTTGCTGTAGTGTTAATTGTGTCAGCGTTACCCTCGCTGTCGCAGGTCTCACTCCTGCGCCGACCTTGAGACTCACGCTCGTCGCTTCGTTCTGCGCCACTTCGTGGAAGTGTCTCGGCAGAGCAAAGAACTGCTGGAACTGCCTGTAGAGGAGCTGCAAGCGATAATCGAGGCCGTCGAACTGAACGTCAAGGACGAGAGAGTTGTGTGGGAGTGCATTCTCCGGTGGATCAACCACGACCCGAACAACAGGAAAGGTCACATCGCGGGCCTTTTGGAGGGCGTCAGACTGGGACTACTAGACGAAATGTTTTTCAAGGAGGAGGTCAGTATGACCCTGAAATCGTGGATGTTAATGGGAAGTGAAACCCGCATTTTTAATTCCATATTTACACTTGTTCTTAACTAATTAATGCAAATCGTGAGCCTTTCGCTTAGTCACGTGTAAGCCCGTCTATCTGTCTGTCCATTGGCATTTCCAGCTCGAGAACGTCTAAACGGATGTTCATTAGATTTAATACTGATGAGTTTTAACGGAATCTGTTGACACAGTCCGATTTTTTTAAAATCTTACAATAACAACGTGAAAATTATACAATGATTTTAATGCCTTATTCCGCGCAAAATTTCCTTAGTAAGAAATCCCCAGATTAACTTAGTTATTACAGTCTCAGCGTTTATTGAGATCCATTACGCGTTTAAGTTCAACGACAGCATTCCACCGTCAACTACATTCAAACGTCCCCTCAGCTCGAATAGGAAAATCCCCCAACAGACAAATCACGTCTTCTGGCGCAGCATTCAACTTAACCAAAGATCCTACTGCCATAAGAAGCGGGTCTTAGCTGCTATAATAATTTCAAACAGCTCCGACGATGAACACTTAGCATGATAATCTTCAGCTGATTGACCACATAGGGACAACAGATATCCGAAACGTTCAGCAAGAAGGCTTCGTTCTACATCCAAGAGTAAATTACCCGAGGGGCTTCAAACTCATAGCTTGAACATTCTAATATTTTAAACGTAATCTCACGAAGCAGCCATATTCCTTCTTCCATTCCAGCACGTGCTTTTACCCGAGAGAGAGAAAAAATGATAGACAGTGTCGGACACTGCCGCAGTTATTTTCGTGAAAACGTCAATCGTGTAAACAAATTTTTTTTTTGAATCGTTTAATTCATTTGCAACTTACATTTATTGAGTACAGGGTAGTGGTATGAGAAGTAGGATATTGTAAATATAATCATTTTTATAAATGATTATTTCTTAATTGGTATACATCCATACTTGACCCAGGCTCGTCAGACGCCGCCTGAGTTGTCCGAGCGCGCTTACGTTGCCTTTATTCGCGGCAGTACTGCGCGTTGGTTTTGGGTCCGGGCCTGGCGTTTTCGGTGTCATTCTCTTTGGAATTTTGTGCTCTACGCATTCTTGCCCGATATTTGTAATTCTCGTTTTACTTTGCCCTCATATATCGCGACAATTTAAGAAAATCGGGAAATTTTCAAACTTTTTCAAATTCACAGCCTCGTATCTTTTTGAGTTTTTGAGATACACACTTGGAGGCCAGGATGAGTTGTAAAATATACATCCCTCTTCAAAACTACACTTGTTTCACTCGGATCGGAGATAAGATCCCGTTTACGGACACGTGTCGAATCCGGAAAGTCGAAAATCGTGGGTTCAATTTGCGCGTGCGCAGTTCGCGACGTCCGGCCGCCACGAATGTCGGAGCGATACTGGCACAAACGCGCATCCTTCCTCTTTAAAGCGAGACTAAGATGGCGGCACTATTTCTATTTTTAGCCGAGTTATTTAAGTTTGAAGTTACTTCGACAGAAACTGTCGCTCATTTGGGCGCGATTGCCTCCCCACACCCGGCATCGATTTTAAAGACGTTTTCACGTCAAAAATGTTTCTACCCTAAGTCAAATGCCCTGTGATTTCAGCCACTCACCTCCCACTTAATGCGTGTGAAATAATCGCACGGATCCATAAAAAAGTTATCTGCTTCAAATGTTTTTACAATTTAGCATTCCTATCTAATAGTTTCGAACACTTAAAGAGAACCACCTGATGATGACCAAATAATGTCGAAACATGCAATGCCTCATAATAGACATCGAGCCCATAATCACACGCTGTTGTGTTGACGGGCCTTCAACCCAACCATCAACATGTAGCAGGTTGTCTCAATGACACTCGAAGCAACTAATTGTCATAATTTTCTTTCGATGCTACGTAATTTTGACGATTAATTAAACTTATCGAATCAAAAAGAATGTGCATCTCGCACGGGAGAGACGAGAAATAAATTGCAATTTTTGAATGTAACTCAAAATGCAACACTTACTGAAGTATTTGAATTTCGGTTGAAACACATTTCAATATTTTCCTCTAAGATCGATTTAACCTTGATTTCGCTTCTCTCCACAATCTGTGCATTTGTTAAGAGCGTCGTTAAATAAACGTAAAAAAACATTTTCCTTTATATACCATAATCTATTTCGGCGAGTTCCCAACCAAATTATGTGTGAATTTCTTGTCTCCTCTGCAATGGAACATTCCATTTCTTCCAAAAAAGTTCTTAAGGTCCACATTGAACTGTTCAACAGGTGTCAAAGCACCCTTACGTGACGGAAAATGAGGAGTGCAAACCCGTGATCTCGGAGACGCTCGCATTCCTGGACGACGTGAAAAGTTTGTCGAAGGACGACAAGGACCTCGTGACACCAAGGATTGCCCGCCCGCGAATCCCACAGGACATTCTGTTTGCTATTGGTGGGTATCGCAACGGAAGGGTGACAGATCTGTCAGATGTGATCGAAACGTACGACGCACGAGCACACCGGTGGACTGTGGTGAGTTGCGTAAAATTTCTACTATTACCGTGGGTTGTTAAATGACGCCTCTGAGACAAACTACTTTTCCTTATTTTTACTAAGTAATTGTTTATTTAAGCTTAATCACGAGGACCGCATTGCCTCTTTATTTCGTGTTCGTTAATTTCCATTGCAGTGAACCCTTTTTTAAGAGAACCTCCAAAGACATGAATTAAAAAGAATAAATAAATAAATAAATTACTCAAATGCTGAGTCTCATTGACAATGTAAGTTCTAATAGGAATCGACGAAGGATTAGAAGTTTGACTTAAATACCGTTTACAATAAGCGTCCTGCTTCAACTGTCATGGCAACCTGTCTGCTGATCTTAGACATCGTTGATCGTCAGTGAATTTCAACGTAGTAAATGAAGCACTGATCAGCGTTGATTTCGGCCATCTGCGAGGTAAAGCCTCGTGAAATAGAAGGCTTTGGGGTGCGGTGGGGGACGTACTGCCTCCATCTTGGCGTCGATAAAACCAAAAACACCAACATCTGTTTTTGCCCTCGCACGAACCTGAAATGTCAGCTGTTGATCAGAAATTAATTCTACGTTCGTCTGTCGAACTTGACGAGAGCTTCTCTTCGGGTCTTCCTGTTTCCTCCGCCTCTCATAGTTAATTTCTCAAGGTCTTTGTCGAGTGCCTCCCTCCACGGTGTAGCAATTTCGGTCCACTGTTGGGGTTTGCACCTCTGCTTCGGTGGTTGGTCGCTTTGACTCTAATGTAAGGACTTCACTTCAGTAGACCGAATGACCCAAAGAAACATAAAGCCATAACCTGTCCTTCCTGCAGGTGGAAGGGGTCGACTCGATCGGTCGTCGAATGGACCATGGCACGGCAGTGGTCGGTTTCGACATTTACGTCATCGGTGGTTTCGACGGCATAGAAACCTTATGCTCATGCCGTTGCTTCAACGCTGTTACGAAGACATGCCGCGAGGTGGCGCCTATGAATGCCCGAAGGTAACTAAGGAACTCCTAGGAACAGAGTTCTTCTTAAAAAGCTGATAGTCGCTCCGTTAGTCAAGATATAAATGTGGGCAGGGGCTGTAAAATTGAACCACACATCAGGGCCTCGAAAGCAGGCGGTTCCATACAACGATGAGCCATGCCTCATGGCTCATCGTGCCGAGTGCGAATAGGTAGGAGGACGTTTGCGACAATTTTGGTTTCAAGAATACGATTTGCTTGTTAATTCAATTGAATTATGATTTAACAATGACGAGCGAACAATTGCGTTCTGCGAGAGGAAATGCATTTCCATCAGCAATAAATGAGCATAGCAGAGAGTATACTTTTTTTCGTTTCAGATGGGGTTTAAGTGTGGCAGTTCTGCGAGGTGCAGTGTACGCCATGGGCGGTTGTCGTTATATAAGAACGGCGGAAAGATATGACCCCAAGACGAACAAGTGGTCGTGGATCGCTCCCATGAACACAGGGCGATCCGATGGAAGTGCGGCTGCACTGAATGGTACGTAAATCATGTGAAACAGGAATTTGTGAGTTAGTGCAGAAGGCGAGGCGTCTGTCTGTCTGTCTGTCCGCGTGTAAGAACGCAAGAATGTTGAAGGAATCGCAGGATTTGAGGTTCTCACGGCGGGGAGTACGAAGATGGCTGTCGTTTGCCTTCTGCCGACGTTTCAGACGAACTTTATGCCTTCATCATTAAGGCATTCCTCCTCGCTCTTGATCTTAGTTTCCCTCCCTCAATCGTCCCATATTCTTTCATTATCCCTTTCTTTTATCCGTGCTACGGACTTCGTTATTTCACAGACTGCAACGGCTTGAAGTCCTGAGTGCGTGATGGATTCTTCTGC
The DNA here is from genome assembly GCF_977971745.1 of Zootermopsis nevadensis. Lineage (NCBI taxonomy): Eukaryota > Metazoa > Arthropoda > Insecta > Blattodea > Termopsidae > Zootermopsis > Zootermopsis nevadensis. Next base: position 6,197,853 of record NW_028259153.1, on the reverse strand, counting down.
TCTCGTAAGCTGTCCCTGTGCGTCGTCTTCTGCCTTTTTAGTGTGCACTAGGAGTGAATGCAAACAACCATCAAACTAGTTCTCAAATAATAAAGATGTAATATGTTTTTGAGAGAGTTAATAATCTCACGTAAATAGCGCGTTATATTATAAATGTAGAACACCTTTTAGCAGCTCGTTCCGTACATCTCTGGTACCAAATTTAATAAAATTCGTTTCACAGAAGATGTAACTTTCCATCATCTCCGTTATGCATTAATTTAAGCACTTTATGCTGTTTATATTAAATTTTATCAGTTAAACTAATTTCCTTTGCAACGCTGATTGTCTGAATTCGAAAGAAAGAAACAGATGAACAGAGACGGCCGTGTCTGTGCAGTTTCTGTGACTCGAAGGGGGACTTAATAGATTTACAAATTTAAGTAGGGATTGTCCCATGTCTGTGCTCTGCACGGAGCAGTTTAACGCCTCTCCCTACACCAAATATGTGTACAGTTCGTGTCATATGGCTAATTTGTTTTTACAGACAAAATATACGTCGCTGGTGGATGTGTTAATCCTTTCAGTCCCCTAAACTCGGTGGAAGTTTATGACCCGGACACCGACCGATGGACGTTCGTTGCTCCAATGCTTTCTCGACGTGCCCTCCATTCTTGCGTCGCGTTCCACGGCTGTCTGTACGCCATAGGTGAGAACTCTGGACATTCTGAGTGATGCTCCTCTGTCCTTTTTACAGAATTTGCTATTGTGAAATGTTTTCCTGGTTTTCTTTGAGTGACTGAGATTTTATGAACAGCATTTTTCTCCTGTCTTCACAGAGTTAGTTTGTCAGTAATTTTAAACCCGATTCGTGGTTTCGATTAAATTCTCCACAAAGAACACTTAACTAACTAACTAACTAACTAACAATCTCTTGTAGTATCCAAAGTAACGCATGCCCCATTTTTCACACAGTCGCAGTTTTAAAGGTAAATATTTTGTTCTTGTAGCAAGGAAATTCCAGTTTGCCGCTGTTATCCCCAAAAAGCCGATGGTTTAAAGCAGTCCCTTCGCAGTCTTGTGTTTCGTCACTTGTTTTCTAACGCCATTTTGAACAGTGCATCTTGTGTTGTTGTTGAACTCTATTTTCGTAATCAGTTTCATGAAGCAGACGACAGATGTCAGGCGCAATTTCCTGATGCTACAAGTACGAAAATAATATTTTAGCTATTTCATCCTTTAATTCGTTCCTGCTATTAATATTAACAATGCAAGAGGGAATTAATTTCATTCGTTGAATTCCATTCATTCGTTCCGTTTACGGAATTACAAATTAACTTTAAATATCAACACTAGATGGACTGTTCCAAACGGCGTTACACAAAGAAGTGACGAAAAACAAAGCCTACGAAGGGACTGCTTTAAACCATCAGCTTTTTGGGGATGACAGCGCGGCAAACTGAAATTTCCTTGCTACAAGAACAAAATATTTACCTGTAAAACTGCGACTGTGTGAAAAATGGAGCATATGTAACTTGAGATACCACAAGAGATTGTTAGTTAGTTACTTAAGTGTTCTTTGTCGAGAATGTAATCGAAACCACGAATCGGGGTTAAAATTACTGACAAACTAACTCTGTGATGACATGAAGAAAATTCTGTTCATAAAATTTCAAGAACTCAAAAATACCAGGAAAACATTTCACAATAGCACGTTCTGTAGGAAGGATAGAGGAGCATCACTCAGAATGTCCAGAGTTCTCACCCAGGGCGTACAGACAGCCGTGGAAGGCGACGCAAGAATGGAAGGCACGTTCAGAATGCATTGGTGCAACGAACGTCCATCGGTTGGTGTCCGGGTCATAAATTTCCACCGAGTTTAGGGGACTGAAAGGATTAACACATCCACCAGCGACGTATATTTTGTCTGTAAAAACAAATTATGACACGAACTGTACACATATTTGGTGTAGGGAGAGGAATTAAACTGGTCCATGCAGAGCATAGACATTGGACAATCCCTACTTAAACTTGTAAATCTACTAATGTCCCCCTTCGAGTCACAGAAACTGCACAGACACGGCCGTCTCTGTTCATTTGTTTCTTTCTTTCGAATGCAGACCATCAGCGTGTCAAAGGAAACGAGTTTAACTAATAAAATTTAACATAAACAGCATAAAGTGCTTAAATTAATGCATGATGTAAATGATGGTAAGTTACGTCTTCTGCGAAACGAATTTTATTAAATTTGGCACCAGAGATGTACGGAACGAGCTGCTAAAAGGTGCTCTACGTTTATAATACAATGTGCTGTTTACATGAGATTAATAACTGTCTCAAAAACACATTTCATCTGTATTATTTGAGAGCCAGTTTGATGGTTGTTTGCATTCACTCCTAGTGCACACTAAAAAAGGCAGAAGACGACGCACAGGGACAGCTTACGAGAGCAGAAGAATCCATCACGCACTCAGAACTTCAAGCCGTTGCAGTCTGTGAAATAACGAAGTCCGTAGCACGGATAAAAGAAAGGGATAATGAAAGAATATTGGATAATGGAGGGAGGGAAACTAAGATCAAGAGCGAAGAGGAATTCCCTGATGATGAAGGCATAAAGTTCGTCCGAAACGTCGGCAGAAGCGAAACGACAGGTATCTTCGTACTCCCCGTCGTGAGAACCTCAAATCCCGCGACTTTTCATACACTACACTTTAACAGGATTTACGTACCATTCAGTCCAGCCGCACTTCCATCGGATCGTCCTGTGTTCATTGGAGCGAACACTGACCACTGGTCCGTCTCGCAGTCGTATCTTTCAGCCGTTCTGTGATAAACATTACTAGAGAAACCGCCCATGGCGTACACTGAACCTCGCAGAACCGCCACACTTAAACAGCATCTGAAACGAAAAAAGTACACGCTCTGCTATGCTCATTTATTACTCATTCAGATGCATTTCCTCGCGCAGAACGCGATTGCTCGCTCGTCATTGTTAAATGATGCGATAACCAAACACCAAGATCAAGTCTGTCTTACCAGAAATTGTGTTCATTCTTTTAAAAGTCTTCCGGGGAAGTTTTTCGGTCGTGTGTCTAGTCCGGACTAATGCACGAAATAGCATTAAAATATATTTAATTTTATTTGTGGTTTATTGAACAACTGAGGAAGACCTGAAATCAAGAAGACCTAGTGTCAAAAGATTTCGTATTTATATGTTTTAAATTGTTTTCAGACATAACAGAGAATAGCAGTTTCTGAATCGTTGGCTGATGAACATTACTTATGCTAAAATAAAATTCCATCTAATACAAAATATTAATTCAAGGTAAATTTTAAAACCAAGAACTATTGGTTACAGCTGATTTATTATAGATATTTTAACAATCCATCGTCGTAGTGAACATAAACATTTCAGACTAAAAGTTGAGGAATATAATTATATAAATCTCACCAATTTAGCGAGCGATGTGGTTAGCATTCAAGCAGCCATTTCCGTGCGATTTAATTTTTAATTTAATAAAGTCTATTAGAGCGATGAAAAACATCCGAGTCTCCGCCCTCACTGCCTCATCCTTGTTCCCTCAGGGGAAAATCGTGTATGTGGAAAGAGTTGAAGCTTGAAACCGGAGGAACAATTTGTATTGTACTAATAACAGCGAACAGTTTTCGACTCTCACAAAATAGGAACCGTTTAGGCCTCTGAAATATTATTTGATACGTGGAAGATGACGTTTATTAATCTCATGTCTACGCGCGTTCAAATAATGTTTTATTTACTTCATAGTCGCTGAATGAGGTTGAAACCTTCCGGTTTTTAATGCCATGCGTGGACGTTTAGGTAGATACCACCGTTACGGAGAAACATACATTCTCCTTCTTCAGGCTCTGAAGGGTATAATCTCCTGTGCACATTCTCGTGCCATATAATAATTTACAAACATTGATCTATTTATAATGGTCAACGGTAGGCCACACACCTCGTATTTTAATCGTGTAGACTGGATGATACTTAGTTCGCTGACTGTTGCTTAACACGGCTTAACTTTATTTGCGGGAGACGTAGGTTAGAAACCCTCGTGTATTGTTGTTTAGGGTATCCATGATATTAAATGTAACGTGTCCGCCATCTTTGTTCTGCCTTTCTTCCTTGAACTTGTTTCTACAAGTCGATCGGCGACTTAGTGCTTGAGAAGACGCACTCGTAACGAAATGGAATCTGCAGCTTTAAGTACGTAAGTGGAGTTGAATTTGCCACTGACTTACACTTTTCAGCATGCGAAAAGGACGTGTAACTGACACATTTTTAACTTTTATACCTGACGTACGGGAAAAGTTAATAGGTTTTGCTTAACCTCATAAAATAGTATTTTTACATTAACAAGTCAATCTTCGTGGGGCAGAGTTCTTTTTAACAACCTAATAGTCGCTCAGCTAGACAGTAAATTCTCCGGCGTTTATTGAAACTGAAGACCACCGTTTTTACGCTGTATTACGTGAGAACGAAAGTTATGAAACAATGTCGATAGCATATTTTTCCCTTAAGCTTCAAAACTTCATATTTTTATTTTATTAACCACTATAATTGATATAAAACGTTATCGGATAACATAACCTCACTGAACAAGCTGAAGAGGGTGTTTTAAACCTTTCCTTTCATTGTATTTATTGCCTAAATATAATCTAAATACTGAGACGTATTTACGTCAGATTCTCTGGAACCGTGGTTTTTATTTGAAAACACATGACTTTTTAATTCCTGAAATAAGTAATATCCTCACTGAAGAAATTCAAATGTTTGATACTTAATTTAAATTCCTTTCTGATGGAAACCAAATTTTGAATGCAGGATATTTTATTATGAATAATGCAGTAGAACTATTCACTTCGTTTGTCACCTATGCTTAAAGGAGCAAATCAAATCCCAAATAACTTGGTGCCTTTCATTTTTAAAATGTCTTCATTTACATGAGGTTCAGATTTAACATAATTTAACACAAAACAACAATCATCATTAAAAGTAGATGTGTGAACTAAACTGCAGTCTCATTAAAAACTATAATTTTAGTTTAAAACAGTTATATTCAATAATATGTAAAGAATTATATCTGTATGCACTATAATATACATCTGGTCGAATAGCTTCGTAACAACAGATACGTATCTCCATCAAGATCATCTGTAGAAACAAAATTGCTAAGAATGAATTAAATTCTGCTGAGTCCTCTGGTCGAGCTGGCCTCAGACCTGCTCTTTCTTTCCAGAGATGGACAAGGTCTGAGGCTAGTCCAACCAGGGCTAAGTTTTCTGTTCTTCTCTTTTCTGCCTGAAGACAGGAGATTCAGTTTTCAAAATGCTGTAATTTTATAGATTCCTCAAACATCATAACTTTCTTTTCTGTCGAAATAGTGGGGCTGTAAGAGTTTCAGATGATCATATCATCTAAGAATGATTGTGATGTGTGATTTCTGAGAGAGACCCAGGTTTCCTATCAAGTACCAAAAATCTGTGAATGGGGCTAAAGGGGTGGGACATACGTGAATGTTCATGTTTTCATTAATTATTTAGTCTAAAAATATCAAGGCCAGGTTCTGGGCAACACCTCTGTCAACATTTTTTATACCAGGGATGGTATAAAATTACCTATACTTAAAAATTATCTGAAAGAATAAAGACGATCCTAATACAAATTCAAAATTTTTGGAAAATGCAAGTGTAAAATCACATTGATGTCCGAATTATATGTTCTAAGAGGACCGCATAAAAACACATAGAAAGAACAAGACATTACTCTTCAGTAAACACTAATCTCTTACAAGGTAATGAGAGGAAGTCTCATTAATAAATTTTAGATCATGTGAAAATGTTACAGGATCCAAATTTGCAACATTAATGTCGGATAACACAAAATGTTTACAGCCTTCAGCTTGCAGTAAATTCAATTAGTGCGCACATAAAACCTCATAATCCATGTTAATGTAATGCAGTAACATAAGAATTGCACTATTTATTCACTGTATTTAAATCTCTATCAGTCTCCCTCTTGTGTGTTTTCCTTTCACTTTTATATTTAATTCCTTTACTGTCATCGTCTCTTTGTTCATTCTTAAAATGAGTCCATATGATCTTATTTTATTATTAGTTAATTTGTAAGTTGACTTTACGACCTGTGTATTCTTCATATTTCGTATGAGTTATATTTAACACATTATTATTTTACACTGTTGTACGTACAATATAGTACAGTATAGTTTACTTGATGTACTGAATCAAATGCGGTACCAACTATTTAATTCAATGGTGCAGAGACCTTGAAAAGCTACTGAACATTCAGCCAATCAAGCAATTCCCTACCTTTTACAAAAACTGAAGATTCATTACTATTCTTATAGCAGCCTGCCACTGATCCCAATCCTGAGCCACCTAAATCCAGTTCACACCATAGCACCATATCCGTAAGTTCAATTTTAATTGTTTTCGTCCCATGTACTCCTAGCTCTTCCAAGTGGGCTCTTCCATTCAGGTTTAACAAGCAAAATTTTGTGAATATATTTCATTCTGAAAATCAACAAATCAAGTTTCAATTTGGATTATTGATAACAGAAAAGACTCCAGCAGGAATAATTGTTACAACATTTTTATACCTCAGAAAAAGAAATTAGGTTTTAGGTACAAAAAGGATTTGTGCTTCACAGTATCGACCTACCATCACATCGTCATCACAAAGGCCCTTGTAATAACAACAGAGTGGAGCACTTACAACCTGAAGTGATGGCTTCTGAGGCAGAAAATGCAGAGTCAGTTAACGACGTTCAAGTTTGTCATTCGCAGCATCACCAACAGATGGTTGAAGCACACATGGGAAGAATGCTACAAGGTAAGAAACTGTAGTCATATGCCAGATTTACAGCAGCTATTCATTATCAAGACTTCAAATTTATGCCAGTCATGCGAGATTCTTACGCACGAACCTCAAAATTAGTTCCGTATTTCAGAACAGTATTTGCTGACACATTCTGATTGATAGCTGACTCATAAGAACTGATAATACATTAAACAACACTTAATTACTGAACTTTGAAACTAATCTAATCTACTGGTTGGTTGTGGCATTGCCTCAGTACTAGGTCTCCAAATACAATATGGAAATGGGTAAAACACTTGAACAGGATCTCGACATCAAAGGTACAACAGGCTTAAGATGCACCTTATCTTTTGTCTACTGAAACTGTTATGATGGATGTCAGTCTCATATTCCCAGGGTTATACATTATCTCCATTACATGTCAATTCTTTATTATTATTTGTGTGCTGTATCAACAGCCTGATGGCCAATTACAGATACAGCACTGAGATGTGCTCACGAACACAATAAAACATCGCATTAATAAAGTTAAATATTAGTCTGATTAGAAAATATAGCGAATCACTAAAAAGTTTGGTCTTGAGAAATGAAGTTGCAGTGGCCAGTCAGCCATGTCAGCCCCTGGGCTGTCAACATTTCAGATTCTTCACTGCCACACAATACCACTGACATCAACATATCATTAGTGCCAGGGTTGGGGTTTCTCGAGGGTACCTCGGGGATCCTCTTCAGTTTCCTGTTCTCTTTTGTCTCTTCCTTCAGTTGGTTCTGTGAAGTGGCTGTCTGTGTGGTTCTACTACTCTTCTCATTTCGAACATTCGGGGGGTTAGGGGCCCTTGGCTTGATCACTGTCTGCCTCGGGTGTTGCTGTCTTAGCTCTAGGCTTGTTGCAGCTTTTAGTTCCTCCTTGATCTTAGTCATCATGGCATCCAGTTTGGACTGTACCTGTAATAACAGCTTTTCTGTTATTCTTTCTTCTATCTCAGTCATCTTTAATATTTTGGGCTTGCAATCCGAGCATAACCATGTCAGCTTGCAGTTCTTTCTTTTTGCTATATCAAATTCCCCTCTGGTGAGGCCGCTGCAGTCGAAGTGCTGCCATCTCTGACAGTGCTCGCATTCTATCGAGTTGTCGTTGTTGCTCACATCCTTCTTTCATATATCGCAGTGGTCTACAACCATGTTTGAGTTATCTTTGGTCATGGTACCTAATACTGACGCGGTCGTGTCTTATCTTGGGTACTATATCCTACGCTTTTTCACTATATTTTAGAGTTCAGATCAAGCCCCTGTTGGATAGAATAATTCTCCGGAGGGTATACTTTTCTACCCCTAAAGCAACCAATTACAGCTCTAGAAAACAGCTCATTCAAACTGCTGACAACCATACTGACGAAAAGAATCGCGAAGATAGCCGACCCACAAATCCCTCAACAGCAGTTGGGTTTAGAAGAGGCCGCTCCTGCCTACAAGCAATAGAAAACCTGCTAAATGACATTAAGGAGGCTCTCCGAACCCCAAAACAGAAGTACTACACAATTTTCATTGACTACACAACAGCCTTTGACAGTGTGGACAGACAGATACTCGCTGGAAAGATGGAAAAGATAGGACTGGATAAAAGCACATCCATCCTAATCCACAACATCCTGACCCACAACCTGATCAGAATCGACGACACCGTAACGACATCAAAAGAAATCGTACAAACCAGAGGGGTATTACAAGCGGATCCACTAAGCCCACTCTTATTCAACATCCCCACGGCCGACATCACGAAAGTATGTCTACCCGCAACGTCGCAATATAGCTATGCTGACGATATGGACCTAGGCTCGACGAATAAAAGTGACTTGCAGGAAACATTCAACCGACTAATAACCTGGGCGGAACAAAACAGACTCATAATCAACCAAGAAAAGACGGTACAGATGGTATTCAGGAGAGGCGGAAGGAAGACTGCGGAAGACACAGTCTACTTCAAACAGGAACAATTGAAAGTCACTAATGTATTTAAGTACCTGGGAGTAACACTGCGGATCCACATTAAAGAGAGAGCTATCGCAGCTACCAAAGGAATGCTCGAAATAAAAAATCTAAGACAATTTAGCCTTGAAACCGCTGTAAGACTATTCGAAGCTAAAATTGTCCCACTGCTAACCTATGGAATCGAAATCGCATGGCCCAACCTAAGTCTGAAAGACGTAAAATCACTGGAAAACGTCAAGGCACGATTCGTGAAAATTACTCTTGGAGTTTCAAAATACGCGCCATCAAGACTGGCCTACGAGCTAGAGAAGGAAAGTTTCCAGATGGAAGATCTGCGTTACAGACTACTGCTGCCATCTACGGAAAACTCGTCGCGACTACTTGAAGAGAAACGCGATGACCGACCGGGCATGGACAGGACCGAACCAACCACTGCGGCACGCAAAAATAAGCCTGGCAGTTCACGGTTACCACCACAAGATCTGTAAAACGAAACTCAACCAAGAACCAGGACCCGAATGTGTATGTGAACTATGTGATCAACGATGCGACAGATAACACGTAACAAATTGTAAGAACAGAACCAAATCCATCAATGAATATGGCAAGGACTAGGACGTTCTAGATACAGAAAAACTTTCTTATGCACACCTGTGCGCTTTTCCTATGTTATTATTAGTGCCAGGGTGGGGGAGTGTAAGCCCATAAACATAAGTTTCCAAGAAGTAAAGAATAGTTTTCAGAAAGTTGTGACAGATTTGGTTCACTGATTTTTTCAAAAATGTATAACACAATTTAGACATGAGCTTATGGATGAAGTTGTGGTTTTGATATGAAAGTATAGTACCAGACTGCTTATATAGAAGGCTTGGGAACCAAGGCTTTTCAGAACTTCTTTATTTTCGAATTTAATTTAGAATAACACTCGTCGAATACCTTCAAAGCCAGTGGTTAGTAATTTTAAACAGTTTTTTAATTTTTATATAGTGGTGGCTGTTTTGAACATAGCATCATTGAGTTGTTTTGTTGTTGGTCTGAATTCAATGTTATATCCCACGTTTGCTTTATTGTTGGTGGACTAATCGATGTTAATGTTGGCATTGTATTCAGAATTTCAAATACAATGTAATTGCCTATATTCGGCTCTTGGTTTACAGTTTGATATCTACCCATTTACCCCGCGTATATCTCTATTAGGCTAGGTTAGATTGTTAGGGTAGACACGTGTGTCTACATAAAATTTAGGCTTTTTGGGTGGTCAGATCTTGCATTAGGTAGGCACCTGCACATCGGTCTATGACGAATTACTGCACATATAATAGGATTTGTTTCATGCAGTGTGCACGATGTATACAAAATGCCACGAAGTAAATCTAATAGGAAGCCGTTTGTATGTCATTTTCGGCGTTCTCGTCTATTAGCTTTTGGCTTCTGCGTTTGTTTAATTCTGTGGTTTATAATTTAGTTTAATTTAGACATTACGCTCATGTCATCATTAGAACATCGAGGTTATAAGATTCTGAAGAAGTTAATCATACTGCGTGCGCTCTGGTGGTGAACGTTATCTTGGGGCAGCTGAAACTTTTTCGATCAATTCCAAGCCACGACCTGTGGCTATACTAGTATCCCTGGTTTCAGCGGTAATGGTGCCGTGTTGATGTTAAGTCGCAACAAAATTGTAACATTTTTAAATTAGGTATGTAATGTGGATAATGATTTTATTATGTGTACTTGATTTGCAAGAAGTGCGTAATCATATTTGTAACCTTTTTTATTGTCCAAAGCCTTGTGGGAAAACTTTGAATATTCTTTTGTCCTCAATTACTTCATGAAGCAATTTGACAAACCTGTCTCCTTCTTTCCTTTGTGGGGGATACAGTTTGTCGGGAAACTTTTTATATACAGATCAGTTATGAATGGAATATTTAAACCTTAGAATGAAAGTATTTTCGGCTAGTAGAAGTAGTGCCCATAACCAGCTTTCATTTTTAAAAAGCCCATTCTGGTTAGGGCTTGCTACACAAAGAAATCGGTACTGTACGAATAGTTGTATACATATACTTCAGTAAAAATAGTATAAGTATGTGAGAACATTGTGGAAGTGAAACTTATAAAAATGCAAAGGTATTTTTAGTGCATCGTAGTAAAGTATTGTCTTAAATTTTTATGGACAAAACCCAGTCATAAGAATAATGATGTGGTTGCCAGAATGAGGAATTTTACATTTGAATGCATATCACCTGACACTGCAGACTTTAACTGAACCAAGCCAATGTGGGATGAAAAAGAGTTTTTATAAATATTTTAAGTCTGTAGTGCTTTGTGTTTTCAGGTGATTATAGTAACAGTCACCTAGGATGCAGCGACGAGGAGGGAAGCGGATTCGGATGGATGATCCTCCACCACCAGAATATGAGTCACCAATGACACCACTAGATGGAAGTGGAACAGAATTGCAGGAGCCATACACCTCTTACACCCCCTACAGCAATCAGCCTGCCACCCCGCTGCATACAGGGCATGTCAGGAATTATTTTCCTTGTTTTTTATTTCCAGTTTCCGCTTAATTTTATTACTTCATAAAGCTTATGTTGCATCATGTCCATGTGTTTGTGTGTCTCCACTTAATGGCTTTATAACCATTTTGGATATATTCATGAAACCAGGTACAAACTTCATCCCACTAGTGGACATTCTTAATGTAATGGATGCGTAATGAATTATAAACCTTAGGTGCCCATATTACAGGTCTGATTTGTATGGTAATAGTGAATACAGTGAAGCAGCAACAAACGCTTTCCAGCTATGATCAGACAGGCCAGTATGGTTACCAGAGTCCGTGTAACAGGTTTGTACAGTCCGATATTACTCTGGTGTTCTTTTTGTTTATCCTCCTGTAATTTCTGAAGAGGAAAGAAATGCACGTGCTCACTTTTTCGTCTTTCCCACCTTTTAACTTTTGAACCAGATGAGATGTGAGGTTCTTACAGATGGGTATCTTTTGGGATGTGTTGAAGGCAGTGAGCTTTTTTGAAACATAAACTATTACCTACCAGACTGCATTTTGCTACATTCCAGAAGACAGCCATCTTCAACTCTTGAACCAGATTTGAGAATTTTGTGAAATGTGGTATGAGCATCTTTGCATTGAAGCCATTCCCTTTCTTTAGAGTATCCATGGTGGACTTTTAAAGATCAACAAGTGATTATTTTATTTTTGTCTTGGTGTTACGTTGGATTGTAGCACTGAAAGAATTAGTCTGGAAATGTGATGGTATTTTATTGTGTACATTTACAGTTGCTCCTGTGCTTGAATGTTTATGGAGGTACAATTCCTTGTATTCTTAACTTGATAATATGTGGGCATGATTGGTCATCTTCAAGCTGTCGCTATTCTTACCCTGGGGAAAGATCCCAAATACCTGTTAGATAGAGTTCTGAATGGGACTCAGTGTTATTGTACTGACTGAGCTCTCCTGGGTGTACTGTATACTTGTCTGAATTTTACAGCTTAAGTTTGTAGCCTATATTAATTTGAGTGATTCTTTCAAGATTTATGACATTTGTCGTTTCATTTTATGAATACTGTGTTCGATATTGTCCATTGTCTTAGGTGTATTAGATATTTTGAGAGTTGGCTGTACGCCAAAGTCATAGTGTTTGTCAAATTACCTGGATAATGGATGATGCCTAAGGTAGAATTTGTATAACTAACTCAAGTCTTGTTCTTCCTCTAACATTATTTTGTTCTATACAAGTTGATGGTGTCTAGCTGGAGTCTTTGCATGTTGCTGGTTCAGTGGCTGGATTAATTGTATTGTGTTGTCATATTTCAGCTGCCCCTCATCGCCAGTGACAACTTCAGTATTTACCGCACGGCGAGGCGGTCTGTCAGTGGAAGAGCCAAGAAAACGACGTCCTGGAAGAAGACCCATTTCAGAGTTGATGGCTGAGGATGAGAACAGCTGTATTACATTATCAGATAAGGGAAATGGCTACTCCACAGGAGAAGGCACAATGTGTATCCTGGTTTATCGACAGAAGATCAGATACGCAGGTGCAGCGCAAGTTAAAATATTTGTGATCAGTATCTGTCAATAATTTAATTAGTATTTTAAATATAATGACATAAGTTATGAGATCGTGCGAGTGCAAATGGGAATATGTAATGTTATTACACCGAGGTCCTATTCGGTGTTATCCAAGACCCAAGAGGATGAATATTTTGAAGGATCTGGACGAGCGTATCAATAATACTGAATACCCAACACATACAATTGCACAATACATGACGACTAGCAACCAATGTTTGGAGAGGTACCGACACTCAACGCCTTTTACATTCTTACAGAACACCCGAAAGACTGGTCCATTAATTTGGGACTCAATCTTTAAAACAAATGCTTCTATTATATATTAATGGCAAATTTGTTTTGGTGCCAGTGGCCCAGAACATAATGAAAAAACACAGTAAATGCTTTTTTACATCAGATAGAATAATAAGCTCAGACATTCTGGCATGCCTTTGCATGGGTTGTGAAACACTGGTTCAGACCTGAATTACAAGGGTAGTTAAAGGGCTGTATTTTTTGATATGATGCAGGAAGGACCATAAGACAACACAAATATATCCTTTACCTGGTATTCGCTTCGAGAATAATCCACTTGTGCTCTCTGAAGGTGCCTGAAAATACAAGATAAAGTTTACTTCCTAATAATTAAGTCATGTTTAAAATCCAGACTGGCAGAAATATTTTATAGTTAACCTGAAAGTACCGCATTCACATCTGATATATGGTAAAACTGTCGTTCGAAGCAATGAAAGGGATCAAAAATGTTTAAATAATTTTCTGGTTCTTATGTTACATGGTGAATCTGCTAGACATCAACACTATAAAGAAACTTCCAAACCCTTTCTGTTACGTCACTGCAATCAGAGCTTTTGCCATCTTTCTTATTATCTAAAATGACTATACTATGCCATGGGGAAAAAATGATGTGTAAAGCACAAAAATGGTAATTCTGACACAACTTTGCAAAATGCATCGTTCAATCTGTAATTATTTTAAATTATGAAAAGCTTAAAAACTATACGTAGTTACATTTGTCCTTACAATTGTCTTGCATTCGTTTATTTTGGATGGCCATGTTCTCGAATGTATGTTCTGTCATTGGAAAATCTTGTGTTCAAATTACTATATTGGTTAAAAATGATTCTTTAGTCGTATGCTTTTTAAATTTGTTCGTAGAAATGGTTGTTTGTCAAGTCGAGATAACTTCTGGTTTAATCGATGTCGACAGATAATAACCAGTTTTCAAGCTCGTCTGAAATGCTCTTTTCATTAGTCCATGCAGATGCCACGATAATACATTGGATTAAGCCATGTCTGCGCTTCGTCCCATATCCATTCCAATTCATCAGTCATAATTTGATGTTGAAGTCTGAGGTACAGTCAGTGTCGTTAAATAAGCCATGAATAAATAAAACATAAAGAACTAAAGGATACAGCATTGCTCGAGCGACCTGGTGTTATATTTCAAGACGTTCTGCTGGATCACATAATAGATAAGTTAGTTTGCTACTGAAATGTTAACGCTCAACTCATGTCTCTGATTTGACAAGACTTTATTTAAAAGCATTTTTAAGTTTTATCTTGCAGTTGCCTGATGAGTTTAATGATGAATATTATTCACTGTATCAGTGTATTACATGCAATACAAAGTAGTGAAAGCTTATTTTATAATTTTAAAATAAAATTTTGTATAGGTGGATGCTACACGTTCCTTTCAGTATGTGCATATATACATGTTGGGTGTGAAGGGAGAATCTGAGATGGTAAGTTCCATGAGGTATTGATGCGTGACACCAAAAATACCAGCAATCTGCACAGCTTTATCTGGGTGTGACATGTAATTGTTGCTAACAGCACTTTACCTTTATCAGAAAAGTAATGAAACCAGTTTCAAGACTTCGCAGAGATATACCCAAAAGTTTGTAGTTAGAGGCTTCCAAGTTCATGCTGTTTTTGAAAATGTGTTTAGTTTCATAGAAACATGCCATGCTGGTGGAAATGAGATATACAGGCTAAGGGTAGGTTTGTGTTATTGCATGCAACGAGAAGATCTTTACAGTTCAAGAGAGAAGTGAAGAAAACATCCATGGCAAATACTGTTTATAGTAGAGTTCCATACAAAGAACTACAGATTTTATGTGATTATTTTCTGATCTACCATGATGTTCCTTTAATGTTGATTAGGTTATTTTATTATACTTTTTTAAACCTGGATATATAACATGTTTCCATTTATGCATTGAATGTGACATTGTGGGTGAATATATGACAATCTGAACCGGGAAAGGCATTTGAAGAGAAAATGGTGGCAGATTATTATTTATTATTCAGTGTTCTGTCTTACGACAGGTCCATTGCTCTGCCCAAACAGAGCTCTCCAGTGTTCCCTATTCTCGGCTTCTCGTTTTAATTCCTGGAACGTTATCTTCTTTCCTTTTTTAAAATCGTCGGTTAGCTGTATCAATCTTCTTCCTAGTCCTCTCTTTCCTTCAACCTGGCCTTCTGTGATATCACTCAGTAATCCATTCCTTCTCATAATATGTCCCAGCCAGTTAGCTTTCCTTCGTGTAATCGCCTGCAGAATGTTTCTTTGCTCGTTGACTCTCCTCAATACTTCTTCGTTGGTCACTCGATCCGTCCACCTGATCTTCTCTATTCTTCTCAAACACCACATTTCAAAACTCTCCAGGTATTTCTGTTCCTTCTTCCTGAGTGTCCAAGTCTCTGCTCCATACAGCGCGACACTCCATACGTAACACTTCACTAGTTTCTTCTTCATCTCCAAGCCCAACTTGCTAGTGAGAAGTATCCTCTTCTTGACGAAAGCTGCCTTGGCCATGGCTATCCTTGCTTTTACTTCCTTGGTGCATAGGGCGTCCGTCGTGACTATGCTTCCCAAGTACTTGAAATGCTCCACATTCTCCAGCTGTTGGTTTCCAACTACAACGTTCAATGGTTCTGCTCTCGGATACAAAAATGTAATTGTATACTTTATTGAGTTTGGATTATGACAAAAAAGATATTTGTAAAATTATATCGATTTCAGGGATAAGTGGCATTTTAAGTTTGAAACCATACCAAGACGTTAACAAATTATCAGATTATCTAGGGAGACGTAGAAGTTCGTAAAGAAACCATGGCCATAAGGTAGGGTAAGGCTCTTTGCTCATTTTCTCACAATGAAATATAGGAAAATAAACATCAGGATCCTACCTCAAGATGAGATCTATTAGATAAAATATAGTGATAATGCACCAAGAGGCACTAGTTGTGGGGTAAGTGTGGAATTAAGATTGCGGTGTGTTTGTGTCTGAATTTGTGAGTAATCAAAATAAATATGCACAAAGATGATTTAGAAATTAATCATTACAGCAGTTTGTGCTGAAACATTCCGTTATGGTCCACAGAATTTGCATTCATACTTTGATGCTTCAGAATGTTGGTCTGTAAACATCAAATACCAGTCCATAACAGCCAGCAACAGCACAAAAGTACTGCATGAAGACTGAATTTTGAATTGTGTTCGAATACTGTAATTTGTTAAATTGCAGCAGAACATATCTTGGCCTGAAGGGGTGTTCGGCACAAAGGCTGCAGCAGTACATGTGGGTGTGAATATGACAACGTGGCTACAAAATATGATCATCTCGCTTTTTCAGGTATGCAGTTGCTGTGCTGAATTTGAATGCAGTGTTTAATGTCTATTTTTTTATGTTCTTCACAGAAAGTGAACAAAATACTTTCATTATGGTGAGGCTGCGTTTGTCCAGGATTATGTTTTGTTTCTGAAATAACTTGGATTTTAGTGAAATTCAGTACTGGGGTTTTGTATTGAATGTTTTTGGGGATGTTAGTTGCGGTTGATATCAATCTAATGTAAAACATAACATAATTTGTAAGTACCTATAGTTTTTTGAAACAGTTTAGTGTATGGAATTTGGGGCGTGATATAACATTCAGAAGTTAATAAGAACTACAATCTTTATGAATGATGTTTCTAGTGTGGTGAGTAACAGAATGCAAGGAAGTGTTTCTGGTGAATTTTTCCTTTAATGCACTTTTCTTTGTAACAGTGAATTTGTCTGCAGTATGTGGTATAGACCTCGGAGGTGTGTATACTGTTAAAGCATTTATAAAATGTGTGTCTGCTTCATTGGAGAAACATAAACATTTCCTCAGCTGTTGAAGACAGAGAAATTAAAGATTGTTACTGCAAGTTGATTCCTGCTATGATGTTCCTAACGAGTTATGGGACACTTCGGCAGACGGCAATTATTGGTCTGGAAGGCTGTTTTTCCTTGCAGAAACCAGAAATTGTTATGGGAGCATTCTCAGAACTTTTGGATACTACATCATACACTGATCATGAGAACATACAAATTTTGCGCATTTTGTACTTGGTAAATTCTTAAATATTTAGTTCAAGGTAAGATACGCAATGTCACAGCTTGCAGCATTGTTAGTGTTCTGCTGTGTACCGGCCCCCATGACACACTGACATTCAAAAGACATTGCGTATAATTTAACATAGCAAATATCTGTCACTTTGAACTCAAGTTTCAAACAAAGCAGCAAATTTTGGCATAAATATTTGGAATGTGTAAATGAGACCTTGTATCTTGGACTAGACTGGATATTTATGTTTTCTATTGGGATCAAATATATGGTTCCAAAATTTATTTTGTTATTTATGATAACATATGGGCCATTTTATTTTAAACAAAATTCCAATATTGTGGAGGCAATCTCGCAGTCTGTCATCAGGGATATTTGTGAAGTCGCTGTCAATTATATTGTCACTGCCTCCCACATTCCCTGCTTACGGTTACATTATGGCTGAACATTCAGGCAAATATTTGCTCATACCTTATATTAACAACGGTTGGTGCTGGAATGGGTTCCTTTTTCAAGAGTATAGTGTGTTCTGCGTCCTTTATGCAATGAGGGACAGTGTTGTTTTGGTAGCGTGATATAGTGTTGTGGCCAAATGTATCTCTTCGCTATGGGCTGTCTTACTGGCTGTGACATACTGTTACATGAAACACTTTGAGTAACCGGTTCTAATACAACTACAGCTGAAAACCAGCTCGATGGTTTTCATTTCTCATAATTGTTTAGGTGATGAATGCTTGTTGGAAAAAGAAAGAAGTTTGAGGATTCTGCTACTGAAACAGTTTTATTTTTGTGCATGGCATGTGAAGCTACTGCTTGATGGACTTGCTGTTATTTGTTTGAGCCAAGAGTTCCACCACCGTTCTGTACTCACTGAACATACGTAGTGGCAGTGAGAGTTTTTAACCAAAAAGTCGATCACTTAGTATGAAAATCTTCAATGTATGGCTGAGAATTCAGGAAATGACTACAAATTGAACTTCATTGTGGAAATTTTGCCATATGATGGAGACAAGTGAGTGATTGTAAAATTGAAGTTTTACTGTTTAATGTGTTTAAACTAGTTCAATACTCACATATTTTACATTAATTAAAATTACCATTAGACTTGAAAGATAAACATCTGTCAAGATGTTGCACCAAGGCAGAAATTGTATAGAAGTTACAAAAGCAACCTTAAGCATAATTAAGAAAAATAATTAGAAATGGAAAGTAGTTGCTACTGCAGTCTTGCGTTCTGTTGTTAGAAATGTGTCGTGCTCTTCCTCATGCTTCCTTGAATTGTAATTTTCCTCTCCAGAACAGGTCTTCCCAGGTGAATAACCAAAATGCTAAAGTCTGTCGTTTTGATGCTTAGATTCAAATTTTTTGTTTTATTTAGCAGTATAAGGTGCAAGGTCTCTAGTATCATAAAATTTGTTGCTTTATTAACAGTTTGATCTTGAATCCTGACAATTCAAGAATTAGTAACTGGTTTTGATAGTAACAAATTAGTACTTTCTACAACTGGAACTGAATCTGCTGAAACATGGAAAGGTGGGATGGAAGCTCTCTGAAGGAGCGATACCAACACACATGAAGGATGGAGATAATGTTAAGGTTACATTGTAACATTTGGTCTGTGGTGTTCTTACACAGTTTACTGCCTCATGCTGATCCAATTCCAGAACTGAATTTGGGGAGCAAAAGGTAAAACTTTGCATGTTCTTAACATGGGCATTAGGTGGAGGTGAGTGGTTGGGTTTAGGCTGTAGTGCCTTTGCCCTTGGAGAAAGAGGCGGGGGAAGCTGCCACAGGCTGGATTTTGGTTGAGTTTTGGGAAGGGTCACTGATGGTTGCCACATTATAAGATACAGAAGGATCTGCTCAGTATAGCAGTAGGTCTAAATAATGCAAACTTTTCAGAAGAACATATCTTTCATGTTATGGTAATATAGTAACTGTAGTAGCTGATGGACATCGTGCACATTTTCCTTAAAAATTGTGGGTGGACAAGAAATACAGATGTGTTGTTCCGCAATAACAAAATATGATTTGTATTATTAATCATCTGCAAAATACCTTGCAGCTCTCTTTGTCGTCATGTGGTCATGATGCTTCAGGTAAAGAAGTGAGGAACAAACTGGTTTTAAATTTATTTAGTGCAAGTACAGTTTGTTTTAGTGTAAAGTGGTCTGTGATGTGTTCATACCTGAGTGTCTGAAATTGTGAGTGCCTTGAGGAAGGCTGTTGCCTGTCTAACAAAGGAACAGTGGCCGCAAGCTGGTTCAAGTCATAAATTGTGTGAAAGCTTAATGTTTGAAGTTGTAAGAAAGCGGTTCAGTGAAGGAAGCAGTGAATTGATGAAAATCAAGATTAAGAAAAGTCTCAGAAGTCATGATTGAAATTCAAGAAAAGAAGTGAAACATTTGAGATAGGAAGATGGCTGCCTTTTGTGTTGTAGCGTCTGAAGGAAGGGGGGAGAGGTGTGGATAGAAAGTATGAAGAGGAACTTGAAAGCTGCGCTGACAAATTCTTTCCGGTGTAGAGTCAAATGAATGAAGAACAGTTTGTGTAGAGTTGAGAAACCTACTAAGTAATATAAAGTATTTGGGAAGTAATTGGATAAGGATAGATCGATTGGTGGATGTTTGTGAGAAACTGATGGGACTTTGAGAAATCATGTATGGTGTGATTAATGTGCAATGTGAAGTGTGTGATGGAAACCATATATACGCCTAACGTGAAAGGTAACATCGTCTGTTCATGTTGCAAAATTGATTGGAATAAAATTTTAGATGATCTGATTGATAAGAGTTAGAAGTATTAGGAAGGAAACAGTGTGATTAGAAGAAATGGGGGAAATATGGAATTTTGAGGTGCGAGAAAGTTTTCTTCGTATTTTCCTGTAGGTGTGCTAATGTTGGACACGGCTTACGAAAGATTGTCCATGTGAAATTCCTATAGGCTGATGAAGCGGATTAAGAGATTCAGATGTGTTCCCTGTCGGAGTAGATTTACTGAACAAGATCTCTGCAGTATATTCTGAACAGTGAGGACACAATGGGAGCTGAAGATACTGAAGCAGGAGCACTCCGATTGAAAAGTGCCATGACAAAGAAGAAAGGGGAACAAGAAACGGAATGGACTTCAAGAGGTATATATATGTGAGGAAATTGATGCGTAGAAGGAATCTTTGGTCAGACAAGGGTTATGTAGAGTGGTGGACTCCTGTAATGATGCAGATTCTTGACAGAGGAAAAGTAACTTAAGAACTGTGGTGGTTGTAGTTTCTGGGTGGATATACAGCAGAAGTTTTGAATTTCATAATTTGTCACAGGAAATTGATTCAGAGTTTATGTAAGGAGCAGCAAGAATATCAAACCAAATGGAGGCAGTACATGGAAAGGATTTGTGCAGTGTGAGGTGTTCAGGTGAATCGTTAGATAGGTTTTGATTTTGGATCTGGGGCAATAATTAACTCAGCCTGGAGTTCTTCCTCCTGCAAACCTCATCATGATCAAAATTCTACAGTAACAACTTAAAGTTCTTCTTGAGTGAACTTCTAAGAGTTCTTGCTCACTTGTTTGTGGAGAGCATCTCACCCCAACAGCTACAGATGTGTAAAAAGTATTGAATTCCATTTAGGAAAACTGCCTTCACGTTGTCTTGCTGGTTTTAGAAAACTGAAGTTTCAGTTTCTTTATTTAATTTATTTTGTGCTCCCGCCAAATATTAATTTAGAATTGTCCTAACAGGCAGAAACTTCACAGACAAGTTTCAGTTTCATCGTATGGTGCAAGAATAAATTTTATTCTGGTTTTGAAGGTGATTTACATGAGCCAGGACAGTTCAGCTAGTTCAGTGACTAGGGTACTGATGCAGACTGCAATTTAGCCAGTGGGGCAGGATGTCTCTCTTCCCTGTAACATTAAAACTGGGTCCCACCAAACTATTCAGTGGATACTGGGGTTTATTCCTCTAGTATAAAACTGCAGGGCTTGAAGGTACTCAACTCCATCTTGTGCCAAGGTTAAGAACATGTGAAGACACTTTCAGACACAACAACTTCACCTGTATTACTGTTAACAGAAATGGGGGTTATTGAAAGATGTTTTGTCTGTTCATTGAATATGGTTGGCTAATGATGTGTGTAGCTCAAATGTAACTTGTGGAAGATAAAACCCCTATATCCACCTGTGCAAAGGTGGTCCTATTTTGAGTTCTGGGTTCTGTGAATGTCGTGATGGCTGCCTTCTGGAATGTTGCACTGTGTCCCGGCAGTTGTGAGCTTGGATTGACAAGGTTCTGACTGACAGTTCATAAGTTTTAAGAAAAGTGACTTGAAAGTTTTATAACTTATGCAGTTATTGCCTCGTCCCTTTCAAAGTTTTCATCATAATTAGTGGAAGTATGCAATAGCATTAACTCTTATTTTTAATTTGGTAATAAGTATGTAACATACACTAAGCTATAAGATATAGGTTAGAGTGCAATGACATTTAATGTTTCAGATTTTCATAGTACTCAGAAAATTGGGTCTCTTCTGTTCATACCAAATTATTTGAAGGAAAACAAATTGGCTAAAAATTTACTTTCAGTATATTCGTATCTGTACTGTATAATAATTAACTAGGGCATTTTATGTGAGGCATGTATATAAATGATCTCAACCTGCGCTATGTAACCTAAACATATTTCTTGTGATTGTAGGCATTCCATGTAACTGGTCCCATTTGAATTTATTTTAAACTTGCATTATTTTTAATTATACCACTGTGTAACATCTATTTCAGTACTAACCTTAGGTACCTTTTAATTAATTATCTTTTGACTTCTGTTTTGAATAACATGTAACAGTTGGCCTGAGGTTGGTACAATTGTACCAAAACATTTGCCAGCATCAAAATAAAGGGACAAATTTTAGAACATTAACCCTTTGAAGATGAAAATTGTCTAAATAGAATTTCAGAATTCAAAACTGTGGAGAAAAAACAAGTCTTCACTAGCACAAAGATTAGCTTGTTAACGCAGTTTAAGAAAGTTTAAAGTAAGAATTGTATGAAACTCAAATATAAAATGAGTTACTGACTGTTGAAGCACACGGATCATGCAGTTACCATTGGACTTCATTAGTTTTATGTGAATTGAAGATGCTAGTTACTATACATCAAGGAACACGAATGCTAATAAAAAGAAAATAAGAATGTTCCAAATAGCTACAAAAGTTATAGAAGGCAGCCTGTGTTTGCACCCCCTTATTCAATGTAAATATTTTGTAAGCATCATTTGTTTCTTGATAAAATGAATTCTACAGATGCCAAAATTACTAGAATCAGAATAGTATTTTTGATACAAAAAGTATTGAAGTTCTTGGTTAGCTAGTTGCAGGAGTTCATACTCTTCTTTGCATATAAATCCCATCTGGCATTTGCTCTGATAATATTGCTTGTTCATGGCTTGTGCCGTCTTCAAAATCCAAATTTCACGCCGTGCTAATATTTGCTTTTATTTTAATGAGGTGGTTTGTTTGGTTCAACTCGTTCCATATCATCTCGATTGTGATAAATATTTCTCGAATGCAACCTGGTGGCATTAATGGGAACTAAGATCGGCCGTTTGATGTATCTAGTTCCATCTCGTAGTAACCATTGGAACTACTTGGAGTTGCTGATTGGCATATATTTGGGTTTATATGCGCTTAACAGAGTTTAACTTTCATATTTCACCCTGTGGTTTAAGGCGTTTTTGTAGGTTGGGTATGTTTGTGACACAAGGTGGCCCTACTTTGAAACGTGTATGGACGTTTGGAAAAATGAGAAAAGTTTTATGCTCCTGTCGTCGCTCAAATTTGATTTAAATATATCCTTACGAAATAGAGTTATACTTGTCGCCACAACGTAAGAGTATGTATGGTAATTCTTGAAATCTTTAAAGATTACTATTGTTTTATTTTGCAGACGCTGTAAATAAGCAGTAGATTATTTCGGAATTGCTTGCATTGCAGAGTGACGTGTCAAGCATCTTTCATAACTACAAAACATTGTATCAGATTTGTGTTGATACAGTACCAACACCAACAAAATGTCTTGAAGTAAGTTTTGGAATGCTTTAAACGGTTAAGTGGAATGCTTAAACTAGTAATGAATTTTCAGTATTCAGTACTTTTTGTGATGTACAAAGTAATACTTCACCCGATAAGTGTGATTTGAATTCTCACAGTGGTGAAAATGATGATCATTTGAGTTGGAGATCGATACAGAAGAATGCAAAAGGAAACTGACCAGCTTACTTGCTTCTCT
Organism: Zootermopsis nevadensis; assembly: GCF_977971745.1. Classification (NCBI taxonomy): domain Eukaryota; kingdom Metazoa; phylum Arthropoda; class Insecta; order Blattodea; family Termopsidae; genus Zootermopsis; species Zootermopsis nevadensis. Next base: position 6,174,277 of record NW_028259153.1, on the reverse strand, counting down.
GAGAAGAGAGAAAACAAAATGAAGAAACCTACCAGAATGGGAAAACGTTAGTCCTACGTAATTATAGTATATTTTATCAAGTTTTAGTTCAAATTCTTTCCTTTAACTAACCGACTTAGAGTGCCAAAACTTCCCTTCCTTTTGGCTTTGCTGTAATCGGGTAATTAGTAAAATAAAAGAAAAGAATAGGTAATAATATTTCTGTATTAGAGGTGTTCATATTTTCCTTAACAACATTAACGTAGGGTAGCTTACATTTTCTGTACCTACGTACAATTTGTTATCCTATTTTTAAAGAGTATTCCCACTGTTCTAGGTGCAGATGAAGTTACACTAGTACGTGGTTTGCATTTGAAACGCTGCAATTTATGTTGGATCGGAATGAACCACGGACCACACAAGACACGGTAAGTTCATCTTTAAGCATACAATTCTTGCCAGATCAGTGACCCCTCCTGAGTACAGTATTCAACAATTTCATCACGAATTTGTTGTACCATCCTATTGCCTCTTCGTGGTCTATTTACCAAAGGTAAAAGACCCGTGTTATCTTCAGTATCGTGTCTCCAGGTTCCCGGTCTCACATGTCCTTGTACGTCTTCATCAAAAGTCCCCAGAGGGGTATAAAGATTAGAAGATTCTTCATGTAACAGAGAGACGGACAATGTTTTTTTTTTAGTTTTATGTTATTTATTGTATTTTATTTTATTGTTTATTTTTCAGCTACAAAGTGGGACCACGGATATACAGAGTCTGGTGGAACCTCAACAGAGTCTCTGCCACAGGTGATGTTACGGAAAGTATTGACAATCGACGGAGGGGCAGAAAAGTGCACAATTTCTACAACTTCACTGCCTCCAACTTGTCAGAAGCAACCTCCTGGTAATAAATGTAATACTTGCATATTTATATTATGATACAGGCAACAAGAAGTTTCACACAAGATTAAAAATTTGTTTATGAACTATCTGCATACTAAATTTCATTAATTGAAAGTTCTTTGTTACTGGAATCAAATATTGTATTTACCATATTAATAGAAGCACATATTTTCATTAATTATTATCTGGGAATTACATAATAAAGTTGAAATAATGTCTGTAAAGTATAAATGCATCAAAGTATATTATTGGAAGAGAAGTTTTCTTCAAAACATACCAGAAAAAGGGGGCTGTCTAGAAGTCAAGTAAATATTGTATTTGTTCTGGTACTACTATTCTTGATTATGGCTGAAACTTTGAGGTAATTCCGTACCTTGTCAATAGCTAAACTTCTAACAGACGAACGAGAATTACACACAGTTTGGTGCCTTTGTCACTGTCCCTTTGATCTGCCCTCTGCAGGACATCTCTCCAGAGAATCCCACTGTCAGCACAACAGTAAATGCCTTGCTACACCATAAGTTTTGGTACTCCACTTTCTTGCCCTTTTGATACCGTTGTTATCATCTCGTACATTATCATGTTGCGGAACAGAAGGTTTGCAGTCTCTGACCTCGCTCTTTCCACATTTTTCACAAGTGTTCCTTATTCTCATATTAGTTCTGTGCCTTCCCAGCTTCTTGTGTGTTCACATAATCACACGTTTTTTAAAATCAGTTAAAGCCAAATGTATATTTGCCGAATTCCCAACTCTTCTGTAATATCTACTTCACCGCCAAAATTGAATCAATCATTGACCTGTTCTTTTGAGAGCCATATTGTTTTTATGGTCCATTGTATTGTAACAATTGGTTTTTGGTGGTTTATGATCATAAGTATTTCTGCTGTATTGATATTTAATAGCTGCCATTGCATTATCTTTCCACTGTAAATGATAACTTTATCTCATCACGAGATATTTTGAGTCAGAAGAGAAAGTGATACTCGCTCCCTTGCAGTACTCGTGTATGGTGCAGTGTAATACTTCATTCTGTATTAGACAAGGATGGTTTCAGCGATGAAGATGGATGTCTTCTGTCATCAGGACGATGATGATGGAGGCATCAAGGACCTCTGAAATGTTGGCAGACTTCTACATGGTGCAAAAACCCAGAAGACTGCCATCTTCAGACTCACTGCCGTGAAAACCTCAAACCCTAAATAGTTTCAGTGATCTTGTTGCAGTTTTCATGGTCCCTTTTGATACACCTGTTTTATTCTGCAAGACCCATTTGAGCTTTGCAAGGTTAATGTTGATGCCATTCTTTTCTTCAGTTAATACCTGATAATGACATTTTGTTGTTCTAATGTCAGTTCTTGATTAAGAACTGTTTCTGTGGGGAACTTGAACACCGAGGACTGTTTTTATGATTTTTCTGTGACAAATTGTTTTTATTCTTTGAGCTTATCTGTATCCAGCAGTGAGTCACGCAAGAATATTGCAAAAGAGTATAATAACACTCTATTTTTATGACTGCTTATTTGGAGTTATTGTCAGCGGCCAACGCAGTATCACATGCAGAAGACAGGTCATGGTACGTCACAGCTGCAAAATATTTCCCGTTTTTGGGTTCTTCTGCATCTTTTGCTCAGCATTATACTGTGATGTTCAAAATCTTGATCTTATTAAACATAACGAATGCTTTATTTATTTATTTAGTAAAATTGTCGCAGATGTGTCCTAAGGAAACTTTCTTTCTGTTTGCTAAATTACAACTTTAATTCTGTAAAGTTTTGCGATAAATCTGCTGCTCCATTTAAAGTCACATACAGTTTTGGCATTATTCAGTTGGCACACTGCAATAATGGCCCAGTATTTTGTTTGTTATTTTACTGGTGATGGAAAACTGTCGGCAAAGTGTTCAACACCTGTTACATTCATGTTGTTCATATAGTATAGTGATTGTTTTTTTTAAATTAATTGTCTGGAATTATCCTGGAGGGGTTCCTCTGTCTAGTAATATATGAGAGAGAACAAAAGCGTATTTATCTGTGTGTTGCATATGTGTAGTGACAGACATGCATTAATAACTAATCTCAATTAGGGGTGATGGATTAATCAGGATCAAATTCTTCATTCCTTACTATATACAGCATTTTCATGTAAAAAAATTAGTGCTGTTATAGTTTTTACTTGAGTAAATTGCTCCTGAAATTTTAGTAATATATTGTTTGTTTATATGTAAAGAGAATAGAAGGGCACTAGGTGCATCTAAATTATTTATTAAAATGGATATTTGATTTGTCAACTTCTTTTATTGCATACACTGTAACATCCTGGATCTGATTTAGCCATGTGTGTATGGAAAGAGGGAGATGATTAAGAATTTAGCTTTACCTGGTGATCATGAAACCAAGGCCAGGGGTGGTATCACACTTGAAAAGTGGAGGATGTGGAGTACTGACATGTTCTTTGACACCAGACTCATGTAATATACATGTTACAGAAGTCAGCTTAAACATTCTGCAGGATTTGTGATCAGTCCTTACCTTAGTTGATATCCCAACAGAGATTGGTCTGGCTACAGACACAGGATTCATTTTACCGGGCTAGAATCAGCATGGTGGCAGCACTGTCATAATGACAGGAAACTTGAATTCGCAAGGGTTGGCAGCGTTGGAAATCTTGAGCACTTAGCTATAGTAAGCTTTTGCAGTTGGTGGCAGTGGTAAGTTAGTATATTATATGGTTTTATGTGGATGGCGTTCGTGTGTGGAAGTGTGTTGTTGAGAGTGATTATGTTGTAATAGAATACAGATTTTAAAGGAGTCGGTCGTTTTCATTATAGTAAAGCTTTGCAACTGTGACAGATTATTAGTGAGGTAAATATATATTTTTATTATCTTTCGGATTTCCTTGTTGGCTTCTATTTTACTAACGCTTAGAATGCCAGTTAAGAATTTGGGTTCCCTACGAATCGTGCAGACTGCAGGGAATTCACCATCTCTTTACTTTACAAAACAGTGGAGTTCAGCTGACTAAAATAACACGCAGTATTTTTATTGATGTGAAGTTCATTTTACTGCTGTAGAAAAAGTTCATGATTATGCCATTTCCTTTGAAGGGCTGCCAACTTAGTTTGTAACAGTGGCATTCATACTGCTACGGTATTCCCTGCGGTGTACTCATTTTAATCACAATATGTCATACATTGCAAAATATTGAAATGTGGGAAGCAGGAGAAAAATATGATTTCACTTCACTGTCAGATAGTGTAGAAGTATAATCACACATCCACATGCAGATATCAATGGATGACGATGTTGTCTTCTGGCACAAAAGAACTGGTTTTTTGGGATGCAGTTCATCATTTTAATAAGGCAAGTTGAAATATCTTATGAAGCCTAATTCTGAAACATTAACCCTTGCTGTTCCATATAACTCCACTATTCCCTGGTATTAATAAAATGCCCTTTTTGGCATTATGTTTTAGTATGTTACATGCAGCAGCAAGAAATGTTTTATTTTGCTACAGTCTACTGTAGTAGGACTTTAATAAGAGCCATCATTTTACAATCATTTGATTCCTTGAAGACTGGTCAGCATGTTATAGAAGTGTGTACATCGTGTGTATTTTGTAGTACTGCTTTTCAGCGTTTTTAATACAATGGTTTTATGTTTGAGGTTTTCAAAAGGTTAAATTTACTGGAATCAAGGAAGGAGGCTTGAAAAATGCAATGACAGAAGTCCATAAAACAGTCTTCCTTGAAAATGAAGTTCATTAACTTAGAAGATATTTTGTTGGAAAAAGTTATGAAAAACGATCTTTACATTCTTTATGGGCAAATATCATTCGGCAGTGGCACCAATTTTGAAAAAACTGAATTATTTTATTTTATTGACTTGTTAAATTTGAAGAGTGTGGGGTGAAGTGTAATTATTTGTTGTCCTTTATATTTGTCCATTTATTGAAATTGTGATTGTGGTATTTTGGCCCTTTATTTTGTTGTTGGTATATGAAATTTGTTTAAATAGAGTCAAAATAAGAAGAATACTGAAATGTTGTAAATTTTTTCATTTATATTGTCTGCTCTTTTGTGTTATTTGTTTATAGAGGTATTTTTTCTAAAAGTGAGTCTAAATGTAGATATGTTATAAAGCCAATCCATCCTTGTAAATGCTACTGTCAAGGAAGATGCTGAATTAATAAAAATTATTTTAGGAATTAAATTTATTAAATTTTGTATATGACAAAAAAGCGTGAGTTTTCATCACTGTAGAAAATTTAGTGCCAAGTCTTTTAAAGAAGATTCTCAGTCATTAATTTTCAGCACAGAAGGTCCGATGCTAAATACACCATCATAACAGCATTAACCAAATGTTTGCAATTCCTGGCTACCAAATTTTGGTGATCGCCATAGACTTTTGAAAGAGGCCAAGTCAGTGCTGCCTCACTTCGATGTGCTTACAAGTCAGGTTCACTATAGGACATAATGGGTTAATTTCTTCCATCATTTGATTTTGGCATGGGTACCTGAGTGATAATATAGAACTGCGCTCATTCCAGTTGTCCTTGTGCTGAAAGTTCGGTGATTCATGCTGCCATTGCAGTTCTAATACTTATCTGGACTGCCTTCCCTGGAAACCCTATTCTGTATTGGTTATGTGTAGTAAATTATGAAAGTGTTATTTTTAGTGTTTCTCAGTGACCAGACCTCAAAGAACATGGAAAAGCATCATGACTTGAAATTAACTTACATTCTTAGAAGTTCTAGTAGACAAAAATCCAGTGCAGAGGTGAGATGTAAAATAGTTTTAATGGTTATTAATATCTGTTACATGACGTGTATATATGAAATTGTTTTGTTATTGTCATTCAGATTGTTCCATCAGTGGAAGTAAATTTAGAAATCCTTCAGGCATTTCTGTTGCTCAAAGAAACGAACAGAGCGGAACAACAACGGAATCCCTAAATGTGGTAGAAGAAATAACAGACCTGCCTATTTTATTGTTTTCTTTTGATGCCAGAAAGATAAATGAGAGACAAAATGACACAAGATTATGTTATAGACAGTACAGGAGCATTTTCACAGTCAGTGTAAATAAAACAGATGTAAGAAGTTGTTTTATTCTGCTCTTTGATTGCATTCCATTAAAAGCGTGACAGATTTTAAATATTTGGGAGCAACAATAATTAATCGAAATGATACTCATGAGGAAATCAGGAGGTGACTGTGTTCTGGAAACGCTTGACACTTCTCAGTTCAAAATACTTTGTCTTACCGTCTGATTTCTAAGAAACTAAAGATTAAAATATACAAAACAGTAATTTTGTATGGGTGCAAAACGTGGTCTCTTACTCTGAGGGAGGAACACAGATTGAAGGTGTCTGAGAAATTTTGTATTTGGTCTTCCATTCTAATAAAGACACATTTTACACATGCGTTTACAATTTAAACATTATGAACATGTGTAATTATGGAACTAATATAGAGAAAATCATTTTTGAAAGAAGTCCTAGTCGTTTGTGGGGCCAAGTTTATTACATTATCATTAAGTTCATGACGGAGATAGCAAGCACCTCTGAAACGTCTGTAGACTTCTACCTGACTACACGGCACAACCCATAAGACAACCATCTTTCCGTTTTATCAGGTACAAAGCTCGTAATGGAAACCATAAACGTAGTATGAGACCTTAAATTGCCAAATGAGGCGAGCTTCCTTTCACATTAATGAAAGAATATAACGTCTCAATTTGGTAATTTAAAAATATGATATTTTTTAATAAATTAATAATGTTCTGTTTCATTCGCAGTTGAGATTATTTGGTTCATAATGTTGTGATATCCGTTTTTGAAAGTGTTTCTGCAGTGGCACTGTCAAGGTTAATTGTGTGTCTCAGAGATGGCGCACGCATTTTATTCCAACAGCACGCATTACCAACCATACTTATTTTTATATACTTTTCCGATGATGCGATACAGAAACCATAACAAGCTAATTCCACGCGTTAAAACATTTGTAATTATAGAAACTGAAACTTTTGGGATGTATCCAAATTAAAATTGTTCGTTCAAACACTCAGCACAAGTCTTTAAGATTGTCATGCTGTTATCCGGTCTGTTCAAAGACTTCACGACTTAAGAAGTGTCACTGGTTCGTGAAGAATTAGAGACTCAACGTGAATCAAGCGTTCTGCTTCATGATTATCCATCGCGTCCCACAAAGTCTAATCGATTTTGCTCGCGAATTATCGCATCTAGGATTTCAGGACTCCATCACCGACAATCAAAGCGACATCTGATAGAAATCGCTTGGAAAGAAGGAATAGAAGGTTGGGGACTATGATGCGTGCACTATAGCAATCTGAAATCAACTTATTACATTTATTTACATATATTTTAAGCTTCTTTAACTTTAAATATACAGAATATATTACACTTGCTTAGATTCATGTAAGGTCTTACATCAGAGAATACCGGCCGGTCAAGGACGACCTAGGACTGAAGACGCCTGGCGTACACAGCGTTCCCTGTGAGTGCGGAAAAGTCTACATCGGCCAGACGGAAATCTTCATACTCACCGCTGTGAAAACCCCAAATCTTACACTTCACTTTCGTTACATATTATGCCATCCGAGAAATTATCAGCGCCACCTTTTTGCCAAACGTAAGATTTTGTAATCGAACTTTTCTGACCAAATTTATTTTGGATGGAGATCTCTGTCGATAAAAAAGTTTACGTCACAAGGGTAATTAGTGCGTCATAATATTAAATTTGGTTTATTTTTAACTAATTTGACTCTCTACTCTCACGAGTAAAATCATTGATATGACACCAAATATATCGATCGTCGTCATTCTGACCACAGACTTCGGCGAGACTCTGCATCTGACCATCTGAAAGTAAAATAAACAGCTCTGATCGCAGACAGGCTCAAGGTCATTTGTAGCAGCTGAGCTTTGCCGTGGGTTCAGTTGTCCACGGACCGCTGCCAGAACAGTTTCAAGTGCTCTGATAAAAGTGTCATGTGACCTGGAAGATGCAGTGTTGTGACCTCCTCCTCTACAGTGAAGTCAAGAATGAGAACAATGTGACCTGTGACCATCTACTAGAAGCAAACTTCCTCTCGAATTCTTGGTATGAAATGATTTTTCATCCCCTCCATCAACAAGACCAAATCTTCGTACGTTGGAACCAGGCGGCATCTATCTTTCGTTTCAAGTAAGTGCAGTGGGGCGCCTCGAATTCTGCATCGGTATTGCAGCAGGTAATCAGGTCGACTGTCTCGCCAAAACAATTTCCCGCCTGTTACCGAACCGAAGGCTCGCCATATTCTTTGCTATTCTGCGCCAGATGATTCCACGGAAGACTGTACTTATTCACGCTCCATTTTAATATTATACCGCGATCTGCGTCTAGCCGTACCAGGGAACTGGCTCTCATTGCGTCTATGATACCGCCAGCCAATCGCCTCAAGACGTGAAATGAATCGTCACGCGTGTTAATTGGGGGCGTGGCACAAGGCCCAGGTTCGTTCCGGCCTTCGGACCTTCTCACAGAAACGACCGATAAACTTCCACCTCGTCAGCCGAAATGCGCCGAATACATAAGAGAACGCGAGGCGATTCAACGATCACGAGGTTACACTCTGTCCATTCTAAGTTGGCACCCGCGGCACATGGGCCCATCCGAACATTCTTTCATTGTGAGCTTCATCGTCTGTTTAAGACAAACAACGTGGAAAGAGACCACTCGGAAGACCAAGGGGTAGATGGTAGGATAATATTAAAGAGAATCAGTGAATGTGTGAGGACGTTGACTAAATCCATCCGATCTTAACCACAACTGAAAAGTGGGGACACGTTTTAATGAAACTCGCCAAATCTCAGGACCGATGGAGAGGGACAGACAGACATCACAAAGCTGTTAGGCACGTTTGCAACTTTTCGTAAGGAACGTTCTGATATAATTTCTCTTCTTATGTGTGTCCCCCCGACACTTCCTTTGGAAAACTCATACAGAGTAATCACAACATCGCATAAAACCCGCGATTGTACTCACCAAAAAATTTTCCTCTCATTCTTATTTAAACCAAATGCGAATTAATTGGGGAAAAAACATGGCGGCTAATTGGGCTTGTTAGCGTAAATGACTATTGTCTGTTATTAAGCGACCTTTGAAAATACGAAACTGGTGTGAACAGAAGAAGATTTTAATAAAATTGGGCGTGTGACGGGGGTTATTTTGTTTTCTCTGAAATCTAAACTTCTATATATTTTCATTAGGGACGTTTTAAAAAAACAGCTCCAACACAAAAGAACGGCTTCCCCGAAACCAAGTCAGATCAGAGCAGTGCATTGTGACATACGGGCAGTTAGAGGAACAGGAACTCACAGAGAATATGATCGATCAGTGGGTCGATATTGACAAAGGAGGATTAGTGTGTCACTAATTAACTGTCGTCTGCTGCACGTACGTCAAAGCACGTCCTTCGTTAGGAAATTAATTTGGATAATGATTTATAACCTATAAAACTATAAACTTAGCCATTCATTGTAACGCAGATGATGGCGTATACACGGACCAGAATTTAAGAGTGTAATTAAACCTCTGACGTCTTCCTCGTGGTTTGTTTCGTCTTGGGACGCCGTCGGTTGGAAATCAGCAAGTTTAAAAAATCGTCAATAAATCATCATCATCCGAATCCCACAGATGAACAACTGAGTTTGAGATAATTAAAATGTCACAGATGTTAACAAGGCGATCAGGTTTAATGCATTTACATTAAGGTATTCCAGAAAGATTTAAGCTTTAATGAAATATTTGCCTTGCATCAAAATCCCGTTCTTTAAACAGGTGACTTAGTCGTGAGTTCATCACATTACCAACAATTACCATAAATTGTTGCCTCTGAACCAGCAACTCTTCAAGGTCGCCCTTCGATCGAGTCTCAGAGTCAGCTCAGCAAAACTGCGATGTCGTCTCGTGTTCTGCTCGTAACACGTGAGTAATGCGATGCTGATGTCAGACATTTGTCAGGGCAGACAGACGACGTGTGAAAGGCGTTCTCTCGAGAGTAACACACGGACTTGTTCACACACACCACGACCTCTCGACTCGGCATTTTTCCCTTCGAAATTGCACTTAAAGAACCAAGTCGCTTCCGGGTCCAATCTTCTGCGACTTTAAGAGAGTTTCAGAGGCTTTTTATATTCCAATACATTTTAATTAGGACTTTCTTTACACAGAGCTGGAGGGGGGCAAGGCCACTGAATGGAGTGTGTTATTTCTACGCAAATATGAAGGCTATTATGTTTCAGAAATAAATGCTTTTCTGGAAAGTGGGCACCTAGAAACGTATTACTGAATTGACGTACGAGAATCCTCCTTGAGAAGCTGGTGGTGGCTCAGCTGGCTTAGAAATTCTCCCATCGGAAAACTTGTCTCAAGATATCTGCGAGCTTCGTTGACGGCTAGAAATTCACAAGCCGAAGACCAGTCAGTGCGGGTGGGACGGGAGGGAAATCTGTAACGCTGTGACGTCATGCTCACCCCTTCCCCTTATTCGTCTCGGACGTAGCACAAGCATTGTCTTCTACTCAAATACAGCATCTATAATCTCAGAATAAAATAGATTTATATAATAGATGGCCCAAGGCATAATTTTTCTGTTCTTGCGAAGATATTTGAGGAACTGAGGGTACAAACCCGTAAGCCGTGTATGGATCAAGACTGTAACTGTCAGTTCCGACCCAGCGATGCGCTCCGCGTACTCACCTGATAGTTTTTTATATTCGTGAGGACCGTCGGAACTGGGTATTGCGTGATGTCTGTTGATATCCGTCGTTTATCTTCTGTTTTTGTAAGGTATTACGAATGTCATTATTTGTTGTTATATTGTTTGAAAAAAAAACCCTGATTTGTTGTTCATGGAAAGAAAGTTGCTGTACAGCTTACACCTTCTCCCACCCTCTTAGAAGGGCGCGTCAGTCGGCGAACGTTTGAACTGGCCGCCAGCCTCTTGGAGTCGCAATTTTTATTTATCGTCCTAACTGCAATAAATACATTCTACTTGCGTGGATCGAAATATATAAACTAACTAATAAAGAGAAAATATATTTTTAAATGATGTTATTGTGTCTAAAATATGTATCAGTAAATGTCGGAAGGTGGATCGTGATGTTGATATTGTATTTCAGAGTAAACAACTGATATATGAATTGCCTTTCGCCAAAGCATTATTATTATTTATTGAACAATTATAAAGACATAACTGAACCCCAAGTCGTGATTTCCTGCGCAGAATACTGAAAAGTTATTGTCGATTGACATTTTAAAGACTAGATATTTTTTGGTGGCTGGAGATAAAGTTTTGTTTGTAGTGAAATCTATATTTTAACCAAATGCTGCATTAAAGAGAAATTGTTCTGTTCATATAAGCACAACTAAAAGTTTAGTAACTGTAATAAACAGAGAGCAAATAATAATTGTCATGTGACATGACAGCAGTAACCAAAAGGTTTCGGCTAATGAAGCCACAGTCAAACTACGCAGTTGCCATTTTCCCCCCCCCACCCCCTACATTTCCCCTCCGCTCCTTGGGACTGCGTTGCCCTGTAACTTGTAAGACCTTCACCCACAGTTCAGCCTTTTCCATAAAAATCTCTTTTGGCTCTGGGGTGTTGGCCCTGTGAGGGTGGGGACGTTCACTGTGGTAAATTATTTTCCTTTATAAAACGGCGGACGTGGCTCCGGTGTACATTTTTTCTTCTTTTTATTCTTGGTCATGCAAATATATTTACTTACTGATTTGTGTTCTTTGGTTATTTGTTGGTCCACATAGCAGATTAATGCACAATCAAGTTAAATTAATTTCATGGGCGGTTGCCTGACAGTATCGTAGTCAGTGACGACCCGTCCGTAAGGCAAGCGAGCTCGGGGTGTCATATGAAGCGGGCAATCGCTCGTTGTGTCCTACGTGAGAGAAACATTCCTGCGCACGCACCTTCCGTGTACTACACGGCCAGCGCAGCGACTCACGCGAACATATCGAAATATCTGATCTCGGAATCCGGCCGCTTTACTCTCCTGATCGCTTCGCTGTAACCTAGGACAGCGCCACACAAACAGCCAGTTTGCTATTTCCGCTTCACCCACGCAACTCGCATTTAATCGCTCACGTAGGAAACCGGGTTAGAGCTGAAGAGCTGTATAATTTTTCAAAAAGTGAAAAGTTCATTCTTTGTGTTTATGAATAAAACTCATCATATAAAATTTATAAAATTGTTTATGTACATTTTTTTCCTGCAATAATTATTGGAATACATGGACATTAATTTAATGTTCTTGTATTCCAATAATTGCGCATCCAGTGCTCACAAGTCCTGTGCAAAGCAACACCCACAGGTGGAAATCCTCCAGCCCAGAGGCTTCCTGGCATCGCCGCCACTCCGGCTTATATCGGGCCACATATACGTAGACCCGAGCAAGCTGAGGCATGGAACAAAACAGAAAAAATTAGAAAACAATAATAAAAACATTTCGTAACTCACAACAAAGCGATACCCGTCACATCTGAAATGAAATGTTGATTTAAGTCAAGCGAGTGAATCGAAATTATGCTCTTGTATTATTGCTACTGTACTTACAAATTAATTGTGACCAAAGGAATTTCTAAACAGATCAACAGAAAATGGGTATTTACGAGCATCGATTAGCGGCTTAAAATGGCAGGCCAAAGTCCTCATATTTTAAACTGGAGTCTACTTATTACAAGCAGTTTTAAAAAGTCATGGGGGTTTCCCTATTAAAGGAAAGACCAAGTGATTCGAAGACTGACTTAATGCACACACGTTCATTTAGTTTATAAAGAACGCGGAATGTTCGGGCCTGTCAGCGAGGTTTTATGACACGCAGACTAATTAAATTGTCTGATCAGTTAAGCGAAATTATAATTAGCTCCAATTTCGTTCACTTAATGCCGATCCTAGTATTTTCTCTTTCATAGCAAATTTCCCTACTTGTTAGATCCTGCACTCTCCGATATTTTTCTTATTATCAGTGATTTATTTTGGTTTCCTTCTGGCCCCACTTTCTCCGCTCCTCTTTCGCCTTGTTTTAAATAATTTACACTTCTACGTAACAAGACTACGTCAAAGGTCACAGGATCTTCGCGGCAAAGAATCTCGTAGATCGTTCAAGGCTTAGGCAGGACCAGAAAGGGCGTGTGAGACAACGTGTCACTTACCACGAAATCGACAGCGAAGCCGGTCGACACCACTATCGGAGTGTAACCGTGGGAATCTTTGTCCCCATCTATCACCAAAGCCAATTTCACGGATAAGGTGAATAGCATTGCCGCCATTGCTAGCGTCTTCTTCACACACTTCAGCCTTGGGTGCTGTAATGAGAAAGTGTAAATATTTTAATCCCTGTGATCAAGATCTGCAATTGCGTATCCTCATTCATGATTTATGCGTCTCTTAAGGTCACTGTAGTACCGTGCACTTGTTAAATACCTCGGAAAAATAAGTTCTTGAACAGCGCGAACAGGCAAATTCTCGGAGACTTGACTTTCCCTCCATAATTACAATTGTCAAGGGATTGAGGTAATTCCGTCCTTGAACCTTTCTTGAATCTGGGTTCTCCCAGCAAGCCTCACTGCAAACGGTGTCGTCGTAGAGAACTTACCTGAACTGACGGTTCTGTACTACAGACCTTGAACTTGTCCACAAAGAAGTTGTGTCTGCAAAATCCTGCGGACCTCTTTGAGATGTTCTTCCACGAAGAACATCTCAGTAATGTGAAACTATTTTGGTTTCCTTCTGGCCCCATTTTCTCCACTCCTCCTTCGCCTTCTTTTAAATAATTTACACTTCTGCGTAATAAGACTATGTCAAAGGTCACAGGATCATCGCGGCAAAGAATCTCGTAGATCGTTCAAGGCTTAGGCAGGAACAGAATGAGCGTGCGAGCAACGAACACAGAAACCTAAGACTACGTGTCACGTACCAAGAGAATGACGGTGATGGCCACCAAGAATGTCAGGGTAATTACTGACGGGGTATGGTCTTCCTTCTCCCTCATCCTGTTGATGGCCTTTCCTTGGCCCCAGATGTTCAAAAACTGGGCCACCTCCGCAATGGCGATGCCCAGTTTCTTTTTCCACTGTAATGAGAAAGTGTAAATATTTTAATCCCTGCGATCAAGATCTGCAATTGCATATCCTGATCGATGATTTATGCGTCACTTAGGGTTATTTACCTCGGATTAATATTTATCTTTGATAATAATAAGTTCTTAAATTAGCGAGTTCATAAAAACGGTCTCTCGGCTTACATCGGGGAATTTGCCTGGAAGAACCGAGGAAAACCCAGTTTTCTAGACGAGTTTCTGCCGACATTCAGACCTGAGTCATTTTGATTTGCTAAAGTGTAAATATTTTAATCCCTGTGATCAATTACGTATCTTGATTGATGATTTGTGCATCACTTAAGTGCAATTTCGAATACGAGGCTCCCTTAAAAATGTGCGTTTTGGGGTTCCTGTTGCCACCCCCCGGAAAATCACGATTTACAAAAATAAATTGTACAATTCCAGAAATCAGATTTATTGGTGGCATTTGAGGTTCTGACGGCGGTGAAGACGTGGCTTAGTCATCGCACTCTTGAGCCCTGAATGGCTCGAGACTTCGATCTTACCGCTGGATCAAGGATCTTCTTATGCTGGGTGATGCCTAAGGCTCCCCCAGCAATTACGACTGCATAAAACGTGCAGTCGACCCAGTACTCGAATGTATCTAGCTCGCAGCAACATTCCAGGATCCACACCCATTTGTAGGTATGGCATCCCCAGATGTAGCCCCGAACAATCTGAGGCACGGAACAAAACAGAAAAAATCAGAAAATAAAAACAAAGGCGAGTCTGATTACATTTCGTAACTCACAACAAAGCGATACCCGCCACATCTGAAATGAAATGTTGATTTAAGTTACGCGAGTGAATCGAAATTATGCTCAAACTGGTTTCCTTCTGGCCCCACTTTCTCCACTCTTCCTTCGCCTTCTTTTAAATAATTTACGCTTCTACGTAATAAGATTATGTCAATGTTCACAGGGACGCAGGATCATCGCGGCAAAGAATTTCATAGATCATTCAAGGGTTAGGCAGGAACAGAATGAGCATGTGAGCAATGAAGACAGAAACCTAAGACTACGTGTCACGTACCTGCAATACGATGGTGAATAACACGATGGCCAACACAAACCAGCGGACGTCGTGTCCCATCTTGTTGGCGATCAGGAACACCACCTGGCTCGCTAAAGGGACGATTATGGCCCCCAGAGCGAGCAACCTCTGAAACCACTTCAAGCATAGGTGATGTAATGAGAAAGTGCAAATATTTTAATCCCTGCGATCAAGATCTGCAATTGCGTATTTTGATCGATGATTTATGCGTCACTTAGGGACACTTCAGCACCCTGCACTTGTTATTTACCTTGGAATAATATTTGTTATTGATAATAAAAGTTGTTAAATTATCGAGTTCATAAAAACGGTCTCTCGGCTTACATCGGGGAATTAGCCTGGAAGAACCGAGGAAAATCCAGTTTTCTAGACGAGTTTCTGTCGACATTCAGACCCGAGTCATTTTGATTTGCTAATTTTTCTCTCCATGCGTGTGTTTTAAGGGCAAATACGCAGTCGAATGCCTGCGTGCCTCATTCTCAAAGGAAATTCCGGACGCCGTCAGAGTTCTTTACGTGAATGTGGAGTCTTTCAAGGACGAAGAATCGAAGGTTTCCTTTATTTATGCTTCCACGGCATTTCTTAGCTTCTAGTAAAATAAGAATTATCTAAAACCTTCTCTGCATAAATTCGACTCTCCCACCTCTAGCGTAGTTTTTCAAAATGAAATTAAGTATCTCTGGCAAAAATCACGTGACTGTACCATTAGGTCCACTTATGAGTAACGTTGAGAGTAACAAATCAACTTCCTTTCGTCAGAAATTATTTTTAAGATTTGTTGCACGTTGTGTTATGTTATGTTTCCTCCTACTGCGTCGGCCGCCCGCCACGCCAACAACTACTTCGCCTCAGATTTTCCTCAGTCACTCATGTCAGTGACTGTCACAACTGCGCATCGTTGTTTGTGAAGAGAAGTAAACATGAGACATAAAAAGATTGTAAACAAAAAAACAGAATCGCTATCAATGCCCTTATCTATCACGCGTCGAAGTGTCTGACATTCTACGATTAATTATGGAATTATCGAGAATTTAGAATTACACTCGATCGGAGTTTTCTAAAAATTAAAATGGAGATAACAGTTCTAACCTAATGAGGCAACAAATCTGTGGAATTGTTCCTTTGCTATCAGACAGAACAGTCTGCGTAATTTCTACCCATCCCTCTCATCAATCGATTCCAAGTTTTGTCTCTGTTAATGCAACATAGGAAGAAAACTTTACATTTCACTTTTATTCGGAGGCTAGCCGGGACCTTCGCGATTCTAGGGAGGAAGCTCTGTCCCCATCTTCAGGGTTCTGATCTGACTGGATCCTCGGAAGTCGCCTGTGTAACTGCGTGCACTGGTCCCGAGCAGGCAGTTACACAGGCAACTTCCGAGGATCCAGTCACGTCAGAACCCTGAAGATTGGGACAGAGTTTGTTCCCGAAACGTCGGATTACTACCATAACCGGTTAACACAGCTGTTTGTCCGAGAAGATTTATTGAATTTGTTCCCGAAACGTCGTTTACTGTAACGCAGCTGACTGCCTGAGATTTTATTGAATTTGCTCCCGAAACGTCGCTTTACTACGGTAACCAGCTAACGCGGCTGATTGCCCGAGAATATTTTGATTTACTTTTTGAACCTTCGATAAATTGTTAATCCAAAAGTCCTGCTTGAATCCGATAATTACGCTCTTTGGAGAACGGTGGCGCCATCGAATGCCCCGTGAATGACATCCAGGGAATAATAAAAATAGATAGACCCTGTTACCTTTTTCCAGTCCAGCAAAATAACAAAGTGAGATTACACAAAATTATCATACGACCGATTGTATCCTATTGATGTGACCTTGGACCATGGTAAGGAATTCAGAAGACATGTTGGATGTCCTTGAAAGGAAAATACTAAGACAAATTTATGGTCCAAAGCTGGTAGATGGAGAATTGGGTATAATTATGAAATTTGTGAACTGTACAAGGACCTAAAAATTTTCCCTGTTTATTAAGCTCAAGAGATTGCGGTGGGCTGGCCATGTGGTTAGGATGGAGGATAATCGCGTATCCAAAAAGGTGACTCAAGAGACAATACATGCATATGGAAAGCGAAGAATAGGTAAACCCAGAAAGAGGTGGGGAGATGCTGTGAGGGAGAATGCCAATAAATTTCTAGGAATAAGGAAAAATAAGAAATGAATGGAGGCAAAGATTGAAGAGGCCACAGTTCAACTTTGAGAGGTTAAGGCTGGACAAGTTTTCTAAATTTTACTTGTTATTTCATCATAACCTGATCAGCTTTTTGATTTGAGGGACTGTACAAGTAGCCCTCGATTACGCCGGAGATGCGTTCCTGGACGAATCAGCGTAAATTGAAACTCTTTAATAATGTAAATCAATGGGTAGTCAATTACATGTGTTCCCAGCACCAAAACATCGACGAGTAATATAATGGAAATACATTTAAATCTATGAAATAATGTAAATAAAATAAAGGGAATTTAAAAAATATATTTTATGCACTTACAATTCGTTGGTCCCCGCGATTGACTGTGATCCTTTCTTGTGATTGATGTGTACAGTCATCTCTGCTGTTATGCGATGTAAGACACCGACCTATAGAAAACTGCGTAGCAAAAATAACCCTGCGACCTCCGCAGAGATTAAGTTAGTCCTTTGAAAGTTTAAAGCACCAGGAATGAAATTGCATGAGAGCAAACTCGCATATGCAAAATTTTGCATTTCACAAACGGCTTTTACCGATTCATCGATCTCATTGGAGCAAATTCGCGTTAACGAAACATACGTAATTGCAGAGATGACTGCTTTTATAATTTTTATTCAAAACCAGCGATGTAAGAATTACGATTTAGTATAAGAATTAGTACGAGAAACATTGTAAAAGGTTATAAGCAATTTTTTCCACTTTTTGACTTGCAGGTTTCAAAATTGGCGTTATTCTGAATCGGCGCAAATCGAGGGCTACCTGTACACTAACTTAAATAAAACACAAAACGTTGCTAGAAACCGTTTGTAATGGTTAAGGAAGTCTTACCCCGCTGGATTCATCTTCAACCCTTGGGTGAGCTGCTTCATCATTACGATTTTCAGTCGCTGTAGCCTTCACCGCCATGTTTTCTTGTTAAAGCTCTCCAAATTCTAAGCAAGGACCAGCTGTTTTGATTTACCTATGGTCACAGAGAATAATAAAAATCCATACATAAACACATCCATATTTTATTACATTCCATAGATCCCATATAGTTGCCAATTTTTAACAAGAATTTGAATGTGCAGAAAAGTCTGAAAAATCCGTAATTTGAAATTTAATGGTAATCCTTTCAGGTGTTCTGAATTCCTTGCAAAAAGACATTATGACAAAGCATATTTACAACTTCAGTGGTTGGTCATGTTTAAAGGCAATTTTACAATAAAGTAAACTTGTGTATGGCCTCTTCCTAAATTAGCCTACATATTATTTTATTTTTCAGGCCTATTTACATTTGAAATTATAATCTTTTAGATCTGTGTCATAAGTATTAACTTGTTTTTGCCAATGATGATGACCACTTTGAGATCAAAACGCGTTTGGCATTAAATTCAGGAAATATGTGTTACTTCTCAATTCAAAATAGGGATTAGCTGTATCGATTGGGTCCAACAGATTAGGTTTTACCTGAGGATGGAGATAGGCTTATATTGATTTTATTTAGTATTGGAGGATGGTTAATATCCAGAGAACAGTTTACTTCATAAAAATATTTTGTGTTCCCATCAGATTTCTAAGAAGCTGTAGATTAAAATATACAAAAACAATAATTTTGCCTGTTTTGTACGGGTGCAAAATATGGTTTCTCACTCTGAGGGAGGAACATGGATTGTAGGTGTCTGAGAACAGGGTGTTGAGGATATTTGGGCCTAGATGAGAAGACGATGGGGTATAGAGAAAACTTTATAATGGTGAGCTTTAAAATTTGTTCTCCCCCAGTATTGTCAGGGTGATTAAGTCGAGAGGAATGAGATGGGTGGGGCATGTAGCGCACATGGATGGGACAAGAGATGTGCACCGGGTATTGGTTGGTAAGCCTGTTGGGAAGAAACTGTTAGGGAGACCTAGGTGTAGATGGGAGGATAATGTCAGGCGACTGGATTTAGTTGGCCTAGGGCAGGGTTCTTCCCGTGAGTCGCAAGCGAATCAGTTTCAGTGCCGCTAGTAACAGGGAGCTGCGAGTGTTTCTCGTCGCTGATATATGTTATTACATTAATTGTTCTTACCTTAAATCACAAAAGATGTTCAAAGTGACTTCCTTGTGCTTGTAGGCAACTTCACATCTCGTTAACTTGTTTCGAAATACTCGACAAAGCCCTTCTGGGATATTGCCGAAATGAATTGTCGTTTCCTGTTCTTCTTTTTATCCAAAACTGATCCCGTACTACGTACACTCTAGAGCAGCGGTCACCAAACGTACAAAATCTTTGCGTCCTTCATCAGGGCGAGGCAGCAAGTACCTCTGGGACGTTGGGAAACTTTTGCCATGCTACACGTGGAAACAACGCAAAGGCAGCGGAAACCATGTAGCCCGATGTGCACTCCATCACATTTATAACAATTCGTAGTGATGATGTTACTTTTATATCAAATCACAGGATGACCGAGACACTGAAAAAATGACCACCAAATTACGTATCAGCTTTTGGTCCTGCCTTCGAACTCCGGCTCAAGCAGCCATTTGCCACGTTCTTTCCTTATACATTTTTCAAATTTCTGTTTTTGTCTGCAACTTTTATTGTTCCTTGCTCGTTCGTTGTTGACTTTTCTTCTCTCTCTAGCAATATCGTAGCCGAGTGATTGGCACGTGTTCGGGAGTTCCTGTGCTCAAGTCACAGCCGGAAGACAGTCTGTCTCGACAGAGGTTTGAAGGTTGTTTCTTTCGAACAATGAACAAATAGTCTTATCAGCCCCACTCGACGTGCATGTCGGACCTAACACGACATTGCTTCAAAACAAATCGCTCTCGCCGCTATAGTTGTACAGAACGACACAGTAATTGTTTTAAATTACAAATTTCAGATTGCGACCGGCACCCTGGCGCCATACTTCCGGCTTCGGTCTTTCACAAAGTGTCCCGTACCAAATTATTGTTTGCTCGAACCCAGAATCGCGCTGTCACAAGATACTAGAAAAATAAAAAAGTTTTTCAGACAAGAATTAGGTGGAATATATGTAGTCAGCACTTAGATTACTCTGACACTGTCATTTCAGTACATTTCAGGTTAAAAACCTAACTAATTGGATTTGAACTCTGAAATTGTATTAATTCAACCGTGCTCAATATATGAAGGGATGACAAGGTCCATCTAGATCATCGTCCCAAATATCAGAGAGGAAGTACCCTAAGGGATGCTGTATTAATTACTATGATATCCTGAATATAATTTATTCTAACCGTTTCACCGTCTCGAACCGGTTTGCTGAGGGGTCGCTTAACGGGGTGTAGTTATGCAGACTTAAAATATATTTTATTATAAAGAATGCAAATCATGCGTTCAAACTTCTGTCGCTCCATCGTCTCCTTCATTAAACCAATGGTCCCCAAAGTAGGGTGTGCGAGATGCTCGTGGGGGTCGCGAGATAATTTCAATTAATTTTGTTTTGTATTCTTGTATTGAATTTTATTTGTGATTGTATGATGTGATGCTAGATATAAATGCATACCGTGTAAATTATTTTTTAATATAATAAAATTACACTTAAATATTTGTTTGTTCCGGGGGTGCGTGCTACGTTTTTTTACTAAGTAGGGTGCACGACCAAAAAAGTTTGGAGACCCTTGTATTAAACCACTTCTGACTCAATAGACCCCACTTTTAGGCTGTACACCTGCGTTCACACAAAACTCAACAGCTGTGTCAATCTCGAAACACGTGCAATATCTCGACCATCTTAAAGGCAACTCCACAAGACTAAAACAGAAAACAATATCATGACTTGCCCACGTGGCCTTCCGTCGAAAGAATAACTAAGTACAAAAACACTTAGAAAGAAATTAGCAATTGGGATTTGTGAAACGCCTTGATCTTGCAAGTCATAAGTCGCAAACATCACCAACAATAGAATCCAGAAATCAGAAACTACCACATGTCAAACTAATACAAGCCGTAAAATAAAGTGAAATTAATGTTTTTTCAATAACATTATGCATTAAGCGTTTTAGTGACGAAAGAGTTTATTGTGAATGCAGTGAAGAAATTCAGTTTAAATTTTAGGATTTATATTGGTTTTCTTAAGACTGCAAAAACGTCCTTTAGAATCCGTTCACTGTTTCCTTGCCATTACATTAACAAAAGGAATTAAACGCATTTTAATTTAGAGTAACACTTGGTAACAATAATTTTTAAAAATATCCCCGGTTGTGTCTGGAGAGACTTTGGAAAATCACAAAAGCTGAGGCAGGACTGTCATTCTCCGAGCCAGGTTCTGAAACTGGGAAAGTTTCTGGACCAAAGAGGCTGCAGGGATTCCATGGTTCGGACGTTTTCAAATATTATTATCATTCTTATTTATCAAATAAATAAGGATGAGATGGGCGGGACACCTAGCACGGATGGGAAAGATGAGATTACTCGCATGAAAAAAACATTTTTTACAATACTAAGACGTTGACGGTAGGGTAATATTAAAATGGAACTGAAATTTGAAGTGAAGGAGTGGCATGGAATGTAACTTGCTCAGAACGGGCACGAATAGTAAGCTTTTGTGACTACGGCAATGAACTTAAGGATTTCATATAAAAATCTACTGTTTCCCTTAATGGGTTTGGCAGTCTTTATTGGTATGACAATGACATTGAACTAAACTGGTTCTGTCCACCAGCCTCTTGGAAGTCGTTTCTGGTGCTGTGCATGGGGAGGGTTTCTTATCAGGTGGACTAGAGGGCTGCTGTTGGTGGGAAGTGTGATACGGCAAGAGTTTTACGCTACTACACAGACTGAAAACATTAAGCAGTTAAGAGTAGCGTGTAGTTAGTGCACTTGTAATGTGTTCTGATAATCTAGATTAAATCACTGTGAGGTATTCTTAAAGCTGTTCCCATTAGAACACATGAAAGCCTGTTGTCTGTTGTTCGTTCAGTGGTTGTGGAACGAATGCTTTTAGGATCGGTCGTTACTCACCGCGAAACCTTGCGCATGCGCGTATATCGAATTCCTAGCAGGGATTTTCTCCTGATCTGTGGACTGAAAACATCAAGCCGTTACAAGTAGCGTGTAGTGAGTGCACCTCTAATGTGTTCTGATAATATTCTAGATTAAATCGCTGTGCCTCTGTGAGGTAATCTTAAAGCTATTCCCATTAGAACAAATGAAAGCCTGTTTGTTGTTCATTCAGTGGTTGTGGAACGAATGTTTTTAGAATGGCTAGTAGCAACTCGTCACTTCCCCCCCCCCCCCCCCCCAAATTACATTTCAAAATTGTTTGCTTTGGTCATTTCAGCAATGTGGAAGAAGCTTACTGCCTTGCGTTACTAAGGATAGGTTGCAGTTCGTTGATCTTCCCTGGCGTGGCGTGGCTTGGCGTTACTTCATAGACCCAGGTATTAAATCAGAATATTCATTGCAGTAAGGAAACTGAGGTGAACGTTATGGTTTCGCTTTTATCATTCGGTTATCCTTTCAGACGCTGCAACGTAAGTTGATGTTTTTTTTTGCTGTTTGAGGTTGGGATGAGTTTGCGAAATGTTGTGCAAAAGGGTTGGGGGGGGGGGTGAATGCGTCTGATTAACTTCTGTTGAGTAGGCTAGGATTCATTTCTGGTGTACCTTCATTCTGAGAATTGTAATATGCGCCATCTGGAAAACGAAATATCAATGCTGATTGGTTCTGCCATTATTACATCACCCATCTGTGGCGTCATGATTACATTTGGTACCATATTCAAATGGGTGTGACTTGGACATGGAAAGTCGAACGCATATTACCATTTTCATAAGAGAGGGCTGAGTTAGACATATGCTCTATTTTAATAAAAAGCTCATTGCCCAAGAATCTGCTGATTTGTTTGAGTATGTTTGCATTCAGGAAACAGGATATTTAGGATATAATTGCTTTTTATCAATCTAGGAATTCATTACTAGAGGCTTGATCCTGCATAGTCTGCTGAGTAGCAAATTGTGTCTCCTGTGTTTGCCTCAAGATAATGTGCTGAAGGCCCACATGTTGTTGTGTGTTCTTAAGAAACTTCATATCACTTTTTAAGTGCATCAGATCAGCAATAGGACATATCGCATGTGCATTCTGTATGTGAGATTTAAGTTAGTCCAAGATAATGGGCTCAATTAACGCACAGCCACTTCCTAGTTAAATTTTCCTTCGCTCACTTTTCACATCATTGTATTTCTGAAAGGCACTGTAAACACACATTAACTAAAATGTGTAACCATAATTAGGAGATGAAAGCGGTTACCACAGAAGTTGCTTAGGGTGAACGTGATGTCAGGAATCCAGTCAACTAGTCTTCACAGGACTTTGTACATTTTTGTTTTCAGGACTGGAACAATTGCAGCCTGGGCCCTTAATGGTGAGTGCAGAAGTAGTAATAGCAGCTGGAGTCTAACAAGTAAGTGCCAGTTTGACCTGGAGCTTTTGTTGCAACTAAAATTCTTCTTAGGTTGCCAGCCATGTCGTGTGGTTGAAAGGTGAAACACCAATAATCTTAAGACCTTGCACACCGTGTAGTGTATTGGAATATAAAACTGTTTGCAGTTTGAAGGACACTAATGCCGAAGGAGTTTTGATCTCAAGTGGTCATTATCGTTGGCAAAAACAAGTTAATACTTATGACACAGATCTAAAAGATTATGGTTTTTAACTGAGCATAAAACGCAAGTTCTTTACTAAATCGTATTTATGTAACACCTCACTGGACGTTGATTGCTCAGGAGTTGGTGCATTATATTGAGCACTTGGCTATTTTGTCCGCTGGTCTGCTTGCCGTTGTTGGTCTACGATGAGCCGTGGTTGCGTCGCCTGCGTCTGTGAACTCCAATGGTGCGTGGGTGTTACCGTTAGTTTTAAAAATGTATAGGATGTATATTAACTCTGAAATCAGGGTGGCCCACTATTGCATAAGAAATTTCGTACCTCGCCTACGGTAGTATTCCTTCATTCTGCAGAAAAGAGACGGAATCTTCCTCACTGTTAAGTGAATTCCAAACTTTTAACTTGGTACCGAGCAGCAATAAATAACTGAACAAACTAACAGATAACAACAACTGAGTATACGGGTATACTGATACGCATGCACAGTTTTCCGTCCAATCCAAGTCCAGATATTCGACTCTCCTGTAATTTACTTTTTTCTGTTTATTGCTAGGTCAAATAACACAATGATATTTTGGTTTTTACTAGTTTTGTATTTATGGGATTTTTCTAAAATTTCAGAGGATTTTACCTTTTGAGGCTTTGATCTCGTCCTCAGTGCTAAAGTGCTCAGCACCTTGAGGATGAATATGTTCCTTAGAAAATTGATTCTCTCGTCTTTCAACCACCTGGCACGGTTGGTAGCCTGAGAGAAATTCATTATATAAGTGAGATGCAGTGTTTGAATGTCAGTTTTATCATGCAGTGCGGAATAATAACTTTATTCTAATAGTGTAAGATAATGGAAAGAGATTGATTTGTATCCCAAATCATTTTCTTTCATGCGCACATGCTTTCACTATTTTACCATTACTGTTTTACTGTCTTTGCCTTGATGTCTCCTGTTTAGAGCCATTTACGTAGTGGAATCATGAATTCATGTCCCACGATTTAGTTCTGGTCTTCAGCACCAGATACCACAGGTGCCATAACTTGAATAAAAGTCGCCCGGCTTCTTATGTCATGCCACGCCTCACTTGAGTGAGTGAATGGAATTGAATTGTCTGTGGAACAGGTGCATAATGAAAGTTTAAAAGAAGGAAGAATCAGAAATAAATTTGTGAATGTAGACAATATTAGGCTGAATACATTTCACTGCAGTTATTTCTACAAAATTTTGATTTGATTTTTTTTTTGACAAAATAAAATGCTAGAAATGATTTATTGTTCTCAGAATTGGTGAGTTTCAAAACGGTCTCTTTCTGCGCTGAGCAATTTTAAGTCTACTGCCTTTTAAGTTTTATCATGAAAGTTATTAAATTCATCTTTTAATTACGTCGACTGGACGTGCTTAGGTTTGCGGTCATTGAAATGTGCCTTCACCGACAAGGCAGTTCTTCAGACCACATTTGTCTGACTGCGGCCAGAGAGATAGGATAATGTATCGGATGCTGAGGTGTGTACGATGCAACCTGAAAGGGCTGTTCTCATGGCGTAACTTTAGAAGTTCATATTTATCTGAAATATATAAAATCGTGCATACAAACAGAACAGTTTACACTTTGAAAAGCATTTAGTGCCAAACGTGTTTTGACCTCATGAGGTGATCATCAGTGCCAAAAACATGAATTCTTTAGTCTGTCTATTAAAATCATACAATTCACAAGACGATTGTATGTTATAAAGCGCTCGGCATAAAAAGTTGCACTTTTTGAAACCATGCTTCATGTAATACCACACTGAATGATTAAGCTTTATGTAAATTTAGTTAGCTTAATGTCCGCTGGCCTAAGTTGTGGTTTCCGTTGTTAGTCTACGGTGAGCCGTGGTTGCGTTGTCTGTGAACTTCAATATTGCGTGGGTATTATTGTCACCACGGCTTGCTTACGAAGCACCTCGTTCATGCTCGTAAGGTTCTTTTACATGTCGTAAATCTGCGAAATGGGACTGCTGGCTTTCATCGATTGTCTGTTATTGATCAGATTTGAAGCAGGAAAGTAACGAGCATTTTCATAATTTTGTTGATTCGTGAATCAGTATATGAATATTGAAAAATGCTCAAACTTATATTCTGCCCCTCTCTCTCTCTCTCTCTCTCTCTCTCTTTTTCCATTTGGATTTATTATTTAAACTGATCTCTGTACTCAAGTGTAGGAAAATTTCTGTTGCTGAAGCAAAACCACTTAACCCCAGTGTACCAACTGAGAGGATGAAGGAATAACATTCATGCAGCAACAAGAAAGTAGTTTTTCACGAATAGTTTAGATTTTTCTAGAGTTGATGATTTTTGTCATCTTCTTTATCCCCCCACCCCCACCGAATAGTCTGTATATACTGAGGATGATGTTATTAAATATGTACAAGAGTCCTATTACATTGAACGTATCAGAAATACGGTGTATTACGGTGTTCTGTAATTTTGATGAGAATATTACTAAAATGGTGAACAGAAATTGATTTAATCAGAGATAATGAAGTGGTTTTATTTGTTAAGTAGCATTCTATGTCTCTGTTTTGTAGTTACTTGTTGAAGTTCTTGGAGTATGTCATAGAGGGGCGTGCCCTTCTGGTTTGCCATCTTCATTCTGCTGACTTTTCTCAGTAGGGGAACTTGGGTTGCATTTGTTTCAGTAATCTCTGCTTTATACGCAGATCTTGTGTCGTCTAACGTCTCTTACACAAATTCAGTAATTTGGATTTTATTCTGGGTTATAATATGAGACCATGGAATTGTGTTTCATAAGCTATTAATTAATTTAGGAATTATCTATATTTACCTCATTTGATAGATTAGTAGTTAATGTCAGCCACGTCCCTTTGTATTCTCCTTTGATTTGTGGACGTAGAGTATGAAAGTCGTGTTGGTTTTTGTGGTTGTGATGCCATGTGGCCTCTTAGATAGGCACCAGTGCTTCAGAAGAACATGCCTCCATCTTCAGGGCTGAAGTGAGGATTTTGCAGAAGATGGAAATGTTTCTCGAAAACGTTGGTCTCTACGTATGAGTCCACGTGGTGTATCAACCAGAATGCCATGGACTTGGTCGCTGTTGTAACCATAAGTGGTCGGATGTTTAGTTGGGAGAATGGTGGAGATTTTTGTTGTTCAGGGTCACATTTTCTCGGTCCTAAGGACGTGTAACGGCCGAATCGAATATGGCGGCGGAAATATATAGCTCGCAAGTTATGTCAATATTACCACACAATACAATTACAATTCATGGAATTCACCTGCTCTATGATATGTATCCATCTACTGAATAAAATGTGCGTTCTAATAGGTAGGACGTCAGCTCGTTCTTGAAAGTCCTAATTTTCTCCACTTTCCTCATTTGAATTGGTAATTTATTGTATAGTTTTATTCCTATATTCACCGCACCTTTCTTGAGAACATTCGTTCTACAGAACTGGATACGGAGGTCCAACTTTTGGCTTGTGTTGTGGTTATGGATTTGAGTGTTTTGTTCTAATTCATAAATAGGGTCCAGTGGCTAACACAGCAATGAATCTTCGGGTAATTTCTTGACCAGCTGAGTGTCAGCTTCTCAAGTATTAAAGGTCACAGAGTCAGTTTAAAATATCATTCCTGTAGTGAGATTTCATGATAACATGATGGAGGCAGTAAGTGCCACCTAAACCTCGGTCAATTTGTTTCCCAGTCTGCTAGGGACCGGCATGGGTGTTGAGGGTCAAAGGTCTAATATGATGTATGGGATTATAGAAAAATAAATTTTTATTGAAAAAGGTATGTATCATGAAATTCAGTCAACTTCTAATGTGGCAGATGAGCCTGCTTCTTTACTAGATTCTCAATCCGTGGCTGAATTGAAGACAATGCCAAGCGCAATGGAACATGAATGTCCATATTATTTCTGTACTTAGTCTTAATGACACACTTGGTCGAAAATCCAGTCTCACAAAGTTATGTTGAGGGAAACGGAAGCAGAGTTTTAAGTGCAATTTCAGCTAGTTCGGGATATTCGCCTTTCAATTTTATCCAAAAGGAGGCAAGTGATAATGCATTTTTGAAAATATTGTTAAGCCCTTGATCAGCAGCTATCTGCAACAACTTGTCTTCCAAAGTGACCGGCAAGTCATCCTTCAGTGTAGTCAATGGATTATGGATCTATCCAGTTCCTTTCCGTGGATCTTCTTCAACAGGAAAGTGGATCTCAAAACGGTGTGCCAGGTTTGTCAGGTGTTCACTAACAACATTTTGTACAGACGAAACATTAAGCTCCTCAGCTGCATCGGCAATAGTTGTAGATAAGTTATAGAACATATCAAAGCAATTCTTTGAGACACGAGTCTTCCATGCTTTTAGCTTTCTCTTTTGTCCATCGATCTTATCCGCCGTAGTCAAACATGAATTCATTCTTCCTTGCATGGAAATGTTCAGTTCATTCAAAATTCCGAAGATATCAGCCAAATAGGCCAGCTTTGCTATCCAATCAACATTTTGAAGTAATTGTGACCAATTTGGCTTTTTTGCTTGGCAAAACTGCAAGCTCATTTCGGAGGTCAAATACTCTCGACAAAACTTTACCGCGTGACAACCAACGCACTTCGGAATGTAAAAGGAGATGTTTATGGCTAGCTCCCATTTCATCACATAATACAGCGAATAATCTTGAATTCCAAGCATTCCCTTTTATAAAATTCACAATATTAACTATGTCTGTAAGGACGCTGTTTAGTTCTGTTGATATGTTTTTGTCGCCAAACTTTCTCTATGTAGAAAACATTGCGTAGACTTACATTCGGGGGCTACTTCCTTAATTTTGGCAACAACAACTGAATGCTTGCCTGTCATTTCCGCAGCACCATTGCTACATACTCCAACGCAAAACTTTCAATTCAACCCACATTTGCCAACTATGTAGTCGTTAAGAGCTTTGGATATTTCATAACTGGTTGTATGTGTTGGTAGAGATTCCGCAAACAAAAACTCTTCCTTCAAATCGGCTTCATGTTGATAGCGTACATATACCAAGAGATCATTAGTAATATCTTGATTTCTTCGAGTAATTGTGTCATTTGTTGGTGATATCTGAGCCACTTTCTTAGCAGCCGCGTCGCCAAACATTTCAAAGCAGACATCTCTGAGACAACCATTCACCAGTGTCTCGGCAATTGTAAACGGCTTCTTAGCTGTTCGAAGTGCAACCTTATAAGATGCTCGCAAAGCAGAAGTACTTATTATGTGACACATCAAAAATCTGTTTCTGACGACTTTTCAAATCAAAGCACTTCCTTTCAAATCGCCACAGATAACACACTGCGGTTTTGGTACTGCACCATCAGCCATGGCTACAAATCCGAACTCAATGTATGAAGCATCGTAATTTCGAGTAAAACTAGTGCGTATTCTTTTCATTGTAGCAGGTGGTTCAATGTTGATTACTTCGCTAGCAAATGATTGTGAAGAATCAGAATTTTCGTCGTCATTCATATTACGTTTCTTCTTAATGAACTTATCCATTGTTCCTTGCTTTGCCATCTAAACAAAAAATCCATGATACATTAATTAGTAAAATTTACTAAAACATGTATTCAAAGTTTCATATAGTTAGGGGCAATTTAATTAATGAGATTCTACTCTACACGTGTCCACAGACCGACAGACTGACATGACGGACGCCGATAACCCACCATATCACAAATGTTTTATTAAATAAATAAAGATGCGCTTAAAGTGGATCGTACATAACCTGGGAATTCTAAGATCTAAATTTTATAAATGCAATAATTATTTTTTTTCTACAAATTTAAGCGTTTAAAATTATGTATTCTTTAAAATGCTATATGTTTTAAAAATGTTGGAACCAATTTTCCTATTTGTTATATATTCTTAAGCTCCATTTATGCAGTGTTTTCAAGCTACCAATTATTCGATTAAATGGAGAGTTTAGTGTATTAATACTGCAAACTAATAAATGATTAACAAAAATCACAGGAAAGAAGAAGATAATTTCCACTAAAATGAAGTTATTATCAGTAGTAACCTGTCAAAAATTACTGTAAATTTGCAAACTCGCTATAAACTTCGAAACAGCAACAGTTGTCACAGAATACCAAAATAACTCGATTTTCTGTGACAATTGCTATGAAGTTACTTCGTAGCAACATGATCACAACTTTCATAGATACTTTTTAAAGAATTTGGCTGATTATATGTAATATGTTTATATGTTACTACGATGAAATATCACTAAAATCTCACCTCACCACTCTTTACTCATTCAGGAATTAGTAGAAAATGCATTTCTGCAGATTAAGAATGTCCGCGAAAAATTTTAAATGCGTCAAGACATGCCCACTTTGAGAAGCGCTGTAATTGACTACACGCCCAGTAACACAGAAACACTTTCAATACTACATTCTCATGCATATCTCCTCACACCACTGTTTATTCGTAAAATCCGGTTTTGTAATTTAAGGACACTTTAACTTTTTTAAACCATACCTCAGATGAGCGTGGCTGTATGCAAAGTAAGTGCTCCTTATGATGTGTGGACTCGTTACATTTTTGAATGATTTGATACTAAGTTTGGAACTGAGAAACTTTAAATGTACTTAGGATTTCATAAAAATTATATTGTGATCAGACGGATTAAAATAAATAATCGATATAATATTCACAATATGACGCAATTACACTATCTTAGCATTTCATGTTTAAACTGAGATGCAATGATAGGAATTTTATTTCTGAATTATAATATAAATCCCTGTTGTCAAGTTTGACTTGAGGTTTCACTGGATCTCATTTTTGCCTATTACAAAACGACATTGCTATTGTCTTGTCAATATTTATTATATGACTGTTACGTAAAACCATGAGGGCAAATTGTTCATAATAACCCTATTTATTTTCTGTTCAAGGATGTGGCCATTCTCTGCTGTTACTAAAATATTTGTGTCATCTGCAAATAAAATTATCTTTGATTCTTGGATATTTATTGACCGGTCGTTCATGTATAATTAAAATATTGTCGTCCCGAGAATTGAACCCTGTGGCACACCGTGATTCATTTCTGTTGAAGCTGAAACATGTCCTTCATTTGCATAGTTACTACCTTTATAGTTTATTTAAAAAACTTGTTTCCGGTGTGCTAATTAAGATACGCAATGCCTCTAACGACATATACGTATAATTTTGCTAATAAAATTTTGTGCATTAGCGAAGCAACCCGCCTCCGATTATTATTATCATTATTATTATAGATTGTTCTGTCTGACGACAGGTCCATTGTTAAAACGTGCGTTTTGGGATTCCTCTTGCATGGGCCACCCCCCCGGAAAATCACGATTTACGAAGATAAAGTGTTAGTTATTTCCTGTTACTCCTGGTGGAGCAGTGAAGACCTTCCATCTAGTTCTGTTGACAGCCAAGCGTTTCACTTCACTCCAAGTTTTACCAGCTTCCATAGCCTCTTCTTCCACCGTTCTCTTCCATGTCTTCCTCGGACGGCCCGGTCTCCGTGTTCCCTGCGGATTCCAGTCCAGTGCTGTCTTTTCAACTGGTCCAGGTTGCTTGCGCAATGTGTGGCCAATCCACCTCCACTTTCTTTCCTTAATTTGCTCGTCAATCGGTGGTTGATTTGTTATCTCCCACAGGACATCATTTGATATTATATCCGGCCACCTCACATTTATAATTTGCCGCAAACACCGGTTGGTGAAGACTTGTAACCGATTAACAATAGCTTTTGTAACCTTCCATGTTTCACAGCTATAGAGGAGAACTGACTTCACATTGCTATTGAACAGTCTAAGCTTGGTTCGTCTCGAGATGTTCTTGTTTCGCCAGACGGGATAAAGTTGAACGAAGGCTCCATTTGCCTTCTTTACATCCTCTTCTGTCCCTCCATCTTTCCCGACCATACTGCCTAGATATACAAAGGAGTCAACTTGTTCCACTTATTCTCCAAGCGCTGTTAGTTTTGTCTCATTTTCAGATGGAATTCTCATCTCCTTTGTCTTTTGGATGTTGATCTTTAACCCTGCAATCTCTGCTTCCTTTTGCAATCTTGCTAGCTTTGTGTCCATATCCTGAAATCTTTGCGAGAGCAGACAGATATCATCCGCAAAATCGAGGTCTTCGAGCCTATCTTGTATTTCCCATTGAATACCTCTTCTGCCACCTTCAACAACTTTCTTCATTACTCTATCCAAAACCAGCAAGAATAAGGTACATATATTCATTTTCACAGTCTATACACAAACTTATTTAAAATGATGTTGTTAAAATATTATAACATTTATAGTATAAAATATATTATGTTATATTTATGGCGCTCTTTTATCGTAGTACGACATTACATTATTCAGCGCTTCTATTTTTGAACGACATGTTTCGATGTTTTATGACATCATCTTCAGGTTTATATCAATCTATATTATTTTAAAACTATTATACATTTTGATGCATTGCATTTATTGATCTTTTGGTATGTTTGTAGAATTTTCCGTCTTCATAATGATCTGGTGTCTGTATTCAGACGTTCATTATCTGTGGAATTAATTTCCAAGTATTATTATGCAAATGAGTATGGAATTGACATAGGGAATAAATACAAAAAGAATAAGGTAGGTGACAAGATACGTCCCTGCCTCACCCCAGCATTTGTTTGGATAGGTTCAGTGAGTTTTCCATTGTGCAAGACTCTGCATTCATATGCTTCATACATCTCTTCCATGATATTGGTAATCTTTGATGGTATTCTATGTTCTTCCACAGTATTCCACATCACTCTCCTGTTGGCCGAATCAAACGCTTTCTCAAAATCGATAAACGTAAGGTAGAGAGTACTCCTCCATTCTGCACTCTGCTCTAGTATTATGCGGAGTGTGTTGATAAGATCGACACAACTTCGATGTTTTCTGAACCCTGCTTGCTCTTTCCTTAATTTTTCTTCCACGGATTCTTTAATTCGGTTTAGGATTATTCTTGAGAGCACTTTACTCGGTACTGACATGAGAGTGATGCCCCGCCAATTATTACAATTGGTAATATCCCCTTTCTTTGGTAACTTGACAATCAGGCCTCCAGACATCCAGTCCTTTGGTAGTTTCTCTTCTGTCCATATCTTCTCAAGCAGTGGGTGAAGTAGATTCACAGTGGTGTCGATGTCTACTTTAAGCACCTCAGGTGTAATATTATCCATTCCTGGAGCCTTTTCATTATTTATCTGTTTGAGGCTACTTTGATTTCAGCCTTTGTTGGTACATTTATACCGATTCTACAATCAGTTTCTACCACATTTTCTCGCGTCACCCCTCCGTCCTGTCGATCTCTGTTTAGGACTTCAGAGAAATATTCCTTCCATCTCTTGAGATGATCTTCTTCTGTTGTCAATAGTTGACCATCCTTACTTCTCACAGGTCTATTCTTGCTGAAGCCTTTCCTAGCTAACATCTTGGTTATACTACAGAGTTCTTTGGCATCTCCCCTTGCTGCAGCCGTCTCAGCTCTCTGGGCCTGTTCATCCACCCACATTCTCTTATCAGTTCTCACACTTCTCTTTACTAGGCGGTCAGTAATTGTGTATTCAGTTTGGATCCGGGCTTTTTGTTGCCGTGTTTTGCTCATATTTAGTTGTGCTTTGAGCTCCTTTCTATCACCTATTAACTTCCATGTATTTTCAGACATCCAATCTTTCTTAAAATAATTTTTGAAGCCCAAGACATGTTCACTCACACTGCAATAGATATCCTTAACCTGAGTCCCTGTACTTTCAATATCGGTTTCCTCTACTTCTTGTAATGCTTCATAGCGGTTTTTTAGCTCTAAGTGAAATTCTTCTTTTTTTGCTGATGTCCTAAGTTGTTTCACATCATATCGTTGGTTCCGTTGTTCAAACCTTCTACCTGTAGCCATGATTTTTAATCGGAAGTCTGCGACAACAAGATGGTGGTCACTGCTGATATCAGCTCCGCGTTTATTCCTCACATCCATCAATAATCTTCTAAATTTTTTACTCAGTGCTATTTGATCAATTTGGTTTTCTGTTTTGTGATCCGGAGATACCCAAGTGATCTTATGGCAATTCTTATGAGGGAATATTGTACCTCCAATCACCAAATCATGGCTGGCACAAAAGTTTGCAAACATGTCTCCATTTTGATTCATTTCCCCAATGCCATGAACTCCCATTACCTGCTCCATGCCTTCATTTCTGTCCCCAACTTTTGCATTCAGATCTCCCATAACAATCAAAACATCCTTTTTGCAGGTTTTCCTGACAGTGTCATTTAGGGATTGATAGAACTCTTCTTTTAGTTCAACGTCTGAAGTTTCTGTAGGAGCATAGCACTGGATGATTGTGACATTTCGGATGTTTGTCTTAAAGCGTGCCGTCATTAACCTGTCTGATAAGGGTTGCCATTCCATAAGGCTTCTTTTTGCTCCTTTTGTCAACAAGAGACCAACTCCGTTCCTATGTTCTGCATCTTCTGCAGTAGGTCCTGAGTACAAGAATGTCAGCCCATCTTGTGTTTGCATTTCTCCAAAGTCTGGCCATCTCACTTCACTAACCCCAAGGATATCCAATCTGTCTTTCAGCATCTCCTTTGTAACCTGCTTTAATCTGCTGGTTTCTCTCAAAGTTCTCACGTTCCAAAAACCTATTTTCGTGGTCCTTTTCATTCCAAAAGTCGTCAACACTGAATCTATCCGGCTGTCTTTTTTTGCTGTTTCCGTAACAAGAAATTTTACAGGTCTGGTTGTTAGCCCTACGCCAACCCCCAGCCATCCTGGAGGACCGATGTTTTCTGTCGGGGTTGTCTCCCTTAGCTGGTAGGTCCCCATTTTAAAGCGTCGGGAACTCGCTTTTTAGCCCTTACATGACTTAGCCGTGTACACAGAGTGTACCCGTTGCCCAGGAGCCATGACGTGGACATGCATGCATCGGACTTAGTAGGAATAAATGGCATTTCCTGTGTTTTATTAGTGCACTTCCACCAGCAGGGAGTGCACCCACAGGACCACATACTACTCCTTAATAATTAAGAATGATTATATATATAAAAAACAATTATATGCTCATAAATATACAGTTAAAACACTGACTTGTTAAGAAGGCTTCCTTAATGGTGCTTACATTAGGGGGGGTGGCCTGAGTCGGCGTCTGTAAGATGTAACTCTTATAAGCGCGGTGACAAATGTGTCTCCTACAGTGAGTATCCGAAAAGTGGGCCGACGTACTTCCTCTGTTCCTTGCCTTCGTCGTATGGATCCTGTCACTTACCAAGAGAATGACGGCGATGGCCACCAAGAATCCCAGGGTAATTACTGACGGGGTATGGTCTTTCATCCCCCTCATCCTGTTTATGGCCTTTCCTTGGCCCCAGATGTTCAAAAACTGGGCCACCTCCGCCATGGCGATGCCCTCTTTCTTTTTCCACTGTAATGAGAAAGTGCAAATATTTTAATCCCTGTGATTAAGATCTGCAATTGCGTATCTTGATCGATGATTTATGCGTCTCTTAAGGTCACTGTAGTACCGTGCACTTCTTATTTACCTCGGAAAAATAAGTTCTTGAACAGCGCGAACAGGCAAATTCTCGGAGACTTGACTTTCCCTCCATAATTACAATTGTCAAGGGATTGAGGAAGCTTGACTGAGACAGCTCGGTAATTCCGTCCTTGAACCTTTCTTGAATCTGGGTTCTCCCAGCAAGCCTCACTGCAAACGGAGTCGTCGTAGAGAACTTACCTGAACTGACGGTTCTGTGCTACAGACCTTGAACTTGTCCACAAAGAAGTTGCGTCTGCAAAATCCTGCCGACCTCTTTGAGATGTTCTTCCACGAAGAACATCTCAGTAATGCGAAACTAAACATCCCTTTAAGTTTGTATCATTTGTCGTGAATACTGATGTGAGTGCCTTCCTCATTCGAGCCTCCATAACGAATGTTTGGATCTCGGTTCTCTTCAGGCACTTCTGCACCATCCCTTGGGTTGGCATGGGGTCATGTCCCCTGTGTCATTCCTCCATAGTTTGCCGCTGATGCGCGGTTCTCGCCATGATTGGTCTGGTGTCTGGAGTCTTACGGGTTGGCTTGAGGGTTCAAACCTCCCAGAGTCTGCTCCCCCTGTGACGTCGTGTGTGGTGTCTGGTACCGATTATGATAATTGCCTTTGCTGTTCTGTGGGCCGGGGTTTGACCCCCGGTTCCGTTCTCCGTCTTCCTTGACTTCCAACTTGTTGAGGAAGATGAAGGCTTCCTTAATGGTGCTTACATTAGGGGGGTGGCCTGAGTTGGCGTCTGTAAGATGTAACTAATATAAGCGCGGTGACAAATGTGTCTCCTGCAGTGAATATGCCAAAAGTGGGCCGACATAGTTCCTCTGTTCCTTGCCTTCGTCGTATCGATCCTGATACAAAGCGCATCTCGTCCGGGACTGTGTCTGAGGACTCCATAGTAGCTGTTACGGCTTGTATCTAGCGATGAACCATTGTTCGGCGTAAAATGTATTGGAATATAAAAAACCTGTGAAACTCTCTTAAAGTCGCAGAAGATTGGACCCGGAAGCGACCGGGCTCTTTGAGTGCAATTTCGAATACGATGCTCCGTTAAAACGTGCGTTTTGGGGTTCCTCTTGCATGGGCCACCCCCCGGAAAATCACGATTTACGAAAATAAAGTGTACAATTCCATAAATCAGATTTATTGGTGGCATTTGAGGTTCTGACGGCGGTGAAGACGTGGCTTAGTCATCGCACTCTTGAGCCCTGAATGGCTCGAGACTCGATCTTACCGCTGGATCAAGGATCTTCTTATGCTGGGTGATGCCTAAGGCTCCCCCAGCAATTACGACTGCATAAAACGTGTAGTCGACCCAGTACTCGAATGTGTCTAGCTCGCAGCAACATTCCAGGATCCACACCCATTTGTAGGTATGGCATCCCCAGATGTAGCCCCGAACAATCTGAGGCACGGAACAAAACAGAAAAAATCAGAAAATAAAAACAAAGGCGAGTCTGATTACATTTCGTAACTCACAACAAAGCGATACCCGTCACATCTGAAATGAAATGTTGATTTAAGTTACGCTTTAAATGCAGATTTAATTAATAGCTCTTATATTATTGCTACTGTTTGTATTATTATTTAGTGTTGACGACAGGTCCATTATCCTGCCTATAAAGAGCTCTCCAGTCTTGCCTATTCTCAGCTTCTCGCTTTAACTCCAGAAACTTCATCTTCTGTCGTCGGTTAGCTGTATCAGTCTTCTTCCCAGTCCTCGCTTTCCTTCAACCTGGCCTTCGGTGATATCACTCAGTAATCCATTCCTTCTCATAATATGTCCCAGCCAGTTAGCTTTCCTTCGTGCAATCGCCTGCAGAATGTTTCTTTGCTCGTTGACTCTCCTCAATACTTCTTCGTTGGTCACTCGATCCGTCCACCTGATCTCTATTCTTCTCCAACACCACATTTCAAAACTCTCCAAGTATTTCTGTTCCTTCTTCCTGAGTGTCCAAGTCTCTGCTCCATACGTAACACTTCACTAGTTTCTTCTTCATCTCCAAGCCCAACTTGCTAGTGAGAAGTATCCTCTTCTTGACGAAAGCTGCCTTGGCCATGGCTATCCTTGCTTTTACTTCCTTGGTGCATAGGGCGTCCGTCGTGACTATGCTTCCCAAGTACTTGAAATGCTCCACATTCTCCAGCTGTTGGTTTCCAACTACGACGTTCAATGGTTCTGCTCTCGGTGCTATCCTCATTACCTTTGATTTTTCAATGTTGATTTCCATTCCATACTCTCTACCTGTTGCTGCATGTACAGGTTTTCGATTAGTCTTCTATTTCTCCAATCAATTCCAATTCTCCGCTACGAACCCTCTTTGTCTCGGGTCCTGCCGCACCACCGAACCCAAAAGAGGCGACTGAGGAGGGAACTAATTGTAATCGGGCGCTGTCTTTCCCTTCTTTGGGGATGAGGGCGGTGCGGTTGTGGCTCCAAGCTGTTGGTAGGATGCCAGTTATTAGGATCAGACTGTAGAGGGCACAAAGTTTTAAGGCTCCCAGGAATATTTCCAACGAAATTGGTTCCTGGGACGCGGCAGGATCAGCTAGTCGCAGACAAGGTTTGGTTCCCCACAGTCTGTCGTATAGGAGTTTGGTTTCTCCTCGCTTTTGGTCAGTGTCCATTATTACGTGTTTTTGTTATAGAGGTCTCTGGTCCTTGCATATATGGGCCCTCTTTTGTGATTTGTCCTTAGTGGCTTTGATCGACCGGAGGCGGTACTGGGTATGGCGTTGATCCCAAGTGCTCCAGGACAGTCATATATATATCTCATCGATCGTGTCCTGCGAACGACACAGATGTGCTGCCTGCTTTATTTTGTTTATGACCTCCGCTGCATCCTTAGGGCCCTCGTTGGTGATTAGCCCTTCTCTCCACTTAGCCTCGGCCTCAGTATCATCGTGGGAGTGGATTGCAGACGATCCTTTCTTGTTTCCTGTTCAGTGAACTGGGCTGCGCCACTCCGGCTAGCCATGGATGGTTGGGAAACCTCCACTGGTTCGCCTATCGCGTAGTTGTTTTTGGAAAATCAGCGCAAGCGGGACCCCATTAACCTGGGGGTGGATCTTAGCCGCACTAGTATTGTGCGTTGTCCGGGAAAGGCCTCGACATGTACGGATTAAAATTGTACGCATGTACAACCACCAAAATAAAGGCGTGTAGCTTAAAACTAGGATAACAAAACTAACAGAATTCAATTTGTATCTCAATTGCGTCATGTTTGTGTTGATTGGAATACATATATTTATTTTGGCCGTCTATACACAAACTTATTAAAATGAGTTGTTAAAATATTATAACATTCACAATATAAATATAAAATATATAAAATACGTTATGTTATGTTTTGGTGCTCATTTTATCGTATTACGATATTACATTCTTGGCATCTTCAAATTAGAAACGACATGTTTCGAAGTACTGAGACATCATCTTCAGGTTATCAATTCTATTAATTTTATAAACTATTATATGCTAAGCTGCGTTACATTTATTGATTTTATGCGTTTGTGAATCCATCCATCTTTTTTAAGTATATTTTGTTAAATCTAATATTTGCGTTGCATTTTAATATTTTTCGTTTTAAATTTAAGAATTGATATACGCAATTTATTTGACTATTATTCAATTTGTATCTCAATTGCGTCATGTTTGTGTTGATTGGAATACATATATTTATATGTATAACAGAATTTAAAAATGTAGGTGTAAAGGACCAGTTTAAATTTGGATTTATGTATTAGCCAAAAATAAATTAAAAATTAACATTCAACATTTATATGAAGAGTGTGCTGTGCCAAACGAGGGCCGAACTCCAGACCCTCACCTACTACATAGCTGGGGAACCTACACTGGTTATTAGAGGTTGCAGCCCCCTGATACGAGCAGGTAGCCTGCCCATGGTGCTAGAGGATTTGACGGTTGTAATCCATAAATGCGTGGTATATTTCTGTGGAACTTCTAAGTGCCATCAGGGAAATAGTCTTCTGATGGCGCCTAACTATACCCAACTTATCGAGACATTTTACGGTGTCAGCGGGGCATAGCTCCTCTAGTCCCAACAGCAATGGTCAGAACTTCTGGAGACGGGGCCGCCCGCTCCCGCTGCATAGCTGCTTCGTTTTCTAGTTTAGCAACTTTTAGGTACTCCCCATCTTCGTGGCGCACCGTCACGTCGACCTCAAAGACCCCGGCCCGGTTCTTTATAACCAGATCACGTATCTCATTATGGCGACGGATCGTAGCCGCCTTAGTAAGTGTGCATTGGCCTAAAATGTGTGCGAGTGTCTCCGCCCGAGGCTGGTCCTGTCTCCTGCAGTGTTTGTACGTAGCTGCAGGGCTGTTGTAAATCGACATGGTTTTAACAGCGTGGG
This sequence comes from Zootermopsis nevadensis, assembly GCF_977971745.1. Lineage (NCBI taxonomy): Eukaryota > Metazoa > Arthropoda > Insecta > Blattodea > Termopsidae > Zootermopsis > Zootermopsis nevadensis. Next base: position 6,134,425 of record NW_028259153.1, on the reverse strand, counting down.
GTCATAGAGAAAGGAGTTCCCCACTTTGTCTCGGCACCAAGACTCACTCTAGTCACAAGGTGCTCGAGATTTGGAAATCCTCACCCAGCCGTTCCATGCCGGGATCTATTAAAACCCAGGTATCTTTGAGCTGAGCATTTCAAGTCGTGCATCTCGTTTGGCACTGTAAGCGGGTTCTCTTACCTGCTTGGCAGCCTTGATCTTCGACTGCGCCGCCATCTTCATAGCGATGCGTGCATCCCCTCTTAACGTGACTTCAAGCTGAAGCATGTCCTCAATATCTTCCCGAGAGAAGACTCTCCCAGCCGACATCGGCATCGGGACTGAGGCAAGCCTTTCGGTGTTTCTTGCAAGGGGATGGCGGAAGACCTACCGCTGTACCAAATGAGTCCTCGCACAGACGACGTTTATAGGCCAATGTAGTTTTTGGAACAGTGCACTTAACAAGATGGCACTGAGCCGCGTGCTTCCGTTCATAAAGTTTGTCGCACTTAGTCCACTGGAAGCTTAATGGAAGTAAAGAGTGTTTCTCCTTGTGATGAGGAATAATATCACTGAAGCTAAGTGCGACGTAACTCCCCGTGCCACTACGGAGACATGTAGGGCAGGAATGAGATTTGAATGGGAGCTTTATTATGTACAAAGCCTTGTCATCAGCGACCCCTGCCGTACCCGAAGCCTACGATGAAGGTCGTTCTCTCCGAAGTCCGAGTTCTTCTTACAGAATCGAAAGCCAATTCATAACCCTCCAAGGGCGGCTAACCCCGGGGGATTCCTCCGTTGACGTTTGGCCGACTCTCAGGTGGCAATGACCGGACCTAGCCAGTGCCCTAGGCATGAAAGCCTAGGGTTAAATGCCGGAGCTAGGAGCTAGCTAGCTAGCTAGCCCCAACTTCCCACTTATGGGGCGTGGTATCCCCTTGCGTGAGTTAGTTGATGGAGAAGGGCTTACTCACATTGCGCGCAACTCCATAGTTAAAATTCATCTGCACTGCCCCTTCGGAACGGTGGTAGTTCTTGGATATCAGCACAAGCGGGACCCCAATCAGGGGGTGGAACTTAGCCGCACTAGTGTCGTGCGTTTCCAGGAAAGGCCTCGCGGAGGCGTCCACTCGACTTAGTCGACCCGCCGCCAAGGTAACCACCCTTGACTCGCACCACTCTTTATTTACAAATAAAAAGGTACCTAATACTAACTTATAATACGTGTACAACATGTACTAGATAAAATTGTACTACAAGTACAAACTCCTACAAAGGAGGTAGAAATTAGTTAATGTTCATAAAATATGTACATGCACGATTTAAAATTGTACGCTTGTACAAACACCAAAACACATGAAGGTGTATATTAGTTATGTACATGTACACTAGAGTAACAAATGATAATAATAATTTAACAATGACGGTGTAAAGGACCGCATAACAAAGATAAAATATGTACATGCACGATTTAAAATTGTACGCTTGTACAAACACCAAAACACATGAAGGTGTATATTAGTTATGTACATGTACACTAGAGTAACAAATGATAATAATAATTTAACAATGACGGTGTAAAGGACCGCATAACAAAGATAAAATTTGAAACAAATAACAGAGATAAGAGTTTTAAAATTCAGCGGTGTATAGGACCGTTATGAAATATAGAAAATTTTAACTAGCCAAATTAAAAGGTAAACATTTTTAATATTTATATAAAGAGTGGGCTATGCCATTGAGAGGGTTGAACTCGAGACCCTCACCTGCTGCATAGCTGGGGAACCTACACTGGTTAGGAGAGGTTGCAGCCCCCCGGTATGAGCAGGTAGCCCGCCCATTGAAGCTAGAGGATTTGATGTTCATAGTCCAAGAAAGCATGATATAATTCTATTGAACTTTTAAGCCCCATCAAGGAAATAGTCTTTTGATGGCGCTTCGCTATGCCCAACTTTACAAGACATTCGATGGTATCAGCGGGCATAGCACCTCTAGTCCCAACAACAATGGGCAGGACCTCAGCTGACGGAGCAAGCCGCTCCCGCTGCATGGCCGGCAGAAGAACACCATATTTTTGTTCTTTTTCTTCCTTAGCATCTTTCAGGTACTCCCCATCTTCATGGCGGACGGTTACATCGACCACGAAGACCCCTAACTGGTTCTTTATGACCAGGTCGGGTTTGAGTTTCCCCTCAACGCTAACGAGTTCAGGCTCTTTCGTTACTTCTGCCGTAACATCTTTTTTCATTACCTGGTCCATAATGAAATCCCTAATTTCATTATGGCGGCGAATCCTAGCTGCCTTTGTAAATATGCATTGGCCTAGTATATGTCCAAGTGTCTCCTTGGCCAATGCACACTTACGACAGTACAGACTCGCCTGGGGTATAGCGCGGTTAAGGCTGGTCCTATTAGCTGCAGTATTGGTTCTAAGCTGCAGAGCAGTTATGAATCTACAAGGTTTTAAAAGTTTAGGATCATATAGAAATGAATTACCCACCTTGTCGCCAGCCAAGTTTTTAACCGCATGCCCCTGGGCCTTTAATTCCGACCATCTTTTGAGCTCCTCCTTTTGCATTCTTATTTTAAATTTTTGAAGATCGTCCTTCACAAATGGAAAGGGCAATCTTGCTGATTGTGCCAACCGTCGGAGACGTGTAATCGTGTTGGTACAACCGGAGAGAGCTCGAATAGCTGGATCCCTGGATTCAGTGAAGTTGAGCCCGGCTCCTAGGCTCACTCGAGTTACCAGGTGCTCCAGCTTAGGAAACCCTAGACCCCCGTCTCCCTTGCCGCAGTAAAATATTCCATCTGTAATTGACGACGGCAAGTGCAAGAATTGTTTAATAGCTACCCGCAGTTCCTGGTCAATATCTCGCAGGGTAGTTACAGCTGGCACGGCCAACACCAGCTGGTGCATATAGTGGGGTACTAGGTGATATTGTAGGAGTGTAAGCTTTTGATTAGGTTTTAGGGGGAGCTTACTAAGCCTGGCCAAGGAGCTGCTCATGCTCTCACGAACAAGTTTCATGTCTATGCCGCTCCATGGCGAGATCTTGACTCCTAAATAGGTGAGATTCGTCCTGGCCTCCACTGCGGGAATCCTCTCACCTAGCCGCTCCATGCCGGGGTCTACTAGGGCCCAGGTGCCCTTTAGCTTTTCTATCTGAAAAGCAGAACTCTTACTGGCAGATATTGTCATACCTAGCGCCCCTAGGTATCCCACAGTGTGGTCCAGTAGAGCTTGCGCCTTTGGGACGCTGGACGCAAAAAGGAATAAGTCGTCCGCAAAGGCGAGGCAAGAGATGTTTTCTTGTCCTATATCGTACCCCGGCATGCCCTCCAATTCCTCTAATAAGGGCTCCATTACAAGATTAAAGAGGATGGGCGAGAGAGGGTCCCCCTGTTTAACCCCTCTCTGGAGGGAAATGTTTAGGTTTCCTTTTGGGTGTGTTATGGAGGTCTCCACACCCTCATAGGAGCTTGCCACAAGGTCCAAAAAGCATGTCGGTAAGCCCTTTTTAGCAAGGGCAGGACCTATGGCTTCGTGGGGAATAGTGTCGAAGGCTTTGGATATGTCGAGCTGCACATCTATCCCGCCATTCGCACTTTTCATTCTCCCCACAAGCTCCAGTAAAATATGCACGTTTGCGAAGCAGCCCGCCTCCGCAACGAATTCCTTCTGCCTTGGATTTTGATGCACCACCACCCTCAGCCGTTGATCAATTATCCCCCAAAAGAGGCGACTGAGAAGGGAACTGATGGTGATGGGACGATAATTGGTCACTTTAGTCCCATCTTTCCCTTCCTTAGGAATAAGGGTGGTGCGATTTTGGCTCCAGGCAGATGGTGGATTTCCCGAGATAAGTATGAGATTGAACAGAGCGCATAATAATTTCTGGGCTGGCCCATTACCCAGAACATCGGCCCTGATGCCATCGGGTCCGGGGGCAGTGGATCTCTTCATCTTCTTCACCCTCCTGCATACCTCGTCCTGCGTAATAGCTCCCAGAAACAAGCTCGGGTCAATAGTTTCAGGGGGAGGAACAGGAGTTGGTAACCGCAGGTTGGGTTTGGTGCTCCAGAGACTTTGATATAACAATCTAATATCTTCTCTGTTTAGTTGAGCACCATTTTGGGCTGTGTAGTCGGTGCCCAGTCTAACATGTTTGGCTAGAAGACCAGGAGATTTCCTGAAGAGATCCTGCGCTCTGGCGTACTTGTATCTTTTCTCAGCACGCTTTTTATTTTTGTTTTTGTTTTTGCCCCGTCTTTCTTTCTGTTTGGGCTGACTGAGGGAAGGTTCAGGGGACGTTTTCCTGCCCAAGGATCCCAGGACGGCGGAATACAGACAGTCGATTGTATCACGGGAACAGCACGTACTGGCTGCCCCCCTGATACCACTGATCACGCTCGCAACATCCTTAGGGACATCCTTAGTGTCAAGGGCCAGGAAAAATGCCATCAGTCCCTCTTTCCACGAAACTTCAAAGTCGTGGCTCTGATGGGCTGCAGATGTCCTCATTGTCCAAGTGGGCTGCTGATGGACCGCAGTCATCCACTTGGCCCAGATGAACTGCTAAGGGAGTGCAGTCATCAGTGTTGATTTGTTGAACTGCAGGTGGGATGCAGTCCCTCAATCCCTGGGAGGGCTGATGATAGGCCGAGATTCTTAGTTACTCCCGCCGTGTACCCGCGCTTGCTTGAATTTCTTCAATTTGACATTCAAAGGACGGCGGAAATCACATTTCGTCAGCACCCGCTAGGGCCCTCGCAGTGCTAAAGTCTTCTTCTGCGCGCTCTTTGGAGTATCCCCCTGTTTTGAATCGTCCGCTGACAGATTAAGATACGTTTCGGGATGGACACCCCTCGAAGGCGGAACATCTCCATGTAGGCATCCCCGAAAGTCCGGAATGTGTTACAATAGTTTTGATCGGTGTCTCTAACTTATTGTTCTCCAGTTTTGCTTTATTACCTGTTTTCTCACAAAACAGACATATTCCAAGGTTATGGGTGGGATTACGTCTTTATTAGTGCGACTTACTTATCGGATCGCTTGTGCCTGAACAAGGTTTCAGGAATGTTAGTGGTTACGTCTACAGGATCTGGTTCTGGACAAATAATTGTCGTGTTATCTAATAGTCGTGTCCACAATGGTTCCTATTCAATGATTCTTCGAGTTCGAGATTCTGGAATACTAGAACTGAATTGCAAAAGTCTTACGTCACAGTCTGCAACTGAATGGAAAGTCTTGGTTGCTCACTCGAAGTTCTGAATTACTGGTATAATATTGTCTCGTTTTGTCTGTCGGTACAAATTCCTGTTCAGGTCGAATGAATGTGAACTTAGCAGTCGACACGTTTACCCTATTAGGGAAAGGGTGCACGTGATATACATCGCTTAAATGAGAACACGGATGACATCCACGAAATAAGTGTCTTGGATAAACACATCAAAATCAATTAAGCTAAGAATCTCAGTGGAAAGGGGGGGGGGATTGGTCTCTTGGAAAATCGTTCTTGATCTGTTGGATCTGTTCTGGTGAAATTAATTGAGGCTGTAATATTCCTCTATGCGCGTGCAATTGATATTTTCTTCAAAGGCTCTGTCTAACTGTAATGCGTGTTCCAGTATCTTGATTGAACTGTATTTAATTGTCCGTCTTCCTATCTCTGACAGTCCGTTTGCAGGAATCTGTTCATTGCGAGGTACAGCGTATGTGGTAATGTCCCTATGATCCAAATAAGCTTCTCTTAGAACGGTCTGAATTCGAAACACTCGTTGGGTCAGTTCTGATAACGTGTCTTACTTAATTTTCTGTGTACATGCTTGATCGAGGACCTGTACTTTGTTAAATTCACCCAATCTGAACGTCCGCGTGTTTGACGAAAGTCTATAGTGAACTTGGCATATTTTCTAACGCTCTCGAAATTTCCATCAGCACGAGCTAAATCCACGTAGGTTAGTATTTTGCAAACGTCTGATCCTCTCCGAGGCGTTCGCGGTAAAGTCCCGGCGATTCCGGAATCTGCCGGAGTCTGCTGCCGTGATGATCATTGACCCCATCTGTAAATCACAAAGAATGGCTTGATTCTGTTTGCATGTACTGCGGTTTGTTTGGATCTCCGAAGTTGTAAGGTGACATTTACCCCGTGTATCTCTCTTATTGCATATGAGCCTAATTTCCTAGAACGGTTTTCTCCACGGACTCTCGTACTGTAACAAAACCTTGAACTTGGGTACACGTATGTCTGCCTGTCCTAATAATCCTTACTCCTAGCTTTTGCGACTTCCAACGTCTCCTCGGGCTACTGTGTAACTGCTTTGCAATCTGTGCTTCAACTCCTGAACGTGGCCATCCAACGCGTAGTTAACAGCTCCCGGCGGCTTCTGTAGATGGCCCGGTAAGTTGTCGACTGGCTGCCTCGGTCACACGCTCCGAGCCGAGCCGAGTCGACTTTCTCGCATCTTGTCTGCGATCGGCGCGATTCCATGCCTTCTATGGCGGTCAGCTCGTGTTTGGCCGGAGATTCATCTGAGCACCACGATAATGCTTGTGAATGAGCCCATCCCAGCAGGACGTGACCTGCGCCTGAAGTGTAGCGCCAGGTAAAGGCCTGCCTGACGACCCCGAGGCCTCGCTTGGGGCGTGTCTCGTTCTGGCGAGGGAATCTTAGGGTTAATTGTCGATCTCGTCAAGGTTGAGGGAGGAGTATCCTCGTATTGTTACCCCGTCCAAGGTTAAATAGAAATGTTTCTTCCGAATGTGGAATGTATGTTGCTTACTACTACAGGAAGAGAATGGGCGTGTGAGCAATGAACACAGAAACCTAAGCTTTCGTGTCACTTACCAAGAGAATGACGGCGATGGCCACCAAGAATCCCAGGGTAATTACTGACGGGGTATGGTCTTTCATCCCCCTCATTCTGTTGATGGCCTTTCCTTGGCCCCAGATGTTCAATACCTGGGCCACCTCCGCCATGGCGATGCCCACTTTCTTTTTCCACTGTAATGAGAAAGTGTAAATATTTTAATCCCTGTGATCAAGATCTGCAATTGCGTATCCTCATTCATGATTTATGCGTCACTTAGGGTTATTTACCTCGGATTAATATTTGTCTTTGATAATAAAAGTTCTTAAATTGTCCATTTCATAAAAACGGTCTCTCGGCTTACATCCGGGAATTAGCCCGGAAGAACCGAGGAAAATCCGGTTTTCTAGACGAGTTTCTGTCGACATTCAGACCCGAGTCATTTTGATTTGCGAATTTTTCTCTCCGCGTGCGTGTTTTAAGGGCAAATACGCAGTCGAATGCCTGCGTGCCTCATTCTCTCTCGTGAAGGAAATGCCTGACGCCGTCAGAGTTCTTTACGTGAATGTGGAGTCTTTCAAGGACGAAGAATATTATGGTAAACGCTGTATTCAATGATCAGATTCCAGCTGGAACCCAGTAACTTGCTGGGTGTAAATACTGACATGATGTTCGTTCTCTAGCAGCCTTCGTACAGTCCATAGAAAAATGTTAAAATTTTAAAAGAACACCCAGGCATTTAAACTACAATAACTAAGCTATTAGAAGGCTACCACCACAAAACTGTAGTTGCTTATGATTACAAAAAGGCTGTATGATGTAACACATATTTTATTAAAATTTACACATTATTTTTCAACATTAAAACAATTAAATACCAGAGAACTTAGAATACGAAACATTATTCTAGAAACTTACAACACAAAATAAAAAAATCACAATTCAACATCCAATGTTATACTAGAAATATGTGTAATACATAGTATCATCTTCATCATGAATTTAATATCATTGTCTATTTATTAGTAGAACCGTTCTATCTTTGGATTAAATATTCTTGTATTTTGAAAAACTTAAAATTTTCAATCAACAATTTGTTCCAAACCTTCTACAGAATATTTTATTTATATTACAACGCCTAAAATTTAACAGTCTTAATCATGGGAATTGTGAAAACCTGTTCCAAATTTCTAGTACGCCCACTATCTAGTCAATAATAATAAAAATAGACTTCGAAAATATAAACACATAAATAACTGATAACAACTAAGCAATTTGCTGCTGTCGCCTGTTATTGCGTATGTACACACATACAACCACTATTCCAAAGCAGCAAAATAGTGTCACTGCGATCCTATTTGCATTGATCACGGACTGCTGAAGAACTACAGCCTGTAAGGGCTTGGGGGGAGGGGAGAAATCATGATGCACCACAAAAATAATTTATATTGGTGAAGCACGACAGTTTAATTTTATAATCATTGCCCAAAAATTCTTGTGTTTTAGTTTTAATTTCAGATCCAAACTATGATTTGTCCCCTTTCTTCAATGTTAACCCTGAAGGTATAATTTAATAATTCATCATTGCAAATATTCTGACAAGAATGCCATAAAGATTACGATGGGGAAGAATGTGACTTGAAATCACTCAGATCACCATTAAGAAAGGTAAAGACAGCTGTTCGAATACACGCCATCGAGCAAATGGGGTAGATGAGATATGGACTCTTCACTACACACCCCACCTGTGTTTTGCCCCTAAAAAGATTACTCGTACCCGTTGGTAGGGGCCCTAATGCAGAAAGATTATTCAGAAGGCAGTGATTCTGATACTATGGTTCCCAACCTTGGGATACTCTCTTTTTATTGTGAATGAGCCCATCGCTGCAGCATAGAGCAGCATGTCCTTGTATATCGCTGTAGGACGTGACCCGCGACTGAAGTGTACCGCGTATGTAGTCTCTAGGAGTCTCGTTCCAGCGAGGGAATCTTTGGGATAATTGTCGATCTCGTCAAGGTTGAGGGAGGAGTATCCTCGTGTTGTTACCCCATTCAAGGTTAAATAGAAATGTTTCTTCCGAATGTGGAATGTATGTTGCTTACTACTACAGGAAGAGAATGGTCGTGTGACCAATGAACACAGAAACCTAAGCCTTCGTGTCACTTACCAAGAGAATGACGGCGATGGCCACCAAGAATGTCAGGGTAATTACTGACGGGGTATGGTCTTCTTTCATCCCCCTCATCTTGTTGGTGGCCATCCCTTGCCCCCAGATGTTCAAAAACTGGGCCACCTCCGCCATTGCGATGCCCAGTTTCTTTTTCCACTGTAATGAGAAAGTGCAAATATTTTAATCCCTGTGATCAAGGTCTGCAATTGCGTATCCTCATTCATGATTTATGCGTCTCTTAAGGTCACTGTAGTACCGTGCACTTGTTATTTACCTCGGAAAAATAAGTTCTTTGAGATGTTCTTCCACGAAGAACATCTCAGTAATGCGAAACTAAACATCCCTTTAAGTTTGTATCATTTGTCGTGAATACTGATGTGAGTGCCTTCCTCATTCGAGCCTCCATAACGAATGCTTGGATCTCGGTTCTCTTCAGGCACTTCTGCACCGTCCCTTGGGTTGGCATGGGTTCATGTCCCCTGTGTCATTCCTCCATAGTTTGCCGCTGATGCGCGGTTCTCGCCATGATTGGTCTGGAGTCTTACGGGTTGGCTTGAGGGTTCAAACCTCCCAGAGTCTGCTCCCCCTGTGACGTCGTGTGTGGTGTCTGGTACCGATTATGATAATTGCCTTTGCTGTTCTGTGGTCCGGGGTTTGACCCCCGGTTCCGTTCTCCGTCTTCCTTGATTTCCAACTTGTTGAGGAAGATGAAGGCTTCCTTAATGGTGCTTACATTAGGGGGGTGGCCTGAGTTGGCGTCTGTAAGGTGTAACTAATATAAGCGCGGTGACAAATGTGTCTCCTACAGTGAATATGCCAAACGTGGGCCGACATACTTCCTCTGTTCCTTGCCTTCGTCGTATCGATCCTGATACAAAGCGCATCTCGTCCGGAACTGTGTCTGAGGACTCCATAGTAGCTGTTACGGCTTGTATCTAGCGATGAACCATTGTTCGGCGTAAAATGTATTGGAATATAAAAAACCTGTGAAACTCTCTTAAAGTCGCAGAAGATTGGACCCGGAAGCGACCGGGCTCTTTAAGTGCAATTTCGAATACGATGCTCCGTTAAAACGTGCGTTTTGGGGTTCCTCTTGCATGGGCCACCCCCCGGAAAATCACGATTTACGAAAATAAATTGTACAATTCCATAAATCAGATTTATTGGTGGCATTTGAGGTTCTGACGGCGGTGAAGACGTGGCTTAGTCATCGCACTCTTGAGCCCTGAATGGCTCGAGACTCGATCTTACCGCTGGATCAAGGATCTTCTTATGCTGGGTGATGCCTAAGGCTCCCCCAGCAATTACGACTGCATAAAACGTGTAGTCGACCCAGTACTCGATTAGCTCGCAGCAACATTCCAGGATCCACACCCATTTGTAGGTATGGCATCCCCAGATGTAGCCCCGAACAATCTGAGGCACGGAACAAAACAGAAAAAATCAGAAAATAAAAACAAGGGAAAGTCTGATTACATTTCGTAACTCACAACAAAGCGATACCCGTCACATCTGAAATGAAATGTTGATTTAAGTTACGCTTTAAATGCAGATTTAATTAATAGCTCTTATATTATTGCTACTGTTTGTATTATTATTTAGTGTTGACGACAGGTCCATTATCCTGCCTATAAAGAGCTCTCCAGTCTTGCCTATTCTCAGCTTCTCGCTTTAACTCCAGAAACTTCATCTTCTGTCGTCGGTTAGCTGTATCAGTCTTCTTCCCAGTCCTCGCTTTCCTTCAACCTCGCCTTCGATGATATCACTCAGTAATCCATTCCTTCCCATAATATGTCCCAGCCAGTTAGCTTTCCTTCGTGCAATCGCCTGCAGAATGTTTCTTTGCTCGTTGACTCTCCTCAATACTTCTTCGTTGGTCACTCGATCCGTCCACCTGATCTCTATTCTTCTCCATCACCACATTTCAAAACTCTCCAGGTATTTCTGTTCCTTCTTCCTGAGTGTCCAAGTCTCTGCTCCATACGTAACACTTCACTAGTTTCTTCTTCATCTCCAAGCCCAACTTGCTAGTGAGAAGTATCCTCTTCTTGACGAAAGCTGCCTTGGCCATGGCTATCCTTGCTTTTACTTCCTTGGTGCATAGGGCGTCCGTCGTGACTATGCTTCCCAAGTACTTGAAATGCTCCACATTCTCCAGCTGTTGGTTTCCAACTACGACGTTCAATGGTTCTGCTCTCGGTGCTGTCCTCATTACCTTTGATTTTTCAATGTTGATTTCCATTCCATACTCTCTACCTGTTGCTGCATGTACAGGTTTTCGATTAGTCTTCTATTTCTCCAATCAATTCCAATTCTCCGCTGCGAACCCTCTTTGTCTCGGGTCCTGCCGCACCACCGACCCCAAAAGAGGCGACTGAGGAGGGAACTAATTGTAATCGGGCGCTGTCTTTCCCTTCTTTGGGGATGAGGGCGGTGCGGTTGTGGCTCCAAGCTGTTGGTAGGATGCCAGTTATTAGGATCAGACTGTAGAGGGCACAAAGTTTTAAGGCTCCCAGGAATATTTCCAACGAAATTGGTTCCTGGGACGCGGCAGGATCAGCTAGTCGCAGACAAGGTTTGGTTCCCCACAGTCTGTCGTATAGGAGTTTGGTTTCTCCTCGCTTTTGGTCAGTGTCCATTATTACGTGTTTTTGTTATAGAGGTCTCTGGTCCTTGCATATATGGGCCCTCTTTTGTGATTTGTCCTTAGTGGCTTTGATCGACCGGAGGCGGTACTGGGTATGGCGTTGATCCCAAGTGCTCCAGGACAGTCATATATATATCTCATCGATCGTGTCCTGCGAACGACACAGATGTGCTGCCTGCTTTATTTTGTTTATGACCTCCGCTGCATCCTTAGGGCCCTCGTTGGTGATTAGCCCTTCTCTCCACTTAGCCTCGGCCTCAGTATCATCGTGGGAGTGGATTGCAGACGATCCTTTCTTGTTTCCTGTTCAGTGAACTGGGCTGCGCCACTCCGGCTAGCCATGGATGGTTGGGAAACCTCCACTGGTTCGCCTATCGCGTAGTTGTTTTTGGAAAATCAGCGCAAGCGGGACCCCATTAACCTGGGGGTGGATCTTAGCCGCACTAGTATTGTGCGTTGTCCGGGAAAGGCCTCGACATGTACGGATTAAAATTGTACGCATGTACAACCACCAAAATAAAGGCGTGTAGCTTAAAACTAGGATAACAAAACTAACAGAATTCAATTTGTATCTCAATTGCGTCATGTTTGTGTTGATTGGAATACATATATTTATTTTGGCCGTCTATACACAAACTTATTAAAATGAGTTGTTAAAATATTATAACATTCACAATATAAATATAAAATATATAAAATACGTTATGTTATGTTTTGGTGCTCATTTTATCGTATTACGATATTACATTCTTGGCATCTTCATATTAGAAACGACATGTTTCGAAGTACTGAGACATCATCTTCAGGTTATCAATTCTATTAATTTTATAAACTATTATATGCTAAGCTGCGTTGCATTTATTGATTTTATGCGTTTGTGAATCCATCCATCTTTTTTAAGCATATTTTGTTAAATCTAATATTTGCGTTGCATTTTAGTATTTTTCGTTTTAAATTTAAGAATTGATATACGCAATTTATTTGACTATTATTCAATTTGTATCTCAATTGCGTCATGTTTGTGTTGATTGGAATACATATATTTATATGTATAACAGAATTTAAAAATGGCGGTGTAAAGGACCAGTTAAAATTTCGATTTATGTATTAGCCAAAAATAAATTAAAAATTAACATTCAACATTTATATGAAGAGTGGGCTGTGCCAAACGAGGGCCGAACTCCAGACCCTCACCTACTACATAGCTGGGGAACCTACACTGGTTATTAGAGGTTGCAGCCCCCCGATACGAGCAGGTAGCCTGCCCATAGTGCTAGAGGATTTGACGGTTGTAATCCATAAATGCGGGGTATATTTCTGTGGAACTTCTAAGTGCCATCAGGGAAATAGTCTTCTGATGGCGCCTAACTATACCCAACTTATCGAGACATTTTACGGTGTCAGCGGGGCATAGCTCCTCTAGTCCCAACAGCAATGGTCAGAACTTCTGGAGACGGGGCCGCCCGCTCCCGCTGCATAGCTGCTTCGTTTTCTAGTTTAGCAACTTTTAGGTACTCCCCATCTTCGTGGCGCACCGTCACGTTGACCTCAAAGACCCCGGCCCGGTTCTTTATAACCAGATCACGTATCTCATTATGGCGACGGATCATAGCCGCCTTAGTAAGTGTGCATTGGCCTAAAATGTGTGCGAGTGTCTCCGCCCGAGGCTGGTCCTGTCTCCTGCAGTGTTTGTACGTAGCTGCAGGGCTGTTGTAAACCGACATGGTTTTAACAGCGTGGGGTCATACAAAAAGGAGCATTTCAAGTCGTGCATCTCGTTTGGCAATGTAAGCGGGTTCTCTTACCTGCTTGGCAGCCTTGATCTTCGACTGCGCCGCCATCTTCATAGCGATGCGTGCATCCCCTCTTAACGTGACTTCAAGCTGAAGCATGTCCTCAATATCTTCCCGAGAGAAGACTCTCCCAGCCGACGTCGGCATCGGGACTCAGGCAAGCCTTTCGGTGTTTCTTGCAAGGGGATGGCGGAAGACCTACCGCTGTACCAAATGAGTCCTCGCACAGACGACGTTTATAGGCCAAAGTAGTTTTTGGAACAGTGCACTTAACAAGATGGCACTGAGCCGCGTGCTTCCGTTTATAAAGTTTGTCGCACTTAGTCCACTGGAAGCTTAATGGAAGTAAAGAGTGTTTCTCCTTGTGATGAGGAATAATATCACTTAAGCTAAGTGCGACGTAACTCCCCGTGCCACTGCGGAGACATGTAGGGCAGGAATGAGATTTGAATGGGAGCTTTATTATGTACAAAGCCTTGTCATCAGCGACCCCCAGCCGAGGCCGAAGCCTACGACGAAGAGCGGGGTCGTTCTCTCCGAAGTCCGAGGCTCTTCTTACAGAATCGAAAGCCAATTCATAACCCTCCAAGGGCGTCTAACCCCGGGGGATTCCTCCACTGACGTTTGGCCGACTCTCAGGTGGCAATGACCGGACCTAGCCAGTGCCCTAGGCATGAAAGCCTAGGGTTAAGGGCCGGAGTCATCCCTTAAGAGATTCTTAGTTACTCCCGCCGTGTACCCGCGCTTGCTTGAATTTCTTCATTTTGACATTCAGAACACGGCGGAAATCACATTTCGTCAGCACCCGCTAGGGCCCTCCAGTGCTAAAGTCTTCTTCTGCGCGCCCTTTGGAGTATCCCCCTTTTTTGAATCGTCCGCTGACAGATTAAGATACGTTTCGGGATGGACACCCCTCGAATGCGTCTCCCTCCGTTTCTTGTTATCTGAGAATTAAGTGCAGTCAGGGTCGCGAAGACGCCTGCATATTTGGTTCCTTCCCCAACTCTGGATGCCTCTGTATCTGGCATAAGCACGTGTTGTCCATTAAACGGCCTGAATTCCCCATTGGTGTTCCTCCGAACCCTAGCGAAATGAAAGACTTGTAATTAATACCAAGTAAGTAAGGAATTTTAAGCCCCATTCGCTGTTGTCTTCAAATCACAAGATTAGAACTGTCATCGCAAGCTAGGCTGAGCAAACGCAGGATCCAGCGACAATGCCCGTCTTGTAGAAGTCTGTTTCGCTAGCTTGGCGCGTGTTTAGTCTCCGCGTGACTGAAGTCTAGGAGTCTCGTTCCTGCGAGAGATTCTTTGGGTTAATTGTCGATCTCGTCAAGGTTGAGGGAGGAGTATCCTCGTATTGTTACCCCGTCCAAGGTTAAACAGAAATCTCTTCCGAATGTGGAATGTATCTTGCGTCTTGTCGGTGGCCTTCGCGTGGCCCCACATGCTTAAAAACTGGGCCATAACTGAACCCCTAGTCGTGATCGCCGATTGACATTTTAAAGACTAGATATTTTTTGGTGGCTAGGGAAAAAGTTTTGTTTATAGTGAAATCTATATTTTAACCAAATGCTGCATTAAAGAGAAATTGTTCTGTTCATGTAAGCACAACTAAAAGTTTAGTAACTGTAATAGACAGAGAGCAAATAATAATTGTCATGTGACATGACAGGGGTAACCAAAAGGTTTCGGCTAAAGAAGCGACAGTCAAACTACGACCTGATGGCCAAGCTGTATAATTTTTCAAAAAGTGGAAAGTTAATTTTGTGTGTTAATGAATAAAACTCAAATCATATATAATTTATAAAATTGTTTTTATATACATTTTTTACATTTTTTTACAATATTTGTTGGACTGTATACACATTAATTATTAATGTTCTTGTATTCCAATAATTGCACATCCTACGCTGACACCCACATGTGGAAATCCTCGAGCCCGGAGGCTTCCTGGCATCGCCGCCACTTCGGCTTGTGTCGGGCCGCATACACGTAGAATCGACAAGGATTCTCGTACGTCAATACAATAATACGTTTCTAAGTTCCCACTTTCTAGAAAAGAATTTATTCCTGAAACATGATAGCCTTCGTATTTGCGTAGAAATAACACACTCCAGGCAGTGGCCTTGCCTCCCTCCAGCTCTGTGTAAAGAAAGTCCTAATTAAAATGTATTGGAATATAAAAAGCCTGTGTTACTCTCTTAAAAGTCACAGAAGATTGGACCCGGAAGCGACCGGGCTCTTTCAGTGCAATTTCGAATACGAGGCTCCGTTGAAACGTGCGTTTTGGGGTTACTCTTGCATGGGCCACCCCCCCGGAAAATCACGATTTACGAAGATAAATTGTACAATTCCAGAAATCAGATTTATTGGTGGCATTTGAGGTTCTGACGGCGGCGAAGACGTGGCTTAGTCATCGCACTCTTGAGCCCTGAATGGCTCAAGACTCGATCTTACCGGGGAAGTCGTCGTGCTCTCTTGACAGGGGGCCTTTGTGAGGTGTAGAATTATGGCAGTGATACTGCCAGCTATTGTTAGGACCGCCAACCCAATCGCCACCCAAAGGCGGAACATCTCCCTCCAACCATCCCTCATACGCCAGTAGCGGCCGTAGCAGTGGACGTGGTCACATATGCAAATATAGACGCGTAAAATCTGAGGCACGGAACAAAACAGAATAAGGCATTTCTTAACTTGCATCTGAAATGAAATGTTGATTTAAAGTCACGCTCTTGTATTGTTGCTACTGTACTTACAAATCAATTGTGACCAAAGGAATTTCCAAACAGATCAGTCGAGCATCGATTTCTGTGCAGAAGATTAGCGGCTTAAAATGGCAGGCCCAAGTCCTCATATTTTAAAGTGGAGTCTGCTTATTACAAGCAGTTTCAAAAATTCACGGGGGTTTCCCCTATTAAAGGAAAGAGCGTGTGATTCGGAGACTTCCTTCGATCTCCGGGATCTAGCCACATTCGAAGACTGACTTCATTTAGTTTATAAAGAATGCGGAATGTTCGGGCCTGTCAGCGAGGTTTTATGACACGCAGACTAATTAAATTGTCTGATCAGTTTAGCGAAATTATAATTAGCTCCAATTTCCTTCACTTAATGCCGATCCTAGTATTTTCTCTTTCATAGCAAATTTCCGTACTTGTTAGATCCTGCACTCTCCGATATTTTTCTTATTATCAGTGATTTATTTTGGTTTCCTTCTGGCCCCACTTTCTCCGCTCCTCTTTCGCCTTGTTTTAAATAATTTACGCTTCTACGTAACAAGACTACGTCAAAGGTCACAGGATCATCGCGGCAAAGAATCTCGTAGATCGTTCAAGGCTTAGGCAGGACCAGAAAGGGCGTGTGAGACAACGAACACAGGAACCAAAGACTACGTGTCACTTACCTGCAAACAGGGGACAAACATCACGAAGGCCAACACCCACCCGAAGGCGGGGTGTGAGGTCCCCTTCATGAAAAGGAACACCACCTGGCTTAAGAGGCCGATGATTATATGTGTGAAAGTCAGCACCCACTTTACCCATGTTAGCTGTAATGAGAAAGTGTAAATATTTTAATCCCTGTGATCAATTACGTTTCTTGATTGATGAACAGAATGAGCGTGCGAGCAATGAACACAGGAACCTAAGCCTTCGTGTCACTTACCAAGAGAATGACGGCGATGGCCACCAAGAATCCCAGGGTAATTACTGACGGGGTATGGTCTTTCCTTGGCCCCCATCTTGTTGATGGCCTTCCCTTGGCCCCAGATGTTCAAAAACTGGGCCACCTCCGCAATGGCGATGCCCACTTTCTTTTTCCACTGTAATGAGAAAGTGTAAATATTTTAATCCCTGTGATCAAGATCTGCAATTGCGTATCCTCGTTCATGATTTATGCGTCTCTTAAGGTCACTGTAGTACCGTGCACTTGTTATTTACCTCGGAAAAATAAGTTCTTGAACAGCGCGAACAGGCAAATTCTCGGAGACTTGACTTTCCCTCCATAATTACAATTGTCAAGGGATTGAGGAAGCTTGACTGAGACAGCTCGATAATTCCGTCTTTGAACCTTTCTTGAATCTGGGTTCTCCCAGCAAGCCTCACTGCAAACGGAGTCGTCGTAGAGAACTTACCTGAACTGACGGTTCTGTACTACAGACCTTGAACTTGTCCACAAAGAAGTTGCGTCTGCAAAATCCTGCCGACCTCTTTGAGATGTTCTTCCACGAAGAACATCTCAGTAATGCGAAACTAAACATCCCTTTAAGTTTGTATCATTTGTCGTGAATACTGATGTGAGTGCCTTCCTCATTCGAGCCTCCATAACGAATGTTTGGATCTCGGTTCTCTTCAGGCACTTCTGCACCATCCCTTGGGTTGGCATGGGTTCATGTCCCCTGTGTCATTCCTCCATAGTTTGCCGCTGATGCGCGGTTCTCGCCATGATTGGTCTGGTGTCTGGAGTCTTACGGGTTGGCTTGAGCGTTCAAACCTCCCAGAGTCTGCTCCCCCTGTGACGTCGTGTGTGGTGTCTTGTACCGATTATGATAATTGCCTTTGATGTTCTGTGGTCCGGGGTTTGACCCCCGGTTCCGTTCTTCGTCTTCCTTGATTTCCAACTTGTTGAGGAAGATGAAGGCTTCCTTAATGGTGCTTACATTAGGGGGGTGGCCTGAGTTGGCGTCTGTAAGATGTAACTAATATAAGCGCGGTAACAAATGTGTCTCCTACAGTGAGTATCCGAAAAGTGGGCCGACGTACTTCCTCTGTTCCTTCCCTTCGTCGTATCGATCCTGATACAAAGCGCATCTCGTCCGGAACTGTGTCTGAGGACTCCGTAGTAGCTGTTACGGCTTGTATCTAGCGATGAACCATTGTTTAGCGTAACCATCTGTAAGTGCCTTCAAGGCCAACGGAGGTCTGAGTGGTCTGACCAAAATTGTTACCACATTCTGCTTGTGGCAGTCCGCGACTTTAGGTGGTACCAGATCATTCAACACATCGCCGTGACTTTGGTCAAGCCCCCGATTGACATATTCATTTGTCTGCTTCATGGCTTAGCCGTTCGCGTCCAGAGGGGTCTGTAGTGTGGAAGTTTGTTTCATTTGTCATGTTCACTGATGTCATTGCTTACAGCGCATATCAAATCAAAGAATTTCGTAGATCGTGAAGGCTCAGGCAGGAACAGAAAGGGCCTGTGAGACTACGTGTCACTTACCTGGAAAACGATGGTGAATAACACGAGGGTCAACACACACCACCAGGCGGAGTGTGAGATCTTGTTGGCGTCCAGGAACACCACCTGGCTCGCCAGAGGGACGATTATGGCCCCCAGATAGAGTAAACTCTGAAACAACTTCAGGCATATGTGATGTAATGAGAAAGTGTAAATATTTTAATCCCTGCGATCAAGATCTGCAATTGCGTATCTTGATCGATGATTTATGCGTCTCTTAGGGTTATTTATCTCGGAATAATATTTGTCTTTGATAATAAAAGTTTTTAAAGTAGCGAGTTCATAAAAACGGTCCCTCGGCTTACATCGGGGAATTAGCCTGGAAGAACCGAGGAAAATCCAGTTTTCTAGACGAGTTTCTGCCGACATTCAGACCCGAGTCATTTTGATTTGCTAATTTCTCTCTCCGTGCGTGTGTTTTGAGGGCAAATACGCAGTCGAATGCCTGCGTGCCTCATTCTCTCTCGTGAAGGAAATGCCGGACGCCGTCAGAGTTCTTTACGTGAATGTGGAGTCTTTCAAGGACGAAGAATATTATGGTAAACGCTGTATTCAATGATCAGATTCCAGCTGGAACCCAGTAACTTGCTGGGTGTAAATACTGACATGATGTTCGTTCTCTAGCAGCCTTCGTACAGTCCATAGAAAAATGTTAAAATTTTAAAAGAACACCCAGGCATTTAAACTACAATAACTAAGCTATTAGAAGGCTACCACCACAAAACTGTAGTTGCTTATGATTACAAAAAGGCTGTATGGTGTAACGCATATTTTATTAAGATTTACACATTGTTTTTCAACTTTAAAACAATTAAATGCCAGAGAACGTAGAATACGAAACATTATTCTAGAAACTTACAACACAAAATAAAAAAATCACAATTCAACATCCAATGTTATACTAGAAATATGTGTAATACATAGTATTATCTTCATCATGAATTTAATATCAATGTCTATTTATTAGTAGAACCGTTCTATCTTTGGATTAAATATTCTTGTATTTTTAAAAACTTAAAATTTTCAATCAACAATTTGTTCCAAACCTTCTACAGAATATTTTATTTATATTACAACGCCTAAAATATAACAAACATTTTTACTCTACTTTTTGTCTTAATCATGGGAATTCTGAAAACCTGTTCCAAATTTCTAGTACGCCCACTATCTAGTCAATAATAATAAAAATAGACTTCAAAAATATAAACACATAAATAACTGATAACAACTAAGCAATTTGCTGCTATCGCCTGTCATTGCGTATGTACACACACGTAGCCACTATTCCAAAGCAGCAAAATAGTGTCACTGCGCTCCTATATGCATTGATCACGGACTGCTGAAGAACTACAGCCTGTAAGGGCTTGGGGGGGGGGGGGGAGAAATCATGATGCACCACAAAAATAATTTATATTGGTGAAGCACGACAGTTTAATTTTATAATCATTGCCCAAAAATTCTTGTGTTTTAGTTTTAATTTCAGATCCAAACTATGATTTGTCCCCTTTCTTCAATGTTAACCCTGAAGGTATAATTTAATAATTCATCATTGCAAATATTCTGACAAGAATGCCATAAAGATTACGATGGGGAAGAATGTGACTTGAAATCACTCAGATCACCATTAAGAAAGGTAAAGACAGCTGTTCGAATACACGCCATCGAGCAAATGGGGTAGATGAGATATGGACTCTTCACTACACACCCCACCTGTGTTTTGCCCCTAAAAAGATTACTCGTACCCGTTGGTAGGGGCCCTAATGCAGAAAGATTATTCAGAAGGCAGTGATTCTGATACTATGGTTCCCAACCTTGGGATACTCTCTTTTTATTGTGAATGAGCCCATCGCTGCAGCATAGAGCAGCATGTCCTTGTATATCGCTGCAGGACGTGACCAGCGCCTGAAGTGTAGCGCGTATGTAGTCTCTAGGAGTCTCGTTCCAGCGAGAGATTCTTTGGGTTAATTGTCGATCTCGTCAAGGTTGAGGGAGGAGTATCCTCGTGTTGTTACCCCATCCAAGGTTAAACAGAAATGTTTCTTCCGAATGTGGAATGTATGTTGCTTACTACTACAGGAAGAGAATGGGCGTGCGAGCAACGAACACAGAAACCTAAGCCTTCGTGTCACTTACCAAGAGGATGACGGCGATGGCCACCAAGAATCCCAGGGTAATTACTGACGGGGTATGGTCTTTCATCCCCCTCATCTTGTTGATGGCCTTCCCTTGCCCCCAGATGTTCAAAAACTGGGCCACCTCCGCCATGGCGATGCCCAGTTTCTTTTTCCACTGTAATGAGAAAGTGCAAATATTTTAATCCCTGTGATCAAGATCTGCAATTGCGTATCCTCATTCATGATTTATGCGTCACTTAGGGACACTTCAGCACCCTGCACTTGTTATTTACCTCGGATTAATATTTATCTTTGATAATAATAAGTTCTTAAATTATCGAGTTCATTAAAAGGCTCTCTCGGCTTTCATCGGGGAATTAGCCCGGAAGAACCGAGGAAAATCCAGTTTTCTAGACGAGTTTCTGCCGACATTCAGACCCGAGTCATTTTGATTTGCTAATTTCTCTCTCCGTGCGTGTGTTTTAAGGGCAAATACGCAGTCCAATGCCTGCGTGCCTCATTCTCTCTCGTGAAGGAAATGCCGGACGCCGTCAGAGTTCTTTACGTGAATGTGGAGTCTTTCAAGGACGAAGAATCGAAGGTTTCCTTGATTTACGCTTCCACGGCATTTCTTAGCTTCTAGTAAAATAAGAATTATCTAAAACCTTCTCTGCATAAAGTCGACTCTCCCACCTCTAGCGTAGTTTTTCGAAATGAAGTAAAGTAATTTCTCTGGCAAAAATCACGTGACGGTGCCATTAGGTCCACTTATGACGCATAACGAATAATGTTCTCAATCGACATTACAACCCGAAGCTAACACAAAAGCAAATTACGAAATTCAAGATCATGACGAGCGAGCATGACCTAGTCCACATCAAAGGCAAATGTTTGCTTAGCGATGAGTTTATTTATGGATTATTCTTTCTTCACAGTAGGCCTATGGACCTATGAAGAAGTGAGCCCACCAAATTTAAGGACCATTAAAATTGCATTCATTGTCTCTCTTTTCATTTATTTATCCTTGGGAGTAACCAGTCGACCTAGGCTGTGGTGCCTTTTTGGTTGCTGAGCGCGTCCTCTCTCTTGATGTCCACATCCTAAATACCAGGGCCTGTTATCCTGACCTTGTTAGGAATTGTGGTGTCTGTTGTCGAAAGTAGGTCCGGGGTTCGATGCTGCTGAAGCATACTTGGACGACGATTGGCTGTGATCCAACGTCTCCACTTTGTTGAGAAATGTCAGCGTCTGGTGTGTTTCTCGGTTGCGCAACGATCCATGGTCTTTGCATCTGAATCGGAAAGTGGCGTCGAATTGCTTCTAAGATTTCATTGCCGGTCATAGGATGATCATCAAATGGCGTAGCTAACTCGACTATCCTCGAGGCACCGGTCTTGATAAATATAAACACGGACCTTATATTGGCATGACACGTTCCAATATGGTAGCAGAAATTCGTCTTTGAAGTTCCTTATAATCCTTGACATTCCAGAAGTCCCTTTCAAACATTTAACCGCGTTAAAGAATTGCAAATGAGTGGGAATGTTCTTTAATTTCATATAATCAGTCAAGGATTCTTAATGAGTCTTCGAATTCTGCCCCGGCACATGATTGTTTATCAATTCACACCTCTCCTCCTTACTTACATCTCCTTTCGAAGAGTTGCCCGGCTTGGGTGTAGCCTTCGGTGCATTGGTTTCAGGGTTGATTTGGGATCCTAGCAAAGATGAACATGACGCTCGTCGTCAGGGGATGTTGCGTGGTGGAGTACAAGATGAACAGTGGCTTCCGGTAGAAGGATGCGTAGACGACTATTACATGAGTGCGTGGCACGTTAATAGACTTACGCAAATTGCTACTGAACAACCATTAATAATAAAACTTGGAACACTATAATGTCCAACAGTTTTCGATGGCGACACACGCTTTGTGGCATTACGAATATAAATGTCACAGACAGAAAATAGAAATAATATTCTAAGGTCGACACCCATAACGGGGGCCGGGGGATTAGCAAATACAAGTTTCATGATTATTCTCGGTGTACTTTACGACCTTTCATGGTCCAGTTCTCTTCTGTGGTAGCCAGTTTAGTTAAATATTGCCAGAAGCAACAGAGAAGAGACTCCAAGTCACGAATATGTACGTATCACGTTTCCCAATGGTACAAATATTCATTTCTTGGACTAGCTACGGGCTGGACGACCGGGGTTCGATCCCCGACGGGGGCAGAGGATTTATCCTCTAGCCTCTGCGTCCAGACCGGCTCTGGGGCCCACCCAGCCTCCTATCCAATGGGTACCGGGGTCCTTTCCCGGGGGTAAAGCCGGCCGGGGCGTGATGCTGACCACTCACCCCATCTAGTGCCGAGGTCAAGGAAGAGAGGAGCTGTACCCCCACTCCCCCCAAACGCCTACATGGCGTGTAGTGGGACAAACTTTACTTTTACTTACTTATATTGTTGAGTTTGCAATAATAAATGTTTATGCCAATTTCAACAATGGATCTTTATGCCAGCCATCCATTATGTAGAAATCCAAATTACACCTCAGTTGGACTTGTTTAAAAATATGATTTAGCAATTCGTGGTGTGATTAACCCTTATGGATGCACTGTCCCTCCCTGGAAGTCTTAATGCGGAAATAATCGCCTTTACAGGAAACAGAATTCACATAGGCTTCATGTTTTCCACGTCATTTATTTGTGGGAAAGAGTGGTCTACAGCAATATGTTTTGTAACTGAATTCTAGTCTTCACCATTAGCATGTAGTCGTGTACACTTTCCAATCTTGTACACAAATGGATTAGGCACTACACATTCTCCATTGATTGCAAATATGGTCTCCACGTGCTCACAACTTTTTTCAGTGGATGTCAGTGCATTAGGAACCAAAAGTAGATTTGTGTATTCACAGACGTGCCTCTGTAGTTGGCCGATAGATACCATGAGTTGTACCAAGTACGAGAGTTGCAACTCACCAAGACCATAGGACTGATTCCTACTTTGTCGATATTGTTAATCGCACTGTTTCCTAATTTTGTAGTTACCACAGACAGACATTAAATTTTCTTAGATGACACTAACAAGCAAATGCAGCGGTGAGGCATAAGCCTCGTGTCCCGCTGGTTTTGTTCTTCTTTCAGCCTCCCAGCAGCGCTGTTTCTGAGAAGAAGTGGTGCAGCCATGGAACTTTGCGATCGTCGAGGTCTGGGGACGCAGCGGGCACCAGCCAACATTTCTGGATATTTTCTGTTTCTGAGGAATAAGGAAACTTGCTAAGAGTTACTGAGGAAGTGTCTTGAGAGTATGGACTACTGTGACCACAGTTTCAGGTACAGGCATTCTGAAAAGTTAGTTACAGTTGAAAGTCCTATTCACTTCACTATGGCCTGTTACCAAGGACTGGGGAAACATGGGGTAATTTGAAGATGGCTGTCTTCTGAGTTTAGCACCATGCAACTCTTCGCCGTGGTGATGGAGGCAGCAAGGACTTCAGAAACACTAGAAAACGTATACCAGACTACACGGTGCTGCAACCCAGAAGACGGCCATCATTGGACTCACTGCTGGGAGAACCTTAAATCTAAGCTCATGCTACTTTTTATGTTAATACTTATTGACAATCTATTAAAATTTATTAATATACTTTTGGCTTTAGAGTCAGATAAAGAGTGATAATTTTACATCAACTTATTTGTACTGATAGCAGAATTTAGTTGTTCTAATTAATTAATTTAAAACAAGTTTTATAATTTAAAATCTGGAAATTTTGTGATGTTATGTAGGTCTGTGATATAAACAATTCTGTCATTAGGTAAATTCTTTGGTACAAGTTTTAATTGCATTCTTGGGGAGTCTTGGTAGTGAATGCAAAACTTGTGTTGAAATGTGGCCTAGTTAAAAAGACAGATTGGCCTGTAACCCCGTGTTGTGTAGTTTAGCGCAATTTCAGAATTGACATTGCCACCACTTTTGTGTACGTGCTGTAATTAATTATTCACTGTCTTCTGAGTCCTCGCACACATCACACGTGAAGTGAAATTGATCCATCACTCAATCAATTTGAGAGCATACTTCTTATTATTGTTGTCCAAATACAATCCACCACATGAACCACCGGGGGGTGGGTGATGGGGGTTGCTGGTATAGGCCCAGTTCGAGAAAGTATTTCTGCAGGTGGATTGTTTCCAGGCACTTCACACTCTGTTTTACTCACAGGCAGCACATCTTCAGTGTTGAGTTTGGGTTTTTATTAACTCTTCAACCACCAATACCAACCAGCCATTGACTTTCATAAATAAATGGATAGTTTATCCCTTCAGCTTCAATAACATCGTAGGCTGCCCATCTGACTTGATTGATGGTTAGTCCATCTGCCTTTTCATCAGTCATACTGCTTCCTTCATACTTTGAGCAGTGTATGGGCTTTTATATGCCATAGTCCAAAAAACAAAGGATCATAATCTTGTGGAAGCTAAGAAAACTTCTTCTAAATCTAAGGCTTTTGCAGTGAAAGCTATCGAAACTACTTGCATATCAGTTTGATGTGTTCAAAACACCTTCAACTGACACAGAAACAAAGACAATCCATGCCACCGCATCCAACTCCAAGACACCTCTATCTTGTCTACAAAATCTGGTTACGTGGATTGGATGATTAGGGAAGCCATCAAAATTGAATTGCATCCCAACCACATCAACAGGGAGGATGAACTTCGCCTGAGCCGGTCATGGAAGCCCCTCATTCACTCCCTCCTAAGGCTCTGGAAGCATCCCAGAGAGCATTGCTTATCCCACCCACCACTACTCTGCCATTTTCCAGACAAATCTGGCCCTGCCCAGTGTTCCCTTCCCCCCTGCATCTTGACCCAACTCCAGTGTGTCCCATCAGATGGACTCCCTGAAGCCCTCAAAAGGGCTGTCTCCTAGACCTTTTTTCCTTCTCTCCTGTTGGTCCCACCCCCTGCCTCATTCTGACACCAGTCCCCACTGGTTGGGATTAGGCTATTCCTTTTAATGTCCTGTTCCTATAAATCTAGCGCTTTCCTCTCGCATATCTTATTCATCGCCGTGATGATGGAGGCAGCGTGGACCTCTGAAATGTTGTTGGACATCTACCAGACGACTCAGCACAACAACCCAGAAGACAGTGATCTTCAGACTCACCGCCATGAAAACCTCAAATCCCACATGGCCTACTAGTAACCTGGCAGAATATTGACTGTAGAAATTAATGTGTTTGCCTTGACAAACTCAGTGCACAACCGTTATCACAATGAGTACTTTGCCATCTAGTGAGGGAAAAATTATCACAAACTTAACCTACAGTCAGTATCAGCCATCAGTGGATTTCAAGAGAGGAATTTTATACACTCAGCAATTCAATATGACTAATTAATTTGGTGAAAGCTCAATGGATTTCAGTGAATTTCAGTTTAAAGATGTCTGCTCAGGATTTACAAATAAAACTGAAAGCCTTAAACCGTCAAGTTCTGGATAAAAGTTTCCATTGCTGATTGGCCGTTGTTTTAATGTGTACTGTACCAGTCACCGAACTGTGTTATGTAGGAGTGTATAAGTGTAAAGGGAATTAGTGTTTAATCAGGCCAGATGGAGGGGTGAAGGCATCAGCAGACGTCAACTTGGATGAGCCAAGCACTCACCTGAGATGAAATCAGCAACCGCTGTAGCTCCATTCCATAAGCCAAGATGGAACAGGACCAGCCTTTTGTGGGCCATTCATATTTCTTGCCTCAGCCTTCCGGAACAAAACTGTGGAACAAAGGAGACTCTTAAGTCGCATTAAGATTGAATGTTTCTTTGGTGTCAAAACTATTACCTGATGTGTTTATACTTTGTGTTTTAGCAGACACTGAGAGTGAAATGTAGTTGAGTAATTCATGTGTAATTTTATGTTTGCTGAGGTTACATTATGTTGTAAGGTCCTTACAACAGTCTCTTGTCTTATAGCAGTGTAAGTGCAAAGATATCTCTTTCATAAGTTTAACGAGTGTTTATCATCAAACACCATATGGCAGCTCGCTTGAACTTAACTTTCCAGAATGATACATTTTCTGATTCACCTGTGCCAGAGAAATCGAGAATATTGTATGATTAACCGTTTCTATAACAAAGTTGCACTTAACTGGCTATTTCAGACATTTAAAGAATGAATCGCTGAGCACAGTGGATATTTCTGACACACAATATAAGTGTTTTTTGTTTTCAGATTTCAATGTTTTTATTATTTTTATACCATGTACCAGGAACACGTTGCTTGACTTTTTGATCACTCTGTATATACTAATTTTATTTGTCACTTAGCCTTCCAGTTAAATCAATGCCATTTAAAGAAAGTTGTTTATGACAAAGGAAAAGTGTGTTCACATAAGTGAGAATGTTGACCAGGAGCTATCAGTCAGTGCAAGCCGAATTTTGGCCATGATTAGGGTTTTGGAGATGTATTAACATTGTGACTTTATCTAAATCTGAAATTATTCTATTTGGTTTAATATTTCCCTACTGAAACCCAAGAGATTGATTCTGAATGAGTGTACATGGCCTCTGGCGCGGTATAAAACCCCGTAAGCCAAGAAGATATTGAATGGCCTCTGGCGTGGTGTGAAAACCCGTAAGCCAATGAGAGATAAATAGAAAAGGCGGATGTATCGACTTACAACACAGTGGTGTATCTTGGATGTGTGATACAAAAATCAGACTGATTTTGTAGTAATAAGATGTGTCAAGACTTTGTATGGTAAATGCTATTGTAAAGTTTCATTTGGTTGAAAAATTAGGAATTTGGGGGGAAGACACATTCCTGTTAGTCACATGTTGGGCATTTGTTTTTTTATTTATTTACTTTGCCCCAAGGAGTCACATTTATTTCAGAACAGGCTGTAGAAGCCACACACCAGGCAGTGCTTACATGATGTCCTGGGCTCAGCATTCTCACACCTGACCAAGCTGTTGTCTTTGCATGACTTTTACTCAATTCCTTCCTTTGTCTGAAGAGACTGTGTGAGGTGATGTGGGACCTGCACTTGCAGCAGAAATCCTAACACCAAAATTTGTGCTGAAGAACCCCATTTCAGTTTGTCTTATGCCTGGTGAGGTACTGCCTATTGGTTGGCTGGCTGACAATTAAGTTGTTGCTCATCCTTGCTAGTCCTCCAAAGAGGAGGCATATATTTAAAGTTGTAAAATACATGATAGATCTGTTTTGTGTGAATTTCGGGAAAACATTAATGGGAGTCTATCAGCACATTCAGTCTACAGAAGGAAACCATCAGTAGCCATAAATTGTAAGTGATTATAGAAGTCTGTTTTGTACAATAAACCAGTTCCTATGTATGGGCTTGTACACTTTCTCTGATCCTTACTGTCAAAGCTCCTAATGTATATTAGGTTTCCCATATTTTTCATTCAACATTTCAAGCTTTCGAGGCTCTTTAAGGACTCTCATAGATTCACAGGTTTGATAATTTTGTTGTTTAATCAGAGCACTTGAAATAAATTGTTTCTTTGTTCTAGTACCATAATGTCAGAAGAGATAGAGTACATTGATCTGAATCATTCAAACAGAGATTCCTTTGAAACACAGGGAGTCAGATGATGTTCATAAGAACATAAAACATGCTAATGGTAAGAAAGTGAAAACTGTTCCTGGCCACTACACAAAGAAGGTCCTGGAGGTAAGACTTACAGTGCAGTCATACAATTTTAATCCTCGGAAGCTGTCGTATATTGTGGTGTGGTGCAGAGAATGAGTAGAGAGAGCTATTTGAGCTCTGAATTATGACAGGCTATGGACAGAAGGAAGCCAGGATGCTCGGAGATCTTTCTTGCTCAGAGCATAAAGTTGACTGCGTGCACCTAGGAACAAGTTACAACACCAAACCACACTGACATATTCTTCTTAGAGTGAGGAGATACATTACTATTTCATAGAGAATATGACTTCAGGGATTAAATTATTTGATCAGTTATTAGGCAGTGCCTGACATAGATAATATTCTCAAACACCTTTAGAGATACAGAAAATTATGTGTATTATGGAAACTGTTAGGAAAGATTGGATTTAGCTATTCTAATGTCTTGTTACCCTCTGTTCCTCGGTGTGGATGCTGTACTGTGTTTGTGATAGTAATTCCTTAAAAATGACTGGATGTTCCCTGTACTCCCAGATTCATTTTCCAGTTTTATTTGTTTATTTTGTATCCGAATACCATTCAAAGTAGAAATCATTAAATAGGATAATATTAATAACATTGAGATAAAAGAGGAGGTGGGATAAAATTTAATATAGAATAAATATGAAAGTAAATTTACAACATATACAAAACTATATTTGAATCCAATATCGGGCATGAAGAATGGGGTAATTTTCTTATTGTTTTGTTAAATTGTGTATGGTTTGAATGATGGAACAGCATACCTTTGCACAGTAATGTCAGCACGACGAACCCTCAGCCATTGCTAGTTTTCCTGACCGGATAACGCTACTCATTGTAGCTCCCCAAATTCCTCACGATGCTGGGTTGGCACCGGTCCCATACACGGTCGAAAGCTCATGAGAAAATTTCTTCTCCCACGAGACTCGAACCAGCGCGCATTCCGTCTCCGAAGCACGATGCCTCAGACCGCGCGGCTATGGCGCGAGACATTGAAATGTATATTCTCGTGTTTTCTAGTGAAATGTTCAGGCATCTAACAAATTGCATTTTGATTAGTGAATTAAGTAAACATTTGCTAACCCCCACCCATAATCCTTGAAAGAAATGAGCTCTTCAAAATATCTCTACTTTTATGTTTATGTAACCTGTTTCACCAAAAAAAGAGTTCCCACTCCCTCACAAAGGCAGACTGTGAAAAATAATATACACAGCAGATGCACACCGAAGGTTGCTTAGGATAATATTTGGACCTAAGTGTAAAGGAATGGTAGAAGGCTGGATGAAACTGCATACTAGGATTTATACTTCATAAAATATTATCAGGATAGTCAAATCAAGGAGGATGTAACATTAATGGAGATGACAAGAAAATTCATATAAAATGTTGGTTGAAAGAACTCAAAGGAAGAGACCACTTGAAGACTTATACATGGATGGGACAATTTTATTTCAATGGATCTTAGGGTAATGGTTTGGGGGTTTGAACCACATTCAATTGGTTCAGGACAGGGACCACTGACTGACTTGTGAATTCAGTATTAAACCTTCGAGTTCCATAAAATACAGGAATTTCTTGACTAGCTGAGTGCACATTTAGTACCCAGTTGATTATGTTTCAAGATCACAAATTAATTTACAAAGATTCATGTATGTTCTTACTTGGCAGAAGAAACAGAATTCTCAACAAATGCAAGTGCAGCGTCAAGCCCCTACATTGCTGTCAACAACAAACTTCTTAACAAGACCCAAAAACTTGTTGGATTCTGGAGACTTTTCATCGCCAATCTTCCGGAACAACTTTGCTGCCTCTTCATAGCCACTGAGTCTTGCTTTCCAGAGCTGAAAAATATAGATAAATGAGTTGCGGAGGTCCCAAACATTCACTTTGCGTCCTGCTGTGCCCACAACACAGACTCACTCATTGTGTGTACCTTAAGAACACGCAACACAGCAAATAAATCACTTTTTATGGAATGAGAGACAGATGAGTCACAATTCTAACAAATCAAATTTTCTCTTTGTTTAATTACTGAAAACACCGATAAGTCAGACATTGAAGTGTTTAATGCAATGAAATGCAATGGCTGAGGTGACAAAATGATCCTGAATTGCACATTTTTATGATTTTTTGTGATGTTAAAAATTTTGTATTCCTGCTTATATTTTTGAATCTAGATTTTGTTAAAGTGACTGCAAGTAGGAACCAAATAAATTAATTTAAATTAATATCTGGACAGGAAATACAGAAGTGTGAAAAAAAAAATAATCTTACTTAATGTGGCAATCATTTAATATTTCATTTTAATGAGTTGTACAAATCACACAGTTTTTACTGTCCCCCACACACCATGGACTCCTAGGATCCCACAATTTGCAGTTGCATCCCAACTTCCTGTCAATATGCCATTTACTTCAGGAAAGTACTCGAATTGAATTGTCATGAGTTCCAACTACGGTTCCTCTACGACACAACACAATTAATGTTATCAATGAACACAGTGCAAACTGGGCACCATGAAAAGAGTATAATGGTATCTAATGCTAATTTTTTGGAAGTGTTCTTACTGACATATGAGGATCCTTTAAATGCTTAACTTCAAGGTGATATAATACGCTGGTCCTTATGCATTACCTGCCAGTCACATATCTACTTTCAGTGGCATGAGGTTAACACACGAAAAACATTGATTCATCACTAATTTATATATTTTTTTGTGTAAGATGGGAGCCTTCCCAACAAAATGAACCTTTAGTTTCAATTCTTATAACAACTTTTCTATCCCCTTTTATACTTGTTCTGAAGGAATGTGTGCGTGTATTCACATGCACACACAAAGAAAATATCCTGAACTTCGATCTTTAACAAATATTTCATCAAACATGACACAAGACTGAAGAGAATTAAGCGCACAGATTTACACGTGATATTGTAACATCACCAGCAACAGTGAGGCCTGTGGCCTCCGCTCTTAGAACCTCAACTTCAACTTCACGAGTTCCAGTGCCATCTTCATCACTCGGATGTAGGAGTTGTGGGGGTGGAGGGCAAAGCTACAGGAAACTTGTCAAGGTTGAGAACTGTTCACTTAATTTCAGCAAAAGCGCAGATGCAAGCATAAATTGTAGGGTCTTCTTTGTTTGTGGCTTCCTTCACTTGTCCCTAGAAATAAATACGCTCTCAGCTGAATAAGATACTGAGCATTGAGACTGCCAAGGGGCAGCTTCACATGTGAAAATAAATTCAAGATGGCCCACGGGGAGACCAAGAACAAAGCTGCAGGAATGATGACAGACAGAAAATAAATACTCTAGATGGAGACACACAAAGAATATCACCGGACCTGACCCAACCCATATTAAAAAAAAATCCCATTCTTTTTCCTTGTAAATTAATTTATTTGCTAAAAACTTAAATACCACAAAGAAACACACAGAAATCCCATCAGATGCTAGCAAGGTGGCTGGTGGAGGAAGGAATGCACAGAACCAATTTCAGAGTTCCTCACTGCAAAGCATTCTTTAAAGAAAATTCATTTTGCCAAAAGATGAATGAACCCACTGCTTTAATTTTCTAATGCGTGTCACATGAGCTCTCAAATGCACTATGTACAAGTAACACGCTCTCAGTACTTACCTTATCTCAGTCGCTCTGGGATTTTAAAATCTCTATTTATCAATCAAACAACGCTTGCAACTATAAAACATCTCTGCTCAAAAAGGTACCTCTAAAATGAATACATGAACTTGCCTTCTCAACTCGATCCTTCAGTTTGGACATGAAGAAGCTAAAATGGAGGTAACCCAGTGTATGCTTGGGGCTTGCCTTACATTTCTTTTGGTACTCTTTGCACCAATGGGCCTGTGGCCACACTCCCTGTAAAAATGTTGTTGACCAACTGGGTTTTGCCCAGCATAAGTGATCCAATACCCATTGCTACTAATTTTCATAAGAGGAAATTTAGTTTTAACATTCACGTGGCCAGGATTTGTCTACACAGTTCGCATTCCCACACCGGGACAGAACCTTCAAATTTGATGGAATTGTAACACAATTTTAGCTTCATGCATAATATCTCCTGTCCGTTTTTAAGCGCATTTTACCCAGATAAAGATGTCTGTGTTATAATGATAAGTTGAGTGAAATGTCAGTTCACTGGAGAGAAAGATTCTTTGTCCCTACGTTTCATCGGCTGCACAGAATATCAGGTGCCAGGATGATCGTGATAGACTGGGAAGAATATGCCTACTTCAAGACATTGGCCTCGAGGGACTGAGAAAACCTAAAAACTAATTCCAGTTAGAAAAGTTGACCTCTAAATTATGACGAAGAGCTGTCACTACTCTACAGCATCAGGATTACTGAAGTTGTATCAGCGCAGACAGAAACTGATTAAATGACTTATTAACAGCTACAAAATGCATCTTATGATGGCACATACAAATTTATTTCCTTACTCCGTTGCTGGAACTGAGTAAATTCTACGTTCTTTTTATTTCATTGCTAACATTCGGGGATGACAACACTGAATTCTTGAGTGCCTCTGCGTAGGACCTCAATGCTGCTTGTACGTGCTGGCACGTCGCTGGAGTCTTCTCCTGTCAACACGTAATTACCAAATATTTCTATGTCCAATCGGACACTACAACAAGACAGCTGAAAATTCTGAATCTGGAGTCTACGGTTTTGAAACAGGGGTGGAAAAAGTGATAAAGGGAGTGAACATATCATATAAAAACAAATATGACATCTCCATCTTTTCCTATTCCCCTTCCCTGTTTCTTCTCCGTACATTTTATTCGTTCGCCGTTGTTCTGTCTCTGTTTTCCAATGACACGATTCGAATTAAAAAAAAAAGTTACACAAATAGAAAAGGCATCGCGTACGCCCCACTTTTCTGACTACGGTTTACGCCGAGCTCATAAGGAAGTCGGCGTCCGCTGAATTTCCAAGATGGTATACAAAGTATATAAGTAACGCCTCCGTCAATCCGGATTGGGGCCTCTGAAGTGGCACGACGTTTCTTTCAGGCTACTAGCTACGAACTGGGCGTTCGGGCTTCAATTCTTGGCAGGACGGGGGTCTCTTTCCCTTTGCCACAATGTCTGGGGACAACCTAAAATCTAGGTACATGGAGGTTAAGGTGAAGTTATTAAACGTCCATTAACCTAATTAATCAATCAGAGATTGTAAGAAAAAGTAAATTCAACAGCATCTTCTATGACACTTTAAATTTACCCTGAAACATAAGAGTAAGTTGTAGGATAATATTAAAATGGATTGTAATGAAGTTAAATGTTAGAGAGTGGGTTGAATTTGAATAAGGATAATCTTGTGAACACGGTGATGAACCTTTGGATTCAATGAAAGGCGGTGGATTTCTTGAGTGAGTAAGTTGCTATCGGATTCCGATGAAGGACTCTGATCCATTAAAACAGAAATTAATAAGTAGGAAGAAGAAATAGACAGCTTATAGCCCTTTTAGTGCGAAAGAATTTCGTATGTAATCGCAATAAACCTTCGTTAGACTCCGTCTTTTGTTTAGATAGTTCTAAATGATTTCCAGTTATGTGAAAAATGTGCAGTAGAAGCCCATACTGACGATGGTTTTGAAGTGGCAGGCTCTAAGCCTCTTTTACAGTCAAAATTTCTCTCCAGATGACCAATATTCATGGGCCATTGACTGGTAATCATTATATCATATATTAATTATGAACCGATAAGTTGACAGTCATTATAAAACGGCATAGTTAAAGAATATTAACTTAAAATTCAAAGGAAAACGAAGGTGACTGTCTTTTGGATATTTTGTCATGCAGTCTGGCATTAATTTATTTCTTTATTTACTGAGACGAGACAACAGATTTCCCGCGAATAAACTTTGTGTTGTTGGCCCAAAAATGACCATTTGCTAATTACATGCCAAATCAAAATACGTCGTCATTACATCCGCTGTACGAACAGGAAGTGGAAGTGTTGACACGCGCGCTATCTGAGTCTGCGAGCTGAAACTAGCTGCGTGCACGGTCTACATCAACACACTCCTGCCGTCTGGCGGACGAAGAACTTCGGGACATTATTGATTTTTCTGTGCTTGAGGAAGGAAAGATGGAGGATGACGACTGTGTCCTTGGTTGCAGCGCCGATCAGTGGTCAAACCAGAACGAAAGAAATTTCGTTCTTACCGCCGTGAGAACTTTAGATTCTGCTGGTGTCCTCGAAGAAATGAAACTGTTCTGTCTTGTAACACAATGGACTCGGGCGGGAATAAATGATGTGTTATGTTAACCACGTCCTGGTTGGTGGCGCATTCTGGTGAGGTATTGTCCAGGTACCAGGCAGTTATAAGGCGTGAAGTATTCTTTCAGGCCCGGTTTATGATCTGTTAAGCTGATTCTGTATTTGATTTTATCTCCTAAAGAGTTCGAATTCCCCGTTTGATTAGAGGTGTCTCTTTTTTCCATTACTCCGTATGTGCCTTAACTTAAATCAAGTTCCTAGTTTTGTGTATTTTGTAGTAATATTTTGTGTTTATTCATTAAAGTACTTAAAAGTACCTTAC
Source organism: Zootermopsis nevadensis (assembly GCF_977971745.1). NCBI lineage: Eukaryota > Metazoa > Arthropoda > Insecta > Blattodea > Termopsidae > Zootermopsis > Zootermopsis nevadensis. The sequence goes on along the minus strand of NW_028259153.1, from coordinate 6,099,434 downwards.
AAATTACCGTGAATAAAGAAATACATCTGTTAACTGAAACCATCGCCTGTTTCTTCACGGCATTTGAAGAGGTTGTGTAACCGTTCACTTCTTCTTTGCTTTGTTGCCAAGATGGGATCGGGTTCGATGAAGGGATTTATGAGACTCTTTTGCTGGGTTTGCGGGATTTAATTAAAGATCGCCTCAGCTGAGGCTTTAGGTATTTATTTTCAGGTGATTGCTTATTTAAATTCTCCGCGCGATATTGGTCAAAGTCAATGTAATACACCGATGAGTCCGTGATACCGTTTCAACTTGCAACAACTGCCGATTCCTCTCAAAAGAAGTCTGCGTCTCAAATATATTAATTTCTCCCACTCATTCCGAAATCTGAAATTTTGTAACATCATTGGTTGGACTTCCCGCTTAGTTTTCTGATTGGTGGAATATTTTAAATTCAAGTCTCTGATTGGTCGGTTCGATACCTGAGGTCAACTCTGACAGTTAACGTCGCGTGGTGACGCTAGGTCACTTATGCCTACTTTTGCATAAACCCAATTAATTGGGGTCCGACCTCCCAGGGGTGAAATACTGCAATGGCCAGTTACAAGATGTTTTGAACTTCTTGGATGTGGATTTTTCGAAAGGACAGCCGACAATGACAAATGTTCCCCTGACCCTTCGCGTCATGTGCGGGAGTGAATGCATTGAAAACGGAAACATTATTTCATCCTTGATGGGTGGTCATAGTCCGAGCTCGACCTCATGGCTAGACGATTACAGTTGGTTCTTCCTCAGGCATATGGCAAAATTATCCGGTATATTGGGGCAAATCAGCCAAATGTAATTTTGCAACTTTTTTTAAATAGCACACGTAGATCAGAAATCGATACAAGATTCACAGTCTGTTGCCTTCGTAATGACGTTTTTGTAAACGATGTTCATGAATCTTCCCCTAATACCATGAAGACGGTTTCGTAACTCGAAACATGTCGCCACAAGTGGATTTATTTAATACAAGACGCAAGGTGAAACTGCTGTGTGTTGATGAATGGTAATATTTTAGATAAAAATAAACGTCTGTAAAATAATTAATTTCAATAAGACTTCTTGAGCAGAAAACAACGAGGCGAAATAATTTTTCCTTTTTTGCTGCAAACAATATTTCTCTTTATTTGATTTTTTGTAGCTCCTACATCAATTCTTAGTTTTCTACATTATTTTTGTAAGGAAAGAAATTAAAATGAATGTGTTCATCTTGGGTGTAATAAACTGCAAACTACTGATTTTCCTGTACCAGTCCAGGTTCATAGTTCAACTCCTTAACGGACTGAAAGTTAAGATGAAAAGGGTAAACCAGGCTTTGGCGTATTAATCCTGTTTATACAAACGAAGGAGGCGCGAAGAGATGATATTTGGAACGCCTTACGTCATCCAAATGTGATTGATTTTATGATTTTTGGCATTGATTAATGTATTAAATTTGAAGAGAGTAGCGACAGTCAGTCGCTTGAACGTCTTTCCTCGAGACCTTCCGTGACACTCACAAAGCTTTCGCCTCGTAAAAGTTGTTTACGAGGCGAAAACTTAAGCCTTTCCAGATATAGAATAATGTTTGCCCTAGAACAGTCGCCTCACTGCGACTGGGACCAATGAATTTCGAATGTGGCTTTTCGGAGCGTTTGCGACGTCATGGGGTGATTTTGAGGGACGAATCGGATCGCCATATTAAATAGAAAATTTAAGTTGCGGGGGTATTTATAGCGCGTTTGTGTTGTTGCGGGGTCTCTAAAAATGTCGGTCTTCAAGTCGTGCAGACGCGTTCTGTTCGCAAAGTTTCAGTACATAAACAGCCGATTCATTGCACTCTCTGAATATCAAAATAATTGTGTCTTTGCATCAGTGTCTCAATTCGTGAATAAATTGAGTGATTTCAACAACAACAACAACTTTGTCGTCAAGAATTGTACCAGCTCAGCGACTTCGCTGCCCTCCCGCGAGCGCCGCTCCAATTAAGGTCTCTCCGTATTTTCCCTGAGAGTCGGAGATCCTCGCCCACCGACTGACCCTATGTCAAGGTATCCTGAGAAAACCTTTAACCCTCTCCGCGCACCGAAGTAACAAACGTTTTAACCGCACCAGCGCCGGCCTAGCTACTAGGTTCGAACCCGTGGCTACATCCGCCGAAGGACGGTTACATTCCGAATCCAACATTTCTTTGCATTTCGCCTCCATCGATTTGTCTCTGTGCTTGTAGGCGTAGTCGCTTGCATTCGGTAAGTTCCTGATGACACAAATCGACGTCCCGGATCTACGAACATTCATGTCTGCCGCCTTGTGCCTGAAATTGGAAATATTAAAAGTGGAAACAAACAATCTTTCATCATCTATCAATGTTATCGACACTCAAGACAATTTTTACCACATTTCGCGGATACAGTTACAGAAAATATGTGTATATATATATATATATATATATATACTTTTACTTTTGGGGTTCTAAAATATCAGAGATTTCGATGTAGAATAAGAAAAAAAGAATTATCTTTGGGAGTCGTAAAATGTTTTGCCCTAAAAATATCCATGTCTGATTGGTTGGCTCTGTCTTTGGATTGAATGGAAAACTGCTTGAAGCTAAGGGCACAGCTTCCACCGAAATGTCGTTGCTTATAATTTGTTTCCTGACAACCTTAACAGAAATTCCCCCAATCGGAATTCAATGCCTCACCATATTTCAGAACAGTTCCCACGTGATCTTTCCCTTACTCAGATGCACACATAACATGAGCCAGCGTGTTATTATAACGTAAAACATTGTATTACATCGAAGTGGAGGGAGAGGTTATGACTATTTTAAAATGCTGTCAAATGACTCCTGTTCTGCATTAGATACGTTTGGTAAACTTCATTAAACCATTTGCTTCGGTCTGAATAATAAATTTAATCACACGCTTTCTTTGGAGAGATACACGTGTTTTGTTGGAGACATGCGTCGATGACAATATGTTCCTCTTTTAGCAATAAATTTTGAAAAAAAAATTTGTTCCACCAAAAATAGTTCTGCTACACGCAAGACAGACAAAAACCATAATAAAATGAATTTCTGTGTAAATTCTGACTCTTGCACAAACAAGTATGAATAAATTTGTCTTCTGAGATGTTTTTGGAGCTGCTTACTCACTCCGTCAACAGATTTCAGGAGACTGCGTGGTGAAACACGCCAAGAGAAAGCCATTTTTAAATAAACTTCCGTCAGAAATGGAAACATGAGACTGATACGCGTCGTTAAACCTGAAACTGGCCTAACACTTTGATGAAATCCTATGATTATGGCGATGCTGATGTGCTGAACGCCAGACACTTCCTTCCCAAGAGAGAGCCACTGATCAAAGAAACTTAGTCAAAGAGCTTCTTATTAATGCAGTCACGGCTTACGTCTGATTAGCATTTTCTAGTCATTTGCTCTCTGCTTTATAGATTCTGCTTGTCCGCAACATCGCCCTGCCTGCGTTCATTCTACCCCCTTCCTCTCAAACACTTTTCGCGCGTTGTATCAAGGCCCTGAGTAAGCAGTATGAACCTCTGAAACGTCGGTCAGTTTCTTCGACACTACAAGGCTCTGCATCCGCAAGATCGCGGATACATTGACCGGAAATGATTCACTTCCTAGAGCTTTTAGAAAGTAACAGTTTGTGATTATACAGCCCTGAACAATCATACAAAGAAACAAACCTTCGATTTTCCTTGTCATTGAAACATGTGACGTGGGGGAAGAAGTCGACCTGGTTATAATAATTACAGATAACGAAGATCATATCGTCCATCACTTCTGCGTAACCTGAATAGTACTTCATGCAAGGGATTTTGGTCCACGTGTCTTTTGCAGGGTCGTACTTTTCGGTACTGAGCTTATTTGATGTCTCGCTGAGTCCTCCTGCACACACACACATTCAGTAACAGGTCACAGCATATAAAAAAGCTGCCAAACGAAACTTATGCTAACCCCATTCAGTGGGGCCCGTCTTGATATTCATTACTTTGTCAAATGGCCACAAAATGTTTGAACTTTATAGAACCACAAGATTCATCACCTTATTCACAAATGTCTGTAGTTGAACCCTTTCCAAATACTCGAGTTACTTAAAACATTTTAATATTATCCTTCCTTTTACGCCAATGTATCACAAGTGGTATCTTTTCTTCAAGATTACCAAATACAAATTTCTAGATGTTTGTATTTCCCGTAACTTCGATGCTTCACACTCCGTCCGTCTTTACGCTCTTAAAATTTGTTATTCCGTAAACGGAACGAATGAATGAAATACAACAAAGAAAATTCATTCCCTCTTGCATTGTCAGTATTAGCACCAGGAACAGCTACAACTTTATTTTCGTACTTGAAGCAAAGACTGCGAAGGGACTGTTTTAAACCATCGGCTTTTTGGGGATAACAGCGCGGCAAACTGAAATTTCCTTGCTAAAAGAACAAAATATTTACCTTTAAAACTGGGACCGTGACAAATGGGGCTTACGTTACTTTGGATACCACAAGAGATTGTGCGATGTTAGTTAGTTAGTTAGTTAAGTGCTCTTTGTGAAGAATTTAATCGAAACCACGAATCGGGGTTAAAATTACCGACAAACTAACTCTGTGATGACGGGAGAAAAATTCTGTTCATAAAATCTCAGTCACTCAGAGAAAACCAGGAAAACATTTCACAATAGCAAGTTCTGTAAAAATGATAGAGGAACATCACTCAGAATGTCCAGAGTTCTCACCCAGGGCGTACAGGAAGCCATGGAAGGCGACGAAAGAAAAAGACCAACGTCCAGAATGCATTGGAGCAACGAACGTCCACTGGTCGTTTTCCGGGTCATAAATTTCCACCGAGTTTATACACGAAAATGTACTATCAATTCCACCAGCGACGTATATTTTGTCTGTAAAAACAAATTAGCTAAATGACACGAACTGTACACATATTTGATTTAGGTAGAGGCATTAAACTGCTCCGTGCAGAGCACAGACATGGGACAATCCGTACTTAAACTTGTAAATCAATTAAGTCCCCCTTCGAGTCACAGAAACTGCACAGACACGGCCGTCTCTGTTCATCTGTTTCTTTGTTTCGAATGCAGACAATCAGCGTCTCAAAGGAAATTAGTTTAACTGATAAAATTTAATATAAACAGCGTAAAGTGCTTAAATTAATGCATAATGCAAATGATGGTAAGTTACATCTTCTGTGAAACGATTTTTTTTTAATTTGGTACCAGAGATGTACGGAACGAGCTGCTAAAAGGTGCCCTACGTTTATAATATAATGCGATATTTACGTGAGATTATTGACTGTCTCAAAAACATATTACATCTGTATTATTTGAGAGCCAGTTTGAGAGTTTGATGGTTGTTTGCATTCACTCCTAGTGCACACTAAAAAAGGCAGAAGACGACGCACAGGGACAGCTCACGAGAGCAGAAGAAACCATCACGCACTCGGAACTTCAAGCCGTTGCAGTCTGTGAAATAACGAAGTCCGTAGCGCGGATAAAAGAAAGGGATAATGAAAGAATATGGGACGATGGAGGGAGGGAAACTAAGATCAAGAGCGAGGAGGAATGCCTTGAAGATGAAGGCATAATGTTCGTCTGAAACGTCAGCGGAAGCCAAACGACGGCCATCTTCGTAATCCCCGCCGTGAGAACCTCAAATACTGCGATTCCTTCAACCGTTCTTGCGTTCACACACGCGGACAGACAGACAGACGCCTCGCCTTCTGCACTAACTCACAAATTTCTGTTTCACAGGATTTACGTACCATTCAGTGCAGCCGCACTTCCTTTGTATCGGCTTGTGTTCATGGGAGCGATCAAAGACCACTGGTTCGTCTTGGGGTCGTATCTTTCCGCCGTTCTGTGATAAACATAAAAATCGCTACCGCCCATGGCGTACACTGAACCTCGCAGAACTGCCACACTTAATTTGTATCTGAAACGAAAAAAGTACAAGCTCTGCTATGCTCATTTATTGCTGATTCAGATACATTTCCTCTCGCAGAACGCAATTGTTCGCTCGTCGTTGTTAAATCGTAACTCAAATGAATTAACAAGCAAATCGTATTCTTATAACCAACTTTGTCGCAAAAGTCCTCCTACCTATTCAAACTTTGCTCGATGCTCCTGTATGTGAGTGGTACAATTTTACATCCCCTGCCCACATTTATATCTTGACTAAGACAGCGACTATCAGCTTTTGAAGAAGGACTCTGCTACAAGGAGTTCCTTAGTTACCGATCTGCTTCTTACCTGCATTCATGCATAGGCGCCACCTCGCGGCATGTCTTCGTAACAGCGTTGAAGCAAAGACATGAGCTTAAGACTTCCTCGCCGTTGCAACCACCGATGACGTAAATGTCGAAACCGACCACTGCCGTGCCATGGTAGGCTCGCGGACCGATCGAGTCGACCCCCTCCACCTGCAGGAACGACAAGTTATGGCTTTATGTTTCTTTGGGTCATTCGGTCTACTGAAGTGAAGTCCTTACATTAGAGTCCAAGCGACCAACCACCGGAGCAGAGGTACAACCCCCAACAGTGGACCGAAATTGCTACAACCTGGAGGGCGGCACTCGACAAAGACCACGAGAAATTAACTTGGAGCGAAGGTGGAAACAGGAAGACCCGAAGAGAAGCTCTCGTCAAGTTCGACAGACAAACGTAGAATCAATTTCTGATCAACAGCTGATATTTCACGTTCGTAAGATGGCAAAGACAGATGTTGGTGTTTTGGGTATTATCGACGCAAAGGAGGAGGCAGTACGTCCCCCACCCCACCCCAAAGCCTTCTAATTCACGAGGCGTGACCACGCAGATGGCCGACATTGACATTGATCAGTGCTTCATTTATTCCGTTAAAATCCACTGACGATCAACGATGTCTAAAATCAGCAGACAGGTTGCCATGACAGTTGAAGTAGGACGCTTATTGTAAACGGTATTTAAGGCAAACTTCACATTCTTCGTTGAATCTTATTAGAACTTACATTTTACACGAGACTCAGCATTTGAGTAATTTATTTATTCTTTTTAATTCATGTTTTTGGAGCTTCTCTTAAAAAAGCGTTCAGTGCAATGGAAATAAACGAACACGAAATAAAGAGGCTAAGAGGTGCTTGTGATTAAGCTTAAATAAACAATTACTTAGTAACAATAAGGAAAAGAAGTTTTTCTCGGTGGCGTCATTTAACAAGGCACGGTAAGAGTAGAAATTTTACGCAACTCACCACAGTCCACCGGTCTGCTCGTGCGTCGTACGCTTCGATAACATCTGTAGGGTCATCGTCGCAACGCCCACCAACAGCAAATAGAATGTCCCGTGGGATTCGCGGGCGGGCAATCCTTGGTGTCATGAAGTCTTTGTCGTCCTTCGACAACCTTTTCGCGTCGTCCAGGAATTTGAGCGTCTCCGAGATCACGGGTCTGCACGCCTTATTCTTCCTCACGTACCGGTGTTTTATTACCTGTTGAACAGTTCAATGTGAACCTTATGAACTTTTAGGAAGGGATGCCATGTTCCATTCCAGACGAGACAAGAAATTCACACATAATTTGGTTGGGAAATCACCGAAATAGACTGTGACATATACAGGAAAATGTGTTTTTTGGTGTATGCAACGACGCTCTTAAAAAATGCACAGTTTGAGGAGAGAAGCGAAAACAAAGTTAAATCGATCTTTGAGAAAACTATTGAAATGTGTTTCAACCGAAAGTGAAATACTTCAGTAAGGGTTTCATTTTGAGTTACATTCAAAAACTGTATTTTATTTCTCGTCTCTCCCGTGCGAAATGCACGCTGCGATAACCACATTCTTTTTGATTCGATAACTTTAATTAATCGTCAAAATTACGTAGCATCGAAAGAAAATTATGACAATTAGTTGCTTCGAGTGTCAAGGGAGGCAACCTTCTGCATGTTGATGGTTGGGTGGAAGGCCCGTCAACAGAACATCGTGTGATTATGGGCTCGATGTCTATTACGAGCCATTGCATGTTTCGACCTTAATTAGTCATCATCAGGTGGTTCTCTTTAAGTGTTCCAAACTAGTAGATAAGAATGCTAAATTGTAAAAACATTTGAAGTAGATAACTTTTTCATGGATCCGTGCGATTGTTTCACACGCATTAAGTGAGAGGTGAGTGGCTGAAATCACAGGGCATTTGACTTAGAGTAGAAACTTTTTTCCTCTCGGGTTAAAGCGCATGATGAAATGGAAAAAGAAATATGGCTGCTTCGTGAGATGACGGTTAAAATATTAGAATGTTAGAGCTGTCTATGAGTTTGAAGCCCCTCGGTTAATTTACTCTTGGAGGTAAAACGAATCTATCTTGCTGAACTTTTCCGATATCTGTTGTCCCTATGTGGTCAATAAGCTGAAGATTATCACGCTGATGTCATCTCGGGTTGACTATATATATATATATATATATATCGTCTGAGATGCGTGAAATTGTTATAGCAGCTAAGACCCGCTTCTTATGGCAGTAGGATCTTTGGTTAAGTAGAACGCTGCGCCATAAGACGTGATTTGTCTGTTGGAGGATTTTGCTATTCAAGCTGAGTGGACGTTTGAATGCAGTTGACGGTGGAATGCTATAGTTGAACTAAAACACGTAATGGATCTTAATATAAGCTGAGACTTCAATCAAAGATTGTAGCACAGACGATGAATAAAGGACGATTATTAACGCCAACCACATTTCTGCATAAGAGGTCGAATCGAATATTTATTTTGCACATATGTTTTAATAGTTGCTCATGGTTTGTGTTCTTCGGGTTTATTTTGTCTTGTAAATATTGTTTTTGATCGAACTGGATGTCGTAGTCTGTTTTGATGTGTTTGATACCACACGCGTATGCGAGCGTGTTACCAGCGACATACTACAGGTAGTTATTGTGGCAATGGAATCTAAAGCAATTTGGGAATTTCTTACGCAGCAAATTTTGATCGGAATAAGGCATTCAAATCATTGTGTAAATTTCACGATGTTGTCGTAAGATTGTAAACAGAATTGGAATGTGTCAACAGATTCTGTTAAAACGTATCAGTATTAAATCTAATGAACGAGCTGGAACTGCGGACAGACAGACAGACGGGTTTACACGTGACGAAGAAAAAGGCTCACAATTTGCATTAATTAGTTACGAACAAGTGCGAATATGGAATTAAAATGCGGGTTTCAGTTTCCATAAACATCCACGATTTCAGGGGCATACTGACCTTCTTCTTGAAAAATTTTGCGTCAAGGAGTCCCAGTCTGACGCCCTTCAAAAGGTCCGCGATGTGACCTTTCCTGTTGTCCGGGTCGTGGTTGATCCACCGGAGAATGCACTCCCACACAAATGTCTCGTCCTTCACGTTCAGTTCATCGGCCTCGATTATCGCTTGCAGCTCCTCTACAGGCAGTTCCAGCAGTTCTTCGCTCTGCTGGGACACTTCCACGAATTGGCGCAGAACGAAGCTACGAGCGTGAGTCTCGAGGTCGGCGCAGAAGTGAGACCTGCGACAGCGAGGGTAAGAACCGACTCAGATTCGATCTTCTTCGAACTCTGACACATTGAACCACCGCAGGAAGAACTGGATTCTCATTCGCTTGCAGACCACAGTATTCCGCCTGAAGTTTTTACCTTAGCCTTTTGGAGCCCGAATGAGCGAAGCTGAGCGCAGACACGTGGAGAGGCAACGCTGAGATACGCTCCGTTTAACCGTGACAAAACAGAAAGTTTTCGGCTCTGAAGGTTCCCAGGCAATGCCCGCTCGTCCTCGAGATAAGGTTATAAGTTGAAATAAGGGCACGGTGTAGAATTTTGAATTCTGTCTTTAACCGAAGCGAAACGACGTTTTGGTAACTGCGTGTGTTGTGAAACCTTGTGTAATCGGACTATATGAGGGGAACCGCGGGTCAAATGTACGAGGGAAAGGGGAACGTGGTCATGGAATTGAACAAATAAGTAGAGACTCAATACAGATTTTAGTCGCCAGCGAATGATGCGGACGTGTCGCACGCACAAGCCGACGGCAAAAGTCACTCGTGAGCGCTGTTCGAGGGAGTCCCTGTACTAAAAGAGTGAATTTATCAGTCACTCTGTCCATCGCATGAACTGGAGGTTCTGGTGTGATTCTGCCGATATCAGTTGATTTGCTTGCTATGTTGTCCTGAACAAGAAGGAGTAAGAGTTCAGCTTCTACGGGACCCAGTGGGTTGGTCTTTGTCTTTGCCGCATAATAACCAATTCTCTAAATATCTTGAAGTGTTCATAATAATCAGCAAATCTGGGGTGAGGTTAGACCAATGAACTGTACCGCGTGGACATCGCTTTATGCACTTTCGCCGGTGGAATCCAATCACAACCAATCTGGTTGAAATTCGGTCGCTTAATGCGGGAATCGGATAATCGAGGCTCGGTTGGGTTGACAGAGGTTTTGCTGTATGCAGAAAGATATGGGGCTGAATGTTGATTTTGGTGTTGAGAGGATTGTGCAAGAAGCAAGGAATGCCGCAGAGAAAGAAAGAAAGAAAAAAGGAAAGGAAGAGAGAGATAATTGTGACCCTGCATTGTGTCGCGATTAACGTTCCATATGGTGAAATTATTCATCTGCTGTTCATAATGACTATCAAAACATATGCAGTTAATCAGAAAACTTAAATTACAGGGACGTTAATAATAACCCGTCAAACATAATTATTTGCTGAGTCCTCAGTCAGAGAATTTAATCTCCAACCCGGCTGCTGTCTTGAGTAAAGGTCATTCGCTCCAGTGACGAAGGCTGGCGTCACAGCAAATGACAAATTAACATCAATTACCTTGCGACACGCAAGATGCCGATACAGTTGTCGGCGTCCATCGCGTCCATGAGGAAGTCGCAGCAGAGTTCAGTAACGTCCGGTATACACAAGTAGTCAGCCGTCTCGAGCAGCTGACGCGCGTTGTCGGAGCGGATGTCCACTTCGCGAGAATAAACATAATCCAGTATCTGGGTCATCACGTCTGAGCTGACTCCGTGGAGGAAAACATCAGTCTCCTCACTGGTGTGCAGTGATGTCGTGAAGAGGGTCCTGAAACGTCGATTTGGAGAAACGGCGAGCAGAAAATTACAAGTCATGCTCACAAAGTTTAAGTTTTTATGACTCACGTAGCCAAATAAAAGTATTCTATCGTCAATGTGGTGGATGAATTTGTGTTACCTGAATAATTAAAAAACACTAAGAATAAGTACGAATGGGACCGGATTAACTGCGATTGGGTGAAGGGCCTGCGTAGGCCTAACAGAATATAATTTACAAATCGGAAATCCAGCAGCGAACATTTGAACTATAGAATGGCCACCCTCGTTTCTTACATAACCTTGACTCCTTCAAGAGATGTCTTAGGTTATAACAACTACAGAAATTTTAAAGCCAAATAATATTTCAACATACATCGCGGGCTGTACATTCCACTGATTGATCAGTTCGTAATATGAAATCTATTTGTTCTGTAAAAACATTTTCCCGACAATAAACAACTGAAAAGAAAAGCCGATGTTTCTACGAGGCCTTTAAGAAACAAACAATTTCCTATTACAAATTAAGGGATTTTCAGTGCAAGACAAACGGAAAGATTTCGGTGTTGGAAAACTGGAAAAGGGGCACAGCTCGTAACAAGACGTAAGAAACGTCTTTATTTAAAACAAAAGCAAAATAACGTTTGCACAAATTCTCGATCGAGATTCTCCTACCAATGAAACATTTCTCGCGAAGATCTTTGTTACAGTTTGTTATATTTCAGTCAGAGCAACACACAGCAACTTTCAATGTTCCGGGCATTACCAACTTTCTTCTGGACTTTGTCGGTCGTCTTTATGAATTAAATCCAAGACGATTTGGAAAGGGAATGTTTCTATTTTTCCCACCAGATCGATTGACTGTCACCTTGGTACAACCGCACTTAAAAGTTAGTACAAAAGACCACGTACGTCTTCTGCGATGTTGCTTCGTGTTGTCTCGTAGAAATTATCGGACGTTTCAGAAGCGCTTACTGCCTCCATCATCAAGGAAAGAAGGCAGTAAGTACGTCTGATGTGCCACTCAGTTTCTACGGCGCCGTGAGATTTCATGACAATGTTCAAATAACAAAAGACATTCAGCCATATAAAAATACAGGTTTCTGCATCAAAGGGATAAAACATTTCACATACGAATCGACGTCTCTTGTGTCCTTAATTCACGTGTTAATAAACCACGTCAGTAAATGAATAAACCTGAAATATTCGCTGTGCATCGACAGAATCACTCTGTGGACTCGAAAGACGCCGCCGTCCTCCGACCTCAACACCGCGTCACACAAGAAGTTCCTCTCTCTCAGCTCGTTCAGACGGACCAATGCTTTGGTGCACGTGCACCTGCCGCCATCTTGCTCAGGACAGCCGCTTTCTCGCTTAACCTCCATCTCCTGAAAAGACAGTCGATCGCTGTTACAAGTTTTTCTTCACACTGATGCGTGTGCACATCAACTGGGAGTGACTGAGAGGGAACAAGATACTGAGAAGAATATCTGGTCCGGAGAGCAGAATGGCGAAAATTGCATAATATGGAGCTTTATAGGTCTCTTCACTAATTAATAAATTGTAGGCTGTCTGATCGAGGATGATTAGATGGGCTGGGCTTGTAGAACACATGGCAGAGACAAGAAATGCAACTTTTTAATCGGTAGACCTGAAAGGAAAAGGTCACTTTAAAGTCCTATACGTTGCTGGGATAATATTAAAATCGATCTTAGAGACATGTGGTATGAAAGTGTGGCTAGTGGATGAGGCTTAGAGGCGGAGTCTTGTAAACACGATCATGAAACTTCTTGTTTCATAAAATGCGAGACATTTGATCACCTGGGCTACTGTTAGATTCTCAAGCAGGGCTTCCGCTCCATGGACTCAGTTTGTTTCTTTGTTATAGAAATGCCTGTTGAGATTCAATACAAAACGACAAAGCTCTAAATGTGACTGATCTAAGTAACTTCATAGACGGCTTACCGAACCCGAAGGTTCATCACCGAATTAACCAAAGACCTCCACCGGACACTGCCCTGGGCCAACAAAATCCAGTCTCCTTCGACTGCTATCTCCCATTGATCCCGCCTGAGATTATCCTCCCATCTACGTCTAGGTCTCGCCAGCGTTCTCTTACCCTCAGGCTTCCCGACCAATACCCGGTGCACACCTCTTGCCCCATCCATGCATTAAAACATGCCCCGCCAATCTCACTCTTCTTGGCTAAATCACCCCGAAGATGTGACTGATTCAGGCAATATTAAGTCATGCCGCGTGTTTGTCATTACTCGCATAATTTAAATCTCCTTATATGTAAACTACGTAGACATTACGTATAAAACATCAATGTAATCCATAAAGTCTTAGATGCTTCTATTCTGGTGAACCGATTTTAAAAAAATTACGACAAAAATATGCCATAGAAATTGCGTGACCTTTGATGCAGAACCAGGCAGTTAAATAAATTTTGGAAAAAGAAGTTTTCGCCTTTTCATAAGCATAAAATTTTCGAGTTCTTCTCTCTCTGTAGAACTAAAAGTGCTTAACAGTTTACATAATTAAGGACCTTTCTGCCTAAATTACAAATTTATATACACTACAAGCACAAGATGTAATTTAAATTTATCAATTAACGCGAGAATTACAGTTGGGAACAGTAAAAAAGGTTCTAAGTTGTTCTAACGCATGCGTAGATCACTACACAAACACTGCAATGAGCAAGATATTCTGTGAAAAGTCGATTGGTACTCATCTCGTCAAAGAACAGCCCACTTCCTTTGCTGAACCAGAAGATTCATTATCGTGTTCGGAAAGCCAATTCGCTACATCGAGTCCCATCTCCCTAAGATCCATCTTAATGTTATCCTGCCACCCACGCTGAGGTCTTCCCAGCGGTCTCCTCCCTTCAGGCCTTGTAAACACTCAACTCCCCCTAACAACATTGGGTGAGGAGCTCGTCATTCACTTTTCTCAATTATCTGTCCCACTCTCGTTTTGGGTCCAGACATCTTCCTCAACAACAAGTTCTCAGAGGCCCTCAGTCTATGTTCCTCCCTCAAAGTGAAAGACTAAGTTTTGCACCCATAAATACTTTGCACTCAATAATAGCAAACATTCCCCTGATTTAATCTGCTGTTGTAGGGAGATTCGTCGATAATTAGGCTTGTAAAACCGAAATAAAAATTCTTCCGAGTTCCCTAAAACGCTTTAATAATGTCGATGTATCAGGAATTGTAAAGTGTTAGAATTATTGTTCAGAATATAAACCCCACTTCTTAGTATCGACATATTTTTATTAAGATTCTGGGCTACGAAACACGTTTTATTTCTTAAAAATTGTAAAAAGTTAATTGCCTACTGGAATATTCTTTTATTATCAATGATGCCGTGAACAAACAGAAGTCAATGCAACATTACTTTAAATTATGTTAAAAAGAAGACAAGTCTAATTCCCTTACACGAGATAAATAATGCACATAAAAACATTAAATGTGAAGAACAATAATAATAAATAGGAATCCATTACCTCAAACTTTGTTCAGTTGTACGAGACCACGACGTCCACCGTCAATGATCGATTTAATCAAAACTAAAATGGAGTTTCACAGACTTCTCAATAATTCTTATATAAGATAAGTAATTGTGATATTCTAAGAGGATTTTAACAGCACAAAATTATCTACTCTACGACGCACTTCTTCTACAAGCGATTCATCTTTCCGCAATAACGAATGGATTGTTGACGGCGATAATGAAACACAACAATGCCGAGTAAACAGATGACTTAACAATTAGTTTCTTGGGTAAAGGAATGGAGTGCAATACGGTTCATTCATTCAATTATACTGCATGCATAGGAAACGAGAAAAGAGCCTTATGGCATGCTCAGCCAAGATTGTTGCAGGCGTGGGTTAGAAATTCCACTGATTTTGACGTAAATACGTCTATACGGAAGATTCATTCCGCAAAAATGTGTAACGAAAAAGTGACAGGAAAATGTGTAACATCTGATAACAATGGTTACCTAGGAAACGTCATCTGTTTACTCGGCATTGTTGTTACCTATAAAACATTACATTCATCTACCACAGACCCATCTTAAGCGTAACTAATTCAAGTTAAATAAGCAATGTCTTAATCAAACTTTACTCAATTGTAAAGCAGTTATGACGTATTTACGTCTAATTCTCCGGAACCGTGTTTCCACTGACAATTTTTCTTGCTTTGTTATCCACGCAGGTGTTCACATAAAAGCTGACCATTGTCGGTCCATATTTGCAGACTGAGTGTTTGACGAAGCGTCCCACCCCCTCTGGGTTCAAACCTCAGAGAACCAACCAACCAAATTCTTTGGACGGGATGACCTCCTGTTATATACGGGCCAATTATAGAAAATGCATTAATTAGTATATCCAATATCCTTAGATACAAAGCTGCAAATTGTAACTATTTGTGTAATCGGTACTCTCCCAAAGTTATTTCAAAATAAGCTATAAGCAAGTTATTTTCAGTAAGGGAAAGCAGGATGTTTCAACTGATTTCTAAATCATCCCTAGTCGTCAACTAGCGATGGAATTTGCTGTAAACAAGCCAACGTCCTATATGCAGTGGCAGAGTACCGAGATGAAGAAAGCTATTATTTTGTAACCATTTTAGAAAGTTAACGTCACTAAACGTGTATAAAACCACGACGACCGACCACCCTTATTCACTCTCTGAACTTGAGTCTGGATCGTCTCCGCGCAAGAGGGAACTCGACTCTTGTTAGAAGTCGGCTCTGCCCGTGCTTAGGCAGATCAACATCTCTCGATACCTGGATCTCGCAACAACTTGTACCAATTTATTTGCAATAAATTCTCACGTTAAACTCCAGCTTGCAGTACTTCGATCACCCCGAACTGCCTCCCAAGGGATCCGCTCGCCCTGCCAACCTATCCCAGCTCGGGATACAACACTCCCATCAGCAGCAACAGACCCCAGTTTGAATTGGCAATGCTCCCGCCACGATGGAACGCCGTCAGCGTAAGCAAGTCTCCCGTTTCAATTTTAAGGCTTTGTTTGCCGTTACCAGCAATGCGTTTCGCACGCAGGAATGGTGTTACCTAGGAAGGGACGATGTCTTGCGCATGCGCAGGACTCCGCACATTGTTGGTAGTTGAAAAAAAGAACAACAAAAATAAATAGCTTATAATTTGATTGCATTCAATCATAAATGTAAAAAGTGAATAATTAATATTAAATGAGTTCTCTATCAGAAGGAAATAAATTTAAAAATAATGAGAATTTACATAAGAAAGAAATGCAATTTCATTTTCGCTTGCTTAAAAAT
The DNA here is from genome assembly GCF_977971745.1 of Zootermopsis nevadensis. NCBI lineage: Eukaryota > Metazoa > Arthropoda > Insecta > Blattodea > Termopsidae > Zootermopsis > Zootermopsis nevadensis. Next base: position 6,083,042 of record NW_028259153.1, on the reverse strand, counting down.
AACGTCAGGTTTTATTTTACTTAATTAATTTTAAAAATAATTTTTCAAGGCTCCGGGGCTGTTGACCCCGTCACCGCTGAACTAGGGAAAATGTTTCCGGGGGCCTGAGGGACCCATGTTTCGCGGTTCTGGCGTAGAGAATGGAAGTGTAATGCCTCTGAAGTTGGCTGATCTCTCTTTTCAAGGAGACTGAGTTGGAAATCATAATTGTTATCTCTTTCTGGGTCTAATCCATGACACAATGGAGACTTATATCGCTCATCAACTGAACATGTGATTTCGTTCTGACTTGTTAGGTTCCTGCTTGATTCACCGACATTTCCACAAGACTCAAACATTTTTAATACACAAGAAAGTGTTTCAGAAATTTTAAATTAAACTGAATAATTGTGACCAGTGTAACTTTTTATGCTGCTGATGAATAATGCAGTAACTTAAAATGGAACTGGATCTCTGGAGTCCAGCGCACAGACGTGGAGATACGGCGGGCCGTCGGATCTCGTTTGTTTAACGACGATATTTGTAATCTAAAGTGCATTACGTCGAATGATGAGACGAGTAATGAATAATAAATTGTAAAATACGTTGAAATAAAGGACTGCGGCCTAGTTTCCGGTACTAACACAGAATGTGCCTGAAAGAAAGAAATAAAACCACGAAAAACTTCAGTCAGGGCAACCGGTCTCGGACCTACATCAAATCGATTGTAGGAATGAGATTATTCAATTCCGAGGCACGTTAGAAGCGTAGACGCGAATTTTGCACGAGCTTTTCTTGTGCGTAAAAAGTTTCTATTTCGAGACTGATAACTTGAAATTGTTTACCAGCCACAATTTTTCACGTACTCAACCACATCACTAAATTCTATGCTGATTTACCATTCTTGGTAATGGAGATGTCCAACAGCATGAGAAATTTAACGACGCATTCGCTGAAAGTTCTGCCACTCGAAGCAAAGTCCGTGATGGCAAATAATTTCTATTCAGTTTTAATTTGAAATTTGCTCGCTGCAGGCGCCTCAAGCATCAGGAACTCGTGACGCGACTTCGGAAGGGTACACGTGCACTCAGAGGAGCGACTTGACGAGATTACTGCGTCTGCGCAGCTTACAGAAAACGGAAAATGCTTTTAATAGGCATTGATTTCCTCTTCTCCAGTTTTTCCCGTACGCGTGTTCTGGCATGTTCCAATTCAGAAGCAAATGCGAATCCTTGAAGCCACTTGGCAGGACTCCTTTGATAAGGGACAGATGTCCACTTGCACGAGACAGGATTGAAAAACGCGAGTTGGATGCGAACCCACAATCCCAGTGCTCAAGACGCCCAAAACCGGCTGTGGTCGTCATCTTGTATAAACTTTGTTTTAATTTATTCTGACAAAACTACGCAGAAAGATTGAAGGAAATTGGATCGAGTATTTGAAATATGAAACTAAATCGCGTACAACACAACTTTTTCCTTTAAAGTTTATTAGACAGAAATTATTGCGTTGATATGAAGAAACGCGCCTTCAGAGTGGCCGCGCGGTCTGAGGCGTGGTCTTGTGCCGTTTGGTTTGGGTTCGAATCCCACTCAAGCCATGGATGTTTTTCTGTGTTGTGCTGTCCTGTGCACAGGTAGAGGCCTTGTGACGGGCCGATCCCTCGTCCAAGGAGTCCTACCAAAATGTCTATAGATCGAGCCAACGAAAAGTTGGGACCCGCAGTGCTCAGGCACTTGAAGAACGGGTCGTTCCCAGTACCCAGTAATAGCTGAGCATCAAGATCAGATAGCTTATTTATTACCAGTTTAATGGAAATGTGTTCTAACCTGTAAATATCTACAAAAATATTATCATTGGCAGAGTTGGAGTTATTTTGAATTCTTGTGGGAAAACTAACTGTAGGTGTAGGATTAAACGTTGCTAAACGAGAATTTAGACATTGCTTACGGCAGCTTTCAGAGAGATAGTCAATATTTATATCCCCACAGATGACAAATTCCGTTTACGGTTTGTAAAGGTAGTCCATAATGCTGTTTAACTTGTTAATAAATGTCACCTGTTGGTGCTCTGTATATTACTAAAAACATAATTTAGACAAATTTGTACCAAATTACACAGCACAGCATTCTACAATTACGTTATTATAATATTCTATTTCAAGCGCTCTGTCTTCCAGTGAACTAGGCTCAAAATATTTCTTTGTACGTCAAGTGTCCGGACGACTCTATTATGGAGATATTTTGTGACTTTGTAATAGACAGAGACGAAAATCTTGGTGGCTTTGATTGCTGTCCTCTGAGTTGTAGCGCTGTGCAGTCTGGAAGAAGCTTACCAAGGTTTGAGAGGACCCTGAGGGCTTCATCGTCGCCTTGTTGATAAAGACAGGAAGGACATATGAAATGTTGGTAAAATAAGACTGCCAGAAATTACAAAGGATTTCTATCTACTCAGCTGTAAAGCTTAATATTATTATTAAGTGATAAGTAACATCATTGCTGAAAAGAAACTTTCTTTCAGAGACTGTTTACATCGTTGTAGAAGACCTCTATTTCATTTAGTTGTCATTGGAAGGTTTGCCTTTTTTATTTGAGTTGTTCGTACTTGCAATGACAAGCATTCTGAATAAGAGTTTCAGAACTGATTATGGCTGTACATTAAAAAAGTCTGTGTACTGTTTCACAAAGTTTTAGAATTTTAAACTTTACACTGTGGTGTGTAGTTTCTAAATTAGTTAACTGGTGTAAATTAATTGGAATTGTAGTAATCTGCGTTATGACAGTTTGTAGTCCTGTTTGTGGTTACCAAGGTTTTGCAGAAACCTATCACCTCCATCTTAAATCCTGACTACATGGCTTAATACCGTGGAAGACTGTGGCCCAGATTTTCACTGTTATGAAAGCCTCATCTCATGTTGATTTAAATTATGTCTGGAATAAATATTTGTTGAATAACTGCAAATCATGGAAAAGTGAAATATGTAATTTTCTCCAGCCTGCTGTCATTTCTTTGGCGTTCAATTCAAACATTCCCTTCATCGCCCAATTCTCGAACACTCCGAGTATTGCTCTTCCCTTAAGCTGGGCTGATCAAGTATTTTGTACGGTGAAGAAAGTCTGAAGGCACTTCATTTTACGATGCGCGTTCTCAAAAAGGGAAATAGTAACACTAAAATTCTAGCCTACACGTCACTAGTGCGTCCGATTCTGGAATATGGGGCGGCGTGCTGGGATCCTTACAGGGAGTTAGAACGGGTGCAAAAGAAAGCATGTCAATTTGCATATCATAGGAACTGAAAGATAGCACGTATGTAGTAAGTATGCTTCTTGAACATTTATGTAAGTCACTAGACAGTTCACAATAACAACAAATTCCATCATCTAATTCCCTTAAACATGCTCGGAGCAGCAAAGTCTCTTATTTCTTTCTTCTTGGCAAAATCAGGAGCAAAACATTTCCACAGTCACCCTGTATCTGGTAGGATGATCGTTCACCTCTGCTTAGGCATGTGAACGTGAGGCCAGTAATCAAGCTAGTCGGCTTTGGCTCTCAGAGGGCTGTTTCGCCATGGATTATTATAGTAAAATAGAAACTGACTCTGGCTGCAGAAGGTGCTACTGGTATTCGCATTGTGTTAGTATGGTGTTTGGACGACAAGATACAGTCTGACACTTAGATAAAAAATATTTTATGGAAATACTTTATAAATTTAAAATATCCACAAAGTGCAAATATGAAAATTAAAGAGTTTCAATCCAAATTAATTGGCATTTAAGGATCATAATTCTTTTGTTAAATAGCAAAAAACTAGCAAAAGAACATAATTAGATGGTATGGGCAATGGTTTATTAAGAATGAATGATAGACAAATCCCAAAGAAGGCTTGCAACATGAAAGTGAAAGGAAAATGTTCACAATGGAGGCTGTGATAAAGATCGGAATGTGTGCCAGGATGTAGGCGATAGAGTGGCGAAATATGGGTTATTTGTTTCATAGTGCTTTGTGCTAATTTAATTGTGCTGTAGTTTGCGATCCTAGCTGTCCTCTCGCGGCGTCGCTTTCATAAACTATTCGAAGATTTTTAGGTTATGAATATGCTTGTTAGTTGGTTTCTTATAGATGAAGTTGGTAGGAGCTTTTTGGCCTTCATATGTCTGTAGTTCCTGACATTAATAAGAGGGAAGATGTCACTAATGGCAGTCACGGAAGTAATCTTCAGCAACCCCGTTGCTACTTATGAGTTTACAATCTGTGGAGTGGTATTTCAAGCAGCATTTCGTTCGGCAGTGCAATGGAGTGTGCGCGGACGGACATGTACTTCAGTGATGAGGTGGGTAGATGGCAGGAGAGCTTTTTCTTAACCTACATATTAATAAGAAGGAAGATGTAACTAATGGTAGTCACGGAATTACTCTTCAAACCCCGTTGCTGCTTATGTGATTACAATCTGAGGAGCAGTATCTAGTGGCAAATATGCCAGAAGCATTCACGAGCAGAAGAGGTATGTGCATATTACACTTAGTTACATCCTCATTGTCTCTCATTTCCTAAATTGTGAGCCTCTTGTACAGGCAATGTTATTGTGGACTTGCTTGATTTATAAATTGTATGCAATCTGAACTGTTCAAGTAGTTTTATGTGGAGTGTTGTTTTGTAGGAGATCATGATGCAGTACTTGTGTTGTTGCTGATTTCACGGTTGTTGTGAAAGGCAGAAATCTTGTTATCACAAGTGAGGGACAAGTTCTGCCCATTGAAAAGATTGGTCGTATTGCAGTTGTCAGGGGCCATGCTGTTGAACAGTTTACTTTCAAGTCAAGACTTTGTCATTATGTGTATTCTCTTCAGGTATGTATATTGTATTTGTTTTTGCCCATTACTGGGTACAGGTGTCATAACAAGAAAGACGCAAGATTACTTCCCTCGTAAAAACACAGATACACAGAAAATAAAATATTAATTTTGTAGTTTTAAATCTAAATGCAGTTTGTTCCTAGTTATTCTTTATTCTGGCATACTTCTTCAAGGTTGTTGGTTTGTTTGTTGAGGTTCGTCATCCTCGAATTATAATCTGTTTTGATGATTTAGATACTTGTGTTGCTGTAGATCTCTTTTTTTCCCCTGTTAACTCATGTTTTACAAAATTAAACAAAACTTTTGTCACTTACTCTGATGTGACCCTTCTGACATCGTCCTGTTTTACATTCGAACCACTTCCAGCAACAGAATGCTACTTTGTCATACAGCAAGTACGCACTAAAGAATAGATTGTCTGCTCACACAATTGATAGTGACACTATGCAGTCTGAAAAGATTCAGTGCTTTGCATTGCTGATGATGTAAACATTTTGTCATACATTCTAAATGAGGGAAAATCCTTATTTTATACATAAGCATTTGTACTAGCTCTTATTTGGTTGCTACTAGGAATACTGCTTTCTGTGGACTGTAACTGCTTATAGATAAAGACAAGATGTTTCACAGAATTTAACAACTTCACAGCTTAACATATTTATCGAAATACCATGCAATGCTGAATAAAACTTGCACTCTGAATTTTATGGCACTTACAAGAGCAAATTAGTATTTGAATTAAACTAATATTGACTGATAAATTATATTAATGTATGTAATTTATTGTGAAATGACAACCAACATGAAAAATATTAAACTAAATAAAAGATGGATTTACTCTATTCATTATGACAATTAATTATTTCCTTGCGTGATTTAAAGTTTTCATGGCGGTGGTGATGTTGGCAGCTCCTGTGAATGATGTTGCCAGGCTTACTGCTTTATCTTGTATATTCTCCTTTGTGTTATCCAAATCATATTCTCTTATGATGAGCATCCAGTCATGTAAAAATGTTATATAAGAGATGTGCAAGGTATTTGTAAGGATACTGTTTCATCATTTAAGCAGTTCATTATGACATAGATGTAGTGTTCATTTCAGTGTTTTTATATAAATTACATAAACACTCATTTATCAATACAATTCAACAGTGATGATGATAATGATATAATTCAGTCCTTTGAAGTATGTCCTCTATGTTACGTGTGTATTCTAGGCCACATTACATCAGTTCCTGTATGGACTGAATTCGTGTTCACCAGACACACTCCTGAAAGTTGGGGCAGCGTATCCTGAAATGGCAGTACAGGAGAAAGCTGTTGACACGTTTGTTGAGCTCCTGAGGAAGGACCAGGTACTTATTTGATGGTATTCAACTACTGACAGGATTGAAAAATATAAGATTGCTGTTTAAAGAATTTTATCTGTTGGGGTAGTTGGAGGATTGTTTTCATTTTTGAGGTTAGTGTTTACAAATGGAAGAAAACCCAGAACCCTGTGAGTAATAAAGCTAACTTCTAGACCATGGTAAAAGTATCCATGAAGATAGTGAAAATTAATTAGGTAACAAATTCTTTTAAATCAATTGTTCAGTAGTTACAGGTTACACTGAAGTCTGATGACACATATGACAAAACTAAAGTAACTTATGATTGCTATTTTTGTGCTAAACTAATAATAATGTATACCATTGTGTAACTTGGAATATTTTAATGTTAATTGATTCATTATTTTGTTCACAGCTTGATGAAAATGTCACAGCTGAGGCTTTGGAACTCTGTGTTGCCTATTTCAACACTGTTTATCCAGTACTGAGACTAAAATGAACCAAACCTATCTCCTGGGAGATAGTGGAAGGGCCTTGTCATCAGCGTGCGACAGGTGCTGCTGTGATCAAGACCTTAATACAGGTATTGTTCCCTCCTGTGAATGAATACAGTGAAACTCATTGTTACGAAGTGCTGTTAACTCACCAGAAAAGTTGTAGATCATGGGAAATGGATAAGTTGCTATACTTTCCAGACTATGAGATGCACCAGAATAGAAGACATGTCCAAGTTTTAGAGCGAAACTTTCACGAAAATAACTACTATACCTCTGGACTATTTGGTTTATACAAATGTTAGGCAGCATTTTCCAGAAAAGATTAATACTGCAACAGATTTCAACATCTTTCACTTGTTTTAAACTATTAATTTGAAGTAATCAAGAATTAGTGCTACTTTTTCCCATGTAAATTATTATGTGAGGCTATAATACTATTTGTATATTCATGTACATGAGATGCAGGATATTTCATTAATGACTGACACACATTTGTGCCATAGTGTGTAAGAAACGCTTCCAAACGAGTGTGTAAGACATTGCATACTCCCCCCCCCCCCTTTCCATCCAGCAAAAGTGATGGAAACTTTGCAGGACTTAGTAAAGGCTTCCCTTCAGCAAATTGCACTTGGTCTTTATAAAATATGTGACTTAGGCAAGTAGAACAAATTTATATTACTGGACTACCTTTTACATGTTCTTTACAAGAAATGCATCAGTTGAATGGGGGAATTGTTTGTTGTATTTGGAGACCCACATGGTCCCACACCTTCAATTTCGGCAATATGACTTTGACTTCTTGTATGAATCGTATACTGGGTAATTCAGCATGACAACCAACAGGACGGACATTGTGGCGTTAAGAGAGATAGATAGCACTGACGCAAGATTGACCTACGAAATCACGCACTGTCACACACTATGCGTAATTAAACATGAGGTAATCACCGGCGAAAGTGTAAGTCATTCAAACCATCCACCAATCGGAGGACAATATTCGGATTTCACACTGCCAGTTGTACTACTTTTATGAGCATAAAAGAAGGCGAATTTCAAACGGTATTCTTCAAGACGAGCAGCAGGAAAGCCAACACTAACATGCATGCTGTGCACTGTGGTCATCGTATGTGAGTATTGTCTGTAATTCTGCTCACTGAAACGTCACTAAAAGTTATTAAAGTCAATCAGAGCTAGTAAAATACTGCTGGAAATTGTTACAGAGTATCAGTTTAGGTACTGGTTCTAGTTGAGTAAGTCATAGGTTAAGTACAGGTTAGTCATATATTATATTATGGTTATAGGGTTTATATGTGTATATTGGGATAATCAGTAATTATTGTGTAACTACTTGTGTAGAATCATTTGAATTATTCGTGTAAAATATATAATCATATTATTAGAAGCATAGTTTAATTAATTAACGGCCACCACTCGTCTTACCCACCTCCAATATCACCACCACGCAGGTGTGTATACAGCAGTGATGAGCCCACTGCCTGGGCATAATTTCTACTCAATCCTGATTTGTCTGCTAGAAGCTTTATTAGATGCAGTAACTAAATATGCAATTTACTGAAAATGGTTCATTTTCGTGCGTGTTCCAATAATTATAAACGTGATTGAACATCCCAGTTGAAGGTTTTCACAAATTATGACACTCAGAAAGTTGTTTATGCATTTAGATATTTTGTGTATTTGATATGTAAAACAGTCCCTCTTTTAAGTGAAAACTTCTGAATTGTAGTGTGTGTGGTATTTGAAAGGTACAATAAATTGGACATAATTCTATGACATCCTGAATTAAACTACGTAGGTTTATTTATGCGTTGTTAATGTGACTGTAAACTTTCTCGCAGGCAGAGCCATTGGAACTAGAAGCAACACGAGAAAGGATTGAAGCACTGCTGAATCCAGAGTGTCAACAAATGAAACAACTTTAACTGCAGAATATCAGACTGCGAGATAATTTAGTGAGGTAAGAAATCGCAAATCGGACAAGTAGATGGGCGATGCTGTAAATTCAATCAACATCCATCAGGCTTTGCTATTTGCACTGTTTATGTCTCTCTGACAAGTGCACTCATTAAGTTGCCATGTGGTATTAGACTTATGACAGTTGAATGATAATGGTAACAAAAATTGTTTGGTAAAGTTGCCCCTGTGCCAAAGTACCATGCCTTAAAGCTGCATTTATTGTTAACATTGAAACTAGATGGAGATGAGTGGGTAGCATCATGCTTAGTGTGCTTTACTCACAGGGTATGAACCCTGTTAAATCTTAAATAAGAGGTTTTCTTAGTCCCATGTCCAGTCTTTGGATATAGTGGTAGCAAGGAGAAAAATTGCTGCCTCTGCCAGGAATCAAACATCAGTTGTCCTCTGTGGCATCTTTCATGCGGTCGGTGCCATGTGTGGGCATCCCGCGCCATTTTCGTTAGCCGAGTCCTGACCACGACATGCCCGTCAGGAACAGAGCTAGGGCACACAGAGTTCATAAGCTGGTACTTGGAGCCCATGATGGACTTAACTTCGGTACGTCAAATTATACCTTCGTCCGTCAGTCACGTGTTGGAGACCGTACTCTCTGGACGACTTTTAAGGGGTCTGAGCTGGACTTCGTCTACGTCATGCATGGGTCATGTGCTAACAGCATATATTTCGTCAAGCAATAAATACAGCCACAGACACAGTTTTAGGTGGCTGCAACGAGAAAACCTTTCCAGGCGGAATATTTGTGCTTGATTTCTTTCGCACTTTTGTTTTGCCACAGAAACCTGGTCGAACAAATTGAGCAGTAAAAACATTACAATTAATTAACACACATTAGTGTGATTACTGAAAGAGTGTGCATTAAGCACTCAGGGTTAGTCACATCAAAACTCAACAGTGAAACAAAATTTGCTTCAAGCATGTGACGTACATCAACAACTAACAGAAATTCAAACATGGCCGGGAGAAGAATCATTCATTACTTTTTAGTTTAATGCACTCTCCATTTTAAACGGCGTCCAGATACGTGCATGAAGCCAGCCACGAACGTGTAATAAAAGGGCTCAACCCCGCTCTGTTCTTGTACACACAAGAAATTCTGCCCGCCTCTTCAAGTCTTTGCTTTGGTCTGTTCACCCAAGATGTGATCGATCATTTCGTTCGGTGGTGCAGTGGAGTGTTGGCGGACGGACATCTACTTCAGTGCTGATGTCGGTAGATGACAGGAAAGTTCGTCGGTGCGCATATAACGATCATTGAATATCCCTCGTGCTCCTGCGGTGGCGGGATTTGTTAGCTGATTTTCAGACGTTGCCGTCCTTGCGTATGAGAAAATGGCGCAGCTGCTGTGGTCCTCTTGTGTTTTTCCGTCGGCGTGATTGTGGGACGCATTCTCAGTCCAGTGCAGATTTTTTATTTATTATGAAATAAATAATTAATAGTTTGTGAAAGGAATTTAAGTGTAGGTCATGCATTGTGTAGTCACCTCTCACCAGCCCATAGCTAATTCCTTTATTGTCTGAGCAAACAAAAGTATTTATTGTTAATTAACTATATTATTAAACCCACACTAATCTTAGCATCACAACACAAGACAGTTCTTCGTGAAAATAATCTTACAATGTCACACTGTTATTGTGTAACACGCTTTTATAGGCCGTTCGGTGGGACAAGAGCTATGGCCTTGAGATGTGCAGTGTATTTGCAGCTCGAACAGTGGGTGGGGTGAAGCCGGAGCTCAGTTACAAGCCAGACGCGACCGAGTTCACTTCGTGTGGTAAATTCCATTTCAAAAACATTGAACCATTTATAATTAGGCCTGTCATATTCATCGCTGTTGGTTTTACTCAGCACGAACAGAATGGAAAGCGTGGACAGAGGTGTAAAGAAAGCCAAAGTAGAGAAATGGTGATAAGTGTTTACAGTTTTATGAAGAAAGAAGCTGACAGCGGCAATGTGATTAACGTTAATCAAATACAAAATCGTGTTCCTGAAGCTACTGGTGTGTCTATAAGTACTCTGAAACGCATTCTAAAAGAGTAAGAACATAATAAACGAGTGGGAAAAGAATTCGGCACACCTCACAAGAAACGACCAAGAAGGAAAATTGAAACTGATGTAGATGATTTTGACAATTGTGTAATTCAAAGAACGATAAACGAATTTCACACTACACAAGGCGAGCGTCCTACTTTAAAATCATTGTTATTAAGAAAAAGATTAACTTCAGTGGCGGGAAGTGGGCTCTTTGGAAAATAATTAGAGATTTAGGCTTCAGGTGGAGGAAATCCGAAAGTAATAGAAAAGTTCTCATCGAAAAGGATGATATTCGTACAGCAAACCTGTCTTATTTGAGAAATATAAGTCGTTACAGAAATGAGACGACAGTGATACCAACAGTTGTAGCAGTAGTGAGGAAGAGGAGAGGGAGGAAGAAGTTGCAGAAGAAGATGATGGGGAATTAAGTGGAATTGAAGCTTTGTAAAATGTGCATCAGCCTGCACTGATGTTTTTGTGTTTAGTAGTACAGAGAAATCTGTTCCCCTCCGTGCCCTACTCCCGCTAGCAGACAGCGTCAGTACCCTCCCTTCACAGCTCATGTCTGAGCGAACGACTAATACTCTCTGATGATCTCGTTTCATTCTAGCTCTAATCAATGTTTTATAACATTGAAACAATTGTGACACTTTCTGGATAATACATCAGGTCTGACCTGCACCAAGTGATGCACCACTTGATGTTTTTATGCTCATAATATTCAGTTTCAGAGACAAATTGGTATCCCAGCAGTTACTAATTATTCCTTTGCATGTATGTTGTTACAGAATGCGGGACCTGTCTGCTCACGAGAAGCACGAGTTTCAAAAACTGCAGAAGGATCTGGATCTAAGGAAGTCTGAGATTGCCGAGCTTGCTCGCACTAAAGAGAAACTGAGCTCAAGAGTAGAAGAAATGGATAACCAAATTTCTGATTTGCAGGAGCAGGTATGCAGTTCAGGTGCACTCTTACTAAGGTGCTGCTAGTGTGTCTTGTTTGCTGTTTAAGTCACATATTTCCTCATTGTGTAATATCCTAAATTATGGATACTTCATTTTCAAGCACTGTAATTTGTGTTATTTCCTTAAATTAAGGGATTATATTTCATAAGCATAGGAAAGATATTTAGAGAACAGGTCTAACTTAGGTTGATTCAGCTCTGGGGGGCAGAGGAAATGGTTCAACAATTGGCAGACTCCAAACTTACCCTTGAAGAACGTGTGAAGGATTTGGAAGAAGCCGTAGCAGATTTAGAGGCCTTGCAAGACGTGAATCAACAGCTCCAAGAAGGTAGCCGAGAACTGAAAGTGGATCTTGCTAATTTTGTCCATGACAAATGAGAAGAAATTTATGGGCGAGTTACTGCAGTGTTTCTTAGTCTTTTTTACATGGTTTTACACTGAAATATAGTTCAGTATTTCTCAGCACATGTACTGTTGTAAAATTATGTGTATGTATGCACATTTATGCAGAAATCATATTCAGTTTTCTTTCACACTTGAAAAAATTTGTTGATTGACATTTTAAGACCAAGTAATAAATGATAAAAGTTACAGAAAATAAAATATTAGTTTTACTGTGGTTATTCTGAAAATATTGATGCTACTGCCTGTGTTTAAGAGAATTACACAATTATATATTCCAGACACAGCGAGAAAAGGAAGCAGCTTTAGAAACACTGGCAGACCGAGAAATTACCATTGCCAAGTTCTGTGAACTGGTCCAGCAGAGTCAGGAGCTGCAGCAACGGTTGGAGAGGGAATCCACAAAACCTGTTTGTGCTCTTCCAGAGATCCTAGATTTTAAGGCATGTGTTTTCGTATTTTGTAGAAAGAAAATGTGAACTGTTTCTTGTAGGCGTTTAGTATGTCACAGTTTGTGGGTTTCACCTGAAATTGTTAGGGAGAATGAAAAAGTATGAGCTAATTGGAATGGTTGGAGACAGAGTGCAGCAGTGTCTTATATGTGAGAGAGTGTTTAGGTGCCATGGTAGATTTAAACAGATGTTAGTAATGCAATATATACCATGCGGAGTTATATGTCAACACATGTTATTTGCTGGAGGATTAACTATCTGGTAACAGAATTTGAAGGTTGAACACCTGTAATGACAAAACCTGTCATTGGACATGATACTGATCCACTTCAATTCATTCATTTCATTGAGATTATTTTAATATTATCCTGAGTTAGAAGGTTGGTTAAATTTGACTGAATTTTCCTCAGTGTCTCTGGGTGAATGCCAATACAGTACCTGAAAAAAGGATATCATTTGCTATTATATTCCAATTTTATTCAGTACACTAAATAATCTTTGCAGTTAAACCACTGTCATTAAATAAAGTAAAAGTCAGACAGTTCCATCCTCTTACCTTTTCCTGGGTCTTCCAGGAGGATTCTCCACCAAAATTCAGTGTATATTAATTTATGATAATTATAATTTTATTGCCATAACAGTATTAGCTGAGGTGTGATGTACCAGTAATAATAGTTTTGTTCCTTTAGAAAATGTTTACAGAAAGTAAAGCCCATAAAAAGGCAATTGATTTGGAGCTTCGATGCCTTGATGTTCAGCAGTCAAATCAACACGTGCAGTATCTAGCGGCAAATATGCCTGAAGCATTCACGAGCAGGGGAGGTATGTGCGTGTTGCACTTAGTTACATCCTCATTGTCTCTTGTTTCCTAAATTGTGAGCCTCTCGTACAGGCAATGCTTCGTTCTTTCATAACAGGAGTACCTCCGTTCAAGTAGATTTATGTGGAGTGTTGTTTTGTAGGAGACCATGATGCAGTACTTGTGTTGTTGCTGATTTCACGGTTGTTGTGAAAGGCAGAAATCTTGTTATCACAAGTGAGGTACAAGTTCTGCCCATTGAAAAGATTGGTCGTATTGCAGTTGTCAGGGGCCATGCTGTTGAACAGTTTACTTTCAAGTCAAGACTTTGTCATTATGCATATATTGTATTTGTTTTTGCCCATTACTGGGTACAGGTGTGATAACAAGAAAGACGCAAGATTACTTCCCTCGTAAAAAAACAGATACACAGAAAGTAAAATATTAATTTTGTAGTTTTAAATCTAAATGCAGTTTGTTCCTAGTTATTGTTTATTCTGGCCTACTTCTTCAAGGTTGTTGGTTTATTTGTTGAGGTTCGTCATCCTCGAATTATAATCTGTTTTGATGATTTAGATACTTGTGTTGCTGTAGATCTCTTTTCTTCCCATGTTCACTCATGTTTTACAAAATTAAACTAAACGTTTGTCACTTACTCTGGCGTGACCCTTCTTACATCTTCCTGTTTTACATTCGAACCACTTCCAGCAACAGAATGCTACTTTGTCATACAGCAAGTACGCACTGAAGAATAGATTGTCTGCTTACACAATTGATAGTGACACTATGCAGTCTGAAAAGATTCAGTGCTTTGTATTGCTGATGATGTAAACATTTTGTCATACATTCTAAATGAGGGAAATAACCTTATTTTATACATAAGCATTTGTACTAGGTCTTATTTGGTTGCTACTAGGAAAACTGCTTTTTGTGGACTGTAACTGCTTATAGATAAAGACAAGATGTTTACACAGAATTTGTATGGAAACATTTTGTCCTAACCCATTTAGACTCTGAAGAAGTATCATTAATTATTTCTGTGGAAAGTGAAAACTGGTATCACATTTTTCCCAAAGTGTTTTATTTCTGTATATTATATGTTTAGAAAAGTGGTTCTCAAACAATAGTTTTGTCTGGGCCATATTCACTTTTACATAACATTTACTTATAATTATGCCAAAATCTAAGTAGACTGATAATTTTTTTAACGTCTTGTTTCCTTTGTTTCTTCTGTGAAACATTCCACAAGTTCTAAAAGTAACATAATAAAAAGTAGAAGTGCAGGTAGAATAAGAATATTCTACTGGTTTATCCCCTCAGAATATTCTCCTATTAAATCCATACAGTTCTACCATTGGTGCTAACCAAACAGTAAAGAGTTTTTGAAGATCATTTTGAGTGCTGCTGTTTAATGTCTTGAATTTAGTGTATATGGTATCCTTTTAAACAGTTCTTGAGTTTGAGAAATAAAAAAATTGTTAGGAGGCAAGAAGAATAGAGGTTTGATTATTGTTATCTATGTTGTATGTTGGGAAACCTGAAGGGAAGAGACCGCTGGGGAGACCTAGATGTAGATGAGAGGATAATCTATGGGAGGTAGGAGTTGAAGGAAACTGGATTTTGTTGGCCCAGGACAGGGTCTGGTGGAGGGCTTTGGTTAATTCGGTGATGAACCTTCAGGTTCGGTAAGCCATCTAGTTAGTTAGTTAGTTAGTTATGTTGTATATTATTCATATCAAGTTGAAATTTCAAATAGGTTTCAAATTTTAGAGACAAATGAGGATAATGAAAGTGTGGACATCAACAGGGAGTGGGAAAATGTCAGAAACTGCATCAAAATTTCAGCAAAAGAGAAACTAGGATACTACAGGAGAAAGCAAAATAAACCGTGGTTTGATGAAGAATGTTCAAAATTAATAGATCGAAGGAAGCAAACAAAATTTCAATGGTTGCAGAACCCAAACAAAACAAATGCGGATAATCTATGTAACGTGAGACGTGAGGCTAGTAGAACCTTTAGGAATATGAAAAGGGAATACCTGAAGGGCAAAATTGCTGAACTTGAGACAAATAATAAGGAAAAAAACATCAGAGACCTGTACAGAGGCATTAATAACTTAAGAAAGGATATCAACCCCAGACCAATTTGGTAAAGGATGATCATGGCAGTTTGCTTGCAGATCCAATAAAAATTGTGAATAGGTGGAAAAATTTCTTTAGCGAGCTCTTAAATGTTCATGAGACTGGTGATATTAGACAGATTAAAATGCATACAGCTGAACTGTTGGTGCCAGAACCTAGCTTAGATGAAGTGGAACTAGCCATTGGGAAGTTGAAAAGTTATAAATCTCCAGGAATTGATCAGATTCCGGCCGAATTAATTAAAGCAGGTGGCAAAGGGTTGCATATGAGGATCCATAAGCTTATTCAGTTAATTTGGGATAAGGAAGAGATGCCACAACAATGGAAGGAATCTATAATTATTCCTATTCATAAGAAGGGGGACAAGACTGAGTGTGGTAATTACCGAGGAATATCGCTGCTATCAACCTCATACAAAATTGTATCCAACATTCTTTTGGCAAGATTAACCCCATATGCGAATGAAATTATTGGGGATCATAAGTGTGGGTTCAGACGAAACAGATCAACGATTGATCAGATCTTTTTCATTCGTCAGATACTAGAGAAAAAATGGGAGTTCGGTGGGACCGTACATCAGTTATTTATAGATTTCAAAAAAGCCTATGACTCTGTGAAGAGAGAAGTGCTATATAATATTCTTATTGGATTTGGTATACCAAAGAAGCTAGTGGGTCTAATAAAAATGTGCTTAAATGAAACCTGTAGCAAAATTCGAGTAGGTAAATATGTATCTGAGACATTCCTCATCAAGAACGGTCTAAAACAAGGAGATGCTTTGTCTTCCTTGCTCTTTAACTTTGCGCTAGAATATGTTATCAGGAAGGTCCAAGATAGGCAGGAGTGTTTTCAATTGAATGGGACACATCAGCTATTGGCATCTTCTGATGATGTTAATTTATTGGGGGACGATATAAATACAATAAAGAGGAACGCAGAAGTTTTACTAGAGGCTGGTAGACAGGTGGGGCTGGAAGTAAATTCAGAAAAAACTAAGTACATGTTAGTATCTCGTCATCAGAAGACGGGCGGGCAAAATTATCTTAGGTTGGCTAATAAATCCTTTGAAAGGGTTACAAAGTTCAAATATTTGGGAACAACAATAACAAATCAAAATGATACTCGTGAGGAAGTTAGGAGGAGACTAAATTTCGGAAATGCTTGCTACTTCTCAGTCCAAAATATTTTGTCTTCCCGTCTGATTTCTAAGAACCTGAAAATTAAAGTATACAAAACAATAATCTTGCCTGTTGATTTGTATGGGTGCGAAACATGGTCAATTTCATTGACATTACTGTGTTAAGCATTTCGTGCACAAACATGGGTCCACATTTTCGCGTTCCGCTCTTTTGTTATGGCAGTGCGCGTCAGTGTGGACCGGCTTTAAGAGGCCGAGACTTAAAAATGAAACTTAAAGATAAAAAGAAGGAGACAGAGCTAAGACTCGAGAACAAGTGTCCATATCCAGAAAATCATTCCTTACCGAGCGTATTTTATTAGCCACGTGATTAATTGTCGTTGAACTAACATTCAATATGACACTCCTGTTTCGATCTTTACTTTTTATGTATGAGGGGATGGTTATTCATGTAATAAATGGTTCAAATCCCTCTGAGCTTAAGATTATGGCAGAGCAGATCTCTATTTATCCACCTGTCCGAAAGTCCATCCACCTGTCTTTATTATCCAGATTTTCCGCTTAAAACACAGTAACTAAGTACAACAGCAGAGCATACAGGCTTGGATTCAAACCGGTAACCGGCCGAGTACGAACCCCATTCCACAGCGCCCAGTTCCCAAGCCGCGCGTCGCTGCCTGACCTTACCCTGAGCTTCGTTGCTTGGTTCTCAGCTTCAATAACAAATATAATGCTCCATGAGCTGTGATCTACTGGGGCAAACCACGGAAGTCTAGAATACTTTTCCAGAAGTCAGAGTTCTTGAACAGCCCAGCGACTATTACATTGTCAAGAAGCATTCTGTTCTACAGTTTGTTTCGCAGACAAATCTAGAGCTGAAAACGTGACTAAAGCAGTCCTAATGTATTTGAATACATTTATACAAAGACTGAATAATGGCTACAGAATTTCATGAAGCTAAACCTACGATGACTCAAGTTTGTGGGCCCTCAGATTTTAACTGGGAAACTTGGATGTTTCCAAGTTAATGTATGTTCAATAATTCTCTTGTGTTTGGATTATTTACGACCCGAAATTTGGTCAATGGCATTTATGCAGTGTCACAAACGCCTACATTTTGCGTTTTGGAGGAATGCTTTTGTGCTGAAAAGCTTGAAACATTGGGTTCTCGGTTAGTAACAGCGGAGGGATACAGAGTGACATAACGTGGGAACCGTGGCGCGTCATTTGCTTGTCTGGTTGTGACGTCACTTACCCCAGGTTAAAATTTATATAATTTTGTGTGTGTCGAACTTTAAAACCCAAATAATAGGCGTACTAAATATATTTAGTGACGTCTGCACTTACTGCGTTGATTTGATCATTAAATGCCGTCCTTTTGTTAGATTTAGCTTGAACCGTCACTGGATGTCAGGTGGGGTGACATCTTACGGGCGAAATCGTTCTTCATTTTTTAATCGCGTAACAACATCAGACAGCCATTAGCCTTCGTAAGGGTAAGACGTGAGCCTGCCTGCAGTCTATCTTGGCCTACATCGTACGAATCTTGTATTGTAGAATAAGCAACTAGTGTTCATAAGTTTTATTAAATAGTTTACGTAAAATTAATTGTGATTTCGTATTAATAGAGACAAATTAAATGTTCTCGGACTCGTCCAAAAGCTACTTCACTTTAGTTTGTATAGTTGGATAAAAAGTAGCTCGTGGTGTATACAAATTAGGTCGTGTGAAACAATGAAGAGGTGTTCGCTAAAAACGTCGTAACAGTTTCGTGATTTGAAATAACTTCGACTTTGATTTCACGTTGCTCGGTCAAGAATTGCAAAATCATTATTCACGATATTCATTCCAACATGGAGAATTACGTGCGAAGTTTGTAGCCATTATGGCTTGTTTTTGCGATGCAGAAATTTTAAATATTCAAGTCATTCAGAAATGAAGAACTTTTCCAAAATATTAAATTTGTTTGCCGACTTTTGAGCACGTACACAAAATTACTGCTGACCAGTGGCTTTGTAATCCGCTTGGCCTATAGGAACTGTACCGAGTACACATTAATATAAATAATTAATTAGTTGCGAAAGTGGTAAACATTTTGATTTTTCCGAGTGTTGTATTTTTTCGCCGACATGAATATTCAAGCTGATCTGAATCATATTACATATTAATAATGAATGAGTTTTGGAAAGTTTCTAGAAGTTTGTCTTCAATATTCTGACGAACGTTTGGGAATGAAATTAATTGTTGATTGTCATTCTTATGATCTAGTCTAAAAATTCAGTGGTCCCATTGTAAAGTTCTTGTCGTAGTTTCATGAAAATAATTTTAAATGCACTTGAGGAGATACTTAAATAATTATTGTGATAATATTATGTCAGTTCGGTTTCATATAATTTGATGAGTACATTTCAGTCAAATAGGGTTACGATGCACTCAGATGTCATTGCTAATATTAAATAGTTTTGTTTTCATATTTATAATCAGCTCTTTACATGTGACATTACCGTAAAATGACCTCGCTCGGCGCACTGCTTGTTGCATCCGGAAGGCTCTCGGATAGATTCCAGAGCTGGTACAGAAGGTTTCGTGTTTTTATTCAGTTTCTCACTGCATCTTATATTATACTTTATTTTCGAAGCTGCATAAGGATGCGAGCACTTTTTATGCTGATCCTGGGATGTTCCAGATTTCGGATGCGTGCAATAGAATGACGGACAATTGTCTTCCTGTGATTAAATGAAAAAGCTAATTGCACTTGAGGAATGTGAAATTCTTTTCTTAGGATGTCTGCACCATTCCATCCCTTCAAACTACGCTACATTTTATCTTTACGTCGATACGTTAAATGATTTGTTACATCTTTGCAGCTTTTCCTGTACTCTCGCTTAAAATAATCCCATTATCCTTAGAATCAGTAATTCTTCCACTATTTCATTTTCCAGGATAGGAAACCAGCGGCGCGTCTCATGAACACTTTTCATCTCCTCGTAATCTCCCGTCGTTTGTTTTACTTAGGCTACGAAGTCTAAACTGCAGTGCGTTTAAAAAGTTCGGTTCATTGTATTCAGGATTTGTACAAAACTTGAAACATGTTCGCCTGCACCAACAAATTATTCCCCATTATAGCCAAGGTTCTTGGGTAGTGACTGAGTAAGAGCAGTAACTGTCAAATCCGCTGCTGCTGACGTCACGTAAATTAAACATTGATATAAAATTATTTGATGGCAGACTCCACACACGAATCGTACAAGTTATCATTCTTTCTGCATGACTAACTCACTAATAAACCTAATAATTCTTTCCTTCTGTGTGCATGGCCGGCGAACACTAACTTTTCATGATTTGTACGTTCTCGTGTGCCCCTGCCATCCGTTGCTTCTTTGAATGTAGAGAAATTTTAAATTTCGTTTCGTGAAAGAGCTTAAGAATGAACTTCAATCGAATTCAAGACAGTAAACAAATAGGACCAAAGGTGTCCCCACACACAAATTCAAGGAATATTATAAAGAGTAGTATGATAATATTAAAAATGTCGCAAAATATGTTACGTGTGATGGGTAGTTGGACAGAACCTTCTATTTAATGTGTTTTGTTCTGAGGTTTCGGTCAGGATTACCACAGTGAAGTTTGCAAATGTTGAACACAGCTTCCATATCAGGTGATATGTTATCCTGACATTTCAATAAGAGCTCTTAATTAATTTACATCTCGACGCTGTGGCTCTCTGTCCCTGTTCCAACTTCTCGATTCTCTTCCACGTCTTCATACATTACAACGTTTTCTGGAAATTCACTGCCACAAAAGAACACGGAAGTTAATTCTCGTCACCAGAAAAACCGAAATTCTACCCCTAGTCCGAACCATTTAACTTAAATTCGGATCTTAACTTCGTTTTAATAATATTCTCCTCCACTCCGAGGCCCCTTAGCTCGTGTCACGTGTTTCTGTGTCAAAGTTTTGTGCTAGGTTTCAAATTCCTTGGGCGTGGCCTTCTTGATGTAATCACAGGAAGGAATGAAATAAATGAAACTCCTTCAACTGATACATCGTTGTTATATCATCATGCTTCGAGTCGAGAATAATTTAAGTTATTGTAGAGTATGAACTTATGTAGGTGTTGCCTTAGTTTTCTAATTTGTTCTGCCCTAGAAAAGATGATTCCATGGACCCGGAATCAAAACTTCGAAACGGTCGCTTTAAATAATTCATTTTGACCAAACATCGGACGGCCGTCTTTGCTATGTGAAACTGAATAAAATCACGAAACCAAGCAAAGAGGAGGTTTTTGATTAGAGGAGCTTATGAATGCAACCAGTGGTGGACGGAGTACGGAAAACTAAAACTGTTTTGTTATTCTTAAATTGAGATTTGCAGACATCAGCCACAAATCTTTTTAAAATTGGTTGTCTGTCCATTGAAGAGCCTCCCCCCCCCCCCACAGCTTATATTTTATACGCAACGTGTTATGTACGCTGTCTAAATGTCCAGCCAATAGTAACCATATTGATTTATTCATGGCTGTGATGTTCTCACACTAAAAGGCCATGTTACACGATCATATAACGTGCCGAATTCGATGGCGTACGCATTTATCGCGAACTAACAGACATGTCGAAATTTCGTAGTTATCTCGCGCGGTATATTAGAGACAGGCAGGCTCTGGTCATTGCGGTATGATTTTCGATAAACCAGGAAATATAAGAGAATATTTAATCGTCAGGGATTTCGAAGTGTTTAGTGTTTAGTGTTCAGTAAAGATTGGCTCAGAGTTTCGAAAGAGTGTAAAGTCTGTGTGAGTGAAGCGGCCCTCTGAGTATTTGTGGTTGTGTTGTGTTGTGCCAGCGAGAGACTTCGAACCAGGGACCATGGCAAGAGGAGCAACGCGCAAACAGTAAAGTTAAGAGAAAAAACAGTGTCGGCCGAACCCCTAGTGAACGAGGACCCATCCGCTGGAGGATGGGCAGGGCGCTCGCGGCAAATCTTGTACGCCATAGCATCGGCACGGTCTTATTAGGCCGGCCCGGCCCCAGGCTGGCCAACGATAACCACGTCGGTCCGTGCCAGGCAACTTGTATTTGACGCGGCGCCCGCCACGACTAAGGGCATGTTAGGCTAAGGTCAAGTTGGCAACCCTGTGCATTAATATACATTTTTTTTATAGTTTGTAAGAGTCCTCCCTGCCCTCCCCGATAGGTGCCCATGTTAGGTCGCGTGAACTTAGCTTTTGTGTCCATGGCAATGGACGTTCAGTTAGGAGGGTTTGATATTTCTGTGTGTGTTTTTTTATCACAGGGTGCACAACTTGACAGGTTCGGTCGGCACGACCAATGAAATCAATGCGAGAAGGAGAGACAGACAAAAAGAACTTTTGCATTCTCTTCCTGTGAACAAATCGCATTGCAAGGAAAAAGATTCAGTAAAGCCAAAATACGTAATTTGGTTCTTCAGTCTTTCGCTTCAGTGCTGAAAGATTTGTCTGAATCTGTAAGGTTATTTATTATCAGGAATTCTGAAGAGAAATCTTATGTTTTGTTGTGTCTTTTATTCTGTGAACTGAATTACAGGTTATTCGACGTTAGAGAAAGACATCGATTGTGTTTTTCCTTAAGAAAGCGTAATTCAGCGTTATCGAACGCAGATCAGTTACACGAACATTTTGCGTTTCGTTTGTCAGCGAGAATCGCGGATTTCGCGCCGGAGTTAGGATTTTACACGACGAAAACTTCCCCGACGTAATAACGCGCTTTGGTTTGAACAAATTAAGAGTTTCGTGTGTTGTTCCGGGCCGCGAATCCGTGTCGCTGTGTTCTTTTTTTACAGGACGGCGAACTCCTTGCACGGGCGTAAAGGTAAGTGACAGAATAAAGGTGAGTGAGAGAGGTTCGACGTTGTTTGGTCCTCATTTCCGACGTTTCGTTCTTCGATTCAGTGACCCATCATTCCAGCGCGACAAATCTGAATTTCGTGTTCTCGTTTCATTTCCGATCTTATTGCGACGTCGTAAAAGCTCGATAAATTTTAGTCTGCGTTTTCGTTCGCCGAAGTGGATGCCGTTCAGTCGTGTCACTTCGAAGTTGCGCTTGTCAAAACGGACAACTGCAGTGAGCAATTATAAATGGCTAATGAACTCTGCGCATGCGCACAGCAGAAGAGATAAATCATGGCGTTAACAAACAGCACAGGTAAGTTTTCTGCGTTCGTGTTCTTACTTCCAATGTATGATTGTTGTGCCGTTCTTACAGAAGTCGTTTTGTTTGTTTGTTTGTTACAGGTCCCGCTCATTTCCTGTGCCTCAACGTAGCGAGCGGGTGAAACAAAGAACGATGCACGCCCGAAATTGGTTTTAGGTTTTACTTTGACGGAAATCCGTCCATTTCGGTCACACTGTTTTGTCTGTGTGCGGTTATGATTCGTGATTTCCCCAAGTTAATTGTCCTTTAAACGTTTCAATGTTATTTCGCGTCGCCTATTGACACGTGTTCGTCTGTCTTATTTTCTCCAGGTTGTGAGGATTTGAATAGGAGAGTCGACGTATGCACATAAGTGAAGTGGAAATTATAATGGAAATGTCCGGGCAGTCTTTTACGAAGTTGTGATTCATCGATTTTGATTAATATCGTTCGGGTAATTTGGACAATTACTCACGGACGGATATGATGACACTAATAGGTGGTCTTTAAAAAACACAGACGATTGGGATTGTTCTGGTTTCTTAATTGTGACACTCTGTGGCACTTATAAAAGTGTAAATTATTTGCTTTCATGAATGTACAGAATTGAAAATTTTGACAGGGTGACCAAAAATGTTCAGAATGATGAAAGAACGTTTTGATATTTTGGAAAAGCAACGGAAGTGTGATCATACAAACTTCTGTAAGACCTCTGTTGTGTGGCCACAGAGTTGTATTCGCGAATCTAGTAATTTAGAAATTATGGGGATGCATCGTTCCTTGGCCAAACAGGATGAACCTGATAATTTTAAATAATTTCCTGGTCACCAAACCCTCGTTCACAGCTTTAAATGCATTTAGTATTTAGCTTTTCAACTAGTTTCCTCTTACAAATCCTGCCTCTCAATCTGAACCTGTAACCTAGCAACCTTAAATTTATTTTCATGTTAGCGATGTCATGTGTTGAATGTTAACCGAAGAGATTTTCTGTATCTTTCCTAAATTATTCACGTGTCTGTAGTAATAGCAGTGCCTGGATCCAGTTTCTGAAATTTAATGTCTGAAATATTCATTCTTATAATAATTTTTCTAACAGAGTTGTAACTATACATAATTAAATTAACTCGACTTTTTATCACAAGAACACTTTTAACATTTGCCTTAACGTCACGTATAAGAATTGTGGAATGGAGGGCTTGAGGTCCATCAAAAGTTTTCAGGTAACTCGTGTCATCCCTAACCCAAGTTGAAATTTTACACTCTGTGAAAATGATTTAAATCTGTGATTTATCGGAAGGTACTACGCCTGCAGGTACCTGGAGCAACTAACAAAAACCAGGACAGCTGATCTGCAGTCCAATATTTTAGCACAGGACATCAAGAACACAGAGCAGAGGGGCTACGCCTTCAACAATTCACCATCACAAAGGTTTGGTGTTAACTTGATGCATGTTGTTGGATATTTTCTGGGGATTGAGACGAGCTGCATCCAGTTGGTTTTTCTAGTGTTACAGGATAATGGAAGCAGAGCCAGCATCTGAGATATTGTTTTTTTTACAAAAATAAACAAAAATATATTTGTTTCGGAAGTGCAATTAGCCTCTTCACCGTCCAATAAAATATTAATAACTTTGTCCAGTGTTCCGTTGAACCACTGACACACTCGTGGTACTACAAACCTTGAGATTTTTTAATCCTAAGAGATTCAGAATGCAGGCCTGAGACATTTCTACTAAAATCAACATTCCAGGAAGTGCACTTCGGCTTATTAACGCAATCATAAACATCTGCATTTTTGGGACTCGACATTGCTTTAAAATGTGACTGCCGTATCAGGAGATTCACATGCGATGGAGTCAGAGCGTTTATAGCAACCGTTATCAGTTGGCTAGATTCCGGATCATCTTCAGGTCCGTCTTTCTGTAACACGTTTATATCAGTTCCTAGCGTAGTGTGACCCGTCTATCTTGACGGGAATTAATCTTCATTTTGTTCGACAGTAAAACAATTTATTTCAGCAGTATCAATACAAATCACATTAAAATTACGCAATTTATAATATTTCTCTTTAGAGTAAATTAAATGTAAAAATACCTTCACGGCGACTACCAAAAACACGTAAATAAAACCGAGCGCCTTACTCCAGACTCTTCCCAGTTCCACAAGAGGCGCCACCATCACCTCGTTTTCATCTCGTGCTACCAAGATCTCCTACGTCGCACTCGCATAGCAAATTATGATTAGCATTGACTAATATATTAGGAGCAAACCTTCGTGTGTTTTTAAACATAATTCTCGTGTGTTCTAATGGTTGTGCAATGTATTCAGTACAGCTGTTTCTCTGTCGTTCATTATCCTAGAAACAGAGCCAGCTCCTGAAACGTATGGCTTCATTTTTGGAATACTGAGCGATGGGTGACGTCCAGATAAACACAAAAACTTAGGACTTAGCACCTCGTATTTGATTCTGTCTAAAAATGTTGTTTTGAAATTGATGTTGCTAAAATTTCTGTCATTATTTACGAGATAAATTATTAGTATTAACTGAAATTATGAATTGAAAAATAGTATCAAAGATACTGGACTGAGAACTGTGTTTTAAGTCCACCTGACGTCATATATTCAGGGGCTTAAAATGTCGCGTTTGATACATTTCATTGCCTCTTCTTTCTCAATTCCTCATGGCGTCTGTTTCGATTCTGTCTCTGAGAGTTTGTTTTTGTTTTGTGCGGTCGAAATTAGGAACTCCATTACGACATCCAAATTCGAAAGATTGGATTTGAAGCGAGTAGCGACAATGAGTCGCTTCAACGTCTTTCCTCGAGACCTTCCGTGACACTCACAAAGCTTTCTCCTCGTAAAAGTTGTTTACGAGGCGAAAACTTAAGCCTTTCCGGATTTAGAATGACGGTTGCCCTAGAACAGACGCCTCACTGCGACTGGGACCAATGAAATTCGAATGTGGCATTTCGGAGCGTTTCTGACGTTATGGGGTGATTTCAGGTGTCGAATCGGATCGCCGCATTCAATTCAAAATTTAAGAACAGTTTCTGTGTTGGGTTGGACTTCAAGTCGTACATAAACAGCCTATTCATTGCACCGCCTGATTATCAACATAATTGTGTCTTTGCATCAGTGCGTCTCATTTCGTGAATAAATTGTGTGATTTCACCACCAACAACAACAACAACAACTGTGTCGTCAAGAATTGCACCAGCTCAGCGACTTCGCTGCCCTCCCGCGAGCGCCGCTCCAATTAAGGCATCTCCGTATTTTCCCTGAGAGTCGGAGATCCTCGCCCACCGACTGACCCTATGTCAAGGTATCCTGAGAAAACCTTTAACCCTCTCCGCGCACCGAAGTAACAAACGTTTTAACCGCACCAGCGCCGGCCTAGCTACTGGGTTCGAACCCGTGGCTACATCAGCAGATGGACGGTTACATTCCGAATCCAACATTTTCTTGCATTTCTCCTCCATCATTTTCTCTCTGTATTTGTAGGTGTAATCGCGTGCATTCGGTAGGTTCTTGATGACACAAGTCGACAGAAATTTTCTACGACCATTCATGTTTGTCATTTTGTCCCTGCAATTTGAAATATTAAAAGTGAAAACAAACCCTCTTTCATCATCTATCAATTTTATCGACACTCAAGACAATTTTTACCACATTTCGCGGACACAGTAACAGAATACATATATATATATATATATATATATATATATATATATATATATATACTTTTACTTCTGCGGTTCTAAAATATCGGAGATTTCGATGTAGTAAAAATAATTACCTTTGTGAGTAGTAAAATGTTTTGCCCTAAAAATATCCATGTCTGATTGGCTGGCTCTGCCTTTATGTATAATGGGAAACTGCTTTAAGCTAAGGGCACAGCTTCCACCGAAATGTCGTTGCTTATAATTTGTTTCCTGACAACCTTAACAAAAATTCCCCCAATCGGAATTCGATGCACCATTGCCTCACCATATTTCAGATCAGATCCTACGTGATCTTTCTTTCACTAATGCACATAAAACCCCGGCCAACGTCCTATTATAACGTAAAACATTTTATTACATCAAAGTGGAGGGAGAGGTTATGACTATTTTAAAACGCTGTCAAATGACTTGTGTTCTGGCTGGCGACGTTTCGTACACTTCATTAAGCCATTAACTTCGGTCAGAATAATAAATTTAATCACACGCTTTCTTTGGAGAGATACGCGTGTCTTGTTTGATACATGCGCCCATGACAATATTTCCCTCTTTCAGGAATATGTTTAAAAAAAATTGTCCCTCCAAAAGTAGTTCTGCAGAGGGTCTGCTACACGTAAGACAGACACAAACCGAAATTAAATTAATTTTCGTGGGAATTATGGCTTTTGCACAAACAAGTATGAAGAAATTTGTATTCTGGGATGTTTTTGGAGCTCCTTACTCACTCCGTCAACAGATTGCAGGAGACTGCGTGGTCAAACACGCCAAGAGACAGCCATTTAGAAATAAACGTCCATCAGAAATGGGAACATGAGACGACAGGCGTCGTTAAACCTGAAACTGGCCCAACACTTTGATTAAATCCGATGATTATGGCGGTGTTGATGTGCTGAACGCCAGAAACTTCCTGCCCGAGAGAGTGCCACTGATCAAGGAAACTTAGTCAAAGAGCTTCTTATTAATGCAGTCACGGCTTAAGTCTGATTAGCATTTTCTAGTCATTCGCCCTCGGCTTTATGGATTCAGCTTGACCGCAACATCGCCCTGCCTCCTTTCATTCTGCCCCCCTCCTCAATCCCATTTTTCGCGCGTTTATTCAAGACCCTAAGTAAGCAGGAAGAACCTCTGAAACGTCGGTCACTTTCTTCGACAGTATCAGCAAGATCGCGGTTATTTTGACCGGAAATGATTCACTTCCTAGTGCTTTCCGAAAGTAACAGTTTCTGATTATACAGCCCTGAACAATCATACAAAGAAACAAACCATCGATTTTCCTTGTCATCGAAACATGCGACGTGGGAGACGAATTTGTTCCTGTCATAATATCCACTGATGACGAAGATCATATCGTCGATGACTTCTGCGTTTAAATAAAATTCATACACGTTCATGGCAGGGATTTCGGTCCACGTGTCTTCTGCAGGGTCATACTTTTCGGTACTGAGCTCGTATGATGTTCTGGTGCGTCCTCCTGCAAACACACACATTCAGTAACAGGTCACAGGATATAAAAATATCTACCAAACGATAAATTATTCTAACCCCATTCAGCGGAGCCCTTCTTGATATTTCTTACTCTGTCACCTGGCCTCGAAATGTCTGGCCTTTTTGGAGCCACATGATTCATCAACTTATTCACAAAAGCCTGTAGTTGGCCTTATCTCACACAATCTAGTTCCATAAAAACATTTTAATATTATCCTTCCTTTTACGCCTATGTAACACAAGTGGTATCTTATCTTCAAGATTACCAATTACAAATTTCTACATATTTGTATTTCAAGTAACTTCAATGCTTCACACTCCGTCCGTCTTTACGCTCTTAAAATTTGTTATTCCGTAAACGGAACGAATGAATGAAATTCAACGAAGAAAATTCATTCCCTCTTGCATTGTCGGTATTAGTACCAGGAACAGCTACAATTTCATTCTCGTACTTGAAGCAAAGACTGCGAAGGGACTGCTTTAAACAATCGGCTTTTTGGAGATAACAGCGGCAAACTGAAATTTCCTTGCTACAAGAACAAAATATTTACCTTTAAACCTGGGACTGTGTGACAAATGGGGCATACGTAACTTGAGATACCACAAGAGATTATGCGTTGTTAGTTAGTTAGTTAGTTAAGTGTTCTTTTTGGAAAATGTAATCGAAACCACGAATGGAGGTAAAATTAGTGACAAACTAACTCTGTCATGACGGGAGAAAAATTCTGTTCTTTAAATTTCAAGAACTCAAAAATAACAGGAAAATATTTCACAATAGCAAGTTCTGTAAAAATAATAGAGGAGCAACACTCAGAATGTCCAGAGTTCTCACCCAGGGCGTACAGACAGCCGTGGAACTCGACGCAAGCAAAAGATTCACGTCGAGAAAGCATTGGTGCAACGAACGTCCATCGGTCGGTGTCCGGGTCATAAACTTCCACCGAGTTTAGATAATTGTTTCCGTCACTTCCACCAGCGACGTATATTTTGTCTGTAAAAACAAATTATGACACGAACTGTACACATATTTGTTTTAGAGAGAGGCATTAAACTGCTCCGTGCAGAGCACAGACATTGGACAATTCGTACTTAAATTTGTAAATCTATTAAGTCCCCCTTCGAGTCACAGAAACTGCACAGACACGGCCGTCTCTGTTCATCTGTTTCTTTCTTTCGAATGCAGACCATCAGCGTGTCAAAGGAAACGAGTTTAACTAATAAAATTTTATATAAAACAGCATAAAATGCTTAAATTAATGCATAATTTACATCTACTGTGAAACGAATTTAATTAAATTTGGTATCAGAGATGTACGGAACGAGCTGCTAAAAGGTGCTCTACATTTATAATACAATGCCTTATTTACGTGAGATTATTAACTGTCTCAAAAACATATTACATCTGTATTATTTGAAAGCCAGTTTGATAGTTTGATGGTTGTTTGCATTCACTCCTAGTGCACACTAAAAAGGCAGAAGACGACGCACAGGGACAGCTTACGAGAGCAGAAGAATCCATCACGCACTCGGAACTTCAAGCCGTTGCAGTCTGTGAAATAACGAAGTCCGTAGCACGGATAAAAGAAAGGGATAATGAAAGAATATTGGAAAATGGAGGGAGGGAAACTAAGATCAAGAGCGAAGAGGAATGCCTTGATGATGAAGGCATAAAGTTCGTCCGAAACGTCGGCAGAAGCGAAACGACAGGTATCTTCGTACTCCCCGCCGTGAGAACCTCAAATCCCGCGATTTCTTCAACCGTTCTTGCGTCCTTACACGCGGACAGACAGACAGACGGACGCCTCGCCTTCTGCACTAATTCACAAATTTCTGTTTCACAGCTTTTACGTACCATTCAGTGCAGCCGCACTTGCATTGTATCGATTTGTGTTCATGGGAGCGATCAAAGACCACTGGTTCGTCTTGGAGTCGTATCTTTCCGCCGTTCTGAGATCACCACAACCGCCCATGGCGTACACTGCACCTCGCAGAACTGCCAAACTTAAACCCCATCTGAAACGAAAAAAATTACAATCTCTGCTATGCTCATTTATTGCTGATTCAGATGCATTTCCTCTCGCAGAACGCAATTTTTCGCTCGTCGTTGTTAAATCATAATTCAAATGAATTAACAAGCAAATCGAATTCTTAAACCAACTTTGTCGCAAAAGTCCTCCGACCTATTCGCACTTTGCACGATGCTCCTGTATGTGAGTGGTACAATTGTACAACCCCTGCCCAGATTTGTATGTTGACTAAGACAACGACTATCAGCTTTTTAAGAAGAAGTCTGTTTCAAGGAGTTCCTTAGTTACGAAGCTGCATCTTACCTTCGGGCATTCATAGGCGCCACCTCGCGGCATTTCTTCGTAACAGCGTTGAAGCAGCAGCATGAGCTTAACATTCTCCGGTCGCCCCAACCACCGATGACGTAAATGTCGAAACCGACAACTGCCGTGCCATGGGAGAATCGCGGACCGATCGAGTCGACCCCCTCCACCTGCAGGAACGACAAGTTATGGTTTTATGTTTCTTTGGGTCATTCGGTCTACTGAAGTGAAGTCCTTACATTAGAGTTCAGGCGACCAACCACCGGAGCAGAGGTGCAACCCCCAACAGTGGACCGAAATTGCTACACCGTGGAGGGAGGCACTCGACAAAGACCGCGAGAAATTAACTTAGAGCGAAGGTGGAAACAGGAAGACCCAAAGAGAAGCTCTCGTCAAGTTCGACAGACAAACGTAGAATCAATTTCTCATCAACAGCTGACATTTCACTTTCGTAAGATGGCAAAGACAGATGTTGGTGTTTTTGCTTTTATCGACGCCAAGATGGAGGCAGTACGTCCCCCACCCCACCCCAAAGCCTTCTAATTCACGAGGCATGACCACGCAGATGGCCAACATCGACATTGATCAGTGCTTCATTTATTCCGTTGAAATCCACTGACGATCAACTATGTCTAAAATCAGCAGACAGGTTGCCATGACAGTTGAAGTAGGACGCTTATTGTAAACGGTATTTAAGGCAAACTTCAGATCCGTCGTCGATTCCTATTAGAACTTATATTTTACACGAGACCCAGAATTTGAGTAATTTATTTATTCTTTTTAATTCATGACTTTGAATCTTTTCTTAAAAAAGCGTTTACTGCAATGAAAATAAACGAACACGAAATAAAGAGGCTAAGAGGTCCTTGTAATTAAGTTTAGCAACAAAGAGGAAAAGTAGTTTTTCTCGGAGGCGTCATTTAACAACCCACGGTAACAATAGAAATGCGTGCAACTCACCACAGTCCACCGGTCTGCTCGTGCGTCGTACGCTTCGATCACATCTGTCTGGCGTCCGTCACGATACCCACCAACAGCAAATAGAATGTCCTGTGGGATTCGCGGGCGGGCAATCCTTGGTGTCATGAAGTCTTTGTCGTCCTTCGACAACCTTTTCGCGTCGTCCAGGAATGTGAGCGTCTCCGAGATCACGGGTCTGCACGCCTTATTCTTCCTCACGTACCGGTGTTTTATTACCTGTTGAACAGTTCAATGTGGACCTTATGAACGTTTAGGAAGGGATGTCATGTTCCATTGCAGAGGAGACAAGAAATTCACACATAATTTGGTTGGGAAATCACCGAAATAGACTGTGGTATATATACAGGAAAATGTGTTTTTTCGTTTATTTAACGACGCTCATAACAAATGAACGGGTTGTGGAGAGAAGCGAAATCAAGATTAAATCGGTCTTAGAGAAAACTATTGAAATGTGTTTCAACCGAAAGGGAAATACTTCAGTAAGGGTTGCATTTTGGGTTATATTCAAAAATGTATTTTATTTCTCGTATGTCCCGTGCGAAATGCACGCTTCGATAACCACATTCTTTTTGATTCGATAACTTTAATTAATCGTCAAAATTACGTAGCATCGAAAGAAAATTATGACAATTAGTTGCTTCGAGTGTCAAGCGAGGCAACCTTCTGCATGTTGAAGATTGGGTTGAAGGCCCGTCAACACAACAGCGTGTGATTATGGGCTCGATGTCTATTAAGAGCCATTGCATGTTTCGACCTTATTTGGTCATCATCAGGTGGATCTCCTTAATTGTTGGAAACTAGTAGATACGAATGGTAAATTGTAAAGACATTTGAAGCGGATAACATTCTCATGAATAAGTGCGATTGTTTCACGAATATTAGTAAGAGGTGAGTGGCTGAAAGCACAGGGCATTTGACCTTGGATAGAAACTTTTTTCCTCTCGGGTTAAAGCGCATGATGAATTGCAAGAAAGAATATGGCTACTACCTGAGGTTAAAATATTAGAATGTTAGAGCTGTCTATGAGTTTGAAGCCATTCGGGTAATTTACTCTTGGAAGTAGAGCGAAGGCTTCTTGCTGCAATTTTCCGATATCTGTTGTCCCTATGTGGTCAATCAGCTGAAGATTATCACGCTGATGTGATCTCGGGTTGACTATATATATATATATATATATATATATATATATATATATATCGTCGGAGATGAGTGAAATTGTTATTGCAGCTAAGATACACTTCTTATGGCGTAGGATCTTTAGTTTAGTTGAACGCTGAACCAAAGAAGTTATTATCAGTTGGAGGATTTTCCTATTCAAGCTGAGTGGACGTTTCAATGCAGTTAACGGTGAGATGCTGTAGTTGAACTAAAACACGTAATGGATCTTAATATAAGCTGAGACTTCAATCAAAGTTTGTGGCACAGACGATGAATAAATGACGATTATTAACTCCAACCATATTTCTGCATAAAAGGTCGAATCGAATATTTGTTTTTGCACATACACACTCGTATGTGAGCGTGTTACCAGCGGCATTCCACAGGCAATTACTGTAACCATGGCAACTAAGTTAATCTGGAGATTCTTACGCAGCAAATATTGATCGGAATATTCATTGTGTAAATTTCACGAAGTTATCGTAAGATTTTAAACAGAATTGGAATGTGTCAACAGATTCCGTTAAAGCTCATCAATAATAAATCTAATAAACATCCGTTTTCTCGAGCTGGAACTGCGGACAGACAGACAGACAGACAGGCTTACACGTGACGAAGAAAAAGGCTCACGATTTGCAATAATTAGTTACGAACACGTGTGAATATGGAATTGAAAATGCGGGCTTCACTTCCCATAAACATCCATGTCTTCAGGGGCACACTGACCTTCTCTTTGCAAAATATTTCGTCAAGTAATCCCAGTCTGACGCCCTTCAATAGGCCCGCGATGTGACCTTTCCTGTTGTCCGGGTCGTGGTTGGTCCACCGGAGAATGCACTCCCACACAACTTCCTCGTCCTTCAAGGCCAGTTCATCGGACTCGATTATCGCTTGCAGCTCCTCTACAGGCAGTTCCAGCAGTTCTTCGCTCTGCTGAGACAATTTCACGAAGTGGCGCAGAACGAAGCTACGAGCACGAGTCTCAAGGTCGGCGATGAAGTGTAACCTGCGACAGCGAGGGTAAGAGCCGACTGAAAATCGATCTCCTTCGAACTCTCACACATTGAACCACAGCAGCAAGAAATGAATTCTGAAGTTTTTACCTTAGCCGTTTGAAGCCCGAATGAGCGAGACTGAGAGCCGACACGTGGAGAGGCAACGTTGAGAGACGCTCCGTTTTACCGGGGCAAAATAGAAAGTTTTCGGACCCGAAAGTTCCCAGGCAATGCCCGCTCGTCCTCGTGATAAGGTTATAGGTTGAAACAAGTGCATGGCTTACGCAAGTGAAGAAGGCAGTGAGATGACAAGTGTAGAATTTTGAATTCTGGCCTTAACCTTGGCGAAACGACGTTTTGGTAACTGCGTGTGTTAATCCCGTGAAACCTCGTGTAACCGGACTAAATGGGGGGAACCTCGGGTCGGATGAGCGAGGGAAAGGGGAACGTGGACATGGACTTGAACAAATAAGTAGAGACTCAATACATATTTTAGTCGCCAGCGAATGATGCGGGCGTGTCGCACGCACAAGCCGACAGGCAAAAGTCACTCGTGAGTGCCGTTCGAGGGGGTCCCTGTTTTAAAATAGTGAATTTATAAGTCATTCTGTCCATCGCATGAAATGGAGGTTCTGGTGTGATCCTGCCGATATCAGTTTATTTGCTTGCTGTGTTGTCCTGAACAAGGAGTCAGAGTTCAGTTTCTACGGGAACCAGAGTGTAGGTCTTTGTCTTTGCCGCATAATAACGAATTCTCTAAATGTCTTGAAGTGTTCATAATAATCAGCAAAACCTGGGGTGAGGTTAGATCAATGAACTGTACCGCGTGGACATCGATTTAAACACTCTCCCCGGTGGAATCCAATCGCAACCGATCTGGTTCAAATTCGGTCGCTTAATGCGGGAATCGGATAATCGAGGCTCGGTTAACGAAGGTTATGCTGTATGCAGGAAAAAGGGTGGGGCTGAATGTAGATTTTGATATTGGGAGGATTATGTAAGAAGCAAGGAATTCCGCAGAGAAAGAAACAGAAAAGGATTTCGGGAGGAAGACAGATTTAATTATGACCCTGCAATAGATCGCGATTAACGTTCCATATGGTGAAATTATTCATCTGCTGATCATAATGACGATCAAAACATACGCAGTTAAATCAGAACATTTAAATTACAGGGTCATTAATAACAAAATGCCAACGCTTTATAATTTGCACGGCACTCGACTGCTGTCTCGAGTAAAGTTGATTCGCTCCAGCGACGAAGGCTGGCGTCACAGCAAATGACAAATGAACATCAATTACCTTGCGAACTGCATGATGCCGATAGAGTTGCCGGCGTCCATCGCTTCCATCGCGTCCATGAGGAAGTCGCAGCAGAGGCCAGTAACGCCTGGTACCCACAAGTACTCAGCCGTCTCGAGCAGCTGACACGCGTTGTCGGAGTTGATTTCCACCTCGCGAAAATAAACATAATCCAGTATCTGGGTCATCATGTCTGAGCTGACTTCGTGGAGGAGAACATCAGTCACCTCACTGGTGTGCAGTGATGTCGTGAAGAGGGTCCTGAAACGTCGATTTGGAGAAACGGCGAGCAGAAAATTACAAGTCATGCGCATAAAGTTAAAGTTTTTATGACTTACGTAGCCAAATAAAAGTATCTTTTTTTCAACGTGATGAATGAATTTTTGTTACCTGAATAATTAAAAAACTCTCAGAATGAGTACGAATGGGACCGGATTAACTGCGAGAGGTTCAAAAGCGGGCGAAGACTTAAAAGAATTTAACCTAATAATCGGAAAGCAAGCAGCGAGAATATGTACTATGGAATAGCCATCCTCGTTTCTTAAGTACCCTTGAATCCTTCAAGAGATGTCTGAGGTTATAACAACTCCTACAGAAATTTTAAAGCCAACGCAAATATTTCAACACACATCGCGGGCTGTACATTCCACTGATTGATCAGTTCGTAATATGAAATTATTTGTTCTGTCAAAATGTTTCCCGACAATAAACAACTTAAAAGAAAAGCCGATGATTCTACGAGGCCTTTAAGAGGTGATCACCAACCAGCAAACAGTTTCATATTACAAATTAAGGAATTTTCAGTGCAAGCCAAACAGAAAGATTTGATTGTCGGAAACTGAAAAAGGGGCACAGCGTCTGTTGGAAAACAGAAGCAATGGCTCGTGGTTAAAATTCATTTCTCATTTCGAGAACTCGCCGCATCTTTATTTAAAACACAAGCAAATTAATTTATGCACAAATTCTCGAACGATTCTCTCGTAACAATGAAACATTTCTCGCGAAGACCTTTGTTACAGTTTATTATATTTTAGACAGAGCAACACACAGCAGCTCTCAATGTTCCGGGCATTACCAACTTTCTTCTGGACTTTGTAGGTCGTCTTTTTGTATTAAAACGAAGACGTTTTGGAAATGGATTCTAATTCTCCCTCCAGATCGATTGACTGTCACCTTGGTACAACCGCACTTAAAAATTAGTACAAAGACCACCTACGTCTTCTGGGATGTTGCTTCGTGTTGTCTCTTAGAAATTATCGGACGTTTCAGAGGTGATTACTGCCTTCATCATCAAGGAGAAAGGCAGTAAGTACGTCTGAAATGCCACTCAGTTTCTACGGCGCCGTGAGATTTCATGACAACGAACAAATAACAGAAGACAAATAGCCGTATAAAAATACAGGTTTCTGCATCAGAGGGGGTAAAACATTTCACACACGAATCGACGTCTGTTGTGTCCTTATTTCACGTGTTAATCAATTAGATCAGTTCATAAACAAACCTGAAATATGCGCTACACATCGAGAGGATTTCTCTGTGGACTGGAAAGACGCCGCCGTCCTCCAACCTCAACACCGCGTCACACAGGATGTTCTTCTCTCTCAGCTCGTTCAGGCGGACAAATGCTTTGGCGCGACTTTGGTTTGACTCCATCTCCTGAAAAGACAGTCGATCGCTGTTACGGGTTTTTCTTCATACTGAGAGTGACTGAGAGGAAACACGGTACTGAGAAGAATATCTGGTCCTGCGAGAGAGTTACTGATAAGGGAATGGCGAAAATTGCGTAATATGGAGCTTAATAGATCTCTTCACTAATTAATAAATTGTAGGCTGTCAGATCAGGGGTGATGAGATGGGCGGGGCTTGTAGAACACATGACAGAGACAGGAAGTGCAACTTTTTAATCGGAAGACCTGAGGAGAAAATGTCACTTTAAAGTCCTATACGTTACTGGGATAATATTAAAATCGATCTTAGAGACATGTGGTATGAAAGTGTGGCTTAGAGGCGGGGTCTTGTAAACACGGGCACAAAACTTCATGTTTCATAAAAGGTGAGACATTTGATCACCTGGGCTACTGTTAGATTCTCAAGTACGACTTCGGTTCGATGGACTCAGTTTGTTTCTGTGTTACAGAATGCCTGTTGAGATTCAATACAAAATGACAAAGATCTAAATGTGACTAATCGAACTAACTCCCTAGACGGCTTACGGAACACGAAGTTTCATCACCGAACTAACAAAAGCCCTCCACCGATCCCTGTCCTGGGCTAACAAAATCCAATCTCCTTCAACTCCCATCTCCCATAGATCCCGCTTGGCATTATCCTCCCATCTATGTCTAGGTCTCCCCAGTGGTCTCTTTCCCTCAGGCTTCCAAACCAATACCCGGTGCACACCTCTCGCCCCATCCATGCACTTCACATGCCCCGCCAATCTCACTCTTCTTGGCTTAATCTCCCTGAAGATGTGACTGATATAGGCAATATTAAGTCATGCCGCGTGTTTGTCATTACTCGCATAATTTAAATCTTCTTTTATGTAATCTACGTAGACATTGCTTATAAAATATCAATGTAATCTATAAAGTCTTAGATGCCTCTACTCTGGTAAATCGATTTTAAAAAAAAATACGAAAAAATATGCCATTGAAATTGCGTGACCTTCGATGCAGAACCAGGCAGTTAAGAAATAAATTTTGCAAAAAGAAGGGTACGCCTTTTCATAAGCATAAAATTTTCGCGTTCTTCTCTCTCTGTAGAACTAAAAGTGCGTAAGAGCTTACATGATTAAGGACTTTCCTGCCTAAGTTACAAATTTATATAAACCACGAACACAATGTGTCATTTAAATTTATGAAATGAACGCGATATTTACAGTTGGGAACAGTCACAAAAGCTCTAATTTGTTCTAACGCATGCGTAGATCAGGCATAGATCACTACTCACACACTGCAATGTACAAGATATTCTACGAAAAGTCGATTGGTACTCGGCACTTCGTTTACTGAACCAGAAGGTTCATCATCGTGTTCAGAAAGACCGCCACCAGGGTCTAACCTGAGTCAGTTCGCTCCATAGAGTCCCATCTCCCTAAGATCCATCTTAATGTTATCCTCCCACTGACGCCGAGGTCGTCCCAGAGGTCTCCTCCCTTCAGGCCTTGTAAACACTCAACTCACCCTAACAACATCGGGTGAGGAGCTCATCAAGCATTTTTCTCTCTTATCTGTCCCACTCCCGTTTTGGGTCCAAACATCTTCCTCAACACTCTGTTCTCAGAGACCCTCAGTCTCTGTTCCTCCCTCAAAGTGAAAGACCGTGTTTTGCACCCATAAATTCTTTGCACTCAATGATAGCAAACATTCCCCGGATTTAATCTGCTGTTGTAGGGAGATAATGAGACGGAGATTCATCGATAATTAGGCTTGTAAAACCGAAATAAAATTTCTTCTCAGTTCCCTAAAACTCTTTAATAATGTCGATGTATCAGGAATTGTAAAGTTTTAGAATTATTGTTCAGAATATAAACCCCACTTCTTAAGATCCACATATTTTTATTAAGATTCTGGGATACGAAACACATTTTATTCCTTTAAAAATTAATTGCCTACTGGAATATTCTTTTATTATCAATGATGCCGTGAACAAATAGAAGTCTTTACTTGAAATTGTGTTAAAAAAGTTTAATTCTCTTACACGAGTTCACAAATGCAGACGAAAACATTAAATGTGATGAACAATAATAATAAATAGGAATCCCTTACCTCAAACTTTGTTCAATTGTAAGAGACCACGACGTCCACCGTCAATTATCAATTTAATCAAAACTAAAATGGAGTTTCATAGACTTCTTAATAATTCTTATATAAGAAAAGAACTTGTGATATTCTAAAATGATTTAACAGCACAAAATTGTCTACTCTACGACGCACTTCTTCTACAAGCGATTCACAGCAAAGCTCTTTACGTAATAACGAAAGCCGATTGTTGACGGCGATAATGAAACACAACAAAGCCGAGTAAACAGATGACTTAACAATTATTTTCTTGGGTAAAGGAATGGAGAGCAATATGGTTCATTCAGGCTATTATAATGCATGTATAATAAACGAGAAAAGAGCTTTATGGCATGCTCAGCCAAGATTGTTGCAGGCGTGGGTTAGAAATTCCACTGCTTTTGACGTAGATACGTCTATACGGAAGGGTCATTCCGCAAAAAACTGTAACGAAAAAGTGACAGGAAAATGTGTAACATCTGATAACAATGGTTACCTAGGAAACGTTACATTACCTTACATTACATTCATCTACCACAGAGCCATCTTAAGCGTAACTAATTCTAGTTAAATAAGCAAAGTCTTAATCAAACTTTACTCAATTGTAAAGCAGGTATGACGTATTTACGTCAAATTATCCGGAATCGTGGTTCCACTGACAATTTTTCTTGCTTTGTTATTCACGCAGGTGTTCACATAAAAGCTGACCATTATCGGTCCATATTTGCAGACTGAGTGTTTGACGAAGCGTCCCACCCCCTCTGGGTTCAAACCTCAGAGAACCAACCAACCAAATTCTTTGGACGGGATGACCTACTCTTATATACGGGCCAATTATAGAAAATGCGTTAATTAGTATATCCAATATCCTTAGGTACAAAGCTGCAAATTGTAACTATTTGTGTAATCGGTACTCTCCCAAAGCTATTTCAAAATAAGCTACACACAAGTTATTTTCAGTAAGGGAAAGCAGGATGTTTCAACTGATTTCTAAATCATCCCTAGTGGTCAGCTAGCAATGGAATTTACTGTAAACAAGCCAACGTCCTATATGCAGTGGCAGAGTACCGAGATGAAGAAAGCTATTATTTTGTAACCATTTTAGAAAGTTAACGTCACTAAACGTGTATAAAACCACGACGACCGACCACCCTTATTCACTCTCTGAACTTGAGTCTGGATCGTGTCCGTGAAAGAGGGAACTCGACTCTTGTTAGAAGTCGGCTCTGCCCGTGCTTAGGCAGATCAACATCTCTCGATACCTGGATCTCGCAACAACTTGTACCAATTTATTTGCAATAAATTCTCACGTTAACCTCCAGCTTGCAGTACTTATCACCCCGAACTGCTTCCCAAGGGATCCGCTCGCCCTGCCAACCTATCCCAGCTCGGGATACAACACTCCCATCAGCAGCAACAGACCCCAGTTTGAATTGGCGATGCTCCCGCCACGATGGAACCCCTTCAGCGTAAGCAAAACTCCCGTTTCAATTTTAAGGCTCTGTTTGCCATAACCAGCAATGCGTTTCGTACGCAGGAATGGTGTTACCTAGGAAGGGACGATGTCCTGCGCATGCGCAGGACTCCGCACATTGTTGGTAGCTGAAAAAAAGAACAACAAAAATAAGTAGCTTATAATTTGGTTGCATTCCGTCATAAATGTAAAAAGTGAATAATTAATATTAAATGAGTTCTCTATCAGAAGGAAATAAATTTAAAAATAATGAGAATTTACATAAGAAAGAAATGCAATTTCATTTTCGCTTGCTTAAAAATAACGTCAGGTTTTATTTTACTTAATTAATTTTAAAAATAATTTTTCAAGGCCCCGGGGCTGTTGACCCCGTCACCGCTGAACCAGGGAAAATGTTTCCGGGGGCCTGAGGGACCCATGTTTCGCGGTTCTGGCGTAGAGAATGGAAGTGTAATGCCTCTGAAGTTGGCTGATCTCTCTTTTCAAGGAGACTGAGTTGGAAATCATAATTGTTATCTCTTTCTGGGTCTAATCCATGACACAATGGAGACTTATATCGCTCATCAACTGAACATGTGATTTCGTTCTGACTTGTTAGGTTCCTGCTTGATTCACCGACATTTCCACAAGACTCAAACATTTTTAATACACAAGAAAGTGTTTCAGAAATTTTAAATTAAACTGAATAATTGTGACCAGTGTAACTTTTTATGCTGCTGATGAATAATGCAGTAACTTAAAATGGAACTGGATCTCTGGAGTCCAGCGCACAGACGTGGAGATACGGCGGGCCGTCGGATCTCGTTTGTTTAACGACGATATTTGTAATCTAAAGTGCATTACGTCGAATGATGAGACGAGTAATGAATAATAAATTGTAAAATACGTTGAAATAAAGGACTGCGGCCTAGTTTCCGGTACTAACACAGAATGTGCCTGAAAGAAAGAAATAAAACCACGAAAAACTTCAGTCAGGGCAACCGGTCTCGGGCCTACATCAAATCGATTGTAGGAATGCGATTATTTAATTCCCGAGGCAGGTTAGAAGCGTAAAAGCGAATTTTGCACGAGCTTTTCTTGTGCGTAAAAAGTTTCTATTTCGAGTCTGACAACTTGAAATTGTTTACCAGCCACAATTTTTCACGTGCTCAACCACATCACTAAATTCTATGCTGATTTACCATTCCTGGTAATGGAGATGTCCAACAGCAAGAGAAATTTAACGACGCATTCGCTGAAAGTTCTGCCAGTCGAAGCAAAGTCCGTGATGGAAAATAATTTCTATTCAGTTTTAATTTGAAATTTGCTCGCTGCAGGCGCCTCAAGCATCAGGAACTCGTGACGCCACTTCGGAAGGGTGCACGTGCACTCAGAGGAGCGACTTGACGAGATTACTGCGTCTGCGCAGCTTACAGAAAACGGAAAATGCTTTTAATAGGCATTGAATTTCCTCTTCTTCAGTTTTTCCCGTACGCGTGTTCTGGCATGTTCCAATTCACAAGCAAGTGCGAATCCTTGAAGCCACTCGGCAGGACTCCTTTGACAAGGGACAGATGTCCACTCGCACGAGACAGGATTGAAAAACGCGAGTGGGATGCGAACCCACAATCCCAGTGCTCAAGACGCCCAACACCGGCTGTGGTCGTCGTCTTATATAAACTTTATTTTAATTTATTCTTACAAAACTACGCAGAAAGATTGAAGGAAATTGGATCGAGTATTTGAAATATGAAA
Source organism: Zootermopsis nevadensis (assembly GCF_977971745.1). Taxonomy (NCBI): domain Eukaryota; kingdom Metazoa; phylum Arthropoda; class Insecta; order Blattodea; family Termopsidae; genus Zootermopsis; species Zootermopsis nevadensis. Next base: position 6,041,337 of record NW_028259153.1, on the reverse strand, counting down.
CTAAATCGCGTACAACAAAACTTTTCCATTTAAAGTTCATTAGACAGAAATTATTGCGTTAATATGAAGAAAGAGTGGCCGCGCGGTCTGAGGCGTGGTATTGTGCCGTTTGGTTTGGGTTCGAATCCCACTCAAGCCATGGATGTTTTTCTATGCTGTGCTGTCCTGTGCACAGGTAGAGAGAGGCCTTGTGACGGGCCGATCCCTCGTCCAAGGAGTCCTACCAAAATGTCTATAGACCAAGCCAACGAAAAGTTGGGACCCGCAGTGCTCAGGCACTTGAAGAACGGGTCGTTCCCAGTACCCAGTAATAGCTGAGCATCAAGATCAGATAGCTTATTTATTACCAGTTTAATGGAAATGTGTTCTAACCTGTAACTATCTACAAAAGTATTGTCAATGGCAGAGTTGGAGTTATTTTGAATTCTTGTGGGAAAACTAACTGTAGGTGTAAGATTAAACGTTGCTAAACGAGAATTTAGACTTTGCTTACGGCAGCTTTCAGAGAGATAGTCAATATTTATATCCCCACAGATTATTATTATTATTATTATTATTATTATTATATATTATTGACTGCAAATGGGTTTATACCCGGTGGCAGTGACCTACAATAAGATACGAAACAATAAGACACAACAAATTCCGTTTTCGGTTTGTAAATGTAGTCCATAATGCTGTTTAACTTGTTAATAAATGTCACCTGTTGGTGCTCTGTATATTACTAAAAACATAATTTAGACAAATTTGTATCAAATTACACAGCACAGCATTCTACAATTACGTTATTATAATAATCTATTTCAAGCGCTCTGTCTTCCAGTGAACTAGGCTCAAAATATTTCTTTGTACGTCAAGTGTCGGGACGACTCTATCATGGAGATATTTTGTGACTTCCTCATAGATAGAGACGAAAATCTTGGTGGCTTTGGTTGCTGTCCTCTGAGTTGTAGCGCCGTGCCGTCTGGAAGAAGCTTACTAGGGTTTGAGAGGACCTTGAGGCCTTCATCGTCGGCTTGTTGATAAAGACAGCAAGTACCTCTGAAATGTTGGTAAAATAAGACTGCCAGAAATTACAAAGGATTTCTATCTACTCAGCTGTAAAGCTTGATATTATTATTAAGTGATAAGTAACATCATTGCTGAAAAGAAACTTTCTTTCAGAGACTGTTTACATCATTGTAGAAGACCTCTATTTCATGTAGTTGCCATTGGAAGGTTTGCCTTTTTTATTTGTGTTATTCGTACTCGCAATGACAAGCATTCTGAATAAGAGTTTCAGAACTGACTATGGCTGTACATTAAAAAAGTCTGTGTACTGTTTCACAAAGTTTTAGAATTTTAAACTTTACACTGTGGTGTGTAGTTTCTAAACTAGTTAACTGGTGTAAATTAATTGGAATTGTAGTAATCTGCGTTATAACAGTTTGTAGTCCTGTTTGTGGTTACCAAGGTTTTGCAGAAACCTATCACCTCCATCTTAAATCCTGACTACATGGCTTAATACCGTGGAAGACTGTGGCCCAGATTTTCACTGTTATGAAAGCCTCATCTCATGTTGATTTACATTACGTCTGGAATAAATATTTGTTGAATAACTGCAAATCATGGAAAAGTGAAATATGTAATTTTCTCCAGCCTGCTGTCATTTCTTTGGCGTTCAATTCAAACATTCCCTTCATCGCCCAATTCTCGAACACTCCGAGTATTGCTCTTCCCTTAAGCTGGGCTGTCAAGTATTTTGTACGGTGAAGAAAGCCTGAAGGCACTTCATTTTACGATGCACGTTCTCAAAAAGGGAAATATTAACACTAAAATTCTAGCCTACACGTCACTAGTGCGTCCGATTCTGGAATATGGGGCTGCGTGCTGGGATCCTTACAGGGAGTTAGAACGGGTGCAAAAGAAAGCATGTAAATTTGCATATCATAAGAACTGAAAGATAGCACGTATGTAGTAAGTATGCTTCTTGAACATTTATGTAAGTCACTAGACAGTTCACATTAACAACAAATTCCATCATCTAATTCCCTTAAACATGCTCGGAGCAGCAAAGTCTCTTATCTCTTTCTTCTTGGCAAAATCAGGAGCAAAACATTTCCACAGACACCCTGTATCTGGTAGGATGATCGTTCACCTCTGCTTAGGCATGTAAACGTGAGGCCAGTAATCAAGCTAGTCGGCTTTGGCTCTCAGAGGGCTGTTTCGCCATGGATTATTATAGTAAAATAGAAACTGACTCTGGCTGCAGAAGGTGCTACTGGTATTCGCATTGTGTTAGTTTGGTGTTTGGACGACAAGATACAGTCTGACACTTAGATAAAAAATATTTTATGGAAATACTTTATAAATTTAAAATATCCACAAAGTGCAAATATGAAAATTAAAGAGTTTCAATCCAAATTAATTGGCATTTAAGGATCATAATTCTTTTGTTAAATAGTAAACTCTTGAACTACTATGTTAATGACAGCAGAGATGCGATTTTTAAGAAGAATAGACTGAAAAACTAAAAGAGATAGGATATAAAATGAAAAATGAAAGATAATCTAAGTCAAATGCCATGGAAGAGAAACTAACAAAAGAACGGAATTAGATGGTATGGGCAATGGTTTATTAAGAATGAATAATAGACAAATCCCAAAGAAGGCTTTGAACATGAAAGTGAAAGGAAAATGTTCACAATGGAGGCTGTGATAAAGATGGGAATGTGTGCCAGGATGTAGGCGATCTAGTGGCGAAATGTGGGTTATTTGTTTCATAGTGCTTCGTGCTAATTTAATTGTGCTATATTTTCCGATCCTAGCTGTCCTCTCCCGGCGTCGCTTTCATAAATTATTCGAAGATTTTTAGGTTATGAATATGTTTGTTAGTTGGTTTCTTATAGATGAAGTTGGTAGGAGCTTTTTGGCCTTCATATGTCTGTAGTTCCTGACATTAATAAGAGGGAAGATGTCACAAATGGCAGTCACGGAAGTACTCTTCAACAACCCCGTTGCTGCTTATGAGTTTACAATCTATGGAGTGGTATTTCAGGCAGCATTTCGTTCGGTGGTTGCAGTGGAGTGTGCGCGGACGGACACGTACTTCAGTGCTGAGGTCGGTAGATGGCAGGAGAGCTTTTTGAATAACTTCATTTGTATTTAGTTCCTGATATTAATAAGAGGGAAGATGTCACTAATAGCAATCACGGAATTAAAATTCAAACCCCGTTGCTGCTTATGTGATTACAATCTGTGGAGCAGTATCTAGCGGCAAATATGCCTGAAGCATTCACGAGCAGGGGAGGTATGTGCGTGTTACACTTAGTTACATCCTCATTGTCTCTCGTTTCCTAAATTGTGAGCCTCTCGTACAGGCAATGCTTCGTTCTTTCATAACAGGAGTACGTCTGTTCAAGTAGATTTATGTGGAGTGTTGTTTTGTAGGAGATCATGATGCAGTACTTGTGTTGTTGCTGATTTCACGGTTGTTGTGAAAGGCAGAAATCTTGTTATCACAAGTGAGGGACAAGTTCTGCCTATTGAAAAGATTGGTCGTATTGCAGTTGTCAGGGGCCATGCTGTTGAACAGTTTACTTTCAAGTCAAGACTTTGTCGTTATGCGTATATTGTATTTGTTTTTGTCCATTACTGGGTACAGGTGTGATAACAAGAAAGACGCAAGATTACTTCCCTCGTAAAAACACAGATACACAGAGAATAAAATATTGATTTTGTAGTTTTAAATCTAAATGCAGTTTGTTCCTATTTATTGTTTATTCTGCCCTACTTCTTCAAGGTTGTTGGTTTGTTTGTTGAGGTTCGTCATCCTCGAATTATAATCTGTTTTGATGATTTAGATACTTGTGTTGCTGTAGATCTCTTTTCTTCCCATGTTCACTCATGTTTTACAAAATTAAACAAAACTTTTATCACTTACTCTGATGTGACCCTTCTGACATCGTCCTGTTTTACATTTGAACCACTTCCAGCAACAGAATGCTACTTTGTCATACAGCAAGTACGCACTAAAGAATAGATTGTCTGCTCACACAATTGATAGTGAGACTATGCAGTCTGAAAAGATTCAGTGCTTTGTATTGCTGATGATGTAAAAATTTTGTCATACATTCTAAATGAGGGAAAAAACCTTATTTTATACATAAGCATTTGTACTAGCTCTTATTTGGTTGCTACTAGGAATACTGCTCTCTGTGGACTGTAACTGCTTATAGATAAAGACAAGATGTTTACACAGAATTTAACAACTTCACAGCTTAACATATTTATCCAAATACCATGCAATGCTGAATAAAACTTGCACTCTGAATTTTATGGCACTTACAAGAGCAAATTAGTATTTGAATTAAACTAATATTGACTGATAAATTATATTAATGTATCCAATATATTGTGCAATGGTTAATGAAATGACAACCAACATGAAAAATATTAAACTAAATAAAAGATGGATTTACTCTATTCATCATGACAATTAATTATTTCCTTGCGTGATTTAAAGTTTTCATGGCGGTGGTGATGTTGGCAGCTCCTGTGAATGATGTTGCCAGGCTTACCGCTTTATCTTGTATATTCTCCTTTGTGTTATCCAAATCATATTCTCTTATGATGAGCATCCAGTCATGTAAAAATGCTATATAAGAGATGTGCAAGGTATTTGTAAGGATTCTGTTTCATCAATTAAGCAGTTCATTATGACATAGATGTAGTGTTCATTTCAGTGTTTTTATATAAATTACATAAACACGCATTTATCAATACAATTCAACAGTGATGATGATAATGATATAATTCAGTCCTTTGAAGTATGTCCTCTATGTTACATGTGTATTCTAGGCCACATTACATCAGTTCCTGTATGGACTGAATTCGTGTTCACCAGACACACTCCTGAAAGTTGGGGCAGCATATCCTGAAATGGCAGTACAGGAGAAAGCTGTTGACACGTTTGTTGAGCTCCTGAGGAAGGACCAGGTACTTATTTTATGGTATTTAACTACTGACAGGATTGAAAAATATAAGATTGCTGATTAAAGAATTTTATCTGTTGGGGTAGTTGGAGGATTGTTTTTTATTTTTGAGGTTAGTGTTTACAAATGGAAGAAAACCCAGAACCCTGTGAGTAATAAAGCTAACTTCTAGACCATGGTAAAAGTATCCATGAAGATATTGAAAATCAATTAGGTAACAAATTCTTTTAAATCAGTTGTTCAGTAGTTACAGGTTACACTGAAGTCTGATGACACAAATGACAAAACTAAAGCAACTTATGATTGCTATTTTTGTGCTAAACTAATAATAATGTATACCATTGTGTAACTTGGAATATTTTAATGTTAATTTATTCATTATTTTGTTCACAGCTTGATGAAAATGTCACAGCTGAGGCTTTGGAACTCTGTGTTGCCTATTTCAACACTGTTTATCCAGTACTGAGACTAAAATGAACCAAACCTGTCTCCTGGGAGATAGTGGAAGGGCCTTGTCATCAGCGTGCGACAGGTGCTGCTGTGATCAAGACCTTAATACAGGTATTGTTCCCTCCTGTAAATGAATACGGCGAAACTCATTGTTACGCAGTGCTGTTAACTCACCAGAAAAGTTGTAGATCATGGGAAATGGATAAGTTGCTATACTTTGCAGACTATGAGATGCACTAGAATAGAAGACATGTCCAAGTTTTAGAGCGAAACTTTCACGAAAATAACTACTATACCTCTGGACTATTTGGTTCATACAAATGTTAGGCAGCATTTTCCAGAAAAGATTAATACTGCAACAGATTTCAACATCTTTCACTTGTTTTAAACTATTAATTTGAAGTAATCAAGAATTAGTGCTACTTTTTCCAATGTAAATTATTATGTGAGGCTATAATACTATTTATATATTCATGTACATGAGATGCAGGATATTTCATTAAGGACTGACACACATTTGTGTCATAGTGTGTAAGAAACGCTTCCAAATGAGTGTGTAAGACATTGCATACTTCCCCCCCTTTCCATCCAGCAAAAGTATTTCTTACCATCTCATCTGATATTACGCAGTCTCTCAAGTTAAAACAATATGAGAGTCAGTATTGTGAAAAGAGTTGAGAAACTATGCCATTTGCCACAGGAAATTTTCAGCTGAAACTATGAATCTGCCTTATGCTTTTGACACGTGTTGAAGGTGTTAACATTACATTTCTTGTGAAGGTGCAGTCTGTCTTGGATTTGTGTTGCTGGTCAGGAATCCGAAGACATGGGTTCTCTAAGCCAGTACCCGGTTACTTCTGTGGATGTGATACAGCAGCAGCGGAAGCAGATTCGGCTTCGCATTCCACAGGAAGGGTCAGTAACTCGACTTGGCTTCTCACATGATGTTACGGCTATGCCACAGCAATGCTGTCTCCATGCAGCAAAAGTGATGGAAACTCTGCAGGACTTAGTAAAGGCTTCCCTTCAGCAAATTGCACTTGGTCTTTATAAAATATGTGACTTAGGCAAGTAGAACAAATTTATATTACTGGACTACCTTTTACATGTTCTTTACAAGAAATGCATCAGTTGAATGGGGGAATTGTTTGTTGTATTTGGAGACCCACATGGTCCCACACCTTAAATTTCGGCAATATGACTTTGACTTCTTGTATGAATCGTATACTGGGTAATTCAGCATGACAACCAACAGGACGGACATTGTGGTGTTAAGATAGATAGATAGCACTGACGCAAGATTGACCTACGAAATCACGCACTGTCACACACTATGCTTAATTAAACATGAGGTAATCACCGGCGAAAGTATAAGTCATTCAAACCATCCACCAATCGGAGGACAATATTCGGATTTCACACTGCCAGTTGTACTACTTTTATGAGCATAAAAGAAGGCGAATTTCAAACGGTATTCTTCAAGACGAGCAGCAGGAAAGCCAACACTAACATGCATGCTGTGCACTGTGGTCATCGTATGTGAGTATTGTCTGTAATTCTGTTCACTGAAACGTCACTAAAAGTTATTAAAGTCAATCAGAGCTAGTAAAATACTGCTGGAAATTGTTACAGAGTATCAGTTTAGGAACTGGTTCTGGTTGAGTAAGTCATAGGTTAAGTACAGGTTAGTCATATATTATATTATGGTTGTAGGGTTTATATGTGTATATTGGGATAATCAGTAATTATTGTGTAGAATCATTTGAATTATTCGTGTAAAATATATAATCATATTATTAGAAGCATAGTTTAATTAATTAACGGCCACCACTCGTCTTACCCACCGCCAATATCACCACCACCCAGGTGTGTATACAGCAGTGATGAGTCCACTGCCTGGGCATAATTTCTACTCAATCCTGATTTGTCTGCTAGAAGCTTTATTAGATGCAGTAACTAAATATGCAATTTACTGAAAATGGTTCATTTTCGTGCGTGTTCCAATAATTATAAACGTGATTGAACATCTCAGTTGAAGGTTTTCACAAATTATGACACTCAGAAAGTTGTTTATGCATTTAGATATTTTGTGTATTTGATATGTAAAACAGTCCCTCTTTTAATTGAAAACTTCTGAATTGTAGTGTGTGTGGTATTTGAAAGGTACAATAAATTGGACATAATTCTATGACAACCTGAATTAAACTACGTAGGTTTATTTGTGTTGTTAATGTGACTGTAAACTTTCTCGCAGGCAGAGCCATTGGAACTAGAAGCAACACGAGAAAGGATTGAAGAACTGTTGAATCCAGAGTGTCAACATATGAAACAACTTTAACTGCAGAATATCAGACTGCGAGATACTTTAGTGAGGTAAGAAATCGCAAATCGGACAAGTAGGTGGGCGATGCTGTAAATTCAATTAACATCCTCAGGCTTTGCTATTTGCACTGTTTATGTCTCTCTGACAAGTGCACTCACTAAGTTGCCATGTGGTATTAGACTTATGACAGTTGAATGATAATGGTAACAAAAATTGTTTGGTAAAGTTGCCCCTGTGCCAAAGTACCATGCCTTAAAGCTGCATTTATTGTTAACATTGAAACTGGATGGAGATGAGTGGGTAGCATCATGCTTAGTTTGCTTTACTCACAGGGTATGAATCCTGTTAAACCTTAAATAAGAGGTTTTCTTAGTCTCATGTCCAGTCTTTGGATATAGTGGTAGCAAGGAGAAAACTTTTCCAGGCGGAATATTTGTGCTTGATTTCTTTTGCACTTTTGTTTTGCCACATAAATCTGGTCGAACAAATTGAGCAGTAAAAACATTACAATTAATTAACACGCATTAGTGTGATTACTGAAAGCACTCATGGTCAGTCACATCAAAACTCAACAGTGAATCAAAAAAGTTGCTTCAAGCATGTGACGTACATCAACAACGAACAGAAATTCAAACATGGCCGGGAGAAGAATCATTCATTACTTTTTAGTTTAATGCACTGTCCATTTTAAACGGCGTCCAGATACGTGCATGAAGCCAGCCGTGAACGTGTAGTAAAAAGGCTCAACCCCACCCTGTTCTTGTACCTGTACCACACACAAGAAATTCTGCCCACTTCTACAAGCTTTGCTTTGATCTGTTCACCCAAGATGAGATCCATGGGTGGGGATGGACTCTCATTCTCCACTCTACGTATTTAACGACGTCTTCTTTATTTATTCTTGTCAGTCTTGTATTTTTGCGTTGCATTTCTACTTCCAGGGCGCCTAAGCCATCGCTGTGCACATTGCAACGTCGAAGGCGGCCCTGGTTCTAGCTGAGTGTTAAGTAGCGAGTACATTTTTCCAACACTGACTGCTTTGTGTTGCTTATATTTAAATGAAACTAGGATAAATTGAACAAAAACAATTTATGCAATGTCTTTGTAAAAAAACAAAACGTAAACTGGAATCTGAATGTACACTTTTTCATGTTAAATGTACAGAGTATGTTTGTTAGCACGTGTAAACTACATGTGACAGACCCTTGAATTAAGAATCAATACAAATCAAAGTTCCTTTCAAGAATTAACGACGTGGACTTGAGTTTGTCGGATTCCTGGAATGATCTGCCAGCACTTTCATGTTAATCAGTGGAAATGCATCGGTGCGAGAAATGGCTATTTCACACCCCTGAAACAGAAAGGAATTGGGACTTAGCAGAGAGAGTCGCGTTTTTCAGGAAGTCGAACTAAAAACCTCCTGTTCACGTCGCTTATAAAAGCCATGCAGTTGATGTGTTCGGACACAGTTTCAATGCTTAAAAAGACACATTATCAAAATACAAATGGAAGCCTTGCATTTGCATCTTCGCTTGCAACACGATTTGCAGCTCAAGTTATCACTCAGACAGGAAAACCCTGCTCCAGATTCCAAGATATCGTTCGAAGGAAACATTAATCATCTTCTGCATTTTTGCGTTTTGAAGTGGGTGCTGACACAGACTGCTGGGTGTTAATGCTTCATAGTGTGGTGACCAACATCTTGGAATCAGAGAGTTTGTCATGTGTGAAAGGCTGTAAGTTGCAGGTACTCTTGGCTTTGGCCGCAGCTTGTCACCAAAGATGTGATTCCTCTTCCTGGAAAGAATATGGTTTTGCCTTTTATCAGCTTCATTCCATTTCATATTCTCAGTTCAAGCTAATGGCACAGGAAGAACTTCAAAACTTCAGTCATTCTGCATTTGTTCCGCAGCAGATAGGGGGGCTCTGCAGTTTCACTCATTTAGCAAGTGTGGTGGGTCGACTTGAGGTGTTTACACAGATGTTGGGGGTAACTTGTAGGCATGTAATTGCTAGCGCCCACCAACAATCTGTTCGGTGATGAAGACTTAGTCACTCGGTGTGTTATAGATGCTCGTGCAGTACAATCCGGTGACTATGGCTATGTGGTAAATGTGCGCCAGCATGTATGCGATCTAGTGGCGAAATGTGGGTTATTTGTTTCATAGTGCTTCTTGCAAATTTTATTTTCTGTAGTTTCCGAACCTAGCTGTCCTTTCGCGGCGTTGCTTTCATAAATTATTCGAAGATTTTTAGGTTATGTATATGTTTGGTAGTTGGTTTCTTATAGGTGAAGTTGGTAGGAGCTTTTTGGCCTTCATATGTCCGTAGTCTGGCAGTCACGGAAGTACTCTTCAGCACCCTCGTTGCTACTTATGAGTTTACAATCTGTGGAGTGGTATTTCAGGTAGCATTTCGTTCGGTGGTGCAGTGGAGTGTTCGCGGACGGACATCTACCTCAGTGCTGATGTCGGTAGATGACAGGAAAGTTCGTCAGGGTGCGCACATAACGATCATTGAATATCCCTCGTGCTCCTGCGGTGGCGGGATGTGTTCGCTGTTTTTCAGACGTTGCCGTCCCTGCGTATGAGAAAATGGCGCAGTTGCTGTGGTTATCTTGTGTTCTTCCGTCGGCGTGATTGTATGATGCATTCTCAGTCCATTGCAGATTTATTATTCATTATGAAATAAATAATTAATAGTTTGTGAAAGGAATTTAAGTGTAGGTCATGCATTGTGTAGTCACCTGTCACCAGCCCATAGCTAATCCCTTTATTGACGGAGCTGTCTGAGCAAACAAAAGTATTTATTGTTAATTAATTATATTATCAAACCCACACTAATCTTAGCATCACAACACAAGACAGTTCTTCGTGAAAATAATCTTACAATGCCACACTGTTATTGTGTAACACGCTTTTACTCTCTGATCTCCTCGTTTCATTCTAGCTCTAATTAACGTTTTATAACATTGAAATAATTGTGACACTTTCTGGATAATACATCAGTTCTGACCTGCACCAAGTGATGCACCACTTGATGTTTTTATGCTCATAATATTCAGTTTCAGAGACAAATTGGTATCCCAGCAGTTACTAATTATTCCTTTGCATGTATGTTGTTACAGAATGCGGGACCTGTCTGCTCACGAGAAGCACGAGTTTCAAAAACTGCAGAAGGATCTGGATCTAAGGAAGTCTGAGATTGCCGAGCTTGCTCGCACTAAAGAGAAACTGAGCTCAAGAGTAGAAGAAATGGATAACCAAATTTCTGATTTGCAGGAGCAGGTATGCAGTTCAGGTGCACTCTTACTAAGGTGCTGCTAGTGTGTCTTGTTTGCTGTTTAAGTCACATATTTCCTCATTGTGTAATATCCTAAATTATGGATACTTCATTTTCAAGCACTGTAATTTGTGTTATTTCCTTAAATTAAGGGATTATATTTCATAAGCGTAGGAAAGATATTTAGAGAACAGGTCTAACTTAGGTTGATGCAGCTCTGGGGGGCAGAGGAAATGGTTCAACAATTGGCAGACTCCAAACTTACCCTTGAAGAACGTGTGAAGGATTTGGAAGAAGCCGTAGCAGATTTAGAGGCCTTGCAAGACATGAATCAACAGCTCCAAGAAGGTAGCCGAGAACTGAAAGTGGATCTTGCTAATTTTGCTACTAGGGAGGTATGATTCATATGGATAACTTCCACCTTTATGGGGAGGGCTTGTTTGGTTGTCCATGACAAATGAGAAGAAATTTATGGGCGAGTTACTGCAGTGTTTCTTAGTCTTTTCTACATGGTTTTACACTGAAATATAGTTCAGTATTTCTCAGCACATGTACTGTTGTAAAATTATGTGTATGTATGCACATTTATGCAGAAATCATATTCAGTTTTCTTTCACACTTGAAAAAATTTGTAGATTGACATTTTAAGACCAAGTAATAAATGATAAAAGTTACAGAAAATAAAATATTAGTATTACTGTGGTTATTCTGAAAATATTGATGCTACTGCCGGTGTTTAAGAGAATTACACAATTATATATTCCAGACACAGCGAGAAAAGGAAGCAGCTTTAGAAACACTGGCAGACCGAGAAATTACCATTGCCAAGTTCTGTGAACTGGTCCAGCAGAGTCAGGAGCTGCAGCAACGGTTGGAGAGGGAATCCGCAAAACCTGTTTCTGCTCTTCCAGAGATCCTAGATTTTAAGGCATGTGTTTTCCTATGTTTTAGAAAGAAAATGTGAACTGTTTCTTTTAGGCGTTTAGTATGTCACAGTTTGTGGGCTTCACCTAATATTGTTAGGGAGAATGAAAAAGTATGATCTAATTGGAATGGTTCAAGACAGAGTGCAGCAGTGTCTTATATGTGAGAGAGTGTTTAGGTGCCATGGTAGATTTAAACAGATGGTAGTAATGCAATATATACCATGCTGAGTTATATGTCAACACATGTTATTTGCTGGAGGATTAACTATCTGGTAACAGAATTTGAAGGTTGAACACCTGTAATGCCAAAACCTGTCATTGGACATGATCCTGATCCAGTTCAATTCATTCATTTCATTGAGATTATTTTAATATTATCCTGAGGAAGAAGGTTGGTTAAATTTGACTGAATTTTCCTCAGTGTCTCTGGGTGAATGCCAATACAGTACCTGAAAAAAGGATATCATTTGCTATTGTATTCCAATTTTATTCAGTACACTAAATAATCTTTGCAATTAAACCACTGTCATTAAATAAAGTAAAAGTCAGACAGTTCCATCCTCTTACCTTTTCCTGGGTCTTCCAGGAGGATTCTCCACCAAAATTCAGTGTATATTAATTTATGATAATTATAATTTTATTGCCATAACAGTATTAGCTGAGGTGTGATGTACCAGTAATAATAGTTTTGTTCCTTTAGAAAATGTTTACTGAAAGTAAAGCCCGTACAAAGGCAATTGACTTGGAGCTTCGATGCCTTGATGTTCAGCAGTCAAATCAACACGTGCAGTATCTAGCGGCAAATATGCCTGAAGCATTCACGAGCAGGGGAGGTATGTGCGTGTTGCACTTAGTTACATCCTCATTGTCTCTCGTTTCCTAAATTGTGAGCCTCTCGTACAGGCAATGCTTCGTTCTTTCATAACAGGAGTACGTCTGTTCAAGTAGATTTATGTGGAGTGTTGTTTTGTAGGAGACCATGATGCAGTACTTGTGTTGTTGCTGATTTCACGGTTGTTGTGGAAGGCAGAAATCTTGTTATCACAAGTGAGGGACAAGTTCTGCCCATAGAAAAGATTGGTCGTATTGCAGTTGTCAGAGGCCATGCTGTTGAACAGTTTACTTTCAAGTCAAGACTTTGTCATTATGTGTATATTGTATTTGTTTTTGCCCATTACTGGGTACAGGTGTCATAACAAGAGAGACGCAAGATTACTTCCTCGTAAAAACACAGATACACAGAAAATAAAATATTAATTTTGTAGTTTTAAATCTAAATGCAGTTTGTTCCTAATTATTGTTTATTCTGGCGTACTTCTTCAAGGTTGTTGGTTTGTTTGTTGAGGTTCGTCATCCTCGAATTATAATCTGTTTTGATGATTTATATACTTGTGTTGCTGTAGATCTCTTTTCTTCCCATGTTCACTCATGTTTTACAAAATTCAAACAAAACGTTTGTCACTTACTCTGGCGTGACCCTTCTTACATCTTCCTGTTTTACATTCGAACCACTTCCAGCAACAGAATGCTACTTTGTCATACAGGAAGGACACACTAAAGAATAGATTGTCTGCTTACACAATTGATAGTGACACTGTGCAGTCTGAAAAGATTCAGTGCTTTGTATTGCTGATGATGTAAACATTTTGTCATACATTCTAAATGAGGGAAAAAACCTTATTTTATACATAAGCATTTGTACTAGCTCTTATTTGGTTGCTACTAGGAAAACTGCTTTCTGTGGACTGTAACTGCTTATAGATAAAGACAAGATGTTTACACAGAATTTGTATGGAAACATTTTGTCCTAACCCATTTAGACTCTGAAGAAGTATCATTAATTATTTCTGTGGAAAGTGAAAACTGGTATCACATTTTTCCCAAAGTGTTTTATTTCTGTATATTATATGTTTAGAAAAGTGGTTCTCAAACAAAAGTTTTGTCTGGGCCATATTCACTTTTACATAACATTTACATGTAATTGTGCCAAAATCTAAGTAGACTGTGATAATTTTTTTAACGTCTTGTTTCCTTTGTTTCTTCTGTGAAACATTCCACAAGTTCTAAAAGTAACATAATAAAAAGTAGAAGTGCAGGTAGAATAAGAATATTCTACTGGTTTATCCCCTCAGAATATTCTCCTATTAAATCCATACAGTTCTACCATTGGTGCTAACCAAACAGTAAAGAGTTTTTGAAGATCATTTTGAGTGCTGCTGTTTAATGTCTTGAATTTAGTGTATATGGTATCCTTTTAAACAGTTCTTGAGTTTGAGAAATAAAAAAATTGTTAGGAGGCAAGATTAGAGGTTTGATTATTGTTATCTATGTTGTATGTTGGGAAGCCTGAGGGGAAGAGACCGCTGGGGAGACCTAGATGTAGGTGGGAGGATAATCTATGGGAGGTAGGAGTTGAAGGAAACTGGATTTTGTTGACCCAGGACAGGGTCCGGTGGAGGGTTTTGGTTAATTCGGTGATGAACCTTCAGGTTCGGTAAGCCATCTAGTTAGTTAGTTAGTTATGTTGTATATTATTCATACCTTTTTTTTGAATCTCCTGAACCAATGTTCTTAATGTGTCACCCATTTTTACAGTGAACATGTAGCAAGAACTGACAAAAGTGAACACTGAACAAAAGAAGCCACAAGCACAGTTACAGCCTCTTACAAAAGAAGAATTTCAGTGTCATTGAACTTTTGAATCTCTCATTGAGAGTGTACTTTGCTGACTCAGATACATGACAAGTTTTATTTATTTGTGGTATCAGCGGAAACTGGATGATGCACAGGAGCTTTTGAAGCAGACGGAGAAGGAATTGAAGGAACTGTGGATCACTTGCAGGTTGATGTTGACGCACTGGAAACAGAAAGAGGAGAATTAAAGGAGAAACTAAAGAACTACTCAAAGAAAGCTTTAAAAGAGGGTATTTCAAAAACAGCAGGTCAATTGACTCCCTACTGTATGATTGTGTGTGTGTATATATATATATATCCTCACACCGAACGTCGCGATCGAGTGTTTACCACTCCTGCTTTGTATTAAGGAGGTTCTGGGTTCAAATCTCTGCCGGAGAGACTTTCCATCATGACTGGTTTTTTTCGTGGTTTTCCTCAGTCCTTCCAGGCAAATGCCAGAATAGCTCCTTAAATAAGGCTACAACTGCTTCCTTCCACATCCATTCCAATTCGCTATCTTCCTCTCATTTGACACTACAGTCTCAGCTACTGGAAAAAGCATCATTAAATAAACTACAAATAAATAAATATCCTGACTTCATTAGAATGTTATGATGTGGTTGTTGGTTATTTTTTTCTTAATTCATATTGGTGCTGATATTTATTTTAATGATTTGTCTCTATTTGTTTGTGAGTCTAAAATGCAGGTGTCTGTAGATTGACAATAGCTGATGACATATCTAATACTAGTTATTGTGTATTTATATTCTCTGAATAATTCACTGCAGTAATGTTCCTATTTTATCAATGAGTTCTCCTAGTCCAGTGCAGTAGCCATCAACACGAAGCTTGCCTGCAATGGTTCGTGACTAGCCACTTCTGATGCAGGAGATCAAATACTTGAAAATTGCACTGAGAAATGTTCAGAATGAAAAACTTCAGCTCCAGACAAAACTTGCAAAGAATCAGCTGGACAGTTTACAGCCGCTGAAGGTGAGAAACTGTTATTTTTGAACTTGTGTTAACGACCATACACAAAAGAAAAAATACTATGCAATATGCATTAGTGGTACTGCAAAATGTAATGATTCCATAAAGATATGTGACAGTTACTGATTTATTGTACTAGTTATGTTGGTCATTGTCAATTGTCTGACGTAAGTAGGATGATTTTGCACTAACTCTATACACATGTGCAGTCATTTCTACATGTATGTGATAGATGCATGAAAAATTGTGTTAACAACATTAAACCAAAGTTAAGTTATGAGAGTCATTAATATATTATTTGCACTTTCTAGCTGCAAATATGTGTGGCAGTGATAGTGAATCTGTTGTTAGTAGCAACTATAAAAATACTGAGAATATTTTAATAGCCAAGGCACTGTTAAACACCTGCTTATTGGAACTGCTGCCAAAAAATGATGATTTGTTGTAGTGGTACTGCTGATGCACTGGTGATGGTGTGAATGTAAATACTTCTAAATGTTGCTGTATATTCCTCTTAATTGTGGTCCTTCACAAGAGAGATGAGAACCTTCTATAGGACAAACAGTCCTAATTGTAATGTGAGAATGTTTCCATCTGATGTCGAGAACATTTTATTTACACAGGTTGAAGTCTTTGGGTAAGAAATGCCAAAGTATATTACAAGAGAGATGTGAACCTTCTATAGGACAGACAGTCCTAATTGTAATGTAAATATGTTGTCATCTGATATCGAGGAGTTTTATTTTCACAGGTTGAAATGCTATCGTTATAAAATGCCAAAGATTTCACAAGAGAGATGTGAAACTTCTATAGGACAGACAGTCCTAATTGTAATGTAAATATGTTGTCACCGTAATCGAGGCTTTGTATTTTCACAGGCTGAAGTGTTTGGATAAGAAATGCCAAAGCATTTCACAAGAGAGATGTGAAACTTTCCTATGCCGGACATTGCTAATTGTAATGTAAATATGTTGTCATCTGATATCGAGGCTTTTTATTTTCACAGGTTTAAGTGCTTTGGTTGCAAAATGCCAAAGTATTTCACAAGAGAGATGTGAACCTTCTATAGGACAGACAGTCCTAATTGTAATGTAAGAATGTTGCCTCCTGATGTCGAGACCTTTTTATTTTCACAGGTTGAAGTCTTTGGGTAAGAAATGCCAAAGTATTTCTCAAGAGAGATGTGAAACTTTCGTATGCCAGACATTGCTAATTGTGATGTAAATATGTTGTCACCTGATATCGTGGCTTTTTATTTTCACAGGTTGAAGTGCTTTGGTTACAAAATGCCAGAGTATTTCACAAGAGAGATGTGAACCTTCTATAGGACAGACAGTCCTAATTGTAATGTAAGAATGTTGCCTCCTGATGTCGAGACCTTTTTATTTTCACAGGTTGAAGTCTTTGGGTAAGAAATGCCAAAACATTTCACAAGAGAGATGTGATACCAGTTAAACGAACACGAACAGATATAGAGCTCTATTGAATTAGAACTTTTAGCTCTAGTGCGGGCCACACGTCACTTCCGAAGCCATCTGTATGGTCATAAGTTCGTAGCCCGATCTGACCATCAGGCTTTATCTAAATAAATTCTCAGACACCAACTCCAGGTTAATGAGATGGTCTCTCAGATTAGCGGAGTTTGATTTCACAGCAGAATTCCGCCCAGGAAAGTCTATCCAGCATGTAGACGCCCTAAGTCGACACATCGCGACCCTGGAAAACGACCCCTTGAGTCGGGAAGACACATGTCTAAAGCAGCAGAGCGACAGTTTTCGTCAGCGTCTGTAGAAATAGCTTTGACAAAGGTCAGTTTTACCTTGACAAAGATGGCTTACTACATCGGCGACCGGGAAGTCATTGCTCCGATCAGCTGGTAATGCCGCATGGGTTAGTAAATGACGTCATAGCCTCGCGTCGCAGCAGTCAGTTCGCGTCACACCCAGGACAGGACAGGACTCTGAAGCCACGGATGAACCGAGCGATACGATCCCATGTCAACAACTGCGAGTCGAGAGACCGACGGAAACACGGCCATGAGAATAAAGCCCCAGTGGGAGACCCGGAAGAGGCGAGGGAGCCATCTCAAGCATGAAGCATGAAGGATTGGACTGCGAGACGCGGGATCAACATTTGTAGATCAACGATCACGCAGGTTATGAACTGACCGTGACACTGAATGAGACTCGAGGCCATGCCTACCGATTCGCAAAGCTAATGAATAATCCCTGAGACAACCCATCAAAAACCCGAAATATCCCACCAGATACGTCACTCTCCGGGATGGGACGCAGTATTCGACCAGCCACGTCGTAGCGGACGCCGCGATGTACGCGACAGACATTAAGGTGGCTCATAAATAATTTGAAAGTGTGACAAAATTCAAATACTTGGGAAAAACAATAACGATTCAACGAGGAATTTATTAGGAGATTAAATTCGGGAAATGCTTGCTACTTCTCAGTTCAAAATATTTTGGTCTCCCGTCAAATTTCTAAGAACCTTAAAATTAAAGTATAAAAACCAATAATCTTGCCTGTTGATTTGTATGGGTGCGAAACATGGTCAATTTCATTGGCATTACTGTGTTGAATATTTCGGGCACAAACCTGGGTCCACATTTTCGCGTTCCGTTGTTATGTTATGGCAGTGCGCGTCAGTGTGGACCCGGCTTTAAGAGGCCGAGACGTAAAAATGAAACTTATAAATAAAAAGAAGAAGACAGAGCCAAGACTCGAGAACAAGTGTCCATATCCAGAAAATCATTCCGTACCGAGCGTATTTTATTAGCCACGTGATCTAATTAGACGTTTGTGGCGACTATTACCGATTGGGTACAAGAAAGCTTTGTGGGGTGGAGTTATTTTATTACGTACTCGTGGCAGATTTTCAAAAGACATGCGTATTTGTCATGCATCCAATATGGAATTTAAAAAGAACCGGTTATGACGACAGGCGTTTTACTTCTGTACGCTGTCAGAACTTTCGTTCACTGTTTAACTTTCAAATGCGGCAAGCAAACTTTTTAAATTTTGGGACTTTACTGAGTTACGATGCAACTGACCATGAGTGCCAAATGCAACGCGCGTGTTATTTCAACAATTCTAGCTTTCCTGAATTTCTTGTCACAGTCAACCTACTAAAATTACAGCTGTGGTAGCTTGCTTGGTGACACACCCTATGCGACTCCACACCCTCCACCCCAAATTTAAAAGAAGGTTGAGCTGAAACAGGGTGTTTCATGTTAATTGTCGTTGAAATAACATTCCATATGACACTCCTGTTTCGATCTTTACTTTTTTAGTATGAGGGGATGGTTATTCATGTAATAAATGGTTCGAATCCCTCTGAGCTTAAGATTATGGCAGAGCAGATCTCTATTTATCCACCTGTCCGAAAGTCCATCCACCTGTCTTTATTATCCAGATTTTCCGCTTAAAACACAGTAACTAAGTACAACAGCAGAGCATACAGGCTTGGATTCAAACCGGTAACCGGCCGAGTACGAACCCCATTCCACAGCGCCCAGTTCCCAAGCCGCGCGTCGCTGCCTGACCTTACCCTGAGCTTCGTTGCTTGGTTCTCAGCTTCAATAACAAATATAATGCTCCATGAGCTGTGATCTACTGGGGCAAACCACGGAAGTCTAGAATACTTTTCCAGAAGTCAGAGTTCTTGAACAGCCCAGCGACTATTACATTGTCAAGAAGCATTCTGTTCTACAGTTTGTTTCGCAGACAAATCTAGAGCTGAAAACGTGACTAAAGCAGTCCTAATGTATTTAAATACATTTATACAAAGACTGAATAATGGCTACAGAATTTCATGAAGCTAAACCTACGATGACTCAAGTTTGTGGGCCCTCAGATTTTAACTGGGAAACTTGGATGTTTCCAAGTTAATGTATGTTCAATAATTCTCTTGTGTTTGGATTATTTACGACCCGAAATTTGGTCAATGGCATTTATGCAGTGTCACAAACGCCTACATTTTGCGTTTTGGACGAATGCTTTTGTGCTGAAAAGCATGAAACATTGGGTTCTCGGTTAGTAACAGCGGAGGGATACAGAGTGACATAACGTAAGAACCGTGGCGCGTCATTTGCTTGTCTGGTTGTGACGTCACTTACCCCAGGTTAAAATTTATATAATTTTGTGTGTCGAACTTTAAAACCCAAATAATAGGCGTACTAAATATATTTAGTGACGTCTGTACGTACTGCGTTGATTTGATCATCAAATGCCGTTCGTTTGTTAGATTTAGCTTGAACCGTCACAGGATGTCAGGTGGGGTGACATCTTACGGGCGAAATCGCTCTTCATTTGTTTAATCGCGTAGCAAAATCAGAGGGCCATTAGGCTTCGTAAGGGTAAGACGTGAGCCTGCCTGCAATCTGTCTTGGCCTACATCGTACGAATCTGGTATTGTAGAATAAGCAACTAGTGTTCATAAGTTTTATTAAATAGTTTACGTAAAATTAATTGTGATTTCGTATTAATAGAGACAAATTAAATGTTCTCGGACTCGTCCAAAAGCTACTTCACTTTAGTTTGTATAGTTGGATAAAAAGTAGCTCGTGGTGTATAAAAATTAGGTCGTGTGAAACAATGAATAAGTGTTCGCTAAAAACGTCGAAACAGTTTCGTGATTTGAAATAACTTCGACTTTGATTTCACGTTGCTCGGTCAAGAATTGCAAAATCATTATTCACGATATTCATTCCAACATGGAAAATTACGTGCGAAGTTGGTAGCCATTATGGCGGTCTTTTTGCGATGCAGAAA
Source organism: Zootermopsis nevadensis (assembly GCF_977971745.1). NCBI lineage: Eukaryota > Metazoa > Arthropoda > Insecta > Blattodea > Termopsidae > Zootermopsis > Zootermopsis nevadensis. The sequence continues at coordinate 6,020,934 of NW_028259153.1, read as the reverse complement.
TATTAAATATTCAAGTCATTCAGAAATGAAGAACTTTTCCAAAATATTAAATTTGTTTGCCGACTTTTGAGCACGTACACAAAATTACTGCTGACCAGTGGCTTTGTAACCCGCATGGTCTATAGGAACTGTACCGAGTACTCATTAATATGAATAAATAATTAGTTGCGAAAGTGGTAGACATTTTGATTTTTCCGAGAGTTGTATTTTTTCGCCGACATGAATATTCAAGCTGATCTGAATCATATTACATATTAATAATGAATGAGTTTTGCAAAGTTTCTAGAAGTTTGTCTTCAAAATTCTGGCAAACGTTTGGGAATCAAATTAACTGTTGATTGTCATTCTTATGATCTAGTCTAAAAATTCAGTGGTCCCATTGTAAAGTTATTGTCGTAGTTTCATGAAAATAATTTTAAATGCACTTGAGGAGATACTTAAATAATTATTGTGATAATATTATGTCAGTTCGGTTTCGTATAATTTGATGAGTACATTTCAGTCAAATAGGGTTACGATGCACTCAGATGTCATTAGTTAGTTTAATTAGTTATTTCCTGTTACTCCTAGTGGAGCATAGGGCAGCAGTAAAGACCTTCCATCTAGTTCTGTTGACAGCCAAGCGTTTCATTTCACTCCAAGTTTTACCAGCTTCCATAGCCTCTTCTTCCACCGTTCTCTTCCATGTCTACCTCGGACGGCCCGGTCTCCGTGTTCCCTGCGGATTCCAGTCCAGTGCTGTCTTTTCAACTGGTCCAGGTTGCTTGCGCAATGTGTGGCCAATCCACCTCCACTTTCTTTCCTTAATTTGCTCGTCAATCGGTGGTTGATTTGTTATCTCCCACAGGACATCATTTGATATTATATCCAGCCACCTCACATTTATAATTTGCCGCAAACACCGGTTGGTGAAGACTTGTAACCGATTAATAATAGCTTTTGTAACCTTCCATGTTTCACAGCTATAGAGGAGAACTGACTTCACATTGCTATTGAACAGTCTAAGCTTGGTTCGTCTCGAGATGTTCTTGTTTCGCCAAACGGGATACAGTTGAACGAAGGCTCCATTTGCCTTCTTTACATCCTCTTCTGCCCCTCCATCTTTCCCGACCATACGGCCTAGATATACAAAGGAGTCAACTTGTTCCACTTATTCTCCAAGCGCTGTTAGTTTTGTCTCATTTTCAGATGGAATTCTCATCTCCTTTGTCTTTTGGATGTTGATCTTTAACCCTGCAATCTCTGCTTCCTTTTGCAATCTTGCTAGCTTTGTGTCCATATCCTGAAAACTTTGCGAGAGCAGACAGATATCATCTGCATAATCGAGGTCTTCGAGCCTATCATGTATTCCCCATTGAATACCTCTTCTGCCACCTTCAACAACTTTCTTCATTACTCTATCCAAAACCAGCAAGAATAAGGTAGGTGACAAGATACATCCCTGCCTCACCCCAGCATTTGTTTGGATAGGTTCAGTGAGTTTTCCATTGTGCAAGACTCTGCATTCATATGCTTCATACATCTCTTTCATGATATTGGTAATCTTTGATGGTATTCCATGTTCTTCCACAGTATTCCACATCACTCTCCTATTGACCGAATCAAACGCTTTCTCAAAATCGATAAACGTAAGGTAGAGAGTACTCCTCCATTCTGCACTCTGCTCTAGTATTATGCGGAGTGTGTTGATAAGATCGAGACAACTTCGATGTTTTCTGAACCCTGCCTGCTCTTTCCTTAATTTTTCTTCCACGGATTCTTTAATTCGGTTTAGGATTATTCTTGAGAGCACTTTACTCGGTACTGACATGAGAGTTATGCCCCGCCAATTATTACAATTGGTTATATCCCCTTTCTTTGGTAACTTGACAATCAGGCCCTGTTTCCAGTCCTCTGGTAGTTCCTCTTCTGTCCATATCTTCTCAAGCAGTGGGTGAAGTAGATTCACAGTGGTGTCGATGTCTACTTTAAACACCTCAGGTGTAATATTATCCATTCCTGGAGCCTTTCCATTATTTATCTGTTTGAGGGCTACTTTGATTTCAGCCTTTTTTTGTGGTACATTTATACCGATTTTACAATCAGTTTCTACCACATTTTCTCGCGTCACCCCTCCGTCATGTCGATCTCCGTTTAGGACTTCAGAGAAATGTTCCTTCCATCTCTTGAGTTGATCTTCTTCTGTTGTCAATAGTTGACCATCCTTACTTCTCACAGGTCTATTCTTGCTGAAGCCTTTCCTAGCTAACATCTTGGTTATACTATAGAGTTCTTTGGCATCTCCCCTTTCTGCAGCCGTCTCAGCTCTCTGGGCCTGTTCATCCACCCACATTCTCTTATCAGTTCTCACACTTCTCTTTACTAGGCGGTCAGTAATTGTGTATTCAGTTTGGATCCGGGCTTTTTGTTGCCGTGTTTTGCTCATATTTAGTTGTGCTTTGAGCTCCTTTCTATCACCTATTAACTTCCATGTATTTTCAGACATCCAATCTTCCTTCAAATAATTTTTGAAGCCCAAGACATGTTCACTCACGCTGCAGTAGATATCCTTAACCTGAGTCCATGTACTTTCAATATCGGTTTCCTCTACTTCTTGTAATGCTTCATAGCGGTTTTTTAGCTCTAAGTGAAATTCTTCTTTTTTTGCTGATGTCCTAAGTTGTTTCACATCATATCGTCGGTTCCGTTGTTCAAACCTTCTACCTGTAGCCATGATTTTTAATCGGAAGTCTGCAACAACAAGATGGTGGTCACTGCTGATATCAGCTCCGCGTTTATTCCTCACATCCATCAATGATCTTCTAAATTTTTTACTCAGTGCTATTTGATCAATTTGGTTTTCTGTTTTGTGATCCGGAGATACCCAAGTGATCTTATGGCAATTCTTATGAGGGAATATTGTACCTCCAATCACCGAATCATGGCTGGCACAAAAGTTTGCAAACATGTCTCCATTTTGATTCATTTCCCCAATGCCATGAACTCCCATTACCTGCTCCATGCCTTCATTTCTGTCCCCAACTTTTGCATTCAGATCTCTCATAACAATCAAAACATCCTTTTTGCAGGTTTTCCTGACAGTGTCATTTAGGGATTGATAGAACTCTTCTTTTAGTTCAACGTCTGAAGTTTCTGTAGGAGCATAGCACTGGATGTTTGTGACATTTCGGATGTTTGTCTTAAAGCGTGCCGTCATTAACCTGTCTGATAAGGGTTGCCATTCCATAAGGCTTCTTTTTGCTCCTTTTGTCAACAAGAGACCAACTCCGTTCCTATGTTCTGCATCTTCTGCAGTAGGTCCTGAGTACAAGAATGTCAGCCCATCTTGTGTTTGCATTTCTCCAAAGTCTGGCCATCTCACTTCACTAACCCCAAGGATATCCAATCTGTATTTCAGCATCTCCTTTGTAACCTGCTTTAATCTGCTGGTTTCTCTCAAAGTTCTCACGTTCCAAAAACCTATTTTCGTGGTCCTTTTCATTCCAAAAGTCGTCAACACTGAATCTATCCGGCTGTCTTTTTTTGCTGTTTCCGTAACAAGAAATTTTACAGGTCGGGTTGTTAGCCCTACGCCAACCCCCAGCCATCCTGGAGGACCGATGTTTTCTGTCGGGGTTGTCTCCCTTAGCTAGTAGGTCCCCATTTTAAAGCGTCGGGAACTCGCTTTTTAGCCCTTTCATGACTTAGCCGTGTACACAGAATGTACCCGTTGCCCAGGAGCCATGACGTGGATATGCATGCATCGGACTTAGTAGGAATAAATGGCATTTCCTGTGTTTTATTAGTGCACTTCCACCAGCAGGGAGTGCACCCACAGGACCACATACTACTCATTAATAATTAAGAATGATTATATATATAAAGAAACAATTATATGCTCATAAATATACAGTTAAAACACTGACTTGTTAAGAAGGCTTCCTTAATGGTGCTTACATTAGGGGGGTGGCCTGAGTCGGCGTCTGTAAGATGTAACTCATATAAGCGCGGTGACAAATGTGTCTCCTACAGTGAATATGCCAAACGTGGGCCGACATACTTCCTCTGTTCCTTGCCTTCGTCGTATGGATCCTGATACAAAGCGCATCTCGTCCGGAAATGTGTCTGAGGACTCCATAGTAGCTGTTACGGCTTGTATCTAGCGATGAACCATTTTTAGCGTAAAATGTATTGGAATATAAAAAACCTGTGAAACTGTCTTAAAGTCGCAGAAGATTGGACCCGGAAGCGACCGGGCTCTTTAAGTGCAATTTCGAATACGAGGCTCCGTTAAAACGTGCGTTTTGGGGTTCCTCTTGCATGGGCCACCCCCCGGAAAATCACGATTTACGAAAATAAAGTGTACAATTCCATAAATCAGATTTATTGGTGGCATTTGAGGTTCTGACGGCGGTGAAGACGTGGCTTAGTCATCGCACTCTTGAGCCCTGAATGGCTCAAGACTCGATCTTACCGGGGAACAAGTCGGCTACGCTGGGTCCGGGATCTTGTTGCTGTGCTGGGTGATGCCTAAGGCTCCCCCAGCAATTACGACTGCATAAAAGGTGCAGTCGACCCAGTACTCGAATGTATCTAGCTCGCAGCAACATTCCAGGATCCACACCCATTTGCAGGTATGGCATCCCCAGATGTAGCCCCGAACAATCTGAGGCACGGAACAAAACAGAAAAAATCAGAAAATAAAAACAAAGGCGAGTCTGATTACATTTCGTAACTTACAACAAAGCGATACCCGTCACATCTGAAATGAAATGTTGATTTAAGTTACGCGAGTGAATCGAAATTATGCTCAAACTGGACGTTTAAACACTTTAAATGCAGATGTAATTAATAGCTCTTATATTATTGCTACTGTTTGTATTATTATTTAGTGTTGACGACAGGTCCATTATCCTGCCCAAAAAGAGTTCTCCTGTCTTCCCTATTCTCAGCTTCTCGCTTTAACTCCAGAAACTTCATCTTCTGTCGTCGATTAGCTGTATCAATCTTCTTCCTAGTCCTCTCTTTCATTCAACCTGGCCTTCGATGATATGTCCCAGCCAGTTAGCTTTCCTTCGTTTAATCGCCTGCAGAATGTTTCTTTGCTCGTTGACTTTCCTCAATACTTCTTCGTTGGTCACTCGATCCGTCCACCTGATCTTCGCTATTCTTCTCCAACACCGCATTTCAAAACTCCCCAGGTATTTCTGTTCCTTCTTCCTGAGTGTCCAAGTCTCTGCTCCATACGTAACACTTCACTAGTTTCTTCTTCATCTCCAAGCCCAACTTGCTAGTGAGAAGTATCCTCTTCTTGACGAAAGCTGCTTTGGCCATGGCTATCCTTGCCTTTACCTCCTTGGTCCATAGAGCATCCGTCGTGCCCCACATTCTCCATCTGTTGGTTTCCAATTACAACGTTCAATGGTTCTGCTCTCGGTGCTATCCTCATTACCTTTGATTTTTCAATGTTGATTTCCATTCCATACTCTCTACCTGTTGCTGCATGTACAGGTTTTCGATTAGTCTTCTATTTCTCCAATCAATTCCAAGTCTCCGCTGCGAACCCTTTTACTAGGTTCCCACTTTCTAGAAAAACATTTATTCCTGAAACATGATAGCCTTCATATTTGCGTTGAAATAACACACTCCAGGCAGTGGCCTTGCCTCCCTCCAGCTCTGTGTAAAGAAATTCCTTATTAAAATGTATTGGAATATAAAAAGCCTCTGAAACTGTCTTAAGGTCGCAGAAGATTGGACCTGGAAGCGACCGGGCTCTTTAAGTGCAATTACGAATAAAAGGCTCCGTTAAAACGTGCGTTTTGGGGTTCTTCTTGGATGGGCCACCCCCAGTAAATAGAAATGTCTCTTCCGAATGTGGAATGTATGTTGCTTACTACTACAGGAAGAGAATGGTCGTGTGAGCAATGAACACAGAAACCTAAGCCTTCGTGTCACTTACCAAGAGAATGACGGCGATGGCCACCAAGAATGTCAGGTTAATTACTGTCGAGGTATGGTCTTCTTTCATCCCCCTCATCTTGTTGATGGTCTTCCCTTGCCCCCAGATGTTCAAAAACTGGGCCACCTCCGCCATTGCGATGCCCAGTTTCTTTTTCCACTGTAATGAGAAAGTGTAAATATTTTAATCCCTGTGATCAAGATCTGCAATTGCGTATCCTCATTCATGATTTATGCGTCTCTTAAGGTCACTGTAGTAACGTGCACTTGTTATTTACCTCGGAAAAATAAGTTCTTGAACAGCGCGAACAGGCAAATTCTCGGAGACTTGACTTTCCCTCCATAATTACAATTGTCAAGGGATTGAGGAAGCTTGACTGAGACAGCTCGATAATTCCGTCTTTGAACCTTTCTTGAATCTGGGTTCTCCCAGCAAGCCTCACTGCAAACGGAGTCGTCGTAGAGAACTTACCTGAACTGACGGTTCTGTACTACAGACCTTGAACTTGTCCACAAAGAAGTTGCGTGTGCAAAATCCTTCCGACCTCTTTGAGATGTTCTTCCACGAAGAACATCTCAGTAATGCGAAACTAAACATCCCTTTAAGTTTGTATCATTTGTCGTGAATACTGATGTGAGTGCCTTCCTCATTCGAGCCTCCATAACGAATGTTTGGATCTCGGTTCTCTTCAGGCACTTCTGCACCATCCCTTGGGTTGGCATGTGTTCATGTCCCCTGTGTCATTCCTCCATAGTTTGCCGCTGATGCGCGGTTCTCGCCATGATTGGTCTGGTGTCTGGAGTCTTACGGGTTGGCTTGAGGGTTCAAACCTCCCAGAGTCTGCTCCCCCTGTGACGTCGTGTGTGGTGTCCGCCTTGTCTGGTCTTGTACCGATTATGACAATTGCCTTTGCTGTTCTGTGGTCCGGGGTTTGACCCCCGGTTCCATTCTCCGTCTTCCGTGATTTCCAACTTGTTGAGGAAGATGAAGGCTTCCTTAATGGTGCTTACATTAGGGGGGTGGCCTGAGTTGGCGTCTGTAAGATATAACTAATATAAGCGCGGTGACAAATGTATCTCCTACAGTGAATATGCCAAACGTGGGCCGACATACTTCCTCTGTTCCTTGCCTTCGTCGTATCCATCCTGATACAAAGCGCATCTCGTCCGGAACTGTGTCTGAGGACTCCGTAGTAGCTGTTACGGCTTGTATCTAGCGATGAACCATTGTTTAGCGTAAAATGTATTGGAATATAAAAAACCTGTGAAACTGTCTTAAAGTCGCAGAAGATTGCACCCGGAAGCGACTTGGCTCTTTAAGTGCGATTTCGAATACGAGGCTCCGTTGAAACGTGCGTTTTGGGGTTCCTCTTGCATGGGCCACCCCCCGGAAAATCACGATTTACGAAGATAAATTGTACAATTCCAGAAATCAGATTTATTGGTGGCATTTGAGGTTCTGACGGCTGTGAAGACGTGGCTTAGTCATCGCACTCTTGAGCCCTGAATGGCTCAAAACTCTATCTTACCGGGGAAGTCGTCGGGCTCGCTGGATCGAGGATCTTCTTATGCTGGGTGATGCCTAAGGCTCCCCCAGCAATTACGACTGCATAAAACGTGCAGTCGACCCAGTACTCAGTACCCAGTACCAGGCAAGGCAAGACGTGATTAGGCAAGGCAAGGCGTGGCTATTCAAGGCAAAGTAAGGCTAGGCCTGGCAAGGTAAGGCAAAGCAGGGCAGGACAGGGCAAGGCAGGGCAAAGCAAGGCAAGACATGAAAGGGGAGGACACATCGGTGCAGGGCAGGGCAAGACAATGAGAGGCAAGGCAAAGCAAAGCAAGGCAAGGTAGGGCAAGGAAGGGCAATGAAAGGCAAGGCAGGGCAAGGCAAGGCAAGGCAGAGTAGTGGAGGGCAGGGCGGGGAAAAAACCGATAGGCGAAGCTAGGCAAGGCAAGGCGTTTCTAGGCAAGGCAACGCATGGCTAGGTTACGCAAGGCGTTTCTAGGCAAGGCAAGGCGTGACAAGGCAAGACAAGGCTGTGGCTAGGGAAAGCAAGGCGCGGCTAGTTAAGGCAAGGCTTGTCTAGGCAAGGCTTGTCTAGGCAAGGGAAGCCGTGGCTAGACAAGGCAAGGCGTGGCTAGTAAAGGCGTGGCTAGGCAAGGCAAGTAGTGGCTAGGCAAGGCAAGGCGTGGCTAGGCAAGCAAGGCGTGGCTAGGCAAGGCAAGGCGCGACTAGTTAAGGCAAAGCGTGGCTAGGCAAGGGAAGCCGTGGCAATGCAAGGCAAGATGTGGCTATGCAAGTGAAGGCGTGGCTATGCAAGTGAAGGCGTGGCTAGGCAAGGCAAGGCGTGGCTAGGCAAGGCAAGATGTGGCTAGGCAAAGCAAGGCGTGGCTAGGCAAGTTAAGGCAAAGCAGGTCTGGTGAGGGCAAAGGTAGGCAGGGCAAGGCAAGGCAAGGAAAGGCAAGGCAAGGTAGGGCAAGGCAGGGCAGAGCAGGGCAGGGCAGGCCAGGGCAGGGCAAGGCAAGGCAAGGCAAGGCAGGGCAGGGCAGGGCGTGGCTACGCAAGGCAAGGCAAGGCAGGGCGTGGATAGGGAAGGCAAGGCAAGTCTAGGCAAGTCCAGGCAAGGCAAGGCAAGGGAAAGCAAGGCAGGGCAGCGGAGGTCAGGGCGGGGCAAGGGCTAGGCAGGGCAAGGCAAGGCAAGGCAAGACAAGGCCAGGCAAGGCAAGGCAAGCAAGGCAAGACAAGGCGTAACTAGGCAAGGCAAGGCGTGGCTAGGCAAGGCAAGGCGTGGCTAAGCAAGGCAAGGCGTGGCTAAGCAAGGCAAGGCGTGGCTAGGCAAGGCAAGGCGTGCCGAGGCAAGGCAAGGCGTGCCGAGGCAAGGCAATTCGTGCCTAGGCAAGGCAAGGCAAGGCAAGGCAAAGCGTGCCTAGGAAAGGTAAGGCAAGGCAAGGTAATATAATGTATTGTTAGGTAACGAAAGGCAATATAATGCAAGGCAATGCAAGGATAGGCAATGTAATGTAATGTAAGGTAACGTAATATAATGTAATGTAATCCAAGGCAAGGCAAGTCAAGGAAAGGAAAGGCAAGGCAACGATAGGCAAGGCGTGGCTAGGCAAGGCAAGTCAAGGCAAGGCTTTGCTAGGCAAGGCAAGGCAAGACAGGGCAAGAGTGAGCAAGGCAATGCAAGGCAAGGCAAACTAAGGCAAGGCGTGGCTAAGCAAGGCAAGGCAAGGCGTGGCTATGAAAGGGAAGTCGTTTCTAGGCAAGGCAAGGCGTGGCTAGGCAAGGCAAGGCGTGTCTAGGCAAGGCAAGGTAAGGCAAAGTAAGAAAAGACAGGGCTAGGCAAGGCAAGGCAAGCAAGGCAAGGCAAGGCGTGGCTAGGCAAGGCAAGGCGTGGTTAGGCAAGGCAAGGCGTGGCTTTTCAAGGCAAAGTAAGGCTAGGCCAGGCAAGGTAAGGCAAAGCAGGGCAAGGCAGGGCAAAGCAAGTCAAGATATGAAAGGGGAGGACAAATCGGTGAAGTGCAGGGCAAGACAATGAGAGGCAAGGCAAAGCAAAGCAAGGCAAGGTAGGGCAAGGAAGGGCAATGAAAAGCAAGGCAGGGCAAGGCAAGGCAAGGCAGAGCAGTGGAGGGCAGGGCGGGGCAAAGAAACGAAAGGCGAGGCTAGGCAAGGCAAGGCGTTTCTAGGCAAGACAAGGCATGGTTAGGCAAAGCAAGGCGTGGCTAGGCAAGGCAAGGCGTGACAAGGCAAGACAAGGCGTGGCTAGGAAAGCAAGGCGCGGCTAGTTAAGGCAAGGCTTTGCTAGGCAAGGGAAGCCGTGGCTAGACAAGGCAAGGCGTGGCTAGTAAAGGCGTGGCTAGGCAAGGCAAGGTAAGGCAAAGCAAGGAAAGACAGGGCAAGGAAGGGCAAAGCAAGGCAAGGCAAAACAAGGCAAGGCAACGCAAGGCTAGTCAAGGCGTGGCTAGTAAAGGCATAGCTAGGCAAGGCAAGGCGTGTGTAGGTAAGGCAAGGCGTGGCTAGGCAAGGAAAGCCGTGGCTAGGCAAGGCAAGCTACAAGCAGAATTAATATGTTGTCATATTACGCGTTTTCAGCTCTGAATTGTACACAATTCTGTATCAACGAACATCGGCGTGCAGTGACCACATATTATGTCGGGTATTGCCGCAGCACCAAAAATATGTGTGAAAAAATACGATGCGTTGTTATAAACAGACAGACTTGAGGTTTGATGATTGTTTGAAGATGTCTTACCATATACATGTTTCGTATGAGAAACACAATTCTTTTGAAGTATTCAAGATTGATGTAATTCGAACATTTTCATTTCCTCAAAACCACGTACATACGTTAAAATAGAATCAGTATTTAGTGGCACAGAACGCTAAAATCGAAGTATTAGTCAACACGTACTTTACAGGTAAAAAAAAAAATGACAGCGATGATGGTTCGAAAAGTTGAAGGGAAATGATTCCAATTATTATAAACATGTACATTAGGGTAAGATACTCTTTGGTTTAAAGTAGCACTTTCGTCCGATTAATATTATTCAAGCTACAAGCAGAATTAATGTGTTGTCATATTACGCGTATTTAGCTCTGAATTGCAAACATTTCTGTATCAACGAACATCGGCGTGCAGGGACCACATATTATGTCGCATATTGTCGCTGCAGCAATGATGTGTTTCAATATATAAGATGCGTTGTTATAAACAGACAAACTTGAGTTTTGATGGATGTTTGAAGATGTGTTATCATATACATGTTTCATTTGTAAAACACAATTCTTTTGAAGTATTCAAGATTGATGTAATTCGAACATCTTCATTCCCTCAAAACCACGTACATACGTTAAAATAGAAACAGTATTTAGTGGCACAGAACGCTAAAATCGAAGTATTAGTCAACATGTACACTACAGTTAATAAAAACACTGACAGATATGATGGTTCGAAAAGTTGAAGGGAACTGTTTCCAATTATTATAAACATGTACATTAGGGTAAGATACTCTTTGGTTTAAAGTAGCAGTTTAGTCCGATTAATATTATTCAAGCTTCAAGCAGAATTAATGTGTAGTCATAATATGCGTTTTCAGCTCTGAATTGCACACAATTCTGTATCAACGAACATCGTCGAGAAAGGACCACATATTATGTCGGGTATTGTCGCAGCAGCAATGATATGTGTGAATATTTAAGATGCGTTGTTATAAACAGACAGACTTGAGGTTTGATGGAAGTTTGAAGATGTCTTATCATATACATGTTTCATATGAATAACACAATTCTTTTGAAGTATTCAAGATTGATGTAATTCGAAAATCTTCATTCCCTCAAAACCACGTCAATACGTTAAAATAGAAACAGTATTTAGTGGCACACAACGCTAAAATCGATGTATTAGACAACACGTACATTATAGGTAATAAAAACACTGACCGAGAAGATGGTTCGAAAAGTTGAAGGGAACTGATTCCAATTATTATAAACATGTACATTAGGGTAAGATACTCTTTGGTTTAAAGTAGCTCTTTCGTCGGATTAAGAATACTTTTAATTCGTAAACGATACAAATTGCACATTAATGTAGTCGAAGAGAAACAATTTATTTTTATTCTTAAATGATTTTCCGTATAGGTTGCTATTGAAAGGTCACGTTATCCATTATATTTTTCAAAATATGAATTATGTTTAAATCGTAAAACGAAAAATCATAAAACGCTATATCCATGCTTCCTGTCTCACAATATGAGCTCACCAGTCGACTTATTTTCTATTTATTTAAGAAACGAGAACCGGGAAATGTGTCCCTGAACTCATTCTGGCAAGTTAATTAAGAACGAGACGCCACGTGGTTTTCGACAATTACCACTCGTCGAATTTGTGATAAATTTACAGCAGATTACAACATGGCGTGAATCCGCGCGGCCTGTTTGTCCGATAATCAGAGCAATAAATTTTAATTCTTATTGAATTATAACAGTTATTTTTCAGTTGTGGTTACATTACTTTTTTTTTAATGCTGTTTTAAGAACATTGATTATTCTGAATGGCTTTAAATTGCTGGGAGAGGACTGGAAATATTTATCTTCGTACTTGCGTCTAGTATGACAGTAGGTCTGCCCCCGGTCTGTGGTATGAAGACGGAGAGGAAAATTAGTCCGAGATTACAGTAAACAACACTGTCTCTACGTTAGAGGTTAAGAATGTGTCGAGATTAATTTCTCCAGTTCCACACAGCAACATGGAGTTCTCCCCAGCCATGATTTCGTGATTAGTAATCAGGTTACACTTACTTTTGTGTACGGTAGCCATAGGAAAAAATTGAATTCCTCGTGCAATGATTTGCATCTATGATCCATCAATTTCTACGAAGTAAAATTTACCGTTTCTCTCCATATCAGTATAGTCTTTGACATTGTTACGTTTGTGATTTACTTATTATAATTGCACTGGGCGCGAATCCTAGCTTCTGTCCGCGAAAGTTGTAAATGTTGATTTATAATTACACGACTCTACTTTAGACCAAACCCCCATCCATATAAATAGGTTCAAAGACGTTCGTTAAACTGTACCTGTGACGACACACAATAGAAAACACCGGAAGTTGCCATAACCCAGAAGGTCACAATCACGCGGCCATTAATGACATAGAGTAGTTAATTTGATAGCTGTTTTGCACACACCAAGCTTCTCACTAATTCGTCATTCATGTCTTCTTAATCGTCCTACTAAAAAATTGACAGTGGAACCACGGTTCCGGAGAATTAGACGTAAATACGTCTATACGGAAAGGAAGTTTATATAATGGCTTTCTGCTAAATATTTCCTTTATACAAGCTTTACAATTGAGATAAGTTTGATTAAGACATTGATTATTTAACCTGAATTAGTTACTATAATAATAATAATAATATATTTGGTTTAGAACTATATACAGAGATCTGTGGCCGCCTAAAACCAGGTTTTCACGGCCACAGTCCTTACATACGTAGCACTATTCGCACTAAAGCTTACTACAACTATTCACTAATGCTACTCTACATGACTATTTCTTAATCCCTAATACTATTTACATAACTCTTCCGTATTGTTCTCGTGCCTTCTACCCCAGTGGCAGTTCTAAATTCCTAATTTTGACCTGTCTTTTACATCTTACTTTGTACAGAAATTTCCCTACATCCCTGACCTCCGTGTCATTCGTAGTGCTTAAAATTTTCTTGAAGGCCAATTCTTCGCCAACGGTGAACCACTTGTTCCTCAGGAGCTGTTCCCTCCACCTCCCGGTTTCCGTACACTTTAATAGTATGTGAATCTCGCTTTCTGTCGCCCCACATAAAGGGCATATTTTCCCATCCATGCCCTCCCTCATCCCTCTCAGCTTCCAAATACCCGCTCTGAACCATGCCCATCCCTCCCTCTCCACCCTCGTACAGCAACCAATGTAGCCCTGTCTACCCCACTCTGATTTCATCTCCCCGTACAACGCCAGAGATCTCTTTTCTCTAATTTTAGCAAAAACGTTCTGTCGTTCTATGGCGTTGCACCTCTCCTTTAAAATTTCCCACGTCCTGCCCACACTTCTTCCTTGCGGATCCTGCCAAATATACCCCAACCCTAATTTATCTAATTCCTCTTTTACCCCCTTAGCCCATCCCCCAATTTTCAAGTTCAGTACCTGCCAGTCGTAGCATCTCCTTACTAAATCATCCCTGTCCATTTGCAAAATCCTTAACCAAAATTTTGTGACCAACCCTAAAACCTTGCTCCTCCTTCTGTCTCTCCCCAGTTCCACTTCTGCTACCCCATTTGCTCCGACCCTTGGTATCCCTAGGACCTTCTTACAAAATCTCCCGTGGATTACATCAACTTATTTCCATCCCTCCTCTAATCTTCATATTTCCGCCCCATACATCATTCTCGATTCACATACCATCTCGTATACATTTTCTAAAATATTTATCCTCATATGTGGCATTCTGGCTAAGCACTTATCTATCGCCACTAAGGCTTGCTTCCCTTTCGCCACTACTTTAGCCTTTTGTTTAGCCCACCCTCCTGTGCTTTCCAGGGTCACTCCCGGTAGCATATTTCCTTCACTGTTTCTATTATTTTGCCATTCATAAACCACCTCTCATCCTTTCTCAATTTCCCTCCCCTCTTGCATACCAACACTTTCTTCTCCAAATTGCATTTCAAGTTCCATTCCTTGCAGTACTTCGCCACTTGGTTGTTTCCCTTCTGCAAGCCGTTCACCGTAAACGACCCAAATGCTAAATCATCCGCAAACAACAACCTCGGAATTGATTCATCCCCTATCACCGGCGCGTGTACGTTTCATTCCTGGATATAGTCGATAACATCATCAATAAAAATGTTAAACAGATAGGGGCTCAGACTGCACCCTTGTCTAACACCTCTACTTTGTTCAACCAGGTCCGTCACTTCGTTTTCTCCACACTTCACACAAAATTTGGTTCCCTCATACATTCTCTTGATACATTCAACCATTCCTCCACTCACTCATTTTAAACCATAAGGCCTTCCTATCAATCGTGTCAAAGGCTTTTTCCAGGTCCACCAAACACCAGTATATACGGCCTCTTTTAACGCTTAGATACCTGTCAATTGCGGTTTTGTTATAAAGATATTTTCTGTGGTTCTTTTCCCTTTTACGAATCCCGCTTGGTACCTTGACAGGATCTTATTACCTACTAGCCAGTCTCTCAGCCTACCAGCCAAGGCGCTAGAAAATATCTTGCTTATCACCGTCAGAAGCGAAATGCCTCTGTAACTATTAGGCTCATTCTTCTTACCCTTCCCTTTGTAAATTGGACTGATAACTGCAACTCCCCACTCTGCTGGGAAATCTTTCCCCTTCTTAATTTTATTAAACAAAGTTGTTAAAGTTTCTGTTCCCCCTTCCACGGTGCAAAACATTTTCCACATCTCGACTGGTATCCCATCGACGCCAGTGGCTTTCCCATTTTTCATTTTTGATATACTTTGCCTAATTTCTTCTGCCGTAAAGTCCCTATCCAGTTCTTCTATGTATTGGGAGCCCAGCAATTGCGTTGGGTAAACCAATCGCCCTTCAGCTGCCCTAGCGAACAGATCATGGAAGTGGTTCACCCACGCAGTTGGATTTACCTCATTCCTAAAAACTTTTTTCGTTACTATGTCCCTTATGGACTCCCATACTTTCTTTATCTCTTTATGCCTTACTAAATCGTTTATTCTTTCCGACTCCTTCTCTTGCCAAACCCGCTTCTTTTCCTTCATTATCTCCTCGTACATTTTTCTAGCTTCCCAATACCTTGCTCTACTCGCTTCGTCGTTTCACGCCTTAAACTCTCTCAAGGCCCATCTGGCTAGTCGTTTGTTTTCCCTGCACTCCTCGTCGAACCAATGACTTCCCCCTCTATGCTTAACCCCTGTCCACCCCATTTTGATCCCCGCTCTCTTCACCATGAAGTACAACATATCTACCATCTTATTAACCTCCCCCTCCTGAGCCATGACCTGTATTTCATGCATGCATAAAACACTCCTATTATCCCTCAAAGCCTCCATGAAGTAATCTTTCCAGCTTTCCTTCCATTTGTATCTAACTATCTTTCGCTTCGGCCCTGCGACCTCTGTGTCCTTAACTACCCCTCCCTCTTCTTCGCGCCTAATTATTATGGTTAACGGTATATGACTACTAAGAATTTCCGTCCCTACTCTGAAATCCACCACTTCCCCCACCAACCCCTCCGACAACAGAGCATAGTCTATGATACTCTTCCCCAGCTGGCTGACATAAGTAAACTCCCCCTCCGTGTCCTCGCCGAATTTTCCATTCATCATTTCTAGAAGGTTCCTTTCACAGAAATCGACGAGCTTCCTTCCTTCCTCATTACACATTCGGTCTTTACTCGATCTACCGCAAAACAGATCTTCATAGCCCTTGTCCACCTCATTATGCAGCCCCACGTGTGTGGCAGGTTTATCTGCTTTGTCCCCACCCGACTGTTCATGTCCCCCACTATTAAAAATTCCGTCTCCACGAACCGGTCCCTCAACATCTTCAAGTCCTCCTCCAACTCGGTTGTAAAATTGGGATTAAACCACCTTGAGCTTTGGGGGGCATTATACACAAAGCCCATACATATCTGGACCTGCACGCCATTGTGCCCTCTCACTCCTATCCATATTACCTCCTTCATGCCCGTCCTTATCTCAATCACCTTTCTGCTCATTCCCTCCCTTGTATAGATTACTAGTCCCCCCGGATTCCTACCGAATCTTGCGATTCTTCTTCTTTCTTTCCAAAAGCTGACAAACCCTTTAATTTCAAAAACCTCGCTTCCCGCCCAGCTCTCCGCAATCCCCACAATATCATGGCCACTCAGAAAATCTAAGAAATCCTTTGTGCCCATTTTACACTTTAGCCCCTCCACATTCCAGAATCCTACCCTTAACAAACCTGCCACACTAACGCGGGCCTATGTAGAGCCACTTCTGGCCCTCGCTCCTCCACCTCCTCCTCCCCCCTCCCTGCCGGACACGTCCCTCGGCTTCGTGAGCCAGCTCCTCAGGTTGTATTGCCTGCAGACCCTCTCACTCCGTGGTTCCGTTGTCAAGCCGTTGTCCTCCGCGCGGTCAGCTGACCTCGCCCGCCTCGCAGAGGCTGCACCTCCCTGCGGCGTTAACTTTATAACTTGCGACGCGGTGTCCGTCCTCACCCTGCAGCCCAACCCAGCGTGCATAGTTTCGGTCGGTTTTTCCCGTGTAACGGTGCTCCTTTGCAGGGTATTGGCATCCGATCCACTGCTACCCGTTTTCCGAGGAGTCCTTCCCTCTGCGCTAGCCGACCTTCTGACAGCAGGGGTGTCCACCCCGCTGTCCCGCGTTTCCAATTGCATGTTCCTTGAAAGGTATTCCAGGGCGTAGGCCCGCCCGTCCACCACCAGTTTATCCTTCTTCAAACAAGCTCTGTGCCCTCTCCTCTTAGCATCTCGTAAATAGGGAATCAGCTAACTCCTACACTTTCTTATTTCTGGAGCAAAATCCTCGTCTACACTTAATGTGGAGCCACTCAGGTGCTTAGTGCTCCGGAGTACCTCTAGCTTAGAAGCGAACGTGGTAAATTTCACCAATATCGGGCGCTCACCTCTGCTTCGACCCAACCGGCCTACGTAATCGATGTTCCCTCTCGGGATCTCTAGTTTCATCGTTTCCTTGAGGAACTTGCATACCTTATCCAGCGTGTCGAAGTAGCCCTTCTCTCTTTTCTCCACGAACCCGAATATAAGGATATTGTCGTCCGATTCCCTTCTTCCAGCTGCCTAGTTATATCGTCCATCCTCTGCTGCCGTTCCTCCCACTCTTTCACTACCCGAGTTATCTTCTTGTAATCCCTGATCACTTCATTTATTGACGCGCTTAGGATCTCCAATGTCGGTCCTAAGTCCTTCGTCCCATTCCTCAAGTCACCTATTTCCTGGTTGTGCTTCTCCAAAAGCTCCTTGATAGCTTTCGTCTCCCAAGCATGGCTTTTAACATGGGATAAGATCTGGTCGATCTTGTCCTGTTCGGTTGGCGGCCCCGGGTTTAGTTCCACTCCTCCAATCACCAGAAGAGTCGCTACTAACAGACCCAGGAACCACGTCTGTTGCCCTGCCAACTCAACTTTCCAGCTCCCTTCTGCGTGAATCCCCGCTTTCCTGGCTGCAAAAGCGCCAACTCTGGCCCTGTAACTTTCTAAGGTGACACCCATTGTTCCTTGAGCTGTAGAAACACTCCCGCTCGCCTCCGTAGCTAATGTAAGACTCCTCGAATTAGTTACGCTTAAGATGGGTCTGTGGTAGCTGAAATATCTTTTTTTTTATATTCACTATAAAAATTTGTGATTTCGTCGTCGTTAATAAATTACGTCGTCAATCAACAATGTCAACAGATATTTGTTTATACTCTGCATTGTTGTGTTGGTATAGAAACACAACAATGCCGAGTAAACAAATAACGCTTCACAACAAAGAAATCAAAAAATATCAAGCCAGTCGCATGATCACTGCTCCAGAAGCAGCAGACCGCAATCTTGATTATTGACTGACAGTTGGCTTAAAACATCAGAAAAGTGAAAGAAGACGTCATCAAGTATTTGAAGTACCGACTCCAACAACTTCAACAAGGTAAACTGATACTCATTCGATATATTACGATTACGAAAACTATTATGATCGATTTTAAGACGAATATTTGCAAGGGTGGAGATAGACGTGGAAGGTTGACTGAACAAGAACATCGACGTAAAGACGTAGAATATCAGATTAGAGAACGCGCTCCGAAAGGAACGCCCTGCTCTAGTCTACTATAAAAAATTTTGATTTTCGTTGTCTTCAGGAAATGACGTCTTCAAACAATGTCAACAGATATTTGTTTATACTCTGCATTGTTGTTTTGGTATAGAAACACAACAATGCCGAGTAAACAAATAACGTAATAAATAAACAAATACCAAGCCAGTCGCATTGTCACTGCTCTACAAGCAGCACATCGTATCCGAACAGCGACAGAAAACTATTTAAGAAATGGAGAAAAGTGACAGAAGACGTACTAACACCAACAAGGTAATCTGATACTGATAAGAATACTCATTCGAGTCAAACTGCTTACGAAAACTGACGCCTCTGTGTTTAAATTATATTTAGGCGATAAATACAATGAAAGCAAGGTGTTAAAAGACTTGAGTAAGACACAAAACTAACCACCCCCTTGGGGGGGGGGGGGGTTTAGTTTAGTTTTTTACTCAAGATTTTAACAAATTAATATACAAAAACCTCAGAATTTTAAATTTTTAAAAAAAATGCAAAACTTGCTTTACATATAGATTATAAATAAACATAAAGCTTAAAAATTTTCAGCAGAGACGAAAGCATCTACGGAATAGTAAGAGTGAGTGAAGAGGTAATCTTTCAATGCAGGCTTAAATACCCTTATATAATAATTTAGACTTTTCACTGTTGGTGGAAGATTATTAAACAACTTGATACCTGTATAGTAGACTCCTTTTTGATATTTAGTAAGGTTAGGATTTGGCACATAGAGATCATGTTTCAATCTTGTATTTAAATTATGTACATCTGTATTCCTTTTAAATTTATTTAAGTTTTCCACCACACTATTACTATTCCGTAGATGCTTTCGTCTCTGCTGAAAATTTTTAAGCTTTATGTATATTTATAATCTATATGTAAAGCAAGTTATCTACAGACAGACTTGAGTTTTGATGGTTAGTTTGAAGATGTCTTATCATATACATGTTTTATATTAATAAAACAATTCATTTGAGCTAATCAAGCATGATGTACCTCGAACAATGTTATCCTTTTAAATAATTTATAAACGTTAAAATAAAAACAGAATTTAGTGGCACAAATATCAGATCGCAAAAATCAAAACATTAGACCATCCGTACATTACAGTTTGTGTAAAAACTATTAGAATTTGTGGTTCAAAAAGTTGAAGGGAAATATTTCTAATTATTATAAACAAATATATTTAGGATAGATACTAATTAGTTTCAAGTAGCCCTTTTGTCCGATTAATATTATGTAAGTTACAGGCAGATTAGTGAGTTGTCATATTATGCGTTTTCAGCTCTGAATAGTATACAATTCATTATCAACGAACATCGATGTGCAGCGACCACAGAGTTCGTCGGGGATTATCACAGAAATAAAGATGTGTGTGAATATATACGATGCAATCATATCTACAGACAGACTTGAGTTTTGATGGTTAGTTTGAAGACGTCTTATCATATACATGTTTTATATTAAAAACACAATTCATTTGAGCTAATCAAGCATGATGTACTTCGAACATTGTTATCCTTTCAAAATTACATACAAACGTAAAAATACAAACAGTATTTTGTGGACACATCTTACAACGCAAAATTCTAACATTTGTCCACCCGTATATTTCAGATCGTCCAAAAAAAGTCTGAAATGGAGTTTCATAATGTTGACAGGAAATGTTTCCAATTTTTATAAACCTATACATTAGGGTTAGCTATACATTTATTTAATGAGAAACATTTTTTCGTTTATTATTATTTACGTTACAGGCAAATTAGTGTGTTGTCAATCTACTCGTTTTCAGCTCTGAATAACTCACAATTCTGTATCAACGAACACAGCCAAACAGCGACCTCATGAAACGTTTGAGAATATCTAAGTTGCAAAGATATGTGTGATTATATACGATGCAATGATATTTTTCAGACAAATTTGAGTTCTGATGGTTTTTTGATGACGTCTTATCTTATACATATTTTATATTATATACAAAATTTCTTTTGAGGTAATAAAGCATGATAACGTCGAACAATGTTATCCTTTCAAAATAACATATAAACGGTAAAATACAAACAGAATTACGTTGCACAAATATGAGATCGCAAGAATCTAAACATTACTCCATCCGTACATTACAGGTAGTATAAAAACTGTTAGAAGTTGTTGTTCATAATGTTGAACGGAAATATTTCCAATTATTATAAACATGAATATTTATGATAGATATTAATCGCTTTAAAGTATCACTCATGTTCGATTAATATTATGTAAGTTACAAGCAAATTACTGTGTTGTCATATTATGCGTTTTCAGCTCTAAATAGCACACAATTCTGTATCAATGAACATCGGCGTGCAGCGACCACAGAGTTCGTCGGGGACTATCGCAGAAATAAAGATGTGTGTGAATACAATCGATGCAATGTTATCTACAGACAGACTTGAGTGTTGATGGTTGTTTGAAGACGTCTTATCATATAAATATTATATTTTAAAAACACAATTCATTTAAGCTAATCAAGCATGATGTACCACGAACAATGTTATCCTTTCAAAATTAAATACAAACGTATAAATACAAGCAGTACTTCGTGGACACAGCTCACAACGCAAAATTCAAAACATTAGTCCACCCGTATATTTCAGTACGTCAAAAAACTATCAAAAATGTATTTTCAAAATGTTGACAAGAATTGTTTACAATTTTTATAAACATATACATTAGGGTTAAATATACATTTATTTAATGTAAAACTTTGTTCCGTTTAATATTAATTAAGTTACAGGCAAATTAGTGTATTGTCATTCTACTCGTTTTCAGCTCTGAATAACCTACAATTCTGTACAACGAACACAGCCGAACAGGTCCACATGAAACGTATGAGAATATCTAAGTTACAAATATATGTGCGATTATATACGATGCAATGAAATTTTTCAGACAAATTTGAGTTTTGATGGTTCTTTGATGACGTCTTATCTAATACATATTTTATATTAAAATCACATTTCTTTTGAGGTAATAAAGCATGATATACCTCGAACAATGTTATCCTTTTAAAATAACATCTAAACGTTAAAATTCTAACAGAATTTAGTGGCACAAATATCTGATGGCAAAAATCAAAACATTAGACGATCCGTACATTAGAGGTAGTACAGAAACTATTAGAAGTTGTGGTTCATAAAGTTGAAGGGAAATATTTCAAATTATTATAAAGGATAGATACTAATTGCTTTCAAGTAGCACTTTTGTCCGATTAATATTATGTAAGTTACAGGCAGATTAATGAGTTGTTATCTTATGCGTTTTCAGCTCTGAATTGTACACATTACTTTATCAACGAACATCGGTGTGCAGCGATCACAGAGTTCGTCGGGGATTATCGCAGAAATAAAGATGTGTGTGAATATATACGATGCAACGCTATCTACAGACAGACTTGAGTTTTGATGGTTGTTTGAAGACGTCTTATCATATACATGTTTTATATTAAAAACACAATTCATTTGAGCTAATCAAGAATGATGTACCTCGAACACTGTTATCCTATCAAAATTACATACAAACGTAAAAATACAAACAGTATTTTGGTGACAGAGCTCACAACGCAATATTCAAAACATTAGTCCACCCGTATATTTCAGGTCGTCCAAAAACTGTCAGAAATGGAGTTTCATAATGTTGTCGGGAAATGTTTCCAATTTTTATAAACATACACATTAGTGTTAGATATACATTTATTTAATGTAAATCGTTTTTCGTTTCATATTATATAAGTTACAGGCAAATTAGTGTGTTGTCATTCTACCCGTTTTCAGCTCTAAAAAATTCAAAATTCTGTATCAAAAAACATCGCCGAACAGTGACCACATGTTACGTTTGAGAATATCTAAGTTACAAAGATATGTGACATTATATACGATGCAATGATATTTACAGACAAATTTGAGTTTTGATGGTTTTTGATGACGTCTTATCATAAACATATTTTATATTAAAATCATTTTTCTTTTGAGGTAATAAAGTATGATATACCTCGAACAATGTTATCCTTTTAAAATAACATATAAACGTTAAAATACAAACAGAATTTAGTGGCACAAATATCAGATCGCAAAAATCAAAACATTTGACGATTCGTACATTAGAGATAGTACAAAAACTGTTAGAAGTTGTGGTTCATAAAGTTGAAGGGAAATATTTCAAATTATTATAAACATGTATATTTAGGATACATATTAATTGCTTTAAAGAAGCACTTTTGTACGATTAATATTATGTAAGTTACAGGCAGATTAGTGTGTTGTCATATTATGCGTATTCAGCTCTGAATAGCACTCAATTCTGTAACAACGATCATCGGCGTGCAGCGACCACAGAGTTCGTCGGGGATTATCGCAGAAAAAAAGATGTGTGTGAATATATACGATGCAATGTTATCTACAGACAGACTTGAGTTTTGATGGTTGTTTGAAGTCGTCTTATCATATACATGATTTATATTAAAAACACAATTCATTTGAGCTAATCAAGCATGATGTACCTCGAGCACTGTTATCTTTTCTAAATTACATACAAACGTAAAAATACAAGTTATTGTTCATGAAGTTTAAGTCTAATATATCTAATTATTATATACATGCACTTTATGGTGAGATATTCATTGGTTTAATGTAGCACTTTTGTCTGATTAATATCATTTAAGTTACAGAAAGAATTAATATGTTGTCATATTATGCGTTTTCAGCTTTTATAGAACATAATTCTGTTTGAAAAAAAAATTGTGTGCAACGACCACATTATGTCGGAGATTATCGCAACAACGAAGAAGTGTATGAATATATACGTTGCAATGTTTTTTACAGACAGTCTTGTGTTTTGTTGGTTGTTTGATGACTTCTTATAAATTACATACTTTAGTGTTTTTTGTATAATACTAATGTTTTGTTTTTTCCGTTCTGTGTGGTGTGCCATTAAATACTGTTTGTATAATAACGTTTATACATATTTTTGAAAGGAAGACGTATTTCGAATTACATCATGTTTCAATACTAGAAAAGCAAAGATTTTTGATTATAAAATTTGTATATGATAAGACGTCATCAACAACCATCAAAACTTAAGTCTGTCTGTAAGTAACATGGCATCGTATATATTAACCAATTAACGCGGCTGATTTCCCGAGAAAATTTTATTGGATATCTTCCCGAAACGTCGGTTTACTACGGTAACCAGTTAACCTTTAAACGACGGGGATTTAAATGGTAAAGTGGTAGTTTTTTTTCGGTTTTTATACTTTTGAGCACGCTCTACGGAAAACTTTAATATTATCTAAAGTAAACATGATAAATTGACGAAATAAAAGCCATATTTATTCGAACTGAACAAAGAATACATAGAGTTTTTTTACAAATTGCAGTTAATTACTTAATTGCCTAAATAGGCCTTAGTAACTTTACTTTGTTCTTTTGAAGCTCATTCGACTTAGTTGTGAACTAATGACCTCACAGAAAAATTTGTCTTCCCTACTTCAGTGGATACACATTATTCACACCCATCATGCTGAGGAATGTGAGTAGCTTTGATTAGGGGCCTGAAAACAGCCGAAACCCACTTGTCAATTACAATGGTTATTGCTGTTTGTGGTTATAGTTTCCGGGTTGACAGCTCAGGCTGACCTTGCCAAAACCCTAGAGAAAGTGTTTCAATATTTGCAGCCCCTAAAATAGGCCAAAAGAAGTAGCCAAGTCTACTTACAATGTTTCAATTTTGAGATCCGCACCGGGATTGTTCGTAGGGCTGACTACACAACTTACGTTCCCAGACAGGTAACGCTAGTAAGATAAAGGTTGACGCGGTTGATTGACCGAGAAGATTTTATTGAATTTGTTCCCGAAACGTCGGCTTACTACGGTAACCAGTTAACGCTTCTGATTCTTTGTCTTATACAGTTAGGTAGATGCCATGAAATGGAAGTGTCCATCACAGGATCACACTCCAAAAAGCACAAAAAGTTAAAATTTTAAAACGAAAACTTAAAAGTTCAGCTTATTAAAATAATAAGAAAACTAAATAGTATGATCAAATTACCTCAGCAGAAGATGTAATTTGGACCGATACAAACTCATTCAGCTGACGTGAGCCACCGCGGCAAACGCTGACTTTACAGAACTTTCCGTTTATTATAATTTCGTTTATAAACATATTCTTAGGTCATGTCAATAATAATACTACATCAATAACATATTTTCGGGCATCCTGCAGCTAACAAAACTAACAAGGGCCACGTCACAACTCTGTCTAACTCGTAACACTGAACTTCATTTCCCACTCAGGAAGGATCAGCACATTTCTAAGCTGTTAGAGGACACAATCGAAAAAGTGACAATATTTGGAGCACAAGAGGCAACTGAAAGAATTATGAAATGTCTTAACCTGGGCTTTATAAATCGTATTCTTCACCTAATATTGTAAGGTAATTAAAACTTGTATACGATGCACAGAATATGTAGCACGCATAGGAAATATGAGATACTCATAAAATCTAAAGGAAAAAGACCACTTGGAATAATCATGCATAGATTAGAAGGTAATATTAAAATAAAGATGGGTGTCTTCAGAGATATTATGTTATAGGTAGTAAGGACCGCTGAAATATTATTTAGTAACTATCAGATTATCATCTATTGGTATCTATCAGTGCAACATCTCAGAAAACTGTCTTTATATTTGTCGCCTTGAGAACCCTAAATCCCACAAAATTACAATGTGTTTCGGATGTATCAAATTTTGAGGAATAGAATGGATTGAACTGGCGAATGATAGGGTCAATGGCAGGATTTTATGAATGCAGCAATGAGTAATTTTCTGATCAGCAGAATGATTGTAAACATCACAAGTAAGATCCTGAAATACGGTTTTTGTTAGTTACCTGCTTCCGTAACATTTTCGTATGCAACTAATCAATTAATTATCCACTCGATCGAGTAATCGAACAAGTGTATCTAAAGGAATAAGACCACTTGAAATAATCATGCAACTACCAAACCTGCGTGTATTCCTTCAATCACAATGGCCGTAGTGAGCCCGTTGTTGTCCAGGCACCCACACAAAGACTTCCAGAGAAACAGCTCACCGCAGAGAAAGGTGCGTAGCTATTTATTTGGTAATTCTGTTTATTGTTTATCCTTAATTTATTTCTCTCTTCGTCTCTTGCATAGTTCGTAAGGAAGGAACTTTCTTCTTGAGGCTGATAAATTATTATTTATCTTGCTTTGATAAGTTCAATTTCCAGTTATTCAAAAATGAACAGCAACAAAGAAGTGAAATCCATGAACTAGTGTACGAAAGTCTGGAACACAAAAATCAATCAACAACTGCAAATATATTTTGTGCAGAAGCTAAGAACAACATCTTCGATTAAGGTACTGACAAAGTAATCTGTTTTTCAAATCCTTATGGTGACAAACATCCCCATTAGAAAAAAAATTACATAGAACAAAATACAACATTTAAAACATGGATGTCGGACATCTGCCACTCTTTTCATCCAGCAATATGCTGCAACATGCTGACACTGAAGCATCATCAAGTCCTCTTTTTGCCACAATAAACTTGCACTCTATGAAGATGCCTGCAATACAAGATAAAATTTACTTCCTATTAATTAAGTCATGTTTAAAAACCAAACTGCCATTTACATCTGATACATGGGAAACTGTCTTTCAAAGCAATGAAAGGCTAACAATGCAGACATATACATTGTATCAATGATGTTTAAATAATTTTGTGGTTCTTATGTTACATGGTGAATCTGCAAGACATCAACACTATAATGAAACTTCCAAACACATTCTCTTACGTTACTGCAATCAGTGCTCTCATCTTACTTAACATGAGTTACATGGTATATCCCTACTCTGAAATGACTGTATAATATTACACCTATGCCATCGGGAAAAATGGCAATTCTGACACAACTTTACAAAATCCATCAGTACAACTTTAAATTTTTTATCAGTAGGCAGGCACTGGAATTGTGTTTGTGCAAACAAATAACGGCAACTGGCAAAATTTATAAACAATAATAAAGAGGACCTCAAGTTGGGACTCAGAAAAAAGTAAGCTGCTCACATGTGATAAAATACGTATTTAAAGCAAAATATTCGAAGATCATGGCCCTTCACATAAGTGATGTAAATGAGCCAATGAACAGAGATAATCCATTATTAGCATTCTTGATTTCCTTGTATATGATAACCTGCATGCCTGTCAGTCTTTAGTTCATTGCCAGGTCAGTGACTGTTTTGAAATTGAAGAATCAACTGCTCTGTATAAGTTTAAAAACCTCTTCATCAAACAAGCACATATGTAAGATTTAAAATGTCATACACTTCCACTTCAGATGGAAAAAAATTGTATAGTTTGAGGGAAAGAAATGAGTAATTATTCTTGAAACACACGCACTTCCTTGCATTATAACAAATTACACGGTACACTGCCGTTCCATTATCTTACATCTGACATGTTTATTCAAAATACAACTGTTATAAATTACTTTAAATTATAAAAAGCTTAAAAACTACTTCCATATATTATGCACAAGGTAAATTAGTAGTTAACAAATATATTTCAAGATGTTTCAATAACACTCTCAAATATAGTGTTCGACATTTCAAAACCACTTTGGTAGAACATTTAATCTAATGCAAACACATTTGGAAGAAAGGTGAAGTGGGCAGACAAGAAAGAACTCAAATTTTAAAACAAATTAAAATACACCCAAAGCTACTTTTGTTACAGTATGACACAGCATAAATATCAAAAAGTATCTAAAAAATGAAAGACTTTAGGAAAAAGTGCACAGGGCAGAAAATGTGTTTATTTTTCTCTAATACTGTTTCTTCTCTAACAAATATTTTGTGAGTTGCAGTCAATATAATAACGGAAATGCAAGTAGGTCATCATGTGAGAGTTCATTATTCTTATATGATTCAAAGAAAACTGGAATGGGTTTACAAATGCTCGCAAATCTCCCCTATATCAAATTTTGTTCACAAATTCCAGATGTGTTACATGCAAATATTTGGACAGACAGAAATGACACATAAATAAACCGAGGTTCATGGAGGGATGTTTACAGGGCATAGGTTGGGAGGCCTGAATGGAGTAAACAGCTGGGAAGACTTAGGCGTAGGTGGCTCCCACCTACGCCTAAGTTTTCCCAGCTGTTAAGACGTTAAGACAGACCTTAAGGAGATAAGAACTGATATAGTGAACTGGATGGAGCTAGATCAGGATGAAGTCCAATGGTACGCTTTTGCGAAAATGGTAATGAACCTTAAGGGTCTATAAAGAAAGTGGGCTATAGTATACAACAGACTTTTCAAAGAATATCCTGCACCACACAGTGACTATATCACAACTGGTGTTCAGATTTGACAAATCACAAACTTAACGACTTCACATTCACCCGGTGCCCGATTATGAGGTTATGTGGTTTTACTCAGTCCCTCCAGAAAGTTGTGGTTATCTTGAGTGATAAAATGTTGAATTATCTTCCCAGCAATCTTATCATTATCTGTATTATTATGATCTATGACCCACTTCAAGACACTTAAAAAGGGCCCAGAAAACTTATGACGTCATTACGCAGCATCGGGACATATGGATGGTTGGAAAATTAAAATTGTCAATACCTATTCCTGGTGATCTTTTCAGTGTTTAAGGTCTATCAGAAGACTCCGTAGAAGACTCTTCTTCCACCAGAGGCTTTCGTTCCAACAGAAGTTCCGACTTTCTTTCTTTATCTGCTGTTTACATTCTGCCAGTTCCTTACCCATATAATCGTGTTCAAGCTACAATATACAACAAAATATGAGGACATAAAACAATAAGGCAGATAAATCTGCATACACATGTTCAATAAGAAACTGTTAGCAAATGATTACTTGTCACCAGGCCTGGAATAGCTATGTTAAGTAACTTATCTTTGTGGAGAAAACCTGGGCCAGTGCGGAAGTTAATTACGTGCAGTTTATACAACACAAATGCATGCAGAAAATGGAAGTTTCAGTGCTAAGGAAAGAACAAATTATATACAGAAATTGTGTGACAACCATTCAACATATTCAAAACAAGTGAACATTTGCAGGTTGAACAGAGCCATCATAATGTTCTTTGAACTCTATTCACTTCATTGAGCTGATTCTTTAAACTACTTAAATAATACATTTTGTAATTATTCGGTATTAAACAGAAATAAGAATTATGTAAGAATTAAAGTTGGATAACCAGCTGAAACTAAAAAACATAAGACTACAATATTTGCTTACATAATATTTATATTTTATCTGTAACTTACCAAAAGACCTTCATATTTAGCAGCTGTATTAGCAGTGTCTCTTTCAAGTAAAAGAGATCGATCAAAAAGAAGATTCAGTCCACACTTGGCGTCATCAATATTTTTAATTGCGTCAAGGTGAGCTCTTACTATTTTTTCTGTAATAGATCACATTATTACCACTAAATTAATGGTGTTTTGTTCTTTCCTTATAGTGAAAGACTGCCATCTTCATAATCACCACAGCGGAAACTTCAAATCCTACTTAAAAAATCCTTATTTCTGTGACAACATAATTCTGGTAGGTACGATAGGTAGGGACACTGCTTGCGCTTGCGCAGGCCTCTGCCCTCAGTTAGCTTCTTTGGTTGGTTGGTTGGTTGTCCGCAGGGGCATTGATCATTACCCTGTGCCGGTATCGGGTCTACAACAACTAGAAGCAACCGCCATTCACCTGGCACTGGCAACCAGGAAAGTCAAGCTAGTGGCGGCATACCTCGCACCCACCCGGCCATGGATAGAGTCGGACCTGACCGAGTGCTTGAGCGGGGGTTTCCCGGTCCTCTTAGCTGGTTACCTCAACGCGAAACACACGGACTGGAATTCTAGCCTTATCTCTGCTAGGGGATCGCTCCTGCGTGATTACGCCAACAGAAATCCTTGCTTCATCTACGGGCTGGATTCTCCAACCACGGCTTCCTTCACACACAACGCCACACCTGACGTCCTTGTTATTGTCCTCATCAAGGACTTCGTCCTACCGGTGCACCTGACTGTCTGCCCCGCACTCAGCTCAGATCACCTGCCCGTCCTCGTCAACACCACGTGCCGATCGTCCTTTCAAAACCTGCCTGATCGCCCAGACTTCGCGAGAATGGACTGGGCTGCATTCCAGGCTTGCCTCAAAAGCAGACTCCCGGGGAACCCCGTGGTAAACGACGAGGAGGAAATCGACAAGTGCGTCGAGGAGCTGACCAGTGCTATCCTGGAAGCCACAGCAGCGTCCGCTCCCAAGCTTCGAACCCGCATTGACAGGCGACCGCTTCTGCCCGCTAGTATTCGAGATGAAATACGCCTGAAGAACCGGCTGAGGAGGCGATGGCAGGTCACAAGAGACCCCGCTCTTAAGACCCAGGTCAATCGTCTCAACGAGTGGCGGAACGAACAGTGGAGCGACACGCTCGAATCCTTGGACTGCGAGGACCAGTCGCTTTGGAAAATGACCAAGTGTGTGATGCGAGTCCCCACTCCGTCGCCCCCCTTCTTAGTGCCGGGAGGACTGGCTCTCTCGAACCCTGAAAAGTCAGAAGCCCTGGCCGACAGCCTTGAGGTCCAGTTCCAACCGGTAGACAACCCGTCGGACCTGGCTGCAATTAACATGGTTAACGAGGCGATGCGAGCATACGAGTATGCCCCTGCAAATGAACCAAAATTAACCAGTCCCTCGGAGGTCGCCCAGGCCATCAAGGGACTCAAGCATGGCAAGGCTCCGGGCCCCAACGGTATACCGAACAGGGTCCTGAAACATCTCCCACGACGCGCGGTAACCTTTCTCACGAAAGTGTTCAACGCGGTCCTTCGCAGGCAACAGTTCCCCTCGGCATGGAAACACGCTCGCGTGGTGTCCATACAGAAGCCGGGGAAGGACCCCACGCTACCTTCTTCCTATAGACCCATCAGTCTTCTCGACACGGTCTGCAAACTCTGCGAGAAAATCCTACAAACGAGGGCCCTACGGGCTGCTGCGCAACGAGCAGTTTGGGTTTCGACCCAGACACAGCACATCGTTACAGCTGGCTCGCCTCGTCGAAAGGGTCAACAGAAACCTTGATGAGAAGCGGCTAAACGGCGCGGTTTTCCTAGACGTGGCCAAAGCCTTCGACACAGTCAGGGTCCAAGGCCTCCTATACAAACTGACCGTCCTCAACTTCCCGTCGTACATGGTAAAAACCATCTCTTCCTACCTCGCTGACCGGACATTCCAGACATCCTTCCAGTCGGCCACGTCCACACGTCTTACCATGCGGGCTGGAGTTGTGCAGGGCGGAATTCTCTCCCCTGTCATCTTCAGTCTGTATATCAACGACATACCCACACCGTCCCGCCACGTCGAATTAGCACAATACGCGGACGACACGGCTCTAGTAGTCACGTCCCGTAGCCCAAAGCTTCTCGTCAGGTATCTGGAGACCTACCTCAGTAGACTTGAGCTCTGGCTCAGGGCCTGGAGGATTGCTATCAACGTCTCGAAGAGCATCGCGGTTCTCTTCATTTCCGCGAGAAGACACATCCAACAGCCCCGAGCAGTGCAGTTCCTCGGACAGCCGATCCAATGGATCAAAACAGCGCAGTATCTGGGGGTCACCCTTGACGCCGGGCTTACTTGGTCGGGGCACGTCAACCAAGTGGGAAAGAATGCGGCGAACGATTAGGTGTGCTAGGCCCGCTTATCAATAAGAGAAGTGGCCTGTCCATCAGGAACGGTGTGCTGCTCTTTAAGCAGCTCATCCGTCCCATAATGGATTACGCATGCCCGATCAGGAGGTCAGCTGCCCGCAGCCACGTCAGGAAGCTGCAAGTTCTGCAATCCAAGTGTCTTCGCATTGTTACTAACGCGCCCTGGTACGTTAGTAACAGGCAAATACATGAGGATTTGTGGGTGCGTTTCTTTGCCGACCACATCAGAGCACTGACTGAGAGATTTGACTCGAGGTTAGCTGGTGTGGGGAACCCCTTAGTTCGGCAACTCGGGTGGCACTCGTGCCGATCGAGGCCTGCCAGAGGTCGCCCAAGGGCAACCGAGGGCGAGTGATGTTCGGCAGGCCAGCCGAGGCCGTCCCCAAAAGACGGCCAAGTCGGCACAACGAGTGGTTAAGACTACTCGGCTACCCTGACTGAGGTTTTCCGTGCTTTCCTCAGTTGTAAGGCGAATGCCAGGGTATAACTTAATAGGGGCACGGCCCGCCATCCTCCCCCCCCCCCCCCAATCAAGGAGGCCATCAGCTGAAGTGATCTTCCCCCCATGCCGCAGAGGCCTTCAGCCGAAACGGCCCCTCCCTCTCTGGGTTCAAACCCCAGAGATCCAACCAACCAAATTCTTTTGGACAACTTGCCTGATGGGAATACCTCCCATCAGCAGCAACAGATCCCTGTTTGAATGGTCGAGGCTCCCGCCACGACGAAACCCCGTTAGCGTTAGCAAAATTCCGTTTTTTATATTAAGACCGTTTACCATTTCCAGCAATGCGCCTTGTGCGCAGGAATGGTTTCACCTAGGTTCTATATTTACACATCGCTGATATTGATCTTACACATCTTCGTAACGCTGATTTTGCCTAATGACCCTTCCGTATAGAAGTATTTACATCAATAACAAACAAAGAGAATTACTCTAATTTATAATTTGGTTACATTCATTAATAATAAGTGCGTTCCCTATAAAAAGAGAATACACATAGAAATAATGAGAAGGGGCATAAGAAAAAACTGCAATTCCAGTTGCCCTTATTTAAAAATAACATCCGGTTTCAGTATACTTGATTAATTTTAAAGATTATTTTTGAGGGTCCCGGGTGCTGGGCCAAAGAAAGTGTTTCCTTCCTTCGAATCATGGCGTAATTATTCCATAAGACAAATGAGAGAACACAGGAAGGGCAGAACTCTGAGAAAAGTGTCTTGGGTTCGATTTCCTTCAAGGGCGGTTCCTTTAACTCCTAAACTAAGCGAAACAGAACAACGGCGCTTGGATCAGAGTTTCTCATCTTAGTAAAAGAGATTACGGAAACGAAGGCCTAGACACTGGTTTCGACTCCTGACAAGAAGAATGGTTTCTGTTGACACACGTAACCGCAATAATAGAACGACACGAAGGCAAAATTCTTTCGTTTAGGAGAGGAAATTACAGGATCTAAGGTCACTGACTCGATTCTCTCTTTACATGTTGAATCAAGCTATTTTTGGACCTAATGCATAGTCCAAGACCAAAAAACAGTAAAAATATCGTTTTGGAGACTGGAGTCTTTTTCCGTCTCCAGGTAAAATCCCGACTCTGTTGGGCACAAACCATAGAGCTAGTCTCTGTCTCTAGGCATAGCAGAACCTAACAGCTAACTGAGGATGGAGTCCTACGCAATCGCAAGACATCGTCCCTTGCTAGAAAACACCATTCCATCGTAAGGAACGCATTGCTGGCAATGGTAAACGGAGCCTCATAATTATAACGAGAGATTTGTCGCGGCGGAAGCCTTGACGGTCTGTTGCTGCTGATGAAAGGTAATGCGTGAGGCAACATGTCTTTCATGAAAAGGACTTTGGTTGGAGAGTTGACTGGAATTTGAACCCAGAGGTCGCTCTACGAATTGGGTTGGGGAGGAGGGGGGGTGTTCACGCCAGCTGAAGGCCTCAATGATTTGGGGTCGGCGGGCCGTCCTCCTTTTGAATTATCCCCTTACAACTGAATAATAGACAGGAAAACCTCACTCATCCTCACCTCTCTTCTAGCGTCAAAAAAATCTTCTGTGTTCTTCTTTATCAAAATAGTCGTTACCAAATTAAATTTCAAATGTGTCTAGTCTAAATATCTCATGTCTCGGATATATCAAAACGTTTTCCGGCGCTTTTAGCAAATCAGGATCACCTACATTGACCTTCTACGATTTTAATTCCTTTGGAACAGAATTAACGTTTCTTTAATACGTTGTCAGCAGTTAATATGAAGATTTCATACTATCCAGTTGATTCATCATCGTTTAAAACTGGAAATCAAAAAGCAACTATGGCTACTGTTACTCACTGTATTCAAGGAAAACTTCTTATTTTTCACGACACTTCGAACTGAGTGGTAGTCCGTGCATATACCGTCAGCTTTAGCAATTTTTAATGCTACATTCTGTATATATAAATATATATATATATATATATATATATATATATATATATATATGTTGCACTGTAAGCAGTGATTATTAAGAGTTCTTAAAAATTTTAAACCATCTTCTGATTAAAGTAGTTACAAAATTAATTCTCGAGATTTTTTTCGTGTTGCTGTAAAAGTTGGAATATTTACCATAAATGCAGAAGATATTTTAAATACAACAACCTCGTGCTGAAAAACTGTTCAATGGGAATTCTACCTCAAATTTCTTAGTATTTGTAACAGCACAAAAAATCAAACAATCGGGCGTTGCCAATTACATGACATAAATCAACCAGCTGGTATCCTCCCTTAAGGACGAAGGTACTACAGAATTCATCCGGCAGCCGGCACTATAGAAGTAGAGTCCTCTAGATCAATGGTATCCAACCTGGGGTACGCATATCCCCAAGTGCACGGGAAGACATCATAGGGGATACGTGAAATTTGAAACAAATATGTATTGACGTAAATACGTCTATAAGGAAGGGTCATTCGGCAAAAAATTGGAACGAAAAAGGGTAACAAAAAGTTGTAAGTGGAACCACGGTTCCGGAGAATTTGACGTAAATACGTCTATACGGAAAGGAAGTTTATTTATTGGTTTTACTCTAAATATTACCTTTATACATGCTTTACAATCGAGATAAGTTTGATTAGGACATTGCTTATTTAACTTGAATTAGTTACGCTTAAGATGGGTCTGTGGTAGCTGAATGTAATGTAATGTAAGGTAAGGTAAGGTAATGTAAGGGTAAGGTAATGTAAAGTAAGGTTATTTAAGGTAAGGTAATGTAAGGTAAGGTAATGTTATTATTTGTAGTGTTCTGTCTGACGACAGGTCCATATGAACAGGATCCTTCCATCCTTTTTTTTTTCTCGGACTGGGACCTGTTCATATACGTTCTTGGCAGAGATGATCAGAGGTGGTTTGCCATTGCCTTCTTCTGTGTGTGAGTGGAGTAATTGTTGGGATGCCACGGAGAAACCGGAGAAGCCCCCGGAGGAAATCTCCGTGATGCCTAGAATACGGCCTTGCCCAACACAAGTTATAAATTTGAGCACCACCGGGAATTGAACCCAGGACCCCAGGCTTATAAGGTTATTTATTTGTAGTGTTCTCTCTGACGACAGGTCCATATATTATGAACAGAATCCTTCCAACCTCTTCAGGTTGTCAGGGACCTGCTCATACATATATACATTCTTGGCAGAGATGATCAGAAGTGGTTTGCCATTGCCTTCTTCTGTGTGTGAGTGGAGTAATTGTTAGGATGCCACGGAGAAACCGGGGAAGCCCCCGGAGAAAAACTCCGTGATGCCTAGACCACGGCCTTGCCCAACACAAATTATAAATTTGAGCACCACCAGTAATGTAAGGTAAGGTAAGATGAGGTAAGGTAATGTAATGTAAGGTAAGGTAAGATGAGGTAATGTAATGTAATGTAAGGTAATGTAATGCAAGGTAAGGTAATGTAATGTAAGGTAAGGTAATGTTAGGTAAGGTAAGGTAAGGAAATGTAAGGTAATATGAGGTAAGGTAATGTACGGTAAGGTAATCTAATGTAAGGTAACTATGTAGGTAACCATTGTTGTTTATTTGTTGATAAACCGATGACGTTTCCTAGGTAACAATAATGACGAGTAGACAGATTAAGTTTCCACGGTAACAATAATGCCGAGTAAACAGATGAGGTTTCAAGGGTAATATAACAATGAAGTTACACTTTTTCGTTTCCCTTTTTCGTAACACTATTTCGTAACACTTTCTCGTAACACTAGCTCGTAATATTTCGTAACACTTTTTTGCCGAATGACACTGACCCTATAATATAGACGTATTTACGTCAAAAAGGAAACGAAAAAGGGAAAGGAAAAAGTGTAACAATGGTTACCTAGGGAACGGCGTGTTTGCTCAGCATTATTGTTACCTAGGAAACCTCACCTGTTTGCTCAGCATTGTTGTTACTTAAGAAATGTCATCTGTTTACTCGGCATTATTATTACCTAGGAAACGTCATCTGTTTACTTATCATTGTTGTTACCTAGGAAACGTCACATTACATTTCATTACATTATATTAAAATACATTACTTTACATTACATTCATCTATCACAGACCCATCTTAAGCGTAACTAATTCAAGTTATGCATTCAAGCATTTTTGTTACCTAGGAAACGTCATCTGTTTACTCGGTATTGTTGTAACCCATAAAACATTACAATACTTTACCTTACCTTACCTTACATTACATTACCTTACCTTACATTATACTACATTTCATTACATTACCATACTTTACATTACATTCAGCTACCACAGACCCATCTTAAGCGTAACTAATTCAAGTTGATTAAGCAATGTCTTAAACAAACATATGTCAATTGTAAAGCATGTATAAACGAAATATTTAGAATAAAGCCGATATAAAAACTTCCTTTCCGTGTAGACGTATTTACGTCTAATTCTCCGGAACCGTGGTTTCACTGACAACTTTTTTTTTATAATAAGCACTGAACATTCAGTACTGTAATTTATTTAATTTATTTTAGATGTAGATTATATACTATGTATAACTTGAATTATATACCAACAACATTGGGAGTACAAAATTGAAGAGAAATATCTGGGGGTACGCGAACAGTGCTCTAGATTCAACAAGATCTTCCATATGGAGTTGCTGACGTGAATGTTTAACGATTACACACCAACAACACGATAACACAGACAATTGCAAATACAATTGCAAAAATAATAATAATAACAACAATAACAAAATAATAAATAGGACTCCATTACCTCAAACTTTGTTCAATATAAGAGACCACAATGTTCACCGGCAATGACCAATTTAATCAAAAATAAAATCAAAATTAAGTATTTGGTTTTTCCGTCAAATCACAATGTATTTAAAATAAGATAATTAAAATAATTAAAATATCATTCTGTGTTCCATATCGAATAATCGATTTACAATTGGAACACTTACAACATGTTTCGGTTTTATTAAACCATCATTAGGTGTAAAATTATATTAATAAATTTAAAACTTAATTAAAATTTTTACAATCTTTTCGTAGTGTAGTTTTTTGGAGGTCGTGTCCAGATATTTTCATATAATGGATCAACTTTATTGTTTGAAGTAATGCTTTTGATTTTTACATCGGTCTGTGAAGTAAATGATTCAAAGAAACATTAATGTATATGGATGAATATAAAAACAAAATGAATTAAATAAATACTATTCAAAGAAAACAAAATATAAATAGCTTTCAAAACAAAAAACACAATAAAAATCATCCTCAAACAAAAACCACCAACAGACATAAATAATCAATACAACTTACCAGGTATATACAGATTAAAATGTAAAGATTGCCCATTAACATATATAGGTCAAACTGGCCAAACTTTCACACACAGATATAAAGAACATATTGCAGCTATAAAACACAACAAACATAATTCTGCATACGCAAAACATATTGTGAATACACGACACGCATACAATACAATAACAGAAACAATGGACATTCTAAAAATAGTACAAAATAAAAGACATAGAGATACAATAGATAAATATCACATTCAACAAACTTATAAACAAATCATCTGCCTAAACGACAATAACATTTACCTTAATAACCCCATTTTTAATGCCCTTCAGTTCCTTGACCCTAAACACGACAACCACCTTTCACCTACTCTCCCCACTAACAACCGCAATCAGTAATAAACCTTGTTCGGATACGGTAATACTTCTGGATCACCTCCAGACACACTGCGTTGTCTACTGTTTCATCTCTGGTATGTTTATTTTACTTTTCTTTCCTTATAATTATTTATTTATTAATTCATTTTGTTTTCTATATTCATCCATATACATTAATGTGAACCATTCCCTGGTTCAATTGGGCCTGTTGGCGACCTCTCTGAGCCAGTTTTGTACCTTCTGTGATATGCGCAACCAATGTGCTGTTATCTGTTCTTTCTTTCTTTTTTTTTCTTTTTTTCTTTTCTTTTCTTTTCTTTCTTTAACTCCTGTCTCCCGCTCAGAAAACTTGTAAAACGGAAGTCACTTTGAATCCCTCTCTCGGTTGTCGGCTGCTATAGGAGAAAGACGTGCGTAGGAGTTTGTCTGGATTTGAAATTGTGTGTTGTCTATTTGGTTCTAAATTCAGTGTTGTATGTCTCCTATGGTAGCTGACAAGAGACGAGCGACTTGTAAATAAGTTTATTTTTCTGGTGTGTATTGTTTTGTTGAGTTTGAAAGGATTTGTAAGCATGGTATGCTTTCTTAACAATTCTTACATAAGATAAGTAATTGTGATATTCTAAAACGTTTTTAACAGCACAATATTTTCTAGTCTACAACGCACTGCTTCTACAAGCGATTCACAGCTCAGCTCGTTCCGCAATAACGAAAGCGGATTGTTGACGGCAGTAATGAAACACAATAGTGCCGAGTACACAATGACGTAATAATTATGAGTTTTTTGGGTAAAGGAATTGAGTGCAATACGGTTTATTCAGGCAATTATATTGCATTCATAAGAAACGAGAAAAGAACCTTACAACAATGCCGAGTAAACAGATGACGTAACAATTAGTTTCTTATGTAAAGGAGTGGAGTTCAATACGGTTCATTCAGGCTATTATACTGCACGCATAAGAAACGAGAAAAGAGCCTTACGGCATGCTCAGGCAAGATTGTTGCAGGTGTGGTTTGGAAATTACAATGATTTTTCTTGCATTGTTGTGCATGCAGGAGTTCACGTAAAGGCTGACCATTGTCGGTCCATATTTACACATTGTTGGTAATTGAAAAACAACAAAAATAAGTAGCTTATAATTTAGTTACATTCAATCATAAATGTAAAAAGTGAATAATTAATATTAAATGTGTTCTCTATCAGAAGGAAATAAATTCAAAAATAATGAGAAGAGGCATAAGAAAGAATTGCAATTTCATTGCCCTTATTTAAAAATAACGTCTGGTTTTATTTTACTTGATTAATTTTAAAAATAATTTTTCAAAGCCCCGGGGCTGTTGACCTCGTCACCCTAGACCAGGTAAAATGTTTTCGGGGGCCTGAGGAACCCATGTTTCGCAGTTCTGGCGTAGACAATGGAAGTGTAATGCCTCTGAATTTGGCTGATCTCTCTTTTCAGGGAGTCTAAGATGGAATAATAATTGTTATCTCTTTCTGGGTCTAATCCATCACACAATGGAGACTTACATCGTTCATCAACTGAACATGTAATTTCGTTCTGACTTGTTAGGTTCTTATTTGATTCACCGACATTTCCACAAGACTCACACATTTTTAATACACAAGAAAATGTTTCAAAATTTTTAAAGTAATCTGAATAATTGTGACCAGTGTAACTTTTTATGCTGCTGATAAATAACGCAGTGGCTTAAAATGGATCTGGATTTCTGGAGTCCAGCGCACAAACGTGGAGACACGGCGGGCCGTCGGATTTCCGCGTTGGCACTGCAGATGCTGTGCTTGTGTATTACAGCCTCGCGTCGGAGGAGCAGACCTCAAGAAAACCAATACTTAGAGTGCAACAAGGTTTGCTGAAGGGAAAAGTTTTAGCATCTATCCGAAATAAGAAATAGTAAGTGTCGTTTCTTGGAATTCCGTACGCCAAACCTCCTGTCGGCGACCTCAAGTTCAAGGTAACGAGAAGATGATAAGTAACAACGTAAGTTTTACACTGCGGTCTGCGTTTTGTGAAAAGTACATAAATCATTCGGAGCGCCTATTCGCAAAATATCGCCGTGTCCAGAGGAAAAGTGCCACCCAAATTACCTAAAGACCTTAGAACCTAAAACGTCACATCATACATAAAGTACATTGCGTGGGAGATAAATTGAATGATAAATATCGACGTCCTGCTTTTTACAAAACTTTCAATAGACTTTTTTTATATCTTAATTGCGTCATGTTTGTGTTTTATTGATACAATATTTTATTTTTCGTCTATACACAAACTTAAAATAATGTTGTTTAAAATTACTTAAAATTATAACATTCTCAGTAGATACTGCATCTTGTTACATTTTTTGTATCGACGACATGTTTCAATGTGTATTACATCATCATCAGGTCTTTCAATTTTAATATATTTTAAAACTGTTGTACATCTTGCGTTGCGTATATTGATTAATTTGATTTGTTTAATTTTAAGTTTTTGTCTCTTCCTTTAAATTTGGAGGTTGTGCTTGGATGTTTTATATCGGGTTGTAATGATGTGTTGTGTGTCCGATATTAAGAGAAGGTAGACTGCAACCTACGTCCAGTTCGCCCTCAATTGACACAGTCTGTAAACTTTCTGATCGCACCTCGTACGTTGAAAGAATGGACTACGGCCTAGTTTCCATACTATCACAGAATGTGCCTGAAAGAAATAAATAAAACAACGTAAAACGTATGTCAGGACAACCGGTCCCGGAACTACATCGAATAGATTGTAAGGATGAGATTATTTAATTGCCGAGGCAGGTTAGAAGCATTAACGCGAAATTCGCACGAGCTTTTCTTGTGCGTAAAAAAATTTATATTTCGGATCCAACAACTTAAGAACACAGAAGAAGGGAGATCCCAATCGAAGTGTGTTACCTGTCCTCTGTTCTGTGATAGCTTAATCAGTGAGTGCCAGGCTCTGTTAAAACTTGTTAGTATTAAATCTAATGAACATCCGTTTAAACGTTCTCGAGCTGGAAATGCGGACAGACAGGCGGGCTTACACGTGACGAAGTAAAAGACTCACGATTTGCATTAATTAGTTAAGAACACGTGTGAATATGAAATTGAAAATGCGGGATTTATTTCCAATAAACATCCACTATTTCAGGAGCTTACTGACCGTCTCATTGAAAAACTTTGCATCAAGTCGTCCCAGTCTGGCGACCTTCAAAAGGCCCGCGATGTGACCTTTCCTGTTGTCCGGATCGCGGTTGATCCACCGGAGAATGCACTCCCACACAACTTTCTCTTCCTTTACGTTCAGTTCCTCGGCCTCAATTATCGCTTGCAGCTCCTCAACAGGCAGTTCCAGCAGATGTTCGCTCTGCTGAGACAGTTCCACGAATTGGCGCAGAACGAAGCGACGAGCGTGAATCTTGAGGTCGGCGAAGGAGAGTAACCTGCGACAGCGAAGGTAAGAGCCGACTCAGAATCGATCGCCTTCAAAATCTTACACATTGTAACACTGCAGCAAGAACTGGATTCTCAACAATTTGCACACCACAGTATTTCGCCTGAAGTTTTTACCTTAGCCGTTTGAAGCCCAAATGAGCGAGACTTAGACCAGACACGTGGAGAGGCATCGATGAGAGACGTTCCGTTTAACCGTGGCAAAATAGAAAGTTTTCGGCTCTGAAGGTTCCCAGTCAATGCCCGCTCGTCCTCGTGACAAGATTATATGTTCAAACAAAGGCACGCGCCAGCCGACGGCAAAACTCACACGTGAGCGCTGTTCGAGAGAGTCGCTGTACTAAAAAAGTGAATTTATGAGTCATTCTGTCCACCGCACGATGTGGAAATTGTGGTGTGATTTTGCCGATGTCAGTTGATTTGCTTGCTATGTTGTCCTGAACAAGAAGGAGTAGGGGTTCAGCTTCTACGGGAACCAGCGGATCGGTCTTCGTCTTTTTCCGATAACAACCAATTCTCTAAATGTTCTGACGTATTCATAATAATCAGCAAAATCTGGATGTGATTAGGTTAGATTAGTGAATTGTATCGCGTGGACATAGCTTTAACCACTCTCGCTGGTGGAAACCGATCTGTTTGAAATTCGGCCGCTTAATGCGGGAATCAGATAATCGAGGGTCGGTTAACAGAAGTTTTGCTGTATGCAGAAATATGTGGGGCTGAATGTTGAATGATGTTGGGAGGATTATGTAAGAAGCAAAGAATGCTGCAGAGAAAGAAAGGAAGGAAGGAAACGAAGAATAAGAATTCGAGAGGAAGACAGGTTTAATTATGAACCTCCAATAGGTCGTGATTAAAGTTCTATATGGTGAAATTAGTCATCTGCTACTCATAATAACGATCAAAACATATACAGATAAATCAGATCTTTTAAATTACAGGCACATTAATGACAAAATGCCAACGCATAATAATTTGTCCAGTCCTCAGTCAGAGGCTTTAATCTCCGACCCGGCAGTAAAGTAAAGCTGTTTCGCTCCCTTGACGAAGGCTGGCGTCACAGCAAATGACAAATAAACATCAATTACCTTGCGACACGTAAGATGTCGATACAGTTGTCCATGTCTATCGCGTCCATGAGGAAGTCGCAGCAGAGTTTACGAAGTTCCGGTATACACAAGTTGTCAGCCGTCACGAGCAGCTGACCCGCGTTGTCGGAGCGGATGTCCACCTCGCCAAAATAAACATAATCCAGTATCCGGGTCATCATGTCTGAGCTGACTCCGCGGAGGACAATATCTGTCTCCTCACTGGTGTGCTGTATTGTCGTGAACAGTTTCCTGAAACGTCGATTTGGAGAAACGACGAGCAGAAAATTACAAGTCATGCTCATAAAGTTTAAGTTTTTATGACTCGCGTAGTCATATAAAAGTATCCTTTTGTCAATGTGGTGGATAAATTTTTGTTATCTGAATAATTCAAGGATGTGTACGAATGGGACAAGATTAACTGCGAGTGGGTGAAGAGCGGGCGAAGGCTTAACAGAATTTAACTTAAAAATCGGAAATTAAGCAGCGAACATTTGTACTATAGAATGGCCACCTCCTTTCTTAAGTAACCTTGACTCCTTCAAGAGATATCCGAGGTTATAACAACTATTACAGAAATTTTAAAGCCAAACAATATTTCAACATACATCGCAGGCTGTACATTTCACTGATTCTATTTGTTCTGTCAAAACATTTTTCCGTCAGTAAACAACTTGAAAGAAAAGCCCATGTTTCTACGCGGCCTTAAAAAGTGATCACCAACCAGCAAACAATTTCCTATTACAAATTAAGGGATTTTCAATGCAAGACAAACGGAAAGATTTGATTGTCTGAAAACTGAAAGAGGTGCACAGCTTGTAACATGACGTGAGAAACGTCTCTTGGAAAACAGAAACAATGGCTCACGGTTAAAATTCATTTCTCAATTCAAGAACGCACCGCAACTTTATTTAAAACACAAGCAAATTAACGTATACATAAATTCTCGATGGAGTTTTTCCTATCAATGAAACACATCTCGCGAGGTTCTTTGTTACAGTTTATTATATTTAAGACAGAGCAGCACACAGCAGCTTTCAGTGTTCCTGGACAATGGCGTTACGAAGGTGCATTACCAACTTGCTTCTAGACTGAGTCGGTCGTCTTTAAAACCAAGACATTTGGAAATGGATTCTATTTCTCCGTCCAGATCGATTAATTGTCACCTTTGTACAACCGCACTTAAATTTAGTACAAAAAACCACCAAAGTCTTCTGCGATGTTGCGTCGTGTTGTCTCGTAGAAATTATCGGACGTTTCAGAGGCGCTTACTGCCTCCATCATCAAAGAAAGAAGGCTGTAGGTACGTCTGAAATGCCACTCAGTTTCTACGGCGCAACGCCCAGAAGACATTCTTCTTCTTCTTCCTCAACGCCGTGAGATTTTATGACAACGAACAAATAACAAAAGCCAATCAGCCGTATAAAAATACTGGTTTCTACAACAAAGGGGATAAAACATTTCACACACGAATTGGCGTCAATTATGTCCTTAATTCACGTGTTAATCAACCACGTCAGTTAATAAACAAACCTGAAATATGCGCTGCACTTCGACAGAATCACTCTGTGAACCGGAAAGACGCCGCCGTCCTCCGACCGCAACACCGCGTCACAAAAGAGTTTCTCCTCTCTCACCTCTTTCATGGGGTCTGATGTTTCGGTGCGACTTTGGTTTGACTCCATCTCCTGAAAAGACAGTCCATCGTTGTTACAGATTTTTCTTCATACTGAGAGTGACTGAGAGGGAACACGGTACAGAGAATAATTTCTGGTCTTGCGAGAGAGTTACTGACAAGGGAATGGCGAAAATTGTGTAATATGGAGCTTTATAGAACTCTTCACTAATTAATAAATTGCAGGCTGTCAGATCAAGGGTGATCAGATGGGCGGTGCATGTAGTACACATGGCAGAGGCAAGAAGTGCAACATTTTATTCGGTAGACCTGAAAGGAAAAGGTTAGTTGAGAGTCCTATGAGTTGCTGGGATAATATTAAAATGGTTCTTACAGAGGTGGGGAATGAAGGTGTAGATTGACTTCATCTGCTTGTGGATGTGGTTTAGAGACCGGGTCTAGTATATTCGGACACAAAACTTCATGTTTCATAAAGGCTACTGTTAAATTCTCAAGCTGAGTTTGTTTCTTTTTTTATAGAAAAGCCTGTTGAAATTCAATACAAAATGATAAACTTTAAATGTGATATATAACTAACTAACTAACTAACTAACTTCTTAGACGGCTTACGGAACACGAAGTTTCATCACCGAACTAACCAAAGCCCTCCACCAGACCCTGCCCTGGGCCAACAAAATCCAGTCTCTTTTCAACTCCTATCTCCCATAGATCAGTCCTGAGATTATCCTCCATCTACGTCTAGATCTCCCCATCGTCCTCTTCTACTCAGGCTTTCCAAAAATACCCGGTTCACACCTCTCGCCCCATCCATGCACTCCACATGCCCCGCCAATCTCACTCTTCTTGGCTTAATCACCCTGAAGATGTGACTGATATAGGCAATATTAAGTCATGCCGCGTGTTTGTCATTACACGCATAATTTAA
This sequence comes from Zootermopsis nevadensis, assembly GCF_977971745.1. Classification (NCBI taxonomy): domain Eukaryota; kingdom Metazoa; phylum Arthropoda; class Insecta; order Blattodea; family Termopsidae; genus Zootermopsis; species Zootermopsis nevadensis. The sequence goes on along the minus strand of NW_028259153.1, from coordinate 5,976,573 downwards.
ATCTTTTTATATGTAATCCACGTAGACATTACATATAAAGTATCAATATAATCCATAAAGTCTTGAATGCCTCTACTCTGGTGAATCGATTTTAAAAAATTACGAAAAGAATATGCCATAGAAATTGCGTGACTTTTGTTGCAGAACCAGGCAGTTAACAAATTTTGGAAAAAGAAGGTTGCACCTTTTCATAAGCATAAAATTTTCGAGTTCTTCTCTCTGTAGAACTAAAAGTGCGTAAGAGCTTACGTGATTAAGGAATTTCCTGCCTAAATTACAAATTTATATACACTATAAGCACCAAATGTAATTTAAATGTATCAATTAACGCGAGAATTACAGTTGGGAACAGTCACAAAAGCTCTCAGTCGTTCTAACGCATTCGTAGATCAGGCCTAAGTCACGCCACTCACACACTGCAATGATCAAGTTATTCTATGAAAAGTCGATTGGTACTCGGCTCGACAAAGAACAGCCCACTTCCTTTACTGAACCAGAAAGTTCATTATCGACTTCAAAAATCCCGCCACTGGTGTATATCCTGAACCAGTTCGCTTCATCGAGTCCCATCTCCCTAAGGTCCATCTTAATGTTATCCTCCCACTGACGCCGAGATCTTCCCAGAGGTCTCCTCCCTTCAGGCCTTGTAAACACCCCCCCCCCCCCCCCCCCCCCCCCAACAACATCGGGTGAGGAGCTCGTCATGAATTTTCTCTATTATCTGTCCCACTCCCGTTTTGGGTCCAAACATCTTCCTCAACACTTTGTTCTCACAGTCCCTCAGTCTATGTTCCTCCCTCAAAGTGAGAGACCACGTTTTGCACCCATAAATTCTTTGCACTCAATAACAGCAAGCATTCCCCGGATTTAATCTGCTGATGTAGGAAGATAATGAAGGGAGATTCACCGATAATTAGGCTTCTAAATCCGAATTAAAAATTCTTCTCAGTTCCCTAAAACGTTTTAATAATGTCTATGTATCAGGAAATGTAAAGCTTTAGAATTATTGTTCAGAATATACACCCCACTTCTTAACATCCACATATTTTTATTACGATTCTGGGCTACGAAACACATTATTATTCCTTTAAATTTGTAAAAAGTTAATTGCCTGCTGGAATATTCTTTTACTATCAACAAACAGAAATCAATTTAATATTACTTGAAATTGTGTTTAAAAGAAGATAAGCCTAATTCTCTTACACGAGTTTACAAATGCAGATGAAAACATTATATGTGATGAACAATGAATAGGAATCCCTTACCTCAAAGTTTGTTCAAATGTATGAGACCACGATGTCCACGGGCGATGATCAGTTTAACCAAAACTAAAATTGAGAGCGTGGAGGGCGGTTTCACAGATTTCTTAATAATTCCTATATAAGATATGTACTTGTTATTTTCTAAAACATTTTTAACAGCACTCTACGACGCACTTCTTCTACAAGCGATTCACAGCTCAGCTCTTTCTGCAATAACGAAATCGGATTGTTGACGGCAATAATGTAACAACAAAGCCGAGTAAACAGATGACGTAACAATTAGTTTCTTATGTAAAGGAGTGGAGTTCAATACGGTTCATTCAGGCTATTATATTGCACGCATAAGAAACGAGAAAAGAGCCTTACGGCATGATCAGGCAAGATTGTTGCAGGTGTAGTTTGCAAATTACAATGATTTTTCTTGCATTGTTATGCACGCAGGAGTTCACGTAAAGGCTGACCATTGTCGGTCCATATTTACACATTGTTGGTAATTGAAAAACAACAAAAATAAGTAGCTTATAATTTAGTTACATTCAATCATAAATGCAAAAAGTGAATAATTAATATTAAATGTGTTCTTTATCAGAAGGAAATAAATTTAAAAATAATTAGAAGCTGCTTAAGAAAGAATTGCAATTTAATTTCCCTTATTTAAAAATAACGACGGGTTTTATTTTACTTGATTAATTTTAAAAATAATTTTTCAAGGCCCCGGGGCTGTTGAGCCCGTCACCTCTGGACCAGGGAAAATGTTTCCGGGGGCCTGAGGGACCCATGTTTCGCGGTTGTGGCGTAGACAATGGAAGTGTAATGCCTCTGAAGTTGGCTGATCTCTCTTTTCAAGGAGTCTGAGATGGAAATCATAATTGTTATCTCTTTCTGGGTCTAATCCATGTCACAATGGAGACATATATCGCTCATCAACTGAACATGTAATTTCGTTCTGACTTGTTAGGTTCTTATTTGATTCACCGACATTTCCACAAGACGCACACATTTTTAATACACAAAAAAATGTTTCAAAATTTTAAAGTAATCTGAATAATTGTGAGCAGTGCTGCTGATAAATAACGCAGTAGCTTAAAATGGATCTGGATTTCTGGAGTCCAGCGCACAGACGTGGAGACACGGCGGGCCGTCGGATCTCCGCGTTGGCACTGCAGATGCTGTGCTTGTGTATTACTAGCAGCCTCGCGTCGGAGGAGGAGACCTCAAGTAAACCAATAGTTAGGGTGTAACAAGGTTTGCTGAAGGGAAAAGTTTTAGCATCTATCCGAAATAAGAAATAGTAAGTGTCGTTTCTTGGAATTCCGTACGCCAAACCTCCTGTCGGCGACCTCAAGTTCAAGGTAACGAGAAGATGATAAATAACAACGTAAGTTTTACATTGCGGTCTGCGTTTTGTGAAAAGTACATAAATCATTCGGAGCGCCTATTCGCAAAATATCGCCGTGTCCAGAGGAAAAGTGCCAACCAAATTACCTAAAGACCTTAGAACCTAAAACGTCACATCATACATAAAGTAGCTAACATTGCGTGGGAGATAAATTGAATGATAAATATCGACGTCCTGCTTTTTACAAAACTTTCAATAGACTTGTTAAAGCCGATAAAAACGGGAAATAAACCAGCGGTAAATTACGTAAATTGAATCCAATGTCTCTTGCACAAAGAGTATCAGGATAGGGATTCCATTTGTAGGGGTTCAGATGACCACGGGCGATTTACTTCAAGCAGGATAGAATTCAAAAACTGACTTTTGTTAAGCGAAAGTACGGTCTTATTTCTGATACTCTTATAATGATAATTGCATGAATTCGAACGAGGTTATTAATTGGTGTCGCATGAATTGTGAAAGACGAATACACACGCCGTAATCTTAAAAGTCGTATCTTCAGCCTCTACGGTACAAGAACTCTAGTAGATCATCATGAAATTATGGTCTTTAACTTGGAATGTTGTATTTACGGCTTATTTAACAACGATATTTGTAATCTAAAGTGCATTACGTCGAATGATGGAACGAGTAATGAACAATAAATTGTAAAATACTTTGAAAGAAAGGACTACGGCCTAGTTTCCGGTACTATCACAGAATGTGCCTGAAAGAAATAAATAAAACCACGAAAAACTTATGCCAGGACAACCGGTCTCGGACCTACATCGAATAGATTGTAGGAATGAGATTATTTAATTCTAGAGGCAGGTTAGAAGCATTAACGCGAAATTTGCACGAGCTTTTCTTGTACGTAAATAATTTATATTTCGAGTCTAACAACTTGAAATTGTTTACCAACCACAATCTTTCACATACGCAAACACATAGCTAAATTCCTTTCTGATTTACCATTCCTGGTAAACCTGGTAATGGAGATGTCCAACTAACTAACTACCTAGATGCCTTGCGGAACCTGAAGGTTCATCACAGAACTAACCAAAGCCCTCCATCGGTCCCTGTCCTGGGCCAACAAAATCCAGTCTCCTTCAACTCCTATCTCCCATAGATCCCGCCTGACATTATCCTCCCATCTACGTCTAGGTCTCCCCAGTGGTCTCTTCCCCTCAGGCTTCCTAACCAATACCCGGTGCACACCTCTTGTCCCATCCATGCGCGCTACATGCCCAGCCCATCTCATTCTTCTAGACTTAATCACCCTGACAATACTGGCGGAGGAGTACAGATTTTTAAGTTCGTCATTATGCAGTTTTCTCCATACCATATCGTCTTCTCAAACACCTTCAATCTGTGTTTCTCCCTCAGAGTGAGGGACCATGTTTCGCACCCATACAAAACAACAGGCAAAATTATTGTTTTGTAAACTTTAGTTTTCAGATTGGAGATGTCCAACAACTTGAACAATTTAACGACGCATTCGCTAAAGTTCTGCTTCGTTGCTCTGCCACTCGAAGCAAAGTCTGTGATGGCAAATAATTTCTATTCAGTTTTAATTTGAAATTTGCTCGCTGCAGGCGCCCCAAGCGCGGAACCATGGTCAGGAACTCGTGATGCGACTTCGGAAGGGTGCACGTGCACTCAGAGGAGCGACTTGACGACATTACTGCGTCTGCGCTACTTACAGGAAACGGAAAATGCTTTTAATAGGCAGAATTTTCTCTTCTCCAGTTTTTCCGGTGCGCGTCTTCTGACGTGTTCTAATTCAGAAGCAAGTGCGAATCCTTGAAGCCACTCGGCAGGACTCCTTTGACAAGGGGAATATATCCACGAGACAGCAGTCAAAAACGCGAGTTGGAAGCGAACCCACAATCCCAGTGCTCAAGACGCCCTAAACCGGCTGTGGTCGTCATCTTGTATAAACTTTGTTTTAATTTATTCTCACAAAACTACGCAGAATGATTGAAGAAATTTGGATCGATTATTTGAAATATGAAACTAAATCGCGTACAACAAAACTTTTCCCTTTAAAGTTTATTAGACAGAAATCACTGCGTTAATATGAAGAAACGCGCCTTCAGATTGGCCGTGCGGTCTGAGGCGTGGTCTTGTGCCGTTTGGTTTGGGTTCGAATCCCACTCAAGCTATGATTAATAATCTGATTGTATTCAAGGGCATTTTTTCACATTTGCAAATTGCTTGCAAATCGGAAATTTTAACATTACTAAAATTGCATCTTCAGTCATTTGTTTTTTGTGTAGGTGACATGTTCATGGTTTTTTCTATATATATTTTTGGGCCCTTCCAATGTAATTGTTTCATGTTTGAATAATAAAAGCGCATTAAATGTTTTAGTATTTAAACAGTACAGAACCATTGATACTGACACGGTATACCTAATTTTTAATACTGAAAAGAAAATGGGTTGTTGCTATATTGCCAGTGAGGTTGGCAAAATGAGAAACAAAATAGAGTACAGTAATAAGCAGTTTTCTCTCCGCCCTTCTTCTTCTTCTTCTACCGCTCTCCGGTCCGTATTCGGTCCATGGCCTCCTCATTTCTCCTCTGTTAGGTCCGTCCGTTCGAGGCTTTGATCGAGGTTTCGAAATATCTTCCTTTTTACTGTGCAAGGTTGTTAGCCTTGCGACCAACCCCCAACCTGGAGGACCAGGGTACCTCTCCCCCTCGGCCAATCTGGCTAGGGAGGCACCACGACAAGGTGCAGGTTCCATTAAGCGTTTCTCTCTGTCCAGGGGTGTAAATAAGGAGATTTGTTAAGGAACTTCATATTACGCAAATGTTTACCTTGTAATGAGAATGTATTTTTGGCCGTTCATAGTGCGTTGGCAAGAAACTAGGATTGCTTTAAGGTCAGTAGTGAAGAAAATAGGAAGTATGAGAAGAAGCGTAATTCACTTATTAATGGCAATCCTTGCTTCAGATGATCCACTACTGTGGAAGGAGTCTTGAGAGAGATAACTCGACTCACTAATTCTTAAAAGAATTTTTGCGTTCCGACCTCAAATAAATCCACTCCACTTAAAAATGAACTATACAGAAAGTGAAGATGACTTCTGAAATGTTGTAATGTAATCTGGTAGTTTACTGGCATTTCAGAGGCGTCGACAAACTTCTACCAAACTATACGATGCAGCATCCCAGAAGACAGCCATCTTCATACTGACTACCATGAGAACTTGATGTCTCACGCATTTATCCTTCTTTCTTTTCCTGTCTTGATGTCTTAATCATAACTCAGCTGCACAAACAGATTAATAAACAATATGCAGTGTACACACTGTTTAATATAAAATTCTCATCTAGTAATAAAGTTTCTAGTGTAAGAGTAATGTGTGAATGTAAGATAAAATAAACATTAATATAAATTTGCTGACATTCCTTAAATTTACTTTCACATTTCCTTCCCAAAATAACGTAGGATATACTTAAAATCTGATAAATATGAAGTTCAGGTTTCCCTGACTTAGAGTGAACAAAAATGTCCATGTTTGTTTTCCTGTAACAAGTGAGTGGAAAACCTCTTTGATGATCTCTCACTTCGTCCCCATGGTTTCCATTTTGAGTTACGCTTCTAACAGGAGTTGTGGTGGTCTTAACATAATGCGACTTGCACTCGGGGGAAAAAATAACTTAAGACTTTTGATGCTACTTATAAATGAGACATTAATTCCAGCTTATATACACATGTGACATGAATTTATTCATTTGTGAAAATCAAGATGTGACTACACAAACACTAATGATAAGATTTCTTCTTGTGCATTTTCTTTTTGGAAGGTTTCTCAAACAGTTCTTCGTCAGTTGGCAAGGAAAAACGATATAACTCTAGCAACTTGGAACGTGGGAACCATGCTAAGACCAGGAAAGATGAATGAAATAGGAAACGAAATTGTTAAATATAAACTGGATGTAGTAGCACTCCAAGAAATAGGATGGCAAGGACGAGGTCATATAGATAAAGAAGCATACTTTGCTGCTGGAAATGCTTGTAGCCGTGTGAACGAACGTCTCATCGGCACAATTTCAAATTACCTTTCTGAAGAGGCTGAGGACGCCGTAGACGGGTTGTCGTAGTCAGGATCTGATTTTAACCAAACGACGTTGGCATCGCAGCGTTTTCCGACTTTCGTGTGGCGCCGACCCCGAGCAAAATGAAGAACGTAGACCACACCCTCAAACATGATTTCCTTAAGATCGGTTTTAATATTGTCGTGCCAACGAGAAGATGATAAGTAACAACGTAAGTTTTACACTGCGGTCTGCGTTTTGTGAAAAGTACATAAATCATTCGGAGCGCCTATTCGCAAAATATCGCCGTGTCCAGAGGAAAAGTGCCACCCAAATTACCTAAAGACCTTAGAACCTAAAACGTCACATCATACATAAAGTACATTGCGTGGGAGATAAATTGAATGATAAATATCGACGTCCTGCTTTTTACAAAACTTTCAATAGACTTTTTTTATATCTTAATTGCGTCATGTTTGTGTTTTATTGATACAATATTTTATTTTTCGTCTATACACAAACTTAAAATAATGTTGTTTAAAATTACTTAAAATTATAACATTCTCAGTAGATACTGCATCTTGTTACATTTTTTGTATCGACGACATGTTTCAATGTGTATTACATCATCATCAGGTCTTTCAATTTTAATATATTTTAAAACTGTTGTACATCTTGCGTTGCGTATATTGATTAATTTGATTTGTTTAATTTTAAGTTTTTGTCTCTTCCTTTAAATTTGGAGGTTGTGCTTGGATGTTTTATATCGGGTTGTAATGATGTGTTGTGTGTCCGATATTAAGAGAAGGTAGACTGCAACCTACGTCCAGTTCGCCCTCAATTGACACAGTCTGTAAACTTTCTGATCGCACCTCGTACGTTGAAAGAATGGACTACGGCCTAGTTTCCATACTATCACAGAATGTGCCTGAAAGAAATAAATAAAACAACGTAAAACGTATGTCAGGACAACCGGTCCCGGAACTACATCGAATAGATTGTAAGGATGAGATTATTTAATTGCCGAGGCAGGTTAGAAGCATTAACGCGAAATTCGCACGAGCTTTTCTTGTGCGTAAAAAAATTTATATTTCGGATCCAACAACTTAAGAACACAGAAGAAGGGAGATCCCAATCGAAGTGTGTTACCTGTCCTCTGTTCTGTGATAGCTTAATCAGTGAGTGCCAGGCTCTGTTAAAACTTGTTAGTATTAAATCTAATGAACATCCGTTTAAACGTTCTCGAGCTGGAAATGCGGACAGACAGGCGGGCTTACACGTGACGAAGTAAAAGACTCACGATTTGCATTAATTAGTTAAGAACACGTGTGAATATGAAATTGAAAATGCGGGATTTATTTCCAATAAACATCCACTATTTCAGGAGCTTACTGACCGTCTCATTGAAAAACTTTGCATCAAGTCGTCCCAGTCTGGCGACCTTCAAAAGGCCCGCGATGTGACCTTTCCTGTTGTCCGGATCGCGGTTGATCCACCGGAGAATGCACTCCCACACAACTTTCTCTTCCTTTACGTTCAGTTCCTCGGCCTCAATTATCGCTTGCAGCTCCTCAACAGGCAGTTCCAGCAGATGTTCGCTCTGCTGAGACAGTTCCACGAATTGGCGCAGAACGAAGCGACGAGCGTGAATCTTGAGGTCGGCGAAGGAGAGTAACCTGCGACAGCGAAGGTAAGAGCCGACTCAGAATCGATCGCCTTCAAAATCTTACACATTGTAACACTGCAGCAAGAACTGGATTCTCAACAATTTGCACACCACAGTATTTCGCCTGAAGTTTTTACCTTAGCCGTTTGAAGCCCAAATGAGCGAGACTTAGACCAGACACGTGGAGAGGCATCGATGAGAGACGTTCCGTTTAACCGTGGCAAAATAGAAAGTTTTCGGCTCTGAAGGTTCCCAGTCAATGCCCGCTCGTCCTCGTGACAAGATTATATGTTCAAACAAAGGCACGCGCCAGCCGACGGCAAAACTCACACGTGAGCGCTGTTCGAGAGAGTCGCTGTACTAAAAAAGTGAATTTATGAGTCATTCTGTCCACCGCACGATGTGGAAATTGTGGTGTGATTTTGCCGATGTCAGTTGATTTGCTTGCTATGTTGTCCTGAACAAGAAGGAGTAGGGGTTCAGCTTCTACGGGAACCAGCGGATCGGTCTTCGTCTTTTTCCGATAACAACCAATTCTCTAAATGTTCTGACGTATTCATAATAATCAGCAAAATCTGGATGTGATTAGGTTAGATTAGTGAATTGTATCGCGTGGACATAGCTTTAACCACTCTCGCTGGTGGAAACCGATCTGTTTGAAATTCGGCCGCTTAATGCGGGAATCAGATAATCGAGGGTCGGTTAACAGAAGTTTTGCTGTATGCAGAAATATGTGGGGCTGAATGTTGAATGATGTTGGGAGGATTATGTAAGAAGCAAAGAATGCTGCAGAGAAAGAAAGGAAGGAAGGAAACGAAGAATAAGAATTCGAGAGGAAGACAGGTTTAATTATGAACCTCCAATAGGTCGTGATTAAAGTTCTATATGGTGAAATTAGTCATCTGCTACTCATAATAACGATCAAAACATATACAGATAAATCAGATCTTTTAAATTACAGGCACATTAATGACAAAATGCCAACGCATAATAATTTGTCCAGTCCTCAGTCAGAGGCTTTAATCTCCGACCCGGCAGTAAAGTAAAGCTGTTTCGCTCCCTTGACGAAGGCTGGCGTCACAGCAAATGACAAATAAACATCAATTACCTTGCGACACGTAAGATGTCGATACAGTTGTCCATGTCTATCGCGTCCATGAGGAAGTCGCAGCAGAGTTTACGAAGTTCCGGTATACACAAGTTGTCAGCCGTCACGAGCAGCTGACCCGCGTTGTCGGAGCGGATGTCCACCTCGCCAAAATAAACATAATCCTCATGCTCATAAAGTTTAAGTTTTTATGACTCGCGTAGTCATATAAAAGTATCCTTTTGTCAATGTGGTGGATAAATTTTTGTTATCTGAATAATTCAAGGATGTGTACGAATGGGACAAGATTAACTGCGAGTGGGTGAAGAGCGGGCGAAGGCTTAACAGAATTTAACTTAAAAATCGGAAATTAAGCAGCGAACATTTGTACTATAGAATGGCCACCTCCTTTCTTAAGTAACCTTGACTCCTTCAAGAGATATCCGAGGTTATAACAACTATTACAGAAATTTTAAAGCCAAACAATATTTCAACATACATCGCAGGCTGTACATTTCACTGATTCTATTTGTTCTGTCAAAACATTTTTCCGTCAGTAAACAACTTGAAAGAAAAGCCCATGTTTCTACGCGGCCTTAAAAAGTGATCACCAACCAGCAAACAATTTCCTATTACAAATTAAGGGATTTTCAATGCAAGACAAACGGAAAGATTTGATTGTCTGAAAACTGAAAGAGGTGCACAGCTTGTAACATGACGTGAGAAACGTCTCTTGGAAAACAGAAACAATGGCTCACGGTTAAAATTCATTTCTCAATTCAAGAACGCACCGCAACTTTATTTAAAACACAAGCAAATTAACGTATACATAAATTCTCGATGGAGTTTTTCCTATCAATGAAACACATCTCGCGAGGTTCTTTGTTACAGTTTATTATATTTAAGACAGAGCAGCACACAGCAGCTTTCAGTGTTCCTGGACAATGGCGTTACGAAGGTGCATTACCAACTTGCTTCTAGACTGAGTCGGTCGTCTTTAAAACCAAGACATTTGGAAATGGATTCTATTTCTCCGTCCAGATCGATTAATTGTCACCTTTGTACAACCGCACTTAAATTTAGTACAAAAAACCACCAAAGTCTTCTGCGATGTTGCGTCGTGTTGTCTCGTAGAAATTATCGGACGTTTCAGAGGCGCTTACTGCCTCCATCATCAAAGAAAGAAGGCTGTAGGTACGTCTGAAATGCCACTCAGTTTCTACGGCGCAACGCCCAGAAGACATTCTTCTTCTTCTTCCTCAACGCCGTGAGATTTTATGACAACGAACAAATAACAAAAGCCAATCAGCCGTATAAAAATACTGGTTTCTACAACAAAGGGGATAAAACATTTCACACACGAATTGGCGTCAATTATGTCCTTAATTCACGTGTTAATCAACCACGTCAGTTAATAAACAAACCTGAAATATGCGCTGCACTTCGACAGAATCACTCTGTGAACCGGAAAGACGCCGCCGTCCTCCGACCGCAACACCGCGTCACAAAAGAGTTTCTCCTCTCTCACCTCTTTCATGGGGTCTGATGTTTCGGTGCGACTTTGGTTTGACTCCATCTCCTGAAAAGACAGTCCATCGTTGTTACAGATTTTTCTTCATACTGAGAGTGACTGAGAGGGAACACGGTACAGAGAATAATTTCTGGTCTTGCGAGAGAGTTACTGACAAGGGAATGGCGAAAATTGTGTAATATGGAGCTTTATAGAACTCTTCACTAATTAATAAATTGCAGGCTGTCAGATCAAGGGTGATCAGATGGGCGGTGCATGTAGTACACATGGCAGAGGCAAGAAGTGCAACATTTTATTCGGTAGACCTGAAAGGAAAAGGTTAGTTGAGAGTCCTATGAGTTGCTGGGATAATATTAAAATGGTTCTTACAGAGGTGGGGAATGAAGGTGTAGATTGACTTCATCTGCTTGTGGATGTGGTTTAGAGACCGGGTCTAGTATATTCGGACACAAAACTTCATGTTTCATAAAGGCTACTGTTAAATTCTCAAGCTGAGTTTGTTTCTTTTTTTATAGAAAAGCCTGTTGAAATTCAATACAAAATGATAAACTTTAAATGTGATATATAACTAACTAACTAACTAACTAACTTCTTAGACGGCTTACGGAACACGAAGTTTCATCACCGAACTAACCAAAGCCCTCCACCAGACCCTGCCCTGGGCCAACAAAATCCAGTCTCTTTTCAACTCCTATCTCCCATAGATCAGTCCTGAGATTATCCTCCATCTACGTCTAGATCTCCCCATCGTCCTCTTCTACTCAGGCTTTCCAAAAATACCCGGTTCACACCTCTCGCCCCATCCATGCACTCCACATGCCCCGCCAATCTCACTCTTCTTGGCTTAATCACCCTGAAGATGTGACTGATATAGGCAATATTAAGTCATGCCGCGTGTTTGTCATTACACGCATAATTTAAATCTTTTTATATGTAATCCACGTAGACATTACATATAAAGTATCAATATAATCCATAAAGTCTTGAATGCCTCTACTCTGGTGAATCGATTTTAAAAAATTACGAAAAGAATATGCCATAGAAATTGCGTGACTTTTGTTGCAGAACCAGGCAGTTAACAAATTTTGGAAAAAGAAGGTTGCACCTTTTCATAAGCATAAAATTTTCGAGTTCTTCTCTCTGTAGAACTAAAAGTGCGTAAGAGCTTACGTGATTAAGGAATTTCCTGCCTAAATTACAAATTTATATACACTATAAGCACCAAATGTAATTTAAATGTATCAATTAACGCGAGAATTACAGTTGGGAACAGTCACAAAAGCTCTCAGTCGTTCTAACGCATTCGTAGATCAGGCCTAAGTCACGCCACTCACACACTGCAATGATCAAGTTATTCTATGAAAAGTCGATTGGTACTCGGCTCGACAAAGAACAGCCCACTTCCTTTACTGAACCAGAAAGTTCATTATCGACTTCAAAAATCCCGCCACTGGTGTATATCCTGAACCAGTTCGCTTCATCGAGTCCCATCTCCCTAAGGTCCATCTTAATGTTATCCTCCCACTGACGCCGAGATCTTCCCAGAGGTCTCCTCCCTTCAGGCCTTGTAAACACCCCCCCCCCCCCCCCCCCCCCCCCCCCAACAACATCGGGTGAGGAGCTCGTCATGAATTTTCTCTATTATCTGTCCCACTCCCGTTTTGGGTCCAAACATCTTCCTCAACACTTTGTTCTCACAGTCCCTCAGTCTATGTTCCTCCCTCAAAGTGAGAGACCACGTTTTGCACCCATAAATTCTTTGCACTCAATAACAGCAAGCATTCCCCGGATTTAATCTGCTGATGTAGGAAGATAATGAAGGGAGATTCACCGATAATTAGGCTTCTAAATCCGAATTAAAAATTCTTCTCAGTTCCCTAAAACGTTTTAATAATGTCTATGTATCAGGAAATGTAAAGCTTTAGAATTATTGTTCAGAATATACACCCCACTTCTTAACATCCACATATTTTTATTACGATTCTGGGCTACGAAACACATTATTATTCCTTTAAATTTGTAAAAAGTTAATTGCCTGCTGGAATATTCTTTTACTATCAACAAACAGAAATCAATTTAATATTACTTGAAATTGTGTTTAAAAGAAGATAAGCCTAATTCTCTTACACGAGTTTACAAATGCAGATGAAAACATTATATGTGATGAACAATGAATAGGAATCCCTTACCTCAAAGTTTGTTCAAATGTATGAGACCACGATGTCCACGGGCGATGATCAGTTTAACCAAAACTAAAATTGAGAGCGTGGAGGGCGGTTTCACAGATTTCTTAATAATTCCTATATAAGATATGTACTTGTTATTTTCTAAAACATTTTTAACAGCACTCTACGACGCACTTCTTCTACAAGCGATTCACAGCTCAGCTCTTTCTGCAATAACGAAATCGGATTGTTGACGGCAATAATGTAACAACAAAGCCGAGTAAACAGATGACGTAACAATTAGTTTCTTATGTAAAGGAGTGGAGTTCAATACGGTTCATTCAGGCTATTATATTGCACGCATAAGAAACGAGAAAAGAGCCTTACGGCATGATCAGGCAAGATTGTTGCAGGTGTAGTTTGCAAATTACAATGATTTTTCTTACATTGTTATGCACGCAGGAGTTCACGTAAAGGCTGACCATTGTCGGTCCATATTTACACATTGTTGGTAATTGAAAAACAACAAAAATAAGTAGCTTATAATTTAGTTACATTCAATCATAAATGCAAAAAGTGAATAATTAATATTAAATGTGTTCTTTATCAGAAGGAAATAAATTTAAAAATAATTAGAAGCTGCTTAAGAAAGAATTGCAATTTAATTTCCCTTATTTAAAAATAACGACGGGTTTTATTTTACTTGATTAATTTTAAAAATAATTTTTCAAGGCCCCGGGGCTGTTGAGCCCGTCACCTCTGGACCAGGGAAAATGTTTCCGGGGGCCTGAGGGACCCATGTTTCGCGGTTGTGGCGTAGACAATGGAAGTGTAATGCCTCTGAAGTTGGCTGATCTCTCTTTTCAAGGAGTCTGAGATGGAAATCATAATTGTTATCTCTTTCTGGGTCTAATCCATGTCACAATGGAGACATATATCGCTCATCAACTGAACATGTAATTTCGTTCTGACTTGTTAGGTTCTTATTTGATTCACCGACATTTCCACAAGACGCACACATTTTTAATACACAAAAAAATGTTTCAAAATTTTAAAGTAATCTGAATAATTGTGAGCAGTGCTGCTGATAAATAACGCAGTAGCTTAAAATGGATCTGGATTTCTGGAGTCCAGCGCACAGACGTGGAGACACGGCGGGCCGTCGGATCTCCGCGTTGGCACTGCAGATGCTGTGCTTGTGTATTACTAGCAGCCTCGCGTCGGAGGAGGAGACCTCAAGTAAACCAATAGTTAGGGTGTAACAAGGTTTGCTGAAGGGAAAAGTTTTAGCATCTATCCGAAATAAGAAATAGTAAGTGTCGTTTCTTGGAATTCCGTACGCCAAACCTCCTGTCGGCGACCTCAAGTTCAAGGTAACGAGAAGATGATAAATAACAACGTAAGTTTTACATTGCGGTCTGCGTTTTGTGAAAAGTACATAAATCATTCGGAGCGCCTATTCGCAAAATATCGCCGTGTCCAGAGGAAAAGTGCCAACCAAATTACCTAAAGACCTTAGAACCTAAAACGTCACATCATACATAAAGTAGCTAACATTGCGTGGGAGATAAATTGAATGATAAATATCGACGTCCTGCTTTTTACAAAACTTTCAATAGACTTGTTAAAGCCGATAAAAACGGGAAATAAACCAGCGGTAAATTACGTAAATTGAATCCAATGTCTCTTGCACAAAGAGTATCAGGATAGGGATTCCATTTGTAGGGGTTCAGATGACCACGGGCGATTTACTTCAAGCAGGATAGAATTCAAAAACTGACTTTTGTTAAGCGAAAGTACGGTCTTATTTCTGATACTCTTATAATGATAATTGCATGAATTCGAACGAGGTTATTAATTGGTGTCGCATGAATTGTGAAAGACGAATACACACGCCGTAATCTTAAAAGTCGTATCTTCAGCCTCTACGGTACAAGAACTCTAGTAGATCATCATGAAATTATGGTCTTTAACTTGGAATGTTGTATTTACGGCTTATTTAACAACGATATTTGTAATCTAAAGTGCATTACGTCGAATGATGGAACGAGTAATGAACAATAAATTGTAAAATACTTTGAAAGAAAGGACTACGGCCTAGTTTCCGGTACTATCACAGAATGTGCCTGAAAGAAATAAATAAAACCACGAAAAACTTATGCCAGGACAACCGGTCTCGGACCTACATCGAATAGATTGTAGGAATGAGATTATTTAATTCTAGAGGCAGGTTAGAAGCATTAACGCGAAATTTGCACGAGCTTTTCTTGTACGTAAATAATTTATATTTCGAGTCTAACAACTTGAAATTGTTTACCAACCACAATCTTTCACATACGCAAACACATAGCTAAATTCCTTTCTGATTTACCATTCCTGGTAAACCTGGTAATGGAGATGTCCAACTAACTAACTACCTAGATGCCTTGCGGAACCTGAAGGTTCATCACAGAACTAACCAAAGCCCTCCATCGGTCCCTGTCCTGGGCCAACAAAATCCAGTCTCCTTCAACTCCTATCTCCCATAGATCCCGCCTGACATTATCCTCCCATCTACGTCTAGGTCTCCCCAGTGGTCTCTTCCCCTCAGGCTTCCTAACCAATACCCGGTGCACACCTCTTGTCCCATCCATGCGCGCTACATGCCCAGCCCATCTCATTCTTCTAGACTTAATCACCCTGACAATACTGGCGGAGGAGTACAGATTTTTAAGTTCGTCATTATGCAGTTTTCTCCATACCATATCGTCTTCTCAAACACCTTCAATCTGTGTTTCTCCCTCAGAGTGAGGGACCATGTTTCGCACCCATACAAAACAACAGGCAAAATTATTGTTTTGTAAACTTTAGTTTTCAGATTGGAGATGTCCAACAACTTGAACAATTTAACGACGCATTCGCTAAAGTTCTGCTTCGTTGCTCTGCCACTCGAAGCAAAGTCTGTGATGGCAAATAATTTCTATTCAGTTTTAATTTGAAATTTGCTCGCTGCAGGCGCCCCAAGCGCGGAACCATGGTCAGGAACTCGTGATGCGACTTCGGAAGGGTGCACGTGCACTCAGAGGAGCGACTTGACGACATTACTGCGTCTGCGCTACTTACAGGAAACGGAAAATGCTTTTAATAGGCAGAATTTTCTCTTCTCCAGTTTTTCCGGTGCGCGTCTTCTGACGTGTTCTAATTCAGAAGCAAGTGCGAATCCTTGAAGCCACTCGGCAGGACTCCTTTGACAAGGGGAATATATCCACGAGACAGCAGTCAAAAACGCGAGTTGGAAGCGAACCCACAATCCCAGTGCTCAAGACGCCCTAAACCGGCTGTGGTCGTCATCTTGTATAAACTTTGTTTTAATTTATTCTCACAAAACTACGCAGAATGATTGAAGAAATTTGGATCGATTATTTGAAATATGAAACTAAATCGCGTACAACAAAACTTTTCCCTTTAAAGTTTATTAGACAGAAATCACTGCGTTAATATGAAGAAACGCGCCTTCAGATTGGCCGTGCGGTCTGAGGCGTGGTCTTGTGCCGTTTGGTTTGGGTTCGAATCCCACTCAAGCTATGATTAATAATCTGATTGTATTCAAGGGCATTTTTTCACATTTGCAAATTGCTTGCAAATCGGAAATTTTAACATTACTAAAATTGCATCTTCAGTCATTTGTTTTTTGTGTAGGTGACATGTTCATGGTTTTTTCTATATATATTTTTGGGCCCTTCCAATGTAATTGTTTCATGTTTGAATAATAAAAGCGCATTAAATGTTTTAGTATTTAAACAGTACAGAACCATTGATACTGACACGGTATACCTAATTTTTAATACTGAAAAGAAAATGGGTTGTTGCTATATTGCCAGTGAGGTTGGCAAAATGAGAAACAAAATAGAGTACAGTAATAAGCAGTTTTCTCTCCGCCCTTCTTCTTCTTCTTCTACCGCTCTCCGGTCCGTATTCGGTCCATGGCCTCCTCATTTCTCCTCTGTTAGGTCCGTCCGTTCGAGGCTTTGATCGAGGTTTCGAAATATCTTCCTTTTTACTGTGCAAGGTTGTTAGCCTTGCGACCAACCCCCAACCTGGAGGACCAGGGTACCTCTCCCCCTCGGCCAATCTGGCTAGGGAGGCACCACGACAAGGTGCAGGTTCCATTAAGCGTTTCTCTCTGTCCAGGGGTGTAAATAAGGAGATTTGTTAAGGAACTTCATATTACGCAAATGTTTACCTTGTAATGAGAATGTATTTTTGGCCGTTCATAGTGCGTTGGCAAGAAACTAGGATTGCTTTAAGGTCAGTAGTGAAGAAAATAGGAAGTATGAGAAGAAGCGTAATTCACTTATTAATGGCAATCCTTGCTTCAGATGATCCACTACTGTGGAAGGAGTCTTGAGAGAGATAACTCGACTCACTAATTCTTAAAAGAATTTTTGCGTTCCGACCTCAAATAAATCCACTCCACTTAAAAATGAACTATACAGAAAGTGAAGATGACTTCTGAAATGTTGTAATGTAATCTGGTAGTTTACTGGCATTTCAGAGGCGTCGACAAACTTCTACCAAACTATACGATGCAGCATCCCAGAAGACAGCCATCTTCATACTGACTACCATGAGAACTTGATGTCTCACGCATTTATCCTTCTTTCTTTTCCTGTCTTGATGTCTTAATCATAACTCAGCTGCACAAACAGATTAATAAACAATATGCAGTGTACACACTGTTTAATATAAAATTCTCATCTAGTAATAAAGTTTCTAGTGTAAGAGTAATGTGTGAATGTAAGATAAAATAAACATTAATATAAATTTGCTGACATTCCTTAAATTTACTTTCACATTTCCTTCCCAAAATAACGTAGGATATACTTAAAATCTGATAAATATGAAGTTCAGGTTTCCCTGACTTAGAGTGAACAAAAATGTCCATGTTTGTTTTCCTGTAACAAGTGAGTGGAAAACCTCTTTGATGATCTCTCACTTCGTCCCCATGGTTTCCATTTTGAGTTACGCTTCTAACAGGAGTTGTGGTGGTCTTAACATAATGCGACTTGCACTCGGGGGAAAAAATAACTTAAGACTTTTGATGCTACTTATAAATGAGACATTAATTCCAGCTTATATACACATGTGACATGAATTTATTCATTTGTGAAAATCAAGATGTGACTACACAAACACTAATGATAAGATTTCTTCTTGTGCATTTTCTTTTTGGAAGGTTTCTCAAACAGTTCTTCGTCAGTTGGCAAGGAAAAACGATATAACTCTAGCAACTTGGAACGTGGGAACCATGCTAAGACCAGGAAAGATGAATGAAATAGGAAACGAAATTGTTAAATATAAACTGGATGTAGTAGCACTCCAAGAAATAGGATGGCAAGGACGAGGTCATATAGATAAAGAAGCATACTTTGCTGCTGGAAATGCTTGTAGCCGTGTGAACGAACGTCTAATCGGCACAATTTCAAATTATCTTTCTGAAGAGGCTGAGGACGCCGTAGACGGGTTGTCGTAGTCAGGATCTGATTTTAACCAAACGACGTTGGCATCGCAGCGTTTTCCGACTTTCGTGTGGCGCCGACCCCGAGCAAAATGAAGAACGTAGACCACACCCTCAAACATGATTTCCTTAAGATCGGTTTTAATATTGTCGTGCCATCTGCGTGTAGGTCTGATAGAATGGTTTCTTCCCTTGTGGCTGTCCATCAAAACTCTACACGCATTTGTCATCCCCCAATGAAAGCAGGCCCGATGGAGAATTATGTATTGACGGGGCGGATATAATGCTATGCTTTGTTCTTTGTGGTAACCTGCATAAGAATTCGCCTAATAAATTAACATCGCTAGAAGAGACAAGTACATTATTGGTTTCATTCAATACCGTTCCGATTAATTAAGCGTGTGGAAGTTCTGATTATGTAAATGGGCATCTTCTGGTGGCAGGACCGGTGTTTAAAGCTGTCAAGTTACAACGTTTTGCATGCTAGTATTTACGTAGCTTCACAGATCAATTTAATGCTTCAGATGCAATTACTGAAATGGTCACATCACTATTTTCTGTCGCGCAGATTTATACAGATCTTTCCAGAACTGTAGTCGGTGTTTATTGAGGTCGTGCTGCAAGCTCAGCTCCTGGTCAATATTCAGGTACGAGTGTTCATCGACGGTGTACGGTGTCCACGTGACATTCAGCAGTGGGTCTTCGGCTGGCGAGGGGTTCCTGAAAGTGCAAACTACTTATTACTTTACAAGCATGAACTGTGTAAAAGACGTTTTGAAGACTGGTGAATTCGTAAAGATGCCTGTCGTCTAGGTTTTAACACCGTGTGGATATTGACCGACGCTACAGAGGAACTTACTGACTTCATCAACCAGTGTGGTTTCTGTGGGGTGAATAGCTGCAGACTTGTCGGAGGAGATTTTGAGCAGGTTCGGCCTGGAAACTAACAGCAGGAAGGTTTATTCTCTGAGTCTGCGCTTTCAGTGCCGTCCGCAAAAGATTGCTAGTAAACGCTGAGGAAGAACTAAAAGATCGGCAAATAATTTTTCTCAGTTTGCGGAACTGTCTGTGACAATCACAGAACCACGAGAATTCAAACTCTCAGAGATGCACCTTGCGTTTTTCGTCCGGGTACGAGGGAGGGCTCTGCAGTCAACGAAGTGGCCGAGGCATGAAGATGTCCCCCCCCCCCCCCCCCCTTCATTGCCTAGGACGCAGTGTTTACCTCCTTCACGTGTCTCCGGCGTAAGTCCGACCTCAAATTTGCTGTTCTAACTTACCCAGTTTTGGCGAAATTTGTCCACATTTTAACCATTCTGTCCTGAGTCACCACGGAAGGGTCGTTGGATCCCAGAACGTTCGGACTCGGTGACAGCGCGTAGTTAAACAGGTATCCCAATTCGTCCCCGTGCGTTGTCCCTAAAGAAGTAGCAGAAACGAGAGGTAACGACTGCCTTTTGGGAAGATGTTTTCAGAACGCTCTGTAGCCTCATCTTTTCTCTCCTTCAGAAGCAAAACACTTTTTGGAATAATGAAAACTCGATGGAACTTACCCGGTAGATTTTCGACGTCTAGACGCTTCTTCATTCTTCCGAAAGCTCCGCTGAATGAGAACTCGTAATAGTAAACTGGCGAGGTGGAAACCGCTGTTATCTGTTCGACTGCGTCGTTGACATCCTTCACGAACCAAACATCCGAAATCATCTGTGAAATAAGAACGCGCAATGAGCATGGAGTTTACTTTCTTTGCGACACTGATTCAGCTCGATCTTGAATGGAACACAAGTCTGAGCCAGTGCAGTGATGGTTCCCCGGAACAAAGTCCAAATGATGGCTGTCATCTGGGCTGTTGTGCCGTGGTTGAAGTTTACTGACGTTTCAGAGGCGCTACCTGCCTTCATCATCAGGGCGATTGCTCTTCTGACACGTCGATAAGCGTGTATCACACATCAGCCCGGAAGAAAGCCGTCTTTAGACTCGCCGAATTGAGAATCTAAAATGCCATTATTTGCGAGCAACGAACTTCCAGCGAGACAAAACTCGTATAATGCACTTGAAAATATTACAGAGGAAATGTACGACGTTACGCGTGATTTCGTTCGGGTTCTAGGCTTATTAAGTTTCGATTGTGGTTTTCCGCTTGCTTGTTAGTCACGAAGGGCCGCCATCTTGCCTTCAGGAAAAATGATTCAAGGCGCCACTGCGGTGACCCCTCGAAACTTCATTAGTCAGTATATCACTTCCTTTTCTCATCTGACAAGTCTAAGAAAAAGAAAATATATTTAAAAACTCTGTTATTCTGGGCCTTAATTGAAGAAATTGAATACGCTGAATAATATGTTTTTAATATGTTGGTAACATTCTCGGTAAAAGTTTAATTTTCGTCGCCTCCTGTAACGCAGTTATTGAATGTTCGGTTTTTATTAAAGATGAAGTTATTTTACCAATTTAACAGCTGTTAGCTTCGGAGGGATGAATCTCCTGCGTGGAGATGTTTAATGCAATTTTATCACTTCATCGTGTAATTGTTTCTTACTTACATCAACGAAACGTAGAAAAGTTTCTTCAGATACATGTTGATCTCCGAAATAAAACTTCCTGATCATATCAGAAATTTCATGTGATTTGCTTGTATTTCTGGCCACCGGAAAGTCCTCGGGAATAGCTCGTTCGAATTCCTTGTCCAGCGAGTCCAGGGCGTATGAGTTTTGTCGCAAGACTGCAAACGAAATAGCATTTCCTGTTAAAAGTGCGTGCGCATTTGTTAAGGCTGTTCTACCTAAATACGGAAAGAAACAAAATTTGCCCTCGGCTCTGCTGAGGCCTTCGTCAGCAGAGACGAGGGGTCAGTCGCTCGTTTCTGAGGCTGAGTGAGAATCTCGTACCTGAGGAGAAGACGGGGTCCGGAGGTTTCTGACTCGTGCTTTATTAAATGACAGGCGTCTTGGAGGTCAATTAATTAAAATAACGTGTCCAAGGCTGCAATGCGTCCGTCCTCAGGTATGACGTACTATGAAGGGCGAAACACATGGAAATTGTTCCTCATGGCTGAGGACGGGAACAAATACGTCTCTGAGACGTCGTTTTAAATTACAATTTATAAGATGTATAATTTCCAGAAGATTCTGGAAAGTACTCAGATAAAGGAAGTAGAAGGCTCAAAAGATTTTGTTATGAGGTACTTCATAATGCGCCCCAGATATTATGAGGGTCTTCAAGCGAAGGAGGTCGAGATGAGCGGAGCATGTAGCAAGCATAGGAGAAACCACAAATACATACAACATTTTGGGAGGAACAACTTGAAGAAGATACTTCTTGCACAGACACAGGCACAAATATTTTATGAAGAAATGGTGCGTGGGTTCGGACTGGATTCATCTGGCTCAGTATACGAACCACTTACAGCATTTTGTGCATCTCCGGGTTCTTGACCAGGTGAGCGACTGTTAACTTGTCAAGAAGTTTTCTCCTTTCTGGAGTTTATTAGTCCCAAGCTGTGTTCATTTCTGTCTGAAAATTGGATAACTGTAAATTTGCTTTTCATTGTGAAATTACCAAATCTGCCTTGAGATAATTTTACGCACGTAATCTGCATTCATTGTGTTCAGAGAACTGCAGCACAGTTTCAGAATTATCGTGATTGTGGAAAAAAGAACAAGAAGTTATATATACAGTAGATACCGGTTATTTGGGACGTGTCTTAAATCTTAAAGAACAAATCTTTTTAACTCTTTACGTGGAGTCATTTGAGTAAAAATTTCCTTGGATATTATCCATCGTCTAGTAAAATATAAAATGTAAAACGACGTTTCGGAGATGGGACTCTATCTCCGTCTTCAGGTTTCTACACAGTTGGGCCCACTAGATAGAGCTAATAGCTATCTCCGGACGTGGAACTTAGCATAATTGGGGCCGCCGCTTAATTGGGCCAAAGCGTTCTAGTCCCGATGTGTCCCAATTAACTGGAATCCACTGTATATATGTATATATATATATATATATATATATATATATATATATATCCTCTGGTACACACTGAGTACATTGTCGGTGTACAAACTGATGACTCTCCTTGCCACCGCGCGCACATTGGCTCTGAAGTCAACCCACCGTTCTATCCACTGGGTACCCGAGACGTTTCCTGGTGTAAAGGCGGGTGGAGCGTGTATCTCTTGCTACTGACATTCCACTAATGCCGGGGTTAAGAATATGCGGAGGTATTCCTCCGCTTTCCATACGCGGCAATGCCTTTCTGCTTAATTCATTACATAGAGAATTTAACCTTCGCGTACAGCGTGCTTTCTACCACTGCTAGTAGAAACATTAGTTAAGAGTAAGACAGAAGTAAGAGAGTCTCTCGACTTACTGTAGCGAGCCAACAAGCCTTCGAGAGAAGTGACCCCTGCAATCAGAGGCACATCTGCAAATTTCCCGGAGTCCAGCATTTCTCTCGGAGGAGTCGGAAGAAATATTTCTTCTTCGCCGGACTCGGTGTCGGTCGTGGGCAGGAACGGGAATCCGAAGAGCAACGGCCTTTCCTGGAGTTTTAACACCAACAGACGCAAATATTACTGGCTTTTGCACGAAGGACAACAATAATCGTGACTCGCCTTGAAGGAAATGCACGACAAATGTCTGTTCAATCTACGAGACAACAAACTCCAATAAATTTACATATTTTAACGCTCTCTTAATTATTTAATTATTTTCCCTGATAATATACAACTCTTCGTCCATTTTAAGAAACATCAACACAATTAAATCATACTTAAAGCTCACACAATCGACTTCATTTTAGAAATAAAACTCGCCGAATATGACTCAACAACATCGAGACATATAGATCATTACTTGGCAGTGTCTACATATTTCGATATCTGTACGACTGTTGTCTGGCCAGAAACAAATTCAGCGTTATATTTTCGTTATCACTTTCCCACGCCGGCCGAATTCGTCAGCTAAAATTGATGGGCAAATTGCGCTTGAGGCTGAAGGAAAACAAGATTCTGGAACAGCGCAAATAAAAGACTTGCAAAAGCATTTGCACCAAAGGGACTTGAAAGTCTAAATAAATGTCAACTTCATGCCGTATTTATTTAAGATGGAGGCCCGAACACCTTAGAGTTTGTGCTGTGTTGAAGTCTAACACGTGACGCCTTTCTATGGAGACAAAAAGACGTAAATGTCTTTCAGCGCATCATGAAAGAAAAAATGTAAAGACACGTCGCGAAAAATGGACCAAAAGGAAAAGTTAAAAGTTTGTGCGAACGTTAGGCTGGCGTATATTTTGCATAAATAGTGCCTGCAGAAGATCGTTGCTTCAGAAACTAGCGGCAGATTGCAAGGCTTACCTCTGGAGTGAGAACTTCGTGAGAAACCTCCGTTAGACGCGTTGTGTTGACACTCCTGAGGTGCTCCAACAGTTCCCGGGGGTCGTCAGTTTTCACACCAAGCTTCTCGCCCAATTTAAATGCCATTCGCTTGGAAGAATTCGTGAAGGCCCAGAAATTTAAAACGGAGCCACTCTGTGCAATTGCACGGTGAAACAACCCTGAAAATATTAAGCGGAATTTTGCAGGCCTGCGCTCTGTGAGGTTTCTCAGCACAACCAAATGATTCAAGTATGTGATATCTGAGGTTGAATGTCGTTCTCTGCGCTTCCGAGCTTACTAGTTTCAGGGCAGATTTAATATAACTTTTCGTTATATTTCATTAGCACTCAATCAATTCGACTATTTTAAGTGTTTGTATCAGCAACGATGCATCAGTAAGTGTACTTAGAATTTGCCTACCTTTAGACATGGGAGACAGCATGTGATACTGAACGCAGGCACCTCCAGCGCTGTGTCCGAAGATGGTGACGTTGCCAGGATCCCCTCCAAACCGCGCAATGTTCTGCTGAACCCAGCGCAGGGCCATCGTCTGATCCTTCAGACCGGCGTTTCCAGGAACCTCCTCATTTTCTAAGCTCAAGAACCCTGCGTGTGGAAAAGCAGTTTACGTCGTAAAACATGAGCCGTCTCTGAAACCAGAACCAGGGATGGTTCGAATACTGAGTCACCAATTTTATCATCACAATCGTCAAGCCGTCTAAGAGTTGTTGTAGATCTAGCATTTTTAATTATTCGTCTCACGCATTTCGTTTCAACGGCTGTAATCCTGGTTCTGATGTTGCATTTGTTTTTCGTTCAATTAACGCTGCTTAATGAACTGCGCAGATTATAGATGGCGTTAAAGTATGATTACGTATAAATAATCGAAGGAGGGCGAATAATGAAGTGGCTGAGCTCAGTCAGTGTAGACGATCTCTGGGCCGACCTAGAATATGCTGTGTGGGAAGAAAAATCTTCGCCAATGCACAGCGACGTTCGGTAAGCATGATGGCTAAAATGGCAGCGTTCTGACACTAGACGCATCCCAATGATGTCCAGAGGGCAAAACTTTACTTCCCGGAATTCATATTATTGTTTATCACAACTTATTTCATCTTGGCGAGATTTCAGGTTCTGAAAAATTGCGTATGTAAAGATTTCTGTCTTCTTTGTCGTTGCATTTACTTGCCTGATGATGGAGGCAGCAATGACCTCTGAAACGTCGGTGAACGTCTGCCAGACTACACGGCGCTACAGCCCAGAAGACAGCCATCTTGCACGCACATTGCTATTAAAAGTGTAAGCGAAATGAAATCCGTTCCTCACACAACGCAGGGTTTCCAAGCGTCGAGTATCCCCTGGATCGAGACTTGCCCCACAACAGCGGCTGACTAAGAATTTTCGTCCACTCTTACCTGATGACGAGACAGGGACAGTTTCCGAAATTTCGGATTTGTAAACACTTCAGACGATCGTCTGAGTTAAAATTACGTTTATGATAACCCAACGTCAATAGAAAATCAGATATAAGTTGGAATAACTATAATAGTTTGTCTAACCTTGTACACCTAAGCGATAGTTGATGGTAACCAAGACAACTCCTTCAACGACCAAGTAGTCCGCGCCGTACAAACTAGTGGTTGAAGACCCGAAGTAAAAGGCCCCACCGTGAATGAACACCATCACAGGCCTGAGAATTTCGGCTGTGTCATGAGGTAACTGGAACAGGAAAAGAGCATTACGAAAAAACCAGAGAACAATTATTGCGTTATTTGCCAATACTCAATTTAATGTCGAACTTCTGCATCAAACGCCGATTGCTTTCTTAGCCAGGACGTGCAGCCTCGTAAAACCGCATTTCGCTCAGTCTGACAGCCTTAATCGTGCTTTTACAAACGAGTTAGAGCTTCAGTTAAAAGGTTAGCCGCGAGGTGTCACGTGCTGCTACCAACAAGCGAGACACGTGCGCCTCGAAACAACTTCAGCTTTCGACCGAATTGAAGAAGCGCGACTCGATTTAACATAAACGGAGTCACATTGAAGCAATCAAACGAGCGGCATCAGATATTAAGAGGTTAATGAGTTCTCTTTTAACCACTTTTATGGAAGAGTGCAGTGAATTCGATGTCTTTGAGCTTCTAATCTAATGTCCCGTTTGTTTACATTAACGCAGTGATTTCTGTCTAATTAACTTTAAAGGGAAAAGTTTTGTTGTACGTGATTTAGTTTGATATTTCAAATACGCGATTCAATTTCCTTCAATCATTCTGCGTAGTTTTGTGAGAATAAATTAAAACAAAGTTTATACAAGATGACGACCACAGCCGGTTTTGGGCATCTTGAGCACTGGGATTGTGGGTTCGCATCCAACTCGCGTTTCTGACTGCTGTCTCGTGCAAGTGGACATCTTCCCCTTGTCAAAGGAGTCCTGCCGAGTGGCTTCAAGGATTCGCACTTGCTTCTGAATTGGAATACGTCAGAAGACGCGCACCGGATAAACTGGATAAGCGGAAATTCTATAAAAGATGATTACTGTGCCTATTAAATGCATTTTCTGTTTTCCGTTTTGCGCAGACGCTGTAGAATTTCGAAGCACGGCTCACCTTTGGCGTGAAGACGTTGAGAAAGAGACAGTCGTCCTCTCCCGACAGTAATGTCGTCAAGTCGCTCCTCTGAGTGCACATAGACCCTTCCGAAGTCGCATCACGAGTTCCTGACCATGGTTCCGCCGCTTGGGGCGCCTGCAGCGAGCAAATTTCAAATTAAAACTGAATAGAAATTATTTGCCATCACAGACTTTGCTTCGAGTGGCAGAGCAACGGAGCAGAACTTTCAGCGAATGCGTCGTTAAATTGTTCAAGTTGTTGGACATCTCCATCCTGAAAACTAAAGTTTACAAAACAATAATTTTGTCTGTTGTTTTGTATGAGTGCGAAACATGGTCTCTCACTCTGAGGGAGAAACACAGATTGCAGGTGTTTGAGAATCGGGTGTTGAGGAGGATATTTGGGCCTAGGAAAGAAGACGATTTGGTACGGAGAAAACTGCATAATGACGAACTTAAAAATCTGTACTCCTCCACCAGTATTGTCAGGGTGATTAAGTCGAGAATAATGAGATGGGCTGGGAATGTAGCGCGCATGGATGGGACAAGAGGTGGTTGGGAAGCTTGAGGAGAAGAGACTACTGCGGAGACCTAGACGTAGATGGGAGGATAATCTCAGGCGGGATCTATGGGAGATAGGAGTTGAAGGAGACTGGATTTCGTTGGACCAGGACAGGGTCAGGTGGAGGGCTTTGGTTAGTTCTGTGATGAACTTTTGGGTTCAGTAAGCCATCTAGTTGGTTAGTTAGTTGGACATCTCCATTATCAGGTTTACCAGGAATGGTAAATCAGAAAGGAATTTAGCGACGTGTTTGCGTATGTGAATAATTGTGGCTGGTAAACAATTTCAAGTTGTTAGACTCGAAATATAAATTATTTACGTACAAGAAAAGCTCGTGCAAATTTCGCGTTAATGCTTCTAACCTGCCTCTATAATTAAATAATCTCATTCCTACAATCGATTCGATGTAGGTCCGAGACCGGTTGTCCTGACATAAGTTTTTCGTGGTTTTATTTATTTCTTTCAGGCACATTCTGTGATAGTACCGGAAACTAGGCCGTAGTCCTTTCTTTCAACGTATTTTACAATTTATTGTTCATTACTCGTTCCATCATTCGACGTAATGCACTTTAGATTACAAATATCGTCGTTAAACAAGCCGTAAATACGACATTCGAAGTTAAAGACCATAATTTCATGATGATCTGCTGGGGTTTGGTACCGTAGAAGCTGAAAATATGACTTTTAAGATTACGGCGTGTGTATTCGTCATTTACAGTTCATGCGACACCAATTAATAACCTCGTTCGAATTCATGCAATTGTCATTATAAGAGTATCAGAAATAAAAGTCTGATTTTGAATTATATCCTGCTTGAAGTAAATCGCCCGTGGTCATCTGAACCCCTACAAATGGAATCCCGATCCTGACAGTCTTTGTGCAAGAGACATTGGATTCAATTCACGTAATTTACCGCTGGTTTATTTCCCGTTTTTATCGGCTTTAACAAGTCTATTGAAAGTCGATATTTATTAATTCAATTTATCTCCCACGCAATGTTAGTTATTTTACGTATGATGTGACGTTTTAGGTTCTAAGGTCTTTAGGTAATTTGGGTGGCACTTTTCCTCTGGACACGGCGATATTTTGCGAATACGACGCTCCGAATGATTTATGTACTTTTCACAAAACGCAGACCGCAATGTAAAACTTACGTTGTTACTTATCATCTCCTCGTTACCTTGAACTTGAGGTCACCGACAGGAGGTTTGGCGTACGGAATTCCAAGAAACGCCACGTACTTTGTCTTGTTTCGGATAGAAGCTAAAACTTTTCCCTTCAGCAAACCTTGTTGCACTCTAATAATTGGTTTTCTTGAGGCCTGCTCCTCCGACGCGAGGCTGCTACAAATGCAGATTATCACCAGTGCCAACGCGGAGATCTGTCGGCCCGCCATGTCTCCACGTCTGTGCGCTGGACTCCAGAGTTCCAGCTCCATTTTATACCGTATTGGCGCACGGACCTTGGCTGTACATGGAACATGACATGTCTGATCGTTAGGCCACTGTATGGTCCTTGCCCTAGGGAATTTGAGGTTTTCACAGCGGTGATGATTACGATGTTGTTGTTCTTGGATTTGAAGGAGTGAAACTCGTAAGTAGAATCCAAACTTTCGTAGGATAGTAGGTCTCGAGAACATTTAAGTTCCCAAATTCGAGACTATATTTTCTCCGAAAAGCAGCTTCTACCTACAAGTGTTGTCTGTTAAGTTCTGTATCGCGACTCACATCTTTCCAGATAAATTCTTCGTCAGTATCATAAAATATTCCACGACCACTTCTGTTTATCGCGATGTTGGCAATGGTGTGTTAGGCCGCGTAGTCTGGTAGAAACAGATCAATGTTTCAAAGGCGCTTACTGCATTCGTCATCGGCCCTATGACGGAGACAGTAAGCAGGTAAGCACCTCTGAAACGTCGGTCAGTTTGTGACAGACTACGCGGCGCAGACTCCGTGAATTCGCCAATTTGTGTTGCGTATCTCATTCGAACGAGCAAACCTCACTAAAGGAACTTCGAAGAAACTGATCCAATTAACAGGCAATGCATTCATGATTACGTGTACTGGGATACTGAGAACTACCCGTTCTTCAAGTGCCTGAGCATTGGCTTGATCTATGGACATTCGGTAGGACTTCTTGGACTAGGGATCGGCCCGTCGCAAGGCCTCTTAACTGCACACAGGACAGCACAACACAGAAAAACGCGGACAAACATCCATGCCTTAAGTGGGATTCGAACCCAGGGTCCCAGCGACCAAGAGGTACAAGGCCCACTCCTCAGACCGCGCGGCCACTGAGGACCCCGTGATTGCGCATAAGCGAAGGAATCGAAGCCTTCAGAATGAGTCCGCGAAGGACACGTGGAGGAGTGGCAAATTCCATTTGCTTTTAGTTGGCAAAGTTCTCAGCGAACGCCAGCAAAGTTTAAGGACAATGACTTTATATCCTGTTTCATTCTCACCTTTTCTATACATTTTAAGTGATTGCGCAGTTATTTTCTGGCGTTAACCCAAAATTATCAGCCACGAAATTCAAGGTAGAGAATGTTACATTGCGAGGTCAAATCCTTATTATTTTTCTCATTTTCTACGCAATGCGTTTTATTGGAAAGAGCAAATCTTCAACAAGGCATCGATTCAAGCAGAATGAACACTCGCGGAGAATTTAATTTTTTTACGTACATAATTAAGAATGACTGTCATAATTTATGGCTCACAGAATAATTTGAAGTGACTATTTTTTTTTCCAAGACCAAGTTTCTTTACACTTACTCGTTTTGCGTGAAATTTGTGGAGTCTGTGTTACGTGAAATAACCCCACAAAATTATGTAGTGTTTCTTTATGGGAATCAAAAATTAAAATACGACGAAATGCAAGATAAGGTTCTCAAGGCGGTGACGTCGTCCATGATGTTGTGAGATTGGTTTGACATTTAGGGCTTAATTATCAATTGAAATAAATAATGAAAGCAGTTTGAATTTCAACCCGAACAACTGCCGATTAGATGAAGAAGCCCAAGCACTGGGAAGTGGTAAACTGCGCCTTGTGTAGCTTACTCTTCATGTGGCGCTCGTCTGATGCTCGTTGCCAACCTCTTCTCAATGAATGCGAAACTGTACGGCGTCGCAACACGGAAGACGTCGCTTGCACACGACGCCACGAGACGGCGTCTTCCTGTTTATTTCCGTCGCGGATGTCAGGGCCCGTAATCACTCGTGCGGATGACTCATATTTTTGCCTTATCCCTAAACTTGGCTTTCTTTGGATTTCGCCAGTTCAGGGTGGGAAAAGCGAACGATTTGATGGTCTAACTCTTGTCGAATCTAGATATCTACATTGCAAAGTTATTATTTTTTTTAACTCTGGATGACCTGCATCGGTGGTCGCCAGCAGTAGGTTTTCGGGCACACTGGTGCCTTCGGAAAGGTTTTCGGGGGTCCGCGAGAACTTGAAAATGTTTAGTTTCTTGATTCGCCGATTTTCATACGAACCTAACGATCAAGACCCGAACTCTCATTACCATTCTCACAAGGGCCGTATTCTGAGCCAGTTCAATCCAATTTGTTTCTTTAATATTTATTTAATTCTCTCCCTCTGCTCCAAAATGTTGTATTCCCTTCGGGGTTCTCAAAATAGTTAATTAATTCCTCGTCTCCCATGCGTGCTACATGTCATTAACTGTTTATGTAAGTACAAGAACAATTTATAAGACGCAAAAGGGACTCTTTGTTACTTTTTCTGCAATTTGTTACGCTGGCGATTATTTCATTCGTACAGAGTTGGTTGGCTCATGAATATCAAAAGAGTTTACTATAATTTTATTAATGCGTACAAATTGCTTTGGATTTCAGCCTGTGAAACTGACTGTGTCGTAGCCGTTCATGAAAACTTTGCTTGGCCCTGAGTAACGAGTACCCTCCCCTCCAGGAAAGAATGTTTCAAAAGCATAATTGTGTGAAATTTGGTTTAATATTTCCCCTTGATTCCCGAACATTTTACGATCACATTGTCGTGCAATTTAAATGGGCCGCGCCGTGGCTCAGGCGGCAAGTTGTCGAGTGGGGTCAGCGGCGGACAAATTGACACTTGGACGCTTTCTTCTACGAATCCGTCGGCTTTTCCCTGTCAATGTCAATCCGCCACTGCTCTTCTGTTTTCTCTGACGTATTATCTGCGGAATGAATGACTTACTCTGCTGTAGCAATGGCATTACAGATACGATAAGAAGACAGAAATTTGACGATAGTCACTTGATTTTCTTAAATGTTATGACTCATCTAGTCTCACTTCTACATGCGAAATTGGTTTTGGATGTTGTAGGGGTTTAGTGTTCGGTATTTAGAAATTTGACTGCAGCGGCTAAAACACAGACGAAAATTCATTGGAGCCACTACCTTTCAAACTAAAGGCGGATCTCATTGCTTTGTAATTATCTTTGGACTTGAACTTCAAGGTAATAAACACGCTATTGGCCGCTACCGAACAAAAACTTGACGCGACCTCATTCCTTACTAATTACTGTTTCTGCAGGACACATGTCCACTCACAGATGCCCACAGGGTTCTGAATAGGTGGGACCATTTCTTCCGCCAGCTCTTAAATGTTTATGAGACTGAACATTGGGAAGTTGAAAAGTTATAAATCTCCAGGTATTGATCAGATTCCAGAGGAATTAATTAAAGCAGGTGGCAAAGGGTTGCATATGAGGATCCATAAGCTTATTCAGTTGATTTGGGATAAGGAAGAGATGCCATAACAATGAAAGGAATCCATAATTATTCCTATTCATAAGAAGGGGGACAAGAATGAGTGTGGTAATTACCGAGGAATTTCTCTGCTTCAACCTCATACAAAATTCTATCAAACATTATTTTGGCAAGATTAACTCCATATGCGAATGAAATTATTGGGGATCATCAGTGTGTGTTCAGACGAAACAGATCAACGATTGATCAGATCTTTTGCATTCGTCAGATACTAGAGAAAAAATGGGAGTTCAGTGGGACCGTACATCAATTATTTATATATTTCAAAAAAGCCTATGACTCTGTGAAGAGAGAAGTGTTATATAATATTCTTACTGAATTTGGTATACCAAAGAAGCTAGTAAGTCTAATAAAAATGTGCGTAAATAAACCTGTAGCAAAATTCGAGTAGGTATATATGTATCTGAGACATTCTTCATCAAGAACGGTCTAAAACAAGGAGATGCTTTGTCTCCCTTGCTCTTTACCTTTGCGCTAGAATATGCTATCAGGAAAGTTCAAGATAGGCAGGAGGGTTTGCAATTGAGTGGGACACATCAGTTATTGGCATATGCTGATGATGTTAATTTACTGGGGGACGATATGAATACAATAAAGAGGAACGCAGAAGTTTTACTAGAGGCTAGTAGACAGGTGGGGCTAGAAGTAAATTTAGAAAAAACTAAGTACATGTTAGTATCTCGTCATCAGCAGACAGGCGGGCAAAATTATCTTAGGGTAGCTAATAAGTCCTTTTAAAGGGTTACAAAGTTCAAATATCTGGGAACAACAATAACAAATGAAAATGACACTCATGAGGAAGTTAGGAGGAGATTAAATTCTGGAAATGCTTGCTACTTCTCAGTTCAAAATATTTTGTCTTCCTGTCTGATTTCAAAGAACCTGAAAATTAAAGTATACAAAACAACAAACTTGCCTGTTGTTTTGTATGGGTGCGAAACATGGTCCCTCACTCTGAGGGAGAAACACAGATTGAAGGTGTTTGAGAATCGGGTGTTGAGGAGGATATTTGGGCCTAAGAGAGAAGACGATATGGTATGGAGAAAACTGCATAATGACGAACTTAAAAATCTGTACTCCTCCGCCAGTATTGTCAGGGTGATTAAGTCTAGAAGAATGAGATGGGCTGGGCATGTAGCGCGCATGGATGGGACAAGAGGTGTGCACCGGGTATTGGTTAGGGAGCCTGAGGGGAAGAGACCGCTGGGGAGACCTAGACGTAGATGGGAGGATAATCTCAGGCGGGATCTATGGGAGATAGGAGTTGAAGGAAACTGGATTTTGTTGGCCCAGGACAGGGTCTGGTGGAGGGCTTTGGTTAATTCGGTGATGAACCTTCGGGTTCGGTAAGCCATCTAGTTAGTTAGTTAGTTAGTTAGGATGATGCTGCTAGCAAACAATCGTCAAGATGGGCATCAGTAAGTCGAGATCTGTGCTTTGATTTTATAATGTTCATGGTTGAAAACAGTGATTCGCACAGGTAAGTAGAACCAAAATAAAATTTTATTTTGTACGCTGCACTTTTTAAGGAAGAAAACTTTTCTCGATCAAGCAGATTCCAAAAGTTTTCATGTGTTGCGTAGGATTTCAGAACAATGTCATTTTGAAGCTCAAAAATCTCCATTTCCAGTTCTTCTGTCCTTGCTTCATTAAGTCTTCCAATAGATGCAGCAGTTTCTGTAACCTCTATTTGGCAAGTAAAAGGATTTACAAAAAAAGCTACCACTGGTTTAATGGCGGTGAACTGTTGAAATCTCCAGAAATGTTTGAAGGTGGTCAACAAATGGTGACGGGCTAAAATTACTCTCCCCTACCCTTTTTCTTCATACTTGGGAAGTGTACGAGAGACTTTATCTTCATATGTGACATCCACAAGACTAGTTTTGCTTCGAATGATTTTACAGAGCCAATCATTTGAGCCACGTTTTTCTTCTCCCTGAAGCTCCAGATTTAAACTGTTCGCTTTGTCAGTGACGTCAGTAAGGAAAGCCAAGTCCAATAGCCAGCAAGAGTCACTTAGTTCGTTGAAATCGGCATTCTTGGACTTTAGAAAATCTTTTATCTCAATAAAACTTAAGAACCGTGTAAGAACTTTACCTTTGCTCAGCCATCGCTCTTCTGTGTATAGGATAAGATCAGAATGTTTGCCTTCAAACTCTTAGAGCAGGGCCTTAAAAAGTCGGTGTTGCAAGCGTGCCGCGCGAATAGAGTTAATTATCTCTTTAACAACATTCAAGACGTGTCCAAACGGAAGTATTTTAACACACAAAGCTTCTTGGTGGATAATACAGTGATAAGATAAAAAGTCCGGAAAGGATTCGTCCTTCTTGCAGAGGGCAATGAATCCATTGACGCTGCCCAACATTCCGGGTGCCCCATCAGTAGCGATCGCAGACGGCTTGTGCAGAGGCAAACTAATTTCCATTGCATAGGTTTTAAATGTGTTATAAATATTCTCACCTTTTGTTTGCCTTTTCATAGGCAATACTTTCAGCAGCTCCTCTTTTACAGTGAAGTCGCTAAATACCATTCTCACCATGATTGCCAACTGTGCAGTGTCTGATAGTATATCTGTCGACTCATCGAATTGCAGTGAGAACCAGTCACACAGTTCCAAGTCACTCTTCAGTTGAGTTCGCATGTCGCTTGAAATTACTTGTATCCTCGTAACTGTGTTGTCAGATAACTGCAAGTCTTGTATTGCCATAATGATCTCACGCTTGCTGGAAAACCCTTCAAAAAGGCAATCAGCGCCAGTCGGGAATGCTTCCCTCAACAACTCACCATCTTGAAATGGTTTTTTCTTCTTTGCAAGCAAGTGAGCAATTTTAAGGGAAGCAATAGTGGCCATCTACTTTTTACCACGGGCCTAGTGAAAATCGACTGCTGGCCTGAGAGTTTTGATTTCAGTTCCTTTATTTTCTTTTTTCTTAACTCAGATTTAAATGGATAGTTAGCATCAAAGGAGCTGTGATTAGTCTTGAAATGACGCTCAACATTATGTTTCTTCGGCACTGCAACACTACTACCACACAACAAACAAACACATTTGCCTTTGATGTCGACGAAGCAATATGATTCTTCCCACTCGGCACTGAAATTATAGATCTGTTGTCTCTTATTTTGTCCACTCGTTCTGGGGCAAAAAGTAACACAATTAGTGCACAGAAGAACGCCAAGTATAATAAACCACAAAGTGCGAGAAAACGGCACATTCCACGCACTGTCACGCTGTGTTCTCGCAAGCTTACTAGTAAGGGCTGGTTTGCAGTATTCCCTCGCTAGCTGAGTAGGTGCACGTAACGTGATACTAGCATCCGGCCCGGAGGTAAACTACTACTTACAAACAAACTCTGATATGCCTTTGCATACGCATAGCGTTGACGTACCTTGCGAGTTTTTCATCTTGATGCACGTTTCCTACACATATTACGGCCTACATTATTCAGTAAAACCTCTTTCCGTAACAACGCGGGCACCCAAAGGAAGCCTTGGCGGGCGCCATGGCACCCGCGGGCACCGCGTTGGGGACCACTGGTGTAAACGCTTCATTTATCCCTGTCTTTTATGAAATTCGAAGTTTCATTAGATTTTTCGCAAGATCCCGCTTCCGGCCTTTATCCTCATCCAGCTAAATCCAGTCTGTATCTCACAAAATTTTCAATGTGCATTTTAATATTGTCTTCCCATCTGCACTGAGGTCTTCCACGTCTTTTTCCCCTGGGGGTTTCCGACAATTATTCTGTATGCATGTTTCAATTCCCCAGTGCATGCTTTGTTGCCTGCCAATCTCATCCTCTTACTTCGATCGCCTTGAACGTATTTATTGAAGAGCACAGATTACAGTTCCGTTTTGCTAAAACAAACGAAGTCTGTGTACTCAGTATAAGCGTCGCTGCGAATATGATCCCACGCATAACGCCTTGGAGCAGTCTTTTGTTTCTGGCTTGTGTGATGTTTATCTGATCGTCGTCCATAGCCTCACTGCAGATCCCACACCTGAGGCAATTCCTGCTGCCCCAAGCAGGATGGACTGTGCGCACCATCGGTTCCAAAGTTCCAAAATAAATTAGTGCACGTTGTTCGGAATGATGAGGTAATTACTCTGAAATAAACATTCACCTTCAGCTTTTACAGTTTAGGCATTACGGCCTGTCCCATTTCATAATTACTTCTGAAATTATGGAATCGTTTAGGTAGTTGGTAGGACTAACTGAACGAGTGATAAGCCGGACGCAAAGCGTCTACCTGCACGGTAGACTTGTATCGATACCTCGAGCGGGATTCGAGTCCAAGATCCTATTAACTGAGCGGCTAAGACCAGCAGTTAGACAGTTTGATTGGCTCTGAAAATTATGCTTCGTAACAAATTTCTCGACGTAAATAGTAAAACAACCAATATGTTTCCCTCATTTTCAAACGGCACGACACTGAATGAATGTTATTATAAAGTTTGGTTTTGCTTTCGAA
This sequence comes from Zootermopsis nevadensis, assembly GCF_977971745.1. Lineage (NCBI taxonomy): Eukaryota > Metazoa > Arthropoda > Insecta > Blattodea > Termopsidae > Zootermopsis > Zootermopsis nevadensis. The sequence continues at coordinate 5,940,165 of NW_028259153.1, read as the reverse complement.
GTCTTGCAAGCAAATTATGAATAGGAGAAGCAAGAAGCCGTGACTATAAAACAACCTGACATTCCAAAGAAGGGACTGAGCTAGAAAGGAGAAACGGGTCTTAATATTCCGCTTCCTGACCGATATTTGCCCCAGAAACTTTGCGTATACGAATCAGGATTTCTGAAAATATTCAACTCTGATGTTTGCTTGCTTTTATGCATTTATTTGATTCTACAAATTATTAATGCAGGGTTGTAAACTATTTCGGTACTTAGCCTCAAAATTGATTGTAGTTAATTAACTGAATGGCGTATTTTTCAAATATAATGTTTCAGAATTGCTTTTACCACGCACATAAACGTGAGTTTCGAAAGTGCGTTATTTACCGATGCACGTATGGTATGTTAGAAATATTTAACCTGCACGCACGCACAATATATATATATATATATATATATGGTTTTATATATTGCCACTGATATAACTCTTAGTCCATGTTATGACAGATCCTTCAAATAGGTCGATTCGCCGTTATAAATCATCTAGTCCACCCGTGATTGACATAACACCTTTAAATAATCTAACGCCATCCACTGATATTTTCTTTTAAAAAAGCACCTAAACCCATAACCGAACGATCTTCGTGAGATGAGAAGTTCCTGACGGCGTGAAGATGGCGATGTTTATTGGGTTGTGGGATTTGAGTTTTTGGGTTGTGACGCCGTGAAAACTTGTAGTTAGATACCGTTTCTGAGAAACATACTGTCTCTATCTTTGGGGGCTTCTGTTCGTTTCTCCGAAACGTCGGTATCTACCTACAAGTACGCACGGATTTGCTGTCCAGAACAGCATCATCGTCATATGACACGAATGTCAATAATTAAAAGTCAGTCATCTTCTTCTTCATACTACGTATTACAGAATCAAATTTTTGTGAAACAAGATTGCGATGTTGAAAAACTGAAACAGCGTTTTTTTTAATTTTGTGATTTGAGTAACCGAAAATATATGACAGTAGTTGAACTTTAATATTTCTATAATTCCTGACAAACTTTTTCTTTGGGAAACGTATATAATGAATTCATCGTAAGTTCGAATGTTAACTAAATACGGTATTGTAGAATTTTATCAAATGCCCGTAAGCATTGCTTGTTTTATACCATTGAATGTTTCTCAGTTCTAAAACGCATTTTAGTTATAAAGGAGTTTATTACAGTGTAAAAAAACTGAAGATACAGCGACGATAAAACTATATTTCCCAAGTTAGAACTGCAGATTTAAACCAATAAAAAAATTGTTGCGAACTAATAGGAACGTGCTAATTTTCGAGAGACTCGTTTGAATATCTTCTTCTTCCTTCCCAAAATAGGCCTTATGGACTCTTGTAAGACATTACGTAACAGAATCCTTTCATCTTTTGATGGGTCGGCCCAATATCTAATAATTGAAATGGAATAGTCGCTCATTACAAAGTCAGGTACCTGAGTAGAATAGTAAATCATTTGTTTTCTTCTCCATCGTCTATGGTCAAGCTTGACCGTCGTGACCCAAATGAATCGTGATTCTTCTCCAGCCCTCGCGGTCCTGTGCTAGGCGGACTGCGTTGGCGATCGACTTATTTGTCAATTGTGCTACCTGATCTATCCATCTAGAAGGGCAACGTCCGCGGCTTCTTTTACCCACGATTTTCCCCAGGATAACTGTCTTTTCAATGCTGGACGCGTGACATCGGACAATGTGCTCAAAAAAACTGTAGTACCCGTCTTGCGCCCGGCTTCACCTCTTCCAGAACGGAGTCGTTGGTGCGGTGTGCCGTCCACGGGATTCTCAGCATCCTTCTCCATGTCCACATCTCAAAGGCATCAATGCGCTTTCGATCGATCGCTTTCATCGTCCAGGTATCGGTCACATATAGCACCACCGGAAACACGAGCGTCCTCACCAACTTCATTCTCAAGCGCAGGGAGACATTTTTGTTACATGTGAACCTCCATAGCCTCGTCATCACCGTCTTCGCCATGTTGAGCCTCAGAAGCCTCGATCAGCAAACCTAGGTATGTGAACTGTTCCATTTGTTTTGAAGGGTTGCTAATATAATTACTGAAACGCAGTTTCCTTTATCGCCCCTGTCATGATCAGTTAAACAAGAAGAAACTTACCTTATTCATCAAAACATTTTCACATTCACCAACGCGTTTATATAAATTATATTAGTTGAAGAATGAAACTTGTATGCAAAAGAAACGTTCAAATATACCATCGGACAGAGGCCTCTGTCCGATGGTGGCGTGACACCGTGCTCGTGGGCATCACTGACGATGAGTATGCCCACCCAGCCAAAGTGAAACATAATCAGTTGGTAGACCCCAAGCTGCAGAGAAGTGATCTGCACACCTGCGAAGCTTCCAATAAGATCAGCCAACCCGTACGTGCTTCGGTCAGCGTAGAGATGCATTGTGAGTACAGCATACAAACTACATTATTCAGTACTTTCCCCTCAGACTACATTTAAACCCGTGGTGTCATCTGTGATACTAGAATGTCTTAATTTATAATAGCTTATTTTAATATTTTTGTGGTTAGTGTGCAACATCGCTTTTAGTGTTCAGAGCATTCTTGGGAAAACACATGAAGACTTACTTACAAAACTTTAAACGTAGCCGAATGAGAATAAGGTTTAGAATTTAAAGTTTTCACTGCGGTGAGTCTGAAGACAGCTGTCTTCTGGCTTGCAGCGCCGTGTAGTAGAAGGTAAACTTGTACCAGATTACACGGCGCTAGAACACACAAGAGAGTCATCTTTAAAATAAGGTTATGAATACGGTTCGGATGAGGCTTCTATTTTCATTCTAAAATGAAATTAAACACTAATTGAGTTATTCTAACCACAATTAGACTGTATTTATTTTGCATATAAATGCATATTTTGGTCATATTTGTACTTAAATGCATATTTTGGTTATATTTTGGGTATAAACTTTTACTTGTAACTACATTTCTCAGGCATTTACAGCGAATCCTTTAGTTAGTTAAGATGCCGAAAGTGAAGTGTTCTGAAAATGCAAAGTTAAGAGGTTTCGTTAAAGATATCGGCGAGGAATATTTTAGTTCTGATGGAACAATTCTGTTCTGTAAACTTTGTGAAGTTAAAGTTACAGCTGGCAAGCGATTTAATATGCATCAACATTGCAATACGGCAAAACATAAAATAATCTGAGTCGACAAACCAGCCGCCAAAGCAACACAACTTCACCGTCAAACAATTAATCGGAATTTTCAAAGGACCTGTGTGAAATGGTGTCTGCCAACATAACACTGAACAAAGTGAACAGTGAGCAGTTGAAAACGTTCTTGAAGAAATACACGACTCAGTTAATTCCAGGCGAATCAACACTACGAAAAACTATGTACCTGCCTGTTATGAAGATGTTCTAAAATGAATTACCTGTACTGTGGGCGAGAATAAGATTTGGGTTTCGATTGATGAAACAACGGATGTCTGCGGCAGATATGTAGCGAATGTCGTTATTGGCACTCTCTTTGCTGACATCGTTATATATTGTAATGCTGCCAAGATAGGAGAATAAAGAAATGTACGTAATATTTCTAATTTTGTTTATTTATTTATATGTAATTAATGAGTTTGATGTGCATGAAAGGTTCTTCTTTTAAATTTATTTTCTTTTTATAGGAGCACATATTCTCAACATTTGATGCTGATCCAAAACGAGGCATTTACAACTTAAAGCGACTGAGGTTTTTGAATAGAAATTGCTAGGAAATCAAGTAATGTAATAGTTGTACATGCATATGTAAATAAATAACATCATTGAAATACAAAACGCTTTTTCTTAAATTTTGGCGAATATTTTTTCATAACAAATTAGGTCATATTTTGCCTTTATTCGGTCACATCTGCATGCATATTTCTCGGTTTTTTAGATCATGAACATCCGAACCCCACTTATCACTTATCACACTGCTAAGATACACACTCCAACACATTAGCACGCCTACGAAAAATTTAGCAAGCGGAACTTTAAAATCTAAATGGAGTAGGTCCATTATGTTTATCATGTGCATCTATACATTGAAATACGCAATTTCTGCTACCTCCATCATTCCTCCAAGCTCATTATACTCGTTCTTAAACCATCAAGAAACAAGTATAAATCACAATATCTAAAACAGTGTCTTTATTTTTGTGTTCAAAACCTCATCGTAGAAGGAAATAGAACAATTATTAGTAAATTCAGAATTCTGACACGTGCTGATAAAAGTATGTAGGAGTAAGACGGGGTAACGGATTACATGATAGAAAACATCAAAAAAAAAAAAAAAAAAAGAGTACACAGAAATTTTACTAAGAATCTTTTTCAAGCAATCTTTGGATACTAAGACATAAATAGGATGATACTACTAATACTGAAATGGTAAAGAAGTTGTGGAAATGCGAAATGGATAGATTCTAATGTCTGCCTTGGGATAATAATGAACTAAATAACACCATCGAGCAGAGCCCTTCTTTAGACGCTGCCCATTTAATCAAGAAATGTCCTGAATTTATGGAATTTGAATGTCTACAACAGCATCCAAGCTCAAGTTCTGGGACAAGACTATGATTACTTGAGGGTGGCATCACACTGCAAAATAGTGGATATGTGTGGAAGATGGCAGCACAGGATGTACAAAAGACAGGTCATTACAAATAAATAATTTATTGTCTCCACCGGACTGAGGGGGTTGGTATTATAATTGTTGCCACCACAAAGACAATGACATGATACACCTGCCCAGCATTCCTACAACACATACATTATTCTCTCAGGGAATATAATCAGTTATTATATATAAAAAAAGTTTAGAAACTTAAAATCAAACTTCGCTACAACAGCTGTGTTTTGTAAATGCGAGCAAGATATGTTTCTGCCTTTCTGCTGCTTTAGCAACACTTTAGACACTGTACAGAACAAAAAAAAATTGTTGAGATATTTATATTATTATAATTATTATTATAATATATGTAACATATAAACTTAAAAATTGTATTATTATAGATAAACTATTGCATTAAACATTATTTTATTTTTGTAATGTTCTCGCTAAGCACAGAACAAAATTTATTTACTATGATACCCTTTCACACACTCTACATCATGCCATCGCATCTCCGTAAAAGTGGAGAACTGCTTCTAATAACACAGTCAAAGTTTCTGGTACGTATACAACATTATTCTATCAGTACAGGAATTGAAAGGTGGCGACAGTGATTCAAGTGTGTTCGAGCGCTACAGCATTTCCTTGTCCTTTCACCATACATCGTCAGCAATGAGTGGAGCTTGCTTTATAAACTCGCCAAAATTTTGAAACAGCCTTTGTTAGTATTATCTATCAAGTGTTTAAGAGCTTGTATAGTAAAATATTTGTTATTCGCACAGAGATTATAAATGTGGGATAAACAATTACAGAAAACTATTATTGGAGCCAATGTCAAACAAGCAAATGATAGCCCCTGAAAAAGTCACCTATTTTTTTCTTTTGAGAAATGCCTGTACATTATAAATGTAACATAAATTTCCTTCAGTGATACCTGACTTTTGCAGCAATTTGTTTAAATTATACATTACATATAAAATATTATTTCCACAGATTATTGCTTCAAAACATACTACATTGCCCATATTACTAAGAGCCATATTTGTAAGTATATGTTTATGTGCTATGTGTTATTTATTTATTTATTTACATTTATTTAATGATGCTTCTTCAGTAGTTCAAACAATAAAGTGCAGAATGAGAGGATGATAGTGAATTAGAAACCATGTGGAAAGAAGCAAACATGGCCTAAGTGAAGGTACTATCCCAACACTTGTCTTGGACTGAGGAAAACCATGAAAAATACCCAGTCACAACTGAAACATGTACTATGTAGCTGGGTGGGTTTGTTTGGAGTTTGTACCAGCGAAACACTGATAAGTAACACTATCTGGCTTACTACAATAATTTCTGCATCAACCATTCCATGTGAATTATAAATAATAATCTGTGGCGGAACAGCCCTCTGAGAGCCAAAGCCGACTAGCTGGCTGCTGGCCTCACATTCACATGCCTAAGCAGAGGTGAACGATCATCCAACCAGATATAGGTGTCGTGCGGTCAGTACCACGAACCCCCAGCCATTGCTAGTTTTCCTGACCAGATTACGCTACTATTTGTAGCTCCCCAATTTCCTCACGATGCTGGGTTGGCACCGGTCCCATACACCGGTCGAAAGCTCATGAGAAAATTTCTTCTCCCCCGAGACTCGAACCAGCGCATATTCCGTATCGCCGGTCCGAAGCATGATGCCTCAGACCTCGCGGCTACGGTGCGGGACCCAATATAACACATACACAAGAGAAATATTTACTTATTTGAATCAATAATCCTGCAGCTAACATCTTGAAACTCTCCAACAGTAATACAATACAACATAACGAAAACTGTGATTCAGCAGTCAATACTCTTACTTCATAATGGCGAGTCCCACGTTCAATTCTCAGCGCAGTCAGCAAGCTCCACTTGAACAGAAATGATAAACTCAGCACCTGATATGCTATGGACTAGATCCAGAAATCTGTATATCCTTATGTCTGTACACCATTATAATCATGGGGGAAGATTAATTTCATATTCGAGCACACAGTTAACAACAATGTTGACACCAATCATTGGACGAGTTTTTCTTCTTAACTATAAACAATATTCGAGTGTATCTGGTAGCCATTGAACAACAATGTTGGACTGAGTTATTAACTTCATACACATGAAGGGAAAAACAAAAACACCTTCAGTTACCTCAGAATTACTTCCTTTAAACAGAGATTATATAAATGAGATTTTACATTTCATTAGCAAACATTACGTTATAAGCAACAGCAAGGGTTCTCAATTCTCTTAGTACATAGTGTATAAAATTTGGTATTTTGTACAGAAAAAATTCCTGAAATGCATATACTCAGTCAACTTTCAAGAAATTTCAAGAAGCAATATCATAACATCAGTAATGTCCAAAGTTAATATAGTTCAAATGAGTCAATTTTTAACTTCCTGTTGGTTAACTAGAAAGTCTGACTTAATGATGAGGCAGTCGCACTTCTGAAGTGCTTCTTCCCATAAGTTATATTTTGGCATTTGATTTTGAGATTCATCAGAAATGTAAAAGATAAATACAACACATTATAGGAAGAAAAGTATTTATAATTTTTTTATCATTATTATGTTATGTATTCATGTAAGTGATCAATCTTTGAAGCAGTCTGGACATTTCTTACATAAATATCAATACAGTCACTACAATTATAAATGTGCACATTCATTTGTAAAATTCTGTACAATTTCTGTCAGTAATTGAGAGGGTTAGTAATAATGGATTTCTGGACTTTGTCCATCACCTAGTGTTCTTCAAAAGAAACTGAATCTGTTTTTGAAGACAACTTTCTGGATTGTTGCGCCATGTAGTCTGGTAGAAACTAAACTTCCTTTAACGTAAAGGAAGTTTACCTTCAGACTCATTGCCGTGAAAACCTCAAACCCTTTTTGGATCTTTTTGTCCAAAAATTTTCACCAGAGAATGGAAACAGATCCAGTTTCCATAACAGTGTTCTTTTAAGAATATTAGATTGACAGAAGTCCAGAAATCCAGTAATATTCTAGTGGTACAATTTTTTCCGAGAATGGAACAGGCAAAACTTTACTGCCAGTGGAGTGGAGATCACTTCCACTGCAGCCGTGTGAGTTGCGTCATGTCCAGATTGAGTTCAATTACATCATCTCAAAATGAGTGGGATCTGCTGTTCTGGCCATCTTTTGTAATGCCAAGCATGAGGTACAGTGCATTTAAAGGGGAGAAAAACAGAATTTAAACTTACATATAGCATATAATGTTTTCAAGTCTGCTAGTAAAACAACCCGGTTTTAAAGAGCTTGGGGAAAGCTATTTTGAGGGAAGAGGCAAGTTCTTTGTCTACCAAACGGTATCAATTTCAATACTAAAAGGATAGCCACTCATATTCTAGAGATTTTGGTTCTAAGGCTGACGTCTTCTGTACACGCCCTCTACACAGGAACCCCTCCCTACTGACTGGGCCATTCCCCCAACGTTCTTTTCCTCCAACCCTATATAAATTGCTCCACTTTCCAGCAATGCCACATAAGGAGACTATGTTTCTATGAAACTTTGGCATCTAATGAATCTTACATGATGCCAGAATTCAGAACATTATCATAATCCTCACTGACATGAAAACCTCAAATCCAACAAAAAAAAAAAGGCATTTGTTACAGGACATACTGGGAATCATGAAAGACATTTGTTATAGAGTAGTTATATAATATAGATTTTTGGATCAGATGTAAGAAATTAACTAATCCCATGATGTAAGGTCTTCCTTAATAAGTTGAAATTGCTGAGATAGTCAATCTGACAAAAATTATTGTCTGGAAAATGTCAGATCTGGAAAGAGTGACAATATTCTGGACACGTCCTTGGCAGTTGCAATTAATTATAACAAAACCCAAAAAAAAATTTCAGAGAAACATATTCATGAATTACTTATGTTTGGAATCAACCTATGTTTGCAGTGAACAGAATTTGCAGCACTGAGTCAACATCTTTTCCTCCCTCTCACTTCTGCAATGCTACCAACTAACCAAAAGCAACATTCACATGTGCTACTGTATAACTGAGAGCGGAACATTCTTGCATTAAAGTCACCCGACTTCTTATAATTCTAGCTCTTGAGCCAAAAGCATTCAGAATTCAATAATATTACTGATTTCAGTAATTCTTGATTACTATCTTTCAATATACAGGAATAACGAAATACATCCTCAGAAACATAAGTACAAACTAATAAGTAAGATTTGAGGTTTTCACAGCGGTGAGTATGAAGATTTACGTCTTCTGGGTTGTTGCGCTGTGTAGTTTGGTCAAATATTCATTGCCCTGATGATGGAGGCAGTATGACCTCTGAAACGTTGGTTAACATCGACCAGACCACAAAGCGCAACAACCCAGAAGACAGAAATCTTCACAAACTAATAAGTTAGGTTACCTGACCCAGCCAGTCAGTTCTTTAGTCTCTTATGTTTATGGTTTTGAATTGTGGCTAGCATGTGTTATCATATAACAATGGATGAGGGTCATAAAATAGAGTTCAATATTTTACCTAACAGCTGTACAGAATATCTCATAATACAGCTGAACAAATGCAGTTATGTGACAACTGCTGGACAAACAAGAGATTTCAAAGAATGTCCTATATATCATAGGACTGAAGCTTAAAAACCTGTAGACAATGACTTTTGTGCCAATTAGTGAAAGTAGGGGTGTATCATTACATCAACCGGGTCAAGGTGTTGAATTATCCATGCACAATCCATATTAATCTTTATCATATGGAAACAGGGACTTAAATCCCCCGTTGCTCTCGGCTCAACTTTATCTCCTGGGTTAGCAGTTTAGTGATTTGCTACTGCAACATAGGGTAGCTAGACCTCATGTAAGCCATGATGCACAGCTAATATGTAACTAGAGTTGAGAACCTCTGATTGCTGTATGTACCACAAAAACCTTTAGAAACTAGCGATGTTGGATGACTGGAAGATCTCAGAGAACTGAAGCCTCTGCAGTTCTTCCGCCAGCACTGCCAGTGGTGCTCTCTCCAGCATGGCTAGAGCAATAGAACTTCTTATGTGCAATGAAGGTAGACAAGTAGTTAAATGATATATCGCATGATTTGCAGTATTTGGGCCCTGTCTTTTTGATGACGTTACCTGCTGATGTGGGTACATTCTGTGCATCACCCTCGACCTGGTCCCGGGCTTCCATATCACTAGAGCAGAATCGCCCACTGTCATCTCTCTCTCGGTGATGAGACGTATCAAGTTTTGACTTATCATCCACTGAGCTGCCACCTGTATTGTCCACTTCAGACACCATGATCAGAGGTTCTGTCTTCACTACAGAATGTGCCATTGTGATGTCCTCCTCAACTTCAACATATTCTTCCTCCCTCTCATCATCGACATACACTCTGGCTCGTACCTCTTCCTTCACAGTCACATTATCTGGCTTCATACACTCTTCAGCCCCCTCTCCCTCTGACACATCCCTGGGACTCCCCATCTTTATGTCAATGGGGGAAGTGGAACCCTCCTGCTCAGGCTTCACATGCAGATGAACCAACCTGTGATGGCGTACCACATTGCCCTTGTAAGTGGAACTGTAGTTGCACAGGTCACAGAAGTGTAACTTCTCTATACGACCACTGTCGCCTCCTTCTGTGATCTGTGGCTCAGACAGTACAGTTTCTGGTGGCTGCACAATCACCGGCTGCTGCTGATTGCCAACCACTCCCTCATCACCAATGATGCATGAGATAAAGTTCTCCTCCTGGGAAGCAGAAAGTGGAAACCACTTATGTGTAGTACAGGGAAAATATAGGTTTCGAACTTCTGAAATATTAATAATATTCAAAGAATCTTGCACTGAATTTCTGAGGGCATATTGCAGTGTTTAAAACATTTAATGAAGAAGAAAATCTGAGATAAATTTTAAATAATGAGATAGTGAATATTCAATTTTCAATTCACTGGACCGCCAGGGCATTTCACACACCCCAATAAAAATATCCCAATTGCATTTGTGTAAAACAACATATTTGATTCATTTGCATGAATATAATTTAGATATTAGGTGTATTACTGTTCTTGACTGGCTGCACAATCACAACGGCTTGGGTGCAAACGCTGTGCATACGCAAACATGCTTCTACAGTTGAGTTCTCAGTGTACACATGGTTTCACAGCAAGACACTGTCCTACTGCATTCTGATATCTACCTGTAAGTCTGTGGAGCGTTTTTCAAAGTGCATGCGGATGTGCGTCCTCATGCCTCGAAGAGTGTTACCCTTGTAGCGACAAATAGTACAACGAAAGGCCTTCACCCCACTGTGAGAATCCATGTGTCTCTGAGCAGCACTGGCTGTTGGACTCACAACATCACAACATGGACACTTCCACCCACCTGAACCGCCCACACCTGAGCATTGGTGGGTTGCCAACTGATCTACTGGCACTGATACCTGTGTGTCAGAATAATATATCTATTGCTGCACGAAAAGTAGGTTAACTGTATCACCCAAAAGTATGGTACAAGTGTTAATCTAAAACACTCTTACACAACAAAATTTGATTGTATACAACAGTGGTCCCCAACCTTTATGTGCCTATGGGTACATTTGAGAGTTTATGAGATCGTGGAGGGCACCAACCAATTAACAAAGCCAAATTTTCTTTTCTCTGGACAAATAAGATATGGACACCGAATAATACACAAAACAACATGACGTTTAATGATACAAGAAACCATGCGATCAAAAATACATACTTTTATAAGTAAAATTATTATTATTAATCAAGTGGGAAGTTATTGTGATGTTAGGCACTGCATTTCATCGGCCAGTTTTTCAAATTTGGGAGTGTAGGATGATGTTGCTGCTCGCAAACAATCGTCAAGATGGGCGTCAGTACATCGAGATCTGCGCTTTGATTTTATAATGTTCATGGTTGAACGGCCTTCATTATTCAGTATAACCTCTTTCTGTAACAACGCGGGCACCAAAAAAAAGCCTTGGCAGGCACCATGGCGCCTGTGAGCACCATGTTGGGGACCACTGGTATACAAAATACTTATGTTTGCCAAAAACCCACATACTTCACCCTTCAACATGGCATTGCTTTCGCAGATTTCTTGAACAGGCTGGAGTATAATATCATTTCAACTGATTCCACATTATATAAGAGCAGTCATAACTGCTATCATAATTAGAGTCAATGGGACTTTATGTTTTAAGAAGCTATAATAAGATGTTAGATGAATAGCTTGGACTTAAATCTCAGGCACAAATTTAGTTCACATGGTACCTCAGTGACAGAAGAAACATCACGGCATGCAGATCATGCCACTCAACATAATTTTCATTTATTAACAATGTAAAAATTTATGAACGTTATAAATATGGAGAAATAAACTAAAAGATAGTCGTTCTTAGGTCTTTTCTAGCCAAAATAGTGCTGTGCCAATTATTATATAAAGCCACAAATAAAGTGTGAGGAACTCACCTTGCACTTTACACATTTGCGTGGAGCTGAGACAGGGGGTTTATCGGTCACTGTCTCCGCTGTAGATTTGGCCAACAGCTCTGTCCGCTTGGGGCAGTAATATGCCTGGTGTGCAGTCAAGTTGTCAAAAGAAGTGAACTTAATACCACAGGCTGCACAGATGAACTGGAAAAGTGTTGGAGGCTTCTGTCCCAACTGTCCTTGCTGCTGCTGAGCCGACAATGAACCGCCTATACTCGGACTAGCCGATCTACCACGGTCCTTCCCGTGGGGTGGAGACCCTGAGGGAGAGTTGGGCACTACTCCCTGAGGACTGGATACTCTGCCATCATCCCCACCACCCTCCAGTCTTGCTGAACAGTAGTGTTTCTTGTGAGCCATGTAGTTCTCATGCTTACAAAATACTATGTTGCACTCCCGGCATTTGGACACCCCTTGCTTCACAAGCACCTGTGGTGGTGGAGGTGGTGGAGGTGGAGGAGGCACTACTCCCGCAGCAGCTTCTGTTGCCATTCTCAGAGCCATCTCAGTTGTGAGAAGTGGAAGGATGCTGGCTGAGGACAGGATGTCTGCCGAGGTAGTCCGAGGGTTATGTAGCAACAACGGAGGTGGGATTATGGGAGTAATATGAGGAGTTTTTGTTGCGATGGTGTTCTTGGTTGAGGCTTTCCCTGAGAAAGGGAGAGGTACAGGTGGAGACTTGAGGAGGGGTGCACCATTGCCTCCTGCATCATCTTGATGTGCTGATGAAGCAGCAACAGCAGCAAGCAGCAAATTGGACAGGTTACTGGTGGACTCCACCTGACTCAAATGGCGGCTGAGCGCTGCCGCCAGTGCTTTCCTTTGGCTGTTAGTAGCAGACTCCAAACTGCTATTCCTGCCACTGTTGTTCATAATGATGACACCATTTGGTGTTCCTCTGCGTGGTGATTTTGGTGAAGTCTGCTGAGATTTGGGGCTAGGACTGTTACTTTCAGACTCGGTCCGTGGTCGTTTGGATGGAAGTTCTGACGATCCAGATCCTGGTCCCCGTTTCAAGTTGGACTGTGATGAATTAGACAAAGTTGGAGAGGTAGGTGGTGGTGGAGGAGAAGGACTGGAACATGTCGAGGAAGCAGAGAGGAGGAGGGAGGGAATGGACGGTGCACAAACGATGTCCTCACCCTCATCTACCTCCACTTCTTCCTCATCCTGTATCATTGTAATGGACTGTGTTAGTGGGGGTGGGGGAGGTGGTAGGGGCACAGGAGATGTCCTTCGAGAATCTTGATCACTGTCCAGGTCCACTACAAGATCACCAGCCCCACTGCCTTCTGAGGAACGCCTCATGCTCAGGTCCAGAGGTGCAGATGTATCACCACTGGTCTCGATATGAGGTATGCAGCGACTACTGGTTTCTATCCGAGCAGGCACTACTGACTTCACCTGCAATGAAAGGATGAACATGACATATTAAGAATCCACCAATTAAAGGACAGACAACAAAGTGTATATATACTGCACAGATTTTTACAATTTATTTAGACTAAATTTAATTTTAACAAATTATATGTTGTTTAATTCAAATTAAGACCAACAGCTTACATTCAAAATTTTGTAATTTATTAGAGAGATGCGTTTCAGTTTTATGATCAGGATATCCTGTAAAATTTCACTATATAGACACAAAAGTTGTATGCTGGTAAGCAATTAGTATTACCTACTAAAAGTAGTAAGGGCATGCAAAATGAAATGCTTTTATTTTAGAAGAGCTGCAAACACAAATTCTTCACCAAATATTATTATAGTAGTCAAATCAGGGATGATGAAATGGATAAAACATACAGCATGACTGAGGAAGATGAGAAATACACATAAAATTTTAGGCAGAAACCTAGAAGAAAAGGGACTACATACGTGGGAGGATTATATTATACCGGATCTTAAAGAAAAATGATCTGAGTGTGTCGAGTGCCTTCAGCTGGCTCAGAATAGGGTCCAGTGGTAGGCACTTGTGATCACTTTCATGAACCTTTGAGTTCAATACAAGGTAGAAATTTCTTGGCTAGCTGTGTGGTTATAACCCTTGGATCAAAAATGAATCATCTGCACACCATCACATCACCTTTAAAATAGCTGTCACATTTTGACAACGGCGTATTGGCATTATTGTATTATCCAATGCCTGTTGTTTAAACATTCAAAAATTAAACAATTAAAATTCTGAAATTCACTATGTTTTAAACACCGGCTCTACCCACTGAAGAAGCTTAGCTTTTAGGTACCCTCTTACCTGAATACGGATACATGGGACGTCTATAAAACAAAGTGATTTAATTACATAATTTTTCACACTTTTAAATAACAGATAAAGGATAACATCCAAGCAAAATATTTCTATAATTTTATGATCTGCAAACTTGTCCTACCTGATCGGTTGTGTGCGTGACCTCTGCCTCCTTACTCCTGATCTGCGCATGCACTGCCTGAGCCATCGGCTGGAGAGTGCCATTGGGGAGGAGCAGGCACGCTGTGTCACGGGCTGGGAGGCCCATAGCAGCTGCCCCAGTCAGAAGGCTGGCTCCCTGAATCAGTGAGCAGGGTACCAGCAGAATAGGGTTTGTGGGCAGTGCCAGAAATGGCTGGGGAGGGCTGCGGTGCTCCCTGCTGGGAGGTGAACAGCTGGGTGATGTTCGTGACACCACTTCTGGTGGTGACGCTGGAGCTGACTCCGATGACATCTTTGTTGAAGGTGGTGGAGGAGGAGGTTGAGACTTCACCACATGCCTGGTGCTACAGTAGTGTAGTTTGTGTGCCCTGAAAGTCTTGACCGATGAAAACCGGATGTCGCAATCCTGGCAGTAGCGGTCCACCAAGTGCGGAGAATTCAGTAGTGCCGCGGTGACCTCGGCAGGTGGTGTGAGGACTGGCCCCCCATTTGACAGTGAGCTGGGGGTTGGACTGGGTCCTGGAGATGCAGAATGCATTCGCATATGGCGGTTGAGGCTGACCTTCTTGTCGGCACTGTAGGAGCAGTGGGGGCACGTGTACTGTTTGCCTGTTCGCACTGTCTTGTTTGGCATACCGTTTACTTCTGGCACACCCTCACTGCCAGATGCCTCAGCATCCCCCCGGGGTGTCTCGCCTGATGACAATTTTCCATCCTCACTGTCACTGTCACCCCTCCCTGCAAACAGTTTGGCAACACAGGACCATCAAATGCCATTTCCCTACAAAGAACCAACTGTTTTGGGTTTGGGGTGAGTTTAGTAGAGCTTTGGTGCATCTTGCAATACAAGTTATTTGAACTCAACCTGTTAATCACTAGACCCATTTCTTATAGTTTCCATTTCCTTTTTTCTTTATAGACATTTTTTGTGCCAGAGTAATGACTTTTGCTGCCGTATTTAAAATGGCACTCTTATACTACTAAATGGATCACAATGGACATTTTATGCATCTGCTTGCAATATAATCTGCAAATCACCAAGTGTACAGTACAAATCACAAGACACAATCTGCCACAGAAAATTTCAGTACCAATACTAATTTGCCAGACACTGCTATCTTCCATGGACTGCCTACAGTTGCTACAGTAAGTACCAATTTAATAAAGTTTATTACCAACTTGCATAAAACGGTGCAAAGCATTTTGCGCATGTAACAAACAGAAGAAAAAATGCATGATTTATACTACACGACTTCTGGAGTCACCACAAAAGTAAAATTACTGTTGCAAATGGCACAGAAATCCTATGAGGGCATGGTTCTTGAATATGTATTATAAAGACACTCAGCCACCTTATCCCCCAAGTCCATTGCTACTGCCCTGAAAATGGAGGCAACACTACACTGAACTACAACCCAGAAGACTCTCACAGAACTTTTGTATGTTTGTTAAATAAAACTGTGCCTCATGCTGGAGCCCTCACCTTTATGTGAGGCTGTCTTAGTGTTTCCAGTAACTGTAGTGCTTCCTGTCCTGTGGGAGCAGTAGTATGTTTGGTGAGCCTCCAGGGTACTCAGTGAACTGAAGCGGATTCCACAGGGGTTGCACATGAACACTGGCACTGAGGGAGACACATACAAGCATGTCACACACAGACACACCACCATGGCAGGACAACAGTGCTCAATTCACGTCATAACACAAAATTAAATATATTTTAAACGAGGACATTTACTTCACAAAAGAACGTGTAAATCTAAATGTTCCTGATCACCGTGTGTTACAATAAACATGACTACTATTATGGACAATATACATCGTCTTGGTTATTCTCAAACACTATTTTGAAACTCGGTGTTTCTGTCATCAGCTAAAAAGAGAGGAATGGTTCCTATTCAGATGGGCCCCTTAAAATGAGCTAGTCTCGATGATTGAAACAGATCCAGTTCATTAAACTCGATATAATTATGAAAATACCCGAACATAAAATTATGACAACGAAAGACAAATGACAACAATGAAGCGCACACACATGTAAGCTGATAAGATTTGTTATTTAAAGCACATGTAAATTACTGTATATTTTCAAGTCTACTTAAAACATCAAATCCTTTTTGTCTGCGGTTACTAAAATATCGTATGTAATATATAAGGCATAAAGTGATCTATGCCGACCACTTTTTTGTTTGTCGTTGGGCAGCCATATGCAGATCAGTGCACAAAGTGAGATATTTAGTGTTTCCTACAATGCACACTGTGGTGGTAAATAAGAGAAATGATGCATGATGTTCATAAAACGTAAAGCACGTTCATATTCCATCCATAATTCTCCATGACAAAAATTCTATGCTCAAAAGTAATATCCACCTTGCTTGATCAAAACAACATACCAAACTGAATTGTGATGCATTGAAGAAGTGAAGACTGTGTACTTTCTTGGTTGGCAAGGCCACTGGTTTCCCCACCACTGACGTGCGAAGTTGCTGGATCCCTATATGCTGACCAATTCCATATCGTATATGTACAGTCGGTGATCGCGACGTTTGGGCCGCTCGTTAAAACGAAAATTCTGTATATCATTACTGAATTTACGGGTGCTTCGTAAAACCACAGAGATATCGTGATTTTGATATATCGATGTCCGTACTGGTTATGTCGAATGAGTACACTCTGGAGTTTACATTAATTTTTAATGCTGTTTACACAATTTATTAAGCTACTGGTGTTTACGACGTTGTTCTATTAATGTCATATCAGCAAGACAGACTTATTCAAGACAACTCTTGGATAAAGCAACTACACCTTGGTATGTTTTTACCACTTTTAATTCAGAAGACAACACCCATCTGAAACACTTCAATAGCGAACAATCGCATAATATTTCTTGTACGTGTTAAAAATTTCGCTCAAAGTAGAGTTCATAACCTTACTTAATAATAAAAAAAACGCTGGATTAGAATATCACTTATAAGTTGGATACAATGATTACAACTTTTACTTTAAATTTTATTTCTTTCAATATTCGTACTTTAATCACGTTTGATATCTTAAGTAATTTCCAAAAAATTACAAAACACAATAAAACTTTTCAAAGCAACGGATAGATACACTATATAAACAGTTTACGTTTTAACCACTGCATTATAAACCAGCCTAATGACGGCTGTTAACCCGACACCTGGTATGAATTTGATTATTTAAGGATGTAAAATCGCTGTTATTTAGGGCGTGCCATAGCATAGAAAGATTAGTCGCCAGCTTCTCGTCGCGAGGACCACTCGCTCCTAGGGCAGTGCATGTGGATAAAGAGCCACTGGGAAAAGTCGTCCCCCCACCCCAGACATTTCGGTATTAGTCTTTCAATATCATTCCATCACTGCTCCATATTCGCAAACGTACCATATGGGGGATGGACAATGGGCCCATTTGCTCGCTCAGTTCCAGGGAGACAACAACAAAAAACTTGTCGCTTATTGAAATACATAAAAAAGCTTGGCCGTGTGTAAGATGGGACAGTGTTACAATGTATGTCCCACAACAGAATGCTAAAATATAATTTTAATGGTATTATTATTTATTCTGGTGGACAATATCCCAATATGTGCTCTACTGTATTTCCGCGATAGCTCCACTGCAGTGCAGATAGTACAAACGTCGGCCGCACGGCGCTCTTAACCCGGGCCCGGTACAACTTAACAAGTCTGTTCTGAAAACTTCACTTTGAACGCCAGAACAAGGAATTCAATACGTAACGACGCAAATCAGGTGACGTCACACAAACACTAATAACTTGAACATGCAAACAGCAGTGCCTCTCTCACCTTGTCTGGACTCTAAGGCGTCGGGTTTGGGTCTTGGTAGTGGCACTGTTGTAGCCCCGTCAGGTGGCATAGGCGGTAAACAGAAGAACTGGCTCGAGGGAAGTGCTGCCAACATAACAAATATGGAAATGACTGTGTGAAGAAGAACTGTCATGCTATCACGAAGATCTTTGTTTTGTCCAGAGGCAGAGTTAACCGGTTTCAAGTTATTGGGTATGACGTGTGAAGTGCGCATTTCTTCTGTTTCAGGAATGTTCGGCCACAAAAAAACCAGAGTAACGTGTTAAAAAGAACATTATTTTATAATGATAAATACATGTGACCAGTGCATGTACAGCATCAACGGCATTAGTGTTTACTGTGATAAAATATCTGAAATTGTAGTTTCTATTTTAATCACGGACTTAGAAATGCCAGGTGGGATATGGGCACTATCTTTTTTCGTAGAAATCCGCTCCCAGTCGTTAGTTGGGTTAAATGCGAACCTCCGTATTTACGTAATGGGTTCACGCCTAAGCTATCGTCCACCCAAGCTCAGATGTGTCATCCTGATTCGGAAAAAGAAATACAGCAGTAACATGAAAAGTAGCCAACAGCAGCTCAATCCAACAACAAATTCCCCGCCTTTTATAGAACCACAAGGTTAATAATCATGTTCACTACATTCTTCCACCGGAGTCTATCCTGAGCCAAATGAATCCAGTCTTCACCTTCAAACCCCATTACTTTAATTTACATTTTAATATTATCCTTCCTTACATGGAAACATCTCTCAAATGGTATCTTCCGCTACGTTTTCCGAATAAATTTTCGTGTTTTTTCTCATTTCCCGATGTGTCCCACCCAACTAATTTCCCTAGAATTTTTCACCCTAATAATGTTACAGCTCCTAAATATCTAATTACTAACCATACTGGGATACTGGGAACCCCGTTCTTCAAGTGCCTGAGCACTGCGGGTCCCAACTTTTCGTCGTCTTGATCTATAGACATTTGGTAGGACTCCTTATACGAGGGATCGGCCCGTCGCAAGGCCTCTACTTGTGCACAGGACAGCACAACACAGAAAAACGCGGACAGACATCCATGGCTTGAGTGGGATTCGAACCCACGGTTCCAGAGACCGTGCGGCCACTGTGGACCTCAATTACTAACCATAATAACATTAAAGGAAAATTGATTCATGCTACCTCTTCCTTTCTTGCTCTCAGTCAGTACAATATTGCTGCTTCATGCAGTGCATTGTTTGATTTTTTTCTTAAACATTAATGATTTGTTTCTATATCTACGGCCGCTCCGGTTAAAATAACCCCTACTTAATCTAGATTTTAAATTAACCTTCAACTGACAACATACTTTATTAACTCCTCGACGAAATCACGGTCAGGGGGATTACTTTATTTTACACTAATTCTTTTATAACTTCAATTGGTCACGTGTCCTGAACTAATATTCCGTAGATACTGCGGTTTATAATTTTGCTGACAGTGTCTGAGGCTACTGACGATACCATTCCGTCTGAAAAACCTATAAGCTTTTCCTTGCCTCACTGGTTTTCGAAATCTTTCATATGCTACATCAAGAACAAATATCAGGGTTTTTTTTAATAAATACAAGAAATCTAAATCCAATCTTCTGGATTATAGTGCAGTGTAGTCTGGCAGAACGTCTCAGAGGTCTTTGCTGCTTCCAACATTAGAGCGATTAGTGAATTTAAATTATTACTATAGAATCTTTTCTTATTGTCGTAAACTGGTCGAAACTACATTTTAGAAAGAGAGACTAGTTTCGTCAAAAGTTATCCATAATAATTCGAGGACCCAGTCAAAGAATTTTTGGAAATACACTTACAAATAACCCCAAAAGAAATTGCAAAGGACACTATGACGAGGCCGCAGTTAATTACAAAAGATTTTGTATATCATTTTTCCCTCTGTTAATACTTCGTACAATTCTGACTGCACTGGGTACGAATTTCTAAATATTTCTGATTCAGATGTTAAGCGATTAATCATCCATCAGTCGTTTCCGTTCGATGAAATTCCCGATTATGTTATAAATGATTGTTCCGATAAAATTCGCTATTCTCTTACGTCACATTTTTAATCCTAGTTTATTAACTGGATAGTTACTCTCATTGTTTAAACAGGCGACCGTTCTTCCATTCTTAAGAAAGGCAACACAGCTCAAGTGACCTATCTCCAATTTTTTTTAAAGTTATTATACACCATCACTTTTCGTTTTATTTTAAATTTAAGCAACATCTAGATCAGCACGGTTTTGTTAAATAAAAATCTACGGCAAATAATTCAGTAACTTGCCTAACTGATGATATACTGTCTGTTCGTACAGGAAGTTTTATTGTGTTTATTTTTATCTCAACTAGGCCTTTTCCAAAGTTCCTCACATCAAATAGATCTTCCTTCCTTCGTATTTTCGTAAAGTTTTATTCTTCCTTGTCTGCACTGTCAGGGGTACCACACCTTTGAAGTCCTTTTATTTACCATTTTTTCCAACGATCTTTCTGCTAAAATTAATCATTCAAAATCTCTCTTATATCTTTCACACGCAAGACGAACAATATATTAAAATATTTATTTATTATTTATGACGCATTTACAATATCTTATGAACAATATATAATTTAACTTCTGTGACAAAGATGTCTTAATTTCGTGTTCTGACTGTATTAAAGATCTTGGAGTTATGTTAGTAAATTATATTTCCACTGTCATGTCGACGTAGTATATTCATAGCCACTGAGTACATTAGGGCTTATTCACTTTATTACTTATAATTTCTCTTCATTAGTCTACTTGTTTTATACATTGACTTAATGAGGTCAGAGCTAGAGTATGTCTCTGTCGTGTAGAAGAAGCTTCCAGCAACTGACTCCAATAACAAAGAAAATATACAAAGAAAATTTGCCAATTTCTGTTATTATCGGCTTTTCATTTTGATACGTTTCGTAATTATGATTTAATTCTAAGTCGTTAAAATTTTGGAATACTTTATTCCAGACGAGGACATCTCGATGTTTTATTCCTTCTTGATGTTTTCAAGGGCAAGTTTAATTAGACATTCCATCATGGACACTGTTGGTATTCGCGTGACCACAAGGCAAATTAAAGAATTTCCAAATTTCAGCATGATCAGTAACTTAAAACATAGTCCTCCCGCCAGGAGCGCCAATGCTGCAAATGGCATTCAGATCTTAAGACATTTTTGGCAAAAACATTATCTCCTTTGAGTACACTGTCTCGTTACGTGAAGGTGCGCAGATTAACATGCTTTATTTTCATTTTTCTATTGTACTCTGTACTTAGTATGAATTTTATCTTTTAATTTCTTGAGCTGACTATAATAGTCTCTTGTATCCGTTGAGTCAGCACGTTTTAATAACGAAACAAACAAACTTTTATTATTTTCATCAATAATCATTAGGACACTGTTCTCTTTAGTCTGAGAGTGTAACAATTGTCTACGAAGTCGGAAAGGCATTGGACCAGTTCTGCACGTATAGGTTATGGACGCATTAAACACATTCCATTACAGTTGCTACGCGAGGGTTTAGAAGTCGCGGGATCACATTTAAGCTGCATATGTTGAATAAAACAAACCAAGATGGTTTCTGAAATAATGTCACTTTAAACACACCCAACTTCCACGTTTTATTCATATTTTAAAGTATCAAAAGATGGTCATTTATATAAATGCAGAAGCCCACAATATTTTACGTACAAGAATCAAACAACCCTTTAAAGCCGAAGCTTGTCTATACAACATTTAAGAATTCTGTCCGAACCGCAAAGAAAACACCACACTCTACCATTACAAAGACAAACTTATTAAAGATGTTCACGTGAATAATCGACGTTTACACAGAGAATCACATACAACGAATTCAGACTTCTTTATTATTAAAGCAGGTGAGGCAAACAGTTACCACTAGAATTAATTAAGATTTCCATTTTAGTGATAAATACAAATATGACGTCAGAGTTCCGAACCAATAAGAGCAAGGTCAAGAGTACTACAAACTGTTGTCGCGGTGCATGGTGGGTAGTTTATGAACTTCGTATTCATGCCGTTCATTTTCAAATTCGGGCAGGAGAGCTAATATACCTCAACAGCTCCACGAAAATTACATTGCATCATGTGTTCCCGAAAATCCTTTCCAAACAACCTTTCAGTCACACTTAACAAAAGGTGACAGTGGAACCACGGTTCCGGATAATTTGACGTAAATACGTCTATACGGAAAGGAAGTTTATATATTGGCTTTATTCTAAATATTTCCTTTATACATGCTTTACAATTGAGATAAATTTGTTAAGATATTGCTTAATCAACTTGAATTAGTTATGCTTAAGATGGGTCTGTGGTTATTTATTATTATTTATTTAGTGTTCTGTCTGACGACAGGTCCATATGAACAGGATCCTTCCATCCTTTTCTCGGACTGGGACCTGTTCATATACGTTCTTGGCAGATGATCCAGAAGTGGTTTGCCATTGCCTTCTTCTGTGTGTGAGTGGAGTAATTGTTGGGATGCCACGGAGGAAAACTCCGTGATGCCTAGACCACGGCCTTGCCCAACACAAGTTATAAATTCGGGCACCGCCGGAATCGAACCCGAGACCCCAGGAATACAAGGTCAGCTTTCTAACCGCTAGACCACCGTGGCGGTCGGGTCGGGTCTGTGGTAGCTGAATGTAATGAAATGTAAGGTAAGGTAATGTAATATCAAATCTAAAACTTCTTGACGATGGTGAAGAGTCATTTGAATAAAAATTTTCTTGGATATTATCCATCGTCTAGTAAATATAAAACGTAAAACGACGTTTCGGAGATGGGACTCTATCTCCGTCTTCAGGTTCCTACACAGGTAATGTAATCTTTTATAGGTAATAACAATGCTAAGTAAATAGATGACGTTTCCTAGGTAACATAACAATGAAGTTACACTTTTTCGTTTCCCTCTTTCGTAACACATTTTTGCCGAATAACACTGACCCTAAAATATAGACGTATTTACGTCAAAAACACTTTACGACGTATGGAACTTACAAATCGTAGTCATAGATACTTTCTCGTCGCCTTATGGCCATAACGTTTACCTTCTTCCGAACCGTGGACTCGAGACCTGGTGTTTTAGAGTTCGACTAACTTTGTTACAAATTTAGCCCCTTTGCATACTGGGGCTTTTACTCGTGGAAAAAGCGGCCAGGGCGTGAAGCTGACCACTCAATCAATGCTGAGGTCATTAATGTGTGGAGTAATACCTCCACTCTCTCGTGTATCTTCATGGCGCTGTGTTTAATTTTATTAGAAATCTGAAAGAAGAGATCGCATGTGTTGCACGACGTGCTGTGGTCTCACCTGAGTGGAAGGCTGGGTTCAGAGCAGCAAGATACTCCAAACCGGGGGCGGTGGTGGGCAGCACAGGACTGGGGACCGCAGCCCTCAGAGCAGGATCGGTTGCAAGGCCTGCCTTAAGCCGAAGTCTGGGGGGCGGTGGATGCGGTGATTCCCCTTCCTGTACTGACAGCGGGGACGTTTTAGTGCAGCTGTTTGTGACGTCACGAGACGCCTCGCCCCCTTCGTCACCACCTCTAACGGCTGATGAAGGCGCCTCACCCTCCGCTTCACTTTGCCACTCCTCCTCGTCTTCGCCTGCAACAAGAAAATACAACTCAGCTTCCGAGACCGGTGCAGATAGTGTGAAAGACTATCCAATAGATGGCAGAATAGTTCGCATAAGTCAAAACTCCAAAGTTCATCTGTAAACGTCAACGAATTTAGTCCGTACCGCTAAACAACACATTTCTCCATGATAAAAATTAACTTGTTCACCCTGTTCAAGGAAATAATCTATTTTTAGTGTGAATTATACGAAACCAACAATGACAACACAAACCCAGGTATAATTAACCGGAAATAAATAAGTCCACAACGAAAACAATAAAAATGTGTGAGGACATTTGTCGGTTGTGCCGCTAAGACTATGAACCGCGGCAACCGACGTAGTATCAGCCTATAGCGATAAGACAGAGACGTGCGGCCAGCACAGCCTCCAAACATCCTCACCATATTTGTAAATCTATCTTACAGAAGTAGTGTTGGATTCAATTGGTTAATTGTATGGTCTTGTGTTGGGAACACGTGAACACGGTGATAATCCAATAAAAGCCGAGGAGTTTCTTGATCCTCTGAGCGACTATTAGGTTTCCTAGAAGAACAATTAGTGTGATATCCGTTTAAAATTAAACTTTAAACCTCCTTCGGTGTTTGGTCTGTATAAACTATTTCATTTCTACACTATATATGCTCGCGATAGATTCATATTTATCCCTAGGAGGAAAGCGAGACTCGTGAATAAACAGTTGCCATCACAAGCCATCTGTTTTATCAGATGTTTTAACATCACAGGGTAGAACTTATAAAAGTAGCCTTAACAGATTAAATAACATTTGAAGTTTTCACACTAATTTTCAGACTAATACAAAACAATAAGCAAAATTATTTTTGGTGTATTCAGGTATGTAGGGTTTGGAAAGTTAGAATATTTCCATATTCACGTGGCTGATCATCTGAAATGAACTTAAAAGAGCCAGTTATATTTTAATTATAACACGAAGTTTTAAACGCGAGAGAACACAGATGTGAGATCGCATGTAAGGCTATATACATGGAGTGGCCATGACTTTTTAGCGCCTGCGCAGTAATGCCTCGCGGGCAAACAAACCTATACCCCGATTTTTACAGGTATAGAATTACTTTTAATGACATTCCAGAGGTATCTGTAAAACCCTAAACAGTGTGCGAGCAGTCAGGGCGGAGCAGTGTGCGAGAGTGTGTGCTTGAGATTGACATCGCGATGGTATCTGGCGCCAGGTTTTATTAATTACCTCTCTCCTTCTGCAGAGACGTTGTTCTGGACCGGATTCAGATAAATCACATGACACACATATAACGAAACGCAGAGGAAACTTTTAAATCAAGATCATAGATTAACGTGACGGACATGTGATGCCTCATCGTACAACTGTCATCTGGAAATACGTTAAAATCTGAAAGAATTACGAACCAGCTCGTAGGTACTCCATGGTTCGCTCCACCAACTCCGGTCAACACGCTTACACTTTACGTTACATTAATCGTAGTTATAACAACAGATATTAAGTTGAAATTATATACTGTGAACATCTTCGTATTTAAATGGCGTGCTGATTTATTTTGAATTTATGGTGATATGTAAATAGGAGACAGAGGTTTCCGTCCAAGCTCCAGACTTTACACGACTATTTGGCTGTTTATTTGTTTCAAAGTTACTCTTAATCTCACTTACTGACAAACAGGTGAAAAAGCAATCCGATATGAAAGTCCATTTTTGTCTGAAGAACGTTAGATTTCTAAGTACACGAATAAGAATACATTTTATTGAGCGGGATTTTTAATACTGTGTGGTAAAGAGGTGAATTCAAGACGAAGTAGTAGTTAGACGTTTCGACAAATCACGGCCAATAAAGAACTCTCCACAGACGCCGTGTTATAAACTCAATGTGCCAAGACGCCAATGCAACGAATTATGAACAAATTAAGAAACGTGCGCATCGCGTAACGATTCTGGTGCGTTCGCCAGAATTTGAACTTCGATCTTTGCAAATGGTGACAATGGTTTCAGCAGTTCCTCGGAGGGCCAGTGACCTTTGTTTTTGGGTGATGACGTCAGGACGGAGACTTTGCCACGTAATTGAGAGGCTGCGTATGGATCCCATACGCAGGGATTCCCGACGTAACAATGGTGACCAAGATAACCACGATAATAACAGTAGGTATAAATGTGGCAACCAACGTAGCTTGGGGATTCCCCACCGTCACTTCCGCGCTCAGAAACATCGACAGAGGTTACAAATTAACGCTGTCTAACCTTAACCAAAATTTAAAAACCACTACCAACTAGCTGAAAGTCGTCTAGTTGGTCAAAGAATCCCCCCTTAAGTTCATATGAGTGCGCTCCAAGTGGCTCCCATTCTAAGTATTTTAATGTCCATCTATGCCTAGGTCTTCCAAATAATCATTTTTCACGTTTACAGATCGGAAGTAGTTGACATAAATTGTCAAGTTTCACCTGAAGAGACTTCACATGTGCGTGTATTTCAGGTTAAAGATAATTTCTCGAGGTACATGAACGGCAAGTTGAGGACCCCAGATTGACTAACGCTACACCATGGAACCAACTGCCATGCCCAATTTATATTGATGAGTCAGTTTATTGAATAGTAAGACAGTGGTCTCGTCTACGAGGAAGGCGGTTGGATCTTTTCATCAAATGTACTATGAACATCTTCAATTTAGATGTCATGTGGGGGTGACACACCCCCACATCGCACCAGCCCCTAATTACCCTGTCAGTACTGCTATGTACGTCATTATTTCGCTTCCTTTCTAGCTTTTTTCTTTTCTTTTCCAATCTAGTTCCTGTACACACTCACACAAATTACATAGCAAACAACGTTCCGGCAATTTACCTGTCCTTGTTCTCAACAACAATGTTGCCAAGCCCTCACCCCTGCAGGCTGCTTACATGCTGCGCCGCCTGTCAGCTGCTTCGACGTGGGTCCTAATAACGCACTTCTATACAAACCGGTAACTAAATCGGACCATTTTGGCGATGCCAGGTTCGTATAAAAACAATTATCATGAAATATGGACGTACGGTCACACAACGACCAGCAAGGACCATGCGAAATACGACTTCACAATGTTTTTTCGTATAAGCCTAGCAAAATAATAATAGCAACACAAAACACAAAATTATTATATTAAAATGCTTAACAACAGCGAACAAAGGCAGTCATATTCAAGCATCAAAGAAAACAAATCATTAAAAATAATTACCGTAGTACATTAAAATAAAATCTGCAGACAATAGATACGTTCAGAAGTAACACAGATACTCAATACAAAACCGGACGATTGTAAACAAAAGAAATGCTTAAAGACATGTTAAGGCAATTAAGTTTATTATAAAATGACAGAAATAAAACAATAACAACATGAAACCAAGATCAGAAACAAATTAACAATACAACTGAATAAAACAAATCGTTTGTATATGTTTCAAAATTCAAGCGAGAACGTCAACATGCCGGAATAGTACCGTAAAACACACTCACTAACCGTAAGACACTAATATTCTTTGCCGTAGGAACAATACCGTTATATAATCTACCAATCAGTGATTAAGATAGACGACGGAATGTTATAAACAGAAACAGCCAGACTTGCAATAGAAGAACCCAGAATTCAGGAACCCATGAGATGCGGATCTACTGCGGGGACTCACTGTTTGTACAGACTGTACCATTTAAAACGCAATACAACAGAAATCACGTACTTCGGTAAAAACAAATGAAATCAGAATCAGGTCAACCCCAAGGTACGTGGACTCTCCCAGCCTCCGCCGCGAAACTCAAGGTCACTCTTGTTACTAGGCCGCCGCTCACGCCAGACGCGCAAAATCTGTGCAGGTGCGAACATGTATTCACGTGCAGAACGTGTGTTCATTCTCGAAAATTCCTTGCGACTTCATGTCTTTCAGAATGCGGTGAACATTTCCAGCATATGCTGTAAAGCTCTTTTGTAAGTAATTTCCATCAAATTACAACTTAAAATTTTTCTTTGTTTTGTTATATTGATATCACCAAACTCATACATACTGATGACTAGAAGAGAAATCTGTCCCAGTTGCAATAACAAATCCAATACGGTCAACCATGGGCAGAAAACCGGGCCTTGTGGTAAGAAGCTAGCGAGCGACTAACCGTCCCAGCTTCGACACTGCCAGTGATGAACCCTGTGGTTGCATAATGAGCGCGGATGTTGCATCAACAGCTCGGAGAAAACTCTGTATCAGTGAAACCGCCCATTTAGATTTCTGTGTATTGAATGCGATGGGAAGTTCCATTCAAAAAATATCTTCCCTGATAGCAGAACAGGTTTTGAAGGTCTGATCCATGCAGTTGAAGAAGCATATTGAGGATAAACTCCGAATTCCAGAAAGAATCTTTACTTTAATAAGAGTATCGCAAAGGGTCTTCAGATGTTCCCTCAAACCAGCTTTCAAAACGAGTCTACTGCAAGCTGTCTTTATCAGCACATCCAGATTACTCACAAGTTTCTCCAAAACATACACTGGAAAACGGGACTGGTGTTATGAGGCATGAACTGGTGCTGCCCTCTACCAGAAGTGAATATGAATCCAAAGATGAATTGCTCCTAGAGTGCTACACTAAAGGTCATCTTACATTGCCGCCATTTGTGAGCGTAGTGTGAGCGGAAGTAGACGTCTCTCTTGTGTGTGTGTGTTGTGGAACAAAGAGCGAACATCAAATTTTGTGTTCGGCTGGACAAAAGTGCCACGGAAACGTTTCGAACGATGAAGCAAGTGTACGGAGATAATTTTCTGTCTCGTACACGTGTTTTTGAGTGGCATAACCGTTTTCGCCATGGAAGAGAATCATTGGAAGACGATGAACATCCCGGCCCAGTAAAAACGATTCGAACGCCAGAGTTGATTGAAAAGGTGCTGGAAATAATCACCAACGACCGATGTACAACGCTTCGAATGATTTCAGAGGATCTGTGCGGAGTGGAAGTCAGAAAACTCTCCCCAAACCAAGAAAGATCAAAAATCAAAATAATGAAAATCATTTTCTACGATAGCGAGGGAACTGTGCACGAAGAGTTCGTACCCGGTGGCCAGACAGTTACTGCTGCCTACTATCTGGACATTTTGAAACGTTTTCTTTAGAGAATCCGTCGTGTACGGCCTCAGTGTCGACAAGATGGCAGTTGGTTCCTGTTGCATCATAACGCGCCAAGCCATAAGGCTCTCCTTGTAAGGGAGATTTTGGCCACCAAAAAGTCTGTGTATTGTTGCGACCACCGTATTCACTGGACTTAGCACCGTGTGATTTCTTTTTTGTTTCCAAAACTCAAAGCACCACTGAAAGGCTGTTATTTTGATGACGTGGACACCATTCAAAGGGCTGTAACGACAGTACTGAACACAGTTCCAGACACGGCCATCCGCCTTTCCTTCCAGTTGCTTCATGATCGTTGTGTAGATGCAGGAGGAAGCTACTTTGAATAAACAATGCTCAGATTGCTCATACATGGAACAATTATTTTTTCCCAGCATCAGTCCCGTTTTCCAGTTGCCGCACTGTGTATACAAAACACTTAGGGAAATGTTTATTTGTATGTCAGTAGCTGTACAAATGCTCGGGCAAAATACACGCAGGGAAATTTGATTCTGAGACGAAGTACAGCGACACGAGGCACAAGATAAGCTGCACACTGTAGGAAAAGGTATAAATCCGCTTCGGCTACATTTCTAAGGGGCATGCATCACGTAATATTAATTAATACTACACTGAGGAATAAAACCAAGGGAATTTAAAAACCCAAACTGTTTTCAAATACTAAAGGAGACAAATGTGTATGTTTTAAAAATATTAAAGGTGGCAGTAAATGAGAGATGATCAAAGATCGGGCACTATTTTATGGTAAAGACACGAAGAAAGAATGAAACGTTCACACAAAACACGTAACAGGACGGATATTAAAGTAGCTGATACGATGGACTGACAGACTGTGTCTGCACGCCACACACGATATAAAGCAGAATACAGGACAAAGAAAGGGAGGTGATATGAAATTAGGTACAATCATGTAGCACCGAGGAAAAAAGACAGTAAATGAAAGAACAGAGGATACAGAAATTAGACGGCGTATAAGAGAAATCAAATGAAATAAAACTTGGACAGTTAAAAAAACAAGACATAAAGAGAGGTTGGCGGGTGGAGGGGGGTCAGAGAGACCTTGGCTGGACCAGTCACTCAGTCAGTCAACAGATGTTATCTCTATGTAATCGGTTTATTTGCTCCAGCGCGGAGGAATACTAGTGAGTCGTGCAGCACACTAAAAGGCCCAGTCTCAAAGTGCGTACTGGTGCTGCACCCTGTTGCATAGTCAAGGTACTGACTCCAGACGCATTACATGTGGTCGGAGTACATTAAGCTCCTGTTCACTTGAGCTAATGCTGAGAGGAGTAAATGCTGAGGTAAGTGGACCGACCTTGGGGCAGAATTGAACCCAAGTCTCCCAGATTTGGGTGATGAAGACATAGGCAGTTTGCTCCTAAGAAACGTAAAAAATCTCGTCAAACCATTAATAACAGCTCACAACTAAATTACAAAATGCCTCAGCCCTACAAACAAAATTCCAACAACGCAACTATTTGTATTCAAGTGGACACACCGATAAACCACACAAAGTAAAATTACTTTCAAAAGCCGTGCCGTGTTAAGGTAATTGTGGGGCATGGCAAAGTATGATTTTGGGGTGGCACTCATTTTAATTTCTTTAAAGGACAAAATGTATTTTCATCATCAAAACCAGAAAAGAATAGGAAAATATTAAAATACATAATTTTAACGTAACGCTGGTTTATAATTATTTTTAGAACAGCCTAGATCTTGACACATTATACACTCAAACTCGAATTAACAGACAAAAGAATAGAAACTTTGTACGTCCTTTGTGCATCTATTGCGCACATACGTGAATCGAGCTTTCAGATAACTACGCCAACCGACAATTGACTTTTTTAATTCTCCAAATAAAAATTCAAATTAATGCTGTAAATTAGAATGAAATTTCTATTCGACTTTGATGTAGAACACTCAATGATATCGTTAACTTTATCAGTTCCTAAAGTCAATTAACAACTGGCGTCAATTCCAACGAATTTAGAAGATCTTGGTGCATTGCAGAACGTAACTTGGAGTAAAACCTAATTAAGTGTCTATGAAGTATATTACTGAGACATTCGGACATAATACGGGAAGGTTTAAGCACATGGTAATGACACTCGTGCAATGAGGGACCCTCAAAATCACTGGAACCTGGGCAGATGCCCACTTTACCCCCTGGATACAGCGACTGTGGATGTAACCGCGGAAACTGTAAATGGCAAATGGAACACGACATAAACTTCGTTACAAAAACAAGAAATGTTTGTGCACAACCGTAGGCTACACTCATAATAAACCAACTTCATGAAGCTAAGTCCTTCATGCGAAGCTGCTAGTATCCGAGATTGTCAAGAAATTCTCTAGCATTTATGGAATCGAAAGGTACATAAACTACCTTCGATTCTTGTATCAAACGCCACTAGACCAAATAAACACCGGACATGCTTCAGAAATCGAAATTCTGCAAGTGAGAGACGGTTCGCGGAAGACATGAGTGTTTGTTGCAGCGTAGGAGGGAGGTGGATGAACTACTGTGTGCTACTCGACGGACATTGGAACCAAGATAGGGTGCCCACACAGTAGCACTTTTGCCTTACTTGCACGATGTGGATGAAATGAACACATCTGTCCAAATGATGCAACTGGAGAACCACAAGACGGATTTGGATGAAACTAGGTGTGGACGTAATGCCATAGGAATATGCCCTAAAACAGTATTTTTAAATTTAAATAAATTTGTGATGTGGGATCGACACCAGCGCCATTTTTACAACATGGTCATACGGTGATGTAAGGTTTTACAGAGTGTCCCAAAAGGATGTATACACAGCAGCAACTCTGGTGGCCACTTGTCAGTCAGATGCTCGCCGCTGTAAACTGTATCACGAAGCTAACGGTGGTAATTGTGAACACCTACGCCATATTTACTAATTCACAAAGTCCCAAAGCTGACGTATGTAATTGCTCAGTTTATTAAGATGTATTTATTTCATTTATTGAATGAGTGTATACATTTTTGGGACATTCTATAGATTAGTCCAGAATAAAATAGGTAAGGCAATATTGTTTTTGGGGAACAGGGTTTTAGGTTCCCATGGCGGTGAATACGAAGATGGCTGTCTTCTAAAGCGTTGGTAAACTTCTACCAGACTACACGGCGCTACAACCCAGAAGACAGCCATCTTCATGTCTGGTTAGGTTGGGTCGGTGTCGGTAAGGCTGGGGCTTGGACAGATTAGGACATACCAAGCTAGGCCAACGTAGGACAGGATAAGCAAGAGTAGGTAAGGTAAGGTAAAGCCAAGCCAAGCTATGTCAGACGATTTCCAACTGGTATAGTCTGATAGGTTAGTTAGGCTAGGGAAGGTTAGGTTAGGCGAATGATTAAATAACAAGAACACTCTTTAAATGTTTCTCAAACGTATAAATTACTTTTGCACAGAATATCCCAATTAAATTAAAGTTGTTCCACTCGTGCAAAGAGGTTCGCACCGTTGAAATGTCGGTCCTTTCCAAAACACACAGAATAATTATCTTTAAAACAAACTTTGTAAGTACGCCCAATTTAAAATTTGTCACAATACAAAATTCACGTCTTGTCGATAAGTTAATATAGAAAATTCAAAAGCAATTTACAAACAGCGATATAGACTTACAAATTTCTCGGTCACTATGTAATTCTTGGGTTATTTTTTAAAATAACTTTAGAAGTTTTATATTTTAGTAACATAGGACAAATCCAACTCCACGGATCATAATTTTTCATCAGAAGCTATTGGTTACAGAACAGATCAAGAAATTGCCTGCCTCTCATGGAACCAGGATGTTGGTTCCTCTGTTCACAACAGCCCATCCCCGGTTCGAATCCCGAGTCAAATGAATCCAGTCCACAGACTCCCACTCGATGCACTCCCCCGAGATGCAGTTTCTATTTTCCCAACCTATGTCTTCGAATCGGCCACTTTCCCTAACTGTTTCCAAACAAAACTTCGTACGTATCGCTCAAATTCCGACGTGCTACATGCCACACCAATCTCAATTTACATGATTGAATTCCCAAATACGAAACACACCCAAAATGTCAGGTTATTTTTATTTTAAATTTATGGCAACAGACTACAACTTTTAAGTTTCGTATAGTGGCCTTGTTGGTGTTGATAATAGGCGGAAATTAATAACCTTGCTGACCAAGTGACCTTCGTACCGTCTTTATGGATGTCGGTCAATTGATTAAAACGTTATTCTGGGGAGTGTAGAAACACAGACGCACACAAACCATGGGCATGATAACATTTCTTTACACCACAGTACACAGCGATAGAAATAATTATGCGTATAAAAAAATGGACACTCACGCAGTTAACGTTCAAAGTGATTAGCGACTCTTTGCATTAGGATCACGGACAACGCACGACAGCATCCTGAAATACCCTCGTCACCTCCCTGTTTAACAACCTCGCTCAATTTCAATTGCCCCACAGCAATCAGAAAGTCTTTGAAGAAAATACTGGTCAGAACTGTACCTAGCCATTAACCCAACTGAGGCACATTAAGATATTAGTTAGTTAGGCAGTTACGTAATCTCAACCAGACGTGATGCTGAGAAACTAAAAAAATAAAAGCGACAGAAAGAAACAAAACCGGCTCAGCATTTCACAATACACCTCTGTCAAACTCTAGAAGGCTGTGTGTTCGCGCTTTCCGGCTGTCAACGGGGAAGTCCTAACTTCGATTTGTTCTGTTGTCACTAATGAAGTGATGTTCTCACACTTCGTAGGTACTAAAGACATTCAATTCATTGCGCAACCATATTCTAAACATATAAGTCCTTTCACAGGAAACTCTCGGTTTACGAACGTTCGATTTACGAACGTCACAATTCATTCAAAAATTTCTTAAACTCACCGATAGATAAGATTTCCTTACAAAACGAAATGCCAAACGCACAGTCAACATAAATGTAAGATTTAAATAAATAAACTTTGAAAAAATGTATTTTTTACTATTATTATCAGAAAATTATTATATGATAATTAGTACAATGTTTTAATGCTTTAAAATGTTTGCTAACGTATACGATACGTATCGTAAAAGCAAAGGAATGCAAGATACACATAACAACGTCTTGGAACGGAACTCGTTCGTAAACCGAGAGTTGCCGGTATTTGAAACGCATGGAGTTTTATTCACAAGTATTCTGGCTGATGTCTACAGCGGTTTCTCTCAGTATCTCACGGAAATTAAAGTGCACTATAATACAGGCCACAGCTGCTACTGTCCGAGCTTATTCAGGGTTCTTGCGCTGTGCAATCTGGAGGCAGTAGATACCTCTGAAACGTCGGTAAACTTTAACCAAACAACAAAGTGCAACAACCCACAAGACAGAAAGAAATGAATCGTCTACATTTCTGTTAAATGTCGATGAGCCAATATTAAAACGGATGACTGAGAAATGTAATATGTAGTTGTAGACTGGATTCTACTGGCTCATTATAAAGCCTAATGGCGAGCTTTAGTGAATATGGAAACGAAATTTTAGGTTTCATGAGAGCTGCGATTTTATTGACTAGCTGAGCAACTATATTTTTCAAAGAAGACATTGCTCCATGGAATCAGTTGGTTCAACTAACCTGCTTCGTGGTTAACATGTTAAAGTTCCGAGTCCGTCACTGACCTCTGAGTCAGATGAATTCAGTCCACAGATTTCTTGAATACATATTTTAATAAATTGTTTTCTATGGCTGTGTGCCCTTAGTGGTCTGTGATGGACGCACTAAACTCGTATAAATCCAACAAACATGTAAGCTTCAAGTGTCGATGTTGGTCTTATGGGTCGTAAGGCAGTACAGTAATACCTCGGAGATATTGCGGGTTCGGTTCCAGACCACAGCAATAAAGCGAGTCACACGAATTTTTTGGTTTCCCAGTGCATATAAAAGTTATGTTTACACTATACTGTAGTCTATTAAGTGTGCAATAGCATTATGTCTAAAAAACAATGCGAGAATTACCAAAATGTGACACAGAGTCACGAAGTGAGCACATGCTGTTGGAAAAATGGCGCCGGTAGACTTGCTCGACTCAGGGTTGCCACAAACCTTCAAGCGCAATAAAACTATGTATTCCTGTATACACTTGTAGGGTGTGAATTTATCTTTCTCTCCGGGATACATATCTCGACATTCACATTGCTAACTGAAAGACACAAATTTTAATGTTCCTAGTTTATGTAATGTTCTCCATTTCTCAGTGTACAGCATCGACACACCGTATACCAGCAAACAGGGGTCACACAGTACCACCATCCAACAGCAGAGAGCAGAGAGCAATACCATCATAAGAACGAGTCATTTCTATTAGAGGCGACATGAAATATCAGGGCGACCATCTCACGGACCGAGGTACAGTAAGGAGATCAACTTTAGATTCTGAATAGATTTACAACTCGCTAATACATTATAATGGGAGACGTTGATTTATCTAGCCGGACGGACAGGCTTTTAGGCATTTCTAAATCATTGTCAGCTTATTGGGAACATTATGCAAAGCAGCGCTACGTCCACCCAACACCTTGTAATCAGCCGAAGCCGAGACTCGCTCCCGGCAGGACCACTGTTACCGCACAGAGATCGGGCAAGGCAGCCCACACACCACACGGCATCGGGCGGTCCTGGCCTCGCAACCGTCTGCACAATGTTTGTTTTGTATCGACAAGAAAAACAAGAAATTGTTTCTTACAATCACCCTCTCTGGTGGATTCTAAATACACATATTTACAAGACAGCATTCTTAGGTAAGAAAGACACTGCCTGCATTGAGCAAAGTAGAATATAGTATAAAAATATAAAGAATCATCGATATGTATCAATTGGTTAGGCATTTCGGGGTGTTAATGGCGTACAGGTCTCAAAATATAATTTGTTGTAAAATTACACGAAGAATAGCAGCGAATCTGAAGGTGTTTTTTTGGGCGTAAATACGTTATAGACGCAAAAATGTGTTACGAAAAAGTGTAACTTCATTGTTACCTCATCTGTTTACTTAGCATTGTTATTGCCCGAATTTATAACTTGTGTTGGGCAAGGCCGTGGTCTAGGCAACACGGAGTTTTCCTCCGGGGGCTTCCCCGGTTTCACCGTGGCATCCCAACAATTACTCCATTCACACACAGAAGAAGGCAATGGCAAACCACTTCTGGATCATCTGGCAAGAACGTATATGAACAGATCCCAGTCCGAGAAAAGGATGGAAGGATCCCGTTCATATGGACCTGTCGTCAGACAGAACACTAACTAACTAACTAACTAACTAACTAACCAACCTTACCTTACCTTACCTTACCTTACCTTACCTTACATTACATTACATTACTTTACATTACATTCAGCTACCACAGACCCATTTTAAGCGTAACTAATTGGAGTTAAATTAGCAATGTCTTAATCAAACTTTACGCAATTGTAATGCATGTATAAAGGAAATATTTAGAATAAAGCCAATATATAAACTTCCTTTCCGTATAGACGTATTTACGTCAAATTCTCCGGAACCGTGATTCCACTATCACTTTTTTCCCTCGAATACACAGAATCTTGACTTGTGTTAACTTCATCAAAATAAAGTAACCAAAGACCAAAAGTACATAATATAATTTAACCTTTATTCATACAAGTGTGGAACATAACCTTCCACTCTGAGACAGTAACAAAGATTTATATCTGAAAACTAAGTGCCTAAGAGAATATCTGAACATAAATGTAATCAGCTATCAGACGAATGGCCAAAAACTAAGAGATTCTAGTAGACTGTACTTTTTCTACCTACTACTCTCAGATGAAGGTGTAAAATGGCAGGAAATATTAAAATGTGTTTAACAGAACTATACCATCGCTTAACGGAGTACATTTATTGTCACAATTACAAACATTAAGATTAAATCTTCACCAAATGTAAGTAATATTCAAGAGACAGTGTAAGTCATCTGACTTATGGATAAATTAGAAAGAAAACAAAACATTCAGATTTAATACAAGTTCACTGGTTTAAATATTTCACAATAATATTAAAACACACGCACATTAATGTTGCAGGATGTTGTCTGTGTCCCCAGATGACTGGAGCCAACTCGTCCCTAAAAGCCCATATATTTTGCGGGTCTATTCCCATCTTCAGGCGACAACTACAATTAAATTTACTGATAATTACTGGTTCCTTTTCTTTATTACTTTAATACCACTTTGGAAAGCCCGTTAAAATTCAACGGACGATGAATTATTTCGTACCTTCGTCCATTAACCCCTTTCTTGTTTCCCCTTTATCATTTTGTGCCTTAATCTCCTTCACATTTATTTCTGAAAGCTGCTTGTTGGTAGCAGCACTTACAGAATTCGCCATAATGAGAATCCTAAAGATGAAAAGCGAATTTTTTTGGTAGTATGCCAACCATTAAACCACAAGTCCTCAAGTCCAAGAGAATCCCGGACAATCAGCCTCTAAAATCCATACCTGCTCACCACACTGTATCATCCGACACAATATAACTAACCACTGTAATTGAAATAGTATTGTTAAATAACCTACAAGACAATGAATAGTAATGTAAATGGTCGAAACACATATTTTGCTTCAGGATATTATAATAAGATGACACAATACCGCCAAAATCACAATAACGTTTACTCCTCCACGACACCGGCTTTTTAATATCGTATTTCCTCGATGTTAAGACATCATCGATTGTAATTGGTTTTCAGGGAGGAAAAGACACTATATCGATTCTTAAACGCACACCCGATTGTATAAATTATAAGTGTGAAAAGTGTGTCTTGAAATCGAGAAAATACGGTAACAAACTTTTTATGCACAGCAGAAATGCCTCTAAACTAAACGCAGTTTTATTTATGGATATAAAAAAGTCCGAAACTGAAGGTGACATTCGGTATACTTACCTTATACTGAAAACGCAACTTAAGATTGTTTTGTGTTAAGCTGTTAAGTATCGATGATAATGTTATTTGAACAAGGTATTCAGTTTTAATTATTAATTTAAATTTTTGGCCAATAAATACACGAAAATAAAATAATTTAAAACAAGCAGTAATGCATTCCTTACGACGACGTTAATACATAAAATTCAAACATTTTCATTTATTTTTCATGTTTTTACCCCATAAAACAAGCAGCTTAAGAGTAAGTTCTCGATATTTTACAGACCTGATCCCATACTCACACGCTGTTATTAACTCGAGGGCCGCGAAGTTACTAATGAGGGTAATTTACTGAAATGTAATTCCACTTTATTAAAAATGCTACACTATTGCAGACATGTTCAAATATTACTCAACAAATCTCTTTAACAAAATCGACTGTTGGTGAGAAACTCTAAAACACTTTGGTTCAGTAATTCTTTAATGTCGAGTTTAATTTTTCTTGTTGGGATTTCCCACGTGTTCGTCAGCATGACGCGACTTAGTTCTTGATTTGACGTTCTCAATTAAGCTGAACGGTTGCTCACAGCGACAGGTACTGTCACGTACTGACGACATTAACAAAACATGTTTTCTGATATCAGATAACATTTTCGTCACACAGAGTGACACAGTACGTCACAAAACACAGCAGCGGGCTGCGGCGGGGTAAAAACCTCTCGTCTAAGACATTTTACATTTATTCATGACAGATATCTGATACAAAACTAACCACCCGCACAGTTTATAAATTTGTAGTTTTTAAGCAGGCGGTAACAACCACACTTCAGCACTAGTTGTTAATTTGTACAACTTTTCTTAAGGTAGGCCAACGATGTTCCAGGGTAGAATGTACTGAGGTGTTGAGGGTGGCTGTACCTCGTGACCGGAGGTGTGGGCGTGTCGAGTGTGTTCGGTAGCGACTATTAGCATGGCTATTGCTCTGTTATTAACATGAATGAACAAGAGGATCTGCTGTGGGCGACGTTGCTACTGACCGCCCAGCCATCGCTTCTTCTCCACGCCGTCAAGATAAACAAACAAACGCTCGCGCACACGAGCGCTCTCTGTTCGTCAAAATGGGGAAATCAAATATACGCAAATGCACTAAATTTATGGCAATTTTAGGTGTTTAATATGTGTAAATGTGTATTAAAATATTAAAATTCAGTGTTCTGGTTAATTCGGTGATGAACCTTCGGGTTCAGTAAGCCATCTAGTTAGTTAGTTCCTTTATTTAATGCTATGATAGGTTAGGAAACCAGACGAAACGAAATTATTGACATAGAAACTTAAATTTATAAGAACAGCAAGTTATACACTATTAAATAACAAACGATATAAAGAAATTTAATTAAATTACAAGTAAAATGTAGAAATTTAAGAAGAATTAAGAGTTCAGTTGTTCATAAATTTATACAGAACGAGGGGACTAACAACAGACGACATGTGACAAGACTCAGTATACAACAAAATAACAAAACAGACTACAGTAAACAAACCTACGGGAAAAGGGAATTTAGGAAGACCACAGAAGGAAAGTCATGAAACCATTACAAGCAATATGGCCTAATACTTGATGTCATATTATGTCAGCGCAAACGTATCCATTGGAACAAAGAATGGAGTTGGAAACGATTTGTCAAAAATTAGTATATAAACCTGCAGACGCTGAGGTATTTGGTTCAAGAGTGTTAAAAACACCAAAGAGTGATTAACAAATACAGCGAAAAAAGATCTGATATCAGAAGCAATGCTGAAATATTATCAAGGAATTCCGAGAATTTAAAATGAGAACGATCAGACAGACACATCTCAGGTTAATAAACTTAGCTAAAATAGTATTAAAATATATTAAAATTGTCCGTCAATCACAATAAAGTAATATAAGATAATTAAATGGTTAAAATATTATCCTTTGTTCCGTATCGAGTACTCGATTTACATATGGAACATTCTCGACATGTTTCGGCTTTCATAGAGCCGTCATCAGGTGTATGTTATAAACTCTTAATTCAATTACTAATTTTTAATTTTCTTATCATTTCTTCGTTTTTCACATTGTATCAACATTTGTTGTTGTGTGATACAATCGTATTGTCGGAGTGATGTTAATGCTGCGTATATTGGTCTGTGAATTAAAGGATTCAAAACCATTAATGAAATTGAATATAGAAAACAAAATAAATAAATGAAAGTAAACGTATAAACTTACCAGAGAAGTAATATCGAAGTTGTAAATAAAATCACAATATGACGCACCTACAATATCTTATAAACTTAGCTAAATAAATGTCGCAGGCTTAGTGAAAATTTTAAAATATTACAGAAGAGTAAATCAACAGAAATAAACGGCGTTATTCAAACGTAGAAGAATTAAATTAAGAAAAGCATAAAATATATGGAATGCAGGAAGGGCACCTAAAGATTGCGAACACGCAGTAATAATTCATACACACAAAAAGGGTTACAGAGGTAAATTAACAACTTACAGACAGAAAGATCTCACTACTAAATTCAGCACAGGCTACGAAATCTATATGACAATATCAATAGCAAATTTATATCCGATAACAGAAAACGTACAAGAGGAAAAACGTGCCTTATCATGAAACAAACAATAGAGAAATGTAGGATATACTTTATCATTATTCATCTTATTTGTACAAAATTAAAAGCGGATAACCGGTCCACACTAAGCCGCGAAGCATATAAGACATAATTTATCCGTACAATTACCAAGTAGAATTAAAGCCTTTGTAGCAACATTGGAACTACTATAAAAATGGGAAATAAAACCAAATATGAAACTCTAGTAGAATTAATCGAGGGCTGTGACAAGGATGTGGCCTCTTCCCACCAAAGCCACTGGTATTTCGCAGAAAAATTTCTGAACAAAGAGAAATTACTCTCGGAAAGTCAGGCCCAGGAAAATTACTGTGGATTTCATAATTTCGAGAATTAGGTACAGAGTATTAAATAACTAGCCAGATTTTGCCAAAACATTCCTTCCGTACAGCGAACCCCGAGAAAACTACCTATTTTAATTTCT
Source organism: Zootermopsis nevadensis (assembly GCF_977971745.1). NCBI lineage: Eukaryota > Metazoa > Arthropoda > Insecta > Blattodea > Termopsidae > Zootermopsis > Zootermopsis nevadensis. The sequence continues at coordinate 5,898,926 of NW_028259153.1, read as the reverse complement.
TATCTTAATTCCTTATACAGCGGGGCGTTTATCAGAAATTGCAAGTCGTGAAGAAAAACGAATTTTAACAATGTTCATGTTGCATAGAAAACCCCGGGAAAATTATTTTTATCTGAATCGAGTCAATTGGAAGACGAGACACGGAGCAACCAAGAATAAAATGGAAGGCAAATTTTCAATAGCCTCGTAACGCGAACGTAACAAGTTGAATCCTTTCATAATTTAAAGGACGCAGACCTACTTTATTTAAGCGAATAAACATTCCTAAATGCCAGTTTCATTTAATGTTTTACATGCCGGAACATAAACAGCAGTATACTTTAAGACTGTAATTAAATATAAGGGCAAGAGCTGTAAAGAGAATCCCAAACCAGTATTGAACACAACAGGTATTTATTTAAGTATGTCTAAACAGAACGAAGGAGGAGGAGGAGGAGGAGGAGGAGGAGGAGGAGGAGGAGGAGAAGAAGAAGAAGAAGAAGAAGAAGAAGAAGAAGAAGAAGAAGAAGTAGAAGAAGAAGAAAAAGAAGAAGAAGAAGAATGCCTACGGTCACTATCGAAAATTACCACACTCAACTATTAGGGCAACACGACCCCACCAACAATAAACGGAGATCAGTGACCCAGATCCCTCCTGCAAGACGACCACTTTCTATGTTAACCCTAACAGTATACAGAACTAGTCAAACGTTGTTGTTTATTGGAGGTCAGTGGGTCACAGAGGGGTTGAACCTAAATGTACATGCAACTCAATCGAACTGTCGCCACCAGACACAACTACTAGAACAGCTGGTTGTATGTTTCAGCCGGCCAGACATCTGGGAGCATTCCGGATGATCCAGTAGGGAGACGCAGCATCGATTAATCCCCTACGCTGGATCAAATCGACCTGAAGAAATGATATGACCAGCAAGAAAAGATGCAAGGATTTACGATACGCGTTTAAAATTGACGATCAGCTATATTTCTGGACAAAGAGTAGAGAACTGACCTCGTAAAAGGGTAAGATAAGATTTGTGTTGTTACTCAGTCCGTTACCTATTCATAGGATCAGACATGGAAACTCTGTAACACAGATTTGTATATTTTATTTAAAACAATGCAAATAAATGTGTTGGGACTAACTCTAGGGTTCGGACACTTAGTTGCCAGATTACTGGTTAGACGTCACTATCGGAAACTCCTGAGATCAGCCAACTCCAACTTTGATAGGGTTTTCCTCAAAATTACACGTTTCACCTGCACGCCTCTTATACAGCCCTGTCGATGTAAATATAAAAATTACACTCATTGCAGTAAATACCATCCTCAAACACAAGAAAACAGTCACATTTAATTAAATAGAAGCAATAATAATTTAAAAGAACTGCTTTGTCTATTTCCATCCACAAAGTAGACTTCTACAACATAGCTTTCAGTATAATACCTTAAAACAGGTCAAGCCAGATTTCTTACAGTCTCTTCCAATCCAGAATTGTCAATTATCCAATCATACGACAACATCCCTGACGGATATCTTCCAGTTCAAGAAGCGTAGTTAAATAACCAGTGCAGTACAACGAAACAATGTTATCACGTTACTAAGTTAACCCATCATGGAGGTAAGTACATCAAATAATATCAGATGGATTTGGACATTTCGCACACAAATGAGAGATGAAAAATACAATATTTGTTCTGTAAACCTGACCACTTGGGATAAATTGTAAAAAAAACTCTAAAGGATAATACCGTGGGCTGGATTCAGTTGGCTCAAGATCACGTGTATTGCTGGAATCTTGTGGGAAAATATAAGGAATTTTTGGAATCCTTAGCAGTCGGAAAGTTCCTAGACTGACAATACCTCATCAAATAAGACTGCTCCATAGAGCGGGTTAGTACCGGAGCTGCAAAGACATTGAATGCCCATCCGGAGACAAGTCGCACAGAAGTGAGAGAGCATTCCGGTAGAAAAATTCCCTAACATAACTTTTGTAAATTAATTTTTTGATTACTTATAGTTTAATTCTGTATTTAAAAGTGCAAAGTCTCACATCTGATATTAATTTCTTTGAACCTGGAACTGCGTGTCCGACCCAACACACTTTTATTTTTTTATGAGTACAGTACTGATCAGTGCACTTGCAACAAAGGAGGAAGTCAATCTGTTCTGAAGGCAGATGACTCTAGCTGCCGCCCACACCCCAACATGGACCAACAGACGATCGGGATTCGAATCACGACGATGGCTCTCTCTCATTCATGTCTTGCGTGCGTGCGTGCGTGCGTGTTGGGGGGGGGGGGTTGTCACTCATCTGCGGAACAGTGCGCAGACAGGGCGTGTCAGTCACAGAGAACGCTGATGCTCGGCTGCAGTGCTGATCAAGTGATGACGGTTAATGCATGCGAACCATCAGAGATTTCTGGGCATGCGTTAACACACGTATCACAGCAATTAATCAGTCATCATTCCTAGATATGTCTCTTTTTTCAAATTATCATTTTCATTTCATTCTAGCAAGAACTAAAATTGAAATAAAGAACCTTCTTTGAAAGCAACGTTAAGATTGATGTAAACGTTTAATTAAAACTTTTAACAATGTATGCGTTGACGGCACCCCTGAAAATGACGACATTAATGTCAAAATGTGGTGGACTAACGTATCGAATATAATTAAAGAAGTGTGATGATGGATCATAATAGACATTTGTAACACAAAAGAATTTAGGAAGAAAATTATACATTCCAACACCAAAGACACACACATATGCTACGGGTGGGCCCAAATAGGATACCTCATAGAATTTTAAAAAAAAAAAACCTATTGGGCGAGAAATGTACGACATTACAGAAACAGACAAAGAAGGTTGTTTCTGACGTAACACGCCAGGGGTCCGCCTCCAAGCTGGTGATGATAAACAAGTCTCAGCGTACATTTTGGCAATACCAGGACATTCATATGAAACACGGACACGTGTGGACAGTGAAAGACAAATAGATTACACTCAAATCGTACAAAAAAATTAGATAACAAGAAAATGACATGAGAACATAATTAAAAATGAATAAGATAAAAGATTAATACAAATAACAGAGCATGAACGTATGTAAAGAATGGAAGATGGCCAAAATAAGTCCCTAATTATCAGCAGATGGAAGGAACAAACTGGGGAGACGCCGGAACAGGCGACAGTGACAGAAGATGATCTTAAAACTGAGGGGCAAGTGACGGTCAGAACAGTTGTTTGGTGGGCAGACGTCGTCTGGAATGATCTCAGGCACAGTCTACGGATTAAAACGCAAAGAGACAGTTAAATCAGATACTACTTTATTCTGTTCCTTCATTCGTAGACATATAGAAGTTCTTATACTCTTCCAATGCCCCATCTTGTGGTTTGGCTTGTGTTTATCAGTAAGATAACGCACAACATTCCGGAGCTAATGTATGAACAGCTATGCCTCACATAATAGTGGAAGATGTTATCGAAGAACCTGGTACACGTCTTTGTGCTGTCCGAGAACATCTGACGATGAAAATACGAAAGAATTGGAATCTAAAATGTCTGCCACGTCAGGGCTGTAGAGTGTATAATAAATTAAGCGCAAACCCGTACGAATGACGACAATTTTTGACACAACTGCAGGTAAATAAAGTAGAAATTAATGAAAGATTAAATTTATTTGGACCCAGAATGCAGATAGTTGGGCTTTAGAGTTTAATGGGGGTCTACTTAAAAATCATAACCGACAAGAACTGCAAAGTCAATAATTTGTAAATATTAATATATTCCCGAATGTAGGCCTAATACTGTTTAAACAGGAGACTTTCTGCCTATCGTACGTAACACAAGGACATAATGTACACCATTACATTTCATCATCCAAAAAACGACTTCAATTAAATAAAATCATAATTCTTCTTTTTATTGTCATTAGCGTGGTGAAACAAGAAATGTGTACAGACTTTTGTGATGATACACACAGAAAAGTGGAATCTTGGAAGATAATGAACGACGAATGTGATAATAATGGAGATAAGAAAGAATATAAATATCAGATAAATGCCTTGCGACGATGGGAGATGGGTCAAGCTGGCTCAGGATATCCAGATGAAGGCTCTAGCTAGGTTCAAAGTTCGGTTTGTTACCAGGCAGTCTTCTGCTTATTTTGTACGAATATGATGCCATTTTGCTTCCGGAAGAGAACCCGGTGCCCATAGGAAAGGAAACTGGAGGGGTTTAAAAGTGTGGCGAAAAATTCACCATACGATTATCCAAATGATAAACATAAACCACGTATTTAAGATTTCTGTGATATCATTCGGCTACAATTTTTGATCTGACCTTTAACTAACAGAGTCGTTCTTGAAGAAGTTGACATTCAGTCAGTCAAAAAATCCTTACCCTTTACGAAAAACAAAGATTCATTGCCTTGGTTACAAGAGTCCGCCCCAACCTAAACCAGATGAATCCAGTCAACACCCTACCCCTCTATTTCCTTAATTTATTTTAATATAATCATTCCATCTACGCCTAGTTCTTCCAAGAGGTCTCTTCACTTCAGACTTCCCAACAGAAACTGTTCGCGCATTCTCGCCTCGCCCATGCGTTCTTCATGACCAGCACATCTCATCATACTTTATAATATTTAGTGAAGATCAGTCTATAAATAATGAAGTTCCTTACAGCTTACTTCAACGTCCTGTCACTTAAGCCATTCTGGTACAATGAACGACACATGACCGATCCGAGTCAAAACGCATTATCTACTGGAAACTACAACAACATAAATTATTAATGCGCCTAGAGGGAGGTGAACTCCAAGAGTGCAGACATTATATCCATTCACAGAAGATCAAAGTGAGATTCTAAACATTTTACATAGTAAATGGTCCAGGATGAAAATCCACACACTATAAGCAGCAGACGACATCTCGAGATGAAATCTGTCGATAGACAGACAGTGCTCATCCCTCTATGTCTGTCGAGGAGATGTGGGGGTCCGATAGCCCCAATAAGGGCCCGAGCCAGAGCGAACATGACCTGCTTCTCGAGGCCGGCCGCCATCTTTCTATACTGTACATTCACATCCCCACGATAATGCACCTAAGACGATACTTTGGACATCCCTGCCATGAAACAGCTCTGACGAAGGACAATTTGGAGTGTTCACAAACTTGATAAAGGGTGATATTTCAGGTTCTAGCGGCGGCGAATATGGAAATGGATGACTTTTAGGTTGTTGAGTCGAGTACTCTGGTAAAAACATGCCGACGTTTCAGATGTCCTTGTTGCCTCCATCATCACAGCGATCGCCCTGATGATGGAGACAGCAATCACCTCTGAAACGTCAGTAAACTTCGACGAGATTGCATGGCGGAACAACCCAGGAGACCATATCCTATAGTTTTATTACCATGGAAGCCCTAAGTCTCAAATAACCTAGTTTCTAAGCAAAATGTACGCAATGTGAACGCACACAGAGTTCAGGCGGGACAGATATTAAGGGATACTGATGAAATTAAAGCGCCATGTTTTAGAACATAGATGCCAGAAAGACGTTTCGGGGACTGGCTGTGACTTAGTTTTCATGTGAAAAACAGAAAACATTTCTGCCCTGTATGATCTTCCTCAGTACATTAAATATTAAACTTGTAACTTTCGAAATATGTTATTCTTTCTAACAAAACAACAGACGGACGAATTTCGTTATCCTCGCCGAATCCATCATGACGCTATAATCGTCACGTCACGTGTTGAGGAGAACATTTCAAACTAAGAAACAGGAAGGGGTAAGAGACTGGTCATAATTGAAAGATGTTAATGACGTGCTTAATCGTCTGTACTCGTCACCAAATATTAGCAGGACGATCAAATATAACAGGATTGAAAGGGAGAGGCACGTAGTACTCATTCATGAGACATTAAAAACGCGCACGGATTTTTGGTCGGAAAACCTGAAGGAAAGCGAGCACTCGAAAGGCCCTGGAGTACAATGGAGGATAATATTAAAATTGTTCTGAGACATCGGCTGGGATGTAGTAGACTGGATTGTGGGACAGGGACCAATGGCGCGCTCGTATGAACAAGGCAATGAACCTTCGAATTTCATAATGGCGGGGATATGTTGAACAGCAACTGACTGCTGGCTTCTGATGGACTCTGTTCATGAACTATTGCTGGCAAAGGAACGCGGCAACAAAGTGGGGAAACGAGAGAAGGGTCTGGTCTGTTTTACTAAACACACCATGAAAGAAGAAGGTAAAACGTGTGGCAGGAGGGGGCGAAGGGAGGGGGCATGACGTGTTATCATCAAGCAGGTCTGTGTTGAGAGAGACGGAGTTGTGATCGGTTATCAGCAGAAAACATTGCGGGGTGGAAAATAGCTTTCTGAGCGCACCCAGTCAATCTACACCAGGAGATCTGCCCGGCTGGCCTTGCCAGCGCTATCGGAGGGCGTTATCGCCAGCCAGTTAATGGCTCGATACAGTGCTGGCCAAGTTCTAGAGAACAGCGTGCGGGTTTACTCAGGCACTAGCTCCACGACCGCAACACAAATACGTTCTTCCATCGCTTTTAGTTCTCTCTTCACAGAACAGCGTTAACTATGTGTGAACGGACGAGAAACAGAAAGGCATTTCACGATGCGTGTTTCTTGGGGCGGAGGGTAAGCGGTTTGGTGTACTGTCACAAACAAAAGTGACTTTAAAACTTTCGGGGCGAAAGAAAGCTATCAAATCCTTTCGGGCGACCTGCTTTGTCAATGTGGTGTCATAACCAACGTTTCGGGTCAGTGTTGACTATGATCTTGGCGATTAAGCAAGTCACCGAAACGTTGGTTTTACACTCAGCATGGTTCTAATGATCCCTAAATGACACCAATCGACATAATTTTTATGTGGACCTCGAATTTCTAACACAACTTTTGTCAAGTACGGGGTTCAGTTATTTCCACTTAATTTGTCAGAAATTCGGCAGGACAATTCCTTGTATGCGGGATCGGCCCACGTTAAGGCACACTTGAAAAGTCGCGGAAATATATTAATTCCTCTCGCACAATTCGAACCAGCGATCCGTGAGCCATGGCAGACACCCCGCCGAGCCAATCAAGTGAGGGAGTCCTCGTGACGCCAGACACCCGCCCACGCAAATTTAATTGACTCGTGCAAATGACGTCACTGGCGCTATTTTCAAAGATCAGTTGTGACGTCGAATAGACAAACGGCAAGTGTTAACACAGTGAAAGGATGAGAGTTGTTGCGATGTGTTCATTTCTTGACGTCTTAGATTCTCAGACTGCTCTCCGTGACGAGAGATGGATATGCTGGTTACACTACATTAATACATTATCGCGATGGGTTAGGAAGAAATAACCCCATTCTTTGCAAAGCATACCAAACTTATTACAACTCTGATGCAACGAGGGTGACGAATTGAACTTCAAGGGGCCGGTCTCAGCAGGGAGGAGGGCTTCATACACGGAGAGAAAAGCGTATGTTTCTGCCATCGTTGAACACCAAGTTCATAGTGTATTACTGTCCACAGATCGCTTCCGATCAGTCACGTAAACTGACACGCCACGTAGCGGTGCGATGTCTGCATGCCGCCTGTGGGATTGTGTGACGACATCCCGTAAGACCTCATTCAAAGTCACGTTTCGCCGCGACAGGTCTGACTCACCAGCAGAAACAACACGGTAATGTTCGTAAAAATAGCATAGTTTTATTTACTCTTTGGAACACAGTAAAAACGACATGTAAAACATGATTCAACAATCAGTAACTGTGAACTTTGTATTGTCGGTCTTGTATTTCAGCTGAAGTTTGTGACGGTGAAGTGTTCTCTTCGCGGCACGGACTAAATTATTAAATATTATTTAGACGAGCTTCAGCTACAATGCTTAAATGTCGCTCTAAAAGCATGGGAGGTTATTTTGGCGTTTGAGAAATGGCACAAAGATATCGGATGCCAAGTTTGTGAGGAGTAATCACTAAGTATTTCTGCGTGGGGGTCAGCCACGACAATCCCGGAGAAAATCAAGTCGGTGGGATTTGTTTCCGGAGACCTGCTGTGTTAAATGCGCAACTACAAATAAAATTTCTTTTGCGAAGAAACAAAAAATGGCCAGATGAAATTCGAAATCGTCGGTAAATGCTTTATTGACAGCTCTAAACGGTGCCCAAACCAGGTCAGGTACGGGCGCGTACAAATCTCCAGCAAATGAAAACAATCCTTCCGTCACGAATCTGTACCACAGAAACTTACATTTACAAGACCAAAGTTCTTGAAGCGATACGAAAGAATATCTTGATAGTACGCGCTGTGGCAGGGAGTGTACCTGGCGCGATGTGCTATCACTAACTGCTGAACAACACTGCCACGTTAGAAAGGTTTTTCGTCGTCCCACGGACGGACCAGCCACAGTTTTGATGGCGGCCCCCGATAAGTTAGTCCACCCGGCGCACTCTGGCCGATGCGAGATAACAGAACTTGCTCGCTATATAAACAGAACTGTACAGCTCAGCGCATGAGTTTCGCAACAGCTTCCTTGAATTCTGTTACGTTTGTGTTCCAGAAATCTTCGTTCCGAGAATTTTAATACTTATCGGTCAATACATCATGTTTCTTCGTAATCTGCAACGGGAACGCTAAATTGTGGGATAAATGAGCGGAAACAGGAAAATGTAAGTAAACATCCAAAAAAGCGTTTAAAGTAAGAGACAGAAACGAAGAAATAAACAAAGACAAAAGAAAGAGGTATCAGGAGAATTAAAAATAAAATCAAACGAGGGAGAAAGAACCAAAGAATGGATAAAATAACAGCGAGAGGGAAAAATAAATAATCCCGGAAAAGAAATACCGCAACAAAAACCAGTAGGGCTATGGCGCGAAGTATAACAAAACAAAAGTAGGAGAAAAACGAGAAACGAATGCAGTGCATGGAAATACACACACGAAACCAAGGAACGGTTCTGGGATATTTAAGCTTTTTGCGTTATAAAAATACCCGTCAGCAAAGGCTACTGCGTAGTGCTAAGTGCCGCAGCTTCATATTCGAGAGGTCCTCAGTTCATATCTCAGCTACAAAAGACTTCGGTATCTTTCCTCATTCTCGGATACCATCTTAAGAGCTTACTCTCGATATCCTTTCTGATTCGTCATTCACGAGGATTTCCCCATAATCATCTTGACGTTATCAATATCAGCATAAGCAGCGTCGTTAAATAAAATTCAACGAAATGTAAGAATATTTTAAGGCAGTATTCCGCACCGGTGTGCAACCACAAGGTTTCTGGTGTGCCCTCAATTTTGTAAGAAACTGTACATTCGCACGTCATAGTTAGAAAAAGGCAATACGTTATCTTTCGAAATTAGAATTCGTAAACACACACAGGTTCATCATCCACACACACTTCTTCAACGTGTTTGCATTATTACAGGGCAAGTATTTATATGTTGATAATATTTATGATCATGTATAGTGTCATGAAGGGAAATTTTGTGTCTTTGACAAATCTTGGTGTGCCGCGTTCAGGCACACAACAAATTTTCTATAAGTTAGAAATGCTGTATCCTTTACGCACCACTTCAAGTGTTTGCAAGATGAACTCTGATATATTAATCAGAAGTATAATTGTTCTTTTGGACTTTATCCATCGCCCATGGGCACTTAATTAAAACCACAACGTTTCGAAAATCCTTCTTCAGGTGACAAATTGGAAGACAAAACCTAAACTGCAGGTACAAGTGACTGAGCTAGTCCAAACATAATAGTCGGACATAACTCGACCAATGGACAGACAATATACGGTTTTGTCCTTATAATGGTCACCATGAGATGGAAGTAGAACAGACTTCCGAAACGTCGTGGTTTTAATTAAACACTTTCAGACGAATAAAGTCCATCAGAATAATAACAAATTTTGTGGTCCGACGCTATTAGAAATCCTTCGATTAATCAGTGACATTGTAAATGAAATAACTTTGAATCTGTTAAAGTTGAAAAATTTATATAGTCATACACAAACAACCACTCATTATGACAACATCAATTTCCTTCGTCTTTTGCAGTGAAATCAAACGCAGGAGATCTCTAAACTCTGGGGGTTCCGCACAAAACTTTACCTAGTTCCGTCTAAGACAATAATATTAAGTGATCCCACCAATAAAAACTTTCAAGTAAAACAATTAGAACAAAATGATAAAACCAAAAAGTAGAATTTGAACATACTTAAAATTATAGTTAACATAAAACCCCCTAATATAAATAAAAATAAAACATTTCTCTAATGGTATATTTCGTTGCAACACCAACCTGGCGCAACCATTATCTACAACCTAAATTGTGAATTGAGGTTACATCAGCAAAGACGTGAGAGATCATATACAAAATAAATCAGAAACACTGACTTTAATAAATGAAACTGAACGAGTTAATTAACCCTTTCAATCCGAACCTAGTCTAAATAATATTAAAGAGATTCAGACCACACGTCAAAAGAAATCACTGCACTTTTCCATTACAATGATCAGCCTCTTACTGCTTTCTAAACCGGTTTATTTTTAAAATTATGAGAAACCCTACAAATACAATATGCTGCGTTAATTACTATTAAAGTAGATGGTACATACGTATAGCTGCCACTCGGCTTTAAAGAGTTAAAGAATGTTCCAACTGTAAAATATTTACATATATATGATACCTAGTTCTGCTAAACGTCGTTAATAAATGATATATATAATATGTATGTATTTATATTATTTGAACCAGAAAATTCAACAAATTGTTCGCTAAACTACAATGATTCCTTTCTGCGTGCTTGAACTCAAGCGAAAGTCTGTCCGGTCGACCAATAACGCGTAAAGTTCGCTTCGCGGCTACCCTGTCTAGAAATTTCGCTGGAATATAAGAACCCGCGTGTTCAGACGTTCATTATCTGCAGTAGGTCAGTAAGACAAAAAAGTGGCAAATTATCTTCATACTCAGGGCTGACTGCTGTCTGGTGATATCGCGACACAAATTCTGAAACTGTTTTCAAATACCTATCATCACTGACACGATTTGAACTCTTCTTTGGCGTTGTATTTTGACCATCGGCTGTAAACAACATAAAAGTACAGTTATCCAACTACGCGCCATGTAGGCGCTCAGGGGGAGCTCCTGCCCATTCTCAACCTCGGCGCTAGATGGGGGTGAGTGGTCAGGATCACGCCCCGGCCGGCTTTACACCTGGGTAAGGACCCCGGTACCCATTGGATAAGAGACTGGATGTGCCCCAGAGCGGGTCTGGACGCAGAGGCTAAAAGAAAATCCTCTGCTCCTGTCGAGGATTGAACTCCGATCACCGGCTCAGGCTATACGTGATATAAAGTTTAACAAAGAATTAACAAACTGATAAGTCCAAAAATTACTACAATAATAAAATATACCACTGTCTAAAGCCCCTCTTGAATGTTCGAATTTAGAATTAACTTCTGAAATTATGAATTTTAGAAATCTGGTATAACTCCCTGGACAGGGGATCGGCTCATCACATAATATACAGACAAGCGGGAAAACATTCGAGCATCGAGTGGGATTCGCCCACGATCCCATCATTCGAGTGGTCCAGGACAATGCAAGGAAAATGCATTAAGTTGAATTATTAATAGTCAACTCTCATATGATATTCTGAACTCTGTATGGTTCTCTCGAAGTGTTAAGACACGCATTAAAATGTATCTGAAGTAGATCCCACTCGACTTCATCACCACCAGTTGAAGGCACAGTAAACGTAAAACAGTAAATACGTGTACTAATAATATATTAACTTTAATTTTCGTCAAATATACATTTTAAAAGCGCTATTTGTGATGACTTCTTTCATTTTTAGAATCTGAGGACTAATAAAGGGCGGTATTTTTAATAATATTTTAATACCGTTGTGGACCATAAATGAACACTGATGTAAGATGAAACCTTCACGAATGACATGCATTTACAGTACAACATACCGTAAATCACGTGTCTAAATGTTATCCATTAGCTTGTACTCTTTTTGAAACAAAATTTTCTTCGTCAGTGTAACGTACTGTATAATTTCGTGTTTCATGTTTTTAATTTCAAGTTTCTACTTGTGTACGTTCCGTTTTCCTTCTTCCTGTCACGCCACTGATAACACAATCGGCTCAATATCGTCTTTATCAACATTTCTCTTGGAAAAACCAATCGTTGTTGTGCTTCTCTCCTTCTGGTTTATGCATCGTCTCCTTTCTCGTGGTAACATACATTTCTGTTCTACACCTCACAACTATTAATTCCTATGGATGTCAGTCGATATCGGATTGTTTAAACAATTTAGGGTATTAAAATTCCTCAAGAACATATTTCAACCGTCTTAAAAATTTATTTATTTTAAAGATTTAAACTGTAATATAAAACGTATACCGTTACTCACATATGAGAGTCCTTTCTTCGTAATAACTAAAGGAAATTTTTCGGTATTTTTTATTAAATAACTAATTTTATTCTATTAAGAACTTATTCGATATATAAATACATCAGACTTAAAAAAAAATCCACTATTATTATCGTGCTAATTTATTACCACTGTTGTCTTCTTAAGTATTGTATTCCCTTAAAGACCACACACTTCCTAAGTTATATTATTTCAAAACCCGACATGTTGCTCGGATTAGGAATTTACAGGAAAATAAAATAGAAAGATGTCTTTGCATTGCTGCGTGTTCAAATCTGCACACTCATCATATTAATTCTTACATCCCATTCGAAGTTACATAATCCATGTCGCTGATAATACTATCGTAAACGCATCTAAGCTATACGAACAAAAATACAGTTGTTTGTATAAATTCGAATTAAATATTTACTATCAGTTCCGCATTTTATTCGTGTAAATTTGAAAGAGGTTTAAAAAGAAATCAAATACGTACTCTGAAGTGCACACTTTACATAAATTTATGTTTTGTGATCTGGACCGTAAAACTGCGCAATTCTGTATTTTATAACTATAAGTGCCTGTGTAAACCCGCTGGCATACTTTGATGTGAGACGTCCAACCGTTTCGGCGATGTTCGCTACTTTAACGGCCGAAAAACGTCGTCGGATGAGAATCAGAAACGGTTTCTTATTGGATAACAGAAGAGTAATCCTATACAAATATTCCGTGTTTGTTTTGAGGCATTTAATCAAAAATCATCTATTTAAATTATACATTTGGAAGTTATTTATAATATTCCAAAATGGTTTAAATTCAAATCAGTTTCGAATAGATGCCCACACAAGTTGAAATAAGACAAATATTTTTTATGATAATGATACAGTAAACGTTGGGCAGGTATGTTTTCAGGCCGCACAGAATATTGTGTTAATCTGCCGGGCGGATGTGTACGTGACCTTGACTTTGAATGAGATAGCAGATAACAAGCATAAGGAAAGGCGCTATCTGGATGTGCAGACATCAGTTGCAGCCACCAGGTGGGTCCAGAGATGGCAGACGCAGATACAAGACAACTGCCAACATATTTTCTGAGAAACGCTTGAACATTTATTTCTGAGGAGAGATTTATCAGGGTCAACTCTCAAAATAACCCAAAATCATTCGGTTTCTACCTCAGAGAAAATACATCGCACATCCTTAAAAATTAGTCAGTTTATAAAAATGATATTGGTACGACCTGTTCCTTATTGCACGAACTGTAAGTCCTGTCTTCTTCTCGAGAATTCCTCTACTTTTATAGTAACTAAAGTTCATCACCGTGTTCACAAGAGCAGATCAGACCACTCCGAGACTTCGCGTAACAGTTTACATGCTCCCTGCTCAACCCCCAAGCTAGAGGACCATTCCTTGCCAGATTTCCGTGACCGTATTCGTAACTAGCCTCTGTTTGTGAAGGCCATCTCGTCCAATCGCCACTACCAAAATAAAAACGGACACGTAACATTTTATATACAAACTAAAAAACGTGTCGAAATACGCCACGGTTTGGTAACAAATGCGACTTTGTACAAAGACACTGTTCAGATTTGCAGACATGCGGAATATTTACAGCCATAGGAAGAACATTTCGTTGCGAATATTTATAAGTTGTGAGACAAGATAAAACATTACTTCGACTGTATATTTGGTATACGCCTGTGGCCAGTTGTGTGGGTACATACAGCTCGAACGCCATGCTAGTACGAGGGAACCGCCAAACTACGACCCTGTGTGTAACCACCTCACTGTTTATTCATAGCAAAGTTAAAACTTTGGCCTTAAGTTTGCAGGGCGGACTGAGAGATAAGGTACGTACTGTATATGAAAACTTCGAGCTCAATTCCTTCTCTATACTTTATTTTATAAATAAAAGAGAAAATAGATACGCCATCTCGACTCTGAAGTTATTCTTTCTTACAAAGTTGCCCTGGCCCAAAGTCACAATTTATTCCCGCCATCTGCCAAGACCATCACATCTGATAACTCTGATGGGTTGGTTCACACAGCGTGCGACGGCTTGCCCCGCACAGGCTGTCTTGCTGACAACTGTGCCATTGACAAGCCACTGTGCAATATACACTGTTTACGCTTATAAACAGGATCCTCCCTTCCACACACTTTCAACAACTAAAAATAAATCTGTCTACATAAATATTTACAAACAATTTATTCAGACAGGCGACATCCTTAGGCACATCATCAGACCTTCTTATACATTTTAATAAGATGCAATACGTATTTAATGTTTGTGAATATTATACAATATTTCAATTAAAATTCAGGATTATATTCCAAAAAGAGCAATGTAAAATAAAAATTCGTTCTCTTAAAATAAAACTTTTAAATTTTTAAAGTTCTGGAAAGTTTAAAATTTGTTGTGATAGTTTAAAAAAAGATGCTCTGAAGATTAAAATTCTATATTTTTGGAATAACAGATATCTCGTTCGTCTTAGAGAAAAATTTATTTCCTGAAAAAATATATTAATATATAAACTTTAATTTTGTTAGAAAGAATTACATGCAAAGCCTAGTAAGTAGAACGGCCAATAAGATTTAATTAATTCCGTAAAGGACTTCATGCGTTTAAACAATGAACTTCACGGATTCCTTATCAAGACAGCCCATTGACGGCGTTCTGCCCTCTTGGGGCGAAGTCACGAGTGCCCATAATGGGCAGGGTTAGTTTTAGTTTTGGTTGGCTGGAATAATTGTTGGGTAACAATGGGACCCAAGAACTCCACTGTTGTGTAGCAACAATGACAGGTGCAAGAACGCCTTTGGAACGTTGATGTACACCAAAGAGTGCGTATATCCAGATTTTCTTCAGCATAGCCTCTTATTCGAAAACTCTCCTGGATTAGCCGAGGGAAATCAGGAAAACAGCAGGTAACCCGTCCGAGATGTGAACCGGGTTACTTACCGGACGTTTACTGAAAGACATGTTTGTTTGATTTTGTGGTTTGATTTCTGTTTGAACATCTGATGCATTATATCATGTTCCGCGACTTGTGTGAAATATCTTGATTACCTCTCAGTCTATCGTTTTACAGTCTATAGGGACCGAGGAAAACCACGAAAAACCTCAATCATAATAGCCGATCTCCGGGCAGAGTTAAATACAGGACCTCTCGCATACGAAGCTGAAGTTCTAACTACTCCTCCGGAACATACGGCAAGAAATGAATAGTAAAACAGATTTTACAGTGACCGTATTTTAATATGATAAAGATTATTTTTCAAATTTCCTAATACCGGAGTATAAATAGTCAAGTCTCTGTTTTAAAGGAAGAAAACAGTTAAAATGTTTATCTACTTTTGAAGGTAAGTTACGTGATAAAAAGGTAATTCGAAGATATAAAACTCATTGAATAATGATTACATAAAAAGGTTAATTAATGTAATCTAATCTCCTACTTCTCAGTTCTAATATTTATTGATTCTATAAATGACATAAAACATTACAGAACTCAAAATAAACCACCTCACTTCGTAACACGCTGTTGTACAAATATGCGTGGACACGACATGAACTTCAGAGCATTAACTGATGAACATGTACAATAAATCGATTCGTAAAAAGAGAAAGACATACATGTTTCGTGATAAACTTAACGATATATTAAGATTTTCTATCTTAGGCATTCAACGTTTGATTATGGCTTTATCAGTTTTAATGTTTTCTTAACATTGAATCCAATCACGCTGGAATGTTAACACTGTTGACTTTGCGTTGATAGTGGATGTGGTGAGAAATGCATACAAGACAAGACTGTATGAGGAAAGTGTGAGAGAGAATGCTTCGGAAACGAAGCCGTTGACAGGACGACAGTATTAAAATGGAGCTTAAGAACAGGGTTTGAGGATGCAAACTGCGTTCATTTGGCCCATGACAGGGACATGTAGTGAGCACGTGCGATAAATACTCGAGTCCCTTTAAAATAATGCGAGTTTCTTGTCCTACTGAGCAACTACTTATTCAGAATGACTCTGCTCAGTGTAATTAGATAGGTTTAAGAAATAATGCATTATCAGCAGCAATTATGATTTTATCGATTTGAAAAAATGCGACCTTTCACGTCGGCCGAACTGACATTTCTGTAAGCTTCGAATCGCATTGACGCATTGATGTCACCTGTTAAAGAAATGTCATATGCATTTACTGTCTTTTGTAACAATTTTTATGGAAGTTAAAACCTTCACAAGCTACTGCATTATTTCGAAAGACAAAACCCCAAAACTTCTGATTGTGTAAATTTCTCCAGCAACCTAAAAATTCTCACGATCACCGCGTTCTCTAAAACACCACAGAAAATTGAAAGTTGTCTCTTAATCTATATTTTCTTCCCTTAATGAAAATAGGCATTATTTATGCCCTAAGAATTAAAAAAGCAAATCCAGTAGTTCTACATGAAAGATCGAAAAATCTTACATTTAGAATTGCTTATATAAGTAATTTCATTACTTCGGAATCATAAAGACATATCCTACCACCTAAGTTTGCCACTTGTCAAAGTTAATTTCAGGAATAATTGAAAATAATGAAAAACGTGGCGGAGGAACCCCATATTCGCAAAATGCTGTCTTCTTCAGGTCATCCCGAAGTAGGTTTACGAGAGCTAAATGTTCGTTATCCTGAGATATTGTTACCTAACCACAGAGTAGCAGATCGTGACGGAAATAAGATACGATTTTCCGCACCTTCAAGCATTTGTCAATGTCAACGTCGTTATCAAATCTATGTTCGGTATCAGTCACAAATATGAAATTCCAGAACAAATATTGCGAATGACACATGATAAATTTCCTCAAGCGGATATTGGCCTAGCAGGATTTCACTTTTTAACAATTTCATCAGAAATATTTTTTCTTTAGTATTTCTCCTCTGTTTATAACGAAATGGCTTTCACATAAGAAGCGTCTGTCTGTCTGAGATTTCGCAACTGCTAACGTCTGAGCCAACACGATGATGAGGTGGGTTGCGAGTGTAGCACGCATGGGAGCGATGACAGATCTATATAAAGAAATGGTCGTACAACCCGAATGGAAAATATCATTTGTTATTTACAAAGAAGTTACTTTTTTGATTTTCGTCTTTTATGTTAAGAACCACCATGAAAAGAGACAGTCTTGTAAATTTAAAGTACGACGTGTAAATATCTAATTACTATTCTTACTGGAGGTTAGGGTATGAGCCGGGATAGCTCAGTCAGTATAGTGAGTAGCTACGGGCTGGACGACCGGGGTTCGATCCCCGACGGGGGCAGAGGATTTTTCCTCTAGCCTCTGCGTCCAGACCGGCTCTGGGGCCCACCCAGCCTCCTCTACAATGGGTACCGGGGTCCTTTCCCGGGGATAAAGCCGGCCAGGTCGTGATGCTGACCACTCACCCCCATCTAGTGCGGAGGTCAAGGAAGAGAGGAGCTATACCTCCACTCACCCCAAACGCCTTCATGGCGTATAGTGGGACAAACTTTACGTTTTACTGGAGGTTAGGGTGCAGGGCAGTGATGATATTCGTTATTGCCCATTGTGGTCTTCTGGGTTATGACGTCATGTGGAAGAGAAGCCATACACAGTAAGACTTAAGGTTTTCACATCGGTGAGTATGAAGATTTCTGTTTTCTGGGTTGTTGCGCCGTGTGGTCTGGTCGATGTTTACCAATCGCCCTGATGACGGTGGCAGTATGACCTCTGAAACGCTGGTTAACATCGACCAGACTACACAGCGCAACAACCCAGAAGACAGAAATTTTCATACTCTGATGACGGAGGCAGTATGACCTCTGAAACGTTGGTAAACATCGACCAGACTACACAGCGCAACAACCGAGAAGACAGAAATTTTCATACTCTGATGACAGAGGCAGTATGACCTCTGAAACGTTGGTAAACATCGACCAGACTACACAGCGCAACAACCCAGAAGACAGAAATCTTCATACTCTGATGACGGAGGCAGTATGACCTCTGAAACGTTGGTAAACATCGACCGGACTACACAGCACAACAACCCAGAAGACAGAAATCTCCAAGCCATACACACATTCGAAACGCTGAGAACCAGCATCGCCACAACCCATAAAAACACAACCGGCACATAACCTCAAATCTCATATTATTTGTTACTCCCGTTTTCTACAGTGTTGCCAACCACAGTCTTTTCAACACCCCACAAACGGTTCGTGAGTGCTCTATTTATGTAAGACTTGCGGGTTTTTTAAAAGAACCTAAAAAATCGAAGGTACGAACCATCTCATCTCAAATTAAGGAAGCGTGGTGCTCATTATAACAAAGCAACACTTAAGCTGTCTTCCTGGCGTAAACTACCGGGAGTAGCAACTCTACATTCATTACAACAGCGACAGACTAAAAGGGCTGTTTATACAATAGAAACTTGCAAGGTCTCATACCTTCCCCAAGTCATGGCCCACCCACAGTAATAAACGCCACCCCCACCCTTTACGAGGACAACTAGTATTAATACTCATAAACGCACCACGGACTTCCAACTGGTAGCCAGTCACGAGTTATCCCGACTCATATTTAAAAAAGAAGGCCACACCTGAGCGTAGTCCTGAAAATAAATGTCGGTACGTTGGCGCGCAGTTACAAGTTGAAAGTAACAGACATGAACCACGATATAAAGTCGTTGCAGTTTACTATTTTTAAATGCAGAATGCATCAGTGGGCAGAGCCACAAATAAACATGATATAGTATGGGGATTTTACTAAAAGTTCTAGTGCAAACAATATATTAACCTCTTTACTACATAAATATTTAAAGTCTCCAGAGCGACGTACTCCGTATCTTGTATTTATGAGGAGGGGACAAGAAGACACTCCTCTTTCCTCGCTAAAGCCACGCCGCTAGTGCATACAAACTTTAATGCCTTTAAAAGTGGTAGGGCAGAACTTCGACATTCGAAATGCAACAGGCGTCGTCCTGGTCCCATACCATAAGGCGCGTGATGTCCAGGAAACCTTCCGGTCTACACTCCGAAGAATTCTGATGTTCCCTTCCCCTGGCAGTGTCTGCACCACAGCATCAGTCAACTCGTGCCTTTCACAACGCAAAGCGTCGTCGTCGGAAAAATATTAACACGACGTCAATAATCGAGATTACTTTGCAATAAAACGGAGTCTGGTTATATCGCAGGGCTGCAGCCACACCTCATAAACCACGTGGCTGACGAAAAATAATCACGGCTCTGACAAATTTTAACGGTGTAACGTGACGAAATGCCATGTCGCACAACCAACAGCCATTAAAGTCAACTGATTTGTGTTTGTTTTGCTTTGGTCTGTACGTTTTCTCATAGCTTTTTCAAGTCTCAAGTAGACTGGGTAGGCGGGAACCGTTGCAATAAATTGGCTGAAGTGTTTTATACAAACTCTGAAGATACGACCTATACTCCTCCACACAAAATCCCACGTGTTTAGCCATTACGATTATCAGCAGGCCTACCAGTAGTCTCTCCGTCTGCTGTCGGAAAGTTTAAAGATTTAAATAAAACAAAAGTGCTATTTGTATCCCATTTTGTACGGCTATAAGAAGAACGCAGATTAAGAATTAGATCTGAGGTGCTCGCGATAGTTTAAATGTGGATCGAGATCTTCTAGGGTGTAACGCAGTTTTGTAGTGGTTCCTCAATCTTCGAGGTAAATGGATGCGATAAGCTTTATCATAAGGGAAGAGGGCATTAGGAATACTAGGCGAAGACCTGATGATATCAAAATGGATCTCAAAGGATAGGAGGGTGTGGACCTCCTGGCTCAGGATGGATGTCACTATGGCGGTCTCCTTTAAACACAGCAATGAAAAACGTCGGGATTCATAAAAGTGGGAGGTTGGGATTTATTGACAAGCGAAGATACTATTTGCTCAAGAAGGGCTTTTCCCCATGGAGTTCATTTGGTAACACTTTTTAGTTGCTTAAACCCTATAAATAAGCTTACCTGTGTTTAAACACAAATCAACGGTTGTAACAGCGTTAATCAACTGTCATATAAACATAAGTTTGTCGCCGTTCCTAGTTTAAAATATATATTCTCTCTTCAGTCTGATTAACTACTGAAATTAGCAGCGCATGGAGAATCAAACATGGTGGCAATATTCGGAATGAACAACCTCCCTCCCACTCATAGCTGCTGCAAGCAATGGACTGCGCCCTTTAAGACGCAAAACTAATAAACATTTCTGCTCATAACTGATAGCATTGATGAATATAAATAAGGGAGCTGGGTTTCGCCTTATCTCACCAGCACAGGGAGGGGGACTATATTTCTGCAGTACGAAGCTGCGGCGGATGGATATTTAGATATTCTAATAGTGACCGATAAGAGAGCGAGTGAGAGAAAGAGACTGCTGCTTGGCCTGGTGCGATAGTGGCGCTGCCAAGCGGTGGCAAGGCGCAGATAAAGACGCGGTACTGGCTGCGTGGAAGAGGTCTGATAACAGCGGTGCTGGTGCTAGACGGGTTGCAGAGATAGCAGCGTCTCAGGAGATGAGGAATGGCAGAAGTCCAGGTCATCACGTTATTGTGACAATCATTTGACAAGTCCTGTATCTCGTTCAGCCGCTCTACATTTCAATAGCAATCTTAATATTGTGCTTCCTAGATAATGTTCTTCTGGATTATTACACAGAGGCCTATTGGTGAAAAATTCATCGTGTAGGACTCAAAATTTGTCTTAGGAAATTTGCTACTTCTATATGTATCTGCCATCTCTTCGATTATTGCATTTTAAAACGAAACAGTTATAAAACCATGAAAATATCCCATGCTATTTGTCTCTGCTTAGAACATTGGCGGTCCGATTTATAACACAGAAATAATAAATAAAATGATAAATGCAAATCCTTCATTCTAAAACAGTCACTGTCTCTTTTAATTCAAGCGGCTAATACGTACTTCAATGAAGTAAATAAAAGCATATGACGTAAATATTTTATCACACTGTTATAAAATCTTAGTGTTAATGACGTGTGCCTAAAGGCACTTCAGTGACAGCCTACGATAACCGTTGGTGCATAGGAGTACAGACAACTCTCGGTTTACAAACGTTCGATTTACGAACATTCGCTATAACGAACGTCACAATTCATTCAAAATTTCTTAAAGTCGCCAATAGATAAGAGTTCCTTATAAAACGAAATGCCAAACGTATAGTAAACATAAATGTAAGATTTAAATAAATAAACTTTTAAATAAGTATTTATTACAATAATTATGAGAAAATTATTATATGATAATTAGTACAATGTTTTAATGCTTTAAAATGGCTCCTAACGCATACGATACGTATCGTAAAAGCCCAGGAATGAAAGATACACATAACGAACAACGTCTTGGAACGGAACTCGTTCGTAAACCGAGTGTTGTCTGTAAAACAATTTCAGCAAGGGGCCCTTACAAGACCTAAAAAATTATCACTTGCTTCACCGTTGCGTGACAGTGATTCTCATACCAACAGTATCTGGAGTGCACAATATCGGTGACAGAGCGGCTTCAAAACACCTCTGTCAGACTCAAATTTTAATAAATCTGAGTTCGACGCGGCAGTTGCAAACTAACGCAGCTAACACTCTATTCTAACAATTGGTCCTTGCCCAACTACGATTTAATATGGCCAGTCAATTTTGCAATCATCGGTGTCAGCGTTTTCTTTATTAAAGTCTCTTGTGCTGGTTTTCTTTCAAGGGCCTGGTATTGAAATAAGAGCTACCGCAATGCACGATGTGCATTAACCGACTAAGAGCCACTTACTGCTTAGAATGTGCACGCACGGCCTCGGTAAAAGTGCTTTAATGAAGTACAGTCACATTCAGAAACGAAGGTGTGGAGAACAACATAACGTTTGTCGTGGGAGACTGCATAACAAAACGTTCGAAGGCATACCCACCCTAAATAATGCCGAATGGTGGAATGACAAATGAATTGTGAATTGGTAGAAGGCACTGTCCAACATTAATTTGGAGGGAACGAGCAATACTACTAACAACCTTGGTCACGACAGTCGGTGTCCGGAACCTCCAGATCGAGATCTGAACATGAAACCTCCCGATTACGAACCAAAGACCGCTAAACACTCCGTAGCGACGGATAGTTTAACAAACTCAGTTTCCAAGTCGTGTATCACGGAATAAGTTGGGCGTATCTGCACCAAGAGATCCAAAAACTGAGGACAGGACTTGGAAGGCATCCGGGACCAGTTTTATAGTTTCCAGATTAACACTGCGGTGCGCATTTAGCTAACCTTTTATAACACGTGTTTAATGAAACAACGGGTATTGCTAAAGCGTGCGATATGAGCATTGGACGTTTTGCAAAGAATCACTGGTGAGGGCAACGTCTTATTCTCTCTCTCTCTCTTTCTGCGCGCCATACGCCTATGTTTCTGTCAGTCGCTTTATCTGCTGTCCCCGAGAAACCCAGAAAACCTAGCTATTCCGATGCAAAAAGTAACTTAAATCATATAAACTGTAATGTTATATTACTGAAACACGTAGGTGATCGTTTTAAGCTAGCGACACAACATTTGAACGTGCGTAGCGTCCTTGCATTTGCGTGGATTCAAATTAAATCCATCAAAAGTATAGCCAATAACTCATCTATGATTAGAACTGGTAACTTTCAGAATTAAGTTTCTGAGTGAAACCTCTGCATGGTGATGGATCGTGACTTGTTCAGAAGTGTTACACCACGCGACGAGGCGAGGGAGTGGGGGGTGTCTTGAACATTTTGGCAAATGAGTATGCAATTTACATTGTGCACCGTCTGCCCCCCCCCCAAATTATCTAGTCAGTAATGGTTAAGGTTACTCTTTCATTGCCATTAGTGACCATGGGTTAAAAATCAAAAAGATGTATAATTACAAGTCACAACAAGCATCCAAAAACTGGCTAACAAAATAACTTGTCCTGGCTACACTACATCATGTCTCTTCTAATTGCGTGAACAGATGAGCCTAAAGGTACAATTTGGCTGCACGAGACAGAGACAAGCGACCGAGGCAGGCGACAGAGACGGGAGACGGACACATCGCAGCTTGTCGCCACACACTTTTGAGGTGACGACCGAGACATGCGGCAAAGTGTTTGTTTTCTTTGTTTTGTTGAGACATACGTGCACATATTCTGTGAAAAATGAGTACAAAAATGCTTCTAAAAAGGTTATTCGAAGAAGAAGATGATGTGTTGCTGTGTTATTTGTAGCGAAAGGAACAAAGAAAACCTATGAGTTCAATATTCAAAACCAGACGCGAAGAAGGATCTTTCTGTCTGTTAATAAAGAATCATTTATCGTTAGAAGAAGATAATTTCAGGAGTTATTTCAGATTCTGATACTAATTCTACCAATTGCTCATCTTGGTCACCAGTAAATTTAATTTCTGCCATTATTTTACTCAACAACACACGTGCTGCCTGAGCCCGTCGCGAGACACTACTGGTCCGAGAGCGGTCTCCTGTGCTTTGTCTCTGTCGCCTGTCTTTGTCTCGCGCTCGTAATTGTACTTCATACGATTGTACAGAGAGCAGACAGGAAGCGACCAGTCTCGGTCTCGTAACTCTGTCGCCTGCCTCGGTCGCTTGTCTCTGTCGCGTGCAGCCAAATTGTACCTTAAGCCTCAACTAACTGACTAACAACACCTGTGATGGTCTGACTAGAACTTGCTAACGTTACACTATCTATCTGATCGGTTCTGTTCTGTTTCAGTGTGTGATGTACCATTGAACCACGATGCCTTTTATTTTTCGTTTTTCAAAGTGTTAGCCGGGCTAACACGATTAACCTCTTTCACTCGATGTGATGTCCTCACCAAGGTGAAGTAGCGTACACGAATAATGTTGCAGGGGTGGACACACACATGCTTTAAGAAAGATTACAGCGATCGGACAGTACCACATATACCTCAGGCAGTGGACAATGCTAAACATGTGAGTAATTATTGTACAGTGAATCAACCACTGTCTCCGACAAATGGTGAGGAACAACCGGGTGTGCAACAACGACACAAGTCAATAATCCGGTAAGTGGTACATTTATCACATAAAAATGAACGTGTGATCAACCGCGTAGCTCCCAAGTTTCTTCAGGGGTTAATAATCTTGGCCTTGTTTATTGCATAAACAATGTACGGCAGGCAATACTGGCGGGCTCTTGTGAA
This sequence comes from Zootermopsis nevadensis, assembly GCF_977971745.1. Taxonomy (NCBI): domain Eukaryota; kingdom Metazoa; phylum Arthropoda; class Insecta; order Blattodea; family Termopsidae; genus Zootermopsis; species Zootermopsis nevadensis. The sequence continues at coordinate 5,874,300 of NW_028259153.1, read as the reverse complement.
CACGATAACCCATCGGGTTCCATTCAAGTCAGCGACCGCCAGGTTCTCAAAAATAATTCTAATCCACGAAGTTAATACATTACACGTTATTCAGATTTAACATATTTAAAAACTTCAAAGTCAATAATAATATTCTTTTGGCTAACTGTTTGCTTCAAGATGCAAAATTATTGACATATCATCATCATCATCATCATCATCATCATGGTGTATTAAGGTCTTGGCCTATTTATGTTAAGGGCATTAAAACTGTTCCATGATTTTGTACTGTCTCTGGCATCTATATTTATGAAGCAGCTTTTTGGTTTCAAGGATTATTTTTAAACGATCTAGATGTTTATTTAAGTACTCTTTATTCCGGTGATAATAAGTGTTTCTCCGGTTTTTTAACTCTGATAACTCAATTGTATTAAGAGCCTACTCCGCCAGTCCAAGGAAATGCATTCCTGCCGTCAAGACGAGATAAAAACAGTTAACAATCTATAGCAAAAATACATTAAAAATTTCCGTGTCCGTAATCAAATATTACAATCACTTCTAAAATAACAATGTATCTTAATTATCAGTTTCGTTATCTCTGTCACTTCAATGGTATCATTCTCGCATTATCTTCATTATGTCAGTATCAACATCTTCGATGAGATTTCAGTTCTCACGGTGACGAATACGAAGATGGCTTTCTTGTGGGTTTTACACCGTGCAGTCAGGTAGACGTTTACCGACGTTTCAGAGGTGCTTGCTGCCCCCATAATCCAGGACGTCTTGATGGAGACAGCAAGCGGTAAAGTTAACATGTGTATAATTTAAATAAATAAGTACACTCGCCATGGAAAGTGCTTTAAAAACAATATTAACTAACCAATGTTTTTCCTCGTCGTTTTATCTCTGGTGGTGGATACAATTTTTGAAAGCTTCAAACTAAACATTTCCCTTAAAGTTCGGCTGCATTAGCCGTATTCCATATGGCCTGTTGGACATAATTTCTGTAATTTATTCCAATGCTGATGAGTTTTCAGTGGATGTCGTGTCATGCGGTGACTGAAAATGTGGCGTGTGAACGTATTAATTTAAAATAAAAGCCTGTCACTGTCAACTCTCTCTCTCTCTCTCTCTCTCTCTCTCTCTCTCTCTCTCTCTTTAACGTACATTTGGACACAATATTTTACGGTAAAGATGAAGTGTCGGGCCCTAGCAGAAATATATAGAATGCAGACCATAAACTGAATTTATGTGAATAAAAATACGAATCACTAACTGGTTCTTGCGAACACGGTAATGAACGGGCGATTTTCATAAATGCGGCGAATTTCGTGTCTAGCTGATCAACTCTAATTCTTTTCTGAATGTCTTTGGTAATGGTATTATGTTACTACTTTTTTTGTTCTAGACTTCATCCATGATTTGTTTATTCTTTTCCTTTCAAAGTCTTACATATTCTTAAAACATCTTTAAGGTTTTAAGAATTTTAATACTTAAAAAAACACGATAGCGTAGCCCAAAATATAGTAGTTAACAATTCTTAACTTCTTAATATGGGCTCTGTTCAGTGGAATTAGTTACAGATATATAACAGATATCATGAATAAAGCAGAGTCCTTGAGAAGTTCATTGTAACTCAAGTATTTATAGAAACTCCTCCCACAAACTTAAGAGCACGCTTGTATATACTAGTGTAAAATCTTGTGTTTGGTATCGTATTACGCCCTCGCGTTCGTCTTACACATACAGCAGGGGCTGACGGGAGTTTTTACGAAACAGCAGATGCTCCCAGAATAACACGTGACTTCGTTATACGAGGTGCGATCGGAAGGTTTCCAGACTGCGCGTATAAAAACCCGTACACTTATCTCAGGTATTAAATTCATCCATCACCCTCGAAGTAGTTCCCCTGGGAGTGAACACAACGATCCCAGCGCCGCTGCCAAGCCTGGAGGCATCCCTGGAAATCTTTCTTTGTTAGAGGCTGATGGATGAATTTAATACCTGAGATAAGTGTACGGGTTTTTATACGTGCAGTCTGGAAACTTTCCGATCGCACCTCGTAAATGGCGCCCTGAATTCTCGTGGAACCCTTCCCGATCCAAACACCAACAATCAACGGTACATCGGATACCTTGCACTTGGAAAGTACTTCGTACGAATGCTGGCTAGATTAGGCTACTGTGTAACGTGATAAGATATGGAGTAGACGGATTCCTTACAAGCCGTGAAGGCGTGCAAAATGTGCCGACGCACTTGAATCTTCGGGATCAGACCGAGGTGAGTGGTTAATTCGAAAGTGAGATTGGTTAAACGTCATTAGGCAACCAGCATAAACAAGGCCCGTAAGTGATGACCAATAATAATTACTGACCCTGTTAGGAATACAAGCGGGTGGCCTAGCCCGAAGGTACTGAGGTGTTCGAGCGCACAGACATTTTTAATTGTACATTCTTAGCGCGGTTGAAAAACCTTCGTGAAACTGTACTCGGTTATCCAACAAGAAACATTTAAGATACTACGCAATCGGCCATTATCTATACATACAGATGCCAATGCATGTATATTTGTCCGTGAGGCCAAATCTGCGATTGCACTAAAATGTCACGGCCGCATTAATTATTGCGGTCTCAATTTTATGTTCCTTCCTGCTATAACTAAAAACTTACCCGTGAACAACGACGGAAAAATATGAAATAGTACCTAAAAACATTTTTATTGGAAACTGTAACACATCAGCAATCACAAATTAAAACCATTGCTAACCTCTGCTTAATTCAAGCATACTATACTCTGAGGTCCTTGCTGCTGACATCATCAGGATGATAGCCCTGATGATGAAGGGAGACTTCACGGCGTTACAACCCAGAAGACAGCCATCTTCAGTCAACATTCGTTCGCCTATTATATACACAGATTGAAGTGTCTTGCAGGCCTACTTGTAGACAATAACATCGTTTATATAACAATAAAAATAGAAACAAACGACGGATGATATTTCTCACTGACGTTCTTCTGGAATGTAGCACGGACAAACGAATGCGATGGGAAATGAATATGGGATAGAAAATAAAAGGGGGTGAAGGTCTGAAACGAATTCAGGAATGGAAGATGCGCGAGATGAAAATACTTAAGAAATTCCTCGTTGAAGTGTAACAGCCCTCTGAGAGCCAAAGCTCTGGCCTCACGTTCACATGCCTAAGCAGAGGTGAACGATCATCCAACCAGATATAGGGTGACGTGTGGTCAGCACTAAGAACCCCCAGTCATTGCTAGTTTTCATGACCGGATTACGCTACTCATTGTAGCTCCCCAATTTCCTCACGATACTGGGTTGGCACCGGTCGAAAGCTCATGAGAAAATTTCTTCTCCCCCGAGACTCGAACCAGCGCGCATTCCGTATCGCCGGTCCGAAGCATGATGCCTCCGACCGCGCGGCTAGTTACTGAATAAATTATGTATACTTACGTCCATGTATTTTTAATTAGATTTTTAGGACATTTATTTAGTAAAAATTTCGATAAAAAGTAGTCTATCCAGAGCGCGTCTGAAGGACAATCACAGCGTAAGAAGAAACAGGCGTGGTGGCTTAGAATAATCTGATACGTTCTATGTGAAACATAATTACCGGTTCAGCCGCACTTTGAGCTTCGACTGTCCCTGCAATTACAAAACGTTGACTTTCAACACAGCACTTTCCAGCTCAGCAATCTCGGTTACTTGTACCGGAAACAGATAATCGTATACTGATTCCTTTCCAGGAAGTATAAAGAAACACAATCTAATCCATTAAATAATATCACCACTATAGTTTAAAGTGCGTAGAACAGGGGTGAAACCTATTACGAGTTTGGGTCACACAGAAAAACACTACGCTTAACGGTGGAAAATATGAAATTTTGATACCAACTGGAGTAACTTATGGTTTTGTTGGACAGTTTTAAACACCTTGCCAATAATTAATATGTACGTACAGCTTGTCTTTAATTATGATCAATTTCCATTCTGATGATAAAGGGGGATAACTATCAATTCATTTCCCAAATTTCGTCCGTAGACTGCTTCCTAGTTTCGATTTAAAATGCTTCACTTTTGAAAACTGTTTCTCACAAATATGGAAACTTCCGAGAGAGAAAAAAGTCACAACCAAGAAGAAGAAACTCTAAAGTTCACTTAAAGGCTATTTTGCCAATTCTAAAATAATAAAGTCGTTTGCAATTATGTGGCCACTCAAAGCTACTGAATTCCAAAACGCGATTTTTAATGTACGTTTCTCCTTATAGCTTTATGAAAAATCGGTATGTTATTTTAAAATATGACGGTATAGACAAGGGCAACAGCGGATTTGTTAGTATAAGAATTCGGAGAAACTACTCTGTAAAGGTAATTTATAACTTCCTATTGTGTTCCCCTCGAGGTCTGTAAGGTCGGACCAAGGCCTGGGGCAGGCCTTGGTCCGACCCGGGCCGTGATTGGGCCTTGTAGTTAAGATAAAGTTCGGGTTTGGGCCTGCTTAAAATTACTGCAATCAAAAGTCGGGCTTTCCCTGACCAATCATTTTTCCCAAAGAAAATGTTATCTGACGATGAGATCATCTTATGCTCGTGACATAGCCGATTTGATTTTCTTAGAAATTTTCGTAATTGTCTCCTCCCAGAAATAGCTCCTTCCAGGTTACGAGCCTGGCATCCGATATCTTTGGATCGTTTCTCAAAAAGTCAAAACAACCATAGATGTTTTTGAGCGTCGTTAAATAAGGACTACTGTCATTTATGCAATAAAATGTATTAATGATAAGATTAGTCAATCCAGATTGTAAATAGATCGGGCTTGATAAGGGCTAGAATAAAAAACTTGGGATTAGGTTATGTAAGAGAAACACATTTGAAAATAACCTTCGCTCTCGGGATCTAAAATTTCGTCCCGTGCAGACCTATATAAAAATATTGCATAATACAGTCTCGTAGGACTTAAACGCAATTACTTTTTATAAAATAGCATTATAACATTATCATGTTTGTTTAATTGCTTAATTTGAATCATACTGCACCTGGCAGATGAACAGGATGATTTACAACGATAAATCGATCTCAAAATACCTCAGCAACAAGGAATTTGTCTGAAGAAACAAAAGTTGTTTCGAATGCACGTCACACGCTTTAGTGTGAATTCAACAGCCGAGTCGGTAAATGAAAGAAATTATAAGATCAGAAAAAGATACTGAGGATCGACCGGAACAGACTTGTAATATCAAACACTGTCCACTCTTGCATGGCAGAGAAAAAAAATCAGGGCGAAGAATCGGAATCACAAAACTCGATCTACTGTATCGAGAGTTGACGAAACACTCGAACTCCTATTACGGGCAGTAAGCATCTCCGTTCATCTCCTGGTACAGTCGCAAGAGAGACAGGAGGTAATGTATGATGCCAAACAGCAAACCCTCGTCCACCGCGGGGATACGTTCCTAGAATCCGTGTTGAACGAACTTAATATAGTAAGGGATTAATGAGGATATGGGAACGAGGCCGTGGAAAATCAAAGTTAAATAAGCAAACATATATGTTAACATTTATTTATGAACAGACTGTGCAATATAATAAAGCATTATGGGAAAGTTAAGCAATAAAGTAAAATATCAACAGTAAATTGGACTTTAAAATATCAACAGAACGTGAGGACAACTGATGCACTCATACCACTGCGCAACTTATCTGGTATCCTTACTTTGTAATCTAGAGTCATAACCTTAAATCTTTTTTTTGCATCATTATCACTTCTATATTCGCGTTTTTATTCCAAAATGCTGTCCAAGGGTAATATTATAAGTAAAATAGGGAAAACAATACGACACAAATTAACACTTACAGCTTAGCGATACTGAGACCGCGCGTTGAATGCAGTTTGTGGGACGACGAGGGAGGAAGAAATCGCGGAATGGCCGTTGAGCTAAATACACGTGCTGAATAAAACAGAGGAAGTTGGTTTTCGAACACATACAAAAAACTAAACCGTCTGTAGCTTTTTAAACAGCAGTGGTATTTTTCGTGAGGGAGACCGCGTATAATCGAATTTGTCATGTTCGGCAAACAATTATTTTCGTTTATTTTCACGCGTTCTGTCCAATCCGCGTATTCTGGAGGGATTTATTTTCCACACTTCCGCGTTGTTTCATCACTTCAAAATGGTTCCCGCAAACATGATGCAGTATTTCGCAGTCTTGGAAAGAAACCTTTGCACTTCTTACACTGCTGAAGAAATTGGCAAAAGGATGTTTGTCTTGTGTGGATTTTGGTCGCGCAGTATCGTAGAAATTGACCGATGTTTCAGAAGTGCTTGCTGCCTCTATCATCATGGCGATCGCCTCTGAAACTTTGGTCAATTTCTACGAGACTACACGGCACAGTATCTGAGTAGGCATCTTATTACTCCGTTCCTTGAGAACCTGAAACCTGACCAAGTTGCAGAACTCCACACTTCTTACTTAATGAACACAAAAGTAAATGTTGGAAGCAAGAAAAAATATACACCTATTTCAAAAATTTCGGTCCCGAGCTGGGCCTCACCAGAACTGTGCGTGTATGTAAGTTTATATTTTCGCTAATCTGCCAGAAATCCACGACGTAATTTTAATACTTGAAACACTGGGAGAACGTTATCTCAATTCATTAGTCGCTTTTTAGTTTCTGAAAATTACCAGGACAGTCCTCGTAGTGTTACTGCGAGGAAATTCTAGAAATGTTAACATGTTCTTAACCATCTTTATTGTCCGAAAGCTTGTCATACACCTCGTAATTCGATACGCACCGTCGAATATTATAGAAATACTGGGATGCTGGGAACGACACGTTCTTTAAGTGCCTGAGCACTGCGGGTCCGAACGTTTCGTTGGCTTGATCTATAGACATTCGGTAGGACTCCTTGGACGAGAGATCGGCCCGTCGCAAGGCCTCTACCTGTACACAGGACAGCACAGCACAGCACAGAAAAACATTCATGGCTTGAGTGGGATTCGAAACCACGGTCCCAGCGACCAAGCGGCACAAGGCCCACGCCTCAGACCACGAGTCCACTGCGGACCCCACCATAGAAGAAATAATAATAATAAGTATATACAACGACATGATCGTGTCTGTACTCAGATGCTGGAACGCTGGGGTAAAGCTAGAAGAGAAGAACTGGTATGAACACTTCCCGAAGACAGTGGAGACAAGTCAAGATAGCCAAATAACTATTTTGTGGAACCAGCAAATCAGAACAGATAGAACCATCCCAAATAATAAACCAGACATAATAATCAGAAACAAAAACGGAACTTGCCTCTTAATTGACATAGAAATACCGACTGACAGGAATGTGATTAAGAAGGAAGCAGAGAAGATCTTGAAATACAAGGACCTTCTCATAGAAATACAGAGAATGTGGAAGATTCAAGCAAAAGTAATCCCAATAGTTATAGGAGCAACAGGAACTGTCTCCAGGTCGCTCAGGAAATATTTGGCTAACATCCCGGGCAATTACGATATCAGGGAACTGCAGAAGCCGGCCATTTTGGGAACCTCGTACATCATCCGAAAGACGCTTTCATAAAATAAGATTATATAATACATGTGGCATTTGCTAAAAACAATATGTATCCCGGAAATAGCTGCTGCCCTATGTACCTTAGGGACAAGGTCTGTACATAGAAGTACATACTCCATAAAGTGGTGAATACATGGGATATAATAATAACCAACACCTTCACCGAGACTCGATCCGAGGGCAATTTTCAGGTTTGTGACCTTAATTCATGCAACTATTAACCGAAAAAAATTCATTTGCGCCGTTCTTCTACAGCGTTTATTTCCCGAACTACAAACACCATCGTCGAGATTCGAACCCAGGACAATTTTTCGGGGATTTACCCCTTTTTTATCCTCTTTGAAACAAACAACTATGATTTTTGCGCCGTTCTGACGTGCTTAGCTCCCGAGTCATAGAAACGATCATCGGGACTTTAACTGAGGACATCTTTCCAGAATTTTGACCATCCTACATTCTCTTTTTGCCTCAATGAATAATCATGCCAATTTTAATGTAAATCGGTCCATACCTTCTCCTGCTATAATCAAATAAACACATACACAATTTCATTTTAATATATATATATATATTTACCATTTACGTATACAACGCCTATAGATTTACTTATAAAGGTCCATTTTCCAACCTTTTATTTTCTTCACACATACCTAACATAAATTCTGTAACATTTTCGTATCTGTGACCAACAACACAAGGTCACGCAAAATTATGTTTATGCATACGCGTATCAGCTCATTCGGCTACATGATGCCCAGTCCATAACCTATATTTTTTAAATGAACAATCAACCGAACTTGATAAACTGGTAACCTCGTTACATTTTTCTGTAAAGTAGGATATCTGCGACAGAATTTTATCTTCCACATTTCTCAGTGGAACTTAAAAAATACACACTCATGTGTAACGTATACAGCGAAGGAATACTAAATTAACCTTTCACGCATTTAATATAAAAAGTGTTTAATTTTTAAGAAGCATTATATCTAAAAAAAAAATGCTTCTATCAAGTGTATGAATCTCGGCTGTCCAAACCATCAGTTCAAACAATGTGGTCCTAACTAATACAGTCAGTTTCAAAGACTCAGCAGAATTTACACTACCGCTCCCAGAATGCATCCTAAGCTGCCTAAAATTGTACCATCCTTCCAGATCACGGACAAGGCGTGGTAGAAAACGCACTGTATTTCCACCAGGTTACTACTGCAAAATTTCGCATGTTCATCACAAGAAACCCTGATATTTACCAACGTGTTGGAGGAAACTTCAAGGCACACAAGAGAAGATGGTTACTTACGTGTCTACACGCTATCGTAACCTATAAAATAACAGAAACAACTTTCACCGCCATAAAAAAGTATGAGCATCGTTTTAATTTATTAGAATCTTAATTTCAGTCCACAAGTCTTCTACTGAAGCAGAATGAGTTTGAGGTAATTTTATATCTCAAAGGAAAGCGTTGACTATCCTGTTCTTCTGCTTAAAGATACGGTAACTGCTTGTAGGCCTGTGGGAACTTTCCAAAACGCGTATACAAATATAGATTAGGCATCAGAAACGAATACAGAGAAGCAAGGTGATTAGCGATAAGAAGTATGTCTACAAAGATTTGCTGATCCAATCATAAAATCAACAGTGCAACTTTCCTCAAAAAAGTTTCGGGACAACCTCAAAAGCTGGAAAGTTTTACAGACGTATCAAAGACGACTTCGTTCTGATTGGATTTCATAGGCTATCACAGCGATAGTAACCTATAAGAATAACTATATTGGGCTACTGGGAACGACCCGTTCTTCAAGAGCCTGAGCACTGCGGGTCCCAACTTTTCGTTGGCTTTGATCTATAGACATTCGGTAGGATTCCTTGGACGAGGGATCGGCCCTTCGCAAGGCCTCTACCTGTACACAGGACAGCACGACACAGAGAAACGCGGACAAACATCCATGGCTTGAGTGGGATTCGAACCCACGGTCCCAGCGACCGCGCGGCCACTGCGGACCCGTAAGAATAACTATAACATAACTTATTTATGGCTTATTATTTACTATTATCCTTCTTCACTTTATCACAAGTTCTTCGTGGTACTTCTCCTCTTCAACCAAAGACAAACCCCACCACTCGAGCTTCAAGTTTAAAATTTTAACCCATTCCTTATTATGTCCGATTTTCTTAGAAAGGTTCTTTTAATCGATCGGACGCTTTTCTGGTACATTTTCAAGGTGCATTTTAATCCTTCAGTTACAATTCCTGTTGTCACAGTGATTACGTGTGACACAACATGCCATGTTCGACAATCAGCAAATTTCTATAATTACATTTATGTATTTTAATTTATTTTCGGACTCCTGTGTTATATTCCTAACCGCTGTCTTTGTTACATCGATCAATAAGCAAATTCTATCCTTCTTGTTTTTAATTGTTATGTCTGGCGTATCACAGGGTCCAGTGGAGGGCTTTGGTTAATTCGGTGATGAACCTTCGGATTCGGTGAGATATCTAGTTAGTTATGTCTCGCCTATCTGTCAGAACCTCCCTATCAGCTTGTACCCCTCTATTCCATAGCACTGTATTATTATTATTATTATTATTATTATTATCTGTTTGTGTACTATTATTCATTATTATTTCATTATTATTGTATGTATTATCAGTGTTTGCCTGTTATTGGTTTCTTGCTGTTGGCAAACACGTAAATAAATTAACTGAATTGAATTATCCCATCTCTTCACCACTTTGTGGGGTATGTACTTCCATGTACCCGACAGACCTTGTCCCTAAGGTACATAGGGCAGCAGCTATTTCCGGGATACATATTGTTTTTAGCAAATGCCACATGTATTATATAATCTTATTTTATGAAAGCCTCTTTCGGATGATGTACGAAGTTCCCAAAATGGCGGTCTTCTCCAGTTCCCTGATGTCGTATTTGCCCGGGATGTTGGCCAAATATTTTCTGAGCGACCTGGAGACAGTTCCTGTTGCTCCTTTAATTACTGGGATTACTTTTGCTTGAACGTTCCACATTCTCTGTATTTCTATGAGAAGGTCCTTGTATTTCAAGATCTTCTCTGCTTCCTTCTTAATCACATTCCTGTCAGTCGGTATTGCTATGTCAATTAAGAGGCAAGTTCCGTTTTTGTTTCGGGATAATAATGTCTGGATTATTATTTCGGATGGTTCTATCTGTTCTGACTTATTATTATTTATTCCAAGGCGTATACGGGACTCTACTGACTCAGGATAAGGACCGGGGGAGGCCATTGTGTGAATACAACAATACATCTTCGGGTACTATAAAAGACCAGACCTGACACAGCTGGTAGCCCGAGAATTCTTAATACTTAGTCGGCGTGAAAGTTTCAGATCATCCAGGGATTTGTTCACCAATTAACGACTATCAGCTTATCAAAATGAATTACATTACATGAATTTATATTCTTGTTATTATCTGGTAAGTTTTCGATGTCTACATTACCAGCGTCTTGTCGCTGCTGTCACGATTTAAAATAAGTATTGGTGAAAACAATGTTTAACTTGTAAGATTTGAGGTTTTCACAGCGGTGAGTATGAAGATTTCTGTCTTCTGGGCTGTTGCGCTGTGTAGTCTGGTCGATGTTTACCAACGTTTCAGAGGTCATACTGCCTCCGTCATCAGAGTATGAAGATTTCTGTCTTCTGGGTTGTTGCGCTGTGTAGTCTGGTCGATGTTTACCAACGTTTCAGAGGTCATACTGCCTCCGTCATCAGGGTATGAAGATTTCTGTCTTCTGGGCTGTTGCGATGTGTAGTCTGGTCGATGTTTACCAACGTTTCAGAGGTCATACTGCCTCCGTCATCAGAGTATGAAGATTTCAGTCTTCTGGGTTGTTGCGCTGTGTAGTCTGGTCGATGTTTACCAACGTTTCAGAGGTCATACTGCCTCCGTCATCAGAGTATGAAGATTTCTGTCTTCTGGGTTGTTGTGCTGCGTAGTCTGGTCGATGTTTACCAACGTTTCAGAGGTCATACTACCTCCGTCATCAGGGCGATGAGTATGAAGATTTCTGTCTTCTGGGTTGTTGCGCTGTGTAGTCTGGTCGATGTTAACCAACGATTCAGAGGTCATACTACCTCCGTCATCAGGGCGATGAGTATGAAGATTTCTGTCTTCTGGGTTGTTGCGCTGTGAAGTCTGGTCGATGTTAAACAACGTTTCAGAGGTCATACTGCCGCCGTCATCAGTGCGATTCATCGCCCTGATGACAGTGGCAGTAAGACCTCTGACACGTTGGAAAACATCGACCATACTACACGGCGCAACAACCCAGAGGACAGAAATCTTCAATGTTGAACCTGCTTTCGGGTGCTGACACAGTGAAGAAGTTTGATTTCTGCTGACGTTTCATAGGACCATACTGCCTCTATAATCAGGGGTGAAGCATCCAACTGCGAAAGCTTCAATCAGTTAATATGTAAAGTATTTTAAATTGCTGTTCTCGTGACGTTTCACGTTTTGCTAATGCAAGTGTAAGTTTAGTAGCAACAGATTTTGCACTTAAAAGTAAGAGACATAGCATTGAAAGGCGTTTAATTATTCCCTGGTGTTGACAAGCAGCAAAGCAAAGCACGGCATGTCATGTTGTCGCAAAATCATCAAAGCCACATTTCGTCACTCACCCGCAGTATGCTTAAATCCTAACATCATTTGTTCCGTTAAAACATGTGGCAGTCGACTGTGGGATGTGAGGACGTCTCACTCTGCAGGTGAAAGTAACACGCTAATGAACACACATCTCACAGAGATACTTCTTTCACTTTCTTGTGTTGCTGCAGATTGCAGGCAGTTCTCATATCCGCCTGCCTCAATGGATCACACCTCCCTCCCTCTTCCATCCACCTTTATCTCTTCTCCCAGTCTTCTGGGGGCAGTCATTTTTCTCGCCTCCCCTTTTCCCCGACCCTGTAGCAAAACGGGAACTGATTTCCAACCCCCGGTCGTTTACGTAACAATGTTCTACCCCTAGCGGTATCGACAGACTAGATCAGGGCCATGGAAAGGGGTAGCGTGGGTGCGCCATTAGCGGGGTATTAAGGTAGATCCGTACAGGGCCCATTCGACCTTCATCTCACACTATGTGTCAGCTGGCTGCTGGCTGAAGGCTGCGTAGCTCTGGGGGTTGTAGGGCAGGGAAGAAACCGCGTGAACCAAGTTGAGAACTTACACTTCAAGACATTCATTTATCAGTTGTGAATTTATCTCTTTTGCCAACATCGGTAGGATTAATAATGGTTTGGAAAACGATGTATGTTTATTCCGAAATCGAAACTCATAAATTTACTTCTTGGACGGTTTTCTGTATAGGCTTACTGACCGTCAGTCCAGTTGGGGCATTTGGCCGAAATAACATTTTCCCTGCTCTCATAAGTTCGGCCTCTTCCGTTTGAGGAACTGTAGCAGAACTTATAGATTTTTTAAATGCCTTCTTCTTTTTGTTAACTTTTCACAAATTAAGCCCAATAATATTAAGAAGTACAATAGAACTCTTTGGATATGCCAGAGGACTTAGCCCATTGCAAAGACATCTACTTGCACACCTAAACAAGAAAGCATAGAATAACGCAAACATATTTTCCTCTAGCTCTATTCGAAACTGCGATCCCAGATTTCGAGTGGACGAAGATTGTACCCGCCTTAGACACCCAGGACACAATTCCTTTCGTTGTATTTGTTATCGATCTAAAAATAAACAAGACAGATAAGGATAGATCGTGGAAATGCAGAATGTCACTAAATCTTTTCCACTGCAGCTGGGAGTGCCCTACAATCGATAGGATTTAAACTTTTGTTGTACCAGAAGCATTGGCCCAACATACGGTACAGGCTCATATGTGGAATGAAGACAAAATGCCAAAACAGACACTGGAATACAAGTCACTGGGGTAACGTGAATCTGGACGACCAAAGAAAACATGAAACCAAATACAACTTAGGAAAGGGCAATTGTTTATGATGGTCCCATCATCCGACGCTGACAGTCTGAACTGCTGGCAGCTCTTTAAATAAATAAATAAATATACAAACATAAGTAAAATTCACCTTTAAGATGACAACTGCAATGTTTGAGGAAATGTTGGTCAATACTCAGAATTACTCCTGCGGTTCCTGAAGACATTAAACTGTCAGAGCTCTTGTAGTAACTCTCAGGGGACTGACCGATTTTGATAATGGTAAGGATAAAATTCCCTTTCGTCCTACTTTCTATATTACATGGAAAATCAAACGTTTGCAGTCCATGATACTTTCCGTTTTTAAACGTTTTCTTTCCCAAAGAAAATGGCTTAGAAATTAATGTCTGTAAGGCACCTGCATTCGGAAGGTCCCCGGATCGAATCTGTGTTGGCTCACCGATTTACGCAAATAAAATTGTGGATTTCCTCAGTCGTTTTATGATAATGTAGTACCTTGATATTTGGAATGACCGCCTTCTACCAAGCTATTGCCATTATCGTTATAAAACACATTAAAGAAATGAAGCGTACAGCACTCCCTTAAGTTACAGTACAGTATATCGACAAAACAGAGTGCTTCAAGACACCTTCCGAAGCAGGTAAGAGACACCGAGGGGATGAGAGAGGGTGTAATTTATCAGCCAGGAGCAGGAATAATAAAAAGAAGCCAAGTTTGCCAAATTTCCTGTGTTATAGAGCCGAGCACACTACTTTGCAAGAAGCACGGATAAGTTATCGGCAATCAGAATTCTGCGCCACGGTGCTTGGGAACCTCGCTATCAATGATTTATTATTTTTATCTGTCAGAGAAGCCAGGCTGCTGAAGATTATAGCTAGTAGCAGTAATGATCCGCCATTAGGGAACACGAGAGAGACGGGAACAGTACTCACCATTCGCACGATGGCCGACGACTTCTTCGAGCGAAGAGCGACCCCCGCCCGCCCTTGCTATCCAACTCTTCTTGGCCACTGCGACTACTGTCTTGTCCTGCACCCCAACTCACTCAGACGGCGCGCGAGAAAGACTGACTGAGAAGGTGAGAATAAATGGCATAGAGCCGGGGCCTTATCATGTGGGCCCGTCTGTTTACTTGAGTTAGACAGGAATGCTCTGGCAGATAATGCTCCGGGGCCTGGAACTAGCTGCCTAGTCAACCACAGGACACCCCAGGTCCTGTATCAGGAGGGTAGATAGCAAGATTTAAATGAACAGGGTGGCGTATGTCAATATTTGCCTGATGCAATGATCTCTGGAAAAAAGTGACTTATGTGGTGGCTTCTTATCAATGCACTGTCAGGGGTGAACATCCCGAGATTTCAGGCTTTGAGGGCGAGAATCGACACAGGTTGTGGTGTTCCGGGATGCGACACAGTGAAGTCTTGTAGGTAGTTATAAACGTTTCGGAAAAACTTGCTTCCTCCATCTTCAAGGTAAAAGGACTATCCACAATTGCTTCTGCCAGACTAATAGCATTATCTTGTAGAAATCTGAGAAAGACCTCTTGGCCATGTATCCCAAAGAACTTTTCTGTTTATGTCAAAAATCAAACTATTTAACCTCAACAATTAATACTTCATTACAAAATATATCAGTCAATGATAACAAAGTCTAGATATCAGGAATTTATCGCGTGATTTAGGTCTGAATCTCATGCATTCTGAAAGTGTCTGGTTCGAGAACAATTCCAGACAAACGTCTTTGAATGAGGAATAGGAAAGAAAGTGAGATGGTATGGATGTGGCCCTCTGCAAGGTACTACACCAACATTTGTCTGGAAAAGCAAAGAAAAACTATGAAAGACATGTCAAGATATCCAACCTTCACTGCCGAGAATCTAACCTGGGGCTTCTATACGAAGAATAAATAACCACTCATCCGCCACGTTCGATGATTTAAATTTTTCCCTTGACACTAAGCATTCATATAAAATACCAGTGTCACAGATTGTTATTGTAACAGAAACCTCCGTGGTCTGAAGCTTGCACGAGTAATTCACTAGACCAGAGGTTCCCAAACTTTTATACCTTGCGCCCCCCTTAAAACATTTCATAAATTTCACGCCCCCTTCCAGAACAAGCGCAAGCAAACAGATTTGACATAAAATTTAGCTATGAGTATACATTTTTATAATTTAGTACATATTATTCAATGCATTTAATTTAAGAAACTGTAATAAAATATACGCTTCATACCTGGATTAGTGGGATGGATGTGGTTGCTTCTGTGAACATAACTTATCATACCGAGGTTGGAGTTTTGAAATGACTGCTCTAAGGTCGTTTTCAAGGTTCATCGTAGAACGATACTTTGTTTTGATGGCTGCCACTGCTGAACTGCCTCCATCAAGCGAATGATGTTAAAAATGTTTCTCCATGTTTCGTTAAAAAACGTTTTTCATACAAACAGCAGCCCCCCCCCCCCCCAGAAAACCACTCCCCCCTAGGGGGGCGCCCCACACTTTGGGAACCTCTGCACTAGACTAAATACAGAACTCTATACAAGAAAAGCACACTTACAGTTAGTCAGAACCTTTAAAGCTGGTGGAAAAATTCACTGCACTGACCTACAAAGAAATTAACGCCCTTTGTGAGAGATGCCATCGACGCGCCTCAATTCAAACATTTCAAGGATTACTTGCATTAGTCAGGGACGTTTTATATATAAAATAGTTCAGATCATATCAGAGGTTTCAAATTACTGCTTAGATTCTACAGTCACTTCCTTCCCCACGTCATGTGACTGATGACCTTTACTTTCTTCTCTGGACTTTGAACTGTCTTTTTTGTGTGGAAATAAACACATTACTTTCATGGATCAGATAGCTGGAGCGCGCCATGTTTATACATTTCCCCTATAAGAAGTTACATCGTCCCTTTTCAATATGCCTTTGCATGAAAGCCACGAGGGCCGCGATCAGAAAACGGATCGCAACTGGAAGATAATTAAAACTGCAAAATGTTTATTTTGTTCAAACACTTAAGCACAAAACTTCTAACAAATTGAACCAATGCTATACTGTGTCCCAGCTGAGATGAAAGTCCGCCAAAATAAATTCTCCTCTCCTCACACTCCTTTTGAAACACGTGCTAGAAATATTACTGTCTTTCCTGCAAATATATGCTGCTATTATTCTGATACTTTCTTTGTTTCTGTAATACATTCTGCCTACTACATTCAGTAAATGCACAGACAACTATTCACAACACTCGCCAATAAACAAAAATTACTGCTGCGAAAGAATTTTTTTCCATATGATTAATCTTTGAATTTCCTGGCCAGAGCGCTGTTCTAATAAACACTCACCCACCCCAAGTTCTTTGTACAAAAAACACCATCCACTACTAAAGCATTTAATACTGTTAATGTACCAAATACTCACCAATATGATGCTTGCATCATTATCACTGCAAAAATGACGTAATTGTTACTTCATTGTTTGAAACAACGGTTTTGTGAAATGACACCAGATGAGAGACAAGGTTCGAAAGCCGTAACAGCACTCCCCCTTACTCGACTTGTTTACATCGCCTCTCAAATTACCTGGAATGCCGTATGGTATCAACGCCCGCATAGTCACTTCAGTCCAATTCACACCTCTCGGTCTAGAACCCCGAAACCCATTTTAATGTTCCTCCATAGCATTCTGTTGGCAAGAGGTCGTTTTAAGAAGGTTCTTCGCGTGTTAATTTTCTCTTCCCACAACTGAGACGCTACACGTGCCCTTTTTCGCAGTTTTTTATTTAATTAACCGAGCGTTATTAAGCGAGCAGTACAATTCATAAAGCAGACCACTTAAATGATGTCCTCAGAAACTGTACCTTTGAAAAGCTGATAGTATCTCAACTAATCAAAAAACTCTCAGTCAGATCCAACCACATCAATTTATTTCGAAGATTTACGTCCAAAAGTGTCACATCTACTCTTAGGTCCCATAAGTTATGTCTTCGAACAAACATATCCGACGAAAATGTTGCCCCATGATTGCAATTTAATTACTATCTCAACATCAGACGAAGATTAAGAATTATGACCCACATTAAAGGCTTTTTTTATTCATTTAACTCAAAGGTCCAAATTCCTCAATCCTCTGTTCTCGGACCCACTCAATCCACAATCATCCTGAGAATCCAAATAAGTCCTTAACACTTTGCATCCCTAGAGAGACAGAGATGAGATAAGCGTAAGAGTTGCGACAGACACTACATTTTAAGTTGTAACAAATTAAAATTTGAGGCTACGAAGGTCCCAAGGCAGTACCCATTCGTCTTTCTGTTAAAGGTAGGTTTAGCGAGGAGGATATAGGCGTTTGGAACTGGAAAAAGTAATATGAAGATTGGAACAAGCAGAGAAGTTTAACAGTCTTGCTGCGTTTCTACACATTTTTGAATTTTGTAATTAGAATTGGGAGGGCGATATTAGGTGAAATTATGATGTTGCAAAATTTCTACAGACGAGTCATGAGTGACTGCAGTTGGTTTTCGTCGACACCATTTCAGAACGCATTAACTTATAGGAATGACTCATGAAATTTGTGACGCCTTCGAATCTTAAAACAAGAACAGTCATAGGCCTATATTTGGACATTTCAAACACTTTATATCATTATGCCATGAAGGTCTCGTATTAAAATTGCATCTCCCCAACATTCCAAGCAACATAACGCATCTACTAACATCCTAATTAAAATCGTATCTAAGAACACGACAAATTCCACCATTCTACTTCCTATCTTATCTGGTGTCATCCAGGGATCTGTTCTTGCCCTACTCAGTTCTTAATACACATCAATGACATTCCAGACAGGAAAGCCACTAAGCCAAACTTATTCACTTACGACATCGCATTCCCCTCGGGTGTCCCTACAGAAACTTCAACATCACCTATCAATTCTTGAGCAACCGTTTACAAAGTGGAGGACCTATATACACTTAAAATATAGAAGACAGTTAAACAAGGACCTACAGTTGACTGATACCTATCCTAAATTGTAAATAGTTGTGGAAATGTGTATTATTCACCTGCAATTGAAACATATGAAATCACCTATATCACTGTAAACTTGAAGCAATTTTGATACAAAAATGCAGAGTGCAAGTGCACTGCTGCTTAAATAAAATTCGAATGGGTACTCGCTAATGCTCACCGTCACACAAACATATCACACTGGGGGGGGGTGTCGTCCTGATTTCAGCAAAAAGCAGCTTTTGGGGTCCCCGGCTTTGAACATCCATATTTAACTCCCGGGTCTTCATTTGCATATGTACACGAATACTAGTGCAAATGTGTTGGCAATCCTGAAATATGTTCAGTGCTGCTAACACAATAATATTATTTTAGTTCGTCTTTCTTTCTTGGTCTCGTGTGGGAACAAGTCGCCTTTATGATGGATGCATTTTGCGATTCCGCTATCTCTCAGATAACACAGATGTGCATTCAGCCAATCGCAAAGTACTTCCACACCTTTTCAATGTCCATACAGATTTTACGGTCAATTTCAAACACTGATAACACAGGCCGATATGAATAAAAATCAACAGAACGTTCTTTCAGCGAATGCAAATCTGAAACATGGGTTCCAGTTCAATAACCGCTCAGTGCATGTGCAATTTCTTATCGTGTTTCTCCTGCATCCAGGTTTTCTCATAGAAGGTCGTCTTTTATGTAGCGGAATTTTTTTTTTTCAATTGATTTTTAAACCTATCCATTTCCCGTCTACTAAATCCACTTATTTCATAAGTTTTCTTCTTCATCTCCTCGCTCATTGGTGTTCTCCATTCCCACACCCGTCGTGAAGTCTTCGTTACATTCTGTAGCCACGAAAGCGTAAAATCGTCCATTTTATTCTGTATTTCATCTCTCATAACCTTCACTAGCATCAGTACAACCACACCAATACAGCACCGATTAATAAGCATCAGTTAACAACTAGAACAAAGGACAAACACGCAGGAGATTACGTGCATAAGAAACACCCTTCAGTTCTATCAGAAGTGAAGCGGATTTATTGGTTGTTTGGGATTTTGCTAAGTATTGCCCTCTGCTTGTGGTTTGTGTAAAACGTGTTAATAATTTTACTTAAGACATTGATAACTCCTGCTCATGAAACACCCATAACTAACACAGGATATCAAAATTTAAGTGGAGACATTCCTATAACCAAAAACTGCAACAAAATCTACAGTATGATACTGAGATTTCTGGCGCGTCTGTGGGCCTGCGAATTCACATCAGAAATTTACAACGTCGGAGATTCCAACGCCAGGGCGAAAGTGTAAGAGCTCCTTTTTTCAATTTATAAAGTTTTTTATTTTATTTTATTACATTAAAAAGTGCACAAGACATTAACACGAGAACTGCGTAATGAAGACCTTCAAATCGATAATTTTCAATTGATATTTGGACGACCAAATCAAGGATGTGATATGGGGAAAGGAAGACATGTAATCATGCGTATCTCAAATAGGGAACCTGAAAAAATAAACCACTTGAAATATCTAAGCATAAAATGAATGATAATATTAATATAGACCTTGAACAAATTGGGTACGAAAATTTGGCGGACCTTTTAAAACAATGTAATAAATCACCGTGATCCATAAAAGGCCGGATATTTATCCACTGGCTGAGCCAACTACTAGCTTTTAAAAAATGATTCCGGTCCATGTAATTAAATAGTTATGTAACTTGTACAAAAACCTATCAACGCTACTGAGATATCAGCAACAGGCAACATTATTCAGCCCGACGCACAAAACAAAAGTAGTGATTCTGTCCTAAAGGGTTAATGGGGGTTTTGTTTTCGAAGTGCGAATTCTCAACACTAAATTAATATTAGTAAGTGGTTAATTCCAAAGAGTCACTTTTACATTATCTTAGGGAATCGGCTATTACGAATGTCCGGCAACGTGAAAATGAATGGAACACGTCAGCTCCTGGTCTGTGCAGGTGATGACAATTTACCGAGCGAAAACCTAAAAAGAAGAACGTTATAATCCTTGTCGAGCGCTGATAAGGTGGCTGCTGTTTAAATAAGCGCAGGGAATATTTAACGGGCCTGCAACATATGATTACGTCTCGTCACCAAAAATCAGAGCAAATTCATACGGTAAAGTTTATTAATAATTTTTTTTCGAAAATGTTTAGGAACGTCAATAACAAATCCAAACTTTTTCACGAAGAAATTAAGAGCAGACTCAATTCAAGACATTCCTGCTACCACAGAGATTCGAATCTTCACGTCTTCCCTTTTTGTACCTGAAAACCAACTACACTCTAAGTTTGTTTGTTGTCCTCCATGGATGCGAAGTTAAGACAGAGACTGAAGGATTTTGAGGAAAGGGCGATAGGGAGAATAGCAAGCAAGAGGACGGACAGAGTTACATTATCAGGATGATAATTTCAAGGATGGGTGGAACAAGTAGAGCGGATGGAGGTGGCTAGAAATGCATGCATAAACTTGGTCGAGACTCCGGCGAGGAGCAGTAGCAACAGAACATAGACGGCTTTGACATTTGACGGTACCCGTGCGTTGTTCCGTACGGTTTCCTTACGCCATAATTTCGGCCATAAAATGACGGATGCAGCGAGCGACTGTTCCACGGTACTCGATTTCCGCCTACAGCAACGATTTTCAATTTGTATTGTAATTGCCAACTACTATTTACGCCTGACAGAATCAATTCAGCTCCGCTATCACGAGTATTATATTGCATTTTATCGTGCTATAAATAAGATTTTGTTTCTTCCAACTTGGACTCCTGATCTGAGACATTCAAACTACGAATGGCTACTGAGGACAATACTTGCCTATCGAGACTGACCGGGAATGGAAAACCACTAGATAACTAATATTAAAATACCGGATAATCACGATAAGCACAGTCAAGTTCATTTTATCGTGTAGAACAGGGGATATCGACTCGTAGCGAGCGTACAATTTGGGCAATAGGCTACTATATTTCTCTATAAAATTAAAAAAATACCACATTTAGTTTGAAAATAATCAATAAATGACTAATGAATGTTTTAAAGAAAATTAATGCATCATATATGAACTTGTTCTTATGATTCATTTATTTAATTGCTTGACAACAGCCAGATAAGGCCTTAACAGTCGAGCACTGAACTACGGTACAAAATAAAATGTAATAATAATAAAAGTGAAACATTAAAATACAATAAACAAACAAACTACATATATAAATGTACAATATTAATAATTATAATAATTCAATTAATTTATTGCATAATAATCAACAAGCTGTTTGTTTCCACAAGAATGGAAAAGTCTCAGAAGATACACTAAGATTAAAAAATGTGTTAATAAAGGAATAAATATGTCAGAACCCTTAATAATAAATGAAGGAATTTCATCCAATCCAACACACTTGGAAGGTTTAAAGCGCTTAATAGCCATACAAACTTCAGAGGCAGAAATAGAAACGGTGGGTAAAAAGTCAGATGTAGTCGAAACAGGCGGAGTAACGGAAGGACAATTAGCATTAAAAACTGATTTGAAATGATTAGCAAAGGAATCTCCAATTAATTTAAAGTCAGTAATAAGCTGACTATCAACTTTAAGTTGAATAAATGAATTATCCTTCGTTTTAAAATTAGAAACATACTTCCAAAAATGTTGGGGATAAGTTTCTAAACTGTCATCAACCGTTTTTAACCACCACTGTCTATCAAAGTTTGCAAAAAAATGAAAAATAGAAATAACGAATATAAGATTTAAATATTTTTTACGAATAAAGTATTTTAAAGTACTATAAAACCAACATGGAAACTTGGACTTCCTAGAACACTTATAGCAAGATTTAAAGCTTCAGTAACAACTGAGTTGAGCTTATTAACGGCACAGTCAACAGAAGTCTGATTATAAACACAAGTCCAGTCATAGGAAAATAAAAATTTATATAACAATACATAATCACCACAGGCATAATTACGAAAAGAACGTGGAGGTTGCGAATAAGAAGAAAAATATATACTAAGATCAATAATCAAGGAAGGATGGAAGTTATCAGGTTCAACCAAGTTAAAATCAGAGTAAGAAACATTATCAGTAAAATTAGCAAATACAAGACCAAGTAAATTCTTGTTTTCTACGGTAGGGTTATACTGAGAAAGTCCAAAAATAATAAAAAGATAAATAATAAATATAATGAATAAATCGTAATTTATAACAAGGTGGTGCGTGGTGCGATAACAAGAGCGAATGTGCCCCCATGTCTTTAAAAGACTAAGAAACTGTGATGGAAAGCCAGGCCGTGAGTGGAAGAAACATGAAACTCATACAAACTACTGAACTAACTAAGTAACTAACTAGATGGCTTACCGAACCCGAAGGTTCATCACCGAATTAACCAAAGCCCTCCACCGGACCCTGTCCTGGGCCAACAAAATCCAGTTTCCTTCAACTCCTATCTCCCATAGATCTCGCGTGACATTATCCTCTCATCTACGTCTAGGTCTCCCCAGCGGTCTCTTCCCTTCAGGTTTCCCAACCAGTACCCGGTGCACACCTCTTGTCCCATCCATGCGCGCTACATGCCCAGCCCATCTCATTCTTCTAGACTTAATCACCCTGACAATACTGGCGGAGGAGTACAGATTTTTAAGTTCGTCATTATGCAGTTTTCTCCATACCATATCGTCTTCTCTCTTAGGCCCAAATATCCTCCTCAACACCCGATTCTCAAACACCTTCAATCTGTGTTTCTCCCTCAGAGTGAGGGACCATGTTTCGCACCCATACAAAACAACAGGCAATATTATTGTTTTGTATACTTTCATTTTCAGGTTCTTAGAAATCAGACGGGAAGACAAAATATTTTGGACTGAGAAGTAGCAAGCATTTCCGGAATTTAGTCTCCTCCTAACTTCCTCACAAGTATCATTTTGATTTGTTATTGTTGTTCCCAAATATTTGAACTTTGTAACCCTTTCAAAGGATTTATTAGCCACCCTAAGATAATTTTGCCCGCCTGTCTTCTGATGACGAGATACTAACATGTACTTAGTTTTTTCTGAATTTACTTCCAGCCCCACTTGTCTACCAGCCCCTAGTAAAACTTCTGCGTTCCTCTTTATTGTATTTATATCGTCCCCCAATAAATTAACATCATCAGCATATGCCAATAGCTGATGTGTCCCATTCAATTGCAAACCCTCCTGCCTACCTTGGACCTTCCTGATGGCGTATTCTAGTGCAAAGTTAAAGAGCAAGGGAGACAAAAGCATCTCCTTGTTTTAGACCGTTCTTGATGAGGAATGTCTCAGATACATATTTACCTACTCGAATTTTGCTACAGGTTGAAACATTGTACAATTGAATGTTTGAACCAAAGACCAACATATTAAAGTATATCATCCCAACCTATCAGATTCCTTCTTTAGAAACCAACATCCGCTCAACTAGTAAATAAATTTCCAACCTTTTTTGGGACACGAAATTTCATCTCAGCCTCCCACTGAACCCTCTCTAAAAGCCGCATGAACACATTTTGCGTATTCTCAACGCATGTATTATCTCAGGCATTTCAAGATTATAGTTTCTATAGCCTATTGAACACACGCATACACAGTGTTGATACTACCTCCAGCAGCCTTGTGCAAATACTTAAGAAAAATATTACGAATAGTTAACCAAGTCCTCCATGGTTTGATATCATGCCGACCTTCAAATTCGTTACATGCTTGTGAGTGAACACGCTGACAAATCAATTTGCAATCTTGCTTACAAAACGTGCTTCTTAATCACGCCTCGTGAAAAGGCTCAAATTATAAAAGTGAGAAATAATAATTAATACAAAAATCAAACAAGTCCTGAACTCGGTTGGGTGCGGAGAATATCCCTTGGGCAATGCAGCGTGAACGAAAAACGTTGCGAACAATTTAGAAATATTCTGTCCCTTCAACCTCCAGACAAAATTGGCCGCGGAAAACCGAAGTTATGTCAAATTCAGTATCGTCAAAGCGGTGCGCTGAAAAATACAATGGCTCCGCGATCAACGTAACAACAATCCTTCATTCATATCCTTATAAAGTTCACGTTGTAGGATTTGGGGTTCTCAGGGTGGTGAATCCGAAGATGGCTGTCTTCTGGGTTGTAACACCGTGTAGTCTGGTAGAAATTTACTGACGTCGAGAGGTCCTTACTGCCTTCAATTTCAGGGCTGTAGTTCACGTCTACTAGACTACACGGAGCAACAACCCAGAAGACAGCCATCTTCTTAAAATCCATGTTTGTAATCATATTCTCTTTGTTAAATGTGTATTCTCTAAAAAATAAACAACGAAAATGTATTTGAATGAATATTATGAATATGGTCAAAATAATCAAAGCTGTTTTAATTTAATTACAGTGTATGCCACGGTGGTCTAGCGGTCAGAACGCTGGCCTTGTAATCCTGGGGTCTCGGGTTCGATTCCCGGCGGTGCTCGAATTAATAACTTGTGTTGGGCAAGGTCGTGGTCTAGGCAACACGGAGTTTTCCTCCGGGGGCTTCCCCGGTTTCTCCGTGGCATCCCAACAATTACTCCATTCACACACAGAAGAAGGCAATGGCAAACCACTTCTGGATCATCTGCCAAGAACGTATATGAACAGGTCCCAGTCCGAGAAAAGGATGGAAGGATCCTGTTCATATGGACCTGTCGTCAGACAGAACACTAAATAATAATATAATAATAATGCTAGAGTGCTGAGTAAAACCATGCATGCTTCAAGAAACAGCAAATCTCTTTATTTGGTCTGAGTTAGGCGACTCGACACATATTCAGCGGTCCCAGGAACTTGTAACAAGATGCATTTCCTTTGCTGTACATTGGTTATCTCTCCAGAAGATTTCTTATCAATGAGAAGGTTTGGAAACTCTCCACTGCTTTGAAATCACAAGATAGCGCTCAAGCTCGCCTAACGACTATGCGCTTAGCATCTGGAAGTTAACCCACGTTTTCCCTCACGATTCTTATTTCGATGTAGCAACCTGCCTATTATACTATTGGCACGTGTTGGTTCTGTTCTACAGCTATCTCTACCTGGATATAAAACCATACTTCAGATTACACTGCATTACATAATATTATATTATTTAATTAAGCAAACATCAAGTAATTTTATTAATTTGTTGTACAATGGGAATTATTTTTTAATTTTCATAAGCTGCGTTCTGGAAACAACGCACTGAAACGAAAAACGTTTGCCAGTCAAAGTTCATAGTTCGATTCCCGAACCTTGAGATGAAGGGTAAACCAGGTTTTGACATGTTAATCTAGTTTATACAAACAAAAAGGTGTAATTAGATGATATTTGGTACGCCTTACTTCACCTAAATTCGATTGATTTATTAATTGTGGCCTGTTAGCATATTAAGTTGAAAGAATGTGGCGTCTCCTTCCTCGACATTACGTCTGGAGGGAGCCAGAAGTAAACAAAACACACTTAAGCCTAAAACCCTTTCCAGATGTCGGGTGACGACTGCATTACGACCATCGCTTCACTGCGACGGACCAACTGAATTTGAACGCAGTTTATAGGCGCGATACCGCCGTTGTGGGGGAACGAATCAGGTCGCCGCACTTAAGCCAAATTCAATAACTGGTTACGTAATGCAGGGGTATTTAAGCGCGATCGTGGTTGCGGGGCTGCTCTGCACGCTCAAGTTTTATTCCTTCCACCGAAAAGACACGTTTTTATCAAACGCAACAGCCGAATCATCGAGCTGCCTAAGATAAGAGTAATTTGGAATATATTCGTTCTTTTTGTATCTTAAGAAACAATAAAGGTACGTTTCTCCGAAATATCACAGTGACATAAGAGGAGAGAATTCGCCCCATCTGTGCCAAATCCGCCTTCACCTTCTGCTCCACGTATATTCCCTGGGTGTCGGAGGCTCTTACTCGCCGACGACTCCGCACCAAAGTCAAAATTTCCCTCAATATCTCCAAACATAACCCACGTAAAAAAATCTGTAACAATAACAAACAGTGAGAAGAGTGTGACGTGTGGTAGAAACACCAAGGACGGTTACAAACTGTTGACTCATCCATGACCTACTGTGTGCATGCATTTCTATTAAACACAGGAAAACATTTGGTCCAACACATTAAATCCTTTTGACAAGGAAATATAAGATATTATTTTGATTTGTTTATGCTGATTTGTTGGAATTTTAATAAAATTGTTTTCCAGTAATACTTCAGACTTTTCCTGATAATCTTGACGGATATTTCTATAGTAAAAATCGTCGCTTTCACATTAATGGTCTATTTAATTTTCTTATTCGTGCTTTAGTTCAGACAGTAAAGTGAATGGTCATCGGCTAGACAGAATAGGAGAAGTATCTTTTCGTCACAAACTTCCAGACCGGCTCTGCGATCCATTGTGTATCAAAGAGGCACCGGGAACTATAGGTCCAGCGATAAATCGTACAAAGCGCGAAGCTCACAACTCGCCTGCTCACACAGCCTCAATCTTAAATGCGTGATTTACCTCTACGCCCCATATACACCTCCATATTGTTGTGCTTCGGCATGGTGACAAATTTATTCCCACATCAGCGCAAGTGTAAACTGTGGGGCGCATTCTTCTCAGTCCATGTCACTTAAAAAGCATTATTGCAGTACACCGACTTAAATAAAATAAATATAAGCACGTGGCTTTTTAAGTGAAACCAGCAAAACAAAACCCAACCCGCTTCTAATAGTTGGATTAATTTGTTTAAAAACAAGTTAAACGAGCAATTTTTGTGACTGAAGAAGATCATCTTGTTTAAAGGTCACAAATGACGTAATGGTTACACCCTCATGACTTAGCTCCACAGTTTGTGTCATGGGATTCCTCCGCGAGCATCCTACACAGATTTGGAAATAACTGTCAAAGAAATCATCGGAAAGGGCAATTATAATTCCCGAAAGGTTTGCGAAAACGACCTATTTATTATCGAATGATTATAATGCAGCAAAGACAGAAATTCGTCGATAAATTTAATCAAAAAACACGAAAAGAAGAGATAATTGAAGAGAATTAGGCTTAGAGTAAAGGATAATATTAAAATGGAACCTGAGAACATTGGGTGTGAGTATGTGAACTGAATTAAAGGATCTACTTAACACGAATGAACTTTCAGATTTCATAACATGCGGAGATTTTCTTGATCAGTTCAAAGACTAAAAGCTTCTTAGGAAGGAATATTTTCCATAAAGTTAAACGTTGTAGATACATCGTGTAGTCGCTGATAGTTAAGTAACACAACGCACTGTTTCTGGATTTACTCTAAAGTTCAAAACGCCCGTTAAAGTAACCGCAAGTAAATTGGGCATCCCTGGCAGTGTGCAGTGTTGAATTGGCCATTTCAATAATTTGACTGTATCCAGCATCTTTGAGTTTGTATATTTTGTAACGTTTCGTTATAATTCGAATGTTCTGGTAATTGTCTGCAAAGTGTTTCGAGAAACGCTGGACTAATGAAATTCAATACTTCGTATTGAAAAACACACGGGCCACTGCAAAGCATATAAGCGGGCGTCTTCACTGTGTTAACCGGTTGTAAATTGCTCTTAATGTCTTGGTTAGTTCGATTTGTGTATGGCAGATTTGTTAAGACAAGTTAAAGAAACGAAATCTATTGTATTTCTGGGATGCACAATACGACTAAAAGGCGTGAATCACGTGGTTGGCTGCATGCACATTTGTTCTGCATTCTGCAAGAAAATAAGAAATAAAATACGGGACAATTCAAAAGTCCCTGTGCATACAAAAGAGCTGGGTGACGCACGTGACTACACGGTCTTGACCCATTCCTCACTTTCAGCATTCGTAAAATTTTGTAACTTACCGTAAGTTCGCCATGACAAATATGAGTGTTCCTAAAGGTGAACACTAACTTCTGAATTATTCCGTATTTCTCAGCAGCGAAGGAGGGAGGAGTTATAATTTTTCCTACGTATATTTTTATGCAGAAGAGATGAAAATGTATTTAATAAAGTAAAGTAAAGCTGTCCCACTATACGCCATGTAGGCGCTTGGGGAGATTGGAGGTATAGCTCCTCTCTTCCTTGACCTCGGCACTAGATGGGGGTGAGTGGTCAGCATCACGCCCCGGCCGGCTTTATCCCCGGGAAAATGTATTTAATATCCTTACCAAAATGAATTCGGTTTAAAATACATTTAGCAAAACACATTTGCCCTAAAGAAAGCCTAAAAAACTTCCACAACACTCGATCGATGTAGAATTTGATGTAGTCGATATGATGTGTTAGGCAAATGGCAAAAATATGTAGTTACGCTTTTAACGATTAAGAATATATCTTTTGTATCTGTAACTAGTCTGATTTAAAACATTTTCACAGTACCCAGCGATAGGTATTTCGAAACACTGATATCAAGCAAATATTTCCCATCATGCAGAACGACACAGTACTCAATCAGTCGCAAGCCCAACATATCGGAAGGCCGCTGGTTGGGAACCCTTGAATTAATATCAATTTGATGAGAAGGTAAATCATATGAGGAGCCTACAGAACTGATGCCTTAGAGCAATCTTGAAGCCGAGGTCATGTCTGCAACTAACGTACATCCAGTCTCAAGTCCACGTCAATCTCACACGAAATCTGCGATAAGAAAACCAACCACATAAGATGAGATCGTTTCGAATTGGTGTTTGAGAGGAAGTTTCTGCCAAGGGGCGTGCCTCATATTACAAACACAGTTGAGGCAGACACAGTTAATGTTTTCTAGTCAGGCCTGGATAATTCTCAACCATGTAATTCACACAACCCAATTATACACGAGAATATAAAATACTGACAGTTAGGCAGGCACGTTGCACAAATATATAAAATGGCAATGCCTAGTTCAGAATTTAATTATGCTTGATAATGGTTAGCTCAGTCAGTATAGTGACTGGCTACGGATTAGGCGACCGGGGTTCGATCCCCGACGAGGGCAGAGGATTTTTTCCTCTAGCCTCTGCGTCCAGACCGGCTCTGGGGCCCACCCAGCCTCCTCTACAATGGGTACCGGGATCCTTTCCCGGGGGTAAAGCCGGCCGGGGCGTGATGCTGACCACTCACCCCCATCTAGTGCCGATGTCAAGGAAGAGAGGAGCTATACCTCCACTCCCCCCAAGCGCCTACATGGCGTATAGTGGGACAGCTTTTGCTTTTATGGTTCGCAAATAGAAATGTGTCAATTTGGGGTTAGAGATTATAAGTACGTATGCATGCGAATTACATTATAAAGATGTTGAAACAATGGGAGTGGGGATGAGAGGGCCGGAGAATGATCGAGATGAGAAATTCATATAAAATATTATGGGAAGATAAAACTAGAAGGACCCAGACGTAGATGGAAATACACTATAATACGGATGTTAAAAATTAGAATGGTAATTCCGTGACTCAGGTTAGGGACCAGTGAACATGAACTGAGTCTTCTACGAGGTCTCGCACTTATGGCCCCCCGTGAGCACGGTCATGAACCTTCGGATTCCATGAACGGAGTTACATCTCTTGACTAGCGGAGTGACATCTTAAGAAGGACTCTATCGAATTGTTGAAGTCACAACTAACTTGAAGCGCGCATAAGCAATGTGGTAAGAAATATTCTTGTTACAAATACTGAAGGGCTGTTGACTAGTGTGGGTGTTGTCGATTAAAGACAGTGACCATAAGAGATTCTGCCGTGTTGTGAGAACACACATCCCACAGCGATGCCAAACCATCAGTCCGTGACAAAAGGTGTTTTGATGTTGATCCCTGCCCTGCTCAGGTGTTCGCTACAAAAACTATAGCGTACATTAACAGAATGCTGATATTAATCTCTATTACATAGGAGCTGCTGGTAACTAAGCGCAAAAAAGTTTCGGACGAGTGCTTTTCACTTCATGATCCTCCCTCTGACGCGGTACAGTCACGTCAGCAAACAAAATCATATAAGATTGTGATCACAAATAAGATCCTACATAATGAAGGGTTTAAGACAATTTACCGTTAAGGATATTACGCAGGTGACTGATTACTGCATCGTACGTGAAGTTTTATTCCCAGATGGGAGTGATCAGTTATATACATCGGCCGCCTTTATTCCTGGAAAACCTAGATCAGCTAGATTAACACGAGAGTGAATGTATAAAAATTGAAAATCGAAAAAATTTAATTAATACATATTTATAAACGATCTTGAGCAGTACGATACTGACTGATATAGCAAAGAGAACAATATAGAAATATACGAGGTGCGATCGGAAAGTTTCTAGA
Organism: Zootermopsis nevadensis; assembly: GCF_977971745.1. Lineage (NCBI taxonomy): Eukaryota > Metazoa > Arthropoda > Insecta > Blattodea > Termopsidae > Zootermopsis > Zootermopsis nevadensis. The sequence goes on along the minus strand of NW_028259153.1, from coordinate 5,843,482 downwards.
CTGCGCCTATAAACACCCGTACACTTATCTCAGGTATTAAATTCATCCATCACCCTCGAAGTAGTTCCCCTGGGAGTGAACACAACGATCCCAGCGCCGCTGCCAAGCCTGGAAGCATCCCTGGAAATCTTTCTTTGTCAGCCTGTCAAGCACCATCTGCGATTCTGCCTGAATCTTCTATCGTCTCAAATCTCCTTCCCTTTAGCTGAATTTTCATCTTTGGGAAGAGCAAGAAGTCACACGGAGCTAAGGAGGGTGCGGGATGACGGCCATGGTGTTTGAGGCCAAAAACTGTCGAACTTTGAGGGCGGTGTGCGCTGGCGCGTTGTCATGATGCGTCGAATGTGGAGTTCTTCCTTTAGAATCAGCTGACAGGTCCCATAGCTTATCCCAACAATGTCGCACAAGTCGTTGATGGTACGACGTCGATCTTCGTGGATGGCCTGCCGAATCTTCGTAACATTTTCGGGCGTTGTGCTCGAAGATGGTCGTCCAGAACGCTCGTCATCATCGACAGAGGTTCGGCCATTTTTAAAACGTGAATGCCTCACAAAAGTTTGTGCACGACCCATTGCGGACTCCCCAAATGCTTGCTTTAGCATTTCATAGGTTTCCGTAGCCGTTTTGGCGAGTCTTTGGCAAAATTTGATACACACGCCATTCCGAAATCGCAGGAGGGTCGGTGTAATGCACTACCAAAACGCCCGTAACTAAGAAACAAATGCTAATTCGATGATGCCGGCTGGCACACTGATTCACTATGAATGTAGGCCGCACCCACTAAAGGCAAAAGCTCGTACTACATCCGGTTCGCCCGCTACTGACACAGTCTTGAAACTTTCCGATCGCACCTCGTATGCATGGCGTAACAATTGTGGTGCGTTACGTGTGGTTATTTCTTCCAGATTTTAAATTCGTTAATGTGAACTTTCGTCGCTCGCAAACAGTTAACAAAACAGCAACGAATGTTCTTTGTCGAACACTACCTGGAATCTCGTTCGAACTTAACTTGCCAGAATGAGTTTAGGGACACACTTTCCGATTCTCCTGTGCAAAATAAATTGACAGTATCTGTTCTGGTAAACCATTTCCGCGACACAGAGACTCTACGCCGGGTTGCATCAATCATGAAGAAAAGAGTAATTGCATAGCTTAACGCAGTGGGCGTTTCCAACACTTCATGTAACACTATTTTGTTTTCTGATTTCAACGTAATTTATTTTTTGACAAATAAGACGTGTAAGAAATGGATTGCGGCACTGTGCTGACAAACTTGGCCTCAGAATTTCGTCAGAATATTTTAAGACGTGCAAGGAAACATCAAAGAGAAATATAAGCACAACAATTCTGTACAGCTGAGTAAAAGCAATGCATTCGGTAGAGTACACAATAGTACCAGGTGTGTTCTTAACGCCACTTCTAACAGGTGTAATACCAAGCTGTTATGGAGCGACTTGAGCACAGGACATCAAGGCAATAACATCATCGTGGAGGATCATGGGAAATGACATAATCACAGGCCTCTTAATTGCGATCATCCGCAACATTGGTATCTCCGGTTGTATCAATTCATAACAAAAGCAATGTTTCATTTATTATCAATATTTTTCACACCTATTCACATTCTTGCTGTATTAATTACCAGAACAGACGAATAAAAACGTGTCTATGAGAACGCAGTATAAAGCATTTAGAGTCTTCAATTATTCACTTCTGTTCACAGAATAGTTTTTCTTCTGACATTACCTTGGCGCATATAATAAATAATCTGATACATTATGCTGGGCAAACAAATTACTAACAGAACTAAATACGAACAGTTAGCATAATCACTGACAGATGGAAGCAGGTACGATGACGTCAAAAGTCCTACGACGGATGTGACATCGAATAATTCATGTTACTATTGACAGATACAGCATGAATAGTTTGAGGATCACTGACAGGTGGCATCACGGGCGATGACATCATCAGTCGTCGACGGGATATTGGCTTGATGGTGGAGGTTACACCTCTTGCTTCACAACTGAACATCCTTCAAATCGGTGTTACTGACTCTGGAGATTAAAACGTACTGGCATAACGTACACACGAAAATACAAGTCCAGCCACCACTGAGTTATTACATGCATACGGGCCACGAAGTTATAAGTCCTCGCAGAGGATCGTAGGCTGTATCATAATGGTGGAGAAGCACCTACCACCTCACAAATCTGAGATTCCATCACGTTGGTTTTTTCCGATTGCAGGTAAATAATAAGTTTGAGTTTGGACTAGTTTCCAAAAGCATCACATCCATGTCAAATTTCATGAAAATCTGATCGGCCCTTATCTAGTTATTATAAGACAAAACGTGTAGTTTGTAAGACAATCTATAGGTGACAGCACAGTCATTTCGGCTTAGAAACGCGACAGGCGGACATTACAGAGCCATACTGTGTCGTTCGAGTAAGATACAGCGTAAAGAACCCTTAAAAGGCGATGTTAAGTCCATGATCGATTCTGATACCCTACAGAGACTGGAGAAACCAGACACGCATCGTGATACTCGGAACTACGACCTTCAAAAATAAGCAAGAATGCTACCACGTTCGGTGCAAGTCCACGCGAAATTAAACTCTGGCAATCAATATAAAATTTACAATTTTAATTAATGTAAATGGAATCTCCAGCGTAATATGGCACAGATCAATACATAAACTTCTCATTTCCCCCACATAATTTATTAAGAAACATGAAGACATCTGAAATTACGTATACAAAGGGTGTTTAAGCGTGCTGAAACACACATTCATATAATTAGTTTATTTTATTTTAAATTTTCCTTTAATCCATTTGTCGATCAACTGCTTCCTGTATATGAAGAATGATAAAGCCACAGCCTGAGCGGCAGATTACAACGGGGATTTGGAAGAATACATTTACAAAAAATAAAAAAAATTATGCTGGGAAAAGACGCATAACCATAAATTTAGTTTCTCAATCAGTCATTCAAGTTCAGCAATCCTGACGATGGCGATCGCCCTGACAATAGAGACAGCAAGGACATCTCACACGTCATTAAACATCTACCAGACTACACGGCGCTACAACCCAGAAGACAGCCAGCCATCTTCGTATTCGCCGGCGTGAGAATATAAATCCTATTGACCAATCGCCTTCGTAGGCTTTCACATAAAGTAGTATCACTGTGATATTATTCGTCGGAAGCGATATTTCTCTGCAATAAATCACCCTACTTCGAATCACAGTCTTGAGGACTGGCTGCCATATGTTGACTACGTTTCACTGAACAGATTGCTTGGTACCTTCGAGAGGTGCACAGCAGATGGGTCTTCGAAAACGCCAGTTGTAATTCATGCGTCGAGGCGAGGGATAAGTCTGCCGGATATATACGGACCTTGCACTCTTGCTGGAGACGCAAGAATTCGTAGCTGATTTCTTACAAATTATTTCATAAAGCACTGAACTTTATCCGCACATGCTAGTCTGTTTACGTACACAGTTATTAGAGCATATTAAATGACACAATTTAAAAAAGTTTCAAGAAAGACATTTTAGCTGAGATTTTAAACTAATAGAGATATTAAAAGTCGAGTTTGTACGAGGAAAGATAAATAAATATTTTCGAATCTGATACGTAAATTTAGGCTGGTGGAAGGTTCACATAATTTATACAACTGCCAAAGCAACTCAGCAAAGTGTCTGCTACAGAAAAGACTTCAGGGAGGCTGAAATATGTTAAGAATTCGTGAAGCTTCATCTCTACGCCCATGAATTGACAAGGAACGGAGTGAATTATTTCACCTAAAATTAATATTTATCAGTCACATTTGTTCGTTTGCTTTCGTGGCCAGATGTATTCCATTCCTCTCGCCTCACACTTTGTTTTCTAAACAGATTTACTTTTTGCAACACGAAACCACTCATCACAGCAATCTTGGCTTACATTTACCTGTACCTCGCTGATTCGACCAAGAGATTCTCACGTGCAGAAGCTATTAAAATGCTCCTCGTATAGAAAATTACTCTTCATACTCATGTCTTTTTAACGGGTATTACTCTGTTTAGGCCTCATCCGTACATGAATGTCAAAGTTGTCTTCTCACAGTGAGGTAAACTACAGGGCACTTGTGAACATAGTTCTGAGGTGCCTACTTTGGCCTAAGAGAAAGAACGTGATAGGAGGACGCAAAAAATACAAAATTAGGAGCTTCATATTTTGAGATATTCAACAGAAAATACCAAGATTCATCAAGGATATTAAGAAGATCTGGAATACAGATTATATGGAGAGACGAGAAATGCATATAACATACAAGCCCAAAACTTAAAGGAACCGACTAGTTGCGTAAAAGAAGACTAAATGTAAAATAATATTAAAATTATGTAAAGGTAACGAGATATGAGGGTGTGGACTGAATCTACGTGGTTCATAAAAGAGTCCTGTCGTAGGATCTTGTGAACACGATAACAAATCTTTGGGTTCAACACAAGTCGGGTAATGTCATCACTAGCTGAGCGATATTACCTTTTAAACACGGATTCTGCCGCATGGAATTATTTTTCGTACGTTATAATTAGTATCATCAACTCATTTTGCCCGAAACAAAAACAAAGGAAAAAATCTAACGTCAAGACTGGGTGGTTTAACACTCCCGCTTCACGGATTCAAACCTCGGCCCAGAAACCGGTTATTCCGATTGGAAATTGTTGTAGCTTTCATCAGGCCATTCACGAAAATACCAGGAAACCACTTTAAATCAGGCCACTACCATTTCCTTCCACATCCCTTCCAATTAATCACATATTAATCTTCGTATCATTAGATGACATCCATATAGTTTCAGCCACTGACGAAATCGTTACATAAACCATAAATAGATAAATGCGCATTAATTTTAGAGCTTTCGAGAGGCTATTTCTCTAAGCTGCATAGACCCTAAGCTTTCTCTGTATCTAGGTATATCAGGACTCAAACCATGGACCCACAGAAAAGCGGGTGAGATGCAGGCTTCGCTTATTCCCCGGGGTGGAGGATGCAAGTCGCAGAGAGAGAGAGAGAGAGAGAGAGAGATCGTATGAAGCAGCGAAGTGTCTAAAGGGAGATAAACCGCTAGAAAGAAAGAAAGAAAGAGCACAATGTCTCTTAAAAATGAGTGTCTGGGTCCCCTCCCCATACATATCTCTTAATTCTTTCTCGATTTCTTGCTACTGATAAGCTGGCGCACCACTCACAAATAAAGAATGGTGAAGAGACATTCGCAGAAAAACGCAAGGAATAAGAATGTACTTGAGACAAATGGCGTGGAATGTGATGGCGAAAGGAGGAAACTTAATGGAATGAAGAGCTGAGAACACTTCAAAAACTAATTAATACAGGGGCCATAGCAGCCCCATGTTCGAGCCCCGCCCAACACATGCTGCTCTCTAGTGTCGAACAATAGAACCGTATCGTTTACATTCAGCATTGGTCTTCCCTCTCTTTCACATTATCTACCATCCGAAAACGAAGAGCAAAGTGGGGAAATATGGAAGAGAGGAATTTTGAAACGCAATTTCTTCTCGTTCGTATCTGGAGTGCGCATTGTCATTGTTAAGTCGAGCAGCGGTGCCATGAAAATGAAGAAGATCGATCAGTAGCTGGTGTGTGTGTGTCTTGTCTCTGCCGCGGGCAAGCATCTCTCTTGTGTCTTGCTGCGGACCTGTTTAATCTGCAGTAGTAGTGTCAAATGTCTAGCAGGCACCCCCCACCCCCTACAACCAGTCCCTCATCATCCCCTGCCTCACTGCTGGTATCATTTTTCCACACGGCTGCCCTGTGACGCTTGCTACTGCCTGCCAAACCCTGATAGCTCCCTACTCCATTCTGCAGCGCGGGGCCCAACTACCAGAGACTCAATACTGATAACATGGAAATACCCTGAGCGCTAGCTGACAAAGATACGTCACTCATATGTGGCCCTCCCTGAATATTTTGCTGCTACTAGAAAATTTAAATGAAAAAAGACGAAGAAATGACGTGATGTGATTGTTGCAGATAGCCATGTGACAGTCTTCCTCCTTTCCATTCAATCACGTCTCAAAACTTTCTCCAATGACAGGAACTATATTACCAGCGGACATAGTTTCTCAGAACCTTACCTGCTTCTAGAGATAGGAACACAAAAGGGGTTGGGGTAATAATTCGCCAGCTAAACCCTCAGGATACCCGTCTGCTACATTCGTGATAAAGACGTCACTAAATTGATTCCCAGCAGACATTAGGGTCGGCTGCAAGGTGGCAGTGGCGAGCTGCACTTCAAGACACTTCAAACAATGCAAGGCTCTGTGAAGCTACATAATTCTGCAATGTCCTGTGTTAAATACAGCAAAATGGTTATAATATCTATATGTCTGTGTGAGATTTCAAATTCTCACGGCGACGAGTATGAAGATGTTTGTCTTACGGGACAGTACGCCGTGTAGTTTGGTACATATTTACCGACGTTTCAGAGGTGTTCACTTCGCCCATCATTACAGCCATCGCCCTCTGAGGCAGCTCTGAAACGTCGGTCAATATCTACCGGTCTATACGGCGCAACATCTCAGGAGACAGCCATCTTTCTTTTTCCACACAACTGTCCCCTACGATGAGGCAAAAGAATCATATAAATGGAGTAATTCAAGCAAACTAATCATTCATTAATTATTTATATTCAGATAGGGACATACCCAACTAATTCAAGAATTAATTTAATTTACATTACATGCAACACATGCATAAGTAAAGGAATATACCTCCACTGCCCCCATACGTATTCGTTGAATGGCGCTTAATTAGCCACAGGGACTAATTTACTTTATTTTGTATGATGTCTTAACATCTTGCAACAAAATATTCTTGCGGTTATAACTGCTCAACGTTCTCGATTTTCTTAATGTAATGATGAAAAAAATGACGGAATCCTGAGGTTTCTGCGAAAAGTACAGTGAATTTATGTAGGCATCTGGACTCACAGTTCGCCAAGAGGGAGCGGCAACTTCTCCGACATTATTGCTTTGCGGGAAGTGTAACTATGATATGAAGGCGCACGACAAAAAACCCAAATGCCTCCGAGGTCTTAGAGCATTAAGAATCTCAGCTGAATAGTCTAATTCCATGATCCACTTAATTGCTTCAAAGCTAACAGATGCGGCGGGACGATTGAGCGAAACATGATGCACCAATTACGAGTCAACTGGGTAAAGTCATGGCGTGTCGAAAGAACCACCCGATAACTGCGTTGGTTGCAATGAATGTACGAAGCCTAGTTATTACTAGCAGGTCCAAACGTGTTAATATATAACATAAGACAGCAAATGTGTAATCAGTACCGGAATATAAATTTTCCACATGCGTTCCATGTAAATTTTGGATTCTATATATATGCAGCCAGACCTAACCCAGCCAATCACAAGTTCGTCTTACCAAACATCGCCTTTCATAACCTACACTACCCGTACCGAACCTAAGGTTATCATGGTACCTTACCCACCACGGTTGACTCGCATGCTTACCTTGGTTTCCCCTGTTACGTTGTGACCTTGGCCTGTTTCCACTGTCACTGTGTTTACCTTGCTCGATACAGTTATCACGGTTACCTTGGTTAACATGTTCATCTTTGTTACCTTGGCCACAAATGCCTTGGTTACCATAACAATGTTCATCTTGATTGTCATGTTTACCACTGTTACTTTTGTTACTATATTTACTATCGCTATCATGATTACACGTGATTGGACTTTGCTGGCCCAGGACAGGGACCGGTGGTAGGCTTTGGTTAATTCCGTGATGAACCTTCGGGTTCCCTAAGCCATATAGTTAGCTAGGTATCATGATTACTTTAGTTTTCTTGGCTACCAAGGTTACCTTCGGTTACCATGGTTGCCATGTTAACATGGTTCTCACGGCAACCTTGGTTACCGAGTTTACTCATGCGGAGAGACAGACATGGCCAATCCTGTGTGCGTTCTTTTCATGTACATCGTGCACACAACGCATAATAATTAAGATGTCTATATAACACTTTAACTTTAAAATGATATTAAAATCATCGTTACGTAGTATTGAAATCAAAGAAACGTCATGATAATGTCTGTCTTCTGATGATGGAGGCAGAAAGGACTTCTGAGACGTCGGTAAAATTCTATAAGACTACAAGGCGCAACAACCCAGAAGACAGAAATCTTCAGATTCACCGCCGTGTATACCTCAAACCCTACAAACATTATGATCAATTATGCTGAACATTCCTAATTACAAAATAATTTAGATTAGACTTTCCAAGGATCTGCAACTCAGATTAACCTTTCCTTTTCTTAGACCGCTCCCTAACTGCGTGTTTTGGTCGTTCTTCTCGGTCAGTCACAGCATTAGGAGCCACGAACAGGAAAACAGGAAAAAGTTGTAGTTTTCAACACAAACAAATTAGTTGCTAGAAACAATGCATTAGCTATTGAAGCCGTTACATATAAAAGAGCAACCATATAACGCTCACTTACTCTACAGTAACCCACAAATGAAACCTATCTGAGGAAAACTAGTTGAATGAAGGACCATAGACACGTTTCAAACGCAACAACAGAATAAGGCATCTAAACATATGAAATTCAACACGTATGCTCATAAGCTGAGAGCACGGTACATACGTTGTCACTGTCCACCGAAGAGAATTACTGACGTATCGGGAGGGGGGGGGGGGGGGGTTTTGCACCTGCGTGTTTATTGCTGCAAAGCTCAGTGCAACTTCTCCGGCCCGCACCCTAGATGGCAGTTACGCACTCATCTAACGGTAGATTCCTTATTCATGCAGGCTTACGACGGAAACGACTGCGGATTAGTACAAATGCAGTAAAGATATATGACGTCAGATTAAGAGAACGCATCAATTTTAATTAAAAAGAAAGTCAATTTCGTATTGCTTCATTTACAAATAACATTCGTGTCTATTTTTGCTCAAAAATTATGTTTAATATTATTTTTAAATATGTTCCCTGCTCTTACAAGTGATCTTACAGTAAAGATTCTAATCAACAAAGGAAATGCAATTAATTTCAAAATAAATGCATTCTGTAATTTTTGCGTCAACTTGAAATGTAATTTCAGCGGTCTGTGTTTTAGTCGAGTCTTTTTATGAGTTTAACCAGGTTTTCTTTCCATATAAAAGTGCAGATGTGGTCACAACTTCATAAAACTGTAATCTGGTTTACATGTTTATTATACTGGAATAAAATTACAGGCAACTTCACTGAACGTTTGAACAGAAATTATTATGGAAAATTACCACACCGAATACTGCAGTGGTAACTCCAACGACGAAGGCCATGACTTCAAAAAACAGAAGAAAGCGGTACTGTCCTTGTCAAAAATAACTGATACAAAAATAGAAATGGAAAAGCTAAGAAAAATATCAAATTACCTGTTGCATTAGTTTGCGGGTGGTGTCAGAATTCGACGCAACGCTGACTGCAAATTACAATTAAACCAAGCTGGAAACCACGCGATTAATCGTACAGGTCAATTAAAACAGACGCTTGACTTGGACGATTACGTCACTTGCACTGAAAATTTAGCCAGTTCTTCCCAGTTCGTTGAAATTTATGTAAAGTAACAGCTCACTGGATAACCTTGTTCCCAATTTCTGTTTGTCAGACGCGAAGACAGCTTGCAGCAACCAACAGATGAGAGCTCCTGACACTAGTCACAGGTTTTTTAAAATAATATCCATATAATATAATTACAACGAATCATCTCAAGGCCTACAATCAAATCCCAAAACGTCGTGTGTATCAATAAATCTCAGACACGGATAATGCTTGACATGGTGCTTCAGAATTCATTTCTTGTCACTTGTGAGGAAATTGTGAAACTGCTGATGAACAAAAGAATAACAAGAAGAAACTTTGAAGAAACGAACAAAACACATGCGCTCGATTCTTGCTTCGCGGCATGTGTTATTTCTCGAAATTGTTCGCGTCTCCTATGCAACACGCTGGTTATGATCGACCAATCAAATACAGCCATAAAATTACAATATACTAACGAGTAAAAAAGTTGGCGACAAGAAATTTTCCAATCGTGTACCTCAGTGTGAGGATCCAACCGCCCGCACAGATGTCAGCACAATGCGCCGTGCGATAACGCAGCCCGCACCACAGCGTGATAAAGCCCCCCACAACACAAAACAGTGTTGCAGATTTCATTGGAGCCACTTCCTGACACAAAGCCATTAACGAAACTGATACCGGGAAGCGATAAGAGATGGTGCCGATACTGGTTGCTAAGGCAACAATCTCCCCCATGCCATGCCTGTCCGGCTAGCTAGCGCCCGCCTCTTATCTGTGGAAGGCCATCGGCCAGGATATTTGGAGATGCTATCATTTTAACTAGCTCGGGATATTCATTAGATGGTATCAGCTCCAGCCTAGCTGGTGCTTTCTGTCCTTCTCACAGCTCCTGCTACCCCATGTATGGGTCGACAAGACTAGCGTGGGTTCAGCTAAGGAAACACTTCCGACCGGCTGTTGAACAAATTCAGGACCAAATCACCGCATGTTTCACCGACTGGCCTTCAGGAGTACTATATAACTGCCTTTTCTAAAACAAACAAATGACAGAAGAAAAGGACGGCGGATTTAGGTGTAGACATGTTCACCGCCCACTATCCAACGTACACTTTCACGCTCTAAAACACACGGTGTCACATTCCTCTGTTTGTAAATTAAATTTTACAGTCTACAGGTTTCCTCCACAATTTCTGTCACAACTGCCTTTGAAAAAATGTTGCTTTTCAAGTCTGAGATAAACTGGAATGCTGCTTTATAAATAGTGGTCACTATATTTACCACCTACTTTGACATTCAATAACTCAGTTTTCTGCACGGGTTTCGAATGACTATCAGAAGAAAACCGATTATTTTCTTATACAATATTAATCATCTGAAGCCGAAGCTCACCTGAATAAACTAATAAAAGCATTCAGTCTACCTGGGAAGACATAAGCCGTTAATATTATTAAAGAAAATAACCTCAGTCTAATCTGAGAACCATACGAAACCAATACCATGCACTATAAGGATTAAATGCAAAAATATTTATAGTTAAATCAGATGGTACATATAGTTACCAGTGGTCTTCAAAATGTTAACGAACAGTACGATGGAGATGCGGTTTTCTTTGAGGTAAGAATTTTTTATTTACATAAGCTTACGCATCAAATGATTAATTTAATGATCAAAACCACGAACTTCTTTATGTTAATTATGTCAATTTATGTGAAAAATAAAAATACCATAAAAATAACGAGCATATGATCCTAAAGGCAACAAAAATAACTGGTGTAGGAGAAAATACAAATAATCCCACGATCAAATTTTATTATCACGACACGGAACCAAAATAAGACATAAAAGGCAAAACACATGAGAATGGTTCAAACTTTAAGCACCTCATACAATAACTAACAAACTCAAATGAGATTCATGACAAATCAAGGAGAAGAACGAACTCTGGAAATGCGTGTCATTATTCAGATCGAAATTGTAACTACCGTTAACGTTATTTTATACGGGTGTGAAATGTTGTCTCTTACATAGCCTACCGGCACCTAACATTACGACACACATGCATGCTCTGTGTAAACAGACCTGTAAATCCTACAACTAGATTATCACGAGAGCATTTGAACTACAGTTAAAATCCAATTTAATACCGTCGGACAAATTGCCTTCAAAGTACCGTCGAACTGCAAAATGTGACCCGGCATGCGACTAATTCTAGCCTTAACAAACTAACCTTACTCACTTATCCCATGAAGTAGGGTCTTTCTGAGAAGCCAATCAGGAATTTCACAGTAGTTTATGGATTCAAAAATAACATTACCGTGCTTCAAGAGCCCAATGCTGGTTCTAACCTGAACCAGATTAATCCAATTCACCCCCAACCACCCCCACAAATTAAACATCTATTTTAATATTATTCTGCCTCCTGCATTTGTCTTCAAAATGATACCCTCCGCTCAGGTTTTACTAACAAAAATTTGTTTGCATTTCTCATCTCCTCCATCCATGCTACATACACAGCCTATTATTTGTTTAACGACGAAGAATGCGTCCATAGACGTAAAGTAAATGTTAACTGTAAGTTCAGCTAGTACTCACTGCAGCCTTTTCCAGCTTGGACCTTGCAGCAATTTTGTCACAGCGTAGAACTTAAAAATAGAACAGTTTTCACTACTCAGCATCTCCCATTATTCCATAAATACAGATGTCACACTGTCATTCCTCTCGCAGCTACGAATCCAGCAGCAGACACTTGTCGCAAGATATCTCCGAGCGTCGTCGACAGCTACAATTACACGCTTGTGGTCAGTCGTCAAAGGTACGGCGAGGGAGGGTATAATGGCACCCCCTTAGCATGTCTATCTTCCCCTCTCACTGTGACGTATCTTATACTCGCAGGTATCTTGCGTCCAGTATATCTGGCACAATAAACGCTATGTCGATGTGGCAGCGCTGCTTTGAAGGAGTGCAATGTGCTATTTCCTGCCCACCATGCACCGCAGTCAACACCAGAGAGACGAGTTGCGAATCAAATATATGCTAAAGATATTACCAGTACGAAGGTTAGAGGCAGACTGGCAACTGCGGCGACTCTGTCTCCTTACACCGTTAAAAACAAAACAGTCTCATCCATCTTTTTGAGCGCATAACGCTGCAGATTTATCTGGCATGGGCTACTATATCCCGGATAGCGCCTGGAAAGACCGAGGGGGACACTGGGAAATCCCTGTCAGAACAGCTGCTACCACGACCGAGATGCGAACACGGTACCTCCCAAATGCTAGTATAGACAGTTACCGCCACATCAGACTACTTGGTACATTTTATTCTGTGGAGTACAGGTATGTATGTCTTGAAGGTGTAGTCCATTTAGACTGCTTTCACACGTGAGCGGCTCAACTGAGCCGGTATGCAGCTCATGCGGAGCCGATATGCAATTCAGAGTTCGGCTCTCATGACCCTCCGCTCTCTTAATAGTACCTCTTACATACAACTTACTGGAGATTTTCCCCCTCAATGTTACTCTCCCGTATAAATGCGTTGGCTAGACTGGCTTGATCTGCAGCTCACTGAGCCTCGTGTGAAAGGGTTCCATGTTAAAGCAGGCAAAACTCGCGGGGAGAGCTGCATAGTGGCTCATCAGCCGCTCACGAAGGTTCACCGGCTCTCGTCTGAAAGGGTCCAATGCATTTCGCTGGGATTTCTATCCCCAGCAGTCGCTTCAGCTCACGTGAGCCACGTGTGAAAGGGCCCTTATGTAACTACAGGTAGACTCAAGCTATGTGCATCCAGCTGTATGGAAGATGTTATCAGGCTCCAGTTAGGTAGGTCGAGCTGTAACTAAGATGTTATCATACAAGAGCCTGCTGCTGGCTTATGAAGATGCTATCACCCTATGAGTGACGCAGTAGTTGTACATGTAGTCGGGTCCCACCCTGTGCCACATCAATATCCCTATTACAGTGCTGCCAACAATGACACTGTAACAGAAACAATGGCAACACTTTGTACGCCATCACTCAACAAATGGTTTATTGCACCACTTGGTCAGGCCAGCTGTCGATGTGTCCGTGGTCGGCGTGACACCTCACCCACGGTGTGTTAAGAATTAGGTGTCTGCACTCTGCAACGCAGTATTCATGTCACACAGCCAGTGTTGTGTGGGTTTTAACAGCCTCTAAGGCGAAACAGCTCCAACTGCATTTCAGCGCAGTGATGGGTTTATAAGACCTCAACGCGAGATTATAAAACACGCATATTTGAATAAAGTTTGATAATAATAAAACAAGAAGAGTCAAACCATTTCAATGCTTTAAATCCAGGTGGTTTAAACAATAGAAGGTTATAAAAAGAACGAATATAGGACAAAGAAATCATGGTTGTGAGCCACCATGTGGACAAAATTTAAAGAAAAATATATTGTCGATGACTAAACAGATATTACGAGACGTGATCTGTGCCATTGGAATATCTACTCGCCATTTATTTTTAATTTCAGTCAACGTCTCAAATCCCATAACCAACTTGCTACCAAAGAAATAATGCAGTGTAAACGAAGGGTTACAATTGCTTTCCGGTTCCTATTATCCCCATTCCTGTACAATTATAATCTCCCACTAGGAGTCCCTCGATTTGATGGCTTCACCCACAGCTCTTAAATTTATCCTGCGACGTCCACCCTTTCTCATCTCCACGCAAAAATAAAATACGGGTAAGATTTAATAATACCATCTGGGGTTCTCAGCCGTGTCAGTCGGTTAAAAATCGATGTTTCAGATGAGGCTCTGTGAAAACCAGATGCGACAAAACATCATTTAGCTGACCAAGTAACTAATTAACTCTCTTTAAGCAGAATCCACTAACACGAGAACCCGCCAATGAACCCTACTATGAGATACTTAAATCTAATTAACCACATCCTCACATTCCATTTCAAAATCAGCGTGAACGTATGACAATTGAGAGAATTTAGCCACGCACGTTTTTCACCGGCTAATAACTCCTTTTTCGTCCCATTGTATAAATCAGGTGGTAACGAGCAGATCAGAAGTCACTACCTCACATCGTGTCCTGTGACTTTCGTAATTTCATCAGGATCTTATTCATTACTGAGGTCAGTCCCGGTCAGGAATATAATACAAATACAGGTCCGATTCTGAACGTTCACTGAGGTACGGAGAGAAATTATGCCGTCACAGTGGCCGCGCGATCTGAGAGAAATTAAAGATAAACGACACAAAACACTATTGAAAATGCACTTCCAACGTGACGGGGCACCCCACATTTCAGTCGGTAAGAGACGGAGTACATAAATGAGCAGTTTATTGTCCGCAGAATTGGCCATTAAGGTCACCGGACTTCACTACCCACAATAAAAAACATGGTGTTCCAAGAGACGTGAGCAGTCCCCAGAACGAAAGGGGGGGAGGACAGAAAGTAGTAACCGGCCGGGATTTTATCGAATTAATTACAATTCATATTAATGCTAAATTCATGCATGGCAATACAGGCAGGAATAACTTACACGTACAGGCCTGAGCTGCTGAAAGGAAGTGAATACATCTTGTGGTTGACGGTTCCTTAACTGATAAACAAATGTTGATCTAAACTGGATAAAACAGTCACATGCAAAGAATGGATCAGAGAAGCCTTCAGAGACAAGCATGAGAATACCGTTCCATAGGACAGTCTGGACAGACGATAAAAAACGGCAAAGGATATATTTCTTAGAAAACGACAAAGCTGATGGTGGCGACCACGGAATAAACGACCTTTATTAATACAGTAATACCGAAAATTTTAAACATACCGTCAACCGGGTAGCTAAGTCTGTAACGTGACGTAAAACGGACTAGGACTGCCGGGAATCGATTCCTGTCTTCATGTCCAGATCGGATCTGGACCCAACCAGCCTCTTATCAAACGTGTACCCAGAGTCCGTTCCTCGGGGATAAAACCATCGTTGGTGCGTGAAGATAACCTAACCTAACTTTAATCAGTGCCGAGATTAAGAGCAACTGAAGACACTGTAGACTTCGTCTATGGTGCTTTAATAAGCATGGGATGGCCGTGGAAGTCACCAAGAATACTCTAAACCAGGAATGATGCGTGATAGTGAGATTTCATGTTTTCACGGCGACGAGTATAAAGATGACTGCCTTCTGGGATGTTGCGCTGTGCAGTTTGGTAGAAACCGACCGACGTTTCAGCTGCACCTTCTGGTAAAACCACTTTGTTACCGGACTGATTCGCCCTAATGATGGAAGCAGTAAGCATCTCTGAAACATAATAAACGGCGCAACATGCCAGAAGGCAATCATCTTTCACGTTTATTCTGGTCAGAAGAAACACGTAGAATAATACTTCGATACCACGGACATAATTTAGTAATTAATTTTTGGTTATGTAACCTTAATGTGACAGAAGGAAATTCAGATGGAGAGAATAACCGTAAATATAAAGGCTTAATGGCCTTCGAAATGTTGGAATTCTTTACAACAATACCTGCTTATAATCCAGAAGACACAACAATTATAAACCCCAATCATATATACATTTCAAAGTTAAAATCTTGAACGTCGGTGGGTGCGTGGATTTAGGGGCGAAACACGAAGTAGAATTAATACAGGCATAATTGCCAGCCTTTAAGGCAGCCTCACAGTGACAATAAGACTTATATTACTAATTATGTACGCGGCAGTGGTATATTAAAGAGTAATAACACTCATGTTAGCCGGGTTAGCCCGGTTAACACTTTAATAAAAGGAAAAAGTCTCATACACTGGAACACAGCAAAACAGACAAAATGCACCGTTAGCCACCTCGATCAGGCTTACATTCCCTGCGTGTTTGCGCAGGCGCAATTATAAGAGACACGACAGAGTGAATATTTGAGCGGAGGAGGGACTACATTACCATCAAAATTAAGACGTTAGCCAAACCGCGACTGCTAACATACTACCTGATTGCTTGCCGCAGAGTACTTCATTACATTTATTATCAATGTTGTGACTTGTTCGTCATATAATGTAATGTACTCAATTGTCAACATGTCAACTTCAAAAGACGAGTCGCTTTTTATTCAAGTGTATTAATAGTTGCGAACCACAGAAAAGGGGTGGTTCCCACCGTAAAAGACTGGTACGCTGAGAAATATTAGGTACTTACTTTTTGGTTTCAAACCAAACGTTATGATTGACTGTAAACCCCTTCAACACTTGCCTACATTTGCTGGACATCCACAGAGACTCAAGACGATCGTCCTATGTTTCACAACGAAGCTACGTTTAAACCAGGGGTTAGGGTCCGCAACGACAGGTTGTAATCGAGTGTACAGAGCTGAAGTTCATTAATTAAACGTAACGATTCCATTCAGCTGTCTGCCAGTTCAGAGTGGTGTGAGGCGAGGCAAATCGATTAGTGCCCAATAATTGCTGTCAACCCCCCCCAACCCTGTATAAATCTCACCCCTCCAGGCCAGTGTAGCGGCTCAACAGGTTGCTTCATCCACCCCCCCCCCACCCCCACCCCCCCACAACAACAACGGACAACCAACGCTTGTTCGGGGATATTCGAGGTTCGAAGCGAAATCTTTCAGGAAATAAACTTAGAAAGCTAATTCATTTATTAATCTTCAAGTTATTTAATACTGAGATAGCGGCAACAGGGTGTTCATAAAAGGGATTCTCAAATTAGGAAAAACTGCAGATTCATTCCCTCGCTTGTAAATGGATGGAAATGCAGACTGACTTCTTCATGAGGACGTTACAACACCTGAAAATAATGCAAGACCACCAGAATTCATACTAATCATAGCGCCAATCGACTTTCGTCCCTCAAACGGCGAAATAACCCCTGATTATTTCCTAGTCAACTGTTTATTTAACTGTTTTGAACAACTTTATGGCCACTGCACACTTTACACAGCAGCACCCTTCTCCTCCTAAGTACGCAGTTTTAACCGAAATATACATCACTGTCAGTTTCCTGAATTGACTGGGTTTCCTTGTATGTCAGATTCCTCAAACGTATTCAAATTATTTACGGTGCTCATTAGTGTTCGTAATATCTCCTACGAAACCATCTCTTTTTGTAATGCAGTTTTTATAATCGCGCTGCTGGTACAGCGACTCTGTTGATAGAAGTGAATTTCAGTTTTATATTTTCTTTGGATCGTTTTATGAAGTTCGAGGCAAAATGTGTACGGAGGCCTTGCAGTACATTCACAAGATGTCCTACCAAATGCATAAATATGTCTTAGCTTTAAACACCGCAGTTCTTAATCCATTAAATATGAACAAATTAAGACAATTGCTATAACTGTATGTAATTATTACGTATAGCGAAATTCATTCCAGTTCTTAACTCTGATCTAGTTGAAAACATTTTCGTGCGAGACACATTTCTGTACAATAACTCAAAAGAATTACCAACATAATTCTGGCGAATGAAATACCGGAATGCGTACATAAAGAACGTTTAAAAGACACGTAATAGACTTAATCGGCACAATGAGGGCTGTGACATCAAAATTTTGGGCTAGTCCTATTATTTTAAAAACAGACCTACTTTCCCTAAGCCATATGTTGTGGTTACCCGGGTTAAAACTTCGTGTAGTCTTGTAGGTGATTATCATCGTTCCACTAAACCCTTAAACTCCATCTTCAGGGTAAAAGTTACAAGAACAGCTGGGTAACTGCTTCTAGTCTGATGTCGGAAACGACAAGCTCCTATGAAACTCTGATATTCTTCTACAGGTATATGCGACGTCATAACTCAGATCACAATCAACATTTTTACCGCCTTGAACATTTTTAATTTCCGATGTCCAAAGGAAGGTTTAAGCTTCTCACTGCGGTGGGTATGAAGATGATTGTCTTGTGTGTTGTTCTACCGTGAAATCTGGTAGAAGTTTGCCAACGTTTCAGAGGTGTTTGATGCCTCCATCATCAGGGCGATGCGGAATAAACTTCCACCAGACTACATTCAACAACCCAAAAAGACAGTCATCTTCGGTCCTCAGCCATGTCTTCTCTTTATACACTCGTCTCTAACAAACAGATCTGTCTGTACTTTAGCTGTAATTTAAATGTGTTATCTTCATGTTTGTTTTCGGACAATCTCCGGTTCTCTGTGTGTGAATTTTGTATGCAGTTACCACATCTCTTCGCGGCATGCAGAATGATGAATTGATACGTGAGTTTGCAGATCGTGTAGTGCAGGGAGATTCCGAGACAGTCCGCCAAACTTCGTGAGGAATATATTAATCAAGGGGGTTTTAGTATACGAATTTTAGTACAAGAAGTCCAATGCGGAAAATTTTAAGCAGTCACAGATTAAGACGTGTAAGGGGTAGTTAGTTTCACATTTACACAATAACTCCAACGTGGAAAATGTAATTAAATGCTATCCAGTGATAAAATACGTCACGGGAACTTTTCAGTGACCATCAGCGGCTTGAATTCACATGCAAGCAAGCACAGCGCGTTGCTGTACAGTAAAAATACTGGTGTATTCTGTTGAAATGGTTGGCAACACCGTGCGTGCGGCGGAACACTTCTGTATGCTTGTTACTGTTAAATATGTAATTGATGTGGTATGTTCCTTCATCTGACACTCTCAGAATATTATACAGACTATGGCTCAACTAAACATCCACCACAAAGCAGACTTTGGTTTAACTGAATATATTGTCATTTTGATTTGCAGAGTTCTAGGTACTAACAACATGAAGATTAATTTATTGAACCTTAAACATGTAGTTTTACCGTAACTTTTACCATAATATGAAAACTGTGTTCATTTTTCAATACGATCAATAATCTGATTTAATCGATTAACAAGGTAGACCTGCGCATGTCACAACTTGTTTGGTGTCGGTTCAATATGTCAGTTATATCACTTGGCTTAAGTAAATAAGTTAAACATATATAGTAGAAGAAGATTCATGGAGAAAAATGAGATAAAGCAGAAATAGTCCGCAAATAAAAAAACGGGACCACCAGAAAATCTGAAAAGATAATTTCGGCTTCAGTTAACTAACGATCAAATATCAAACCACGAAGTAAGTCTACCTCGTTCACACAACGTACAGTACCATGAAGTACAAAACGCATCATGAACGATAACTAATCTCCACTATTATAATGCAGGAACAACTGTCAAATGAATCACCACCCCCCAGTAGAAGCGACTGTCTTGCCAGGCTGCGTCCAGCGGGACACGCAACGCTCAAAGTTGTAGCTACAGCGATAAAGTTCCAGATACATCTTGATAAATTTGCTCCTGCCGGCCATTCGGGCTTTAGAACGATAAAAAGGGTTTCCAGACTCGAGCGTATCTTTCCATACTGTCGGGCTGTTTGCAGTTACAAAAACCACATCACTCTATCAGCGCTCGCCGAGACGTACTGAGGTTTTGGATCTCGCAAAGAGACCTGCTGCATGTGTGTCCTGGGGTCTAAACAGTGGAATTGTGGCAAACAGCCCCTTCTGCAGATATCAGTTTTTACTTCTGAATGTTAAAACAGTGTTCTCACGTACTGGGACACTTTACACAAACTCTTCAGACATATCCCACGCACTGTGTGGGAATAACTAGGCGGTATATAAGAACCCTTCGTGGTTCAATTGTTCTACTGGCAGTTTAATTCATGGCACGACTTTCACAGGTCATAAACACACGTTGAGAGACGAGCAGAAGAGTTCCACACAAAATCTGATTCAGAACGCAGTCCTACTTCCATACTCCAGCTGACTTTTACAACTACCTGTATTCATGTTGTAGTCAGTATCTTTGAAAACTGGATAGTTGCTCAGCTATTCAAGAAATTCATCGTCTTTCACAGAACACAGACATTCTTTATCTTGTTCACAAAACAATACCTTCAGGCATCAATGAGTCTGCACACAATGGTTAAGACAGCATCGCTAAATAACACACGAATCATTTAACCCATATTCACCGTAAACAGCAGAGCGCCGTCATATAACAACAGAGTGTACGAGGTGCGATCGAAAGTTTCCAGACTGCGCGTATAAAAACCCGTACACTTATCTCAGGTATTAAATTCATCCATCACCCTCGAAGTAGTTCCCCTGGGAGTGAACACAACGATCCCAGCGCCGCTGCCAAGCCTGGAAGCATCCCTGGAAATCTTTCTTTGTCAGCCTGTCATGCACCATCTGCGATTCTGCCTGAATCTCTTCTATCGTCTCAAATCTCCTTCCCTTTAGCTGAATTTTCATCTTTGGGAAGAGGAAGAAGTCACACGGCGAATAAGGAGGGTGCGGGATGACGGCCATGGTGTTTGAGGCCAAAAACTGCCGAACTTTGAGGGCGGTGTGCGCTGGCGCGTTGTCATGATGCGTCGCATGTGGAGTTCTCCCTTTAGAATCAGCTGACAGGTCCCATAGCCTATCCCAACAATGTCGCACAAGTCGTTGATGGTACGACGTCGATCTTCGTGAATGGCCTGCCGAATCTTCGTAACATTTTCGGGCGTTGTGCTCGAAGATGGTCGTCCAGAACGCTCGTCATCATCGACAGAGGTTCGGCCATTTTTAAAACGTGAATGCCACACAAAAGTTTGTGCACGACCCATTGCGGACTCCCCAAATGCTTGCTTTAGCATTTCATAGGTTTCCGTAGCCGTTTTGGCGAGTCTTTGGCAAGAGATTCAGGCAGAATCGCAGATGGTGCTTGACAGGCTGACAAAGAAAGATTTCCAGGGATGCTTCCAGGCGTGGCAGCGGCGCTGGGATCGTTGTGTTCACTCCCAGGGGAACTACTTCGAGGGTGATGGATGAATTTAATACCTGAGATAAGTGTACGGGTTTTTATACGCGCAGTCTGGAAACCTTCCGATCGCACCACGTATGGTGTCATATTTCAACCGAGTTTCACAATTTGTACTCCTCAGAATAGTATTAGGGTCGTCTAAACAAGGAATTCCGTCAAAAGTTGAAGAAATGTATGCATCAATGTGAAGTACATTTCTATTTTTATATAATGCATCCGTACGGTCATTTGAAGTCGACCCGTCTTGTCTTAATGGATAAGTTGTACTTTAATGCACTTCCTACTGACGGCACTATTGTTACTCTTAGCGATATCTCACCGATAAATACGTTAGCGTTTGTGCCTGGACATGAAAATGCATCGGAGTGTGTAATGCTACTGTTATCAACACGTATGCACCCTGGTGGTGAACTACCATTCTTCATTAGATTCCATGTTCTCACGGCAACTAGCAAACCATAGCTGTCTTGTAGAACGTTTCACCTTGTCGTCTTTTAGACATTGGAAGACGCTGCAAAGGTGCTTACTGCCTCCATCATCAGGACGATCGCACAGACTGCTCTTCAATAACAATTTTTTTTAAAAATCTACAATAAAATATGAATAATTTGGCGACGCCCACAAGGGGGTAATTCTTATGAATTTAATCCGAGGGCTGCATGAGAACCATGCAAGCAGAAAGTTTAAACTTGGGAACCATCACGATATTTGATAGAAGACAGAGGAAATCCATGAAAGTCCGATCTAAATCGATATAAACTGAGTCGGTCACAGAAACAAACACTGATAACCTAAAAAATTCTTCATAGTCACGTAATAACTATAGATCATTGCTTGTCTACAGTTTATATAATTAACGTTCTCCCATCCACGACAAGGCCTCCAAAGAAGTATTTTTCCCTGCGCGATTTCCGTCTCAAATTCAGCAGGTCTGAGCACTTCTCTTGTCGCATGCGTGCTACATGTCCCCATCATCTGTTCTTGATCTTACCACCCAAAGACATGCCAGGATTATTACGAAATATGAAGCAATGAACTGATACACAACGATGTGATTAAAAATATGTTTTAATAGTTCAAGATAGAACAATGTCTTCATTGCTGCTAGGCAGACTGTGGCCCTAGTAAGTTTAACATTATTACACCGAGTTTGGGCCCAATGATTTGGAAAACAAATGTTTTGTGGTGTATTAGTCACGTGTTTTCAAAAGGTATATTTATAGCAAGCAATACGTTTAAAATGTGCTGGGCGCAGGACGTGCTGGATTAATTTACCTCGAGGCAGTGAGGGGCCCTTGGCGAATGTAGAACGGTCGTGAACGTTCAGTGTCCATACAAGACAAGAATTTCTTGATTAGATGTGAGATGGCGTCTATTCAGGTAAAGTTGAATCAAAGTAGGTAAATATACTTGGTGTCGTAGTAATCAAATACGTATTGGTAACTGTAAACTCCACCTCACGTGACATGCATCTAACCAATTATCCATTATACCCACATCTATTACCTTGTCTTTGGAACTCCGCGACAGCTGGTGTAAGAACAACCACGAACAAAGTATAGAATATTTTTTGGCAAATTCTTAATCAACCTACAGTTGTTCTTATATATTTACAAATATAAAAAGTGGTTCATACTTAGAAATACTGAGTTATAGGCCGACCTATTTCCGGCTTCAGAGCTGTTCTCAAAACCACGCCTATAAAGCGAATACAGCGTGAAACTGACCTTCCATATCCACCTAGCGGCGACTTTAAAAGTGCCCGAACCTTAAAACTTGACACAAAACATCCGTGAGCCTGAGCTACGTCACAGTAAGATAAAAAGCTATCGTTTCCCTCCCCGTATCAAAGTTGGCTGGACGGCTACCAACGGGCACGTGTATAACAGTCGACGCCTTCATATGGTTCACCAAGTGTTAAGAAGAGAGAAAACCTGAGCCAACACACCAAATTCTGAGGCCAAATTCCTAGCCTGACTAGAGCTTTACGTGGTTTTATTCACTCCCTCCAGGCAAATGCCAGGCCACCACCGGTCCATCCACACCCTTTCCAATTAATCTCCTCCAAATAAATAGCCAATGTCCGCCAAGCTTCACTGTACGAGTGTGCCGTTCGTGCGATACGGAAGAAACTGACGGTGGGGACTCTGGTAGCAAGAAACGTTTGGTGCGAGTCTGAAGTTTGAAGTCAGGCGGTCAGTTTTGTGTTGATGTATTTGCAGGAATCGCCATGTAGACGTTTTCGGATTTAATTTAATGCAGAGAGAAATTTTATGCTTTCAATACGATTTGCAACTGTGTTTGAGTTCAACACAAAAACGTTCAATTTTTATGCGTCATACTAGGGCAATTATTAATTAATCATCCTATCATTCGACTCATGAAATCTCGGCTATTGATAGCATCTTTAAGTAAACCGTAACTAAAAATAACTAATTATTTAGCGTATCAGAAGGTATACTCAACATAATTAAATCTGAATTTCATTCTACCAAATGCGGTAATTCTATTCAGTAAATGTTAAGTTTATATTGTGAACAGACCGACCAGTATCTTCCGTTATCATTACTCGATACATGGGCAAACGTAATCGATAGTTTGAAACTTTGCCACTCAAATCAGTCGACCTATATACCATACTTCAATGTTAAATTAATAATATGCAAGTCATCTGAAATCTATAGAAAGTTTAGCTTTAGTTTCCAATCAGTCAATGCAGGATAAACCAATTGGTGGGCAAAGTCTCGAGGTTAAAACCTGATAATATAATGAAGCACTACACAAAGTTGTGCATGAAATCTGAAACGACAGAAAATTAATTAAGAAATTTAAACTAGACATTTCACTCTGAATTAATTTTTAAACGGAACAAGCCACATGGCCTAATACGTTGAATGGAATAAAGATACGTTTCGTTCTGACATTAAAATAGCGACTGCTCAAGACGATCATACTGACTTACGAAGGAAGTACACCGAGATAAAATAATCATGAATAGTTTAAGATTTCTTGATTGAATTCAGCGGGACCAGTGGCAGATGTATTTTGCAGAAGGAAATGTGCTCTTTAATGCTAACGTAAGTAGCTCATGAAAATAATGTTTCCCATTAATAGGTAACTATGACCTATTTTGAGTCACTCAGGAGTTCAACTTGCATAAGGATTTAAAAATGAGAACCGAGCTCCGTTTTTGTTATTAAATTACCAAAAAATGTAACATAATAGAAATGAATTATAGGGCAATAACACAAACTAAGAGTTAAATTTCAGACCACAGAAACATTTCTGAGGAAGAAAACGTCTTATAACTGTGTGTTTAAATATGAGGGAGGAAAAAGCATGTTTGAAGGCTAATAAAAATTCATTGTGAGCTTTCAGGTTCTCACGGCAGCGAGTATGAAGATGGTTGTCTTCTAATATATTGCGCTGTGTAGTTTGGTAAACGTTTACAGACGTTTCAGAGGTACTTGATGTCTTCTCCATCAAAGCCATATCTCATAGCACTAATGATGAAGGCAGAAATCACCCCTGAAACGTCGGTACATTTCTACCAGACTATACGGGGCAACATCTCAGAACACAGTCATCTTTAAAAAAAAATCCTAACGAGATTTTGTTTTGGAACCGAAGAGGTCAATGGGTCGACATATTGATATTTTCGTGGTTAACTTTGATTGTTAAGAACAAGTATCTTGTGAGAGAAACAACTGCAGAGCATTCCCAAAGGAGGACTAAATTCCTATATTGCTGGAAACTAAATAAAAATCAGATGTGTGATATCAGTACGTCACCATGCCAACATACACTGATTCATGGCGATAAGAAAATAACTTACCAGCAATTAAACTAAAAATATCTCTAGTTTATTATAACTCTCAAGCAGATAACAGAGTCAGTAATAGTGGTTACTTAATGCAGCATCTTGAACTTTCACCGCAGTAACAGGATGTTGTGCAACTTAAGCATATTAATTATTCTGAGTAAGACGGTTCAGCTTTCTTCATAAAAATAGTCTATGTACTATACTAGATATAAGAAAGCATGTTCTCGTTCTCTAAATTGCAGGCAGATAACTTTTGGGAGAGAGGTGATCGCTTTAACAAATTCTTCTCGGGCTACCAGCCGCGTAAGGTGGCTTAATGTAGAAAACACCAACGTTTCGAGAACCTTCTTTGTCCTCGTCCACAGGGTACCCTCAGGAGTAGGACAAAGATGGTTCTCGAAACGTTGGTGTTTTCTACATTAAGCCACCTTACGCGGCTGGTAGCCCGAGAAGAATTTGTTATACTTAATCGCCGTGAAAGCTTCAGATCATACAGGTGATTGCTTTTTTCAAGGTAATATCTCGGTGCAGTACTTCAAAGGAGAGACTGAGGAAAACCTTTCAGAGAGAGTAGCCAGATTTTTGTAATATTATTCGAGAAAATCGTGGAGCCGCACTGTATATTTATTTGTTCCTAGTTGATACCAGAGAGTTTAACCAACCTTGTCTGTACTGGTTTATATATTTTATTATTTAATATAATATAATAAGACCAAAACCTCAGTATAAATGAACTCTGCCTCTTCATTATGACCTCACAAATATGTAAAAATGGTATTTTAATTTTGCGTGTGAGTAAAAGAAGTTGAAAATAATTTTGCAGAACGCAGAACATGGCTGTCTTCTGGTTGTTGTGTAGTATGCTGCTTCCAATATCAGGGCCAAGTTTTTAAGTAGTAATTTTAGCTGTAATTAGTCAAATTCCGCACGTGTGTATTTAAACAGCCGAGTACGACTCGCGAGCAATGCGTCAGCGCCACACCAACCTATTCAAGTCTAATGCTTACAGATCTAATGAACAGTACAGTTATTACATTACATACTGCTAGGAGAGCCAATGAGAATCTTACAGATTACCCTGCACAAAAGCACAAAATTTCCTTCGTTCATTTTTTTGTTAAACGGATCAATGCATCACGTCTTATCGTATTACTCGTCCCATTCAAGATCACTTTTTGGGTGGTCGGAAAAAATCTGAAACGAAGAGACTATTTGGAAACTGTAGGAGTAGAAGGGAAGATAAATATAAAGATGAATAAGGTGGGTGGGTGAGTGTTCACTGAATTCACACGGCTTAGGACACAGACCAGTGGAGAGTTCTTGTGAACACAGTACTGAAACTTCCATAAAAGACGGTGAATTTCATGAGTAGTTGAACGACTATCAGCTACTGAACAAGGAGTCTGCTCAACTGAGTCAGGAGTTAATACGAGATCGATTTGAGCTTCACATTGGACCGATCAGTAGTGAAATTCCATTCCAGATTGAACTGAACTCCGTGTACCGTCCAATTCCACGATTGGAAGCACTCGGGTGTGCGTGTTAGGAGCGTGTGATGAGGTCCGCAGAGGTAAATTTCTTGGCGAGCCACAGCTTGGACCGAGAGCGGCCTACCGCTTATCTGTCCCTGATATCTGACCCCAACTCGACCCGTCGTACGACCTCTGCCATGTTGATCATCGTGCACAAGATCTTTGCGCTCGACCAAAGATAACGCTAATAATAAACATTCTTCACCACTGATAAACATTCTTTCGATGTTTTTCAGAGGAGATACCAGGAATTTTTTGACATTTCAACATTCAACATGACATTTGTTTTTCTGTACTCAGGTTTGTGATTATGCAATGAAGACGTACATAATAAAAATAAATACAACCACGAATTGAAGGAGACAACAAATGGGTGTAAAATATTGGTTAAAAAACTTAACGAGAAGAGGCTGCAGACTGGATAAAAGTGACCCAGGACAAGTTATAGAAATGGGGGTCCTGCAAATCAGTACTGAATTTCAAAGCTCCGTAAAATATGATTAAGTTATTGACAAGCCGAGCAACTGTAAGCTACTCGAGAAGGAATCTACCAATGTAGCGAGTGAGTGAGCGAGTGAGTGAACTAGCCAGTTTTTATTGCAGCAACGCCCACAGGAAGGTTAAAAATTCTAGATATGCATTTTAATGCAGGCCTACTTGAAGGAAAGTCTGATGTGGGTCGCGTGTGAAACGGAACTTCAACCAAGCCTTGCATCAGGAAGAATAATAAAAAGAAATACCAGTACTTTATTTTCGTTCATATTCAGAGAACAGACAAAAAAGAACCCGATACGGACAACAGAATAAATTTTTCACTGTTCCAAAATAAACCTGGTAAGAATGCTTTTTCGTCTGTGTGCCTTGGACACAAACAAAAAAGTTCAGATAATTTCGAACAACTCGCTAAAACAGGAGACCGTATTGAACAACAACCTGTGATCCGAATTGTGCGGCCGGAGGAATTAAAGTTAGTGACATTTACGGAAAATGACAGCTAGTACGATGTTAACTGCACGAACCAGAGGAAAGACTATGAAAGGACGCAAAGATTCAAAGAAGGGCTGACGATTATCGACGCTGCACGACCTGGAAGAACATCGACTGAAACACGATGGCGGACGCTAAAGAGCACATTGGAAGAAAATTATTGCACGTTTATCGATGGGTGTTCCAAAACTGCGAACTTGAAGGACGCTGCGATACAGAGAAACAACTGCTTGCACACAAGCAGGCATCGTAACATCACACCTGCCGAGGCACGAGTCACAGCGGGAAACCAGTCCGTCTGAAGCTCTTCGCAAAGAAATCGTGGTCAAGGGCCTGAACCCAGGCGCTCACCACCTCAACATCACTCACAAGCCGCTGCCCTTATAAATGTCGTTTCAGGAGTGGAAATCTGAGGGTGCTATCGGGGGAATGTTTGCGGGATGCTGCAACGTCCCACCCAAACTTTGGGATCACTGTTGAGCCTGCAGGGCTCTACGTGTGTTGTCGCACTGACATGGATCACGATTACACCATCTCTAATCTTTCCGGGACTCGTCAACGAACGGTTTCCTTTAGATGGTGTTACTCTTTGCATGCAGAAAACACATCACCAATACATTAGTCCAAACCTCCAGCCACGCTGTCGGTTTTGTGTAGGTCACATGCGCATGCGCAAACCGGCCCTTCGGTTGAATCTGTTCCAGACGAGTATTTGCACCACCCCGACAAATTATGTCCTTGACTCCCCTCGTCAACATTCACCGCATGGCTGACATGCATGCATCTTATTTTTTACCGCCCTCGTACAATCCAGACTGCGCGTATAAAAACCCGTACACTTATCTCAGGTATTAAATTCATCCATCACCCTCGAAGTAGTTCCCCTGGGAGTAAACACAACGATCCCAGCGCCGCTGCCAAGCCTGGAAGCATCCCTGGAAATCTTTCTTTGTCAGCCTGTCAAGCACCATCTGCGAATCTGCCTGAATCTCTTCTATCGTCTCAAATCTCCTTCCCCTTAGCTGAATTTTCATCTTTGGGAAGAGGAAGAAGTCACACGGCGAATAAGGAGGGTGCGGGATGACGGCCATGGTGTTTGAGGCCAAAAACTGCCGAACTTTGAGGGCGGTGTGCGCTGGCGCGTTGTCATGATGCAGCAGCCAGTTGTGGTTGCGCCACTTTGACGGTCGCTTCCGTCCTTTAGAATCAGCTGACAGGTCCCATAGCCTATCCCAACAATGTCGCACAAGTCGTTGATGGTACGACGTCGATCTTCGTGAATGGCCTGCCGAATCTTCGTAACATTTTCGGGCGTTGTGCTCGAAGATGGTCGTCCAGAACGCTCGTCATCATGGACAGAGGTTCGGCCATTTTTAAAACGTGAATGCCACACAAAAGTTTGTGCACGACCCATTGCGGACTCCCCAAATGCTTGCTTTAGCATTTCATAGGTTTCCGTAGCCGTTTTAGCGAGTCTTTGGCAAATTGTGATGCACACGCCATTCCGAAATTGCAGGAGGGTCGGTGTAATGCACTACCAAAACGCCCTTAACTAAGAAACAAATGCTAATTCGATGATGCCGGCTGGCACACTGATTCACTATGAATGTAGGCCGCACCCCCTAGCGGCAGAAGCTCGTACTACATCCGGTTCGCCCGCTACTAACACAGTCTTGAAACTTTCCGATCGCACCTCGTATATACAACTAAATTGCTATTACAGTTTACTGATAATTACAGTGGTCGCAAAACTTCTTGACAGGTGAAATTCTCAAGCGGAAGGCTAGGAGCGAGTCAATATGTATGATATTATGTTTCGTCGTCGGCCACTAGAAGGTACATCGCATGGAAAGAAAAGTGGACCCGATTTGCCCGTGGGTGGGGATATGACAATCTCCGCAAACAATTCTTAAAAAAATCAGTGTTTGATCAAAAAATAACTGAAGATAACTCGCGCGTTGGGAAGGAAACCACGGCGGCCCCCCACATGGAGAAAGATGATTTACATACATTTTACGGCGTGCTTTTCGATTAGGGCTGCCCTGTTGTTTCTCGTCTTCTTCCGCAGAAAAAAAACTCCTTCACAGCGTTTCGCAAGTGAGTGTTACCGCCCTTGACATCCTGTTACTCAGTTTCAGAGGTAGTTTAGAGCTATCGGGTCTACAGTGTGCGGATAAATTGTGAACGTTATGTAAATTTAATACTTAGACCCTTTTTCCACGAAATGACCGATGAAGAAAAGACTTGCGGTTTCTTCATGCAAGACAGTGCTACAGCTCACACAGCTGATCGGTCGATGTTAGCATCAAGATAAGTGCTTGGTGAACAAGTTATCGATCAGTGGCCTCCGCGTTCCCCAGACTTAAACCCGTGTGATTTTTACCTGTAGGGCATGCTGAAGAACAAAGTTTATGTAAACAATCCGCACACTGCAGAAGAACTTAAAGAAAATATTCAGCAATTTCCCAAGAAGAGCTTCGTCGAGTATTTCGAAACATGTTAACGAGATGTGAAGTTGCCTGCAAGCACAAGGAATTCACTTTGAACATCTTTTGTGATTTAAGGCAAGAACAATTAATGTAATAACAAGTATTAGTGACGAGAAATATTCGTAGTTCGCTGTAACTAGCGGCACTGAAACTGATTCGCCGGTCACCCAACGGAAGAACGTGCACAACTCCCGCCCACATCAACAGAGCTCCGGCCGACCACGCAATGCAAGCACGACCGCAGCCTCATAAATTGTAGACCCGGTATTTCCGACAATTTTTCTTTCACAAAAAATTCACGAACTGAGCCCCGAATGACACATTTATATAAATCCTCTAAGTATGTCACACGTTCCGACATCTTGCATGTCTTACCGGGCAAAGTGAATGAAGGCCATTGCCATATGCTTTTCCTGGTATTCCGAAATTCTTGTGATTGCATTTCAGAAAACTTAGTTGCCAATTCCACCGTATTCTACACTTTAAGCGGGTTCTGTGTGGGGCGCTTGTGTCTTCATGAAATTGTGAACATTCAGATCAGTTAACTGCATCTGCCCTCTTTTCGTCGAGGAATATGATTCTGAAAATATCGTTGGTATAAATGACGCACACTTGACACTGATATTCTTGTTCTTGTTTTCTACTCACAAGTATTCACAGAACCTCGAAAAGACGGACGAATCAACGTGACAGAGCGTAGGCCCGTCCGCCAGATTCTCCACCGGCCAGAAAATTCTGCGGCCACAGCGAACTTCAAAACCGACATTTTTCGATTTTCTAGAAATGTTAATTCATACGAAGTTCTTCAATTTGTGATCTGAGTACCCCGGCTAAAACACACTGGAAACTTGACAGACTGAATTATTTCTTCGGAGTAGAGGTAAGTAGCCCCTGCTACACAGGATGTTTCACAACTGGTCTGCCACAAATTGGGGATGATCCGGAAATAATTTAGAACAAAGAGTGCCTCTAAAGCACTGAATCTATTTTTAACCGTTGCGATGTCACGGAAGTTTTAAGATATAGGAACAACAAATGTCTACTTGTGTATACTTTGATACATGGCTACACTTGTGACGGCCTCGGTTGAAATTCTCTGTTGCGTAAGTCACCTTTGTGTTGGTTCTGATCCGTGGTAAGCGTCAAACCTTGACATTTGTCGTCGTCAAATGAATCTACGGCTCACGCCGCCTGAAAAACTGATATCAGCTTCATTTTTAAACTTTGTGACGGTAAGAGCAGAGCAGGTCTTGAAGAATGTAGATGACTTTTCCGAAGTGCGGAATCCCGAACAGACGAGTGTTCAGCTGATTGGACAATTCATTAAAGAACAACATGTAACTGTTGATAATTACCTTAACTTTCTGACGAACGTATTTTCATCTTTAATAGAGGACATGCCTCTGGATACACGAGGTAAGATCTTCTTTCAAAACTCCACGTTTTGGTAAACCTACGGCTTACTTAAATCAGCGTTATGAAAAGAGTTGAATTGGTCGTCGTGGTCCAATAACTTGACAGCCGAGATCTTTGGATCCAGTCTCGCTTCATTCCTTTCAATGACATATAGGACCAACACCACAGGAAAAATAAAATTCTGCGTATTATGCTGCTAACATATCAGAACACCCCGAAATCATTCAACGGGTAATAAACACTTGCTTGAAACTAGCAAGGCTCAGCTATGAAACACGTTACGGACATTTTGGACAGTTATACGACGTGTCTCATAAATGTAGTAATAAACTAATCTGATAATATTATGTTTCCTGCACGAACCTTAAAACCACCACAGCTGCGCAACAGTTGGAAGTAGGACCACACCTGGAAAAACATTTTTTATCCAGAATTACCTCCCGAATCATGCACTGCCCAGCCACTTCTGATGTATGGGAGACCGGCTGTGAAACACCTTGTATATGGCACGCGTTCCTGCCTCCTTAGCACTTCAAATGCCATTCATTACATTGACAAAACGCAGACGTGTCAAGTGTGAGAGATGACATTCCACTAGGACAGTGGCTAAGTAAGATACCCATGCACTCACCCACACCTCTCAATACAATAAAAACGCAATGATGATGCGTGAGTTTGTGATAATGCAAAGTGTCTGCCAGTAGGTGGCTCTGCCAACAATATAATATAATACAAGACTCTTTGGAGAGGCCAACTCTGAATTTCAAAGACGTTCTTTAAGCCACGTCTCGGGTAATGACATAAGGAAGGCAACTAAGAGAACAAGCTCCGAAAATGTATTCTGTGTCGGAATACACAAAATATACTAATGCGTTCTTTGCAAAGGAACTCAGCGTAAAATAAAATAACCTGTCCTAACATCACATAATCCAAACAAACCTCACCTCACCTAACTTAACCTAACCTAGACTAACCTAACATTATGTAACCTAACTTATCCTAGCCCCAAATAACCTAACCTGGCCAAACAAAACCTTACTTAAAAAAATTACCCATCAATCTCACCTAACCTAACTTTCTTAATCGAAATTAAACAAGTTTACCCAACCTACATCAACATAAATTAAACTACCCTGACCTAAAGTAACTTAAAATAACAAGACAAACTTAATCTACATTAACTTAACCAACGTGTAACCTCATCTAAGCTAACCTGGCCCCACAAAACCCAGCCTTAAACAATCCTACCACATTCTCGGACTTTCATAATTTAAAAATTTTCAACATTTAATGTCTTCAAAATTCATGAAAATTAAAATTCTCAAAAAAATTTCAAATTTGAAACAACTTGAAAATTTAAAAAAAAAATTCTGATCAAAATTTTCAAAATTTGTAAACACCCACAACTTTAGCATATTCGAAATTTTTAGAAATTTCAAAATCAGAAATTTAAATATTCAATGAACGGATAATAATGGTAACCGTGGTAACCTTTGAAAAGACACAAATTTGGACTTGGATAGTTTCCGCTTTGGCCACCAAATCGCAGCACCTCAATGTCCACCTCACGATTTTCCAAAGTACGACTCTGAGGTCGTGCAGAATAGCACAACATCCATTACTCAACGACGGGGATTTTTTTATTCAGTGACTGCTGGAGAAAATGTATAAAGTGTGTGGACACTGTGGTGCGTTAGCATTTAAAAATTAAAAGAGACGAAGTATTCGTAACTGCTGTTCATTTCCCTGAAATATGGCGATGGAAAGAAGGGGAAGATAAGACAGGGAAGGTGGTACACCCCCCGCGGGGGGGGGGGGGCGCTGACGATATAAGCTAGTAGGAACAGAGCCCCACTTTTCAGATGTTATGCTGGGGATTGACCACTGCCTGTAATAAAATGTATTTGCACCGTATTTCGGGAGTTGGATCCACCACCGTCTTCAGGCGATTAGTTATCATTGTCCTGATACAGTTTGTGTTACTAATTTGTTTTGAGTTTAGGGTCCCCTTTCTAAGTGTCGCCACGCTCTCTAGCGCGACCAAAGAACGCCTCATTGGCCCATCCGTGTTTGTCTGTCTTTCTGTAGAGTTTTATCTGACAGGGTAGCGCAGTCTGCATGACCAGAGATCACTGTCGGGTAACAGTGGCAAAAGAGGTAACTGTTGGAACATACCGTCGCTAAGCAATGGCGTCTAATCGCATCAATTCAAGAATGACCCACTAACGACGGTGCAACAAATCACCTGAGTGATGTGAATCGAAGAACGGATCTGGAATGTCATTGTACTCAAAAGAGTACACCTTTACAAGCATACGTCAATACAATGGGTTTGTGTCTACCATAATATTAGTATAATAAATCAAAATAATTTTTGGGCATATTTACCATACGATGATGAATCCACGATCAGAAAATTACTCCCCCAAAACACCTGTTCGCTTTATTATTTTTTTATTATTATTAGTGTTCTATCTGACGACAGGTCCATATGGACAGGTTCCTTTCATCCTTTTCTCGGACTGGGACCTGTTCATATACGTTCTTGGCAGATGATCCAGAAGTGGTTTGCCATTGCCTTCTTCTGTGTGTGAATGGAGTAATTGTTGGGATGCCACGGAGGAAAACTCCGTGTTGCCTAGACCACGGCCTTGCCCAACACAAGTTATAAATTCGGGCACCGCTGGGAATAGAACCCGAGACCCCAGGATTACAAGGCCAGCGTTCTGACCGCTAGACCACCGTGGCGGCACCTGTTCGCTACAGTAAGTTAAAGTGTCTGCCACGTAGCTACTTAATACCTTCTTGCTTGGTTTAATGATGCAACCTTTTACTTTGATACTAACTGACACGTTTGCTGACGATAAGAGTTATTGTTCCGTTGCATTATGTTCTTCACTGTATCTTGAAGCTAATAGGAGATGACCAACGTAGAACTTGCAGAGCGGATAAGAATAACAGCAGAACATGAAAAACGCATACAGCTCTTAATCCTTGACTGTCATTTCCTGCGTTCCACGGGGCAGAAACAAGTGACACGCTGAATGCACTCCACAATTCGCAGCTCTGTCTGAAGAAAGTAGTCAAAACAATCGTACACACATCAGTCCCAATATACGATGGCTCATTGGTTATGTAAAGACACTGCTTCAATTACAGAGGTTATGTAGAGTCGAAATATATGAGATTTCTGGTTCTATGTAGATGGCTGTCTTCTGGGTTGTTGCTGAAATCGCAACTAGATGAGAATACGATTTTCAATGGTGAATAGATTAGGATTTTCAAGGCAATTATGACATATTTAATGGCAAAAGACACAGGTTAACGAAAACTAAGAAAAATATTGGCCACCGTAGGAAGAGAAATCACCTTGAAGACGCAGGCATAGATCGGAGTTAATATAGAAATGCATATTAAAAAATAGGGTTGGAGACACCCTGGATTCATGTAGCTCAAGACAGTCATCAGTTACGGGCTTTTGTCAATATGGCAATGAAATTTCCTGTTCCTTAAAACGAAAGGGGATTTCTTGATCAAATGAACTTCTCATGAAAGCTACGCTCCACGGAATTAAATATTTAGCGTTAATTACGCAAACAAATCGATAAAAACAATAGACTTTATGACAAACACAGCAGGAAAAACAGAACAGCTCCACGTCCTTTCCAATTCATTACTATCATCGTATTCGACGTCTAATAGTCTGAGCTACTGAAAACGCGTAGTTAAACAAACAGATCGGCTCCATTAACAAATTATTTATCGAGGACCTATTCACTTCGAATACATGCCTGCTTCTTATAACTTCGTTACTCTTGTCGCAGAATAAATGCGATACTGGAATGCACATTTTGTTACGGGCCGAATCTGATAGATCACGCCACTTCACATTCCGCATATAAATTCATGAGTCAGTTACATGAAACTTCGATTAGTTTCGAAAAGTTCATATTTAAACTAGTGACTTAACGACAACTCAACGTAAAATTGTTCACGAACCTCGCATTACACTGCGCATGACGTAATTTCACTAACTGCATCTATAAAATATGTAGCCTACTTCTCGCATTTAGTTTGTGGAGGTGGAATTTGTCCCCGTGCGTAACAACAACGTCCTTGCAGATGTGATAGCAGTAAAACTGTTTTATTGGGAGCTGAGTGTACTTGTCGCAGCCGTCTGTACAGTGGCGATATCAGCGTGCATGGGCCATCGCCCACCCACCCACCCCCCCACCCCACCATCCACCCTCCACCCGCCCGAGCAGAATTGATTTCTTATAATAGAAAGCCGCCAGCTCCTCTCTTATCGCCAACTCGCAGATTGAATATATTTCATATGTTTTCACATAGAAAAGCGAGCTCCAAGAAACCCCCCTCCCCTCAACTCCGTCGTCATGTGATATGGAGGGCTCTTATCGCCAAAGAGCGGCCGGTACCAAAGGGGGTGCCGGGGTAAAGAAAAATCTACGGGAAATCAAGTGTAAGTAAAGCGACAGAGGTGCTGCTATCTTTCTGCAACACCAAACACTTCCTCCCTCTTCTCTATATCAAAGCGCGATTCTCGTTACTGCTTGCTGTTGGTCTCCGTGGCTTTACTCAAATACTCCGCCGGCCACGAAGAGATGAAACATTTGTCTCGGTTTCATTACCTCAATATAACGAATAAACATAAAATAAATTAATATCAGACGGTTCAGTAGCCTTCGTGAGAAGATTTCAACATTTAGACACTTGGTGATATTTCAAATTCTCAAGGCGGCGATAATGAACACGACTGTCTTCTGGGATGTTGTGGCGTGTATTATGGTGAAAGCTTACTGACGTTTCAGAGGTGTTTGCTACCTTCAACATCAAAACATGATGAAACATCTTCCAGACTACAGTTCAACAAGATAGCCAGAACTTTATCTAATAGATTATAAACTAATTAAAGAATTATTTAAATTAGATTTAATTGATATATAAATAATGCGTAGAAGAAATTAAAAGCTTGTAATAAATTCTAACTGAAAAAATCTAAGGCAAAAGACACCTTGGAAGCCCTAAATGTAAATGAGAGTACAACATTAAAACGAGTCTTAAATAAACAGAACATGGAATCAACTGCCTCAGGATAGGGTCCAGTGGCGGGCTTTTGTGAACACGATAATGAATTTTTATAATGAGCAACTATTTGTTTCTAAAGAAGGACTCTGTTCCATGCAGTTAGTTCACACAATTACAGAAACAATTCATCGGTTGTACTACATGGTAAGCAAATTGATCTTCGTTTTCGTGGGTTATTAGTGTATCGGTATGGGGCAGTTACTTTTACGAGTTATTTAAAAATAGAAAACTTAACCCATTCTCTGGATATCACACCCGTCCGTCCACCTGAATACATCGTCTCCAAAATTATTAACAAGAAACCAATTAAATTAAACATCGCAAAATTCTCAATGAAAGCAACCGGTAAATTTTCATCTGGGCCCACTCGCGGATCGGTTCAGTTTAACCCACACATTTCATAAGCTAAAACGGAACTTATTTTTAACGGAGAGCGGGATAAATACAACTCCTGAAGATGCAAGTTTTCTATCTAGAACTTTGTATCTGTGGTGCTGCGCTAGAATATGCTATCAGGAAAGTCCAAGATAGGCAAGAGGGCTTGCAATTGAATGGGACACATCAGCTATTGGCATATGCTGATGATGTTAATTTACTGGGGGACGATATGAATACAATAAAGAGGAACGCAGAAGTTTTACTAGAGGCTAGTAGACAAGTGGGGCTAGAAGTAAATTCAGAAAAAACTAAGTACATGTTGATATCTCGTCATCAGCAGACAGGCGGGCAAAATTATCTTAGGGTAGCTAATAAGTCCTTTGAAAGGGTTACAAAGTTCAAATATTTGGGAACAACAATAACAAATGAAAATTACACTCATGAGGAAGTTTGGAGGAGATTAAATTCTGGAAATGCTTGCTACTTCTCAGTTCAAAATATTTTGTCTTCCCGTCTGATTTCTAAGAACCTGAAAATTAAAGTGTACAAAACAATAATCTTGCCTGTTGTTTTGTATGGGTGCGAAACATGGTCTCTCACTCAGAGGGAGGAACACAGATTGCAGGTGTTTGAGAATCGGGTGTTGAGTAGGATATTTGGGCCTAAGAGGGAAGACGATGGGGCGTGGAGAAAACTGCACAATGACGAGCTTAAAAATCTGTACTGCTCCCCCAGTATTGTGAGGGTGATTAAGTCGAGAAGAATGAGATGGGCTGGGCATGTAGCGCGCATGGATGGGACAAGAGGTGGTTGGGAGCTTGAGGAGAAGAGACCACTGCGGAGACCTAGACGTAGATGGGAGGATAATGTCGGGTTGAATCTGTGGGAGGTGGGAGGTAGGAGTCGAAGGAGACTGGATTTTGTTGGCCCAGGACAGGGTCCGGTGGAGGGCTTTGGTTAATTCGGTGATGAACCTTCGGGTTCGGTAAGCCATCTAGTTAGTTAGTATCTGTGGTGCACTTAGCTTGCAGCAGTGTGACGGACAAGTATGAAGGTCACAACCGTAAAGAACGACCAAGGAAAATGCGGGCAGTGTTCACTCTTATCTAAATATGAGGTGTGCAACAAATAATATTATAACCATCATCGACATTTTATGGTGGCTAGGAACCGTGTTGAAAAAGAGGACCATAGTAGCTACTTCCTGGTAGTTAATATTCTAGACGTAATATGTAATAGCTATTATGTTGTTGTTCTAGAATTCTTATGTTGTAGATCAGTACGTATTTAAGAAGTTAAGAAAGTGTCCTTTGAGGATAAAATCTATCAAAATATAGTTTTAAACCTGTACCGACACTGTGTTCGCTCCACTTCAGCTTCCTTTAGTGATCATTCTTTCCTACTGTATCAACACCTAATTTCGCAAAACGAAAGATCCGCTAAGTTAATGCAATTAATTTACGAATCAGACATAAAATATTTGACTATAATAAAGACGTATACGGCTTAGAGTCCAGAACCGTTTCAAAGGTGACTCTCGATATGTCTCGAATCCCTGCGTAAAGCAAACAAAACGCGTAAAACGGAAACCGTGTAACAATTGCCACTTCTACGTTAAAGTGGCGCCAGATTTATTTGTGGCTATGCTTGTCAGCTACATCATTGTCGTTGCTTAAAAATATAGTGTATGCGAAAGCGCGGATAGAAAAAGCGTGTATAACGAGAGCCAACTGTAACTGTAAGGACAGAAGTCCTTCGAAAACTAATAGTTACTCAGCTACTCTAGATATTTCCTGTTATTTTGAAACCCGAAGGTCTGTTACCGTCTTCAAAGCAGTCAATTAGTGGGCCCTTTCCTGATCCACATAAATGTAGTCCACAAATTCCCATCGACATATTTAAAATCCATTTTAACAAAGCCCGCCTATTCAGTCCTAGATCTTACAAGTGGTCTCTTCTCTGCTGACGTTCGACAAAAATTCTGGGCACATTTACCATCTCTCCCATGAGTGCGACGTGACCTACCTCTCTCAGCCTCCTTCACATGATTATATTAATTCGTGTTTGATCTGATGATCCTAAGAACACTTTGAGAAGAATACGAACTATGAAGCTCCTTATTATGTAATGTTCTTGTGTCTTGCCACTTCTTTCCTTTGTAGTTCAAATTTTCGCCTCAATACCCTGTTCTAAAACACCCTCAATCTACGTTATTCACTTACTGAGAGAGAACGTTTGGCACCGTCCAAAACAAAAGGTGAAATTATATTATAATTTTGAACATCGTATTTGCGTTTCTAAGCAGGAAGAGGGCAGAAGAAAGATTCTGAAATAATTTTAACTAGATACACAAAAACTCTTTGTTCTTCTTTGCAAATGTTGTTACAATGTCACACAACGTAACAATAAAAGCTGTTCTAAACGAATTTCTCTGATCGAGCATGGGGTAGTGCGAACAGCACTCCTGCATTGAATTCTGAAGATCCTTGTTTCAAAAGTTCGGCCCTGAGATCGGCTATACCTAAGGTTTTCATCGTTAGTTTTTCTCAATTCCTCCATTGAAACATCGGGACAGTGCTTTAAATTAAGACACAACCCGTTCCTTCGAAACGTTTAATTATAAGTCATTAATGTGACCAACCGATCAACCTGTCATTCCATGCGTAAAATATGAGAAATTAAGAGCGTCGTTAAACAAACCATAAATATATAAATAAATACTGGAAGTATTTGACATATATGAAAGCCAGTCTGCAACAGGCAAACGTGCAAGCTAATTCTCAAACACCCAGTACGTACACGTGCTTTTAAAACGCGCCATCCAGACAACAAGGAAAGCGAAAACACTGATATGGCTGCTTTCAAGTTAGATCAGGTGAGATAACTTTCCTAATCTTTTGTCCGGGAACGGTAATATTCTATTGTTTTCCTCTTTCCTTGCATTTTAAACCAGCGATAAGACGTATCACCCGGAACAGTGTGTCCGTTTACCTGGTATTCCTCAGTAAAAACTGTAATGGGTAGTGGGCATTGTATTCAGAGTTTGTCGTCTACCTCTAGTTCTTGTTCTGGGTGGACGGAGTAATGGTGCGAGATATCGCAATGTTCGATTTGCAGAGAAGATCTCAACACCCACACCACATCCGCGGGAAATAAAAAATTGTTCCCAGCTGAGAGAACAGAGGACTGTGGCGAGAGCGTTTACCAGTTTCTGATACACTGGCTCCGTCAAGTTAGTCAAAGTGCCGGCCGATAAGATTACTCTCTTTTTTTTTTCGAAAATGGAATATTCGTGCTGTCGTGTCAGAGCAAGCTCCCATCCAAACGACTGCGATTACCATAGTTACCCAGCCGCTTGCTTGGTTTCGCTTTGATAAGGATTTGAAAATGGAATAGTGTTACTTCAACCAGTGTGTTCACCACCAACATACATAGTATACATGCATGCTGCAATGTTTTAGCATAAAGATAATGCAGAGTGGAGCAGTACAGTGACTTTGTTGTCTGATAACGATTTGAAAATGGAATATTCGTGCTGTTTGTGTTGTGGCGTTATCAGCTCGCTCAGGCAGCCTCGAACGAAGCCTGTTTACAGCCTGAACTCTTATCTCTGCTTCCTTCAGTTTGTCCCGGGCTGCCATTATCTGCTATCGCGTCACATAAACATGCAGCGCTATCGACGTGCGCAACAGACAAGCTTCCTGCTGGCTACACGATTTACATAACCTCACTTTCCATCCCTTTTCGAGCAGCAGTGACGTAACACTCGCACCCCGACTGGGCCGTAATGGACCTACAACTTTGTTCCTCAGGTAACCATAGTTACAGTACAGCACAACCATTGCAACTGCACATCACACGCACAAGTTTAACATAACCACACTTTTCCAGCGTTTGTTCACTGTAACTGCCGCTCAACTAACTTGATAACGAGATCAGCGGTGGTGAAACTTCAACTGTGTCGATAATCATGTTTACAGAAGTGTTTCCAGATATTCTGAGTTGTAAAGAGACTGATCAGTTATGAGTTGGACGACGGAGGTTTCGATTCCTATACGTGGTAAAATATATTATCTTCGCCACCAGGCGTACTCCGGCCCTTGGGCAAACCTGCCCCATTCTCTGGGGTTACAAAGTTGCCGAAATGTGAAAATTACTCACCTCCAACCAGTGCCAAGAAACTGATAAGGACTTTCTTAAATTTCCTTGATGAAGCATCTTTCGGGCGAAAATCTCTAAATGCCCATGACAGGCCACAAAGACTTAGGAAGCTGTAATTGACAAGAGTAAAAGATAAAACCCGTTCTCTTCCGTTTGTCGTCAACTTTCACTGTTACGGTAATCGAGATAATTTTTCAGTAACTTTCTTGGTCATGCTATCCTGGTGTTTTCCTGGTTTTACTCAGTCTCTACAAACAAATTCCGACTTTGCATTTGGAAACAGGATACAACCGGCTTCTTCCAAAATACTATCTACTTACATCTCCTCATCTCATTACACGCTAAATAACCTCTTCACTCAATCACGAACACCATAAAATATAACATCTGCATCTTGAAGTTTGCTGCGTCATAGCCCTGAAGCAGTGAAGGAACAACTGCACCCCACAACGAAACATAAATAGTGACCGAACTGAGAATTAATTTTGGAAGATGAAGTTCACTCAAGATTTAGATACCACGCGTGTACAAGGTGGTTCAAGAGATCCCATTAAAATATGCGTATAGCACTGGATCGCGACTTTACCACGTGAACTACGGATATATTAGAGGCATTTCGCGTTGCAGGAGGAACAACATTTTTTACAGACTAGAGCAGGGCGCTCCTTTCGGAACCAACCTTGTGTAAGAAACTAAACTAACCGCCCCGAATTGAGGGTTAAAACAGTTGACCAACTCCCCTTCTGGGGGGTTGGTTGCGTTTTGAAATCTTAAGTAACACGCTAAACTAACTCCCCTTCGGGGAGTTATTTTAGTGTCTCATTCAAGTGTTTTAACCTCTGAGTAAGAAACTAAACTAACCCCCCGAATGGGGGGGGGGGGGTTGGTTGCGTTTTAAAATCTTAAGTAACACGCTAAACTAACTCCCCTTCGGGGGGTTATTTTAGTGTCTCATTCAAGTGTTTTAACCTCTGAGTAAGAAACTAAACTAACCCCCCGAATGGGGGGGGGGGGGTTGGTTGCGTTTTAAAATCTTAAGTAACACGCTAAACTAACTCCCCTTCGGGGGGTTATTTTAGTGTCTCATTCAAGTGTTTTAACCTCTGAGTAAGAAACTAAACTAACCCCCCGAATGGGGGTTGGGGGTTGGTTGCGTTTTAAAATCTTAAGTAACACGCTAAACTAACTCCCCTTGGGGGGGTTATTTTAGTGTCTCATTCAAGTGTTTTAACCTCTGAGTAAGAAACTAAACTAACCCCCCGAATGGGGGGGGGGGGGTTGGTTGCGTTTTAAAATCTTAAGTAACACGCTAAAGTAACTCCCCTTCGGGGGGTTAGTTTAGTGTCTCATGAATAAGTTTGAACATTTGGCAGGCCTCCGTGGACGCAGAAAAGCCTCTGCCTCCACAGGACAACAAAATACACAAAGACGCGGGCAAACATTCATGCATTGAGCGGGGTTCAAACCCGCGATCCCAGTATCCAAAAGGCCAAGACCCACGCTTCAGACGGGGTAGCCAATGTGATCGGCAACGGGTATTACCAAACTATACAACAAGAAAAATCATCACCAGGTCAGTGGCGAATGCTCCGATATAGTTAATAGTGCCTCGGCAGACGATTAAGAGCGGAGGAATACGAAACAAGTTGTTTTCCTATTACACGCAACAGCAAGAAATGTCTTAGCATTCTGGTGCGAATGTTAAGAGAATTCCATTTTCAAACGACCAGGATCGACTCCAAGGAAGAAGTGTGCCTGTACTTCACACGAGATATAGCCAAAAATTAATATTCTGACGAGCACATTTTCAAAACGCAGGTAACCAACTGAAGTTTGTGAATGGAGACACGCTGTATTTCCACAGAGGTAAGAACTGAATTTGTAAAAATTATTTAGATAATCTGGGAGCCACAAAATGGAAGTGGCGTATCGCTTCCTTTGATGTTGAATATCTCAGAATTTCACCAACAGACACAGGTTCTATTTGGTCCTCAGAATAACAGGACATTATTTTCACAACTGTCTTTGTTGACTTGTAATTAAAAATCGAATATTTATACGTTTCCCGGTTCGAAGGTTGAGCAACGGCTGTAGAAATCATGAAGCTGACGCTCTATTTTACACATTCTTTGAAGAGGAAACAATAGAACACGACGGTTTTGGCCTATGAAACAGAACGAGTTTCTTGGAGATTTATTACTGTTGCAATATTCTGGCAGTGAACATGCAGAATCTATTAATACATCCGGAATACTTGCACAATATCAAACTTACGGCCG
This sequence comes from Zootermopsis nevadensis, assembly GCF_977971745.1. Lineage (NCBI taxonomy): Eukaryota > Metazoa > Arthropoda > Insecta > Blattodea > Termopsidae > Zootermopsis > Zootermopsis nevadensis. Next base: position 5,799,930 of record NW_028259153.1, on the reverse strand, counting down.
TTGTTAAATATTTCCTGAACTATCGATTCCATGTCATATTATCACTACACTCGATCCTTTGACTGTAACCAGGATAGGCTAATTACAACAATGGGCACAGAGGCCTCCTGTCTTCCGGCGATTTCCCAATGAACAATAGCGCACGAGTATTGTTAGTGAAACATGACATGACAAAACACAGCTTGACTCGTGATGGCTGTGGGTGGGCGGGGGCGTACGAGATCTCAAGGAACCGCCTTCAAGATAAGACAGAAGACCACACAGCTGGTAAAACGTCAATGCACCTAACGCATTTAACGCACACCGGAAATCCTGACGCGGCCCAGTTTCAAAGAAATTGGAGCACAACGATATTATTTACAGATCTTAAGATACTCACAGATTTCTTCGGTTCGTTTTATCCGTCAGATTACATTAAACTTTATCGGGCAACGCTATTTGTTTTGAAATGTACGGTTTAGTAGACGCACATCTGATGGGTGAAATATTTTTTAGAAAACGGACCCGAGTTAGCGACCGGCTTTGGAATAGCATTTCTCACTTAATCGATCAATCGATGTGAACAATCGACTTCTGAAATAATTTGAATTGTAAAGCAGCCCCTTCGCTACCTATGAAATATTTTATTGATTTAGTTAGAATTCGTTATTAACGCAAGAAAATTACATACAAAGGAGCTTCATCAAATGTTATCAGGATGATTATATTTAAGAAGACTGGCGGGGCATGTAGCATGTTTTTTTTAAGCCTGGTGGGAAGAGGCCATTGGAGCAAAGACAATGTTAAAGTACATCTTAAGGAAATCGGGTGGCTGGGGAATTGGATTCACTTGTCTCAGGACAGGTACCGATAGCGTGCTCCTATAAACTTTCCGGTTCCATAAAAGACAGGAAATTTCTGAACTAGCTTAGAGACTAAAATGTTCTCAAAAATAATTCTGCTACATGTAGTTAGTTACACATGGTTGGCGCATCGCTGTATTACTGAAGCCTGTCAAATACTGAGTTTTCATCTCAACAGAACTGAATGTTCGTCATCCTTTGCCGTCCAAAAACAACTTCTAAAACATTTCATTTCCTCTGATAGAAATAAGCAAAACCACGGTCTCCTTAGTTCAAACGTTGTTTTAACAAAGTTACTTCCAATGCCTTAATGCCCTAAGGCAGGAGTTCTAAACCCGCGGCCAGCTTTTTTTCTGCACGATTAAAAATTAGTCACCTGATCTCATAAAAGGCATTTTACTAACGTCGTCGGTATTTGCTCGTTCCTATCGCTGTAAGAAAGCGTTCAGTTTAAAATACAGAACTGTAGTAGGACGCGATTTTCCCGATAAACTCTTCCGAGGGATAAATGCGAATCGTAACAAAGTTAAACTTGCATAAGCAGCGTCGCTTATGTCCTCAAGGACTGATCTTGTTAAAGAAAATTACAGAGTACGTGTGAAATGTTAGTGAGTTAGTAACATAAAGTTTCGCAAAACTGTAATCAGTTATTACCTCGAGGCCTGCGAATAACAACGGCGAATGGGATCATAGGACTGGAAAAACTTTAAACCCTGCTTTAATCCGTCATAATTATTTTTAAACACACGATACAGGTACCTGATCTTTAATATTTTTTGTGTTCCTAGCCCAGGGCATCCTCCTTATAATAAAAATCAATTTCCACCTTTGAATGCCCTCAAAACCACCAGGCCGATACTTACGCTGTTGGCTAAGGACCCTCACACAAACACAACCGGTTTTCTAAGTTGCAATCATCATACTTGGGTCTAGTGTCCTTAAAATGTAACTCTGGGAATAAATTCTGCTGTGAATATCATACGAATATCACGCCACATCTGGCTCAACACAACAGTCTTTTAGAACTAACAGTACCTCAACTCGTCAAGAAATTGCCCGACTTTTAAGGAACTGAAGATGAGTTGGCCGGTCCTTGCTGCCTCCATCAACAAGGCAAAGACAACCATCTTCGTACACACCGCCGTGAGAACCTCAAACCCAACTTAAAGATTCATTAAACCGTATTCTCAAGACTGCCGGTTGAAGCCCAATGTTAATTACAAGACCCACTGCTTCAGCAATCAATAATTCATTTTTTATTCGTATGATTTTCAGTGTGAACAGCGATTATACTCAAGAAGCATTAACGAGTTGATCTTCGTGATAGTGAACTATCATGTTTTCTTTACCGTGCGGGCTGGATTCTTAATTATTTATACGAGCTTCGATTTTAAAGTGTCAATCCATCCACCGACTTATAGTTTCAAATAAGCTTGCGAATTTCTTGATAAGCTCAATAACTATCAGCTTTTCAAGGACTGTCCTCGATGTAATTATTTAATCTGGAGCAGCTTTCTTGGATCATCTTAAAGTACGTCGCTGATGCTTACAAACATTTTCCTGGACATAATAAAAAAATAAGAAGCATATCAGGCTACGACAGGCGACCTTGGAGGGTAATTCATTATCATTATTAGCTTTACGTCGCTACAATTTCGGCAGTAGGTTACAATTCAAATAATGAACGGGTTATGTAACGAGAAAAAAAAAACGACTGATTGAACAGAACGCGTTGCTATGCGACCTCAGACAGCCTTCGTCGCTCCAACAGGCCAGATTACCACTTGCCCTAGATGAGATCTGACAGAACGCCCGATGGACCACATCTTAATCTTGTGGATCCCGTGCACTATCAGTTAAAATAAGCGAATCAAATATGTGACGTCACAGCTGTGGTAAATAAAATATAAAACTGCGCTGTTCGTACAGTAAAAGGCGTAGAATTGGAAATGAGCAAAACTGCCTTCATTTCTTCAGTAAAATACGAAGTGGAACTGATCGTGTTGTGGGGTAGCACAGTTAACTGTGCATTCCTTAACTTGGCTTCTGGACTTCGATGTGCAAATATGGACGTTAGCTGCAATACAAACAAGAGAAAAGTTTTGTCGGAGTTTCCTGAATGTTATCGAAGCTTGCATTATGGGATACGAACCATGTGGCTTATAGTAATAGACAAAATAATAGTGAGGTATGAACTGAAGTGCCCAACAAGTTTAAGCAAATGGAACCAAATGCTACTAGGGACATCGTGGTTCCATAAACTAACTCTGTGCGCTCACCATTTCGCAAAGTAAGCGCGACTCATGTCATCGGGAATCCCCACAGATAATGTTGAAGAACCACCGCTGTGGTATTTCAACGAACGTCTATTCCTTGAACACAAGGACACTTCTGATCAAAGCAGATCTATCCTGCTGAGGAAAACGAAACTTTGACTGAAGAATGCAGTTTAATTATTACGTGTGTGGGCAACAGTCAACGCTCACTTCTGATTTGTCAATTTATTTATCAGAGTTTAAATGCATATTTTAACTGATTGCCTAAGAGACAATTTTGTGGTTTTCTTTGGCTCATAACACCGCCTGTGCGCAAATCATATGAATAACAGCAAAGTTTTCTTATGTAGGGATCGGGTAAGTGCATGGGCGTGAGTCTCCCCTCCCCCATCCCCATTTCATTTTGACAGCACAATTACTTGCGTAGAAACGGCGCAGTTGAATTGATTTTTAAGCTTGCCATTTGCATTTATTCAAGGACTAATGACGTTGAAATGGCTTGAAAAGGGTTGCTAAGTAAATATATGCCGGTTCTGAAGTATGGTATACAGTATGTGGGTTAGACCTCAAGCAATCTGAGATATGGGCTCTACGTGGTCAGTGGTTAGCGTTAGATTACAGTCGATTTATCAATAAGCCAACTTCATCCATGAGCGTTAAGCTATTCACCTCTCCACTACGATTTTAAAAAGTACTGCTCGACGTTGCATTAATAAATCTAAGTAAAGGTTTATTTGATTAGTTTTGATGGTGTAAATCCTTGTTTTCCGTTGATTGCTATATTGAAAAGCTACTTTTTTTTCTCGCGAAACCCCCATTAGGACTATATACAGACACTTTAATCTTGTATTTACTCGGTAATATGTAATGGAAACAAAAAAAATTCTACTTGCATTCATGAAGATCTTGAGGGTAGATTAAGTGGGGGTGCTTAATACTACTCCGTTTAGAATCCCTTGCATTTCCGTCTCTTATTTAAATTATTTTGATATTATACAGGATGAACAAAAAGTCACGCAACCTATTCCTGACACAGGTTGTATTTGTGAAAAAAAAAACTCACTGAAATCAGGATATAACCCTGCGTTTTCAGCGATGAATACATTTACTTTCTTCTTCATGTTTGATGCAACCCGGGGAAGCGATCTTATGCCACAGAAACCTGACGAGATATTGTCGATTTGTTGACACAGTAGAATTTGGAAATGTATCCGTAATCTCATTCCGGCAAGTTACAAGATGTCAGATAGTGTTCGACAATGAACACTCATTGCACTTGTGAATAAGAAATCATTGCACTTGAAAGAAAATTGACGAAATGGCGGGAGAAAGATACAACATGACGTCACCTGCGTGTGCTCTTTTATAGTTAAAGCGATACTGTGTTTATTTACCCAGTAGAATTTTTCTGAAAAGCAACCATCAATAAATGCTTTAATATGGGCTGTACGACGTAAATCAGCCTGTATAATTTTACCTGATCAAAAATTACATTGAATACGACCACGATCTTGAGCCTCAGTGATGGCGCTAACAAATGCCTTAAAGTTTTATTTACATCTGAGTTTAACAGACATATTTACGCTCCGTCCACCTTTAACACTGAGCAAAGAATTATGGGTACCGACTGGATAGTGCGGAACCCAAATTAGACGTTCCAAAATGGTCTAAGACAAATAGCAGTTAATATTACTGAGAGTAGAAGCCTGATTAGTCAATTAACGAAGCCATCATTTTCTCTTGTCTTGCGGGAAAGTGACACACGATTGACGCATCGCGTGTGGTTTTGTCTTTGTTCCCTGTTTGTGTGTTTAATTACTCTGACCTGTTGATCTTTTGTTCCTACTCTGGCAGTGATGTTCGGGTGTGCTGAACACAGGCTACTTAATCATCTATCGGTCAGGTGCGAAGATTAAGGTCTGCACAGAGTAGTACCCTTACAAAATGAACGTAAATACCAGTGGCAGAACGTTGTCTCAGCAACCGCCATGGGAACACGTGTCGTAACACGAATTAATATTTGAAAAATGTGAGGTCACAGATGGTCGATGAGATGTAACGTTTCCACGGCGGTCAAAATTTGGATTGTGGTATTGTGATTCTTAATTTATTGTCCCATTCGTATTTTATACATAGAACCGGAACATACAATCTTAGAATAAATGATGGTTTGTAATTTGTCGGAAAAGAGGACGTCATATAATGCTCATACATAAAGAAAGTTTTGTGTAAATTGTATATAAAGTTGATTAGCATTGCCAAGCAGATTCAAATAAGATCCCTAAAGTGTTTAATATCAACATGTATAATAACTGTCAAAAATTATTTTAAATTATAAAACGCTTAAAGACTGTTTCCATACATTATGCACAAGGTAAATTAGTATAATTATAATAATAATAATATATTTGGTTTAGAACTATATACAGAGATCTGTGGCCGCCTAACACCAGGTTTTCACGGCCACAGTCCTTACATACGTAGCACTATTCGCACTACTGCTTACTGCAAACTATTCACTAATGCTACTCTACATGACTATTCCTTAATCCCTAATACTATTTACATAACTCTTTCGTATTGTTCTCGTGCCTTCTACCCCAGTGGCAGTTCTAAATTCCTAATTTTGACCTGTATTTTACATCTTACTTTGTACAGAAATTTCCCTACATCCCTGACCTCCGTGTCATTCGTAGTGCTTAAAATTTTCTTGAAGGCCAACTCTTCACCAACGGTGAACCACTTGTTCCTCAGGAGCTGTTCCCTCCACCTCCCGGTTTCCGTATAACGCCAAGTGTAGTCTTGTAGGTTGTTCCAAATATTCGGAACAACCAACCACTATCTATACTGAGTAAGGATATGATAAGTACTTCAAAATGTCGTTGAACCACCTACAAGATTATTTACACAAAACATTACAATTTAGGTTCCACGTCATTTCCTTTCGATCACACACTATTTGAACTGCACAAAATAGTCCAAGTGTCTACTGTCATCAGGGTTTTCGATGATTTTCTGTCCCTCCAGTAACATGTAGCAGTACGGTACTTTAAAATAGTGTGCTTCCACCTATACAATTTACATTTCGTAATTTTGGGCATAAAATCATCCTATAACGTTACTTAACAAGTTCAGTTGAAAAAGTATGGAAAATTAAACAGAACATCAATTATTCAGCATTAAAATATGGAATCCGTGAGTTGTCACTTCACTCTGAACTGATCCGACTCAAGTAAAAATATAAATTCTAACTGCAGTGTCCAAAGACGATTCATGTTGCATGCACGTGGAAAACTGCAAATTTCGATCAAACGCTAGAGAAAATTTAAATCCCTGGCAGCGTAATCACATAATGTAATTCTATGTGTCCATAGAAAAGCAGGCTGCGATATTTAAGAGAAAATCATTCGTCTTTAAAGTAAAATTGCCGCTACAGACAGGCGAAGCTTCCTTTAAACCAGTATTAGACTCAGCCGGTCTGTTACTTATGCAATAAAACAGGCCTAACTGTATTCACCTATTTATGGAACTCACATGAGATTTAAAGTTTGCAAGCAACCTATTCTCAAAACAAATTATTCCTACAAAAAGAGCTGTCAAGATAATTAACTGATCAATACTTAAGCGGCAGATCTATTGAAGAAGATTTGAGGAGGCGTGCGAATGGTTAGTATGGCGACGTTTACATGCGAAGCAGCAGTGACATCTTACATCTGTGAATTTTTCACAGTAATTTCCACGTGGAAAGGCGAGGACTCAAGCCCACACTGCGCACTCTGGTATCCAAGTAAAATTTCCAACAGCTCGTGTATAAACACGACTGACTATGTTACGTTTCAAACTACCTCAAACATTGTTTTCTATTGTATTCAGGCGGCAGGAAACAATTTTCATAATATTTCACTCGCGAGAAAATTCCCCAAGACGCCGGGCGCACGAAACTATGAACAGAAAGATCGATGTAATTATCGCCGAAGCGGTAACCTGTAATTCCTTTTCGTTTGACGTGGTAATGGTTTTCCAATTGCCATCACGAGAATAACGTACTTATTTCCTTCAAATCAATAATTTTCGCATCGCACTGTTCACTTCAACAATGTTTATATTTTCTCTTCCTTTATTATCTTCTCCAGCCACCTATCGTCAAAAATCCAAATTACGAACGCGATAAGCGAACTGACAACCAGCAATTTTCCCGTCATTCCGTAATCGCCCAGGTTCGGGTGCAGGGCATAAACACGCGAGGCAGGACGGACCAGACAGAACAGGTTTTGTGTCAGAAACTGAAATGAAGACCCCGTACTACTTAACAAATTTAAAAGCGTTCATTAATTATTTTCCTAAAGAATATAACCATAGTAAATGACACACACACACACAACCAAGCACGAGAATAAAAACAAAAAAAGACCAAGAGAAATGAAAATAAATTATACGGCGCCCCAAGTAACGCTAATGAAGGCTTGATACGCATCATTCCATGGCCCCCATGCAGCACTGCACGTTATCTCTTGCCACGGCCCCCTCCACTATATTCCCGTCTCTGCTCGCTGCTCCTTATCTCTGTGCCCGCCAGAGCGCTGGCGTCGCTCCCTCAACTCATTATCACCACGACCTGCTCCTCTGCAACGCTATCCGTTCATCTCTGCTCTCTGCGCTCGCTCGCTATCTGGCATCACATGACGTCATCTAAAAGTCTGTGTTCGGGGTTCGAATCCACGTCGGGGCTACAACGTTGCGGAACAGGCTGTACCCTTACCCGCAGCAGTGCTTGGTACGGTGTTATCGCGCCCCCAGCATCTCCTCTCTCACATTTGGCAACACTGGAGGGATCTGACTGGTATCGCGGCCTGCCAAATGGACCTCTCCGCTTTGCTGCTGCGAGCCTTATCGAATAAGGCCAATCTATCCCCCCCTCACAATCCCCTTTTTACTGCATTAATAAGTCCTTCCTACTTCTATACCTTTCTTATCGCGATGGCCTTAAACAGAAAACTCATAAAATCGCTAAAAAAAAAAAAAAAAAGCTCCAACATATTCTGCTGTTGTTACCTGGATCAAAATCATCTCGAACGCGATCCCGGATATCGTTTCTTCTCGATACCAGCGCCCGCCATATGGACGGTGGGCCAGGGTATGAAGTGAAGTGATTAGCGGGTGTACTCACCTGTAACAAGAGTAAACAATACCAACTCATCAATAAAACAGGAAAGAGACGTTCACAATACACACACAATAAAAGGGATGGAAACAATTGGAAGCTATATAAATTGCATGTTCATGACTTTCTCTGATACAAGCGCCAGCTACTGGTGGCCATTGGATGGTTTGGTAGACCATCTAGCAACTCAAGCTTTGCACTTCGAGGAAATAAACCCCACCGCATAATGGATTCTTCATTCTTGTATGGAAAGCGAATGGAAGTCGAAGGTCCTCTAAATAATACGATGTATAAAGATTCGGTTAGCAAAGAAAACAGAACACGTCAACATTACAAAAATCATTTCGTTAATGCTGTTTACGAAAATAATCGCTGTTTATTCTGAGAATTGCACGTAACTCGTGTTTACAGCGTGCGAAAAATGCAGAGTTGTTTATTTTTAATAAAGGTTGGGGCACATTCTATTACCAATTAACAAAAAATAATTCACAGTTCACTAGAGATTAAAACATAAGCTGATAACTACTTGGCAGGATCATGTCTTGAAAAAAAGAACAAAAATGGATCAATTACACCTCACAATTGGGGAAGAACATGTTCTTAAGCTCGCTGAGGGCCCGTTTCAAAACCAAAGTTCCCCAGGAAGCGGGTTCGAATTCAACACTTAACGTCCTCTGTGGAATTTGTAAGAAAAGCTGAACTCTCAGTCACTCCACTTTCTCCCTATCAACGAAATTGTAGTTAATTAGTTGTGGTGGTTGATAAAGTGGAGTTAAACAACCCATTAATGTAACAGCAATAGTGAGCCATAACTTTCATTACGTCGGTATGCAGACATTTCCGGGTTAAATTTCCGGTGTGATAAATATTTCAACCAATTTTCAAAAAATAAGAAACAAGAAAACCTCACGGTTCATCTCTAATCCGGATTCAGGGTTGAAATGCACGAATCCCCGGTAAGTTAAACCAAGTCTTTCGAGTGTTTTCGTCTGTTATTTACTTTTATTTCCCAGACGTTGATGATGTTAATATGGCGCTGAATGAGGCAAATGGAAAACTGAAGTTCGAATGGAAATCAGGCTTAGAAGTTGCTGCGTCTCCCCATCCATACACCTGACGGAACTGAGGGAAACCACATAAGGTGTCAGATTCTCTTGTTACTTAGGCGCACATACTAAGAAATTGTGTCACAGCCACTTCGTCAACTCTTTGAATATATAAACCTCTCAAGTAGAATGATCCTATGTAATATATGACAACGCTGTACAAAACACGTACTGAAGTTTCAGGTTCTTACAGCAGCGATTATGAAGGTGACTGACTCCCAAGATGTTGTAGTCTGGTAGAAGTGTAACGACGTTTCAGAGTAACATGATGCCTCCATCTTCACAACTATGATCGCCCTGATGATGGAAACATACTGTCCCCACCTTCAGGGCTGAAATGTTACACCCAGTTTTAGAGTCACTTCAGCCCTCTTCTCCGAAGTGTTCATAACAACCAAAGAGTCAAACCTCATCCACATTCATTTCGCGTGACAAAGCCTACAGCGAGTTCTCTGACAGCGCGACCGTGAAACATTATGGGCCTGCCCACGACTCGACGGGAGGAGTGTCTTATTCTTCCGCCAGAGTCCGCGCGCGCAAGAAAAAGAACTCACTGTACAAACAAATCAGTAGCAAAAATGTCGCGTTCATGGCCCTTTGTGAAGAGTAAATAGTTCAAGTAACCCTTGACAGTCATGCCAGACTAGCTATCAACCAGAGGCCGTCCAGTCGTCGATATCACACGCTACGTCAGTCCGTTGCTTTGTTCCCCCAGCCAAACAAAACGCAAAGGAAGAATAAAAAACAAGAGTTTCCTTTCCTTGCAGTACGTTGAGCTGTTATCTGCGCACTGTTATCTTGCCGGCATCTAGCAAGCACAGGATACACGCCGGCAGGCCCCCAGTCCGAGATATGGAGATATACAGCCCCACGCAAAACCCGCACCTCGGTACAGCAAAACGCGGGTTAGCAAGGTCAGGTTTATCACCAGTATTCAACATTCATGTTAAATAATTTCCAGTCCTATAGAACGATTTTCAAACACACTCTAACTGTATGACGCAAACTCCCTTCTTGTGAAGCAAACAGCCAATCTGCTAAAGAATTTCTACGTCTTTTCTCGAACCAAAGTTCCATGACAGTGCTAGCAACAGCATACCCCTAACACTAAAACGATCCATTTTTAATATTATCTTCCAAGTAATCTCGTTTCTCCCATCAGGATTTCAGGCTAAAACCGCACAATGTGGTCTCTCGAAAGCTGGAAATGTCGATTCAAATACCGAAGGGGCAGGATGTCCGTCCGTGTTTTTGTATGTTTCGTCCAGTCTGGTGTAAAAATACTGCTATACGCTGATACGGCGACAAAATTTCCGACAGGAAACCTGTAACTCCATTAACCAGAACGAAAGACATTCTAAGAAAGAAATTATTATTGCAATGTTTCCTAAAATGTGTACAGCGGAATCCTGAAATTCCACGAGAATATTTCCTCACTGATGCCCCTGTAAAATACCGCCATTACTTTTGTAAGAAAATATGGTTAATACCGTCTAACCAAATGTTATCTTTGAAATGTGCAATACATGATATTCGTTTAATGAGATAACAGGCGTTTAATTTTACGAATAATTATATTTTAAAACTCCAAGCTTTTCATGCACTGCATAATATAAAATAAATAAGTACAGTCAAAGACCTCAATGAATCTATGCTGTTCTCTTTTAAGTATGTTTCCGATAAACAAATGAATCAGCAGATATTTAAGATAACGTCCCACAGTTTGTTCATGTATTTCTATTGATAATAATAGTGATAACAGAGGAATGTATGTGAAATGCATTAAAATTATATCCAGTTTTTTTTTTCCTGAACAACTTAAGGAGATAAATTTTATCTTAAGCTGAAAACATAAGTTGATGTTTTCATGGCGTCTGCGATCTACTGGTACGTTTATGTGGACTATTTAACGTTTGCGTAGTATATGTAATTACAAAAGTTGTCTATTTCATTGCAGTTTTTGCTTTCATTGTGCCGCGGAAAGACAAAAACTTGCGAAACACACAAGAAAGTCTAAGATGATAAAAACAACAAAACCAAAACCAAAAAGGTTTGTCAGAAACCCTAGTACAGGCGACATGAACAAACACGACACATTCTGAAGCACCACATAGCAAGGGCCAGGTCTCGAAATCAAATGATAAATAAAAACGTTAAATGTTTATACACAAAAATCAATCAATGTCGTTCACAGTAGCCTGCATCCTAGAGCGTAAGTCTTGACCGCTACGATATTAGGAGCGTAGATTTGAATCCAGCTCAACATATGGATGTTTGTCGGCTTATTTGTGAGTTGTGCTGTCCTGTGTAGCCAAGGGAGTTGCGAGAAATCCTTCCAAATGTATAAACCGATTCATAATTCAGAAATAATTCTGAAATTAAACATGCCATTTGGCCTAATCCTTAAGAGTTACTGACGATAAAACATTTTGATAGAATTAAAAAATCTGAATAAACACACAAAATTATGCTTAATATTTCAAAATCATTTGAATTTCGAGATGCAAAGAACGTCTGCGCAAATTGTGTATGCTACGATAAAGAATAAACTTCCAAATCTACAACGACGCCATATTATGCATTTCGAATGTTGGTTGTCAATGTGTCGTGATTTTAACTCGGTTTACTGCTAATAATGGATTTATTTATAGGCCTATACATTGAAATAGGATATGCCATTACCACAGCTTCTACACCAAACGCCAATTTATAAATACCCTATCTTTTATCAGCACTTTCTGTTCACGCAACTCGTATTCATCCCATGGCCCTCTAACTGCCACGCTAATTGTCACGTAAGCAAATCTCTTAGATCTGTTGACTGACGATCTATATTTCCGGACATGGTACTTTCAAAAACTAATAACATAACTGACGTCAAAGGTGGGAATTTTACCCAACATATTTTAGAAATTCCATACTTCGGATCGCTCACTCAGGGCAGAGTTTGAGACAAATTCGCTGTGAAATCCAGCGTGCTGTAGTTACATCACTTCGTTAGGGACCATGACGATAGAAAAGCAAAGGAGCAAAGCCTTATCTATTAAAATAAAAAATCACCAAATTTGCCTTATAAAATAATCATAAGTCAACGGATTTATTAATACTAGCATAAACATGCCCCTTGTTTCAAAATTAAATTTATTGAGTAGGTCATTTTACGAACTGTATCTAACATAGAATAATTCAGTGTGCGAATGAAGCTGGTAGTGGCTCCTACATTAGGAAGACACGCGAGTTTCCATTTTAGAATAAAAGGTAAAATCAATATGATAAATTTTCTTTGAAAAGAATAAAGGAAGGCCAGTGAAATAAGTTTCCGCTTGAAAGAAGAAAGAAAAACCTATAAAAGAGTTTCCCTGAAAAGTAAGAGAGACCTGTAAAATGAGTTTCCCTTGGAAAAACAAAGAGCAGCTGTGAAATGAGTTTCCCTTAAAAGGGAGTAAGAGAAACCTGTAAAATGAGTTTCCCCCAAAGAGGAGAACGGAAGACGTGTAAGACGAGACTTCCTATGAGGGACGAAATGTTGGCTAGTGAGAAGTTTCCATTGGAGACAACAAAGAAAGGCCGGTGGGTTAAGTTTCTATGTAACCATGAGCAGAAAGTTAAGTTATATTACTGGAAAGAAGATACAGGGGCAGTAACGCCAAGTTTACCTTGACAGCAGTATAAAGTAACAAATCATACACATAAGCCTATATAGAGGAGTAAATTTCCTTACAGCTGTTTGAATTCAGATAAACTTGTTCGAATGTACCAATGTTTTAAGTAATTCAATGGTTGTTAGAATTTAGAACTGACATGCATGTTGTGCACAATATTAAAATACATGTTTCATTATACCGATCAACTAATGATTCATTAAATTTGTAGAGCACTCCAATAACAGATTCAATTAAAAGTCAATACATAATTAACGGATTAAAAGCTGGCAGTGCCAAACACACAGATATACGAGGTGCGATCGGAAAGTTTCAAGACTGTGTCAATAGCGGGCGAACCGGATGTAGTACGAGCTTCTGCCGCTAGGGGGGTGCGGCCTACATTCATAGTGAATCAGTGTGCCAGCCGGCACCATCGAATTAGCATTTGTTTCTTAGTTACGGGCGTTTTGGTAGTGCATTACACCGACACTCCTGCGATTTCGGAATGGCGTGTGCATCAAATTTTGCCAAAGACTCGCCAAAACGGCTACGGAAACCTATGAAATGCTAAAGCAAGCATTTGGGGAGTCCGCAATGGGTCGTGCACAAACTTTTGTGTGGCATTCACGTTTTAAAAATGGCCGAACCTCTGTCCATGATGACGAGCGTTCTGGACGACCATCTTCGAGCACAACGCCCGAAAATGTTACGAACATTCGGCAGGCCATTCACGAAGATCGACGTCGTACCATCAACGACTTGTGCGACATTGTTGGGATAGGCTATGGGACCTGTCAGCTGATTCTAAAGGAAGAACTCCACATGCGACGCATCCTGTCTGAGGACCAGAAGTAGAATCGACTTCTCGTTTGTCAGGAGCTCGAAGATCTTGCAAGAACCGACCCCAACTTCCTTTCTAAGCTCCGTGTGACTTCTTCCTCTTCCCAAAGATGAAAATTCAGCTAAAGGGAAGGAGATTTGAGACGATAGAAGAGATTCAGGCAGAATCGCAGATGGTGCTTGACAGACTGACAAAGAAAGATTTCCAGGGATGCTTCCAGGCTTGGCAGCGGCGCTGGGATCGTTGTGTTCACTCCCAGGGGAACTACTTCGAGGGTGATGGATGAATTTAATACCTGAGATAAGTGTACGGGTTTTTATAGGCGCAGTCTAGAAACTGTCCGATCGCACCTCGTATGATGTGCCCTTAAGGTAATATTATTTTACTGCGTCGCATAAAAAATGCCTGCAAAACCTATTTCATTTATGGCTATATGTGACCAATTAAATACCGGTAAATATATTCTAGACATTTAATTAATGGCGATTATTGCAGTGAACTAATACTGAATACAGCTTTTTATATACCAACATCTCTTGGACTCATCTGGCTCAGAATAGGAGCCAATGGTGGGATATTATAAAAACAATAATAGACCTTTATGTTCCATTAGCACAACGAATTTTTTAATCAACCGAGGGACCAACAGTCTTTAAAGAAATGCTCTGCTACAAGGAGTCAGTCAATATGACGGCCCATGTTACCACGCCCCTTTCTTCAATTATCCAGGCAGCGTAACAAGTTCCTCAGGTTGTCTCTATTCTTGTCGATATAAGATGTAACTACAGTTGGTGCATTCATTTGTCAACTAACCTGCGTGCGTGCAACCGAACAGCATATGTGGTGGTATCGGACAGCCAGCAACAAATCTGGGGTTAGCATCTCATTAATACGTAATGACATTGTTAGCTATGCCAGAGCGTGACATTGTATGGATATTACTACGGTGAGATAACACCACAGTTCGGGGAAACTGCGAGCTACAAATTTAACCAATGCAAAAGTGTCTGCATACCTGCGGGATTCGTCATGAAGGCTTTCTTCCACGGGTTTCCTCCGTCTGCTCCTATTAGCAGGATCAGACCGAAACTAGCTCAGTAGTACCAATAGATGAAACTTAAAAGGGTAGGATAACACATTTTGTAAAACTCTTTTATCTCGACAAGCTAACAGTAGCACAACCAGTCTGCCTTTCATGGAGAAGGTTTATCACCGTGTCCACAAGAACCTGGGATGTCAGAGGCCGTGTGCAATATTCCGTAACATGTTGGCGTTTAAGGTGAAGTGTTCAAACACCCTGCCCAAGATGTTGAGGACCACATCCTGTCGGTTGTCCTCGACTTCTTATTTAAAAGCGACGGCTGTCCATATCTGGAGGCCGTTGGTTCGATCCGCAATCGGAGAAAGTGTCAGGCCGTGGTCACAACGGGCCACTAATAATTACTTTTAGTAGACATGCAAAATGATCAGAATTCAGGAGTAAATGAAACGTCTAGGACTACAGATTATATAAATCAGAATTAATAAAAACATACATGAAACTCTTCAACTGTTTTATTCAATAACCACTGTTGAGTAAAGACACTGTACATAAGGAAGTAACATTCGCGAAGGGGCTGTGAAACGCAAATGATATTTTGGTCGCACAGCCCGAAGGGAAGAGCCCACTCGGAAGACCTAGCAGTAGAAGGAATTATTTAAATTCATTTTAAATAAATCAAGTGGGAGGGTTTGGACTGGATTCGTCAGACTCTCTGAACACAGTAACGAACTTCGGGTCCTATAAAGTGAGAGGAATTTCTTGACTGAGCATCTCAGAAGATATCTGCCCATCAGATATTTGGTAAAATAAAACCCGAAGACGGTCTGGAAGTTGTGATTAAAAAAAAAAAAGAATCTGGTACTCCCGAGAATCGAACCATAATATTCCTGTACTCCGTCTGGCAGTACATAAAACGGATTTACATCAAATTATGATATTTAAATTTCGCCTGGCGGCTTATATCAATGTAGTTTTCTCTTTGAACGGCTTTTTCGTGTAGCCATTTTATTTTTATCCATACGGGCCCTTGATCTACCAAGGGATCATTTTCTAATTTACATTCATTTATCGCACGAGGTTATTTCCCCACACAATAACAGCCGTTGATATAAAGCGAATGTGAAAAGTAGGTCACACTAGGGCCGTAGAAACCTTTTCGCGTTACAGTCCACTGGCAAAAATATTTTCTAGTCTAAGGAAATTATTACTAATCCCACTGAGCGTACACTTTTAAAGGTACTTTAACAGATAACAAGTAGAATATTATTGGTTAAGCCAGATGCGTGGTACTGTTTCGGTCCTGATGTAAGAAATAAATGTGTATCTCTTCATTTATCGTTCATTAAATTACATATTAGTTGAACAAGACAGACATAATACCAAATTTAGACCACGAAATTTTATATAAATATAAAAGAATGTGGCACCATGTAAGCTGCCCCTAACAGAACAAAAATCCAGGGTCAGAGCTTCTGAGATGAAATAAACATTGAAAGGATTTAAAACCGATTCATCTTCGTTTAGTTAAACACATAATCTGCAATGGTCAAGTTGTGATCTACAGAAACAGACAGATGTTGACAGAACACAGACACCCCAAATTAATAATTAAATACAGACCGAGGACAACAATAAAAAATAACCCCGTAACATTCCTATGTATTTCAAAGCTAGCCAGAATTTGGTGTCTTCCTGCGAAATAAATAATTGAAATATCTGTTTTAACCTAAGTGCTAAAACAAATACTTTGGGTTAAAATGGTGAAATTAACGGGGAAAACCGAAGGAATAATATATTACGTACAGGAAACTTTACTATTAATGATGTTTAATCAATACTAGGAAGAATAGTAAATTAACCAGTTACATGGAGCGGGCAGCATTATGTAAGATTCAGGAAACTTAGGACGCAAATTGTATTTGGTAAACTTCGTGCCTCACAGGTGTTTTGAAACTTTTTACAAGCATTCGTAAGTAATGAGGAACACTTAATGACACGGTAAAGCGCCGATTATCCGTGGTAATTGGGGGCAGTCAAAATGAACGGTTAATTAAAACTATATTTTATCAAATTATTATCATCATCCGTGTAAAAAAAACATAAGCGTATACACAGAACATACATATTCACACTGTAAAACGTAAAAGTACGAACCATTACTTCTTAAGTCATTTTATGAGAAAGTCCGTAATTTCTGTTACATTTTTCTGTTGGTCTATTATGTATTTTTTATGTACCCACGGAGTGGAAGCGATTAGTTGAGTTGTACTCAATAAAATACATTATTGCGAGTAGCTATGAAAAATATAATTACATATTAGAAAAAATCTGAGGCCCCGAAAAATCGGCAATCTGTGCACTTATAAAATGTCACTGAATATATTGAACCTCTTTCAGGTAATAAACGTAATAAGACAGTTCACAGTCTGAAATCTGTGTGTAAAATTACAGGGCTTATCTAGGATCAAGGAAACAACTTATGAGGCAGTCGGCAAGATTTAACATTCTGAAGAAAAACAGGTTAACGCAATCAAATGTAATAAATGAACTACGCCCATTTGGGTCTGTTGCGAAATTATAGGATGTAGACGGATAGTTGAGATATCCTTTGGAATGTCTCGGGTTTGAATCTCGAGGCCGACTGTTGCATCTGGGCTGATATTCTTGGGTGATTCTTTAAAATACGCTGTCGACTCGTATTCTCCGTTCCTCCACTCTGATAGCCGAATTTAAATCTTTAAGAAGTGCTAAAGAATGTACTCGCTTGGGGAAAATAAATGCTAATAACAGAAATTCGCTGTAGTGGTTAAAATAAATTCACACGGAAGGAACCGAACGGAATATCTAGACAAAACGCCAGTGAAAAGACAAGGAAGTCTCTCAGCTTTCTAGACGTATCGAGGGAAACCAGTTGAATTCTCATAAGTGTGGCCCTATTTAATTACAAAACACAGGACCAACACAAAATATGACAGAAGTGTCTCTCGTTCTGCTAGAAGTACTGAGGAAAAGCAGGTGAATCCTCGGTCAAGGTATTTTAACTGCCGACAGCTTTCGGGATCGCGGGTCCAACGCTGCATTTGCTGATGGATGTGCAAGGCCCCTTATGACGTGACACATCTAATCTGTATACACATTTACTGCGTCTGACTGACTGGCTTATGCAAATGACCCAGCCCTGATTTTATACTGGTTACAAGTAGCAGGGCTGATAACACCGCTACAAGGTAGAGAGGAAAAAAAATATACAAATTACATTATAGACGCCAACTGGCAGTGCTGCACGGCCGATAAGAGCGCCTGCCCGCTCGGTCTTATCTTCAGGCTGGGGGTTCGCCAAGCACGGCGCTCATTTTCGATTTTTGTGTTTGCGCACAAAAATGTACCTATTTAAATGTGTGTGTGTGTCTCTCTTTCTAATCTGCGCCTTGTTGTTATACAACCAGTAGCACTCGGCGTGATACAGCAGACGCGACAAATCAAAGACAATAACAGTATTTGTTCCCATTGTAAGGTGGGAAATCGTGTGGCACGGAGTCTCTGCGATTCTGTTTCTATTGTCTGACGACAAGACAATTATGAATTCGGAATTCATTTTGGTTTGCAGTCTCATATTTCAAAGGCCGTTGGACAGGACAGTATCGATTGATTATTGTTTAGCGTCACTTACTAAAGTCGTAAAGTATATGCAATACAGTGGATATTTAAATTACTTTACGAATTCGTAATAATAAGACGGGTGTTCTCAATCCACATTACTCGTGAAAGTTAGAACATTACAAACAACAGAAATACTACGATGAAAGAATGGACGATGAACGACTACTAAATAAAATATTATCATAAAAACTAGAAGGGAGAAGAAACAATGGTATGGCCTGAGGAATCAAGATCCTGCGTGGACGGAGCTTGCCTGAAGGCACAGTTGTAAAAAGTCTTTGGCTGAACACGTGGTTGATGCTGATCACGAAAGTTAACATCTCTTATTTCTATCGTGGTTCTCACAGGGACTGTAGCCATCTTATGAAAAACTCTTTCACAATGCAGTAAAGACGACCGGAGGGTGATGATGACTTCTCACCTCTGCTCAGTATTGAGCTTATTCTACTGCTTTTCGGGAAGTAACAAAACTTTTTAACAGTGCCTCTCTGAGCATGCGCAGAGTACCTCCACTGAAGAGAAGAATGGTTTGTGGCGGACAGTCGGTAGAGGAATGACATTACAAAATTTATTACATTACTGACTTCCAACAGGTTTCAAATTAACTGCTCTTTTCTCAGAAATAATCTGTTGTTGTGCAATTTAAACCGTGAACTTGTAAATTCAGTGTAATTCGGAGAATGTGTTTCATTACTAGTTTAACTTTAACATCTTTGATCATAACAGCTGAGATCTGACAGCCGTGAAGCTTCTTCGTGTTTGCTGTAACACCCACGCAAACATGTTCAAAATCAACTTGTCTAATTCGTTTTTAAATCTCGCTGCAAACCTACAGTGCAGGGCTTTTGTAATGTGGACTGATTCCTTGAAATCAGTTCAAAGAATTGCTCACAGTTCTATTGAATTAAAAGCACACATTACTAGCACAACTCACAGAAACAGACACTACTCGACGAAGGACTCTGCTACTGCTTCGCTCGCTCTCCAGTTCCGCCGAAGATTCCTCCCCCCACCACCCCAAGCATCCATCACATCTCTTCCATTTTCTCCTGCATTCACTCCCTCATTTTAGGGACTCCGGAACGACAAGTGAGAAAAATTAACGGAAAATAAATGTAAAACAGCTAATATGTCGTGACTTGGTATATCGGCGTTGGTCATCGGACACGATCCGAATAAATTTAAGCGGTACCTCTCCAGAACCCATTAATCTGCAAATTATCAACAATTTCTTTCCGTTAACTGCGCATTATTCTAATAGGGACAGCGTACCGTTCTCTGACGTACGGAACGAGAGAACGGTTAAATACAGATCTACCTACACCGTGGCTCGTCTGGAATCCATGTTGATAAAATACCTAATAGCTATAGCTGAAAAGACGCCGCCTACAAATAGCAGATACACCTCAATAAAAATTATCTTGTCTCCCGTTAAAGGTAGAGCATGCAAACGCAGTGTTATAGCAGAGGATATTTTTTCGAAAATGTTTTAGAGTCGCCTGTTTTCTCAGTCGAAAGTTTTTTTAAAGGACTCACAATATGGCTGCAGGGGCATAACTTTTATCTTTCCTTTTATGACAGCAATTATGTAAGCCTACCTTTTATTATATTTTGGCACAAGACATACACCGACAAATTTAAGTAGCCCTATTACTCCTACCGTTGGCAGATCCACCTACCGGCTGCCTTCGTACTGGCATAATTTCGCCCAACACGATAACGTTCTGTTGAGTAGTTGTGGGCCGGGATGTTGTGCATTCGCAAAAAAACAAACAAATTGTTTTATGGAGATGGCAGGAACGTATTTTTTCAGACAGGTCGCAGGATATAGAACGAGGGGTGAAAATGATATATCAGAGAAGAATTCGGAATAAAAACATGAATACTTTAATAAAATACTATAAAAATGGTTCGACAGGATTCTCGAAATGCTTAGACCTGGGGTCGAATTCGACGTTATCTTACCGACTCGCAGACTGTTAACTGTAAATTAAACAAGTTTATTGGTGACGAGTTCGAAGATGGCGGTCTTCTGTGTTGTAGCACCGAGTAGTCAGACTACAACTGTGGTATACTACACAATGCTACATCGCAGAATACCTCCACCTTCAGTTTATCCAGGTCACATAAAGTAACCAAGTTGACTTCCATTGTACAAAGGACTGTTTGCCTTACGTCGAGATTTTGCTGTCCACATCTATCTGCAACAGCGTTACTCTCCAACTATACAATATATATTCTTATAACTATAATTCTACCCCCATCCGCACCCCATTAGACAACTTCCAAATGAGTTTTAATAAATTTATTCCCCAGCTTATATATAACTTTATACACGTATTTATCCACATTTCTTAATTCTGCAAAAATAGTACAATAAATTACAAGCGTCATCAAAACTACGCCATTTCGTCTGAAGGACTTAACTCCAACTTCTTCGTTTCAGAACATTCTAACAGCGCATGCGTAATACCCTTATCCTCACTACACAGAGGACATCTTTCTTTATGAATCCACTCCACTATATATTGTTTATGAATATATCAAAACAGAGCATGATGCCTCCATTTCTAACCAATAACGAACTAAAGCCGTTCTTCAATGGAGTGCATGAATTCCGGAGCACGTGTATCGAAACTGCTCGAGGACCTGCTGTCCTGCCAAGATATTTGTGGTTATCTTCATGCCCCACCTGTCTCATCCTTCTTCATTTTATTAACCTAAAAATTTCCTGTGAGGTCACAATATGAAGTTCTTCTTTATACCAATTTCTCCTTCCTCTTCGGTCCAGATGTTCTAAGCACTTTTTTTTGCACATCGCCAATCTACGATCTGTTTCCATTGCAGGAGGGAAGTTCCATAACCCTATAAGGGGAATCACCTGCAGTCATCGACTCGCGGGCCGCCGAATTATAATGTGGTCAACTTAGAGAAACTTCACAGCAAATAACGTAAAGTACGACGGACTTAATAGCCACGGTGGTCTAGCGGTTAGAACGCTGGCCTTGTA
Organism: Zootermopsis nevadensis; assembly: GCF_977971745.1. Classification (NCBI taxonomy): domain Eukaryota; kingdom Metazoa; phylum Arthropoda; class Insecta; order Blattodea; family Termopsidae; genus Zootermopsis; species Zootermopsis nevadensis. The sequence goes on along the minus strand of NW_028259153.1, from coordinate 5,778,348 downwards.
ATCCTGGGGTCTCGGGTTCGATTCCCGGCGGTGCCCGAATTTATAACTTCTGATGAGCGTTGGGCAAGGCCGTGGTCTAGGCAACACGGAGTTTTCCTCCGGGGGCTTCCCCGGTTTCTCCGTGGCATCCCAACAATTACTCCATTCACACACAGAAGAAGGCAATGGCAAAATACTTCTGGATCATCTGCCAAGAACGTATATGAACAGGTCCCAGTCCGAGAAAAGGATGGAAGGATCCTGTTCATATGGACCTGTCGTCAGACAGAACACTACAAATAAAAAATAAAAAATTTCGCGGGCCGAACAAGAGACATCGGTGGGCCATGTTTTGGGAACCCCTGGGCTATAGCATTTGGAAAGAATACTTGAGAGCCAAAATTGCTCTGTCGAGGGCAGATGATGTCAGGGACAATGTTAATCCTTACAACGTAACAGACCAGGAGCTTAATCCGTGATGTCACGTACAGTTGTTCCCTGAATCAAAGCAACGGGCTTACAGCAAACTTGACAAAGTAGAGGTGTGTGGTTGTAAGAAAACATGACCTTGTACGCACAGTAGTTCGAAACGCGTTCTGCTGCAGCTGCGTGCACGAAGCCGATGCCATATGCAATCTTTCAGAAACTTTAGAAACAGCGCCTGCGTCCTGGCGTTTGTTTTCTGCTTTGAATTCTTCGCTTATGGCCGATAGGATTCAAAACACGTCGAACTGGAAAACACAAAAAAGTATGCGGCGTGGGCAATTTTATCACTTTTTATCAGCAAAGCTAGCAGGTCTCTAATCCGAGACTCAAGACCGGATCCTTCCAAATACGAAGCGGGAATGACGTTTTACGTGTCTATGACAAGACGTTAACATCGCGCCTGTGGCAGAACTGCTATTATTCTGGAGCGCCAGGGTTCATAGGCTGTCACTCGATAGAGCTAACAATAAGTACGCTCTAGTGCAACGCTGCTATTTTATTAAATCTTGGGCTATTTAATTATGCTGTTTCAACTACAGATATTACACATAGTCAGGTAAGAGTTAATGGAAATGCCCTCTGACCTATTCATATTCAGGATTAACTTCTAAATCATCGTTTAGACATTTTTAAGGGAAATTAGGGATCGGCCTGTCGCAAGGCCTCTTGTTACACAAGACAAAAACACAAACTAAAGTGGACAAACATCTATTTCTCCGGTAGAAATCGAACCCGAACAAGACCACTCGGGTCACTGTGATCTGCAACCATACATGTTGAGTTGGTAAGAATTTGGAAGGAGGCGGTCGTAACGTATTTAAAGACCATCCTGGCATTCACTCAGAGAGATTTATAAAAACTACGAAATATCTCGGTCAGGACAGTCGGTAATACGACGAATATCTGTACCGGGCATCTTCTAAACACAAACAGTTTAACAGCGTGGAATGGATATGTGAGATCGAACAGGTTTCAGTTCGTTTGCCATGAAGTGAAGAAGAAGTCACATGACGCAGGGCTGAGAGCATGGTTGGCGCATTCTGGGACAGGGGCGTTTTGCTTATGGCATGGACAGATGACAAAAAGTTATAGTGGAATCACGGTTCCGGAGAATTTGACGTAAATACGTCTATACGGAAAGGAAGTTTATATATCGGCTTTATTCTAAATATTTCCTTTATACCCGCTTTACAATTGCGTAAAGTTTGATTAAGACTTTGCTTATTTAACTTGAATTAGTTACGCTTAAGATGGGTCTGTGGTAGCTGAATGTAATGTAGAGTAATGTATTTTAATGTAATGTAATGAAATGTAATGTAAGGTAAGGTAAAAGTAAAGTAAAGTTTGTCCCACTATACGCCATGTAGGCGCTTGGGGTGAGTGGAGGTATAGCTCCTCTCTTCCTTGACCTCGGCACTAGATGGGGGTGTGGTCAGCATCACGCCCCGGCCGGCTTTACCCCCGAGAAAGGACCCCGGTACCTATTGTAGAGGAGGCTGGGTGGGCCCCAGAGCCGGTCTGGACGCAGAGGCTAGAGGAAAAATCCTCTGCCCTTGTCGGGGATCGAACCCCGGTCGTCCAGCCCGTAGCTAGTCACTATACTGACTGAGCTATCCCGGCTCATATGTAAGGTAAGGTAATGTAATGAAATGTTTTATAGGTAACAACAATGCTAAGTAAACAATTGACGTTTCCAAGGTAACATAACAATGCAGTTACACTTTTTCGTTTCACTTTTAGCCGAATGACACTGACCCGAAAATATAGACATATTTACGTCAAAAGAAGATAAGATTAAAATGGAAGCACATACTGAGAAGACGAAATATACAAGAATTTGGGGAGAAGAGCAGACGACGTGGGCCTGTAATTAGTAAACGCAAAGTGAACATGGATAAGGATAAAATAAAATGGAGACCAACCCTCTTTGGGACTCTTTCGTCCAACGTTTCTTGATTTTCTGCAAGGAGCATGTCATCCTCCAGACATGCAAGCTATGGCATTAACAATTTATAATCTTGCGTTCAAGTTCAGTTTAGTTACAAATGACGGCATTATCAATCTGAAAATAGAACTTGTTAACATTATCTTCAGACAAAGTCTAGTGACACTGTCATAACCCGACAGTCGCCCTGACAATTTCATTTCTCTTACGATTTATGTCTTCATTCTTTATATTCTCACACAATTCCCCTTGTTTTGCAATTTGTGCAGCCACGCCTGGCTCTTCAGAACGCAGCCACGTTGCCATCCAATTTCCTTGCCCTCCTCCTTCAACACTTGTGTATGCACGGCGCGTCTACCGTGATGCATCATGGGGCAGGAAATTCGCACAGATATGTCCACTTTGTGATGATGAGGTGCTGCTTTCAGCAAAGGAGGGATAAAGGCACTCTCTCTCCTTCCCTCCTCCTGTTTTACATTTTATTATTCCATGAAGATACACTAGATATAAAATAAACTTTACACGGCATCTGACTAATAGCCCATAGGATCGACTAACAACGTGCAGAACTGAGACCAACACAATGTAAATTCCCTACTGTGGATTATATTAACGCATTCTAAGTTCTATCGCAAAGGTCCTTAATGAGAAACTAATTGATTAGTCCCGGAGATACGGTAAGACTTATACAGGATTATTTGATCAAGTTCTAATTTCGTATAAAATCAACGAGAATTATAAAACATCTACTGGAAATGACGAAAAGTGGAACGAAATTTATTTATTTTTTAAAAACAAATCTCTAAAAAATTTGTACTAAGTTTAAAACCAACTGAATGGTCTTATTTCCTATCTCTTCAAGCTAATACTGGGATAGTGTCTTGAAACAGGAAGCTAACTCCTCCACATCCACGTCATAACCATCTGTTTACATCATAACGTAAAGCAATCTCAGATACCTTACATCGAGGTTATAATAAATGTGCTACATTGTATTTAAGACATGTACAGTACATAGTAGGTAATGGATGAACGATAACCAACCAACACTTATCCATTATATAGGTAGATACCTATATGGTCTGTAGTTAAACAGCGCTTCTGAATAATCGAGGTTCAATGCGACCACAAAATAAACTCTCGAGTAGGAAAATCGATCAGAATTCGGCCAATTATAAAGAAACAGAACTGATATAGGCCTAAGTAAACTATAGTGATATTTAGCAACATTTCATAAATGGCAAAAACAATGCCATCAAAAATATATTCCGTAGAATAATTCAGAGCAATAATGATTCCATGGAACAGTGTTTGAAAAGCTAGCAGTCGCTCAGATAGTCAAGAAATTGTATGCGTTTTGATGAACCGCAAATTTGAAGAAGCTGCCAATGAAACCTACCATAAACAAACCTATTCAACCACTTTAATAGTATCCTCCCATCTATGCTAAGGTCCCACTAATAATATGTACCTTCTGGTTTTCCGACTTATGTTCTGCAAGCATTTGTCTTCTGGCCCATTCGTTCTACATTCCCCACCCACTTCACATGTCAAATTTGATCGTGGTGAAGGGCACAAATTATAGTGATCTTATCGACTTCTGAAGGTTTCTGTTCTCTTATATCCTTTTCTACCTGAAGACGGAAGCAGAACCCAGCTCCGAAACGTTGTAGTATTTAGTTGTATAATTTGGACGACAGACATTTCAAATAGGACAAGTTTACATATTCTACATAAAAATATCATTATGTAATTTTCTATGAACACCTGAACCAGTGTCACAAGTTCACACTTTAATTGTCAATGCAGCATTCCTTCTGACGGGGTACCTGTATCCACCCACTCCGTCCACACGAGGTACAGCCAATTCGCTCGCTAGTTTATTACCAACTATACCGGCAGATGCGAAGTGCGTCGTTGAACGTGTCAACACAATGGTCGCGTGCCTATACGGAAATGAGATAATACTCCAGGGTGGTGAGTTCCCCCACCACTTCACGACAGTCCAACTCGCCTACAAGAGCCCCTACAATGAAACCCGATTCGACTGCTACCGCCCTTATTACGCGTTCCTTGCTCCAAGTGCATAGCGAGAACGCATTACGGACTGGTCGTTTCTGTCCAGTGGACTCAACTCGAGAACCACTGGACGGATTTGGATGAAATTTGATGTCTTACTTTTCTGTATCCTAGGAACGGTGATGATAAAATGATGTATGAGAAAAGTCGTGACATACATATTGAGGTGCTGCGATCTGGTGGCCAAAGTGGGAACTACCGAACAAGGTGGATTCATTTTTCTAAATGGACGTTGCAAAGAACGCAAGAGGATATTATGCATTATTCCGAAACTGAATAAACTTTCTACCACACTTGGAACTTACGAGTTAATAATCAAACGCGAGGGAAACTTCACAATGAATAAGCGATGAAAAATGAGTAAAAAGCTTATGTCGGAAGACCGAAAGGACGACCTAGGCGTATATGGTTAAGAAGGTATGAAACTTGACATTAATTAAATAAAGTGGAAGAGTGTGGAATGGATTCATCTGGAACAGGATCAAGACAAATGGGGGAGCTCTTTTGAACACGGTAATGAAATTCTTGATTCCATAAAAGGCGGGGAATTCCTTGACTACCTCAGCGACTATTTGCTTCTAAAAAGCAACTCTGCTATATGGAATTGGCTAAAATCATTGCACATGTTCTTAACACATAGAAAATGCAGAACGTCTTGAGTATACTACGTATCCATCCGCCTTCATTACTTCTCATCATGTTTCAAACTCCATCATTAGAATATACAGTAAAAGAGTCACTTAGGTAACTCAACAAGACAAGTCCTACTGAATTCATCGCGGGGCAAAGTTCTCATTTCGACACTAACAACCGCTCAGTCAAATAATTCTCCCTTGTTCTCTGTTAATTTATAACTCACTTTAATATTACACCCTCAACTACACCTTTATCGTAGAAGTTGGTATAGTTCCCACAGAGTTTCTGTCAAAAACTTTGTGTCGCTTCTCATTTCGCTCATACTTGCCAGATGTCCTACCCCTCCCACCGACTTCAGCACACATTTTGATTACTGAACGTAGCGGACGAGTGGTTGGCACTCCTGCTACGTATTCGGGAAGTCTCGGGTTCAATCCTCGGCCCGGAGACAGAATATTCTAACTGCGGCTTTCTGTAGTTTTTCTCAGCCCCTATAGGCAAATTATTAATTAATCACCTATCACTCAACGCTATACAGCTTGGGTAACAGATAGCGTCGTTAAATAAACATCAAATAATACTAAGTAAAAAGAACAAATTATGAAATTTCTCAGCCAAATGTCACTGAATTCCTAAGTACTAATAATCTTCTCCATTAAACTTTGTTAAACACGATGTACGTTCTTCCCTAAACGTGAAGATATTAACTTCCACGCCCATAGCAGTTAAAATAAATATTTTTCTTTTCTTAATGTTTACATAGGAGACGGAATGACAAAGTATTCTGACCATCATGGCAGCAGGCAACTACAAATTGAAAGGTGGTGTATTGAATAAATTGTATTTATCTTGGGAGAAAGACGAAGTTTCAGAAATGACTATGCGTATAAAGATAATAAGAACTATAATTTAACGATGGTCTTTTATTGATTTTCTTCAGGTTTAGCGGATTATGCCAATGACCTGTTAAATTATGGAGGATTCCTTGGAGGAGGGTCCCGCGCCGTAGCCTCGCGGTCTGAGGCGTCATGCTTCGGACCGGCGATACGGAATGCGCGCTGGTTCGAGTCTCGGGGAAAGAAATTTCTCATGAGATTTTCGACCGGTGTATGGGACCGGTGCCAACCCAGCATCGTGAGGAAATTGGGGAGCTACAAAGAGTAGCGTAATCCGGTCAGGAAAACTAGCAATGGCTGGGGGTTCGTCGAACTGACCACACGTCAGCCTATATCTGGTTGTATGATCGTTCATCTCTGCTTAGGCATGTGAATGTGAGGCCAGCAGCCAGCTAGTCAGCTTTGGCTCTCAGAGGGATGTTACGCCACGGCTATGAAAATGTGGACTGTGGTCTGCTGGGATGTGATGCAGTGTAGACGCTTCTACCCTGAAGACAAAAGTTTTATGTTTCTCAGAAACGCAGGTAACCACAGTCACAATCTAGAAGATTATAACCCACACTTACACAACTTGTAAGATTCTGTTATAAATGATCCATGGAGAGCCATGTAAGTCAGCTACGTATTGCCTGAGTATAATACACGTGTCCCTGTTTCAAAGTTCGTCTACAGCCGCGTTAATAGTATAGACCTATGCACATACAAGCAATTTAGAAAACGGAATAATCTGAGGGATTTTTAATACTAGTTTTTTTAAGTATGTGAATTTTTTCTGAAAACTCTTACAGATTTGTATAACGCAGGCTACGTAACACATCATAATATAACCGTTCTCCGTTTTCTTAACTTGCCGATAAATATTGTTCTTCTCATGTTACAGAAAGTGTAATAAATTTTCAGTACAATAACTTATGCAGAAAAGTACGTAGCCTCTTCGAATCTTCAGAGAAGAATTAAAGATGGAAACGGTATGTTCCTCTGAAACAATGGTCCCTCCTTACAAGACTACAGAGCGTCCTAACCAATAAGATCACAATCCCAGATGCGGTGTCTACTGGACCCAGAACTCAGGCTCCAGACCCATCAAAATCTTCTCTCGATTCCTTTTAATACTTCAGAGGAGTTCGATAACGATAGGCTCGCATTGTATTTTGAGAAACTGTACACATATCACGAGAAGATAATGCTGATGTCTTATCCGGAATATATTCTGCGGTAAATTACTTTCTTTCCAGAAAAAAAGAATATTAAACAACAAATAAAAGTCGTGAACGACCTCAGGGCGAGACTTGTAAGAAGAACACAATAAACAATGGAAGTAACTCCGCTCTTGAAAATAATCAATCAATAATCTCTATCATCACCAAGCCAATATTCAATTTCCCGCTGCGGAACATGCAATAACGGCACAAGTAGAGAGTTCGATTCCCTCCCTCTCGATCAGATAGCAAGATTTGACGTGGTTCCATGTTGCACGCAAGAAGAGTCCACGTGTGTGGCGCTACATACAAAATTCAATTTATTAAATCTAAACAAGACAAAAGACTGCTAAACAGTCAACGCGCTGCGTCATCCAGCGCGCTGATGCCGGTGTTTCCTGCATCAGTCAATGTAACAATAGCATATGTAACAATGGAGACGAATTTCTTTTCAAGTGATAAGGAGTTGCATAGTTCAATTGTAGCGCAATTCTGGCTTACTGTAGTGAGCTTTTAGTGTTCTATTATTGTCCTTTAACCCAAGGAGTCTTGCCTAGCGCAGTATAGTAGATGCATAAAGGAAACTGGGAATACAGAAATACAATTTAACCATTTCCATCCTCAGTATAATTTATAAAATGAATGTCTCCATTTGTTTGTAAAACAGGTAAGACACGAACGATTACGGGTAGCTTTACATGTCGAAATCTCATATGTTTAGACGATCAGTAGCCGGAGTTAATAAACAAGATATTTAATTCTTAGCTCGTTTTGTTATTACATATACATTTTATTTTGCAGAGATCGTGAACCCAGTGGCAATATAAATACCTTGTACTAAGACAGCGATCCTAATTGAGAACTGCAACAAGTCTGAATGAAGATGATTGTCTTCTGGGTTGTCGCGCCGTGTAGTCTAGTAGAAGTTTACCGACGTTTCAGAAATCCTTGTTGCTTCAATCAGCTTACTCATCACCCTGATGACGGAGGCAGTATGATCTCTGAAACGTTGGTAAACATCTACCAGACTACACAACGCAATAACCCAGAAGACAGAAATCTTCATACTCATCGCCCTGATGATGGAGGCAGTATGACCTCTGAAACGTTGGTAAACATCGACCAGACTACACAGCGCAACAACCCAGAAGACAGAAATCTTCATACTCATCGCCCTGATGATGGAGGCAGTATGACCTCTGAAACGTTGGTAAACATCGACCAGACTACACAACGCAACAACCCAGAAGACAGAAATCTTCATACTCACCGAAGTGAAAACCTCAAATCCTGCAATAAGATTTCTAGACAGCGCAGCCGTGAAGTAAACTGCTGCGGTCCGACTTGACGGAAGGAGCGTTCGTGTCTTCCGACTGAGAGCGCTCTCTGAGAGAAACTTCATGTGCATTAAAATACACGAGGAACGCGATTATTCTCCAAGAAAATTATGTTAAGCTGTTTTCAGACATTTTCAGCACAGGTGAGGTGAGCCTTTAAACCACCTATCTAAACGCGGCCCTGACTTCGTTTAAGAGATGTGTAAAGTTTAAAAGATTTAAGAACCTTTTATGGGACAAAATTGAGTTACAAATGTGTCTCGCATGTAAACAAACATTATTACAACATGGAACCTCGTACAAAACACTCGGTGGAAGGAGAAAGATGGACGAAGGGTTCATATTCAAAAGACATTGGTGGAAATAAATTGTGATGTGTGTGATACGAAGATGGTTCGGAATACTTTTCAATTAAAGTAGGCTTTTACATTCTGGTAACTGATTTCCGGATTTCAGAAATCCATTCATATGATTTTCAAGGTTACGACTGCTACTAACAAACAGGGCTTAACCACTATTTTAATTGTGTTAATTACATAGCTGTCGGGCTCTTGTGAACTCGGTCATGAACCTACAGGTTACACAAAAGTCAGGGAATATACTTAATAGCTAAGCGACTGTCAGCTTCTTATGAAGGCCTCTGCTACAGAAAGTTAGTTATAATACTTGTATGAATAAGGCTAGATGGCGAGAGACGAACGTTACGTAATGAGAACGATATACAATGTGAAACTTAATAATTCACCCAATATTATAGGGATCTGTATAATCATTCAACCATAATCAACTATGTGCATATAAATCTATCATGGCCTACTATGTACATGCACTTCTATGCAAGGCAACACAATTATCACAACACTGATTTTAAGCAAGATTTGATATTGCACTACATTAAATAGTACTTAATTATTTAATCAAGAAAATATAAGTTATGATTTTAATTTTTACTGAGCATTACTTAATTTAAGTTTTTAAATACTATTTTGCGAAAACACACTCTTCACTCATCCGTGGCCTACATCGAAGACTTACTATAACAGATGTTGGCGTGTTAACACTTCACATCTTTCGTAATTAAGCGAAGATATGAAATGTTTTTAATTTTTATAAGCTGCTTTGTTACGCTTTTCAATATATATGTCTTTTTAATCATTATTTTCGATTTTACCGTCATTCTTGACGGTAATTTTAATAGTAATTACAGAAAATTTGTTAAAAAGAACTCTGGAAAGACAAATGTATGAAGTCTTTTAGACGGAAAGTAAAATGGAAAGAATCGACTTTGGAGACCAAGAAGTCGAACACGTGGCCAAATCATTAATGTATACACTGCAGACACAATGCAAACAATGGGTCTCCCTCATGGAAAGGACTCGTGTATAATTAAGTCTGATTAATCATATTTGCTTCTTAATATTCTTTACGCTTTAGCGTGGGCGAATAATACTTTATGGGTTCGTTCATGTCTGCCTCCCTGTCGCGGTTTTCTAGAAGGCAGACAACCTGCATGGCCAGAGGTCACAGGTGAGCCCCCGAGGGGGGGGGGGGGCTTCGACACCCACGACACTAGGATACTTCAGGGGGCTACATCCCTGTAAAAACACACATATTTTACCCCCACGCCTAGTCCCAACCAGGATATATTATATTTAACCCCTGGGGCTGTACCAACCATGCTCTTCGGCGGAATACTTGCTTCGTTCGGACCTGCGCCCCAGCCAATGTGCTCTTGGGGATCGGCGCCAAAGGACACCTTACCCTTGCCCTTGCCACCAGGACTGGACACCCCTGTACTTCCACAATCCTGGTTGTAACAACCTAAGTGTGTTGGACCACATTGGTGCACAACGCAACATGCATAACCTCAAACCAGCTGAAGATCAGAACGTATAAAATTATTATTATTATTAATTATTATTTACTTTCGCATCATGTTACAGGATATCTGACCAAGAACCAAGGTCAAAACGTATCTCTGAGGCTCATTACATAGAAGCTTCTGGAAAATAATTTTGAAATTAATAAAGTGGTAAGTTAATATCTTCTTCAAGATAAGGGCTGTTCCCACAATGCGGTCTTTTGTAGATTCACAACAAAATGATTAGGGCAGATGTCATTTAAATGCTTTTAACATGATCGTAAAAATCTCCCAGCTGCACCTACTGGTATCACCTTCGTCGTACATTCCACATGCTCTGTGGAGCCTATAAATTATCATTACTGTTGAGTAAGTCCGGAAAGGGTTATGGCCCCATAAGTCTGGAAAATAGTAATTGGGTCGTGTAGCTGTTGCATCAGCACCTTAAAATTAAAAAACTGATTTATTATTATTATTATATCCTTCTTATTATGTTTATTATTTTTGTTCTCTTGTGCTCTATCTGTAATTGGCCATCTGGCTGTTGACGCAGCAAACTATTAATAAAGAACTGCATTGAACTGAAAACGGTTGCTTACGCGAGACGCGCCCAACCGGCCAGAATATGCTGGCACCTACGGCTTCTCAACACAAACAGAACGCAAATTAATTACTTTTTTCTTTTCCTCTCGCGGCTATGATTACCTTTGTTTATTGCTACTGTGCTTTGTTTTCTTCTGTTTTTTTAACGGACGAAGGAAATGAAGAAACGTCCCATAAGCATCGTGTAACGCTAAGGTTGGCTCGCCTCCCCAGAAAATTAACATCGTTAAATGTCTTGTTAATTCTGCACTGCTCTGCTCTGATCATCAGAAACAACGGACCTCGGGGCTGGCGAAATATTGGAAAGTAATCAGAACAGACAGTAAATATTAAACAGGAAGGATGGGGAGAGAATGTGATTTCTTAACGCCATCTGCTTAGATTCATCTGGCTGAATACAAGCATAGCATCGAAACATATGGAATTATTAAACAGTTTCATAAAAATAAACGAAGAAATTTAGAATAATGTGCATCTAACATCGATGCAAAGGTTTAGGATTTATCAGTGTTTCTTTCTACTTACTTGTGTTATCCACTTCTATTCAACGACATAAATCTTAATACTGCAGATATTATACATCCGATAAAATGGGAATATAATCATTAATGGTGAGCAAATGTGTTTTGAAGGAGTCGAATATGGTTTATTTTGTGGTAATAACCTGGGATTAACATACAGAGATTAAGAAACTGCACGAAAATCCAGTTAGAATAAGATCAACGTGGGTGAGACTGGAACCAGAAATCTCTTGAGTATGAGGAAAAACACACTCCCAACGCGGAACTGTGTTTGTCTGTTATTGCTTTGGCAAACATAACCAGTTATCGCCTAACCACTTTGGTTAACAGAATCAGTTTATGAGAGAGAAATATCCATTAAGCCGAATCTGCAACAGCCAATAAAAGTACGTCTTTGAATTCTGTCCTGCCCAATTAAAGTCATATCAAATCCTCACATCTTATTTCTATAATGACCCTTTCAATAACTTGTTCCCTTCTATATTTTGGTCTTCAAACAGGTCCTCTTCTACCCAACTTTTGTATGCATCCTCAATTGCCATGCGCACTACACACGCCTGTTAATCCTACGTCAACTTCCCTTTAACCGAGAATTAATGAGCATCCACTTACCTCTTTGATAATTAGGTACTTACTTTGTTACTTTTATGTATCTTGAGTACATAAAATGTAGAAGGTGCGTGATCGGAGAGTGTGATTCATTCCGCTACATACTGAGTTGATTATTGATAAAATGGAGCGTTCCGACACGGCACATCGGATAAAACGGAATATCAGGATAACCGAAGGTCGGATAAGCTGTTCATTAAACTTGTTCTACATAAAACGAGTTCTATTAAATATTACTTGTAGCTGATCTAAATGAATGGGGAATAAAATATTAATATATATTAAGATGTTCCTAAACTTATGCAACATGCCACAAAGACATACCATTAAACGGAAATAAAACGCAAAGCATAAACGATGAAAGTAAATCATCAGCTTCATGTCGCGACTGGTTTGACATAAATTAACACCGAATCTTAAATCTGGTCCGATACCAGTTTCGAATTTTCTAATTTGGCCCCGGTATTGAAAGGTTGCACACCCCTGATTTATGACATCAATTTCCAAGGTACTCGCAAAAGATTTATAGTCAGGGTTATGTATAAAATAAAGTCGTGGCCTATCACAATATACTAAAATGTCGCTGGAGTTATCTAATAAAATTATTTAAAACGTCATGGGGATAGCACGTCCACGAACTGAACCTGGGACCTTCTACATACGAAGCAGTGCAAACCACTAGAATCTTTTCAGCATTTGTCAAGATGTCTTCTCTCGGTGCGAGAGATCATGTTTCGTAAACATACATCACTTATGAAATGCATCGTGACGAGCGAATACTGTGCCGATATCGATATCACAGCTTGTCAGAAGCAAATATTATTAACAGCCCAGCAGCACAGTGGGGAGGCCCACAAAAATGTGTTACGCTGTTACAGTGGCGATCTGTATCACGTCATTATCGAGTGCCCTACCCTGAGTGATCCGTTGGGCTGCTAATTGCCGGTGGTCTATCTAACGCTTTATAGCTGCAGCAGATAGACACTACCTTGTTTACACCAGCCACACTGTTCGATACATCACTTCACTCGGCTTACCTACGGCGACTTAAAATGTTCTAGATCTTTCTGACGTTTCAGTAACTACATTATTTCAGGCGCTGTTTCTTCAAATATTCCGAAAGCGAGCTTCAGAAAACAAGTTCATTAATTACCTTCTCAGATAGGAATAAGAAATTTGACTATGCAGCGAACGTGTTTAAGAGTATTAGACACTGTGGTTCGGACAAATTAATGTAGTATTAGTTTTCTTTTCTTTTCTTTTCTTTTTTCTCACCTTGTACTGTGACACAGCTCAGGCGCTCAAATATTTTGCGTATAGTATAAATTTAAAGATTTTACGGCCCACATGAATAAGGATTTATGAAGTCACGTTTAATTAATCCATCTGGGTTGCAGGTCACCAGCCACTTTTTAATTCATCAAGTGGAATATTTTAAAAACGTAAGAAGTTATTCTGAGTTAGGCCCATTTATCTGTCTGCAGTACTACAAATCCGAGGGCATGTATTAAAAAAATAGTTTAGGTGATTAAAATCACGGTGTGACTCCAAAGACTTATTATAAAAGGAAGTTTCCTGGTTTTAAAATATCGTATAAAGTCCTCGCGGCCAATTTGAATAAGACATAGGACAGGATCTGAGGGTTACAACACCGGTGACTACAACGATGGTTGTCTTCTGGGTTGCAGCGCCGTGTAACTGGTAAACTTCTACCAGACTACACGGCGCTACAACCCTGAAGACAACCATTCCTGAATAAGATACTGTTTAGCGTTTTTCCATGTAAGAGCTTCTTTCCGATTTTAAAGCATAACATATAGCCCACAGAGGATCTGAGGCAAACAGTCATCGCGTCTCGTCTCGTGCAAACCTCTCGCGGACACTCTAAAACACTTCCACGGTTCCAGGGCCGCTTTGGTGCCCAGGAGAGTACAGATGGCTATCCCTGCAGTATGCAAATGGAAAACCGTAGATAAGTGAAATCAGCGACTGGAAACATGTGTTTTGGCGAAGTACTGTTTTCCTGAACTGCAAGCCAGAGGCCTCCACAACATCTTCAAATCGTCTATTCAATTACAACCACGGCTTACATGCGACAGACTACTCAACTGAACGATAAGCGCAAACAGCTCTTTGATTCTGCTGGATACAAAGTGTCTGGCTCCTATAAGTTGTTATGAAAGAGATAATAAACACTCAAAATCCTCCTAGCATCACGATATTCATTCTGAAGACAGAATAATTACCAAAGTAAGACCAAGTACTACGCAAATAATGAACTACGAACGTTTAAAGTGTTCACAAAACTTACGCCCTACCCAGTTATGGCCTTCCTGGGACAGAAACCCTACAGATCCTGGTGAGAGATCAGTGCCTTCGATATAATGCTAAGAGGAACGTGTCACCATAGTAACCATAGTACTGAGCCACAATAAATTCGAATGGGCGAGTAGAGGTCAGAACTGACATCTACAGAGTCAACGGATGGCAAAATATATTAATGATAAGTCGTAAGTCTGACAAAGTGCGCATCCTTAGGATATCTCGAAATTTTCCCTTCGCATAGTAGTGCTGAGAAATACAAGAAGACATAAGTTTTTCGTAGGTTTCGACCAAGAGACCTGTATAAAAGCCAGCGGAGGTACACAGGTTCTTCTAGAAACTCTTATCTGTGAGAGATAAATTTGCCATAAAATAACACATGAGTGTGAAATGATAGCCTAAAGATAGGTAAGGAAAGGTGTATTATAATATATGTATTTGTGAACTAGAAATCTCACTGTTTGTAAATATATGAAGGCAGTAAAGTTTACAGAACAGCACACCCCCTCCATCAATTACACAGCCAGCACAAAGAACCACACAGTGCGCTCTGATATACGGACAGAATGCAGACGGAATAAATGTATTTCCTATCCTCCGCCGCCATGTTCCTCCTCGTTTTAATGCATTTCTACCCACGGAACGGCATCAATCTCTGGCTACTGCAAAACTCATTGTCGATACAGACATTATCTGCAGCCGGCTGCTGTGATGGATCGCGAGGCAGCGCCTTTCTCTCTCTTCCCGCCACTTCATTTCCGTTTCTGACGCTGGTTCATCCCCCTTCTACCACCCGCCACCTGGTACGACTGGACAACAGATAACATCGTCTTGGGTTCGAACCCGCAGAACTCACCTGGACTTCGGTGGCGAAAGCTGATGGATATTTCTCTGTTCTTGGTACAGCCCTCGATGTTTCACATCTTGATTGATACGTCGGTTCCCTACTTAAAAAGCATTAATTATTAAAAAAACTCATACCTCAGAGTACGACATCGGTTGGTTACAAAAATAAAGTCACCACGAACGGATTTGGTTTAAAGTGCTAACTGAACCACATAATTCGCTTTATGTGAGATTTCAGGTTTTCATGATTTTCTTCTGGATTTTGGCGTAATGTATACTCGTCGGAAGACGCCAACATTTCGGGCAAACATACTCCATCCTTAGACCTGAAGATGGAGTCAGTATGTTTCTCCGAAACGTTGGCATCTGCCGATGAGTCTACACGGCACCAAAACTCAGGAAAACAAATTAAATCGCGCTATGGTTCCTTGTGTAGAGAACAAGCGACTTATAACTTCCCTGACTGGGGCTTCTACGAGATCATAGCTGATTTACCACGACACCTGGTGCAAGACAGAATACTCTTTTGAGCAAAGAATAACCTAGAAACGCATTCATACGAAACATTCAGAGTATTTCTCAAGCACACATTTGGCTCACGTTTCGTTTATGGATGCAGAAATTTAGAGGATGATCGGTTTTAATGTTCCCTCTTCAAAGCCCAGCGGTAACTATACGTACCACCTGCTTTAAATACCAACTGTTCTGCCCTTAATAAACAAGGTTTTTTATGATTCTCACAACAAACAGCGAACCAGTGATTAGTTCCTTAACAGCATTCACCAGTTGATGATTCCAATAAAGAAGTGTTTTTTCTTTTAGATATGTACCAAATTTTTTAATAATATCCAAATGAGCTTCGTCATCACATCGCTATTTATCACCTTAACGTCTTCAAAGTTATTCTAACCTATCCTTCCCAACTCTCTCTTTCGGCTTCAAATTGTTAAATATTCTCAAGATTATACCTTCAGTTTTTCAAAGTAAAAATACGTGATAGGATGGGTTGTCTAAAACTGAAGTTTTGTTCGTTAAATTGAAGAATTGTCTACAGTTAAAGCAAGTACAATGGAAGGACAATTTTAGCACAAGGTTAATCGATAGTCACAATTTTCATCAAACAACTGATGCTATGTGGTGGCACTAAAAACCGTCACTCTAACACTACACAAATGCTTAACTGATTAAGTACTGCCTATCAGTTAAGACCCATTGCTATAGTCCTATTAGTCCACTGCGCATAAACAAAAGGTGGAATATCAAAACAATAAAGAAATCCAATAACATTGCTTGCGCCTGAAGAAAGGAATACAATTCCACCTTATTCCTTCATAGTGAGATATCAAGTTTTCAGGGCCGCGAGTATGAAGATGGATGTCTTCTGGGTTGTTACACCGTGTAGTCTGGCAGAAGTTTACGGACGTTTCAGAGGTTCTTGCTGTCTCTTATCATCAGTGCGATGATACATCCCAACAACCCAGAAGAGAGCCACATTCTTAATTTTAGGCTATATATCCACAAGATTCATAAAATTAAAGCATGTGTGAAGACCCCACTCGTCCGCCCGCATGATTAATCTTCGAAACTAATTAACGCCTGTGTACTTTTCACACACCAAACTCAACTAAAAATTTAAATTAAACAAAAGACTGACTGAGGTTACTCCTTAATTTCTGGGGTGTAGTCTTATAGGTGGTCATCAACGTTTCGGGGCAAAATAATGCCTCCGTCTTCAGGGTATAAGAAAGTAACATGTTCTTCTGGAACTCTGGTAAACCACAAGCCAATCGAAATTGTCACTGCCGTAAAGACCTCAATTTATCACTCCTTAAGGGCGCTAATATTTAATTGATAGAAATTGTTATTTTTTGCCAAAGTCTCCCAACAACGACCGTTAACTAAACAACATGAGGCCGAAAATGGAACAAGAAAGAGTCCAACTACTTGACAGCTTTATGATGACTTATCTTTTAGTTTTCCGTATATTTATCAATATTTGACAGGTCTAAACTCGACCTACTTTGAACATAACTACTCTTAATCGCTATGTATCTTGTCAGTTAACATAAATCGTTAACTTCTATCGGTTACAAAAATAGGCGTTAAACTAGGCAAAATATTCGGCTCGGAAATAACAGTCCGTTAAGTTATTCCAAGAAACGATACTAAACGCGTTTGTCACAATCAAAGCACGTCCATTATTCATGTCAGTCCCAGAACGTTAAATGTCCGAAGATCGAGCAAGATGGGGGCAAGTGCGAATTACGAAAATTATTGCTTTCTTATCTGACTCACAAAAATTAATGTCTCAGCACAGAACAGCATTTCCGAGGTCCAAGGTCAGGCCCAGCTCTAGAGTTTAATGGCTTCCTTAGTCGCTCCTAAAGAAATGTAGAAATATTGGACCAATATAACACACTCATTTTCTAACTATTAAATTCCAAATCATGCTTTCGTTTTAACATTCAAATCTGGCTACATTTCACAGTAAAACAATGTGATCTTCAAATAATGAAACAAATTCATCAGATTTAGTTACTGATCAAGTGTGTTCGATTCTTGGTTAACTAAAAAATGACTAAAGGCATATATTAGTATCATTTCTGGGCAACGGTGCCCGAATTTATAACTTGTGTTGGGCAAGGCCGTGGTCTAGGCAACACGGAGTTTTCCTCCGGGGGCTTCCCCGGTTTCTCCGTGGTATCCCAACAATTACTCCATTCACACACAGAAGAAGGCAATGGCAAACCACTTCTGGATCATCTGCCAAGAACGTATATGAACAGGTCCCAGTCCGAGAAAAGGATGGAAGGATCCTGTTCATATGGACCTGTCGTCAGACAGAACACTAAATAAATAATAAATAAACGCCCATCAGAAACTTTCCCAATACCGCCCCCAGAAACATTATTTTGCGAAGTAATCCGAACATACGAAAATACAGAGCAATTCAACGGTGTCTTCATTAATTATAAAAACGCATTTCATTCCACATCCTATTGTCACCTGACAAACTCATAAATCCACGGAATGTATGTTTGTATCACAAAAAGCAGTTCTCACACACAGCGGTCTCTTAAGCGTACCTCTCACCGACCTTATTCTTGACGACGTAGCAGCCAGTAGTCTCTCTGCCACTTTCAGTTCTCGATATATGTGTCGTTCGATTCTCGACGCATGTGTCATCATCAGCATTACACCCACCAGGTTCGATTCTCCATTACCGTAAGCTTTTCCTTCGACCACGTTCTGCCCAAGCTCGAGATAATGTAACAGGAGAGCAATCATTCATCACAATAGCAAGTTTCCTCAATATCTGGGCATTGTGAGGGACCATCTCGCAGTCATCACTGTCCCGCACGACTGCACGTCCACAGCCGGCCGACTGGAATTAACTCGCTCACATTACCCAGTCTTCTCCCGCTATTTATTCCCGTCATCTAAAGAGAGAAAGAGAGAGAGAGAGGGGACTTCCATATCCACGGGCTAAAATTCATTTCCTGAAGCACCAAACCCAGCAGTCTTCTTCGTGTGATTCTCTCCTGGCCTAGCAACATAAGCAAAGATGGCGGATCAGCTAGCCCGGTAGTCAGAAAGAGAGAACGGACATGAGAAACGAAAATGGAAATCTCTCTCCTCCTCTATATTGCAGAACCCAAATCCGCGCAGGAAACTAACAGCTAGATGACGCAGGAGAGGGGGAAATGACAAACAAAAGGCAGAAGCGCTTCTATATCTGTAAATTTCGTCTTCCACCAAAATATATACATACGTTGTGATGACAATGCAGAGCATAAAGCTCGTCTTTTAACCGTAACATACTCTATAAACACGGAAAAACAATATCCGCTATTTTGTTTTCGCCAGCTTTTCTGGAGAAGCGTTATCTAGTGCGTAACAACACCAATGATGATTTATAATGACTTATAAAAGCGAGTCAGCGAGTTGGCTGTGGTTGCGCAGGCGCGGGGCGATGTTGGAGGTCCTGGGTTTGGAGTGGCTGCGGGCAGCGAGGCGAAGCGAAGCGAGGCGTAGCGCGGTAGCTACCTTGTGTCGACGTGTCTGACGTTTGCCAGGCGACGATTAAATCGCACTACCGTTATTGGCAACCGGCAACCTCTCTCTGATACAATCCACGTGGTGGCCACTAGGTCACGACACATGGGAGACTTCTGGCGCCCAAACTCGGCTGTTTTCCCTTTTCAGATTTCATGGTGAGCTCCTTTGTCAAATTTTCGTTTTCTTCGTTGAAAAATTTCTTGAGCCACCGGATACCACGTTACACTGCCTCGTTTTAAATATTATTTTGTTTATGCCTAATTTATATGAAATTAAGGAGCAATTGGGTTTTCATCTATTTGTAATCTCACCTAACACGAGACGCCACGTTTCACGCTCGTATTAAATATTCAGGGAAGAAAATGTAATTTCTGTTGCTATAAAATGTATGCAGTCTTGAAAGTCATTACTTCAAGAGCAGTAATAGCATATACTTAAAGTAAATTTCAGCCCCTTGTTGAATCTCTACTTCCAGTTAACGTATCCTGTTATGACGACTATCCTAATATCTTCAATGAGGGGATTTCCGTTTCCCTTTGCTTATCAAGTAATCGTATGACAAACTTAGCAACTCTATAAAAGCCTCATGTCTGCCAACCAGAACCGAGTTTGAGCACCGCTCGTCCCATTTTAAATATGTGTTAACGTACTTGGGGTCTCGGGGTGACTGTTGCTGGTATTTACAGACAGCTGCTCTACCGACACTGTAGCGAACACCACTAGCCACGGCCTCGGCTGACACCGCTGTTTGAGATCGTGAAACCGTTCACATTTACTGACTCAAACGAGACACACAATAATAATTTTATACGTTCTTTTATCCCCCACCATTCGAGTCAAAACAGCTTCATTTCTTTTCCATTACCATCAGTCTCAATAACAAGTGAAATAAAATCTTTTCCTACTTCAAACAAAAGCAGCAACTTAAAATGTTACATGACGAGGAACGTGCGACTTAGACGGGTCACAGAGTAGTGTTAGAACAGTGAAATCCACCGAACGTAGTGGCTGAATGTTCAGCCTCGTATTCGGGATGTCCCAGAAATAATATCTCGGCTCGCGGACCGGCTTTCCTGAATTTTATCGTGGGTTTCCTCAGTTCCCTGAGTCAAATTCCGGGATAGTAAACTAACTTAAATCAGGCCAAGATCTTTCTTCCATATCCATTCCAATTCATTATTCATTAGTCGATCCATCCTGAACTACTCACAGTACCCCTACACAAACCATAAATAAATACATAATTAAATATTAGTGGGGATACCTCTTATAAAAGGAGACGAGAGGGTAGTATTAAACTGGATCAGGGGGATAAAGATTACTGAGATCGGGGGTGGATGGAAATACAGATCAGCTTTTTTGACGTGGCCGCTGAGAATCGCGTGAGGGAAGGAGAGTAATTGAGAATTAAATTCAAGGCTCAGTGGGTTTTTTAAGTAGCAGATTAACTAACTCCCCACCCCTGTACTTCCTTACGTGTTACTGCTCTCATCCAAATCTACAGCGCATCGTGTTTATGGCTAAGAATTATGGGATTTTGTATTAATAGGTCTGCTTCAATGAACATTCTTGATACAGTACATAGTTTCAGAATACCTCGAATCTTAAATCAGACTGCCAAATCATATGACACTGAACAACATAGAACAAGAAGCTCTAATTTTCACGTGCTTTGAAATCGACATCATTCATGTAGAACAAACTTCGGACACTTTTCTCAACCAAAATTAAAAACACAAAGCCGAAAAAACTGTGAGTTACTTTTACTTCCTATGGACTGGATAACCGTGGTTCGATTCCCAGCAGGGGCAGAGGCTCTGACATCTATACAGCCTATCAAATTAGTATCGTGAGGTTAATCAAACTTCCCAGTGGGGATGATTGTGATTATTACTGAGAGTGCAATTATTCTGGTTGACAAGGAAAATTTTTCGTTTGAGGCTAGTCTTGTTACGTCTTCATGGAGTGATGTTGGCTTATAGTTAACCATAGAGTACATGAAACGTAATTACAGACTACAATATTTAAGAATTATTTTACTTAATACCGTTAGGAATATAAATATTGGTCTCGTCATCCAGTTTGTCATCGGTTTCAACAGGCCTATTCTACAAAAGACACGTTGCACGCATTTATATCGAAATTACATTATGATAACGCTAATTCGATTTATATTCTTTTATGTGCGGGTACCTCAATGCTGGTACCACTATTCAAATACATGGAACATGCACAAGAGTTGTCTCGTTTCTTTAAAAACTGTCAACTTCCTGTATTTATGATGAAGTCACTGAATATACAAATAAAAATTACGGTGTAACGCTATTATTAACTCTAGCAGGTCCGAGCTGTTAACAGCGTCCAGTCTGATAAACAGGTCAACATCTATACTGTCCATAGGCCTATTCACATTAAGATACCCCAACAGGTAGGCCCGGATTTTATTTTCGCCTTGGCTGTTTGGTTGCAATCATCTGAAACAGGCCCGAACCCAATCATTATATGTGCTTCCAGGCCCGAGTGCCAACCCCTTACAGCCTCCACCAATTGCTATCATGGCGTGTAGCGAGAGATCTTTACTTTAATTTACCAAATAATATATCGTGGAACCATTTGAAATATAGGTTTCAACGTATATGATCTTAATGGTATTCATTTATTGTGTACAGGTATAGTGTATAAACCGCCACGGTGGTCTAGCGGTTAGAACGCTGGCCTTGTAATCCTGGGGTCTCGGGTTCGATTCCCGGCGGTGCCCGAATTTATAACTTGTGTTGGGCAAGGCCGTGGTCTAGGCAACACGGGGGATTCCCCGGTTTCTCCGTGGCATCCCAACAATTACTCCATTCACACACAGAAGAAGGCAATGGCAAACCACTTTTGGATCATCTGCCAAGAACGTATATGAACAGGTCCCAGTCCGAGAAAAGGATGGAAGGATCCTGTTCATATGGACCTGTCGTCAGACAGAACACTAAATAATAATAAGATGAGGTGGTCTAGCGGTTAGAACGCTGGCCTTGTAATCCTGGGGTCTCGGGTTCGATTCCCGGCGGTGCCCGAATTTATAACTTGTGTTGGGCAAGACCGTGGTCTAGGCAACACGGAGTTTTCCTGGGGGGGGGCTTCTCCGGTTTCTCCGTGGCATCCCAACAATTACTCCATTCACACACAGAAGAAGGCAATGGCAAACCACTAAATAAATAAATAGTGTATAAGCACATACGAGATAATTATGGAGTAGGAATCGCTTGATAGAAGCCAGGTCATCAGAGGAGTAAGATTATGTAAGAATAGAGACATCTTGCCCAGAGAAATAAATGGGACTTAAAACCTCAGGTTAAAGTTTCAAGAACCCGAAAATACGTCACTTGTAGTGATACATTTTTGGCTTGGTCAGAATTACTCAAGATTCAAGCAAAATCAGTCGCCATCACAACGGCCACAGAAGTTAAAACCACACAAATTAACCAGTCAGTCCTTCACTTACAATCACACACCACTGTCAAAACTCCAAACCACACCACATTTCCAACTAACGTCGCGGTCATGCGGTTAGCATTACTGTTTCGTGATCAGGAGGAACCGGTTTCATATCTCGGGTCGGAGACTGACTGTGGTATTCTCAGCTCTACCAGGCAAATGCCGCGGACAGTGTCTTTCGATAGGTCACGACCGTTTTATTCCACATATTTTCCAATTATTAGTACTGAAAACGTTATCAGTCCTTATAAATCCAAGCTCACGTAAATAATATTTAACAATTCAGTCCGTACCGAAAATTAAACATCACACCATTGAGAAGATCAATTTGTTAACGCTGCTTACGTCGAGAATCATAGGAAACAAACAAAAATAAAAAAATGTACATACCGATTGTTAATTCAGGTGGGATATACTCTTAGCAGTTGGCTTTAAAGGGTTAAACAAACCACAAATAAATACGAAGAGCGAAATCACATTCCTGACCAACCAATTTCGTATCAACCAACCTCCACCCACCGTCAATCTCATAAGCTCGTTACAAAATCAAATAATCCCCACCCATTCACTTTGCTGTGTGGGAAAATAGAAATCTATCGACAAAAAGATTAGGCAGTGGAGGTGTTACAGCTAGGTTGTGATTAATGGTATAAAACTTTCCAATCTCTCTACACGCTGGGAATTAATTTGAGGTAAAGGAAACGTGAGAATACGCAAATCTTGATAAAACAACAGGAGGCGAACCAGGCGTTTGAATAAAGAAAACTGTTTCGACCGTCTGTGTATCGTCTTCCTGATGCAGAGAACCGATAGCGCGAGGTGCGGCCTGAGAGACCGGTCAGGTTTCAACTCGTGGTTCGCGACCCGCATAGATTGCGGGGTTTGCTCGACTAATCGGTAGCAAAAAGTTTCAGTCTACTATCCCAGCAGTGAGATTGGAGAACTAAGAAAAATCACCATTACAAACAGACGGGATCAAGAGTCGATCTGTGAATATTCGGTAACAAAGACAATTAGTCTTTACTCCACATTTCCCTACAGAATTATCATAATGCGCCCCCTTTACTGTGTTATGAACACGAATGACCATGAGCATAATAAATTCTTTATCAGACCCCATCCGACCTAAGACAATCCAGTCCAGTTACCTCTTACCACTAAAATATCATTTCCATAAGATATATTTTAACACTGTCGGAGCTGGATTTCTGGATTTCAACACCGAATTACGAAGAAGCATAGGAACATGCTATTTCCACCTTCAGGGATGAAGATTAACACTGGCACCTATGCCATCACGAGAACCGTAAGTTTCATAACATTCTACTAACTGCTTCTCCGTTCCAAAGAGAGTGTTTTTTCTCTCTCTTTTACATAATAAGTATGAGGATACAAGACGACGTAGTTTCAACACCTCGTAGCTTACGCAACACTTCTACTAATTCCATCTACCAAAATCCTTCTAGAGAAACAACTAGTCGCTATGTAGGATTTGAGGTTTTCATGGCAGTGAGTCTGAAGATTGCTGTCGTCTCGGTAATTGATCCGTGTAGTCTCGTAGAAGTTTACCGACGATTCAGAGGTCCTTGCTGCCTACATCGCCCTGATAATGGAGGCAAACGTCGTTAAACTTCTACCAGACTACATGGCGTAACAACCCAAAAGACAGCCATCTTCAACTGGTCACTATGCTAATTCGAGAAGTCCTCTGGCTTTTATGGAGCAGAAAGGTTCATTAAATTACTCACACGAAGAGGCAAATGAATGCAGTCCACATCCTGTATTGTATTTTCTTAAGATCCATATTAATATTATTCTCCCCTCTACGTCTAGGTCTTCCAAACGGTCTCATGCCTTCAGTTGTCCTTACTAATGTTGTTATGGGTCTATACGTGTGAGGGCAAGGTAGATCTTACATCTGCTGCAATCAGAGACTCCTCTAGAAAAGTCTCGGGTTCTTTATTACCGAAATGTAAAGCACCGAATATTACGATATAATATACGTGTCCCACTTCGTAATGGCTATGAAATTCGGAGGTAAGATCGTACATCCTACTACGTGAAGTCAAGTGAATAAGTAAAATGATGCGAAGTGAAATGAAGTTTCCACAAATGTTTATTTAATTATGGTTTTGGTCTGATATATACCGTCGATGTTCTTCTAACTTGTAAGAATGACGAAGTCCTTCGTTTTTTATCCTCAAAGGTTTGGAGGATAACAACGTAATAAATTGAAAACAATGGGCTAACCAACACTTCACCGTAGAGGCATGGAAGGGGAGTGGCATGAAAGGTTCAAACCATCTTGTCTCGGAATTAGGAGGAGGTGAATTGTGCGCTGCACGTACCATTTCAGCATTCGTCAGAAAGAGTTTGCTACGTGGATTATGGGGATAGCGAGTGGCTACAGGAACCTTTGCTGACGAACGACAGAAAGTGAACGTCGGTGTCTTGTTGCGAGGCACAGAGAAGGGGAAACAACGTTGTATTGCTCCGGGTGGGGGTGGGGGGGTGGGGGTGTTCGGTGCAGTCTCCTGACCCGAGGTCAGATGCACAAGGTGACGGAATCTGAAGTGTGGACCCTCAACCAAAACAGACTGCCTGCAGCAGGTGGAAAACCGCCCTTCGACCTACGTTCTTAATTTAAAAGTTGAGAGCCCGTGTTAAATATATTAAGAGGGAAGGATGGTATAAGTACACACACTGTCCTTATCGGATGTCTGATCGCAAGGCTGCGTGATGAACAAAGGAAACTCGAGTTTCCAGTTTCCACTATCGGATCCTGTTATCTGGTCCACTAGTTTGTTGCCGCCCACAAGTGGGTTCGAGTCTGGGTATAATCCAGTTAACCTGAAGCGTTCGCAGTTCACGACGGCGCCTCAACCTCAGATCATACCTGCAGCTACGGGAATGATCTACCGCTAAGACGAATAGCAGTAACAATAATAACGAAATAAAGATGAGTAACATCGTAACGTTTATTCCTTACTTGTTATTATTAGAATGACCAAATCAACTAGAATGCGAATGGGCGGTACATGTAGAACGCATGGAGAACCGCCTATCTTTACTCAAGTTTTTTGCAGTTTCACACAGTACCTCCAAGCAAGAAATGGAACGTGCCTAAAATTAAACGACGAACTTTTTCTTCTACATCCTTTTCAATTCAATGTTAATTTAAAAACATATCATCGACACAACATAATCTGAGCTACTGACATCGTCATTAAATGAACCAAAAACAAATAAAATAACATAAATGCGTACAAAGGTTTGGTTGCACAACATAAAGGGAAGAAACCACATTGAAAATCTAGGTGTAGCTCGGACAATAATATTAAAATGTATCTTAAATAAATCGGGTGGGGGGTATGGACTGGATTAATTTGGTTCGGGACAGAAATCAGTAGCGAGCTCTTGTAGACACGATGATAATTAATGCTTCTATTTCATAAAAGGCGATAAATTTATCATTCGTTCAGCAACTCAAGACGAACTATGCTCTACGGAGTTTATAACAAAAATCACCAAGGAAATTATAAATAACAGCATAACACTATCGACATGACGTAATGTTAATTAAATCCATGCAGCACAATATTTCAGATGCTGATAAACAAGAAATATAACCCGGAGTTTAACTGCTATGTTCACAGCACGACACTGGACCGTCTTCTGACGAGCCAAATCCAGTTCACAACATCACACGCTGCTTAAGATCCATCTGAATATTATCCTCTCATTTATGCCTAATTTCTAAAGCGGGCTCTGTTCTTCATGTTTTTCGACTAAAATGTTAGGCACAATGAATTTTTCAACTCTCCTGCGTATCAATGATAATTTAATTAAATTAATTTAATAATAATCCCACAATAAGATGTATCCATTTTGGAATTGTTTCTGAGAGTCAGGTGAAAGCACTACATTACACTGACGGCCAGGTTGTTTATAGGCGCCACGACAGCTTAGCGCCTGATGATGGTTAAGTGTCACTTCTATCGATGTGTTTTGTTATTGTTAATTTTTTTGTTCACAACATTGATGAGAATCTTACTGAAGGAATTTTAGTCACATTGTGGAGTTGGAAACAGAGGTCGGAGCCTATTTAAAAGATCCTGCTAAGGCGTTCCTCTGGAAAAACTGAAAAACGGCGACAGACTTACGCATAATTAGCGCTTATGTGAACTATTTACTACTTATGTTTTTGGCGAAACAAATAAAGCCGAACTTTGTAAACATACGCGTGCAGAAGCTGTTTTGCCCGTTCACCACTGAAGCAGAAATAAAATAGAGAGGGATCAGTCGCTAAAGCTGAGCCCCAGGGACCTTGTTACGAGAAAACACGGTCACAGGAAGAGATGATATACCGGAACAAGGATCCGTCGTTTCATTTTATGAACCGTACTTCTATTTCCGACAGAAATATTTCAAATATAACTAACTTTCTGGTAGTAGAACACGAAAGCCTGACGGAGCTAATACCAAACCAAACCATTCGACACGATCCGGAGCCAGCTCCATCCATTTCCCATCCCCACGAAGCTACTTAAGTAAATCCTACTTAAAGAAGAAAGCTGAACGAGATGAGAACTTAATATAATAAAAAATGAAGAAAGGAGGGGTAAAAGGAAGATAAAGGAAATATAATAGAACGAAACAGAACATGAAATTAATGACGAAAGAAAGGTTACGAAGGACGAACGAAAGAATTTTTAATAAAATCCGATTCTAAATTCGTATTTACAATCCATCTACCAACACGTAGCAAAATTTGGCACTACATTGATTACAAAGACAAGGAAACAAAATCCGTAGCACACAAACAGAAACATTCAAAACACACCAATTCTCCTACATAGTCAGTTGTGTGAAATTATAGTATCAATTAAAGTAGTCTGTACGAATCTGTGCGTTCCACGTCCGTCAGAAGTAAAAGACAAAGAGGACCAGAGAGGCGGAAGGGGTGTACAGCATATACCGTCTACACAAAAACATCAATCCCCAGCGACAGAACTTTGTAGCTCGCTGTCTCATTTCGCGTGTCGGTAATCTCTTTGGTTTACATAGTATATGCGTTTGTTTTCCTTCTAATGGTAAGACAGTGGCGTATGCGAAGCGCACGGTTTGGTCCGGATTATTGCACACGCGTTAACTAGCTGAAACATGAACAAAACAGGGGCATATTTCAAAACTTGTACTATTCTGCATTAAGTTCCAGCAATCGGTTTAGGCCCTCTTCTCATTTAGTTACTTTTCGTTTTGTTACGTTTCAGTCCTGGAAATTTAAATCTGACGTTATGAGATGACAGAGCGATGGACGTTCCACAGCACTAACGTTTTTCACGACGCATGACGCAGCATTAAGAACGGCCACAGGGTGCTGAGAAATTATTATTTATTATTATTATTTAATAATAATTTCTCTGTCGTATATTAGCCAGGAGAATATACAAACCGCTTCATTACGTTACGTGTACTTTTGTTAAACTGAAGATGACGCACGGCGGTGTCGAAAAACCTTACGTAGACCTTATAAACGTTATGCAGTCCAGATTCCTCTCTACCAACCATTTGGCGTGACTCCGAGGCGAATTATTCACTCATTAGTTTACATCAGGATCATTCTTGGGTCAGACAAAGTATAAAACAAGTTAAAGTCGTTTTCCTTGCGTTACAGATGTTCATGTGGTAAAGCACTGTCATCAGGATAACATCTCACTCATGAACTGTTGCGTCCATTCTTGCACTGTACTGTACGTTCCCTGTCATCGCAGCACACGCCCTCTGCGAGCGCATCTAACAGATAATACCACAATTTATGTATTGTTTGTTTTATAAAAGTTATTTATTGGAGGCACGATTTTTAATTTTTATATTAACCCAAGTTGGTGCAGTGTGTTACCATAATAAATATCCACCTACAGTCTTGCTAAACAAACTGCAACCACCTTCAACGACGCTCCAGCCCGCAGGTATGAAACCAGCTGCTCACAGCGGCAAATATAAAAATTACTGTGCAAGATTTGAGGTTTTCACAGCGGTGAGTATGAAGATTTCTGTCTTCTGGATTGTTGTGCTGTGTAGTCTGGTCGATGTTTACCAACGTTTCAAAGGTCATACTGCCTCCATCATCAGGGCGATGAGTATGAAGATTTCTGTCTTCTGGGTTGTTGCGCTGTGTAGTCTGGTCGATATTAACCAACGTTTCAGAGGTCATACTGCCTCCGTCATCAGAGTATGAAGATTTCTGTCTTCTGGGTTGTTGCGCTGTGTAGTCTGGCCGATGTTTACCAACGTTTCAGAGGCCATACTGCCTCCATCATCAGAGTATGAAGATTTCAGTCTTCTGGGTTGTTGCGCTGTGTAGTCTGGTCGATGTTTACCAACGTTTCAGAGGTCATACTGCCTCCGTCATCAGGGCGATCGCAGACTACACAGCCCAACAACCCAGAAGACAGAAATCTTCACACTCACCGCCCTGATGATGGAGGCAGTATGACCTCTAAAACGTTGGTAAACATCGACCAGACTACACAGCGCAACAAGCCAGAAGACAGAAATCTTCATACTCTGATGACGGAGGCAGTATGACCTCTGAAACGTTGGTAAACATCGACCAGACTACACAGCGCAACAACCCAGAAGACAGAAATCTTCATAAAAATTACTGTCTTCTGGGTTGAAGCGCCGTGTAGTGTGGTGGACGTTTATCGACGTTTCAAAGGTGACTACTGCCTCCATCATCAGACTGTCAGACTACACGGCGCAACATCTCAGAAACATGGTTCTTTCAACCGTATTTCACACCATTTTTCCTGCACAACTATAAAGTGTTTACTGACGTTTCACAACAGCACGTTCTGCAATACAGAGACTGAGCCACATTTACAGAAGGTATCTTGATAAAAAAAATGCGTTAATCACAAATACTTTGTCGTTTTCCTCGGTCCCTTTGTAGTGTCAAAGCAGATTAACAAGAATGTGGAGACAACAACGAGGTGCTTCGTAATCTGAAATCATCACTAAATGTCATTAACCTGGTAAAAGCATGCACGGGACATGTACATGCTTAGGAAGATAAGAAATTCAAACAAAATTTTAGTTCCAAAACCTTTTAAGGGACGATCGGGTTTGGAAGACTAAGGAACAGGTGGTAGGTAAATATTAAAATTGATTCCAGATAAAAGGCAAGTGTGTGGACAGGATTCAGCTGGCTAATGACAGGAACCAGTGACAGGTTCTTGTAAACGCGGTAGTGAAATTTCGTGTTTTAGAAAAGGAGAGGAATTTATTTATCAGCTTAGCGACTACCAGGTTGATATGAAGGATTCTGCGCTCTGCATATTAGTGTAACTGAAATGACAATTTCTTATTTTTTAATGAAAAATTACTGGGATGGTTCAATGTAAACCCAAACGTAGTTACTAACTCTCACTGTCACATACAGACACAAAATTATTTATACTAACAAGCCCATACTTTAAGGATTTTGGGATCTAAATAAGCCCCCAAGACACTTCAAGGACATTTAAAATGTCTTCGCTTACATGTAACTTGGATTCTATTCACATCCTTACAGTTAGTAACTCATCACCGCTTTTTCGACATCACGTGTATTTGAACACATTTCATATCTCTGGCATGGTCAAAGTCCAACTCTTGCTTATATCACCACTGAAATATCATTCCTTTATCAAAAATGTCATCATATAAATCTTACTTTTCTTATTCATCTCACTCTCATAGGACTAGGCATATTTCATACAACTAATCACAATATTTGAACATGTCCGTCTTTTGGAATGTTGTACCATGCAGTCCAGTAGAAGTTTACCGACGTTTCAAAGGTGACTGCTGCCTCTCTGGTCACGGTGACATCTCTGAAGACTGTTATCTTCATAATCGCCGTCGTGAGGACATACAGCTCACCTAATTACAGTATTTCATTATCAAAGAGCTAATTGAATAAAAAAATTTTTGGATATTATCCATCGTCTAGTAAATATAAAACGTAAAACGACGTTTCGGAGATGGGACTCTATCTCCGTCTTCAGGTTCCTACTCAGTTGGGCCCACTAGATAGAGCTAATCCCGGAGATCCGGAGATAGGGATTAGCTCTATTTAGTGGGCCCAACTGAGTAGGAACCTGAAGACGGAGATAGAGTCCCATCTCCGAAACGTCGTTTTACGTTTTATATTTACTAGACGATGGATAATATCCAAAAAAAAAATTATTCAATTAACTCTTCACCATCGTCAAGAAGTTTTAGATTTGATATATCAAAGAGCTATCTGGCCACACGAAGCAGAGCAAATCTTTAAAAGCCAACAGCCGCTAGCTGTTCCATAACTTCACCTCCCTTTATGTGATCTTCAATACCTTCGTTCCCATTTTGTTGATGATAACTCTACCACAACGTCATATATTTCTTTTAGATGTTTTAATTCGACTGAAGTTTGTCTTTTGAGATTGGGTTTAAATAAACAAATACAGTAAACCCTCCTTCAACGCGGGTTTGCCCAAGGCGGATTACGTTATACGCGTAAAAATAAACGAGAATAATTGTTTGCTGAACATGGCAAATTCGATTATACGCGGTCTCCCAAAAAATCTGCAGAACCATACGAAAAATCCCACTGCTGTTTAAAAAGCTACAGACGGTTTAGTTTTTTGTATGTGTTCGAAAACCAACTTCCTTTGTTTTATTCAGCACGTGTATTTAGCTCGACTGCCATTCCGCGATTTCTTCCTCCCTCGTCGTCCCACAAACTGCATTCAACGCGCGGTCTCAGTATCGCTAAGCTGTAAGTGTTAATTTGTGTCGTATTGTTTTCCCTATTTTACTTATAATATTACCCTTGGACAGCATTTTGGAATAAAAACGCGAATATAGAAGTGATAATGATGCAAAAAAAAGATTTAAGGTTATGACTCTAGATTACAAAGTAAGGATACCAGATAAGTTGCGCAGTGGTATGAGTGCATCAGTTGTCCTCACGTTCTGTTGATATTTTAAAGTCCAATTTACTGTTGATATTTTACTTAATTGCTTAACTTTCCCATAATGCTTTATAATATTACAGTCTGTTCATGAATAAATAAAATCACATTTAATCTATTGCTTTTTTGTGTATTTGACTTTACACTGCAGCATTTCCGTATCCCAATTAATCACACACAATATTAACTTCGTCCAACGCGGATTCACGGAACGCTGCCTTTGAAACTTATCCTTCGTGCAGGACAAGGATTTACTGTCGTAAAGAATGTAAAAAAACTTCCGAAAAATTGCTTAATATATGGATCCGAAATTTTACTTAAAAAGGAATCAAGGTTGTAATTTCTTCATTGGGAGACATTAACTTCGTTCTTTACCTCAGGCGCAATTCAGTCGCTAAGATGACATCTGCCCAGGGCACCAAAATGACAGGGTAAGGATACAGAAAACGGAATTGTGGCTCATAGTTCCGAATCATCACTGATCTTTTAATACGTTAGCATTTATTTCCTTAGCAACGAAAATCTGTTTATCTCTGTTAAGATGTGTTTCTCGAACTGACAGTTTCCTTAAGGAAATGTTAAAGGAATATCTGGAGCTAAACGACCAAATTATCTGTAGGCATATTTTCTACCGCTCTGATGCTATCTACACTTCCTTCAAAGAGATTCTACTGACGACGTCGGCTCACCGAAAGTGTACGGCTTATTATACACAACCAGAAATCGGACGTCAGTTATCTTTAGTTGAAACCCAAACTCCGCGACACGAAGAGTTAAAGAGGGAAAAAACCATGCATTCGTAACCTCAGAAACCACACGGTTAGATTCAAGCCCCGTAAGATTTGACCACAGTCGGTCTCGATGAGATGGTAAAAAAATTAAAATTCATACCCCTGACGGCGATCGAATGCCCATTTTCCACCGCGTAGCCAATCACTTTGTTGGGTTATCCCGGGCTCTTTTCTCTGAGGTAAACCGGTCGGAGCCGCCACTGTGGTCTAGCGGTCAGAACACTAGCCTTGTAATCCTGGGGTCCCGGGTTCAGTTCCCGGCGGTGCCCGAATTTATAACTTGTGTTGGGCAAGGCCGTGGTCTAGGCAACACGGAGTTTTCCTCCGGGGGCTTCCCCGGTTTCTCCGTGGCATCCCAACAATTACTCCACTCACACACAGAAGAAGGCAATGGCAAACCACTTCTGGATCATCTGCCAAGAACGTATATGAACAGGTCCCAGTCCGAGAAAAGGATGGAAGGATCCTGTTCATATGGACCTGTCGTCAGACAGAACACTAATAATAATAAAAAACCGGTCGGGGCGTGAAGATGACCATTCACATCCACCTAATGCCGAAAGTAAGAATACGTGGATGTAAACCTTCACTGCCTCATAAATTTTCATGGCGTAACATTAAATTAAGCACAAAGACAATTTTTATGTAAACATAATTACGCCAACTGAATTAAAAGGGTGGACCTCGTTTAAATTATAAAGTTGGCTTTTATGAATTATCATCATTTTTCATCCATTCTTCGTCTTCTCCTTAGCAGCTTGTTTTTAATCCTCTCGATTTGTTCTTCTCCTTTCGACAAAGAGAAAGGAGGACAATTTTAACAACCACATAAAACCAATAGGTAATACTGATGTAGCATATTTCTCATGTCAAGACAACACAAAGAAACGAGTCTTAAGAGCAAGACTGTCCACGACGCCAGCCGGAAACTCCCTATTGACGTCAAATGGTAACCTGCATCGTGCAGTTTGTGGCATTGGACTGTCTATGGAGGCGCGATCCGGGGCCCGCATCTCGATTCTCCGCAGCGCAATTTCATCGATGACTAACGCTGTAGTGGAGCCATCGTTACTATTTTACGGCCCAGTTGTTGAATGACTGACTCGTTTATTTCTTGGTTTATTTAACAATGCTTTATTGATTGCAGAGTATTCAAACGTAAATTCCAGGGCTGTGGAGTCGGAGTCGGTAAAAATGTACCGACTCCGACCTCGATATAAAATCTTAAGAACAATTTCTATACCGTGTGAGCCGCCCGCGGTCTCACGCTTAGGGAGGTTTAATGACGCGCTGAGCCACATGGTGTGGGATGCCTTGTAACTTTGGCTCCAGTACCTTAAGAATACAAACTGTCCACAAATCAACCGATTTCTACAATAACCATTAGACATATAGGGGAGCCCAGGACAGAACGGGGAACTTATTCTTTGGAGGCATGTGGAAAGGATAATAATGAAGATAACACATGGAGGAACCTTGTGTGGATTTATTGTATATTTGAAATTTATAATGATTTATTAGTTTAGTTCTAAGAGTTACAGTTTTTTAAAATATTAATTTTTTACAAAAATGTAACCTGCCCCGTTATGCCCCGCGCCCGGGGCAAGACGGGGTATGGTTGATATATGTTTGAAAAGTTGTAAGAGGACGCAGATTATCTAATAATTATGACGTAGGGTATAAAAATGATTTAGTATACAATGTAAAATGTCGAAACTTTACACATTTAAAATCTACTTAGGCCTAAAACAGACGGGCACTCATTTGCATCTCTTCATCATCGTGACTATCAACACCTGCACATGAGTTATCAGCCAATTTCAAGCAAGACGAATACCGGATCCACCCTTCAATAGACTGCGAATAGAGATCGCCACATTTCAGGCATTCGTCATTTAATCTTCTCCTCTGGGTACCTCGTTCTGCCCTACCCCATCCTGCCCCGAGTATACTCTTTCAAATTAGGACTGTCCCACAAAAATGACAACATGAAAATAAAAATAAAATATTGTGTTTAAAACACCTTGTAACATCCATCATTCAACAGAGTGGCTATGAATAATGAACAGGTCTTACCTTCACTGGAAGTTGAGAAAAATTTGTAAAATGTAGGAGAAAAATCTAGCATGGGTGATTATTTCAGAAACTGTAATAACAAAATGGCGCTGACTAACATGACATGACCCTGTGCTGTATGCTAATGGTATTTCACTCGGTCCCGATAGGTCGCAACGCATTGCAGACCAAATAAAGCCGATACCCCGTTCTGCCCTGGTCTCCCCTATTTAAATATAGGTTATAAGTCTAAAAAGTAGGCTGATGATTCACGTGTTGGTGATGATATCTCTTATGGTGTCATTTACCATTTTAGTAGGTTTACCCTTATTAATACATATTGAACTTTCATGAAGGAGTCAGAGATTCTAGTACCGACTCCATAGCCCCGGTAAATTCTGCCAACGAATTAAACATGAGATAGGAAGGAATTATGAATATTTTCCTCATGGGAAATCCATGAAGTTACTGACGGACGCGCTGTTCTGATAAATATGCACCCACGCCAAGACGATTGTACAGACGGAACCTAAGGAGCATCTACAAAATTTACGTGACAAATACGCACCAATATGACGCTCCAAATTGTTATCGCGGTAAAGAATGAAGTAATTGTTACTCGATTCTTTCGGAGCACAAGAACAGTGACCTCAAATGACAACGGATGAAGAAAAGAAGTTTGGAAGGTAAGATGGCTGTCTTGTGGGTTGTAGCGCCGTGTAGTCAGGGAGAAGTTTACTAACGTTTTAAAGATCCTTGCTGCCTCCATCATCAGGACGATGAGTCAGAGTTAGGAAGCAGTAACAGCGCTAACTAGACTTTGTTTTCTATTTTTCCCACTTTGCCATACAGGCGGCGGTGGGTCCGAGAAAAAGGTCTTGTTGCCACAAGTTGCATAATTTGCCTCCATACAGAATTTATCCCGACTACATTCCAGAAGAATATAAAAATACTATTTCGTCTCGGCATGTTCACTCGTTCTTGCAAACAGTGGCCGCAACATAACTTCGAACCTGGATGACCGTTACAAATACACACATAAGTGGGGGGGGGGGGGGGGACCTCCGCCAAGCGATGGTACATACGGAGAGAAAACGCAGTTCTGCCGTGCAAAATTATTGCGTTTCGAGTGTAGAAGTATCGCGCGCGAGATGAGAAGTGTGCCTCCATTCCTTGTGTTGTATAGTTTCTTTGGTTCACGAAATACGACGTAATTTGAAAATCATTGTATGAAAATTACATCGATTGTATCGAAATTAAAAGGGGAGAGAAATGTCAGTTACAATGTACACGTTCAGACAAACTCTTTGCGGTCTTGCCCCCCCCCCCCCCGGGCCTGTCCTTCCCACCAACGTTTCACCCTTTTCTGTCACGTAGCCGAACTCGCAGTTATGTTGCGACAACAGTATTACAATTTTAAAACTAGTTTTAGCGGTTTAAAAAACAAATCAAAATAACTTTTCCTTTTATTCTACGTGCATACCTAAATTGTTAAAGTTTTAGTTCTAACAGCGCCAATTTTATATTTCGTAAAAATTTGCAGGGTACTGTGCTCTTCTTTTGTGCATTTGGGGTTCATATTTGACCTGTAACCTGCATCACAGCTTATCCAAAAATAAATATTACTTTTTTATATAAGCCAGCCTTCTCGAGTCATCCCCCAACACGTACACACTCGCCCCATCCAACAAAATGTCAATACAAAAACGAAACAAAGATAATTCCGTTTCAGAATACGTTGGCATATATGGAGTGAAAAGAGGTTGATTATACTGAATACGTGTGGTAAATAAATAAAGAAAAGTGACAGACATATATTTAGTTTCCTCTGAATCACTGTATCTTAATTTACATGGCAGCAGAAACACGTGAACAATTTTAATCACAACGTGAGATCGCATTAATGACAACACAGATGTTGGGAATGGAAGCTTTTAGAAATGACCCAGGATCGCGTCCAATGTCAGGCAAGCTTTGGTGTTAGCGTGTTGTAACTTAAGATTAAATTATAATATATAGTTTTATAATTAGTTGCTCGCCATTCCTACAGAGTCTGCAAACTGCACTACTATATCTGAGTCTCTGAGTGGCGCCTGGCACTTAAAATTTCGCGGTTTTTCCAAGTCATACCGCAATATCACATCATCTCGAGCAGAGGCTGGCTCCATGTCTGCACCATGTATCAGTCCGCCTTGTATGTGGCACAACAACACGTCCACTGTTATCTAACGGACCATCACGGACGCGATTTCTCCACAAAACATACAGCATCTGACTAAAGTGCTTGGCAATCTACCTCAAGTATGCTGCAAAGTGCTCAGAAACATAGGATTGTATGTCGTTAGAAAGCAAGGTCTGCGTGCTGAAGATGTCTCCATCTTCAAGACACTTCAGACCAACACCGAAAACTTCAACGCGAATCTCACATATAAAAACATGCATGGAAATGCAAGATACAATAGACATTGGTTTAAAACAATTTATGATACACGAAAGGGAATATGAGAATTAAGAAGCAAACAAGTTATTAAAAATTAAACAATAGATAGATTGAAGGGTAAGAAATGTGTCTAAAGTATCAGACAATGAGCAAAACAAATAACAATAAAATAAATGAAATGCCTAAATTAAGGCGTTAATAAATAAATTTAAAAAAAGTACAAAGAAATCAAAGGAGAATTACAGAAATAATGAACTCATACAAAATAAATTCGCGAAGTTAAAGCAGAGTGACATTTAGAAAGTAAAGAAAGATAAATTCAAGGAAACTAAAGAAGGCAAAGAAAATTTATAATGTCTTCAGTTACCACGAGGCCGGAGAAAGAACGGTGAAAAGCCCTCAGCAGGTCAGCCCGCCTGGACTCGATCCCAAGAACCGCGCGCGCAACAGGTGTCTGCCCCCCCCCCCCCCCCCCCCCCGGACGGAGTCATGTGCGCAATAAGAGCATGTGACTCACGCTTTGCGATGTTCCTCCTCCATTACTCACCCCACAGAACAACACAATGCAATGCAATGCGATAGCGCGGAACGTACTTAGTGAACTGACTGAGCTATGTTAACTAACGCGCCTCCGATAACACATTTAACATATCTGTGGAGAACATATTCGGGGGGGGGGGGGGGGGCGCATTACCAACAAAAAAGCGAATACGTGAGCGAAATCGTACAAAGGAAAAAAGAATTACTCAGGGGAAAGCCCGTCTCAAAACATTTTTACCATTAAATAGGTGGATGCAGATTACAGCGACCGTGCTTCTAGGACAATTCGGTTTATCATTTCGATTCAACGATCCCTCACCCGTCTCCTATCGAACATTTATTTGAATTTATTCAAACGGCAGAAGTGTCACTTTACGCCCGTACTCACTTATGGCCGTCTTCTGGTAAAATAAAGTGTGCTTCTTCGGTAACTCAGATTCAGACAAGTACATCTGAAGAGAACTGTAAAATTCCTCTTTAAAAGTTCCAAAATATCTGGAATTCTAAAAAATCTTGGGTCCGTGACAGATTATCTGTCTCCCGATCAACTAAAAATTCGTCTCTCTCTCTCACATGTGCTAAGAAACAATGCACCATTTAAAACGCACCCCCAAAACAATCACATTAGTCGGTATAAAAGTAGAGCCAGCAGCACGTCCCCCTCCTCGTGCAGTCTGCAAAAGTCCCCCGTGAATCTCGAGTCAAGGTCATCCTGTTTGCTAGGCAGCTGCTCATACGAGCTGCGCAAACGCTGTGCAGGTGCAAACAGGGTTTATTCACGAACAGAACTCGTGTTCATTCTCGCATCGAAATTGTTTGCTGCTGTCTGTGAAGCAGCGCGTATCCTGACAAGGAAATGCCGAATGAGACAATACACCGACGAGCGAAAAACTGTCAGTTCCGTCGTTGTGTGCATGAAGGTGTTCGCGCGTAGTAGCAAGACGTAGTAATTAAAGTTGTGTCCTCCTTGGAACAACCTGCATATGCTTAACTCCCTCCCAAGACTGGTTTAACGGAATTAACATAAATGTACAGTACAGACTGCACGTAATGTGACCACAAGCTTTTCTGTAAATGCATGCCTGTTGTTTTTCAGCTGCGTAATACGTCGTCATCATGTTTTGAGACCTGCATCGGTGATACTACGTCCATTATTCTCACTTCGCGATTTCTTTATCGAATATTCGTACTTCATATTTCAATTTACACGTGGTCCACAGGCCTTTCGCTACCGAATATAACCAGTCTACTGATTATTTTAACTGTTATATTCTACAATCGATATACGTTTGGGTGATATTTTCATTATACTACTCGATTAAATTGAAGCAACTCCTTTCTGTTTCACACCTGTAACAAGTTACAAAATGTTGCTGCTCCATTCTTTGTACTCTTAACCAGATATTATTAGCTTAAACAAGATAGTGTAATTGCGTCATATTGTGAATATTATAACAATTATTT
Source organism: Zootermopsis nevadensis (assembly GCF_977971745.1). Classification (NCBI taxonomy): domain Eukaryota; kingdom Metazoa; phylum Arthropoda; class Insecta; order Blattodea; family Termopsidae; genus Zootermopsis; species Zootermopsis nevadensis. The sequence continues at coordinate 5,739,195 of NW_028259153.1, read as the reverse complement.
ATTTTAATCCGTCTGATCACAATATTTAAAATTTCTTATAATTAAGATAATAAAAACTGAAACATGTTGTGTAAATGTTCCGAAATGTAAATCGATCAATCGATATGGAACATGAATGATATTTTATTATCTTAATTATAAGAAATTTTAAATATTGTGATCAGACGGATTAAAATAAATAGCAGCTTAAACAAATCAAGTACTGAGATGGGCGGGGCATGTAGCGCACAGACAATTTTGGTTTCAATGCCTAAAGGGAATATATAACTCAAAACACCTAACCGAAAATGGGAGGATAATATTAAAAGTAAGATGACTAAGAAAATGAAGATGAATTCTGAAATGTTGCTCCATGCAGTATGGTAGAAGTATGCCGACGTTTCATAGGTGCTTGCTAACTACATCGTCAAGGCCCTGATGACGTAGACAATATCTCTGAAACGTCGGTAAACTTTCATGGGACAAAACGACACATCATAAACGTCTTCTCGCCACCGTGAGAACCTGAAATCCCACAGGATCTTACGGAAACAGGGAGAGGAGTGCTCTTACAACACGGTAATGAACCTTTGGGATCAACAAAACACTGGGAATTTATCGACTATCTGAGAGTATTATTCACTTCTCAAGGCAGATTATGCCTCCTGAGAAAACCTAATGAGAATCGCTACTTAACCAAAAGAATGTGATGTGGAAGTCCGAATGTTGCAGTATTCCACCTATGGCAACTTGTGTTCGGAGGTTATGCAGATTACCATCGCGATAAACTGGCACGACTATATGAAACTTGTTTGTAATCGAGGGCTGATATGACATGACCACTGTTGTCATCCCCTGGATAAGATAAGTGCGTGACTCTTCACCAGTTTCGTGCCACCGTCGCGATCAGCAACAGCAGGCAGTGCCACCAACCGACACACGTCTCACTTCCTTTACTTTACAATTTGCACAACACACGATTTAAAGTTTAAGTTTAGAAGCTTTAGTAATGGCAAATTCTGAGAATAAGTGAGTAAGTGGCCTTGAATTATTAATAGAAAACACGTTATCCTATTTAATACACGTGGATCACCTTCGTGGATACGTATGAAGGAAGAAATATAATTTCTACTCGCCAATTTTGTGTTAAAAATTTATCAATCCTTTTTTGGTTGAAATAACTGGACATAAACGTGCATGTGGGACACATGAAATAAACAAAAAAATTGTAAGATTTGAGGTTTTCACAACGGTGAGTATGAATATTTCTGTCTTCTGGGTTGTTGCGCTGTGTAGTCTGGTCGATGTTAACCAATGTTTCAGAGGTCAGACGGATGCAGTATGACCTCTGAAACGTTCGGTAACATCGACCAGACTACACGGCGCAACAACCCAGAAGACAGAAATCTTCATACTCATCGCCCTGATGACGGGGGCAGTATGACCTCTGAAACGTTGGTTAACATCGACCAGACTACACAGCGCAACAACCCAGAAGATAGAAATCTTCATACTCTGATGACGGAGGCAGTATGACCTCTGAAACGTTGGTAAACATCGACCAGACTACACAGTGCAACAACCCAGAAGACAGAAATCTTCATACTCTGATGATGGAGGCAGTATGACCTCTGAAACGTTCGTTAACATCGACCAGACTACACGGCGCAACAACCCAGAAGACAGAAATCTTCATACTCATCGCCCTGATGACGGGGGCAGTATGACCTCTGAAACGTTGGTTAACATCGACCAGACTACACAGTGCAACAACCCAGAAGACAGAAATCTTCATACTCTGATGACGGAGGCAGTATGACCTCTGAAACGTTGGTTAACATCGACCAGACTACACAGCGCAACAACCCAGAAGACAGAAATCTTCAAACATAAATTTGTTTGGAAGTTCCCATACTAAGGAATTACGCAGGAAAAAGAAATATTGATAGGAGGATAATATTAAAACGAATCATGAGCAACGATATATGAATTGGGCCAAAATGATTCAGGGTATTTCTTGTTCGGGGTCACCATTTTGTTTTGTATACAAAGAACCTGACCTCTCTGAAATATTAAATTACGTCGATACCGACGCCATCTTTAAATAGAAGCGTGATATGGTTCGTTTCAGTCTACTGGCCTCATACAGACCACTTCTCGCGTTTCCATTCCCTTTAAGGCAAGTGATCAAGGCCGCCGTTAAACAGTTTTCTGACTGGCCGGCGTTACTGGAATGTTCTGTGAGAGTGAGTTCCATTGCCTGCGATAATCTGGAACGTGAATCGAGATACGAGAAGCAGCAGCAGCGTTTTAAAGTGGTGGTCTGCGGAGTGTCACAGTAATGGAGAGTTAGAGGGAATGCCAGCATCAACAGGAATTCAAAGATAAAACCAGCATCTCCAGCCCACGACAGCAAGGCGACCGTTTGTTTTGTCAGCACTGCCATGTTTTGCATCCAAGCCAATGGAGTCCTTACAACCGTAATGAAAACTCCGAAACTGTAACGGAATTATTATCGTAGCGTCTTTCAATTAATAGTACGCAGTGCCGGACTGATGCTTCAGAGAAATGTTGGTTTACGAATCAGAGGACTTTTCTTTTATGCGTTTGGTGTCCGTCCGCAAGTAACAGGCTTTGAAATTTGGACGTGGATAGGATACTAACTCGCTCATGATACTGAAATAAAACCGCGGATATGCGAAAATACGAAAGCGCGTATAACAAGACTCGCCTGTGCTCAGTAAAATTGGTCCCACGGTCAATATTTTTCAGAACACGCGTCAAACGTCCTTTCCATCCTATTTACGAAGAAGAGTTATGAAGCGCTTATCCTTTACGTGAATCTTTTACTTTCTATGTTTTATCGCCACATCCTGAAAAAGTATGGCGGAATAGAGGTAAAGCTCAATTCATTCTTAACCTCAGCAGGTAAACGCTCGTTTTCATGTTCTGACCCCTGACAGACAAATACGTCATATTTATAACACATATGCTTTGTCACATACAATTTCCGCACAATAAGATTAAAAATTTTACCTGCGACAGCCATTGAAATTTTTTTCCTTGCTCCTGCAACATGGCAGATATCCGCTATGGCATACCTAAATAGAAAACATCATTATTTATTATTTAGTGTTCTGTCTGACGCCAGGTCCATATGAACAGGATCCTTCCATCCTTTTCTCGGACTGGGACCTGTTCATATACGTTCTTGGCAGATGATCCAGAAGTGGTTTGCCATTGCCTTCTTCTGTGTGTATGGAGTAATGAGTAATTGTTGGGATGCCACGGAGAAACCGGGGAAGCCCCCGGAGGAAAAGTCCGTGTTGCCTAGACCACGGCCTTGCCCAACACAAGTTATAAATTCGGGCACCGCCGGGAATCGAACCCGAGACCCCAGGATTACAAGGCCAGCGTTCTAACCGCTAGACCACCGTGGCTAGAAAACATCATACGCTGACGAAATGCACCTCTGTAGCGTCCCCCGCTCAAGTGCATTTGCGTGTCGCTGTGCAAACCCATAGACTAACTCCAAGGATCAGCGTCCATCGTCAACCAGTCATAAACCACCCCCACCCCCACCCCCCGTCTTTATGGAACCCGAAGGTTCACAACCGCGTTCACAAGAGCCCGCCACTGGTCCCTGTCGTGAACTCGATGAGTCCAGTCCACGCCCTTTGACCATATTTAAGATATTTTTTAATATTAGCCTCCCACACCACACAATGTCTCAAAGAATTATTAAAGGTTTTTCCACGATAGTAAGTGAAAGTATAAAAGAAAGCGAACAGGTTGGCAGTAGGATTAACCATATTGCCGGGAAGTATCTGGTTCGAGTGTAGATATAACTGAGTGAGCTAATTTGCGGTATTCGGCGATGTGGGAACAGATTATTAATATATACTGCGGCATGAATTCACATTTTCACATCATCATCTCATCATAACCAATATCTTATCCCAATGGTGACAAAGCAACTCACCCTACTCCCGGTGTGATGAAAATTGTTTTAAAATTTCAGCCTTCTAGTATAATTCAGGAAGATAAAATTCTGTAACCACGGTCTGTAACCATTCCCTAACCACGGTGGTCTAGCGGTTAGAACGCTGGCCTTGTAATCCTGGGGTCTCGGGTTCGATTCCCGGCGGTGCCCGAATTTATAACTTGTGTTGGGCAAGGCCGTGGTCTAGGCAACACGGAGTTTCTCTCCGTGGCATCCCAACAATTACTCCATTCACACACAGAAGAAGACAATGGCAAACCACTTCTGGATCATCTGCCAAGAACGTATATGAACAGGTCCCAGTACGAGAAAAGGATGGAAGGATCCTGTTCATATGGACCTGTCGTCAGACAGAACACTAAATAAATAAATAACCGTAAAAAATTTTATTCGCACTTTTCAATTTAGGCTATAAATATCATTAATGTAAAAATGGCGAACTTTTGACATGAGACTGCTATTTGATACACCGCTCTGAAACTTCGTAGGGAAACAAATCTTCAAACACATAAGCATCGTTCGGGTAATGTTTTTGTAGAACGCATGAAGCAACAACGTGGTCACCAGAAATCCTTAGCTATCAGTATGGAAGAAATAACCAATAAACCACTGGGCACATGCGTGTGGAAACGTGTAGATATATCAAACATTCCCACAAATCGCTTATAAAACACTTGGTCCTACAACAACATGGTAAAACTGAGAAACTATGAGGTTGTATCTGTGCAAATTTAACGCAATGAACAAGGTCTGTTGGTAAAAATTATAAATATAAATTAATCTACGATTGAACAAAACTAAATTATATCCTTCAGTGTTCATCATGTAGACTGTAAAATTTGAAGATAAACAAGTATCCCAGGTTCTTCCATTGGTTTTACTCACGAGTACAATCGAGAATTCGATGCACTTACTCTGTTGAAATACCAAGTGTTAAACAAGCTTCCGTAACACGCCACTTCATCGCGGCTGTCGCACCTGCAGGACACTCAAATCAACCCTCTCACTTTTTCGTATCGCTCACGGAACAAACACCCACACCTCAAAGTGGAACTCCTTGTACTTTTGATGTTCAACTGTTAAGAACGTGCGATATGCAGCGACACGTACTACGATATAAGTTTCCTCTTCCTGAACCGACGCGGCCAGGTACTAAAACTGACGATGACGCAGTCAGCGATGTAGAATGACCAGTTCCACGGTAAAGGCCATCGTGTCGATGCATGAGTTAGAGTCGAAGATCTGCGTAGTGTACACACCGTTTTGTGTAAATAAACAGGACTGAAGTCTGGAAAACACATTTTGCTAATAAATGAACAGCATATAAACTGGAGATTAGAAGCTGTTGATAAACGTTTAGCAAAAACTTCTGATATAACAATGTAAAATTTATAAAACGTTTATGAGAGTCTACACTGATGTATGGAGCGGATGTGCAGGGTCCAGGGGATGGGTGAAAAGATTTAATATAATTAGAAAAAATTATGTACAAAAGTGTTACGGATACTTAAATTTTAACAAGCTGATTTTACTAATTGGGTATGGGAATACTGCGGTCCTCAATTTTATCTGAGTGGTGTCTTAAAAGTATTCATTAGGCAATTTAAAAATTTCCGAATGGGAAATAAAACAATGGAGTAACTCCATAATAAATTTTAGTGAAATTATCCAACGATAACTTTTCATTCGGGTCGAAACTAACTTTAAATTGCGTCTCCATTAAAAAAATTGAATATTAAAGAGAACCATAAATGCTGATTCCTGCAAACAACTCAATATGCAACTGTCCGATACCCAAGAACAAATTTTTCTCGCTTTCCTCCAGTCCCTCCCAAAATATCCCTGATTACCAGTACTTCCTTTCTGGAAGTAGCCACCCACATCTGTTCAGATTCCAACTACTATAGTACAGCACTGACTTTCCAAAGATACAGACGAATGTCTGTTTCAAAAGACTATTTCAGATCTGTGTACTAACAATAACTCACAAATTACCCATCAATCGTTCCTTAAACTAACTAATATTTTACATGTTATTTTTGAACCGACTACTTTAGACAATAGTCTGAAAAACAGTTGTAAAATGTTTATAATAGCATCATCCACTACAAATTACTATAGCATCTACTCTTATCTTTTAGCAGTCAATTTTAGAGAACAGTGTGAAAAAGTTGGCAGGTAAATGTTTATAAACACTTCACACTCAACAGTTTATACATTATCCTTATCTTCTTATAACAACATTGAAGCTTGAGTGTGAGATTATGTACGAGGTGCTACCCAAAAGTTCAGGGAATTTGCCTATAAAAAAAAAAGAATTACTTATCATAACTCCTAGTTTCCACCGTCCGTCCCCTTCGAAGTAGTCCCCTTGGACATGGATACAGCGATCCCAGAGTCTTTTCCATGATTCCATCCATCCCTGGAAGTCTTCAATTCAAGTGTGAGTGTTCTAAGCACCTCCTGCGATTCTGCCTGGATCTCCTCGATTGTGTCTAAACGACGGCCTTTCAATCGAAATTTCATTTTGGGGAACAGGAAAAAGTCGCAGGGGGGCGAGGTCAGGCGAATAGGGTGGATGGGGAATCGCTGTCGTGTTTTTGGAAGCCAAAAACTGCCGAACAACGAGCGATGTGTGGGCGGGCGCGTTGTCGTGGTGGAGAACCCAGCTGTTGTTGTCCCACTTTTCCGGACGTTTGCGCCTAATGCTCTCCCGTAGCCGCTTCAAAACTTCATGGATTGTACGTCTATGATCTGCAACCATAGCCTCTCGCACTTTTGCGATGTTTTCCGGTGTTGTGCTTGTCGATGGTCGTCCTGAACGCTCATCGTCGCCGAAAGACGTTCGTCCATCCTTAAAGCGTTTGACTCATAGCATTCTCACCAAATGCTTCCACAAGCACGCGGTGGGTTTCTACAGCAGTTTTTTTAAGCTTAAAGCAAAATTTGATGCAGATTCTTTGCTCATTAAAATCTGTCATTTATGCAAGTTTAAAAAATCGCCGAACCACTACAACACAACGTTAGAAAAACGCACGAGACTCAAGAACGCGGCCTCTCGCCTTCACGGCTGTTGGCACACTAATTCACAAAGGCTACTGTTCGCCCCATCTAGCGGCGGCAGGCCATTCCACAACCGGTTCGCGCGTGGAATTCAAATTCCCCGAACTTTTGGGTAGCACCTCGTATAGGTTTGTGTACAGGAACCAGGGCGAATGGGTCCCACGGCAAGGCGCGCCCCCAAAGTTGCAATCGAAAACCGTCTTCAGATACGGAGAGAAACTGCAGACCACTGGTACGGGGTGGCTCTCAGGCTTGCGTGATAGGCGGGAGGCTAACAAGGTATCAGCGCAAAACGCAACATGTTAGGAATTGACACGCACGGCGGGTTCTTGTCAACACGGTAAGAAACCTTCGGGTTCCATAAATGACAACAAATTTCTCGAATAGTCGAAGCTTGTCAATAATGATTATTCCATGGAGATGTGTACAGCAACGTCTAGGGTGCGCATCCATTTTCCTACTCTGAAAACACCACAGCCCTTTTTCTTCGGTACGAGATCAACCGCAGTCTGAAAGTGATCATCTGTCTCGAAGAAATTTCAAGGTCGAGAATTTGCTGAGTTTACGTTCAACCACGCATGCGCCTGGAGGCTTGCCATTTTACCCTATGAATAACAGCATCAAACGCGTGGAGTGGATCTCAGCGTAATTATTTTCATCTTTATCGGCTGTGAGACAAAATATATTTTAAAAAAAATTGACTTGTCTGTAAAGATACCGCATTTAAAACAAGTTTACAATGTGCAGACTTTACACCACTGGTAGTAACACGCTGTCCTACACCAGTATTTGCCATGGGTAAATGAAAGTATTGAGCACCCTTAACGAATGATGTAACTTTTCGGCGTATTAACCACCCAGTAGCGATAAGGCGAAGTATGATATTTGCGAGTGTCCACCATGCAGTATCCTTAAACGTCGAGTTACGCTATGCTTGCATGTGACCACCACAACTTTTTAATGAATCAGCTGATTTCCAGCTGAAAGTTGATGTTCACACGCCGTTTAATACAGTATAAAGAAAACTTTGAAGATAATGATGATGGATCTCCCAAAGTTTTACATTCCCCTTCGAAAAATTAATTAATAACTAACTCCACGGAATAATTTATTAAAAAGCTAATAGTAGCTCAGTTAGTCAAATTCCACTTCTTTTAGGAAACCAGTCTTTTTATTATCGTGATCACAAAATCAAGCCATTGGACCCCATACGGAGACAGATCAATCCAAACCACATCCCCACACCTTGTTTCTTTAAAATCTATTTCAAGATTATTTTCCCATCACTCAGATCTTACTTCAGTCTTTTCGTTTCACCAAATATTTACGAGGTGCGATCGGAAAGTTTCAAGACTGTGTCAATAGCGGGCGAACCGGATGTAGTACGAGCTTCTGCCGCTAGGGGGTGCGGCCTACATTCATAGTGAATCAGATTTAGGCAGAATCGCAGATGGTGCTTGACAGGCTGACAAAGAAAGATTTCCAGGGATGCTTCCAGGCTTGGCAGCGGCGCTGGGATCGTTGTGTTCACTCCCAGGGGAACTACTTCGAGGGTGATGGATGAATTTAATACCTGAGATAAGTGTACGGGTTTTTATACGCGCCGTCTAGAAACTTTCCGATCGCACCTCGTATTTACCTTGCGTGCTACATGCCCCGCCCATGCCATCCACCTTGATTTGATCAACCTAAATTATTTTGTGCTTTCAAATTATAAAGCCTCTTAGCGATTTCTTTTTCAGCGTCTTAGTACTTACCCTCTTGGGTCCAAATATTCTCTTCGGCGTTTCTGAATTCTCGTAACTCTAAACCTTGAAACTACGTTCATGGTCCTAACTAACTAACTAGATGGCTTACCGAACACGAAGGTTCATCACCGAATTAACCAAAGCCCTCCACCGGACCCTGTCCTGGGCCAACAAAATCCAGTCTCCTTCAACTCCTACCTCCCACAGATTCCACCCGACAATATCCTCCCATCTACGTCTAGGTCCCCCCAGTGGTCTCTTCCCCTCAGGTTTCCCAACCAATACCCGGTGCACACCTCTTGTCCCATCCATGCGCGCTACATGTTCCGTCCATCTCATTCTTCTCGAATTAATCACCCTGACAATACTGGGGGAGTAGTACAAATTTTTAAGCTCATCATTATGCAGTTTTCTCCACGCCCCATCGTCTTCCCTCTTAGGTCCAAATATCCTCCTCAACACCCTGTTCTCAAATACCTGCAATCTGTGTTCCTCCCTCTGAGTGAGAGACCATGTTTCGCACCCATACAAAACAACAGGCAAGATTACTGTTTTGTATACTTTAATTTTCAATTTCTTAGAAATCAGACGGGAAGACAAAATATTTTGAACTGAGAAGTAGCAAGCATTTCCAGAATTTAATCTCCTCCTAACTTCCTCATGAGTGTCATGGTCCTACTTTTCTATATCAAGCGCGTATGTGTACGCCACATATTCCCACTGCATAGGTTATGTGGGCTACATTCTCCGCTCATCAAATAGAGTATTCAGATCTCCCAATTCGTGAAATCTCAATCAGATATTCTGAAACGGTGGTTCCAAGTAAACGAAGTGGTTAGCCACGAGGTCTCCCGAACTGCCCAACGAGAAAAAAATGAAATAAAATAATCTGCTTTAATACTCGTAGTTTTTTTATGTGAAGTTTGTGGCGTGTTGGACTTCCCAGAATTTATCCGAGAAAATAACATTTCTGCCACAAATGATCAGAAGCTTGGGTATCCCCGGAATATGTTCAGTTTCAGTGGGTTACAGGAAAAACAGAAAAAAACTTGAATTTATCTACGGCAGACGCGCACACAGAGCACAGGCTGAGGGCATGTACGAGGTGCGATCGGAAAGTTTCCAGATTGCGCCTATAAAAAAAACCCGTACACTTATCTCAGGTATTAAATTCATCCATCACCCTCGAAGTAGTTCCCCTGGGAGTGAACACAACGATCCCAGCGCCGCTGCCAAGCCTGGAAGCATCCCTGGAAATCTTTCTTTGTCAGCCTGTCAAGCACCATCTGCGATTCTGCCTGAATCTCTTCTATCGTCTCAAATCTCCTTCCCTTTAGCTGAATTTTCATCTTTGGGAAGAGCAAGAAGTCACACGGAGCTAAGGAGGGTGCGGGATGACGGTCATGGTGTTTGAGGCCAAAAACTGCCGAACTTTAAGGGCGGTGTGCGCTGGCGCGTTGTCATGATGCAGCAGCCAGTTGTGGTTGCGCCACTTTGACGGCCGCTTCCGTCCTTTAGAATCAGCTGACAGGTCCCATAGCCTATCCCAACAATGTCGCACAAGTCGTTGATGGTACGACGTCGATCTTCGTGAATGGCCTGCCGAATCTTCGTAACATTTTCGGGCGTTGTGCTCGAAGATGGTCGTCCAGAACGCTCGTCATCATCGACAGAGGTTCGGCCATTTTTTAAACGTGAATGCCACACAAAAGTTTGTGCACGACCCATTGCGGACTCCCCAAATGCTTGCTTTAGCATTTCATAGGTTTCCGTAGCCGTTTTGGCGAGTCTTTGGCAAAATTTGATGCACACGCCATTCCGAAATCGCAGGAGGGTCGGTGTAATGCACTACCAAAACGCCCGTAACTAAGAAACAAATGCTAATTCGATGGTGCCGGCTGGCACACTGATTCACTATGAATGTAGGCCGCACCCCCTAGCGGCAGAAGCTCGTACTACATCCGGTTCGCCCTCTACTGACACAGTCTTGAAACTTTCCGATCGCACCTCGTATTCTGGGTAACAGACTGTAAAACAAAAACCAGGATCAAAGGAAAAAATTCCCGCAATGTACCGAGTATACCCATTGATGAGCACCACCCACGGAACGAGAAGTCCAATAGCACACCATTCAAACATTTTATAATATTCAGTTAAATCAAATTATTTGCGCAAATGTAATAATACTTCCCGTAACACACTTTGTACTTCAATTTGGCAAAAGGGCGAGAATGGGTCAGACTAGTTTGAGGTAGGTTAGGTTAGGTTAGGTTTCATTAAGTTAGGTTGGGTTGGATTTGGTTAGGTTAGAAGAAAATGTGTTGAGTCAGGTTGGGGCGGGTGAGGTTACGTTTGGTTGGGTTACATTACTTTAGGTTGAGTTAGGTTATAACGGATACGGTTGGATTAAGTTAGGTTTTGTTCAATTGGGTTACTTTGCGAGAAATAAATGTTGACAGATAACTACTTCAAAAACACCAAACTAAAATTTCGCCAAAGAAAGCTGCCATTTGCAGATAATATATACATAAATTATTTCCCATTTATGTGCTTTTGGCATGACATTTTGTATTTTTATTACGAAATAAATAAGGAACGTGTTCTTGGGGCACGCAGTCCCTATGTACGCTACTAAAGCAAGCTTATCATGTGGCTAAAGTCCGCTCGTATTCCGATCATTGACACTGAAACCCTACGCCATCTATCGCCGTTTATTCTTCTTACCTTCATACTCTTTCCAATGAGAATATACGCCTACACATTAACGATAATCTTCATCTGGCAATCAGATAGGACAACAAGAACTTTAGTTATAGTAACGTACTGTCACTTGCAGCCTTCAACGTCTGTGACACTTAACTGAAAGTTATCTGAATCGTTTTATGCCCTTCATGCATGATATTATTTACCCACGGGTCCTGATCTTGTTCTTTGCTCCAGTCGTCGTTCACTACATCAGAAGATAGTAAAAACAAATTACATTTGTCTTATGGAACTTGTTTATAAATGAGGACACATATATTCGAAATTCGTGTTTTGTTATTTATCAAATTTCATTATCCTTCTTTGCTGCAGAATACTAAACTATTATTGCAGTTTCAACTTCAACCCTCCAAAGCTAATCACTTCAAAGATATCACACTGCATAAATCGAGAAATTATTTTCTTTGTATCTCGTTATATCCACAATGCTGAAATTGTTTCAAATTGAGTTACATATCTTAATGAGATCTGTATTTTATGTGCGCCAACTATTTGCGCGAAGGGTCGGCTTTCGGTAAATTAGGCTAGATTTAACCGGCATGTCAGTGAGTTACAATGGACCAGTAAAAGTAAAGTTTGTCCCACTATACGCCATGTAGGCGTTTGGGGTGAGTGGAGGTATAGCTCCTCTCTTCCTTACCTCGGCACTAGATTGGGTCAGCATCACGCCCCGGCCGGCTTTACCCCCGGGAAAGGATCCCGGTACCCATTGTAGAGGAGGCTGGGTGGGCCCCAGAGCCGGTCTGGACGCAGAGGCTAGAGGAAAAATCCTCTGCCCCCGTCGGGGATCGAACCCCGGTCGTCCAGCCTGTAGCTAGTCACTATACTGACTGAGCTATCCCGGCTCATACAATGGACCAGTACAAACCATAATTAAATTCACCCGGCAACTTTCGGCGTAGACCCCGACACCAAATTTAGTATGAATTCTAGTCATTTCAGAAATAAAGCAGGGAGGCGGGCGGTAGGATTGCCCAATAACCACGACATCCACATTATGCGTATACTTTTCGCGACTCACAAACAAAAAAATATCATTATTTCAGGGCAAAACTTGTGGATAAAGAACAATATCCGTCCTAGAAGTAAAATAACATTCAACGCCATTTCAACTGAGGTGAACTCGCCATAGGCATACGACCACTAGTGCTCTGGACAAATAATAATATATTCGATAGATCAGCGAAGTCTCAAAGAAACAACTGTTCAGGCTGAAAGCAAAAAGACCGGGTTTATGCCAACAGCTAGTACACTACTTCTCGTGACCAAGCTTGCATCTTAGTGCAGGCAACAAAATGCTAACCGACCGTCTAATTTTAATTTCGGAGTTCGATTTATATCGCTGCACCTTGCGTATCAATGAGTATGAAGTTTTTTTTAATTCATATAAATTACCACCTACACTTTTTACCTGTGGTAACCATAACTTACACTGGTACCAAAGACCATATGAAATGTACACGATGTAGATTATGTATTTTATATTTCCATGTTTCATATATTAATGCATTATGCTGAGACGTGAGATAAACCAACAAAGGAACAGTATTTATGTATGAACTTGCTCTAATGAAAATATAGTTATTGCTCACCATTTCACACAGACTACAACCTCTCTCATACTCAGGTTAAGGTTTACAAAGTACAAGCAACTACGGACGTGAGGTCGGTCAGGAAGGCCCGGTGACCATTCAGACCAGGATCGTTACGACTTCAATACTGGCGCACGACTTCTCTAATTTACCCGCTCACATCCGAAATTAAAGATGCACGTACAAAGAGATGATTCAACCCAATGAAAATAAAATACGTCTCCCGAGATTCGTTGTGTTCCTTATTAAGACAGAACACATTTCATGTTTTACTGGATACGGCTTATGATTGACTGACTATGTATGTATGTTATGCATGATTGGCTGACACAGCTGTAACCGCTGTAATGGCAATTATGTTAACCTTTTGGAACCCGAAGTTCGTCTAAATATACAGTTCCTACTGCAAAGAAAACAGCGCGTCTCCATAACAGTTGATGTTCTATGAAATAATCGCTGTCTATTCTGAAAATCATACGAAATCCAAAAATACACCGTGAGCAAAATGTGGACATACTCATTATTTAAGCCTGTGGTAGTTAGCACTGGAATTTAAGAATCTAAACGATTATCAAACTTAGGCTTTACATGATTGGCCACAAAACCTCTATTTCCTGTCTGGCAAAAAAAAAGTGCGATTAGCCACATCTCCCAATAAGTGCGGTTATTGTTGGTTAATAGCCACGGTGGTCTAGCGGTCAGAACACTAGCCTTGTAAGCCTGGGGTCCCGGGTTCAATTCCCGGTGGTGCTCAAATTTATAACTTGTGTTGGGCAAGGCCGTGGTCTAGGCATCACGGAGTTTTCCTCCGGGGGCTTCCCCGGTTTCTCCGTGGCATCCCAACAATTACTCCATTCACACACAGAAGAAGGCAATGGCAAACCACTTCTGATCATCTCTGCCAAGAACGTATGTATGTATGAGCAGGTCCCTGACAACCTGAAGAGGTTGGAAGGATCCTGTTCATAATATATGGACCTGTCGTCAGACAGAACACTACAAATAAAAAAATAAAAAATCCCAACAATTACTCCATTCACACACAGAAGAAGGTAATGGCAAACCACTTCTGGATCATCTGCCAAGAACGTATATGAACAGGTCCCAGTCCGATAAAAGGATGGAAGGATCCTGTTCATATGGACCTGGCGTCAGACAGAACACTAAATAAATAAATAAATAAATGATGGCCACGGTGGTCTAGCGGTTAGAACGCTGGCCTTGTAATCCTGGGGGTCTCGGGTTCGATTCTCGGCGGTGCCCGAATTTATAACTTTTGTTGGGCAAGGCCGTGGTCTAGGCAACACGGAGTTTTCCTCCGGGGGCTTCCCCGGTTTCTCCGTGGCATCCCAACAATTACTCCATTCACACACAGAAGAAGGCAATGGCAAACCACTTCTGGATCATCTGCCAAGAACGTATATGAACAGGTCCCAGTTCGAGAAAAGGATGGAAGGATACTGTTCATGTGGACCTGTCGTCAGACAGAACACTAAATAATAATATTGTTGGTTATTATTGTCACATGTGGAAGTTAAGAAAAAAACTGGAAACCTACAGACATCTAAACGGACATCAGTTAACAGTAAAAAGAAAGTAGGTCGTTAGTGATGGAAGTTGCCTCTCTAGAAACTTAGCCTTACGTCTAGAAGAATACGAAAGAAGACTACGGAACATTCATGTGTGTGAACCTACAATTATTTCTGTAACAGCCAGAGAGCCAACAGTGTCAATAATTTACGGTTCAGAATAAGCCAATGATGATTGCAATGATCTGTGCCAGTAATTAGGAAAGTATTCCATCATATAACAGCAGTGGAACAAATAATTTGCGGGGAAGTAAGAAGTCGGCGGAAACTGTAAGGATAAAAGAATAAAGAGACCAATAGAAGTTTCAGAATGAAACGAAAATCGATAAGAGAAGCGGAGAGATACAAAAAAAACCAAAGATCAGAAGTAGGTTACAGAACAAAAAGAACAGAAACGAACTAGAAAGAAACGGAAAGAATGGAACAACAGAAGGAAACTAGATTAGAGAAAAAGAAAGAAAGAGGAAGAGAATAAACAAGGGCTGCAGAAACACAGAAAAATAATGGCGAGAACTCCACGAAATTTTACAGATACTGAAAAGGCACCAACGATTATAAACGGGCTAAGCAGTTATCGTCAACTTATGTGAACTATTAGTTCGGTATTCACATGGCAAATTAATTTATTTATTTATATATACAATCAAACCGAGTACAAATTACATATATAGTGAGCACAACAGAATTCTAACTCAAGATTGCAACGACGTCTAGCTCTAAAAAGTCTCAGAATTTTTTTAAAAAAATGCGTAGTTTCAACAGCTTTTTAATGTGTATGAGAATATCAGAGTACTGACCAAAGTTTGAATCTCTAAAAATATAATATGTAAAGGAAATCACGTCACCACAATTTAACTTTTGTAGAACTTCGTGCTGAATAGCTTCATGAGAGAGGGCGTCCCATTTCCTGCTAGCAAATACCGGTTTATAACGTTGCAAGAAGAAACCAGTTTACGTAAATTTCCAACAGATAAAACGAAACTGAGAAACACCTGGACAGATGACAGTTCTCCGCACTCAAAAGTTCTAAGTACGAATCAAATATTGTAGGCGGTCCTCAAATTTACAGCGCGTCACATGACGCAAATCGATACTGCTTCTTCCGGATGAACGATGGTAAAACAGGGCAGTCTGAAGGCATTTAAGACTGCAGGTCCGTTCCGACCTTTGTAACAGTCTTATTAAAACTTGTTTATCTGTTTATTTGCTTATTTATCAGCTTCCAACACAGAGTGACACTCCAATTACAGGACATAGCTGCTGCATAAAACAAGAAAAAGAGGGGAAGAATTACATCCTTCTAGATGCAATACATAGCTATAAAATAATGTTAAAAAGCTGTTTATACATATTAATTAATAACAATAGACAAGCTATCAGAGCTGTTTACTTCTTACATGAAAGAAACCCAATATTGCCTTAAACATCAGTTATCCAACACTTGGGATCTGTAATCAACTAGACTGTTACTTTGGACATTGTCTGTCGTCTTGGTTATTTGTTAAATACAACAAGGTTAGGGTAAGATGAAATGGGATGCCTACTGTCCCTTAGGCTCCATCACCGACCAATCGAGGTGATTGCACCATACCATCGGTAGAATCCTTTAGACTTGAACTAAAGTAAGACGTACGATGAACCAGACAGAATAATACCGAAACATAGCCATCTTGAAAGAACTTGACACATATCTGCTCTACTTAAAACATTGCCGTCCACGTTCAGACGATATCAGTCAAAAATTAGTAATTGCATAACTCTGACATATATTTCTTTCCATAATTTCAACTAGTACAGTTCTACATGAAAGTTATCGGCAAACTCAGCATTTCCTTTCATCGCCATGCTTCTAATTTTTCACATGTAACAATAGGGTTCCGTAAACTACTTAGACTTACTAACTAAATATCAAAGTATATATTCTTAAATGCAATGGTTCAATAATTTATTCGTGACAAAGAGTGAGAATATATTTGGTCATAGTGTCTGGTGTTAAAATGTTATGGTGTGAAACATAAGAAAATTTCAAATTCTACGAGACAACCAAATCTCAACATCGGCTTTATCATACTCGAGCTTCGAGAATAAATTCAAATAACGGTTGTGAAACATACTCGGTATCTTCTGTTCAGACAAAACTTTATCTTCCTTGTACTTTCCAGCAGTCTGATCCAAACTGGAACCACAAACTGGATCACGTATGTGTGGAAAGTACCGGAACGAAATTCCAAGACAGTCGTAATCAGTAGTTGACATCTTTAACACTCACGTTTTGGTTGCACATCGCTCAGGTGACAAATACAGCGGCTTCTGAGTCACGACACACTCACTTATTTCGCAACACAAAAGTTTTTAACGTTCAAAGCAGTCACGAAATTACTGCCGCACCATTGTACAGTCCACATGTACGCAAAGGCAGGTCCGTGCCTATAGCTCAGGAGGTTAGTCGCCGGCTTCTCACCACGACGACCTGGAATCGCGCCCAGGTCGTTTTATGTGGGGTTTGTGGTTGACAGGGTGGCAACCAGAACATATTTTCCTCCGAGTCCTTTGGATTTTGCCTGTCAATATCATCCACCGCTGCTCCATATTCATAAATGTATGTCAAAGAGGCAAAGGACCTTTACAGATATGGTCTCACCCCACCGCAACAGTATCAATGCACGTGCTTCTAGCAAATCTTTCCCAAAATAAATTCAAAAACCTTTCCTTCCCTTCATCCGGTTTGTACCATCAAGAAAGTAAAACTGTAACCACGACTTCGTTAAATATTTATGGCCGTGATTCGTAACTCCATGCATTAAAATGCTTCTGATTAAAGCTAAATAGTTCCTGTCCTGAAGATAGAGGAGATATGTTCCTACGAAACATTGATAAACATCTACAAGACCATACTACGTCACAGCCCAGACGGCCACATTCAGCGTTCTCACTATTGCGGGCATCTCGACTCTGATTAAATACTATTATTTGTTATACTTCAATGTCCGCAAAGTTGTCTGAGATTGTAAAACATTTCCATAAAATTCAATTTCATCCACTACCACCTAAATATATTATCACAGCCATTTAATAAATATACTGGAGAGTGACGGCAAACAAATCTTAAATCGTCGAGAAACACTTGCAAAAAAGGAAAAACGTAACCATTTATTACGAATTTAGAAATCATTCCTGCAATATTAGCTATCGGTGTTTGAAACACGCTATATTTTAGCAGTCCTCTCTCAAGGAAGAAGCCCTGTTTTTTTCTAGCTAAGAAATATAAGTGTACTTATTTATAGGAATAATTAATATGATCATGGACATGGTACCGACATAACTGAATTCGTCCAGTTAAAACTAATATTATTATTTATTATTTAGTGTTCTGTCTGACGACAGGTCCATATGAACAGGATCCTTCCATCCTTTTCTCGGACTGGGACCTGTTCATATACGTTCTTGGCAGATGATCCAGAAGTGGTTTGCCATTGCCTTCTTCTGTGGGTGAATGGAGTAATTGTTGGGATGCCACGGAGGAAAACTCCGTGTTGCCTAGACCACGGCCTTGCCCAACACAAGTTATAAATTCGGGCACCGCCGGGAATTGAACCCGGGACCCTAGGATTACAAGGCTAGCGTTCTGACCGCTAGACCACCGTGGCTATAAAACTAATATATAAGACTACAATTAATAAACCCGAAATTCATACTTTGAAAACAGAGCTAATGCTAGTATGTGTGTAATCAGGTACAAGACACTCATATCGCCTTTGCATGTCCGTCAGTCGCTTGGTCAGTAGAGCTGCTAGCCATAGGATCGGTGACCGGGGTTCGACTTCTAACAAGGATTTTTCTCTCTTCGCCGGTTCAAGGGTTCGCCCACTTCCAACTTAACGCGCACCGGGGTACTTTCTCAAGGGCTTTCGGCGGCTACAGCGTGTTCTAGTGAAACAATACTTTCAAGATCTTTATACACATACAACGTGGCAGTAGGGCTTATGTCAGTATGTAAATGTGCTGTCTGATTCCAGGTGGCTTGGCACCAGGAGCGAGGTAATGTAAAAACGGTATTAAACCTTCATGTTCCAATACATTTTTGAAATATCAAGACTAGCCGAGTAACTACAGTTGTTTACTGAAAAAGGTGAACGCAAATGTCTCTTCTCGGCTCCCGGCAGGGACTGCGTAAAAGGTAAGTTAATTTTATTGATTAAATGCAGAGATGTTTAACTCGTATCGAGAAAACCTTGGACACTTGGCGGTGAATCATGCAGTTCCAACTGAGAAGTGACAGTTGCGTTTGACTACATCAGTAAACGCACTGAATTAGCTTCTTCTGATGAACTCTGAAACATACGGTTAATTATTTGGCTCGTAAATTTCAAACCCGTTCAATGTAATTCGTCGACAGGCAAAACTAATCCCACAGACTGGCAACCGGTAAGGTATAATTAACGCAAACAATAGAATCAGCACCGAATACGATATGATCTAGCAATAATTGGTCAATCTTGATGCAAACAGGAAGATATCAGTGGTTAGCCTATATCACAGATGACTAGGCATTTACTGAGTTAAACCGAGAAGGGAGAAATGGACATGTATACCTGTCCAAAAATGCTGGCAGAAACGAAGTATCCATCACGTAATATAGATATAGTTTTATAATTTAGCCGCCGTGACATGCTATGAAGGTGCGATACTTAACTAGCATGTCTCCAGACATTAAAAACATAATTTTTCAGGCGACAACACGTTTTCGCTGCGTTCGCAAACAATACTTTCAAAAATGGTTATCACTAAGTCTTTTCACGTGCAACAACAAGAGAATCGCTCATCAGATTCCCATGAAATTTGATAAAAGGAGTTTTAATAAAATTTATTGAATCTTCTAATTATTGTCAAATTGGGAAGGGACATTTATATGGAGACCCGCGTGAGTTCCTGTGCGTTTCAAGAGCCTAACTGTCTAAAAACGTATCGGAGTGAAAACGTTGAACAATTTCTGTAGGTCTTGCATTTTTACAGAAAAGTACCACATATGAATCAAAAATCGTATGACTAATTGTGATAATATTGGAAATTAACGCCAGGCATCTTTCCACTGTTTGTAAGTTATGTGAGTATCAAAAGTTGTCATTCACGAATTGAAAATCTGCAAGTAAATACGAGTCAAACGCACCGGAATTCTTATATTTGATTTTCTAACTTGTTAGTATGAAATTCGCTACAGACTAAAATGTTTCTTTAGTTACTGAAGACGTCACAGGTAATTTAGAAACAAAGAGCTTCGTAAACTGGAAGGTATTAAAGAATTTATCACGTCTGACGAACGTGAGGCAAACAAAGACATTGGCTATCGGGGAAAATATCACCATATTTGCCATAGCTAAGTAACAAAAAAAGTCAAACTGAGAAATGTCATTTGTTATCACTGCTGATACAATGCAAGAAAATGACTATGTAACACAAAGATATCACCGGACACAGCACTGCGAACGTAAGCATTTACCGAACGGAAGTCGCCGAATCATTGCAAGCAACGACAAAGCAGACTGCATACCATCAGTAATCAATGTGCTGTAATTAAGACACTTTACAAAAAGAATGATATTCCCGCATATGTAAATTTAATGCATGTAAAATTCAAACTGCAGAGAACGTATCATGAATTGTCACGATCAAGCGATACTTAATCCAGTAAGTACAGCGATTTAAAGATGGCTCTGTGTTCTAGATAGTCAATATAAAATATCAACTACTATAGACCCAATGCCTGCTGAAAATTCATAGAAAAGTCTCTTCATTTATTGTATATGTTATCGTTTTTGATAAAATATTCTTGGGCTACCAGCCACAACACTGGACCAGAAGTCCAAGCTATCGAAGGCCGCCATCACGGAACGATGTGAAATGTCAGGTTCTCTAGGCGGCAATTATGAAGACGACTGTATTTTAATTGCTTGCGAAGTGTAATCTGGTTGTAGTTTAACGGCGTTTCAGAGGTACTTGCTGTCTCCATCATCAAGGCAATCGCCCTGTAAACATCAGTAAATTTCTACCAGACTACACGGCACAGCGGCCCAGAAGACAGCCATCCACATCAGGAAATAATGCTCCGAACTGTGATGAGTCCGAACGACAGACAATCTTATAGGATTTGAGACTTTCGCGGCGAGTACAATAGATAAAATCTTCTCGGGCAATCGGCCGCGTTAACCGGTTATCGTATAGAACCCTGAAGATGGGGGACAGGGTTTGTTCCCGAAACGTCGGTTTACTACGGTAACCAGTTAACGCGGCTGATAGCCCGGGAAGACTATATTGACAGAGAATCACTTTAAGTAGCTACCCTTAACTGTTATATATTGGCATCGTTTACAGATTCTGAATAGACTCACTTTAATTCGCCGGTTTCAGGATAAAAAGGGAAAAAGTAGACTTCCGATTATTCGGGTTGGTCGGAAAAGATATTTTACCTGATAATCGAAACCTCCGATAATAAGCAAAATGAAACTAAAGTAAGGAAATGTAACAAATACGTAAGTTTATTTACAGACATATACTACTCAAATTTTTGAAGATTTGCTAATAACAAAAAGGAATTTATATAAAATTGAATACGGTACATAGCAACTATTTAAAATAAGATGTATAGTAATAACGTACTCTTGTAGCGACATCTGAGTTAATACGTTAAATAGCACGTCATTTGGTGTATTTGTTTATTCCTTTCTTTGTACACGATTCAAATTTTACAATAGATTTTCTGAATTTTCGTGTAAACCAGATAGACCCCGGTTAACCCGCCCAAGGATAATCAGGAGTCTACTGTAAATCCAAATATTTCAGACTGATTTTGATTGTTGCTTTGCGGTCTACACTTCATTGGAAATACAATTTAGCAAACCTAGCACTCCGGTCTTAAGTTCATATTACTTACATGATTGAATTACTCAATACACATGATTTATGATGTCTATCTGAAATTTGTTTTAGTTTCCTAAACTTTAGGACTTGCATTCATTTACCTTGTCACCGATCAATTCAACATCAAATCTTAAACGCACAACAAAGGAACACAAATTAAAACAAAGATGAGCGCAGTACAGCAAATCTTTCTTCGATGTTGATTCGATAATACCAGTGAAAATAAATTCCAATTCGTATTTTTGGAAGGCAGAAAAAGCTACTATACCCGAATACGAAAAATCCCACTGCTGTTTTAAAAAGTTACAGATGTTTTAGTTTTTTGTATGCGTTCGAAAACCAACTTCCTTTGTTTTATTCAGCACGTGTATTTAGCTCAACTGCCATTCAGCGATTTCTTCCTCCCTCGACGTCCCACAAAACTGCATTCAACGCGCGGTCTCAGTATCGCTAAGCTGCAAGTGTTAATTTGTGTCGTATTGTTTTCCGTTTTACTTCTTATAATACTGCCCTTGGACAGCATTTTGGAATAAAAACGCGAATATAGAAGTGATAATGAAGGCAACTTGCTCGGTTGTGACAACATATGAAAAAATAAATACCGTAGATAAGTTCCGTGGTAGAAAAACTGCATAAGTGTTTGCCCTAACATAAAGTTAATGTTTTATTTCAGAGTCTTATACATTATAAAACTACACAGTTTCTTCATAATAAATATCATTCCAATTTAGGAGTATTTATGATTTTTTATTTACCTTAAGTTTCCACGGCAGCGTTCCCGTATCTCCATTAATTTCATACGATATTAACTTCGTCCAACGCGGATTCTCAGGACGTACCACTTTCGAGGAACGTGACCCCGTGTTGGACGAGAATTTACTGTAATTCAAGTACGAACAGCGACCGCGGCTTTCCGCGCAGGTGTAGCCTCGCGGGCAAACGCACACACTAACTTTTACAGGCATTACAAATGAAGTAAGGAACCGAAAATAAGTCCCTGACGTCGCCACGGTGGTATGTGTATTAGGTATGAGTGTTAATCTGTAAAACGTAACGTATGATGTTACTGTACTAACTCAACTTCTGGCCTGGAGATATGAACACCGTCGTAAGGAGACTAGGACAAGGCAAAGTGGAGTGCTGTGGGCGCTTATCTGCTCACCGGCCAAGGATATCAGGTCAAATGTTGTCTTGGCAAATTTTCCACTTCGATAAAGTAAAATCCTCACTATTCCATACAACTGTCAGGAACGAATTATGTATGCGTGGTTTACCTTTTCCGTTCAAAAGGAGAATTTCAACCGAAATTAAACCACACAGCAAAGAAACGCACATCCTAGATGTCTCACGAATGTGTATAGGAGTCAATAGTTAACAGTGCTGTCTGCAACGGGATAACGTTACCGTCATCTTCCTTGGCTCTCTGTAAAGTTGTGGGAATGTTCGACCCCGGAACACGGATGTTTCCTTCCCAATTCCGTTCTGACCTAGACAGACAGCATGAAATTTGTTCGACGCACACTTCAGGATGTCCTACGAATTTCTTCACAAGGGCCCAGACGCCTATCACCGAAACATGGCGATAATCAAAGGTTAAATCGAAGTGGATAATGAATGTCGCAACGTGGATTGGTACTGCTTTCTTGTTGATTCTGAAAGACAATGCGCGTTCTTGGTTTGTTCGGACACAATTTCCGGATTTAAGTAATGTTACTTAAAAATCACTTTCCAACTTAACATTTGAAAGCTAGATCTGTATCTCTGAATACAGGAAATTAATTAAAATTTACGTTTCAGAGAAAACTTCAAATGTTCCCAAGATACCAACTCCGTAGAGCAGAGACTTTCTTGCAAAGCTGATATTCGCTCAGATACTCAATAAATCATACTTCAGTTACGGAACCCGAAGGCCCATTACCATTCTCACAAGAGCCAGCAACTAATTCCTGACCTGAGATACATCACTCCAGTCTACACCTTACCACTATGCAGAATATTTGTAAGTTCACGAAGGAACTGTCGCATAAAGTCACGCTATCGCCTCAGATTTCAAGCAACTGTACATCCGAACGCAGTTAGCTCAATCCCTGATTATGGTGGCAGCAAGGACCTCTGAAACGTCGGTAAAATTCTACCAGACTATACGGCGCAACAACCAAAAGACAGCCATCTTTAGACTCACCGCCGTGAAAACCTCAAATCCTAAGAATTAATCCAACTTATCCACTTGAGTTCAATTCAGTATTGAACTAATGGCCCCTCTTCACGTTGCTGACGTTCATAGCGTCCGGATGCAAAGTTATGCACCCCAAGACCACGTCGAGACTGGCGGGCACACGATGCCATGTTCTTTTTACGCCTATCTGTAACATCGCAACCTTTGCTACCATACCGGGACCTGCAAATTGAAGAATTAGGTCACGTGATACCCGTATCATGCTGACATTTATTGTTACCACCTGTAACAAGCTTCCCTCCATGCGGGCCAATCAAGTGCCCTGCCTCTTGTAGAAAGCCATGTACTTGAAAAACATAGGGTAACATGGGGTCTACTGGATAGTAGGGTCTTCTGCAAACTTCTAATTTTGATGCGACGCTCCGCCTAAAGACAGCGTCGTGTTCCGTTCTTGCCTCAGGCAATAGCTACACGCGTTATTTATACAGTAAAGATCTTGTTGAAATCTTCTGCACAGATATGAGCAAAAGAAACTTGTGTGTACTGATATTTCTGAACATACTGCTTAGTATCATTTTTAGGGCGATGGTAATTGTAATCCAATTCTCCAATCTGGTCCTCTGTTACACTCTGACCACGCAAGTTTGGCTGAAATACTCATTTAATTCGTCACTGTAACACGAAAAGGACAAACTCAATGTGTCCCACGCGATAAACTTGAAATCAGTCTAAGTAATTACCGTAACCTCCGGTTGTCAGTACAACGCAGGTGCTTCCAGAACAGCGCATGCCTACCAGCTGATGTTTCTTCACCTGTGGGCCAATTTGACTCGACTTTGACGTCACGACAGTCCCTGCAGCAGACTTTTGAAGCTTTCCTACATAAAAGCTGACGATGAACAGAGAGTTGGTCAAATCTGTACGCAGTTTCGTCCATCCCTCTGCCCACTACAAAGGCTAACAGA
The DNA here is from genome assembly GCF_977971745.1 of Zootermopsis nevadensis. Classification (NCBI taxonomy): domain Eukaryota; kingdom Metazoa; phylum Arthropoda; class Insecta; order Blattodea; family Termopsidae; genus Zootermopsis; species Zootermopsis nevadensis. The sequence continues at coordinate 5,714,402 of NW_028259153.1, read as the reverse complement.
GAATGCACGTTACTGTCAAAATGGCTGAAACCAGATCAGCTGAATCAACACAAATCTGGTTTCATGGTAGACAGCAGCTGCACATGTAAAATTAGAGGTAGCCATCCATTACTTAATTAATTTATTATCACTGATTCTTTATAATTGTTATATGTATAGTTATTAGTTTTTAATAGATAAAATTATATATTCTCTGATCACGAAACTGCTGCGTAATATAAAAGTTTGATTCAACACTTCGATGATGCTTCACGTGGTTAAATAAGTAAAATAGGTAATAACTATCATAAAATAAATGCTCATCTTATTTTTAATGTTGTATTTTATTCTGCCGGCCGCAGTGGCCACACGGTCTGAGGCATGGACCTCGTGCGACTGGCCGCTGGGACCGTGGGTTCGAGTCCCACTCAAAGCATGGATGTTTGTATAGGTAGAGGAGGCATTGCGTCGGGCCGATCACTCATCCAAGGAGTCCTACCATTGTCAAACAGATCAAGAAAATGAATATATAAACCTCGACACCTACGGATAAAAAGAGGATGAGAGAAAGAAAGAAAGAAAGAAAGTATTCTATTCTAACATATGTGGGGAAAATATTGGGTATTCTTTCTGGACATCGGTAAGTCAAATTTTTTACACCGAAATAAATAGGAATTTCATTTTCGTTTTCATCAAAGGCAAACACAATTTGTAAGAGAGAGATTGTCCAACAAACCTGGGTATTAACTAATAAGAACAGTATAAAGAACATTTGTGTCAAAATACTCCACGTATTTGGGATATTTAAATATGGCCAGTGTCATCAACATACTCTAATTAAAATAACTATCTCCATGGACAAGCGGTAAAGATATTCCCCATTTTGTGGATCCCAAATGTTCTTTACCGTGTTCACAACAGCCCGTCAGTTACAAACAAAGTATCACAAATTATACAGCAACGTACGTTAAGAATAATTCATCAGTTCCGAAGTTAACACCTCGTAATATTGTTGAATTACTTGTGGAGATCATAACCGATTCAGATGCCCGTTGAAGAAGGATGGGAAATAAAGAAATCTGGAGGTAAGAAGGCAAGCCCTGGAGAATATGAGGGTCAGAAGGGGTGGACCGAAGTTTGGAGTTTGAGATAGAGCACACGATACGACAAAGAGAAGTCTGTGTTGGTTATCACAGGGCAGATAGGAGCGAGCTTCCTGCTGCTGGCGCTGGGAACTTGGGAACCCGATAACGCTCAGGGCTGGCTGACTCCAGCACAGGGTGCCACGCAATGGAATTGCTGATCCCAGATAACAAGTGACTCCTGATTCCCGGTACAGATAACAGATACAGTCAGTTCCGCAAGTGACGACACTGCAGCACAGTTGCGAAATTTGGAGGCGTCTGATAGACGACATGTTTTTTGGTTCTGAATGTTCAGAATGTACTGTACCACGGAAAGAAGTTTCTTCTCCTCCGGACTCTCTTTCCACTTTCTCGTCACAAAACAGGCGACCTTCTTGTTCGGCCTCAGAAATCTCGTATCTTCTCTTTATCTCGTCCGTTCTGAGAGTCTTCTTTTGATTTCGTGAACCATCCATCCAATGCGAGCTGCATCCGATCTGTTGCTTTTCCATTCTTTTAGCACGCTCTTCCTCGTTTCAAGCGGAATGGAAGGCTCGTAGTTAAATGGCAGTGTGTTTGTCTGCGGTCACTCAATAACTTTTCAGCCAACTGGCTGATTCCGATCAGTACCGTTCACTTTATGATCATAACTTGACATCTTCCGAACATATGCAACTCCCGTTTCAGTTATTTCTCTCCTCTAACAAGGGAAAAAATGCCAGTGGTACAGCGGAATTTGTTTTCTGTAACAGCGTTTCTCAACTTATGTGCCGTGACGCCAAACTTCCTTTTGATTTCAAACGTGTTTCTACACAGCTAATGACAGTTCACACAAAGTGTTAGCTATATCTTTTCCCCATGTTTAATCATCTCACAGGGACCGCCGGGCCAAGAAATCAGCACTCCTTCCTCTAAATAATATTTAATAATTCAGTCCGTGCCGCAAAGAAAAGACGTCTCCATTACAAAGACCAATTCGTCAATGCCGTTTAAGGAAATATTCGCTGGGCAAATTCCTAATTATTTAAGCATAGGGAACATATAGTTACTACTAAGCTGTGAAAGGTCAACGATCCCATCATTCGACACTACTGTTTTGGTGCTCTGTAAGCAGGGCTTCATACGTCGATGTTTCACTCAGGGTCTCTTCTTAGCGAGCACAAAGATATAAACAGAACTGTTGCCAGCGTAGAAAGTTAACCATAATTGAATATGTATATACACACAATCTCACAGAACTCTGATGTTGCTCCTTCGCTAACCCGTTACTGACTCGATATTCTTCAGATATATTCATGTACCTTTGTCGTGTACTGACTGAGCTTCTAACAGTGTCATTTTAATGTTATTTTGTTCACTGTATCTGTAATTGTTGGTATGTATTATACATTTCAAAAACATCGCCAATCTGTCACGCATTTTCTCATTAATATAATTAGTATTACGAGCCCATAAATTATGTATTTAAATTACATAAACTTTAATTAATAATATGGACACAATATCTTTGAGGTTTTCATGGCGATAAGAATTTAAACTGTGGTATAGTCTTGAAAGTGGTGGCTAAAATTTCGAGAGAGAAAACATGCTGCCTCCATCCTCAGGATATATTATTATAACTGTTATATCTGCTTTGGTGGCCGGTCTTCTGGATCTTCGAGTCAACGACGTTAAATAAACTATAAATAAATTTAAACTTTTATTAATATTATAATTTATTCTCTTTACATTCTAACTACATCCGCCTTCTTCGTAGAACAACGACATTATCTGTCCCCAAACGTTGTCCTGAGATCTTTGAATTAATAACACAGATGAACCTCGTCACATAATAGCATTCTGTAATTATTTGCGTCTTGACAATATAAGTTCAGGATCTGTTCTTACCGACAAGTAAGAATGCGATCAAACTTTATATCGTATGACTCTACTTTCGGTACAGTTTGTCTTATTTCAAAGAATCAGACTACACATCCTTCAGTGCGTATGAAAGAGAAAACCCATGGTAACGTCACGTAGAACGACCACTGCGCGACCACCAAACCACACCTTACCACCCACTTCAAACAAATTTCGCGTTTGCATGCAAAAATTACAAAAAACTAATCCATTATTTTCCGCACGTCTTTTTCCCTGCATGTACGAGGTCTAACAACGTGAAAACCTCGAAACTGATTTTATTTAACTTTGATATGGAAGACTGATACTAAAATGTATTAATACGTTTAAACGCAGGAAAAATCCGACGTCTCGACACTTCACATGACTACACGCATGCGCGGAAGAGAACTTGTACACACTTCGGGGAATCTCCAGCCAGACTGGCGTGTAAGCAATCACACGGGGAAATCTTTGTGATGACAGTCAGACAGGCCGTACACACAAAGATCACCGACCACTGTTACCATTCGCAAAAGTCAAAGGTAACGGTTCGACGGGCCGAACAGTCTCCTTTATAACCAGAGCACCTAACGCTACTCATAAGATGGCATTCACGAACTGAAAACGTGCAATAACATAACACGAGACCTTGTCGCCAACTCGCATGTGGACTTCAGCCGTTATATGAATGCTGTTAGTGTCGTCTTCTTCGTGATGATAGCATCAGTGGCGGCTGGTGCTATAATCGGTAGAGCACGTCACTTCGTCTCCTGCATTTCCTTGATGTACCTGGGAGCGGGGCGACCCCACAGAGGAAGGAATTACTACGAAACGTAACAATCAAGTACTTCACAGGCCATGAACAAAAATATGTAACCATTTGGTTCACAAAACGTATTTTCTTTCCCCTGACCATCTATTACATCTTTACATTCTTTGAGGTCTTAAATTGGTGATAAACACAGTCGATCAATACGAGCACACAACTTTTAAGGTTTCACGAACCACGCTGTAATCCAGCAAGAATAGAACCTGGGAATGGAATTCTTGATCTATAATCTTTTTTGGTGATTTTTTCTGTCGTTCGGGAAAATAACAGTGAAATATAACACTGCGTGTACGGGCAATACCGACTCACTTCAACGGACTCTCTCCAAGAGCGAAATTGTTCGTAAGAGTGGGAAATGCCGTCACATTCACAGTCCCGACTTGTAATCTGTACGCCAAATATTCCAACCGGAAGACCCACTCAGTTAGTGGCAACAACACATGTGATTCCTTGAGCATGCGCAATGCGTCTTCCACATTTTGGTTCACGGTGATCGTGGAGGTGATTACCATGGACCTCGGTCCGTATTTTCCAGCCTGTGAGCGAGAAACAGGCATTCCCTAAAGAGAATAATTCGAAGATCTCCTGGTGGATGTTGAAAACAATGGGAAAACTTCCGAAACAGTGGTCACCCAAGTGTTCTATATCAAAAAGAGAATAACGAGTTTTCATTTCCAAGAAGTTTTTAGAAGGTAGGTGACTTGAAATCTATTACAATTGGGAAAACAGCAGCATATCGTAAGCGAAATCAATGACAATTCCTACACCAAGATCTTTCAACGGTCGCACTAATCCGAATACTGCATCAATACGTGTCCAAGAAATGTATTTACACGTGTTTCAGTTTTTTTTCAAACCCTTCAAAATTAACAATGGCTGACCGAATTAGAAAACTAGACACAGGATTTAACGTCTTGCTTTCTGTCGTCATGCGTTCTCAAAAGATGTTCGCGCCAATTCCGTTAACAATATTACGTTTTTGCCAGTTAAATTATAAAACATTGTTAATTTCTGCTGTACAGGCTTACGTAAATTTTTCATCTCGGCCTTGAAGGTGTGCCATGCGGTTGGTCTTCAAAATCTAATTTCATCTGATTCAATTTTAAACTTGTCAGATCTTTTGATGACCTAATTTTCGCTCTTTCTCTACCATACACGAGTACTGGGTCAGTCAAGTAAGTACCTTGTAAAAGTTTAATATTCTCTGTTTCCTTGCTTTTGTCTCAGTGTTCATTCAGTCTGTTAATATCATAAAACACACCCCAAGTAAATACACGAATAAAAATAAAATTAATCGTAACGTAATAACATATCTAAGAATTCGACACATACATCTAGAAATAATCTATGGAAAGTAAAGAAATAAATGGTAGTAGTGACGGGAAAACAAACAAAGCCGTGACCTAATTATTTTATTATTATTAGTGTTCTGTCTGACGACAGGTCCGTTTACTCGGCAGATGATTCATAACTGGTTTGCCATTGCCTTCTTCTGTGTGTGAATGGAGTAATTGTTGGGATGCCACGGAGAAACCGGGGAAGCCCCGGAGGAAAACTCCGTGATACCTGGACCACGGCCTTGCCCAACACAAGTTATAAATTTGGGCACCACCGGGAATCGAACCCGGGACCCCAGGATTACAAGGCCAGCGTTCTGACCGCTAGACCACCGTGGCGGTCGTGATCTAATGTTAAAGAGAATAGATTCAAGCTGTAAACTGGAAAAAAACATTATAGAAAACATCACAGCCACATTTATAAACGGAAAGGTATAATTTCTAGGAAATGGTGGATTTTCATGCAGTGAGAGTCATCTGGGCTGGGATAGGGATGCTCCTCGCTCTAAGGACTTAAACACTCTTATTTATACGTCACGTCCATAAGCACCCTCCCTACCTCCGTTTCAAAGAGCTGCCATCCTTCGATGTACTTATCCAATATCGCAATCATAATCCTGAGTCAAAAGTTTCCTACGGCAAGCGTTACCATGACAAAAACAACATATTCCGAAACAACCAAACCACGTGTTGTTGCAGTACGTCATACTCATTTTTCAGGTTGGTTACAAAAGAGGACGATCGTAAATTTGTAAACTGGTCAACTTATTATTAAATGATGTTAGACGGGTGTCTCAAAATTCCCGGGGCCACAGGATAATTCGGTTACAAAGAAAAATATGTAAAAATGTATTACAAGTCACGTGTTTCCAAACACAAATGTTGGAATTTATTTTTACTAAAGACGAGCCGCTACGCTTTTAACACTATCAATAGTAAAGACGTTACTGTGATGAAGACATGGCAGCAAAGGATACATTTTCAGTTTCCAACAGCAAATGTCTCCCTCATTATCGCTTTCCCCTTCTGTATGTAGCACCTGTCTCATTACACTTTTTCCGTATTTTGCAAAATACACAGTTCTTCTATGTCTCCGGACTAACGGGACAACTTTATAATCTGTTAAAGATAAAGAAAGGGGAGAATTTAGTTCTGATGTAATAGGAATCATCCCTGAACCCAGAGTCCCTCTACATTTTAGTTACACTTATCGGTATCTATTTTCACCAATAAAACTTTAAAAAAAACCCAGAGACATTACATATCAGATCTAAAACTTCTTGACGCTGGTGAAGAGTCATTTGAATAAAAATTTTCTTGGATATTATCCATCGTCTAGTAAAATATAAAACGTAAAACGAAAAACGACGTTTCGGAGATGGGGATCTATCTCCGTCTTCAGGTTCCTACTCAGTTGGGCCCACTAGACAGATATCTCCGGAGATAGGTATTAGCTCTATCTAGTGGGCCCAACTGAGTAGGAACGTGAAGACGGAGATAGAGCCCCATCTCCGAAACGTCGTTTTAAGTTTTATATTTTACTAGACGATGGATAATATCCAAGAAAATTTTTATTCAGAGACATTACGTTCCAAACCCCTTTTACGGCAAATTACCGAAAGTTCTGAATGGGCTTGTGGTCAGAGAAAACATTCCATAACAACAAAACTGCAGACTGGTGTTCGGCCTGAAGGTTTTCAAACGAACGCGGTATGCTGGAGCGATGGTGGTGCAGTGCGACGCAGCGGTAAGAAGTTACACAGCGTTCAACGCAGGCAAATCCCACCACACTCGGTGCGCACACATGCATTTAACACTGATCAGCTTTATACCGCTATTACGAGTATTCAATCCCTCCCACCGCGTTGGCTTGTGAGAACCTTCAATCGCGGTACTTTTTAACCACTTTATCCCCGCGGTAAAAGAGATACTACCGTTGGGTGTGTGACTTTTGGGCGAACGCGGCAGGTAACAAATGCAAAGCATGTTTGGGCGAGAGCAGGGGGCGAGCAGAGTTCTTATCTCGACCTGCCGTCGCGACGTTGACACTGGAATCCTAATGAAGTGGTGTAGAGCCTCGGGACACCTACCAGTCTCCAGTCTGTTGAAGTGAGTAGAAAAAGGTGTTCTCCATTCGCCCAGACGGGTTGCATTATTGTGGTATAGGTCACACATACGTCTTGTGGAAAGGTGCCATGTTTTTCTTGGGATTTCACAAATGCTGCTACTCAGGTACGATCAAGAATGTGCTGCACGGGGTCAGAGAGACTCGCGCGAGACCCTTGTTAATGAACTGGCAGCACTGGGTACGATATCTCACGAGCTCTACTCGCACGAAAAGATCTGTGGACCTCATCCTAACACGTTTTGTGTACATTTAACATTACACACAGACGATGATTGCACTTAGGGTATTACATTTGAGTTTATATGGATTATACACCTGAAGATGGTTCATTTAGAACTGAAACATGTAGTGTAAAAGATGATGCTCTAATGTAAATCGAACATTTCGATAGAGAGCATCATTTTAATATATTTTAAATATTTAAATGTTAATTGTAATAATATTTTAATATTTAATAATATTTTATTGTGATTAGACTGATAAAATTGAACAAGTATATATTCAACACAATATGACGCAACATTATCATCTTATGAACAAATTACACACAGACGATAAACTAAGCACTAAAAATTATACAAAATCTTAAATTTCCATAACAATAATGTTTTTATTATTCTTTATTTTCTGCCATACTTGGGTGATCAGATGAATATGAGGCACGTCATGTAAACGATAAATTAGTATAAAAATGTAGTGGAAAAATTTTAAAGGGGTAGAGCATTTGTTAAACAGCATATTTAAGAGAGATCTTGAACAAATAGCGAACGAAGTTGTGAATTGGATCCGACTAGCTCAAGATATGGACTAGTGGTGGGATCTTGTCAACACGGTAATGAACTTTAGAGTTCCAATAAATTTCTTGTTTATCTGAACGACTATTAGCTTCTCAAGAAGAGAATGTATGTTGGCCTAATTATTTGCTAAGGTTTTGATCGAAATACACAAATTACTTTTGTAGAGTAGAGTTCCGATTATCCGACCTTCGGTAATCTGATTTTATGTACTTATTTGCTACAGACGTACTACAATTCAGACGCTGGCGTGACCTTGCCGCAAAGAAAAGGAAGTAGGCTCAGAATCAAATGCCGATTACTGTTTTACAACAAAAACACGTTTATAAATTCATATTCTTACTTAAAACCACGACATGGCGTGGCTCTATTTTCACTTAAACAGTGTACAGCCACTGATAACCTTCGCTACGCCGTTCTTCCACCAATAAACACATCGGGCGATTATTTTATGTATGAAAAAAACACGAAACTAAAATTTGGTCAAAACTGGAGCCACCCCGGTTTGGCACTGAGCCCTTCAATTCCTGTCCTTTATGGCTTTAGACCACCAGACTGAAATCGTAAAATACCGCACGGTTGCCATTATTAATCTACTTCCCACAGTATTATAAAATAATGTACGATGGTACTAACCACGAAACACTGAAGAGATGCATGTAAAATTTTATATAAACAGATAATAAACATACCTACAAGTTCTGCATAAAATATTTGATCGTGTCATTTCATAAACAAGTAACTATACGGAACATAATAACTCATATGATCAGCTAATAAACATAACTCAAATTATTTAACATTATATCGTCAAAAACCAATCAATTTCATTCTTGTCCACATTTGTCTTATGAGTTTTAGCCCCGAGTGAACTTTCCGACGAATAATAACGTCTCAGATGAACACACTGCCTCCATCCTCAGTGCTGAAGCTTGTATCTACCTACAAGTATACATGCGACGCTACAAACCATATGACCAACATCGGAATCCCTTCCGCCATAACAATCTCACATCTCATAAGAGCCTAATGTAATTTTTCTACAAAATTTTGAAATCGTAGCCCAAGTTCTTTGCACTGCGCCCTACACCAAATGTCATTTCGGTGACAAAGGAAGCGAGAATGACATGAATGGGGCTTGAGAAATGCATGCCAAGTTTTGTTCGGAAACCCCGAAAGGAGTGAGCCACATGGAACAATCTGGGCACGGATGTGAAGATAACAGTTCCACAAATTGAACGTGAGAGAGTTCAATGGGTTGAACTGGCTTGCAATACGGCCATGCAGTGATCTTTCGTGAACACGTAACAACTTCGGGTTCCACAAACGGGGTGGAAATCCTTGACTCACCGAGTGACTATACCCCCCCCCCCCCCAAGAACTATGCTTCGTGGGGCTTGTTCCTTACATTAATTTATTTTGTTGTAAGCTGTTCTTTGGATGATCAAATCAAGAATGAGATGAACAGGACACGTAGCAAAGATGGGGATGAGAATTGTTTACAAATTTTTAGCTGAAAAACATTAAGTATTTGGGAGACCTACGCGCAGGTGGGAGGATAACATTAATATGCATCTTAAACATGTTAACTGAAGTAATCTGGTTTATGCACGGGTGTAGTGCCGGGTTTCTACGAAAACGTAATGAATGAGATAATTTCTCAAACGCCATTTCTAAAGCGATCACAAAGAACCAAAATTAATTCCAAACCAATGTTTTCTCCCGAATAACAAACTTTCTTACACAATCAATTTATGATGTGCTTTCAAGCTGCTATTTCGAAGTTCTGCCAGTTTCTCCTTCGTGAATCACAAATGTTTTGTGACAAACAGTGCAAAGAACACTTCAGCTTTCAGAAATATAAGTCAATCACACATATCATGTGAATCTTGTCCATGCGTTATGTTCTGCACACCAACTTCATGCGACCGACATTATAAAGTTTCCCTCAAACACAACACAACCCTCACTGCTGACCGCATCTTATCTCTTTACCACATTTTCTTCATATCAAAAATCGGACGACCTCACTACTTCCTGCACTTGTACGAAATAACAACAACAACGCTGTTTCAAAAGACGACAAACACGTCACAATATACGGAACATCGGAGAAATAACCGCTTTTAAAACGAGGTTCTAATAAATTACACGTGTCCAGTCACTACATAACAAACTCAAATGGTCGAACACGTAATGTCTGACGTGTTTTTTCAGCGATATGCTTACAATTTTCTATACTTCTTTACACATGAACCTACGTATCTGACGAGGGACGTCCTCAAAATATCGCTTCGACAATGTTTCTTATTAGCTAAGTTCAAGACTGCAAAATTATTTTGTACACTTGTGAGGAAAATAACAGACATGGCAGGTTTGTACATTGACTGTCAGTTGCTATAACTACACAAACAACGTGGCATTTACGAGCTTTCTTCGTGCTATTGCCACAGCCGCAAATTTCCAATGAATACCAAGGTTGTCCTGTACTCACGTTTCAGGGGCTTCGGATTGCTTTGTTTCCTGCGAGACATTTTCACAACGCACAACACTAACACATGTCATCATTGCTCACGCGATACGACCACCATAATGGCTGATGCAGGTCACACGTCCACTCCCTGCTCAGTCCTACGAGCGACTGAAGCTAAAAACAGCTGCAAGCGAGCTGCGCGCCAAGACATCCTCTGTGGCCCGCGACCCCCCAAACACGTCGCTGATTTTCAGATCTTCATTCACATTAAAATAGTTCCTTGGGTCGAAAAAACTTGCACATTTCACAATTGTGACACAAAAGCAATTAACCAACACTTTTTCACAATCAATAGCCCTGCATTTTGTTTATGGGTTTATTATAATTTTCAGAACAGACAGAGATTGTTTCTTCTGAACAGCATTAACCAGTTAATAACTGTTAAGACTAAGTTGATATAATTGCGTCATATTGTGAATTAAAATTTAATTATTCGTGTTTTTTCCGTCTAATCACAATTGTATATAAATAAAATGTATACATAAGATATTAAAATAGCATTTACATATTTGGTACATCTTTTTACTACATGTTTCGGTTACATTGAACCATCTTCAGGTGTAAAGTTAAAAGTTAAAAATTATAATCTTATAAACTAAAACTTAATTACTGTTGTTGTGTAACTTCTGATGATGTTTACTTCCAAATTCATTGGAGTGAGGGTAATTAAGTTTTAGTTTATAAGATTATAATTTTTAACTTTTAACTTTACACCTGAAGATGGTTCAATGTAACCGAAACATGTAGTAAACGATGTACCAAATATGTAAATGATATTTTAATATCTTATGTATAAATGTTATTTATATACAATTGTGATTAGACGAAAAAAACACGAATAATTAAATCTTAAGACAAAGTTGTTTTCTCTTTGTGGTAAAGACAAAATTATTAAATATTATTTAGACAAGATGCGACTTCAAAGGGTTAATAAATAATGATAATATTATCAGAATGCTGCAGTGGCTTAGGTCAGGGATCGTTTGAGTTACATTTGTTATTAATCTTTTATCACAGTGTAGTGTCTGTTTTGATGAGACTTTAACATAACCCTGCCTTCTTACACTTATTCTACCTGAATAGGTGGCACACGTTCTACTTTACTTGTCGAGGAATTAAGGACTATGAAGGACTCTCATTCGAATTGGATTTTCTATCGGTGCTACTGGAGTGCTATCTTGTTACCTTCAAACAAGGACCCGTTACGTCACTTTAATGATACAATTCCTGTACTAGTCCTTACAATAACTTTATTACGTTTCTCCAAGCGTGCAATATTTATAAAGGCGACGAAGAACACGGTCATACCTTTCTTAAATGTACTTTGTGAGTCTAACATGAGAACACGAGGTGATTTACCCCTTGAAGGCGTGTCACATTTTGGCCCATAAGAAGAAACGTGGCTAGCATTATAAATGGAATCTAGAATTTGTCCCAGGTAAATTATTTCCATAGACGTGCTAATGATGAGGCTTAGATAACAAATTATACCAACTAATGAAAATTACTGTGTGATTCAATTACATTTGAGTATCTTCTTTTCAGTTTGATGCGGAATTACATGATTTGAAATTGGTTTATTCATAAAAGACTTGAAGTCCTTCTTCATCACTTTAAGTTTCGTCAAGAAACGTTTTAAAATGTAATGCAACGCTTTTTCCTGATACTGTTTCGTTTGTCGATTCCAAAAGATACTTATCTTTATACTCAATGCCGTGAGAACCTAAAATCTCGACTGAAAGAATTATCCTCGAAGGTAATTTGCCTGTAAGTATAATAACTAAATAACTAAATTATTACAGAAGATTTATTTGAAAATTTTACAATTTTCATACAATGAACTGTCATGATGTTCAATAATTCAATACAACGCGTATCATTAAACAGAAAAACGTAAGAAATATGATGTAAGTGAACTTCGAAATCAAAATTCATAAGCAATATCTAAATCAGCTGGGACGTATATAAAATAATTAGATCTGAAGAGAAATTAACATTATGAAACAGAGTCCCAAAACTTAGTAAGTAATGAACAATTTGTATACGGAAGTTAATTAGTTAAATGGAACTTTCCAAAAGACAGCCACCTAAGAAATGTGTAAAAGTTCGCTAAAATGGAATTTTTCGTTTAATATTCCCTATACTATATCAGATACCACACACCCTGCCTTCCGCAGTCTACGGTTGTTTAATATAAAACTGACTAGTTTTAAGTAAGCTTTTCTGCATTTTCAAATTTCTCCGAAGAAGAAATGGACACGGAAGAAAGAGTAATATTTAAGGGTCAATACATAAATGTCGGCCTATATCAAAAGAATATATGAGCACATTTAGGGAATATAGGTGATTTGACAGCACTCAAACACAGTTCAATATTTCTTGGGCAAATTGTACGTAAATATAGCTCTGCCTGGCCTTTCCTCTCTCACAGAGAAAACGCGCTCTCTGCTAAGACTCACATCACGGAGTACAGATAAACAACTTTGAAGGAAATCATAAATGTTTCCTCTCTCAATAACGATGATAAAAATATCTCATCGCTCATCATGATTTTCTGATATCAAATTGTAACCAATACTAACTACGATCACACTTCCAAATAACGTTCAGACAGAATACGAGTCTCTTCTTGGATGTTGGGCCGTGTAGTCTCATATAAATTGACAGACGTTTCAGAGGTGTTTAATACCATCGTCTTCAGGGCGACTTTAAAAGTGATCTAAAAATATGTTCATGACTTCTTGTAAAATTAGTTCACACTAATATAGGCCCATACGTGAACTCATTGATTACCGCTTTTAAAGCCAAAGTTTGAACAAAATCCGGCATCTTACATCCAAACAGGCACAGGGAAGGAAGACGGACAGACTTATGTGCATGGTGAAGCTAGCAGTTACTCAGCTGGTTTAAAAATTTTGTTCCCTGTATGCAGCCCACAACCGACGATCAATGGACGATATTATGTTCAAATAAATCCAGTCCACTCTTCACACCAATTTTCTTTAGATCCATTTTAATACTATCCTGCTATCTGTGCGAAGGTTTCTTAGGTGGTGTGATCGCTTCAGGGTTTTTTTTTCTGAACAAAATTGTGTATGCATTTACTCATCTTTCCATCCTTCATTTCATCACCCAATAATTATTTGGCATTTAACTACATTAACATAATGCACGAATGTCTTCAGATAACGTAGTCCGAATTTATTAAAACTGTTGCCAGCACAACCGTTTGTGTGCGCTCGTTTATATTAAAAAGCGTATTCCTAGCCAAGTCAGAAAAATTGGAGCCCTTTTCACGCCTGCGTTTATGGTTTTCTTCTCTGGATTTCTTTATTTGGTTTATTTCGATTATTCAATATGCACCCGAGTTATGGTAACAACTTTCTCTTATCAATCAATCGCGTTATCGCCAATTCCCGTTATGAAAGCACGCGTTATAGGAAATGACTATATATATATATATATATATATATATATATATATTTGAAATCCTGAACAGAAAACCGTATTTCCAATAGCACCATGAAACAGTTTGTTGTTAGGAGCTATAACTGAGTATAGGAACAAACTGTGACGTCTTGCCACGAAATGTAAGACTTGTCTGTACAAGATAATCTGCTGGCCGGTCCAAAGGCCACATTACCAAAACAAAACAGTGGCCTGTTACAGTATCAATGGTTGTGTCCATGGTACGAAACAAGTTACGTAAAATCCTGTCCGAGAATGCTAATGGTACTGGTGGCACCATCTCGTCACTACAGCATTCATCCCACCTGTCGCGTTCGCCATCTATCGACAGTGACCAGAAACAGCTGGCATCAAGCACACAGCAGTAATGTCGGACTGCTTGAAATGTTTATATCGGACTTTTTAAAGAAAAATTAAAATGTTAAATTGACTGACCACAGCACATTTTAAATAGTCCGAAATGAAAATTCATGTAGGTAGCAGATGCATCATCTCTAATACCAAATCCCGCCATTAAACACTGTCCTGAGCTAATCTCATACATTTCAAAGAATCACAACTTCATCTCACCAACATACATTTTAATATATTGATTCCCCACCAACTTCCTAGCGAAATCAATTATGATGAGAAACTACAGACCATAATTTGCCAGTATCTAGGCCGCGTTATGACGAGTTCAGGGAACAAGGTTCAAAATGAGATTTCTCTCGAAATCTACAACGATTCATCGAGAAACGGGCGCAAACAAGTGCATAATATTTGGGGTACTAGAAAACTCAGCCCCAACAGCAAAGCAAATAAAACCCGTCAGCATTAGAAAGACCTCCAGCTCAACAGACGTTGGTCTGACGTCGTAACAACCAGTCCCTACCACAAAGAAAACACTACATGACAACATTAAGATAAATTTGTTAACACCTTATCGATTAAACACATGACAGATCAGTTTCTATAGCGTAATAATAATAAACATCGTTATCACATTAGTCGCCATCGTCATAATGACCACCAACATAAAGATAATTTGTTTACGTCCTCAACTTCTGCTCGGCTGAAAGGAGCAGACCAACATTTTCATGGCAACTAGAAAATTCAGTCCCTACCGCAACGTGTAATCTTTACAAAGATCAATTTGGACGAGTGAAACTTTAACCTATAAACTTTTCTGACCTCTGGTAGAGAAGACAAGCAGTTCATATTGCCACTGATAGATGGCAGTATATATTCGGCTGAAATACTCGACGGATGGAAAATCCTCAAAAGTTTTCTTCGGATCACCGTAAAGCGCAAAGAACAAATGGAAAAATTCAAGTAGCTACGAACAATAACCACTGAATCACATTTGAGAGTGAAGCCGCAAACATGGTCCCCAAATGTGTGTATCGGACTGAAAATTTTGTGCTACAGGCAGACTATTCCTCGCAGAAGCCGATAGCTACATGTGTCAAGACCGCTGAACAAACTGAAAACTCTAGTTTTTGAACTGTTTCCGCACGGCAAATTGATTTTATAACCTACAGTAGCATTACTTCCAAACAAAACATTCTAAATATATTTTTATTAATATTCCTACTTCTCAAGTTTTTGCACCTACCTATTACTTCTTACAAAAATGTATTACAAGATTTGTAAAATTTCTTGCACATGCTAAATTCAGATTTATGGACTAAATGTTGTTGCATTTGATGTGGATCCATCTTCTTACCTGCATCTTATTCCGCTATGAACAGCTTTCGGAGAGGAAAAGAAAGCCTGACATGCCATCTGCTTCAGAGTTTATGTTGGATCTCCACATCCGCTCTTTTGAAACTGTAAATAACCTACTGCTAACACTTCCACATACAAATTCTTCGTAAATGAATGACAGTAAATACAATGTAGATTAAGCACGATGATGAGGTATGTTCATTAGACAGGCAGTGTAATACAGAATTCAATTACAAGTAAAAATTAATAAAGATTGTAACACAATGTAATGCAATGACGGTCACTCACAGAAGTAGTGTGAGGTTAGACTACTGTATCTCCCAGCATTTATGTCAAATCACTGCACATTACGTATGAACCTCTTAATAAAACATTCGCATAGTACCGTTCCTAACAAACGGCGGCGGCTGCGGCGGCGGCGGCGGCGGCGGCGGCGGCGGCGGCGGCGACGACGACGACGACGACGACGACGACGACGAAGAAGAAGAAGAAGAAGAAGAAGAAGAAGAAGAAGAAGAAGAAGAAGAAGAAGAAGAAGAAGAAGAAGAAGAAGAAGAAGAAGAAGAAGAAGAAGAAGAAGAAGAAGAAGAAGAAGAAGAAGAAGAAGAAGAAGAAGAAGAAGAAGAAGAAGAAGAAGAAGAAGAAGAAGAAGAAGAAGAAGAAGAAGAAGAAGAAGAAGAAGAAGAAGAAGAAGAAGAAGAAGAAGAAGAAGAAGAAGAAGAAGAAGAAGAAGAAGAAGAAGAAGAAGAAGAAGAAGAAGAAGAAGAAGAAGAAGAAGAAGAAGAAGAAGAAGAAGAAGAAGAAGAAGAAGAAGAAGAAGAAGAAGAAGAAGAAGAAGAAGAAGAAGAAGAAGAAGAAGAAGAGGAGGAGGAGGAGGAGGGGGAAAGAACACGTACAGACGTGTTCCACAGACAGCACATTATTGGAGGCTGATATAATTCATGCCACATTGCGAACATTAGGGCAATAGCGTTTTCGCAAAAACAATATCAGCAAAGAAATTCAATTAATAACATTTATTGACCTCACAAAAAAAATCGTGCTAATGCATAATATTAGAAACTGTATGTTCATCTGAACATAATCAACAAAATTTGACTCCACTTGGGCCATTTTCTCTGCATGATGTGGTACTAAATCAAGAAAGGAAATGGCACTTTATCTACATACCTTCGTACTTCTTATGTAAAGCTTTAGATTTTCTTAGTGGACACAAAGTATAGAAATTATATATCTCTATCTTGCACTGTACACTTATGCCAAAAAAATAACAAAACTTACCTTTTCTTCCTGTCTTCTGGGCATCCTTCTGCCTATGGCAAATCAATGCAATTGACCATTTCTTACTTCAAACTATCGATCACAAAGAGAAGTTATCTGTGGCCCCAGGTAATTAATGCATCATTGAAATTCAAACACGTGAATGTAAGAAATAACTTTTGTTTAGGATTTCAATCTTTACACACGTTTGTTTATTTATCTATGGTAGAATGGTATTTTATACTTTGATGCTGCCAGAAGCTCATAATATAGTGTCGAATGATAGGAGGATTAATAAATTAGGAACAATATGAAAACAGTCATTTCCTAATTTAAGGTATTAGCTTGGAATTTGCCATTAGGAACTGACGAAATCCAAGAAAAATCCCAATCAAGTTAGTCCCACTCTGCAGCCAAATTTGAATCCTGGTTTTCCCGAATACGAAAATGGATGTTAACTGCGATGTACAGAGGTTCAGTACCAGTGATCTGCCATGAGAGTAGATGGATCTGCGATTCCCAGCTTCCAGCAATACATCCAGTTGGCAGGATTTAGCCCTTCCCTAATTTGAAAATACTTCCCGTCTCTGTACACAACGTAATACATTTCAAATGATCTACTTCTTCTAATGATGTAACAGTATTTCTGCTAAAAGCTGAAGAAGCTAAAATATTGTTGTTTATTAACAATTATTAATGATAGTTATTAGTGGAGTTCTAAACACAGTACCATAGCATCAAATAAAAATACAGGCTGATAAATAAGACGACAAATTAAGTTATTTTGGTATTCAATGGAAGATTAGAGGAAAACCTTGAAAATCTCATGATTAGCCTGAGTTCAGGCCTGGGAGATGGAGTTGCCAATGAAACTCAGTCATGGTTATTTTAAAAAATTATATGCAACATTTCTACTGAAGTATCACCAGATGGTCTTGAAGTTAAACTAATAAAATCTTGATGTAATCACACAAAATTATTAAGCGATCAGTAAATTATTAGTTTGTCCATCTTCACAGAAAATGTTCTCTGATAATCTGAGATCCATCATGGGACTGATATACAGAGCTGAATTTTACATATAACTTAATTCAGTACACCATTCCTATTCATACAAAGTACGTATGTGTTATTCACAAACTTACAAGTCCAACAGACTGGGATTTTCTAATGAGTGAGTTGATCTGACCAAATGTTGGAAACTTCTGTTCTTTGAACTTATTTTTAGGACACTTGTATATTTTCAAAGGTTTCTTTGATTATATTATTTCTCAAAGTAAGTTAAAAAATTTCTTACTTTATCAAGTATCATAATGTAGGTTTATCCATCTTAACAATGGCATGCAAAGAAATGATTTTATTTTTTACCTAACCTAACCTATGGCATTTAGAAAGAAGGTAACTAGTGTCTTCAAACCTTCCCTTGCCCAAATTCTAACCATGAACAAAAGCATTCTACAATCCTGTAGCATTACTTACAGTTACAGTACGCTTGAAACTAGTGCATAAAAATATACAATTGCCAACATGTCATTTATAAAATTTCATAAGAATATTTAGCACCTCCTTCTCAAAAACATTCCCTCTGTCTATTGTATTTGCATTAACTATCAATTGATTATATATCTGGACACTCAGAATTTTCCCATAACATAAAAGAGAAACATTGTGCAAAAGAAATCCACAATTTGATCAAACGCAACACAAACACTGAACACTTTGTAAACTTACAAATAAGACATTCAGTTATAAAACAAACTTCACGATTATAGTTATAACTGGAATATCAACATATTCACGATAAAATTTCTAAACATTAGTTAATGAAAAATGGAAACAACAAAATTGGTCAGCTCTGCAATTCTATGCAATCATTTTACAGCAAATAATGGGGAAAATGTGAAGAGTTTGTTGGAAGAGAGAGGTTGTCAAGATAACCCACTTAAGAGGTAACAATTAAGGAGGTACAATACTTTGTAGCAGTTACAGGAAACTGATATAAATTAAGTACCTTCCATTATCTTGTCCTTTGTCCTTTTCATTGTAACAGAACATAATAAAAGTTAATAAATGTACCACATTCTAACATAGTCAAATAGAAGTAAATAGTATTTCAAACTGACTACTTATCATTATACACACATATTTGTAGTTTTAAATGAGTATTAGCTGTCAGGCTAAACCCCAGCACCATATGAAAAAGATGAATTTTGAGGTTAGGATATGAGGATAGTATCCAAAGGACTGTGGATTCAATACCAACTTAAATTGGTGTAAAACAAAATGTTACATTAACCCCTCCTCAACCATCTAGTGTTAGCACCTAAACCATTCAAATACCAACCTCTTATGTAAACCACCAGATCAACAGCATATGAGACAAGTATTCAAAGAGTTCCTGGTTTGATCCCAATTGCTACCACTAATATAAAAATGCTAAAAATCATTTGCAGATAGAACAGATAAAATTTCAAACAGGAAATACCTGAAAATCATAACACAAACATAAATGATTTACATTATGCTTGTGTTAAGATTTCTTGTTTGAAATTTTCTATGTTCTATCTGCAAATGATTTTTTTACAATTTTTATATTAGTGGTGCTATAATTATATATATATATACATATATGTGTGTGTGTGTGTGTGTGTGCACGTGTGCAAGAAAACAGGTGGGAAATCACAGATTCTAGGCAGGAAGACCACATAAGTTCATCAACCATGTTACTGAATTAAATTTATATTTTCTCCTTCCCTAAAACTAGTAAATAATTTTAGAAACAGAATAAAGTAAAAAGGTGGCAATTCTACATGACTATATCACCTTGAAATCACAATAAAAATAAGAATGATAATTTTACAGACATATTTTTGTGTTTCAGAATACCTACATCTATCCTTTATCCAAGATGGATTACAGCAAAAAATGAAGTGAAAATGCCAAAATACAGCTCCACTAGACATAACCCTGGAATGAGAAGTTTTCCACATGTCATCCCACAAACATCTGATTTAAATTTGGGGGCAAGCCAGTGAAACTGCGCGCGCAACTCAGCGGACCCACATGGCAGCTTCTACAGTGGCTGAGGATAGGATATTGATGCTTCTCATGGCAATGAACTCAAAATACAAATTCAGTTTCATTGTTTTCTTTTAAAAATGTCTGCATATTATTTTCTGAGTTTTTCTTATAGAGTGTACGATGAACTCGCTTGCATCATCCCGCAGTAATCAGATTTTGCTTCCACTGTATTATCTTGTTTATGCTATAATTAAATGCACCTACAGCAAAATGTCAGGTGTTCAAAATATTATGACTTGTTATAATATCTGGAGACTTTTGTACTGAAGCGACTGTTAAATCTAGTGGCTGAACATTTGTCGAGGGTTCGCTATGCTGTAACAGAGAAGCTGGAGTAGTGTGTGCTGGCAGATCAGCAGTGACAAGCAGCTTCTCTGTCACAATACGATGCTGAGGTTTTTTAATGTACTTACACTTCAGAATATTGATCACTATCTGCACAAAACTATTGATAAAACCTGCAAAAGAACACAGAGGTTGATGAGTTCAGGTTTAAATAGAAATTCTCTACTGATGTGGATATCATTTTTAGGTGATGGCCCATGCAGATATGAGGCGCATAGCCAGTATTTCAAAGGATGTCCAAAATGTCAGTAATACAGCTTATACCTACATGGTACCATCACTCAAAAACAAGACTCAAATTATGGTAATTTAACAAATGTATCCTTGCTATTCTGAATGCAGAAATGGCCTTCATATTCATTTACTGCAGATATAAATCTACTTAATTCAAGCTCAGCTAATCAAAACATTTCCCTTTTGCCTTCCCTGAAACACAAAGATTTGTTACTGTGTTCAAAACAGCCACTATAGATCCCTACCCTGAGCCACATTAACCTAGTTCACATTTTCCCACCCTATTTCCTTAAAATCCACTTTAATATCTATTCCTCATACTATGCACAAGTATTCTGAGTGGTCTCTTCCTGTCAGGTTTTCTGAACAAAATGATTTACTTATTTCTTTGTTCTCCTGTGCCCTACCCATCACATCCTCCCTGATGCATACATCCTAATAATAATTGGATAAGTGAACATTATGGAGTTCCTCGTTATGAAACTTCCTCCAGCCACCTGTAACTTCAAACTCCTTACATCCAAATATTCTGCCAAGTACCCTATTCTCAAACACCTTCAAATTTTGCCCTTCCCTTAATGTTACAGACCAATTTTCATCACATAATACAAAACAACATGTACAGTTACAGTTTTCTATATTTTCATCTTTACGTTTTTAGACAGGCAGACTGATAGCAAACATTTATTTATGAATTTAGACTGCTCTTAAATTCATCATGAATCAATTTCAATTTGTCACCACTGTTCCCAATTATTTAAATTTTGCTACAGTTTCAAAGAACTTATTTGTTGTCTTTATATTATGATTCTGTCTTGTAGTCTGTTGAAAAGACATGAACATACGCTAATCTACTGCTGAAAAATTAATCACACTACAGGGTAAGACAGAAGTATGTTTACAAACTTTGTGTGCGTGTTCCAGGATCAAAAATAAGAAAAAATGTTCCTATGAACATGGGCTCCAAAATGTTTCATTTTCGAAATAATAGCCAAAAATAAGTTTCAATAAATTGACTTTATATCAAAGTGAATCCAGCTTCCAGCAAAGATTTTCAATTAACGTTTGGGCAGGAATTGTTGGCGACATGCTTATTGGTGCACACATGCTTTCATCGCGTCTAAGAGGACCTTCATATCAGTGATTCTTAAGAAGACATTTGCCACGTCTCCTTGAAGATGTACCACTGAATATAAGAAGACAAATGTCGTTTGTGCACGACAGAGCCCCAGAACACTTCTCCCATCGCGTCAGACATCATCTCAATGAACAGTACCCTCAGCGATGGATTGGGCGTGGTGGTCCACTAGCATGGCCACCAAGGTCCCCGGACCTGACTCCATTGGACTTTTGTCTGTGGGGTCACTTGAAGTCCATCGTTTATGCAACACCCATAAACAATGATGACGACCTATGGGAACATGTGCAGAATGCATTCCAGATGATACGAGGAAACCCTAGTGTGTACAAACGAATTCATCAGTCTTGTGTACGTCGTGCTCGTGCATGTGTGGAGAATGGAGGAACAACCTTTGAGCATCTGTTATAAAGAAACATCCCTGTCCTTATACTTGGCAATAAAGGCAAACATTGAAAATTTTTGGCTATTATTTCGAAAAAGAAAACATTTATGACCCAATGTCCATAGCAACATTTTTTCTTATTTTTGATCTTGGAACACACACACGAAGTTTGTAAACATACTTCTGACACCCTGTATACATATCACACAGCAGAAAGTTATTATTTTCCTTATATTCAATTAAATACTAAATATATAAAACACTTCAAATAAAACCTAAAGATTTTAAAGTAATCTACATTATGTGCATGGATTAACTTGTTTTATAAAATGTATATTTACAATTACATTACAACTATCTAAACACAAATGTCATTATAGTTCATCAGAACCAAGGATTCTATTCTAATCTCACCTGATATTACACAAATTCCCGCTATGGTGGCAGACAGTCTGACAATGAACTGGATTGGAGAGTCTCTTTCCTGCGTAACATGAACTTTGAGGGCACTCATGTCATACTTGAAGAATATTCCTGGTATACCATGAGATCCTCTGTGATGGTCAATGGGACGTTCATGATCCTTCACTGAATACTGATAAGTACTGAGCCGACTCATAAATGTGTTCACTTCTGTTGGTACAACATCCACAAAATACTGGAACAGGATGGCATCTACAAATTACAGATAAATGATGTAATTAAAAATCAGTATGACATAAGGGCCCCACTTAATGGTACCTGCACCTTGTGGTGGTGGTGGTGGGGCTTGAGTACCTCAGTGACCCCAAGAGCTATGCTGGTGGTGGCATAGCTACTGGTAGGGCCTCCCTAGCCAGATTGGTCAAGGGGGAGAGGTCAGACTAAGTTAGGTACCCTGGTCCTCCACGTTGGGGGTTGGTCGCAAGGCTAACAACCTTGCACCGTAAAAAGGAAGATGTTTCGAAACCTCAATCAAAGCCTCGGACAGACGGACCTAACAGAGGACCGAATGGAAGAGGAGAACTGAGGAGGCCATGGACCGAATACGGACCAGAGAGCCTTAGAAGAAGAAGATGACATAAGGGAATGGGTTCAAATGATTTGTGCAATACATCTGCTTTGTTATCCTCATGCATATTAAAATATATACTTTTTCAGCAGATCCAGTGCATACCAAGAGATGAATAACCTAACTGATAAGATAAATTCTTTAAAAAATCCAAAGCAGAAAAGAAGAGTATTTTGAAGCTTGTGCCCAAGAATGGCATAAAAGTATTTTAACATAGTTACATTGAAACGACGACAATCCAGCTCCATGAATTTTGTTATTCACACAATACTGTTAGTAATCATGCATGGGACAAACACTAACTGCACAATAAACTCTGTACAGAAAACTGTAAGTAAATCTTGGAGATCTAGGCACAAGTAAGGAAAATATTAATAATTAATAATATAATTAATGTATCTTTGAGAAATAAGAAGTGAAAATGAATATAATACACTCCTCAAAATAGGGCTCAATGGTTTAGCTGTTGTGGACATAGTGATAAACATCTGGGTTCCACAAAAGCTGAAAATTTCTTGACAAACTGAGTAACTCCCAACTTTTTTAAGGAATACCCTCTACAAAGAACTTTTGTAATCAAGTACTACTTACTCTGATCAGTAATTTTTTCATCCCCCTCCAGAGGGTGTACAATACCAGGACTGGGATCTCCAAATGAGAACCTGTTGATACGATGAGTGAAATTGTAGTCTGATTCAGACATGAAGGCAGATATGTGAATATGACCCCTAGGAAGAGACAATGAATGGCCTGCTGTGATGTGGAAATTTCCTGCTACCTTGTTAAGAATAAGGGAACCAAATATACGACAGGAATCTGATGGTGTTGATGGTGCTACAGATCTGAAATTGATAAAAATGCAATGTAATTAGTTAAATACAAGCTAGAACATGAAACCTGTTAATACCTCCTGGCTGATTAGCTTCCTGACTCACCATTACTTAACTTTTCACATGTATGTCTCGGATAATATGAAAAGTCCATCCCAGTGTAGCCTGAAGTATAGTATGCAGCAGCTTCCTATACAAAAGCCATCTTACATAGAGAACAGAGCCGGCGTAGCTCAGTCAGTATAGTGACTGGCTACAGACTGGGTGACCGGGGTTCGATCCCCGACGGGGCAGAGGATTTTTCCTCTAGCCTCTGCGTCCAGACCGGCTCTGGGGCCCACCCAGCCTCCTCTACAATGCGTACCGGGGTCCTTTCCCTGGGGTAAAGCCGGCTGGGGCTTGATGCTGCCCACTCACCCCCATCTAGTGCCGAGGTCAAGGAAGAGAGGAGCTATACCTCCTCTCACCCCAAATGCCTACAAGGTGTATAGTGGGACAGCTTTGCTTCTTTTACATGGAGAACAAGGAGAAATTTCTTATGTATATTTTACTTCTTAACAGCTTGGAGCTCAATAAAGCAATCTTGAAAGGTACTGATGATGAAAGTGTTACAGTTAGTATTAACAATTTTTGGAACTTTATCCATCGTCCTAAATTCTACAAACAGAATAATACATTTTGGGAGTTGGGTCTGCTCCTGTCTTCAAATGAGAAGGACCTACTCAGATGGGTCTGTTAGAGATAGCAGTTGATTGGGATTAATCCTCTCCAAGACCCAAACAAACAGGTACTTTTCACCTGAAGATGGGAGCACACCCAGTGCCCAAAAAATAGGATTCTGTTTGTAGAATTCAGGGGGATAGAAAAAATTCAAAAGGTTATCAACACTGTCAACAATAACAGCTTGCCAAAGTCAGCTCATTCTCTAAGACTCACCTCAGTAATGACATTCTGTATACAATATGTCCTTCCACTTAACTTCTTTATATAAATATAAATTTAAAAAAAACCCTGTATGCATTTATTATCATCTCTCTGATAATTCAACATAACACCCTTAATTTAAATAACCTAATAGCATCACACTTTTTCAAGCTCTAGACCTTGTAATAGAAAGCGTATGTCAGATGGTGAAGGAGACTCATGAAATCTGTACTATAAACTGTTATGTTTACGGAAAACTTGTGCTAATTGACCTCCTAGGCATGTCTCCAAAAAGGGTAGACTGGCCGGACCTCCACAGAAGTTCTTGAATAGCGTGAAACTCCTCACGAAGATATGAGTTGACCTGGCGCATTCCATCAAAATATAGCCGCTGTTGCGGAGACAACTCAAACCATGTGTCTTCCTGCTCCAAGATGCCAAACTGCAGAACATTCTGACCAGTTGAGTCCAAGATATCTGCTCCAATTGCTATAAAAAAATGATAACATGTAATGAAATCTGCTTTACATCTGAAGCACAATTAATTCTTCATTCATTCTACATATATATATATATATATATATATATATATATATATATATATATATATATATATAGAAAAAGGAAAACCATAAACATGCAGGTTGATACTTAATTACATGCAATGAATATAAGAATTGTGTTCTACTCCTAAAACCAGGCAAACAATTGCTGTGCTATGGTTACACTTTCCAATATGTTTCATTTTTGTAAATATAAAATCATATCAAACAGTTACAATACTAAAACATTTTCACCCATTTTTATTTACAGTTAGATTATTTTTTCAGGTAAAATTTTAATCCATTCATTTGATTCTTCAAACTCCATCAAGTTATCAACTTAACACTTACCATGACAAGGCATAGCAACAGTGAGGTCTATATTAATCTTAAGTTTGGCATCAAAGTCTGTATCAGGAAGGAATCTAAACTTGAAGTTTGCTTGCAGGTAGTAGGAAACCTCTGCATATAGCAACCACATAATGAGGCAACATGTCACCACAGAAACTGCAAAATATAGACCAGTTTGATAATTACAGAATCAGTTGATACAACAACATTAACGCAGTAGTACATACAGAAGAATCACTTCTCCAGTTATTATGTGTTCTCTGCACAATGCGCATATAAGTTGGGTAGCTCAGTCAAGTATAGTGACTGACTATGGGTTGGACAAACAACTTCATGGCCTTACTGTCATATACTGTTCCAATGGACTGAATTGTATTACATTTTCATTGAGTGGGAGGCAAATACTGAATATGAAGAAAAATTATAGTATTGTTAAGATTGGAATTACAAGAAAAGAAAATTTTTCTTGTACCTGACCAAACACTGCAGTTGAGAAGTTCACACCCTGGACTAGAGATCTGAGACTTTGTATAGTTTTCCTCAGTCCCTCCAGAAAAATTCAGGGATAGTATTTATCTTATGACAGAACCACTTCCTACAATTTATTATTCACTAATCAGCTTATAATTTGATGCTAAATAATCTGAGCTATAGAGAACACTGTTAAATAAGCCAAAAATAAATTATGATTTGTAATATTTCAACATATTTTTGTAGTTCTCTTTCAGGTACAGTTAGAAGATAAGAAGGGTCACTTCAGTCTACTTTGATTTTATTTGCTTCCTATTGTGTTTGTGATGGATCTGGTAAGTGCAAATAAAATTTTTCAAGAGTGATGTCATGTGAGAGCATGATAAGAGATCCACCTATAAGATCACTGTATTATAACATTATAAAATTCTTCCTTAAAGATGAAAAGATATGAATATTAATAATACTGCCCATCCTGCATTTCACCCCACTCACTGCTAATTATCTGTCTATCTGCAACCACATTCAACTGATTATATCACATATTAAATTTACTTTGTAACAGCTTGACATTAAATTTATCAACAGTTAAATGCATACATGTTCCTCCCACTGGTGATGTCTCAACATAAGACTCAGGAACTTTAGGAAATGCATCCAATTCTTTGACTGTCTTTGAAACACGCTTTGCTCGGCTTCGCAGCATATCTCCTGCATGGCAAACACACTGGTCTGAAAAAAGAATTTTAAAATTAATAACCGACAAACAGTTTTCTAAAGAAACATGTGGTAACATGATGATGCTCTTCCTTCTGGGTATGGTGCAGTATAGACATGTTAGTAGATGTTGACTCTGAAGATCGATACAGTATGTTTATCCGAAACATTGGTATCTACCGACGAGTCTAAGGGACTAAAACCGAGAAAAACAGCACCGTCATCCTCACAGCCGTGAAAACCATACATAGCCAGTTTATGAATCAAATGTTTAAAAGCCATACAACTGCCATTGCATAATTATTTGTTTAAATAAGTCAGATATACCATTCTTTTTATTTGTAAACCGTTATCAGATGGCATTATTAACCACATCCAATATAAAACAACTGTTCTTTTATTGCTCTTAAGCCGGTACTTTCTGCCACGGTAGCATCACACCGGAAGACGCGTGACAAACGTCATACATTTTAAAGAATAAAAAACAGTACATATAATTTGTTGAAACTGCATCACAGAAATATAAAACAAATTCTAACTTACACTAGAATGAAGTTGTTTTCACAACTATCACAAACCATACATAGATTAACCTAGTTTGACACATACAACCAATGCAATCACATATGGCACGTCCATTCGTGACAACTGAGGCACAAACGAGAGAAATTCGATTCAGGTTCTTGAGTAATCGAGATTATTCTGTGGAAATTCACTAACAATCGAATTACTGTCGAATCGAATTCTAAATGTTTTTGTTTACGGAGTTGAGGTTAAGTTTGTAAACAAACTATGTCAGGAGGGGTGTTTATGATATCTGCTTCTGGACAAATTGAAAGTGCCGTGTTTCATGAATTCGACGATATATACTGTAAATATTGTTTTGTGTATGGTCCTGATTGGGTTGTTACTTCGGTGAGACCATTTTCCTACTTTCACTATGGCATTTTTATAGTGTCAGATGTAAGCATGTTCTCCTTTTTTGATACAACTGCAGATTATGATGAGAATCTTCATACCACTCCCTCTCGTTCTTGAGAGGAATATTCTTCTTCTGGGATGTTGCGTCTTTTATCCTGGTAGTAGTTTACTGACGTTTCAGGGTAGCCCTGGTGATGGAGGCAGCACACACCTCCGATACGTCTGTAAACTTGTCATGCTACATGGCACAGCATCGCATAAGACAGTCTTCTTCTAATTCCCACCGTGAGAGTCGGGAACGTTACCTATGCATTATTTGTTGTGATTAATGTAATTGCATTTAAATTGCTACAGTTAATTAAAATAATATAGTCTTACATGATTCGGTTGAAATTTCCCTGGTTCTGTAATATATTTTCACAGTAGACAAAACTAAATACATGGGCATAATATGGGATCAACATCAGCAACGACGGCAGAACATAATTTTGAGTAACACACCATTTGAAAATGTTTCAAAATTGAAGTATCTGGAAACAATAATAACAAATAGAAATGAGGTCCATGATGAAATTAAGAGTAGAATGCATTCAGGGAACGCTTGTTTTTATTCAATTCAAAAATTGTTATCTCATTTACTATCCAAAACAATGAAGATCAGGATATATAAAACAATTTTGCCTGTTGTCTTTTATGGCTGTGAAACATGGTCTCTTACCTTGAAGGAAGAATGTAAATTACAAGTGTTTGGAAACAAGGTGCTGAGGAAGATATTTGGACCTAGGAATAAAATTGGCTCAGGATTGTGGCCGGTGCAGGCTGTGGTGTTGTCAGTGTTGAACTTGCAGGTTCTGCTACCATTGAGTTAGTTAATAATTCTGCCCTGTGGATAGATTTTTTATGTAACTTAGGAAGGGCAAACTGTGATGTGCAAGATGTGGGTAAAATTTACTTTCCTTTATAAAACTGCATTACAACAGGATTTAATCATGTTGTAATAAAGTCCCATCCCCCCTTAAAAGAAGTATCACTTTAGAACTTCCATGGATACCACCAAAATCAAGTACTATAATTTTCAGTGACATTTTCTCCACAATTTTTTTAAAAAAAATAATGTTGCATATAGTATAAAAATCATTGAATTTATCTGGACTAGAACTTAAATAATTTGTGAATATCACCTGTAAGTCTCTAGAATATGACTGACATAGTCTATATCCATATATTAGTCCTCTGAAGGATCTATAGAATGTAAATACATTCAAATGATATATGTGACTAATAATCCAGTCACCTAAACCTGCAATGGGAGGTTTGTGTAAATGGACAGCACTGTTGTCTATGGTTTAGTAATAAACAGGGCCATTGGCAATTTCTCATAAAGAATCTGACATCTGTTTCTAGGGAGTTGAAGAAGGCATTTCTCAGATAGTAAAGAGAAGTAGGGACGAGAGACATCTGTTTGTATGGAACTTCCCTTTGGATGTCACATTCAAGAGTACAAATCCTTATGGTTGTAAGTTCTGTTCACTGAACCAGTGTTATTATAGGATTTGTTGTATATGTTTTAATGGTATTTCTTTAAGTTGTAATTAACAACATTATCATTAAATATTTCTCTGAAATTAATGTGTTCTGCAAAGAACACGAGGTATTATAAATTTTATCCATCCACTCAAAGCAATATTTTTACAGTTCATGCATGCATGCAGAAATATTGATGGGTGTTATTGCAATATTTACTTGAAAGTTGATGTCAGCTAGCATCAGTTGGAATTTCCAAAGGCTGTATGCTTGAAGCACTGTTATCAGTTTCTTTTTGTACAGTGTGCTGTCTTGTCATTGTTCCACAAACAGCATTGTGCTTGTTCATAAGGTCAACAGTGAAAGTATTGGAATTTAAAATTATTACAAAATAATAAATTATATGAAGATTGCTGTCTTCTGGGTTATTGTGCCATGTAGTCTGGTAGAATTCATCGCCCTGATGACAGAGGCAGTGTGACCTCTGAAATGGTGGAAATCTACCAGATTGCATGGCACAATAACCCAGAAGACAGCAATCTTCAGACTCACTGCTGTGAAAACCTCAAATCCTAAATAAATGATATGTTTTCATCTGTCCTGTCTTTTGGAACTATAAAATAATAAAGCTACATTAAATCTTTGTTTTAACATTACTGCTGTAACCACAGTAGTATACAATTTTATTTGTGTCTTTTGTAGGGCCACAGCTGGTTGTGAGTGTGTATGGTTTGGATATGTTTGGCAATGATGTGGTACGAGGATATGGTTTATGTCACTTGCCCATTGCAGCAGGAGTGTATAAAAAGACGTGAGTCTTAAATTTTTTTAGTGGTTATTGGATCACTTTACTACTGTATCACACGAGGCTATCCTGATTTAAAGCATGTATGATCCTAGGTTATGTACACACCAAAGTTGGCAATCATTGTCTTAAGTTTGAACAGTGCATACTTATTATCTATTACAAATAGGATCTATTTCATATTATTGACATTAGGATCCAAGAATTCTGTTATTGATGACTAGAGGCCTCTGGAAATGCCATTGTTGGATATGTTTCAGTGTTCTGTGATAAATTTCTCAAAAATAGCTTAAAGCATATTTATAACCTGAAGTGTTCAAACATTTAGTTAATCCACAATTCAGATTTTCCATGTAATCATCCATAAAATAAAGGTAAAATTATACCTCAAGTTTAATTAATATAATCAGTACTAAATTACATTGGTAGTTCATTGGTATGTTGTTTTTAAATAAGTACCAGTCTGTCTGTCTGTCTGGTCTACTAACAAGCATTATTTTTTATACTTACATAAGTAGCAGTTAGAATTGGCCAATGTGTTACAAAATAATACTTTTGCGAGAAGTTCTAGTTTCAGAACATCACAGTTTGCATGTAAAATATGACAGTTTGTCACTATCTTATCTACAAGACCAAGTTCCAAGTTTCTTGTATACTGTAGTTAGAATTGTTCAGAATTAAATGTCATGTCATCATTGTCCAGCAGTAAGAGCCTGTTGTTTCTTCCAGGTTGGCCATGTTTGTACCTGAATCAACATCACTTCTACAGAAGCTAACTTGCTGGTTAACAGGGCGACGTCCTGAATATATAGATGCACGTGTACTTGCTCAAGGTGAAGGGAGAGAAGGTGAGTGGATTATAACACTTGTTAATTAGGTGTACATTCCTTAGGAACAGTCATGTCACAGAATACTGTATTTTTTAGACTTGAGTCATTCTTCATACTTTATATATAATTTGCACACAAAATACAGGATGAGACAGTTTTGGTGAGATTTGAGGTTCTCATGGTGACAAATATGAAGATGAATGTCTTCTGGGTTGTTGCACTGTGTAGTCTGGTAGATATTTATCATTGTTTTAGAGGAGCTTGCTGCCTCCATCATCAGGGCAATGAGTTAAACCATGTGCAAGGAATTGGTTTCAGATATCTAATTTCCCTGATGATAAAGACAGCAAGCACCTCTGAAACATCAGTAAACTTCTACCAGGCTGCGTAACAAAACATCCCAGAAGACAGTCAAAGTTTTGGCTGTGCAGTTATCTTGGCAACCAGCAGCATTGTTAGTACAAGGAGGAAGTTATTGCTCTCTTCTGAGCTACTCTTTAGTGCAGAATCTTTATGGATTTGCTGTAACATACTCATCTTTAAAATGTATGGTGGAAAAATAAATAACCAGTGTATATTGCTTCTACTGGTGTATACATTTTAGTGATATATATATATATATATATATATGTTACAGCATGTTTCTAAAATCATATAGAAGTTATTGGCATTAATTTGTGGGTCTGCTAGCAGTAGCGGTATGAGTGGTTCTTTATTTATAGATGTCTGAAAAAATAATTTGTTCTCAAAGTAAATGCAGTGTATTTCAAACAGTTTGGTGTATAAAGATTAAAATATTTCTTATAATATATATTCATACTTTAGGTCCCTTGTGGTGCATTTTTGTGATAGATGGCAATTGTTAGTGAGTTTTAGCAATCTTAAGACATTTGTATTGTATCCATACTTTCTAATCTATAAATAATTTTAATAAATACTTGTCACCTTTGGTTTTGCTGCATTTTATAAGGTACTATATGATGCAGTCCCTGTCCATTGGTCCATATAAAATGGAAACAGAGCTGAAGGAAGAAGATGCTCTCAGTATCAATAAATTTGTCCTTATGAGTCTTAAAAGTTTTGGGCAGACTTCTTAAGCGCCATGAATTTCTAAATATGGAAAGATATGTGATTTTAATCATTCATGTTTCTGTGTACTGTATTGCAACATTCATAAAGTTCCTTGAAAATGCAGCTCACTGCTGCAAAATGGTGAAATTATAGTCATGGAAGTATTGAAACAAATTAAGTATATTTTGGGTTAAAACACTCCACATTTAAGAAACCTAAAATGCACCAAATGCAAGTCAAATTAGTGATTATTATGCATAAGTATACTTAATTCATTGCCACACAAAGGTATTTCTAATACAGTGCATTCAAAAAGTCACTGTGCAGTTGCAGTGATATAGTAATGTACAACCTGGCAATATTGGCACTGCACAGCAACTTTTCAAATGCCCTGTATATTATAAGGGTGTTTGTCATGTGGTGTCATGTTCAAAAGTGAAAGTTAGATATCCAGCTCTATAAAGTTTCAAAACAAGATTTTGCAGTACAATAATTGTGTTATGTTTCTGACTTGAATATACTTAAACTTTGGTTTAAATGTAGCTTTGTACTTTGACTTGATACAAGTCAGATACTTACAGTATTATCATTATTGCCCTTTAAGGAATTCAGAAAATCTTGTCAGTACCTCCATCTTAGAAACTGACAGTTGTTCCCTTAAAAATGGCTTCTCATATCAAAGATACATATTTAACAGAATGTTCTCATAGAATTATAACAGTGTTTCTGAAACATGTTTTGATGCAGCAATATTCCTTTTCATTTATTTTCACTACCGAAGTAAGTAGTCAGGCAACCAACATGAAGTGGAAATGTCATAGGAAGAATAATTAAGTGGCAGCAGCCCCAACTGGCCAGTGTGATTTAAAATTTTATTTTGCATTTAACTTTTAATAAGAAGTCCCAGTTTCCAACTTCTTCAGGATTGTAAAAACACTGTCTTCCCAAAATCCAGGTTTGGAGATTTTTACAAAGTGTAGTCCAAATTGTCTAACACTTAGTCGGAGCCCACCCATAATAATGTACATCAAAATGTTCTCAGTTAAGGTGGAACTTTCTCATGTGTAAAGATGAGCAATGGCAATCAACACATTTCTTAAAACTTCAAATTGTTTGCACAACATAACTATTTTTCCCCAGTAGTAAATTACACTGACTATCCATAAAGCAACTTATATCTCAGCACATTGTACACATTCATTTGTAATTCTTAAATTTAAAGTGGATTAGGTGGTGTAGCTGATGCTTGATGAATTCTGATGACGATCTGGTGTGCACTTTCAGTGACACGGGTTCGATCACAGGGGCGGATGAAAGTTAATTTCAGTGTGGTCACAAAGGATCTTGCCAGATTTGGATACAACAACCACAGAATAGACGCAAACAGTGCAACTTGTACAAGATCACACCAGTGAAGTATAATGAAATGTGATGTGTTTGATATTTACAGTGATATTTATTTAAGTACACGTGAATATATGACAATATTAAAATATCTGGCAGCAGTTATCTTCTTGTGGAGTGCAGTCTCTTTTTGATTGGCTGTCATCTGAAACAGTCATAAGTCCATGAGTTTCAGTCTTGGACGAGTGAAGTTCTATTTTCATAATATAAGTATCCTAAAATGTTATGTGATTTAAATGATTTATAATGGAATTCCTGTAAGACAACCAGTGTGTTTGGACTGAACTACATACTTACAGCTAGTGCTTAGAATCAGCCAGTATATGCCAGTATACAATACTGGTGCTTCTTTTTGTCTCTGAATTCCATACCAGTACAAAATTTTCATACCAGTATATCACTTCTAAATATTGGACATCAGCCGAATTTGCAAAACAGACTAAAAATGTGGAGAGAAGGAAGTTTAGTTAACATTATGCATAGGGGCAATAACACATGTAATGATTTCGAGATAATAATATTCCAAATGGAGACAATAAAGAGAAAGCCACCTACAAGGGAATTAAAATGATCCTAATAAGTACTTTTTGTGCATAAAATATGGGCCTTTTGCTGGAAACACTGACAGAACTTGATGATCTGTCCTTAGAAATATCAAAGCATTCTCTATCACTAATAAATGCTCATAGACTCTTGGAAATCAGATGCTGAGTGAGTCAGTATGTTCTAATCTACGGAGTATTTTTAACAGGCTCTGAATTCTGCTACTCGAAGGATTTTGCAACGTACCCCTTTGTACATTTTTTTAGAATTCTCTGTGGAAACCTAAAAACCAGGATGCTAAGAACAATGGCTGTATGCACATTGTTCTAAGACTGGCAATATTCAGTTCCAGTACACCAAGATGATTAAGTGTTTGGCAGTTCGTGATGAAACAGAATGGCCAACAGATTCAGATATTTGTTTTGATGATGGCCCCATCAAATCTCTGGGAAAGTTTCTCAACATCAAAATGGGAATTGTTCAACAATGCATTCATGCTTTTCACTTTGTGCTATCCTCGGAACCAACCACAGTACTAAAAAGTCAAAGTCATCTCAAACCTTTACTTGAAATAGTACACACATTGATCATATTTATGGCAGGGTGTGAACATTCATTTATTAGCATGAATGATGTCTTCACTCATACTAGTAGTTTGCTGTAGTTGAAAACTATCTTTCATGAAATATTTATAAAAAAAATGGACCTCCTATACAACATTTTCACCCAGAAGGATTTGTTCAGAGTTAGATTGGGAAAGGCAGGCACCATGCTATGTTACAAAAAGTAGACTGTACCTCACTGGGAAAAGAATGGCCGAGGATCCCCTTGAGTGGAAGCAGAGTGTAAGCATTATGCCTGATTCATAAGAAATTTCAGGTATACATATAACTCAGTGATAATGAAGAATATTTGACAAATTTTGATATTGGTACTGAATAATTTTTATACAAATATAATGGCTTAGTTTTCAAATTAATAAAAGGTTTCTAGAAGAGGAATTCCAGTGTATACATTTTTATCCACATTTCCTAGAAATGCTTATTGTGGTCTGGCAGATGGCAGTAGAGCCAAGTTTGGCATAAAGAAATGTACTGACAGTTCTTAATTTCTATTTCAAACACTGTTTATGACAGATGTTATGTATGACCCTTGTTTGAGCATTGGAATGGTCACATAGACTCGGTTTTCATGATGGAGGCTTCTGGTGTCTTCAGCCCATCATAAAATTATTAAATGACATTGGACATTTTCCTCCTTACTCTATTCCGTTTCCAAAATGAAGTATGGACAAATGAAAGGAATGGGATGTGTTGGTAACCACCCATAAGACCATATGGTGTTCAAACTACAATTGACATCTTCACCATGAGAACTTCATTTATCGGGTAATTGACTTATAAAGATGAATTCAAACACTTCGACTTGTATGCCTCAAAAACTATCACAAAACTATTGAAAAAAGTTGTTTGTGTTGTTCATTAAGTGAACGTTTTAGATTTTTACTTGGTGGCATTTTATGGTTGACAGAGTAGCCATCATCACTGAATAGCCAAATGATCTACTTTCATCAAAATATGTCAGTAGATTAAGTTCCTTACTGAAATATTTTAAAGCTGACTGACTGTACTTCAATTTCCATAAGTTACTGTTGGTCTTATTGGATGTATGGGGTTCAGTCCCTAGCATGAGCATTTTACTTCCATGATCATATCTGGAGCCCACCCATTCAGAACCAAAGGACATGGCACTATACTCAGAAAGCAAAGGCAGTTAGAATATGATGCTGCCATTCTAAACTATGCCTATCCCTGCTGGTATGCTTTGCTTTCAAATGTGGCTTGTATATTAATAAAGTACAATAAATCTCTTACCTCCTGGGGTAGTGTATGCGGCGACTCCTGGCTGAAGTGAGGCTTAATCCATATGTGTTCAGCAGTTCAAATATGACACCATTTGTCCAGCCAAATCCTGACTGCACTGTATACTCTCCTCCACCTCCGTATTTCCCAGGATTCTCTGCATCATACTGTAGATAGAATGGTTTTTCACAATCATCAGAAATTCATATTTATGGTGTGCACATGTGCAAAGTATAAATATTCATATTCTTTATGTCATATTAGATGCCAAATGTCAAACACATTTTCAATAATAATTCTCTTGGAGTTTTGAATTCCTAAAGAGTTATTATTGAAAAGATTAATTATTTTTTATAAGACTGAAATTATATTGTGAATGTTGTGTCACTGGTTTTAAGAACTGCGTGGATATGGGATCAGCCATTATTCACAAGATAAATACAAAAATACGGCTAACTTCATGGAGCAAAGTCATTTTTGAGATGCTAATAGTACACTCAACTAGTCCAAAAATTCCCTGCCTTGTATAGAACTTCAAGGTCCATTACTATGTTCACAAGAACCAGCCACTGGTCCCTGTCCTTAGTCAGATTAATCCACATCATGACCATGATCCACTTTTATACTATCCTTTCATTTACACTCGTCTCACAGGTTTGCATGCAAAGAGAGTTAAACTAGCACACAGTGAAAATCATGTTATCCATGGAACCTAATACAAAAGAGTATGTTTTTTGTACATTTAAAGTGTGTTAAGTCATATTTAAAGTTTGATTAATGTTATCTCTTATTATATTCTGTGTCAAATTATATCCAGCTCATTTTTGGCATGCAGAATTTTTTACGTAATGCAGCTTTAGTATTCCCTATTTTATGTGACATCAATTTGATACCCTGAGCACAACTCATATTCAGAGTCCCAACGTGCAGTTAGCAGCTTAAGACCATTGATACCTCGACTGCACAATCACTGAAATGAGAAGTCTAAAAATCAGGAGGGAAGCGAAAGAACAACAATGGCCTGGTGTCCTGAAATTACTGAGTATTATATTTAGTAGCATTTGTTTCAATCATTATATTATTGTAGCAGTAATTTATAATAGTGCCTATTCCTGAGGTACTGAGGGTTACGTATTGTATGCTTCAAAACTAGAAACAAAGTCTAAAGGTCTGATAATAGTTTATGATGCCTACTTTCGTATAAACACTTCTGTCTGTACAAAATTCTAGTATACATTGTAACTTATGAATTATGGAATTTAATGATCCATTTGTATGTGTAATATCTATTAATACAGATTCCCTCACCATAGACATAACCTAAAAATTTAGCCCCATACCCATGTTTGTTATTTTTATACAGAAAGTGCTTAATGTAAAATTAGCAAATATGTTAAAAACATACATACAATACTTCACAGCCCTAGCTGCAATAGTTCATTACTTATTATCAGTTGCTCGTTGTAGATAGCAGGTTCTGGGAAACACTGTAAAGAACCTTCGGCTTCCATAAAAGATGGGAAACTTCTTTATTACCTGTGTCTGTTTGAGCACCTACTAGCTTCTCAAGAAGGACTCTGCTCCATGGAGTTAGTGATAAAATATATATAACTAGAATTTACAGACCAGTAAGAATTAACCACCGACTGGCAGCAATCTACAGACCAACAGTCAGAAACAGTGCTCCAGAAAACCATGTCATTATGATTCTTACCTTTTCAAACATCTCCTTTGAATCAAGATAACCCTTATGATTTGCATATACCCAGTTTCTTGCAAGTTCATAAGCCAGATTTTTAGCAGATGCGTCCTTTGTGTATGCAAGACCCTGGATAGCAATTATCTGCAGAGGCGGCCATGCATTTGGGAAGTCCCACTGCTCAGTTGTCAATTCAAGTGATGTTGGTATTCCCCCTAAGTAACTGCGAATTGCTTCGTCACCAATGTATTGTACTGATTTTCTGGCATAAAATTCTGAAAGTTCCTAAAAAAAATATCAAGTACATCATTAGCCTGAAAGAAAATACAAGCTGGAGAACTGTAAGACATTCCTGAACTTATAAGAATTGTCTCCATTACATAATGCAACAATACATAACATTACTGGAACAAATTATTTGTTACAATACATACTGCATCATAACAGTGTGTCCAGAGTGGTGCTAAGTTGGATGGGTAGAAGTACTCCCGAGATTTTTTGTTGAGAATATCATAGTCTAGCCAGGTTCCGTGCTTGTCACTCCAATGAACAGCAGTCACAGCAGCCTTCCACTGCTCAGCCACATTATGATAATGCTGAGACTTTTCGAGATCACCCAATGTTTGGTAGAATTTTGAAAGAAGTGTTGCATCCCAGTACAAAAAAGAATTCAGGTCCACTGGGATGATGTCTTCTGTGTGAATGTCAAGAAGACTTCCTGTAACATAAAATAACGAGCAGAATAACGCATGCATACTCCAGCCATTGGTCTTAATACTTAAATAAAATGTCATGAAATTTCTTAATAATGGGTTATTGTAAAAAAAAAAAAGAGTGAATGGTGTAAAATTCATATCTTGCTAATTCATTTAGGCACATGATTAGAAACTTGTGACATAACTGTGACTCTGTTAAATACTTGTCAACAGAGATTAACATTGTGGCATATGTTCTTATAATTTACTTCGCAGAAGGTTTCCACATCCACAGAGAGCAATTTAGGCAACTTGTAAAAAACCGATTTCAGGTTCTCATGGCAGCATGTATGAAGATGGCTTAGTTGTGTCCAGAACTGATCACAAAAATTTGTCTTTTGGAAATAATGTTCAGGTTGCATGGGTAATCTAATATTTTCTTCTTCCACACTTGTGGGTTAACTTTGCATTTTAACAGCATGGACACTTGGAAAGGGAACATTTACTGATACAACCTTATGAAGCAAATCATATGAAGAAAAATGACAGAGGTTAACAATTTAAAAGCGTTTATGAAATATTTTCAGCTTCATTTTAGCTCTGACAGCCCCAAACATATCAGGAATGAAGTTCTATTGACCTTGAAGTATGGTATTTAAGTCTTTTACATGGTGCCTGATCACAAAGCAATGCCATATCCTGAAGTCATTTTTCATCTTTTAAGTTCAATTAAGACTTTGCCTTCCACATTCATGAACATTTATATCTATTTCCAGCCTCAGCATTAGAAAATGTTTCAACATTGTACCATGAGTCAGCCAGACTTCAGTATGGTACAAGGCATTCCCATATTAAAAAAAAAATCTGAAAAAAAGATCGAAATTGGTGATGACCAAGTACATGTGATCGAATGAAGTTCACGACCAACACATCAACTTTTATAACTCATGATATGTTCTGACTTCAAAGTTCTTCCATATAGTGATTACCAGTGAAAAATACACAGAATTTCCATGTAATATCATGGATTTTGTTAGTCAATCTTTGTAAGACTTAAATCTTACCATCATTTGTACCATTGGCAATGAACCATCGACTAGAAAAGTCCCAGCCGGATTCAGCTGCAGATTTTATATTGATGTAGAAATCTTCCTTTTCCTCCTCAGTTGGAAGTTGTTCTGCATGACGGTAGTCCTCACTGCAAGAGTGATACATGCGACTCTTATAGGGCAGAATGTAAAACTATTATTTTGAAATGTAAGCTGGGATGGTAATGGAAGTGTCAATGCTACATGCATTGTGAAAGCTTCCGTTCAAGTGGAAGGATATCTCTGCAATGTGCTGTATGGTTAAAGGTTTGTATTTTCATTCCTTCAGATAAATACGAATGTACTGCCACAGATTAACAATATGATTAGAGACAACAGTTTGATGACTTGATTCCATATTGGCCATGTGCATAAACTGTAGTTTGTAATATACCTGGGCAGCCAATATTGTCCAACTATATACATCACAGTTCTGTTGCCATGAGACCAAAAGTCTTCTCTGAACATCAGGTAAGTCACAGAAGAGAAACCATAGTAGCCATTACCAAATTGTATGCTTCAAGGTCACAGCAGGATCATACAACATTGCAACATGAACAGAAAGCAGAGCCCAGGAAAGTGAAGAAAGCTTCGAACTAGCAGCGTAATAAAGCCAGCAATGCTCTATTGGTGACTTGGAGACATCAAGCAAGTAGTGGGGGAAGTCCTTCTGTGGTCTTCAAGCACGTAATTTGGTGATGGCTGCATTGATTACACTGCAGTACTGCAATGTCAGTCATGTCAGTGTTTCTCTGAATATAGTAAGTGCACATTTTATTAAATTATCCTCTACAGTCAGTACAATTCAACAGGCACTTAGTACATACCTGTAGGACTCTGGGCGTGGACCTTGTGATGCCGCATAGTATCGAGCCAGTTTGTATTCCTTGCCATTTATGTTGACAGTCACAGTTCGGTTAGTCATCCAGAACTGGAACTCTGCTTCCAGCAGGTGTATGTTGTTCTTAAGGAAGGTGATGTTACCAGTCTGAGTCACATAGCTATCTACCATGGGTATAAGGAGTGGCGGCTGAGAACGCTCAACATAATATACCCGTCCTCCGTTAGGTACAAACCCATACTTTTCAACCATGGACAGGAAGTTCTCCAAGATTCCCCGTGTTGTGTCGTACATTTCAGAAAGTAGCAAGCCTTGTATGATCCAATATGTGTCCCAGTAGTAAAACTCCCTGAATCTTCCACCTGGAGGAACCAGAGACAACCATTAATGATAAGACAGAAATATCCAGGAAATGTAAACTGCTGCCATTATATCCTGTTAATTGTTTCTATAAATAAAATATACAAAAAGTGAAGGGGGGAAAACACATTTTAAAACGTCAACTTACTTCAGCCTCAGTTATACAGTTTTATAAACACTTTTTAATGCTTCTATATTTGAGAAAAGTGAATGACATACTGTTGTAAAAACAACAACAAAGACCTGTCACTTTATAGGATCAGACCCTTACTCGCTATCCTGTTCAGAATATAAGTGAAAACTGACCAGAATGTACACAAATCATGTTTTCTGGCATGATCACGTAATTTTGATTTTTTTTAAATTTTATTTTCTTCCATTACATTAAAGTGATACAAACTAGTTATGCTTATTGCCTATTTTGTTCACTTAATCAATTAATTTTTGATACACCATATTTAGAATTATATTTATCAAGTAAACAATTTATTTTTGATAAAGATACTGGGAAGATTTTTCTCCAAGACCTTCAGTTTCCCCCTGTCAATATCATTTCACCATTGCTTCATATTAACTCATGTATCGTCTGCAGAATGGACAATGGGCCTGTTAGTGGCGTAGTCTCATCCCATCACAAAATAAAATAAATAAAGAGGAAGAAGACTAAACTAACAAATTTTATAACATTTGAGTTATTCTCAGCAATGCTTATGTCCATGGCGGTCTTCTGGACAGTGTCACGAGACCCCTCTAGAAAAAAATACATGCAAATCATTTTAGGTGATTTCAGTTACAATTCTAACGACATGGAAACTGCAGTTCTAGAAATGACTGTCCTGCTTGATGAAATCTTCGACCGGCTCTCCACATTCGTTCTTACTTAAATCTTTGTTACGTTCGTATTTTTAAAAATATTTTAGACGTGACTCACTTAATTCCGGATTCTGTGCCCGCAAGTTAAATCCTAGACATGATACCCCCGAAATGGCCGTGAACTGGACATTTGACGATTATTCCAGATTATATGCTGCGCAAGGTAAGGGCTGAAGATAGATTTTTATATTGGGCAGCAGCTTTAATAAAAATTTGTGTTCGAAATTATATTAGAAAATCATTATGTTTATGTTAGATTACAGGATGTTGACAACTGAATGTCGTTGAATCTGAGCACTTTTCGACTGAGAGGCGCCGAACACGTGCTCTAAAACAGCAGAGATTTCGGTAAACAAGGGCAGTCGTCACGTCATGACCAACCTACGAGTTTGAAGTAGGATCCTCGCGTCAAATTTTTAAAATTCGAATGACGAATAAATCTGCCAATAGGAACACCGTTTCAGATGCAAAGTTTTTGACCTAACTGCCATCCCCACCCCGTGTACGAGTAAAACCGTGGACTCAACACACTTCGGCCAGTGCAGTCGTGTTTTGCTACAGCTCCCGATCTAAACTCCTTCATTAAATTTAATCTTTATGTATTCTGAGATAAGACTCGTCTCACCCGAGCTACCATCCGAAATAAAATCAAATTACCTTGAGGTATAATTAACACACATCCTAACCGGCCAGGCAATCTCGTGTGTGAAAGGAGGAGGAAATATGGTGGACACTTAGAATTCTTTGGCTTTAACTCACCTCTTCTTTTTCTTTTAAATGCACCGGATTCAAATTTGCTTCCTAAATATCGATCCCAACATTGTACTAAACAAAATATACAGTTCTACCTTCACAAGTCGAACGTGGCTGTCTTATCTTCCCTGTCAATTTCTTGGGCACAAAACAATTAAATTAAAAGCACCAATCATCTCGATAAAAATAAGTCTAACACACAAAATATGAACATAAAAACCTAAATAACACCACCATTGGTTAAGCTCTGCGAATTACTTCATT
Organism: Zootermopsis nevadensis; assembly: GCF_977971745.1. Classification (NCBI taxonomy): domain Eukaryota; kingdom Metazoa; phylum Arthropoda; class Insecta; order Blattodea; family Termopsidae; genus Zootermopsis; species Zootermopsis nevadensis. The sequence goes on along the minus strand of NW_028259153.1, from coordinate 5,671,757 downwards.
GCTGATTTAGACCATGTAATAATACAAGCCGCCAACTTACTCAGAAACATCAAGAGAACGAGTGATAATGTTGCCGGACAGTGAACAATATGTGTACCGTCAGCAGTGGTATTTAAAAAAATGTCATTTACTTTCCACAGTAATGTACAAGGAAAACTACGGCAACAATATATTGAAGAAAGGGGTCTCTACCTACAGCCGCGAGGCCCTGGACCATCGCCGACTCGCAGCGCGCATCTGCTTCTGGGTTATGCCCCTGGGTGGCAGAAGATAAAGGGAGTATGCCCCTTCAAAACATTAGTACTCACTTACAAGTCCATATGGTGGCACAACCCAGAAATCAATCATTTTCAAGAAAACATATTCATGAGAACATTACTCTGGTAACAAAACTTGAAGATTTAACATCAATAACACAGCCTGTCACTGGACATCATACGTTGATAGAGAAACTGGGGAAATTACGAGAAGTACCCATAAAAACTGATGCTTAAACAAAGATACGAACTGTGGTATTAAGGATACAGATTAGACGACGTAGCATTTAATTTGACGTGATCTGTCCTAAAACATGTTTCCTACAAGTTTGTTTCTGTTGCGTACATCATACCGATCTGCTATAAGGCTTTCGAATACTTATAGACTGTATGGATGGTTTTCAATGAGGATGAAGATGAAGGTAAGATGGCTAATCGCTCTGATGATGGAGGCAGCAAGGACCTCTGAAACGTTGCTAAACTTTGGCCAGACTAAACGGTACAACAACCCAAAAGACAGCCATCTTCCGGTTCACCGCCGTGATAGCCTCAAATCCTACTAAGTGGAAGGAAAACAGTTGTGATGTATTGTTATCTTGCTGAAGCTAGGAGCCTCTCCACACGGAATGAATAACAGAAACAAAAGATCTTAGGATTAACACCTCCCGGTTAAAACGTTGTACCAGACACATTACCAATAATTTCGCTCACTTGCCTGGAATAACAAAGCCGTTTGGTACGTAGATGATTGAATACTCGTCTGGATGCTCGTGAACGTCATCAGACATCTTTCGACTCAGGTTCTTCCACAGTAAATTAAGTTCTCTCGCCCACTCCCTGAGGTCAGGGTCTGCAATCTTCTGCAGTACTACCGGGTTCTCCTTCCAGTCACCAGGGGACCAAGGCCGAAGTTCGTTCCCTTCAACGAATGTCTTTTCCACGAATTCTATAACCTGAAAAGTTTCGAACACCGTTAGGACGGTCCACATATAACGTTACGTCATATGCGCAGGTAGAAAAAATCCGCTGCCGAGAGATCAGGTGAGCGGGGAGGTCAGTTAACGTCTCCGTAGCTAGAAGTGAGTCCCTGTGGAAACATTAGGCGTAGAACTGCAATGATCATCAATTATCAGTGTGGGCATGGGTTCCATCTTGTTTAATAAATCAAATACAATTTCAGTAATTCCTTTTGAGAGACTGCGTTAGGTGACAGATTCACTACCTCACGACATCTAAACCACTTCCTACCTCTCTGTATTACAGCTGGAAGAAAGTCTGATGATCTGACCAGCTCTCTTCAAAAGCAACGTGGAATGAGGTGATAAAACTCTGAGGACGCAGCATTGAAATTATTCTTCCTTCATCACAATGAACAACTGTACAGTAGTCAGAACAAACCTGTGCATTTCACGCCTGTTATAAGTGTAAAGCAAGTGAGTCAGAGGGGTTTGGAGGGGTAGCAAATACGGAAACATACACTGTATACACTGTAAACATTATTTTTCAGCGCCAATACTTTGAAGCTCAGTTCAAATGTCGATAATGCCTTTGGTTTACGCAGAATATACGTTTGTCGTCTTTGTACCAACAAGGTAATGACGTATGCGAAACACATAATTTGATCCCGGCTACTATACCAACAATATAAAGTAAGCATCAATGATCACTTATAATTAAATCGTTTTTTAAATTAAATGAGGTGAAGGAAATTATCTGCTATAAATCTGGTTGTTCTTTTAAAATTCTGTCTCTCGATTTTCATGTGATTTCGTATAAAATGTATAAAGTACAGAATGTATAGACAAAATTTGAATTTTTTTCCTGTCAACGTGTCGTATGTTTCATCTCCGAAAAAATCTCGACTTATTTTGTTGAAGTTCCACATTGGTAAAAGGGTGTCTAAAATAACAATTAGAACGTGTACTACCTTACAATAGGGTCTGAGGATTTGGGCCGGATTTATCTAATTGAAGGCAGGGTCCAGTGGTGAGTTCTTATGAACTCAGTAATGAACCTTCAGGGACGCGTAACATCTTGCCTTTGTAAATGAGCAGAGAACAAACGCTGTTCAAAAAGGCTTTGCTGCATCGAGTATGATGGCGCCTTACTAATGCGGCAACTACTCCGCCACGTATGTGAGACGGATAATCTAAACATAATGTTGCAGGCATCATGCATACCTAACGCCACGGCCATATTCTTTTAACCAATCAAGAAATTGCCAGTTCTTCTGGGCTCTTATCACAAAAGACCACCAAACAATTGCATCTGGGCCAGTTCAGTTCACACCTTCACGTTTTCTCGAAGACATGCATGCTTAAATAATTACAGGGAGCAGTCTTTCTTAAGAAACTGATAGTAGTTCAACTCGTAAACAATTTCCCCGTCTTTTATGAAACCCAGAAGTCAATTTAATTTTTCACAGATGCCCACTGGATCTTACCCTGAGTTAGTTGAATCCACGCTACAATTTTGCAACCTATTTATTTGCGATCTATTTCAGTATCTTGAAGATACACACCAACAGCACCCAAATTATATCTCCCATTCAGTTGTTAAGAATAACAATATGATGTTGTTCTCATTTCCTCACAGATTCCACATGTCCCGCCAATCTCGTCTTCCTCAACATGACAACCAAAATAATATTATGTGAGGACTACAAATTAGAAAACATCTCGTTATGCAGTTTTCTCTACGATGCTGTCGAGTCCTCGTTGTTGGGTTCAAATATGCTCCTCAGCATCTTCTTCTCAGATACCCTCAATCTGTGTTCTTTCCCTGAGATGAAATAATAACTTAACCTCAGCTCTTTAATACCGACCCTTCTGGGTATGTTTCTAAAATAAAAAAGAAGTCTCTGAAACGTCGACAATGAATTAAAACGTAAACAGAATGTTTCATTTACAAATCCTTAAAACACGACGTTTCGGCAATTGGCTGTTTACGTCCTTTGGTTGGGGGGGGGGGCTATTCATAAGTGTCGGTGTGAAAGAGTCGATCCCTGTCATAAAGTAATCTTGAAATTACAGAAGGATTGGTATAATATTTTATGGTTACTTGCATTTAAAAATTCGTTCATTAATTTATTATGAGCTACTCAGGGCTCCTATAATAAAATACCGGTTACTTTTAGATAACTCTAATTCATTATGTTTTAGTAGAGACAGAGAGTTTTTGTTTATCGAGATTGTAAATAAAGATGCTTTTCTATAATATACAATTTCGATCATAGAAATTGTAGCAGACAGACGAGCTGTAAAAAAAAGGAGGTACAGCTCCTCTCTTTCTTAACCTCGGCACTAGATGGGGTGAGTGGTCAGCATCACGCCCCGGCCGTCTTTACCCCCGGGAAAGGACCCCGGTACCCATTGTAGAGGAGGCTGGGTGGGCTCCAGAGCCGGTCTGGACGCAGAGGCTATAGGAAAAATCCTCTGCCCCCGTCGGGGATCGAACCCCGGTCGTCCAATCCGTAGCCAGTCACTACACCGACTGACCTACCCCAGCTCATCTTTATATGAATAAAAGATAACATGGCCCCCACTGATATAGTCGATGAATTAAAAACCGCTAGAGCTTGACACAAATTATTATAAACTGTTAGGTCTGCACGCCAACAGCCAGTGCTTTAAACACTTGATAAACACGTCATGCATTATTTTCACAATCAGGAGGTTTTTAACTGGGCCATCGTATAAATTTAGGCAGATATACACACAAACGTTCCCAGAGGGGAGCGGGGTCTGGGGCGAAGCAGTCTATGAGGAGTCCTTTCTTAAGATTTCTAGGTTCATAAGACATAAATAAACAAAATAAAAGGAAAAAAAATATCCAGTGTGTTCTTGTATCTGTTCTGCGATTACAATGAAATTAGTAGGTCATACTTAAACATGCTTTATGTTAATTTCTTTTACTTCATGGGCGCTTAAGGTGTCGCTGTGAACGAAATATTTCGTATATCGTAAAGTCTGCAAGGGAGTTGTTGAGCATTGCGTCTCCTTTACCTGATCTCGATTCGGATTGCCGCCTGTCTGTCCCATGAAGTCCTCGAACAGTCGCAGAGTTTCCGCCGGCGGCTGCCTCTGCTTCATGTCCACAAATGTCTTGGAATCATTAAATATGTCAAACAGCTGCACCGTCTTCAGCAGATCTCCATAGCAGTATATGGGACTGAAACAAAGTATGGCCTGATTAGCAACCGGCGCGGCTAAACGATTATCTCAGGAATCATTAGGTATCGGCAATGCTAGTGACACCTATCGAGTATCTCAGGAATCATCAGGTATCGGCAATGCTAGTGACACCTATCGAGTATCTCAGCAATCATCAGGTATCGGCAATGCTAGTGACATCTCTCGAGTATTATATTTATTTAGTGTTCTGTCTGACGACAGGTCCATATGAACAGGATCCTTCCATCCTTTTCTCGGACTGGGACCTGTTCATATACGTTCTCGGCAGATGATCCAGAAGTGGTTTGCCATTGCCTTCTTCTGTGTGTGAATGGAGTAATTGTTGGGATGCCACGGAGGAAAACTCCGTGTTTCCTAGACCACGGCCTTGCCCAACACAAGTTATAAATTCTGGCACCGCCGGGAATCGAACCCGAGACCCCAGGAATACAAGGCCAGCGTTCTAACCGCTAGACCACCGTGGCCATTATCTCTCGAGTACCAGTAAAATATGAAACTACATGTTTCCACGTCGGAGAAAATGTGGATTTTGGCCTTGTAAGTTGTGACGTAGTCTTAAACGTAGTTACCAAAGTTTCGGATAATCGTATCGCCTACTAGACTACACGGTGTCACAAACCAGAAGACAACAAACAATCCGTACCGAAAAACGTCTGTGAGAATTTCAGTAGGATATTTTTAAAATAAACCGATGATTTTTCAGGGTATTCATATCGATAATGTTGTTGAATATATCGACCAAATATTACCACGCGTACTTATGATATGGTCACGATCCTTTGACTAATTCGTTGACAAACTGATGATATTTAATAACGTTTAGCATGTAAAACTGTTCTTTCTGGCTTTGTCCGTAGTATAAATTATAGAATTATATAAAAAAGCTTTCGGTATCTGGATTCTGCTTCCGTCTTTAGCTAGACAAGGGAGGAAGAGGGGGGAAGCCTATCTGTTGGGCTCCTTTTTACCTGAAGACAAGCAGAATCTAGCTTTAGAAATGTAAGTTTATTATTTTGTAATTTAGAAGACGCACAAGGTCCAAAAGAACAATTTTGCAATTTTACACTTGCGGATTTTTACATACGTGATGGAATTACTCTAAATGGAACAGAGTGGAATAGGTGTCATAAGCGTAAAATATATGCACATAAAGTTAGTCCAAAAATTATTTTATCCCATACCGTACAAACATAATTAGTTTCATTCAACTTGACAGTAGACCTTCCCGGGAAAGGAATTTGCTCATCATGCAATATTCAGTATTCATAGTCAGCAAATATCTGCTGAAGACAAACATTTGGTTTTAAATAGTTTCCATTTCTGTTCTCTGAAAATTTAAGCCTATTATTTCCTTTGTGCTCAGAAGGAATACTCGAGCAGAGATATCCAGACACCTTAGCAAGACGTCCGATTCACATGTTAGTTAGTTACTGTGTTTGTTAGGAATGTAGGTGACGTGTACATTTTGATGACACGTTTTGAGATATCTGCAGTGGTTTTTACGCTGGAATTTGTTATAAACTACTACAGTATTTGACCCGAGAACAACAAAACACAGATATGAACAGCTGATGATAAGAGGCATGAATGGAGTATCTTGCTTCATTGACTCTCGCATTCCAAAGGATTATAGATCGAATTCCGGCGTCCTGCATCGTTTCATTAGTATTTAGAATGTTGTATTAATACAAACGAATTTTAAGACATTTCCTTAAAATTAATTATTATAAGCTCTTTGAAATTATATGTGGTGTCTTGAAATTCAAAACATGCAATAACGCTTGCAACAGTAAGAACAAGTAAATCTTCCAAATCCGGATTTCCCTATTGCAAGTCACATGGATTAACCCGGTTTCAAACTCTGATCCATTCTGTCAGATACGTGCACTATAAACGAAATGAGCCAACGATTTCGTTCAAGTCTCACACTAGTGGACATTGTCTACGCTGTTAAGAGCCATGCTAAATAGGTGTGGAAAAACTTGGGACTGTATTCAGATGAATTGTTAGATCGCTTTATCCTCTAGGAAAATATCCCTATTAATCGCTGTGCAGAAGGCTGGATGGACACTAAAGCCGCTTGGAAGCAGTGCCAAAGATACAAATCCTTACCCTTTCCGGATATCGAACCTCGGTGGTCTGGCCCGAAGCCATTCATTGTATATTCACTAAGCTAACCTGTCTCATGAAGTGAACTCTGTGTGAGAGACAGAGCTGCCGACATAAATAGGTATAGATTCGAGCCACAAAAGGTCTCTCTGATTTATATTTTTAATGTTATTTTTCAGTTTCTCCGAGCCATTGTCGATAAATACTTAAATGTATGAAAAACTGTCTTCTGTTGGTTCCCCTCCTCATTCCCATTCAACATTCATTATCACCTGTCACTCAGTATCATAACGCTCGTGCAGATAATGAACTTGCACACAATAAATAATCTGCGGAACAGATAATACTTTGCAGTGTCGTAACACAGACCTACGTCTGGTTACGTGGTTTCTTTCAAACGAAGGTTCGCGTAACAGATTCAATTGAATACCTATGTAATTCAATTTGTCAGGCCGAGTAAGGCTAAATCTGAGATTTTCTCCTCTTTGAAACGTACGTATTTCTAATGACAACACGGGGTTGGTCGGTTTGACTCTTCGCTTTATATGTTCAGAATTCCGAAAGACCATCCAGACATCGAGGCCCATGTCACGTGATTATTTTCTTATCGAATGTATGGATATAAATAACGACGTTTCGCTAATCACCCCTTTCTCCAATTCGAGAAAAACGTAAAGGTTATCTATTAATATCCTAGTCATTGGCCCACTTTATTCATAAATTAATATTTGTTACAACTGAAGAAACAAGGGCCCACTGGAACTTTGATGTAAGATTTCTAAAAATATGTGTGTTCTTATCATAAATATTATTTTTTTATTCTAATTCTACTGTCGTATCCCAAGCGTGCCGGAAACACCGAAAGGTTCAGAGCCACTGGTTCATCATCTCGGCTCGTCTTTCACTCCTTTGTAAAAAGTTGCGACAGTCATCCGCCCACTGTTCTAAGCGGCCAGCACACATCCGACTAGCTACAATTTCATTAGATGTGTTAGTCTAACACCACTGTCGTACTGCCTGTCCCTTCACTACAAAGCTCACACAATCTTCGTTTGTCTCGTAACCTTCCTACGATCCTCTAGTTTTAATCAGAACTCTGGCAAGTTCCACTTCCTTTCCTCTTATCAAGCTGTATCCTGAGTCCAAACTATTAACATTTTCTGCATGATACAGCCAAAATTCAATTGCTGCATTACGCCCATTATTTGGACAGCCCTATTTCTAATGAGTGAGCTTAATACGTGACATGATGGCCTTTCCTTTAAGCCCTCTGAAGTATGAAGTTCATCTGATGCAATTTAACTATTCAATTTCTACCTCGAAGTAAATACTTGTCTCACGGGCATAAATTGGTTAATACTAATTGGAAAAAATAATCTCTGCTTCTTATGAGTAAGTATCATAAACTGTAGGCAAAAATGCATAGTCAGTGAATATTGAACAGTGTGATAAATGTAAATGTTGTAACTGTTATTTAAACAGTAAATAATGCTACAGAATTATAATGACGCTTACACGATGCTAATACGTTCTAATGAGAACACAGAACTACACACATTCTCATATTGAGGTAAGTGCTTCGTCTGGAGATAAAATTTAATTAACACATTAAGTTCTCTATATAGAACACTTTCCGTGTACAACTCCGTATTTCTGCGGACCACAGCCTAATATAACAACCTCTAGTGACGTCATTCTCTTGCTACACAAACTTTATTTTTATGACTACAAACCTACCCTTCCCAGGAAAGTGTCAATTCTGACCAACGCTAGCGCCGCGGAAATACATCCCCAATCGACGGCAGCCAGAATTGAACTCCATAAAAACACGACAAAGAAAGTACGTGTTTTAGTGTTTTGCTTATGGCAAATCCATATCCACTCCGAAGTGCGTTAAAAATTTCAGCACTGCAAACATTTTTACGAGCTGCTACAAAAGGTTTTCGTGCCGAACCTTACATCCGCTGTTTGGAAGTTAACATCGATCCTTCGAATTGCTTTTCATGAGCAAAGGGTTCCGCTTTCTCTAACCTCTCCCAAATTCTCACTGGCGTCGCGAACTCGCTTCCTGTTACTCTATTCCGGCGTTCTTCAGACACTCAATCACTTTAAGCTTAAAAGAACGCCCTTAAACCCGCACTGATCACATCCACTAGCGTCACTGCAGGCCACGGGCGTGTGGCTGCAACCGGAACAGCATTGGAATGCAAATAATCGCTTTCTGAAAACAAACGGGAATAATGCAGACTGGAGGTTGAAAAATGCGTTACTTGAAGCAGAGCGGATTGTATTGTTCGGTAATTTTATGATTCCAAAATTTATAACATACGAGCAGACGTTGGACGCATATGAGAGATTAATAATATAAAATCGGGCATCAGATAGGTCTAACAACTGGACTAAACTGGCTCAGAAAAAGAGTCCATATGAGTGTTTTCGTGAGCACGGAATGGAAATTTTGGTTCCGGGAAAGCAAGACGTTCTTTGAGCAGCTGAGTAATTAGCAACAGCTAATGGATAATCCTATTATGCCCTCCAATTGCAGCGCAGAACGAGTCCTGAATGTGACCATTAATGGTAAACACAGAAGAATATGTAAGATCGCGGAAATTGTCTTTTGGAAATATTACAAGGCGGAAAAATCCAGACGATTATAATCTACATTTATATGCCAGTCTCAAATCACGTTATATAAACACTACGTAATTCAACGCTTTAAAATATCCGAAGAAACTAAAAAATAAGCAAACACCACAGAGTGGTAGAATTATAGCTGCATAAATCCACAGCATTTATTCCACAGTACATAAATACAGTGCTCGATACGGCGTAGTAAAATAACACCATGAATGTGTAAAAAAAGACATCACGCTTGTCTCTACATTACACTCAAGGAATTTTAGAGATGTGTTTCGATAGATGATCGACAATAATTACAATTATCATCCTTGTCGTGTGCTATATTTATAAAAGGATCTTAAAGAGATAGGGTGAGAGGATGTGAATTGGATTAATCTGGCTCAGGACAGGGACCAGTGGAGGAATCATGTACACCACGGCCCGAATATCAGCTTCTCAAGAAAGAATATGCTTTATGTTTTTATGTTCTTGCCCTCATATCCCGTCGCTGGAATGTCGCCATTTATAACATGACAGTTATGACAACCCACGCAAAGTAAACCAGCCTTGAAATTAACTTTAAAGGTAACATAAGTTTATACAAACAAGGAAAAGCATAAGTTGGCAGAAACACACAATTCCAAAACAACTTAATGAGGTTAGTTGGTGAAGTGAGTAGCCTTTGGTGAAATGGTCCTGTGGGACGCTTTACCAGAGTATTGGGCTTACTACTCACCGCATGACTGCCGCATCTACGAGGTGCGATCGGAAAGTTTCTAGACTGCGCCTATAAAAACCCGTACACTTATCTCAGGTATTAAATTCATCCATCACCCTCGAAGTAGTTCCCCTGGGAGTGAACACAACGATCCCAGCGCCGCTGCCAAGCCTGGAAGCATCCCTGGAAATCTTTCTTTGTCAGCCTGTCAAGCACCATCTGCGATTCTGCCTGAATCTCTTCTATCGTCTCAAATCTCCTTCCCTTTAGCTGAATTTTCATCTTTGGGAAGAGGAAGAAGTCACACGGAGCTAAGGAGGGTGCGGGATGACGGCCATGGTGTTTGAGGCCAAAAACTGCCGAACTTTGAGGGCGGTGTGCGCTGGCGCTTTGTCATGATGCAGCAGCCAGTTGTGGTTGCGCCACTTTGCCGGCAGCTTCCGTCTCAATCTTCACGCAACCGCCTCAGGACCCCACAGTAAAATTCAGCATTGACCGTCTGACCTGCAGGAAGAAACTCCCTATGGACGATCCCCTCCTGGTCGAAAAAACAGATCAGCATTGACTTCACATTGCTCTTGACCTGTCTTGCCTTCTTCGGTCGTGGTGACGATGGGCTCTTCCATTGTGAAGATTGCTGCTTCGTTTCCGGACTCCCCAAATGCTTGCTTTAGCATTTCATAGGTTTCCGTAGCCGTTTTGTCGAGTCTTTGGCAAAATTTGATGCACACGCCATTCCGAAATCGCAGGATGGTCGGTGTAATGCACTACCAAAACGCCCGTAACTAAGAAACAAATGCTAATTCGATGATGCCGGCTGGCACACTGATTCACTATGAATGTAGGCCGCACCACCTAGCGGCAGAAGCTCGTACTACATCCGGTTCGCCCTCTATTGACACAGTCTTTAAACTTTCCGATCGCACCTCGTATTATTCGTATTTCAGTATGAATTGCTTAGGCAGCGGACAACTTCATTTCTCCCTTAGGTCAGCACAGGATAATACAAAAAACATATTTTTTTATTCTTTTATTCGTAGACAGCGAACAAACCTCTTCATGTAAGGGTGGGGGTGGGGGAGTGGAGAGAGAAAAGTATTGTAAAAATGTATACAAGAGTTCTCCTCTTACATTTCACTCACTACTGCTTCTCCCCACTGCCAGCTTGTTGCGACAAATATTAAAACTGCCAACAAATAAACAGGATGTCAAGGTTTAGATTAGACTCACCTAAAGAATGTACAGGTAGCGATTAATTTTTATGCGTCATATTCGGGAAGTCTCGAGTTCAAATCTCGACCCGGAGATCGACTATCCTGAATGAGGTTCTTCGTGGTTTTCTTCAGTCCCTCCTAGCAAATGCTGGAATAACTTAAATTAGGCCACGACCACTTCATTTCATATGCTTCCCAAATCATTATTCATTAATCATATCATCTGACGCTACATATGATCTAAGGACAGCTGGCTCATGGTATACGATCCGGTGAATACGGTAGCATTTCTGGAGTATATAAACGCTGTGTCCGCTTCTTAAGAACTCTGCTCCCTGGAGTTATTTATAAAATGTTTATAGTGTATTCATTCATCTTCATAGGTCATAGTACGAATAACCTCGAGTTTTCTTTATCGTCAGCTACCAGTGTCTGTTTTCATACAGGAACAAACTCGCTGCGTTGCTATGCAAATGTCTCCAATAGAAACAGATAATGTTTCCGAATATCTTTAAGGTCGTTAAATAATCGGCATGTCAGTTATTTTATTGACATAAATAAACCTGTCAACTGACTGAGTGATGTCAAACGACTAATCTGTAGTACAACCCTTCGGACTTCCCGATCAGAACTTTGTAAGCATTTATTATCTGTCTCATGCATGCCATATGCCCTGTCTATCTCATACCCCTGGAGAGTAAATTCATGTACCTCCATATTATGCTATTTACTCCAGTCTCCTTAAATTCCGTCCTCTTAGACCCAAATATTCCCCTCAGAACCCCGTTCTCAACCAACACCAACCTATGGTCTTCTCTTAATATAAATGGCCAAGTTGTATACTCATACAAAACAACGGGTAAAAATTGAGGTTAATAACTGTAAACATATTAGTTTGCCTCTTTCGTTGGGTAGCTGGTGCGTTAGTATGACTACATTTTACTTTCTTTCGTCGGTTTATTTCAAGAAGCTACACCAAATGTAGAAGCTACTTAGCGTCGACCAAGATACAACAAAATGAAAATTAGTGTTAATTGGGAAGAACGTTCGAGTAAGTTAAGATGGCTTTAAATTGATCAAAATCGTCAAATAGAACATGTCACAAACATTTAACAAAATAGTTACAAGCAGTTATTTAAATAGTTACTAAGACATCTTCAGAGGTACTGTATAATACCTAGAAAAGAAAGTATTTTTATTACATGTCTCATGCAGTAAATACTACTGTATCTGGTAATTAAAATCTATTATATCGAAACCTATAACTATTGGTAATCTGGCTAGCTTAAGATAAAATCTTCTGCATTAAATTAACATTAAAAAGTATATAAATTAAAAGTTAGCCAAATATAGCCTATATCAACCATAATTTCTAACAATAGTCTTGGTTCTTCATTCACTGTTGTATAGAAATATAGGCCTATAAAATGATTTCCAAAGGAACACTCCACATTGTGTTGTATACACAGGATATGTAATGCTAGCATGCCCCCCACCTTGTACTGAAAGAATGTGAGATTAAGGTTTTATATATTTAACCAAAATTTATTATGTCATGATACATAAATAAATAAGATACATAGCAGATAACGTGTTTCTACGGTATGTGGAGTAATTACCTAGCATAGGCTGGTATTCGGCTTCGTTCTGTGTGGTCTAAGGCCTGTCAGGATACCAGCGAAGGTTCATTGCTCTTATGTGATATGGGGGTCAGTTTATGTATTCATCCGCTTGTGGTTTTTTATAAACCGATGTCGGAAAAGGAGGTTATATTCGATTGTATATTCGATAGTAATGAATCAATTATCCCTGTCTTACAAACAGACGTAATATTGTTCTTTAACATTCATTAGATTGATTTGGGTCCGCAGTGGCTGCGCGGTCTAAGGTGTGGGCCTTGTGCCGCTTGGTCGCTGGGACCGTGGGTTCGAATCCCACTCAAGCCATGGATGTTTGTCCGCGTTTTTCTGTGTTGTGCTGTCCTATGAACAGATACAGGCCTTGCGACGGGCCGATCCCTCGTCCAAGGAGTCCTACCAAAATGTCTATAGATCAAGCCAACGAAAATTTGGACCCGCAGTGCTCAGGCACGTGAAGAACGGGTCGTTCCCAGTATCCCCAGCATCCCAGTAGATTGATTTACTTTTCCAGTACACTTTCTTGCGTAAAGTAAAGCTGTCCCATTATGAGCCATGTAGGCGTTTGGGGGAGAGCTCCTACTCATTATTGACCTCGTCACTAGATGGGAGTGAGTGGTCAGCATCACGCCCCGGCCGGCTTTACCCCCGGGAAAGGACCCCGATACCCATTGTAGAGGAGGCTGGGTGGGCCCCAGAGTCGGTCTGGACGCAGGGTCTAGAGGAAAAATCCTCTGCCCCCGTCGGGGATCGAACCCCGGTCGCCCAGTCGGTAGCTAGTCACTATACTAATTTGTTTAATCGGGATATACGTGTACTTGTTTATAAGTAAGCGGGTTCCATACGCCTAATATTTATCTTACTCTGACGTGTCCCTTACATCGCAGGCCCATATTTAATGATCGGTCTGTTCATTCAAGACACGAAAAGTCCAAACAATAAAATCATATTTATGATAAGCAATAATATTAATTATATAACCATGCTCAACATACATACTCCAGTTACAGTTTATCGTCTCCTGCTATCAGACGTAGGATACGTCACAAATACAACTTGTTATGTTTTTCATTATATTTTATATTTACAATCATATTAATATTTAGTTATTTCCTATGTCAATTCCATACTCATTTGCATAATAACACTTGGAAATTAATTCCACAGATAATGAACGTCTGAATACAGACACCAGATCATTATGAAGACGGAAAATTCTACAAACATACTAAAAGATCAATAAATGCACTGCATTAAAATGTATAATAGTTTTTAAAATAATATAGATTGATAAACCTAAAGATGATGTCATAAACATCGAAACATGTCGTCCAAAAACAAAAATAAAAGCGCTGAATAATGTAATGTCGTACTACGATAAAGGAGCGCCATAAATATAACATAATATACTTTATACTATAAATATTATAATATTTTAACAACATTAGATACAAATATTAATACATTACAGGTGACTCTTTTAATCCATGCTTTCTTTATAAGCATTTCACGTCTCCGTAGTTTTATTTTGGTGTAATATGGAGCATCAGTATCTTATCCGCGGCCATGGTAAAAGCTGCCGCGTAGGTCTACTGAGTTGGTCGCAATGTTTCACTGAGTTCGAAGACTACAGAGTAGGGCATCTCATGGTGTATCGCTCAGAAAATTCACGGCCATGTTTGTGCTTTTTATTATATCTTGTGCGTTTTCGAAACACGCAGCGATTCGTAGAAAAGCGTATAACGAGTCTCCTGTACAAAAAAAGTACCTTACTGATCAAAAAACCGCTGGGATGTACAAATTCATGTACATGTATTGTAATAGATAGGCTTATTGCATCGGACAATGACTTTCGATAGTAAGACTGTGCAGACTATTGATTAAACTTGTGTTAGAAGCTGTGTAAACTCTGAAAAATAATTGGACTTCAGAATCGCAATAAATTATTTAATCAATTTAAACAGTCAAAAATACGTGTGGTTAATAATGTAATCTATATTTTGCATGTAACCACGGTGGTCTAGCGGTTAGAACGCTGGCCTTGTAATCCTGGGGTCTCGGGTTCGATTCCCGGCGGTGCCCGAATTTATAACGTGTGTTGGGCAAGGCCGTGGTCTTGGCAACACGGAGTTTTCCTCCGGGGGCTTCCCCGGTTTCTCCGTGGCATCCCAACAATTACTCCATTCACACACAGAAGAAGGCAATGGCAAACCACTTCTGGATCATCTGCCAAGAAAGTATATGAACAGGTCCCAGTCCGAGAAAAGGATCGAAGGATCCTGTTCATATGGACCTGTCCTCAGACAGAACACTAAATAAATATAAATAAATATTTTGCATGAAGGAAAAAAAAAGTGTGTGACATGTGACAGACGTGTCGACTATTCGGCGATCGATAAACTCAAAGTCTGTATCGCTTAATCACAACAACCGTATACATATTATCTTTCACAGTTTTAACTTTATCAGAGAGGTTCGCAATATCTCGCTGTCTATCTAACGCACTACAAACACTGTATCTATGTGACATAACTCTCTCACTTCATGCTTACTACTCTCTGGTGGCTCAGAATATACAACAATATAAATCATGGGTTTCTGTGTTTTGTTTTAAGGAAAACAATAAAGATTTTTTTAAATACAGATTCTTATTTGCAGATTTTTAACTTGAAAAAGTTTTCAATTTAAATGTCGTTGGTATGTACCCACAAATCCACACGGCGTTCAGCCCACAAGAACAACACCTACGTCTTCACTACCGTGAGGACCTCAAATCCTACGTTTATAAAGAGACCTCCCCTCCAATAACGCTGCATGACACTTTATGGTGAAAGTCTTCCTGCTGTACAGCATTATTCCAAGGTCAATTTCAAATTTACTGTATGGTTACAGTGTTGTTATGTAATTGACGTTCATACGTTTGCCACCCTGGCATAATGCTGAAAAAGCAAAATATGGAGGACAAACGTCGGGGATAATTTTTACCAAAAAAATGTGCCATATAGCGTTATTTAAGGAATGGCCTCAATTTAAGATCCTACCTCAAAGTACGAGCCAATATTTCGTAATCATACAAAACAACGGCTAAAAATTTATGAATTGCAATTCTTTGGTGTCGTTAACTGCAACAATGAAGACAGATCTTACCTGTCACATGGCTGTGGGTATTCCGCGACAGTGGCGCCAATAAAGAGAATTGCCACCGCACGGAGTGCGAGACCAGCGCAAGTCCTCGTTACCATGGCGTCCGGTGTGCTACTGACTGCGTTCGAGGGACTGCAACATATATATTCGCACAGCAACGCTCTCATTGGCTGGGCTTATCACCACGTCTCTAAAGCAACGATGAATTATCAAATAACCAGGTAATGGGGAACTATTTCCCATTTCCTCCTCCCCCAAACACCGACGTCACGAATATTATCTACAAACAATTGCCATATTTATCGACAAGGTGAGCGGTGTTAGTTCAGCCGTTTCTGATGATAAGGATGGGCGTGCGCGGCATTAATTTTCAAATATACAATTATCTTTCTGCGTTTTCTTTGTGCCTGGCTGTCCAAGTTCTAAGTGAGGAAATTTGAAATGGACGTGTTCCTGATATAAAAGCGAATACGAAGTTCGAGTTGCATTTATCCACAGGGAAAAGTGTCCAAAATACATTTCGCAGGAAAATGGGAGGGCCCCAACGACATTCTTGACACTGGAGAAATGTGTACTTTTATAAAACAACTCTGTTAATATCAAATCCCGCAATTAGATATGAACCTGGGTCAGTTATATATTCACAACTGATTGACCTAATATTTACTGAAAAAGTCCCATCCCCTTCTTGGTCTTCAAAGTGGGAGTTTCTCAGGAGGCTTTCTCTCAAAAATTCTGTCTTCATTCCTTGTTTCAACTAGCCGTCTGACTTGTGTGAACAGTGAACTTCTCATAATATTCTAAATTTCTCTCTTACGTCACTCTTATTTTGTCCAAACAATTTTTCTACCTGAGCTAATAAAGTAACAATTTCTGAACTATAAAAAGTCAGCAACTGTAACGGGCGGGAACATATTTTAAATCCTCTCCTGTCTTATTTCATCGTCACTTAGGCGGTGCATCTTGCTTTCACGGACGAGATTTTGAGACCTCAGACCGAGTCAAGGCCGAGTTACGACCGATGTGAAGAAGTTGTTAATATCTGAACAATAGTCAAAAGACATACCTTTTCATCTGAGTGAAGGATATGTTATGTTGGATTATCTATGCATTTGCAGGTTGGCTGTCTTCTGGGTTGTAGCGGCATGTAGCCTCATCGGCCTGATGATGGAAGCAGCAAGGACCTCTGAAACGTCGGTAAACTTCTACCAGACTACATGGCGCTACAACCCAGAAGACAGCCATCTTCAGACTCACCGCCGTGAAAACCTCAAATTCCACTATCTTCACATTTAATTTATAAATCTGGCTTTGAATTCACTGTTTTAGGTCAAGACATTCATAAACAACTATAGTACGTTACTCATATTTCAATATACTAATCAATCAATAGGAACAAATATAGTCGATAATATATCACAAACAAATACATGCATACACACACATATTAACATACCTGCACATATGTAATATAGACTCGTAAATACATAATGTTTATTATTCACTGTCGATGTTGGCTTTCTGGGGGGGGGGGGGGGGGGGGTAATGCCGTGCGAACTTGCAGGCAGATACCAACGTTTCACTTCCATATCAAGGCCGAAGATGGAGCCCTGAGGTTGAAGGCAGCACGAGCTTCCGAAACGTAGGTACCTACCAACAATGTAAGATTTGAGGTTTTCACAGCGGTGAGTATGAAGATTTCTGTCTTCTGGGTTGTTGCGCTGTGTAGTCTGGTAGATGTTAAGCAACGTTTCAGAGGTCATACTGCCTCCGTCATCAGAGTATGAAGATTTCTGTCTTCTGGGCTGTTGCGCTGTGTAGTCTGGTCGATGTTTACCAACGTTCCAGAGGTCATACTGCCTCCGTCATCAGATTATGAAGATTTCTATCTTCTGGGTTGTTGCGCTGTGTAGTCTGGTCGATGTTTACCAACGTTTCAGAGGTCATACCGCCTTCGTCATCAGAGTATGAAGATTTCTGTCTTCTGGGTTGTTGCGCTGTGTAGTCTGGTCGATGTTTACCAACGTTTCAGAGGTCATACCGCCTTCGTCATCAGAGTATGAAGATTTCTGTCTTCTGGGTTATTGCGCTGTGTAGTCTGGTCGATGTTAACCAACGTTTCAGAGGTCATACTGCCTCCGTCATCAGGGCGATGAATCATCGCAACAACCCAGAAGACAGAAATCTTCACCTACCAACAAGTTCACAGACATTAAAATCCAGAATACCAACATCGACATATTAATCGCTTTGAGAACTTCAAATATCCCGTGGTAAAAATATAGCCAACGTTGTGAGTGTGTACGTGTGAACAAATTAATTTAATGTACGTTTCTTTACTTCTAAAGGACAGATATAATATATCTTGTTTTATCATTTAATGGTTGTTTCCAACAATTCTTGTTTAAATAGTTTTGTAACTTAAGTAAACAACAGATAGTTTGGTTTAAGCCTATGCAGTTTGACAGTTATAAAGATACGAACGTGAGAAAAAATTAATTTCATTTAATGTCATGAAAGCCAATTATATTAATAACAAAATCCTGTAATGAGATAAACAGTTAAATTTTCCTCCTACTGTAGGCATAGGATAATATTTCTCGAGTAATGTCTGTTCCTCCTTACCTATCACAATTATCTGCTTAAATCGAGAACCACTTAGGATTTCGTCTCGAAACTGATTATACTATCTCATGAAAAGAAAACAGCATGTTCTATTTATTTTTCTGTTTGCCTGTTTTTCCAGTCACTCTCATTACGTACAGAACAGCACAACATAGGACGTGGACAAACATCCATGTTGAAGCGGGATTCGAACCCACGATCCCAGTAGCCCAGTTGCCAGGACCCACACCAAAGATCACACGACCATGGTTACCGGTACCACTTGCCCGATACGTTCGGCCGAAGTTGATCTTGAAAGGTGAATAGACAAGGATGCGGAAAGAAGCGGTCCAGGCCCTTTTCTTGTACGATCCCAACATTCGCCTAGCTATTTTTAGGGAAATCAGGAACTGCGCAATTACAGTACCGGATAATCCGATTGAAATTCAAACAGTGGATGTCCCTAATACAAGTCTAGATTATTACCGGCATACTATGATGTTTATGATTTATCATCTTAGTGAACACTGTAATGTGGCTCCATAAAGGCGGGGAATTTCTTGATCGCCTAAGCGACTATCAGTTTTAGAACAATGTAGATACCGTAGCTTTAGAAGACGCACAAAGATAGTCAACAGAAAGGGACTTTCTAGGTTTTCAATCTCACAGAAGTCTGCAATAAGATAAATGTATCCGGGTAGGTCTTGTAAATGCGAAGTCAGTTTCCAAATCAGGTCCCTACGCAACTGTTTTTCAATCGGCACGCGAAGCATCAAAATAAATACTTTTTCCTGTCAGGTGTAAATTGAGATTTCCAAACAGACCACGAGAATAGCCCAGAGGAAAGTAGAGACCAACATTAGAGTGCACCTGAGTTTTAATTTCATGACAACAATTTTAATACAAATGCACCTTCAGGATATTTAAGAAGTCCTTCCTGCTATAAGGATACACACACTCTTCTGTGACGTCTATTCTGTTTGAAAAGTGTTGACTTTGTATGACGTAAATATCTCAGACATCCGTGTGACCGTCAAAACAAACTTTTGCATTGAAAGAGTACCTATGTTCAAATATAGGTAAACTGTGAAATTTAAATAACATAAAAATGGAAAGGTGTACCCCACTCCAAATTGGAACGCTTGTATTTTTCGGTGTGACTTAAGCCACTCTTTATTCCTCAGTGACTTTGATGTTTATTTATTGTACATACATAGACCTGCATATTTTCATACATTTCAATAAATATACACAAGACCAAAAAGTGTTTCACAGTAAAAGTCTTACGCATCTTAATAGATCTATCTTTTACTAACGTCAAATGTTTAGTTATGTCGACCGACTTTGAGAAAAAATATAAATCCCATTTGAACTGTATGTGAAATATGTCCCACTACGTGAGATTCTTACCACGGTGACAATGATGATGCTCTTTTGTGTTCTGGCGCCGTGTGGACTGATCGATGGATGCCAACGTTTTGGAGATGCGTGCTGTCCCCATCTTCAGTGCTAAAGTGACTCACTTTACCGAGCAGTCCACACGGCGCCAGAACTCGAAAGATCATCTTCATCATCATCTCGGGCAACATAAACCACTGGTATAGATGCCCAATATCAAATCTAATCTAAATCCATTACAAGGACAGGTGCGATGTTATTATTTCCATAAATAAAGTTTGTCCCACTATACGCCATGTAGGCGTTTGGGGTGAGGTGGTATAGCTCCTCTCTTCCTTGACCTCGGCACTAGATGGGGGTGAGTGGTCAGCATCACGCCCCGGCCGGCTTTACCCCCGGGAAAGGACCCCGGTACCCATTGTAGAGGAGGCTGGGTGGGCCCCAGAGGCTAGAGGAAGAATCCTCTGCCCCCCGTCGGGGATCGAACCCCGGTCGTCCAGCCCGTAGCTAGTCACTATACTGACTGAGCTATCCCGGCTCATACTATATAACACAGCCTTTTAATTCTTTTATCCGATGCAGAAGCATCTGTCGAATTATGCTAAAGGAAGCATGAAGAAATCTGGGGTTAAAGCAACACTAAATTCCAGCAACATTCCCTTTCCAATTCAAAAAACACCAAAAGTCTCACTTGAAGAGAAATACTTTAACTTGATTGGTCAACTTTATCATAGCAATACTAGGACTCGGCAATGTAAGATTTTTCTAACGATTATGTACCTAGAAATTCCGCTTCATTGGTATTCTGCCACTCGAACGTAGATTTTACAAGTAGGTGTCAGCAGCTAATGGAGATTAGTGAGGAGGAAAACACTAACATTTTGAAAAACAATACCCCAGTACAAACTTAGGTAATTAACGACTCCTAATCAGAGGAATGCGGTATGTGGGTCAGGACATCTGTACCTTCAGGAATTATCCGTCCCTGTCGAAGGAGGGAAATTTCATTTTCATCACATTACAGGATCTTTGTCATTAATCTGGTTGATTTTTATAACTTCAAAGAAAATTAAGTCTTTCATAAATTCCTGTGTTGTAGTGTGATGCTTTAAAACAGCGACTTTCATTTAGGACGATTACAAAGTGTAAGTTATAAAACTAATCTATACCTTACGCTTACAATTCAGAAATGTTGATAAAAAATATAAAAAATTAACCTTGTACAAAATGGCTTCATCTATGCGCATTATGTAGAGTCTATAAAAAAATAATGGATTATTGTGATTTGTGAGTTAGGAAGAGCGTTATAGAAATCGATTGTGGCCAATTTTAGAGCACATAAATCAGCGTAGGTCCTCAGATAAATCACAATAAAGCCCACGATCAACTTATATCAAAGAATACATGCGAGCCAGACAGTTTCCTAATATAAAACAGGAATGACATGTGAGTCCGCGACTCCTCTGTATCAGCGAGCTGCAATCCAAAATTTTCGTTAAGGAAACAACGCTTCGTGGTAAGCGACGTATACACGACCTGATGGGATTACCGTTCAGTGTTATACGTGAAATTAACTTGTTGGGTAATCAATTGTACTGTACACGTGCTGCAGGCCTCACGAGGAATGAGGCAATTCTAAATTTATGAATAATGTATACAGAATCAGTCTAATTCTTTAACGTTTGGGTGAATAATATGCACCGGTGGTAATAAAAAATTTGTTCACCACGGAAAGGTATCCAGGTAAGCAATAGAAAATGATTTGTGGCACTAAATAAAAACAGAAAATATTCACAAAAACTAATTAAAAAATGTGTGTTGACTCCCAGAAACACTTATGATCTGCCATCGTAAATATATAAATAGTGTACGGTTTAAACCGCAACCTAACAAAAATCACGTAATGCGGGTAGAAAGAAAATTAAATGAGAAGCAGGTCGATCTCTAGGAAGTACTCTTTCCAAGCCTCCGTCGTGAAACTCGAGGTCATCCTGGCTGCTAGGCCGCTGCTCACGCGAGTTGCGCAAAATCTGTGCAGGTGCAAAACGTTCATTTATTCTCGCATCAAAATCGCCAACTGATGTTCGTGAAGCATTTATCAGTGTTTAAGGAAGTACCGAATAAGACAATACATCGACTGGTAACAAAATTTTGACACACAGCAAGTGTCTGCGACAGAAATCATGTCCGGCATCGGATAATTTTGACAGGAGACAGATCGCTGCCCTCAAAATGTTGGGGCGACGACCCACATTTTCTAACAAATGTTTCGTTGTGTTGCCTTCGTGAGCGCATTGCTGAACGTGGCCTTTCGTAATCGCAGCGTCCACACCTTACCCCGCCAGGTTTCTTATTGTGGGGATTTCTCAAAGAAACAGTTTATCGGAATAACTCATGCAGCTCGGAGTACTTGAAACACAACGCGAATTGACTGTTGCGAAAACACCCAGATACACTTAACAAAGTTTCAGGAAACACGATGAAAATGGTGGGTGCTATCTTTCGCGTTTTAAATGAAACACTCTGTACACACACACTCATATATATATATATATATATATATATATATATATATATATATATATATATAAAATGTAGATTACGATATCAATATTTTTTCTAACAGACATTACAGAGATCTGGTGACCTGTGTGAACGTGATAATGACAGGAATTTATGAATAATATTGCAAATTGTTGAGAAAATTAATAAAAATTGTGGATTTTATTACGAAGATAACCGATATGCCGCCTTGCACATCAAAATGCTTGAAGTAAGTTAGTTACGAAAAGAAAAAAAATCAAAAGTTGTAAATGCATTGTTCATATATTCTGGCCAAAAATTTTGAAGCATCGTCTACACGTACTATTTTTAAGTCCGGTAACCGAACATCGACTGTCAGTGCACACATAATTCCTCAAGTTTCTCCATTCGACACCCGGTTTAATTTTCGCGTTTTCCCTCTTTCTCTTTATGATTATCTCTTCTCTCACTTCTTTTTATCTCTCTTCTACGTTCTATCTCACTTCTTCTTGTATGTCTTTCTACCTTTTCTCTCTTTAATATCTATTTCATCATCATTTCTTCCCAATTCATTTCTCTTCTTTACTTCGTTCTCTCTCTATTGACGTTTCTTCATTTTTGTCTCTTTATTTCATTTTCTTCTCTCTCTTGCATCCTTTTTTTAAAAAACTCTCTTTTGAAGAATCTCAGGACGAGCACAGACTGCCGGCGTCATAGCATCAAGCCAGCTCCACTAGGATCGATCTCGAACCAAGCGATATTCGATGTTCTTACGCCGAAAAATAGTCGCCGAGTAGTCTGGTACGAGTTTGTCGGTGTTTTAGAAGTGCTTGCTGTCTCCATCAACTCATCGCCCTGATGATGGACGCAGCAAGTGCCTCTGAAACGTTGGTAAACTTCTACCAGACTTCACGGCGCAATAACCCAGAAGACGGCCTCGGACTTGTTCCAGATACGCAGACATTGGGAATCCTCTTAAAACCCGATTATGCAGTCCAAACTATTTCTTGATGTTATAGTCAATTTGACCTTGAGGAGCAGACAAGGAATAGTATTGAGGAAGTCTTCGTTGACACTGATCATGTAACATTTCTTGAGATACTAGTGCTAATACAGACCGCAAGATGCCCTGTAGCCGGTATGTCAACATTTGACTCAGAGAAATGTTGCGTTAGTAAAATGAATGAAACCTCACAGCATACCCAGAATAACTTATACAATACCAAGGTACAGGAAAAAGGCACTTGGCGAGTTCTCTACAAAGATGTAAATTTCCCATTTCGTGACATTCTTACCGGGGATTTAGGTACAGTACTCGAAGAATAATTGTAACGTTAACACAACTTACCAATACAGCGAATGATTACATTTGACTCTCCAATTTCCTTCCAAATACAACACGCGACACAGTTTTTTTAATTATTTAATTTTAAATAAAAAAGCATGGGATCTCTTGCGTCGGAAACAGTAACTTGGGATACCTGAGTGTATATGTGAGGATAATATTTGAGTGAGTCATAAAGATACAGGGTGTGAGAATATGGGTATGAATAATCATGTTCAAGATATCGTCTATTGGAGGGAGTTCTTGTAAACATGGTAATGAACTTTCGGTTTCTGTAAAAGGCGAGGAATTTTTTCACCAGTTCAACGATTCTTTGCCGCTCAAGAAGGATTCTGCTTCATGGAAGAGGGTTAGCAACCCACGGCCATTCAACATGTTTTCTGCGGCCCGCATACGTTTTTATGCTATTGTATCATTCTGCATGACAAAAAAGTTATAGTGGAACCACGGTTCCGGAGAATTTGACGTAAATACGTCTATATAGAAAGGAAGTTTATATATTGGCTTTATTCTAAATATTTCCTTTATACATGCTTTATAATTAATTAAAGTTTAAGTAAGACATTACTGCCCACCTTGAATTAGTTACGCTTAAGATTGGTCTGTGATAGCTGAAATATGTTATAAAATTTGTACATTTTAGAGTATCAACATATCGTGCAAACACCATATCTATACAAGATTTTGATCTAGTAGTACTACATTGAGGATTTGACATCAACATTAAGCCAAACGTTTCCTCCTTCTTTAAATCAATATTAAAATCTCCTGTCAATATTATCGGCATTGTATTAGGATCCTCTGTGGCCATAACTGAAAATATCTTTGTATAATTTCTCAAATGATTCAAAATAAATCTCTTACAATCATCAATAGGTATGTGGTTACAAATATAACTCGCAACCGCATTATTTTCAATACCTAGTAAACAGATGACGTTTCCTAGGTAACCATCTTACACATTTTCCTTTCAATTTTTCGTCACACTTTTTTGCGGAATGACATTGACCCTAAAATATAGACGTATTTACGTCAAAAAATTGCTACAGTCAAAGTCGGTATAAAGAACTAATTAAGTATTTAAAATCCAGTGATAAGAATAGGCCATTGTATCTCCTGCATTAACATCCAACAATCTGCATTACGCCCACAGAGCGCAGCTACTGGTTACATAAGGTTCTCATAACAGACAATGAAGATTTCCTTAAACAGCATTAACCAGTTTATCTTTGTAATAGAGACGCTTTGTATTTCCTTTGCAGTACGGATATAATTTTAAACATTATTTAGATTAAATTCGTGCTTCAAACGGTTAATACGGAAAACTTATCAAAGCAACTAAAGGAAACGCTTTAGCAGTAGGCCTATGTGTAAACCTGTTTGCGATATAAAGTTAGCGGCATTATTAATTAGTTACCATTAAGTCTCAATAAATCGTCCTCATTAATAACCCGTCACTCGGCGAGACACTAAGAAAGGGTGAATGACTCCCAGTCTTAAGAGGTGAGAATTCGTGAGTTCTTACACGTACAGGATAATCGAAAATTTACGTAACCCACTCCTAACACCTGTTCTACATGACAACAAATAAATTACACTGGAAATAAAAATACACAATGCTTTTTAAATTTTGAAAAATGTTTCTCAGGGACTTTCGTGGATAGCGTTTTCACGAAGTTTGACGTATATCGTCCAAACTATCGTTATCACCGAAGGTCGACAGGAATGGTTTCTGTCCAGCACACTTCCTATTGTACGGAAACGTTCACCAGACGAGATAGTGTCGATTTGTTTGGCACGGGAAAATTAGGAAACGTATCCCTAAAATCATTCTAGCAAGTTGAGTAAGAACGAGACACCAGGTAACGTTCGACGATGAACACTCATTCCACTTCTAGAAAAGAATCCTTCCACTTCGACTGTTGAAAGACAACTGACGCACTGGAGCCAGCAATTTGCAACACGACGTTAACCGTATGGGCTCTTTCATAGCCACAGCGATGTTCTGTATTTATTCATCCAATCATTTTTTTAATTGCAATTATCAATAAATTTTAATATGGACAGCTTGGCTTTCCGACCACTCTTTACCTGAACAGATGGCGATACTCTGAACTATTTTATTATCACAAGCGAGCTCTACTACTCTGTGATTCAGTCGTTACCCAAACTTTCGTATTTGGAAGTGCCTCGTTCCAATCTCGACTTTCCTTAGTTTCTCGAAGTATATAATTCTCTGAAGATTTCCGTCTTCTGGGTTGTTGCGCTGTGTAGTCTGGTCGATGTTAACCAACGTTTCAGAGGTCATACTGCCTCCGTCATCAGCGCAACAACCCAGAAGACGGAAATCTTCATACTCACCGCTGTGAGAACCTCAAGTCTTACATATATAATTCTCTGTTGGTAGGCGATCAGTGACATACTGCACGCAATACAGCTTATTATGTCACGTGATCAAAGAACGGCTAACAAGATTCGCCGAGATCTACGAGAACGTGAGAGCTTTTATGCTCAGAATTATTTATCGTTCCTACGTACCACACGAACTTGACAAGAAAATTTAACTGAGATTTCCATTTTACATTTCTCGATCATTTTTCCTTTCAAGATGATTCTTCTGGTAACTAAATATATTTTGAGTACCGATTAGACCAAAATGAATTGAGTAATTCCTGGAATAAACCAAGTAGAAACTTTCACCGTGCAAGTTACACACAGTTGCTATCTCTACCAAGCAAATCGTGTTTCCACACTTCAACGAATTTACGACAAAGAAATGCAGCGGAACTATAATAAAAATACCAACATAGTCACTGTGTAAAGTTCTTGTTGTTGTAATTCTGAAGCGAATATCGAATCTGAGGTTCTCAAGACGACGATTAAGTATCTCCTGGGTCGTTGCGCCGTGTAGTCTGCAGAAATTTACCGACGTTTCAGGGGAGCTTGCTTCCTCAATTATCAGATCACCTTAATGATGGGAAAAGTAAGCACCTCTGAAATTTCAGTAAACTTCAACTAAATCAGGGTTTTTCTTAGAATGACGTTGGTGTTAGATTCACTTATACGTTGTAATGGGGAGATTTATCAATGATCAAAAATATTTTTGTTTAAAATTGTGAATTAACTTGTCCTTAAGCCGTGTTTCATAATTATAATTGTTCGTATCTCTATGGTAGTTGCTGCATTTGAAAGCAGACTTGAATATCATAACGGCATTAGTAATAAATCCTTCCTCACATAAAACGTGACCCTTATTGACTGGCGTCTTCAGCCCTAACTCTTCACTGTCAGTCCAGGAACATCAAATTGTTGTGTCATGGAAATTACGTTTCTTCCATGTAAGTTATTGGCACACCTTCTCTGCACACCTGCATATTCCATATGAACCCTAACATTAAATTCCCGACGTCACTTTTCGATTGTACACTCTGCTTATCAAATTATAGCCCACTTTCTTTATGGGACCCGAAGGTTCATCACCGTATTCACAAAAGCCCGCCACCGTACTCTGTCCTGAGCCAGCTTCATCCAGTTCACTCCATCGATTCCTGTCTCCCTAAGGTCCATCTTAACCTTATCCTCCCACCCACGCCGAGGTCTTCCCAGCGGTCTCCTATCCTCAGGCCTCCTAACCAATACCTTATAAACACCCCTCCCCTCCACCATGCGTGCCGCGTGTCCCGTCCATCTCATCCTTCTCGATCTAATTACCACAACAACATCAGGTGAGGAGTAAAGGCCGTGAAGCTCATCATTATGTAATTTTCTCCATGATCCGTCCTCCTCCCTTTTAGATCTAAATATTTTCCTCAAAATTCTGTTCTCAAAACCCTCTATGTTCCTCCTGAACGTGACAGACCTATACAGCACAAATGGTAACATTACACTTTTGTGTATTTTAATCTTTAGATTTTTATAAGAGGCGGGAGGAAGAAAGAGTTTGGACTGAATGATAGCAAGGATTCTCTGAATGTAATCTGCTCTTAATTTCGTCATAAATGTCATTCTGACTCTTCAGTGTCGTCCCCAAGTACTTGCATTTTGTAACATTTTCAAACGATTCATTATCTGCCCTTATATTCTGATTCTGTCCTGAATTCTGATGCCGAGACATGATCATATACTTTTTAATGCATTTATTTTTAGACGAGATTTCCGTTTCAGAACATAACTGATGTAATGCTTCCCCGTCAAACAACTGCCTTCGAAATCGGCAATTGCTTTGAAGAAAGCTTAAACCCGTTTACCACACGCAAATAATACACTTATCAAAATAGAGTAAGTGTGTTATTTATTCGAAATTATATAAATATTTTTCATTCAAATCTTACAAAACTTAGTAACCTCTTAACTGATATTAGATACATCGTGCACTCTGAAAAGTAATTTAAAATACTCTTACTTTCAAACCATAGGTAGGTAATGTATGATATAAAAACTACCAGCGAAATCTTTACAGTGTTTCCAGTGGCTGCGCGCGCAGAATCACGATGTTCACTCACGCACTACTACCCTAAGGGCGATGACGGTCCCAGATGCGTGATGGTTGCTTCGTGAGGTTAAGTTTACCCCACATTACCCAAATATGAAGTGCGTAGCAACTCAAGAACAGCTAAACGAATTTAATTAAATTACTGAAATTTATGTTTAATATCCAATTCCAAATAAGGTCTACAAAAAACAAGGGCCACTTTGACGAGCTTTTGCTTACGTACGGAATCCTCAGTCGATGAATCCGTACTTGGATAACCGCAATCAGACATGCAACTACGTGGACACATATTCATTAATCCCCTGTGATGACGTCACCGCTCAGTTAGACAGTTCCCAGACACCTTGCACACACACACACACAGAAGCCACTGATCCGAAAACAAATCCTACGTCACTGGTGCCATTCGCAAAGAACGAACTCTGACAAACGAGCTAGAATCGTTTACATTACGTGGACATTTCTTAACTTGTTTTATGTAAATCATTTTAGCGCGTCACAGACACACCTTAACATTACTGTGTTTTCAACTAAATCCAATTACATTACACCAATACACATAAAATTAAATTCCCTCTATAGAGGTCAGTACACTCCGCAGCGAAAGCTATTATTAAGATTACCTCACTAATCCAGTTCTAAAATCAAAAGTATGTGTGACATCACACATCTTTCCTATTACAGTAAAACCCCTCTAGTTGGACACCCCTATATCCTGGACACCCCTCTATATTGGACACTTTTAATTGGAACCGGCGAATATCCTATAATTGTACATGTCCACAACATCCTATATCTTGGACACCCCTTTATCCTGGAACTTGAACACCCCTTTTGTTGTAAGTTGGACAGGTTCATGCACTTAGCTTCAATGCTTTTATGGGAAACATTTACAGTTAGTATTTTGTTGCTTTGAATTTCAGACTGATGAATGCCTTCTACCTGAGGATTAGCTTATGGTTGAGGGTGTGAGACTTTGAACACATCAATGAAATTATTTTGTTGAACCTTCACTGGACTACAGTACGTATTACTGGTACAGTTTTAACTTTGTCAGTACTGTGCTTGCAACTGAGTTAAACAGTGTTAACAGAAATTGGAACGGTGTGCTTTCGCTCATAACTAACAAGGAATGTTTGAAACTTTATTCGAATTGCGGCAAAAATTAGAAAGAGGATGGACAAATTCAAAGATAAAAGCAAAAAATCAGTGTCTTGTGATGGACTTTTTTACAAGAAATAAGTGACATCTTATGTTGAGCTACTGCCGTAAGTACAATTAAAAAGAATACATTCTGAACATTTAAAATTTCATTGAGGCTGGGGTGTAATGTGCAACCACGAGAGTGGGTTTCAAAAGATTATTATTATTGTCAATAATTCTTAATTCGAGCAAGCCTACAGTAGTTAGATTATGCAAGTAAATAGATTATATTGTCGGTAAACGTAAAGTATCAGTGCCCTTCCCTTTGAGCTTATCCATGCAAGTTTAATTTAGTGAAAACAAAATTTGTAAAAATTTAATTTACTCTTTTGATTTTTCTTATCAGTGATTTCCTTTTTGGGAAGGGCTCCATAATACTTTACAATTACCACATTGTTATTAGACCACAATTTTAAATTATGATTTTCCCCTTTCCCTCTATCCTGGACACCTCTGTAAGTTGGACACATTATTGTGGAACCGCAAGTGTCCAAGTTAGAGGTGTGGTGTCGATACAATATGTCCTGTAAATAATTAATATCAAATAAAACATTTGGTGTATCAAAAAATACGGTTGTCTAGGGACAAAACAGCTGTGAGCACGTAATTCCATGCCCTTTTATCAGGTGTTTTCAAACTTGTCAAACATGGGTTTACATTCCCCCCTACTTTATTGAAACTTGCTGTTTCACACATTACTCAATACTTATCTTCAACCAAATCAGTCACTAGAGAGATGTGTATTGCTTTCGGTTGTTTAATCCTGGTGATAGGAATTTGTCTCGCTGGAGATACCCGAGGCTGACGTCACAGAACTCGAGAATTTCCCGATAGTAGAATTCGATTTTGCCACATTCTGAGGGCACGTTTAGGAACTATCTACAGATTCACTTGTTTATCGGAAAGTGATTGTTGACAGAACAGCATACACTAGAGGACCTTGACTCTGTATTCCAGAGTGATTAATAAACGCAGTGTACAGCCTACATTTATGTTGAAATATCTTCTTTACCAATTAGTTTCTCTGATAATAATCATTTTTAAAAGATAAAGTCAGCGACTTACTTAGATAACTTTAGTTTCTAACTACACATATCGCGTGTGCTCAATGTCTTCTTCTTCTTCTTCTTCTTCAACACCCCGAGACCTGTGTGACAGGTAATGAATGAAAACGGCAAGTTATCGAAATAGATCGAGAGAAACGTCCAACCTCGTAAATCGAGCCGATTTCAAAAGTCTCGGTTCCAATCGCCCATCACTAATTTATCTCTAAGTATCGGGATTCAATTTTTATTACTGAGATCCGCATGCATTCCTCCAAGAACTCATCAGTAAGACGCGTCCTACTTCTTGTTTGCTTTCATTAAACTGACTGCCAAATACTCACAACATTAGCATTAAGATTTCTGTCTTCTGTTTTGTTGCGCCGTGTAGTATGGTAGATGTTTACCAACGTTTCGGAGGCAGTATGATGTCCGAAACGTTGATAAACATCGACCAGACTACACGGCTCAACAACCCAGAAGACAGAATTCTTCATACTCACCGCCCTGATGATGGAGGCAGTATGACCTCCGAAACGTTGGTTAACATCGACCAGACTACACGGCTCAACAACCCAGAAGACAGAAATTTTCATACTCTGATGATGGAGGCAGTATGACCTCAGAAACGTTGGTTAACATCTACCAGACTACACAGCGCAACAACCCAGAAGACAGAAATCTTCATACTCTGATGACGGAGGCAGTATGACCTCCGAAACGTTGGTTAACATCGACCAGACTACAAAGCGCAACAACCCAGAAGGCAGAAATCTTCATACTCTGATGACGGAGGCAGTATGACCTCTGAAACGTTGGTTAACATCGACCAGACTACACAGCACAACAACCCAGAAGACATAAATCTTCATACTCATCGCCCTGATGATGGAGGCAGTATGACCTCTGAAACGTTGGTAAACATCAACCAGACTACACAGCGCAACAAACCAGAAGACAGAAATCTTCATACTCATCGCCCTGATGACGGAGGCAGTATGACCTCTGAAACGTTGGTTAACATCGACCAGACTACACAGCACAACAACCCAGAAGACAGAAATCTTCATACTCATCGCCCTGATGATGGAGGCAGTATGACCTCTGAAACGTTGGTAAACATCAACCAGACTACAAAGCGCAACAACCCAGAAGACAGAAATCTTCATACTCACCGCTGTGAACACCTCAAATCATACAACATTAACATTGTACGTTTCCTAGTCTCAGGACATTTTTGGGGGAAAAGCGTATTTTTAACAGAAATCAGTAAATAATAAGTCTTAGAATTCGGTAAATTCCAGTTGCAGGTTAGTTGCTGTGGTAGCAATTTCCTCTGATAAAGGAGAAAAAACATTATATTAACACATCGCTTTCCTTGGACCTGCAAAATTTATCATTCAATTCCTCAGACAGAGTCTCGATGTCGTTACTTTTCACTTCTCTTAATCGTGTGCCACACTTTCATTCCCACCCAATAAACTTTGGAAGTGATAACAGTTTGTTAGCTTTCAGGCCAGTTCACTGAGCTGATTCATTTAAAATTGTCACTACGTCCGCTAAACATGGTCAGAACATCATTCGCACGTACCTGGTTAATTTCTTCAGTTAAAATAATTGTATTTAGTCTGCGGGTTTCTTTAAGTGTCATCTCTTTCCATCTACCATAACTAAGTAACAGATAAAATTTCAACCCACGTTGATGTAACATTTCCTATTCACAATAAACCAATAAGTAACTACCCGAAATTTAGCAGGCGTTTCATGGGACACTCTGTATATCCCATGTAAATGTTTTAATGTTGTAAGGCACTTAGAACATAAATAAACTCATTTTTAATAGAGAATGAATAAAAGTAATAATTATTAGGTCACATTGGTAGTGATATCTAAGATTCTGAACCCCTAAGATACTTCGTGGAGTCAATGTTCCTATTTTTCTTCACATACTAGGTAGACGCCATCACTGTCCAATATTCCTCTCAAATGTTTAAAAAAATAATTGCTTCATAATTAATTCTGAATCGGAACAGGCCAGACGACCCAATCTATGAATGTGAAGTAGAAGAATATCCTTCATAAACTGATACTTTCTCGTTCACAGTAGAGAAACCGCATGTACTTTATATTTGGATGGGAATGCTAGTTTCGGAAGTTAACAGTTTTATTATAGGCTACCAAATGTCCACTGCAAACATGGCTTAATGCTTGTCTGAGTGCCCTGAGAATACCAGAATTAGGAAATCATGTACGAATTAATTAATTAAAAATACTGTTCTTACATTTTCGGCATATCTACAAAGCATATTCAGTCAGTGAAAATAAGTGAGATAATTACCAAGATTTTAACAACTAAAAATAGCCAAAAATAAATGAGATCCTTGAATAAAACAGGATTCATATCTAAATTCCTCATATGTGGACATTGCTGTATCATGACGTGTGATACATACTTTAGGTTCTACTCTAAACTGAATATCCTGTTTAAATTATGACGTATTGTTATCGGATTGCCAGTTAAACCCTTTATGGGTCAAACAAGTACATAGTATCCAAGAGATAACAATGGAATGATACAACACAAATGTCCTCAACTCTTTGCTAATCTGTGATCACGTGATATCACAGATAAACTTCGAAATTCAGATGTACCGTTATCTCTAATATATCTCTTGCGTCTGAAAATCCAAACAACGTGAGCCGATTTTATGTCTGAACAAAAGTCTACCTCAGAATGGCTACCTGAACCACAAAACCATTGAGAGAAAACATTTTAGGAGTCTAAGACCCTCTTCTCTGAAACACGTTTTCATGGGTGCTGCTGCTTCTTGTTTTATTCAGTGACGCTACATCACGTTCTTCCTCTAACCTCTGCGTCCAGACCGGGGTCTGGGGCCCACCCAGCCTCCTATCCAATGGGTACCGAGGTCCATCCCGGGGGAGTGAAGCGCTGGGCATTAAAGGATTCAAATCAATGTTTGAAACAAATGGCTGGCCCAGGCAATTTATCGAGGCATTAAATACAAACCCGGGAGTGTACCAGACAATGCAGGACAGAGGTTTTAACACGCATTTCGCCGATGTGTTTTACGCGGTCAGAGTACCTTTTTCTTGTAATAACATGGCACTATGTATGATGAAAAATAGTTCCCTGATATCGGTCTTTGGCAGCTGTTCAATACGAAGAACGTCAAATCAAAAAACTAGGATGAGTCTTACTTATAAACTCTAGGAGAGAAATAAGCTATTGGCAACAACAGAAATAAATCACGATAACGAAATATTACTCATCCATAAGACGTGTCAAATATCTCGCCTGATTGTGTTAAAGAAAATCATTAAATCATTTAAATATCTGTAATAGTCCTAATTTGGTATTAGCATATTCTAGAACTGTCAGAGTGTTTCAATAGATTGTCCTATAATATTGCGACTCACGGGTGGATTAGAAACGTAGAACGTGGCCTCAGGTCTGGAAAAGATTAAGAACCCCTTTTGTAGTACATCTGGTCATTCTAGTTCAACCACAAAAAAAAAATGTCGGTCAACTTTGTGTTGCGATTTCATAGCAGGTTGGTTGACAGGTGACAATGTAAAGTAATGTGAAATTTCAAGCTGACGTTAATGAGACTTTAATTAATTCACTTAACCATCAGACACCTGCGACATTTAAAAGTGGCATAATAATTCAATTCAATTGTTTGTTATTAGTGTGCTGTATTGACAGCCAGAAGGTCAATTACAGATACAGCACAGGAAAAGAAAACAAGAGCACATTAATAAACACAGAAAGGTAACAACAAAGCGATTATAAAAAATTTCATGGGTGTAAATGACACGGTGGTCTAGCGGTTAGAACGCTGGCCTTGTAATCCTGGAGTCTCGGGTTCGATTCCTGGCGGTGCCCGAATTTATAACTTGTGTTGGGCAAGGCCGTGGTCTAGGCAACACGGAGTTTTCCTCCGGGGGCTTCCCCGGTTTCTCTGTGGCATCCCAACAATTACTCCATTCACACACAGAAGAAGGCAATGGCAAACCACTTCTGGATCATCTGCCAAGAACGTATATGTACAGGTCCCAGTCCGAGAAAAGGTTGGAAGGATCCTGTTCATATGGACCTGTCGTCAGATAGAACACTAAATAATAATAAGATGAGGTGGTCTAGCGGTTAGAACGCTGGCCTTGTAATCCTGGGGTCTCGGGTTCGATTCCCGGTGGTGCCCGAATTTATAACTTGTGTTGGGAAAGGCCGTGGTCTAGGCAACACGGAGTTTTCCTCCGGGGGCTTCCCCGGTTTCTCCGTGGCATCCCAACAATTACTCCATTCACACACAGAAGAAGGCAATGGCAAACCACTTCTGGATCATCTGCCAAGAACGTATATGAACAGGTCCTAGTCCGAGAAAAGGACGGGAGGATCCTGTTCATATGGACCTGTCGTCAGACAGAACACTAAATAATAATAAGATGAGGTGGTCTACCGTTTAGAACGCTGGCCTTGTAATCCTGGGGTCTCGGGTTCGATTCCAGGTGGTGCCCGAATTTATAACTTGTGTTGGGCAAGGCCGTGGTCTAGGCAACACGGAGTTTTCCTCCGGGGGCTTCCCCGGTTTCTCCGTGGCATCCCAACAATTACTCCATTCACACACAGAAGAAGGCAATGGCAAACCACTTCTGGATCATCTGCCAAGAACGTATATGAACAGGTCCCAGTCCGAGAAAAGGATGGAAGGATCCTGTTCATATGGACCTGTCGTCAGACAGAACACTAAATAAATAATAAATGACATTTATATATAAAGGCAACTTTCTACTGAATACGTACATCAATAACTTTGAAATAATAGTCCAAATAAATGAAGTTACATTAAAATGAGAAAAAAATATGCAAAGTAAACAAGATACTAGATCAGATAATTTATATAAATAAAATGATAACACAGAGTCAGATAATGGTCATAAGAGGCGGGGAGAAAGGGGAATATACTAAATTATGCAATTAATATTTAACGTATGGATAGCAACTGCTGTTGTAGATCGCGATTAAGATAAACAATTCGACTGCAGTCGTTGGGAGATTTAATGACACGGAAGATTTTGATATCATCAGCGGAAAGTACTCGAAAACCAATTAAGGAATTTTGACTTCTGATAAACCGACGGAGAATTGCCAGACACATGACATTTGTTACAACAGCGTCCAGGCTGGCGAAAACGGCGATACTGCACATAATAACAATAATATCGATAATACTCGAGACTATTACTAATGGCCTACTTCAGAAGTTCAGGATCCGAGGCGAGACAGTTGTCTGCCTTCTTAATTATTTTAACTAATTTTTAAAACATCTTAACTAGTTTAGAAGGCACGGTAGTAATAAGGAATAGTTATGTACAGTAACGACTGTGGTCGTGAAAACCTGGTGTTAGACGGCCACAGGTCACTGTATAAATAACTCAACCAAATATATTCATATTCTTATAATTTTACCATTATTTGCACCAACATCAGGAGAACGATTAAGTGATTGTCCAAGTGCAATAACGTCGAATGCGTGTTAAAACCTGATGAAGGCCACATTGGGCTGAAACACATTATTAAAAAAAAACTGTGAACAGTAACTGTATGAACGTGACTGAAAATAATCAACAAGTGTCTGTCAAAGGACATTTTTACCAAGCAAAAACCGGCTTCAACACCATGGATAACGCTGCGATAAGAAAACTTTCTTGGCGTTCTGTAATTTTCATTTTCCTGCTCACCGCCAGTACCAGTCACAATAAATGATGTTACAGTAACTAGTTAATCCAGTTTAAGTTAAAGTCTTTGCTTTTGAGACTCGGCTGCATGCAGTAACCACAAATGTGTTAATAATCTCCGGGGGAAAAACACAAAATGACACATGTCAAAACCACAAAATTAAAATTAATTTATAAATATTTTACCTGCAAAAGATAACACAGTAGTCAATATTTCCTCCCCAGGATATCGATATTTCTTAGTGTAATGAACTGTCGAAATTTATTTCTCACAAACTAATCCAACATGAGTCTAACCAACAACCAACCTAACCTAACATAACCTAATATAACTTAAACCAACCTGACCTAACCTAAAACATCCTAACCTAACCAAAGCCAATCCAACCTAACATAACTCAACCTACAAAAACCGAACCTAACCTAACTTAACCAAACCCAACATAAACCAGCCTTCCCGAAAACATAACGTAAGCCAAGCCTAACCTAACCTAACCTAACCTAACCTAACTCACCTGATGTAAATATTATTCTCACGCTCGTCAAATTAAACTAGATATAAAAAGTGAATTACAGGAGGCACCGTATATTTTAACAAATGGTTTGTGATTTAGGTTGGTATGTCAAAAAATGGTAATCTGTGATTTTGGACGTCACCGTGAAGCAAGAAGTTCTCTTACGTAATGTATAAGAATTCAGTCGTCCTGAGATTCGAAGCAAGGTGCTTCCGAATGTACAAGGAAATTCAGTATTGCCTTTCATAAATTTGAGAATATCTTACATGGCCATAAAAATGTCAAAACTGTAAATACGCAGTGGTTCGGAAACCTCCCTATTTTGATTTACAGTCCTTTGAAATTTATGAATATTGCGAAGTTCCTGGAACCTACAGAACATTCATACACCTAAACATATCTACTATTGACGTAGTTGTCTTCGGTAGTCAAGGGCAGACGTTTATATTTTTTCGTAACGACAACTACGGTTTACTCATGCGACGAAGGTGATTCCGACAGACAACCATCGTTCATTAATACGTCTCTTGAAACTGAATTATTGCCAAGTACTGCAAGTAATAATTACTGCAAAATTGTAATTACCTTCTTGAATCGTCAACCAATGTAACGTCTACATTATGTAGCAGTGGTCTTTGGCGTTTTAAGAACAGATTAAGTAAAAAATGAAGAAAATATAATTTGTTTTTTCTACAAGGAAATAAGCAGAAAAACACAAATGAACAAATTCAAAGCTGGTGTTCAAAATAAGGACCAGGTGGCCGGCGATTGAGGAACCTTTCAGAAAACATGCGTATTGCCTAAAAAAAAGTCCACTTCCTACGTCAAGAATAAGATCATATCTACAAAATCTCGTTTGTATAGTTAATTTAGCAAGCAGTTGTATGAACCATATCCAAACTGAGGCAGACATCACCTAGGATCCTTTCTCGTAGTTGAGAAACCTTCCGGCATCCGAAATCAGAAAATCACAGCTGATTAGAATATTACCAACGCAGACAAATTACATTCAGATTAAGACGTTCTAAATATAAACTTCGAGACAGTTATCTCAAAGTAGGCACCTTCCTTGATCAATGTCTGTTTGCATTTTACTTGTTTGTGGTCGTACAACATACCCCAAAAATTACAAAAGGCAATACTGAATCATCCTGTATGTCTAGTCTTGAGCTAATCTGTTCGGCACAGCAGATATAAACAATTATTCACAAAAAAGTGTTTTTAACGAAACTGCCCTTGAACACACAGACTGAAGCAAGGGAACACACACAACACGAATAAACACATTCCCACGTCATCATTATGTCATGTTTCGAGTACCTATCTTAGAACGCTGGCCTTGTAATCCTGGGGTCTCGGGTTTGATTCCCGGCGGTGCCCGAATTTATAACTTGTGTTGGGCAAGATCGTGGTCTAGGCAACACGGAGTTTTCCTCCGGGGGCTTCCCCGGTTTCGCCGTGGCATCCCAACAATTACTCCATTCACACACAGAAGAAGGCAATGGCAAA
Source organism: Zootermopsis nevadensis (assembly GCF_977971745.1). Lineage (NCBI taxonomy): Eukaryota > Metazoa > Arthropoda > Insecta > Blattodea > Termopsidae > Zootermopsis > Zootermopsis nevadensis. Next base: position 5,633,474 of record NW_028259153.1, on the reverse strand, counting down.
CCACTTCTGGATCATCTGCCAAGAACGTATATGAACAGGTCCCAGTCCGAGAAAAGGATGGAAGGATCCTGTTCATATGGACCTGTCGTCAGACAGAACACTACATAAATAATAATAAATAACACCTTGTCATTAATTTAGTTACCATGGTAACAGATCAACAAATCAAGAACACCACTGTTTCCCAGTGCTGGAAAAACAAGCATGACATTAGCTGTCAATTCTCATCTTTCCAAACCCAGATAAACTCCTGGGGAGAGCGACTTAGCTGAAGATATTCGCAACTGGGACTCCTAGGTCCAACGTCTCTCCCAAGGACGCCTGTCCTATCTACATCAGACTTGTCAAAAGTAACCTTGCCAAGAATTTATCATATCAAGCCGCCACGTCACCCACGACCATATTTCGGAAAGGTGTCCTATCGGTAGTTCAAACACAGATACTGTGCAGTCATTCCAAATTGAATCAGAACAGGGGTGTAAGAAATAGAGCTTGAAAAAAATATTAATCCATTCCAATGTATGTACTCCATAATTTCACAGTCAATGTCCGTCAAGCTTGATTGTACGAAAGCGCGTTTCGTGCGATTCAGAAATAAATTGAAAATAAGTTCTGACGGTGCTGACTCTGGTAGAGAGTTATTAAACGAAGCTAAGGTGGCACTTATGGTGGGATCTGGTAGAGACTGCATTTGTCATAAATTTCGCTTAAGTCTCCGTGGAGATCTCATTTAATTTACTTTAAAAAGAAGTTTTATACATTGTTTATTTACAATCCGATTTGCAAAGATAATGCTGCAAGAAATTATAGTTATGTTGAAAACAAAATAGCTCATCCCCGCCAACTATGACGGTTCAAACTAAGCTAATATTTTAATAATAGGACCTCTGTTAATCTTCACTTCATCATCATAGTTGAGAAAATGTATTGTAGTCACTAATTCTGAAACAAAAAGGCCTAACTAATTCAATGGAACAAGAGTTCTTCTGGAGAAGTTAATAGTACCCTGCAGGATTTGAGGTATTCACGGCGGTGAGTCCAAAGATGGTTGTCTTCTGGGTTGTCGCGCCGTGTTGTCTGGTAGAAGTTTACCGACGTTTCAGAGGTCTTTGCTGCCTCAATCATCAGGGCGATGACTACATTACGCAGCAGCGGGAATGCGTATCATCACTTGGGGCAGATCTTTTGTACATTAGGAGATCAAATCAGCAATTAAGAGGTCAGGGATTGCTACCGATTAGGATGTCATATATAATAATATGAGGCCGCCAATCGTTTGGTATTTTTCTGAAAATGATTGCACCAACCGATAAATGTGATGATAAAGAGGATAAACTACAGCAAATGTTCGATAAATTCTTAAGTGATACACAGAAATTTTATTAGGCGATTTCAATACAAAGGTGGGGAGAAAAGATAATTTAAAACCGACAAAGGAATCTAGAGTTTGGGGACAGGGCAGTAAACTTTACCACACCAACATATATACCTGTCATTTTCCCACAATGCAAAATTCACAATTACACTTGGACTTATTTTGCTGGGAAGATACACAATCAAATTGATCATGTCTTGATGGCTAGAAGATTACAAATAAGTAGCCTAAATGATGGCTGATCATTTAGAAGGGCTGACTGTAATACTGGTTGGAAAACATAAGGCGAGACTCTCGGTAAGTAAACGAGGAGCACAAACGTATCTAAACGATGAAAAATTTAAGGAACAGTATGAGGTAAAAGCCACAAAATGGTTTTTAGCTTTCCAAATGTTGCATTAGCATAATGTTAACATGAATAGGGCTTGGGAAATATTACAGAGAATGTCAATGTTTCAACCAAAGACAGTCTAGATCATTATAAGTAAAATCAGCATTAATCATGATTTGATTGAGAATGTTAAAAATGTTAGATACAAGGAACGAGGTTAAATTGTAGTGGCTGCAGAAACCAAAGACAAACAAAGAATTTTGTGGACAATGCAAGTTGTTGAGCTATTAGAAATTTCGTTGCCAAGAACGCGAAATGTCTGAAAGATAAAATTAATGAACTTGGAACACGCTGTAAGATCAAAAATATTACAGAATTTTCCTCGGAATAAATTAATTTAGGTTGCCAATCTGTAACTTGATTTTCTTTCGTATCCAGTACACACCATTCAGCATGGTGTGCATTGGTGGTTAGCAGGATTCACGACCCATTAGTACATGGGTTCGACCGGGACCGCGACATTTAACGCTCCTGCTGTGACCCCCTGTAACTTGGTAAAAGATGTTAAAGGTATCGTCTTGTAGATTTCGACGTTATTTTGAACAGATGGAAGAATTAACTTTGTCAGCTGCTGAAACAAACACACAAACAACACAGATACTGTGCAGTCATTCCAAATTGAATCAGAACAGGGGTGTAAGAAATAGAGCTTGAAAAAAATATTAATCCATTCCAATGTATGTACTCCATAATTTCACAGTCAATGTCCGTCAAGCTTGATTGTACGAAAGCGCGTTTCGTGCGATTCAGAAATAAATTGAAAATAAGTTCTGACGGTGCTGACTCTGGTAGAGAGTTATTAAACGAAGCTAAGGTGGCACTTATGGTGGGATCTGGTAGAGACTGCATTTGTCATAAATTTCGCTTAAGTCTCCGTGGAGATCTCATTTAATTTACTTTAAAAAGAAGTTTTATACATTGTTTATTTACAATCCGATTTGCAAAGATAATGCTGCAAGAAATTATAGTTATGTTGAAAACAAAATAGCTCATCCCCGCCAACTATGACGGTTCAAACTAAGCTAATATTTTAATAATAGGACCTCTGTTAATCTTCACTTCATCATCATAGTTGAGAAAATGTATTGTAGTCACTAATTCTGAAACAAAAAGGCCTAACTAATTCAATGGAACAAGAGTTCTTCTGGAGAAGTTAATAGTACCCTGCAGGATTTGAGGTATTCACGGCGGTGAGTCCAAAGATGGTTGTCTTCTGGGTTGTCGCGCCGTGTTGTCTGGTAGAAGTTTACCGACGTTTCAGAGGTCTTTGCTGCCTCAATCATCAGGGCGATGACTACATTACGCAGCAGCGGGAATGCGTATCATCACTTGGGGCAGATCTTTTGTACATTAGGAGATCAAATCAGCAATTAAGAGGTCAGGGATTGCTACCGATTAGGATGTCATATATAATAATATGAGGCCGCCAATCGTTTGGTATTTTTCTGAAAATGATTGCACCAACCGATAAATGTGATGATAAAGAGGATAAACTACAGCAAATGTTCGATAAATTCTTAAGTGATACACAGAAATTTTATTAGGCGATTTCAATACAAAGGTGGGGAGAAAAGATAATTTAAAACCGACAAAGGAATCTAGAGTTTGGGGACAGGGCAGTAAACTTTACCACACCAACATATATACCTGTCATTTTCCCACAATGCAAAATTCACAATTACACTTGGACTTATTTTGCTGGGAAGATACACAATCAAATTGATCATGTCTTGATGGCTAGAAGATTACAAATAAGTAGCCTAAATGATGGCTGATCATTTAGAAGGGCTGACTGTAATACTGGTTGGAAAACATAAGGCGAGACTCTCGGTAAGTAAACGAGGAGCACAAACGTATCTAAACGATGAAAAATTTAAGGAACAGTATGAGGTAAAAGCCACAAAATGGTTTTTAGCTTTCCAAATGTTGCATTAGCATAATGTTAACATGAATAGGGCTTGGGAAATATTACAGAGAATGTCAATGTTTCAACCAAAGACAGTCTAGATCATTATAAGTAAAATCAGCATTAATCATGATTTGATTGAGAATGTTAAAAATGTTAGATACAAGGAACGAGGTTAAATTGTAGTGGCTGCAGAAACCAAAGACAAACAAAGAATTTTGTGGACAATGCAAGTTGTTGAGCTATTAGAAATTTCGTTGCCAAGAACGCGAAATGTCTGAAAGATAAAATTAATGAACTTGGAACACGCTGTAAGATCAAAAATATTACAGAATTTTCCTCGGAATAAATTAATTTAGGTTGCCAATCTGTAACTTGATTTTCTTTCGTATCCAGTACACACCATTCAGCATGGTGTGCATTGGTGGTTAGCAGGATTCACGACCCATTAGTACATGGGTTCGACCGGGACCGCGACATTTAACGCTCCTGCTGTGACCCCCTGTAACTTGGTAAAAGATGTTAAAGGTATCGTCTTGTAGATTTCGACGTTATTTTGAACAGATGGAAGAATTAACTTTGTCAGCTGCTGAATGTACATGGAATTAGCGGTGTTAGGCGATTCAAATGCTTACAGCTGAGCTGACAATACGTTACATTCTGAGATCAACAAACTTATTAATTCTATTAGGGATAAGAAATAAATAAACCGTCAGAGCAGTGTAAAGTATCTATTATATTACAATGTTTACAAGAATTTTATAAGACTCACTGTAGTGATTATAAAGGCGTATCACTTTCTTCTGTTAAAGCTAACGCCATACGTAAACGAAATTAATGGGGTCCCTCAGAATTGGGTTCGACATAACAGATCAACCGCTGATCAGATATTCTTCACTCGTCATACACAGGACATAAATGCGAATATAACCGGTTTGTACATCAGCTACTTCCAGTCTTCAAGAAATTCCGTGATTCAGTTAGGGGCGAGGCAATGTGGGCGATTCGCACACAACGAAATGACTCTGTTCCGAAGCGGGCTACACGTCCCGCAGTTCGTCGTTTATCTGCAGGCTTATCTCGGTAGATTGGATCGCCCTTAACGTCTCGAAGAGCACAACGGTGTTCTTTGTTAGGGCCGCCAGGCGCATCTCGAAGAGCTAATTAATATACAGTGATTCCAAACAGTACGGTATCTTAGGATGGCCCTTGATACACAGCACACGTTAATCAGGTGGTAAAGAAGGCAGCTCAAAGACTGGGCGTGCTTCGCCCTTTCCTTAACAGGAGAAACGACCTATCACAAACGGCAGTTCCTCCGTGCCATGACGGATGATAACGCCTGTCCGATCTGGAGGTCCGCTGCCCGCAGCCACGTCCAGGAGCTGCAAGTGTTACAATCCAAGTGTCTTCGCATTGCGACTAACACACTTTGGTTCGTTGGAACAGGCAAATTCACGAGGATTTAGGGAATCGATTCTTCGCCGATCACAGAAGAGCACTAAGAGTTTCAACTCAAAGTTAACTGATACAGGGAACCCGCTATAACAGCAACTTGGAAGGCACTTGTGACGCTCAAGAGCTGACTGAGGTCACCCACTAGAAACCGAGAGCCAATGATGCTCAGCAGGCCAGCCGAGGTCGTCCCCGAAACAATGCAATGGACTAGTTGACAACAGTTCACGACACAGACAGGGTGTGAAGTTCAAGCGGTCGTGTCTTCAAACGGCGGAGGCTCTGGGAACTCCGACAATCTGTCCGAAAACTTAATTTTCCTTCTTTCCTTGAATCCATCGATTCGGAATTGACAATTTTTTTTATAATTTAATATATCACAGCAAAAACAAAAAGGAAGACTCTCTCTTGGGGTTCACCTCCTCAAGGTGAGGTGGCTTAGCACCCAGTGACCCACACGACGACACAGTACGAGAAGAAGGAAAATTGTAGTAGCTGTCACCAAATTACATGCTTAAAGGTCACGGAAAGACTTCGCCTCCTTTACCACACGTCTCTAAGTCGCCAGTACAACGTTGCTAACATTTCTACGCTGCGAGTTCTGAGTTGTATTCACTAACCTGGTTTCCGGTGTATGTTAGTTTTTAAGCGATCCCGTCCCACATAATTTGTTTAGAAACAACGGAATTATGCATGTGTGCCTTCAATATATTCCAGTGATAACATATAGGGTCTTTCTCAGGACTTGTTTTGGCTGTACAGTCCTTCAACGGCTATGGCCTCCTCACACATGGAAGGTTTCTTAATCTATTTAGACATTTGGTAGGACTCCTTCGATAAGTTATCAGCCCGTCGCAAGGCCCCTACCTGTACACAGGACAGCACAACACAAAAAAACGCTGACAAACATCCATGGCTTAAGTGGGATTCGAACCCAAGCTTCCAGTGTCCAAGCGATCAAGGCCCACGAACCACACTCCGCGGCCACAATGACCGGCTATTTCTGAGGACTGCCAGGATTAAATCTCCAGTGTATCGTATCATGCTTTTAGATTTATTGGTTTATTGTACACATACATGTTTCTAAGTTGTCGCTATTAACAATTCTCCTTCGTCTGCTCCAAGTCTTTCAATAAGAAGACACTGTCTTTTGGAGTATTTCGCCTTGTAGTCCGGTAAAAGTTCACCGACGTTTCAGGGGTGTTTGCTGCCATCATCATCAAAGTGATGAATGAGGCTTACCAGTTATTCGTGATACAACTGGTGGACTGAAGAAACTGAACGCATGATTAAGAATAAGGAGGAGAAGTGTCGTAAATAGTTAATTAACATAAATATGGATATTTGGCACGAGTATAAACAAAAGAAATGTTTACAGGCGAATGGGCTTATGGGAGGTTCAAACACAATAGAAGAATGACTTATGCCCTACTCGAAATAAATTATTAATTCTCCCTCCCAAAATGCTTCCCTTGTCTGTTTCGTCTCGCCCTCCAGACAGCCAAGTGACCTGATGCAGCAAAATGTAATGCAGTGTTCCACAAATCGTTTACTTTCCATTTTATTTTTTTATTATTTACGCTTCTGTATGGTTTATTTAATTATCCTGCCAATAACATATAGTAGGTCTACATCGCAAATACCCTTATAATAAGTGCAAAAAACAGCGTAAGTACAAATCTTAACTATGAAACTGGAACAGACTAAGAGTCAAACAAACAAATATGGGAGAGTCATTCATGTCTTTATATAAGCACGTAATTTATGAAGTTTCTTAAAATATGTAGACGCATAAAAGTCATAGTTGTCCATATTCCCTGGCTGAACACCTCAGCAAGTTTTCGTACACCTAGCAAAAGTTACAAACAAAAACATTTATCATGTGACCGGGACCAAAACAGACAGAACGTGAACACAAAAGTAGTTTTTTAACATTCACTATGTGTATTACGTGCGACCCCGGAGTCCGTGCCAAGGTCCCCTGTCCCCAGGGGTCTTACACTGTTATTCAGATTAACAATGTATTGTTGGCTTATCGATGAGCCACATGTGATTCGCATGCAAACTTATGGAGGGCATTATGGCGTAGCACATAATGAAGGTTCCTCATTTAAAAATGTATTATGCGCAAAAGTAAACGAAGACTGACTCAACTTTCAAATTTAAGGTCATATTTGCATATTTCCTTCCTAGGCACCTGAAAAGTCCTGGACGTTGGGCAGAATAAAAATGTAGTTGGCAGTATTTTTGTGGCTACAACGGGGAGGGACGATAGGAGGTTATTAGGCCTGTGACACGCTGTGCGCATGCTCTGTTCAGTAGGGGAGAAAGGGGCTAGTTGTTACACGGGCAAGTTGTTATATTTTAGTTTAAAAATCACTCATTTGCAGCAGCATCTCACGAGTCTCGTATCTATTGCATCTCCCCTGCGCGCAGTTCTACCCAAGGAATGGTACTTGTAGCTTGTGTATTACGTGAGCTAGGTTTATTTTAAGTGTTTTTACCAGTAAAAAGTAAGAATTTCTTTTCTGACTTTGAACTCACTTCCATGACCGTGTGATGAGGGCAAGTTCTTTATAATTTCCTTACCTAAAGCTCTTTATATTAAGAGCAATGCGTGTATTTCGTTTTACACTTCAGTCGAATATTGACATTGCTTTGATCGTTAAATCAAAATGGCGTACTGTGGGGCCAGTTAAGGTAACAGTGTAACTTGCGTTGGCAAATGATTACATTTTATTTTTTATCATGAAAGATGGTACTAACGTACAAAATGAAGACTAGTAGAGGTAAGACATGTTTTGGAAACGTTTAAGTTAGCAGCTGATGAAGTCTCTTCTGGAAGAATCTCGTTAAGGCAAACTGCTAATACATGGTGGGTCCGCAGTGACCGCGCGGTCTGAGGCGTGGGCCTTGTGCCGATTGGTCGCTGGGATCGTGGGTTCGAATCCCACTTAAGCCATGAATTATTTTCTGTGCTGTGCTGTCCTGTGTACATGTAGAGGCCTTGCGACGGGCCGATCCCTCATCCAAGGAGTCCTACCAAAATGTCTATAGATCGAGCCAACGAAAATTTGGGACCCGCAGTGATCAGGCACTTGAAGAACGGGTCGTTCCCAGTATCCCAGTTAATACATGGTGAAAATGTTTGAAGTTAATTTCTGCAATTAATTGTTAATTGGTATAGTGCCTGTAATTAATTGCTTAATAAAGGTCTGAGTTGTTCCTTCTGTTTACTAGTACAGTGTGTTGTAACAATTTTCCCCTTCACTGTAACAACGAGCACCATAACAGGGCACATTGTTACACATTCTCTTAAATAAACAAATTTTGTAATGAAACAAAAATAATAGGTCTTAAAAAAATGTTATTAAAATAGCCAAATGGTAGTAGTACCTGAGGCCATAATTGATAACTTTGTAAATTTTAAGAATAAATGTACAGAAAATCGTAATTGAAAATTGTAAGAACTAGTCCCTTGTCCCCTACTTCCGTCAAAAGTAAAATTTCTCCGTTTTATGCACAGTATGGGAAGCGTTTATGTGTACCAGTGGAGCGAACACCGCCGCGTACAATGTTTTTTGGACGGTGAATACTTGCATTGTCGTCCCGCTGCATAAACAAAGCCGTAACGAGACAGACCAGAACCATAATTTTGGGGCCCAGTAAACTGACGCGGACAGTGCTATGACATCATTAACTTTTAAAAGACCAGTGCTAACTATATGTACCAACTGATCCAATAGCAAAAGACTGCATTCTGCCCACAGAGTGTATTTATAGATTTTGAATGATTCTCAAAGACAGTAGCGATTATTTCCTTAAAGAGGATTGAAAAACTTGTCTTTGTAACGGTGAAGTTTTGTGTTTCAAGTGCTATATTCCCTTTAGGTTTTACAACCAAAAATGCGTAATCATGTACCATCTCTCCCTTGCATGCTACATGCACCATCCATTTAATTCTTCTTGAGGTGATTATCGTAATAATATTTGGTGACTGTTATAAATATGAAGTTCCTCTTTATGTAGTTTGTCCAGCCCCCTGGTCCAAATAAGTTTAAATATTCCAGTCAACATTCCGTTCTCAGACACTCTCAATCTATGACCCTCCCTAGAGGCAAGGCCGTGGTCTAGGCAACACGGAGTTTTCCTTCGGGGGCTTCCCCGGTTTCTCCGTGGCATCCCAACAATTACTCCATTCACACACAGAAGAAGGCAATGGCAAACCACTTCTGGATCATCTGCCAAGAACGTATATGAACAGGTCCCAGTCCGAGAAAAGGATGGAAGGATCCTGTTCATATGGACCTGTCGTCAGACAGAACACTAAATAATAATAATAAATCCTTACATTTATAATCATCGGATGCTTTAACAAAATCTTTTCGGTCTATAGGCCTTGTTAGTTGGTTAAAAATCGCCAACGTTTCGGGGAACATCTCTGTTCCCATCATCAGAACTGCTGCTTTTCTAGGTAGTACAGAGTTCACATAACGTCGCTGTGTAAGCACTGTTTCGTATTCGATAGATACACAGATCGAATCTCAGTCGGGATACCAGTATACCGTAGTGCAATTTTCTTCAGTTCCTCCATCTAAGTTTCTGAAGGTCTGAAACAATTCTTTGTGTTCCTTTACCCGTTCGGTATATTCTGTTCGACCCAATTAGCAAAAACATCTTTAAATAAGCTAAGAATTAGAACATAAGTCATTCGAATTCACATTACGGTACACAATCTTAGCTAAAACGCGGTTTTTCCTATTATACAGGTTAGGTGGAATTTAAATTATCCGTACAATATCCTTTATTTTCCTATTGTAATTAATATACGCATATGTGCGTTAGCGCTCAGTATGGAGAAACACCCTACGATGATTAATTTGAATGCGTATAGGAACCTAGCAGAAAATTCTCAACAGATAGCCGCCATGTCATTTTCAAGGTCACATAAATGTTATTGCTGATAACATCTGTATGTAATTATGAATGTGGAAAACAAAACACGTGTGTACCAACAAAAATAATTTCACTAACACGCAATAAGCATTATCTACTGCGAGTTCGGAACGTTTTAAAATTATAAAACGAAACATTCTGGAAAGATAAATGTGATGCAACAATTATTATCACCATATTTCAGCATGTTTTATTTATTGTGCTATGCTTTAGACACGTTTCGATTTTACTAAACCATCCATCATACACTACATAAATATTATTTTATTTATTTAGTGTTCTGTCTGACGACAGGTCCATATGAACAGGATCCTTCCATCCTTTTCTCGGACTGGGACCTGTTCATATACGTTCTTGGCAGATGATCCAGAAGTGGTTTGCCATTGCCTTCTTCTGTGTGTGAATGGAGTAATTGTTGGGATGCCACGGAGAAACCGGGGAAGCCCCCGGAGGAAAACTCCGTGTTGTCTAGACCACGGCCTTGCCCAACACTTATAAATTCGGGCACCGCCGAGACCCCAGGATTACAAGGCCAGCGTTCTAGCCGCTAGACCACCGTACGCGACACATAAATATTATATTATAAGTCAATTAAACTAGTTCCAAGCTTTTTCGGTGGTTCTTTCTGATTAAGATCCCGCTTTTGGGTGCTGGCACTGAGTAGAAGCAGCTTTATGCTGACTTATACATTCAACTAGCATCGAAAAGCACGCCCTAAATCACCCGCACACGGCGTGTCGTGTTTAGAAGTGGTATATTAATCGTGTCAAATCGTTTGTTTCCTTTTCATCAGTTCTTTAAGGGTAGCAGACAGAAATCACACAGTGACAGGTCAGGAGACTCGGCCTGTTGCTATAACACGTGAATGGTTTCATCCACCTGTCGGATGGGCAGAGACGTAAGACAGTGTGCGTTGTCATTGTGAAATATTCAACCAGTCCGTCATTTACGGCCCCTCTCATACTGTGCAAAACTTCTTCGTAAAATGCTGAATTAATCGTCTGACCTCGACGAACAAATTCGAAAAGATTCTACGTCGAATAATGCAACGAACATGACCTTCGCAGGCCAACTTGGCTGACCTGTTTTAAGGTGTCGGTTATATGGGTGTTCTCCACTGGGAGCTCAATGTCTTTGCAATTTCGCCCACTTGAGCTGAACGGGACAAATACGTGCTCACACAGATGACTGGGGGTGTTTGCCTGTGGAAAACTCCGTTACACCACACGGATCACCTGCCACAGCTCTCCCATTCCCAGGCGTCCTTTTGTGATGACGTCACTTACCGGTCCTTTTTTTAAAGCAAATTTTGTATTAAACCAACATTTTTTTATTCGGGTGTTCTTTCATAATCCCTTGCTATAGAATATGAGGACACAAATTAAAATGCCTGAGTGGGTACTTGTTAACGACGTTAGTGCGCGTGGTGAACACAAACACACAAACACTAGAGAGAACAATAAGAAATTTCTGTATAAATATTCCATTCCACACAGAAAGAAACAGCTGGATAGCATACAACAGAAAAATAAACGAAAATTGTTTTGTACAGTTACACAAATCATCATCAAACAGGCATTTGATGATTCAATTTTGGATTACATTAAGTCAGTAATCATGTTTTATGCAAAACGTACAAGTTATTAAGTAAGTTTAGAAACCTATAAATCCCATGTTAACAGACTCATTTTCCCCGATATGTCTGACCTCCAGTAACCTCTGTAATTGTCAATGCAAACATGCTGGATTTTTCTGGAACACGAGACATTATTCAAATAGAGAAAGTAGAATACATGTAGTTAATTGAAAAACAAATGCAGTTCCTATCACAGTACAAGTATAATATGCTACAGTGGCGACCCGTCTATGAACCACAGAGGGCTAGCATGCACAAAAACAAGACATTGGGTTCCGTTAGGTTTGCTTGCACTGAGTTGGAGTAAGTGGGTTAGGTTGGGTTAGTTCTGGTTAATTTAAGTTACAGGGGATTTAAGTGTGGCCCCGGAGGGTGTACACAGGGGGGGGTGCCCTTTTGGGATCCGGTATGGGGATTTTGGGGGTGAGTACGGGGGAGAGGATGTACAACTGGAAGAAGACCCCCACGTGGGACGCCACGATGGATGGAGCAAAGTCCAATTTATGGGGTGTGGCCATAAAAACTGAGAATCTTAACGGCGTGATGGAGCCATGAGAGAGGGTTACCTATGCGTCTCATGTAACGCAGCCCGCAGTTGGGTAAAAGCCCGTCTGTGAATTCAATTTGGTTAGGTTATAATATGTTCGGTTTCGTTACGTTAGGTTGGGTTAGGTGAAGGTGGTTAACATGGGATAAGTTAGATAACGTTGACGGCCTTCTTAAAAGTGTTCATCGTTTTCGACAAACCTATTTCCAACGGCTGTGCGCATTTGGAAGCAAAATCAAGGTATTCCGAGACAGAATACACTTCCCAGTCGTGCTCACTTCGTCCTGCTCTGTAACTCCTAATCAGGATTAAATAACACTGTGGGTCAGAACAAGAAGGTAAATATAATCAATGCCAACGAATGGAAATGATACCAAGCTGGCTCCTTTTATCTGCCATCCTGTTATCCTCCCATCTTCAATTCGGCCTCCAAAAAACTTTTCCAAAACGTTTTCCGACAAAAATGTATATTCATTCTTCTTATCCCTCAACCCAAGCCACATGCCTAGATTTTGATATTTTTAAAACCGCCTAATGACCTGTATAAACCACCATGTTCCTAGCTTTATGTACAATATCCTAAATGTTTACCTCTCCCTTCCTAGAGCCAAAGTAAACACAAATAAAGCATGAAAAAAGCAGAAAAGGAAAATTTGTCGCTTATGAAACCCAAATATATATTAATTACGAACCAAAAACTGTATGATACATTTCACACAAATGTAAACACATGGATCTGCACATCCTTTGCCTTAAAACGCTTTTGTCTGATAACAGATTTTGAAATTTCCAAATAATGACAAATAATACATAATAATAAACCTATCAAACTTACTTCAAATATCCCTCTAATATTAAGTCATGCTCACTGGCAATGGACATAATGTTTACGTGTCTCCACTGCTACACAATCACCATTTATCATTGGAACAGAACATGTAAAGAAAAGGTGTAATTACGTAATTCTACTCCCTTTTCCAATGAACTAGGGGCCAAATTGTATTTGCCCCTTCCCACAACCATGATAACAAATTTAGTAGAACTGTGTATCGTAAAACAACGTGTTTTCGATAAAATCACATTGCATCTAATTTACCTGAAAACGGCCGAGCTTATTAGTAATTCATATTATTTCGTTTGATTCTGCCGCTTGTTGCGTCGACTGCAGATAAGGAATTCAGCACAGTCCACAAAGTTTCACAATAATTGCGGGAAAGTGGCACTATCTAGGCTGTCCGTTTATAAACCGAAAATAAAAGAGTCAGTGAATACGAAATTCCTCGGTTTGCAAATTTATAACCACGTAAACTGGACAAACCATTTTCATAAACTGACGTAAGTGGAGCATGTTACGCATGTCAGCAACACTAACATACTCAAACTAACTTATTCTGCATATTTTTACTACATAATGAGGTATGTAATAATTTGGGGGAGGGGGGTCGTTCATATAATAGCAATAAAATATTTATTTTAAGAAAGAAAATTGTTAAATTAATGGCTAGCGTCGAACCTGGAATTTCATGTAGAAGTCTGCAGGTCTTACTTCTTCCATGTGAATATATGTTCTCATTAATGAACTTCACTAAATAACCAAGAACATTTTCAAAATAATTCTACTATACACAAAATTTCACGTTTTCAGAAGAGTGAATATTACGCTAGCATCAAAAAATGTCAATAGTCTGATATCTACTCTTACAAGTCTTATAAATAGAAAGTCACAATTTAAACTAGCAATAAAAATATACTTACTTATACTATCCTTGTACTCTGTTGATTTATTTATGATATTTACAAATAACTCAAAATGTTAAAAAAAGGTTTTCTTGTCTATATATTCTGTAAAATGGTAGTATAATTCATCTCCTCTATGTCACAGATGTATTTATTTGTAAAATTTCACTGCTTTATATGGATCCTTATTTTATATTAAATTTTTATAATAGTTTGAATTGTAGTTATATATATATATATATATATATATATATATATATATATATCGTATTATTATGACTTATCCCACATTCTATTGCCATCTGACTAACTTGTGGATCAACGTTATGTAGTAAATAAGTATGTAATTTGGAGTATTAAGTAACCACGTTAAACAACGCCCTGGTGATGGAGGCATCACGAACCTCTGAAACGTCGGTAAACTTCTACAAGACTATACGTCACTACAGCTCGGACTACAGACATTTAGAAAATGCAAATCTCCTCTCGGTTCATGCATTTTATTATTCTCTCCTGGTTTCGGAACGGATTGAAATAAATAGGTTCAAATGACGTGAATGGGTTCGTGCGCCTCGAAATAAGGACTAGCGGCGGATTCTTACCAACACGGTAAAAAGAAACTTGGGTTAGAATAGAATGCGGTGAATTTCTTAACTACCTGACGGATTGCGCCCAGTGCAGTTTTGCAAATAACTAAATAAAATAACGTATCTTTCAGTAGTTCCGAAACTTAGACTCTGACGCCGAGAAACGTAAAATGAAAGAAAATCTTCAAATTTTATACTGACCACAGTATTTCAACATAAAACATAACAACTACCTGCGGATGGAGAAAATTATATAACAAAAGAACTTGATTTATGACCACCAAATTATTTATATCATTAGATCGTAAATAAAATTTATGTATCACCTGAGATAAAATTAAAGAAACTAGAAGAGAATCAAGTGGAACGAAAAAAAAGTTTTGTGTCCATATAAAATGTAACGAATGTTTGGCTGCAGTTGTAAATTTCGAATTCTGCAATTCCCACAAATATCTTCAAATCACTTTGCATTATTATTACTATAATATTTAGCTCATTTACTTGTTAATTATCACTCAATAAAAGAATTGAATTATTATTATTATGGTACATTTATATATTTAGTTCCATTTGTTTGATTTTGTATTTGTAATGTTATACATTTATTATTATCGAAATGAATGTAATTATTGCATTATATTTCATCCAGTACTTTTGTTCAGAGCTTGGCCGTTATTGACCTTATCTGGCTGTTGTAAAGCACTTAAATAAATGAATTGAATTGAATTGAATTTTATCCCCATCAAGTCCGATACCATCGTTACTTCGGTGAAAGATGGGTGGCCTATCACACAGGCAGTCAGAGACCACACTCAGGAACAGACTACTGTGAAGCTCGCACATTCGAAAATTCATTAGTAAAGTAAAGTTTGTCCCACTATACGCCATGTAGGCGTTTGGGGGGAGTGGAGGTATAGCTCCTACTCATTCTTGACCTCGGCACTAGATGGGGGTGAGTGGTCAACATCACGCCCCGGCCGTCTTTACCCCCGGGAAAGGACCCCGGTACCCATTGTAGAGGAGGCTGGGTGGGCCGCAGAGCCGGTCTGGACGCAGAGACTAGAGGAAAAATCCTCTGCCCCCGTCGGAGATCGAACCCCGGTCGTCCAGCCCGTAGCTAGTCACTATACTGACTGAGCTATCCAGGCTCATTCATTCGAAAATTCATACACTTAAAAAAGTAAAATCATGTTCAAATAAGATTTTCAACATGAAATATTTGTATCACAATGTATCCATGCTCATACGTGATTCTAATCACAGAACGTATCGCAAAATTAGATGAAACACGACAATCTTACAGCAGCTTCATTGTTTGTCACGGCACGCGAGGCGCTCAGTACCTAAAAGGTATATTACTACTAATATTACTAAGAAATTCTTTTACCGGATAAAAGGTGCGGCCTGAATGATTTCTTTCGTTATAAATTTCTCTCAACCATGGATTTTGTTGCTGTATTTCATATCTTCCTTATTATTTATTATTTAGTGTTCTGTCTGACGCCAGGTCCATATGAACAGGATCCTTCCATCCTTTTCTCGGACTGGGACCTGTTCATATACGTTCTTGGCAGATGATCCAGAAGTGGTTTGCCATTGCCTTCTTCTGTGTGTGAATGGAGTAATTGTTGGGATGCCACGGAGAAACCGGGGAAGCCCCCGGAGGAAAACTCCGTGTTGCCTAGACCACGGCCTTGCCCAACACAAGTTATAAATTCGGGCACCGTCGGGAATCGAACCCGAGACCCCAGGATTACAAGGCCAGCGTTCTAACCGCTAGACCACCGTCTAGACTTCCTTACGCGCCTTTAAATTCGGGTTACTGCAATCTAGAGTTCAAGTTACGAAACATAATTTGCATTGCATTTCATACCAACTAATTTTAGCAGCGAAATAATTTCAAAGCAATTTAAATAAATCGTGCATTAAAAATATAATCCTCGGTTATATTTAACAGTGGCTTTCTGAGTCGTTGCGCCCTGTAATATTCTGTTTCTGGTGCGTATGACAACATCACCCTTTAAAACCCCAAATCGTACTCAATTACATTCTTTGTTGCCGAAAGACCAAAACGTTACAAATTTATAGAAAAAAAATACGAAATGCAACAATATGTTGACTTTCCACAAGTTTAAAACACAAAGTTACGTTAAGGAAGTTAACAGGGTAATCAATTCTGGGTATAAAATTGTTCACTATCACTGAGAAGCAACTAGAACGGTCTTTATTCAAAGCTGTTTTCGTTACTTTAATTTCCAAGGCAGCGCTCCTGATGAAATCCTGTATTAATTTAGTTAAAACTAGTGTACTTTGCGAAACTTATAACTTACCTTCTCTGACGTCGCTGATCAAAGAAAACAGAGCCTAGCTTAATAACGAGTCAAACTGGACCGTCGTGACTGGACACGCATCAGAATCGAGGCATGGGCATTGCAACGTGGACTCAGTTGGCATAGGACCACGACGGCCATTCCTGTAAAAGTATCGACTTGTAAACGCAACTCTGGCAAATTAAAACCTGTCCGAAGTCAAATCTTTTCTTCATAACAATTATTCAACTAAATTTTTCATTTGTCTTCAAAAACTACGAACAGAAGAGTAGTTTTTTGTAAAATTTAACATAAATATTATTTATCATGCAACACGTATGTCGAATTTTTGTCTTTTCGTTAATAGTTTCTAACTATAAACCTTATTTATAAACGCATTTATCTTGTTATTATTTTATTTTATAGTGTCAAATAAATGAAACCTCCAACGTCATTCTTTGAAATTAGACACTAATTGGTGAACTACTATGAAAGTAATCAGCATTAAAGTACGTAAGCTAAGGATAAGGAAGGGCAGTTTTCCTTTTATGCAGGAAATCGTCCGCCATCGTGCCGTGACGTATTTTGGTGTGTGCATAACAGCACTCGGAAGGTGTATGAGTATACTTGTATTATGCTCTTTTCGGGATCCACATCCTACTCGTCGGTGTTGCCTTAAATCGAACGTTTTGAAGAGATTAATTCTCCGTGCTTCAGACTGCTAACTCTAATCCACACAAATCCATGATAACAGTAACGACACACCACGAGAATCCCAATTCGGAAAATTGGTTCATATAATAACATTTTTTTCTGTTGGATTTTTACTGCAACAACACTTATGAAAAGTAGCATCATCTAAAGTACTAGTCTGCTGAAACGGGCTTGGCCTTCCCACATTCATATATTATTTACATGAAGGGTCACGATACTGTGTCAAGTAACAACGCCCTTATGATCAGTATTTAGAACTTTGGAACACTGCACGTACCTGTTCGAACTCCTATGCGTTGTGTTGTCTATGATACAAAAGCGAATGCATTGAGGTTAAGTCTAACAAGACTTTTCAGTTTGTCATAGGCCTATTAATTTTAAATATCCGATTCTTTTATATATTTAATAAAGCTTTGATGGTAGTTTCACAAACGCCATGCGGGTTACCCCAGTTTCTGGAAAGAAAATCGAATCACAAAAGCACATTCTAGAAATTAACACATATTCCGCACACTTGCTGCAAGACAGGATAGCGTATCGTCTGAACGTTGGCAACGCAACGTATTGCGTATTATGCTGCCATCTATCATCGAGCAAACTACAACAACGGCGGCGATGGTGAGTCACTGTTGAATCAATACGCTCCACCATTTCTTCATTCACAAACTACGGTGGTTTGTGCTCATATTACACCAATGGCAAATTCTGAAATCCCGGCGTTGCACAGGAACTTACCCTGTCCTGGATCGGGATAAAAGTGTATATATGAATTGGTTTAACCAGTCTCGCTTTATTGATACCCATCAGACAAGGAATGTTTCTTTAAAAATTTAAAAACATTTCGTGTACATCAAATTAAAATCACTTTATTGAAACATACTGTAGCATAAACTAATTGCAGGTAAAAATGACTTCCATAGTAGAGGTCAGAAGGTTTGGAAAAATTGAATGAAAATATGCTTTGATAGCAAATTCAATTTCATTTAACTTTAGATCATCACTTACAGTTCAAACACACATAACACTGTTTTCCAGTCACTTCAATGAAAAAATGTTGTGAAACATGTTAAAAACTGAAGTTGCCAGATGGTATTCACACACGAAAAGACAATGTCTTACATAATAGCTATTTGCAATGGATAAAATGCAAATATTGGACAAAATAAAATTGTTAACAGAATAAACCAGGCAGTATTAATTCCTGAAAACATAATACAATTGTACTATGCTTAAGCGACTGGAGGACATGGTCATAGTCTCCGCATTATTCCAAGAATTGGAAGATCATTCAACGGTTTTGTCGAATGGGCATAAGAAAACAGCTTGCAAATAAACGTGGGAGAAACCGAAATAATGGTCTTCGGGAAGAATGAGAAAGTTACGGTCTGCTGAAACAGCCTTCATTTTTCACATTACGTGTGTTAGGGTGGTGCGAGTTCCATCCTAGGCTATGATCAACAGAAATTGAACAAAGCCAAATTATTTACTCAGACATGCGGTGAAGCCATGACTGGTGGTGCAGAGTTTGAATAACAGTTAATACAAATAAATTATCTGTGGTTCAAACCACCAACCACAAGGTGTGACAGTCAATGGGTTACATCTTTTAAATGAAAAGTGCTTCCGGAAAACTATATAATTTAAAATGTGGAAGATACTGACTGCAAACATGAGTCTAGATTCCTGCAGGAAAAACTAATGCCCACTGTACGCAATTCAATACTTTATTTACAATTGTAATTTGTGTTAGTTGGCGCTACTACAACCATAGATAACCTCCTAATGTTGGTATTACAGACAATAACATGTTTCTTATTTTCTGTGATTGGTAATCCTGAAGATGTATCGTAGTTTCCATAAAAATGGAGGTATAGTACAGTTGAAGTATAGTGTAAATAATGATAATTCTGTTTGTGCTAGAGGAACGAAAGAAGTTTAATAGCATGAAATTCTTTCTTATATAGTACTGGTATGTACACACTTACACATCTGTAAGGTTCTCATAAGAAGTTGTATTCCATAAAACTAAGATCTTCAATTCGTAGCAGGCACTGCTAAAATGTGTACATTACAGGTTAATGGAATTATCGATCCAGTAGTATCTATATGTAGCTTGAGTTATTTATCATGCTGTAAAACTTTGTAAATTACTACTTTAGTGGATAATTTCATAATTATGCTTGTATAGTATACATTTCTGTGTTCCAAGCTTTTTTTTTATAAATTAATTTTTGTGATACTCCTGATTTGAACAGTACAGTATTTTCTGATGCTACTGATAAGGATGGTTCTCAGTTCATACATACGCAGGTTATTAAGGACATTGTATTTGGTTTCAGTTGGTTACATTTGAGGTATCCAGAATGGTTTGTGAGAAGTGTGAGAAGAAACTTGGGCGAGTCATTACACCTGATCCCTGGAAATCAGGAGCACGAAATACTGTTGAAAGTGGTGGTCGCAAGATTGGTGAAAATAAGGCCATTACTGGAAGCAAATTTAGATTTAGTCCTTATACATCCAAATTTGAGACTTGTCGTATCTGTCGACAGAAAGTGCATCAAGTGGGGTCCCATTATTGTCAGGCTTGTGCATACAAGAAAGCAATATGTGCCATGTGTGGTAGAAAATTACTCGAAACCAAGAATTACAAGCAGTCTTCTGCTTGAATACATGAACTATGAATGTATAGGTAGAAACAGTATTATAGTTTTAATCCCACATTTTTTTGGATTTAGTCTGCTTTAATTCCACCACCATCATGTAGTGCATGGGATTTTCATAAACATGGTTTGCTGGTTGAGTCGTGTGACTAACAGAAACATAAAGGAAATGAACATCTTTACCAAATTCCTGAAAGACTAAGTCATAGTATTGTTGCTGTTAACATCTTGTATTAAAAAACAGGAAGTTTTCTGTGATTCATTTAGTGTGTTGACAGCCGTGAGGAACCAGTGCATTTGAGTCAACTTACTGGCTAACTTCATGTTGGTGAGTGCGTTTAATAAGGAATGTCAAGAATGATTTCCATGTAATATACTTATTTCAGACTGTAATAGTGAACCTGAATGTCATTGGACATGTGACTGTTGAATTTTGTCTGATTGCAGATTATCAGTTATATTACCATTTGTGTATATCATGTTTCAATTAATTAAATGCTGTTGGATTGTGATTTATTAATTATTATAAAATACTTGACTATATATACCTTTGCAAATTGTACTGTATTTCTTGGGGAAGAGTAATTAAAGACTATAGAAACATTTCTTGATGATTAGTGTTATGGCCAATGTGTAGATGATTCATGTCTTCTTTTAATACACTGCTTTTAAGACTTAATGTTCATATATTTATGTTCAAGTGGTAAATTTTGTAAACAAATATTTGTTTATATTATGAATTGCAACTTGAGGTGGAATGATAAGACAGGTAAAGTTAAGTTTCTCTTGTGATAAAGTAATATACCAGGAGGCATGAGGATGTACAGGGGCCAAAGCTTCACCTTGTAGACTTCTGGTCATAGAACAAGGTAAGTGAACAAATCATGTACCTGCTGGACCTCTGAATAAACTGCCTTCAATACCCAATGCATTAGATGGAGGTGGGCTATGTTGTGACAGGGTCTGAATGATGGCCATCCTACCTGTAGTCTATCAATTTAAGCCTCTTCTACCATGTCCAAATTTTTCTGATAGATGATTATATGGCTTTTATGTTGGGCATTGTCCAGGACTTCTAAGTCTGCAGCCTGCCATCATTTTGTATAGCCCAAATACCCTTGATTTAACACACTAAGTGGGGAGGGGTGGGGGGTCCAATAACAATAACTCCGTTAAATGCAATGGGCAAACATACTTTTGACTCATCCTGCATATCTTCTGAATGGATTATCATAGAAAAGATATTTTTAGGTTAGAAACATCTGATTTCAATTACTCTTATTTTACAAGTGGTGGTGGTAGTCATGGTTGTAATGATAGTCATTACTATTAGTGGTGATTAAAAAGACAAGAATCAACTTGAACATGGCTGCCCATAAAACCCAAACAACAATAGTGTTTCCCCCCCCAAAATTGTTGATTAACATTCTCTAATCTTTTTGCTGAAGCACACAATAAGCTATGCATGTGTTTATAAATATCCAAGGTTATGAGTGAAAACAGAAAGATGAGATCCTGTGCACAGTGCTCCCTATTGATCATGGGAGAAAAAACAACCATTACTTTATAATTTGTTTCTTTGATTTTTAATCTTTATGTAAATTATGCACTTTAGCAGTACATCTTCATCAAAGTCCTTAAAATTCCAGTTTAAGAAGGTAACAGATTGGGACGATAATGACAGCAAAAGTAGCGGCTGTAATTGTGGTGGTAGTAAGAAGTTGAATCATAAAATCTTACAAAATGCCTTTGAACTCTGGATGTTTACTACAAATTAATGCAGCTGATTGCCTGAGATGATTTAAGTAATTTTAGTTGCGTGAAAACTTGCATGTTTTAGCCAATTAAGTAAGTTACGATATAAAAGCACTTAATTACAAAGTTCACCAATAGCATATTTTAAATAGTACTACAGACAGATGATTCACATATAGTCAGAGTGTCTCAGGAAAGAAAAGAATGCAGAAAAAATTGGGAAGGATGTGTTGAAAAAACTTTCTCTCATCAGACACAAATAACTTTTCATCCCAGAGGCAGATGCTTAGGAAAACCTCAAAAGGATGGAAAGGATGATAATGTCCTTTATCATTGTATTCATGCTATTATTAAGATCTTTATAAACAAGATCTTGTTAATACAGAATGAAACACTTTGATAAGAACATCATTTTTGT
Source organism: Zootermopsis nevadensis (assembly GCF_977971745.1). Taxonomy (NCBI): domain Eukaryota; kingdom Metazoa; phylum Arthropoda; class Insecta; order Blattodea; family Termopsidae; genus Zootermopsis; species Zootermopsis nevadensis. Next base: position 5,611,028 of record NW_028259153.1, on the reverse strand, counting down.
ATTTCCTGTGAAGGAAGAAAAATCGCATCCAAAAGCTAGTTGCAGTATCCATCTGCAACTTGTATGCACATTTGATCACAGTGTATTATTATACAATGCACTACAATAATTATGAGTCAAAAAGTTCAAATAACATGGGTCTGATCTGCAACAGTTTGTCAAGAGAATGAGCATTTTATTGCATTTGTAACTTTTGCATTATTTCCATTTTATTTTAGGTTACATTGTTGTTAAATTTAGAACACACTCTAAATTTCATTTTCAGTTACTCACGTTATTTACGTGACTCGAAATAGCCACCCTGATGGTCGATGCACACTTAAGCCGTCTTCAATCACGATCATTTTTGATGTTAGCACCGGAGTCTGTTATTCGATTCAGCTGCTCAGCCCACTGTTTGACTTGATGGCATACACTAGGGATTTCATGTGACTCCAGAGAAAGTAGTCCGATGGCAAAAGATCTGGTGATCTCGCTGGCCAAGAAATTGGACTACCTTGGCCAATCCAACGGTTTGGAAATTGATTCAGAAATTCAGTCACCTGCCTACCAAAATGAGAGGTGCACCATCTTGCTGTAGCCACATTTCTTGCCCAGTTAGCAGAGGAAAATCTTCCAACATCATTGGCAGCTCTTCCTGTAAGAAACGCAAGTAGCGCCGAGATGTCAAGCGGTCTTCAAGCACACGCTGCCCTGTGTCTTGTCTATGTGTGCAGCTTAGTGAACTAATTTCTCAAACACAGCCAATACATAGAGTGCAGAGCATTTTCTTGACAAAGCGTTGCAGATCGGATCCATGTTTATTTGAACTTTTTGACCCAAAATTATTCAAAGAGCACATAGTTAAGCTATGGACATCCTGTGGGACACTGTATTGAAGTGGTTGGTGATGCTGTACATAGTGGTGAATTCTGAAACATGTTTGATGAATGGTATCTGGCTAAACTATAATTTATTACAGTTTTACTATGACAATGATGTGAAAACAATAAAAATAAACCAATATCTTTTTTAAAAAAATAGATATTTACTATTTGAAGATATTACCTTATTAATGTTAAATGGTGCAATCTACAGTCCACATTCACTTTATAACTTGTATGTTCAAATCAAGTGATATACTGAAGCCGTGATGATTACATAACTCTTCAACCAAGTTGATGGCATACCACCATTAAAAATGTAAATTATGAATGACAGCAGGTACAATCACTGTAGAAGAGAATATGATTATGATTTACTTTTTTGTAAAATAAGAAACCAGAAACAAAAGAACCATAAATATTCTATGTTAATTAACAACAACAGTGATATGAAATGTTGAAATTGCACGTTAGTTTGTCACCTGTAACCTTACTAATAAACAAATATGATACAACAATAATTGTTGAGCAATAAACATATCTCATTCGACTCAACACACACCCTTGCACACTTACACAAACTTTATTCCAAACCTCTGCTTGCTGATTGATTCTGAGCACCACAATAGTTATTTACACAAAATACAAAACATTCATACTCAATTTCATCCTCAAAACATGGATATTCTGTTTAAAGAGATGGTACAGTATTTCAAAGATTTTTACAATTAACTTCAAAGGACATTTTATCTAAAATTTTAAGGGTGCGCCATATTTTTTGTTTTGAAGAATCCTTGCTGTGCTATATACATAATATTTTAGACACTTTTTTTGGTTTGTTTCCATTTCCTATTCTTCTCAAGGAATTACATTTTGCTTCAGTGTCTGTTGGTGATAAGAATGGTGGGATAATGAACTAGAACTTCACAAAATGTAAGCCGATATTTTGTGCCATTATGCAAGATTTTGTGTGATCTGAAACATTCATGGTGACTAAGTATAATGAATTTTTCTAGGGCTACCAGCCATGTCTAGTGGTTTAATTGATTAAACCACATGACACTCCTGGAAGAATTCATTATGCAAATTTTCTTTATGAAAAACAAATACATAGTTTTCAGTTGTGGTTTATTTTCAATATTTGCTGTCAAATGAAAATTATTAACTGTTCTTAGAACATGCTATGAATTTGTAAGCCAGAGCACCCACTTAGTAGTCTAAATTAAATAAAAAAGTAAGGCTGTCCCACTATATGCCATGTAGGTGCTTGAGGGGAGAGGAGGTATAGCTCCTCCTCATTCTTAACATCAGCACTAGATAGGAGTGAGTGGATGTAGAGGCTAGAGGGAAAATCCTCTGCCTCTGTCAGGGATCTAACCCCAGTTGTCCAATCTCTAGTGTCACTATACTGTACATTATTTTGCACACCCAAAAGTTAAAAAAATGGGAGCATAATGAGACAGTATATCAGCTTTTTATAGAGTTTGAAAAAGAAAGCGGTATAAATTTTCATTGAATATGGAGTAACCATAAAGCTACTTAGTCTTATTAAAATGTATTTAAATTAAACCTGTATTACTTTCTATATCTCATACATTTCCAAATTACAATGGAATGAAGAAAGGAAATGCTTTATCACCATTGCTTTTCAACTTTCATTTAAAATATGCCAACAGGAAGGTTCAAGAAAACAGGGTTTGGAACTGAATTTGGGCACATCTGTTTCTATCCAATACTGATATTAATTTATAGAGTGAAAATATAAATATTGTAAAGAATACATAATCTGTTATATACTACTAAGGATGCTGGGCTAGAAGGAAATACAGAGAAAGCTAATATGTTCATGCTTAATCACCAGACTACAGGACAAATTCATTATATGTAGGTAGGAGATAAATGCTTTGAAAATGTGACACGATAAAAATATTTTGGAATGTCGGTAACAAATAAAATTTGAATTCATGAAGAAACTAAGAAAGGATTAAATGTGGGGATTGCTTGCTGCTCTGCAGTTCATAATCTGTCTTCCCATCTACTGTCTAAAATGTACAGATTGAAATACACTACATTATATCTTTACTCATTGTGTTATATTGGTATTAAACTTGGTCTTTTACATGAAGGGACGAACAAAGTTTGAGGGTGCTTAGGAGAATATTTGCACCCAACAGGGGTGAAGAGATAGGAGTCTGGAGAATATTACAATATGGAGCTCTATAATTTGTATACTTCACCAGACACTGTCAGCATGATCAGATTAAGAACAATAAGATTGGTGAGGCATGCAGCATGCATGGTGACTTGAAAAATGTGTACAAAATGTTCGTTGGAAATCCTGAAGGGAGAAGACCAATCAAGAGACAGACCTAGATGCAGATGGGAGGATAATACTAAGATAAGTCTTAGGGACATAGGGTGGAAGTGTATTGATTGGATTTATCTGACTCAGGATAGGGACTAGTGGTGCTCTTGTGAACACAATAATGACCCTTTGGGCTCCACAAAAAGCAGATGATTTCTTAACTGAGCATTCTATTGGTTTCTCAAAAATGACCCTACTCCATGGAGTTAGGTAAGTAGTTAGTTATATCTGAAAGTTCCAGAATTATTGTATAAAAATGTTGGTAATGATATTGAAAGTTTGTTATTATGCACCTTCATTATTAATCATGAATATTTCTTGTTCAAGTTACCATATGAATCTACACAAAAACCACTAATGTTAAGAAAATCAGTCTTTTCTTCATCAGTTCCATAGTACAAGTGGGTTTGTTGGGATTTTCTAATTGTTATCACATCCATATATCCAGCCTATTTGAAAATAATGATTTTTTGCACAAATTTTTAAAAGTTTGATATGTTAAGATGAGTTATATCATAATGAGGTTGAACCTATCCAAAGAAAACAAGATTGTAAAGGTGTACTCTTTGCAGTACATTAAAATTACAGATGTGTTCTTACGCCTCTTCATCAGCAATGATGTCAGCAGTGCAAACAAAGGAATAAAAAATGCAACGATAGTAGTCAACACAACAGTGATATCCAAAGTCATTATTGCAACTATGTGACGTGTAAAAAATGTGGTCTGAGGTCACTGTTGCAATAATGAACAACAGGACTGGCAGATATGGACAGGCTCATTATGCGTTCTTCATTTATGCTAAAGCACAAACACCTAAAGGTAATTAAATTTATTTTCATTACTTACTGCTTCAGAACACGAGTTATGCACAGACATTCGCAGTAAGCATGAAGAAATTGACCAACACAACTCTTTAATGAAGTGAGAACATATCCCGCGACCTACTCCAATTCAACCCACAGTTTCAGCCATAAAATGTCGTCTTGAAACGGAAATTGTAATCCCTACGCGAAAGATTATGCTTGGGAAGTGAGAACATGAATATCCACCACAATTAATAATTTTCTGAAATTGTAAATGTTAATGAGAAAAATATTTTATATTAAGTTGCATTCTTTATGATAAATTTGCTGTAGAGATATTTTATAAAATTTTATTTCAGCTGAAACAATAAATACTTGTGAAAATAGTAGTGTCAGCAAAAGTGCAATTTGTATAGTAATATAATATTGGTACATCGGAATAATTGCTAGTTGCAGCATAAGAAATTTAATTAAGCCTTGTATGTGAACACTGTTTTGTAACTCGGACTTTCACCGATGCTATCCCCGCCTGATAATTGGGTTGTTTTTAAAGGAAACGGTGACACTTTGACACTGTCACCCCACAATCATTTCAAAATAAGCATCAGCTAAAGTCCGGGAGTGAGGCAAGTGTCAGACAGAGGACAGACTCGCAAAAACTAAAACCTTCTAGAACAATCCTATCGGTACAGAGAACAAAGTTCACATATTGTACCCGGAATATGCCCTTGCTGACCAATATATACACCAGCAAGAGCATTACCAAACGCTTTTTGATCTGTACAAGTCAGTCTTCACGACGACACTTCATGCAGTCAGAGTCGACCACTGCGAGAGCCTTACGCAGCAACCTAATGTATTTATTACTATTTACTAGTAATAAAGCCTTGTACGAGTCAACTCTCAGCAATACTTATTCCATCGGCGACGAATAACCAACCAACCAACCAAAATCAGCTCGACCAACGTTATTCGAACCCACACTGTACTTACACGGTTTTCCCGTGTCGGGTACGCAACAAATTGCAGGGGCAAAAAATATTGTTTCAGCTGCCTTTATAATTTTTAAGAATTGGGATGAGATTCTCTATGATAATGCACCAAAGAGAAACAAGAAAATACTTTAAGTGGGATTTATGCTGAAGCAACAAGCAACTGTTGGTAAATGATAGGCAAGTGATGTCACTTACAGAAATAGCGTGCATTTTATGAACATTTCATACCAGAATAACAGCAATATTACTTTTAAAATTATTGCTTAGTAACATGTGATATGTGTCAAAAGCAACATTGTCGCTGTAGCACTGAAAGACACATATTGGCTTATTTCTATACTTTCTATAATGGATGGAAAAAGAAGAGAAAATACATTTCCTCAATTTTTTTGTTTCCTTCTGTGTTTGCATGCATGTATTTATATATACGAATATATGTAGAATATTCTGAATTTTTTTCTTCAGATTTTATAAACTTATGGCAGTAGATTTTCAGTATGTATAAATTATGTGTCATAATGTCACATTTGTGGGACAGCCTAAGTTTATATATGAGAGCATCAAATTTGCTGATGATTCATTGTGATAATACAGATACACCTAGTAAGGTTAAGATAAATTTATAATAGGTAATTACTGCACCTTTCATAGATGAAATAAATTCATAATCTGAGTTATCACATCACTACAAATCACAACCATTACTGACTCCAGCAGAAAATTGAACCAAGAACTAAAACATACATGTATGCTCTCTCTCTCTGTCACACACGCTCGCGCATGCACACACACACACACAATATGATTTGGTCCCTTGAGGTTTGTTATGAAGTAATTTGATTATAATTCTGGAAGTTTATAGATGGGCAGTATTAAAAATATGACGCATCTACAATATCTTATAGATGGGCAGTAATATGTTAACATGGAATTAATGAGGTAAAATCACCCCTGGCATTAGAATGAGATTTACATAACTGAAGTTGCTGTTGAGGAGACCTTCTTCAGTTTGATCAAAAATGTAACAAGAATTCCTGTAGGGTTAGGAGACTGACCAAGCAGTTCTGTTAACTACCAGTTAATCCAGCTGCATAGCTATACCACCATCCATTTGGCACTGATGAACCTACTTTGTTCTCTTTCTGTCTGTCTCGTGTTAAAACTATTGACATACTATTCGAGTATATTTATGACTATCAACAACAGATTACATTGACACCTGTTTTTCTATATGTACAAGAACTTTCTCATTCCTTCTTCATGGCTTCCCATGACTTCTGTTGGACTGCTTGTTATCGAGCACAATGTGCGTGACCGACTGTGTTCGAGCAGGAAGTGATACCACCATTGACTGAGGTGCACTGGTGCCATCATCTGCATTACTTGCTTCTTGCAGTCCATTATGTGTGCTGTTTTCGTCAAGGAAAACCCACTGTTCAAAACTTGTGCTGTTCCTGCTAGCATTATTTTCAGTGGATGCTGTAACCTGAGGTGTCAGTGAGGAGAAACTGATGAACTTATTTCCACTGCTACTGCCTACTCTAGGACCAATGTGAATGCTCTCCACAGGAGGCTGCTGGACAGTGTTAAGTACCCTTCCACTTCCACCACCCTCCATAGAAATTGTGGATGCAGTTGAGCTGTCTGACTTCCTGGGAGGAACAGGTGGCCTTGCAGGCTTGGTTCTCGGCTCTTCCATGTTGGAAATGTGATTTGCATTACTGCTGGCAATATTGACTGATGGTATTCTGTCTGGCATGATCCTCATTGGTATTCTAGAAGCTGTGTTGCGGATTGCTGTTACTGTAACATTTCCTTTCTGAGGTACGACGACACTATGAGCAGTGTCTGCTTCTTTGTCATCACCTTCGCTTGTGAAAGAGTCTGTTGACGGACTTGAGTCAGATTTGTATTTAAGCACTCTCTGAGTCACAGTGCTGCTAGAGATTTCTGCAGGTGTCACCTGCTGGTCCTGAGGGGTTGACTCTGTTATCATATCATTGGTGCTGCTATCAGCAGAGGTGACGACCTGAATTTCTGTAATGTAAGTCATGGATGGTGAGGGTTTATATGATGACAACTGACTGATAATTGGAACAGGAGATGTTGGAAGTTCTGGAGGCTGAGAGTCTTGTCCCCAAGTAGCATCTTCACTGTCATCATCCTTGGAAATCTGCTCGGCTAAGGTCGTCGTAGAATCAACTGCTGTTACAAATGGTTCTGTGATAGAAGCCAGAATGGAACCAGGATCACTGGTATCATGTGTTGTTGAGCTCACCACATGAACACTGCTGATACCGGCATGACTGGAAGTAACAATTGGAGACTGCACAGATTCATCACGCGTATGTGTTGTCATGCTGTATGCAGCTCCACTATGAGAAATTGGTGTTGAGCTGACCAGTCCAACCACAGGACTGCTGCCAGACTGTTGTGATGGAGACAGAGCACTGACACTGGACTGAACCAGGCCTGCCACCTCTGTGTTGAAGGCTTGTTTTCGTGGCAAGCTTGCTATTTCCCCAGAGACAATGTGGGTATCATGACGTGTTGGCATGGTATTGAATGTACCTGAGGCAATGGTGATCTGAGATGCAGTGGAGCTGAAGTTTGATTCACCACCTGGTTCTGGAGTGATACATAACACAGTTTTCTGTTGGTGTTTCAGACTTTCATTCTCCATTTGATCTAAGCTTTCTGTTCCACTGCTGCCATATTCTAAAACAGTTGAGTACCCCACATCATCTACATTGAGAATATCTGTTCTGGTTACCCCTGGGTGAGAATTTGTGAAAATAGCTGATGCAGATGCTGTGTCAATTTCTTTCTTTCTGTCAAATGTCAGAAACTGCTCAACAGCAGTTGACTCAGGCACAGTTACTTCACTTTGCATATGTGCTGTTCCTTCTTCTGTACGTTCATTGCTCTTGGAAGTTTGGAAGTCTACAGCCTTGCTATCTGACTGCATGAGTGCCTCTTCCAGTGTACCCCAGTCAGATGACTTTTTGAGCCGATGTCTCTGGAATGTATCCATGGCATTGTCCAGGCGAGGTTCCTTTCTATGTGCAATGCCATCATCTCCTTCTGGCATACCACCAAGGTAATCTTCACCAGGTGGTGGAAGCGGAGCTTTCCGTTTCTTACTGCTGTGTGGGGTACCACCATCTGCAAGATCCAGTGACACAGCCCGTTCCAAAACGCTCATTGGCTGTTCAGAATCGAGGCGTGAAAGGTCACCTAAAGATGCTGCTTTACGAGTGCTCTCATTATCCAACTGTACATTGTCTGATGATGGACTGTGGTGAATAGTGATGTGAGAGGAATTGAGTTCTATTGTTGTGCCCCCCTTCTTTGTCTTCTTCCCCTTTACCATAGCATCATAACTGTCATCATCTCCATCCAGTTGCTCCAGGTCTGAGTCTGAGTCAGAGTTAATGCTACTAACATTCACACCTATGTCATAGTCCAGGTGCTGCTGTCGAGGCTTGGGATCTTGTGTCACACTTTCGTCCCTTTCTGGTGACCCATCACTGCTTTGATCTCCTGTAACTGAAGCACCAAATGTGGTGGTATCTGTCCTAAGGGGCTTACCTGAATTGCCCTCAATTGTGATGTTTGTTATGTCTCTTTCCAATATATCAATATTATTGCGTTGCCTTGCCATATCAGCAAATGAGGTGATATTCTTTCCCACAAGAGGCAATGTCTCTATGTCATCAGCCATCTGAATATGTTCAACATCTGTTTGTCTCTTACTGCTATGTTGGGTTGAGCTATCTTTCAGTTTTTGCTCATCTCTCATCTCTCCCTCAGAGTCCCTATCAGACCCTTGGTATGGATTCTGACCAGCTGAGGTGGACTTCTCTTCACTTTCTTCAGGCGGTGGAGGAGGGGCTTTCCTCTTGTTTGGCCTCTTAGGTGTCCTCCCCAAACTATCACTGTCAATGTTATCAGGAAAAGTGGAATCTTCATCATCACTGGAACTGCCTCTACTAGGACCATCCTGTGAGACATTTCTCTTCCTTTCTTCAAACTGAGTCTCCACTACTGCAGTACCTAGAGATTTCCTGTTGCTGCGAGCAGCCATGGCTGCTCTGCAGACTTCTTCTGGGATTTCTGTAGGTATCTGACCTTGTTCCATGTCTTGCCTGCTCTCATTTTGCTGAGGTTTTCCCTCATTTTGCTTTCCAATCTTTCTGGTAGCTTCAATCTTGATAACTTCCTTGAGTTGTGGTGAAACTACTTGTCCTGTTGAATCCTGCACTTCTTGTTCAGAACTACCACCAGTGGTCTCAGGATTTATGCTACCAGTTTTTTTCTTGTCATTGTGGTGCAGCTTGTCCTTGAGATTTTGCAATCCCTTTGTCAACAGATTTTTCACATTGCTCTCCCCATGTGTATCCCCATTCTGCTTTCCTTCTTCAGGCTGATGCCCCATGAAACTATGTTTAGGAATCATTTGTGGCTCAACAGGTCCAATATCTATTCCTCGTTCATCATAGTAGCTGGAATTTGGCTTAGGTCTCCGTTCTACACCATCCACCTCTGAGATGGAGACAGAAACTATGCTCCTCTGGTTAGAGTGTGGGTTACTGCTTGGCACCTGAGCAACAGCTCCTTCACTAACCTTTTCAATGATGGAGTTGTGTTCATTTTGTCTGTGTTCTGCTTCAATTGCTGGTACCTTCATCCCCTGTTCAGGTGGGAACTCTCTACCTGCACTTTCTTTTGACCCTGCAGCCTCTTCATGAGCACAGTGAGAGTTTCTATGACCTGCATTTGAGTCTGGAAGCACACGCACACCAAACTTCTGGTACTTGCTAAGCGTGTCCTTACTAGACCTCTCTGGACTCGGAGAGTCTTGATTTCCAAGACCATTAGGTGAAGGAGTATCCTTGTTTGGTGCCCTTTTTGCTCTCTCTGGCTTAACAACAGCTGTGCCAGAGAGAACTGCTGCTTTCTCCAGTTTTATGTTATCTTTCCTTGCATCATTTCCAGTGGGTGTTGATGATAACTTAAGAGTTGGGTAGTCCCCACTCTCATCCAGCTGTGACTCAGTACGGGGTGACTTACCGATTCCACCCATTTGCTGCATCCTCCTCAGGCTCACTTTACCAATCTAGGGAAACAAAACAGTAAAATGTTATCTTTACACCCTTCATACCAAGTAGCTGCATGTAACCATAATGCAACTTTCCAGCCACTTCTATCACTAACTAACATTTATGCCAGATGTGTTTCAGCCCCATGGGGCTATTCTCAGTGGCTCTATGTTTGGTTCAACCTTACATGTTAAAATGTTTCACCCTAAAAATTGTAAACCATCAAGATCAAGTCCTGTTGAATTGATCCATCCATCATTTTGAGATATATTAAATCACAATGGTTAAGATGGGCGGGACATGTGGTCAGAATGGGAGAGTATAGACTGCCACATTTGGTATTAAACCAGAAATTGTGGGGAACAAGACCTAAAGGAAGACCAAGGGGAAGGTGGATTGATGCGATAGAGGAAGATATGAGAAAGATGAAAGTGTGCAATTGGAAGAATGTAGCTCAGGATAGGAAGAGATGGGGACATTGTTCGGGATAACAGAGCCCACCAAGGGCTGTAGTGCAAGAGAAGAAGAAGAAGAATCAAGTCCTGTTACATGTTAAAACAAATATTTGGTAACTATAAGCTAAAATACAATATACATGTTTTAGGTTATACCTACATCAACCACTGTGCTACCTTGCAACTTCAAATATTGTTATAGTTTATTTTCACTGCAAATATGTATCATGTCACTTGTAATGAAGCATAAATTCATATTTCTGGCTTATCTTCCAGTGGTTTTGATGTGTAGAACATCTGCCCATTTTGTAGTAGTTGTAGTAATGGTGCCTTCTTTGTGTCGCTTGGGGTCAATGAACATTTTAGTCTGTTGTGAAATGTGTCTGACATTGTAAATAAATGCTACTGAGTGATAAAAGTCGTTGGAAAGTTGTGTTATAGTAACAACATAATATGATGGGTAAAATAAAAAACACAAGTACAATTATACAAGACACTATGAGAAATACGCATAAAGTCTACAGGATATTAATGCCACTTGTGCTTCCCTCTCCTATTCCTAACGTTCCTGTAAAATACGTTGGTCAGGATAACAAGAACTGATCAAAATTAAAATTAGCTGGCATCTAGATACAAGAGAACTGCTTTTTCACTCAACCATTCCTTCTCAGTCCCATTTTCTTATTAAGACCTATTTACTTTAATGAATGGGATTAGTGTCTGCATTTTATTTCTATACACATACTATTAAAAGAAAAATAGTACTTTGTAAGTTAATACGACTCTCTAAAATCACAGCAAGGACAATAAAGACATTCTTTCTTAAGGTGTCATTGCGTTGCTTACCTGAGCAAGATCTGCAATTGACTGGCTGCGGTAGAATGGATGACAAATTCTGTCTCCTGGTGCAATACTCGAACCAGACGTTCTCTTGGTGCGAATGAGTGTGTTGGGGTGTGAGTTCGAAGCGTTCTCTACCTCTAGTTGCACATCATAGGGTGAAGCATAGCTCAAAATTGTGAGTGCATCCTCAAACACCATGTGCCGAAAGCTGATGTGGATGCTGTCAATCCGATCACCTGTTTTAAATGGTTTGTTGTATTAATTCCTAAGTCCAGCACCTACACTGGTATAAAATAGGGATCTGAGACAGTGTTTATGAACATGCAGAATATAATATGCTCATTCTGAACCCGAACACAGGTGAATGATGGATTGTAAAGAAGGTCGTTCCGACGGATGTATATAATCCAAAAAGTTTTAGAAGACCTGAATGCAGAGAACTGCTTACTGACATTTTGGTATTTTTAATTCTATTTTTTTACAGAAAAAAATTTGAATTGCTATACCTTCACGTCTAACTTAATGCTACATATTCTCAAAATTTAATTCAGAATTTTAAAAGAACTGAAGAAACTAAAGCGAATACTAAGGACAATAAATTAAAAGGATTTCAATATATCTATTGGCAAAAATACGTATCTTAAATCAAATTAATCAAATTCTACTAATCTTACGTATTTTAAGTTGCCTCTAATATAATTTTATAATGAGGAAAACCGTCATTTGAAAGCAGACTTGATCATTCTTAAGTAACGCATCACAAATCATACCTGGAGCAATACGGCCAGATTCAGATGCTGGGCCTCGGTGTAGCACATCCTTGACAAAGATGCCATCCCGCATATTGCCACAGATATTGAAGCCTAGACCTGTGAAGTCATGACTCCTGAGTGCTACTACATTCATCTGGGGCTCCTGACAACATCACAGAAACAGGGGTGTCAGCCAGTGGCAGTTCTAATTTGATTTTAAAGATGCAGTGTGCCAGAAATGGTCATCACTGCCCTGATGATGGGGGCAGCAAGCACAACACCCCTGAAGACAAGTCATCTACAACTGACCTACTAATAATTAGCAGTACACAAATTTCACAGGAAATAAAAAATTAGTGCCTCTCATCAAAGTACTAACAATATGATTGAGAAAGTGTGAATATATGCACTATATTACAAATGCATTTCTGCAGTTTTAGTCCCCTCACTGACCTTAATGCATATTTATTACCAGAGGTGGTGAACGGAGTGGGTGAAGTGGGCCATAACCTCACAATTGGTTCCACCACTCCTCTTGATCACTGACATAACTTTAGTAACAGAAACGCAAGAGATGTCACGCTGCACAGACTCAAATTATCTTTCCACTTATTTTTGTTAAATATTTACCAAATTAAAAAATGTCTGAAATACAAGATATTTACTTTATATAAAAAAGTAATTCCTTTGTGTTATGATTGACTTCTCTAGAAAGTTGATTAAGTCCAATTTCAGCATTATGTAAAGGAATTATATTAGTCATGCAACAACAACAAAAATTACTCAATACATTTCAGTGTGGACTCCCCAGTACCAAATTTAATCAAAATCCATTTAGTAATTTCTTGATATAATGTGCATATACATGAAAAGACACCAGTAACTAAAAGTAATACCAATAACAATGTTCATAATAACAGACAATCAGATTAAATGGAGAATCTTGAAAAGGAAAACTTCTGCTGTCTCATGTCAAGAATAGGCTGGTCTTCACATTGATCAATTACAGACTCTCTTTCATCACTTCCATAATTAGTCAGACATTACTTATCAGCTAACAATAGTTTTATTGCCTAAAAATACATTAACTAAATTCCATTTGTTACGAGGCATTGTGCACTGTACTGATGTTTCAGGGAAAGGAGTAAATGATATTCTATGGAATTAGATAAAAAAAACACATTCTCAACATCTGATTGGTTTCAAAATGTTATTCTCCTAATGTTACACTAACCATTCGAGAATAGGATAACAAACATAATATTTCTATGTAAAAGATAGGATGAAATATGAGGATGGAGAAAACTGCAAAATGACAAGTTTCATAATATGTACTCTTTACCAGATTAGTAATGTGGTCAAATCAAACAGGGCATAACACACGAGGAGGAGATAAGAAATTCACACAGAATTTCAGTTGAGAACCTCATGAGGTGACTCAATTCTGGAGACCTACAAAGATAACCTTAAAATCGAATTTTTGGAATACATTCTGAAGAGGTGAATCTGACTGGATTGGCTAAATACAGGGCCCAGAGTTTAACTTATGGTAACGCGACAACGAATATTTTGGTTCCATAAATGTGTCGAAGTTCTTGGTCAGCTGAGTAATTATAGTATCATGTTTTGCATTTTATAGGAGTCTGATATGAACGCTGTTCAACACACCTACCACGGAAATCACCTTTCCGTCCCCACTGCATCCCCAAAAGTGACAGATGAGACTAGTAGCGGTGGGGTTACAATTAAACGTATTGCATCCCTGGAATGTGCTCCGAGGATGAAACTCGTAGTACTTGAACGGTTTTCAGATAAAACGGAAGTTCACAGTGCAGTGATCTGCTGCCATCTGCCTATGGTTTACTGAGGCTTACTCAGTGCGGACCGACATAGATCGTCCTTGGGTGTTTTGCTTATAATTAAGATAACAAATACCTTTCTCTCAAGGCGCGGCCCGTTTCCTAGTCACAGACATGACTGTTCATACTCAGCATTCCTTTGTACAATACTGCTGAGCCACTGCAAAATTATTTTATTTTATGTAATGACACTTTCTTGCAACAATTTACATTCACAGAGTTATAATAATCAAAGCTCTAGCCTTGAACGCTTGCCCTATGGAACTCGCAACTACTTCATGAAGATCTGCATGGTTTAAGGCGCGCCCAGTCTTGGACAATTAGAATTCTAAACAAACTCCATGGAGCAGAGTCCTTGTTCAGAAACAAAGTCATTCAGCTAATTAAGAAATCCCCCCCCCCCCAGTGGAACCTGAAGGTTCAGTTCCATGATGACAAAAGACTGCCAATTAGAATTATATAATCGGATATTCAAATTCGACCATGAGCACAAATATATGTGTTGGATATACAGACAGGTCTCGCGAGAGTGCATCCAACGAAGTTGCACTCACACGCATGGCGAACCACTGATATCAAGTGAGGTTTCGGCTCGGACTGGTGAGTATAGGATTTGCCTTCGAAGCCAGTTACTACAGCGACACTTTTGTTTGAGTGCGCGCGCACAGCCAATCTGACACTTCTCCCGCAAGTCGGGATGATCCATAACATGTCACGTCTACGCTGTACTGACGATAAGTATACCGCGAGACGAATAGACTAATGAGGAGTTTCTAAGATACAACATTAGGAAGATAAATCAGAGGGTAAGAAAGATGTCAGCTAGCCCTGCTTTCGTCTGGAGGCACTGAGTAAAATCTTGCAAGTTACCCGGTTCTCAGAAGGAACAGATTAGAGGCCTTTGGCATGGTCCTTTTAAATAGTCGAGGAACCACAAACGTGGTTCGAATCGAATGCTTCCATAATGGGGGTCACTGCTCAGTTAACCCGTTCGGATAATCAATGAACACGGAAACGAGAGTGTTTACGAAATCTCTTCTTATCCAATTGCTTGCTTATTTAACGATGGCGTATGCGTGTCTCTTCCTGTCCGTATCACTTCCTAGCAGTCTCCGCCCGATGTTGGTCTTTTGGGTGGCAACACCGCGTGGGATTTCTATCCGACATTCCGCATTATCTTAACACTGTCGAAACGTCGTTTGAAAGACGGACAGAGCGGCAGGGTGTAGATTCAGGATGGTTCAAAAGGTCTTCTGAGGGATACGGGATGCAGTGAATACGATGGATGACGTCATAATATTGGTTATTATTTGTAGTAACGTGGCAGTTTAAATACACAAATGGCGTATTTGAAATCCACAACTCTTAAGATCTACACTGAAGGTCGGACTGCCAGACAAATTGCGATCAATTTAATGATGCGACGCACAATCTAAGTTAAATATATGAAAGCACATCGGAATATTTGTAAGATGATAAAACACACACAAACCAGAATTTCAAATTGACAGGTCCTGATTGGTCAGTCAGATTGAAACTTGCGCCACTCTTTAATTGAACAACTAATTTAAGCTGGGGCAATAACTTCCACTGGCTGGACAAAATTGTTATAGCAAGATAATTTCGAAAGTCGGAAACATTCCAAGAAGCTAAACTTTCTACTAGGAGATGAGGCGAACGAAAGCGCCCTCAGTGGAAATTTCCATCAACCTGGGTTGCCAGCTTTGGTCGGTTTATGTAACCTGAATTTTGAATCTGTTCTCCTCTTACAGTCTCGATTCCATCTTAGGAAGAAAAAAAAGCCGTCGCCTGATCCACGGACTTGTCCAGCTGCAACATGTACGTAGATACCGACGTTTCGGATAAACATACTGTCTCCATATTCAGGGCTAATGTGGGGTTTTGGGGAACCACTGAGCTACGGGCGTATTTACGTGAACTAAAAATTAAACATGCCATACAAATATCCTGGAATGTTGTAAGACAATATGTCTTACAGTTAATTTAGATATATTGGGTCATTATTCGCTGGCTTCTCATCTCGGAGGCCCTGCTTCGCGCCCGTGACGTCCATGAGAAATTTGTGGCACTGGGACAGATTTTCCTCCCGAGTCGTTTGGTTTCCCCTGACAGCACTCGATGTTCATTCATGTACCACCTGGGAGATGGGCAATTTGTCCCATTAGCGGCCCAGTTACAGACATACAGAGTGATTGATATTACAAGAACAAAATTTAGAGGTGAGTTTTTCATTCAAAATCAATTATATAAGATCATAAACATTTGTCCGAAAATCCTTAATTTTCACGTTAGGACCATTTTTACGTTCTTGAACTTACGCCATCTGGTATAATGCTAAAATTTTTACGTCTAATATCTAATCACCCTACACAGTACCATCCCATCGCAATAACAACAACAATAAAGAAATTTTATTTGGCCAACATCCCGGGAGAACACCACACAAGAAATATGTCGGAATACACTTGCTAGTCATAAATGTACAGACAAGTGCTCATCACAGTTTAATGATTCACGATGAAGAGATTAGGAATCCCACGTCACGAACCACACAGCAGAGGCGTGAAGGTCAAAATGTAGGGCCTAACAAGTAGATGTCACGACGGTTCAAATAACTGAGGCCTATGTTAAATATTACGCTATACAGTGTGATTCAAAAGCACACAAGTAGGCCTATACCAGGTGATTCAAAAAGGACTTTACAACTTTGAAAGTGTATAGAAATTTATTCAGAAGGCTTACAGAATCGGTTGAGGTGTCATTTTGTAGCAAAACAAATCAAGTTTGACTCACGTTGTGCTGTAGTACCTAATTCCGTCACCGCGAGCGCAAGCGGCAGTGCATTTGAAAATGGCTCGAAAATTTTCTCATACCACAGTTAGACGAAGATGACCAAAAAGGACGCATTCACTTCTAGCAAGACGGCGCACCACCTCACTACCTCACAGAAGTCCGGGATTTCCTCAATAACCGTTTCCCAGGTCGGTGGATTGGTCGAACAGGTTCGATAGCAGATTTGACACCTCTCGATTTTTTCTTATGGGGTTTCATTAAAGATCGTGTGTATGTTCCACCCTTACCTGCTAATCTCACTGAGCTCAAAGCGCAAATCACCGCCGCAGTTGCAGAAGTGACACCGGATATGCTGGATCGTGTTTGGCAAGAAATTGATTTCAGGTGGGATGTCTGCCGTATCACCAATGGCAATCATATCGAACCAAAATGACTGTTTGAGGTAAAACTTGATTTATTTTGCTACAAAATGACACCTCAACCGATTCTGCAAGCCTTCTGAATAAATTTCTATACACTTTCAAAGTTGTAAAGTCCTTTTTGAATCACCCTGTACTTCTAATGGTGAACTTGGGGTAAAACAAAAGTTTGAAGTGGGCTCCGAGTACTCAGAAACAACAATCTGAACATTTCACATTGTTGGCGAAGGCACGTACCAATACAGTATGGGGATAGTTCTGAAGACACTGGCACTGTCAACGTCAAAATTCCTAACAAAACTATCCCAATGAAACCATCACTGGCTTCCTTCAGTTGACGGAAACTTTTGAGATTTTGTAGACAAGTTTAATCCCCACAGATAAAAATCAGGGGAAATAAGATCAGGCGACCTTGGTGGCCTAACGAAATCAATCGTTCACCGAACACATTGCACAGAAGATCCGTGGAGACGAAGAAGCCGCGGGCAATGTCAGCCTCATTCAACTGGCCAATGAGAGGGCACAGAATCGGTTCACATTGTCGTCCTCAATGAATCTGAAGTCTATTGTCCAACATCCTGATATTTCACAACACACACCAAACCTATGATCGTACAACCTCGTGCGGCTGTTTGGGTGTTGACGTACCCGGGTAAATGAAACCACACTTCATCAGTAAAAACGTGTGACGTCCACAATATCTTATCCGTTGAGTGTAAGGAAGTTTGTAAACGATCGGTAAAATTGCGCACGTTTCCAGCTGTCACGTTATTTTACGTCGTATGCTGGTGATGTCTTATCCAGATGCACGTTCAGTTGTCTCTCAAGCGCGCTCTGTGTTGATGAATATGAGACAATGGATTTTTTCGTGCTTTGCATTATTCGATCAGAGATTTCCAGTACTTTGTACTCTGTTAAAACTCACGTCGTACCGGATCTAGGCGCGTCAACAACCGATCCAGTTCCTAGCTCGTCAATCAACTGCCTCGCTGTGTTGACTGAGGTACGTGAGATTCGACCTCTTCTGAGTATTCGCCTCCGAAACGGAACACGCTTTCCACCAAAAGCACTCAGGCCTCGACCTCTTCTGAGTATTCGCCTCCGAAACGGAACAAGCTTTCCACCAAAAGCACTCAGGCCTCGACCTCTTCTGAGTATTCGCCTCCGAAACGGAACAAGCTTTCCACCAAAAGCACTCAGGCCTCGACCTCTTCTGAGTATTCGCCTCCGAAACGGAACAAGCTTTCCACCAAAAGCACTCAGGCCTCAAGTGACGCCACCATTTTCACACATGCGCGCGTCCAAATAGCTCACCATTCACGACACAACTGGCCAACTCACGTGACACACGCACACACGACGTAGATTTTTACGTAAAGTGACTTTTACTGTTGTCCAAGTTTAAAAGTTCCCAATACAAAAACTCACCAGTTCTCGAGTTGCATCATGCGGACAGACACGTGATGAAGCAAACAGACGTATTTTTGCACCTTTAGGTTGCGAAATCGTCTGAAAGGGGGAAAAAAGTGTTTCCGCTAGATTTTAGCTCACGTCATTCGTCCCTATTATCCTATATGTCTCTGATGACCACCAGGCCTCATTCGCCCAAATTAAGAAACGGGCGGAGCGGCTTAAACCATCTATCCCCATCAATAACCGAGGTACAGGAGTACTTGATCCACGCTAACTCCTTCAGCACGCTTGAATTATCCTAGAAACCGCTTTACCCTCACTTTAAAACGAGCTACAGCAACGTTCGACCCCATGCCGAAACCTACCCGACATGACAATGTCCTGTTTCTTCCATCACAGTTCTAACTACTTCTGAAAGTTTAAATTATCTGGATAAACCACGTGTTCATAGAGAGCAAATCGTAGATTTAAAATGGAAAATTATCGATAACAGGAGCGTCACTGTAATTCCAGAAGTTGAAATCCCAACACCGCTAACACCAAAGACTGTCAGTGGAGACCGTACTGAGCTAGTTCCATCTATTAATATATCCGATCCTGACACCCCATATCCCTAAGATCCATCTTAATGTCATCCTTCCATCTCTTACTGTCTTCAACTTTACTAATCACTTTGTTTTCAAAAAGGCTGCTTGTAACTTGTCTCCTTCAAAGTAAGAGTATGTAACAGATAATCTTTCACGTTCTTACATTTACTTACGTATTTATAGTTTATTTAACGACGCTTTTTCAGTAACTCAGACTACATAGCGTCGAATGAGAGGATGACTGCGAATAACGAACTGTAAAGGATATGAAAGGAAGCGGTCGTGATAAAATTTGAGGTACTATCGCGGGATTTGTCTGGAGAGACTGAGGAAAACCGAAATTTGGGTCCGGTTTAGTAACGACGTTTACATTCTTATAAGGACAATATTACGTATATGTCATAAATGGAATTAATAGTTTCTGGCCGAATAACGCGATCGAGATCTATCTTGTATTCGGGAAATCCCGGGTTAAGCTTTCGACCCGGAGACCGACCATACTAACAGAGGTTTCTCGTGGTTTTCCTCAATTCTTTCAGGCAAATGTCGGAATAATACTTTAAAATAAATAAATGTTGTAGTATTTGAAGTTTTCAGAGTGATGTGAGTTTGAACTGTGGTCTTCTGTTGCTATAGCCCTGAAGAACACAATTCAAAACGGTTTCTGAGCTCACTTACCCCAATAAAGGAGTCATCCAGGGCCCTTCGCTTGTCTGCACTGCGGTTCCCAACCAGAGCATTCCACGGCGACCAGCGAACAACCTAGAGAAGACAATGTAACCGGTCACTGATATGAAGGAATTAGTTTGTACAGGAAAGTACCTATCAGTCTTTGCTGTTTTTAGTGATCGCAAATAGCGACTTCAATTTGGTGTGTTTTATAACCGGTGAGTATTCGGTGGTTACACTGTCCTCACGGATGACTGAGGTAGGGTTAGTGGTGCCTGACTGCGCCTCAGAGAAGTCATGGAATATCCTCGGGTCGTTGACGGGAAACAGACGTCGAGTGTGCAGGCGAAGTTTGGATGCAAGTTCCTGGGATGTACACTTTAGATGGGAAGAAGTCTGTACCTCAGGATAATATTAGTCGGACTGAAGAAATGTAAAATTACAGCTTTCATTACTGGATCACTACAATAGTTGTAAATTTAATTGATAATTTCTAAAATTGAAATACGTACGACAACCATTCTACCAAAACCATTGACTGACATCTCTATTGTTGTGCTTGACAGGGTGGTAAGAGAAAACACGAAAAATAAATTTTGAAGTTTTGTTGTGGCTCTAAAACTTTGCCTGGACCCAGGGACAGCCGCTGTCAGCACAAATTGACTCTATAGAGGTTTCACACCGGAAGCTACCAGGGTTAGGGGTTGTGGTTCCTTGACATAAATCCCATTGTTGTGGGCTCGATTGGGTTTGAACATGTGGGCCTCTACAAATTACTTCCGAGGATCGAATACAATAGACTATAAGTCACACTGTTTGAGCATAATTTCATCAAGGTTTCCCATTACAGAACAGGCAAATCTACAGCCTTCGTACCACCGACACAATTTATTTTCAGCAGAATACATGTACAAGTCAAGACGACGGTAGATTACATTGAAAATTATTAATTATCAGGACTTTTTCCATCGTCTATTCTATCGGTCTAGTGACAGAGACTAACTCTATCTAAGGGGCCCAACAGAGTAGGTACCTCTCACCTGAAGACGGAGACATAACCAGCCTCCGAAACGTCGTGGGTTTTAAAGAATAGACTATGGGAAAAAATCTGACAATGAATAATTTTAACTCTAAAATATGCTTTCTTTTACTATGTTACACGTAGAAACACGCAATTTAACAGAAGAGTTGAGAATTGTCTCTTCTCTTTACGCTTATGAACACCTGTAAACGAGAAATCATTTATGGGAGAGGTAACAAGTTTGCTTTTTGAGTGAACTGTCGTAATTTCTTACTCTCAGTGCAGATCCTTGTTCGGTGTAAAATAAACAATTTCATTCAGTGTTCTAATGGGAAATACGATTACATGTGGAAAATAACACGAGGTTTTATTTACAAAGCTAGTGGTTAAGGTTATGACCGCCGTTTTGGAACTTCGTTTGAACTTTTCGTGAACTTTTTTTTTTTCTTCAAACAATTGAAAAGCACTCACCTTCTGGTCCAACTTCGCTGGCTCCTTCTCCATCGTTGTGCGTCCAATCGGGGTGCCATCTGGAAAAACAATATTTGTGTATCATTAAATATATAACAGTTACTTATCGATTGTTTCCTTGTCTGTACACTTAAAAGTCGATGTTTGCTTATTAATAAATAAAGCTAGGATATTCAGACATGACAAATTCCTAAATTTATACTAAGATGTGTAGAGTTCTTGACTTAAGTTAAGAGAGAGAGACTATGTCACTTCGTCTCCCCCGCCACCTCCCTAAAAATATTTTAGCCTGGGGGTGACTTATGGAGTTTAAGATAAAAAATATTATTCTTTTCTTACTAGTTTTAGTTTTCGGTACAATGTTTTAATACTTTTCCATCACTACATCTCTCAATTTGAATTATAGCTCCTGATCTCCAATTTCTGGGTATTGTAAACTAAATGTGAACAAATTCATCTAACATTCTCACCTTCCTACAGCGTGTTTCGTTTTTGCCAGTTTCAATATCTGTGCCTAAATCACTGTTTCGTGCTGTATCCTGCTACCTAGGATGAGAATATGGAACGTCGTAATACTGCATAAACCGTAAGAAATAATATATTAATATAATTAGACAATAAAATGTCAGTGATTAAAATGTATTTGGAATCAAGTACACTATACCACATAGAAAGTACTGGCAACGAATTAATACTAAACAACAAAATATTACGCCATTTGAATTTCAGAAGACGTGGCCACAATGAACATTGGAAGAGATGTCATCAAGTGTAAGAATGAGAAGGAAGAAGGAGATTGGCGAATGACAGAAATAATGGAGTATGGACAAATAATAAATGGACAGAGGAGTGTGGTTTGTCTTAATACATAGGAAACGTAGTTGTAATAAAATCTGAAGAAAACGCAGAAGAATAAAGGAAATATTCAACGACAAAGTAGAATAAAATTTGTAAAGCAAAATATAGAGCATGTTTAGTAACAAAATAACAGACCAAGAAACTTTACGAAAAAAAAATACCGAGACGGAAGTGCCTGAGAACGACAATCAATTGAAGTTAGTTATGAAATTAAAAAGAAGCTAAATTCAATAAGCTGATATCACTGCTTAGTTTAAGGATATTTATATTTGTTGTGGTGAAATAAAACAACAATTTGATGACGTCTTCATTCTGAGGTCTACGCCGCCTGCCAAGGTCTCGGGATAGGCCACTTTAGACGCATTACCAAGTGTTCTAGAAATCTTACTAGCTCAACCAGTCCACCAATCTGAACGGAGAGTGTGTTATTATTCAATACCTATTTCTACAGCCAGTACTTGTAATTATCAGGGTTTGTTAAAATGAACCCTCTTTTGCTAATGTAATTGCGGGTTTGAACTTAATTTATCAGCGATGAGGAGAATAAGCTGATGGCAGATAGCAACAGGAAAATCCGCTCAAATTGGCAGGGGAATTCCGGCTCGCCATCTTATTTATGCAATGAAATTCCCAGCCTGCATGTTAACAGAGTGTGTTAAATTTAACAAGAAATACAGAACTTTGTACTTTGCCGATTATTCATGTGTTCTTTTAAAACATAAACGCGCGCGTGTGCAAGTGCATGCATGCATACAAAAACATTCACATACTTACAAATTGCTATCGCAGTATTCTGTGAAGGTCGTACAAATTCAGATGTGCTATTTCCAGTCTTTCGGTCCATTTCTTAAATATCCATTTCTCACTGCTGCATTTAAAGTCACTTTTCTGTGGTGTGTTTTTATTTTTATTCTTCTTAATATAGTATTTTTGACAGAATTAAAAATTTTAATCTTCCTTGCATATCCCTTCTTTTTACTGTATCTGTGATAACTTATAATTATGCTTCGCCTTCTTTATCTCTTACTGAATAGGACTTATGACCTGTTCCAAGTTATAAATATTTAAATTATGATATTTGTCGTCGTCGTCATCATCATCATCATCATCGTCATCCATTGCTGTTTCCAGCCTGTGGCCGGGTCCGCTTGGTAAAGCCCCTCCATCTCTTCCTGTTCTATTTGTTGTATGATGGATCTCCGGGACGAGAAGCCAGCGATTAGATGCGTGAGCTATTCACTTTTCAATCCACATCTATATGGCGTTGTTAAGAACGCATGGAGTTATACGCCCCCTTCACCACACGCCCTTGTGGCACAAATCTTAATTAATCGCAGAGGATGACTGCCCCAATGGACAAACAACATGTAATAGTGCGTTTGGTGTCTGAAGGAATTACAGGGCAGAGATCCACCGACAACTGTATGCCAACGACGGACAGAATGACGTTTGTACGAGTAGATCGAAAGTTCAAAAATAGCTCAACTCAGCGTTGTTAAGGCAGATAGGTAAGGACGCCCATCCACATCCACAAAAAAATATGGATCGTGCTCAAGTAATGATTCTTAAAAACTGTCGGGTAACTATTGCGGGAAATGCTACAAGATTGGACATTAATGTCGCTCGTCCTTCGTAGAAACCTCCAGTGTTGCTATCTTACTTACGCCGCACTCACTCAACAAAAATGAACTACAACTGTACCACTGGGGTACTGGGAACGACCCGTTCTTCAAGTGCCTGAGCACTGCGGGTCCCAACTTTAAGTTAGCTCGATCTATAGACATTTTGGTAGGGCTCCTTGGACGACGGATCGGCCCGTCGCAAGGCCTCTACCTGTACACAGGACAGCACAGCACAGAATAACATTCATGGCTTGAGTGGGATTCGAACCCACGGTCCCAGTGACAAAGCGGCACAAGGCCCACGCCTCAGACCGCGCGGCCACTGCGGACCACAGCTGTACCACACTCGCAGCATGTCACTAACCCAGAGCTAAAAGAAACCAAGCCAAAGCAATGTTGCCAATCGCACAATACAAATATTCCAATACTGCCCTTATTTTTCAATTCCCCTCGAACAAATCTGATCGCACGGCTGCTGGGTGCTACCAGAACTAATACAACAGAATACGGGTTACGGTGAAGACTTAGTACGAGGGGCTTCACAATTAGCATTCTTCGCCAAATGTCTGTTATTAGGATCATCATTTCAAGGAAGCTGTAACACGCATGAACAGAATGAGAAATACAGAATTTGGTCGGAATACCTAGAGACGAGTCCAGGTGGAAAATCTAGAAGCAGACAGAAAGATAATATTAAAATAGGTCTTAGAGGCATTCATGTCTCAAGACAAAGACCAGACGCGTTCTCTTGTGGGCACAACGATATATCTTCGGATTTCATAAAACCGGGAATAATAAAATTTTCCAAGAACGGTTGGTCCATGGAGTCGGCGTAGTTTTAAGAAGCTTTGTTACAGATGCAAATGTATGTCCTTCTGATACGTTCGATACTCAATAGCGATCCACCATATTGGACTTTGTTCTAAACGGTCGCTGGCAATGCGCTGGAATGAATGAATAATCCAGCCACGGACACTCCGTGTGCTGTGTATCATTTACCGCCAGTGAATTATGTGCTCGACAGAACACGAAAATATTCCTGCTATAGAGTTTGTTATTACACGGAAAGCCGGTTTTATGTCACACTTGGAGTACCAATGACAATTACGAGCGTTACCGTGTGCATTACGGAAATTTCGCGCTGTATTAATTTTGTGTCAGAAAATGGAATGCTTAAATGAGTAAATAAATACGTGGAATTGTTGCATTTTATAACGGGCGATAAAAAATAGGATTAAGGAAATTGATTATTACCGAATTGGAATAAAACATTTGATTTTGTACCTTTTTACTGAATTATTATTTTTTAATTGAATAAAAATTTACTTGGATATTATCCATCGTCTAGTAAATATAAAACGTAAAAACGTAAAACGACGTTTCGGAGATAGGGATTAGCTCTATCTAGTGGGCCCAACTGTGTAGGAACCTGAAGACGGAGATAGAGTCCCATCTCCGAAACGTCGTTTTACGTTTTATATTTACTAGATGATGGATAATATCCAAGAAAATTTTTATTCAATTGACTCTTCACCATCGTCAAGAAGTTTTAGATTTGATATATTATTTTTTACACAGGTAATTCACATGCATAATCACCAGTATCAATTTATCACCGTATTCATAGTGAACAAAGGCACAGGAGCTTAAAGAACAAAACTGTTTTGCGTAGTTACCTCGACATCAGCCACTAATATGAAATAAATAACTCCACGGAGCAGAACCCTCGTTGAGAAACTAATACGTAGTCTCTCGGAGGACAAGAAATTGTCCACTTTTTGTTGTCCTTGAAGGTGCATTACAAGAACACACCACTAGACCCTACCCTGAGCCAGATGAATCCAGTCGATATTCTTACACAAAATTTTTAACATAAATTTTAAAATTATTCTGGGTCTTCACAAACTGTAACTTCTCATCGGGTTTCTCGATTAAATTGCATATGCATATAATCTCCTATGCGTGCTACATACTCCAAAAATAAAATACTCATTTATTTGATGAACCTAATCATATTTTCTGAAGAGTACAAATTATGAACCTCTCATTTTGGCGTTTCCTCCAGTTCTCTGCCGCTGTAGCAATGTTGAATGACGTTGATTCCGAAGTTATATCCAGTCTCAGTAGTGTTGCCAATCATAAAACGAAAATATTCAGATATATCCCTTATTTTTTTTAATTTTCTTCTCAGATCAGACTAAGGTTTCAGTAACAAGCACTTACCTTTGAAGCAAGGATTATCAAAGGCATATTGATCGCCGGCGCCCTCTGGATCAGTCACCAGAACCAGATGTTTTCCTGTGAGACAGAAAGGACACGTCTTAGAAAACAGGCGATGTAAATAGTAGCCTACAATGCCGAATTTTGTTAAATTTGAAGATAGGGAGATGGAAAAATGTGGTCACAACTTTAAATTCGGTCAAGTGACAATTATGAATTGAAGTTTCATTCAACTAAGTACCGAGGTTGTGATAACACGCCGAATGAATGAATGAATGAATCTATGTACGCCTACGTATACAAGGGCCTATGCATGCCAAAATTTATTTGATAATCTGATACTGATTTGATCTTCTGATCGGGAAACAAGGCCAAAATACATAGCACACACAGATTTCTTAACTCAGTAGTTTCTCTACCTTAAACCGTTTACAGGATGGTGGCAACTATGTTTACCATTTGATTAATCGTATGTCACCCACGCAGTCCCTTCTGTGGATTTCATTGGATTTTCAGAATTAACATAAACATTAATCCGAAACATGATTGAAAACTAAAGTTCTTGGGGGCATATGCCAACACTTGAAGTAGTTTTACTTAGTTGTACATCACAGTGTTAACTTATAGGCCTGCATGTTACCAAACTGTTGTTAAAATACGAAGCAATAAGGTTAACAGACATAAACGTGTTCATTAGCTCGGTAATTTCTTGTCTTAATTTAACAAACTGAAAGAGAGGAAGGCCACGTGACGACGCAGACAGAAGTTAGTATAATCGTTGATGTAAAGATGAATATAATACGATAACAAATTAAATAGCAACCATTTTAAATACAAAATAAACTGTCATTGTCTTGTACATGACATTCTCTTTTCGGTCGTAGTTCTATCATTATTATTTTTACAGTCAACGCCATCTGTTAGACTATCTCACTTTTCATGAACAGAATTTTTAATAAGTACTTGCAAGAAGGCGTGGCGTGTGACGTCATATCAACATAATTATAGAAAACATATTACTGACAATGGAAGGAGCTTGTAATCTATCCATAACACGAAAAAGCAGAGCAGATGTGAGATTCGTGGAATTGTTATAAATTATTTCTATCGCTGGAATCTGCAAAACAGTGAGGGACGTCATCACGCTGAGACTTTCTACGCCTTAACAGATTCCTTCACGCCCCGACGGACTAGCTGAGCATCAGATACGTTTGTGACCGAGTTACAGCGGGTAATACTGGCCATTTGAGACGGCAATGCCTACTTGTTATTGGCAGCGAACCTCCTGGAAAATTTCCTGGAAAGTCCATCTTGATCGTACTGCGAAATCATTAGACTAGTTTCCTACAGCATTCCGCTGAACCACAGAAAAATTATGTTTGTAGAACATCAAGGTACAGGGAAAAAAAAGTCATTCCTGTATTTCATTTTGTTTGTTCTTGGTTTATTTATTTATTTATTTATTACGTCGAATTACACGGTGATTACTGAATAATGGTTTCCAGGGGCAGAGCGTTAATGTTAGCCGTGTTAGCCATGCTAACAGCTTTAGAGAGAGAGAGAGAGAGAGAGAGAAGAAGAAGAAGAAGAAGAACCAATCATCGTCAGCCAGCTCCAGCCAGCTAGGCGCTCGCAGCGAGTGTAAACCTCAATTAGTTGGCTAACAACGCCTGGCTGACCTCAGCTGGAAAACGATGCATTTTATCAAATCGGTTCTTCTACGCTCCAGAGTGTGGAATACCAATGAACCACGAAAGCAAGACATAATCCGTTTTACGTTTTTCGTTTTTTCTATGTGTCAGCCAGGCTAACACAGTTGGCACGAACGCTCCGCCCGCGATTATGTCACATCTGTAGCATGTTTAATAAATTATACTGGGACCTTTGTAAAACAGTACTTCGGTGGTTTTGTATGTGGTTATTGCATGCCACGTACGAGTTTGCTAAATCGTTTGCCATGCTCCGAAGCAGGTCATGGCTTCCTTCAGGGCAAGTTACGTAAAGTAGCTCAATCGCTTCAAAATCTCACAAAACCCAAATGGTGAAAGGAATATATGAACAATTCAGGTAATGTACGCATACTGAAACAGTTTCTGCTCGATCGTTGTGTTACTGTTTCTAAATTTTCAATTCCTGTATGCTAACGTCCGATGCTGTCTCATAAATTGTATTAGGTATGCGTTGGGGACAAACCTGGACCACCAATATAAAGTTCGATTAAAATCAGGCCACGGTAATCGAATTTGAGATGACATGCCTCAAAATAACATTTGTAATTCAGTACGACTTACGAAAAATGTTTACTTTCCATAAAACGTGTTACATTGTTCTCTGCGACTGTTATTTGTAAAATTTCTCACTCCAATAAATATTTATCTGTGGGCTGGTCACTCACTACTCACAAATGCACATTTCAAAAGACCAAGTATCCTCCTAAGTGGGGAGGTCATGGCCCGAAAACGAGCCGAAGCACCATACATGATGATGAAATATTTATATAATTATGCTTGTTTATATAACGACTCTCTATCAAATGGATTGGTCATGGAGTTTAAAATTATACAATAATTCTGAAGGATGAATTGGAGATTACGCGAGAAAAATCAGTCGTGGACTACTTTAAGGTGCTTTCCCGCATTTGCCTACAAGGACTGAGGAACACAACCCGAATCTTGCTGAATCCTGTCTTCGGGAAAAGTGAACGCGGGACCCCAGGAGGGCCGAGCAGTGCGCCGAGATGAATAAATCATTTAGTATGAGGATGAAACCCCATACTACGAGCATGCACACGCTTTCACATTCCTCGCGTGTGGACAGTAGAGACGTGTCCACATCCGATACACGGCACAACATAGCAAAGAGCACACCACAGCCACTACAGCCGGCCGCCCAGTTAACGTCCACACTAGAATACGGCAGTCTTCTGGGAGGTTGCGCCATATACGCTAACATTTCAGATGTTTTTACCGTCTCCCTCATCAGAACGAATCGTCCGCTGAAATGACGGTCAATTTCTAGTAGACTATAAGTCGCAACAACCCAGAAGACAACCATCTTCAGACTCACCGCCGTGAAAACCTCAAATCCTAAATGTTAAATTCCTCCTTTCTCCAATTCTGTCATCTATTCGATGTCTGAATAAAACACTTTAAAATCAGTCTTGAATTACAATTCTCTGAAACTCTGTACGTGCCATACCTCGCTGGAAGTCTGTAGCCCATTGATATAAAATTATGATAAATTATTTTAGAAAGTTATAGGAATGGAATTATGTTTTTAAATGAATATAATTTTGTTCTTAGCATAACAAAATCCCTGAATTACGCACACAAATCCATTATGGAAGCAAAGAAAGCTAAGTAATCATGCTCCTGAAACCGACGTGCTCATGCCAATAGCAGCTACTCCATGATAATGCTGTCAGCATCATGACAAGGCAAAGTCGAGGCGAGGTGAACACGTAACATGGCGGAAGCAGGCTGTCGCAACATTATTTGCAGGAGCAGTATTATTAGGTAAAGAGATTACTTCATATGTGGAAATAGCAACATGAATTGACAGAGACGTTAAATCACTCAGAATAAGCTTAATCGAATTGTAAGCAGTATTTTAAATAACTGCATTCACCATTTTCTGAACACTGTCTAGCATGTAATTGGTTTCTTAACTCACTGGGCACAGCAGCAAAGGATAACGTGTTAATTAATACAGGCGTTCAGAATTATCGCAGCAGGAACTTGAGGAATGAGAAAACAATAAGATAAATATCAAATTGCTGCAATTTTTGAGACTGTCTTCAATTTACTACGAAATATGAATTGTACTGCTCACGCTGAAGATTTCATGTAATGGAAACTGATCCCACACTGTAGTGCACGCTCTCTCTCTCTCTCTCTGGTGATTTCAAAACTCTGCTGCAGGTGGCAGACCATGATTATAATTTAAAATGTCCATCGTTAATTCCTCAAACAACTATTTATACACAAGCGTAAAGCCTAAATTAATGGATAACTACTTGTAATTTACTTTAAATTCTTTGCCATATTATACGCAAATAATTAAGTTCCTTGTTTACTATAAATTTAACTTTGTTATTTGTCATGTTACACCCAGATACGTGCTGATGATTTGTTCTCAGACAAGTTTTAAGCCTAGTGCACTGCCTGAATAAAACTAGTCGCTTCCAATTCTTGGAAACGACTGGAAGAAAGCAGAACACATCCTACTTTCTGTACATTTCATTCTAGATGGGCCTATTTTATATCAAGGTTGCGATGACGATGTCAGTACAGAGGGTTCTAGATAAGAAAGCGTAGATCTAAAACAAGAGGAGTTAGGAAATCATTTATGTATATATACACTAGTCACGCCACGGTGGTCTAGCGGTTAGAACGCTGGTCTTGTAATCCTGGGGGTCTCGGGTTCGATTCCCGGCGGTTCCCAAATTTATAACTTGTGTTGGGCAAGGCCGTGGTCTAGGTAACACGGAGTTTTCCTCCGTGGCATCCCAACAATTACTCCATTCACACACAGAAGAAGGCAATGGCAAACCACTTCTGGACCATCTGCCAAGAACGTACATGAACAGGTCCCAGTCCGAGAAAAGGATGGAAGGATCCTGTTCATGTGGACCTGTCGTCAGACAGAACACTAAATAATAATAATAACACTAGTCAATTTAAGGAAGCTTTGTTATAAAACTCCTCAAAAATGGCAAACAATTGTTTCTCAATTGAATAAAACTGAATAAACTGTGGTCGGTTAATGTAACTTTAAAAATGATAAATGAACACTGCCCCACCTATATAATACGCTGAGACATTTTACAAAATCGTATAATCCACATTTGCCCTCCAGAAGAAGGGGCTGCCCCCACACGGCTTCAGATGATTTCATTGTATCATAAAAGGCAAGTCGGGCGTCACTTTATAAATACCAAGGAGAAATAAGATAATCTATGTACAGAAACAGATTAGGGGCTATTTTTGTCGAAGATTTTCGTAGCAGTGATAATTCTAACATAACTGTTTTCTCGTTACACCGTGGCTGGAAATGACAATACCACATTTACAAATTTCAAAATTCCGCCAAGTCATGACTCAAGAACTTGAGCTTGGATTAAAGTGAGTGGATAAACGTCACTGTCTGCCTACGCGAATGTTTGCCGCAAGGATAATAATTATTAAAACGCAGAATGATCTCCGTTGAGGGCGTATCATTTTAAACTGCCAAATGAGGATCGCGGAATTTTACACATATCATGAGTCTCTGAATACAGGTTTTGCCTGTAATGTGCACCAGACTAAACTACCATAGTCTACAGGCTTTCGTCCGTCCATAAGCTACATCCGAAAGGACCTTCGGTTTATAGTGTTATTACCTTTTTCTTTTGATAGTTTCTTTAGTGTACTGATATGTATTTTCGCAATTCTTCTATAATATCTTTCTTGGAAACAAAACTTAAATAATAGATTTAAAAACAATAAAAACATTAATTTATAGTTATTAACAGACCGAAATGTTGTTCAGCACTTCTTTTAGTTAACACTGAAAACAAATAAGAGGAGTACGGAAGCTTCTCATGGGTTTCGAACATGGTCTACCGGCATTGGCATCGAGGAATGTCACGTATGGGGCTGGAACAGCGAACTTCCGCCTGAGCGGTAATAACGATGTACTGTCCTTATTTGCTCCGCGGCTGGAAGACCTTCTTCAGCTGCCACTGTCTGCGAAACGTGTTGCCACGAGTCGAAGAGTTGGTTCATTGTACCCTACGCGCAGACTTCGCTTGTGGGACCCGACACTTATACAATTCGAAACACACTATTGTGAAGGCATTTTCACCTTTACAAATTACTGTAACGGCTTTTAGAAAGAAACGAGTAGGCGGGAGTCTGTCAACGTAGAGAGACACTGACTTGTCTTTTCCTCCATTTAAATGCATCTGCAGGACGTACCTTTCGGAACGCAGCCCAACAACATCCACGTACCGGGGCACAGAAATTAAATCAGAAGCAGGCCCACATTCGTGTAACTGACTCCTCTCCCCCCCCCCCCCCCCCCAACCAGGAAATATTTTATTCACGAACAGAAAATGTGTTCATTACTTTGCAACAAAATAGTTTGCTGCTGTTCGTGAAGCATAAATAGTACCAAGAAAGACAACAGACTACACCAGGGGTGGGAAACCTTTTCATGTTGGAAGGCCGCATTCAAGAAACTTCAATTAGGTATACTTAAAAATGTACATTATTTTGTAAAAATCTAACTACTATGTACTTAATAATTTCAAAAAATTAAACTATTTGTTAATTTTTAAGTTAACTAATCTTTAAATGACTTTGTTGTGTCTGCTTTTTGTTGGAAAGCATTTGAATGTTTGGTTGCAGCATGTATTAATAAAAATAATAGAATTTGTTCTGTAAAATTTGGATTCAGTCAAAAGGCCGCACTTAAGGACCTAGAAGGACACATATAGCCTTAAGGCCGCAGGTTCCCCACCCCTGGACTACACCCACTGGTAACAACATTTCGGAGCACACTGTGTTTACGATAGGAAATACGTCCGGCGTTGGGCAGTGTTGACAGGTGGGATATTCCGCAACGTTTAAGACCTCCCCCCCCGCAGAAAAGCCAATCGATTCTGAAGGGCTCTGACGATGGTACAAAACTCAATAACCGAGACACAAAAACTAGTTTGTCTTGTTATTTAATGCCATCAAAGCTTAAAAATACTGCTGGAGTTACGACTGCGTTTTAAATGGGACACTCTGTATAAGCAACACTACTGGTAACGTCATTTAACGAAAGATTGGTAAGAGGACATCTTATCGCAGTGTAACTACGCGTGTTCTATTGTCCGTATCCCCTGTGCAGGATTGTCCTTGTTATTTCAACATCTTGTTGCGGTAAGGTTGTTTGTCAAGTCAAATAATCTATTTACTGGGATATACCAACTTCAAAACAGTAGTTAACTGAAAAGGAAGACTGGAACAGCAGTATTCATAAATTCGTACTCAATACCTCCGAATACGAAATAGACAGACTAACAACTAAATAAACTGCTACATCTGTAGAGTATATTAAAATGTTTACTCATCAGACCCACAGACGTAGTCAGTTATTTTATTTATTATTTAAAAAAAACAAATTATTAAAAATGTATTTAGGATAAGCAAAATTTATGTACAATTGATAAAATAATGGCTTAAATCCAAATTTGTACAGATTACAAGATTTAAATCTCGTTTAGCATTGTAGTTCTAAAGAGCGTATATCCTCATAAAAATCATTTCAACTGCTCTTCTCACATGAATACGTACCTCATATGAGGGGAGATTATAAAGTTGGTATCGTCAAACACATTCAACGCAAACATGACAAAATATAATACATATAATAAATTTTCATTCTCTATTTGTAAGACAGCTATCTTTCCTCTACATCGCAGGCTTCGATTATCTTAAAACGTCGGTAAGACGAAGCATTTAACCTAACGCATCATATATATATATTAAATCTTGTCCGTCTAATCACAATAAATTCTTATTAAATATTAAAATATTATAATAATTAACATTTAAAATATTTAAAATATTAAATGATGTTCTTTATCGAAATATTCGATTTACATTAGACCATCGATAAATAACATCATTTAATATTTTAAATGTTAATTATTATTATATTTTAATATTTAATAAGAATTTATTGTGATTAGACGGACAAGATTTAATATATATTTATTATATCACAATATGACGCAACTTTACCATCTAACACATCATGTAAAACGATCTCCTGGTGAGGCAGTCAGTCATAAGACGAAGGATGCTTGTAGAGACCGGGGAGCCAGGACGGTGAGTACAAATTTTGTGGAAATGGG
Source organism: Zootermopsis nevadensis (assembly GCF_977971745.1). Classification (NCBI taxonomy): domain Eukaryota; kingdom Metazoa; phylum Arthropoda; class Insecta; order Blattodea; family Termopsidae; genus Zootermopsis; species Zootermopsis nevadensis. The sequence goes on along the minus strand of NW_028259153.1, from coordinate 5,577,011 downwards.
CCCAGGTGTTTGAAGCTGCTCAGATTTCGAGAACCAGCAGATACAAAAGTACTTGGGACTTTTTGTTGTCCATTTTTCTTGTGGGCCGTCCTTGAACTGCCACAGAGGCAGCTAGTACCCTGCAGCATTCTGCAGCATGTACTTTGTGGCCCATTTTTTATTGTATTATTCCGGGTTGTTTTATTTTCTTTTGTTCTTAGGTATTTCTTTCTCGTTTAACACTGTCCAGAAACAAGGAGGATGCCGATCACTGGCCTCCGAGCTCACAATTGAAGCCGTATCACATGTAACTTGCGCATTACCTCAGTTATTAACATCGCAGTCTACTTATAAAGCCAATATACTTGATATTCTGAGCACAGAACTATTTAATTTCATTCGGAGAATAGCTGAATCGAATTGCAAAGGAAAAGAATGTCGTCCCATGCCTGCAATTCGGTACAACGTGATATCAGTGACATTTTCGATATCGATATGTCACTGTCATTTTATTTCCGATTCGAGTTCGGATGCAGAATAAAAATTTTGAAATTTATTTAATATTAAGATGGCTGACTTCTAGGATTTCACGCCGTGTGGTCTGGAATAAATTTTCCGGCGTTTCAGAGGTATCCATCATCAGTGTTTCAGAGGTGCTTGCTGCCTCCATCATCAGGGGATAATGGAGACAGCAAACACCTCTGAAATGTAGGTAAACTTGTACCAGACTGTGCATTGACTATGCACAAGCGCGCTCATTTAAAGGAGCGTGTGTCTTTCCGTATGTTTTTAAGATTGTTACGCTGACCTATGGAGAAACGTCTTCCTAAATAAGTAATAGCTTGTCCTGTAGGAAATGCAGGTAGTAATCTTCTGCTTAAGTACGTACGCTGCGTCAATGATTCATTTCTTAAATTAAAATAATATCGTTTCTTTGAGTTTTCTCCTATTCCAGCCATTAAAACAACGGTTGAGATTTAGACCCACGTGGATATAAAATTTTTCATAAATGTTATCAGTGTCTATTATAAAGCTCGATGTTTGTTCCCTACATGCATGCGATATGAGAAGGAAATCTGTTACTTTCAACTCGGACTGTACCTCAGGGCCTTTTCCCCTATCACGGTTCGACCAGACAGTCGGTCATCCATTCTAACTACAGTACAGTCGCAGTCTTATGGCTATGAATCAATTGTTTCTAAAACTTGAAGTTTGCGACAATATAACTTTATTATTCGTTGGAAAACTTTTAAAAAATATTCATATTTACTGTATACAATTTTATATAAAATCCCTTCTAATATTAGTAAATCTTTATAAAAATTTTAGCAGTGTGTCTACATAAACTTACGTATTTATTATATTTGAGTGTTTTTGTTTAATTTTTGTGGATCATCCGGGGTTTCGATTATTTGGAAAAATACATTTCCCAACCAATCCGGGTAAGCTGGAGTCTACTGTAATTTTATATGGGCTGAGGTCTCTTGGGTTATAAGGCTGTGTAGTCTTTCTCGTGCAGGACTACAATCCAAATTGTCATCGCAATGAAAAATACAGATTTAATTAGGCACTGTAAGATCTGAAGTTTTCACAACGGTGAGTGTGAAGATTTCTGTCTTCTGGGTTGTTGCGCTGTGTAGTCTGGTAGATGTTAACCAACGTTTCGGAGGTCATACTGCCTCCATCATCAGAGTATGAAGATTTCTGTCTTCTGGGTTGTTGCGCTGTGTAGTCTGGTCTATGTTAACCAACGTTTCAGAGGTCATACTGCCTCCGTCATCAGAGTATGAAGATTTCTGTCTTCTGGGTTGTTGCGCTGTGTAGTCTGGTAGATGTTTACCAACGTTTCAGAGGTCACACTGCCTCCGTCATCAGAGTATGAAGATTTCTGTCTTCTGGGCTGTTGCGCTGTGTAGTCTGGTAGATGTTAACCAACGTTTCAGAGGTCATACTGCCTCCGTCATCAGAGTATGAAGATTTCTGTCTTCTGGGTTGTTGCGCTGTGTAGTCTGGTCGATGTTAACCAACGTTTCAGAGGTCATACTGCCTCCGTCATCAGAGTATGAAGATTTCTGTCTTCTGGGCTGTTGCGCTGTGTAGTCTGGTCGATGTTAACCAACGTTTCAGAGGTCATACTGCCTCCGTCATCAGAGTATGAAGATTTCTGTCGTCTGGGTTGTTGCGCTGTGTAGTCTGGTAGATGTTTACCAACGTTTCAGAGGTCATACTGCCTCCGTCATCAGAGTATGAAGATTTCTGTCTTCTGGGTTGTTGCGCTGTGTAGTCTGGTCGATGTTAACCAACGTTTCAGAGGTCATACTGCCTCCGTCATCAGAGTATGAAGATTTCTGTCTTCTGGGTTGTTGCGCTGTGTAGTCTGGTCTATGTTAACCAACGTTTCAGAGGTCATACTGCCTCCGTCATCAGAGTATGAAGATTTCTGTCTCCTGGGTTGTTGCGTTGTGTAGTCTGGTAGATGTTTATCAACGTTTCAGGGGTCATACTGTCTCCGTCATCAGGGCGATTCACAGCGCAACAACCCAGAAGACAGAAATCTTCATTAGGCATTATTATTACATGTTTATTCTGAATTCAGATTTTTCGCTCTCATAGTAGAGGCCTGAGGTTAAGTAACATGGCTATGCCTATGCAATGAAAGCGTCAGAGCGAGAATCAACAAAACACTAAGCACTCTTAACCTCGGTATTACGTCGAGGTGAGAGGTCAAATTAACTCTTCGCGCTCCCTATCCCCGAGAAAGATACCCAGAAAACCAATAAATATGAAACTGAGTAAGCCTTGAGTCCTAATGCCCTTCCATAAATCTAGCCCTAGTTGTTCAGCCCTTAACCTGTCCCTCAGCTGTGCTGAGTCACGCTTCATTTCTCTAGGACCTATTTCAATTGTACTGTCCCACTTAATCCTAGTATCCGAAGTGGTCTACTACTTGTGTGTGTACAGAATACAATTTGATGTTAATTTCTTTCTTCTTGTTACATGTTACAGCCATCTCAGGTTAACTGATTCAGTCTCTAAAAATTATTAAGTGAAAAATCAACTTACAAACATCTTCATTGTGAAGTGCATGTACCCCATTCTCGCGTTACTTCTTCTTTATTAGGTCAAAAAATAATTTTCTATAACGGAAAACTTCAGAATATACAGAAACCAAGAAGGAAACTCCCGCGAACATAAACATTAACACAACGCGAATTAAATATTATAATCACGATGAACTACAGTCCAGCAAGGATATGTCAATTTTCTGCCCAATGAAAATAATACTTGGCGATGTGAATTTTTAGCTGAAAAAGGTCACCCCTTAACTCCTTAAAGCACAGTGGTAACTGTTTTCACCACTTGATTATCCACAGAGTATATATGATGGGCTCTGCATGATACTATGCATAAATAAGGAGTCTTTCCATAAACAGCATTAACAAATTAATTTTAGTAAAAGAAGTACGTTATGTTTTGTTTTTAGATCTGCTTTGTGCTTCAAAGTACTAATGACCCAACCACCACGTGGCATTATGATACATTTGTTCCAAATTTCACTCAAATTCTCCGACGTTTGTACAGAATTAATGGTGCAAACCTCCGTTGTGCTGGGAACCTGTTTCAGATTCCCCTTGACATCTTGGACAAGTCTTACGTAGCCATATGAAAACTCAGCCCAATGATGTAAAATTAGGAACAAAACGCCTTCGATCTGTTGGTCGGTTGCCAGAGACTAGTACTGCGATCAGCGTCTGAAAGCGACCGTATTCAGAAAGGAAATAAATAATTTGGCCAGCAAGGTTTAACGATGAGTTTAATGGTAAGGCACGACATCAGCCCTAAGATATTGCAACACCATGAAGAAAGATAACGCGATGCCAACATAGAACATCGTCAAGACATTGAATGAACGTGCTGCAGATTGGTTTACCGATTTACCAAAATGGCGCCTGTCTCGATTGGTTTCTGCGAACTTGAAGGCCAATACAATCCTGGAAACTGAATACATCTCACCGTAAACGAAGAACACATATTGAGGAGGTATGTGAGAGCAGAGTCCTGAGGAGAATATTTGGAAGTAAGTGATAGGAAACAATAAAAGAAGGGATAAAAGTGGATGAGGGGAGAAGGAGATTATGAATCAATATAACATGTTATATGTAAAAACCTGAACGCTAGACCTCATTTGTGAGACGATAAAGGCGTTGATGGAGGGATAATATTAAATGGATGTTGGAGACGTGGGGTGTGAACGTATGGACTAGACCAGGGGTCGGCAAACATTTTTCCTAAAGGGCTAAATAGTAAATATTTTAGGCTCTGCGGGCCAAGAGGCAAACTCGAGGATATTTATATAGGTAAGCCTACTTATGTAACAAGAAGAAACCAAGTTTTAACAAATTTATTGGACAAAATGTAACGTAATAATAATAAGTAGACTACAATTGTTTGAAATGCAGCTCTACTAATGAGAAGAATGGAATTGCCTGTTTATGAGATGATATTTCACCAAACTGAGGTTTAAATTCAGTACTCCCTATCATCAAAATTGATTGTAAATGTTCATCCGTTAATGCTGACCTGTATTGAGATTTTACATATTTCATCTTTGAAAATGTCTTTTCACACAGGTAGGAGCTGTCAAATACAGATATCAATCCCCGAGCATATGATCTTAATTGGCCGTATTCATCGCTTGGAAGACATTTATAGAATTCTGTTAGATTCTTCTCTCGAAATTTGCTTTTTAGCATGTGATCACACTGCAGATTAATCACTTCCAATTGAAGGTTAGGTGGAAGCTTCTCAATTGTACAGTCAAATGGATTTTGAAATATGGAAATGTCTTCTGCACTTGCATCAAGATCCGAAACACGCTCCTGGAACTGTAGTTTGAGTTCAGAAAATATATCCGCTGCAAATTTGTGCGCGAATGGAAATCTCACTTCTTTTAATTTCTAACAGCATGGGAAATGCACAAAGCAGTTTGAAATTTCAAAGAATTTAAATATGTAAAATCCGTTCTTAGCTCGCGGGCCGTACAAAAAGAGGCGGCGGGCCGGATTTGGCCCGCGGGCCGTAGTTTGCCGACCCCTGGACTAGACTCATCCGGTAAGGAAACGGACCAATCAATGTCAGGATTACGTAAATATCCCCTCCGAAAATTTATTAACCACGATCAATATCATTATTCAATCTTTCCTTTTAAATAAGAAACGTAGACTATGCTAGAAGAGCAGTGTGTTTTGAACGAGAAATCTATTATCAAAGCTGAAATAGTTATAATGGCGAGTCAGTATTTACAGTGACTAGCATTCTCTTCGATTTTGGCTCCTTATATTCTGTTTTCTTTGTCAAATAAACTGATGTGCCTGATTCCACAAACACTGCAGTGAAACGAGGCGACTTCCAGTGCACACTCTCTTACTGTGTAATCAGTAGAAAATTCTAACACACGTTTAAAATTTGTATTTAAAATGTAGGCCTAAGTGGAATATGATCTTTATAGACATATGATGCTATTCAGTGGAGCCAATTATGCTACTTAGTTTAATAATTGCAGTTACCCATGCAGGGATGAGGAACGGTGTACTAAAGGCTACCCTTGTTCACATGTTCTATTTAAAACGAGCATCTGGCAGCCTCATGTTAACACGGCAATGGACTTTGGGTTCCATTAAAATCGGGGAAAATATTTACAAACCAACACAAAATTGAAATACAGACTAACATCAGAACCAAGCCCTAAGTAAAAATTTATCAGAATCTGTTCTTAGGCAATGTAGATGATAATGCAAGCAAATAAAATGAAAATCTCATGCTACAGATCCAACCATCTCTTCCTTATTACTCAAACAACAGGCTTGCTAAGTGAACACTTCAGATCGAGTTCAGGTGCAAACAACACTGAGAAGTGCTTAAATGTGATAAAGTGTCACGTTTCGTATCCAAATTCCTCCACGCCCCTTTCAGGGAAAGTGGCGCCGCTGTCGAAATGTGTGTTTCATGACGATCCGCGGTTGCGTCTTTCGAAAGAGACACCTATCAGTAAGACAGTGCTTAGCGCTGTGGTGCCTACGAATGTGGGTTGATGTTCTGGTAGGTGTAAATCTTCGTGGTAATGAATGCACGCAGACATCACAATGACGCAACACCACTTTCGCCGCAAGGCGCAGATGCAGTAGTGCCCACACACCTGTGCTGTTCCGACACCATGCCCAAAGTTGTCAGATCACTTTTCAGTACATGCCGAAGAAATCATTTTACAATTTTTTCTTAATATCTTAATTATACTTAGAGTACAAACAGCTGATTGAAATTCAAAGGGGAATTACTTCTTTCGTATCCTCCCCCCCCTCCCCCCACCAGTCTTCTTCCTTTAATTTCCTTCGCACTTTTCGCACATTTGCCTCTTTCCTCCTTTTCCCTGCATTCATATCCCATTACTCTCCACCTTACTTCGTTCATTTCGTAGTATTAGTTCTACACCGACCTTATTCGTTTATCTTTCTCCTCCTTTAATTTGTCCGTTCTATCGTGATTCCTATCCACATTCTTAATTCATTCATCTTCTTTCAGAAAATAATTTGTTAAATTACTTGAACGTTTTTCCCAGAAGACAACTATCTTGTCTTCTTAGATGTTGCGTCATGCAGTCCAGTATATATTGACCAACGTTTCTGAAGAACTTACTGCCTCCATCACCCGGGTGATGACCTCTGAAACGTCGGTCAATAACTACCAGACCAGGCGACGCCACATCCCAGAAGACAGCCATGTTCAAAATAAAAGTTACGCTCCATCGCAATGTTTGTACCGTTAAATAAATAGTTAAATGGAGAATTTATTGGTAATCTGTGATCATCTCCGTACAATATTTCACAATACTTTTATGCATGAAACTGAAAGTTGCGTACAGATTTCTCGCGGGCGTCTCGTTGCTTTATACTCTGTACAACTATTACGCCACAATAGTTTTTGATCTTAGAACAGTAATAACACTCCCATCTCCCAAGTTCACACGGCCAACAAATCTTAAAGTTATCAGTACAAGGAAAGCGATGATATTTATTTCAATGGGTTTATTCAGTCTCTCCGGGTGAACTGCAGGACTCAGCAGCCTCCTTTCAAAATCCAATCACCATTAATGAACATATCACTCCATGCTACATGAACTCCACAGTTATACATTTAAGAAATCTCTCATTTACTAGTGTAACAGTACAAATTATGAAGTTCCATTCAGTATATTGTTCTTCACCATTACGTAATGTGCATTTATGTTTTAGAACAAAGTATTTTCTTTAAAATTTCATTTTCAAGAGCTGTTCTTCCCTCAGAGTAAGAGGCAGTGTTTCACCTCCATAGAAAGACGCTTAGAAACTGAATATTGGGTCATTTTACGACTCTGTTTCACATGAGTACACGGCGTCAAAACCCAGAACTACAACATTGACGTCTTCACAGATGTGACAGTTCTATCCACCATTCGCCTGGAAAGCCTGGAGAAAACCACAGCAATCATCGATCAGGTCAGCCGAAACGAAGCTTAAATTCGAGAACTAGGTCTGTAGGATATATCCAAACGTACACACACAGATCGTCAGTGTTCTACACTTGCTTAAGCAAGTTCCCGTAAGTCACAGTATGTAGCAATAGAAAAGAATGCTACAGATGTACACGTACAGAGGCTAATTAGTGAAAGCTGTTTGCCGACTGAACTTTCCAGTTGGTAACTAATCGTGTAATGTACTGCAAATAGTATCAACTTCCGCCTACCTACTTTGAAATTGAACTTTGACGTGTAGGGATTCGGCCACGTTAAGAATAAGTTTTGGGAAAAATTTAAGATCCTTGCTTTTACTCATATTTTCCAATTTACATAATAAGGCTCATAAAGCTATGAATACATAATTATACCGAACCGTTATCTATTTCTGTGCATAATTTCCATTGCTTATTCCGATTATATTAGACATCGTATCATCGTCATATTTGTAACTGTTGACAGTTTGTGAATAATGTTTACAGAATTTGCGGGAACAGAATGTTTATATTCTTCTCTTCAGGTTTTGTCACTAAAATTTTGAAACAATTTCTCAGCTCACTCATGCGTCTGTGTCTGGATTTTTATCGTTTATTTAAATATATCATTTTCTTGTAATTACAATACTTCATGCCGTCTATGAAAAAGTAAACATGCTTAAAGGATCATATCATATTATTCACAACATTCGAACACTATTTATTTATTTATTTATTTAGTGTTCTGTCTGACGACAGGTCCATATGAACAGGATCCTTCCATCCTTTTCTCGGACTGGGACCTGTTCATATACGTTCTTGGCAGATGATCCAGAAGTATTTTGCCATTGCCTTCTTCTGTGTGTGAATGGAGTAATTGTTGGGATGCCACGGAGAAACCGGGGAAGCCCCCGGAGGAAAACTCCGTGTTGCCTAGACCACGGCCTTGCCCAACACAAGTTATAAATTCGGGCACCGCCGGGAATCGAACCCGAGAGCCCAGGATTACAAGGCCAGCGTTCTAACCGCTAGACCACCGTGGCAGTATTATACCTTGCCTACGCCTGGTATACGGCACGGCCGATCGGCCATGGTACAGGCGACTGACGTTTGTCTGGAGTTGCTGGGTTTCCCGAGCCAAGATGACGAAGGCTGAATGAACACGAACGCTTCGTGGGAGTCGAGGGGGAGATTCACGTCCCATACACCACCTGAATTATATACGAAATTGTACGCAGTAGAATTTGAGGTTCTCATAGCGGTGAGTAAGAAGATGGCTGTCTTCTGGGCTGTTACGCCGTGTTCTACCAGGTTACACGGCGCTACAACCCAGAAGACAGCCATCTTGTACACATTAACCAGATTGTCTTCATCTGTTCCAACCCAGAGACCATTTTTCATTATTTTACACTGATATTAGCTTTAAAGAGGGCAAAACAGTTCATTCTTTGGCCTGATTTCGTGCTTTGAAGATCAGTTCGGTGCTATAACCACCAGAAGTGCAGTTAATAGATTTACCAGATGTGTGGTATACGATTAATCCAGCTCATCCACTACGATAAAATCACCGTAATAATACTGGGCTAACAGTTGTTAATCACTGTGCTCCTCGCCGGTGATCAAAAAGATCGAGCTGCTAAGAGCGTGTACGGTCTTGACAGCACAAAATCTGCAGGAGGCAGCAACTGAAGTCCATGCTTTATGTTTTGTTGTGTGCTGACAGAGGCCTCACGTGGACTTAATCACCGTCAAAACATCTTAAAGATGCATTATTTCAGAACTAACGCTGAATCGGAACGAACAACAGAATCTAATCCCTCAAAACTTAACAAGTTCTTGCTACGTTGTCATACATTCTCCACATCAGCTCTCCCAGAACCAATTATTCTTCTCAGTGCTTTGTTTTAAAATACTTCCATAGGATTTCTCCACCATGCCCCGTCCCACCAGACAAGAGATAACTCGCGCTACGTGTAAACCATCGATCATACATCTTGACGTTCATTAAAGTTTAATTCGTTCCACCATATCGGACAAGCACAGGAATACAGGCCCCACATGAATTCATTACAAATATTTCTCTGCATTTGTTATTGTGTTATTAAAGGCACCTTGTTGGCCAGAGGGGAATTTCTCGTGCCCTGCAACAAGGCAATGCCGAACGTCGTTTGGTAACCGGTCGCGTACCTATACGAAATCCTGCGGTTATTTTCCAAGGTCGGCCAGTCAGTGGCCCGTTTACGTCACACGTTCTCTAAATCCAGAACTTTATGTCCTTATCAGACAGTAATTACTACAAAATTACTTCCAGCGGTTACAAGTTAAGATTTAATTTCACTTAATCCTGGATTCAGTTCTTGAGAGGAGTTCGCGCCTTCGTCCACAATGGCACGCCTAACCAAGTAACTAGATGGCTTACGCGACCGGGCCGTTTTAATCCTGAGGAAGAACCCGCAGTGTCCATTGGACGGGCCCCAAAGACAGTCAAATCGTGCTGCCCGTCGTTCAGCCCACAGCCAAGTTACTTCGGTCACGTTAAACGAAAGCACTAACAAGACTGTTAGGACTTCCCATATGAATTACCGGAACAAAAGAAAAAAATACTTTTCCAGAAGGTTTAATAATCTGAAACTGTAACCTGCTGTTGTCAGAATAATATCGGAAGTATGTGACGTATGAATGTGGGAAACAAGGAACGCATACGGTACCATATTCTGGTTGGAAAACCATATACGTACGAACCACACTGGGTGATTAAATGAAAATGGGATGATAATATTAAAATGGCTTTTAGAGACAGACTGATAAAGTGAAACTTCGGGTTATCACGGTTGCGAGTACAAAGATGACTGTCTTCTGGGATGTTGTGCCGAGCAGTCTGGAAGAAGTTTACTGATGTTTAAGAGGTGTTTGCTGCCTCCATCATTGCAACATTCCAGAAGACAATCATCTTGATAAATTTCAATTCAAGTAACCGACTCCTTTCAGCGTCCGAAGTTAGGTTAGGATCCATAACAACAGACACTTCGGTCAAGGAACCGACATCAAAGTGTTCGTTAGTTGCTTAGAAATTTACGCAGTTAAATACTCTCATAAATTCACATCTGATTTATGTACAGATGGTGATTATGATAATAACAATAATAACAACGTCTACTGGTCTACTACTTAACTGCACTCCAAGTAGTGTAAGGATGTGTGAAGACTCTCGTAAAAATTTAATCAGGACTGAAAGGGGTGGACAGCGGTTGTGGCATCTCGATATTGAAACTGAAGACTGGGGAAACTCACGTCAAATCCTAGTCTGAATACTCGATTCCGAGTATCGAATGCCTCCGAATACGTGTCAAAGAAGTTTCTGGTGAACTAGTAATAGCTACAGACACTTTGCCAGCTTCGTCTGAAGTCTTTCAACGCCAGAATGAGGCACCAAATCAAGGACTCGAACTCACAGCCTTGCACCAGAATTGTGACGTTGGACCTCAGGAACAATATCTCCTCTGTGGTGACCTCTAGATTTTGAATCCACTTTGTCAGAATTACATGAGCAATCTGTCGTTTTACATTCTCTGTGGTGAGGGGTCTGGCCCTGTATTATGTAATCGAAGAAATTAACGTATCGGTAGTTGAAGATTTCTGTCTTCTGGGTTATTGCGCCGTGTAGTATGGTCGATCGCCCTGATGACGGATGCAGTATGACCTCTGAAACGTTGGTAAACATCTACCAGACTACACAGCGCAACAACCCAGAAGATAGAAGTCTTCATACTCTGATGACGGAGGCAGTATGACCTCTGAAACGTTGGTAAACATCGACCAGACTACACAGCGCAACAACCCAGAAGACAGAAATCTTCATACTCAATCGCCCTGATGATGGGGGCAGTATGACCTCCGAAACTTTGGTAAACATCTACCAGACTACACAACGCAACAACCCAGAAGACAAAAATCTTCATACTCAATCGCCCTGATGATGGGGGCAGTATGACCTCCGAAACTTTGGTAAACATCTACCAGACTACACAGCGCAACAACCCAGAAGACAGAAATCTTCATACTCAATCGCCCTGATGATGGGGGCAGTATGACCTCCGAAACTTTGGTAAACATCTACCAGACTACACAGCGCAACAACCCAGAAGACAGAAATCTTCATACTCTGATGACGGAGGCAGTATGACCCCTGAAACGTCGGTTAACATCGACCAGACTACACAGCGCAACAACCCAGAAGATAGAAATCTTCATACTCTGATGACGGAGGCAGTATGACCTCTGAAACGTTGGTTAACATCGACGAGACTACACAGCGCAACAACCCAGAAGACAGAAATCTTCATACTCTGATGACGGAGGCAGTATGACCTCTGAAACGTTGGTTAACATCGACCAGACTACACAGCGCAACAACCCAGAAGACAGAAATCTTCATACTCACCGCCCTGATGACGGAGGCAGTATGACCTCTGAAAAATTGGTGAACATCGACCAGACTACACAGCGCAACAACCCAGAAGACAGAAATCTTCATACTCAATCGCCCTGATGATGGGGCAGTATGACCTCCGAAACTTTGGTAAACATCTACCAGACTAAACGACTCAACAACCCAGAAGACAGAAATCTTCATACTCATCGCCCTGATGATGGAGGCAGTATGACCTCTGAAACGTTGGTTAACATCTACCAGACTACACGACTCAACAACCCAGAAGACAGAAATCTTCATACTCGCCGCTGTGAAAACCTCAAATCTTACGTATCGCTAGTTCTCTCACGAAAAGTGCCAATTCTGAAATAACCATGACTGCCGTTCAGCACAGTGACCTCCATTTTATCTGTGGCTGCGATCAGCTGTATAGCCCAGAAGCCTACATGATACAGTGACGAGGCGGAACACAGAATCACAGATTATGGTCGTCTTTTATACTTCAGCAACGCTGTCACAGCTTTTTCTCATTTAGGGAAGTAATCGTCGGTCTATATGATGTCTACTGTACTCTATGACAATTAATTACAAAAGCAGTCCTGTAAACCAAACATTTTAAGATGGGAAATCTCGATAATACCAATTTCCCTTGAGGAACACAGAGGGAGGGCAACACACATTGAGAGTCCGACGTTCTAGGCCCAGTTGTCAGACCTCATATTTTTGCTTCGAGGCTTATGGACACGGTAGGCCTAATTATCAGAGAACACGTGAGATTCTTGGGGTGTTTACAGACACGGCTTATACAGCGTCTGAGATGAAACGATGATCATTATGCGGCATTCCAGGTAAGATGAGAGGTGATGTAAACAAAGTCGAGAAAGGGGGACTGCTGTTACCGATTCCTAGCATTGTCCGTCATCCGGTGTCACTTCATGTAACTGTTCTTATTTTTTATAACAATGAAATAGCTACTATATTATTCATTGCAGTGGTGACGATTTGGAATATCATACAGTCAGCATTTCTTCCATAAATAATATAACATGTTGAGCCGGGGTAGCTCAGTCAATGTAGTGACTAACTACGGAATGGACGACAGGGGTTCGATCCTCAAAGGGGATAGAGGATTTTTTTTTCCTCTAGCCTCTGCGTCCAGACCGGATCTTGGGTCCACCCAGCCTTCTCTCCAATGGGTACCGGGGTCCTTTCCCGGGGGTAAAGCCGGCCGGGGCGTGATGCTGACCACTCACCCCCATCTAGTGCCGAGGTCAAGAATGAGTAGGAGCTATACCTCCACTCCCCCCAAGCGCCTACATGGCGTGCGCATATGAATTAGGGTGGGTGCATATTTATTCAATTAGCACGTAGGCCAGCAACGTCACGGTTTATCCATAAAGAAAATACCGTTTCATTTTCTATGTGACTCGTAGCAGCAATTTTCGTCAAGTCCCATGTATCAAGAAAACAGTTTGGTCGTTGATGTTGAGAACAACTGTCTGAGTATTAAAGGAGAACAGTAGGCAGACAGCATTAGAGAAACAGCGTATGTTTTCAGGATAGACAGTAACATTTCTACCACGTGTTTGTAGAAGGAGAGGTGAATTTCTGACCCCCTATCATCTGGCTGAAACAAGGTATGATGCCCAGTTGGAGAGGATTGGTAAGAAGTCGTTCGTGGAATTCGCCTGAAGGAACTGAGGAGTTTTTATACAGCTGGATCACCGTCTGTGATTCGGTGAACAGGTACCTGGCAGCAGACATCGCTTAGAGAAACTTTCAGTTCAATTAAGAACGTCTTTCTGATGAACAATTGGAGAGATGCATGCCAATTGTAACAAGAGAAATTAAACCAGATACTCGCACATTAACACAGTAATAAATATCTCAAAAATGACTGATTTTGACAGAGGTCACTATTGTGTAACCCGTTCGCAACAGTTGGTTGCTTCATTTTAATAAACTGCCACGTACTTCAGTAAACTATAATCTTTTGTAACAGGGAGACCCGCGAGTCGATAAAAACGTGTGAATATGGCCCCAGGTCTCAAATACTTCAACATATCTACTTGATTTGTACCAGAGGCACCGGAAGTGTTCCGAATTTGGTTGGAGGAGGGAGTGACGTGTGGATGTTACGCCCTGAATGCAAGAATGAATTGTCTACAAATGAGTTGCATATTGGGGGAAAGGAAGTGACCATCTCCTTCGACTTCCAATATCCCTAACTTGACATTGAGATGTGTGCGCCGGAGTTGCTAGTCTGTAGTTCAAAGCGCTACGCAGTCAAGACCAGGGGGCTGGGCGTGAGCAGTTGGCGTGGGTCACCACGAGCTGAACGGCCAAGGTTGATATGAGGATCGAGGTCTTCTTGGTTATTACGACGTGTAGTCTTGTATGTGGTCCTCCCTGCCGGCCAATGACCGACCCACATCCCGCCCTGAAGATGCATTGTCACCCAGTCACTAAAAAATGCCCTGATGGAAGATAATACATATGAAGTGGTTTACTAACTTATCATCTATATTAGAGGCAAGCAAAGGATGATGGTATTGTGCATCAGTTAGGTTAGGTTAAGATAATTAAAGCTGTGGAAAGTAGAATTTTGTTACCGCTACGATAATCCTTTGGACGTAATGTTAGAGTCACCCGTCAATACGTTAAGTATAGGTCGTGCGAGTAGTCGTGGCTCCTAAATGCGCGATGTGTAAGCCGAGAGAGGGGAGTTCAGTAGTAGTGGGGGTCGCACAGCCTCAGCTGCGGTGACGCACGGACCTAAACACTGCTAGAGTTACAATCAAACTGAAGCTGACACCCCTCTAGCGCGTGCTTCGGACCTCTCCATTTCACACGACCAAAATCAGTCCTTTGCGCAAGTGTCAGCATTTCTCGCTCGACCTCTACCTGCACATAGCAAAGGAGAAGTTTTTCTTCGAGAATATGAATACAATCGTCCTAAAAGTTGACAACCAAGCACAAGATTACACGGCGTCATAGCCATGAGATAGCAACTAACAGAGGGTTGAGTAGTCTTTTGTAGAAGAAGGCCTAAACAAGAGACTTATTAAGTCCATACGTTCAGTTCTGACCTGCGATTGTACCGTTAGGGTTGGGTTCTGTTGCGGCTAGCCTGCTGTGAATAGCCTAGCTGGTAACCCATAATCAGTCAAGAATTTACCCTTCTTTACCAACATGTCTGTAAACAAGAGAAATTGTATGTCTGTGCGTGAAAAAAGTTGAAATTATTCGTCAGAACGCTGATGATAATTTATCAACATATTGGAGTACAGTAAAACCTCTCTAAGTTGGACACTTGGGGTTCCACGAAAATGTGTCCAACTTACATAGGTGTCCAAGACAGAGGGAAAGAGAAAAATCAGATTGTGGTCTACAGCCTCAATAACATTTTCTAAAGTTAATTCCACCAATTTTCGCTTCCCCATCGCAAAAAGAAAAATTCCATTTCTGCACAGTCTGAACTCAAATGCAAGCACAGAACTGATGGAGTTAAAGCTGTGTCTTCTGCAATACTGTAGTCCAGTTAAGGGTTCAACAAAAGAATAGTTAAACACTTGCAATGCATTCCAATGATGGCTTCAATGTCCATAAGATAATCCTCCAGAGAGGAGGCATTCATCAGTCAGAAATTGAAAATAACAAAATATGTAACTGAAAAAGTTTCCCTGAAAAGCATCAAAGTTAAGTGCATGAACCTGTCCAACTTACAACAAAAGGGGTGTCCAAGATATAGGGTATTGTGGACATGTAAAATTATAGGATATTCGCCGGTTCCATTTAGAGGTGTCCAATATAAAGGGGTGTCCAACTTGGGGGGTTTTACTGTACCTGCAGGTGAGACAATAAAGTAGTATTACAGAAAGAAGGCACAGGCACTGAAGATTGAAGAAACAGTGCCTGTGAAACTGTTTGTAACTTATTCACAAACCCAAAATGCTGTGCAACGATAATGAACTTTTTCTGAAAACAACCTAGCAGTGGACGACAGTGCATTCATGCCCTAGGTGTGACAGAAAGACATCGTACAGACATCAAAGTAAAATCGATCTCATACTAAGACACGCTTTAATTAAATCGGGTAATAATTATTAGCCTGTATGTACTATTTTATAATTCAAAATTATTTTTATGCATTTTTAAAATTTCTATGTCATTTCTATCGATATTTTCTGGAAAAAAACATTTAAAAGAAAATATGTATTTACATTAGTATTTTTTAAATATCCTTAAAAAATATAGCCGTTTTGTTGTAATTTGAGCCGAGTTGTACTGTATTTCGTTTGTAACTAAATTTTGGATCACTTTCATCATTCGCCAAGCACTGACAAGGCAAAATGTTACCTAGCATATTAGCTCAGTGACAATGTGTTACTTTAAACAGGTGAAGTTTCGAAACGCGGCCGATGGACCTGCGGTGGGAAGCGTAAGTTTCGTGGTTTTACCTAATCTCTCAGGCAACAGTCGGCCAGAGTCTTGCTGAAATGGCCACGACACGAGTTCTACCTATTCTATAATCTCTTTCATTTGAACTTCGCCATACTGAAGGCTCGATTACTCAAATCACCGGGTCTAAACGAATCGAGATTCGGTGTTGTTGGTAGCCAGAGACAAAAAATGAGATACGAGGAAGGAAATGGCAAATTGATCAGGAGCCCTATCCAAAGTTCGCAGCACAACGCAAATCCTGTTGACCTTATAATAAATTATCGTTATCTTCCAGGCAGCTAACTCTTTGTGTTGCAGTAAACAAACGAAAATCCGACTGCGACATGACCTCGAAAGAAAGAATGTTCATACCATGTTCTCCCTTCCCCAACACAGACACCTCCGTTAAGTTATGCAGTTTCTTGGCGAAACAGAATGGATGGATCTCCGGCGAGATAAATGACCAGGGGATCGAACCCTGAATTTACTCACGAAGAAGCATGAATGATTTGCCTCTAGGGCGCAAATTTAGTATTTGAGGTTTTCACGGCGGTGAGTCTGAAGATGGCTGTCTTCTGGGTTGTAGCGCCGTGTGGTCTGGTAGAAGTTTACCGACGTTTCAAACGCCCTTGCTGCCTCCATCATCAGGGCATGAGTGGTACTCTATCGGCCACGACGTTTAATAAGCCTACGTTAACAAAAGCGTAAGAAAAATATAAGTAACCAAGGAAAACATCTGACGAATTTGCTTCGCTTAGATCGAAAATGGTCTATTAGCAGTGTAAATACATCATACACCAAACACATTCAGTCAGATCATCCCCAAAACACGAGGGATAACATAATCGATCATTTTATATATGAATTAACCTTGAATGTTACAGAAATCTTTCAAGCACAGTTAATTCAATCGTTCAAACGGAACTGCACGAGTTTTTCTTGTATGCTACTGAAAATTTGACATTGGTTGTTCATGTGATTAGATGCCGGAGGAAGAGAAGAGGGGGAGGGGCTCTGGTATGTTGCCACGTCAAGGTTAACCAGTCAAGACTCGAACACGGAGCTACCTTCGTGACACAGCCCTGACTATGTACTTCCTTTCATGACCAAGTAAAATGTGGCAGGTTCCCGTAAATTATATTGTGTAGCCCCCCACCCCCTAAAATAATGGTAATGATAATGATTCAAAATTTCAACAGTTGATGAAGAACAGGCGAGATCTCGGGTTCTCACGGCAGCGATTATGAGGATGACCGGCCTCAGGGATGTCGTGTCTTCTAGTGTGCAGGTAGGACTCTGTTTACGCCGGGGTTAGGTACCTGATATTTCCGGCGTAAATTGAAGCAAAAATATAACAGGAACATATGTAAATACATTGGGTTCCGTTCCAAGATATTCAGTAAAGGTAAAGTAAAGTTTGTCCCGCTATACGCCATGTAGGCGCTTGGGGTGAGTGGAGGTATAGCTCCTCTCTTCCTTGACCTCGGCACTAGATGGGGGTGAGTGGTCAGCATCACGCCCCGGCCGGCTTTACCTCCGGGAAAGGATCCCGGTACCCATTGTAGAGGAGGCTGGGTGGGCCCCAGAGCCGGTCTGGACGCAGAGGCTAGAGGAAAAATCCTCTGCCCCCGTCGGGGATCGAACCTCGGTCGTCCAGCCCGTAGGTAGTCACTATACTGACTGAGCTATCCCGGCTCATCCAAGATATTCAGTAATCAACACAAAACACTTGAAAAATGTTTTATTTTATGAAATTTACGTATTGAAAATTGTATAATGTTTAAGAAAAAGAAAGAAAATTTACTGCTTTAAAAACGATAGAATAGATGTCTGTTTGGGTTCCTTATTTTCTGATAATAAGTTATAGTATGGCTGTAGAACTGTAACAATTCCTCTCTTAACGGTTGAGCTCCGCTCCCAGTTGGGGTCGTTGCATTTTATATTTCGTTTTCTATTTAATTATCTAAATTTTAGGCCGTAGTTTATCATTTAGTATTATAGTTTTATTACAATGTCAGGACCATCTGAGTCTAGGAAGTCGGCAGAGTCATGACTCATCACCGACTCCAATCGTGATCTATGAGTGGCGCAAAAGTGAAGCGGGCGTAAATGAAAGCGGCGTAAACCGAGTCCTGCCTGCAGTAGGACGTGACACACTTTTAAGTCGCGCTCACAGCCTCCATTATCAGGGCGAAAATCAGGCAGTAAGTACGTCCGAAACGTCGTCAGAATTCTACCAGGCCACACAGCGCAACATCCCAGAAGAAAGTCATCTTTAGAAATTTTTAAAATTTAAATTTCCCAGAATAAATAATTAAGTGACGCCTAATACTACAACTGTATTTTCAAGGCCTGTTTGTTTAAAGCCTAGTGTTGCAAGTTCTGCTAGGTACCATATAACCATTAAAACGTGCACGAAAGTCATGATGCTAGTTGTCAATCAGTCACACGAACTCGTGCCATGGAGTGTGTGGTAACTGGTAATTATACAATATATATGATATAAAAATTCTTTACTACGATATAACGAAATATCATGCAAATTTCGTAATTTTTGTTAAAAATTAAAAGTGACATGGCTGAATAAAACGTAAATACGTTTCCAAACGTTTTCATATATCGTCAATGAATCGATCCGAAGCTTCAAGCAAGAGATTATATCACTACTAATTATTATTATTATTATTATTATTATCCCATCTCTTCACCACTTTATGGAGTATGTACTTCTATGTACAGACCTTGTCCCTAAGGTACATAGGGCAGCAGCTATTTCCGGGATACATATTGTTTTTAGCAAATGCCACATGTATTATATAATCTTATTTTATGAAAGCGTCTTTCGGATGATGTACGAGGTTCCCAAAATGGCCGGCTTCTGCAGTTCCCTGATATCGTAATTGGCCGGGATGTTAGCCAAATATTTTCTGAGCGACCTGGAGACAGTTCCTGTTGCCACTATAACGACTGGGATTACTTTTGCTTGAACGTTCCACATTCTCTGTATTTCTATGCTCTTCTCTGCTTCCTTCTTAATCACATTCCTGTCAGTCGGTATTTCTATGTCAATTAAGAGGCAAGTTCCGTTTTTGTTTCGGGATAATAATGTCCGGTTTATTATTATTATCATCAACATTATTTAATTTTAAAATGCCCAAATATTATAAAACTTTATTCCGGACAATATCGCGATGCTTGGTTTCTTATTAATGTTTTCAAGGGCAAATTTAATTGTCATTCAATCAAAGACAGTGTTAATATTCATGTGACTAAAGGACAAATAAGAGAATTTTCTACTTTAAGCGTGAGCAGCGCATTAAGACATTCCTTCAGCTAGGTGCGCCATTGCTGCAGGAAGAACATTGTCTCCTTAGAGGACAACTTCTTCACACGGGGAAGTGTTCCGATCCATTAAATGTACTTAGTGTTATTTTGTTTATACTTATTTGTTTTTTTGAACTTCGAACTTATTTTATTTTCTCGTGCTGATTCTGTAATTTCTTCCTGTAGCTGTTGAGATAACACGCTCAGGTAAAGAGTTTAACTAAATTTTTCTCTAACTTTGCAAACCCCCCCAAAATGTCGTTTCGAGACCACTGTCTTGCTCGCATTTCCCTGTTCTTATGAAGGTTTCAATAGCCAGAAACAACCACATATAAAATATAATGATTTAGTGAATTAAGTTCATAATGTAATGTGAAACGTTCGCATCAAAACGTTTAGAACAATGTGGCCATAATAAAGGTTTGCATCAGAAATGCCGCGCTAATTTGTTTGTAGATATACACAGCAACTCCCTTATCAGTAGCACAACTACGTAAATACCTCTTCTTTTACAGCTCAATTGTCAAAATACCTAATTCCGTCTTTAAATTACAAAAGAAAAAAAATGGTGTGAGGCTGCTGCAATGGGGATAAATATTGACACAGTTAGTACACAAAATATTATCTGCGCAGTTAAATGCGACAGCCTTGTTATTCGGAGTTACGTATTTGGAAATTATAAGGAGGTATTATCATCATCGTAATCATTTTAAGGATGTGTAGGCAAGCACCTCAACTAATCCTGTGTACAGTTCAAACCTCCCGAATAAACAGAGGCCACATTCACCCTCAGCAGCACTGTAATAAATGTTCTGAGACGTAAAAAGTAAAGCTATCTCGCTAAACGCCATCTAGGCGATCGGGAGGAGAAGTCTTATAGCTCCTAATCATTCTTGACCTCGGCACTAGATGGGGGTGAGTGGTCAGCATCACGCCCCGGCCGCGCTTTACTCCCGGGAAAGGACCCCGGTACCCATTGGATAGGAGGCTGGGTGGGCCTCAGAACCGGTCTGGACGCAGAGGTTAGAGGAGAAATTCCCTTGGCCCCTTTAAGGATCGAACCCCGGTCGTCCAGTCCGTAGTCAGTCACTATACGAAATGTGATACCCCAGCTCCTAAATACGTCATCACGATTTATTAAAAATTGGCCTTATTTATAATTATTTAATTATTTTCTTTGCCGAAATAAATCATGACAATAGTGAGATAATTTAAACTGCTTTGTTCGTGTAATATTTCAATATTAAATCTCATTTCTGTTGTTTCTGTTTGCACGCAAACCTCCAAGGGTTCGTCAGCGAGACGCGTCTTAGTTTTGTGTTGATGCCCGTCATTAAGACGAACAGTGGATCTCGGCGACAGGTAGGACGACTGCCAAATACTCACGACATTGACAAAGCGCGTTCTCTGCCGTTAACTGACTGTGCTCAATTATTCGCAGTTACCCAATATTACAAAAAAAAAATGTAGGCGGATTGATAACACTTGCTCAAGTTGTCCCGCATACGAGAGCCAAAGTGGTGATTCGGAAGAGAATTATCGGGAAACATTCCTCTCTAATCTCTCCTCTTTTCTTAAGTGTATCTTCCTGTTCCAAATTCTCGCCCTTATTTCCCCTGTTATTTCAACATGAAGACTTAGAATAACAAACATTGTCTTTCGATTCTTCTTCCTGGCTTCCTCTGTAGATACTGAAGATACAAAATGTCGTTCGTAACTGCTCCCGTGTCTATTTTCACTTTTAAATCTTCTTGTCTTAAAAAACGTCATCTTAGCTGCGTTTGCCTTTGGTTGCGTTTACGAACCATTCATTCCATTTCAAGCTATTTTCTGCTTGTCACCAAAATCGGCTTTAAGGAAATTCCTATCTTAACACAGCAGTGTTCAACAACAGCGAGCAAAGGTTCGTCTTCCATTATAACTGATGCAGTATTTGCTCACTCCAGACGGTGTCAAAAGCGGACTTTAATATTAGCGGCACCCATCTGTCGGTTTTTACCACAATAATTTAGATGGTAATTTATATTGCACAGTTATCACCATTTCACCACTGCGCCGTCTTTTTCTGATGTGCGGCAGCTCCGACCAAGCTTCGGTCCAAGTAAGGAATTTAATCTCTAACCCGGCATTTCACTGGTCTAGGAGTAAAGGCAGTTCAGTAGTGTAGTTCTTTTAGTATGAAAATGAAAGAAAACATAACTCTCTCACATACAATGGGTAAGACAAAAGCAGCTTCGTACTTTTGAAGACTGGTAAATGTTTTTTTGAGACAGAACAAAGTTGGTAATATATAAATAGGAAAATACTGAAGTTTTCGTGATTCAAATCAATCTAATGTTGTTATTCCCAGCGTATTTCGATTCCAGTATGTATGAAGTTATTTTGGACTTATCCTGTGTGGAGTATCGTTACCTTTCTGATGGTCTTACCACGTTAGCCATTTCAGTAGATAATAAACGGAATTCACGTTATAGCATCCTGCTGATAAGAACATAACGAAGGTCGACCAGCAAAATACGACGCGTATGTAAAGTAGTTGTATTTGTACATGTAGGAAGTATTCTCCTTTGTGCAGTCACAGCAAACACAGTCCACAAAAAAATCGTTTAATACGCAACCCGGCATAAAATGCGTATAATTCATAATCCTACACCGAACTAAAAAAAAAATGCCAAATTTTCTAGATGTAACTTACGCCTCCGAAAATAAGTCCCATGGTCTATTCTTATTCATTGTCTATGAGTAATTCAGGCCTGTACGTAAAATACCTCACAGCAACTCTTGAGACGCCTCAGTTCATTACCATTAGTGCAATTATCTTGCGACAGCTCAGACATGCAGCAGAACGAGAATACGACATTTCAGTGGGTAAAAACCAATCGGAAGGGCACTGCATACATGACAATACCATCACAGGTCAGTGAAGACAGCAAATTGCAATTACGTCTTGTGGAATTATAATTTGACTTTGCTTTGTTCTGTTACTTTATGTAGGTTAAAACTATGAACGACGAACATACATTGCAGGTAGATTATGATCGTCTGAGATGAAAAGTGGAGGCAGCATGTTCCTCCGAAACGTTTATGCACAACAAGAAGACTACACACTTTTCTAAACACATCAAATTATAAAACGAAAACACGGCCCTGACATTGAAAAGAAGGTCTGGACCCAAATAAGCAACAAATGAACACATAGACGTGTGGATTAAATAGTTCAGCATTATCTAGCGTTTTACAAGTCAGTTCTGTAATACTCTAAAACTGTCTTAAGCATCATCCAACTTTCCCCAGGGACAACATTTGTCATCTTCCCTCTGCTTCCTCTCAACTTGCACAATTCTTCAGTGTTCTTCATGCCTCTCCTTTCCTCATTCATACAACATTCGGTATATTCCTATGTGTCATATTTTATATCCATTTTTACTGCATCTCGTCTTTAATATTATCATCATGGCCAGTTCCTCTTTCCTTTTGCGTGCCTAATTGGACTTCCTTCAAAGTGTAATAAGAATTTAGACTGTTTCATGGTTCTAGAAATGTTTGGTGACAATATCTAAGAAATCTTACCCTCCCACTGTTTCTTCATAACTCTAGTTCCGAAATGCGCTGAAGAGTTTCTCTAAAACACCGACAATCGTTGCCTCTAACCCACATAACATTCTAGATCAATGGCTGTCACTTCTCCTTACAACGACTTAATTGAATATACAAATACTGACTTCACTTGAGTGTTTTCTTCGTGTCTGGTAAACAAACATGAGTCATGTGCGTCAACATGGCACAAAATATAACAATATACACGGTCATGACGAAGGTTTACTTGAGACTTTTGGTTATCACGTAAGCGAGTATGTAAATTGCAGCCTGATGATGGAAGTAGAAAGCATTTCTGAAACGTCGGTCTACTTTATACGAGGCGCGATATACCATGGGGCTGTCATTTTAAAAGTGTTAGGTGTTCTTCATTCACTACATACAGTGCAGGGGAAAAAAAGGTAGCAAGACTGAAATAAAACAAAAATATGTAAAATGGATCGTTCCGCGAGAGGCCACAACAGACGCACTGAAGTGTGACCTTGGCAGTGCCGCTAACTGCAACCAGTCGAGATCGCATTGCTGTTTCATGTAGACGTGCATTGCTGCGTCGTCAGAACCCACACATTGGAACGTCAAATCAAATGTTACGAGCAGCTTAAGGGGACGAGGCTCTGTCCCGACCAGAGTCTTCAAGAGTGGGCGACCGAAAACGATCTCCGACCCCGAATTTGTGGACAAAGTGAGCAATTTCGTCGCCAGGCGACTTCCGAGGATCCAGTCACATCAGAACCCTTAAGATGGGGACAGAGTTTGTTCCCGAAACGTCGGTTTACTACGGTAACCAGCTAACGCGGCTGATTGCCTGAGAAGATTTTATCCATTGTACTCGCCGCGAAAGTCTCAAATTCTATATGACCTATGTAGTTGAACAAGGAACGGTTAAAAATGGAAGCAGCATGTACCTCGGAAGCATACGGACACAACCAGAAGACTACATGGCGTATGAAACCGGCTTCAAGATTCGTGTTGGTTTTATGGCCGTGTTGACTTGCTAGTAGATACCTACGTTTCGGGCAAACATACTGCCTCCATCCTTAGACCTGAAGATGGAGACAGTATGTTTCTCCGAAACGTCGGCATGTCTACACGGCGCCAAAGCCCGGAAGAACATAATCATCATTGGTTCAATCTCCAACATGTTATCATACACGTCGGACGTTCTGTTCTTCTGATGATGAACACGCAGACGATAAAAGACGATACTGGATGCAAGTCAACGCTGAATCAACCGCACAGGACCTACTGCTTAGAGCTAAATACAAACGAGGAAAACTGTCTTTCTATAGAATGAGTCAAATTTTCGTTCAAGACTTCGTGTATCTAGTTCAGCCAAAGTTAACGAGAAATGGCATCAATTAGGGCAGAATAGAGGCTTCAGTCTCATGGGACAACAACTTTGTCCATCATTCTTAGAAAAAAACTAAGATGTTGCTACATATCACATACCTCCACGGCGTTCCCAATGAAATTCAAACTGTAAGCAACCGCACAATAACGGATTCTGTGTTTGACCTCTAATAAGAAACGGCGTTTTTAGATTCCACGTCAACTGATTTCATGCAATTCATTTTGTCTGTGCACATGACCCTGATTGTCACTATTTCAGAAGTTTCGTATTGGGAAGAAACTTGAAGGACAGCTTATCTTTAGATCGAAAATCACGAATAAGCTGCAATGTAAACCACCAGTACACTGCACGGTTTGGTTCTCACAAAGTAAGCCACTTCTTGCCCCCTGATAACTACAAAGTATCACTGACAAATGTTGTTATCCGGTGCAGACCGTGGGAAACACCTGTGAGTTGACGCAGACACGTTGCCTGACACCCTGCAGACTTTCGTGAGCTGTCGCCATTAGTGTTTCAGAGCGGCAGCAGTCTTGCATGAAACCAGCCGCCTGGCATCAATACAATGGCAACGAAAGGGAAATTCAAGGTTTAGTTACCCCAACTGCAACTTGCCGTTGCCCGTAACCGAAGTCTATGGAGCAGAATCCTCTTCAGAAACTAATACTCGCTCCTCTAGTCACGAAATGTCCGCCATTTATTATATTATTATTTAGTGTTCTGTCTGAGGACAGGTCCATATGAACAGGATCCTTCCATCCTTTTCTCGGACTGGGACCTGTTCATATACGTTCTTGGCATATGATCCAGAAGTGGTTTGCCATTGCCTTCTTCTGTGTGTGAATGCAGTAATTGTTGGGATGCCACGGAGAAACCGGGGAAGCCCCCGGAGGAAAACTCCGTGTTGCCTAGACCACGGCCTTGCCCAACACAAGTTATAAATTCGGGCACCGCCGGGAATCGAACCCGAGACCCCAGGATTACAAGGCCAGCGTTCTAACCGCTAGACCACCGTGGCGGTACGTCCGCCATTTATAGAACCATAAGTTTCATTACCATGTTCACAACAGCAAATCACTGGACCATGTGCTGAGACAAATTAATCCAGTACACACCCTTATACCGTATTTATTTAAGATCCACTGTAATGTTGTCCCTCCATTTACGCCAATGTCTTCCAATTGACCGAGATCGTAAATCTTTGCTGAAGTAATACATCTTACTAATAAGCAAAGAAAACTAACCCCAGGGCAGCAGAATCTCAAGGTAACAACTGCTACTACCAAATATCGTCACTGAACACGATCCTTGCCTGTCTCCATCAAGTCCCATCTCCAGCCACACGACCATCCATCGCCGACCCTACATCTCACTTTCCAGACAGTTGTTATAAACCAGTCAGGTTCTCTCGTTATGTAACACACCCATCCCAAATTGATCACGTTCACATTAAAATGATGTAGTATATTTTCCTGATTTCTTGGTTTTCGGACACTTGAAAATTGTGTTCCTCTGTCAAAGCAGGAGACAATGTTTCATCCACAGACAACGTTACTGATTAAAGAATTGTTTTATGTAACGTACTGAGACCTGTATTTTGGAAAGTATGTGGGGAAAGTATTTTGGATGTATATAACCATTCCACTTAATTTAATCAAAATCCTGATTAATCAGTAAATTTTGAAACTTTCTCAAATGATTCGCCTGTAGGAGAAAAATCCTAATCACATCCCAAGTCCACGACCGAAGAAATTTCAACATCTTCAGCTGAAGCTGTTAACCGGATGTGAAACAAGTTACTGAACATCATGTACGTGATCTATGCAACGATTCCCAAACACGCGTCTGTCCTCCACATGTAGAAAACATATTATCCAGTCTCTTATCTCAAATTGTTTATCTTGCAGCATTTCTTACGAACTGTGCTAATATTTTGGTGATACATATGTTCCACAAGCAAATTTCTCTAACTTCTTCGTAAACCCAAATTTCGTACTTTTCAACTCACCCATTCACATACGACAAACTACGGGACCTACGACCGGATTTCGATTTCCAGCAGAGGCGCTAATTTTTCTCCTTGCAATCGCCTTCAGATGGCCTTTGCTGCCCACCCAGCATCGTATCCAATGAGCACCGGAAGGCATTTTTCGTCGGGAGTAAAGCGGCGAGGGCCTGTATATCCTGTACTCCATACGTCTTCGTGGCGTAGCAACAACTTTACCTTTGACCTTATATTAATTTATAATTTAAAGGAGTGGCAAAATTAGTTTCCACGAATCTCAACTTCGCTCTCGGCCGGCTTTGCCTCCGCGAACAAAGCCTGCAGCTACTTTGCTGGAAGCTGCATGCACGCCCCATTAATAGTTAATGTTCACTGTGAAATGCGCTTATTCTATCCTAATAGTAGTGTAGGCCGGCATTCGACCCGCGGACTTCTGGTTGTTAACCGATAATTTAAGACCATGACACGGCATGGCAGCACTGCCTACTACACGTACAAACAAGAACAAGTAGTCTGCGCTAGATGGGACGCAAGAACCGGTATAAACAGATAATTGTTCTCACATTCCACGCTGCTCTTCAGATTATACTACTTCTGGACCACTGAATTCCTCCAACCCATGAGTTACATTTCTTCTTCTTCTTCTGCTTCCTCATCCTCCTTCACCTACAGCTAACAGTGTTACCAACTTAATGGCTGTCCTGAGTTTATAACGAGAGCATTAATGTTAACAATGTTAACCGTGTTCGACCGGCTAACACATTGAAAAACGAAAAATAAAAATCATGTCCTACTTCTATGGAATCCAGTAGAAACGATCGGTTAAAATGCATCGTTAGACAGCTCCTGCCAATCAGCCGTTGGTGACGTTATTAAGCTCGCCGCGAGCATAAGCCTTGGCCGGTTGACGAAAAACCCTGGTTGGATGAAGCTGGCTAACGATGCAAGATGGCAGGGCGCCGTATGTAAACATTGCCTAGGAATTCGATATACGCGCATGCGCAAGATTTCGCGGTGAGTGACGACCCATCCTAAAAGCATTCGTTCCACAACCGCTGAACGAACAACAGACAACAATCTTTCTTGTGTTCTGATGGGTACAGCTTTAAGATTACCTCACAGTGGCACAGCGATTTAATCTAGAATATTATCGCAACACCCACAGAACACATTAGAGGTGCACTCACTACACGCTGCTCCTAACTGCTTGATGTTTTCAGTCTGTGTAATAGTGTAAAACTCTGACGTATCACACTTCCCACCAATAGCAGCCCTCTAGTCCACTTGATAGTACAACAGTGAGTCGGCTCTGGTCACAGGCTAACCCCATTTTACCCTTGCACGTGGACATCAGATCCGTAACGGCATAAATATGTTGGCTGGTATCGTGGGGGACAACTTCACGATCCATACCTGCTACCAATCCGACCGGATACTTAAAGATACTGTGCTTTTTAATGTTCTGTCGAAGGTGCTTGAAGATACGACCCTAATATAGTGGGGGAAAATGTCCGGGAGTGGTCTGAAGCCCAGGAAGATGTATTAGACGTGGCGCACCCACCGTATGGCCTCTTCGATCACCTAACCTCACTTCGTCGTATTTCCTCCTATTGGGATACTTCACACCCCACACCGAGTATCTCAGATCTCGTAGCGATACGTCATGCTGCTGTTATAACTGTCGACGCCAGTATGTTGCGACAGGTACAAGAAATTGTCACGCGACGCTCTGCGCGGCGCCTGTTTCGAACACCAACTTTAAGCGTGACTGTCTCACTGTCATAAAGACGAAGTGAATAACTTCTTCACTGTCCATATCGTGTTTTCGCTGCCTGAAGATTTTCTTTATTATCGTTCATTTGACGGCAGAATGTATCTCAAAATCTAAAAACAGATGACGATTGATGTTTAAAATTTGAATTTTTTTTTACAAGGAATCGCACGACGTGGAACTCATGAGCAAATTTTGTCGCCCTATTTATAGGTAATAGTTCTATGTCATAAAACAACAGAGTGGGTAATCACTGGAGAACCCAGGTAACACGAAAATATCTACGACGTATTTATTTTATAGATGTTAATTAAAATAAAACTGACGTTTGTTCTGAAGCCTTATCAACTGTACCTTCCTTCGCTATTATCTGAAGACGGAGACATAGCCAGTGTGCGAAATACCTAATTTTATAAATATTTTAATAAACGTAACTTAAATAAAAATGGGTAATGTAAACATAAAATCAAAATAATTTAATAATTTCAAACAACTGAGAGTTTTCAAATATATACAGCCACAAATGTACATATTGGCGCCTCCAGACAGCTGGCTGCTTTGTCAATGGAGCCCGCATATCTGCTGTTTGTTTACACTACAGAAAAATCCCACACCGCACCAGCTGAATGGTTTGTTGCGTGAATTGTGAATTACTTGCGACACCGTCTGTAAGTGGAGTGACGTAAGGCTAACCAGGTCGTGGGAGCACCTTCAGTCTGTACAGCTGGAAATTGTCCTCCAGCAGCGTTTGATTCCCTCCAGCAATATTTGGTATAAAATCCAAATCACGAAGCCTCCTGCAACTTTCTCTGTCTCTTGGGCTCAGAGCCCTCAGACAGAAGACAATATCTGTGTTTATTGTCCCCAAGTTAATCAGAAGAATGTGAAAAGTAATTGAGTGGCGTGGTACTTAAGACTCCAAGTATTTTTCTCGGGTCAGAAACATTGGAGTCTCCACTTAGGAGAGAAAATAACACATGCAAACACAAGCCCATAAAACACTAATCAGTGGCGTAGTGTTCAAGAAAGAACATGATTCCAAACTTAATATTAACGAAAGTTGGTCCGCTTCGCTGTTTCTATAGTAACACTTCTGCAGGTTAGCAAATACAAATCACACGCGTAAAACATACGAATATTTCTTGACAGTATTTCAGGAATTTGTCTCGATTTGAAGGGATTTCGCAGGTAATAGTCGCCCACGAGTCACCCTTTTATTTCAAAACAAAAATTATAGAGCAGTGTTGCATTCATCGCTTTGCTGCCAGGCTTGCTGAGATGAATATTCACATTAGTACCCTCATCACTAACACCCATCTAGGTGGGAGTTTAAAAATGTGTGGAGCTTTACCGCCGTTCCCCCCATACGTCTTCGTAACTTTTGGTCCTTTGAGCACAGGGAGATTTAACTTCTACTTTACTGCAGTCGGGGGAAACTTGTGAGTTTTGCCTATGTCACTAGCTTACAGGTATAAGAAAATCAAACGCGAATACTAACTAACTAACTAACTAACTAGATGGCTTACCGAACCCGAAGCTTCATCACCGAATTAACCAAAGCCCTCCACCAGACCCTGTCCTGGGCCAACAAAATCCAGTTTCCTTCAACTCCTATCTCCCATAGATCCCGCCTGAGATTATCCTCCCATCTACGTCTAGGTCTCCCCAGCAGTCTCTTCCCCTCAGGCTTCCCGACCAATACACGATGCACACCTCTTGTCCCATCCATGCGCGCTACATGCCCCGCCCATCTCATTCTTCTCGACTTAATCACCCTGACGATATTGGGGGAGGAGTACATATTTTAAGCTCGTCATTATGCAGTTTTCTCCACGCCCCATCGTCTTCCCTCTTAGGCCCAAATATCCTCCTCAACACCCTGTTCTCAAACACCTGCAATCTATGTTCCTCCCTCTGAGTGAGAGACCATGTTTCGCACCCATACAAAACAACAGGCAAAATTAATGGTTTGTATACTTTAATTTTCAGGTTCCAAACGCGAATACCATGTAAACAAAAGCAATGTCGACACGAACTAAGACAGAACTACGAATCACTGCCGCTGGGAAATAAGGTTTTGTGTGTGTATATTTTTTTGATTTATTATCTCCTGCCACTCTGATTCACTTGCCTTTTACTTCTAACGGATCTCGAGCGCAGAGATTCGCCCCGACTACAGCACGTCCCATGAAATTCAGCATTATCACTAAAAGATTAAACAGAACAAAAGTGGATGTCTGACAGGGCCTAACAGTGGGATTCGAACTATAGGCTACAAGAATATGAATCAATTATCACCCGAGCTACATCACTCGTTAAAAACAAGAAAATCGGATAGACACACTTACAGCCGAGAAATACGGTCTTTGTACGCGGCCATTACGAAGTACAAAAGAGCCAACAAATCTAAAACCCACGACAGGGATAAGAGAGAGGCGAGGTTTTTTTTAAGCAGCTTGGGGGCGGTTTCTCCCACTCCCACCCCCATCCTTTACCAGTAGATAAAAACCAGTATTGCTCGGGTAAACTGAGCTGCCAGGTTGTAGTACACAAAATCTTATGACGACTTTACTACGCATTGCAAAATTATTGTGCTCAATGTCACACAAAATCGTTTCTTCTCTCACTCTGAACAGCTTTGTTCGCCGTTAATACAGCGTCTTCTGTACAAGTCACTTCATCGGATTCATTTACTAACAGTTCGACTGGAAGTGTCGACTAGAAGAGAGAAAGTATGGCGGAGCAGAGGGGAAAGAGAATTTTCCCATAAACGGGTAAAAATGGAATGTCCACTTATAGTTCACTTATCTTCCACGGTCTTAGATCCGTTAGACGCGCTATACAGCATTCTGGGCGACAAGTAATACCTTAAATGCAAATTCATCGGCCAAATTAATCATTACTTTTATGTTTAATTCGTTTAGGCTGTGGATTTGTCAATTCTTCTAGCAGTCCAAAACTCCGCGAGCTGAAACCTCGCGACTTGACGGCAGGAGCGTTAGAAATTAGTGGTAAGCTCTAAAATAATCTTACTGGATGCGTACTGACAAAGACAGTAGACGGTAATGAGAATATTTCGACCTTAGAGATAAAAACATAAGAGATTTATAATTTGTATTCTTTACAAAATAATATTAGGGGTCATCATATGAAATATAGGCAAGAAATACAGCACGCATGGGGACGACTCTTTTCCGGGAATTCTGAAGGAAAGAAATGTGAGGAGAATAAATTGAAATGGGTTCTAAGGAAGTAGGATTCATCTCAGTTAGGACACGGATAGGCAGCGGTAATTAACCTTCGGGTTCCATGAAAGACTGGGAATTATCTAGCGGTGATTGTCAAGAACTACGCTGTATGGAATCAATGTATAAATCAGGTAGGGCCTTGTTTACTCACAGTACATAAAATGAGTACATGATGGGCGACACTGTGTTTGTGCGTCAGCATGTCTCATCTCAGAAGCAACTCAACAGATTCAGATGAAAAAGGAATGTGTGACGTTTGTACAAATATAGGGCTAAAAACGAACTGTCAGTTTCACCGGTCTCCAAGACGAGAACCAGGACCTCGTCATTAGGAACGTTTTGTTAGATAAGCTGCAACTCCAGGAATTTGATGTCAGTGATAGAGCAGGTTAATTTTAGAAAGTGGTATTTAATTAAAATGCAGACCAAAGACAGGATTCTGAAACCAATATAAGGCAACTTACAAGACCGCCAATGGTTTGCGGGCCACGGCCTGCAATAATTCTGGAGGACGCGTCTAAGCCACAACCTCACAGCAACTTTCACGTTGCAGGAGAGAATGACAAACACCAGAACAGTGGAATGTGCAGAACATCAGAGCTTGTAATCCACGTTGGCTAGTACGAACGAACGAATAAAACTGATGGTAAGCTACAGAACATCAAGCGTGCAGTCTCACGTGCTGGCACCATCGCCACAACGTGGGAGCACATTCACTAGTCAACCACAAACTAACAACCAAAATGCTAACTCTGGGATTCTCAGGCTTTTAAGACCTGAGGCCACATTCAACCTTTCTTGCGGACTCACGAGCCATCGGGTTATAAATGAGGATAATTTACTGACGCCTAATGGCGGTGCTACGAACATACACCTGCACATCACTCAGTAACATTCTTTAATAAAAATGAATCATTATAGAGACATCTGATATGGTTTTTACTTGAACAGTCTTTCAATGTCACGTTTAATGTATGCTGTCGCAACTTCGAGTTACCGACCACTACTTCATCTTTCTTGAAGCCAATTAGTCGTAGTAAACTTGAATTTGATTTCTTATTTGTGTATTATCAGTCTCTTAAAACGAAAAATTTAATTTGGGCGGTAACTATTTTTTAACATGCTGGACGGCAAAATGTTGGAATAAAAATGTAACATATCGGCAGGAAGCGGTCTTAACTAGACAAAACAGAATTTTACTTGACAAGCTTATAGTTGCTCGGCGGATAAAGAAATGGTCTAGTCTCTTATTACAGAAACCGAACCTTCTGAAATGAATGGTAGCCTAGCACCCCCCCCCCCTCTCCCCCAAAGTCATACTTTTGTAACTTCTTAGTCTAGCGGTTAGAACACTGGCCTTGTAATCCTGGGGTCTCGGGTTCGATTCCCGGCGGTGCCCGAATTTTTAACTTGTGATGGGCAAGGCCGTGGTCTAGGCAACACGGAGTTTTCCTCCGGGGGCTTCCCCGGTTTCTCCGTGGCATCCCAACAATTACTCCATTCACACAGAAGAATGCAATGGCAAACCACTTCTGGATCATCTGCCAAGAACGTATATGAACAGGTCCCAGTCCGAGAAAAGGATGGAAGGATCCTGTTCATATGGACCTGTCGTCAGACAGAACACTAAATAATAATAAGATGAGGTGGTCTAGCGGTTAGAACGCTGGCCTTGTAATCCTGGGGTCTCGGGTTCGATTCCCGGCGGTGCCCGAATTTTTAACTTGTGATGGGCAAGGCCGTGGTCTAGGCAACACGGAGTTTTCCTCCGGGGGCTTCCCCGGTTTCTCCGTGGCATCCCAACAATTACTCCATTCACACACAGAAGAAGGCAATGGCAAACCACTTCTGGATCATCTGCCAAGAACGTATATGAACAGGTCCCAGTCCGAGAAAAGGATGGAAGGATCCTGTTCATATGGACCTGTCGTCAGACAGAACACTAAATAAATAATAATAAATAATAATAATACTGTCGTAGGGAAATACTTGAATTTTGCAACATTTTCAAGTATTCATTAGCTATATTTATGTAGTATTATATCATGAGTTTGTCCTACATTCTGGTGACGAGACATGAGCATGCATATATATATATATATATACAGGGTGATTCAAAAGGTTAGGGCCAAACTGAAGGAGCGTATAGAGGGACTCAGAGAGAACAACTTTCGAATAGGAATCCATGTCCTCCGAAGTTATCCTGAGTCAGTCGAGGCCATTGAGGTAGGGAGGTCTGATAACATACAGTCCACAGATCACGAGAAAAATCTTGCTGAGGGAAGTCGTTTCTGGTGCGGTGCGGGGGGAATGTTTACTGCCTGGTGGACTAGAGGGCTGCTATTGGTGGGAAGTTCGATACGTCAGAGTTTTATGCTACTACACAGATTGAAAACATCAAGCAGTTAAGAGTAGCGTGTAGTGAGTGCACCTCTAATGTGTTCTGTGGGTGTTGTGATAATATTCTATATTAAATCGCTGTGCCACTGTGAGGCAATCTTAAAGCTGTACCCATTAGAACACATGAAAGCCTGTCGTCTGTTGTTCGTTCAGCGGTTGTGGAACGGATGCGTTTAGGATGGGTCGTCACTCACCGCGAAATCTTGCGCATGCGCGTATATCGAATTCCTAGCAGGGATTTTCTCTTGATCTGTGGACCTGTTGTAAATTTGGTTTGTAAGGTTGCTAATGTAATCCTTGTACATTAATAAAAAACAAAATTAAGCTAGTAAGAGAATAGCAAAGTACGATTATTTCAGCGGTATATTATCGGACTTTCCTACCTTTAATGGCCTCGACTGACTCAGGATAACTTCGGAGAACGTGGATTCCTATTCGAAAGTTGTTTTCTCTGAGTCCCTCTATACGCTCCTTCAGTTTGGCCCTAACCTTTTGAATCATCCTGTATATATAAAATTTTGTATCAATTTAGTTTAATTGCAGTTTATTTGGAAATCAACCTCTTCAGTCTACCACAGAACTTTTGTTTTCTTGATTATGTCCTCCACCAGATTTGAACGAAACCACAATGTGTAGCCCACTTCGTTTATCTCCCATGACATGGGGTCGAATTCGTGGGGGTGGGGAAGAAGGGGGTTAATCGAAACAATAAACAAAACAAAAAAGTGGTGATACGGCCTTTTCAGGTAAAACAGAGGCACGGCTCTGAATTTGTTTGGCCGCTCCCAGGTAACTAACTTCACTCACATTCCTCTAAGAAAATCATCATTCCCATGGCCGAAATAACTTCCTCCTCAGGCCCAGCTGATGTAAACAAACGATTCAACTTGTCACCCTGCTACTAGCAGGCCAAAATACCGAGCAAGGTATGTCCGTAAATTCAAGCAGTCCACTTCAATGTTTGACAGCCTTTGTATTAAAACAGCCGTTCCATAACCAATAAAGCGTTTTTAAGTATTCGACTGATAATTCAAACACAACAAATCCAGCATCCCAAGAATTGTAGAGATACGTTCTCTGGATCGGGTACAAATCTCCCCATGTTACCAGAACGCTCTGTCAACTGCGTAAGCGTTGCATGTATGTAATATTCCATGTCTATAACAAAGAAATTTTGAACGGCAATAATAAGCTTACGGAGGTTAAAAAAACTCTTACTAGTAACTGAAGAAAAGGAGTTTATATTTTTAAATGGAAACGTGTTTCTTACCGGACCTCAAGCCCTTTCATATTCCACATTACAGCCTACCGCATGTTTAATGCTGACCATCATTTAAGTGAAACCGCAGATGAAGATGTGAACTGGACTGAAAGGCTGTAGCTGAGGGCAGGATCCAATGTTGTGCTTTTATGAACACAGTAATGGACCTTCGGGATCCATAAAATCAGATAATTTGTTAACCGAATGTACAACAAACTATCCCTGTGCTATGGAGATGGTCAGTCTGATTTAGTCATGCCTAACCATTAAATATTTGATCTGAATACATTTCTTGCGAATTATAGTACATAGTCCTGATTCTCAAATCAAGAAAGGTTATGGGTTTGGCAGCTATCTTAATAGATTAACTGCGAGAATAGAAAATTATGTCCGAAGATGGCTGTCTTCTAGGTTGTAGCGCCGTGCAGCACAACCCAGAATACAACCATCTTCGGACCGCCGTGAAAACCTCAGTTCCTACTTAGAAAACTATTTAATTTCTACACGGATTTCTAAATTTACCATTTAAAAGTGAATGCCACAAATTCGAACAGCTTTCATTGTGATTTGCTTTAGCACGGTTGGGTTGAGTGACCTGGAAGAAATCTTATGATTTCTCTTTTTGCCGTACAAAACATCGTTCACATGACGCGGATTCATATTACACTGCTCGTTTTCGAAACAAATGCCTTGTGTCATTGGCTAATATATGTATGTGATGTGTCACCGGACTTACCACGTCTGCTCCTCCAGTAAATGCGCCACAGCAGATACGCCAGTCCCACAAGAGTCAGGGTGACCAGCAAGGTTCCAACCACGGCGCCGGCGACGCTGCCCGCAGAGTAGCAGGTCGCTTCCTGAGCCAGCACCTCTTGCATCATCATCAACAGAAACACGACCTCGATCCCTACACCGTAATAAGTCAGAGACGTCATGGTATGCAATACAGGCGATCCTACGTCTTCATATCACTAAAACTTCCTCTCATGTCGTTCACATTTGTAGCAGCCTCAAGATCTTGGAGGGCAATACACACGTCACACAAGTCACCAACTCACGTATGTTCACTGTCTGTCGGAACTGTAGCTACCTCTGTGCCACAAACTTACGAATTTGTCAGACTTTCGTCTGAAAGACAACGGTTTGATCCTAGTTTTTTTAAAAAAAATATCTTTGGCGGAATTCCTCAAGTCACTTAACTACGAACAACATATCCTCACATTTATTCACACCAGTCTGCAGGCAGGTAGTGAAATTCTGATTCAGAACAAACACTACCTCAAGAGCTTGCTTCCTTATGCCTTCCATATGTTACACCTTCACCTTTCAGACATTCTGTCTACTGCTCGTCACTTCCACATAGTCACAATGTTTTCATGTCGGAAATCGAGACACCTGTTGGCTTCTTTCCGCTTGCCTGTTCAGCGTCTATCCTGCTGGTCTGCTCCTTGCTTCACTGGCGGCAGATCGACACACCAGGCAAAGCTAAGGCTTGGCTCTCACACCAAGGTCGTCCGCCTCCAGGGGGTCTTCGAGGGGCCCCCCTTTCTTCGTCCTCAGCTTGCCCCTGGCTGGCTTGTACGCAGGTTGGTTTACCTCTTGCCCTCAGGTACAGCAGCGCCAGTGTCCATGCAAAGTCCTGGTGCTGTTAATATGATATCCAGCATGCTTGTGTTCAGCGACAACTTGCGTACAGAAGAAAGACAGCGAATGACAGGGGGCGGGGCATGAAAAACAGTCGCCCCCCCCCCCTCCAGAGCCAGCCCTTGTCGCGTACTACACTGTTATGCATTCCCTTAAGCTGACTGAGTCGGTGCTTGTAATATGCGAAATAGCGGAACCATAAACAAATAACTTTTGTTAAAATTAATGACTTCATTAAAAGCGTGCTATTATACAGATCATTAACTAATCTGTTTTCCAATATCTCAGCGGTTAGCATATGTAAACAAACGCTTTGCTCGTCGTTGGACATAACTGGATGATATCAGCTCTTGAGAAGAGGGAAGACATACATTAAAAACAGAGAAGGGAAGTGTTTGTACATAAACAACTGGACAAAGTCTGCATTTCCTCAACACGGATCGCAACACTGATAAAGTAACCACAGCCTGCAGATCGTAAAATGGGTCGAACCCCGTAAAAATTGCCTTCATTTCAGTATCGACAGTTTCCGACTACACTAGATACCAATTATGCGAGTAGTTTCCCGGCACAGTTCAGACAGTAAAGTGACTGGCTACGGGAGGAAGTCCGGGGTTTAATTACCGGCAAGGACTTTCATCTTTGCCTCCAAGTACCGTTGTGTGGGTTCGATACCTGACAGGGGCGGGATTTTTGTCTCGGCCGCTACAAAGGGGCTCCTACACAGCGGTACCTCTTTCCCCAAACGCAAAACGGCTGACTACACACCTCTAATTAAAACCAAACATTAAGAAAGCGTGGAGCACACCTCTATTTCTCCATACGCCTTCACGATTTGGTGCTATAATTAATTACGAACGTCTGGACAGGTTATAGTGCCCATCTAATACCTATTCAATGGATGCGGGAGGGTTTTCCCTGGGAGAGCTGATCATTAACCTCCATTTCGTAGTAATGTGTAATTTAGCATCCACGTCCCCTACACCTTCAGTTAAGCTAAGAAATATGGGCCGAGAATCCATAGCAACTTTGGAATTGATAAATAGACTTAGAAACAGATCGCTGTGCAAAACTTTCTACTACAAAGTCGTACAGGCTTGCGATGATTGAACTCCAGCAAAATAAACCTCAAGGATTACCAAGTAGTGAACACTTTCGTATATGATGATGATGACGAAAAGAATTTGTAAAGTCTCGTGATTATTACGTAATAACAGATAAATAAATACCGGATTCTGTGAACAGTTAGATCTAAAACAAAAACGTAAACAGAAGGCAATTTAAGATTAAAGCAGTTTTAAAATACAAGTCATAGTCCAAAATGGTATCAATGCAATATTGCTTACTGTCAAAATATTGGAAAAAAGTTTTACTCAGAATCCACAAAAACACTGAGGATGGAAAAGGTAGTATCATTTACATGTGTGTGTTTGAGATTTTTGCTCGTTCGCCATAAAGACATTGCTTCTTATTAAACACCACATTTATTAATGAGGTTTCTCTTAAAGCAATGTCATAACACAACCAAATGTGTTTCGGACAAGTATTAAAAATATGGTTCAGTCGCATACACAAGAAGCAGTATGTTACAATGTTTCAACCGAAAATTTAGATACACAGTTCTCTCGTTCTGAAACGTGAACTGCGCTCTCACAAACACACACAAAACTGTTACATTAAAATATTTAGCGTAAGCTGCTGACTTACAGTTTCTGTGACGATGATCCGTTTCAGGCAATATTTTCTGAAATAATCGAATGATCCACACTCAATGAGATGAAAACACCCGAAGAACTAAAATTAAACGACGTTTATTCCTAGAGCAACCACTAACTCGGTCAGAAACGAAGTCCATAACAAATGTAGAAAGACATATTACAGCCATTCGGCAGGCAATCGGAGTGACATAGATCGATACAAAAATCGATATCATCAATCGAGTACATACGGTCAATACAATCCGCTATGGTCAGAAGCTAGCCTCATAGACTGTTTGACCGAAATGTCACAGGACTTTAGATCGGATATCACACGATGTTGCCAACCTAAAATCAACTGTTCACAAGAAGACGAAGGAAATGAAATCGCGCGCCTTGTCTTTTGTTGAATCGTCATCGCCATGTTTTCGATGCGCTGCTGTCAGTCGCACTAAACAGAACTCGCTGCTGCCATGTTTTGCGTTTTCTCAACTCTCTCTCCAGTCAGTTGTCCGCGATACATTTTTCTTGTCGGAAGAATAATTGAGGGCTATCTGGAAATGTGAGTGGAGATATGCAACGCTTAAACAGTATGTAAGAACAAATGTGGATGGCGTTCTTATTAATGATTAATGAATTTAAAGAATTGTCCCTGATTAGTTATACGGATGCATACCACGGCACCTGCTATGTGGGCTGTCAGAAAGGCTGACACTTTGCAAATGGAGTCATTATAGCTGTAGAAAACGCAAAGTTGTTATTCCCATGCTTTATTATAGCCACCCTCTGTAGCCAATAAATTATCTAGTTTTATTTTTAATTTCATGTATTTAAATATAAAATTGTAAGTACTTTAGAAAACCTATAGTAGACTAATACAAAACGAATATAGTTGAGTACAACCTGCCTCCAGGTGGTACAGAAAAAAAATTCCCCCAAACCGTTCCTTACAGATTCCTAGTGGTTGTAAACAGGGAACATTTGGCTGCGGGAATTAAGTACCGAACGAGATCAGTTTAAGTACTTTGTACTTTAATTACACAAAATATATTCGCTGTGCAGTAATACGTCTTATATATTCTTGAAGTATCCTATTCGAATCTAGGCTGCGACTCCGACAGACCTAACTGACGTAGGCTGTAACAGGCTCGTTCCTTGAAATGGTATACTGCTACAGTTTTCCCAGGCAATTTCAAACGTGTCAACATATACTTTTATTATATAAATTATTTCATTTGGTTTAACACTACAAAATGCCGAACTTCACGGCCTGCTTCGTCCCGGGTTCAAATCTTGTCGGAACACCTACTATTCTAACTGAAGTTCTTCTCAGACTCCCCAAGCTCTTCAAAATAAATGTCAGGGTAGTACTTAGAATTAAACCATGACTGCTTTCTTCAACATCATTTCCAATTCATTAATCATCATCGTTTGGCGCTACTGAAAGCGTCGTTAAATAAACCATAAATAATAACAACTAATTAAATCTACCGGTACAACACCCCGTCCTTCAACAACGGGAGCTCTAGTCTACATTTTTAAAGTATTTTAAAAAGTGATCATATAAAATGTATTTATGGTTATGCAGTAATCATGATAAATGCATAAAACATTTTGATTGTAAAAAGCTGACGGGTCGAGATTGCTTAAGATACCTGACTCTGTGTGAAAGGATCGTATTTACACGTTTCTTATCAAATGATATCACGAAATGAAATGGAATTATCTGGCTCACGATAGAGACAAATGGCGAGCTCTTCAGTACATGGCAATGAATCTTCCTAGGCCAAAAAGGCGGGAAATTTCTTGGCCAACTATTAGCTTCTCAATAAGGATTCTGATCCTGTGTTCATCTGGTCTTGTAATTTAATTGTTAGAAATGCAGTAAACGAAGAGTATCACTTAGCAAATGCGACAAAAATTGTAAATAAGGTCTCTACCGAATCGACGTAAAAAAAGTCTGCAGTTTATTAAAGCAAAACTTCAGTCTTTTGTCTACAATTATCTAGTTCTGGGTTACATATCTTAACCTTTCGTAACAGATGCACTAACGGACAAAATGAAGGCTGACCTGCGCAAACACCTTTCAGTATTTAATATCAGAAAGCGAGGATGTCGGATGCAGGAACAATTTCCCCGCCTCCACACGTTACAATTGAGCTTCAGATACCTGACCATCCTTTCCACATCCCATTAAAATTCTAAATACTTCCGACAACTCTGAGAGAAGGCGCCAACAGACCAGACACACCGCTTCCTCCACATTCCTGAAATAATTCTCGCTTGACGTTTGTTGCTCGATCTGCTACATTCGCCACATTCCTTACAGCAAATTGTAATGACGCCAATTCAAAGAAGAAAGTGGTCGGCTAGCTGAGTGGTCAATTTCACAAGCCAGTCGTTTTAACTCCGGTGAAGAAGTCTCTGACCGCGGTTATAATTTCCTTTCAGAGGTCGGTGTATGTTCTACATGGACCTGCCAATACAGGACGCGTACGCAAAGAACGTGACCTATTTCGTGTTTTGGAGGTGACGTCCGTGATTCGGCGCCGACCGCCCAGTTTACGTGCACGAGACGAATGTGATGATGGCCACCGGCCCACAACCTACCACAAGATTGCCACGGGACAGGTTCTTCATCGGACGCATATTCTACCTGTCCCCGGTGCAAGTCACGTCAATATTGTGTACTGACGTCTATCAGGAAGCTACCACAGACTTCCACTTGCATTCTTGTCTCATTTGTTACAATATCACCAAAAAGCACGTTGAAATTCGATGGCTGATAATTTCTTCCCGACTTTCATCCCTCGCCCTATTATATTCTTTTAGTTATCGATTTCGCAACTACTTTAACCTCGCCTCCATTCTTCCGCATTCCTTTCATTTGTTCCTCCACTCTCTTATCAGTCTCGTTCCTTCAGCTTCTCCTCCAAAACATTCCACTGCAGAACAGCAGCGTCACTTTATTTTAACGTTTTCGACGAGGTCCGTTCCCATTTCAATAGAGCACAAGCAAGCATGAGAATATGAAACTGTGTTCTGCATGTAGTCTGTAATAAGACATAGACCTGCACTGCCTTTTCTATTAAAGTTATTTCATAAAAAAATGTGATTAACGTGAGTGTTTTTGTTTTGAAAGAAGACTGGTCACAAAATTAATACGATTGTCATTCCATCATATGTTACAGTCTCCAGTTTTGAACACAAGTCATTCGTTTGTAGGAGGGAGAAAAGAAGTGTCTTGCCGATGTACCTTTAAATCTGTAAGGTTAGATTTGTGCAGGATGCAAATTGTGGCTGTCACGTGATACTTACACTTTATGCATTTTTTTTATTTTGTGAACGCATATTTGATATCCGATGTTCCTTTGCAGACTTTTATTAAACATGGTCTGGGGGGGGGGGGGTTGCAAAACTTTGTAGCGTGAATAGAGTTTTATCTCTTTTCTAAAAAAAAGGCTTATGGTATCAAAACGCCCGTAACTAAGAAACAAATGCTACTTCGATGATGCGGCCTACATTCACTATGAATGTAGGCCGCACCCCCTAGCGGCAGAAGCTCGTACTACATCCGGTTCGCCCTCTATTGACACAGTCTTGAAACTTTCCGATCGCACCTCGTAGCTATGTGAAACAGTTTTGGTAAAGCGACTTTACCGGATTGCAAGAACAAATTATTTATATTTTCATTATGTCATGTGATTCGTTCAGCAACTACAGATTTTCATCAGCAGTATAACATCAGTGCCAACGGGCATGCAAAATAAAAAAAGAACGTGTTTGAGAAACATAGAATCCGCCATTTAATTCTTGTCTGTTTAAAAAAATTTACACGGTTCAAAATTGTAACATATGTATATGAACTAATTTTGTGTGTTACATGCGTTATTAAAACCTATTTCGAAAATTATAAATTCGACGATCGATTAAAATTTGAAGTTTCACTAGACAACTTTCATATTGCACAAATCTAAACTGGGGATAATTAGTTCAAGTTAATTTGCTAAGTTAATTAATGTAGGTTACGTGTTTTTGTAATTTACTCTTACGTCTACGAATCTGCAGACTTATTGCCTCGAACCATTCTTTGGCGGTCTATGCATAAATCAGTTGATTATCCAACTTTTTTCTCTTTCCCAGACTCACCGTAAAGCAATTAGGAGATGAATAGAATTACACAGCTCTGATAATCAACAAGGAAAGAGGAGTCTACTAATCC
This sequence comes from Zootermopsis nevadensis, assembly GCF_977971745.1. Taxonomy (NCBI): domain Eukaryota; kingdom Metazoa; phylum Arthropoda; class Insecta; order Blattodea; family Termopsidae; genus Zootermopsis; species Zootermopsis nevadensis. Next base: position 5,534,116 of record NW_028259153.1, on the reverse strand, counting down.
TTAACGAGTCCAAAATATTGATGTGCGTTTTTATCCTTGTTTTTATTTGGACATCTCCATGCCCTTGGCACAGTCACTCATTGATGCAAAGTGAAATTAGACATGTACAATGAGATGTCAGTGATAGTACGGCACAAATATTTGGTTAGCAATTCGTCATAATTCTCAACGACTACTGCGCAGAGTGGTAGCAAGGACGGGGCAAACAGAACATACTCATTCTGTCTCCGTTGCATAATTCCGACCGCAGTGTCTCGACTTGGATTTTAACACTTCTGGAATATTCAGAGATTCAACATCGCTAATTCCAAAGCCCGTCACATCATTCTATGGGGATACCCCAAAAGAATGTTAATTTTATATCCAGTCTTAAAACTTTGCATACCGTGTAGTGTATTGGAATATAAAAACATTTTATATTATATCCAGTCTGTTCCTCGCTCTTCTAATCGACTGTTCTTAAAATTGTGTTTATATTCCTTGTCTTCGCCCACATTCTAGGGCCATTGCGTCCTAGATTTTAACATCCTAACACCAGGTGACTACGTAAATCACAAAGTTCGGATCTTAGGAAAATTGGGTTGGAAGTTGTGGATTAGAGACACGCCACTGGTGAAATTTTACGAACGCGGTAACGAACACTATAGTTATTCCTCTAAAATCATTTATGACACAAGAAGAGAAACCGCTTCAGCTCAAACACGTGATAACGCAGGGACATATACAGTAAAATTACAGTTTTAAGGAAAAAAGTGCAGCGTTAGGATCGTCACGTGATAACGCTCTACGAAGATTTAAACACGTGTGGCCAGATTTACGCAGTCATCAGAGTAACACCAACTGCATTGTAACTTCCTGAAAAGATACGAAATTCTAGGTCACACGCAACATGTTCCCGAGCCAGAGAGACGCAAATACGTAAGTTATATAATAAAGCTACTACGTATCTGCCTCACCACGCAGTTAGGAACGACGATTGTACGCCTACAAAACATTTTTGATGCCAGTCGTAAAACACCGACAGAGGTGTCAATGAATCATAAATTAATGGTGGGTCCACAGCTTCATGACTCCATCATTACACACTTGATTCGTTTCAAGCCGTGTATCGACAGCGCGCGGCTGCCGCGCGAGGCAATGTTCGTTGCTTTGCCTCGCAAAGTCGATACCATGTTGCCGCGCTCGAACTTGGCGCGCGTCGAGCCAAATCGGAGCGGTTCTTTGTCCCGCGGCAAAGGGATTTCAACGTGCTGTGCTCTCTCAGTTGAGACGGTCTTGTGGCGTTCCGTCGTAGCAAAATGGAGAATGAATAGTGTGTAGCTCTCATACAGATTTATAAATCTGAAGCGGTGTTGTGGAATTCAAAAATTGCTAATTAATATAACAAAAGTAAACTCTTGGCTCTATCAATGAGGTTATATGTTCGAAATCCGATAATGACGTTCGAGTAAAATTTTTAACTGTATCCTCCACTAATTCAAATGTCATATCTCGCATAAGTCTATTTCCATATTGCATTCGCCGACGATACAATTCCTTAATCCACCAACGCACTTTTCGTTTCGGTTTCTTATTTTTTTCCATAATGTTGAACATCAACATAAAGGCAGCCGTTGCACGTGCTGTATTCATGGTGATCTTGCGAGAACTGACGAACAGCGTCGATCACAGCCGAACACGGCTGCCGCGCTCGATGCTGGTAACCACGAACACGGTTTTAAACAATAAACGAACGAACGAGTTTGCCGCGCACGAACAGCTGCGCGCGGCAGCCGCGCGCAGTCGATACACGGCTTTAAACGAGTCTTGTATTGCATATCACGCCGAATTTCGTGTCTTCGGTAAAGGGTAATAAAACGTCGTGTGTTACTGTAACACGTACTTGTTACGTGATACGGTTTGAATTGGACTAACAATTTCGAATCAGGGCATTCGGCATGACAAAAATACAAATACTGACGAGGTCACCTGCCTTAAGCACTTCACAACACTTCACTCCGTTTTGTTTGTTTCAGTGTGATGGCGGAGCCGCGTTAACTCGACACTTTAATGCTGTATAGAGAGAGGTCACAGAGCCACGGTGATCTAGCGGTTAGAACGCTGGCCCTGAAATCCTGGGGTCTCGGGTTCGAATCCCGGCGGTGCCCGAATTTATAACTTGTGTTGGGCAAGGCCGTGGTCTAGGCAACACGGAGTTTTCCTCCGGGGGCTTCCCCGGTTTCTCCGTGGCATCCCAACAATTACTCCATTCACACACAGAAGAAGGCAATGGCAAACCACTTCTGGATCATCTGCCAAAAACGTATATGAACAGGTCCCAGTCCGAGAAAAGGATGGAAGGATCCTGTTCATATGGACCTGGCGTCAGACAGAACACTAAATAAATAGAGAGAGGTCAACAAATACGGATTTTTTAATGGAAACTTTCCGGAGGAGGGAGCTTGCTACTGTTTCACCAATTCTTGGAGTCTCGCGAACTCAACAAATGTAGAATTTCGGGAACGTTCCGAAATCATATAAAACATCAACTGAAGAATTCATGTCAATCAATCACTTACCTCTGCGCTCGGTCTGTCAAGCGTGTTCTTGTCCCTAAGGTCGTATAAATACCGTTTTTTAGAATTCAGTCCTTGCCTCAAATAAAACACAACGTGTCACCATCACAAAGATCAACTTGTTAACACTGGTTGAGGAAATACGCAATCCATAACACCGATTGTTAAAGTAGGAGGGAGCTTGAAAATAGTCGCCAATGAACTTTGAAGAGTTAAATCAGTGTAATAAGTCATTACACAGACCCAATTAAGCATCCACTAGACTCATAACTCATTTAAAAATTTCGGTAGATCCTTTTAAAGGAGAATTTATACTGAAGATTCCTGTCTTTTGGGTTGTTGTGCTGTGTAGTCTGGTCGATGTTAACCAACGTTTCAGAGGTCATACTGCCTCCGTCATCAGGGGGATGAAATGTTGGTTAACATCAACCAGATTACACGGCTCAACAACCCAGAAGACAGAAATCTTCATACTCTGATGACGGAGGCAGTATGACCTCTGAAACGTTGGTAAACATCTACCAGACTACACAGCGCAACAACCCAGAAGACAAAAATCTTCATACTCTGATGACGGAGGCAGTATGACCTCTGAAACGTTGGTAAACATCTACCAGACTACACAGCGCAACAACCCAGAAGACAGAAATCTTCATACTCTGATGACGGAGGCAGTATGACCTCTGAAACGTTGGTAAACATCTACCAGACTACACAGCGCAACAACCCAGAAGACAGAAATCTTCATACTCTGATGACGGAGGCAGTATGACCTCTGAAACGTTTTTAAACATCGACCAGACCTCACAGCGCAACAGCCCAGAAGACAGAAATCTTCATACTCTGATGACGGAGGCAGTATGACCTCTGAAACGTTGGTAAACATCGACCAGACTACACAGCGCAACAACCCAGAAGACAGAAATCTTCATACTCTGATGACGGAGGCAGTATGACCTCTGAAACGTTGGTAAACATCGACCAAACTACACAGCGCAACAACCCAGAAGACAGAAATCTTCATACTCATCGGCCTGATGACGGAGGCAGTATGACCTCTGAAACGTTGGTTAACATCTACCAGACTACACAGCGCAACAACCCAGAAGACAGAAATCTTCATACTCTGATGACGGAGGCAGTATGACCTCTGAAACGTTCGTAAACATCGACCAGACTACACAGCGCAACAACCCAGAAGACAGAAATCTTCATATTCACCGCTGTGAAAACCTCAAATCTTACAGAGAATTTATACTGCCTTTAAACTTACAAAATTAGGAAACTCAATGGCTGTGTTCTAACCTAACCTGTGCCCCTCCCCATGAATCAGACAATTCTGTTGCTTCCGTAGTGTTTGAATTTCACTCAGTTGAGAAAATCGATTCACTATTACAGAGTGGTGTAGTCGATGTAATGATGATCTATTTACGATAATATTATTTGTCTGCAGAAACACAGGAAGACCAAAAAAAATAACAATAATAAAGGGCCTAACTGCTGCTACCAAGACTTGCTTTATAACTGTCCGGAAAAAACACTGGATCAGCGTTGAACCAAACGCATTCATTGCAGACAATTTACACAAGAAGCAGACGACAAGATGTTACATGAAGAAAAGTGGAAAGTTGTCCCTGATGCTGAACTACGCACCACGCCATGAAAACGTGGATTGAGAGTGGTCAGCTTCATGCCTCGACCGCTTTACCTCAGAGGAAAATTGGCACCCACTGGATACGACGACGGATGCGCCACACATCCGGACGTTGTGGTGAAAATAAACTTCCGATCCTGTTGGGAATCTAACTCCAGTCGTCCAGTCTGTGGTGCAATCATTAAACTGACTGAGTTGTCCGGCCTTACGGTGACATTACACAGAGCGTTCTATTATAAAGTTGAACGCAACTGACACACTCCGGTTCCCGGCAGAAGTTGCCGGATAGGTTAGCTCAAGTGCTAAAGATCCTGACTTTCATTCGAATATCGTTACTGAGGATTTGCTTAGTTTTCCTCAACAAATGCAGACAAATGCCAGAATAGTGCCCTGCAATAGGCCACGACTGCTTCATTTCACAGCCTTTGCAATTCACACACAGGTGTATCATCGGAACAAATGAAAGCGCCCCGTTAAATAAACCATGAGAGAGAGAGAGAGAGAGATCATCAAATTATTCACGCAATTGAAAGTGCTCAGTTCTTACGTCAAGTATCATTGCCCGAGAGTCGCCGAGTGCATTTCTACACGGATTTTGTCTGTTTCAAATTGTTGCTCGCCTCAGGCTACTTGTTATTCGTGGGGGGGTGGGGACACGAATTCCTCCTAGCGGTCACTTTGTTGACTCAAGTTGAGTTGCGTTGGATCATAGGGTGAGATAATCTCGTCGTTTTCACTTTCTCTCTCCCCTCCTTTCCTCCCTTCCCTCCCTCCGCCCACCTCATTGAGATGCTACATTCCTGTGCAGATAAATGCGTACCCTGTCCGGGCCTCCACACGCTGTAACCTTGGATCGGTGACACTGTGTGACTGAGCTGTTGCTGCTACAAGACTCAACTATTATTGTTTTGTGGAAAAACAACTCAAAAAATGTATACGTATCCAAATAGTTTATGTGGGCATACTGAAAACAACAAACTGTGGTCATCTGTACTTACGAAAAATCTGAATTGCTGTGCGCCCTGATGAAGGAGGCAGCAAGCACCTCTGAAACGTCGGTAAACTTATACCAGACTAGACGATGCAAAAACCAAGAAGACAGCCATCTTATTTCTCGCTGCAGTGGGAACCTGAAATATCATATGTACTTACATTTTTATAAAGGATATTATCCTAATTTTATGAAGTTTAAAATTATAATCGTTGCGTATTTTCTAGATTTTGTTTAAAAAAAATTCGTCTCATTTATTTTTGAACATTAGTATATTATTTTATTTGATGTGTGATAGGGCAGACGACCACGTTGCCACATCGTGGTACACTTTTCTCAAATATACGTGAGTTAGCGTATGAAAAATAGGTGCTAAGTCTTGAATGTAACACAGAGGCTATTTTAAATTTAATGAAGAACTGACGAAGCGATCGATCGAACAACCACCTGTCCAATTTACTAAACAGGCATACGAAACCGGCCAATCAGCTAGATAAACATCGCAGTGTGATTATCAACTTTCTTCGGAGGTCCCGGTTTCAAATATCGGTCTGGAGATGAGACTAATTTAATTAGGCTTTGAATTTTTTTTCAGAGTTCCCCATGCAAATGCTTAAAATTTGTCCCATTAGACACCATATAACAAACGCTGTTGAATAGTCGTTCTAAATAAACTAAAGGATATATCAATCAATAACGAAACGCCAAACGAACTTGTTAACAGGCTGATTAATCAATTTAAGAACCCAAGAAATACATATATAACTAAACAATCTTGTTACGAAGTCTGAGAAGCCTAACACAGCAGTCCATAACCGGACTTCATCTTAAATCGGCTTAATCCGAACCAGGTTTCAGAAACACATCGTGTTTAATTTTAATATTATCCATCCTGAGATTCCTTTCAAAGTTAACCATTAAAACCCGGTACCCGTACTCCTTTTGCTACTCAGGGCCGTATTCAACGCTCGTATTCTCCTAAATTATACAAAAACAACACGAAAATGATTTTCGCGGGTTGAATAACAGAAAATATTCACCGTACGTTCTTACAGAGTACAAATACCTTATTGGAAGACATCGGTCGCTCAGCCAGCCAGGAAACCCTCAGTCTTTTATTGAACTCGCAGGTGCATTGCCGTGTCTAAATGAACCCTTTATCGGTACGTATTCTGAGCCTAACGAATTAAGTTCATTTCCAGACTGAACTTCCTCTGTAGCATTGCCCTTCAATTTACACAAAGATCTTCCAACTGATCTCTTCCCTTTAGATTCCCTGTCTAAAACTTGGTATTAATTTCCGTCGCTCCCATGCGTGCTACATGCCCGCTACGAAAGAGTACCAGCTTCAGAAAGCAAGATTACTACGAATACTACTGGCCGCAAACAGAAGAATAAATCGATTAGTTCGCAACAGGATGACTAAGCGAAACATTGTAACGTGGCACACAGTAAGAGACAGCACATTTTGACATTAAGAGATTCTCAAAAAGTAAGGCAGGAAGTAACTAATTTGCATTCTGTACCAATTATAACCTAGATCTTGAATACGCGTATTACGAAAAAGCCTGGCTCAGAAAGTGTCTCTGCATTTCTTTTTGTTAAGCCAGTAGACTTACGTAATAATCAGTGGTTTGTTCAACCGGTCTGTGGGTGTGGTTGCACATCTGGAATTTGCATCCTCTACCTACAGACTGGTTCAATGTTGTTTCGACGCCCATTTACGCCAGTCAAAAAACGACTGTCTACAGGCAGGGGTAGGATCTTTGATTTGCCACAGCATCCGGACGGATTCTGGGACCCATCCAGCCTCCAAGCCAACGAAGACCGCGGGAAAAGCGGCTGGAGCATCAGGATTTCACCGGGATGTTCTTTTGTTAAATCTTATGTGGTACCGCCTGATTCGACTTCTAATGGTTAAGTGAAGTGTTTTCTTCGCGGTACGGTCTGGATTCGTAAATATTATGAAGACGAGCTTCGGCTTCAAAGGGTTAACCAGCTGATTTTCGTAATGGTGAGGTGTAGTGTTTTCTTCGCGGTACGGACTGAATTCATAAATAATATTCAGACGATCTTCGGCTTCAAAGGGTTAAATTGCGAGAAAATTTTACTCTCAAATATCCACACAACGATCCTGTTATCTCGATTCGATTTTAATGTCTCTCATTGCTAGCGAGATCGTATGTAGGATGATGTTAGTTCGCAATTATATCAGAAGTGAGTGGGTGTGGACTGGACAACTTTACTTATGCTTTTAGATAAAATGCTGCTGAAAGTGTAATCATTGGTGGAACTGTCATGGTCTTGTGAACACAATAATGATTCCATAAAAGAACCCGCTAATTTCTTGAGCAACTGAATGACTATTAACTCCTCAAGAACGACTTTGTTCCATTAGGTAAAGTACAGGATGTGATTTTTAGTTAGTCCATGTTGGATATTTTTGGAGGCAGAGCTGATTTGACGCAGACTCCTTCGTGATTCCTAGCGATTCTTTCTAGTTTTCTTGGTGGGCACCACAACTGCTAAAGTTAGGGAAAGTTTCCACTTTAATGTTACGAAGCTCTGTCATCCCTTTCATGGGTCACCCTTCTTCCCTCTTTATTTCTATAAACTGAAGGCAGGTTTCACCCTTTGTCTGTGACGGATTCATGGACTTTGTAAGATTTGAGGTTATCACAGCGGCGAGTATGAAGATTTCTGTCTTCTGGGTTGTTGTGCTGTGTAGTCTGGTCGATGTTTACCAACGTTTCAGAGGTCATACTGCCTCCGTCATCAGGGCGATGAGTATGAAGAATTCTGTCTTCTGGGTTGTTGCGCCGTGTAGTCTGGTCGATGTTAACCAACGTTTCAGAGGTCATACTGCCTCCGTCATCAGGGCGATGAGTATGAAGATTTCTGTCTTCTGGGTTGTTGTGCTGTGTAGTCTGGTCGATGTTTACCAACGTTTCAGAGGTCATACTGCCTCCGTCATCAGGGCGATGAGTATGAAGAATTCTGTCTTCTGGGTTGTTGCGCCGTGTAGTCTGGTCGATGTTAACCAACGTTTCAGAGGTCATACTGCCTCCGTCATCAGGGCGATGAGTATGAAGATTTCTGTCTTCTGGGTTGTTGTGCTGTGTAGTCTGGTCGATGTTTACCAACGTTTCAGAGGTCATACTGCCTCCGTCATCAGAGTATGAAGATTTCTGTCTTCTGGGTTGTTGTGCTGTGTAGTCTGGTCGATGTTAACCAACGTTTCAGAGGTCATACTGCCTCCGTCATCAGGGCGATGAATATGGACTTTGATTTTAACCAGAATCTAGTCCAAACAGTACAGCAATGCAGATGCAATTTTAGAATAGCACTTAACTGGAAACTACAGATTTAATTATTAACTAAAATAAATATATTAAATATAAATATCATCATACTGTTCGATTAGTTTTTCTGATGCCTACACGTAAATTTGGTTAATATTCAGTTATAATTTATACAGCATTGGACAATGTCCATATACAAGAGAAAACTGTGTAAGGTGTATATTTAGAACATTATTTATTAATATCCATTAGATAATAACTCAGAATAACAGATAGCAATATAATAATAACTATCAAAAGAAACTGTGAGAACATTTGGAAATAATGCATAAAATTCAAATACCAAAGATGTTCTATAAGGATAAAAGAAGCATAAAAATATTCCAGGGATGTCCAACAAGAATATGAAAGTAAGATTTTTAATCTTTGTAACTGAAACAAGTAAAGAGCTTGATGAGTTGATTTCATTTGCCCATAATGATTTGAAAGTAGATTTGTACACAGTTATTAAATTTTTGAGTCAACTAATTAATTATGACTTCAGTTAATTAATTTGATACTTGTAGACTCATGTCATTTTTATATCCTAGTGTACAATGTAAGTTTATGGTATTTTGAACAGCTGAACGGATAAGTCAATAGTACATCTTGGGTTTACTTACAGGATTCCAATGTTTGCGTATCATTTCATCCAGAGACTTGTTCTGGATGAGTGCCTTACTTTCACTATTTGTGGCTCCGTGGGAAACGTCAGTCTGTTCATGGAATAAATGCTAAAGTGTACAGGGGTCACTGGTACAAGGACTGTACACTGACATGTTAAAAGAGAGCGAAATCCAATGCACAACATAACCTGTTTCCGTAAGATTATCTGAAAACAACGCGGAAAGAATGTAACATTACGCATTTAAGCAAATAGGATTTGAGGTTTTCACGGCGGTGAGTCCGAAGATGGCCGTCTTCTGTATTGTAGTTTCTAATAGGTCCTTGCTAACGATGGATGCAACAAGGACTTCCTGAAAGTCGGTAAACTGCTACCACACTACACGGCACTACAACCCAGACGACAGCCATCCACATGTAAGTAAGTCCCTGTGACGTATGCAGCGTAAAAAGTAACATGCTGCACTACTAGCAGACCGAAAAACATTATGCTTATTCTAATTTGATACAAACTTTAGTGGTAATGCTTTATGGAAGTTATAAAACAGTTTATAACAACAAAACAAATAAATGAATAAAGATATTAAGAAAAGCAGAACGTCCCAGAAAATTCGGGAAATTCATAACCAAACTCTCGGGGCTAGTTATTCCTCCTTAGCGATTTATGTAGCACGGATAAGATTTCGTTTTAAAAAGAAAAAAGATTTTCGAATTTTTGTGAGTCAACATATTGATTTTTTATGGATTCACGTGTTTTACTATGTCGGCTTTAAAATATCACAAGGTTACAAGTACATTTTTAAAGGTATTATATAAGTTTAAAACTGGTCCTTCTTCAAACATTCTGATGTCAGCTGTGTTTAATAGTCTATGATATACCGGATTATAACACAGAATAAAGCATAAAAAGCATGGAATTGAAACTGAACATGAACACAATGAACCGAAACATATTGTTCAAGCGAATGGACAGAGCGTGAAAAGTGACGTACAAGGAAAAAACTAAGAACCGACGTATCACACCAACATGCTGTGCTACACTCTTACAAAGTAATACATACCAATATCACAAAGCAGAAATCCAACTGCTGCTCGTTTACCTTTATCACGAGCTCTAGCGGACAATTTTGACTCCAATCCAGGTTAATTCTGAGACTAGCGGTGCCATCTATTAAGGGAGTGAAGAGTTGAGGGAGTATAGGAGACATTATTTGTGACAGTTGTCCATTGTTTCTATTTCTTCCCGATTATAAATTGTGAATAGATAGAATTTTATTAACTGCTTTTAATAATTTTTCCTATTCTTTGGATCTGTCACGTAAATATTCAAGTTTTAGTTATGAATTTTAAAAATATGCATCCTCATGACTGCGTACATATAACTCAGTCTCAAATACTGTACTTGATTTAGTGATACCAGCACTGGCCGTACCTTACCCATGAAAATTTAAATTAGATCATAAATAAGGAACTGGGTATTAAACAAACAATAGCATTGATTAAAATTTTATGCAAAACCACTGATGTTAGAAATAAACAGACAATTACTGTTTTTATCCCCCTAAGAAATACTCAGTTCTTTTCACGGTGCAAGGCACAAAAGTATTTTGCCTGTTCCAGTTACAAGCTAAAACTATTGTCTTTGTCTGAGTGCTGAAGCACTACACCACAGAGACATGGAAGCAAATGTAAAGTCCTATGGATTCTTAAAATCAGCACTAAATTTATATCAGCGGTCACATTAAGAATCGGAGTGAAATTACTGGCACCCATTGGACATGAAGCTGGGTACACTACACAGCCAGTGCAGATGTCATCTTTTCAAACGAACAGTTTGAGGAAAATGTTCCAACAGAAAATGCCAAGTTATTAAACAAAATATGCCATAGAAAATAATAAATAAGACTGCTTTTGACATAAAAGATATATATATATTTCATTTATTTATACATCATAACAAAATAAGTTGTGGTGTTGTAAACATATCCATGGTTCATAAGAACCATTTCTTTATATAATACATAATTGTAAATATCATTGGTCCTCTTGATTAGAATTAATCACACAATTCAGAAATTGAGGATATGAATCAGAATGACAATTATATTCATTCTTTCAAACAAATTACACAATATAAACCAATGACTGAGTTAATTTTAGCATTCTAGATTTTATACTTGATAAATTGGCAGATGAAAGGTTTTTAAAAACTCATATGATCTGAAGCTTTCACGGCAACTTACTATAATAAATTCTTCTTAGGCTATCGGCTGTGTAAGGTGGTTTAATGGAGAAAACACCAACGTTTCAAAAACCACCTTCGTCCTCGTCTTCAGGGTACAGAAGTTGTAGGAGGTCCTGTCCATGCTCTGTGTATACCTCACCCAGTTCCGTATTATTGGTTTTTACACAGCTGGTAGCCAGAGAAGAAACCATTATTTTAAAACTCTTTTTTTACAACTTAAACAGTGAAACTTTTTGCATCCATTTTTCCTTCTTTTCATGAGAAAACATGCCAATAACTTGCTACTAATGTGGATAATATGCAAAATCTTGCATTTGATAGCCATTCATTATAGAAATGTAAATTATGACATAACCTCACTGAGTGATTATTTTCAACAACATGAGGATACTTGTTTAATGATTTTGGTAATTTATTGTTGACTCTGAAGACATCACTCTTTACATCATTGTAAGCCTACTGATGCATAAAAGTGTTATAATTAGCGGCGATTCAAGCTGAAGTCGCGACATGTCTCGATTATCAAATTTTATCTCATACCTAAAACGATGTAGAGATAAATGTCAGTGATCAATTATTCACTAACTGTTGAAGAAGGCAAAGTACTTAGATTACTAAATGGCAAATACCAAGAGGAATCATATACTCATCCATATTACAATTGTACATTTAATATCCATTTGCATTACCTTTAGAAAAATGGATGCATAGTGCCTCACCAACAACTGATCTGCTGCTAACTTCAAGTCTTTGTTAAATTTCATAAATTACACTTGATTAAAACACTTTCAGTTGCCAAAAGGATATGGGGCACTAACAATAAGGAAAAAGTATTTTATAAACTCTCATCATAAAAATAAAAATTATAATGCAAACAGAATCAGTAATCTTGTAATACTAACTAATAGTGTTTTGACATTAAAGAGCACAGTTTATAAAATAACAATCTCTGTTACCTGGACACTAACTACTGAACATGTAACGCAAACCTCAGAAGCATATGAACATCGTTGTAGTAAATTATACATCACACAATACGAAAGATGGTCTGGAATGAAGGAAGAAATATCCTTCATTCTCTTTAGTAGCTGTGAAGAATAATAATTTTAAAAAATCTGAAGATGACATCACTGTTTATTCCTAGTCTGTGCGTGGAAACGAATGTGTGAACACATAATCAGAGCTGGTACACAACATTCCAGGCTCATGATTTGTTCTTGGATATAATTTTTAAGCACCAAAATATGTTCTGGAAATAAAGTATAAATATAATATTTACAAGACCCAAGTAGAGGGGAAATATTTATCTCATCCCTTCCATCACAGTGAAGATAACTATGTTTGGACTACTTTTCATTTTGTACGGATTGTATTTTTTGAGATAAAAACATTACTGCAATAATTATGTGTGAATGTTGTTTTAATAAGGATATATGATGCCTGTCATCAAATGGTTTAAAATAATGCTTGATGTGGACTGAATTAATGTAATAATCTATATCATAATACCATTCATTAATTTTTCTGTGGTCCATTGTCAACAGCATTTTTTAAACAGTATATGAAATATAAAACATAAAATGATTCTGATGTATGTTATATGATATATTTATTATAATACCGTACATAATAAATTATTTTTAGTGTTCAATATCGCTTTGTTTGTCATTTGTAGTAACTACAAATTACCTGCATGATTATATCCAATTTACATATCCGGATTAAAAATTTACCTTTACAAAATGTTTCTCTAAATTTTATACAGTTTTTAAACTTCAAATAAAATCTGGTCAATAAATATATGATTATTTTAATGGAACTTCTAGTATGTTTCTCATACTCTTGAATGCAGATGTCTTAGAAGAGGGCAGACACTGGGGTAGTGGCTCTGTGAGGATATACTATTTCGCTTTTGAACACACAACGAAAAACAAATCTGTATCACCCTTGATCAACACTTGTATTTGTTTCAGAGGAAAATGGTGATCAGTATGTTTTGATATTTCTAGAGTTTTTTTTCTGAAACCTTAATGGGCAAGGTAGAAATTTCATAAAAATTCCATACCACATGTAAGATGTAATAATTTTCTTAAGCAGTGACATTTCTAGAGCAAATGCCACATTCAGTGCCAAAGAAATGTAATATATATTAAAAAAATTGAACAGATTTGTGTCTTTGAGAAAAGGGTGAGAAGATTTGGTTTCTTTCTTGTCCAACTTCATACAGCAAACATGACAAATTATTAGGCAATAATGGGCTGTTTTGTTGGATAAGAAAAGCTATTTCCCAGTTTTTCCTCTGAGTGTGTGTTCTGATTCCTCACACTTTGTGGCTCAATGAGTATTGGTGGTGGCTGAAGGGTGTAGAATGAAAACTACTTGGAATGGACCAGATTCAGGAACTCTTCACGTGTCTTGGGATCATCCCTGAAGACACCTAACATGGTGGAAGTTACAGTCTTGCTGTTAATCTTCTGAACTCCTCGCATCACCATGCACATGTGCCTGAAACAGAGGTCACTGTTAACTGCCTAAAAACACACATGACTAGAACATTTTAATCATACTTATGTATTGTCTTTTATATACAAAATATATGATAACCTTAAACATACAAGAAAAGGCAATTTAAACTGTCATACTAAAGACAAACCAGCTTGATGTTTACTCTGGCGTAAACAATTTAGTAGGATGCTAGTGCAATGCACTGACAGTTGGAATGGGTGTAAGATGTGATGTATGTCACACTGTGTAAAACACATTAAAAGTATAATCTATGTACCATTAAAATTAATTAAATCTGTGGCATAACAGCTCCACAGAGCCAAAGCCGACTAGCTGGCTTCTGGCCTCACGTTCACATGCCTAAGCAGAGGTGAACGATCATCCAACCAGATATAGGGCAACGTGTGGTCAGCACGACGAACCCCCAGCCATTGCTAGCTTTCCTGACTGGATTACGCTACTCATTGTAGCTCCCCAATTTCCTCATGATGCTGGGTTGGCACCGGTCCCATACACTGGTCGAAAGCTCATGAGAAAATTTCTTCTCCCCTGAGACTCAAACCAGCGCGCATTCTGTATCGCTGGTCCAAAGCATGATGCCTCAGACCGCGAGGCTACGGTGCGGGGCCAATCTATGTACCATAGTTAAAATTAAAACAAGTGTTTTACTGTAACATGCTTTCAGCCTGCAAGTAGTTTGCTTTATATTCTATGTTGATTTTCATCAACCCCTTCATATGGGCTGTTGCTGGCACATGATGTAAATGCACATATAAAACCTTATGTACAAAGCTGATGTTCGTGTGAAATCATGTAGAGCTGTGTGATGTTGAGCAAATTCTTGCAACAGAAGGTACCAAATTAACCAATATTTATCTCTGAATGGAGGCTGTAAATAGTGACATACTTGTATGAAGACTGTTTGTAAATGGATGTCAAGGTCTACATGATGTGAGGCAAGAATAAGCGTAATTCCCAACAACCATTAAAGGAGACTGTAATTTTGGAAAAGTGACTTTGGATTACTTCATTTTAATACTGTAAAAGGAGTGATTATTCAGTCCATAATCTGTTCCGTAAGGAGACGGTATTCAATTACGTGTGCACATGTTCAGTGCCATGTCAGTTGAAACGCAATGATATTATACAGATATCTTTAATGGATTGTAAGCCGATATGGCTGTCACTTCCAGTCACAAAGCAAACAAACATGTAAAGAAAGGTGTCATCCCTCATTACTGAAGCCCAAAATATTTTCAGTAGTACCAAGAGCTGTAAAGGTCATGTTGACTGTTATCTGTAATGTGGGATTTGCAAGAAACAGCGAAGCTTATTTTAGGCTTCTGAAGAGAAAAATCACAAGAACTGAGCCAACTGGTGTACAGGAACATTTGCAGCATGACAAAATGTCTTCGTACCTCAAGGATGATGGTTGAAAAAATAAAATAACTGCCCAAAAAAGTGCTCACTTGCAGATGTGCTTACTCACAGATTTTGCATTGACAGAGAGGTACAACCTTTGATGCTTAAAACAATATGTGGTGCGAAATTGATTATACAGATGACAAAAAGTGTTTTTGACTATGACATCAGGGTACATGTAAATGTATGATCTGAAGCTTTCACGGTGACTAAGTAATGGACTCTTCTTGGGCTACCAGCCATGTCACGTGGTTGAAAGATGAAAACACTGACATTTTGAGAACCATCTTTGTCCTTGTCCTCAGGGTACCGAAGTAGTTGGAGATCCAGTGCATGTTATTTATATATATATGTCTGCCCAACAGAGATGGGGGTTTCACACTGAGGCGGACCTGGTACCCAGTGATGAAAGCTGGGCTAAAAAGAGCGAGTACTTGAGTCCAGACACCTGTCCCTAATGGCTGGCATGCTGCCATGAATATGGGGCTTGGGCAGGTATATACATAACACAGATTTGATCTCCAACCACTTCAGTACCCTGAGGATGACTAAGAAGATGGTTCTCAAAACATTAATGTTTTCACCCTTTAACCACCTGACATGGCTGGTAGCCAGAGAAGAATTCATTGTACTTGTAAATGGTTAGGCAAAATGTGCTGTAAATTTTGTTCAGAAATAGAGTACTATAAAGTAACAAAGGCATTTTACAGGAAAACTGTTGTTTACATTTAAATTAGCCTCATGTATGTTACCTTTATTAATTGTATTATTCATCACGCTCACTTGCTGTATCTATCTCACACATTACAATATATTATGTGTAGGTCAACCCAGTTCTAGTGATGGTGTTAATTTACTGGGAAAAACATAAATATCAAAGCAAACACCAGAGCTCTATTAGATGTTAATAAGGAGGCTGGTTTAAAAGTGAATGCAGAAGAAACTTATTACAAGTTTGTTTTGTCATCAGAATGCAGGATACAATTATAATATACAACCAACCAATAAATTAGTTGGATTTGAAATTTTCGTGGTGTTGACTATGAAGATGGCTGTCTTATGGGTTGTAGCGCCATTATCCTAATAGAATTTAGTGAAGAGTACAAATGCAAGAAACTACTCTTTATCTCCTTTCCTCCAGCCTGCTGTTACTCTCTTCCTCTTTGTTCAGATATTCTCCTCAGCACACTGTTCTCAAACACGCTAACACGTTCAGTCTGTGTTCTTCCCTTGGTGAGGCAAATCCTCATACTCACAGGCAGAATTACAGTTTTGTATTTTTAGATAGCAGGTGGAAAGCCAAAATATTCTTGACTGAACTATAGCAAATATTCCATGAATTAAAGGCAATTTTAATTTATTCATGGATACAATTTTGATTTGTTTTTTTATTTACAAATATTTTAACTTTGCCACATTTTCAAAGAATTTATTGGTAGGTAGATGGCTGTCTTCTGGGTTGTAGTACTACGTAATCTGGTACTCCTATTAGGATGATCTAATAAAGGAATAAATTAGCAGGACATAAAAAAATGTGATATGTCTGACATTTGCACTCCTATACTAGATGCACCAGCATAATTATGTGGTTCTGAGAGAATAACCCAGAAAGATAAGTTATATTAAGTAACTACATGAGGATCTAAAGAGTTAAGTTTTGTAATGGTCAGATGGTTAGTTTTATCATCATAGATCTCACATTTTTTAAGACATAATCAACAACGGTTGTCAGTTTCACAAACTGAAATCTCCGCTATAAATGCTGAAAATCTATACTGACACCAAATCACATGTACCATGTTATGAACCTGATACCTACACTCCCTCAACCACTACAGCGACACCTGCTGGTTGAACGGCCTTGGTGACTGCGATGGCAATCTGTTTGGTGAGACGCTCTTGGACTGGAAGCAATAAATGGTATAAATTTAAAAATAACACTAAATTTTATGTGACATTTTTCTGATATTTGTAAAAACCAATACTGATATTACTAGAATTACTCAACACAAAACAGACCTAACATCGTATGTAAAAAAAAAAATCTAACTGAGTTCAAAAGTACAAACCTCCACACAGTAAAGAGCGTCCTACCATCAAAAGACAGCAGAACTTTGGTTTGGTTAGGTGATTCTGTCGTGAGCATATCATTGCATTTGCATGGGGATGAATGTAATTCTGTGTTACATTTAAATTATTATAAAGTGATTTCATATTTTATTATGACTCATTACACAATTTCTGATGTTAAATTAAAGGGCTTTCTAGTTAACATTTCTTGCAAACACAAAAATAATTAATGAATTCAATCGATTAACAAATTTCTTTGAATCATCCATCTTTTATTAATCATAGATCACGTATTAATACTAGTATAAATAGTGCCTATTAGCAAATTGTCTTCATACTTTTCAAAACTTTTTCTGAACAGCACAGTCGCAAGGCTTAAGCCAAATTTGGTGTCTGAAAGAGTTATGACCACGCAGTTTCTGGTTCATTCATTTTGCCACGTAACATTAAATTTTTGACTACTGAGATTAACATTTTTTACTCCTTCACTCAGTATTTCTATTTTGGATTAAAATTAAACTTACCTTGCAGTCTTCTGCTGAAAATCTCCACAATTCTGAAAAAAGAGAATGTTTTATATTGAAGCAAGTTTGTAGACTCATTGTGGTTATGTTTTTGTATCACGTGTGAATAGTGTTTGAAAGGCAGTACATGTAGCATGCATAAGGTGAGGAATTAATATAGAATTACGGTTGCAAATTCTGAAGGAAACAGACAATTTGGGACACAGGCACTGAAGAGAGGTTAACATTAAAATGGACTATAAGGAACTACAGTATAAGGATAGTATTCAGCTGGCTCAGGATAGTATTAATGGAAGGTAGTTGTGAATACAGAACTAAACCTTCGAATTTCTTTTAGAATGGCATTCAGGTGTTTTATTGGTAGACCTACACAATTGCCTGTCACTTGGGTGTACTGGAATTTCCTTTCCTCCTTACAGTGTTGCCATAGTTTTCCTTGTACATGTATTTTTATTTGAGACCAACAACAATGAAGAGGAAATTGAGAAGGTTTTTGATAAAGCTTGTGGAGAGTAAATGACAATTTTTTAAATGTCATAGTTGACGGTAAATTTATTGCGCACCGTCCGGTAACATTATCACTCGTTATCTTTTGAATTTGATCGGTGTTCCAATTGGTAGATTCATTCGTCATTCGAATTTTAAAAAATTGACGCGAGGATCCTACTTCAAACTCGTAGGTTGGTCATGACGTGACGACTGCCCTTGTTTACCGAAATCTCTGCTGTTTTAAAGCACGTGTTCGGCGCCTCTTAGTCTAATAGTGCTCAGATTCAACGACATTCAGTTGTCAACATCCTGTAATCTAACATAAACATAATGATTTTCTAATATAATTTCGAACACAAATTTTTATTAAAGCTGCTGCCCAATATAAAAATCTATCTTCAGCCCTTACCTTGCTCAGCATATAATCTGGAATAATCGTCAAATGTCCAGTTCGCGGCCATTTCGGAGGTATCATGTCTAGGATTTAACTTGCGGGCACAGAATCAGGAATTAAGTGAGTCACGTCTAAAATATTTTTAAAAATACGAACGTAACAAAGATTTAAGTAAGAACGAATGTGGAGAGCCGGTCGAAGACTTCATCAACCGGGGGAGTTAGTTCTAGAGCTGCAGTTTCCAGGTCGTTAGAATTGTAACTGAAATCACCTAAAATGATTTGCATGTATTTTTTTTCTAGAGGGGCCTCGTTAATCAATCTCGCCCATGGCTTCGTCATTGGATCTGCCACCAATAATGTCAGGATAATGTTTATTATGGAATAAAAGTATTGAATTGGATGAAGCCAACAACTACGACTTTAAACACGATCCAGTAACAATTTTTAACCCTTTAAAGTTTAATGGAAGAAATAATTCCGAATTAAAAATAACTGATGTGAATATATTTTCCTAAATGTTTTTCCATGACAAAAATAACCCATTCACTTCAAATTAAAATATTTTGTAATTTAGACTTGAAAGGGTTAATTTCGAAGAATATTGTTTCGTTGGTCGTCCACAGTCTGCGCCACTTTCAGTATCATCTAGGGGGTAGCCGCTGTGTGTACTTGCCTGGCCAGCTTACTGAGACCCAGTATCTTCTTTGTGGGCAAGTAGCCGATGGAAACTTTCCCGTAGAAAGGGACGAGATGGTGCTCACACATAGAGAACATCTCGATGTCCTTCACCACTACCATCTCGTCGTGGTCCTCATCAAACACAGCATCGTTCAGAACCTCTGTGGACAAATTCCTGATTACAGTAGCTCACCCGAACCCTCCCCGTTTAGCTAGACGAATGAATGACTCCTACTTCATATTCAGATCAAAGAAAACTTTTACGAGCTTCTCAAATGTAACCTGTTGTAGAAAACGGAAAATTACATATAATAGGAAATAAGTTAAGATTACAGATTTAATTTAAGACATTTTTGAAACGACAATATTTAACGGAACAAAATGTAAACGCATGTAGAATGTCATTAATTACTCAACATGTCTTAAATAAGAGAGCAGCAAGGTCGGCAACTAGCTATTAGGTAATCTCATCAAAGTCAAGGATACGAAATAGCAATGCTCTACATTGGAACACACCTTTCCACACTATTAGTGCTGAGAATTCTCTTTAATATGTAAATCACGAATTACTATTAATCAGGGCTGACATTTATCTGAAACGCCGAAATAAACTTTTGTGATATCTTATTAAAACATTAAATCGTAACATATTTAAACAGTGATGCTGGTCTTTTGAGTTGTAATGCTGTGTGGACTTGTAGGAAGATATCAACGTTTCGGAGACACATATTCCTCCATATTCAAGGGTTTAAGATGGAGGTTGCATGTTCTTCCGAAATGTTCGTATCTACCTCGATGTCGGGACATGGCTCGTACGCGTTCGAGCACCCTAACACCTGCCTAACCACTAGCGAACAGCCAGACAAAAACCACATCCGTTGTCGTGCGCACGATAAAATATAATCCAACAATTTTTGCAAATGTATATGGAAAATCGCAGGAACCGGCAAGATACATGGACCAACGAGATGCCGTGTAATTAATGCTCGATATACAACACAGTGAGATAATCCTCCCAGCGTCCAAGACATTTTCCTTTGACGCAAAGTTACTTTTGTATGAGTTAGCTTATTAGCACAAAGAGGTGTTCTAAGATTTTATACTCGGCGATGTCAACACTTTTCTGCATTTCGCTTCAATGCCGTGTTCAATAAAAGTGTAATCTACTGACACTTCAGAATCGGTCTTAGAAATAGATAGTGGCATTCGATACTCGTTTATGAAGGACAAACTCACCTTGGTACAGAAACAGACTTGCAATATGACGTGCTGTTGAATCGTTACCCTCTGTTCACTTTTTAATGGAGAACTTCCGCGATCATACTATTTTTTTAAGAAACTTTATTTCCAGGTTTGCCTAACCCAAGAAAGAACAGCGATATTTAAAAAAAACAAAACAAATGGTGTAATAATCTAAACAATTTCAATTGTGCGGTTTTCGCCACATGAAAGATAAGCTCTGAAAATTTTATTAGGCGTTGTACGGCGTGACCAAGTGTCAAACTGAGCGACGGGTAGCCAGTCGGCAGGCGTTTTGAGAACAGCAGAATAACGCTTGTGTGCGTGGTGGATGATGCCAGTAAGGTCAGTGTTCAAAGGACTTATGGCGAAACCCTACCTCATCAAACCATTTTGCATGGATGGAGCAGTGCAAACCACCCAGCAGAACACAAGAACGGAAAAAGACCCGGACACCAACGACGTCACCACTCAAAGTCAAGTAAAGTCAGCGCAGAAATCAGCATCCCCCGATCCGCGGTGCACGATGTCTAGGGCAAACGTTCGCGTGCCTAAAAGATCCAGGAGGAGATACACGTAGCGTGTCCAGGATTTGCTCGTCTGATGCTACAGATTACGGACGAGGACGATGACTGCCTTAATTATCTTGTATTCTGTGACGAAGAAACATTTCACGTCAGCGATTACGTGGAAAAAGCACAACTGTCAAGTGTGGGGATTCGGAAAATGCCCGCTTTCTTAGGGAATATGTAAAGAGTAAGTAAGAATGCGCATTCTCAAGCAACAAAGTCGCTAGACCTTTATTCTTCGCTGGAGGCGCCATCACCGCTGGAATTATACAAAGTCCCACAAATTAAGACATCGGGTCCGAGGGGAATATTGCAGAAATATGTAATTTAATCGTCCGAAATTTTCTGGAAAGAACTTTCCCTAGAAGATGGATTGGAAAAGTTGTCCCATAGAAGGGATTTCAACATATCCTGATTTGAAGACATTTATCTTCTGGGTTGTTGCGCTGTGTAGTCTGGTCGATGTTTACCAACGTTTCAGAGGTCATACTGCTTCCGTCATCAGAGTATGAAGATTTCTGTCTTCTGGGTTGTTGCGCTGTGTAGTCTGGTCGATGTTAACCAACGTTTCAGAGGTCATACTGCCTCCGTCATCAGAGTATGAAGATTTCTGTCTTCTGGGTTGTTGCGCTGTGTAGTCTGGTCGATGTTAACCAACGTTTCAGAGGTCATACTGCCTCCGTCATCAGAGTATGAAGATTTGTCTTCTGGGTTGTTGCGCTGTGTAGTCTGGTCGATGTTAACCAACGTTTCAGAGGTCATACTGCCTCCGTCATCAGAGTATGAAGATTTGTCTTCTGGGTTGTTGCGCTGTGTAGTCTGGTCGATGTTAACCAACGTTTCAGAGGTCATACTGCTTCCGTCATCAGGGCGATTTTTCACAGCGGTGAGTAAAAAGATTTTTGTCTTCTGGGTTGTTGCGCTGTGTAGTCTGGTCGATGTTTACCAACGTTTCAGAGGTCATACTGCCTCCGTCATCAGAGTATGAAGATTTCTGTCTTCTGGGTTGTTGCGCTGTGTAGTCTGGTCGATGTTAACCAACGTTTCAGAGGTCATACTGCCTCCGTCATCAGAGTATGAAGATTTGTCTTCTGGGTTGTTGCGCTGTGTAGTCTGGTCGATGTTAACCAACGTTTCAGAGGTCATACTGCTTCCGTCATCAGGGCGATTTTTCACAGCGGTGAGTAAAAAGATTTTTGTCTTCTGGGTTGTTGCGCTGTGTAGTCTGGTCGATGTTTACCAACGTTTCAGAGGTCATACTGGCTCCATCATCAGAGTATGAAGATTTCTGTCTTCTGGGTTGTTGCGCTGTGTAGTCTGGTAGATGTTAACCAACGTTTCAGAGGTCATACTGCTTCCGTCATCAGGGCGATTTTTCACAGCGGTGAGTAAAAAGATTTTTGTCTTCTGGGTTGTTGCGCTGTGTAGTCTGGTCGATGTTTACCAACGTTTCAGAGGTCATACTGGCTCCATCATCAGAGTATGAAGATTTCTGTCTTCTGGGTTGTTGCGCTGTGTAGTCTGGTAGATGTTAACCAACGTTTCAGAGGTCATACTGCTTCCGTCATCAGGGCGATTTTTCACAGCGGTGAGTAAAAAGATTTTTGTCTTCTGGGTTGTTGCGCTGTGTAGTCTGGTCGATGTTTACCAACGTTTCAGAGGTCATACTGCTTCCGTCATCAGAGTATGAAGATTTCTGTCTTCTGGGTTGTTGCGCTGTGTAGTCTGGTCGATGTTAACCAACGTTTCAGAGGTCATACTGCTTCCGTCATCAGAGTATGAAGATTTCTGTCTTCTGGGTTGTTGCGCTGTGTAGTCTGGTCGATGTTAACCAACGTTTCAGAGGTCATACTGCTTCCGTCATCAGCGCTCGAATATCGGACTGAATTTCAGCGATGAAGAAAGGGGGGAGGGGGCAGGTTGTAGTTCGTTGAGATGAAAAACTCTTAAAGTTTCTCTCTTATGCAACTAAAGCAGCACTCTTCTGCCTTGTATTAATTTTCACAATACGATGTTTGAAATGCCATTCTTTCTCGTGTTATTTCACGTCTGAGAACGTAAGAAATAGACCTATAGTCTATATCACTAAAGCCCCTGATGAGATTTCATACCTCTTCGGTGTACGTGTACCACTGGTCCAGAACCAAAGCCGTAGAGATTTCTCTCTGAGTATCCGACTTCGATGGACAGGCAACTACGTGACATTATTCAATGTTTATAAAGATTGGATATTTACTCCTTTGAGAACTGATGGTAGCCGAAGGCGACCTCGATATGAGGTTAACGTGTTTGAAGTGAAAGAACCAATGTGGAGGCCAGTTAGAAGAAACTGGAGTAATCTAGTTGATCCAGATTAATTAGAGGACAACTAACCTGAGGTAATTGGTTCAACAGCGACAGCCAATGGCCGCTTCTCTTACACAACGGTCGTGTAGCACATTACTGCGATTAGGGGTCTGGATTACTTCGTATTTGATATAAATTCAAACAAAAACATATGAAAATGTGTCTATCGTTTAAGGCATTCTAATGGAATTCGAACCCAAGGAGTTTGTTATGATTTATTATAGTACCGATGTCACCGAATGTTATTTTAATGCACAGGTATGCGTTTCTATTGATTAGACCATAATCATTGTACATTCCCATATTATAAAATAACCCATTTCAATATCACTTTCGAAAATTTGATAAATTTATGCTATATTAATGCATTCAATGCCTTGTAAGCTGTCAGTGAACCTCTGTCTGGTAACGTTATGAAAAATTTACTTTGTTCTTAAATGTCATTCTCAACCTCGGCATTAGATGGGGTGAGTGGTCAGAATCACGCACCGGCCGCGCTTTGCCCCCGGAGAAGTATAATTTTTAACATATTTTTATTCTGTACTTTCATTTTCGTTACAGTTTACGAAGTAAACCCATTTTAGAATTCTGTATGTAATGCAAACAAACCTTGCTTAAGTTAAATTGCCTGAAAATGGCCAATGTTAGCCGAAACGTCGTAAAACTGCAAATATCAGTATTGCGTCAACAGTAATTTTAGTTAAAAAAAGTTGGTGTTAATTAATGGTTGTGTAAACATTGTGTTATGTTATACCGTTGTGTGTCTGACGAGAAAGACAGGATGTTGAGCTATTAACCGTATTTGAAGAAGACTGGGGAGGTCCTACGTGACTTCAATAAACTGTCAGTTCTTTACGGTGAGGAGTTGTTAGATCGTCGACCAACTCCCAAGCTTGAGAACCACCCATTTTCGGCTATCCTCAATAGTTTATTTAATAAGCTCACAGCTACTGACCATATAGAGACTATGTAACGTACCTAAGATTATCTGAAACTCTATATGTGAATTAAAATCATAACCGAAAGTTAAAATTCGTGCTACTGTTAAAAGCTGTAATCGTTAAACAATAATTTAAAATAAATATTAATTTACAATCAGTTACCATATTGCAAGCCATGGTACTGTGTTATTTCAAACTGTGGGTATGGGGAATGTGATCTATCATAGCAACACTGTGCTAAGCTATGTGGGAAGCTATCATTGACAATGGCCGACTAATGTCCGAAATAATTTATTTTCAACATTTAGTTCGAACTGTGTCCGTTTTTGAAATCCCGATTCCATAAAAATATGAAATTTTCAAAGATGCAAGCCCGGAGTGATTGGGTGTGTGAATTACAAACTTCACAGAATATTGAACTACGACCGAGCTGACTGGTGTAGCAGCGAGGTGTCCAATTGAAATCACAGTAAAGTGACCGCTTATTCTGACTGACGGTTCTTCGAGTGAGTTTCGGGAAAGCAAATTTAACAAAACCACTGTTATCTCATTTCAAATTCTTAAGTATTCGCTACTCATTTCCTCATTTTACACTATAAAAATTATGTAGCTGAAACACCGTCGTTAAATCGCTGGTGGATAGGTATAGGACATAAATACGAGTAAAAAAAGTACAAGTTCTGAAGAATGTGATGGCTACTTTACAGCCTATACGTCATATTATCTGTAGTTTTAGTAAAACTATCACACCAGTTGCAATTGAAAATCAGATTTATGTACATTTACGACAAATTTCCGAAAATTATTTTTCGTTTCGTAAAATTTTAGGTCGTAGGGGAGGACGGGGGAATGGCGGTCAGGCATTTTTCTGACGAACGGTACCAGATAGAAGCTTCAAGCTGGAGCTGACATCCAGTGCTTGATTCAGTGAAGTTCAACAGGGAATTCCGCCATTTGCTTCTGGTGCAGTTACCGAGATAATTGCATGTGTCTGTTTTGGAAGAATGAATGAAGAGGATGACATGGAAACATTGTGAAATGTGTTTAGTTTGTGAAACATTTGGGAAAGACGGAGAACTCTGGTATAGATACACAGGCTGTGGTATCTGGGCACATGCAGAATGCAGTGGCTGGGAATTTGCAGATGGTTATTTTTGTATTCTGTGTTTGAGAAGAAAAAACATAAAATTAAAAATTCCATCTTAATATTCCGTTAGAATTTGTACGTTCAAATGATTTAGACGTGTAGACATTTTGTAAACTAAGATATATGCCTATTACTTACTAAGAAACACATTTTATTCACTCATTATCTTATTTACTTCAGTGACATCTTGAAGTTCAAATAGTGACCGTCAGTACCCCTAAGCGTGGGGAATACCGGTCAAAGCTACTTCTTCAGTTATCATTTCCTAGAGAATTTTTGTTACGTTTAACGTATTTTATACTGCATACTTCAGAAGTAGACCCTTCAGACTAAATACCAGTTTACATAAAGTTTCAACTTTGCTTATACTTTTCGTTTTATCTAGCTTTTCTCTTAAGTGACCGTCATTTGCCCATTATCCCCTATACCCCTCTATTCCGGAACCGGCAAAATGACTTATGAATCAATTTAGAACGCGTCTTCGATAGATTTTCCAGTGCACACACTTTAACAGAAACAAGTATATAAATAGTAGACTGTGTCAAGAGTATGGTGTGGGCATTGCACTTTCTGGCAAAGATGGTAATAAAAAATGAAAATCATAAAAAAATTATCCTGCCTTCAACATCCATAACCGTTCTACCCCACTGTGACTGCTTCAAATTCTGGACTTTTCCCTCGACGCAGTTTCCATCGTAATGCAGAACGTGACTCGGGCGGAATAATGCTTCTCTTGTGGTAATTTGACACAACCCACACCACGAACACGATTTTTCAATCTCCTGTGTACTCAATAAATTCACTTCACTCCTTACTGATTAACGACGAGCGTCTCACTGGCAAGCCAGTTTAACGACACTGTTTCAACAGTGCAATTGTAGCGTAGAATCAAAGCCTCGGACAGACGGACCTAACAGAGGACCGAATACAGACCCGGAGAGCCATAGAAGAAGAAGAAGAAGAAGAATATGGACTGCGAGGATGAACATGGCCAGGGGGTGACATTTCAGGTTCTCAAGGCGGTAAAGACGCTGAGGTTCTTTGTTGTGACGGTGTTTGGGTAAGACACTGTCTCCATCGTCAAGGCTGATCAAGATAATTTCTCCAAAACTTTAGTCTATAACGTAAATTTAGCCCTGAAGATGGCGACAACATGTTCCTCCGAAGCACTGCATCTACCTACGAGCCCATACAGCGTTAAAACCCAGAACAACAACATCGATATGGTCAGGGTGGTGTCATAGGATGACCGAAGACGTTATATTTGCAGTAGCAAAAACCTCAGGAGGTCCAGAGGGCACGGGCTGACGTTAGCCGGCCGGATGATCCCTGTCGCGCGACTTCCCTGGATGGGGCTCTCTGCGTGATGTGGTGAGCTCCCACCATTCTCATTTGTACAGAACTGCAAATTCGCAAGATCTGAAGACGTTCCGACTGCTGGGGAGGAGCCGACGCCATATAGTCTAGAAACTGGAACGCCGTTAAATAAACTTCATCCCTCAGTACAAAACAAGGATAAACTGGGACTTCAATAAAACGTATGGATAAAGTAAATGAAAAACTTATCACATTAAAGAGCTAGGAACTTGGTTACTGAGATCACACAGCGCTGCTGTGCTGCTGGCAGTGAAATCTAAGGGGCTTAGATAATCTGGACATGTGGTAAGGATGGGGAAGACGAGTGAGGAGGAAAGTTGGTGTAGAATCTACTAGGACGCCATCACGTGAAGAAAATGTGACGATTGAAAAATAAAATGAAGCTGGGTCTAACTGAAATATGTTCTGGTGATGAGAGAACAGAATTGGCTAATAATTGTGTATATTTATATTTTATCAGTAGCTCAGACTATATAGCGTCGAACGAGATAATTAATGAATTGGAAAGGATGTGGAACGTTGTGTGTATTACGTTCATAATTACGACAGACTGGTCCAATGCACAGAAGCATTGGTAATTAGGTAGCTGAAGAAATACATATTACAATAAATACAGTGAGATGAAGGTACAGAATATAACCAATCACTGAACCGAAGCTATGTGAGGGCTATTGGAAGAGAAGAAGACATTGGGGAAAACATTACAATTGCATGAGTCTCTGGAGGTTCTGCGTCAAGACTCTTATCTCGTAGAAGCAACCCGCTCCACGGCTTATCTCCAAGTTCAAAGAAATCCAGTCTGTGTCGAAAGGAAAGCTGCTTGCTTCGAACACCGAAACTTTGCACGAAGTAACGAATAAAATGAAATCTGAAACTGAGTCCTGCAGACCACGAATACGCTTGTGATCGGCACAGCTGTTCACGGTAAGAGGTTTTACAGTTAACATCCTTTTCGCTTTTCAAGGCAAATATTCCTTTTGTCTCAGGAAAAAGTTGTTTTATTTGTAATGAGACACGTCAGTGCCTCAAACACGGCTAGCACAGCAATCAGAAGCCAAGTGCGCTATAACGTTTTATGAATTTGCATTTTATAATTGTGTAGATTCCTGTAACAAGAGGCCCAGGTAAGTTGTGGGAGTGGCCAGGGCTGTGAAAGCACCCAAGGCCGCTTCTTTTGGACACTATTTGAATTGTAACCGTGCAAACCTTACTTTGATATCCGTGCGCGCACTTCTATTGAATTACTTTGACATTTATGACTTTGACATGTGGTAGTTTCTGATTTCTGGATTCTATTATTGATTTATGACTTGCAAGATTAAGGAGTTTTACAAATCCAAATTGTTAATTTCTTTCAAAGTGTTTGTGTATTATACTTTGGTTATTCTTTTAACGGAAGGCCCCGTGGGTAAGTCATGATATTGTTTTCTCAGATTAGTATTGGGAGTTGCCTTTAAGTGAGTAGGCATTTTGCATGCGTGTTGAGATTGAGACAGCTGTTGAGTTTTGTGTGAATGCAGGTACACAGCTTCGAGTGAGGGCTATTTATTCTTTTTGAAATGGTTTAATAAAGTTAACGATAGTGCGAGAGAAGTTTGCTACACATGATTTGAATTCCTTATAAAGCTTATATAACTACATATATCCGAAGGACTGTTATATGAGGAGTCTGAGATAAGCGTTCGGACTAGACTCCCTTCCATCGTCTGGGTCCTGGAGGTATTATGTTTATTGAAAATAATGATATCTACATATGAGTCCACATGGCGTTACAACCCTGTAGATCAATATAAAAAACCTACAAATCGTTGAGATTCTTTACTACACCATCGTTTCGCAATGCATTTTGTAAATAAGATTTATTCTCCCCATCAAAAACACTTAAAACCTTAAAAAGCTCATTACTTGAAACAGCCTTTCTCTTTTGTTCTACGAGAGTAATTTTTAACCAAGTGGCCTTCTCATAATTTATTTTATTTGTAGCAAAAATGTTCAGTCAGCATTTCCGGTCTGCACTACTGACATGAGAACACATCCTATCACCATTTTTTCAACTGACGACTAAAAAACCTCAAGGCGGAATGTCGTAGTGCTATAAACATCCTAGTACATATATAGTTTATTAACAAAACCGTGACAAAATAATACAAACCAAACAAATTAAATGACCTGACATCGGAATGTGCAACATATAAATGACGAAGGCAAGTTTTCTGTTCTTTTACAGTCGCGTTTCTCGTCACTCCAGATACTATACACAAGACGGGCGTTTATGCAAAGCATTCCTGAAGAGTAATCAAATGAACTACTTTCATATGCAAATTTCAAATTTCTTTCTGCAACTGGTCCGGAGACAGAGAGTGGCAAACTTTAGTTTGCAGCGAAAATGTGCAAGGTTCAGTTTCCACACATAAATCTCTTATTTTGTCCTGGATTTGATTATTTCTTGAGAGTGGTGTAATTTGGTTAAAAGTCTCTTTAAAACAAAGAGTGTGAGCGAGAAACAGTCAGTCGATAACCTGAGTACTGAGACCAGTGCATTTACCCTGCCTTTCCAGCTGATACCAGTAAACGAGGGATTATTTCTTGTTCTTAGGTTTCAGTGGGACTGTTCTGTCAAACAGGTGTTTTCTGAGACACGTGACTGACTAACTAGCTATATGAGTCCTTGAGAATATAATAGTCGCTCAGCTGGTCAAAGAAATCCCCTTAACTTACATGGAAAACGAACGTTTATTGCCCTGGAGCTTAGTAATTTGTTCTCATCAAATTTTATTTTTTATTTAGTGTTCTGTCTGACGACAGGTCCATATGAACAGGATCCTTCCATCCTTTTC
Organism: Zootermopsis nevadensis; assembly: GCF_977971745.1. Lineage (NCBI taxonomy): Eukaryota > Metazoa > Arthropoda > Insecta > Blattodea > Termopsidae > Zootermopsis > Zootermopsis nevadensis. The sequence goes on along the minus strand of NW_028259153.1, from coordinate 5,504,166 downwards.
TCGGACTGGGACCTGTTCATATACGTTCTTGGCAGATGATCCAGAAGTGGTTTGCCATTGCCTTCTTCTGTGTGTGAATGGAGTAATTGTTGGGATGCCACGGAGAGACCGGGGAAGCCCCCGGAGGAAAACTCCGTGTTGCCTAGACCACGGCCTTGCCCAACACAAGTTATAAATTCGGGCACCGCCGGGAATCGAACCCGAGACCCCAGGATTACAAAGACAGCGTTCTAACCGCTAGACCACCGTGGCTACTCAAATTTTATTAGGATAATAAAATCTCAAAGATGAGATGGGCGGAGCATGTGGAATGAATGGAGATATAAGAAATACACACAACACTTTGGTTGGAAAATTTTAAAAATTTTAAGGGTAGAGTTTGGAACAGACAAACGTAAATAGGATAATAATTCCAAACGTTATCTTACAGAAATCGGGTGGAAAGATGTCACCGGATTGAGCTGGCTCAGTATAAGAGCAGGTGAACACGATACTCAACCTTTGGTTTCCATAAAAGCTGTAATCTTTTTGACTAGCTGAGAGAACGGCCTATCAGATTTATCAAGACGAACTCATTTACACGGAGTTAGTTTAGTTAAAGCTCTTACTTTATATCGTACAATTCACATAACTAAGTGTTCCAACATTTAAGCCTGTTTTTATTGTTTTTAAAATGCATCTACAATCTTATAAAATCTTCTCGGGTGATCAACAGCGTCACTGTTGAGTAAAAAACCAACGTTTCGGAGACTAAATCTATCTCCATCATCATGGTCAGTGTGACGAATTACCACAATTCGATAGTCCTAGCATCGTCTCACACCGACCATGATGATGGAGACAGAGTTAGTCTCCGAAACGTTGGTTTCACGCTTAATAAGGACACAGCTGATTACCCGAAAGTACTTCAGTTAATTAGCACAAAACAGAAGCTGGATATTTTACACAGCTCACGTTCCTACGAAGCCGAGGATAAGGGTTCATCTGTGCTTCAGCAACACGTCATTAAAGCGTATGTAGGAGTGGAGGTATAGCTCCACGTTTTGTTGACCTTGCTTTTGGATTTCAATTGCCAACTTCACGCTTTCGACATTTTATGATCAGGGAAAGAATTTCGATGGCTGCTTGGGAAATATTTTGTTTCACTGACAATGTTTTGCGTGAATGAAAGTACCAGCGTGCCAATGAAATGTTCAATTAACCAGAGGCACGACAAAATGTCGGACTGTGAATCATATCAGATAATTTAGCTGCTGATTTTGATGGCAGACTATATTCTGACGCGCCAGACAAATCTGAAATTTACTGTTGGAACACGATGAGCATATTTCAGTGTTATAAAAAGTCTCTGTTGGTCTCGCTGACAGGTTTAAAGATGCCGACTGTACGACAATTCCACTCACTCACTCACTCAACTGGCGGGAAACCACTCGACTGTTAAGAATCACGACTTGCCTAGCTCCCTCGCGCTAGTTGAATCCACAGAAAAGTAGTTCGTTCTCATCTGAGATACTGACGGAAAGGAAATTTATTTTCAGCAGAATCTGTTACTTTATGCATTACTGTATACTGACTAGATTACGGGCTGGACGACCGGGATTCGATTCCCAGAAGGGACAGAGATTTTTCTGTTCCCCAGTAGCACCACTCAGCCTTCAATCCAGCGGATACCCGGGACACTTGGCGCAGGAAAAACTGTCGGAAAGTGAAGGTAACCACTCGCTTCCATCTAGTGCCTAGGTTAAGAATGCGTGGAGTTGTACCTCCACTTTCCCATACACCTTCATTGTGTGATGTTTAATTAACCACAGGGACATACGCACTTGCACCGTCTGCCTTTGCCTAATAATAAATAGATAATTTTTTTAAACGTTTAGAATGAAGTTACGTAATATAAATGAATAATTACGTTCAATCAGTATTAATATATCTTTCTGCAGGGTGATTCATGTCCCCTATCAACCCGTAAGAAGGCAAATATATTTTTCTTGTCGTGGTGGTGGGGCCTGAGTACCTCAGTGACCCCAAGAGCTACTGGTAGGGCCTCCCTAGCCAGATTGGTCGAGGGGGAGAGGTCAGACTAAGACAGGTACCCTGGTCCTCCAGGTTGGAGGTTGGTCGCAAGGCTAACAACCTTGCACCGTAAAAAGGAAGATGTTTCGAAACCTCAATGGAAGAGGAGAATTGAGGAGGCCATGGACCGAATAAGGACCGGAGAGCCGTAGAAGAAGAAGAAGAAGAAGAAGAAGAAGAAGGTATACTTATGGTTACAACATGGCGCAACTGGTGGAAGGCCATACAGTCACGTGCCACTCACGTTACGTGAACTACCCAGGGCGTGTGTTCGCACACGGACTTCTGACTGAATTTCCACTTTCAGCTCATGCTCCTACAGGTGCATAGGGACTTCTGAATCACCCTGTATAATGCAATACATGCCTGTTGCTCGAAGTGTTAGATATGTATAACAAATTTGTACGACTGTAACCTAAGACACGAATTGCTAACTACCGTCTTTCAACGTCGATAAACTACCCGGATTGAGCGGCCTGTTCTAAAGTGGAGGCTGCAAAACGACGTTATAATAAGACGGGGGTTACATGTTCAATTAGGCAGAGGAGGAATTTCAATAGGAGCAGATGTCAAATCAAAGACAAGCTTCCTACCTGTTGCTGCCGCTGTCATGGTTACCGGCTTCCGCCGACGACTAACTTCCTAGCTCGCGATAATATTGATTCTCATCGCAGAACAATCGCATTGCAAGTAAGAGTCCACCGTTGGGCCAGAAGCCCTGTGTCTTGTTCGATTACAATACCCGACGTCTAGGATCAGAAAGAACATTGATCAAAAGTGATTTTAGGTTCTCACGGCGGCGAGTATGAAGATGGCTGTCTTCTGGATTTTGCGCCATTTCGTTTGGCGGGCAGAGGTTTACCAACGTTCCAGAGGCGTTTACAGTTTCCATCATGAGGGCGATAATTCAAGTCACGTGATGTGTAATTACTCATCGTCCTGATGATGGCGGCAGCAAGTACCTCCGAAACGTTGGTACCCATGTTTGATTAGTAAAATATTTTACGGAAATGGGATGAATAAGACAAAAAGGCAGAACCAGCACACATGAAAACGTTTTAAGACGTAACAATTATTGTATGTATGCAAGGTGGTTCGAAGCTCTAGTACAATTATCACAGTTTGTTGGGAAAATCATTTGGAGTAGAAAAAGTGAATAACGTTTTTTTATATATTCACCACTGTTTCCGAGCGACGACGTTTTTGCGTTCACAAGCTTTGTATTATTGTGATCGTTTGACAAAGTCCTTAAGTACTCCACTACAGCCTTTAATCACTCTGCATGTACAGGGCCTTTGTGTAGATATGTAAAATTTGGTAAAAAATTAAAATGTGGGCCTACAGGTTCAAAATGAGTGGAGGCACCTGACATTTATTAACCTATGAAGCAAGAGGAATTGCATGAGGTGAATCAAAGTGGACCATGAAATGAAGACTTACTATCAGTTCCCTAATCCGTAGAGACAAGATAAAGAATAAATCTTATACAGAAAAGAAACAGATTGGAGTATAAATGTTATAAAGATCGTGGCTTATGGTCTACAAAATTGTGACAACCTTTTATGTTGAGTGTGGTTACCACGATTCAGGAGTATACAGCATCCATAACCTGAAAATTCTACCCTCAAGATGGAGGTAATATGTTCCTCAGAAACTTTCGTATCCACCTACAATACAACATGGCGCCATAACACAGAAGAACACAATCACAATGTTCACTGACTAGAACCATTAGAAAGAACCATGGTAATTCTGAAACCTGTAGATTATCAAAAACACTTTTAATTACAGTTCATAGAGCTCTGTAGACGTAATCACAAAATCATAAACATGATACAACTGGCGATGGTACTAGAATAAAAGAGTTCGAATCTCGTTGGGGGTATGATGTTTAAATAGCACGTTTCGTTACTCTCAGATTAAGAACTGCAGATCGATGGAACAATATGGAGTTCAGTTTATGTACCAGAAAACAAAAAACCGTGGATGAACAGTTGTGATTATTACAATACTGAGGTGAATGGAGGGGCGGAGGTAAACAGGCGGGCTGGCAGATTATAACTAAAAACTAAACATCGAGTACTAATCCCGACGAGCATCTGACACTCCCTGCCTTTGTCGGGAACCGAACCCTCATAGTCATCCACTTTAATGAATTCCACCCGCTTTGAAAGAGGTTTTGTTAAGGATAACGAGGCGCATAAAAAGGACGTAAAGACTAGTTTTTTGAACGGAGAGATGAATATTCTGGTTAGCGCCCCTCAGTCAGCGCGATTTAATGAAATTTCGAAGAACATGGCGTCAGTCTCGATCAAGCCTACTAATGTGATTACATTGCGAACACCAACGAGTGTCATTACACAGATAATAGGTCTCGCCTGTCAACTTGAGATCGAAACAGAGCCCTAAACGATGTTCAAAGCCATTTTGAAGAACAGAACGTTAATATTCTGTCTGTAAAATATGTGCAGTTTCAGGAACAAAAACATTTTCCCTCATAACTTTTAACTCACAGCTCTCAATTCAAGATTCTTAACAGACGTGTTTTCCCTCACAAGATGACATTTACGAGATGCTCTGGTTTAACATGGATCACCCAGACGTCTCCGGACAGTGGTGAGCACTCCTGTTTATTTAAAAGTCTCTGGTTCCAGTCACATCTGCTAGACCAATTATCCCAACTGAGGTATTTAATGATAATATTCAGTACTTCCCGACACATTTTACCGCCCTACCACGGCAAATACTCCACCAACAGGTATGCTACCGCGTTTCATTCAAAGCTACATAACACAAGCAGGTGACACAGTACATTTAAATGAACAAGGACCCTAGGGCGCTATGTACAATGACAGAAACGGACACTGCATAATTCTGATGGAATCCCGACACAGAATATGCCACCTACTTCTTAGTGACCAATACAGAATGCCCTCATTTAGTAGTAAAACGTCTTTTGTATGCTTAACAACACTTGAAGAATATCCCCACTGGTCTATAGGCAATAAAATCTTTCAGAAAGAATACGCATGGAATTAATTTCGGGGCGAAATTAATAAAAAATATTCCACCGAAACCAAAATAACTGAGAATAGCCTCTTCAACAACTTAACATACCTGATGAACGAAAATTCACACAGCCCATTTATGATACGTGTTCCGGATGTCAATAAATAAATTACATTAAATTCAGAAAACATAAAAAAATGTTATATACTACGTGATGCAAATGTCTATCGCGATCAGTCTTGTTTTCGCACTTCGACGCTTTGAAGACAACTGACGGACTGGCGAGGGCAGGTTACAACATGACGTAACCTGCGTGGGATCTTTAAAATCCCATCAATATTTTGTGTTAATTAATCCAATCGAACTGTAGTGAATTGCAATCACACATATTTGAATAAGGGTTACGTATGATTTCGACCACTCTGTAGCATATGTTCTTTGTGTGAGAGCAACTCTGTAGGTAATGTAGTGCACGCCATTTTAAAATTGGGGTAAATATGTGTGCTGCATCTCAACAAAGGCGAATGTTTATGTGACTAAAAACGGGACTTTTCATTAGAGAGAACGCGTTGATTCCAAAGCACATTTCTATTTATTAGCGAGACACAAGCGTCCTCACAGGCTGGATAAACACGGGAATTTGTCAGAATACATATTAATATTTTTACACAGCAGTAGTAACTATGTGGACCAGTATTTTGAAATTCGGTAACTCAGAATTTTATCCACAAAATTTTGTCTGGATCTGAACATAAAAATTGTCCACATCAATATGTGACTGATCATGTAATGAAGACGTGGGGTGTTACCTTGGAGCTGGAAACATAACTTTGAAACGTTATGTAGATTAATTTCGATCTTCAAAAGGTTAAAACACAAAGCCACGGTCACATTCTCTGTAGAACGTGTAATCGCGTAATTAGCGAGATGAAGGAGTGCAGTGTTTATCAGAATCTGTGCTGTATCACTGGTTTGCTATGTTGCGGTATAGTGAAAGTGGAGCACATTCCTTCATGTCAAGTTGCCGCCCCAGGGCCACAGAATGCAAGGGCAGTACCAGGGATGTCCACAGCGACACAAAACCGTGAATATCACGAAATACCTCTATATATCCCGCCAAATGCCAGTGGTAGTCCAGCCTGCGCTTAAGTGTCTCTTGTTAACAAACAGAAAGGCGAGGAGGTCGCATTGCAACGCGTTCTCTTGTAGGAATAGTTCCGTTTCCCACCACGACACCAGTAACCTTCATTCTGAAAGCTTATACAGAAAAAAATACAGGGTAAAAGTATCTTGAGTTGCATCGAATTTTCTTACCCAGATCTACTTACATTCGTATTACAAAAATTGGACAAAATCTTCGGTTAAAGAGATTGATTTCAAAGCACAACGCCAGGAAACAGAGAAAGCTCTTTATCAGATCTCGTATCGGAATGTAATCGTTCTTTTGATACTGAAAACTAGTCTGAAAAAGATTCCTCAGCGATCACGTAGACTGAAGTGGTGACATCATCATCAGGACCCCGATTACCTTGACTGAGGTTTTCGGTAATTTTCCTCAATTCTTTCAGTATCTTGAAATAAACCACGACCACTTGCTTTTCAGTCCTTCCACGTTAACCTACTACTATAATCTATTCATACCACTTGGAGCTAAATAACCGTTACAATTGCTACAGCGTTGTTAAATAAACTATGATTCATTCATTCTCATGGTATTTATTCCACATTCACTCCACAGCCACTAACTACAGCTTCTTCGACCTTATAAACTATTTTCAAAGCACGAATAATCTGTTAGTCCATTTGTTAGTTTATTGTATCGTCGCCTTCACCAGAAAACTTCGTAATTCCTCAGAATTGCTGTCTGGTATCGAAAATCTTAAATTCAGCGTTGTAAGACGTTTTAACTCCTATTAGTTTACTTGAAGATACAAGTGCTTGTCAGCAAGGACTTTAGCTTGTGAGAGAGCTTATTTTGTGTCTCCGACAACAGTGACTGAGTTTACAGATAGTATTTTATGAAACTGGGTATGACAAATGGCGGGTGAGGCGGCAATGTTATTTATCGTGTAACTTCGCCTTTGTAGAATTAAAGACAGGAATGTCACCAAGTAAGCGTACAAAACTGCACGTAACACTTTTATTAAAGGTTAATTATATGCAGTCTACTGTTACTCCATGACTTGTAAATTCTAATGGAAGTAATTTTTACTTTTGAAAAGTATTCTCAATCTCACAGTTTTCCATCCAAGTTTATAAATATTCTTCCAGCATCATAGAAAAAAAACAGCCAAACCTATATCCAAAAGAATGTATATTTAAAACGCAAAAAAATGTGCTGAGAGTGTTATAATGAAGGTGGAAGGGAATTTCCAATTATGTAACACAGCAATGAGTTTCTTATATTACCATCGCCGTGACGGATTTCCATTCACCCATTACGTCAGTGAGTCACTAATTTTTTCCAAACCTGGGGCCGCATTCACCCTTTCTTATTGACTCGAGGGCAGCAAAATTATAAATTTTAAGACCCTTTTTTCGAAAAGCCGTGATACCCATCAACAAAGCTATTAAAAGTGACACACTATTACATGCAGGTTCACATATTATTCAATAATTTTATTTAGCAAAATTAGTCGTTTGTGAGACACCTAACATGACTTATACTCAACTGTAGTTGCCGTCATCAAATGTCATGCTTGAACGCCACGGAAGGACTTACCCTCCTCAACTCGCAGTCTTAAGTCACCTTACAGAGATCCTAGTTTTTACTACGCTGCAAGTTCTTTGCTGTCTTCACTCGTCTGGGCTCCATTGTTCGTGTTACATCCTTGAAGCATGCATGGTGACATCTACTTTGATGATTCAGTATCAAGGCTTCATTTAATTTGTTGGGTTTCACATGCATCCCTCCAAATGCCAATCAGTAACACGTGTCCTAGTTTTTTATTGGATGCTCATCATTAAGATGAAAAATGTCTCACAAAGATAAATACTGTCAGATACTAACCACAACTAACCAGACCTGTTGTCTGAAAGCAGGTTAAGTAATTTTAATCAGAGACGCTAACACGATATTAAAAATCACATTTGTGTACACGGACAACACATATTCGGGCAATAAGTTGAGAATCTTTGAAAACTTGGCAACCTCGTCAAAACATTTCTGCCTTTTATGGAATGAGAAGATGCATTATCGTGTTTGCATGAACCTGTTACTGTATCCTATCCTGAGCCAGATGGCGCCACAATACTTTAAAATAAGTTTTAATAATGCCCTTCAATCTACGATTTGAGGTTTTCCGACTGAAAAGTTTACCCATTTCTTCATTTGAGTTACATTCCCCGCCCGTCCACCTCAACCTCCTTCATTTGAAAATATAATAGCATTTAATGACAAGTCTTAGGACTCCTGAAAGAAATTCAGAATTAATTTGATATATTTAAAATGTATTATCTGCGATTCGCTCAACCGCTAATGTAGACATACTCTTAATTTAAATTTATTTCAAGAAACCCTTACAAGATCGAAACATGCTAAATGTTCAGAGCTACTACGATAAGCAGATGGGCTGCCGTATTTGTTTGGTCACCAGTTTCGAAGAGTAGGAAACACGATTGGGGGGGGGGGGGCAGTGTAAGCTTTCGCCTCTTAGCATGTGGCCCTGGACTTTATAAAATACTGACACGTAACGCACAAACCACTTTTGCATTGGTAGAGTTCAGGGCTAAAGCCTTGCATCAGGTTACCGCCTTCAAAATAAACCAAGATTACACGGCTACTCGAAGAATTCTTTAAGCCAAATTAGTTTCGAATGACAGATGTACAGTTTAATTTTAAAGACGTTATAGGTTTGTATTAATTATGTGTACCACCTCAGTTAACACCCATATCACTGCATTTCGCCCAAAGAGTCTATGTATAGCAGTAAAGTCTTCCCAGGCGATTAGCCGGAGAAGAAACGGACGGAGTTACACCAACGATCCGATGGCAGGGACTGAAGTTTCATTACACCTTCAAATCTTATCTAGCATATCTATAGGTACAATTAGGTACTCAGAATAAGAAACAAACGTTTTTCTGTAACACTGACTAGGCGGTGTCAAGATAAGAAAAGCGTTTTAAAATGTTATTTAGACGAGTTTCGTTCTTGAAGGGGTTAATATGCTTTAATAACACAGAATTACAACCCAAGTTATTCAGGCAAAACCTCTTCATGGCGGACGGAGCAACAAGAATACTTCAGTATGAGTACCACAGGATTCACGTTTCGCAACTTGTCTTCGTTGTGGTCCCAGTATTTTTTTGTTTTGTTTTCCATTTAGTCAAAACACAGATGGGGAGGGCGGTCTTAAAGTTCTGACTGAGAACACCAGGTACCAGGATGCCTGGCCACGCCACCTGCCTCCTCGTTGAAGACGATACCTGCATAGCATAGTATCCAAGCTAACATAGCTATAAGATGACTGGACGGGTAAAGCCATGGAATTGTAGGCCTTGAATTAAATTCAGTGAGTCCGTAAACAGACGGATACCTGCAGCGTCGAGTGCCATGCAGAGAGCGAGAAGATCTGCAGTACAAATTGAGTTCAGTTTCAATTTAAAAGCTTGTCAGTTTAAAATGAATGTACACCTCGTCTCATCATAGCCCAATGTGTACAGACGACTGTGTGATCCGAATAGCACGTGGACATGTCTATACAGAGGTTACGAGACGTTTTGGAGGTGCACACACAAATCAAGCTCCGGGAGTGATGTAGGCGACAACTGGCGTCATAATTACAGTCATTCTTAGTCTCCTTGTATTCGTCTGTATGTGGCTTTTCTCTGCCTTCCATTAAGTGTAATGATTTGTGCCAGATGCCTGTTAAGCAAAGACACTAACACGCCTTCCTAATTCGAAGGAAAACGCGGAGAAGCTTATTTTGTAGGCGCTACAATTTCAAAATATGGGAGTCTAAGGTATAACTCCCAAGCAGAGCTGGCATAAGTCATTATTGACCTAATGAGTGCTTTAATTTCATGTTAGTGCTTAATCGCTCAATTTTGAGTAGGGTGTAGACTCTAATAAATGTTGTGAAGACCTTGGCTTCGATAATTTCTTTATACAATCTCCATGTAATCTTTATATAAAAGACTACACCGAGATATTTCAGTTGGTTTACAAATGGGATATTCCGTCCGTTCACTTTAAGATGAGCATCGAGCAATCTAAATCTACGAAAAAAATACATCGCCTGACTCTAATCTTCATTGATTTCTATGTTCCAACGTCCACACGACAACTCCATTGAAGTGAGCCCACGCTGCAGCTTTCAGAGAACATAACCTCTCTCTGCGGTCTGTTGCGGTACAAGACATCAGCGGCGAGGGTTAGATGAACATACAGGGTTTCGGGGGCATGGTTTATGCATAGGGTGGGGGACAGGACGGACCCTTGTGACACCCCTGCTTTTATTTCGTTTAGCGCAGACATTTCGCCTTCAACCGATACTCTGAAATTCGTATTTAAAAGAAAGAAATTTACAACCGTCAATATGTGTCGCCCTCCACACGCAGTGGTCATTCTTGAGGTACATAGACGGCCTTTAATATAAACACGTCTTAAAATTCGAATGGTGCCATCTATAGGCTTTATCCTGATGGAGCAATACAATTCCAATAATATCAATCCTCCATTCACGATTCTCGTAATGTTCAAGAATGCCTATCGCGGAAGGCTGATGTCGAACACATTGGCTGGCCACCACGGGCGCCGGACTTGAACCCAATCCAGAATATGCGGAGTGAGGCGAAAACTCCATGTAAGAAACCTGACCTGACCTTCTTCCAAAAAACGTAGTTGCTCCATAGACCCTTGTGCCAGACACTCAGGATGAAGTTGCTTCGTATCAGCGTTACGTGCAATCCCTCAGTTAGTCAATGCCATGGCTGAGGCTCTTAGAACAGTCCTAACAGGGCTAACATACTGAATAATACTTTAGGAAACAGAAACGATTCGAAAGTGTGTTTTTGTAAATAAAATTGTTTGTCTAGAGTCAGATCACGGAAACTTTAAATCAGACTGCCAATTAACAACAAATCACGAAAACAATTAGAAAAGTGCTTATTTGTATCGCACCAATATGGCACTCAAAAAGTGATGATTTGAAAGATAATACTGACGATTACGTATAGCTCGGTAACAAAGTCATTCGACTTCTTGTACTTTAGACAAGCATCTTTCAAATATCACGATCTGCATATTTCTGCATCCAGTTCCAATTGCTCTTGGTATCCGTTCCACACAGACGTTTTGAAACATATAATTCAGTTACATAAACATCCACAATTGAAGTAAGCATTTGTGCTAACATAACAATCATTAACAGAAAAATATATGGACACATCGGGATTCGAACTTAGACGTAATATATTTTTCCAAAGTAGTCTCCTACCCTGGCGACTTGCTTGCCAGGAAAGCGGGCAGTTCTGCAAAATGCCTTCAGCCCAATTATTTCGTCAGGTTTCGTTACGCGATTCAGAAAAGCTATTAAAATTAATTCACATTTTCTTCAAATTAGGCGGACACATAAGCATGTACACGGATGAGAATGTGTACGGTTTACTGAGCCATTCGCGCTTATTATACTATTCGCTCGGAATCCCCACAGTACCATCGTGGGTCATAGATCTCTCTGCAACCTTCCAAATGCATGTATACACTGCACGACAAAAACGAAGCTCTTGAAATTTTCTAGGTTCCAAGCTGGAAGTAATGTAAACGTACAGCTGGTCTCATAATTCCAGACTTTCGAAATTTCCTAGTATTTATCAGCGCGTGACTTTTACATGTCTTCCAATGACTGTAATGATTTATGCCAGATGTTTGTTAAACAGAAACAGATATGTGTACATGACTTCGAAGAAATGTCGGTGTAATACTTTATCGCATGAAAACCACACATCCCACTTCCTGCCATTGATTTTCTGTTTCATTGCCAAGGAATCAAGTTAAATCTCATTCTTCCAAACGGCCTGCATATCATGAGCTTTTGTAAAGCACTGTAATCTAAGGCCGATGGAAGTTAGAAATAAGGCCGTAGCTCGATATGAATTGCAAAGAAACATAATATCCAAATTTTCACACCAATCAAGGCAGACTTATAGTTTTCATTTCTTTCCTTCTGGTTATGAAGCTGCATATTTTTGGAGAAGGTTTTCGACTTTTAGGAGGAGCACACTGCCCCCACATTAGGGTAGAAATGGTTTCTATCCCAGAAAACATCACGTCAGAATCTATAATAAAATCCCGAAAATATCTAAATAATTAGCTCACCTTCGAGACTTTGGTCGTACCCTTTGGTGAAGAAGAGCATGGCCTTTGCAGCTCGCTCAGGCGTTTTGAGGAGTCCCTGCCGGTCCGGGTTCTCGCCGAGAGACGAAAGCAACAGGCGATAGGCGCGAGACATGTCTGGCAGAAGAGCCTCTCTGGTGGGCGGTCGGTGGTCCAGCTCCAGGTCGTGGTGGAACGTGCATTTCTCGTGGCCTGTGGAAACATATGAGAATGAAAAAACCTGCTCTCTAACAGAACTGTGTGTGAACATGACCACTCACCGAGGTTAGGAATGCCTCCTCCACTCACTCATACGTCTGCATAGCGAGTGCTTAATGAACTCGAGACAGCTTTACCCATGGTCGAAAGACTGTCTTTCGACCATGGCTTTACCTACACTTGGTATAGACACACGAGTGAAGCATGCCTGTATAGATTATAGGAAATTGTTTTATTCGGAGACAAGTGGGATTATTTCGAAGCGATCGAGGGCCAGAGAGTCTGGTCAGGACAGTTGCATGGTTAAGTAACTTACAGTCACTAAAAATTGGTCCAGGTTACAGAAATACTACAAAATATAGGTCTATTCTAAACTATATTGAAGATTTCATTTCATATCGCAAAGAAAACATCTTAAAAATAAAATTATTAATGCTTAAGGAAATAATGATTGATTAAATGCAAATACGTGTAGCTTAAGCCTACTAGTGGCTCCGAAACGTCAATCTACGTCGGTATCTGTTTTTATTGATTCTTATAGTGTTTCAATTATAGTTTCCCCATAGAGTATAGAGTCCTTGAAAAGCTTATGATCGCTCAATTACTCAAGAAATTCCCCGTCTTTTACAGAAATTGAAAGATTTTAACGCCTTCATAAAGGTCCACCCTTTCGGAAATCGTCCTAAAATGTTATTCGAAAGAAGTTTAAGAAGTCTACTTGTATGGAATGTCATATTTACTGTCTTTTAAAGTAAGGCGAAAAGTATGAGAAACAAGTAGGATTTGAGGTTTTTACGACGGTGAGTCTGAAGATGGCTGTCTTCTGGGTTGTAGCGCGCCGTGTGGTCTGGTAGATGTTTACCGACGTTTCAGAGGTCCTTGCTGCATCCATCATCAGGGCGATCGCCCTATTGACAAAGGCATCAAGGGCTGAAACACTGGTACTTCTACCAGACTACACGGCGCGCTACAACCCAGAAGACAGACATATTCAGACTCACCGTCCCCATCTTCAGGGCTTAAGATGAAGACGGTGTGTTTGTCCGAAACGTCTGCATCTACCTACGAGTTAACACAGCGCCAAAACCTAGAACATCATTGATATGGAAACGGATTCTCATAATGCTATTTTTGCTATTGAATGCGTTAGACCAAGTGAAATATTGTGTATCGTTGCATTTTTTAATCAAAATAATCATATATGCGGTTACCTAATTTTCGTACACAAAGACATTAACGTTTAGGGACACCACTCACATGATTATGTTAACCTTAAATCATTCGACATAAAATAATAACCACAAACGTCGGTAAAGACGACTTCCGAAAGGAATTGTAGCTTCCCCTTCCTTTAATCGTAATGTTGACAAATCATAATTCCTTTCTAATAGACCGCAATATCAGTGCAGCTGAAGCAAATGCTGAAGTTAAATCAAAATATACCAATAAGTCAGTATAGTGACTAGCTACGGGCTGGACGACCGGGGTTCGATCCCCGACGGGGGCAGAGGATTTTTCCTCTAGCCTCTGCGTCCAGACCGGCTCTGGGGTCCACACAGCCTCCTCTACAACGGGTACCGGGGTCCTTTCCCGGGGGTAAAATCGGCCGGGGCGTGATGCTGACCACTCACCCCCATCTAGTGCCGAGGTCAAGGAAGAGAGGAGCTATACCTCCACACCCCCCAAACGCCTGTATGGCACGTAGCGGGACAAATTTTACTTTACTTTTACACAACGTGTCTGGTATAAATGTCACAATTACTACAATAATAATAAGATGGTAAAGTTGCGTCATATTGTGATATAATAAGTATATATTAAATCTTGTCCGTCTAATCACAATAATTCTTATTAAATATTAAAATATTACAATAATTAACATTTAAAATATTTAAAGATGTTCTTTATCTTTATCTGGTAAAAATCTGATAAAAATGTACGCTAGCATAATGTATGAAAATTGTATTTGAATTATTTATCGTTTTGAAGCTTTATATAATTATATGCACCTAAGGATGGTGCTTTTAGGAACTGAAACATGTCGTGAAACATGAAAAATGATGGTCTAATGTAAATCTAATATTTCGATAAAGAACATAATTTAATATTTTAAATATTTTAAATGTTAATTATTGTAATATTTTAATATTTAATAAGAATTATTGTGATTAGACGGACAAGATTTAATATATACTTACAATAATAATGTACGTTAAGTCTTTAAGATAAGCTGGTAATGATGGCTAGATGACAATTCTTAATGAATCCCAAGAGGAAGAAGTCCATCGGCGTGAGGTCCGGTGAACGAGGAGGCCATGAAATTGAAGCAGACCAAAGAAATAGAGACCCCAACAATCTCACATATCAGCATAGAAGTGAGGCGAGGCACATCTTACTAGACGACCACATGCCTGTGAGATTCGTACTTGGTAAATTGTGGGATCAGAAAGATCTTCAATCTCTTACGCAACATCCCCACTCATACACGCGCACATACACACTGTGTTCTGTGGTACACGAATTTCCCACTGGTAACGCACGTCGATACCCAGTCTCAACAAAGCTGTTACGCCATTCGTACATAGAATGTCTACTAGGAGGTTTTCTACCGAAAGATGTGAGAAAGTATCGCAAACTCTGTTATTTTCCCGAGCCAAAACAAACCCTGTGCTCTCTCAACACGGCTGTATGTCTCCCTCCATTCTTATTTTCATTGCAGAGTGCCAGAGATGGCGGGGGGGGGGGGGGGGGGGGGGCTGACAATCGACGAGAGAAAAACTTTAGGTTCAAATCAATCTAATGTTATTCCCAGCGTATTTCGATTCCAGTATGTATGAAGTTATTTTGGACTTATCCTGTGTGCAGTTTCGTTACCTTTCTGATGGTCTTACCCCGTTAGCCATTTCAGTAGATAATAAACGGAATTCACGTTATATCATCCTGCTGATAAGAACATAACGAAGGTCGACCAGCAAAATACGACGCGTATGTAAAGTAGTTTCCTTTGTGCAGTCACAGCAAACACAGTCCACAAAAAAATCGTTTAATACGCAACCCAGCATAAAATGCGTATAATTCATAATCCTACACCGAACTAAAAAAAAATGCCAAATTTTCTAGATGTAACTTACGCCTCCGAAAATAAGTCCCATGGTCTATTCTTATTCATTGTCTATGAGTAATTCAGGCCTGTACGTAAAATACCTCACAGCAACTCTTGATACGCCTCAGTTCATTGCCATTAGTACAATTATCTTGCAACAGCTCAGACATGCAGCAGAACGAGAATACGACATTTCAGTAGGTAAAAACCAATTGGAAGGGCACTGCATACATGACAATACCATCACAGGTCAGAGAAGACAGCAAATTGCAATTACGTCTTGTGGAATTATAATTTGACTTTGCTTTGTTCTGTTACTTTATGTAGGTTAAAACTATGAACGACGAACATACATTGCAGGTAGATTATGATCGTCTGAGATGAAAAGTGGAGGCAGCATGTTCCTCCGAAACGTTTATGCACAACAAGAAGACTACACACTTTTCTAAACACATCAAATTATAAAACGAAAACACGGCCCTGACATTGAAAAGAAGGTCTGGACCCAAATAAGCAACAAATGAACACATAGACGTGTGGATTAAATAGTTCAGCATTATCTAGCGTTTTACAAGTCAGTTCTGTAATACTCTGAAACTGTCTTAAGCATCATCCAACGTTCCCCAGGGACAACATTTGTCATCTTCCCTCTGCTTCCTCTCAACTTGCAGAATTCTTCAGTGTTCTTCATGCCTCTCCTTTCCTCATTCATACAACATTCGGTATATTCCTATGTGTCATATTTTATATCCATTTTTACTGCATCTCGTCTTTAATATTATCATCATGGCCAGTTCCTCTATCCTTTTGCGTGCCTAATTGGACTTCCCTTCAAAGTGTAATAAGAATTTAGACCTATACGATGTGTCATGAATGAATTGACTCTACACCGTCTTCTCGTGATTGGTTGTAGTAAAGTTAACTGTCGCAACTTTACAGAATTAGTATTAAGAGTAGATACAACAGATTTTTTCGAGACAGGTGATAATATTAGGCTACATCGAATAGGAAACAGTAAGATGATATTTGTAGTCGAAAGAAAATCGAAATGTCTTACGATCGCGTCCCATGGTGAGCTTTTGTATTAGCGGCGCTGAACTTTGGAGTTGTGCTACCAGTGTTAGTCTCAGTCTAATGGCAGACAGCCATCTGAAGAAGGGAGCACAGAAAATAACTGTAATGTCCCATAATTTATTTAAAATATATCTTCTAGAAAATTATGATATTTTAACAACGGTAAAAATGTGGATTGTGGTCATCTGGGTTGTTACGCCGTCTTACAGTCGTTAACCAAGGTTTCGAAGTAATGTGTAGTCTTCATCTTCAGTAAAGATCACGTACTCCGAAAAGATGGTAGCCGCCTGCGAGACTACACGACAACATTATTCTGGTGTTACCTAGAAACCAGTTAACCAGACGTAATTTTTTTTTACTATCAGAGTCAAAATTGTTCTCAGCGACTTCCGGTGATGGTAGCTTCAAACTGACAGTATGCTCGTGGTTTGCAATGTATGAAATTTGAGGTTTTCACGGCTGTAAGGATCACGATGACGGTCTTCTGGGTTCTGACGCCGTATATACTAGTCAGTAGAACCATACCGCCTCCATCTTCAGCCCCGAGGCTGTAGAAGAGTACGTTTCTCCGAAACGTTGACGTCTACCGACGAGGCTGCACGGAACCAGAACCCATAAGAACGAGCAAAGGAAGTGTATTCCGTGTCGGAATACACAGAATATCCTCATGCGTTCTTTGCAACGTGCATTTTGGTTTACTAAATCCGCCTTCTTCGACAGTTCCCACTTTGGCCACCATATCGCACCTCATTGTCTACCTCACGAATTTCTTCACCCGTCATTTTCTTATTATTCTGAAGTCGTACAGAATGGCACAAGCTCTGTATCAAGATTTCAGTGGTTTGAGTTGAATCGACACCACGACGGACGGACGGACGGACAGACACTAGCCCACAATGCGTTCTCCCTATGCAGTTCGTCCAAAGAACGCATGAAAGAACAACGTGGTTTGCATTATTTTAAGTACCGGTAGCTGCCAAAACATTAGCAAATACATCCACAAAACACTGCCTTTTATTTCTTAAAAGTGGCCAAATTGGGGGTTAGGGGAACAGCAGTCGATGTAAGACTACTTAACGCTTCAATGTTACCTGTCCTTTTACTAAATACTAAGGACACATAACTTGTTTTAAAACAGACTAAACAAAATACAAAAAGTGTCACAAAACGATTTACCACGACCGAAATCTGGAAGCTAGAGAACTGGTTTAGGGTACAATTACAAGCCCCCCCCCCCCCTCACCCAAAGCAGATCCTTGGTGCAGAAGCAACCGAAATTTTCAGCACAAATAAGACACCACGGATACATAAAACCAAAGATCGTAGTCAGAAAAACTGGATACACAGACTACACCTGGACCAATTTCAGTTTCAAACCTGTACTTGAGACTTTTAAGTAAATTTCTCTCCACTTCGAGAAAACTGGTGCAGGGAGTCATTTTCCTTCACATAACATTCTCAACATTCTAAAGATGTGGACGGTGTTTGTCACGTTATCTACAGCTCGAATCGTAATTCAGTGTCGCCAAGGACATCCGGGGTCATGACATTAGTCGCTTGTTATTTTGAAATGCTTACTTTTACACTGGTTTTCGGACTTAATAATTTCTCGCCGATCATCGTGGCCGATTAGTTAAAACTCCTGATTCCTATTCGTGAGGTCCCGGCTTCGAAACTCGGCCCGGGACCAGCTATCCAGACTGGCGAGTTTCGTGGTTTTCCTCGGTCCCGAAAACTAAAGGCTGGGATGGCACCTTAAAAATAGGCCACGACCGCTTCCTACCACATCAATTCCAGTTCATTAATCACTATCATATTTTCATTGTACGCTATACAGCTACTGAAAAAGCGTCGTTAAATAAACTATAAGTAAATAAAAAAATTCGTAACTTTTATCCTTAAACGTATGTACTTTTGTAGTTATTTGTGTTATATTTAATGACGACGTTATCAAGTTAAAAAAACATGAAGCATTACTATTAATATGTCCTTGAAACAGGCAATAATAATTTTCAAGGGCGCTCTAATATTACGTATTTTTTTTATTAGTGTTCTGTCTGACGCCAGGTCCATATGAACAGGATCCTTCCATCCTTTTCTCGGACTGGGACCTGTTCATATACGTTCTTGGCAGATGATCCAGAAGTGGTTTGCCATTGCCTTCTTCTGTGTGTGAATGGAGTAATCGTTGGGATGCCACGGAGAAACCGGGGAAGCCCCCGGAGGAAAACTCCGTGTTGCCTCGACCACGGCCTTGCCCAACACAAGTTATAAATTTTGGGCACCGCCGGGAATCGAACCCGAGACCCCAGGATTACAAGGCCAGCGTTATAACCGCTAGACCACCGTGGCGGTTAATATTACGTAATATACAAGAAAATGTTATCAATATTTTGTTAATAATGTACGGACAGATATTTAATCCCGGGTGAATTAGGTCAGACCTAAATCAGTATACCGACATATTGCGGAGCTGGAATATCAAAGTGCGATCCCCGAGAGGGGACAAGGATGAGCATATTCTTCTTCGACGCCACGCCCAGACCAGTGAAGTGGGGAGGGGCACCCAGCGTCCTCTCCAGTCCTTATCGGGTGCATTTTCCCCCGGTTTACAGCTGCCGTCTAGTCCCGAGGTAGGAGCGCATGGACCTACGTAAGTTTTTGAGACACAAACAAGACAGTGAACTGTGATGTCATGTGGCTGGTAGTGATGCAACACACTTCTTCACCAGGGCAGTCGTCCAAATTCGCGCGCTTGAACATGTGATTTGATGACGTGACCGGAGACCTTGCTCTCATAAATGTCCCGATTATTTTTCATCAGCAGAATTTCAAAATAGCAAACAATTACATAAATTACGATGAAAGTTTCAAAGTGCAATGACTGGCCAGCAATTTTATGTGGAGCTTCGCATGACATGTTCTTACACCTGTAACACAACACGGGAAAAGTGCCCGAGACGCTCTGGTATCATTTCAAACCCGGTCCTCTATTGCCCCCACTTCGTTCCCCGACGGCATTACTGAATGTGTGCACGTTACGACGGAACATAACAATTAATTTGTTATGTGCCTTGTAAAATATTTTGTAATTTATTTCTATGAATTTTAAACTTTTTTCAATTAAAATACATTCAGAAACAGGCCCTTCACATTGTACATATATCGAAGACCTGTCAGCTCATTCTAATTTGCTCTACAAAAGTTTTAGTATTTTATTTATCAGTGAATACATTAAACTTTGGGCAAGCTAAAAATAAAAATAAATAAGACGAATGCATAAAGTTCTCATCAAAATATTTTCTTTTACAAATTCCCTCCTTGTCAAAATATTATATTTTTCGTCTCAAAACATTTTTGGATTCGAAGATCAGAAAACTCAAGATATGTCGAAAGCTGTTAGTAAACGCTACAATTACTCGACGGGTATAAAATGTAAGTTTTCACACCGGTCTATGCTGTAAAAATGTGCACATAATTTTTGTTGACAAAACACATGGATTTGGTTTATTAATCAACAACAATCACTAACCATTATCCCGAGCTCTCAGCCCCTATATTTCTCTCTCTCTTTACCTGTGTCGGCAAAGCATGATGACTTGCCACCAACAACTGAGAACAGCTGTCTGCAAATTCGCGGTCACTTCACGCGGGGCGGATGGACAGGGGCAGTTCTTTACCTGGGGTGGTGGAGGTGCGTGGGGTACGGGGTGTTCCAGGCACGTCGAGTTCACTGTCTCCGACGTCCTCGTTCCACGACACGGACCGTAGTTGAGCAGGGGGCGCCTTCCTAGGAGATCCAGCAGGCCTGTCAGCTGTGCCGTTCATGCCGTATTCTTGCACGTGCAGCTGGAAACGAACCACTCAGCTCGACGGCGAGAGACCAACTGCTTCCCTCCTCTCGTTCCGTTACGTCACAGCTGATGCAATCGATACACGGTGTGACCAATCGCAGAGCTCCTATTATTTCAACACCACTTGCTGATAGTTCTTATATTTCCAATTACATTGAAGGTGGTTGGACACTGTGTGAATTCAGTGTTCGTCATTGCCACATGATGCTTGATGAATGGAACCGAGAACGGGAAACCCCTACCACGAGGTCTTGCACAGTATGCTGACATTCGTCTGGTGCAAACTTAGACCTGCGTTGCACTTCGAGGGCAGTGATTCATATTCAACTCTGTGTTCGGAAGCCTCACATTCGAATTTCGGCCCAATATACCACCTATAGTTGCTGATGGTCGTCCTCAGTTGCTTTAAATAAACCCCGGAAACTTTTATAGCTGAAAATGGGTTATGATCGCTACCTTCCATATCCCCCTCAGTTATCACTGTTAATCATCCTATTCCTCTGATGTTGGAGGCAGCAAGCATTGTCTCACTCTAACAAAGACTCATTTACACATGTTCAGTTTTATCTCATGCGATGTACAGCAAGACAAACAAGCCTAAAATAAACGATTAAATGACGCCAGAAAAAGAAAATTTACCAATTCAAGAAGATACGCAATTATAACCGAAGCACAAACCAAAATGAGAAGAAATAACCTCTGATGGGGGGGGGGGGGGCACCCCCCCCCCCGCACCAAGCATTAACAGAAAATCAACGAACATCTTTAACAGCTTCGGGTGTGACCTGAATATTCGTATAACGAACAAACCTTAAGACATATCTCGCTGCCTCAGACTAAGAAAGTCTTAAGCCAATAGCCTATTCATTGTATTAGGGTAATAATATTCAGACAAGAACATACATGGGAGAGATTAAAAATATATACAAAATTTTGGTCGGAAAACCTGAAGAGGAACACGGGCGTAGATGAGATCGCCCTTTAATGAATGGAATATGGACATGTGAATGACATTCATCTGTCTCAAAATATTTATCAGTGGCGGGTTATTGTGTGAACACGGAGACGAATTTTTGGGCCATACAAAATGCGGGAACATCCGGTTATCAAGAAGAATTCTGATTGAATATTTAAAGCAGATTGGGGAGGTATAGGTACAGTTGTCTCTGGGCTTAATTTA
Organism: Zootermopsis nevadensis; assembly: GCF_977971745.1. NCBI lineage: Eukaryota > Metazoa > Arthropoda > Insecta > Blattodea > Termopsidae > Zootermopsis > Zootermopsis nevadensis. The sequence goes on along the minus strand of NW_028259153.1, from coordinate 5,482,338 downwards.
GCTTAATTAATTATAAAGACAAAAGTTGAAATCAAAGCATTCTTAACTTCGGCCTTAAATCGAGTTTGGGTGGGCCCAGAGCCGGTTTGGACGCAGTAGCGAAGAGAGAAACACGAGGACCGAACCCCGGCCGTCCAGCCCGTAACCACAGTCGCTGACTGAGCTCTGAAAGTGGATTGTCCTTGTCGAAGACGACAGCTGCTTACGTGTTAATGATTACTGGAGGTGTTCAATCACACTTTTACCCAGCTATGACGACGAATTTGTTAAGTGGTCTGAGAATTATAGGAATATCTTACTTCAGTAATGGATGTTTAGCAGTAGCGTTGAGGCGCAAGATTTTGGTAAACAATGGTCCAGTGTTACCCTAGGTCTATAGAGTTACTCTACTTGAAATTCAAACCAAACTTGTTCAATTCTCACCGTAAGAAAAACTTATAAAACTAGAAGACGTAAAATAGGTTAACACCCAAAGACCTACAGTGTTTAATTGAAACGTACTTTGATATGCCTAATAAATAAAAGATTGTAAGACTTGAGGTTCTCACAGCGGTGAGTATGAAGATATCCGTCTTCTGGGTTATTGCGCTGTGTAGTCTGGTCGATGTTAACCAACGTTTCAGAGGTCATACTGCCTCCGTCATCAGGGCGATGAATACGTTGGTTAACATCGACCAGACTACACAGCGCAATAACCCAGAAGACGGATATCTTCAAATAAAAGATTTTTTTGAAATTTTACTCTTAAGCAGTGGTTAACTGTAGTGTAATAAGCTTAAAAGTACAGTTTAAATCTTCTGTAAGTTATCAAGGCCTATGAGGCAGATACACAACACCACAAAAAACGCAGAGAAATTTGTGTACTATTGCTGATGTAACTGCGGGGAAATTCGACACGTGCCCTTCATTTCTTATCAATCATTCTTGTCCGAAAGCTCTTCATAGGCCTGATCATTCGATACGTATCGTTGACTACCAAAGGAAAAATATCATCCCTAAACCGAAGAACATTTGTCTTTACGGTATCATCTAGAGTAATCAGTTTCAATTATATTCTTCAGGATTTTACCCATTCCTTTTGTATGAATGTAAGTATGACTTGGGTTCCCGTCAGTTTCTCCTTTCGCATATTCTGTTAAAATTGTGGCTTCTATTATGTTCCTACTTAAATGTTTATCCTAAAGTCTTCTTGTAAGATTACATCATTCTAAAGGAAAATTCTAGTATTAGAACAGTTGTTTCTTCGTTATTAGTTCATTTGTATCGAAACAATTATGGACCATAATTACTTTTCAATACACAAAAGAATGATCTTGACCAGAACTCTAGCCCATAACACTTTTTTCAGGTATGTGCCGTTCTCCTATTTAGCTTAGTTCCCGAGCTACAGGAACTATCCATACCGGGGCACGAACCCAATATATTTTATAGGAGTTTCAACCATTCTAAAATATCTTCCTGGTTTCAAGGCATAAGTGTGCCAAGTTTTGTGTAAATTGGTGTATCCGCTCTTGAGTTATGATCGAAAATACACATACACACATATCCGCAATTTCAGTCTTTTATAGAGTAGATCGGGGTAAGATGCCAATTTTTCTCCAGTTTGGAAGAATGCTGACAGATGGTGACACGAGGCGATGTGTCAGTCCCTGGCCTCAGTTCGAAGACAGGTAAATCATTTGTGCAGTTGCCCGATTGGTTTTTCGAGTTTAAGAACGAAAAGAGCGAGGTAAGGTTTAAAATGACCAGCTTAAAACTACCGAAGACGTATTTTAAAGTAATAATATTGACTACAATGCAAATATAACTGCAAAAACTGGTATGTTTAACACGTAACGCATTTATCAAAGAAAGTATTGTCAGTGATACCAGCTCTAGTGACGCTATATTAAGTCATGTGACTTAAGTGGCATCACACCCCGATCTTCGGGAAAGATGCCACTCTTACTTTTCTTGTATTTTTTATTTTTATACAGAAAATTACTAGAAACTATACCAGGGCCTCTAACAGAGGTCAGTGGAGTCAGGATAGCCTAAAACTTGCCATGGAACACGTATGGACGGGAGGCATGAATTGTTTCAAAGTCTCACAAGAATATGTCATTCCGTACAGAACTTTGAAAAGACGCCTACGGAAGAATTATGCCGAAAAACATGGCATGGGTCCTCAAAGTAAGTAATATTTCAGTAAATATAATTATAAAAGTTATCGTAATATTAAAAAATTTTCAATATGACTTCCGTCCAAATAATTTTTAAATGCCTACGATTTTAATAGGTTGCCTCGGAAAAAACGGGGAGCATCTGGTGACCTACATAAAGAAACTAGAGGATTCAGGATTTCCGCCAACTGGAGAAACTTTACGTAAGCTCGCCTTTCAGTTTTCAGAAAGGAATAAAATTATTCACCGCTTCAACAGAGACAAAGGCATGGTAGGATGGGATTGGCTAGACTAATTTTTGAGACGATATCCTGGATTAGTTAGGTAAAAAATACTTCAAGGTCTCTCTACTGACAGAGCTATGGCCATGAATAGAAAGGACATTGATGACTACTTCAAATTATTATTGGATGTGTTGACAGAAAACAACCTGCTAGACAAATCTGGCTATATATACAATGTGGATGAATCTGGTTTTCAAACGAATCCTAGGCCAGACACTGTGATAACTGAGAAGGGCTCTCCGACACTGTATGAAATGACTTCTGGTGAATAGGGGGAGACATTGTCTGTGATAGCAAGCTGCAATGCTGAAGGCAAAAAGCCAGAATGTTAAGATTTTTTTCCCAATGGGTCAAATGTTTTATGTTTATGTAAACTGTACTATATTCACGCAGTGGCTGACCAGGACATGTCTTCCTCAGGAACTCAAACAAGTGGATCTTCAGCCCCACTAAATGCACAAAACGAATCCCAAACAACGCCATCTTTTGAAGACATTTCACCAGTCCCTATATTGGATCCACTACGAAAGTGGAGGAAAACATCTGCAGTATTGGCAGATGAGAATAATTTAAACCACGCAAAAATGCGTCGGCAGAAAGCTACTGCTTTAGCTGAAATATATAAAATCATGCATACAAACAAAACTGTTTACACTTTGAAAAACACTTTGTGACGAAAGATCTTTCTTTAAGGACTGAATTTACATCATTCTTACTTATCGCTTCTTCAGAACGCTGAGCCCCTATCTAGAGGACATGAGAATATGATCCATTTCATTAATTTGGTTAATACCTTCGTGTCCTGGTGGTTTCCACAACCATGGCAATGGACAAGATTGAAGAATTAATAAACATACTACACTCACCTAATACTTCTTCTTGGCACTAAGTGTTTTTCAAAGTGTAAAAGTTTTGTTTGTATGCATGATTTTATATACTTCAGATAAATATTCAACACTACACGGTATTCAAGGTTTTAAAACTACTGCTTTAGGACTAAGGCAAAAAAGATGAATGAGAATAAAAACTGTGTAATATGTAAAGCCAATTACTATGACATAAATGGGCCACAGGTAGATTGGATGCAACGGACATGTGATAACTGTGCTCATTAGCAATTAACACTAGATGATCATAAGAGAATAAAATTACAAGAAAATACATGTTGTTCAACATTGATTTCATATGTTTGATTCATTAAACACTCTGTTGGAATAATTATAAGAGAGTACTTATGTTGTTTTGCTCGGGGAGAGACGCCTAAAATGGCCGGGGGGGGGGGGAATTAAGTCACAAATAAATTATTTTTTGGTAGTGTACATTGGGTTGTAACTTCAAAATAATTGTCAGTGTACGTCACATTTATAACAGATACAAAATTTATAAAATTGTACCGGAGATGACGTTTAACAAAAAGTTAGGCATCTTCCCCGTTATACTCTATAAGAATTTAGAAATCGGCACCCATAAGAAACCCAATCGATCTATCTGCTTGTTCACCAATTACAGTGTTAAAGGCCCGTTATTTCCTTTCCCAGACTCCACACATCTGCCACTGTTTCTTGAACACAACGTTTGAAACACGCCTCATTTGCTAGCAATGACAGAAATAAGCCTACAGCACATTCTCTCAGCACTTTTTTCTCCTCGTGTTTACGTGATTTAGTGTCGCTATTCCACCTCTTCTATTTACCACTATCAAAACGGATGTAAAGTAGTGGGCCCAGCCTGTTACGACATTCGGCACCCAGGGTCATGCGCGCCGAACCAATGACCTCATTACTAATGTCCTTATTACACAGAGCTCTAATGACGTTGGGGTCCGCGGTGGCCGCGCGGTCTGAGGCGTGGGCCTTCTGCCGCTTGGTCGCTGGGACCGTGGGTTCGAATCCCACTCAAGCCATGGATGTTTCTCCGCGTTTTTCTGTGTGTTGTGCTGTCCTGTGTACAGGTAGAGGCCTTGCGATGGGCCGATCCCTCGTCCAAGGAGTCCTACCAAAATGTCTATAGATCAAGCCAACGAAAAAGTTGGGACCCACAGTGCTCAGGCACTTGAAGAACGGGTCGTCCAAGTAAGTATCTAGCGACATTCCATACTACAAACCAAGCAAGTTAGCACAGCGGGTATCCTATCGACTAGCAGGCCTCCTTTAGAGAAACCTGGTTCGAATATCGGCCGGTTTACTACCTAAATTGACTGATGCCTTAGAGCTCTTCCTCAGTCTCTCAAGGCGAATACCTGTACAGCAGAGGCCATGGCAGACTACTAACAAATCTCCCAGTAACATTCAATGCTTAAACTTTCTGTAGTTGAAACATCGTCGTTAAATAACACCAGATGAGTTGCTTCAGCAATTCCGGATATGGCTTGTAATTTTTGAGATTTCTTTATCTAATTCTGAGAGCTGGTGTTGTCAGAATTATGTGTAAAGGAGTTTGTATAGCACTAATTATCAATTAGTGTTGTCGTTGTCATTATTATTATTACTATGTGCCCACAAGGCAAATAAGAGAATGTTCTGCATCCAGCGCAAACAGTGTACTAACAAGTATTAACTTCTCTGAGGACACTTTCTCGACGACTATTTGTTTTACTTTAACTTTGTTTTAATTCGTTAATTTTTAATGTAAATATTTTTATTTGTGTTTGCTTGTCATGGGCTCTTTAATGTTGGAAAACACTTCAGGGTGTACCATTTATGCACAAACCAACAATAGTAACACACATTTCGGAACAAAATGTAAATTAGAAGCAGGTCCACTCCCTCCCAATCTCTCCCTTGACACTCCTGCCATGGTCACCCTGATCCTAGGCAGTTACGTCATCTGGGCGAAAGCTTTCCACGTGCGAACATTCTCTATACACAAGTGGAACATTTTTTTGTCATTCTGGAACATAATATCAGATTTAAACCGTTGTTGTTGTCGTCCGCGAGGAATTTATCAATGCGTATCCTTGCAAAAAAGAATCAAATAAGACAACGATATATCTGCTGGCGACAAAATTTCGGGACACACGAAGTGTTTGTGACAAGCGCTCATCGAGCGACTTAAACAGCTGGAATTATGCCAGCAGGGATGACACTCACTTACGGAGCAGTGGTTGATAATTAGTCTGTGAAACCAACCAGTTTCTGAAATGCTGTCGTGATGCAGACAAGACGATGTATGAAGTCACAGATTACATTTAACCGTATCAATTACGCGTACTGAAAAACTATATAGGGACTTACTTTACTTAATCTTTATTCTTTTACCCGCAGGTGTCGAGGTTTTTTTATTTATTCATTTGATCTATTTGGACAATGGTAGGACTCCTTGGATGAGTGATCAACCCATCGCAAGGCCTCTACCTGTACAAACACAGAAAGACGCGGACAAACATCCATGCCTTAAGTGGGACTCGAACCCACGGTCCCAGAAGCCAGGTAAATAAAATATAATTTATATTTCCTAATACACGTAGACTACCACGTCATATGATATAAATACGTTTTAGGTATACGTCGATGGGCATTAAAAAGAAAAAAGTATTTTAGGCAAATGTTAAAAGTTTATATTAAGTACTATTTATTTTTACAGTCTAAATCAATTGTGTGCGAACAAATTTTTCCTAGGGCAAAATTGGCAGCCCGCGGCCTTTTAAGTACTTCATATACACCCAACTGTTATAATAAATAATAGTAACACTAAAAATACTTAATGTAGGCCGTTGTTTTGCGGAATCGGATATGTCGCTTGTATGACGTTAAATAAGAATTTTCGTTTCACTTACAACGAGTATATTAAAATTGTACCCTAACACCCACGGTAGAGTGTGGGTCTACTGTAATACTAAAACAATTAATACTAAATAATTATGGCGTGACTTTTGAGAAATCCAATGACGGAAGGAGGTTGCGTTGTATAGTACTTTAATCGTATTATCACTGCTCTTATATTTCTTATTAAATAAGACTTTTTGCATTTTACTGTATAAATTCGGAAGTCTATAAGTAAAGTAAATACAAATGATTTGAACTGATTAAATTATTTATTTCACAAAAATTAAACGGCATACAACATAGCCTTACACCACTGGAAGGAGAATTTCACATATTTTCCTAGCATTCAAGACAAGTAACGTAACTCCAACGATGGCCACTAGGAGCGCAAATGTTGATATGGTAATGAAATGGCGACGCATGTCGAGAAGGAGTTCTGGTTAATGCCTCAATTGTTCGTCTCCAAAGATGGCAGTGCGCCACCACGAGTCTACAACTAAGTAACAACTTTACTATGCACGCAGTTGCCTGATCGCTGGTTCGGCAGTGTGACTTCCTGATTGCAGCATTCCCCTCAATGTCTTCTGCGATTATAAGGATAAAATTCGTCCCGCCACTGCCGGCAACGTTAAAATATTTAAATAAGGAAATACAAAACGCTGTTCGAAACGTTGATTGTAGACTGATAAAAAGTGTTTAGCAAGAAACCCGGCGTATATTTGTGTGCAGAACCACAAACGAAAAGAAAACACTTTCTGAAATTTCTGTAAGGTTAATTTCTGTATACCTTTTAATTTTTGTTGAAACAGCGAAGATCATGTGTTCAGATTTCTGTCTTCTGGGTTGTTGCGTTGTGTAGTCTGGTCGATGTTTACCAACGTTTCAGAGGTCATACTGCCTCCGTCATCAGGGCGATGAGTATGAAGATTTCTGTCTTCTGGGTTGTTGCGCTGTGTAGTCTGGTCGATGTTAACCAACGTTTCAGAGGTCATACTGCCTCCGTCATCAGGGCGATGAGTATGAAGATTTCTGTCTTCTGGGTTGTTGCGCTGTGTAGTCTGGTCGATGTTAACCAACGTTTCAGAGGTCATACTGCCTCCGTCATCAGGGCCTGATGACGGAGGCAGTATGACCTCTGAAACGTTGGTTAACATCTACCAGACTACACAGCGCAACAACCCAGAAGATAGAAATCTTCATACTCACCGCTGTGAAAATCTCAAATCTTACATTATGTGTTCACTTGTATTTATTAAATACTTTAACATCTATAACACAGCGCATTACAATTATTGAAAAAAAACAGGCAGAAACAAGTAACTGCCCGCCAGGATCCTTAGGAATTTTCAAATGGCCTGGGAAATAATTTTTGGGAATCTATGTTCTACAGATCAGTGGTATTCAATCTTTTTTGTTCGCGTACCCCCATATATAATTTCTCTTCCAACTTTGTACCCCCAAAGTTGTTGGTGTATAATTCAAGTTATACATAGTATATAATCTACATCTAAAATAAATTAAATAAATTACATTACTGATTATTAAGTTTTTATCATAAAATAATATATATATTTTTAAAATTTCACGTACCCCCTAAGATGTCTTCGCGTACCCCAGGTTGAATACCACTGTTCTAGATGATGGGCTGGATAAAGTGGTACCAAATATTACTGATCGCATTGATTCTGTCTCAGAAGGATCACCAACAGCAGAACGCCGTTACATGTAGGCAACTTCTATAACGCAACGTTTCAGCAAATTGCCTGAACATCTTCCCTCAGGGGATGTGTTACGTCCAAAGTTAACTGGCCAGTTTTGTTACGTAACGATGCCGGACGCTATTTAGCATAGAAAATTGGTAAACAGCAGACTGAAGATCAGGGAAAAATGACAAAACGCATCCTCTGGATATGAAGTTAAAGGAAGGGGATATTTTTCAGAAAAATCATAAGTTGGGTGAAATTTGAGATTCTCACGGCGGTGAGTATGAAGATGGTGCACAGCCATTCCGTCAATGCCTCAAATTATTAAAGCATCCTGTACGCGAGACCAGCCGTGGAGAAAAAGATATTTTATGTACTATATATATGGAGCTAAAGAGAGAAAACAACAGGTGTCTAGAGAAAATTTAAATCGACGAGCTTAAGAGAATATTCCTTTTAGACATGTTATACTCTCATAACTGTCATAAAATATTAATATTTGGATAGAAAAGTACGTGGAATGTTGACCGATGCTTCATTTTTATGTTATAAAAGATTAAAATTACGCTTCTACACTACAATAATTACTAAAAAATGAGGTACATGTGTAGGATTTATTAAATCCTAAGTCTGACTTGACGAAACAGAAACAAGTATGATGCCAATCAGATACGGTAATTTTATTTTGAAAGGAGAAGGGTACAGATAAAGTGTAAATCCGTCCGTAGAAAAGTGTTTACATACACACAGGTGATTTCAACATCACAGGTAATTGTTTTGGCAAACAACAAATCATGGAAAAAGCTCAAAATGTTGCTCTTGTGGTTCCACGCAGCGAGATTCTCGTCTCAATAACGACTGTCAGAATTTACAGGGGTGTTACGAATTCTCAGTTCCCCACAATATTTACGTTTTTGCTGTTGCTAATGTAATTCTAAAATGTGTTAGCGTGCTATATATATATATATATATATATATATATATATATATGTGTATATATATATATATATATACACACACAACAATCCTGAGATTCGTTTAATTAATTACATCTTATTTAATTATTATATCGAAGGGTGCTATATTACATAATTTTAATTGTCGGTTTTATTAATATTGTACAATTTCATAATAACAGAAGTAAATTTAATTACAGTTCTAAACTTTCTGGTCCGCTCCCTGAAAAAGACAACTGAAACGGGTTTATAAGCTTCATTATATACGTAAGTCTGTCTAAAAGTAACATTGGCCGATTTGGACGAATCTCGATATTGCAGGCCCACACCTAATTTTGTCGAGTCAATTTGATTTTGTTTAATTTAATCAGTTTTAAGGGCTACTTTACCTTCGTGTCTAAGAAATTGTAATGTTTCATTTTTGAGCCTTGATACTGGGCAATATGAGTTCTATGACGTATGTTCCTTTTGAGGCCCATATCAGTCAAGAACCTAAATACATTTTTGAGTGTCTAAAATTAAAAAAAGAAACCTTGGCTAAATCTGAATCAATATAGTAGGCAAACATACAATATCTAATATATAATACATCACCTGCACATAACACGTCAATTATGAACAAAAGTCGCTTGCAAAATCAAAAAGAATATAATTGTACAACATCAAACGCGCTGCCCATGCTCCTGCGATTGTCCTGCAGTCTAGTTAAATGACACTCGAATTATATTGGACTACACAGCCTGTAGTAAAATCAGGTGTGAGCAATGATTTTTACTCGGGGCCCGAATGATGCTGTTTCGAACTGACCACGAGCCGAAGGGTTTCGAGAGACAAATATTCAGTTCTGTTACAGAGTTATCAGCTGTCCGCACCGATTAAACGTCATTTACAGATGTATAAAACGTATAAAATAATGTTATTAATTATTAATTCAGTCATTGTATCCTCGAATATGGCTTTGTCACGAATTAAATCTCGGCTGGAGTGAGCCCCACTTGGTTTCCTCCTATAAAGCCATAACCAGTGGCGAATGCTCTGGTCTGGCCATCAGTGCACCACCAGACCACGGAAGCGGAAAGAATATAAAAGAAACGTTCTCTGTTCCCGCATTCAATAAGCAGCCTGGACTCTGCCGTTCGAAATGCGTAGTTTACTCGCCACGGCGTTTTAACAATCCGTTTATGCCAGGGAAGCAGAAAGTCTCAGCGCTCGATTATAGCGGACAATCTATGCCTTCGCTCACGGATCGGAGTGAAAAAGACAGCACGCCTCCTTAACACTGTCAGGTGACACGCCATACCTAATCTGTGTCTCTTTTCGCAGAGATTGTAACGATGGTAAACGAGTCGGGTTTTAAAACATTATTGTTAGCATTTTAACACTTTTCAGCGAACAAACAATCTGTGTGAGGCTGACACTTAAAAGTGTTACTCAAAATTTATTGGAATAATAATTTCCAGAGTAAATTTCAACTCTTTAAAGGCCTAGGCAACTGTGTCTGCCACTTGTCTCAATAAGAAAACAACTCCCCATCTGCCTTTCTCAGGGTTTCGTATAACTCAGGGTAAACAGGAATTATCTTCTTAACAATTACTATCTGTTATTTGTAATGAAGAACTGGCTTGTTTTATTTGAGATAGGGCTCAACTCTTAAATATTACTTAAAAGATATTCACCTTCAAAGGATTAATAAACACATAAGAAAATAAAATAAGGCACTCCTGCCAACTTTCATCACACCCAAAGTGAGACGAAAGCTGTCTTCTGGGATGTTGTACCATGCACTCTGGTTCAAATTTACCGATGTTTTAAAGGTGCTTTCTGCCCCAATGAACAGAGCGCAACATCCCGCAAGACAGTCATCTTCACACTAACTGCCGCGAGAACCTCAAATCCAACGCCAGGAACAGAAATGATACTTACACTAGTGAATTTCATATTTTGTACGACTTTACCAGTGGTTAACGCGTTGCCAAAATACGAACAGAATAGACCCGGATTCGCCATTGATGAAGGCACAGTGACTTGATAGTAGCAAATTTTGGCACTATTTGTCAGGAAGTATAAATTAGTAACGAGCTGAGTTATTCACAATAACATCGTTAGCTGAGGCGACACTTTTTGTGGACCGTATTCGGCCCGCTGGTCATAGTTTACCGTCTCAGACCTACACAATGCGTAAAAAAACCCCAATCTTCTAACATCGTCTTTCCACAAAGGGACCATTCACATATTCGACGTTTACTTCTGTGCCCATAAAAATAAAAACTAGGATAAAACATACAAGCTGTAAGAATGTAAATACATCACACCGTATAACAAGAAACTTACAAAACAAGAGGCGTGGCTGATTATCGATACCTACCGTGTTCGATGCCATTTTTCGTTCCGTTCTGTTGATTACTGTTCTTATGTTCCTTCATGTTGACTGCACCTCAGCTTCGACACACATGCACAGTTCAGTCAAAGTACAATACAGAGCATCTAACGTGCTACACTGCCTTTTTATTAAGTAGGGCAAATGACGTGACGCGATCGTGACGTCACAGGCGCTGACTTATCTACAACTAGTAATATTTATAAAACTACTTTTCTTTCTTATTGACTATCTCTTCTCTCCTTCCAATCAGTGAGGAACTGTTCAAGGACGAAACACAACAAAAGCAGGAAGTTGGTAAAGAAATTAATTCCCTTGGTATATTTGAACAAAAGCAGACGATGACGTGCCCATCGGGACGCACTCCTCTTGTTTTGGGTGTCTTTAACATCGTAATATTTTGCTGCTAGGCTCATGCAGGCTGTTCATAACAATAAGGCTGAGTAAGCCGACTAAGCGACCATGACCTGAACAAGGCAGTTGCCGGAACGAGTCGATTTCTAGGCGGAGACTATTTTGCAACATAAATGGGTTTTGAGTGATTAATTGGGAGTTAAATAAATTCTTAATGAGAAGTTATCTGTCGCTAGTCCTCCGCCTAGCAGGGAAGCCTGGAGCACTTTAAAAAAAAATTTAAGATTTTATTTTCTTCTCAGTAGTGTTTAACGATTGTATTGAACTCGTGATGGGTAGTAATCACATATCCTTTGACGACATATACAGGGAATATAAACCACTACTCTGCAACAGGATACAAGTAATAACATTACAAACAATACGTATTTGTTGCAAACTACCCCGTTAGTCAGGCATGTTGCAACACACATGCAAGTTCCTGATAAGCATATTTTCAATGGTTTATTGCTGAGAGTATTAAACACGCACGTTTTTCCTAAATTCATGCGTAAACATATTTATTTCCTCCGCATTGAAAAATAACATTCTACTATTGCATTTACAATCAGCATGTCTTGTTGTTTCATCAAAGCATTTAAATCATTAACCACCTACCCTTATGTATGCATTTTTAAATAACATAAAATAACTGGTTTACATACATACGGGACCATTCACAATACATGTTGTAACCAATTGAATAAAAATTTTCTTGGATATTATCCATCGTCTAGTAAATATAAAACGTAAAACGACGTTTCGGAGATGGGACTCTATCTCCGTCTTCAGGTTCCTACACAGTTGGGCCCACTAGATAGAGCTAATCCCTATCTCCGGACCTGAATAAAAATTTACTTGGATATTATCCATCGTATAGTAAATATAAAACGTAAAACGACGTTTCGGAGACGGGACTCTATCTCCGTCTTCAGGTTCCTACACAGTTGGGCCCACTAGATAGAGCTAATCCCTATCTCCGGACCTGAATAAAAATTTACTTGGATATTATCCATCGTCTAGTAAATATAAAACGTAAAACGACGTTTCGGAGATGGTACTAGATAGAGCTAATCCCTATCTCCGGAGATAGGGATTAGCTCTATCTAGTGGGCCCAACTGTGTAGGAACCTGAAGACGGAGATAGAGTCCCATCTCCGAAACGTCGTTTTACGTTTTATATTTACTAGACGATGGATAATATCCAAGAAAAGTTTTATTCACTTGACTCTTCACCATCGTCAAGAAGTTTTAGATTTGATATGTTGTAACCAACTTCAACGTCACTCCTGTGGCCTAAACCGATCTCCTTAAGCAAATGATAGGTGAGAGGAAGGAGAAAAATTCGTGAATTAAAATTACACTGAACACGCTTCTCAGAAAGCAGAAACAGGTCTTTTCTGTGTGAAGCACTGACAAGATATTCGACATTAAAAAAAAATTAATAAGCGCACGGAAACCTGGAAAACAATGGACGTGGCAAAGATAATAAAGTCTAGCCATGTGCTGCCGTAAGCAATGCGGCAGTAATTTAGTTACTCACAAAGGCACGCGCGAGACCACAGAAACACGGAGAGGAATGCCGCTGTTACGATGCACAACTGTTGCAGTATTCTTCGCCTCAGAAACACGAAAATTCATTACCATGGTGACAAGATTCCGCCATTGGTCTCTATTCTGAGTCAGACCACACACTCACACCCCATTTCTTTAAGATCAGTTTTCATGTTATTCTCTTGTCTCCCAAGTGTTCTAGTTCCTTAAGCTTCTCCGAATAAAATGTATTTGGTGTGACTGTTCTCCTCAACGCCCTCTTCTCTTATACAATGAATTATAATTACGGCTGCATTTTTCTCCACTCTCATAATTTTCTTTACAAATTTCGCGACAGACTGTTTTCAGACATCAATTGGTTTCTGCCACTCACGAAAGCAACTTCCAGTCATAATCTTATTGCGTGTTTAGAACAATAGTAAACTCAGTATATCTTAGAGCTTGCCACGGTGGTCTAGCGGTTAGAACGCTGGCCTTGTAATCCTGGGGTCTCGGGTTCGATTCCCGGCGGTGCCCGAATTTATAACGTGTGTTGGGCAAGGCTGTGGTCTAGGTAACACGGAGTTTTCCTCCGTGGCATCCCAACAGTTACTCCATTCACACACAGAAGAAGGCAATGGCAAACCACTTCTGGATCATCTGCCAAGAACGTATATGAACAGGTCCCAGTCCGAGAAAAGGATGGAAGGATCCTGTTCATATGGACCTGTCGTCAGACAGAACACTAAATAAATAATAAGAGGAGGTGGTCTAGCGGTTAGAACGCTGGCCTTGTAATCCTGGGGTCTCGGGTTCGATTCCCGGCGGTGCCCGAATTTATAACTTGTGTTGGGCAAGGCCGTGGTCTAGGCAACACGGAGTTTTCCTCCGGGGGCTTCCCCGGTTTCTCCGTGGCATCCAAACAATTACTCCATTCACACACAGAAGAAGGCAATGGCAAACCACTTCTGGATCATCTGCCACGAACGTATATGAACAGGTCCCAGTCCGAGAAAAGGATGGAAGGATCCTGTTTATATGGACCTGGCGTCAGACAGAACACTAAATAATAATAAGATGAGGTGGTCTAGCGGATGCTGGCCTTGTAATCCTGGGGTCTCGGGTTCGATTCCCGGCGGTGCCCGAATTTATAACTTGTGTTGGGCAAGGCCGTGGTCTAGGCAACACGGAGTTTTCCTCCGGGGGCTTCCCCGGTTTCTCCGTGGCATCCCAACAATTACTCCATCCACACACAGAAGAAGGCAATGGCAAACCACTTCTGGATCATCTGCCAAGAACGTATATGAACAGGTCCCAGTCCGAGAAAAGGATGGAAGGATCCTGTTCATATGGACCTGTCGTCAGACAGAACACTAAATAATAAAAAAAAATCTTAGAAAACAAACATTCAAATGACCCAGTGCAAGACACATGCAAATATTATAATTAAAGAAATAAATCATTAGCACGACAGAAAAATTGCCACAAATACACACACACACAGGTGAAAAGAAATTCCCGCACAAGCTCTCCACATTGTGATCCCTTGTTGAAAACAAGTCGAAAACATTGTATAACAACTGTCCTGTGACGTTTAGTTTTCATGATACACCGTGAAATGGCTCAAGCTATCAAATGCCCAAAGCATGGTCGCCTCGTAATTACAATAAATGTTCGAAGCAGCCTTCGTCCATTTCAAGGCAGACGGCAGTGCGCCGCACGGCATTCTCCGGAACACGCCTTAACATGTCGGCATCGACTGTTGGCACAGCTGCCTGAAAGTCTTGCCGAGAGATCTTCGATAGTTCGCTGGAGCTCCGTCGCTGAAACCACAATTATCTCACAGCTAGAGGCACATCTTCAACCAGTCCCGATAAAAATGTCGAGAACTCGGCCTGTCAGGTAGCAGATATGGGCTCACGACAATGTCCCCGACGATACCAGAGCAAACGATGACGCTGAAGCGGACTTGATATCCATGTTCGAGGATAGCATGAGGATTATCCCGTGCCCAGAGGTGCTTTCTGTGTGGACTTCAAACACACCCTCACGCTTCCTCTGTCCACAGAATTTTGTGTGGAAATAGCTCACCCGCAGCGTGTTAAGGCTTTGACCGGGATAAATCTTATGTGGTATCGCCTGATTCGACTTCTAATGGTTAAGTGAAGTGTTTTCTTCGCGGTACGGTCTGGATTCGTAAATATTATGAAGACGAGCTTCGGCTTCAAAGGGTTAACCAGCTGATTTTCGTAATGGTGAGGTGTAGTGTTTTCTTCGCGGTACGGACTGAATTCATAAATAATATTCAGACGATCTTCGGCTTCAAAGGGTTAATGTAGCCATTCGTAAAATTTCATCCGCAGATGACGATAGTCTGGAAACAGATGAGCGCTCTGCGAGCAGTGGTTTGGATGTAATTGCTCGTTTGGGTTAGTCAAAATTCTCGTAAGATATCGCGTGAACTTCTCCAAGGCTCTCGTTCCATAGTTGGAAGTATGGCATTTTCATTGGGTGGTGTCCGTACAGTCCGTGGGCGACCTGCTTTTACAAGTTACGTCGGTGTTATACGTCCTGTCTCACGGAGACACTGTTCCAGTCGTCGAAACACATCGGCGGCTAGATAACGTCGACCAGGATGGCGTAGCGCGTATTCCCGCGCATCAGTAACACTAGTACGACAGGTAACGTCAACAGGACACCATTAGCGACTGTGCTCAAGTAGCAATGTCAAAGAGCAGCCTTATTGTACGAATATCCATGCAATTTGTTGTTAAATTATTAGTTTCTGTCATTCATAGCGACAGGTTTCGAGAGTACACATCTAGCTCTCTAGGTTATTTGGACTAAGGAGTTAAAATATCACTAGGAAACGTATGGTACGAGTACCACTGGTGGTACGCGAATGAAGTAAGAAAATCAATCAAGGCTGAAATTAACTGAAATGGAACCTGACATACGAAAGTTGTGTTTGGCTAAACACGCACAACCTTCGCAATGAAGCCTAAATTGGTCTGTTATGTATCCAAAAATAGGCTTTTTGTGCAATATGAAATGGTCATATATATGTATGTACACTTTAATTTCCATTATTATGTGTTTTAGTACCCCACTTAATGGTACCTGCACCTTGTCGTGGTGGTGGGGCTTGAGTACCTCAGTGACCCCAAGAGCTACTGGTAGGGTCTCCCTAGCCAGATTGGTGGAGGGGGAGAGGTCAGAATAAGACAGGTACCCTGGTCCTCCAGGTTGGGGATTGGTCGCAAGGCTAACAACCTTGCGCCGTAAAAAGGAAGATGTTTCGAAACCTCAATCAAAGCCCAGGACAGAATGGACCTAACAGAGGACCGAATGGAAGAGGAGAATTGAGGAGGCCATGGACCGAATACGGACCAGAGAGCCGTAGAAGAAGAAGAAGAAGAAGAAGTGTTTGAGTAGTTATTAAATTATTCACTACTTGAGTCTTATTTTGCACATACTTTTCAGTATATTCATGTAGCTTTTCTTTCAGTAAATGCAGTTAAAGAGATAACCTGTTTCTCATTGAACTACATACACATGTAGTAACCGCGAAACGTTAGTTGCACCACTGGGGGCAGGCATCAAGTTTACCCTGAACGCATTTGGTTAGTGGTGCATTTAATGTGTTAAATTAGAATTAGTGGTATACCAGCGAAAAAGGTTGAGAACCACTGATCTAGACCGTTCACGCCAACTAATTACAATAAATTCTTCTGAGGACGAGGACGATGATGGTTCTCGAAACGTTGGTTTCTTCGCCTTTCATCGACCTGATATAGTTGGTAGACCGAGAACAATTTATCACCAAGAAACTTACGTGACGACGGGGTAAAATCTTATGCAAGAGGATTTATTTATATTTATTTATTTAGTGTTCTGTCTGACGACAGGTCCATATGAACAGGATCCTTCCATCCTTTTCTCGGACTGGGACCTGTTCATATACGTTCTTGGCAGATGATCCATTGCCTTCTTCTGTGTGTGAATGGAGTAATTGTTGGGATGCCACGGAGAAACCGGGGAAGCCCCCGGAGGAAAACTCCGTGTTGCCTAGACCACGGCCTTGCCCAACACAAGTTATAAATTCGGGCACCGCCGGGAATCGAACCCGAGACCCCAGGATTACAAGGCCAGCGTTCTAACCGTTCTTAGTAAATTGTGGTGGTACACATTTATTCGGAAATCTTCCGTCTGTCTGCTAAGTGTCCCGCAACTGTCCCTTATCACGTGGTGATTATAAACGGACTCGTATTCGTACTGTGCATTTAAGTGTGAGAAATTAACAAATTCATAATCATTACCATAGATATAGGTTTTTTATTTTTAAAAGAGAATCATACCCAGGAACTAATTTAAATATTAACATCAACTCCGAGATTTCAGATTCTGATATTCCTTTAGTTAAAATTTTAACATAAGTTATCAAAAATTGTATATAGTGTAGTAAAATTGAAGTGCATTAAAGATGGGTGAAGGGAGGATAAATGCTACAGTACCATGATCAGTATCATTACAGATTTGGCAATTTATTGCAATACCGAACACAGGCAACAAAAATATTCCCTCAGAAATGTCACCATTTAAAGTCTATAAAGCGTTGGTATATACGAGTAGTTATTATCTTAGACAAACATAACTGATAATACTCGTATATGTAAACAGAAACAGATTACTCGTAAAAGAATTTTAATGTATTTCTGGAGTCCATAAAAATAACCTTCTAATGACTCGGCAAAAAGATGGCCAACTGAAATTAACAGCGGTTGTCTATATGAGCAATCACGTTCACTCACATCATCGCTTTTTGGCGACTATGTGTTTCATGATAGCATGATGACATGAAACTGCGTCAATATGCAACTTATAACCATTATAATAAATGACAAATAAAATACTATTGATACTGTTAACAAACAAACAACAGCACAAACAAAATATGATGCAATGGAAATGAAGAAGCTACTGATTCACATTCTAGAGGTCGACTAAATTTCTTGGACAAATGAATAAATATCGTCTGCTCAGATTAGAGGTCTGCATAGACCTGAGCCTGGTATCACAGATAATGTTCAGGTCCAATCAAACGTTATATAAAATATATTCCGGGATTTCTCGGGTCATCCTTTTCTTTCACAAAGAAAACGTTATTCGTATTTGCGATCATCCTATGCTCGTGACACAGTCAGGCTCCGGAAACAAAACCCACAGACTCAATTTTCATCGGGATCTTCGTAGCGCCCCCCCCCCCCCCCAGAAACAGCCCGAGATAACACCTCAAGCACTTGACATCCGGTATCTTTGTACCGTTCCTCAAACGCCAAAATAACCTGAAATGTTTTATATCGTCGTTAAATACTTCCATTCAATGCTTACTGGCATTTGTCGAAATGTATTAATAATGTGATAGGGCAGATTATAAATTGTGTCCCGTTTAGACCTCTAGCACAGAGACTGTCTGTGCCAGGGTTTTCCCGGCCTTTTTCTGAAGGAGTTTAGGACAACTGAAATTTCGCAGTCAAGCTAAGCAAATGATGGATCCATAATCCATTGCAGTAGTTCCTCTCTCGTGTCTACTTCGGTCCCGTACGCCATCTCTTTCATTACATCCTATACAAATAAATTCAGCGAGGTTAGGTCCTAAGATATCGGCGGGCAAGTTAGTGGACTACGATGACCAGTCTTACGATTTACACAATCCGTAATTTGACGATGAAAAAGTAAAGGTGTCCCATTGTACTAAAAGAAAATTCCGCGCCTTGTTTCCAGAGGCAAGTCCTTAATTAAAAACGGCAAGTCGTTTGTCAGGAAGATCAGATACTTATTAGTGGTTAAATGATGTTCCAACGCGAATAGTCCTATCATCGCTCACCGAGAATCGATGGCGAAATGCTCTTTCAACGGTACCCTGAGGGCTATTAGACGACAGAGGTCTGTACTGGCAGAGATTTTAGAATTTCACCCGGTCCGAGGACCATTTGGCCCGACCCAGCCCGAGCCCAAAATTCAACTTAAAATATGTTATCCGTACTTCATCTAAGCCCAGCCCGAATAAAGCCTGATGTACTGTATTTACAACCTGCCTTGACTAATGTAATATTATAATTTTTTTCTATTAACGCATAAATGCCAGCAATCCTTGAATAAATTATTTAATGACGCCCTACGAAAATCTGAGGTTATTTTTAATTTTAACGGACAGTACAAATACATCGGATGGCAATTTTGTAAGGTGTTATCTCGAACTATTTCCGGGAGGGGCAGCTACGAAGATCCCCGAGAAAATCTAGTCTGTGGGATTTGTTTCCGGAGACCGACTGTGTTACGAGCGTAGGATGAGAGAAACTACAAATAACTTTTTCTTTGAGGAAAAAATGGCCCGAGAAAGACCTAAATGTTCTGCATAACGTCTAATTGCAATCATTGGAACCACGCCCCGACCTGAACCTTATTTGTGTTACCAGGCCCAGGCGGTTTGTTGCCGAGGACCACTAGCGAGATTTTAGCCTGCGTCACGGCTAAACTGTGCATCAACACGAAATCCGACAATTCCTCGATATTTCCCGGCTGCTGCTCTACTGTTCCCATCACAGAGGCCATAAATGAAACGGTTTATCAGCGTATTCAATTTACCACACGCGTCACGTTTGGCGCTCAAGAAGGATAAGAACCAACAATCAGCTGACACACACAAAAAAGAACAACTGATTACCAGTAGTAGTAACATCTTCGACTGAAACAATTCACAGTGTTGCCATCTATGGTCAAATAGGACTACCGAGGGAAAGACCGAAGAAACCAGGAGCTATCCCGAAAGAACTTATCACACAGAAGCTCTGACGACACAGAAGTTATGAACTACATACACCAGACTTTCCGCCTATCGTCAGAAATACGTAGAACATGCCTTTGAACCGGGACAAACTGTAACTCGCTTCGATTAAACTCTTACATCCTTTAATTTAACTCACTTATTAATTTTTGTTGAGTTTTGAGAGAACCAATAACATAGTAAATATCAAATCTAAAAGTTCTTGACGATGGTGATGAGTCATTAGAATAAACATTTTCTTGGATATTATCCATCGTCTAGTAAATAAAATATAAAACGTAAAACGACGTTTCGGAGATGGGGCTCTATCTCCGTCTTCAGGTTCCTACTCAGTTGGGCCCACTAGATAGAGCTAATCCCTATCTCCGAGATAGGGATTACTAGACGATGGATAATATCCAAGAAAATTTTTATTCTAATAACATAGTAAATAAGTAATTTTTGTGTTGTAAACTACTTATATAATGCTATGTTTAATAAACATTTACAATGTTATTTAAATGTCGAATAATGAAAAGTTGCAATATCAGATTTTACCAGTTTGTGTACAAATACGTGGTAAAGAACGTTGTACAATTTTAACATTCCTTATACAGAAAACAAGGTCTTTGATTCACGATTCTTCGCTGTGCCCGGTGGTTTACAAGACATCACCAATTACGTAAGTTGGGTTTCAACTGTACCAGGATCTACGACAAAATATTCACTATGTGGAATTTACTAAAAAAAAAACTTATACCTGGTGTGAATAAAGCCATCGTTTCAGTCTGGAATTTTCAATTAGACTTTCATGATGACCAAGCCTCCACATTCCCTCATTTACTATTATTATTGTACAGGAAAGGTTAATGCAAGGTTATCAGAACAAGAGGAAATCAAATAACCGCAAAGTGTTTCCTTGGAAACTATGAAGTAACAAGGAAAAATGTGTTTCTGATTAGCACGATTTCTCGGAAACCTTCATGCATTTTAGTGCAGTGAAGAGAACAGTCTGTAAAAATAGGGGAAATATTACGTCAAGGTCATATAAAAAGTCACAATAATTTCTAATTTGACGCCCTTTCACCTCTGAGGGTGAGCAGTCCAACTGTATGTAAATATACAAAAATGAGAAATAAAACACAGACGAGCGGTTTTACAGCCAATAATCGACCGTGTTCGTTATATATATATATATATATATATATATATATATATATATATATATCAATAAGAATCTGACTCACACTCAGAAGGTCCTTC
Organism: Zootermopsis nevadensis; assembly: GCF_977971745.1. NCBI lineage: Eukaryota > Metazoa > Arthropoda > Insecta > Blattodea > Termopsidae > Zootermopsis > Zootermopsis nevadensis. Next base: position 5,461,077 of record NW_028259153.1, on the reverse strand, counting down.
GGTCTAATCTCGGACACGATTATAAGAGCTAGGACTTTTCGGCGTATTTAAAAAAGGCCAGGTGCAATAACTTCCCCATTTCTCTGAGTTACCATTCATAATATCAATACGAGGTGCGAACGGAAGGTTTCCAGACTGCGCGTATAAAAACCCGTACACTTATCTCAGGTATTAAATTCATCCATCACCCTCGAAGTAGTTCCCCTGGGAGTGAACACAACGATCCCAGCGCCGCTGCCAAGCCTGGAAGCATCCCTGGAAATCTTTCTTTGTCAGCCTGTCAAGCACCATCTGCGATTCTGCCTGAATCTCTTGCCAAAGACTCGCCAAAACGGCTACGGAAACCTATGAAATGCTAAAGCAAGCATTTGGGGAGTCCGCAATGGGTCGTGCAAAAACTTTTGTGTGGCATTCACGTTTTAAAAATGGCCGAACCTCTGTCGATGATGACGAGCGTTCTGAACGACCATCTTCGAGCACAACGCCCGAAAATGTTACGAAGATTCGGCAGGCCATTCACGAAGATCGACGTCGTACCATCAACGACTTGTGCGACATTGTTGGGATAGGCTATGGGACCTGTCAGCTGATTCTAAAGGAAGAACTCCACATGCGACGCATCATGACAACGCGCCAGCGCACACCGCCCTCAAAGTTCGGCAGTTTTTGGCCTCAAACACCATGGCCGTCATCTCGCACCCTCCTTAGCTCCGTGTGACTTCTTCCTCTTCCCAAAGATGAAAATTCAGCTAAAGGAAAGGAGATTTGAGACGATAGAAGAGATTCAGGCAGAATCGCAGATGGTGCTTGACAGGCTGACAAAGAAAGATTTCCAGGGATGCTTCCAGGCTTGGCAGCGGCGCTGGGATCGTTGTGTTCACTCCCAGGGGAACTACTTCGAGGGTGATGGATGAATTGAATACCTGAGATAAGTGTACGGGTTTTTATAGGCGCAGTCTTGAAACTTTCCGATCGCACCTCGTATATCCACTGACCAATTAAAAAAAAAACATGACGTGCTTTACATGACACATAATCCATAAAAAAATCCACTTGTAGCACTAGTTTCTTCAAATTTTATACAAAATTTAACCTTTCTACAACTGATGAAAAACAATGTAAAAGTTCCCCTCGGCAAAAAGAACCAGTAAGCACGATTGCAACCTCGTGCAGTGAGGCCAACATTGATTCAGAGCTATTACTTCTGGCCGCCAAATTTCCCGCATAGTAGAACAGCCCAATACAAAGAAACAAGTCCGGAAACTTCTGCAGCTCCTCGTAAAGCGTTCTGCTCTAAAAATACTATTTGGACACAACAGAACAGAGATGAAGGTGAATTACAGCCTCTGTCTTCCACTCCTCGGCAACAGGTTGAAACTCCCGAAAGATTGATTGCGCTTTGCACAGCGTAAATGCTGTTGCTACGCTGAAATGTCTCGGTTCATAAAAGATAACTCATTGTCGTAACAATAAATATTACTGTATAGCCTACCTTGGCCTATTTCCATTCAATTTAGAGGAATTTCCAATTTTACTGTCACTCTCTCTGCAATAGCAAGACAGTAAATATCAAATCTAAAACTTCTTGACGATGATGAAGAGCCAATTGAATAAAAATTTTCTTGGATATTATCCATCGTCTAGTAAATATAAAACGTAAAATGACGTTTCGGAGATGGGACTCTATCTCCGTCTTCAGGTTCCTACACAGTTGTGCCCACTAAATAGAGCTAATCCCTATCTCCTCCGGAGTCCCATCTCCGAAACGTCGTTTTACGTTTTATATTTACTAGACGATGGATAATATCCAAGAAAATTTTTATTCAAAAGACAGTAAATGCTCCCTATAAAATTCTGAAGTTCAGAATCTAGCGCTGCAGGGGGTATATGACGCTACAGAGTAAATAATAATATCAGGGTCTTTGTTAATTGTTACGTGCCCAGCTAAACCGATTATCCTGATAAGTTATCAGTTTCTCCAAGCAAATTCCAGGATAGCTCCTAAAATTAGGTTACTTATTCACTAATCACTCTATCATTCAACGCTATATAATATAAACAATTTAAAGCATCGTTAAATAAACCAAGAACACATAAATAAAAACGTTCCAAGCTGTTTGTTCCTGCTCTGTGTTATCCTTCCAAATAAAACGGGGGCCATAGTAATAAACCAAACTTCGCGGTCGAGTGGTTAGTATTTCTTCCGACATTTCTCTCATGCATGTGCTATTATAATATCTTCAAACAGAACAAGACAGCTTCCTTCCACATTCTTTACAATGTTTTTTATTTTTTATTTAGTGTTCTGTCTGACGACAGGTCCATATGAACAGGATCCTTCCACCCTTTTCTCGGACTGGGACCTGTTCATATACGTTCTTGGCAGATGATCCAGAAGTGGTTTGCCATTGCCTTCTTCTGTGTGTGAATGGAGTAATTGTTGGGATGCCACGGAGAAACCGGGGAAGCCCCCGGAGGAAAACTCCGTGTTGCCTAGACCACGGCCTTGCCCAACAAAAGTTATAAATTCGGGCACCGCCGGGAATCGAACCCGAGACCCCAGGATTACAAGGCCAGCGTTCTAACCGCTAGACCACCTCCTCTTATTATTTATTTAGTGTTCTGTCTGACGACAGGTCCATATGAACAGGATCCTTCCACCCTTTTCTCGGACTGGGACCTGTTCATATACGTTCTTGGCAGATGTTCCAGAAGTGGTTTGCCATTGCCTTCTTCTGTGTGTGAATGGAGTAATTGTTGGGATGCCACGGAGAAACCGGGGAAGCCCGCGGAGGAAAACTCCGTGTTGCCTAGACCACGGCCTTGCCCAACACAAGTTATAAATTCGGGCACCGCCGGGAATCGAACCCGAGACCCCCAGGATTACAAGGCCAGCGTTCTAACCGCTAAACCGCTAGACCACCGTGGCAGGTCTTTACAATGTATCGTTCACAAATCATCCTACCATGCACTTCGACAATGGTGATTCTGCTGACACAGCGATGTAAACAAACTGCTTATAAAATGCTGGCTGAGGGGACAGACACGTAAACGTTACTTACAATCCGTCTTCTTTGTAGGAATTCGTATCGTATCTTACCTACTGGTATTTAGAAAAACAAATTTATGGTACTTTAAAAAATATCGAAATAATGGACATCTGAATGGGTTTGTTATTTTCTGGGAAAATAAGGAATCAAAAGGATTAGAAGGACCGCATGAAGACTTTTAAAGTAGGAGTAATTATTGTATCCGAACAGGGTAGCAATTATTCGTAATTTGAGTTGGAATATTCGGTAAAATGTTCGGACCGAATGAACTCTTAATGCATAGTATCAGCTTATATGTACCATTTAATTGAACATTTAGCAACTTTGCATTTTGCCACATTGTATTTATTGGTATCGCACGATTCTCAGTATAAACAACAACAATTATTTTAGAGAAAGTTAACAGACTGATCTTTGTAATGGGGAAGCGTTGTGTTTTCTTTGAGGCAGGAACTAAATTTCAAATATAATTTAGATGAACTTGGTGTTTCAAAAGGTAAACTTTTTAATTTATTTTATCTCCACCGGGAATCTGTATCTGTTTAAACCAGTGCTGTTGTGGTGCAAATATTTCAGTCTTTATTAATAAAGTACGCTGGATGTAACTGAATAAATCACAACAAACCAAAGTTGGATTTTAACCCTTTGAAGCCGAAGATCGTCTGAATATTATTTATGAATTCAGTCCGTACCGCGAAGAAAACACTACACCTCACCATTACGAAAATCAGCTGGTTAACCCTTTGAAGCCGAAGCTCGTCTTCATAATATTTACGAATCCAGACCGTACCGCGAAGAAAACACTTCACTTAACCACTAGAAGTCGAATCAGGCGGTACCACATAAGATTTAACATCCCGGTCAAAGCCTTAATAATATCGTACGCACTCGTAATTTCTTGTGTCTATCTTTTCTTAGGTCTTCTTATTGTCCTTCTTCGCGTAGGTTTATGCTATAATTACCAGCTAGTCGGCTTTGCCTCTCAGAGGGCGGTTACGCCACAGATTATTATTATTATTATTGTTATTATTGGCCTTATTTGGCTGTTGTCAGTAAAGTAAAGCCGTCCCACTATATGCCATGTAGGCGCTTGGGGGGAGTGGAGGTATAGCTCCTACTCATTCTTGACCTCGGCACTAGATGGGGGTGAGTGGTCAGCATCACGCCCCGGCCGGCTTTACCCCCGGGAAAGGACCCAGGAGGCTGGGTGGGCCCCAGAGCCGGTCTCAGACGCAGATGCTAAAGGGAAAAATCCTCTGCCCCCGTCGGGGATCGAACTCCGGTCGTCCAGCCCGTAGCTAGTCACTATACTGACTGAGCTATCCCGGCTCCAATTTGGCTGTTGTCAAGCACTTAAATAAATGAATTGAATTATTATTTTTCCTGTATACGTTCTTAGCAGGCCTACGTGTTCAGACCACATTTACCTATTAGTATTCATAATGTAGTTAGAATTGTGACTCATTGCTAACATAATTTATTTTCAGTTTGGCAAGGCTTAGGCTGTGACTAGACTTAAAATTCTCATTCCAGCCGCTCGTTGGTAGCATCGAAGGTGTCTGACAACCACAGACGCGTGCTGGTACAGACATCAGTCACTTTATAAAATGCGACTTTTCCTTTAGGTGCATTGTCCTTTAATATCATTTTGAGTTTTTCGCCCGTGTAATTAAACGTCCGTTCCAATAGCCCCGGAACCGGCCACGGCTTTTAGAATTCCTTCCGCAGCTTCCCTTTTCGTCTTCTCCGATCACGTGGTGGCGTAAATCAAAAGAATTTTCTTTTCCGTTCACGCTTTTGGTCGGTAAATCTGAATGGAAGAGATCGCCTGGAAGACGTAAGCACAGTTGGTAGGATAATATTAAAGTGAATTTTAAAGAGAGTGGGGGGGATGTGGACTGGATTCTTTAAGCTCAGGATAGTGAACTGTAATGGGGTCTTGTAAACGTAGTATTAACCTTCAGGATACATACAATAGTGGTAGTATCCTGATTAGATGACCAGGAATTACTCTAATCCATGGACTTGTTAAGTTGGTTTCCTATACATTCAAACTATAATAAGAGGCCTCACAACGTTCTTCGCCATATCTATCGAAATAACGCATAGTAGAGTGTTGTTAAATAATTCGAATAAAGATTTTCTTGGATATTATCTATCGTCTAGTAAAATATAAAACGCAAAACGACGTTTCGGAGATGGGACTCTATCTCCGTCTTCAGGTTCCTACTCAGTTGGGCCCACTAGATAGAGCTAATCCCTATCTCCGGTCCGGAGATAGATTAGGAACCTGAAGACGGAGATAGAGCCCCATCTCCGAAAGGTCGTTTTACGTTTTATATTTTACTAGACGATGGATAATATCCAAAAAAAATTTTATTCAAACGACTCTTCACCATCGTCAAGAAGTTTTAGAGTTGTTAAATAAACTTGATAATCAGTTTCATAAGACACTCAATAACTAATTTCAACCAAAACGGCGTCACAGTGCACAAACATAGAGACTAATACGAATTGAAAAACACTTGTCAAGATGGCCGATCGCGGGATCCGACCTAGGTGCCTTTCGTGTAATCGATTATGTTTGGTATAAATGTTATTTATGTTTGTGTTTCGTGGAACACATTTTGGCACTTGTCATACGTAGACCACTTTCTGCCGATCTCTTTCCCTCTTCTGATCTTTAAGCAACATTACAGGATGCCACACAAAAATATACAACCAGTTGACTGATACGAGGTGCGATCGGAAAGTTTCAAGACTGTGTCAATAGAGGGCGAACCGGATGTAGTACGAGCTTCTGCCGCTAGGGGGTGCGGCCTACATTCATAGTGAATCAGTGTGCCAGCCGGCATCATCGAATTAGCATTTGTTTCTTAGTTACGGGCGTTTTGGTAGTGCATTACACCGACCCTCCTGCGATTTCGGAATGGCGTGTGCATCAAATTTTGTCAAAGACTCGCCAAAACGGCTACGGAAACCTATGAAATGCTAAAGCAAGCATTTGGGGAGTCCGCAATGGGTCGTGCACAAATTTTGTGTGGCATTCACGTTTTAAAAATGGCCGAACCTCTGTCGATGATGACGAGCGTTCTGGACGACCATCTTCGAGCACAACGCCCGAAAATGTTACGAAGATTCGGCAGACCATTCACGAAGATCGACGTCGTACCATCAACGACTTGTGCGACATTGTTGGGATAGGCTATGGGACCTGTCAGCTGATTCTAAAGGAAGAACTCCACATGCGACGCATCCTGTCTGAGGACCAGAAGTAGAATCGACTTCTCGTTTGTCAGGAGCTCGAAGATCTTGCAAGAACCGACCCCAACTTCCTTTCTAAGCTCCGTGTGACTTCTTCCTCTTCCCAAAGATGAAACTTCAGCTAAAGGGAAGGAGATTTGAGACGATAGAAGAGATTCAGGCAGAATCGCAGATGGTGCTTGACAAGCTGACAAAGAAAGATTTCCAGGGATGCTTCCAGCCTTGGCAGCGGCGCTGGGATCGTTGTGTTCACTCCCAGGAGAACTACTTCGAGGGTGATGGATGAATGTAATACCTGAGATAAGTGTACGGGTTTTTATAGGCGCAGTCTGGAAACTTTCTGATCGCACCTCGTATCTAATAAAAGGTAGACCAAATTATGCACAGGGTTATTCATAATTCCCTGACACATTACAAAAAATCGTCAGACTTGAATGTTACCATCCCTCGCACCATTCAAGTCTAGCGATTTTTTTTAATGTGTCAGGTAATTATGAATAACCCTGTATTTTGTACTGCATATCCGGAATCTGTCTTCCAGTTCCACGTTTCAGAATCTTGTCATCTACATGTACAGTGTTTTCACTGATAAACCGGAATGTAACTGTGACAGGGACATAATTCTCAGTACCTCTTAAAGAATTTAAGTTGATTTTATTGTTTTTATGGAGCGATATTTGACTATTATCGGGAGAATCATGTAACAATTAGTGGTGAGTTATGCAGCTCCTACTGACAGCCGGGAAGTGACCGTTGTTTTCTGGTTATCATTGAATACGTTGCTGTGCCAGGCGAAATGCGCTGGTAAATTGGCATCCGGCTGGCTGAAGGTTCGATTGCACTCGCGAATATAGTTTACTGATTTACAAAGCTTCCTTCAAATGAGGTTTAAGCCCATCGGTTACGTTGATAAACCAATTCCGCTGGAAAAATTTAGAACTGTGTCTTGACACAGATAACAACTTTCCTTGCGATGATTATAGTTTATCTCATTGACGCTAAAGTCATTGCTTTGTTGATCGTTTACAAATTAATTAAAGCTGGGCACAAAATACGTACATTCAGTTCATCCGTGAACAGACCTAAAATATTAATCCAATAAATAAATAATAGGCGTAGATTCAAACTTCCTGTCGCAGTCTGAAACATCAAATAATTTGTCACCATGTGTCAGTACATATTTTTATTATTATTTAGTGTTCTGTCTGGCGACAGGTCCATATGAACAGGATCCTTCCATCCTTTTCTCGGACTGGGACCTGTTCATATACGTTCTTGGCAGATGATCCAGAAGTGATTTGCCATTGCCTTCTTCTGTGTGTGAATGGAGTAATCGTTGGGATGCCACGGAGAAACCGGGGAAGCCCCCGGAGGAAAACTCCGTGTTGCCTAGACCACGGCCTTGCCCAACACAAGTTATAAATTCGGGCACCGCCGGGAATCGAACCCGAGACCTCAGGATTACAAGGCCAGCGTTCTAACCGCTAGACCACCGTCTATTATGAACGGAAATTTCAAACGTACACGAAATATGTGTACGGCCTATTGTCTGAGGCAACCATGGTCCACACTGGAGATGCATCTACTGCCCCATTCACGCGCTTGGTGATAACAAATACAATACATCCTAAACGAACACGGGCAAATAATGTGGACTGGTTTCAATTGCCTCGTCCGATACACTGGCTGAGCTACACCGGTCCCCCTCACCCAATGAAACCAGCATTCATATTTAAAGAAATACCATTGTGAGCCCAGGTAATTTGGTTCTAAATAAGTTGTAAATTATTGTTTATTCTGGTGACTTTTTGTGATCCGAACTATCTACTCTGCTACACATAAACGACTGGAAAGGTAAACAAAGAGGGTATCCATCCCTCCCACAAGCAAAGTGCAATTCTATGTTCCTCTTTGAGTAGTTTACCCAGCGACGTTATCACTACTTCCATCGATTTCACAGGATTTTTATACATCACAGATTCCCAAACCGTTCCTAACTTTGTAAAGTTTCCTAAATTGAACACAGGGCTGTGGAGTCGGTAAAAATGTACCCACTACGACCTCGATGTAAAATCTTAAGAACAATTTCTATACCGTGTGAGCCGCCCGCGGTCTCACGCTTAGGGAGGTTTAATGACGCGCTGAGCCACATGGTGTGGGAATAAAGCTTTATAACTTTGGCTCCAGTACCTTAAGAATACAAATTGTCCACAAATCAACCGATTTCTGCAATAACCATTAGACTTATATTTAAATATAGGTTATAAGTCTAAAAAGTAGCCTGATGATTCACGTGGTGGTGATGAAATCTCTTGTGGTACCATTTACCATTTTAGTAGGTTTGCCCTTATTAATACTTATTGAGCTTTTATGAAGGAGTCGGAGATTTTAGTACTGACTCCACAGCCCTGATTGAACAGTCTGGAGGATTACAACAGATGATGTCTCACTGGTTAATCTTAATTACGCTTGACGTGGCTAATATCAGTGAATAAGCGATGGCGAAAATGATAAAATTAATAAAGATTAAAAGTAAGAATCGCGAAAATAAAAACATCCCAAGTTTTTACAAACATAAATATCACAGGAACCAACCTGGAATCAGACTACAAACCGAGAAGTGTGGATTTGTCCTTGTTCACTTAATTTCATTTATATATATATATTAAAGCAATAATCTGGAGTACAGTGCAACACATAGGTATTTTTCAATTGTGTTCTTGTGCTTTTTCACACCTCCACTGGCCTTGAAATTCCTTTATTTCATATAAAATAAATCCACCGTTGCAAAGCAAATCAGACCACGTACCATACTGCGCAAGGGCCTATTTGGTTTGACGAATGTGCTTTATCAGTATATCATACCACCCAAATGTAACTGTCTGTGTCTCTGAGTAGACCAGCATCAGAGTTACGCCCTTCTGGCATGACATGCATTAGATAAAATATCTCCGATTATGCAAATACCTTGATACGTCCTTGTAGCCTTATGCCCTTGGTATCATAGGTAAAAAAACTTAGTATTCATAAGGGCTGAGGGCAGTTGAAGTTGGACTATCTTCAGTAATTTTTTTTTTTTTAAACCATAGATATCTGTATCGAAACTCATAATATTCGTTCTCCACTTCCACTTGAATATGTATAAACATTTTTGTTACTTCAATTGTGATGCAATACACGAACAAAATACTGGAACTTTTTCAAATATTAACTATTATTCACATAATTTATCTCATTCACACAAGAAAATACAGTTTCATGATTACCCTCTTATAAAATATGTAAAATGCAACTCTGAGGGAAAAAGATAAACCATATAAACGATAGAATAGTACTTATTAAAATCAGTATACAATTATTAATCTTAACTAATTACAACAATCTGAGTGTTTGAATTATCTCTATAATATCACCAGTTATTCAACCATAATCAAAGCACATAATCATAGAATAAAGCTATATCTAATAACGTAATGATCAGAAATAATGATAGAGACTTGACAGATAATTCAAATCACCTTGGAAGTCCTTGATTTTCCTTTACAGTCTCAGTACAAGCCAGAACACCGTTAAACAGTCACATTTATGAGTAAGTGAAGTACAACAGCAAAATACTGAAACGTTCCCATATACAATAGATTCCGGTTAATCGGATAAGCCATTTATTAGGAACAAATATTTTGTTTTAAACCATTTTAACTCTTTACGTGTTGGGTCAAAGTGTTCTAGTCCCGATGTGTCCCAATTAACCGGAAAACATTGTATTAATTATTATTCATACAAACTTTCGTTACCTTTATACAAGGGTATAATTTATTTAAAAATAGCTAATGTATAAAATTCAAGAACCTACTTTATCTAATACATAAAATAAATGATTTATCCCAACCATCAACACTCAGTCCTAACTTACATGTTCTACTGATGATCATCCAGAAATTGTCTGCGTTTAGTTCCTTAGTCAAAGAATTTCATCATCGTAATCAACACATATGCGATGCATTTAAATTTTCGCGGACTTCAGAAGTCTCATCTTAAGAACAAACGCATGTACCACAATGCGCGTGTTCAATTACAGGCTACAAATTTAAACATTCTTCCACCTAATCAATATTTTTGACATAAATTCTAAATGTAGGCTATTTTGGTACGCGATGTCCAATATAAACAAATGACAATGCATTTCTATAAGTTTTCTGCTGCCAACGTCCGTTGTTTTTGAGAAAGTAAAATTTAAATGTGGACGTCATGCGACATTTGCTAAGATCGTTCGATAACGATCGGAATGAACTTCACGCGGCAACTGTTACCCGGTGTCCTACGTGAGCGATTAAATGCGAGCGGTGCGAATTGCGTGGGTGAAGCGGAAATATCAAACTGGCTGTTTGTGTGGCGCTGTCCTAGGTTACAGCGAAGCGGTCAGCGGCCAAAGCCGAGATCAAATATTTTGATATTTTCTCGCAGGTCGCTGCGCTGGCCAGTAAGGCGCATGCGCAAGGAAGCTCTGACTGTGCAGTACAGGGAAGGGGCATGCGCAGGAAGGCCGTGTGTTTCTCTCACGTAGGACACAACAAGCGATTCCCTTATGTCACATGACACCGCATGCTGCTTATGCAGCTCGCTTCTTATCGCTTACGTAGGACATTGCCTTAGTGTAAATGTTATTGAGATTTGATGGGTAGCTTTATAAACTGAATATGGTGAAGGATAGGCATGAACTCCCAATTATGCATTCACTGAGTTCGAGCCTTCCACTGCTTTCTAAATCAATAAACACAACTTCACAAAAACGTATAAATAATCACGCTACAGGCCACAGTCGCTCAAAAGACACTGTTCCGCTCTGGAAATTGCGACTGTTGACAGATGATAAGTCTTTTGACGCCGGACATTGGGGTCACGCCAGGAGTTCCACAGCGTGACACAGGAAGAACATAGACAAGTACAACTTTTCAAGTATCATCATCAATCACGATAATATCTTTAACCAGAATGAAAATACCATGAGGGGAGAATTATTTCTCCAAACAGGAAAAATAAAAACTTACGAAACTGACTTTCAGGCAACTATAAACTACTGCTATTATGTTAACGCAGGAACGACTAAAACTTAACGGGTTAAATCGGGCAGTAGCCTACATGTAAATACTGGTGCTGCCCTGCAGAGTGAGCTGTATAAATCCATGGTACAAGCAAGAATATTTTTGCAGGCTAGCAAAGAAGAAGTAGAATTAAACATAGGCCTACATTACATCTTATATTCATCTGATCCGCTGATCACGGCGAATCAGATGAACATAACATGCATTTCTTAAGAGATCCAAGCGCATTCTTCTTTGAAGGAATTTCCGTACAAGTACTCATATTTCTTAGATTCTACACGCAAGCACACAGATGAATCACTGGGATTCACCTATTTGTTAAGTGAACACTTTAGTAACACGCAATAAAGACAGAAAACAGGAAAATCCCAGAGTAAAACCAAAAGGAAATCGCCAGGCCTTGCTCTAGAGTCCCCACATTTCATAACAGCATTTAAAATTACATGGTAAATCCCAACATTTAGCAATTAAATGGGAACACCTGTTTAGAGAAAGGGAACAAAGGCCGATTCACCTACTGAGAAAAATACTTATAAACATTTGTTCTGTTATTATTTTAACTCCACCGCTTTTACAAAAATAATAACAAGCCTAGCCTTTTGTCCGGTGCAAAATGCTCAGTGCTCGAAGACATACGTTAATTTTTTACTATTTATAAGTGTCATTATAAATACTTTAATTTAGTACGTGTTTAAAAAATAAGGCCAATTAATGCCCCTATATAAGTTGGCGGATATATTCTCATTTAAACCAATGTCCATTTTACGCATAAAACGAATGCAAAGAAACAAAGTAGTACAATTTAAAACACTGTATGAGATTTTAGGTTATCACGGAGATGACGTTGATTGTGGTTGTCTGGGTTGTAAAGCCGCGTGACCCTGTAGGGTGTTACCAGTGGTTCGGAGAAACCACCTTCAAGACTACAGAGTCAATACCCATATCACGTTTTTACAGAACACTGTGACCACAAATAATGTGTCCTGCGGTTGAGGTTAACTTGTAACTACTATACCCAACACAGTAATGCAGCTGATCAAATTCCCCTAACCTATGAATGACTTTGGGTTTAATTTAAGGTTATAGCCGTGAAGTAAATACTTAACTCAACCGGCTATCGTATTGTAAAGATATGTCCTAATATTTCTACGCCACTGCATCACAACAGACGCGGCTTGTGTTTCGACTTATTTCTAACATGGCTTGACTTTTTTTCAAGACGTGTATCAGCCAAAAGCAATTTTGTCTTTTGCATGACATTTTCGGAGTTAAACGTTTGGTTACTTACATGTACTGCTGAATGTCTTGAACTTCACGTGTCGATTTATTTTAAGTGTTCTTGTCGGTAATTATGCACTTTACTTAAAGTACGCCTGGTTATTTTCATATTTGCACTCACTTTCTGCCATCGTATACCGAAATAACTATTATATCAAGCACACCAACTCACGCAGGCCTAACATTTCCGTTAAATTTACCTGCATGAATTTCAAGTGTGCTTACTTAGAAAATGAAACTTCATGGATCGTAAATCGCAGAACAGATAGCAATGCTAATGACATCTCCATATCTGCTTGTACAAATGTTGCACTGTTCTAGACAAACGAATTTAAATTACATTTGGTTTATCTATTATCTATTTCTGCATTAATGTTACTTCACATGACCTTGTATGAGGGATTCATGTATATTTTACAGGGACTTTTAGCAATAATCGAGAACCACCGATACAAATCTTGCTGTCTAAGATATGTTCTACCATATGGAAAGAAACCATAAATACAGTTCATATTGACACGTCATTTCACTCAACTGCAAAGTTTAGATTAAATATGTTTGCTTCCAAGGAAGAGACATATGGAACACAGGCCATGAAAACATATGGTTAGCCAACTGGTTTGGAAATCTGACTTATCCACATAAACTATTATTCAATAAAACGGACTTTTTTTATTTTTCTTACAGAGTTTTATTTTTTCCACTTTGTACATACTTAAAGCCTTTCACTAAAACTTTATTACAACTCAAATGAAATTTTCATCAATAAACTTTAAGAACCCATAACTTTTTTATGGAAGTACTGCAGACCTTTGGTACGATGTAAAAGCTACATTGGAGATTAAACTGCTGTACAGCATTCGTTGTAACCATTGGTATTTCAATGATCAAGTATCACCGTTTCACAACGCTCATGTAAAACTTATTTATATTCCAGTGAATCACACTCTTCAGAGTAATAATACGTAATGAATTTGGTGCAAAAGTGATGTACAAGAATGGGTATGAAAGTTTCTTATGACAAACAGGTAAAAATTACATTACGATACTGAACTAATAAACCTTTCTGTATTTTACACTTTAAGACCTCGTGTAATGCTACAAAAAGTGAGGCAATTTTATAACATTTTCAATCAGAACCAGTAAAATCAATTGTTTTGGTTGAATCCTTTCCAATTGGGACCCTGCCTGGAAGACAAGAACCAAGTGAAGTTTAAAACTGTGCAACATAATTATCAGCTTCCCCATATTTTTCTTAGAGAGGTATTTGGAATTAAATCAACACATTTTTACACTGCATAATGCAGATCTTTTAAACTCCTTAAAAACTAAATTTTGACATCATATACAGTCGTTATTAGCTAGCTTCAACCACTGGAATTCAGATGACGGTAAAACTTATAGCAGAAATAATGGATAATTATCTTACGCCTGGATTAGAAACCAGAACACAACATGCGAAAAGGAAATAAACAGTTCTTTATGTATTTCCAGTAGCGATCCCATCTTCTGTAAAATTAACTTTTTTCTGTAAAAATAACTTTTCTTAAACCAGACCCTAGACGATTCATATTCATCACCATGGAAATGAATGTTTCCGAGTTCCTTGTGAGCAGAGTAAAAAAAAGGCAATGTCATGTATATTCATTCTCACCATAATAAATTAACAGGTTTCTCTCAGACTTCTGTTTTACCTCCGTTCTTAACATACTCCATCATAAAACAACAAAATTTATTAATTTGGTTTGCCTAAATTGCATTCAAATTATCACTTACATTTTGGGTAGAACTTGAAATATGATCTGGGGCAAAAAAAGGAATTTAAAACTCCCCATTTCACTCTGCTCACTTCAACAACAGTCAAAAATTTGTGAGAAATGATAGTCATCTTTCTATGGAATCTGCCAATGAAATGAAATAAGAAGGAAAATTTTTCAAGCAAGCAATAAAATGCCATTAATACCTCTAACATAAGAAGTATACTGGTTTGTTACAACTACTCTTGTTTCAGTGTAGCTTTCTTTTAATCTTCACCGCTCTCAAAAATTTCTGATCTATCTTCTACGTTTCCAAACGAAGAAAGTTTTCAACTGACAAGAAAAAATAAATTTTTCAATAACTAACGGTATACAGTAAGTATTTAACCAATAACAAATTTCGGATACATACTTCCCTAGTTATGAATTTGAGCCTCCACTTGCTAGTACCAAAGAAAAGTTACAAAATATGTTCCCTGAACACAAACATTTGGAGAATTTCCTCATTATATTCACCTGTTACAAGTCAACGTTACTTCCCAAAATCTGACGATAATGAAAGTCTTCCCAGAGATCTGTATGCATTTCATCAGCTCTCTACAAATCCGAATGTTACAAGAGATTTTTAATATCACAAGCATCAATAATCACCAAATTAAGTACTGTCTGTCTGAGCGAAGAAATGACTTGAAGCCGCGATGGCACGCTGAATACTGTCCTAAAAACATTACCCCTTCTAAAAATGTACTCACTGTTGGAGCAATCTGTTTATTTGATAGTGAGAGCGTGATGCCAGTGACCCAACTAAAATATAAAATTCTATACAATCAAGAAATGCCAAAAATACAAGAACGACTTGAAACACCAAAAAGCTAGAAAAGTAATGGAAAATCATGTCAGCCAACGTTTATATATCGTGATTTGAATGGCTCAGACAGAGAGCACTGCACCTAATACGGGTAGCGTGGGTATACACAGCAGAAACAATTCATGTGTGTGGCAGAGACTCTACACAACATAAATCTGAAGGTTTGTGATGATACTGTATTGATATATATATATATATATATATATATAAAACAAACAAGATGATGTATAATGTCCAGAAAGTTAATTGTTTTACCTATAAAACATGTCACTGTAAATGTTTAAACAAATAATCTTCTCCAAGAACCTGTTGATTTTGAGTACTATATACAACTGCAGGAATAATGAGTTATAATGATGTCTCAGGCATGATATGAAGTCAGGACATCACATGCATAGGCCCCCCAACATAAAGAAAACAGGGATTCATTTTGAATACATGTACCAGTTTCATCAACACCAAATCTTTCAGACATCAGTTCCAATTCAGATGATAGTTTTTTTTATTAATTTAGTTTCATGCCTGTATTTTACTTGATTCCATAAAATCAAAAATTTTGTATAGAAAATTATACCACTATTAAAAATATTGTTAGTGCAGATGACTGCAAACATAAATTTTTAAAAATCAACCTCCACCAAATTGCACCTGCAGCATAACAGGCAGACTGTAAGACTAATCAGAGAGATTTCACTGTGCTTTACCAAATAGTTCCATTGATATTTATTGAAAACTAAAATCTCTATATTACTTCTTATGGTAACTGTACATATCATCAACTTCTGAAACATTTCTGCTACCCTTTATCCATTACATAAAACATTTGTACATTGCTACCTGATTATTCAGTACTACTTTAAGTCTGCTTTGCAGCACTAACTAAATACCCAAACACTTCTTCGTATGGTATGTTTCACTTGCAGTGATATAACATAATTTGGTCCAAGAGCAGTCATTTAATATTTTGTCTCCCAAGTAAATACATGAAAGTCACTCACAGGAGTTTATTTTGGTTGTTGTCACATAGGCGAGCTACTTTGGTAACAGTCACATGTGATCCCTCTTTCACAGTTGTAACAAGCAAATAATTTATTTAAAAGGTACAGTCAGAATCAGACTCTGCTGCCCATTACAATAACAAACACAATCACATGGTCCACCTGATATATTAACGTCTCAGCCTGACTTATGAAAACCCACACTTTCAAGACAAGTTTAAAAGCAAAAAACTAGTCCAATTAAATGTCAAGAGTCTTCTTTACAAAACAAAATCAAAGAATAATAAAATATTACAATTCAAATTAGTTTTACAAATGTTCAAATAATGTGCACAATATAGATGCCCTTGCGTGCAACACCACCAGTAACACCTGAATTTTGTGTATACTATTGTATATAAACCAATATATATAGTGTTCAGTCATCACACAGTCCACTCCAAGATCCGAACATCAGATATGCTTCACGCTACAAACTTCAAATCATTTATTGCTATCACATGACCACGCAATCATGCCACTACCAAGTCCTGTACAAATGAGACAGTAGAAAGAAAAGTTGATGGTAAACTGTTTTTTGTATTTGTCTCCCATAATTGCAGACCATTAGTCAAGTCAGTTTCACATGACCACTTTCTTACATGTGCCGGTAAGAGTTCAGGACTCGTGAAGCAAGATATTTGTTGCACTGTGAATGTCATTATTTGCATTACGCAAGGCACTTAGCACTCGTGCACGTTCAAATCCCATTTCCATTAATGTCTGCACTTGCTCCTCTGATGGCTGTATGTTATTTTCTATAATGGACACACAAAAAGTTAATGTACTGCTTAATAACGTGGTCTGTTAATCTTCTAACAGAACATAGACTGAGGATGTCTGAAATCGGCATGTTGAGGAGAATAACTGGACCAAAGGAGAAAGCAACAGAAGGCTGGAGAAAACTGCACTTTTGGAGTGTCATAATTTGTATGTTCACATATTATTAGGGCAATCAAAATAAAGGGGGTGAAATGGGTGGGACATGCAACACACACAGAAGAAATGTGCACAAAATCATAGTAAAAAAAGTCTGAACAGAAAATACTACTTGGTGAGACGTATAAATAAGTAGGAAGATAGTATAAAAGTGGATTGCAACCCTTTGCAATCCAGTAATGAGATGGAATCAACATTACACTTTATTCAACTAGACCCATAACAAGACTAGCCTCAAAATGAAATATTCTTTGATTCAAATTGTCACATGATTTTACTATGACTCCTGCAATATATCAGTAGCCATTGATTTACTTAAGGTTTGCTTTGAAGGACTCACATTTGTCAATAGAAATCATGTCAAACCAAACAACTGCATGTTATTTTGTGCTGGCTAGCAGTCTAACGTTTCTCTTGCAAATCTGTGCCATGTTCTAACACACATGGCTAAACTTTGAAGGACAAGAATGTACTTTGAGAAGTGACAGAAAGCAGTTACGATGATAATAAGGGAGAAGCAGATGATGACTTTTCGAGTTAGATGATTAACTTTCACAAAATCAGTATGGACCAAAAAGGGTGAATGAAAATGTTAATGAGGATCCTCATCTTGTAATCCCAGGTGGGATGACCAAGCTTTTGCAGCCTTTGGATGTTGTGATTGATCAGCCAATCAAGGTTGCTTTCTAGCAGCACTACAACCAATGGATGACAAACATGGCGCATGAACTGAGGCTAAGCAGCAGAATGAAGCGCACACAACTGCTGTCAATGTGTGACTGGATCCTTGCAGCATGATGCTCAACTTCTCCAAAAATTGTGGAGAAAAGTTTCAAAGTTACTGGAATTTCTAATGATATGGATGGGAGTGAGGATTTTATGATTAATGACACTGAAAAAGAAGGTGAGAGTAATGATAATGGTTGACAATGAATGGCACAAACATGTTAATGAATTGTTGATTCATGAAACACTTTAAATAAAATTGCATATTGCAAACAAATAAGTATTAGCTTAGATCAGATAACAACATTCTACTGTGTGGCAAAGAAGTGGACATTTCCTTCACTCCTTTAAATATGTTTCATGTATAACACACACTAATTTTAAGAACAAATAATTAAAAAAACTGCATGTTAAGCAGGAGTAAACAAGGTACAGCATTACAGTGTCACTACACCTGACAGAAAAATGTACAAGCAGCACTTAATAAATCTGAGGTATAAAGAACCCAATTAAAGTCTGTATGCCACATGTGATCACACGTATGGCACATCAACAGTTTTTTGTTAGATAAACACTGTATCAAAAACATATGGTAGATAATATGCATTCTATATGAATCATGGAAGAATAAGTTAGACTCATAAGTAAAAACATGTGGTTAACACTCCCGACTGATACTACAACTTCATGCATGATATTAACTTCTTTACTTTGATATGAAAATCTACTGCTCCAACAAAATAGAAGAAAAATTAGTTTTCAAAGACAAATGGCAATAATATGGTTACACAACTGAACTTTTCTCATTTTAAATGACATACTTCCCCACTTACAAACTGGAGCAAAGTGAATATGTAATTACAAACCAAAATAAGTACAGTTATTTGTTTAAGTACACTACTGATTTCTGAAATATGACAAAAGCCTGTGAATATCCCAGTTTACTGTGCAATCTCCTGTAGAAACATACAAATTAAAATGCATTACCTTCAGCATCTACAGCGTTGTGCCTCCTGTTCCTGAGGAAACCTTCAAAGATTGTTCCATTTTGATTAGGCCAGTAGTTCTCAGGGCCCACCAAAGTTTCTGCAAAGCCTTGTCCCTGCTGAGAAAACATTTGTTTGCTACAGATTAATAAATACTCATAAAATTAAACAGAGAATGTATGTAACAAACTGATAGTCTAGGACGCCAACCACAATGCTACAGATTATCAGGAATAAAAGAGTTTCTTACAAGAGTGTGTGTTACTCTACAAGAAAGGGAAGACAGTACACAGTGCTTTCTTGTGAGAATATCATGGTGCCATAACAAGCATATTAGCATGGATTTACTAATGAAAATTAATTTGATTAGGATAATAGCCATACATCAAAACATTTTCTTTATACTGTTGTATTATACTTATAAATCTTGACTGTCCCCTAAATAGTACGCTACTTTTAATCAAGTGTATGGAACAGGTTAAAGGAAATAACACACACATTTTTCTAACCATGCAATGACAAAATAAATGACTTCCTTCACAAATTTAGGAGTAGAGATTCCGAAAGTATGTACAGTACACTGATATTCTAGTATTACCATTACCTAAATTTATAGGCATTCACTCTCTAGATGACATGATACTGACCTGTCTACGCACATCACGTGCACGACTCAGTAACACTTGCTGCTCTAGCATCTCCAGCTGCTGTGCACGCTGAATCTCCAGCGTAGCACCAATAGCTCCCTCCTGTGGTGTACCAGAGCGCAACAACCAGCCAACTGACATACTGCTCAATTTAGCCATCCATCGTGGCACCAAGAACCAACGACGCAGGTACAGAATGTTGTATCGATACATGAGACCAGCCACCTGTAACAGAACACTCTGATATAACACACATTTTCTCAAAACTTGAATTTTTCAAGTCAAGTTGTTTGTTTTTCATCAAAGTTTCTACAGTCAGTCTCAAAACAGTAGCCAGTGAATGATAAATCCAACTGAACTGGTTAGTAGAACAAGGGCACAAGTCCACTATCTGGGCCAACATACATTTTTAATGTGCAGATGTAGTATTTTAGAAGCTGCACCTATTAAGCAGAAGAAAGTCTAACTTAATCAACCTTACACCAGGGAAAAATGTGATGTAAATTATCAGCAAGTCAAAAAAGTCTCAATAAATCCAGTAAAAGTAGATGACCTTTGACTGAAAAAATATAAAACTAATGCAACAGTTTAAAGCTACTATGTCAAGTTCAACCTTGACAATGAAAGATAACTCACATAATGTTGACTATTTTCTTTTTCCCAGGCCATTCAATTAATGTTAAAACACCAGATTTTTCTGTACAGCTAGTTGTATGTGTTCATATAAAATTATGGGAATATATTACAAATTTTTGTATAAATATAAAGATCTGCCAATTTTTATGATTATTTACAGGCCTCTCAAATAGTTCATCAGAAAAAGGGCCCTAATCCACCAACTAACACACACCATATTAAATAAAAGTAGTACTGCTATAACATAAAAACGATGCAAAGACTTTCATTTACTATACTTTAATGGCACAAAAAGGACTATTAAGATACCCAATTTAGTATGGGTGAGGGACAGTTTTTTGTGGCTCCTAACAAATTTGATATCATGGATATGGGCCCATCTACTAACCAATTCAACTGTTTATACACATAGCAAACTAAAATGTGGATTAAAATTAACATCAGTTCTACCACAAATGAAAGTTGAAATTTCTCCTTATAGGAATGTCATTAACAATGTTTGGTGGGTCCCTGTCACCATAGCATGGTGCATCCTCAGGTTGTGGATGGAGGAACAGCCTCCATTTATGGAGGGTAGCTTCGAATATATTGAATAAGCAGTCGCCGTCAGCTGACAAGGGGTAGTCCTCCAGCTTGGGGGTTGGGCGTGAGGCTAACAACCTTTCACCGTAGAAAACAGTACTGTTATGAAAAATTATACCAAGGTTTGGTTAGTTCGGTGATGAACCTTCGGGTTTTGTAAGCCACCTAGTTAGTTAGAAATGTCATTAGACTTCCAACAGAAACACTGTAATTTCCAACTGATGCTGTTACAGCTACGGATGTCCCAATATAATGCACACTTTTTTAACTCCTGTGTACAGAGTGGATACAAAGCTCCATTATTAAGCACACCACTACACAGAGACAGAAGATCAGTTTCATGCTTTAGTAACTTTAATTCCAATACAAATGAGGCAAAAGTAAATTAGCCACTAGACAAATACTTACAATGCCACACAGGCCTGAGATGACTGTTGCTATTGAAGTGGAGCACACCTGCAATCCTAACAGGTATGTTAACGTCTTTCCTGTCACAGGGATGCCTAAAATGTGTGTTTGAGCTACGCGAGGAACGTCGAAGAAGAAACTCACAAACAAAGGGAAGATCAGACCATACCTGCACAAAATTATCATCAGTAACAGCCTCTAAGTATTATATAACCATCTACACCTAAATACAGCACCAAATCAGAAAGAATTGAATATAAAAATTATCTTAATTCAATCATGAAGGTGGAGAACTTTGAAAAGTGTTGTTGGCTTCATTGGTCATTCACAGAAGTGAATGAACCACAGCAGTCAGAATTTCTAAGTCATTAGCAATAGGCTGAAACTGCAATGACTTTAAGCACGGACAAAACTTAAATTAAACTAAGTTCTGACGCATTCTTACAGCCACCACATCCATTAACTGACAGCAAAGATAAAAATGTCTTCTGGGACGACACACCTGATGATGGACACAGTGAGTTCATCTATGTCAGTTAATACGTGCCAGACTACACGATGCAACCCCCCCCCCCCCCCAAGCCATCTTCATACGTGTCACCATGAAAATCTCAAATCTCACCTCACAGTAAAGAAAATTACATTTATTACAAGGCTTTAAAATGTGTAACTTTCTGGAATCTTCAATCACATTAGAGTTTTTCATATTCATCATCTAAATTCCTGGCAATGTGAAACACACTGTTAAATGTCTGTGATAAATGTTGTTAAATACTATTCATTCCAAAATTCTTCAATTTGGAAAATGTCATTGGTATTCAGCAACATCAGTAGTATGTTCATCGCAAAATCCATAAATGTGCACTGCAGTGGCATAAACCATAAACACACACCATATCTGGCATTTTAAAACATGGAAGGCATAATGAATGTGGCACAGAACATCAACTGGATGCTGTGAGATACAAAGATCAATTGCATTGCTACTAAGATTTGATTAGTATCTGTTATTTCAGTTGAAGGTCACACATATGCATGCTTCAATTTCAAACATCCACAGTTTCATAAACATTATGAATCCGATGTATGTTCATATGAATTTCTGACTGGGAATGACTTCAGCTAAAGTTATGATATTTCAAAATGACTCACCCTGTATGTGTGTGTGCATGTGCATAAAGTAAAATACAATATCCAGTATTTGATGACTGTCCAAAAAACGTGTAATATAAAAAGAAAAAATAATAAAACACCTACCTTACTTGAAGTTACAGTCTGTCCAAAAAACATTTTTGGAACAAGCATTTATCAAAATCTATTCAAAACTTTCTGCAAAATGGTATTCCACGGAACATGAACCAAAATTAAGGTCTGCTGATTTTAGTATCAACTCTAAATACATGAGAGAAATGCTAGTGAATAATGAATTGGACAGGATGTGGAAGGAAGTGGTCATAGCCTAATTTAAAGTGTTACCCTGGCATTCACCAAGAGGGACTGACAAAAACAACAAATTTCAGATAGTTTCCAGGCGGGTCAATTGTTTTAACCCTTAATTCGGGG
Source organism: Zootermopsis nevadensis (assembly GCF_977971745.1). NCBI lineage: Eukaryota > Metazoa > Arthropoda > Insecta > Blattodea > Termopsidae > Zootermopsis > Zootermopsis nevadensis. The sequence goes on along the minus strand of NW_028259153.1, from coordinate 5,438,234 downwards.
CGGTTAGTTTAGTTTCTTACACAAGGTTGGTTGCGTTTTACAAACTTGACCAACCCCCCCTAGGAGCTCCGAAAGGAGCGCCCTGCTCTAGTCTGATAAATTCCACTGGCAGATGTAGCATTCTTCTAACAAACCCAGAGTCTAAAAATTTGGAAAATCACTTTTTAAACTTAAGAATAATACGTATTAAAAAAAAAAGGCAACTCTTGCACCAACTTCAGATGCCAATTTACTGCTGGTTGGAATTTTCAAGCATTTCAGTCATTCGTGATAACACTGTCCATTTGTTACAACCTCAGTTATTGAACAACATTACAAAGGCGTAATTCATACTAGAATACAGTTTCCACATGCATTCTTACAAATTTTCGATTCTGAATAAGCCTAACCCAACCTTGCCTAAGCTGCGCTAACCTAACTTAACCCAACCTAATATACATAACTTAACCTAAATTTCTGCTAACTAATCCAACCTAACCAAGAAAGGTAACATGCCCTAACCAGAGGGCTGCATCCCATAAGGCATATCTGCCTCTCTTGAGGATCTGTCCCATAAAGGCCTTGCTGTTGCGGTCTTGGCCCCACCAAGGGGCTCCATCCCATTCAGCTGGCTTCAGCCACTTGGAGGTTTGCTCCCAGCAGTGGATCTGTTACACTAAGGTAATCTGTGGTGCAACACAACATGCCCCTCATCCACAGCATACATCTGCCATCTCTGTCGGAGGTTCTCCTCACTAAACGGGCTGCACCCATGAAATGGGCTTACTCCACAAAGGTGAATCTGCTATACCCAGGTCATCTCACAATGCACAACACTGGACCCCCACTGCCATCACTGCTGGGGGCTGTGGCCCATCCAGCACGTGAGTATGACTTTAAAGTAAATTCCAGTGGCTGAATGTCCATTCTAAATTTCATCCACATCTATCCAGTGGCTCAAGTTGAATGAAGCAGATGGACAGACAGACAAACATGGCATTATTTTTATGCACACTGTGCAAATAATGCATAATAACCTTGTTCAGATCCTTTAGACTAGCACTTGTGAAATTAATTCAGCCATTTCCCACAAAATGTGTGTACAGTAGGTTAATTTGGATCAGGATAGGGACTAGTGACAGACTATTGTGAACACAGTAATAAACCTGTTTCTGCAAAGGCAGAGAATTTCTTGACTGTATGAGTGACTGTTAGCTTCTCAAGATCTCTACTCCATAGTTAGTTAAGGTAACAGGTTTATGGCAAATACTTTTTTGACAATTTTACACTTTAACTATTGTGAATCACAGACTAAGTTAGTTACATATTTGGTGCTGAAGATCAAGTACATAATATTTAAAAATTCAGTTCTTACCTCAAAGAAAATGCAACATGTCTCCATTACAAAGATCAATTGGTTAATTCTGTTTAAGGAAATAATCACTGTTTACTCTGAAAATCATATGAAATCACAAATATGCTCTTTGGGCAAAATGCAGAGTTACTACTTGTTTAAGGTGTTACATATAATTCTGACAGGGCCTTAAAAGGTTAAGGTAACAGGCTTGTAGTAAACAATTTTTGATAATTTTACACTTCTTTTAACTACTGTAAAATTATTTTTAACAATGCGGCAAGATTATGGGCAAGTGGCTGGTATACTTAATTGCACATTTTGATTCTTGAACTAGATAGGGATGGGAAATGAAAATAATTCAGTCAGCTCACACAGTATCTTAGAAAACAACTTTACTTTTACATGGCCAATTAACCAAACTTCCTCACTGATACAAGGTGTCAGTTCAGTTTTGCATAAGCAGCACTGTAACCAAAACAGTCTCAAGTAAAACATTACCATCCCACACAAGATCAATGCTCACTTAGTGTGTTAGTGGTCTTCAGTTATCACCAAAGGAAATATTTTTTTATAAGCCTAAAAAGGAAATCAAGCAACGATGATTCCAAGCGTCAAGTTACAAGTTAACAGCTCTTCAAACTAATTTTAAATAATTTAATAAAACTTCTTGTCTAATATAATTACTTTTTACAAATGAAAATATTAAAAAGATTCAACCTTTCAAAGTGAATTCATCTTCCGTATGAACACTACAAAAATTTCTTTGGCATAAAGCACTGTAGAAATAAAGTTCCATGATGTAGTGAAAGGAAGTCAGATGTCAGAAATCCACAAAATGGAAGAGTTGAGTTTTCATATTTTTCTTTTTGCCTTGCATACTAGTGGATAATACTGTATGACCTGTACTTTAAAAACCAGTGACTTCACAACTCTACTAGACGGGTTCAGAACTTACGGTCCTGGTGGAAGATATCCACCACTGTGCAGGTCAATGTCGAACTGTTGCAACACCAGGATGGCTGCTGTTTCTAGAATTGTAGCAATGGTACAGGTTGCAAGCAAATATGATGCAAATTTATGTGATCCATATCGCCTTTCAAATATCCTGCAATACAAAATGTATAAGAACTTCAACAACAAAAATGATGCTGCTGTAAGATTATGGAGATTAATTGTTCTTTCCCAAAATAATTACAAAATAGAGTCATGGAACATTAAACACAAGGTTATAGTAAACATTACCTGAAATAGTAAATTAAAAGTGCACCACAAACTAAATCCTTTGTATCCAGGAAAGTTATCCTGGATGTCAGAAGCCTCCACACCTGGAATTGAAAGACATAAGGATCACACACAAAAAATTCTTTCAGCTTCTGATAGACAAATACATTCCATGTACATGGGTGCTGTGATCTGAGTAAGGAAGTGGTGTGTTACAATTCAACCTTAAGATACTGAATTTCTCATACTCTTCTTTTCTACAAACATTTTTTTATCAGTTACTGCCATATCGCACATGTAAGACAACCCTGTGTTTGGGGTGCCATTTATATGATGGCTACACTTGCCTGTTTAAGATTTAGTTTGATTTACAACAGTGGCTTCTTAGAATGTGTGCACTTGGTTTATGTTGTATAGAGTGTTCAACAGCATGGTGTGTTGTTAACCTCTGCGCGCGGACCGACGTGAAAATTCGTGAGGCATAAATACCCCCTAGTGGATATCGGTACAGTGTACGTCGGCTGCAAGCTTAATTTTTGTAGCCCATAACTTTTTAACGAATAACGCCAGCGGAATGCGGTTTGCACTGCTTTGTTCTGAAAAGATAACTGTATGTGGACATATGGCAACACCGCCACATTCCATTGAGTTCTACCTGGGAATCTAAAAATAATATCCTGACCTTCTCATTCTTATCATGGATGTCTCTTCGTCTAGTCGCGTACTTACAGAAGCAGAAAGACGTGCACTTCTAGAAGAAGTTTTGGATGAAAGTGACCGAGTATAGTTCGGACACCGACAGTGCAATAATAGACATTAATTATACACAGTTGGTGACAACTGAAGATAGTGATAATGAGAGTGACAATGTTGGTGGCGGTGAAATACACGAAGCTCAACTTCTGATCCACATCCTTACACTGCTCACACACAGGGCGTAAGATAATAAAACCATCTTTTAAGAGGATTTCAGTGAAAAGTTTTTAATTATATCTCATATAGTTCCAAAATTATGATAAATATAGTATTTTAGAGCAAAATTTAAAGGGACACTAAGAACGTATTACCCCAAGCTCGGACTTTAAATCTCCGCGGCAAAGGGTTAATGCTCACTGCTACTATGCAATTGTTGATTGACTACATTGAAGACAACTGTGTGCTCTTTGTATTATACTAGGATTATTGTTGTACAATAATATTGCAATTTATCTTGAACCCCTATGGAATATATCCAACATCATGTGGTTAGCAAAATGTCTCTGTTGGGGGGGGGAGTTGGTTACTCCAAGGACAAGAAAATTGAATAAAAATTGACAGTGGAACCACGGTTCCAGAGAATTTGACATAAATACGTCTATACGGAAAGGAAGTTTATATATTGGCTTTATTCTAAATATTTCCTTTATACATGCTTTACAATTGAGTAAAGTTTGATTAAGACTTTGCTTATTTAACTTGAATTAGTTATGCTTAAGATGGGTCTGTGGTAGCTGAATGTAATGTAAAGTAATGCAATGTAATGAAATGTAAGGTAAGGTAATGTAACAAAATGTTTCCTAGGTAACAACAATGCTGAGTAAACAGATGACGTTTCCTTGGTAACAATAATGCCGATTAAACAATTGACATTTCCTGGGTAACAACAATGCCGAGTAAACACGACGTTTCCTAGGTAACCAGGTTACACTTTTTCGTTTCCCTTTTTTGCTGAATGACCCTTCAATATAGATGTATTTACGTCAAAAATAAATATAAACCCTTACTACTGAGCTAGAACAGGGGTTGGCAACATTAAAATGTGGATTATATTGTGGAATTCTTTACTTTCCAGTCCAAATGATGGTATCTGCCAGAAACTTGAAGTACACAACATTAACATTTTAAAGTATATTTTTATACATTCTTAAAAGAAAATTTCTTTTTGGACCTCAGTCCACAAATACACTAATATTACTGATCACATAAATGTGTTCTTATATGTATTGGATTCTTTGTTGTGAGTAACTGTAAAATGCTTATGAATTGTGAGCTGAACTGTACAAGAAGGAACTCATGCCAGTCTAAGACAGTGGATGGTCTGGCAAAAACTTACTTCCCAATGCAAGGTAAGTGCTATAATGAGCTTGGTTTATATAACAGTTCTAGATTCAATAATAATGTAAACACCCATCATTTCAATATATCTCACCTCCCCTTCTTTGAAGATGTCAGGCAATTTACACACCAAGTACTTGCGCATGTGAGCCAACAGAGGCATATTCATGGCTGTGCATGTTAGGAACATGCTACCCATGAGTCCTTTTGACACAGGAGCTTTATCTGGAAGAAAACAAAATACAGACAGTTTTTGCAATGAGCACATTTGATGAGAATATAATAACCACATCATTTAGTTGTCATTCTTAAAACCCCACAAAAATTGCCTTCAGAGAACAGCCTATAGAATTCAAAGACAGGAATTAAATTCTCTTTCTGGTTATCTCTGAAACTTAGATAATTCAACTAAATACTCCTTAGAGGTCATGACCGTAATTAGTACTGCCATGATAATATACAACGTTTACTGTTGCATATACAACTGTATTCTATTGTGTACAAGATACATAAAAGACTTGCACAACGAACACAGTTCAATGTCTACAGTTATGGTCAACTTACAAAATCCTGTCGTGCTGTACTGAGACAGAATAGCAGCCATTATTATTGCAAAACGATTCTATCTCTACACGAACAATATGAATTCTGTTAAATAACACTCATTCTCGTTCAAACTTCAAAATTATGAACAATCCAGCTAAAATGACAATCATCCTCCGAACGAACGGAGCCATTTTGCTAACCACATGATGTTGAATATTTTCCATTGGGGTTCGAGATGAATTGCAACATTATTATACAATAATCCTTGTATGATACGAAGAGCGCACAGTTGTCTTTACTATAGTCAATCAACGATTGTGAAGAAGCAAAGAGCAATATCTGTAGAACGTACCCGAGGCAACCAACAATATCAATCTATGATCGCTGTCAGTAGATTATTTTAAAACTCAGCTGGTTGCTATAACGAAATTTTAAGCTGTGTTCATGATGCACTGTTTTAAAGATACTAGGTTTCAGTTCTTCAACAAACAGCAACATTGATTATTATATAATTACTCTCATATTTATAGCAACTAAATGGTTGACAGATCTTAACTGATTATATTTTAGTATCTTCTCTTGGCAGAGGGAGATTATAACCTAAAACTTTGAGTCGTCGAAATGATATGTTGCCTAGTCAGTAAAGCTAGTAACATGTTTAGACTAGTAGGTACTAGTTCATTGAAATGCGGAACAGAAACAACAGGATCAGGTGTACTGCACAAAATGATTGTTCGGGGTCTCCACACTACCCAGAGTAAGACGAGCCCCATGACTATGTTAACCCTGCCGGAATATAGCATTTTATTTATGTGTATTTATATATATATATTTCTTTTGCAGATTTAGCCCACGGAGAATATGAATGGAAGGATCCAGAAACAGAAGATGAAGTGTATGTCTATTATATTCTATAATTGCGAGTGCTTTAGTATACAATAAATGTGATTATGAAGGTGACTGTCCTCTGGGGTAATCTTAGAACTTAACGGACGTTTAAGTGCTGCTTGGCGCCTCCAACATGTTTATGGTTTGAGTTGTTTTTTTCATGTCTCTGAAATAATGATAAAAGAGAATGGCTACAGTGTTAAGAAGTGTAACTTGGGAGCAGTGCAACACTGAAATAATTTGCTACTTTTATTGTGAATCATTATATAGTGCAAATTTATCACAGTTTTGATCAAACCACTGACTCTGTAGATTATAAGGAGGGCATATGGGGTCTCCACACTCCTGACCTTTTGTAAGTAAAAATACTTGTCTGTCATATGTTTTTGCACTAGTCCATGTGTGTTCGCAACATTGCTGTACCCTTACTGTCTGATAAATATGGCCACCATTTAAACAGAAGTGTAGACATGAAAGATACAACACTGAATTGTCACTGATCAATGTAATGTTTCATTAGCTCCATATATTTCATGTGCCACACAGAATAGAACAGAATTATGTTACTTTCCATAGATCCTTCATAGGCCCAAGACAAGAACATAGACCATGCCATAGTACAAATACAATACTTGTTTATAATTTAATACAAATATAAATTGCATAGTTATGACAATCAACTACAGTATTACCACAAAAATAAAGGATACTCACTATTGCTTATTTGCATTTATAATAGCTGAGAATTTTTGGTTGAGGTAAATTCTGCTAGGGAATAGGAGTGAGATTCTCTTTTAGTGCTGCCTTAAACTTCTTTTATCATGAATCAAACTTTATAGTGGGGGGATAATTATTGAATAGCTTAATTTCAATGTAATAAACTCCTTTTTGATGTTTACTGTGTTTAGTGTTTGACATATGAAGGTTATATCTGTATCTTGTACTTATATTGTGGATATCTTTGTTTGACATTTTTTTATGTTACTCACTATAAATTATCATAATGAGAGCAGAAATTTACCGGCTAGTGGAAGAATATTGAATGTATTCAACAATTCCCTAGATGAGGCTCTTTCTGTAGTGCCTGGCATTATTCTAACAGTTTTCTTTTGGCTGTAAAATACTTTTTTGCTGTCTGCCAAGTTTCTCCATTAAATAATTCGGTATGACAATGATCGAATGGAAGTAAGAAAAGTAGACACATTTTAAAGTTTCTTTTTTTTTTCATTAGTGATGTGGCAGTCATAGCAAAGCTTGCTGAGCTTAGTTTAGGCATTCGTATTGAATATGTATCTTCTGATTTAGGCTCTTGTCAATTTGTAGGCCAAGAAATTTAGTTGCTTCTGCTTCTTCAATTGTTTTATCCTCATCCTCTGATTTGATTATGCATAACAATTGCTGTTATATCCTGATTTCCTTTTCAGGGTAAATATAACTTATATTGATAAAAATGGGAATAAAATACCTATTAGAGGCAAAGTTGGGGATAATGTCCTGTACCTTGCACATCGGTATGGAATTGAAATGGAAGGTATGTAATTATCAGAACAATGTTTTGAGTGATATAAAGGAGAAGTAATTTTACAAGAAAGCTTTCTATTAATGTACTAAATATTTTCGGGTATGAATTAAATGGTATTAACTTTCTATATCTCATTTGCTGCTGTCAGGAGCCTGTGAAGCATCATTGGCCTGTACCACTTGTCATGTATATGTTCTCGGAGATTTCTTGGAAAAGTTGCCTCCTCCAGAAGAGAAGGAAGATGATCTTTTGGACATGGCACCTTTTCTGAAGGAAAATTCAAGACTAGGTGAGCTAAGTGTATTTTAATTTTTTACCGGTAAATTGGTATACTTCAATCCTTTTTATCTGGTATTCACTTCTTGAATGGTATACTGAATACTGTCTGTCAGTAGAATTCAGTAAGTTCAGTAACTCTGCTGCACATTGAATGATCAATATAAATATAATAAAGGCATTTCTTTCTGACCAAGTGTAGCCTCATTGGCTTTTAAAAATGATTTGTGATAATTCCTGTGATTTTCTGAACAAGGGCATGAATGAATTTCAGAATATATGACTGTGTGATATTTAATTGTAGTTCCATCCAGTAGTTATGAACAGTATTTGAGGTAGGAGAAAGTGGAGAATGGCTGTTCAGATTTATAAATTGGCAATACAGTTGGTATCTTTAAAATTCTACACAAGCTACTTTCTATACATATTTTAAAGAGTGATTCTTTGGTGATAAATGCTTAATGGCACTGGTTAAGGTACAGAGATGATGTAATTGTGTCTGATCTATAAGGATATAACAAATTATGAATTACTGGTGAAGTAACAATACTACAAGAAATCTCAGTTCAGATAGTTGTTCCCAGCTGGTGTATGAACTAGGTACATCCTAAATTAAAGCCATAAACATGTTGTGGAGCTGAATCAATGTGGTACTTCATGTGGTGTTGTTAGACAACATACAACATTACTGCTATAATGATAATAGTATTTTTATTGTCTTGGACTGAAAATTTACCACAATTTTCTGTAAGGTTAATGGTTCAATTAATTTACCTGCATGTGTCTAGTACGGTGTTTTGTGCTACTGTGCATTACTAGGAGTTAGATTAATTCTTAGCCTTTTTTTTTAGGTTGTCAGATTATTTTGAAAAAGGAATATGAAGGAATGGAACTTCAACTCCCACAAGCAACTAGAAATTTTTATGTTGATGGCCACAAACCATCTCATTGAACAAGTGTAGTGTTGCAATATGATAGTTAAGTGGGCAGTGAGCCTGCATTTCTGTTTTATTGTTTATGCTGTGTGTGAAACACTTCCTAATAAATGGCTGAAGGAGTGGTTTAATATGGATGAAAAACAAATCTGATCTTTGTACAGTTGTGTTTATTGACTGTTGGTGTTATAGTAATGCCATTTCTGTTTCAATCTTTTTACAATAGAAGTGCAGTTGATATGTATTTAAAATAAAGTAAAAATGAAATGAATTAGCGTAAGATTTAAACAGTTACTTATTCTGGAGTTTACTGTAAATTGGAATCACTGTCTCACAGTAATTCTGGGAGTATGATACAGTGAGAAATATTTTTAGTATCAGCTATTGAGAGAGAAGACAGAAGATGTTAACGATTTCTGTAGAATATATATTAAATTAAATTAAATCCGTGGCATAACAGCTCCAGAGAGCCAAAGCAGACTAGCCTGACTGCTGGCCTCACGTTCACATGCCTAAGCAGAGGTGAACGATCATCCAACCAGATATAGGGTGACGTGTGGTCAGCACGACGAACCCCCAGCCACTGCTAGTTTTCCTGACCAGATTACGCTACTAATTGTAGCTCCCCAATTTCCTCACGATGCTGGGTTGGCACCGGTCCCATACACTGGTCGAAATCTCATGAGAAAATTTCTTCTCCCCCGAGACTCGAACCAGTGCGCATTCCGTATCACCGGTCCGAAGCATGATGCTTCAGACCGCACGGCTATGGCGCGGGACAGAATATATATATTTACTCTTTTGATATATTGTATATTCTTGACTTTAAATGTTATTATTCAGGAAACCATAAGAGTAGATTCTCATAATAGGGGTAGAAAGTTTATGGTGCTGGAGGTTCAGGAGAACTAAAGTTAAATGCCCCCCCCCCCCCACTTACTGTGTCAGTGTTTGGTTTGAGTTCAAAAAAAAATTATTTATACATGAAAGACTCCATTGTGCATGGATTTTTCACAGTACTTAGTATTGTCATTTCTTGGTGAGAGTTATTGACAAATTTTTAATTTGGTGAATAATGAAAAATTTGAGCCAACATTTTGCATGAAATTGGGCATTATTACTGTGACATAGGTCTTAAGTTATTTTTACATGTTTTAATGAACTTTGACTTTTTAATAAATCTGAACCTCTAAATTATTATTTCAGACGAGACTAACCCAGTAGGGCAATCATGTAATTTCAAGGCAAAAATTACTTTTATATACTGCTGAACATTTTATAAGTTCGTAAGATAATTAATAATGCTGTATTATCATTTTTGTTTATTTAGTCACATTATGTAAGTTGAATAGCTCATATAGCGCCAGATGGCAACTGTGAATTCAGAATGTGGTGTATGTGACTGTGCTGTAGTTTAATATAATATTCTAGCAGTAACCTGTACAGACTGATGATAACAGCAAGAAACATCATGATAATTGAAGCACTTAACGCCACAGAGGCTACACACACATGATAATGTAGCTTGGGCCACATTGGCACTGAATGTTTTAGTTGGTGTCTATGCCAGAATTCAGACACAGTTGAGCATTAAATGAGAGTTGGCAAGCATGATTAAGAGTGGTGAACTGAGAGAGGTAATGTTTCACTGTCTGACACATAAACATAAACAATTTGCTTCACCATCTAATAACACTGAATAAATTTATATCCTAAAAAAAGTATGTTTCTGCTTGTATTTAGATTTTCTATCCCTCTTCTGGCATCACGCAGTGCCAGAATGACATCCTGCAGAATTCTAGATCTGCCATGCTATTGTATATTCTATGTTTTAAACTAGCAACAAGTTGAACTGTGATGCCATCATGTTGAGATTGCTGTATATTTTGTACTATTTAGCTGTCATATTTTATAACAAATGTTGAAAAATAAAAGAATATGAATTACTAACCACCTTCAGAAGCTGATAGTCACTCAGCTGCTCAACAATGTTCTACCTTCTATGGAACCCAATAGTTCATTACTATTTCAACAAGAACTTGCCACTGAACCCTATCCTGAGCCACTTTAATCAAGTCCACACACTCCCACACCTTATTCTTTCAACATCCATTTTAATATCATCTTGTGAGACACAACATAATGATTCATTAAGCTGCCCCTTTCTTTCAGTATCAGAATGATAAAACTGTGCAGCATGAGGTGATGTTACAGGTCAGTTATAAAATGAAAAAACATTTTATGTATTATTTTATAAAATGTCATAAGTCCATATTTATATGTACAGTATGGCTGTATATGAACAATGACAATATATTTTTATATTGCAGTGTTCAATGGGTATTACACTAGTTTTCTTGTTCTACAATTAAAGGATACATTTGAATATTGGTATCTAATTCTGGGATTACAGCACTGCCCAATAATAAAGTAGCCAGAAATTTAAAGCAGGTTTAAACAATCTGCTATCTCAGTAGTTTATTTCTGCATTTCAAAATGATAAACAAAGCAGGACATACTCAAGGTGAGACTCATCATGTTGAAGGCACACTTCATATTGCTGTTATGGAACTGAAAGGTTCATTATCATGTTAAAGTAGTGTTATGTAGTATACTGTGCAGTAAATGTGTTTTCCCAAAGGTCCTATAGATTTTGTTGGTATTGTTTCAAAATAAAATCTCTAAGTTAGAAGGTGTGTGAGGTATGGACAGTGTAAAGGATGGGGGAATTATTTAGTGCCTGTGGAAGGTGCCTGTAGGAAATCCTGCCACAGTATGTCAAGGGTTGTCCTTGTTGTATGGGCTGTAGCATTATCTTGCTGAATAATCTAATCTAAGAGAAGATGCTTTTTTACCAACATGTGTATTGTATGTTATTTTTGAACTCAAAATTCACATGTTCCTCTAACTGACTTAAAAAACTGATGTCTCATTACAGTATTTTCTTACAGACAGAAAAACTTCTATACAAGTGTATTTTCTAACACATACATTGTGTTTATGGCTTCTTAAATCAACAGTAGGCACAGAAAAACTGATGAGTCTGACGTCAATGCTTGAAGCCCCCCCCCCCCCCCCCCCCACACACACACACACACACACATACGCACGTGCTGTCATCTTTTGGGCTACTTTATCCCGAGCCATGCTGCAAATTTTATATGTACACATCTTATAGAAAATATGTAACATCCAAATACATAAACACACTACTTTAATGACCATAGCCCAGGTTCAGTCACAATCACTGATTGACAGAGCATAGATTAAAACACGAATCCTAATGTCATGGAAGGGGAACTTTGAACTTCAAAATGCGAAGCATCATCTTTGTTTGGTAAAGACAATACTGAAGAAGTAGAGGTTGAGAAACCAAATGTGCTGCTATTGTTCTCAAATGTGAACGAAAGAAACAAGAATATAATAAATGCAAAAATCTGCAAAAGAAATTATATTTTATGGCCTTCATTACCATTACAAACCTAAAGATAAGAAAACGCCTATTTGGGAACTGAACCTGGGTCACCTGTACCAAAGGCATACACGCTACCAACAGAGATACACAAAAGTGAAATGAAAGAATGATTCTACTAGATTTACAAAGTAACAGTGAACAAAATGTAAAATAAGATTTTATTTTACAGGGAAATGGTGGAATGTCTACACCCAATATTTTGGCCAAGGAGTCAGAAGAGGGTCTACAGCCATGTTTTTTTTAACTTTCTCTCAGATGTAATATAGAGAGTGGTTGTGATTGTGGGGTGGGGGGGATATGAACATGGCTGGGCCCACCTTTGCATTTTTTTTTTGAAATGTTCATGGTTTACTGGATTTTATTGATATTTGGTACTACAGATGTTTACATATCTTACACCAACACCCTACAAACAGGAATCTAATAATTGTAAAACATAGACTACTTTACATAATGGATGGAATAAAATTTCAGTTTTCTCAGCAATAGCTGTAATGATTATATAAAAATAAGCATACAAACAAACTGTTAACACTATAAATGACACTAGTGCCGCATTTATAATGTTAACAGTTTGTATGCTTATTTTTATATTTCAATACACTACATGGTATGCAAAGTTTTAAATGTAATGATTCTGATTAAATTTCACAAATTTTTTACAGTTTAATACTAAATACTGATTATGCTGCATATTCCAAAAATTTCCCGGAACTTTTCTTTTGGTCAAAATGATATGAATATGAGAAATTTGTGCAATGTATTTTGCATTATTTATGAAAATGGCAGCTAAAAAGTTTTATTGCCATCTGTGGTATGGATCAAACTGCTAAGATTTATGTTCAGGATAGGAATAAGACCGTACCAAACTACTGATGCCACACTGTCACTCAGTACCCAGAACCATCATAATACAGGTGTCCACAAAATACTTATTTAGAGTTTATAAAAAACAATGCAATAAAACAAACAGGGGTATATTTATTAATAAAACTTATGCACTGGATTCTATATGAGCACCATGAGGATTGGCACAGCACAAATCTTTCAGCTGCATTGCAGAATGCATTTTATAGCATATTTGGAGTTATTTTTGTGATGTTCATCTGTGTATGACCTCATAAATAGTTATGAGATTTTATTGACACCTGTATGTGGGACTGCAATGTAAAATGTTTCTGCAACTATCACCCAGCAATAACTGTCCATTAATGAGGAGAAAGATCTGATCCGTCATACCCTTCAACCTCTCTTAGTTCAGGGAATGAGTTGCATTTGAATTCAGGGTTCATTTGCGTGCCCCGTCCACAGCTGTATGCCTGGGCAAACAGTTCAGAATTCTGTACCAAGTTGGTTACCCTGTAATATAAAGCAAACAAATTAAATCCATTAGCTATGTTTGTATGCTGCGCTTTGTTCTGACACTTTATTTTTGAGTTATAATCTTTGTTTGCAGAATTATAACCTCCTATGAACTTTCATTCTGTATCATAAGTTTCTCCACTCAAACCATCATTTTAATCTAATTAATAATAAGAGTACTGGTTTTTGTGTTAGAGTAAATCATATATGTTGCATGCTGACATTGGGCTAGTTATGCATTTCAAATTTACATACAAATTTGTTGGAGCAGATTTTGAATCATATATTCACATAACATTTTGCAGGATGCTACTGAGTGGCAGCAACTTGCCATCGTGGTTAGTAATAAACCATCATGTTTCTTGAATAAAATTTTTCTTGGATATTATCCATCGTCTATCTCCGGAGATAGGGATTAGCTCTTTCTAGTGGGCCCAACTGTGTAGGAACCTGAAGACGGAGATAGAGTCCCATCTCCGAAACGTCGTTTTACGTTTTATATTTACTAGACGATGGATAATATCCAAGAAAATTTTTATTCAATTGACTCTTCACCATCGTCAAGAAGTTTTAGATTTGATATCATGTTTCTTAACTAGACTGGAAAGGTGTAATCCATACCAGAACACAGTTTCCACATGTGTTATTTGCATTTTTTCATTCAAAAAACACATAAGAAAGTCAATTTTTGAACAGTAAAATATGTACTAACTGTTCAGGAAAACAGTATACATAGGAATGACCTCTTCTTACCTAAGGAATGGTGGCATTTGCTCACTCTCAAACATTTGGATGGTATAGTCCAACATACCTCCCTTGGTACATAACTCCTGTAATAAATCATTTCTTGCATCAGATTAAATCAATCTTTAGTGTCAAATGTGCCTTGTGCTACTAAGCTGCATCCAGAACTCACCTGTGCTACTAACATATGATACAGCTTGTCATGATTCATGTCTAACCATGGCAGAAGAGGCTCTGACCCAGCATTTCTTTTGAATGTCTTGTAAGATAATTGCAGCGCACTGCTGTCAGCAAAGCGTTCATTCATAGACTGGGATGGATCCACCTATAGAAGCAATATAATTCTTTACTTGTTTGTCTCAATCCTTACATGACCAAACTACAGACTATGCTAGAATTTCTGTGTTGTTTCATGAAAACTGAGCAACAGAAGAGACCAAAATAAGAAGCACAAAGTGTTAAAAATAACATATTATCCATGGCTGTCCAATAAGAAACATACATGCATTTAGATGACAAAAATAACTGACATGGAGTTTATAAGTTACAGAGTAAACTTCTCTGTTATTCATAATAGCTATATACTAGTGACACTTCTAACTTCTAATATTGTTCAGTCAGTATGCATAATTAACAACTAATAACTGACAGTCTTGTAAGTGATGTTCCTTGGTTGCATTGTGTATATTTTCTTTTACTACAATCACATAAATAAATACCTGGTAAGTAAAGATTTCATGTTTGTGGTTAGTCCATGACTTTTCAAATGAGTAAGCCATCTCATCACACTCCTTGATGGTATTATACTTGTACCTTGTCACATCAGACAGCAGGTTTGAATCCTTTCCATTTGTTCCATACTCAATCCCTGCAAGAACATCAGTCATTTCCAGTACTAAGTGCTTAATAAAAAACGTTAACAATAAAACTAATTGCTGCAGAATATATACTCATAATGAAAAGAGGTGAGAAAGCAAAGAATGAGGCCAAAATGAAAATGCCTGTGAATCATAGTCATTTATAAAAAGACAGAATATATTTTTGCTTTGGTTACTTCTAGCAGCCTTTCAGGTAACAACATTCATCCATGCCTTATTTTATTGTGAGGAATGTTAGAAACAAATTATCTGAATATGGGTTAAAACCAAAGAGATAAAGAAAATGCTTGTCTGCAGAACTTTTTGCATTCTGGTAATGCATAGTGGTATATCACATGGGCACCTGCTTGTCATAAAGAACAAAAATAAATGGTGAGATTTCAGGTTCTCATCATGGTGAATATGAAGATTGACTGTCTTCTGGAATGTTGCACTATGTAGTGATGGAGGCAGTAAGTACCTCTGAAACGGCAAAGTTCTGTCAGACTACACACCTTAACATCCCAGAAGACAGTCATCTTCAACAAAAATAACTACTCACCAAAGTGTTTGTGAATAAAATATTTTAAATTAATAAATTATGCAGTAAAATTCAATCCATGCTAGTGGCTTTCATGTAAAAATTCAATATTGTCTTTCCTGACATTTTGAAACTTTTATTTATAAACATAAAATTTAAAAAGTATTGCCCCTTACCTGTCATCACATCAAAGTTTAAAAATTACTGACTATCTGACATGAGACTGCAGTGAAGAAAACAGGTGATATCAGTATTTAAACTGTACACTATATTGTTGGGAGGAATTAAGTCTGAGAAGTTAAGAAGGCAGAAATTGATACAAACAGGAAATATACTATTCATGGTGTAATGGAAAAACAGCACCAAGGCTTAGTATTATTGTTTGCTGGTTAATGGGGCTGTTATTATTACAATTCTGTCATCTAATTTAGCACAGGTTCTGTTTGTTTCACTATCTTTGTTCATCAAGAACTCTGGGTTTACATGTTCTGAAATTGCTTTCATCCTTTATCAAGTCAAACCTCTTATTGCATAAATAAATTTTAGTAGCACTGCAATTCATTGTCTTCAGGTTTGAATATAAAAACCAATCTTAGGTGTTTTCATGTTTCTTTAACATGCTGATTGCAGGTGCCTAACTATTTGTGGTGTTTAAGCATGATTTTGTTGGTATTTATGCTGAACTGTGGCTTAAATCAGAACATAAGTTTGATGGTTCTTGCACTTAATATTATATGGTTCTATCAACCTCAAGAAAAATAAAAATTTGCAATGAAAGGGTTAAGAGATCTTTTGTATACGACTTGAGATGTTCAGGTTGAAAGTACAAAAAGAGAATTTAACATTTAGCCAAAGTGTCATGGTTATATGAGAATGCATGTTGGATCTGACCAGCATTATAAGGAAATGTCTTTGACCCAAATCTCTTGATTATATAAGTATTTCTGATAAAATTCATTATTAGAATGGGGATATTTATTTTAAGAAAAACTAATTTGGATGTGAGATGCAGATATGTACTGGAAAAATAAATCCTTAATCAAGTTTTTTGTTTTTTCTCATTTCTGTTTCATTGTATCCCTGTGTACATACATACCTGTGATGTCAAAGTGGTGTGTTATCTGGCGGGCTAAGTCATTGCCAACCCGAGCTTTGAAAATGTAGTCTGGCAGATCAGGTATGGATTGTGGAGACCCAATCAGCCCAAATGGGATCACTACCACATATAACACAATCAGAGGAAAGAAACATGTTATGAAGACAACTGTATGTATTTAAGAATTTGCTTCCAAAGAAACAAACTGCAAATAAATTAAATTTTCATTTTACTCACCAACAATGTTGAGTTGATATATAGCAAGAGCTTGGGTGTCATAGGGCAAGAGAAAGTATGACCAACTGAAAAATAAATTTCCTGTTTCATTTATTTTTGTCAAAATCAAGATGCAAGAAGTTTGTTACATAGCAATAACACTATTTTTCATTTTTAGAAACAAATGTTCAAGTACTTAAATGTAATAAAGTGGAGAGTAAGTAATACGTTTTAATTTTTAGACAAAGAAATAAAGCTTCAAAATGTCAATAAAGACAATGATATTTCAATCTCCATTATTAATTTCAAACGTCTATATTTTTGTATTTTATGAGAAAAGGTGCTGGTACATTTGTGGACTACCAGATAGAAAGACCTGCATATCAGATTTTGAAAGTCAAAGTCACATAAATTAAATTAATGATGTCATAAATGTTCCACATTTAATATACAGAAGTGACTAATTAGCCAACAAACTTATAGAGTAGAGTCCAGTTTGAGAAGCTTGGTAGTCACTCCATTAGTTGAAACATTCCCATGTTTTATGGAACCTGAAGGTTCTTTATTTTGTTCACAGGTGACTGTCATTGAACCCTGTCCTAGATCCAGATGAATCTAGTCCTCACCCTCATATCTTAAAATACATTTTAATACTATCATTCCCTCATAGCTTGTATGTCTTTTCCCTGTAGGTTTCCTGACTAAATTATATTTTATGAATTTCTCTTCTATCCATGCATGCTAAATGCCCTGCCCATCTTACTCTCCTTATTTTAATCATCATGGATCTGCAAAACTAGATTTGTGAGACATTACAGAATACTGTGCCTCATTTGAAACTCTGAAAATTCATAATGAGAACTATGAACTATACTTACATGGTGTTTGTAACATTTGGTTCAGTATTGTAGAGAGAATACATGCTGCGTCTATACCGTCGTACCAGCTGCACTGAATTCTGGAGGTAGCTACCAGAACTAATATTCACTTCTGACAGCTGTTCATTCAGCAGGTATGAATTATCCAGGAAAGCTACGCCTCCATCAGCAATTGGAATCAGCTGTTGTAGCTTACTGGTGAGATATGAGCGTGAAAAATCATCCAGCCACTCAGCTTCTTTGAACTGTTCCTGAAGTATGATCTTCAGCTGGGTGAATAGTGTCTGAAGCTCTAGCGTCATAGCATTTAGTTGCTCTCTGGTAAAGGTGGAAAGGTAGAGTGCAGATGACACATCTTCCAGCAGACCACTGGCCACCTTGAGGCAGTAGTCCTTGCGATTGCAGGGGCTCTGTGTTTCCACTAGATCCACATAGAGGTCATGTGCAAACATTGCAAGCAGTGCATTGTGCATGTTCATCCTGCAGAAGAAAATATATGAGTCAGAGAAGATATCACACCTTCCAGTAAACCTGTAGCCACTTTGAGGACAGTAATCCTCACAACTGTAGGGACTCTGAATCTCCATCAGATGATCCACTAACAGGACATGTGCAAACATTGCAAGTAGTAAATTGTGCATCTGCTGTTTCCTGAACACTCATGATTTCACTGATTTACTCCCACTGTTCTGGTAATTCTTATTCAGTTCACATACTTTATACTTCACTTAAATGAGAAATAGTCCACAAACAGATAAGAAATAACAGTAGTTTCACATTCAAACATCTTGACATATCCTATATCAATGTATTTTGATCTACAGGAAATAAAGTATTATTATTATTATTATATTGTCTGAAAATTCTTGACTAACACATAATTAAAATTTTATTTTCATAACAAAATCAATATTATAATTTATGTTATGAACCGGTTTTACTAAAATGCTTCTTGTTAAGCACCTGTTCTCTTTCTTATTATCTGACCCACATGTGTTATTAAAATAAACCACTTAAAATGTATAACGTAGTTTTAAAGAAATATGCCAAATAAACTGTTAACATTTAGCATTATTCTCTTAGAGGAATTATTAGTACAATCCAAGGAAATCTGTAAGTACTCTACCTGTTCTTGTTGTCTGTTTTGAATAGAATACTGAGTTTATCAAAGAGACTGTCAAAGTAGGTATTAAAGTATAGCTGGACAGTGGTGTGTAAATTGACACTGTCACCCACCAGTGCACTTAGAAGTGTCTTCCAGTCCACCTACAAACAAACATGTCACACAACATAAGAGGAAATATCTTTGGATCATTTCAGAATTGTGACTGTTAAAATAGGTCCATTAGATCTGTTTAATATAGTAAGGATACTTGATAGCTGTACTGGCAGCACTGTACAGCCTTTCTGTTAAAGGGATCTGTGCATCAGTTTCCACAATTCCTAGTCCCATCAGAACAGCCACCAAATAACCTCACTGTATAACCTTCTCATTTAAAATAGTAATTGAAACTCTTAGTACTTATTCTTCCTGTTGGTAAAGCAAATTAGTCTGACAGCTGGCCTTGATTGTGTGATACACAGATCTGTATGTCATGTGGTATGAAATCATACAGAAAATAAACACACAACAAGGAATTACTTAACATTGCAGTCAAGGTAAAGACTCCTGCTTTATATTTGGGAAGTCCTGGGTTCAAATCTTGGTGCATACACTAGCTATCTTAACTAGGTTCTTTCCTGGTTTTCATTAATAATATCAGAAAAATGTGAAGATAGTATCTTAAATTAGGCCACAACCTCTTAATTCCATATCATTTTCAATTTGTTAGTCATTAATCATCCTATGTAGTCTGATATACTGACAGTGTCATTAAACAAACCATAAATAAATAATACAGAATCTAATACCCCTGACTTGTACTTGGGTGGTATTCAGCTCACAACTTCTGACAGGTTCATATTGTGGCCACCCTCAGTCCTCAGTAAATGACAATCCTGCACTTTGAAACAAGCTGAGCCACTTACTCTCCCAATCTTTCCACTTCACTGTGCATAACCATCCTTTCATCTTATTCAGTGCTAAATCACTTGTATCATTGATACCACTGATAGAGTGTTATTATAATAATATTTATTTCTCAGTTGCTGAGTGCAATTTACACTGCTACCGAATCTTTTACGTTCCTGTTTCTGTCAGACAATCGCCAAAGCAGTATCTAGAAAAGAAAAGAACAGGCCACAACCCCTATATGGAAATGTTAACCTGACAATTACCTGGGAAGTCAGGAAAACCATGAAAAATCCCAGTTAGGATGGCTAGCACCAGTTGAAATATGAATCACATACCTCTTGAATGTAAGGTAAATGTTCTACTAGGCTGTGTCTCTTTGGTAGAAATTATTACCACTTTTACTGGTAAATTTCACTAAAGAGTATACACTTTAGTGTCACATGAATTGTATGTCTGTTCATAAATGTGCAATAAAATCACTCAAAACATCCCAAGAAAATCTAATATTTCAAGAACATATCACAGTAAATATCTCAACAAAGCCTGAACTCAGTCCAACTTCAGATATTTTGTGTATCATCCAACCCATCTACACACATTAATCCATTTCCAAAAGGCCTTCTGTAATTCATATCAAAGGAAGAATAGTTTTAAAATTTATACTATATATCTCACCATGACACTATTTTGGTACCATACTTGATTTAGATTATTTAAAGAAGTGAAGTAATTATGTGATTTCATTTTAAAGCTTGCTTTGCTCTAGGCACTGTTGTTGCTCATACCACATACCAGAGGGTATTTTGCCTGAAGATCATCAACAGATAAGCTCATAAACTGCTTTGACAACAGAATGTGCCTCATTTCTCCTGAGGATGGCAGTTCCTGCAAAAATTAACACACAGGCTATTGTTAACTGTACAGAGCATAATATTTATAAGACCAATAATATCATAAAAGAAGAAAGTCTGTGATTTATACTGGTCATCTACTGTCGTTAGGACAGTGAAATCTAGGGAGCTACAATAGGCTGCTCATGTGGCTGGGGTAAAAGCAACAAGAAATGCACTGCAAATGTTCACTTGGGTAACCAAAAAAGGAGATGGCAGGGTAACATTAAACTGGATCTTAGGGAGATAGGTTTGTGAGGACTTAATGTAGATGGAGCTGGTTCAAGATTGAGTCCAGTGGTGGACTTTGGCATTACCAGTACTGAACATTTTGGTTCGGTTACCACAGTGTTAGTCTGTTCTCAGTAATCCAAAGGTGTGAAAGGAAGGACATATTTTATAGGTTTTCACTTTTGTCATTTTCATCTTCCAATGGGGAATTCTGTTGCTACAAATAAGGCTCCAGTAACCAAGCCATAGCAGTATAAATATAAATCTAGTGCAGAGGAAATTAAGTAGCAAATTGTAACTTATTTTAGCACCAAATTATTAAGCAGGATAAATTTCCTTCATATACCTATTGTAGATTCTCCATGACTTTATACAACACAAAGGAGCTTCACATGACATCTACACCAGTAGAAAATAAAAATCTGAAAGCTACTACATGTGGTCAAATGTTTCACATACCTTCATTTTTTCACCAACTTTGAGGTATTTTAATCCAAAGGTCCAATTTCACTAACACAAAAGCCTGCCATTAGACCAACTGCAACCCGGCTCAATTCAGTTTTCATATCAAGAACCTAAAAAGACCCATTTTAATATTTTCCTCCCATATGCCCTTATTGTTCTTCCAAGTTGCTACTGTTTTTTATCTAACCATGCAAAAATTCTGTTTCTTGCTTCTCTTACCTAGGATATTTGCCCACCCATTACAACCTTTTTGATTTAATAGCCCTAAATATACTGTATTAGTGGAGGATAATAAAACATAAACATCTGAAACAATAACAAAATTGGTTTATATAGTTTTCCAATTGGTCAATGAAGACAGCTGTTAACACTAAGACAAGTCTTCAAATTGAAAGTTTAGGTTAACAACAGATGTAACCTGACATTCAAGGCGAAATTACAAACAAACAAACAAACAAAGAAACAAACAAAGAAACAAACAAAGAAACAAACAAACAAACAAACAAACAAACAAACAAACAAAAAAGAGAGAGAGAGAGAGAGAGAGAGAGAGAGAGAGATAACAAAATTTCTTAGAGTTCAGGTTCCATTCACGCTCAGGATGTGCTGTCTTGTCAATAGAGGCCTTGCTGTTGACTGATCCACCATGCAAGGAGTTTTAACAATCAACTAAAAATTCAATGATCAGTGTGAAACAGAAACCTTTACAGTGTTATCTTTAAAGGGACATAATGTATGACTAAGAAAATTGGTAAGAGAAAGAATAACACAGGCAGCAACTATATATCCCATATTCTTAGCAATAACAGTCTACACGAATAATATTTTAAGCAAATGTTACTTTTTAAACTTTGAGAATTTTAGTACCATATTAAGACCGTATATGGTCTTGCATCTTAACTGATTAAATATAAATTATATTTTTACTAACATCCAGTTTCACTTGTAGCTTTGTTTTTACTCATCCTGCATATAAGGTGGTCTACCTGAGGAAGTATAAGCTTTACATAAAATATAGTATGAGAATGTATTCCTTACTCTGAGGTGATGTAAAATCTCAAACTCAATGAAGAACCTAAGATCTTTTATGTGCTGTGCCTCATGGAATGGTTCCAGATCCATGAACATGCCCAGTTCCTTGAGAGCCTTCTCTGTAACATTCATGTACTTCCCATAGTCTCTCTGCAACAGACATAGCATAACAGAAAATAAGACAGCCATTACATCTATGTTCAGTACAGCAATGCTACTGCAATAAAGAGGAGCAGGAGAATTGTTTTTTTGTTTTTTTAGAATTTCTGCATAGTCATACAAACATATGCTTCTTTTACAATGTCCAGATATACAACGAAGTAATCAGTATTAATCTATAATAGCAGCAGAGAGAGTCTCTGAAACTATGGAAAATCATTCCATACTAAGATGGCAGAGTTTTTCTTGAAAAGCTTAGTCACTGAGGGTGTCAAGAAATTCCCCGCCTCTTATGAAGCATGAAAGTTCAATTGCAATGTTCAGAATAGCTTGCCATTGGATTTTATCTTTAAAAATATTAATCCACTCCACATTTTCAAACCCTATGTCTTGAAGACAATTTCATTGTAAGAGATTTTATAGCATACAAGTCAGAGAAGAAGGGCAACAAAATATATCTTCTTTTCTGCATGCAATAGGAAAAGAAGATGTTAAAAACTGTTTGTGTGTCATGCAATTTTGTACTACCATTCTTTATGAAAAGGATATTTGATCATATCACTATTTTATGTGGCATTCCAACAGTATCATATTACTTTTTTCTTTTAACTGCACACTTGCAATTTGTACAATTAATGTGCATTCAAACATATTCATAATAGAATGCTCACATTTTATATCCATATAATATGTAATGTAAAGTAATGTAGAGTAATGTAAAATTTCAATATATATCATGTATTTTAAAAAATTACTATCATACAGAGCAGATACATGGACATAGGAAAAATAAAACTACAAGCAGCTGAAATTAAATTCATGAGGGCAGTAGTGAACAAAGCAAGGAGAGATAGAATTGGAAAAACATACATTAGGGGAGAGCCCAAGATGGAGGAAGTACAGAACTGAATCATGAGAAATAGAAATAGGCAGTTTGGATATGTTAAAAAATGGCTGACCATAGAATACTAAAAATATTATTGAAAATGAAGATGAGTGGAAGAAAACTCAGGGACAGAATATGCCCACAATGGATGTACCAAGTTAAAAGAGATATAGAGAGGAGAGGATGAAACTTGAAGAGGGTAGGTGAAATGCAAGCATGGGCAGACAGAGACAGTTGGTGACTCCTATGCAATTTTTGACCCAGAATTGTGGAAATGACTTTAGGAAGGAGAAGAAGAAAATAATATACTCTGAGAAAACTGAAAAGTAAACCACAATATTTAAAGCAACGCTAAGAGACAAACAAAGTTCAAGGCACGTGAAAACAGAGAGAGAGAGAGAGAGAGAGAGAGAGAGAGAGAGAGAGAGAGAGAGAGAGAGAGAGAGTAGATCTAGGAGATACTAACAAATAGGGAAATGGAATTTGCATAACATGAGGCTCCATAGTTGACCATCAAATACTGTTAAAATGTAATTTCCATGGAGGATAAAAACAAGAAATAGAACATGTTGCTTTGAAAATGTTTGGGATCAACAAACTTTGCAAAACCAAGTAGGTAGGACAATAATATTCAAATGGATCTTAGAGAATATGATGTGAATTGAATTGGCTTAGGACAAGTCTAATGATAGGCATTTGTTCTGATACTGATGAATCATTGGATTCCATTATACCACAACATTAGATGTAATGTGGATACAGCGAAACATATTTTTTAAAATTTAAATAATTTTATAACTCATGAATGGCTGGACTGATAACATATCTTCACTACTGCATTTTATTATACTTCATCTACAAAGTGAACAGAAACTTACTGTGCATGCTAGATATTTGTTGCGGTAAACATCCTTGAGATTAACATTCCCTTTTTCCTGAGCAACAATCTGGGTCTTGCACTGGGCAACAAATGTAGACTCAGACTGAAACTTAGACTGGTGGGATGGTGCAGTCAACTTTAACAAGAACCTGGATGCATTGTGGACATCAACATCCAGCTGCACATCGAACAGTGGGGCACTGAAATAATAGGATTTATTACTTCTCCACTTACAAGACGGATGCGTTGCTGTAAGATGCAGCTTAAACGAAAACCTAATTTTTCATAAGAGAATTGAATTCCATTCGAGTTTTAGAAATTCACATAAATTGTTAAAATAGTTTTATGTAATGTTATATTAACATTTTACAAGAGATTGCCTCCAGCACCATCAACAAACACCATGTCATTGTTTGCCATGTTGCCTGCTACTGATCATACAACCATATTAAAGTCAGAACTAAAACCACATAAATAAAGATGTAGTAAAATCTTCATCTGCTTTAAAATGAAAATGCATAATACAGGAGCTCATAAATAGAGATAAGATTAAATATAAAAATTATCACTGCATGTTATTATACCTGTTCAGTTGAAAAAGCTTCACCAGAAGGCTGGTGAGGTTCAAATTTAGATTTCCTACTGCCCAGCCTGTATGACTGTACATCTTGCCAACACTGTCCAGCACCTTTCGAACTGCAACATGAAAATTAGGACAGCCAGTACTACCTGCTTAACTTCTTTGAGAATAACTTCTGAGGTTTGATTAATTCTTAGGTTATTTAACACTGTTATTTCAGCAGAGATTATCTAGCATCAAACTTGCTGGAAAGATAATTATGCATTTTAATTGATAAATATCTTGAAGTAGACACTTTGGTCTTATATCATGGTACTACCCACTTAAATTCTAAATTCATGCCTCCTGAATATACGTACAGAACATTACTGTTACACCAGCGTGCTTGTTCAGTGAATTTATTTTAATAAAACTGTATATTGCTAGTTCTTATCATGACAGAGGTGTTTGTGATTTCCCTCAGGATTGCTACAGTACCTGAAAACAGGCCAGAATTTTCAAAATCTTATTTAATACCTCCTTCCCATCTCATTTAGTGCTCATTATCAAATAACCTAGGAATCAATTGTATACATTCACTGAGAACACCATTCACAGAGGGTCCTGGAAGGGCAGATATAACCTTACTAAAAACATTTTATGCTGTTCATTTTTTCCTGTAAAAAAACACAGTTAAGTGACATAAATCAGTGGATTAAACATGTTCAACTGTGTGGGAGTTGAAAGAAATCATTTTGAACTGTCAAAATAAAATGCTGCATTGATTGTAATTACAAGGCAGTTTACTTTCTACAGTAACCATACTGAATTATTCATCTTTACTACTGACCTTCTTGTAAGCGAGATGTCTTATTCATGATGGAATCATACATCAAACATTGATCATAAAAATTGCTGAATTTTTGGAATGCTTCAGAGCTATGCACACCAATCCGTTTCACAGCACCTGTAACAACAGAGAACCTTAATTTCGTCTCTGATGCTGAATACTAATGTCAGAATGAAGTTCAATTACCACTGCTTTGCTGTGAGACTAAGACAAAATTATGTAATATGATGATAATCTGGAAGTATGAATTAATGAGGAGATAAAAATATAATTATTCATTTTGAATAACCAAGTATTTTCATATTTGAAATGAAAGAAAGCATAAAAATATGCCAGGCATTCAGAATGATAGGAAGTTGCTGATAGCCACACAATCACATTTTAGCACACTCCTCACTGAGATTACTGCACCATTGCCATTTTCTGGCATCTTCATGTTGGATGTAGGAAACCAGTATTTCAGGATAGTATACACTGATTTATGGACATAGCTGTGCAAGTCATCTGTGTTGCTTGGCAGCTGGTATGGGGCCTGGCATTTTCATACAGCACCAACACTTTTGTGTCCATTTATCTTTGTGCTATTGTTAGATTTTCTGAAGAAGTGTGAGCTACTGTGCAGTCACTGATCCCCTAACAACAACTTACAGAGTGTTGTGTACTATTCCAAAAGACCGGTTTACTGCATCCATCAGGAAGATGGCAATGGTAAACTGACCTCAGTGAGGAGTATGTGGAGTATGCTGAAGTGTTACTGAGAGGCTGTCATAATCTCTCAGCTTACATTCCATGTATTGTAAGAGTGTTTAGAAATTAGTTTACATTCTGTTTTATCTGTCAGAGATTTATCAGTTTATTTCAAGACCAGTTAAGTGCTGGGTCAGAGATAAATTTAAATAACAGGCATGTTGGTTTTATTTAGCCATCATATCAATTCTTATTAGATGGTAAATAAACTTCACAGTTGATACAACCATTGTCCAAGCTTTTGAGAACATGAATCAGTTGATATGTCTCTATAAGAGATCTATTTAATTTAAAATTGATGGCTGTTAAATAATATCTGGTACTGTGCTATTCAAGACACATATGAGGGTAATTCAGAAATTACTGGGACTCACATTGTAGTAGAGTATTCCAATCTTTCATTAATACATACTAGCAATCCTGGTCCAGACCTCATGCTGAGGGTCATATTGAAGAAGATTTCTGTTGTCCCTCAGCCCACCACATGCATATTCATAGAAATCTTCACATGGATCTGCAGAATGATTCATCATACTCAGCATTCGACTGGCCACAACCTTACACGTACTTGATGTGCAATGTGAAATTTTCTCTGTAAATAAATGAGAAAACAGACTATTACATCAATTATAAATAAATATGTGACTGATGGGATAAGAGGAAACAACACCAGATTTTATTTTGAAATTTCAATACTTGTAAATGATGGAACAGATTTTGAAATTGAAACACTGGCCTGAATAGATGGTGGATCATATGCTCAGTCTCCTTTAACACAGACAATGATGAAAGATGCATCCATGAGGCTCATTCCTTACAAAGGAAGATATATGAACTTTAAAAACATTTCTTGAGATACATTTCTCAGTTAGTAGAACACTTGTAGTATATTTATAATTTAATTAATATGGAACAACTGTAGCTAAATTATGGCACACATTTCTGAAGATCTATTAATTCAACAACTAACCTGGTTCAATAGTGGCATTTACAATGATCTTTTGGCTCTTATCTGATGGCGTTGGAATGGATGTCTCACCAGATGGACTGTACTGCGTTGACATGACTGAAAGAGTAACACCAGCTGTTGCTGCTGTTGTATTAGCAATAGCACTCTTTTCTCCAGTAACAGTTGCGTGAATTAGCACATTTCTTGTAGTTGAAACACTACTAATGTTTTTAAGCTGTGAAATGGTGGTGGACTGTGATAATAAGTTGTCAGTGATATCAGTAACAGGTGTGATAGTAGAATTTGTAGTAGAATCAGCAGAAGCATTACTTGTTACAAATATAGAAACAGGTTGAAAATGAGAACCTGTACTATTGGAAGATGCCAGATTATCAGTGGTACCAGTAGTAACATCAGCAGGCGTTGTTGATCTGTCTATAATAGTGAGCTTAATAGTAGCATTGCTACTATGAGAGGTAACATTATCATTAGTTGCAGTAGAAGCTGACAGGTTATTGACTGTAGAACTACTTCCAGTAAATACTGTAGTTGATGTTGTTAAATCATTAACTGGAAGGTTTTTGGTCTCATCATCACTGCTGTCAGAACTTGATGTAAGATGTTTCAAAGTAGAAATCTTTGGATGTTTTGAAATATCATCTCTCTCAAGGAAAGTGGTAGATGTGGCTGATTCAGTAACTGGTATATTTGTACTCCAAGAAACTGAAGACTCAGTTACTTTCCTCAGGGTAGATCTTGTGACTGAGTCTGTTGTCTGTGTGGATAATTGCTGCTGTGTTGGTTGATTTTCTGGTTGAGGAATTTCTGTTGTGAATTTCGTTTCTGTACTCTCAGTAGAATGTACTGCATGTGTTGTTTTGTACTTCAGCAGAGGATCTACTGCGGTTGATGATTTCAGTTTTGATTCTAGTAGATGCTGTGTCTGGGGAAATTCTGTGATTGACATTGGAGTTTCTGTAGTTAAATGCCAATGAACAGGTACTTCAGTAGTTAATTCTGATTGTTCAAATTTGTCTACATATGGTGTTGTATATTTCACTGGTTGTTTAGAAGTTAACACCATTTGGACTGATTTGTCATCAGGAGTTTCTTCTACTTGTAAAGACTTTTGTATAGTGGTTGTTAATGGCTGTTTTAATTTCAGAGAAGTAACTGGACTTGTTGATGTTGTAGTGTATTCTACCAATCGTATCAGAGGACTTTCAGTAGTTGTTATTGCAGCATACCTTTCTAAATGTGTCAAAGGCTTTTGTGAAGTGGCTGCTGATGATAAAAGGATTATCTGTTGTTTCAGAAAATTTTCTGTGGTAGCAGTACTAGCATAATTTTCTTGTCTTGTCGGAGGGTTTTTTACAGTGGTTGGTTTTGTTTGGCTTAATTTATTAGTATTGATGGTTTCTGTTGGTTCAAAGGCAACCAACCGAATCAAATGCCTTTCGGTCGTTGCTGATGTTGCTGTGGATTGTGTTCTCCTAATAGGATGATGTATGCTAAGTGTTATGTTCTTATGTTCTTTAAGATGAGTCTTCATAGTTGTTTGTTGCTCAGGTTCAGTAACTGGATGCTCTGTGTCCAGGTTTGGTGTATATCGTTTGTCACCATATTTCTGAAAGCATGTAAACAAAGCAATCATAAAAACATAACAAAAAATAGTTCAATGACATGAAAATTATAATGTGTTTATTTGAAGTTTTTGACTCAAACTTATCCCAAGAGCACATAATTAAGCTACGGACATTCTGTTGCAGGGCAACCTGCATACACATACACATCTTTATTACATTCCATGGATCCATAAGTTAGCCAGAAGGCAAAATATGTGAAGAAAGTCATAATAATACAATACATATATACAAGTTCAATCATACTATTATAAATATTTCACATAATATAAGAAAAGGGGTTCATATAAAGTTGTGATATGTTACAAATAAATCCACCTATTATATGCAGTAAATAAATTATACTACCCATTTATATTACATAGATAAGAACACATGAATATTATGACTTATTTGTAAACATTAGCAATTCATCAACAGATCAAAAAGAGTGTGTAATTAAGTATATTTTCAATGCTACTTTAAATCTTGCTTTTTTATTGATAAGACTTGTGAGACTAGATGGTATAATGTTGAAAATTTTGATGCCAGCTCATTATTAACTCATCTGAAAACATGAGAGGTTGGCATTTGGTTTATGAAACTCATTATTATTTCTTGTGTTGACACTGTGTATATTGGAACTAACATGAAAATGTTCTTGGATATTTACAATGACATTCATTAAAGAGAATATTCATTCACATGGAAGAGCTAATATCTCTAATCTCTTAAACAGACTTTATGAATTTCTATTTTTGACACTAGCCTTTAATATAACAAATTCATTTTTTAAAGTAAATATGTTCTTGCTATTATATGAATAACTCCCCCCCCCCAATTATCCATACTTCATTATGAAGTGAAAATAGGCAAAAAATACCGATATCAGTGTGTCAATATTGCTGACATGCAACGTAGATCTAACTATATAATATATTCCACTTAATATAGGTATCAGTTTATCAATATTTGTCCAATTTATGTGGTTATCAATTTTCAAATCTATAAATTTCATATTTACCGACTCTTTTATATACTTTTTATTAAAACTAATAGATATTAATAACATATAAAGTTGTAAATTTTTAACATGTTAAGTTATGTTAGTGATAATAAGATTTTCAGACAGATAGGGTAATGGTATCCGATGGTCAATAGTTTACCGGCACATGAATCAGAAAGACTGAGAACCACTGTTCTAAATAAGTAATTATTAATGGATAAAAAATATCCCCGACTTACACTGTGATGTGGATAAGTTTCCTTTTCATTGGTTGGCTTCCACGTTGTCCAAGCAATCACGAGAAGGATTATGCACAGGGCCAGGAAGATGAACATGGTTAGAACACATGTTCGATATGAGGTGTCCCGCTCTGCTTGCTTCAATGCTTCCACTTCTTGCACTGTGTAATCACCACGAGCCATTGTGGTAATTCACAAAATTAATGCTATTGAACATAAAATAAACTATTACAATTATGCTTATCTGCATCTATGAGTTGATCATTCAACTCTAATAATCAGTTCCTTTTATGTTCATCTAAGCTACATGTTCAATCTGTCTCAACCATTCATCTTCTGGTATAAATAGGGGAAAGACAAATACCGGATCCAACAGAGTAGATGCCCCCCCCCCTTTATACCTGAAGACGAAGAATGATTGAAATTGTAACTGACGATGAAGTTAAATTTTTTTAAAAAACCCTCAATAGAGCAGTACCATCACAAAGGGCATTTAGAGAACTCAGTATTGATCGTTTATTCATTCATTATATAATTCAATCAACTAACAGCAGACATTTGCAGGTGAGTGAGCTCTGAGGTTCTCACGAAGGCGAGTACGAACATGACTGCCCTCTGGGTAGGTGCGTCGTGTAATATGGCAGAAGCCCACATGACACAACCCAGAAGACAACCGTCTTCATTTGTACGTGAATTAACGGTTTGTCTAGTGTAACGAACGAATTCATGGCAGTCATAATTACTCATTTCATGGAAGAGCTTTACTTCCATGGACCATTTCAAAATGAATAAGTTTTGTCACTTTAATTTTTCTTATGTGTGCCATTCATAATTCCTTCTGCCGAGCGCAACTGCTAAAATGTATGTACGCTTTTATACAGTTTTGTTTTACTTCAATGCCTCAGACAAATAACACGCATTGTTGACTTCCTTGTTGGCTTTTCTCCATTGAGCAGCGCTTTGCAGCGGCAACACTAGACTTTTAATTTGCAATCACCCGGTTCGAATTCGGGCTGGGTTATTAGCCATCCCAATTGACGGAATTTGTGACTTTTCCGAACAAATGCAAGGATAATATTTTCACACCTTATTAGACATTAAATAATGAACATCGTTAAGTAGTAGACGAGTTTTTTCTTCGTTCCATAATCTACTACGAGGGTGAGTCAAATGAAAACCGGATTTTTTTTTAAAATTTAATTTATTGAGTGAAAGCGGTACACAACTATATAATTTTTCTACATAGTCTCCATTTCGTTCAATACAGGCCCTCCAGCGTTTACGAAGTGTATGGATTCCTCTAGAAAAAAATTCTTGTGGTTGTCTGCGCAACCACTCATGCACCGCCTGCTGTATCTCTTCGTCAGAACGGAACTTCTTTCCTCCCATCGCCTCTTTGAGTGGCCCAAACATGTGGTAATCACTTGGGGCTAGGTCTAGTGAGTATGGCGGATGTGGAAGACACTCAAAGTGCAAGTCTTGGATTGTTGCAACTGTTGCACGGGCAGTATGGGGCCGAGCATTGTCATGTCAAGGACACCTCTAGTCAAAAGTCCACGTCGCTTTGATCTGACTGCAGGTCGAAGATGATTCTTCAAGATTCTTCACTGATCAAAAAACGAATTACAGAACGTTGTTCTTCTTTCGTGCACGTAACTAGTGGAGCAGCCATTTTCAAATTGGCACTGTGATGGCGATATGTTTGTCTGCATTATACTACCACCTATAGGATACTCTTTATAGCATTGGTAACATGTCTGCCAACTTATAGGACAATGGCGCGATATTTCGAATTTTTATCTCAGTTTTACGGTTTTCATTTGACTCACCCTCGTAATTTTCCTTGCTATCAAATAAAATATTAACGCAAACATTGCCTTCAGACATTTTCGGCTGTTCTTATGTACGAATCAAAGTTTTGCAATAATGTTCCTCTCACCATCAAGTTTCATGAAGCAGTTTATACACAGTGTAACAGAAATAACCTCCAAATGTATCCATGCTCCATTTGTCGTATTATTATTATATTATTATTTAGTATTCTGTCTGACGACAGGTCCATATGAACAGGATCCTTCCATCCTTTTCTCAGACTGGGACCTGCTCGTATACGTTCTTGGCAGATGATCCAGAAGTGGTTTGCCATTGCCTTCTTCTGTGTGTGAATGGAGTAATTGTTGGGATGCCACGGAGGAAAACTCCGTGTTGCCTAGACCACGGCCTTGCCCAACACAAGTTATAAATTCGGGCACCGCCGGGAATCAAACCCGAGACCCCAGGATTACAAGGCCAGCGTTCTAACCGCTAGACCACCGTGTACTTTTCCATTTGTCGTACCTACGTTAAATCTTCTGTTTTGTAGGTACACTAATACACTATGGCAATACGCAATCTTACACTAAACACGTATGATCGTTGTGTTATGGAGCCGTATAACACTGTAGGTGGTATAAATGGTTCCTCCGAAACGTTGATGACGACTACACGGCGTTATAACCCGGATGACCGCAGTCAAATTTTTCTTCAACTTTTAGTTACATTTACACTTCACGTAAATAATAAAACTAATTCATGAATTCAAAGTTTTATCTCTTCGATACCCGGACTCCACACGACATTACGCGAACTGAACCCTTTCACTTATAAAACCGAATTATAGAACAGTACTTACCAAGTTACCGCGTTCTGCTGTTCATTACACTACGACTGAAATGTGGCTTCTATATCACTGTACCTAATTCCATAACACGGCGGTGCAAAGTCGTCTGTCGACATGCAATTCAGCAAAAAGCAATGTGTTTATATTCACGACAGACCTCTATCACTCACTGGTGTTTTAACTCGCTCGCTTCTCTTGGTCTGATCTCTACACGACCTACTCCTTACCTGCTGTGTGCTTTTATCACTGGTTAGCTCCGCACTGATATAACACCACATTTCCAGCATCCTGGGCTATTTCCTCCATTCGAATTTCTATCGGGACAGGAAGAACAACGTCAATGCAAAGACCACACACTGAGCACGAAGGCCGGGGTTCGGGACCCAGGAATTCTACATGAAGTTGTAGCGGATGCAACAACATTAGAAATTCCCTAGGGTTTTTCCCACTTACCATCGGAGAAAATGAAGGGAAGAGACCAATTGGAAGACCTAGGCGTAAATAAGAAGATAGTATTAGCATAGATCTCAAAGAAATAGGCTGTGAGGGTGTGTGAGGGTTTCAAAGGACGACTGCTCAATGGAGTTACAGAATATATGTCAACGGGTTTCATTAAAAAATTGAACATGTCTCTGAATCTATTCAAAATAGTAATTAAGAATATGTCATAATTAGAATACTAAGTATATTCTTTTATATATCAAAGGCCGGAAAAGCTTCTTACGATGATGGAGAAGTGCGGTTGAGATGCAATTCTTCGACGTTCGGTGACCGGTGTAATATTTGCCAGCGGACCACCTAAATCTCACTGACCATTGGTTGGTTACAGACCACACTTTGAAAAATTTCTGGTACTATAGAAATAAGACATGCCACGGTAGCAGAAAGCTAATATCTTTTAACTTGTGATCTATTTTGTCAACAAAGTACCTTACAGACAAGAGATCCTCAACTTCTTTTCACCCTCAGCACACCCTAATTTGTTAAAAGACATATGACGGCACACCACAGTATTTCGCCTCGGAAAGGGGCCACGGAACAATACATGGCCATGAATACGTATCTACATACAAATCCTTGCCCTGTAAGAATGCAGGCATGTTTGGTAAGACCGTCGATGATGAACCTGTGTGTGTGTATTACGAATTCTAATTACGAGAGACGAGATGTTATCTTTCTGTAACTACAACGTGCGAATATACAATTTCATATAAAAAATTCGTAAGATCACAATGTAAAATATTAAGTTTCGCAAACCATAAAGGTTTAGCATAAAAATATTAAAATAATATAATAAATCCCCTGCAATACAACAGAGTATGTAAGTACAACACCTAAAGGGAATATGAGACCTGTTTAAACCGTAGAAATTCATCAACAGAATAAAAGTCATGTGCCTTTAGGTATATTTTAAAGCTACTTTAAATGCCCCATTTCCATCGGAAATAGTTTCAAGACTAGATGGGCAGACTGTTCAAGATTTTGATGCCAGCATAGGAAAACATGAAAATATTGGGAATTGGTCTATGAAGATTCTTCTTATTCCTTGATGATTGACTGAAGTTTTCACATCCCAAAATCCAAGCTTCGGTAGAAGTGAAAGCTTTTATATATCGAAAACAAAACAACAGCTGGGTGTCTCATCTCGAGGCCTGGCCTCATGAATTATCGAAAATATGTCCGTCAGTACCAGCCGCCCTAGGAACTTACATACTCAAGGAAGCTTGAGCAAGCTACGTGTTTGTCGTTATGAGAAACCACATTCCTGATAAAGACTTCCGACGGAATTCCTACCGACTAAACCACGTATGAATGATGGTTATGACTTAAGCCAATGTTTATACCAAATGGCTCGCTGACCGGAATCGGTTGTTTTATACACGACAAGAGAACAAAATATTTTCTCCAGTTTTAATGGTTAGGGCTGCAACCCTCAAGAACGCCCCAAAATAAACAGAGCAATAGCTGTAATACAATACTTATCTTACAACTTATCACTGTGAAAAACAACACTGAGGCGTATGAAGGGCGACTCGGGTGTGTGGTTTTCTTTTCAATTCAGCACAATATGGAGGCACAGTGGTCATATTCACACTACTGCCATGTTACCCTTTGGATACAGCCGAAGTACCCACAGAATTCGGACCCAGAACTGATCTGGAACTAATGAAGACAAGAAATATGCCTGCTCCTACTTGGAGATGTACTCAAAATATCCTGTTCACAGCCAGTCACTCAACTGACTAAGCTAATATCAGTTAATAATAATAATAAGGTCGAAGGGGAGAGACCAGACTAATGTGGGGCCAACTAGCCTGTTCAGAGGCTTCAGGTGGCAACCCCATTACTGGACTTGCCCTGCGAAAGGTTGGTAGCCTTCCCAGGATTCTCAACAAATTACTCAGGAAAAGCTCAAGGAAACCCAAAACTAATTAAAGGACAATGACCATAGCAAAAGAGAAAGGTACCTCACCCAAACTAGCTTTCAATATCAACCTCGAGGGACGACGGGCTGCTGGAAGACCCAGGAAAAGATGGAAGGATCAAGAACACCTCAAGCTTTAAAGTAACAGGTTTTAAGACCTAACCCTTGTTTATGCCCTTAAATAAGATGAAGAACAACAATAATAACAACACAACATATTAAAACAATGAGATCAGACACTTGTGGGAAATTATTTAATGAAACCAGTAATATAAGTTTCTGTTCAGATATTTAGAAATGTTCTATCGGGAGGATATTACCACAGAAATATATTCTATTTTGTCGGAATTTTTCCTACTGCTGGTACCTATTAATGGGGTATACAGATTTACCTAAAAAATTTAACATCACCAGTTTTCCATTAAATTGTGAAATTCTGTGCTCTATCTCAACAGAAACATGTATCAGTGAATACCAAATGGATAACTTATCGGCAAGGAAGTGGCCGCTCGCTGCAGGAAGTTGGAGGTAACCACACTTCCTGTGAGTAGGTCATATACAACCACCCCAATATCAGTGGTAGTGGTGGAATGTAGTAATGAGAAAAAGGCCAGTTACAAAGGAAAAGGGATAAGATGAAATCAAAATCAGGGTTCTCTAGAGCGATCTAGAGTGAGAAAGTTCCAGAAGTCACTAACAGCACGCATTGCTATGAATAAATATAGTAACAGAACTCGTGTAATTTAATAATCTACATTCAAATGTCCACAATTGTAAATTTTCAATTCTTAAAACTGTCAAATGAAACTTCACTAACCTCTACTGGCTAGCCACCAAAAGACCACAATCTGCATTGTCTTTTGAAAATTATACCTTCACCCTCTCAAAATTTTGGGTTTTGATAGTTGTCACAGCTAATCACCTTGAAACAATATTTTTCCACAACACAATGTTCTGAGATTACATCTAATTTCTGAACACAAAAATAAGTATTCACTTACTCTCCGACCACGCATGTAATACAAAATCTTGTTCATAATTTACTTTATGTTGTACAAATCACATTTTTACAGCACTTTCACCAAATATGCCATGCTGACAGTTTCTGCATTATTTTATTAGACTTAAATGAAAAGGGCATTTCTGTCCCTTACAATTTTGTTTGCTTTTAGAGTAACAGGAGAAAAAATTATAATAAACAATCCTGGAAAGTGTACTCCATCCTGGAATACACATTTTCCTCATGTGTTCCTTGCAATGTGCATTTAGAAGTATTAAATTCCCTTACGTATTTAAACACATTTGTTAAAAAAAAGTCTAAGTATGCCCTTGGCAGCACTAAACCCACCACGTCAACATCCCCGAATATAAACCATGCCTCATTTAAACTGCTGGTATACAAACTGAGTGGAATAAGAAAAGTAGGAAGACAAGAAATGATAGGAGGACCCAGTCTAAAATGTGGAACAGGATGAATGGCCTAGAATTGAGATACTATAGATAACAATTTTTCCTAAGCAAGTCAGAATATACAGTATGACAGACAGACAGACAGACAAATTGTTTGCTAATACTTATTCATATATTGATGCATTTAAAAAACAGACGTTATTACATCAGCATATAGGCTTAAAAATTACAAACCCCACTGAACCACACTTTCCTATATCTCACAAGTTTATGACTGGCATTTTAACTTGTTATAAAATAGTTTTCATAATTTGTAAAACATGTGTACAAAAATTTGTATAGAAAACTTGAAGGGAAGGAACCACTTGGGAGGAAATCGTTGAAAGGATAATGGACAAATTGGGTGAGTTTATTTGGATCAGGGACCTGTGAACATGGTAATAAGCGAGACTTGAGATTCTCATCCCCTGACGATCGAGGCAGCAAGCATCACTGAAATGTAGGTAAACATCTGTCACACTACACAGTACAACCACCCAGAAGACAGTAATCTGCATGGTAATAAGCCTTCAGGTTCCATAAAAAGTATGGAATTTCTTGACTAGCTGAGAAACTGTTAGCTTCTCAAGAAATATGCTACATGGAATTAGTCTAAATAATTCAGATGAACCACAAAGGCCCAGTTCTTTTCATAAACTATGTGCTATACAGCAAATACAAAATTTATTCTGACTTTAAGTGACAAATTTCACATCATAATAAAGTTAACAATAACTTTTATCTTTAGTGTAATTAAGAATGAGTTGTTAATAACATTTTAAAACTTGTTTTCAGGGAAATTTGTCATAATAACATGGCTTGTGGTTGTGGATGGAGAAAATTACCTCCAGATATAAGATAGTAGCCACAAACATTTTGAACAGGCAGTCTTTGACAGTCAACAAGGGTTTTTTCTGCAACTCTCTGGGTGGGCAGAGTGCTATGTATCCCCACAGCACACAAAAGCTAGCATGTTATGAGATGTTACACAGGGGTTTAAATTAATTATTTGGCATGGTGCAAGTAATTGGTGACAGGACATTAGATTTGGAACTTGCAACACCTGAATTGAAGAGATAACTTATGAGACCTAAGCATAAAGAAGATAGTATTAAAGTGTATCTTAAAGAAACGAGCATAATGGTATGGACTGAATTCATACGGTTCAAGATGGGGGTTAGGCATAGGCTCTTGTGAATAAAGTTGTGAACCTTCAGGTTCCACAAATGGTGGTCAATTTCCTAACCAGATGTGAATCCAAATGGTCACTGCCCAGAGACACATTATAACTGAAAAGACATTTACATTAACTGGTCTACTGGCATAAGGATACAATGTTCTTAACAGAAGAAAAGTTTAACTCTTGCACTTTGACACTAACCACATCCAATCTGTAATGTTTCAATTTGAAAAATGTTGGACTATTCTGACTTCAGAGTAGAACACAATTATCTCCAATAGATCTTGTGATTTAGAAATAAAGTAATGGCCTTTCATGCGGATCTTGGGTTGAAGACCAGTCGGATCCAGTGCATTTTTCTCCATGCCTCCCTCACTTCTGACTTTGTGCAAGGAATACAGGTTCCCACTGTAGATCAGATCCCCTCTTTCAACCACCATTTTTACTGAAGATGTCTCTCTTCCAAGTTGTTGTGCCGAGTAGTCTCATAGAAGGTTCAGAAATATTTGCTATCTTCATCATCAGGGTGATTAAATACTGGTAAAATTCTACCAGACTACACAGCACATCAACCTAGAAGGCAGCAATTTTCAAACTAGCAGTCATGAGAACCTGAAATCTCCCATCACTTACAGTCATCCTATATTCTACATCAAGATGGAAATCCTGCCCACTGGGTGCTTCCATCAAGAAATGTAGATTCCTACCTTCTACCTAACCAGAAATGTCAAAGACTACACCTGGAGGTATAAGCCACAACACTAATCATCAGGTTTTATTAAGGTTATCAGATTAATTCTAATATTGAACTGGAACATGATGAACAAAGTCCAACAGACCTATGCAGGTTAAGAACGTTGGAACACTGATGTGAAAGAGTTTTCTTGGCCAGTGACTAACTCCACTGAGAAGCTAATAATAGTACAGTCAACTAGTTGAGAAATTCCCCACCTATTAAGAAACCCAAAGTTCCAATACCATATAAACAAGAGCCTGCACTGGTTCCTATCCTGAACCAGATCCAGTCCATTCCCTCAAACCCTATTCATTAAGGCACATATTTAAGTTACCTTCATATCCATACCTAGGTCTTCCACATAATCTCTACCATTCAAGCCTGCCAACCAAAATTTTGTATCCATGCCTAGGTCTTCCACATAACCTCTACCATTCTGCCAACCAAAATTTTGTAAACATTTATTATCTCCCCTTTGTATATTACATGCCCCTTGATTTTTTCATCCTGACTACAAAACTATTATCTGGCAACCTGATATTACTGCTTTAATGAAGTGTACTACATTTACTGACCTTGTCCTTCTGAGCACTTCAAATTTGGAACAGTGTAACACCAAGCTCAAGTTAAGCATAAATGGGTCATACCTAATCACTGCTGCCTGGTCTTTATCTCTAAATGTTGGTATTATCATGATGTGTCCCTTCCGTACTTGACACAGTGACCCGATTACTTATATCATGAGAAAATGTGGTAACGTAAATCTGGAATGCCAGCAGACACTAATAAATTTCATGTAGTTTTCATCGTCATGTCCTGGAAATTCATTTCACTAAGCAGAACCTTCTCTATAAGCTGATAGCCTCAGCAACTAGTCAAGAAAGATTTGAGGTTTTCACAGCGGTGAGTATGAAGATTTCTGTCTTCTGGGTTGTTGCGCTGTGTAGTCTGGCCGATGTTAACCAACGTTTCAGAGGTCATACTGCCTCCGTCATCAGGGCGGTGAGTATGAAGATTTCTGTCTTCTGGGTTGTTGCGCTGTGTAGTCTGGTCGATGTTAACCAACGTTTCTGAGGTCATACTGCCTCCATCATCAGAGTATGAAAATTTCTGTCTTCTGGGTTGTTGCGCTGTGTAGTCTGGTAGATGTTTACCAACGTTTCAGAGGTCATACTGCCTCCGTCATCAGAGTATGAAGATTTCTGTCTTCTGGGTTGTTGCGCCGTGTAGTCTGGTCGATGTTTACCAACGTTTCAGAGGTCATACTGCCTCCATCATCAGGGCGATGAGTATGAAGATTCCTGTCTTCTGGGTTGTTGGGCTGTGTAGTCTAGTAGATGTTTACCGTTACAGAGGTCATACTGCCTCCATCATCGGGGCGATGTATGTGCCAACTGGGTGGGTGGGGCTAGGTTTATAGGAGCTGGACCATGGATCCCTTCCCTTTTGTAGAACCCAAAGATTCATTAATGTGTTCATAATAGCCTGCCATTAAACTCTTTCTTCACAATATATTTTTATGATTCATATTAATATCATACTCTCATCTATGCCTAGGTCTCACAAGTGACCTTTCTTCAAGTTTCCCAAATAAAATTTTAATATGCATTTCTCATTTCTCCCACATATGTATGCTATATGATCTGGCTATTCCATTTTCTTTTATATGATCACCCTGGTGATGAGTTCAAAATACAACATCTTTTAAAGCAATTTTCTCCAATCTTCTGTTACTTTCATTATCCTAGGTCAAAATATTCCCCTCAGCACGCACTTGTGGACCAGACAACAGAAAATGTGAAGAAACACATATCTAAAGGGAAAAGGTCATTATATGCAAATAAGAACCCACAACACAGATCAATCTCATATAATATGTAAATTATCACAGATATTATTCAACAAGGCAAGATTCAGGATAGTAACTTCAAAATTACAAATAATAAAAATTCTATAAATAATAACAATCACAGATGATTAAGGAACACTCCGAGCTGTATGCGGCAGTGCCAGAAAACATTTCACAAGCTGTTGCTGAGTGGAAGAGGGGGTTATGAACCATCAACAACATAATACATGGCAATGTTTAGTAAGTTCACCAATACAA
Source organism: Zootermopsis nevadensis (assembly GCF_977971745.1). Lineage (NCBI taxonomy): Eukaryota > Metazoa > Arthropoda > Insecta > Blattodea > Termopsidae > Zootermopsis > Zootermopsis nevadensis. The sequence continues at coordinate 5,397,162 of NW_028259153.1, read as the reverse complement.
AAGACAACATGAGAACCTCTGTGAAATAAGTACTGAACTTAGTTCACACTCCACGTGATGGTGTTACACTTTTAGTTCACTAAAGAGGACTAATCCAATGCTTTCGATGTGTTTAACCTCATTATCATATTCTGAGAAGAAAGTTTTGTGACCCAGTGATGTATTGGATATCAGCAATTTGCACAAAAAAAATATATATAATACAGGGCACAATTATTTTTTTCTAAATATCTGTATATCTTGCATAACATAAAATGTTTATCTCATCAAGTTTCACAAGTGTCTTAAACAACTGCCTGTCTATTGAATAAATAACACTGCACAATACTTGAAGCCTTCATTTGGTAAAAAGCAATAAAATCTTTCTGCATCATTAGTTACTTACATATGAACCAAAGTTCCAACATTTTGGAGACAGAGACAGTCTCCAAAATTTTAAACCTCTGTTCTGAATTTAAGTGGCTAATCTTCCCAGAACTTATAGCTTCCAAACACATTTTTAAGAAATTTGGTTGTACACACAATATTATTTCTGTCTGTATCAACTTTATGAAGCAAAAACCCAATTATCATCAAATTTTTAAGACAAAGATCACTGAGCAATAAAAATTTATACATACCATAGAGTTAAATAAGCTCCACAACATTTACTTACAAAAAGCTTTAAAATACTTTCAATACAGTTAACATTTGACAAAATACAAGGGAAAATATTCAAGCCTATAACCAGAGTTCATCTCTGTTACTAGCAGATCTGCATCACACATCTGTATTTTAATATAAGACCAATGCAAAATCACAAAGAATACATTTTCAAAATTGCATGAATGATGAATTACAAAAATATGGAAGGAAACAGCTGTACTATTTCACAAAATACCTGGAGAGACTAAGAAATCACAAGTAGCCCCAGTCAGAATAGGCAGTTTCCACCAAAGACAAGAAACTTCCTGAATTCATAGCGGGAATGTTAACCACTATGCCATAATGTCTAGTAGAAGTGATCAAATCTGGTTCATGCACGACTGAAATTTATAAGGGAATTGGACTACATGCCATGTCAGGTGGCTGAACTAAATCTTCTGCCAATGATTTGAGAACCACCTCTGTTCTCATCCTCAGGGTTGCTGGGTAACCAGTCTGTTCCTTTGTTGCGTGCTAGCTGACGGGAACTGGCCTGATGGTATTTCATCAACTTCAGTTGCCACAAAAGCTTCACTTCATGCATAAAGGAATTATTTCAGCTGGTGTAAGAAGAAAAGGCCAGAAAGTATGGCCATGATTGAATATGTCTGCCACAGAATTCTTTACAAAAAATTCCTTGCCTTTTATGGAAACAAAAAGTTAAATTCAGCAATCACAAGAGTCAACAACTAGACCCAGTCCTGAGCCAAATGAATCCAATGTACATAATCAAACCTAACTTCTTATGCTCCAATCTATAACTCTCTCACAAGCGATCTCTTCCCATCAGGTTTTCTAACAAACATTTTATACAGTAAAACCTCTTTAAGTTGGACACTTGGGGTTCCACGAAAATGTGTCCAACTTACAGAGGTGTCCAAGATAGAGGGAAAGAGAAAAATCAGATTATTGTCTAATGACAATATAATCTATTTACTTACATACACTAACTACTGTAGGCTTACTTTTTTAAGAATTAATGACAATAGTATTAATAATGATGTTTTGAAGCCCACTCCCATGCACTGCACATTACACCCCAGCCTCAATAACATTTTCTAAAGTATTTATTTATTTTCTAATGACAGGTACATTGATTTTATATCATTAACCTAAATACTACCTCTAGACAGAATTTTTAAAATCTACAAAATAAGACAAAGAGATGAAACATAATAATAACATAATAATGACTCAAATTGTAAACAAATATAGATAAAATTAAATAAATTATTGACTCATAGGGTTCCTCGCTTCCCAGTATCTATCACATTCTGTCGTTTTGGACAGAGCTGAAGATGATCCCTATTCATATCTTCTTGGAGGCCACACAAATTACACGACGGGTCTGGTAGAATGCCAAAGCGGTGAAGGTGATACGCTAGGCAGTCGTGTCCAGTTCTTGAGCGGACCTTCGCAACTGCTTCTTTTCTTGGCCTGTCTGGTATCATAAGGATATCCCTTTGCCAGGGTTTCCCATGTGATTTCCTTTAGATTTCAAGGGTGTGGGTATCTTGAATAACTCTCTTGATGTATATTTTAGCTGTATGGTAGGAGTAGCGTAATCCGGTCTGGAAAGCTAGCAATGGCTGGGGGTTCGTCATGCTGACTACACGTCACCCTACATCTGGTTGGATGATCGTTCACCTCTGCTTAGGCATGTGAACGTGAGGCCAGCAGTCAGCTAGTCGGCTATGGCTCTCTGGAGCTGTTACGCCACGGATTTAATTTTTAATTTGGGTTATCTGAGCACTTTTTTTAGCCAAAATGTCAGCCTGCTCATTGCCATATATGTTGCATTTATTACTGGGTTTTTGATGTTGTATTGCATTTTGACAGTCTTGCATTTGTGTTGATTTAATATCTGTGGAGCTTACAGATTCTATATCTGCTTTTGAGTCGCACAGGATAACTACATTCTTGAACTTTACCTGGTGGCAGATCAGTTTGTTTAGGGCTACACAGATGGCTTCAATTTCCCCATCATAGGCTGATCTGTATGTTCCCACTGGAGTATAGAATGCAAAGATGACATTTTCTAAAGTTTATTCCATCAATTTTCGCTTCCCCATCGCAAAAAGAAAAATTCCAATTCTGTTAACACAGTCTGAACTCAAATGCAAGCACAGTACTGATGGAGTTAAAACTGTGTCTTCTGCAATACTGTAGTCCAGTAAAGGGTTCAGCAAAAGAATAGTTAAACACTTGCAATGCATTCCAATGATGGGTTCAATGTCCATAAGATAATCCTCCAGAGAGGAGGCATTTATCAGTCAAAAATTCAAAATAACATAATATGTAACTGAAAAAGTTTCCCTGAAAAGCATCGAAGTTAAGTGCATGAACCTGTCCAACTTGCAACAAAAGGGGTGTTCAAGTTCCAGGATAAAGGGGTGTCCAAGATATAGGGTATTGTGGACATGTAAAATTATAGGATATTTGCCAGTTCCAATTAAAAGTGCCCAATATAGAGGGGTGTCCAACTTGAGGGGTTTTATTGTATATATTTCTCACAAGAAATTAGGCACTTTCTCAGAACTGTAAAAAAATATTCATTTTTTTAACTGATATCCAAATTCTGGAAATGAGAATCCATCTGTCCTTGCATGGCCTCAACCATAGTTCTGTTACCTTTGAACTTCTTTTAACATGACAGAGCAGATAACAGGATTTGTTTCACATACCAATTAAATAGGGAAAAGAATATTCTTTATATCCTAACCTGTGTAGTTTAACAAAAACTTAAAATGAACTGAATACACTACACAAAGGTAAAAGTAAAATCAACCCTACGCTTAATCGAGTGGATAGAAGATGGATGGGAAAATTAAGTTCCAACATGATTGCTTAAAGAATTAGAATTTGGAAAGGTATGGGTAGGAAAATAATTCACAATATGAATGCAGAATTCTTTAGGACATCAACAGTTCTTATCCTAGCACTTGTTTCTTTCCCATTATGAATGATCTGTATTTAATATGAGGCACAACATTTGTTAAAGAGTACTCAGTTCCTTAGTAAATGAACTGACAAATGTGAACTGCCTGGCCTCACTTTATAACAATGGACTTCTTTTTGACACATTCACTACTACTTTGACTAAGTATAGGAGCCAACATATTTTTAGCAGTTTTATTTGAGACATAATGCACCAAATAGCAGTTGAACTAACATGTTTTGATTTTGTTCAAAGAAACCCTATAAATGACCCCTACCTCATATGTGAGTCAATGACACTTATAATTGGTAGCTCATTCCATATCAGTTGACACACACACATGTGCACCATAGATTTATGAGGACCTAGAATTACATAAAAGTACTAAATTCTTTTCCACTTTCACAAACAAGAGTTCAGTTAAATGAAAAAGTAATTCACTGCCGAAGTTGCATATTGCCTTTTATTAAAACAAATATCACCTTAAAATTTTTAAAAAAATAGTCACATTAAAAAATACTGTCTTCATTTGTCCAAAATTTGGTCTCAAAAGAAGTCTAGAATATCTAGAACATACTGTGATCATTTAGATCACAATGGACCTGAGGATAATTTATAAGAAGTATGAATGCTATCTCCCACAATTTCTATACTTTGAAAAGCAGTTGCATAGAAACAAAATCCATGCTTATATAGCCTGAACCTCAACCTGACTGCCACTATCATCATCATCACCATCAACTCCTGTTGTCCCTCATGGAACACAGGGCATCAACAAAGCACTGCCACCTGGTCCTGCTGATGGCCATCCTCTTTATTTCACTCCAGCTCTTTCCTTCTTCCAGTGCCTCAGTGTGGACAGATCTTCACCACGTCTGTCTGGGTCTCCCTCTCTTCCTTCTCCCCTGCAGATTCCAGTCCAAGACCTCTCTCTCAATGGCTTCATTCCCCTTCCTCAGTGTATGCCCGATCCACTTCCATTTCTGCCACTTGATCTGCATGGATACCTCAGATTCCTGTCCTTGGCCAGAGTTCTTGGTTGGAATCACTTCTGGCCAATGGATGTTTAGGATTCTTCGCAAACAGCGGTTGACGAATGCCTGCAGCTTGGAGGTGATCGTTTTTGTTACTTTCCATGTCTCAGATCCATATAACAGCACTGACTTGACATTACTACAAAAGATGCAGAGTTTGGTCCTGGTGGATATTCTGTTGCTCTTCCATAACAGATAAAACCGCACAAAGGCGCCGTTCGCTTTTCGAATGCGTTGCGAGACGTCCTGTGCAGCTCCTCCATTTTTAGCAACCACACTGCCCAGGTAAGTAAAGCTATCCACATCCTCGATAGCCTCGCCACTGAGGGTGAATGGGTCCGTGTTGGTGGTGTTAATCCTTAGGGCCATTGTCTTCTTCGAGTTGATTACGAGTCCTACATTCTTCACCTTCTCTGTCAAGTCTTCGAGCTTCGTTTGCATATCGCCGTGTGCTTCAGACAAAAGACACAGGTCGTCGGCAAAATCAAGATCTTCCAGCCTGTTAACCAAGCCCCATTGATTCCCACTATAGAGAGAAGAAACTGAAATGCAGTACCAACCAGTTCAAACAGGCAAAGCTGTTGAGACTACAATGCCCCATGTGAATGGCACTTGGAGCGGAAGCAACTTGTTAAAGAGGAAGCCAAAGCTAAAGACAGAGATTACTGAAGATATCATTCCTGATATGTTTAATACCATGTGGGAAAACAGTGATAGAAATTGAAATGTTATGGCAGTCAGTAAAACAGTGTCTGACTCTTCTAACAGTACAGCATAGTTTATCTAATTAAACATATATTCATTTTAGTATAAAGGGCCAAAGTAGGTTAAAGCTTTGTTTGGGCATCAGAGATATAGAGACTTCAACAAACTCTTTGAATATTCATGGAACTATTGTAGCTTGACAGAATGCAACTGAACTTATATACTGTTCCTGTCTCCAAGGCTATGCTGTTTAAAACCCACAATCAATGTGTATGATTAAAAAATGTATATAATTATTTGACAAATGTATCATAAGGACTGCATTCACATTTAAATAGAAAGACTTATTTATCTTCTTTTTAAAAACTGGATTAAATGAATACTGATCCATCAACCACCGTAAGGCAGTAAACAAACAGAAGGGTGATTCAAAAATTATTCTCAATTATTCTCTTTCTTTATGATTTATTTGTTCTGAATGTTTACAGCTTTATCACAGTTATATATAATCATCCTGCTTCTCAGTACACTTGGTCCAGCAGTCCACAAGTTGTATTATACTATCTTTGGTTGAGTGTGTAGCCAGTCTTGCACCACTTCCTTAAATTTGACATCAAATGCATAATCCTGAAGACTCTTTCAAAGGTCAAAACAGATGAAGCAGCAAGTATGTACTGTATGGTGGGTGGCTGAGAGCTTCAAATTTCAGTTCCTGGAGGGTTTCCTTGGTAAGGGTAACAGAATGAGTGTGGGCATTGTCATACAACAAAACATCCTGCAACAATCTTCCTCACCATGTTTAGTGAATTACTGGATTCAGTTTATTGTGCAGCAAGTCACAATATCTTACACTTGCTACTATGGTTCACTTTCTTGATAAAGTTTGAGGACATAAACTTGGGAATTCCAGAACACTGTAAACATAACCTTTCCAACTGATGACTGGTTTTCAAAATCTCTTTGATAAAGGATATGCTGGGTGCTTCCACTGCATACTCTGGTGTTTACTTTCTGGGTTGTAATAGTGGACCCAAGTTTCATCCCCAGTGATGATGCAATTAAAAAAATGTTCACCTTCATTATGATATTGCTCTGAATATAACAACTGACATCCAAATAATTGCACTAGTGCTGTTCTATCAAAACTTTTGGCACCCACCTTTCACAAACATTGAGATATCCAAGGGTGTAATATGCAACTATATGGGCTGAACCATGATTAATATCTTATTGTGTTGCAATGTCCTTTTATTACTGCTGTTCTGTTGCTAAGTATCATGCCTCTGGCCTGTTGCTGTTTATCATCACTGGTTGATGTACACAAGCAGCCTAAGTGCTCTTAATCAGTCTCACTTGTCCAGCCATTCTTAAACATTTCAATCAGCTTACACACATTCTGCTGACGTAACATGTTATCCCAGTATTCAGCAGATAAATAACTGTGAATTCCATCTCCTTTCACACCCTCCACTCATAAAAAAATAAAACACAGCCCTTTTTTCTTTATTGGTACAAATCAAAAGTGATGCAGCCATGTTCAGAGTCTGAATGCAACTGATACACTGAGTCCAAGGTCACCTCAAGCACTGCTTCAATATGTCACCTCACAAATGTCAATGCTGACAACTGTTGCTCCTGTGGCAGTAGAAAAAAATTGCACTTTTTGAATTACCTTCATATTTACAGGCCTCTACATGCATACACATGAGTGCACACATACACACACACACACATAATATTTATCCAAATACTATGTGCCCCAGAATATGACACACACCATTCTTTCATAGAATGTTTAAGAAACATAGTCTTCAATAAAGATACTTCTAAAGACCAAAAACAATCACAGAAAAGTAATGTGGCTTGTCCTACTCTAGAAATCTACACAAGCACGTGCTACTTCCAATACAACTGCAACAATATGAAAAATATGATTCCATACTTACAATTACTGACGTGCCTGACTGCTGCTATCACTGTCATCTGAAATTATTTTGTCATTGTCAGTGCCCCAAAGTACAATACCAGTACTTTTGAAATATCAAAGTTTTTTCTTCATATTCATTTGGAAGCATTTGTAAAAAACTTGCTGTCTTGCACAGAAAGTGTTTCAATTGTTAAAGAATTTCTGCAACCAAGTTTGTGTTGCATCAAAGCTCTGGATTCATTCCAATTTCTTTTGCAATTTCTAGTGTCTTCAATCGGTATAATTCACACAATACTGCATGACTAAACTGCCACTTCTCACTTAAATATAAAGAAAACTTCAGTGATACCACTGGAAATTTTCCTTTTTGCTTATGAAAAGACCATCAGTAACTGCTTTTTGTAGTAGATCCAATTTCATTCACTTAAAACTTCCTGGTCTCAATGTGATTCCCTATTTGTACTGTTTCTCGTAAAATCTTCAGTTTCTCAGACAGTAAAACCTCAAGTTGTATTCATTTATTTCCAGCAGCAGTATATGTCACATCATTAATCTTAACATCTTACCATTGAGGCAACTGAAACTGCACATAGTAAAGGTCAAAATCTCAGATTTATTCCAACTACTGCAAAAATATGGCACAAAGAATGTTTTTGATTGGTGAACATCTGCTATGCCATCATATTGCATAAAACAAACCACACAAGAGCTAAGTGGAGTTCAGATACCCAATAAACTGACAAAATAGTTATTGTTGACCCTAACAGCAATGAAAATCTGCAGTGACTGACAATAAGCTCCTGTTATTTACTACCTGCTAAAAGAAAAGAGAAAGTCTGAAGGTCAAGTTTCTTACTTGCCCAATGGTTGACACAGCTCACAATCAACGTTACCAAATCTACTGGTGTGTCTTCTGTATCCCCATATGTAGCACTTTAAATCCTTGAATATGATACACATGTAATATTTTTACACAAGCATTTTATCAAAATCTTGAAATGCTCCAAATGTTTGTAATCCCGAGATCAAAAATGATGCCCCAGAAAGAAATTACATTTTCCTCAATGCAAAGTGACTACCCAATGGCCCCTGCTATCACCTTGAATGTGATGGCAGTAAGGACCTCAAAACAACAGCAATACAGCCTACTTCTACACAATGTAGCAGACCATATTCAGATACAAAAGAGGTGGTGACCCAACACTCTTTATTAAAAAATTGTAGCAACTATAGCAAAAAGAGAGGACTCTTTATAAAAATTAAATCTGTAACCTAGCCTCAAAAACCAAGAATTTCACATATGCAAATAGAGAAGAGGTGCAACATATTATATCTAAATGGAACATAACTGATAACTCAAAATGACATTAAACTTATACATGCTGTGAGAGTTATAATGCTACTCCATGCCCATCCCACAAAAAGCACAACAGCTATCTTTACAGCATGGAAACTTAACTTCAGTACCCTGAGGATGAGGATAAAGATGGTTCTCAAAATGTTGGTGTTTTCTCCATTTAACCACCTGACATGGCTGGTAGCCTGAGAAGAATTCATTATAATATGGGAACTCAGTGAGTACTACAAATGGATAATGTGATTTTCCTTATGTGTTTAGACAACAGCTAAAAGAATCAGATAAGCCCAAAAACCAATAATGCCAACAAATGAGTATTTTGCCTGCCGATTCAGCAGTAAAATGTACTTCTCTACCAATATTATCTATCATAATGTAATAGAAACATACAAGGGCAGATTATAAAAGTTTGGGACTGATATTATTTTATAAGTTTCAAAGCATTCATAGTGACTAAATGAAGTCTTCTAGGGTGAAAGCCCAGTCACTATGGAACAAGTCCCCATTTCAGAGGAGACTAATACTCACTTTTGTTCAGATCTTCATTTTATCCTTATAACTAATATATATATATATATATATATTAGTGTCAATAATAACATTTACTATATGACATTCATCCCGATTATGGGAGAAAAAATAGCAAAAATATTCTCAGAAACACTGGTAATCACTCCATACTGACATGGCTGATCACCCAAAAAGACTTCAGTATCTTTGATTCTAAGGGTCCTACCATGTACTGAAGCACACTTTAAATTATACTGTTTTTAGATGTTATTCAAATTTTGATAATTTCTGGACACTCATTAATCTGTTGAACAGAAAAAGGTCATTATATGCTAAATCTGGCATATAATGTGGGTGAGAAACCAATGGAATGTTGCGTTTCATCAAAAATTCCATTATGAAGCACACTGGGTTTGCCAGTGTGATTTTTGTCACAAACACAAACACTGTTTGTGTGTGATGATTGATGGCAACAATACAAATCATCTTCTATAAAACTTCTGCCCTTTTTAAATTAAGAAAACCACTCAAATGATCCAGCGTGACTGGACTTCTTCTCCAAACACAGGTTTCCACTGCATTCTTTCCAGGTTTCAAACAAAACATTAAGTTTTCATACTTTCAGTAATGTCACCCATTTTACAGTGTACAGATCATCATGAATAAATGTACAGTAAACTCCCAATTATCTATGTGCAGATTATACAGTCTAAGGATTATCTACACATAACATATTTTTTATGCAAATGTGGACACAAGTAAACTAAAATTTCAAACATTTTTCTGCATTGAGAGGAGATGCCACAGCTGTTGGTGATTTTCAAACATTAGCATCTTACAGTCAATTCTGTTATGTTGTATCGTGTGTATGGTAAAGGTGATGGTTAATATTTGTGGATTCTAAGTAAAAAAGCCCAGAAACATAAAGAAAGGTACTGAGAGTAAAACAAAAGCTGGAGTTAATTGCAAAAGTTGAGAGCAAAGAATTGGCAACAAAAACAGCCAAAGATTATTTGGACAGGGACTCAGTGATGACATCCATGAAACAATGCTACCAGGCTGACCTTCTCAGAACTCTTACTGATGCAAATGACAACATAATGGCATTATGGAAACAAGTATGGTGCTGTACGCAGTGTATCTCAGGCATGGCCGTCTGTAAATCTTTTAATGCTGGGATGATTGTGGAGGAAACTTGTTCCAGATCTAGAAGATAATTTGCAAGATTTTCCTAATTAATAAACCAGCAAGTCCAAAATTCTTGACATGGTGTGTGCTATGACAAGTTTAAAAAATGTCCACAAACAAAACATGGAATAATGGCTACAAAATGATGCGTGTAAACTGGACTTCAGCAACATTATCAATGTTGCTGTGAAACAAATAGAAAGATGAAGGGAGGATAATAATGAAGAAGAAAGAAAAAGCAGAGTATGTCATTCACAGCCAGGTGATACAATATGTTGACACTTTCTTGACTACATGGGTCAGAGAGGGTTTGAATACAGTGGTATTACAGCTGCCAGGAAAATTAGTACTGCTGTGAGAAGGAATAGAAATAGTTCACAAAAACAAACAACCATTACAAACTGTTTCTCAAAGTAAGTGTCAGTATAAAAAGAACTGCAAATAAATTTGTGAAGTTCTGTGAATGCACCAAAACAAAGGGTTTTAAATTATATGTCTTCTCCCCTTCATAGCCTGGATAATCAAGAGTATTCAAAATAGTAGTCTGCTCACATATTATACACAGCAATGACTTCCTTCCAACTGGAGTGAAGTTGGAAACTGTTGTCAACATGTCCCTTACGAAATGCACAATAAAGCTTGCGCCATAGCTAAGGTGGTTAGTTGCCAGCTTCTCACTCTGGAGGCCTGGGTTCACACTCAGGTCAGCCCATGTGGGATTTGTGGACAAACTGACTGGCACTGGGACACGTTTTCTCAGAGTCCTTCAGTTTTCCCATCAGTATCATTCAACTGCTGCTCTATATTCAAACATCTTTCATCTGCAGGATGAACAAAGGGCCCATCAAAGGCCCAGTTTCACAAAGACATAATCTTACCCAATTGTAACAAAAACAATAACAATGTATAACAAAACCAGTTCAGAAATTTTATGATCCATCTTCACATGTCACGCTGAATGCTGCATCCAATCACAATAGCACTGGTACCAATATATTACTAAGATACTATAGGCAACATTAATATTAACATTGCTTGTTTATGGTAAAAATTACAAATACCTACCTTATGTTGGTATCAGTGCCAGAATTGAAGTGGTGGGCATTAAGGGAAACCTCTACATTGGTTTTATAGCAGAAACAATATTCAAGGAGACACAGACAGCTTTAACTTGTAACAGCCACACAATATGGACTAAAATATCATTCAGGTTGGTGAAATGACCAGTATCACACAAATAAAGTTGGTAACACCACCACTAAAGTGTGAAAATATAAGCATCTCCAAATAACACTACCTGTATCAAATTGTAGTGGAAGCCACAGGAACTTCCTGGTCCTGCTGCTGGTTGCACCGACCCAGGGTTACATCTTCTCTTGTACTGAACAATGTCTCCATCTTTGACTCAGCAGGAAACACCACATGATACATGCTCCCCCTCCCACTCCCACTGACATCAGCACTGCTGTTGCTATGACTTGCAGCATGCTGTTCTAATGAGACTGGAACAGGCATCACAATGATCTCAATGGTAGGAACATTGTCCCCTGTCTTGTTGGTCTCCTCCGACTGTTGGTCTCGTTTATTCCGCCCTCTCAGTTTGGCCTTTCGGATACCTCTCCTTGCCACCTGTTGTAGCCGCGATCGGACTTGGTACTGTTGCACGCTACTTTCCTGTATAACTTCAGTTTCATCCACATGTCCCTGCGAATGGTCACATTCATGTGCTGCTAGTGACATCTTCTTCTTAAAGCCCTAGAAGAAAAGAAGAGGAAAGAAAAAAGCTGATAAAGCTTGCCTTAATGTATCTTGTGATATCAGGAATCTGTATTTAATTATGAGACATGTCAAACCCTATAAAAGTTTTTGCACAGAATAAGCAATATACTTACTTCTTTAAAAAATAATTAGGACCTTCCACACTGAATTGCATTTTCTTCAATGACATGATGGTTTTGGCTATCATATTTAGAGCTCAAAATGATAACCCTATTCATTTCACCAATAAAATACAAGTCTCTATGTGTCTGTGAATGCCCCATACCATGTTAAGTTTCTCTTCTCAGAAAATGGCTTTTCTTTCTTTCTGTGTTGCCATCATGCCTTATCAAGCATAAAAACTTTAAAAAACAACTGCAGTGCACACACCAGATATAGACAGCTAAAATGAAAGCAATCACACATCACAAGCTAAAATGATGCATGCAATATGGCAACTAACTCATCAGAGTGGTTAATGGCTAAATTGAAAAACTGACCAGTCATAAAAAAGTATAAAACCCAGAAACTTCAAACATAACACATACTTTGAGAAAGCAGAAACCCCTGAAATGGTAGGAATCTTAATGGGACTGAAAAAAGATCATGTGAATCACAGGAAAAACATATTCCAGGAATGTAAATATACTGTATAAAGGGCACTTTTTCTGGAGCCAATTTTCTTCTGATTTTATAACACCGTAACAGATGGCATTTACTGCAATGAATTTTCCCAGTGAGAATGAGTAAATACTAGAAAAAGTCTAAACTGCTAAAGACACAAATTATTATACATACAATGCCACAATTATGGCATGTGTGAGGTGCTCCTTGGTGGTGTGTTCTGTCATGTTGACGTAGCTGTGCCTGACGTTGGAATGTCTTGTTGCATATCCTGCACTGTAGGGATGGACGCACTGAACTATGCGTCAGTATGTGAAGCTTCAGTTTATCTGCAATGACAGTTATGCGTGAGATGTGAGGTTATCACAGTGGTGAAAATCTGGACTGTATTTAAGTCCTGCACCCTGTAGATGAAGACAATAAGTTTCTCCAAAATGCTGACAACCACATACAAGACTATACTACATCATAATCCAAAGACCATAATACAAAAGGATATTATTTTTATTAACTGATCATCCCATGTAGCTGTAACAATGACTTAGCTTCTCGGTAACACATCTAGCTTAACTAACTAACTAGATGGCTTACCGAACCCAAAGGTTCATCACCGAATTAACCAAAGCCCTCCACCGGACCCTGACCTGGGCCAACAAAATCCAGTCTCCTTCAACTCCTATCTCCCATAGATCCTGCCTGACATTATCCTCCCATCTATGTCTAGGTCTACCCAGTGGTCTCTTCCCCTCAGGCTTCCCAACCAATACCCGGTGCACACCTCTTGTCCCATCCATGCACGCTACATGCCCAGCCCATCTCATTCTTCTTGACTTAATCACTCTGACAATATTGGGGGAGGAGTACAGATTTTTAAACAAATCTAGCTTACATTTTTAAAACCCTGAACTGAATTCAAAATCTGACCCAACATGTTTTTACTGTTCCCCAGGCTTTCCAGGTAAATAACACAACAGTATGATAAATTAGGTCATAACTACTTTGTTCCACAACATTACTGTGACTACTAATTCTACATTAACCTCACCACACCAACATTTCTCATGGGAAAAGCACTGATGGTAAAGTTCAGAGGCTGCTACTTATAATCTGACCTAGCCAATGTCTATGTTGGCACTCATCAAAATTGTATCATCCATTTCTTCATCTAAATTTGCATGTCTATCATCTGAGTAGACAGCATACATAAAAAGGAGTGCTTCAGCCTGTACAACATTTTAAGGTGATGTACAATATTACAAAATTAAACAATAAAGAAAGTGATGAAAATAACACAATATAAACATTCACTTGGGTCACTATTATGTCATTTTGATTTGAAACAAGGATACATGACAAAGACAACTGTACTTCATGTTAAAATGCTTTACAAGGCTTAGCAAGGTATTGAGTTACCACAAAACTAGAGATAACATCGTTAACGTGCTTACCCTGTCTATTGAATTCCCTGGGACAACCCAAATATGAGCGGAATGGACACTTGAACTTCTTTACTGACTGATGGATCAACAAATGCCTCACAAGCTTGTCCTTGCGATTAAAAGCTGCAGGACAATGCTGGAAAAATCACAACCAAATTTAATACAAACTCTAAAACTTATATCACATTATATTACTTCAAATATAACAAAATGTTCTACTTGAGGGGTTAACACTCTTGCTTCAAATCTGGGAGATTCAGGGTTCAAATCTTTGGCCAGAAACTTGTTATCCTTACTGAGGTTTTCACGTTTACCCTCAGTCTCTTCAAGCTATAACCAAACATGAACATGGAGGAAGTCCTTCATTCACTCTCTCAAAGGATGTAGGAAGGAACCTATACAGCATTGCCAGCCCTGACCAGGCCACTAGGCCACCACACTGTCCTCTTCAGGACACTGTTCAGCCCTGGCCAATCCTTATATCCACTCTCCTAGTTCCTCTTCATCACATCCACCCATCTCCCTTATGCCCAATGATCCACCTACTGGATCCCAAGGGGACCTTATAATGGCTGCCTTCTTGGAACCCCCCTCCTCTCTCTTCCATCTCCTTCCTCTTCCTGCTGACCAGGCTGCAGCCACCCCCCCTCCTATTGGCTCCCAGGCCCTCACCCAATCCTGACTCCACTCCCCACTGGTCCAGCCAAGGCTCTGCCTTGACTGAGTTTCCTATATCTCAAGCCGATTCCACACGCATGGCACACTCATCGCCCTCATGATGAATGCAGCAAGGGCTTCTGAAACGTTCATAAACTTCTACCAGATTACACAGTGCTACAACCCAGAAGACAGCCATCTTCTTTCTCCAAGTAAATGCTGGTTACTGAATTGAAAGTGTCATTAAAAAAAACATAAATAACACTCAAATCCAAAATAGGTTAAATAGGTTGTACTTGATGAATAAAATAAGAATGATGCACAGGCATGAAATTTTAGTAAAAATGGTTTCCCAGACAGGAAAAACACACTATGTTATGGACCATATCCACATCAGGATTATTTGTGGCTTATTTAATGATGCTGTCAATAGAACAGATGATACAGGGTTAAAAGATATGAATATATGAGGAATGAATTGGAAAGCATATGGATGGAAACAATCTAATACCAAAACTGAGGCAGTATCTCATCATTAGCTTGGAGGGACCAGAAAATCCATAAAAAAGCCTCAGTCAGAATAGCCATTGTATGGCCTGTGATTTGAACATGAAACCTCCTATTATGAAGCAGGAGTGCTAACCACTCAGAAGTGACATTTGGTCCAATAACTGAACTCTGATACTGTTGGCACCAACTCGGAAACTACTAGTGTCTAAGATGGATAGATGGATCTGCATTTAATACAGTTCCGTGCTACATTTCAGCCCTAAATAAACAGTCCTTCTTCTACAGCAGCTATGCTATTCTAAGCATTTATCTTCTAGCATTGCCTCAGATCTCTTATTGGGTACACCATTTTTGTTCACACTATGAATAAGAGAATTTGTTCGTACCTGGCAAACGTGAGGTTTGTATGCACTATGTGTGAGCATGTGCGTGTTTAGGTATTGCTCAGTGCGGAAGCCCTTGCCACACTGCTGGCAGGTGTAAGACTGTGTTGTCCCATGTGTAGGAAGATGTCTTCGCAGGTAGCGTTCACAGGCAAACACCTTCCCACAGTGTGCGCATGGATAACTGTGAGTACTAATAGCCATGTGATGGTCAAGTGATTCAGGAGATGAGAATCTGCTTTTGCACTTCATACAACGAAAAAATCTGAAAAATAGTCAAATATGTAACAACAATATTAATGATATAAGAAATGTGGAGGCCACATGAACCTGCAAATTAGTGATGCCAGCCATCATCTTTATCTATTATTCATCATTATAACTAATTCCATGGAGCAGAATCCCTTTTCAGAAACTAATATTTGCTCAGCCGGTTTTAGTAGAGAGAATAGAAGTATCCCCCAGCTGTATGTGGTGTCCCAGGTTGAAGCGATGTTCAGCCATGGCAGATTTCTACCATACTACATGGCACAACAACCCAGATATCTTCAAACTAAAAAAGAGTACTAAGAGTTGGCATACCATAGTGAAAGGTGTCTTACTCAAATTCAAATGGAAAATAATAATGCTAGTTCTAATGGAGAACAAAATAAACGGAAGACCCTTTGATAAAAGAGTTCTGTCACCCACAGGCATGTTGAACATGTGTTCCAATGCTGTCACTTAAAAAGAAGTTTGCAAGAGCTTTTACACACCTGCTGCCTACTTTGGGAGGTGCAGCCCTGGTGCTGTGGCTGTACTGATGAATTCCCAGGTCTGCTAATGTGTGGAACTGCTTACTGCAGACATGACATCGATACAACACTTCACTTGAGTGAACTCGTGTGTGACTTACAAATGTGTCCAGGTCAGTAAATGTCTGCTGACAGTTTTTCTGGATACATTTGTAGACCTGCAAGCATATACATATGGAACAACAAACACTTTTTAAAACATGCAGATGTGTTGGTATCTTTAACTTGAATTTAGTATTACAACTGTTAAAATGGATGAGTCCCTAACAACATCTGATTAATAGTTTATTTAGTGATAATGCATATCAACCACAGAGGTTATGTAGCACTACAGATATATAAGATTATCACTGATGTAGAATGTTATTTGTATTCAGACAGTTCATAGTTTGAATGCCCAACAGCAGACTGCCTACCCTGACAGACTTTTCTTTGTTTTCTTCAGTCCTTCCTGATGACTGCTATGGCAGTAGCTACAAATTGGACATTAATATTTCCTCTCCAGTAATTTTCAAATGACCATACATAATTCTTCCCCAGCTAATTTAATGCAAGCTTTGCAGTTACTATGGTGGCATTAATAATAAACAAACAAAAAATGCAATCTACATAAAAGTCAGTTCAATAGCAAGCCAAGAATGTCTCAAGTACTGTACTACAATGTCAGACTGCAGGTTCTCACAATGACAAATATCAAGAAGGCTATCTGCTATAATGCTGTGGTAAATAATCTGGTAGACAGTGACAGGCATTTCAGAAGTGTTTACTATCTACATTATCAGGGCAATCATTGTCCTGATGATGGAGGCAGTAAGCACCTTTGAAACAACACTCAATATCTACTATATTACATGATGCAACATCCCAGAAGACAACCATCTCCATACTATACTATAATGTTTGGCAACACATACTGATCACAGCATTAAATAATTTGTGACAAGCTATTACAGCTAAAGCTTCTTGTATTATCATGCACTCAATATACCAAACAGTTAAATGTCTTTGACATTTAAAACTATACTTACCTATTTTCTAAATCACTGGGAATGTGGGGGATTTGGATAACATATACAGGTAACCCTTGATTTGCGCAACTTCAATTTGTGCCGATTCAGAATACCGCCGCTTTTGAAACCAGCAAGTCAAAAAATGAAAAAAAATATATTTTACTGTTATTTATAACGTTTTACAATGTTTCTCATATTGATTCTTATACTAAATCGTAATTCTTACATCGCTGATTGTGAGATAATCTCCTAAAAATGTGCCAACATTGCGCAACAGTCACGTGAGCATTGGTCACTCTTCACAATGAGCCATTTGCATTCAGCCTGATAAGGGAGTAAGGAAAAATGTGCTCAGTTCGCTTCTTCTTGACACATTGAATGTGCTGAAAACTGTGTGCTCAACGTGTTTGTGTTGTTGTTCGACCACTATTCTGAGGTATCAACTGTTTTATATTTATAAATTGTAGAAGAGCCACCATGTCTGGTAAGAGAAGTGAATGTGTTGCTAAAAAGTTGCGTAGGTCTATTGCGTTAGAAGATAAGATGGACGTAATTCGTAGAATAGAAGATGGTGATACCCATCATAATGTGTGCAGAAGTATGAAGTTGCCTCCTTCCACTGTGACTACCATAATGAAAAATTCATATAAAATGAAACAGTCAATGCAACAGGCTATGAGAGTAAGTGTAATGCAAGTGAGTTATAGCAGAAGTAAACTTTTAGAAAGAATAGAGAACGTACTGTTGCTATGGGTGGATGACATGAATTGAAAAAACATTCCCTTGACTGAAATTGCTATCACAGATAAGGCGAAATCAATTTTTGAGGAACTTAAGTGGTCAATTTTTGGGTGCCAGGAACGCATGTCATTGACTTCCCATTGATTTACATTATAAAAATAGTTTCAATTTATGCTGATTCCATTTACACCGGTTCGTCCAGGAACACATCCCTGGAGTAAATTGAGGGTTACCTGTACTTTGAAAACTGGACTGACAAGTGCCAAGGTAGTCTGGCAAGCAGCTGCCTAAGTTGAAAGAAATAGGCATAAATCACAACAAGATGCCATTCTCAGAGCCACTTAATGAGAGCTTTATTTTTTATATGTAGAACTGAATGACAAATAGCTCACAAAATGCACATACTTAAAGATGCTAATCCCTTTTCCTCAAACAAGGTATGTGTTCTGATGGACTACTATAATGCACAATTTTTCCAATTTCTAGAGGGATGTACTCCATATCTTAGAGGTTGGAGCTCAAACCCCCTTTTGCCCTTACACTCCACTATCTATGTCTTTAAAAAGAGTAACAAATGGTACCCTGGAACGCAAGTATAAGGGTGCCACCCTGGACTTCCCTGACTCATCTACAGCCCTGCACATGATAAAATGCTAAGAGGTGTTATACTATGAACATATGACAGATTTGTGCATGCACATAAAACTTAGGATTTAATTGCAAGGTAGAAAATTATAATCAGTCTCTTATGCTTCTATGTATCAAACTTCCAATACATGGTGGAACCCCATATTTACACTTTTCTGAGGACATGAAAAATGGCATAAATTGCAGGAAATTAAAAAATCATAAGCTTAGTACTTATTTCCACCTTAATCATTTATTATAACAAAACAAATAATGAAGGCAAATTACCAGGAACATTGAACTGATACCATATTTTTGGACACTTACCTATCTTTGTCTAGTGGTAAAAAAGCGAATCAGAATTTGTCTCTTCTCCTGTCACAAGATGTTAGTATAAAGCATGCTGGGTCCAGTGGATAAAACTAATCTCAATATCCAGATAAGCTTCATCCCCTGGGCCCAACAGATCAGGTTCATACACCTTCACCTGATGACAGAAACACTGTGGGCTATTTAACCAACAAATGAAAATGTACAGAAATATTAATCAGTTCAATGACACACCTACACCAAAAAGCTTTAGACTAATGTACAAACATTTATGAAAACAATTTTCAAAAACTGAAAGTATATAATATAGTTCAAAATCATCTGTAAAACGCTATGGAAGTTTACATACAGAATAAGCAGTGTACTTACTTCTTCAAAAAGAAACGTGATATCTTATAACCAACATGCATTTTCTTCAATGATATGATAGTTTTAACTACTTATTCACAACAGACACTAATAAGCCACGTTGTTTTACCATGGAATTACAAGACACCATGGGGGTTATGAAGGGCATGGTTCTTCTTTACTCCTGTATTGCCATCATGCCTTATCAAATACACCAATTCCAATAAAACTGCAGTGCATGTATCAGATTCAGCTAACAGAGTAAGTAATAATAATAACAGCCAAAGCTAACCCAAAAAAGTCACAATCAGAAGCTAAAAGGATGCTTACAATAAGGTAATTAACTCATCAGAGTAGCCACCAGATAATATGAAAAGCTGACCAGTCACAAGAAAATTATGTAAAGCCCAAGAAATTAAAATGTAATTTAATAATTTGTGGGAATACAACCTAATGTAGGAAAATGAACAGGACTGGAAAAGATCATGTAAATTATGGAAAAAAGTACATTCCAGGAACAAGGTTTTGGTGTACTGCATTCCTACCAGATTTCGCTGGTCACAGACCAGAGGAAGAACATGTAAGTTGGCACTGCTTATATTGAGACGAGTTAGTGTTCAGAAGAGTAAGTCCTGGTCCCATGGGGAAAAATAAGAAAAAGACGCATAAAAAGAAAAAGGTTATGCTGCCAAGTTCATCTGCAAGTGTTGCCAGCCATTAGTTCTAGAAGACTGTGCAGTCTACATGCTACTGTCCACAGTAGAAGCAGTTACCTGAAAATTCTTGAAGTTCAACACTCAAAGATCAAAATTTGATTCAAGATCAATATTTTTTCAAATAAATTTTGAAAATATAAGACTCACATATGCCTACTCTTTATAAAACAGGGAAGTAAAGTTTCATATGTTAAAAAATATTAAGGTTTATAGATCGCTGGAACCAGAGGCTATCACATGATGTAATGTACATATTTATTTTTAAGCATCAGTTCAAACAATTCACATAATGACAGGTAATAATCATAACTAAATATAGGTGCAAACAAATTCAACTATTTACAAAATTATATGTTCCAAGAAACACTCCTACCTTCTGATGTGAGTGCAGCTTCATGTGGGTCCTGAGTTCAAAATAGGAGTCAAACCTTGTAGAACAGTACTGGCACACGTAAGCTCGGTCTACCATCAGCTCCACTTCTGAGTTGCTAGGGTTTGAGTCCTACAGAAGACCGTTCAGACAGCTATGAGAAATCAGATCTTTATAACCAGAGTTACATAAAGCTATATATTACTTGCTAGATGCGATTTACTCACCACCCAGTACTGTTAAGGTAATTAGATGGAGAAGGTTGCGACTGGTTAGAGAATCGAAAACACATTCAATGTTTTGGCTGGAAAACCTCATGGAGACCTACACATGGGAGACAAAGGGTAGGAAAACAATGTGTATATGGTAAACATGTATTAGTAACTCAAAGGAACATGTGAGGAAGTGGACTAGTTTCAAATGCTAATGACGCGATCCAATGGCAGACTTTTGTGGTCACACTAGGTGAATCCTTAGTTTATAAAATAACAAATTTTAGTGGACATACAATTTACAAACAAATACTAAGCAAAGCCCATATAAAAATATCAGAAAGAAACAAAACTGAAGAAAACATAAAATATGTAAGTAACCAATGCATAGATTTCCGTATTACTTTGAAAGAAATAACATTCCAATAAGCTGAGCAAAGTATTACCTTATCAGACATTCCTGCAACATCATCTTTCCTGGAAACAGGTTGGAGAGGTTCTTTGGGGAGTGTTTGGTTGAGACCTTGAGGCCAGACTTTGTGTGTAGCCATGTGCTTCTTCACATTAGATTTCTGTGAGAAGGCACGTCCACATACAACACACTGAAAGGGTTTCTCACCCGTGTGGCTCCGCATGTGCTGCTGCATATCAAAGTTCTTGGCAAACTGCTTGCTACAGTACTTACATCTCAACTGTGGGCAAATCAGATGACATGGCATTAAAAGGGATCAACATGTAGTTCAAATAGCTACCACTTATGATGATGGATAATACCTGTGATATCTTCTAAAGTTATAGGTCCTCAAAACCCTGTTCTCCAATTCAAGATACTATTTCAAATGTTTAAACCAAGAACTGCAATGTAATAACACGAGTCCACACACTGATCCTTTAACAGATTTTTTAGTTATTTTCTTTCATGTTTTGATACAGCATAGTACTGAAACAACATAGTAACTCTAGGGTACAAGTGTTAAGTATGGATGAGAAAGAGTGGGTTAAGACCCAACAGTATGGAGAACAGAAATTACCCTTTTAATGGCTGGAGAAAGAAGGAAGTAATGAGGAACTAAGATGAAATACCCTTGTGTCAGATATCACTGATGTGATCACTGTGTAGCAGGACTAGTAGTTATTCAAATATATTCAATATTACTGCTTTTTACTGTAATGTATACACTTACACCTGTAACAAGTGTATCATCTTCATCATATTACTGTATTTATCCAAATACCACACTCTACTGTTTTCTAAAGTTTTACATAAAAACCTCAGATGTACATCATTTTTGAGAATATGACTGTTTATTAAACTGTGCTATGTGTGGCAATTTATTATGTGCTATAATATCCCATGTCTTAAAATGGTAGCTGAAGGACAGACAGAGGGACGTTAGTACAACACGCTCTGCTTATGTTCTGCTCAATACTACCATCCAAAATAACATTTCTCCAGTGCTATGAGCACTGTATCAACTTTGCCAACCCACTGCATAAATCAAGGCAAGCAAAAACCACTATCAAGTAAAGATCCCAAGTGAACTGACATGGTAAGAAATTTTCCAACATCACTCATGAAAGATGTACTGGCCTTTTGGCAAAAGTTTTCCTTTTCTTCCAGAAATAAATAGGGAGTGGGTGTCACTGTCAGTTGTTAACCTTCATTTACAGCGGTTTTTCGATGCTGTTAGAACTACAGTTCTCAGACCAGGAAAAAATCCCTACTAGGAATTTGATATACGTGCAAGCGCAAGATTTCACAGTGAGTGACGAGTTGCTATTACCCATCCTAAAAGCATTTGTTCCACAACCACTGAACAAACAACAGACAACAGGCTTTCATGTGTTCTAATGGGTATAGATTTAAGATTACCTCACAGTGGCACAGTGATTTAATCTAGAATATTATCACAACACCCACAGAACACATTACAGGTGCACTCAATAAACACTACTCTTAACTGCTTAATATTTTCAGTCTGTGTATAGTAGCATAACTCTTTGGCGTGTCACACTTCCCACCAATAGCAGCCCTCTAGTAAACTTGATAATAAACATTCCTCCTGCACAGCACCAGAACTAACTTCCCCCCGCAGGGATTTTCTTGTGGCCAGTGGACAGTCCCTGCACTTACAGCTGTTGGAAGTGAATGAAACAAAGTGACTCTGATCATTTACTGTCTGTGAGAAACTAAAGATAAGTAAACTAAATAGGGAATTGAACTGTTAGCGAGCGAAGTCTCAAGTTTTATGACAGTAGAAGTTATCTACAGAGCAGCAGTCACTGACAAAAGCAACATTTTCAGAGGAGGAACAAAAACTTTCTTCATATTTAAATGCAAAGTAGCAGATTCATTATGCAGTATCAAGAGAAATGTACCAACTGAAGGCACTAGAAATAGCAAGACATTTTAATGAATCCAGAATTCAACACAAGCCAAGGTTGGTTGCAGAGATTGTTTAACTGACAACATTTATGTATAAAACAGCAAAAAAGTACTGCACAGATGTTTCTAATGCATACAAAGAAATACTGTTGGTATTTAAAAGTAATGATAGAGTAGTACAGGACAATGAAGACAAGATCAATTCAGATGGCAGTGAAGCATACCAGTAATTATACAGTCCACGACTGTAATCTTGAGGAAGTGGGGTGAAGGAGGAAGGAGGAAAGATAGCGTCTGCCTTTAACGCTACGGACTTCCTGCATTCCTTGCAAGTCTCAAGATTACAGTCGTGGACTATATAAGTAGAGTATCACATTTTTTATTAATTTTTCATGTTAGTGTGGTTTTATCAGTCATGCATGGTTATGTAGACTTCTAGGATGGGAATAGTCACATTAATAAAATTCATCACTTTTTGGTTTTATTATTAGATCCATTCAATTATTTATCACCATACACACAAATCACTGCCAGCAGAAGTCCACACCACTACTACAGTGTATACCTTAAGAGTTTTGGTTGTTGAAGGTTGAATGTCAGAGCTATCCTCCACCTTTATAGGCTGTGGTGTTTGTGACTCCACCACACTGTTGAGCAAAAGTTCTACATCCCCAGTTGTGGGCTGGGACTGCTGTGTCACAATGGCCTGCGTCTTGAATTCCACAGTGCCTGTCGTGGTGTCTAGGAACTCCAGGTTACTTTCTGCATTGCTGTTAAACTCCACAATCTTGCCACTACCATCACTGAGCTCTGCATCTGGTGGCTGTTCCTGCTGGAAGCTACCTGAAGCTACAAATGACCCCTCAGTAAGAATGATTGGCTGGCCTTCAAGTGTTGTCACGTTGAGGTTACTTCCTGTCTCAACTCCCGAAAGAGATTTCAGTGAACTGCTTGACTCTCCAGAGGAAGTTAGAAATGTTCCAGTCTGGATTACATGTGACAGGGAAGGAAGAACCTGTGAAACACATTTTCAAATTGGGAACTTATAAATGTTTGTGTCACATGCAACATAGGAGAGCCTGTAGAATACATTCTGGAATTATAATTTTCAATGAATACAAATAACCTGTAAAATAAAGATGATCTACACAATTTAATTTCAAAACTGGGTAATTTTCTAATTCAGGCTCCTCTCCTAGTAATTCAAATAAATAAAATCAATTTACTACCAACTTTACAATCTAATACACTGCACTTACTTCAATATCACAAAAAACATTTTGATAAGAATATCAGTGCATACATTGTTTGATTAGTTTTATAATACCTGCATCTTAGTTAACACTGCATATCGGAAGTTGATGCAGTAACAGTGCAGCATACAGCAAAACTAATGTTCATGTAGTACTTACAAACTTGTTCAATTGTATGGGATGTAGATCAGGGGATAATATTAAAATGTATCTTAGGGAAATAGATATGGGGATGTGAATTGGATTCATCAGGCTCAGGATAAGGATCAGTAGCGAGCTCTTGTGAACACAGCAATAAACCTTTAATTCCATAAAAGCAGGGAATTTTTGGACTAGCTTAGCATCCTATTCTTCTTCTTCCACACAACTTCTTAATAAACACTTTGATACTCCATGGAGTTAGTTTGTTGTTTAAAACATATAAATTAAGTGTACCTTATATGCAATTATGAGAAATAGGACCGAGTGTTATGTATTTCACTCCCTTGTGTTCTGTTTGTTTACTATGTAAGATTTGAGGTTTTCACGATGGTGAGTCTAAAGATGGCTGTCTTCTGGGTTGTTGTGCCATGTAGTCTGGTAGATGTTTACTACTTCACATCCATATTCATTTCAACTGTCACACATCTTGTATTGAAGGAAACAAAAACAATATGCAAAATACTGGCAGTAAATTTACTGTTGTGACAAAAATATTTCTTGCAAGTTTTCCCTCTCCATAAATGGAGCACACGCCTTATCTGGAATAATTGATTTAGATTACCAGAATTTGAATATTTCCACAATGGACATTATGTTATATTGGTTAAAAAATTTAGAATATTAAATTCCATTTAAAAACTGAATCTGCACTATGAATACTTCCACCTCAGAAATGGATTTTATCCCCTTGCCTTGCCAGGAAGGTTATCTTAGACCAGACATGAAGGCATTATACACCAACTAATTGTTCCAGCAAAAACAGCTCATAGAAACAATTTCCTACAAGCACATTTTGTTCAGAAAATTGTCTTTTTATTTTGAACAACCATACCACCTTCTACTACAAATTTCAATACATTTTTTAATATTTTGATTAATTTGAATGTTTTCTTGGCTCAAGTTTACTAAAACTGATTTGTAAACTGACAGAACATTAACCAAAGAAGTAATTGATTATAACAGTGAGTGAGTAATAAATTTTGAAAAACCTACAATGTAATCACTGATTCTATAATTTAAGTATAAAGAAAAGTCCAAAATAAGTTATCAAAAAGAAGAACACTTCTGTTCTGTCCAAGATTCTGATGAAGAAAGAATGCAGCAACCAAGATGCATCTAATTGTCAAAAATTCAGTAACCTGCAGAAGTATGAATTTAAATCATCACCTTTGACTGGTCTATCATTTTAGTCATCTGGTGAACAAAGATCCTGCAAGAAGGGCTAATATGAATTCAAACTGGCTGGTGTTAACATAAAAATATAAAAAAACTCAATTATAGTTTGATATGTGGTAGCTATAAGGGTAGCATGAAACAGCCATGAGGCTACAAAGAAATCAGGAGGGACAAGGTCTGGCAACATCAGTAGTGATGCCTGGGGCCTGCCACAACTTAACCAATGATTTACAAAAAAGTCATGTAAATATGTAATGTGGGGGGGGGGGGGGGGGGGGAAAGCTTCATCACAGCATGTAACAAGATGGACAGACATACTTTCAAGATTATGAATCAACACTTTCTTTCATACTTCTCTTCTTATCTCTGCAACAGTCCAACTTTGAACTGTGGTATCTAAGATTATTTCAATTTAAATTCATCCAAGGAACCCTCCCTACAAGTTTGGTGGGAACATCCCAGTACAACCTATATAAATATAAAACAAAGGTTTCTTCTAACTTTGAAATTTTGCTTTTTGCTTAAGAAAAGCCTGTCAGTGACAGCTATTTTCAAGCAGAAGAAACTTTACTCATTTCAAACTTCCTTGCTGCAGTGCAACACATTATTTATTCTGCTTCTATTAAAATCTTTTAATTTCCCATGGACAGTAAATTGAGTTGCATTCATTCACTTCCAGCAGCTGTATTTGTCCACACCATCAATCCCAAGCACATTACAAAAGGGGAGAGGGAAGGAAGTTAGCAAATGTTCTGCTGTATACCACTGTCAAAAACAACATTTCTCCATTGTATGCACAGTTTCAGTAGTGCACGTGTAAGAAAAACAGAACTGCATAGAATGCTTTTTGACTACTGATACCTGCTTTGCCATCCCATTATGTAAACCAAGGCATAACAAATTGAGATGAGATCAGACACACAGTATATTGACCTGGACAAAATAATTATGATTAATGATAACAGAAAAGAAAATCTGTTGAGAAAGAAGAAACAATGTGGCTGAGCCTTTTATATACAGTAAGAAGTGTCCTACAGTTACTGAAAATTGACAACACACCCCCACTTCTTACTTCTTGTTGCAGAGTAAGTTTAAGTTTGAAGGCCAAATCTCTTACTTTGCCCAGCAGCCAAAACAGGTCACACCAATGATGTTACCAAGTCTAATGATCTGTCTTGTACACTCAAGTGTGTAGCCCTTTATGCTACCAAACTGAAACCTGAATATGTGTATATAGAATTTTTTATGAAAATTTTTGGAAAGAGGTGCGCATCATATTCTAATAAAATATCTTAATTTACCAAATGGTTTTCATTACATTTATGGTACACACGTCGATTGCAAAAGCCAAAAATGTTGTACATGACCACGAAATACAAATGATGCCTTTACTCAATGAAACAAAGAGAGTACAGACAATGAGATGAATTTCTAAACTTCAAAAGAATTTTCTGTAAGATGAATTATAAGTTCCAGATCTTTTAAAATGAATATTTCGTATCACCACACTTGTATACAAAAGTGATGCAAAACAGCACAAAATCCTAAATAAACATACGAGAACACAACTATACATGAAAGATTCTTCAAAGTTTTCTAGCCCACAATCTTCAGAATATTTATGATTCTGTACTTTTTTCCCCAGAGTAAAATGAGGGAGAAGTGTGAACTTGCATGTGATCCAGTGCTGATATTGAGGGCACCATGGTCAATGCTGAAGCTCAGGATGTCAGAATCACTCAGAATGATGGGCTGCCCCACCTCACGTTCCTGCAGTGTGTGCGTATAGGTGTTTCCACCTTGTTCATCTGCTTCTTGCTGACCCCCATCTAATGACAGTGATAAACCGCCTTCCACCGACTGCTTCACTAGAGAACCTGTAAAAATATCTCTTATATGTTCACATGACTTGCAAAACATTACTAAAAATTTCATACAAATTATATATTCATGACCAAATTGCTAGTCATTATGAAAATGACTAAACTTTCCCTTATTGATTCATATACACATTTCACTTTATCAACCCAGCTACAGTAGGAAATCATACCTGCAAGATGTTTTGAGATAACATGCTCCTTCTTATGGTTCATGAACAGAGAGAATGAAGTGAACTGCTTTTTGCACTTGCCACATTGGAACACATCTTCTTCATCCAAAGTAATTGCAGCTGAAACATAAGAACTTAATGGTGAACTCTGGTTAAGTATAAATCAGGCTGCACGTAGCTCACTGAGAATGTTAGGTTACCTTGGTATAGAACTTTCTGCAGCTAGTGTCTAACATATGCAATTGGCTTCTGAGCTTGAGTCTTATACAACAATTTAGTTTAAATCAGTATTGTTAATCACCTGTATATCTTGTGAACTTAACATCATGGCAGTGCTATCAGCACCTTAATAAATTATATATTTGAAGGGGTGAGAATGAAAAAGACCAAAGTGATATTTTTTAAAAATTGACTTCTGCACACATTTTACTTCTACACCATCTACGGAACCTACTGTCAATGTAGTGTGAGACATGCCAGTCCACTGGAAACAGCCGTTTATTTCTTTGGCAGAGACAAAAATATAAGTTCTGATGTATCTTCAGATGCACATTTTGAACCAAGTGGACATATCTTCACCTGTGGTATGTAACCTTATTTAATACTATATATAATCTACTAATGACATATGAGCCAGAGCAAAATCATTCTTAGTTATGACATGAAATTTAAATACAAGTTACTGTCAGTTCTACTGTAACTCTAACACTGATCCCTTAAAAAAATCCGAGCACAAGTAATAAATATGTTCTATATAAATATAATTAAAATTAGAAGATTATCATTGGTCTTTGGAAATACATTTGGACTACATCTGTCTCATACCATCTAACTTTCTCAGGTGGAAATTTGTCTGTTGAAGTACAGTAGGGCACCGCTTATACGGCGGGTTAGGGACCAGACCCCCGCCCTAAAGCGAAAATCGCCGAAAAGCGGATCTTTGTCTTATTTCACTTGCAAATGCATATCAAAGCCTAATAAGATGTTACACTATCATATAGTAAGTGCACAATAGCGCTAGCCCTAAGAAAACGATATGAAATTAAAATGAATATCAGTAATACACACATTGTCCTCAGCTTATAGTGATTGGTGAATATAAATTTGAAAATTGATATGCTTATAGTAGGAAGGATGAAGGAGATGGCGCATCTTCATCATCTGACTCTTCAACGAATCTTATTCATTTTGGTGATGGTTTGGAAGCCATAGACATGCCTTGTTCACGAAGTTTAATCATCTCTAACTTGGCATTTAAAATAAGAGGCTTACGACTCCTCTTTTTATCGCTACTACCCTTAGACGCCATTGTAATTACACTGTAGTAACACAAAAATATTATATAAATATACAGTTTGTAATAACGGAAAAACTGCCAGAAATACAGAAAGACGCGGAGCGCACAAAAGCTGTAAACAGACTGAATCAGCGACGAGAAAATGGCGCCGGACACACTTATCTGACTCAGCTGTTGAGCGCCATATTAGCGGAGCGCCGAAAAGCGGGGCCCTACTGTATCTGGAACTTGAAAAACCAAATTATGAAAAACATCATCAGTGATAACTGTAAGGGCTAGGGGAAAATCTGGGCCATTACAGCAATTGAGAGGTCACTGGTAACTCAATTTTCTTTCAAATTAGTAAACACTGGTTCCCTCAGGTTGGCCACAAAAACTTTCATTTGATAGACTTTGGCTGCACTGAGTTCTGTCATAAATCATAAGCATACTGTGTATAGGCCTGAAGAATGGGTTTCACTCTTTATAGAGACATGCCCTCCATTTACCAACTTAGTAACATTCTGAAACTGTCTAGCACAATCTAAACATGAGGAGTTACAATGCAAGCATGAAACTATAAACTATCCTAAACCAGATTAAATTAGCTGATATTACAATAAATTTAAAACACATTTTAATATGCTAATCTATACCTCAGTCCATCAAATTATTTTCTTGGATATACTGCTGTCACTTTATTATGTCATGCTTTCTCAAGTGCACAGGTTATATAGCATTAAACTTCAGACTTCAAATACAGAATTTAAATTATCGCAGTGGGAAGAACATTTGTTTAATTTTACAATTTACGACATAAAACTAGACACTGCATCCAAGAATCTGTTTAGAAGGCAAACAAGATCAAACAATTTTGTTTTCTAACATTATGCAATATTCTAATGACATTTTTCCTGAAGTGCCTGCATATAAGCATCACTACAAACTGACTTAAAATAATTTTTACTATTACAGAAAAAGGTCACCTCTAAGCCTTTGTTGGACAGTATAGATTTGTCTTCCACTTATGTACGCCTTGAAATTTGTACTTTTTGTGATTACTAGCATGGTACTTGGCTGGTCTCAAAATAAACATTGACATTTGCCCATCAAAGTACGAATTTCATTTTGTCAAAATGGCACGATTGCAGAACTTTCGCACATCATGCAGTGCCATGTGTACAAAATATAATCGATAGTTATAGGATTAACCACCTTTTAATAAATTTCAAATTGCTTCATTTCCCTCCACTGGTATTCCACCAGAACAAGTGTCTTGTGTTCTACAGTCACATTACATGGGTACACTGTTGCGGTTCAAGAGCACATTACTTTATGGGAATACTTAGTGTAAATACTTACTTGGTGGACGAGAAGCAACAATTGTCGTTCCAGGTAAACCTTCGTTGGATAAATTCTGAGAGTCTAGAAGGGACTGAACTGTCAGAGCCGTTTGGTTGTCTACGGTCACACCTGCAACCCAAAAGGACAAAAATTCTTACACAATGCTTCATACATAATGGTTCCACATATTCATACGCTTGTAACATTAATTCTCACCAGATAATGTATCAAATAACAAATGGGCCATCCTAGCCTACACTTAACCAAACCCATTAGAGGCCATAAATGACCGGATTTAATTCACAGAATATCGAATTCGTACTTCCGGTCGGACCCGATAGGTCGTATGTGGATCGGAAAGTCACATGAATTTCGACTAATCACTGAATCAGTTCACAGAGCACATGGAACGATAGGTTGATAACTATATTCGTTCACGACGACAAGGAATTGTATGTCACGAAATTAACAGTATTATAACTGGGATATTGAAAAACAGAATTCTAATCGATCAATAGTACCTGGGTTCAAATCTCGGCTCGGAGATCGGCTACCCTGACAGGTTTTCCTCAGTCCCTCCAGTCAAATGCCAGGATAGTACCTGAAATTAGACCACAACCTTCTTTCCACACGCTTTCCAATTCATCATGCACTAATATCCTTTCATTCGACGCTATGGAACAGAATAGAATAGAATTTATTTACATTCCATAGATCATTCATAGGCCCAAGCCAAAGATGTGGAATATGTCATAGCACAAATACATTTCTTTTATTTTGATTCAGACTTTTATGAGGGAGGGGGTGTGGTACTGAATAGCTTAATTTCAGAAAAGTGAAACACTTTTTGAAATGTACTGACTTTAGTGTTTGGCATCTGAAGGTTTATGATTGCGGGCCATGTTGAAATATATGTGTTACAATAGCCTGGGCATTCAAATATATTGTAACCAACACAAAACTGAACATTACAACAAAATAGCTGAAACTTACTTTATTTGTATGAAACTTGGGCTTGTTTTTGCTCTGCAAGAGAATTGACATTTGGTTCCAGAAATGAGAATTAATGGCACATCTAGCAAGAATAGAACCGGTATTAACTTTCAAAAGAATAATATTTGTGTATGATAAAAGAACTATCGCATTTCTATCCAGAAACTAACTAAAGAAAATTTAGTCGCATCAACAGTGCACATTGGGAAAGAAATTCTACATTTGGCATGAAATTTTACCACGGGAATTCAATTCTGTAAAATAAACAACATAATCATCGTTAATTTTTGTTGGCCAATATTTAAGAAATGTATTAAAATCCAAAATTCTAAACAATGTTAAGCACGAGTTCTGGCAGAAACTGTAGATTAGTG
Source organism: Zootermopsis nevadensis (assembly GCF_977971745.1). Taxonomy (NCBI): domain Eukaryota; kingdom Metazoa; phylum Arthropoda; class Insecta; order Blattodea; family Termopsidae; genus Zootermopsis; species Zootermopsis nevadensis. Next base: position 5,365,247 of record NW_028259153.1, on the reverse strand, counting down.
TCAACACTGACAATTGCAATACTGTTGGAGAACTGATAAGCCAATTTCCCCTCTCCAAACTAAATGGCACATTTGCAATAATGAATATCTGTCGATTGTTACTAACACACACACTCCTTTGAAGTACCTGGCTTACTATAATATTGGGGGGTCTTCGCCACATGTTTTTATTGACTATTTTTAACATCGCAGATCTACCAAATAATGAACAATTCAGAGTTCAACAAAATCAAATCGATAGAAACCACAAAATTAAACAAATACTGTGATACAGAATTTCAGATTTTCGTGTGTTCGTCCCGATTTGCCAGTCGTAGCTTTATGTTACTTATTAATACGTTAAAGGGTCGACATAAAGAGGTACTATGGGCCGCATCTGGCGATAAATTGTAGAAAATTTCAATGTGCCATATTCAATATCATGTTTTTTATCATGTATAGCAACTCTGAATTTATAAATGTAGAATGTGTGTGTGGTAGCAGCAGCAGAAATAGCTGATCTATCGATGCACTGCTTTTTGCGTTTATTGTAGCATAGGCTTTAAGTTATTTTCTTTTTGCACATTTTTATGAACAGATCCACTGTCATTGACAAATCATGACTTATCAATTTTGTGGTTTATTTAACGATGCAGTCAATAGCTGAGGCCTTATAGTGTCAAATAACAGGGATTGTATGGTGAATAATGAAAGAGTGGTAGCCTATGTCTCCTTCCTTCCCTTTGTCAGCACTACCTTGCCAACAAAACATATTCTGCAGCTGTAATCAACACTTATTAATAATGAGAATGTTGATCTGTGATCTTATTTACAGATTTAAAATACATTAAATATGCCACATATAACCCTTTATTGCTAATATGTAGACAAATTTCAGAATATTTAGGAATGTTTATGAACTGTCTCCAAATAGCTTCAACAGTTCATCAGTTATTGCCATCAAACCAAAAGCTGAATGCAGACTTTGTGTGGCTGCCATGTTTTATATTCTGAAACAATATTAACTCAACAAGATCTCTTTGAGTTATAACACAGCATAAATTTTCAGGAAACAACATTACATATGTTACTCCTACCTCACAAGTTCACATGGTCACCATTATTGATGGTAAAAAATTAACAAGTACAGAAGGGGGGGGGGGGGGCCCGCACACAATATTTATGCCAAATTCCATCAAAATCTGTCAGTCGGTTTCAGAGTTATTATGGTGGAACTTGGGTATTATATTATAAGCCTATTTCTCCTTATAAAATTAATTTACAAAATACTGCAATAATATTTACAAAGTTGCAAGAGTTTATGGGGGCAGGGTAAGGAAATGGGAGTTTTTCTATATTTTGGGATTTAAGATTCTTCCATTCCATTCATATCTGAAGATCTTCATAAACAGACCTTCTACAAAATGAACAAAGCAAACTGGAAAACATTTTTGATTTCATCTGTTATTCATTCGTTCATCATTCTACATCTTCACTATCCAGAATGCTTAAACCTAAAAGATAGCACAGGAAACAATTTATGAACTTTTCTCAAAAGGTTCTGCCACAGTAAAAACTGATTGTCTTGTTACTACAGAAACCCATTCCTGAATAATGTTATTTTTAATATTCTGTTCATGTTCACCTTAATTACTTCACTTATTGTATCCTTTCCAATTGACAATAATTAATGAACCAATGAAACTAAGCATGTGAAATACCTCCTTTCACTGAAACTTTGCTGTAGTAACCTTGTTTAGATTGAGAGGAGATTCTAGCCGAGAACAAGGTATAATAATATATGGAATAGATGCCTCAAATGTAAGTAACAAACTGAGCAAATAAATAAAAACAGGATCACATATGAGAGAAATATGGTGAATCTGTTGTTCTGAGACAATGGAAGATTTTATTATGGAACTGTCACAGAAGTCACTATCTCCATTAAATACATATAAAATGTGAGCAACTACCACATATATAATTTATTCTATCAGCATAAAATCTTAAAATCACACTTCACTAGTTTCAGACATCATAAGACAAATCACCATCCACCACAAAATAAAGCAAATGATCAGTCTTTGTTCTTAAAACACTTGTAATAATAAAACAGATGGAATGGAATGGACCACACTCTAATATATACATATTTGTGAATGTCACGGTACTTGAGACTGCATAAGCTGCAGTTATTGCATTGCTGAATATGATATATAAAGAACCTCATTGTCACTGTCATAAAATAGTTATATTTTGTTCATTAAAAATGGCATATTTCAACATTCTCTATGGATTTAAATGAGATTATTTACTTTAACAGTGGTCCAAAAAAATGAAACCACTCTTCTAATGAGAAACTTGTGCATTTAAGAACATGTGCAAGTTAATGGAAACAGTTGAACATATGAAGAATAAGAAAAAGGACAAGAGGCTCTCTTCATCATGTCAGTGACAGACATGATGTATCACAATCTTCTAATATCTTAAACAACTTCATATTGTTCATTGGTTTATTTTGAGTGGAAATGTTATATCAACATGGGTCAAAATATCAGCCATTATGCAGTTATGATCAATGGGAAGAGAGAAAACTTGAAGAAATGAGTAGATTCAATTAAATTATTTTTTAAGACATGAATCAGCTATACAGTAATGGTATTCTACTCAAGTTTACCATATGTTATGAAAGTATGTACTTAAGTGGCTTGTTGTTCAGAATTACCTTCTGCATTGGCTATGCCCAGCTGAGCTCATTTGCAAACAGTATGTGTTGCTTTCCATATGCTTTCATAATTGTTCTGCATGACAGCAACACCACTGATTAATGTGCCATAAGTGCATCTCATGTTAGAATTACTCCTAACACACTAAGTCCTACAAAAGTTCACAAATCAAATAAATGGATGTTAAGTCTGGTAAACAAGATTTCCATAGCGCTGAATCAAGTACTAAATTACTTGTAGACGAAAGTAAGATCGAGAGCCATCATGTCACAGCCACATTTAATCTGTCTGGCCTGGAGAACATCATCCAAAAGAAGTGGTAGCTCATCCTGTAGGAAATAAATATATCAGTCTGCTGTTAAATGCCCCTCAAAAATAAAGAGCCCAATTAAATTATTGTCAATAAGATAACAGGTGACACAAGGACAGAAAGATGATAGGAAGAAATTTATCAGATTACTATCTAATGGTTGAGAATTTGACCCATGCTGATAAGGCAATGAAAGCTACCCAAAGTTCAGCAAATGTTCTGTGGAACACTGTGTATATCATATTCATGCATAAAAGGATATACCTGTCAACACACTTAACCTACACTAATGTTTGAGTTAATATTAAGTGGGGCACTGCCCCCAATATTCCAATTAACAAGCTGCATCTGGCTGGGACACATGCACATACACACACACACAAAAGGCATGTAGTTAGTTGAATTGAAATGCAGATTAAGTATCAACCTTTTTGGATTGTCTTTAAGGTTATCTTGCCACATAGTCTAGTAGGTGGTTATCAACTTAAAAGATTACATGGCTTAACACAAACTACAATCTGAACTTCTTGCTGTGAAAACATAAAATCTTCCATATCAACTTTATCAACAACACAGCTGACCTATTACATGTCTCCTGCCTAGAAACAGCTCCTAGACTACAAGATATTTTGCCTACAATGGTAAAAGATTGGGATGTTCTGTAAATGCAGGAACCCAGAAATTGGTTTACCAGAATGCATTATATTAAATTATGGGGCTTAAATAACAGCCTGAGCTTAAACTACTGGGGTACTAGCATGAAGCTTATGATTAGTTTGCCAGGTTTCATGTAAAAGGTAAAATTTTGATGTAATCACGGTTTAAGCTGTAGATCACCTCTGCCAGCTGTCACCATAATTCTGGTGGAGTCTGCATTACAGATTCTAAATTTTCACAAATATGTTAATTTACAATAGCTGTGTTAAGTAGAGGTCAGGAAGTAAGATGCACTACATTTTCAAATTAAAGAATTTATTATGATGGTATAAATGTAGGATTAATATCAGGACTTAAATAACAGCCCAGGCTGCTATTGTAAGATTCAAATAGTACATCCTAGTAGGGGAACTGTCTTCATACATTGTTGCCTTACAAAATATAGTCTGCTGCAGCATGGAATATGTATAGGATCTGCCAGCGGCAATGGGTGTTTTTCAGTGCCCTGCGACAGGCTGTATCCAGGCTGCTCAACTTTTTGACTTGTGAGACTGCATGGCCAGCAAGGTCTGCAAATAACCACCTACTTTTTCCTTCAGGGATACCTAAGACAAGGGTCTTTTAAAACAGTCATCACAAGGTATACAGATGGAGTTAGAAGATATGATGCTAATTCATTGCAGTGAGTGACGCAGAACATGTTATTTTCAACAAATAATATATGGACAATTAACAATTCTACTTGCCTTTTTCCTTTTTTTAATAATGTTCCAATTAATTACCTATATGCCTGCAGCAGTGCCCCAAAGAAAGCCCAATACCACTGGCATGTTCAAGATGGAACTTTATAGTGCTACCAAAGGACACTTAACACTGCTTAAGATGCAAGCATGACTCATAAGTGAAGCTTATATTTGACCACACACTAAATTTAGTTCACTGTAATACAGTGCATTCACTGACAACGTTCAATGCAGCTATCACTTCCTAGCTGGAATTGAATGACTCACTGCCAAGCGCTATAAGGTTTTCCTATAATATAACAGATCCTGCTGGGAGCCAAGAAGTGACAGATGGGTTCAACTTTACCAGTTTACTTACCAATGTTTCAATAAAATAAAGAGTAGATGTTTCTAAGAGCACAAACCGAAGGAACATGGAAATACTTTGTTTATAGATTAAAAAAGAAAAGTTGCTAAATGTACAATGATGCTAGTTGTGTAATGACAAAACCTATCCAAATTGTGTAAGTAATGTAAAATGTTTATTAATATGTTTATGTCATATTTAAGAACTTAGAAGTTATTTTGGACAGGTTCTTTTACATTTGTGTAATTCCTTTCTAATGATTTTCTGATATTTCAGTGCTCATTCCAATCACAGATCACACAACTAGTGTATATTCATTTAAAAACCCATGTCTTAGTTTTCAGAGATGATATACAATGCTAAAAACACAATACTTCCTATATAAACTCTGTAAAACATTCATCTCCAGCCACCTACTTCTTTAAAATTTTTTATCCTTACGCAAGTTACTGCCAACATAACTTTTCATTATCTGATACAATTTAGGATTTGAGACTTTCGTGGCGAGTACAACCAATAAAATCTTCTTGGGCAATCAGCCGCATCAACTGGTTACCGTAGTAAACCAGTTGGCGCAGCTGATTGCCCGAGAAGATTTTATTGGCTGATACAATTTCTTTTAGTATAACAAAATAATTGAATTAAATGGCTTTGGACTGATAAAGTTTTATATCATTTTCTATAAGAGAAAGATGACGTAGCTGACTGCTGGTACGTTAAAATGCCAGCCTTTAATATTGGAAATTCTGATTAGGTTCCTGCTATGTAAAACTGAATAGAATGTAACCAAAGCTTTGTTTCAAAGGTCCTTGCAACCTCGATTATCAGGGCAATGAGTAAGCCACGCACATGGAATCAGTTTTGAGATATAGGAAACTGACGCTCAGGGCAGAGCCTTGGCCTGACCAGTGGGGAGGCAGCAAGGACCTCTTATATGTTGGTATACATCTACCAGACTACATGGCACTACAATCCAGTAGTTCTTGGCACTCCTGTTCTTCTAGTAGTGAGGCAAGTCAGTGTCAAATTCATTGAAAATAGCAGGCAAAATTATAATATTAATGTATCACATCTTCAACTTTTTGGGAAGAAAAAAAATTCCTGAATTTTCTCTGATCTTCATTACAATTCTTGTTAGTTATCGCACAGAATTTTGCAACTGTAAAAATAAGTTATCAGGTAACTGTTACAGTATGATTGTCTTGTAACTTAGTTACAAGGCATGAACACATTTTGCACCACTCTTCTGAACACTACATGCATTTCTAGCAGTCCATGAGATAATCTCTGATAAAATGATATAAGATGTTAGTGTAGAAAGGATCATCAAAGTTATAATAAAATTACAAAGCGTTCCAGATTCTTTACACAACATGAAATATATGGATTTGTGCTATGAAACAGTGCACTTTGTGAATTTGTTTTTACACTCACTGCAAGACCTGTATTCAGTTACTGATGAGAAAGTGTTATGGGAATTTTATAACATAAATTTCAATACATATATTTAAAAAAACTGTGGTTGCACAAACATGCAAAGAGATTAAGAAACAAATACAATACGTTACCAATATCAGGACAATGCCTTTCTCAGGGGGTATGATTTGTCTATCTTTATATCTAAAACTGAAGTAAATCTGAGCCACTTTAATCAAACACCCACAGCATGTTTTATTTTTTTCATGTAGTACACATGGATTTACTATGAACTTCAGAGTGGACCACTCAGCATTTGATATCCAACCCTAACCACAATATATATTATACTGTCTATGTGGCATATACCACATGTAAAAAGCAAAATGAAGGTCCGTTTCCCCGCTACAAGTCTGTTTACATTCATTGACAGTATCCCACTCTTTCATAACACACACATATAGTAAATATACATATTCAAATATGTATTAACTGCTAAGAGGAATAAATGCAGTCCTTCCATTTGTAATATTTTATTACACAAACAGAATCTCCAGGCCCAAAAATTTTGAATTTCATTCACATAATGAACATTCACTAACAAACATACATACCTTGAACAGGTTAAACTTGGAACATACATGGAGTATTTAAAGAGTGGGACACATTTTTGTAAAATATTTTGTTTTAAACACAAATGTAAACAAAACATTTAATATATTAATATAACAACCTTTATTTTTTTCAAATGGAAAACCTGGGATACCAGAACCCACCGAGGGCTGTAGAGCAAGAGAAGAAGGAGAAATGGAAAACCAAGTATTCCAACATTATTATCCCAACAGTCTCCATCTCATTAAAGTACTCTGCAAAATTAGTTACAAGCTTTGCAAGAAACATTGCTTGTCTTTCACAACACACCAAGACCTGCCCGTTGCCTAAATGTCACAGCATCAAGGGTTAGGGGGAGGGGTGGGTGGGGTGTTGAAGAATGGTCACTTTATAATGAAAATGACACTATTACACAGTGAAATATACTTAAATGTGTTAATATCGAAATGGAGACATCTGTTTGTGGCCAACATTTTGACTTGTGCTATCAATAACTTACCTCTGACATTAAAAAGTAAAAGAGTGTAACATTCTGCCAACCTCCTGTTCACATCAGCATACAAACATGTCTATCACATTCAACATGTAGGCCAAACCCATATACCTTGTAGTTCATCAGCAGGAGTCTGAACAAGCTATTTTGAATTCCTGTTCAGTCATAACAAAAATTCTTGGACACTTTGATCTGAAACTGCTAATGCTTGCAACTTGCAATACATATCAAAGGAACAGACCATGTTTCTAATCAATGAATTCCACAACATTCCTTGTTGAAAATATTTTTACTCAAAGTAAACAAAACAAAAGAAAAAACAAATCCAATGAAGGCAACAACATTATTAAAAATATAGATAACTTTGTAACTCTTATCAGACTCATACAACATACAACACACACATTCAGTATGAACATCAAAAACATCTAAACTGTCAACTATTAAGTATGAATTTATTGAAAATGAACTATTCTGATTCCTCGCAATATGACAAATGAACTTATAACTAAAAAAAGAAAGAAACCGAAGCTGGTTCTACCATGTCACCAAAGTGAACTTACAGAACAAAGCTGTCAATATTGATCTTCAGGGTAGTAACCCTGTGTGTTTCTCTGAAATGTTGGTATCTATCTACAAGACCACATCGAGTTACAACCCAGAAAACCAACACTGACATCTTCACTCCATGTTAGAATCACATAACTGAAACTAAAGCTACCATCAAATTGAATGAATGGCAGACAAGTCAAATAAAGAGATTATTATTGCACAAGCATCCATCTGGTAAACACCTATACCTGGTCTGATGGATGTTCTTGGCTAATGTCCACATGTATCCAATCAGTAATTAATAAGGCATTTTAAAATATCTTGTTTATTTTCACTTTGGAGTTTTAATGAATTGCTATGCATTACCAATTTCTATCAATAAATAAAGGCAAGACACATTTAGCATGTGAAATCCAGTGTGCAGTTAAACTGTCAATTTTTATGAACATTGATGATATTGAAGGATGCCAAGAAATGATGATCTTCATGAAATGTTGCCTCAACTGCCCACACATGCTGATATTCAACTTGCACAAGTGTCAAATGTACAAAGCCAACCTCACCCACGCAGTGTGTTGTTTCTCAGAGTTCGTGGGCAAAGGCTAGGTAACGCTCGGTGCCTCACAGCTGACTTCTTTTGCACCACAGCAGTAATTGGTTTTCTCCTCCTACCTGCTGGACAGAACAATAATACTTTAAGTGTGAGCTCACCTGCCCTAGAATGCTGAAAATAGAACGTTCCAGGACATCTGATATATGCAATTTGCAATCTGTTCACTCAGATGACGTCATTTGGAAAACACCAATTGTCACCGTGATGAAATAAAGAAGCTTCTAATGTGGATTTTTTTTAGCAAAGTGAGAATAAATTTAGAGAATGGGTGCTGAGGAAGGCAAGATATCAGGAAAACTGGCATTATAAAAAAACTACTAATGTGTAACACTTTATTACAAAAATATCAGCCATACATCAGTACAGCACATTCAATATTTCACAGTAAATCTACCAGTTGTCTTCAAGTCTTCTTTACAGTCCCATAATCAAGCACACTAACATCTGTATTTAATAATTAAAAATACATTTCTTTTCAAGAAATCTTATGACAAAAGCACTAAGACTGAAAAACTTTTAAAAAGCCAACAGTTTTATCACAGTCACTAAATGTTGCACTGCTACAAGCTTGTTTTTGGTTGCTTCATCAAGCAGTCACAGCACAGGGAGGCACATCAACCTGGATTAAATCACTCAAGAATATTACTGACAATCTAAAAACACATATTATATGCAATTTGCAGGAGAAAAGAAAGAAAACACAGTTTATCACTGCAAGGAACATCCAAATAGTTAACATATTCACCTCATTAGGGCTCAGGGGAGAAATAAAACAGTAATTACCTTTCCCTGTATCCAAATAGTAAAATAAAATAAAATAAATTACTTCATATACAAATATACCTTTATTTTGAAGTTCAAATAAATAGCACACATCATTATTTCCATTAGGAATTATCAACAAAATAATTAAAAAGTCTATTATCAAATGGCTTCTATTACTAGTATAGTCGGCACAGTAGTTTTTGGCCGGCGGACTAGCCTAGTCTGTATACCTGAGGTGGTAAGGTTAGTGTATTTGTTTTGTTTGGGTGTTCAGTCCGATAAGCTCCTCGGTGCAGTCAGCATTATACTATCAGACAAGTGACTCGCTCCTAGCCTCCCCCTTGAAAATTCCACAGGCCAAAAACTACTGAGCTGACTATATGATGTAACACATCTAATAACAAGAAAATTATGGCCAGTTCCATAATTGTTGATTACATATAGACTGAACAAATATCCAAAATATAATTAATCTTTCTACAAATTTAGATAATGAGAAATAAATATATCTGTAAAAAATCTGGAAAGGTTAACAATTTATGAATATTTGCAACTGGTAGATCAACTAAATGCTGCAGACTTCATTAGCAGACATCAGTACAAATTTCTTATACAGGAAACACTTTATTATTAACCTGGTTAATGCCAAAGTATTGCAAACTCCACTTCCTGTTAACACCAATATTGTCTTGTTTTAACCGGAGCTGTGAAAAGTATGTATGGGTGACTATTTGGAAAACTTTTTAGGAGATAAAGTGGTTAAAGAAACACTGAACACATTACCTCAAACATCCTGTATATCGAAGCCATATTCATGCCAAAATAACTTTAAAAAAGAGAAAATAATTATTTCCATAATGTAGATGTCTGAAGAAAATATCAAAAGTACAAATTTCATCCTGTCTTCCACTGAAAAAGTGCTACAGCAAAATACCACACATATGGTGATCATGTCTCTCAGCTTGTGTACTGCACATTCACAATCTAAAAAAGCTTGGAGGAGGATTAAATCATAACAAATTCTAATTGTGTTGGAAAGAATTGGCAATGTCAAACCATCTACATCAGGGTATCTAACACATAATCTTGTTACAGCTATGCATACCATTCTGTTCTTCTTTCTATGCTCAAAACCCGTGCTACTTCAACATATGTAAAGGTACCAAAGACCTTCTGTCAACAAACAAGTCACAGAGATGAACAGGGCAATATGTTTATGCAGAGAACCTGGCAATAATTACAAACACTACTCACCTGCACTCACACTGACTATCCTAGACACCACAGGTGGTGCAAGTTTTGCTTTTAGTCCATTTGATTTTGAAGATATTTTAGGCTGCAACCTGCTCTTGACCCTAGATCGTGTAGCCCTCACAAAATCCCCATCGGATGATGAGATTCTGTCATCACTGAGGCTGTCTGATTCTGTGCCACTACAGCACGCCTCTTGTTGTCGAAGCTCTTCTCTCCGTTTGATCACCTGTTCCATAGCATATGTGATCGGATATGAATATGGTGAATCAACAGGACTACTGCAACGGCTGTTGAGAAAATACACGTATCTTGTAAGTTTAGATTGATCAGCTATTATTTAACGATGATATAATGATAGCAATCAAGCAGAAAATCAATGGCCTTACAACAAAGCAGACCCAGGATAACCAATGGTTATATTAATATAATATATATTCCATGTTAAGTCCTTTGTCACCATGGCATAATGCATCCTCATGTTGCAGATGAAGAAGGCCTCCAGATATGCAGGGTATATGCTAGTATATTGAATAAGGAATCGTGAGCAGCTGACAAGGGGTGGTCCTCCATCCTGGGGGTTGGGCATGGGGGCTAACAAGTCCCCATCATAAAAGACCAGAATGTTACATAGGGCCTGTGACTTTGGCAGATTCTGTGGAACTTAAGAAATGGACATAAAACTAGAAGTCAGATTTAGCAGGAATACAGGTCAAATCATACAAGAGTGACACTAAGCAAGGAGATGATTACACATTCTTCTATGGAAATGGGAATGCTGATCATAAATTACGAACAGGTTTTTCATACATAAGGTAATTATCGTAGCAATAGGATGTCACATACAGAGTCAAAAAAGTTCAATAAACATCCATCTGGAAATGCTGGACCTTTTTTTTTTACTTTAACTGATGTCCTGAAGCATCCCTATTGTTCATGGCACATAATTTAGAAACATTCTCTACAATACTAAGAATCTACTGGTAAGATATTGTTGTACTGAATGCACATACACCAAGAGAGGATGTGACTACAAAGGACAAGTTTAGCAGCACATATCTTATCAATTCCCTCGGTACCACATAAAATTCTGTTAGATGTCAATGTAAAAGAGGGGAAGGAAGACATTTTCAAATCAACAATTAGGAATGAGACTAAATGAAACTAGTAATTACAATAGGATTAGAATAATAAACCCTGCCACATCAACAAATCATTTTCTGGAATATAATGTTTCACATCACAAAATTCATAAGTACATTTGGACTTCTCTTAATTGAAAGACACTCAATCAGACTGATCATATCTTGATAGGCGGCACACAACAATCATGTGTGCCTGACATCTGATCTTTTAGAGGGGCTGATTATGATAGTGAACACTGTATTCTGATAGCCAAACTTACAGAGTGTCTATTGGTGAGTAAGTGAGCAACACACAAGTTTGATATGCAGAGATTTAATCTCAAGATGCTAAATGACGCATAAGTAAAAGAACAGCGTTTGGCACAAAATCTCACATTTGCAGCTTTGGAAAACTTGGATGATAATGTGGACATCAACAGGGCTTGGGAAAATATTAGAATATAAAAATTTCAGCCAAAGAGAGTTTAGGTCATTATAAGTTAAAGTAGCATATAACATGGCATGACAAAAGAACATTTAAAATTATTAGATAAAAGAAGACTTTGCAGTGTGGATGCAGAATTCAAGCCAAATGAATGGATATAATATTGGTTATGTAAGACATGGAGCTAAAAGAATTTTCTGGACGGGGGGGGGGGGATACCTGAAAGACAAAATTAATGAGCCTGAAACAAACAGTAAGAATAAAGATATGAGAAAACTGTGTAGTGACATAAATGAATTCAATAAGCGGTATCAACTTGGTATAATATGAGAATGATGATCAACTGCTTTTGTTAGCTATTGAATGTACAAGGTGTCAGGATGATTAAAATATATATACAGCTAAACCTAGCTCTTCTGAGGTTAAGACTGCTACTGAAAATAAACTACCACATATTGATCAAATACCAGCAGAAATTATACAAATAGGAGGTAATAAATTCTTTTTGGAATATGGAAGGTCAAAGTTTTTTAAATTAAATAAATTTATTATATGTAAGAAAATAATAAATTGGTAATTTGTCTGAAAATATCACATACTTATACGCATATACCAACATTTATGAGTGTGCAGGAAGGGTAACCAAAAAGATTTTTAAGATTTACACACAAATGCATATTCTTACCATTATTACAAATTATATCATCATATTCTTGCTTCAAGAATGCTACTGATGATCATAATGAACTCTGTGAATAATTTTATACTGCAAAATTAGCAGCAGTAGCCCTCTTCAAGGGCTGTCTTTGCTGTCGAAACAACTGACAAAATTCAAACAATCCTGATTGGGTAAAATTGTTTCAATATAAGGCATACATTCAAAGCACGAGTATGTTACACTTACACCAAGCAACACAAGACAACGAGTTTCTTTGGACTACCCTCACCTCTCACTTTTGACTTTCTTTCCCCCTGCAATGGCAGGTATTGATGCCTTCAGTCTCATTCTTGATATTATCTCCAACATGGCTGGTGTAGGGTTACTGAATGAGGATGTGTCAGCTGTTTGGTGCTGAGGTTTAGCTGCTTCTGGCACTTCTGGTAATGATGGTGTGAACTTCTGCTTCACCCGGTTTGACTGACGCTGCATCAGCACCACGGGTTCAGACTTGGCCGAGATGGTAATAGCCAACTTACGGTTCAATGCTGCAAGTTTCTTTAATTGCTTTTCAGGATTGCCAGATATTATTTTCTCCCAACTAAACTGTTGGTGTGATCGCAGTACTGGAGAGGATGGTGAGTTTCGAGTCATTCTACAACAACAACAAAAATGTACAAAAATGTATATGCAGTTATTAATTCCAAAGGGCACATAGTGTGGGGAAGAATTCATGCTAAAACACTGAAATGTATGAAGTTAAATAATGACTGGCATTACAATTAATGAGGAAGAAGATTTCCTCCATGAAGCAGTCTTTCTTGAGAATCAATTATCGTACACTCAGAGAGTCAAGAAATTCCTGCCTTCTGAGGCCTGAAGGTTCCTTATAATGCACATAAAAGTCCATCACTGGTCCCTAGTATTAGTGAAATAAATCTAATCCACACCCTCCAACTTATTTTCCTAGAATCCCTAAAGTAAGTTTTTAATAATTATAGCTGAAATTCCTCTTAAATTTTAAAGCAGTAAAACATTTATAAAAATGACTTTATACAAGTAACTACTGTGCATAAATCTTAATGTTTTCTGCAGCCTTAATAAATTCATGAAATACAAGTTTAACTAAAGAAGTATTAAAGCACAAAACTATACAATTCATTTCATCTAGGTGTACTTAAACTTACCACTAAGGCATATACTGTAGTACTTTGCATATTTAAAGAGTTCAGTTAGAAAGAATTCAATCCTAATTACAATAATGAAACAGAAGTGATCACACCTGAATGTGAATCTTGTCAACAGGTCTATAAAAACAAAATTCAATATTGCAGCAACAATGACAAAACACAGTCAGCTGTTCTTAATGATGGAAGTCCAGTCACTCCAACCATAGCAATTAGAACAACGTAGCTTAAATATGCATGCTGCTACAAATTATGTGTTACATTTGTCATGCAAGTTTTACACAAATCGACATGTTATATTTCTGTATGTACGCACACACAGTAAATTATAGTTAGAATGTGAGTGGGACTTGTACAGCTGCAGTAAACTGTATGCAACACTTTTGTTAACAAAGAATTGGTCCTAATATGCAATTATTAGACTATGTTTTACAACTTTACTTACCTATTGAAATTGTGAGCCACACAGGGCTGGCAAAGAGCACTGCGAATTATTTTCTTGGGCTTCAGTTCCATTATATTTTCAGGTTCCTCTGTTGCTCTGCGTTTAACTCCTCGCTGCAATTAAACAAATTAATTAGTGCAAAGTGAAAATTTATAAATGTTGATAAAATGTGTTAGGTGGACAGACTCATGTCCACATGCACACATTCTCTCCCTACAAAAACTACACACTAATGTGAAGACAACTGTCTTCTAGAACGCTGTGCTGTACAGTCTGGTAGATGTTTACTGGCGTTTCAGAAGTGTCGCTTCCATCATCAGAGTAATCTGGCTGAAATCTGTCTCCATCATAAGGTAATACCTACTCTGTTCGGTCCAATCAACAGAGCAAGTGCCTGTCTCCAGACAATAGTAGTAGTACAAGGCAAGGAATATAATCTAAGACAGACCATAAACACCTATGAAGATAAGATTAATATACCACTCCATAGCCCATGAAACAAAAGCAAAAATTAGAAGTTAAAACCAAAATTAAAGGCCAGGTTCAAAATGATCATGTGTTAAACGAGCAACATAGAAACTTCAAGAACCCAACTGTGCAAAATATAAAAGTTAAGACAATAAAAAACATGGTACATACCAAAAAAGGACTCTTCAATAGATAAACAAGTTTCAATAGATTATGTAAAATTCTTAAACAGAAATTGAAAAACACAAAATTTAATTGACGCAGTCTCATAAAACTTTAAATTTAGCTGTGTTGAAACCTGAAATTCTGATGGGAAATACTTGTTTCACCGACTTAATATCTGCTACAGTCACAAGGAATATTACACACGCATTGGGCACAAGTAGACTCCTGGATGTATATATTAAGGAGCATACACATAACCTTAGCCACAGTCTGTTGGAGAAATAAAATTCAGCTCAACATGATTATGAAGAAGGCCACCAAACATAATAAAATTAAGCTAGAATCTTACAAACTGAACCTGCAAGAGAAATACATGGAATCAGCTCTATGTATCTGACAGTCAATCCAATCAGTAAACCCTGTTTATATATATCTCCCACCTGAACTTTTTTTAATAGCGAGGAAGTTTGCAAGTAATAACACAGCTCAGTTTGATGTCTTATGAGACTTCTTCAATTCTGTATTACAAACGTCATAACAAACCTTCAGATTTAAGGAACACATTTCTTTATATAATATTTTAATTCCTTCATTTACACTTTCAATTTCACATTTGTGTTCCCGATAAAAGCATAAAATAGAGATTTTACTGTTTCTTGACTAGTTTAGTGACTACTAGTTTCTCAAAAAGTCCTCTGAACCACAGTTGTACATGAACTGTTCATCAACTGCAGTTGCAAATTTATCCATATCATTACTGTTCCAAATATAAAATGCAACTTTTGTTCAAACTGGAATTTACAAAACTACACATCTTATAGATAATCTATATGTATTGGAAAATGTTCAGATTATTAGTACATAATACACTATCATGTAATGTTTATGGAAATGGATGTACACCATCAAACAGGATATAATGAATATTGTTTGGTAGGAAAATGTTTAGTGAATAATTTACCTTCTTGTTTTTAATAATTCTTGGACACAGACGAGCTCCAAACACAAGTTTTCCATCATCCACATAACCAGAATCTTCAATACCCTGCCTCAGTAGGTCTCTACAGAAAGTATAGTCTGGCTTTGTTTGAAAACCAAGACTAGACACATACTTCAGGTACTGGCTCAAAACAGCTGAAACAATATTCAGAGTAATGTAAGAACTCCACAAAACAGTGATTTGTAGGACTTCCTGGACACCGGCACCAGACAATTGTAGATAATAAGTGCTCAAAACACAAAACAACCATATTCACAGCACCTTTTTTATGATAAATGCTGCACCTTCACAGGAAAAACTTCCAAGAATCAAATAAAACAAAATTGTATACACTTCTTTCTACACATTTTTATTCAGGCATCATGCATGCAAACACACACATCTGTCTACAGTATTTCTCAAGATGTAAAGCTTCACCTTAGTTCAGAGGTTAATACAAGATGAAAATGAAGATGAGTCATCTCTGCTACTCTCAATAATGAAGAACTTTCAGATATTTTAAGTTGTTAAACCAACAATTTCTAATGACTTGTAATAACCTCCCTATAATGTACTGAACATCATGGAATACAGTTTTGCAACATTCACGCTGCCAGAGTGAAAAATACTAAAATTGAGGAATATATTTACATTGAATAAAAATTTTCTTGGATATTATCCATCGTCTAGTAAATATAAAACGTAAAACAACGTTTCGGAGATGGGATTCTATCTCCGTCTTCGGGTTCCTACACAGTTGGGCCCACTAGATAGAGCTAATCCCATCTCCGAAACATCGTTTTACGTTTTATATTTACTAGACGATGGATAATATCCAATTTTTATTCAATTGACTCTTCACCATCGTCAAGAAGTTTTACATTTGAAATATATTTACATGTCTCCCTTAGTTTATACTACAGACTCAACTGTTACCAAATCAAATATCACTACCAATATACAGATGCTGGCAAAGGCATGAGAGCAGATGTAAGGTAATTCTTAAATATGACACACACACTGATTTTCAAAGCTCATATTTTAGAAGAAACAGCATACGGGATTTGAATTAAAACAGTATATATTATATGAATTTAAAAATGTGTATGTTGCAAATGGTTTAAGGCTTTATAATGGAAGAAATGAACTGAATTTATAAACAACAAAAATATGTTGTCAACTCAAAGAGGCCTCTACTATGTTAAAAATTAAATATCTCACAGTTACTAAACATTTAGCTGAGACTTGAGTGTTTGTCCAACCTTTCATCACCTGAATAAGAATCCTAATAATGACACACACAACAGACTCTCAATTATCCATTAGAAAATTATCTATTTTTCAGATCAAGCACAGAACTTTCACCCCCACTAAAACAATATAAATACAGTGAAACCTCTATCCATCGGTCCCAGAACTATCGTTTTCCCGGATGCATCGTCCGTTTTGTTCGGTCCCGAATACATCCCATATAAAATAATGTTACATTTTCCCGCTTCTATCGTTCCTCGAACTATCGTTTTATCGCATCGATCGTTCAAAAATCTCAGTCCCGGCCCACAATTTTCCCGCAATGATCGTTTCTGAGAATTTAAAATGCTGGGTTTTGAGATAAATTAATACCGAAAGACGCACAATGTTTTTGGAATACACAGTAGTGGTAACCTGTTATGTCGCCCAACCAGCACAGAGGTGCAGAGGTGATAGTTGGATCGAATGGCGGTGCTCATTGTCAGAAATTTTACGAGTTTATTTAGGGTGCACTCATATTTCGTTCCAGCGATGCCAGATGGCATGTGCAGTGTGAATTTCTTCACAAATGCTTTTATTACAAGTACAAAGGAAAGGCTGGCGACACTTTTCATTCTTCTGGTTCATCTCGTTTCCAGTGGTTCAGGGTCTTCTACAGCTACGTTTCGTTGAGTTCGGCAGTAATAGTATTTCCATTCTTCCTGTTATGGTCCGCGAAGGGGGGCGGGAGTGGTGAGGAAGACGGCGAATGCGAGCCCGAAGCTGTGCCGAGTTTTGCCGAAGCATTGGTAAACGTGAAGTCGTTCTTTTATGCGCGTAATATTAGTGAACGTGACGAGGAAAACATTCTGAACGTGGAAAGGGCTCTGTTTGGCCCAAAACGTAAAGTTTCGACAAACCAGTTGTCCATAAAAGACTTTTTTGGTAAAAAGAAGTAACTTTGAAAGAGAAACATTGTTTTTTTTTAAAATTTTTAATGCTTTCCCGCATCTATCGTTTTCCCGTATCCATCGTTTTATTTTCCCACCCCCGCCGAAAACGATGCATCGAGGTTTCACTGTACTTTAATTTCAGTGCGCATCTACTTAAACCAATGCTACAACACAGTCTGATTGGTGTATATGCAGTGAGTGAACAGCAAAATTTGTGTGAATTGCACTCTCGTAATCAGTGCAAAACAAATTGGCTTACAAGTAACAGAGTTACCTCAACCCCTGTAAGTAGCTTAACAATAGCAGATTAGAACTACTTTCTCCCACCTTGTTATTGCATTCCTAGCATTCCAGACGATAACTTGCTGTATTTTGCAATTTACCCTATCTACCCCATTTCAAAGGCATCCCAGTATAGTTCAAGTCAGCATATAGGCACATTTTAAGAGTGGGTTGTACTTACAGCAGTTATAGTTGTGTAAAGGATGTAGACAAAATGTAAGCATGCAGCACTAACAGTTAAAGAGAAGTTTGATATAAGAAGTAAATAGAAGAAAGCACCTCTATAAAATATCTACCAATTACAGACTACTTCCAATAATGTGTATATGTATATCTAAACCACGTGTAAAATAAATACGTCTTACAACGTAACCACCAGAACATCAGAGACATCAGTTACAAAATGTATGAAAAATGAATTACATACTTAATGTTTTCAATTTAATAAAGAAATATTTACCCCTATATGAATTAAACTGATGACAATCCATTGTTTTGTAATATCTGCAGCATTATCCATTATTGAAAATAATTGAGTCTGTTGTAAGTATGTCAACATTTTCAAAACAAGAATGTATATTATATATATCACAATCCTGTAATCTGAAGTGGTTACTTAACAAAAATTGACTTGCAAAAATTATCTCCTGCTAAGCAACTGAACATTCTTAATTACAATTCCACAATATATCCTTTCTAAGCTATTTCTTTTAGTTCTTTGAAGACAAAATGTAATTATCCCTGTACTAAGACAATGTAAAGGACAACTTCTACAAATTTATATTATGCTTTAAACATTTACATTTCACTTGCAGTAATATTCAAAAAATAACCTTTATGAAGAATGAACCCTAGATATATCAGTAAATCTCTCAATAAACTGTCTAATCTCACCTGGTGGATCTGAGTTAGGGAAGCACCTCCGCAAGAGTAGAGGAATGTTGGACATGAAACTCTTCTTTTGAACATGGACATACTCTGGATCACGAATGTTGTCTTCCCATGGCAATTTGCCACACAGCCACTGAAGCATGTTATAGCCAAGGATTTCTAGGTCTCCACGTCGAGAGTGTGCTGCAACATATGTGCACAATTTGTATTTCCTGTAAAGCACACCATTGGTATGGCTACTAAATAATGCCCTCTAACACATTATAAGTACTCTCTTGGTTCTCAAAGATCTGTTCTTCTATACTGAAATATGATGTCTCAAGATGTTCAAGGCATGATAAAGCACATCTTGTGGTCTTCTGGGTTATGATGCTGTACAGACTTGTATGTGGTTACCAACATTCCTCTGAAATGTTGATAACCACCTGTCTTAACTCAGAAGACCTATTTCAACATTTCTACCATCAGAAGAATCTCAAATATTAAAGCACATCTTATTTGTGTTTATGCTAACATACGCCTTAAATCCTGAGGTCAAGATATTACAACCATGACTCAACATCAGAATGCAGCATAAAATAATAATATAATATCTAACAAATTCCTCTAAAAAGAGGTAAAGTTGGAATGACTAATAAATCAAGATTATATTCATGAAAAAACTAAAAGCATATTCAAATTGGGGAATGCTCACTATTACTCAGTCTAGAATCTCTTTATTTTCCACCTATCTAAAAACATAAAATTAAAATGTACAAATTTATTTATTGGTGTATGGGTGTGAAACTTGATTTTTCACCTTAATGGAATAACACAGTCTGACAGTATCTGAGACCATGATGCAGAGGAAAATATTTGAACCAAAGAGAAAGGTGGTGACAGGAGGTTGCAGACAACTACACAATACGGAGCTTCATAACTGGTAAAATAATTATGAAGATTTCTGTCTTCTGGGTTGTTGCGCTGTGTAATCTGGTCGATGTTTACCAACGTTTCTGAGGTCATACTGCCTCTGTCATCAGGGCGATGAATATGCCAATTAGGTGGGTGAGGCTAGGTTTATAGGAGCTGGACCGTGAATGGAGTAGCCTGCCCTGAGCCAACAGGAGCAGGTGTCAAATCAGGCATGGGTGTGGACCAACAGGAGCGCATGGGCGAGTGTGAGAGAAAAACAAAAGAGAGAGGGGGGTCGATGTACAGCCCTTGTGAGGGCCTCAGGAAGTGCGTGCGGTGGGACATCGGGAGTTGGGTGGATTGTAATCGGGGCCCTGAAAGGGGCCAGGTTAGTGGTCTGGGTGGTTCAGACTCACCGCTGTGAAAACCTTAAATCTTACAAAATAATTATGCTTTCTATTCTGCAGATCTTAACACAACACAAATTTATGGTTTCTCAAGAAACTAGGATAGAAGGCTCATGGTACATTAATCACACACAAATATTGGAAACAGATACAAAGGAGTTGAAACATTTATAATGAACATACTAAAACGTGAGCAACAGATATCCATAACCCGCCATAATTAATTAAGCTGAACAGTGAATTGCTATTTAGCTTTTTATGTTATGGAACCAAAAGTTCATTACCATTAGACACAGAAGACCACGACACACAATCAGGAATGTAAAAGTTCAATCTAAATTCTACAAGGTAAAAACTACATATTTTAAATTTCAAAAATAGTATTATAATTAATACATACCACCTATATGGGCATCCCTGCTGGTATATTCTAAGGTGCCATCATGTGCTTTGCGCTGGTCAAAGCGGTACTCCTTATGGACACCATTTTGATCTATATAGCGACATGCTAGACCAAAATCTAGCAGGTAAACACAATTCTCAGTACCCTTATGATACCCCAGCAGCAAATTTGGGCCTTTTATGTCTGCATGGATATAGCCATGACTATGGATGTATTCTAATGTGTTCAGCTGCAAAAAACAAGACAATGTTTATTAAAAAAATGTATTTTCCAAAACAAATATGCATAAAATAATACTGAATCATTTAATATACATTAATATTTACATAAACTATAAGAAATATTACAATAAGAAAAAAATTGTGAATAATTTTCTGAAAATTGTGAACTCTATAGTTCCATGGAGACATTATGAGATGCATAATAATAACCTGCTAATCACACACCAATCCACTAAAAGAAATTTCACTCCTACAGCCACTACAAACATGATATAACTCTAAACAACATATTTCTTCAACATGATACAAAAACAACTCAACTATCATTGTTATAGTACAGCAATCACTTAAAAAACACAACAAGCATTTCATATAAGCCCTTTCAATCTACAGCAATAAAGGTACGTTTCCATATAACATGCTGCAGGACAAACTCCCATTTAATGTACCAAAATCAGCAACATTTTGTATGGCAGTATAACACTCACTACATGGAAACAGAGTAAATGTTCACATCAATAAGAAATTATTTCCAATTTGCTATGCAATAAAATTCACCTATCTTTCAACTTGGATTAGAATGAAACATATAACTTAAAATTACAATTATATATGAAGTGAATTGCTTCAAATAGGAAATCTGGCAGCACCATTTAAATAAATTTGTAAATATACGAAACTATGTAAGATGGCATAACATCCATACAAATGCTACTACAAATTATCTAGGGTTTTAAATAATTCTTACAATTATACTCCTAAGTCAAAAATATTAGGAGTTATACACAAAGAAATTATTAAAACCTACTACTACATTCAGAAGACAATTTAGCCACAGGCGGAAACTTTTCAGGTAACAAAGACAATGGAATTTTGTCATACCTTCACTGCATAACAAAAACAGAAGAAAACTTCTATAGCATACATGTCAACTACAAAATCAAGTCACATGATAACAAAAATAACATACAAACTGCACAGTCAAAATTTAATTGCTTCTTTAGAATCAATGAATTCTGCAAACAATTCTCAGTTTCTTTTCTTACCTCAAACTAAATAAAAAGTTAAAAGTACTTACACAGCCTAAATACAAACTTACAGTGCACAAGCAATATATGCTGGCTGATAATAATTACAATGTAGACAGTATAATATGTGTAAAGAAGCACTGTCTGACCAACATTACAGCATCTTCCCTCATCTATAACTTCACAGATTATATCATTATAAAATTAAAAAGTAACATTTACTTACTATTTGTATGCCAAGATAAAATACAGTCTTAACTGGGAACATTTTGCCATTCTGTAGGAACAATTTGCCGAGATCCTGACCAAATCTCTGTAGTACCAGAAAGCGATACTTTTCCCCTCTGTAGACATGTGAGCCAGAGCCTATGTAGGGGGATAATCCCACATGTTTCAATCTCCTCCTCCTCTTCCACTCATCAACTGAAAACCCAGAGAGAAAAGCTCATTCTACTTATATTATAGATTCCATTAATTGCTCCAGCCACCTTTGTATGAATAGCAATTCCACAGAAATTTCTCAATCATACTGCTATAATTCAGGTGTCAGAACCAAATTAAAATAATCACATGTATCTATCACTATCTAATTTTCTTCCTAGCATTCTCATTTTCCAAGCTATATTATCTCATTTTGTTATCTGCATAAGTAGTGTGAGCCACATGCTTTAATATGAACACATAAATACCTCATCTCAAAATAAAAATTAGACAGTATCTTATACAGAAATAAATACTGTAGACTGACAATATGAATAATATGCATTCTACATATTCTTCAAAACACAACCAATTTTCCAGAATTTTAAATAAGAATGTTCACAAAGAGCCATGCAGAAAAACACGCTTTACAAGGTGAGGCATGTTTCATGTCCAGACCACTAAAAACATACAAACTTTTAAAGAGATCTGTCCAAAATGAAGTCAAAAATATAAACAATACTTACTCATATCTGTTTTTGCCGCTCTCAGGTAGAAATTTATTTCCACAAAAAGTGGTCCATTTTTATGTGGTTCTACTTTTACTACATGCTGAGCATCAGAACCCACAGGTTTGTAAGTACTGGTAGAAGCTAAAATACAAATGATAAATTATTTTTAATATATTAATATACATTTTCGTTTCAGTCTACTATATCAGCACCCAAATTATGTTATTATTATAAGAAGGATGACAGTCTTTCAATTTGCATCATGTCCCCAGCACCAAATGCCACTACTGCTCCCATCACCAATTACAAGAATACATTCTCACTCAGATGTTTACACAGGAGTAAATTACATGCCAGAATACTAAGCTAACAAAATGGCTATACAACCATATACCAATATATCACCTGAACCACTGTTGCAAGATACAGACCAGTTGGCATAGGTTGCAGCTGTGGCAGTATGCTATGGGAAACAAAACAAAATTTTAAAAAGTTTGCCAACTTCTCTCTAAAATCTTTCATGTGTATGAAGAGGCCAGTCAAACTAAAAAATAAATTATTATATAACTTAATGATCCATCTTTCTGTAAATTTTCAGATAGTACACCATAGTTATGAAAAGAGTTAAGCCTACATCATAATTATATTTGCAACTGGCAATGTAGAACAATTTTCATACAAACTATACCAAATTTCACTTGTATAGACATCATCAAGAATTTATAAGTTTCCATGAAATTCAAGGTACATTTATATTTCACAATACAATGTCCAAAAAGGTAAACATTACTTCTGAAACTATCCAACTTCATGGAGTGAAATTCTTCTTGAGAAGCTAACAGTTGCTTGGCTGGTCAAGAAACTTGCTACTTCTCAAGGAACCTGAAGGTTCACCATCAGTTCAAACCAATCTACTGCTTGACCCTATCCTGAGTCAGATGAATCTAGTCCATATCTTCATATCCTACCTCTTTAAGGACCATTTTAATATAGCCTCCCTATCTAGGCACATTTCTTACCACTCTTATGCATGCTACACTACACTGGTTGCTGCCTTTCCTAGTGGTAAATTGCAGCAACAAAGCTGAGTGACATTTACTTACATATGTTATATATGTTGAAAAATATTCCCCATTAGCATGGATACTTTCCTCACACCTTCTTAACATATTTTGGTTCATGCTACAGTTGTTCTCAAGATATATTGACAAGACACCTCTTACAACTATCTATTGTTATAAAATAATGTTCCTCAGAAACATCATGAAACTAATCTTCAAGAGCATATATAATGACTATAACACAGTGTCTCACTTACTGTGGAACCCACCACAAAAGTACATTGCAGCTGCTGCAGCAAGCAAAGTACTGAGAAGTAAGTTAATTACAATGCAGAACATAGCCATTGCATGCTAGTAGGTGTAGAAGCTCTGAATTGTGTGAGCCTTTCTATATTACATCAATTGTTTGACACTGGTTCTTAAGACCAACTTACCAAGATAAATTTCACCAAATCCTCCAACACCAATTGATCTGCCAAGCTTCCATTGGTTCTTGGTAATATCAGTCAATATCTCTCCCACACAAATTGGATCAGGCAATCTATTACCATTTGAAGCAAATCTCTTCTTCGGTTCTATTTCTGCTCCAGTAGCAGGTTCTGCAGTTCGGCGAGGCATTACGAGAAGGCCAAGCACACTGGCAACACAATTAATCTCCAAATACTGTCTACTGAGATGAACTGATAATGGTTTCAATTAATTCTTCTTTCTTCATGCAAAGACAACAGAAATGTCCTATTTATGAAGGTTATTAAATATCAAAACCTGATTTATCCACACCAAAAGTTAATCTTGTCCACCTACTTCTATACAAAACGCCTTAGACAAGCCCAAGACTGGCCTGTCAAAAACAGACCACGTACTACACAACACACAGGGCTTAATAACACAAAAATTATTTAATACGATTGTAACTAATTAGAAACAAACACACTTATTACAAACGATCAGAATGTAATATCTTCACATGGTTAAGCTATTCGGTAACTTACCGCTGCCGACAATAATAACAATACAAGAATAAGCAAATGGGGAACAACAAAAAAGTCACATCCACAGCACCAGATTTAATATATTCGGATAAAGTAATAATGATATAAAACTTAAGATACCAAATTAAAGTTTCACTCTATTTTGCTAAGCTTATTTTGAAAGGTAACCGATCCTTTGTCATAACAAACAACCACCTCTGTCGATTTGCTGTCAGACTAGGATACGTTCAATAAGTTTTTCTTCATCTGGTATCGATTGAGTTGCAACATGTTCCAACCTGCAGCGCTCCTAAACCGTCATGTCGGTGACATCATTACATTGTTTTTGATCTGATTGGCGACTACCAGTAACGTCTGTGATGCTGTTGGGCACTATAGGTTTTTTGAAAGTGTGATGGGAGAAAGTAAGGTGTCATAATACTAACGGCCACATACCAAACTGAACTGCGTAAATCATCACCTTTGATCATAATAATACATTTTAATTAATTCATACTGTGTGAATGTTCTTCAGTCTTCAAACACCAAGTTATGCTGCTCACTATTAATGCCTATTAAAGTCCGCTAAAAACATATTTTTAATTGAACTAGAGTGTTTAAGCTCTACTTGATTCTTGCGTACGTTGGAGGATGATCACGTATGACATAACATTAGCTGCACATGAACACACCCACTATTGAGAGAGGGCATCATAAGATTGAACGGAATGACCCGACAAAACATATTATGAAACAATAAATATTGTTGCCTATTCTAGGATGTTGAAAAACGCACTTCTGCGTTTGAGAGGCTGCGTATCAGAGCTGAATAAGTTTTAACCGACCACATGACTTTCTTCGAGTTGCTCAGTCAGTATAATGGCATGCTATGGGTTGGACGATCGACGTTCGATCCTCGACAGGGGCAAAGGATTTTCTTCTAGCCTCTGGGTCCAGACCTGCGCTTAGGCCCACCCATTCTCCTAAGCAATAGGTACCGGTTGTCCTTTCTCAGGGGGTAAAGCGCGACCGGGTCGTGACACTGACCACTCACCCACATCTAGAGGCAAGATTGAGAATGAGTAAGAGCTATACCTCACCTTTCCCGTGCGTTTACATGGCGAGAAAAAGGGATGGCTATGGCTGTTTTTAAGTCGCACCTTGTTTTGGAAGAAGAGTAAAATTATATAATTTTTGACACATGACAAGAAAATTATATAGTTCTGAATATGTCTGTTTTCTGGATTGTTGCGATGTGCAGTCTACCACATTTCCTTTTAAGAATTGTCTGAAACAAGGCACAATTTTTATCACTATTGCTTTTCAATTCTGCCTCAGAATATACAATTAGTATGATCCATGAAAACAAAGAAGGATGTGGAATTGAATGGGATACAACAGGTTCTCGTCTGTGCTGACGACAGTTTATTGTGCAAAAACATAACTATTATTAAAGAGAGAAATAGAAGCTCTATTAGATTCTAGTAGGGAAGTTCATTTTCTACAAGTAGAAGCAAAGAAAATTTATAGATGGTTTTCTTCTGGGGGTACCATCTAAACCAGCGTTTCTCAACCGGGGTTCCGCGAGAAATACTGATGAATAGGCTAATCATGTAAATGTATTTTTGAGTTATTACTTATCAATGGGCTTTACATGGACTGGTGATCCAGGTTTTCCTATTCCATTGTGCCTCATCTGTGGCAAACAACTTTCAAATGCAGCAATGGCTCCAGCAAAATTGAAAAGACACTTCACGACAAATCATAGTCATATGAAAAATAAAAGTGCTGATTATTTTAAAATGCTATTGGAATATCAAAATAAACAGAGTACAGAAATTGTCTCCTTTCAGCTGAAGATGAAATCTGTGTGTGTTTATCTAAAGTTTTACCCCAAATTAAGTATTTGTGTACCAAAAGACAAGCACAGGTTTCACATTAGAAAAGTAAATTTTATTATTTAAATTGGCTTCAAAAATAACATTTCCTTGATATGACATTTTACCTTGATTTATCTTATGCCTTTTTAACATTGTCAATAAATGATTAAGTTATTATAGTAGTTATATGTTTTTGTTCTGTTTATATGCGTTATATATGATATTGGTTACTTATGTTTATTTTTTTGTGTTTACAGATATGGGGTTAATTTATTGTGTGAAATAAAACCTCCATATGAGGTCTCTTGAACAGGCAGTTTGATTTCAGTTTTTTTTATTGTTAATAAACTTGAGAAAAACTTAAGTTATTTTTTGCTTAAACCAGTTATCAGAAAAAATATATTATGTTTTCCTTATGAATGTTAAGTTTATAAAAGAAAAAGAAAGATATTAATAATGATATATAATAATTTTTTGTAGGGGTTCCCTGAGACATGAATATTATTTCAAGGGTAAAAAGGTTGAGAAACGCTGATGTAAACCTGCAAAGTATATGTTCGTGTCTCATCACCATATTATAGGACAAAATAATTATAATAATGTAATTAAATCCTTACAAAACGTGGAATCATGGTAAGAAAACAAAATTTCACTCAATATTGATATATAGTCATAATCAGTTATGGCACCACACCTTTCTCCCCATCAATATCAGCATTAAAGTTGGAGAGATGGTAAATTTAAACTGTTTCTGTCTCAAGGGTATTTTTTACTTTTTAATGTATGTATTAGTGCCATATCATGAGTGACATAGTTAGGGTCTCAAGGGCAAAATAAAAGGCAATATTGCAGTCTGTCCCAACTTACTATAATAATTTATTTGGAACAAAATACATACTGATGTCTGTTCTTATTTTAATTTTAATTTTACCAATGGCATTGTTCACAAAACAATAACTGAATTACACCCATACTAATGAAGTTCTGTTCTATGTTTAGTCAAACCCTAGGACATTGCTCTCTGTAGGCATATGCATCTCTTTTCTCACCAACACTTAACACTGTCCACTTCCCCATGTCAAATGAAAATGATTGCGATTATACGCTATGTACTCGTATTACTTCCTTACTGTGACCAGCCTGGTAATTGTGTTCAGTTCAGATGTGTCCACATTGTTATTTACACAAAGTGTGGAAACATTTTCATTATGGTACAGACCACTACCTTGTCAAGCAGCAAAATAGGAGTGGATTTGTAATTGTTCTACCAGAATTCTTGAAATGTTATTGTCAACTGTACGGAGCTTTTCTGGGTAATGTTTCCATTTTCAAACCAAATCCCCTTCCAGTAGCATGTTCACTTGTAACTACCTGGATCTGAAATGTTTCATCTACACCCATGACCCAAAATAACCACTCAACTCCCTCCCAGAGTTACTATAGGTGGTATCATACCTACCTCATAAGTAGGTTTATTTGTTAATGTAGAAGTCAATGCGCAGCTAAGGGAAATGTCTGTACAGCCAGTGAAAACAAATGGCATTGCACTGTATCATACTTAATGGTATATCTGGACTGCCACGGATGTTAGCCAATGGCAGCCGGTGGGAATGGTACTTTGAAATTACTCAGGAATTTCTGTTTCAAGAATTTCATGGTTTCAATCAGGGAAAACATTTAGTTGGAAAGCCTGAAGGGAAAGACCACTCAGAAGACATAGGTGTAGATGGGAACCTAATGTTAAACTGTATCTCATAAAAACAGGTTAGGTGTGGACTGGATTCATCTGGACCATGACAGGGATCAGTAGAAAATGTTTGTTGCAGTAATGAAGCATTGGGTTTCATAAAAGTTGAGAAATTTCTTTACCAACAGAATCTACAACTTCTCAAGGACTCTACTCCAATGACTTAATCTATACATTCATAAATATATGAAGTAGAATTTGAGGTTCTCACAACAGTGAGTATGAAGATGGCTTTCTTCTAGGTTGTAATGCCATGTAGCCTGGTAAAGTTTACCACTGTTTCAGAGGTCCTTGCTGCCTCCATTCAGGGTAATGAGTAAACAACCCAGAAGACAAACATCTTCATGACAAGATGAAATCAAAACTGGTTGCAGACAGTAACTGTATTACTGCTGATTGATTTAATAATAAAGTGCAGAAATGATATTCTTGAAACAATCCTGACTAACTGCAACTTCGTTTTAAACCAGGTAAATAAATCATGAAAATGCAGAGGATATTGCAAATCAAAATCACAGCTTCCACATTAATACAACTACAGTACTTTATTAAATATTCCAATGGTATATATTTCTCATACACAAAAATATGGCTATTATAAGTCTCTGTATTATCACAAACAGTGCAATGAATCACTATGAAGGAAAGCAATATATTATTTTTATTATACATGTGTGTGTATATAATCACTTAATAATGGAAATTTAGTCGCACACTATATTCAAGTTATTATGCTTGTTTCAAAATAGTTTAGGAGTTGGCATAAAAGGCTTTAGCATTAGCAGCTAATTATAAAGCTACAATGTATTTCAAAACTGTTCACAGCACAGTATCAACGAGGATCTGTGCAATGGTCTAATTCAGTGGTTGTGAAGAATTACTTTGGTTGCATTTAACAACAAAAAAGAAATTACAATGGCACATAAAAGAACAAAACTATTTTCAATGGCTACTGGCTACATTAAGTATGTTCATACAAATGATACAAAAAAGGATACATATTGAAGGTAACCATGAAGAAAAGCCCAAGATTACATAAAACTTTATATAACACCCGACTTTCATACACTACTTATGAAAATAGCCAGTGGCCATACATCAGAACTGCTTTGGCCACACCTGAGAATATCAACTCTAGCACAGGCATTCAATGCATTTCAGTCTTACAGGATATCAAAATTACTCTCCATGTTCTGAAACTTTTAGCGAGTGAGACAATAAACTGATTCTAAAGTGAATTATTATGCATTTTAAATACCTTGAAATTCATAATTATTTAAGTGTTTATTTATTCATGTACCAGTAACTTCTCCATATAACACTTAACCCATAATAAATGCAGCTTGCTTAAGCTTTGATTAAATATTTGTAAGAATACTGGGGAACAACAACAACAACAGAATTACCAACCACCAAAGCTCTAATCACCTTCTGAGGGCAAAATTTCAAATTTCAAACCATGCTTATCCAACTCCTCAATCAGGGTTGTCTTCGCAAATGCTGCCCCTGGAGGATACACTCCACCCCTGAAAAAATAATAATAATGCTCAGTTTTAATCACACAATAATATACATAACGTTACAATACACAGGAATCCTGTTGGTCATTCAGATTTTCTGTGAATTTTCCAACTTTATTTTTTCCCTTCAATGTGAATAAAAGTTGATTTAGTAATTTGTAGTAAAACATCTGACAGTACTCTTTCAGATAAAACTCTCAAAATTTTATTGAACATGCCGAATTTATTGAACAAAGTAATAATGAACTAATTATTCAGAATCAAGTAAAATTAAAATATTATGTTTTATTTCTTATATTTTCAAATGAAATAGTCTTCACACCTTTCTAGGTATCACAACAGTGCACATGCTCAACCAATTACATTAGGTAAGCCATAGTTCTGTATTTAACAAAAAGTCAACATCACTGATGTAAAAACTGAATGTTCATGAAATACTACCAGAACTACAATGTTTATTCATACGATTTTCTGAATGTCAATGTGTTTTTCTGACTGACTCTATGGCGCAACAGCCTGAAGCCAAGCCTTGGCCTCCTCCCATGTAAGAGGTTTCTTTGTCTTTGAAGTGTACATTCATGAGTAGTGAGTAACAAGCCCACTGCCTCTGCACAATTTATACTCAATCCTGATTTGTGCTAGAGCCATCTAGTAGTGAATCAGGAGAGACATTGGTGGAAACTTTCCGCTGAATTTTGCTTATAAAACACCTCGTTCATGCTTATAAGGTTCTTTTACATGCCGTAAATCTGTGATATGGGACCGCCAGCTTTACTTCTCCTCCGAAGGAAGTTGTGTTACAGATTTTTATCACCATTAAAAATCCATCAACCTTGGCCAGGTTTGAATCTGCGAACCTTGGGTCTGGTGGCAAGCACACAAACCATTAGTCCACCAAGGGTGACCAATGTGTTTTTCAACACCACTAATTAAACAGTGAAGTGCTATCTAAAACATCCAAGGAACATTAAGGTTACTTAATACTGTCCTATTTCTCTATTTAAAATTGCAGATTTTATTAACAGAAATAAATAACCTTATTTAAGTGCAGAGAGCAGTACTAAGTCATAAAAGTCCTACCCTAATGTACATTTAAGGGAAAATGTTTCCTTTAGAATACCCATATATGTTCACTTCACTTAGAATATTCAATCTCTGAATGAAATGTGATTTATTTTGTGATATTACCTGCCAGGCATCTTGTCACTTTCCCTCAAGATGGTGACTGCACTTAGAAGCAGAATTAGAGAGGTCAATCCATAAAATGGATCCTCCCCAGATATCTGAAAACAATGCACCTTAATTGAGCAACTGCCCACATTCCCCCCCCCCCCCCAAATCATCAATAATACAAGCACTTTCAACATGCCCATCAACATGGTGACCATTGACAGGTGATAAGATATCATCATGATGCAGATTATGGATATCATTATCAATATTTTGATCATTACCTGATCGTTAACTATACTCAACACCTTAAGTTTTTCAGCAAGTTTTTCTCTTTCTAGGACGCCTGAAACAACTAGATTTCAGTTTCCCTGCTACAGGATATTGTAGAGTATAGTTTATTTACATTCCATAGATCCTTCTTAGGACTCACCCAAAGGATGTAGATCATGTCATTTCATACAATATACATAAACCTCAGAATTTTAAATAGAAACACAAAACTTGCTTTACATACAGATTATAGATATATATAAAGCTTAAAAATTTTCAGCAGAGATGAAATCATCTACAGAATAGAAAGAGAGAGTGAAGAGGTAATTTTTCAATGCAGGCTTGAATACCTTTATATCATAATTTAGACTTTTAATTGTTGGTGGAAGATTATTAAATAACTTGATACCTGTGTAGTACACTTCTTTTTTACATTTAGTAAAGTTAGCATTTGGCACATATAGATCATGTTTACGTCTTGTATTTAAATTATGCACATATTTGGTTGCATAATGAAATCATAATTCATATGCATACATGAGGAATGGACATGCGTTGACTACTTGGTGACAAGTTGTGTAAAATGAATCATAAAATGAAACACATATCAAGTCTTGCAAACAAACTCCACATGCACCTCTAGAAGATACAGTACCAAAATAAGTTTAATCAAAACATATAACTATAAATAAATCATGTGTTCCTTGTATGAAATTAACACATACAAAGCTGGTCATGTCTATCTGTCTTTGCCTGCATAATTCAACTTGAGAACCACTGGATGGATTCAAATGAAATTTGGTATGGACATTATGCCATTACATAATATCAACATGATGCACAAGCACCATCAAATTTCATCCAAATCTGTAGAGTAATTTTCAAGTTAAATTAATCAGACAGACATGCCCAGCCCCAATATGCTTTCATTTCATACAGTTTATGTAATGAACACACAAATTGGTCTTAAGATACCAGTCAATTTTGTAAAACACACTGTCATAATTAATGTCATGTGATGACTATCCTGAAGAGAATTCCAAAAAGATGTTCTAGAAATGTTTTGAACAGTGGAAACACTGACTAAGTTACTGGTATACAAGGAGATTACTTCGAAAGTAAGAGCAACCATTAATGTGTAAATAATCAAATACAGCTTTTATTACGGCATTCCAGGGACTGAACTGTCATACCATCATTTTTCCCCATAATCCTATTATGCTGTTACCTTCATTAACAAAAGGTATGAGAATGTCAGCTCACTAGCATCATTTCAGGGATGCAATCACATCTTGGTCCATGGGCTATTTAACAGCCGTTACATTGGGGGTCAAAAGCTTTACAACAGTGGAAGTTAGTATCCTCTCTTTTGTGCAATAAGGGGCAATGTCTCGCAGCAACACTATTGTGGTAATCCAGAACAAATGCCTGCAGAATCAATTTTCAAAGGCCCCCTATCTATCCCTGCTCTTTTCTTGTTTTAATAATGGACAGGAATGCCAGCTTCCTTTGGTAGCTTAAAACAATTATTTTTTTGGCTTTTCCAATCACGGGAAATTTCAGTCTGTGGTTTCCAGATGCAATTCCACAACACATGACAATAAGCAGTTCTTTAGTCAATTTATGCCTTGGAACACATTTCTGTCCTTCAAATATAAGCCCTTCCAGTATCAACTCCTGCAGTATCCCCTTTTCAAACCACCACCATGACCACTGGAAAATAACCTCCCCACCCCTCCATAGATACTAACCAGAAAGCACCATAAAAAGTTATTGTTTGGCCATATCTTCTGTGGACCCTCCAAAAAGCAAAACCAAGGCCCCCCCCCCCCCCCCACCAACCCAAAGCAGATAGTATGATGAAAGCTGCCCTCATACATTTCTGTGTTTATGTATAATGTGCATTAAATATCTGTGCACAGATAATTGGTAGTTCACTGCATATGTATATACTGTTATGTAAATAAAGTAATATTATTCATTAGTGTACGGTTTATTTAACAATGGTATAAATAGCTCATATTATATAGCATTAGATGGGTGATTAATAACTGTTAAATTGGAAAGGATGTAGAAGAAGAGAAAAGTGTTAGCATAATTTAAAGTCCTGTACCAGAATTTACTTAAAGGGTTTGTGAAAAACCACAAAAATCTGTGGTCTGGATTGCCATTCTCTGGGCAACATAAGAACCCAGGACCTCCTGAATACAAAGCAGGAATGTGAAGTACTTCAGTGTAATGTTTAGTCATGCCATGTTGAAAGGTGAAGTGAACAAGGTCAAAATCCTAAGCAGTATCCTGTGTACGAGAGCTGTCTTAAATCCGGCCACTGAAATATCAAATACATAAAGAGAAGTACCTACCTTGACAGTAACATGCTTGTTAGGAGGTAAATCATGTTGGTCTGTTGGTTCTGCTAATTTCTCTGCCCAACCTTCACCAAACAGCATCAGATTGATATATGACTTCTTCATGTTCTCTACAGAGGGACCCTCATGAGATATTGCTCCACCACTGAACAGTTGTGGATACTAGAAATATGTTCATCAAAATTATCTTAATGACTGTCCTTGAAGTCCACACAACCATAAAATATGAAACTACAAATCCTAAAGTTCAGGCATTCTGATAGTGGCTTGACTTGGTCAATGTAACTATAATCACCTTCATGAAAGCAAGGTTCACAACCCCTTAAAGCCCAGTGATAACATACGTACCACCTTCTTTAACCAAACATAATTCTACATTTTACCCTCAGAGTGTAATAATGGCTTCCACATGATCGCAGAGTGAACAGCAATTATTTCCTTAAGCAGCAATCACCAAATAATCTTCATAATGGAGAAGTGTTACGTTTCTATAAGGTAGAGATTGAGTGTTTATATAGACATGCTGACTTCAAAGGGTTAAACAGAGGGTATCTAAAAGGAGCATCCAGTTTTTAAAAAGAACATGAAATTTTATCTGAACAATAAAATTAGGATTTGAAAAAGTGTGGTATTCGACACTGTTGAGTGTAACACAAAACTCATTCTGCTGAACACTTACAACAAACAGAACAGAGATTTCTTTTTGTATGCACAAACAGTAACAACAGTCACATGTTTCAAATATTTGTTCAGCAGAATCTTCCATCAGTCGTCCGGCTGAATTAATTTGTGTGTGGCAGTCTGATCTTCAATCATTAACTGTTTATTCTTCACATTTGAAAATAGTACCATAAACTGAGTTGGATTTGAGGTTTTCACAGTGGCGAATCTTCTACATTGTTGTGCCATGTAGTCTGGTAGAAGTTTACTGATGTTTCAGAGGTCCTTGCTGCCTCCATCAATGCCCTGATGACAGTGGCAGCAAGGACCTCTAAAACGTTCATAAAATTCTACTAGACTACACAGTGCAACAATTCCAAAGACAGCCATCTTTGTGCCATAAACAAAATAAAATTTCCAAATCTATAAATAAAGCAGTCATGTTTGATCACAAATCAATATTAATCAAGCACAGAGATTATTACCTTAAGCAACAAGTTTCTTCCACACTGGAACTTGGAAAGCACAACAAAGATGAGTCCAAGAATGCCAAGAGCAAACACACTAAATACTGATTTGATGAGTAAGTAGGTCTGGACTTGAACAGGTCGCAACTTTTCATGTTCAAAGAAGTATCTCTGTGACCGTAACATCACAGATCGGTCAGAGCCAGGGAATGGCACACACCAACCATCAAATTCCTTGTTCTTGAACAACAATCTGAAATTTTATCACACACTATACATCAGGTAATATATGTTTAAAGTATTTCATAATTTAACCACAGCACACTTCATTTCCATGAAACACGAATTAAAACATACAAAGAAACAAAATTTTAGTCAAGTTGAAGACAAAAATTAAGATCAATCAACTGCAGAGCAAAACAGTATTAATTACACCTGCATTAACAAAAGTTTTATGCTTTCATGTCTGTTTGCACTCTTTTCACATGGGAGAAGACCTCAAGGAAAATGTTAAAAAAATTTAACAGGGATCACTACTTGTTTCTTCATTCTTCTTCTGCAATGTTATGTTTTGGTGGCAAGAAGGTGAAGGTATATAAGTGAAAAGGAAAGCAGAAAATTGAGAGAAGAATTATGATAGGGTGGACAAATAAAAGAAATATGGGAGGAGGGAAGATGAGAAAGGCACTTCGTAACCCAGAAGAGCACCATGGACAACCTCACTGACATGAGAAGCTAAAATCTCTTACTTTAATTTTCAACACCTAGGACACAAAAAAATTTCCCTCTACAGCTTACGAAGATTAACAAAATTCACCCCGTGACTTACCCTTTCTAACGTACATATGATCAGAGGGTAAGCATATCTCCAACAGCAGGATTAGTGGCCTTGGAGTAAAACAATGGGCTCTCATTCAGACAATTTTGATCTTATAATAGTCATATCTGTCTGCAGATTACTTTTATCATAGGCTAAAGCCTTCACTTCTGGTATAGAAAAAACTCTGAAAAAGGTCTAAACCAGGATGCAGGGCCCATGTTAAACTCTATGTTCCCTCTGCAAACCACCCCATTCATAATCATTTTATCACTAGGGGTTTCCCTGTTTCAGACATGTATTTATTCTACCCTTACCTAGGATTGGCAGAGGACAGGAAATGTCATAACAGAAACCAACTATTTTCTATTTAACAAGATCTGAATTGAAAGAACAATGCACTTAAAAGAAACCCAAAAATAATTACCCTCACCTTCTTTTCAACTTCGGAGTAAACTGAGGCAAGCGATCCGGGAACAGCTTCTGACGGAGAGGTCGCAGTTCATTGTAATGGGCTAAACCATATACCATCGACTCCCAGGTCCCATAGTGTATAAATGAACCCTGAAAACTCCATTACAATTACAATGATACACAAATACATTTAATCAATATACAAAAGACAAGCAAATTCAACACTTGAAGTATATGTTTACACTTCACCTGCACTGGTTCAGTAGTTCCAGACTCAAGGTAAGTCTCCACAGAGTTCAAATCTCCTGCAAAATAAAATACCATTCTTACTGAATGCGAATATAATCATCCACAAAACTCTATGCAGCAGACTCCTCCTTGATAAGTTATTCACTTATTATAGTTGATAGGGAGGTAAATACATTCCACGCCTTTTGTAGAAAAGTGTTCACAAAAGCCTGCCCAATGATCCCTGTCCTCAGAAGAATGACATCCACTTTATCACATCTTAGTCCTTTAAAATCAACTGTATTATCATCTTCCTATTTACACCTTATATGTACACCCAAGTGTTTTTTCCCCTCAAGGTTTATAGCTAAAATGCTGACTATAATTTCACCTCTTTCTTTGTATGGGTATGAATCTTGGCCTCTCACCCTAAAGAGAAAAACATGGACTGAGGGTGTCAGGAAGTAACAGGAAGCTGGAGAAAATTGAATGAGGAGCAGCTTCATTAAGTTATCACCAAACATCATCACAGAGATCAAATCAACAATAATATTTTAATATGGACTGGGCAAAGTAACACCCAAAGGGAGAGATCAGAAATAGAAGGGAGGACAGTATTAAAATGAATGTTAAGAAATATGGTGTAGCTATGTGGGCTGGCTTTACATGGCTCAGCAGAGATCAAAGAACAGCTCCTCTGAACATGACAATTAATGACTATTCACTACACAAGGACTCCACTCCCCAGAGTTCATTAACTAGAAAAACAAGGACAGAATTGCAATACAAGTAAACAGAAAGTAAAAAAAACCACTAAAAATGGTTTAGTTGCATAAAAAAGGGAAAGACTTGTCCAAAATGGTAATGGAATTAAAACAAAAGAAAGAAGACTAGGGGAGAAAAATAAGAGAACTATGGAAGAACCAAATAAGCTTAGATGTGGAAGACATGGGAGGAAGTGAAATATTTTAAACTAAGAGTAGCTAGACAAGTTTGACAATTTTGTTTCAAAATCAACGCATACAACAGGTCAGGACATGAGCCATGAATACAATGAAAATTGTACCCTTTCAACGAAAAATCTCTGAGGAGGATATAAAATAACACAGAAAACAATAAAATAAAGAACTGAACATTCCCAATATATTAGGATAAATGTTTATTAAAAACTGTAAGTTTGCTATGAGTATAACAGATTACTTTACCAATAATCAGTTAAGTGCTAAATTAATAAACTTACAAAAACATGAACCAATATTCTTTATAACAACAACAAATTTGTTGTTTGAAATCCGAAGCTTCTTGTGTTTCCTAATTAGGCAACACAAACACAACTGCCATTACCAAGACAAGTCTGACATTAGAAACTCAGAATTATCATAAATAATAAGTAAATCAGGGTGAACACAAATCTGAGTGGATTAAAATATTTATTTAACAAAAACTAAAACATTAACTTACACCACGGGAAGGAGAACTACAGAAGTGTTTTAGTATACCAGTGGAGTTCAATGTGTGCTCCATTTGTGGCTCTCACACATCAAAGTGATTGCCACACTTTCTAGAAATTCAAGATGAAAATTCCCAACAGCACATCATACTGTCTCCTTTCAATTTTCCAATTCTGGTGGTAACTTAATCCTCGACACAGCCCCAAAAGAATAAATCAAGAAGGGTTACAGCTGGAGAATGAGGCAGCCAGGAAATGGGCCTGCCTGGGCTGATTCAATAATAAGGCAACTGTGTGTTTATAAATAAAAACTCCCTCTGAAAATCCCATTGAAAAGTGGTCAGAGTTTTTGTGGAATGCAACATAAGCACAGATAACACTTTCTTAGGGTAAATCATGGCAAGAGTTTTATTCCTAATGACCATCGTATGAGATATCACTTGTCCCGCATCCTACACATAATTGAGTTCTTCATTCAACAGATTGAGTTTCATTTCTGTACCTTGTTTAGATTTGGTTAAATAAATATCTTAAAATGCCTGCATCATTTGTGCTCACACTGTATATAATGCTCAGAAGAATCACCACAGGCATAAATTCTCCAAAAGAAAACTTTACAAATGCAAACCAATACAGTAACATCATGGTTTTTTTTTCCATGTTCACTCCTGGACCCAAAATTAGTTGTTTACCAGTGCTTTGTCCAGATTACATCTAAAAATGGTCAGATAGCAACACAACATGAAGGAGAGAGAGAGAGAAAAAACAAGAGTGCAGTTCAAAGCACATAGTTCTATCACCTGCCACTAGATGGAACACAGTTCCTTTTGGGATTCGCCCAAGTCAATTGAATGCCATTCACTTCTTTGCCATGTAATACTAGGAGTGAACATGTTAGG
Organism: Zootermopsis nevadensis; assembly: GCF_977971745.1. Taxonomy (NCBI): domain Eukaryota; kingdom Metazoa; phylum Arthropoda; class Insecta; order Blattodea; family Termopsidae; genus Zootermopsis; species Zootermopsis nevadensis. Next base: position 5,326,146 of record NW_028259153.1, on the reverse strand, counting down.
AGGTGAATTAAAATTATTGACAATTAAACCCAGATGTGAACACAAATACTAATTATAAGACATCCTTCAAAAACAAACCTTGAAATTTGTTCATCAAAAATACTGTCCCAAGATCAGCTGGAATACTGTCAAACCCACAGGCACTTACAATATACACTCCCTTCTCCTCAGCTGCCTTGTGATATTCCAACTGTATCTTCTCCATGTACTGTAACAATCACACGAATGCAATAGTATCACATAGTTACGTTGAATGATCATACACAGGAATTAGAACAGAATTTATTTACATTCCACAGACCCTTCATAGTACAAACCAAGGATGTGGAACTATAGAGTTCAAAGTAAAGCTGTATTCATAAATATTTACAGTATTAAATATTTTCAACTTAAGTAAATTCTTCCACAGAGTAGAAGATAAAAGATAATTTTTCAGTGCTGGTTTACACATTTCTGTATCCTGATTTAAAATTCTCATGCTATCTAGAAGAAAATCCCTGCATAGTAAGCCCCTTTCTGGTATGTAGTGGGGTTAGCACTTGGTTAATTAAGTCATGCTTATATGCAATTTAACAAAGGAATTTCAACTGGGAGCTGCAGATAAACACATCCACACTTTCCGAAGTGTGTTCAGCCCAGCACGTAATTGTCCACTAGGTTTTGATGGTAGTATGGTTCAAAATGTTAAATTTGGAGCAACCTTCCCATTGGCAGATGCAACTGTCATTTGAGTGATGTCAATTTTCTGCTGTGAAATAGCTTTAAACTCATTGGTTGGCCGTGACATGACCACATTTCCTGTAACCAAAATTTGGCATATGGTTACAGTAAAATGTGACCATGGTAATGGCAGATATTTGCTTAAAATTTTATTGACTGAAGTACACACAAGGTTCCTTTCGAGTCTCATGTGAGACATCTGCTGACATCTCATCTCCAACAGACATAACATGATTACAAATTTTGGTTAAGAAAGGTGATGATTATGACAAAACCTGATCCTTCCTTTGCATATAAACCAGAACACATATGAAATGTCCAGCTTAGGTTCATCTCAGGGTCACCTGTCTGGAAACAAACTCAGAACTGGCAGACACAAAATTGTGAAGCATGTACTGAAGAGTGATGTGACTGTCAAATGGCAAGGATAATATTGCTATACGGTTCAGGTTGCATTAACTAAGAAGCATATGTAAAGCAGGACCCCCCTCCCCCCACCAAGACTGAAACAGGAAGACATAAAAGAAATATTCTTGATCAAGTTCCAATAACTCACAAACTGTTAAAACAACATTTGGGATGGAGACAAATTAAAATGTACATACAGCAGCGTTTTAACAGCCACTAACACCCAACTTACCTGAGGTTCACCACTCACATCCACATGGTGAGTTCCACTAGCTATACAAGCACTGACGACAGCCTCTCCATAGAATCTGTATGGTCCAACACAATTAACCAAAACACGAGCTTGTGATGCCATCTGCTGAAGGGATGATGCATCTTTCACATCTGCCTCCACAACTTTGACTGCAGCAAGGTCTTCACCTGTAAATTCACCAGGTTCCATGTTAGCATATATACGTTATGTACACCAAAGTTTATATTATAACATGGGAGAGTGACATGAAGTTACCTGTTTTCTCTGCAACCTCCTTCAGCACATCATTCAACTTATCTTTATTCCTTCCAGAAATACCCCACGTGATACCTTTCTCCTTGGCTAGATTCAGTATCTTATACACAGCAACCTTCCCTGTGAAGCCTGTTGCACCAAATACTATGATATCCACTTTATCACCTTGGCTAGCCATTCCCGACAATTCTGAAAATATGATTGTTCACAACACTTAAACTGCAGTGTACTCTCAATTATTCAAGCAAGTGAAATGAAGGGGATGCATGAATAATATAGAACACTGATAATCCAAAATGATTTTAATATTTAATTGACAAATGTATCACACAATCACCCAATACTTGGGCTGGTGTTTCAACCAAAGTGTTACTTTAAGCATAAAAGGGGAATGATTCTATCTACACCACTAACTTGCCAGCACGACCCAAAAGATATACAAAGATTCAGAAAATACAGGTGATATGTTTCTCCAACACACTGGTAAATACCTACAAGACTACAAAGTATCATAACCCAAAGACAAATTGTGAAGCTAGTCACACAACCCACAAGTCTATTTAGTAGTAGTACCAGTATTGTATTGTTCTTAATCTGCAATTCCATCTTATAAAAGACATTTTCAAGTTCTATCCACATTTTTTTATTTTTAGAGACTGATGAATGTTTTATTCAAAGCCAAAAGTCTAATCCTTCTTCCCCATAAACCTTTAATTGTATGTCAAAGCTGTGTCAAATGCACATATTCTGAAAAATCACTCCAATTTAAAGGAGAATGGTTAGAGATTTTCAGGATGTAACAACACATCACAACAGAGGCTGTAGTTTGCACATCCATAAAATACACTGTAAGGTAAAATGAACAACCATTACTGGTTTTCTATATCTTGGTTTGTATGTCTAAGCTATTACTATGAAGGTTCTATGAAATGTTAATAAATTCTAATTCATAAAACATGCATTTACCCTTGCAACACTATTCATATACACAAAGCATTGCACTACTAGAATATGTGTTTGGAACAGGAAAAGGTGGAGTGCACATCAGCAGTAAGATCACCCCACATTATCACTTCCCAGCATACTTCTCTTGGTAAGTGGACAGCAGTTAGATAAATAATGCTGAATAATGATTTCTAAAAATACAGCAGACATCTTCATATTTCATATTGTGTAAACTATTGCATGAATGGCAGAGGTTGGTTTTACTCAACCATGTTCTGTTTGTCAGCTAAGCTCACAACACTCCTATCGAATACATATATACCACAAATACTCTCTTTCCCCTTAAGAAAGAACCATACATAAGGAATTTATTTTATAATTTATTTACATCCCACAGATCCTTCATACATTTAAGGCAATGGTGCAGAATATGTAACGCACAATTTACAAATATAAATAAATACACACAGCGGGTTTTACAGACATTATTTTACATTATAACAGAAATACAATTTTCATGAATATGTACAATGTTGATGAATTTCCAATTTAAGTAAATTATCCATAAGCAGAGTAAAAGGACTGAGATATACTTCAAGTATTTTTAAAATGTTCAAACTCTTAATGGCAGATGGTAGGCTTTGATATAAAAATAATTAAAATCTATGATGCAATAAACACACAAAATGCTGGTCATCATATATAATTGACTTCTAGGAATGCGATGTTTAAAAAATTAACTTTCTGTCTTCGTGTATGTATCACATAAGCCTCTTATTTCATCTTATAATATCAAATACATAGACGCTTACCCGAACTATTATGTTAAAACCAAAACCGTTTTAGAGTTGTTCCATTACAAAAAAATTCCGTCGGAAAACTTTTAGTAAAACATGGATTTTTTTCCTTACAAAACATTGTCTTTTAATAACATCAACTCTGTACCTACCTTACATTACAACTAATACACGTACCTTACCTCTAAACAATGCTTGGAAGTTTTAATTAATACGATAGTCCAGCCTCACTTCACAGACCCAACCCTCCTACGTGCATAAAGGTGGAGGAGGAAACGACTGTCACAAGGTAGCTCCAACCACAATGAATGGTTATTGCGATGTTTTGGGTAACATTCTGTAAATCGAAAAATGTAATTTCCCATCAAATGACGGAAATCATTATTCACACACAAACATTTTCAAGCATCCATCACAGGTTTACTTCTTGGTCACCTAATTTTTAATGTGTTTCATGTTCGCAATAGTCAACAAACGATACCAACCAAGTGATGGGCAACTCAATATTGAACGTTGGCAACGCACATGGCGTATGACGTCACGCAATGTGTATTGCACAACGACCTTCATGAATGAAGAATAATAAACTGCGCAATTTGATGATGATTGTACATTACTTATTTATCTTTCCAAATTATAATTTCAGCATCCATAAATAAATACATCAAAATTCCACTGCTTTAACGCCAAGCTTTGACTACTTACCACCCCAACATCTTCATCTTCATTCTACCCTGATCAGAAGAATGAATGGGCATTGCCTGGGAACCCTCTGACAAAAAAATGTTCTTTCGTCCCCCAGAAACAAAGTGTCTTCCACTTCACCCCACAATTTTCTCTTTGTTTCTACTCTCCTGATATCCTTCTCAGTTTCGTCGAGAAAGTGTTAATAAATCAGGTTCATTTATTACAATGAAGTATAGTTAGTTATTCTACGTAAAATTGTACAAAAAATATTCAAACATCTACAATTAGCATGATAATATATAAAATGTTTTGCCACGCCTATGGTGTCACTTTAGTTCCTAAATAAAATTAAATGTAAAATTATACAGGTACACCATGTTCTGAAAATTATAAAAAAATGTTATTTATTATTATTCCATCTGTTCACCACTTTACAGAGCATGTACTTCCATGTCCCTAAGGTACATAGGGCAGCAGCTATTTCCGGGATACATATTGTTTTAAGCACGTGCTACATATATGATACAATTTTATTTTATGACAGCGTCTTTCGAATACAATTATTATGTAAATCCTTGGACGTATTTAGCATAAACATTGTCTCCCTTGAGGGCACGTTCTCAATAAGTGAAATGATCTAGATAGGTTGTCTTGATAGATGATCTAGCTTAGTTATCTTAGTTAGTGTTCCTTAGGTGGATTATTTGTTTTTATTTATATTTCTTAATTTATTTTGCTTTGTGTTAATAGTGCTTCTATTTTGGGCTTGCCTATATTTGGCTGTTATATTTAATACTGTATATGTATATATCAAAATTCCAGTGTTTAACGAAATTTAACATAAAATGCTGAGGAGAAATAATGTTTCCTTTCCTGATGCAAACAATATTTATATTTATTTTTGTCCCATCCTGTTTTCTCATCGCGGACGTTACACCAAGTCCCAGTCATCGTCGTTTTCTTAAAAATCGAAATCAAAATTGATGTTGTCGCCGAGGGCTTCGTATTCCAGGTCTCCATGAATTTCCATGGCCAACTTATTTTGACGTAAATCTTCCAGTAATCTTTCCCTGTGCTTATAAACGTAATCCCTTGCATTCGGTAGGTCCTTGACTATGCAGGCCGACAACGCTGATCTATAAATATTCATGTGTGTCGCCTCGTACCTGCAATGTGTGAAATATTAAAAGTTAAAACAGTATTTTTACACCATCCATTGGTGATATCTACGCTCAAACCAATTTCATCACATATCACAGACAGAACTACGGAAAATATGTAGGTTCTACATGACGTAAAGAAACTTATCAAGATAAGTATTTAATTTTTTTTAACTTAAAAAGCAATTTTAAACGAGTGTGTAAAGAATTTATTTTTTGTTTTTTTCAAAAATATATTTTTTGTGGTTCTAAGATGTCTGACAGTGACGAAGAATAATTATAAACGAATTATCTTTAGTAGACGTAAACTGTGTTGATCTAAAATATATTCGACGTTTACTGAACTGGCTCTGTCTTCCTGTAGAAGCAAAAATGAAATTAAGTGGAAGGTAAAGCCTGCCACCGAAACGTCATCATTTATATCTTGTTTCCAGACAACCTCCAATAAAAATTCAGTGCACACTTCCCGTTACCATATTTCACACAAACCATTTAATTTGTTTGTGAGATAAAACCAGCTAACGGAATGGTTTGTACGTAATATGGCATCAAATTTTAAAATATTGCCACGTGTACAATATTCTGGCCTAGCTACGTACGATATACTTTAACAAGCCGTTAAACCTTCGTCAGATTAATACTTTAATCGAACACATTCTGCTGGAGCCAGACGTGTTCCGTTTCGGACAATGAGAACCGAAAAAAAAGGTTCCTAGTTCTACCGTAGACGAGTAAGAAGGCGTTTGTCTTACGTAATGTTTCGTCACGTATTTTGATAGAAATTGGCCAACGTCTCAATCATCAGATGGCACAAGACTCCACAGCTCGACACCCCAGGAGACAGCTATTTCAAAATAACGTTCCATTAAAAAAAACGAACATGAGACGGATAAACGTCGTTAAATCTGAGACTCAAACTCGCCTAACACTGCGATAAAACGCGATGATTATGGTGGTGCTGAGAATATCCCTATAAAACTTAGTCCAAGGTCTTCTTATTAATAAAATTAACATTTAGGTCTGATTATCATCTTCTATTCATTTGCTGATGTGATTTAAAGATTCACTTTGAGCCAAAAATTTCCCTGCCAGCTCTTATTCAAAACCCCCTCCTCTCATCCATTTTTCATTCATCGCACTGATGATGTTAGCAGTAAACACCTCCGAAACATCGGTCAATTTCTACGAGACTACAAGTCACAACACTCCATAAGATGGTGTGGTCATCTTGACAAAAACTGTTTACTTATTAATGTTTCAGAAGTGACGATACAATCCTGAACTAAGAAATAAACGAACCATGTATTTGTTATTTCGTCGTAACATTCGACGCAGTAGGTGGCATCCACGTTACCGAATCCACCAATGGCGAAGATCATGTCGTCCATCACTTCAATGGCGAAGTTGCTGCGTGGTTCGTACATTTCAGGGATCTGGGTCCACGTGTTTGTTGCAGGGTTATACTTCTCACCACTGCAAACGCGTGATATCCCGTTAAATCCTCCTGCATATACATGTAACTTGTATTAGGTTAACTAAATAACATAGCCACGGTGGTCTAGCGGTTAGAACGCTAGCCTTGTAATCCTGGGCTCTCGGGTTCGTTTCCCGGCGGTGCCCGAATTTATAACTTGTGTTGGGCAAGGCCGTGGTCTAGGCAACACGGAGATTTCCTCCGGGGGCTTCCCCGGTTTCTCCGTGGCATCCCAACAATTACTCCATTCACACACAGAAGAAGGCAATGGCAAACCACTTCTGGATCATCTGCCAAGAACGTATATGAACAGGTCCCAGTCCGAAAAAAGGATGGAAGGATCCTGTTCATATGGACCTGTCGTCAGACCGAACACTAAATAAATAACTAAATAACAAATGGGTTACAGAACGGAACTTATAATTCGATACGCCAGGACCCTTCTCAAAAATATACTTTTCGCTCACCTGGTCAGGAAAATTTCTGGCCTTTATGGAACTAGAAGGTCCATTACCGTGTTCCCAAAAGTCCATGATTGGACCCTTCCCGCATAATCTGTTTCTTTAAAACCACTTTTAATATTATCCTCCCATTTACAAGTGATCAGCTTCCTTCAGGTTTTCCAATTACAACTTTGTACAAGCAAGCACTTCTCCTCTCTTCCATGCGTGATCCAGACTCCGTGTGTCTCATCATAATTTATAACTCCGTACACTTAAGAAACTAATTAAATAAAACGTGTTTTAATCTCTATCAATAAGAGAAGACAAATTTATTCTCCCTTGCAGTGTTAATATCAGTACCAGAAACGAAATTATGGGTGAAATGGCTATGATGGAGCATACAAAGAGTCCCGAACCCTGACGTAATCATAACGTAACCTAACCTAGAAACTGCGCAGAGTGACGCCATTGATTGTCCCAACACAACGTGGCGTAGCAGGAGTCTTGTGTTGCCACTGTGCACGGGTAAATTGAAATTTACCTATCATACTATCAAAATATTTACCTTTAAACTTCGGATTCTGTGACTATTGAAAATATTGTACTAGATTTACAATAAACTATTAGTGTTGTTGTTAGTTGTCTTTGTGGAGAATGTAATCAAACCCATAAATCACACAAGAGGTTAAAAATACTGACAAACTAGTTACGTAATAACACGATAAAGATACCGCTCACAAAATCACAAGCGCTGTAAAAAAAAAACTAGGAAAATATTACACAAAATAAAATTGCGTGAGAAAGATATCGCAAATTGTTACCTATGGCATAAACACAGCCGTGGAGGGCAGTGCAAGCAACGCCGGTTCGCTGAGAAAGCATCGGTGAAATCAATGTCCACTGGTTGGTCTCTGGGCCATACACTTCTGCTGAGTTCATATAATTCCAACCATTAAACCCACCAACGACGTATATTTTACCTGCGAGAAAGAATAAACTGTTTGGCAAAAACTGGATATATCTGAGATAGGTCACCGGTCTGTACACAGTACAGCTCTGGGAAAATTTTGTAGTTACACCTGGAAATTTAAGAAGGATACAGCATTTAGTGTCCTTCTCCTTTGTATCAGCAACTGTACGGACACGGTTATATATCTCTCTCTCTCTTTCTCTCTGTGTTTGTGTCCGTGTCAAAGGAAACGAATCTAATGAATTAAAACAAACTGATAAACATTTAAAATAGAGACGATCATTTTCATACTCGCTGCCCTGAGAACCTCAAATCCTGCAAAATGCTCAACAGTTATTAAGTTGTTACATGCGGACAGACACCTCGCCATCCTGCATTAATTTACACAGGATTTACGTTACCATTCAGCTCAGTAGCGCTTGCATCGGATCGCTCAGTGCTCATGGGAGCGATCAAAGACCACTGGTTCGTGTTGTAGTCATACCGCTCTGCAGTTTTGAATCGATGAAAGCCATTATGCCCGCCAATAGCGTAAACTACTTCTCCCAGCACTGCCACACAAAAGTAAGATCTGAAACGAAAAAGTACAGACTTTACTATGTTTCATGCCCCACTGGCTTTGATGGTCATTTGTTGCTGATACAAATACATTTCCTTCCGCAAACCAACTGTTCATTTGTCATTGTTGGATAATAATTGAAATGAATTATCAAGCAAATCACATTTTTAAAACCTGGAGAAACTTTGAACGGAATTAATGTTTGGCTTCTATTCGGGTTTCAACGAACACCATCGCAAGTGTCCTACGTAATCACATTGTACACGATGCTGCTATACGTAAATGGTACAAGTTATAGCTCTTGTACATATATGTAGTGACTATCAGCATCTTAGAAGGACTGTACTCCACGGAGTTAATTAATGAGAGAGTTGCGTTTTACCTGCAGGAGTTCATAGGCGCCACCTCGCTCCATGTCTTCGTAACGGCGTTGAAGCAGCGACATGAGTTCAAGTATTCCACGTCGTTGAAACCACCGAGGACATAAATGTTGAAACCGATTACTGCCGTGCCATGGTAGCCTCGCGGACCGAATGGGTCGACCTCCTCCATCTACAAGAACGACAGATTGTGGCCATATATAATCCCATTCTTTCTATACTAACAAATGAATGTAGCATATGTTATCAATATCTGACGTTTGAGGTTCTCACGACAGTGAAGACTGGTGTTGGTGTTGTGGATTTTAACGACGCGAAGCGGGAGGCAGTATGTCCCCCGAAACTAACTCATACGTTGTTATTACCCAGATTGCCGACATCGACAGTGATCAGTACTTGATTTCGTAAGTTGAAAGCCACACTGGTGATAAATAATTTCGTGTCGTATCTAAAATCACCAGACATGTTGCTAAACGCTGTTTACGGCAAACTTTATTTCTTTCGTGCACTCAAATAACAATTTATACTTACAAAAAAAATGGAGGGGAGCGTTCATTTAACTTATTTATTCGTTTTCATTAATTTATTTGTAATCTCTATTTAAAAAGGTTTCACTGCAATAGAAATAAATTAACACACAAAACAGGCAAAGATGGCATAACTACTTGTTTGTATGCATGATTTTATATATTTACTTGTAAATAAGTAAAAAGTGTTTTAAGGCATTATTCAACATGGGGTGTGCCACTCACGTTAATCCATCGGTCTGCTCGTGTGTCGTACGTTTCAATCACATCTGTCGGGATTCCGTCACGATAGCCACCAATAGCAAACAGAATATCCTGTGGGATTCGCGGGTAGGCAATCTTTGGTAACAGGACTCTCTCTGCTTTCTTCGTTATCGTTTGCACGTCGTACAGAAACGTGAGCATCTCAACGATCATGGGTTTGCACGCCATATTTTCTTTCACATAAGGGTGATTTCTTACCTGCTTAACAGTTCATTGTGAACCTTACAAACTTTTACGAAGTGACGTTATTAATAATTACAGGTTTAATTGCAGAGGAAGACAAGAAATGCACACACAATTTTGCATGGGAACTCTCACTTAAAGCGACTATTGGTGGTTTATGTAACACCACTCTTACAACTGTTCAAGTTATGGTGAGAAGGGAAACTAAAATTAAAATTGATCTTAGAGAACTGTATTGAGAAGTACAGTTTATCCCAAAAATATGTATACACATGTTCATGAATTAAACAATGGCATTTTCATACATTAAAAATTTGCATACGTCAGCGTTGGCACTTAGTGATTTAACGAATCTAATGTAGGTGTTCAAAATGACCGCCATTATCTTCGTGGTATAGTTCACAGCGGTGAGAAACTGACTGACAAGCAGCCACCAATGTTGCTGCTATGTATACACATTTCTGGGACACTCTGTATTTCAACTGTATTTTGCTTTACATCAAAATATGTTATGTGTATTTATCTCGTCTCTCCCATGCGAACTACATGCTACAATCATTACATTCCTTTTGATTTGGTAACTTTAATTCACTGTCAGAATTGGGAAATATCAAAAGAAAATTTACAATTAGGCATTACGTTTAATAAAGGCTGGTTTTTTATCTTCAACCACATACCTAGATAAACGAAATATATAAGCAATGATATGTGCGTAACAATTCAAAAACGTAACAGGAAACACTAAAACATAGGTATTTCCCAGGTAACTAAATTAACCATTGTAACTAAAGTAATTAGGGATTTCAAAACCCAGTAACTTTTGCGTGCAAAACACATTCAAGTCCTTATATAAATTTCCCGTTATTGCTGTAAGATTTTAACCAAAATTGCAATGTGCCAAAAGATTCTACCAAAGCTTTTCAATATAAAATTTATTGAAAATCTGTTCAGACGTTCTGGAGTTGGAACATGCAGACAGATGGACAGACATGACAAAGTAAATAGCTAAAGTTTTTATCGATAGTTACGAACTAGTCTGAAAATGGAATTGGACTTGTGAGCTTCCCTGCACATAAACATCCACGTCTTCAGGAACATATTGACCTTTTCGTGGAAGAAACGTGTTTCTAGTAGTCCTATCCTGACGTTCATAAAAAGGTCCACGAAGTGGCTTTTTCTGTTGTCCGGATCGTGGTTAATCCACCGGAGAATGCACTCCCACACAACTTTTTCGTTCTTCACGTTCAGGTCTTCCGACCCGATTATCGCTTGCAGCTCCTCTGCAGGCAGTTCCAGCAGTTCTTCGCTCTGCTGCGACACTTGCACGAAGTGGCGCAAAATGAAACGACGAGCATGATTCTCAAGGTCGGTGCAGAAGTAACACCTACGACAGCGAATATATGAACTGGCTCATGAGGTCCCTCTAACTAAAACTCATCGAAACACTGCAGCTACGACTGAATTCTCAAGCATTTGCACATCATAGTATTTCGCCTCCAATTTTTACAGCAAACCTTTGAAGCCCGAATAAATGGATGAGAGAGAGAGAAAGTGGAGACGTTGCATTTAACCAGGGAAAAAGAGTAAAATTTCGACAATGAAGATTCCCAGGCAGTGCCCGCTCGTCCTTCTTAAGAGAAGGTAAGGCGTTCGAAACTGTAGGCAGGGAGATGAAAAATGGAGTAAGGAGCAAAGTTGAGCAGGGTATTACTGCACTTGATCGGAATTTTGAATTCTGACATTAACATTAGCAAAGCGGAATTTCATTAATTCTGTATGTTAATTGGATTGAATTAATATAGGAAGGCAAATGTAGGGAGGAATATTAATATTAATATCGTGAGAAATGCATAAGAGGCACCCAGTAACACAGAGAAAGGAAAAACGAACTAGAGAAGAAGATAAAGATAATTATAACCCTTAAATATGTTGTCATTGACTGTCTACTTTACGAAATTAACAATTGGCTGGTCTTAAAGATTATGAAAACATGTGCAGAATATTTCAATTACAAACACATTAATAAAAACGTACCAATAGCCCTGACCAAGGAGGATATTATCATATGACGTCCAAATTTAGAGGCTTAATATCTGACCCGGCACTTGGCTGTCCCAGCAAATGACAAAAGAACCTTACCTTGCGAAAAGCATGATGCCGATACAATTCTCGAAGCCCAACTTGTGCTTGAGGAACTCGCAGCAGAGCTCAAGGACGCTTAGCACGCACAAGTAATCAGCTGTCACAAGCAGCTGACACACGTTGTCGCAGTGGATGTGTATCTTCCTCAAATAAACATAATCCAATATCTGTGTCATTATGTAGGAGCTTATTCCTTGCAGGAGAATTTCATTCTGCTCCTTGGTATCAAATGTGGTGAAAAGGTACCTAAAACGTCACGAAGCAGTCGTTAAAATACACTGATTTGAGAAATTATCAATTAACGCCGGCAGTAAGTTCTTGTGAAATGTCGGTGAGTTTCTTCGACACTATACGCCTCAACATCTCAGAAAAGTCATCTTCATACTCAGCGACGTGAAAACCTGAAATCTCACCACCACGAACAAATTACAAAAGGTAAATACCCATATACAATATGTAATTTTCTGTAACAAAATGTACGTCAAGTTTCACATACAAATTGACATCAACTATGCCGTGAAGTCCTATTATACCCTAACCTCACAACTACATCAGTAAGCAAACAAACCTGAAATATGTACTACACGCCGACAGGATCACTCTGTGGACAGGAAAAACGCCACCGTCTTCTAACCTCAACACTGCATCACATAGTAAGGTTTTCTGTCTTAAGTCGTTCAAAGCGAGCAATGCTTCGGTGCAAATGCACCATCGACCATGCTGAGAACAACAACTATGTTGGTTTAACTCCATCTCCTGAAAAACAGTCCATTGTTGTAACGAGTTCTTATATTGGCGTGCTTGAACATCTGAGAGCGTCTGAAAACACGGTATTGAAAAATGTATTTGATCCTGCGAGAGGATGGAAAAAGGCAAATTGTGAATCTTTATAATTTATACTCTTCGGTAAATAATAAATATTAGGGTGATCGAATGAAGGATGAGATGGGCGGGGCATGTAGCACATATAGGAGAGACAATAAATGAAACATTTTAATGGGAAAACCTGAACGACGAGGGACCAAAAATTGGTGGGATGACACTATTAAAATGAACCTTATGGAATTTGGGAAATAGGTGTGAACAGACATCATCTGCCTCAGGATATGATCCAAAGGGCATGAAACTTCGGGTTTCATAAAAGACGAGAAATTTTATTAGCTAGGTTAATAGTAGATTATCAAGCAGGAGTTTTTGCTCCGTGGTGTCAGTTTGTTAGTTTCTTACAGAAATGCTTATCAAGATTCAGTGGGAATATAGTAACCGTTAAATGGTGAAGCTCTAAATGTGATTGATATAAGCAATATTAAGTCACGCCACACGTTTCTCACTACCCACGTCGCGTTAAATCACCTTATATGTAGATTATGTAGTCAGGAAGTCTAAATAATCTACGATGCTTTCCTTTCATATGAACGTCCGTAAGAAACATTCAGATGCCACTATTCCGATGCACTGATTTACAAAACAGTTTACGACTGATAAGCCACAGAATTTGTGTGACCTTTGTTGCAGATCCAGTCAATTAGTTAATATCTATATTTTCTATAACCAAGCGAGTTTTGTATTCTTGTCTTTCCATAGGATTATAAGTGCACAAGATCATTTACTGCCTACTATGTATTATTAATAGTTGAATTCTATTGGACGTGAGTATTACATTTGTAAAAAGTCACACAAAGCCGTACGTTGTTCTACTACAAACGTGGATATAGGTTTATATATCCTAAATAAAAATAAAATAAACTTCTCACAACTCATTAAATACCTCAACAAAGTCGATGTAACAAGCAATATAAACTGTTAGAATTATTCTTCACAATACATATCTCATTTATTAATATCCACAGATGTTAATAAAGATTATAGGCTACTAAACATGTCCTATTATTGTAAAACACTGAATGTTTAATTTTTTACTGGAATGTTCTTTTACAATCAACGATGCCGTGAACAAACAGAAGTCAAGTTAACATTAGTTGAAATTGTGTTAGCAAGAGAACACGCTTAATTTTCTTACAAGTGCCCAGAAAAAATAAATTAAAACGGGTAAATGTTGTGTGCGATGATAATACTTTACTTTGATACTTGGACGATCCGTTCTTCAAGTGCCTGATCACTGCGGGTCCCAACTTTTCGTTGGCTTGATCTATAGATATTCGGTAGGACTCCTTGGACGAGGGATCGGCCTGTACACAGGACAGCACAACACAAAAAAACGCGGACAAATAAACATGCCTTGAGTGGGAATCGAACCCACGATCCCAGTGACCAAGCGGCACAAATCTTTATTATCAGTGCGCTGCATCAACAACCAGAAGGCCAATTATAGATACAGCACAAGAGAAGAACAGGATAATAAATATAGCAAAATAACAACAAACATTATCAAAAAAATTACTTGAGTGTAGAGGACATTAAAAAATAGGAAGCCGTTAGGGCTCTTGTCCACGATAAGAATTCCTGCCGGAACGGTAATTCCGCCGGCCGGTAGACAAAACCGGCTGGCCTTGTCAATGGAGATGGCAGGCGCGCGGAAAATGTTTCACTCGAGTCGAGCTGAGTCTGTGCACGGGTGCGGTAGAATGGATACGGATGTATGCACCCTCATTGCACTATATTATTTGTACAAAAAGAAACAGCGACGACGTAGAAGGTATCCTGTGTTGCAAGACCGATTTAAATTTGGCGCATTTAGTACGCTGTTTGAAAAACTACGACAGTACGACGCAAAGCATGTTATTTTTTTAGAATGTAAAAAGAAACTTTTGACAAGTTACTGACAATTTTATGCATCCATTTGAAACATGAAGACACCAATATGCGGAACTGCGAAGAAAAGAAAGAATACTACAGACTATGAAACTTGCACGCTCTCTCAAGGCCAACTGATGACTTGACGGCGAGCTCGCCGGCTCGTGGACACGTACACATGTTGATGCATGTCCCACTGAGAACACGGGGCACCGTCGGGCTGCCGTCTCTACAGTGGGAATCCGGAGCTGCATCCGGCCGGTAAATTTGCCGTGATGGCTCGTGGACAAACTCTCATATGAAACAATGTATCACTACCAATCCGGTAAATCTATCGGAACGGCGGACGGCGAAAATTCTTGTCGTGGACAAGGGCCCTTACTCACCTCTTCGTTCAACAGGAAGAGAACCTGATTTCCGCCGACAATAGAATAAATAATAATAATAATAATAATTAAGGTTTGTGCAAATGTTTCTATCACAAAAGTATCTTTACTGTAAGGCACTTCTTCCAAAAGCAACTCACAGCTCAGTCGTTTCTGTGGTAACAAAAGCTGGCTTGTTGATATCAATTAAACAAAACACTGTCAACCAGAACAATAACTTAACAAGCAGTATTGTTTTCTCGGTAACGAATGGAGTGCATTACAAACAACACCGGCGATGCCCCAAAATAGCCTGTAGGTTCACCGTGTTTTAAAATACCTAAAATCCACAAAACATATGCCTTAACCAATTCGTCGTGGAACACAAAATCCCGTAAAGTCGTAAGGTACCGTCATTTAAGGTTTTCATTTGCTTTGTGAAATTTAATTAAGAATTTATGAGTAACAAGCTGAGAAATAACTAAGAACCGTTACAAAGAATATGCATTGAGCAGATTAGCTCAGTTCCTTGTAGGCTGTCACTATTAACAAATTTCGTGGGTTTCTTAAGTTCTTTAAGAAATCACATAAATAAAGTAAACAAAGCACTATAAACCAAGTATGTAATTTTCAAAATTGTGTATGGCAAGGTTTTGTACCAGAACTCGATATTCTCCTTGGGGCTACATTTCGTGGCAATAGTGCCTTCTGAGATCAGTCTTAAATTAGGCATATTAATAGCTTACTGAATTATCGAGGAAAAAAATAGCTTTCTGACAGTAATTCTTGGTTTGTGGATCTGGATGACAGGGTAAGTAGTGTTAAATTTTTACCACACTGCTCAATGCAACATCCAAGAAGACAGTTATCTTGATACTTGTTATGAGAATCTGGAAGGTCATGCTGGTTTTATTATCTATTACAGCAACTTTACTTTGTTGACTCAGAAGGTAAGCAAATACAGACACTTCACAGTGCAGCAAAGGGTTGTTTCTCTCCACCAAATCATACAAAAATAATTATTTAGTAAATATTGCTATAGAATTAAAAAACAAAGACTAGGTGTGATCATAATACATTGGTTTATTTCACTCATCCTTTTCCTATATCTTGAAATACTTACAAAGGCTTAAATTCTATGATGTATTGCAAAATAAATACCATGTTCTAATATTTTACCTTACTACTGCTTCTGAAAGCACTGCACAAGAACAAAACGTCTTTCCAAACATTCTCATTCTGATTCTTTAAAACTTTCATTTCCTCCAGAACCTCGTGATTATTATCTGAATCGGGAAGAACCATTTATACTTCACTTTCTTATCCTCCCAATCGTATATCTTATTCTCGAAAAGTAATTTCCTAGGACCCTTCCCTTTCATCTATGCAGTGGTTGTTACAGTTATGCCTTAATTTTTTGACAAGGTTTCTGGAGTTTACGCTCACCTCCTTCTAGATATTACTACGGGATGTTCAGAGCTGTGAGCTGACAATCTTGTTACCTGGCCAACAGAAGACCCTGTCTAAGCAGAACGTTTTCCCAGTGGCAAGTCCCCAGAAGTGGCCTAGCCCTGTGGGTGGCCAAACCCGGCAGCAGTGCTGGTCCTCCTGAGGCCTAAGTGGCATAACTGAGATGGTACAAACCCACGGCTTTCCAATGCAGCTAAGGCAGGACCTAAAGCGGGCAAAGCTAAGGGCAGCAAGCCCTGTGGAGCAAAACCTTAGTCTGATTGGGGGGGGGGGGGCTCCAAGTACATCCTGCAGGGTCAATTTGCCCCTTTGTAGTAAGCATGTGGGTTGCCAAATTGTTAGGAAAAATGTGACAGACAGGTGTGGATGGATAACAAATGCCTTATTGAGTTTTAGGTCAAATAAAAATATTAATGTGTGAAAACACGTCTGTCAAATAGGCTAGTTCCACATTCTCGGAATCTAGACATGTTTTCTGGAGATAACCCTGTTTGGTTTGCAACTTTCATTACACCACCAATGTCATATATTGGCAGTGTTCGTTGACTGAGACTCTCAGAATAAACAATGATTATTCCTTTCAACGCCATTAACCAACTGGTCTTTGTAATGGAACAGCGTCGTCTTTTCTTTGACGTAGGAGCTTAATTTTAAATATTATTCTGATAAGTAACAATTTCAAAGGACTAATTATACAAGATGATGTTTCACTTAGTTGAAAAAATAAAATTTTATATTATTAAAATGAAAAGTTTTCATATATATATAAATATAAAGGTGTACTTTGTGTAGGTCTTTCTTATCAAAATGCTTACAGACTGTGTAATTCAGTCTTCATTACTGTGCTTACATTCTTTATTGACATTCTATTTTACAGAAATTTATATTTATTATTTGCCATCTGCGTTACACACATGAAAATATTCTAATATCTTATAAAACACAGTAATATAAATAATTTTCAGTTATGCATAAGTACTGTATTATCAACGCAAAACACTCATCAGCAAAAGTTTTACTATCCGGTTTTTGTACAAGAATTTGTTAGACGATTCGTGTATGCGAAAACTGCTAAACTGAATGGAAGGTAATTGGTGCATTCAAACTCAACAAACATATTCAATATCTTCAACTGTACACCAAGAAACAAGATTACAGAATAGCATCTTCACCTTCTTATTTTACGACATTTATTAAAACAACATACTAATGATCAGACTAGGACCAACCCACGAAAATCTTCTTCATGCATTAAAATAAAGAACCTAAGCAATCCCATATCTGGATAACAAGGCACGCACGTTCTAAATGCAAGTAGTCTTAATTGTCTTTGTGCTGCTTTTATTTCGTAGATGTAGATAATATCAGTCTCTTTTTAAGACATTTTCTGAGCATTTTAGAAAATAACAGTTGAAGAACTTCTAAAGTGAGAAATATGGGAGAGAAAAAATACTGCATTTATTATATCATAATGGAATACAAATATAATAAATTGTTTTCATGGCCAGCTACTAACAAAATAATGATGCTCACAATAAAAGACCGAGTCCTCCATTGACCATAAAATGTAAAATTTGTAGCAAGAAAGGCAAATTAATTTGGTTAAACTTTAGTCATAAAACGGAGAAACAAGGGAGGATCATACACATTCTATGATCATGGCACATGGAAATTAAATACACCAGTTGTTTAACTGAAGAAGAATGACAGAATCCATTGTTTCCAAAATCTCTGATTAGAAAATAACTACATGAAATGCTGTTAGATTATCTTCATGTGTAGCTGATGGTCAGTCACCTCCAATGTGAAGCATCCTGTTATAAAATATTGGTGGGGTAACAAACAGTCATAGTTTTGGAACAAAGCACGATAGAGACATGAAATAAACGTCAAAATAAAGAGAAACTCTCCAAGAATCTTATCTGTTCAGTACATTTCGATATGCGCTCCTTTAGTTGCCCTGCAGACATCAAGACAATATTCAAGCTCTTGCCATACACAACCGAGAACATCTGGTGTGATACATGAAACAGCTTCAGTGATCCGTTCTTTCAAATAGTCCAAATTTATTATTTGGACAGAGAACACTTAATTTTGTCCTGTGGATAAATTTTATGTAACGCCTGAATTGTAGTGCCCCAAATACCGGAGAATTTCATTCTCCAGTTAGATGGGGCTCCTCCACATTTTGCCACATTCGTGCGGGATTACCTAAACCAAACATTTCCTCAGCGATGGGTCGGACGAGGAGGGTGGATAGCCTGGCCTCCACGCTCTCCAGATCTTATCCCTATGGATTTTTATTTGTAGGGTTATGTGAAGCAACAAGTGTTCTCTGTCCAAATAATAAATTTGGACCATTTGAAAGAACGGATGGCTGAAGCTGTTTCATCTATCACACCAGATGTTCTCGGTCATGTATGGCAAGAGCTTGAATATCGTCTTGATGTCTGCAGGGCAACTAAGGGAGTGCATATCGAAATCTACTGAACAGATAAGATTCTTGGAGAGTTTCCCTTTATTTTGACATTTATTTCATATCTCTATCATGCTTTGTTCCAAAACTATGACTGTCTGTTACCCCACCATTATTTTACGGACACACTGCATAAAGCTGATTTCTTTGCTATGTGCTTAGTTAAACAATTTCATATTTTTCAGTGAAGAAGACAGTGTCCATGGAGAATTTCACTGGTGAATCATCATCCACCTGCAGCACCTCAGTCACCTGCAGGATACACAAAGAAAGTTAGCATAACAATTCTGACAGCCACCAGAATTTGACAAACTGTCTTTGGAAATGGCACCAGTGATGCCATAATACTTTGGGATCGATGACTTTTGTGCAACTGGGTTATCTGGTGCTTGTCTAGCTGGAAGATGGATCATTTCCTCGTGCAGATGCACAGCTGGCTGAGAATTTCCCGCTCAGTCGTTTCCACACACTGAAATGCATGTAGGTCTTCGTGCAAAGTTGGAATGTGTCAATAACTTTTAAAGAAACTAGCAAGTATCAAATTTAATGAAAAATCGATTCTACAATTCCCCCACATTGATATATTTGGACAGGCAGCCAATTCGAAACTAACAGACACATTTTTGCAACATCGAACAGTTGCTCAGCCACTCATTAAATCCCCTGCCTTTTACAGAATACGACGGTAATGTTAAAGATACATGTATGAATGGAAAACCCTGATTAGTCACGTACCTGGTAGAAGTTTACTGATGTTTCAGAGGTGCTTAGCACCTCCATTATCAAGGCGTTGCACTGTAAGATTTGAGATTTTCACAGCGGTGAATATGAAGATTTCTGTCTTCTGGGTTGTTGCACTGTATAGTCTGGTCGATGTTAACCAACGTTTCAAAGGTCATACTGCCTCCGTCATCGCGCTGATGACGGAGGCAGTATGACCTCTGAAACGTTGGTAAACATCGACCAGACTACACAGCGCAACAACCCAGAAGACAGAAATCTTCATACTGCATCGCCCTGATGACGGAGGCAGTATGACCTCTGAAACGTTGGTAAACATCTACCAGAATACGCAGCACAACAACCCAGAAGACAGAAATCTTCATACTCATCGCCCTGATGACGGAGGCAGTATGACCTCTGAAACGTTGGTAAACATCTACCAAACTACGCAGCGCAACAACCCAGAAGACAGAAATCCTGATGCACTGATGCCAGACAATACCTGACTTCTATCAGACTACACTGTACAACATCCTAGGAGACAGGTTCTTTACCTTGGACTAAAGCTGAACATGGAAGACACAGTTACAAACAGGGCATTTTGGACTTGTGGAGCCACTTTAAAAAATTTTGGAACTGAAAGCGAAGGTGCTACAATACATAAAAAATTGGGTAGGAAGATCCATAGTCATCTATAGCACCATGATGTGGTCGTCTAGAGTAAAATACAAGACAAGCAGGGCTGGCCTGTCTACTGGAGATATAACACCTCCTACAGGTGCAACTAAGCGCTTCTAGGACTCCCACTCCTACACATGAAAACAGAGACTGAGTCCTGGGCAGGAATTTATTGACTCAATTGTAATGAACCATGGAAGATCTGTCTCTGTAGCAACAGCATGCAACCACGACAAAATTATACCAATATATGCATTTAACAAAACATACAGAGTCAGATTTCCTAAGAGAAGTGAATGAGACAATTGGTTTTGGCAAGATAGAAATGGAGAACTAATCTTATATATAAACAGGTTCAAGACAATGATGCAGAAGTATATGATATGGGAGGCTTAGCTACAGCCTTATACAACACAGTACTGTATTCCAAGCACAAGTATATGCTATCAAGGCATGTGCAATTAAGAACATAAACAAGACTGGAAAAGTACATTCCATACCAGAATACACATGAATTTTTTTTAAAATTCAGAGTTATTAATAAGCGATGGAGTCAGTTATCTTAATTGGACAACTTCATTTCCAAACTATAAAAATCATGTGGTTTTAAAAGTCTTCTTTAAGTACTTTAAATCAATGACACATCATAGGGCACTTTATCTCTGTGGTAGCATAATGGACTCATATGCGTGCGGTCACAAGATCAAATACTGGTCAAGTCAAAAACTGTTTTCTTCCATACAGCTGTCGTGTTATTTCACATATAGAAAGAAATATTATACCAAAGTTTTGTATTTTCAAAAAATCTATAACCATACATCACTGCATAATCCTATTACAAGTGGTGCTAGTATCAATCCCACCTCAAAAGTCTGTTCATCCGCCATGTTGGTAATACCGATTATACAAAATTAACAAGTGATTTCAGAGTAGTCCCAAATGGCATAACATCCATACCACGGGAACCAGTTGAAACAATAACAGGATTACAGACAGGAGACTGCCATTTAGAAGGACATCTATTTAAAAAGCGCAAGTTGATGATTTGCTACAACAAACGAGAAACTGCCTCATGTTCTATGTCAGTGGTATTCAACCTTTTTTGTTCGCGTACCCCCAGATATAATTTCTCTTCAACTTTGTACCCCCAAAGTTGTTTGTGTATGATTCAAGTTATACATAGTATATAATCTACATCTAAAATAAATTAAATAATTTACATTACTGATTATTCAGTGTTTATCATAAAATAATATATATATTTTTTTAAATTTCACGTACCCCCAGGATGTCTTCGCGTACCCCAGGTTGAATATCACTGTTCTATGTAACTATAGGTCAGTAACAGAAGTAAAATTTCTCCACATGTGACCACACTTTATGAAACCAAATGACTACCACAAGGCCCCACTAAGCAAAATATTGTACTTCATTAGGCGTTCAAGACTGCTAGAAGCGGATGGATAATATACATAGTAGATAATTCTGTATACAGACAAGAATACAAAGAAGCTCCATCTTACCATCAAATCAGCATATGATTTGTTTGACACAAAGTTGATTTGAAGAGGGAAGAAGTCACCAGGCAGTGCTGTGGCACTGAACCCCAAGGAGCCAGACTTATTGCTGGCATCAATAATTGGAAGCGTCCAAAGGAGAACGTTCTTTCGAGGGTCATGTGTATAGTCACCATCACATTCATTCACAATTGGAGAGCTACCAATGCTGCAACAACAAAGAAATTTTTTCAGTTTAATAATTACAACACAATTTTAAGGCTATACATAATTAATTTCATTAGAAATATTGAATTCCGAAAAAAAAATCACTTAAAAACAAAATGTACGTGGTTTCTGGGTATTAAAAATTATGCTTTCTAAATGCCATCGCCATGAAAGACTGACCAGAGTTAAACAGCTACTTCTAATAAGTTTTAAAAATGTACTGATTATTTCCTAATGACAAGAAATCTTTGGTATATGCTAAATGTCAAAGTAATACCAAGCACAGGTTTATAATAAATCACAAAATCCTAACTGCAAACTTTAAAAGGATAAAGGACAGAACGAAAAAAATATATAAACCAGGATAAAGAAAAATTCATACTTATTAAGACCAAATTACCCAAAGATGAAGTACAATCAGTGGATATAGAATTAGAAATACATAGAGTGGGCTTTGTGAAAACAACAGAGGTATGTGGCTGAAAAAATAGAACATGGAAACATGGAAGCACCATGGTGGAGAAAACAAAAGAAACAGTAAAGTGGAAAAATAATGCCTGGAGGGATTTAATGACACAACTAATGCAAAAAAGGATAAATGGAAAATATTAGATAAAATAGCTAAAATGTATGATTAAATTTGAGATAAAGCAAAGAACATACAGAAAACAGCATCCAATAAAATTATATTACATCACATAAAGTTGATATGGATGTGACAGATTTGGAAAAAGCGGTAACACTGACGAAAAACAAAAAATTGCCAGAATATGATAAAATATTATTATTATTTAGTGTTCTGTCTGATGACAGGTCCATATGAACAGGATCCTGCCATCCTTTTCTCGGACTGGGACCTGTTCATATACGTTCTTGGCAGATGATCCAGAAGTGGTTTGCCATTGCCTTCTTCTGTGTGTGAATGGAGTAACTGTTGGGATGCCACGGAGGAAAACTCCGTGTTGCCTAGACCACGGCCTTGCCAAACACAAGTTATAAATTTGGGCACCGCCGGGAATCGAACTCGAGACCCCAGGATTACAAGGCCAGCGTTCTAACCGCTAGACCACCTCATCTTATTATTATTTAGTGTTCTGTCTGAGGACAGGTCCATATGAACAGAATCCTTCCATCCTTTTCTCGGGCTGGGACCTGTTCATATACGTTCTTGGCAGATGATCCAGAAGTGGTTTGCCATTGCCTTCTTCTGTGTGTGAATGGAGTAATTGTTGGGATGCCACGGAGGAAAACTCCGTGTTGCCTAGACCACGGCCTTGCCAAACACAAGTTATAAATTCGGGCACCGCCGGGAATCGAACTCGAGACCCCAGGATTACAAGGCCAGCGTTCTAACTGCTAGACCACCGTGTCACCATAATTAAAGCAGTGGGACCAATTGGGACACCAATGGTTATATCAGGTCTTGAAAAGAAAATATGGACAGCACATAATACCAGGACTGGTACAAATAAATCAAAAACTGTACCAATTTTAAAAAAAGGAGAGAGGAAATAATGTGGAAACTAAAGAAAAGTGGTATAAGAAATACATCCATTCAGAAAAAGAATGACAACTACATTAAGGCAGAACTAAGGCTGGAGGGAAGTAGACTGAGATGGTATGGACATATTAAAATAACGGATTAGCATAGAACAGCAAGATTACTGGAGATAAATAAATGGACGAAAATCCGAGGGAAGACAATGCATATGATGGATAATCGAAGATAAGAGATGTGCAGAGAAAAGACTGGAGGAGGCTAAACAAAATGAAAGAACGGGCAAACACAGAAATCTGATGACTCCTGTACAGAATGAATCAACTAGTGTTAAAATGACTAAAGGAAGAAGATAAAGTGCAAGTAAATAAAGAGAAAATAAATACCGCACTTCCATTTGTGCTAACTAAGAAGTCCTCTTAGAAAAATCTTAATGTATTTTATCCAACATCTGGTATAACCAAAATATATAATTTATTTACTACATAAAAATATTATAAACATTTTAATGCAACTACACATTAAGTTGACAGATTGTTTTTAATTACAGCCTGGAGATTTTAAAGTGGATGTCATTTGTACAGCATCTTACTTACGGGAGGGGGATGGTGATGCACACATCATTGAGTTCCATCTGGTCATGTTCGAGTTCATACTCTATGTTGACATCACAGCCACCTTGACCATTCTCCGAGGGCCAGCAATTTACTAGAAAACAAAACTGATATGTAAACACTGTACAATATACCAGTGCTAGTTTCAAAATAGAAATTAGTATTAGCCATACACTGAAATGAACTGAACTCCAATAAACTCAAAAAATTTGTTAAAATAACACTTTGTGGTAATGAAAGAAACATGTCAGAAACTGCACTGACATGTAAATACAGCATATGCAAAAATCTAAAATTTTTACTGCTTCTGGTTCCTCTAAGAATCAAGTCACCTTACAACTGAAACATATGCTTTATGCACTCCAAACATGAGCCCAATACAACATTCACCATCCTTATATTGTGTACCAAATGCAGTCTTATCCTCAACATTTCTCATAAATCAAGAACTTACTTGACAGAGGAATACAACTCTCATCCTGGCTTTGAAATCTCCACTTAAGAACACCAACATCAGTATGAAGGGGAAATGGTTTTGCAGGATTCTTCAACCCAACTTGTGACTTGGACTTAAATAATTCCTTGTCCACATTTGGATGTGTCTGTCAAAAAAACAAACAGGAAGAAATTACTTTACACAATAGAAAAATTAAGAAATATTTAATGTTTTATATTTTACGTAATATCAAACACAGAACTCCTACTAAACACAAAACTGTAAAAAGTGAACATGTATTTGTCTTGCAGCTGGAATATATTGACATTTTAAGGATTTAAGTTGCAGAAAGTCATGAAATAAACTGTAGTCTATTCACTGCAGTTTTTAGTCTAAAATTTCAAATAAAATGTAGGTGAAAAGGGATGAATCAATTTTCCCCATACCAGAGTTTCAAAATCAGCTTAACAACATGGTTCAGATACCTTTCTCAATCGTATCCTTTTTTGGTCTGTTTCTTCTTTGAAATGCTGGAAAATGGCAGAAAATTTTAAAACACACTGTACCAAAGCTCCAGAATGATTTTTCCTGTCACAGTAACATAGGTTTGCTTACAGTGGTATATACTCAACTGGACAAGGTCTTGTAATAGGTGTTTGTATTGTTAGATATCTTTGGCGGTGCAGTAAGTCATTTATTTCACCAGCTCTTGTTGATTTCAGCGTGGATATATGTTAGGTAATGCACAGAGGAAAAGTGGCTTAGTGGCCTAACCAATGCAGATTTAGAGTCGTGTTTGTACCAGTTTGGTTCTGAGAACATCATTTAAAGAACAGAGGAAATTTCCAGGCTTAAAGAATTGTGTGGCTGCTTGAAAATAAACCCAAGTGTCATCAAATAGTTTTCACGCACAACAATCAATATACAAGCAATTATCATTTTTCTTTTACTTTTTCTATGTGAATGACACAGGCATTTCACGAGAGTATAAACTATGAAGTGAATTAGTTTGAAGTGCCTTAGTCCAAAACACAGGTAGTTGTTGCTCCTCCCAAGTGCAAGATGGCTTTGAATAGGAGCCTTCAAGATGAAGACATAGCACAAGAACTGATTTTAAGAATCTGATGCTCAAATGTCTGAAGATGACATTTCTCCTCATAGCGAGTCACACTAAAGAAGACGAGAGGATGGATAGACTTCACTGACATTATACAATCTCGATGTTCTGCATCTATGATACACAAGTTTATAGAGGCCCAGTGGGTTGAGACTAAATGAGGCCCCCCACATAAACAAAGACTTGTTACCACTGAGAATTTTAATGCTCTTTTTTCTAGAAATTATGCAACTGTTGGTAGAAGAGACAAACAGATACTGTCATCAATTCTTAGACACACTTGATGAAGGATACTCTCACTGTTTGACATGACTATACAAGAAATGTACTTGTTCTTATCTATTATTATTCAGATGGGTCATAACCAAAGAGACAGGCCTAAAATAATAATGGTCCACACTGGAACAGTTCTTTATGCCCTTTTATGGAAACAATGAAATGAGACAGATTCTTTCATATACTGAGATTTATGCATTTTAGTGATACAGAAATGAACCTGATAAGACAGACAAAAGTTATGACAAGTTGTGGAAAGTTAGAAAACTTTTGATAAGCTCAATAATGCATATGCTAAACATTACAGCCCAAGTTAATTCAATATAACAAGAGGAGTGGTTAAAATAGCTGTAATCAACATTACAGTTCTAAACATGCAAAGCAAGTCTCCTGAGCCTTAACAAAGACCAGACGAATAAAGAAGTAGTATATTTGTTATATTCAAAAATCCAATGGAAATGGAGAAGGATTTGTAAAATGCTACAGCAAACCTAGCTGACAAAGCAAAACATTATTCAGTTTTCATGTAATGTCCTACAGCAATGTAAATGTAATTCAAATTTGCCATGTAACAAATAATCATGGTAACTTTTATAGCAGTCATACTGATTTTAAAGACAACTTCGTTCCTTTACTCACATGTACACATGCAGGTGTTCAGTAAATAAAGTTTCACTTAAAAGATTTAATTAATAACAAGCACTCTTACAACAGAAATCATCACTTGTCAAGCACCATTAAAATGGTCCTTTTCCTAAACCAATCACAACATTGTGTGGAATGCAGAATGCCTAGTAACAGATGTAGTTCATAAAAAAATTCTGGATTATTTTACTTTGCCAAAAATGGACATAAGTTGTTTACAGTGCGCAGATGTTGGTTTTCAAACTCTGCCTGCAACACACACACTCTTTTCATCTGTCATCTGGCTGTCAACTCTTTCACTTTTTGTCCTTCATCATGTCAACCCTATCAGAAAACATCTGATATGATAGTCTTAAGACCAACCATACTCCCTTTCATTGCAAAGTCTGACAGTCATACCAAAAACTTCCCTTATTCAGAAAAATACTTGTCAGGTAAAGTTATCCTGTCTCATAAAAGGAAATCAAAAAGTTTAACTTTGTAGTAAAAAGCTGATATCATTCAGTTAACAATGTCATGTTTTTCCTGTGCAAAGAAATGTGTAAATTATGAAGGAGGATGATTTAAAAATGACTTAAAATAAAATACCTGTAACTGAATGCCTCGTGTATCTTTATTTTCAAGCTGTACTCGGATGCGACCCAACTTATCATCAGAAATGTGCAGAGTTACTATTCCATGAAGTTCAAAGTTTTGAAGGCCTCCATCACGCCCCACTCTTAACATAAGACGCTCTTCTTGCCGCAAGTGAACACTGCAAGCACCAAGCTCAAGATCAACTTAAAAAAAAAAAGCCTTAATGGTTGTTTTAAACAGACTCCTCTTTTCTTTCACTGCTTTTGTAAACTTTAACCTTTATCTTACTAGCGTTCCTTGTCTGGGACGTAAGTTGTGTACTCAGCCCTACGAATGTTCCTTGTGCGGAACTCAAATCTTACAACATTGTAAGTAGACTTGGCCATGTCTTTTAGGGGCTGCAAATATTGAATAACTTTCTCTAGGGTTCTGACAAGTTCAACCTGAGCTGTCAACCCGGGAACTATAACCATAAACAGCAATAAACATTGTTATTGTCAAGTGAGTTTCAGCTTAGTTTTCAGACCGCCTATTCAAAGCTACTCACATTCCTCGGCATGATCTGTGAAAAGAATGTGTATCCACTGAAGTAGTGGAAACAAATTTTTCTGTGTGGTCATTAGTTCACAACCATGGCTTCTACCATGTTGAATGAGCTTCCAAAGAAGAAAGTAAAGTTACTAAGGCCTATTTTGGCAATTAAGATATTAGCTGCATTTTTAAACAACTCTATGTATTCTCTGTTCTATTCGAATAAATATGGTTTTTATTTTGTCTACTTTAGATAATATTAAAGTTTTCTGTAGAGCGTGCACAAAAGTTTAAAAACCTGCAAAAAACTCTGTAGGGCTGCTACCACTTTGCCATTTAAATCCCCGTCGTTTAAAGGTTAAGAAGAAAACATGAAACTGTGTTGGCTAACTTTTCTTCTTGTTTTCAGACTCCTCTCTTGAATTCTTTATTTGAAGGTTTCATGACGTTAAAGGACGAAATATCTGAAATACTGATTACTGGTATAGTGAAAACTTCAGGGAAGACCCATTTCTTTTTCATGAGTGATTATATAGGAAGGATTAAAAAGGAGCAGTTTATCATACATATTCTAAGACAGACATAACTAACACTTAAATTTGCAGTACATTACAGAAGGGACAAATACCTCTGAGTCTAAATGGTACTTTACAGATGTTTATCTTTGTGTAACATTTCCATTTCCATATTTGAGCAAAATTATTTTGATAGTCACTTCCCTCTTATACATCCAATTATTTCTAATTACTTCCTTCACTTTTTACATAACTAACAGTTACACTGAAATCAAGTACATTACCTAGTAAATATTATAAGCACAAAAAATTAAGACACCTGCCGTTACTCTTCATGGCAGAAAAAGATTACAGTGCAGATTTCACATTTCAATTATTGTTGTTTTATTTACAAATAAAATGACTACTCTAAGAAACCAAAATCACATCTGTGATTATTTTTTAATTTCAACCTATCTTCCACATAAAAGTTTACCATCATGCAAAATGTATTTCATACCATTAAAAGTTAAAATAACCAGATTGATTCCATAAAAGTTATTTGTCATCACTAACCTCAGTCAATGCATTAACCTTTAATGTATTTGCCTTCCGACTTCATACATACATTATAACATGCCTGCCGTGCCTGGAAACACTGCTGGAAATCACTTTCAAAATGTCCTTTCAGTAATATTACATTGCTCTGACTGCCTTCACATATTTCTTAATGGAATCCTTTCAAGCAAAGTCTCAGTTTTGGGTCCAAGGTAACTGAAGCTATTGTTTTATGGAGTAATTACAGTCAAAGCTTTGTTTCTCTCATTAGCCTATCACCATGTTTCCCCCCTCCCCCCATATCAACAAAACAGCATATGGATATGCCAAGGAACAGATAGATCATCACACAGTGAGATTTCAGGTTCTCACAGTAGCAACCACGAAGATGAGACTGTCTTCTGACACGTTATGCCACGTATTCCTGTATAAATTGATAAATGTTTCAGAGGTGTTTATTGCCTGTCTCCAACATCATCATCGTCATCATCAGGTAGAGGCCAGTAAGTACCTTTCAAATGTCAGTCAATTTCTACAAGGCTACATGGTGCAACCACAGAAGACTGTCATTTCAGACATATAAAAGTCTGAATACAAGATTAAGGATTCAGAAATCAACCATAAATATAAATTCAAAGAAAAACAAACATTATTCTTCATTAAATTTTTATCAGACTAGTAAAATCTGATGTCAACTTATTAATAACATAAAACTGGAAATCACAAAACTAAAGCCTTGCTGTTTATTCACACTAACAATTAGAAATATTATTTGTCATGCAAACTCTGGAAATTTTAGAGCTTTTAATTTGCAACTCTAATCTGACTTCTTACGATATTAGTAATTCAAACAAGGAAAATATGTAATATTTTTGTATTAGGACATTTTGACATATTCTGTAGTTTGAGATTACATTTTCCATAAACTTGTTTTTATTAACACAGCACAAATAATAAAGTGAACAAAATTACTACATGATTAAGGACTATTTTCATAATTTGGGTTATTCAAATAATTAAGAGAAATTGGTAGTTTATGACATAACATTTGCAGCTGTGTTTCTATTCTCTCACTCAGGAACCTTAATCAGTGTTCATTTAGTTTAGTTTAGTTCAGTTCAGTGTTAAGAATCATTTTATTAAACTTTGTAAAATTTAATTTTAGGATTATATTTATAAATTAAAACCTTTCAATTATCTACAATGATGTAAATATTGACTTACTCTTCAGTGCTCTTTGCAGCAACAGGAATTCTGGGTGTTGGGACTGCACGAGTCACAGCTGGTGCTACAACATTCTCACCCTCTGACTTCAACTGATCCACAAATGATTCTACATCACGGGATTTACTTCCCAGCTTCATGGCTTTTGTCGTACCAGCAGGCTTCCTGAAAAGAGATCACAGAACACCAATGTGCACAAGGGCATCTGCTTTTCTTGTGTTGGACAGTTTCTTACAATGATTTGGGTGGAAGACCAAATCATTGTAAGAAACCATTGACCACTCACCCCCATCTAGTGCCGAGGTCAAGAATGAGTAGGAGCTATACCTCCATTCCCCTCAAGCGCCTACATGGCGTATAGTGGGACAGCTTTACTTTTACTTTACTTTTGATTTGGGTGGAAGCAAATTGCAAAACAGGACAGTTTACAGTACTATTAAGCAGGGATGGTTTGAATAAATGAATTTAGTATGTATATATATGAATACTACAGACAGTGGGGCATCAACTCCCTGGTCTTATACATCCACCTTCTGAATTACATCCATTTATACATCTTTCTTGACCAGTTCTAATTATCTATAAAACCATCTCAATGTTTTATACCTTTAGAATATGTAGTAATACGATTATCTTTACATTTCACATTAACTGAATAATCTAACATGTAAATGATTACACATATTCTACATTTCCATTATATATTTAGTCCTTTGTGTTAGCTACTCCATGTTTATTATCTGCATTTGTTTAAATCTGGGTTTATAGCCTGCATTATTGCTCAAAACTGTTGTAAATTTTCAACCTGATTTTTTAAGACCCCCTATTCCATTTTTACATATATTTACTAATATATGACCCAATTTTCCATTCCCACTTGAACACTCTCACTACAAGATATACATCGACAATATCCTCTCCTGTTGAAATAACAATGGTAACAGTAAATACCTTGTTACTGTATTCCACTTAAAGTGGATTCCCAAATATAATGCTTCTTATAAATTCAGTTTTATATCCTTTTGGATGTCTTCTGAAGACACTTTTCTTTCCATGTTGATATTTTATTTTGGGGGGAAGGGGAAATTCTATAAGAGCTCTCTCAAAGTAAATTACATGTTTGTATGAAAAGTCACAGCTGGTGAGAGGTGTAACTATTTCATTGCATTTTTATTTATTTTATGATCAAAAGGCTGTACCCTGCTTGCATTTTATGAAATGCATTTCAGCTTATATCAATCTTCTTTAAACATTCATAATTATGGTGTATACTATGCTGTTATATGTAGGTAAAGCAAGTGCTCTCAATACTTTATTTACAATTTGAAAATTAGGTACTGCTAACCAGACAGTTTTCTGGTCATATCATTTCTCAAGAAGGAAATGTAATATTCAGATGACTGCTGGAAAAACTCAATTACAACCACTTAATGTATCTAAATAAAGCAACCAGCATGGGTAATGTTTTGGACAATGTCCATCGTTTTACTTACTTTAAAAAACCACTTCACAAACTCGATATCAGGTAAAAAGACGGAGAACAAGGAATCCAATGCTGTTGAGACCATTATATAGAATTTCAATCCAAGGAAATACTGTATTTAAAAAACTTAAGATAATGGAAAATATCCAAAAAATCAGGAATATCATCATCCCACTGTCATAAGCTTTAGATTAACAAACATGATTTTAAAAGGAAGGAGCATGTATTCAGTATACAGTTCAACACCGATCACTCCATCCACATTGTGAACTTTACAATGAAGGTATCACAGCAAACTGATAAAAAGACAAAAAATATTTCTGCAGTTGGCAACTGTTGTGAGTATCTCGGTACTTACTGTATGGCTGTGAAGCTTGGTTTGGTAATATCAGCTTGAAGAGAAGCTGAGTCTCCCACAACTGGTGCTGGGGAATAGCCAGTATTACTACCAAAGCCACCACCACCAAATCCAGGACTTTTAACACCTTTCTTGTTTGCTTCCATCCTTTGTCGTTGTAACTCCTTTGCCTTTTCTCGCATCTTGTTTTTAGCTTCCCTCTCTTGAGTCTGAAAAATGTTATAATTTGATTTATTCTTGATTTAAGAATACCTAGACTATGAAGCATCAAATGAAAGATGATTTGTGAATGAACTAGAAGTTATTATGGCATATTATAAAATCCTCTGTACCTCTCAGAGACTGAGGAGAAATCTGAACCCA
Source organism: Zootermopsis nevadensis (assembly GCF_977971745.1). Lineage (NCBI taxonomy): Eukaryota > Metazoa > Arthropoda > Insecta > Blattodea > Termopsidae > Zootermopsis > Zootermopsis nevadensis. The sequence goes on along the minus strand of NW_028259153.1, from coordinate 5,293,616 downwards.
AATCCTCCTGAATATTAAGCAGTAGTGCTGATCATATGGCTCACCCAATAGATGTACTCATGAGCAAGTCATCACTCTTGTTGATGATGGTGGGTAAAGTGCTAGTACTGCAAGTGGATGGTATAGTGTCACAGGGTCCATAGCAAGAATACAGCTACAGAAATGCCAGAGGGATGAGCAAGTTGGAAGGTGCCAAGGAATTTGGCTATGGTATGACTCCAGCTCAGGATGTTGCATTAGTAGCAAAAGCTCAAGAAACCCTTTCACCAGAGCAAAGAATCTTAAGGCTGACACCAACTTTACAGGGTAGAAACATAGTTATAAACTGGTTTTAGTTTACAACCCACACAGACAGCATCACAACTCTCTAATATGTCAGCTTCCACACAAAGTGGTTGTGTGTATGTTCACTATTGAACTTGACCTCCCATAAAGTGGCTGGAATACTCTCTTTCAACAGAAGAGTGCCCAAGCAGCACCTAATAAAAACACATTATGGTGCCATCTGCGACTGCCTTTTCCTAAAGTAGTAATCCAAATTTCTATTGTGGTAAGCTGATGTCAAACTCACTGTATCCCACCATGAGTGACTGGTATGAACCCCATGCAGGCAACCTGTCCCAAGCTCCCTCCAAGAAATACAAATACTCTGTGGACCCTTGTGTCACATGCTTGGGATAATGTTTTTTCGTGTCATTGTTACGTTTAATCTCCAAATTCATGCTATGATAAATGAGATCCAATGCTAAAGTTCAGCAAATTACGGACATATTAATGATGCCAGGTCTTGAAAACAACCCTTTCAAGGGAAAGCATATTAACTCACATTTTATGTTAGTCTCTGGTATAATTTGAGAAATAAAAATGTAAAATATATGTTCCAGAAAATAAAAACTGTTTTCTGTACAGTCCAATTTGAACATAGAGCCCTTAAATTAGAATGCCAATGAATAAATAATCATGGAAAAATATATAAAAAACCCTGCCTTGAGCATTATGCACAAAAGAGACTAATAATGTTGATGACAATACTTTTTAACAAAACGTATTGGATTCTGCACGCTTTACAGACAATAATAATTACCCATTCTCATTCAGGAATCACACCTGACTTCCAACTCTTGGTATGAATTACACATGAAATTTTTAAACATATACTTCCACAGTTTAAATAGCATTTTTATGAATAAATGTGTATTAAAAAACATATGCAAACACTATGACTCAAATTCACACATAACCTTTGCATCCATGCTAGTCTCTTACCCTACCCACTCGTCTACCAGTGAACATACAAGGTGTGACAATTAAGTTCCAGGAATTCCCCCATAAAAGATGGATTTACGTACTTACACACTAATGACTGCTGTCACCTTCAAAGAAGTTTCCTTGCACACCAGTATATTTGGTGAGTCAGTGTTTCCACTGCAAAAAACATTTCAGGAACTCCTCTTCTAGATGGTTATTGCATGTCCTTTAATGTTGCCAGTGTCTAAAAATCTGTGGCTCTTCAAAGCAGTCGTCAGTTTTGGGAATAGCCAAAAGTTGCACAGGGCCAAATCTAGCAAATATGGTGGATGGTCAAATTTCAATATAGATTTCTTTGGCCAAAAACTCCTGGACATTAAGCATGTCATGAGCAGGGGTACTGTCATGATGTAAGATCTAAGCATATGGCCTAAGTTCATTCAGGTATTCTCTGACAGCCTCACATAACCGGTCCAGTCTTTCACATCTTCCTGACCCTCTTCAAGCCTTTTATGCCAATCAAAGACATACTAAGTCACCATAGCTTCAGCACCATAAGCCTCTGTTAACATTTGCAGTTTCACTAGCACTTTTGCCTGACTTCGCACAAAACTTGATTTGCATGTGCTGCTTCAACAACCTATCACTAATTTTTCTGCCGGGACAGAAGCACGCACTTGTGTTACTCTGCCACTGCTTTGCTGCTACTACTACTACTACCTTATTTGCTTCCCAACACACAACCACAGACATGTCTCAACACATCACTGCTTCGGATTTTCTCACTTGCCACTCGAAATGACACGTACGCAGGCATTCCGGGAACTTAATTGTCACACCTCATGGATACACAAGCAAAATTTAGTGTTCAAAAGATCACAAATATTAAAGGAACACTATGGAATGTAACAATATAACTATGCAGCATGTCACAACGCAAGCAGCTGTTCTGTCAGTCTGTAATATTTAAATTATTAATATGCCAGATTTATTTTCCTGTAAGATTTGTTACGATTAGTATATAGTTTTAACTTACCTGTCTAACTGCCTGATAAACTTTCTCTTCATGTGAATCCATTTCAACAAATGTCCTGATCTGTGCCAGATTTACACTTTCTCGGTATCCTAAAGCCACAATTTCATCAAATGCGAATATCAAGTTGAAAGCATTATCGGCTATTTCAGACTCTTCCATGCTTCGACAATATTCTGGAATCTAAAGAAAGATTGTCTTATTGTACAGGTCTACAACAGGATAAGAGAATATTAACAAGGATTATAATTATATTAAAATCCTTTCTCAGGGAGATTACAGTGTATATTTAACAAGCATGTTCAGTAGAATGAATTATACATAGCATGCTAACAGCCTTGCTCTTCAAATTACAATGAAAGTAAAATCACAGTAGGAAGTCGCAGTAATTTAATGAATGAATAAACAATCAATATTAAGGACTCATTGTTCACTGTTATTACACACACTAAAAGAAAGTGTGTGTGTAAAACACGTTAATATATGCCTCATCCAAAGTTGTATATTACTAAAACACTAAATTAACTGAATGAAACAAATATGATTTCAATGCTGTCTAAAGTCAATCAAAACTATCTTTTTTTCTCTGTTTACTGTTGTGATCTACTTTAATTAATGAAGCAATGTTTTTCATGTCGAATGACTTATTGTGACAAGATTATGTATTTATCCTCTTATTTAAAGTGGCCATTAAAACTGTCTGATATAAATTAAAACTGAAAAAGCTCAACAATTTTTCATACAATTTTCCAATATTTCATTCAAATCAGTTTACCCATTCTCAAGTTATTTAATCTATACAAATAGACATAAGGAGAAATTTTATGAGGCACCCACAGGGCTGTGAATGTGTCTAAATATAAGAAACTCTTAATTATTTATGCTGCAATGAGTCTCTCAGATACCAATGTTTAAATTACGTGCGGTGTTACCAACAAATATATTTATTTGGTAATGAAATAATCTCAAAAAAGTATCTATGCTCTTATGTAAAGTGGTCATTAAATTGATTCAGTCTAAATTAAAACTGTAACAGCTCAACAATTTTTCATAATAACCTCAAACATCAAACATAATTAACATCATGATGTTCTTCAAAGTTCTGATACTGTGTTGACTTGTTGATAGTTGCCAATGTTTTGGAAAAGCATTCTGCCTCCATATTCAGGGCTGAAGTGACAATACTGGGAATCAGAGAGATTATATGGAGTGGCAGGAAAGGGAAGTCTGAAGGAATGTGCCAATCACGATGAAATGAGGTAGAGACTGAGCAGGGCTAATGGGGATACTTCAAGCAGGCACCAGAGTAGTATCTGGATGCTCTACACTCTCCGTGTCAGCCATGAGGACATCTTGGTCAGCTTCAATGTCAACTTGCTCTTCACCAGGATACTCTTAGTCTCTTGAGCAGACACTTTGATGAAGACAATATGAGACTTTTTCACCAGTCCTGATGTCATAGTTTCTCTGTTCAAACAGAAAGTTCTCTGAACAGCCCAATGGAGTGGCTGTCTCCTGTGATTGCCAATTTCCACATGGAGTTCTTCAAAGAAGGGGCACTCAAAAGGGCCAACGACAAACTGCTCCGCTAGTTCAGATATGTTGATGACACTACCGTGATCTGGCCCCATGGACGTGAAAAACTCAGACTTCCTCCTCCACCACAACAGCATCCACACCAACATACAGTTACCATAGACACAGAGAGATGGCCACATCACCTTCCTGGATACACAGGATAAGTCAGAAGTATGTTTACAAACTTTGTGTGTGTGTTCCAGGATCAAAAATAAGAAAAAATGTTCCTATGAACATGGGATCAGAAATGTTTCATTTTCGAAATAATAGCCCAAAATTAGTTTCAATTAATTGACTTTATATCAAAGTGAATCCAGCTTCCAGCAAAGATTTTCAATTAACATTTGGGCAGGAATTGTTGGCGACATGCTTACTGGTCCACATGCTTTCATCGCGTCTAAGAGGACCTTCATATCGGTGATTCTTAAGAAGACACTTGCCACATCTCCTTGAATATATACCACTGAATACAAGAAGACAAATGTGGTTTGTGCACGACAGAGCCCCAGAACACTTCTCCCATCGCGTCAGATATCATCTCAATGAACAGTACCCTCAGCGATGGATTGGGTGTGGTGGTCCAGTAGCATGACCACCAAGGTCACTGGACCTGACTCCATTGGACTTTTGTCTGTGGGGTCACTTGAAGTCCATCGTTTATGCAACACCCATAAACAATGATGACAACCTATGGGAACATGTGCAGAATGCATTCCAGATGATTCAAGAAAACCCTAGTGTGTACAAACGAATTCGTCAGTCTTGTGTACGTCATGCTCGTACATGTGTGGAGAATGGAGGAACAACCTTTGAGCAACTGTTATAAAGAAACATCCCTGTCCTTATGCTTGGCAATAAAGGCATACACAGAAAATTGTTTTTGGCTACTATTTCAAAAATGAAACATTAGCGATCCCATGTTCATAGGAACATTTTTTCTTATTTTTGATTCTGGAACATGCACACGAAGTTTGTAAACATACTTCTGACTCACCCTGTATATGTTTATAGGACACTTCACAGCTCCCTAAGACACAGAGTATACAGGAATTTGACTCAAAGCTACCTATATCTAAGTACCACCTCTCACCATCAAGCTGCAAAGAAACAGGCTGTACTATCCACCCTGGTTCACAGGGCCAAAGTAATCTGTGATTCTAACAGTTTTCTGCGGGAATTCAAATTCTACCACAAAACTCTCTGGGATAATGGCTACAGTACACAGAAGATTCTCCAGGCTCTCAATCCACCAAAGAGAGCCCCACCACAACACAGTGAGAATCCTGCTTCAGTGGTGTTCTTACCCTCTGTTGGTAATACTTTCAACTGCATCAGCAGGGTGCTATCTAAACACAACACCAAGATAGTGGGTCTATGAGTCTCTCGTCAAGGAAGCTCCCCAGCCTTCTTCAACCCATTATGAATGATTTTGCCCTAAACACACCAGGTGTTTATGGCATTCCCTGCAAGTGTGGGAAAGTGCACACTGAACATTCAAATGAGACGAGGGTCACAGAGCATCACTAACATATCCATCTGTACCATCTCAAAAAGTATGCAGTGGCAGAACACACCATCAACCTGGGCCATCAGATACAGCTGCAGAATGCCAGTATTCTGGCCAAGAAGTCATGACAGATGAACAAGAGCGTAAAGGAAGCAACAGAGATTTGGCTCCATCCCAACAACATGGAAGACAGCTCCTCCCCGAGTCAGACGTGGAAGCCTCTCTTTCACAACCTGAAGGAATGGAGAATGTTTCTCACCAAGGAATCAACTCCATCCTGTGGTGGCCCTAGGAAGGGCTGACTTCTTCTCTTCTACCCTCCCCCCTCCAACTGCCCTTCCTACTCTGATGCCTGTTTGATGTCTCTCCATTGGCCCAACTCAATCTCTACCTTATACTGTCCTTATTGACCCATTCCTTCAGATTCCCCTTCCTATCATTCTACATAATCCCTCTGATTCCCGTTATTATCACTTCAACCCTGAAGACAGACACAGTACACTTCGCCAAAATGATGGCATCTATTGACCAGTCCACATGGTGCCAGAACCCAAAAAATCATCACCATCGCAAAAACCTCAAATATCATATAATTAACACTAGTTTATCTTTTCACAATTTTTTTTTCAAGTATACAAAGGTTGGAGCAATTTTAAGAGGCTTTCTGCAGGATTCTATAAGTGCCTAAAAGAACTGAAGGTATTTGAAGATAAAGTTCTTAGGACAATGCTTGGACCTCACCCAAGCTTCAGAGATATAACTTAAAACTACTAGTTCCATTAACGCAGCATGCTTCATAAAAAACATTAATAAATATTTAAAAGCTTGTTACATGTTAAGTTTAAGGTGAAGGAGCAACATTTTTTAATTTGCTTCATGTACTTCACGCATGATCAAAATTCACTTGTTTACAAATTTTTAATACATTTTGACCAAGGCTAAATATGTACCTGCCATATCTTTTAACACTCTTGTGGAAAGTATCAACCATATTTCTGGAGTTCTGGATGAAACTACATTATATAAAATTCATGATTCTGAAGGTAACAAACACAGTTGAAATATACAGTTGTACTAATGAAAATTACATTTTATGGTATGCATGGAATGAAATAAAATTTTGTTATTAGAACAAAGTATCATCATACTTAAACAGCCAACTAACCACTCGGGAGAAGAGTCTTAGTGTCTCCAAATCTTCTAGAATGTTGCTGGCCTTTGTTGTTATGAGCAACATATAAAGTTTCTCGAGGGGCTGATACACATACCGCACTGACTCAGTTTCCACAAATGTATGTTGCTTTCCCGTTGACATCAATTTAGGGAATGCAGAAAGCAGGCCCTCTATACGAGCCTTTGTCATCTCCACAAACTGGCGGGAAACAATGGCTGGAAAACAATTTAGGTTGCCATATAATTTTCTGAGGCATAGAACTGGTGAAATCCATATAAATACATGTTATGTTGCAAGAAGTTTTAATACAGACATCAAATTCATTGTTTTGTATAGGTGTCAAATTTTGTCTTTATTTCTGAAGGAATAACAGATTGAAGGTATAAGCATAGGGTGCCAAGAAGAATATTTATACCTAAAAGAGATTAAGCATAAATAAAGAAAATTACATTATGAGGATTTTCACAATTTGTGGGCTTCTTCACCTTGTATTTTAGTGTAACTAAACAAAAAGTTATGATAGGATGGACATGTGAAGCTCAAGGTGAAAACAAGAAATGCATAATAAATGTTGGTTAAGAAACACCATGCAAAGCTATCTTTTGGGCAAAGATGGAAAGTTAATATAAGAATTTACAAGAAAGGTTGCAAAATGGAAATTATAGAATAAGAAGGTTGGAAATATGTGAAATGGACTCAAGTGTCTCAGAACAGAAATGAATGGCTGACTTCTGTTATGATAGTAATGAACAAATTCAACCAAGCATGTTAAGTCATTTATATTTTATTACCAGTGGCAGAACATAAACAAATATGGTCATAATGGAAACTTCCTGAACTAATTATACATCTCTTCAGGAATCTGAATAATGAAAAACAATTCACACATACATGTCTGAGGATACAAAAATGAAATTTATATTGTTTCTTCTGAGAACTGAAAATTTTGGTATGTCATGCTCCAACTTCTGCTTATTGAGGTGCTGTATAAGGTTTATAAGACAGCCAATGCCTTAGAGTGTAACCCCAGCAAAATGTAAGAGACTTACCATAAAAAATTCTTTTATTTGAGGATTGCTGTCTTCTGGGTTGTTGCGCTGTGTAGTCATCGCCTTGATGATGCAGGCATCATGAACTCTGAAACGTTGGTGGACATCTACAAGACTACACAGCGCAGCAACCCAGAAGACAGCAATCTTCAGACTCACCACTATGAAAACCTCAAATCTTACATTTACATGTCTTATCTCACAGTTTACTTAACAAAAACTATGTCAATGAACCAAAAGAAGCAGGAAATTATGATCTTGGAGCAAGCAGTCAAACTATATTTTCACGTATTAACCATGCTGTGTCATAGCTCAGGTTGGCTAGTCGCCAGATTCTCACTGCAGTGGCCCGTGTTTATAACCAGGTCAGTCCATATGGGATTTGTTGCGGACAAAGTGGCAGTGGGACAGGCTTTTCTGTAAGTTCTTTGGTCTTCCCATCTATAATTCCACTGCTGCTCCATATCTAGTAATGTATCATTCAGGGGGCCAACAATGGACATGTCAGTGGATGCAGTTCCATTTAGACATAGTCTCAATCCTTTGCTACAATCAGAATATGGTACTATGCAAGATTTTACTTTGAGGGCCAAAGGAAATCTGTGTATCCCAATCAGAAGAGCCAGCTGCCTGATACTCAAACCATGAAATGTAAATAAGAACTTCTAACTACTATCTAAACCTAACATAATTTTCAAGCAGTCAATATAGTAAAGTTGTCTCAATAAACAGATCCACAATATGGAACCGAAGCTACATTAAAGCAAGCTTCATCATGTCATCCATTTCCCATTCCATTCTCCATAACTTCTTGTTGAAAGTACTTATGTTCAATAGCCATAATAATTAATCACATGCTTCAACAGTCAATATCAACGTTGTAGTGACAATTCTTTGGATTTAGTAATACTGTTAAATTATACAAGTTACATTTCTCTAACTTTAGACAGAATACTGAAATTCAGGAAAACTATGTGGGATCCAACATAGAAACAAGTCTAAAACCTAAGCTGTTGGTAAATCTGGTAACAGAATCTGAATGTCTGACACATCTGTATGTAAGATATGTAGTTTCAAAAGTACCTGCAAGAAGGCACAGTGAGGATCTGTAATATGCATAAGAATATGCAATACATGGTATTTCAAGTGCGGAAGAGAGGTTGTGACATATTAACAGCAATTTACACTTACTGGTTCATATTCCAAGAAAAAAAAAGCTGACAAGAAATTCTAATAAATAATACAGAAATGTGATTGAACATGACACATGAGAATCAATACAACTTCAACAAAATTAATGTTACTCTGACGATAAACTGTGTATAAAAAATTATTGTAATCTTAAGCCCAAAAATGTAAGAATACAAATTTAAAAACAAATAAAAGAGGAAAAAAGTAAAATATTGCATTTAACCAGTTATATGAATGACACACATTGCTGTGAATAAGATAAAAGATATGCAGTATAGGAAGTAACTGAATTGATAAGCAAAAATAATGAAAAAATGCAGCATTAAAGAAGTGAGGAGCACAAAAAGTTCTTTGCTGAAAGGAAGGATAATTTTACATGAAGAATGACAGAAGATTATTTTCCATATTGGATGTTTTCATAGCCATATGGATAATACATAATTTTAATCTCAAAATGATTGGAGCACTTACTTTTCCCAGCTTTTGTACAAACAGCAGCTGCTATAAGAACCTGAAAAAAATCCCAGCAGTAATTTACTTCATGGGTGTTCACAAAGAAGCATTAATATCATATCACCATTAAGTCCGAAGATGACTGTCTTCTTGGACACTGCACCATGCAGTCCCATAGAAATTAACTGATGTTTCAGGGGTGTTTACTGCCTCCATCATCGAGGCGATGACTACACAGCAACACATCTCAGAGGACAGCCATCTTCAAACTCACCACTGAACATCTGAAATCTCACTATTAACATATATACAAAACAACTGAGACATACAAACATTATGTTATGGCAATTAAGAATATATTACTATTATTTCTTTAGATCAGATATTCATAGTACTCAGTACACACTGGAAACAAGTTACTGAGTCCACAGTTATTTTCAATTGATGACAAGGGAGGATGTAAAGCTACAGATGTTACTGTGGTCTTCTGGTTAGTAATGCCACATGGACTTGTAGGCAGATTAAAATATTTTGCAGGAATGTTGGTATCCACTTACAAGTCCACAAGATATTAAACTGTACTTAGACTGCTTTTCCTATGAAATAATTTAATTTCAATCTTAGAATAGGCAGACATCCTGTGCATTTCACTAGATACATATAATACTTAAATTAATACAAATTTAAGATATGGTTATATGAATATAACTATCACATAAAAGTTCTAAGTATTCATAAACAGTTACAGGCAGTCATCGCCCTGATGACGGAGGCAGTATGACCTCTGAAACGTTGGTTAACATCGACCATTCTACACAGCGCAACAACCCAGAAGACAGAAATCTATTTTTTAAACTTATTTTTCTGTGCATTTAGCAGCAAATGAAGTGCACTTTATTTAATATGGGTATAATTTTGGGTCAATTGTTGGTCAAGGCAAGTCTTGTTAAAATAAATGTTGGCACTCCTTTTTAAAAGTTTATGTTTGATGCACACACGTCTGTTAATGCTATGGGCATTACTTGCAATAATAATCCTAAAAGGTGGCATCATGCTGTGCATATTAGTCATTAAAGCTTTGTAGAAGCTGTCAACACAACTATCTGACTGTTTATTTCAATTACTGTAGTAAGATATTTGCACTACATGTTTCAGCAATACACCACCTTATGGTGCACAGATACAATAAACATCACTAAAATAAGCTAAAAATATACAATTTACATGATGTTTGGGGTGTATGAATCTATACTTACAAACTGAGATAAGATGCTAAAAGTGGTTATTATTAAGCAAAAACAAAATACAGAAGTACGAAACAGGTAAGGGAATAACATTATAAGTATGGTAGGGTTCGAGCTTGGTTCTTCTCATGCTACTGCAGTGGTGGAGTTACGCAGGTTAGTTATGTTGTAAGATCGTAAGGACTGGAGTTATTGATGCTATCTTTTAATTTTGTTATGATTATGGCTGAATATAAAAGAAATGGCCAGATGTGATACAAGTGTTACCTAATATAGGAATGTTAACCAATTAGAACAAAGTGGGGGTAATATGTGGCTAGGCTAAGTGGAATAACGGGTATGGTATGTACTGTGGTTAGAGATGTTCAGTGGAGTGAAGAGTCTATGGTGCATGGGTTTGAACAATGAAGACATTAAAGGAATCTTTATAATGGTAATGGAGAAGGGAAGGGGGTGGGAGCCATCTATTATTGAGGATGACAAAGTATAAGGAAAATAAAATTGTGTGTGTGTGTGTGTGGGACCATACATCAATTATTTATAGATTTAAAAAAAGCCTATGACTCTGAGAAGAGAGAACTGTTATATAATATTCTTATTGAATTTGGTATACCAAAGAAGCTAGTGAGTCTAATAAAAATGTGCTTAAATGAAACCTGTAGCAAAATTCGAGTAGGTATATATGTATCTGAGACATTCTTCATCAAGAACGGTCTAAAAATGGTTAATTTATTGGGAGACGATATGAATACAATAAAGAGGAACGCAGAAGTTTTACTAGAGGCTAGTAGACAGGTGGGGCTAGAAGTAAATTCAGAAAAAACTAAGTACATGTTAGTATCTCGTCATCAGCAGACAGGCGGGCAAAATTATCTTAGAGTAGCTAATAAGTCCTTTGAAAGGGTTACAAAGTTCAAATATCTGGGAACAACAATAACAAATCAAAATGACACTCATGAGGAAGTTTGGAGGAGATTAAATTCTGGAAATGCTTGCTACTTCTCAGTTCAAAATATTTTGTTTTCCCGTCTGATTTCAAAGAACCTGAAAATTAAAGTATACAAAACAATAATCTTGCCTGTTGTTTTGTATGGGTGTGAAGCATGGTCTCTCACTCAGAGGGAGGAACACAGATTGCAGGTATTTGCAAATAGGGTGTTGAGGAGGATATTTGGGCCTAAGAGGGAAGACGATGGGGCATGGAGAAAACTGCATAATGATGAGCTTAAAAATCTGTACTCCTCCCCCAGTATTGTCAGGGTGATTAAGTCGAGAAGAATGAGATGGGCTGGGCATGTAGCGTGCATGGATGGGACAAGAGGTGTGCACCAGGTACTAGTTGGGAAACCTGAAGGGAAGAGACCGCTGGGGAGACCTAGACGTAGATGGGAGGATAATCTCAGGCGGGATCTATGGGAGATAGGAGTTGAAGGAAACTGGATTTTGTTAGCCCAGGACAGGGTCTGGTGGAGGGCTTTGGTTAATTCGGTGATGAACCTTCGGGTTCGGTAAGCCATCTAGTTAGTTAGTTAGGGCATACATTGACTTCTTGTTATTGTTTTTTATCTTGGATATGTTCTTTAAAGCAGGTTTTGAAAGATCTTCCTATCTGACCTACATATTTTAATTGGCAGGTATGACATTTTAGTTGGTATATTTGTTATTTGTTGCTATTTTAGGTTTTACTTTATGTTTTATAGAATTCATGGTTATGAAACTGGTTTTTAGGTTTGTATGTTTAAACAACTTAATTATAGTTCTGGTTTCATTTCCTGTGTAGTTGAAAATGGCCCATTTCTGTTTATCTGGTTTAGTATGTTGCACACTGGATTCTTAAAATGTTTTATGGTGAGAATGCAGGTATGGTATTTATTATTAACACAAATGTTTTCATTGTTTAAAGTTATTTCTACTTGCCTTGGCATAACAATTGGTAGGTGTTCATACAATTAATAAAATACTTTTTCATGCATCTTTTGTGTTGGGGTGGATGGCAAGAATCACTGTCACTAATCAGGTCAATTGTGGTTCACTTACAGTAAATACTGAACTCCAAATATCAATTAGAATTTGTAATAGTTAGGAAATTTACTGACTTATTCAATTGTTTTTAGAGTAAATTTTAGTTCTGGGTGAAGGCAATTAAAATCAGGTAACATGTTTTCTATCTACATGGCCTTAAATATTATAGAAAATATCTGATAATGTGGTGTTTTAGAAAGCTGTTGTATCCTAGTGGCTAGAGAAAAAAATGACAGTGTAATCACGGTTCCGGAGAATCTGACGTAAATACGTCTCTGTAATGTGATGAAATTCAATGTAATGAAATGTAATATAATGAAATCAAATGTAATATAATGTAATAATTCTTATATAAGATAAGTACTTGTGATATTCTAATACGTTTTTACCATCACAAAATTATCTAGTCTACGACGCACTTCTTCTACAACCGATTCACAGCCCAGCTCTTTCCTCAATATCAAAAGCGGATTGTTGACGGCAGTAATGTAACACAACAATGCCGAGTAAACAAATGATGTTTATTAGGTAACATAACAATGCACAGCTGCAGTTCAATTCCTAATGATGTAATGTTTTTTTAAATGCCACATCTAGGATGACACTGGCTAATAAGTTTCTTATTATTTTAATTCTTCTCATTTTTAATTCTTCTGATCATTTCTGGGGGTTTTCCAGTTAATCTTATTATGAACATTAAAAACATATGGATTCTGATGTGTTCAACTATTATTTATTATCTGATACCATAACACCACTTGCATTTTATTATTACAACACATAACACTAAATTAAAATATAATAACAGCTGTAATTTTAAATCTACTTTCAGTATCGATGCATATTATGTTGTCTTCAGGATATACAGGCACAAGTTTTAATAATTACTGATTAAAATATAGTATAATGGATTCTTATCTATAACTGTCACAACTTGTACATTCATACACCTGTACTTTGACACACAAGACATCCATGTTATAAACAGTACATTTTAAGCAATGACTACAGCTATGTTTTAAAAACTTACAGTTTTATGTGTTAAAATCCCTGTCAAATTATGGCAGAAATTATATTGTTACTATGTAATACCTTGTAAGTAGGATGGAGATTATGATATAAAATTATCTGAACACATTAGAAAGGCAGGCCAGTATTAAAGCAACAAGTATTTTTCAAAATTATGAAAAATTATTACAGAATATGAATCAAATTTTCAATAAATGGTTAAATTATAGTATCAGTGTCTGTTGTTAAATAAAGTCTCTTACACAACTGTAAATCTTACTAAAACTGCAACATAAAAACTCACAATACCAAGTACGGGTAGTTGCAAAATTATGCACCTTTAATAATTATAAGAATCTAATAGCACTATAGACGGTAAAACTTTGTTTTTTATATAACTAACACTACAAATACACTTTCTTTAATTTTTAGGCTAGGGTTAATCAAAATCCACTTTAACAAAGTTACAGAACTTTGATTGTTATAACTTTTAAAACTTGTTCCAAATAATAAACTGAACTTAACTACAACTGTACAATACTTACCATAGTTGGTAGCTTATTGTCGTAATTTTACAAGAGGATTATACTACACACAAATTCGTTTTTCTCATCACAATTCCTGTAAAACAGCAGCTGGTGACGTGGGATTGAAGTTTGTCACGAGAGGGCGCTTGTAGAAACCAAGTAATAATATCTGTGGTGTTGAAACACTCGGTTCGAAGCGATCATTTATGAAATCACTCACAACGCTACTTTCGCCAACCCCTACATGAGAATTGTATACATGTTAGGGAAGTATTTCTGATCTCAAATAATGTTTGTATGTTGTTTATGTGATGGTTTTCGCGCGTCTTATGTGTTGTGCGTAGTTTGTGGTGTGATTTATTTATGAGAGCTGAAATATCAGATTAATAAATAAAATGTGGGATTCGAAAAGTGAGTCTTTAATTAGAAAGTTCAATATAAAATGAGCAAACAAACAACTATTAACACTATAAAAAAGAATGAATTAATTTCCCTGATACCTTTAGGTTGAAACGCGTATGGCAATAGTGCCTTTTTTATAGTGTTAATAATTGTTTGTTTGCTCATTTTATATTCTAATACACTACACGGTATGCAAAGTTTTAAGAAAGTTCAATGTATATATTGTGTGGAGATTGCTGTTTTCCGGGTTGTTGCGCCGTTTAGTCTGGTACATGTCCGACGTTTCAGAGGTTATGCTGCCTCCGTCATTGCCCTGATGACAGAAGCAACATGACCTCTGAAATGTTGGTGGACATCTACCAGACTACACGGAGCAACAACCCAGAAGACAGCAATCTTCAGATTCACCGCCGTGAAAACCTCAAATCCTACATTTATATTGTGTGTAGGTTGGAATATGAGAATGGGATTGACCCCGTGTTCTGTCATACTGACAGCAACGTAAAGTAACAAAATATGTCAACCAGGAATTGGTGTGCATAATTAAATGTTTTTACAGGTTACGGCAGTGAACAAGGTGGATTTTTCAACTCTCCATCCCAGTTTACATCTCCAGCAGAAAAACAAGGCAAGGTAGTGACTGATAAATGATAACATTGTTTTTAATTGAAATGTCATATAAAGTCGTTTGGTTTTTGCTGCTGGAGTTGAATGTATAACTTTGGCTGTCGGGTGTGAGCCGCATCCAATGTTCATTATTAACCACCATTTCGGCAAACACTGCAGTTGCCATCTTCAAGGTGAATGTGTAATGGGGCTACCAACCAAAAAACTAATTAAGGGCAGAGTCTTGTGTAAGTCATCGTTCCTTGCCAGGAAAGACCATTCCTGCATACAAAAAGCAAAGCTGGAAATGGTTCATATAAACTATAACTGGGTATATGCATATTTAAATGGGGGGGGGGGGGAATTGCCATGATGGATGGACTTAAAAAAAGTAAAGTAAAGCTGTCCCACTATATGCCATGTAGGCACTTGGGGGAGAGAAGGTATAGCTCCTATTCATTCTTAACCTTGACAGTAGTTGGGGGTGAGTGGTTATTGTCACACCCTGGTTGCACTTTACCCCTGAGAAAGGACCCTGGTACCCATTGGATGGGAGGCTGGGTGGGCCCCAGAGCCAGTCTGTACGCATAGGCTAGAGGAAAAATCCTCTGCCCCTTCAAGATTCAAACCCTGATCGTCCAGTCCGTAGCCAGTCACTATACTGACTGAACTATCCTGGCTCAGGTAGATGGCCTTAGCATGTTCATACTTCTGGCAAGAGATTATAATAAAATAGAATTGAACTTATGTCAAGATGCTTACTGAGGTTAGTGTTTGCACATGGAAGTTGTATCTGTATCTTGTACTTAAATTGTGGATATCTGAGTTTGTTTGAAAGTTTTCTGTTGCCCACTACAATTTATAATAATGAGAGAAAGAATTTGCTGGCTAGTGGAAGAATATTACATTTCATAAACAGTTCCCTACATGAGGCTCTCCCTTTGGAGCCTTTCATTATTCTTGTGATTTTCTTTTAGATGTGAAATAATATTTTGCTGTCTGTTGAGTTTTTCCAGATGACGTGTCTATGTTTACCAAAGTGCTGGTGGCAATGAAGGGCAGATATTAGGTTCACAGGTCCAAAATGAATCTCAAACAGGACTAAACTTTAGATTTTAGAATATGAAGAATATGTGCTTCTGTGGTTAAAGCTAACGGGCTTAATTGCCCTGCAACAGAATCAATTTTGTAGGTGTTCCAGCCTCAAAAATGGATTGCTTTGATGTATTATATGGGCATAGGCCAGGATACTTGAAACCGGCATTACTGAATGCAAAGATTTCTGTCTTCTGGGTTGTTGCGCTGTGTAGTCTGGTCGATGTTAACCAATGTTTCAGAGGTCATACTGCCTCCGTCATCAGGGCGATGACGGAGGCAGTATGACCTCTGAAACACTGGTTAACATCGACCAGACTACACAGCGCAACAACCCAGAAGGCAGAAATCTTCATACTCACTGCTGTGAAAACCTCAAATCTTACATTACTGAATGCATTTGCCACAAAACTAGTCTTAATGTTAAGTTAGTTATTTGTCTTTCAGAACATGCAAGATTGAGTTAGTTTGGGTTGCATTAGTTTGAAAACCTATTATGTTTCAGTTGCAGTGATTATTTTAGAGGTTGAGATGTCCACAGATGATTTTACAATATTCAGTAATTTACAGTTTATTATTATAATTTGTTCTTGTTTCACAGTTCATTAGCAGATGGCAGTGCTTTGTAATGTTCTTGTATAAATTATTTAATGAAATATCTGCATAGTTACTAAGCTTCACCTTAAGAGGCCTAGATTTAGACACACTTTTATATTTCAACAGTGTGAATTTGGTGACAGATTATATTAGTTTACTTCACTTTAGTTTAGTTGTTGAATACATTGAGTCAATTAATATGGGCTAGTCACATAAAAGATTGGAAGGTAAAGTGGGTAATACTGTTAAATTAGAGAGGAAGGAGACCATTTGTAAAGCCCTGAACCATTGGCTGAGTTGAAAGAGAATGTATGAAACAGGGGCAATGGAAGCTGTTGATATTAAATTGTAGGAAATATCACTGAAAGTTCTTTTCAGTAACTGATTACTGAAAATCATTTTATTGAAAATCTTATTAAGTTCTGTGATTATGTGGTGTAAATAGAAGTGTTGTTAACATCACTTATGCTAGATTATATTTATGACATGGTAAATTGTGAAAGTAAATTAGAATAATGATGAACAGAAGTGTTAAAGAACAAATTGCAGAAACAATAAAGCATGTAGAAAAATTTACCAATTGCTGAAGGAAATGGGAAATACATAAAAGCAGAAAATATGCATATTTAAAATTTACTACATGCTCATATTATTGTATGGAATAGAAACTTGGGCACAGATCAGAGCAGATATTAGCAGGCTATGAGCAGCAGAACTTATATTTGCAAGCAGTATAGGAGAAACTGAAAGTGGGAAAATAAGAAGCAAAAAAGAATTAGATTTAGAATTACCTTAGAAGGCAACTTGACTAGTAACAGATTGAGATGGTGTATAGACATGGTTTAAGAATGAGCAAAGAGAGAATCCCAAAGTAAGTTTTGAACATTAAAGTTAAAGGAGACTTAGATCAAGGTGGGCACAACAGACTGGGAAAGATGTCACATAGAAGTAATGAAGGACATGGGAAGAAATTGAAGAGGCAGTGCTGTAGTAAGATTTGAATTAGATGGACATACCTGATTGCTAGATATCCACTTAAATTGGGAACATCTCAGATAGAAGAAGAGGTGGCATGTCAATTAAAAATAATATTACTGTTTTGCTTGATATTTCAGACAGCACGACGAGTCCAAAATATTGTCCCAGTTACAGTACGTCAGATCCTGGAAAGTCATGATGATGGTCTCAAAATTGGAAGTATGGATATACATATGGTGAGAGAACTAATCAAAGATGAAATGACAATTGTACAATCTTAAAAACCCTTCTGATACTAAACATACAAAATGAATGAGGCTTCATGCTTATATTTGTCTCATGCAAAGAATTTCTTTCTTTATGGATTTAGAAATACCAGGTTCAATGTTTGTAAGGATGACTCGTGTCTGTAGAATTAGAATTTAATTACGTTTGGTAGATACTTCATAGTACAAGCCAAGGTTATGGATCATGTCATAATATGAATATGAACACTTAGAACAATAACAAAAATACCAGAACAAGGTTATAACTGCAGTTTACATAAATTTTTACCAAATTTAATAATTTTCAATTGAAGTAAATTCTTCCGGAGAGCAGCAGAAGTGAGATGAAAGATAATCTTTCATTGCTATCTTAAATACTTTTATATCATAATTTAAACTTTTAATGCTATCTGGAAGAGTGTTGAATAATTTAATCCCGGTATAGCGGGCCTGCCCAGCCTTTTTTGCTGTGCGGGCAACTTTAGCAAAATTTGGTTTGTATGCAGGCAGCATGTAGTTTGATACATAAAATATGGACTATGTATGTATAATGATACTGCATATTTTTCTATACATTTCTAAAATAAAAATATACTGATAATGTGAATTTTTTAAAAAAATTCAGTTCACAACCTAGGCTAGGGTGTGTATTTTTAGCACATTTTTACAAAATTAATTAGTAATGTAATATGTCTCCATAAATAAAAAGCTCATAACCTTTTTAAAATATTATTGCATAGATTTTAACTTGGGTGTGATCTTTTGCACAATAAGACCCATTGTAAGACTAGCAATGAAAATATCAGAAAGAAGCTGCTGCTCGTCATTAACTAGAAAACATCCCTGTAACAATATACGTTGGCAGTCGTCGACAAATTTATTTTAATCCCAGCAAAGAACAACCGTTAGCAATAAGGATTTATGATAGGGTCACTTGGGAATATGGAATTTGTGGTAAATTTTCTTTCGTAGTTTGTCAGGAAATGGGTGGAATTTCTTCGGCATTTTATTTCACTGTTGCCAGGGATAGCTTTAAAAGATGTTTTCTTATTTCAAATGTCTCCGCAGGCAATATGTTGCCCTTGAGCTACAGGTTGGGTGGGCCTGCTGTATAGTTAGTTATGTCTTTATAAACCCAGAGGAAAATTTATCTGTGGTTACATAAATATGGATTTTCTTACTGAAAGTCACCACAAGCAATACCTAGTTTCCCTACTAACTGTTGTTACTTGTATGAGTCACATTTGTCTGAATATTTTTGTATGCATTTGCCGTCTCAGTGGCCGCACGGTCTGAGGTGTAGGCCTTGTGCCGCTTGTTCACTGGGATTGTGGGTTTGAATCCCACTCAAGGCATGGATGTTTGTCTGCATTTTTCTGTGTTGTGTTGTCTTGTGTACAGGTAGAGGCTGATCCCTCCTCCAAGGAGTCCTATCAAAAATGTCAGTAGATCAAAGCCAACGAAAAGTTGGGACCCACAGTGCTCAAGCACTTGAAGAACAGGTCGTCAGAGTATCAAGTTGTATACATTTATAAGAGTTGTGAGCAACTACAAAACACTACAAAGTTTTTACTGAGAAAATTCAGAGTTCTCTGATCACTAAACCATGGATAGAAATTTCTATTTACCTGTGTTAAATCAACATGCCTACCTCTTCCTCCTTATGCTGTTGGTAAGGATGTGTGGGTTATCTTAGTCTTGCGGGCTATGTATATGAATGACTTTAAGTCTCCATTTTGTTTTTCACAATTCACAAGTGCTCTCAGCGGCAATGTGAAGAATTTCAACAAATAAACAAAACTTCAGGTTACGCTCTACAGATTTCTGCTGATATCAGCGCATTTTGGCTGCAGGTAACACAGTTACAGTTCTCCAAACGTGTGCAGCTACTTTTGACTTACCCTGTATAGTGTTTTAACTTGTTTTATAAGCAGTATTTATGTAAGGTATTCATTGTGAAGAAAATATTGTTTTGGTGTTATATAACTGCAATGGAAAAGTTTCATCCAATAGACTATGTGCTGGATGACAACTGAATCTGGGCCTTAATGGAACTCGATCTTAAACAAGCTCCCAAGAAATTGTTATACCACTAAGCAATGCATTGTGGTGCATCAGAAAAATCCATGGACACCAGAAACCCAGACCTGTTCATTATGTTTCTGTAGTGCCAAATCTGCCTTCTGAAGAAATAATCCTGTTTTGCAGGTGGTACTTTCTTTAGTGACTATGTGAAGAATCAAACAGTCCTACTGGAGTGTTGAAAATCACCTACATCTCATAAAGTCATGCAAAGAGTTTTGTTATGTATTTAGCAATATTGTCTGAAGATGCTTATGATTGGAATGTTAACAATTTGATACCACTGCACACAAAATTTTGTAATTTCTATTGAGCTTGCAATGAACAGAACATTCTTTAGTATTGCAGAGGAAGAAAAGTTGACATAACAGCCAATAGCAGAGATTATTCTTTCAGTTGAATGGCAGTTAATATTAATATTTGGGTAATTTCAGTTTAGTCTTGTTGCCTTGGTTCGACGTGTTGAAGTAACTTCAACTAAGGTAACTTATCTATTAGATGACTGCACAGGTGGCATCACTGGAGTCTTCTGGCTGGAGTCTACAGATGGGGTAAGTTTTGTGTATTGTCCATTTTTACTTCAGTCCTAACCAGTTAGTATCCTTCTGCATTACATTAAGGCCACTGGTGCTCTAGCATGCATTTATTTTGTTCCCACCCAGTACAGGACTATCTGTTTAATTTAGAAGTCCTTCAAAGAATAAGCCTACACTTTTTCTGGTGACTTGGTTGCAAGAAATACAATATTAATATAATATACCAATTTATGTAGTAATTTACTTCTGTCAGTAATAGTTTAGTCAATCTTGGGTAGGGAATGGTTGCCTTCCATACCCAAATCCACATCAAAACATGATTCTTTGTTGCTGCTTCTTTCTGCATGACATGCTAATAACAAGCTCCTTCTTCTTCTCTTTTACTACAGCCCTTGGTGGGCTCTGTTATCCCGAACAATGTCCCCATCTCTTCCTATCCTGAGCTACATTCTTCCAATTGCACACTTTCATCTTTCTCATATCTTCCTCTATCGCATCAATCCACCTTCCCCTTGGTCTTCCTTTAGGTCTTGTTCCCCACAATTTCTGGTTTAATACCAAATGTGGCAGTCTATCCTCTCCCATTCTGACCACATGTCCCGCCCATCTTAACCGTTGTGATTTAATATATCTCACAACGTGCTCATGATGGATCGATTCTTCTAACTCCGCATTATATCTAATTCTATACGATCCGTCATTGTTCTTTAGGGGGCCAAAAAATTTTCGTAGAATTTTTCTTTCAAAGCACATTAACTTGACTAATAACAAGCTATCAACCATGTTATCATTGATCCCACTAAGCTCCCACATCCTTCCTATCACCTTAATGATGTGTGCAGTATAATTTGGGACAATGCAAAACTGGGCAAGGCAAAACATGTCATGAAGTTTCAATGTTTTGTTTCTTGCACTGTATGTAATCCTTTCCTGACTCCACACCAACTGTCAGGTTCATGTTGCAGTAAGATAGTGGAAGTTTTGCAACCACATGATCAGTTTTGTTGACAAGATTATCAATAATGTATAGCATCTATCTTGAAGACCTAGAAATCAACTGCTTGTTTGTTTGAAGACTAATTTGTGCATGCATAGCATTACTCAAAAATTATCAGTGTAATTGTTAGTAACGTCATATTTATAATGATAAAAGTATTCTCATTCACTCCATGGTGCTGAATCCTTCCTGAGAAGCCAACAGTCGCTCAGTCACTCAGGAAGTTCCCTACATTTTATGGAACCCAAAGGTTCATTACCAAGTTCATGAGAGCCTGCCACTGATCCCTATCCTGAGCCCAATGAATCCAGTCTATACCAACCCATCTATTTCTCTAAGATCCATTTTAATATTATCCTCTCACCTACATCTGTATTCCTAGTGGTCTCTTCCTTCTGGTTTGCCCACCAAAACACTATATTCATTCCTCTTCTCTCCCATGCAGGCTACAAGCCCTGCCCATCTCATTCTCCTTGACTTGATCTGTCTAGTTATATTTGGAGATGAATACAACTTATGAAGCTCGTGATTATGCAACTTTTTCCAGCACCCTAGTAATTCATCCCTCTTAGTTCCAAATATTCTCAGCACCATGTTCTCAAACACCTTCAATGAGAGCATTGCACAATACAGACATCCTATCTAACTGAATCATACACTTTCTTGAAGTCTATATAAATAGCTAATGTACAGTCTCGCTCAGTCAGTATAGTGACTAGCTACGGGCTGGGCGACCGGGGTTCGATCCCCGACGGGGGCAGAGGATTTTTCCTCTAGCCTCTGCGTCCAGACCGGCTCTGGGGCCCACCCAGCCTCCTCTACAATGGGTACCGGGGTCCTTTCCCGGGGGTAAAGCCGGCCGGGGCGTGATGCTGACCACTCACCCCCATCTAGTGCCGGGGTCAAGGAAGAGAGGAGCTATACCTCCACTCACCCCAAACGCCTACATGGCGTATAGTGGGACAAACTTTACTTTACTTTTTACAGTCTCATTGTACTCCCATTTCTTCTCTAGTATCTGACAAATACAGAGAATCTCATCAGTAGACCTATTATGTCAAAACCCACACTGATGATTTACAATAATTTAATTTACAACTGGACTTAACGTTGAGAGAAGGATGTTGGAACAAATTTTTCAATTCATTTTATGAAGTTGATAACTGATATGTCCCAATAATTACTACAGACAGTTTTATTGCCCTTCTTGTAATTTGGTATAGCAA
The DNA here is from genome assembly GCF_977971745.1 of Zootermopsis nevadensis. Taxonomy (NCBI): domain Eukaryota; kingdom Metazoa; phylum Arthropoda; class Insecta; order Blattodea; family Termopsidae; genus Zootermopsis; species Zootermopsis nevadensis. The sequence goes on along the minus strand of NW_028259153.1, from coordinate 5,270,797 downwards.
TAGACTCCTTCCACTGCTGAGGCAATTCTTCCTTATTCCTAATAGAATTAAGGAGTTTATGGATCTCAGAATGTAATGTTTCACCTCCTTGAATCAGTTCTGCTGGAATTTGATCACTATCTGGCGATTTATACCATTTCCAGTTTGCAATAGCAATTTCTGTCTCAAAAGGACTAGGCTCAGATACTAATGGCTCAGCTGTATGTCTGCCTAACATCACTAATCCTATGAACATTAAATAGCTGAGAGAAGTAATTCTTCCATCAATTCAAAATGTTGTGGAAATCTGCAACCAGATCACCATTCTCATCCTTTATCAAGTTACTTCAAGGTTGGTAACCCTTCTTAAATTCATTTATACCTCTGTATAAGTCTCTAATGTTCTTGTTCTTACTGTGTTGCGAGTTCATTAATTGTCCTGATATTCCCTCATTTTATTCCTGAAATGTCTACTAGCTTCACATCATATATTGTTCATATGAGCATGTTATGATTATACTTCATTCAGATCTTCAAAACATTCCAAGATATGGATACTCAAAATGGGTAGTTTCTTTAACGTTTTGTATAGCCTGGCAGGTAGTGAAAGTACCAGCCACATGCATTTATTTATACCAGGATTGAAACAATAATGAACACACTGGATGAAGTATATTGCATCTGAGTGTGAAATATAATGAAAATAACTACATAGTGCTTTTCCCTCAATTTTAGGAAGAGCAGCAGGCAATTCCAATTGTGGTTGAAAACACGTACTGTCATGCGTATGGCTCTGTGAGAACAAATCAAGGGAAGAAACACATTTTTTTGTTCAGAATCGTGAATCTTAGCAACTTGAATGACCTAACAAAACACATCCTGGAGGTGATGTACAGCAATTTAAAAATTGAGAAAATAGAAACTTCTGAGATTACTATGGTAAGTCAGATATAATCTTTGACAAGTTTGCTGTTTGTAATTATAGTTCTTTTGTATGATTAACCACAAATGTAAATGTATTTAAACAGATGGTAGCCATGTGCAAGCATGAGGAGATTATTAATCACACTGGCCAATAAAAGCTAACTTTGTGTGAACACCCAAGTAAAATTAAGTCATCAAAGAAGAAACAATTTTTTCACAACCATAAAAATACTAATCAGAAATCTCATTGAAGAAACTGTGACTTGCATATAATAAGATATTAAATACAGTGTACAAAATAGAATCATTATTTTAAACCTCTGTTCATATATCTTATTTCAGAAATCGTGCACAGACAGCAATACTGGTTTGACAAATTCATTTGTGTCAACTTCAGTTTCTGCTCAAGCAGTTGGTTTCAGTCCTCAGCAGAATTTTGTGTACACCATAATATCAGTAAGTATTTTCTTGGAGGGTAATGGTTATATGCACAATACCATAATTTGTGAAGAATGACTATCAGATTGTTGCTTATCTCAAACATTTTAACTTTTTGGTAAAAATGCATCATATCATAGTGTAGTATTGTCTACTATATTTTATTATCAACTAAGTACCCTTTATACACTCTACCACATGCACTCTTTTCCTAAAATTCTTTTGAAAATTAAATGTGTATCATATTGAAAGCTTTTGATTTAAGCAGCACCTAGTGTTACTTGAACCTACAAGGCAGCAGTAGACTTGGCATACTACAGTAAACTTATAGTAGTACTAGCCAGATTATTATACTTTATTTTTAGTATTTCATTCAAATAATAAATTAACATTTCATGTTCATGTTTTGGCACCTTCAGATTGGTAGCAATATATCCATGGTTACCTTGGCTATGGCTTCAAGTTCTTGGCCTTTCAAAATTGCTTAATGTTATCACAGAAGACATTGTCTCTACTACAAGTTCTTTGACATATGGCATAAACATGCTACTAATTTCTTGGATTTTTGCAACTTCTGTGCTGTATATTTGCTTGTAGTATTTCTTTTCCAAACTCAGGTTCATACTTCTGTAGGTCTGTCAAACTTGGTGTCTGTGCGAATGGAAAATATTTTAATTCTAAACTAAAATCCTTTTCATATACATATATTGCACTTTTGCATGCATTCACCAAACACCTCCCTCTGGCTCAAAATAACATATTTAGTAGTGTATGTGTAGAGGTGCTGTCATCTTTTCGCTTCTTCATACTGCATGTAAATGAGAGATACACTCACTTAGTGACATGAAAGAAAGAAAAACTGATATGGGCTATAGTTTGGGCACTTAGAATAATTCTACTCTACACTCCTTGCTTTCAGTATCATAGTGAATATTAAATATGAAGATATCCGTCTTCTGGGTTATTGAGCTGTGTAGTCTGGTAGATGTTAACCAACGTTTCAGAGGTCATACTGCCTCCGTCATCGGGGCGATGACGGAGGCAGTATGACCTCTGAAACGTTGGTTAACATCGACCAGACTACACAGCGCAATAACCCAGAAGACGGATATCTTCATACTCACCGCTGTGAGAACCTCAAGTCTTACAATATTAAATATGATTGATTTAATTATTTATAAAAAATTTTAAACAGAAATGTAGCAGAGACATCGGAACACACAAGGATGAGGTTATTAATGCACTGGCTTCGAAGATGTCTTCAAAAGAAGTAATGTAAGTACACATGAAGATTTATATCTTTTGCTCACAAACAGTAGCTCTTTAAATAAACTGGATGTGGTAAGGCAAGTTTTTGGAGTTTCTAAACCTTCCACTGCTTACCTCATTACTCACCAGCATGCAGCATTATGGAATTGAACTTTTAGGTCAATTAAAGTACTTCCAATACAGTACAGTGGACAGAACATAACTCTGAGCCTGGATGACTGTTACAAATACACATGTGGGAGGGAAAGACCGCAAAGTGATAGCACATACGGAGAGATAACACAGTCCTTGTATACTACTGAACATGAAATTATGAAGTTTGGACTGTAGAAGTATATCACATGCTCGTCACGGCCTCTGCCTGCATCACTTGTTTTTTAGTTCCTTTTATTCACAAAGAACAATGAAATATAAGTATTGTATGAAAATGACACTGATCGTGTTGAAATTTAAAGGGGGCATAACATGTTTTCAGTTACACTAAACATGCTCAGACTGGCTGTCTGCCATCTTACTCCCCCTGTTATTTCCCTCTTTCAGTGATGTAGCTGAATCTGTTATGTTGCAGCCACTGTAACCAAATAAGTTTTTGAAATAGGCTGCTAATATCAAGATTATTTTTGTTTAATGGCAATATCTTTAACTTACAGGAAAGTTATAGAATTCCTAAGCAATGAAGGTCACATCTACACAACCATTGATGATGATCACTTCCGCTGCACAGATAACTGACATGTTTAAAGGTCCAGAAGGAGAGTGTGGAACATTTCTACAGAAAATGCAGTTTCTATACATCAACTTTAATTCTACCAGAATTTTGGCAGCTGTTACCTGTGTGGAATATACTTTGGAGAACTGCTCATGAATGATCCAATGATATGTTGAACTGATAATGTGGGCAGTAGTATTAAACAGGCCATTACAAGCTTATGAAGATCATTGTAATAAAATGTACATGTTGGATTTTGGGTAAGATAGGATCAAGCACCAAAGGGTATAAAGATATTTATTGTAACATCAGTAATCAAATAACTGCAGACCCTACAGTGGTATGTGCTTCATTCTATCTACTAATTTTTACAGTATAGACATTACCCTGTTGATGTTATATCTTTCGGGTTGTTACAACTTGGGATACTAACAAACATACTTCCTTGAGAACCTCAAATCTCAGACACCACCTTCTTGGCAATTTGCTTTCTCTGCACCCATTTACTCATATTATCCCCTTAAGAACCTGTTGCTGATTCAGATACTATACTTCCATATCACAGCAGTCTTTTCTACTGGCAATCGGAGATCATAAAGTTACAAAAGGATTTTCAGCTGTCTGATGGAGACGTGTAGAACGAAACATTTTTCTTGAATGTTGCTTCCTTCAAACCATACTTTGAGATAGTGTAGATTTATAATAAAGATACGGGTTATGCAAGTCTCACACAGGCAAGGTGAACTTTATTATGTTGAGTTTGTATTATCATTTTTTAAATTAAGGTTGAGGTGGGTTTGATGCATGATACACAGGAAGGATGAAATGAAAGTGGATCATAAGGCAATAGATTGTAAAGAATTCTTTGTTCAGAAAAGAGTCCAATTGTGGGTTTTTAGTAGGAAGAACAGCTTAATAACTACTGACTGTTCAAGCAAGAACAGCAACTTTATTGTTCTTCATTTGTCAATTATTTTGCTTACAGGAGTTTGAACAAACTTAGTCCAGTGTTGTTCTATTATTTAATAGTTCTCGTTAAAATAAAAACTACAAACAGCATAGGATGTCTGATATATTTAAAAATAATGGTGAATGAGGGTATTTGCCTCCTTACATCCCAGGTACCTGCCATTATGCAATCACTTGGAAGTTATATCTTCGAAAAATTTATGGCTGTCAGCCTCCTTTTGACTTAGGTGGTGGCCGATACACACCAACCACAACAGCATGGTCTCGCTCATATGGCTCCAAAGTTATCTGCTCTTGAGGCTTCAGTTTGTCTGCCTGCAGTTTCTTTACTTCTGATGCAAACACAGCTTCAGGCTGAGCTGTGGAATCTATGCAACTGGCCTGAAAATGAAATTTCATTGTACAGTACTGTACACTAAAAGGATACTTGTTTGTTCTAAACTCACAACAGTGTTCATCACTAAAGTTCACATTTATATGTCCAGATATAAGGGAAAGGTATTGTCCATAACAAATGCAAATGTATTATGATCAATATAACAATAAAATTCTGTATCCAGAAAAATTACATTCTGAAAATGGATTTCTGCTTTCATCAGGTAAAAGAAGTGGAAAAGAACAGAATACCTATCTGTTGGACTATGTTGTTGAGCTAGCCTCAGACATGGACAACAACAACTTTGAAAAGTCTGATAAAAGATCTACAGATGACAATCATCTGCAGGAGATAACTCATAATTGCAAATAAGAAACAGTCTACAAGTATTAGACCCACTCTCTGAAGTCATCAAGTATTACTTATTTCAAGAAAATGGCTGTCTTCTGGGTTGTTGCACTGTGTAGTCTGGTAGAAATTTATTGACGTTTCAGACCATCAGGATGATGGAGGCAGCAAGAACTTCTGAAACTTCTACCAGACTACATGGTGCAACTATCCAGAAGACAGCCATCTTCAGACTCTGCCATAAAAACCTCAAATCTTCCTCCTTTCAAGCATTTGCCATGGAAATATAGTGCTGTGCATTAACCAACAAAGACCCAGTTGCTGGTTTGACTACATAACCTTTGTAAAAACATCATAATGGAGAAATAAAGGTATGAAAAAAGGCAAAGAATGAAGAAACAAAGAACACTTGCTGTGGTATGAAGTAATAAAGAGTGATTTTTTCAAGTACGAGTGTACAACAGTTGTATAGGACTGCATACATTAACTCTGAAAATTAAGTTCAAAAATTCAGATTCTTGAATTAGGCTACATAAGGTTAACATTTTAACAGCATGTACACACATAACACTAATATGAAACATTTCTTCTCGACTCACTTCATAAATATGGCCAATAATATGCAGTGTCTGCTGACTTTAAAATTTCAATGCCTTATTTCTGACACCATTCCCAGTCAGAAATGTCATATAAACATAGGTTCAATTCTCAAAGGTTACAGAGTTATGGATATGTGAAATTCAGGATTCACATTCATCCTACACATAATTTTAATTGACTGTATCTTAATTGTATTCTGTTTAATTTCTTCCTATGTGGGTCTATTCTGGCAAGCATTAATGACTCACATGTGGGTGGTTCATACAAGGGATGCTGAAGGGGAGACATCTAAAGACAAACAGCATATATTACAGTGGCTGATCCAGAAATTCTAAGAAATCAGGAAGCAGGAAAAAAGGCTTGAGGAGAGAATGTTTCAACATAGCTCAGAGAACAGGGACAAAATAGATGTGACTGAAGTTCACATTAAGAACTGCCATCTTTGTATAAACCAAAAGCAACTGAATTTCATAACCACTGAAGTATAAAAGGTACAACATTACAGTTTATATTGCATATACTGTGACTGGTAAGTAGGGAAGGGAGACACGTCGTAAGTGGGTATGCATCATTTATAGAAAAGGAAGTCATGCTGCATGTACTGTGATGTTAACACTGTTCAGAACCCACAGATTCCAGGTACAGACAGCCTGGGTTGTGTGTTTCATTAGTGCATATACTGTACATATTGCATTACACAGATTTGATCCAGGTATGTATTATCTGATCATGTAGTATATTGAAGATTTCCGTCTTCTGGGTTGTTGCGCTGTGTAGTCTGGTCGACATTTAACAGGTTAACATCGACCAGACTACACAGCGCAACAACCCAGAAGACGGAAATCTTCATACTCACCGCTGTGAGAACCTCAAGTCTTACATGTAGTATATTATGATAACCCCAAAAAAACAATTTATGATGAGAGGAAAATGTGATGAAAAAATGCAGAGTTGTTATTACTACTCAAAGCAAAAAATCGAGCAGCTGCACCTTGGAGCATCTTGCTCTACAATCAAGAACATAAGGCAAGAAAAGAGAACGAAGGAAAACTCATCCACGTAGCCATCTGGCATCTCCAGGTACGAAAATATAATTTATTGTGATGCATTGTGTGTGGATGGTTTTGACAAATGTGTGCTTAAGAACAACATACATTTTTATTTTCAAGAAAAGAGTTCCAACCATCCTGAATTCAGTATTTAGGGGGAAAAAATACATTTTCATTAGGGTCCAAGTCTTTTGGCAGAGTTGTATAAAGAATAGGATTTAAGAAGAGGAAATACCTGTCAAAATGCAAAATTCTGATTGAGAGGGTGGATACTGTTGAATGGATATCAAAGTATCTTGTTAAAATGAAGAAATATTGGGAACTGGGACACACTGTAGCTCATCAGTTATGACATTTAGAAAGGGATGATATTAGTTACCCAGGCAAATGTAAACTTGAGAAACATACATCATGATCCATGTAGGAGGCATTGGTTTTTTTACCTAAAATGTACAAGTTCTATACAAGACTAGAAGTGCAAGTGATCATCATGACCAAATGAACAGTGCAAATTTTGAGAAATGGATAGTTGAAAAACTTGTTCACAACCTTCCACTTCATGCAGTAATTGTTTTAGATAACACACCTATTACTGCATCCAGGATGAAAAACCACTCTAAGCCTGTGTACTCAAAAGCAACATTATTTTGTAGTTACATAGCAAAGGTGATGACTGCAATGTGATCAAGTGCAAACAAGGCCTTTATAAACTCACTGTTCCATTAAAGCCCAAAGAGAAGGCTTTCAAGATTGACAGCATCTTGTCAGACTATAGGCATATACCTGCTTGACTGCCTCCTTATGGGGTGACATAAATCCAAAAGAACTTACATAGGCTGGAGAAAAAAAAGAATAATAATGGAACAATGTGGCAGCATTATCTTCAGCCTCAGTGAAGGCAGCACTTATTCTGTTGTGAAGATTCAGACTGAAGAGGTTTTAAATCCACCAGAAAATGAGATGGTAAATGTGATTTGCAACAATATTAATCATACTGGCAAAAGACATCTGCTAAAAAAAATCTTTTAGATGTACGAGGTGTGATCGGAAAGTTTCTAGACTGTGTCAATAGAGGGCGAACCGGATGTAGTACGAGCTTCTGCCGCTAGGGGGTGCGGCCTACATTCATAGTGAATCAGTGTGCCAGCCGGCATCATCGAATTAGCATTTGTTTCTTAGTTACGGGCGTTTTGGTAGTGCATTACACCGACCCTCCTGCGATTTCGGAATGGCGTGTGCATCAAATTTTGCCAAAGACTCGCCAAAACGGCTACGGAAACCTATGAAATGCTAAAGCAAGCATTTTGGGAAGTCCGCAATGGGTCGTGCACAAACTTTTGTGTGGCATTCACGTTTTAAAAATGGCCGAACCTCTGTCGATGATGACGAGCGTTCTGGACGACCATCTTCGAGCACAACGCCCGAAAATGTTACGAAGATCGACGTCGTACCATCAACAACTTGTGCGACATTGTTGGGATAGGCTATGGGACCTGTCAGCTGATTCTAAAGGAAGAAGCAGAATCGACTTCTCGTTTGTCAGGAGCTCAAAGATCTTGCAAGAACCGACCCCAACTTCCTTTCTAAGCTCCGTGTGACTTCTTCCTCTTCCCAAAGATGAAAATTCAGCTAAAGGGAAGGAGATTTGAGACGATAGAAGAGATTCAGGCAGAATCGCAGATGGTGCTTGACAGGCTGACAAAGAAAGATTTCCAGGGATGCTTCCAGGCTTGGCAGCGGCGCTGGGATCGTTGTGTTCACTCCCAGGGGAACTACTTCGAGGGTGATGGATGAATTTAATACCTGAGATAAGTGGATAAGTGTACGGGTTTTTATACGCGCAGTCTGGAAACCTTTCGATCGCACCTCGTATCATAACAAGAGAGAGAAATAAAACCAAAATTAATGGATAATTCCTTGTAAGTCATAAAGCACTGAACATATGCAGGAATGGGAAGACAAAATATCTTTAAAATACTACAGATATAGAGTTACTAAAGAACAGATCAAATGGGACAATATTATATGGTGAGGATGAGATTAGAGTGAGAAGATGGGAGAAAAATTTCACCAGAAAACATTTTAGCAACAGTCAAACCAACTAAAATGGATATGACATAAAAACAATACTAACCTTGATTGAGATTACAAAATGGCCTCCATTCTTTAGAAAATATTGGGAGTTGAGGGCAACTATTCTAGCCTGATCAGGCTGAGCCACATCGGCAAACACCGTATCCACCATTCCAACAAGCATCCGATATTTGTGAGGGTGACGTGCATCCTCTATAATAGGGATAATGTTGGTCCTTTTTTTAGCCATGTTGAGCAGATCACGGCCTGATCTGTGTGAGAATTCCACAGCATAAACTAGTCCTTCCTGAATGACAGGGGGAGATAACAAGACATAAATTAACAACATGACAGTATGTTCACACTGTAACACAATCTACAACTTCAGTATAACCCTAGTTAGTTCCCTTAAGAAATAATAAATTTATAGGCAGTTTTCAACAGGGCTGTGAGTTGTTAAACAAAACCTCTGACTCCTCAATTTTTAAATCTCTCACTCCTTCATAGAAGCTCAATATGTATTAATAGTAAACCTACTAAAATGGTAGTTGGTACCATAAGACATTTCATCACCACCACATGAATCATCAGGCTACATGGCTCACATGGTAGTAAAAGTGTTAAAATAGTATTTTCGTAAGATTTTATATCGAGGTTGGAGTCAGTACATTTTTACCGACTCTGACTCCACCTAAAACTGCTTCCGACTCCACAGCTATGGTTTTAATGCAAATATCTTCATGCTTTACTGCATACTAAATGGAAGAATCTTGTAACACATGTTACAAATCTAAAGTATCATGCTTCCACTTCAAAAGTCTGCTAATCAACTGTCAATGCAGCTCTCATCCTATATAGAAAGTATTTATCAACCCTTTGTGGTCCCTTTTAAATACCACTAAGCTGTATAACTACTATTATGAACTTGTTTGATTTTCTTTTATAACTTGCATAAAATGGAAGAAACATTGCTAAATATGGTGAAATATGTTCTGAGAGATCACAGTTCATCTTGTTTGAATACTGACCGTGTGAAATATTTTTCACTGACTGTACCACTATCGCTAGTAAGATGTGTAATAAGTGGTGCCTTTCTGCTTCCTGTCATTCGGTAGAGAATAAAGCAAGTCCAAGGAGGTAGATATGACTTTGGCGACGTCTAAACATCTCTTATTGCATGCAGATATACGATGTATAAGCATTGGATTTCTTAGTATCAGAGCTATGCTTCCTTTCGCGCTGATTGTGTTCAAAAGATCAAGACTAAGTTTGACACCATAAAAGTGAAACAGATCACAAACTGTAAACGATGAAGTCACTACACATACAGAATGCTTGATAAGAAGACGAATGAATATGCATATGTCGGCGGTAGAGTGCTCTATGGGTAAACATTAATTTAGAAAATATAATTTCCTACTAGGAATATGGGATATTTGTTTTATAACTTTATCACATATAAATTACTTCTATTCTAAGTAAATATGACAACTACACACCCGATGGTTTTCCTTCACTATATGATGTATAGCAAAACACTTTGTGTGGAGTACTGGCTTCTTTGGACAGGTGTCAGGATAAGACGACGTTACTCTCCTACCTTCTTTCGCTATTATAAGGTACACACAGTCTTACCAGGAAACCTAGGATAGAACTAGTGCAAAGAAGAAGGCTTGAATGATATGGTGACACTGTTTGCCAGCCTCAGTTTGACTCCAGATCATGTAAAAAATTCGTAAAATTTGTGGCAGACTCAGTCCGACATTGGAACGGAACTCAGATTTTTAAATGTCGGACTCAGTCCGACATAGGATCACAAAGGGTTAAAATACAAAGAATACTACAGAAATTAAAGAAACAGTGACAAATATATATGGAACTAACAGAAAAACTCGCAGATAATTCTTCTGTCAAAGACAGAATACAAGAAAAGGATTCATTTAACTCACTGGTCCAACAACATCAGATACATGTGACACGGTGGTTCCAGATGCAGCTCCCAAGTAAAGAACCTTGCTACCAGGTGACATATAAATCTGATCCACACCTCCCAGGATTGCAGCAGCCAACTTTGATCGAAAGGGATTCCATACACGATACTCTATCTTATTTTCACCGTCCTGCAAGAAACATGCAAACATTTAACAAACCCCATATTGTCATATATGGTCTTTCTTGAAAAGTTAATGGGCAGGTTAGGTAATTCCCAGCTTTTATGGAATAAGGCATCATTAGCCTGTTCAAACAGTCTGCCAATAAAGCCTATCCAGTTTATATTCTCACACCGTATATATCCAAATTCAATTCCAACAGCATCCTCCTCCTTATGCTGAGGGCAACTAACTGGCTGTCCCTTGAAGTTTTCAGATAATAATTGTATTTATACACATTTCTCATCCTCCCATGCATGCTACATTTCCACGCCTTGATTTAATCAATCTAATAATACTGCATGAAGAGTACAAATGATGAGGCTCTTAATTATTTCAGTTTCTTCATCCTGTTACTTCTTTCTTTGTTCCAAAAATTCACCTCAGCACTTTATCCTCAAACACCCCCAATCTACGTTCTTTCCTCAGAGATATACTATGTATCACATCCATGTACAACATGCAAACATTTACTTTCTGAAACACAAAACGTTCTGTTCCTTCAAGCTTCAAATCCTACTTTAAGCACCTTTCCTGTATTTAATCAGTATCATTTGTTTCATATTGTAGCAGGATGGAGGCCTCTACACTTACATCTTTATTACATTCCATGGATCCATAAGTTAGATGTGGAATAAGTCATAATAATACAATACATATTATACATATTTCAAGTACAGTTCATAATATAAAATTTCACATACTTTCAACAAAGGGTTCACATAAAGCAGTGATATGTTATAAATATATCCACCCATTACATACAGTAGATAAATCCTATTATCCATTTATATTATAGGAAGACAAGAGAACCTTAAATGATTATGACTTATTTGTAAACATTATAAACTCATCAACAGAGTAAAAGGAGTGTATAACTAAGTATCATTTTAGTGGTACATTAAATTGTGCCTATTTATTTAGTAGATCTACAAGACTTGATGGTAAACTGTTAAAAATGTTAATGTTTACATAATACCCTATGCACTTTCTGAAAGCATAAGAGGTTGTAAATTGGTCTATGACGCTAATTCTTATTCCTTGTGTTGACAATGTGTACAGCAGAATTAATTTTAAAACATTCTTGGTTTATTTACAATGAAGTTCATTAATGAGAATATGTATTCACATGGAAAAGCTGAAATCTCTGATCTCTTAAATAGACTACTACATGAATTTTTTGGTTTCAATTTAACAAGTTCCTTTTGTACAGTGCATATCTTTTTGCTGTTAGATGAATTACTCCAAAAAAGTATCCCATACTTCATTAAGGAGTGAAAATGGGCAAAGTAAACACACTTTCTGATTATCCACTTGGTTCCAATCATATATTTTTCTGGAAAATTAAGAACCCCAGATAATCCATAAAAATGAAAAAAATACACAAATGTGACAAACACATAAGTTGTAACAGGCACACTTCTTCAGCTTTAAAACAAGTATTTAACGAGGCACCCTCTTGGAAATTAACCTGTGTAACAAGTCATGGCAGAAAAATACACTCATATTGTACATAACCATAACTGTTACTTACTTCCACTGATATTCTCTTTTCTCCATAGACAGCTTCTCCTGGTACCATATTTAATGTAACAAGAGCATCCTCCTTCCCTCTTGCAATGAACACACCCTCATGACGGTGAGGCTCAATAATCACATTCTTGCCACCTTTAAATCCTCCTATAAACAAGTACGTGGAGATTAAAAACAGTATACTTGCAAGAATATTGCAGAAGCCACAAAGACATCTGTGTAAGATATAATGCCAATCCTTGATCATTCAGTTACTCACTTAGGGAAGCACAATGATTTCATAAAATTAAATAAATACTAATATATTTCTCGGTAGTTTCATGTCATAGCCAGCACTGCATTTTGATTTGGCAGAACTCCTGTTTACTATATGATCTACCCACTGCTCTAACATAACTCCACATGTGACCTTCAGAGCACCAATTCTGCCCACTCCCCCTTGCCACCAGTCTGTGACATTGTTCTGAACATAGAAATCACTCAAGGATACAGCACAGACTTCATATTTAAGGGAACCATGTGATTGTTTGGTTTACTAATTCCGAGAATGACAATTTTCATAAAAGCATTTTCAAATGTTTTGGCCAGGAGACAATTCAATGTTCATATTATCTAATGTGTAACATTATACTTACCACCTCCACGTCCTCGTCCTCCACCTCCTCCTCGGCCTCTTCCACCAAATCCCCCTCGTCCTCCACCACGTCCACCAGGACTTCTGCCAAAGCTGCTTCTACCTCCACCACCTCTCCCTCCACCGCTATCTCGCCCACCACGAAAACTACCACCACGAAAACTACCACCACGAGGAGAAAAACCTGAAACAAACCATTCACTTTACAAGAAACATAACCTCTAACACAACCAAATGGCTTACTGCTTTTTCCATCTGATGAAGATCAATAGTGGCACATTATATGGTGGTGAGAATTTCAAATGATTCTTGAACACATAGTTTTAAGAGTAGCACTGATGCTAAATTTCTAAAACAACTGAGATCTGATACATTCACTGTAGTAAAAATGTAGACTGCAGCACTGATGGTTATAAGACACTATGTAGTCTTGTAGGTGGCTATCAATGTTTCAGAAGAACATACTGTCTCCAACTTCCACCCTGAAGAAGATCACAGTTACTAGATAATCTACCCCAAATAATCAATTCTCACTCCAAGCCCATTTCTTCGTTGATGAAACTAGTATTATTATTTATCACTCTGATAGCAACTACTTTCTGAATTCCATTAATGATGTCTATGTTGACCTGGACAATTGGTTTAAAACCAATAAACTCACCTTAAATTCTCACAAGACAGATTTAATTAAATTTGCTAAGAAAAAAATATAAATTTTAATATAGCTTATGAAAATAAAACTGTAGAAGTATTAACAACTAAATTCCTTGGTTTACAAATTGATAAAAACTTAAACTGGAAAAGCACATTCAATATTTAATCCCCAAACTAAGTTCAGCATGCTTTGACATGAGGAAAGTCACACCACTATTGAAAGCAGATACTTTAAAATTAGTTTACTTTGCTTATTTCCAATTCATCCTGTCACATTGAATTACCTTCTATGGAAATACAACAGACAGCAAGAGAGTATCTAACATAAAATCATTATTAAAATAATGGCAGGTGTTTAATGAATATCTTGCGGAGAACTGTTTAGGGAATGTTATATACTCCCCCTTGACAGTAAATTCCTACTCTCATTACCATATTTTATTGTGGACAATATAGAGGAGTTACAGACTCTTATATACACAAAGCATAAGCATGATCACCATCAGCCTAGCACCAACCTCACTGTATATTAAAAAAGTGCTTATTATGAAGAAATCAAATTGTTCAGTACTTCTCCAGACAGCATTAAAACTTTCAATGATATGAAAGTATTTAAGCCAGCACTTTTATTTTTTCTTCACTCCCACTCTATAGAAGAATGTACTTCAATTCAAAATTATTAAATACTGCAAATATTTATGTAAATAAATGTAACAGGCATGCAATTATGACTTTGTTTTGGTATTTTATTGTAGTAAGTGTTCATAAATGTTAAAAATTAATAGATCGAAGGAAGCAAGAAAAATTTCAATGGTTGCAGGACCAAAGCAAAACAAATATGAATAATCTATGTAATGTGTAAGCTAGTAGAACCTTTAGGAATAAGAAAAGGGAATACCTGAAGGGCAAAATTATTTAACTTGAGACAAATAGTAAGGAAAAAAATTTCAGAGACCTGTACAGAGGGATTAATAATTTTAAGAAAGGATATCAACATCAGACTTATTAGTAAAGGATGATAATAGCAATTTGCTTGCAGATCCAATAAAAATTTTGAATAGGAGGAAAGATTTCTTTAGAAAAAATGTTCATGAGACTGAGGATGTTAGACAGATTAAAATACACACAGCTGAACTGTTAGTGCCAGAACCTAGTTTAGATGTAGTTGAAAATTTATAAATCTCCAGGTATTGATCAAATTCCAGCAGAATTAATTGAAGCAAGTGGCAATAGATGGCATATGAAGATCCACAAGCTTATACTGTCAATTTGAGATAAGGAAGAGATGCCACATGAATGGAAGGAATCCATAATTATTCCTATTCATAAGAAGGTGGACAAGACTGAGTGTGGCAATTACCAAGGAATTTCTCTGCTATCAACATCATACAAAATTCAATCAAACATTCTTTTGGCAAGATTAACTCCATATGCGAATGAAATTATAGGGAATCATCAGTGTGGGTTCAGATGAAACAGATCAACGGTTGATCAGATCTTTTGCATTTGTCAGATACTAGAGAAAAAATGGGAGTTCAGTGGAACCATACATCAATTATTTATAGATTTCAAAAAAGCCTATGACTCTGTGAAGAGAAAAGTGCTATATAATATTCTTATTGAATTTGGTATACCAAAGAAGCTGGTAAGTCTAATAAAAATGTGCTTAAATGAAACCTGTAGCAAAATTTGAGTAGGTAAATATGTATCTGAGTCATTCTTCATTAAGAACGGTCTAAAACAAGGAGATCCTTTGTCTCCCTTGCTCTTTAACTTTGTGCTAGAATATGCCATCAGGAAGTCCAAGATAGGCAAGAGGGCTTGCAATTGAATGGGACACATAATCTATTAGCATATGCTGATGATGTTAATTTATTGGGGGATGATATAAATACAATAAAGAGGAACGCAGAAGTTTTACTAGAGGCTAGTAGACAGGTGGGGCTAGAAGTAAATTCAGAAAAAACTAAGTGCATGCTAGTATCTCGTCATCAGCAGACAGGCGGGCAAAATTATCTTAGGGTGGCTAATAAATCCTTTGAAAGTGTTACAAAGTTCAAATATTTGGGAACAACAATAACAAATCAAAATGATACTCATGAGGAAGTTGGGAGGAGACTAAATTCCGGAAATGCTTGCTACTTCTCAGTTCAAAATATTTTGTCTTCCCGTCTGATTTCTAAGAACCTGAAAATTAAAATATACAAAACAATAATTTTGCCTGTTGTTTTGTATGGGTGCGAAACATGGTCTCTCACTCAGAGGGAGGAACACAGATTGCAGGAGAGAAGACAATGGGGCATGGAGAAAACTGCATAATGACGAACTTAAAAATTTGTACTCCTCCCCCAGTATTGTCAGGGTAATGAAGTCGAGAAGAATGAGATGGGTGGTGCATGTAGCGCACATGGATGGGACAAGAGGTGTGCACCGGGTACTGGTTGGGAAGCCTGAGGGGAAGATACCGCTGGGGAGACCTAGACGTAGATGGGAGGATGATGTCAGGTGGGATCTATGGGAGATAGGAGTTGAAGGAGACTGGATTTTGTTGGCCCAGGAAAGGGTCCGGTGGAGGGCTTTGGTTAATTCGGTGACCAACCTTCAGGTTCGGTAAGCCATCTAGTTGGTTAGTTAATTAGTTAGTTGGTTAAGTGTTCATATTCATATTATGACATATTCCACATCCTTGATCTGTGAAATGTAAATAAATTCTATTCCTACTGACATGGGCCATCCTTACAGATAATGAAACAGGTATTTTTAAAACCGGAAATAAACCTATTCCTTGTATGTGACAAAATACAAGCAAGAAGCTACATTCAATTTGTATGTTTAATATCAGTTTTGCATTGGTATTACTGTATTTGTACTAACTACATTCATATTACAAGTTCCGGATCCTTAGCTTATGCTGTTAAGGATCTATAAGATGTATATTAATTATGTGTTCCTCTTTCTATTCCCTCTTCCGTCCTACAAACACTATAGAATCTGTACACTTTTAAACAAATAGCATTCAAATAAGAAAAATCACAGGCTACAACAAACACATGACTTATTAAAGCTTGTAAAAATCTTACCAGGTCTACCCATATTTTAACTTCTTAACTTATAACCTATAACTTCCAACGTAACACAAACATGCATGCGGCTACTGAGACACTCGCACATTGATTGTTCTTTGTTTTATTGCGTAGCGCGTTTCGATCACAGAGAGAAAGTCCACAGAATAGATTAGAATTTATTTACATTCCATAGGTCCTTCATAGGCCTAAGCCAAAGATGCAGAACAGGTCATAGCAGAAACACAATAATTGTTTCTAGTATAAATATAAATACATGGTTATAACAGCTATTGACAGATTTTTGGAACTACAGTATTACAGCAAAAGTACATGTTTGGTCGTCGTCGTCACAGACAATCGAATTAAATAAAAAGGATAAAAAGCACACAATGTGCATATTTCAGTTTTTACAACATATCTCTCTCTGAGTTTGTGTTCTCGAATTGTACCGACGACAGTTACCACAGCCTACAAGAGCAGCTTTTATCTGGGGAATGAAGGGATTTTCTTTTGCAGATCTTGTGGTGGAATACGTATATAGTCATACACGTCGTAAGGGGGCTCAGTAATTCGCGTTTGTCCATTCGAGATTAGTCATTTTCTCTGTATAATAAAATTCACTCCACAGTTGATTACTCTACCATACCCTTTGATTTAAGAGTTACTCCATTCCGATGCGCTGGTGGTAGGTAGCAAAAGTTGGACTTCTAGGTCCTATATTAGGAAGGGATCTTTTTGACATTTCGTAAGCCAATCTCGACATTGTGTTTTTTCTCATGCTAGAAACTTTGTTGAGGAAGGAAACTTTGACGCTTTCTAAGGTGGTGAAGTTTCTGAGGTTGAAATGTTTTCGTATTAGATCTTGGACGTGTGTGAGGATTGGCGTTGTAGAGTTTAATCACTGCTTTTCATTAAGCCTTTAATTTCTTACATGACTGCAATGACCGAAGCTTTTATGTATGTGAAGCCTGTGGTTTGCACCATTGTGCCAAGGTACCTAAAGAAGCTGACCATTTCGAGTTTGTCCCCCTTGGACTTTTCGTATTATCTGTGCTATATACTCCGTCACTGCAGTTTTTCCTCTGAAACTAAGTAGCGTGATTTTGTACGCATATTGTTTTATTCTCGCAGCTTGTCGAAGGCTCTTTGGAACTTGTAACAACGACGAATATAAAAACTTCCAATTTATCTGTGTAGGATATCGATACGAGAAATGACGTTCATTGAAAGTGAAGAACGACAGCAGCAGTTATTAAATTGTGAAAGCGACCTTGCAGACTTTGCAGTTTTTGCGAATCGTGTGACTGATTTCTGGTTAAGTGGAACATATTAACATGGTGTTGAGATGAAAGTGCTTAGCAATTTATTACTTCTATAACATCATCTTACACAATCTACTGCAGTGTCAGTAACTGTGTCAAAAATATTGTATTTATTGATTTCACTGTTACCATATTTTAAGAAATCGGTCGACCTACTTTTTGTTACCCATGAACGTAAATTTTAAATGTTAGCAGAGATGAATAGTTCATTTATTAAGCACGACGCTCCGGAAAAGAAAGAAAATATAAAAATTGGATCAAGAAAGAGCCAGGTAAGAAGCTTCGACAAATTGTGGTGCTTTCATTAGGTAATGCCAGTCATGGTTCTACTTTTTTTTTTTTCATAATCATCTGGCACATTTATGTGTGTTGCCTACGCCGTAAGGTATGCAACACACAACACACAAATGTAAGGCTTACGGTGCTGCCTTGATTTATTATGAATACACTGTTCAAAATTGCTTTTTGACTTATTGTTTCAATAAATTTATAACAGCTGTGGACACTAGTGCCATTAAAATCTGAAAATGTAACAAAGACAAATTTTGGGGTGTTGTGTGTTTTTAAATGTAGCGTTGTTTAGTGTGCATTATTATTGTTATATTTAATGGTATTAAAAAATTGATGTTCTGTGTGGTGACGACAAAAAATAGTGATCATCTGTGTTTTGTTGCATATCTACTCTGATGAGAGAGGCAGCAGGCTCCTCCAAAACGTTAGTAACCCGAAAGATAAAAGTCTAAATGAAACAGTATTATACTGCAAGTGTTTTTGTATTATTTGTAATAATTATATTAACATTTGCTCATGCTGGCATGATTTGTAGTTAATTATTTTACAGTTATAATGTATTAATAGTAAATTTGGGAATAATTTAATTAAAGAACTTCACAGTTATTAAGACCTTTCTTCATTTCAGTTAGCTGTTATACAAACCAAATTTGTTATTGAGTGCTTGAAGGAATGGACTCCTGAAAAAACATATGAAATAGGTATGTAACCCATTATATATAATAGTATAATTGAAATAAACTCTACCATATACATTGGAAATTGTTTTAAAATTTGTTGGTTTGTGATTTATTGTATGTTTTTGTTGCAGTTAAAATGTCAACTATAGGTGATAAAATTTTAGACAAACCTTTGCCAAAAATTGGTGAGAAAAGTTTATTTACCAAAGAATTAGAGATTGCTTTGGAACAACAGGATGTTGATTTTGTGATTCACTCACTAAAGGATTTACCCACAACATTGCCAGATGGCATGTGTATAGGGGCAATTCTGAAGTAAGTAAAAGTGAAGAAACAGTTGTATGGACATTTGTATCATACATATTTTAACTATAAAATGTGAAGCAGACATACTTGCTTCACTTGCTGCCTCAAAGTAAGTTGTGTTGTTCCTGCAGCAAGTGTACCATGCCTAGTGAGAAATCATTAATTGCAGTAATTTTGTACCAAAAATTAAAGATCCATCCTAATTTATTTTATTAACATTATTACTATTATTATAATAGTGAGGAATGGCAAGAATACGAACACAAACAGAATTTTAGTGGGGAAACTGCATAAAGCAGCTACTTGAGAGGACTGAGAAGGAAATGGAAGGATAGCATTATTATGGATTTTAGGTTACAAGGATGGAAGGTGAATGGGAATTGATTAAGATTCTGTCTAATGGCAATGTTGAAACTTCAGCGTCCGCTTACAGAAAGTTAGTTACATTATTGAAGGAAATTCAGTTCACCTACTCTGTGGGTCCAGGAGAATGAACTAATTTCAATATAGCTCATTCTAATGGACCCCAGAGATTAGGTGCCCTTACTCTTCACCACACCTGAAGATGAGGACAGATCCAGTCCTCAAAACTTGTAATTTTATGTCGGAGGATGGATAAAGATTAAAACCCCAACAATCCAGATTGTGTTCCACCATCTTAACCTAGTTAAGTAGGTTAAATAAGTTATATACATTGGCTAAGTAGTTATGAATAAGAGTATGAAGATGAAGATGGAACAAACAATATTTACAGTATTAGTTTTAACTATTAACTGTGAGGCTACAGCTTATACTTTTTAAAAATAATTACTTTGTTTTGTAATTCTTAATTTTAATTTTGTAATACATAAAGACAATAGAAATTCACATATATAATTCTGCTTCAGAATAAAAAATTATCTATAAGGGCCCCTGAAGGAGACCCTGAATGATTGGAACATGTTGCCCAAAGTTTAATTTTACATTGCTAATAATATAAATATGACACGAAATCCCCATAAAAGAAGAACAAAACAATTTCCTCAGCAGGAAAGGTAATGGCTACTGACTTAGTTGATTCAGGTAGACATAGACAAAGGGAGCCATCCATTGTGAGGTGTACACTGTTAGCCTGTAGTCATAAGCCAAATGCAGCAGGGGAGGTGAAAACATGACTCCAACAAACCCTAGAGAACTTCTGCCTACAAGGAATACAGGCCCTCGTTTCCTTAGAAAAGGATGAAGACTGTAGAAAAGTAGTGTTTGTAAATAAGGTGTGTAAGTATCTGTATGCCAAATTTCATGTTTTCTATAATTTTTTTGCTGAGAAGAAAGTGTGGGGCAACACTTTTTGAGTGATGCTTTTATTTACAATATGGCAGGGAAACACAAAAGGCTTAAGTCCATAGTTCGCATCAAATAATGTTGGTAATGTATCTACATGTCTTGGAAGTAAGAAAATTAATATTTATAATCTCTCTCTTGGTTTTTAGGCGAGAAGATCCACGAGATGCACTTGTTTTGCACCCAAAACATGTGGGGAAAAGTCTAGAAACGTTACCAAAGGGCAGTGTTATAGGTAAGCAAAATGAACACGTTACTATTTTATTTTAAGTGTGTGTTGTCATGTGAAGTTATGTTGGTCCCCATGCCGGGAATCGACCCCGGGCCTCCTGGGTGAAAGCCAGGTATCCTGGCCACTAGACCACATGGGAGACCCAATGCATTCCTGTGACACAGTGTTTGTCTTGATTTTTCAGGAACAAGTTCATTGAGGCGGACAGCACAGCTCAACAGAAGGTACCCAGACCTCAAGGTTGAAAGTATTCGGGGTAACATCAATACAAGACTGGATAAGTTAGATAATGGTGATATATTTGCAGCTGTAGTCCTTGCATCTGCTGGATTATCAAGAATGGGGTGGGAGAAAAGGATAAGTCAGGTGATTTTTGAAATGTCAACTCTCATAAATGTAGCCGACAATTGTATTTATTCTTTTGAAGCTTGTGGAGGTAGTATGCAAACATTATATTTTACAATTAAATTATAAGAAAACATATGGAAATTATAGCATTGATGAGCATGGGACTAATCATTTGTTGAGCATTATAAAGGTATATGAATCTAATGTGCTGGTCTAAAGCTCTTCCCATTCCCTACATAGAGATAACAAAAACTTTGATTGAGGGTGTTTTTTATAATGATCATAAAAATTTAATATTGTTTTCATATTTAGATTCTCTGTTTGAATGAAGAAGAACCAGTTTAATGATTTTGTAATTTTCCCACAGGTTGTAGAAAAATACAGTTCCCTATTTTAATTAACTGTTATGTAACATTGTAGTATGCAGAGAATGAAATGGTAACAGTTCCATGCTGTACTTCCAGAAATTGGAAGCAGAAGAGTGGTTATATGCTGTGGGTCAGGGAGCCCTGGCAGTAGAGTGTAGAGAAGATGACTTTGCAACTCTCAGACTTCTTCAACCATTATTTCATGGAACCACAACTTTCCGGGTGCTTGCAGAAAGAAGCTTCTTGCGTACACTTGGTGGAGGTTGTTCAGCACCAGTTGCTGTTAAGTCTGAACTAATTGGGCAGGATCTCTCTCTCACTGGGGCAGTATGGAGTTTGAATGGCAAAAAAATGCTCAAACACTCATCTTCATGTAGATTACAATATAGGGAAGAGGACGAAGATGGAGAACCGCCAAGGTGAATATGAGATTTGTGTGTTCACAGTGGTGAGTATTCATATTGCAGTTTTCATGGTTCTGGGTTGAGACATTGTGGTTTCTGATGAAGGTGGAGGCAGCATTTCTCCAAAATATTGATAACTACCTACAAGACTAAATTGTGTCACAATTCTGATGACCACAATCTGAGCATCGTGATGAACATTTTGTAAGAATTACTAAAGGTTTCTCTGTAGTGTGTTGTATCACTTTCATGTATGAAGAGCAGAGAACTTTATAAGGTAATTCAGTACCACATTCATTTATTAAATAGGTCAGGTTTGAAGTTTAGTCAGTACCCAGTAACCATAGCTACATTTCCAAAATGCATACATAGAATCGTTCAGTTTTTAATATTATTTCTTGAAAAAAGGTGTCTTAAGAGAGCCAAATGCATTTTCGGCTAGGTAGCATTGATTTAGTTGTGCTGCCAACAGTCTTGCAGATACCATATTTTTAAATACCATAATGGTATCATTAAATTTTGCATGTACAGTACCATTCACCATAAGAACTTGAAGTTTGTATTATCTTAATATATAAAATTCAGTTTGTTTGTCCAGTTTTTAAGTGAAGTATGTCCACATGTATGTACACCTGACTTCAGCATTGCTGAATACCAGTAAAGTGTCAGGCATGTTAGACTTTCCTTCACATCAAGAGAAGTTAAAGCTTAATTGTGAAGCAAGTGGGTGGAGGTAATGTAGTTAATGCCTGATGTTTGGACAAATTAGTATCTCAGTTATAGACATATAACTCTGGCAGTCTTGAAACATTCACAGAGAATGGACAAGCCAACATCACGTTGGGTGATCAGACTTCCAGAGAACTGCTGTCTTCATCATCAGGGTTGATGTGGGGAATTTATCACTGATGGAAATTTTACAGTTATTAAAATGACATTTAAAAAGTGGGATCCTCAATTTATTCTTCAGACACTAACATCCACATACTTTCTCTTCAGTGGATATTTCTACAACCAGTAATCTTGAGTAGCAGAGATCACTACTTATACTGGTAATGGTCATTTATGTCATGGAACATTTTCAACAACCTACACTTCACATATCTCCCAAAAGCCTGACAAGTTGGTATTGACTCTACTGTCTGATCATCCAGTGTGAAAATTAGGAAGAGGCATCATATTGACAAACTAATAAAAATATCAGGAAGAAGAAACACATATCTTTGTGTGTGACAGGAAAAGATTAGAAGATGGCATCTTACAGTTTATGATCGAGTTGTGTCTTTGCTGGCAATTATATTACAGCTTTTACTTGTTTTTGCAGTTATGCATACATGAACATAAATTCATTCTGAACTGTACATATCCCCCCCATGTAAATTAACATCTAATTATTACTTTAGTTATTAGTTTCTTTGAAATCTTTTTTTTTTTGGGGGGGGGCCATGCTCCTGAAGGCACATGTTTTAATGACTTGCTATCACTGGTATAGACCACATGGTTCCAAAAATATCTACAAGATATCCAAATAAGCAAATTCTTAAAGTTTTGTGACCAATTATTGGCTGACATTTATTGCTCTAACAAAAGTGGAGTTGTCAAGTGGTGTATTGTACAAGAATATTATTTTTCCTTCCTCCAAATGTGATATAAAGGTATGAAAAACATTATACAGGAAGTGTTGCATTGTTGAATGAAAATAATCAAGAAAGGAATCTGGAAGGACAAAGTTTGAAGTAAATAAATTCTGTTGTGTTATCTAGGAAGTGTCCCTACCGAATGCCGAAGTTATTCTGTGGTATATCACCAGGGAACTTGACATACCGAGATCTGGAAGAAGCAGAGAAATTGGGTGAAGATGTAGCATATCAGTTGGTGAAAGATGGAGCACTAGATATAATGAATGAAGCAAGAAATCACAATGAGACCGCAGCAAGTTAAATTCCACGCAGGTAATAGTGCTTGATGTATACAGAATGTCCCAAAAAGATGTGTACAAGTTATAATACAGAGTATTAATCTTGTCGGTCAGTTTCTGACCGCTGCCAGCTCCACAAAGCTAACGGTGGTCATTTTGAACACCTACACTAAATTTGCTAGTTTACTAAATGCCAGTGCTGACATATCTAATGGTTTAGTTTATTAAAATATCTATATTTTATTCATTAATGTGTATATACAACTTTTTGGGACACTATACACGCACAAATATGCACACATTTTTCATCAAAGCATCTCTGTGTCTGTCCTGTATTCTGCTCATTATTCAAAATTATGAGTTTTCCTCATCAGATTTTCAAATAATTTTATCTAATAGCTGAAAATGTAAGCCACAGTTGAACATTATGAATGAAAAGTTCCTTCAGGCTCACATTTTATCATATTGTAACGTGGGTCGGCGTTGCGACCTGGATTGTCAACCCTGATTTATTTACGTCAAATTAAATCAGTTACAGTGGTCTGCACATACAGTCAACTCTATACCACAACAACACACTTCATGTCTCTGTTCTCTGCACACACACACTCTGTCCTCCGAGTCTATCTGGTCCCTCGAGTTCGGCGCTCTTCACACTCTTCGCTTACACATCGGCCCCTAGCACCCCACTGGACACATGCTGGCTCCTTGGCCGCCACGGTCCACGTACCCAGTGCCTGCTCACGCAGCCAACTCAGCGTTGGCCCGTAGCACCCCACTGGACACAACCAACCAACCAACCAAAAAAGCTAACTGAGGACGGAGTCCTGCGCAAGCGCAAGCATCGTCCCTACCTAGGTGACACCATACCTGCGCACGAGGCGTATTGCTGGAAATGGTACACGGTCTTAACTACATAGTTACCTTACCTTATCTTACATTTCATTACATTACATTACTTTACATTACATTCATCTACCACAGACCCATCTTAAGCGTAACTAATTCAAGTTAAATAAACAAAGTCTTAATCAAACTTTACTCAATTGTAAAGCAGGTATGACGTATTTACGTCAAATTATCCGGAACCATGGTTCCACTACAACTTTTTAAATTTCCTTCAGTGCGTTCTCTTAGAGGTACGTTTATTCGAACATAATTCTTCATTAAGATAGTCTTCTAGTGTGATGAGCAAAATCACAGAACCATTCATTATTAGGTATCTTTTCCTCACATACGTTGCTACATTTATCGCAATTGTCACATAATATTCCATTTCTAACTACTTTTTTACTCTTGCCACACTTATTATCCATTAAATTGTTACAGCATAATGCAACAATACACCCACTTTCTGCCATGTTCACTAACTCGGTTATTGCAACGCCCAGAACCAACTATAACCTTCGAGGACAAAATGCTGCGCTGGATAGAACAGATTTTCGGGCAAGAATGCACGGCTGTCGTACCCAAGAGCTGCTCCACAACTGACATAGTCTGGATCCTGCTCAATGTGTGTTTCAAACTTTACGTGTTCTGGGTACGTACAAGGTCGCTCTGTCTGACTGATTGTGGCCTTATATTATTGTTCGTACTGTTAATACCACATTTCACCTCATTTTTCCAACAGCAGACAGGGTACAAGTGTAAATGTCATTTTCCCTTTGTTCCAGCTTATTGTACGAGACATCAGAGGGCGGTGCCTGTTGATGAAGGCGAAGATAGAACGCTATTTTCGACCCTTGGAAGGGAAGCGTAAGGAAAAAACATTGGCTATGAATGTGGTAAGTGTGGAGAGCCCTTGGTGGCTATAATGTATTCTCTGTCTAACTTTTCCGTCTAATACCAAATTTAGTCAAAATCAGTCCACTCACAACTCAACCAGATGTAAAACTGTTCTATATTTTTCAACTATGATATAAACACTGAATTTAATTAAGATTTTTACACTAGTAACTTTATTGTAACAGAATTATGAATGTTGTGTTTCTCTGGTGCTAGAATTTCAATCTGGAGCAGAAGACAGAGTCTCAAGACAACAGGCGTTGCATAATCTTCTTCCAGCCTCTCGGCCTGTTGTCTTGAGACTCTGTCTTCTGCTCCAGATTGAAATTCTAGCACCAGAGAAAAACAACATTCATAATTCTGTTACAATAAAGTTACTAGTGTAAAAATCTTAATTAAATTCAGTGTTTATATCATAGTTGAAAAATATAGAACAGTTTTACATCTGGTTGAGTTGTGAGTGGACTGATTTTGACTAAATTTGGTATTAGACGGAAAAGTTAGACAGAGAATACATTATAGCCACCAAGGGCTCTCCACACTTACCACATTCATAGCCAATGTTTTTTCCTTATTCTTCCCTTCCAAGGGTCGAAAATAGCGTTCTATCTTCGCCTTCATCAACAGGCACCGCCCTCTGATGTCTCGTACAATAAGCTGGAACAAAGGGAAAATGACATTTACACTTGTACCCTGTCTGCTGTTGGATAAATGAGGTGAAATGTGGTATTAACAGTACGAACAATAATATAAGGCCACATTCAGACAGAGCGACCTTGTACGTACCCAGAACACGTAAAGTTTGAAACACACATTGAGCAGGATCCAGACTATGTCAGTTGTGGAGTAGCTCTTGGGTACGACAGCCGTGCATTCTTGCCCGAAAATCTGTTCTATCCAGTGCAGCATTTTGTCCTCGAAGGTTATAGTTGGTTCTGGGCGTTGCAATAACCGAGTTAGTGAACATGGCAGAAAGTGGGTGTATTGTTGCATTATGCTGTAACAATTTAATGGATAATAAGTGTGGCAAGAGTAAAAAAGTAGTTAGAAATGGAATATTATGTGACAATTGCGATAAATGTAGCAACGTATGTGAGGAAAAGATACCTAATAATGAATGGTTCTGTGATTTTGCTCATCACACTAGAAGACTATCTTAATGAAGAATTATGTTCGAATAAACGTACCTCTAAGAGAACGCACTGAAGGAAATTTAAAAAGTTGACAGTGGAACCACGAATCCAGAGAATCTGACGTAAATACCTCTCTATAATATAATGAAATGTAATGTAATGTAATAATTCTTGTATAAGATAAGTACCTGTGATATTCTAAAACGTTGTTACCAGCACAAAATTATCTAATCTACGACGCACTTCTTCTACAAGCGACTCACAGCTCAGCTCTTTCCGCAATAACGAAAGTGGATTGTTGACAGCAGTAATGTAACACAACAATGCGTAGTAAACAGATGACGTAACAATAGTTTTTAGGTAACATAACCATTGTTGTCGGTCCATATTTACGCATTGTTGATATTTCCGAGGCAACCATCTTACACATTTTTCTGTCACTTTTTTGCCGAGTGACCCTTCCATATAGACGCATTTACGTCAAAATAATTCCGACACTGAATATAATAATTACCAATTTCAGTGTCATCCATTCTGTGATTCGCCTTTACCAATTTCCATCTGTTTACTGAAAGCGTTTCCACAGAACCACGGTTCCGGAGAATCTGACGTAAATACCTCTCTATAATATTGTAACGTGTCTCTGTTCTCTGAACACACACACTCTGTCCTCCGAGTCTATCTGGTCCCGTAGCACCCCACTGGACACATGCTGGCTCCTCGGCCGCCACGGTCCACGTACCCGGTGCCTGCTCACGCAGCCGACCCGTCCATACTCGGCGTCGGCCCGTAGCACCCCACTGGACACTCGCTGGCTCCTCGGCCGCCACGGTCCACGTACCTGGTGCTCACTCACGCAGCCGACCCGTCCATACTCGGCGTCGGCCCGTAGCACCCCACTGGACACTCGCTGGCTCCTCGGCCGCCACGGTCCACGTACCCGGTGCTCGCTCACGTAGCCGACCAGTCCTTACTCGGCGTCGCACCAGACCTTTCGTTGGTTCCACTCACTCGACTCCACCAATGTCCGCAACAGCATATCGCTTGCAACTCACTTCTACATCCTGACTCACACTCTCCTCAACACTCTTCCACAATACAACCTCCAACAGTCTCCTCACAATACAACCTCACTCTAACACTCTCCCTTTCCAACCACCCCAAAGCCGCTTGTAATCAGCTTTTATACAAATACAACAATGTCATTAAACAGACATAACAATTATAAACGAATACAACAATTTCATTAAACAGACACAACAATTATAAACGAATACAACAATTCAAAAAGCAACAATGTCTCTAAATAGACACAACAATGCTGAATATGACAATGCCAAATACAACAATGTTAATAAACAGACAATGCCAGATGCGACAATGTCAATAAACAGACAACTAAACTGTTTATTGACATTGTTATGCTGCTCTCACGGCAACACGTCACAATATATAGAATTTAACCAAATTTTTTAATGCAAAACAGTTTTAAAATAATTGGCCCTCAGGTGGATAAAGCATAGACAGGAGGGTAGAATACTTGGTTGGGTCTGGGAGAGGGGTGATGATTATTATCTGGCAATGCCAGTTGAATTGGCTCAGAACCTGATGTGTGGTGGACTCCTCTTTTAGCAGTAATGAACTTTGAATATTTATAATATCACAGGGTGAATGCTATAATTAAATTGCATTTATGAATGCATTTGCAGTTTATGAAAACAATGTATTTTAACCCGTCGACGTGGTGGTTTAAATACCCCGCATATACCGCTGTCGTGCTGTTCCTGCGGTAGTATTTTTTAAATGCCCGTTTAAATTTTGCTGTAAAATACTCTTTTTTTCATAACTTTTGAACTATATGAGATATAATTATGAATTTTTCACTGAAATCCTCTTAAAAGATGGTTTTATAATCTTACCTTATAAGATGAGATGTGTGAGCAGTGGAAGCAAGTCGATTAGAAGTTTAGTTTCAGAAAAAAACGGAGTGTACAACAGCCGGTTCTTTGAATAGTAAGATCTAAGTGTAGGCTTTTGCACAATGCCCATCAACATAAATAGAGCCAAAAGAACGTAAATTTCGTCCACTGTAACATCTTGCCACTTCCTAATCCTAGAGCGAAATGTGAGAGGATTGGCACTTTTTGATATTTCTTGTTGAGCATATCTGTTGGTTTGATCAGCAATGTGCTGCACAAGTGCTATATCGAAAATATTTTCGAATGAACTCACGACATCTAGTTCAGCAGTGTCGAACTGGGGACCACATATATTAAAAAATGCTTCTCGTGAAGCAGGAAATGAGTATATTTTCCCACAAAAACTTGTTGGAAACCACACCTGCCTGTACGATGTCGTCCTGTCGACCGCCACTACCATTATCACAATCACTATCGCTAAACACGACAGTTCCCGGTGTCACAAACTGTGTATAATCAATGTCAAATACACTATCATTGTCCGAACTATATTCACTTATACTATCATCTTCTAAAACTTCATTTAAAACTTGTATTTCTTCAAGCTCCGTCAAAGGACGGCTTGTCGAAGGGACAGCCATTGTAAACTACCAGGTCAGGCGTTTATTTTTAGACTCTCCCTTGCAGGTCATTGGTATGTAACACTGTTGCCACATGTATACACATAGAGCTTTATTTCCACAACAGGCGAGAGCAAACCTCATCGTGCTGGCGTTATTTATTCCATACTTATGGGCGTTTTAAATTAGGCTTTGAGGCTCGCGTGTTTATACGTAAAACCACAAGAACTTTAATTTAAATGCCCGCGTGTGTACACGTAAAACCACGTCGATGGGTTAAAGAACTGGATTTGAAGTGTCACTGTTGTACATTTCAGGTGATGGCAGACACATTTGCCAGCACTTTATGTTGTATGATGTGTGTGCCCGATGGAAAAATTGCAGGTAAGAAGACTTCTATAACACCAGTGGTGCACCAGGTCTTTGTTCAGTAGTCCAAATTACTGTGTTGCAAATATTGATCTTTGAAACTGTAAAGTAATATACCTTCAGTGATCTGAATTTATTTGAATTCAATGCTGAAATTTTCTTTCTGTATACATTTTGAAGATTGCTGTCTTCTGGGTTGTTGCGCTGTGTAGACTGGTAGATCTCCACCGTTTTAGAGGTCATGCTGCCTCCGTCATCAGGGCAATGACGGAGGCAGTATGACCTCGTGAAATGATCTACCAGACTACACAGCGCAACAACCCAGAAGACAGAAATCTTCATACTCATTGCACTGATGACGGAGGCAGTATGACCTCTGAAACGTTGATAAACATCGACCAGACTACACAGCGCAGCAACCCAGAAGACAGCAATCTTCAGATTCACCGCTGTGAAAACCTCAAATCCTACATGTATACATTTTCATTGGAGATACCAGAACTTTCAGTGCCTCTGTATGTCATTTAACTGAGTGGTCAGCATGAGCTTTTTCACATTTTCAGTTTAAGCATTGTGTAAGAAAGTATGGCCAGTCACCCATTAATGTATATAGATTGTAGGCACTGGGTGCATGCTAATGATGTATGATATAGTTTACATGGAAAACTAAATTTTCCAATATGAACAATAATAGATAACATGACAGTAGTGTGTGATGTGAAAAACTTTAAGGAATGCATGATGTCAGTGATATCACCATTCATTTATATGCAATGTTTTAGTGGCCTATACATGTCATATATTATGGTGCTTATAATGTGATCTTTTAATGCACAGTAATCCAGGACTGACCCTTCTCTCTTCTTAATTAAAAGCAGGATATTTTATCTGTCTGCATGTAAGACAGGAAAGTAACATGTACAAATCAAGGCCTTTGCTGTACTGCTGCCAGTTCTTGCAGGAGAGAGATTTTGAGCAGTATATTTGAATTACTCTTTTGTAATTGTTAGGTGATAAGAAATTAGGAGTGGGTGAGATTTATTTTCAATATCATTTTCACTTGGTTGATACATTTCTGAAACTGTTGGGGTTTGCATTTAGTTAAATGACCACTGGACTGAAGTTTTTGTACCCTCAGAAGTATTTTGTTGACATCTTTCCTGCAGTACATCATATTTGTGACATTTTAAAATTTGCTCAAGGCAGGGCCTGCTGCATTTAGATTCAGTTTCATGTAGTCTTCTGGGATTGGTTGAAAGGGTTTTATTGATAGTTTCCTACAGAA
Organism: Zootermopsis nevadensis; assembly: GCF_977971745.1. Taxonomy (NCBI): domain Eukaryota; kingdom Metazoa; phylum Arthropoda; class Insecta; order Blattodea; family Termopsidae; genus Zootermopsis; species Zootermopsis nevadensis. The sequence goes on along the minus strand of NW_028259153.1, from coordinate 5,239,724 downwards.
ATGTAATTTACTTTGTGTGAGAGAGAGTTAACCCAGTGGATTACTGTTTATGTTGTAATTATGTAGTGCTAATATATAGATATGGTTGAGGTTGAACCTCCTTTTTTAGTGGCATTTTGTTATATTTTTTGTCTTCACTGCCAGGTTATATTGGAATATCATTTTTTGATGTGGTCTTGTGATTACAAGACCATGTTTGTTACCACTATTTATAGTTAGAAATGTTTTGATTATTGAGAATAGGTTGGCATGTTGATGGCAAGGTATGTTCAGGAGGCATTGTTTTAGATGTGTTTCAAGAGTTTATACCATGATTTCTGTAATAGTGCTAGTTTCTTTCATGTTTGCATAGCACAACTTGTTATAACAAGAAAATATGTACCTTACTACACATATTTCACCAAGCTGTGGTAAAGAAAGCATGTTGAAAATTTATATTATTGGCAAAAGTAGATTCAGAATGTTGTTAAACATCAGAAATGTGCAAGAATATACTTTCAGAGTTTTACTCCACATGTTAGGATTTCAGAAATTCTGATTTTGAATGTCACTTAATCTTGTCTTAGCAATTCTCTTCTGAGAGAGGTATCAGACTTCACATCCTTCTAGTTCATCATACAGAATTAGATATGGCAATAATCATAATTAATTTCAGTTTTTCCACCGCAATCTTTAAAATTAATAGACAAGGTACATAAAGAACAAACTTCATACTGTATACAGTGCAATTTCAAAACTTGGAGAAATGCTCATACTAATGGATACTTGAACACTGGAAAATGGTTGAAATACACCATCTTCTAGCCTTTCTCCTTTTTTCTCTCCTAATTATGGATATTACAATATGGCATGAAAGTTTTTGAAAAATATATTAATACAGTTACACTCCATCCTAAGTGCAGTAGTGTCTCCTTGTCAGCAATACTATTTGAAATAACATTACTCATTTCTCTTATGTATGTACATTATGAGCAGGGGGACTGCTGTGAATATTGCTGTGCATATTGTTCTTTTTGGTTGAACAGTTACTTTGCTGTCATGTTGTATAAACCAAGTTGTAATGAGCCAGGCCAAAATCACTGTTATGGGGTGCAGATGTAAATAAACAACACAAGTACCTGTGCAGGTGAGCTATTAAAGGAAGAGAAATACAGACTGAAAGTATGAGACAAGAGAGTGTACTAACTACTGCCATTACTCATCAGAATACTATTGTTCATTTGACAAACCATTGGACTACAACTCATCTTTACTGGGCCAATTATGTTTTTGGAATGCAATGTGTGATGGTCTTTATGCCTATCTTTCTACAAATTCCAGCCAGTGAAGAATGACCATCACATGATGAAGGAACTGATTGTTATTTTCTCCTGTCCAGCTACATAAATTCTCTCATGATTCGCAAGTTGCCAATTAACCATATTACTCATTGTTGTGATGCCAACAACTTACTTACAGACAGTGTAACAGAAGATGCAGTGTACATGACAACCTGACAAGAGTAATCTATTGCTGGGGTAATTCCAGTTATTGTGATAATGCATATGTTTGTATCATCTGCTCAGGCAGGTGGTTAGACTTGAAATGGTTAGTGTGACAACAACATGCACTGGCAACACTGTACCTTTTAACTCATGTCATGCCAAAAATGTTTGGAACCATTTTCTTATTTCATTGTGTATTATGTCACTGGGCTAGTGAACAGGAAGTTATTTTATTTTATAGTGTTCAAAAGTGTTCAGTCCTAATAATGACATTGAAGTGGAACTGCTTAGCCTTCAACATGAAGCTTGAAGTAATGCATCAGCCTGAAGTCAAGTAGCTCGTGAATTAGAAAGATGGTATATATTTCCTCTTTTATATTATTAACCATTTTTAACAACAATGACAATACCATCAGCACTTCTTTATGAAGGAAGTTGGTTTTTCCAGTCATGATATTTAGGACCAACCCATAATGCATCTTATATACAGTGTGTCCCAAAAAGTTGCATATACATTCAGTGAACAAAATAAATAATTTTAAACCATTACATATATCATCAATAGCACTTAGTGATTTAGCAATCTAGTGGAGGTGTTCAAAATGACCACAGTCCATGTCTTCCGATAACAAGGTTAATATTCCGTATTGTAATGTGTGTCAGTTTGGGGCACTGTATGTTCATAAGCTATGCATTATCAAATTATGGATGGAACTTGTGGGGGCACAGCATATGGTAGATAGGACATATGCTTGTACAGAATGTTCTGAATAATAGAGTTTATCTGACAGCAGGTGAAACCCTGGAACAGTTTGTAACAATTTATTATGTGCAATGTAACCTTTGAAATCCTTGTGGTACATATAACGCTTTGGGAAACTGCTGTTTTCAACACTTCAACAGAATTTATATAAGTGCTGAATCATACCAATTTGGGTCACATTACAGTTCTTGTTAAGTACAAGATAAAAGATGTTGGTTTGTTCTTTAATGATTCAAGTCCCACCAGCTGTTCTGTTCCCTTGTATGACGTATAGATAAAATTGTAATTGTTATTCAGACTGCCATGTTTTGACATGCCAATGGACCAATCAGTTGTGGTGTATGTAAAATCTTGAAGAATCCATTTGGAAAATGTGTATTTAGATTTGCACAGGTGAACAATTGGCACTGGCAATTCTTAAGTGAAAATCATGCAGTTCACTTGTTATATGATGAGGATTTTACAGGATATTGGGGGATGGCTTGTAATGTGCGCATGTGTAGTTCAAAGATGAAGGCAGGATCGTCATATTCTTCCAGTAATGGATGATGTGGTATGATATTTAGATGTGTTGGGATAACAATGTGCAGACAGCTTATGATGACAGGTGGTGGTTTGCAGTTGAGCTGATAGTAATACATTACATTCCCTTAGCAGTCCACCAAGAGTTCAGATATGAAAATATTCTGACCCAGCAGCAACATTAAATCTAGTAAGCCAAAATTAAGTAGCATATTCTTTCTGGATAATCTATCCCAACTCACACTTGAAAGGTTAGTATATTTTATCACAAATCTGCCTAATAAAAGCAGTTTATTTAGACAGCCTTTCCTGGTATAGAATTTGAAATACCACTGGCATCATAAAGTGTTTTTATAAATAATTATCCATATGCATGAAGCTTTACTATTGTTACATTGTTCTTACCATTGTAAACAAATAGATATTTTTATATAGAGATTCTATTTCTATATTTTAGAGAAAGGCAAGGGATCTTGTCATTGGGGTATGGGTTTATGTGAACAAATAAAATATTCATCAGTACTGTTCTTGTTCATTTACTTTCTACCATATAGCAGTTCTGATCAAGGCATAGTAGACTGACAAAAGAAGCATGGCTTATGATATGCTACTGGGTCGCAGAGTATATTATGGACACCCATGTTGTTGAAAGCTGTAATAACTATTATAAGGTAGTTTTACAAAAAATAAATATAATACTGGTCTCATGTATAAAGTACAGAAATAAAAAGTTTGGTCAGAAAACCTGAAGGTAAGAATGAGATCAAGTATAGGATTAGGTTCACCTGGCTTAGAATATGGACCAGTGGCCAGCTCTTATACACACAGTAACAAATCACTAGGTTACATCAAATGCAAAGGATTTCTGGGCTAGTTCAACAATCATTACCTTCTGAAGGACTGCTCCATCGAGTTAAACAGAAGATTGAGAACCTTAGTAGTCTAAATTCAAGACAAGTTCCCCATAAACAATTATATTAGGATGCAGGCCATTAGACATGAGACAAAGTATGAAGATAGTGATGGGAAACAACTTGTGAGATGAAACTGAGATCCTATCATCCTGTAACTACAGAGTATGGTCACCACATAATTCAGAATTCAGTCTTCACCACTTGCATCAATATTGTATCAAAGTTCCCTTCTCAGAGGCTGAGCAAGGCCAGAAAGGTCAAGAAAGCAAAGTTGATTGGGGGATAGAGAGGCAAGTATAAAGATCAGCATATTTTTTCAAAATGAACAGTACTGACCAATGTGCATTCACCTCAACCCTTTAGTTTCCAATGGCAATGTAATAGTCACAAACTACACTTACAGTATAATCTTAACACATCAGCATGTAGTTGCATGCAGAAAATAACTCCTAATTTGTGCTTCTCCCTCATGAATAGTCTTCGAGATGAAGGTCCAGACTTTCATCTGGTATATGTATCAACTGGATTTGATTTTCTGTTCAGTAAACAATTATGGAAATTTGTCAAATTTAAATCTATTAGTAGACATGGCAGAGTCTGACATCTGAATTGTCTGCCCTACAAACTAAGATGTCTGAAGAAATATAATACCATTTATTTCTAACAGAGGGTAAGAAATGGATAGTGACAGATATATGATTATTTTTAAAGCCAACATAATTTTACATACCGCCAATTAAATCACCAATTGAAATTACTCTCACGTCAGGTAACGGCCTGGGATTTATATGCATGTCTCACAACAGTGTTCATTTAATATTTTGTTGGCAAGAATCTGGTGTTTTCGTATTTTTAAACAAAGGTATATGCAGGATACTACATGTGAGGGAAAATTACATAATGAATGAAATAATGTGATCAAAGATACATTTATATGTATTCTAAAGTGTCTGGAAATCACTGCTTTAAAAATTGAAATGAGTACAACACACAACAGAATGTGATTATCGGCCAACTGCCAACAGTTGCAGAAGTTTCTTTTGGGCATGGCAGAAATCTTAAAAGATTTTCCTTTTATTCAGATTGCGCCATGTTAAGAAATATCTGTGTATACAAACTGAAGCCTAATTTAACATCTTTCAGATGATTAACTATATAGGAAACACCAATTATATCATTCAACATACAACAGTAGAGACATTTTGGCATTTGTAAGTGCACTCCTACTGCCATAAAATGTGGGGGAACTTCTTGACTAGCTCAGTGACTTAGCTGTTGAATGAAGACTGCTCCATAGGGTCAGGTAGTTTGGTAAATGCAGAATATCTGAATACATTCACAACTTGTAAGATATTCTTATGAATAATGTGGATGAATTATAAAGTCATCTACTTTATTCTCTGGTTTTGATGAACACCTTCCTACAAAAAAAATTTTATCACAGGATTTCTAACTTAATTTTCCATAATCAAAAACTTGACATATCACTGCCCTTGATGCTGGCATGAGAGTTCTTAGCTGCAGTTCATTGGGCAAACATTTATTATTTACTTCTATGATTCTCAAAACTTTGTTTCACAAATACACCATGAATGTAAACCAATGAAGCTTGGCTCCTGCTTCTTTTTAATTTCAAACTCTCATGAAATTTAATTTTATAATAATGAAATTAATTATCCTATGTTTATACTGGGAGATAAGTAGGAAACTATAAACATTCAACTTTTTTAACAATAAGACTATTATTATTTTATATTAATAAGAATCCCTGGTTCTAACAGACAATAGTACCTTTTCCTCTTATATAAGTTTTTTAATGAAATATTAATACAGTATATGGTTGATAAATCACTTCCTTCCTAGCACATATCTGGGCTGTGGTATCTGATATACTGAGGTTTCTGACTACATCAATTGAGGTTCAGCAGAACCATCATTACCATAGGACTCTTGCATAGGTAACAAAAGGACATCATTTAAATGGAGCTTTTTACTTTGCACATCAGTTTTTCCTGTAGAAACTTGAGTTCAGTTAGAATGAACAGCTATGCAACCACATATTTTGTGTGTGTTGTGCATCAAACCTGATGCACCAGCATGTTAAAGTCTACAACATTTAAATGTAATCTATAGCAAAAACTAACAAATCCATGAGTGTCAATTATATTAAGATGAAACCTTACATCTCTCTCTGGAGCCTTATTCCTCACAATGTAAATATCTTACATTTCAGAATGATGTTAGAAAGAGATGAAGGTCCCTGACTGCAACTAAATTAAGTCAATTTCATTTTAACACACATTTAGTATAGGGATTTACATTTATGATAGGAAATGGAAATCTGAACAGCTAAAGATATAAAATCAAGTACACGAATGTGTATGATCTAAAGGTGAAGAAAAGGGAGTTCTTGTGGACAAAATTTCAAACGCATTCTTAAATTATGTGCACACCAAATGCTTAATTCTGCTCTTGAAGTTTACATTTATGGTAAAATTATTTCAGAGAGAATGGTGCTAAATTCAAAATGCATTATTTTATTTATGCTTAAATTATAATTTCTTTCAGCGATGTCCAATACTTTTAAGTGTATACACAAATGGGGGAAGGGGATTGTGAATAGATTATGTTTTGTATGAGATTAATCCTATGTGAACTGCTATGATTATGATTTTTAACAAGTCAAGGTGTTACAGAGTAGCAACACTAGTATTTGAAAAGAAGTGAACCTTCATCATTTCACACTGCATAGCTCAATGGGACTAACTGCACTATACACCACTGTAAATCTGTTCCTGATGCTGAAAATATATATATATATAATCTGTTATTGCAGTCAATTTTATGAACTCAGAAAAGTACAATAATGTATAAGTGTGCTGTATGACCATTCTCGATGCTACTCTATCTACCAGCATACTTATTATTCCACATCATCTTCAGACATCCCTGTAACAGATGTGGCATTCTCTGCTACGATCCGCTGGAAAAGAATAGCTACATAAATACCACTTGTTCAATAATTTCCTTATAAGATAACCAAAAATACACTAAACACACAGGCAAATATTTGCAAAGAACTGACTTTAAAATTATGTAAGACATTTTAGACATTGAGCTCTCTGGTCAACAGGCCATGGACATAACGTTTTGTATGTAATTTATAAAAGTATTATTACCTGATCTACAAAAACCTATATTAAACTAAACTAAAGTAATTAAATCTTCTCAGGCTATCAACTCTGTCAGTTTGTTCTTATATGTGCAGCTAACCAATGTTAAGTCTCATTACTTTATGTCACATATGGTCTAAAGCTTTGATGGCTATAGCCCTGATAATGGGGACAGAGATGATCCCTGAAACATTGAGGATTTTTAACTAGCTAATATAGCAGACAGCCTATGAAGATTTGATTAATGTTAATCACTGTGAAAGCCTTAGATCATTCATAACTTATACTAATTAGTCAGAATGCTGCAAAAATAAGACAAAACCATACTAGCAAAGCTAAAAAACCTGATATGATAACTGGTCATTTAGTCTATGTTGGATCAGTGAGTATGGAATTACAGAACAGGGCCAAATTTTTATATGAAATGCATGGTATCAAGGATCAGTAACTGTTCCTATGAGTTCTTTATTGCTTAAAACTCTGCAAGTATTAAATACCTGGCCAACTAAAGGAAGGCGCAGTAGCAGAAGATGGAACACTTGAGGTGGAAGTGTTTGCTGCAAAACTTGCAGAAGCTGATTTGGTTGCCCACATACTGCAACTGCATTACCAAGATGCTCAACCCCGCCCTCCAAATCGCCCTGTGCCAACAGTTCCTCACCTAGTTGTACCTAAAGAAATACAAGTTGCAATTAATTTCCTAGTCCCTTCCATGAAAATGATGGAATCACATTACTACTACTTTCTCACCACTTCTCTCAAATTATTGCTCTAGGCAACTAACTTCTAACTAGAAGCAAGTCCCAAAAATCATTGTATCATGTGGCTCTTCATGTCATGTCACAAAGCTCAGCTTGCACTAAAACAAAAGTAAAGTTATGACTCCATAAAACTACACACATAACAGTTAGTTATGAATATATTACTTTAGCAAGAACCTAGTTCTGCAGATGGTTTCAATGTATTCTTCACAGAGATGCTTTATTTTCACTGAAGCATGTTTATTTACATGGATACAGAAGTCAAAATAAGCATTACTGGGGTGGAGAAAATCGTCATGCAGTTTATGAAATCCCTTTGATCTAATAACAGGAATATAGCGTGGAACCACTGCATAAAGAAAACATGCATTCCAAATACTGTTAAGATTAGTTATAGCAGCCTTCTTCAATGCAGTGGCCTAGTAAGAGAAAATAACTGGGTACCAAAGTGCAGACCATGTTGCTAACAACCTTAAGACAATGTGAGCTGAAGAATTCAAATCGAAGGTAGTCATGACTACCAGATTTTTATTTATAAGGACCAAGAGCACATAAACAATCTTGATTCACTGGAAGAATTTAAACAGATTATACTTTTATATAATATATCACACTTACCTCTTGAAGGAAGAATCTTTGAACAGCTTCATGATCTTTCAGATCTGGAAGTTTTGTCCCTGATGATTTGATAGCAGCACCTCTTCTAGCTTTTCTTCCTGGGAAAAGACGATATCAAATCAAAAAAAAAATTGGGTCGCTTTTTCTTTTAAGGGTTACTACTAATAGTTCGTAGTACAATAATATACAGATACCCTTAAGGTTGTGTTCAAAATAGTTCGACCGAGATTTCAAAGACCAACGTTAATTACTCAGGTTAAAGATAGTATGCTGATACAAGTACGTCTCTACTGTGTTTTCAATTACTTTTAAGAAATAATAATGGAAAAGTACTGTGAAGGAGACTCAAGAGAAATATATATACTACGGTTTTACAGCATTTCTGTCATTGAGATTTACTTTATGCTCATTATAAGACATTAGACCAACGTAGCTTAAAACTCACGTTCCCTTAATTTCTTCTTAAAATTGGGATCGCTCCTTCGCTTTCTGTCGAAATATATACAATATCCAATAAACAATGTTCCACATATACCCGCTGCAATACCTATAGCTGCTTTTGAAACCATGGCCATAATGAAAATGTTGTTTCCCCAGTTACTTCTATACAGAACCCATCACCGACATAGACCAACTCGGATACGATCGTCATTCGAAGTGCTTTCATAAGTACCTCCATTGATTCGTTGAAATCTGTCTTATGCGACTGTACTATCGGTTTAGTGTTGGTTCTGAAATATTTTTGTTAGAAATAGGTTTATATGTTCCGTTTTAATGCAGACAACAATTTTGACACCTAATTTGAGTTTCATTTAATTATTTGTTTCTTACAATAATAAATACGTTCAAGAATAAGAATAAGAAGCACATTGCCTTAGCCTAAAATTTAGAAAGCAGAGATGGGTGTTTGTTATCGATAGTAGATTGTTACTAATCGATAGTTGATTAGTAAATATCGCGCCAAATTATTGAAGATATGTCTATGTAAAGATTTGACAAATATTGTAACTAGGAAAAACTGAATATGAATGTCAAGAAAAGGCCAATGCGTTACGCCCATACTGATGGCCACACGGACGTATGCTATTCTGATAATGGAAAGTAAGTATAGAATAAAACTGGAAGGTAAGTCGGTCTCCGTGCACCACGTAATTTATAATCGAGGAAACTGAAAGGCCGAGCCTACCTCCCCAACCATCATTGGTAACATGCAAAATAGCAGAAAATACAGTCATTCAGAAATGCCTTCACTGATTAAAATTACATTGCACTATAATGACATAGGTACATTCTTACCTGTGGAATTGATGGAGATGTGAGAATTTGGGCTGGCTTAGAAGATGATGATCCATCTTCACAGTGTGTTGGAGAACAAGCATTAACAGTCGTCTGTAAGGTGAGTACTGGTATAACTGTTATGATAATATTTGTTTGACATTCACCAAACTGATTGACTAATTTGGATTACATTGCAGTTTGGTGAAATATTTTCAGTCATGTTAAAAGTTGAAATCAACATTTCTGTTGTGTTTTTGGTCACAAAATAATTTTTGTTTCCAGAATGATCATTATTATGTTGGAACTGATAATAATAATGTACAAGCATATAGTTTTCCTGGATCAGATCGAGATGGAATTATATCACGCTTCACTGCAGCTGTCACACATATTGCTATCAGTAATGATGGCAAGAGAATTGTTGCAGGATCCAGGTAGACCTAACATCATTACTTTCAACTCACTAGCAGAGACTGATATAGATAGAAGTGAGGCATATTATGATCAAACTGTTGAATTAGCAGTTGTCATGGTATAAATTACAAACATATGTTAATGTGAAGGTGACTGTCTTTTGAGTTACATTGCCATGTAGTTTGGTAGAAATTTTACAAGTGTTTCAAAAGTCCCTGCTGTCCACCATGAGAACTATGAATCATACATTAATATGTATCAAAACTAGCGTAGTGAATAACAAATTATTATCCATCAAAGATCTGCATTGTAGTAGCGAGATGAATCTGTCCCATTCTAATATAGTGTCACATTTGTGACTTGTGGCATGTATCATCCATTTTACCATTTTTTAAAATGTCTTTGACCTGCCATAGTTTTGCAGTTTAGTGCATATGCCCACATGAAATTTCTTTTTCTTTTTTAACTACTTTTGCACTTGCTGATGAAGATTAGCTTTGCCTAACAGGCCTTTCACAGAACTTTCATAATCCATAGTTGTAGATTGGGACAGAATGAGGCTCCAAAATGAAGTGAATTTCATAACTTTTTATAATTGTTACAATTTAAATCATGGACAGTGAATAGTTTCCAAATAAAATATAGTATCATAAAATGACTAATGCCATTGTATTAAACCTAGAATGATAATACATCATATTAACAGCTTGGTTGACTCTGACACGTTGAAGGGGTTACTGGAATATTTTTGTATTAATTGCTTGTAGTTAGCTCCATATATGAGATTTATAGGGCTGTGCTGATGAGAAAAAAGTGGGCAGGAGTGATTGTTATCAACTTTAGGTGTTTATTTCAGCATTTGCCCACATGTGAGAATAATAATGACCTAGGAAAGTTGGTCCTGAAACTTTTTTAAAAATCAACCCCAGATGCCCATTTTACTTTTATGAAATTATTTTTTTATCCAATTTTCAGTGTTCATTTTTATTGGACATGTATACTACAGTTAGTGATTTATTAATAACAGATTTTTAATAGCTTTGCTCTATATGTGTTTTATTATTCCAGTGATATGGAGATCCATGTCAGCAATGTTGGCACTTCAAAGACTACAGTTTTAACAGGACATAAGGCTCCTATTCTTGGGGTTGCCTTAGATCCAAAGGATAAATATGTGGTAAGCATTTATCAAGGTCAGTTATTTGTGCTGTTGACCTTGTCCAGCATGTTGAATTGTCTTTAACATAATTAGCAAGATCTGTGGCATCTAGTCAAGATTGTGTTTTAAGTAAACACATATTCTAATCTCTTGTTTTGTGTTTACATAGTTGCATAGTTTATGTTTTGTGAATTTTATAGTAAAATCGTTTATATGATTTAATTACATTTTTAAAGACAAAGACTATAAAGAAGAGGTTATAAAACAATTTAAATTACCATTCACATTCAAATAGCATATGTATTCACAGAGAAACATGTCCCTTATTTTCAGAAGTACAATGAGGTGGGGGAGGGGATTACATATCTTCAGATAATTGTTGTAATAGTAAATTTAGTGGAAATTGCCAAATTTTGTATGGCTTTGAATGGTCATTAAATACATTTTCAATCTGGTACTTTGTGTATCTGAATTTTGGATGTGGTTATACAATTTGAAACATACTGTTCTATCCTGTCTAATCCCCTAACCTGTCAAATTTTGTTTGGCATTAATATATATAACACAAATAAGATTGGGAAGGTGTAATCTGTACCAGATTACACAGTTTTCATGTGCATTCTTTGCACCTGTTCATTTTAGAATAGAAATTGTAATAAATTGCTTACACTAAGCAAGCATTTCCATTGCCTTCGGTTGACTAGTAGTTAGTGTGCTTGTCACTGGACCCAAGATTCGCGGGTTCAAACCCAGTGGAGGTTAGTTGATTTTTAAGGGTGATAGAAATTTGTAGCACAACTTCCTTCAGAGGGGAAGTAAAGCCTTCGGTCCCATGTCGTAGATTTATGACATATAAAAGAACCGTATGAACATGAACGAGATGTTTTGTAAGCAGAACTCAGTGGCTGTTTCTCACCCATGTCTCTCCTGATTCTCTGCTAGATGGCTCTACCAGTCAAAATCAGGAAATTGTGCAGAGGCAGTGGGCTGGTCACTCACTACTTGCAAATGCACACTTTGAGAGACTAAGAAACCTCCAAAAGGAGGCAGCTAAGACCTGCACTGGGTTGTAGAGCCACAGGATAAGAAGAAGCAATCATTACCATAAGTAGCATCCATGTAATGTATCAATAGGTTGCAAGTGATGTAGAAATGTAACCTTATGTTTCATTGTAGGATAAAATTTAATCATATACTATTGACTTATTCACAAAGAAATGAACGAATTTCATTCCCATGTATACTTTGTTGACTATTGCATCTATTACTGAAGATCGTTGTCTTCTGGGTTGCTGCACCGTGTAGTATGGTAGAAGTTTTCCATTTCAGAGGTTCTTGCTGCCTCCATCGTTGCACAACAAAAGTTGCATATTTTTTGTAGGTGTTACCATCCATCAATGTATGACACAATATTGCACTAGTTCACAGGTTCAGAGATCTGCCAAGGTGGTATAACATATTGCAGGAAATTAAATAAGTATGATTTTAGGGTACCTGCCAATGGCATAATATCCATACCGAATTTTGTCAAAATCTGTGCAGCAGTTCTTTCATGTTGACAGACTTTGTCACCTTTCTGTGTGTTTATTTCATACTTATCATGCAAAGAATATATAATACTATTCTAACTTGGTTGTTTCCTTTCATTATGTATATTCAAAAGATAATTATGGATATTCAATGGTCAATAAAAAGTACCCTATAATGTCACAGTTATGACTCATGTTTAACTATTACAGTAGAGCTGCCATTGTGGTTTGGCCTTTGCGTTGTCAGTGAAACTCTGCATGTACTCGTAGTATTCTAATAATAATGGAGAACCAATGTGCCCAGAGTTTTACATAATTGTAATACAGAATGTTCTTATATTCAAAAGTGTACAGTTTGAGTCATAGTCTACTAATCATTTGTAGTTGATAATTATCTGGTATATTTTATGTCACCTCGATGCAATTATGTCTTAAGCAGGAGCATAATGAGATATTAGGCATAGGTAATTAAACCAATCCTGTAAATCAGATTGAAGAACTTGTGTCATGCACATGTGTTATTTAATCATTCTCCTATAAGACATGTATGTTTGAGTACCTAATGATAAGTGTTAAATTATGTGTTTATTTTATCTTCATGAAAGATGTGCATTCTTGTTTTCAGACACCAAATTTTGGTGAAAATGTGCATGTATAATGTGAGTGAATAGTGTGACCTGCCTTTGCATTTTCCATAATCCCTTCTAGTACTGTCATCAGATGCTTTTGAATTCTTCAAGTGACTCAAAGTTTGATACTTATGAGGAAATGTTTAGCTTTGGAAACATGAAAAGTCACACAGGGACAAATTAAGTATGGTGGATGTTCTCACACTGGTATTTGTTTCTGGCCAAAAATTGCTTCACTGTAAGTACTGTATGGAAAGTGTCATTGCCATAAAGCAATATTTTACTTTTTTGGACATATTCGGTCTTATTTTCTCTTTCTCTCCCCCCACCCTCCCAAATACATTGCCATAAGTGTTTTGAAACTCTGAGGTAAGATGCTTGGTTTATTGTTTTGGAAGAAGAAATCCAGATGTCAGAAATGTGGATGAGTATGGTTTTCTCCCTTGATTTTTACATGTGCTGCTTTCAGTCTTGGAATCTAGGACTTTCCCATTGGTACTATGGTTTGTTTCTTGGGTCATACTGGAAGACTAAAGTATCACAACAGTCACTGTGTTTTCCAAAACATAGGCTTTTTCAACAGTAATGCTGAAAGTTTGAGATTTTTTGCTATCTTGGAAACAATGAATAAGTGATTATTTCTCACCATTTTAGTCACTTTTTCCACATTTGAAGTTGAGACTTAAGTTTCTCATGTGGTGAAAATGTTGCCATCAGTCTTCTTTGTTGTTATGGCATGTAGACTTGCAGATAGGTACCTGTTACAACCCAGAAGACCAACATTGAGATCTTGAAGTTGCTGGATGATCTTTTGTCATCTGCATTGCCTTCCCTTCCATCATGTCACTTAACCACATCACTTGTGCTCTACTGATTTCTCCCCTCATAAACTTGTTGCAACATTTTATAGTCATCACTGGATTATCTTCACTAGAAATCAATATTGATTCTCTGTTCTGATGGCATATATCACCTGCCTTCAGCCAATAAATCACAACTAAAAAAATCCAAATCCAAGCAACCACAAAATTGCTGAGTTGTGTAACCATGGTCCATTATGCATCAAGTCACTTGTATTGCCATTTGCTGCACAAAATAATCAGTTTCTTTCTTAATTGTCAGACATCTTACTTGAAATATCAATAGGGAAGTAATACATAGAGTTTAAGACAAAAATAAATAAAGTTTTAGAATTAGCTATAGAATTGGACAAGGAGACCTACAAAAAAATAATTCTTATCCTTGTGTTTTTGTGTGTGTGTTGTCTTAAAACAGAGTTGAGTTTGCTAAAATTTTCTTTTTTATGGTATGTATTATTTTGCTGAACTTTGCATTGAATGATGTAATTTACAATGAAGAAAATAATTTTTTATAGGCATCATCGAGCTGTGATGGGACAGTACGTGTATGGACAATTGATGATACCCAGACCGTGCATTCGTGGAATTGTGTTCCTGTATGCAATGCCTTCTTGGCAGCTAAGTGCCTTGGACGTCCATCATGGCAGCCCAAGACTGGACACTATTTGGCTGTGCCTCATGGAAAAGAGATTCGAATCTATGAGAGAGAGACATGGAATAAGGTCTTATCTTTTTCTCACGACCAAGTGAAACAGGTTAGATATTAATCACAGAGGAAATGTAGAAAAACAATTGCATAATGTCTGTTAATCTGTATTACCCTCATGCAGTGTTTATTGTATGCATAAAATGGTTTAAAAAAATGGCCCAGCGATGCTTCTGGAAGATGGATTACAGCTCACTGTTTTCCATGGTAATTAACTGTTTTTAAGCCTATGTGTGGATTTTCTTTGGCCTGGTACACACAATTGTGCTGACTGATAGAACAGTATAATTAAATTTTAAAATATATTTAGGCTAAATAATTAAATAGAAGAAATTCATTTTCATGAAGCAAGTATAGAAACTGATCTCAAAATTAAAGCTGTTGATCTGAATCATCTTTATTTGTGGCATACAGCATTTCAATAAGTATTGTTTCCACTTTGCATAATGCAGAATGTGATTAACACCGGTTTTAAAGATACTGATCTCATGAGGTCACTGCCTTACACACTTTCCGTAAAAGCTCGACACTTTCCATGCACTTTCACCATGCCATGTAGTGGAGTAAACAGAATGTATAATGGCATCTGGCTGTATTATTACATATCACTGTCAAATATCACCCTGCTGCCTGTTATGTTTTATGAATATTTATAGATATGCACTATTTTGGAGCACAAGAAATTCTCTCAGAATTTAAATACCTAACAAGAATTATAACAAATACTGTTCAGTTTCAAAATTACATTGTAATATGATACAAAAACAATCTTTTTTCACTCATTTGGTAGTACTGTGAAACATGGCCTTATTTTAAGAGAGTAGCATAGAAAGTAGGTATGTGAAGACTGAGTCCTAAAGAAAATAATTTGGATTATGATGGGCAGGACATGTAGCTTGGGTGTGGTAATCATGATTTTATATACCTTTTTGGTGGAGAAATTTCTAGAAATATGGCCTCTTGGAATAATGAGTTAGAGATGGGAAGGAAATATTAAAAATTTTGTTGGGGAGTACAGGTTGTAAGGATATAAAACAGATTAAATTGGCTTAAGGTTATGCTGAAACTAGGTGTTGTTACCAAAGAAAATTAATTACGTATATTCTTAGGTTGTGTATGTGTGCAGCATGGGCCAGTTGTCTTACATTTATAAATATATTTGGTTTACAGGATTTTTCAATCTCAGCATATTCTCCTTGCGGCAACTATTTGGCAGGTTGTACATCAGGTGGAGACATCTGTGTGTGGAATGTGAACCTCCATACCTGTGTCATGAGCACTCGACATGATCGTGGATACAGAATTTGTGGACTGGCATGGAACCCAGGTGGCAACGGTGAGATTGCTTATTGTGATGTCATGGGCCAGTTGGGCACTATCGAGGATTGCATACCTTCTGCTTCTCAAGACAACTCATCTGTTACACAGGTAAGTTTCTTTAAGTGAATGCTCAGAAAATTCAACTACTGTACTTTGATGTATTGTTATATTTTACAGAATATAAAATGCTTTTGTCTTGGAAAATGCTTCCTAAAATCTGTGTTCATCTTACAGACCAATGTGTAACAGGTCTTCTCTTAAAATTTTCTGTCTAAAATCTGGGTATGTCTTGCAGTCTGCAGAATATGGTATATTTTCCATTTCATCTTCAGCATGTATTATTATTGAATGCAGTCCCTTTTTTTTTCCATACAATAAAACACTGAGAGGAAAATATGTGGGTAGTTCTTCACATAGTGGAAAAATTGTGGCCTCAAAACAGGTAGTCTAATGTGCTTTTACATAAAATAACTTGTATTATTGTAATAAATTATCTAAATACAGGTAACCCTCGATTTGGGCCGGTTCAATTTGTGCTGATTCAGAATAATGCCGCTTTTGAAACCAGCAAGTCAAAAAGTGAAGAAAAAAATTATTTTTCTATTATTTATAACGTTTTACAATGATTCTCGTACTGATTCTTATACTAAATAATAATTCTTACTTCGCTGATTTTGAATAAAAATTATAAATACGGTCATCTCTGCAATTACGTATGTTTCGTTAACGCGAATTTGCTCCAATGAGATCGATGAATCGGTAAAAGCTGTTTGTGAAACGCAAACTTTTGCATTTGCGAGTTTGCTCTTATGAAATTTCATTCCTGGCGCTATAAACTTTCAAAGGACTAATTTAATCTATGCAGAGGTACCGGGGTTATTTTTACTACACGATTTTCTATAGGTCGGCATTTTACATGAATGCAACTATCGCATAACAGCAGAGATGACTGTACACATCAATCACATGAAAGAATTGCAGTCATTCGCGGGGACCAACGAATTGCCGATTGTAAGTGTATAAAATATATTTTTTAAATTCCCTTTATTTTATTTACGTTATTTCAGAACTTTAAATGTAATGTCATTATATTGCTCGTCAGTGTTTGGGTGCTGGGAACGCATGTCATTGACTTCCCATTGATTTAAATTATAAAAAGAGTTTCCATTTATGCCGGTTCATCCAGGAACGCATCCCCAGCGTAAATCGAGAGTTGCCTGTATAGTGTGGGTAGGACATACAAAAATTGAAGAAGGATGAGGTCATTAATATTTTATTGTGATATGAAATTAAAAATCTAGATCTACTTCAAATATTTTTCAGTGTAATGAATGCATAACAAAAGACAAGAGCAAATAATTTATGATTTTGTGCATTGATGTATGACATAAAGCTTTCATGGTGGATGTCATTAATAAAATCTTTTCAGGCCAGCCATGTCACTTGATGTCTATAACACCAGATTTGTATATGCAACAAATTATAACATATCAAGGCCATTGAGGCATGCAAAATAATTAACACTTTACAACATAAAAAGGTGATGTGAAATGAAAGAATAATTTAGGTAATAAAATTATATTTTGAATAATAATGTGAATGTAGGAGGAAACCCACTGGTGAATAAAATTGTCTTCCCATCACCTACTTGAAAACATTGTGGTTAAAATACATGAAACTAGTAATTTGCAGTGCAGTCAACATTTACTTTGTAAAAGGATATTTAAAGTGTGTCAGGTGTTTGAAGATTTGCACTTGTAACTCATTAGGGTGGTAATGGAGAAGAGCACTTTCTTGAACTTAGATTGGAATCTGCCTTTTTTCTTCACAAAGCAGTTTATTCTGTTCAGTTATGTTCTGGAAATCTTACATATCAACTATTGGGTCACTTTTCACCAGTTACATACTCCTTTAACTTGTAGTATTATATAAAATGTTATAGTCAGTCATGTTAGTTGCTAACTTGGTTGTCATATCTCAAATACTTCATGTAATGCACTGTTTCTTTGGTTCATTTTTATCTGCTTGAATATATGTTTATTATTTCATGTATTGAGCCCTAATAGTAAAGTAAAGTTTGTCCCACTATACGCCATGTAGGCGTTTGGGGTGAGTGGAGGTATAGCTTCTCTCTTCCTTGACCTCGGCACTAGATGGGGGTGAGTGGTCAGCATCACGCCCCGGCCGGCTTTACCCCCGGGAAAGGACCCCGATACCCATTATAGAGGAGGCTGGGTGGGTCCCAGAGCCGGTCTGGACGCAGAGGCTAGAGGAAAAATCCTCTGCCCCCGTCGGGGATCGAACCCCGGCCGTCCAGCCCGTAGCTAGTCACTATACTGACTGAGCTATCCCGGCTCGAGCCCTAATAGTACTTTTGTATATTGTATTACTTAATATCCAGGTTATTTAAATGTAACATTCATCTTAGACCTAGCACAATATGAATATGTACAACAACCATGGTTTGCCTTCAGCACAAACTTAACTTACTTTTGAACTGAATCAATTCCACTATCTGATTACTTGGAGTAGAGTCAGTGAGAAGATTAATAGTTGGTTAGCTAGTCAAATCTTATCTTTTATGGAACCTGAAGATTCATTACCATGTTTACAATATCCTGCCACTGGACTTTGTTCCGAGTCAGTTGAATCCACTCTACATTCTCACTGTACTTCTATAAAATCCAGTCTAATACAGTAAAACCTCTCTAACTTGGACACTTGCGGTTCCACGATAATGTGTCCAACTTACAGAGGTGTCCAGGATAGAGGGAAAGGGGAAAATATCCTTTCATATTGTGGTGTAATGACAATGTGGTAATTGTGAAGTATTATGGAGCCCTTCCCAAAAAAGGAAATTATTGATAAGAAAAATCAAAGGGGTAAATTAAATTTTCATAACTTTTGTTTTCACTAAATTAAACTTACATGGATAAGCTCAAAGAAGGGCACCAATACCTTACGTTTACCGGCAATGTATTCTATTTTACATAATCTAACTACTGTAGGCTTGCTTGAATTAAGAATTAATGACAATAGTATTAATAATCTTTTGAACCCCACTCTCATGGTTGCACATTACACCCCAGCCTCAATGAAATTTTAAATGTTCAGAATGTATTTTTTTAATTGTACTTACAGCATTAGCTCAACATATGATATCACTTAATTCTTGTAAAAAAGTCCGTCACAAGACACTGCTTTTTTGCTTTTGTCTTTGAATTTGCCCATCCTCTTTCTAATTTTCGCCGCAATCCGAATAAAGTTTCAACCATTGCTGGTTGATTATGAGCGAAACCATACCGTTCTAATTCTTCCATGCATTGCAAAACCCTCTGATGTGTAGGTGGTTCTTCGTACATAGATAACTCTTCTTCCTCTGAAGATTCTTTACACACATCGTCACTTGAAGTCATCACTTTGTCTAGCACATTATCGATTGTTCCAGCAACATCGTCGTGAACCTCTAGAATGTTGTCGAACGTTGAAAGAGCTTGGACATCAGGAATTTGGTTGCGATACTCCTCAGGAAGACAGTTTATTTCTTCATGAAAACTGTCTTCTTCCATCCCTTCCTCTTCATCCTCAATGGAATCTGCCATAAATCCTGCATGTCGGAAACACTTTGCAATGGTTTGAGGAGAAACTTCTGCCCAGGCACCATGAATCCACCGAATGGCATCTAAGACTGTAACGCTTCTTGAAAATTCGGTCACGTCTTTGCACTTATCTGCAGCATTGATTAGTGAATGCATTAGTTGCTTCCTGTAGAGCAGTTTCACAGATTGAATAATGCCCTTATCTAGTGGCTGCACTTCGCTGGTCAGATTTGGCGGCAGAAATTGTATACTGACGTTTGAGAGATTTGAACTGACGTGGCTTGTAGCGTTGTCGACAAACAATAATATCTTCCGATTAGCCCGCTTCATTTTAAGGTTGACCTCGTTCAACCACTCAGAAAAAATTTTAGATGTCATCCAAGCCTTCTTGTTGTGACACCA
Organism: Zootermopsis nevadensis; assembly: GCF_977971745.1. NCBI lineage: Eukaryota > Metazoa > Arthropoda > Insecta > Blattodea > Termopsidae > Zootermopsis > Zootermopsis nevadensis. The sequence goes on along the minus strand of NW_028259153.1, from coordinate 5,219,593 downwards.
AATTACGGGAAGGTCGTCCAATTTCACATTGTTCGTTTTGAAAGCTCTAGGACGTGCAGCATTTCCAATAACTAATGGCTTTAATTTCGCTCCTCGCGAATTGCAACATAGCAAAACAGTAATCCGTTCCTTAGATTTCTTCCCTCCTTTACATGTCTCTCTCATTTCTATTAAGGATCGCGTTGGAAGTTGACGGTAGAATAATCCAGTTTCATCCGCGTTGAAAATGTCCTCTTCTGCGTATCTCAACAAAAGGCTTGGAAGTTTGCGTTTCCAATCTTCAGCAGCTTGAAGATCAGCAGAAGCTGATTCGCCAGAAAGGACGTGCAGACTTATGTTATTTCGTTTACGGAAACGATCCAACCAGCCATTGCTCGCCGAGAAATCTTCGGTGTGGAGTCTAGTTGCAATTTCTCTAGCCTTCTCCTGTAAAAGTGTGCCACTAATGGGAATGTTCTTTGCACGACAACACCGGAAAAACTCTAACACTTTGTCATTTAGTTCATCATGAGGTGTTTTTCGTAGTCTTTTTCTGTGTGCATTACAATTCTTTTCCCACGCATCGGTAATTGCGGCTCTGTTGCTGTTGATGTTGGAAACAGTAGATTTTGAGATGCCGTATTTCTCTGCCAGCTTCCTGCAACTTTCTCCTATCTTCAGAAGATCCAAAACTTCTTTCTTCTTTTCCAGAGTTAATTCCACCAATTTTCGTTTCCCCATCGCAAAAAGAAAAATCCAATTTCTGTTAACACTGTTGCAAGCTAACTCAGCTGCAAGCACAGTACTGACAAAGTTAGAACTGTACCAGCAATACTACTGTAGTCCAGTGAAGGGTTCAACAAAAGAATTCCAATGATGGGTTCAAAGTCTCACACCCTCAATTATAAGCTAATCCTCAGGTAGAAGGCATTCATCAGTCAGAAATTCAAAATAACAAAATACTAACTGTAAATGTTTCCCATAAAAGCATTGAAGCTAAGTGCATGAACCTGTCCAACTTGCAACAAAAGGGGTGTTCAAGTTCCAGGATAGAGGGGTGTCCAAGATATAGAGTGTTGTGGACATGTAAAATTATAGGATATTCGCCGGTTCCAATTAAAAGTGTCCAATATAGAGGGGTGTCCAGGATATAGGGTGTCCAACTAGAGGGGTTTTACTGTATTACCCTTCCATGTATGCCTAGGTCTCCTAAGTGGTTTCTGCTATTCAGGTTTTCAAACTAAAATTCATATTTCAATTCTAAAGGGTTTTGACGACAGTAGTTTACACTTAAAATTATTTGTTGTCAGGACCTTTTCCATTGTCTATTTTTTAAACGACTTTTCTACTGACAGAACCTGTACTTGGGTGGATAAGTTGAAATTATTGCATGATTTATATTGTCCAGTGACAGAGACTAGCTCTTTCTAAGGGACCCAACAGAGTAGGTACCTCTCACCTGAAGACGGAGACAGAACCAGCCTCCGAAACGTTGTGAATTTTAAAAAAACCGACGATGGAAAAAGTTCTGACAACAAATAATTTTAAGTAAAATTTGTATGTATTTCTCTTCTTCCTGCTGCATGCTACATTCCCTGCCATCTCATCCTCTTTGATTTATTATCCTAATAATATCTGATGACGAGTGCATTATAAATTTCCTCAATATGCAGTTTTTCCGGCCTTCTGTTATTACCTCACTTTTAGAATTATTCAACCAGAAAAGAATCTTTTTATAGATAAACCTCTAAAAATCCAGCAGAATGCAAAGTGTGATTTTTTATGCAAAACAACAGTCATGCATGGGCAACGAGAGTTCAAGAGGCTATTCAACACAATATGCAATGTTACTTGCCACTGCTGTTTTCCAAAAGGATGAAGTCCTTCCTCATAGGGCATGAGAGGTACATGACTTCTTCACCATTTGGTGATAACTGGCATGACTGGGAATGTCTAGTACCATGGCCACCCAATTCCCTTGATGTCACTCCAAATGACTTCTTGCTCTGAGGTCATGTTAAAGACAGTGTTATGGCCAGCTACCCCACTGACTACCTGAACTTTACAAACTCATTGTCATGGCAAGAGCTTCCTTATCACTACAGCCTCTGCCATGTTGAGAACTAGTAGAACATTACCAGCCTTTGAGTATCTTGTTTTGTTTTTTTTTCCCCCCACGTCTGGATATGCAGTGCTTTTTCTGCAATAGATATTTCTTTTTGAATGAATAATTGTGGAACATTCTGTATTTTCTGCAGAACCATGTTCTGAAACATCCTAAATCTGTATTTCATTTAGAATGAGAGACCACATTTGATATATGTGTATGTAAACAACAGATAAAATAACAGTTGTGCATTTTGAACTTTATGTTTTTAGGTAGAGGCTGACAATTTTATCAACCAGTAATATGCTTATAGGCACACTCGTATATATGCCTGTGTTTCTAACATTGTAAGTCAATAATTTGTCATCCATATGTTTCAGGAGAAGACCATGACAGTTGATGACATGATCCACCTGAACCCAATTGATGATGATGATGATGATGATAATGAAAATGTAATTTCCTTGGATAAGATCAAAGCAGAACTTTCACAGCCATCGTTTTTTGGTGACAATGACAAGTTGAGCCATGCAGGTGTGAACAGTATGTTTAGGGTGGTATATATTTAACCCCCTCACTGTTTTTGAAAATAGATATGTCAATAGGCTGTGCATTAGCAAATAATCAACCTATTCTGAGAAATATTTTGTCCCCTCACATTCAATATGGTGTTCTTATATTTAAAATAAAAGATATATACAAGGTTACAACTTATGTTGTGAAGGTTTCATGGTAGCTGTTGCTAATAAAATCTGCTCGGGCCATCAGCCGTGTTGGGTGATTAAAACCTACCGATGTTTTAAGGACCATTTCTGTCTTCATCCTCATTCTAAGTGACCCACATGTATACCTGCACTTCACTTGTGCATGGATCTGAGTGCAAGCTAGTGGGCAGAGTCAATTGCTTGCTTTGCTTGAGCCTGTCTTTTAATTTGTGAACTCTGAATTGTTTGATTATGTTGATCACTGGATCCCAGGAATGAGTAAGTGTGAAGCCTTCCCTCTTCCCTGTTAAAATTCCTGGAGCGAATCTTGATCTCAATAGCCTCTTTTATCTCACTGTCTATATATCCTGTAGCCTTATCCAGGACTTAAGTACTGCCAAAGTTGATGTTATGTCCTGTGTTAAATCTATGCTCCGCTGTGTTATTTGTACACATCATACAGATCTTTTGTAACAAATTGCACCAGGGTGCATTTTGGAAGATTTTTCTAGTTACAAAGAATAGGAAAGATTTTCTTAGGCTTTTTACTGCAGATAAATTTTCTCATAATACACTGATTCAGTCTGGACAAAGTTATTTAATTTTCTGGTAATGAGAATCAAACTTCCAATGTCCATATTAATCCTTTGCGGCCCTATATCGGGCTGAGCCCACCACAGATTTTATGGAATTTTACATGATCTGGAGTCAAACTGAGGCTGGCAAACAGTGTCAGCATATCATTCAAGCCTTCTTCTTTGCACTAGTTCTATCCTAGGTTTCCTGGTAAGACTGTGTGTACCTTATAATAGCGAAAGAATGCAGGAGAGTAACGTCATCTTATCCTGACACCTGTCCAAAGAAGCCAGTACTCCACACAAAGTGTTTTGCCATACATCATATAGTGAAGGAAAACCATTGGGTGTGTAGTTGTCATATTTACTTAGAATAGAAGTATTTTATATGTGATAAAGTTATAAAACAAATATCCCATATTCCTAGTATGAAATTATATTTTTTAAATTAATGTTTACCCATAGAACAATCAACCACTGACATATGCATATTCATTCATCTTCTTATCAAGCATTCTGTATGTGTAGTGACTTCATCGTTTACAGTTTGCGATCCATTTCACTTTTATGGTGTCAAACTTAGTCTTGATCTTTTGAACACAATCAGCGCGAAAGGAAGCATAGCTCTGATACTAAGAAATCCAATGCTTATACATCGTATATCTGCATGCAATAAGAGATGTTTAGACGTCGCCAAAGTCATATCTACCGCCTTGGACTTGCTTTATTCTCTACCGAACGACAGGAAGCAGAAAGGCACCACTTATTACAAATCTTACTAGCGATAGTGGTACAGTCAGTGAAAAATATTTCACACGGTCAGTATTCAAACAAGATGAACTGTGATCTCTCAGAACATATTTCACCATATTTAGCAATGTTTCTTCCATTTTATGCAAGTTATAAAAGAAAATCAAACCAGTTCATAATAATAGTTGAATTTATACAGCTTAGTGATATTTAAATAGACCAACAGAGAGCAAAGGTTAATATTTTTAATTTTCTAATCTTAATAATAGAGGGTGAGAAATAAAGTTTTGTTTTCTGAGAAAAGCTACTATAGATTTCTACTATCTCTGTTTCTTCTAACCTATCTTGTCGTATTGGTTATTTTTAACACACTTCATTACTGACTGATTCATCTAATGGAGAATGTTATTCTTTTATGTGCACTAGAGTTGAATTTGCCATGAACATTATGTGGATATGTTCAACTACAATCAAATGCTGCAGCAGTATGGTTAAATTTAACTCCCAAGTGTTTATGGTCAAGAATTTTAAAGAACGGTATATCTTTAATCAAATAAAAATAGGTGTTCTGTGGCACTTTCTAATATGCAACTTAACTCTTGCAGTTTACTTTAAATTTTGCATCTTCTGTGTTGATTTTAAGTGTCTGAAATTAGAAAAGTTGAAAAAGTACCAGTTGTCTTCTTTATTTTGTAACTTGATTTATTTAATAGTTGCAGATGATGATGATGATGTTGAAAGTAAAATAAGTGGAGTAGCCAGAATTGCTCCGGTGTGTGATCTCCAGCCCCCATTTCAGCCTTCATCTACACCGGTCCATTTGCAACACAGATTCATGGTGAGAACCTTAAATGCATGTAGCTGCACTATGTATTAAATATGAATTTGGAATTAACCCTATAAAACCCAGTTTTAGCGATGTCCCACCTGCTTCAATAATTAGTTACTGCTTATTTTGTATTAATAAGTTTTGTGTGATTATAAATGTAAACAGTTATTTTCTGGAACAACATTAAGCAGTGATCTTTCAATTTTGAAGTGTTTTCTTTGCAGTGCAGACTGAATTCTTAAATACTGTTTAGATGAGCTTCAGATTTAAATGGTTAAAGAGGCATTAAGAACAATTTTTTTCTGATTAGTACTGATATGCAAGCATCCTAACATCTTGAATTTTTCATGTTATCAGACAAAAGTATATAAATTGAGTAGGTTTTGGTATTTACAAGACACATTTGAAAGTGGCCAATTTTTGGATCAGAATGTGGAAAATAATTGGACACCTGATATCTAGAGTCCAGATAATATCACTGACAGAAGTTGTTACATAGTGAACTTAAGGGCTGTTTCACACTGTCGACCGGTCGCCGGCGACCAGTCGCTGAACGACCACCAGGTAGAAAAGCTAAGTACGAGCTCACACACGAGGGCGACCACAACCAATGGCCGCCGGCGACCAACAAGCAGTGAGCGATGCACAGGAGACCAACAACCACGAGATACATAGATGGCAATCACGTGTTCACATTGCGGGCGACTCAGTCAGCGACCAGAGCTCAGAGAGGTGATATATCCATTGTTTCTTGTTTTCTCCCGTCTTGTTCATGTCACTCAAGTGATCAGTATATCATGCTTTTTGGTACTGAAAGATTTATTTCGGCTGTAGAGTCACGAAGAGCCATTTCGGACCTTGCAAGTCCCGATTATGCAAACAGGGAGTTGAAAAAAAGTCAGTGGGAAGAGGTTGTGGAATTGTTTGACACATTTTTATCATTATAGTCGACGTCCACACTGTTTGACTGCTTCCAAAGTATTTTTTTTTACTGAGGCTGAGGCCTCTGTCTGCACTGGTCTCCTCGTTTGGTCGCTGATGGTTTTGGTCGTTCAGTGACTGGGTCGCCGGCGACCGGTCGACAGTGTGAAATGGCCCTAAGGGTCAGGTAGCTCATCAACTCTTTATTCTATATGCTTGATTAATAAAGTAAAACAAAAATAGTGTAAGGTACTTTACCTGCATCATCATTTGTTAATACATCAAAATTTTGGATTGATTCTGCATTTTGCCCTTGTGTCATTTTAATGAAAGTAAGGTGGTTTTGTTTAAGATTGAAAGTATGCCCATGCATTTGCTGCATATATCTATGTTATGTGGTTCAGGAAATTCCTTTCCAAATTGCTTTATTACTTGAACTATGAGTGTAATTTATGTTTGATTATGATTTCCTTAAAAAATCTCTGGATGGAATTTTTACATAGCTGTCAAATGGGGCAATTACAATAATCATACTGTGGGATATTCAAGTGTTATAGGGCGTGATATACAGCACAGTAAATAAAAAGATAGCTCCCTGTGACACTACAGTAAACAGTGATCAAAACTAAATGCACAGTAATAGTCTAACTGTTGTACTGTAATCATTCCATGGCAGTAAGACATCAGCAAGAAAGGAAAAGTAAATTGAACATCATGTTCCATGAATACTGAGGTATGTATTTGATCCTTGGTGCTTGTGGTAATGGCCTATGCTGCAGCCAGGGTGTACACAGACATGTATCCAGCACGCACCATCCAGACAGTAATGTCTTTTGTCGGTTGGAAGAGAGGATGAGGAAGATTGGCAATGTCCTATCAACACCACTATTGGATAGCGGTCAGTTGCACAGTCACCAGATACAAGCACTTGAAGAGATGGTTCTGGATATGGTGGCACAGAATCCATGTCATAGTACATGAGGAATTGCCTGAAAGTTAGGTGTTGAACAACACACTGTCCATTTAATCCTCCATGATGAAGACTATATCCATACTACTACTCACAGGCTCAAGGTCTCGTGCATTATGATTGTTGTCTCTAATACTGCAAGTGGCTTTTGTAGGAATATGAACATGATCCGGGCTTTTTGGTGCACGTGTGGTTGGGTGAAGCAGCATTCACACATGAAGGTGTTTTCATCAGTCACTTGTGGGCACAGCATAATCCACATGTAATGCACAAGTGGGTTATAAAATTTGTTGGAGCATTAATTTGTGGGCTGGTATCATTAGTAATTGTGCGGATTTGCCATACCTACTATCCGACCACCTCAGTCGTCCTGCTTATTGTTTATTTATTCCTATAGGAAGTGCTACTGGTACTGCTCGAACATATGCCATTAGTGGTTCAATGTAATGTGATTTCAACTTGAAGGGGTGCCAGCATATTTTAGTTCACAGATCCAACAGCACCTGAACACACAGTTGCCTGACAGGTGGCTCAGGATTATGGCCTGCCAGGTTACCAGACCCAAACCATCTGGACTTCTTCCTTTGGGAATACCTGAAAGAGATTTTTTGTGGGGATCCAATGTCTGACATGGAAGACTTGACAGCAAAGTTTCATGCTGTTGTGGCGACCATTGATGCAAACATATTACAACGTGCATCCTCGTTTTCCATGATGTGTGGTTGCATGACAGCGAATGCGTGGTGGACTTGAAACTCTTACTGTTAAATACTGTCCTCTTAGATATGTATCTGCTGTGTTTTGTGTCGGCAAACACTGCTCACTAAAGTGTTGTATATACTGATGTGTGAACTGTGCATCTTCTTATGTATGCTATTCTTTTGTATTAACTCACTTATTCATGAGTGTCACCTGCAGTTTCTCTTAATTCAACCCTCCATGTGTGTGTGTCTGTCTCTCCGCATCACTATTTTCTTTGTTACTTATGATTGGTGCAACTCTTGCTGTATTTGACAGTTCCTACTTACCATGATATCTTGGAAATGATTTGTTCTAGAGAATTCTTTCTTTTACATTTTTGTTTTGAGGTTTTCCACCTATTCTCATTGTTATTATGCACCATTTTTCATGCACTCTGGAAAAATGGTTGAATGGATCGTGAAGAAATTTTATTTTGGCAGCCCTTACTAAACTTTATTGGTTTTCTCTCCCAAATGACTTTTTGAAGTCTACATCCTCCATCTGTTGGAATTGTTAAGTGTCTGTAAGAATGCACAGTACACACTTTAACTTTAATTGTGCTGGTTTACAGGTGTGGAATTCTGTTGGCATTGTACGTTGTTACAGCACTGAAGATGAGAACTCTGTTGACGTGGAATTCCATGACACATCCTTGCATCATGCCCTGCACATTAATAATTTTTTTAAACACACCATGGCAACATTAACCGATGAAGTTTTAGTCTTGGCATGTGAGATTCAGGATGAGGCTCCAAGGTATGTCTCTGAAATTCCTTTAGGTGAGTCAACATATTCATTGTGTCGAAGAAAGTGTTCCTTAATAGTAATGCATTTACTGTATCCTTAATCATTGATGAATAGTAACTAAAAAGGCCTATGTTCATACTTAAATTTAAAGAAGATTGTAGAATGCAGGATTTGAGATTTTGGCAGTGAATGTGAAGATGACTGTCTTCTGGGTTGTAGAACCATGTAGTCGGAAGAAGTTTATGAACGTTTCAGAGGTACTCAGGGCACCTTGATGATGGAAGCAGCAAGTAGCCTAAAACAATGGTAAACTTCTATGAGACTATACAGTGTTGTAACTCAAAAGACAGCCATCTTCAGGATAAAAGAATGATTGTTTCTGTAATATGCTCTGTTGGAATGCAGTCTGGCTAGTACTGGGTTGCCTGACCAACAAAACTGGATGAATATAAAAAGAAATTTTTTAATCATTGAAATCTCTAAATGCTTTGCTTGGAATCAGCTGTATGCATTGTGTAGCTTATACACCATAGCATTTAATTTATGCCAGGCCAGGGAATTGGATAGATTTACCATTCAAGCAATGGTCCTTCAACTGTGCTTTCATGTGTGTATCACCATTAAAGAGTGAATATGTTTATGTTTACTGCCAGGTCATGAAGTCTAAACCTTGCATGATTTATAGACTGGGATTTGCTGTAAGGTTCTGAAGCTAATGAATTAATGAGGATAGGAAGAAGTATTTGTCATGTAGAGTATTATCTGAGCATACAGTTTTCTGAACAGCTGTTTCACATAATTATTACTTTGTGCAGCAAAGTGGTATGTGTGCTGTTGAATTCATGGGATGGCAGCAAAGAGTGGAGTGTAGACCTGCCTGAAGGAGAAGAGGCCCTGGCAATTGCAGCTGGTAAAGGTTGGCTTGCTGTTGCTACTGACACAAGAAACCTACGGCTGTTCACTGTTGCAGGAACTCAACGAGAAGTGGTCTCTCTGCCAGGTCCAGTAGTATGTGTTGCTGGTCACAGAAACAGACTGTTGACTGTTTTCCACAATGGCATGGGTAAGTTAAAGAACTAGAGCAGAGTTATTCTCAGGGTTGACAGAAGTACACGCAGAAGACACAAATTTAGTTCATTCATTAAGCAAGATGATTCCATAGACTACATTATAAATACAAGAAAAATAATCAACATTGTTTAGCCTACTTGAATGTTAGGTGGGGACATGCAAGTTATGAAAATTAAAGCAGGGAGAGAATGGATAATGAAAGAGTGTTTGTGGAAGGATGGCAAGAAATGAAGGCTTTGTTATAAGACAGTCCTCCCTCATTGAAGTGTAAGTGGATGATGATAAAGGTTTCAAATTTTTCAGTGAGTGGATTTATTTTCTAAATAAAACCAGATTTCACTCATTTCCACACAGTTTGCCTTAGAAATACTCACACCATGCAATATAAATCAGTTAGGCTTCATATTAATCGGACTTTGTTGTGCAGGTCTTCCAGGTGACCAGAGTCTTGGATTCGCTGTATTTTCACTGGGTTCAGGACAGTTACAGGTTCTTACAGCTTTTCAGCCACTTTCCATGACGCCAAAATCAACTTTGAAGTGGGCAGGCTTTTCTGATGAGGGAACACCATTTACATTAGACTCAGCTGGAATTATTCGCATGTTTTCAAGGAAAAGTTTCTGGCTTCCTCTTTGTGATACTCAAGCTCATGTATGTATATTTATCCCTGTATAATATTTACTAATCAGTTAATGTTTATATGTATGATTTCATTTTTGCTGATTTTTCAACTACAACCAGTAATGTTCATACTGTATATAAAAGTGGCTTGCCTCTGCAGGTTTGCCATATTAACCATGTTGCTTTTGATCCTGAATTAATTTGGATTTAACAATTTGCCATGAATATGTAATTCCCAGTAAATACATAGTAGTTAGACTTTTGCAGCTATGAATTATTATCCTGATTTATTTCCTTACTAGCAATAATTTGAGCTTCTCAGTAGATGGAATCTGAGACAGATACTACTCTGACAGATTCCTTTTATACATCTTTGTCTCTATTTGCTACAATGTTCATATATTATACCTTTATTTGGCAGCAGTTTTTCTTCTTCTTCAAATAATCATATACAAGCTGTACAATGAGTGGAAGTAAAAATGCAATCTGCAACACAATCTACAGCACAAAACATTAAGCAAGAGATACTGTTTACTTAGCTTAACAGCATTAGTTTTCCTTCATTATTTTTTCATATACTGATATGTTAGGTTATGGTCCTGCTGTCATTTCAAAGGATAATGACAAATAGTGGATGGCAGATTTATTTCTGATTATGACATGTAAAAAAATTAATAGGTAATTAAACAAATGATGAAAACTCTCATTTACAAGAAGTTGGAAGCACTATTTGCATTACCAGAAATTGCACATCGCTATTTTTCCTGAAGCTAATACTTATTTAATTAGATAGTTAATCTTGAGCTGCTCTTTTCTGTTATTTGAGTGGTTTGCAAAAGAAAATACGTTGTTAAGGTTGATGCATATGTGTACATGTTTTTCTTAATAATGTTTGAAGTAACTTTCCAAAAATTCTGTAGGAAGATATACTGTATTTTCTAAATACCTTTGGCACTTTTTTATCCCCCCCCCCCTCCCAATAGAACTAGATGTTCATCATATTTGAGGATTCATTTTGAGTAACACAGAGTGCTGCACATCAGAAGACAAGATGCAGTTTAAGACTTGAATAGAATAGAATTTATTTACATTCCATAGATCCTTCACATTGGCACATTATTCACCCAATAAGTATCAGCCATTAGTCAAAAAGTGAGACGCATTACTTTCAAAACTTTATTCTTTCTTGCAGGAGGAAGGATTGAGGGAGGGGGGGACATTTGTCAATCACTGCGAGACAGTCTTTGCTGTATTGATATATAACATTGACAGCTGCAGTGTTTCATTTGCAGCAGGTTTTCAATTCTGTTAAGTTCAGTATAATTATGCATGTTGGTTTACTTGGCATGTGTGTTCCATAGAATTGATTTTGGCTCAGCTTGTTAGAGCTTTGTTTATGCAACAGGATGGTAAAGCCAGTATTCACAGGTATAAAAAAACATACTGTGCATACAACAGAGATGCTATTTTGAAGAATAATACTGAGCATAACATGTGCAGTGAATTTCATACTAATCTCCTTCCTTCCCTGTCCCCCCAATTAAGACTCCAGGATAAGTGATGTGGTAAAATACAGTTGCTGGAAATGAATGAAACAAAGTGCCTGTGATCATTTACTGTCTGTAAGAAACTGAAAAATTTATGAGGAGCAAAATAAACAGGGAATCGTCCCATGGTCAGAATGTTTAAAGTAAGTGAAAGTTGCATCTGTGACCACCCCCCCCCCCCAAAAAAAAAAAAACACTACAAAGTAGCAGTCACTGGCAGGCATTTTATGAGAAAAAAAGCAGAATTTTAAGTATAAGGAAAACTACTTTTATATTTAAATGAAAGGTTGCATTATGGTTGTGTGGTGTCAAGAGAAATGTGCCAATTGAAGGCTCTATAAATTGTAAAAGAAATTATAATTGAGGATTTCATTGCAAGCTGAGGTTGGCTGATGGAAATATATAAAAAAAATCTATTCAAGGCAAAAAAGAAGTATTGCACAAAGGCTTCATAATGTGTGCAAAGAACAAAATTTTAGTGCTTCAAAATACTGTTGATGAGATCTTCTCAGATGGCAGTAATAGCAGCAGTTAAGCTTACCAGTAATTGTAAGTACAGAATTATATTTTTTCATTACTTCATGCTATTTTGGTTTTATCAGCCATCACATGCTTGTGTAGATTTCTAGAGTGTGAAATTAATATAATTAATCACAATTTAGTTATTAGCATTAATTTAAAGTAATAATGTTTGTCTTAAATGCATTATAAAAATTTGGGATGTGTGTGCATCTCTTTGGGGGCACATCTTATTTGGGTAAGTATGGTAATATGATTACAAGCCACCTATATGCAAGTGACTAAGTTAACACTGACACAGTGTTTTATCAGTTGAAGTAATAACATTGAAATTAATAATATAGTTTGTGTTGTTACCATGTTAATGGTATTTTCTGTTTTAAATACAAATGACAGGAAAGAAGGCATAACGTATTTTACAGAGCTGTCATAAGATTAAGTTTTAGAATCCTTTGTTTAATTCTGCTCATGTTCTTCCAACCACAGAAGAAAATACCTTGTTAGGGATTTGAAAAGTACAATATTCACATGACCTTGTGAAATTAAAAACAAAGACAAATGGTTCAAAAGTTCCCAAGGACACACTGACAGCATACATTAACATGTTAGTGTGTTTATCATTTTTTAAACAACTCTAGCAATGACCTGTTTGGTTGGTTCTTTATCATTACCTAATTTATGCAAGAAACATATTTCACAGTTCAGAAAGGGTCTGTGTTGTTTTGTGTGCTTATAACCTGAACAACTGTTGCAGTGTAAAGGAAAATCAGATCATTACTTTGTGCTTGGGATAAGCGAAAAATGCCAGAATGTTCGCTGTGTTCTTTGTAAAGGCTCATATTATCCGCCTACTACTCCTCGACCAGCTGTTGCAGAGATTTCACTGAAGGTAAAGGGTTTAATTTTCATCAAAAGTCACATTTTAAAGGATATTTAAGATGAAAAAATTACTTTGAATGGTGTAATAAATGTAAAATTCTGTAGTATTATGTATTTTCATCGAATAACATTTTTGTATTGATTTGTCTTAAGATATTTTTAGGGTTTGATTATAAATATAGATTTGATTTTGCAGGAAAGTATCATCACATGCTGTGTACAGTGGGTACATGTTCAGTTCTGATTATAACACTACTTATTTTTAAAGTAACAAAATTGTTTTAAAATTCATGTTAGATTCTGTAATAATCTATGATATTTTAAGGAAACACATTTTATTCATGGTTATTATTATAACAAGTTAAATTTACAAAAAGGGGGCACTTCAGAAATGGAATATTTGAAGGTCAAAGTAATCCTGACTGCATTATACAGAACAAAAGCCCACTATCAGACACTATCCATAACCAGTACAATCCATTCCCCACCCTAACACCATATTTTCTAAGATTAGTTTTAAGTCCTTAATTCTATACCTTGGTGTCCTATATACAGTCCAGACAGGAGAAAATCCCTGCTAAGAATTTTATACACGTGCATGCGCAAGATTTCGCGGTGAGTGACGACCGATCCTAAAAGCGTTCATTCTACAACCACTGAACGAACAACAGACGACAGGCTTTCATGTGTTCTAATGGGTACAGCTTTAAGATTACCTTACAGCGGCACAGTGATTTAATCTAGAATATTATGGCAACACCTGCAGAACACATTAGAGGTACACTCACTACACGCTACTCTTAACGGTTTGATGTTTTCAGTCTGTGTGTAGTAGCGTAAAACTCTGACGTATCACACTTCCCACCAATAGCAGCCCTCTAGTCCAGCTGATAAGTAACATTCCACCCGCACCGCACCAGAAACAACTTCCCCCAGCAGGGTTTTTCTCATGATCTGTGGACAGACGCTTCATTAGTTGAGGGTTCCCAACCAAAATTATTTATATATATTTCCCTTATAGATCATGACTACCCAACTTACCCTTCATGATTTAAATATTGTAACAATATTTTAAAGAGTAACTTATGAGGTTTTTCATTGTGTAATTTCCTCTAACCTTTTCCTTTCTATATTCTAGGTACACAGTTTGCAGGTTTAGATTGCTGCCTGCATTGCAGGGGTAACTGCAATCATCCATATTATTGTTCTAAAATTGTATACAATATCTGTACAACATATTTTCATTAGTATTATATTCTTGCCCCACTTTACACAATTATAGAGTTTTTAGTAAGCTGGAGGATATGTAAGAATATTTTTAGCCAGCATGGTGATGTCTTTGGAATCTGTTTTGTCGTCAATTTTCTCATCAAGTTTTGCAACATTTTGTGGTAAATAAACATTAGTGTAATGTGCATGCCATAGTTACCGATGTGTGAGGCAACAACAGAGAAGAGTGTTATGGAGGAGAGATTCTGGCGATTACAACTTGCATGTTCAACAACTGGTGACATGTGCAAGATGGGACTTGATTCATTCAATGATAAGGATGCCCTGGACAGAAGTATAAAGGAGACAGTTATAAAGTTATTTGCGGTAAGTTTTGTTACTATGATGTGGGTACATATAACACTTCTGTCAGTTTATCCAAAGACTCAGAAGTGATCATTTATAATTGCTGTTCTAAATAACTGTCACTAGATTACCTTTTAAAGACTGGGTATTTTAGCAGTCTTTGTTTAATTTAATATAATGTATAAGATCAGCTATTAACTGATATTATTTTTTGATTAAGCAGTTATGTTGATATTATTCCTCATGTTTGGAATGGGAATAATGCATTATGAACACTGTGTATGCTTGTTTGGTTAGTACCTGAACACTTTAATAGACTTTAATGAAACTTGGGAGATTCTTGGTAAAACAGAACAAAACAAAACATATCATGGGCCACATGAACTACCAATGATTGTCTCTACTTGAGAGCCTAAATTCACTGGTGTAAAATGGATATTTGAGCTTGGATGTAGTGTGTACCAAAGTATGCAAGATATTGAGGACAAGGGTCACCACATATTTCATTTATACTATGAGTCTGCATGTGCACATACACTGTGCTTCACTGCCCACAGTTGTCTTCATATCAGTACTCTATTTAAAGATGCTGTCAGTATGTAAGACTTGAGGTTCTCACAGCGGTGAATATGAAGATTTCTGTCTTCTGGGTTATTGCGCTGTGTAGTCTGGTCGATGTTAACCAACGTTTCAGAGGTCATACTGCCTCCGTCATCAGGGCGATGAATATGCCAATAGGGTGTGAGGAGTTGGATTTTATAGGCAGGGAAGTGAAAGGTGTAGCCTGCCCCGAGCCAATGGGAGCAGGTATGGGAGTGGACCAATGGTAGCACGTGGGCGAGGGTGGGAGAGGGAGAGAAAGGTGAGTGTAGTTGTATGGATAAAGGCCCTGAAAAGGGCCGAGTTAGTGGTCTGGTTGGTTCTGGCGGCGCACTCTTGCTCGTTCTCGGAGTCCTCTTCATATTTCAAGTTCGGCGGCCGGTTCTACGAACAGACCGACGGGGTGGCTATGGGTTCCCCACTATCACCTGTCATCGCCAATTTCTACATGGAGTACTTTGAAGAAATGGCGGTGGACGGGGCGACCTTCAAGCCCCTCTGCTGGTTCCGTTACGTAGACGACACGTTTGTCATCTGGCCCCACGGCCCTGACAAGCTCGCGGAGTTCCTCAGCCACCTCAACAGCATTCACGAGAGCATCCAGTTCACCATGGAAACTGAAAAGGACGGTCATCTCCCATTCCTCGACATAGACATTCACCGGAAACCTGACGGCTCATTAGGCCACAAGGTGTACCGGAAACCAACCCATACCGACCTTTACCTCAACTCCAATTCCCATCACCACCCGTCCAACAAACAGGCCGTGCTCTCGACCCTGGTACACAGGGCTAAAGCCCTTTGCGACCACGACAGCCTACAGAGTGAACTGGAGGCACTCACCACCACCTTCAGGAAAAACGGATACAGCAACCGTCAGATTCAGAAAGCTCTCAATCCGCCTGCGAGGCTGCCACCGCCTACTGAAAAACCAGCCTCGGTTGCCTTCCTGCCCTACGTCGGGACGACCTTCAACCGCATAAGCAGGTTGCTGGCCAGGCACGACATCAAGTCTGTTGGTCTTCCGCCAAAGAAAATTCCCAGTTTTCTCCGGCCGGTAAAGGACGACCTAGGACTGAAGACGCCTGGCGTATACAGAGTTCCCTGCGAGTGCGGAAAAGTCTACATCGGCCAGACAGGCCGTTCCGTTGAGGCCAGGATCAAGGAGCACGAACGCCACATCCGGCTCGGGCAGCCCGAGAAATCTGCGGTTGCTGAACACCGCTTCAACTTGGAGCACAAGATACAGCTAGAGGACACTGCTATCCTCTCCTCAAAAACCGGCTACATGGACCGGTTAATCAGGGAAGCCATCGAGATCGAACTTCATCCTGATAACTTTAACAGGGAAGATGGACTTCACCTGAGCCGGTCCTGGAAGCCTCTGATCCACACACTCCGAGGACTCCGAGAACGAGCAAGAGTGCGCCGCCAGAACCAACCAGACCACTAACTCGGCCCTTTTCAGGGCCTTTATCCATACAACTACACTCACCTTTCTCTCCCTCTCCCACCCTCGCCCACGTGCTACCATTGGTCCACTCCCATACCTGCTCCCATTGGCTCGGGGCAGGCTATACCTTTCACTTCCCTGCCTATAAAATCCAACTCCTCACACCCTATTGGCATATTCATCGCCCTGATGACGGAGGCAGTATGACCTCTGAAACGTTGGTTAACATCGACCAGACTACACAGCGCAATAACCCAGAAGACAGAAATCTTCATGCTGTCAGTAACTACATAGTGTAAAATAGTGGGATGAGTCATGAATAGGAAAGGATATGAAATGAATGATCATGGCCTAATTTTAGGTATTGTCTCAGTCCTAACATTTCATCTCATTCATTATTTCGGTGGTCAGGGTATATCCCAGAATCCTGTTAGTGTTAGTCTAATATTCTTATGATTAGACCACTAAAACTAGTATCAATAGGACCTGGTATTCGTATCCAAGCTACTGCCACATACACGACAATGAAGTAAAACAAATTTTAAAAATAGGCAATTTGCTGGAAGTTTTGGAGTCAGAAGATTCAGGTCCCAAAATATTGTGTATACCTAAACTGAATTATCTATTTCTTGGTACATCATTCATACAGAAGAAAATGTGCTTTTACAGCTAGCATGCAGAAGTGGATTTGAATACAGAGCTGTTGAGATTTGTGATTTGATGCCCTCACATCATGTGGTCCAACTTGCTATGAAGTATGCATCCAAACTGGGCAAAATGAATCTTGCTGATAAGGTTGCAGAAGTGGCTACTCGCAAGGTGGACGAGAGAGAACAAGGCTTCCAGAATGATCAAGTTGATAATATTTATACATTAAGGTAAAGTATTTTAACTTATTCTTTGTTGAAGACCTGGGGAAACTTAGTAAAGGTCTTACCATAGATCACATTGTTATATGTAAGACTTGAGGTTCTCACAGCGGTGAGTATGAAGATATCCGTCTTCTGGGTTATTGCGCTGTGTAGTCTGGTCGATGTTAACCAACGTTTCAGAGGTCATACTGCCTCCGTCATCAGGGCGATGGATATGCCAATAGGATGTGAGGTGCTAGATATTGGCATATTCATCGCCCTGATGACGGAGGCAGTATGACCTCTGAAACGTTGGTTAACATCGACCAGACTACACAGCGCAATAACCCAGAAGACGGATATCTTCACATTGTTATAGTTTGAGGACCAGGAAATATCCTGAATAGATATTATTATTTGATAGAGATGGTTCTGAACTTCATTGCAAAGAGGACGGCTAATACAAATGGATCTATCAACCTCCTTGAGAGGTATGATGATCTGTGGATGAAGAAGGGGGTTAAGATCCTGTATCTTTGACTTCATTGGGCCCCGATGGGGTATGATGTGTGTCATACAGCCTGTATTATGAGGGAAGAGCACATGACACATGACTTACACCTTAATTCTATTAGCAAGAGCGGTATTATGCTTATTTTAGGTACGCATCAGACATGGAGTCCCGTTTTCTGCCTTCTAGAAGCATGTCCCTTGAAGAGAGCTCGAGTACATATGGTACCAAAGTAAATCATCTTTTAGAAAATGCTACCAATGCATCTACAGGTAATGTAACTAGTTTTATACTATTGTTTTGACATTGTAACTCATCATGGTAATTAATAGTGGAGTGGAGTGCCCAGAAGTATTAAGAGTTCCCCAGATTATACGAGGCTCGTCCACAAAGTAAGTTTCCCTGGGGCCGTTTACAGAAACAAAACACAATTTCATGGAAATATTTATTGCAACAGATACAGCAAGTGTCCAGCTATTTTTCAACATATTCGCCACCGGAATTGAGACATTTGTCATACCGTGGGACCAACTTTTGAATACCTGTGTCGTAGAAGTCTGCCGCCTGGGATTGGAACCACTGTGTGACAACCATCTCCGCCTCTCTGTCATTCTCAAAACGCTGACGCTGACCGGACAGGAATTTCTTGAGGTGTAGGAAAAGATGGAAATCACTGGGAGCGATGTCCGGGCTGTAGGGTGGATGATTAAACACCTCCCAGCTGAACTCCTGCAGGAGACTTGCTGTCCGTCGAGCCGTGTGTGGCCTAGCGTTATCACTGACCGCACTTCACAGTCGGCGGGAGCTGGAATAAGAACCTCCATCTTCAACAGCTGCAACGATGCTACTGTGAGAACGCGGGAAGTACCGTTAGTGCATGCGCCATGCTACGTCATTGCTCTATCACGTACGCACAGTCGCTTCGCGCAATATAAGGTTTGCTAGCTGTGGGACGAGTGGGAAACTTACTTTGTGGACGCGCCTCGTAGTTTTCTTACCCCGATGTAGGTTAATGTTAATATGGTCTCATCTATACATTTGTCTGTGTTGGTACATAGACTTTCTTGGAATTCCTGTTTAGTCTGGTGATAAAGTGATCATATACAAGTACATTTTAGTAATGCATAAAATCTGAGTCCCTCAATGTAATCAAATCAAATCAAAATCATATAATATCCCTACAAATTGATAATGCTGTTATCACATTTTGGGATCCTCATTGAGTCACACTGCATTTACATTTCTTTAAATCATGTTGATGTTTTCTTCCCTTAATCCAGAGTCAGAAAGTCTGCTTCTGGCAGCTACAAAACAAAAGAAATGTGAGGCTCAGACAGAGATCAAGCCGCTTATGTCTCTGGGTCAAAAGAGACTTAATCCATTTAAAAAGTCAGTTGCCAGGGTAGAAAGCAGCAGAGGTTTGGCAAATCTTGATGCTTTATATGCACAGCAGAAGTCCGATAAAAACAAGTGTAATTCTATTCTGGAGCAGCCTCCACCACCACAAAAAACAAAGGTACATAATCATCACATTATCTAATTTGACATGAAATATTTTTGGTGTGAGAACACTCTAAGATTTTACTGGAATAAATAAAAGCCTAGCATTAAATGTGACTGCAAGGTTAAAATATGGCATTAATTTTATCCTCTACACAAAATAGTTATGTTCTGTGTTATTGTCAACAGAGAAATGTGGTGTGTCCATTTTTGTCTTTGCGAAAATGGTTCATCAAATAGATGAAGTTTGTGCTAGATAAAAGTTTATTTCATGTTGTTGTTAATGCAATGGAAACCTTGAAGATGGAGGCAGTATGCCTCTCCATAACTTGGATAACTACTGACTAGACTGCATAGTGTCACATCCCAGATCACAGTCTGAACTAATGGAAAATGTGCAGTCGCTGAGCAGTATGTGCAAAGTATAGATGTAAAATTTTCAACATTTATATGTCTGAAATACACCATGCTTTTCAAATGTACATTTGCAGTGAAATATTTTTAAATTGCCAAGAAATTTTGTTTTTTATTGTGTTAATTAAAACTAATGTCATTATGTGAACTGGTCCTTGCACAGATAAAAAACACTGCTTTCCATATAATTTATGGTTTGCATACATTAGTATCTGCAAAGTTTTCAGAGAAAGTTGATATAAAACATGAATTTTATTTATGTAGTTTCAGGGAATGAAATTGGTGTCTAGAGATTCAACTTAAACTTATCATGTATATTTAACATTTTCATTATGTAATTTAATTCCTTAATTTCAACTAAACTGTTGTGAACTGGATCTCTTAAAAACTTTTGTGTGTATGGCATGTTGGGTTTTTTACTGTGTGATTTGGAACATGCAATTTGCATAACAGATTAAACAAACAACACTGTCAGCACTCAAACCAGCTGATTCACCTGCAGTGCGAACAACTGCCAAAAAACTACCCACCTTCTTTGAATGGTATGAAAAAGAAAAGGATGCTCTTGCAGAGGAATTCCCAGACCTGAGTGCTTCAGAGTTATCACGCCAGGGCATGAAGAGGTTCAAAGGGTCAATACAGAGTGATACACAGGTAAGAATCTTTAGTTTTAATTTGTACCTTCTAATGTAATAAATATGCTATTTAAAAACTATGACATTAACATCTATAAACTTTGGTTAGAATGTAATTGGAATTTTGTGATCAGAGTCTACTATTTTAGATATTATTGTAGTTTAATATTCAAAATTTAGATAAATGTTCATGGACATAACCCAGGTAATATGACTAACCATCAGGCTCTTACAATCTGTGTATTAACATTTAACTGCAATGCAAATAAAAGTACATTAGATATAAATGCTATAATCTACAGATTAATTCCATATTTACTCAGAAACTTGTGTTCATTTGTTAAAAGACAGGATTGGGATTTGGTTGAAAGGAGAGAAAGGAAAGGAACTGTCATCACATAGCACAAAATAGCATTATTATTATTATTATCCCATCTATTCACCATTTTGTGGGGTATGTACTTCCATGTACCGGAGACAGACCTTGTCCCTAAGGTACATAGGGCAGCAGCTATTTCCGGGATACATATTGTTTTTAGCAAGTGCCACATATATTATATAATTTTATTTCATGACTGTCTTTCGGATGATGTATGAAGTTCTCAAAATGGCGGTCTTCTGCAGTTCCCTGATGTCGTGTTTGTCCGGGATGTTGGCCAAATATTTCCTGAGTGACCTGGAGACAGTTCCTGTTGCTCCTATAACTATTGGGATTACTTTTGCTTGAACTTTCCACATTCTCTGTATTTCTATGAGAAGGTCCTTGTATTTCAAGATCTTTTCTGCTTCCTTCTTCTTATTATTATTATTATTATTTTAATTCATATGATAGATTCAGAATTCAAGGGAGTAATTCTGAAATGCTTTTGGGCTAGTTAGTATCCAAGTTTTTGATGTACATTGTCTGGTCCCATTATTTCTTGGTATGTTATTTTTCTGCCAGTTAGAAATATTCCCTCTCTGTTTGTCCCTGAAATACAGGTGCAATTTAGAGATTAATATTTTCCTGCATTTAGCATGACAGTCACATCCAGTTATAAATTAGAATTTTACAGCTGATGCATTTTAATTTTCATTGAACTTCATTCAATTAACAGTATGCAGACTCATCAAAGGCTTTTAACAAGCTTGTTTAACATTTCAAACATTGGTAGCTGTGAATAAATGAGTAAACCCATCACTCATATCCTTGATTTCTTTCTATAGAATTTTCCTGGAAATATAGTTCTGATGCTAATACAGTGGCTAGCATTTGATCATGTTTGTGATCAAATTTTCTGTTTGAGAATTAAAGCAGATTATGAGAAAAGTGATATTTTAGAAAGATACTGTATTTCCTCAGTTTTAAAATTCACTTCACATTTTAGAATTTCTGTAATCAGGGTGTGTTACAATTTATTGTGTCTAGGAATTTATATAGTGTCTTTTAAATGAAAACCTGTTAATAAATCAAGGGTGCATCTTAAAATCGAGGAAATATGGTAGTTATATAGCATGGATGATCAGTGGTATCAGTTTTAAAATGAAAGCAAATAAGCAGCTATACATCTGTACTACATCTGTTCTATCCAAATGTTCATTACCATGTCATGACCTTAAATTGTATTATGTAACGTCACTGGCAACTGCATACAACAATGAAATGTACTTTATATTATTTTATGATCCTCAAACTCTGGACATGCGTCCAGAAAATTGTGAGAGATATGTTTGTAATAGTGCTATGAAGAAGCTGGCAGAAATGAGGGCCACTGTATTAAATTTCCATCTTCATATATCCTGATGATTGCGTTTTACAGGTCCCAGTAACTAATAGTTCTGCAGAAAGCCAGACTCCAGTACCAGAGACCAAAAAGAGGAAATCAGAAGAAGAATCTGGGTTACATGAAGAAAATCCACCAAAAAAGACAATTACATCTTCTTCCTCTAAGCTAATGGCCTTTGCTTTTAAGAAGTCATGAATTTCTGAGACAGATTTATGGGTTCTATTTTATAAATGTGCCAGACTGCTTGTAGACTGGGTAGATTGTATAATTCACTGTGTATGTTACTTCCTAACTGACAGAGTGGGTTATATTTATAAATAAAAGTTTGGCATTAAGATTCTTTTATTTATATACTTGTGTTATTAGATTATATATTTTTTAATAAAAATAAAGTATAGATTTGCATGTACCAAAATCAGCCCAGCCTTTTAAGTGATCAACCCTCATGACATGACATCAGTTTTCCTACATAAACCATGTCACTGGCAGCAGGGGGCTATTTTAGCAGTGACTAGAGCTGTATTCAATGTATTTAATTTGTGGCTTGCCTTGTTTTTGTAACAATCCCTAGTCTTTCATATAACATCATAAAGCAATTAAAGAGTACTGCATCTGGAATATCAGTCACTTAGCATGCCTGAAAAGAAAGGACACAGATGTAAATAGATGTGTGACTTATATGATAATGTGTAGTAAGGTGTGCCATTCATAATTTCAACAAAACTAATAATGAGAACAACATTGGACAAAATTCACAGTAAGATACTAGTTTTAAAGGCAGTATAACAATACTGAACAGGATAGTTTGAACACTGAAGTTTTCATGGAGAAAAATCAAAGGCTTAAGAGAATACTGCTAGAAAGTTGGTTGAAAAGTTGTCCCCAATTTGCTTCTACACCCACTGTCTGATAATGCCTCTTATTGTAAGTCATCTTCCTAGGGGTGGGGGGGAAACAAGATTGGCTTACTGAAAAAGGTATTCCATATTGCACAGAAATCTGAATTATATGAGTTAATCAAAGCCCACAGATGTCACTTTAAGACATTCCAGATTGACAGACTACTTGCTAATTATGAACAGTTTTCTGACTTGTTAAGACTTGTGTGGCACAAACAATGTGACCTTCAGGCTAGGATTGCAAGAACATTACTGGAAGATAAAATTGTCTCTCTTGGAAGAAAAGTGGTTAGCTCAGTGGAAACATATAACTGATATTGATAATAAATATACTGAACCTGACCACATAATGGACCAAGCATCAGAGTGCTTTGCTATCGGGCTGCTGGAAGAATCTAAGACAAGTGACAGGCCTATGGATGCTGGTGAGGCTGAAGACAAAATTAGAGGGATTTACCTGCTTTACATACTGCACAATAGAAACTTGACACATTAGTCTAGACATATATTTTGTAACTAGAATAAATTCTGTGTTTAATGAAATCACAGACTACCAGCTGTGCAAGGTGGTTTAATGAAGAAAACACATTTTGAGAACCATCCTTATCCTCAGGGTACTGTAGTTGTACGAAGATGGTTCTCGAAATGATGGTGTTTTCTTCATTAACCACCTTACACGGCTGCTAGCCCCAGGATTCATTACAAGTAGTCGTGAAAGCTTCAGATCATACATATCCTATGTTGTATGTAGACTATTCAACTTGCAGTATTGTTTGTGTGATGTTTACCCATATTTTAATTTTATATTGATTAATAACATAAAGTGCTGGTCCATTACTTATTTTATAAACAGCTGATCCCAGGTAAAACAATTACATATAGCGTATCATAACGGCTTTATTATTCTGTTCTGCAACTTTAATTCATGCATTTTAATACAGGGCAAATTTTTGACAAAAATAGAAAAATTCGCCACGTTGCCAACAATCTATTAACGAAATGCGCAAAAATGTTTATTTCTTGTCTTCCTTTTATGCCGTTCTTTTTTTACACACATGCATGTTATTGTTCACATCGTCCGTGGCGTAGTTGGCATTTATACTTTTCGTTCGAGGTGTGGAAAGCTGTGGGAACCGTGCCATATATGTCGATATTTCGGAATTATCAATGCGCGTTCCTACATTTCATGTATAGTTTTCAGTTTTTCAATCTATATTTTCTTGTCCATTAGCGATGCCATATTAAGTCACGTTGCCAACTTACAGCAATGAATTACCTATACACAAGACGATGGTTAATGTCCAAAGAGTTTGTTGTTTTACCTTCTTGAATGTTAGTCTCTTGCTGTATTCGTTGTAAACAATGTGCGCCATTTTAAAACTAATCATGCTAATGTGTGAACATATGGTGTATGAAAGGTTATGCAGTTCGAAATTTATACTAGTTTTGTGAAATATTTCAGGAGCATCTTGTAATATTCAAACAGCGTAGATTAGAATCAAAATGACTTACTTAAAATCATGGGAAGAATTTGAGAAAGCAGCAGAAAGGTTGTATTTGCAAGACCCTAAGAAGGTAGGTTTTCGTGATGTTAATGTTGAAGCAGGATTAATGTCTTATTATTTTACTGCTTTGGACCGAACTGCAGAGTGCTTTATCTGGATGTAGTTAGGCGAATACAGATGCCATTTTCCTAGTTAGGCAGGTCCGATATCCAGGTTGTGAGGCATGTATGCCATTAAGAACTGTATCATTGCCAGTCTGGTGCTTCTAAATATGCCATGCTTAATGTTCCGTCTGTTTTATTTCATATGAAGAAATTTGACCGTTCGTTTCAAATTTGAAAAATTAAAGGTAAAAGTGTTGACTCTAAAATATGCCCAATTGCACCGTACTAGACTACCTCACGCTGAATGCCAAGCTTCACCCCGTTGGGCAAACTTCCTATGAAGGGAATGATGGATTTAGAACATTTTTGCATGGCTTATGATGTGTATTTAAATTCAGATTTTCACATATTAAGGATTTAGTAATGGAACACAAAACATGAGCTGGGGTAGCTCAGTCAGTATAGTGACTGGGCAAACGGGGTTCGATCCCCGACGGGGTCATTGGATTTTTCCTCTATCCTTCGCATCCAGACTAGTTCTGGGGCCCACCCAACTTCCCAACTAATGGGTACTGGGGTCCTTTCCCCAGGGGTTTGATGCTGACCACTCACCCCAATCTAGTACAGAGGTTAAGAATGAGTAGAAGCTATACCCCCAAGTTCCTATTTGGCATATAATGGGACAGCTTTACTTTTAATAGAACACAGAACAGTGGTAGCACAATATAACTTTTTACGTACCTAATATGTAAGGTGATTCTCATTTTAGTGACAATTGCTGTGGCTCACAAATTGTTCTGATATATTTAACTATACCTAACCTAAAAGAGAATTTAATGTTCTACAATTATAATTGCCGTCACAGTGCCCACTTGGTCTGAGGCTTGGGCCTTGTGCCGCTTGATCACTGGGATTGTGGGTTCGAATCCCACTCAAGGCATGGATGTTTGTCCACATCTTTCTGTGTTGTGCTGTCCTGTGTACAGGTAGAGGCCTTGCGATGGGCCGATCACTTGTCCAAGGAGTCCTACCAACTGTCTATAGATCAGAGCCAACAAAAAGTTGGGACCCGCAGATGCTCAGGCACTGAAGAACGGGTCATATAAAAAATAAATAATTATAATTATTTTAAAGCATGGGGTTGCTCCAAGCAGCATAAACAGAATTTAAATCAGTACATAGAAACATAATGCTCTTTCCTTTAAAAACAAGGTGGGTCACATAGCCCTGTAATTAAATAAGAAAGTGCATCCTTTAAAGCAGAATTTAATTTCTTCTTGCTTGTAACAGACCATATTTTTAACAGTTTAAAATATCCCATCTCTCATAAATTTCTACATTCACAAATAAGAAAAGGCAACACTTGCATTACCTTTACAAAATCCCTGGATCCTTAGAGAGAATTAACCTCTTTAATTGGGGTATTGCCTGAAAACTTGGGCTTTTTGGTGCCCTTCAATTTAGGAAGTGCTAGGTACCCTGGATTCTGTAAGTCTTCCAGTACTACCTAGCTTTTAAGCTTCTTTCTGGCATTCCAGACACTTGGTTTATGCCAGATGAAGCCTGTCTACCTTTAGGCTACATATTTTAAATCACCCTCATCCACAGGTTTGCTGGAACTGCCAGCCCCCCATTATGGTGTGCCAGATCTTCTGGTTCCAAATTCACAAATGGAAATACCAGCTACTCATGGGGATATGCCAGAACTGTTAGTTTCCAATCAGCAGGTGTGCTGGAAGCACTAGCTTCCTGTGGTGGTATGCCAGAACCATTGATTCACAGAGTTGATCTCCATAAATAATAAAAGTAGCTTTCTTACAAATGGTGATAGCACCCCCCTCCCAGTTTTCTTCTGAGTTCCCAAGGTGGTATACTAGACCTACTGGCTCCCTGCCAAGAGAAAATTTTCTCAGCAGCCTGGGTTGGCTTTTCTGGATATTATTTTCAATTGTGAGGTACTGAGAGAAATCAGCTTCCAAGCGGAGGCTACATATTGGAGAATACATTTATATAGCTTTGGCCCACTCAAGGACTACATGCAGGTCACTCTTGTCCTCTGGTTAGCTGGCACCACCAGTTCCCTGTTGTATGTCAAAAAAATAGGCTGCCAATCCACAGGTTTGCTGGAGCCACCAGCCCCCTATGGTGGTATGTCAGAATTACTGGCTCCCAAGGTAATCTCTGTGGAAAGCAGGGCTGTGGAGTCGGTAAAAATGTACTGACTTCGACCTCAATATAAAATCTTAAGAACACTCTCGCTACCATGTGAGCCGCCAGCGGCCTCACGCTTTGTGAGATTCAACAACACATTGAGTGACATGGTGTGGGAATAATGCTTTGTAACTTTGGCTCCAGCACCTTAAGAATACAAACTGTCTACAAATCAAACGATTTCTGCAGTAACCATTATACATATATTTAAATATATGTTCTTCTTCTTATAGCGTTATAACCCTGTGTGGGTCTTAGCTTGTTCGATGAATTTTTTCCATTCTGTCCTATCATTCACAATTCTTCTCCATCCCCTCACTCCCATCGTCCTCACATCCTCCTCCACATCATCTATCCATCATTTCCGTGGTCTCCCTCTCATCCTTCTTCCCATCGGTCTCCATTCCATTACTCTTCTAGTTACCCTGTTTCCTTCCATTCTTGCGACATGGCCAAGCCAGGCTAACCTTTTGCTTTTGATCAGCCTCACAATATCTGCTCCCTGTATGATACAATCTAGTTCATGATTCATCGTAATTCTCAAGGAGCCATCACTATTCTGTATTGGACCATAGATTTTCCGTAATATTTTACGTTCAAATATTCTAAGTTGTTGCTCATCAAAGCTAGTTAATGTCCAGGCTTCACATCCATATGTGACTACTGGTCTTATCAGAACTTTATAGATTCTCAGTTTAAGTCGCCTCCCCAATATTCTAGACTTCATTAAATTCTGATAGGCATAATAACATCTATTACCATTCACAATACGTGCTTTAATTTCATTAGTTACTGAATTTATAGTATTAATCTGTGAACCCAGGTAATTAAAATTCTGCACCTGTTCAAAATTATAATGTCCTATTCTCAATTTATTTGTGGCATTTCTTGCTGCTCTTGTAACTTTCATATATTTTGTTTTCGATTCATTTATTTTTAGCCCCCTTAATTCTGTTTCTTCTATCAATTTTAATACTGTTTCTTCCAGTGCAGCTTTATTCCTGCTAATAATAGCTATATCATCTGCATACACACTCACTTGTATTGATTTTATGCCTATATGTCCTGAGATCTCAAGTTTCCGAATAGATGCTTCCAGCGTCAGGTTAAAAAGCATTGTTGAGAGAGCATCTCCTTGTCTAACTCCCATATTGACATTAAATGGTTTAGTTAGCTCACCATCTACTCTTACTACTGCCTTGGAATTTTTCAACGTTGCTCCAATGAGGCTGACGTATTTAGATGGTATCCCTAATAGGAGAATATCACTTAACATTTGGTCCCTATTGAGACTATCAAATGCTTGTCTGAAGTCCACATATAAATTATGTAAGTCAATATTATATGCATAGGCTTTCTCTTGAATCTGTCTCAATACAAATATCTGGTCTATCGTTGATCTATCTGCTCTAAAGCCACACTGATACTCTCCTAACATGTCTTCTACATATACAACCAATCTATTATATAGAATACTTGACAAGATTTTATATATTACATTCAGAAGTGTAATTCCTCTATAATTGGTACACTCCATTTTATCTCCTTTTTTATGTATAGGTTGTATTACTCCTAGGGTCCATTCCTCTGGAATCTTTTCTTCTTTCTAGATCAACAATATCAGATTATGTATTCTCTCCCATAACTTGACTCCCCCTTTTTGTAGTAGTTCAGCAGTAATCCCATCACTTCCAGGTGCTTTACCATTTTTCAGGCATTTGATTACTTTTTGTACTTCTTCAAACGTACGATCTTCAATGTAATTATCCACAGTATAATATGTCGGCTGCTCTGTCTCAATTATATTTCCGGTCAGGATACCACTAAAATACTCTTTCCATCTATTAACAATATCACGGTTCTCTGTCAATAAATTTCCTTGACTATCTTTACATGCTACAGCTTTAGGTCTGTATTCTTGTGTTACTTCTTTAAGCTCCTTATGAAATTTTCTACTTTCATTTCTACGATGGTGTTCTATCATACTGTCGATCTTTCTTCCTAACGCTTCTCTTTTCTTCTTTCTACATATTCTGGTGGCCAATATCCGTTTTTCATTATAAAGATTTCTATTAGCTCTCGTATTTCGTTGTAAACATTTCATTCTAGCTTGCTTCTTCTGTTCCGCGACCGATCTATATTCATCATCATACCAATCTTCATTTCTTGATCTTCTTGTCTCTCCAACAGTTATATGTGCTGTATTTAAAATGGCATTCTTTATGCAGTTCCATACATCTTCAATATTAGGCCCTTTTTCTATCTTTTGTAATTCTAAGTTTAAATTATGTTGATACTCCTGTACTGTACCACTATTTTAAATATATGTTACAAATCTACAAAGTAGCCTGATGATTAACGTGGTGGTGTTGAGATTTCTTGTCATACCAGTTACCATTTTATAAGGTTTATCATTTTTAATACATATTGAGCTTTTAAGGAGCTGGAGTTGGAGGTTTTAATACCGACTCCACAGCCCTGGTGGAAAGTGTAGGCAGGTTTCTCACAACTGGTGAGTCCTTGCCCCTATTTATCTTCTGAGCTTCCCTGGGTTGGCTGATACTGTCAGCTCCCCAAGGTGGTATGGCAAAGCTGCTGGCCCCCAATCTACAGGCATGCTAGAACCTCCAGCTCCCTACTGTGGTATATCAGAGCCAGTGGCTTCCATTGAAGTAAACTCTAAATAGTAAAGGTAGGTTTCTCACAACTGGTGAGCCTCTACTGCCAGTTGTCTTTTCAGTTTCCCTGGTTGCTGATATTGTCAGCTCCTGAGGTGGTATGCCAGAACTACTAGTTTCCCGCTGAGAATGATCAACTTTCAAATGGAGATTCTGTAACAGAACTCTTTTGGTAGGTGTCTTACAACTGGTGAGCCCCTACCTGCAGTTGTCTTCTCAGCTTCCCCAGGTTGGCTTGCACCATAAGGTTCCTGAGGTGGTATGCCAGAAGTACTGGCTCCCTACTGAGAATCAATTTACAGATTGAAACTGTATATCTGATAGCCCCTTTGTGTGGCTTCCTCCATTACTCTTTTACTCTCATGTTCTGTTATAATTCCACAAGAACCGGGGAACAAAAGTCACCACCTGCAGAGCCCCTTGCAAGTAGAAGGTATTGATACAGTGGGATGCTGCCTGGTGCCCCAAAGGGATTGTTTGTGATACTGCTTTCACCATCTCAGTGCCATGCAGCCCTTGGCACGATACCTCATACCTTGGCTTTGGTGGACCAGAGCCCTGTTTGCCATCCGAGGACGTTACCCTCCTGTAGGGCAAAGGCACTATTGGTAGGATTTTGGAGGGGTAGGAAAACCTGTAACTCTTCTTTCTGTTCCAGATTCGATACACTATGAAATATACACACAGCAAAGGCTGCCTATCCTTGAAGTTAACAGATGATGTTGATGTAAGTTAATTGACAAGAACATTTAAAAATTAAGTTTGTAAATGTGATATTAATATTGTAACAGTATACATACACCAAATTATGCATATAACAGAATTCTTTTGTTTCTAGTGTCTTCAGTATAAAACTGAAATTGTTCAAGATTTGAAGAAAGTTGAGAAGTTTATAAATAACCTCATGCGTCACATGGCTTCAAAAGAACAGTGATGCATGTGATCTAAATTGTGTGGTATTCATGATGATAAGAAAAAATGTTACAACATATCATGTGTAAGAAATTCTGTATTCAAGAACATTTCTATGTATGAAAAAACTACCACAGATATGTAAAATAAGTCTGTATGATTGCTTACTTTAGATGCTTCATTGTACGTTGAAATTCATGTGCATAGTCACCAATGATTTTTGCTTAGAATTCATATGTGAAAATGACAACTTTTCTCATGACAACGTGTATTATTAAGGAATGTACACATGCAAAGATGGCCTTCATTGGATCTCAAAATTGACACTCACTTAAATTGGAAAAGTGACATTGACCACATGATACCAGGGTTTAATTCAACATGTTATGAAATGAGATCTTTTTCACTTCTTGCTAGTTTACAACTCTTAAAAAGACAATGACCTCTGCACACTTTCACTTGGTCATTTCACTTCCTACAATCTTCAGGGAAAATTCAACTAAAATAATAAAGCTTTCCTCTTGCTCAGAGATATGTTTCATTGGTGGAGAATGGCTTTTCCAAAAATATGATCCAAATTGGGGGGGGGGGGTAACAATACCTGTAATGGACTGTAACAGTGCATTATCTGATTGGTTCTCCTGTATACCAGTATGGAGTACCATTGAACCATCAAAGTAATATCAGCATTCGCTGGGCTAACATGGTTAATATTAATGCTCCACCCCTGATTTGCTTTAATGGCATTTATAGTAGACATATGACATTTTTCATTCAAACTCAGGGATTCTTACAATCAGTACTAGGCACAGATAGATTCTTAACCTCAAGAGTGTGGGTATCACAAGTACACTGTTCAGGAATTATACTGAATAACAAGCTCGAAATAACAGAAGACAAGTAAAAAGTAAAACAAAAAGTAAAGCTGTCCCACTATACACCATGTAGGCACTTGGGGGGGAGGAGGAGATAGCTCCTACTCATTCTTGACCTTGGCACTAGATGGGGGTGAGTGGTCAGCATCACGCCCCGGCGGTGCTATAGCCCCGGGAAAGGACCCCGGAACCCATTGGATAGGAGGTTGGGTGAGCCTCAGAACCGGTATAGATTCAGAAGCTACAGGAAAAATCCTCTGCCCGTCGGGAATCGAACCCTGGTCGTCAGTTAGAATTTAAATCCTTTTATCATGCACCTATTCTTCCAATGACCTTACATGTATCATGTGTTTGCATTCTTCCTTTTTAGGTGTTCTTTACACTTTAGTGTAATTGAAGAACACCTTATGGGCCTCTTGATGTGTCTTGTGTTTTTCAGCCAAGACCATGCTGTCATCTGAACTATTCATGCTGCTGTCAGTAGCAGTATGATGATCATAATTATTATTATATGATTTGATTATGGTTATTAAATTATCATTTTATGATTATTAAATGGTGGTCATAAGATGGTGATCATTAATACTTGATAGTTTTTTGATAATGCTGGCTATTAAATGGTGATTACTAGGGTTCGGATGTTCATGACATGTCATATTTTTATTGGGGCTTCTATTTTGATTCTAAACTGAAATTAAACACTAATCACAATTAGACTATTTATTCTGCATATAAATGCATATTTAGGTCATTTTTATGTGTTTGGTCATATTATAGTTAAATGCATATTTTGGTTATATTTTGAGGATAAAATGCATATTTTCGTTATATTTTGAGGATCAAATTCATATTTTGGGTATAAACTTTTACTTGCAACTACATTTCTCAGACACTTACAGTGAATCCTTCGGTTGATATCGAAAGTGAAGTGTTATGAAAGTGTGAAGTTAAGAGGTTTCATTAAAGATTTCAGCAAGGAATATTTTAGTTGTGATGGAACAATTCCCTTCTGTAAACTTTGTGAAGTTAAAGTTACAGCTGCTAAGGGATTTAATTTAATACAGCAAAACATAAAAATAAATTGAGCCAACAAACCAGTCATCAAAGCGAGCAACAACTTCTGTTCGATAACACTGCAACACCTCCACCATCAAACAAAACATCAGAATTTTCAAAGGACCTCTGTGAAATGATGTTGTCTGCCAACATACCATTAAACAAAGTAAACAATGAGCAGTTCAAAACTTTCTTGAAGAAATACACGACTCAGTTAATTCCAGGCGAATTCATACTGCAAAAAAAACTATGTACCTGCCTGTTATGAAGATGTTCTAAAAAGAATTATACATACTGTAAGATTTGGGTTTCGATTGATGAAACAACGGATGTCTGCGGCAGATATGTAGCGAATGTGGTTATTGGCTCGCTCTTTTCTGACCGTCCTGGTGACTTATTCCTTCTTGATACAGTAAACCACTCCTTTATCACTGTAATTTTTGATAACGCCATGAAAAGTTTGTGATGTCTCAAGTTACGAGGCTCGTCCACAAAGTAAGTTTCCCTGGGGCCGTTTACAGAAACGAAACACAATTTCATGGAAATATTTATTGCAACAGATACAGCAAGTGTCCAGCTATTTTTCAACATATTCGCCACCGGAATTGAGACATTTGTCATACCGTGGGACCAACTTTTGAATACCTGTGTCGTAGAAGTCTGCCGCCTGGGATTGGAACCACTGTGTGACAACCATCTCCGCCTCTCTGTCATTCTCAAAACGCTGACGCTGACCGGACAGGAATTTCTTGAGGTGTAGGAAAAGATGGAAATCACTGGGAGCGAGGTCCGGGCTGTAGGGTGAATGATTAAACACCTCCCAGCTGAACTCCTGCAGGAGACTTGCTGTCCGTCGAGCCGTGTGCGGCCTAGCGTTATCACTGACCGCACTTCACAGTCGGCGGGAGCTGGAATAAGAACCTCCATCATCAACAGCTGCAACGATGCTACTGTGAGAACGCGGGAAGTGCCGTTAGTGCATGCGCCATGCTACGTCATTGCTCTATCACGTACGCACACTCGCTTCGCGCAATATAAGGTTTGCTAGCTGTGGGACGAGTGGGAAACTTACTTTGTGGACGCGCCTCGTACGATGCTGCCAAGAAAGGAGAGTGAAGAAAGGTACTTAATATTTTGAATTCTGTTTATTTATTTATTTGTAATTAATGAATTTGAAATGCATGAAAGGTTCTTTCTTAAAATTTATTTTATTTTTATAGGTGCATGTATTCTCAACATCTGATGCTGATCCAAAATGAGGCATTTACAACTTAAAGCGACTACGATTTTTGATTAAAATTACTATGAAGTCAAGTAATGTAATAGTTGTACAAGCATATGTAAATAAATAACATGACTGAAATGCAAAACGCTTTTTTTAAATTTTAGCGAATAATTTTTCATAAGAAATTAGGTCATATTTTGCTTTTTGGGGCATATTTGCATGCATATTTCTTGGTTTTTTAGGTCATGAACATCCGAACCCTAGTGATTACTAAATAATTAAGATGAAGATTATGAAATTACTGCACATCATATTTGGTACATATTTCACATTTCACTGAGACAGTTGGTAGTTGATCATAATTATATAATCACTAATAAATATTTGGGACTGTGAATATTACATAATTACAGTAATTACAATTATCTACCACCATAAAACATGAATTTAAGGTCATAAAATTCATTTCACCCAGTCTTGTAAAATCAAAATTACAACTTCAGTCAGTGGCTCACCAATTACAATGTTGCCATCATGTTTGATAACCAAGTTACTGATGATGTGGCTCTGCGATGTCTGCGCACTAATTTCCCTATGCATTCCACCTGACAACTCTTACTGAAGTAAACACTTTGACACATTAGCTGTGCATGTTGAGGATCCAATATTCGACGTTTCAAATGTCTTTTAGACATAGGATTGGCTCCAGCAAAATTAAACCGAATTAATTTTTGACAATGTTCATGCTTGATTGGAAGTTCAAAGGCACTCGAAATTCTTACACCCCTCCGCATATTTAAACTTCTGCCAGGAAATGATGCTGACATTTTTCTATTGCTTTTAACAAGGAGGGGTGGAACATGAATTGGAATCTTAGTAACTGCTGTCAAGTTTTCAAAATCTGATTCAAAATCACTGTTTTCAGTATCATTCATCACAGAAGAAACTGGCATATCAACTTCCTTTCCTCCACTGTTAGAAATATTTGTTCCCATACTTTCTTCCTTAGTGGTTGTGAGAGGACAGTGCAATCTTCTGGCACATAGGGTGTCACCAAAATATGCTTCGAGAAACTTTTCTAATATCATTATGTTGTGGGGCATTTGTGACTGATCTTGTAAGCTGTTCCATGCTTTCTGATACAGCATTTCAGCAGCTATCTGTAACAGAAAGGATTAATTTATGAACAATTTTCAACAAACTGATCAACATAATTTGTAAATTTCAAATTGAAAAACTGTTCTCATTGTTGGACTGTCAGACCTACTAACAATACTTGAGGAAGTTTCGACTAGTGCAGGATTCTTAGTAGTGTCTGCCACTGTTTATACAAGTTTATTTCCTGCACCTACATGGTTATGATAATAATGCAACAATTTTTTTTAAGTAACCACACTGATGCCTTTCACCTCTTAATTACTGTATTAGTACAAGAATTTCTATGGAGTTTTGTCTCCTCTTATCTTCATGTCCCTTTCTTCACTATAATTTAATTTGACAACAGTGTGTAATGTCTTCACTTCCACACGCTGGCACTGGATACAATCTGAGCCTGTTCCTTCTGTCTCCAACTCTCACACATTTCTCCCTAAAAGCTATCTTAATATCTTCCCATCTCTTTCTTAGTCTTTTATGTCAATGAGTACTAAGAAGTGTCCCCATCAAAATTCTGCATGCTGGATACTTTCTTCTACATTTCACTAGCCTATCAACCTACGAGGCGCGTCCACAAAGTAAGTTTCCCACTCGTCCCACAGCTAGCAAACCTTATATTGCGCGAAGCGACTGTGCATACGTGATAGAGCAATGACGTAGCATGGCGCATGCACTAACGGCACTT
This sequence comes from Zootermopsis nevadensis, assembly GCF_977971745.1. NCBI lineage: Eukaryota > Metazoa > Arthropoda > Insecta > Blattodea > Termopsidae > Zootermopsis > Zootermopsis nevadensis. The sequence continues at coordinate 5,184,023 of NW_028259153.1, read as the reverse complement.
CCCGCGTTCTCACAGTAGCATCGTTGCAGCTGTTGAAGATGGAGGTTCTTATTCCAGCTCCCGCCGACTGTGAAGTGCGGTCAGTGATAACGCTAGGCCGTACACGGCTCGACGGACAGCAAGTCTCCTGCAGGAGTTCAGCTGGGAGGTGTTTAATCATTCACCCTACAGCCCGGACCTCGCTCCCAGTGATTTCCATCTTTTCCTACACCTCAAGAAATTCATGTCCGGTCAGCGTCAGCGTTTTGAGAATGACAGAGAGGCGGAGATGGTTGTCACACAGTGGTTCCAATCCCAGGCGGCAGACTTCTACGACACAGGTATTCAAAAGTTGGTCCCACGGTATGACAAATGTCTCAATTCCGGTGGCGAATATGTTGAAAAATAGCTGGACACTTGCTGTATCTGTTGCAATAAATATTTCCATGAAATTGTGTTTTGTTTCTGTAAACGGCCCCAGGGAAACTTACTTTATGGACGAGTCTCGTATATAAATCACCATATTCTTTATTGTATATTATTCTGATCTCACCTCATCCTCCTTATATCTCATATTTATCTGAGGATTTTGTTTTCAGACATTTGTAATTTATGGAATATCGTTAATATTTTTAATAAAAATTAGATTTAGATACAGTAATAGTAGTAGCAGGTATAGTAGTTAACACAACTGAGTTTTAAAAAACCTTAAATTTGTATTTAATATTTTATTTGCATACTTTGTATTCATGCATCAACTGTTTAGGTTAAGAAATCCCAACTAAACAGAACAAGAGTGAACTTCATGTGTGTGTGCATGCGCACATTGTCAAAATGTTTCATGTTCAGTAAGTGCCCATAGTTTCAAATATCTTACCAAAATTGTCCCTTCAATTTCCACAATATCAGCAGTTTGTTGAAGCCATGATGCTGCTGATAATAACATCTTATTCTTCTTGATTTCCTGCTGAACTTTCATTGTGTCCAGAAATATAAGATACTGTTCAAGGTGTGGCCACAAGCAGTAGTCAAGCGCTTCATAACCAAGAGCACACAGAGTCTTAAGAACTGCATAGTGGTTACGCAAGGCGTTGCTACCATCCAGCAGTACAGATCCTAATTTCTGTAATATATCCAGGCGGAGTTTGATGTCTGTGTGACACCAGTGATTAACAACCTTGTAGAATTTAAAAAGAATGATCAGCTATTAGGATTATACATAACTAATCTGTTCTTAAATATGCTGGTATATCAATTACTGATCATAAAGTGATTCCTGATAAATCAGATAGGAAGAAAAAGAACCTGAACACTTCTCCATATTACATTACTTTCTTTAGACTTGAGGGGGATAGGGAATTCTTATTAAATAAAAATGACTTGTAAGGAAAAACAACACCAAACAATTAAACTGAAAAAGATTATTTCAGTAATGATATAAGCACTAAGATGCTCATATTTACCTTTGCCAACACCTGTGCTGTAATATTTCTCAGCTCATAATCACACTTTGCAGATGTCCCTTCTATTAGTGTTGCATCCAGTACACAGGACAGTAGACTGGAAATTAATCTGTGAACCTTTGAAACAAGAAACTCAGAGTTGGTGGGCTGCATCTACATTAAATATTATTTTGACTTTAAAATATAAGCATGAGTGCTGTGTGTGGCAGGGCAGAAGGGAGGGAAGTATATGATTTTCATCAAGACAGGAACATGGAACATTTAGACCTATTATACGTTTCAGAAACTACTGAATCAGTACATTCTGTATCATCATTTATGATAGCAAACCTCTAAGCTTCACTTTTTGACTTGTATCACAAGTTTCCAACCCTTCAAGACCTGGGGTCACAGTTGCCCTTTCTTATCAAATTGCAGGCCGCTGAGTTGGAAATTTATAAAGGAGGACAATCTGTTGAAACTTCATGCCGATTTATTATAAATTCAAATCAAACAGGTCACGTTACTCAATGATTTTCTTTAACAAATATTCTGATGTCGTACAGCATAAACTTTCAGTCATTTATAGAGTATTATGCTGTTGTTTTCTCAAGCTTTAAGAAACACTGAATAACAGCTACAAATATACAACATAAAACTTACTGAAATGGTAGCATTAGGTTCAATGAAGCTGTTACGTGTCAGAGCTTCAGCAGTGTGAAGAAACTTGTGTCTGAAGTTTGCATAAGTTCCTCCCCTAGGCAGCTTCTGCAGACCAAGTGCTAGGAGGTTGAGCAAGTAAGGGACAATGGGACCAATTTTGCTGTTCCTCTGCAAGTCTTTCAGCACCACCTGAGATTCAATGCAAATATCAGCAGTATGAGCATAAACACATATCCTTATATAGCTATATATACTAGTCTATTCACAGATTGCAAATAACAGTTGTACATTATATAGAAATTACAAGCAGGAACTTTGTTTTAACTTTCAATATTTATATTATTATATCAAAGTGGCTGTTAAAATAAGTTTTTACAGTACTGAGTACAGAGAAATGAAGTGTGAAAAGTGGCACATTTCTCACCTGCAGAATATGAGTCTATGTTGAGTTCACAAGAGTCACACTGTTGCATTCAAGCTAATTTTTCATGAAGTCAGACCATAATTGTGGCATTGGTTCTTCTGCCTCCTATTACATTTTACTTTAGTGCATGTAACTCAGAATTTGAGGTTCCCAGTTCCCTGTCTGGTGATAGAAACCTCAATTTTGAATGGATCAAAAATAATGCATAACTTCAGCTTTCTGAGATGAGCCACATTAAATTCTGGCAACACTGCATTTTCCATCTTAAATTTCTAGGGACCATGTGGTAAGGAAAAGAGATGATGAAAGAATTCTAGCCACCAAATGACTGGAAAATGAGGTGATGAAAAATTTTAGGGACCACCTGCTTAGGTGAAAAAGTGATGGAGAAAGTTTTGTCATCGTGTCTTTTCTTCAATCATGTGCTCACTCCCAACTGAATAGAACCCACTTCTTTGTTCCACCAAGCATATCCTTCACATCTCACTTCGTACCACGAATAAACATTCACCCTGACAAAGGCAACTGCAATGTTTGACAGAACACTGGAAAACCAACAACATTTGACACAGCCTATCCCCAAGAGACAAAGTTGTACATAAAATTCCAGCTGTGAACATTAGGGACAAGTTTTCAGAGAGACATTTGCTACAGCAACAAAATGTAAGAATACTCCCGGTTAGGTATACCTACTTTCTCACTCCAACTGCAAGACTTCTATGTAAAATTTAACTGAAATTAATTTGTTGAGAATACAGTTTACACAAGATTATACAGATGAATGGATGGCATGATCTCAACAGGAGGCTTTCTTATATCATTTACATAGTAGCTTACATCCTTATGGTAGATTTTTGGCAGAAAAAATCTGGTGCCTGTGTAAATAGTTTAATTTTCATGTAACTATAAGGGCTACAGAGATCGCAGTAGATGATAATTATGAATACATCGGAGTAGGGTGCAAGAAGTGTGAAGTAGAACTAACAAAATATACTTAGACATACCTTCATAAGGCTTTCTGAGTTGCCCAAAATAATTTTTGAAATATGACTGTAGTAAGAGAGTAAGTGGGAAGGTAACTGAGAATTGCTGTTAGTCTTTTCAGAGTTTGATGTTGATGGTTTTGTATCTTCTGCCTTTGCTGACTGAAGGTTCCCACTGACATCTGTAATACCATCTGGAGGAAGCCATGTACCTACCAACAAAAATGTAAACTAACAATTAACCAACTGAAACTTCCTATCAAATAATACCATAAGGCACTTCTTTACATTTTGGGGGAAATGAAAAAAAAAAGAGATGTAAGAAGTTCACATTTTCCTTCCAAAGTCCAGAAGCTGAAGTTACAGCAGTTACAAAACTATCATAGCAATAAACCATTTGCTCATATGACAGAGAACTATGATCGTGCACAGAAATCATCAAAATTATGACACTTGTGCCATCAGCAAATATTATGGGTTCTGTTCAAGGCATTTATTGTTGGAGGAAGGTCATTTATGTATACTATGAAAAGCAAGGACCTTAGAATTAACACTTGAGGAACTTCGTGTTTCATTGTTCCCAGTTTGAGAAAAAATTGTGATTGTTTTAGGTGACTTTACTTTGACTATTTGTTTTCTGTCTGTTAGATATGATCTGAATCATTCTGCAGCTAATCCTTGAATGCCACAAAAATATAATTTAGTTAACAAAATTTAATGTTTTACACAGTCAAAAGCATATGTTAAATCACAGAAAATTCCTCCAACATATTTTATGGTTAATATATTTTAGCACATTGTCTGTGACTTTGAAAACTGAATCTTCAGTGGATACACCTTTCCTGAAGCCAAGTTGTTCTTTAACCAATATGTTGTTAGTATGCATAATGACGACAACCTATTGTACATAACCTTCCAAGTACTTTAAAAAAAAGTAGTGTAGCCAGACATTTTGAAGGAAGTCAGTTTAAAAAATGAATTTCACAAGGCTGCTCGGCCTGGTGGAGATTTCCATTGGAGGCGTTTTGGTTTGCTCCACCCCACGTCATAAACCGCTGGTGTCATTAACAGTTAATTCCTGGTCAAGAGCAGTTGCATTTCAGTGCCGCTGTGTATTACTAAAGATTTTAATAAAGTTTTTATAAGTAACTTTTCCAAGAATGTGTCATGTTAAATGCATCCCAGTATCTCATGAGAAGATCTCATGATTCTGCTGACTGATAGCCAGTGATAGAAGATTAATGAGGTGTTTGGGCATAGTAGTTAATAGAGAAATTGGGCTGTAATTTGTTATACTACATTTGTCACCTTTCTTGAGCAGTGGTCTCACTACGGACATTTTAAGATGGTCCAGCAAAATTCCTGTGTAAAGTGAGTGATAACAAATGTTGGCTAATGGGTGACTAAAGCTGAACAAGCTTTAAAAATTTTACTTATGTAATCATAACCTGATGAGTTATTTTATTTGAGGGGATGTATCAGACCCATGGCTCAAATCTCAGGGAAAACAGACAATGGAAGTAACAAGCAGTCTCTGCATAACGGGCTGTTACCAGAGTGTGCGCCCTATCTGTGACCAAGTGTTACATATTAGGGTGGTAAAGTAAGAAGACTGAAAACTATACAGATCTGTAATGTCACAGTTTGTGGAGTTAATTCGTACCTAGGACTTTCATTGGGGTACATGCCCCCTTGCAAGGCTCGAGGCTTTAACCAAACTACTAACCAATGGCAGAACTTACGAACAATTATTGAAATCGTGTCATCCAATGGAAATTTATTATCTGAGACTACAAGGTGGGCATGCCAGGATTTTCCTTGGCTTCGACTCATGGCTCAGAAATTTAGTATCAGCACTCATCTCACAATTAGTCATAATACTTCTCATTTTAAATCCAGCAACAGATACAACTTTAGATCCACATACAGTCTATCTTCATAAGTGTACAGCTAGTGGACTTGGTGAAATTACACTGACTCCAACAAAGTTCTTTAAAGTTATATGTTTAAGTTACCTGCTTCAGCAAGATTATTAATCATAAGATGCTGGGTATTTAATATGGGAAAAGTAGAAGATGAGCTAAATTTTAACAAAAATATTAACAATTGTTGTACTAAAGTCATTTTGAATTCTTGTTGCAAAATGTACACTGTGTCAAATTATGTGTTGTTAGCACTGAATTTTTTCCAACTGTTTTTATTGAGATAGTCTATGTTTATGTCACCAAAAATTAAGAATTCAGTTTTTGGATTATGCAGATACTTTAAAGTAGCATCTAATCCCCTTATAAATTGATAAAAATCACCTGGATGATGTTCCTAAACATCAGGACTATGTCATATCTCATATTATGATTTCATCTTGCATTCTGGTAATTAGACATTAGCATAATACTGTCAATTGCAGTATTCTGGGTTGTATGATGCTATGCAGTTAAACCTCAAATCTCAGATGAACATGTACTAGTGTTCTGTGGTATTATTGTAGAATATACTCCTTTATAGTATCTGATACAGTTATGTTTTTCTTTATAGTATTTATGTTCTTCCCCAATAAATTATCATTATTAGTATAGACGTGAAGCTGGTGTGTTCCATTTAATCCCAATTCTTGTTGATTTTCTTGGATACTCTAATGACATTTTAAAACAAATTGATAAGTAATCATAATAAACTAGGATATTACATAATGTCAAGAGGTCCTGTTCTACTTACAGCAATAGACAATTCCTAAAACATTGGTGATTTTTGACCAGCTGACATGGCTAATAGACCAAGAAAACTTTATTAATCTAATATATTTTGAACATAAACAGAAATGAACTTCAATCAGGTCATGTCTCATCTGATTTTGTACATAATGTTTTAATTTTCCTATCAATCTGAGAAAGTATAAACCAGAATAATAGCTTAACATAGCATAACCTGGCATCCATGGTCTCTTCCTCACAGTGGTAATGTTCTAATCCAGTTTTAAAGGAATACACCAATACCACGGTCACTCAAATGTATTACAATACATGTGGACATAAGTTATTATAGCTTCCAGTTGTACTGTAAGTACTTTATGTCTTACCTTTCACAAATGGCTCTCTCTTCTGAGTGACAGTAAAATTACTCAAAGCAAGAACTGCCAGATCAACATCTTGCTCCTCTGGCACAAACACGCCAGCTTCTTTAATGTACAGTAAATTAAATGGTTCTTCATTCAAATGTCCATAAACTGGTGGTACATCTGAAGTCTGGAAAACTGCATTTACATCAGCAGTTGACAGTTTTCTTCGTTTACTTTGTCTTAAATATACACTACAGTTCTGAAAAGGTTAACAAGATTATTGCAATAAAGTTAATAAGCTTGCCATTTGTTTAATAATTATCCAAAATCCAGAAACTGTGAAAACTGTTTTTACATCTCTATATATACAACAAGATAAGGTATCAAATATGTATGAAGTTAAATCTCTCTAGTGCTTAATGTATACAAGAATGTCACAAACAATTCCAATTTATGTCTGTGTGTTTTAAGTAGTTTCCTAATATCTGCCATATTTTAAATACATGTCACTGTAGTATAGTGAAGTGTAAACTAATGTGCACAAAATAAAAAATACTACACCAATTCTAATTTGCTTTTTCCATGCATATGACACTCAACTGCTGCTATGAAATCAACAAATTTTATAAATCAACATCATGGATACAAGCATACCAAAGTAAATTTTTGGAAACTGGCTATTTGCTACAATTTTTACTATTGTACAACTATCTCAGAAAAAAGGAGATTTTCCCTTCTCACTTGACTTTGTCCCATCTGTCTTCTGGCTGTTTCCAAAGAGGTACATAATGAATCAAGAACTGCAAGATATAGCAGTTTATCGCTGGGAAAATATACCACTGCTGAAAACTGGTAGGCCAATGAACTAGTTAGTGGGTTTGAAGTCAAGGCCACTGGTAATTCATTTATGCAAAAACTAAACCAATACTTAATTACTTCAAGTTCAGCAACATAACATACATTTTAGTGGTGAGATTTTCTCCACAACAGATGTAATACTTGTACTGTAATGAATTGGTTCCTTTAATTAGGCCATACCATAGCTCAGGTACTTGGTCACAAGCTTCTCACCGCAGGGTCCCAGGTTTAGTTCCATGTGTGATTTGTGGTAGACAAAGTGGCATGTTTTTCATCAGTACTTTATCTATTCCTTGCCAGTAATTATTCTATCATGGCTCATATATCATTTCATCACCCTTATCACAAGTTGCTAAAATAGGTCTACTTGAGGCTAGTGCTAAGGGAGTAAGTCTTGCTCCACTCCTATCATCATTTTAAGGTAGTGGCTGTTTATCTATACTAAATATCATGGTCATATTTGGTTTCCAGAGTCTAGCTTGTAATAATGTGGTGCATATTCATGTGAGACTGGCATTACAAGACTTCATATCATGCATTGAACCCCTTACATACCACAAAACAAGAGTTTTTTGAACTTTACAAACTTGAATATGCATAAAATATCAACAGAGTGAAGAGGAGGCTGTTCTGAAGTTAAAATGCTTTATGTAATTTTTCACAACAAATGGAATTCACTTTCATGCACCTCAGTACCTGAAGTTTTCACAGCAATGTACATGTGGAATGTGGTCTTCTTAGTTGTGTTGCTGTCCAGTCTTGCTGCCAGTTACCAACTTTTGTAGAAATATTTCTCATTCTTCAGGGTAAGAAACCACCCTGGAGATGGAGGCAAAACATTTTTTAAAAACGTCAACAATCACAAGACTGCACAGTGACAACTCAGAAGGCTACAATCACTAAACAGTAAGTAGTTCATACTTTAATGAACCACAGGAAGATGTTTCAATTAATCATGTAGAAACATTCGTGAAAATCTCAATAAGCTCTTAATCTAGTGAGATGTTAATTCATAACTAGTGTAATTTATCAATTTCAGAATTCCTCGTTATGTCTTCCAATGGATTCACAATACAGGGTCATTGTGAAATAACAGGTTATGTTAGGCTAGATAAGGTTAGTCACGGTATGTAACTTACATGAACAACCTCTCGAAGCCTATATGATACGTCTTCAGCAAGTTGTTTCCTAATATCTTCACTAAGTGCTGATATGCCATTAGCTTCTGCTGTAGCTGATATCGAATCACACGATATTTGTGCGTACTTTCTACTTTCGCCGCTTCTTTTCTCAGTTTTCTTTTTATGCGACTGCAACTTATCAGATTTCCCACTCATTTTATTGGACTACACAGTTATAAAAACGTAGTTTCGTTCCATACTAATGTTGTGCCTTATTTTATTATTATTATTCAACGTATTTTCTCTCAGGCTCAAACGTGGAAAAATACTGATTCGTACCAAAGCCAAACTTCTTGCAAGGAACTGTACATGAGTTATATGTATAAACCTTGACAGCACTATTGTCGAACTTTCGCGGACACCGATGGGTCGATCGAGTCATATTGAAATCGATTCTAACATCATATTAAGAATAGAAAACCAGCATGTTTTTAAACATGCTACTAAAGTTGGTGTTATCTGTGCTATAATACTATTATGATCTGTGGGACACGTGTTACTGGAGTAGGTAGATCGCGTAGTAAGAGCGAATGTATTATGTGATGTTACTGCTGTAGCAAAGAATAGAAGAGAATGATGTGGCACACATTATATAAATGCAATAATGAATACCAACGTAAATACTACGGTGGCTGCAACAGCCTTCAATGCAGGAACTCTCTATTTGTAACTTAAAAGCCTGAGAAAGGAACAATATCTTGAGTTTCAGCAATGTATTAGATTTATACCGGCCATTAGCAAAACAGCAGGAGTCCGCAAATCCTTCTGCAAACTCATCATTGTGAGATCCAGACATCTTTGTATTTTCTATTAGACGGTCGTACGGACATTTTACTTATTTTATTGGTGGAGGTGAATTAAACAGTACTTTGACCCGTAAGACAGCATTCAGTACTTTACCAAGTTTCATCCTCCGATTTTTTTAGAAAGGTATGAAAGGGACAGACGCACTAACATGATTATAACGCAAGTCTATTTCCTTATAAATAATTAACGTAGAAGATACCGTGAATAATGTATTCAGCTGACTGTCTTCTGGGATGTTTCGTCGTGTAGTCTGGAAGAAGTTTACCGACGTTTCAAAGATATCTACTGCCTCTATCCTCAGGACGTTGAGGCGTCGGTAAACGTTTGAAATGTCGGTAAATTTCTATCAGACCACGACGCAACATCCCAGAACACAGTCGTCTTTATACTCGCCGCCATGAGAAAATAAACTCTCTCAATGCTGTATTCAAATTTCGCTCACGAGCCAATAGGGACTATTCTTACAAAACTCGTCCTGGCGGCCATACTGAAATGGGATATACATTTCTATTGGGGATTGGGAGACACCGTCGTGCAGTAATCTCGTCTACTTTTGCCGCCATTATGGAAGTACATCTTTATGATTCAACTTATTGCCGATTATGTGCAGAAGAAAATCCTAGTGGAGTTTTATTATATTCGGTTGACGATTCGGGGGATGATTTAAGTGCCCTAGTGAATCGTTACCTCCCATTTAAGGTAAATATACAGTTTTAATATTTGTACGAGAAGGCAACTTGACTTCCTACTTACAATCAAAATGGAGGGTATACTGATCATAGTAGCACGAACTGCGTATTCCTTCACTACATGACTCAGTTATGTGTCTCAATTCTGAGCAGTTAAATAGTTTTAAGAGGGGTATATCATGTGAGGTGTTGAGAGCAGTGAGCTTCCCGTGGTTTTCAAAGTATGCTTGGTGTTGCTAATAGATTTGTAATGTAAAGGGGTTTTCTTGGTACGATTAATAAACTGTTTCCAACATAGGTATGTAGAGTATTAATATTTTTGTATGGAAGGTTTAACCTAAAACTGGATGTTCGACACAACAGAATGAACATTATAATTCTTATTACAGTTCGTCTGACCATTAGTTTTGTCCATAACTACGGGCTAAATGAGCAAGAGAAGTATTGGTTCTGAGTATGCGTTCAAGTTTTTTTGATGTTGTCAGCAGTGATCATGGGTGCCAAAAAAAGGCGAATTAAAAACCAGGTTAAGAGTCTCAGCGTTCATATTTGACCCGGAATAGTGAACCAAATATTGAAGCCTCTCCAGACAAATATTGGGTTAATACCGTATATAGTTCACTACTGTTTTATTCTATATCCTTGCCGATGCATTAATAGAATAGAACCTGTTCAGTACCAATACAAATATATACTCATTGTTGTTTAAGCAATTTCAGGTAAATGTTTACAGTATTTATGAATTTTGGACCGAAGTAAATTCTTCTAAAAGTAGGAGTGACATACTGGTATAAAGTTTTAAGGCCAGCATACTTTGGGGTAGCAACGCAACAGTGTCAATAATAATACAACAATGCATGAATACAACAATGTCATTAAACAGTTCAACAATGCCAACCCCAACACATCACAATATTTTTACACATCTCTAGGCTTCACGCATTTGGGGGTAGTACCATCAGTCACTATGTTATTGAAAAGTGTTGAAGGTTTGGATGGTGAGGTTTTATTACATTCTCAAAGTTAACATTTCAGATGAAACATGGACAATTTGTAATGAGATTTTCTTACTGGTAGTGCTGTTCCAAGCGTACTGTTGCTGTTCTAGAATTATTTGCTTGTTTTAATATTTGCCCTTTCCAGATAATAACTTTGCTAGAGAGAGAATGTGACTATATAGCAGAGACACTTCACAAACGGTCTGAAAATGGTTGTGAAAGTAAAGTGATGAGTTTTCATGTGGTTGGTAGTTGGAATATTTTAGTACTTTTGAGTGAGTTATAACAAAGTTTTGTTTATATAGTACTATTTATTTGACTAGTGTATTATGTCAAAACTTTCCTCTGATTGTGTAATTTGGTGTTTTATATATATATATATATATATGTTTTAGATCCAAGATGATGGTAAGCTTCCTCGCACTATTTGCCCAGGTTGCAACATTCAGTTGCAAGCCACTGTGCAATTTTTTGACCTGTTGGTGGAGGGTCAGAAGAAAATCAGAGAAATGTGGAAATATCAGGTATGTGATTCAGAGATTACAAGTTTGTAATTCAAAAATATGTTACTAAGAATTAATGGGCCCCAGTAGAAGAGAGTTTTGGAATTTTGAAAGAAACAAAAACAAAATACATGCATTATGTTTAACTTATATGTGGGAGGCCCTTGTTTTTAGATTCAGGTGATAGTCATGATGTTCTTTGGGTTTTTTCAGCTCCTCTAAACTAATGGTAGAATAGGACCATACTAGGCTGTCTTGAAATGGCCAAAATAAATGTCTGCCGTTCTTAACTAAGTATGTATTTATGTATCTACCATAATACTGAACAAAATTACTTCATAAGCAGTACTAATGAATCATTGAAAATGGGTTCAAGTAACAAATTAGAACATCATGTAACTTTAGAAATTATATATCCTGCAGTCATATCTTGTCTAGTTTATATTTCCTGCGTGTTGGCGAATTTGCTTGATTGTTTTCTGCCACTTTGTTCAGTGGTTACAACCTGAGAGAACTGTAACTTTTGTGATTTGACTGTTGATGGTTTTGAGTGAGAATGTTATTTATAGGTTGGAAGTTGGAACTGAAGGCAGAATGTAGGTAATGTTACATTTGTTTTATTAGGTGACATTGGTAGATTAAAGTTATACAATGTGAAGAAAGTGAATGTTTGTAAAAACCTTAAAAATCTAGGTTTAGGCCTACTTGGTAAAATATGTTTGTGCCTGGTTTGTGTGAAGGATATGGAGTTTGTACTTCTTTCTTATGGCAATGATAGACTTCAATGACTCATGTGTGAATGACATGGTTTGAGGTAACTGAACAGACTCTTGAGGAAGTAATTTTCTTTGCATATTTTTAGTTTTCAGCATATTCTTTACACAAATACCATAATTAGAATTCCACATGAATTCAGCTACAGTTTTCAGTTGATACAGTTTGCTGGAAGGTTCTGACCTTCATAAGTTACTTCTTTATGTTACATTACAGTTCTTAGGTTGTATGTATTTTAATTTGCAAAAGAATGTTTCATAGGAATATGTGTATTGAGTTATGTTCTTTGGTAGATGAAGTCCAGACTTTTTGAAACTCAGTACTTTAACAGGCCATTGCAGTATTTCACTCCAAGGAGTTCAGACTGGCATTAGCTGACTTTTTGTAAAAATTGGCCTAAGGGACATATTGTCACTAAGTGAACTAACTGCTAATTTTGATCTTGAGAGATGAAGCCATACAATCTTCAGAATATAATTTTGACTTGAATTTCGTTTGTCAACCAATCTGGAAACAGAGCAGGAAAACCAGTGATGTTACAAATTTTGTGTTTCAGCAAGAAAGGAAATTTCTTTTACATTTTTGGAAGTAGTAACCTGTCTTTGTTTCCAAGTGGCAGTTGGTGGCAAACATTCGGAAGACATAATCAGTGGTGTACTTTCAGCATACACAGTTTGTTACCAACATTCAGCATAGACATACTTAGCATCTGTCATTCAACACAGTTAGCATCTTGCATTTTATGTACAGAGTTGACAACTATATCTTATGTGCTTGCAACAGTGTGATAACAGCAAATCTTAATTTCCGTGAATTTCCATACTGATATCCCAGTGACCTGTTAAGTGATTATGATGTCGAACTTCTCTATTCGTATATCCTTCTCCCTTGCTTGTGCATTCCAGTGTCTCTAACTCATTAACCCATATTCTGCTGATAAGAGTCATAGCTCTCATAACCCACCTTTCCTTTGTATAACTGAGTGACAGCCGAGGCACATTAACAACGTGAGTAACCAGTGCAAATGGTTTTGTAAAGTGTGGACATGAATGGCTACAAATGACACCCAACTAATGTGAGGCCATGACCAATTACAAATGGTGTAACTGACGGAACAAACAACTACAGTTTGTAGATTAGATGTATATTAGTTTTTATTAAAATGTAGATTCACTTCATTGTTTTATAAATTTCTTTTTGAAGTGGTTGGGAAGGGCGGTTTGAGCAGGGGGGGGGTTGTGTAAAAAGAGGAAGGGGAGGGGAAGTAGCACACAATTTTTAAAATGTCCCCCAAAATGATATTTGTTATGAAATTAGGATAAAATTAAATTCAAAAAATTCATGCAGACAGAATTAAAAATATTTCTAATGACATCCATCTTCATGTCATTGTTATTGTGTACTTCAGTAGAGATTTACATTCTGGGCCAGTCACCCTGCTGTATGCACTAGGGTTTTCAACCTTCTGCAAACAGCGTGTTATAAATGACAGAAGTTAAATTTTCACCATGTATGTAATTCACATGAATTATCTTTTTAGTTCTTCGAAAACATCACCTTATTTTTCCACTACATGATCTATGTCAACACTTTTTCCAACTCAGCAAGGTTTTCTTTATGATCTGTGAATGTGTGTGGCTGCAATAGAACAACATACATTGGAGGACTGACCAGCTCTGTGAATATTGGCCCAGATATGTGAATTAAACATGTAAGTAACAAAGAGCCAGAGTTTTGACAGGTGACTTGTTTTGTAGCAGATGTGTTAAATCAAGAAGGGGACCTGTAGCATGTATAAGGGAAACCAAAAGTGAATATACAATTTTTGTAGGTAAATCTCATGGGAAGAGATTACTTTGGGGGTCTGGTTCAGGTGGGAGGTTAATGGTGAATGAATGTTGGAGAAATAGGTTGAAAATAAGGATTTCCATTTAGAACTCATAAAACCCAGTTTCATGTTGGACAGATCTCATGTTTGTTGTATGAAGGCATCGTAATGTAAGTTTATATCTAGCAAAGGGATGAGTGTACAACTAATTGGATTCAATAATGGAAGTTCTAGGTGTATGCTTCAAGACATACTTCCAAGTCAATCATGAATTCTACCAACAAACAGATGGAATTGTCATAGGCTTCCCAGTGTCTTTAGTAATAAACAGCATGTACTTGGAAAACTTAGATAAAATGCTGCACTAGAACAGAGTGACCTGGGGCCTAAAATCTGGCTCAGATATATAAATGACACATTTACCATATGGCCATATTGTGAATCTAAACTGAACACATTCATGAACTACCTAAGTGGATTAAAACCAACAGTCAAGTTTGCCACAAGAAGAGAGACAACTCACACACTTCTCTTCCTTGATATACTAGGGACAAAAGGAACATAATCATCATCAAGACAATGTGTCCAGGAAAGTGACTTATAGTGGACAATACTGACTCTGCACCTGCATTCATTCACCTCCATTCAGCAGCATGATACGAAGGAAGAAACATGCTGAATGAATAGAGCAACAGGTGTATGCACAATTGAAGACAGCATGAAAATTGAAGAAGCAGTTTTAAGAGTGTCATTAGTAAGAAGTGATACCAGAACTCATAAGTAAACGTTCTCAGAGAAAGCTTTAAACAGAACTTCACCAGTTGCGTAACCATGGAAGGTACTGTGTATCCAGGAATATTGGAAAGAAATTCAGAATGTGAATGACATACTGTGCCAGATGAATTCAGTGTCATGTTCTCATTCTTTGAGAACCATTTTAATATTATCTTCCCATCTATTTTGTAAGCCTCCTGTAGTCTTTCCTTCAGTTTTTTTATTGTGTGCATTTCTCATCTCCCATACATTCTACATGTCACCTATTTTTGCCCTTAAATTTATTTACCTTATTTATAATATTTGGTGAAGTGTACACAATTTTTGCTGCAGCAATTTGCCTCAATTTTTGTTGTTTAATAAGGGTGACTAATGTCCATTTTTCTGTAGCTAGAACAGCAGAGAAAGGTGGAAAGAGAGCGTCTTCGGGCTGAGAAAGAAGGTGTTGAATCTCTTCTGATTGCACCTGCTCAGGATATGACTACCTCAGAAACAGAAGCTGATGGAGAAAATCGGATTGTGATTCAGAGTATGACTTTTATTGCTGATGCACTTCAGTAGTTTACATAAGGTTATGGAGTACCACTCTTAATGTTAATGTAGCACAATGGATTACTTTCATAGAGGTATTTTATTTTTTGTACTGTCTACTTCAGTTGTGGCCGGAGCTACTAATTTTTGTAAAAAATGTCACTAGCATACAACTGACAAAATTAAAATATTGAATTTTTGAAACACTCTGAATATGCATGTATTTTTGTTTTATGTTTTTGTCTGAGAATATATTTATTATAGACATAATTAGAAAAATGAATACCTCTTATAACAGTTTTGGTCTCTTAATAATAAAACTATTTGGGCCTCCTATATTTTTTGAAGATATTCTAAACAAATTATGCTATAATGAGCATTTTATCTTCTTGTATTACCTTACATACTTATAATGAACTTAATTTAACTGCAAAGTTTATAAGTTTAACACTTCTTTGTAATGCAGTTGTGCAGATGGTGACTACTCCATTGTGTTCTTACAGTTCTGTCTGATGGTACATTGTTTCCTGCTGATCATGAGATGGCACTGAAGATGGAAGGTTTGGAGAGACCACGTCGTAAACGTGGACGTCCTCCGAAAAGACTGGTAGAGTCTACAGAAGAAAAAGAAGTAGAAAAGGAATTGGAATCACCAGATGTTTCTCAAGACCCTGAAGAAATGGAAGAAGATGCTGATGGAAGGAGACGAAGGAAAAGGAAAGTGCCGCAGAGGTATGTGATCATGGCAACAATTTTATGAAGTGTTCATATGTCTATAATACAACCAGTTATCTATTTTACTCTGTTATATTGGATTTTATGAGCATTTGGTTAAAATTCACAAATTTCTTTCTCTTATCTTAAAACTTTGCATACCGTGTAGTGTATGAGAATATAAAATAAGCAAGCAAACAAACACTGTAAAAAAGACACTAGTGCCATACGCATTTCAACCTCAAGATGTCATCATCAGTGGCAACAGGGGAATTAATTTATTTAATCCAAATGGTTTAAAATTGTTTCAAATATGGTTTAGAAAACAAATCATGAAGTGGAGTTGTTTTACAAAAGCATATCAAGCAACACTGCACTAGATGTTGGTTTCACAGGAGTTGTACTCTACACTTGCTATTGATCCGATGGTCCGGTGGCCGTAGCTGGTCTGCGGTGAGCTGTAGTTGCATCATCCGTACCTGTTAACTCCAACGAAGCGTGGGTGTTACTACCATTTTTCGAATGTGTGGGGTATATATAAGCTTGAAGTCAGGGTGGCCAACTATTGAAAATTTGCTTTTTCCTGTTTAATGCCAGGTCAAATAATATGTTAGGATCACGGGCGTTTTGTTCGTTAATGATGGCTTTGTTTTTACTACTTTTGTATATGTGGAATTTTTCTAAAATATCTAGCATTTTACCCTATTTTTAATATGTCCATGATATTTTCTATGGGGCCGTATTCATGTCCATGTTCGAGGACGTGTTGGGCATATTCGATTTTGTTAAATTGAACCTGATGTCATGGACGTGTTCTTTAAATCTAGTTTTAAAATCCCTACCGGTTTGGCCAATATAGACCTGCTCGCAGCTTCTGCATTTTAAATGGTATACACCACTATTATTGTATTTGTTACCTTGTTTTCTTGAACTGCATTTGAATTTTATGGTATTGTTGACTTTGTATGCTACTTTTACATTTGTGTTTTTGAATATTTTAGTGAGTGTTGTAATGCTATTATTAAAAAATGTAAAGCTGGACTATACTTTGTTAGTTGGTTGGGGTACATTGACATTGGGTTTAGGTGCATTTATTAGGTTATAGGATCTTGTGATATCATTAAAGTTGTAACCGTTGTTGTATCCTATACCTTGGATGAGTTTAGTTTCTTTATCAAATTCTTCTTTGGAGAATGGTATTTTGTGCAATCTGTTTACAAGGAAATTGAATGCAGCTTGTTTGTGAGAGTTGCCACTGATGATGACCTCTTGAGGTTGAAACGCGTATGGCACTAGTGTTTTTTTATAGTGTTAATAGTTTGTTTGCTTATTTTATATTCTTTCTCTTATGAAACCTGAACATTCACCAAAGACATTCATTTGAACCTGTTTGGAGTACAGTTTTGTTCACACACTTGCAATTTATCTGTTTATGATCAAGGTCACATCATGAAAGGGTTCCTTATTGTTATGCTTTGTTTGATGTGGGAGATTTAATAGCATTATTTTTCTGCCTGACTTCTGGATCAGGATTTACCACTTGTGAAATATGCAAAATATCAAAGAATTTGTATACTTCATTGACTTTTTTCCCCCATGAAGCTGGGTGGTTTGTATGGGGTGGCCGTAAAATGCATATATGAAAAGAAGTCTCAAGACGTCCATGAAATGAGTACCCTGGTACATTATGAATACTTTAAGGGAAACATTGTTAAGTGTTGACTTCCCTGTGTTACTCATAATTTCACGAATCTCTGATTTTAGTAACTGGCACTTTTTGGTTTTGGAGTTAACAAAATATTGTTGTGTAATGGTTAGCTGCCCTGCTTTATATTCTGGAGGTCTCAGATTTAAATCTTAGCCTAAAGATTGGCTTTCTTGGTTGAGTTTCTTATTAGATTATATGAATGTGCTAATTTTTCCTAGATCATATTTTTGCTATTGTTATTATTGATGCTAAACAGAGATTTGGAAGTTCTTAATGAAAGTAAGCCAGTTTCATGAAGATGTCAGTAAATCAGCAGGACAAGGCCTGATTGTTGGAGAACATTCCCTTTCCCCCTTTTTGTTGCAGATTTCATAGTTTTATATAAGTTAAGTTTGTCTGAAAACACAGCATGTACGAGGCTCGTCCACAAAGTAAGTTTCCCTGGGGCCATTTACAGAAACAAAACACAATTTCATGGAAATATTTATTGCAACAGATACAGCAAGTGTCCAGCTATTTTTCAACATATTCGCCACCAGAATTGAGACATTTGTCATACCGTGGGACCAACTTTTGAATACCTGTGTCGTAGAAGTCTGCCGCCTGGGATTGGAACCACCGTGTGACAACCATCTCCGCCTCTCTGTCATTCTCAAAACGCTGACCGGACAGGAATTTCTTGAGGTGTAGGAAAAGATGGAAATCACTGGGAGCGAGGTCCGGGCTGTAGGGTGAATGATTAAACACCTCCCAGCTGAACTCCTGCAGGAGACTTGCTGTCCGTCGAGCCGTGTGCGGCCTAGCGTTATCACTGACCGCACTTCACAGTCGGCGGGAGCTGGAATAAGAACCTCTATCTTCAACAGCTGCAACGATGCTACTGTGAGAACGCGGGAAGTGCCGTTAGTGTATGCGCCATGCTACGTCATTGCTCTATCACGTATGCACAGTCGCTTCGCGCAATATAAGGTTTGCTAGCTGTGGGACGAGTGGGAAACTTACTTTGTGGACGCGCCTCGTACCATTAAATGTTCATCAGTAGTGCTTTATTTTTGTATGTCTTGTTTGTTTGTGTATTGTTTTGAAAGGTTCAGAGAAGCTGTGCAAGGGAAGGAGTTAGAAAGAATATTCAGAGAAGAAGGTGTAATTGATGAAGATGAACCTGAAGAGGAAGATGAGGATGAAATAGAAGAGAAAGCAATTAGTGGAGATCATGATGGAAATGATGGTAAAAGTGACATATATTTGCTTGTATCAAATAGATTGACTAGAATTACTTCTGGAAAAGGTTTTTTATTTAGATATTTTGATAAGTTGTTAGGTAGTTGGTCCAATACTCTTTAAAATTTCTAAATGAACACCAAAATTTTATTTAAGTTTCATCTTCATTGTTCATTTTCCATATAAATCAGACATTATGCCAGGTTGGTTATATGTCAGCATGTGAAGGATACTCTGGAAGCAAAGGTCTTGTTTAAGCAGTTCAAGAATCTAACTTTTTTTTGTACAGTAGTTTTGTTAGACTTCATTTTGTACTTCTCATTAAACCAAAAATATTTGTATTGCAGCAGAGATTATTGGTCACTTGGAAACGCAGGAAGGACAGGACCTTGGAGAACTTGTAATTGTTAATCGAGGCAGAGGAAGAGGCAGACCTCGAGGCAAGAGAAGGAAGATTCGTTTTCAGTGTGAAATATGTGGTCGGGGTTTCCAGCATAAGGGGAGATATATTGTACATAAGTATGTAGTGGCTATCCATTATTCATATTATTCTTATAAATCTTAAAGCTATGCATACCGTGTAGTGTATTAGAATATAAAATAAGTAACAAACAACTATTAACACTATAAAAAAGACAAATAGTGTCTTTTTTATAGTGTTAATTGTTGTTTGTTACTTATTTGATATTCTTATAAATGCTATAACTGAAAATATTGTGTAATTGTCTTTTTTGTTTTGTTTTAGGAGTTATCATAAAGGAGTTAAATTTCAGTGTAATACATGCAACAAGAGATTTTCTAACAAAGACAATTTTGATCTACATCAAAAGACAACAGGACATACTGGGGAGGGTGAGTCACAGTTCTGTTTTGAAAGTTGCCAAATTTATGTGAATATAAGCTGTTCGTTCATTACATTTGTGCGGTTCTTAAAAGTGGGGTGTGGCTTGTAATCAAAATTTTTTTTAATGGCAAGGTAATTGGTTTGTGTCACAGTTTGTTACAAAGTCTTGTGCTGTGGTCTCCAAGATAGAGAAACATTGAAAATATATAAATAATTGTTTTTAACTGCCTAGCGTTTTCTATCCCTTGTTTGTTATTGTGTTTGCTCAAGATGGACTGAGGTGCCTAAACCCATGGAACAGCAGTTATCCTCGCTCCCTCTCCAGAATACAGCTTAAGGGAAAATCCTGTTACCATTACTCAGAATAATAACCACATTCTCCTCCTCCTCCTCAAGCTCTACAGTCCACTGTGAACTTTGGCTTCCTGAATACACCACATTAGAACTTTGGAATTTAATAAGAACAGAATATGCTTTGGAAAAATGCAACTATTTATGTCTGAGGAGTCACAACCCAGATAGGATGAAATGTTGTTCTGAGTCTCTCTGTACTGCATCTACAGCCCTTGGAATTTAATAGACAGTCAGGATATAGTCGCAGAAAAACGTGTCATAATGTTGCATTAACATTCACTATTATAATTTAGCACTCTTGTTTTGTTAATATGCCGTAATTTTGCAAACAGAAGGTTGCATTGTTCTTCCACGAAGAACCTTTTTACAGCCTCATAATTATTTAAGTAGGCTTAGAATTGAGTAAATATACTGGCTGTTTGTTGCTTAATGTTTAAGATGCAGCATTTGAATTCCTGGGGTCTATACATGTTTATAAATTTAATTTGAATTTAAATCTGTCATAGTGTTAGAGGTCACAAAATGAAGTGTGTTTATTGCATTTTTTAACTTTTCCCGAGCAGAAAATTGACGTATCTGTAGCTTACGAAATGTTCTATGTAAACCAGTTTCTGTCATAAG
Organism: Zootermopsis nevadensis; assembly: GCF_977971745.1. Classification (NCBI taxonomy): domain Eukaryota; kingdom Metazoa; phylum Arthropoda; class Insecta; order Blattodea; family Termopsidae; genus Zootermopsis; species Zootermopsis nevadensis. The sequence goes on along the minus strand of NW_028259153.1, from coordinate 5,163,072 downwards.
ACGTTGTTTTAAGCCGGGTAGATGACTAATGTTCAGAGGAAGTATGTGTAGTACCACAAGGTGTAACATATGGCAGGATTTTTATTTCGTGTGGGTAGCCTTTGGTTACTGTGTGTGTGTATTTTGGTTACTTGACAGGTGGTTGCTGTTAATTTTTGTATATTTTTATGAAAGACGGTAAGAAAAAGAGAGTGAGATGATGATGAAATTGTCTCTATCTTAGATATTAGCAGTGGAAGTGAACCAGGCATTAGTTCTAGTGACAGTGATTGTGAAAAAAGTAATGGTGATGCTAGTGAGAGGGAGAGTGTGGTACTCTTGGCTGTCAGTATAGCAGAAGTGACAGAAGTAAGTGACTTGCTTCAGGTTGCTGATTCACACCCTGGACTGAGAACAGCAATTTTAGAGCAAAATACTCGACATAAAGCAGTTGTGCTATCAATTTTTGATTGGACGTCTGAGCCTGTTGAATATTTTGAGCTCTTTTTTTGATCTGGATATGTCGGACCTCATCCTGCAGGAAACCACACTGAATGGAAACAAATGAAAATGCAGAATGTGCCCCATACAAAAAGAGAATCACAGACTGGTCTCTTCCAACCCTAGCTGAATCAAGGCTGTGCTAAGTGATGTGGTAAATATGGGCCGATGTCCCATATCTGTATTACTGGTTACTTCTAAGCATGGGTGAACAATATAGCTTGCTTTTTGGATGTGTTCCCAAGGGACATGTTTCTGCTCTTGTTCTGGAACACACACACACGTGCTGAGGATAAGGTGAATTGAAAAAAGAAGAGCTTATAAATCTGTACTGGACAAAATCATATTGAAGTGCAGTCCATATTTTTTGCCGCATTGGTTAACGCAACTCTCGCCTGAAAGCCAAAGTTATTTTTGGTATGTGTGTTGGTAATGTTAAGATGTTTATTTATATATGTACATAATAATCTGATCTTCATAGTGAGTTAAGATGTTTGCTTTAAAATTACATTCCTTTAGGAAAGCAGTGAAAAAATAATGTGTAGCAAAAGTGTTAAGAATGACACTTCATGTATCATGTATGTGGCTGAGAATTTTTGTCAGGGGTTAATGCATATTGTTTGAAGAGGTGTATGCCATTTGGAAGACTTAAGGTTGCTTAAGGTTAGGACTTTTTATTGCAGGTATTATCGAGGGTTTGGAAGATGGAGAGAATGCTGAAGAATTGGCATCTGGTAATCGCTATCCTTGTGACCAATGTGAGAAGACGTTCCAGACAAAGCAGAGTTATGAGGTACATTTGGTTTTAAACTGATGTTGGCTGAATTGTATTTTGACTTTTCAAACGGCTGGACGAGTGTTTCTTGTCTTTGACAATTCTTTTTAACCATTTGACAGATTTTAATGAAACTAAGTATGAACATTGTATCAGTAGAGGCCACTCTTTTTATATTTTGAATCTACTGCTGCAGAGCTCACAGTAGTGAGAGGTGTACTAACAGTCAGTTTTTATGGAACTTGCATTATTGCGGGTATAAACTTTGTAGCCCTGTGCATCTCATTTATGTAGTAGTATTTGTCCTGGAGTGGTAGGATATCTGTTGACAATGTGTTAAAACTTTTGTGTATGTTAAATAGTATAATTTCCCTGTGTGTTAAAAGATACAGCTTTGTTTTTCAAGTTTTGTCAACTGGTAAGCAGTATTGTCATGTTAAGTTATAACCTTGGCTGCTGTTAGATATAAACAGACTACAAAAGGTGACATCAGTAAATTCTCATTTGCAGATTTTGAATCTTAGGGTGCATGTAAGGATGGTAAGTAGTTAAAAAAGTAACTAATGGACAATTAGAGCATGTGGAATTTTGTATGGGAATATGTAATGAACATACCCAATTATATCTGTGAAATTTTTTTGTTATACAGGGTATACACAAAAGAATGGTGCGGTTTCAAAAGTTAATAAAAAATTTATTTCTCACCTTACACGGGCACAACATACACCGTCAGTGGTGGCAACTGTCCAAGTTTCTCATGCGTTAATTACAATCCTTCAATGTGTGCACCCTGGGTCACACGACACACATCCACACGGTAATCAAACTCATCCCAGACCTGGTGTAGCATGTCCGCTGTAATGGCCTGCAGTGCATGTGTTATCCGATCACGAAGTTCATGGATGGACATGGGCAATGGTGGTACATAAACACTGTCTAACGAACCCCCAAAGAAAGAAATCACACCGTAAGATCTGACGAACAGGGTGGCCAAGGGAGAAGGTTGTCGTCTCCATTTGCAGCAGCACGTCCGATCCAGCGCTGTGGAAAAAAACGATTGAGAAGCACTCGTACATTCCTGTGAAAATGGGGGGAGCTCCGTCCAGTTGTAGAATGTAATCGTCATAATTGGTATTCAGTTGGGGTAATAATTTTTGTATTAACTTTTGATACCACACCATTCTTTTGTGTATACTCTGTATTTACTATTACAAACATGATAGTGGTGTGAAACTTGGAGGCTTATCTAGCAGGTGTAACTAACTAACTCCCTCCTGGTAGCAGAACCTGCAGGTCTGCCACTGACAACATCAAAGCCTGCCACCAGACACAATCCTGAGCCAATTCCATCCTCACAGCCATCCTCCCATTTCCTTCTTGGTCCGCCCAATGGTTTTCCAGAAGGATTTCTCACCAAAATTCTGTATGCATCCCTTGCCTCCCCATGTGTGCTACATGTCCATCCCATCAGAGCGTCCTAGATTTCACTGTTCTTTCTATGTTAAGTGGACTATACAATTTACGCAGCTCCTCATGATGTATTCTAAATTCCCCACTTATTTCATCCTTCCTAGGTCCAAATATATTCCTGAGCACTTTGTTTTCAAACACTTGTAAACTCCTTTTTCCTTTAAGGTAAGAGACCGTGTTTAACAACCATACAAGGCAGCTGGCAAAATTATTGTTTCATATATCCTGATCTTTAGTGTTTTGGTTAGCAAACTAGATGATAACAGTTTTTGAATTGAATAAAAACAAGTGTTTCCTGAATGTATTCTACTCACAATTTCATCATGGACCTAATTTCTATTTGTCATTGTTGTTTCCAGATGTGTACATTTTGAGTGGGTATAGAGATTTTGATTTCTGTACAATGATACTGTTGGCTGGACTTTAAATCCTGGTTTTAATAGTTTAGTGGAATGCTAGCTTGATGCACAACTATCTGGACTGTGCATATGCCTTGATGCTGGACTGATACATTTTAATGTATTAAAAATCTATACCAGTGGAAATTATGTCCAGAAGTGGACCATTACATTTTATAAGTTATTTTTAATTCATAGTTTCTGCTAGTCTTATAACAAACTGAGGCTTTTGGAAGGAAGGTAGCATGTAAATTCCTCATAGTTCATGTTAATAAATGAAGGAAGTGTTTCATTACTATATTTTGTTTTTAATTTCAGGTTCATTTAAAAGCAATCCATGAAGGTCAACGACCTTTTGCATGTGATGTGTGTGGAAGGAGTTTTGCCTACCATAACAGCCTAAAGGGGCACATGTTATCCCATGAGGTACTTCTGTCTTACATGTAATTGTAGAATAAATTCTTTAAGTCATAAGTCTACTGTAAAAAAAAGTTCAGGCAATAATCTGATGCCAGTCACTGATGTGCACTGTATGTTATTCTTGAAAATTTTCTTGATGTATTTTCATGAACCCTAGTTGGTATTGGAATTAATTGCCTTGAGTGATTTTATTTGTGAAAACAGCTATGTGCTATTAATGTAGGATTTTGAAATTACATGTGATTAAATTATTCATCTTGTGTTCAGGTATTATTATTGTATAAGGTGAAAAATAAAATAAAAATGTTTTTAGTTTTATGACAATAATTGGTGAATTACTATAAGTAGACATATCATATTTGTAAGGTGGTTGACTAATTATGAAGTTTTTTATGAAACATTTGCATTTTGGGTTGTGTTTTCATGGTAGTATCACAAATGCCACATGTTTTAACGTTAGGCTTTCAGTTTTATCTTCGATTGTATCAACAATAGAAAGGCAATGACGTGGATGTTTGAAGTGGTGTATATTAAAAGAAATGAAACTGGTTTCTTCCTGGTCAGGTCTGGCTGATCTACACATTAAATTAAAACTTGTCATTTTTTTTTGTGGCTAATATGACAGGTTCACTTTGTCCGGAACAGGCCAAGGGCCAAGAAGAAGTTTATGTAACATTGAACGAGATACGTGTATAATGACACATGGTGGACCTCTTACTTCAAGGTGTTTAAGAATTTGCCAGGAAAGACTGGCAACTTATTATATGCTCTGTCAAAATAGCCAGTGTCTTATCTGAGATTCAAAATGGTCTCTTCCAAATATGAGTCAGATGTGATTGCTATTCAGTGAACCTGCCATATGGCATAAGAGGAAGGATCAGGAGGTTACAGAAGGAGATTTAGGGAATCAATGTCTGCCCATAACATACATCAACACTCATCTTGTTTCCTTTGGACCTTTTCACCAATTTGTAAACTTTTCTGTGGCTCATACTGTTATTATCACAGTGAATTGTAACTCTTACTTACATTTTTCTAGCTTTCACATATCACCACAAAACTCATTTGACAGATCATTGTTCTTCTTTGATGCATTCTGTCAGTGACATGCCCATGTTAAATGTGTCATAATATTGTCATTACTTGAAACTTGAAACCAGCTGGGTACCAGTATGGGAAGATTTGTGTTGTTAATATCCAGCATCTTTCTTTGATGCTGCTAAAATCGCTTTTGTGTTACCAGAAAACTAAAGTTGACTTTACCTTTATTTTGTTTATGCTGAAGAATAGAGTTCTTTCAGAATTAAGAGTGGAAATTGTAATAATCATCGCTAAGATTTATTGACATGGTTCTTGCATACTCCTTTTCACTTTCTTTTAGTTTACATGTAGCATCCTTACCACCATTTCTAGTTTTTCTGTACTTTCTGTGCATACTGATTTAAGAAAATGGTAATTTTTGTTTTATTTTCAAACACACTGTTGTTGCAGAGGCATAGTAGAACTTTTTCATTTTTAATGAATTTTTGAGTTCAAGTATGTCAAATAGTGATTAACTTTCAGCAATCTAATTATACAAGTGTCAAAGCGCTTTTGTTGTGTACTGTATTATACCATTTCATTTTAGCTTTTCATATCTTGCAGGAGCAAAAGGCTGAGAAAGGTTATCCTTGTGACATATGTGGGAAGTTGTTGAATCATCCCAGTTCTGTAGTGTATCATAAGGAAGCAGAACACAACAATGGGAGGCGGTTTGTCTGCAACAAGTGTGGGAAAGGTTTCAAACATAAACAGCTTCTGCAGAGGCACCAGTTGGTTCATTCTGATGACCGGTAGGAAGCATACAAAAGATTGTATTGAGTATCTTAGAACTTCAACACATTTGAAAATAACACAGTAATGCTCTCTCTAGCATTGTTAATGTGCTTAACATTATGTTCTGCTTAAATAAGATCTGTGCCATTCATTTTTCTGTTTTGATCCAGAATTGAAAAAAATTAAATTATAGTTGCTTGTTTTGTATGTGAAGTAGCATGAAGTGCCTTCTGTGTATAGAAACATTATGTTAACTTGAAAGATTACTATTTATTGAACAATGAAATTAATTTGTAAAAACTTGTCACGTGCATTCATGCACGCACACACATTGATGTTTTTATAGGTTTTCAAACTTTTAACAGGTTGATGCCATAGTTCAGGCAATAATGTACTGTTAGAGTAACAAGTGTCTAACAAAACGGAAATATGATTCAAGTTCAGAAGGTACCAGATGTCACAACACGTTACAAGTTATAGTTTGTGTCACTGTTACAAGTTAGCCTGAAGTATCATCAGAATTGGTAACTCACCTGTGGTGCAAATTTAAACTGTACATTCCAATTTTTCACACTCTTGCACAGAGTATTGGCCATTGACATTTTCTGATTGAGCAGAATTTCAAGTGAGGTCACAAAGAAATTACAATTGAAAATATCAACGTTATTTTAAAAGTCATAGCTGCAGTCCCATAGATATTTGATTTTCTCTGACCGTGCCTGGGTATGATGTAGGAAGCCTCAGCTTGGGCAGAAGGACAATGCACTTTGTTAGATCTTCATTTGAGTCTCAGAATAAGTAGTAATGTGTGATCAGAGTAGACGTGAGAGTACAGCCAGAACATTGTGTAGTAAAGGATTTTGTAGAAGTAAATGTAAGAGTGTGTTGTTATCCAGAAATTGATCTTCAGAATTTTGTTCGGTCTGTTTATTTTAATTGATTTTGTTATTTTTTTTTCAGACCATTTGTTTGTAAGTCTTGTGGTGCAAGTTTCAAAACAAAAGCAAATCTACTGAATCATCAGCCAACTCACACTGGTGAAAAGAAGTACTTCTGTGAACTGTGTGGACAGCAGTTTGCACACAAGACAAGTCTCACTCTACATTACAGGTGGCACACTGGTGAGAGTTTATTCTAGAAAGTATATACAGTGAAACCTCTATCCATCGTTCCCGGAACTATCGTTTTCCCGGATGCATCGTCCGTTTTGTTCTGTCCCGAATACATCCCATATAAAATAATGTTACATTTTCCCGCTTCTATCGTTCCTCGAACTATCGTTTTATCGCATCGATCGTTCAAAAATCATAGTCCCGGCCCACAATTTTCCCGCAATGATCGTTTCTGAGAATTTAAAATGCTGGGTTTTGAGATAAATTAATACCGAAAGACGCACAATGTTTTTGGAATACACAGTAGCGGTAACCTGTTATGTCGCCCAACCAGCACATTCTTTTGGAATGAGGGTCAGCGGTGCAGGGGTGATAGTTGGAGTGAATGGCGGTGCTCATTGTCAGAAATTTTACGATTTTAATTAGGGTGCACTCATATTTCATTCCAGCGATGCCAGATGGCATGTGCAGTGTGAATTTCTTCACAAATGCTTTTATTATAAGTACAAAGGAAAGGCTGGCGGCACTTTTCATTCTTCTGGTTCATCTCGTTTCCAGCGGTTCAGGGTCTTCTACAGCTACGTTTCGTTGTGTTCGGCAGTAATAGTATTTCCATTCATCCTGTTATTGTTCGCGAAGAGGGTGGGAGTGGTGAGGAAGACGACGAATGCGAGCCCGAAGCTTTGCCGAGTTTTGCCGAAGCACACGCTGCATTGGCGAAAGTGAAGTCGTTCTTTTATGCGCTTAATATTAGTGAACGTGACGAAGAAAACATTTTGAACGTGGAAAGTGCTCTGTATGGTCTAAAACGTAAAGTTTCAACAAACCAGTTGTCCACTAAAGACTTTTTTGGTAAAAAGAAGTAACTTTGAAAGAGAAACATTGTTTTTTTTAAAAAATTTAATGCTTTCCCGCATCTATCGTTTTCCCGCATTCATCGTTTTTATTTCCCACCCCCGCCGAAAACGATGCATCGAGGTTTCACTGTATATATACTCTGCTAGCAAATGTTGCCTGGGCCCTGATTTATCTTATATTTGTTGGTAGTGAGGTGAATAGGATGATTTATTTATTTGAAGATATAGGATGAAAGCTTTCCAGTGTCCAACATTAAATACAAGGTTTATGAGTGAATTTTATGGTGTTTGTTTTGTCTAAAATAAATATGGATTCAGTTTAGAGTGAGAATGCTGGCTGCTTAAAATTTAATGTAACATGGTAATTCTCTTCATTGTTATTATTGGTTTCTTCAGGCCAGAAACCATATCAGTGCCACGTGTGTAACAAGAACTTCTCACAGAATGGCAACCTGCAAGAACATTTACGTATACACACAGGAGAAAAACCTTTCTGTTGTGATTACTGTGGCAGGAAGTTTACAACATCTTCCCAGGTGACTCTGATATACTTAACTTTTTCCAATTAATATTAATTTTACCGTGGCATTTATTTTTATTATGCTTTCTGTCCAGAGTGTAAGCTAGGATATCTCACTAAAGTGACTGGTTACTAGCTGGATGTCCTGACTATGAGTCCTGGCAGGCGCAGATAATTTTTCTTCACCGTCGTATCTACCTGGTTTTTTATGTAATTGATGCTGATGGCTATTTCTTCAGAGGTGATATGGTCTGAGTATGAAACTGGCCACTAACCACTAGGGCCAAGGTTAAAGAAATGTGTTTTACCTCTACTTCCGTGTATATCTTCATGGCTTAGTGCAAAAGTGCAACGACATCTCTACTCTTATCCTTCCTAAGTACATATTTTTATTGGTTATAATAATTTTTGCCTCACATTTCAAAATTTGAATGAAGTATTCCTTTAATTTTAGGTGTTCTCTAAGTGTTGTCTGAGTACAGAGACTTTTTAAACATATTTGCATAACATGTGTAATAACAACATAATCAGTGCATTCCAAGTCATTGGCAGGCAGCCATATATGGACCTGTCTTTGTCGTCTTTCCAAGTACTAGGCTCAGTAATTACAAAACAATTTCTCCATCTTTCTATAAGTCTTTCTGAGCATACTTTTGCTCTGGATTGGTGTTTTATGATCTTTTTAATATCCTGTCTTCAAACATGTTGTTCCCCAGTTTTATATCTAGGAAGCATGTTTGTGATGAGATGTGTAGTTCTATCAAAATGTCTATAGTAAAGAAACTGTAATTTGAAGATTTCTGTCTTCATACTCACCGCTGTGAAAACTTCAAATCTTACATAAACTGTAATTTGCTGTTGATTACTTGCCTTAATAATTTCTTTCTGAATTTGAAATCATAAAATTATCATCATTATATCATTTTAATTGAATGCTTCCAGTCCAAAGTTTTGAGAATCAATGTTAACGCACCATGGTTTGTACCGAATTGGGTTATTCAGCAAGATCTTCATATACCCTCTGTGAAAGAGGAAATCAAGAACTTCAGTGAAAAATATAGCTCGAGGCTAAGCATTCATCCGAATCGACTAGCCACAGACTTGTTGAAAAGCCATTGTGTTAAGAGACTTGAAAGGTTCGATCCATCAGACCTCACAAATAGATTTAACTCAAATTGATCCTCAAGAAAACTGTAAAGTAACGTACTGTTGTTTAAGGAAGATTGTCACTGGACATGTATTCTGCACGTCATTAGACAATATCAGAAGATTTACTGAATGTCCATGTAGGAAAGATTGTAAATAATTAGGGTTGTTATAAAAAAATTATATCATATTAATGGTTTATTGATTTTTGAACAAATAAAGTAATGTAGGTAAGGCACTTTCAAAAACACTTCATAACACAAGAAAAGCATTTTAATACACTGAATATCCTGAAGTATCTCAGGTTCTGCTTAGATGTTGTGTGCTTTGTGATAGAGTCTGTAATGTATGCTTCTGACACAGAAATGTCACTTATGGACTCATAAACAGAAATGTCTTCCACTTCACTATCACAGTCACTGCAGTGTTCCATAATCACACAATAATAATAAGAACAACAATACTAAAAATAATAACAAGCCAATACTGCATATGTATCACATCTGTTATCACAAGCACTTGCAAAAACCTGCTGAATGAGTATATACAGTGAAACCTCTATCCATCGTTCCCGGAACTATTGTTTTCCCGGATGCATCGTCCGTTTTGTTCGGTCCCTAATACATCCCATATAAAATAATGTTACATTTTCCCGCTTCTATCGTTCCTCGAACTATCGTTTTATCGCATCGATCGTTCAAAAATCTTAGTCCCGGCCCACAATTTTCCCGCAATGATCGTTTCTGAGAATTTAAAATGCTGGGTTTAGAGATAAATTAATACTGAAAGACGCATAATGTTTTTGGAATACACAGTAGCGGTAACCTGTTATGTCGCCCAACCAGCACATTCTTTTGGAATGAGGGTCAGCGGTGCAGGGGTGATAGTTGGAGTGAATGGCGGTGCTCACTGTCAGAAATTTTACGATTTTAATTAGGGTGCACTCATATTTCGTTCCAGTGATGCCAGATGGCATGTGCAGTGTGAATTTCTTCACAAATGCTTTTATTATAAGTACAAAGGAAAGGCAGGCGGCACTTTTCATTCTTCTGGTTCATCTCGTTTCCAGCGGTTCAGGGTCTTCTACAGCTACGTTTCGTTGAGTTCGGCAGTAATAGTATTTCCATTCTTCCTGTTATTGTTCGCGAAGAGGGTGGGAGTGGTGAGGAAGAGGAAGACGACGAATGCGAGCCCAAAGCTTTACCGAGTTTTGCCGAAGCACACCCTGCATTGGCAAAAGTGAAGTCGTTCTTTTATGCGCTTAATATTAGTGAACGTGATGAGGAAAACATTTTGAACGTGGAAAGTGCTCTGTTTGGTATAAAACGTAAAGTTTCGACAAACCAGTTGTCCATTAAAGACTTTTTTGGTAAAAAGAAGTAACTTTGAAAGAGAAACATTGTTTTTTTTAAATTTTTAATGCTTTCCCGCATCTATCGTTTTCCCGCATTCATCGTTTTTATTTCCCACCCCCGCCGAAAACGATGCATCGAGGTTTCACTGTAATAAAAATGTGATGAATAAAGGTAAAGAAGTATAAAATAAATCTGCCACAGGTAGTATCTGTCAGTGAACTATAGAACATTGGTTTCGTATAGCAGAAGAAGCTCAAATTATTGCAAGGAATGAACAAAATCAGCATAAAAATTAATAGCCTTAAATTTGTAACTGCTGTGAGTTAACACAATATGTGTTTAGGACAGAATATAAACTCAAATTAATTTGAAATAATAAGAGATGCAGTTTTTCTTGGAAAACATATATCCTGTCATCAGCCCATGGTCTCTGCACAAGATATTCTCTTCAACATTTATGTCTGGGTTTTTTTGTAAGTATTCTTGTAATTTTGGCTTTCTTTATATAATAATTTTCATTACTACTGTGAATTAATTTATAAAGAAATGAATAGTAAAAGTTTCCATAATTTTTCACTGTATGTTCATGTTTTGATTGCTAATTTTTTTTATGACAGTTCAAACTGCATGTGAAGAGGCACACTGGAGAGCGACCATGGAAGTGTGAGTTTTGTGGAAAGTCTTTCTTGCATAAAGATACGTGGAAATGTCACACTAGACGGCATAAAGGGGAACGCCCATTCCAGTGCCATTTCTGTGCACGAGGATTCACAGAACAATGGGCACTGAAGAAACATCTGCGGTTACATACTGGCGAGAAACCCTACTCCTGTAACATGTGTGGGAAAGCTTTTGCTGATTGCTCAAACCTTACCAAGCACAAAAAGGCAAGTTAATATTTGTAACATTATTAATTCAATTCAATTTGTTTTGTAACTGTGGAAGTAGCTGCTTATAATTATTCAATATAAAAAACTATTTCAAAAAGTGCAGTTTCAGATTTTTTGTCAATTCAGTGATCCATTATATGTTCTTACAGATAAATTGGGAGAGCCTTTGGAACAATAATTTATAGTTTTTGACAATTCAGACCTTTCAGAAAGAGCATCTTCAGTTTTTCTTTGGTTATATTTTGTAAGAAAGATGTTATCTGTTAATTCAGGAAATTAACACTGCTGCTTCTACTGTGTTTGCCAATCCTGAGCCAGGCAAAGCCAGTTTACATCCTCTCTATTTCAGGTCAATTTTAATGTTACTATCCCACCTGCATCCAAGTTTTTCCACTCTCTTCCCTTTAGGTTTTCCAACCAAAATTTAGTGTGCATTTCTAATCTGATTGCTATGTGTCCCTCCTGTCTTATCCATTTTGATTTCATCATCTAAATAATAATCGGCAGAGTACAAATTAATGAAACACCTAATTATGTAAACCGTGTTCTCAAAAATCTTCCTTTAACCTGTGTTTTTTCTTTAGGATGAGGGACCAAGTTTCACAACCCAATGAAACAACAGAAACAATTATTGAATTGGTTGGCACTGCTCATTCTAGAGTTAATGAAAAGGAGATTCAGATGAAAAGAATGGAAATACAGTGCCCAAAATTTTCCTTATGTATGGTAACATGGTATTTGGATTGTAAGGATATGATCATTTCATTGAAGTCTTCTCAGTATGTGAGCAAGCCAGTAGGGACAGGGTGAAGTCAAGCTTTCAGTCATTCTGATTGGCTGTTGTAGATCCTTCCTTCATTTAGTTGCCATGACAGCTTCAAATCTTAACTTTATTTGATATCTGTATTGGTGGTTGGTGGTGTATTTTTTGTATAATGTGATGGACAGGTCTCTGTTTTGTATACCCTAGCAGATTCTGTTAAATATGTTTGGGTACTGGATTCTGTGACATATTTTTAACAGACACTTAAAATTTAACAATTAAACTTGGTTGTGTGTAATGGATTTATGTTTTAGGTCCATCGTGACAGTAAGGATGGCATTATTGGAGGAGCTGGAGGTATTTCTGTAGATCGCACAGTTTGGAATATTATCCGCTCACATCTGTCAAAAGAAGTGGAAAATGATGGAAATATAGATAATGAAGTAAGGACAGGAGAGGAAGGTGATGGTGTGCAGCAGATTATTTATGTAACATATCAGGATCCAGATGACCCCAGTGAAGCCAAAACTCTTCATATTGTAGATGACATGCAGGCTGATGCTGAATCAGAGGTGAGTGCATCATTTTGTAGAAAAAGACAAACTTTTATGCATTTTCAGAAAGTGCATACATGTAGGGGTGTTTGCATCTGTTTGTTTGTTCACATGTCATATGTTCAAATCGTATGAACAGATTGCAGTGCAATTTTGTGTTTCTTTCTACCCTACATGTTGCCAAGCAAAGATAATTTCTATTTGTCTTTGTTTCATATAACATGTACTTTACATAAAACTCAAATTGGATTTGGTTGATATTATTAAAACAGCCCATAATATAAACAAACTGGCAGGTGACATAGATAATTAAAATCTCATTAATATTTATACATTTCATTTAACATGTTTTCAGTATGGTTAACATTTAAGAAGAAATAATGTCTGGCAGAGAGAGGACTCTTTATTTGTTAATAAATTGTGTTTCTTTGAGTAAACAATATAAACTCTTATCTACTTTTCTTGAAGAACCTTGGCTACCTCTGAGGTTTTGTAACAAGAAGTTTTACAGGGTGAAGTCATTAGCGAAATGCCCAACTGCCAACCCGGATGATCAGTTGACTACATTTGGTCTTGCTCCTGCTAACATAGCTCTCGAGGCCATCGGAACTTGCATTGCCTTCTTAAATGCAACATGTGCTTTGAATATAGATAACATATGACATAAATCTTGGAAATAAAGTTTGATACTTGTACTGTCCACTTTTTGAAAAAAACAGTACAGTGCAGTTTCCCTTCCACAGTGATGCACTTTGTGAAATCATCCATCTAGCGTTGTAACACGTTATGGGGTATAACTTGAATTGCTTGTCTGATATTGGTTTTGAGTTCATTCAAAGTGGTGGGCCACATCTCAGACATGCAACTTTTCAGATAACCTCAAAAACATAGTTGGGGTTGATGAATCAGGAGATCATGGCTGCCAATTTAAATCACCAAACAATGAGATTAGACGGTGTGGAAACATCTTGTGCAACTTCTCCATACTCATTCATGTAGTATGTGATGTGGCACCATCTTACTGGAATCACATAGCAATTTCAAATTGAAGAACTGTTCCCAGCATTGTATGTCTATGAAGCTACTAAGGGAGATCATGTTTGTCTTCAAAAAGTATGGTTTGATTACACATGCAACTGAACTGGCATACTGTACTGTAACTTTTGGAAAATGAAGCAAATATTGTTGGTTTTGATTTGGGTTCTTTGTGGATTCATCACTCATTAATAGATGATCACAGATATCTGTAGATAATTTTGAAGTTTGAAAAGGTCTCTGCACAATGTCAGTTGTGTTTGCTTAGCTACTTCCCTCAGTTAGTGGACGCTGCATAATATGTACAGTCCTAACTGTTCAGTCATACATGCCTAGCACTGAAGCTTGTTGTTGACTAGGTATTTGAGGACTCTGAATGACATCATTTGTAACACACTCATTGTTCTCAAGCATATGAACTGAAGGCTGCTGACCATGATTTTTTCCCCCCTTGTATACGAGGTGCGATCGGAAAGTTCCCAGACTGCGCGTATAAACACCCATACACTTATCTCAGGTATTAAATTCATCCATCACCCTTGAAGTAGTTCCCCTGGGAGTGAACACAACGATCCCAGCGCCGCTGCCAAGCCTGGAAGCATCCCTGGAAATCTTTCTTTGTCAGCCTGTCAAGCACCATCTGCGATTCTGCCTGAATCTCTTGCCAAAGACTTGCCAAAACGGCTACGGAAACCTATGAAATGCTAAAGCAAGAATTTGGGGAGTCCACAATGGGTCGTGCACAAACTTTTGTGTGGCATTCACGTTTTAAAAATGGCCGAACCTCTGTCGATGATGACGAGCGTTCTGGACGACCATCTTCGAGCACAACGCCTGAAAATGTTACGAAGATTCGGCAGGCCATTCACGAAGATCGACGTCGTACCATCAATGACTTGTGCGACATTGTTGGGATAGGCTATGGGACCTGTCAGCTGATTCTAAAGGACGGAAGCGGCCGTCAAAGTGGTGCAACCACAACTGGCTGCTGCATCATGACAACGTGCCAGCCCACACCGCCCTCAAAGTTCGGCAGTTTTTGACCTCAAACACCATGGCCGTCATCCCGCACCCTCCTTATTCGCCGGATTTAGCTCCGTGTGACTTCTTCCTCTTCCGAAAGATGACAATTCAGCTAAAGGGAAGGAGATTTGAGACGATAGAAGAGATTCAGGCAGAATCGCAGATGGTGCTTGACAGGCTGACAAAGAAAGATTTCCAGGGATGCTTCCAGGCTTGGCAGCGGCGCTGGGATCGTTGTGTTCACTCCCAGGGGAACTACTTCGAGGGTGATGGATGAATTTAATACCTGAGATAAGTGTACGGGTTTTTATACGCGCAGTCTGGAAAATTTCCGATCGCACCTCGTACTTTGATTCTCATACCATCACAATACCCACACCTTTGTTACATTATGAGAAGGAACCCTATTCTCATTAAACTTTCTTTAATATTTGCACTGCATTTGAATAAGTGATTCTGTTTCTCAAAGAACTGCACACAGGCAACACAGTGCTCTGACAATCAGTTATCCATCTTGACTGTTGCTTGCATGTTTCCAACCAAACTCCCATGTTCAGCATGTGGCCTTGAAAACCTCCTCTCCTAAACATAAAAATGTCTGTCTTCTCTGCTAGATCCTGTACAAGGTAAATTAATTTCTGATTCTGTTCAGATGTGATTACCTTTGCAACAGATTTATATTTGTAATTAATGCACATCAAGATCAATAACGTATGGAAAATGATAATGAATGCATTTGGGAAATATGTGTGTGTGAAGTATACCTTTCTGCCATTATTGAAATTGAAGGACTTTCTATCCAACTTATGGTTTTGGATATGTGAATTGGGCTGTAACCACAGAACTGGAAAAGCACTCATCTAGTTGTCATTAAGAAAGCTGTCAGAATAATTCAGGTGTCTGGTCACTGTTTATCTATATTGAATCTGGTCATTTCATTTTGTTGCTGTGTAACCTGCAATTGAATAGGGTGTTGAGGAGGATATTTGGGCCCAGGAGAGAAGGCGATGGGGTATGGAGAAAGCTGCATAATGATGAGCTTAAAAATCTGTACTCCTCCCCCAGTATTGTCAGGGTGATATTTCTTGAGTATGTGAATAGTGACTGATAGCTGAGGGAACATAGTGCACAATTTATGTAGTGATTATAATTCTCTGGTACAGACTGAACAGCCCGAGCAACAGAGTGATATGTCTATGGCTGAAGAACCTGAGTCTGTGACTTCAGTAGGAGGGATAATAACAGCTCCAGGAACAGTTGGGACAAATGGAATTGAATTGAGTCATCTCTCGCAGGCAGCAGCGGCCATGCAGCTCTCTGGTTCCCATTCACTACATGTAACAGATGAGGATGGTAACCCCATCCAGTTCACTATGCAGGATGGACGGCCGTTGCAGGTAACAATCATACTGTTGTGTGTAGACTGCTAATGGAAAACAGATCTCTGGTTTATTTGACAAATTGAGATATTCACATTAATATTGTGTGGACTTGCCAAGCTTTACAGACCTAGAATATTGTAGTTTTTTAAAAGTAATGTGTGAATATTAAGCTCTTTTTATCTTGGATGTAGCATGTTCAAACTCTAATTCATATTTCATGCATAGATATTCTGTGCTAAGTGATACAATTGCTAACTCTTCAGTGTAACAGACTATCCCTTTTGGACATCCCATGGGGTGCTTGTTGGGGGTGGTAGGGCGTTGTTTTCAGGCCGCTTTCCATCTAGTCTGTTTCGTTAGTCTTGACGAAACAGTTCTTGCCTCAGCACTTTAAGTATGAAGTTATTGCATTGCAGCTATATGAATAACTTAAATCTTTTCCTGTTGATACATGGTAGACAGTGCAAACATTCAAAGCTGATTCAAATTCTCAAATCATCTAAGTCACATTGCAGGGAGTAGAATGAAATTTACTTCCTGTGTTAGAAACAAAGCTTTTGGTTCAATTGAAATGACATCAACTGGAGCAGATTGTGTCACAACTGAAATAATCTTTTGACTATTCTTACTCATGTATATGATGTGTCTGCTGAAGGAGTTTATTCCAAACATGGACCTATATGCCTAATGCCATTTTTACTTTTCGGATTTGAATGAACTCATTGCTGATAAAGTGTTCTGTAATCAGACAACCAACAAAGAACTCTGAAAAGGCTTGTATCCATGTCACTAAGAGGCTTGACAAACCAAACCAAACAAACATCCATATAGCAGTTCCAAGTCAAGTAAATTTGACTCCAAGACGTTTGGCCACCATAATGTAAAGTATGGGGTTAATTTCTGAGAATAATTAATTGAAACAGAAAAATAAACAACCTGAACAACTGAAAATGGATGTAAAATAGGCATGTATGTAAAGACTGGTGTGTTTTTAGTTTTTACTTTAAAATATGCATAATGTTAAAGTGCTTCAAAGTCTTCACAGATTGTCAGAGATTCACCTTAATTGAAATATACACCTTCCCCCTCAGTAGAAAGAAAAGTTTGTTTGTATATACAGTCAAACCTCGGTTCACGAACTTAATTCGTTCCTGAAGGTTGTTCGTAAACTGAAACTATTTTTCCCCATAGGAATTAATGTAAAATGGATTAATCCGTTCCTGGACCCCAGATGATTGCTTATTTAAAATTTTACAACAGTACTTTGTGCACAAGTTCTTAACACAAAATCAATGGAAACCATTAAATCTATCACAAAAAGGATAAACACAACACTAAGCAAATCAAATATAGACGACAACTTAATTTAGTTTTACCGTACCTGTATGGAGGATAGTTGACGGCGTAAGTGGAAGGTGGTGAGGAAGTGAAATGTTATTGTTTGGAAGGGGATTCTTTTTCTTTTTTCTGTCTCTTGGCACCACTCGACTCTGCATCAGACTCACTGGGCCTCTGTCTCACTAAAAAGTTGTCCAGTGTGATTTGTTTTTGTCTACGTTTTAAAATGTTTCTAAAGTGCCACGTGGCATTATCATTGAAAATGTTTATGCTGCAGCTTGCTACTGCTTTATCCTCTGCTAGCTTTGAAAACATCAGTATCACCACTCGTACCAAGATTTTTTTTTACCAGGTCATCATGCAATCACCTTGCTTTTTCACAAATCATACCCTCAGAAACAATGTTGCCAGCTAACATATTGTTAAAATATATATTAAAAATTACAGTCATTCACAATTATAATAATAAATAATATTAAAAGGTTTAAAATATCATTTTAATACATTATTTTAAACCTAATATTAATATTATTTATTATTATAATTGTGAATGACTGTAATTTTTAATATATATTTTAATATACGGATCACAATATGACGCAGTTACAATATTTTAACATATTGTTGTTTATCCAAATTAGCAGCAATTTCCTCACTTCTTCAATCTTCTGTGATCTTTGTTTAGTAATAACTGTCATTCCTCTTGCAACATCGGCTTTCTTGATTGTCTCTCTATTTCTAAGAATAGTACAGATCGTTGATCTAGCCATCCCAAACTGAGTAGCAAGATCAGAGACACGAACACCATTTTCATGTTTGGCTATGATTTTTTTCTAAAAATCTATCATGATATTGGTATGTTTTCTTTTCACTTTGCTTCTATCATTGTCTTTTTTTGGCCCCATGGTGTCCTATTTAACAATTTATAAAAAAAACACAAAACACACTGAAATACAGGAGTGTTCGTAACTCGAGACACAGTACGTCATCCGAGACGCTTTGTGTTTGGAAAATTTGTTTGTAAACTGAATTGTTCGTGATCTGGGGCGTTCGTGAACCGAGGTTTGACTGTATATGTCTAGCGTGGACTGATCTTCCTTTGGTCATGCTCCATCTGTCCTATAAAGAAGTGTATTTTCTGTGAAGTAACATCAGTGAACTTGAAAGGATTGGGGGAGGTCATGGTTTATTTCAAGGTGTTACCCAATCTCTTATTTGGAGTGATTGAAGGAAACCACAAAAATCGTCAGTCATGGTAATATGTACCATGGTTGAGATACAAGTCAGAATCATTTCCACTTTCTTGGTTTGAATTTGAGGCTGTATTTCTTTCCTTTTCTGTACAAACTATAAGATCTATTCTCCATAACCTCACTGGCATCCAGGAAGAAGAGGAAGGTTTGTGTAGTGCTCGCCTTGCAAAACTTCTGATATGTTTGGTGCATGGATTAGCTTGAAATAAGGTTTGACGACCACAGTGACACAAAGACACCTATAAATCTGCATGAGATAATGAAGTTATGATTGTGTACCATATTTGTTCTACTGCAGTTACACTGTTATATGTTCCAATGTGTCAAAACTTTTCTCTGAGTGTAGTGTTGTAAGTATGGAATAATTGAGGTATTTGTGGCAGTCAAAATGAGGATTATGGTTTCTGGATTGACTTCAGTTGTTTTGTAGGTGCTTACTTCATCTTCAGGGTACAAACAAGATTACACAGTGTTATAATGCAGATTACCACAATCCTCATAAGTATACATTTCATTTATAGAATGTTTTAGGGGGTTTATTTATAATGGTGGTTTTGAATTACAGATTACAACAACAGATGGGCAGTCTATTCAAGTAATGACCACAGTGGATGGTCAGACAATTCCATTACAGTTAATGACTCATGGTGGTCAGCACATTACCACAGAAATGGAAAGTCAGTTGCAACATGTTGAAGTTGATAACACAGATGGCATTGTCAGTGCCATAACTGTAAGTAAATGCATCATGAGAGTTGAGAGGAAATATTAAGTGTAGGAAGTCTGAAAAAGTAATTTAATTATTAAAAATAGAACCTTCTTTACTCAGATTTATGGTTCATATCTTCAGACTGCACCAAAGGCCATTTGTCTGCACAGACATTCTTATAAAAGTGTCTTCTTTATTTGGCCAGTAACAATTAATGTACTGTATGGTAGAGAATAAATGGCAGCATCCACGTGTTACAGGAATAAGACTCATTGTTCACAGAAATATTCACAACAGAAAGTGTAAATACAGTAAGATAATATTAATAAATTAAAATTACTATTTTGAATTACTTAATATTAACACCCCCCCCCCCCCCCCATTATGTTGCTTAAAGTACACAAACACTACAGTATAGCATCCTGTTGTGTAATAACTGATGGTACATCAAATTATGAAACTAATAAAATTCACAAATACTTAATTTGAACTGTCAAGAGATGGCAGGGAAATTTAATAGTAGTAGTAACCAGTTATCACATTTGTAACAATTGAAAGGGTGCAAGTGGCTCTAGAAGCTGACATGCCTCTGAGCCCGCAAACAAACACACAATTGAATGGTTATTAAGTGAAGACCAGAGAATACACAGTACTGCAAATAAAACAAATATGTTACACTTTGTAAAGCAGATGGCAAGAAACAGCTTGGTGTGGAATGGCTATAACAAATTGTTTGCGAAATAGTAATCTATATTTCATCCATTTATTTACAGGTAATTAAAGACTTTGTTAGAAAAACTAACAAACCAGTTATGGTTCTGTTTTGTTCATTATATAATATAACACTTAGAAGTATAAATATTGAAGTTTTCTTGGGCAATCAGCCAATTAAGGTGACAGACAGACAGGAGACCAGCCAGATCATGACACACCAAGCTGCAGAAGAATATGAACATCTCAAGAGCAGAACAGTATGCTGTGCTGAATCCACGAAATGATAACGGTATCATGATTCTCCCTGCTGACAAGGCCGTTGTGGTATCAAGCAATACTACCACAACAAGATAAAAACTGTTATGAGTGGTGCTGTCTACAGGAGACTAACAATGGTTCTGACCACCAAGATAGAGAGGCAAACAACTTCCTTTATAAAGTCTTATGTCTCTGAAGATGTTATAAAGAAGCAGATTCCATACACTTCAGTGCCACCAAGACTGTATGACTGCCAAAGATCCATGAGAAAGATGTGGAACTGAGACTCATTGTCAGCTGTACTGCATCACCCACGTATCTGCTGGTGAAACATCTCACAGGCCTACTTACTCCACTTGTCAGACATACAGCCCACCACATCAAGTACTCTGAGACATTTATCCAGAAAACTAAACACCATAAACATACTGGATATGGACATCGTGGTGAACTTTGACATAGTCTTGTTCACCAAGGTCCCACTAGAGGAACACTACAGATGCTGTCAAGCACTTGCACAGCTGGACTATAAGTATTTTTAAAAAGGTCCTGACCACAACTTACTTTCTATACGATGATGTGTTGTATGACCAAAAAGATAGTGTTGCCATGGATTTGCCTCTCGACCCAGTGATAGCCAGCTACTACGAATACATGGAATATTTCAAACTAGCCATAAGTGTGACAATTAGGAAGCCCAACCATTGGTATAGATATGTGGACTATGTATTTGTATGGCCTCATGGAAAACAGGCAAGAATTCCTGAAATGTCTTAACAATATCCATCAAAATATAAAGTTCACTATGGAGACAGAATAGAACTGATGACTTCTGGTTTTAGACATCCTAGTCAGCAGGAGACATGATGGATCACTTGGCCGCATAGTGTATAGAAAACCTACACACACCAACCTCTACCTTCTTCCTCAGCACAGAAGCTGGCGGTGCTAACAACACTTGTTCAATGTGCATGGATGATCTGCGATGCTGGCAGTCTTGATGCAGAAATTTAACACCTAAAGAAGACATTCAGAAAAAGACAGATACAGTAACAAAGACATCAGGCAAGACAAGAAAATGCCATAAACACAACCAGAAAAACTGACTAGTGTAGTCATGTTGCCTTACCAATGAACCATATCAAGATTGGCAGATTGCTGGATAAATACATCAAGACCATCCACACTCCAGCCAAGAAAAATATCCATTCACTCAGACTTTTTAACGACAAACTGGGTCTGAACATCACTGGTATCTGCTGCATACCTTATGAATGCAGTAAAGTTTATGTGGGTCAGACAGACAGAACTGTTGAGGCTAGATGCAGCATATAAGGCATGTTTGCGTTGAGTAGCTGGAGAAGTTGGCAGTGGCGGAACACTGTAACAATACAGCACACAATATCTTTAACAGCAATGAAGAGTTCACTCTCAGTCAGTCACACATGGTACCCAATAATCAATGTACTCAGATGACCCAGAGACTCGCCATTGGGAAGGCAAAGCCAAGCAGAGCTAGACACGTGACTGCCTATTAGCCTCAATGGCTGACAGCAACCAATTCAGGCAGGGTAAATATATGGAAGTCCCTGGGCTCCGCAGACATCTGCTCCCTATGATGAGGACTGAGACGGATCTCAAAACATTTGCTTTTTGCAGCCACCTGACATAGCTGATTGCCTGAGAAGACTTCAGTGAATTTGGTTGCCACAAAAGCCATAGATTTTAAAAATTATTGAAATGTCTCAAAAATATTTAACATGCTTTATGACCAGTGTCTCCAATAGAGAAACTACTGTTATATTTCACCCTGATTATAATCTGTTTTGTATTTTGAATTTTTCATTTTTAGACTGGAAGCCAGGAGACAGAAGAGGATGTGTCACATCTGGTGGAAGAGGAGCAGGCCATAGAATTCATGACACAAGATGGACAGAAAGTGAGATTGGTTACATCATATGAAGTTGACCCACTTAGTCTGAGCACTGACTATCTTGCCGCAACTTAGTGACATTAAATGAGCCATTGTGAGTGAAACTTGGCTGTAAGAACAGTATTATTTCACGAGTTTTATCTGTGATTGATACTCTGTACCAGGATATGGTTTAAGGAATCTGAACTATTGCCATTTTTTCCATTTTCATGAGTTTTATAAGGAGTTGATCTGATTCCTCCTTTTTAAAGTAGCAGTTTGATGTATCATTTGCAAAAGTGTGAGATATCTGAACTAAAGTGTTTATTTTCCTAGGCCTCTTGTTACTTTCTGCCTAGTTATTGTGGGTGTATTATGTCTCACAGTGCATGAATTTGTGAATTTACCCTCCTAAGTTATGAACTTGATATATTTTTTTTGGGATGTCCAGGGTAATATGGGCAATCAAGACTGAATACAGATGTTGACCTGAAACTGTTTTATGAAACATGGAGTGGGCCATTTTGGAGTTTATCATTCACAACAGGTAATATGACAGGTTTTGATGCAGTGTGACATACACAACTGGGTGTATTAATCAGAGTTCTCGAGTAAGAAGGTTGCACAGATATGATGGTCAAAATCAGTCTGATATTGTCATTTTGAACAATCCATGTGCAAATAACAGAACTGACCATGCAAAAGAAACTAAACATAACTTCACATCTTTCAAGGTTAGATGTTTCTCATGAATTCTGGCTATAAAGTAGAACATTTTTCAGTGTCTCATTGCAATTTTGAAGTTTATTTCATGTAATGGTAAATTTGTTTATTAATATAAATTGGTGTGCGCTGTGGCATACACTATAACGTATAGAACTGTTGTACATATTCATTGTAAATAGAAATGGATGAAGTGCAATTTGTGGTTGTGGGAACTAGACAAATCCACAGAGTTTGATTACTGCAGAATACAAAAGGAAGCAGAATGATTATATGTATATAAAGCAATCTTTAACTGAAGAGGACTTGGTTCTCTTTACAAATATGTTAATGCTGGATTTTAAATAATGAACAGGAAATTTATCAGATTGATGGATGAACCTGAGTTGAAAATTCATGCAAAATAATGAAGCCACAAATACACAAATTCAAGAAGGCTATGTATAGTTTATAATGCTATAAATTAAAATTACATTTGAGTGTTATGTTAAAATAAATACCCATCTAAATATCTAACTAACTAACTAGATGGCTTACCGAACCCGAAGGTTCATCACCGAATTAACCAAAGCCCTCCACCGGACCCTGTCCTGGGCCAACAAAATCCAGTTTCCTTCAACTCCTATCTCCCATAGATCCCGCCTGAGATTATCCTCCCATCTACGTCTAGGTCTCCCCAGCGGTCTCTTCCCTTCAGGTTTCCCAACCAGTACCCGGTGCACACCTCTTGTCCCATCCATGCGCGCTACATGTCCCGCCCATCTCACCCTTCTCGACTTAATCACCCTCACAATACTGGGGGAGCAGTACAGATTTTTAAGCTCGTCATTGTGCAGTTTTCTCCACGCCCCATCGTCTTCCCTCCTAGGCCCAAATATCCTCCTCAACACCCGATTCTCAAACACCTGCAATCTGTGTTCCTCCCTCTGAGTGAGAGACCATGTTTCGCACCCATACAAAACAACAGGCAAGATTATTGTTTTGTATACTTTAATTTTCAGGTTCTTAGAAATCAGACGGGAAGACAAAATATTTTGGACTGAGAAGTAGCAAGCATTTCCGGAATTTAGTCTCCTCCTAACTTCCTCACAAGTATCATTTTGATTTGTTATTGTTGTTCCCAAATATTTGAACTTTGTAACCCTTTCAAAGGATTTATTAGCTACCCTAAGATAATTTTGCCCGCCTGTCTTCTGATGACGAGATACTAACATGTACTTAGTTTTTTCTGAATTTACTTCCAGCCCCACTTGTCTACCAGCCTCTAGTAAAACTTCTGCGTTCCTCTTTATTGTATTTATATCGTCCCCCAATAAATTAACATCATCAGCATATGCCAATAGCTGATGTGTCCCGTTCAATTGCAAACCCTCCTGCCTACCTTGGACCTTCCTGATGGCGTATTCTAGCGCAAAGTTAAAGAGCAAGGGAGACAAAGCATCTCCTTGTTTTAGACCGTTCTTGATGAGGAATGTCTCAGATACATATTTACCTACTCGAATTTTGCTGCAGGTTTCATTTAAGCACATTTTTATTAGACCCACTAGCTTCTTTGGTATACCAAATTCAATAAGAATATTATATAGCACTTCTCTCTTCACAGAGTCATAGGCTTTTTTGAAATCTATAAATAACTGATGTACAGTCCCACCGAACTCCCATTTTTTCTCTAGTATCTGACGAATGCAAAAGATCTGATCAATCGTTGATCTGTTTCGTCTGAACCCACACTGATGATCCCCAATAGTTTCATTCGCATATGGGGTTAATCTTGCCAAAAGAATGTTGGATAGAATTTTGTATGAGGTTGATAGCAGCGATATTCCTCGGTAATTACCACACTCAGTCTTGTCCCCCTTCTTATAAATAGGAATAATTATGGATTCCTTCCATTGATGTGGCATCTCTTCCTTATCCCAAATTAACTGAATAAGCTTATGGATCCTCATATGCAACCCTTTGCCACCTGCTTTAATTAATTCGGCCGGAATCTGATCAATTCCTGGAGATTTATAACTTTTCAACTTCCCAATGGCTAGTTCCACTTCATCTAAGCTAGGTTCTGGCACCAACAGTTCAGCTGTATGCATTTTAATCTGTCTAATATCACCAGTATTATGAACATTTAAGAGCTCGCTAAAGAAATTTTTCCACCTATTCACAATTTTTATTGGATCTGCAAGCAAATTGCCACTATCATCCTTTACCAAATTAGTCTGGGGTTGATATCCTTTCTTAAAGTTATTAATGCCTCTGTACAGGTCTCTGATGTTTTTTTCCTTATTATTTGTCTCAAGTTCAGCAATTTTGCCCTTCAGGTATTCCCTTTTCTTAGTCCTAAAGGTTCTACTAGCCTCACGTCTCACGTTACATAGATTATCCGCATTTGTTTTGTTTGGGTTCTGCAACCATTGAAATTTTGTTTGCTTCCTTCGATCTATTAATTTTGAACATTCTTCATCAAACCACGGTTTATTTTGCTTTCTCCTGTAGTATCCTAGTTTCTCTTTTGCTGAAATTTTGATGCAGTTTCTGACATTTTCCCACTCCCTGTTGATGTCCACACTTTCATTATCCTCATTTGTCTCTAAAATTTGAAACCTATTCGAAATTTCAACTTGATATTGTTCCTTTGCCTCTCCCTCACTTAATTTTTTCAAATCAAATCTTTCTGTGTCAAAATTTTGTTTAGTTCGTCTACTTACTGAAAGCCGCTCCCTCACTTTTGCTACCACCAGATAATGATCAGTGTCGCAATCTGCTCCTCTGAATGATCTCACATCAATTACATTTGTCTGCCTTCTCTTATCTACTAAAACATGATCTATTTGATTGTGTGTTCTGCCATCTGGGGAAGTCCAAGTGTATTTATGAACATCACGGTGTGGAAATTTTGTACTTTTTACAATTAAATCTTTTGACGTAGCGAAGGTCACTGCTCTGACGCCATTATCATTACTAAGTGCATGGAGACTCTCGCTGCCTATTGTGGGTTTGAAGACATCCTCCCTCCCAATTTTTGCATTGAAATCTCCTAGCAGAATTTTCATGTGATACTTGCCAAATGTATCAAATACTGATTCCAATTCTTCATAAAAGCTATCCTTGATATCATCGCTTTTGTCTTCAGTTGGGGCATGAACATTAAGGACAATGATGTCGCACCAACGTCCTTCCAAAATTACGTAAGACAACCTGTCACTAACAAATTCTACTCTCTTAACTGCTGCCCTAATTCTGCTATGAACAAAAAAACCCGTCCCTAGCTGATGATTGTCATTCCCCTTTCCATAGAAAAATGTAAAATTGTCCACTGGGATCGTGCCCTCCCCCTCCCATCGCACTTCCTGCACTGCCACTAAGTCTAACTTATAATTCCCTAATTCCCTACACACTGATTTCAGTGCCCCAGCCCTATAGAGGCTCCTAATGTTCCAGGTACCAAATCCCATCTAAATATAATAAAATAAAATATGTAGAAATTATATACCTTGGTCTTCATATTTTAATTTTAGGTTTTACCTGATGTAAAAGAATGATCCAAATTAAAACTGCTAACAATTTGTTTCCATACCTTTACAGTTTCATTGTAGTTGTCTTTGTGTAGATGGAAGAAATTGCTTGTATCAACACATTGTGAGATAAAGAACTTCATACATTTCTTCCCTAAACAGGTTACAGTTTATTTTAAATTTGACAAATCTCAAGCAATTCAGCTGAAATTTAATAATATTTAAGTTAACATAATCAGCATATGCCAGTTGCAAACCTTCCTGTCTATCTTGGACTTTTCTGATGGCGTATTCTAATGCAAAATTAAAGAGCAATGGAGACAAAGCATCTCCTTGTTTCAGACCGTTCTTGATGGAAAATAAGTCAGATAAATATTTACCTATATGAATTTTGCTACAGGTTTCATTTAAGCACATTTTTATTAGAATCACTAGCTTCTTTGGTATACCAAATTCATTGAGAATATTGTATAGCACTTTTCTATTCACAGTCATAGGCTTTTTTGAAATCTATAAATAATTGATGTGCAGTCCCACTGAACTCCCATTTTTTCTCTAGTATCTGACAAATGCAAAAGATCTGATCAATCGTTGACCTGTTTCATCTGAACCCACACAGATGATTCCCTATAATTTCATTTGCATATGGGGTTAATCTTGCCAGAAGAATGTTTGATACAATTTGCATGAGGTTGATAGAGAAATTCCTCGGTAATTACCACACTCAGTCTTGTCCCCCTTCTTATGAATAGAAATAATTATGGAGTCCTTCCATTGTTGTGGTATCTCTTCCCTATCCCAAATTAACTGAATAAGCTTATGCATCTCCATATGCAAGTTTTTACTACCTTGATCAGAACCTGGAGAGTTATAACTTTTTGACTTTCCAATGGCTAGTTCAACTTCATTTAAACTAGGTTCTGGCACTAACAGTTCAGTTGTATGTATTTTAATCTAACATCATCAGTCCCATGATCATTTAAGAGCTAGTTAAAGAAATGTTTCCACCTATTCAAACTTTTGATTTGATCTGCAAGTAAGTTCCATAATTATCCTTTACAAAATTAGCCTGAGGTTGATATCCTTTCATAAATCATTTATGCCTCTGTACATATATCTGATAGTTTTGCCATTATTTCTTTCAAGCTCAATAATTTTACCTTTCAGATATTCCCGTTTCTTATTCCTAAAGGTTCTACTAACTTCACGTCTTATGTTACATAGATAATCCGTATTCGTTTTGTTTCGGTTCTGCAACATTGAAATCTTGTTTGCTTCCTTCAATCTATCAATTTTGAACATTCTTAATCAAACCATGGTTTATTTTGCTTCCTCCTGTAGTATCCTAGTTCTTCTTTGGCTGAAATTTTGCTACAGTATACCTTCCTACCTTCTATTATCTACTATAACATGACCTATCTGATTGTGTGTGCTACCATCTGGATAGGTCCAAGTGTATTTATAAATATTATGATGCAGAAATTTTGTACTCTTTACAATTAAATCCATTGATGCGGCAAAGTTTGTTGCTCTAACCATTGTCAGTACTAAGTGCATGCAGACTCTCATTACCTATTGTGGCTTTGAAAATATCCTCTCCCAATTTTTGCATTGAAATATCCTTGCAGAATTTTCATGTGATACCTGCCAAATGAATCAAATACCGATTCTACTTCATAAAAGCTATCTTTAATATCATCACTTTTGTCTTCAGTTGGGGCATGAATATTAAGGGCAATAATGTCACACCAACACCCTGCTGGAATTACATAAGAACCTGTCACTAAGAAATTATACTGTCTTCACCACTGTCCTAATTCTGCTATGAGGGGACACCACCTGTCCCTAACTGATTATCATTCCCATTTTCATAGAAAAAACAACATTTTCCACTGGGATCATGCCCTCTGCCTCCCATCACACCTCCCGCACTGCCACTAAATCCAACTTATGCTTCTCTAATTCCTACTCACTGATTTCTGTGCCCCTGCCCTATAGAGACTCTCCAGGTACCAAATCTCAAATCCTTTTTAAACTGCCATGGTCATGCCAAAGAGTCTGTCTGGTTTTGAGGCTTGATAGAAATTTTCATAAGAAGACAGTTTTTTATGGTGAAAGGTGGTTAGCTTCATGCCTAACCTCCAAGCTGGAGGACCACCCCTTGTCAGCTGTCCACTTCTTATTCAATATATCTGCAGCTAACCTCCATGGAAACTGTTCCTCCATCTGCAACCTGAGGACGTGCCATGCCATGGTGACGGAGCCACCAAACAGATTAATCTATCAATATCAGGCTTAATTTTTTTGTCGTGCTTCATGTTCCTCACTCTCTCAATATTCATCAGTAACATGTGTCCTAGTTCTTGGTCTTCATTATGACCAAATACTGATGACATTAACCCTCTGACAATGTAAACATTTAAAATAACCTTACTATGCAGCCATGGCAGGGTATTAGAATATTTAGACTTCACAAATGAAACACATGATAAAACTTGTAAAATCAAACAAGTGTGGAATTGAATGTCCCTACATGGTCCTCTGGGTAATAGAAACCTTGTAATGACATGGAAAACCTTCAGGTGGCAGCACAAAATGATGTGGGGAATTAAACTTGATTTCATTGTTTGTATTCTTTTTGTTTCATGATTGTATATATACATCTATGTCTTGTCTGTGCTGAGTGTCTGAATCAAAAAAAACATCTGAATTCACTGTGTGGCATACAAGACATCAGCATGCAACAATCGTGTCCTCTTTGGCATCACCTAGCATTCATCTCTAGAACCCATCTGGCTTGACATGTGAAATTTGTTTCTAATTATGTGATGAACTGTGCTGCATGACAATCTGAGATACTTATTTGTATTCTCATATCCTTAATGTAAACTTGTCTCTTACCTATGATCATTATCTGTTTGGGGGCTTATGTGCAGGTGTTGAGAAGGGCACTGAACTTGGGGTCATTTTGAGTGTCTCATTAAATTTATGAACCCACTACCTCCATCACTCCCACACAACATTACCAATTCATGACTGTTACTGAAGGCATTTTTGTGTCTTGTGAACATGAAACTGAAAGCCTCATTATTTTCATAATTAATAGGAAAACAAATTCACATGACTTTCTCACTGTGATGTGAGGCAGTGACTGTGTGGGAACTGCCAACTTCTAACAGGAAAACATTCTACCAGCAAATCGGCAGAAAACAGTTGGAATACACCAGAACTCAAAATTTCTCCAAGACCAGCAAAGTGCTGGGTCAGAAATGTAGCCTCTAGCCGAGGACCAAGGGTATGATGTTCTGTTTGGTTAGGGCTACCACACTTGGAACACACCTAGTACGTTCATTTTCATGCAATATTTTGACCACAACCAAAGCTGAATATTCCATAGGCTGTACAATTTGGAGTCTTCCTAAAACTGCAGAATCCACATGAAGTACATTTATATCTATCCAGTTCTTCATCTATACCAACCAACCAACCAACCAACCAACCAAAGAAGCTAACTGAGGGCAGAGGCCTGCGCAAGCGCAAGCATCGTCCCTACCTAGGTGAAACCATTCCTGCGCACAAGACGCATTGCTGGAAATGGTAAACGGTCGTAATATAAGAACGGAAATTTTGCTAACGCTAACGGGGTTTCGTCGTGGCGGGAGCCTCGACCATTCAAACTGGGATTTGTTGCTGCTGATGGGAGGTTATCCTGTCAGGCAAGTTGTCGAAGGAATTTGGTTGGTTGGGTCTCTGGGGTATGAACCCAGAGAGGGAGGGGCCGTTTCGGCTGAAGGCCTCTGCGGCATGGGGGGAAGATCACTTCAGCTGATGGCCTCCATGATCGGGGGGAAGGGTGGCGGGCCGTGCCCCTATTAAGTTATACCCTGGCATTCGCCTTACAACTGAGGAAAGCACGGAAAACCTCAGTCAGGGTAGCCGAGTAGTCTAACCACTCGT
This sequence comes from Zootermopsis nevadensis, assembly GCF_977971745.1. Taxonomy (NCBI): domain Eukaryota; kingdom Metazoa; phylum Arthropoda; class Insecta; order Blattodea; family Termopsidae; genus Zootermopsis; species Zootermopsis nevadensis. The sequence goes on along the minus strand of NW_028259153.1, from coordinate 5,132,701 downwards.
TGTGCTGACTTGGCCGTCTTTTGGGGATGGCTTCGGCTGGCCTGCTGAACATCAGTCGCCCTCGGTTGCCCTTGGGTGAACTCTGGCAGCCCTCATTCGGCACGAGTGTCTTCCGAGTTGCCGAACTAAGGGGTTCCCCACACCAGCTAACCTCGAGTCAAACCTCTCAGTTAGTGCTCTGATGTGGTCGTCAACCTTTTTATACCTACCGCCCACTTTTGTATCTTTGTTGATGGTAAAATTTCCTTACTGCCCACTGGTGCCGCACGTACTGCCCACCACCATGAAAGAGGTGCAGCTCGAAGACAGTGATGGCCGGTGGTAAGCCCCGCCCTTGTTTTGCGCACTAAACTCATGCCTTTGGCTATTTAGCTCATTCGTTGCTCCCTCGTCCACGAGTATACTTCGAGAAGTGTCCGGTGAATTATTATCTATATTCAAAGTTTAGAGATGGAATTCAAAAGTAAATTGCAAAAGCATATTTTAAAAAGTGAAACTCGCGAAGTTGTTAGCAATGTATTCGATATATGGAGGAAGAACAAAATTTGTAACAACGGACAAAAAACCCCACCGCCAACCATGAAAGCTTGAATTGCCCACTAGTGGGCAGTAGGGACCAGGTTGACCCCTGATCTATACAATAGGTGGCATTCTGATGTCTTGATAAATTCTTTTCACTTGGTGCCAATTACAGTATTATTTAAAATACGATCTCTCATTACACTTTAATTACTGAATGAAACATACTGAATTGGGATAAATTTCAAATAGGAAGACTTAAAAAAATGACTAGGTGAAACCAAAAGGAGTAATCATAAGTTTCATCACTGTCATTCCACTGGTTCAAAACTATCGGGTGCCTTGAGACATGTGAACATAATTGACTACCAAAAAGTTTAAAAAGATGCCATAAAAATTAGATATGTGTAATAACCTTTATTTGCTAGTACAATTAGTCAGGTTGTGCACCAAAATAAATTAAACCACAAAGGAAATTCTCAATGCTCAGGTACAACGCTGTAAGGTAAATGTTGACTGCAAATAGATGGGGGTGGGGGTGGGGTGTTATATGGAAACATTCAGTCTTCCCACTTTACCAAAATTACTGTTCTTTAAAATTTACTTGAAAATTCATTTTCAAAGAAAGCAGTGTATTAAAAATGTCTCAGCATTGCTTTGATGTCATTAATGCTCACATGAACACCTCTTCTTCAATATGACCTGCTTCCAGGCTTGCCACTTTCCCATACATGTTATAACAATAGTCATAACTTTCTTAATGTTTAACAGAGTTACGTATTGCATTTTCTGTTCCTTTAGCTTCACATTTTCACATACATTCAGACAGATGATAAAAAGTCAAGGTTTATTATTTCTCATGACCAAAGTTAGGGACTTCAATGCATCGGGTATTACAGAATATTTGCTGTTATTTTATTTTGAAGTGTTCATAACATGCTACTTTCAAATTACATTTTAGTAATTGGTGAAACAACACTTTGAGGGAAGGGAATCAAGCACACTGTGCAATGTGTCAAGTCAAGCATTACACATTACAGTGTAGTTCACTATCTTTTATATTTTAGTTTGTGATTGCTTTGCAAAGCAATTATTAGGCTTGTACTTGATATCAGATTAACAAGGTCAGTATATCTACTGCTGTAGAGTCATTAAACAGAAGTAAAAGAGAAGTACTCTTGCATTAATAGCATAGCGTGCAAGCTTAAGTATATTACATCCAGCATCTTACTGTTGCTGTGCTATAATGTAGTAATGTAATCACAACAGAAATACACAACAGTTCATCTGAGGTTTATCACACATAAACCTATCAAAAATCAAGCAAACTTGCATGGTTTTTTAAACACAGTTTGCTACTTCTCATGAGCTGAAGCAAAAAGGCAAGTTATGATGACATGGAATGCTTATGCATATTTGCCATCTCAGTTTGTAGCCATTTTAATGCATCAGGCTTCCCGCAAAGTAATGAATGAACAAAGGAGAGCAAATTTTCCTGTTTTGAATCACATTGTGAAATTCTGAGTAAAATCATGTTCTATTGTTGGGATTACTGCTTGTACAAATTTCAGAAAAATGATTAGGTACATGTGGACTCCCAGCTCACCACCTCCTTCAGTAACAGTTTGGATGATCTTCTTCATTACTTCTGCATGCCTGGCAACAAAACAGAATCGTAAACCAATCAATCTACAGTTGTGTATGATCTGAAGCTTTCATGGCAACTAAATAAAACAAATTCTTCTTGAGCTACCAGCTGTGTCAGGTGGCTGAATGGAGAAAACACCATTTTGAGAACCATCTTTGTCCTTGTTCTCTGGGTACTGAACTTCAGTACCTGGAGGACAACAACGAGGACCTGGCTGGTAGCCCAAGAATTTATTATATCTACAGTTGGATACTATTAAAACATGACCATATTTTGTGGCTACCAGCGTAGCTCAGTCAATATAGTGACTGGCTACAGACTGGATGACCAGGGTTCGATCCCTGATGGGGGGGCAGAGGATGTTTTCCTCTAGCCTCTGTGTCCAGACCAGTTCTGGGTCCCGCCCACCCAGCCTCCTATCCAGTGGGTGCCAGGGTCCTTTCCTGGGGGTAAAGCATGGCTGGGGTGTGATGCCAGCCACTCACCCCCATCTAGTGCTGAGGTGAAGGTTGAGAAGGGGTGTATAGTGGGACAGCTTTACTTTTTTTTTTTAATTTCAGTGGTGAGAAGTAATAATAGAATGACCTTTGCTCCTTTCTAGCTTCTGAGCATGTTTTAAACGAGATTCCATGGAGCTTGAAAAGAAGTTAATAGTATGCTAAGCTAGTCAAGAAATTCCCTGCCTTTTATGGAACCCGAAGTTCTTTTACTATCTTCGCAAGAGCCAGAAGGGGGGGGGGGGGGGAGTTTGAACAATACACAAAAATTAGACATGACCAAATATTAGATACATTCTAAATATATTTTTAAAATACTTTTGGAATGGATGTTGTTCTCTGGGTCATGAGATCTATGGAATATCATTCAAGATGACTAAGGATGAATGACTATCCTCCACTCCCCATTCATGACAAAGATTAAATACTGTGCAACAATGGTTTAAAACCGAAACAGACCAGCAGAAATAATCATCACATACAATGTTATGGTCCACATGTGTATAAGAGCACAGTGTAAAAAGAAATGGACATCACTCACTTGCATGGATGAACAGAAGCCATAGGAGGTCCAGGAAGGTGAGGATGTGTCTCCATTGTCACTGTCTTCTTGGCATGGTCTTGGCTTACATCTTCATACATCTGTTCTACAGTTAGATGTTTTCGATTCTGAAAGCATAACATTTTTTTAACATCTCACATAGCACATACTACTAAATTCTGTTAATTACAATTAATTTTCAAATTTATACAAACTTACCTCATTATATCCAAACAGCCATAGGCGAGGTGTCTGATAATATTTATCATAAGTAATGTGGAGGTCGTAAGTCCTTGTGTGTATGATTTCTCCTCCAACTTGATTTGAAGTGTCTCCAACTGCCTTTTCAGTATTTTGCAGAGTATCCAGAGTTGCCTTTGTAAATTAAAACATGCATATATATCAAAAAATTAATCATTCACACGAATCATGAAAGGCAAAACTATTTTGCACAGCACTGTATTACATGTGAATAGGACAAAGTGGGAGATTGACCCTACAGATTAATGAGAAATTGTCAACTTCATTTGGCATGGTACTGGCACTATTACAAATTCCAGGTCTTGTAAGTGACATCTGATTGTAAGACAGGGTGAAGGGAAAATGCACTTATGTACTTGTAATCTGCCTCCATCATCAGGGTGATATCGCCCTAATGATGGAGACTGCATGGACCTCTGAAATGGTAAAATTCTACCAGACTACATGGCGCAACAACCCAAAAGACAGCCAACTTTAAAGCATCATGTTTTATTACCTCTGTCACTTTCCTTCTTTTAAAACAGATATCAACATGTGCAGACTTTGTGGAAATTTTCTAGATGTCCAATTTCAAATAATGAACAAATCAAGTACATCATATGCATTACCTTATCCTGTTCATCAAGTAGTCCACTCTCTTCAAACTCTTCCATGTCTGCAGCTTCTTCTTCGTCTTCTTCATCATCATCATCATCATCTTTACCATTGTCTACATTGTTGGAAAGTTCAATCTAGAAGCATAAATTTTAAAATTCAACTGATTCAAGTTCAATGAATGCAGCATGGCACTACTATCCTTTTACTAACCTTTGACTCCAAGGTCATTTCAGAAAATTTATCATCTAATCCTGAAGCACCTGTGTCAAAGTGGTGAGTATCTACCCAGCCTCCATCGGGGTCATCAGCTTCTATAATTTTTTCTTGATCATCACAATATTCCATCTGCAAGACAGAAATATATCTTAGTAAGTAGAAACCTTGTAATATAAGTCAACATGGCAACAGTTCAGGCATGAGTTGTAAATACCTGTTTACATCTTCGAGGACATGGAACATTGCGTGTAATAAGAAACTGTTTATTCCGTGGCAGATATGATTTGGCTCGGCCTTCATCACCTGTAGCCCACTGCCATGTTGGACAATGGTGTACTAAATGGTCTCCAGCAGCCACAAATTCTTCAGGAGTCAACACTCCAGTTTCCCTGAACTTGGATTCCTGTTTGGTGACAATGAAAAAAGAAAAATAAACAAACAAAACTTATTGGTTAACCTGGCAAAATTCTTATATTTACAAATACATAAAACTAATGTACAGTACACAACTGTAATCTTGAGACTTGCAAGGAATGCAGGAAGTCTGAAGCTTTAAAGGCAGATACTATTTCCTTCACCCCACTTCCTTGCCCCTCAAGTCTCAAGATTACAGTCACAGACTATATCTTCTCTTTAAAGAACATGTATATTTTAGCCATATACAGAATGCCCACAGGAGATTTTGAGCAATTCATGATTAAGTCGGAATGCAATATAAAGTATCGCTATAAACCCAGAGCTGAATTTATCATCTTTGGTGACATAAATACAAACTTTCTTACCCACAAGGATAAAGGTGAGGTAAGGGATAAAGGTGCATCGCACTTCACGCTACTGCTACTAAGTAGAGATAGCAAGATGGATGACATTGAAGCTAAAAGAGTCCGTAATGCAGAATATATGAGACAGTACAGAAAACATAAAAAAATAGAAGTATTAAATAATGAACATGAAGTTCCCAAAAAAATACCCAAAACTAATGCTGAACGTATGAGGGATAGATAATTAAGCAATGTCTTAATCAAACTATTTACTCAATTGTAAAGCATGTATAAAGGGAATATTTAGAATAAAGCTAATATATAAACTTCCTTTCATTGTATTTATTGCCTAAATATAATTTAAATACAAAGACGTATTTACGTCAGATTCTACGGAACCGTGGTTCCACTGTCATTTTTTTTATAGATTGTATTATGAAAGATCATTATTCAATAAAACCAGTGATAAGTGGGCTGTTTCTCTAATTTCTCTCCGTAATCAATCACTTATAAAAGGAACCTTCCCAGAATAACTTAAATATTCACAGGTATAAAGAGGTGAAAAATCCTGCATCTACAATGACAGTACCCCAGAGAAACGATTTAGAAAAGTCCTGTCAACTAACAAAGCCTTGTACAAATTCTTAGATGAAATCTTGTGTGTCCTTAATGATAAAATGCATGTTGGTAGAATATTCTGTATCCCTGCTAAGGCATTTGACTGTGTGAATTATGACATGTTATTATTGAAACTAAATTTTTATGGAATTAAAGGCAAAGCGGGGCAACAATTTAGATCATATCTTCATGGCAGAAAACAAAGAATACAAATTAAATTCCTAATTCAAATTCTAACTCATTCAAACTGGGGAACTGTAAAACATGGAGTTTCTCAAGGTCTTCTTTTTCTCAAACATATATCAATGATCTCCGCCAAATAATTCTCTCTCTATACTCTTTGCTGATGATACTAGTACTGTTTATAATCCTGATAGTGACTATTTTCTAAATTCTATTAGTGATGTCTTTGATAATTAAATAACTGATTTAAAGCCAATAAACTCACCTTAAATTTTGACAAACTTCTTGAACTTTAGAATATCAAATAAGTAACAAACAACTATTAACATTATAAAAAACACTATTGCCATACGAGTTTCAACCTCAAGAGGTCATCATCAGTGGCATCGTATGGCAATAGTGTCTTTTTTATAGTGTTAATAGTTGTTTGTTACTTATTTGATATTCTAATACACTACACGGTATGCAAAGTTTTAAGATTCTTGAACTTTACTACTAACAAGAAAACAAGTATAAATTTTAATATAGGTTATGGTAATAAAACAACTGAAATTACTTGGTTTATAAACTGATGAAAACTTAAACTAGAAAATGGCCATTGGATACATTATACCAAAGTAACTTTAGCATGCTTTGCCATGAGAAAAGACACACCACTGTTGAAAAATGATACTTTAAAATTAGTTTACTTTGCATATTTCCAATCCATCATGCAATAATCTTCTTGGGAAATTCAACAGACAGAAAAAACTGAGTGCTACTCGCTAATTATCAGAAAGATGAAGGAATCAAATTGTTCAATACTCTTCCAGACAGCATTAAAAGTTTACATCATGATATAAGTCAGCATTAAATGGTTATCTCTTATCTCACTCTTTCTACACTATAGAAAAATTTACTTCAATTGAAAATTATTAAATACCGTATACATTAAATAAATGTAAACAGATGTAATAAGCATGTAATTACAATTTGACTATGCTCAGTGTTCATATTCATACTATGACACGTTCCACATCCTTGGCTTGTACTATGAACGATTTATGAAATCTAAATTCTAATTCTAATTCAATCTGTACCTAACATCATGCACCAAGTACATTTGGACGTCAAGGTATAACAATGTTTACCTTCAGTACAGGTGTCAGATATTCTGCTACGCCCAAGGCAGTTCCTTTAACTGTGTTTATTACGTTCTGCATCTTATGTTGTAATAATCCTTGCAAATATTAGAAATATGAATTTTCGCCGCACGTTACCGACTTCCCTAATATATATACCTTTTTGTCAAATTCAATTTATTACCAAGTTATACTCGAGACTGGTCGTACGAACAAGCGGAAAGTCGACCTTGACAACTACGATCATGGATACGAACTATCGGGATTTTACCATCATTGACGAGGTTTGATATTATTGTATAAGGAATAAATGTGCTGCCATCTGTCAAATAATCCCAGATTCGTAAATGATAAGGGAAATTTCGAATGTAAATAAGTTATTTAAATAGAGTGGTGAAAACGGAAGTAATTTTTTTATTTCAAAGAGAATGAGAGCTGTATAAGTGATTATTTGACTACATAGTAGCCGAATGTGAACAAGAATAAGTATAAATAAATAAAATGGAAATTTGGGTGGGGTGTTCTGGTTGCACTTTGCCAGCACATTTGGCAAGTGCACAATATGTGATGTATAGACAGACGACATGTAATTTTAGCATTAAATGCAATGCAGTGGGAGTGGCAGTCTTTGCTCATCTTATGTTAATGTGACAAGTCCCATGTTCATTCATAATGCATATATCCCCATCAAATATTTTTCCAAAATCCATTTTCATCATTTTGTGTAACTTGGAATGATTTAACAAGCTGGAGTATGAAAAATAATTATTCACACCAGGTTAATTTGTTTAAATATCTTTACAAAGACTTTTAAACATTATGTAAGTATAATTTTTTAAGTGTCATTTAATTACATCTTGTTTAAGTGTTCACTTTGGAAGACTAATATTTCAGCAACATATAAGCAAACACTAAGTATTTTATTGTTAGTTATAGATGTGGGTTTTATTTAATTCTTACTTGGCTACTGTCATATTACTTTTTAATTTTCATGCCTTCATTTGGTTATAGTCACTTTATTATAATGGTTTTATATGTTTTGAGAACTGATAAAATGATATAGACTAATGTTGGACAGGTGAATAAGTTAAATGAATCATGTTCAACAATTCTAAGCAAGTCAGGGTATTTAGGTTAGATTGATAACTCTAATGAGGTTGTGATTTTGTAAAAATGATTTTTTTATGTGAGAACTTTATATTTTGCTGATGGTCTCATATATCTGTTGAAGGTGTCAGTCTTCTGGGTTGTTGCACAGAAGATTACTGACATTTCAGAGGTGCTTGCTGCCTCCATCATCAGGGTAATGAGTAAGCCATGCTCATATAATTGGTTAGCAATATGGGAACTATTTGGACAATGTGAACTTTGGATGAACCAGTTAGGAAGAGGATGAGAGTCATGCTGTTTAGTTATTGCGCTGGTGATAGAGGCAACAGGCACCTCTGAAACATTTGTAAACTTCTACCAGACTGCAAGGCGCAAGAACGCAGAAGACAGCTACTTTGGAAACCTCAAATCCTACATGTTGATCTTTGTCTTCTGGTTGTGAACATGAATGTATATACTGCCTCCAACTTCACAGCTTTTCCTTCAAAATATTGATATCAACCAACAAATCCACATAACATTACAGACCAGAAGGCCAACATTAACATCTTCACTACCTTGAGAATCTTATGTCTCATAAATTTTCAGAAGACTCTGTATGATGTAGTTAATTACTGCAAATATCTGTTGGTGTGAACATTGCTCTTTTCTCGTGCTTGATGTAACTAATATAAATTATTATGTGTAATAAAAAGAGAACATGCAGTTATATTACCCCAACATATATTTTGGTTTAGTCATCATGTTTTTGTTGTTGTGCAACATTTTATTTTATGTGTAGAAATCTGTGAAAAGATAGAATGCCATTGTGAATGGAGCAATTGTGAGAGAGAGAGGGGGGAGAACATAGTAGTAGAAATGTTCATCCGTACTGTGAATGCTATGTCAAATTACTTGTCGGTGTCCGTTATTGAATGTATGCACACACATTATTGTAAAAATTGTGTTATGTCTCAATTTCTCTATGCCTGGTGCCCATACCTTATCTTGTTTGGGAAAATGGGGAGGAGTCAGTATAGTAATTTGGACAACTTTATAAATTTATTTCCTGTTTATGTACCTTGCTATGGTTAGGAACTATGATAATTTAAACAGGGCCATATATTAAATTAAATTAAAATTAAAATTAAATTACTTTGTGTCTTGGGACTTCAGTGGATTTTCCAGAAAATGCATTCTGATCTTTTTAATTGTAGTTGATTCAGGTGTTTAATTTCAGATTGAAGCACTATGTCGAGAGAAGAATTTTATCACCAGGAAGAATATCAGCAACTCCTACAGTCACTGAAGGGGACAGTTGAAGGGCTTCTAATAAGTCAGGTCTCAAATGTATGGAATATATATGGTGGCTTAATTCGATTGCATAATGCAATGGAGAAGATATTTAAACATGGATGTAGAGTTTTCAATCATGATGTAAGACTTTATATTATTATATTATTTGTGTAAAAACAGTGACTGAAAACAGACAGACTGAAACACAAGGAAATATCATTAATGTGGGCTGATTTGTGTATATCAATTTAATGTGTTAAAGAAAATGATTTATGTTGCAGGCAACAAAATTAATGAGTTAACAGTCATAATGTTTTGACTTTTGTTTCAACCCAACAGATAGTGGAAGCTTCTGTTGAGTGTTCATTATAGATACCTAACTGTACACTACATTTTTCTGATCTGTGACTTTTATATAATTGATTTCCTGTCAGTGTTGTGTAATGTTTCAGAAAATACTGTATAGTGTGTGAACAGTCAGTCTGTTGCAATATGAGAATATTGCGATCCATGTAACACATGCAGGTTTTGAAACATTTTAAAATTCTGTGCTCCATATTGTAGTTATGGGTAGTATCACACTCTTTAAATTGCAGTATTGTCTGGAAAAACGCACTGCATTGTCGTATAATCCTAAACAATCCTAATCCTAAATGTTTGAAACTCAAAATGATTTCAGAATACTCAGCTTCTTTATGCACATATCCTAACATCTCTGCCATGCGTAGAAACTCTGCTGGATATAATTTTCTAAAAAACCTTTGAATAGTGTTGTCACATTGCTCTGAACGTTTTTAAGTGATTAAAAATGGAGGACACTGCTTTTGTCATTATCAAGTATCAAGTAAGTAAAGTGGTTTTATGGGCTGGTCACTCACTACTCATAAATGCACATTTTAAATACAAAGAAACCTCCCACATGAGAGGAAGCCAAGGCTTGATTCAGGCTGTTGCGCCGTAGAAAAGAAAAATAACCTGTGATTTCCTTATGTGAGAGAACATGTAAAACACTTTGTTGGATGTACAGATGTTAATAATGACAGAAACTGTTGGCTCAGACCCTCAGTATATTTTCATAGGAGTGTGATTGGTCATGTACTCTGAATATATTTTAGAACTGTTTTACAGTTTATGTCTTTTATGGTTGTAATCAGGTAATGGAAAATTAAAATATATTTGTCCTGATTATCTGACATAAACAGGACTGAAGGATGGTTGGATAATTGAAAATGTCAGAATGTGGAAGACTAATGTAAAATACGAGGGTGAATATCGACTCAATTAAAACTCAGTTTACAATATTATTAAATTATGAAGAAAATATGATATGGAATCAAATAAAAAAATCTCAAATAGAAACAATATTTAACGACATAAATTTGTAATTGAGTTTATTTTTTGAAGAAATTAATAATGGCTATTTGCTTCTGAGCCTGAACAATAATACATCTGTAGTAGCTGAGTATAAAATTAGAAGGTGTATAGTGGGGGAGTGTGATTCAGTTCACTAAATGCTGAGTTGATTATTGATAAGCTGAAACATTCTGACTTGGCATGTTGGATGAAATGGAATATCAGGTAACTGAAGGTTGGATAATCAGGTCTCTGCTGTATGATATGGGAATAATGATAAGTGGTGTGTGTGAATGGTGTTTTAGTGGTTTATGAATGTAATTCAGAACTGTCTTATAATTTATTTCCTTTTGTTGCTGTTATCAGGAAACAGAAAATTGAAATAGGATATGGAAGTAATGATGAGAGTTGTGTCTGAATGGTGGTGTACTGTCTGAACATATTTTAAAAGTGTTTTACATTTTTATACTGTTACTTTAATCAAGGATATTGAATGAATGAATAAATTTATTAAGCCTGTCATCATGAATGATGGTGGAGCATGAATAGAAAGGATAATGAGAAACAGGACATGTGAATAGTGATGGGGAATTAATATCTATCAGTCTCAAGATGTGATGGAAGAAAATGGCAGTATGAATTTATTTTCACAACATTGTTGCTTCATTGTTGTTTACCAAAACAGTATTAACTCCTTTAAGACTTTCATTCTTTTCTTCTACATTTGCTGGTCACAGTTACAAAGTTCAGTAAGTTTGGTTGTAGTGTTCTGTGACTGTCTGTCAGGAGATAACAAGAGCCAACATTCTTTTGTTTTGAGAGGACTTAATTTTTTGAATAAAATTTTTAACAGTACATATTACGTTTGTACCCCTTTGTTTAATTTTCAGAATGAGATCAAATATCTATCTGTTTATCCTGATTTTATTTACTTTTTATTCTAACATCCAAAGCTTTTGCTGTGGTTGTGGTTGGTATTAGGATTGTAATTCTGAGGGATGAACAGCCATTTGCTTAATTCATCAGTCAAATGTAACTTTGTGGGTGATTCTATAGTTTGCTGTAATACACTCATTTATAACTTGTATGGCATGGAATAAGTTTTAATTTATTATCTTTTAATGGAATCATCATTCTTTTTTAAGGGGATCTGGTCATGTTCCCAGTATTTATGAAGCTCATTTGGATTGGTGGTTATGGTTTCTTTTGTATGCACTTGTACAGCAGCTGAATATCAGTTGATTAATAATGAGTGACTCACATTTGGCAGATTCATTTAATTATGGACAAGAGACAGCTTTCATCATGAAGATTTGTAGATGAAATTGACAGATTTTTGTGAAATAACAATTGCTTCACACTGCTGGTCTGTATAACAGTTCATAATAATTTCCTAAGCCTCTACTTTATTTATGAAAACTAATAAAAATTCAGTTTTTTCAAATGGGATGTTCAATTATGTGCAATCTTGTATAAAGCAAACTTTCTGCAGGCATCTTTTACACTAATAAGCTTTGAATGCATCCGATATAGAACTATTTGAAAGGTGTGAAGTAATGTGTATGTGGTTAACATATCAAAGAAGCATTTTCAGGTGCATTTCTGACTGACAGTTGCAGAAATGCACCTGATAGTTTTGCCATGTCTGTCTATGTGTCCATCCACAGCAACATGTAACAACTTAAGAATGGTTTGGTGATTGTCAACACATTCAAATTTTGTTGCAGTGTGGACAATTTACGTGTTTGCAGATATAACTGGGTGAGGAATAATGACGCTACATTGCTTACCATGGGGAATTCCCTGATGTAATTGTATAGTCAGAGTTATGCTATGCATAAATTTTCTAAATTGTTTTAAGTGTAAATGGTGGTAAAATAATTACTTCACTGTTACTGTCTACATTTGTGTTACTCCATTGGTTTAAAAAGCTCTGAGCTTTGACTTTGCAGGTGTAAACACAAGTAAAGATACTATGTGCAACCATTCATTTTATTTCTGCAGGGAGATCCTGATAGCTGGATTTTCATTCAAGGACTTAGTTGGCTGCAACCCACTTTAGCAGTGTCACCAACATTTCTTGCAGAAATGGAAGAGAGTATTCCCCATCTACCACAGCATGCAAGTGGAAAAGCCTGGATGTGGTTATACAAAAGGCAAGCTTCTGTTGATTTTATTTTATTGTAAGAATGTTAATATGTCTTTGTAGATGTGATTCTTGGGTGTTAAATGTTAGTCTTGACAGTTACCATCTGTTCCAGAACTTCTTACATAAGTATTTATTCTGTCTACCTTAAATTTGTCTGATACAAACTCATTGTATCTCATGCTTGTAATTATTGACTTAAAACAATGATTGATACATGTGTAGTATAGATTTTAAATTGAAACAAAGGTTGTTATGTATAATACTTTTAAAAGTTACAGAAAAATTGTATAAAGTGAAGCTTTCATGGTGACCGAAGTTGATGAAAGACTCTCAGGCAACAAGCCGTGTCAGGTGGCTGAATGGTGAATGAACTGCAGTGTTGGACAGGGCATCAAGATATATGAACCGGCTTGTAAAAGAAGCCACTGAGATCCGGCTGCACGACAACAACGTCAATAGGGATGTTGGTTTCACGCTGAGCTGGGCCTGGTATCCTGTGACAAAACTGCTGTCTGCCCGGAAGGCCAAGCCAGCTGGAGCGAACACTTGACCTTGTCTGCCAGTTGTTATTGGTCAGCGTGAAATAAAGCAACATGATGCTACTACCTGCTGTCCACCACCAGTTCCCATCGGCGAGCGTACTACATAGGGCCAGTTTCGTTTCACAGCAGAGATGGCTCTCGAAACGTTTGTGGAAGAAATGGTACATTCACCATTCAGCCACCTGAAGCGGCTTGTTGCCCGAGAGTCTTTCATCAACTACAGAAAAATGATTTAAAATTGAGGTAGATCTAGAGCAGTGTTACACAAACTTATTTTGCCTGTGGCACACCCTGATTTGTCAGACACATAATTGCACACCACAAAAGTTTGCCTCATGAAACTATAAGAGTGCAGGCATATGAAATCAGAACATAACACATGCTCAATAAAATTATTAATGGTGAAGCACTGTGTGTGTTTGTGTGTGTATATTATGAATTCTAATTAAGAAAGATAAGATATTGCCTTTTTCCAACTGTAAGCATGTGAATGTACAGATTGTTATAAAAATTTGTGTGCACACTGCAGGAAAACTGCTGTTGCATTTTTTATAAATTGGCATGACAGTCTCCTGCTTCCATAACAAGGGAAACTGTAGTTAGTAAACTAAGATTGAAAATGGGACACATAAGAATAGTAGATACCTCAGAACAACCTTTTGTAATGAAAATTTAGGAATTTCATAATATTTTGACACATTTTGTTGAATGGAAACAACTAATGCCCAGCTTAATGTTTGCATCAGAAATGTATGGAATATGAAAGAAATTATAACTGGTATACTCACAGTTGTCTGAGTATAGTTAAATACTGAATAAAAGTGGTCTGCAAATGGTGTAATAAATTGTGGCTCTGTAATAGTTATATCTATAACTTCAGTTTTGTTAACAGATTGATAATTTCTTTTAAACTTACAAATATATTTTCAAAAGTACTTTAGCTGGATCTTCAAATTGTGATCAGTTTTTTAACCAAACCAAAATATCTGCTGTAGTAGTAGTTTTAAGTAGTTTATGATAATAGGTAAAATACTCTAATGAATATCAGGTTTAGATGTCTTCAGTTTATTAAAAAGCTTACATTTTTTTCTTAATATAATATATGAGAGATTTGAGGAACCAGTGAGGAAAGGTAAAATTTTTAGGTTTTACAAAGGCTGTGGCTTGATTAATAGCCTCTGACACAGAGTTGTGAGATTATAAACTGCAGAATTAACAACATTTTTGTTAAGAATACATAACCAATCAAAATTATGCAAGGTGTTATGAAGGAACAATCATTTGCATTGATTATATTGAGAAATCAAGTAAGTATTGGCAATAAGAAATTAACTTAAAAATCAAGGACAGGTTGTAGGTGATAGATATCAGGAACAACCATAAGACAATTTATTCATAAAGCTTTGTACACAACTAGATGATTGTTCATTTTAATTACTGTAGTAAGACATTTGCACTACTTGTTCTGGCAATTTACCATCTTCGGGTGCTCATATATGTCAGATGTTGTTGGGGTGTATGGATGCTTTATTCGTTTTGGCAGGAGTACACTACATCAGGAGTGAGTTTGCCATAGAAGGGAACGATAATTTACCCAATTGTCCATACACCTATGTTTTTAATTAATAGAAAGTCATGTTCATTGACCAAAGCATGAAAAGATGCATGTGGATCGTGTAACAGTAGCAACAAATTATTATTATTATTAAGTGTTCTGTCTTACGACAGGTCCCTTGCTCTGCCCAAAAAGAGCTCTCCAGTTGTCCCTATTCTCGGCTTCTCGCTTTAATTCCTGGAACGTCATCTTCTTTCCTTGTTTAAGGTCGTCGGTTAGCTGTATCAATCTTCTTCCTAGTCCTCTCTTTCCTTCAACCTGGCCTTCGGTGATATCACTCATTAATCCATTCCTTCTCATAATATGTCCCAGCCAGTTAGCTTTCCTTCGTGTAATCGCCTGCAGAATGCTTCTTTGCTCGTTGACTCTCCTCACTACTTCTTCGTTGGTCACTCGATCCGTCCACCTGATCTTCTCTATTCTTCTCCAACACCACATTTCGAAACTCTCCAGGTATTTCTGTTCCTTCTTCCTGAGTGTCCAAGTCTCTGCTCCATACAGCGCGACACTCCATACGTAACACTTCACTAGTTTCTTCTTCATCTCCAAGCCCAACTTGCTAGTGAGAAGTATCCTCTTCTTGACGAAAGCTGCCTTGGCCATGGCTATCCTTGCTTTTACTTCCTTGGTGCATAGGGCGTCCGTCGTGACTATGCTTCCCAAGTACTTGAAATGCTCCACATTCTCCATCTGTTGGTTTCCAATTACAACGTTCAATGGTTCTGCTCTCGGTGCTATCCTCATTACCTTTGATTTTTCAATGTTGATTTCCATTCCATACTCTCTACCTGTCTCCACTAACTTGTCCATCATGTTCTGTAATTCCTCCTCTTCCTTTGCCAATACTACTAAGTCGTCTGCATACTTTACAGTCTTTATCACTCTTCCTCCAATTTTGAAGTCTCCTGTTCCCTCCAGAGCTTCCTTGGCAAGCCATTCCCCGTACAGGTTAAAAAGAATTGGTGATAAGCAGCATCCCTGTCTTACACCTCTACCTATCTCAACGCTGTTGGTGTCTCCTGAGTCCAGTCTCACTTTGACTTTTTGCTGCATGTACAGGTTTTTGATTAATCTTCTATCTCTCCAATCAATTCCAATTCTTTGTAGGATCCTCATTAATTTCTTCCATTTTACTCGATCGAAAGCCTTCTTCCAGTCGATGAAACAGGCACATACTTCTTCCTTGACATCGAGAACTCTCTCTGAAATTATTCTCATAACTCCGATGGCATCTCTGGTTCCTCTTCCTCTCCTGAATCCAAATTGGTCGTCTCCCATCACTTCCTCTATCCTATTTTCTAGTCTTTTAGTCAGTATTCTCGTCATTATCTTCGCCGCATGTGAGATTAGGCTGATGGTCCTGTAATCGCCGCACTTCTTGGAATTCTTTTTCTTCTGTAATGGAATCATTGTTACTTCCAGAAAATCCTTGGGCCACTCACCGGAGGTGTATATCTTGTTAGCGAGTCTAGTAAGAACCTTCACTCCTTTCTCTCCAAGTTCTTTCAATAGGTCCGATGGGATTTCATCATCTCCCATAGCTTTTCTTCTTCTCATATCCTTTATGGCCCTCTCTACCTCGCTCTTCAGTATCTCTGGACCTTTGTCGACCTCCTCTACGTCTTCTTCTGGCTCCAATTCCATCTCCTTCTCATCCAGTCGGTTGGCCTTGTCATAGAGCTAGCAACAAATAAGAACAAGAAAATGGATAAGAGGAATATTTAAATTTTGTTGTGCTTTCAGTTTAGAAGAACATTCACTATCTCAAAAACTGGCCTGGCTCCTGTCTGACCAAGAGCATCTTCTCTCATGTTTTGAGAAGTATGCATACTTATGCCAGCAGAAATATGGAGAAGCAACACTCATTTGTTTGAGGGCAGTGGAGCAAAATCAGCCATCTTTACTCACAGAAATAGATCCCTGTTTGGTACGTAATTGCGTAATGTGAAGCAGAACTTGATATTGCCAAGGCTGTCTAGTTTCTATTCTGTTTGCTGACACCACAATTTGAAATTGTTTCATTCTCATGGTTTTGTGTTTTATATTTGCTGAGTATTAGTCTGTATTAAAAATTAAGTGTCAAGAAGAGTGAGAAGGTCTATTTAAAAGCCAGATTATCAACAAGAAATGCACTCAGTTTTTGTGTGTCAGCCATAACACTGTACAACGGTATTTTAAATACGGGCGTACCTCGGAGACATTGAAGGTTCGGTTCCAGACCACCGCAATAAAGCGAGTCACACAATTTTTTTGGTTTCCCAGTGCATAATAAAGTTATGTTTACACTATACTGTAGTCTACGAAGTTTGCAATAGCATTGTGTCTAAAAAACAATGTGAGAACATTGCGAGAATTACCAAAATGTGACACAGAGACATGAAGTGAGCACATGCTGTTGGAAAAATGACACCGATAGACTTGCTCGATGCAGGGTTGCCACAAACCTTCAATTTGTAAAAAACGCAATATCTGTGAAGCGCAATAAAACGAGGTATGCCTGTATACGCACACATGGAAAAGAATGGATATGGCTCTCTGTCAGAAAAGAGAGAAGGGAATCATACAGATCATTTGGGATCAAATCCATATTCAAATGGTTACCTTTTTTCTCGATCTTCAATAATTATATTTTATGGCTTGTGTGATTTCTGGGATTATGTACTGCAATGTAAAAGACCATAACATTGTATTTATTACATGTTGAAATATATTGAAACTTTTTGTGTTAATATCATGTATGATAAAGATTTACACAAGTAGGGAAGTCTAATTTTGAATAATTTATTTCTTACATTGCATATGGTGTCTCATTATGGATCTTACTTATTTACTCTAATTTTTTTACAGTATCTTAATACATGGAATTTCAAACCATTTAACAAAACTCATAGAAGATGTTCATCATTTCCTGAAACACAGTATAGTGTTTGGTGTACTGGAAGAAATAAGAACACTCATTTCAGGCTTTTGAAGCAGGCTTCAGAAGGATCGGAGCAGAAAGTAGAGACTGATGCATCTTCATCAAGTGCAGTGCTGGCAAATGAGAACTCTATAATATTAGTTGGAGAACATGATGCAACGGTTCAGGAAGACAGCTATGTTCAAGATGAGATTTTGTGTGATGAGAATGCAAGGTGGAGAAAATCTGTGACTGATGGTATTTCAAAAAATAAAACATGTAGGAATTTACAAGAAGGAAGTGCTGATGTAATAATAAAAGAGGCTGGTGAGTTCAAGCCTTGGTCAAGTTTACCAAATCTTACTGATTCAGATTCAGCAAATAGCTCTCGAGCAAGAGGTGCAACTACAGATGTACAGGAATTGCCTCGAACTTCTAGCAGTGCACCAGGGAGTTTTTCACAGTTGAGAACAGGTAGTCAAACTCTCCCTTCTTCCCCAGCTAAATTTGTTCTCCATTCATCTGAAAATTTTAGTTGCAAATATTTCCTGCCAGAGTCTTTGAAATCCAAGAGCATCAAAACTCAGTCTGCAAATCAAAATCCACCAGCTTCAGAATCTTTTGATTTGTCTCCTAGTGTTCTACAGGTAGACTACTCATCAGATCTTCATTCAGAGGCACCACCTATTGCAACTGAACAAAGTATACGTGTCATGCAAAGCTATAACAGGGATTGGAGACCTGTACCACTCAGGAGTTTTTCAAAAAGTACCTTTATTAAAAAGCAACCCAGGTCAAAAGATGATTATGGAGCAAAACTGACTAGAAAATGTAGCACATCAAGTGGTACCAATGCCGAAAATAGTGGTAGCTCAGACACTCTTAATCCAGAAACAAATAACTCAAGTGATGAAAGTCAGCCTTCTGTTTTGAGGGTTGTGCCTGAACTTATTATGCCATGTGTACGTCCTTCGGATCTAAAGCTTTCAGTTCGATCCTGGGATGAAACTGATGGTTCATGTACTGAGACACAAGCTTCTTCATCTGTTGTAATTACCAGAGGGAAACAAGATGCAGTGACAAGAAGGAGAAAGACAGTCATTGTTGGGTCTGCACCTGAATGTGCTGGTCATTGGCTGAGTGATGAGACAGTGAATCACAGAGGTGGGCATTTGAAACTGCAGCGGAAAAGTTTTATTGAAAGTGGAGGAGGAGATATTCTCCCTATGGCAACAGGTTTCTTTCCTCGACCAACAGAGGGACAGAGTCTCACAAGCTTCCTATCATCAGGGCAGTTCTCACGGCCTTCAGCTGAGTTGGACCGGGAAAATGCCCACTTCAGTATTTGTGAAGCTATGATTACTGCTATTGAACAGGTCAGTATACATGCTTTGTTTTTTATGGAACATAACCTTGTCTTTTTTCACCATGAATTTTTCTTCTGTACTCAGTCCTAGGAATTGTTATTAAGATTCTTCAACCATGTGCCATCAGCATGATAGCCTTTGGCATATGATTTCTAGTATATATTATGTGATTTCTCTGTATAATTGCGACTGACATGCATTGATTTGAATTGTATAAAGATGTATAAAGAGGTAAATCTGGAGGAGTGTAAAATGTTCTCTACAATCTGTTGGTGTTGAAACTTCCACTGAGACATGTCTGTTGTCAGAAAGTGTTTGAATTCTACTATCTCTGTCTTTGTGGGCACCATGTAGTTAACTCTTATTGTATTACTGTAATGAAATTTGTTCAAAAAATTCTTCATTTTTACAATTAAATGGCATTATAAAATAGTTTGCTCATGGATGCAAAACTGCTTTATAATAACATTGAGTGAAAAGGCTTGTGAATTACAATATAGCAAGCTTACAGTATTATAAATTAATAAGGTTGATTACTGTCATCTGTGTTGTTGCACTATGTAGTCTCAGATATTGACAGATATTTCATAGGTGCTTACTAAAATGAGTTGTCTGAGTGTTGAAGACAGTAAGCACCTCTGAAGTTTTGGTTAATTTTTATGAGACTACATGGTGCAACAATCCAGAAGATAGTCAACTTTATGTTTATCACTGTGAGAACCTGAAACATCTCAGTTAATTTAGATCTTCAGGCACTATGTTCTATGTGTTTTTGTAACTAGATTAGGTAAATGACGAAGCACTGAGTTGATCATTTGAAAGCCTGTAAGTCTTTTCATTTTAAAGCTCATTGAAGTTTTTCATTGTATTATACCATCTCACACAACCAGAATATGAATTTGTAAACAACTTGCAGTATACATGTGTGGTGTGGTATAAATGTGTGCAAGTGTAACTAAGTAATTTTTATTATGAAGAAGTTCACAGTTGCATTATTTATCAGTAAGGGAAGTAATAAATGCCAATGAATTCCCAGCAGATCCATTAAAATATTAGTCTTTTCATGTACTGTGTGAATATTTGATTTCTTTTTGTGCTGCTGTAATTATCCAGACAGTTAATTTCTTCAAACTAACTGTGATTTAAAAGGATTAGCATTCATTACCATTTTCCACAGAATATGAGACATGAGGTTCTCACGGCAGTGAGATTGTTGATGGTATTTTCTACAGAACTGCCTGGAAAACTACAAGTTGACATGCCACAGTATTTTTTTTGGTAAAGTGTGTTTAACATGTTAAATACCATTTTTAAGACTTATTTCCCTTGTGTTCCTAAAAGTAAACGATTTGTTTTTATAAATGTTACAAGGAACTTGGTACATGAACATAAAATTCCAATCATATCTACCTTGTGTCCTTCAATTTTTTATCCAGAGGATAAGTCTTTTATAGCTGCATTTTTATGCACTTTGTGGTTAATAGTACAAATGCCTTTGTGTTCATGAACAATAAATAAAGATGAACATTTTTGTTCTCTGCTGTTCTCTTATTCACATGTTTGAGCACATTGTAGCTACTATTTCAACTTCAGAATTTTATTTACATTTTGTAAAATGTGCTGGAGTTTTCTTCTTCATAGCACTAATCTGAGATCCTTTAAATGCACACTGAGTTTCAGATCTTAATTCTGTGTCTTAAAGGGTGTGTTAAATTGAGAGTTTTTTCTATTCTGAAGAATTTTAACATATTATTATAATGTTGGTACTTAAAGCAAGAAATATGATTTTTATTACATTCAAACAAAATTGTAACAGTTACATTTTTGAGCATAGAAAGTAATCTGTGTTAGTTGTGGTTGTGTGTCTGAATATAAAATTTCTAGTGTTGCAACTTTCTGTGATGTGGCATTTTCAAATATGTATCATGATTCTGAAAACCAATCTCATTGCTGTTAAAGGAAAAAATCTCAGGTTTTGAAAATTTGTATGGGAATAGGATAAAAAGTTATATAAATGTGACACACAGAAATACTCTGCTTTTCTTGGAGTAGGTGAAATGTAATCGCCAACTCCGTATTGTGGAGGACACGGGAGAAGTTGGTGATGAGAGCGATGAAGAAATAAACCACTTGAAGCAACGTATCCGAATGCGCCGGCGCCAGCGTCAGGAGGAGAAAAGGTGCCATCTTATACCCATATCGCTGCTTAGTGATGGTAGGACAGACAGTAAGTATGTAAGGCCAATTAATCTGTGGGTTGGTGGGAGTGAAGTGACAGCTGGTGCTACCCACAAGCTACACTTGAAAAATGTTTGGTGTAATTTTGTCTTCATAACTACTGCATCCACCAAGCAAGTTTATGGCATTTAAATATTCTGTTCTTTCACTACCTAGAAATTATTTTCTTTCATCAGCTACGACAACAGACCAAAGTGTGAGCCCCTTATCATCTTCCCCTGGTACACCATCCGAGAGCATTTCCACTGATGATGTTGATGATTTAGAAGTGGATGAGGTTAAGAATTTGGCTCAGCTTAAGAATGCAGGTATGCTACTGGCTTTAATATAATCTATTATCAACTGTTGATATGTAAGAGATCTTGTCCTTTGCCTGAATTGGTTATAGTAACTAAATGTGCAGGTTTGAATATTGCTCTTACCATGTTTCTTCCTTGTTTATACTACAAATTCTCAAGGAAATGGGCCATTTGTTGACATGTTCTGGTCTTAACTGTCTGATACTGTGGTCTCATCAGTGGTTGCCCTTGGTTTCTTGTTTCATTTAGTCTGCTACATTAGTTATTCATTTATTGAATAAGTATGTTTGTCAGGTAACTAATTCAGTTACCTAGTTTTGAAAGGAATATGTTGTACTTTATAAATAAATAAATATTTTACAGTCATTGATAAAATGTTGGTTGACACTTGGTTAGTGATTTTTGGTCTTATGGGACAATGTTGATAACTGTGAGTGTTTACTGCTTTAGATTTTTCCAGGCAATTTACTAGTTTAAATAAATAATGAATTGCAATTGTACGATACCATGTGTTGTAATATTATCTCTCATCGTAAGAAAAACACCTTTTCTAAATATTTCACAGGATTGTCAGTTTCTATGGCATCTCTGTATTCTGAGGCTGACTTATCAAAGCATCCACTTCCACGGACAGGGACAGATGTTGCCATCACAGAGACGGTTGTGTCTGCAGAAGGTGTGGCCCTCTCACTGCTCCGACAGTTTAGTGAGAAAAATCTGCCTCGGGCTTCAGACCTACAGTGGCTTGTTTCAGAGCAAGATGCACCTCAGCAGGTACAGTTCTGTATGCTTATAACAAGATCAAGCAAGGTTAAAGTTAATAAAGGTGACTATTCACAGAATATTTGGTAAATAAAAGTAGAAAGTGGTGGTAGGTGAATTTTTAATGCAAGTATGTCTTTTGACCAAACTGAAAATTTCTCTTATTGTAAAACAAATAGTTTTATCCACAACTTATCTTTATCTTGTCACTTCATACTCACTGCTTACTGAAAATGTATTTTGCTCTTTATAGAGCTGATCTTATGTTCATTGATGTTTATTGTGATTTTTTTTATATATTAGCTGTTACCATTGCCAATGAGTTGGCCAGTAAGTCCAGATGAAGCTGAAGATTTAGATATGCAACAAGCAACACCTTTACGGGGTACCATTGAGTGGGCTCCACCCCGCCCACAGGTCATCTTCACACCTCACCCTCCCCCAGTGTAAGTATAACTCATGAACACACCTTGAATCATTATGGCATCTAGACCTCTTTTCTGAGATCTGTTTTACTACATACAGTACTTTGTAGCACATCTGTATTGAACCAAAATGGGTCTATACGTTTATGTTTTGCAGCCGCAGAGTTCTGATGGTGAAGCAGAATTATAGGTGTGCAGGCTGTGGAATGAAGGTGGCTCAAGAATATGCCAACAGATTTCGTTATTGTGAGTATCTTGGCCGATATTTCTGTACTGGATGCCATACAAACCAGCTTGCAGTCATCCCAGGGAAGGTACTCACCAAGTGGGACTTCACACGGTGGGTTTTTGGTACAGAGGGCAAGAAATGGTTGAATATATTTGCTACATCACTTTGAGTGAATATTTTATGGACTTCAGTATTTTCATGGTACCTTATTGGGGTTATGTTCTCTTTCAGGTACCCTGTATCAAGTTTCTCATACCGGTTACTAGATCAGATGTTGGGTGATCCATTATTTGCTATTGGAGATGTGAGTCCTGGTCTGTACCGTAAAGCCAGGCAGCTTGAACGCACCCGGCAACTTCGTATGCAGCTTTATTACTTAAAAGACTTTGTGCTGACTTGCAGATTTGCTGAACAGTAAGTACTGATTTCTATTTGTGTGTAGAAATTTATAACATACATGACATAAAGCATTTGATTCATATGTTTTGTTTAAAATATTTGTGTACTATTTTAGTATTAATTGTTAATCAGAGGATGATAGATAAAGATTATGGCAAGCAGGATTTCTTTTCTGTAATGCGTTATATGAGCTGCAAGCAACAGTAAATACCTGTTACTGACTCTGTTAGGAGTAAGGGTTGAGACTCATAAAAAAAGTCACACAGAACTTACCACATTTTCATGTAGGAGGACACTCTTAGAATACCAGATCCCTATAGGACAGTTTCCACAACTGGTGTGCTGCCACAAGATGTCAGGTGTATTGCGAGTTTTTATAAGAAATTGTATATTCACGCATCATAGATAGAAAAAGACAATAGCTTATCTTTCATAATTATGATTCATAATACACACACACAGATTCACCATTGATAGTTTTTATTCAGCATGTGTTACAATATAGATGATATCAAGGATAGCTTTTATGAAGAATTGGAATCAGTATTTGATACATTTGGCAAGTATCACATGAAAATTCTGCTAGGAGATTTCAATGCAAAAATTGGGAGGGAGGATGTCTTCAAACCCACAATAGGCAGCGAGAGTCTCCATGCACTTAGTAATGATAATGGCGTCAGAGCAGTGACCTTCGCTACGTCAAAAGATTTAATTGTAAAAAGTACAAAATTTCCACACCGTGATGTTCATAAATACACTTGGACTTCCCCAGATGGCAGAACACACAATCAAATAGATCATGTTTTAGTAGATAAGAGAAGGCAGACAAATGTAATTGATGTGAGATCATTCAGAGGAGCAGATTGCGACACTGATCATTATCTGGTGGTAGCAAAAGTGAGGGAGCGGCTTTCAGTAAGTAGACGAACTAAACAAAATTTTGACACAGAAAGATTTGATTTGAAAAAATTAAGTGAGGGAGAGGCAAAGGAACAATATCAAGTTGAAATTTCGAATAGGTTTCAAATTTTAGAGACAAATGAGGATAATGAAAGTGTGGACATCAACAGGGAGTGGGAAAATGTCAGAAACTGCATCAAAATTTCAGCAAAAGAGAAACTAGGATACTACAGGAGAAAGCAAAATAAACCGTGGTTTGATGAAGAATGTTCAAAATTAATAGATCGAAGGAAGCAAACAAAATTTCAATGGTTGCAGAACCCAAACAAAACAAATGCGGATAATCTATGTAACGTGAGACGTGAGGCTAGTAGAACCTTTAGGACTAAGAAAAGGGAATACCTGAAGGGCAAAATTGCTGAACTTGAGACAAATAATAAGGAAAAAAACATCAGAGACCTGTACAGAGGCATTAATAACTTTAAGAAAGGATATCAACCCCAGACTAATTTGGTAAAGGATGATAGTGGCAATTTGCTTGCAGATCCAATAAAAATTGTGAATAGGTGGAAAAATTTCTTTAGCGAGCTCTTAAATGTTCATAATACTGGTGATATTAGACAGATTAAAATGCATACAGCTGAACTGTTGGTGCCAGAACCTAGCTTAGATGAAGTGGAACTAGCCATTGGGAAGTTGAAAAGTTATAAATCTCCAGGAATTGATCAGATTCCGGCCGAATTAATTAAAGCAGGTGGCAAAGGGTTGCATATGAGGATCCATAAGCTTATTCAGTTAATTTGGGATAAGGAAGAGATGCCACATCAATGGAAGGAATCCATAATTATTCCTATTTATAAGAAGGGGGACAAGACTGAGTGTGGTAATTACCGAGGAATATCGCTGCTATCAACCTCATACAAAATTCTATCCAACATTCTTTTGGCAAGATTAACCCCATATGCGAATGAAACTATTGGGGATCATCAGTGTGGGTTCAGACGAAACAGATCAACGATTGATCAGATCTTTTGCATTCGTCAGATACTAGAGAAAAAATGGGAGTTCGGTGGGACTGTACATCAGTTATTTATAGATTTCAAAAAAGCCTATGACTCTGTGAAGAGAGAAGTGCTATATAATATTCTTATTGAATTTGGTATACCAAAGAAGCTAGTGGGTCTAATAAAAATGTGCTTAAATGAAACCTGCAGCAAAATTCGAGTAGGTAAATATGTATCTGAGACATTCCTCATCAAGAACGGTCTAAAACAAGGAGATGCTTTGTCTCCCTTGCTCTTTAACTTTGCGCTAGAATACGCCATCAGGAAGGTCCAAGGTAGGCAGGAGGGTTTGCAATTGAACGGGACACATCAGCTATTGGCATATGCTGATGATGTTAATTTATTGGGGGACGATATAAATACAATAAAGAGGAACGCAGAAGTTTTACTAGAGGCTGGTAGACAAGTGGGGCTGGAAGTAAATTCAGAAAAAACTAAGTACATGTTAGTATCTCGTCATCAGAAGACAGGCGGGCAAAATTATCTTAGGGTAGCTAATAAATCCTTTGAAAGGGTTACAAAGTTCAAATATTTGGGAACAACAATAACAAATCAAAATGATACTTGTGAGGAAGTTAGGAGGAGACTAAATTCCGGAAATGCTTGCTACTTCTCAGTCCAAAATATTTTGTCTTCCCGTCTGATTTCTAAGAACCTGAAAATTAAAGTATACAAAACAATAATCTTGCCTGTTGTTTTGTATGGGTGCGAAACATGGTCTCTCACTCAGAGGGAGGAACACAGATTGCAGGTGTTTGAGAATCGGGTGTTGAGGAGGATATTTGGGCCTAAGAGGGAAGACGATGGGGCGTGGAGAAAACTGCACAATGACGAGCTTAAAAATCTGTACTGCTCCCCCAGTATTGTGAGGGTGATTAAGTCGAGAAGAGTGAGATGGGCGGGACATGTAGCGCGCATGGATGGGACAAGAGGTGTGCACCGGGTACTGGTTGGGAAACCTGAAGGGAAGAGACCGCTGGGGAGACCTAGACGTAGATGGGAGGATAATCTCAGGCGGGATCTATGGGAGATAGGAGTTGAAGGAAACTGGATTTTGTTGGCCCAGGACAGGGTCCGGTGGAGGGCTTTGGTTAATTCGGTGATGAACCTTCGGGTTCGGTAAGCCATCTAGTTAGTTAGTTATGTGTTACAATATATTTCCATACGCCTACACACTTAAAGGGGCAAAGATTTGTATGTAGATATATACAGGTATCCCAAAAAGATGTACACACAGCAGCAGCTTTGGTGAAACTAACAGTAATAATTTTGAACACCTACACTAGATTTGCTAATTCACCAAGTGCCATTGATGATGTATGTAATGGTTCAATTTATTAAAATGTCTTTATTTCATTTGTTGAATGTGTGTATACACCTTTTTGGGACACTCTGTGTTTATGACCATGCATAATTTTGTAACCTCTTTTCATGAGGCCATCTTGTGTTTTGACAAGTTACGATGTGCTACAGGCGAAGAAAGTTTGCAGAACACTGTTGTAGGGCACAGTTCTTGTTATTTGTGTAATTTGAGAATCACCACTGCAACAGTAGCCTTTCACCTTCATAAAACTGTACTGTGTAAGGAATTGTACCATTCAGCCATAGTGATGTATTACTGTGGCTTTTTATTATTTTACAAAATAATGCACTGACTGTGTGGTACCAAAAGATCATTGTCATCAAGAGACTGCTGTTGGACCTTATCCTGAGCATATTCAATCCATTTCACATTTTATACAATACACTGTGCCACTTATTTCCCCAAGGAGTCTCTTGGGTTAGCTAGTGAGAAAATTGTTTTCATTTTTATCTTCCCTTAGTCCTACAAAATAATTGGGGACTTCTTTTTTTATGTCACATTTCCATGGTAGGATGGGTCTCTTCTTAACACAGCATTGTGTGTTCTCAGGTTTCAGATGGAGGTGGCTTCCAGATATGGCGGGTAGCTGTGTAAATATTGAATAAGCAGTAACAGACACATTACAGATGGTGGTTTGGGAATATAAAGTGTTACATAGGTCTTGGTTAGGCTAACGTGAACACTGGTTCCATAAAATATGGGGGATGTGAGGAATTTCTGGACTAGTTGAGTGTACTGTCAGCTTCTCAAGAAGAGCTGTGCTCCATGGATTTAGTTATTGTTTGGTTGTCTGTAACATTTAAGCTTCATACTGTGTGTTCTTGTTAAATGATGACATTTAAATCAGAAGTGAAATGGGTAAAGAGAATGTTTAAATTGTTTCTTTCAGTGTAGAATTACTGACATTTGATTAGTTTGCAGGAAGCTCTTCATAAGGAATCAGCATATTTGTTGACAGAGCTTGACATCTACTCAATGCAGGATCTAGTTGAGGTGAAGAGTGGAGAGATGGCAACAAGACTGAGGAAGCTAGTTAGTAACAGTTCCCAGCATGTAGCAGACTGTCTGGTGGGTTCCACTTGTTTGTTTGTATATTATCATCCATATAACTCCCCTGCTCTCCATTGTGTGACACAGCAAATCTACTTATAAAGTGTCTAAAAATTAACCGCTTTTTTAAGTAAAAAGTAATTCATTTTCACATGGAATTTGTGTTCTCTCACTGAGTGGGGAAGAGAGAGAAAAAGCTAGAGAAAGAAATGATGATAACACTTTGGCATGCCAGTCTTAAAAATGGAATTAATTTGTTTGAGAACTTGTGTTAAAATTTTGACGTTTCTTTTATTCCAGTTGTGTCAGGCTCGAGGGTTTGTTTGTGAACTATGTGCTTCTCAGGAAGTGATCTTTCCATGGCAGCTCAATAAAGTTGCTCGATGCTCCAGCTGTGGTGCCTGTTTCCACACTGCATGTTGGACTCCCTCTCCTTGCCCACGATGCACTCGCCTAAGTGCTCGGAGGCAGAGCCGTGTATCAGAGATTGATGCAGATATACAGGCTGTTTGACACTGGCTTTTATGTTAGTTGTGTTTTCTTATTAATTCACATCACTGCTTTGTCAGGAAGAATGTAGCATATTGATTAAGTTATAGTCGATGAATATTATAATACTGTTCAATAGAAAAGCACTATGTGTACATTAAACACCCTAAATTGCTAGTTACCTGTGGTAAATTTCTAACACTTTTCCTAAATATAATATATAACTGTAAATATAATAATAGTAGAATTTCACATGGATGTGTAGAGGTTTGTAATTTTTGCACCTGTTGCATATTGATTTTTTCTCAATTTACAGTTCACCATGTGGTATTGCTCACAAGTGGCACCGCACCAGTTGCAGATAAAATTTTCATTCAGTTTGTGGAATTACTTTTGATTGCACATCTAATGGTGGAAACTGGATTTTGAGGCTGGTCGTAATTTATATTGGTTCGTTGTCAGTTTATCATTGACTTTGTCCCATAGAATTTGCCTCCCTGTGGTAAATGTGATTGATGCAGTTTTAGGTGGTAGGAGTAGCTGCAGTCTTTAGTCATCAATCAGGAAGGATTAAATAATTAAGATTTGAGGTTTTCACGGTGCAACAACCCAGTAGACGGCCATCTTCATGAAGGATTCCTTTGCCAGATCATATGCCAGTCCCAGTGCTATGAATATGATATTTTTGTCACTGTCTTGATGTATGTTGCTTTTGTGGTTTGTATGACAGCAAGATTTTTTGAGTTAAAAGTACCCATATTAACATCAGTCCTTGGGTTAAAATTGGTAAAATTTTTACTGCGAAGAGTCTAGGGCCAATGACTTGATATATCTATGTTCTGTGTAACTTTTGTTGCTGTCTATAACTTTTTTTATGTGTTTTGTAAATGATGTCCCTGTAGTCTGTAGAGTTATTCTGGGGTATTTGAACAAGCTTTTGTTGCTGAGTTCTGTATTTAGGTTTTTTATATGGTTACTTGAAGGAAGCATGCCTCCCTTCTCGAAAACCATCATAATTGTTTCCCCTTGACTGATTTAAAATTAATGTTCTTGAGCTCATTTTGTTAATCTGTCAAAACTTTGCTGCAGGTCATCTATATATCTTGCTGTGATTGCCATATCATTTCCATACATGTATAGGGAGCTGGACCCTCCATGAAGCTTTTTGTCCTTTAGTATGCCATTAGTCGGGGCCATATTGAAGAGAGAAGGGGCCTCAGTTGGTCACCTTAGAGCACCTTATTGGTCTTTGTAGTGGCTTGTGATATGGTGATTCTGTTGTCTGCCTTGATGTAGTTTACTGCAAGGATGTTGGCTGTGGTCTTTATTGTGTATAATGGACTCTTCTCAGGCTACGAGCCATGTCAAATGGTTGAATGGAGAAAACACCAACGTGTGAGGAACCATCTTTGTTTTTATCCTCAGGGTAATGAAGTTCAGTACCATGAGATGTTTCTTGAAACAGTGTTTTCCCCATTAAACCACCTCACATGGCTGGTAGCCAGAAAAGAATTCATTATACTTAGTTGCCGTTAAAGCTTCAGATCATACTTTGTTATGTATTTTTCTTCTATGATTTTAACTAATTTCCTCAGGAGTTATTCTCTGTTCATCAGATCAGCTGCTGTAGTATATTCTATGAGAATTTCATATGGTCTTCCCCTTGGTTGATTTAAGGTGTTGTTGATATCTCTCAGCAAATATTGTATTATGTGAAGAGTGCATCTTCCTTTCCTGAACTCAGATTGGTTTTCTGAGATTTTATCATTGCCCATATCTGATGGCCTGTAAGTTAAGAGTTTTGTGATGATTTTGAAAATGTTGCATTCTAGTGCAGTTCCCTGGAGTTATCTGCAGATTTTGTATCTGCTTTCCGTCTGTAAGATGCCTTGATATTGGAGTGTCTCCATGGTCTGTAATATTTCCCTGCTGGGATACACTTGTTGAACAGTGCTGCCTAACAGTTATGTTGGTTTGGCATGCTTGAAATATGTAGTCAGTTCCTGCTGTCATACAATTTTCTGCTTCTTCTTTAGTGAATAGAATGAAATAGTTACTTGCTGAATTTGGGGTCTCCTTTTGTGTAAGCTTTTGGTTTGGAATTTCTCCGAATGTTGTTTCTGTGGGAATAAGGTTTTCTTGTCTTTAAAGCCATAAAGATATGTTTTCTTGCTCCCTTGATTTGCTTGTTGGCTTTCATTTCCATATGTTGTCCATTTTTATTTTATCAGACCTTATATTCCTTGTGTCAGGTTGCATAGATTTCCATTTGCATGGAGAGCTTTGAGGGTTTACAAGCTTTGTAGCACTTTTTATTGAACCATATCATTGCCTTTAGTTTGTTTTTGGTGCATATCTGGAGTGTTGCTTATTTATTCGTGGCTCCTATATTGGTGTGGGTGTTTGTTGGATGACCATTCTTTATTTCTTTGGGTATTGTTTCTGATGTGTTGAGTATGAGTTCTGTGCCGATTTTCCTCAGTGGCTTCGTCTTTACTTCTGGGTTTTGGAGCGTCTAGGCCGTTGCGAATTTTAAATTTGCTGTGCGGTAGATGTTTTCTCATGATCAATAATACTTTGTCTCACACCTACTACACCATTCATTGTGAAAACTACGTCTGTTGCACGTGACGTTGTGGGAGATATACGGTATTGTCGCGTGTAAAACATATTTTTTTGACAAGAATTCACCGTCAAAAATTGGGGCGCGACGTATACAGTAATATTGTTTTTTCCTATAAAAGTTAGATCGTAGGGAAAAAAGGTCGTGAGTGTAGGCAACTGAGCCCGCGACGTCGGTGTTGTATGTTGTGAAACCCCCAGTAGAGGTCGTTTGTAGTATTAGAGGTTTTTACGGCGGTGAATCTGAAGATGGCTGTCTTCTGGATTTCGTTGTGTAGACTGGTAGTTTACCGATCTTTCAGATATCCTTGCTGCCTACATCATCAAGGTGTCGTGACATCACTGAGAAATTGCTGGAAATGCAGCGAAAGACAACGAAAGTGCCGCGAAAGCAATAGCAAATACTCTACTTTCGCACAGGTAAAACTAATGCAGCTTATATACTAGATATTGTACCAAATTCTTTACAAAAAATCTGTTTGACAAATATGGCCTTTCTTTTCCAAGATAACATTTTATAATTTACAGCTTAATTTGTCTACTGTACAATTTAAGTCCCCAGTTAATATTATCTGCCCGTTTGTTGTAGTAGGACTTTGCAGTTAATCCATAATAACTTCTGTGCAGTAAAGTTGGATGTATGCACTGATTAGTGTTATGCTTTGTTTTTATGATTTGTATTTGTAAAATTTTGGTGGGGCTTACTGTAAATAGAGGCATAATAATGTATTTCATGTGCAAACTTTATTGAAGATTATGTGGCTTAAATTAGTAGTATTCCAATTACATCCACTATTGAAACAGCTAGTTGTGCCAGTCCAGGTCCGTGGTTCAATTCCCGAACGGACTGAAACTTGAGATGAGGGGTAAACCAGGCTTTGGCATATTAATCTGGTTTATATGAACGAAGGAGGTGTGATTAGATGATACTTGGTACACCTCACTTCATCAAAATTTGAGTGATTTTATTAAGTTTTGGCTTTGTCCAATGTATCACATTGGGAAAGAGAGTGGCGCCATCCTGGCGTGTGAAAGTCTCTTCCCCCGACATTCGGTTTAGTGACCGTTGGTTTGGGGCGCCCTAGTAGGTGTGAAGTGACGATTGCCAGATGACCGCTGCTCCACTACGACTCGGACCAATGGAATTTGAATGTGGCTGTTCGGCACGTTTCCGACGTCATAAGTGACTTTTTGGGGGACGAATCAGATTGTCATATTCAATTCAAAATTCAAAAACAGTTACGTTGCGGGAATATAAAAAGCGAGGTTGCGTTGGGGCTTGCTCTCTGAAAGTTCGGTTCTTCAAGGCAAGTAGACAGTTTCTCCTCGATTCATCAAATTACAAGTACAAATACAACAGCCGAATCATCGCGCTGCCCAAAAATCAGCATAACTTATTGAAAGGAATTAAAAGGTGGAATATTTCCAAGGTGACTTCGGTGTGATCTGCAGTTGATCATCCCCACAGATTTCACGTCCTTGGCGCACGGCCGCTCCAACTATCACAGTCCCCGTATAATCCCTGAGAGTCGGACAATCTTGCTCGCCGACAAACCCTACACCAATTATTATTCCTTATATCCTTCCGCTTTATATCAAGCTGTGACCGCAAGCAAACCGGGCACGCTACTGGGTTTGATCCCGGGGCAACCAGAGTAAGAAGAAAAACAGTCAGCGGAAGGGCGGTTGCATAGTGTATTACATTAATAGGTGATAATGGCGATGAAAGCTCTTACTTGCTAAAAATAGGTGCAGACATTATTTGAGAAAGTTTTAGTCTAAGTAAAAAGTTTACCTGAAAAAAGGGTGTATGAATTATGTGTATCAGTATTTACACTCCCCAACTATGTTTTATATTCCATTTATACATTCTGGAATGAGATTTGATGAAAAGTAACATGGTTCAAAAGGGTTGGTTCTTTTGATTCATATAGTGTTATTTATTGATCACAGTAGCTTGTGATGAAAGCTTTAAATTTTACAATTTTATAACTTCATTTGCATTTAACTGAAAGTGAAATATTTTAGACCATTCAGTCATACAAAACTTTCAGATATTAGGAAGGGTAGAAAGATGATAACCCTTTGTAAGTAATGTTTTTTGTTACTTCATTATTTGTGGTATAAAACATATTTATGACAATTGTCAGTACAGTAGAATTCTCTTAACATGTTTTCCAAGGAACGTTACTAAAACCTTGACAAGGGAACTTTATACAAAGGTATTATTTTCATGAATAAATGTGAATTGAATTTCCTATGCAAGCAGAACAAAGACTCACTTCTGTTGCATACCATACTATCTTTTCCATCTCTAACAGTTAATGTAGGATTCTGTCTTTTCATCATTCCTTAACTGTCATTAATCTCAGTGCTTTTATTAATCTCAAGAGGAAAAATTCTCAGTTAAAAAAATCCTATTTTTTTCTCTTTACCACCAAAATACTCTCAAGGGAAAAGGTAAAATTGTGAAATTAAGACGTACTAGCCAAAGTAAAGCCTCACACAAACACTGACAGAAAATAACACCTGGACATTGTTCTGATAATTCTTCTGCAGCTATTTTATTTTGTTTTGCATTAGAACTTGGAAGTGAGATCCCTTTTGTATATGTAAAAAGAAAGCATGAACTTGCTGAGAGCATGGAAATGGAACATAAAATAATATTTCTGATGGACAAAGTGTGGTGCTATAATAGGGCCAATGAGGTAAGGAAAGTCTGTGATCATATTGTGTAATATATGCATCATATGAAAGCAAGTAAAAGATAATCCCTGACAGCTGATGCTGTGCAGTTGAAATTTTATGCTATGGATATAAACAATATACTTTTGTTACAAAAGAAATGGTTAAGGTGACATTCATAGACATTGTGTCTGTGTAGAGTCTCTGTCCTAGAGTGTTGAGGTATCCATCCCCTAGTTCCTATGAAAGATGACAATGAATTGTATAGTTTGCAACTGTAATCTTGAGACTTGCCGGGTGAAGGATAGCGCTAACCTTTAACGCTTTGGACTTCCTGCATTCCTTGCAAGTCTCAAGATTACAGGTGCAAACAGTACATAGTATGATATCTCCACAGTATAATATTGAAGTGTAATGTATTTATTTAAATATTACATACCTGCAGATGAGATGTGCACTCCATTTTCTGAATGCAAAAAGTTAAAGTTGTTATTACAAGTCTGCAGTGTAACTATACAGTGCAGTTCTTGAGAAACCAATAGTCATTAAGCTAGCTAAGAAAATTTATCTTCTGTCATGGAACCTGAAGGATCATTACTGGGTTCACAAGAGCCCAACACTGGCCCCTTTTATGAGATAGATGTTAAAATGTTTTAAATAAGATGGTATGGGCACATTTTAAGAATGAGAGTTTAGGGTCCATGTTGGTCTTCTGGGCTGCGATGACAGGCTGGGGAACCTTGAAGATGGAGGCAGTATATTCTTCTGAAATGTTGGTATCTACCTACAATTGCAAATGGTATTACACCTAGAACACCAACATAGACATATTTTAAGAATGAAGAGAGGATCTCTAAGGTTTTGAATAAGCCTGATTTTCAGACAAAATTTACTTTTCCAGAGAGACATAGTAGTGCTACTGTACCACTAAAAGGTTCTGTAACTCTTCCACAGATGTCAGATTCTTACTTCAGTTATTCAATCTGAACTATTATGCAAATGGGTGATTCTACAGAAATGGGTAGCTCTCAAATGTCACATTCAAACCCAGCTCATGAATAGTAAAGTTATAGAGGAACAGTGGTTTTCTGATCTGGAGAAGGATATTAGTTTGTTACTCCCATTTGTATTCCACACCTTGCACTACATTTGTGATACAGATAAGAATTTAAGAAAATTGATGCTTTGAATGTATGTTCAGCACTAAAAATTTTAAACAGTGGCCATAATATTGTCTGCAGGTGACATGAAGAACAGAAAATGTCTACATTTCATCATTACATGTTCTGATATTCAGTATAATCAGTCAGGTTAATTAAATATGTACTGTAATATATTAACTTAAAAAACGTGCCTGTGAAGGGTAACAATAAAAGTTTTCTTTTATGTATCTCTTTTTATAACATGTTTCATGATAATGTGTTCACTCCATTTTTTGTTATGACATTCCTAATCTCCTTTCCACTGCCTTTATTACTATCCTTACTATATGAAGATAATTTTGTGATAATAATCTTTGCTAAGAACAAAGCACATTGTTGTTTTTATTTGTAGTGTTCTGTCTGACGACAGGTCCATATGAACAGGATCCTTCCATCCTTTTCTCGGACTGGGACCTGTTCATATACGTTCTTGGCAGATGATCCAGAAGTGGTTTGCCATTGCCTTCTTCTGTGTGTGAATGGAGTAATTGTTGGGATGCCACGGAGAAACCGGGGAAGCCCCCAGGAGGAAAACTCCGTGATGCCTAGACCACGGCCTTGCCCAACACAAGTTATAAATTTGAGCACCACCGGGAATTGAACCCGAGACCCCAGGATTACAAGGCCAGCGTTCTAACCGCTAGACCACCGGGGACTACTGCACATTGTAGGAACCTTGTAACTTCTGTAGTTTCCCTTGTATGAAATACAACACAGGATAAATAAAGTGATGATATTCTGGTTCCAGGGTGTCCTCCAGTGGCATGATCTCCATTAAAAATACATATTATTAATTTGTTTTATTGCTTTTTATTTATTACGAATTTAATTTGTCAATCAATAGAAGTCTTTTTTACTGTATACATTTTTTAAAATTTCTGCTACTAAAACATAAAACAGTAAAATAAAGAGGGGAATAACTGAATTCAAAGCTCAACAGCTGCAGTGACAAGAAAAAAGTTCTGTAGCTTGCTGACTCATTAAATGGAAATTACTTATAGTTCTAGAAACATGAATACACTTCCATATAAAATCTAGTACACTTTGAATTTTTGATGGCTGCAGACAGCTTTAATAACTGCATTTGACAATTTACCTTCAATAACCACAGTAGTGTTACAAATCTGCTGAACTATATACAGAATGCTGTAAAGACTTCGAAGAAATTACTATGTACATATATTTTTTAAAATACCTATGTAAATACTTTATAATCGTAACATGCTCTTATCAATTTATTGCTCACACATTTTATATTTTGCACACAATAGCATACTCTAGCAGCTTTTAAGAACTTACCTAAAGGAGCATTTTCTAAGACAAGGTTCCACATAATTTTGACTGAATTCAACATTCATGATGCAAGTGTTATTAAAACTATAACAAAGATAGTTTAAAAATCACCCTCCTGTTTATAATGTACAAAGATTTTCATTCTGAAGCAAGGGAATACCCAGCAGTAAATTTCCAAATTGCAAAATTATGCCTGCACAAAAAGAAATAAATACAAGTCCTAATAAAATCCTATTTTCATTCTAAAACTTTTTAAAACGTGGCCCAGCGTACAAAACACCCATTTAATATTACGCACACAAAAGATGGATGGAAAAAAAATAAGTTTTAAAATAATTGCCAAAATAAATTGTCAGTATTAAACAGACAGACTTGTATACAGCTGGCTGCTCATTTCTGTCCATTAACTGTGCTGAAAAATAGTTCTTAAACTTATTTTCATGATGAATGAGTTGTCTCCCTATAAAACTGTATATACACGAAGGCAATAAAACATGTAGATCTAAACAAGTGTATGATTCACACTTAAGTATTGTAGATTGTTCTCCACCTCATAGGTCAATACAATTGGAATAAGATGTGTCATTTTTACCAAATTGCACTAATACAGTATTGGCACATCTTTACACATTTACTCTTCATACCCTGAGGCTGGTCAATTTCTCAGAGAAAACTATGAATTTTAGATGTCCAACTTATCCAGAAGAGGAATCTTGGCAACTTCAAAGAATATCCTGTAGAAAAGAAAATAATTGAAAGCACAAAACAAAGTATGCAACTGTAATTTACATTGTATCCACATTAATTCTAAAGCATAATATCAGTTCTTTTTTGCAGTGTATGAAATAAATACATAATGGAGAGATAGTGTGTGCTTGTTTATGTGATGGATTCAATTAAATTTGGTGTTGGGACCTACACTAAAAGTTCTTCAACAGATTCACATCAGCCTCTTTTTTACGCATGGTTCAAACTGATTTCTCAAAAATGGAACATACACAAAACTGATACATGCTTAAGCCCTTTAAATGTTATTTTATACCAATTTGATATGAACATTTAATCATAAAGAATGAGAAAATGACTATCTTCTGGGATGCTGCACTGAGTAGTCTGGTACAAATACACCAACATTCCAGAGGTAATGTTCTACCAGACTATGTGGCACAACATCCTAGAAGACATCTTCATACTTGCTGCCATGAGAACCTAAAATCTCAACATAAAGAACTGTCATTAATGCACACCTTTCCACGGCTGTGTAATAGTACTTGCACATGGACATGTGGTTTTGGCAACTAATATGCATTTAAAAATGTTGTCCCATAACCCAAAGAAATAAAGGATCCCCCCACCTTAAAAAAAACCCCTTCAGTATCACAGTATTTAAAATGTAATTTTCAATAAGTACAGTTCGTGACTGTAATATTGAGACTTGCGGGGTGAGGAAGTGGGGTGAACGAGAAAGGAAAGATAGCATCTGCCTTTAATGCTTTGGACTTCCTGCATTCCTTGCAAGTCTCAAGATTACAGTCATGAACAGTAACTTCTAAAAGCATGCTGCTTTTCTTGGTATAACAACAAACTGAAAGACGAATACATACTTGTGGGAATATTTATTTCTAACAGTTTCCAGAGGTGCCTTTGGCTTTTTCTGAAGCATTGCATTCAGCTGGTGCGCAAGGTCCTTAATATCTTCTAACTTATAACCTGTAAAATACCACACTACAATTAAATTTATGCATAACACAAGACAAAATCTGACAGTAAGTCCTATGCAAAGTTGTTTGTCATGCACAACTATGTTTAACTTTGAAAATAGGGGAGGCAGTGTATTTTATACTCCGTCTGATGCAGTTGGTAACATTCTTTACATACGGCCAATTTTAAAGACGAGACCTGAACATCGCAGTTGAGTGAGTGGAATTCCTATTTCAATACACTGCTTAATAATATACTTGAAATAAAGTACCTAAGCTTATACTTGCATATATTATAATTGTTATCAGTCCCCAGGAAGTTGTAAATATGGGGATCCTCTGCAATTAAATGGATTTGGAAGGGAACAGTTGTTGCCTAACTTACAGTACTATCCTGGCATTTTTCTAAAATGACTGAGGGAAATAATGAAAAACTTCAGTCAAAACATCTGGTTTCTGGAATGAGATGCATACCAATATGTGTTCTGCAGGAATAGTTCATTATTTCCATATGCAAGAATAAAGATCACACCTGAATAATACTGCAGTGCTGGTGTCCAGCCACCCAGAAGTTTGGTCTTCAGTGCTAACAATAATGTTGCAGCTGCCAGCTTGGAGCTTGACTCTGACACAAAACTATATTCCATAAGTGATAACTCTAGAATATATCGTGCCAGTGTCAGTGTTGGCAAAGAAATTTTAGCACCCTGTAAACAAGCAAACACAGTGACTTTAGTTTTGTAACAACATAATGTTATAAAGTGGCATTTATTCAATTTTCAAAAAGATTTTAAAATAATAGGATTATCAATAGAGGTGGTCTTACCCTGGCATATCGGCGTAGAAACCTGTAAGACAGAGGAATCCCAAGATTAAAATCAACAGCTTTTAGAACATCAATTTCCATCTTTATTAGTTCACTGCGGTTATATGCACCATCACATATATAGAGGAAGTCTTCCACAAGCGGAGGGCTGCGTTCCTAGAAATAAAGTTTTTATCACAAAATTAAATACTGAAGACATTTAGTACAAGGTTTATGAGACCAGGAATCAAATCACCATTAACTAGGAAAATGCATTAAAAATGTCATTCTGCAAAACATATTGAATGTATCAAAGCAGAAGGGCATTACAGTAAAACCCTGTATTTGCATTCCCAGGACTTACATGTTTTTTCAGTTCCATCAATTTCCCTACCATTTCTGGAAAATATGTGTACAGTAAACTCCCAGTTATTCAGTTTCAGAATTATCCATACATGACTTTCTTTTACACAAATGAGGACAAACGTGAACTAGGATTTTGTCCTCTTTCTGCACACTGGCTGGGTATTTTTTTTGTTGGGGGGGGGGGGGGGGGATTTGTGAGGGTCTACATAAGACAGGGTTGAACAATATCTTTGTTGCTTTACAGTCAGTATCAATGGTGGGTTGGTGAGGTTTCTTTTAGCAGTCATAGTAGAGAGAGGGTATGCTAAAGGCACTAGGTCTTTTTCAAATATTAGTGGATCCTAAACAATCATTCATGAGTACCAAAGCAAACTGCATTCCTGTCCACTATTAGAACCAGAAAGGATCGTGGATGGATTGGGAATTCTTTTAAAGCTGTTTCCAAAAGCATTTTGTTGCAGAATTTTGGGGTTACCTGGAAAAAATTACCACACAAAGCATCCAAGAAAGTGTACTGACCTCTGACAATGATCCCATCATTGTAAAATTTACGCTCCCCAATGTTACAGATATTAAATAGCCCACATACCAAGGAAATATTGTATCCATATTTAGTTTCTTGGAATTATATTGTAAAATTAATCATACACTGCTTTTATTTACTTACATGATTTACTGAAATTTATAATATTTTTCATCAACCCCCAAATCATAGTAAATACAGTGTTCCACTGTATATTTGTGTGTGCATATGCACATGATGTTACATGTTTAATACTTTTAAGTTTGTGACTTAGTTCATCTAGCTAAATAACATTTAATTATAAAATTTAGTCAAAACTACTTACATCAAACTTGCTAGCAATAAATACAGCTGCAGCTCCAAGCAGTTGAAGTGTCTCTTTGTTAACTACAATTTTTGTCAAGTACAGGTCAACTAATCTGACTGCTAAGTATAGTGTTTCATGGTTAAGTTCAAAGTTTTCCTGAACCTCCACCATCCAATCGACCAACAGTGATCGCATCCACTGTGTAATTGATTGTTGTCTTTCCATATAATTGTCAATCTTATACAGCACCTGGAAAAGGTAACAAATACCCAACATCAAATTGTGATCTTGTTAAAAATAACAGGATAACATTAAGGAAGTTACAATAAAGGGATGTAAATGGCAGAACACAGCTTAAAAATATCCAATTATACCAATGCTGGTGTGAAAATAATAGGACTATAAAAATTTGGTTGGACCAAGATCAGCAGTGTCCTACCATTGCAATTAGTTACTTAAATTTAGAAGTCAGCTTTCAAAAAATGTACTTCAAACACAAAGCTGAGTTTTATTGCATTCTTCCATCCACCCTTGTGTTAGAATGTTGTGTATTATAGTAACTCAAATATTATTTATTTTACAATACTTTTTAAATTGCCATACTTCCTATCTATATCAGAACTTGTTTTATTTCTATGACAAGGTGTGTGTACTTTTGGTAGGTATTTGAATAAAATGCTAGCTGCACTGAAAGTTGGACAGTATAACGTGAGTAAGAAAGTTTCAAAGTTGGTCCTCATAACTCTGTTTTAATATCTGTATATCATAAAATTGTAATGCTCTCTTCAAAATAAAGTTTAACTCTAAAGTTATCAAACACTTCATGGCCCACAGAAACTAGGTAGTGCAATGTTAACTCCTACTTAATCATACAAAAGACTAAAATATCAAATCACTGGAGTTATATTTATGTGGCTGCCAAACAAATTGTTTCAGGATAAAAATGACTGGCTCACTTCTCTCTCCTTGAGGTAGCTGAAGATATCCATGGCATACAGAGACACTTGAAAGGGGTCCCTTAAGGTTTCCTTATCAAAGTCAACAACATCCTTTGGCAGTTCAGAAACAGGACTACCCTTGGGTTTAGAAGCTTCTGGTTCTGGTTCTGGCACTGTCACTGCAAGCACTTGTGGTTCACCTTCACTGCATAAGCCATCACTGGGACTGAAAGAAGAGAAGATTATCTAAAGCAGGGCCCCAGAAATACACTCACTGACTCATCTCTGGTGAGACTATTCAGAGTGCAAAATATTTGCACAAAGTATTCTGCAATTTTGGGGTGAACTAATATTATTAAGTGGCTAGTATATTTGAATTATATTTCCAACGTTTTGTGCCACATAAAATACTGAGAAAAAATTCGGACCCTGAATACTACAATAAGGAGGTGAAACGGTTAAAGTCAAGGGTGAGAAAAGCATATAACAGCAGAAAATTAGGACAACAGCACCAAGAGGAACTGAAACGTCTATCAAAGCAGTTGCTATTAGCTAAACAAAATGTGCAGGAAACATTTTTACGGACAATATTAAGAAATGAAGGTAAATGCTGGACTGATTTCTACAAGTATGTAAAACGACGTAAAGGAAACAGGGAAAATATTCCGGCAATCAAGGATGGTAATGGACGGCTCATTACTGACTCGATAGAAAAGGCCAACTCCCTTAATTTCTATTATTCTTCGGTATTTAGCTGCAAGCGTAGCATCCCGCAGATACAATGCGCTAACTCAGGCGAACCCTTCGCCATTAGTACTAAAATCATTAGAAAAAGGCTAGCAAGGATGGGAAAAAGCAAATCAGTAGGGCCTGACAGCATTTCTGGGGAAATTCTAAAACTGGGTGGGGAAGCCATGATTCCATACCTGGCGCGATTATTGGACGTAACAATTAATAATGCCACTATACCAAGGGACTGGAAAAAAGCCATAGTAGTTCCTATTTACAAAGGAGGTGATCGATCATTGGTCACAAATTACAGACCGGTCAGTTTAACATCGGTGGTCTGCAAAACTGGGAGGAAAAGAATTGGTTATTTGAGGGTCAACATGGGTTCAGGCCGGGATATTCATGTGAAAGTCAAGTAATCACGGTTTGTCAGGACATTGCAGACACACTGGATAACGGAGGAAGGTTAGACGCGATTATAATCGATTTTTCGAAGGCCTTCGATTTAGTTCCTCACGATCGGCTGCTTATGAAAATCGCGGCATCGGGCGTGGACTCGAGGATAGTCGTATGGATAAGAGAATTTCTTTTAGGCCGAACGCAGAGAGTTAGAGTAGGAGGGCAATTATCAGAGGAAGTCAGAGTAACGTCAGGAGTACCGCAAGGGAGTGTATTGGGTCCACTTCTATTCCTCGCGTACGTAAATGATATTTGGAGGAACATTGAATCGACTATTAGACTTTTTGCAGATGACTGTATAATATATAGGAAAATTATAAATAGTAAAGATATAGAAAAGATGCAGATGGATCTAAACAGTCTGGGGGAATGGGCGGCTGAAAATGTTATGAAAATTAACCCAAGTAAAAGTAAGGCAGTTAGTTTCACGAGAAGTCGGGTGAAGGAACCACTACACTATTCGTTACGGGACCAAATAATTCCGGAAGTGAAAAGTTGTAAATACTTGGGAATACTCTTAAGCAGCGATTTAAGCTGGGCTGATCAAGTAAATTATACGGTGAAAAAAGCCTGGAAGGCACTTCATTTTACAATGCGTGTTCTCAAAAAGGGGAATAGTAACACTAAAAGGCTAGCCTACACATCACTAGTGCGTCCGATTCTGGAATATGGGGCAGCGTGCTGGGATCCTTACAGGGAGGGGCAGATAAATGCGTTAGAACGGGTGCAAAATAAAGCATGTAAATTTGCATATCACAGGAGCGATTCGAACTGGGAAACCCTGGCACAGCATAGAAAGATAGCACGAATATGTGCTCTCTTCAAGGCGTACACGGGAGATCGGGCATGGAAAGCTATAGGTGACAGATTGCAAAGGCCATACTACCTGAGCAGGGTCGATCATATTCGGAAAGTTAGGAGCAGAAAACAAAGAACAGATATCGGAAAATATTCCTTTGTAAATAGGACCATCCAACTCTGGAACCAGCTACCTGCTGAGTTTTTAGGGACTCTTTCCTGTAAACCAAGTACGTTTAGGAAGAAGGTTAGGAAAGTGATAAATGAGGTGAAGTAAAGGGAATAGATGGGTGGGTGCAGTGAAGGGGGGTAAATTGGGGTGAGGATGGGAAGGCTTCATAAGTGTAGTGAAGTGAAGAGAAGGTCCTGATGAAACGTGTGATTCATTACTGTTACTGTCTTATGTCTAGTTGGTATTAATTTTTAAGTTATGTACTTTAGGTTATATGGTTTTGTAATATTATGAGTTGTTTTATTTTGAGTGTGGTGTGTTGTTTTGTTGTGTCTTATTGTTCTTGTTGTGCCTTATGTTTTTTGTGTCTCATTGTTTTTGTTATGTCTTATGTCTTTTTGTCTTACTGTTTTGTCGTGTCTCATTGTTTTTGTTGTCTTATGTTTTTTGTGTTATTGTTTTGTTCTGT
The DNA here is from genome assembly GCF_977971745.1 of Zootermopsis nevadensis. Taxonomy (NCBI): domain Eukaryota; kingdom Metazoa; phylum Arthropoda; class Insecta; order Blattodea; family Termopsidae; genus Zootermopsis; species Zootermopsis nevadensis. The sequence goes on along the minus strand of NW_028259153.1, from coordinate 5,089,143 downwards.
CTCATTGTTATTGTTTTTGTTGTCTTATGTTTATTTGTGCCTTATGTTTTTTGTGTCTCATTGTTTTTGTTGTGTCTTATGTCTTACTGTTTTGTTGTGTCTCATTGTTCTGTTGTTTCTTATTGTTATTGTTTTTGTTGTCTTATGTTTTTTGTGTTATTGTTTTGTTCTGTCTCATTGTTCTGTTGTTATTGTTTTTGTTGTCTTATGTTTTTTTGTGTCGTATTGTTTTGTTCTGTCTCATTGTTCTGTTGTTTCTTATTGTTTTTGTTGTCTTATGTTTTGTTGTGTCTTATTGTAGGACCACTGCCACCGGGTAAAAACCCATTTGCAGTCAAATAAATAATAAATAAACATCATTTATCCGCTTTTCTTTGATTCCTATTGAATGATTACAAATCCACGCACATCCAAAAATGTTTATGATATTGTAATATTAATCACTGTTTAACATGCTGGATAATTTTTTCTGAAATATGGATTATTAATCTCCGTCTTATTGTAAATAATTGTGTTCTTCATAACAATTCTTTGCAGTTATGAATCACATATCTTGAATGATCTATCTTCTGCATTATTTTCACACTTATATGATACATTTATTACCATAATCTTCTTCTCACTGAGCGCTTCTTCAGCATTTCTCTCAACTCTACTGTCTACAACCAATCTGCTCATTTACCCACTCACATACTCAAATGAACTTGAACATGGGCTGATGCTCTGTAGGCCAGTAGGAAGGTATACAATAACAAAGTAAGAACTATTTGGAAAATTGCAGATATTCCACAGTAAGTGAAATTCCACCAGTAAAGGTAAATAATAGTTTTAGAGCCCAACAAAGAAAGAGGCAATACAATACATGACCAAAACAATCCCAGGTATAATACAAATTCCTTCTCTCATTACTGTATTTCCCTGTGAACAGCAAGAAGTTCCAAACAAACTCTGACATACATAGCATAAATACAAGGCATAAGCATGGTCTCCATCAGCTGAGTGCTAACCTCACTAATTATCAGAAAGGTGCTTACTGCTCAGGGATCAAATTATTACTCTTCCAGTTAGCATTAAAAGTTTAAATCATGAAAAAAGTATTTAAGCCAACCCAGAAAAATTATCTTTGACCTCACTCCTCATCCTCTACAGACAAATTTACTTCAATTGAAAAATATTAAATAATGCAAATATTTATGTAAACTGCTATAATAAGTATGCAGTCATAATTTTGTTTTAGTATTTTATTGTACCAAGGGTTCATATTCATACTATGACCTGTTCCACATCCTTGGCTTGTACTATAAAGGATCAATAGAATGTAAATAATTTTAATTCTAATAGTAATTATATAAATTCTGCACCACATTTTAACTTACATGTCTTCTAAGGCTGATATATACAATGAACCATCACCGCTGATATCGTTGCGTGATAAGCTGTACTGCTGTGTTTCAGAAACTGCATTAATGTCCTCCTTAATGTCTCCTGCTAGCACTGGATATGTGCTCAACTTTGTATCAATTCCTTCACTCTTCTGTATTGTTATTACTTTGGGTTTTGTTGAAACAGGCATTTTCTTAATAGTTGTAAGTGTTTTGAGTATGGGTTGAAAAACAGTGCTTTTAGTTGTTACAGCTACGTTATCTTTGCCTTTAGGAACTGCCTTTGATGTAGTAACTTCCTTTCGCAACTTCTTAGCATCTTGTGATACATTATTTCCATGTGCCTGTTGAGGAAAGGCTTGTTAGTTTATCATGTTAACACTTCTTTATTGTTTAAATGGAAAATGTGTGACAGATAAAAAAAAACAAATACATAACTTGCATAAAAGAGGAAAAACTGCTTCCCAGAGTAAGGTGTTACAATATTCATCAGCATTATCTATTTGTTTTATATTTAAATTTAGTTTGTGAACAATATACACAGCATTATCATAAGAATTTCTAGGCCTTTAGTCTACAATTGTTTCCTCACTTTCCCTACTATACAACTTTCACAGACAGTACTTCCATAATTCACATAAACTACTTATAATTTGTTTATTGAAGAAAAGTGTTTGGTTATGTGACATGCATCACTTCAGGTTAAATTTTATCATGAACAAATTGCAAACTGAAACTTGAGAGATCACACACTGTTATCAATCTTTATTTGAATTTAGTAAAGGCTTGAATGCAAGTGAAGAAAGCTACACTTATTCTACATTTTCTGGAAGTATACGAGACCTTTAAGTAAGAATAAATTATTTTTCACAAATTATTGTTTAAATATCTGAAAGCTCAAATTCCTGTAGTGGTATGAAACTCTGCAACTTCACAGTTGCTTCCAAATTAAACTAAATTAAAGAATGTCATTTATATTAGAAACAAATTCTATATTTGTGCTACATGTTCTACATCCTTGGCTTGGGCCTATGAAGTATTCATGGAATGAAAATAAATTAAGTTCAATTCAATTCTATTATATTCACATCAGGCAAAAAATACTCACATTTGTAATATCTCCGAATGCGGGTCGTTTAAGATTCTTATCTTTAGGTGGAGAACCTTCGGCTTTTCTCTTTAATAGCTCCCTCCTTTTTTCATTTTTACCTGCATTTGCAGCATTCTGACTTCGGGTAATAACTCCTTTCTTCAGCACCACTGCAGTGATATGATCGTTTATTTTCTGAGCCCACATATCTGAAATTACAGTCTATATTAAAGGAACAAATTCATGTGACAGTACTGACATGTGGATAAGCCATCGTTCCACTCAAGAAAACCGTTAGCACCTGCAGTTTAAATGCCCCAACTTCTAAATTTCTATTAAAGATTCCGAAGAAAATGGAAACTAAAAATGAAATGTAGTGTGTTGTGATACTCACTTTATATTTAGTAAAAGCTCAACAGTTGGTTAAGAAATTTAGTCAAGTTTCCTTTGCAATCTTTCCCGTACCTGTAATATACTAACTACGAATTATGCCTTGCACAAACTGTAACGTTTTTTCGAATTTCAACACCAGGCTGTAATAACCTGTGTGTGTGCGTGTGTAACGATATCTGAATTCTTATTGGTTAAGACATTCTTCCAATGAAGGGCGATAAAAGTGACTAACCGTTAAGGACCCCTGACAAATTCGAAACGTAATAAACAGTAATAGTTTTTGAGTGAAATATTATTTTTTTATGTTTAAATAAATGTCTTAAATAATCAATTATATAAGAAGCAAAATGTTACTTCTACTAAAAAAAATGAGATTTTTATTAATCAGCTGTTCCCCAGCGCGGTCAGCTGATTGAGGGGAGCGGAGAGATGAATTTGTAGTTCCAAAAATCGAATCAGGTTGAATGTAAAGAAGAAATGAGGGATGAAACATTTTCTGTTAAATATATATCAGTACATAATTGCTTCTTGCACTTTTCAGAGAGGTGGCTCGAAAAGCTTAAGGGTACAGATGCTCTGGTGAGTTTCTAATTTGGAATTGCAAATTTACGATTTCATCGCAACTCCAGGTTACGAACTTGATTTCTAATGACAAGCAAAGTGTCACAAAAGATACGGGCCTACTGATGCAATTACATAGTTGGAGTGAAACTGTATTTTTTATACTGTGCTTTATTTTATGTTATTAGAGATAAAGGCAGTCAGCTTGTTAGGCATCACCTAAGTATAACAAACTTCATCTTAACCTATAAGCGAATTGGGTTAAGTAATCATTAACATTTTTCTGTAATCTAAAAGTATGGTAACCATCCACGTAGTTTTAATTTTTGTTACATGCTCATACATTCTAGTTTCTCTTTCCATTAAAATGTAGGACACTGGAAATCATAACTTTAGCTTCACATGTATACTTATACCTTGGTGAATTATATTTCATTAAATTTAACATATTTATCAGTTCGAGTATGAAATGCCTTATGTTCCTTGGAATTACAAGCCAAGATAATACAAGTACAAATACAACATAATTGCAGAATATTTTCAAAGAGCAGAATTCATATTAGGTTTATGTCAGAACTGAACTAACGTTATTTTTCTCAACTTTAAGAATTTGTTTTGAAACTGTTAATACATTTGTATGTAAAATAGTAACCGGTAATGGAATGCCATCATTTGGATGATCTATCTTGTCCTCATGTACACTGAAGCTTATTTACTTGCAAATTAACAAATACAAAAATTATGTTATGTACAGAGGCAAATGAGAATCATTTGGTATGTATGGTACATCTGATATTTTAATATGTTTAGTTGGAAACATTATTATATTAAAGTAGCAGAATAATATTGTAATGGAATGACAGTCTGATTTTGGTAGTGTTTCAGTACACAACAAAATCATTCTGCTTTTGTGATAGGATCACAGAAGCAGTGTGTTAATTAAATTGGATTTATGGGTTTTACATGTTTTGGTTATAATATTACATAGTTTTTTCATATGACTCTATTGAAGACAATCTTTTAAAGAGCCCCATAGTAATATGTTCTTATTATTAATGTAATATATGATGTGGAAACTGTTTGCATTATAATGTTACTTCAGTGCTATTAATGTTATAAAGGTAACTCATTAAAATAAAAACTAGCATCTCAGTTACAAAACTTTCTAATGTTTTTAAAAGTTGTATGTCTCCAGGTTAAACTTAATTCCTTGTTTATTTTCTGCAGGCATGTGTACTAAAACAGGAGTATGGGTCAAAGAAGTGTGGATATTTCTCTTGGAGCTCAGAATCTCATAGCTCCAGTAATAATAATAATAATGATAATATTGTTGGTATAAGTGCTACTTATGCTCAGAAGCTGGGGTTAAAGGATGGAGAAAAGGTAACAGTTTCACTTTGCTCCAGCATTTCTCCAGTTAGCAGAGTAAATGTAACTCCTGTAACAGCAGATGATTGGGAAATCTTGGTAAGTTCATGACTGGGAATGATTACAGTTTCAGCTTAGTATATTTGTTTATGTAAGAAAAGACAGGCATATGAAAATGTATGGTTAGTAAGGAGCCTACTGAATTTCTTCTGTAAGGCAAGATATTTATGTAAGACTTGAGGTTCTCACAGCGGTGAGTATGAAGATTTCTGTCTTCTGGGTTATTGCGCTGTGTAGTCTGGTCGATGTTAACCAACGTTTCAGAGGTCATACTGCCTCCGTCATCGCCCTGATGACGGAGGCAGTATGACCTCTGAAACGTTGGTTAACATCGACCAGACTACACAGCGCAATAACCCAGAAGACAGAAATCTTCAAGATATTTATGTTTGTTGAAAATTTGTAATTTTAAAATCACCAGTTTCTTTAAGCTCAACCTTTGTTATTTTGGACATTGTCCATCATCTTTGTTATTTGTTAAAGAAAACAATGTTCTACAGACTGGATGTGTCTCCATCATCAGGTGAAGGTTAAAGAGTTGTGGGTCTCTGAGACAGACCTAGTCTCCCTCCAGTGATGGAGACAGATAATGAAGATGATAGATACAGTTAAAAATAACAAAAATCAAGCTTATTCCAGCACACCATTATCAGGACCCTTTAGACTCATCTGTTTCTTGCTTTAGGAAATGAATAGCAGTCTCGTTCAGTCATCAGTGCTGGATCAAGTGAGAGTCGTGTGGTCTAAGCAGATTCTTGTGATATGGATCTCCAGATGTCTGCATCTGTCACTGCATGTTGGTAAGAGTTACTTTGTTTCTTGTTATCATCAGAATTACTAAGAAATTAATAATGAATTTTCACACACAATAATTGACACCAGTATTATCTGTGCAGGCTTCTGCAGAGCTGTGAAGTGATCAGTAATGGATGAATTTTGAACTGTAATGTTTCATTCTTCAGATAATAAACGCAGACTTGTCACTTTATGAAATCAACTTTTATTTATAAGAGACTGAAATGTGTTCATTTGAGTGTCTTGGCATGGCATAAATCTGTTTTGAAGCTGTTCTTGTCACGATGATTGTGAATTATTGCAGAGATGAACAGTCTGCTGTATTCATGTTCATCTTAGTTTCCAGCCCATATATTCAGTAGCACAGAGTTACTACATAGTATAGTAGCCAGTTTCTCTTGTGTTTTGTGTAAATCTGTTGTTCTAGCAGAGTGGGTACAAAATGGAAGAGGCTTTAAATTAAACATGATAAATTATCCCAGAAAATATTTAAAGTGTTCAGTTTCAATAAAAGCTTTTTTACCCACTGCTTTTTTCTTGCACTGTACTCTACTGCACTGCTACTAAGTGATGACTTCCAGATGTGGAGGGTGGTTGCAGAAGTGTTAGCCTTGAAAGCACTCGCTTTTAAATCCCAGTATCCCCTGCTGACCTGATTTAAATCTCACAGTTACACTGTGATGTGCGTGTTTCAATAACACTATGAGAGATTCGCAATTAACAATGCTTTTCTTATGTTTTTCATTAAGCTCAAGGCCCTTTCAGCCTTCACTGAAGTAAACATAATAGTTTTAATTATTTTCTGTGGAATTTCTTGTTTTGAAATAATGTGATGGCTCTGTAAGTGTCTGATTGGATTAATATAGAAGAAAAGGTTTTCATATGTCTTTTTAAAATCTTTCATTAGATTAACTCTTCCTCTGATTAAGTGACCTACTTTTACTGTTGTTAAATCTCTAGTTTTTAGTCTTGTAATGCTAATGACGAAAGGGATGGTTCTACAATATCAGTGTTTTGTGTTTTGCAGTTATGTGCATTGATCTTAAATGTGGGAAAGAGAATAATTCACTTGGTAAGACTGTTACAGAGAACACACAAAGCAACTACTGTAATATAGTGGTCATTGGTCAAGTATGTGTACAGTTTCTTGACCATACATGCAACATACTGCATTGCAGATACTATGTGCTGTAGCAAGTGATGGCAAGCAGTCATACTAGGTTTAGATCAGCCACATGATTATCTGAACATTTTTTTCCTCAAAATGTGTGGTATGCTACAATTTAAGAACTGTAACAATAATCATTTACCCACATGTACAGTAATGAGCAGTTTTCATTTTCCTGACATTTCACACACTTTGAGTACTCATAACTATTCTGATTATGACACTTTTTAATGGAATTTTGTTATTTATAATGTTTTGATTTATTGTCTCCTTCAGTCTGTGCAATTCTGCCTGGGACACTCTGTATAGTTCTGTTTTATTTCTGTGTTTAATCCATTTTTTATCTCCTGATCTATTTACTATTTCATATCAATTGTTGGTTGTGGTTAAACTGTGGAATTTGTTAGAAATATGAATGGTTGAATTCAGATGGGTTTCATTTACTTTATCAACTACAGAAAAAAACTGATCCTTTTGTCTTCAACATGCAGTAGTGATAATGTATGTGCATTAAGTTTTTATGCATGGATGCTTGCTGGAGGATTATTATTATTATAACAATTATTTTTTGTTAATGAATGAGCAACAACTGTAGCATTTCTCCATTCTGAAGATGGACATAGTTTAACACAGATAAAATATGCAAATATTATAAAATCAAAGTCTGAATACTGCACCTCCTACTGTTTGGCCTCTTAATAGCAAAAAGTGACTTTTTTCAAGATGTCTGTTTTCTGGGCTGTTACACCATGTAGTCAGGTAGATATTGATGGATGTTACAGAGGAGTTTATAGCTTTTATCATCAGGTGATGATGATGGAGGCAATAAAATCCTCTGAAATGTTTCCATGGTGCAACATCCCAGAAGGCAGCCATCTTCCTACTTGTTGCTTGAGAACCTGAAATCTCATGATCAGTTTCTTGTTTTTAGGTGTGGAGCCATGGAGTTCTGCAGTTACCTCAATGTTTTCTAACAACAATCTCAATACAGAGACATTTATTCTAATTAATCATTAAATTCAAAAACCTAATTTATTATTGGAAGATTTAGTGTTGAGTGGAACTCAAAATTTTACATCTGCTTGACTGTCAGAAGATGGCTGTCTGTATGTGACTGCAAGCTTATCTATTGTGGGCGGGGAAAAAAACGTTTATGGTAAAGATTTCCTGTATCCAAAATGCAGCCATAGTGATGATGTTATGATCATGCAGATTTGTCATATGTTTTTAAGCTTATTGCATGTGGTGCCGCTTTCCAGGTGGACGTGAGAAAAAATATACTAGCAGTCTATTTTTCATCATACTTAAATGTGTAGTATTTACTTGAATAAATATAATGAACTACCCTACACTCATCCTTCAGTCTATAATAAATTGTGTAATTCAAAAATTTGCTGCTCAGAAGCAGAATGAAAAATTCTGTTCTTCTAGAGGAACATAATACAGTAAATATTTATAGTGACGAGTCCTGCTTGCAGATAACTTATAATTTCCATAGAAACATGGCCCACGCACCACCACTATTCATATTTGTTGGTATGTAGAAGAATCAGTTCACTAAAACACATTCATTATGTGTCTAAATTTATCAATGTAATAATATATATTATTGTTCTAATTTAATTTTTCCTTTTAGGCTTTTACATTTTTTAAACCAGTTCTGCAGTTTATAAAATGTTAACAGGTTCTACAGAACTGGTGCAAAATTTCTAGGTGACACCACTGTAATATACCTAATATACCGTTCAGTTCCATGAAAGCAGAACTTTTTACCATTCGAGTGACTTTTCAGGAAGATCTCTACATGATGGAGTTAATACACATTAAAAAGTGGTGTTTGGTGGTCCAGCCAGTACAACACTTCATAATAATTTTGAATTCTTCTTCAGTGTAGAGGGCAATGATTAAAACTTACATGCAGTTAAACAGATTCTTGACTCTTTTAGTGATGTCACTTGTTTACAGATGGTTTTGATTCAACTTCTGCTGCTGGCCTTCTGGAGCCCTTGTCAGATGTAGTGGTTACACCACCAGGGACTAACACATCAGTTGAACACACAGACCTGCAAACAGATCTTTTGAGACAAAAGCTACAGAAATGTGATGACCAAATTGAAAATTTGAAAACAAGTCAGTCTCTTGTGTCTGTGATTTGGAATGCTTTAAGGAGCTACGTGTCAGACAGTAGTGCCAACAAAGAAGATATGCTGGTAAAGTGTCTGTGCAGGATGGAAGCAGAGCATCAGACCATTGCTGTATTGAAGAATTATAATAACAGACCTCTTCCTGTGGTTTACCGAGTTCATCCTTTACATCTTCCGTCATCAAAACTTGAAAGAAAAAGTGAAGATAATTTGTTATTACATCCTTATAATGTGTTTGTCAGAAGATGTTGTATGCCAAGTGTGGATACTGATTATGTAAATAGTAGAAAAGGTGTATTAACTTGTAAGTTGATCAGAGTTTCTGACCCTTCAGGCTTTAAAGCCTCTCGTAGTAAACATGGGAGTAAAAATGATGAATCTCATATGCACGAGAATTCCACGGTATCTTCATTAGGAACTGTTTCTGCAAGTGTTCATGTGCTGTTGTATGTTATTGAGGATATTTACATGAGCCTCTCTGACAGTTTTAAAGAATATCTGGATAAAGTGACAGTAAATAAAGAAATTGGACATGACAGCTTATTGGTGTCTGCTGTTACAAGATCAGTTTTGGGTGTGGAGATTGGTGAAAGAGTGAATTTGGAAGTAGTTGACAGTGCAGCAATGCCTCTTCTCTCTGAAATACAAATTACTCCACTGGGGAATTGGGTATGTGTGTGACTGATCAATCACTTTATTTTAAATCATTTTATTTGACCTATTAAAACCCAAATTCAAATTTATTTGAGACTTAATCCTTTGGGTTCATTGTTAAGGTGGTCTTGACAGTAAATTTTATTCCATTAGATCTAATGTCAAGTTCGAATTGACACACATTTTCAATGATTTTTTCTCTTATGTGAAAACTGCTGCCATCTGTTTTAAATTTGTGGTATGCATTTTTTATTAATATTATTTTTGTTTTAATGTACTTGTTGAATCCTGATGATGGACAGAGCTCAACAAATCTTCAGTGAGGACTACAGTATCTCTGGAGGTCTATTTTGAGCTTCTTCTTATTATGAATGAAAAATATTTCTTGATTTGCAATTGCTAGAACTGATTTTGTCTTGCAGACCTGTTTCAGCTTATGGTGAAACCAAAAGCCTTCCACTTAAAACTACTTATTGATCTTCAGAAAAATATAACTCATAAGTATCAAATTGCATGAAATCTTGTTTATTCAGAGTGATATAATTATATATAGACAGATGAATATGGTGAAGCTAAAAGGTGTGTTAATATAAAGAACACAGTTTATGCTATTGACATGTTGCTCATATTATGCATCTGATGTCTCTTCTAGGAAAATAGTACCAAAGAATTAGAAACCTTATGTAGGTCTTACATAGCTGAACAAGTGAAAACACATTGTCTGCTCATCAATTCTGAATCATTTCTGCCTCTACAAGCAACTTCATCTAGTACAACCCATGTCTTAGTCAGCCTGTTACCTGCTGGGGTAGAATATGTTATTCTGTATCCAGACATTGTCAGAAAGTGCAAGTTCAGAGTGAAGGAAAACACTTCACATTTGATATATCCAAGTGCTGATAAAGAGTTGGGTAATAATGATGCCCACAGTGTTCAATTTGGGTTAGTATATATTTCTGTTGTAAGTGATAATATGAGGCATGTATCAATTCAGTTTACTCTGAGAAATGAAACATCTCTTCAAGTGTAGATTCTTGTATACCCTCATACTGCTTCTATTAATTTGTGAATGAGGAAGGAATGTACAGGATGTTTTCTTTTAAAATTTTATAACTTTGTTGCCTTAAAAATGTTACACAGTTTTGGATTTACCTATGCGTGCTTCACATTTTAATATTTTAAAACATAAAAATGCTTGTTTCTTAAATGGTGAAAGAGTTCATGAAAATTTCAGTGAGACAGCTAAACAGAGAATAAGTTTAGTGTGAGATTCTGTGTGTTTGACTATCATGAAAGTCATATAAATCTTTTTGTTAAAATAGGAGTTTCTGAATATTTCTGTATTAAGCTGTAGTTATATTACTGCCAGTTTAATACATTTTACATCTAGTTGATGCAATCAATCTATTTTGTAATTATTTTAGTGTTATTTTATGTCCCTTATTTAGTAACAACTTCCAGAAACTTGTATCTGAAGGAATAACAACCTTGGAAATGAGTTTGCATCTTACACCTCTTGTTACAAAACTTTTACCATTCAGGACAAACTTGACATCAGATAATATCCTTATTGTTGGTAAGTCCTAAGATTTTATTACTGTAACAGTGTAATTATTACATTATAGAAGATTTTTGTTAGAATTTCTTTAAGACAGCGTATTGTATATGCTGAGGTGGCAATGTAAAATACCTGGGGAATTTGAATGTCGTTCACTGACGTATTAATATGTGATAATGTAAGATGATTTAACAGATGTAACTAAACGAGAGTGCCCAGTGTGAAATAGGTAAGAGGAAGCTAGCAAAAGGTTACCATCATAAGCCTTGGAAGCTTTCATTTTTAGGCTGAGAGTAATAGTGACCTGTTCAAAATGGAATGCCACAGGACCAAGAAAATTTTCTGTTTTGCTCAGTGTTCCAGTTTATAAAGGTTTTTATGCACTACAGACAAGTGAGTACACTTTACTTATCCACAGTGTATATCAGCATTTCTTACAGAATTAATTAAAGTATAACAAAGAAAATTTTGCTTCTAAATACATCACCATTTATTATTGGTGCAATCAAATCAGAATATGAGATGGGCAGGGTATATGGAATGTATGGGAAGATAATAAACACATAACAGTTATGGTTGGAAAAATATGAATAGAGACCTAGTAATAAATGGGAAGATGATATTAAGGTGAATCTTAAAGAAACAGTATGAAGGGGTGTGTGTTGGAATCAACTGGCTCATGATAGGTACCAGCGCTGGTCTGTTGTGAACGAGGTAATGAATCTTTTGGTTCTTAAGATGAGACATTGACCAGCTGAGTGAATATTGGTTTCTCAAGAGGGACTCAGTTTCATGGAGTAAGTTACTGAAATATAATTGTGAAGTTGTAACTGTTTGTAAGCATTCATGCATTAATCCATTCACACATACAGTTATTATACATGCATGATGGGAACATACATGAACTTTAAAAATTTGTAATTGCTAGAAAAAGAAGCACATGTGTATATGTAATGGATATACTAAATTTGTGTGTGGAATGTGAGTCAATTGCTTGATCATTGATTGTTAAAGATGTACTCATTCATCAGTGAATCAATTCATAGAAATTTATTTATTATGATATATGATAATTTATATCTTGATTTTCTCAGAGTTTGAAAATTGGTACAAATCTTATAAATGTTGATTGTTCTGCAGGACCTGCTGGCTCAGGGAAAACAACTCTTGCCAGAACAATATGCAAAGAACTGGGAAAACCTCCGTACTTTGTACATTCTATTGAAATACAGTGTAAACACTTGAAAGGTATGTTGCATGTTTTGTTTAGATAGATCTGATGTGATCTAGGTCCAGATATCTTCCTGAACACCTTGTTTTCAAACACTTGTAATTTCCATTCTTCATCCAAGGTAAGAGACCATGTTTTTCTCAACCTTACAAGACAATGGATAATATGATAAACAAATTAAAATGATATTTAGTTACTGCACATTGAATGTTTATTGTTATTGTTTTGCTTATTACATAATGATAATTCATGACAAGAAGAAATGTGTGTATTGTTTGTAATAAAAACCTCACTGAGAAAATTATCCTTAAACGCTTACGTTTAAAATGATTAATAAGAAAAAGGGCATCAAGATATTGCCTGGTGAACATAATGTAAGTAACTTGGAGTTTAAGTTTATTTTTTCAAATAGCAGGATAATATATTATTATGATAGGTTTGAAGTTTCATGAAGCTGGTTTCTTGTCATTTATCTAAGTCAATAATATGTTATTTCACAAAGAATTTGTTTGTTTCTCTGAAATGTTGGCATCTGAATACAAGTTAACATGGCATTACACCCTATAAGACCAACATTGACATCTTCACTGCTGTGGGATCCTTCAAATCTTATATGTTTGTTAAACTTCAGTATTGATTCTCAGTCTTCTCACAACAGTTTACAATAGGTAAATTTTCCCTTGGGTTCATTATTTATCTCATGAAATAAATAACACACTTAAGGGGAAAGTTATTTATTGTAAATTGTTGTGTGAAGCCTGAGAATCAATATTGAAGTCTTTTGGATCCACAACATGACAGTGAAATACAATCTGATGTTTGTGTTGTGTTAGTGAGTTGAAAACTAAAAACGTTTGTGGTTAATGACATCATTGATATAGTGATCATGAAATTAAATGCAAAAGATGTTAAAGCAGAACAACATTTTGAAGCTTTCTGTCTTCTGGGTTATTGCGCTGTGTAGTCCGTCATCAGGGTGTTGAATATTCATCACTCTGATGACAGAGGCAGTATGACCTCTGAAACGTTGGTAACCATCGACCAGACTACACAGCGCAACAACCCAGAAGACAGAATCTTCATACTCACCGCTGTGAAAACCTCAAATCTTACACAGAACAACATTTTATTTATAACCTTTATAATTTCTGCCAGGTAAGAAAATGGAAACATTACAGAAGCTTATGTCTCAGTGGTTGTGTGAATGCACTTACTGCCATCCAGCAATTCTCATGTTAGATGACCTGGATTCAATTGCTGGTACAGGAAGTTCAGCTCCAGGACAATTAATGTCTGAAGAAAGTAACTACTACACTAGGTAATATTATATTCAGTCCAGTTTCCTTTACCATAATGCCCGTTTCATCTGTGGTCATCTGGGTTGTAAGATACCTTGTAGTTTTGCAGATTGTTATCTATGTTTCAAAGTAATCTGTCATCTCCATCATCAGTGTAAAGGTTTTAATTGAAGATGTAGTCAATGGGATCCTTACAACACTGGTAACAACTTAAATGGCATCATAAACCAAAAGACCATATTCAGAATTTTCACTGCCATGAAAACCTCAGATTTGATAGATGATGACCAACCTAGAAGCAATGGTAAAACATGAAAAATTATCAGCTTGCAGATTCCCACAAAATATTTTGAATAGGTGGAAGAATTACTTTTGCCAGCTGTGCATGGGGATAATGATGTGAGGCAGACTGAAGTACATACAGTTGGGTCATTAGTACCTGAGGTTCAGATTTCTGTTGAAAAGTTATAAATATCAGGCGCTGATCAAGTTCTGGCAGAACTATATTGAGGCAAGCGGCAATACATTATGTTCTGAGATCCACAAGCTTATTAACTGTATTTGGAATAAGGAAGAATTGCCGGAGAAGTAGAAGAATTCAATTACTGTAGCTATGATGTGAAGGGTTGCAAAACTGATTAGTTATTGTTGAGGAATATTGCTGCTACCACCTATATATACAAATTTTATGCAGCATTCTTCTGTCAACATTGTCATATGTAGACAAAAGTACTTAGTCCGGATTTTGACATAATTGATCAATCTGCATCCTTCAGGTACTGAAGAGAAAATGGGAATATAATTGGAGACTGTACACCAGCTATGTGTGGTCTTCACAGTAGCCTGTGATTCAGTTAGGAGGGAAGTATTGTATAACATTGAATTCAGTTTTAGTAATGCTACTAGTTAGGCTAAATAAAACATGTTTAAATGAAATCTATAGTAAAATCCATATATGTAAACATTTATCTGATGCTTTTTCTGTTATGCTTTATCTCTTTTGCTTTTCAGTTTTGCTTTAGATTCTTTCTTTCCTGATGGCATATTCTAAAGTTTAGAATATGCCATCAGGAAAGAACAAGAAAACAAAGAGGGATTGGAAATTAATGGGACACAACTTGTGGTCTATGTTGATGGTATTAATATACTGGTTGAAAACAAATATAAAGTGAAACACTGAAGCTATGTTAGATGCTAGTAAGGAAGGTTGTGTAGCAATTAACGCAGAGAAAACTAAGTGCATTTTAATGTCTTGTCACCAGACTACAGGACAGTATTATTATATAAAGGAAGCTAATAAATTATTTGAAAATGTGGCAAAGTTAACATTTTTGAATGATGTTAAATCAAAACACCATTCATTAAGGAATTAAGAACAGACTAATTGTGGGGAATGATTGGTGCCGTTCAATTTGGATTTTTTGTCTTCCTGTCTGCTGTATGAAAACATAAACATTAAAATATACAGAACTGTAATTCTACCATTTGTTATGCATTCTTTGCATGAAGTGCATAGGGGAATGCATTGTGGTCTGTTCTAGTCTGTCCAGTTAATTCTACTTGAGATACAATGGTCAGATTAATGAAATATCCTGTGAGTGATAATAAAATGATAGAGGAATGAAGAAATTCCTGAGGTTGACATTGAGGTGCTGCATCCTGGTGGTGAAAGTGAAAATTTCAAGGTTTAAATGTATTTATTTGTAGTGATTACCATTGGCAATTATTGTTATGTGTTCTATGAATGTTTGCTGTGGTTACTGTGATAATTGCGGTTTGTATGTGGGAATTTGCTGAAATGTTTGTGTATGTTAATATTGTTTTTGTTGGAGCAGGTTATGTTAGGTCAGGTTAAGACATGAAGTAGGATTTTAGTTTCTCATGGTGGTGAGTCTGAAGATGGTTATCTTCTGGGTTGTAGTGCCATGTAGTCTGGGTAGAAGTTTACCAATGTTTCAGAGGTCCTTGCTGTTGTATCTGAAAATGGGACAGGTTTGCAGGGCAAATGAATCCCTTGGGAAGTAAGTTGGTGTGTCCATTAGTTTGTTCCTGTTAACTTTGTCAAATGCTTTTTTAAAGTCTATAAAGGACAAGCAAGTTTCATTATTGAACTCTGTGTTTTTCAATAAGTTTTAGTGAAATTTAGCCACCACAGTATGATCACTCTTTGCAAAATCCATTGTGCTCTTCCCCAATCAGACTTTGATAGAATTTTGTTAGTTTATTCTTTGTAATACTTGTGTAAATTTTATAACCAGCATTCAGGGAACTAATTCCTCTATAGTGTCCATGACTTTTTATATTACCTTTTTTATGGAGTGGTACCATGACTGCTTTTTGCCAACATTTTGAGGACATACTATAGTTCCATATATTGTTTATAAGTTTGAGAAATTAGGTAGTAAATAATTTTCCAGCATATTTAAAGATATCTCCATTCAATCCATCTTCTCCAGGGGCTTTATGATTTTTTATTCTTGTTAGGACTGAATTTAATTCTACTTCACCAGATATCAGGGTGATGAAACCAAGGATTGTGACATGGGCAGGGCATGTAGCTTGTATGTTTGGAGATGAGAAGAGCACACAAAATTTTAATTGGAGAAACTGAAGAGATGACACAACTTTGAAGACCCAGGCAAACATAGGTGGGTGGAAATATTAAAATGGGTCTTTGGGTAAGGATGGAATTTATATATCTCAAGTTAAGGACCAATGCTCTTGTTAACATGGTAATGAACCACCAGGTTCCATAAAATGCAGGAATTTCTTGACTAGCTGCTAGCTTCTCAGGTATTCTGCCCCATGGTGTTGGGGGGGGAAATTATTATGATATACATGAGTCCACACCACACATTCAACTTTGAATTATCATGGTGATGTGACACTTTTTTAAACTCCAAATTCTGCGTCTGTGACAGCTTACTGCAATGGTGTTGTTCCGTGAATGCACACTGCATTGCATTGCTTGGCATGACAATACTTTGTGTGCTTAAACATTCAGTGTTGCTGTCTGTGATGTTCTATTTCCTTTGGGTCAATTAGAATGTTCTTTAAACACCAAAGTTCTTTCTAGGGTGCTATATATATTTGCTTTTGGTTTGATGATTATTGCAGCTGGACACACAAAATTGGAGGTTATAAACAAGTCTGCAAATTTTGCAGGAAGCTTTCCTTTATTTGTTATGGCAAATAAATCACATGATTGCATGAACTTTATTTTCCAGCTCCTTTGTTCAATTCTCATTTTGTTACATTGCAGAGTTGGTGAAAAGCTAAGTGAACTTCTAGAAGAGTTCCAGTTCTCAAATTCTGTATCAGTCATAGCTACAGCCCCATCTGTTTTGAAAATAAACTCCTCCTTTTTAGTGCCACGTGGTCAACACATCTTCAAAACTGTGTTGGAAATTCCAGAGTTGAATAAGGTCAATTATTATATTATTTTATTTAATGCCAATCTCTATTTATCAGAGCTCATGTGAATTTTGCCCAGCATGAAGAAATGAGATTGTTGCACTTGTCAACATGTTCTCATTTTAACATAATATTAGAATAAAAATAACAAGTTTAAATTGGTTTGAGGCTTTTATCTGTACTGTGAAAGGAAGGACAGATTTATGGTGTTACCATGTCAGTATGTTGTTCCACATATCTGTCCTCCCTAATAAATGTGAACCAATTGATGGATTTTATTCAGACTTGGAATGAAAATCATGCCACTAGAGGCCATTACATTGTTGTGCCTTTGAATTTCTGTGTGAAATAATGTCAGGTGTGCAAAATCTGTACTTGGCATTTGGTTTGATTGTAATATAATGAACCGGGTTTGCTATTCATGTGAAATTTTGTGCTAAGATAGATCACAAATTGTCTATGAAACACATTTTATAGATTTACAATAACAAATACAGATACAACAAAATTCAGACAAATTTCAAATGGTTGGAATCTGCACTAGAAGAAAGTATGTGCAGAAATGAATCACTATTTTGTATAATTATTAATTTATATAGTCTTGCCATATAAATTGAAGTATTTGAAGAAAGTTCTTCCCAGAACGTATTGTTTGTATTGTAATAGTGCATAAGAAATAAATTATCAGAATTATTGTTGTAGTTCTTTACAAATTTGTATTTATATGCTTGCAGGGTGACAGGGCAGACATTTTGAATAACATAATTTCACAACGGAGTAATGTGACTGCTAATGGTGCTGTTCCACTGGACTGGAGCTCAATAACTTGCAGATCAGAAGGCTATGTTGTACAGGACTTGGTGGATCTAGCTGACAAGGCCATTTTTGAATCTTACAAGAGAACAGGTATCTAATTAAGTAACTCAGTGGAACATAGTTTTTGAGAAGATGATAGTTGTTTAGCTGGTTAAGACATTCTGTAACATTTTGTGACATGCTGATGTTTTTATGATGAGAAATTTTTGCCTCCTATCCAACACTCAAATATGTCTTGTCATATGTGACTGCTTATTCAGTATTTGCACAGCTACCTTCCATATCTGGAGGCCTTCTGCACCTGCAGCTTGAGGGTATTCCATGCTTTAGTGACCTATGTAACATGTATCAGTGATGCTGTAATGAAGTTGCTGTAATAGATTGATTCCTCTGAGGATATCACTTATGAATGAACAAATTTTGTCTGACCTTTTTGACTAATTTGTAAATGGTCATTTGTGCAATAGATACAGTTCTATAATAATATTTTGTTGATATAACTAATTAAGTATAAAAATAACTACACAATTGCAGAACTGTAATGATTTAATTATTTAGACTATTTCATATATGACACATGGCATTGTATGAATGTGTGCTGTGTGGTGAAAATTATGTAATAAATTTAGGAAGGATGTACCCTTGGAAATTATGTAAAGATATGGAGTTTCCCTTAAATTCTTCCTTGTTAGTTATGTCATTAGGCTGTGCACTAGCTAGTAATCATCCTGTTGATAACATTTAGACTTGTACAACATTTTTCCTCTCACATTTCAGTACAATGTCCTTACATTTAAAATTAAAATATATAAACATTTGACCCACATAAAGTGGAAATGCCTTTGGAAGAAGACGACCATGACTGTTATGATAAGCCTAAACTATATTAATATGTATTTACGTAGCATCCCTTGTCCATAAATCCTGGGACCTAAGGCTTTTCTGATGTAATGATTTTCTGAGTTCTGGATCCTTATGCAGAGGAATTTTAATACAGATAAAATAAATAATAAAAAATGTGCAGAAGCCCACAACTTATGCCGCCCACTGACAAAGCAAGTACAGACAAGGAAACTACCTTCGACTAATGTTAAAAAGACTATTGATGGGGGTGCTGCTTGCACATGGTGATTAGTTGAAGAACCACAAAGCACTAGTTTTAAACATGACAAGTGTAGCAATATGCCACCTTAAAAAGTGACCAGGAACAAATATAGACTTTAGGTCCTTCTGGATTTTGGGATGCTGGATACAGAGTCTGACTGTGTGTGGATATGTGTTTATAAATATATACACTGAACATCATGGCCAAGTGGTTAGCACTCCTTCATATTTTGGTGGTCTTGATTTGAAATCTGAGCCTAGAGTTTGGTTATCCTGAGAGTTGTGATTTTCCTCAGTCCCTTCATGCAAATGACCGGTTAGTACTTCAAATCAGGACTTCCATATCCTTTTCTATTCATTATTCGTAGGTCATAATTTGACATTTTATAGTCTTTATCCTTTGACTATAATATCCATTAGGAACACCATCAAGCAGATTAGTAATATGAACTGGACACCTACAATGACACAGGGTTTATTAAGAAACTACAATGTAAAGAGATAACTAAACCCAACAAAAGAGTCCAGTGGTCATTAGTGGACATTTTTGGTTTTAATGGGCAAAGTTCGGTAAAACCAAAAATGTCTGCTAATGCCTCATGTCCAGAACAATTTTGACAATACCATATGATGTGTGTTAAATCAAAAAATCTGTTAAATTGAGGTCCATTAAAAGAGGGTTTACTCTGTTTAGAGCTGCAAACAAAGAATGGTTCTGTTTTGTGAGGTGGAATCTTTAGTAGCATGGGAAGAGTTATTTGTTTTAATGCGATATGAATAATAATTTTTTATTCAATAATGTATGCAGTTATTTTGGTTTTGTTTTAAATTTTTTGCTGTAGTTAAATGAACAGGGTGTTGGTTTGTATTGTGCAATGATAAGATTATTGTAGACATATTCTTAGTGGGAATACAGTTCCCAGTTTCTTTAGCTCTTGTACTAGCCATTGGTCACCAAATAACTGATTTTTTCACCATGCTGAATTTTTAAACTTGTAAGCACCCCTCTTTGTAGATCATGCTCATGCCTGCTGCAGTTTTGTAGTTGTCTTCATTATTATTATTTGTAATATTAAACAAATTTTGGAAGAAAATTAATTGAATTAAACATTTTTCTTGTAGTATTTTGTAGTGTTACTCCTACTTGATAAAGCTCCTGATATAAATCAGGTGTTTTATGTGAATGACCTTGTTAATGCTTCTGAGCACCTGCCTTTATTCACTATCAGTGTCAGTATAATATTGCACTTATCTGTTACAGTGTCTACTCAAGAATGTGAACGTGCTTTGACTCTGCAACTAGACAATAATGACTTTGAAGAAGCCTTGAATAAGAGCGTACCTTTATTACAACGAGGACTAGAACTCTTTCATGGTAGTGTCCACTCTTGGGATGATATTGGAGGATTGGCAGAAGTAAAGAAGATCCTTATTGAAGTTTTGCAGTGGCCTTCACAAGTAAATATGAACTTATCAAGTTTGTTTTTTTAAGATTGCAGTTTTGAGACTAAAATTATTGTCATATTTTGAAATGTCTTGGTGATTTTACTCAGATATGTTACTTCTTGTATTAACTACTTCCCTTTTGTCCAGAATTAACTTGGGTTGAATATTTTGCTCTGATTATATTATATCAGGCAAATTGAAATGTAAACCTTTTAAGATAGTAAAAATGTGTTTAAATGAAACCTATAGTAAAGTCTGTATAAACATTTGTTGGATGCATGTTCTATTCATAATGGTTTGAACCAAGGCAGTGTTTTATTACCATTGCTCTTTAGCTTTGCTTTAGAAGGTCCAAGAAATCAAAGAGGGAATGAAACTGAATGGGTCACATCAGGTTCTGGTCAAGAAAGTTGGTTTAGAAGTAAACCTGGGGAAAACAAGTACACGTTTATGTCTCGTCACCAGACTGCAGGACAGTCATGTGAAGGTTGTTAATGAATCATTTGACAATACGGAAGAGTAAAAATATTTGTGAATGGTGTTATCAAATTAGAATTGGATTTATGAAGACTAAATTTAGGGAATGAATGCTTGCTACCAGAATATTTTGTCTTCCTATCTGATACCTAAAAACATAAAGATAAAAATGTTCAAAAGTGTAATTTTAGCTGTTGTTTTGTGTTTGTGTGAAACATGGTGTAGTATTGACTTATCGTCATCGTCATCATGTTGCTGCTTGCACTGAATATTATGTTGTGCAAGAGTGATTATCACTCCTGTTGCATATTTGGGAAGTCCTGAGTTAAAGTGTCAGCCCAGAGGCTGGCTGTCCGGAATTTAGTTTTTTGTTTCCCTCAGTCCTTGTAGACAAGTGCTGGGATAGCACCTTACATTAGGCCATGACCTCTTCCTTCCAATTCACCATTTGTGAATCTTCTATTGTTTGATGCTGTATAGTGTGAGCTACTGATATTAACTTATTTACCAGATACCATTATAGGTATGAATCTTAATGTTAATGCAATAATACGAGCAGAAATTTCAATAGTTAGAGCATTTATATAGTGTACTTAATGTTCAAATCAAACTTTGTTAAATGTTTTAAAAAGTGCTTGTTTAGAACTTTATATAACACACAAACTTACAGAACATCTAAAAGTTTACTATACTTATATAGAAACTACTAATTTAATAAGCTAGAGATACAGTGTGCTATATGTCCTCTCCTTCTTGTATTTTACTCTTTTCTGATGGTCTGTTCATCTTCTTTCAAACAAAAGACTATGTATATATATATATACAAAGGTAGGTCAATGCAGTCAACTTCCTTATTTATGGGTTATATTTTCTTGAAATTGTAATATCTAGCAATTAAGTTACAATAAAACTTCTGTGAGTGTCTTATTGTCCTCTTAGGAACTTTGACCATCTAGGAACAGAGAAAACCTTTTTGATTGATTTACAGTAGGATGAACTGTTATGTAAAGAACTTACATATTACAAATTTTAAATTTTTGGGTCCTGTGAGTTTTGCTAGATGGGGGCTTTGATTCCAAACTTTATGACTGAATGTTTTTATTGATATTGTGTTCTTTGGTTTCAGTATCCTGAAATATTTGAGAATGCTCCACTGCGTATTCAGTCAGGTGTGCTGTTGTATGGAGCCCCAGGTACTGGGAAAACCCTCCTTGCTGGTGCAGTGGCAAAGGAATGTGGCCTCAAATTTATCAGCATTAAGGTGCTCTGTGATGGCTTTCTTTAGTTCAAGACTGTTATTTTTTAAGTAGTATAATAGATTCACAGATGCTACTAGAAGGCTAGGTATGTAGGTATTGTTCATACATATGCAGACAGAGGGACATTGCATACAGTGACAGTCCATTCTGACCTAGAAGGTATCAAATGTAACATGGTGGATTAAAATATGTTGAAAGTGATAGAATATCACAAAATCAGAAGGAAGTTGTGCAGGGTGTTTTAGCTTTGTAGTTTAATACAGTGAAACCTCTATCCATCGTTCCCGGAACTATCGTTTTCCCGGATGCATCGTCCGTTTTGTTCGGTCCCGAATACATCCCATATAAAATAATGTTACATTTTCCCGCTTCTATCGTTCCTCGAACTATCGTTTTATCGCATCGATCGTTCAAAAATCTTAGTCCCGGCCCACAATTTTCCCGCAATGATCGTTTCTGAGAAATTAAAATGCTGGGTTTTGAGATAAATTAATACCGAAAGACGCAGAATGTTTTTGGAATACACAGTAGCGGTAACCTGTTATGTCGCCCAACCAGCACAGATCCTTTTGGAATGAGGGGACAGTGGTGCAGGGGTGATAGTTGGAGTGAATGGCGGTGCTCATTGTCAGAAATTTTACGATTTTAATTAGGGTGCACTCATATTTAGTTCCAGCGATGCCAAATGGCATGTGCACTGTGAATTTCTTCACAAATGCTTTTATTACAAGTACAAAGGAAAGGCGAAAGTGCTGCTGTGGATGTGGAAATAACGGAGCTGTGGCTCGAGAGACTGCCAACACTGCTGGAGGGATATGAGCCGCGGGACATTTATAATGCGGATGAGACCGGACTTTTCTACAACGCCCTCCCGGATAGGACTCTGGCATTGAAAGGTGAATCTTGCCACGGGGGAATACGTGCAAAACACCGAATTACTGTTCTTCTGTGTGTTAACAGTGACGCTAGTGACAAACGGGTTCCGATTGTAGTTGGAAAATCACGAAAACCGCGTTGTTTCAAAAACATGAAAAAACTTCCGGTGAAATATCACGCCAACAAAAAGGCTTGGATGACAACAGACATCTTTACGGCGTTTTTAAGTTCTCTAGATGCCTCCATGGGCGCACAAGGCAGAAAGATTTTGCTGTTTGTTGATAATTGTGCCGCTCATCCGAAGGACACGACATTTCTACGAAATGTGAAAGTCGTGCAGTATCCAGCAAATTGCACGAGCGTCTTGCAACCGCTTGATTTGGGCATCATAAAATCTTTCAAGCAGTTGTATAGAAAGCGCCTTGTGCAAACAGCTGTATGTGCAATGGATGCTGGGAAGGATGTCAACATGAAAATTGACGTGCTACAAGCAATTCATTTCACAGTGGCAGCTTGGCGGCATGTCTCCCAACCAACTGTTCTGAATTGTTTTCACAAAGGTGGCTACGGGTGTGAACTTCGCGCAGAAGCAGACTCTAACGTCAGTGTGGATGAGCATGATGGCTTTCACGAAGACTGGAATAGATTTGGCGCCGTGAAAGACGTGGTTAAATTTGGTGACTACGCGGCAGTAGACAGCGAGCTTGCTACATGCGGAGTCGACACGATTGATGAGTTGTGTGACGATCGCGAAAGGGGTGGGAGCGGTGAGGAAGACGACGAATGCGAGCCCGAAGCTGTGCCGAGTTTTGCCGAAGCACACGCTGCATTGGCAAAAGTGAAGTCGTTCTTTTATGCCCATAATATTAGCGAACGTGACGAGGAAAACATTTTGAACGTGGAAAGTACTCTGTTTGGTCTAAAACGTAAAGTTTCGACAAACCAGTTGTCCATTAAAGACTTTTTTGGTAAAAAGAAGTAACTTTGAAAGAGAAACATTGTTTTTTTAAAAAATTTTAATGCTTTCCCGCATCTATCGTTTTCCCGCATCTATCGTTTTTATTTCCCACCCCCGCCGAAAACGATGCATCGAGGTTTCACTGTATTTACATTTGTAGGCCTTGGTAACAGAATTCCTTTCATTTTTTATTTATGCCTGTACTGAAATTAATATATTTTATAAAATTTGCAAATTATGTTATTTCTACAGACTTGAAACCCAAATTATGGGGAAAATATTTGGAATGTTGAGAATGAATAAAATGGGAAATAGAGAACATTCCTTAACAAGGAAATTTGTAGTTTATACTCTTGCTATTTGAATACAGTGAAACCTCGATGCATCGTTTTCGGCGGGGGTGGGAAATAAAAACGATGAATGCGGGAAAACGATAGATGCGGGAAAGCATTAAAAGTTTTAAAAAAAACAATGTTTCTCTTTCAAAGTTACTTCTTTTTACCAAAAAAGTCTTTAATGGACAACTGGTTTGTCGAAACTTTACGTTTTAGACCAAACAGAGCACTTTCCACGTTCAAAATGTTTTCCTCGTCACGTTCACTAATATTAAGCACATAAAAGAACGACTTCACTTTCGCCAATGCAGCCTGTGCTTCGGCAAAACTCGGCAAAGCTTCGGGCTCGCATTCGTCGTCTTCCTCTTCCTCACCACTCCCACCCTCTTCGCGAACAATAACAGGAAGAATGGAAATACTATTACTGCCGAACTCAACGAAACGTAGCTGTAGAAGACCCTGAACCGCTGGAAACGAGATTAACCAGAAGAATGAAAAGTGCCGCCAGCCTTTCCTTTGTACTTATAATAAAAGCATTTGTGAAGAAATTCACACTGCACATGCCATCTGGCATCACTGGAACGAAATATGAGTGCACCCTAATTAAAATCGTAAAATTTCTGACAATGAGCACCGCCATTCACTCCAACTATCACCCCTGCACCGCTGACCCCTCATTCCAAAGAATGTGCTGGTTGGGCGACATAACAGGTTACCACTACTGTGTATTCCAAAAACATTGTGCGTCTTTCCGTATTAATTTATCTCAAAACCCAGCATTTTAAGTTCTCAGAAACGATCATTGCGGGAAAATTGTGGGCCGGGACTAAGATTTTTGAACGATCGATGCGATAAAACGATAGTTCGAGGAACGATAGAAGCGGGAAAATGTAACATTATTTTATATGGGATATATTCGGGACCGAACAAAACGGACGATGCATCCGGGAAAACGATAGTTCCGGGAACGATGGATAGAGGTTTCACTGTAGTAACTTTGTGGAAATGAGACAGTTTTTTCCAGAATGTTAGTGGCGAAAGCTTTAAAAGCAACAACTTTGAAGACTAAGGCAGAGATGGGGTGGGATGGATCTTGAAGAAATGGGAGTTTTTATGTTAGTAGTGCTGAACTTTTGAATGTGGCAACAAAGAATCAGTTGTATTATGTTAATCACATTTTGTACAATTGAATAAAATTTTTGGATATTATCCATCGTCTAGTAAATATAAAACGTAAAACGACGTTTCGGAGATGGGACTCTATCTCCGGAGATAGGGATTAGCTCTATCTAGTGGGCCCAACTGTGTAGGAACCTGAAGACGGAGATAGAGTCCCATCTCCGAAACGTCGTTTTACGTTTTATATTTACTAGACGATGGATAATATCCAAAAATTTTATTCAATTGACTCTTCACCATCGTCAAGAAGTTTTAGATTTGATATACATTTTGTACAGTGGACCATTCCAACAGTGTGTCAGTGTCAATGTTTTCTCTCTTACTTTTGCAGCAGATCACCACAGGTAATCTTAATTCCTAAACCATACTAGCTAATTTACCAATGAAGGTGTCCCAGATTTATCTTGTAGCTCAACAACTTGATGTAACAAGGCACAAACCTAGACACCTGGGGCAGTATGCCCTGAGATATTTATATTCATATCTGATTAATTATCATCTTCCTGTGCTTTGAGATTAACCAGGTGTCTAGAGGCAGACAGCCTGTGTGGAGCAGCTTTACATCATGAGCATCCATCATGTGGAAGTTGTACTTTCTTATAAATTAGTTTTCTTTTGAATGCCTATGATGTAGAAAGTAAGCAGATGTGAGAAATCAGTAATCTGTATAATTATTTCCTTTTAGTTAATGTTCGTAGGTAGTTTAAGGTTTGCTATATTGAGGAGTCTGTCCCGGGCATGACGTTAAACTGCGTCCACAGACTGAGTGACCACCGGTGTAAGTGGTCCCCCTCTACCAAGTGCTTCGGAGGGTGGAGGTTCAGGGCACCCTCATGCCCTTGGGGTGAGAAATCACCTCTAAAGGCGGATGAACCCGGATGGGTCAACGGCATAGGATGCGGAAGGAAAGGGGAATCCACCGCATTAAAGATCCTCGGGATTTCCCAAGTATCAGCAGCTCAAGAGCTGCTGCCAACCAATCCTAGGATTGATTACGAAAGAAGAAGATATTGAGGAGTAGCCTGTCATTATACATTTTGTTTTTTGTGTGTATGTGTGATTCTTGTCTCATGTTTGTAGTTAAGTGTTTGTCTTACACCTGTAATGAACAGTAAAACATTACAACTGGCATAAAGACATTTTGTAAACACCACGTGGATTAAGAGGTTTCTTCTTCTCTTTGTGCTT
This sequence comes from Zootermopsis nevadensis, assembly GCF_977971745.1. Lineage (NCBI taxonomy): Eukaryota > Metazoa > Arthropoda > Insecta > Blattodea > Termopsidae > Zootermopsis > Zootermopsis nevadensis. The sequence continues at coordinate 5,062,389 of NW_028259153.1, read as the reverse complement.
TGTTATAATAGTGTAATTATGTAACATAATGCAATATAATGTAATCTGTTTGTAGGGTCCAGAGCTGCTGTCAAAATATATTGGTGCAAGTGAAGAGGCAGTAAGAAATATATTTCAAAAGTAAGACCATCAAATGAATTTGTACTACCAGAGATGGAAAATTTCTTTGTATCCGGGTACTTGAACATTTTGTCCTTAGAACTGCGGCAATCTCTAACTAAGACGTTTAAAATGTATTAATTTACATGTAATTAATTTTTGTTTTTCTTTAATTTTTTTGGCTGGCAACTAGTCTTTCAAGGAATTCTTCAATTTCTGTACCTTTGGGGTCTGCAACTGTTTTTTAAAGTCTTTGCATTATTACCAACTTATTATCACTATTACTGATTCTTTGCAGCATGTTGTTTGTAAACAAGCAGTCTTCTGGTAATAATCAAAATATTCCCATTAATACTGTCATTAATTCTAACTGCTGGCTGTCACTATGACTAGTTATTTCCAACCAGATCAAAATCACTGTACAATTAATCCCATGTTTAATTGAATCAAGGCACAAGCATGCTACTTACTACTTCCTCTATCTTTGGCATGATTTATTTCAGTTGATAAAGCAAAGCATGTTCGTTGTTGACAGTAATTTAAAAAATTATGAAAACTGTATGTATGTAAGGGCAGGATTGAGGAGGATGTGTTTGTAGCATTGATAAGTTTTCAAATGAAGGTTAGTATAGCGTAAAAGTAGCTGAGAAGGTTGGTGTTATGGTAATGTCATAGACTTTTATTTGCTGGGTACCTGGCTTAAATCTTGGTTGTCTTACTGTTTGTCTTGATCAAAATTGTTATTATTTACCTCAGGATTCACAAATGAATGCTGAATTAGTACAATGAAGTATGTTATGACCATCCCTTTATGCTATTCATTATTATTTTACCATATCATACAATGATAAATACCTGCAGTTGAAGCATTGTAATTAAATAAGCTAAGGATGCAGTGAAAATACATGCATAGAACAGTGTTACATGTAAGTGCTGTATTTTTATAATTTTTAAAGGCATTTTCTTATTTTATTCAGTCTAAAAAAAGTGATCATTACTGAACTTATTTTTAGAAAAGAGGGTACAACAATTTCGTTCTATCCATGGGGTTTAGTTTGATGTGTCTAGTTTCACATTTGTATACATATGGAAAATATTCACATTTACTAGGGGTGTGACTGTAATGGCATGTGAAACCAGTTTTCTTGCTTCCAGGTTACTATTGCAGTATGTTAAGACTTGTTTTTATATTTTATTTTTAATGTTATCTTGTATGTTTTCTGTAGTGGACAAATAGGAAATTTAGTTAGACTTTCATGGTAATTCCCATCCATAAGTCGAAGGTTTGAAAATCTGACCTTGTTTTTGTCAACTGCACTGTTTTTCTGGAATGTAATTCCCATGGTTCATGAGGGATTACTGTGCTATATCAAGGGACAGACTGTCACTTACATCGTTTTGATCCATCAGTAGCTTTGCCTTCTTCTTTCACAATACTTATGTTACCAGGTGTATAGATTAAATGGTGAAATTTCTTATAATGGTTTAATCCTTATTGTTTCAGATCTCAGAGTGCCAAGCCATGTGTCCTCTTCTTTGATGAGTTTGACAGTCTTGCACCAAGGTTAGCTTCAGCTTTATTATATTTACCAAGCCTCAGTGTAAATATGTTTTACAGGTTGTTGTGTATAAGTTTTGTTTCCATGTACAATATCTGCCACTTGAAAAAATCCTCTTAAATAAATGTTTCTTTCAACTTATTTATGTTTTCTGGTTCCACCCGAAGTTTCATGTTATGAGAAGTGTTAATCAGTAGGTCTCTTATGCTCATGCAATTGGTTGCAAACTGCAGCTGTTTGTAAAATGTCTGATTTTAGGTGTTATATTGTGAAGAACACTTTATAGGCCTATGCCTATCTGTCTGTCAGTCAGTGATGGTTTTGCTAGGAGTTAGGCAACTTGCATGACGAGGTAATTGTGTGGGGTCATTGAAACAATGGGATCCAGTGGTTACAGTCCCATTGTCATTGTTCTTATTATTTTTGTTCCTACTGTCATTGCTTTTCATTACATTGTGTTTGTTAGGTTTGACACCCATCCTGTTGATGATGCTATGGTACAGAGCAGATCGTCAAGGCCTCAGGAAATCTGGGACTGTCCCTGAAGGACTTTTCCCCATGGGACTAGGCTGTCCTTATCCAGGATGCTTGCTTTTTTGGGGTCTTGTCACCCCCTCCTGCAGATCCTGCTCCTAGACCTCTGCCCTCTGTTCATTCTGTTTTGTGCTTAGCCCACCAGGACTTTGAAAGTCCATTTTCTGCCCGTACAGGGCTTTGACCATGATGGATTGGACCTTCACTAGTCACCGCAGGCATTTGCCCCTTGGGGCTGCTACACTTTGGTATTTTGCCCTTAGTGACATTGCCTCGGCCTTGCCGTCACTGTTTTGGATACCCCTGGGCCTCTTGCCATTTCAGATTAGATCGTCAAGGCCTCAGGATCATCTGGACTGTTCCTAAGGGGTTTTGCACCCTGGGACTTTGCTTTGCTCCACGGGCAACCTCTCCTCTGCCTTGGTCATCAGGCCTGAATATCCCTGTGTGTCCACCATCTTGATTGCATCATTAGTGCAAGAACGACTGAAGGTCATTGCTGGGCAACATGTTACACAGCAGTGGCTGTAGATCACCATGTAACAATGACCCATGTGATATGATATGAAGAATGCCTTTTGAAATGTCACTGTACTCCAAAGAGTATGCCCTTCCAATATTGTTGTTATTTTACACCAGGAAACTTGATGTCATGTGAGATTTAGCATTGTTCCTAAGCTACTAACTGTGGAGGAATGAATTTTGGTATAAATACACTAGAGATCTGCCACTACATTTTCTGTACTGGAAGTTCAGTCTTGTATTTGTGGATTGAAAGTTCATACAAAGTTGAAAATGTCATTACAGTATATCTGGAATAAGTTGTTTTAACATTGATATCATTTATGAGTGACTCTAACCACTTGGAAGATTCAGTAAAACCTCTCTAAGTTTGACACTTGTGGTTCCATGAAAATGTGTCCAACTTACAGAGGTGTCCAAGATAGAGGGAAAGAGAAAAATCAATATGTGGTCTAATGACATTATAATCTATTTACTTACATACACTAACTGCTGTAGGCTCACTTGAATTAAGAATTAACGACAATAGTATTAATAATAATCTTTTGAAGCCCACTCCCATGCATTGCACATTACACCCTAGCCTCAATAACATTTTCTAAAGTTTATTCCACCAATTTTCGCTTCCCCATCGCAAAAAGAAAAATTCCATTTCTGTTAACACAGTCTGAACTCAAATGCAAGCACAGTACTGACGGAGTTAAAACTGTGTCTTCTGCAATACTGTAGTCCAGTTAAGGGTTCAGCAAAAGAATAGTTAAACACTTGCAATGCATTCCAATGATGGGTTCAATGTCCATAAGATAATCCTCCAGAGAGGAGGCATTCATCAGTGAGAAATTCAAAATAACAAAATATGTAACTGAAAAAGTTTCCCTGAAAAGCATTGAAGTTAATTGCATGAACCTGTCGAACTTACAAGAAAAGGGGTGTCCAAGATGTACGGTATTGTGGACATGTAAAATTATAGGATATTCGCCGGTTCCAATTAAAAGTGTCCAATATAGAGGGTTGTCCAGGATATAGGGGTGTCCAACTTGAGGGGTTTTACTGTATCTTATAACATCTTCGTTATGTGCGTACTTTCAGGAATGCAATACCACTTACGTCAGTCCTTTAAACCCGTTCGATAACAACAGATCTGGAGTTGAAAATGTGCATAATAAAAGCAATGATTATGGAACAACACAAATAGACATCTTCAGGTTGTTCCCAAATTCTCTGTAGCCTTTTATGAAATGGTAATATTGATAATTTACAAGATTTGTGACATATTATTTTCAATAATTGGTAACAGTATAGTGCATATTTTAAAACATTGCCTAATTACTTTGATTATTTTTCAAGAAATATTAGTATAACATTGATCATTTAATCAGTATGACAGATCTTTTTTTGTGTAAATGTAGGAGGGGCCATGATAGTACTGGAGTGACAGATCGTGTAGTGAACCAGTTACTGACACAGCTGGATGGCGTTGAGTCTCTGCATGGAGTCTATGTTGTAGCTGCCACTAGTAGACCAGATCTCATTGACCCAGCTCTGTTACGGCCTGGCAGATTGGATAAAATCATAGAATGTCCTCTTCCTGATAGGGTATGTACTTTTGTTTTATTGTTGTTACAGTTTTGTCACAACTTTTAAGCTTGTGCAAGGAAGTGGATTACCCTACATTTTATTTAATTTATTTACTTCTGTCTAATCTAAGGTTAATGATGTGTGGAGCTATACCTCCATTCCCCTATATATCTGCAAGACGGTGCTTTGTTTAGCACTAGTGATAATTTTACTTCCCTCACTTTATGTGAAAGATATTAAGAGAATGGATCAAATGCAAATTAAAAGGAAGGATTGTAGGTATTGTGTACATGTATTATATTGTAAGACTTGAGGTTCTCACAGCGGTGAGTATGAAGATATCCGTCTTCTGGGTTGTTGCGCTGTGTAGTCTAAAGAATGTGGTGAAACTGCAGGAAATGCGGGACCGTCCCTTGGTCCCTGCATCGAAGTAGGAAGGAAAGGGAGCAGAGACGTTTGGCTTTCTTGATCCGAAGAGCCTCGAATCTCCGGATGAAGCGATGAGTATCCTCCCCATAGAGGTTTACTATGTAAGACTTGAGGTTCTCACAGCGGTGAGTATGAAGATATCCGTCTTCTGGGTTGTTGTGCAACAACCCAGAAGACGGATATCTTCATGTATTATATTATTTGTTTGAACAGGTAATGATTTAGAACAAAATATTAATTTACTAAAATGAAAAATGGAAGTCTAATGCGAAAATTTCTGTTAATAAAAAGAATGATTGGCATTTAAATTAGAGTAAGATGCAAGTTTGTGTCAAAGAACAGAAAAATAGAACAGTTGTTTAAATGTTTAGGAAATTAATAAATTCACTTGGGCAGTGAGATTTAGTAAATAAAAGGCAAACATCTATAAAGTTAAGAGAGATAATTTACTCATACTTACAGAAAATTAAATTGTGTATTAGACAGCTGCAACACAACTTTGCTGTGCACTGAATCTCTTATACTAGTTGATTTATCACATAATATTAATAAATATACTGAGCACAAAATCTCTTCACTTTCAAAATTAAGCATGAATAATACACTCTAATGCAAATAAAGAACCATATGCATATATTGTAGTTTTTGCTTTGAAAAATAGTTTTCAACTCAAAATCTATAAGAGAACTGTGATAGAAGCAAGGTTTGTAGTTAATGAAAGTAGTAAAAATATTTGTGCGCTTGTAAGTTAGCACTACTGTATGGTAACTGATTGCTTTTATACTAAAGTAGAATATGATTTATTATCGAAGCCATTTATTATATGGGGTTTCAGTCCTACCTACTTGTTTTACAGTGTGTTATTGAAGCCAAATTATATCTCCTCACTGTCCATCAAAACCACATTTACAGGAAGAAGGTGGTCTAGATAAGGCAGAAATCTGGATTAGTGAAATGATAATTGAAAAATTCAATTCAATTAATTTATTTATGTGTTTGCCAACAGCAAGATGCCAATAACAGGCAAACACTGATAATATATACAATAATAGTGAAATAATAATGGATAATATTACACAAACGGATTAACTAAACTTATACATGTACAGTATTAAATATAACTGCCAAGTACAGGCAAACCCAAAATAGAAACAATATTAACACAGAGCAAAAAATGAAGAAATATAAATAAAAACAAATAATCCACCAAGGGAACACTAATATAATTGTAAAACTTTAAAAAATATAAAAAGACAGATAACCAAGCTAGATCATTTCCCTTGTTGAGAACGTTCGCTCAAGGGAGACAATGTTTATGCTAAATACGTCCAAAGATTTACAGACGTCATTTGCAGCGATGACGCACCTGGCTGAAGGACTATGTCGTAGTGCACTGCTCACACTAAAAGTAGAAAATTCTCTTATTTGCCTCGCCGGCACACGTAAACCAACAGTGTCCATAATGGAATGGCAGTTTATTTTGCCCTAAAATACATTAATAAGAAATAACGCATCGAGATGTCGTCGTCTGGAATAAAGTGTTCTAAAATTTAAAGTAGAATAATTGTAACATATAATTAAAACTATCATACTTGGACAATTAACAGTCATTTTGAGTCACTTTCTGTGATTTTTTTCCACTGCACTTTTATTAATGCCACATTTTACACTTCAAACATTTTTATGGCATGAAGAAGTAATAATTTCAGGATGAAATCTTTGTTGTACAGATGTCAACAAGCATCTGAATCTGTGTGACCTCACAGTACCAGCCATGTTAGGACTGACCAGATTGTGGATGGATAGGGTCTGAAATAGCAATGTTTTTTGTACTAAACAAAATCATAGATGATATCTTTTCGTGCTGTAATGTTGAATTTGGGTGTTAAAGACATTTGGTGTCTATGGCGATTGACTATGTCTCAATTTGATGAAGTCCCAGAGGAGGGAAAAGCTAATCATTTTTTTTTCTTCCTTGTTCAGTTATTAGATGATGATTGTCATCAATAATTATTCCAGGACTGAATGGGGGTTTGTGTTTTCTAGGATAGCATGAATTAATGGTAGTATTCTGTTGCAGGATGATCGTTTGTCAATCTTGCAAGCACTCGGCCGCAAGCTTGTTCTGTCAGACGATATTGATCTTAAAGAGATTGCTGACAACACTGAAGGTTTCACTGGTGCTGACCTGCAGTCGTTGTTGTACACAGCTCTAATTAAAGCTGTGGAACAAACTTTCACACCAAGTGGTGAGTGCTGCTAGTATTGTTAAATTCTTGTGAACGAAGCCATTCTCCATCAATATGAAAGTGGAGGATAACAATTCTTGTTATTAATGCTGTAATTATTTTCTTTGTTGCAGAAGATTTAAAATCTGAACCTTCTGCTGGAGACTTCAGTGTTGTAAGTAGTACTCATTTACTAATTAAATTGTTTTCATACTTTATTGGACTTATGCTGTGGCACTGATTATAAGCTTTATAATTTTTACTCTTCACCTTATGTTATTAAGATGCCAAGAAGTTTTCTTGGGCAATCAGCCACGTCCGTAAGGAATTAATGTCTAGCATTTCAGAGACTGTCTGTGCCTCCACCATCAGGATTTATGGGGGGAATGACACAGCTGTTATTCTGTGCTTTGCTCTCAGAGCCTGAGTCCTTGTTTGAAAGCAGACTAACAGAGGAACAGCAGAAGGAGTATGGCATTCACTTATCCTCCCTAGGGCCAGTCATTTTCTTCTCACCTGGAAAATCTGGGATGCTAGCAAGCACTGACACTTTTTCTGTGAATCCTAGTGGTAGTTTATTGATGGTTGAGATTCACTGCAGTATGCCAGTAGCTGGATTCCAGGACTAACTTTTAGTGAATGCTATTTACAGTAGGGCCCCGCTTTTCGGTGCTCCGCTTTATGGCGATCTGCTAATACGGCGCTCAACAGCTGAGTCAGAGAAGTGCGTCCGGCGCCATTTTCTCGTCGCTGATTCAGTCTGTTTACGGCTTTTGTGCGCTCCGCGTCTCTCTGTATTTCTGGCAATTTTTCAGTTATTACAAACTGTATATTTATATAATATTTTTGTGTTACTACAGTGTAATTACAATGGCGTCTAAGGGTATTAGCGATAAAGAGAGGAGTCGTAAGCCTCTTACTTTAAATGCCAAGTTAGAGATGATTAAACTTCGTGAACAAGGCATGTCTATGGCTTCCGAACCATCACCAAAACGAATAAGATTCGTTGAAGTGTCAGATGATGAAGATGCGTCATCTCCTGCATCCTTCCTACTATTACCATATCAATTTTCAAATTTACATTCACCAATCACTATAAGCTGAGGACAATGTGTGTATTACTGATATTCATTTTAATTTCATATCGTTTTCTTAGGCCTAGCGCTATTGTGCACTTACTATATGATAGTGTAACATCTTATTAGGCTTTGATATGCATTTACAAGTGAAATAAGGCAAAGATCCGCTTTTCGGCGATTTTTGCATTACGGCGGGTGTCTGGTCCCTAACCCGCCGTATAAGCGGTGCCCCACTGTATAGAAATGTATTCAGTTGAAGTTGTTAGATTACAGGTGGATCTTGATGGGGGGTTTTTCACCAACCAATCTGTTTCATTTAATTGCTGTGTATGCTTCAAATCTTAAATAATTATGGTGATCAAAGCAAGGAGGATGAAATGTGGAGCATGTAGCGTGCTGTAATATGTAGACACCATATTTATTCCAAACTTCACACTAACATTAAAAATAATTATTTGCTGTTTGATCCTGGTGCAATTTTACTTTTCCAGATGTTGATTTGGCAATAACAAATAATATTTGTTATGACATTTTTTACAAGCATTGTGAACTCTCGTTATAACAGATTTATACTGTAATTAGCAGGTGCACGAAAAAGTCAAGGTGATATACGGTGGGATATTTTGGTTACGCCGTGCAGTCTGAGGCATGGACCTCATGCGCCTGGATGCTGGGGCCGTGGGTTCGAGTCCCACTCAAGGCGTGGATGTTTGTCCGCGTCTTTCTATGTGTGTATAGGTAGAGGCCTTGCGTTGGGCTGATCACTCATCCAAGGAGTCCTACCACTGTCCAAATAGATCAAAAAATTAATAAAATAAAGCCTCAATACCTACGTGTAAAAAGAGGATAAAAGAGAAAGAAAGAATATTTTGGTTGCCAGTTATGTTTTTGTTGGATATGTGGCAGTTATTTTATGGCACTTTAGTGCAAGGTGATGTAGAATTGAATGAAATGTGTTAAGGTGTTTATAAATGATGAATTTGTGTTGGTTCTTTTTAATTATTCCAGTTATAGGGATGTTAAATCATGGAAGGGCTTGCAGATTCTCCAGGCAAGTTCTGGGGTACTGTATGGACAATTTGGGGTAGTGTTTAATAGGCTTGGGAATGTAAGTTGATGAGATAACGAAATATAGATATTTAGTGAGTAGGAGGCTTTATTCTCAAAAATTATAATCCAGTTTGGTTATTTTAATACAGGTTGAATACAATGGAAATTCGAATTTGTGGTATGTCATTTCTGCTTCCAAAGTATTTCCCTAAGAACCACAGAAACATTTCTTTAAGAGTTAGCACTGAAAACGCAGGAGAGAAGATGCTTTCAAACTGACAGTTTCAAAGAAGATTTGTCATTAAACCAGTGATGATAGTGGAGTGAGGATAATACACCTGGTCATATCAGAAGGCCTTATAATCAAGAATACATTGTTCTCACATAACAGAATTCATTAATACACATGTACTTCTAATGAAAAGAGGACATGCAATCAAATTAATCACATCTTGGCAGAAAATGACAGTCAAGTACACTTGACGTCTGGTCTTTTAGAGAAAGTGAGCGATGCTGACCACTATTTGGTGGTTCCAAGAATGGGAGAGAATGTTAAGTAAATAAGCAACACAAATGTTTGATATGGAGATTTTTAATTTGAGGGCACTATACAGCACAGAGGTTGTGGAACAATATGAGGTTAAAATTTCAAATATATTTATGGCTTTAGAAACCTAGGATGATAACGTGGACATCATTGATGCTTTGGAAAATTTTTTGGGAGAACATGAAATTATTGGGCTAAATTTGGGGGTGTATATATGCCACATATTACTGAACATTATTCTTACCATGTTTCACAGCCATACAATGCAACAAGCAAGCTAATTAAAATTGTTTCATTCATCTTAATAATTAATATACTAGAAAGCAGATGATACAACAGCAATTAAATTAGTGATAACATTAAAATGGACCTGAAAGCAATATTGCGGACTGGATTGTTGTGGTTCAGGATAGGTACCATAGGCAGGGTCTTGTGAACATGATACTGATCCTGTTAGATACATAAAATGCAGGGAATTGGCTAGCTGAGTGACTGTCAGCTTCTGATGATGGACTGTGCTCCATGGAGTTAGTTGTGAATATAGTAATGAACCTGAAGGTTACATAAAAGGTGATGGATTTATTAGTTAGCTGAATTTACTGTTAATATTTGGTCAGCCTAATGGGCTTTCTCAAGTTTGTTTGTATATATTTCTTCTGATTTTTATGGGACTGGTTAAAATGTTTATAATTAATATACCAGCGTCATCGTCTCTTCATGGGTTAGTTGTATTAGAAAGTTGCAACTGTGTTCAGAATTGGTGTTACCTTCTTTTATGTGGTAACCTTTTCCTTTTCTCCTTATGGATATGCTGTTCTTTCTCCCATTCTCTCCAAATGATGGAACCAGTTCATTTGTTAGTCAACACTTCTACTTTGGTGTCAGCTGCTGATTTTTGCAGGTGCAGCGAAGTATGTACAATCAGACTGAAATGCGTGAACTGAGTTATTTATACGTCATTTACGCAGTAGAGTAGAGAAAGAAAGAGAGGTAAAATTGGAAGTGAAGAATTCAGGAAGTGCTTGTTATTGATTTCAAAACTGCTGTTATATCGTCTGCTTTCGAGTACACACTTTAATTAGCTTGCCTGTTGCATTGTATGGCTGCGAAACGTGGTAACAGTACTGTTCAGTGACATTTGGCATATATAAACTCCCTCCCCCCCCACTAATAATAACTTAACTAGTCAAGAAATTTTATGGATCCTGGAGGTTAATTCCTGTGCTTTAAGAGCCTTCCACTGGATCTGAATTATTTTAGCAAGACAGAATTATTATCTGTTTATAATATAAACCTGGGCCTCAGGTATAGGTACACCTAATTTTGTCATTATCTTAGCCTCAGGACCAATTGTATTAGTTCCAAGTCCTTATAAAGATGCTGGTGATTCCACCAAATTATGTTAATGCAGGTTTTAGTTTTTGTAAGGTAAAGTAAAGTAAAGCTGTCCCACTATATGCCATGTAGGCACTTGGGGGAGGGGAGGGGATGTATAGGTCCTATCCATTCTTGACCTCGGCACTAGATGGGGGTGAGTGGTCAGCGTCATGCCCTGGCCACCTCTGGGAAAGGACCCATTGGACAGGAGGCTTGGTGGGCCCCAGAACCAGTCTGGACGCAGAGGCTAGAGGAAAAATCCTTTGCCCTCGTCGGGGAACGAACCCCGTTTGTCGAGTCATTATACTGACTGAGCTATGCCGGCTCACTTTGGTTTGTGAAGGAACTAAAATTTGTACTCTGCCAGTTAATGTGAAACTTGATTTTAATGAACAGTCTATATTTTAACTAGATTGGGGGATGTTTTTATTGCAGATGTAGCAGCACTGGTTTGTGAATAACAGAAAAGGGTGGTTTCTTGCTGTTGAAGTCTCTTGTTTACTTTGCTGCTAGATGATTGCAGGATAATTGTATTTTTATGTATGAGATTGAAAATGAGAAGAAGTAGGTTTCTTTAGCAGCATCTGCTACACCAGAATTACCCGAGTAAATGAGGAAAGCAAATATAATTGTGGAGGAATTCAATCTTGTCTCATTTATGCAGCAAAGCAAAATGTAATTGATTCTTGCTGCCATTAGCAAAATAAACCTTCCTAGAAGAAATTTTGAAAATTGGTTTCTTTCTCAAGGGATTCACAACTGAAAGGAACATTGTGGGGTGGAAAAGCATAAGTAGGGAGCATTCTTAACAAACTCGTCTAGCGGAACAGAGTTTTAATTGCAAACATAATATAAATTCGTTTGGAAGGAATATTATTGATTTTCTGTAATATTGTTCTTTAATTTGATACTGATTTGATGTGAGATGGGGTGGTTCAAGTGCTTATGACAGTTGTTTGTTTGGTTAGGTTCCATGCATTTGTCAGCGTAAGTTAATTGAAAATCAGAGAATATTTTCTGTGAAACTTGTTTAGTTGGATGGATCAGTTTAATTTCAGTCTTGCTGGTGTTCATTTATGACTCATGATGATTCCATAGGCTTGGGTTATGACACTCCTGTCTGTCCACATAAATTACAGGATTTTGTCTCAGAATAAATGTTAATTTTTCATCAACCACGAAATATACTTTGTTGTGAGAATTACAGTGTTTTTATATTCCAATACATCAACTGAACATGATGCTTATCAGTTCTTTGGTTTTCCTCAGTATCATAAAACATTGTCATGTGGTGGTTGACATTCTCGCCTCATAATAATCTAATTCTCTGCATCCTGTTGTGGTATGCGTGAATTATAATAAAAATTTCATTACTCACAACTTTTTCTTTATTATGTTTATTCTAGGGTGACATGTTTTGATCTATTTTAGATATCCTCAGGCCATACAAGTATTGTGTTCAAAGCAGAATTTTGCCTCACATTCAGGAGGTTGTGGGTTCAAGTCTTTACATGGAGACTGGTTACCCTGACTGTATTTTCCTCTTCCCTCCAGTAAATGCTGGGATAGTGTCTTATAATTGGCCGTGTCTACTTTATTTTGAGCCCATTAAAATTCTTCATTCATAAACATGGGCATTATTGATACTGAGTGCCACATAACCAAATGTCACATACAACAATAAACCTCAATTCCTTCTTGTTGCTTTGAAATAGGCCGCATTCTCTCCCATTCTTTTTAATTTCACTCAGTATTGTCACTGCTTTAATTTAATATTAAGAAGATTTCTGTCTTCTGGGTTGTTACGCTGTGTAGTCTGGTAGATGTTTACCAACGGTTCAGAGGTCATACTGCCTCCATCATCAGAATATGAAGATTTCTGTCTTCTAGGTTGTTGCGCTGTGTAGTCTGGTCGATGTTTACCAACGTTTCTGAGGTCATACTGCCTCCATCATCAGGGCGATGAAGATTTCTGTCTTCTGGGTTGTTGTGCTGTGTAGTCTGGTCGATGTTTACCAACGTTTCAGAGGTCATACTGCCTCCATCATTAGGGCGATGAAGATTTCTGTCTTCTGGGTTGTTGCGCTGTGTAGTCTGGTAGATGTTTACCAACGGTTCAGAGGTCATACTGCCTCCATCATCAGAATATGAAGATTTCTGTCTTCTAGGTTGTTGTGCTGTGTAGTCTGGTCGATGTTTACCACCGTTTCTGAGGTCATACTGCCTCCGTCATCAGAGTATGAAGATTTCTGTCTTCTGGGTTGTTGTGCTGTGTAGTCTGGTCGATGTTTACCAACGGTTCAGAGGTCATACTGCCTCCGTCATCAGAGTATGAAGATTTCTGTCTTCTGGGTTGTTGCGCTGTGTAGTCTGGTCAATGTTAACCAACGTTTCAGAGGTCATACTGCCTCCGTCATCAGGGCGATTCTTAATATGAAGATTTCTGTCTTCTGGGTTGTTGCGCTGTGTAGTCTGGTCGATGTTTACCAACGTTTCAGAGGTCATACTGCCTCCATCATCAGAATATGAAGATTTCTGTCTTCTAGGTTGTTGTGCTGTGTAGTCTGGTCGATGTTTACCACCGTTTCTGAGGTCATACTGCCTCCGTCATCAGAGTATGAAGATTTCTGTCTTCTGGGTTGTTGTGCTGTGTAGTCTGGTCGATGTTTACCAACGTTTCTGAGGTCATACTGCCTCCGTCATCAGGGTATGAAGATTTCTGTCTTCTGGGTTGTTGCGCTGTGTAGTCTGGTAGATGTTTACCAACGTTTCAGAGGTCATACTGCCTCCATCATCAGGGCGATGAGTATGAAGATTTCTGTCTTCTGGGTTGTTGCGCTGTGTAGTCTGGTCAATGTTAACCAACGTTTCAGAGGTCATACTGCCTCCATCATCAGGGCGATGAGTATGAAGATTTCCGTCTTCTGGGTTGTTGCGCTGTGTAGTCTGGTTGATGTTAACCAACGTTTCAGAGGTCATACTGCCTCCATCAGCAGGGCGATCGCAGACTACACAGCGCAACAACCCAGAAGACAGAAATCTTCATACTCACCGCTGTGAGAACCTCAAATCTTACATAATATTAAGAACATTGTTAAGTACTTTTAGATCACATCCTTTGCATTTCACTGCAAATGTAACTGTGTCTGGTAGCGGAACTAAAGGTTCGGTCCCACTGACATAAGAGCTTGCCGTTGGAATATATTGAGAACCACTTCAGTCCGGTTTCATATCAAAACAACCATTTTCTTTAAGATCCATTTTAATATTATTCTCCCATCTCTCTTTCATTGTTTCAAGTAACAAATGAACAGTTGGAACTAGGCATGTGAGATTTTGTTTTGCTAGGTCACTAACGTTGTGACGGTGTGAAATTTGTAGGATATATTCAACAAATTTAATGTATACTGTAATTGGTTATTCCAGAAAATATAATAGTAGTGTATTTTTGGTAATCTAAAAGAGTAATAACACAACACTCTGTGGCATGTTTACAGTTTTAAGCAATAATAAAACATTTTACCCTTATAGGACTCGATCCTGAGACCATTTGTTCACGGAACATACAAACCATTACACAAGGTTCGTAATTGTGGCTGTTGGAATTTTGTTGCGTTGGATTCATTGTGTACACTGAACACGTAAAAACACTACAGATTTATTATTGAAATTCCGATAATATCACCAGGGTAATGTTACAAGTAGTATGAATCGTAATAATTTCATCAAATCAGGCTACAAATGTTATCTGATGATGGATAAATATCCCAAAATATGTCATAAGAAGAAGACATGATATAAGTGACACACACAAGTGGAAAAGTTATTTATTTATAAATTGATGTGCATAGACTGAGAACAATATACAAATTAATTTTTTTTTATTTGTAGTGTTCTGTCTGCCGACAGGTCCATATGAACAGGATCCTTCCATCCTTTTCTCGGACTGGGACCTGTTCATATACGTTCTTGGCAGATGATCCAGAAGTGGTTTGCCATTGCCTTCTTCTGTGTGTGAATGGAGTAATTGTTGGGATGCCACGGAGAAACCGGGGAAGCCCCCGGAGGAAAACTCCGTGTTGCCTAGACCACGGCCTTGCCCAACACAAGTTATAAATTCGGGCACCGCCGGGAATCGAACCCGAGACCCCAGGATTACAAGGCCAGCGTTCTAACCGCTAGAATTATTATTAATTTTGGAAGGTCTCAACATGCAGACACACACACACGTGGAAATACTTTGTAGTCCAGTCTTTGTTTCAGAATAAGAGAGGTCCCAAAACTTACGATTTAACTTTCTGGTTGCTGTGCGTTATTGTACTCGACTTGTGGTGTGACAATTGTTCCGAGAATGAGACGGATAAAACTCCGTTGCTAATGAAGACTGGTGGAGTAGTTGCCATAGTGGCATCACCAAGTGTTAATACAATTCCCGCTCAGGAATGAAGGGGTTGGGGTGGCGGAATTAAGCAGGGGGAGCCACATCCAACACCCGGGTTTCTTCGCATCACCGTGTCATTAGTACGCCTCGCGTTGACTTCAGCCCCCTGCCTAATCCCTCCAGCTCGTAATTTGACAATAATTTGTTCTGTTATATCGCGTTATTTCGTTCGACGCACATACTTCTGTCAATTTCAGAGTCCACAAGAGGAGGTTAGCTGAATTTGCCTCTTTCGAAATGTTACTGACACACCAGCTAGTTTTTGCTGAAGGTTTTTCGTAATTTTCCTTAGTTTTTTCACACAAATTGTGGGATTGAGTGCTAATATCAGCCTAACTAGTTTGTCTCCGAAGAGATCTACATTTATTTTCTGTGTTTTCGTAGTGGTGCATTAATAAGAACCGGTTTATCGTCTTTTTGCTAGGCGTCGAAAGGATCGTCGTATAAGGTTAAGTTTGTGTTATTAACCTTGTGGCAAGACGAATGGACCAATACACATTGCGACAAACTGCGCGGTGAAGCCATCCGTACAGGCGTTCCCCCTTGAATTCCATCAGGAAGCAGGAAGCCATGCTTTGACGCCTCGAGATCGGTCACCCGCCTAATATGTGGCGATTTGATGCGTGGGGGGTGGTGTGCCACCCAAATTAACTTTCGTATGAGTGTCACTTTATCCGACGCCTTGCTGATGATCACCGTAACGCTTTGAAAGTTTTGAAATTTCTAATTTAATTCAAACGGTTTCATGTAATTTTTAGAGTTTTAATTGTTTGCGTTATCTCTGACAAGACTCACAAACATTTTGTTGTCGATGTCGGTCTTCTGAGTTGTGACGCCGTGTGGATGTTTCGGAGAATCATACTCTAGCCATCTTCAGGGCTGAATAGTATGTTATACTGTACGTGTTTCCTGTTTGTAGGATGCTTGATTTAATATTTTACCTGTAATAAAATACCGTGGTATTACTAATGCTATGGGTTAAATAAAGTAATGTGTGGATTTTAGGGCCAGACGTTAAGATTCAGAGCTGGTCACCCCAGTAACACTTTTACCGTGAATTATGTAAACATTTTTCGCTGTAAGTGGTGCAAACTATGCAGTGCGAGTGACGCAGGGCTCTGTGGATCAAGCCGCCCATTACCGGCCTGACTTGAGCACAGCCGGTAATTAAAACTCTCCTTAATTGAAGGAGGAAATATAACCGGGTCCAATAACGCCCGCAGAATGCTTTTAAATTTGTAATTAAATCGTTATATTTTCTCTTCTTGCAATAATTCCCCGCTCATTCCCCCCCATCATCTGTTTCCCTTCTTGGAAGGTTTCAAGATATCCTTTCCAGTTTTCTTCTTGCTGAGAAATTGTTGAGTGTATTTTCCCCGGGAAGAAAGAGTTAGCTAAGGAGTGGAACTTTGTTGTGGGTGTGAGGGTTGGTATGTTTTTTTTTTGTTTTAATTTGAAAAGGAAATGGAGTTCTGGGAGATTTCTTACTTTTCCTCACGTCCCCTATACGCCTTTGGTCTTTAGTTGCGAGAGTAAGTGCACGTCTATCTCCTGTTACATAACCTTCGGAGGTTCTATGTATGATCGTATTATGTTTGATTAATTAAAAACGAAATCATTTCCAGTCTCGAATTGCAGTTACATTTTATGTATAATAGGCAAAGTTCGTCAGTTCGGTGATGGTGTCAACGGTTTTAGAAATAGATCGTAATAATGACCCTTTCTTTTTCTTTTTTTTAAAAAAAAGCTTGGAATCTCAAAATTTACACCATTTTAATTGATGTAAAGAAAATGCCTCGTGGGATTTAGATCTGTTACCAACGTACGTTTTATTGCGTCAAATTATTCTTTTAGGCTTCACGAAATTGCACTTATACTTCCCATCTCATCCAGATTCCAGATTATCTCAACTAGGGGGCCAACCAAATAGGTTTTTCTGTCTTTATTTGCACACGATGGCGGAAATAGAACCCAACTTCCCAAACGTTGTGATTTTGTAATATTTAGGCGATGGACAAAGCCTAAAAGAACAGTTTAACACAATGTAAAGTACCACCCCTTGAAGTCAACTTGAATTCAACGTACATTTTAGTAAGATGATATAGTTGCGTCATATTGTGAAATTTAATTAATTATTCAGTTTTTGTCCGTCTAATCACAATTCATATATAAATTTACAATTAAGATAATTAAAATATCATTTTTTATGTTCCTCATCGAACAATCGATTTACAATTGGAACATCTTTTTACAACATGTTTCGGTTTCTATATAAACCATCTTCAGGTGTAAAAGTTAAAATTATAAACTTAAATTTAATTACAATTTCTGATATGCAACTTTTTGGTGATGTTCACTTCCAGATTCATTTTTATATTGGAGTGAATGTTTTTTGGTGTTCTACATCGGCCTGTAATACAAATGATTTAAATCATTCACTCCAATATAAAAATGAATCTGGAAGTGAACATCACCAAAAAGTTGCATATCAGAAATTGTAATTAAGTTTTAAGTTTATAATTATAACTTTTACACCTGAAGATGGTTTATATAGAAACCGAAACATGTTGTAAAAAGATGTTCCAATTGTAAATCGATTGTTCGATGAGGAACATAAAATGATATTTTAATTATCGTAATTGTAAATTTATATATGAATTGTGATTAGACGGACAAAAACTGAATAATTAGTACATTTTAGTCTAAACGACTGAATTTTGAGGTGTAAACGAAATAATTAATTTTGAATTACATTTACTGTCATTTTACATATGCCATAGAAATTTGACCGGCTGGGATTAAGCTGTGCTGTTTCCTCGACCTGCCAGGTGAATCTGAAATAGACCGCGGCTACAGCATGCAGTTCGTTATTCATGAGACGTAACTGATGTGGCTGATACACGCCGTTAAACAGAAGTCTGTCTTTCTTTCGCCATGTAACTTATTTTTATTTTATTTAGTGTTCTGTCTGAGGACAGGTCCATATGAACAGGATCCTTCCATCCTTTTCTCGGACTGGGACCTGTTCATATACGTTCTTGGCAGATGATCCAGAAGTGGTTTGCCATTGCCTTCTTCTGTGTGTGAATGGAGTAATTGTTGGGATGCCACGGAGAAACCGGGGAAGCCCCCGGAGGAAAACTCCGTGTTGCCTAGACCACGGCCTTGCCCAACACAAGTTATAAATTCGGGCACCGCCGGGAATCGAACCCGAGACCCCCAGGATTACAAGGCCAGCGTTCTAACCGCTAGACCACCGTGGCTTTCCATGTAGCTTATAAAAGTTAAATTTGTGCCTCACTATTTGCGTACTTACAGACAATTATCGAGGACGACGAAAGTGATTTTATCATTTCCATGTGAAAAGAAATTCTAGGGCGTTAATGTGATGTTCCTTTTTGTTATTAGCTTGTGAGGGTGCAGACTGACTGATCTTGTGTCTCAGGACACGTTCCAGAAGCAGTCTGTTGCGTACACAATAATGATATTCCTATTTCTTTCAAAGACTGAATTTGTTGATGAGCTGAGTGAAGAAGGTCTCTGTTCCAAGAGGTAGATGTTCGTCCACGCGGCTGTATTTGCTTTGGGTCACACGGTACTACATTTGAATCCCCCACTGACGCCGTGGAAACGGTTGTGAGAAGTCTCAAGATGTAAGCGGCGCGTAGAAGAGATAACATTATCGAACTCTTGAGTTTCACTTACACCATTTTCTTACGATTATATTATTATCCACGTAGTTTCAGATAGAAGGAGCTAAGTGCCACTCCAAATTGTTACACCGTGAGAAAGGATTTTCGTTCTTGGCGGCATTAATCTAGGAAGCATCGTTATTCAGCATTATACGAAGTGATACTGGTTGATACACACGTTCTTCGTCGATATTTTGAACTGAATTAATTTATTTAATTAATTATTCTTGTCCGTCTAATCACAATTTAAAATTTAAAAATTAAGATAATTAAAATATCATGTGATGTTCCTATCGAAACATTCGATTTACATTTAGATAGGAACATCACATGATATTTTAATTATCTTAATTTTTAAATTTTAAATTGTGATTAGACGGACAAGAATAATTAATTAAATATATATTTTCACAATATGACGCAACTATTTCATCTTATGAATTAATATGATTATATCACTTAGTTTATGTAGCAAAATAAAAGGATCCTTTGTATTTCTTACCTACTTCATGATTGTAGTTACATACCAAGTACACAGCTTTATGCATTAAGTGCGTATGGTGGCTTGTTGCGCCGTGTGGCCTGATAGAAGTTTACCGACGTTTCAGAGGTCCCAAGTACTGCTAAACGGTTGAGATATTGACTCATGTCCATACAACCTATGTACTCAAAATAAGCCAATGATTAACAGTCCTAAGTTTAAAATTAAATTATTTGGTTATTCCGTCAAATCACAATGTATTTAAAATAAGATAATTAAAATAATTAAAATATCATTCTGTGTTCCATATCGAATAATCGATTTACAATTGGAACAGTTACAACATGTTTCGGTTTTATTAAACCATCATCAGGTGTAAAATTATATTAAATTTAAAACTCAATTACAATTTTTTACAATTTTTCGTAGTGTAGTTTTTTGGAGGTCGTGTCCAGATATTTTCATATAATGGATCAACTTTATTGTTTGAAGTGATGCTTTTCAGTTCCTTGACCCCAACCCCGACAACCACCTTTCACCTACTCCCCACTAGCAACCGCATTCAGTATTAAACCTTGCTCGGATACGGTAATACTTCTGAATCACCTCCAGACACAACTGTGTTGTCTACTGTTTCATCTCTGGTATGTTTATTTTACTTTCCTTATAATATTATTTATTTATTTATTTAATTGTTTTCTATATTCATCCATATTCAATAATGTTTCTTTGAATCATTTACTTCACAGACCGATGTAAACATCAAAAGCATCACTTCAAACAATAAAGTTGATCCATTATATGAAAATATCTGGACACGACCTCCAAAAAACTATACTACGAAAAATTGTAAAAAATTGTAATTGAGTTTTAAATTTAATATAATTTTACACCTGATGATGGTTTAATAAAACCGAAACATGTTATAACTGTTCCAATTGTAAATCGATTATTCGATATGGAACAAAGAATGATATTTTAATTATTTTAATTATCTTATTTTAAATACATTGTGATTTGACGGAATAACCAAATAATTTAATTTTAATTTAATAAGTCACAATATGACGCAACTACACTATCTTATGAAGTCCTAAGTTTGGCAGACGTTTCGTAAGACATTCATAGTATGTTGATAAAAGTTCGGAATTTGAAAAGATATTTAATTCCCATGTCTGATAATATAAATATTCGTAACGATACACGAAAACAGTAGAACCTAAGTGTGAAATGCATTTTATGCAATGCTTCATTTTGCTGCGAGGTTTAACAGATTATACACATCTCGCCTGATCTGTTACATACACCCTTCTTGTTCTCTTGGTGGTTTCTGTGCTGAATACTGTATAGCACCTCCGTTACCTTCCACAGGCTAAAGCGAAGTAGAATAGAGACGGTAGTTAACGACGTAATTATGAAGCTGTGATTAGATCACCTGGGCTCGATATTCAAGCCAAATAGAGAAAGTTGAGACATCAACAGCCAAGCTTCCTCCGTACTTGCACAGATATGATCGTCCGTCCGTCCGTCCATAATAATGAGTAGAATGGAGGATGGAATATGGATGTAATATTAACGTGTGGCGGATGTAACTTTGGGAGACTTTGAAAATCGCATTTGCTGGAGAGTCAGTCGCATAGTAATTAAACAGTACAGTCAAGATTGTGTTAACATTGATTTGGTTTCGTGTTGCTACTAATTAGATTTTGTGCTGCATCTAAGAAGTGAATTTTGTTGTCCTACCAATTTCAAGACGGGACGGGATACTTCAGTTAGTATACTTTCTGGCTGCAGATGGACTACTGGGGTTCGCTCCTCGGCAGCTGCAGAAGGTTTCTTGTGACCTCTATGTGTCTCCAGACTGGCTCTGGTGCCCACCCAACCCCCCATCTAATGGGTACTCAGGGGGTCTTTTCCCCTGGGGTAAAAGATGGCCAGAGCGTGTCTCTGTTTACTCCTAATTTAGAGGTCAAGAATACAGGACCCATACCTCTTCTGTTCCGAGGCACTCAATGGCGTGCAGTGGAACATCTTTACTTTAGGTACTAGCTGTATTTAAAAATGCTCGAGTGTCTGTGTAACAATTTTGCCAGTTTTGTTTGCATGTGCGATGGTGGCTGCCCGCTTTGAAGAAAAAGTAAATGAAAAGTGTCTGAATAATCTTTCAGAATGTCATTTCTCTCAGTGTATCAGACGTGCGGGGAGTCAAGTCACAAGTCTCTCAGAACTGAACTAAATATTGGAATTTTGAGCCTGTTTCCCTGTTGGAAATCAGTTTGACAACAACACTATTATACAGGATGAGTCACTTTAAAATGTGGTCAGATCAGTTATCATATGATGTATTTGTTTTAGCTGTGAGTAAGCGGAAGGACTTTTGATGATAGGAAGTGTTTAGAATGGACTTCCTAGTACTTCCTAATATTTCTACGGCTCTGATACTGCGATGGGGAAGGCAACGAGAAACCATGGATAATGGCTGATGGTAGCTGACATGATCGCCAGCATTCGATAATGGTCAGGGCACCAGAAGGAGAAGGAGAAGAAGATGATTTTCTGTATCTTAGGTCCTTATATTTTCCTCAGTACATTCATTATTCTGTATTTACTGTTTTACAGAAGTCTGGCAGTGTTATTTCTGGTCCCATGGTAACCCAGAGAGACCTCAAGGCAGCTCTAAGGGACACTGAACCTTCTTTGTCAGAAATGGAGAGGCTCAGATATCATCTGGTGTGAGTATAACTTTTGCTTCAGAAAGAGAGTAGATTATTTTCTGGTTTCCCTTTCAGATTTGTAACATTTGTGTGATCTTGAATTAATTAACATGTGTAAATGATATCAAGATTATCTCCATGTAATGTAATGTGATATGAAAATTGTTTTGGATTTGTGCAGTTCTGTGTCTCAGAACTCCCTGTCTAGTGTTTATAGTTTAAAGGCATTTGTTGGTTGGTATTTACCGAGTGTGCTTTCAGTTAAATGATTGTGATGAAAGATTGAATGGAGATTACTTAATTCTTCTTCTACGGCTCTCCAGTCCGTATTCGGTCCATGGCCTCCTCCATTCTCCTCTTCCATTCGGTCCTCTGTTAGGTCCATTCTGTCCGAGGCTTTGATGGAGGTTTTGAAACATCTTCCTTTTTACGGTGCAAGGTTGTTAGCCTTGCGACCAACCCCCAACCTGTAGGACCAGGGTACCTGTCTTAGTCTGACCTCTCCCCCTCGACCAGTCTGGTTAGGGAGGCCCTACCAGTAGCTCTTGGGGTCACTGAGGTACTCAGGCCCCACCACCACGACAAGGTGCAGGTACCATTAAGTGGGAGATTACTTAATTGAAGCTGTGATTAGAGTGATACTTGAACCACATGTATCAGAATTTAGAAAATAATGACAACCGAAAATCAGGCGTCACAGTTGAGTGGTTAGTGCATTTGGGAGATCCAGTTCAAATCTTGGCCGATAGACTGTCAATCTTGACTGAGGCTTCATGTGGTTCTTCTTAGTCCCTCCAGGTAAGTGGTAGACTAGCGTTTGGCCGTGACTGTTCACTTCATGTCACTAATTGTCCTATCATGCGATGATACATAGTCTGAGCTACAATTCTGAAGGTGGCATTAAATAAACTGCAAATAAATAAATAAAACCTGAGAATAATTTGATCTGGTACTGAAAATACTTTATCTAAGGCTAGAGATTTTGTCTGCAAATTTATACTTCTTTAGATATTGAGTACATTGTCTTTCATCCATAGTTATAGATTGATAGTAATAAGATGATATTATTTTATTGTGTAAAGTAATCAGTTCTGTCTTGTCTTAATTTCAGTTACGAGAGGTTTGAAAGATCTCGAGGTGGAACTTCTGCCGAAGAGATTGCCTCCGTGCCTCAAAGAGCAACTTTGGCATGATTACACATTTTTACCATCTGCTCAGAACAGACAGTCTAATGAAACTATCCCCTTCTTTTCCTATATTGAACTTTTATTTGTCTTTCATGGTGAAGGGCTTTGTGATATGTGCATTATTATATTCAGAAGCAAAACTGACTGAATGTAACCGTCGATGAAATATAATCACAAAATACGGAGTAAGCAGAATTTATTTACTGCTTTATAGAATATATAAACCACGCATTACAGGAGATATTAAATGGCATTAAGGAACCGCTGAGACAATTTATATACTTTGTCACTTGTAGTCTGGTAAATGCCCAAATGTTAGACTTTGTATCACAAATGTTATGTGAAAGACTTGTTCCTTTGAGTAGACCCAGAGGACAAAAATTACAGGGGTTAAACAGGAGGCGTGAGAACGCAGTGGAATTAGCGTATCCCACCCAGTCCTCATCCTAGAAAAACTTTTATCCATGAATTTTTTGCAGTGCCAATCTCGAGTGCAGAGAAGTGCCATCTTGCTAAAAGAAAATGTTCCGACGGAGGTGAATCATTTATGGAAGTGCAAATAATTTAAGGATATCAAGGTAATTTGGATTGTTAAGTCTCTTCTTTTGGAAGAAGAAGGGGTCAATCATCACCACACATTCAGCTTGAGGCTATTATTTTTTCATATTTGTGCATGCAAACAGAAAATTCTGCAATTATGTTTATTTACCATTCCAGACAAGAGGAAAGTTAATTTCACATTGAAATAAGATGTCCGGGAAAGTGTTATCGTTGTCAGTCCTTCTGAGCTTGTCTAAAGAAAATTATCTTGTACGTAGCTGATTGTCTGGTTCTAGTGCTTGTGGTATCTTTAGATGACGGTGAAGAATTTTTTGCAATTTTTGGGGAATTTTAAGTTATCTGACTGATGAATTTCCCTTAGATGCAAAAGAAAGCTTTTTGAACTCTGTAGACTGCGTCATTGTCTGCGGAAGGCATTTTTGAGCCCTTCTTATGCGTGACGCTGCCTGTCTCTTTGAACTGTTCTGACCATTGCTTGACGGACTTCTCCGGTCTCTCATCCCGCGTATTTCATGTGGTAAGTCTTTGTACTTAATCACTATTTAATCTACCACTATCACAAAATACACGTGGCGTTCTGCTGCCGCTAAGGGTTTTGCTAGACGCGAAGCACTGAGGGCTCCATGAGAAAACCAGGATAAATTAATTCTACCAGCAGAAAAGGGCAGTGCTGCAGTCATAATGATCGATAAAGTTACATAAGAAAAATGAAAGATCTTATGCCATTACAACTTCGTTGCCTTGTCAATGCAGTGTAAGTTCCAAGACTGTCATGGCAAACGACGGCGTGCAAAGTCTAGTTTACTGAAGATTATGCTCCAGGTTAAGCAACAGTGCGTTGCCCAATTTGACTCTGCCTTCTGGTTGCATAGCTTACTAATAGGGATGAGGTATCACTGTGATTTATATCATAAATGTTTGGTATTCCTCGTAATGACCCTGATGAGCGAGTTTCTGAAACGATTTTTAACTCGGAACTGACACGGCTGATCGCCAGAGAGGATTTTGTAACCGTGGAAGTATAAAATCTTAAAAAAATTTAAAATGTTATAGTAGCCACTAAAGTTTGTAATTGATTATAAATTTTTACTTTATTTGGAAATTGTGAATCTTCTTTGTACTCGTCTAAATATATTTATCCCAGTTTTTGATGAACATTAATTGAATGTATGTGTGTGTGTGTGAGGGTTGTGATTTGTGTCTTCATATTCTTGCAATTCTGATTCCATATTCACCTTACAAAAAAAAAATGTTAAATTAATGACTGATGTCAAACCTAAAAATTTTGTGAAAGTCTCTTTAAGAGATCAGAGATCTTAGCTCTTCCATGTTACATATTCTCATACTATTGTACCGGCTGTATAATCTGATGTTTTATGTGCCGATAACAAAGGGGTTGGATAATAGTAAAACATTAACAAGGGGCCCACGCGAAGCACCTTCAGCACACCCCTGATATTATGAACACGTTTCAACCGTATGGTGAATTATCAGAATCCGATCGGTTTATTTGGAAAACAAATTTTTTAAAAAAATAAAATTTTGCGAAATTTGTTTCTGTACTGTTTTACATAGTAATTCTGCATTGTACACAGGCAGTATTTTTTATGTGAGAAAATCGTAATAGCAGGGTGGTATGAACCACCAACCAAGACATGAACCTCTTCATAATCTTTCCCGGTTCACTTGGCTGAAAAGAGGCAAATGTGAGTTAATTTCTGTGTTATGAACTTCCCTTCTCTTCCCGTCTCCAACTTCACTTCCTCACCCCACCAACTATCCATTTCCAGCGTTTTAACACTGCTGTTCCCTTGTTTAAAGTTTGTGCTGTGTGTGTGTTATGTTTACGTCATAATATATTACTGAACAACACTTAAAACAAAATTGTGATAAACTTGGTGTAAGTTAATTAGTGTTTTAATGGACTCTTCCTTGCTGCCACACTCTTTACCGTATACATATCAGGAAGAACAAGATGGAGGGAGAATGGTTTTTGAGTTTGAAAATTAGCAAAATAGGTTCATTTATTACTTAGAGTGTGTTTCCGGGGGAAAGAGGTTTCACTGGAAGATTACAGAAGTTACGCGGTTGTAGAGCTCCTCTTCAGATCGCGATAGTTATCAGCGTCGGGGATGAAGAAATCGGTTCAGAATCTGCAAGTTCCTTCAAAGTTTCCAAGTTTGTGTATTACTTATAGCTTCTCGTTTAAGATCCTTTTGAACTTGGATCTTAATACAGCCTGTAGTTTAAGAAAACGAGCATATCTTAATGAGTATGAGGTCTCTTTCGGGATTTGTATGTAAAATGAGAGCCTTAAATTACGTAGTTTTGTTCCTTTGTCCCCCCTTTGAAGCCTAATGAAGAGAAATTGATAGACAAGCAGTTTGTTGCCAGGGGCACTGGTTATTGGATTTATTGACGCAGCCTCCAACCTATCCCACCCTTTTGCTGGAACATATTACTTCCACTACTTATTCAAGGGGTTGCAATATGGAGTACTCAGTCATCTCCTTTCATGCTTTAATAACAATATTAGATTTCTTGTGAATTTTGTTTCGATTATTTCTACAGGAGGGTCCGCGGTGGCCGCGCGGTCTGAGGCCTTGTGCCGCTTGGTCGCAGGGACCGTGGGTTCGAATCCCACTCAAGCCATGGATGTTGTGTTGTGCTGTCCTGTGTACAGGTAGAGGCCTTGCGACGGGCCGATCCCTCATCCAAGGAGTCCTACCAAAATGTCTATAGATCGAGCCAACGAAAAGTTGGGACCCGCCTTCTCATTCTACTCTATTTAACGGATTACGTTTTCAAGGACAGAGTGGGAGTTACGAATGTCGAAATGTTTCAGAATGTATGATTTTAACCATAATTTTCAAAATAACTTAATTCAGTAGTGTAACATCCAGCTGTACGTATACAAATAATATCTGATGACATTAATTTGGCGTAGGAATGAGACGTGTTAGAGCTGAAGCAGTTTCTTCGGTAAATTTTTTTTGAAAAAAAGTTTTCGATAAAAAAAAAAGTAATGTTGGAAATGCAGGAAGTAATTACTAGTGCTTTAAGTTAAGTTGAATTTTATTTTGATTGCTTAAAGAAAGGACATACACCAGTCGGGCTGGTTTGTCTGCAGTGATAGCTTTAATTCTGGATGTTTGCTATTTGAAAGTCTTAAAAAAGTTTAAATTTGGCTAAAAGTTGAACCCGTTGATGTGCAAGTACGTATACATAAACAAATATCGTAATTCGTTTAATTATTTTCAATGTAATATAACTCGTTGATTTTATTACTTTTTTAAACCGAATATGAATATGGATTTTTAAACTCCGGTTGTTTCAAGTAGCACAGGAAGAATATTAATCGCTGCATTTGTGCGTGTTATTTCATTCGATGAAAGCAATTATTTCACTTGAACAACTTGTAAGAAATTTGTAAAAAAAAAAAAAAATTACACGTCTATTCATAAAACAATGGACACTTTTCTGATTCAACGCCCTACAAAGGCGCTGCATAGTGCGAGATGTTGTATCTGCTTCTTAATTATTTTGCAGTTTCTGATAGTCGTATCTCGTCTGCATTCGTTTCTATAAAAATTGTTGGGGAGGGAGAAGGAGACAGATAAAAAAGAAGAAATATCTCAATTTCAAATGAAAATTTTCTACCATTTTTATCCATGAGTTCCGCCCTTCTTTGCTAACACAATTACTGTATATAAAATAATTTCATTGACGTAAAAATATGGGACGTGTTCTTTGCAGTTGATTATACAATCACAATCAAATCCCCCATCCAGCTATTCTTCGGGAGCTTTGAATAAGACCTAATTTCTTCCTCTGGAGTGAACTGTAATTTCCTGGGCTTCAATGCAAGTTTGGAAAACTCTTCGTTTTGTTGCTGGAAGTAGGGATGGGAAGAGGATAGAGAAAAGAGGCAAAATTTGACTTGTGCGATTTTCAGAGATGAAGAAAAGTTAGTGAATGAATGGGGACATAACTACTACGACACAGAGATTCTGCATATTCATGAGCGTCCAAACGACGCTTTCACATCGTGGACAAACAGATTTAGCTCCTGCTGCCATCTCTGTAGCCATTCCTTGAACTTACGACTCCCTCTAAATACAATAGAGGCTGCATTTATCTGTAGTGTTGCTAAGTGAGCATGAAATATAGTTTCAAATTTTTGACAAGTTCTCGGAAGGAGAAATACTAAACCTACAGTCTATTCGTTTTGTTGATTTTTTGTTTTTCTGAAGAGATTGTGTTTGATGGCCCAGAAAACAGAATAAAAAGCTCATATGAGAACGAATCACATTCGTGATATAATTTGAAGTAGCAATTATTTGTCTTGTGTAGTTTAAATCGATTTGGGCGTTTTCTTAAGAAATACTGCATTTAATTAACAGCCACTGTGTTCCTGACTGTCTGTATAAGTGCTGTTAACGTACGAAGTTAGACTAAGCACAACATTTATCGTTAAAATTGGTTCGTCTTAGTTACACGTATAAATTATGAAGTTACTCGTTGCCTGTATTTAAGGTTGTTTCGCCGTGTAGTCTGGTAGTTTACTGACGTCTCAGAGATACTTCCTGCTTCCATTATCAGGACGATCGCCCTGAATATTGAGCCAGAAAGTACCTCCGAAACGTTGCTAATCTTGTACCAGACTGCACGGAGCTACAACTCAGGAGACAGCAAGATTCATCCTCGTCGCCTTGAGAACCTTACATCCTACTGTGAAGTTACTCGTTCGATAATTTTCTGCAGTGTATTTGCTCTCGCTAATAATGTGTAATTTATTTGTTACAATTGATTAAATGCCAAGTTTCACTCCCACAAGAACAACAGGCAAAAATCATAATATTGTCTAATTATTCGTGTTTTTTCCGTCTAATCACAATTGTATATAAATAAAATTATACATAAGATATTAAAATATCATTTACATATTTGGTACAACTTTTTACTACATGTTTCGGTTACATTGAACCATCTTCAGGTGTAAAGTTAAAAGTTAAAAATTATAATCTTATAAACTAAAACTTAATTACTGTTGTTGTGTAACTTCTGATGATGTTTACTTCCAAATTCATTGGAGTGGGGGTATAATTTGAAGTGATAGTGGTTTAACATTGGCCTGTAACGCAAATAATTTAAAATATTTTTAATTATTACTGAACTTGAAAGAACGAGTATAGAAGACAAAATGTAATAAGATAAAAATAAATAAAAATGGAATGTAAAATGTAAAAATGAACATACCTAGGAAGAGCGTAGATATGTAGTAAAAAGTTGTACCAAATATGTAAATGATATTTTAATATCTTATGTATAATTTTATTTATATACAATTGTGATTAGACGGAAAAAACACGAATAATTAAATTTTAATTCACAATATGACGCAATTATATCAACTTATAATATTGTCTGTTTTATTCTCTACGTTTATTTATTATAACTTGGAATTCCATTACATTTTATAGTCACTATATTTTGGGTCTAATTATAATTAGTTTTTAATTTATTAAAATAATATAACTGTAATAAAACAAGATATACTACATTGGGTTGGCGAAATATTGTCGCCATTCTTTTGTACTCGCAGTGTTTAATTTATTGTACAAACTGCCCCCTTCACCGGGGGTGGAACGTGAGGTCACTTTGTGGTGTAGGGGATCAGGCTACAGAATCTGTATCACGATGGGAAACAGATAGGTCTCTACCCCAAACCGACAAGGCACGCCTATTTAACATCAACAACACTTTTTATGAGAATGGTGGGGGGTGGGCGTGGGGGTTGCGGTGCTTACTCAGATCTCTCCCCTTCAGACTATAGCACCTCTGTTAGAAATATATATGTAGAGTACAGTATATCTGGTGAACTCTCTTCTTTTCTCGGCGTTCGATGATACTGCTTGGCGTATAATAGACGCTATACTATCAGCTTCTAGGTTCATTTCCTGAGTCGTCTGCAACCCGCTCGAGCAGGCGTCCCAAGATAAGTCCCGTATCGCTACAATACTTCCACATTTCAACACTTTTATCTTCTTTTGAAGGGTAAAGAAAACGCTCCAGAATGGCCTCTGAGTGTCCCATTATGCTACTGTGTAAATCCTATTACTCCTCTTTTCTCGCCTTCCCAATTTTCACAACTTTATCTCGCAGTGTACAATAATGCATAAATTGTGTGCTCCGTGTTGCTGCCGAAGAGGGGAGAGGGGTGTGCTATAAAGGCGCTGGGCGACGACCGATAGCGACGCCTCGCGTCCCGACGTGCGGCAACACATTGCTCGCTCTCTGTGTCCTATCTTCTCGGCACAGCGATTCCTTTAGGACGGTACGCGGTTCAAGACCAGTTATCAGTGCGTTCGACTTGTCTTAAGACGTTGTATCAATTGGAGGCAGGTTAGGTTGGTTATGTGACTTGTTTCACGACGATTCTTCGACTGTCTTCCTTGTTTATTTATCAGTTTGTTCAACAACAGTTTTGAACTTTATCAAATGGGAGAGAATTTTTGGTTAGTAAACAACTGACCGTAGAATAATGTAGGGTATTAATTATTTAATTATATTTGTAGAAGAACTGGGGAAATCTACAAGAACCCTCAATCAGGATCCTGACAGAAAAGAACTACTTTAGGTTCAACTGTTATAAACCGCCTATTGTGGAACGTAATGATAGTTATGGGTGATTAATAGAGAAGGCTATGGAAGAAAGCTGTTTTAGTCTATTTGTCAGTATTATTTTAACATTTAGGCGAAAATAAAATCTCTTCGTGTGGCTCACCGTTTCATATACGTGGTGGTGCTGGAGGCAGATTTATAATGTATCGACTACCATTACGTTTTGAGTGGAGGAACTAATTACACGAAGAAATAGATAGTCGCTTAGCTGAACAAGAAGTTACTCATCTCTTTTCAAACACAAAAGTTCATTGCCGTACTGTGGAAATATTTATGGAATGCTATGTCAGAAGATTATAGAAATCAAACTAAGTTGTCGACTAACTAAACATTTAACAGGCTAAATGTGTTTTTGAAAATAACTTTCGGTCCGAACATCGAATGTTTACGAACATTGTTCACAAATACCATTCAGAAATATCGTTTGTGAAAAATGTCCAATCAACTCTATTATCAAAAAATATTGTTCGCCATGGTCTACTCCTGGCTAAGAGATTCATGTGTTCAGAAGTTAATTCTGAATCAAAATAGGTCAGGTATAATCAGTGAAAGCTGGAGCTTGTTCAATAGCAATGAGATTGGACTGCAAATAAAAACAGAATTTTCTTCAGAATGGATTATCTTAAAGAACTGTACATAAGGCTGTAAAACTTCATCGATATTGTGCACCTGTCATGCACGAACCTAACCTAACCTAAACGGATACGTTAATAGCTAAAATAACAGAAAATGGGGTGCTTAAAATCAGCATACCTTCCAAGAAAACCGCTACACTCTTTAAAAGTCACAGTACGATGTAGGATAAATGGTCTCATTTTATTCAGAAACATCTGAAAGTCACCAGAAATTATGAATTTATTTCCTTTTTTGGAAGCTGACGAACAAACCTGAAAGTTTCGGCAAGAAGGATATAAGGGACATACAGCCAATTTAATAATGCAGATGTCGAGAGAGTTTTTCGGTGGTCGCATTATTTATCGAAACTTGTTGTCCCCTCAATCCCTGGATTAATCACCACCGGATTTATATCATTTTTGGTTTTTGATGGAGAACGTGCAAAGGAAAACTGATCTGTGCACTTAAAATGTTAACGCAATAACTCTTCGGAGGTACCACGCATGATTAAAACAGTGAATGTACGCACCGCTGAACTTGGTGGATATTTCCAATACTTTCTATAATATTTCTTTTGGTTTTATGATTTCAGTGTAATTTATTTTTTTGACAAATATAACGTGTGTCAGGAATTGGTTAAGTAACTTGGCAGCGGCGCTGGGATCGTTGTGTTCACTCCCAGGGGAACTACTTCGAGGGTGATGGATGAATTTAATACCTGAGATAAGTGTACGGGTTTTTTTAGGCGCAGTCTTGAAACTTTCCGATCGTACCTCGTAAGTCATGTTTTCACATGAATTTTGTACGACGTCCATTTTTGTGAAAAATTTATGAATTCCTTCTTTTAGCTTTTGTAATCTTTGTTTATGTCTTCGGTATAAAAAAGATTGAAATCCCTTCAGTAGTTCAAAAGTTGTAACGTGAGGGTAGACACACGATTATACCATTAGCATTTTATCAAACGTCTACAAGGGACTCATAAGAATTAAATAGAGAATCCGTATGATCCACACACAGAATGGAATGATCAGTTAACTGCCGAGTGATGGCCTGCTGTGAGTCGCATGTAGCCCGCGGCCCACGGTTAGTGTATTCGTGATATGCTGTAACCACATATAGTGATGTATCATAGCCAGACCATTGATTTTTCCTACAGGTATTGTAACACTTTGCAGAGGTTTTCATGTTTCAAATGTGATGAATGCAAAAGTTTTAACGCCCGTGAATGCCAGCTCCGCAGACGAGATGCACCGATCGACAATTTTATAAACCACCCACAGGTCAGGGAGGGGAGGTTACAAAATGCACCCCACAGGCAGGGTATAATTTTCTCGTTTAGCATTAATTTCCGGGTCCCTTTCCCCGTGCGTGACGTTCACATTGCTTCGTGGTAGCGAATCCAATTGTAACACGGGCCAGTTGTTGGCAGT
The DNA here is from genome assembly GCF_977971745.1 of Zootermopsis nevadensis. Taxonomy (NCBI): domain Eukaryota; kingdom Metazoa; phylum Arthropoda; class Insecta; order Blattodea; family Termopsidae; genus Zootermopsis; species Zootermopsis nevadensis. The sequence goes on along the minus strand of NW_028259153.1, from coordinate 5,029,582 downwards.
AATCGGCCGTGGTTGCCAATCTCATTTTTAAATACAAGGAAAACAATTTTCGATATACCAGCTGTTATTTTTTTATTTTTTATTTTCTGTTATGGAATGATAGGATGTTCACATGATTGGCTCGTGTTCGTTCGTGTTTTGTTTTTTTACAGCTGAATCATTTATCGATCATCTTCGCGTGCAGTTATTTTGCTATTTGCTTTATGAGACTAATTTTTGAACGTATTTTATAATTAAAAAATTATTTCCTGTGAAATTTAAACTAACGCGTCGGGTGAAATCAAAAGTGGTCCTTCTTTTTTAACCCGTCAGCTGGGGGTTTTAAATGCCGCAGTCGAGCTCGTACAGTGGTGGTTTTTTCAGATGTCCATTTAAATTTTGCTCTAAAACACATTTTTTATCATAACTTTTAAACTATATGAGACATAATAATTAAATTTCACTGAAATCCTTTTAAAAGATGGTTTTATAATCTTACCTTATAAGATGAGCACCCTCTGTGTGAGGAATAGAAGCAGGTGGATTAGAAGTTCAAAGTTGGTTTTATTATCTTATCTTATATGATGAACACTGTGTATGTTAGCAATGGAAGATGTTGAGTTTTGTATGGTAGTTCTTGAAACGTTATCAAAACACAACACTACACAAATAAATAGATTCTATCCTTTTCTGGCGTTTCCTGCATAACACACAATGAGGCCTGTCTTCTGGGTTATAGTGCCGTGAATTCTGATTGGTGTTTACCGACAAAGTACCTGCTGCCTCCATCATCAAGGCGATCACTTTTATAATCGCTGCCGTGATGACGTCTAATCATACTTACGAACATTAGAATTAAAAATATAAGTGAGCGATAAGCTTAGCGTTCCAGCCGCTTTATCCCCGGAGTATTTTTGAGCCCCGGAGTTGGTCCAGAATTAATAGCAGAAAAAACATTCGTACCGCTCCTGAGAATCGTCCGCTGTTGTAGGACACTGTATCAACTGCTAAATTGGTCGTAATCTGTATAGACCTTGGGACGAGGTCGCAGCTGAACTAGTGGTATTTTAGCTTGTGCTTGTGAGCGTCTGAGGTGGGAAGAAAATTGTTGGTGTCAATTGGTTTCTTGTATTTATGAAAACGAATGCAGATCTGAGAAAATTTAAGCAAAATTATCAATAAATTTTTGGTTTTTGACTCACTTTGCAAAAACATAAACCAAAACGGGGTCTGTGGGAGCAGATGTTAAAGGTTTCGTGTGTTCAGAACGTCGTTTCTGACGAAAGATGTGCTCCGAGTCCTGTTTCATCTGTGAGGAATTGAGCTGGACGCCGATGACAGGCTTGTGTTTAAAACAATTACGCTAGCGACATGTCTTCTGAGACACACATCATGATCAGGACATTGTCTTCATCGTGCAAGGAAAAATGAGGAAATACAACAACAAATAAAACCCCCACAGCAAGACAACGAACTTAGCTTCCGTGGAACCAATGCGTAAGGGTATAACGAAAGTGTTGAACAATCAAAAAGGATCTTAAATGTTTGAAAGAAAATTAAAACATTTGTGAATCTTGTTTGATAAATTACTATTCCGAGAAATAAATCGAGGAAGGTGATTAAATTGTGCAAAATTTGTTGTCATGAACTATGTGTTGGTTATTTCAGTATTTTACCAGTGAAAAATGGTAAAATACCTCAACTGTGATTGGGATTGAACCACTTGGGTACAGTTTAGATAAGTTTTTTTCATATTTAAATGCTTTTCTCGAAAACAATTTTGCTTTTTGAAAAATTTTGATACCACATGCCTGTGTGTGATACTTCCTATTTTAAAATTAAATTCTTCAAACATAATTTTTTTAAACCTTAGGTCTAAAAAATGATAAAAATTGTACCATCTTACCCTATGTATAAATTTCGATTATATATCTAATTGAACACATTAAAATATTTTTAATTATTACAGATTTTTGTCGCAAAACTTGAAAATAGTTCTCACCCCACCCCCCATTCGTTTCCCTGCTATAGCTTCATAATTTATGATTTAGGGTGTTGAAGCAAGGACGTCAATAAAGTGTTACGTAGTACGTATTATGAAGGAATTATCGTAATTTATTTTAAATTTGTGGAACATGGTCTCTTACTTTGAATATCTCGTTCACTTAGGCTACAAATGTTTCAAAATGGAGTGCCCAAGAAAATATTGGACTTGAGGTGTATGAAGCACCGTACAGTTGGCTTCGGTCTGGCTCTTTTGAATAAGGTGAACCTTCAGGTTCTAAAATATTACAAAAATTTTATCGACTAAATTTAAACATATCTTAATTAGTTTAACTAGTATTGTTATGTATCGATACATAATTTAATGAAAATGTTGGAAGAATTGTAATAGGCTACTACTTTCTTTACAGAATCATAAACTTGCCTGAAATTTATAAATTTCTGATGTACAGTTTCATTGTACTCCCGTTTTTCCAGTACGTAAAAGATGAATAATATCTCGTCAGTAGTTGATTGATTATGTTTGAAGCCAAATTGATGGTCCCAATAATTTCATATACATGTACGGTATATAACATATATAAGATGGTACAGGAATTTTAATAGCTGCTGTCTGTGTTAATGGTTTTTACAAACCAAAAAATGTTGGGCGAAGGTAATAAACACTGACTCCAGCTTTTTATGGCTTGTATTTTGATGGTTTTATGTGATGTGAAAAATCAGAATAGAACCAGCTCACGATAGGCAATAACGGTGCTGAAACGTCGGATAATGTTACCACAATGATAAGCATGTGAGATTTGAGATTTTATCGCGGTGAAGATGGTAATGTACTTTTGGGTTTTGGTGCCGTGTAAACTCATCGGTATATGCTAACGTTTCCATCTCCAGCCCTGAAGATGGAGACAGTATGTTTCTCCAAACACCTTAAATATGAAATTACTTCTTATAATGATGCACAAATATGGATAGCAATTCGCTGGATTATCTTCAAAAATATTTTAAATTAAATGTTATTAAATTTATCACAAAAGCTTATCTTATTTAAAATTGTAAAGTAGGCCGATATACATAATTTTGTGGTTAAGTTTTACAACTGTCGTCTGGAATAGTTTTGGTTTGTGAATGCTTAGGGAGACAAAAATATTCTTACAGATCATTGAATTACACGTCAGCCCTGTTTGACTGAAGTGACCCGAAGGTCATTTTATCTTAATAAATTTAATTGTAGTCCATTTTACAAGTGTGGACACTTCTGGTTAATGGACGGACGAATTCAGTGACTCGCCCGCTCATGGCTCACTCTCATCTCACCGACACGCGCGCTCAATAGTTCGCCAGATAAATGTCAGGCCACGGTCTTTCTGACACACAAGTAGGCCTGTGTGATGTCTGATGTTTGAACGTTGTATATGAAGCGGGCGTACAATGCCTGTTCCTTCCGGGGAGCCCGGACGGGCCACTGGGTGTGGGTGTTGGGTCGTAGTTGAGTTTCAGAGCGAAAGCGTTGGACCATCGAACATTTCGCTGCCGGCATTCCCAAGCGACGTATTTCTATCAGCCGATTTCACACCCAATTACCATTCTCTCACCGTCACTCTCTCAGCTTCAAATGAGGAAATTTGGGGAGGGCTTCGGGTGGTAAATAGGAAGGATGGGCATCAAGGGTGGGGTGAAGACTGCCGCATTTTCTGCCACTTTGCACTAATTTTGATCCTGGGAGTTGGGGCAGAGTAGAATGTTTTCTCATCACCAAAGTCATTCTCTTGCCTCAGAGGATACTGTGATTTACAATATTAAGGAAAGAGGTGAGGGATTCGGTAGGATTAGGACGGGGTTAGGATTAGTATTGGGAATAGGGCTGGCTGTCCTGAACGGGAACGCGGTGGCTGGTTCGAATATTGTGCTTAACGGAGCTGAAATGGCAATATACTCCATATACTGTAGCAGAAATCTTGGTTGTTTGTGTGACGCTGACAGGCGGCTGCCTCCCCCAGGGAGTGATTGTTATGTTCCTCTCGAACCAATAGGATAGCAGCGTTCGTGGCTTCACCCCAGGATATCTTGTTCAGTATTACATTTGGAGGCGGAAGATGATTTTATATACGAATATCTTTTTTGTGTAAGGAGCATGTAGTTTTGAACATTGAAGTTTTCACATTAGGGGTATAGATTGGAGATTTTATCAACATTGGTTTTTTTAATACGTGTATCATAATCGCCGAATATCGAGCCTTATGTCTAACGAGGCTTCTCAAATCAGTCCAAATTTCCACACAACTGTCTCGTCAACAGAAGATTTCCATTTGCAACAAATGTTGTCGTCGTATTTGAACTTATGTAAAAATCCGTTGTTTTTAAATTCTGTACGCATCGAAGAAATAAGGTGGCTGTCATTACACAGACAAGTATTTTCTTGAGAAAAGAATGTAATTATAGCCTGTCCGAAATGTCTTCTGCTTCCAGATTACTGTTGCATTCTTTTCTTTATTTTACACTTAACGTTGCACTGTGTCTTCTGTGTTCAGTAAAGAAGAAACAATTTACAATATTAACCAAAAATTTAAGACCACCATGCCATTTTAGTAAACCTTCCACAGGTCTGAAACTTTTGGTTGAATGTTTCCCAGTCCGAGAAAAGGATGGAAGGATCCTGTTCATATGGACCTGTCGTCAGACAGAACACTAAATAAATAAATACATTATAGATCTCAACGAGTGGTCACAATGACCGCGGTTTTCCAAATAATCTAGCAGTCTTGCCAACCGCGGTTCTATTACGTTTTGTGGCCGAATTGCAGGTTACTTGAACACTTCCGAGGCAGGTCTTCAGACCATTATTGAGTATGTGTTTGGTTGTTTTGTGTTGTGATTTGAGTATGTGAGCGATCACATCAATTAGGATCAGCTGTGGTGCACACGTAGCACGCATGGGGGACACATTTTAGTTGGAAGACCTGAAAGGCGGAGGTTGTTCGCAAATATGTGAGTGTGTGTTAAGCTATCCCAAATCAGGGACCAGTGTCTGGCTTTGGTTAATACTGCAAGGAACCTTCGGGTTCCAAACAAAGCAGAAATTTGTTATTGGCTGAACATTACAACCGAGTAGTTAGAACTCCTGCCTCGTATACTGAAAGTCCTGGGTTTAAATCCTTGCCTGGAGACAGACTTAGGTTTTTCGTGTTTTTTCTCAGTCTGTCCAGGTAAATTTGCGACAGTTCCTTACAGAAGGCCATTACAGCATTCTTTTATAACATTTCCAGTGTACTGTTCATTAATTATTCTAGCATTTGACAAGTTTGGGCTACTGAGATCATCTTTAAATAAACCATAAATGAAAAAACTGACAACCAGAGGGGCTGTTTGCTTTTGAAGGAATCTGCTCAATAGAGTTCATTAAATAGTAAAAACTTAGTACAACTGTACGTAGGTATAAAGTGAGCGCTTGTTACTTTGTGCAACATCTCAATGATTTTTGTTTCATGTTCGGGAGGAACGAGGTTTTCGTAGGCCTACAGATCTACGAGTTACGACTCTTGGGTTTACCTTCAGCTGAATGAGGGATTACGTTCTTAATTTCAATTCGACTCACAATTGAGAATAATATGAAATTATTTTATTGAGTTATGGAGTTGAGAAGTGTGTTTGAATTGTCCGGAAAAGAAACGCCATTACATTCAAGAATTTAAAACACGACATTCCATTCCACTTCAAAGTTATTTGAAAAGTTTGATTGTGACGTATGGAGGGAGATGTTCAATTTTCTTATACATTTTATTCCGTTGTTGATAAAACTTATTCTAATACAAGATTACAAGACCCCTTTATCGACTGAGCTTACCCGTGTTTCTTACGTCTTCAATCGGAATTTACTAGATGGCAGGTGCGTTTTCAAAATGACAATCCAATTCACTGCTTTTTCATGATCAGCCATGTTCTTACTATTCTCACATCGATTTCATACCTGGCCACAGCTTCACATTAGTTAATTGTGAGATTTGAGACGGGGACAGGAAGGGGAAGGGGGGATAATACAAGAAGGGAATTACTTGTACCATAGAAAACATATACATAAATTGGGTGAAGGCATATTCGAGTATTTGTCCAGCAAAAAATATAAATACAATTTTTTAAAATAGAGAATATAAAAGAGAGAAATTGAAAGATAGGCAGGAAAGAGGGGGGTGGGGGAGAGGGGGGGATGGCGGTACAGAGCCTGAAAGTAGTAACAGCAGCTTAGGGTCCGGATGCTGCCTTTGAATATAAATGAATCTGGCTATAATGCATTTACAAACCGACTCTTTGAATCTGTGTTAGTCTCGCCTGGTCGAACCAGAAAAGGCATGCAGCGAATAGGAAATAAAACCAAAATGCGCAAGGGACAGGCGAGTCTTTCAATAGGTATGCTACAAGAGACACCAAGGGAGGATATTCCTCTATAGGATGTAACACAATTTCCTTGTTGAACAACAGCGGTTTGTATTTGTTGTCAATAAAGCTTTGCATTCTAAACACTAAGGAAGACATTTTGACATTTCTCAAAATAAACATGAAACTTCTGGAATATCCGTAGCATAATAGGACATTGTCAGATAAAACTGTTGTAAGTGAACTGTTTTGATGTATCGATACTCTGCGTAAATTAAGATTGGCTGTAGTTACGTTTATTTTAGTTAAATTGACAACAATTATTTATTTTAATCCGTCTGATCACAATATTTAAAATTTCTTATAATTAAGATAATAAAATATCATTCATGTTCCATATCGATTGATCGATTTACATTTCGGAACATTTACACAACATGTTTCGGTTTTTATAAAACCATCATCAGGTGTAAAATATATCTAAGAACTTAAAACTCAACACAGCTGATGATGGTTTTATAAAAACCGAAACATGTTGTGTAAATGTTCCGAAATGTAAATCGATCAATCGATATGGAACATGAATTATATTTTATTATCTTAATTATAAGAAATTTTAAATATTGTGATCAGACGGATTAAAATAAATAATTGTTATAATATTCACAATATGACGCAATTACACTATTTTAAATTGACAAGCCACATTAGCTTCTGAAGTCTTAAATCGTCAGACCATAGGAGTGTATTGACAACCAAGATGACATAACGTCGAGATGTAAATGAACTAAACTAGGTTTACTCCGAAACAAGCCAAGTGCTGGATCATAGACGAATCGACCTTACGTAGGCCCGAGGGAATGGTAATGTCCTGTTTGATCAGGAATGTCGCACTAACTTTCGTGTGCCGGATAAAAGGTTAAAATACCCTGTTATTATTTACAAAATTTATGATCTTTGTTAAACATGTCTGTAGAATATTAAATATTTTACATATATGCATAAGGGTTAAAAGTTTTAATGGGAGAAATATTATAAAATATGAGCTACTCTCAGTGTCTTTAAATAAACACATTTATCTGGTTCATATAGGATTAGATCTATATTTGTGTGACAAATACGTCTGTAATCATGAAGGAAGCTTTACTACGCCTGACGCGGAACTGGCTGAGATGTGTGGTGATAGTCTTGTACAGCTACGCCTTTTGATATGGGATGAGACAACACGCTGAACAACTATGTCGGAGAAGTTGCCGCAAGAGCACGGCGAAAACATTAATATGACTGCTACGACATTGTGTATCAACAATTTCTTTCAGTTATGTGACCGAGAGGGTTGGTGACTTTGTTCGGAATGTATCCGGTTCGTGTCTCGGCCTGTTATTGACTGCTCTGAAGGTTTCTTTGTTAGCAATGCTTCCACGATTGCCGCCTTCCAAATTGTAACCACCCACGATCAGGTGTGATTCAGGAGAAGTCTGCCACACTTTGTGGACACGTTAATAAAGTGATGTTTAGTACAAAATGAGGGCCCAATTCGGAAATACTAAGATTCAGGATAGTTTGAAACGAAGATCATGGTTGTACGATGTAAAAAGGAATAATGCCTTGTCACCATAATAAAGTTAAGATAAATAATTCCTGTTCGACGCAGGATTGTGCATTATTAAATTACGTATACGCATGTAAATTTTAAGGAATTTTTAGAATAGCTTCATTACAATTCAGCTAAATATTCTGGCGCCATGCATGAACAAGAAGGAATTTGTAGGTCATGTTAAACTTTCTCAGAATTTTATCGAGTTTATAGAAAATATTTTTGCTGATATTTTTAAATACATTGTTATAAAGAAATACAGGTAAATGGCATGGTTTAAGTTATAATTTGTATCTTGGTTTATGCTGTGTGTTTCTGTTGGTAGGCTATTTTCGTTTTCGTATCCAGTACACACCATTCAGCATGGTTTGCATTGGTGGTTAGCAGGGTTCACGACCCATCAGTACATGGGTTCGACCGGGACTGCTACATTTAACGCTCCTGCTGTGACCTCCTTTTTTGCGAAATGATGAAAGTGGAGTAATTGTTGGGATACCACGGAGAAACCGGGGAAGCCCCGGAGGAAAACTCCGTGATGCCTGGACCACGGCCTTGCCTAACACAAGTTGCAAATCTGAGCACCGCCGGGAATCGAACCCGGGACCCCGGTATTACAAGCCCAGCGTTCTAACCGCTAGACCACCGTGGCGGTTGGTAGGATATTTAACCTCTAATACAGGGCGTGGAGTTGGATGATAAATGAAGTTTTCAATATTATGTAAAGTGTTTTCTCGACCAATTTCTGGGAGGGTCTACCTACGAAAATCAATTTCGTGGGTAATACTTCCGGAACCTAACTGTGTCACAAGCACAAGATGAGCGTAACTGCAAATAACCTTTCATTTCGGAAAAATGAAATCCAGAAAAAGGTCTGAAATGTTTAATGTACTCTTTGATTGCTATAATATCATCCAGGCCCGGACCTGGTCCTCGGGTAAGGTTGGACAGAGGCCCTCGCTTGTACAGATGCCTATTTTGTATTAACACAATTAAAATAATATCTTTCACGCTTGGAATAAACAGCATCCATTTTAATTATCAAATTAGGAAAATTGTTTCAGTTTTGCGTGATGCCTGTATAAAATATCTTGGTGTACTGTTAAATGCTAAACTGCATTTTCATTGTCACATCGCTTACGCTTATTTACAAGCGCTAAGAAAATTAGGGCGTTTTCTTTATACCACATATAATTTTTTTTAGATAGTTTAATTGTTGTATGCAAGTTTTTAATTTGGTCGAAGCGAGAGGCAGTTCAGGGATTAAACTGTGAGTTCCTCAAAGCGAAATATAAATTTGTGTTCACCGTCAAAATTAATTATTTCCTTGATAATAATTTAGTCCGGTTACAAATTACAATCTTGATTACAGATACCAGATTTTAAATTGTGTATAACCGTTCTCTTCTTACGACTCCACTGCTATTGATGTCATCATCACAGTCGGTAAATACGCACTCCGTCCACGTCGTACAAGTACAGCAACATGTAAATTTACTGCTTAAAATTACTAACAGAAATGTTTTCCAATTTTCCTTGCATTTTGTTACATATCTGACAATGATGGCATCAAAAACGGGTACCTCCTTAGGTAACGCTGGTGTACAATTTTGAAAATGACATATAACATTACACCATTGTTTTTATGGTCCTCTAAGATATTTTCTGCGCTCTTATGGAAAAAAGTAAGCACTGACAATTATAATTTAGAACGTATTGTCCTCGAGAGAAAGAAATTACGTGATTTTGTGCTCTGAACCACGTTTTACTTATGTGATCAGTAGAAGAATTATGAGGTTAATGGGACATGTAACATGCATGTGAAATAAATATATACAAAATCTTAATCGTAAAAAATAAATAGACACCAATTGGGAAGCATAAACATACGTGGATATAATATTAAAATGAAGCTTTAAGAAAAGGGGTACGACGGTGTGGGGTGGATTTAACTAGCTCAGGAAAGTAGATTTTTTTGCACCTTAATAAACCGAGAGATTACATAATGGGTATCAGATTCTAAAAGATTTTGCTGCATGAAGTTACACGTAATTTCATGGCTTGGTTTGATTCGATCTAGTTTTTTTTTTGACATTGAAAAGATAAACTAAAGACTCTATTCATAACCTCCAAGTGTATTTGCTTCAAGGGATCTGTAATTGCGATGTTCTTCGGGTTATACGAACCCAAAGATCATCGTCCTTTACTTTCAAGGGTTTTAATTCAGCATTCTTGGTTATGACACTTTGAAATATTTCTTCCATATGAATATTTCCGACTTACGTAACACACTATATAGAGTTCTTCCTATACAGGGCTACGATCGAGAAAAAACGGAGTAGGGGTAAACCTGAGTTGAACGGAATATAAAGGAATAGGCGTTCCTCAAAAATTTGGGAGATCCTTTTGTAGAAATAAAGCATCATAGAGTCGCACTCACACAACAGTGTCCTGGAGAAGGAAGGGGAGGGGGTGTAGCGACCGACTTAACCTATACTAAAAGCCTATTTCACATATTCCTGAACCTTTTCATACGACGTACACTACTTGCCTTTGGAGAAGCGCTTACTCACTTGGGGCGCGATCATTGTACAGCGCACCCCTCTCTTTCATCCCCCGCCCCCAATCTCCACTTCTGTTCCAACATGAAAGAGATACTCTGGCTAAACATGTGTGCAGGAAAAATACGACATGAAAGGTTGTAGTCTGTTTTATTTTTGAGGTATGGGAAAAGTAATCATTCAATGTCTCCGCTGAAAACTTAATAGATAAATTCAGAATGCGTTACACTTGTCATTTCATAACGTGAAAGCAAAGATATCGTTCTTCGTTCTTCGACGATGCATGGGCTTGTGTGAGGTCATAACTAACATAAAAATTCCTTTCGATAATGATCATTCAGCTGTAAATATTCACAGTTTATATCCACTGCCAGGGCCTGTATTTTTCATGAGAAATTAGAAATGAACATGGTGATATTTTAGTGGAAGTTATGTGTGAACACATGCACTATATTTTCAGTCCTTTGTTAAACCCCAACCCTTTATATAATAAGTCTACTTATAATACATGATATTCGTGCAACAATAACTTAATTTATATCTTAATTGCTTCATGTTTGTGTTTCATTGATACAACATTCCCACTCTCCGTCTATACACAAACTCAAAACAATGTTGTCTAAAATTATCCAAAACTACAACATTCTCAGTAGACACTGCATCATGTTACATTTTTTGTATCGACGACATGTTTCAATGTGTATTACGTCGATACAAAAAATGTAACATGATGCAGTGTCTACTGAGAATGTTGTAGTTTTGGATAATTTTAGACAACATTGTTTTGAGTTTGTGTATAGACGGAGAGTGGGAATGTTGTATCAATAACTTAATTATGTTAATAATAATAATAATACAAACATTTATGTAAAGTAGTAGCAATGCCAGTAACCACGCACAAAAGTAAGATTCGATTTATAAAATAAATGAGAGTGAAGACAGTAGAAACACGAAGAATCTTTGAGTATCGACTGGATATCGAAGTGCCATTAACGCAACATAATATCTAACAAACACAAAAGCACATAAATTTTTCTCGGACTACCGGCCCTGTCAGGTGGTTGAAAGCTGAAAAAAACCAACTTTTCGAAAAACATCTTCGTCCTGAAGTGGCTGGAGATCCAGTCCAACGTGGACCAATTCAGTGTCCTCAGGACTAGGACGAAGATGGTCCTCGAAACGTTGGTGTTTCACCTATGACCTGACAACGCTGGCAACTCGGGAAAATGTATTATAAAAACACGTAACATTTAAACAGCATGAACCGTCACATATCTGTCAATACAGTGGGTGGCTACGAGAGTAAGTGGCCGAATCGTCAGACTGATCACATATAATCCTTCATGAATCTTTGTGGCTTGGTGCTTAGGAAATTCCTGGAAATTGAGAACTTCTTCATAGCAGCTCGGACCTTGTTAGATCCATACAGTTGTTCGGTAATTGTAAAAGCTTCAACTTCATTAATGAACTTACTTATGCTTTTTATATATTTACGTTTTAGTGTTCGCCTTTACTTTGGTGATAAATTGTTTATCAGATACTCTAAGGGTAATAAAATATAGGCGGAAAGCATAGAATAAGTTAGAAATATACACGAAATTTTGACCGAAAAGCACGAGATGAACAAACGACTTTATGTCGGCTGTTGAAACAGAAATGTGATAATAATATTAAAGCGTGTTTTAAAAATACCGTCTGAAGTAGTTGACTGCAATCATCTGTCCTCTGGAAAGCTCCCTTGGACACAGAAATGTAAGCTTGGGTCCCTTCAGTGGCTGGAAATTTCTTGATTAGCTCATCGGTTATTAGACCTCAGTAACAATGCTGATTGAATTTGGTACTCTGATCACAATTCCAGTTGGGGATTCACCAATTGGAGAATTCGCAGTATTCTGTTGTAACCATGGTAATTTAAGTAGCCTGACAATTCCGCTCGCAAAGTTCTCCGCTCGTTCACTTCAGCACGAAGAAATGGATGCAAGTCTTCATGTAAAGTGCCCGTTATAATCTCTCAGTTTGAATCAAAATTGGAATGAATCGACGGATTATAACAATTCCTAGCATGAAATGTAATGAAAATCCTTTCAGCTTCTATCGAGTCGTTACAAAAGGAAGGGATAAACGACCATGTCTCAGCTTATAGGCCTATTTTTTTTTTTTGTAACTGTTAGTTGCGAACTCACCTAAAAAAAAAATTTTACATTACATATCAGTCTGATTAACGTCTTTGAAGAAGGAGTAATTATCCACTTATGACACTATTTTACGAGGTGCGATCGGAAAGTTTCAAGACTGTGTCAATAGAGGGCGAACCGGATGTAGTACGAGCTTCTGCAGCTAGGGGGTGCGACCTACATTCATAGTGAATCAGTGTGCCAGCCGGCATCATCGAATTAGCATTTGTTTCTTAGTTACGGGCGTTTTGGTAGTGCATTACACCGACCCTCCTGCGATTTCGGAATGGCGTGTGCATCAAATTTTGCCAAAGACTCGCCAAAACGGCTACGGAAACCTATGAAATGCTAAAGCAAGCATTTGGGGAGTCCGCAATGGGTCGTGCACAAACTTTTGTGTGGCATTCACGTTTTAAAAATGGCCGAACCTCTGTCGATGATGACGAGCGTTCTGGACGACCATCTTCGAGCACAACGCCCGAAAATGTTACGAAGATTCGGCAGGCCATTCACGAAGATCGACGTCGTACCATCAACGACTTGTGCGACGTTGTTGGGATAGGCTATGGGACCTATCAGCTGATTCTAAAGGAAGAACTCCACATGCGACGCATCGCAGCCAAGTTTGTGCTAAGTCTCCTGTCTGAGGACCAGAAGCAGAATCGACTTCTCGTTTGTCAGGAGCTCAAAGATCTTGCCGGATCGCCGGCTTTAGCTCCGTGTGACTTCTTCCTCTTCCCAAAGATGAAAATTCAGCTAAAGGGAAGGAGATTTGAGACGATAGAAGAGATTCAGGCAGAATCGCAGATGGTGCTTGACAGGCTGACAAAGACAGATTTCCAGGGATGCTTCCAGGCTTGGCAGCGGCGCTGGGATCGTTGTGTTCACTCCCAGGGGAACTACTTCGAGGGTGATGGATGAATTTAATACCTGAGATAAGTGTACGGGTTTTTATAGGCGCAGTCTAGAAACTTTCCGATCGCACCTCGTATATGCTATAAGTTTAATACGTTTTATAAACATCTTGTTAAATTTGACATGGCACTAATAGAGACGAGGTCCGGAACATTAGCTTGTATTTCTCGTGAGCCATCTTACTCGCTTCACTGGCTGAAGGAAATTCGCGTAGAAATTCCCTACGTCAGCGCGGCATGAGAGCATCTGTGTTGGCCGGTTGTAAACCGATCCAATCAGCTTAGGACCACAGAGAACTAACTCTCTGTGGACTATGAATATGCCTAATAAAGGTTTAGACATCGCATGATTGCAACGTTGACTTCTCAGTGCATTTTTTGAGTATCTTGTTCTTGAGAGATGTTCTAATTGAAACAGGCGGCATGTTATTTGTCAAAGCAAATACAACATGTCTTTGTTCTATATAAGATATGTAGTACATGCAATAATGATGGATCTGTGTTACCATAAAACATAAATTTGTAGTGAACAAGATCTAAGTAACTATTGGGATACTCGGTGATAATTTGGCTAGTATTCAATATTTGAACATTCGAATTTGTAAGATCTTTTTTATCTTATTTTGGTACCTTGAGATTAAAATACTGTGTAAACACTGTTGTGAAAATTTAAGTGTAGATAGCATGATATTATTAAAATGTATCTTATATAAATTGGGTGGGATGGTGTGAATTAGATACATCATATCTAGCTAAGCGATAGCTTTTCAAGAAGGAGCTACTCAATTATTACAACTATATTTGTCTCAATTGTTTTGTCTTTCATTTCTTGCAAGTTTTAGGCCCAATTAGACTTATTTCGAGATTACACAAAGTGTTCGAAATACCTCTTTCATGGTCTTTGTAGAGATCTGTATGTAAGAACTATTTCTGATTATTTATAGTCTGACATGCGGGGAATGTGTTTTGTGCGGATGCAAAACTTAGTCTTACACACACAGAGAAGAAAAAAAGATTGAATTTTAAAAATAGCTTAAAGAGAATACTTGGTTCTGAGAGATACAAAATTCCAAGAGAATTACATGGCGCATTATAATTTGTGCTCATCCCCTGGTATTGTTTAGGTTTTCAAATCAACCGGGGGCCATTTCGAAGGGCCATGTCTTAAGAAAGTGCAAACAAGGAGTGAATTTAAACTTCTGACAGGAAAATTATTTCAGGAGGATACAATTAAATTCGATGCTTAAAAAACAGAAAATTATATACGATTGAACGAGTTCAAAATGTAATCTAACGCTAAGTGTGTGCTTAAGTTAACTCTTCTTTTTCCTTTCCGTATTTCTCCTCAGTTCCTTCTGATTCGGTAAGATCAAGGCAGAACTTCAGTTGCTTAATAGGCCTGCATTATCATTTGCGTAAGGAAGCTAATTTTATCGAAGCGAGAACAGCATTAATTTGTTCGTGTTACACTTTCATATTCTGAGTGTAGACGTAGAATTGATGTTTCCTACAATGGTAGAACCCGCCACGGTGGTCTAGCGGTTAGAACGCTGGCCTTGTAATCCTAGGGTCTCGGGTTCGATTCCCGGCGGTGCCCGAATTTTTAACTTGTGTTGGGCAAGGCCGTGGTCTAGGCAACACGGAGTTTTCCTCCGGGGGCTTCCCCGGTTTCTCCGTGGCATCCCAACAATTACTCCATTCACACACAGAAGAAGGCAATGGCAAACCACTTCTGGATCATCTGCCAAGAACGTATATAAACAGGTCCCAGTCCGAGAAAAGGATGAAAGGATCCTGTTCATATGGACCTGTCGTCAGACAGAACACTAAATAAATAAAATAAATACAATGGTAAAACACTTTTCATTCTCTTCAAGGCAGTGGGCACTTGGTTTGAATCAGCAGCTGTACCAACACAGATTTTGAACTCCAGGCAATTAACCCGACAAAGCCAGTGGATATCGCTGTCGTCCACGCATTGTTAGTCATAACATCTAATCATTTCTCGTTTGATACTTCATATCCTCTGATGTTTTCAGGATATACTTCCTTCAGAAGCTGATGGTCGTTCAGCTAGTCAAATACTCCTATACTTTTACTATGTTCACAAGAGTCCGCCATTCGACACTATATTGGGACAGTTTAATCGAGTTTACAGACACGCCTTAATTGTTATAACAGATTCGAGTAGTTACTACAACTAGGGTCATCAAGTGGCCTGATTCTTCCGCATATGACAGGAAAAAAATGTTTTATTTGAATAAGTCATTCTAAGAACACAAAGATTTGATTTTAAATGTGAAAACTGGATGAAACTAATGGTTTAACCACATTATTTAGCAAGTAGGCTTAAACTCTAGGAAGACTGCTGTGACTTTGGAATTAAAAAAATATAACCAGGTGAGTCTTAGAGAATTTTTAACAACTCAGTATACGAAGTCGTAGGTTTTATTAACAAAATTCTGAAGTTGAATTCGGCTGATCACAACTTCAGACGGCCATATTATAACCATATGTTATATTGTCACCTAAATAGACTAAGCCTATAATTCACACTCATTTGTAATGGTGTAATACCCAAGAAATTGTTATTTCTTGTCCTTGAAAATAAAGTATACTATCCAAGCTCGTAAGAAAATAGCATTTCGTCCTTGGAGTCGTATTCTCCTCCCAACTGCCTTGGCGCCTCAATACCGAAATGGATAAAAATAATTAAATATGGGCGAAAAATAAACGAGTTTTTTATATCCGAAAATTGTTTACGCAATTCTTACAACTTCGAATGTTCAATTTTTTTTTAAACTTTCAACATCACTTTTTTATGAAGTAGTAACATTTTAGAAGCAAGAGACTATGTATACAGGATTTTATATTATGAATGTATGTAACATGATGAGGTTTTTACAAAATTTCTATTTTGTAAATTGCAGATAATTTCATTTTAACATACTTCAGTAATTTGTTTTCGTTGTTAAAAGAATTATGTTGCTCTAATGGGTGTACCTCTGTTACGAGAATATAAACTGATAGTCCAAATGCAATTATTTTTCAATTATACCACATCTTATCTTGTCAAAAGCTCTTATATTTTTATGAGATTGACTTGGAATTCTTCTACCTCTGTTCCTAAAGTAATTATAGTCTTATAGACAGAAGAGGTAAGAGTCACACAATTGTGATTTTAAGAAAGTTTCGGTATTTGCTGAAAAGGATTCTGTTTCCAAAATATGCTTAAGATATTTTATCGAAGTAAAAAAAAATTGACTGAATTCTTTTGTTACAATGGCTGGATTCGAAAAGCAAATGTTTGACTGAATATTGTAAAAATAGGTCGTAACGTATTTTGTTCTTATGCGGTATTACGTATACTAAAGAACAAGAGTGCAACAGTGTGCTAGGTCACTTGAAGTACCCTTATAATTATGTAAAATTTGAGGTTTTCACGGTAGTGAGTTTGAGTTTCTTCCTTTAGCTTTAATTATAGGACACTTACTTATACTTATTGTAGTTTCTACAGTTATATGTGAACGTACATTTGACATGGAAATAAGCGTCTGGTGGTAATAGCTGAAACACTTGTGTAAACTCTCAGCTAACGTTTAAGTTATTGCATATATTATTGCTTAGTTAACTTTGCTACAGATGCCACACGACTCAAACTCGGAAATTATTCTCCTTTCGTACCTTTTAAAACACTAACAATATTTAAAAATGTTCTAAATAGACGTCAGAAATCTTAATGAGGTTAGGTTTTATTTAATCTTTTTCACGATGAACTACTTCTGAGAACTTCTTACAGAAATAGAATTATGCTCGCTGTGGAGATGGTTTTGTATTGACCGTGTACTGTAAAATTAAAAATTCCTCAATACAAAATATAATCGATATCTATCGATTCGTTTTTGGAAATAAAATATGATTACGAACGGATACACGGAAATACTCAAGTCCAGAGCTTGACATCGTCTGTAGGCCAATGTAGAAAGCTTTAAGAACCTTTTCTTGTTTAGCCAAGGACGATGTGTGTTTACCGGCCACTTGGACTGAACACAGCCGTCAATAGAACACGAAACCGCCCGTGTCAGCTTAGAACCGCAGATACAATTAACGGACACAAGCGTCCGCTTGCTAAGCCGATGTTCAAGGGGGCTCTGCATGCCAGTCGAAATGGAAAGAAAGCACAGGACCAGTTAACAATTGGATTACGACAGATAACAATCGACAGAAGGAAATAAATGGTTAGATTCAATTTGCTACTACTCCCCAGACAGCAGGCCACACTGAAACCGATACGTTGATGCCATCTACATTGCCTAATCTCAAAACGTTTTCTTTGTTCGAATTGAAGCAAAAGTATAGTTAGTTTTAGTTGAGGGAAAACTTTGTCAATGTATTAAGTTTAAGGTTTACATGCGTCATGTTTGTGTTTTATGATTAAAATATATAATAAAATTCAGGTCAATACACAACTTTATTTAGATGTTAAAATTTAAAATATAAATGTTAAAATTCAACCCGAGCAGACGTAGACACACCACACAACACGACTTATGAATAATCAAAACAAACATAAGATGCGTAAAACGGGAGGATCAACGGAACACATGCTACAATAATGAACAAAACGGACGAATATATTGAAAGACATGCATTATAATATAAAATAGTTTTAAAAGACAACAACTGAAGATGATGCTTTGCATCGAAACATGTAGTGTAGTGAATGAAGGCGCTCTATTGTAACATCGTTATAGTGATGAATAGCGCAAATTTAAATTTTAAATTTTAACATTTAAATTTTAAATTTTAACATCTAAATAAAGTTGTGTATTGACCTGAATTTTATTATATATTTTGTCAATGTAGTAAAGATATCGGCTTATTCTCACTTCGATGTCGTCTTCTGTTCGTTAACGAAGACAATTTTGAGTCCACATTAAGGGAATCACTTAGGAGTGTTTGGTGAAATGTTTATGGTTGAACGTTGCATTAAATCTGCATTATTGTGTTTTTGTAGAATTGATTTATACTGTTTAGTTAATCACGGTGCATTATTTATAATTTAATTTTGGTTTATGTACTGCAATTTATTTATATTTTTATACATGATTGACTTATTTTATTTGTTGTTATTTTATATTTCTTTATAATTGTCAAGTTTTGTTTGTCTGAATAGTAATTTTTTCTGTAACCTTAACAATCTTTGTATATATTTGTTTAAATCTTGTCAGTCAAATCACAATAAAATTCTATTAAATATTAAAATATTACTAAAATTAACATTTAAATATTTAAAATGATGTTCTCTATCGAAATGTTCGATTTACATTAGAACATCACATTTCGATAGAGAACATCATTTTAAATATTTAAATGTTAATTTTAGTAATATTTTAATATTTAATAGAATTTTATTGTGATTTGACTGACAAGATTTAAACAAATATATATTTATCACAATATGACGCAACTTTATCATCTCAATCTTTGTATAATTTTGTATTTTTTGCTAAATTAACTTGGTCTGCATTTTAAATTCCTAGAGAGTTAAGTCATGTGCCCCGTTCAACTACAGAATTAATTCTGCAACTGTGAATCGTTTATATAAAACATTTGGTGGAACCGCGTAGACGGGGGACCGGCCAGTCCCAGAAATGAGACCTCTTCTGTTATCAACATTGGACAGGTTTGATAAACCGGCATTGAGAAAAGGAAACCTTTGTGGAACAAAGACAGACAACCTTTCAATGAGAGAATATTTGCGTTCCGTTCGTCCGTAAGTGCAACAAATACGTAGCAAGAAGCAGAATGATTATTTAAGCTGAGATTTGAATGCTTTTAGAACTGTGTAAATGTTTATTGTGATCTTATGGTTTGTAGCGCTTTATTGTGTTGTAAATTCTAACCAACACATCATCTCAAGCTTTACGGTTGATGGTAAGTTTATAATGTCACATTCTAGAACACCACAATCGAAGCTGTGTTCCTTCTGAGTGAATTAAGTCTTTGGAGAATATGTCCTCAAAGCCAAGAAGCTAACTTTCTGTCTTAAGTATAACTCTGTGGAGCTCACCAGGACGCCGATTTAGAGTCTGTGAACAAACCCTTTAACTACCACCATTCTGTAACGAGAAAGTTATACGTCTGCACGATGTTGTTCAAAGTGCCTTAGTTTATGTTAATTTTATTTATTTAGTGTTCTGTCTGACGACAGGTCCATATGAACAGGATCCTTCCATCCTTTTCTCGGACTGGGACCTGTTCATATACGTTCTTGGCAGATGATCCAGAAGTGGTTTGCCATTGCCTTCTTCTGTGTGTGAATGGAGTAATTGTTGGGATGCCACGGAGAAACCGGGGAAGCCCCGGAGGAAAACTCCGTGTTGCCTAGACCACGGTCTTGCCCAACACAAGTTATAAATTCGGGCACCGCCGGGAATCGAACCCGAGACCCCAGGAATACAAGGCCAGCGTTCTAACCGCTAGACCAACCGTAAAACGCATTCTTTTGACAAGATTGTGCAACAGTGTTGTATATCCATGGCCTTTATGCGTTCTTTGCACATGAGCTCAAATATCACGTCCATATAAAGCAACAGGTAAAATTGTAATTACGAACTGAATGGTAGCAATGATTTCCCCCGTATTTAATCTTAAGTTCTTCATAAATGAAATTCTTATTTTTTATTGTATTTTCCAAATATTTCAAAGCTGTCACATTTTTTAAAGATATATTTAGCTTCTTTACATCGTGTTTTTTATCTTTCATTTTGGTGACGAGAAATGAAGTTATTTGATTAAATATATAACTTCATTAAAGTTTGCGTAGAAGCGGGCAGTGGAAATGCCTTCAATGAGAACAGAGGCACTCTTCTATCACGTGACTTGCACGGGTATGAGGACAAACCAAGTGCAAATTGCCGTCTCTTTGTGAGAGAAGAATGCGTCACCCGATTTGTGATTGTTCGTCCACGGACGTGTATTGAATTCTATTTGAAGAGAGAAGTAAAGCTAGAAACAGACTGAAAGAGAGAACTTATGAGAGAGAAAGACGACGAACACTGAAACATATCGCGGCTGCACAGTTTCTATAGAAATCTATTTTGCGAGTCGGTAAAACAGAGATCCTGTTATTTTGTAAATTCTATGCACTGTTAAGATTTCGTTTTCCTCTCTTTGTTTTCTTGACTCTAGCTAGACATTGTGAAATGTGTTTGAAGCTAACGCAATTGTTTAATGTTTCAGCATGTTCAAAATTCGTGTCTAATAGCGGGATTTGTTGTGTTATCGAGAATGGAACAAATTGCTTCAAAGAGGTGGGAAAAGAAATAACTTTTAAAATAAATAAAATAATGAGGATGAGACGCATTTCCCAGACTATTTGCAACTCGTAAAGTAGTCTCAAGTTCCATGACGAATCCGTGAAAAAATAATCGCATTCTCAGCGTCAATTTATATTCTTATATCTACCCATCATCAGCTGTTACTTTCTGATACATTTAGAGAAATTGTTGAATTGAAAAATAAACAAACAAACAAACAAGTGAATACAAACATACTCCGATGTTAAGTGGACACAGCGCTGTGTATTGAAGAATACAACTTACTAATTATTATCATTGTAATGTTAAAATAATAAATAAATTTAATCTAAAATTTTGACAAAAGTGTATTTTAAAAATTTAGTGCGATTTACCGCTGAGTATACAATAGATTTTTCAAAGAATTTCTTGCTCCATAGAGTGAGTGAGCGATGTTTTGATTGGTTAAATCTTTGGAATTCGTAGCTCTCGTAACATTTAAGAATTCAGTCCGTACCGCAAGGTAAACACAACAATTTACCATTGCAAATAAAAATAACTTATTGCTGTTTAAGCAGATAATCGTTGTTTAGTCTGGGAATTATTTGACACCAACAAATACACTTTATAGGCAAAACTCAAAATAATTTATTGTTAAAGCATGTGGCGGAAATAGTTCCCAATAGTCCTTATAAAGTTGATTCGGTATATATGCATTAGGGTAGAGACAGTTGACCGTTTAATGGGGCCCGTTGCAGGCTGAGTTAATTGTTTTGTTTGTAAGTGGATCTAATGTTATTTTATGTATTTTTGTTCATCGGCAAATCAGTCTACATTCATTCTGAGCTAGTAATTAGTTGTTAACAATATATAATTAAATGTTATTAAGGTGATAAATTAAAGGATGTCTTTTGTGAAACTTCGCTTTTACAAAAAGCGGGGAATTTCTTGATAGCTGAACTTGTTGGTAGTGTCTTTAAGAACTGTGTGCTCCAGAGTGTCTGTCTTACAAATCGCACCATTCCTCTCTGGAGTTCCAGTAACTGACCATCTTTGTTCTAGTCCAATAAATTTCTAACCGTGTTCTGTTCAACCCCGCGGTGCCATGAAGGTTTTTCTACACTTGAAGTTATTTTATTATTTAAGTGAATAATATAATTGTACCTGAACTGATGCGTTAAAGTGAAATAATGACACCAAGATCATGAAAGAAACAACTTAAGAAATGTACGCATTACGTAGGAATTCTGGGGAACTAACCAGAATTTGACTTTTGCCGTAGATTCCAGTGATATCAAAATTGTCTGGTTGTAAACAGGGAGGATTCTCCACAAGATTGCACGGCTGATGAGGATTCCCCACGCTCGAATTGCTTATGAATTCCGAACCCTGTCAAGTTTCAGTCTCTTGCAAAACGTCCGTTTATGTTGTCGAAACCTAACCTAATTTTGAAAGTTCCTATTAAATTTTATAAAATTTATTAATATTAAATTTTACGAAAGTCTTTTCATCAGTTTTCAAGTTATTAGGACAGACACTGATTGATATAGTGAAGCTAATAGGTTCATTTTTGCACCTAAAAAGTACTTTCAATTTATGAATAAATTTGTATGTGGAAAACAATATAACTTTGGGCAGAATGTTGTGTTTATTATATTGCATTGAACCGCGTGGCTTTTGACTTCGATTCTACGCGTACAGTAAACAAGTTCTCGGTTTCAACCCAGAAACTGCCATTCTGTTGCCGGTGACCGTCCTGGACGCTCAAGACTAAGTGAACACGTGTACTTCGAGAGTGGCTGTGTTAGGTAAAGTCCGTCAAATTTGTTCCTGTATCACGTATTTTTATAATATCTATTTTAGGAATTTCTCCTGGGCTAACGTTTCTATGATGAGGGAAAAGTCGTAAAATCTCTTGATTAATTTTGGGACAGAAACTTAGTGTATCAGTTTTGTCGGTTAAAGACGATCATGTTAGTTGCACAATTTATATTGCTTAGAATTCTGTTTATTTTAACCATGCAACTTTCATTATATGGTCCTGTACTTACTTATTTCCTCATACATACTAACGAAAGTAACTATTCCTAAGTATATTTAGTTTATTTACGTAGCCTAGGGCATATTTTTAAAAATCGTATGAAATTTTCCATCTGTGTTCCTCATACCTTGCTCATGAGGGCCGAATTTGACGGAAGTCAGATTGTGTATAATTACGAATCCGTGGCTAATTTTCAATTAATGTATTCTATTTTTTAAGAAAATTGTGTTTGTGATTAATATTCATTATACATACACAGGCTTAGTCCGAGGCTTAGTTAATGTGTTCGTAACAATAATTTTTTACGGTGAAAGCTTGTTAACCTTACTCCCAACCCCCAAGCTGGAAGACCACCCCTCGTCATCTGTCCGCGATTGCTTATTCAGTGTATTCGCAGCTAACCTCCATACCTGGAGGCCGTTCCTCTATCCGCAATCTGAGGACGCGCCACGCAATGGTGCGAGAGATCCCATCATACATGAACACAGAAGTTTTACTAGAGGCTAGTAGACAAGTGGGGCTAGAAGTAAATTCAGAAAAAACGAAGTACATGTTTGTATCTCGTCATCAGCAGACAGGCGGGCAAAATTATCTTAGGGTGGCTAATAAGTTCTTTGAGAGGGTTACAAAGTTCAAATATCTGGGAACAACAATAACAAATCAAAATGACACTCATGAGGAAGTTTGGAGGAGATTAAATTCTGGAAATTCTTCCTACTTCTCAGTTCAAAATATTTTGTCTTCCCGTCTGATTTCTAAGAACCTGAAAATTAAAGTATACAAAACAATAATCTTGCCTGTTGTTTTTGTATGGGTGCGAAACATGGTCTCTCACTCAGAGGGAGGAACACAGATTGCAGGTGTTTGAGAATCGGGTGTTGAGGAGGATATTTGGGCCTAAGAGGGAAGACGATGGGGCATGGAGAAAACTGCACAATGACGAGCTTAAAAATCTGTACTCCTCCCCCAGTATTGTCAGGGTGATTAAGTCGAGAAGAATGAGATGGGCTGGGCATGTAGCGCATATGGATGGGACAAGAGGTGTGCATCGGATATTGGTTGGGAAGCCTGAGGGGAAGAGACCACTGGGGAGACCTAGACGTAGATGGGAGGATAATCTCAGGCGGGATCTATGGGAGATAGGAGTTGAAGGAGACTGGATTTTGTTGGCCCAGGACAGGGTCCGGTGGAGGGCTTTGGTTAATTCGGTGATGAACCTTCGGGTTCGGTGAGCCATCTAGTTAGTTAGTTATACATACACAGGCCTATAAGTTACTTTTGCATATTGTGGAGTATATTTTGACTAACGTTTCTAAAGCTACTGTACCTACATTGAAAACCTTTAGTTCTTAATGACGGTATTGAAGATCAATCCCTTAATAATCTCTTAATACTTCAAGCAAGTATTTTCTGTTTTTTATTGATGGAATTATGGACACTGTTGAAAGATACATACGTTAAAATGAAGTCAAGAGGGTAACGATTAGTAACTTCCAAGATAATAGTATTAGTACTTTATTTTCGTGAATATACCAGAGAAAACCCATAGGTTGATGGGTGTGTTCATCCTTAGTGTACATAATTAAGTTTTAAACAGTTTATAATACGATAAAACTGTAGAAAGAAACGTCTTGTCATATGGAACTCTCAAATTAGTCTATATTTTAACGTTTTATATGCTAAAGTTTTTTTTAAAATAAACCTTCTCCTGTTTTCTACCATATTAATTCTGTTGTACTAAAACGACAAGGAACAAACCTTATCAGCGGTAACTATATATACCATCTACTTTAACATTTCTGCACGTTAGCCAGTATATTTATGTAATAAAGATCAAAATTTTTTATAAATAAAATAAAAATGCACTCCTAACAGTAATGATGAGCCTTTCATTGAATTTTGAAATAGTGTTTAGGTGAGTTTTGTTCTTTTAATCGTTAAATGTTGGGAGACGAGAAGGGAGATTACTTTTCGGTGATTTGTGAAGCTTAAGGGTTATGCTGCTGCTTCTAGTATTACTGCTAATGCTCTTACTTCTACTACAAAGATAGCACGAAGAGTCATGTTTATCATTAGATAAATATTTTCTAATTTCCTTGTTGCTGATTTATTTTATTTATTTATTTAGTGTTCTGTCTGACGACAGGTCCATATGAACAGGATCCTTCCATCCTTTTCTCGGACTGGGACCTGTTCATATACGTTCTTGGCAGATGATCCAGAAGTGGTTTGCCATTGCCTTCTTCTGTGTGTGAATGGAGTAATTGTTGGGATGCCACGGAGAAACCGGGGAAGAAGCCCCCGGAGGAAAACTCCGTGTTGCCTAGACCACGGCCTTGCCCAACACAAGTTATAAGTGTGGCTTAAATTCAGAATTTACTAAACGTAAATTATGAGGTTCCAGATCTGGTGCCTAAAGGTGACAACAGTCAGGGTCGCTGGAGGGCAACACTGCGTATCTGGTAAACTTTAGAAATTTATTGAGGCATATATTTATTTAAATCATTGCCTGCTTAACATGTTTTTGTCAGAAAAACCCTTTCTACTTCCAGTACGAAGCTATTTATTGATCGCAGAATGACTGAGCTGTCTTTGTGTTCTTGATACTTGACTTGTTCTCCGACTAGCCTGCCACTTCTGAGGGTGTCTTCAAATCAGCCGATATGTTTCGTCTCTTGCGTACCTTCGCTTTGGATTTTAGTCTTTCTAGCATTTTCTCTTTGTCGCTAGGTCTCGTCTTATTCAACCGGAAGTAACAACGAAACAAAAGACTTTTCGAAAATTACTTTTCCGTACAAAATAGGGTTTGGGTGATGGGAGGAGGGTGGTACTGGAAGGGTGTGGTTGGGAAGGAAAAGGGAGCAGAAGGGATGGAGGGGTTTAAGGACATCCATCCCTCAGGAGAAAGAGGAATAGAGAGAGAGTTGCGTTGCTTGAATGGAATACTTAAAGAAAAGCTTCATTGTATACATCATAATGAACTGAACAGTGCAAATAGTCATGGGGTGGGAAATATGGGGACACATTGGAGCTGGGCGGGCGAGAGAGTTGCTTAATAGGATCAGTTGTTGAACTGTTCGATGTGATTCTAGCATTGTTGGAGACAAAATTGAGTAGCATTCAGCTTCATTCATCCTTGGCACCCTGACTTCAATAGATACGTAAAGAGAAGAGACTCCGAGCTTGAATGTGCTGGCTGCATGGAAAGAGGAACGCGAGCTACCGCCTCCGCCCGCCGCTAGAGCTCGCGTACATCGGCAGACGCGGTCTGTTCTATCCCAATTCTTTTATATTTTTATATTCGATTTTTATTTATAAGTGTCTTCTGCCAAGCATTTACTTAGCGTTTTCTTTTGCTTATACGAAATACGAGCTGGCCTGTGCCTCATTTCCTGTTCAAACTTACATTAAGGTATCGAACAGTGGCTAGTAGTGCATCTTAATCGCGTACCGTATTCGAGTCTCTCTCGGGACACCGAATATCTTACCTGTCATTTTTCTTAATCTTCAACAGGCAAATGCTGGATTTCAGCATTAGAACCGATTACGGAAGCTTCCTTCGACGTCTCTTATTGTCTTGGAATTTAAAGTTATAGAACTTACTGAGCTTGATAAAGCGTCATTAAGTAACCTATGAAACGACAATATTATAATATAATAATTAAAGAATAAATGTATATACATATAAATATTTTAACATTCTGTGAACACTGGGATAATTCAATTCAATTCAATTCATTTATTAAAGTGCTTGACAACAGCCGAAAAGGCCAATAACAGCCAAGCACTAACAACAATACAAATATTACAATACTAAAACAAACAAACAATGAACTGAATATATAAAGTACAATATTAATTTATTGCAAAATAATTAATAAGTAAATGAGCTAATTATTATCGATAAGTAAATTAAAAATTAAATTAAAATCAGTTCAATTTTGGACAAACAACATACAAAATAAAATATTATACTAAATAAATAATAATAATAATTCAATTCAATTAATTTATTTAAGTGCTTGACAACAGCCAGATAAGGCCAATAACAGTCAAGCACTGAACAACAGTAAAGAATGAAATATAATACAATAATAACATTAATTTCTATAATAATAAAAATAAAACATTACAAATACAAAATCAAATAAATGAAAATAAATATTTAAATGTACCATATTATTAATAATAAAAATTCAATTTAATTTAATTCAATTAATTTATTAGTAATAATAATAATACTAATAACAATTGGTGTTATGTTTTATAACAAATGTAATTTAGTTGAAGAAATGTTTTCACAGTGCTTGGCAAAACCAAGAAGGGCATCTTAAAGCCGCGATGAAAATGAGACGAAAATAGAACGAAATATGTAAGGTATAAAGGAGAGTACAAATAACGATGCAAATATATTAAGCATTTCAGGTAACAGAAGAGCGAAAACCGTCCGGCTAAATTTCCAGTTCTTCTTTTACGATTATGATCTCTTCCGTAGTTACAGTTCTTATGACTCTCTTGTCTATAAATTGCTACATTTTCAGAAGCGTTGATATCGAACTGTGAAGTTACGACGCTACAAAGCAACAGTAACCGGAAGTCTCTTTCCTCGTACAATGGAAGTCTACGTGTCGAGGTTCTTATGTCCTCAACATGTGTAATTAATCCAGTTGATACAAATCTGTAACGTATGACAATTCTAGTGAATTTACACAGTAACTCCAGGTTTGCCACAGTTTTTAGGTTTACCGAAGTTACAAAGCCTCAGTGGTTGACAGAGCAGAATTAAAGAAACTATACCGATAAAGCTTTGTTATTATTTATTTATTTAGTATTCTGTCTGAGGACAGGTCCATATGAACAGGATCCTTCCATCCTTTTCTCGGACTGGGACCTGTCCATATACGTTCTTGGCAGATGATCCAGAAGTGGTTTGCCATTGCCTTCTTCTGTGAGTGAATGGAGTAATTGTTGGGATGCCACGGAGAAACCGGGGAAGCCCCCGGAGGAAAACTCCGTGTTGCCTAGACCACGGTCTTGCCCAACACAAGTTATAAAATCGGGCACCGCCGGGAATCGAACCCGAGACCCCCAGGATTACAAGGCCAGCGTTCTAACCGCTAGACCACCGTGGCAAAAGCTTTGTATTCAACTATATTTCTGCACGAATAACACATTTCGGTGGTGTCATTAACTCAAATGCCTGCTCGAGGCATTTCGCTTGTAAACACTGGCCCTTCTTACCTGCAACTGTCAGCTATTGAAGACTAGTATGGAAAGGTATTTTAAATTCAGCGGGTAATGATTTCTTTCCTGTCTGCGTCCCTCACTTTCTCTCCTCCTCTACACTCCTTTCGCTCTTTTATGTCCTCCCTCCCACCCTTCTTTCACCAGTTTCCCTTTCTTATTAATGTCAACTTCGAACAATAATAAGAAACTTAAGGATCAACATTAGAAATACTTCTATGAATTGCCTAATGGTAGCAGCACTTGCAAAATTTGAATTCTATGATAACTTTTTATGTCATCCGTTCTACGTCAACACTTCCCTGAGATCCGTATCCGATTAAATATCTCCAATAAGAGCGCAATCAAACACTAAATAACAAAGCAGTGGTGTTTAAAAGAGTTCTAATCCCTGGGGAACGCCTATTAAAATTACAGCAAAGAACAAAAACGGATACATTATATGAAGACGTATACGCCTTTCCTGCTCTCAAAACTGACTGGGCTGGGAATCCCTAGACCAGGGGTGGCCAACCCAAATGATCTTTCGGGCAAAGTGGCATCATAACTCCGCGGGCCACATATAAAATTATATATCCCCATATTAGATTTAGATACACTATAGACATTTTTTTGGAGTGAAAAATTGAAACATAATGAGTTATTATTATTGTGTTTACTATTATTCTTACATGTAAACATAGATAATATAATAATAATGATACTAAGCGTACATTGTAAAGAAATATATAGCACTAAAAATTAAATATAAAAAATATATAAATATGAATGAAATAAAAATAATGAAATGAATATATGGATGCACAAATAATGTATTTTTTTAATACATTGGTTTTCACTACTTTGGCCATTATAAAATAAATATATTTTGTAAAAGTGTGATGAATCTCGCGGGCCGGAAAAATGTTCAAGGCGGGCCACATGCGGCCCGCGGGCCGCGGGTTGGCCACCCCTGCCCTAGACTATTCTTGTTACAGTGGTTTCTATGGCCAAGTTAAAGGTCAACTTCTGGCGAATGCACCAGATTTTGTGTTCTATTCACACATTTTCAAACATTTTATATGATACAGTCATTTGTTCTCTTCCAGGAATATAAATTACGTATATTGTTTATTATAAAAATAGTCTAAATTATTACAATAGAAGGTTTATTTAAATAAAATCAAAGCATTGATAATTTTAATTTAAGCCAGTTAAAAATTTGTTAAGTATTTAATTAGATACCTGAATGGAGGATTAACAAAACAAAGACTCAGATCAACTTTTCTTCCTAGAGTCGAATTCGAACTCGAGACCCGAGCGTATGCTCAGACATTATGCCGTATCATATTCATCGCCACGTCTTAAATGACGCTTCTTTGATTCGATATATCATGCCTACTTCGTTCTGGGTCACATAGAGAGACTACATTATTTCGCATTGTATCCAAGAGGCCGTGATGCTTTCAGACAATGATAGTAGCCATTTTATGTTAAATCTTTCCGAGAACATATCGAATTGGACCGTCCTTCTTTATGAACTTCTGTATGTATTTTTTCTTTTATTTTTTTTTCGCCGAGGGGCAGAAAACGGGGAAAGAGCCCTTCTTTAGCCAATCGTAACTTTGCAGCCATTCAGTGTGTGTAGAAATCGATTTCAAACAGTTACTCTCGAGTTACAATCGACGTGGCAGTGATTGTATGTGTTTGTAGGCGTACTAGTGTCATTACTTTGTTACTATTGTTCTCGTTCTATTTACGCTAGGGATGTCATATCCGGTACGACATTTTTTTTTGCAACAGGGCACATAGGTACACCATTTTATTCCCATCCACACACCTAACCAACAAAGACAAAATAAATACAATTCTGAAACTGATTAGACTTTCATTGAAATAAAAACCCGTCTGTTAATTGTTAGGTTCGAAATTGTAGAGCAGTGTTCCGCCTTTTTACCCGCGGCACACCCTAATTTGTTAAACACACGTGACGACATAACACAGAATTTCACCTCTAAAAAAGAATTACGAAAGTTTACATGTCATAAATATGTATCTACATATAAATACTTATTCTATAAGTATGCAGACATATGAAAACAAAACATGACTCTTGAAAGATAGGTTATGGTCTTTTTTTAACTACAACATGCGAATAATTACGTATATAAGTACAATTTCTCATATTCATAAAAGCTGATCTTTGTTTCACCAGGATAGGCTGAAGGATCTGAAACTTAATCGAAGCACTTGCTACAATCGATTGCCGGGTCGAACGCTTGCCATCGATACTTGCTTGTCGTACATTTTTCACTCATTCTTAAACTTGGCTCATACAGTCATCGCCATACTGAATTATCTTCCTTCCTTTGATGTTCGTTTGGTCTTCATACAATCTGACCACAGGTAGGTCTGTCTT
The DNA here is from genome assembly GCF_977971745.1 of Zootermopsis nevadensis. Lineage (NCBI taxonomy): Eukaryota > Metazoa > Arthropoda > Insecta > Blattodea > Termopsidae > Zootermopsis > Zootermopsis nevadensis. Next base: position 4,999,004 of record NW_028259153.1, on the reverse strand, counting down.
TTGCACAAAGTCGACCTCAATAGAAGACGCTAATATTAGAACTTTTTGCATTATATTTCAACATAGACCTATGTTTAAACTGTTTTCTTAAATTGAACTCGATTTCTGACTTGCCCAATCTAAAGACGTAGGCAGACCTACCTAATTCAGCCATCATTACCAAATTGGAAATGCATTCAAAATTTTCGCTGATATCATCTTGAACAAAGCTGGCAGAATTTTGGAATATGCGCGTATATATCAGGACCCGGATGTTAATATTGCAGACATCTCAGAAATATGCGTTCCCATAGCGTTAGAGAGTGATTTGTTTTTTGGCAATGAACGTTGCGCTGTTGAGTGGTTGCCATGTCAGCACAGCATAAAAGCGTTTGGGTTGCGGTTGGTAGGGGCAGTTTGCAGGTTTAGTGTGCAAAGTGTGCCCACAGCCCACATAGGGGAGCAAACAGCCCCTTGCACGAGGTATTTTAGTTTTATCCATCAAAACACAACAATTGTGAAACACACAACTGTCTTCAGGTTACATGTTTAGCTCGATTTTGCCATCATTAGATCCATCCGCTTGCAGACAAACATAAACCGGATGTTGGTGTTACAGTGACGTTATCATGGGCAGATCATTTACAACGTATAAATAAGAGTGAAACATGAGTCACATTGATAGAATTTAAAAGTTAGAACAACGTATTAGGAAAACCAATGCAATGCTATGCTTATTTATATGTAATTTTGTTTAAAATATCTTGAGATGATAAAGTTGCGTCATATTGTGATAAATATATATTTGTTTAAATCTTGTCAGTCTAATCACAATAAAATTCCTATTAAATATTAAAATATTACCATAATTAACATTTAAATCTTACTATAAAAATTTTATTTAAAAATATATTAAATGATATTCTCTATCGAAATGTTCGATTTACATTAGAATATCACTTTTTACACGACATGTTTCAGTTCTAAATGAACCATCTTCAGGTGTATAAAATTATATAAACTTAAATATAATTTCTTAAATGCAACTTTTTAGTCAGAATATCATTTAATATATTTTTAAATATTTAAATGTTAATTATGGTAATATTTTAATATTTAATAGGAATTTTATTGTGATTAGACTGACACGATTTAAACAAATTTAAAATATCTTGTTTATTTTACTGAAATGACTCTTATACTTTTGTAGGACTTATAGGCGTTTTCATCATCCACTATCACACTACTTTAGTGATGCAGGTTTCTGTTTAAAGACCTCGTAGTGTACTGATGAATTACGTAGAAGTACATGAAATTTCTTTGATATGAAATTCATTAAAATTACAGAATTATTTTTTAAAAATAAGGATTCCTTTCCTCAATTAAATCACTTGTTATCTATGAAGTGTGAGGAACAGTATGGAAAATGGTTTACTTTTATGGTTTGGTATTTTATTATACTAAAACAGTAATTCCAAAAGGTAACTTCTTGCTTGTAACAAAATTCCGCACAAGGCTTTGAGATTTGGGGGTTATTGTGAAAATGATAACGAATCGCTTTCGTGTTAAATAAAAGGAGTGAACATTTTTGAGTATTTGAACGTGGTTTTAGCTTCTCAATAAGAACTCTGCTGCAGAAGCATACGTACGGCTTTGAATGAGATTATGATAGAAGTAATATCATTACGAAAGACTGCTGAAGGGAAGGGATATGTCTTGTGTTCAGATTGTCTCAGCATTTGACTGCAAGGAATGAGGAAATTTAAGAAAAACCCAAATTAAGACATCCGGTCTCACGGTAGAGTGTTGAAGTGAGCCCTAAAGCTGAAAACCGGTACGCTACCCAACGGGCAAAATTTTGGGTTCTCACTGTGGCGAATATGAAGATGATTTATTCCGCCGTGTACTCTAGTAAAATGTTGTCGACGTTTCAGAGACAACAAGCACATGTAATACGTGGGTAAACTTAGACCAGACAGGCAACAACACCTCTAAAACGTCTGTAAAAATGAGTCTACAGGTTGCAATAGAAGACAACCATATTGAAAAAAAAATTGCTAAATTGTTTTCCTATTTCACGTAAAAAATAATTTACCTGCGTTATCAAGAGTGGTATTAGATTGAAAATATTTCAGAAATATATTTCATTTAAGCTATTCATTACAACAAATCTAAAACTTCTTGACGATGGTGAAGAGTCAATTGAATAAAAATTTTCTTGGATATTATCCATCGTCTAGTAAATATAAAACGTAAAACGACGTTTCGGAGATGGGACTCTATCTCCGTCTTCAGGTTCCTACACAGTTGGGCCTACTAGATAGAGCTAATCCCTATCTCCGGACCTGAATAAAAATTTACTTGGATATTATCCATCGTCTAGTAAATATAAAACGTAAAACGACGTTTCGGAGATGGGACTCTATCTCCGTCTTCAGGTTCCTACACAGTTGGGCCCACTAGATAGAGCTAATCCCTATCTCCGGATCTGAATAAAAATTTCCTTGGATATTATCCATCGTCTAGTAAATATAAAACGTAAAACGACGTTTCGGAGATGGGACTCTATCTCCGTCTTCAGGTCCCTACACAGTTGGGCCCACTAGATAGAGCTAATCCCTATCTCCGGAACTGTGTAGGAACCTGAAGACGGAGATAGAGTCCCATCTCCGAAACGTCGTTTTACGTTTTATATTTACTAGACGATGGATAATATCCAAGTAAATTTTTATTCAATCTATTCATTACAAGCTGAACCAACTTAAGTAAGTTGTGTACTTATAACACATAGAATTTACACGATAGAATTGTGAACGTTTTCCGAATTATACAGTTGAAAAGAAGACTTTTTATTACGAGGATGTGACGAAGAAGGTGTGAACGGAATTGTGGTGTACTAATCAATACCACCATTGTTCATCGTCTACATTGTTATCCATGTGTATACATATATATACCGACATGTCTTTATCATTCTATGAGCGTGAGAGGGGGAGGGGGGGGGGGAGGAACAGACTTTTCATTCTAATTGAAATGAAGCCCGATGATCAGAGTCGTATCCGCTAACAGTGGGCGTATGGACAGACAGAAAGACAAACAGAGTAGAGTGCATGATAACAAATGACATGGTGTGTTGAGGAACCTTCATCAGAGGATGAGAAGTCGTCAGTATCAACAGTGATCACTCCCTCACCATTATAGAGGAGGAGGGGGGATGTTTTACAGGCGACAGGCGAGGGAAGATAAAAGAAGATTCACAAAAGCTTTACGGAGGGAAGGGGGGGGGGTTGGTGCTATTATCTGCAGAATAGCACCAATAAACCGCGCGATTCTTTCTACTAGACTTCGCATCGCCGTGTTGTTGCTATCAACGTAAGCTGTCTAACACCTGCGATGGCTGAGTGCCATTGGGACACGGGCTCAATTACGTCGATGTTACGTCGAATTGCAATCCGATGTAGGAGAATTCTAAAAAAAAATGCATTCTGTCAAAATGTGATAGGGGTTATTATAAGAGATAATGTAAATATGAGTAGCGGGATATATCAAAACCTTCACACGTGTTGGTATCAATGAATTAAGTAAGCATTTTGAGAAAATTTTTTTAACAAATCTTCACAAACATGGTTGGAATTTTTATACCAAGCTTCGCAGTAATTTATTGTTAAAGGGTTTAATGTATATGAGTTCTTCATGTGTGTTTGGACGGTAAGATTAGTTTTAATGAACGAAACTTTACGAATAACATATAAAATAATTTTAAAATAACAATATTTGGAGTAAATACGAAAACAGCTATTGTTATTAGTATGAAGCTGGGGGATGACAGTACAATGTCTTAATTTTTGAAGAATTAAGTGCTCTGAATTTATGTTTTATTTGTCCCATAATTCCAAAGCAATCCGACAGACTTCTCTTTGAAATTAATAATGTTGGAAAATAAATTATAATTTTGAACGTTAGTATTAAGTATTGTGGCGCTATTAACGTAACTAAGTCCACGGAGCAGACTTTTACTTGTGAAGCTGATATTCGCTCAGCAGGCTACTCCACTTTTTTTGGAATTCCAACACCCGTCAGTAGTCCGCCATTATTCACTGAGGGGTGACTTATGAATTGCCATTCATAAAAAAATTATTAATTAAATCAATATAATCAATTATAAACAACTTTATGACACAAATTTAATTAAAATAAAAGTCTGAAATTGGTATAAAATATGTTACATAACATTTCATATAGAATTACGTGTGACCATGGTGGTATTTCATGTATTTTGAAATAAATTCCTTTTTAAGAATTACTACGTATTAATTTTGCTACACGATTTATGTACCAAACACATCCACTAAATTCATTTTACAGTAACATATGCTATAACACGTTGGTTAATCTGAAGTGCTGTTGGTCTGACGCTGCTTGCAAGCTACTACCATGATGCTTCGTTTTCACGGAGCAGAGAGAAGCTAACAGTCGCTCACCCGTTTAAAAAATTCACGCTGCAAAAATCTTAAGGATTAAGATGGCTGTCTTCTGGGTTATTGTGCCGTGTAGTCTGGTAGAAATTCATCGACATTTCGGGGGTGCCTGTTGCCTCCATCTTCAGTTCGGAACGCCCTGATGATAGATACAGCGATCCGCCATGATGATAGAAGCAGTAAGTACCTCTGACACGTCGGAAAACGTCTATCAGACTACACTGCGTTACAATCCAGAAGAGAGTCATCTTCGTACTCGCCTTTCTGAAAATCTCAATGTCACAAAACTTGAAGATTCATTACCGTAATTACAACAATAGCCACGGTGGTCTAGCGGTTAGAACGCTGGCCTTGTAATCCTAGGGTCTCGGGTTCGATTCCCGGCGGTGCCCGAATTTATAACTTGTGTTGGGTAATGCCGTGGTCTAGGCAACACGGAGTTTTCCTCCGGGGGCTTCCCCGGTTTCTCCGTGGCATCCCAACAATTACTCCATTCACACACAGAAGAAGGCAATGGCAAACCACTTCTGGATCATCTGCCAAGAACGTATATGAACAGGTCCCAGTCCGAGAAAAGGATGGAAGGATCCTGTTCATATGGACCTGTCGTCAGACAGAATACTAAATAAAATAATAAATTACAACAATCCGCCACTGGTCCATATTCTGAGCTTCATGAATCCAAACAAAAACCACTAGCGACAAGCCGTCTAGGTATTATTACCAGGAACCTGTCTATTCGTGAGAATTTTGAGATTGAGCAGTTTAGGTGTACACGTCTATCTGACACTGCACATGGCGGCACAGGACGTTTTTATGTGAAATATAGAACACATCATCGGCTTAGCGCTTGTCCACTGTTTTATCCATCTACAAACACCTTAACAGCATGAGACTAGAAGACGAAATTTCCTTTATAAACAGTGACATATGGGTTCATAAATCGGTCCCCATTATCACTTTACATCCGATAATAACCCAGAAAATTCTATGAAATTTATCTTGGAGAACAACGAAACTTCAATATCTCATTGAATTGAGTGCTTTTATAAGATGATAATGTTGCGTCATTATTGTGTTGAATATATACTTGCTCAATTTTATCAATCAAATCACAATAAAATATTATTACAATTAACATTTAAATATTTAAAATATATTAAAATGATGCTCTCTATCGACTATTTCGATTTACATTAGAGCATCATCTTTTACACTACATGTTTCGGTTCTAAATGAACCATCTTCAGGTGTATGATCCATATAAACTCAAATGAGTGCTTTTAATTCAATAATTACTTTACGATACAATATTCATACAAAATTACTTGTTATGTTGTTATTTCCGAAGATTATATAATAGGACAGGTTAAAATGTATTGATGTATGCTTAATTTTTCTCATATCCTAGGACAAGGAGTTCGGTTTTACTCATAGTGTGTACTTAGCAGGTAGTGTGCAGTCCACACAGAGAATTATTTATTTTATTTAGTGTTCTGTCTGACGACAGGTCCATATGAACAGGATCCTTCCATCCTTTTCTCGGACTGGGACCTGTTCATATACGTTCTTGGCAGATGATCCAGAAGTGGTTTGCCATTGCCTTCTTCTGTGTGTGAATGGAGTAATTGTTGGGATGCCACGGAGAAACCGGGGAAGCCCCCGGAGGAAAACTCCGTGTTGCCTAGACCACGGCCTTGCCCAACACAAGTTATAAATTCGGGCACCACCGGGAAACACAGAGAATAATTCATTATATTTAGTCGCCGTGAAAGCATCAGATCATACACCAAACAGAGACGTCGCCGCTACTCGTTAAAAGGATGCAGAAATAATCCACAAACGTCATTGACAGTTAACAATTACAATTCTGTGGCCAATATTTGAGTACCGTCGCACTTCCTCACATGTCCTAGACTCTCTAGAGTTCTAGACGAATGCCGTGTTATGTTCTATCATCCCCGATGTTATTACAGCCAGTAGCAGGCACTTCGGAACTGCGAAGGGAGAAATAAGTTGGCAATCTGGATCAAATATGACGAGAAATTCAGTGTTTTGTATGTCGATCTTGTATTGTCAAGACAGTGAAATATGTATACGATGGGCTGGGCATGTAGATGGATTCTTTGGGAGAGCAGAAATGCGTGCAAAAATTTTGTTTGGAAACGTCTCAATGAAAGTACTCTTGAAGGTTCAAGAAAAATGTGCAAGTAACCTTTGGACTTTGGTTAGATATAATAATAATTATGATCTAATAATGGGAATAATACTAACAGCAAGAATGTGAAAGTATTGGTATAGTGTTGTATACGTAATATATAGCTACGTTGGTCTAGCGGTTAGAACGCTGGCCTTGTAATCCTGGAGGGTCTCGGGTTCGATTCCCGGCGGTGCCCGAATTTATAACTTGTGTTGGGCAAGGCCGTGGTCTAGGCAACACGGAGTTTTCCTCCGGGGGATTCCCCGGTTTTTCCGTGGCATCCCAACAATTACTCCATTCACACACAGAAGAAGGCAATGGCAAACCACTTCTGGATCATCTGCCAAGAACGTATATGAACAGGTCCCAGTCCAAGAAAAGGATTCAAGGATCCTGTTCATATGGACCTGTCGTCAGACAGAACACTAATAATAATAAAAATAACGTAAGATATCTCAATGTTTATTTCTCCATCAGAAGCTTCTACTTAAAGGGTACCACATAGCGTATTGATATCAAGCAAACAGCGTTCTAAAATACGAAGAGAATTTTATACAACACTAAGAGACCAAACTTATTTCCCCTAAAGCATTTCCACATCAGTTGACATTATTAAAGAAAACGTATTGAAAGCAGATACCATATTTGGTTCCAAGAATATCTTTAGCAGCCATTGGTCGAGTCTCTTATATCATTTTCCGGTGTATTGTGGAACAACTGTAAAAGTTGTATAGAGTTTCCACAAAGGCTATTCAAAGAAAACTCTTGATGTTGATCCCTAACAGAAAGTTTATCAAACACCATCCTTCTAATTAGCAATTATTATGGCGCAAAACTTGGGACCAGGTAATTATTAGTTGGGACCTGAATAGACAGGAATTGTTTGTATTGCTGGGTATTGTTAACATGTGGCAAGGAACACAGCAAACTCTAGAGAGGGTTTGCCATTGTAGTTCTCCCAGCGGTCAAAGGTTTCGCCGTCTGTGAGACTGATACTTCCTGCCTGCCCCATACAAAAGACAATCGAGACACTATATGTCTCTTTCTGCGATGTATCGTAGCGTTATCGCCTATAGATGAGCTATTTATGCTCGTTGGTACATTGAGTTCATCGTGAATTTTCTTAACTGACACAAATCAAGTGCAGAGATATTTTTGAGTAAAGGTGATGAATAAAATCTATTTTACCTAATTCTTGTACTTGGTTTTTCTTGGCTACAATTTTACCCAGGCAACTGTACTGGTTGCCGATATATTGGGAAAATCTTCAACATTCTACGCGCCTTAGCATATATTTGAGAGTCGTTTTTATGGAACGCTGTGGATTATATCAAACGCGAACATACTTTTTTTTTTTTTTACATATTTTTAAAAGTATTTAGTGACTGAAACAGATCCAGTTTTCGAAAAGTTATGTCGAAAGAAACTTTTGAGACTGGAAATGTCCGAAATATATAATTATCAATAATGTGACATTTCAATTAGTTTGAATGAAAATTTTAAACACTACTTCCGTCATGATTTAAGTTATAGACTTTTCTAAAATTTCTATTAGTTGATCGCCTATCTTATGGCTTCTTATATTTTCTTTAGTATTTGATAGGTGCAGAAAATTCGATCAGTAATCAGTACGTTGAAACTCACATTATTCGTCCCTGGGAATTTAGACTGCTTAACTACGTGTAATCCTGGGGTCTCGGGTTCGATTCCCGGCGGTGCCCGAATTTATAACTTGTGTTGGGCAAGGCCGTGGTCTAGGCAACACGGAGTTTTCCTCCGGGGGCTTCCCCGGTTTCTCCGTGGCATCCCTACAATTACTCCATTCACACACAGAAGAAGGCAATGGCAAACCACTTCTGGATCATCTGTCAAGAACGTATATGAACAGGTCCCAGTCCGAGAAAAGGACGGAAGGATCCTGTTCATATGGACCTGTCGTCAGACAGAACACTAAATAAATAAAGTTGAATCATGTCGAGATGCTAATAGTCGCTCAGCTAGTTAAGAAAATTTCTGTTAATAATTGGACCTGAACGTTCATTACCACAACTGTCTGCCGCTGGCCACTGATACCTGTATTAGCCAGATTAATACAGTTCATAATAATAACACCCTATTTATTTAAGACACATTCTATTGTCGTCTACCACGACTAATTCTTCCAAGTGTCCTGTTCCCTTCACATTTACAGAAAGACATCATGTTTACGCGTACATCTTTCATTTCTCCCACTCGTTCTACGCTCTCGCTCATTTTATGGACAACATTAATCATGGGGCATATCTTTTACTGTTAATTATGTTATTTATTAGCTAAACGAAAGATATATCCACTTTTATAAAAACACGGAGATTAGATTTATGTTCCTTTGTTTACATTAAAATGCAGTTACACAAAATTATATTATGACGTGGGTGAGTGCTGAATGTTTTTAAATCTGTAGCAGTAATTGGAAAGGAACTCCTTTATGTTTCTATAGTCACGAGCTTTATTTTGGACATTATTTCTTGTCAATAGTATCTGTAATAGAATCATAAATAAATGATAGGAGGAGTTAGTCGGCGGGGCCTGTTTCTGTAAGTCTTTGTTATTCGTTACAGTGACAAGGGGTGGAATGGGGCAGTTGGCAAAGATTTGCTCATTTTGCATAGCAAAGACGAGAAGCCGTGAAGTGAAAAGAGAAAGGTTGCTTGTTCCTTTCCGTTCCCCTCTGTCAATGCTACAAATAACGCGAGCTTTGTAACCTTCCTATTGACGTAGCTTTCACACTGATAACTGTTCTCTGACAGAAACAAAGTCAGACACCGCCATCCTCCTACAATCATTTATTAATCTTACTAGCGAAAAGGAGAACGCGAAGGATGATGATAATTTGAGGCTGTTTCTTATAGCCAGACATTTTCAAAATTTAAATATTTGGGAACGACACTAATAAATTAAGATTTTACTCAGTTCAGAGCAAATTAAATTTGCGGAATTTTTCTGCCGGTAGGTTTAAAATATATTGTTTCTTACGTTCTTGTGACATCAACATACACAATTAATGTATGAATATATGTGGGCTAGGTATTGATGACTACCTGCTGTTTCATGTCGATGTGAATTTCGTCGCCATGAGGGATTAACATACATTGAGAGCGTTTAAGAACGAAGTGCTAAAAAGTATTCGCATTTAGGAGAAATTTCGAGGTTCATAATAAGAAATTAGTTTACTAGAAGCTTAAATAGGCGTCGGTAAATTTCTATTAGACGTTACAATCCGGAAGACAACCATCTTTATAATCGTTACCGCGAGAACCTGAAATCGCATTTATGTATTTTGAGATTGAAAAACTTATATTAAATAGCCTATATTGGTAAAATTGTTAATAAGAAATATTAAAAGGTTACCGGATACACACTTTTGTTAGGTATACTTTTTCTGAAAGAATGATATCAATAACGAATATGAAAATAAATAACATAATATTTTAATATTGTTATTCTAAATAAAGATAAATACAAAATTTCCGTGAGGTGAATCATGAAATTTCCCACAAAGATTTATGGAGGAATAAAAGTATCTTTACTCTTTCTTAATCTCGTTACTAGATGGGAGTGGTCGTATTCACGCTCTGGCTACCTTATTCAAGGAGGAAGGAACCCTAAGTTCTTGTTTGATAGAAGGATGAGTGAGCCCCAGTTCACAGCTTTGAAAGTTCCCTTTCTAGCGGTTAGAACGCTGGCCTTGTAATCCTGGGGTCTCGGGTTCGATTCCCGGCGGTGCCCAAAATTTATAACTTGTGTTGGGCAAGGCCGTGGTCTAGGCAACACGGAGTTTTCCTCCGGGGGCTTCCCCGGTTTCTCCGTGGCATCCCTACAATTACTCCATTCACACACAGAAGAAGGCAATGGCAAACCACTTCTGGATCATCTGCCAAGAACGTATATGAACAGGTCCCAGTCCGAGAAGAGAAAAGGATGGAAGGATCCTGTTCATATGGACCTGTCGTCAGACAGAACACTAAATAAATAATAAGATGAGGTGGTCTAGCGGTTAGAACGCTGGCCTTGTATTCCTGGGGTCTCGGGTTCGATTCCCGGCGGTGCCCGAATTTATAACTTGTGTTGGGCAAGGCCGTGGTCTAGGCAACACGGAGTTTTCCTCCGTGGCATCCCAACAATTACTCCATTCACACACAGAAGAAGGCAATGGCAAACCACTTCTGGATCATCTGCCAAGAACGTATATGAACAGGTCCCAGTCCGAGAAAAGGATGGAAGGATCCTGTTCATATGGACCTGTCGTCACACAGAACTTAAATAATAATAATTTAGGGGATATTTAGTAATTACAACAGTAACATTCTGGGAGATTTTCTATATTTTGTGGGTGTTTATGGTGGCGTGCGTACAAGACTGTGACCAAGTAGCTGGTCACTGGACAGCTACGTCGTCCAATGAATATGAGACCTTACCACACCGCTTATCTCATAAGCAGATCTACTGTATCATCTCCTTCGTGAAAGATACAACAAAGAAGCCAGTCTTTATTATTATTGTATGCACACCTCATACAAGGCGTCTTACTGAATACACAAAAGAATGAACGACAATCTCCCTACTTCCCAGCATAATATATATAAAGCCCTTGTACTCTATGTTTACCGAAGGAAGTGAAATGTCACAAGTTCGGATTGTTTAAACGCATTATCTTGAGGGAGGTCGTAGAATATAAGGCCTAACACACAATACAAATAGGTTTGAATACACCGCATAGTTGTAGAGAAAGATTACTAAACTTTGCTTGTACTTCAAGGAAAAAATGGATCAATCCAGTCATTGTGTGGACCGAACTTGGGTTGTCACGCTGTGTGTGATAGCTACTCAGTTTCGGTTGCATTGTTCTAGAAGAAATGTTTGTTGGTATCAATTCTTTCAGACTAGCTGAGAAAAGGGAAAATCCACCATGTAGCGACATCTCGTGTGCCAATGTTAGGAAGACTTTTATGCTTAAGAAACACTTTACAAGACACACGAATCCAATTGAAAAAAAAATTCTTGTTATTTTGATAATTAAATAAAATGTATGAGAAATTTTACCAAATTTTGTTTGGAAAATCTGAAGAGAAGAGGCCACTTATAGAGGATTTATTATTATTATTATTTATTTACTGCAGTTGGGTTTGCACCCGGTGACAGTGGTCCTTACACTACATAATTTAGGTGTACATGTAAGGATAATATTAAAATTAAGCTTAAGAATAAGATATGATGGTGTGAAGTAGGTAAGTTTGACTCAGCGTAGAGACCAGTAATGTCCATAGTAATGTGGAATCTTTAAGTGAAATAATTATTGCTCAATATGAACGTTATTAATGTAAATTCTCAAAAGCTTTAAACATTGGTATATTCTGTAGGCAGGAAACCATTTTTGGATATTCTGGCTACCGATCTTCATTTTATGTTCTCAAACTTCTAAGGATATAAACCAGAAATTGAAAGAAGGTAGATACGGATCCTCGAGATCAGTTGTTACAATGTGCTATATATCACTGTCAGTCTTCTCCCTTCTGTGTGATATAAAAACCACACAAGTTAGAAAATACGATGCTTGTGGACAGGAAATATACTGATGTGTATCAGCTCCTTCGCCCACACACACACAAGTAATGCTCTCTCTCGTGTCAACACAGCTCAGTCGCATTTTAGAGATCTGAAATATTCTTCGATATTGCTTCTCGCAGAGAGAAGTGGAGGGGGGGGGGGGAGGGAAGAGGGCACATGAGAAATTCGTAATATACTTCAGGGCATCAGCAAGAAGGACGTAACCCACTTGTTCCACTAGCATGTGTCGAAATTGAAAACAAAAATCTAAACGTCTTATTTTACCTTACACTATCAAATAAGCAGTGTTGAAAGACGTAATGCAAATTCTGTTCTGTTCCATATTTATTTACCTTTCCAAGGAACAAAAGCAGGATCACCAGATCACCACGCTGCCTGTGTGTTCTTGCGTACCAGCTCTTTAATTGGCCGATATCAAAAAATTTGCTGTGGACGTTGTGACATTGCATGTGACCTCAGTCTCGTATTTTGAGTTTAATACAACCGGTTACAACATAAACAACATGGTAGACGCGCGAACTTCGGTTTGATGGTGACAGCTTTTGAATACTTTTAGCTAGGAGTATGGAATATGAAAATGGACAAGATGATAGAGTAAAAAGTCTCTATAAATTTTGTGTGGAATATGTCAGCAAATGCAAACGTACAATGTAGGAGTCAGAACCGAAACCGAAGGAAAGAGAGGGCAAAGATTAAACACCGAGGACAGAATTCAGAAGTCCTTTACCAGGCTATACGGCGTAACAACCCAGAAGACAGCCATATTCTATCTCTCCCTTGCCTGCTACATGTCGTACCTATCTAATTATAATTCAATTCATTTCATTTATTAGTGTGCATGACAACAGCCAAACAAGGCCCTTTACAGTCAGGCACAAAATTAGCAGTCAATAACTATGGTACAATACATGGATGATATAATACTTCAATTCAATTAATTTATTAAAGTGCTTGACAACAGCCGAAACATCGAATAACAGCCAAGCACTAACAACAATACAAATCTTACAATACTAAAGCAAACAAACAAAGAACTGAATATATAAAGTACAATATTAATTTATTGCAAAATAATTAATAAGTAAATGAGCTAAATGTTATGGATAAGTAAATTAAAAATTAAATTAAAATCAGTTCAATTTTGGACAAACAATATACAAAATAAATTATTATACTAAATAAATAATAAAAAGAACAATGATTATTGTTTAAAGAGCTCACTGACATCAGTAAGCAAATAATAATAATAATAATTCAATTCAATTCATTTAATTCAATTCAATTCATTTCTTTAATAATAATAATGATAATTCAATTCTTTATTATTAATGTGCTGTATCAACAGCCTGATGGCCAATTACAGATACAGCACAGAGATAATTCAATTCAATTCAATTCATTTATTAAAGTGCTTGACAACAGCCAAGAAGGCCAATAACAGCCAAGCACTAACAACAAAACAGACATTACAATACAAAAGCAAACAAACAATGAACTGAAAACATAAATGTACAATATTGACTTATTGCAAAATAACTAATAAGTAAAAAACTAAATGTTATAGATAAGTAAAATAATAATTAAACTAAAAACAGTTTAATTTTGGACAAACAACATACAAAATAAAATTTTATACTAAATAAACAATAAAAACAATGATTATTGTTTAAAAAGCTGACTGACATCAGTAAGCAAAACAGGATCTTTGTTAAAGATGTCGATGCTCCTGCAGACTGCATTGGCAGCAGAAACACATCTGGCAGAGGGACTGGCCTTGAAATTACGTTGTACAGTAAAGGTAGAGTAGTCTCTGATAGACCTAGTAGGTATGCAGAGACCAACTGTATCAAAAACATATGAGCAACTAATTTTGCCTTTAAAAACATTCACGAGGAAAAGCGCATCCAAAAGCCTCCTCCTTAAATGTAACGATAAGAAATTTAATCTGACTAATATATCATCATAATTATAGGCACAAACGCCATTAAAGAATCTAGCGTAACATAGGGCTACAAATTTCCTTTGAATCCTTTCCAATTTAATGGAGTCTGTATTAGTGATGGAGTTCCAAACTAATAATAATAATAATAATAATGTATGTAAAATAGAGATACTCCTGTTCTTAATACCAAACTGTGAAGGCGTAGATAGAAGAAAAAGCAAAGGTCCATGTATTCTTAACTTTAGTGATTACTTTCACTCTTCGGCAGCTGTACCCGCGGGTGGAGTGTAGCCGGCATCCAAAGGGGACTAGGTCCGCCCAAAAGCCACCATGGACGGAGCGGTGCGCTTGTGGGAAAGATTGATTCCTTCAGCCCGTTCCCAGCCACTGTACTATAAATGGATCTCGGCTAATATAATATTAATAATGATGGTGGTGATATTATTATTATTATTAATAATAATAATAATATCTGAAATATTTTCCGAAATAAGATTTTGAATCGTTCCGCTCGAGAATAATGCAGACCAGAAAAAGTAGGTATATTTAGGTAGAAAGAGAAAAGTTGTGTAAACTTGAAATTATGAATATATGAAAGGACACCCCATTCTATTCTGTTATTTACAGGGATTTGCATCTTAATGCCTGTAGGCCTACGGATATCCGATTACGTGTGTAGATTCGGCAGCCTCTCGACGAGATGGACCCAACAGTGACAAAGAATAACTCTGTATAAAATTTCCTATCTTACCATTACGATGTAATCGGTAATTATATGAATATAATACTAGAAAATCATCCGTTAAGAATGGCGGGAAATCTAAAGGACTAAATATTTTATTGAGAAGTTTAACAAAGAAGAATAAACAAATTAAAATCGGTATTTAACATATACGAGGCGCGTCCCAAAAGTAAGTTTCCCACTCGTCCCACAGCTAGCAAACCTTATATTGCGCGAAGCGACTGTGCGTACGTGATAGAGCAATGACGTAGCATGGCACATGCACTAACGGCACTTCCCGAGTTCTCACAGTAGCATCGTTGCAGCTGTTGAAGATGGAGGTTTTTATTCCAGCTCCCGCCGACTGTGAAGTGCGGTCAGTGATAACGCTAGGCCGCACACGGCTCGACGGACAGCAAGTCTCCTGCAGGAGTTCAGCTGGGAGGTGTTTAATCATCCACCCTACAGCCCGCACCTCGCTCCCAGTGATTTCCATCTTTTCCTACACCTCAAGAAATTCGTGTCCGGTCAGCGTCAGCGTTTTGAGAATGACAGAGAGGCGGAGATGGTTGTCACACAGTGGTTCCAATCCCAGGCGGCAGACTTCTACGACACAGGTATTCAAAAGTTGGTCCCACGGTATGACAAATGTCTCAATTCCGGTGGCGAATATGTTGAAAAATAGCTGGACACTTGCTGTATCTGTTGCAATAAATATTTCCATGAAATTGTGTTTTGTTTCTGTAAACGGCCCCAGGGAAACTTACTTTTGGGACGCGCCTCGTACATATGTTTTGTTGCGTTATATAGAAGTACATAGTAGAACATGTATGATTGAAACACTAAGTTTCATTACATTGTTTCTACAAAGTAGCATACAGACGTTAAAATTAAGTAATGTTATGTAACAAAAATATTAACATTATTACTTATTTTTACATTCTAATGTATGATCTTATATCGAGGTTATAATTACTTCTGCGTTGTGTAGATGATGGACACAAATTATGTAGATAGATATTTTATTAATAACAATAATATAAACAGACAACGGAATCATTCAGTCACTTTACATTTTATTAACTTATTTTTAAGGTAGTATATTTGCGTCATATTGTGAATTAGGTTAATATTTTAATATTTTCCGTCAAATCACAATTTTAATAAGATAATAAAATATAAAATATTTAAAATATCATTTCACGTTCCGCATCGAATGATCGATTCACAAATTGGAACGTCTCTTACAACATGTTTCGGTTATATTTAACCGTCCTCAGGTATAAATTAAATTGGTAAAATTTAAAACTTGAATTACAATCATTTACAATGTTATGCAGTTTATTGAAATGTTCTTATCAGATTACTCTTATATATTAGAACGAAGGTATTGTTTTTTATATGGCGTGGTTCATCTGATGTTCAATATTAGTCTGTAAAGCAATGATTTAAATAAATAAAACATTAATAAATATGAAGTAATATAGAAAATAAAATGATGGAAGTAAATAAATAGTAGAATGTATAGAATGTCGTAAGAGACGTTCCAATTTGTAAATCGATCATTCGATGCGGAACGTGAAATGATATTTTAAATATTTTATATTTTATTATCTTATTAAAAATTGTGATTTGACGGAAAATATTAAAATATTAACTTTTTTTTTTTAAAACATTTGCGAAACTGTCTTCTCAGCATTACTATGTGAGTAGAATATCATTGTATTATCTTTCTTAGTCCCCTGTAGTAAGTCTTGCTAAACGTTTTATTTTCTTGAATATAACAATCCCTGTTAATCCGGAGCTAAATGAGAAGACTATTATCTGTAGACTGTCAGTTATGCCATTTTCTCTTAACGCTCAGTGAAAGTACCTTGAAAGAAAATATAAGGTTTCTTTGCGTGGGGGTTAGTTTTATGAGGCCATGACATACGTGGAACAGTTTAGATTGCACAGGCGTCTTGGTCAGCCCCACATAAAGAACACAACAGTGCAGTGATATCGCAAATAGCCTTGTTGGCGGACCATACATTTCGATAAATAGACAGTGGGGACTTGTTGTAACTGCCTCAAATGGGCCATGTGTCAAGGGGCAGAGCCTTTAGAGCGGGAGAGGTGGTTGAATCATCTCCTTTCCTCCTATCTCTTCCTGAGCGATACTTTTTCTTTTTAACTTATGGAGGGTACAAGATGGGAAATTGTGTTTCCATTTTCCAGCTGACCGAATCGAAAATGTTCAAGTTGTTGATAGGTTGAGGTTAAATAAATTTCGTTTTGTTAAAACGTGAATTAAGGGATGGAATACAGTCGGTATTATGGTTTTCGCCGTCCCTTAATCCTTTTACATGGAATTGAAAGGAGAAACAAAGTCCGTCACAGTATGCAGGAAAATTTAACCTGAGGATCTAGAATCGAATCCTGTCCTAAGAAGTATTTATTGTACACTGGAATGTAGGTCACACTTTATATTTATATATAACTGGTGAGGATAATTTTAATGTTTACGAATGTTGAAAATGTTGATTGTTTAGGTGGAAAAGGATTCGAGTAACTGCGGAGTGAATTAGTTATAAATTTTTTGTATTGTAATGGTAAAAAATCTGTATGTTGTACGTTAAGTTGATGTAAATGTTTGGAAACTCTTTGGAGGAAGGAATAAATAGCATTATATCAATAAAAAGGACTGGTTTTGCTGAGGTACAGAGTAAATTCCTGACATTACAACAATTTATTTACAAATATAATATTTTACACTCTTGATGTAAACTTATAGTAGCAATAAACTATCAAAACATAATTGTTTTAATAAAAATTGTAACACAGATTAACAAAAAAATAAACAATTACATTATTCAGTGGTCTTTGAAACACTATTTCAATTTCGTAACATTCAGTACTTTATTGTTTGTGTTTATAAATAACTTAGACCATGTAGAAAAATAGTCTAAGTCAGTCCTATTTTGAAAATAGTTGGCCTGATTTTACTAGTTAAAGGGAATTGCACGTTTACAAGACAAAAATATAATTCTAGACGAAAAGAACGCCAATCGTTTGTGAATGATAAAATAATATTAATAGTTTGCATTTTAATAATATAAATTAAAATCTATTTTATTTTATAATGGACAGTCAGTATTACATGCAGTAACAGATCTAATTCAGCCTTTTGCATTGTTCAAATATACAGAATTACTTTTGTTGGGTGTGAGTAATGGAAATAGTTTTGTTATTACTAATTTACTTAACGTGAAGTGAGAAGGTATACACCGAATCATCCATCAGTAAAGAGGTAGACATGTTTAAATGTCTTCATATTTTCTTATCAGACTAATAAGATATCTTATTTAAGTACACTGCTGATTTCACTTCCCTATTAAATTAGAATAAATACAGAATATGTGACAAATTTGTCTTAAATAAGCATATATTTAATTTATAAAAACATTTTTTATAGAACGTTATCAGAATGGATATATCGTATTTCCTCGATTTTAAAATGCCATTGACTGCAAAACGCACTCTTGATTTAGTAATGGGTTTTCACGAAAAAAATACTTGCATTAGAACAGGAACTGTCAACATTTAAACATAAAACTTCTTTGCATTGATAATTCCAGAATTTTCTTTGGTTTGTGTTTACTGTTCCAGTGCTGACTCGTGTTATAGAAATGGCTTTCCTTGCGCTTAAATCATACAACATACATTTTCAACATCGATTATTAGACGCTATCAAACGTAAGAAAATTTAAAACGCGAAAAAAGTGCATCTTAAAATAGAGGAAATACGATATCTCTCAATTATTGAACAGAATGCTATTAATGTATATGTTTTATACATATTTATAGTCCCATATCTGTATTTAAGTTTATAATCAAATGTTGTGTTTTACAAATGTGTTTTCACCAATTTTATTCGCAAGTGTAAAAAATTGTAAGAACCTTGCAGTCTTTAAAGAATTTTTGGAAATTAATATCAATTTTTGTTGAGAATGGATGACAAAAATGGCTGGTTATAACATGTTAAAATTTTAAATTTTGCCTATTTGTCGGAATTTAAAGTAGTTAAATTTGTATAAATATCTTTATATAAGCTTTAACCACTACTTATTACTGATTGGGCGCGAAGATGTGACGGTTTTACTTAGTCTTTCCGCCTCATTCTGTATTTATATGCCTACATACGTAATTGTAAGTTATTGTAATTAATTCTCTGACAATTATCTGGCAGGTGACAAAAATCTCGTATTCCAGTGCACAAATTTGGACTATTTAACGAAGTTGGTAAGATTATTTTGTTCGCAAGATGAAGCAAGGGTTTATATTAGACAAACAGAATATATTGTTCCTATGTAAAAATTAATTAAATTCGTTCCTATATATTTAGATACAAAATTAATATTGTTTTAATACTAATAATAACCTTTAGAAAAAATAATTTATAAGAATTCAGCAGTGTATTAATACTGTGTAAGAACATGAACTCAGGACAAGTAGGTAACTGATAATTTTTACATCGTAAAATACACTGTTTAAATGTTTACTAGTTCCTTCACATACCAGCAAAGAAAAGGACCACTTTGTGCAACGAATGTGTAAAGCAGTAAAGTTCTACGTTTCTTCTGCATATTTACAACCCTTGATAATGTTTTCGTATTTCGAAACACAAACACAGATGTTTAGAACACCAGAAAGTAAATACTATCATGAATAAATTGATATAATTTTTGGTCCTTCTAATTGGAAGTTTAATGATTTAAATCATTAACTAATTTTTAAGTAATCTTAAGCTGTA
The DNA here is from genome assembly GCF_977971745.1 of Zootermopsis nevadensis. Classification (NCBI taxonomy): domain Eukaryota; kingdom Metazoa; phylum Arthropoda; class Insecta; order Blattodea; family Termopsidae; genus Zootermopsis; species Zootermopsis nevadensis. The sequence continues at coordinate 4,979,285 of NW_028259153.1, read as the reverse complement.
TTCACACAATCATATATTTCAAGTTTCTCAACGTAAACTCAGAATGGCATATAATATTACTTTATAAACTAAACGGTATGAACTTTATAGTTATAAATATAAAACGCCAATTTATATTCACTGTGCTGCGTGTTTCTCACTGACACCCAGTTTCTGCAAGACGATAATGACATTGAATCAAACCACATAAACATTTAAATTTTTGGCGACTAAAGTTGAACTGACAAATGGAATGTAAAATATCCTGAAGAGTTAAGAAAGGATTCTACTTCGTTTATAATTTATTTCTATAACTGATGTTATACCACAAAAAGTGAAATGAAACATTCGATGATATAAAGATAAAAGTAATATAACATATTTTATATGAGAATATCTTATATTATATCACTGACAATATATTCGACTGTGTGAACACAACTTTAAGAGAGCAAATATTTTGACATACTAATTTCACAATTATGCAACAAACAGAAATGAGTTTACATAAAATATTTTACTAAATTAGATACTAATGGAGATATTTTTGTATGACTGATAAAATCACGTCTATGAAGAATAATTTTATTCTGGATAAATAAGACCTACTTTTCCGAGGTAACAGTTCTAATCTTTCATTTTTCATAACACCACAGAAGTAAACGTCTTCAGAAAGTGTTGTATTCATAAACTGTATTGTCCAAGTTAACTGACTGATACCAAAACCCACAATATCATACCCGTTTTATACTACGAAGTACTTCTTGCAAAATGTAACATAAACAATCAGTAAAATAACACTCGTTACACCGACTTAGTAGTAGATTTATAGTGTTCTGATATGTAGAACTTCGCCACAGTACTGTACAAAATATTATATTTTGTCATGTCTTAAACATAAATTAATAAAATGTTTCATACAACTCGGTACGCGAAGAAAATATAATTTTCTCACCGAACGTGTTCTTCTTTCTTCGTTAAATGATAGTAATTATATCTGTTGTTTCATTGATCGATAAAATTATTTTGATCGATTATTCGTGATTGATTTTGATAGTTAGTGTGGGAGAACAATCGAGAGGTACTGAACAAAAAGATGAATATACGGAGATTTATGAACAATTCATGTAACTTTCACACACTAACTGTTTATTTCACTTCAGTTGCAAAGAAATACCCAGTGCGAGTTGTCATAAACATCAACCAGGAAATAAATTCTTGTGGATATTTAAATTCTAGTGCTCAGTTCGCGCAAAATCACTCATCGCATTCTACCGACCTCTCGATTCTTTGCACCAGTTGTAAAATACCGGTATCGATAACATCGAGAAGAAATTGTGAAGCAATAATATTATTGGAATTGACAGAAATAAAATGCACTGTTACGTATTACCTCGTCGACTTTTCAAAATCAGACATAAGTGTAGTCAGGGGACAACATGGTTAGAACGCTTTTCTGCCAACGAATTCCTCGGCATTTCCTTCAATTAAAACCGTGCTAAAAGGACGATTACAATATATGAGGTAAATGAACTCGTGCAACTTTCGATTTTGACGCCTCCGGGGGCAACTACTCCAGTCGACCTCAGCCTAATTCCTCTATCGGATTATGAAACGCTTATAAATTAATTTACTAGTATTTAATTTGGATAAGACTCAAATTAAAAATATTAGATTTGATGTAACCACATAATAAAAATAAATATCGGAATAAGTAGAGACAACTTTTATGTAGTTCATTTGTTAATAACAAGCTGGTGATTTCTTTCACCATTATTAATTTTATACCGGGCGTCAGATTTTCAAAACATTTAATGCAGGGTGAGACAGCCTCACGTGAAATTATTCTCCTCAGCATTAGGATCTATACAGAGTAATTAAGAACTCAGGTACAATAATGAAGGAAGTTGCTGGAGAGATCACTGGGAGTCGAAAATGTAAATAACGTTTTTCAAATTGGCCAACTTTGCCGAGTGAATTACTTACGTTCATGTCGTATTGTATCATTGTGATCTTTTGACAGGGACAGTTATCAGATTCGGACAATAGAACTGTCTGTTTGAGCAAAGAATTGACTCGACCTTCAAGCAGAAGTATTTATCTGCGCACGATCACAGGCATTCTATAACGCTGTATAGAAACATCAGTTCTCCTTTAGTTTTCTAACGTTTTAGTATTTCGTCTCATTATCCTATTTTTGTATTTCATAGTTCATATATAATTAAGTATATTAGTTGGACCACTGGTAACATACCCATTGTATCAAATATCATGCAGAATGCTCCAAAACTGGAAATATTTTTGGCAAGGGGCAATGTTTTCAGGACAGCATTTATCATGACGTCACGGCTTCAAGGTCGAGTCAATTCTTCGCTCAGACAGACAGTACCGATAAAAAGACTGGCGAGTCTCCTCCACACGAACCGAAAATAATACTCTAAAGTGATAATTCAAAATTGCTACAAAATGTAGAAATTTCTTTAATTTTTTTACTGCAAACAAGGAAGTTCATTGATATGTTATGTTAAAGCAAAGTGTTTCCATTTTGTAAAAATCGACAATCACAATAATAAAATATACATAACATAACTACGTTTCAGCTCGAACACGATAGCAAATCAAAATAAAAAATATTTTGTTTTCTGCTCCAAATGATCTTACCGAAAACCTAAATTATTTTTCTGGACCCCTAAATCACAAAGCATATTGAGGTCTATAATGTTGCATCCTGGCGTGTTGAGTTGAATTTTTGATTCTTACCGGTCACCTTCACACACTTATTGTTAACGATCTATTCTTTTGACTACATGATTAAACTTAATGTGGCCATCATCAGATTCGAAAAATCTGTTCGAAGTCAATGAAGTTGGACATCAGGTAAATATTAAATGCAGATTTTGTTACAATTATTTTCTTTTAAATATAGATACAAACGGGTGTGTCATAAGAAGTGTAATATATTAAGCATAATAATTTTCATCAAGCATGTGCTGATGAAGTCAGTATTTTGTATTTACAAATTAGGAAAAATTAAAATAGCCCGAGTTACTAAAGCACGGCATGAAAATAGATAAAAATGTAATCATACAGTGAGTTATAATTTGACATACGCGTTAAGCAAAACTGAAAAAGCAGTTTGTAGGCTCATGATCCGCTAGCCCTGTTGTCGCCGGATTTGCCTCAATATAGACTCCGTTATGAAAGGACCGCCCCAGTTTGGAAATAGCAATTTCTTATTATTATCAAATCGTACACATTCATGTTGGCTTTAAGCCCTCTCAGGTGTAGAATTGACTAGTTACCTCGCTTATTTCTATCGCGATACTATCGATACCGTTCTGAATATCGATTCTACTGACTGCTGTTTGTTGAGCTCGGACGCTCATCCTGGTCGTCAGCAGTCCCAGAGGCAGCGGGTGCTGAAGAAGTGGTTGTGGAGGTGGATGGCAACTGTCCGTGAAGTCCCCACCACCCCATCGCGGCCCCACAGTCAGTCCCGGCAGATAGCAACCCCCCCAGATTCCCCCGTGCCGAGTCCGGGAGAACCGGGAGCGGTCTTCAGATAACGTGCTGAGACGCGGCCGCAGACCCTGCGTAATGGTCCTCGGGTTTCACAAGCAGATAAGCCACAGGACGCTTGATGCCGGCGTCTGGTGTGGGCGACCTCTGCGCTGCCTCGCTAGCTGTCGGCGTCACGGTGGTGGGCCCACAGCTGCACGGCACCATGCAAGGTCCACCCGGCCAGGCAGCGGCCGCCGCGGCGGCCGCTGCCTGAGAGTACAGCGAGCTGCCGTACAACGCCTGGAAAGCGAGGTCAGCCGCCGTCTTCCCGCCTCCTGAAGTGGAGGCCAGGTCTTCCGCATGGAGCTTTGCTGCGTGATGAAGCGGGTAAAGGGGGTATGGAAATGGCGGGAATAAAGACCGCGGGAACTTAAGGTCGGAGTCTCCTCCGAAGAGAGGATGCGGGGGAGGGTGGGGGCCCGGGGGAGGCACTGGTAACGGAGGGAGCAGTGACCGAGGAATGCCATGGAGAGGCTCCATTGCTGATGACAGAAGCGGCGAAAGAGAGAACCCGAACTTTGGTTCTTTTTTCATGAGGGACTTCGGTTTCCTCCTGGGACGATATTTGTAGTCCGGATGCTCCTTCATGTGCAGCGCCCTGCGGCAAAAACAGGGAACTGTATGAGGGCGGACATCGTCCAGACCTGGAGGAACTGGATCAGAAGATGGTCAATATTCGCGATGTGCAGTGAGACGCCGTGAAATTTACACCTCAGTTCTTTTTCTGTGAATGTCTTTGAGTATGTTTCTACTTGTTTTAAAGAGAATGTTGCTTAGTCCAGAGCTAAAGCGAAATAATTTTGCCGTAATAAGACTTTCATGAATAAATATTTTCTTAATAATATTTAAGAATTCAGTTCCTGCCGCAAAGAAAACACAACGTGTCACCATTTCAAACATCAGTGGTTAATGATGTTTACGTAAGTAATCGCTGTTTATTTTAGTAATCACGCGAAAGTCTAAGTACATTCTATGGGGGAAATGCGCAGTTCCTAAATGTCAAAGCAGGTTGTACGTGTAGTTGGCACTCTGCTTTAATATTTACCAACGGAAACATGAGACGCGTTCTTTATAAATTACACTGACATTCCTACGCTTATGATTCTGTTTAAATTATGTTTTGTTCGAAAGAACTACACACTTAAGGAAAAAATTTGTAGCAAATCGAGAACAAATACAGTATTACTACATTCTTTGTAAAGTTTCTTATACAATTTCCAAAACTGTGAATCGTGCAGAAGATTAACTGCGTTTTGCAGTTATTACATTTCGGGCGAGTAAGGCGTTCTTTGCGATTAAGCGTAAACGAAAGACACTTTATAAGCCTGTCTATGAATGTCTGACTGTCTCTCTGCCTGCCTGGTGTTTCATCACATGGTTTTAGCAATGCCCTTCGAGGATACTGTTACAATAGTTCCTTGAAAAATATAGTTTCAACAGTGACCTTGAATACAATAGTTGCCTTTGATAGCATTTGTTTATTTTATTAGCTGTTCTGCTGACATCGTCGCTCATTGTGTGGCGTGAAGAACACTTACATAATTTTCGGGTGCTCCAGAGTCACCTTTCCATTCTTATTTACAATGCACTCTGATTTAGCCATGTAGATGTCTCTCATATCACCAGAGAACGCGGCGAGCAGAATGCCTCCAGTATGTTCACCAATCCATCCACTTACTCATCTACCAAAGCATGCAGTCACCCATCCATCCTCAAGTTTAGACATTAATTAATTTATTCTAGGTCGACAGATATTTATTATGCTCTTAAAACAAATAATTCTTTGCAACAGTATAATGACCACTGAAAATTATATTTTATGAGTGACGAGTACAGATATACTTGGGTGACACGGAGGAACACTGAGTAAACCTAACACAAAACAGCTTCATGAAAAACAAAAACTCCAGCTTTATTTAATTTATTTCCAGAGCTTGAATCGCGACTCTCGGTATGTCCTGTGTGTGTTTGTGTGCGCGCCCAGTGGACGAGAACAATAGCCGGTCGGAGTTACGTGACCCTTAGACAATGCCCTCAAACGAACGCAAACGGTGGCTGAATTAGTAACTGTCGTCCACCCTCGACGACGCATGGAATGGGTGGGTGGCTTATTTGTGCTAATAGTCGCCCCAGTCCTCCGCACTCTGGCAGGCCCCTATGTTCCTTCAACAACACCTTGATACAAGCAAATCTCTTACACAATACGTAGATAAAATTTAGTCCAGCTTAGAGATCTCTCTATTGTAACAGGGTTTATACATGCATAAAGAGATTGATATCTCAGTTGTTTGTTGTATCGTACATTGTCTCGAATTTGTCGCCTGCTCTAGAGATTTGCCCGTGGAATCCATACACGGGATATTCTGACCTGAATTAACTTAATATGGAGTGGAACAATGTGATATGTCTTGTTGAAGGCAAAACTTCTTTCAATCTTTAGTTTTCTTTGTAAAAAGTGAAATAAATTCTCTTCTCTCATTTTTGACAATAAAAGTATGTTAAATATACGAACTTTCTACACTCGAAATAAAGACTGTGGCAGTGAAGTGACGGAAAGCGAATGGATTGTCGTCGTTAAATTCCCTACAAGAGGAGTGGACATCACTATCTTGTCAAAGACCTAACCTAAAGCCTACCTAACCTCACATTAATTTGGGCTATTACTCAGGGTACAAATTGCTGGAACACAAAACTCAGTGCTATTAGAGAAGTACGAGTTTGTTCTGTAATAAAAATCGGATATTTTTAAATGAACTAACTCATAAAAAAATGTATCGGTTCCAACTGTATGTAAAAGTAGCCTAAATTCAACATTGAATTCCAAACGTCTTTAAAATGCTCAATGAATATGTGTCAAACTCTAATAAACGTTTATGAATTGTGTTCTTCTACGTTATGACTCCGTACAGTCTTGTAGGTGGTTACCAACGTTTGTTTCTAAATGTTAGAGTGGGTCTCTGATCCATTACTAACCATTTGCATGACCTCACAACCCAGATCACAACCCAAACTTTACCACCGTGAAAACCTCAAATGCCCAATAATTCTCGTAAACATAAGGATCGTTAAACGTCTGGTTTTTAGTAGAATAATTCTCGCTTGTATTCCGTATTCCACACGTTTGCATAACATATAAATTCAAATTAAAATATATAATATAATTCAGGTCTATACACAAACTTTATTTACAGATGTTAAAATTTAAAATTTGCGCTATTCATCGTTACTACGATGTTACAATACTGCGTCTTCATTTACTACATGTTTCGATGCGTAGCATCATCTTCAGGTTTTTCCTTTAAAACTACTTTATATTACAATGCAAGTTTTTCATTTATTCATCTGTTTTGTAAATTATTATAGTATGTGTTCTGTTGATCTTCTTATTTTATGTATCTTATGTTTGTTTTCCATTATTCTGTGAATAAATTAATTAACATATGAGTTATTTATATGTAAATAAGTTTGGAATATTGTTGTATATTTTCAACTTTAAATATAAATTCAAATTTTGACAATTCCCTAAGTACTGTTTTTTTATTATTATAAATGAACATTATTATAACATACATAATCTTTAATTAATTTCAGCAAAATAATTTTATTTTTCGTGTAGCCGGATTAGTGTACTCCACACCCTACTCAATACTGACTATTAAATGAATAATACACCAAATAAGCTTTCTCGCTTTTTCACAATTGAAATCTTTGTCCCTTTTATCGCGTTCCGACGTGCCCCACCCAGGAAACCAGGAACTGGGACCCATTATTACCACTACTCAGCAGTGAGGGGAGGGCTTGAAGCAGGGGAATGTCATTTCAGTTGTCATATTGTAGAACAGGTGTGATACTTCGTTGTTCAATGTACCAAAGAGCTCCCTTTTATCATGCGGCGTGAATAACGTCTCCTGACACTTGATGAATGCATCCCAAATAGAGCTTCTTTGTGCCACAATATCTGTCAGCCACACTGCAAGCTGAAGGTGTGTGGAAGTAGGCTGAGAGGTTAATGCAGACTGAATGTTAGGTGACTGACTTACTGCGTCAACTGTAAAGTGGCGAAGATAGCGGTGTCCAAAACAATTTGTACAGAAAACAAAATAATTTTATTGTTTTGATTTTTTTGTATGTTTCTATATTCCGACAAAAAACAGTTTACTCTTTCTCGAGTTGTATCAGAAAGAAAGAATGTCGGACAGACTAAAACGGACCGAGCTATTATAAAGCGCTTCTGAAATTAAAGGCAAAGAATTAAATGCAGTTTTGAATTATTTTTTGTTTTTGGAACAATGTTTTTTGGGCTGCGTATTTCGTCTCCTTTATTATCTGCGGAAGTAATAACTTTGTTTCTTATGACCTCACCGGTAACAGACATTTTTGTCTCAACACCTAAAAGTTTGAATGGAAGTTACAAGTAGTCGTGTATTATTAAGAGCTTTATTTGTCGGACAGATTCTCTAGCAGGCTTGATAACATAAACAACTTTCTTGTAGGTACAGTGGTTTGTTACAGTTGGAAGGGCAGACCTGCCTAACTGCATACGAACATTTTTTATTTATTTATTTAGTGTTCTGTCTGACGACAGGTCCATATGAACAGGATCCTTCCATCCTTTTCTCGGACTGGGACCTGTTCATATACGTTCTTGGCAGATGATCCAGAAGTGGTTTGCCATTGCCTTCTTCTGTGTGTGAATGGAGTAATTGTAGGGATGCCACGGAGAAACCGGGGAAGCCCCCCGGAGGAAAACTCCGTGTTGCCTAGACCACGGCCTTGCACAACACAACATGGCTGTCCCTAATATCAATACGGCAAATGCAAAATTTCCTTGAGCCTAAGCATCAGACTATGAAGGTAGAGCTCCATAAATCTTAACTGGATACATGTGAGTGGTTAGAATTAAATTTGTTCTTGCCATTAAGGCGTAAAGAGAAGTACGGTTGTAGTCGACGTTTAAATATTTCTAGCGATGTCACCCCATAATAAGTAAAATAGTTTCTTGACTTCTAAATTATAAAATTATGAAATTACATCTCGGAAATTCGATTTTGTTTCCATCTTCAGGTAAAGAATATAGAAGAGGAGAGATAACCATCCGTTGAGGCCCATCTTTAAGCTGTCCAGGTCTGAGGCTAGATCAATCTCTGGGCTGTCCTCTTCTCTCTTTTTGTGCGTGCTTTGCATAGGGAGAAAACATTATGGACTGGTCGTTTCTATCCGCCCGTCTGTCCAGCTGATTCTTCTCGAAAACCATTGGACGGATTGGGATAAACTATGACGTGGGGATTCTGCCATTCTGCACGACCTCAAAATCGTACTACGAGCGGTGATAAAACGACTGAAGATGATAGGCGTGAGGTGGGCACTGGGATGCTGCGATGTCCTCAAAGTGGGAGCTACCTATGTCTGAATTTGTTTGTTTAAAGTTACCATTGTCTGCCATTGGTATGGGTTCTTTGAATATTTACCGTAGTTGTTGTGGTTTGTATTGATGTAAGTGGGAATCAGACGAAGTGTTCGTTTATGCAAAGGTTGTTTTTGTTGGAACAGATTAGGTTTGATAAAGTTAGGACACATTAGTTTAGGTTAGGTGGAGTCAGCTCCGTTTAGGTTAAATTAAGATATTTAAGGCTAGGTTTGTTCACTTTCGGTTAAGGGAGTTTAATTAGGATGGATGCTTAAAAATGAATTTATAATGTTAGAATTTCGAATGTAGGAATTGTGACTTTTTTAATTTTAAAATTTCGAAAAATACTGGAAATTTTAAAATTATGACTGTTTAGAAATTTTGAAAATTTACAATGTTTAAAATTTTGAGGAATTTTAAGTTTTAAAAATGTTTAAATCATGAAACATTAAAAATTAGACAATCATAAAAGTTCAAGAATGTAGTTGGGTTGCTAGGTTTTATGGGGCCAGGTTAGGCTAAATTAGGTGAGATAAGGACAGGTCAGGTTTGGTTACATTAGTGTACATTAGGTTCGGTTAAGTTACGTTATGTCAGATTAGGACAGGGAAGTTTAATTTTTGCTAATTTCGGTTAGGTTAGATTTGTTTACTTTATGTTAGGAAAGTTAGGTTAGGTTAGTTCAGACAATTTTTAAGAAATTTTTAAGTTAGGCTTGTTTGGCCAAGCTAGGTTAGTTGAGGTTCGGTTAATTTTGACAAGGTTAGGTTAGTCTACATTGAGTTAATTTTGAATATTTGAAAATGGCGATTGTTTTAAAACGCGCGACAAATTGTCTCGTTGGACTAGGCGGATTTAATATCTTAAAAGCACGTTGCAAGGAGCAGATAAAAATAGTCTGTATTCTGGTACAGAATACACTTTCTGAGCTTGTTTTACTTGACGGAAGCAGAATCTAACTTTCGCAAAGTTATAGTATTATAATTTTATAATACAGACGATAGACAAGGTTAAAATGAACAATTCCAAGTATTTTAAAACTGTAGGTTTATGTACATTGATAATAGAGAATTATTAATGATTCTATTCACTCTTCCGTCTCCTTAACCTCTGAGTGAGAGTCCTCGATATCTGTAAGATTGGAATCTGGGAATGTGGAAAATCTCTGAGCCAGTCTGGACGTATTAGGAAAGATAAAATTGGCCACTCTGTAGAGTTATAGAAGTAGGAAGTTTTCGGGTGTTTAGTCGACAGGGCTAATGTTGGTTAACCCTGCTTTATGGTGTTGGATAGAAGGAGGCAAGGAAACAAAGTGATACGCCTGTGAGAGAACAGGGAGTATTTTGTGCTGGGAAATGCGCAATATTCAGGTTGGGAAGTTACAGAAGGCTGTGTGGTGGATTTGTGTGTCGTGATGGTAACTCAGTCAAATTCCTCCTGTACTGATAATAACACATCCATTGCCGCGCTATCTTGACACTGATGAACACAGCCTAACCGGATATTCCCTTCACTGAATTCTGCTACCACTTCTATAGGAATTTGATAACCCAGATATGAACTTGATGTGTGGAGGAGAATCTGATATAGGAACAATACATTTCTCAAAATGTATGTGTTACATTTCATTCACCTCAAGTTCCGTATCCGGTCACCTCTCGTATTAATGTTTCATCCTGAGAAAATAAGCACGTTCTCCGAACAAGTGCGCTGACCAGTTTTAACAGGTTTTAAGCCAATGTTATCTTCCTGTTCAAATATGCATAGGCTGTTAGGAATTTTGCATGAAGATATCTTATAAATCACTGGCTATTGAAATTATGAACCTGCTGTTCAGTTACTTCAGAATTCGAAATACCACATTGACAGGCTTTGTTGGTTTATAATCGGCATGAAGGTGAGATTCCAGGTTCCCATGGCGGCAAGTTCAAAGAAGTAATTTTCATTACACTGATGATGGAAGCAGTAAGCACCTATGAGAAGTCTAAAACTGCTACCAGACATTACAGTCCAACGTCCCAGAAGACAGTCATATTCATGTAGTTCTAAAGCCCACAGCATTAGTTTAAGAGTGTCTTGTTTTGAGAGAAGAACATAAATTTGCAGGTGTTTGAAAGACTACATATTTGTTCCGGAAAATATGTTGACCTAAGGATGACGTAATTTAATTAATTACATAAACAAGACTTTGTAGTCATGGCCGTATAATGTTGTATGAATAATAGACCCTAGAAATGCAGGATGGGCTCGACTCGTGTCAGAGATGGAACAGACTTAGAATTCATATAGAATTTTTCAGATAAAAACTCTTTGAAAAAGGATGAGAAGGGAATGTGAATTTGATATGAAAGATGGATCTTAGGTAGATACGTTCTGAGGATGGAAGTTTCATAAAAAAATTGTTCAGAATCTTACTCACTAGCGGGTTTTGGAATTATAGACTTGGAACTTTTGGGTTCTGCTACTTCGCATACCTTACTCTTAGGTAATTTTAGCACCTGTCGGTTTATAAAAGTTATTTCGAATTTTATACAGGTTTACCTAATCACAGACACACACACTCTTCTCTTCTGTTTCCTTCCCATCTTTTCTCTTCTTTCTAATTTGTTTTATATTCTTCCTTACTGGATCTACGTCCAACATTTTGTACGTGTGCTGTTCTCGGCTCTTCAAATTTTTAAATTGTACCTTCGGTGCATAATTAAGTCAGCTGTCAACTGAACAACAGCAAGATAAATAAGAGATTCAGTCACTTGTGTCCTACATCACTAATATATAATTTTGTCTCCTTTAAATTAGAATTAATGTTAGACCGAAACATTGATTATAAGATATCGAATACATTCGTTTTCTTCTGAAGCTGTGTTTTGTTCGTCATTTAAATCTATTTCTAGAACAACACGTAGACCTGCTTCTCATCTGAATCATGCCATGTTCACAGTGCGAAACTGCCTCGTTCTCGGGTTTGTGCAAGAAAGGAATCCAGGTAGTGGATGACTTGGTCTATCATTTCTTTCAGACTGATCACTTCGTCGAGAGGTGACTGAAATTTAAACGCGAGGTAGAGGCTGTCATGGCGTCTTCTGTCTTCCCCTCCGCCAAGCAATCCGCGTCTTTCTACCACCCTGACAACTCTCAGCCAGAAACATCGACTAATCCCAATAAACACGAGCACTGATGTCTTTCGTGTTTATTAATCAACTATACGTCTCGAGTAACGCCACGGTGGTCTAGCGGTTAGAACGCTGGCCTTGTAAACCTGGGGGTCTCGGGTTCGATTCCCGGCGGTGCCCGAATTTATAACTTGTGTTGGGCAAGGCCGTGGTTTAGGTAACACGGAGTTTTCCTCCGGGGGCTTCCCCGGTTTCTCCGTGGCATCCCAACGATTACTCCATTCACACACAGAAGAAGGCAATGGCAAACCACTTCTGGATCATCTGCCAAGAACGTATATGAACAGGTCCCAGTCCGAAAAGAGGATGGAAGGATCCTGTTCATATGGACCTGTCGTCAGACAGAACACTAAATAATAATAAGGTGAGGTGGTCTAGCGGTTAGAACGCTGGCCTTGTAATACTGGGGTCTCGGGTTCGATTCCCGACGGTGCCCGAATTTATAACTTGTGTTGGGCAAGGCCGTGGTCTAGGCAACACGGAGTTTTCCTCCGGGGGCTTCCCCGGTTTCTCCGTGGCATCCCAACAATTACTCCATTCACACACAGAAGAAGGCAATGGCAAACCACTTCTGGATCATCTGCCAAGAACGTATATGAACAGGTCCCAGTCCGAGAAAAGGATGGAAGGATCCTGTTCATATGGACCTGTCGTCAGATAGAACACTAAATAAATAAATAAAAACGTCTTGAGTATCATGCAATGTGTGCTTCTAGTTTCCCGAACCCCATTTTTCCATAGCGTCTTAACTTTGAGCATCGTGGTTTCTTTTTCAGAACGTAGCTCCCGTGAACTGCCATTCTTATCCGAATAAAGTTTTTCGAAATCGAACTTACCTAATAAAAATCATAAACACCGCCTGTCACAGTTTAATTCCTCCTGCCCCCCACCAGACGTCCCTGAACACAACTTCGCATTGTTTCTCTGATTATGTTGCTATCATGGTAGAAAATTTCAGTTTCTTTCTATGCTTTTTTACTACGCAAAATATAGGTGGGGGGGGGGTTGAGTTGAGCTTGTGGGCGAATGCACAAGTATAGTGTCATGAATGATGCCCCAAAATGAGCGTCGGCACGATAATAGCAGCAGCGGCAATTGTATAAAACACAGCGTCCCTCATTTGTTAATTCCTCGGGAGTAGCCCGGCTCTGCTGTGCAGTAGTAGCGAAAACAGATAACAATTCCATAAGCCGCTGCTATAGTAGTACAGTATAACTGAAAAGAGGATTATCATGGCCTCCCTTCACAGATTTAAACGTTCATGCTAATTGAATAGGCGAGAGGCAGTATATTTCTTTTGTACTAGTGGGTTGCTTTGCCGGGTAGGGGGCATTTCGAGAGAGGGGGGGGGGGAGTTGCTATCTGGTGAAAACGACGAAGCAAGATAGTGTGAGAAAGAGAGAATGGAACGTTTATTCAGGATTAGCTCACAACATTTTAGCTCAGAACATTTGTGTTTCTCTTCTGCTTGTACAAAAAAGTGACGAGAATTTCCCTGCTCTGTCTTCAAAATGTTGGGAATCTCAAAGTTTAAATAAAATATTAGAATGACCTTTTAGAGGATCCTTCCTGTCCTGTGATCTGATCTCAGACGGTGAGGATGTTGATTATGGTCTTCTGGGTTGTGATGATGTGTGACCTTGAAGGTGGTTACAAACGTTTAGGAGAAACGTGTCGCCTCATTCTTTAGCCTTAATGAATGCATAACGCCACAACCCATAAAACTACAATCAAGATTCTTCCTTTGTTTGACGTAAATTTTATATATTTTATTGCGAGCCTAATAATAATTTCACTTCACGTAAGGGTATGTGCTGTGGTGAAATATATATGACGAGTTAGCTACACTGCTGTTTATTAGGAGGTCAAATACTGACCCGAACATCGGCTAATGCTGATTGACGTTTTTATTTTTGGATAATGCCGGAATTGTACTTTACACTGGATTACAACCGATTTCTTCCACATTGTTTGAGTTTAATTATTCAATGTCATCTTGTCATTCGACGCCATAAAATGTTTACTAATAACAGAGTGTTACAGTTCACCACAAAGACATAGGATGTAACAATTTTGAAGGTTTATATGGTAAAGAACCGCCACGGTGGTCTAGCGGTTAGAACGCTGGCCTTGTAAACCTGGGGTCCCGGGTTCGATTCCCGGCGGTGCCCGAATTTATAACTTGTGTTGGGCAAGGCCGTGGTCTAGGCAACACGGAATTTTCCTCCGGGGGCTTCCCCGGTTTCTCCGTGGCATCCCATTCACACACAGAAGAAGGCAATGGCAAACCACTTCTGGATCATCTGCCAAGAACGTATATGAACAGGTCCCAGTCCGAGAAAAGGATGGAAGGATCCTGTTCATATGGACCTGTCGTCAGACAGAACACTAAATAATAATAATAATAATAATAATAATGTTAAAGAGCCAACCTTATTTTAAGTATTAATTTACCTCTCAGATACCGGTATAATGTTTTGAAAGCGACTATATGATGAGAATTACGAACCGCATCATACGACAGTGTAATGAGTCCATTTTAATGGGACATGTTATTTTCTTTATATATATTACCACCAGCTCCATAGATGGGGACTTGGCATAAATGCAACGCGTCATGAACTGAGTTTCGTGAAATTGACCCGTGTAATTCTGCACAGTGATGTCTACATAATTCAATCATGTTCCTCCGGGTGGAAAGTTCAACAAGTCACGTGCTTGTCGATTATGTGAAATCCGGGTGCATTCTGGGGGAAACAAAGAGATGAATCATGAATAATGTATGCTTCATAACTCCCATAACAATAATTTAATGTAGTTGCGACTATGAGGCGAGAGGCTGGAAATATCTCTCCTCACACACCCCTCTTCCACCAGAACACACCGTGACCCACCATTGAGATTATGGAGCTGCTAACTAGTGTTTCGCGTGAATAGTATGTACCGAATCCTCGCGATAATCTTTTAACAACAGTAAGAAGATTTACTCAAAATTTTATTTAATATGTTACTTTCAAAATCCGTGCTAGATATCTTTATTTAGTTCAAGATTAGTTGTATTCTTTTTTTGAGGTATCGTTCGAAAAAAGGGGGAGGATATTATTCAAAAGGAACACAACAGTAGGAACCAATGTAACTAAAGTCAGGTTTCAAGTATCCAACACCAATTTGTCATGACCGGGGTACGATTCACGATCAGGAATGATGTTACCCTAAGTGTTTCTTGTGGTTTTTCCTTTGTTTATATTTATTACAATTGGGAGAGAGTACATCTGTATGGAACCACAGGCGCTAACAGACCCATTGCCAATCTCGAAGATGATACATGAGTGAATGTAGAGCAACGGTTACATTAAATTGACAGGGGAAACCGGAAGACTCGAAGAAAAATATTCCAGTGACACTTTGTGCACCACAAATCCCACATAGACTGCCCCGAGAGCAAACGTTAGTGTCCGCTGTGAAAATCCGGAGACTAACCACCTGTGCTACAGAACGACCGTGGTATTCCTTAGTCGTTGCAGGAAAATACTGTGATGTTGCCTTAAAATTCTACAGCATAGTTAAATAATCTAAGAGAAGTCAAAATAACTTAAATGCTATAACAGACTGGTAATTCATAGAACGAATATGGTTTAAAATTAGATTTAAGTGTCTCAAGACGGTGAAGAAGTCGTTTATGAGGATTGAAAATAATTCTACCAGGCTTTTCCCTACAAATCGAGTTCTCAGCAATTATATCTTGAAGATTTTACCAACAGATACTTTATTTAGTCCTTTAGAGCAACGTTGTTAAGGACCCTCAGACCTCAGTACTGTTAAATTTTGTTTTTTGTCAAAAAATTAACAAAATGAATCTTGAATAAAAATTTTCTTCGTCTAGTAAATATAAAACGTAAAACGACGTTTCGGAGATGGGACTCTATCTCCGTCTTCAGGTTCCTACACAGTTGGGCCCACTAGATAGAGCTAATCCCTATCTCCGGACTTTCACTTTTTACTTTGTTTGGATAATATCCAAGGAAATTTTTATTCAGGTCCGGAGATAGGGATTAGCTCTATCTAGTGGGCCCAACTGTGTAGGAACCTGAAGACGGAGATAGAGTCCCATCTCCGAAACGTCGTTTTACGTTTCATATTTACTAGACGATGGATAATATCCACGTAAATTTTTATTCAGATCCGGAGATAGGGATTAGCTCTATCTAGTGGGCCCAACTGTGTAGGAACCTGAAGACGGAGATAGAGTCCCATCTCCGAAACGTCGTTTTACGTTTTATATTTACTAGACGATGGATATATCCAAGGAAATTTTTATTCAAATGACTCTTCACCATCGTCAAGAAGTTTTAAAAATGAATCTTATCGTGTCATTTTCTTATCTAAATTGAATTTATGGACTGATTTGTTCTTTTCTGCAGTTTAAGATGCCAATTGTGTGGCGTCAGTCACAGTCTGTTCAAACCCTTTGCAATCGAATAGATGGCGGACCAACTGATCTTTCATGGCACCCTACCATCGTTGTACGTCGCCAAAACTGGCTCAACCTCACTGTGTTTCTAGGAACATGAATTTGTTTCGCTGTAGGCATTTTTAGACATCTTCACGTCTTTTAATGCCATAGCTATTTTTTATTTGATTTACATTGTTCATATTTACCTTCGTAATGGTAAATTGGAAGCATTTTTCTTTCCTTGAAAGTTAATATCTTATCCTAATCAAAGAGGACGCCTAGGATAAATGGACATACCGAGATCGGCCCAATACACTGCTCATTGCAACCTCCCCGAGTAGTATGATCACACCCAAGATGTCAGCAGTGGCTACAGATGAAGAATTTTGGGTAATAACGCGTCCTCTGGGTGTTAGATTTTGTTTGGAAGATGTGGGATAGCGGTTTCGAATTGCGAGCCAAGCGGAGAGCAAGGCTGTCCTTGAAAATGTTCGGGTTATCACCACAACTAAAAACCCACAATCACTCACGTCCATTCGGTGGAATTATTATTATCTGACTGCAATTTTATAGAACGTACTATTTAACGTGTGTGATATTTACCTGGTTATCTTAGAGAGTTTCGTCTAATGCTCAGAATTACAATAACAAACTTCTTTAAAGTTACACGTTGTTCACAATATGTTAGTCTAACTCCTGTATAGTTCTAATCTTTGCTACTGGAGTGTAGCTGTCACTAGAACGAAATTTCTCATGCGTAGAGAATTCTTGTATGTCGAAGGTTAAAAGGAAATTGTTTCCTAAAATTAATTTTTGCTATCGGAAATAAATAACAAAATAAATGAACAATCCATGAAAAAGATTCACTGTTCGCTGTTACGACACACTAAGAGAAAATTAGACCAACTTCGCTACAATTGAGAAATAAATTACTCGACTAAAGCAAATCTGGTCGCAACGCCGTCTAACCTCAGTTGAAGCATGTGTTTTAGTATAGAATGTGATACGATTATTTATTTATGCTGTTATTGGTCTGACAGTTTTTCGTAAAATTCTCCAATGAAAAATTTAATAAATGTCCATTTTTTCCGTTCTCGAATTGTTTTGTGCGTAAGGACACATGAACTGACGAAGTGATTTTAATAGGCGCTCCCCAGTTTTGCGAGCGACTTTAAAGAGGGTGGTAAGTACTTTAGGTTTTACTCTTTATAAAATTGCTTGGGGTAGTTGGACAGCGCAAAAGGGGTTTTACTTCCGCCATTCCTGGGTCACACTAAAACTTCTGTTGGATGTTGTGCCTCTCGGAGTACGGAGACCAGAACATGAACCTACACGTTACTGTTTGATGTTTGCCTGGGCAGAGAGGAAAACCGCTACAAGTCTCGGTCAGGATAGCTGGTAACCGTACAAGAATTCCAGCTGGGTACAACCCAAATTCAAGCCTGTACCAACATCATCGTGCTTTGAGTGCGTGTGTAGGGGACATTTTTCTCATATGACGGTACTCACACCTTCTTATCAATATTCAGTGAGTTTCGATCTTCGAAACTTAGCAAGTTGATATGGCGAAAACGCTCTGTACTGTTACTGGAAGTACCTTTCAGAATCTCGGGCGATTAAGTGTCGATCGTGACAGGATTTCCAGGAAAGTGTTAGCATAACGTCTTTACCATGGGCTCTGTCCCTGTTCGCCTTATTCGCTAACCCCGCCGGGGGATCATATTCTTCCCTATTTTTCCTACTTTCTTAAGCTCCCCTTCTCTTCTATCTTCCCGTTTATGTCCCTCCGTTTCCTCCCCTCTCTTCTTACTCTTATTTTAGAGACTTTGGTGCTAGAAAATATATTTACAGAGTAAGTTATACGTTTCGAATTCTGGAATCAACTTCGGCATTGGTCATCGGAAGTTATCCGAACACATTTAAGCTGCCATGCTGAAGGGTTACCTCTTCAGAGACCGTTTCTCGGTAATTTTCATGGCCTTGTAATCCTGGGGTCCCGGGTTCGATTCCCGGTGGTGCTCAGATTTATAACTTGTGTTGGGCAAGGCCGTGGTCTATGCAACACGGAGTTTTCCTCCGGGGGCTTCCGTGGCATCCCAACAATTACTCCATTCACACACAGAAGAAGGCAATGGATCATCTGCCAAGAACGTATATGAACAGGTCCCAGTCCGAAAAAAGGATGGAAGAATCCTGTTCATATGGACCTGTCGTCAGACAGAACACTAAATAAATATAATAATAGGTACAGGCCTTGCGTCGGGCTGATCACTCATCCAAGGAGTCGTACCATTGTCCAAATAGATCAAAATTAATAAATAAAAAACCTCGACACCTACGAGTAAAAGAGGATGAGAGAGAGAGAGAGAGAAAGAAATATTTTTTCCAGAAAATTCCCTCTATTTTCTCAGGGTCTTTTATAAGACACCAGATATGCCTACAGAGGCATAAATGTTGTCTTTCCATTTGTGAAAACAATTATTGTAGACCTACATTTTTATTATATTGTTGTCAGATATCTGCCCTCAGAATTAGTCAGCCCTACTAACACTGCTGTTGGCAGAGCCATCTAATGGCTTACGCTTTGTATTACCATAATCTCACACAAAGTGATAAGGGTTTTACGGTTTTGCCTCTTTCAACTATTCACTCACCTTTCATGATCATCTTCGTACCTTTTTCGACGATATAATTTAATACAAATGAAATATTGTGCTGAGAAGAGTGGAATTAAGAGGAGCAAACCATGTGATTATATATTTATTTAGTGTTCTCTCTGACGACAGGTCCATATGAACAGGATCCTTCCATCCTTTTCTCGGACTGGGACCTGTTCATATACGTTCTTGGCAGATGATCCAGAAGTGGTTTGCCATTGCCTTCTTCTGTGTGTGAATGGAGTAATTGTTGGGATGCCACGGAGAAACCGGGGAAGCCCCCGGAGGAAAACTCCGTGTTGCCTAGACCACGGCCTTGCCCTACACAAGTTATAAATTCGGGCACCGCCGGGAATCGAACCCGAGACCCCAGGATTACAAGGCCAGCGTTCTAACCGCTAGAGATGGGTGCTGCGTGTAGCGCGTATGAGAGCGAATAAATCCCTAAAACCGTTTGGAATATTAAGGAATCTGCGTTAAGATAATATTAAAATGAATTTTTAGTTTGGGCTGCAACGAACCTGCTAAATGGCGTTCTCTTATGAACCTCCCAGTCTATAAAAGGAAACGAATTTCTCGATCAGCCGAGTAACGTTTAACGTTTTATGGAGGGCTGTATTTTGTAAGTTCCGGAAGTAATGAAACTGTTTTTTTAAAAGTGCTCTCCGATTACTGCAGCAGTGAATATAATGTGTTTGCCTATAGAATAAAGTATGTATGTAGAGCTTCATTCTCAGCGACAGTTGCAGTGAAATACATTCCGTCAAGCTCATCTTTTATGTTACTATTTCAGGTAATAGCCAGTTGTAGTCCCACACCTAGGCTGTGCCTTTTGTATCAGTTGCCAGATTTAAACACACACGTATTGTCCCCACTGTAATTGAATGAGACTGTTGTAGTTTGTGCAAGTCGACTTCCCGTTCAACTGTATACATCACTGTAATATAGCTTCTGTACCTTTTGTGTTGAAACTCAATATATATGATGAAACGTGATGCCAGGCTTCTCTCGAAATTCAAACAGCCCTGTCGTATTTTGACATTCTCCGTCTGAAAGTCCATGGTTACATAAAGCATTTGGATTATAATTCAAGTCCTCAGTGGATGGAGGAAGTACTTGGATTGTCATGTGTAGTTAATAATCGTTAATCCGTTCTACTAATGGACCTCGTAACTTTTATATGTACGAGGCGCGTCCTCAAAGTAAGTTTCCCACTCGTCCCACAGCTAGCAAACCTTATATTACGCGAAGCGACTGTGCGTACGTGATAGAGCAATGACGTAGCATGGCGCATGCACTAACGGTACTTCCCGCGTTCTCACATTAGCATCGTTGCAGCTATTGAAGATGGAGGTTCTTATTCCAGCTCCCGCCGACTGTGAAGTGCGGTCAGTGATAACGCTAGGCCGCACACGGCTCGACGGACAGCAAGTCTTCTGCAGGAGTTCAGCTGGGAGGTGTTTAATCATTCACCCTACAGCCCGGACCTCGCTCCCAGTGATTTCCATCTTTTCCTACACCTCAAGAAATTCCTGTCCGGTCAGCGTCAGCGTTTTGAGAATGACAGAGAGGCGGAGATGGTTGTCACACAGTGGTTCCAATTCCAGGCGGCAGACTTCTACGACACAGGTATTCAAAAGTTGGTCCCACGGTATGACAAATGTCTCAATTCCGGTGGCGAATATGTTGAAAAATAGCTGGACACTTGCTGTATCTGTTGCAATAAATATTTCCATGAAATTGTGTTTTGTTTCTGTAAACGGCCCCAGGGAAACTTACTTTGAGGACGCGCCTCGTATAATGCAGACAAAATATTAAATGTTGGAATTCTTTACAATGGCAAGGGAAATATAAAGACTTAAATATTTTATCTAGGCTTTTTATAAAACTCTTACATTCTACAGAATACGATTACTGATCCAGGCGTACAGCAATCAGTTACAAAAGTTATATTCGATGACGTAATGCAAGTGTTTATTAAAGTGATAAGTGATTGTCAGGAGAGAAATAGAATTGGCGTAAACGAAAATATAATTCGGTCACACTCATCTTCAGTGACTCAAGTTATCAATAACAGTGCTAGGCGAAAGCGTGTTCTATTTTACAATTGCTGCTACTATTAGGCAGCCTTCATAAATACTTCGAAAGGAGATAAACAAAATATGAAGGTAGGAAGAATATAATTTCCGTTGAATTTTATCGGAAATGTTCCGCTAGTATAAATTGTCTATTCAGTGTATGAAACAGGCATAATTAAATATTTGATTTGATACAATGCATCTAAACATATTTTAAGCATCCTTTTAGAAATTGAACAATTTGCGTCAGAGTGAAAGGAAACTAGGATGAGAGGGCGCCATATGAACGTACCAAACAGATGCGAATTTAAGTAATTGTAGTATGAAGATTTATGGCTTCTGGGTTGTTGCTACACAGCGCAACAACCCAGAAGACAGAAATCTTCATACTCATCGCCCTGATGACGGAGGCACTATGACCTCTGAAACGTTGGTTAACATCGACCAGACTACACAGCGCAACAACCCAGAAGATAGAAATCTTCATACTCTGATGACGGAGGCAGTATGACCTCTGAAACGTTGGTAAACATCGACCAGACTACACAGTGCAACAACCCAGAAGACAGAAATCTTCATACTCTGATGACGGAGGCAGTATGACCTCTGAAACGTTGGTTAACATCGACCAGACTACACGGCGCAACAACCCAGAAGACAGAAATCTTCATACTCATCGCCCTGATGACGGAGGCAGTATGACCTCTGAAACGTTGGTTAACATCGACCAGACTACACAGCGCAACAACCCAGAAGACAGAAATCTTCATACTCTGATGACGGAGGCAGTATGACCTCTGAAACGTTGGTAAACATCGACCAGACTACACAGCGCAACAACCCAGAAGATAGAAATCTTCATACTCTGATGACGGAGGCAGTATGACCTCTGAAACGTTGGTAAACATCGACCAGACTACACAGTGCAACAACCCAGAAGACAGAAATCTTCATACTCTGATGACGGAGGCAGTATGACCTCTGAAACGTTGGTTAACATCGACCAGACTACACGGCGCAACAACCCAGAAGACAGAAATCTTCATACTCTGATGACGGAGGCAGTATGACCTCTGAAACGTTGGTAAACATCGACCAGACTACACAGCGCAACAACCCAGAAGATAGAAATCTTCATACTCTGATGACGGAGGCAGTATGACCTCTGAAACGTTGGTAAACATCGACCAGACTACACAGTGCAACAACCCAGAAGACAGAAATCTTCATACTCTGATGACGGAGGCAGTATGACCTCTGAAACGTTGGTTAACATCGACCAGACTACACGGCGCAACAACCCAGAAGACAGAAATCTTCATACTCTGATGACGGAGGCAGTATGACCTCTGAAACGTTGGTAAACATCGACCAGACTACACAGCGCAACAACCCAGAAGATAGAAATCTTCATACTCTGATGACGGAGGCAGTATGACCTCTGAAACGTTGGTAAACATCGACCAGACTACACAGTGCAACAACCCAGAAGACAGAAATCTTCATACTCTGATGACGGAGGCAGTATGACCTCTGAAACGTTGGTTAACATCGACCAGACTACACGGCGCAACAACCCAGAAGACAGAAATCTTCATACTCATCGCCCTGATGACGGAGGCAGTATGACCTCTGAAACGTTGGTTAACATCGACCAGACTACACAGCGCAACAACCCAGAAGATAGAAATTTTCATACTCTGATGACGGAGGCAGTATGACCTCTGAAACGTTGGTAAACATCGACCAGACTACACAGTGCAACAACCCAGAAGACAGAAATCTTCATACTCTGATGACGGAGGCAGTATGACCTCTGAAACGTTGGTTAACATCGACCAGACTACACGGCGCAACAACCCAGAAGACAGAAATCTTCATACTCATCGCCCTGATGACGGAGGCAGTATGACCTCTGAAACGTTGGTTAACATCGACCAGACTACACGGCGCAACAACCCAGAAGACAGAAATCTTCATACTCCCCGATGTTGAAACCTCAAATCATAAATAATTGTAGTATGACTGTGTTTTCGCAGACACTCCAAAACAAGGATCCATCCTGGTTGCCTATAAAAACCCGTACACTTATCTCAGGTATTAAATTCATCCATCACCCTCGAAGTAGAACGCTCGTCATCATCGACAGAGGTTCGGCCATTTTTAAAACGTGAATGCCACACTAAAGTTTGTGCACGACCCATTGCGGACTCCCCAAATGCTTGCTTTAGCATTTCATAGGTTTCCGTAGCCGTTTTGGCGAGTCTTTGGCAAAATTTGATGCACACGCCATTCCGAAATCGCAGGAGGGTCGGTGTAATGCACTACCAAAACGCCCGTAACTAAGAAACAAATGCTAATTCGATTGTGCCGGCTGGCACACTGATTCACTATGAATGTAGGCCGCACCCCCTAAAGGCAGAAGCTCGTACTACATCCGGTTCGCCCGCTATTGACACAGTCTTGAAACTTTCCGATCGCACCTCGTACGGGCATCCATCTTCATTACATTACATTACTCAGATATCTATAGGATATGGAATTAGTCATAATAATACAATGCCTATTGTGCGTATTACGAGTTCAAGCTCGAAACAAAAAGATGATGAACGGGGGCGAAAATTCTAAATATCCAAACCGTACTACGAAATGCGAGCGAAGAGAGACGGACAAATTTGTGTGATTGTTCCCACCAAATATATAAACATCATAAAAGTTTCTTTTTATAATTTAATACCTTGGGTTTTCAAACACAACTATGAACTTTCCTCTTACTGAGAAATGGCTTCTGGGTCGGACGGTTATTTCAGAAATTCAAAGCCCACCAATACCTTCATCCCAAGATGAAAATATGCGCCCTGTAGGTCTACCTGAGTACATAGTGCAAAATTAATGCTCTTTGAAATCTAGTTTAATTTTTTTTTATTTT
Organism: Zootermopsis nevadensis; assembly: GCF_977971745.1. NCBI lineage: Eukaryota > Metazoa > Arthropoda > Insecta > Blattodea > Termopsidae > Zootermopsis > Zootermopsis nevadensis. The sequence continues at coordinate 4,955,048 of NW_028259153.1, read as the reverse complement.
TGCACAAGACTGTACAACTGTAACAGCCATAGAACTTAGCTTCGGTTGTTACTGAATTGAATAGCTCTGTCCTCTTCTAGCTGAACATTGTGTCGAAATTGGGTGTGCGCCCCGCTTATATGAAGTCAAGTGGTACTGTGACCCCGAAGGGCTTCTTCTCTTTCCGACCCTCCTCCCTGTTGCTCAGGACAATAAAACTGTAGGTACATAACGCTTTATATGAACTGCATGGAAGTCGAAACCATCAGCATTCTAATTACCTTTTAACAAATGAATAATCCTAAGCAATAGAGCTGTTTTGTGCTTTCAGACGCTCGAGTTTCGGTTGTATGGGTTTTGTATGTTACATCAGGGCTAGCTTTCATGTGTAAGGGAGGTCTACCAGTTTCTATAATAAAGCCTTTCCCCCCAACCCCCTGTCATTACATATTCTGTTATAAATAATTACCTATTCGGTGCGCAAACTTGATTCCTGCTCACTCAATTCTGTCTTTATTTTCGATATCTCAAAAGGGCTCAGAAGGGAAACTGAGAGGCCAGTATGTTTTTTCAAAACGTTTCTGAAGTAACAAAAGATAGAAATATTCTGATACAACAGAGTACAAACTATGTTCACCTTCTCATGCAATCCAGTTTAAAATTAAGTACCTGACTATTACACCAGAATACTTAGTTACTTTTAACACAACGAGGCTGTGAAGCTGCCACATCTTTTATACACGGATTTAATCATGGTTTCCACGTATTAGAGTCTGGAACGATTTCAGAAGAGGGTTGGAATACATTTTTAAGGGTAAATGAATTTTGTTTGGAGGGGGGGGATTTGCATCGTATGTTTGAGTATTTATGAGGATAAAGATAAGATAAATTTGGCCACATGCAAATTAAAGTCGACCATTCCTCTGAGGTACAACGGAGTTGACTCGGTGCTAATGGTAGGATGAAACAATTCAGAATGTTTAGTTATGTAGGAGGGATTAGGACAAATTAGTAGTCAAGATATGTCCGCTACCCTATATTTTTTTGTGAAATTTATACAAATTTTGTTTTAATAGCAGCGAAATTAAATCATGTTTAAACTGATTTTTTGAAAAGGTTTTAACTTAAAACCATTTCTACATTTTCTTGTGTGTTCTTTTTTATCGCAAGCCACTCTTCTGTCAGTGACATTATTCAATAACAATACTTTTTCTGTTAATGTTATATTATAGTCTTGGGATCGTTGCTTTGTGGGTCTATTGTAACCTATAAGATTTTTCTAATTTTGAAGATACTGTGTTATTCGGGGAAAGTATCAGTTACCTGTGTAGAAGGTAATATGCTGAAAGCTAATTATGAACTTTATACTATATATAATGAATACAATATGAACATTTTTCACAGCAATAATTGCATTTACATAAAATAGAAACAGCAAGATTATTAATTATTTTCGATATTAAAATAAATGAAATAAGTTTATTTCGTTTATTAATATTTCAGTATAAACATGAGAAAAACTATTATGTTACCATGAAACTAACTAGATTTCAACAGTACTGTTATTATTTTATTATTATTTAGTGTTCTGTCTGACGACAGGTCCATATGAACAGGATCCTTCCATCCTTTTCTCGGACTAGGACCTGTTCATATACGTTCTTGGCAGATGATCCAGAAGTGGTTTGCCATTGCCTTCTTCTGTGTGTGAATAGGATGCCACGGAGAAACCGGGGAAGCCCCCGGAGGAAAACTCCGTGTTGCCTAGACCACGGCCTTGCCCAACACAAGTTATAAATTCGGGCACCGCCGGGAATCGAACCCGAGACCCCAGTATTACAAGGCCAGCGTTCTAACCGCTAGACCACCGTGGCTCCCTCAACAGTACTATAGAAATATATTAAGAGCTTTACTGGGGAACGTGATAAAGTTCTATGCACTAATCGCTCCACCATTCCTTGTATATGGACCAGCGATGTTGGACGTTAACAAGAAGAATGGGGACTTCAGATTCGCGTTTTCTCTGAGCAGTCACAGGGAACAGAATGACAGTAAACGTAGTGAAGATACGACAGATAAACTGGAACTATCAAATATCAACTCAGGCATAAAACTACCAAAAGAAACGGCTATAAAACTGAACTGGAAATAAATTACTTACTACATAGACATAAACCGAGGGGTAAACTCTATGCAACAGAACTCACGAACTTGAAAAAAAAATTTAAGTTCAAACCGGAAGTGATTTCAGATTACAGATATCTGGTCATTCGTAAGCTCCTTGTATTTGCCCTTATGTGGCCTTTCTTTACCTTCCATTAAACAAAGACGTCAGTGTGTTTGCCTAGCTTGAAGAAAAAACATGAATGAATGACTTTTCCAAGTCCTCGGAAAGAAAAACAGAGGTTGCCAATGTTCCCTCGTAGACCAGTCGGCGTGGTAGGAGACGCGTTTGTGTGAAGTTCGCGTTTACAAGTCTCAATCGCGATATCTGAATTCATTCTTATTGAGTGTGTTGTATTTGTGCAAATAGGCGTACTCGTTAGAATTGTGTATTTGTTATGTTACTCAGTTATATTCTAAAAGCTTCTGTGTGGAACTTAAACTTAAAGCAACTAAAAATGTTACTCGGAAAAGAATTTCTGATTGTTATTTGTCCGCAAATCACAAGCCGTTCAGTAACAAGGAAAAGTAATTCTTGGACTCTATCCATCGTCTGTTATTCTGATCTCAAGTATAATTATAATGACTTAGGTTATATAGGATTTTGAGTTTTTCACGGCGGTTAGTTTGAAGGTGGCTGTCTTCTGACTTAAGTTTTCCAGTGGCTGAGATTAGCTTTTTCTAACGTACCCAAATGAATACATGGCTCTTTCATTTTTTACTTACGGACAAAAACGTCCGGTTTCCGAAACACTGTGTTCTTTTGAATTTCAGACGATGGACAAAATCCAAGAATTTACTAATCCTGAGTTTAACACCATCGTCAAAACCCTTCAAAAAATGCAGTCGTCAATAATATCATTCATTTTATCACTTGAAATCGCGAGGCTAGAAGTGGGAATCACAAATTTGTTTTCTTTTACTGTGAAATATTTTTCATCGCTATTCTGGTTTGAAGGTTTCGTTTTCGAATCTGACCATAGACAAACGATTTTATCTGCAAAAGTGCATACTGTAGGATTATTTTTCTTTTGCAGGTTATACTAATGACTTGTAAAAAAATATTAATTATGGTGTTTGTCCTTCAATGGGTGTTTTCAAGACCTGGCAATATCACTCTGTAGTGTTAGTGAAGATCGTCTTGTGGGCCCGTCCATGTGACTGCCCAGTTTTCCAACAACATTGAGCCCGGAGTCGATTTTAATATTATTATTTCGAATCCTGTTATTATTATTATTATTATTATTATTATCCCATCTATTCACCATTTTATGGGGTTTGTACTTCCATGTACCCGAGACAGACCTTGTCCCTAAGGTACATAGGGCAGCAGCTATTTCCGGGATACATATTGTTTTAAGCACGTGCTACATGTATTATATAATTATTATTATTATTATTATTATTGTTGTTCCTATTCTGTAATCTTACATCACTTCCTGTATGGACTTACATGGTTTCGAGCGGTTAATTTTTATTGTAGAATGTACAAGATGTAATTTACAACCGAAAAGAATATGTTCGAAACAGTTTACATCTTTACAACCGGGAAAGGCCAAAATCTCAATGTGTGGGGATGATGGACATTAAGACGGTTGGTGAGGGCGTGGAAACCGAAATTTAGAATTTCCTCAAATTTTAAGTTTTCTACTACAAATTTGGAATTGCGTCTACGCACCAATCAATAGGTACTTGGAGGCATGAGTAGGAAGATGAACAGTCGATCTGAACGTTGTGGCGAACAACGAAATTCCTGCCTCTGCTGGGAATTGAACTCCGGTCATCCAGCCCACAGCTACATACTATTACAAAACGTAAACTCACAAAACAATTGAAGTTAACATTGTTTCAAGATAGTGGAATTGAGTCATATTGATATATTGAAAAATACCTGTGATTATAATATCAACCTTACACTATCGAGTATTCTGATATCGATATATTGTTATGTTGGTAGTGTTACGATAAAGATGCTTAGCAGCAGTATAGCGTAGTTTAAAATTAATTTGAAAGATTGTGTTGTGAAAACACTTTACATAATTAAAAAATACCATTTTTCTAATAAATGCTTAAGTCTCACGGGAGGGCCAAAAATTATTTAATATGAATTGGCTCTTCTGACATGAAGCGATACTCCCTAAGCTTCTTAGTATATGTAACGTCAAATATATGATGAAATGACTGCAGAATTAAAAATAAATGTAGGAGGAAGCGGTTCGGTCTATTTTAAGGGACTAGACCAGATTATGCTTGAAGGGCTGTTTAAAACCATGAAAAATATGACTCGAGATTCGAGCACGGAACTTTTCGAGTACGAAGCAATGGAGCCAATTACTGAACCGCGACACTCAGTTTTAACATGGAGGAAAATATATTACTTTCAAAAAGTAACAGTTATTGATTTTTGTCAGAGATTATTAGATGTAACTGAGATTGTATATAATTTTAACAATTTTGTAATTTATTAAAATTTTATAAAATCTCGAAGGGTTCTAGTTACGATTTTAGAATATAGATGACAATTTGTAAATAGTTAATGCATTTTATCACATTTACACATGTAGACAGAACTCCCCACGAAAAGGATTTCGTTAGCTGTCTATTCGTATGTTGATCTTTAAAGACAGTCATGGTACTTAAAATTAAATTTGATAAGTTTGAAGGTGACTTTTCTCATATTATATGCTAGTTAATTTTGTTGAAAAGGCAATTTTATATTCACACTGGTCGTTTTGCTGTCGTCAAAAAGGTTTATAAGCTATTTAAATGGCAGACCTAATAAAATAAATTCTGTCTTAGTCACTTTAAGAAGAAACTTAATTGAAATATACACTAAATTAAATGTTTTATAACAATTAATTATCAGTATTTTTTAAAATAATTAGTACAGAAATGTTACCGTATAAATACAACTTACAAAGTACGGTGAAATCACAGAAATTTTCAAAATTATTAACTCTGTTCTAATTGAAAAAACAAATGGCAGCTAAATATTTTGAATGAAAGTCAGAAATTCGAAAAACTGCAATCTATTTTATATGACAAACACAACTTTCATAACGTAGCGTATGTTAGTTACTGCAACAAATAAATTATCTGTCATGACTTAGCTCATAACATTTTTATAAGTGTAGCATCATTTCAGAAGATACTTTCATTAATTTATATTTTATTACAGTTTAAGAAACTTTATGAATTGAAAATAGTATTAAATTGCAATCTGTTGTCTTATCGGCTGAGTAGTGTTCTGTGTTGGAGTTGCAAAGTACTTAAGAGTGTTGGATTATAAGGCTAGCCCTAGAATTTTAGTATAAGATTAACTTTATCAGTAGATTAAAACATTAACCGTAGCAATTTGATTATAATAATAACATTTTCGATTTTCTATTACATAACTGTCCATAAAAACTGATTAGAAGATTAACCATAGCTTACAAAATTATTTTCATTGTCACAGCGTAGTAGTTTATTCAAGAGACTCATAACTCATGGCCAATAAATATTTATCATCATCTAAAAATAACCTATCACATGTAATTATGTTTTATTTATGTATAAATTAAAGGGGTTTTTAAGATGTATCTGTCAACACCAAATCAATCCCTCACACTGTAGTGTAATTTAAATTGTAACTTCCAAGCCTCTGAATGCATCAGCCACGAGACTTTTACTTCGCATAACTTTAGAAATGTACCTAGTTTAAAGAAATCGCTAAAATTTGAGTGAAAGCTTCAGTTTTAGACAAGTATTGTTACAACAGTGTAAAAATTACAGATGGTTTAAACTGTGCTTTGTTTCAGATATAAGATACATGATCGCCAATTAAAACCAATGCGGAATATTTGTTGTGTACGTTTACCCTTCCATCCCTCATAAAAAGAAATAACTGAGGTCATCCTGTCCGTTGGTTAATTCTAAAGTCAGTGACTTACCTCAGCCTCTTTGCTTCGTCGATGAAGGGTCTTTTCTCCATCTCCGTTAAGAGTTTCCACTCTGCTCCAAGGCGTTTGGAGATCTCAGAATTGTGCATTTTCGGATTCTCCTGTGCCATCTTCCGCCTCTGACCTCTGGACCAAACCATGAACGCGTTCATGGGGCGCTTGATGTGTTCCTGGGCGTGCATCGGCTTCCCTCCGTTCATCATCGAAGGAGACGTGGGCGAAGACGACGATGACGTCCCCGAAGATGATGAGAAGAAATAGGGATGTTTGAGAAAACTCGACGACGCCGTCGTTGAAGCTGGCACCTTGAGATCCACTTCGGCAGTTTTAATTCATCGCGATGATCAGCCTATTGCATGAGTGTCCAGTTGGAAGGTTAACAGTCTGTGGCACCAACCAGTCGTTACTAAGAAAACCACTTTAGTGAAATACAAGTTTACGACAACTTTCACTGAATTTAGTACAAAAATTTCTGTAAAGACGCACTGTTAACACTTGATAAATCAGTTAGTTGAACATGTTAGTTGATTTTATTTATTGACATTGATTTATGAAGTTCCTCTCGTATAACTAAACATCTAGTTGGTAATTAAATTTCTGAGTTTTTTATTCATAAACAACATCGGGCTCACATATCTTAAGATTTTCATAACTTTACGTTATTTTTGAGTCGATATATTGATATCAATTAGCTGATTTTATTAATTAATATTTCGGCGCAACAAAGAGTCTTCATGATCCAAGTTTTCAACGATTATTTCCTTTTGTAATCACTAAAGAATTTATGGAGTATTAATATTTCTCAAGCTTGACAGGAACGCGATGAGTCGGTGCAGACGGGAGCCTCGCACCGCACACACTGAGGCGACAGTGGATACAGAAGTGCGCGGTCCCACACTGGAAGAGATTTCAATGAACACAGCTTCTTTACTTCATCTGTTTATGGACCATCTCTGCGTCCGTGCGCTTTGGGAATATAATACACTACATTAGCGTGCCAGAAAGAGACAGGTTACAAAAGAATGAGACCAATCATGCTGTACGACCCGCCTCCTTTTGAGCGAATCGATTGTAAGGCCAACGTGTATTGGCTGAGAGAGCGTTGTCGAGCGTCGTGGCGTATCTCACGCGGCCCGACGCCTGTGACTGTCTGCTGGCGGCAGACCAGCGCGTCACAACATGGCGTGCTGCGGCGTCCTCAACAGGTGGTCTGCGCCCTCTCAAGGTACATGCGTTTGCATTCTCTGAAGAAAGGTGAGGTCATCGTGATATGGTTTTGATGAAGATGACTGATGATAACTGAGCTCCGACACATAGCAAATAACTCTTGTTGCTTTGATTGAGATGACCAGAACTTTTCGTGTTCCTAACTAAGACACTGACTGGCTTGAAAGACTGTCGGCCCCTTAACCCCGGATTTTTGACCGATATGTTTCTCAGACTGCACCCTGAACAAGTTTCTTTTCTGGCGCACGTATCACGTTGCTCATAATTCAAGTTTTCTCAAGAACACACTTAGTCCTGAACTGATTTAGGTACATTATAGCAGTAAAATTAATAATATAGAGGGAGACGAGTTAATTAAAAACAACATTTTAAGATAAATAAAATGCTGAACATTGTAAGGCATCTTCGCGCGCCCCTTTTCAAGACTTTACATCTGGCGCCTGTTAGCTTAATATATTTTCGTAATTTTCCTCAGCCTTCCTAGGATAATTCCTCTAAAATCGCGGTCGAGTGTTGGCACTCCTGATCCGTAAGCCGGGGCCCCAAGTTCGAATCTCGTCCCTTAGGCGGGCTATGTGTGAATGAAATTTCGTTTTAACTTAGTTTTTTCATGAAGAAGTCACATCGATTCGAAACTGATTCTTCATCCGGCTAACTTACGTAAAGTGACTTAGGCCTACATTTGAAAATATGCCGCTTAATGAACGAAGACTCAATTAATATTGGGAATGATTGACGATGTTATTTCTGGGTTGTATACCGTGTGGACTTGCGGGTAGATTCCGACGTTTCGGAGGAACCTACTGTCTGCATCGTCAGGATAATACAGAACGGCAACATTATCCTCTTTACCGCCGTGCCAACCTTAGTTCTCACATAAAGGAACGATTGCTATGGTTGATAAAACGTTATTTAACAAGCTTGGAAAGAGTATTCTGTTCTATTCATGGGTTCTATGCAAACTTCTTTTGGACGTATTAAATCTTCCTTTTTCGATATTTAACACTTGGCCACTAGATCGCAGCACATCACTGTCGGCCTCACGACTTTCCTCATATGAGATCGTGCAGAATAGCACAATTTCCACATCAAATTTCATCAAAATCCATCCAGTGGTTCTGAAGTTGAATGGATTGGCAGACGGACGTACGGATGGTTAGATAGACCCGACCAGTCCATAATGTGTTCCCACTATGCACTTCGTGCAAATAACGCGTAATAACCCATCCGGAATGTTGCCTATACACAATATATTGGCCTACAACATACCGAAAATTTTTAATTAATTTGTGATCCATCAACTTTATATCAGACGTTATCCTGTTCAAATTCCATCCTGTATCCACCTTGTGTCCTTACAGGGTTTTAACTCTTTCCTTAGATTTTGGGCGAATGTCGAAATTTAGGCTGTGAGATGCCGCACGACAGATGTGAAATTTGGTTCTAGCCTTAGAAAAGAAAACAGATTAATGTGTTTGAGAATAGGACACTGACCACGTAAGATGGAGAAACAAGAGGAGGTTGGAGAAAATGAGCATCATGTCACTAGTAATGTCAAAGTGATCTAATCAAGGATACGTTGAGCACGGCATGAACGACGCGTAGAAGAAATAAGATATGCATACATAATTTTTAGTTGGAAGCCCGAAGATAAGTGGTCACTTGAAGACCTTGGAGAAAGTGGGAATATAGTATTGAAATGGAAGTGTTGAAGAGATTAAAAGCTAGATGTGTTTTGGATTCGTTTAGATAGAGATTAAGGAAGGACCGGTAGTGGATTATTGTGGAGACGGTAATATAATATTTGTTTCTTAAATGGAGGGAAGTTATTGGTTAGGTGAGCAGCTATTAGGTTCTCTGTAAAACATCTTATATTTATAAACAAAACATATGCCTTAATGATAATAACATTTTGCTTAACAACCCCATTTTTAATGCACTCCAGTACCTTGACCCCAACCCTGACAAACCACCTTTCACCCACCAACACCGCAGTCAATAACCAACCTCGCTCCGATACGATGTACTTCTGATCTCTCCTCTTACAACTTCAATATTACTTCTCTGGTAAGTTTATACGTTCACTTTCATTTATTTATTTTGTTTTCTATATTCAATTTCATTAATGGTTTTGAATCCTTTAATTCACAGACCAATATACGCAGCATTAACATCACTCCGACAATACGATTGCATCAATGATATATAACACAACAATAAATGTTGATACATTGTGAAAAACGAAGAAATGATAAGAAAATTAAAAATTAGTAATTGAATTAAGAGTTTATAACATACACCTGATGACGGCTCTATGAAAGCCGAAACATGTCGAGAATGTTCCATATGTAAATCGAGTACTCGATACGGAACAAAGGATAATATTTTAACCATCTAATTATCTTATATTACTTTATTGTGATTGACGGACAATTTTAATATATTTTAATACTATCTCATATTTAATTAATTGAATTTGGAAAGATAATGTTTATTACAATTGTAAATAAAAATATGTTTCCTTTTAGACGTTCTTCAGGCTGTAGCGTAAGCGAAGAGTATATTATTGGGGTCTAGAGTCTCAGAAACGAACATATTATTTTCAAAAAATACCTTTATCATACTTGTTCGAGAAGGATAATATCAAAATAAATGTCCAGTCTGTTCGTTGGCACCTGTAACAATTTGCCACGCTTTGCTTACCCTTAACGCCTGCCACATCCACATTGTTTCGGTGTTTCATCTACCTCAGGCATTAGTTACTGTACTTCCTGAAACTGATTCAGTTGACCGTATTCAGCTATTAGGAGAGAAATGTATTAGAGATACGCATTATTGCCACCTTTAGAACGTATGCGACATAGTATCCTCATTAAATAAGTTACGATAACTACAGTTTGGATTAGTGTAAAATGTTTCTCATAAGTGAACAGTGCAACAAACTTTCTCTGTTGTTATGGCACTGTTTCGAAACTGCCATTAAAGTTTCATTTTGCTAACACGTTTGCAGGTTAACTGTGCCGTTCCTATTTAATAAAAATTAAATTTAGAAACGTCACCAAAAACGGACAATTAGAAGAGATTTAAAACAATTATATTTTACTTCTTTGTTTAAAACATAAGACAAGATAAGCGAAAAATTTATTAGAATTAATAGACGTTGAATTAAAATATAGTTAGGTAAGAAATTTTGTGACTAAATAAACATGAGAACAAAATTATCGCTTTCCTAGAAATTCTACACAATTAAACGATACTTCATTGTTCTAGAAACTAAGTAAAACTTGGAAATAAAAACTGTGTTTTGGCAGTAATATTCAATTAATATATTTATATATATATATATATATATATATATATAGGCTTAAGCACTGATCATACATTTTCGCCAAATAATATTTTGTATGAAGATTTCTGTCTTCTGGGTTGTTACGCCATACTACACGGCGTAACAACCCAGAAGACAGAAATCTTCATACTCTGATGACGGAGGCAGTATGACCTCTGAAACGTTGGTACACATCGACCAGACTACACAGCGCAACAACCCAGAAGACAGAAATCTTTATACTCTGATGATGGAGGCAGTATGACCTCTGAAACGTTGGTAAACATCGACCAGACTACACGGCGCAACAACCCAGAAGACAGAAATCTTCATACTCTGATGACGGAGGCAGTATGACCTCTGAAACGTTGGTAAACATCGACCAGACTACACAGCCCAATAACCCAGAAGACAGAAATCTTCATACTCTGATGACGGAGGCAGTATGACCTCTGAAACGTTGATAAACATCTACCAGACTACACAGCGCAACAACCCAGAAGACAGAAATCTTCATACTCATCGCCCTGATGATGGAGGCATTATGACCTCTGAAACGTTGGTAAACATCGACCAGACTACACAGCGCAACAACCCAGAAGACAGAAATCTTCATACTCATCGCCCTGATGACGGAGGCAGTATGACCTCTGAAACGTTGGTAAACATCGACCAGACTACACAGCGCAAGAACCCAGAAGACAGAAATCTTCATACTCATCGCCCTGATGACGGAGGCATTATGACCTCTGAAACGTTGGTAAACATCGACCAGACTACACAGCGCAACAACCCAGAAGACAGAAATCTTCATACTCATCGCCCTGATGACGGAGGCAGTATGACCTCTGAAACGTTGGTAAACATCGACCAGACTACACAGCGCAAGAACCCAGAAGACAGAAATCTTCATACTCACCTCTGTGAAAACCTCAAATCCTAAATAATATTTTGTAATTTGCATTTTAATAAATTAATGATAAAATAGACACAGCCTTCTACCCAATAAATTACCGGGGGGGGGGGAGGCTGGGTCGTTTAAGTAATCACTCATTATATCTAGTGACGAGATCAAGAATGCGTGGAGTTTTACCACCGTTTTTGATGGCGAGGTGCTAAGGAACACGAACAGACTTGCCTTTACATTACATCAAATCAAAAACAATTACAATGATGAAAGTCTACATTTAATTTAAATAGCTATAAATTGCATGTATATATTTGGTTTATCTCATTACATGATCTATAAGGATCGGAAAATAAATTCAAAAAGAAGACCTCAGATTTTATATTCTCTGCAACTTCTGTGTAAAATTTAAGAATTGGTTTATCTAGAATATTTTAAAACTTTCCACAAACTAAAACCTCACACATCGACAATCCAGATGAGATTCAAGAACATTTATTCCATGTACGAAACATTCTGTCGTGTGTTTGTTTTTATTATCGGAAATTTACAAAAAATAATAAACCCCTAAAAACTCTAAATTGTAAGGAAAACTCCATTTTGCCATCGCTGCTGTATGGTTTATTCAGGTCGTATCAGTGAGTCGATTGTCTTTTCTGACTGCCGCGGTGAGGCGGTGAGCTCATTCCTGACATCAAAATTTATGAGCTGGCGGAGGGGAGGAGAGAACAAGCAAGAATCCTCATGGCGCTGCTCCCTTTATCTGTCCCAGGAAATTAACAAAACCGAACGATGTAATCGTCATCACTTCAGGTTGCAGACGATGCGACATAGTCGTTAATTTGCCGGATCGAGTTTACATGAGAATTCTAAACTCATTTCAGTACGTGTGAGTGAAAAGGCACGTAGCTTTTCATTTACATTTTTTCTCTTTGATTCCATGTCAGCGAATCCACTCTACAGAACAGTTTTATTTAAAAATATTACGATTGTCCCCAAGCAGTCGAAGCGAACAATTCAAACCGATGCCTAGCATCTGAAAACAATACAGGAAGACAAGATTAGTTTTTTATTGTAAGCCAGCGCTGTTGGTTATATCGTACTTAAAACTTTATTTTACTGATACTAATTTTTTACGATAATCTACATTTATCCGCCACGGTGGTCTAGCGGTTAGAACGCTAGCCTAGTAATCCTGGGGTCTCGGGTTCGATTCTCGGCGGTGCCCGAATTTATAACTTGTGTTGGGCAAGGCCGTGGTCTAGGCAACACGGAGTTTTCCTCCGGGGGCTTCCCCGGTTTCTCCGTGGCATCTCAACAGTTACTCCATTCACACACAGAAGAAGGCAATGGCAAACCACTTCTGGATCATCTGCCAAGAACGTATATGAACAGGTCCCAGTCCGAGAAAAGGATGGAAGGATTCTGTTCATATGGACCTGTCGTCAAACAGAACACTAAATAATAATAAGATGATGTGGTCTAGCGGTTAGAACGCTGGCCTTGTAATCCTGGGGTCTCGGGTTCGATTCCCGGCGGTGCCCGAATTTATAACTTGTGTTGGGCAAGGCCGTGGTCTAGGCAACACGGAGTTTTCCTCCGTGGCATCCCAACAATTACTCCTTTCACACACAGAAGAAGGCAACGGCAAACCACTTCTGGATCATCTGCCAAGAACGTATATGAACAGGTCCCAGTCCGAGAAAAGGATGGAAGGATCCTGTTCATATGGACCTGTCGTCAGACAGAACACTAAATAATAAAATAGTCTAGCGGTTAGAACGCTGGCCTTGTAATCCTGGTCTCGGGTTCGATTCCCGGCGGTGCCCGAATTTGTAACTTGTGTTGGGCAAGGACGTGGTCTAGGCAACACGAAGTTTTCCTCCGGGGGCTTTTCCGTGGCATCCCAACAATTACTCCATTCACACACAGAAGAAGGCAATGGCAAACCACTTCTGGATCATCTGCCAAGAACATATATGAACAGGTCCCAGTCCGAGAAAAGGATGGAAGGATCCTGTTCATATGGACCTGCCGTCAGACAGAACACTAAATAAAAAAAGATCTACATTTAAAAGCATGAAGACTGATAGGGGAGCCCAGGGTAGAACGGGGAAATTAATTTTCGGAGGCATGTGGAAGGGACAATAACAAAGACAAACTCATAGAGGAACCTTGTGTGGATCTATTGTCTATTTACAATTTATAATAAGTTATTAGTTTAGTTGTAAGAGTTACAGGTTTTTAAAATATTAATTTTTTACAAAAATGTAACTTGCCCGATTTTGCCCCGTGCCCGGGTTGATATATGTTTGAAAAGTTGTAAGAAGACGCAGATTATCTAATAATTATGACGTAGGATATAAAAATGATTTATTATACAATGTAAAATGTCGAAAATTTACACATTTGAAATCTACTTAGGCTTAATGCAGGCGGCACTCATGTGCACCTCTTGATCATCGTTACCATCAACACCTGCACTTGAGTTATGGGCCCATTTCAAGCAAGACGGACACCGGATCCACCCTTCAATAGACTGCGAATAGAGATCGCCACATTACACGCACTTGTCCTGCCCCCGGTTCCCCTATATATTGCTAATTAATTTAAATTTGGTCCACTTTTATTATATCTTCTTTAAAATTTTTCAGCTAAATTATCCTGTAAACTGTCATTGAAATTTAATTTTAATCAGAAACAATTTTTGTATCAAATAAATCAAAGTCCCTACAGACAACATTAGCAGCTGCTGAACATCTAACAGAAGGCCTGTTTTAAATCGAAGGGCTGTAACTGAACTTAGAAATGTCACTGAGATGCCGAGCAGGAATTCAGAGACAAACAGCTTACAGAAAGGAAGGGCGGTATTTCAGACCACGGTAAACTTTTAAAAGGAACAGTGTATCGATACAATACCTCCTGTTGTGCAAGGTTTTGACTTCTGAATATTATAAATGGTCAGCATAGCTGTAATGCACATGGAGGAGGAAACGATTATAGCAAAGGGTTTCCAGTTTATCAGTCATAATAGTATTCCAAACGACAGAGGCATTTCAAGCTTTGATCTGTTGCAAAATGTAACACATACATACAAGAGAAGAGAATGAAAAGTTTACGTAAAGTGCGAGAAGGACCCAACAACTTAATAACTTGTGGAAAAACATAGTCAACATAATTATGGAATCGAAGTTTAGAGTCAATAAATATTCCCCGGTCTTTAATAGTCAGTACGTGTTGCAGAGTTCTGATGAAATTTATAGTCGTAGATCAACGTATTAGTTATTCTTGAGAAATAAATAAATCTGGTTTTACTAATATTGATTTTCATGAAGTTAGCAGTGTGCCAACCTTTTAAAGAATCATTGTCATGTTGAAGTTGACTGCAGTCGTTAGGAGATTTAATGACACAAATGATTTTGATGTCATCAGCGGAAAGAAGATACCTAGAGTGATTACATTACATTACATAGGTAATTAATGAATATATTGAGAAGCAGATCCCTGTGGATCACTAGACATCACTACAAAACGAGACGAAAGATTTCCAGAAACACGAACCTGAGATTGTCTGTTGGTTAAGTAACTACGAAACCAGTTTACGTAACCACCAGAAAATTCAAAAGAGCTGAGCTTATAAAGTAGTGAGCACCTTTCAATCAAACAAAGAGACAATAATTACGGTGGTTACGGAGGTGTCAACTGTCTTTGATAAGTTGTAAGTAATAATTTACATGATTTACTTTAAGGAATCTGGAGTTCCCTTGAAAATCATTCGTATAATAACACTTTATTTTTAAGCAAGAGAGATCTATAGGGCGTTAATAATTTTATAGCTGTGGAAAGCGCGTGTTTATAAATTATACCAAGGGCGGAACCCTTGCACATTAGATTAAAGCCTTGTAATAACGTACCTTCGATAATGAACGAACGGAAGAAATGTTTTTGTTTCGGGAGATGACGCCGAATTCAAACATGATGACGACAAGCTCCATCTACATTCTATCTGCACCTGTATCCTGTATCTTGTGCGAAATCTGCAAAAACCTGTGTTCCTGAGCGTTAGTTTATATGCCTTCATATAAAAGGAGATGGTGGAAATAGTGTTGGGAATTACGACCCTGATAAGGAGTTTACGATTGGCTGTATGCAGTATTTCGGGGTGGGGGGTGGGGGCGCTGGGTGTTATGGCTGAACAGCCGATGCTGCTTACATGCGGGGTGAAAGAGTTCAGACTCGTACCAGCTATGCTTACGTTTACTTCTGCAACGCCAGACGATTTCCACAGCATCAGACCTGTCTCTACCAAGCTCAGAAAACAGTAGTGTCCTTAAACTCTTTATTATTTAACATTTACTCTTTTAATTTCTTTGAGGATGGCTGTCTTCTGGGTTGCTGCGTCTTAGAAGTGATTTCGACCTCCATCATCAGGAAGATGAGTAAGAAAACGCTTGGATTCCTAGCTTCGAATCTCCGGACGTAGCAAAAATATCCTCCTCGTAGAAATTTATTAAGTGAGATTTCATGTTCTCGCTACCGCGATTATGAATATGGTTGACTTACCGGTGAACTACTACCAGATTACTCCGCGCAACGACGCAGAAGACAGCTCCGTGAGAACCTGAAATCTCACCAAGTTATTATAAATGACGCACAGCTTATAAAGTGTGACGCCCTAGAGGTTTTTTGGTCTCCATATTTTCAATTCGTGTTAACATTTGATTTATAAAGAGCGTAACGTGACGGAACGGACGAGCATGGACCTTCAATATAGAATTTGATTAAAACCAAGTCAATTATTTTCGAGTCATAAGATAGCGTACTGCATACAACTCACTTTAGTTTTGCAATTTCTAAAATTGTAGGGTTTGCATTAAAAGTTTACTCGGCATAAGAATTTATTTTATTCTCTGCGAATTTATTCGAAATATATTTCACTCTGGTGAATATTTATAGCGAATTTTGCTCGAAGTAGCTCAGAAACAACTATACATATTCATATAAAGTGACTGAAAATCTTTTCCGGCTTTAACCAAAAATTTGAAGTGTTAACAAATGTTAACAAAACTCTAAAATACAAAATTTCATGAAAAGCTATTAAGCAATTTTGATTTGTTATAAATATTATTATTATTATTATAGAAATTTTCTATTGTCTTAATTTTATCAAAATACGACTTCTCGGAAACTTGATACGTTTTCTTAATTAATCAAATTGGCGGTAAGCTTTGCACTCAGGTGGACTCCCTGGACAGAGCTAATCTCGGTCTCTGGTTCTCGATGTATAAAACTTTCTGACTAGATTGAAATTCGACACATGGACTAAGCACGTTAACACATGAACTTAATTATATTTTATTGTGGGTTAATTAACTTACATTACTTAAATAGAATATTTTCTATTTTATTCATAAGCTCTGTGTTTAGTTTTTTCATATTTTGGAGTTAGAATTTGAAAGAAACATGGCGTCAAGGTGAACTCCATAGCAAAATCTTCATACCGGCTCTGGGGTGTACACATGCTGATTCAGTGGACCGTACTATTGTCTATTTATTCTTTGTGAAACAAAATTTGAGACGTAAATTGAATTTTTTATTTTTCTAAGTGAGAAGCAAGTTATTCACGTTATTATTTGTTTTGTTGGGGATAAAATTTCTGTATAAAAAGCGTTAAGTTAAATCAATAAAGAAACCATTTTATTTTCCTGTAAAGATCTTTTACAAAGATTCTCTCTTCACCGCCGCGTGATGACCGACTCTTGGGACCACCGAGTCTCCTATTCGATAGTTACCCGGGGGCACTTTTACCGAGAGTAAAGCGACCTGAGCTTGAAGCTGACTATTTACTTCCATCTAGTACCAACTAGTGGATCTAAACCTCACTATTCCGTGATATATTCGTGGCATGAAGCTTAATTAAGCACCAGCGACTAATTTACCTTTCTACTCTTCCGGCAGGGAACAGATCTGGGGCCATGTAATCTGCTATTTAAGCGATGAATCGACAACAGCGTTAACCATCTCCTAATTGAAGAGTGGTTTTCCAAGTCAGAAATAGCAATTTTCAGGCAACAGTAAAACTTGTAGCTGAAAATATCTTTCGAGGGGAAAGAAAGTTTGTGCTGTGATGTAGTCTAAAGCTCGGTAATATTATTATTTTGTTTGTTTAACTTCGGAAATATAGTACATTTTGGAAGAACAATGATAATCCGAAAGTAGTGAACAAGTTATAAATAGCTACAGATCTAAGGAAGTATTTATTTTGCTCCATAATGTAACAGAAAATGAGAATATCAACTTAGAGTAGTTACCAAATTAAGCGTCCTGTGTAACATAAATCAAATTATTATTATTACACTCTAACAGCATATTGCTAACAAGACAGTACCTCTAACTTTAACTTACCTCTAGAGACTGAAATAAGTATTTTGCTGCAATCTGCTTTAATATCTTCTCCACACTTGTTCATCTTCAATTTTACAACATATTGAAGTGATGCTAGAAATCAATACGGTTATCGTGCGCATGCGCGCTGATTTTTCACAGTATATAAATTCAAACTATTCAAAATTCCCTGATTTTTCAGTACCAACAGCACGAAACTTACTGCCATCTGGAATGTGCAAATTAAACAGGACTTAGAAAGCTGGAAACGGGGTACGTTCATGCTAAATATAAAATATTAAAAAAAAAACTGACTTATTTCGTTTTCGAAAGTCACTCTTCAATTCGGAATTAGGGTATTCGATGAAATTAAAGGTCATCTTTCCTGCATGGCTTCACGATGTCAGCTAGCAGAGGACTATCATTTATTGACCTTTAACAAAGAAGCTCAGCTGTTCAAGAAATTCACACGTTTTTATGGAATAGGATTTATTATCGTGACCACGGTCGCTCGCCATTGGTGCGTATCTTGAGTCAACTTAAACCACTCCATACGCACATACTAATTTTTTAAAGATCGATTTTAATATTATCCTTCCGTTTACGCCTAGGTCCTATTAGTAGTCTATTCCCCTTTGAGTTTAATACAGATGATGAGATGGTGAATTGATGCTGGGAGGGGAGATGTTTGTTTTGAAATACCTTGGAAATGGAGGGAAATATCTAGATCTTTACTAGCACAGGTCCGAGTTAACTGACTCTTTACGAATCAAAAGGTTGTGAATCGGGAAGCAAAGATCGAAAAGTGGGGGGGGGGGGGGGGAGATATTTCTTGATTACACACGCGTTGGAATGATTAAGCTTTCACTTTCAGATAGCGCAGCACACATTCTCTTCATTTCTCTGAAGTGCTGTATATACCATTCGCAACATCGGGGCTATTCCCCTGTCTCACCCACCAACCCCTCTGCGCAACACAAAGGGCCAAGTGTGGCCGAACGGCACACCGCCAAACTCCCCCCTAATTATGCTATTCAAGCCCCATTGGAACCATGAATACCAGTCTGATGACTGAAACAATGACAGAGATTCTTGTGTCAATTATTGTTTGATTTTGTTCCCCCCAACCTTATCTCTCCTCTCGCTCTGTCGGCCAGGTCTGGTCTCTGTTAAACAAGCTTCATCCCTCACTTCGTCACGACCGCTTTCCAAAAGCCTTGATCGTATCGGCCTGCAACAAAGTTCTATAGTTCTAAACGTAATAATACAGTGGAATAGGCTAAATGAGTATAAAAAAGAGAGTTGTAATTGTGTGAAGAGGAAGCTAAATGTTGCAAGGCTGTCTGGTTTCTGAAGTAATTGTATCGAGTCATGCGGTTTTTAATTTGTGGGCCGTAAAACCTGTCAGGCCCAATGTATAAATCGATAAAATTAACTAATTCTTTTTTCGATTCCGAAAAGTGAATTATTTCATGCAAAAGTGTTTGTCGTGAAAGTGATTCATTAATTTTCGGTATTTAAAGACATTTCTCTAAGACGATAATGATACTTGTTCCTATCAAACTTTTCTTTCTGTGTAGTGGTATAACGGTTAGAACGCTGGCCTTGTAATCATGTGGTCTCGGGTTCGATTCCCGGCGGTGCCCGAATTTATAACTTGTGTTGGGCAAGGCCGTGGTCTAGGCAACACGGAGTTTTCCTCCAGGGGCTTCCCCGGTTCCTCCGTGGCATCCCAACAATTACTTCATTCACACACAGAAGAAGGCAATGGCAAACCACTTCTGGATCATCTGCCAAGAACGTATATGAACAGGTCCCAGTCCGAGAAAAGGATGGAAGGATCCTGTTCATATGGACCTGTCGTCAGACAGAACACTAAATAAATAAAATAAGTAGTGGTATTAGTGGCGCAGCTAATAATTAAGTCTGTATCTTCTTATGGGGCGCTTACGGAGGTTTCTTGACGATATAGCTCATTTCTGTGCAGAATTGAAAATATAGACCTGCCACAGACACCATGTAATTGCACTCTTAATTTGACAATCTGTAATCAGAGTTATGAACAATCGCCCTGTGTGTAGTTGTAAAAATATCTCATAGTCAAGATATTTCTCGTCTTTTATGGAAGCAGAAGAAGGCTAATTACCGTGTTTTTAAGAGACAGACATTCGTCCCTATTCTAAGCCAAATGAATCCAGTTCACACTCTCCCACACTATTTTATCGACGTTTATTTTAATATTGTCCTTCCATCTAATCCTAGGTCTTCCAAGTCACCCCTCCTCTTCAGCGTCGGACTTACGCATACGATAACAAATGTAACATCCGTTTTAATATTATCTTCCCACTTATGCCTCATCTCTTAAGTTGCCTCTTTCCTTCAGATTTTGCTGGCAAAATGTTTACTTATCTCTCATCTTAAGCATGAAATTTGAATGAATTTTTTATAGACATTCTGATTAAGCAGCTCCAATATAAAATTAATGCTTTCCTCTTTGACCACTGTGTTTTCCTTTTATGAACTCAATTTTTGTCCAAGTTTCTTTAAATTAAATTTAAGTCAAGTTATATTTGTATTAAAGTGGCGTGAATATGGCACAGTAGAACCTATCCAAGAAATAGAGGTCTAATTTTTTGTTCATATGAGTGAGATAAACCCAAACATAAAAAGTGACGAATAAAATTATTTATTAATATTCCTAGATGTGAGCGTCATTACTGAAAATACCGAGCTAAAAATTCCTGGAACTTTACCTCCATATTCTACTCCTCCATAACACGGGGAAAATATTCATACACCACGCTGTTCGCATTAGGAATACGAGGTGCGATCAGAAAGTTTCAAGACTGCGCCTATAAAAACCCGTACACTTATATCAGGTATTAAATTCATCCATCACCCTCGAAGTAGTTCCCCTGGGAGTGAACACAACGATCCCAGCGCCGCTGCCAAGCCTGGAAGCATCCCTGGAAATCTTTCTTTGTCAGCCTGTCAAGCACCATCTGCGATTCTGCCTGAATCTCTTCTATCGTCTCAAATCTCCTTCCCTTTAGCTGAATTTTCATCTTTGGGAAGAGGAAGAAGCCACACGGCGAATAAGGAGGGTGCGGGATGACGGCCATGGTGTTTGATGCCAAAAACTGCCGAAATTTGAGGGCGGTGTGCGCTGGCGCGTTGTCATGATGCGTCGCATGTGGAGTTCTTCCTTTAGAATCAGCTGACAGGTCCCATAGCCTATCCCAACAATGTCGCACAAGTCGTTGATGGTACGACGTCGATCTTCGTGAATGGCCTGCCGAATCTTCGTAATATTTTCGGGCGTTGTGCTCGAAGATGGTCGTCCAGAACGCTCGTCATCATGGACAGAGGTTCGGCCATTTTTAAAACGTGAATGCCACACAAAAGTTTGTGCACGACCCATTGCGGACTCCCCAAATGCTTGCTTTAGCATTTAATAGGTTTCCGTAGCCGTTTTGGCGAGTCTTTGGCAAAATTTGATGCACACGCCATTCCGAAATCGCAGGAGGGTCGGTGTAATGCACTACCAAAACGCCCGTAACTAAGAAAGAAATGCTAATTCGATGATGCCGGCTGGCACACTGATTCACTATGAATGTAGGCCGCACCCCCTAGCGGCAGAAGCTCGTACTACATCCGGTTCGCCCTCTATTGACACAGTCTTGAAACATTCCGATCGCACCTCGTACTACAATAATAACAGATAAATAATTTTCATGTTTAAGCAAACAGTTAATGAAATTGTTCTAGAAAATTGTTGCATGAATTATTTTCTCACGGAGGATTGTCAATCCATCTTTACCAGCTTCAACAACAGACAGGGTTCCGACGCTGGGATGTCACTAGTAGTTGAAACAGTCCATTTCTGCTGGGAGGCCCACACCTCGATCCCCCTCCCTATACCACCAAACCAGCATTTCTTTAATGAGGCTACAATAGAGCTAATTGTGGACAGGCGTGGTTCGGATATCCAACCCTTCTCTGACCCCTCAGCCCTTCCCATAACCATATATTGAGTAAATGTGTATTGAAGCCTGTTTGATCTGTTCTGTGGATGTTACACTAGTCTTTGCGATCTTATCGAGTTGATATGACCGTGCTATAAATCAAGTAAGGTTCATCACGGTAGAATAGCACGATCATTGGTTCTCCCCCGCGTCTCGGACCTAAACTTCGTCCGATCGTGGTGCATAGTGTTCGGATACAATACATAAATATTTCGCCGTAGTTGACTGATTATAATGACATTCATCCATGCGCCACCTTCTGCAATGATAAATCGAAGTAGGAGAATCGAGTCTGAATTAAATTAAGATTAATAATTGCAAGATTGTCTATTACGACAAAGAATGTTACCGGCTGTTACATCACGGACCGCCTATGAAGACTATTGGTTTGAAAATAGTTTACGGCATAAATATAATATTTTCCGTAAGAAATATCGTGTGTAAAGATATTTTCAAGAAGTAAAATTAATATTTTAACAGAGTCTGTCATTTTGAAAACAATGTAGGTCAGTGGATACATTTTGGGTTAACTAAATTTATTTTATTATTATTATTAGTGTTCTGTCTGACGACAGGTCCATATGAACACGATCCTTCCATCCTTTTCTCAGACTGGGACCTGTTCATATACGTTCTTGGCAGATGATCCAGAAGTGGTTTGCCATTGCCTTCTTCTGTGTGTGAATGGAGTAATTGTTGGGATGCCACGGAGAAACCGGGGAAGCCCCCGGAGGAAAAGTCCGTGTTGCCTAGACCACGGCCTTGCCCAACACAAGTTATAATTTCGGGCGCCGCCGGGAATCGAACCCGGGACCCACAGGATTACAAGACCAGCGTTCTAACCGCTAGACCACCGTGGCGGTGTTAACTAAATAGGCAATTTAAAAATTACATTGTTATATCTATTTAAATTTAATTTTTATTTATTGACAATTGGCGGGCATGAGAAAAAATGTCGATGCTATTTAAGAAAGTAGAGTTTAAAAACTCTAATATCCACCCACTTTTGTTCATGTGACAAAAATCTAAAAAAAAAAATCTTTCGAAGTTTCTTTATTGTGTTCACAAAAGATGTCGATTCCTAACAAGAGTGATATATATATATATATATATATATATATATATAGAGAGAGAGAGAGAGAGAGAGAGAGAGATGAATCCAAATTACAACCTCCAACTCAATTTCTTTAATGTTAATATTAATTTTAATATTAACCTCCCGTCTAAGCCTATTTCTAGCGGCCTCTTTATTTAGGCTTCTCAACCAAAATGTTGTTTATTATCTTCCGCATGCGTGCTACATGCCCCGCCACACCATCCCCTTCTGTTGATAATCGTAATAACGTTAATAATGAAAATAAAATTGAAATTGGATTTTGGTGGCCCAGGACGGGGCTTTGGTTAATTAGGTTATGAACCTTCGGGTTCCCTAAGCCATCTAGTTATTTAATGAGAACAAACTATGAAGTTCTTCATTATGCAGTTTTATTTGCCTTCCTGTCAGTTCATCCCCCTAACGTGTTCATGATGACACGTCATAAAACGTACAAGTCGGTGACGTACGAGTAGCTTTGCTTGAAACTCAGAATGTCAACGCGAAATTGCCATAAACAAACTGGAGGCCAGGAGCGCGCAGTCAGAAGCCACAGACAAACAGATGTGGTTTCTGCATAACGCTAAATGTATTCAGCGTTAAACCTGTGTGGGAGGATAATGCAGACGAATTAGACGGAGATAGGGGAAGTCCCGTATAAGCTCCGTTTCGTATTAGAACTAGCCAGAATAATAGACGTTTTATCGGTCGGTTTTTCATCGTCGCGTTTCCAGAGCGATGTCTTTCTGATTCAATGTCACTCGCTTATATTCAGAGGAAGGGAAAATAGAGGCCTTAAGTCTACATATCTGATGGGACAGGCGCCCGACAATCGTTTTCAGAAATATTGGGCGGAGTGGAAAGTACACTGCAAATTCGTACCCACTCGAAATGTATGGCAACGTTGCCAAGCTTATAATCGTCAATTAAGAACTTATAGGACAAGATGAAAGGATAACTTTTGGCAAAATAATTGCCCAGTAATAAGATACATGAAGATTACTGTCTTCTGGGTTGTTGTGCTGTGTATTCTGGTAGATTTCCACCAACGTTAAAGAGGTCATACTGCCTCCATCATCAGAGTATGAAGATTTCTGTCTTCTGGGTTGTTGTGCTGTGTAGTCTGGTAGATTTCCACCAACGTTAAAGAGGTCATACTGCCTCCATCATCAGAGTATGAAGATTTCTGTCTTCTGGGTTGTTGTGATGTGTAGTCTGTTCGATGTTTACCAACGTTTCAGAGATCATACTGCCTCCATCATCAGGGCGATGAGTATGAATATTTCTGTCTTCTGGGTTGTTGCGCTGTGTAGTCTGGTCGATGTTTACCAACATTTCAGAGGTCATACTGCATCCGTCTGACCTCTGAAACATTGATTAACACCGACCAGACTACACAGCGCAACAACCCAGAAGACAGAAATCTTCATACTCACCGTTGTGAAAAATCGCCCTGATGACGGAGGCAGTATGACCTCTGAAACGTTGGTAAACACCGACCAGACTACACAGCGCAACAACCCAGAAGACAGAAATCTTCTTACTCATCGCTGTGATAACCTCAAATCTTACAATAGATACATCTTACATGAATATTGCTGTCTTCTGGGTTATTGCGTCTCGTGTAGTCTGGTATATTTCCACCAACGTTTCAGAAGTCATACTGCCTCTGTCGTCAGGGCGTTGACGGAGGCAGTATGACCTCTGAAACGTTGGTGGAAATCTACCAGACTACACGGCGTAGTAACCCAGAAGACAACAATCTTCAGACTCACCGCCATGGAAACCTCAAATCCTACATCTTACATTTCTAAGTAATGGCTTTTGCATTCAAGTTTTTTTGTCCAACAGTTTACAAGTTGTCCATTCCTTTGTGTTATGCAGTAATTTCACTACTTTTCTTCCCATATGACCACGAAAATCTTTCAGTTTTTCAGATCACATTCCTTCTTGATGGTTGTTTACTTTTCTTCTGAACTACGTCTAGTCTTATGAAAACTTTCGACCATATACATAAGTTTTTCTAGTTCTTCGTATCCCGAGTCCCATGTTGTATAGGTTAAAGTGTCTTAAAATAGACCTTAACCATTTATATATTAAATTTTGTCCGTCGAATATTTCGATAAAGAACATCATTTAATATTTTAAATATTTTAAATGTTAATTATTGTAATATTTTAATATTTAATAAGAATTTATTGTGATTAGACAGACAAGATTTAATATATACTTATTATATCACAATATGACGAAACTTTACCATCTTAACCATCTACTTAAAAAATCCTTTTCAACCAATCATTTATATTATTCACCAATCTGACGCTGTGACACATAGTCTATAGTCGAGGAAGTTTCTTAAAATAAACTGAGAAACAAACTTGTGCTGAGTGAGAGACTTAAGAACTTTACAGTGTAGAATACTTGACTTCTTTGAGTCGACGAATCAAGTTGATGTTTGGGCGCATCCAACTTTAGGCCGTGGGTTGAGGTTTGGAAAAAAATATTCCTCAAGCAGTAGCATTTGATTCCTTCGCCCCTCTGTATTCTATAGCCCAGTGAACCACACAGGAACTGCACAAGAGAATACCTCCTTTCTTTCTCAGCCATTCCATGAATCCAGATCACAGGAGCAAGCAATTTTCTAGATGCCACATATCTCGTCCTCCCCTTCCCCCCCTGCGTCATCTCCCCCAGTCTACAATGGAATCCTGACGCAGTATAAAGAATTAAGTATAATTACCTTTCCGATTATTATATAACATAAAGAAGATCGTACAAAGTGTGAATGAAGGAACGATAATTGCATTGTGATGTTCTGCAGAAGTTGAGTTCTTTTCGGAGTATTAATTTATTTTGTATAATTGCCTGTATTTTGTGTCGATGATTGGCACATGCACATTAAGGGTGCATACAAAACTTTACATGAAAAACGTAATGGGTAGAGACGACTTAGAAGATCAATTTTTAGGTAAGAGGATAATATTAAAATGGGTTTTAAAGAAACAGAGTGAGAGTGTGCTGTTTAGATTCATCTAGCTAAGGACTGGATTCAATACTGGGCTCTTGTGAATATAATAATTACAATTTGGGCAATTTTTTGACTCGCTGAACTACTGTTAGCGTCTCAAGAAAACGGTGCTTCGTGGAGTGTGATAATAAGGAACTCCACTCCTTTAAATAGTGAAGTAAATTAATTTAAGAGTACCATGGAAAAGCTATTTTTATAACTCAATTTTCAACAGAAAATTAGGATAATCATCTGATGGTTAAATATAGTTTCCTGTTTCTGCTACTTCAATTTATGCTTCGCTTATAAGCCTTATTGCTGATGCTGATTTTAATTGACATAGTATTTACATTGTTTCTTTATGCTAAATGTTATGTGCTGAATCGAGGTTTTTCAGTCTTTGTGTGAATTATGCTAACATTTCCTATTATTCTAATTGTTGTTTTTATGGTAAAGTGTTTTCAGTCCACACTCCCAGCAACTGATTCTGGTAGCATAATCACAAATGTCAGAACCTTTTGTCATAATACAGCATCCTGAATATTTTCTTAGTTCCTAGTTTTATATCAATAATGCTGACTGCGTCTTACTAGGGCAACTAACTATTCCCCAAATATTTTCTGTAATCGACACATTGAAAAAAATAAGAGTGTGAAAGATTACATCAGTTATTATTGCTCATGTATCATTTATGGTTAGGTCTTACGACGTGATCCAGTTCAGAATTAACTTCTGACATTGTCAATTATTTATAGATACCAGTATTCGAACGGACAAGACACACTAACACCTTGCACTGAGATCATGCATCAGCTGTGCATATAATTCATAAACTTCTATGATATGTAACAATCTAGCTGAATTTGAAAAACCCAACAAACTTGTTAGACTAATTAAAATATTTGTTCATTTGAATTAGAGTTCATAACATATACTCTGTCTATTCCATGTTGGGAACTGCGTAGGCACGGATATGGCACCTTTATTTAATAGACAGATTTTACGAGTAAGTGAAAGTATACATCATGTTTCATGCTACATGTAAAGAACATACCTGTCTGTTACATTATGTGATTGTACTTTGTAATTTATCCGGAAATTCCATTAATTTTTCGGTCTTCAAATAGTCTTAAACTATATAATATACATACGCGTTGTTTGTTGTCATTAGTCTTGACTGAAGTACAGTCGTAATTAACTTTTAAACATTGTTTAAATGACCTAAGGTCTTCATTTACGTAAACTTATCATAAGGACGAGCGAGTAATACCTGGGAACCTTTATGATGTTCTTTCTGCCATCGAAATGTAGTGTCTATCGCTTTTCCTCATTGTCTTCTCTTTTCAGCATTTCTTAGACTAACGTTGTCTCTCTTTCGGGGTAGACCCCTTCTGAGCCTGCGTACGCCAGTTTAGGCCGACCGCCTCACAATTCTGCCAAAGAAGTTGCCTCACGTGCAAGGCGTTATGATGGAGAGAGATCTTAAACGAGCCGAGTGGCCTTAAGAGGGGATTCTGCATTACAGGAAACATTTCTGTAATTATAACATTTCACCAAAATAGCGCATATTACCAGAGAAATACAAAAACCAAATCTTAGGTCCACTACAATGTTACAGAGTTATTTGTGATTTAATACTAGTCGGAATGTTTTAAAGTAACGAAAAGAATGAAGCGGTCGTAGGAAACAGGGTGACAACGAATCATAAACATAGTGAAGATTTAAAAGATGAACTCGAACTAGCATATTTTAATACAGTCGTAACATAATGAGTTTTCAGATTCTCACGGTGGTGAAATTGTTCATGTTGATCCTCTTGGTTATAAAGTCGTATGGACTTGCAGATACAAGATGGAGGCAGCGTGTTCCTCCTAAACGTTCGTATCTGCCTACAAGTCTATCCGGCATTTCCATCCGGGAGATAAATGTAGAAGTAATTTTACAAAATTGTATAAAAAAATAAACTGTTAGAATATTTTGAAAGAATTCCTGATCACCGAAGCCTGATGTTGCTTTATAAATGTAAATAAAAAAGTAGAAGTTCCAGGGAGTGATATTTAAAAAAGAGCTTTAATCCTGAAGTCTAAAGTAATAAGGTCAGAGTGCATGGGCTGGATAATCTGGCTCAGGACAGGGACGGGTGGTGGGATTGGAACACGGTAATGCAACTTCAGGTTCCATAAAGGACTCCATTCCTTGGGATGACTCTATACAAAGTATTTTGAAAGTTTTCTTAACCATAAAATCTCTCCCGGCTGTAAAACCTGAATGAACTGCTAATAACTGACTACTCGCATTTTGCAACTCCGATATTTTACGTTTCCTGAGGGCAAGAAAGAATCGAGTTTCTCAGCTCCTGATTCACGCCACAGTCGCAATGTCAATGTCAGTTCTGCATGTGCAGAGACTCGATAAAGATCGGACAAAAAGAAAGCTACAGATATCTTTCCTCCGTTTTCTTAGTCTTTTGCTGTAGTAACGTGTCTGCATTGTTTGTTATTCTGCTGTGAAAACGTTCTACTAACTATTATTCTGAAGGCTATAAAACATATTTCAGCTTAATCTTACTGTCAAAGCAAAGATTTAAAAATCTCATGTAGATATACACAATTACATCTCTCCCTTGCCTTGTTCCTCCACCGGCACAGACAGGAACGTACGAGCCAAACCCACCTCAGGATCGTGTCAGTGCAGTAGTCCACATGCAAATATCGGCCCCTAGATTAGTTATCCTGGTTAAGATTTCGTAATTGTCTTCAATCTCTTCTACCTTGTGTTAGGTTTACTTCCACGTACTTTCCAATAAATTATTCTCTTTTATCCTACAATTCGACTCTTTGTGAACTTTGCAGCTGAAAGGGTAATTAAATAAACCAAAAATAATTAAATAAATTTAAAAAATAACTTACCTGGGCAAGATATTCCTTTAAACGTTGACAGCTAGCCGCTTAAATTATTCAAGAAACTTCCTACTGTTGAGGACGCAGGACGCTATCAGACCAGTTCCTAGTTCGACCCAAGTCTTATCTCACTGGATACTGGGAACAACCCGTTCTTCAAGTGCCTGAGCACTGCGGGTCCCAACTTTTTCGTTGGCTTGATCTATAGACATTTTGGTAGGACTCCTTGGACGAGGGATCGGCCCATCACAAGGCCTCTACTTGTACACAGGACAGCACAACACAGAAAAAAATGCAGACAAACATCCGTGGCTTGAGTTGGATTTGAACCCACGGTCCCAGCGACGAAGCGGCACAAGGCCCACGCCTCAGATAGCGCGGCCACCGCGGACCTCTTACAGATGGAAGAAATCTGTTCTGAGGTAAAGCGGCCGGAACTTGATGAATGTCGCTCCATCCTTTTAACAGGATTAGGAATGCGTGGAGCCATAACTCAACGACACCAAACGCCTTCATAACACGCTTATTAGGTGCAAGGGCAACTTAAAAAATATATTTTATAAGTTTTTCTAGCGATATAGAGTAACAGTGAAATTGATTTCATTTAAAGAGAACATTTTTCTTTGGGAGACGTTGAGGTGGATAATTCTTATAAAGACGGTAATGAATCTTCGGGATCTATAAAAGATTGGTAATATTTTGACCAGATGAGCGATTGTTGACTTCTGAAACAGGACTCTGTTCCATGGAATTTGACACTAAATGGAATGAACTGGCTCAAGACGTGTCCAACAGGTGGATGTTGAGGGCCTTCGTGTTCTATAAAAGTAGGTTGTTCCGGATGACCTGCGTGACCACCTCTTAACTCTGTATTCTTATATATCTTGAATTTACGATGAAATTCCGTGCACAGAATTTCGAACAGAGATACATTTACTAGGTGCGATCAGAAGGTTTCCAGACTGCGCGTATAAAAACCCGTAAACTTATCTCAGGTATTAAATTCATCCATCACCCTCGAAGTAGTTCCCCTGGGAGTGAACACAACGATCCCAGCGCCGCTGCCAAGCCTGGAAGCATCCCTGGAAATCTTTCTTTGTCAGTCTGTCAAGCACCATCTGCGATTCTTCCTGAATCTCTTGCCAAAGACTCGCCAAAACGGCTACGGAAACCTATGAAATGCTAAAGCCAGCATTTGGGGAGTCCGCAATGGGTCGTGCACAAACTTTTGTGTGGCATTCACGTTTTAAAAATGGCCGAACCTCTGTCGATGATGACGAGCGTTCTGGACGACCATCTTCGAGCACAACGCCCGAAAATGTTACGAAGATTCGGCAGGCCATTCACGAAGATCGACGTCGTACCATCAACGACTTGTGCGACATTGTTGGGATAGGCTATGGGACCTGTCAGCTGATTCTAAAGGAAGAAATCAACATGCGACGCATCCTGTCTGAGGACCAGAAGCAGAATCGACTTCTCGTTTGTCAGGAGCTCAAAGATCTTGCAAGAACCGACCCCAAGTTCCTTTCTAAGCTCCGTGTGACTTCTTCCTCTTCCCAAAGATGAAAATTCAGCTAAAGGGAAGGAGATTTGAGACGATAGAAGAGATTCAGGCAGAATCGCAGATGGTGCTTGACAGGCTGACAAAGAAAAATTTCCAGGGATGCTTCCAGGCTTGGCAGCGGCGCTGGGATCGTTGTGTTCACTCCCAGGGGAACTACTTCGAGGGTGATGGATGAATTTAATACCTGAGAGAAGTGTACGGGTTTTTATAGGCGCAGTCTAGAAACTTTCCGATCGCACCTCGTACATTTACTTCCGAAGACACTGGAATCCACTTTTAAATATGAGGCCTCTGACAACATGTTACGACGACTTCTCAATACCCCTGAAAATGAGCCCTCGGACTACGGACAATGCAGTGCATCCGATTTAGCCATAATGACGACTCAACTTTCTCTCTTTACTTTTTGACTTCCCTGGAGAATCGGATGATGTGGACGGAGGCGCGGGGATGCTGTGGTGCGCGGCCTCGCCTCTCATTCACTAAGCCTCGTCACATTGTTTGGCCACAAAACAAATGAAAGCTGAGAAGCGTCTTGGTGTCAGTTTTGCCAGAGGCAATGAATGTGAGTCGCTCGGGTGTTGACTCAGTCACACGCGACTCTCATATAGGGTTGGTCCCGACCTTAGTGGCTACACAGAGTGAATATTCCATGCCAAATTGGGAAAGCTGTCTACGATTTGGTTTTAAACAAATACTGTTTACAGTTTGAGTAGGGGTGAAAGAGTGGGGGGGGGGGCTGTTGGAAGGGAAATTTGATCTTAAAGAACTAGGGTGTGATGTTTAAACTGGATTCATCTGACTAAGGACAAAGACCGGTGGCTGGTTGTTGTAAACAAGGACTAAAGCAAACGAAGTTTGTAAAACAAATACATACGCAAAAGCCAAACAATCCTTAGGCTGTTATATAGCAGTGGTGATTTCCGCATTTGGTAAATAAATGTTTACGATTATTTTAAAGCGTGTAATCAAACCTGCGTCAGGAGAGGGTTTATTATTATTATTATTATTTAGTGTTCTGTCTGACGACAGGTCCATATGAACAGGATCCTTCCATCCTTTTCTCGGACTGGGACCTGTTCATATACGTTCTTGGCAGATGATCCAGAAGTGGTTAGCCATTGCCTTCTTCTGTGTGTGAATGGAGTAATTGTTGGGATGCCACGGAGGAAAACTCCGTGTTGCCTAGACCACGGCCTTGCCCAACACAAGTTATAAATTCGGGCACCGCCGGGAATCGAACCCGAGACCCCAGGATTACAAGGCCAGCGTTCTAACCGCTAGACCACCGTGGCTTGAAGAGGGTTTACTTTAGATAATTTTCCTTCCTTTTCTTTGTCAGTCATAGCAATGAGTCCTGAGCATATTCAACTCGAATTCTGAAAATTGAAACCCTTGATATTGCTGTAGGTTGAATTGTTTAATTGTTTAAAACAGGGTAACTTTGCACTTCGTAGGAGGCTGGGACAGCTCTTTTGCTCTCACATTTTGCATTTAAGGTTGGAGAATTAATAGTTCGTAATTTATATTTTTGTGGATTGATCTCAGAAGATCGCTTTTGTGTCCTGAAAGTATCCGTCGTTTCTTCTGCTGTGTCATCTAGAATCTCTTAGAACTATATTTCTGTGAAGGATGGAAATCTTAGTTTTGTCTTCACCGATAATACTTTAGGAAGATTAGACAGTTTCTTCGTTGATTTATTTAACACCGCTTTGTCAACTGTGTATATTGCATAGCGCTGAATGACAGGATAGTTATGGATTATGAAATTGCAAGGCATAACCCAAAAGAGTCCTCCTAATTGAGAAGTCATTACGCGAGAAGCCTTACCTAGTCAAGAAATTCCCCTGATTATATGGAACCTGAAGACCTACTATCATTTTCACAAGAGCGCACCACTGATTCTTAATCTAGTCCAGATTAATCCAATCAACACCCCCAAACCCGATTTCCTAAAGAACCACTTTAATATCATTCTCCCACCTACGCCTGGGTCTTGTAAGTCGTCTCTCTCTAGATTTTAGTACCAGATCTTTGTATGAATTTCTCATGTCTATGCGCTCTACGTGTCCCGCCAATATCTCCCTTAATAATGAGGCCTATTTGGTAAAGAGTACAAACCGTAGAGATCCTCATTACACAATCATTTAGCCTCTTGAAACTTAATTTCTTTTACGTTCAAGTATTTTCCTAAGAACCATGTTCTCAGACACCTTAAATCTGTATTGTTCTCGTAACGTGAGAGATCAGGTTTCACACTGATACAAAACAACGGGTAAAATTGAAGTCTTGTGTATTTTAATCTTAACTTTTGTTAGGTATCAGATGGAAAGACAAAATATTTGAAGTGACGTATAGGAGATAGTATGGAACAGTGAAAACTATTTTCATGCAATTGTACGAGGTGAGATCGGAAAGTTTCAAGACTGCGCCTATAAAAACCCGTACACTTCTCTCAGGTATTAAATTCATCCATCACCCTCGAAGTAGTTCCCCTGGGAGTGAACACAACGATCCCAGCGCCGCTGCCAAGCCTGGAAGCATCCCTGGAAATCTTTCTTTGTCAGCCTGTCAAGCACCATCTGCGATTCTGCCTGAATCTCTTCTATCGTCTCAAATCTCCTTCCCTTTAGCTGAATTTTCATCTTTGGGAAGAGGAAGAAGTCACACGGAGCTTAGAAAGGAAGTTGGGGTCGGTTCTTGCAAGATCTTTGAGCTCCTGACAAACGAGAAGTCGATTCTGCTTCTGGTCCTCAGACAGGATGCGTCGCATGTGGAGTTCTTCCTTTAGAATCAGCTGACAGGTCCCATAGCCTATCCCAACAATGTCGCACAAGTCGTTGATGGTACGACGTCGATCTTCGTAACATTTTCGGGCGTTGTGCTTGAAGATGGTCGTCCAGAACGCTCGTCATCATCGACAGAGTTTCGGCCATTTTTAAAACGTGAATGCCACACAAAAGTTTGTGCACGACCCATTGCGGACTCCCCAAATGCTTGCTTTAGCATTTCATAGGTTTCCGTAGCCGTTTTGGCGAGTCTTTGTCAAAATTTGAATCACACGCCATTCCGAAATCGCAGGAGGGTCGGTGTAATGCACTACCAAAACGCCCGTAACTAAGAAAGAAATGCTAATTCGATGATGCCGACTAGCACACTGATTCACTATGAATGTAGGCCGCACCCCCTAGCGGCAGAAGCTCGTACTACATCCGGTTCGCCCGCTATTGACACAGTCTTGAAACTTTCCGATCGCACCTCGTATGTGCCACAAATTGCTTGCCTTTGTGTACACACAAAGTATCTGTGTCCTTTGCACCGAACGGTCCGCATTTGCTGGAAGAAGGACTGTAATGGCATCCGACCAATTTGCTCACTTTCTGATCGCCACTACGGCGCGCCTTCTTAAAAACCTTTTTATATTATTATTTTGTACTTTATTTTTAAACACGTTATTACGTATTTTCTGTGCAAAGGGAAGGAGGAGAGAATTTAATGAGGCTTTCATATATTAGCAACGGCCGTGGTTCCACAAACTCTGTCCCCCCCCCCCCCCCCCCAAGACCTTGGTCTTACCAACAGCTTAATTCTTTTCAGGAACTCAGCTCTGCTGTTGGCAACGTATTGCCGTATATAATCTAATAAAGCAATGAAGGAAAATGACTGAAACTTAAAGGCGTACGGGGAGAAAGCAAGAACACAAGCGGAGTGTAACAACTATGGTTTATTCTATCTGTTATTGTATATGGTTTTCAATTTCGTAAATGTCTCTAAATAAGTAGAAGGATCGTCAGATTTGACGGAAGTCAATAACCCTTGCATGGACAGGGTGTGAATTCTGTTGGGCTTTGTGATGATGTCAGTTTCAAAGTCTCATCCGCGAGCAGATTTTAACTACAATTTTAATAAGGTAGTATATTTGCGTCATATTGTGAATTAAGTTAATATTTTAATATTTTTCCGTCAAATCACAATTTTTTAATAATAAGATAATAAAATATAAAATATTTAAAACATCATTTCACGTTCCGCATCGAATGATCGATTTACAAATTGGAACGTCTCTTACGACATGTTTCGGTTATATTTAACCGTCCTCAGGTATAAATTAGATTGGTAAATTTAAAACTCGAAATACAATTCTTTACAATGTTATGCAATTTATTGAAGATGTTCTTATCAGATTACTCTTATATATTAGAAAGAAGGTATTTATATATATATATATATGGCGTGGTTCATCTGATGTTCAATACCTTCGTTCTAATATATAAGAGTAATCTGATAAGAACATCTTCAATAAATTGCATAACATTGTAAAGAATTGTATTTCGAGTTTTAAATTTACCAATCTAATTTATACCTGAGGACGGTTAAATTTAACCGAAACATGTCGTAAGAGACGTTCCAATTTGTAAATCGATCATTCGATGCGGAACGTGAAATGATATTTTAAATATTTTATATTTTATTATCTTATTATTAAAAAATTGTGATTTGACGGAAAATATTAAAATATTACAATTTTAATGTGAAGACAATTGTTAGTAAATCTACCCAAATATCAGATTTGAGTAATTGGTCTCACCGGTTTTGAAGTTGCTGCATGAAGACAGGACAGACATGGCGAAGTTCTTTTTTGTACATTTTTCCAACTTGTATTTGTAAAAGCGTCTAAAAAGGAAGAACTATATGCCGGATGGAGTAATGTTCGCACAAGTCGGGTGCAGGGAGGAAAAGGTGTATTTTGATTGGGGGCGGGGGGGGGGGTTGTGTCATTCAAACGCGTTTGCTTCAACCGCTGCTGTGTGTAGTATGAGCTCAGATGTCAGTGTTCCATGTCTTCGACATAATCGATAGGCCTAGTTAACAATCGAGACTCGTCTCCTGTCTTACAAATGTAGCACAGACGCTGTTCGACTCGAGGTGATTTAAATTAAATATAATGATCCATAAATCTGCCGTTTGTTATATGTTCTGTGACCTATATCTTTATACTGTATTCTTCGTTATATGAGAAAGGTAACCTCCGGATTTAATGTAAGATTATTCGTTTACAGAAAAATAAACAAATTGTTGTCTTTGAAATGAAAGCTGTATTAATCGCATTTTGAGAAACAAAATATTTTCTAATTATTATTATTATTATTGTTGTTGATTGTTCTGTAATAAATTTCTTTGATTAAGTTCTCTGGCTTAGAGTGAATTTCACTGTCTCCCTTCCTACCAAGTAACATTCTTCTTTTTGACATAACCAAGTTCGTGGCCAGACCTCGGTTCATCGCACGTACCAAGTAAATTTACGTTTCGGAGTCTTTTGTTACTGTTAAAAATATTGTTTAAAATCTTGTGATTTCGTTATGTTATTTCTGATTTGAACGCTTAATCGATAACTATATGTATCATGTACTTTTATTGTTATTTATTAGTATGTCACTGTAGGTTATTTATGGATTTTATTTCGCTCTCAGAATAAAGAACTAACTTTTTAAAGTATATCACTCAAATGCTTTATATTTATAATGGGGAGGCAGTGCATTTTCTTGGAGTTAAATTTGATTTCGGATGATTTGCAGCATTTGGTTTAGTTACTTTACACATACCATTGTCATATAGGTATGTAAGACTTGAGGTTCTCACAGCGGTGAGTATGAAGATTTCCGTCTTCTGGGTTGTTGCGCTGTGTAGTCTGGTCGATGTTAACCAACGTTTCAGAGGTCATACTGCCTCCGTCATCAGAGTATGAAGATTTCTGTCTTCTGGGTTGTTGCGCTGTGTAGGCTGGTCGATGTTAACCAACGTTTCAGAGGTCATACTGCCTCCGTCATCAGAGTATGAAGATTTCTGTCTTCTGGGTTGTTGCGCTCTGTAGGCTGGTCGATGTTAACCAACGTTTCAGAGGTCATACTGCCTCCGTCATCAGAGTATGAAGATTTCTGTCTTCTGAGTTGTTGCGCTGTGTAATCTGGAAGATGTTAACCAACGTTTCAGAGGTCATACTGCCTCCGTCATCAGGGCGATGAATTCATACTCACCGTTCTGATAACCTCAAATCATACAACAAAAACGCTCTTTAAAATTTAGATTATATGAGATAGAATTGGTATTAATTTAAGTCCGTCTGCAAGAATGTTATAACTAGAGGTTTAATCCCAACACATCTGCATCGCTTTATACGAGCAGGAAACGTACTTTTTTCCTTTCTATTCTTATTCAACTTCTATCTTGGCTTCGAAGGAATTAACACTATTGTCTCGCCATATGATAAAGTTCTATGGAGCTTGCGCTCTGTGGTCTTTTCGTGCTACGGAATTGAGAGCAACCCCACTCTTCTGTGAAACAGAGACACCGTCCAATAACGGAAAGACAAATATTAGATGGAGCTGGAGGCGTCTCGCATTGTGTGAGTGTGTGGCACATTGGTTGAGGGAGCTTGTGGAAAATAAGGGAAAAGTAGAATGGGAATAAGAAGAATGGACATACTGTACTCGGCATCTAGAGCTGTTTGGACAAGACGAGGAAGAACTAGAGATGGGGGGTATTATATTGCTTGGACTAAGCAGAGTCTGACAGTGGAACAGTAGCTGCTGGGAAACTCTATGCTCGGTACATAAATGAAGGCGTTGTGGTGTCACCACCGCCACGCTCGCTCGCTCGCTGCTATTGTGTTTAGCGTCACTGGGTTTGCTGGGCTGTAGAACAGGGTTTTCCATCATTGATTCTCGCACAAGAATTAGTGGTTGCAGCTGTTTTATATCATTCGCTTTATTTATGAGGTCCTCAGCGAGACAGAGAAAGTTAAATATTGAGGAATGCCGTACATTTAACCTTCACAAAATATAATTTTGATGAAATATTGTAGTTGCGTCATATTGTGATTTATTGAATTAAAATTAAATTATTTGGTATTCCGTCAAATCACAATGTATTTAAAATAAGATAATACAGGACACGCATACAATACAATAACAGAAACAATGGACATTCTAAAAATAGTACAAAATAAAAGACACAGAGACACAATAGAGAAATATCACATATAACAAACTTATAAACAAAACATATGCCTTAACGACAATAACATTTACCTAAATAACCCCATTTTTAATTCCCTCCAGTTCCTTGACCCCAACCCTGACAAACCACCTTTCACCTACTCTCCACTAGCAACCGCATTCAGTATTAAACCTTGCTCGGATACGGTAATACTTCTGAATCACCTCCAGACACAACTGTGTTGTCTACTATTTTATCTCTGGTATGTCTTATTTTACTTTCCTTATAATATTATTTATTTATTTAATTGTTTTCTATATTCATCCATATTCAATAATGTTTCTTTGAATCATTACTTCACAGACCGATGTAAACATCAAAAGCATCACTTCAAACAATAAAGTTGATCCATTATATGAAAATATCTGGACACGACCTCCAAAAACTACACTACGAAAAAATTGTAAAAAATTGTAATTGAGTTTTAAATTTAATATAATTTTACACCTGATGATGGTTTAATAAAACCGAAACATGTTGTAACTGTTCCAACTGTAAATCGATTATTCGATATGGAACAAAGAATGATAATTTAATTATTTTAATTATCTTATTTTAAATACATTGTGATTTGACGGAATACCAAATAATTTAATTTTAATAATTTTGATGGTTAAAATAAGGAGTGGAGAGGAAACGGTGTGTAGCAAACATCAGAAATTTATACACCGCGCGAAGACATCGCCTAGGAAACAAGCGTAACCTACATAGAAAGATAACATTAAAATAGTTCCTAAATAATGTGGACAGAGTCCAGTGGTAGGTTTATTTGGACACGGTAATAAAAATTCAGGTTCCATGAAAGGCAGGGAATTTCGTGTCCAAATGGGCGACTATTAGCTTCTTGAGAAAGAAGAATAATTATTTCGGGCCTTAAGAAGAATTAACTTAACAATCTTCCGTTTACTAATTTTATTTAATTTCGCATAATTCGGTATGATACTCCCTCGATATGAAGAACATGCCATTGAGGACCGTTCCAGTTTGATTGTATTGAATATCAACATTACCATTAATGCAACATTGGTAAGTGATGGGGGATGAAGGGACAGCTTTGCATTCATTTACTAAAATGTCGTTAATTTAACGACGCTATCACGAGTTCAGGCCGACGAATAAAAGAATTATTAAAGAATAATGAATCAGAAAGAATGGAAGAAATCGATAAAGACCTAAAAGGCGCTGCCCAGAATTTGGCTGGAGGAATTGAGCAAAATCACGACAAACATAATTTACAATAGTCTGTCTCTGGTTCGATATTTTAAGACCGGGACCTCCCGATCAAGAAGTATTTCTATTTCATGTGAACCTTAAAATGTAAATGGTAAACTACATATCTTTTCTGTTTGTCTTTTGAAATGGTATGTGGCCACAATGTTTGGAATAATGCTATATGGTAGGAGGCAAATGATAGTTTTAAGCTTTAAACATTTATTGATCGTGTTTTAGATTAAATTACATATACTGTGGTTTCCTGATGATAGTTGAATGAGTCAGAAGTTTTGTTATAAACATAATTGTGCCATCATAATTTTCATATTCACCCTACAAAATCACCCTGTTCCATCACACTTTCAGGAGAATTTACCGCATAAATAGGCCACGGTGATCTAGCGGTTAGAACGCTGGCCTTGTAATACTGGGGTCTCTGGTTCGATTCCCGGCGGTGCCCGAATTTATAACTTGTGTTGGGCAAGGCCGTGGTCTAGGCAACACGGAGTTTTCCTCCGGGGGCTTCCCCGGTTTCTCCGTGGCATCCCAACAATTACTCCATTCACACACAGAAGAAGGCAATGGCAAACCACTTCTGGATCATCTGCCAAGAACGTATATGAACAGGTCCCAGTCCGAGAAAAGAATGGAAGGATCCTGTTCATATGGACCTGTCGTCAGACAGAACACTAAATAAATAAATAAGACTCGAAGCATTTCCACCCACATATGTGGACAGAACATCAGTTATTGAGTCTGACTTAGAGACCGGGGTTTGGATTCCGAACCAAGTTCAGACCGGCTTTGAGCCCCCCCCCCCCCCCCCCCCCAAATCCATTCCCTTGGTGCGATACCTGAGTTTGTCTGCAACACAGACGATTTTCTGAACATCAACTCAAGCTGTAAATGATTGTCCCCCTGCTCCCCGGGATTATTAAACGCGCTAACACGGCGGCATACACACCGGAACTACGTCACCACACTCAATTTCCCGTTCAGTGTACGGAGCTCAATCTCTGTACACTGGGAAATGGTGAGGGAGAGAGGAAACAGATGTGTCACTCAGCGCCATGACGCAGGGTGACCAACAGAAAGCCAATGAAGTGGCCACATCCACTTGTGAGAACCCGAAACTCCGGCTTCATCAAATCGTTCCTCTACGGAAGAGCGTAGGTCGTTATCTGAAGTACAGAGTTGTGTGACGTACGTAGTTGATACAGCAGCGCCGTGCCCTGCGACAGTGCGTTGTCTTATATGGGTTAAACCACCATTTGTTTTCGATTGAGAAACAGTGGTATATATTGATATTTCGGGTCAGGCCAGGTTTTTAAGAATCACCTTGTTATTAAACCCAATATCGTCTAAATAATATTTAAAATCCATTTCTTATCTGAATGAAAATCCAAGATTTTACCATTACAAAGTTCAATTGAGATGATAATGTTGCGTCATATTGTGATGATTATAATTGTTTAATTTTAACCGTCTAATCACAATAAAATATTTTATTAAATATTAAAATATTAAAATATTATTACTACAATTAACATTTAATATTTAAAATATTTAAAACATTTCGATAGAAAGAGCATCATTT
Source organism: Zootermopsis nevadensis (assembly GCF_977971745.1). Classification (NCBI taxonomy): domain Eukaryota; kingdom Metazoa; phylum Arthropoda; class Insecta; order Blattodea; family Termopsidae; genus Zootermopsis; species Zootermopsis nevadensis. The sequence goes on along the minus strand of NW_028259153.1, from coordinate 4,914,659 downwards.
TAATATATTTTAAATATTAAATGTTAATTGTAGTAATAATATTTTAATATTTTAATATTTAATAAAATATTTTATTGTGATTAGACGGTTAAAATTAAACAACAAAGTTCAATTGGTTAACAATATTTGAAGAAAGTATGTCTGTTTATTCTAAGAACCACACAACCTGTGGGAAATTTGTTTGTTTATGTTAAAACAGCTGGTGCATATAGTTACATGACACGGTTTCAAGCTGTTTGGATTTTAAAGTACTAAGCACATAGAATATAAATATCTGGCGTCTTCAACATAAAACTTTACTTTTCTAGCTAAATCTTACTAAAGGGGGAATCATAAGAATTTCATGTTACACAAGAAATAGTAGCCTGTAAATATTATTTATTTTATCAAAAAGTAGATTTTGCGAAAAAAAAAATGAGTCTTCAGAAGTAATTTTTCAAAATCACACAAAATTATCTTGTTTTTACGCACGTTGATTATTTCATAGAAATCTTTCTTCTACCCAGGAAATAGGCCATTTTTAATAGCTAAGAAATAAACTTTTTTATTGTGACTCGTCCATTCTGTTTTAGATTTTTAAACAAATTTTAATGTGGAATTTCAGTGTAATGAGTATGCAGTAATGTTATATATCATCCGACATCCGACCTTGATCCATGTGCCGAACGTTCACGAAATGCAAATTTAATCTCGAAGGCAAACCAAAGCATTAATAGAAGAACAGTTTCGCACGTCTTCATTTTATCAGTTCTGTTTCTAAGGGTAACGTTTTCCTTGGCTCACATAAATAACCCTTTCTTCTCTCTCCTGTAGACTGCACTTTGTTCAACTTTCGTTATATTTCCCACTATTTATTTTTAATTCTCTCCTTCTTTCTAGAAGAATATAGTTTCTTCTTTCATGTCGAGGCCAACAACATGACTTATTCTGCAAAATTATTTTCCTTCTTATTCTATTTTCCATTCTTTGGTGAGTTCTTCCTTCTCCGGCAATTTATATTCTCAGAACAAGAATGGCGTATCTCACCTGTTCATTCTTATTAAGGCTTCGACCGGGATGTTCTTTTGTTAAATCTTATGTGGTACCGCCAGATTCGACTTCTAATGGTTAAGTGAAGTGTTTTCTTCGCGGTACGGTCTGGATTCGTAAATATTACGAAGACGAGATTCGGCTTCAAAGGGTTAACCAGCTGATTTTCGTAATGGTGAGGTGTAGTGTTTTCTTCGCGGTACGGACTGAATTCATAAATAATATTCAGACGATCTTCGGCTTCAAAGGGTTAAGCAAGCTGGCTATTTAGTTAGTGCAGGTTGCATTTCAGCAAACAGCATATTTCAGCGGTACACCACTTGCTTTCGGAAGCTGTCTGTTGCATAGCTTTGCCCTAATTTTCTAGTCTGAGTAATTTAGTAGATTTTCTTGGTCTCTTGGCACAGTGCGTTCAAAAACTAGGTTTACAGCAGCTATTAAAATTCCTCTACCATCTTATATATGTTATATACCGTACATGTATATGAAATTATTGGGACCATCAATTTGGCTTTAAACATAATCAATCAACTACTGACGAGATATTATGCATCTTTTACGTACTGGAAAAACGGGAGTACGAGGTGCGATCGGAAAGTTTCAAGACTGTGTCAATAGCGGGCGAACCGGATGTAGTACGAGCTTCTGCCGCTAGGGGGTGCGGCCTACATTCATAGTAAATCAGTGTGCCAGTCGGCATCATCGAATTAGCATTTGTTTCTTAGTTACGGGCGTTTTGGTAGTGCATTACACCGACCCTCCTGCGATTTCGGAATGGCGTGTGCATCAAATTTTGCCAAAGACTCGCCAAAACGGCTACAGAAACCTATGAAATGCTAAAGCAAGCATTTGGGGAGTCCGCAATGGGTCGAGCACAAACTTTTGTGTGGCATTCACGTTTTAAAAATGGCCGAACCTCTGTCGATGATGACAAGCGTTCTGGACGACCATCTTCGAGTACAACGCCCGAAAATGTTACGAAGATTCGGCAGGCCATTCACGAAGATCGACGTCGTACCATCAACGACTTGTGCGACATTGTTGGGATAGGCTATGGGACCTGTCAGCTGATTCTAAAGGAAGAACTCCACATGCGACGCATCCTGTCAGAGGACCAGAAGCAGAATCGACTTCTCGTTTGTCAGGAGCTCAAAGATCTTGCAAGAACCGACCCCAACTTTCTTTCTAAGCTCCGTGTGACTCCTTCCTCTTCCCAAAGATGAAAATTCAGCTAAAGGGAAGGAGATTTGAGACGATAGAAGAGATTCAGGCAGAATCGCAGATGGTGCTTGACAGGCTGACAAAGAAAGATTTCCAGGGATGCTCCATGCTTGGCAGCGGCGCTGGGATCGTTGTGTTCACTCCCAGGGGAACTACTTCGAGGGTGATGGATGAATTTAATACCTGAAATAAGTGTACGGGTTTTTATAGGCGCAGTCTAGAAACTTTCCGATCGCACCTCGTACATCCCGACAACAACCTAGAAGACAGAAATCTTCAGCAGGAAGTATCTTATTAGCTGAGCGCACTATTGGCTTCTCAAGAAGGCTTCTGTACCACGGAGTTTTCATTTGAAATGCTATAAAATGATTTTCTTCATACAGATTTTATTAAGATATTTTATCACAAGAAAGTTAATTACAAACATTTGTTAAGCTGTAGGTCTAAGATTTTTCATAACACCTTATGTCAGTTCAATAAATGAAAATGAAATTTTGAATTTTACTTACGCTCGAAAAATTTTCTGCCCATCTTGTGGTCGAAATTCTACCTAAAATTTTGTTTTACATGTAATTAGGAAAGAAATCGCTGGAGAAAACGTTTCCTTCTATTATCTGCCCACACTTGTTTTATACCTCCCACCGGTCACTCCTAACTCCTGTTGGACATAAAATGCGTTTCATAAACTCTTTTACAGCTACGTTTATTGACTCTAGTTTATGAGACACTATTTTATATAAATACTTAGCATGACAAAAATAATCATCATTATAAAACAATTTGACACTTTGGGAAGAACAAATGTGGGGAATTAAAAAATGAAGTGTCACCCAATCTTTACGATCAATACTTGCAATTCTGACAAACTACTTGATGGTATATTTATTTTGTACAGTCTATACACAAACGTTTGAAGTTTATTGGTGTTGTAAAAATTATATAATATTAAAACATTTTGTTGTGTGAAATATTATATTAGCGCTCTTAATCGTAAATACGATTTTACATTATATTTTTTTAATATTATATAATTTTTACAACACAAATAAACTTCAAACGTTTGTGTATAGACTGTACAAAATAAATATATTTAATCAAACACAAACATGACGCATATAAGAAACAAATACTTGATGGTAATTTTCATAACTTTAATTTATGGTTATACAAGTTGTACTTACATATAAATTGTACCGCCTTATTCTATTTGCTTTACAGAAAACGTTTGATGCTTCTCATCTTTAAATCATGTAAAATTATATGCAAAATTTGAATAATAGGCCAATTTTTTTATTATGAGTAATTGTATCAGCTATCAATTTAGAAGAATTTCATTGCCATTGTGTTCCCTCATTTATATACGCTAACCAGGTGGCCCGGTAGCCGATAAGAAGATTTAAATGTGGTCCCAGATCCTAAAATCTTGAGAGCGTCTGCTGTAGATGTTCTGTAACGAGATTGTGGGTTTACGTAGAGTTAGGTTACTTTTGCACTCCGGAGCTTCATAATACGTAAAGGTTGCTCACACAAGCGCCTCCCATTATGGGGCCCTACACTAGATTTCCTTCTTTATCTTCCTTCCCAGTGTTCTTTTGCGCATTGTTCCTTTATCTTCCTCCGTGTTCATTTCCTCTGTTCTCCCGCCCCGAGTCGCAGTCGATCTTCTCGCACTCCTCTGTCGAGTCGTCACGATTAGCAGTCGCCCCAGCCAACTGCTGACTGGCTTTATTAATCATTTCACCGATTTCCATCTCGGTCTCAGTCTGAACACGTCCTCTTCCTTATACATTTAAATCCTGATTTCCCAAAGATTTTGACATTTCAAACGATAAAATGGCGCTCTCAAAACGAGAAACAATAGGATTGCATTTTCTCATTCTATTTTCTCAAAGGCGAATAACATAGCTACTTCTTCTCATGGTTGTTACACCTAATTTATTCTAATTATTGGGAATTACATTGTCGAATACGTAATTGTTTTCACGAGAATAAATGGCTTTCAAATATGTCACAATCATTTTCACTCCACGTCGTTGCAGTGTAACTAACAATGCATAATCGATTTTCCATCTCATTTAAAGCAAAATAACATATGTAGTTCATACAGCGTAATAAAATAGTCTACAAAGATAATAAGCCCATATCTGAAGTGACAAATTTAAGATGTGAAGAGTTTAAGAACACGTAGTCTCAATGACCGCCACGGTGGTCTAGCGGCCTTGTAATCATGGGGTCTCGGGTTCGATTCCCGGCGGTGCCCGAATTTATAACTTGTGTTGGGCAAGGCCGTGGTCTAGGCAACACGGAGTTTTGCTCCGGGGGCTTCCCCGGTTTCTCCGTGGCATCCCAACAATTACTCCAGTCACACACAGAAGAAGGCAATGGCAAACCACTTCTGGATCATCTGCCAAGAAAGTATATGAACAGGTCCCAGTCCGAGAAAAGGATGGAAGGATCCTGTTCATATGGACCTGTCGTCAGACAGAACACTAAATAAATAAATAAATAAATAAATAAATGATGGCCACGGTGGTCTAGCGGTTAGAACGCTGGCCTTGTAATCCTGGGGTCCCGGGTTCAATTCCCGGTGGTGCTCAGATTTATAACTTGTGTTGGGCAAGGCCGTGGTCTAGGCAACACGGAGTTTTCCTCCGTGGCATCCCAACAATTTCTCCATTCACACACAGAAGAAGGCAATGGCAAACCACTTCTGGATCATCTGCCAAGAACGTATATGAACAGGTCCCAGTCCGAGAAAAGGATGGAAGGATCCTGTTCATATGGACCTGTCCTCAGACAGAACACTAAATAAATATATATTCTCAATGAAATTGTCTGATAAGGTAAACATACACAATTTCCTATGCAATACGCAATGATTACTAGCTTCAAGTAAACGTCAGCATAACCACTGATGACTCCATCTTGAACTCATATTTTTAAACTGCAACTCCTTTCTTCTGACTTCCCACACGCTGACTTCTCAATAAAGTTACATAAGCGCCATGAGGACTTATGGATGAATGTAAAAATATCTCCACAAATTCTTCACGTCTTTAAAGGTTTAGTGGTCCTAAATCTCGTCTGGACGCTGTGGCCCTTGCTTAGATTCGAAACCAGGTTTTTAGCCCCTAACCCATCCACTATAACTACTGACTAATCCTCTCCGATTGCATATCTTCTGCCTTTCGGTGGAGAATTTTCCAGTGGAGCCTCTTCGTAACTTGAACGCTGCTCATTTACAATATTCAGACAACAGAGCGGTTTGAAAGATGACTGTCTCATCATCAGAGGATGGATTCAGCAGTGCCCTTTGAAACGCTGTGTAAGAACCCAGAAGACATCCATATTCAGAAGTTGTTGTGGTGACGTCACACAGTGAACATGTGTTTGGTTTCGATTGGCATTGTCTATAAAATGATGTGGTTTGAGATACCAACAAATGATTAAAAAGTCAGAAGGATGTAATATTCGAACAGATTCCACTTTGTTTTTAGCAGAAAACATGAATTTACATACAAAATCCGATACACAGACCGTGCAGTGAAGCATTTATACGAATTCCACGGGCGAGTAGATAGAACGCTAGTCATCTGTGCTATTGCATTATACAGCGCGCGAGTGGATTGCAGGTTATTGGATCGATTATAAACTGAATACAGTATTAGTGATTAAACTGTGAGTAACAAATTTTGTGATTACACGAACCTGTAAAACAGCGGATAACGACACACACAATAATAAACATGCCGCATTGTACACTTACTTTGTTTCCAGGGGTAACCAACCATCTTGAAGTCAGAGGATTCGGTCTGTCGTAACGCCAGTGACTTCCAAGGTCTCATATGCCATTTATGCTGTCTGATATTCTTAAAAAGAGTCAAGAATCAGAGAGAAGGAGATGAACAAATCCTACAGCAAATAAGAAAAGATAATAAGTTTGGAAAGGTGGTCTCTTTGAAATTCACGCCACATCACGTAGGTCGTTGTTGCAATAATGTGCTCCGAGGTGATTGCTGAATCCTTGATCAGTATTGTGCACCAATGGAATTCGAGTATCACCTCGTACAGTTACGGATGGACCAATAGGGTGGTCTACGCTCACGCTAGAGCGCGACACCTGATGATCTATAATAAGAGCTCTGATCTGAGTGTCTATTGTTATTTCGACGTCAGAAATTTGCAAATCAGTCATATTTATATTGTAATTACAGGTATTTTAAAGGACCAAGACGTAATGTCATGGCTGCATTGAAGAACTGTTCGTATAGGCCTATAATAAAAAACTATAAAATAATCTTTCTATCTCTCTCTCATCCTCTTTTATCCGTAGGTGTCGAGGTTTTTATTTTATTCATTTTATTGATCTATTTGGATAATGGTAGGACTCCTTGGATGAGTGATCAGCCCGACGCAAGGCCTATACCTATACAAACACAGAAAGTCGCGGACAAACATCCGTGACTTGAGCGGGACTCGAACCCACGTTCCCAGCGGCCAGGCACACGAGGTCCATGTCTCAGACCACGTGGCCACTGCGGCCGGCCTGTAAAATAATATGTTACAATTTTGAATATTGGACCCACAGACGCGTGAAAATTTCAGTCTCTTTATTGGAAACACTATATTTTGGTATTTTGATTTACTGGTGTATTTAGATTGGGATAATAATTATTTCTTCAAAAATTAATTTTATAAAGTGTTTTATTGTCTTTAAAGCAAGTTTTTGATAGACCTGATTAACATTAAAGTAATACTATCGAGTTAGATATGATCCAAAGCACGCAGTTATTTAGATAAACTGTTTATATTATGAACGACATTATTTGTTTAGTGTTCTGTCTGACGACAGGTCCATATGAACAGGATCCTTCCATCCTTTTCTCGGACTGGGACCTGTTCATATACGTTCTTGGCAGATGATCCAGAAGTGGTTTGCCATTGCCTTCTTCTGTGTGTGAATGGAGTAATTGTTGGGATGCCACGGAGAAACCGGGGAAGCCCCCGGAGGAAAACTCCGTGTTGCCTAGACCACGGCCTTGCCCAACACAAGTTATAAATCTGAGCACCACTGGGAATTGAACCCGGGACCCCAGGATTACAAGGCCAGCGTTCTAACCGCTAGATCACCGTGGCGGCCATGAACGACATATCTTACTAAAAAGGTGTATTTACTTTAGCTCTGTACACATTTCTCTTTATAGTAAGAATTAAAATTAATGCCCTTCCCGTGTTCTGACACATTAAGTTATTCTTGTCTCCTAATTCATTTATGTTATAAGATAGTGAAATAATACAGAAGGAATCAGAGACTGAGCACTGAATGTGTTACAGCCTCATTTTTACTTCCAGAGAATGAAGCGTTTGTCTAAATCCACTCACTAGCGGAACAAAAATTAAACAATTTCAGGATTATAAGCACCCCTGAGTCGTGCCGAACCGAAAACATGTAAAAACGGGTTGTAATATCAATCACAAATATTAGGGATAACTGTGTAACGAAATGAGATAATAATTTGTTTGATATTAGTATGAACAGTACCGAATCGCCTAGATGTGAAAACGTCAACGTCGTAGGTGCTCTTGGAGCGTCTCGTGCCTAGAAACTTCATAACAAATTAACTGGTGAATCCAGAAATGTCTGGGAATGTTATAATAAGGAAGTTTAGAAATTCGGACGTTAGGAACATTAGATTCTAAATAAATGGCGCATAAACATGTGACCTTTTTTCAATTTGCTTAAATGCATTGTATCTTACTGCATATTCACTTCTGTTTGGAAACACCGTGGAAAATACTACCTGTCTTTAATTTTTCTCGTTTCCGTGTCTCATCCACCATTATTTTCCATAATGTAGATTCTACCCTAAAACCCCCTTTAACCACATTATTTATGGTCTCCTGCCCGAATTTATAACTTGTGTTGGGCAAGGCCGTGGTCTAGGCAACACGGAGTTTTCCTCCGGGGGCTTCCCCGGTTTCTCCGTGGCATCCCAACAATTACTCCATTCACACACAGAAGAAGGCAATGGCAAACCACTTCTGGATCATCTGCCAAGAACGTATATGAACAGGTCCCAGTCCGAGAAAAGGATGGAAGGATCCTGTTCATATGGACCTGTCGTCAGACAGAACACTAAATAAATAATAAGATGAGGTGGTCTAGCGGTTAGAACGCTGGCCTTGTAATCCTGGGGTCTCGTGTTCGATTCCCGGCGGTGCCCGAATTTATAACTTGTGTTGGGCAAGGCCGTGGTCTAGGCAACACGGAGTTTTCCTCCGGGGGCTTCCCCGGTTTCTCCGTGGCATCCCAACAATTACTCCATTCACACACAGAAGAAGGCAATGGCAAACCACTTCTGGATCTTCTGCCAAGAACGTATATGAACAGGTCCCAGTCCGAGAAAAGGATGGAAGGATCCTGTTCATATGGACCTGTCGTCTGACAGAACACTAAATAAATAAATACTCACTCGTGTCCTGTTAATTAGCTTTTTCCTATTTGATTCTCCAGATCTTTTTGTAAATCCGTAGTAACTCTTAAAATCCTTAAGAAAATATTATGTGAAATATTTATTTGAGTTGAGTTATTTTACAAATGTAAGTTATTGTGAGAAAAAAAACACCGTTAAACACCATATTTACAGAATTATTTTACATTTAATGAGAGCTGAATGTTATTATCTATTGTTCTTTTTTCGCTCATTTATGTTTATCTTTGTCGAAATATTCTCTACAATGTTTTATATGAACTTTGTTTGTACGTTTTTACTATTTGCTTGTGCGCTAGCTACTCGTTTATACACGCCCATTTATTATTCGTGAATTACATTCTCCAATTCTTTGTTTCTAGACAGCTCAGCGACATTTTCCTATCATCCACTTTGCTCCTCCATAGAATAAATATCATAACAGCTAACTAATTAGCTCTGACTCTCCTGTAGACCCAACAGAACACCGCCAATGTCAAAGGCTGCTACTGAGCACAATTTTGAGATATTTGTCTTCGTCTTCAAAGTGGCGCTTTTCGTATAAGTTAAATTCTTTCGTAATTTATTGTTTCCCACTTAATCCTTCAGCCTATTCCAAACTTAAATTTAAATTCCTGAAAATACTAGCTGACCTATTGTTTCCTCTAGTCAATACTTACATAGTCTCTCTTACGTACGTACAGATGCTGTATTGAGCTGTTTGTTTTAACACGTTTGTACACTCTGTTCCCAAAGCTGAGAGTCCACTAATAAAATAAGAAACTAAGGTAAAATTTATTTATTTCGCAAAAAGAAAATTCTGAAATGATAAATATTAAGCTGTTTCAAGCATTTTAATGAAAACTCTAGGTACACCAAAAACCCACTGTGGTTTCATGGTCCAAAGCCAGTTTCATTCACAAAGCCCATCTCCTTAAGATTCTTCGTATATTATTTTGATATCATATTTTTGGTCTTAAAGGGTGACGTTTTCCAATAAGTTTCCCCCACCAAAATTCTATAAGCATTCTGTACGGTTTTACACCTGAGGCAGGAAGAGTTAGTCGTCCCTCGATGTTTTCCAGTCGACACAATCATAGGACCTGCAATGTACAATATATTTCCTTAAAAACAGAATTTTAAAAGCGGAAAAAGTGATTCGACATTGTATGAGATCTTCCTGTTTGAGAAAGGGGCAAATAAATTCATTCAAATTTCCGAGCATTAAAGCCATTAGGAATGATATGGGCTTTTACCCGGAAGTACTTGGTTCCTGTCTCAGCCTATAACCGGTTAAGTTTTTCGTGGTATTCTTAATTTCCTCAAGCAAATACTCGATTCTTTTCTTCAAACAGGACAGGAACGCTTCATTCCAGGTCGTAATTTATGATTCAGCTCCCCGTCCGTTTAAACACTAACCTCCGCAGCTGAAACAGCGTCTTAATTTAACCGAAGACACAGCCAATTACTTATTTGGTACTTTTACGCTTTCCTATCTACTTTCAGGAGACTCAAGGAATGATATCTGAAGATCGGCCACTGCAGGGTAACCCCCCCCCCCCTCCCTCGTCTCTCACACGACGCCAGATGAACTATTCACTTAGTCTAATAAAACTCCTTGAAATGAGTGCATAATCGGTCGGAAGCTGACACGCGAAGTTAAATTAGTGTCATATTTAAGTGTACGTTACACTTGTAAACATATACAGTTGATTTGGCGCCGTCAGTCCTTAGTGTATAAAATAAATACCAGAAATGCTTGGTAATTATGTCGTCACGATTATAAATTAACATTTTTCTTGTTACTGAGTAAAATGTGTTTCTTTTTACCAAGCTTATTAGTAACGTAACATTTCCTTATTTTGTAAACGAAGTTGCATCCATGCGTATTTCAGTTCTTTTGTGGTATTAATGATGACGGTCTGTGAACTTCTGCGGTGTGACACACATTAACACCGCTATTAGCATGCTAGATTAGGTTCCAGGTAATAGACTTCGAAAAAAAAAACCTTTTTTTTGTTTAGGAGGCAGACTAAAACATTTATCTGGCTTTCGATTTCAATTCAGTTCAATTCAATTTTTTATTATTAGTGTAATGTATCAACAGCCAGAAGGTCGATTACAGATACAGCACAGAGATGAGCTCACGAACACAATAAAAACATAAAAGATAAAACAATCAAAATATACAGAAGAAATTTGCAACTAAATATATTAGCATATTTTTTAAAAATAATTTAAATCAATTAAGTAAATTATACTATTATAAAATGTGAAGAAATGTGACAATTTTCGTCTCGAATATGTCCAAATCCCTGCAGATGACATTAGCAGCTGATGCGCATCTAGCAGAAGGACTGTTTTTGATCAAAGGGCTAAAACTGAACATAGAAAAAATCTCTCAGATTCCGAGCAGGAATGCGGAGACCGACAGCTTCCAGAAGGGAAGGACAGTGTTTAAAACCGCGGTAAACCTGCGCAAGGAACAGTGCATCACTGTAATGCCTTCTTTTACGCAGGGTCTGGAGTTTTAAATACTCTAAAGCATCAGCGTAGCTGTAATGCACTTGGGGGAGGAGACGATAGTAGCAAAGGCCTGCAAACTTCTGCTGGATACGTTCCAGTTTGTTGGCATCAGTAGTCGTAATAGAATTCCAAACGACCGAGGCGTACTCGAGCTTGGATCTAACTAACGTTACATATAACATATACAGGCAATCAAGAGAAGAGATCGAAAAGGTTAATGTACGAACAAGACCCAGCAACTTAATACAATGTGAAAATATGTGGTCAACATGATTGTATATTTTAACCGTCTAATCACAATAAAATGTTTTATTAAATATTAAAATATTATTACTATAATTAACATTTAATATTTAAAATATATTAAAATATATATTAAAATGATGCTCTTTCTATCGATTAGAGCATCGTAAATCGAACATTTCGATAGAAAGAGCATCATTTTAATATATTTTAAATATTTTAAATATTAAATGTTAATTATAGTAATAATATTTTAATATTTAATAAAACATTTTATTGTGATTAGACGATTAAAATAAACAATTATAATCATCATAATATGACGCAACAATATCACCTCGTGGTCAACATGGTTGTGAAATCGAAGCTTGGGGTCGATAAATATTCCCAGGTCTTTAATGGTGTCGGTACGTGTTATGGAGGACTGAAAAAGTTTGTAATCAAAATCAAAGTAGTGGTTTTCCTGGAGAAGGAAATTACTGTAGTTTTACTAATATTGAGTTTCATGAAGTTAGCAGTGCACCAACCTTGTACCGAGTCAATGTCAGTTTGAAGTTCATTGCAGTCGTTAGGAGATTTAATGGCACGAAAAATTTTGATATCATCAGCGAAAAGAAGACACTTGGACACCTCCGCGTGTTTTATTTGTGCACATTGTGTCAGAACGGAAGACAGTGTAACCGTCCGGAAATAAATTGTGATCGTAACACGAATCGTTTAGCCATGTCTCAGTTAAACATAAGATTCTGTGACCAGAGGACCAGACGCTATGGTAAAATTCGAGTTGCTTGGTTCTGAGACCTCTGACGTTTAAGTACGTCTGCGGTAGTGACGTCCTGGGAGAAGTGACTTCGTTCTCGCCCTTTTGGCTATGACAGAGAGAGACGAAAAGCTCCTCAATCCAATAATTGTGTGCCTCACTTTCTTGGAAGAGTTGGCCGACCCAGGAAGTTCAACCCTCCTCTTCCTAGAAACAGTAACAAAGCCGTCCCAGGCCCACGAGCTGAAGTAACGTATAATTAATTGTAATCAACTTGTTCGATACTCGTAATATGAGAGGTTCATAGTTCACATAACCAAAATCAACATATATTTAGTGTTGTAATTTCAACTTTTTCTTTATTTCACTGTATGAATAAATATGAGAAATTTCTAGTTAAAATCTACTACCTTACACTTCTAATTACCATTTTTATTTACCCTTGAAATTTTTATTCTTTTCACGTTTTTATCCGTTTACTAATTAATATCTTTTATCTACGTATCCATTTATTTATATATAAGGTTTGTATTTGTTTTAATCTTTGTGTGCAGTGAAAAGCGTTAACTTGTGTGAACAGTGAAACTCACGATTTCTGGAAAACACCGATACGTGTTCATTCCAGCGAACACTAATCTGAACTAGTGCTGCCGCCTTGTGAACATTATGGTAACTACAAACTTCTATCGACTTCCACCAGATCTCTCGCTGCTGTCCGGTCATCTCGTCTTCCTCTGCCATCTATAGAGAAAAGTTGAAAGTTATTCTGATCTCGGGAAAATTTAGAGAAGGGATGTTTAAATGCTATTGAATTCTTCGCCATGATGTTAAGGTTCAGACCACAGGTATCAGAACTAGCGAATATTCCTGAAAGCGTATTGAAAAAAAGGGATTATCATTTTATATGCTTTTAACAGTTTGGTAGCAGAACTCAGAGGTTGGACACAATCATGAGCCGGTTTTATCCACACAACCCATCTCTCTAAGATTAAACTCAGTGGTCTCTGCCTGACTTTCAAATAAGCCTACCGTATGCCAAGAGATCTGAGTTTCTAACGGCGTGGAACACTCAAATCGTGAATTTAAGCATTCATATACCGTGTAATCTTGTAAGTGGTCGCAAATGTTTCGGAGAAATATATCGTTTCCATCTTCAGGCCACATCTAATACATGTAATGTAGACATTCAGAACAGATTTTTATCTTATAAGGATAGAAATGTCATCAAGCTACAAATCATTTTTTGAATATGAAACATCTTAAGCAAATAATTTTCTAATTCCATTGCCTGGCTAATTATATTATACTGCAATTATCACCGTGCTACAGACACAATTTAGTTTTCACAAAAAAGTAATTTCGATCCGAAAATAATTGCTAGAAAGTCATCCGGGACCCAGCATTAAATCAGAACATGATATTTGCAAAGTTGTATTTGATAGCGTGTTTTACTGATAATTAAAACAATTTTACATAAACGAACTGAACTTAGATGCTAATTTATCGTGATATGAGCGTCGTATATACGAGGTGCGATCGGAAAGTTTCCAGACTGCGCGTATAAAAACCCGTACACTTATGTCAGGTATTAAATTCATCCATCACCCTCGAAGTAGTTCCCCTGGGAGTGAACACAACGATCCCAGCGCCGCTGCCAAGCCTGGAAGCATCCCTGGAAATCTTTCTTTGTCAGCCTGTCAAGCACCATCTGCGATTCTGCCTGAATCTCTTCTATCGTCTCAAATCTCCTTCCCTTTAGCTGAATTTTCATCTTTGGGAAGAGGAAGAAGTCACACGGCGAATAAGGAGGGTGCGGGATGACGGCCATGGTGTTTGAGGCCAAAAACTGCCGAACTTTGAGGGCGGTGTGCGCTGGCGCGTTGTCATGATGCGTCGCATGTGGAGTTCTTCCTTTAGAATCAGCTGACAGGTCCCATAGCCTATCCCAACAATGTCGCACAAGTCGTTGATGGTACGACGTCGATCTTCGTGAATGGCCTGCCGAATCTTCGTAACATTTTCGGGCGTTGTGCTCGAAGATGGTTGACCAGAACGCTCGTCATCATCGACAGAGGTTCGGCCATTTTTTAAACGTGAATGCCACACAAAAGTTTGTGCACGACCCATTGCGGACTTCCCAAAATGCTTGCTTTAGCATTTCATAGGTTTCCGTAGCCGTTTTGGCGAGTCTTTGGCAAAATTTGATGCACACGCCATTCCGAAATCGCAGGAGGGTCGGTGTAATGCACTACCAAAACGCCCGTAACTAAGAAACAAATGCTAATTCGATGATGCCGGCTGGCACACTGATTCACTATGAATGTAGGCCGCACCCCCTAGCGGCAGAAGCTCGTGCTACATCCGGTTCGCCCTCTATTGACACAGTCTTGAAACTTTCCGATCGCACCTCGTATAGGAAGTTCGCAGTTAATATAATCTTTATTGATGGGGTAGTGAATTCGAGAAGGTGTAAGATGTGCTAGGTACTTGGCTCAGAAAAGAAACGAAAAAAGAAACGAGTACAGAATTTTGACGAGTAATCAGTTATTTAGAAACGGTGTCACTTGGAAGACCGAGAACATGATAGGAAGATAATATTAAGATAGATCTTGGAGAGTGAATTTTGAGGACGCTATGTACATGGAACCAACAAAGGACCTTTGATATCCTACAGAGTTTTTTAATTCTCCATTTAGTTACTTTAGGCTGGGGTGTTTGTAATCAAAATAACTTATCAAAGTGTAGAGGGGTGAGTAATGAACGTGTTGGCCTGACAACATGAACTTCCTGTCTGATTTTTCAAGGGAGGCAATCACAAAGCAGGGCCTGATGTATGCAGTGGGTAATCAACATCTGTTGTGGCTACTCACTTCTAACAGTTTCTCTTTCCACGCCTTTAGTTTAATGATGATCGGCAATAAAACATTGAACAAAGATTTTCTATAATGCCCAAAGGGAATTTTTGCACGAATGTGAACCAATATCATTGTTTTGTAAGTGTTTTTTAACAATTTACCACGGTTCTAATTGTTTCTCAACGTAAAAATTACTTTTTTATTTGAAATGAATGTGGATTAAGCTGGCAGGGCATGAAATACGCTTGAGAGAGAAGAAAAATGCATGCATAATTATGTTGTAAGTTAGAAGACTGGAATTAAATAAACAATATAATGAAATAGTAGCCACGGTGGTCTAGCGGTTAGAACGCTGGCCTTGTAATCCTGGGGGTCTCGGGTTCGATTCCCGGCGGTGCCCGAATTTATAACTTGTGTTGGGCAAGGCCGTGGTCTAGGCAACACGGAGTTTTCCTCCGTGGCATCCCAACAATTACTCCATTCACACACAGAAGAAGGCAATGGCAAACCACTTCTGGATCATCTGCCAAGAACGTATATGAACAGGTCCCAGTCCGAGAAAAGGATGGAAGGATCCTGTTCATATGGACCTGTCGTCAGACAGAACACTAAATAAATAAATAAATTATGAAATATCTCGGCGTAGATGGAGAATAATATTAAAGTGGGCCTTTAAGAAATAAGGTGAGGTGATGGAATTGATTCAGGTGACTTAGGAGGAGTCCAGTGGCGAGTTGTTGTAAACTCTTTAAGAAATATCTGTTTCCATAAATGAAGGGCTGGTGTTATCTGTGCTCTGCGTTACTAGTAAACAAAATGTAAGCTATTTTCATATGTGCCCACCATCGTGTCTGTCGCCTCGTTTAAATCTAGGTCCAATTCCTTCTACAAAGAAATACTGTAAAGTACTTGAAAGTTCGTTGAAATTGTTTCACACGGCAAGCCCGAGTCAGAATTAGTTTAACAGCTCAGGGAACCCAATACATGTACGGCAGCTTTTCACAATTATGAACGTTTTAATTTCTGCCTTAACACTCTGGCAGTACAATACAATGGCCATCTCTTTAGCCAATGTCATTAAAATGTCCCACGTATTGAACTTTGTCTGAAGCGACTTCTGTTGAACACAAACATGTCGGCATGAGTGAACATTAGATGGTAGCAGGCCATGGGTTTCGTAGTTATAAAATCCAGCCGACAGGAGCAGCACACACACTGTTTTTCCTTTACGTCACCATTGTTTCTATTTTGCCAAGCACTTACAAAACACAGCAGAGGTTTGTGTTAGCGAACAACAGAAGCGTCCTCTTTTGTTTCTAAATGACGTAACATGAAGCCGCGTCACAATGCTTTTTGCCAGACAACAATGACCACGTGGGGGAGCTTGCCTATTCACCATACCCGCTGGTCATTTAGCTCTTTGTTGCCAGGGAAACAGTTGTAATTTTTTTTCGTATAAGAGAAAAGAGAAATCGAGGAATAGAATATAAAAGAGGGGGGGGGGAGAGGAGGTGTGAGGTGGGTTGTCCTCATGGAGCAGAATTAGATCTTTATTTAAAGTGGAACTAATGTTCGTCTCAGTGATTGAGTTTGCATTCTAAGCTCCATATTCTTTGTAATTAGTTTTTCACTTCGTAAGAGAATTCTTTGCCCTTCGAACGGCAACATTAAAAACACCTTCAATTTTACGTACAAACGTAATTGATTCTTATGAAATTTGTAACAATATATTGTATTCGGCAAAGGAAGATAGAGCTAAGTTTTATTTCATTGTTTGTTAAAAAATCGAAATTACAGGTTTAGATGAAGTAGAATTTGTATTAATGTAACAGTGGACGACCGACACTTCATCTTGCATCTGGACCAGCTCTCTGTCCTACGCGCCCTCATTTCCAAGAGATTTATATTATTTGGTGTTCTGTCTGACTACAGGTCCATATGGACAGGATTATTCCATCCTTTTCTCGGACTGGGACCTGTTCATATACGTTCTTGGCAGATGATCCAGAAGTGGTTTGCCATTGCCTCCTTCTGTGTGTGAATGGAGTAATTGTTGGGATGCCACGGAGAAACCGGGGAAGCCCCCGGAGGAAAACTCCGTGTTGCCTAGACCACGGCCTTGCCCAACACAAGTTATAAATTCGGGCACCGCCGGGAATCGAACCCGAGACCCCAGGATTACAAGGCCAGCGTTCTAACCGCTAGACCACCGTGGCTCGTTTCCAAGAGATATCAACAGTTATATCCTCGGAGCTTATATGCGACACAGTTTTAAGCTATAAATGCGAGGACCTTACATCGACGTTCCTATAGGCCATACCGGAGTTGTAAACACAAAATTTCTTTCCTATTTTGAGTCCATATTAATCTGGGGCCTGAAAAATGTTAAGTGTCCATAAACAGGGCCAATTTTTGTCCAGTTTCATAAACCGCGGACTGTCCTGCCGGAAGAAAGCATTCCCCTCATGCCGTTACTGTGACGTACATGCAGAATTGATTGATGCATTCGAATGGAACACAAAAGAAGATCACTTCTCATGGAAGCAGTGTGACATACGTTTGATATGTGCTATTACAAACATAGTGGAGGGTTATGTCGCATTTCTTCACGGTTCATTGTCACTGAGTTGGATTTATTCCCATTTGTTGCTTTGTTATTCTGAAGTACGGAGAAGCAGATGGTTTCTACGATTAGGGTGGGCGATAAAGTGACAGTTCTGTCAATGGGCCTAATTGCCCCTGTGCGGGGGTTTTTAACCCAAGGGAAGGCTGCATGTAGGGTAATGTATTCACCTATTGGCCTTTTAGAGCGACATTTATATATTGCTTGAAGAAGGCGTTCTCTCTAAATTGTTTAATTGATACATTGTAACTATATAAGTATCACAGCTCAAACACAGTTCATATACGTTATTTCCAAATAAATTACAACGTTAAAATAAAGTCATTTAAATAAAAACTTTCTTGGATATTATCCATCGTTTAGTCAATAAAATATAGCCACGGTGGTCTAGCGGTTAGAACGCTAGCCTTGTAATCCAGGGCTCTCGGGTTCGATTCCCGGCGGTGCCCGAATTTATAACTTGTGTTGGGCAAGGCCGTGGACTAGCCAACATGGAGTTTTTCTCCGGGGGTTTTCCCGGTTTCTCCGTGGCATCCCATTCACACACAGAAGAAGGCAATGGCAAACCACTTCTGGATCATCTGCCAAGAACGTATATGAACAGGTCCCAGTCCGAGAAAAGGATGGAAGGATCCTGTTCATATGGACCTGTCGTCAGATAGAACACTAATAATAATAAGTCAATAAAATATAAATTATTGACTAGACGATGGAAAATATCCAAGGAAATTTTTATTATAATGACTCATCACCATCGTCAAGAACTTTTAGATTTGTTAAAATATAGAATAATATTAACAGAAAAATCTATAAATATAATTCCATTGACAGACACAAAACTTTGAAGTACAGCAGTGAGCTAAGAATGATGTGAATGTACCTAAAGACTTTCAAAAGAATTTGATGGATTATAGAGCCTATATGTTCTAATCACTACAGAATGAAGACAACTAGGATGTGAAATCAGGCAATGGAATACGAACCTTTGAGGGGAGAATTTGATAGATAAATTAAATACGCCTAATGAGATGTCAGGTTCTTAAGGCGACGAATACGAAGATGATTTTCTGGGTGGATGCTTCGTGTTGTCTGGTTGAAGTTTACTGACGTTTCGCCCAAATTATAATAGAATTGTTATCATTATAAATTATTAAATAAAATTTGCTAGTTGCTGGTATTATCAGTTCTTTTAGTATGATATTTTATATAATTATAATTTCATTTTAAATTAGGGTACTTTATTCCAAACAACATCTCGATGTTTTATTTCTTAGTAAAGTTTTTAAGTGCAAAATAAATTGTTGTTCCACTGTCGTCAGGAAAATAAATTTCAGTGTGAGCAGTGCATTAGGACACAATTATTCAGCAGGGCGTTTCAGTGCTGCAAATGACGTATATGGCTTTTTGACATATTTAACAAAAACATTGTCTCTTTCGAAGAAACTTTCACTATACTAAAAAGTCTATAGACTGAATGTTTTAGTTTATTTTTATTTTTTCCATTTAGTGTTTTTATCAGTGTTGTATATTTCTATTAGTGTTTACCTGTTGCAAGTTCTTTGCTGTTGGCAAACAACTCTAATAAAGGATCTGAAATGGAATTATTGCTATTACTATCTCATTAGATTATTTCGAGCTGCTTCTAGATTCCCTATTTCTCGTAATCTTTTTATAAGCATCCATTATTAAATAAATATTACTAGGCTGGCTCTGCATGCTTCGATAATGGGCCATGCTGGTATTATTATATATTGTAAGTTTAAGGTCAGCCCATCAGACGTATTTCTGCTGATAATGTTACTTGCAAAGACATTGACATTCTCGTAAAAGGTATTAGGCTATTTTACTTAAGCTGTTGAAATATTGTAACCTTCATTTTAATTTACCATTTATTTTTCCTTACCGGCCTTGTAATCCTGGGGTCTCGGGTTCGATTCTCGGAGGTGCCCGAATTTATAACTTGTGTTGGGCAAGGCCGTGGTCTGGGCAACACGGAGTTTTCCTCCGGGGGCTTCCCCGGTTTCTCCGTGGCATCCCAACAATTACTCCATTCACACACAGAAGAAGGCAATGGCAAACCACTTCTGGATCATCTGCCAAGAACGTATATGAACAGGTCCCAGTCCGAGAAAAGGATGGAAGGATCCTGTTCATATGGACCTGTCGTCAGACAGAACACTAAATAAATAATACTCTTTAGGTTTCATATTGTCTATTTTGGCCTTTTTATCTATCTCTTGATCTTATCTATTATCAATAAATTTAATTTTAATGAAATATATTATTTATTTTTTCAGAATTTATTGTTTTGATTATGGTTCAGTTTCTTACCTAATGTACTCTATGATATCGGCGTTGAACGTTCTGATTGTGCCATCACTACATTTCTTAACTGAACTGCTGTTTGTCGCTCAGGCCGTAAAGAAATTCCCTCAGATTTAATCCCGTTTACAGCAACAGGCCACTGGACTGTATTGTGAGTCAGCTAAATCCAGTCCACGACCTACTTCCCTGAGATTCTTTTTAATATTGTCATCATCGAGTGATATTTGTATTAATACCTTTCTCCACCTCCCGTAATATTTGAGCATGTGATGTCCATCGTACATGTGTAGTGCACGGGACACATGTTCTGACATTGAAGCTGCAACTGGGGTAACTCAGGCATGACCGAGGGGTGCATTCGTACAAATACTCCCTCTGCATTGTCAGTAACCACTTCTGGTTAACAGTGACACCTTCCGAAGGGGAATTTCGTGATAAAGAAAACAGGATAATGTTCTTTTGTTACAACAATCCGCGTTTATATTGCGAATAATCCTGCAACGCCCGAATATTTATGTATTTCCTAGCAAGGTAGTATTATACGGCGAGAGGGAGGATAATATTAAAATGGGTCTCAATAAAACAGTATTTGGAGATACGTACTAGATTTAATTCATTCTTGATATAATGTGGGGAACACAATAATAAATATTCGGGCCCTATACAATATGGGGAAATTCTTAATCAGTTGAGCGACTGTGTATTTCGCAGTAAGGACTCTGTTGGAATCAGTGCTTATATTATTTCATGAATTTTGTAGGCATAATGAAGAATCAGGGTTCCAGAACCAGGACAATGTTTACAAAAGTTACAGCTGTGGTCTTCACTGGAGAATTATCGATCGAAAGGTTACAAAGCTGATCTGTTTCGGTCTATGCATCGAACTGGATACTGAGAGTCCTAAAATTGGTTTTATATCAGGCAAAATAAACATAAGCTCCATCATGGATGAACTTTTGAGTTTGTCTCGTTGCCAAAGTTACGTCCTCCAGCAGCTGAGGTAATTATTCCATTAAAACTGTAAATAGGAGGCCCCTGAAATTCGAAACCGTAAGTTGTAAGATCCTGTTACGAGATCGCTAATTATTCTCGCCCAATAATTAAATGTAATCACGCCCCGTTACTGGGAAATGTTGTCATATCTCGCCAACAAAGCAATTGCTATCATGTGTTGTTTGGAACTCATTGCCTTGACTTTAAAAGTAGAAGAAGATCTTTATATTTATTTTACCTCAGGTAGACTGCTTGGTCGTAAAGTAGACAGGAAGAATTCGTGCGTTCTTGGTTCGTTAGACATCGAGGAAAGGGAATCAAAGAGGAAGGGGGTAAGGAATATTATATTATCCAAAATATAAACATTATTTTCCAGCTGCAGTCTTTGTAGATCGCCGTCACACGCAATTTTTTTGGCTAACATCCTGTATGAGATTATTTCTTGTCCTAAAGCCAGTGACGTAGGCGAAACGCACGGATTGGTCACTACCATTATATATGTATTCGATATTTATCAATATTATTTATTTATTTATTGTTCTGTCTGACGCCAGGTCCATATGAACAGGATCCTTCCATCCTTTTCTCGGACTGGGACCTGTTCATATACGTTCTTGGCAGATGATCCAGAAGTGGTTTGCCATTGCCTTCTTCTGTGTGTGAATGGAGTAATTGTTGGGATGCCACGGAGGAAAACTCCGTGTTGCCTAGACCACGGCCTTGCCCAACACAAGTTATAAATTCGGGCACCGCCGGGAATCGAACCCGAGACCTCAGGATTACAAGGCCAGCGTTCTAACCGATAGACCGCCGTGGCTATGCTTATCAATAAGATAAGTTTAATTCATAATATAGAATTAACAGATACTATAAATAACAATAACAAAACACTTTTAGGCCTGTTTAATACACCTCGACACAGTGAGCCTTCAAAAGTGTGTCCTTTAGAACAGGGGTAAACAAACCACTGCTCGAAATCTAATGTGAAATCTGAAAAATATGTCCGGCCTGCAACGTTGTTCGGATTTTACTAACACGGCTTGTTATTATTTTTCAGTTTGTCGTACAGAGTTCGAAATAAAAGAATGTAGATGTAGGCGGAAAACCAAATTGTGTAGTCCGATCACACGTCTCTGTCCTGCTACTGTAAATCACTGCATCCATGACTCGAAGTAACATATTCGAGTTGGTTCCCTCTAGGTTAGGTTCATTTCGTACGTACGCGAATCAGAATTCAGAACGTAGTGTCCGAATTAATTACTGATACTATGTACTGTACGTATCTATAAATGTGCTTAGTCAGCACGAATAATGGATAACTCTTAGAGTTTAGTACAGAATTCTTCTAGCCCGCTGTAACTTCGAAATAGGCCTCCGTTCAACCATCCATGCGGTCTAGTGGGATTTTAACTCTTTATCCTAGTGTTGGAACAGCCAAGACCCACGATACGCGGCCACAGAGCGCAATTTAAAAAAACAACCCAACAAGAAACACGCACGAAATTAGAAGCAGTTCCACCCCAGTGTAACAGACTGTCCTAACTTCCGCTGTGATACTTGAGTCAAGGTCATTTTAGTTGCTAGGCCGCTACTAACGCTAGTCGCTCAAAACATGTGATGACGCGAACTTGGTATAGGCTAACCACGAGTAGAACGTGTTCCTACGGGAACATTACTTCACTTTGAAATAATTTGCTGCTGTTCGTGAAGCATGTATTGACTGGTAACAAAATTTCTGGACAAAGGAATCGTTTGTCTGTGACAAGTGTTTATCGAACGAAAAAGAAACATGAACTTACCGATATCTGTCAGCGCATCAGATGGAACAACGAGATACAGCTTCAATAATTCAATAAAATCCCCTGCATGATAAGTACAACTAGGCTTACCGACTATGAAGATTGATTTTATGATACTGATTAGACGTTACGTAATCTGAGCTACTGAAAACGCTTCCTTAAATAAACTATAAATAAATTTACGACGCTATTAATAATAATAATAATAAAATTGTGCTATGTAATTGGCCTAAATATAAATTTAGGCTTGTAGACCTAGTTCGGTTTGCAGTAACAAAAGAGAGACTTCAGGGTTAATAAATGTTATTATTATTTTATTTAGTGTTCTGTCTGACGACAGGTCCATATGAACAGGATCCTTCCATCCTTTTCTCGGACTGGGACCTGTTCATATACGTTCTTGGCAGATGATCCAGAAGTGGTTTGCCATTGCCTTCTTCTGTGTGTGAATGGAGTAATTGTTGGGATGCCACGGAGAAACCGGGGAAGCCCCCGGAGGAAAACTCCGTGTTGCCTAGACCACGGCCTTGCCCAACACAAGTTATAAATTTGGGCACCGCCGGGAATCGAACCCGAGACCCCAGGATTACAAGGCCAGCGTTCTAACCGCTAGACCACCTCATCTTATTATTATTTAGTGTTCTGTCTGACGACAGGTCCATATGAACAGGATCCTTCCATCCTTTTCTCGGACTGGGACCTGTTCATATACGTTCTTGGCAGATGATCCAGAAGTGGTTTGCCATTGCCTTCTTCTGTGTGTGAATGGAGTAATCGTTGGGATGCCACGGAGAAACCGGGGAAGCCCCCGGAGGAAAACTCCGTGTTGCCTAGACCACGGCCTTGCCCAACACAAGTTATAAATTTGGGCACCGCCGGGAATCGAACCCGAGACCCCAGGATTACAAGGCCAGCGTTCTAACCGCTAGACCACCTCATCTTATTATTATTTAGTGTTCTGTCTGACGACAGGTCCATATGAACAGGATCCTTCCATCCTTTTCTCGGACTGGGACCTGTTCATATACGTTCTTGGCAGATGATCCAGAAGTGGTTTGACATTGCCTTCTTCTGTGTGTGAATGGAGTAATCGTTGGGATGCCACGGAGAAACCGGGGAAGCCCCCGGAGGAAAACTCCGTGTTGCCTAGACCACGGCCTTGCCCAACACAAGTTATAAATTCGGGCACCGCCGGGAATCGAACCCGAGACCCCAGGATTACAAGGCCAGCGTTCTAACCGCTAGACCACCGTGGCTTAATAATAAATGTTATACATTACAACAATTCCTACGCGGTAATTGAGTAATACCACGAATCGCTAATGCATCATGGGATAATTACGAGCTGTGTGAGCAGTCACAGGCATCTATGCGCCCGCGGAGAGAAATACATAGTTGTTGATTCAGGTGGCATCCTCCTTGATTGTTTCTCTCTGTTGCTGACTTTCAATTCTTCTATTCTGTCTGCAGCTTCTTTTCTTATTTTTATTATTTTCTATTATTCCTTCTTCCCCTCTTTTTTCTATCCACCCACCCACCCCGGTTCTCTTGTATAAAATCTTTTTCCTTTCCTTTCAACGTATCTCAATGCTTCATTAGAAATCTCGAAGTCATTTTGGAGACATACGATATGAACAATAGGACCTTCATTTTCTGTGTGGAATAATACCAACAATAACAACCTGGCATTCCACTATTCATGAGACCTCCTGTTTCTTTATGTCAGTATACTTGCATTCTTTTCGGCAAAAGGACCTAACCGCCATTCACTGCTACTCTGCTTATAGTCGCAGCGACTCTTCTGATTGGCTGTATTTTAAATCAATTACATTCATTTATTGGCCTCAGGCAAACTTCTCTTCGGATCGGCTTTCATATTTCAAGTTGATTGTTGTTGTTTAATTTTAACCGTTTAATCACAATAAAATATTTTATTAAATATTAAAATATTATTACTACAATTAACATTTAATATTTAAAATATATTAAAATGATGCTCTTTCTATCGAAATGTTCGATTTACAATTAGAGCATTATCTTTTTCACGACATGTTTCGGTTTTCAATGAACCATCTTCAGGTGTATAATCGATATAAATTCAAATGTAATATTCTAAATGCAATCCTTCGTCAGATGTCCATTAAATATCGGAAAGTTATCCTCTTCTAGATCAATTGTACTTTGTTATCACATTCAATGTTGTTTCGTAAATGTATGTCGCGTATAGCGTGATCTTGCGTGGGTGAAATATTTGTAGTGGTTTTTTATAATTAAATTAAATTAAATAATATTATAAAGACTAAATAAATATTACAGATAGAAAACAAAATAATATATAGTTGATGTTGAGAGTTTCTGTAAACGAAATGCTGAGGAGAACGTTTAAACATAAGACAGATGAAGTAACAAGAGAAGAGAGAAAATTACATGATAATAACTTTATAAATAATTTGTTGACCGAAAAATATTAGGGCGATCCAGTCGAGGAGAACAGAAACGATGGACGTTACCCGGAAACCCTGAGGAGGCGATGCTTGGTGGACAGACGTACCGAGAAGAAGTTAACTATTAACTGCCTGAGACGGGTTGTTATGATTCGGTGATTAATCTTCAGGTTAAGAATAAGGCGGGGAAGTTGAGGTTGAGCAATCACTGATTGTATGTAGTTGAAAAGTTCCAACGGAACTTACTTTTGTGGAAGGTCCTTCAAGGTCCTTCCTGTCCGTTTAATTACTCCATGATCATTTCCTCAGAATGAATCTCGTACTGAAATTTATGCCGAATGTAACCGGTTATGTTCTATAAAAGTTGCTAGCTGTCAGACCGCAGTAATCTCTCGTACACGACTGAAATCTTGAGACTTGCAAGGAATGCAATAAGTCCGTAGCGTTAAAGGCAGACGCTGTCTTTCCCCCCTCCACCCCACCTCCTCGCCCCGCAAGTCACAAGATTATAGTCGTGGACAGTACAATTTATTATTCCTGTCATCAACATCACCCCCAATATCTGTGACTCACTGACATCAAACCGTTTGTTTCTAACTGAAGTGTGCGGATTTTGACTAATTTTATTCTTTTTATTGATGTTCTTACAGAATTTGCAAAAATTAACAATTGCTTAGCCGTCTCTGTCTGTCCCCATGTAAAAAAAATAGAGAACCGCTGAAAGGATTTTTATTAGTCTGGGAGTTTTTTAAAACTTGTCGTTATTTTCAAATTCTGATTAAAATCGGACGTTAATAACAAACATTTTACATGAAGACGTTAATGCGTCCCTTCGCGCATCTCAGGCGTAACGTGTGCTCTATATATATATATATATATACACAATATATATTTGATAAAAATTGCTGGTGAACAGTATACATTTTTAAACAAATATCAAAGTCTTTGAAATGATTAAACAGTAGTTCGTGTTGTGTCATCTAATAACTCGCAAACCGCTGTTCTTTTTTTGACCAAATGTTATACTGGAGATTCTTACTACTTTGCATCCACTAATTTTGCGATATTTATAAAAAAAATCATAAAATTTAGCATTCAAAAGCAAAAAGTCTGCACGCAACAACAGACTGAAGGCGCCAGAATTGCTGCACCGTGCTTACATTTCCTAATTTAGTACTCAATTTCTGAATCCATCTCATAATTTCTCACTAGATTTTCCTCATTTCAAGATCCTGCCTTTACACTTAAACGTCTATTTGCTTTCTTATTTCCAGTAAGTTCCATTTGATATTTACAAATCCATGTCTTAGTGGGTTTTTTTTCTTTTTCCGTAAAAGTTCATTTTACACTGTCTCTCACAAACTAATTTAGAAATATTTTCAGTTATAAACTAAATATATACCGTTAATAAATACATAACAAACCATTTATACACACATCTGTGATATTTTCCATCTCTCCCCTTCGAAATAATTGAATTGTCATTACTGTTATATTGGTCACTCAGAACTTCAGAAATTCTGTACGAATGTCAGAGTTTGTGTTCTTCTCCTTGACGTACGATGCTCCATAATCAGCAGACACTGGCTTCCTATCTCTGTGACAGGACAACGCCGTCGGCCTTGAATCTCTAGTACATTGTGATCGAATTCTGCTCAGGGCTTAACGTGTTCCCACTATTTTCATTGTTTATTTGTAAGAACGCAGACGAGAAGAAGATTTCTATGTCTGACCGTAGATTGATTTAAACACGAAAATCTTGCAACATTAACTAAAATGGTTGAAATGTGTCTTCAGTGTTTGCTGGTACATTTATAAGATCAAAATATTTAGACAAAATTTGGCATGTCTCCCATTGCCGACAACGATACGTTAATCAGGAAGGCTTTAGCTTTCAAATAAATGTATAACACAACGTTCGGAGAATGGTTACGAGAATTACCACCGCACCAGAATTGAGTCTTCTATGGTCGTAGGTATTTGAATGCCAGGAGCCCACAGACAGTCCGCACTTTCTATACAATAATACTACTACTAATAATAACCTGATTCAATGGACAGAATATTCTTTGACAAGTTCACACTCGCTTAACTAGTCAAGACATTTCTCGCATTTACAGAAACCCGAAGATCCATTGCAGAATTCAGAACAGCCACTCTTGTTAGCAACAGTAGTGCTAATTTCAGTAGTCACGGGCGAGTGGTTAGCAATCCTGAAGGTTGAGAGGTCCCGGGTTTAAATCTCGACACGAGGAAACTGGTTATCTTGGTTGAGATTCGCAGTGGTCTTGCTTGGTCCCTTCAGACAAATTCCGAAAGAGTACCTTAAATTAGGCCACGACAACGTTTTTCCATATACCGTACACAGTGGACCCTCGCGTAACGAAGTTATGTGATAACAAAATTGACTGCCATGGGGCCTGTTGACTCATGATGATATTTTACCGCTCAACAAATTGCTTAAGAATTCATGGGGTCGCCAATAATACCCAAACAGGACACCCCCTTAGAGGACTCAGCAGATTTCAGCCAATCAACGAATCACACTTACGAGGGTTAGTACTCTATTTTCATTTAAGAATTGTTTTGCTGCATATTTTTATGCTTTATTTATTATTTCTATTAAATTTAATCATTACTTATAATGCTTATCTGTCAAAGACTAGTGTCTACATTTTATGAACTATGTTCTTAACGTCGAAATGTTATTTTAAAATGATCTCTAAACGAATTATGCCTTTAATGTATATATCCCAAAGTCACAACGAAGTTTTTCGAGGAACGAATTCATATACGGTTTCTCCGTGGCATCCCAACAATTACTCCATTCACACACAGAAGAAGGCAATGGCAAACCACTTCTGGATCATCTGCCAAGAACGTATATAAACAGGTCCCAGTCCGAGAAAAGGATGGAAGGATCCTGTTCATATGGACCTGTCCTCAGACAGAACACTAAATAATAATAAGATGAGGTGGTCTAGCGGTTAGAACGCTGGCCTTGTAATCCTGGGGTCTCCGGTTCGATTCCCGGCGGTGCCCGAATTTATAACTTGTGTTGGGCAAGGCCGTGGTCTAGGCAACACGGAGTTTTCCTCCGTGGCATCCCAACAATTACTCCATTCACACACAGAAGAAGGCAATGGCAAACCACTTCTGGATCATCTGCCAAGAACGTATATGAACAGGTCCCAGTCCGAGAAAAGGATGGAAGGATCCTGTTCATATGGACCTGTCGTCAGACAGAACACTAAATAAAATAAAAAAGTGAACAGATATGCAAATGTATGTCATACATGGAATCAGATGTGATAAGAATTCATTAATTTATTCTCGCAAAGTTACTAATTGTCGACGGAAGACTGCCGGTGGCTGAGAAGCGCGAAGCTCTGGGTTCTTGTGCCGCTCTTACTGTAAAGTGTCTGCGTTGTCTTGACACAATGGTCCATCCAGACAGCAGGCTGCAATTGTTTGCTACCCAGTCAGCCGGGCGGCCATCTCAGGTCCCTGTCCCTCCCTCCCTCTCCTTTTCACAGGTGTACCTTGCTTTCTCATTGGCTTTCCAACATATAACAAAAAGAAAATAAAAAACAACAACTTTTTTATTTTATTTTATAAAGAATTCTCTTTAGGTGGATGATGTAAAATACAGTAGTAGTAGGCGAGCTGGGGAACGAAGATCCTTGATAAGTGCTGATGCAGTAGCAGCTGTGACCAGAGCATTCTATTAAATTTTAAACAGGAAATTCCCTGAACTAATAGAGAATGGATTATTTTTATCTTTCATTATAATCAAACACGTACCATATGTGCACCTGTTTCTGGTCTGGAACGTTCATTACCAAATTTGGTAGAAATGTATTTGAACTGAACGTATCTTTATTACAGAGTCTCACGAAATCTCCCTGAATGATTCACACATATAAAATAAATATCCTTACATTATGATGTTTGGGAATTTCACTTGCCTAAACGCTTATAGGTTTGATACCGTGTAGTTTTGAAGATGGCTGCATGCGTGTGTTCGTATTTATAAACACTCATACATACAAAATTTTTATTTCATGAAGTGAGTCCTTTAATATTTTAAAAATGGCCGATTTATTTAATGAATGTATTGCTATTGTATTTTTCATGAGTAATGGAACCTTGTTTCGGTTTTATCACCGTCATTTCACACACCTGTGTTAGTTAAGTCATGCTACTTAAGCTATTAGTATTGCGTTTTCAGAAGATAATTATTGTTATCAATATTTTCTTAACATTATGTTTTGATTATGATGTAATCATCAAAAGGCACATTGCAATTTCTTGCATTCACATGTATCCACACAACCATGCAAATATTTGTGACTAATAGTGGAATAAAGTAAAATATTTGAAGCCATCAAAACAATTTAGTAACATCTTGGGTTACGCTGTCTGGTATTTTCTCCAATCTGTTGTACTACGTATTTATATTTATCAGTACTATGGTTAAATATACAAGATGAAAATTTAATTTATATATATTTCACTCTTTACCTCTGTTCTGCCGCGGCGACTGAAGGCTCTGCGTCACAGAAATATCTAGGACAGCAGATGGAACAAGGACACCAGAGATAACGTAACATCTTACCTTCTTCTGTTGTTAGTCGCAAATATTTGAATGGGTATGTGAAGACGTGTATACAGGGAATTTCAATGAGCCTGATAATTGCATTCTAATAGAAATACGCTGCTCAGAAAATCATTACATCACTTATCAAATTATTAAAACCAGAACCATTGAGCACACCAGAATGTTACAATATAGAACTGAGCGCATTATTAAATAAACGAATAGTAAACCAGAATCATTATCGTATAGTACAACCAAGACTTCAGTATAGTATGCCTATATTTGTCATCGTCGTGGTTTGAGGTGTTATTTGTTAGCATGAAATGACAAAAATTATCCACTGATCCTTTTATATCTTGGTACAAGCTGACAATCATTGGTACAACTACGCAGGGAACAACTGCCTTTGGACAGATGACTATAAATAATACCACAGATGCGTACTTCAGTCCGAATGTTCATCCTAGTAAGCCTAAAATCGAATTCCTGACACCTTCTTGAGAATTTTAAAACTATTTCTCTCATTGTAAGATGGTAAAGTTGCGTCATATTGTGATATAATAAGTATATATTAAATCTTGTCCGTCTAATCACAATAATTCTTATTAAATATTAAAATATTACAATAGTTAATATTTAAAATATTTAAAATATTAAATGATGTTCTTTATCGAAATATTCTTTTAGGAACTGAAACATGTCGTGAAACATGAAAAATGATGGTCTAATATAAATCGAATATTTCGATAAAGAACATCATTTAATATTTTAAATGTTAACTATTGTAATATTTTAATATTTAATAAGATTTATTGTGATTAGACGGACAAAAATTAATATATATTGTATGACATGTTAAAACTTTGGTTCGTATCCATGGACGTCCGAGGTCTCACTTTATTATTCTTGACATTCACAAAATGTTTTTGGGGCACGAGAATTTTCCACCTTTTCGTAAATATTGGAATCCTATAATTTGTGTATTGGTAACTTAGCTACTTTTCTTATGCAGGCCCATGTATTGCAGGCTTTTTTACCGTCACGTAATATTCCATCCTGCTACTGTAACTACCAGAAAAAAACACATCTCTACTGTATCTGTTCTCATTCGCTGTCATTTGTATTACACAATTAATATTAAATAAGCGTTTAGTATTAAATTATCGTGAAAGAATATCCGGAAGTTGAGATTTGAGTATCTCACGGCAGCGAGTATGAAGACGGCAGGAGATAGCTGTCTTCGGCCTCGCCGCCGTGAAGACCTCAAATCCTGCCTACCGGGTTGCTGAATCGTGGAGTCTGGTAGTAGTTTACTGAAGCTTCAGAGGTGCCTGCTGCCTCCATTATAAGAGCCATGGATCTGTTGATGGCGGCAGCAACTATTTTATCATTCCACAATCACTAGGACCAACACAGTTAAATTAATCTCTATTTTCTGATTACAAGAATTAAATAAATTCATTTTTTATTTATTTCCGCTCTACGTCTGTCCATTCTTTGAAATGCATCTAATTATACCACGGTACAAAAAATTACAATCACACAAAACGCTCATAATTTCAAAATAATTAAGGTAAATTAGAACACGTTTCTGAGGAAGGGAGGAAACCTTTTCAAGAAAATAATGCATTGGTAGTTAATACGAACAATAATTATGAATAATGTTTTATAACTTTTGTTTCCATTCTTCTATTATGAACAGAAGTTCTTTGGAATACTTTATTATGGCATTAATGAGGACTTATATTCGTTCTTTAGTGTTGTAGGGAGAATTAAGCAGGAGGCACACTGACTTAATGTCTCAGTCAAAGACGTGGAAGGAACTCTTCAGAAACGGGCTGTAATTTACTGAACCTTGTCACGGTATGTTTTTGCCTTGAGTTCTGCTATTTGCTGTGTCCCTTTGTTCTCTGTAGGGGCTGAACTATTAATGATGACAATAATAACATTAAAACATTTCTACCTGGAGATCATGCAACTTTACATATACAAAGTCATTTATTATCGCTCCATTAACTAGAAGCCACAAATTTAAAATGTCTCTAAAGGTGACAAAGGTGTGGCTTTAGGATGAACCATATTCTTGGATATTCTTTTTGGCGGACAATTACAAATTTGAACAAAGTTTAAAAACAAGCGATGTTTCGGGA
Organism: Zootermopsis nevadensis; assembly: GCF_977971745.1. NCBI lineage: Eukaryota > Metazoa > Arthropoda > Insecta > Blattodea > Termopsidae > Zootermopsis > Zootermopsis nevadensis. Next base: position 4,882,621 of record NW_028259153.1, on the reverse strand, counting down.
ACTGGGTATGTTTTTACCTTCAGGCAATCATACAACCTAGTTAGTTGGATCCATTGAGATTATCTCATTCCAATGGTTCACTAATAATAGGTTGTGTTACATGTCACGTCCAGCTTCAAAAATATATTTTAATTTGCTTTTAAATGTTTAATCAGTAGAGGAAGGAAGATGTCAAAGAATGTACATGAGTTAGAAACATCTCTTACAACTTGTATAGGCCTGGTATAGTAGGCTCTGTAAAGTGGATGAGATTTTCTGCTCCCCATAAGCCATAGTTTGTCAGAGTTTCCGTGAAAGGATTTGATTTATAAAAAAATTGAACCTCTGTTCAGTTTTGAGGTACAAGTAATTCAAAAGCATCCTTCACGGTTTTTATTTGGATATTACAAATTTGTAATAGACAGGTCTATTCGGTAAAATCTTTGTAGACTTATAGACCTAAATTATATTAAAATTATAATATGGTTATTAAACGACATACGTGGTTTTTCTTTCGAGGTTTGGCCTTCAGTTTCGTTGCAGTGACATGACGTGTGAAATCAATATGAACTGTTTTATGTTTCAGATCAGCTGAACTATTGCTGAAAAGATTGAATAATCCAATTATTATTTATTTGTCACAGATATTTAATAAACCATTACTTAATATTTATAACTATATTTATATTAGATAAATCTTCTGCATGAAACTTTCATACAAATTTCGTAAACAATGTCAACAATATCGGAACTCTTCAGCATTTTAATTCGTACATGAAAGTTTGTTTACTGAAATAAATAAAAAAAAATTAATTATTCTTATTATCATTTTCTGATAACAATTGATTGTACTGTAACATTTTTCCAAATATTTTCCACTGTAACGTCTGTAATGGAAAGTCTTGTAAATTACAGATAATTAAATTTTATTTTCTCTATTGTCTTATAAAATAAATTTACTTATAAGACCAATATATTGAAATTATTAAGATATATGCATGTAGAATCGAAACGTTGGCCACGGACCACGGGTTTTCTCACTACCTAAGTCCTACATATTTAGAGAAATCTCAGACATGTTTGCGTGCGGCATGATTTTGACTAAGCCTGCTTTTAATATTCCCGCTAAGAATGTCTTATTTTCACTCATGTCCCTTCTACATAACGTGCATTTAATATTAAAAATAATATTCCGTCAAACACGCCATAAAACGTTTTAAGCCAATGGTAACTATATGTACCACCTGCTCCAACAATCAACTATTCATTTTAAATAAACGGGTTTATGTGATTATTGCGTTAACTATTTTATCCTTTTAATGTTGAAGAGTTGTGTTTACTTTGAGGTACTGACTGAATCCTTGAACAATATTTAGACGAATCGACTTTAAAGAGTTAAGAACCGCAAAATTACGTTCCCATGTAATCTGTAAGTGCATTTTGAATGTGAACAAACCAAAGCCTACCATAGTCATTCCGGCATCGGAAAGTAAAATAACTTTATATTTAGGCCTGTATTTTTCCATGTAAAATAACAATAAGGCTTTTCATTTAAGCAAATTTCTTCATAGACAAATTTATACAGACGATATATTTTTATTAATGTTTTATCTGTCTTCTTATCAATTAGAAATTGAGACAGACGTTCAAGTCATGTACTCATTCGCAAGTGCAAAACCGATATTTTTCCAAATTCATGATTGCCTTACCACCATGGTAACTTGTAACCAATCAGTTTCCTTACTTTAGATACGAAGTTTGTGACAGAGTTTCTGTCCCGTACCAAGATGGCAGACCTGTAGACGTGTGAAATGAGAGAGACCCAACGTTATACCATTGTAAACTGCAAACCTTCCTCAATGCTTTTTCATAAACATATAGAAATATAACAGTTTTTTTGAATCTGTATACAAGTGTCATGTCTAAAGAATTATCAATTTGAGGTATTTGAACGAAATAACAAATCCGAACTATGAAAGTGTAAAGAGGTCGAGGAGTCAGGCGAGGTTTGAGGTTCTCACAACGACAAGGATGAAGATAACTGTCTTCTGGCATGCTTCTCCATTTTGTCCAAGTGAAACTTTTGTCAATTTGTATCGTATTAAACGACTCAACACGCCAGAAGACGTATTCCAGAAATTAGAGTTTTACGCTTGTCAGCTCACGCTACGGCCGCTTTGTCCCTATGAGAACCCCCACTGTTCCCTAAACCTGAGGCAGGACGTGTCTGTTTTTACGCCTTTGTCGGAAATCGAAACCCGGCCTCCCAGTTAGTAGCAGTTATCCTAAATTGTTGATCGTGCTGGCAGCCAATATTTGCGTTGGATGCTGCTCGCAGCCCGTAGGTTGTATTTTTCATCATGGCTGCTGTCAGTCAGCCATAAGATGTGTTGCCAAGGTGATTCGTGAAAAACACGAAGAGAGAAAAGGCGGGGACAGATGTGTGTATTAGTGAACAAACAGACAGAATGAACTCGTAAGTTGCACTTTAGTGATTAAAGTAAACACACTTACGAAAAAATATGGAAACTAAGAGCATTAATGTGTAACAAGTAACATCTTGTTATTTACAATTCGTTTTATGGTTATATTATTTATATTGCTTATTTGCGAACCGGTCATAAGCCTCACTGTCGGAAAAGAAAAATATATAGAAAAATAGGCGTTCTTTACTTGTCTCTTGTATTCTCAAGAGCGTGTCGCGTTTTATTATATCCCTTTTTAGTAAACAACATTCTTCACTGACAAGGGCCGGGCATTGTCTCCCGTCTTCAGTACCACAACATTTTAACTTGTTCAAAATTTAATTTAAATCCTCTGGTATCGTATTTATCATCTTGAAAGCTTACGGAGAAGCAAGATAGAGGGAGACGGAAGGAGGCGGTCGTTACGTTCTTCTCTTCAGATAGATGCCTTTTCGCTCTGCGCTCCTCTTCCATAATTTATATTCTGGTGCAGGCATGCAGAGCCTTACTTGCTCACAACTCATAAAAGCTTTATCCAAGAAGAATCTTAAAGCTCGCGCATCTAGCTTCTTTTATAACTTTTTCGATATTTCATTGTGGCGCCCCAAACTCCACCCTCATCCCCAGATACAGGGGCCAAGCAACCAGGTCCCATTAATCTTAAACACGCCACCCTTAGTCCTTGTTCCATCGCCACCGTCCTAGTGCGCACCCTGGTCCCTTACAGGGGAGGAGGCTGACTGTACTGACGACGTAAGGACCATCATTGTCGCTTGTAAACAGGATCTGGCAGGGTATGTATGAGGGTTGCGGAAAATCATGTCAGTATGCCGGATGTGAGAATTCAATTATAAGTACTATTATTAAATCGCAAGATGCAAGTACTTATCTAAATTCTGCTGATAGGATATGTTTGAAATCTAAACTAGAAATGGCGTCTCGTATGTTTAATATTAAATCCGTCTTCAGTGTTCTGTACCTCGTTGTTGCTAGTAGACCGTCCAAGACGTGGTACCCAGAGCGATCTGGTTGGTGCTTATAATTAGAGCCTGTTCCACCATGCGACACTACAGTGGTAATTAATAATAATATTAATATTATTATTTATTTACTGCAATTGGGTTTGTACCCGGTGGCAGTGGTCCTTACATGATGCCAAATAATTTCCGTTTTAGCATTCGAATTTAATGACATGATTAATATAAGATGATAAAGTTGCGTCATATTGTGATAAATATATATTTGTTTAAATCTTGTCAGTCTAATCACAATAAAATTCTTATTAAATATTAAAATATTACTATAATTAACATTTAAATATTTAAAAATATATTAAATGATGTTCTCTATCGAAATGTTCGATTTACATTAGATCATCATTTAATATATTTTAAATATTTAAATGTTAATTATAGTAATATTTTAATATTTAATAGGAATTTTATTGTGATTAGACTGACAAGATTTAAACAAATGATTAATATAATAATTCAACGTTTGTTTCTTTACGTGCACAATATTTCATGTTTCAGTTGAATTATAAAAATTCCCTCTCACTGCAAAAATTGTGTGTTGGTAGCCCAAATAGTCTCACCGTTTTGCACCAGGTATAAAATACTACAGATCTACACTACGTTATTTCTTTCAGACGTTTTAAACACTACGTTTAATTAATATAAAATAATATCCATTAACGTTTAAGAACAATAGGCTTACTACATTAAAGATAGTAACTCTTTCATTAGTTGCTACAGAAAATTAAAAAAAACAAAAAAAACAATCCAGTTCATTGCTAACAGCAAGAATTCTGGCTTAGCTGTACGCATTATCAAATTGGAAGCTATAAAATAAGTTAACAAAAGAACGTACATAATCTTATTTGTTTTAAATGCTTCTGAGTGTGAAGGGAGGCTGTCGGATATTGTAAATCTTCGTCATGAAAGTCAGTTTCAAACGTTCTTTCTATCTGTGAAGCAAAGAGAGAGATACGTAAGGGATAATCAGAGACACTACAATTGGTACGAGAATTATACACAATTTACTGACTCTGAAGATTCCCAGGCAATACCCGCTCGTCCTTCCAGTACGGTAGTATATGAAAGTGATGTCATTGGAAATTATTAAATTCTGTGGCCAGGCATCAGTAGCCCCTCCAAATCTTTGTTACTAATGAAGGCAATTAATTACAAGTATTTTGAAAGGAGGATAATTAATGTAGTGGGCTGAAATTTTGATATTACATTCGGAGGGTGCATCTGAAGCATGCGAGTTCATCATATATCAGAATATTTATTCGTCCCCAGTAATTGAATGTACATGAATTTAGATTAATATTAAACGTGTTTAGAAGGTTTTAGGGAGCTAATATCGTTTAATTTTAACCAAAGCTATCACTTAGGCCATATAAGAACATTCTACATATCTTTTGTTTGTTATATAATTATCACTACTTACAAGTGCATATTGCATGATCATGGTATTTGTAGTCCTTGAAGTCAGCGAGTGTATGTAACTAATGTATATAAAAAAGAATTAAAAATGTACTCACTACTGACATGTCGACCGTGCGGTAACGTGTCTGATTGGACTCCGGACGGAGGTATCCGGGTCGAATAGGCTTCTTTCCTTTCTGCTACAATAATTTGCCTTTTATTGATATTAATTCTTAAGCGTTGACTTCTTTTTCGAGTCTGCGTCAGGTTGTGACTTTGTTTTAAAAATGCATTAAAATAATACTTAATGCAATTATGCGTTATAAACTTTACCAGATGTCACTTAATATATAATAATTATGATGCCAAAATTATACTAACATTTATTTACTTACAGAAATGACATCTACTGGCATGATACTAGAATGAGTCTTGTTGCAATTACATAGAATGATACTTTATGGAATTTATTTTTTATTCTGTTTTATCTTATACCAACCGTTCTTCAGTGCCTGAGCATCTGCGGGTCCCAACTTTTCGTTGGCTTTGATCTATTAGACATTCGGTAGGACTCCTTGGACGAGGGATCGGTTCGTCGCAAGGCCTCTACTTGTACACAGGACAGCACAACATAGAATAACGCGGACAAACATCCGTGGCTTGAGTGGGATTCGAACCCACGCTCACAGTGACCGCGCGGCCACTGTGACGGCACTTCATGGAATAATTCTAAATATTACACTGAATTGAATTGCTTTCACAACCATAATACTATGTTATTTTATAGAATTACTGAACCACCTTCTGTGACAATCTAACCGCTCCATTTGTTAATTATTTCTGAAGATTTCGTCTTACAAAAACGTTTCCTTCATTATATATTTTTGTGTAACACAGTTACGATTATAGTAGACGAAGAACATATGTCAACACCACGATATCAACACTACTGTAGTCATTCACTCAACTGTTTGTTTGATCATATCGATGGTCATTTCCGCAGCATATTTATGAAACAGACATTTCGGGGTCTGCGTAAGGATTCTGAATTACTTAAAAACCAATCTTAATTACAGACGTTTTAATTTCAGGATTTTTCCAATAAGAAAAACCATTATAATTAGTTTGACTTCCGTACTATATATCTGATTTTATTTTTATTTAGTGTTCTGTCTGACGACAGGTCCATATGAACAGGATCCTTCCATCCTTTTCTCGGACTGGGACCTGTTCATATACGTTCTTGGCAGATGATCCAGAAGTGGTTTGCCATTGCCTTCTTCTGTGTGTGAATGGAGTAATTGTTGGGATGCCACGGAGGAAAACTCCGTGTTGCCTAGACCACGGCCTTGCCCAACACAAGCTATAAATTCGGGCACCGCCGGGAATCGAACCCGAGACCCCAGGATTACAAGGCTAGCGTTCTAACCGCTAGACCACCGTGGCACGGTATATATCTGATACCAATACATTTTAAATTTGTAGTTCTAATTTAATACGAGGAAAATTAAATTCACAAATAAGAATGTGAAATTTTATACCTGTGTATATAATTTGTTTCGTACCACAGAACACGTAAAAACAGACTGAACTAAAAAGTGTCCTACTCTATCGGCAATGCAAAGAAGTACGAACAATCGGGATTTGGTTATTTATCCCCGAGTTGTGAATTCCCAGTCATTAGCGGAATCATGTGATGTCGCCATAAACCAGTCAGACACCTCGCCCACACGCGGGTCACTGACCCCAGGGAACCCTGATGTCACTGATAATATTCACAAAATTAAAAGGTCAAATTACGGCTACATCAGCAGAATTTTTATACTAATTATACAATTCCTTACTTTTATTTTGTTTGAATACATAAAATGTTATATATTAGTCTGTGTTATTTTATTAATTTTTACTGGAGGTCACTGGTGTATCAATTTAAAGATATTTATGTTTTATTTTATAACATAGTTCTTTCGACCTAGCCTAATAAATTTAGCTGAACTCCTATCGAAGAAACTGAAGTATACCAATGTTATAAAGTCGTATTCTTTATCAGAATGGACTTCGTAATCATACTTCATATTTAGGAGATCCAAAATTTAAATTTCGGCTAGGAGACCGGATAAATAGAGTGAGGTTGTTAGTGATTCCCCTCAATGCCTCTAGTAAAATTATGTTTTAATTAAATAAATTATATATTAATTAATCTTATTAACTACCAGATTCACGTAGCATAATACTTAATTTATTCTCTTTGCAAATTCCGAAGTTTTAACAAGGGAATTTCTAAAGAACGGAACTAAACAAAGATGGAAATGCGTGCTGGATTTTAATTTAAGCTCATTTCTTCAGTTACTGAGAAGTAGACCTCTTTGTCAGAACGCAGACTGTAATATTCACCAGCATCTGAGTGGATCAGGGAACGTAACAATAATGTGTATTAAATACTTGGTATAAGCACTAAGATATTTTTTTTACGAAGTTGAGAAACCAATCAGAGCCATTGCTTTATATGGGGAAGAGCGAGGCCATTGAAGGCGCAGAGAAAAGCTGAATGTCGAAGTTAACAAACGATGACAATGCAACAGCAACTCCATGTCATTACGATAATGCGTCGAGTAAAAAGAAAGGAAAAGAAGAAAAAACGAAGACAGAACAGAGGAAAGAAAGAAGATAAGAAAAGCTTGTGCTACTTCGTATGGTTTTGTGTTACAAAATGGACTGTAATGGCAACAAATACTTTATTTTTCATCACAGATGGCATTATTACAGAGACTTGGGCTGGTTGCAAATGAATGGCGCACGAGAATACACGTGAAAATCAGGCAACATCACACTACGATTCAGGGTTATACAAACTTTCTTGTCGCTTACGTGCAAGAGATTTTAAGACACGCTGTCTTGATTACATTCTAAACATGAAAACATTGTTAAATACAACAGAAACTTAACATCGATAATACTTCTGGAAGGATGACCTTATATAGGAGACGGAATTATGCATGTAGAATGGATGAAATTACGTGACTGAACAAATTGTAGAGAGAGAAGAGAAAGGAGAATCTGAGGAGAAACTGAAAAGAATGTTTTAAAGAAAAATACGATTTGTTTTCTGAAGGACAATAAACACTTTAAAACGTTGATCGTTTCAATATCTCGCACTTTTTATGTTATTAGATAATGGAAAAATATGAACACAAATTTGTATTACCTGTTTAATTACAAGTAGTCTAATAACATATCAGTCATAATTAATAGGTTATGTGCGCCAGTGTTTTTGATCAACTTCGTCGAAGGCCTATATCGTGTCGTTTATGAGACAATTAAATTCCTTTCCCTCTTTATCTTTCCATTATCTCTGTCTGGCGGTTGCTAGACTATATATATATATATATATATATATATATATATATATATAAATAAAGTTCTGTAAGCATTTTCATATAACTGAAACTGTAAGCGAATAGAAGCATCCACACATTTTTACGCCGTTCATTCTAAAGCCACAGTCGCCCTGATGTTGGGAAATATGAAATGTCATTAGTGTTTGTCATATTATTATTTATTTAGTGTTCTGTCTGACGACAGGTCCATATGAACAGGATCCTTCCATCCTTTTCTCGGACTGGGACCTGTTCATATACGTTCTTGGCAGATGATCCAGAAGTGGTTTGCCATTGCCTTCTTCTGTGTGTGAATGGAGTAATTGTTGGGATGCCACGGAGAAACCGGGGAAGCCCCCGGAGAAAAACTCCGTGTTGCCTAGACCACAGCCTTGCCCAATACAAGTTATAAATTCTGGCACCGCCGGGAATCGAACCCGAGACCCCAGGATTACAAGGCCAGCGTTCTAACCGCTATACCACCGTGGAGGTTTGTCATATAAAACTGCCTTATTAATGCAGTGTAAAAAATCGATTACAGACTCCTTAAATAGTAAAGTTGTTCACATAATTTGTTATGAAATACAAAAATATGTTATTGTCTAAATATATATTAGTTAAATCACCATTTATTGTAACAAACATCTAAACTTATTCCCCTTCTTCTAATTAATATAACTGTGAGTTATATTCGTGTGTATTTTAGTAAGGAATGGCTTACATTGGAACTGGTCATAACAAATGCATTTCCAGTACTAATACGAGGGTCGCTCATTAAGTAATGCCCCACATTTTTTTTCTCAGCCAATAATGAAGATAGAAAAGTGTACTTTTACATGCTTGAGATTTGATGTTTCTCGCGTTCGTGTACGGAGTTTCAAATGATTCCAACCGATGGCGGAGCTGTAGTGAACTGTTAAAATGGCGTCTGTGAACGACTCTCGTTACAAGCAACGAGCTGTAATTGAATTCTTTTTTGCTGAAAAAGAAACTGTGGTGAACATTCATAAACGTTTGTGTGCTGTGTATGGAAGCTGTGCAGTCGATAGGAGCACCGTTGGTCGCTGGGCTAAGAGAGTTAAAGCTTCAGGAAGTGAAGAAACCGAGCTCCATGATCTGCCGCGCTCTGGGCGTCCTGCCACAGCCACCACTCCAGACATGTTGAACCGCGCGGATGCCATTATTCGTGAGGATCGGCGCGTCACAACTCGACAATTGGCCCAACAGCTTTCAGTCAGCAATGGAAGTGTAATCGCAATTATCCGGGCTCTTGCATATTCGAAGGTGTGCGCAAGATGGGTTCCACGAAGTCTCACAGCAGACCGCAGGATTCAAAGGAAAACAATTTCTTCTGAATTGTTGGAAGCGTTTTGATGCTGAGGGATCATTACAGGTGACGAAACCTGGATACACCACTTTGAGCCGGAGACAAAAAGGCAGTCAATGGAGTGGATTCACCCTCAATCACCGAGAAAGAAGAAATTCAAGACAACTCCCTCCGCCGGAAAAGTCATGATGACTGTCTTTTGAGACAGTGATGGGTTCATTCTTGTGGATGTAATGCCAAGAGGTGCGAGACGCGTACATCGGGACCCTGAAACCCTCAAGAAGCGTTTCCGACGAGTTCGGCCTCACAAGCATCCAGCAGAAATTTTGCTCCTGCACGACAATGCACGCCCTCACACAAGTCCGAGAACCCGGGAAGAAATCACCAAATTGGGTTGGACGGTGCTGCCCCATCCACCCTCCGACTTTCATCTCTTTGGGCCACTCAAAGATGCTATCCGCGGAACAAGATTTGAAGATGACGAGAGCGTGATTCAAGCAGTGAGGACATGGCTACGTGCACAGGACAAGAGCTGGTACCGGCAAGGCATGCACGCACTTGTTCCACGATGGCGTAAAGCCGTACAAGTTGATGGGGACTATGTGGAAAAATAGTATGTGTAAGGGAAACATTGATTTATATTGTCACCAAATTTCAGCCATCTTGAATAAATATATTCTGAGGAAAAAAATGTGGGGCATTACTTAATGAGCGACCCTCTATCTTAAATTTCTAGTTGTTTTAAGAGGACTGTTATCTGTTATAAACTCGAGGTTTAATACATAAAGTGATCTATGCCTGTCAGTTTTTCGCCATTACTCAGCACCGTTTAATGCATAAAGCGATAAATTTTAATAATTCCGTATTTGTTTCTTGCAGTAGAAATACTGATTTTATGTGATATTTACTAACTATTACAGTTCACATTGTTTATGATTTTTATTATAAACCACACAGAAGATTAATAGAACATGAGTTATACTACACTTATTTATAGGCATTAAGTAAGTTATTACAGGCCGCATGGACCTACTCCGTAAGAGTATTAAGAGGAGAAAAAGTAAGGTTTTATTAAATATGTGTAACATATGAAATCATTTTAAATACTTCTTAATAAAATGATTAATGTATAAAAGATTAATATAAATATAGCTACTTAGCTATTTGAAAACAAGAAGACAGCGGGGTTAGTAAGCGAGATATGTGATAATAATTTATACAAAAATTTAAACGTGCATGAAATTACAAAATAAAAATTATGATTCCTAAATCTTCTCAGCAAATACGTGTTATATGTCCAAGGAACAGAAGTTTTCTTGAGACGTTTTCGGACATGCTGTTGGACTTTTGAGAAAGTATAAATAATATATAGACCCAGGATAATTACCATAATCGGCATTCTGACTGACTAAATACTGGAAGACCGTGATTCAAATCCCGGCAGGGCATGTACTTTCTGTCTTCTCCATCACGTCCAGACCGGCTCCGGGGCTAATCAACCTTCTGTTCAATGAGTACATGGTTCCTTTCCCTGGAGAATAAACTGACAATTCATATTTTTCTGGTGTCAAGATTATTGCGTGTAATTACAACCCCAATCCTCTATACGTCTTAACGACTAGGTGTTAAATTAAAATCGATTCAATTGAACTAAAATTAATTCTCCGAAATATTTTCATAAATCTATATCATGGTCACCCCTGAGAAAACGGGCTGTAGTCCGTATCTGTCCTTTTAGCTCAGGGACGAGGTGCCCTTTCTTCTAGCTATTATGTCCGGATTTCAAATCCACTGCACGACTTTGACAAATCAAAAGCACTTCTCTTTATTTTTATACGTAGAGTTCTTTCTCTCTCCATCTTTCCATTCTATAGAAAATAAAAAATGCGAGTATAAAGGATGGGACTTGTGAGTGACAAAACAATAGACTGTTATTCTAACGTACAATACCTTTTATCGGGACCACTCTCCCTGCAGTCACCTACCCCTGCACCCCCACTGCCTTCACCACGGTTGGGCCACGACTGGAAGAACGGGGCCCCGTGATAAAGCTTGAAGGGTATTTGGGAGGGGGGGGGTGCTCTATATTGTAAAGACAACTCCCCAGATCTACGTTTCTCTACCCTAACAATTCACCCCTTCTATGACTATATTCCTTGAATACCCCTTTAACAAAACTGACTATAAGCAACTAAGGAAATCTATGAGAAAAAGAGATATTGTTACGGAGCTATGGTTCATTATATAGCCAAGTTTTGAAGAAATGGGCGTTGGTATTAGCCCCAGCCCGAACACTTCATTCTCTTATGTAGGTCATATAACTGTAGGTACGTCATGTGTACTTTCAGGCCGATTCATGAACGTTTAAAGATGCCATATTCTTTGTTCCATTGAGGTGTTTTTAGAAACTCGACTGCACAGAGGAGGAAGTTTGTAAGAATCTACAAAATATAAAATTAGCTAATATTCTGTGAGATGACAAGAATTTGTATCTTTCACCGAACATTCTTATGCTGATCGTCTGAAACAGGATGCGATGGACGAGGCATGTACGAGGTGCGATCGGAAAGTTTCGAGACTGTGTCAATAGAGGGCGAACCGGATGTAGTACGAGCTTCTGCCGCTAGGGCGTGCGGCCTACATTCATAGTGAATCAGTGTGCCAGCCGGCATCATCGAATTAGCATTTGTTTCTTAGTTACGGGCGTTTTGGTAGTGCATTACACCGACCCTCCTGCGATTTCGGAATGGCGTGTGCATCAAATTTTGCCAAAGACTCGCCAAAACGGCTACGGAAACCTATGAAATGCTAAAGCAAGCATTTGGGGAGTCCGCAATGGGTCGTGCACAAACTTTTGTGTGGCATTCACGTTTTAAAAATGGCCGAACCTCTGTCGATGATGACGAGCGTTCTGGACGACCATCTTCGAGCACAACGCCCGAAAATGTTACGAAGATTCGGCAGGCCATTCACGAAGATCGACGTCGTACCATCAACGACTTGTGCGACATTGTTGGGATAGGCTATGGGACCTGTCAGCTGATTCTAAAGGAATAACTCCACATGCGACGCATCCTGTCTGAGGACCAGAAGCAGAATCGACTTCTCGTTTGTCAGGAGCTCAAAGATCTTGCAAGAACCGACCCCAACTTCCTTTCTAAGCTCCGTGTGACTTCTTCCTCTTCCCAAAGATGAAAATTCAGCTAAAGGGAAGGAGATTTGAGACGATAGAAGAGATTCAGGCAGAATCGCAGATGGTGCTTGACAGGCTGACAAAGAAAGATTTCCAGGGATGCTTCCAGGCTTGGCAGCGGCGCTGGGATCATTGTGTTCACTCCCAGGGGAACTACTTCGAGGGTGATGGATGAATTTAATACCTGAGATAAGTGTACGGGTTTTTATAGGCGCAGTCTTGAAACTTTCTGATCGCACCTCCTAGCACGCCTGGATAGTATAATAAGTTCGTACAAAATCGCACTCGATAAGACGGGAGGAAAATAAGTTTCAGATGGCATTCGTCTGTTTCAGGTTAAGGTCCAGAGGTGGGCTGTTGTGAACACGGCAATGAACGCTCTGGTTACATTAAAGACGGGAAATTTTTTGACAAGCTGAGCGACTATAAGGTGTTCTTTACTCTTAGTGTAAGCGAATAACATCTTATGGCCCTGTTCTGTCCCCCTGTCTATCGCGACTTTCATACTGCCATCTATTAATAGCCACACAAACAACAATTTGATGATGATTACCTGATTATAACAATAATGGTGATTATTAAATTAATATTTGATTAAATTATGATTACATGATTATGGTTATGATGGAATGTGATGCACCAATGAAAGTGATGGAAATGATAATTTCGATAATTATTATTTGATGATAGTATTAATAATGGTTTGAGAGATTATTTGAAAATAATGATTATTAACGGTAATGACAATAACAATGATTTTTAAATTATTACTTGATTATGAAGATAGTTATGATTATTAAATGAATATTATTAGATTATGATTTTATGATGATCATTTGACGAAAATCTGTACCCTGCTCAGTAGACCTTTCCATTCTCGTTAGCTATTCAAGAAAGACTCAACACTCTAGAGTTAGTGAGTCTGTAGGAATAATGTATGGAAAATGTTCCTTTAAGATCGAATCTGCCGCAAATTTTTAATCACATCCTTTAAAAAAATGTTTCAAGATGGCTGTCTTCTGTGCTGCTACGCCGTGTAGTCTGGCAACAACCCAGAGGAGTCGTCTTAAGGCTCAAATTCTACTAAAATGTTTCAAGGATATGAACATATGATATGAAAGAAGAATCATACACTGAACACTGTAATAAGTCTGAGAATGATACAATTTTATCGTCTACTTTTAATATGTAGGTCAGATAAAACAGCATTTATAGCTTATACTTTAAATGAAAATAATCCATTAAATATAACCTGTTTAAACTGAAACCAAAGTTTTTTATAAAATTTATCCGATGCCAAAGACACAGAGTAAAGACCAATGTGAAACTGCACGTATCTTTAATTTGTAGAAACTGTCCAGAACGCACCTGGAAAGGAAACGCAACCAGTCTAAATGTAATATACATGAAGAGGCAATGTCTTGGTCGTACCATTACTCAGGCGGCTAAATGCTGGTTTCTTGCAGTGGAAATTCGGGTTCAATCTCTGGTGATTTGAAGTTTGATTCGTGGTGGACAAAATGACACTCGAACAGGGATTTTTCCGAGGTCTTTGGTGTCGCCGTTGCGCCATCCTCATCTGTCACCGCCTCACGAGGCGTGCGATAGCCTTGACCAAAAAGCACGTCGCCGTGCCATCGGTCGCCAGCAAGGGGCTTCGTCTGTGACCGGTTTCGGAGTAAAAGTTTACATTTGTGTATTGTCTTGTGTTCATGTGATATAATTTTGCTAAGTGCCGTGTGAAAAGGGACTTGCCTGGCACAGATGATAAAGAATACTTTGACAAACATGGAAAATTAATAAAGAAAAGGAATGAGAAGAGAGAAGGAAGTAATTGAAAAAAAATAGAAACATGGAAATAAATAAAGAATGGAAAAAGAAGGTAATAAGACTGAAAGGAGGTAAGGATACAAAAAATTTTGAAAGATAGAAAGAAAGACATGGTTTAAAATTTTAAAGTATGAGAATTTCTTAAAACAGATTGCTCAGAGGGAAGACGTAGCACCCCTCCTCCATCCGGGGAAGTGCATTGATTTTTTTAGGGAGGGGGGACTATTGGTTTAATTATAATATTATTAATTACTATGAAAGAATACTACATTAAATTGCAAACATACAATTTAATATAAGTAGGCTACTTCGTAGATATGTAAGACTTGAGGTTTTCACAGCGGTGAGTATGAAGATTTCCGTCTTCTGGGTTGTTGCGCTGTGTAGTCTGGTCGATGTTAACCAATGTTTCAGAGGTCATACTGCCTCCATCATCAGGGCGATGAGTATGAAGATTTCCATCTTCTGGGTTGTTGCGCTGTGTAGTCTGGTCGATGTTAACCAACGTTTCAGAGGTCATACTGCCTCCATAATCAGGGCGATGAATGAGTATGAAGTTTTCTGTCTTCTGGGTTGTTGCGCTGTGTAGTCTGGTCGATGTTAACCAACGTTTCAGAGGTCATACTGCCTCCGTCATCAGGGTGACCTCTGAAACGTTGGTTAACATCAACCAGACTACACAGTGCAACAACCCAGAAGACGGAAATCTACTTCGTAGATACTTATGAATTTAATTAGTAATTGTTTCTTGACATTAAAAATCATTTTTATAAGTTGGAGGCCATAGATTTTATTATTAGCATCAAGGGAGCTCAGCCTTAAAGACCAATAAATGAAGCTACTTATTTATTATTGCTGAATAATAGTTATTTATAAATTGCGTGGTATATTGATTTTACAGAAATGTAATGTAAATGTAGCCATGTTGTTTGTTTATCTGCACAATGGACACGGTTGAAAACCGACCTGTAATAAGCGTGAATGTAATTGATTGTGATTTGTTCGGCTTATTTATACACTCACATATAGCTATTTGTCCGTAACAACGAGTGATTGAGTTACTTTATAAATACAAAAGAGAGCAGGTAAATTCACATGTGTAATTACGATTTCAACAAGGTCATTTGCAAAGAACTGTAGCAGAAACTCCTGACTGGAAGCACATGTATGCTTTATTACGGATTGATATTCTTGCTTCAGTTTCATCTACTGCAGACGCGGACAATCGGCCTATTTGTTGTGTTCCTTGGCGACGCCTCAAGTTCCGGGTCGAAGAAACAGCCTTCATAAATGCGAATTGTGAATTAGTAGTCGTGGACAACTGACAATAAGTGGTTCTTCAGCTGTGGTTTTGGCGGGTGTTCTAACAGCACTCCACCATAAGAAATAAATATATTACGAAATGTTACGCAGAACCATGGGTTCGTCCCTCAGAGTAGGAACTGATGGCGAGCTCTTGTGAGCACGGTAATGAACTTGGAAGACGCAGACAACAAGCACTGTGAAACGTCGTTAAGTTCTACCAGACCATACTGTGAACCTATTCAGAAGATTTATGATTTATTTCATATTTGTAATTAATTAATTATTCTTGACGGTCTAATCACAATTTAAAATTTAAAATTAAAATTAAGATAATTAAAATATCATGTGATGTTCCTATCGAAACATTCGATTTACATTTAGAACATCTTTTTCTTACGACATGTTTCGGTTCTTAAATGAACCATCTTCAGGTGTATAATAATTAATTAAAATTATATAAACTTAAAACTTAATCATAATTTCTTATATGCAACTTTTTTATAGTTTTTTATCAGTTAATAGTGATGTTCACTTCCAGAGAATAATTAATTAAATATATATTTTCACAATATGACGCAACTATACCATCTTATTCATATTTGTAATTATTGTGTTATATGATATTCACTTCCATATTTTATCTCCTTTTCAGATATCTTCAGGCAGTTGTGTGAAGAACAAATAAAATATCATTTCAGAGCATAAATGACATATAGTTGTAGCCCAATTGACAGTGCATGTATACATAGATCAAAGAGAGACCTTTTTTTCAACAAACCTTCCAGTCAGCACCCTTTAATTTTCTATAAATTTATAATAAACGATAATTGATTTTGACGCTAACGTAAGTTTCGTGAAATATTATAATAACATGTAGGCCGTATGTGATTCGTATCTCCATACCGAGATTGGAAAATTTTGTCGTCCGTATTGGCGATGATTCCTCCGTGGGGTTTGTTTTAATCAGAGTTCCACATGCTTGCATGTTCTGGTACACCAAGCAATCCTCCCCTCATTATGAACACCAAAATATTAGAGGGGTTGGTTCAGTCTTCTATTGAAATCTCTTCCGTTGAAAAGAACGCAACAAGGGAATTCGTCCTATTCATTTAGAGTTTGAAAACAATCAACAAGGCAGCTTGGCCCCTAGAGGGGGCTCGGGTTAGGGTTGGCGTAATGCCTGCCATTTGGGTGATTAACCCCGTGTGTCTGTCACAAGGATCGGGATTAATATGGACGGTGATTGAACTTGGGCCGGGTGAAACATCGGGGTAATAATAAAGGGCGTGGTGAGCCCAAGGACAAATAAACTTCTTGTTTCCTCATCAGTCAATATGGCTGTTACTCACAATTCATTGCCTTTTGTTTCTTTTCGTAATTGCTATTAATGTTTCTATATTAAATTTAGAAGTCGTCGGACGGTGTGTATTTTAGACCAGATATCATGTTTTCTAGTTACCCTCGCGCAACCAAAATTTGTGTCCGATTCGGTGGAGTATTTTTTTTTTTATTTAGTGTTCTGTCTGACGACAGGTCCATATGAACAGGATCCTTCCATCCTTTTCTCGGACTGGGACCTGTTCATATACGTTCTTGGCAGATGATCCAGAAGTGGTTTGCCATTGCCTTCTTCTGTGTGTGAATGGGATGCCACGGAGAAACCGGGGAAGCCCCCGGAGGAAAACTCCGTGTTGCCTAGACCACGGCCTTGCCCAACACATGTTATAAATTCGGGCACCGCCGGGAATCGAACCCGAGACCCCAGGATTACAAGGCCAGCGTTCTAACCGCTAGACTATTTATTTATTTAGTGTTCTGTCTGACGACAGGTCCATATGAACAGGATCCTTCCATCCTTTTCTCGGACTGGGACCTGTTCATATACGTTCTTGGCAGATGATCCAGAAGTGGTTTGCCATTGCCTTCTTCTGTGTGTGAATGGGATGCCACGGAGAAACCGGGGAAGCCCCCGGAGGAAAACTCCGTGTTGCCTAGACCACGGCCTTGCCCAACACAAGTTATAAAATCGGGCACCGCCGGGAATCGAACCTGAGACCCCAGGATTACAAGGCCAGCGTTCTAACCGCTAGACAACCTCATCTTATTATTATTTAGTGTTCTGTCTGACGACAGGTCCATATGAACAGAATCCTTCCATCCTTTTCTCGGACTGGGACCTGTTCATATACGTTCTTGGCAGATGATCCAGAAGTGGTTTGCCATTGCCTTCTTCTGTGTGTGAATATAGTAATTGTTGGGATGCCACGGAGGAAAACTCCGTGTTGCCTAGACCACGGCCTTGCCCAACACAAGTTATAAATTCGAACACCGCCGGGAATCGAACCCGAGACCCCAGGATTACAAGGCCTGCGTTCTAACCGCTAGACCACCGTGGCGGTTCGGTGGAGTATAATAAAAATAAATTCGATATCCACGGATTTTTTGCATTTTTTGAAATTCAAAGCAAAGCTGGAAATGTGGACGTCTTTTCGTAAATTCTGTGTTCCGTCATCACATCATGATCATTCATTGCGTTTTGTGATGGCTAGAGTGTGTGTGTAACCTGGCGAAAACATAATTCTCAAAGATGAAACACTGAAATATATGTTTTGAAGCGTTCGCAGCGACGTAACTCAATAAAATTTTCTCGGGCGATCAGTCACTTCAAGTGATGTCATCAGAACCCTGACGATGGGGACAGAGATGGTCCCTGAAACTTCGGTTGCGTCTTTTAATCATTTGACGACGCTGATCGCCCGAGAAACTTTTATTAAAAATTATATATTTGTCTATTAGAATGCTATTATGTAATAGATTCATTAGACATGTTAATTTACGACTTAAAGTATGTGTTAAGTTGCTTTGTTGTGGTACAAAGCTAACTGACTAAAGGAATCTCCATAATAAACAGACTTAAAACCGAAGATATAACACATATATACATTAATGGCACAAATGAAAAAGCATGTCAAGCAAAGGGTATTATTAATTATGTCATACATAAGTAGTCTGCATCGGATACAGTAACCTACCTGTAAATATATTCGGACATGAATACAGTTGTCTTCTGGGTTGTTGCGCTGTGTAGTCTGGTCGATGTTTACCAACGTTTCAGAGGTCATACTGCCTCCGTCATCAGAGTATGAAGATTTCTGTCTTCTGGATTGTTGCGCTGTGTAGTCTGGTAGATGTTTACCAACGTTTCAGAGGTCATACTGCCTCCGTCATCAGGGTATGAAGATTTCTGTCTTCTGGGTTGTTGCGCTGTGTAGTCTGGTAGATGTTTACCTACGTTTCTGAGGTCATACTGCCTCCGTCATGGGAACATTGTTCTCAATGGAGTAATAGTAGGTATTTTCAGTGCTCAATGACTGAAGAAGAATTATTGTTATCGTGTGTCTGTTAAAGGAAGTGAACATTTGTACAAATATGAAGCGAGTAGTTGTATATTTGGCAGCGTGTAAGAGTTCGTCTGCTCCTATAAATCACACGTTTAATCGAATATATCTAATTCATCCACCCAGCGTCTTTGTCTGTAACTGTCTGTGCTGTGGGAACAATTGATGGTCGGCGTAGAACGCTGTAGTAACAAGATACCACGTTCTCACGGCGGCATGTTTAAAGATAGCTGTGTTCTGCGTTGTTACGTCGACGTTTCAGAGACATCAAATACCTCTGAAACGTCGATAAACGTCCATCAGACTACACGGCGCAACAACCCAGAAGACCGCCAGACTTTTGTGACTTCATGAACTTCAATGGCTTGAAACTTAACTAGCCATCGGGAGACAAATTTCTATGTGCAAGTCACACACTGCTCAATATTTGTCACTCTACATGACGTCACATGCAAATGTGAAGGCTACGCGTTCTGTTATGTCAGATAATTTTTTCATTATAAAGTTAGGCCTATGTGGTTCTTACTGTTAGGTTTTTAATATCGTCGAATAAAATGGTAATATATCCAATGGTGATTAGCAGGTAAGGATTTAGGTTGTCGAGGTTTGTTTGAAAAAACACATATCTCAACTTACACATTGGGAAACTGAAGAAAATATATAAAATTTTCATTGAGTATAACTCGTACTGAGACCAATGTGCTAAATGGTAAGTCTCCTGAGTACAACTCTAGAAAGTTATTCCTTGCTTTGATCTTCGTAAAAATTATTTATACTTCAGTCACAAAGATTGGTCGTTTTGAAGATGTAAACTACGTGTAGACATTGTTTGTTTAGAAAGGCA
Source organism: Zootermopsis nevadensis (assembly GCF_977971745.1). Lineage (NCBI taxonomy): Eukaryota > Metazoa > Arthropoda > Insecta > Blattodea > Termopsidae > Zootermopsis > Zootermopsis nevadensis. The sequence continues at coordinate 4,862,471 of NW_028259153.1, read as the reverse complement.
CAGAAAATCTGTAAATTCTGATTTGCAAAACTCTAATATCACATAGGCCTACGAGATAATTAAGTTTAACATAAATATTTGCTAAGGATCTGACGGCATTTTTCAAATACTTTTTTCTCTAAATTAATTCTAAGATGTGTTTAGTCTCCATTGCATTCTTGAATGTCCCAATTCTGTATTTATTTTATTCAGAGTTTATCTGACAACGCTTTCAGTATCTCCACTGTGTGTCGTTGAAAGACACGATGATAAATAGTGAATGGGAAACATGTAGAAGAATACGGTCTAGGTATAATTTAAAATACTACCCCCTTATTTGTCTGAGGAAAACCACAAACAATTTCAGCCAGGATAGCCAGTTCCCGGGTCGACATCTAACCCGGGACCTCCCGAATACGAAGGAGAAGTGATATTCTCATGCCGTAAACCAGCTGACTCTGATATTGAAGAAGATGAAATCGTATTTATGCGTTGTCCTTATAGACGCACAGGGGCGTAGGGGGTGTTCTGGCTACTTGAGTCTCGTAAAAAGCAGGATAGAAGGCTGAATGGATTGAAGGAGGGTTAAGAACTCTTAAATCTGCACCACTCTCAGGAAGAACAAACTATGTCGCCAGAGCAAAAGAGTTGAAGATGACATACAAAATGGAAATTAAATAACTTTGTATTTCGCAATTGGAGTAGGCGTGCAATATGTTTGCTTAAAACATTAACACACTGGAAAGGCAGAACTGAATGAAAGTTAAGCGTCATTTTCCTCTGTGCCTCCATTAATATTTTAAGAAAACAAACCTATCTAATTATGGCTAATACGAAGCGCCCATTTAAAACGTGGCCCCAACTACCGCACATGAACTCCGTCTCAGAAGAGAGAGAGAGAGAGAGAGAGGGGGGGGGAGAGAAAAGATAAACGACGAAATGTGCAACAACAATGAATTATTACGGCCGTAGCTTATTGTTGCAGTTGATGTATTGCCTGAAGTCGGTACAGCCGTGATTCCAGCTTCTGCGCAGTTGTTGTGAGCAGCGGCTTAGCAACAATAGTGACCTTGACTCGTGTGTCACGTGGAAGGTTAGGAGTCTATTTCACGTTGGTTCACCTGCTTATGATTTAATTTTTCATTGTTTAATTAATTAATCTTGTCCGTCTAATCACAATTTAAAATTTAAAAATAAGATAATTAAAATATCATGTGATGCTCCTTATCGAAACATTCGATTTACATTTAGAACGTCTCTTTCTCACTACATGTTTCAGTTCTTAGATGAACCATCTTCATTGTTATTGATTGCATTTTGAATTTTGTGCTGTGTAAAAAAAGGTTAAAGCTGTCCCACTATACGCCATGTAGGCGCTTGGGGGGAGTGGAGGTATAGCTTCAACTCATTCTTAACCTGAAGGGGTGAGTGGTTAGCCCCGGCCGCGGCGTTGGATTGGGGGCTGGGTGGGCCCCAGAACCGTTCGGAACGCAGAGGTTAGAGGAGAAATCCTCTACCCCCGTCGGGAATCGAACCTCGGTTGTCCAGTCTATAGCCAGTCACTATACTAACAGTGCTACACCGGCTCTTTGTTTTTCATTTGACAATTCTATTTCATTTCCAAAAGGAATTTAACGCTAAGGACCATTGCGGGCTCATCAATATTCCTTAATGTTTCTTGTTTCTGAGAACAAAACTTTGTAGAAATTAACATAAACATTAAGTTGCAATGAATTCAGTTCTATCACCTTTCTGGCGCGGTAATTATTCCTCTGGGCCAAACTGTGTAAGGTACCAGTATTCCACACAGGTTTTAAGCAATGCGACGGTGACGTCTGTGTATTATGGATGCTGTGGGACTTAGTATGAAAATCTGACGTTAAAATAGACAAATATTTAAATTGTAAAAATGGGAACATTTATGAGAAGAACGGGTGCTTTCACAACTACTTTGAATACTGTTACATAACCACCAATTCGCCCACCCAGACCCCGACATACTCATATTAATAGCTGCTAAATTCTAAAAATTATAAGTGGTTCGATTTTTGGCATGTGCACGAATTCTTATCTTTTCCACGTGTTCCACATCGACATTGGGGCCACCCAGCCTCATCTGATATGGAGGATGACACTGAGCACTTAGAACCATGGCTGTCGATGTTATGAATGCGTGGAGCTATAATCCACTCCCCAACACGTCTTCGTGGCTTAAGCACAGAGAAAACTTTATTCTTAAAAAGAAGTGTAAATTTTATTTCGAGTACATACATACCTCGAATATATTGCGGGTTCGGTTCCAGACCAACGCAATAAAACGAGTCACACGAATTGTTAGGTTTCCCTGTGCATATAAAAGTTATGTTTACACTACACTGTAGTCTATTAATTATGCAATAGCATTATGTCTGAGAAAACAATGCGAGAACATTACGAGGATTACCAAAATGTGACACAGAGACACGAAATGAGGACATGCTGTTGGAAAAATGGCGCCGGTAGACTTGCTCGACGCAGGGATGCCACAGGCCTTCAATTTGTAAAAAAACGCAATATCTGCGAAGCGCAATAAAACGAGGTATGCCTGTGGCACGAAGGTCAAAATTCGTGCTCTAGTCACCTGCTGTTTTGGCTACATCGTAATAAGCATTCGTGTTTTGTAAGAACAGGGAACTTCTTGACAACCTAACCTAACCTAACCTAACCTAAACTAACCTAACCTAACCTAAGCTAACCTAAGCTAACCTAACCTAACCTAAACTAACCTAACTTAACCTAAGCTAACCTAACCTAACCTAACCTAACCTAAAATAAGCTAACCTAACCTAACCTAAACTAACCTAACCTAACCTAAGCTAACCTAACCTAACCTAACCTAACCTAAGCTAACCTAACCTAACCTAACCTAAGCTAACCTAACCTAACCTAACCTAACCTAACCTAAGCTAACCTAACCTAACCTAACCTAACCTAAGCTAACCTAAACCTAACCTAATCTAACCTAATCTAACCTAACCTAAGCTAACCTAACCTAAGCTAACCTAACCTAACCTAACCTAAACTAACCTAACCTAAGCTAACCTAACCTAACCTAACCTAAGCTAATCTAACCTAACCTAACCTAACCTAAGCTAACCTATGCTAACCTAATCTAACCTAATCTAACCTAACCGAAGCTAACCTAACCTAACCTAACCTAACCTAACCTAACCTAACCTAACTCACACTTTCATAACGGGGATCTGAAAACTACAGTTAATTACTGGATTGACTTAATCGGTTTTTGGCCTAGACGTTATCGATGGGATATTAAATACACTAATATTCCCTGCAGAAGTTACACTCTGAAGTCGAAGAGGATGTCAGGGGGATTCTTTTGAATATATGAACGCACTTGAGTCTTCAGATCTATTCTGTTGAAGCAGTCTGCATCCCTGCTCGGCCTTTGCTCTTTTCAGCATTTCCCGTTGGCTACTGTACACAGCGGAGTGCAGTGAAGCAGTAATTAAACTTCTGAAAGACGTGGCTTGACTGTGGAGTCAAAGAGGAAACAGTCATGAAATAAGTAACAGACTTTCATAATCGCATATTTGAGCAAACTGCCCGTGTATACAGAATGCACCAAAAAGATGTATACGGAGTCTTTTTGAGATATCCTGAATGTGTAGTCTAATCTAGATCATAACGTGCTTGTCTAGTTATAATGATAATTAACTTACTAAGGCATAAGACTAGATACAAGTAGACCTTAAATGCACATGTAATTGTAACATGAAGTTACCTTATGTCAATCTTCTCCTCAGAGCTAGCCAGGAAGCCCAGGGAGCCCACGGGGTCACGCCCTGGCAATTATCTTTACTAAAAAAGTATTAAAAATAATCAAGACTAAATTTCAGTTTTGAAGGTTAAAGCCGGTTAATACAGATTTGTCTTTAATAAATTTTTATTATACAATAATATTTTTGGAATAATACGGTATACCAAAGACAAATTGAAAAAAAAGTGTAATAAATATATTACGTGCAATGGAGAAATATGTGAACCTCGAGTTTATTTAAATGTTGGACTCTGTAGAGCGGACGTGTCAGATTCTGCACGTAGCTACGTGAATTTCGTAAGCTATTTATCGTTCAAGTAAGCGTTTAAAGTCGAACGGCAAAATACGACCGTATTTATAGTAATTTCCTTTAGCTTTAAAACCTTATGTCAGACTGCTCGATCACTTCTGTTTTTAGTTTTAAACCTCTGATGTCACCGGTCTCCATCCTGTGTCAAATGAATCCAGTCCACAGACTCCCAGCAGACGTATCTAAAATCCCACTTCGTGATTAAACTCTACGTAAAGAATTAAACTCAGTATAACTTCATTTTGGAAAAATTTGATGGGCTACTGGTTATACTGGAGTATGTATAAAGTCGACACGGTTTGTGGGGGTTGAGGCGACCACTAATCCATTCAACTGTGATGTTGATGTTGCTAAGAAAATGGTTGTTTTTTCATGTACAACAAACCCGGGTCTTTTTTTTCGCAGCTTTGATTATTCGCGCACAAATTTTTGTGGTAATATTTTCGCTTCACGGCGTAGGTTCCTCGCTCTTTGACAGAATAGCCTGTTTCTTTCAGTAGCTACTCAGGTATCGTGCCACACCCAGTGAACCTCGACCTTGCGTTGCTATTGTCTCATCATCCTGAACGCCAAGAACTCCTATGTCATCCCAGTGAACACCAACACAAAATTTTAATATTTATTATTCATTTATTATTTATTTATATCTCGTATTAAGGATCGTGTTTTGGGTGTCTGATCTTCATCGTCGTATTTTTTTTAAAAAAATATCTGAACATTGCGAGTTAAGATTTTGACGTTGGTAAGACTTGTGACGCAAACGACGTTGGTCTACAAATAGTTGCTGCCTATCCATCCAGTGTTTTCTCGTTTTAAATGACATTGAAGTGGAATGAGATAAAAAAATATGACATTGGAACGTCTTTTATTTATATAAACTGTAGTAATTTATTTTGTTTGTCATATATTCATTTTATTTAACGAAAAATAAAAATTATATGGGTCATTACAAATGCAAAAGAAACTTGGTGTTGATGAATTCTGTACTGTGTAGCCATATTTCTGAAGTCAGAATATGTGATGTTTGGTGAGGGAGGAGACGGGAGATGCTGTAGGCGGAGCACACTGGAGCATCCGCAGAACTGATGCTGCAAAGTAGCGTTAGGTGGCTCCACCAACCAAGGCTGGAGTTATAAGTGAGAATGAGATGGTGTAGACGTATTATATTCTACACAAAACTTGTACACTGCGAACTCCTGCGATGCTTTGTTCTCCTGATCGAAGGTAGGGAGAGAAAACACAACAAAAACAAAACACGACAAAAACAAAACAATATAGTATCGTCCCGAACAACAGTAGCAGTGTGCTCATGGGGAGAGCGGGCGGAAGTGTGTCTTGCGTGCTTAAGTCACTGTGAGGAATTGCTGAAAAGATTTGTTGTATTAATCTTTCATTTTATGTAAAATTTAGCAACTGAATTAAACACCAAGAGTAGCCTAATTGCAGTTCTTTCAAATTTCAATGCTAATAGTAAAATCAGGTCAACAACTCTAGACACATTAATGACAGTATTATCTGCTTGTTCATAATTTCCACGCCAGTGTTGCTTAAATAATTGTAAGATCGTAATAATAAGGCTTTTGAATCATTAACGGTGACTGTCAACATTTTGTGGTGGGAACTGTCTTGCTTTATAAAGGATAATTGCACTTTTAGAACATTTATTTTTGTTTGTTGACTTAAGTATAATAGAACCATCAGCTCTTTTATGATTTAAAATGAAACTTCCCTTATCAGTCCTTTACAAAATAAAAACGTCAGAGAATGTGTTTGTTCTGTTCTTTCAAAGGCGAAACTCAGGATTTCGAAAGATCCCGCTTTGTCCTTGGCATTCAAAGGATGAAAGGGTGGCTAATGATCAAAGAAATAACTTCAGGAGCACATAATTTCGTGGACAGCAAACTGGACATCAGCTGCTTGTGATATTTTCTGGTAATATAGGAATCCACGGTGGTCTAGCGGTTAGAACGCTGGCCTTGTAATCCTGGGGTCTCGGGTTGGATTCCCGGCGGTGCCCGAATTTATAACTTGTGTTGGGCAAGGCCGTGGTCTAGGCAACACGAAGTTTTCCTCCGGGGGCTTCCCCGGTTTCTCCGTGGCATCCCAACAATTACTCCATTCACACACAGAAGAAGGCAATGGCAAACCACTTCTGGATCATCTGCCAAGAACGTATATGAACAGGTCCCAGTCCGAGTAAAGGATGGAAGGATCCTGTTCATATGGACCTGTCGTCAGACAGAACACTAATAATAATAATAATAATAATAATAATAATGTAGGAATAGTGTAATGAAAAGTGCGTAACATTTTGACTGCTGTGCGGAACGGTTAGAAAATGTAGTTCAAAAACCAGGAACGTAGGAAACTGGTAGAATGTAAACAGAAATCAAAGCAGATAGAAAAATATAATCAAATATCTGCCACCTTGCTTTTATTTTTAATTGATATATTCTTTAAAATAAACAAGATTTCTAAGCAGAATTCTATGTAATGTATACGTTTCAACACGGGTTTGTAAATTATAGCCCGCAAACCTGATACAAAAATTTCGAAACTTCATGTGTCCTGAACAAATCTGAAACATAGCTAAAGTGATTTGAGTAAGAAGTTTCAGGAAATGTTTCTGATCTAATAACTCGGATTTTAGATTTTCTAGTCTATAGCGTCTGGTTCTTTTTTATAAACTGCAAATTTGCATGTTAAGCTCATCAGCGCATGTAAAATTAATTAATTCATATGTAGGCCTTTTGAAGAGTTGTTTTATACACTTACACAGCTGCATAAAACTTTTATTCAAAAAGTCGGTGTGGGGTGAGGGGTAGGATAGATTTAACTTTGGCGACAAGTGTTCTGCATTCAAAATGTTCTCTTATTCATGGTCTTTCATTGAAAGAGAAGATAAATGGATGGAATTTGAAAACGGAATGCTTAGGTGAATAATGAGGCTTAAGAAATGGGGGGGACTCGACGTAACGAGGTACTTCGTAATGTGACCTCCCCTCCTGGTAAACCATTTCGAAGTTACGTGAAGTATGACTTACAGCTCATACACTGAAAATAAGTGTACACAGAAGTAACCTTTAATAACTTATTATCTGTGCATGTTAGCTTCACATCAACCAAAGAGACACTCACACGAGGTGTCCTGGCTTCAGACTTGTAGTGGGGGTTTATGTATTGTTTCTGTAGGCCTATATAAGCTTCCCCAATAACATTGTTTGCTACCAACGAGCAATTATTTACAATTATCACATTGTAGTTCAAACATTGCACATTTAAGTAATTGGTTAGCATCATTCCTCTTTGCACTCTATAATCTTGAAATAGACCTATAGTCTGAAAAATTTTCTTCGTAATTCATAAATGGCATATACCGACATATTCCTATTCAGACAATATGCATTGTACAGTCGTATTCAAAATAAACATAAACGCCTATAGCATAAGCCTACATATACATTTTTGGTCACACTAACGCTTCCATTCAATATCTATCGATTTCAAACGTGCTTTAAGCAGAGGTATTTAACCTGGGGTACGCGAAGACATCTTAGGGGGTACGTGAAATTTAAAAAAAAAATATATATATTTTATGATAAACACTGAATAATCGGTAATGTAATTTATTTAATTTAAATTAGATGTAGATTATATACTATGTATAACTTGAATTATACACCAAAAACTTTGGGGGTACAAAGTTGAAGAAAAATTATATCTGGGGGTACGCGAACAAAAAAAGGTTGAATACCACTGTTCTAAAGCATATTTATTTGGCGAAATTTTAGGTTCTCACGCTGACGAACATAAAGATGACTCCCTTCAGGTACGGATTCATTTTGTGGAAGATTAGAGGAAGAAGTTTCGCCATCTTGTAAAACTTCAACCGAATTACTCGTACAATTTCGAAAAAAGAAATTATTCTTTATAATGAAATGCAGTAACAAGGGACAAAATATTTAATTTATTTGTTGTTTATTTAACGACACCCTCGTAGGTCAGACTATACCGGAAAGTTCAACGTGCAAATTGTATGGATACAAAATATTTGATCAGTGCGTAAGTTATGAAAGTTTCTTGAAAATTTGTTAACTTAAACGCAATCACTCCGATGCTATGGAAAGTCAAAATGTATAATTCAAATATACCACACACAATACACAAGTTACACTTTCATCCTACAAAGCTCATAACGAAAGGCCGTCATTGGTGTCTGAAATGTCTATACAGGTACATATTAGAATGTTAGTAGAACCCTGACACACATAGTATTCAATGCATTTACGTGAGACTGTCAGACAAGAGCAGATGTGTACTACACAAAGCTTCCCGCCTATCATGGCCCCCATTTACAGCATACTCAGTCCTGTTTCGATAGTGACCTCATCAGAATTTCGAGTAACTAAGATGAAGACTAGAAGACCAGAGTTCGATTCGCGACAGAACAGGATTTTATCTTTGTCACAATGTCTGGACTAGCTTAGGGTACACCCAGGTTTATATCCAGTAGGTACAAGAATTATTTCTAGAGTACGAATACGTGGAGCCATACCTCCACTCCTCCAGACGTCTGCATGGCGTAGTGCTTTGTTAAGTAGATGTGACACTTAACTATTAAAGGTTTGACTGAGTGAATTTTGTCTGGATTCAGAGCCCGGGTTTGAACTTAGACCTATAATAGAATGCTTAGTAAGTTAGATTAATACAGGTGTCCCAGGAATATATCTATGCGCAGAGTCAATGAATGAAATTGACGTAAGACTTGAGGTTCTCACAGCGGTGAGTATGAAGATTTCTGTCTTCTGGGTTGTTGCGCTCTGTAGGCTGGTCGATGTTTACCAACGTTTCAGAGGTCATACTGCCTCCGTCATCAGGGCGATGAAGATTTCTGTCTTCTGGGTTGCTGCGCTGTGTAGTCTGGTCGATGTTTACCAACGTTTCTGAGGTCATACTGCCTCCGTCATCAGAGTATGAAGATTTCCGTCTTCTGGGTTGTTGCGCTCTGTAGGCTGGTCGATGTTAACCAACGTTTCAGAGGTCATACTGCCTTCGTCATCAGAGTATGAAGATTTCTGTCTTCTGGGTTGTTGCGCTCTGTAGGCTGGTCGATGTTAACCAACGTTTCAGAGGTCATACTGCCTCCGTCATCAGAGTATGAAGATTTCTGTCTTCTGAGTTGTTGCGCTGTGTAGTCTGGTCGATGTTTACCAACGTTTCTGAGGTCATACTGCCTCCGTCATCAGGGCGATAAGTATGAAGATTTCTGTCTTCTGGGTTGTTGCGCTGTGTAGTCTGGTCGATGTTAACCAACGTTTCAGAGGTCATACTGCCTCCGTCATCACCCTGATGACGGAGGCAGTATGACCTCTGAAACGTTGGTTAACATCAACCAGACTACACAGCGCAACAACCCAGAAGACGGAAATCTTCAATGAAATTGACGTTTTTATAGACCAAACCATTACGTACGTCAGCGATGGTACTTAGTGAATTAGTGAATCTAGTGTAAGTAATTAAAATGAGCGCCGTTAGCTTCCTGGCACAGTTAACAGCGGTGAGCAACTGACAAGTGGCCACCAATGTTGCTGCTGGCATGGTTGCACAAGACAGTTAAACTTCTTGTTAAATCTCTTGAAGTTTCGTCGGCTTTTAGCGGCACACAGCATCCTTCAAGCAACCCCAAACGGAAGAGTCATGTGGGGTTAAATCAGGAGATCGTGGGGGGGGGGAGGGGGGCGGGGGGGGGGGAGTACTCAACAGATCCTCTGCGTCGTATCCGTCGGCCGGGAAATGTTCTGTCAAAACGAGCCCTGACATCTTGATGGTAATTTGGGGATACCCCGTCCTGTTGATATGTCCTCGTCTCCATACATCTGACAAACGGCGGGAAGAATGGATTGTTGAAAGCGTATACACTGGGACACTGTAATGGACCATGGCACCTGAAAATGAACTTAGTAGGCGTATAATCAAGAAACTACTTAAAACTAGGGCTCAGACTACATATTTTATTGTATAAGAACTTCCAATAGTATTATATGATCACGTCCGTGTGTCTTCCTCGCGATAGCTTTCTAGTCATTTCGTGAAATTTAATAACAATTGTTACGGACATCATAGAAGTAAAGTCACTAAACTCTATCATATTTAGATGTTCTGTGTTCTCTGACGTGGTAGCCCATGTCTGTGTACTTTGAAATTTCTAGAAACTAGGGAGAAAAATGACCCAAGCCACTATTTACATTTTTGCAACAATATAAACCGAGGTCATTGTTAGACCCCCCGTTGTCGCAATAATATGAATCGGGGTCACTGTTCACTCACATTCTTGAAGCAGTTACTTAGACCTAGAATTCCAATGTTGCATTTGCTAATCCTTTTGCAATCAGGAATACTAACATGGAGGTCGTGCGAATTGCTTACGTAAAATCCATGGCGTCTGACGTTACTAATCAGGTCTGTATCTCAGAAAACAAGATGGTTTTCGAGATTTACCAACGAAGCAAGCGATTTGTGGTATTGCGTAAGATTAACCGGTCACCTGGTGTTGTTTAGGAGGTTGTGATAGGCTGAGTCGTGATTTTCGTATTATTTTTTAACCTTCAGATTCTGGTTCTACCACGAGCTCATGAATGGTTTAGTCCGAAGTGTAGTTGTGGTAATAAAACGTGGAAAATGTGCACAGACGAATAATTAAATATCCAAGTTCGTAGACGTCTACGGACGCATGGCAGTTCATTAATAATAATAAATAAAAATATCAGGCTAAACCGATTTTGGCCGATGGACTTTGTGAGCTGGAAGCTTAGAGCGAGTTACAGTTTTAAATTATTTCTTTGCCTATACCGAGATTGGTCATGTTAAATTAATTATGCGTCTTACAGAAACATTTACTTCTCTCCACTTTCACTGACGCTGAGCCGATATTTGCTCGATTCAACAAGTCAATCGCCTCTTTAGCTACTGTTGGGACATTAGTACCCTGTCACGAATTGTCATACCACGTATTTTTATACGTTCAATTTCAATAACTCTGGAATAAACATCGTGCTATTTGCCAGCAGTTTTAAATGAAGCTCGTTTTTTCTTGTGTTTGGCTACTTATCTTCCAATCCTCCTAAGTGACCTAAATACCTCCGTTGCTTTTTCGTCTCTGTTCTTGATTTGCTGTAAATCATTCTAACATTTTTCCGAAGTCACTTCTCTCTTCAGAGTGGTCGTTAAACGACTTCCCGTCTCTGACCCTTCGATAAACGCATTTTGACTAAGATGGCAACCCAGAAGACAACCATCTTCGGACTCACCGTCATAATAATAATCTGTGGCGGAACAGCCCTCTGAGAGCCAAAGCTCTGGCCTCACGTTCACATGCCTAAGCAGAGGTGAACGATCATCCAACCAGATATAGGATGACGTGTGGTCAGCACGACGAACCCCCAGTCATTGCTAGTTTTCCTGACCGGATTACGCTACTCATTGTAGCTCCCCAATTTCCTCACGATGCTGGGTTGGCACCGGTCCCATACACCGGTCGAAAATCTCATGAGAAATTTCTTTCCCCGAGACTCGAACCAGCGAGCATTCCGTATTGGGATAAAATTTTCATGTACTGAGAGCGGACTTTATATTCTACTCTTAAGTATTGTGATTAATTAGTGGATGTGTGTTTTTTTTATTGTGTGTCAGATGTTTTATTTTGAGTGTGGTATGTTGTATTGTTGTGTCTCATTGCATTGTTGTGTGAGTGCATCAGTTCATGACGTTTGTAATACATTACAGTTATTGTCTTATGTCTAGGTGGTATTAAGTTCTTTTTTTTAAGTTAAGTACTTGAGGTTGGATGGTTTTGTAATTTATGAGTTGGTTGATTTTGAGTGGGATGTGTTGTTTTTGTTGTGTCCTTTTTTATTGTTTTGTTCTGTCTCTGTGTTGATGTATCTCATTGTATGTTGTGTCTTATGGTTTTTGTTGTGTCCTTTGTTTATTGTTTTGTTGTGTCTCATTGTGTTGATGTATCCCATTGTTTGTGTGTCATATTGTTTTTGTTGTGTCCTTCTGTTTATTGTTTTGTTCTGTCTCTGTGTTGATGTATCTCATTGTTTATTGTGTCTTATTGTTTTTGTTGTGTCCTTTGTTTATTGTTTTGTTGTGTCTGATTGTGTTGATGTATCCCATTGTTTGGGTGTCATATTGTTTTTGTTGTGTCCTTTTGTTTATTGTTTTGTTCTGTCTCTGTGTTGATGTATCTCATTGTTTATTGTGTCTTATTGTTTTTGTTGTGTCCTTTTGTTTATTGTTTTGTTCTGTCTCATTGTGTTGATGTATCTCATTGTTCTGTTCTGTCTCATTGTTTTGTATGTTATTGTAGGACACTGCCACCGGGTATAAACCCATTTGCAGTCAATAATAAATAATAATAATAATAATATCCGGTCCGTAGCATGACGCCTCAGACCGAGTAGCTACGGCGCGGGACGAACTCACCGTCATAGAAACCTCAAATCCTATTTTAAACTACAGCCAGTGGCGACGTTAGAGTTATAGGCCTACGAGCCAGAAATATTACAAAGAGATTCAACACAGTGACAGTCACGTGATTCTTGAGTCAGGTCACAGAGGGACAGCTCCAGATGATCGTAAAATATCTAATTAACGGCTCACAGGTGTAAGACTCTGAGGACGCTGCCCGCGTCGTCCAACGTTTCACAAGTGCAGAAGACGATGAAAAAGGTCCTTTTTTAACATGTGTGGGATGGTTCCTATGGACGCACAGCGCCCCGACGCCACCCCGCATCTTACTAAGCCCACTATTTGTATACATCAAATGGAACATCCTGAAAAGAGCAATCCTTTTGTGTTTTTCTTACATTTTATCACACAGCATTCACTCCACTGTTCTGTCACAATACGCCCTCCATTCTATCTCATTCTTGGATTGTCCTCGTTCGCTCTTTTCTTCATTTGTCCTTTAGCGTATTTCAGTTGCTAATACCTTTCCGATAGGCTGTCGTTTACATGGAAAACTCATAGAGATCGTTTGTTGCTTGGGGTGGGTGGAGGGAACTGACACAAAAGGTAAGAATGAGATCGGGTGCTGGAGATGGGGGCGTCGGGCGGACGAGAGACTTGCGGAAGCAAACACAGCTAGCGACATCTCCCGGCGACGACAACAAACACAAAGCTTTCCGATGCAAATATATCTTCTTTTTTTTCTAGCCTGTCTCCGTTCTTTCGATTCTTGTTAATTTTTTTTCAATCTTTTTGGTTACAGTCTCTACCAGATAAAATAAGGAAAAGTTAGATTTTAATGTCGTATAGAAATTACAATACGCAATTCTCTGGAAGTACACACATATTTAAATAGCTAATTATAACCAAAATTTGAAAATTATAATTATCAACGTAATTTTTTGTGTTTTAGAACGTTTCTTAGCTGTAGAAAATTATCTTAGTGGAGATCTTAAAACTTACTGCTTGTGCTGTAATAACACACAGCTATTTTCTGGACGTTAATAATCGATTATAATTTAAAGCGACTATCTGTTATTGATCGACTAACCTCTCAATGAGTCTGACAGCGAAGGAGGTTCACCCTTGCCTGCCACACTCTGACTATTACTGGTTTTCTATTGCACGCCATTCATATAAACTTTATTTTCAAAATGTGACACCGAAATGAGCATTTTATTTTCGACACTTCATACGTTTCTTGCAGAGGTTGTAGCTCTGGGCTTGGTAGTGACAGAGTTAATGTTCATTATGTTCTTCTTAGAGGTTTTTGCGTCGTGTAGACTCACCAGTAAATACCGACATTTCCATCATGAACTTACGAGGTGCGATCGGAAAGTTTCTAGACTGTGTCAATAGAGGGCTAACCGAAATGTAGTACGAGCTTCTGCGACATTATTGGGATAGGCTATGGGACCTGTCAGCTGATTCTAAAGGAAGAACTCCACATGCGACGCATCATGACAACGCGCCAGCGCACACCGCCCTCAAAGTTCGGCAGTTTTTGGCCTCAAACACCATGGCCGTCATCCCGCACCCTCCTTAGCTCCGTGTGACTTCTTCCTCTTCCCAAAGATGAAAATTCAGCTAAAGGGAAGGAGATTTGAGACGATAGAAGAGATTCAGGCAGAATCGCAGATGGTGCTTGACAGGCTGACAAAGAAAGATATCCAGGGATGCTTCCAGGCTTGGCAGCAGCGCTGGGATCGTTGTGTTCACTCCCAGGGGAACTACTTCGAGGGTGATGGATGAATTTAATACCTGAAATAAGTGTACGGGTTTTTATAGGCGTAGTCTTGAAACTTTCCGATCGCACCTCGTACATATGCTTCTCCGAATCGCAAACATCTACCGAGAAGTCTGCACGGCGCCGAAACTCAGAAGAAGATCATAATCATCACCACCGTATATCTTCAAATTTCAAAGGATTAATGTTATTACAAAATGTAGGCCTACATCTTTAAGTATAAAACATCTGACACTATATAACCAAGAAGTTAGAAATGTTAACACAATTACATATATAAATACTGTATTTCCTCGATGTTAAGACATACTTCCTTTACATATTAAATTTTCTGATACTGGGTTAAGTCTTACATTTGTCGGCGCCTAAAAATCGTCGAAAACGTATATCGTTTGACTAAAGTACAAAAAATCTTCATTATTATCTTGTTTCCACGGCGTCTCTGCCTGCTGAGATTCACCCACGTTCCCAGCCAACGGGTGCAGGAACATCTTTTCGGTAGCGACGTAAAGCTGATTGCTCGCCTGTATCCCATGCTGAGACACGCCACTAACTTCACCCTACTAAATTATATTTGGAAGAACAATTTATTTTCTACAAGTTTGATTGATATTTGATGGATATGTTAGGTGTTTGCGGTTGTCTGAGTTGCACAGCATTTCACGACTTCGATCCACTGGACATAGCCCACATAAATATCTTTTCTACTGCCTTAGTGGAACTCATTAGTATCAGTCTGCTCATATATCGATTTACTTATTCAGTGGGATATTAGGTTCTCACGGAGACGAGTAAGAAGATGGATGTCTTCTGGGTTGTAGCACCGTGTAGTCTGGTAGAAGATTACAGACGTTTCAGAGGTCCTTGCTGCCTTCATCATCTGGGCCACGCCATAAGATCGCTACGTCTCAAAAACATTCAAGTAAGTACTCACTGTTCGTATTCTGTCTTACATGCACACAAAAACACGCATGATTTAAACTGTTATTATAGATCCACATGAAATTCAGCAACATTGTATCACACTTTCTACCAGATCAACGTTAAGCACTCTGTGTGAAGTTAATAAAATCAATTTCAACCTGCGCTGCCAATACAATAAGCAGATTATCCAATATATTTTATTGTAATACAGCCTAATTCAACGAATGGGCCTATTAGTAGTATCAATAGTCCCATTATACAAGGTTTTAAAATTATTATCTTAATTTTAATTTTAACTAAATCTCAAACCAAAGTCAATTTGTGACATTCATTTCCATTTTAACTCTAATTCAGTTTTAATCCAATCTCAACTCCTAGATATCGCAGTATATAAAATTGGTCTGAAGATGTTATGTTAATATCGAAACAAAATAAAGTAATTTTTATAAGACCTTAATTACTATATCTATAATATTAAAGTAATACGCTGGAGTATATAAATTTGACTTCATCTAGCTCATAATTGGTACTGTATTGCTGTCAGATTCTTGAGAATATGGTAATGAATCTTAGGGTTCCGCCACACGCGAAAAATGATTTGGCAACCTTAGCGACTGTGAGATTTGCAAGAAGGACTATCTGCTCATTATCTAATGTCCATTAATTTTATACCCTACCATTCTGTGAGGATTGTAACAATAATTTCATTATCTCAAGTTTATAAAATATGTTCGTATAACAAATAATTATTGAATCTGTCTAAGTCTTTCTAGATAGTAAATTAGACGGAGAGGCGGATGGTCGGACAGACGGAAATGTATGTAGGTCTTCGTAGGTTGTTGAATTTGATGTCGTAGAGGGTTGGAAGTTGCGTGAAAAAGAGTTTCTCTGGCTGTGTTAGATTCATGGGTTGACTTGGCATAGAAACTTTCCTCAACGGATGCTAAACCTAGTGAGCACTGGAACTGCTGGTTAAGTGCACATGACACACAAATGTCTGCTTCCGAGTTAACAAAGAATGCTCGACAATAAAGGGTCAGGAATCTACGTTGAAAGTACTTTTAATTATGTCTACTCTATTTTGTGTGTGTTTGCAATTAAAAAGGACCGTTTAAATAGCTCACAATGGGCCTGAGTGGTGTGTAAATATCCAGTTTGCGGATGTGAAACCTTAAAGATATGGGACAGGCCATAGTACCCTCCATACGAGGTGCGATCGGAAAGTTTCAAGACTGTGTCAATAGAGGGCGAACCGGATGTAGTACGAGCTTCTGCCTTTAGGGGGTGCGGCCTACATTCATAGTGAATCAGTGTGCCAGCCGGCATCATCGAATTAGCATTTGTTTCTTAGTTACGGGCGTTTTGGTAGTGCATTACACCGACCCTCCTGCGATTTCGGAATGGCGTGTGCATCAAATTTTGCCATAGACTCGCCAAAACGGCTACGGAAACCTATGAAATGCTAAAGCAAGCATTTGGGGAGTCCGCAATGGGTCGTGCACAAACTTTTGTGTGGCATTCACGTTTTAAAAATGGCCGAACCTCTGTCGATGATTACGAGCGTTCTGGACGACCATCTTCGAGCACAACGCCCGAAAATGTTACGAAGATTCGGCAGGCCATTCACGAAGATCGACGTCGTACCATCAACGACTTGTGCGACATTGTTTGGATAGGCTATGGGACCTGTCAGCTGATTCTAAAGGAAGAACTCCACATGCGACGCATCCTGTCTGAGGACCAGAAGCAGAATCGACTTCTCGTTTGTCAGGAGCTCAAAGATCTTGCAAGAACCGACCCCAACTTCCTTTCTAAGCTCCGTGTGACTTCTTCCTCTTCCCAAAGATGAAAATTCAGCTAAAGGGAAGGAGATTTGAGACGATAGAAGAGATTCAGGCAGAATCGCAGATGGTGCTAGACAGGCTGACAAAGAAAGATTTCCAGGGATGCTTCCAGGCTTGGCAGCGGCGCTGGGATCGTTGTGTTCACTCCCAGGGGAACTACTTCGAGGGTGATGGATGAATTTAATACCTGAGATAAGTGTACGGGTTTTTATACGCGCAGTCTGGAAACCTTTCGATCGCACCTCGTATATGACTGACACACATGAATGTAAATTATATTTTAAGACTCGTATATTTAGAATCTATTGAATGTCTGGGAATCGAAGGAAACGTCTTGAAACATATAAAATTGAAATGCCGACCCAGACGTCGCAAAGCAGCTACGTTTTTCTATAATACAAAACTATTTCCTCTCCCTGTATTTTTTTCTAGCCTGTCTGCTGTTTGGTATGAGACAATGCAAGGTCCTCCACGGTTTAACGTATGTATAGATCTATATTTATAACCTTTTCTTTGCTAGGCTATCATGTGCGGACTATGTCATGAAATAATATATTTGATGTTTATAAAACTCATCACTATGCGGCGTTACAGTATTAAATCTTATAGTACATAAATGTGTGATACCACAGCTTTTATTTTTGGAACTTATTTTATTGATAAATGAGATTAATCAAGTGTTTATTTCTCACAGTGCGCTAATTTTTGTGGTCAGATTCAAAGGTTCGAGAACTCTGTTACTGGTGAGATTTCAGAATCTCACGGCGGCTAATGTGAAGATGAATGTGATAGTGAGATGAGGCAACAGACACCCCTGAAACTCCGGTAAACTTCTACCAGTCTACAAGGCACAACATCCGAGGAAACAGTCATGTTCACGCTGTTATTATCGACATTGTCTATGAATTTTATATTATAATGCATGTGGGTGATTAATCGAAAAGAAAGTAGTTAGAATAATTACGTGTTCATTAAATTATTTCAGAAGTCCACAAATTATTTTGTTGATTTGCTAGTAATAAAAATAACTATCTTACGCCATTTTTCGTGTCTTATACATGTTTATCTGCTTACTTCATGCCGTCTTATAAATTTCTTAATCTTCATTTACTTTATTTTCCACACCTATTTAATTCATCTTAGCAAAACTAAGATTTTTTGCAAGGAATATGCCATGATACTTAACAGATATATGGTACGTAGTATAATCCATAAATTAAACACACTGAACTGATTTTTCCTATCGATCTCGTAAAATATTCCCTTTCATTGCTTTTGGCTTCCCGAACAGCTCTCGGCACTGCTTAGAATTTTAAATGTCTTCCTTTTTGCGGAAGCAGACTGTTGTTGATGGGGAGCATATGTTGGCAGCACTGAAGAACATTATGGCATTGTGTGTGATCGTTTGTATCTCAGTTTCCGGGTGGGCGCTCCGTTCGTAGCCGATGGTCCTTAACAACTAATAGTAAATGTAAGCAGGAGGAGATGTCAATTAGCCTTCTTATTTTTAAGTGACAGACAAGGACAAAATAACGCAAATACATTGGGGGCGGAGCAAATGGCCGTTGTTGATATAGTCGTCCATCTTGTGCAGACAGTCTGACAAGTCATTATGAATTCTGTTGGCAAATCAAACAAGAACTCTGGTAAAGGACATTCTAAGATATGTTTACACTGTGTGGAGCAGTGATGGACAAATTGCAACAGTAATGTCATGCGGTTTACAAATGGTCGACTTGTTTTGTTTACATATGTAGCATTGTATTACCATATATGTTTTGTGTGTATGTGGGGAAAACTGAATTTTGTGGTCCCAAGTATACAAAGAAACAGTGGCATCTATATCCATCTCGGGCATTGTTGTTTATTGGCTTTGGGTACCGATCTGATTTGGTAAGAATTGTGAACCCTCCGGATTTTACATATCTAATGTATCGGGTTCGATTCCCGGCGGCGCCCGAATTTATAACTTGTGTTGGGCAAGGCAGTGGTCTAGGCAACACGGAGTTTTCCTCCGGGGGCTTCCCCGGTTTCTCCGTGGCATCCCAACAATTACTCCATTCACACACAGAAGAAGGCAATGGCAAACCACTTCTGGGTCATCTGCCAAGAACGTATATGAACAGGTCCCAGTCCGAGAAAAGGATGGAAGGATCCTGTTCATATGGACCTGTCGTCAGACAGAACACTAAATAATAATAAGATGAGGTGGTCTAGAGGTTAGAACGCTGGCCTTGTAATCCTGGGGGTCTCGGGTTCGATTCCCGGCGGTGCCCGAATTTATAACTTGTGTTGGGCAAGGCCGTGGTCTAGGCAACACGGAGTTTTCCTCCGGGGGCTTCCCCGGTTTCTCCGTTGCATCCTAACAATTACTCCATTCACACACAGAAGAAGGCAATGGCAAACCACTTCTGGATCATCTGCCAAGAACGTATATGAACAGGTCCCAGTCCGAGAAAAGGATGGAAGGATCCTGTTCATATGGACCTGTCGTCAGACAGAACACTAAATAAAAATAATGTATCGTTGGCTGATGTAAAATAATACATAAGAAGATATATAAATACTTCAGATTGCATTACATTAGCCCTCTAAGAGTCAGTTGTACCTGGCAGTCACAAATAAACATTACGACATACAGAAGAACCTCTTCAAAGCGCCACACACTTATCCATCACATTAAGAATAAAGTCTGAGGGTTTATTTTCAAACTAGAAGGCGATTTTAAAGAATCTCTCCTGTACTAAACAGACGAATTTGCGTCAGTTCGGAAGGACAATTTTATATGCAGACTAGGTTCCCCACGAACCATCTGCGTTGAGGGATGAGACATGTGACCACAGAGCGAGATAAGAAGCAAGCGCTTGGTTAGTCGCCGGCGATGTAACGCGGAGGTCAGGGTTCGTGCTCAGGTCAGTCCAGTGGGATTTGTGGGTAGTGGATAAAGAGGTACTAGGGCAGATTTCTCTCCGAGTCCTTCGGTTTTCCCGTCATTAAAATTCATTAGTTGATCTAATTCACTCGTGTGTCAGGGATGGACACTGGGCCGGTTAGCGGTGGGCACTTCGTTGAGGAAATCTCACCCCATCGTAACAATAACAAAAGGCGAGAAGCATCAGCTGCAAAGGCCACGAACCTTTGTATTTCCCGTGCGGTTTTATTAATTTGTGTAAGTTTATTTAACGGCGCTGTCAATAATTCATATAGAACGTCGAGTGTTAAGGTGACTAGTGAATAATTTATTCGACAGGTTGTAGAAAGAAGCGGTTTTGGCTTGATTTAAGGTAACATCCCGGCACTTCTATGGAGGGACTGAGGAACGTTCCGAATAACAAATAGGAGTGGTAACCATTCCATTCTAATTTTCAGTTCCATACACTTTTACTGTTGAGAATTGATATCTGTGATTGCAGTCAAATAGAACTCTAGTGTGGCCTAAAATATTACTTTATTTGTTTCTCATGCAATTTATTTTGTCCGTGTTTCATATACGAGGCGCGTCCTCAAAGTAAGTTTCCCTGGGGCCGTTTACAGAAACAAAACACAATTTCATGGAAATATTTATTGCAACAGATACAGCAAGTGTCCAGCTATTTTTCAACATATTCGCCACCGGAATTGAGACATTTGTCATACCGAGGGACCAACTTTTGAATACCTGTGTCGTAGAAGTCTGCCGCCTGGAATTGGAACCACTGTGTGACAACCATCTCCGCCTCTCTGTCATTCTCAAAACGCTGACGCTGACCGGACAGGAATTTCTTGAGGTGTAGGAAAAGATGGAAATCACTGGGAGCGAGGTCCGGGCTGTAGGGTGAATGATTAAACACCTCCCAGCTGAACTCCTGCAGGAGACTTGCTGTCCGTCGAGCCGTGTGCGGCCTAGCGTTATCACTGACCGCACTTCACAGTCGGCGGGAGCTGGAATAAGAACCTCCATCTTCAACAGCTGCAACGATGCTACTGTGAGAACGCGGGAAGTGCCGTTAGTGCATGCGCCATGCTACGTCATTGCTCTATCACGTACGCACAGTCGCTTCGCTCAATATAAGGTTTGCTAGCTGTGGGACGAGTGGGAAACTTACTTTGAGGACGCGCCTCGTATTATAAGTATTTGCTTAATGTATTATACTAAGTATTGTATATATTTACTGAAAATATTATAACTATGATATTGTTCTTATCAAACAGATCTTCTCATGCCCGAAAATTAGCGAAGTTTTTTTAACTTTCTCTAACCTCAGATTCTTTCCGTTTATTATCTTTATTAAGGACCTTACTGTTAAAATTAATTATTCCAAATTTCCCTTATTTATTATTAGCTGGTAATCTGAAAGTTTATCGAGACATAAAGTCCATTAAAGACTGTAAATCTGCAGGCTATTACTGATTTGGTACGACAGTGATGAAATTTAACATTCAGGATAATATTATTATATATTTTATGCGTAAGCGAGTATCCATTTTAACTGCTATGATAGCGATGTTTTAATTCTGTGGTCTGACTATGTAAGAGATCATGATATTATGTAAGACAGGAAATTATATTTTCTTTATCATGTTCATTGTGTATAGTCTCGGTCAGAATAGGAAGAACTTATCCGTTTAATTTATCTTCTTTAGACAGTTTAACTGTTCATGTTTTGCTTTAATTAGTTCAAAGCCAGAGCATATCTATCGCATGGATTAAATGGAATATTCTTAAACGACCGACTACTATAATATATATAATATGCAAAGAAAACTTACTAGTTTAATGTTTTACGTAATTATAATTTAATACTGAGGCATTCAAACCTCAACCTCTTATTCCAGACGACCACATTTGGATGCTTTATTTCTTATTTATGTTTTCAAGGACAAAATCAATTGCCATACCATTATGAACGCTACATGACAAATAATGGAATTTTACCTTCAGTGTGAGCAGTGCAAAGTCCTTCATCTGGGCACGTCATTGCTGCAAATGACACGCAGATATCTGGACGTTTATGATATAAACAGTGCCACCTTTGAGGATGCTTCCTCGATACGAGGAAGTGGTTAGTTTGATTATACGTATCTATGTTTTTTTATTTATTTTTGCGTAATGTATATTTATATTTATAAGTGTTTACCTGTCATAAGGTCTTTGCTATTAGCAAACACTAACTAACACACGCACAGTCGCTTCGCGCAATATAAGGTTTGCTAGCTGTGGGACGAGTGGGAAACTTACTTTGAGGACGCGCCTCGTATGTTCATATATTTTCCTAATCTATATTTACTAATTGTACAGAACGTCTCATAGCCTGCACATGACGACATTGATGTCATGTCTTCATATGTTACAAGGGAGGTATTGTCACGTACAATTAAATCATGTTTGTATAGTCCGTCTTAAATTAAAAGAAATGTTGACACTGAATGCTGATCTGATTGAGTGTAATGTGAGATGATTTTTCAGCCGTGACTTTGTTCGCGTTGTTTTACCGCAGGACTCCCGAACTTAGAGGAAAGATTTCATTGGCGGCGATGAGAATCGCGAGGTCGCTGTCCCTGTGTAGAATTTTTACACCACAAACCCTGTGTTTGTTTGGTCTGAAATCTTTCAAGGTCATTATGAGCAGATAAAGCTGAATAAACAGAACTGAGTTTTGAAAACAATTTTACGGAGCAGGTTATCACAGCAGTAAATTTATCTGACTCGCGTTTGGGAAACACCAGATAATTTCTCTAATTCCATTCGACATAATTAAAATTCCTTTCATAATCTCTCGCCAATGACAATAATTTCCACTGCATTCCAAGCTGCCTCGTCGAGCTAGTCTGAACCCTGGGTCCACGACGAAAGATGGAATAAAAACCAAATTCGGGAGCGTTGGTTTTCTAATTTTCTTCACTTGAACGATTGATAGATTTCAACAGAATTTTTATAATTCTACACGTCCTGTCACGCCTTTCATCAGGAAATATTAAACTTGAGCTCAATAGCGAATAAGCTTACATTTAATTATAACACATTTTACTTACTCTTCTCTAGTTAATCATCTTCTTCAATGTAATGGATACAATTTTCATCACAAGCCGATACAGGATCTTTTGCGACCACCATACACCCCAACCACACCGTGTAACCATGACATCGGGTGCTGTGTGGGTTCTTCGCCAGATTGTTCATCACGTTGTTCCGAAAAAACTGAGGTCCCCACCTGTGAATCAAGATGCTTTGTTTCCATAAACTTCCTTTCAGAAAATGGTGACTTCAGTTATCATTTGTGAAATAACAGTAAATTATTCCTTTTTCGAGACGCGTGCTGATGATGGTCTCAAAAAGACTGTAAACCCTGTTACTACGTAATTTCGTATTAAGATATCCATTTACAAAAGGGCAGATTTGTCAGCTACTGTACAAAGTGGATACGTGTTCCACTAGCAAGTCACCGAACTTCTACACATGATAACACGCGCGGAAAAATCACAGAATACATGAGCGGAGCGACATTCGAGCTACGGATGGCAGATTATCGATTACACAATATTTTACAATATTCAGATACTGCTGTCACCACATTCTGTTAGAAATAAGGACCTCCACAGACCCATTATTTAATTCTCTCATTGGTGCAGTGACAAGAGAATGAAGCCAAGCGCGGTCTGAAAGTACATAAAGTTTTAACTCCCCAAACTCACCTTCACGCCAAATTGTGACGTATTATGGACACAGTGAAAGTAAACGGTCCGCCACGTTTCTGTCTTGTGTCTTAAGAATCACTTCACCTCACATCAAATATTATTCTTACACACGGTTACTTTTAAGTACGACGTAGGCTAATGGAATATTGCCATGGAACAAAATACTATTTCATAAACTAAAAGTTGTTTATATAGTCAGGAAATTTTCTGTCTTTTACAGAAGTTGCAATTTCGTTACCGTATTTACAAAAACTGGAGACTAGACCCAACCCCGAGCAAGATTAATCCAGTTCACAATCTCACACCATTTTTCTTTGTGATCCATTTAATATTATCTTCCGTACGCCTAAGTATTCTAAATGGCTTCTTTCCTTCAGATTTTCTACCAAAATTGTAAATTAATTCTTTATCTCCATCTACATGTCTGTCCCCTTTTAACTAACTAACTAACCCGAAGGTTCATTACCGAGTTAACCAAAGCCCTCCGCCGGTCCCTGTCTTGAGCTCAAAGACTCCAGGTTTAATCATCCTTGATTTAACCAATCTAACAATAAATCCCATACGGTGAATAAAGCTAATTTGTTATATCATTTTTTATTTTGTATTTCCTAAAATTCTCCTCAGTTCTTTGGGCGAGAACCAAGTTACACACGCATGTATAGTAACTGGTAAGGTTACCGTTGTATATATTTTAATATAAATTTTTAAATATGGAACGAAAGTTGAATTATGTTCCACTGAAGCATTCCACGAATCTAATCCGCTCTTAACTTCTTAGTGAACGTAATTTTTATTTGTTATTTTGTACTTCAACATTTTTGTCTGAGATACAGTCTCACCGGGTTTCCTCACTTTTCACAGATTTTTCCACTGTGATGAGCTCAATCAATGAAACAGAGTTCGGTGCCCAGACAGCTTTTGATTAGCGTCGCTTTGTTTATGAAAACACCCTGTAAAAGACTTTCTTGTTTACGAACAAGGACAGAACTTTGATAATGCAGGAGTAAATAGAGAAAATAAAAAGAATGAATAGAGAAGGAGAGAGGGAGAGAGGGAGAGAGGGAGAGAGGGAGGAAGACGTGTTTCCAAGAATTCCATTAATTAGAGCCGGGGAAAGCTATTGACAAGACCATCACAATGGTTCGCCAAAGACTGGCATGAACAGCAGAAGGTGGGCTTGTAGGAAGCTGAGGGAAATTTCACAAAATGTTTTGGTAGCTGATGGCAGACATTTGAAAAAAAGAAGGGGGTGGAGGACAAAAGACATAAAAGGAAGTAAGCGTAGAGGGAAAGGAAGAAACAGATCAGGAGAGAAAAAGACGAAATGATTTTCAGACGAAGTCAGAGAAACGTCTTCATAAGGTAATGTGAAGAGGTCCTTGGTCCTAGATTTTGCTGTGCGTTACTTTATTTTCCAAATCAATGTGTTAATATCGATATAGGTCTACATTAGGTGTGTATGAAGCACTCGTGAAGTAAAGAACTTAAGAAAATAAAACCAGACGTCTCGGTCTGAGTTATTGGCACTCCTGTTTATATTAGGTTCTTTTTGTATCGGCCCAGAGACAGGCTATCCCCGCCATTTTCTTCTGTTTTTGGAGATAAATTTCGTTAATAGTGTCTTAAGTTAGGAAAATAATATTTCTTTTCGCATCATTTCGAATTTGTTATTTATTAATCATCCTACTATTAGACTCTAGACTAGGCTGCTAGTAGCGTCGTTGAATAAACTAAAAATAAAATTAATATTAAAATGAGGCGAAGAACGTATAGTCCATTTCTCAACTTTTTGAATGTCTCGATGTGAGGAAGTTTCAATTGGACCTATTTATTTTAAAGCGACTTTCTGTATAATTAAGTAGAACTAAGCAAGTAAACAGATTGAAAAATGTAACACTCTGATACAGGATGTACTTGAACAGTTGCTGTTGTTATTCAGATTATGTAGAAAGAATATTTTCTGCGATTATGAAGCCTTTAAAGTTTGTCATCGTGAGCTTGCTATTTTGACCTGATAAAGAATCCAGTCCAAACCTTCATATCCTGTGCCCTAAAATTTATTTTAAAATTTTTATCCAATTCCCATGCCTCCAAATTATTATTTTTTAATGTCTCCAACGTGTGCTATATGTATCGTCGATCTTGATCTATTAAAAGTAAAGCGTCTTTACAGCATTAGTTGAAAAGTACAAATTATGACGTATCTTATGAAGTTACTTCCTCTTATACTCAGAACGCTGGCCTTGTAATCCTGGGGTCCCGGGTTCAATTCCCGATAGTGCTCAGATTTATAACTTGTGTTGGGCAAGGCCGTGGTCTAGGCAACACGGAGTTTTCCTCCGGGGGCTTCCCCGGTTTCTCCGTGGCATCCCAACAATTACTCCATTCACACACAGAAGAAGGCAATGGCAAACCACTTCTGGATCATCTGCCAAGAACGTATATGAACAGGTCCCAGTCGGAGAAAAGGATGGAAGGATCCTGTTCATATGGACCTGTCGTCAGACAGAACACTAAATAATAATAATAATACTCAGATATCATCCTCAATTTCTTGATTTATTGTTTCTCCATGAAAATTCTGTACAGAGTTAAGGACTGTAGAAGTTGTAGCCATTCCAGACAAGTTATTTTAACGCCAGATAAAAGTATCTTTACTTTCGTGGTTGTGTGGAAATGAGCAAGGTTTTGCTAGAAAAGGTTTTTCTAGATGCAACAAGGTCTTTGAGTTCTGGAACCATTCTGGCCTAGAAATTGGTATATGCTTATTAGTATTTGTAATCGTATCATCAGCTACCGAGGGACTGTTACCACCATACGAAAACCAATCCCTGGATATCTTTTTTGGATATAGTTTTGTCTTCTTCATGTGCTTTGAAGTTACACTTTTTCTATCGAATCTTGCATGAGTGACTGTCAAACCATAAACTTAAGAATTACGTTTATAGGAAAATTACTATTATCCAATTTTCCGTAGTCAAAATTTTGAATTTCTTGATATAGCTTATTCTTCTTGATGTTAGATCTATTGTTCCTAAATAAGATATCAGTAATTTAAAAATATAATAAAATAATATAATAATAAAAATAATTAAGTTTTTTAATAAACACAACTAAATTCACATAACTCACCAACTAACACTACAAAACTCATTAGTAAAATGTACAAGAGCACGGCGAGAATATGGTATCATCTATAAAAAAATTGTTAACATCATAGCCTACGCCAAAAAACTCAAATACCTTATGTTGACATTAATTTGCACAGGACTGTATATCTTTCGATTAGGTAGGTCATTGCTACACTGATATCATATGAGGTTATTGCTAAGACTTATGCCATTATTGCCCTGATGCGATCTGAGGTCAGTGAACGAAACAATATGCTCCAGCAATCTCAAACAATGACTTCTCTTTATCAAAGTTGTGCAATAATGACTCTCAGTCATGTGACTTAAAGAACACCTTTGGAATATCAGTGACCTTTTAAGAGTGCCCCTTTCTAAACTTGTGTAACGAACTGTACAGAACCTGCGCAGTTGGTGTCTAGACAAGATAAGGCTTAAGCCAATATACGAGGCGCGTCCACAAAGTAAGTTTCCCACTCGTCCCACAGCTAGCAAATCTTATATTGCGCGAAGCGACTGTGCGTACGTGATAGAGCAATGACGTAGCATGGCGCATGCACTAACGGCACTTCCCGCGTTCTCACAGTAGCATCGTTGCAGCTGTTGAAGATGGAGGTTCTTATTCCAGCTCCCGCCGACTGTGAAGTGCGGTCAGTGATAACGCTAGGCCGCACACGGCTCGACGGACAGCAAGTCTCCTGCAGGAGTTCAGCTGGGAGGTGTTTAATCATCCACCCTACAGCCCGGACCTCGCTCCCAGTGATTTCCATCTTTTCCTACACCTCAAGAAATTCCTGTCCGGTCAGCGTCAGCGTTTTGAGAATGACAGAGAGGCGGAGATGGTTGTCACACAGTGGTTCCAATCCCAGGCGGCAGACTTCTACGACACAGGTATTCAAACGTTGGTCCCACGGTATGACCAATGTCTCAATTCCGGTGGCGAATATGTTGAAATATAGCTGGACACTTGCTGTATCTGTTGCAATAAATATTTCCATGAAATTGTGTTTTGGTTCTGTAAACGGCCCCAGGGAAACTTACTTTATGGACGAACCTTTGCCTTATTTTTAAGTTTACTTATCTGATGTGAAATTACATTTTTCTTCTGACACAAAATATATAGACAATTATGCAGATTTTTTGTTCTCGCTGTACCCAAACTACTTTTTATTTGCAATGATGTGACCAACTTTGTTACTGCATTTTTTGTAATGAAGTATGGTGAAAGTAAGATACAGGTAAGTCGGTTTAAAACTCCCTCACGCGCTGTATCTCGATTTGCACTTTGATTTTTACTAAGTGTCATTTCTAAATTACAGTTCAATGCACTGCACATTAGATACAAAATGTTAGAAGTTAGGAACAGGTTTGGTTTGTATAAAAAGTTATTTCGACAGTACCGAATATAAAACAATATGAATTTTTTCTTATTTGTACCAATTTGGCTTTCATCGACTATTTGAGCAGGTAGTGATAACAGCCTACTGTGACACTTTAAA
Source organism: Zootermopsis nevadensis (assembly GCF_977971745.1). NCBI lineage: Eukaryota > Metazoa > Arthropoda > Insecta > Blattodea > Termopsidae > Zootermopsis > Zootermopsis nevadensis. The sequence goes on along the minus strand of NW_028259153.1, from coordinate 4,834,037 downwards.
ATGGCTGTGCTGTTAATAATAAATGCTCCAATAAATGTTTCTTATTGTAATATTAATTTGTTTCTGGGGTTACCAAATATATACCACGTCTTAACACATTCGAAGATCTTTTCTCTCCGTACTGATATTCTATTATAGAAAAATATTCTTCATAACGTCTGTTAGAGTTTCTGTGACATTCTTTGTGCGAATAGTGTATAATAGAAGTTTAATGCCGAGATGTTAACTTCGTTATTCAATCGTTTGGTCGAACATCTTAGGTATGTCGCATCTCAGGCACCCACCGCCAAAGACGCCGCTTCCACTGATCCAATTGTCAGTCGCATCTGAGGAGCTTGTAACTTTTTCTTGTTAACAGTTACATGTTAATTGACAGCCTAAGTGCTTCTGGACGATGATGTCGTCTGAATACTAAAATGACTTCATTGTGAGAAAACTGTTATTAAAACACGATAACCGCAGTGTCGCCATATTAGAATTCAAGAAGCGTACAGTCTGCCACAACTCTGGTAAGTACAAGTAGTGGATTGGATAGTGTTCAGAGACCCGACAAGCTGCAGTGCCGGAGTGCCTACACAAGGCATGTCAAAGACCTGGCATTCAAGTGACCCGGCATGAGAGAGCCAGAATGCCACAGACACTCCATGCCAGAGAGACGGCCTACCAGAACCCTGCATGTCAGAGACCCGGAAAGCTACAGAGCTAGCATGATACGTACTCGTCATGCCTGAGAAACCGGCGTGTCAGGGCCTTGGGGTAACAGCGACACGGCGTTCCAGTTACACGTCTTGCTAGGGACACGATGGTTCAGGTTGACGGTTTGCCGTGGACACGATGATTCAGGGGCCGGGCAAGGCAGGGACAAAGCCAGCAAGGCGCAAAGCAAGTTAGAAAACATCACGCCTTAGGGGAGACACTGAAGGGATCTGGAAAGACAGAGAACGGGATTGCCAGGAAACCGACGCGCCGGAGAAAAGGAACGACAGGGATGAGACATTTCTGGGACTCGTCACGCCAGGCACATTGCAAATCAAGGACGCGGAACGCTAGGGACGCATCACGATAGGTACCTGGAACGCTAGGTAAGCTACGAGCTAGTGACCTGGTACGAGAGAGTCATAGAAAGCCAGGTCCTCGGAACGCAAGAGACCCCCGACACGCCAGATAAACGGAACGACAGGAACTCGGCAAACCAGAGACCTAGTAGAGACAGGTTGTTGAAAACAATATTCAAAATTTCGAAAAAAAGAATTTCGTATTTTGAAAGTCGTTCACCAGACACTTGGAACTGTAGGAACCAGCTGTGTCTGGCTGAGACTGGGTTCGGCAGAAAACTGGTCTGTTATAGGGCGGTTATCAGTTTTTAAAAGAAAATTTCAAATTTTTCAAAATTTTCGAAAAACCAAATAATGTTGGGAAAATGTTTAAAGGTGCACAAAACTAAGAATTTTTTTTAAAAGAAATTCCAAATTCAAAAAAGTCATATATTCTGCAAATTCTTAGTTTTTTTTCGTTTCACATGACATTAATGAACTTTTAAAAATGTTTGTATAAGTTTCGAAAGTTCAAAGTCTTTCAAACAGACACCGTTACCGAGATACCTGCACGCTTGAGACCTGGAACGCCAGAGTAAAGGCACGCTAGACAAATGGCTCGCCGGAGAAATTGCACTCTAGAGACACGGCAGACCAGAGACCTGGTAGGTCAGAGTCATGGCAGGCCATGGACCCGGCTACCTAGAGACCCGGTTGGCCAGAGACTTGGCAGGCATAATTGCCGGCACCACGTTTAATATGTAGGCATACGGTGACATACCTTTTCGCAATAACAGATGAGCTATTATTTGCGGTATTTGCAACTCTCGTGTCGACTTATGTACGTAGACTGTGGACAAGGATTTTGCACATCCTTTCGAAATTTTCGTCAGACACATATGGATACCATCTACCTTTTTGTACAAAACACTTTCGATCTCGTTAAACTCTGGCACGTATCGATGGTCCTGGTGGTGGAGTCTTGTGATACGTTGTTCTGAAAAGTCTTTGGATCTGTGTATCCGATTTCGTTTTGAAAAACCACCACCGCACTCTCCTCTCCTTCTGTTTCATTGTGGCTGACCTTACCCGCAAAGGAGGATTCAGTGCAGTGGAAAACAACGTGTGTTATTATCTGGGTGAAACATCGAGAACTTCTCTCTCAGATGACGCTCAGTGTGTCAATGTATTTTTATAAAGGCTTTGTTTGCCAGCCTTCTGCAGATACACTTATCCCCACTCGACAGGGTTCCACCTACTGCCTTTCCGCAATTGAATCATTCTTAAAATAACATGAGTCTACAAATCTCGTTCTAGAAAAAATCTAGAAACAGCATGCTAGCAAACACAATACTGATTTGTGTTTAGTGTATTTTTCCCCAAGGTTAATTGACAACAATTCAGTTTATTTAAAGAGGCATGGTTGCTATTTTAATTTATATCTGGAGTTATAAACTAAAGTATTGTTACACTTATGGTGTTTTTACGAGTATCCTCAAAACTGAATGAAAATTGCCTTACTGTTGTTGTGTGTCTTTCGCTGTGGTTTCTGTATGGCTGCCAGCTGAGTTCATCTTGTAGTACAGGACTCATATTATTTTGATAAGAAACTTACGATATAAAAGTTTACCCACGTACAGTACGGTTTCGACCGGCGTGTTCTTTTGTGGGAGAATATGTGTTAGCTTTTGATTATTACCGTGAGAGAAATGGCTCGATTCTGTCAAAAGTGTCCCTAAATCCAGCGTCTTTATTGAGACTGGGAACTAGGACAGTTTTCGGGTTTGTGGCCTTATCCAATGCAATATCCTTGCAGAAACAAACAGTTATGTTCTTTGCATCATTCGTCTGTCGTGCTTAGTTTCCGAGGAACAAAATATATTTTTATCGGGACTCAAAACTTGGTCGCTGGGACCGTAGGTTCGAATCCCACTCAAGCCATGGATGTTTGTCCGCGTTTTTCTGTGTTGTGCTGTCCTGTGTACAGGTAGAGGCCTTGCGACGGGCCGATCCCTCGTCCAAGGAGTCCTACCAAAATGTCTATAGATCAAGCCAATGACCCGCAGTGCTCAGTATCCAGTAATATTCTCTTCAAAACTAATAATTTTTCTATTGACATCGTTCATCTCTCGTGTTCGGTTTTCGAACCTATGACAGTTATTAGAGATTGTGGCCTTGAAGTCATGTGTAAACAACATAATGCTACTCAACGCCCTGAATATTGAGACAGCAAGCACCTCTAAAACGTCGGTAAGTTTCTACTAGTCTACAAGTCGCAACAACTCAGGAGACCGACATCTTCATTTTTCTAAACGCTGTTTCCTTAGATTAAATTCCTCATTCTTAGGTTTCTTTTATTTACACGAATTCTTCATCCAGCGTTACTGCAAGTTGATGGTAACCTTTGCCGATTGATCCGTAAAACGGAGACGACGAGGGTGGAAGTAAGGTCTATTATAATGACAAAGAGGGGATGTGTTCGTCGTGTCTAATGGCCGTAGGTTAGCATCTCTAAAAAACAAGTAGGCAAGAAGGAGGAGTTATCATGTGATCAATATGGAAGATAAATTTTTATTTTGTCATAAATGTTTCGTTGTATTATCTTTATATGCAGAGTTTGGCGTTTTGTACTTTCTCTATTTTTACATGGAAGTAAGGTTAAGTTACTACACCTCGAAGAAAAAATTTATTCGTTCCACTTGATTGCATTTGACAACCAAAAACAGATATACTTTATACCCTACTTATTTTACTTTCCAATGTGTTCAGAATGTTTCAAATAAGATTCTTTGGGATGATAAAGTTGCGTCATATCACAAATAAATATATATTTGTTTAAATCTTGTCAGTCTAATCACAATAAAATTCCTATTAAATATTAAAATATTACCATAATTAACATTTAAATATTTAAAATATATTAAATGATATTCTCTATCGAAATGTTCGATTTACATTAGAACATCACTTTTTACATGACATGTTTTAGTTCTAAGTTTATATAATTTTATACACCTGAAGATGGTTCTTTTAGAACTGAAACATGTCGTGTAAAAAAGTGATGTTCTAATGTAAATCGAACATTTCGATAGAGAATATCATTTAATATATTTTAAATATTTAAATGTTAATTATGGTAATATTTTAATATTTAATAGGAATTTTATTGTGATTAGACTGACAAGATTTAAAACAAGAAAAAGATTCTTTGGTTTAAATTAACTGTCCAAAAAGTATCCGAATATATTTTTTTCCCGCGGTAAGTAATGGCGAAAGGGTGGGTAAACTGAGCGTGGTGGTAGAAGGGACTTTCATGCGCATGCGTGATGTTTTGCTTCCTCGCAGCACCGCCGGATGCGTCTGTCGCTGCCAGATAGCGAAGTGGTGTAACACGTGTTCGTCGCATTCTCTTTTCGCTCAAGATGACGGAACGCTTGGAGCAGCGATATTGCATCAAGTTTTGTCAGAAACTTGGGGATTCCCAAGCGGAAACAATCCGCAAACTTCAGCAGACTTTCGGCGATGATGCAATGGGGGAGTCACTCAAATTAAAGAGTGGTTCAACCTCTTTAAAGTTGGTCGCATGTCGGCGGACAGTGACCAGCGTTCCGGGAGACCGTCAACGAGCCGAAATGCTGATGTCATTGACAAAGTGCGGACATTGATCATGGAGGACCGTCGTTTGACCGTCCTTGAAATTGTTGATGAAGTTGGGATTAGCAGAGGTTCCGCAAACACGATGTTAACTGAGGATTTAGGCATTCGAAGAGTGGCGGCAAAGTTTGTGCCCAAGCTGCTTTCGCTGGAGAGCGCCAACAGGGATCCTGAGTTCCTGAAGACTGTGATCACTGGTTATTCATTCATCACACCTGATCCAGGGTTTCCTGGCCAAGCACGGCATTCCGCAGGTTTACCAGGCTCCCTACTCTCCTGACATGAATCCTTTTGATTTCTAGCTGTTCCCGAGAATGAAGACACCGCTATAAGGCTCCCATTTTGACAGCCGCGAGGACATCATACAGAACGTGACGGCTCAGCTGCACACCATTCCAAAACAAGCCTTCCAGAAATACTTCCAGAGATGGAAGGGCCGCTGGGCTAAGTGTGTGGAGTCACAAGGGGCCTAATTTGAAGGGGATTAGGTATTGTAACCCCCCAGATAATGAACTTTGATTTCCCGGCCCAAGGTCGGATACTTTTCGGACAGACCTTACGCACAATATATCCTTGACAAGGCCAACATAACAGGGCTGTAATAACAGCCTTCTCTATGTACAATATTCAAAATACCTTTATTCATGCTCTTGACGTCAGCGGTGATTGAACGCGCCACATTCGAACTACAAAACCATCTCATTTAAAAATGAACAACCACAGAAATTCCAGTTGAAATGTTGGCGGTTTTGCATTTCTTTCACTACAATAAATCGAATCTGGACTAAGGCTGAGTGAGAAAGGGACCGCTACATATATGCATATGTCTGTGTGTTTGAAGTACCGGGTGTCCCGGTTAAAATTCACCTACAGCCACAGTTACAACGTAAATTCCCATTGAGCAGAATAGAGTTTTGCTTGCGTTTACACCGATACTGCCCCTCCCACCTCTCAACTATGTGCCCCCAAGATCGGATTCAATAGAAGAGGGGGGGGGAGTTCAGGGGGAAATGAAATATTTAAGCCTGAAATAAGGAAACCTATTCAAAGCGACACCTCATACAATGCCAGAGTATAAATAGTATATGGGCCCATACAAAAGTTCCTTCCCATTCAAAAGAGGGGACTTTCGTGTTCTTTAGGGTATTAGCTTAAAGTAAGGGCAGAGCCAGAGGGAGTACAAAATGAAACAGAGGTGAGAATGGCGGAACATGATTAGTTTTGAAGCTCGTATTGACATGCTTTGTTGTTGGTAGATGGGGAACACTAGCGAGCTCCTATATTATTTAACGGCTTGCACTGAGGTATTGACTTCTTGGATCGATTTTAGCTTTGCCCCTAGCAAACTGTAAATCGGTATTACAGAGTTCTATTCTACCGAAAATTTAAAGCCAATCGCAGCGATACTCTAAAAGTTTTGAACACAAAGTGAATGTAAATATTTGCAGTAACTTATGATCTGAGGAAAAAGTTAAATTAATTTCTATAAGGAATAGATTTACAATTATATTTAGAAAAATATTTCGCCCTTGCCTTGGAGAGGAAAGTACAACATGATCATAAACGAGTAGCATATGAAGAGCTTCGTAATTCTCTTGCTAATTTCTAGAGTTTGTTTACCGTGTGGTAAGAACACGATTCGCGAACTTTATTGCTGAAAGTCGGGAAATTACCTACTCAATTGAATCCGTTAAAAAGACCTAAACTCGTTACTTAAAATGGGATTGAGGTTGTATCTCAGCTAAATGCTATTAGGACTATCAGTCAGGCAAAATTATCTGGATGCTGCATATAATAAGAAAATCACTAAAGACTGAGAGACATAAGTGAGCATTCCGCTTGTAAGACACAGGCATAGATGGGAAGTTTCTACAAAAATAGATAAGAAATTAATTTTTGTGGGTGTGGACTGATTTCATCTGGTCGAGGACAGAAACCGGTGGCAAGCTCTTGCGAACACATTGACGAATTTTAGGATCCCTGAGCTCGGTTTTATTAATTTCTCAACGAATTTGTGAAGTAATGCTGAATTTGGTAACTTAAAGTCCTTGACTGGCCGGTCACATTAGCCGCGCGGTCTGAATATTGGACCATGAATTCTGAAACATTTGGATCATGTGTTCGATTCCCAGTCATAGCGTGCATGCATGTCGGCTTATTGTTGTGTTGTGTTGTCCTGTGCACATGGAGGCTTTGCGATGGACTGATCGCTCATCCAAGGACTCCCACCACGTCTGAATACCTTAAGAGACCTCCCATACGTGAGGCTACTGGCGTACTTCAAAGACTGTAGTATGGATTAGCGTCTACAGCTCATGTAAAATTGCAAATCATTATAAGTGGCCTAACCATGGTTCTTATGGGTCATAGGTACACAAATTATATGTTCAGCTCCTGGATAGGAAACTGTGCAAGTCAAACTCCATGTTAGTGGAAGGTTGAAAAATGTACCCCAATCAGACACCACAATAAAATAAGGTGTAAGGAGGAGTATTTTTTAATTCGATATTATTCGTGATTATCCTCAGTCGCTCAAGACACGTATGAATTCACAAATACGAGGATCGTTTATTTAATCGCAGTGTTTCTAGAGATATTGAAGGGGTGCATCCTGCTGTGTGTTGATCTATAGGTTGACAGTCCGACTACACACCAATTACTGATTATAGTTTCAGTACATATTTTGATCTTAATAAGTCATCTTCGTGTGTTTGTCTTAAGAGCTCGAAGCTAATAGACATGACTGCTAATTTGTGTAAATATTTTTTTTTTTGACTTCACCACGTGATGGACTGTCTTAAGCATCTTACCTATTTTATCAGAGTGGATTATGTAAATGAAGTTACAGCCACTGGACCCTGCCCTAAACAATTTTAATCAAATCTATAACCTCACACACTATTTGTTTATGATCCATCTATATCTTGATCTCCCACGTGATGTTTACTCTTCAGGTTATTTATATTTATTTAGTGTTCTGTCTGACGACAGGTCCATATGAACAGGATCCTTTCATCCTTTTCTCGGACTGGGACCTGTTCATATACGTTCTTGGCAGATGATTCAGAAGTGGTTTGCCATTGCCTTCTTCTGTGTGTGAATGGAGTAATTGTTGTGATGCCACGGAGAAACCGGGGAAGCCCCCGGAGGAAAACTCCGTGATGCCTAGACCACGGCCTTGCCCAACACAAGTTATAAATTCGGGCACCGCCTGGAATCGAACCCGAGACCCCAGGATTACAAGGCCAGCGTTATAACCGCTAGACCACCGTGGCTGTACTCTTCAGGTTATCCAATTAAAATTTCACTTGCATTTCTCATATCCACACACGTGTTAAAATTCCCGTCCACCTTATCCTTCTTCATTTTATCACCATAATATTGTTTAGTGAAACAGCAACGAATCAGTCGGCCCTCGTTCCATAAAAGAACATAGATTTTCTTTCTTCAAAGCTCGTTCAAGTATCAATATAATGTTAGCCTTCATTTCGATGCTAAATGATATTGTGTATGGCTTTACAAATATTGTCATAACCTCTATGACTAGGCTAAGTTCCTCACAGTTGAGGTGCTAACCTCAAGTAGAAAGACGTAGATGGCTGCAACTGAAATGCAACATTACTGATTATTTGGGACAGTGTGGCAGTAATATCCCGACTGCATATGCACTGCACTTACTTCAAAAGACACAAGTTAACGCTTATCCAAGATCGTCTCTGTTGTCCTATACCAGGGGTGGGGAACCTGAGGCCTTAAGGCCACATGTGGCCTTCTAGGTCCTTAAGTGCGACCTTTTGACTGAATCCAAATTTTACAGAACAAATCCTTTTATTTTTATTAATACGTTTTTCAAGACGCCCTTAAGGTCACAAATGACGGATACTCATCTAGAGGATTAACTGAAACTGTGGACCTCCATGCTGCAACCAAACATTCAAATGCTTTCCAACAAAACGCAGACACAACAAAGTCATTAGAAGATAAGTTAACTTTAAAACTAACAAATATTTTTCATTTTTTGAAATTATTTAGTACATAGTAGTTAGATTTTTACAAAATAATGTACATTTTTAAGTATATCTAACTGAAGTTTCTTGAATTAAATTAAATTAATGCGGCCTTCCAACATGAAAAGTTTCCCCATCCCTACTCTATACCATAGCTTTCAACATGTTCACTACTAGAGTTAAATAGCATACCAGTAGAAGTAAACTACACAAATTTTAGTGGCCTGAAGGCACGCAATCATTGCCAGACAGGACAGGAGTATTCGCCACTGACAAGCCGTATCCAATAATTCCATCATCTTCCTATGAAATACAGGCACATGCCTTACTTTAAGCTGGTGCATTGCTTGAAAATTTTCCATAATGTCGAAGTGCTGTATCTCGGGGAGCATTTTTCCACAGGCTTACATGTAATGGTGGGGGAATGTCTTCTGAACAATCTTAAAAATATCGCAAAGTTGTCTCTTGTATTAAATGACTAAAATAATACGTAATAATGATATTAATAATAATAATAATAATATATTTTAAGAACAATTAAAAATAAATAAATATAACTCGAGTAATCTGAGTATTTTACTACACAATACTGATATACGGTCTCATTCAATTTGGCTTACTGTCCTAAATTATTAATTTTGAGGGGAGACAATTTTAATTGATGGAAACAGAAGGACTATTCGATGGGCTTTCGAGGGGGCTTGGGCTGGAGACTGACGGAGACTGCTACAGACTTGGCAGAAGATTTTGCTATTGATATTGAAAATAATTTGAATTTCAAGGTTATGTTGAACATTCCATCTACATAACAAATTTATCTGCTATTAGTTGAAATGTGTCTCTTCTTTCCTTCATACAGGGAGTGCAACTGGACGTGGATCTCCCTACAAAATTGGCTAATAATCCAGATAATCTAATATGGCTTTCGTCTCTGTCAATTAATTTGATTACTTCTAAATTCAGTTCACAACGTTCGTCACTTATCAATTTTGTAACCGTGGTATCTACTGAGTTCAAATAAAGCTCAAAAATGAGCGAAAATGATTAGATTATCTAAACAAAATGGCGCTTAGTCTGAAACCAACGCTTCAACGGGTGAATGCTGAGTTCTAGAACTGTCGTTCGGCAACTTCCCTAAGTAAAACAGGTGAGGATCGAGAGGTCAAATTTTTAGGAACAATTTGTAACGGTCGAACAGTTGAGTTTTTGGATCTTGAGTACCGCCTGTACAATCATTTGATTTTAAAACTTCTATTCCCGCGTAATCGTCGTGATAAATGGATTGGCAACAAAAAAAGTATCCTTTGGCGGGCAGAACCTCAAGTTACCTACCGTAAGAGGGTGGCCCGATTGGGTCATCTGAAGTAGGATTGTGGGTCAATTTGGTGTCGTGAGGAAATTGTTGGATAAATGATGATATACATATATTAGTTAATTAAAAGCAGAAAATTGAATGCTTTACAAGTATTAGTTTTCCACATAACATAAACTAATTTAACCTAAACTGAACTATGGCGTCGCCTATGGAGGCAGAATCCAATCTGTCATCTCGAGACAGATTCAGAGCACGGAGGTGAAACTGTTACGCTGGTCCAAAGGACCACGGTAGTGATATACATTTGTTTATCAAATGTTTTAATTTTATTTAGAATGTGCGGCTAATATGGAATACTAAGCCACTGCAGTATTCCGTATTTCAAGCTCCACGTTATTTGAAAGAATGTTTTTAATGTGCCATTCTACAACTCAATATGTACTGTCATAAACATTATTGATTAAACTAAAACTTACATACTGAAAGATAATAAAATAACTGTTTACTCATCTGCAGAAGTTATTTGAATAGCAGGAACAAACACGGTACGACCATTCAGGTAACACATGCCTGATCTAACAGGAACGAATGGTAGGCCGTCTTGACTTCCTGGCGGGAGCCATAGCTGTCACATCCCCTGGACCATTCACACGGCATTTTACTCGCAGCCAAGATCTCGTCTGTTCCCAAGAAGAGCAGCCATCATCAGTATGCGTGTCGGCTGTGCTTAATCCGTTTCCGGTTGATGTTTGTGTCTAGGGATTGAGTCGCTTATTTGCTGCTGAGGAAACTGGCTTCTTTGTAATGCATCTGGACCGAAATCTGCTTGAGTCACCTATTTGTTCTGAGCCCCTTCCTTGATTTTCTTCACAGACTCCAAATGAAAGTAAGATTTACAGTCGTCCAGTGTTTCTTAAAGGATTATATGACAACTGTTATTTCAGGTTTAATTTTACATTACAGGTTAACATCAGATATTACCTTAAATGCGTTAGTACTTAGCACGTTAACTGCTGATCATCCCGCTGATTTTAAAAACATCCGTCAACTTTTAAAAAAGGTTTCTTGACTGTTTATGAACGCAAACACAAACGAAAATGAAAACAGGGCAGATTGAGTCACATCGCAAAATAGGAGTAGTAGAAAGAGATACAGAAGTCAGCTCGTAATAGGCAGTTTTATTGATAAAAACAATTTTTGTCTAAAAAATTTTCTCACTCATACATTGATTTGCCTTATCTCGTAGTATTATTTTCATAACGAAATATTAAGCTTATTAATTTTTTGTATTGTCAAAAAAATATTGGAATAATATAGTTGACGCACGTCTTGCTTCTTAGAATATTTTTTAAAAATATTAACTGCGTAAAGAAGAGTTCATTTTGAAAGGATTTTAAAATACTCAGATTGTTAAATTGAACCCAGAAAATCATTACAGTGTTCACAAAGTCCTATAACAAAGCTGACATCATTTTACCGCACGCTTTAAGATTCATTTTAATAGTTTCCAGATATGGCCTTCAATAACAAATTAAGACACATCTGAAGAAGATACCTGTGTTTGATAGACGAGATTGTCGGAGTCATATAGGATGAATGTAATTATTAGTATACCCCGAAGATGAAGTCTGTAGGTAGATGCCTCGGGGTCACAGAAACATACTCTCTCAATGTTTCTCCGAAACATTGGCATCGCCAAAAATATTTGAGTGTTTTTAATAAGAACCCCTATTTTATAGTATTTGAGTCTTCTGGAAGAATTTCCGTCCTGAAAATGCCATATCCTGACGGTAGAAATATGTAAACCGGGAGTAGTTATTCTCTATGGAAGGCAAAACATGGACTATTGACAGAATTCCTCAAAGTCGGAGACCCTGCGAAACATTACACAATATTCTGTTTTTATTCTACGGTGAACGGTTTTTAGCTGCGTGCACAGCGCCCTCCACATATGGTGGCCGCCTCACCTCATCCATAATGGATAAGCTTTACCTTTTAAGGCCGAATTGTAATTATATATTTACCACCTGATGTAATGTAACTTTATATTTCGCCATCAGAATGCATTTGTGAATTCCGTATTGTTCTTAGAATAAACATCGATAATTTCCTTAAACAGCATTAAGCAGTTGATCTTTATAACTGAGAAATGCTAAGTTTCTTTTGGGGTATAAAATAAATTCTTAAATATTACTTAGACAAGCTTCCAAGTTTTTCAGAATAAGGTGCTGATAATTGTAACTATACATGCAAATTTTACATGAGAAAATCCATCTGAGGAAACTAACACGAAAAATATATTTTAAAAATAATTTCAATGAGAATCCTCAAATCAGGTAGTTAGGCTAGTGTGATCCAATGTTTTATAAACATAGGGGCCGCGTGTCGTATTAGTGTACCAATGTGTTTTAACGGCGAAGTTTTCACATAAACCATACCGTTTACAATCAAATAAATGAATTTCCGTTTGGGTAGAATGCTGTCCATTAATCGGAGAATACTTCAGAGAATCCACATCTTATGTATAACTTAAGGCTATCTCTGCTTTGGTTTAATCTTAGGGTCCAAATGATTTTCTGAAAACTGAAAAGACATGTGAAGAGGATTGTGAAAAGAGTCACGAACAACCTGCAAATTACGATATTGTATGATTGCATCTAATGAATCGAAACATCAATAAAGCCTCTGGATATCAAGTCTGAGAAACTTAGGTGGCTGCTATATTCTTTTCTTTGTCGGACTGCTTACTAGTCAGCTTAGGTTGCAACTAGAAGGTCCTATAATCTACCATCGACCTAGATTTTTTTCTGTTTTTAAGCAAATTCTGAGATGATTCCTACGTTCGAAGTTCCTTATTTATTTCTCACGTAGTTCTCCGGGTTTAAATTTATAAAAATATTTATTAATGTTTTATTTATTTAAATCATTGCTTTACAGACTAATATTGAACATCAGATGAACCACACCATATAAAAAACAATACCTTCATTCTAATATATAAGAGTAATCTGATAAGAACATTTCAATAAACTGCATAACATTGTAAAAGGATTGTATTTCGAGTTTTAAATTTACCAATGTAATTTATACCTGAGGACGGTTAAATATAACCGAAACATTTCGTAAGAGACGTTCCAATTTATAAATCGATCATTCGATGCGGAACGTGAAATGATATTTTAAATATTTTATATTTTATTATCTTATTAAAATTGTGATTTGACGGAAAATATTAAAATATTATAAAAATATACTTATCACCCAAACGTCTTCACACATCCTATCAATAACAAGACAAGCAGGCATTGCCCGAGAATCTTCTAACTTTCACATGTCTCCCACCTCACCAGTGAATCTCACTACTCCCCGAACATTTTCTCTTTCCTTCTACTCTCTTTCTGTATATCCAATTTTTCTCTTCGGATTAAAACCTTCGACATGTAATATGCCTATGAGTCTGCATATGACTTCACAGAATTCTGTTGTCGATGTGCTCTCATGCACATGAATTTATTTTAAATCAAAAGTTTTTAATCCAGTATTTAACGCATATGAATGAATTCAGTTTTCTAAACTTTCAGCCATATTCGTTTTGAGGTAATACAAGTTTGTCTGACTGTATATCCCAGCAATGCAAGGCTTCTTCGATGGTGGTTGGAATGATGACATTCTGTTTCCTCCCATACCAACACCAGGAACAGTACAAAAGACGAACTCTTATTGTATCCGATTCCATTGGAATTGAAAAGCTGATTGTGTGAATGTGTTGGCGATGTATTTCTTTAGCAGCCTCCCTGTGTTACTACCGTAGGCAAAGTGCAACGTGACTTGCATTTTCTCTACACATAGTAATAATTATTAAAGAACTGAACTCCTGGAGATCTGCTATTCTTTTCCTTCCTGCAACCTGCACTGATGTTACTTATTTTATTTTTAATATAATAGTTTTGTGGTTGGAATCTGTTAGGTGTATTCGTTATTATGGAACTACACATCACATGACGAAACAAGTTTCATGCTTCGGAGAATCCGGTAAATTTTGCGACTGTGTAAACATAATATTTATCTACTTTAGTGAAGGCGTCGTCCGTATTAAATTCATACAAATTGAAACATAATTTGAAGTGAGATTCGACAATAAATATGACTGTCTTCTGGGTTGTTGTGCCGTGTAACCTGGTGCTTCTCCACTATCATAACATCGATATATTTCTACACTACACGGCGCTATAACCCAGAAGGCAGCCATCTTCACATATTTCGGAACATTGTCCGCCCTTCTGCATGTTTTATCTCCAAAACTAATGTATAAACTAAAATTAGATTCATGGTTGAAGATGGAGGCAGTCAGTCCAACCGAAAATTGGTATTTACCTACAAATCCTGACGGTTTACAGTTCAGATAATCGTCATCGACAAACAGAATATTAAGATGGCTGTCTTCTGGGTTGTGCGGTCCTCAGGGGCCGCGCGGTCTGAGGCGTGGGCTTTGTGCCGCTTGGTCGCAGGGACCGTGGGTTCGAATCCCACTCAAGCCATGGATGTTGTGTTGTGCTGTCCTGTGTACAGGTAGAGGCCTTGCGACGGGCCGATCCCTCGTCCAAGGAGTCCTACCAAAATGTCTATAGATCGAGCCAACGAAAAGTTGGGACCTGCAGTGCTCAGACACTTGAAGAACGGGTCGTTCCCAGTAGCCCAGTACCCAGTCTTCTGGGCTGTAGCACTGTGTAGTCTGGCAGATCTTAAGCAACGTTTCGGAGGCCGTTGCTACCTCCATCATCGGACAATGAACCAACGCCCATCACTCTGACGATGGAGGCAGCATGAACCTCTTAAACGTTGATAATGCTCTACCAGACTACACGGCGCTACAACCCAGAAGACAGCCATCTTCACACTCGCACTCGTGAGATCTCAAAACGTACCAAACGGAATATTATTTGGGATATTAAAGAAATGTGTGACGGAATGGATTGGATTAAACTGGCTCAGTACAGGGTTCAGTGGCTTGTTCTGGTAAACCCGGTAGTGAACATAGGGGTTTCATAAAGTGCAGAGATTTTCTTAATCTGCTACTCAGATGTCGGCTTCTCATGTAGGAATCTCATCCATGGAGTTAATTTATTAATCCAGGCTTTATCTTTTTAATTATCAAGCAAAGGAACGTACGTAAATTAGCCACGTCATTTTGTGTGTTGAATTGTCCAGACTAATCAGTACGTTTTTATGGAATATTCCCTTTAATCCTGACCGTGTAAAATACTTACCGTTTAGAAGTAATATTTAAACACCAAAATCCGTAATTTAACTTAAATATTTCAAATACAATATTTAATGTTCTCACAACTTACGTGTTTGCTGTTCCGAATAATTACGATGTAAAATGTGTAAACTCATAAACACTTTGAGTCAAACTGGAATACTGGGTCATCAGACCACAAACAGAAAGAGAGATGCGCTGTTTGTGTGAAAATTATGAAGTTCTTGCAGATGTAGGACTTCTGAGTTGTCGTGACGTATGGATTTGTAGGTTGATACCAACTTTGCGAGAGAGAAAAAAAAGAACTCCACATCTTCAGCGTAAACAACGAGTGACCAAGAGACACGTCGAATTCTGAAGTCTGGTTCAGTCAGCCTACACAAAGGGATTTAAAAATAATTTACGACGTCAACAAATTTCCCTTCTGCGAAGAGTCGTCTTATAATTCCTCTTATCATCAGAAAATACAACATGAAATGTGAAATAATTTCTGTGTCACTAAGTTTGAAAGATGAATCAAAATATCTGCAGTACGTTCAAACGTTATCTCCGGCTACTGCCGTGGACTTTGCCACTGTCGTAAATACACTTAAACATTCTCAGTATGCAAAAGACTTAAGTTAGGCGAAAAATTAATTCTTTGGCTGGGAGTAATAACTGAGAGGGAAACCTCACTGCCATCTGTGGTAAGTCGTTTTTAAATATAATACTGAAAGAAATAAGCACATAAGCTTAAGTTTTTCTTCATCACATATACATCTCAGTCTTCTGACATCGCAGAATATTTTATTGCCAGTTTTACCGCGTTTTCTACGACACAAGTCAAACAGTTGTTGAATTCGAAGCTCTAGTAATTTCATGCAATAAATTACAAAACAAGTATAATAATTAGAGGCAGATTAATACACGGCAATCCATAAGGTATGTGAGCCGTCAAACGATCACGTAACAAAATAATTTTAATAGGGATAACATTTTAAATAAAAACAATCAAATTAAAACCTGTGTATGACCACTAAATTAAAATGAAAAACTAGTATGCCTAATAGTAATTAACACTATCATATTTTGGTTTTAATATAAAAGGGCGTATTCATAATTTTGTATTACAATAGCACAATAGAATGATATAGTATAGCTGCGTCATATTGTGATATTAATTAAAATAATTATTATATTTGTTTACAGTCAAATCACAATAAAATAGTAAGTTAAGATAATTAAAATATCATCTTATGTTCCATATCGAGCATTCGATTTACATCGGAACGTTCACAACGAACCTTGTTCCGAGATGGTAACACTTCTGGATCTCTCCTCTGAACACATCGAAACCGATTGCTATTTCATAAATGACTGATATAAACATCAATAACACATCTAGACACAACTTCCATAAAATATAACGAGAAAGATGATAAAATTATGAAATTGTAAAAACTATAAATAATTGTAATTTGAGTTTAAAAAAAGTTTATAAATTACACCTGATGACGGTTTTGTTAAACCGAAACATGTTGTGAATGTTCCGATGTAAATCGAATGCTCGATATGGAACATAAGATGATATTTTAATTATCTTAACTTACTATTTTATTGTGATTTGACTGTAAACAAATATAATAATTATTTTAACACAATAGAAGATCAGCTAAGGATTTAAAATGGTATAATTCAAATACAGTTTTACGCTTACACTTTTGATTTTTGGGGGATTTTTCTATGTTTTAGACCTTAAGTACTGTACATAAATGTAGCACTGGTGATGAAGATAGTACGTGAGATTTCACAGAGAGTATACGAGAAGCAGGCACTTGTGACAACGAAAGGCGACAGTAGTCAAAGAGGACAGGAAGTGGGTTGTGACGTACAACGTCTCGAATAATAGACCGGTATCGCCTCTAACACGTCTCTTCCGACCGCACATCGTGTGGAGTCCTGCAATGACGCAGCCGCTTCTCATTTCGCAAAAATCTCACAGTCGCTCACCAACCAAACTGCCTAATCAATACGTAGATTTTCATACCAAGCAGATCTGACAAATTTGTTCTCCTGTAACTAAAAAAATCTCCATGATGGAGTACAGAGTGTGTGGAATTAATTATCTACCTATTCTTTACATCGGATGAAGGTGAGTGGTTAAATGTACAGTTTCGATGGCTCTATCTTGGGATAAATAGAACATGATGATGAGGGAACTCAGAGAGAGTTGGTCTGCCCCTGCTGGGACACAATCCCCGGTAGCCCAGTTTATAAAGAGCTCCTACCGCAAAGAAAACATATTTCACTATTAACGTATTGATGCTGTTTAAAGCAATGATCCCTGTTTCTGTAAGAATCGTACGAAACACATAAATACAAAATGAAAAGTTTTTTTTTTAAGAAGATGTAGTATTTAACTACCACTAGGCTAAAGTGGTTAAGGGATCTTTTAAAACTTGGCATCTTGGCAATTTGGTGTAGCAATAACACTGGATTTTGGAGTAATATCTCATTGCTAATAAAAAATACACTTAAAATGATCATTCTTATGTTAACATCTGCTTTGGGAGACCTATCCTTAGTGAAGGCCTTGGAGGAATGAAATGTACAATGTGAACGTATGATAAGACCTTATCCGTTCGTCTCTTCATCCACCAATTAATGTATTTAAAGGAGAAATAATACTGCGTGTTTAACAAATATTTACGCTGCAATGAGACGTGACTTACGTGAAGGTAAAATCTAAATTTATCAGAAACCTATTTCAGTGAGAAAGTTATCTTAATAAAAAATATAGATTCCATTAAGGTCTTTAACTTCTGTTTAGACATTTGTCGTTATGTTTTACATGCTACGATAACAACAAACGAAAAGTTATTAATCCCACTAATTTCTATTGTGGATGTGGATTTGCTTGATCTTACGACTGTTCAGTACGTCTCAGCTGTTGGGTGTATATCAGCAGAGACTTTTATCCGCAATAAATGAATTTAGAAACCAATGACATATGTAAAATAACAAAGAACAGGTCTTAAATTTTAGCTCAATTTACTTAAAACCAAAAATTATATTTATACTCTTTTAATCCACATCATACGTTGCTGTATTTGGCCCTAATCCACCAGTTACAGAACCATACCCTAAACTTATTAAAATTAAAAAAAAATCTCATTAACACTGTCTAAGCTACTGTATAATATAGCTCTATATTTCTTCCTGTACTTTTGAACTTTATATGATTTCGTGCTGTTTGTTCAAAGTACAAATTATGAAGCTTCTCGTCATTCAGTTTTTGTTCACAGCCCCCTTACGTTCTCTTTCTTAGGCTCAAATATTCTCATCAGCTTAAACATGCTCTTTAATCTACATATTATCCTCGGTTTAAGATAAAAATTTCGAATCCTTATAAAACAACAGGTAAAATTAAAATGTTGTATATTATTAACTTTATGGTTTTAGACATGGAACGGAAAGAAGTATAATTTTGTACAAACTTGAAGCAAACATTCCTCGAAATTAATCTGATCATAATTTATCTGTGGATACAACGAACGTCAGAGCCATATGGTAACACTCCTGCTTCATTTTCTAAAGGTCCCGGTTCACGAAAACCTAACCTAACATCTACTGAAGCATTACCTGATTCTTCTCATCTTCTCAAGTCGCAGAACTTTACATCAGGCTACAAGCGGCTAATTCCTTCCATGACTTTTTGTTATTTATTAATCGTTAATCAACCTATCACAGGCTTGGTTTGACCTACTGACACTGTCGTTCAATATATCATAAAAATATATGTAAATATAGTTTTGATTTATTATAGTCATTCTCTTTGTCGAATTACAGAAAGAATTATTTTAATTTTATTTTAAAATGAAGTCTAGTAACTCAAATATTTTCTTAACATTCTTTCATTTTCAGAGTCCGAAAATGTGTCTATCTAATCCCTGATTGTATTAAATATAATATTAATAGATTAACTCTAGTGAAACTGAGTAAGAACTCAATCACTGGCAATCTTCTCGTCCTATTTCCTGACACCACATCAAGGCGGCTGTGAGAACTCATTAGGTGTCAGAAACATCACAATCGTCCTGTAATTATCAATTCTCCTCAAAATTAAACAAATGTAATTGAATGCAAATCATTACAAAACTGTTTTTCTGACGGTCTGATTAGGCAGTGTAGGACAACATTTACCTGAACCCAGCATGGTTCCAATATGGATGAAGTGTTACACGGCAAGTCTTAAGTTCGTTGTCACAGTAGAACCAGCTTCTTCTGTGTTTTTTTGTCTGTATAAATTCCAGGAGGCTTTGTTAGAACACTTCTTTTGTGCCAACTGTTTCATTGTTTAATAATAAGGCATTGTTATGCCTTTGAATTCGTACAGATAATCTAACTGCTTGCCTTCTATGTTCATGTGTCCATTTGGTACTGAAATCCATGCAGCGTTACAGTCATCATCTTAACAGTTTGCATTTTTTAAAACTATTCAAAATGTCATCTGCAGAAAGGTGAAACTGTCTTTTCGAAAGTTTCTGTGCACTTTCAATCATAATTATTTCTTGAAGAGATACAAAGTAATTCAAATAGCTTCTGGGAAGAATATTTGAATATGGATAAGCGATTTTGGACCTGGGGTACGTGATGTTGGCCTGAATTTTTACTTTGCCCCGACACAGAACAAATGTGCCTAAAATTTAAATAATAAAATTTCTTAAATACGTCACGATTAATCAATGAGGAACTTGTTCCAATGGAATTGTTAGTTAACAAATTTCTTTGTTTGTCTTTATTTACTTATTATTTTCTTTATTATTTCTTTAATCCTTCGTATAGCCACGGTGGTCTAGCGGTTAGAACGCTGGCTTTGTAATCCTGGGGTCTCGGGTTCGATTCCCGGCGGTGCCCGAATTTATAACTTGTGTTGGGCAAGGCCGTGGTCTAGGCAACACGGAGTTTTCCTCCGGGGGCTTCCCCGGTTTCTCCGTGGCATTCCAACAATTACTCCATTCACACACAGAAGAAGGCAATGGCAAACCACTTCTGGATCATCTGCCAAGAACGTATATGAACAGGTCCCAGTCCGAGAAAAGGATGGAAGGATCCTGTTCATATGGACCTGTCGTCAGACAGAACACTAAATAAATAAATAAATAATCCTTCGTCCCTTTCATCCTTTCTTTATCAGTATTTCTGTTTTTCTATTTTCTGGTAAGAAGTATATAAACTACATTTTACTGGGTATCGCCCTCAAATGTCATTACAAAGTACGCGCTCCATACTAGAGAAACGCTCGTCTACTCACGGCCTGATTTATTGAATCATGAGCCCCACTGACTGTCAGTGCGCCTCGCGCCATCATTAGTGTCATGTCCATCGTTAATTGCATGGTGTTTGCGTGATTGCGACCTACTGAACAATTGTGACACTCGTAATCCTCCTCCAACTAGCATTTTGCTTGGTGGTAATTCTTACCCTAAGCCATTATTTCTTTTCTACCGTCATTATTATCGGTCTTTTTGTAATCCAAATTGGTGGTTCTTATTGTCGTGAAAAGAGAATGCCTTGAATCCGTAGCGTGTTTACTATCATTCACGTCCCACCCTCTCTCTTTATTCACGAACGTGTCCAGCAAACGTGTGTGTGTGTGTGTGTATAGGAATAATATCCTCTTCAAAATGATGTTGCTTCTTCTGAATTCACCGTTTGTCAATTCCCTATTCATGGTCCATACAAAACTTTTCCCTGCTTTGTCCCTTATTACAAAGGGGAACAAAGAGAGATGTGTGAATAGTCCCTGAATCGGCAATAATGGCGAATAATGCTAAATCTCCCACCCCCCCCCCCACCCCCACCCCCACCCCCCATCTAACAACCCTCTCTTTAACAACCACCATCACATTTTCATGTTTTAACTGTACAACAGGAATATCAAGCTAGATGTCCGTTACCCCCTCCCGCCCCGAATGGGCCCCTCCCCCCTCTTATATTTAGCTCTTTCAGAGCCCTACCGGGCCAGCTTTTGTCGCCCCCTTTGGCCCCATAAATTCAAAACAAACTTCATAATAGGCAGTAAGGTTTCTATGTTGGAACAACGGTCGACACAAAAAGGATAATTTATTATGGCGGCCAGTACTGAACGGGACGCAGGGCGTCTGAAAGGGTAGGACGGCCGGGGCGGGGGGGGGGGGTATAAAGAGACGAGGCAGTAGAGGGAGGTTGTCTAATTTCCCGACGCCTGGTTTTGTGGTTACTAGACGCCTTGTCTGTTGGGTTTCGTTTTCAAAGAAGTCTCATCACATTTTTACGTCTATTTCCTACAAAAGAGATTAATTAATCCACTCCGCTTTACGTCTTGGCCTTGTCGTGTCTGTAGAGTCACGATAGCTCGTCAATATAGTGACTAGGCTGTGGGCTAGACGACTGGGAATCGATTCCTGGCAGGAGCAGAGATTTTCTATCCGCCCTCAAGTCCAGGTGAGATCTGGGGCAAACAATTGCCCCTTCAGTGGGCACTGTGCACCAGCCGGTTCGTGATCTTACCACTAATCTCTGCCTTATACTGAGGTTAATAATACGGGGGGAGGGCAGCTACATCTCCACTCTCCCCTACTGCTTCAGGGTGCGATGCTCAATTGAACATATGCACAATTTAACTTCATCCTTTTTCCCTCGTAAAGTGTCTAATGACAGGTCAAGCCTTGAGGAATAGAGCAGTTTGTATGGAGGTGGCTCCCCGATAGGGACAGAGGATTTTTCCTCTGGCCTCTGCATCCAGACGAGGTCTGGAGCCCACCCAGCCTCTGTCCAATGGGTACCGGCTTCCTTTCCCGTGGGGTAAAATGCGGCCAGGACGTGACACTGACCATTCATCCAAATCTGGTGTCGAGGTTAAGAATAGGAACTCCTCTACCCCCAAGTGCCTGCATGGAGTATAGCGGGACAGCTTTACTTTGCTTATGGAGGTAGTTTTGTTAAATCAGGTTATCTCTCCCTACCAACGGACACTATTTGGAGGAGGGACTGAGGAAGAAAACGACGATATCGTCAAAATTCTGGTGTCTTCAGCAGAATTCGATCTTTGTGAGTGGTGCCCGTGACGTCATGTTTACCTGGGATCAGTGGCCTTTGTGTGGGTAGGGTTTCTGCCGTCACTCTGATAGAGAATTGGCTCAGGTGTTTGGCCGGATGGCTGGGAATTTACCCACATGGCTGGGGATTCACTGCGAGTGGATTTCTCAGATGGCAATGGTTTCCAAAGTAACCAATATAACCTAGTGTTGTTGGGGATTCCCTCTTCAGTCACTTATCACAAGCAGAACATATGTAGAGTAGGCATTCATTTTAAGTGCCTACTATTGTAGATCGAGTGTAACCAAAATTTTGAAATTTTCATAACTTTTGTTAAAATTTTTACCTTGTCATATTTCATGAAAAAATATATCTTCTTCCTTTTGGTTTATTCGATGTCCTATGCCAGTTATTGATATCTGAAGTGTTGAATGTTCGGCTTGATGATGGTGATGAAGTTATGATCATGACCGCTAGAGAATTTTGAAGATAAAGATGAGGCTGTAAGATATTTAACTTTATTTTAAAGTTCTGTCCCGACTCTCAGTTCCTTTATGTAATATGTTTACTATTCAGTTATTATTTTTAATTCTAATTAGTATTAAAAAAATATTAAAATTGGCCGTCAATCACAATATAAGATAATTAAAAGATTAAAATATCATTTTTCGTTCCGTATCGAGTACTCGATTTACATATGGAACATTTACGACATGTTTCGGCTATCATAGAGCCGTCATCAGGTGTTGTGTTATAAATTTTTAACTGACTTACTGATTTTTAATGATTTTTAGTGTTAATTTTTCTTATCATTTTCTCGTCCTTCATATTGTATCTTCATCCGTTGTTGTGTCACATGTCACTAATATAATTGTATGTCGTAGTGATGCCAATGTTGTGTATATTGGACCGAGAAGTAATATCGCAGCAGTATTAGGAGAGATTGGAGGTATACTGTATCGGATCATGGCTGGTTACCGATATTTTAATCTTTTAATTATCTTATATTGTGATTGAGGCCAATTTTAATATTTTTAATACTATTTAAATAAATCACAATATGACGTACCTACAATATCTTATTTTTAATTCTGTTTAGTTGTGTGTTTGTTGGTGCTTGAAATTTGTGGGTTGTGACACCGTGTATTTTTATAGCCTAATATTACACGACGCTACAACGTAGACAACTACAATTCCACTGCTGTGAGAACCTCAAAACAACGAATGTTCTTCTGTCAGGACTAGATAATATTTTACAAATCAGTTAAAAATATATACTAATTCCATGATGCAAAGTTCTTCTTGAGAAGCTGATAGTATGCACAGACAGTCAAGAAATTTCTCGTCTTTTATGGAATCGTAAAGTTTATCACAGCGCTCAAAAACCCTGAACCAAATGAATCTAATTTACACATTCTGAAATCTATTTTACTATAATACAATTTAATCTTGATTAAAGACACTGCTGCATAATATTAAAAATAAATATTACCCCCCTACATAACTTATTTATTTCAGTGTCTTATTTATATTATTTACAATATTTAGTTTAAATTTGGTGTACTTAAGACGTTAGTCAGGCTAATTAATATGTGTACGAGCGAAACCTATACAAAATTTGTATAGGTGAACATATGTCCGAAACAGTAGCTCTTCAGAATGACTTGAAACAGAGAGATGCTCAGTCACTAATTTTGCCTTAGAATACGCCATCAGGAATGTTTGTGAAAATCAGGGCGGTTCGGAACCGAATGGGACACCTCAGCTTTTGGTCTATGCTGATGATTTTAATCTGTTGGTCGATAATATTAATACTACAAAAGCTAAAACAGGAACACTCTTAAGAGCTAGTAGGAATGTTGGTATAGAAATAAGTGTATGATCATGTTTCAACATCATAATTCAGAACGGAACCAGAATATGAGGATAGCCGATGGATCTTTCAAAAATGTGACAAAATTCGAGTAACTTGGGACGACACTAACAAGTCAGAAAAGCAAATTAAATTCAGAGAATGCTTGGGTTGTTGCGTTGTGTAGTCTGGTCGATGTTAACCAAAGTTTCAGAGGTCATACTGCCTCCGTCATCAGAGTATGAAGATTTCTGTCTTCTGGGTTGTTGCGCTGTGTAGTCTGGTCGATGTTAACCAAAGTTTCAGAGGTCATACTGGCTCCATCATCAGAGTATGAAGATTTCTGTCTTCTGGGTTGTTGCGCTGTGTAGTCTGGTCGATGTTAACCAAAGTTTCAGAGGTCATACTGCCTCCGTCATCAGAGTATGAAGATTTTCGTCTTCTGGGTTGTTGCGTTGTGTAGTCTGGTCGATGTTAACCAAAGTTTCAGAGGTCATACTGCCTCCGTCATCAGAGTATGAAGATTTCTGTCTTCTGGGTTGTTGCGCTGTGTAGTCTGGTCGATGTTAACCAACGTTTCAGAGGTAATACTGCCTCCGTCATCAGAGTATGAAGATTTCTGTCTTCTGGGTTGTTGCGCTGTGTAGTCTGGTAGATGTTAACCAACGTTTCAGAGGTCATACTGCCTCCGTCATCAGAGTACGAAGATTTCTGTCTTCTGGGTTGTTGCGCTGTGTAGTCTGGTCGATGTTTACCAACGTTTCAGAGGTCATACTGCCTCCGTCATCAGAGTATGAAAATTTCTGTCTTCTGGGTTGTTGCGTTGTGTAGTCTGGTCGATGTTAACCAATGTTTCAGAGGTCATACTGCCTCCGTCATCAGAGTATGAAGATTTTCGTCTTCTGGGTTGTTGCGTTGTGTAGTCTGGTCGATATTAACCAACGTTTCAGAGGTCATACTGCCTCCGTCATCAGGGCGATCGCCGTTCGCCCTGATGACGGAGGCAGTATGACCTCCGAAACGTTGGTTAACATCGACCAGACTACACAGCGCAACAACCCAGAAGACGAAAATATCCAGTTTAACGTCACAAATACATTAAACTGTACGCAGGGCTATAATACTGATGATTTTACTGTATATATGTATGATGAACTACAGCAACTATATTTACTCATGGGCAAGTTTCATTATCCCATACTTTTCTGTCTGTTAAATCGAATTATTTCGTGTTTTGAGTGTTTTGTCTGTGACGAATGAGTTACTGTAGTCGCTCATTGTGAAGTGTAATGGAAGGGGGCGGAGAAGTGTCTATGTGGGGTGGAAATTACACATTATAAGGCGGCTGATACAATTTATTTTGCCGCCACATTTTCACGCTACACCTGTTTCTTGCCAGAACGATTCGTTCCGCTTGTAACCTCATGTTTCATTCCCACCTACCGACTGGCTTATATTGGCTGCCACACGATCGACAGTACCTTGGGTTACTTTTAAGCAAAATTTTATTGTTAAGCGTCTGTATTGCTTGATACTGAATAACCTATCCATTCTTCAACAGGGATTTTTTTAAAACGAACACTGCTGAAATGAAATTAATATAATTAATATATAATAAATATAATTAATAAATATAATAAAATAATTATGAGATATTTATTCTTGGATCTATGAATGTTACATACGTAGAAAAATCATCATAAAGATTAGTGAACTGTGAGAAAAAAACAATAAATTATTTTTAATTAGGAATTTTAAATTCAGGTACTAGGAAGAAAAGACTGTGATATTATTTATTGCCGTCGCTCCGGATTGTAACAACGCTTGTAAATACAAAATAGATTTCTTCATATGTAAGTCTACTGACAGCGTCGTTAAATAAACAATGCACGCATAGACCTTAAAACACAGACGTACATAGGTAAATCTAAGGGTATTCATTGTGCAGATTGCTATGTGCCGTGTAGTCTGGTAGTTAACTAACGTTGCAGAGGTCCTTGCTGCCTTCACCATCGCCTCTGAAACGTTGGTAAACTTTTACCAAACTACACGGCACAAAAACCCAGAAGATAGCAATCTTCAGACTCACCGCCGTGAAAACATCAAATCCTGCGATATCCATTGTAATTATAAAATTAACAAATCAATGCAGACTTACAAGTGCACAATTTTTAAAACAGTTTCCTGCTTTTCAATGCAGAAGATGACTTATACATTAAAAAAGTAACTCTTTTGCCGCTCGACAAGCCACGTAAGCCTGTGGAGATCCTCATGGTCGCTGGCGGAACGGCGGCCTCGAGCATGTTTGATGCTTACAAAAAAGTAACCATACGGGGCAACGCCACAGTTACATGGTGGATGTTCAGGACGACCTTAAAGCATATCTGATGAAGTGTTTGAACAGTATGGAGACGGGCACTATCGTGAAACAACACAACTCCTTGTGAAAGATTTCCTCGGCATTTAATCGGAATTTCTGGCTTTAATATTGTTATTGTTACATTGGGGTAAGACTATGTCCCATGGAACTGGGCTGTTTGTGAATGTGTAGCAGTGATGGGAATATACGAGGTGCGATCGGAAAGTTTCTAGACTGTGTCAATAGAGGGCGAACCGGATGTAGTACGAGCTTCTGCCTTTAGGGGGTGCGGCCTACATTCATATTGAATCAGTGTGCCAGCCGGCATCATCGAATTAGCATTTGTTTCTTAGTTACGGGCGTTTTGGTAGTGCATTACACCGACCCTCCTGCGATTTCGGAATGGCGTGTGCATCAAATTTTGCCAAAGACTCGCCAAAACGGCTACGGAAACCTATGAAATGCTAAAGCAAGCATTTGGGGAGTCCGCAATGGGTCGTGCACAAACTTTTGTGTGGCATTCACGTTTTAAAAATGGCCGAACCTCTGTCGATGATGACGTGCGTTCTGGACGACCATCTTCGAGCACAACGCCCGAAAATGTTACGAAGATTCGGCAGGCCATTCACGAAGATCGACGTCGTACCATCAACGACTTGTGCGACATTGTTGGGAAAGGCTATGGGACCTGTCAGCTGATTCTAAAGGAAGAACTCCACATGCGACGCATCGCAGCCAAGTTTGTGCCAAGGCTCCTGTCTGAGGACCAGAAGCAGAATCGACTTCTCGTTTGTCAGGAGCTCAAAGATCTTGCCGGATCGCCGGATGTAGCTCCGTGTGACTTCTTCCTCTTCCCAAAGATGAAAATTCAGCTAAAGGGAAGGAGATTTGAGACGATAGAAGAGATTCAGGCAGAATCGCAGATAGTTCTTGACAGGCTGACAAAGAAAGATTTCCAGGGATGCTTCCAGGCTTGGCAGCGGCGCTGGGATCGTTGTGTTCTCTTCCAGGGGAACTACTTCGAGGGTAAGAACTCGACGAAACATCCTTTCGACTGCGTCTTTGATTATCGAAAACCCCACATGGACTGTCCTGGGCATGAACTAAGTCCTCCGTGGTGAGAACGCCATAACTAACCGTGTAACCTAAGGCACGGCCGCATATGATGCTAACGTGATTTATTTATCATCATATACCGTCCCTGATAATGCCAAAAAAATATTTTTAAGGCCTCAGAAAAGTGTGATCATCACGTTTCCTGTTTTTGGCTGATATTTCAACATCTCTTTGACATGGAACGTCGGGGGTTTACATTCCATGCTCTTACGGTGGTGGATTCACACCTCGTCTCCAGTGACAATGCTAGGAATAGAGACGTCGCCAAACACGTGATACGGACTCAAGAACTTGTTACAAATGCCCAAAAGGTTACGATTGTACTGTTCCGTGAGATGTTTCAGAACTCGCGTTGAACAAATGTTATTGAACACAAGTCTATCGTGGATAATTTTATAAGAGAAATCGTGATTAGTTTGTCACATCATCGACAGTCACGCCTTTGTTGTCGATAATCAGAGCTTGGATTTGCCCAGTCTTTGGTGTTGACATTCTTAGTTAATAGACACTTTTGAATGTCAGGCAGGCAGGGTACTGTCTGCATACTGTGCTAGCAATCTTTCACGAATTTCCACAAATCTGAATACTTTGGTCCACGAAATCTAATTACAGTAACTTACGTTTCTTTGCAGAATATGTTTAACGTTCTCCTATATTGACGATGCTAGAAGCACAAGACAATTCATATTTGTTTTTGCTTGGGAATTCGGTAGTGGGCTCAATCGTGGTGAGAGTGAACTATTTTCGAATTCGTTTTGGTTTATCCCCGTACTTATATTAAATCATAGCTCTGTAGCGACGATACAGATCGCTTTATGCATTAAATATAGTAATACACAGGGAGAGAGGACGAAAATAATTTAGGATATACATAAATTTATTATTGACGTTACATATGTATTGATAATGATCATTACCTTTTCTGTGTGTTTGCTAGGAAGGGATTCTGGGAACGACCCGTTCTTCACGTGCCTGAGGACTCCTTGGATGAGGGATCGGCCCGTCGCAAGGCCTCTACCTTTACACAGGACAGCACAACACAGAGAAACGCGGACTAACATCCATGGGTTGAATGGGATTCGAACCCACGGTCCCAGTGACCAAGCGACACAAGGCCCGCGCCTTAGACCGCGAGGCCACTGTGACCCCTTGGTAAGATGGGCTTATGCCAAAAGAAATTTGTGCTGATTTCAGTCACTTTTACCGAACACCAGGTGTACTTTGTGACATGTTTGCCGAATTGAGCTTATGAAGGCTCAGATTAACGTTTGATTCATTTTGTTTAACAGTAGGTTTACTGCTAATGCACAATCGGAAAAATGAAACATCGCTTTTCGTGTTAGTCAAATATACCTATTTACCACAAAATTAAATGAAATTTTCCATCCAATTATTATCTTACTGTAAGAATTACTTTATTTATTATATATTTAATTGAACCATCACACAATTCAAACGTAGTGCTTTAAATTAATTTTATTTTGTTATATGTTAGATAATACCAGTATTTTCATTCAAGAATAGATTCTTTAATTAATTAGAACTAACTCAATGTAACAAGATCCTTGTAGAGAAGCTAATAGTTGCTTAGCTGGTCAAGAACTCCGCCATGTAGGGAACCCGAAAGTTCATTACCATGTTAAAAAGAACCCGCCAAATTAGTCTGTGTAGGTAGTGATAAATCCAGTGCACTTATTTATAAATTAATTGAACTCCTTAATTTCTATACACGGAGCTGCTAATAAGAATTACATAAGGGGAGATAGTAACTTTTTACCACTACTGTTCCAAAGAAACACAATGGCCGAATAATGCAAGTCAACGGAATTAATATCAAATATAACCTAAGTTACAAGAGAGATGTGATTTTAAAGATGCTACCGCTGTTTGGCCTTTTAGAAAATGCTTACAACTCTTAAAAAAAGAGAATATTTATTTTTAAAAAATTCATCACTAGTTACTTTTTTTTCATTCTGTAAAAGCACGCTCATCTTACTGCATTATATGACGATACCAAACAAATTTTATTTTAACCACCAATTTAAACAAGATAATAATATACCCTACTATAATGCATCGTCATCGGAGAAAATTCTAGCGAGCTTATATGGGCACGTCAGAACGCAGAACAATTCGGTGACTTGTTTATGGGTGGCTTTAGAAATGAGACTCAACGTGCAGTGTTTCAGAGCTTTTCATGTGTCGGCTGGAGCTAAAGCTTTTAATGAAAAAGAAATGTACTTAGCAAACATAAACCATAACTGAAATGCCCCTTAATATTTTCCTTTCTTCTCCAACATCAGTAGCAATCTTTTGACATTTGCGATCTATGTAACCCCACGTATAGACCACATCAGATTTCATAAATTAAATAATTGAGATCTGACTATACTTCAATACTTCCAATGACACTTGTACACATTTTCGTTAAAATTGTACAATTTTGGCGGAAATATCAAAAAATAACAATTAAATTACGAACACAATATTTGCACAGATTTCTTTCAGTCATATAATCCAATTTATCTTAAAACATAAAGAATAAAAATGTAATTACGACAAAATCATGGGTGCTATGTTACAAATTACCCTGAAATCGTTGGATTTAGATGTATTAGACTGCTAGGTATGGGACGGAAATAAAAGTAATAGCAATTTTAAAGGTCGCAAATAAAGATGTTTATATAATTTACAGCAAGAAATATTAAAGAATAACTGTTGATAGGATTAACATGAGATAAAATACTTACTAACCAACTAGATGGCTTACCGAATCCGAAGGTTCATCACCGAATTAACCAAAGCCCTCCACCGGACCCTGTCCTGGGCCAACAAAATTCAGTCTCCTTCAACTCCTATCTCCCATAGATCCCGCCTGAGATTATCCTCCCATCTACGTCTAGGTCTTCCCAGGGGTCTCTTCCCCTCAGGCTTCCCAAATAGTGGACCCAACCAACCAGATGGCTTACGGAACCCGAAGGTTCATCACCGAACTAACAAAAGCCCTCCACCGGACCCTGTCCTGGGCCAACAAAATCCAGTTTCCTTCAACTCCTATCTCCCATAGATCCCGCCTGAGATTATCCTCCCATCTACGTCTAGGTCTCCCCAGCGGTCTCTTCCCTTCAGGTTTCCCAACCAGTACCCGGTGCACACCTCTTGTCCCATCCATGCGCGCTACATGCCCAGCCCATCTCATTCTTCTCGACTTAATCACCCTGACAATACTGGGGGAGGAGTACAGATTTTTAAGCTCATCATTATGCAGTTTTCTCCATACCCCATCGTCTTCTCTCCTAGGCCCAAATATCCTCTTCAACACCCTGTTCTCAAACACCTGCAATCTGTGTTCCTCCCTCTGAGTGAGAGACCATGTTTCGCACCCATACAAAACGAAATCACACGCTTAGGATTACTTCTAAAACTGCCTTCAGAAATTTCGTTTTCTTGTTCATAAAACGTATCCAATTTAAATTAATTTCGATTATTTGAATACATAAATTATTTTATATTTATTACACCACACATAATCACATATTATAGTATGTATAGGCATACATATAAATACTAATTTATGCAGTACGGATAGTAGAATATGAACTGCTAAAGACAAAGTATTTATTTGAAGTCTAGAACCTTCCCCCTTTGTTTTATATATATAATTGTGAAATTTTTAGTGTAAAATTGTAATAAAAATAACGAGCTTCCGTGAGTTGTTTGTGTAGTAAAAATTATCTTCATATGGCAGTAACGTGGAAGGAAATTTACAAAAATAGAAGTGTAAAGTGTAACCTTCGTAATACGACCAGAGCTGAGCTTGGCAAACACGAAATCTTGTCATTCGTATGGGGAGAGATGAAGTGAGGTCGTGTTATCTCGTTTGTGCAGCTCCCTGACTCAATTCTCTCCCTCGCTTCTAAAGCATTGTTGTGTTGTTCCTTATAAGAGTGTCTATACTAACCGAACTATTCTTTAAGAAAGGTTCATCAAATAATTAACGTCACGTACTGTAATGAACAGGTTTTAACGTATTTATTTTGTACAGTCTATACACAAACGTTTGAAGTTTATTGGTGTTGTAAAGATTATATAATATTAAAACATTTTATTGTGTAAAATATTATATTAGCGTTCTTAATCGTAAATACGATTTTACATTATATTTTATTAATATTATATAATTTTTACAACACCAATAAACTTCAAACGTTTGTGTATAGACTGTACAAAATAAATATATTTAATCAAACACAAACATGACGCATATAAGATACAAATTGAATACTAGGTTTTAACGTGTATTGTAACTTCCATAATAAATTTTCAATGTTTTAAAGTATAATGTAAGCTAAAATACAATCTGAAATCTAATTATACACGAAGATCGATATTCATCTTCCATCAGCGATTGTCCCTGCTCCTTGGAAATAATAAACATATTTTCTACACTCGTGTCGATAATCCGTCCCATTCACGTATTCCCATGTATAATTAAAATTAAAAATCTCTATCTATAAATAAATATTACTATTATGTTTGATATGCAGAAAGGTAATTTCCGATCTCAGCAGTCGCCCTATCGTATGAACGTTGCTGGTTTTCTATGGTTGTAGCATTTGGTCGTAAACTTTGTAAGTGACAAGCAGTAAAATTTACCTCATTTAACTATTTGAAGCCGAGCTTGTTAAAATAATATTTAAGAATTCAGTCCATGTCTCAAAGAAACTACCACATTTTATCATTACAGATATCAACTTTCCAATGCTGTTTAAGTAAATAATCTCTGGTTACAGTGATAAACATACGAAATCCATAAATACAGAATGAAAAATTTTGTGATTCTTGAAGCAGGCGGGGCATATAATTTCCATCGGGATTTAAGGGGTTAAAAGAGGTCTTTCGGATGCTCATTATTTAAGTTACGCTTTCAAGTAACTTTCGTAAACACATGATAAAAGATAAATACGTGAAAGTGTTCTTTAGGCGTCAAGGAATGAGATTAAGCATTTTATATAAGTGTTATCAATTCAATATTTATGTGACCTTGATTTTTGGCATTAACTTTTATAATTATGTGTTTAGAAGCCATAGATGTCAAATGTTAATGTTACCGGCAAGTCATGGTGATATAAAGTTTATTTCACATAAAATTATATTGTTTTGTTAAACACAAATCGTTATTAAAATAGCAGTGCTTAGACGCCAGGACAATGGTTGCCCAATTAGATTGTAACTGGGAATTTACATTTTAGAAACCTGAATCAGCAATATCACAGGTGAATGTTTGACTGTTTAATCGACAATACTTAGTTCTCGTAGAATAATATTCCAATAAGTAACGGAGACATACATTCACCTTCACCAAAAGAAAAGAAACATTAATCAACGTTTTCTAAGAAAATTTACTGAATGTAGAACAGTCTCTTCTGAAATAATTGGGTAAATGTTTTAAATCATTATTTTTATTCTTTCGGATATAGGTTAAATTATATGAACTAGCTCACACGTAAATTTATATTTATACGTACTGTATTATAAACGTGAAGATGCCACGTTGTAATTCGCTGTAATTTCAGTTTCAATACAGAAGATAAAAAGTAATATTGTTACCTTACGTTAAGTAAACTTGTGAACCAGTCTTAGCTCACTAGTGAGCAGCCACTGCATTTCTTGTGTTACGTTCTGTTGTGTTATTGAAGCTGGTTCTCTCCCAACCCTTTCACTGTTGTTCTTTCAACTCACAGATAATTATTGTAAGACGTTCGAGAACTGTACAGTAGTCTTTTGTCTCCCTAAAAGGCGGACAGACAGTGATGCCAACATCAAACCACGAACAACTTTTTTCATCTCTATACAATTCCCTTTTATCTTCTTTTCTTTCCTTCTTTTTGATTTAAAAAGAAGAATTATCTATCTAACTCATTGTTAGACCTCCAATGTTGATTATAACAATGCATTGAATTTCTTTCTGATTCTAACAATACGTAATGAAATATTTCAAACTTGGACTCTATTTTCTTTTATCATTTTAATGGAAGTGAACAGAATACCATTTTTAGGCAGTAGTCAAGTGGGCGACAGACGCTGGCTACTACTCACTGATAAAGGCATTATTTTAGAAAGCGAAGATAGTATTTCTCCGACTGAAGAATTCATTTCAGCTACACCGAACCATTGAATTGAAAACGATTAATAAAAACAAATATATATGTATATAAATATGAGAGAGTTGAGCCGGAATAACTTGAAACTGGGTTCGATTCTCGACAGGGTTAAGAACCTTTGCCTTCACCAAGCCGACTAACTCTGGTGTCTACCCAGTCTTCTACATAAAGGATTTCTGGTACTATTTCCTCGAGAATAAAGTGAACGGAGCCGTAAGCTGATTACTGACCTTAATTTAGTATATACCAAGGTTAAGAAGACGAGATGTTTCATGTACAACCTCCCTACACACCTACAGGAACAATAATTTTACGATTATGGGTGTTAAATCGCGAACAGAACCGAATAAATGTTTTCTATCCGACTTTGTAGCAAATATCATGTACGAGGTGCGATCGGAAAGTTTCAAGACTGCGCCTATAAAAACCCGTACACTTATCTCAGGTATTAAATTCATCCATCACCCTCGAAGTAGTTCCCCTGGGAGTGAACACAACGATCCCAGCGCCGCTGTTAAGCCTGGAAGCATCCCTGGAAATCTTTCTTTGTCAGCCTGTCAAGCACCATCTGCGATTCTGCCTGAATCTCTTCTATCGTCTCAAATCTCCTTCCCTTTAGCTGAATTTTCATCTTTGGGAAGAGGAAGAAGTCACACGGAGCTTAGAAAGGAAGTTAGGGTCGGTTCTTGCAAGATCTTTGAGCTCCTGATAAACGAGAAGTCGATTCTGCTTCTGGTCCTCAGACAGGATGCGTCGCATGTGGAGTTCTTCCTTTAGAATCAGCTGACAGGTCCCATAGCCTATCCCAACAATGTCGCACAAGTCGTTGATGGTACGACGTCGATCTTCGTGAATGGCCTGCCGAATCTTCGTAACATTTTCGGGCGTTGTGCTCGAAGATGGTCGTCCAGAACGCTCGTCATCATCGACAGAGGTTCGGCCATTTTTAAAACGTGAATGCCACACAAAAGTTTGTGCACGACCCATTGCGGACTCCCCAAATGCTTGCTTTAGCATTTCATAGGTTTCCGTAGCCGTTTTGGCGAGTCTTTGGCAAAATTTGATGCACACGCCATTGCGAAATCGCAGGAGGGTCGGTGTAATGCACTATCAAAACGCCCTAACTAAGAAACAAATGCTAATTCGATGATGCCGGCTGGCACACTGATTCACTATGAATGTAGGCCGCACCACCTAGCGGCAGAAGCTCGTACTACATCCGGTTCGCCCTCTATTGACACAGTCTTGAAACTTTCCGATCGCACCTCGTAAACGCATTTCACACTTATACTGACTCATATGCACACTCAAGACCTGGCGATTCTTTTTGCTTGAGAAACTAATATTCATTTAGCCGATTAGGAAATTCTCTGATTTTAAAAGAACCCATAGGTTCATTATTGTGTTTAGAAGGCTCCGTTGATGGAACCTATTCAGAGCTGCTCAAATCCTTCAAATACTCTAATGGACTTTCCATTTATAATTTTGTATATCTGCACCACACGTTCTACATGCTTACCAATCATTCTCCTTGATCTGATCGCCCGAATAAATGACCTCTATAATATTTCATAATATGCTTGCTTCTTTGTGTCAGGTGTTGTCAGCGCCTCCCAATACTCAGTCCAGTACCTGGAGGGTCACCACTTGTCGGTTGTCCACGATTACTTAAGTTTTTGTAACTACCAAGCGTATTTGGAAGTCATCTTATCAACCTTGAACGTAAGAATGCTCTGTATCGTATTGGAAAGGCGCCCAATTAATATTGTTCATTTTCGTGTTGCAAATTTAGAATCATAAACTGTGAAGCTGATGCAAGAACTTGGAGTTTCAACAAACGCTATCGTATTCAAATGTTATTCAAACATGACGTTAATTTGATTCTTATAAGACTCATAGAATAGAATTTTGCGGTCGACTGGAGGTCCCGGCTTGAAATTTGGGCCTGTCTTTGGATGAGAATTTCCTGGAATTTTTCAGATTCTAAAACCGCTTTATTTCACATATTTTACAATTCATTATTTATTGATCATACTATAACTTAATCTGAGCTATTAAAAGAGTAAAAAACTAAGAATAAAATAAAAAAGCATACAAAAGCCTATACAAATGAATTTGTAGGCCCATATGTACCATACGAATGTATGTAGTTCCTTTACAAAAATTAAATTAAAGAATTCAGTGCTTGTATGATCTCTCCACGCTATTATTTCATATCAGCAGTAGAAGTTTAGTACGCGCTCCAGTCACGTATAACGCATGTTCAATTTATTTTTCGATCTTTTCCGATATTTATATGAATAATGGCATCTATTTATCGAGTTCCTTTCAAAAACACAAACTATTCAAAAGACAGAGACCGTGTAAGGTTGATGTGAAGTTTTTTTCAGTTCACATTAATTGAGCGGTTAATTCTGTGTAGGTAAGCATTTAAAAATAAAGGCTGAACATGCAAACACTGAATGCGATTTCTGGAGCCTTTCTGTACGTGAAATTTAAATAAATGAAAACGCATTCTTCATATTGGACGTCAGACTGAATTAAAGAACAGGTGAATTAAACATACGTGAAGGGGAGCGATTCTCAGAGTTTTTGTGCAAGCGAAATGCTTTGTAACCCACATGGCTCAGAGTTGTATAGTAAGACCGTGATTTTTAATGTTTTATTTAATTTAGATTCAGTCACGTTTACCGTTACGCATTTTAAGATACCTTCTTAAAACCTGAATTATATATTTCAACAGGTTTCTAACCCAAAAATCAGCTTCGCCATGCTTGTTTGTCTATCTGTACATAACAGCAAGAAGAATAATGAATACATTTTAATGAAACTTGTCAATGGTGAATTTTACTAAAATTTATCTATAAATTTTAATTTTAATTAAAATCGGTAAACAAAAACGAACACTTTATATTAATACCAACATGCCTTTCCGTGCATGGAGGTATCTGGGCGGAGAAATCTAGCGTGGGGATACCATAGCTAGGGGAATCCCAGGCAGCCGTGTGTCTCGTGGGGGAATCCCCGTTATGACATCATCCTGCTAAACCGCAAGCAAATTTTTACGTCACTTGTTTAATTTACGTAGGTCAAAGGTTAAATTTTGGCGAACGCATTAGCGTTCTTGCACTACACGCACAGCTCTTCGATAGTTAAGATATTAGAACACACGAACAATCTTATTTAATTTTGTAAGGCTGCCTACCTTAAATGATCCTCCATCTCTTTATGCACTTTTATTGACTTCGAGCAGTTTCGACAATTTTCACGTTCTTTCACAAGTCGTTTACCTATGAATGAGAAGAAGTTTCAGGAACACAAACAATTATGGAACTGGATCAGATAATAAAAACTAAACATTCCAACATACAAATTTTGTTGTTTCGTTAGGTTTGCGACGACTTACAGAAGAAATTTTTTGTGAAGCAGATCCTGGAGAGTTTTTGCTAAAGTTTTTCGACACATTCCAAAAATACGAGGTGCGATCGGAAAGTTTCAAGACTGTGTCAATAGAGGGCGAACCGGATGTAGTACGAGCTTCTGCCGCTAGGGGGTGCGGCCTACATTCATAGTGAATCGGTGTGCCAGCCGGCATCATCGAATTAGCATTTGTTTCTTAGTTACGGGCGTTTTGGTAGTGCATTACACCGACCCTCCTGCGATTTCGGAATGGCGAATTTTCATGAACAAATCAAATTTTGCCAAAGACTCGCCAAAACGGCTACGGAAACCTATGAAATGCTAAAGCAAGCATTTGGGGAGTCCGCAATGGGTCGTGCACAAACTTTTGTGTGGCATTCACGTTTTAAAAATGGCCGAACCTCTGTCGATGATGACGAGCGTTCTGGACGACCATCTTCGAGCACAACGCCCGAAAATGTTACGAAGATTCGGCAGGCCATTCACGAAGATCGACGTCGTACCATCAACGACTTGTGCGACATTGTTGGGATAGGCTATGGGACCTGTCAGCTGATTCTAAAGGAAGAACTCCATATGCGACGCATCCTGTCTGAGGACCAGAAGCAGAATCGACTTCTCGTTTGTCAGGAGCTCAAAGATCTTGCAAGAACCGATCCCAACATCCTTTCTAAGCTCCGTGTGACTTCTTCCTCTTCCCAAAGATGAAAATTCAGCTAAAGGGAAGGAGATTTGAGACGATGGAAGAGATTCAGGCAGAATCGCAGATGGTGCTTGACAGACTGACAAAGAAAGATTTCCAGGGATGCTTCCAGGCTTGGCAGCGGCGCTGGGATCGTTGTGTTCACTCCCAGGGGAACTACTTCGAGGGTGATGGATGAATTTAATACCTGAGATAAGTGTACGGGTTTTTATACGCGCAGTCTTGAAACTTTCCAATCGCACCTCGTATTTCAAACAAAGTTTTCAGAGAAAAATAAAACATATATTTAACGTCCAAAAAGTTTCATTTTCCTAGATATTTCTGTTTTCGAGGCAGTTAATCAATAGATACTTTCTTACCCTGTCATGTTGTAATTGAACCGTCGAAGTGATTTTGATCATAAGATAACTTTCATTAGATAGATATAGGTATCAGAGCGAACACGCTGTAATCGGTACGCTCTGCATACACTTCCTAACTTTTATACTTAGTCTTATAACATGCAAACAGAACGCCACGATTTAAATTGTTATTTTTACGATTTTGCCCTATAAAACAATATTACAGTTTCTGTATAGGATAATAATTTTTTGTTATTTATCTTACAGATCCTTAGTTGTCCTGCATACATCACAGGATACTGTTTTTGATTACGTATTTGTGTCATCCATGACTGATCAAGTTTTCAGTAATGACGGTAAGACACAAAATATTATATTTAACACGTGCTGTTACAACTAGGTAGCTTTTAGAAGTGCTTCTAAAAGGGATAAATGTAAGAAGGAGATTATGGGGGCGAAGAAATAGGGTAAGGAATACAAATATGAAATAAGTTATTCGCCGTTTAACTATAACGGGATTTTTCCACACGAAACAAATTAATAGAACACCAGCTATATGATTGTGATTGCCAGTTTTTTTGGCTAAACTCGCATATCGATTATCTCTTTGTGTACATGGTTCTCATTTGTTAGTCTCAATTATATTTTCCACAATCCGCGAGATGGACGTCTCTAATACATATGCCCTCGCATTTGAAGTAATTCGCCTATGTCAGAATTCGAACGTTCGAAAGAATTTTTTCCCATTTATTCCGTTACACTTCCATTGATTTAAACACTATAGAAATCAAGTAGAAAGTAAGATAAATTGTCACACGTACTGAACTGTGTTGACATATGACGTAACGTACTTCAGTCTTGCTATCTTGTTGAATGCAACACCTCAGCGTCCGAGCGTCGCCTGCTTCGCGTTCTTTAAATTCTGAAATTAATTCTCGTCTCCGGATGGCGTCCAATCAACCGGATGGTTTTCATGGTCATTCATAGGCTTAAAGTCGAAATTTCGGTTAGTACCATAAAACAAACCAAGGCAACTTCCTCTTACATTCCTTAAAATTTTAATTCTCACTAATCCCACCATACGATGAAATATAACCTGTTCAGTTGAAAAAGTGTCATTAAATGAACTAAAGAATTTGTAATAAAATGTTACAATGTTAACTAAAATTTTTAGAGAGTTGAAATCAGACCACGTGCTTCTGTCTGATTTTTTTTCCGGTATAAACGTGAAGGAGAGAAGACAAGATGAAAAGAATTATGCGCTCTCCGTTTAGTAATTGTCTGTTAACACACGCGGAAGTTTTGTGTGTCTCCACTCTCAACATCTTCCCCGCGTATTCTTCTATCCTCTCAATGGGCGCCAATTTAACACTTGGCTGACGTTTCGAGGAAATCCAATTAAGAGTGAACACTGGCAAAATTCAGGGGCTAACACAATAGCACACACGCTGTACATTCAGTCGTGGTTTCTTATTTGAAGACGTATTATGGGGCTTCTTGAATAAAATAGCATTTCACCTCTGTTACTGTCCAGACTGTGGCAGTGTCGAGGCTGAACAACACAGATAAAACCCTAAAACACTCTGTTAACTTGATCTTAAATTATTTTTCTGTTCTCTTTTCTCTACATTTTCTTTTGAGTCGTGTCTTCTGCTTATGTGTCATAATTCCAAATCTTTATCACGAAATTCTGTTATCCCAGTATCAACAAAACAATAAAATCATTAGCAATAATAATATTAACCCTTTATATCTAATGCTCGACTGAATAATATATAATAATTCAGTCCGTACCGC
This sequence comes from Zootermopsis nevadensis, assembly GCF_977971745.1. Taxonomy (NCBI): domain Eukaryota; kingdom Metazoa; phylum Arthropoda; class Insecta; order Blattodea; family Termopsidae; genus Zootermopsis; species Zootermopsis nevadensis. The sequence goes on along the minus strand of NW_028259153.1, from coordinate 4,793,956 downwards.
GAAGAAAACACAACACTTCACCATTACAAAGATCAACTGGTTAACCCTTGAAGCCTAAGCTCGTCTAAATAATATTAAAGAATTCAGTCCGTACCGCGAAGAAAACACAACACTTCACCATTACAAAGATCAACTGGTTAATCCTTTATATCTAATGCTCGACTGAATAATATATAATAATTCAGTCCGTACCGCGAAGAAAACACAACACTTCACCATTACAAAGATCAACTGGTTAACCCTTTATATCTAATGCTCGACTGAATAATATATAATAATTCAGTCCGTACCGCGAAGTAAACACAACACTTCACCATTACAAAGATCAACTGGTTAACGCTGCCTAATGAAATAATAGCTGTTTACACTGAGAATCATACGAAACATAAATAACAAATCCAGACTTATCTACTGTCGTATCAGTTTGGACATGTATTTAACAGTGGGCTTTAAAGGGTTGCTGACAACGATTTCACAATAATTTCAATACAAATAACAACAGTAATGGTGTTTACTGTTTTGTGACATCTCGTTCCGGCAATATCAGTTCAAAACAACACTCCCTATCGTCGCCCTATGAGGTGTACGATAACCCTGACCTTTGGTCCTAAGTCAAGTGTTTTATATGTGGTTCAGAATTTGGTCAGTCTCGGAGTAAAGGTAGTTTGATATTCTTCGTTTCTACGAGGCGCGTCCACAAAGTAAGTTTCCCACTCGTCCCACAGCTAGCAAACCTTATATTGCGCGAAGCGACTGTGCGTACGTGATAGAGCAATGACGTAGAATGGCGCATGTACTAACGGCACTTCCCGCGTTCTCACAGTAGCATCGTTGTAGCTGTTGAAGATGGAGGTTCTTATTCCAGCTCCCGCCGACTGTGAAGTGCGGTCAGTGATAACGCTAGGCCGCACACGCCTCGACGGACAGCAAGTCTCCTGCAGGAGTTCAGCTGGGAGGTGTTTATTCATTCACCCTACAGCCCGGACCTCGCTCCCAGTGATTTCCATCTTTTCCTACACCTCAAGAAATTCCTGTCCGGTCAGCGTCAGCGTTTTGAGAATGACAGAGAGGCGGAGATGGTTGTCACACAGTGGTTCCAATCCCAGGCGGCAGACTTCTACGACACAGGTATTCAAAAGTTGGTCCCACGGTATGACAAATGTCTCAATTCCGGTGGCGAATATGTCGAAAAATAGCTGGACACTTGCAATAAATATTTCCATGAAATTGTGTTTTGTTTCTGTAAACGACCCCAGGGAAACTTACTTTGTGGACGAGCCTCGTAGTAACGACGTTGGTTGAAATCGGGGTTAAGATATCAGGAAAGGTTCAAAGACGACGTAAACGTTCTGTGTTCCGTGATGTTATTACCAGTCGCAGGCTTCAGATTAAATAAAACACAACCTGCCATAACTCCCAGACGCACGCCTCGACTTTGGGTTTGCGTGAAGACAAGGATCTCCCCAAAGATTCAATTAAGTACAATGAGTAGCGGAAGATATGAAGTGACCCTTCGATTGTGAAGAACAAGAAGGAGGTCTGATGGGCGTTGTGATGAGTTCTGTGAAGAGCGGCTAATTACTGAACAACTCGTTTGTCGCTTGAAATTGTTACTTGCTTGACAACATAAACTCGTACTTGAGGTGATGATAACGGGTCATACACTGATGAGTGGTCTCCCTTTACGAACAATCTGTCACGAATAGTGATAGATAAATGAGACGCGCGCGTATTCAGGTAGTCTGCAGCCTGGCAGTTACGCCATTGTTTCGTATTCAAGAGATCAGCTTGGAGCCTAGTCTATTCTGACCGAATCTCTTAGCAACACCCGATATACTGATGCAACATGTTTGTGTACCGTAAACGTTCTAAACTTGTATTCGGTTTGGTTCTAACTCTTTACTTTTCGTGGATTTCCTCAGATTATATACGCTAATGTCGGATTGCATTTGAGATACTTAATGTCTGTTAACCTTTCGCGATCGTTAACCATGTCATTTAAAGCAATAGCTTTTGCAGTTGATATAGTTTTTTTCTTCAAATTACCAAAAGGGCAATACGAGATGCGATCGGAAAGTTTCAAGACTGCGCCTATAAAAACCCGTACACTTATCTCAGGTATTAAATTCATCCATCACCCTCGAAGTAGTTCCCCTGGGAGTGAACATAACGATCCCACCGCCGCTGCCAAGCCTGGAAGCATTCCTGGAAATCTTTCTTTGTCAGCTTGTCAAGCACCATCTGCGATTCTGCCTGAATCTCTTCTATCGTCTCAAATCCCCTTCCCTTTAGCTGAATTTTCATCTTTGGAAAGAGGAAGAAGTCACACGGAGCTAAATCCGGCGAATAAGGAGGGTGCGGGATGACGGCCATGGTGTTTGAGGCCAAAAACTGCCGAACTTTGAGGGCGGTGTGCGCTGGCGCGTTGTCATGATGCGTCGCATGTGGAGTTCTTCCTTTAGAATCAGCTGACAGGTCCCATAGCCTATCCCAACAATGTCGCACAAGTCGTTGATGGTACGACGTCGATCTTCGTGAATGGCCTAACGAATCTTCCTAACATTTTCGGGCGTTGTGCTCGAAGATGGTCGTCCAGAACGCTCGTCATCATCGACAGAGGTTCGGCCATTTTTAAAACGTGAATGCCACACAAAAGTTTGTGCACGATCCATTGCGGACTCCCCAAATGCTTGCTTTAGCATTTCATAGGTTTCCGTAGCCGTTTTGGCGAGTCTTTAGCAAAATTTGATTTGTTCATGAAAATCCGCCATTCCGAAATCGCAGGAGGGTCGGTGTAATGCACTGCCAAAACGCCCGTAACTAAGAAACAAATGCTAATTCGATGATGCCGGCTGGCACACTGATTCACTATGAATGTAGGCCGCACCCCCTAGCGGCAGAAGCTCGTACTACATCCGGTTCGCCCTCTGTTGACACAGTCTTGAAACTTTCCGATCGCACCTCGTATAAGGAAATATTTTGATAACATATTAAAGTTGGTATTGACCTCTTCCTTCTATATCCTCACCAATTTACAATTTACAACAAATTACTCATTTAACAGTAGGTGGACATAGGTTGAATAATCATTTTATAAGATATGAAGTAACAACACGTAAGTCAGTGACGTATTACATTATTATACAGATTCCAGTGTTCGGATTTTTTGTGAAATAACTTTCCCGCATTCTTCATGTAGCCATACAAGTAGGCTATATATCAACAAATAACTAACAAATTAAGTACTATAAATACAGAACGAGTTTTTAAAACTGTCGAAACTGAATCATACTGTGAGCTCCAGCCACTTTTTACGGTAATGTCGAACCTAAAAATTCCCCCTTATTCCCTCCGTCTTTCATATTAATATCAAATATTTTGTTAGTATTACAAGTACTTTTTAAGATAATTTTTATCAAGCGTTAACCATGTTCCCATATGACAGCTCCATTTTGGTGTAATTATCAGAAGCTGAGAACCCTGTTCAACATCAGAATTTATTTCGATAATGGTTTACTTTCGGTGATTGAGCTGAATGACGTTCTTCTAAGCTTTCCGGGCAGCCTGTAATTGTACTCTGTTCAAAAACGTCACAGGATACGCAAAATATTTTCTTGGGTTTTCTGAATTAGTCTTCTTGGTTGTAGAGCCCGATAAGTCTGATACAAGTTTACCTACGTTTCACAGGTACTTGCTGCCTCCATCATCAGGGCATCATTACCCACAGTACACGGCGCAACAACCCAGAAAACAGTGATTTTCATACTCTCTAAACAACTTTCATCTAAATGGGTTTGATTCTGTGACTAAAAAGTATCTGCATCTTCAGAGATAGTGCTTTTCTTTGAAATTCAGTATAACAAAATCATCATTCTGACTGCCGTGAAAAATTCAAATCTCGAATAACAAATTATATGGAACAGACTTCTTATTGAGAAGCTAATAGTTGCTCAGCTTTCAATATATCACGCGCACAAGGTTCATTAACATCTATGCAGGAGCCCGTAATTGGACCGAAACTTTAGTCATTTGAATCAATTCTAAGGTACGTAAACTTTGTAAGCGAATAATGAAAGTCTTGTTATATGATGTGTGCTTAGGGGAAATATTCCGAAATCTTACCACTAGATACTATTTTTCCCCACCGAAGCATAATTATAATTTTATAAACCTATTTTAATGCGTAATATGGACCGATATCTCAGGTATGTTCAGTAATTTTACAGAATGTTTAAAATTTGAAACTTGCCTCAGCTATTTAAAATGCAAGAAACCTCATATTACGGGCCGTTAAACATTTTTCTAAATATAAATTATGTTCTATCAACTCATCTCTCGGATCTGGACCCAATTCTCTACTATTAAGTGCCTTTAAACTATTCAGGTCTATTTGCACTTTACCTTTTAAATGCCACTGAAATGTTAATTTGAGAAATGATTCTTTATACAACACTTTAAATACAATTTTCAATTTGCTATGTTCTTCTGTGGCTTTCCCGCGTTGATTTATTGCCATCAGTAGATGATTTTACCAATGCATCATAAATCCTCTTGCTCACTTTTTTGGGTTACATAAGCACACTTAAGAAACTTGTGACTTTCACATTATAACGAAAACAAAACCTTTAAATTTCTGCTGTAAATAAAATTCACTAAATGCAATACATTTTTAAGGAAGCATAGTTTACAAATAAATCCCTATCCAACAAACAATTATCACCTTACGGAAAGCATCAAAATATAACATGGATTCGGTCACTTAAAAACAGTAACGCTAATCATTCTTTAACACTCAAAACTATATTCATGTTCCGTTACTTAAGAAGATAATGATTTACTTCAGAGACATTATTAACGGCGAATTAGAAAGGGGAAAGCTGGCATATTCTGGATAATGTCACAAATGAACACGTTTACAGTAACCACTGTTCCATTCAAACAAGCGTCTTCTCTCAGGAAACTTTACAGTAACAAAAGACTGTAACTAGGCGAATATACAGAGTAACCTGATTTTATGAAATTCTTATACCGCACAATATCAGATATTTATATTTTTAATTAATCGATCAAGCAAGTCCTTTATATTGATCATAGAAACTATTTTTCGAGTAAATGGCATAATTAACCCGTGGCATTACATAACACGAAAGTACATTCGCTGAATTAACAATATCTTGCCAGTAAAATTAATCATGAGCTAATCATAATTATCACAACATTAATTTCAGATGCACTTTTAGATTAATCTTATAGCTGTAATATGAAATGTGTTTTGCGTGGGACTGAGACTGTCTGTGTACGGAGCCCAACAGAGCAATATTTTCGATATTTCCATGTCATTAGATGAGGGAACAGATCTTGTTTTATAAGCTCAATGGTTAAAAGAGCTGAGACGATAGACAAACTCGAAAATAAATCTTGAGACGAATCATATTTCGATTTGGTTAATTTGATTGTTTTATATATACCCAAAAATCTCTGTCGTCTGTAATGTTGCGCCTTGTAGTCTTATAGAAATTGACCGATGTTTCAAATGTTCCTACTGCCTCCACCCTCAGGGAAATGATAGAAATCTCACGTTTTATAGACTTAATAATATGGACTCTTTAATTAATTGTAGGGAGTAGAGTCCTTGTTCAGAAGCTGATAGTCACTGAGGTATTAAAAATTTATTCTCTTCTATAAAAGCCGGAGGTTAATTACCATTCTTACGAGTTCATAAGGTAGTATATTTGCGTCATATTGTGAATTAGGTTAATATTTTAATATTTTCCGTCAAATCACAATTTTAATAAGATAATAAAATATAAAATATTTAAAATATCATTTCACGTTCCGCATCGAATGATCGAATGATCCAATTTGTAAATCGATCATTCGATGCGGAACGTGAAATGATATTTTAAATATTTTATTATCTTATTAAAATTGTGATTTGACGGAAAATATTAAAATATTCTTACGAGTGTTTTTTTTCTGAGCCAGATGAATCCAACCCACACCCTCGTATCATAATCCTTTAAAAGCTTTTAATATTATTTAACTGTTTATAGCTAAGTATTGAAGGGTCTCCCAATCTCGATCGCTGTTTGCATGACGTACGCTTCCATAGAAATGGGTTCTTTCCTCACATCTGAAAGTATCCATAGCGGACTCCGCGTTACGTTGCTAAATCTGGTGTAGTAACACTTTTGGAAGGGAGTTTATGTTACGTTAAGTTTAATTTTTATTATTTTTTTTATTTTTTCACAGGGCACCAAACGGCTGATTGGACACTGGAGTTCTTTGTTACACAAAAATGCTTCTCACCAAGTGATTGACACATGAGAGCGCTTTTTTTTTATTGTCACAATTCATTCTCCCCCCCCCCCCCCCCCCCCCCTTCACTCTTCTGCGAACCCCCATCAATTGTATTTTCCTTTTGTAAGTGAAAGCCATTCGGCGACTGGACATTCTGTCGCACACTGATCACACCGAAACACTCTTGTGATCGAGTAGATGTAGTGAATAGCTGTAGACCACAGCGCCATCATCTCCAGTCCGTTATTACAACCCAATGACTATTCATTTCACGCGGTTACACAAAAGTGCTTCATGAGACCATGGATTTCGAGTAACGTTCCACCAATGCAGACTGCGTGGCAGATGTTTGAAAGAGAAAAATGGATCTCTTGATTCAAAGTTAGAGTGTTTTTCATAAACTCCATTTCAAAAACGATACAAAAAAAAATTATAATTTGAAATTATATTTTGTCTAATGCTCATTACAGTTATGATATAGGTAGGGGAAAAGACAGCTTATGGCAGCCAGAGTTACTAGTCATTTCGGAATTCGGCTTAAATGGTAAAGTTTTTTCTGATCTTACGCACAATTTAATGGAAATATCTGACTAGAACCGGACTAGATCGAGGTAAATTCTCTCAGCCTTTTTGTCCGACTGTTGTATCCCCGGCGAAAGAGTTTGGATAGGCAAGGAATTCATATACAAAATTTCGGCTAGGGAACATACGAGGTGCGATCGGAAAGTTTCAAGACTGTGTCAACAGAGGGCGAACCGGATGTAGTACGAGCTTCTGCCTTTAGGGGGTGCGGCATACATTCATAGTGAATCAGCGTGCCAGCCGGCATCATCGAATTATCATTTGTTTCTTAGTTACGGGCGTTTTGGTAGTGCATTACACCGACCCTCCTGCGAATTCGGAATGGCGGATTTTCATGAACAAATCAAATTTTGCCAAAGACTCGCCAAAACGGCTACGGAAACCTATGAAATGCTAAAGCAAGCATTTGGGGAGTCCGCAATGGGTCGTGCACAAACTTTTGTGTGGCATTCACGTTTTAAAAATGGCCGAACCTCTGTCGATGATGACGAGCGTTCTGGACGACCATCTTCGAGCACAACGCCCGAAAATGTTATGAAGATTCGGCAGGCCATTCACGAAGATCGACGTCGTACCATCAACGACTTGTGCGACATTGTTGGGATAGGCTATGGGACCTGTCAGCTGATTCTAAAGGAAGAACTCCACATGCGACGCATCCTGTCTGAGGACCAGAAGCAGAATCGACTTCTCGTTTGTCAGGAGCTCAAAGATCTTGCAAGAACCGATCCCAACATCCTTTCTAAGCTCCGTGTGACTTCTTCCTTTTCCCAAAGATGAAAATTCAGCTAAAGGGAAGGAGATTTGAGACGATAGAAGAGATTCAGGCAGAATCGCAGATGGTGCTTGACAGGCTGACAAAGAAAGATTTCCAGGGATGCTTCCAGGCTTGGCAGCGGCGCTTTGATCGTTGTGTTCACTCCCAGGGGAACTACTTCGAGGGTGATGGATGAATTTAATACCTGAGATAAGTGTACGGGTTTTTATAGGCGCAGTCTTGAAACTTTCCGATCGCACCTCGTATTTGACGTCCACCATAAAATTCAGATATAATGGTAACATTAAACATGGTTCTTAAAGAAACGTAAATTTTGGGCTACTCTAAATTTATTATTTATCAGTAAACATAAATGTACTTTGACAGAATCATGCATATTTCTAAGCTTTATCGCAGGATATTACTTTAAAGTGCAGTACTTCTCTTTATCGGCATGTTGGCATCTCTGATTATAGGAACCTGAAAACCACGAGGTTGGTATGTCAGTTCATGACGTCGATCGGTCTAGCTACATTTGTTAAATCTGTCAGCGCGTTAGCAGGCAGAAACTTGTAAGGAATAAATCATATTATATAACAGAATAACAACATTTTAAAGGACGACAATTAACGTAAATAATAGAAACGCGGTTCTTACCTTTAATACAACACAATATAACAGTTAAATTTAAGTACGCTCATTGTAATGATTTTTAATAAAATTTTCCTCTTTAAACAGAGATACGTACTTTACATCAGATGGTATTCACATTACATATTTACCAGTAACCTATAAATGGACAAAAAAAGTGGTTTGGAAGTCGCTACATGAATTCCTGACAGCTGAACTATATTAATAATTTTAAAATCGCCATATTGTGAAGTGTGTCAATATTCTCTGACCTATGTAGGAAGACGCCAAATGACATTGTCTGTTTATTTTCCCCAAGTGAAATGAACCAAATATGAATTAAGAACGAGATGACCCTGTCTCTTGTGTATGTGTGTAACCGCATGTGTTCCATAGCTTTATAACTGTTATTTGCCACGCAACTGCTGTCAGATGCTAATTTTTTTTTAAAAAAGGATTAAACTGTGGACCGCAAATTATGGGTGACATTTCAACAACACAATTTTGAAAATATATTATCATTTGTACGTTTCAAACGCATTAATATGTCTCAAGAGAATTTGTTTTTTGTGATGCTTATTAGTATTATTATTATAAGTGCATTGCATAGCATTTCGTCTGAAAGCACTGACTTTCAAATTGTGACTTACGACCGGATAACACCTTCCTTCCAAATCATTTGCAAATTATTAACTACTACTTACTATTATTCTCTTTTTCGATGTTGTTTTTGTATGTTACCGAATAAATTAATTGTCTTCTTTTTCCGGTTTAATAACATGTTTCTGGTACCCTTTACGGGTCCCCAACTTTTCAGTTAGCTTGATCTATAGACATTTTGGTAGGAATCCTTGGGTGAGGAATCGGCCAGTCGCAAGGCCTCTACCTGTACACAGGACAGCACAACACAGAAAAACATCCATGGCTTGTGTGGGATTCGAACCCACGGTCCCTGCGACCCCATAAATTAATTGTAAGTTCGTAAATATTTGAGCCAATCCTGACAAGTACTGGAGGTGACTGAGTAGGTTATATATTAAACTTTTTTCCTAAAAAGCATTCATGAAATTGATAACAGAGAACTTTAATAAACTTTCTTAGCAAAATTTAATCTCTTTGATAGTTTACATATTTGGTTATGGGTCTTTTTAATAAATACTCCTCAACTCCATAAGTCACGTAGTGCCTAATGGTAGAACGACTGTAAAACTCGAACTGGAAATCATGTGGAAAGAAAAGTACGTTATCTATTTTAGGGTAATGTTTAGAACTTTATAGACGGAGTAAGAAAGTAAGAAAAACGCCCTACAATTTTGGCAGTCTCCGGGTCGACATTGAAACTCCCCCCCGCGAATGTTTACAATGTTGACGAACTGAGATACAAGTTCCGCGCAACCTTAGTCTAGGCACTAATTTGAGGAGATCTTTTGAATATCCTTTGGACAGCAGGTTAGGTGAATTCTGGACTACTTCTGGAGGGAAGGATTCCTGCCCCTGTTAACTGAACACCAGCCAACCAGTTACAGAATTGTGTATTCGTTGTGTTTGGAATCTTAACTGGACTCCTTAGAAATAGGGCACCTAACACGCAGTTATCTAGATGACAGCCTTTGGAGCATTGGGTCTCATCTGCTATTAAACTACCTAGATGGCTGTCATTTTTATGCTCGCCGTCATGAGTACTTACAATTTCACAACGCAGTTATGTATTTCATAACCCAAAAAGCTTAAACCTGATCATAACTTGTCATCTGGCACTACCGAACAATCCTCCAGTGGTTCTCGTGTTGTTAAAATCCAGGGGTGCCCCAAAATTCCTGAGTTGTCTAACATCATTCATCAAGACTGATTTCTTACTTCAATCCACTGAAGCACAAGGCTTGTGTAAAGAATATTTTAAAATGTATTTTCTACTACAAAGGAAACACGACACTAGTGCAAAGCGAGTTTAGGGAAATATTAACTGTTTATACATAATACGTAAGTACATTCTGTAGGTAGAATGTAAATTAAAATTATGCTTTAAAAACTTATTGTTATTATTACTATATTTAGTTTATCTGTCAATAAAAATGCATGTAATATCTTACATGACGTCTACCGAGTTCTTCATTCGGGACGAACCAGGCGGTCTTGCGAGAGATCGATATTTTCGCTTGAGAACGACTGATATCTAACACAATTTGTAACATGGAAATACTCTGTACAGCTAGTCTGATTTTCATCCTTCGCACAGGTAATAAAGGGTTACGCGGACAGGTTTTGAATTCAGCGCAATATTTTTTTCGCCACGAAATCTAGGTCAGTTCTAGGGTCTACCCAACCTCCCATCCAAATGGAGCCTAGAGCTCTTTGACCGATTTTAAAGCGGCCTAACCTTGAATCTTATCTCTCACTCGATATGGCATCAAAGTTAAACAATTTGCTCGGTTTTTGTTTACAGGAGCAACTTTTTTTAAGGTTTGATGCTATGAAATAAGTAAAACATGTTATGTTAATAGACTTTTATATGTGGTTTAGTACAATTTTACATTACGATTACTTAATTGCACAACACAATAAGGTTTTAATAATATTCAACTATTTCTTTTCTCGCTTACTTTTCAATTTCTATTACAACTACATTTTACACATGATAATTACAATTAGGTACATTAATGCACTAATGGACAACAACAGGATTGTAGTAAATAAACATTAGGAACATTTAGGAAACTGAGATATGAAATGAAGGTAATATTACATCTGTAACAAGCTCACAGTAATACCACGCATATACTAAGTACAGCTTCATTATTATATCTTACGTAAAAACCCCTCCCTAGATAATAATACTGTACATCACACAACACTGACATACACAGTACGTCATAACGTAATCATCTAAGGATTTTTTTTTTTTAAATGTAGGACAAGATCTTCAGTAAGTTGCTTAAACATGCTTTTTCTCACTTTGTTTCGAATTGTGGTGTATCTGTGAAGTGTTTTTAGATGTGGCACAATACAGTCTTAACAGAAGTTTATGTCTTAACTTTCCACTTGTGCGTCGTTTGTATAAATGTTAGCGATGTTCTTGCTACTCAAAAATTTGTTTTGAGAATAGTGGTTGAGAAATGTACATATTTTACATTGTTTATTAGTGTTAAGTTAACTTATTGGAAAATGTGAAATAATTACTTTTATTACTATATTACAAAAAAAACTGTTTCAATATTGTTATCACATATTTTAACAGAATATTCTGTAAGATGCCATTCATTTGACAAGAACGGATATTTATGTGCAGTAGATTTGTGTTTTGGGAAACTGACGTAATAAAATTTTCGTAAAACACAACAATTATTTCGGTCACACTGAAGAAATTGTAAAGAATAAATGCAGTATGTAACGCATATCTCATTGTAAGATTAACTATTGGATAATATTGTAAAAGATTGACATAATACGTAATTCAGTTTTGACTCTCCTCAAATATTTACAGAGCAAGGATAATTCTTGTGTCAACTTTTAGCTGCAGTTTGTTTGGTCATGTTATCAAGTTGACTAAGTTGAAGTCTTTGAAGTATTCTGGCTTATTATAACTTACGTGATGTAATATGTTTTATTCAAATACGTAAAGTGAGTAAACTTGAATTTAAAATTTGTCCTTCAAGACGGTTTAGATGTGTTCAGATATTGTAAGCAACTTATTATATTAAAAAAATTTCTTCAGTGACATCATGAAACCAAAATAATAACCATCATTACCCCCTTGGGTTGGGGAATACCAGTGAAGGATACTCGTATGGTTATGACTTTTTAAAATATTTTTGTCATGTTGAATGCATATTACACAGCATATTTAAGGTGTCTGTCTTTCAAACTTAAAGCCTATTTACGTAAATTTTCAACTTTATCCTACTTTTTATTTCATCATTCATTTCTCTTACGTGACCGTCATTTAGATGTTATGCTACAATCAGTTTTAATGTATATAATTTATACTTTACGAATTTATGTTTAATATCATTGCTATATTGTTAAAAAAAATAGGAAATTTAGACCGTACCAATGTATTCAGAGAAATAAAACAAAATACAGAGCGTATGTGGTTTGCGATTATATTCCTGTTTCGTTTAATTTTTGTATATTTTCTCCAACAGAATACAAATTAAAGAAAATTACTTTACTTAATTTGGTAATACAATGTTTAAATTATTGTCAGCATATCTTTAAATTACTTAAAGCTTTAATATTTCTCTTTTAAATGCGTCTGTAGCAATACAAACCATTCAGCAAAATAAATTTAATATTTTTAACTGAATCTATTACAATACAAGACTAAAATAATTATGAATTTTTGCATAATAAACTGTTGTTTCATGCAGCGAATGTTTGAAAACGCAAAATAACATTTTTTTATCTTCTATGTCACAGTTTCGTAGTGTGCAATATACAAGTGAAACACAGTACTGCATCATAAATGCAATTTTGCAAACAAGATCACGTATATAGGTAAATGGCATATTTTAAAAATATAAAGTTTATATGGCATATAACAAGACTGGAGATCAACTTCATTCAATGACATTTTATAAACAGAACAACTATTATAACTTTTAGTTATCTTTACAAACAAATTCATTACATTACGTAATGTTTATGTTCATATTAAAATTTTACCAGAAAATTATAACATTATATAACTCAAAGTAGCCCTACGTTATATCTGTTAGACAGTACTTGAAGTTTTTGTTACGAAAGTAAAGTAATTAAACAGAGCGTACAGATGAAATATTTATAATTTTACCGCAGCATTGCTCATGAGCTACACAGCATAGAAATAAAAATTATAAATGCGTACGAGTATATTATATTCTCAGTTCTTTGTGACTCGGATATAACACGTTTTCAAAGCGGAATGTGAGCAGATATCATAACTTTATACTATCTCTCAGATATTTAAAAATGTCATGTGGTTTGTCCTCCCCATATTCTAAAGTTATGTCAACATTTCCCAAAAAAAAAATAATTAAATGTGACTTTATCAATTAAGACAATTTTTGTAGTAGAATTTTGTCAATTTAAAATGTTGTAATAAAATTCGAGCAAAATACGTGACGGACTTGTATATGTTGAGCGGTTTTATGTTGCAAACAGCTGGTATTTATAACTTAAAATTTTGAAAAATGTCTACGAAATTTTGTGCTCCGTTGTGTGTGACATGTTTACTTGTTGGGCTATATGCATGACTGAATTGCTTAGACTGTTGACGAAAGCTGCGACCAGTTTGATCATATAATTTATACCACTCGTGAATCGACATTACTATTGACGATACCCTTTCAAACTCTGTACAAAATCTTCTTTCCGCTGTAACCGCAAACAAAAACTTGTAATTTGCAGCATGTATTTGATTTTTATTCTTCATATGCCATTTTAGTACTTCAGGTGGGAAGATCTGCATTTCGGCTCATTATCAACGTTACAATGAAATTATAAACCTTTTTGCGTATGATCTGTACAATTTAATTTAATACATTATACTTATTCTATGGCTTATATGCTGTCAGTTCTGGACACTATGCTGTTTCAAACGTTGCATAATCAAAATGAATGGTGCATTTAAACAAAAAAATTGATAAATTAAAGTTGAAATCTCTTACATTATCTGTGTGGTATATGATTATAAATATGTAAGAAAATACTTTCAGATACAGAGGAAGTATTTGTCGTTATTTTCTTCGAAAGACAGGACAGTGGATTCTCAGAAGCAAAATCATAACTTGATCAAAGAGAGTAAAAATATTTGAATTTTAAAACAAATGTATTGCCTTTATTCGAAGTTATTTTATATAATTTCATAATGTCGAAAAACGAATGCATAAAACAATTCAGACCCGGCAGATATATTCAATGATCTACTTGTATATAGTTTTTGATGTAAACATGGGTAACAAAATTTTGACCTATATAAATTTGATGTGTTGATTCGAGTATTTTTTTAACTGGCAAGTCATATTTTGTGATTTCATTTTCTTTAAAGCTAAGAAGCCACTCAGAAATTTTTTACTCACCTATTCCATGTTCAAAATCTTTATGTCACACACGTGACCTTTGCTGATTCTGTAATCGACTCCTGTACCTGTTGAATTAGCATTTTAAAGCAAAGGACTGACTTAATATTTTGTTTTTTAATAAATAGGAAAGTGGTTAATCAGTTCAGTGAGGAAAGTAACTTTTTTAAATAGTGGCCATTGCATTATCTCATTTTAGTTGAAATTCGATTTGAGACTCAAGTTTAATTTAATGTAGAATCAGATATGAAACAGATTTATGTGAATTAATTCCTGTGATTATTTCTTATGGTTTTGTACTTATTTGCATGTAATTTAAATACATTTTAATAAAACATGTATTTGGCTTGGGTGTGTTAATGAATGTGACGTCAAAGATGAAACACCATTAACTCGAAATAAGAATTAGGTTTTAAGACATAATTTTAATTCGGGGTGCCTGCTTTTAAGTGACACCCACTTATGTTTTCTGTTGTCAGAAAGTAATTATTTCCTTTGTAAATATATGTTATGTCAAGTCTAAATATCATGCCAATAGAGTTAAGTTTTTTATTTTAATTGAATTTTTACGTAATGTTATTCAGTGGTCTACTACATTCAGTTAGCAGAGTGAAATGAATTCCACCTCTTAAATGTACAATTCCTTGGAAATATGGCACATTTGCAATGGAACAGGAAACAAAGCTGTAAACACCCTACAACTTTCAAAAGGAATGAAAACAAAACCAAATGCATTTAAAAAACATATGAAGTTCCTACAAAATGGCGAGAATTCATACACACACGTGCCCACATACACACAAATATACACACACACACACAGACCAATAGCATTTCCATATTTTCCTGATTTTTTTTTTAAAATGTATCATACTATAAAATCTTTACACCATTAATAAAATTTCCTACCGATAAGTTTTATAAACAATCTTACCTTTCAATATGTTTACAAGAAGTTCTAGCATATCCATCACAGTTTTATATATATATATATAAAATTCTATGCATATAATTAATCTGCATCCAGCCACTTTCACACACAATATGCATAGAAACTAAATCACGGGGTACAAAGTTTCTTCTTATCTATGCACCGCTTTTCCTTTCATTAAATATTACAATTAATCGGTCAAATGCATTAATTCCACTGAAGAAGCCCCCTACTTCAACAAACTGCATTCTTCAGATAAATAAGTAACACGTAATGAAGACCCATCTAAAATAGCAATTGTTCACATTCCAGATTTTTGGATAAATTAATATAAATTGTTGAATCGTACTAGGTTAATATTCTACTTTAATTATCCATAAATTACAGCTTCGGTAATAAATAAAATAATATGCGTTGGTCTTACTGTGAAGAAAATACGACTTCAAGACAATCCTCTCCGCGGAATTTTAAGCGTGCTTCGAAAGCCTCACAAAAATATTGCACCTGAAAACTTCGAAGTGCAGTATTCGATAGTTTTAATGGTGGATGCATTTTACTAGGTAAGCTAGCAAAGCATCTTTTGCGCAGACACTGTTCAAAAGAAATCATTCGACAAGTAGTTACTACTTTCGGATCCGTTCGGGTTACGTCGCTGTTCCTTTCACTCACGCACATAAACAAATAACTCTTCTAGTAGAGACGCTAACAGAAACTCGTTATGCGCAAACTCAGTTTGAGTCCCATGAAAAGGCTGTCGTAAATTTGGACGTATAAATACAGTAATTTCGTGGCATTTGAGTAAAATCATCGTTATAATTTAAACAGATTTAAAGATTTCTGTCTTCTGGGTTATTGCGCTGTGTAGTCTGGTCGATGTTAACCAACGTTTCAGAGGTCATACTGCCTCCGTCATCAGGGCGATGAGTATGAAGATTTCTGTCTTCTGGGTTGTTGCGCTGTGTAGTCTGGTCGATGTTAACCAACGTTTCAGAGGTCATACTGCCTCCGTCATCAGAGTATGAAGATTTCTGTCTTCTGGGTTGTTGCGCTGTGTAGTCTGGTAGATGTTAACCAACGTTTCAGAGGTCATACTGCCTCCGTCATCAGGGCGATGAATCGCCCTGATGACGGAGGCAGTATGACCTCTGAAACGTTGGTTAACATCGACCAGACTACACAGCGCAACAACCCAGAAGACAGAAATCTTCATAATCACCGCTGTGAGAACCTCAAGTCTTCCATTAAACAGATTTATTACAAGACCGTCATTAATTTAGGAAATAATAGTCTTATGAGCAATGTGGGTTATATTGAATGAAGTTCGATAATCTAGGTTGTGCGCCGAGTTTTATCGTACGAAATTAAGTCGACCGTTAAACAGCAGGGAGATCGCCAGTGGAAAAACCGCATTTGAATCATACTATACAATGATCAGTACAGCCCCAGAAGGTCCAATATGGAATGTGGCAACGGATGCTGCTGTGGAGCGGGAGGAGGACTCGGGTGCTGTCGAGGCCAGCCTAAGGGCTACGCCCTGTCAGGTCAGAAGATAACCGTCAGTGGTCGCCTGAACTCACTGCCACTTGGTGCTGCCGTCTGGTGATAATGACCACTCGCGTACTGAGACATCTGAGCCATGGGGATGAGCCCCGGCATCGGGGGCCCCTGCTGATGTACCACAGGTCCAGTGCCTGGGTAATAGCTGGGCAGGCCACCAGGGGATGCTGCTGCTGAAGAAGTGGATGTTGAGGACGCTGACGAAGAAGCCCCAATGTCTTGTCGTTCGTTCGACGAGACTCCACCAGTGTTACCGGCGTTATTGCTCTTGATGGTGACGTCGGGAGAGTCTGTCGGGGTCCTTGATGGCGGTGGAGCTGCGTCGGCGTACATCTTGCTTATGTCAAGCGACGGGTAGCCACTTGCTGTGCTACCTCGTTGGGACCCGTCAGGTGGGTCGTAAGTGCCCCTGCTAGCAGCAGCTGCAGCCGCCGCTGCCCCGGATTCCATGTACATTTTAGAGGATTCGAAGTAAGCCTTGGTGAGGGCTGAAGTTGGGTCCAGGTACCCGCGCTCCATGTAGCTCTTAGCGGAGGAGTCCATGTATTTGGGGTCAGCGGAGTACATGGACATTGCGAGGGTGGAGGGCGGCATGCTGTACGCGGAGCGATACTTGTCGGCTTCCATAGAGTACTTCATTGCGTCCATGGAACTCACCACCTGCAACATGACAACTACCTAAAGTGCATTGCATTCGCGAAACAACAGACCCTAGAATATTGATTTTGGGGTGTAATAAACCATCTCCTTCCATATTCAGAATGGGGCAGAGTTCGTTAATCATTTATAAAGATACAATATTTATTCAAAGTAACGAACCGAAAGACAAGTATCTGCCATTACTGAGGAACATCATAACAAAGTTACTTCTTAAGAGTAACACCCGTCAAATGTCGTCCATCAAGACTGATGCACAAACACATCCGATTCATAAACGTTTCCATTACGCGCAGTAACATGGCCGGTAATATTATTTCTTCATACAATCTCTGTTTGAGATTTTGGAAGTCTGCTGGTCGTGTTCCAAACACGTTGTGTTTTAAGTTGTCCCATACAATGAAATCACAATCCGTTAGATAGGGCAAACGGACTGGCCATGAAAAGTGGTCATAGTGGGAAATTCTTCCATGTTCAAACAGAGTCCTTAAAATGTTTATGGACTGCCGAGCAAAATGCTCTGTACCTCCATTTTGTTGGAACCAAACACTGGCAGAGTCAGTGTCACGATGGCGTAACTATGAAGACGCCACATGCGACGCATCGCAGCCAAGTTTGTGCCAAGGCTCCTGTCTGAGAACCAGAAGCAGAATCGACTTCTCGTTTGTCAGGAGCTCAAAGATCTGGCAAGAACCGACCCCAACTTCCTTTCTAAGCTCCGTGTGACTTCTTCCTCTTCCCAAAGATGAAAATTCAGCTAAAGGGAAGGAGATTTGAGACGATAGAAGAGATTCGGGCAGAATCGCAGATGGTGCTTGACAGGCTGACAAAGAAAGATTTCCAGGGATGCTTCCAGGCTTGGCAGCGGCGCTGGGATCGTTGTGTTCACTCCCAGGGGAACTACTTCGAGGGTGATGGATGAATGTAATACCTGAGATAAGTGTACGGGTTTTTATAGGCGCAGTCTTGAAACTTTCCGATCGCACCTCGTATAGCGCACTTAGTTTCATCACCTTCCCAGGCAGCCAGATTACTGCACAAATTAAAGTGATGAACGAAATCTTCCCCACTACGTGTTTTCTGACTTGTCGCTAATCAATTATCCCATCTTTCGATTCAAAAAGACACATAAGACAAATAAGTACGTTCCCCGGAATAATTCTTTTGTTAATATTTGTGCATCGCGGTGTAGGTCCCTCGATCTTGCGCGGGTTCATGGAATAAAAAAATAGCCCGCATCTGACCACCTGTCTCAATAGCTAAATAGATTTCTTGCCACATCGAAAGCACGTCAACTCTCTTTCCGAGATTTTTTGGAACTGATGTTATCCTTATGTTCGATCACCCTTCAGACAGGAACGCCTACGATATCATCCCCCCTCCAAAATATATACATAGGATACGCTGAAAATGAACGAAACGTATTGTTTCACTTAAACGAAAACAATATTTCTTAAATTTCCTACAATAAAACACACTAAAACTCAACAGTAAACTTTCCACCTGCATGATAACACATTTGTATTACTCGGCCCTAATTTCTTTAGTTTGGGGTGGCCTGTACAAATTACAAACATTTTGTAATGTCGAATTCAACTCTTAATTAGGTTTTATCTTAAATTACAATAAAATATGATAGAAATTATAAAGTATTTGGAAGGAATATCAATATTTTTGATAGTTGTTTAAACTTTTTACTCAGGGAATAATTATATTGTGTTTGCATTAGAAATTCTAATAACACGACTTCACATTCTTACTAATCTGGTACTGAATTAACACATATATCGCGACTTCACTTCAGATGTTTTAACGGTACATTACAGGATTAACTCATTTACTCACTTGGTCCCTGCAACAAATAATTAATCTTAAATAATAATTCTTTTTTATAATCGGTAGGATATCCTCGGATGAGAGAGTTCCCCACTGCAAGAACTGTTGTGACTGTGAAGCTTATAACAGAACTTAAAATGCCTTCCATTCCACTACACAAACTTCCTTTTCTACAATCTTCGTGATGGTAATTCAATTCAATTCAATTAATTCAATTCAATTAATTTATGTACGTGTTTTCCAACAGCAAGAAGCCAATAACAGGCAAACACTGATAATATATACAATAATAGTGAAATAATAATTGATAATAGTAAACAAACGGATTAACTAAACTTATACATGTACAGTATTAAATGTAACTGCCAAGTACAGGCAAACCCAAAATAGAAACAATATTAACACAGAGCAAAAAATGAAGAAATATAAATAAAAACAAATAATCCACCTAGGGAACACTTATATAAATGTACATCGTTAAAGAAATACAAAAAAACAGATAACCAAGCTAGATCATTTTCCTTGTTGAGAACGATCGCTCAAGGGAGACAATGTTTATCTATATTTGGATAAAGTAATTAGGTCATTAATCAGTGCAAATGATTACTGTGTAGATGGTCAACAGATAGAGTTTTGCTGGGCTCACAAATATTTGTCGTATGTAATTTTAGGCCTAAATACCTTATGCTAGTATCAGAGATGCAAAAAGATTTGAATTTCCGTCAATTCGTAGATTATAACTTCGATTTTCGAGAATAAGCAGCGAGAAATGTTGAAGTTTGAACCATTTAACAGAATGGCACACCTTCAAACACATTTCCATACCACCTTTCCTACTTAGGAGCTCGAAAAAATATTTATCTCATTATCGATTCTTCTACCTTCAACTTAATTCGTCCTGAACAGCCGTCTCCTTCCGTTTGTTACTGTCTTTTAATTGTTTCTTAACCCATTTTTCCTCACTTCCTTTCCTAACCTCGAGTAAACTGAACGATACTGTTCTATCACCTCTTTCCTTAAATACGAGGTGCGATCGGAAAGTTTAAAGACTGTGTCAACAGAGGGCGAACCGGATGTAGTACGAGCTTCTGCCGCTAGGGGGTGCGACCTACATTCATAGTGAATCAGTGTGCCAGCCGGCATCATCGAATTAGCATTTGTTTCTTAGTTACGGGCGTTTTGGTAGTGCATTACACCAACCCTCCTGCGATTTCGGAATGGCGTGTGCATCAAATTTTGCCAAAGACTCGCCAAAACGGCTACGGAAACCTATGAAATGATAAAGCAAGCATTTGGTGAGTCCGCAATGGGTCGTGCACAAACTTTTGTGTGGCATTCACGTTTTAAAAATGGCCGAACCTCTGTCGATGATGACGAGCGTTCTGGACGACCATCTTCGAGCACAAAGCCCGAAAATGTTACGAAGATTCGGCAGGCCATTCACGAAGATCGACGTCGTATCATCAACGACTAGTGCGACATTGTTGGGATAGGCTATGGGACCTGTCAGCTGATTCTAAAGGAAGAACTCCACATGCGACGCATCGCAGCCAAGTTTGTGCTAAGGCTCCTATCTGAGGACCAGAAGCAGAATCGACTTCTCGTTTGCAGGAGCTTAAAGATCTTACAAGAACCGACCCCAACTTCCTTTCTAAGCTCCGTGTGACTTCTTCCTCTTCCCAAAGATGAAAATTCAGCTAAAGGGAAGGAGATTTGAGACGATAGAAGAGATTCAGGCAGAATCACAGATGGTGCTTGACAGGCTGACAAAGAAAGATTTCCAGGGATGCTTCCAGGCTTGGCAGCGGCGCTGGGATCGGTGTGTTCACTCCCAGGGGAACTACTTCGAGGGTGATGGATGAATTTAATACCTGAGATAAGTGTACGGGTTTTTATACGCGCAGTCTGGAAACCTTCCGATCGCACCTCGTATGTGGTCGCTATAACATATTCGTTTTCTTCGCCAATTTTCCTGAATCGTGTTGTTCCTCAACTACTGAACAGCATCGTCCTTTGCTGGCCATCGAATCACGATTTGAATTCCCAGTTACCGCCCACTAAATGATCCACATAAAAGCTTCAGAATCCGCTCAAAGACGTTCACCCTGAAGATCGTAACCGAAATACTTGCCGTCGAGACGGTGATAGGAGTTGGCACTTTTACCTGAATATACAAAATTCCTATCCTCTTACGAATTAATTAATTTCGTAACCAAAGGCTAGTTTGCACGGATTCTTAACAAAAAGAACGTTAAAATTTCCACTAAAAAATTGCTAGGTGGGAGTGCGCAGAGATCACTCTTTTATTTTCCCGTCACCTGCCTGTATTCATGTGAGTGCCCTAAGAAACCAACACATATTGTGTCTGAGAACAGGTTCGTGATGAGAAAAGTAATCAGAAAAAATGCTACAAAGAAGACCTTCATAATTTGTATTCTTCACCATATATTTCTAGGGTTATCAAATCAAGAAGGACTTAGCATGTATTAAGTTAGGTGGGGAGCTAATATGTGGTCTGCATTCATCCAGCAGGTCTAGTGTCGGGGCCTCGTGAACACGGGAATGAAGCTTAGGTTCTATAAACTACGGGAATTTTTTTAACCAGCTGAGCTAATAATGTTCTTTGAAGGAAGACTCTGCTTTGTGGAATCAGATAGTTAGTGGTCAAGATTCCATGTTTGTGCGTCAATAACATATTGTCAAAATAAACAATAATTCCGAAGATTTTATAATCTCCGTAGTTTTTAAAATAATTAAATTACTAAAACTTCTTGACGATGGTGAAGAGTCAATTGAATAAAAATTTTCTTGGATATTATCCATCGTCTAGTAAATATAAAACGTAAAACGACGTTTCGGAGATGCGGATCAATCTCCGTCTTCAGGTTCCTACTCAGTTGGGCCCACCAGATAGAGCTAATCCCTATCTCCGGTCGTTTTACGTTTTATATTTACTAGACGATGGATAATATCCAAGAAAATATTTATTCAATTAAATTACTGATGAAATTCTTAATTTATACTGCTTATGGTGATTTGAAAGTAAACAGAAAGACAATTAGCGTTGGTCAGTCAAAGAAATTCATTAACTAACTGTGCATTTCTTTTAATCCTGGACTGTTTCAGTCGGTAAGACGGAAAAGTTAAATTTTTCTCTTGTGATTAAATAAGTACCACGCTATGCAAACGTACGATATGTAGTAGCGGAGATATAACTGCACGTATTCTTAATGTTAGCAATAAATGGAGCTTTGTTGTTAGCTTCACGCCTCGGCTTCCTTCACTCCAAAGAAGAACCACTGTACCAATGAGTTAGAAGGCTGGGCTGGTCTTGTGGAGAAGATAAAATTCCTGTCCCGCCGAGAATCCAATTGGTACGCAATTTTGTTAAGGTGGTAGTAAGAGATGTTTTTTTTTGCCTAAATATATAAATGCCAATTATGACATCAATTAACTGCAATTCTGCAGGGAATGAGTTTGCGAAGATTCTTTAAAGAAACCCGTTAAATTTATGCCTACGTTTCCATAAAAGTTTGGGAATATATTTACTATCTGAGTTACTATTAGCTTCTTAATAAGGAATCTGCTCCGTGCAGACAGTTGAATATAATCTCTGTCGTAACGTTTTGAAGGAAAAAAAAGGTAGATTATTTGCGGATTTTCAGAAATAAAAATGGTTAATTAACATGAAAATAAAAAAATCGACATGGAAACATTTAAGGGGAAGTTGTCCATGGACGCTCAATAACGACAGTCTAGACAGGCGTTAATGAAGTGGAATGCTATTACTTTTGTTATTGCTTAGAATATTTTTACGAAGCTTTAGTTAAAGTCTTGCAGATTTCATAACGTTGAATTAAATTACCATTATCCGTATTTAGTACATTTCTCTCATGTCTCTGGTAGATTACAAAGGATGAATCCATTTCAACCCCCCACCCCCCGCAGTTTTCTGACTTTCAGGAAATACTCTACAACAAGTGGCTTGTTCTCGTGGAAATGATGCGAATGAAAGCTAAGGAATTTGTTGCCCGGGATGGAACACTGAATATTTGAAGCTACTGCGAATCCTACCTTATTTAGCAGAATACAGGTGATAAAGTATGAGCCGGGATAGCTCAGTCAGTATAGTGACTAGCTACGGGCTGGACGACCGGGGTTCGATCCCCGACGGGGGCAGAGGATTTTTCCTCTAGCCTCTGCGTCAAGACCGGCTCTGGGGCCCACCCAGCCTCCTCTACAATGGGTACCGGGGTCCTTTCCCGGGGGTAAAGCCGGCCGGGGCGTGATGCTGACCACTCACCCCCATCTAGTGCCGAGGTCAAGGAAGAGAGGAGCTATACCTCCACTCCCCCCAAGCGCCTACATGGCGTATAGTGGGACAAACTTTACTTTTTACAGGTGATAAAGTAAGCCTGTGTTCTATAATCGGTTGAGTAAGAATAACTATTTCGACGTCGTAGAGTATTATTTTGTAAGTTAATAAACGCTTAGATTTAAAGAAATTGATCGTATTTTATGGAAAACAGAGAATAATTATTTTCTGCACAAGTCACCACTGGACCTAAATCCTTAGCCAGATGAACTCACGTCCACAACCTTACACACAATTTCTTCAATATACATTTTAGAATTATCGTTTCATCTAAACATGTCTCTCAAGTAAATTTTTCTCTTCAATTATTCCAACAAAATTTTTGCAAGCATCTGTTATCTCCTCATGCATGCTGCATGTCCTGTCTTTCTCGGCGACAAATAAACTATAAATAAGTCAACTGTGCTCCTTGATTGGATTAATTTAATGTCCGACGACACGTAAAATTTTTAAAACCCTATTTTAATTTTCTCAAACCATCTGTTGCTCCCTGTATTTTAGGTCCAAATGTTCACTCAATGTGTAATTCTCCCTTAGAGTATGAGGATAAAATTTACTGTCATGTAAAACAATTGATTAAATTGCATCATTAAATTACTTTAATGCTTAAGTTCTCAAAAAGGAGAATTTAATATAAAATATTTTGACTCGAGTAGAGTGAAGCATTCCCTGAATTAATATGTTTTTTAAGTTCGTAAATATATTTTACTTTGTAATTGTCTTTTACAAATATCTGATCTGAAATTCTCTACTTTTCTACGTATTTACGAATAATCCTTGCAGCCAAACTGTGTAGTTCATGCTCACTGAACATTCTTATGTAAGATTCTGGATGATTATATTACTTTAAGTTAGTTTATTTCTAGTCCAGATGTTCAGTTCACCAAGTAACCCGCTGAAATTGAAGTTTAATATATTTGCGAGCGTAGAACAAGCGTTGTAACCATCAAATTTGTATAACCTTCCGATACCTCAAGATGTTCGAGAAGCCATCACTAGTCCGAATATTTACCCTGTCTCGTCCAAACATGTCAAAGCCTTTAAATAACAAAACTTCTAAGCTATCAAAGGACGCGGTTAAGAGCGAGCAAGTGGAGAGTAACGATTAAGTCAAATCGGCTGGGTAAGGAGTATTTACATGCCACAAGCCTTTTGTGCTTCCTAGCTGAACAAACATTGGAAACAAGTTCTCTTTGGCTCGTAAGGGTAACACACCCAAGTTCTCATATGAAAAGCTAAAACCACTACTACCAACTTTACACCTACTGTCTGAAGAATAAACACACGATATATATTCTAACAAGACGTTGGGGGTCGAATCAATTCAATATTTAAGCTCAAAGTTTCCGACAGTGGTTCTATATGTTTTGTGACTATGTGACATTTTGAGAAGTGAAATGTTACATGTAATAATCAACTTGGCCAATTATTGACGGTGGGAGTCTTCGTAAGTTTGAGTGTTTGTAAATATTTTAGTTACCCTGAAGTGGCGTAGCTCTATTGAATACAAACAACTTCAAAGCTGTTTCACTGAACACTTCAGTTGAAATTGTCTCCTGAAACTTGTTTACAGTTGTCTCCATGTGGCTAATTGGTTGGTGTTGCTAGCTTTCTGATATTCTAACGTTAACTTCGCTTATTACGGAGTAAATCTGCTGTTACCAATAACTGAACGGATTGTGTCTCCAAGAGTCAGTGTGCGGTATTGAGCTGTCGTAGACATTCAGTATTTTGAGAAGGTACCACGAAAACTATTTGATCGATAAATCTGTGCTCAAGAAAGGCAGAATTATTTGTTTTTCTGAAGTATTTTCATTCAGTTTGACTGAATTTTAAGTACTCTCCCGGCAAATATTTTATGCATAAAAAATTTCCAGATCATCATACCAAATTTCAAGTAACAAGTTTGCAATATGCAATTATTGCGTTATTTCAGATTTCTTTCTTTTCTATAAAAAGTTATAATCTCATTATGTTTTAATGTGAAGGTTTGTATAATGACGTTGTCGGTAACAGATTGACCAGAGTCGAAAACAAGATTGATTAACGAATAATAAGTTGGAAAGCATGTAGAACGAACGTGGTCTAATTTAATCTACTATCCTGCCAAATGTCCAGAGGACTGCTTCCCAAACTTTCTCCTTCATTAACCAAAACCGCTTATTAGAAAGTCCTTTTTACCCAATGAAGGTAAAACACTAACTGCACAGAAAACATATATAACAAGTAAAAATTAGGTTTTGGATATTCATTATATTATTTTAAATAAGTTAAAAATAATATAATGAATTTAATTAATTATTCTTGTCCGTCTATTCACAATTTAAAATTTAAAATTAAGATAATTAAAATATCATGTGATGTTCCTTATCGAAACATTCGATTTACAGTTAGAACATCTTTTTCTTACGACATGTTTCGGTTCTTAAATTAACCATCTTCAGGTGTATAAAAATTAAAATTATATAAACTTAAAACTTAATCGTAATTTCTTATATGCAACTTTTTTATAGTTGTTTATCAGTTAATAGTGATGTTCACTTCCAGATTACATTTTTATATATTTGAAGTTGTTTTACATATGTGCGTCGTGTTTAAATAAACTTTTTTGTTGGTGAATGTTTTTGTTGATGTTCTTACATCGGCCAAAGATGAGAGGTGTAGATGAGTTCCGATGTGTCTGGAAGTATTATCGTATTTTAATTATCTTAATTTTAAATTGTGAATAGACGGACAAGAATAATTAATTAAATATATATCTTCACAATATGACGCAACTATACCAACTTATAATGAAGATTCTCTTTCTCATCCTATTTTATTCGTAGGTGCCGGGGTTCTTTATTTTATTCATTTTTTGATCTATTTGGACAATGGTAGGACTCCTTGGATGAATGATCAGCCCGACGCAAGGCCTGTACCTATACAAACATAGAAAGACGCGGACAAACATCCATGCTTTGAGTGGACTCAGCGGCCAGGCGCACGAGGTCCATGCCTCAGACCGCGTGGCCACTGCGGCCGGCTAATGAAGATTACCTTTTCCAAATGTGTACGGTACGATTTATAACATCGCCATAGTTAGCAACACACTGCACCTAAAGTTTAGACTAGACAACTAGACTCACTAGTTTATTAAATAGTTGTTAGACTGTTTTAGAGTTTCGGTGCACAGTGACTGATCGCTTTCTTCAGAGTGCTTCTACTACAAGTTTACGGTAAATTTTAACGTGTGTGTCGTTACCCAAAGAAAAACCACTTTTAGACCTTTTTGGGTAATTTACCAAGGTTTGGGAAGCACTGGTCTAGAGGAACTGAGGAAAAGTATGAAAACTCAGTCGGGATAGCCGGACTCCGGGTCTCCCAAATACGAGGCCAGGAGGGTGTGCCCCCCCCGCCCCCCAACCGGTGGCATTCGGTGAAAAGTTCATAGTGTGTCTCCCCATCTAATACATCTTGAAACACTCGACGGATTATTATGAAATTTTGTATAGATACCATATCTTCAGACTACTGTACTTTTGCCTTGATGATTAGCGTTATAATGTGCAGAGACCGAATAATTTGTGTGGTAAACAATTTTAAAAAAATATTTTATTCCGTTAAAACCATTATTATATTACATGTCGGCCGTTCAAATTCTGTATTTAGATTACAGTTTGATTACTATAACATCTTATATACAGCTTACATACCTGAACAAATTAATATATATATATATCAGTTTTTGCATTAATGGCGGAGAATTACTTTTAAAAATTCCCGAAACAGGGATGCAGTGAAATTTTGGCAGTGGAGTATATTTATCGTGTAAGAAACCTGATCAAATTTGAGGTTGAAATTAAATGAAACCATAATAGGAAGAAATATTATCTAAGAAAAATGGTCCGTTCAAAATAATACCTAGTACTTCACTTTCATGTGACGATGTTTTCAATAAAAATATCCATCACGGAGACACAGAAGTTCGGACGGTTTTCCAAAACTAGAAATTCAGTTTTGTACTAAGAATCAGAAAAATTGTGTAACTAACTATTTGAGTTCCTACCATTTTTGCAACACTGTTTTAATTATTTTCTCCATACAAGCAAAATCACTACAAGAATATCGCTGTTTTAATAAGACCTCTACAACACATTCAGAAGTCATCTTCCACTGTGCTCAAACACAAATTGCAACACGGAACACGCGTAAAACTATTACCACTATAAAAACAATTTCAAAAATGCAGCGCACTAAATCAAACGCCAATACTCAAGCAAGTAACGTGTTAGTAGTCGAGATTTGGCTAACGTGTTGGAGGATCATGGGGCCCCCAAATTTACACTGTATCATGTCTTTTCTAAATTCGCCTGCGCGAATATCGAAGTCACGTTAACTTAGGACTATGTGTCCAGTTTATGGAGTATTATTGAACTCCGAAAGTAAAACTTAATATTTTTCATTTTTGAAAGTATTAACCGGGATAATTTAATTCAATTAATTTATTTACGTGTTTGCCAACAGCAAGAAGCCAATAACAGGCAAACACTGATAATACATACAATAATAATGAAATAATAATGAATAATAGTACACAAACAGATTAACTAAACTTATACATGTACAGTATTAAATGTAACTGCCAAGTACAGGCAAACCCAAAATAGAAACAATATTAACACAGAGCAAAAAATGAAGAAATATAAATAAAAACAAATAATCCACCTAGGGAACACTAATATAATTGTAAAACTTTAAAAAATATATTAACATTCCACCACTCTTTGACATGTAAAAGAATGCTAAATACATTGTCTGCATATTTCGTCTGGAAAATTCGGGATGTGGGTGTTACAAACACTTCTCCTCTTTACGATCTAAAGTAGGTTATAATTCAAGAAAGAAACTTATAAGGAACCACATTAACACATACATTCAGGTAGTTTTATGCAGAAAATACGCCCACTCATTGAGTTTTGTTTCTCATAATTACTGTATACTGTCCAGAGATTTTATCATCGGTATTTCGGAAATATGCAAAAGTATGAAAACAAGATTACATTCATTGTCTCTGAATGTCTTGCTTACGAAGATATAAATTATGCAGTTTACCTAGTCGTTATAACATTTTTCTCCTGAAAACCCTGTTCCAAATACTAACAGTTTCCTTCGTCAGCGTGACACAGTCTCTCTTATTACAGACACCATTGTCATTTTTGGTGCAGAATGGTGTGTTCAAAATGTAAGAAATAAGCGTGTTCATGACAAGACACTCTCCTTTCTGTGGTGACAACATGTGTGGATAAGTTGACCTCAAAATCTAATTTATCCGAAATTACGTTCGTAACACCAGGCCTACATATCTAAAGGCTGAAGTTACTAAGCAAAAACCTAATTTAAACTCGTTTTGTGTGATCATGTAGATCTAATACTGCAGTGCGTTTCAAACACTGCAGCTTATACATTTGAAGAGACGAGAGTAATATAAGTTTTGTGCTATTGACAACTCTGAAGAAACATGTGTCTGATAATCAAATTTGATCGTCAAATTCTATTGTAGATATCATGTAATAAGTTTTCTCACAATAATTGAAAACTTGCAGGAATAATTAAATGAAGGTACACAATTTATTCTGGTCGAGCTTTAAAAAGGTCACGTAAATTTCGAACTAAGAATGTGTCCTAAAAAGCAAATATAACCTCTAAATCAGTGGTATTCAACCTTTTTGTGTTCGCGTACCCCCAGATATAATTTCTCTTCCAACTTTGTACCCCCCAAAGTTGTTGGTGTATAATTCAAGTTATACATAGTATATAATCTACATCTAAAATAAATTAAATAAATTACATTATTGATTATTCAGTGTTTATCATAAAATAATATTTCTTTTACATTTCACGTACCCCCTAAGATGTCTTCGCGTGCCCCCGGGGGTACGCGTACCCCAGGTTAATTACCACTGCTCTAAAACAGTGGTATTCAACATTTTTTGTTCGTGTACCCCCAGATATAATTTCTCTTCAACTTTGTACCCCCAAAGTTATTGGTGTCTAATTCAAGTTATACATAGTATATAATCTACATTTAAAATAAATTAAATAAATTACATTACTGATTATTCAGTGTTCATCATAAAATAATATATATATGTTTTTTAAAAATTCACGTACCCCCTAAGATGTCTTCGCGTAAACCCGGGGGTACGCGTACCCCAGGTTGGAAACCACTGCTCTAAATAACCTTCCTTGTAGGGAGGACATTTTGAGGATCACAAAGCACAAGCGAGGTATCCCAGTATAAAACCTCGGTTACAGGGTGGAACAAAAGAATGTGATTTTTTTATCATCATCGCATCCAGATCGGCTCTCGGGCACGTCGAGCCTCGTGTCCGAGGGACGCCGATTACTCTTTAAAGTTCCTGGAGTTGCATACGTCTTCAATGGCGTGGTGCTTAAGCAGATAGACTCAAATTTCTTCATAGTATGGTGTTTAAGTAATCAGACAGACATTTTTATGGTGTGGCGTTTAATTAAGGAGAAGGACAATTTCACCTTTATCTCAGCTCCTGTCTGACGTCTCCTCCGCAAATTCTTTTAACTTGTGTGTGTCCATGATCCGTTGCGATGAATTCACAGGTGTTAAAGGAAGCATTTTATTACACTCACATTCCTTTCTTCAGAGAATTCGGACACGAAAAGAAATCGACTGAACAGCGCAACCAATCACTTATAAGCGTTAGAATTCCGACAGGTATTCTACATTATTTAGAACATTATCTTCTCTCAGTGGGAAGGGAGTTGATAATTAAAATTATTTGCTGTTTCACAATACTATTTCAAGCAAATGTTACAGGTTAATTTGTAATTAGCAGTCTTTATGGGTTTGGAAATCGTAGCGAACAAGTGGGACTTATTCCCCCAGAAAGTCTGCAAAATGTGATTTTCTAACCCACAAGATACACACTTCAACGTCATGAAAATATTGAAAGATACTTATAATTATGCTTATAATAAATCAACTATATCTCTACTTTTTGTTATTTTATAAGACCCCTGAGCATCTGCGGGTCTCAATTTTTCGAAGGCTCTGATCTATAGACATTTGGTAGGACTCCTTGGACGAGTGATTGGCCCATGGCAAGATATATCACTGCATTATTTAACTAACAACTGAATCTATTAAGTGAAATGTCTAATTTTAATTTATTTTGTGGGCATAAACTTAATCTCTCGCTTCAACGAAAAAGTCTGCGTTGGAGGTGTTGAGAAGAATGTGGGCTCTAATATAGTAAGGATTATTAGGGTAATAAACCCAAGGAGAATGAGATGGACCGGACATGTAGCAGGCATGGAATAGAAAATTTGGAAGACACTGTGGGAGGAAAATATTGAAGTAGATCTTTTAGAAATTGGGTCAGAAGTTGTGGGCTGAATTCATTTGGCTGAGTGCTGAGAAAGATTTTCGGCAGTATTAAAGGTTGGGTAAACATTATAAAATGTAAATTTCGTAATTTGTCCACGTGACTGGAAGGATATGTACTAATACATTTCAGTCGACAAAGCTCAGAGGAAAAGTCGATGTCTGCGACGCGGAAGTATGTGGAAGGGCGGGCAGCTGAAATGGGGCAGTGCGTCTGGTCGAAGTGCCTTACCTGCGCTGGTGCGGAGAGCCCCGACATGGCCGACTGTTGGGCCGCTGCAGCAGCCGCAGCTGCCGCCATACTAGCGGCACTGAGAGTGCCGTAAGCTGCCGCAGCAGGGTTGTAGTAACTACCCACCTGGCCCATCTGACTCGCCGCCATACCTGGAACACAGCACCAAACCAGTTCGCTTTTATTTACAGCACCAAGTACTGAATCACCCAGCAGTTATTGTTTAAAAACTGATAGTAGCCCAGATGGTCAAGGAAGTTCTCGATTTTATGGAACCTGAAGGTTTATTATCGTGTTTACAATAACTCGCCAGTGGTCTCCATCTTGAACAAGTTGTTCAGTCTGTTGTCATTCCAATATTATAGATGGCCAGCCAATAGCTTTCTACATTTTTGAAGCCTTGGATAATTCAGACATCTGTTAATAATGAACGATGACAGAAACACAGATGGATGAACCATTAGAGATTTAAATTCATTATTAGGTATATCAAATCTAAAACTTCTTGACGATGGTGAAGAGTCAATTGAATAAAAATTTTCTTGGATATTATCCATCGTCTAGTAAATATAGAACGTAAAACGACGTTTCGGAGATGGGACTCTATCTCCGTCTTGAGGTTCCTACACAGTTGGGCCCACTAGATAGAGCTAATCCCTATCTCCGGAGATTTATATTTACGTTTTATATTTACTAGACGATGGATAATATCCAAGAAAATTTTTATTCATTATTAGCTGTCTCGGAAATTTAAATTCAGGGAAGATCTTATCCGATTTTATTGTCATTAAAGGTAGGAGGATGATAAAACGTGCCTGGTACAGGACGACCACCGTAGGAACGGTTCTGTTAGTAAAACTAAGAAAATAAACAATCAAGCTCCTCGGTTTTAAGACCAGCTACACGATGATTTAAAATATCTCTAAAACAATTACAAACATTGAGCATCATAGCTTCACGTAAACGTGATGGAGGGGCCTTCGTGAAATGCGTTTGGACAACGAAAGAACACAGAAATACGAGATTTAGTGAATCTTCTTTAAAAGGATCGCTTTAAAAAAGTAAAAGAAAGATGGTGTTAAAATGATCTTGTATAAATTGGTCGTTGGGATGTGAACTGCTTTGTAAAAGTGGCTCGACGTGTCTGCGTATGCTCACGGAGTCTGGAGTGAAATTGTGTCGGTGCACCGTCACAGACAAGAACTGATCTTTCGTCTGTTTTTAGAGAATTCTTTCGGAATAAACTGTTAAGTTGATGGGATGGTTGTCTGACGTCATACCACTACAAAGTTCTTTCTGCGAGGAAGTCACTTAAATAAGCTGATGAAGAGAGGAACAAATTGCGAAGTGCATCGACGAGAAATAAGTCACACATGCCAATTCGAGGATACATTGGGTTAATATTACTGTATCATCTGCTGATAACACTCACCACAGATCTGAGTGTATTTAATGAATCACTGAATTGAGATATGTGACAATTTATTTCTAATTTACCTGTCTGGCCATACTGCGGTCGTTGAAGACTTTCGAAGAACTCGGGGTGTGACGACTGATTACAGTGCACTGCTGAAGAATTTGTAAACCTTTAACAGGACGTAAATAGACAGGGGCTTCTAAGAATTTGGTATGGAGAAATCCACAGGATTAAAATCTGATGAGCGTGAGATCCAAGCAGTGGGTCCTTCTCGACCTTTGGTA
Organism: Zootermopsis nevadensis; assembly: GCF_977971745.1. NCBI lineage: Eukaryota > Metazoa > Arthropoda > Insecta > Blattodea > Termopsidae > Zootermopsis > Zootermopsis nevadensis. Next base: position 4,760,940 of record NW_028259153.1, on the reverse strand, counting down.
CGATGTTGCTCAGGTCACCTCACGCGAGAGCGCTAAAATATGTGGTGACGCACCACTACGGACCAACGACATGCGTTCTCTGATTGCCAGTGGTACATTATATAGTAGATAGCCAACTCATTCTGCTAGAAATCTCGGTGTTTATTACCTGAAAGCCCCTTGACAAATGTAGGACTACTAAATAATCACCAACTCGTGCTGTGTGCTTAAAACTTTCCTCTGCCCACCGGTGAGTGTTAGGTCGTCTCCAGTAAAACTCTTCTCGTCTCTAAACGACAATGATCCAAAAAAGGAAGGGTCACTATTCAAGGTGTTTTGACGGGCTGTGTAACTCAATTAAAAATCTTTAGCTGGCCCATTTTACATAAACTCTATGTATTGTTTTACTATGTAAATCTCATCCCCAAAATTTGTACACTCCTTTCACATTTATTCTACATAATCGACTCAAAATACGAATTATTTTATAACAAAGCTTTGAAGCAAATAAGGAGTCCTATTCGTACGAAAATATCATTCATATTATTTAACACAATAATCATTGCGTGATCAAACTTTCTTTATAATCCTTCTGCCACCTTTAAATAGAATGTGTAGATAAAATTGTTTACCAGAGCAGGGAAGAAGTAACTATGAATAAATTATCACTTTCGATATCTTTTCATACTTCTGAATTCCATTTGTCCTATCAATCAATATCTAGATGTGAATAAAAGTGACAGACCCACTGTATATTGTTTGTCACTTAATGTTCCAATGCTGTCCGATTTGAAAAGCTTTCTGAAGATTATCGACCGCTTCGCAATGTTCTGGCTATCATTTTAAATCGTACAAAGCAGCTATAAAATTTATGTTTTACGCCTATACCAAAATGGACTACTAAATAATGCATTGAAAGTAACTTTTTTATTGTATCTTTGAACCATATGACCGGCTTCTAAAGTGGTTTATGTTCTGCGCGGTAAGGGAAGGGAGGCGAATCCATATAAATGAGATAAAATTGAATTTTGCTACTATAATATATTCCGTAAGAATGAAACTTGGTTCGCCATAATGCAGGATAAATTTTTGTACAAATCAATAGCAGCTTTTGATTCTCTCTTCATTTTTCTTTCGAAAAGTTGATTCGCCTTTATCTGCTCTCTACTTTCTTACAATTCATACTTAACCCCACTTACTGCTTTATTTATTATAGTCGGTTTTCTTACATAAGTCATTCGGAAATGCTTTATGTGAAGATATGTAAGAAAAAACAAAATAAAAATAAAAATTTAAGCATCAATAAGATGAAAATAATTCAACATATATAAATGTCTTGAAAGGTATAAAGGAAAGTTGTGTGTATACATGTCATTGTACGGTTTAGATAGCAGACGTTTGATATGATACAACGTTATACAACACAGATGCAATAAACATAATGTATCGGCGTCGCCATGTGCCCCTCCCCCTTATGCTTCGTCTGTAAACCCCCCCCCCCCCCTCACCAAATACTTGTAGTCAAACCCTCCCACAATGCTTTTCATTTCTCGCATGCCATTCCAACACCAGGTGAATGTATACAAGAAGTTGATGGCTTGGGCCCCTGATGTTTAGCACACACAGAGAAACACGTGAGTTATGAGGTGTCGCAAATAAAGCTGCCATTGGAATATTTTTATTGTAGAGAGGAGTTTCTTTATTTCACATTCAGTATAAATGTTAAGATGCGTTGTTCTGAGCTGGAATAGAAAAAATGAGCTGTCCGGGACTTTTTATGACATTTTCTTTCATAAATAAATTAATATTCTGATGTGATAATCCGGTAATTTGTGTAAAGTCGTTTCGTACTATATCGCAAACAGCTCTGTTGGATTATAAATACACACTCGTGTGATTTACGCGAATATTGTTTCAATGTCTTCTGATGACACGTAAGTAGAATGTGTACTTGCAGCTAGAGTGCAACACTGCTATACTACATGCAAGTTCATTCGCACTGCATGATGTAATCAGTCTTTACAGCGTGGGATAAATAAAATTTAAATTTGTATCTTAAGTGCGTCATGTTTGTGTTGAATCAAATACATATATTTATTTTTCACAATCATATTAATATTTATTTATTTCCTATGTCAATTCCATACAAAAAAATTGCATAATAAACACTTGGAAATTAATTCCACAGATAATGAACATCTAAATACAGACACCAGATCATTATGAAGACAGAAAAGTCTACAAACATACTAAAAGATCAATAAATGCAATGCATCAAAATGTATAATAATTTTTAAAATAATATAAATTGATAAACCTGAAGATGATGTCATAAAACATCGAAACATGTCGTTCAAAAATAAAAGCGCCGAAATAATGTAATGTCGTACTACGATAAAGGAGCGCCATAAATATAACATAATATACTTTATACTGTAAATGTTATAATATTTTAACAACATTATTTTAAATAAGTTTGTGTATAGACTGTGAAAAATAAATATATAAAATTTAAATTAAGCGCCATGCAATTTCCACACTTTCATGTTTCATTTTGATGTTATCCTTCCATCTACTTTCCGGTCTTCCAAGCCGGCGTTTTCAAACAGGCTTCCTCACTAAAATTCTCGATGCATCTTATCTTCTCCCTACTCTATCCAAACGCGCAGCCCATTGTACCATCAGCAACTTAACAAAAACTGGATTTCCTTGTTGCATAAACCCCTTATCAACCTACTTACAAATCAGATCCCAATTTCTCGCAAATCAGTCCCATGGACAGGATTCCATTTTGAGAAGCTGGAAGCCATTCAGCTAAGAAAATTCTCTTCCTTAATGTAAACAAAGTTTAATTATTACGACCACAAGAACCTGTCTCCGGCCCCTATCCCGAAACATGTTAATCCAGCCCACATCACCCCGTCATATTAATTTAAGATGCATTTCAAGATTTTCTCACAGTCAGATGATAATTGTAATAATTTGCTTTCTCTGATGGAGAAAATTCTAAATATATATTACTAGTATTATCAATCTTCTGAAAATAAATAATTCTGCTTTCATAACCTCAAAACAATAAAATTTGAATTGCTATTTGATATTAAATAAGTCATAGAAATTCTTATTAAATTAATTTTGTGTTATTTTCAGATAATTGAAGATTATAACGTTTCATGCAAGCAATACAAATGAATGTTATGAAGTAATTTTCACCAAGCAATGGCTGCGGGTTCGTCGTTCTGACCACACGTCGCCCTATATCTGGTTGGATGATCGTTCACCTCTGCTTAGGCATGTGAACGTGAGGCCAGCAGTCAGCTAGTCGGCTTTGGCTCTCTGGAGCTGTTACGCCACGGATTATTATTATTATTATTATTATTATTATTATTATTATTATTATTATTATTATTATTATGTGCCTATAGGCGTAACATTCCACGAAGAATCCAGTAATTAAAGTTCCAGAACGCTCGTAAATGGAACAATAGAAAAATAAATATATTCGCAATAATATCTTTAAAACAAATGACAGTCTTCGAGCAGTTAAGAACTAAGCAATCAGCAGCCGCAAGATGGAAACAAAGATAATGCAAATGGTGTTGGCAGAATAACAATTTAAAGAACGGAAAGACAGCTACCAGACAAGCGTTTTTTGAATGTCACGTAACTTATATGTATATTTCTGTTATGTTTTGTAATACGGTTTGTCTTTATAAAACATACGCACATTGTAATATGAATAACACGGCAGGAGGCCGGCTGTATCTCAGCGTGGCAAACTCAGTCTGTGATAATGATTTCCTGCTTCATGACTGCAAGAAGAAGGATAATTACTTGTACATAAAATTTCAAAGTGACAAAAGTGTCCGAGAATGATTAATAACTTACTTCCGTAGGTAAAATTTACACTGAAGGACAACTAGACATACAATGAGTGTTATTAAAAATAATTTTCTTTACATAAAAGTAAGTGACATCTGAATATCATAACTGTCTCATATAACGCAGATTTATTAAAGTGCTACTTACTTCAGCTCCACAAAACCAAACTTGCAAGGAACTTTTACTACATGTATTGTCCGCCCAACACTTAATATTACATGATTAATTAAATTAATTATTTACAGGTTGAGGTCTAGGGCCTAATCTTCTGGGAGTTATAAAATAAACTTCTTCTCAGAAATGTTTAAAAGTTATTCATTTTACATACCATGACGTTGCGTATTTAAACTACACCAGCCTAAGAGGATCCTTCTTCAGATTCTAATACCGCTCAGCTAGCCGTTTCAAGTAATCCGGACAAGTCCAATGCCCTAGATATTTACGGTAATGAGTTCTTAGCACGGCTGGAGAACAACCCAATGTCGGCTGTCCACGATTAATTATTCAGTATACTGCATGTAACTGTCCTCCATATCTACACGTCATCTCCTCATGGGAAAACCAAACACGCGCTATGTTTGTGGGCCGGACCGTTGAAAAGGATTATGAAAATTCTATATAACCAATTACTTTAAGATTTAGAATTCAACAGAAGATTATTTCCGGTTTATAGGCTGTATTTCTCTACGAGGAATGTGATTATGTGTTTTGCAATTTATACTATGTGAATCCAACAAACCGCTGATCTTGGCTTGAGATCCTACAACCTCGGTACTCGATGTCCACTGGAGAGGGCTGTTTCAAGTAACAGCTTGTAAAGCTCAAAGTGCTATGCTGGTCACCAACATCCGGAACGGATAAGCACTTTAAGAAAAAGAAGATCTTTGTAAGATGAATATTCCACCCTAGTTTCTGTAAGGCAGTAATTGTGAGAAGTTGTTGCCTGATACAGGTAAGATAGCTACGTCCTAAGTCCTCCAGTCGAATGGCCGGCGAATCGCATATCACACGTGTGTGGCCTATTGCCAGGTTTAAAGAATTTAAATGATAATGGAAATAATCTCGCATTCCATGTCGAGAATGTAGCCCAGGTGAAGCGACCGTGTTATAAACAACGGCACTAAAGCCTGAATCTATTTTGACTGTTTTGACATGTTATAAATTTCCTTAGTTTGTTCAGATACTGAGCTAAATAGAGTAGAGCAATCACTCGTAAGTGCTAACCAGATTTAGATTTTCTGTAATATTCCTTATGTGCCCGGTTTAGGAATAAAAGTGTTTGGCTTTGTGTAACCACAGTTCTTAATTCGTATAACCAAGAATTAATTGAAGATTCCCGTCTTCTGGGTTGTTGCGCTGTGTAGTCTGGTTGATGTTAACCAACGTTTCAGAGGTCATACTGCCTCCGTCATCAGAGTATGAAGATTTCTGTCTTCTGGGTTGTTGCGCTGTGTAGTCTGGTTGATGTTTACCAACGTTTCGGAGGTCATACTGCCTCCATCATCAGAGTATGAAGATTTCTGTCTTCTGGGTTGTTGCGCTGTGTAGTCTGGTCGATGTTAACCAACGTTTCGGAGGTCATACTGCCTCCATCATCAGAGTATGAAGATTTCTGTCTTCTGGGTTGTTGCGCTGTGTAGTCTGGTCGTTGTTAACCAACGTTTCGGAGGTCATACTGCCTCCATCATCAGAGTATGAAGATTTCTGTCTTCTGGGTTGTTTCGCTGTGTAGTCTGGTTGATGTTTACCAACGTTTCGGAGGTCATACTGCCTCCATCATCAGAGTATGAAGATTTCTGTCTTCTGGGTTGTTGCGCTGTGTAGTCTGGTCGATGTTAACCAACGTTTCGGAGGTCATACTGCCTCCATCATCAGAGTATGAAGATTTCTGTCTTCTGGGTTGTTTCGCTGTGTAGTCTGGTTGATGTTTACCAACGTTTCGGAGGTCATACTGCCTCCGTCATCAGAGTATGAAGATTTCTGTCTTCTGGGTTGTTGCGCTGTGTAGTCTGGTAGATGTTTACTAACGTTTCAGAGGTCATACTGCCTCCGTCATCAGAGTATGAAGATTTCTGTCTTCTGGGTTGTTGCGCTGTGTAGTCTGGTCGATGTTAACCAACGTTTCAGAGGTCATACTGCCTCCGTCATCAGAGTATGAAGATTTCTGTCTTCTGGGTTGTTGCTCTGTGTAGTCTGGTCGATGTTTACCAACGTTTCAGAGGTCATACTGCCTCCGTCATCAGAGTATGAAGATTTCTGTCTTCTGGGTTGTTGCGCTGTGTAGTCTGGTCGATGTTTACCAACGTTTCAGAGTTCATACTGCCTCCGTCATCAGAGTATGAAGATTTCTGTCTTCTGGGTTGTTGCGCTGTGTAGTCTGGTCGATGTTAACCAACATTTCAGAGGTCATACTGCCTCCATCATCAGGCGATGAGTATGAAGATTTCTGCCTTCTGGGTTGTTGCGCTGTGTAGTCTGGTCGATGTTAACCAACGTTTCAGAGGTCATACTGCCTCCGTCATCAGAGTATGAAGATTTCTGTCTTCTGGGTTGTTGCGCTGTGTAGTCTGGTCGATGTTAACCAAAGTTTCAGAGGTCATACTGCCTCCGTCATCAGAGTATGAAGATTTCTGTCCTTCTGGGTTGTTGCGCTGTGTAGTCTGGTCGATGTTTACCAACGTTTCAGAGTTCATACTGCCTCCGTCATCAGAGTATGAAGATTTCTGTCTTCTGGGTTGTTGCGCTGTGTAGTCTGGTCGATGTTAACCAACGTTTCAGAGGTCATACTGCCTCCATCATCAGGCGATGAGTATGAAGATTTCTGCCTTCTGGGTTGTTGCGCTGTGTAGTCTGGCCGATGTTAACCAACGTTTCAGAGTTCATACTGCCTCCGTCATCAGAGTATGAAGATTTCTGTCTTCTGGGTAGTTGCGCTGTGTAGTCTGGTCGATGTTAACCAACGTTTCAGAGGTCATACTGCCTCCGTCATCAGAGTATGAAGATTTCTGTCTTCTGGGTTGTTGCTCTGTGTAGTCTGGTCGATGTTTACCAACGTTTCAGAGGTCATACTGCCTCCGTCATCAGAGTATGAAGATTTCTGTCTTCTGGGTTGTTGCGCTGTGTAGTCTGGTCGATGTTTACCAACGTTTCAGAGTTCATACTGCCTCCGTCATCAGAGTATGAAGATTTCTGTCTTCTGGGTTGTTGCGCTGTGTAGTCTGGTCGATGTTAACCAACGTTTCAGAGGTCATACTGCCTCCATCATCAGGCGATGAGTATGAAGATTTCTGCCTTCTGGGTTGTTGCGCTGTGTAGTCTGGTCGATGTTAACCAACGTTTCAGAGTTCATACTGCCTCCGTCATCAGAGTATGAAGATTTCTGTCTTCTGGGTTGTTGCGCTGTGTAGTCTGGTCGATGTTAACCAACGTTTCAGAGGTCATACTGCCTCCGTCATCAGAGTATGAAGATTTCTGTCTTCTGGGTTGTTGCGCTGTGTAGTCTGGTCGATGTTAACCAAAGTTTCAGAGGTCATACTGCCTCCGTCATCAGAGTATGAAGATTTCTGTCCTTCTGGGTTGTTGCGCTGTGTAGTCTGGTCGATGTTTACCAACGTTTCAGAGTTCATACTGCCTCCGTCATCAGAGTATGAAGATTTCTGTCTTCTGGGTTGTTGCGCTGTGTAGTCTGGTCGATGTTAACCAACGTTTCAGAGGTCATACTGCCTCCATCATCAGGCGATGAGTATGAAGATTTCTGCCTTCTGGGTTGTTGCGCTGTGTAGTCTGGTCGATGTTAACCAACGTTTCAGAGTTCATACTGCCTCCGTCATCAGAGTATGAAGATTTCTGTCTTCTGGGTAGTTGCGCTGTGTAGTCTGGTCGATGTTAACCAACGTTTCAGAGGTCATACTGCCTCCGTCATCAGAGTATGAAGATTTCTGTCTTCTGGGTTGTTGCGCCTTGTAGTCTGGTCGATGTTAACCAACGTTTCAGAGGTCATACTGCCTCCGTCATCAGAGTATGAAGATTTCTGTCCTTCTGGGTTGTTGCGCCGTGTAGTCTGGTCGATGTTGAACAACGTTTCAGGGGTCATACTGCCTCCATCATCAGGGCGATGAGTATGAAGATTTATGTCTGCTGGGTTGTTGCGCTGTGTAGTCTGGTAGATGTTTACCAACGTTTCAGGGGTCATACTGCCTCCGTCATCAGGGCGATGAGTATGAAGATTTCTGTCTTCTGGGTTGTTGCGCTGTGTAGTCTGGTCGATGTTTACCAACGTTTCAGAGGTCATACTGCCTCCGTCATCAGGGCGATGAGTATGAAGATTTCTGTCTTCTGGGTTGTTGCGCTGTGTAGTCTGGTCGATGTTTACCAACGTTTCAGAGGTCATAATGCCTCCGTCATCAGGGCGATGAGTATGAAGATTTCTGTCTTCTGGGATGTTGTGCTGTGTAGTCTGGTAGATGTTTACCAACGTTTCAGGGGGTCATACTGCCTCCGTCATCAGGGCGATGAGTATGAAGATTTCTGTCTTCTGGGTTGTTGCGCTGTGTAGTCTGGTAGATGTTAACCAATGTTTCAGAGGTCATACTGCCTCCGTCATCAGAGTATGAAGATTTCTGTCTGCTGGGTTGTTGCGCTGTGTAGTCTGGTAGATGTTTAACAACGTTTCAGGGGTCATACTGCCTCCGTCATCAGGGCGATGAGTATGAAGATTTCTGTCTTCTGGGTTGTTGCGCTGTGTAGTCTGGTCGATGTTTACCAACGTTTCAGAGGTCATACTGCCTCCGTCATCAGGGCGATGAGTATGAAGATTTCTGTCTTCTGGGATGTTGTGCTGTGTAGTCTGGTAGATGTTTACCAACGTTTCAGGGGGTCATACTGCCTCCGTCATCAGGGCGATGAGTATGAAGATTTCTGTCTTCTGGGTTGTTGCGCTGTGTAGTCTGGTAGATGTTAACCAATGTTTCAGAGGTCATACTGCCTCCGTCATCAGAGTATGAAGATTTCTGTCTGCTGGGTTGTTGCGCTGTGTAGTCTGGTAGATGTTTACCAACGTTTCAGGGGTCATACTGCCTCCGTCATCAGGGCGATGAGTATGAAGATTTCTGTCTTCTGGGTTGTTGCGCTGTGTAGTCTGGTTGATGTTTACCAACGTTTCAGATGTCATACTGCCTCCGTCATCAGGGCGATGAGTATGAAGATTTCTGTCTTCTGGGATGTTGTGCTGTGTAGTCTGGTAGATGTTTACCAACGTTTCAGGGGGTCATACTGCCTCCGTCATCAGGGCGATGAGTATGAAGATTTCTGTCTTCTGGGTTGTTGCGCTGTGTAGTCTGGTAGATGTTAACCAATGTTTCAGAGGTCATACTGCCTCCGTCATCAGATTATGAAGATTTCTGTCTGCTGGGTTGTTGCGCTGTGTAGTCTGGTAGATGTTTACCAACGTTTCAGAGGTCATACTGCCTCCGTCATCAGAGTATGAAGATTTCTGTCTGCTGGGTTGTTGCGCTGTGTAGTCTGGTAGATGTTTACCAACGTTTCAGAGGTCATACTGCCTCCGTCATCAGAGTATGAAGATTTCTGTCTGCTGGGTTGTTGCGCTGTGTAGTCTGGTAGATGTTTACCAACGTTTCAGAGGTCATACTGCCTCCGTCATCAGAGTATGAAGATTTCTGTCTGCTGGGTTGTTGCGCTGTGTAGTCTGGTAGATGTTTACCAACGTTTCAGAGGTCATACTGCCTCCGTCATCAGAGTATGAAGATTTCTGTCTGCTGGGTTGTTGCGCTGTGTAGTCTGGTAGATGTTTACCAACGTTTCAGAGGTTATACTGCCTCCGTCATCAGAGTATGAAAATTTCTGTCTGCTGGGTTGTTGCGCTGTGTAGTCTGGTAGATGTTTACCAACGTTTCAGAGGTCATACTGCCTCCGTCATCAGAGTATGAAGATTTCTGTCTGCTGGGTTGTTGCGCTGTGTAGTCTGGTCGATGTTTACCAACGTTTCAGAGGTCATACTGCCTCCGTCATCAGAGTATGAAGATTTCTGTCTGCTGGGTTGTTGCGCTGTGTAGTCTGGTAGATGTTTACCAACGTTTCAGAGGTCATACTGCCTCCGTCATCAGAGTATGAAGATTTCTGTCTTCTGGGTTGTTGCGCTGTGTAGTCTGGTAGATGTTTACCAACGTTTCAGAGGTCATACTGCCTCCGTCATCAGAGTATGAAGATTTCTGTCTTCTGGGTTGTTGCGCTGTGTAGTCTGGTAGATGTTTACCAACGTTTCAGAGGTCATACTGCGTCCGTCATCAGAGTATGAAGATTTCTGTCTGCTGGGTTGTTGCGCTGTGTAGTCTGGTAGATGTTTACCAACGTTTCAGAGGTCATACTACCTCTATCATCAGGGCGATCGCAGACAACACAGCGCAACAACCCAGAAGACAGAAATCTTCATACTCACCGCTGTGAAACCTCAAATCTTACAAGAATTAGTTGACGGTTTCTGCACCAAGGGAACCACGTATGATGGAGGCAGGACTGCTATATAAATCCATTCTGTGGCTTCTGAATTAGCATTGTTCGTCACACGTGACATTTTATGTCTAGCGTTACTAAGTAGTTATTATTTCAATTGTGTACGTATTCTGCTAATTGTAATCACCTCGGTGTCTGGGATGAACATTTTCATCATTTACAAACGTTAAGTCTAATAGAAGTATTAGTTTTCCAGAAAAGCTTAAAGTAACGGAATTGAAATAAATAAAGAAGGGTGGAATGAAGAAAATAGTTCAAGGACGAAAGGAGGGGAGTGAGAAATGCGGGACGACGAAGAAAGTGCACGTAGGCTTGTCTTACGTGACTCACTTTGTGATACACAAACTGAGCTATACTAAAAGGCGCATATTAATTAGTCATTTTATTGGTTTCGCCACAAATTACTTCGTTAAATATTTCACAGATAGTTGATAGATAGATACCGTGCTGAATTAGGGCTACTATTCGTATGTGCAATTGTACGGTCCTGCTACATATTTTATGGAGAAGGCAGATGATTTTGTGTTGTGTATGAAAGGAAAATCAGGGAGGAAGCGCCTAATGGTGAGGTCGGCAGGTGAGACTGAGACGCCAGTCTCGACAAAGATGAAACTGAATTCTGGACTCTCTCTTTCATACCCCACACAACAGAGGCGGGTTTAGTGGTCGATTATATAGCTAAAGTCACTTCAAATATGTCTACGTGTATTTATGACATAAGTTACTTAACATTGCCAATCTTGTACATACGAGGTGCGATCGGAAAGTTTCAGGACTGCACCATTTTTAAAACGTGAATGCCCCACAAAAGTTTGTGCACGACCCATTGCGGACTCCCCAAATGCTTGCTTTAGCATTTCATAGGTTTCCGTAGCCGTTTTGGCGAGTCTTTGGCAAGAGATTCAGGCAGAATCGCAGATGGTGCTTGACAGGCTGACAAAGAAAGATTTCCAGGGATTCTTCCAGGCTTGGCAGCGGCGCTGGGATCGTTGTGTTCACTCCCAGGGGAACTACTTCGAGGGTGATGGATGAATTTAATACCTGAGATAAGTGTACGGGTTTTTATACGCGCAGTCTGGAAACTTTCCGATCGCACCTCGTATATAGTTCCCTACATAATTTTGCAGGTGATTGTTATGTCTTGGTAATGATCCGCGGACTTCTTTAGTTTATCTCCAGGTATTTATATGAATAATGTACATTTATATATTTTTATTAGATTTATATGATACCATAAAAGTACAAAGGACTTAGGGTAGGGAACTGGTGAGCCAGTTGAAGATCCGAGTATTATCAGAAATCTTCCGTAGCCTACTAAGTTCTTCCGATTGTACGTCTTACCAGCAATATCTTCACTGCCTTTCAACAAACCTAACAGTTCATCAGATCAACGATACAGAGAACTGAAACTTTCAGCTATTTAATTATTACGGGATTTTATTCGTGGAAATTGTAAATCGCGTCACCGAAGTGGACACTTGCAAGAATATACAGCACGACATAAGAATGCTATTGATATAATTACAGTTAAGTAATGTAATAGGTTAGAGGCGTGTGAATTCTGTCATCAAACAAGGGCAGGGAGTGATGCCTGTTAACGGTAAAATTTAGCCACAATGTCATAATAGGAATTTATGACGTGAAATAACGTATCTAAGGGAAAGTTATTTATTGTAAATTGTTCTGTGAAGACTAGATCAAATTGATATCTAACAGTTTATATTCAGTAGCTTAATAACCTATCACTTGAAACAAAGAAACATATACGACAGATGTAAGAACAGTTGTATAACAAATGACTGGTGACTGCGTATTTAATGAAAAGCGATTTGTCGTCAAACTTAACGTCAGCAAGTTGTTAGAGGCATCATGGTCTCGAGCGTAAGGTCTCGCTGTAGGACGTCTCTCTCGTAATCAACGAGGTTCACGTTTTCTACTTTGTAAATGCCTCTATGCGGCACTAAAGTTTTTTGTTTATGCCATGGAAAACTTCTTCAAGAAACATAAATGTTACCAAATACTGGCTAATAAAACACAATATTAATTAAGTTAGTATTAGACGTTTATGTCTATTGCTGAAGTTATATTTCAATAGGCCAAAGGAACTGGTGTTTTAAAACCATCTTTCACATTTAAAATTACTCTGTATCAGGGATCAGCAATAGTATGCCAGCGAGAACTTGAACGTAAACATTTGGGGGGGGGGGGGGGACTTCGGTTAATATTTAACGCTTTAGATTTCCTTAAGACTTCGGTTAATATTTAACGCTTTAGATTTCCTTAAGTTTGATATGGAGTTAAAAACACTGGAAAATGTTTACCTGATATTTTCATTGTAAAAACGTAGTGTGTTTAAACACGGACAGATGTTGTTATATAAAAAAATAAGTTTTCTGTTTCGAATTGAAACATAATTTTTGTTCCCATTCAAATATGGCTGGAGCTTTCTGCTTTACATTATAAATTACGTTGGTTGCATTTTTTAAATTACTTCCTACATAAAAACACCAAAAAAAATTTAACTCAAAGTTTTTCCGAATGATCTGGCAAACGTAAATTTGTTAACGAATTTAAAACTGGTATGTGGAATGGATTTATCTGCCTCAAGAGAGATTTCAGTGGCGGGGTCTTGTGACCACGGTAACGCATTTTTGGGTTTCAAATTTCATTTGGAGACCCAAAGATCGGCTAGCCTGACTGAGATTTTTCGTGATTTTCTTCAGCTTATCGAAGAAAATACCGGGTTAGTACCTAAAAGTAGGCCACGATCTCTTCCCGTTACGACCTTTCTAATTCATTACTCAACAATTATCCTGTAAACTACAAATAAAATAAAATAAAGAGTGTGGAATTTGAGCGATTATTAACTTGTCGAGATTTGTATTTCAGAATCTTATTTGGCTATCTAAAAAAAAAATCTTTATCGATATATGTTTGATTTAAGCCTCCAGCAGCAGGAAATTTGGCCGTAACTGCTGAAATTGGCCCCAACTGAAGAGCCTACAGAAATAAAGAACAAACACGTACACAAAACGGATAGCTACAGTACATAATTCTTCTTTGTTTCTCTCTCTGGAACAAAGAGACTAAGCCGAGTTCACATATACTAAATAGAGTTGATAATACATGGCATTAAAGAAATATATGATTGTATGAAATGGATTCATATGGCTCAAGGTAGGAACCATACATCAGTAAAATATCTGTTTCCATAAAAGCCTGAGAATTTCATAACCAAATATAAGAATGGCTAGAACGAATAATGGCGTCTCAAGAAAGACTCTGTTCGATGCCGCTGGTTAATAAACGTAATTTATACTTCAGTGATTCGGTCAATGCAGGAATTACATTTGAAGGATTAATATTCAAATCACAATGTAAAAATCATCACTGTATGCAATAACCAAAGACCACAACACATTTCGTCTCCGTGAGTCACATAGCCTGTTCATGGTGTACTTTTCTCGGAAGCCGGTATCAGATCGTTGGCCACCCACTGATAACCTTTGTACTCTTATATGCCAGAAGTTTCTTTTTTTGGAAGTGGTGTCATGATTGGTTCACGGTGATTTATCAGCTTCATACATCTCTGTATGTTATCGGCCATGTGGGCTCTTCATGACGACGAAATCATGAATCATCATACGTGTAGTCCATCATGGGAAATGAATCCTGACGTGTCATTACTCATTAGTACGCGGGTTCTTTAGGCTCTTGTCACTCAACGACATTCCGTACGCTATTTATAACTGTTTCTCATGTAAATGTTGGTTCATAACGCAACTTACTGTATGTTTTTAAGTATACATACTCATTATTCTTGGAAGCCAATTTCGTGAAGCACAGTTCTTAGTTTGAAGCTAATACTCGCTCATCTGATTGTAAAATTACCTATTTTTTAAAAAAAATCTAGGGTTTATTATCGTCATAACAAGAACCTATCACTCGACCCTGTAATAAGTCAAATGAATGTAGTCCACATTCTCGCACCCAATTACCTAAAATCCGTGCCACGGTGGTCTAGCGGTTAGAACGCTGGCGTTGTAATCCTGGGGTCTCGGGTTCGATTCCCGGCTGTGCCCGAATTTATAACTTGTGTTGGGCAAGGCCGTGGTCTAGGCAACACGGAGTTTTCCTCCGTGGCATCCCAACAATTACTCCATTCACACACAGAAGAAGGCAATGGCAAAACACTCCTGGATCATCTGCCAAGAACGTATATGAACAGGTCCCAGTCCGAGAAAAGGATGGAAGGATCCTGTTCATATGGACCTGTCGTCAGACAGAACACTAAATAATAAAATAGTCTAGCGGTTAGAACGCTGGCCTTGTAATCCTGGGGTCTCGGGTTCGATTCCCGGCGGTGCCCGAATTTATAACCTGTGTTGGGCAAGGCCGTGGTCTAGGCAACACGGAGTTTTCCTCCGGGGGCTTCCCCGGTTTCTCCGTGGCATCCCAACAATTACTCCATTCACACACAGAAGAAGGCAATGGCAAACCACTTCTGGATCATCTGCCAAGAACGTATATGAACAGGTCCCAGTCCGAGAAAAGGATGGATGGATCCTGTTCATATGGACCTGTCGTCAGACAGAACACTACAAATAAAACAAATTTACCTAAAAATCATTTTTAATATTATTCCCCATCTTCCGAGTGTTCCCTTCTATTTATAAAAATTTAATGCACTGTACAAATCTGAACTAGGAGGGACTTTATCGGCTGGAGTCCTACTTTTTACTAACCGCCACTAAATAAAATCAAATTTGTTGTGTCTTCATATCGGTAAGTAAAGAAACGTTTGTATATTCTACATAATTAAATATTATAGAACAAGTGACCGTTTGAAGCTGATACAAAGTTGTTCACAGTTACAGATCACGTAACAAAGCCAACTTGTAACATGCATACAGGTTACGTTACATCGCATTATACTGTGAACCTGTCTTTCGAGTCTGAACATACTCCTGCCCCCTTGACATCATAATAAATATCTGTATTTGCACGTCGATTTTAATGTTCGTTCATTTTTCTTTCGGTCCGATAAGCTAGTTGGTAGGTAATGTTGTTATATATTCACACATCACACGGGCTGAACAAAGAGGACAAGTGACAAATCGCCGTGGCTATTAATAGCCCACAATAACAACCTGACAGCATGAAACTACCCGACTCCCTCGGGAAATCCGATTTAACAGTAGGGGTGTCCATTGCATTTAAATAATTTCTCTGAGGCCTTCACTTGAAATTATTTATTACGCTTTCTTTCTTGTTCTGTTCTCGGAGGTTTGCGTTTTAAATGATAGTTATTGCCAAAGTCATGTTACCGGTATCTATACTTCTATTTTAATAATTTTTCAACTAAATTTGGGCTGCTTTTACCTACCCGCTCTTACAAAAACTAGCATACATTACTTAATTTTCATCAATTTCATCGGGGATTAAGCCCTTGTTTTTCCCCCGTAACAAAGATTAAAATGTTCGAAGATTTCCGTCTTCTGGGTTGTTGCGCTGTGTAGTCTGGTCGATCTTAACCAACGTTAAAGAGGTCATACTGCCTCCGTCATCAGAGTATAAAGATTTCCGTTTTCTGGGTTGTTGCGCTGTGTAGTCTGGTCGATCTTAACCAACGTTAAAGAGGTCATACTGCCTCCGTCATCAGAGTATAAAGATTTCCGTTTTCTGGGTTGTTGCGCTGTGTAGTCTGGTCGATGTTAACCAACGTTTCAGAGGTCATACTGCCTCCGTCATCAGGGCGATTTTCCACAGCGGTGAGTATGAAGATTTCTATCTTCTGGGTTGTTGCGCTGTGTAGTCTGGTCGATGTTAACCAACGTTTCAGAGGTCATACTGCCTCCGTCATCAGAGTATGAAGATTTCCGTTTTCTGGGTTGTTGCGCTGTGTAGTCTGGTCGATGTTAACCAACGTTTCAGAGGTCATACTGCCTCCGTCATCAGAGTATGAAGATTTCCGTTTTCTGGGTTGTTGCGCTGTGTAGTCTGGTCGATGTTAACCAACGTTTCAGAGGTCATACTGCCTCCGTCATCAGAGTATGAAGATTTCTGTCTTCTGGGTTGTTGCGCTGTGTAGTCTGGTCGATGTTTACCAACGTTTCAGAGGTCATACTGCCTCCGTCATCAGAGTATGAAGATTTCTGTCTTCTGGGTTCTTGCGCTGTGTAGTCTGGTCGATGTTTACCGACATTTCAGAGGTCATACTGCCTCCGTCATCAGAGTATGAAGATTTCTGTCTTCTGGGTTGTTGCGCTGTGTAGTCTGGTCGATGTTAACCAACGTTTCAGAGGTCATACTGCCTCCGTCATCAGGGCGATGGTTAACATCGACCAGACTACACAGCGCAACAACCCAGAAGACGGAAATCTTCATACTCACTGCTGTGAGAACCTCAAGTCTTACATTAAAATGTACCTTCTCGAGGGCATTCCTACCATCTTCTGTCCTTTTATTAACATCGCTAAAGCGGCTTCGAAATTCGGTTTTCATTTGTTATAGGCATTTCTCGGTTCGCCTTCAATATCTTCATTGCTTTTATGGACCATCATGCGAATACGTTATTAAAATCAATTCTGCACGTCTCTAATTTATTTAAAATGTTTTAATAATTTGCTATATTTCTCGTTGTGTTTTATATGTACGTTTAAAACAAATTAAACTTAAACACATGTATGTATTTTCCTCTTTCTCATACATTTATTTATTGTGTATGTAGTTCCATAATCCTTCAATTTAATGTCATTGAGGTTGCTTGAATGCTATAGCGACTACTGCCTCTGAAATACTTATTACTTACAGAAATGGTCTGAAGAAATTAATATTGCTGTTTCTAGAAAGTACATTATAATTCAATTTAATATTCTGAAGTAACAAACTAAATCCATGAAGCATAGTCCTTCTTGAGAAACTAATAGTCTCTCACCTAGTCAAGAAATCTAACACCATTATATAACGCTTTGTCTTTTCACCTCAGAATTTTGCCATTGGAATTATCGATTAGAAACATTATAAGAAGTTAAAATACAAACATGATTACCTACAACTATGAAATTTTGGGGGAACAGTTTGGATGATGGAGGCACACATGTTCACCGAAACGTCGAATTTTAATTCCATACGTACACGACTGATCGTGTGAGAAAATTTGATTGCTCTCAGTCACCGTGAGAGCTTAAAATTAAACAATCGCTATAATCTGTGTCTCAAATTAAAAATCGATATTTTCTCGGCTTTTCAAAACTTTGGCTTTTATAGGGCACGAAATTCATTCACAGTATCTGGATACTGGGCCTTATCCTGAGTTACTTAAATCTAACTCATAAGATCATTCTCTGTTTATTTAAAGACTCATTATTAATAATGTATTTGAATCTAAACCTGCGTTATCTTCGCCTTTCCTGTATAGAATTTGTCATGCATTGCTTATCTCGTCCATACATTGTATATGATCTGCACAATATTAAAGAAGTAATTTGAAACATAATTTTATGGCCACGTTAATTTTTCGTCTTCGCAAGCATTTGCTTTAAAGATGAATATTCAATTTATATTTGGTTAGAATGACTTGTGTTATCATGAATTTTTCACCGTTATAGACTTTAGTTAATTGTTTTATCTTAAATGTGTTCGTATGCAAATAACCGAAAACTTGATCACTCTAATTCTTGTTTTCGTCGTAAAAACGCCAGGAGCAATTATCCTGTCACGAGACTAAGCCACTTCAGAACTTTGCCCTCTTTTTTATTACATTCTTTTTCCTTGTCACGTGTATCTGTACAAGTTTCATATAAACTATGCCAGGTCGTATCTCTTACCTGCAAATGAATGGTTGCCAACATACAGTCATACAAGTGCTTGTGTTTAGAAGATCACAATTTATCGTACCCCTGCTGGGCCTACGAGAACATCTTTTAAAACTTTTCGAATACATGTACGTTTAACGAGTATCGTCATTTAAAAACACCTTTTATGACGACCACCTGTTCCAACCGAAAGTTCTGTGGCGGGAAGCCTCTACCAAACAAATAAAAATAAACTCGTTAAAGACGACCAAATATAGTCTAGTATGAAGTACTGGTATTTCTGTAAGCTGAATATGCTTCGATACTTAAATTTTTCTTGAAGAATACCTATCTACTATTGCACATTGATGTGTACAAAATATATAAAATAGTAAAGTAAAGTTTGTCCCATGTAGGCGTTTGGGGTGAGTGGAGGTATAGCTCCTCTCTTCCTTGACCTCGGCACTAGATGGGGTTGAGTGGTCAGCGTCACGCCCCGGCCGGCTTTACCCCCGGGAAAGGACCCAGGAGGCTGGGTGGGCAACAGAGCCGGTCTGGACGCAGAGGCTAGAGGAAAAATCCTCTGCCCCCGTCGGGGATCGAACCCCGGCCGTCCAGCCCGTACCTAGTCACTATCCTGAATGAGCTATCCCGGCTCATATATAAAATAGTACTCTTGATATTAAATAAGTTTTTGAATGTAAGATTGCTTCCAAAATTATTAATTCTGTGATATTTTATTCTCAAATTACATATTTCTGAATAGTCTTTATAGATGTAAAACTTTTAAGATTAAATAAGATTAGTCACCTTGAATTTTGACGATGGAGGTTTTATAAATTTTACATACACTAAAACTACAGAACAATAAACTATTAATAATCCTGACAGGCTCTCTTTCGAAGAAACTTGACTTCAGTTTTTAAATCCCCTAAAAAGGATTTAACAATTTATGTCTCTCATAATATGTACGTTTACTTGAATAAAATGAAGTGAAATGCATTGCGCGTCTATGAATTTTAACGTCTGTAATGTGTTTAATTAAAGTTGAAAATATATGGGTGAATAGATTTGTAGCCCCACGAACTCTTAAATTTTGTGTTAAATTTCAAAATTAAACATATCCCTTGAATTTCGAAAATTAATTTTTTGTAAAGAAATGTATTTTTTTATTTAAATAGATAAACACAACAAAAAATCAGGGACTTGTAAGTGGATTCGGTAAAGTCCAGAAATCGTATTTTCTGTTGT
Organism: Zootermopsis nevadensis; assembly: GCF_977971745.1. NCBI lineage: Eukaryota > Metazoa > Arthropoda > Insecta > Blattodea > Termopsidae > Zootermopsis > Zootermopsis nevadensis. The sequence continues at coordinate 4,741,504 of NW_028259153.1, read as the reverse complement.
AAATCGAAATACAAATTTAATTATTTATGAAGGCGATGGAAATTAATAGAAACGAGGACTGTGATTGCAGTGAATTAGTAGGTTTCTTTGCGCATAGTACACAACATTATGGACGTCAATATAGCTAAATTTACAATATTCCAGAGGTCCTTGCTGCCTCCTTCATCACCCTTATGATAGAGGTAATTACCTTTGAAACGTCTGTAAACTTCTACCAGATTAAACGGCGCTACAGCCCAGAAAACTGCCATCTTCAGACTCACAGCCGTGAGAACCTCAAATCCTACACGTGACTGGAGCAAAAAGGCACTTACAGGAAAGATTCACGTAACGTATAGAGGACGATACGAAGCCAATTATAATGTACAAGGAATTGTAATGTAAAGTCTCCTGACTCCTTGCACGAGTCTTGAAGTTGAACTGGTATAAAATAAACCGAACCAAATGACAATGTCAAAATGTACGCCGGTCTGGCAAATATTAAGTTTCCAAGGTCAATGATATCTCGAGAGCGAGTGACCTCTTCCGTTCACCAAATATTTAAGTTCATCAGCACCAAAGTACAAAAGTATTTTCTAAGCGAAACAACTGTTGATAGCTACAGAGCCTATATATGCGGATAATTAACAAACACTGTGCGACCGGAACCGACAGGGCGACAAGGTCCCGCCATTGGTCGCGATCCTCACGCAGTTCCAACAATCTTCTGCTCTCACTACAGGCCTCCCTTTGAGTGTCGGCTGTTCTGTGCTGGTGTCATGCTTAGTCTATCAACAACAAGATAAGGAAAATGGTTAAGAATAGATAATGATTCTCTAAAGGTTTCTCACAATGGTACTGACGTCTTCAGTTGACCGGTTGTCATGGTACTAACATTGTTGTTATTGACAACTATCATAAAGCCGGAAGTCAAGAAACGTGTTCCTTATCATGACAGGAACTCTGATAACAGTACTTGCACACATTAACAGAGACTGAGATGTGGTACAACTCCAGGTAAGCCAATCCGTCATTGATCGTCTACTGGTCTGAGCAAAACTCTGTTATCCAGAGTCTTACGTCCTTGTTTTGATTTGCATCAAACGGCTAAATCTACTCTGCTGCTACTAAATACTCTCACTGCTTGTGGGAAATAATTGGGGCGCCTGTAAAAACTGAATTTGCATTCACGTTTACATAACAGGCCATGAGTTCTTAATCACCTGAGCAACTATTAGCTTCTCAAAGACAAATCTGCTTCATGAATTTTATTTATTTATTATTTAATAATGTCGTCAGTAGCTCAGACTATGCATGAAAAAATGGGATGATCAGCTTACAAACAAAGGATTAAGAAGGAAGTGGTCGTGGCGTTGTGAGAGGTATTGTTCCCACATTTGCGTAAAGGTACGGAGTGGTCTAGGCAACACGGAGTTTTCCTCCAGGGGCTTCCCCGGTTTCTCCGTGGCATCCCAACAATTACTCCATTCACACACAGAAGAAGGCAATGGCAAACCACTTCTGGATCATCTGCTAAGAATGTATATGAACAGGCCCCAGTCCGAGAAAAGGATGGAAGGATCCTGTTCATATGGACCTGTCGTCAGACAGAACACTAAATAATAATAAGATGAGGTGGTCTAGCGGTTAGAACGCTGGCCTTGTAATCCTGGGGGTCTCGGGTTCGATTCCCGGCGGTGCCCGAATTTATAACTTGTGTTGGGCAAGGCCGTGGTCTAGGCAACACGGAGTTTTCCTCCGGGGGCTTCCCCGGTTTCTCCGTGGCATCCCAACAATTACTCCATTCACACACAGAAGAAGGCAATGGCAAACCACTTCTGGATCATCTGCCAAGAACGTATATGAACAGGTCCCAGTCCGAGAAAAGGATGGAAGGATCCTGTTCATATGGACCTGTCCTTAGACAGAACAATAAATAATAATAATAATATAATAACGGAGGAACTCGATCAGTACTTCAGTCGGGACAGCTGGTCTCTAGCCGAGATCTGAACCCAGGAACTGCCGAATGAAAAGCAGGAATACTGCTAACGACTCGACTACGCCCCACGTAGCGAGTTCGTTTATGGTTACAACTATGAAAATAATTCTTTTCTCCACACTGATGCTTCAAAAGTTATTTTTCGTTTAAACTATTGATTTACTATAGCGACTTACACTTGTTAGTAAATCAGTCTATGGCGACGTTTATTAACATTACAAAAAAAAATCTGACACACAAATAATTTGAACAATTTAAATATAGGTGATTATTGCGTTTCTCGATTTCGCTACCTGTCTTTATGCATATCCCGTTTTATAATGAGGGGCAACACTGTCCTGTCCGCGGCTACAGTAGACGCTACAGAACGGCCTCACTGATGTGCGCGCGCAGTTTCACTCGCTCGCCCCGCCATTTTGACACCGGGAAAAACAAATGAAGTTCGCTCATGGTGCATCGCTCAGATAGTTCTCGGGCGTGTTATATCTTTCGTTTCACGCATTTTAGACATACGCGACGATCCACGAGAGTCACCTGTTTCAAATAACAATTAAGTTTCATTGTGGAAGGAGAACGCTCTGTACATATTATAATTTTGCCAAGCCTTTGAACGGGTGTCAACGTGCTCTTGATTTTGGGGGAGAATACAAATGACACGTGGTTGAAAATAAAGCTCTTGTGAACATATCTGGTACTAGGATGATTAAAATGAATGATTTAAGAAAGTATAGAATGATGAAATCTGTGACTTGCAATGTCATGAAATGTTGTTAGAATAGAGAAACACGTTTCTGCCATCGGTTGGGTGTGTTGGTAAGGTGGTAAATGTAGGACTGCGTCCAGAGTTTTATGGGAAAACTTCTTTATAAATATCCATTTGGAAAATAAAAGAGAAGTGGAAGGATAATATTAAAATTAACTCTTAACTTAGTAAACTGAATGTAACAGAATCAACGCTGAGAAGTGAATATTATGTTTGACACTTGTCATTGCTCGAGGTACATTTGAAATATACAACATTTTATAATTTCGATATTTCCCGTCACACGTTCATTTAATTTCTTTAGTACCGATAATGGGATCGAATCTGGGACCCTTTGAGCAGCAAGCTATTTCATTAATCTCTGCACTATGAGAGTTAAAAAACTTCTTAACGTTTAGAGAAGAAATATAGGTCTACTTTAAAAGCACGCCGATTAGATGGACATAGCATACAAATTGGCCTGACATAAAAGAGTTTGCATGCTGAACGCATCACTAAACGGAGATTAAAACTCTGGAAGTCCCGTGTCTTATTCCCGTTATCTCTTTGAAAGTGTTAGCAAGACAGTGGCAATCTTAATTACGCAGTGTTTTAAATCTTAACTTCGTGCTGATGAGCGTTTCTCATGCATCAAAGTTCGTTAACGTTAAGCCCCGTCACCCTGGAGCTGTCAACCGAATACAAACCACCCCCTCGGCCACCACATACAAACCGACATATATTATTGTACGCTGGTTAATTTACAGGTCCTGACCACGCAAAGTGCAGATCTGTGTATACAGGTACTCTGTTGCCTCGACATTTTCTGCACGCTCTGTGATGCAACTCATATCGAGGTGTTCGCATGCAATGACAGACAACGCTACATTTCACAGACACTGGACAGCGGATCGTTACCGGTTCTTAAATAAATTTTAAAAATTTATCATTCCCTTCAGAATAATATATATTTCAATTTATATTTTAAGAACCTAACAATAAAATACACAAAACTACACAAAGATAATTTTACCATTTTATTTGGATCAAAACTTGGTATTTTTCTTATGTAAAGAATATAGATCAACGGTGTTTCAAATCAAAATTTATTTGGAACTGAGGAGAAGAAAGTAACAAGAGAATGGAAAATGAAGATCTTCTCAAATCGGGATCTTTATTAACAGGGCAATCAAATCAAGGAGAATAACACCAACACTCAGGGAATTCAGAAATATATACAAAGTTTGAGTAGTGAAACCTTGTAGGGTAAGGTTGCTCAAGTCGTACCAGTGCTTAAGTCGTACCACTTGAATTTTGAACGAACTACGACGACAACAGCACATACAACGGCAACCAAATATACATCTGAGTCAACCAAGTTGCTTTACGTATTATTATCTGCCATAAACCAGTCTCGTTATAAATCCTGTCATCAAGTAAGTTTATTTCAATTTTCTTATAATTTTCTGCATATGTTTGGTAGTTAATCTTGCAAGTAAATTATTGATAAAATTATGTTCCTTATTAAATATAAATTCAGTAGAATTTACATAATCGTTTGGTCGAAACGAAATCTTATTAATTGTATTCAATGTTAGGTTATGTTTACTGTTAAATTTAACTTGTGCCGTGTCTTAAGTCGTACCCATATGAGATTCCTAAGTCGTACTGGTAAGAAGAGCTTTCTGCAGTGGTTACACAAGAAAGTAAAGAAATCCATGAGGAAGAAACGGACGCGCCTATAAACCAAATAAAACTGCAATCAAATATTTTAGCTCCTATTCCAATAATAAACCAAAGCAAAGAGTTCCGTGAATGCTGTACCTCGTCAGTCGAAATAACGTCAACGCAGAATAAAGAAAACATAAAAAATGCGGCAAATAAAAGAAACGCAGTAATTAATAAAAAGGAATTGGCATTAAAAATTAAAAAGAAGAAAAGCGATTGGTTATGTTTTATTTGTGGGGAAGATCGGGAGGAAAACATGATTCAATGCTTGAAATCCAAATCATGGGTGCACGATGTATGCGCTGGAGTTGACAAAAAAACAAAAAAATTTGTATGTGATGTTTGTACTAACTGAATACCTATGTGTCATGTAAACAGATTAATAAAAAATACGTTTTAATTATTATTGTTGCTTAATTGAATTCTTAGGTACGACTTAGGCTATAGGTGGTACGACTTAGGAAACCGGTTACTTTAGTCGTACCGATGTATGTTTTTAAAGATTTACTTTATTTTACGTGAAAGCATATAGATTTTCTAATTTCGTTATAATAAATAACAACAATATTAACACAAGTTTTGAATAACACATTTAATTTATATTTATTTGATAAATCCTAAGTTTTATACGGTTTTTTTCCTTAAGGGGTACGACTTGAGCAACCTTACCCTATTTAAGGGACCTGGGTGACCTAGGCTTAAAGTTAAATATAGTATTAAAATGGTTCTTTAAGATAAAAGTGTGAAGTTTAACTGGTTCAAGAAAGGGTCCGGTGGGGGCTGTCGTGAACACGTAACTTAAGGTTTTACATGAATTTCTTTTATAATCTGACCGAATATCAACTTTTCAAGAAAGATTCTATTCTTTGTCTTAACTGGATTTCCCTAAACCAAACTTCTTTATAAATCTCTTAAATATGTGGTGGTAAACTTTATACTGTTTCTACCAATCACGTCTACCCCAAATCTAAGAGTCCGTCGCTTCAGTCCATGGGACAGATTTGATCCCAGCAGCCAACACGAAGTTTTCATGTTTCAAGGTCACAGCAAATCCGAACAGCAGAGACCAGACAATGATGGCAGTTCAGAACGTGCAGGGTAGTGGGATAGTGGGGTTTAGACCCTTATTCTGGAGATTTAATTTTGTTTATATCCGCAAAGAAAGGGTTGGGATGAAGTCCTTTCGTGGCTTAAAGGGCGTAATTTTGCGACTGATACGCAACCAACTTCAACTTTGCCTTTTTCCACTTACGTAATGGCTGTCAGTATTAAGGTCGAGCGTTTCGTTCCAGTACTTGCAGGCTCAAAACCTGACTCTATCGAATTTGATATTAGTTTTTGCATTTATTGAATGTCACAGAAAAACTCGCTTAGTGTACTGCAGGTTTCAAGACAACTGTGCTCTATGTTTACCTTCCGGGATTCTAGCTGAAAGCCCTGGAACGGTTACATTACACATAATCACAACCATGAAGTGGACATTTAATAGAAATGTGTGATAGCTTATCCTTTGGTGTAAAAATTTTAATTGTTACAGTACAGTTTATTTTAAGAACAAATGTGAAGAACGGCCTATTTCAGGTATTTATATATTTATTTAGTGTTCTGTCTGACGACAGGTCCATATGAACAGGATCCTTCCATCCTTTTCTCGGACTGGGACCTGTTCATATACGTTCTTGGCAGATGATCCAGAAGTGGTTTGCCATTGCCTTCTTCTGTGTGTGAATGGAGTAATTGTTGGGATGCCACGGAGAAACCGGGGAAGCCCCCGGAGGAAAACTCCGTGTTGCCTAGACCACGGCACAAGTTATAAATTCGGGCACCGCCGGGAATCGAACCCGAGACCCCAGGATTGCAAGGCCAGCGTTCTAACAGCTAGACCACAGTGGCGGTCTATTTCAGGTAAACAATATATTTAGAATACAAAGCTAATCAGTTTGGTAATGGACTGGTAACTGATAAGGGTAATTATTTCGTGTATAGATATCGCGGGCAGTCAGAGAGAAAGGAGGAAGGTTAGTGGGTGTTACCTCTCTGTTTATTATTTTTTGAGGAGCAACAGTGACTCAAGATATTTGCGCCTATGTAAACCACGAAATATGACTCATAGAGGTAATTATAAAAGTTGGTAGTCAGGTAGTTAATAGATTGATTAATTGATTGATGGATGAATAGTTTGTGGATTTGTTAGGTAGACGGGTAAGTATACTGATGAACAGAGATGAACAGTCATAAGAAGTAAAATATAGAACTGAAGATTAAACGGGACCTCACTTCAAAAGCTTCTGTGCTGTGTGTACGGCTTTTGAGACAAATGTAAGGTTAGAAATTTATGCCAGCCCCAAATATGTTTGTTCTCGAAGCTATGTGCTAGAGTAAAGAAATATAGTCTCATCCATACATGGCCATCTAATTTGCATTTTAAATGTCAACTCGACAGAACGAAAAGCAGGCAACTATCCCGAAGCAAGTGCCAGCCTGCTATTCGTGTTTCATCGTGATGAACAGATCAACCAACCTCGAGGCAACAAGCTGAAAAGTGGACCAGCGTGTAGCTGGTTAGCAATGCGGTATGGAGCGTTTCATAAAATGAAGGCGGCATTGTGTAACCCCATTTCACAATGTGTTAACGTAGTTTATTTATTTATGGGTTATTCAACGACGCCTTGCCAATAGCTCAGTCTATGTAACGTCGAGTTAATGTAGTGGTCACAATACTTTGAACATATTTACAGGGACTGAGAATTCTCGTTTGTATTATTTCAATCCTTAGAACGAAAATTACTGACATATTTAAAAATTCGCTCAGTTTTTGTAAACTGCTAAATAGTATACGAGGTGCGATCGGAAGGTTTCCAGACTGCGCGTATAAAAACCCGTACACTTATCTCAGGTATTAAATTCATCCATCACCTTCGAAGTAGTTCCCCTGGGAGTGAACACAACGATCCCAGCGCCGCTGCCAAGCCTGGAAGCATCCCTGGAAATCTTTCTTTGTCAGCCTGTCAAGCACCATCTGCGATTCTGCCTGAATCTCTTGCCAAAGACTCGCCAAAACGGCTACGGAAACCTATGAAATGCTAAAGCAAGCATTTGGGGAGTCTGCAATGGGTCGTGCACAAACTTTTGTGTGGAATTCACGTTTTAAAAATGGCCGAACCTCTATCGATGATGACGAGCGTTCTGGACGACCATCTTCGAGCACAATGCCCGAAAATGTTACGAAGATTCGGCAGGCCATTTACGAAGATCGACGTCGTACCATCAACGACTTGTGCGACATTGTTGGGATAGGCTATGGGACCTGTCAGCTGATTCTAAAGGAAGAACTCCACATGCGACGCATCATGACAACGCGCCAGCGCACACCGCCCTCAAAGTTCGGCAGTTTTTGGCCTCAAACACCATGGCCGTCATCCCGCACCCTCCTTAGCTCCGTGTGACTTCTTCCTCTTCCCAAAGATGAAAATTCAGCTAAAGGGAAGGAGATTTGAGACGATAGAAGAGATTCAGGCAGAATCGCAGATGGTGCTTGACAGGCTGACAAAGAAAGATTTCCAGGGATGCTTCCAGGCTTGGCAGCGGCGCTGGAATCGTTGTGTTCACTCTCAGGGGTACTACTTCGAGGGTGATGGATGAATTTAATACCTGAGATAAGTGTACGGGTTTTTATACGCGCAGTCTGGAAACTTTCCGATCGCACCTCGTATGATGATAATAGTTGCAATGACAGAAGTCAATGTAGTGAGGAAGAAGACGGTGTTCAGATAAATTTACACTGAATTTTATTAATACGTAATACAAAAAGTATCACTGTTATAAAATGTTAAAGAAACAACAAAGACGACCCGTTAAGCGCCATGTAGGCGCTTGGGGGAGGAGAGAACGTATAGCTCCTACTCATTCTGAACCTTGGCACTAGATGGGGGTAAGTGATCAGCATCACGCTCTGACTGAGTTTTACCACCGCGGAAAAGGATCCCAGTACCCATTGGATAGGAGGCTGGGTGGGCAGCGAAACGGAGGCTATAAGAAAATCTTGTGCCCCTGTCAGGGGTAGGTAAAGGTGAATAAGACAGTGCGACAAGGTAATTCCTCCTTTTAAGTAGGATATGAAATTTTGAATAATCTGGAGGTGCAAATTGGATAATAGTAATGTAAAAATGGTTGAATTCTGTTAGAAGTTTACCGGCGTTTTTGAACTTCTAACAGACTACACGGTGCTACACTATAGAAGGACGCCATCTTTATAATCTCCGCTTTAGTGACAGTGACATGAACAAGATGAGAGTCTTTGAGGTTATGTTCGCAAACAAACAGAAAATGTCTTTAATTGGCTGGTTCCCGCCACCTGCTCGAGTCTTCAGCGGACAGTTGCACATGAAGGATGACTGTCATTGTGCCTTGCGATCAAAGGGGCGCCTCTGTCATATCGTTTGGGGTGCAATTTCTCGCCGTTGCGCGTTTTGTTGGAACATTTCGGTGCCACCCACAGCGTGGGGGCCTCACCTGGACGTCACAGGGGGGCCCATGTACAGGGCAGACCCCCTGTGGCCTCCCCCTCAGTCTCTCTACGGAATGCGGCCCGCTCAGGCCCCAGTCCCTCACGTCTCTGTTTAGAACATACAAAACGTCACCTCAGAAATTCTACTGAAGAATATCGCGATGCGTTCATTAAATTTCTGCTAACGTTTGCGGTGATTTCATTAAAAATGAACTAAAATACACTTTACAGCATCGAGTTATCCTGCTCTATTTGCATCAACACCATAATATCAAGTATATTTGTGTTTGGAGTAAAGCCGCCGAAACGTGAAGCTGACTTCTCCTCTCAATCTAATGTAATGACTGAGAATGCACTCTCCTCATTAGTTATCGTTAGGCGATACCTAATATAAACACAGAGGTCGCTTTTACTTTTAAATTATTTAAATTATTTAAAAGGGTTGGGCCTTTTGGCCCATTCCAGTCCCAGGATTAGTAGAATTGGTCGCTCCATCTAGTCTATGGTCGATACCCGTCTCTTATTCCTCTTGGATAGTAATCGAAAAACTTCCGAGGAATTCGATTAGTTGGCATCTTTGAGATGTGTTCTTAGCAGATTTCTCAGAACCTTTTATTTAAACGTCGAGGTCCATATTGATTGACGCTTCTACAGTTCTGGTTCGAACTGCGATGTACCCAATGGCTTCTCTCTTACGTAGCCAGGTATCGAAGGTTGCTATTTTAGGGTAAGGAATCGCTCCCAAACAAAGGCGAAAATAGTCGGATTTCTGTCTGGGCCACTCTTTGGCTGTACTGATTTTTCCGGGCCCAAAATAAAATAATTATTTGTGGTGTTTAATGTAACTCTTTGTCTATCATTGTACATATTGATTCTACTCATTGCTGAAGCATCTTATTTTAAATTATCTTTCCGAATATCATCAACACTTTGAAATATTTTTATTTTGGAGTTATTATGGTTATCAGAATATAAAACTTCGCTGTGTACAAATACGTTAGGTGGGAATCCAGTATTCTCTTAAACGTGGCTAAGAATCCTCTGATTGCTACATAAGGCAGAATATTGTCGTTATCTCAGGAAAAATTGTGCTAATATTCTTTCCAAAGGTCTACCCCCTGTTCAAACAACCTGAAATGTAACTCAGTAATGGCAAACAACAGAGACGTCGGTAAATATCTACCAGACTACACGGCGCAATATCCCATAAGACGACCATTTTCATATTAGCCGCCGTGTGAACTTCAATTGAGTTTCTTGACGAAAAGTCGTTATTTGGTCACCAGGAAAATATGACGATTAAAAATGATTGACTCCTCAGTGTGTGACATTGCTTGGCGATCAACCAGCCAACTTCATCTATGGTTCACACACACGTTTAGAATTTCACCTCAGAGATAAATTTTTAACATTTTGTAAATGTTATGGTACCTTACAGGTATTTTTCACAATTTTCTCTAACGAACACGGTAATTCCATAACTTCAGCAGTTATCAAGTTTCGAACTAAAAATCCTTGTTTTCTTATGAAAGAAAGCTAATATTAATTGAAGATTTCCGTCTTCTGGGTTGTTGCGCTGTGTAGTCTGGTCGATGTTAACCAAGGTTTCAGAGGTCATACTGCCTCCGTCATCAGGGCTGATGACGGAGGTTGTATGACCTCTGAAACGTTGGTTAACATCGACCAGACTACACAGCGCAACAACCCAGAAGACGGATATCTTCATACTCTGATGACGGAGGCAGTATGACCTCTGAAACGTTGGTAAACATCGACCAGACTACACAGCGCAACAACCCAGAAGACGGAAATCTTCATACTCTGATGATGGAGGCAGTATGACCTCTGAAACGTTGGTAAACATCGACCAGACTACACAGCGCAACAACCCAGAAGACAGAAATCTTCATACTCTGATAATGGAGGCAGTATGACCTCTGAAACGTTGGTTAACATCGACCAGACTACACAGCGGAACAACCCAGAAGACGGAAATATTCATACTCATCGCCCTGATGATGGAGGCAGTATGCCCTCTGAAACGTTGGTTAACATCCACCAGACTACACAGCGCAACAACCCAGAAGACAGAAATCTTCATACTCTGATGACGGAGGCAGTATGACCTCTGAAACGTTGGTTAACATCGACCAGACTACACAGCGCAACAACCCAGAAGACAGAAATCTTCATACTCTGATGACGGAGGCAGTATGACCTCTGAAACGTTGGTTAACATCGACCAGACTACACAGCGCAACAACCCAGAAGACGGAAATCTTCATACTCTGATGACGGAGGCAGTATGACCTCTGAAACGTTGGTTAACATCGACCAGACTACACAGCGCAACAACCCAGAAGACAGAAATCTTCATACTCTGATAATGGAGGCAGTATGACCTCTGAAACGTTGGTTAACATCGACCAGACTACACAGCGCAACAACCCAGAAGACAGAAATCTTCATACTCTGATGACGGAGGCAGTATGACCTCTGAAACGTTGGTTAACATCGACCAGACTACACAGCGCAACAACCCAGAAGACGGAAATCTTCATACTCTGATGACGGAGGCAGTATGACCTCTGAAACGTTGGTTAACATCGACCAGACTACACAGCGCAACAACCCAGAAGACAGAAATCTTCTTACTCATCGCTGTGATAACCTCAAGTCTTACCTAATATTAATTCTTCACGCCTTCATTTACGCAGTATAGAATTCTGCATTATAAATAGGAACTGCTGAACCATGGGCCAAGGAATTCCAAACACGTGTCGGGAATGCCGACACACACACACACACAGAAACACAGTCACAGGGAGATAACATATATAAAAAGAAGTTACGAACGTATCACGAGTCAAAGTCGTTTACTACTAGAATATCTCTTCCCAGCACCCCTTATCAAGACCCCTCCCCCCATGGACCGAGATGAACCCGATATACTCGCAGGTGTTAGAGAAGTTGTGTCTTGACTGTTCCTCACAGCATCCACCGACACGGACAGCCATCCTACACTGCCTAATCGCATGTTTAGTATCGTGGGCGTAAGCCAGCTGTGTAACCTGTCGTTGCCTGGAGCCATCTAGTTACGTACTTCATAACACGAAGTGACAGAACTGCCTCCTGTAAGTTACAAGAAGTCGGTGAAAGTTCATTAAAAAAAACACGTTTTTTATTATGACTTCAACAAACCGAAGGGGCGTGGGGGACACCTTCATAAAACTTAGGTACATTGAGATTTTATCGAAAGAAAATTAAGGTAATTCTAAGATTTGAAAGTGTTTTATTGTTTTCAGCTGAGAAGTTTGCAACGTCGCCATGTTTGATATTTTAATAGTATGAAATTAAGAATACGAATTCTGGTTAGTGGCGAATCATATAAATACAAAAAAATTACCGTTAACAATTTACTCAGAGTCAAAACGAATTAGAATACACATGTGGAAGAGCGTTGCAGATACAGATTCGCCGTCATTTTGATGCCACAAGCCGAAGGGTCTCAGCCTTTTCAAGTCGCGACACATGTATCAGAAATATTATTATTTAGTGTTCTGTCTGACGACAGGTCCATATGAACAGGATCCTTCCATCCTTTTCTCGTACTGGGACCTGTTCATATACGTTCTTGGCAGATGATCCAGAAGTGGTTTGCCATTGCCTTCTTCTGTGTGTGAATGGAGTAATTGTTGGGATGCCACGGAGAAACCGGGGAAGCCCCCGGAGGAAAACTCCGTGTTGCCTAGACCACGGCCTTGCCCAACACAAGTTATAAATTCGGGCACCGCCGGTAATCGAACCCGAGACCCCAGGATAACAAGGCCAGCGTTCTAACCGCTAGACTATTTATTTATTTAGTGTTCTGTCTGACGACAGGTCCATATGAACAGGATCCTTCCATCCTTTTCTCGGACTGGGACCTGTTCATATACGTTCTTGGCAGATGATCCAGGAGTGGTTTGCCATTGCCTTCTTCTGTGTGTGAATGGAGTAATCGTTGGGATGCCACGGAGAAACCGGGGAAGCCCCCGGAGGGAAACTCCGTGTTGCCTAGACCACGGCCTTGCCCAACACAAGTTATAAATTCGGGCACCGCCGGGAATCGAACCCGAGACCCCAGGATTACAAGGCCAGCGCTTTAACCGCTAGACCACCGTGGCGGTGTATCAGAAATATGAGATTTAAATCTACCGTTGGGGTAGTCAAGAGTCTAAGTGAGTATCTCCCTAAGTTAGCCCTCACCCAGAAACTGCGGTTGGTGTTAAGCGGTCATGATTTCTGATCTTGTGAGTAGCGGTGACTCCTTCAAGAGGTACAGGCCTAACTGCATCCAGCGACTTTTGTGAAATTCTGTTTTGATCTGTCTGTATGTCAGAAACAAGCCTAGAACGGCTGAACGGAATTAAATGAAATTTTGTATTCGGGACCTTGCTAAAAATCTGTCGAGACATTTCAGTCTTGGTCAAAATCGGGCAACAATAACGGGTGCTTTATATTAAGACCTGCGTGCATTTCTGAAAGCCGAGGTAAGTGAGTGAGGAATTCGCCGGTCAAACACAAAAGCCAAGGATCAAAATCTAGTGAATGTTTCGCACCTGTTAAGCTACATACACATTTTTTAATTTGTTTACATCTTACTTGAGACATATGAATCAAATGAAGTTGGTCTTTTAAAAATGTTAAAATACAGCAAAAGCTGGTTTGAATTTCGTGAAGGCTTGCTAACTGTTTAAAAATGTGCTTAAGTGAGCTTCTTAAACATCTTAAGAGTATAACGTTTAGATTTCATTTAAAAATTCGTAACCTTTGGCCCGCCATAAACTGTAATCTTGTTTAGTTTTGATTATCTTACGTCCTTGTTATAATTATATAAGATGCAACGCCCCAGAAGACAGTCATATGCTAAATATTTCAGACAGGACACCGACTTCTGATTGCAAATCACATTCGTGACCTCTTTAGCTACATTACTTGGTAAGAATTATAAGCAAATACGTCATTAAAGAGGAGATCAGAAGAGTTGTGAGGATGAGATGTAGATGAAACTGTCTCGGAATCACCCAGTGGCGGTCTTTATATTAACCCTTTAAACCCAGGTGGTATCTGTATGTCCAACTTGCTTCAACAGTCAGTATAATGGGTTTCGTATGATTTTCACTGTAAACAGAGATTATTTCATTAAACAACATTAATCAGTTTATGTAATGACATAGTTTTGTGTTTTCTTTGCGGTACGGACTGAATTCTAAGGTATTATTTAACGATATTTAACTTCAAGTTTTAAAAAGTATTCTGCCGCAACAGTGTCAGTGAGGGACACTTGCATAGAAACACGGATGACTAACTGCTCAAGTTTCAAAGTTACATACTAATTTCTTAGCTTTAATATGTCAAGATACATTTGTATTAGTTTCGGATCTAATCTACAACACGTAGTTTGTTACTGAACACCGTCCATTATCTGAGGTGCATTTAATATTTCAGCAGTTGGTCTTAATTCTCTCTTCAAGTGATTGGTTAAAACTATTGATACGTTTGTATTTTTATTTGTTATATTGGTAGCAACGTTCGAGATCGAAATCGGTATTGTAGGATTTCAGCCCTGAAGATGTAGGTACTAAATTTCTTCGAAACGTTGTTACACAACTAAAATGCTGCATGGCGCAAAACCCAGAAGCAGGAATCCTTTGAATACTAATACGGTGAGCTTAATCATCGGATCGCGGGGGTTCTTACAAGACATGATTAGAATTCTGGAGTTTCCGGTTCTAGCCCAACCGTGCCGCTGCTATCGGATATTAGGATCTAAGGAGAGTCTTTGTAGTGACACCCATTCACCTGAATCAGCTCACTTAACGACGGGCATAGCCTAGGCACTGCGCAACGTCCAAGACAGTTGCAGTGTAATGAACCAACCATTATACGAGGCGCGTCCCAAAAGTAAGTTTCCCACTCGTCCCACAGCTAGCAAACCTTATATTGCGCGAAGCGACTGTGCGTACGTGATAGAGCAATGACGTAGCATGGCGCATGCACTAACGGTACTTCCCGAGTTCTCACAGTAGCATCGTTGCAGCTGTTGAAGATGGAGGTTCTTATTCCAGCTCCCGCCGACTGTGAAGTGCGGTCAGTGATAACGCTAGGCCGCACACGGCTCGACGGACAGCAAGTCTCCTGCAGGAGTTCAGCTGGGAGGTGTTTAATCATTCACCCTACAGCCCGGACCTCGCTCCCAGTGATTGCCATCTTTTTCTACACCTCAAGAAATTCCTGTCCGGTCAGCGTCAGCGTTTTGAGAATGACAGAGAGGCGGAGATGGTTGTCACACAGTGGTTCCAATCCCAGGCGGCAGACTTCTACGACACAGGTATTAAAAGTTGGTCCCACGGTATGACCAATGTCTCAATTCCGGTGGCGAATATGTTGAAAAATAGCTGGGCACTTGCTGTATCTGTTGCAATAAATATTTCCATGAAATTGTGTTTTGTTTCTATAAACTGCCCCAGGGAAACTTACTTTTGGGACGGGCCTCGTACATAGTTCTTAAAAACTGATAATCTTCAGTTGATCAAGAAACTCCCCCCCCCCCATTATATAATACCTAGGAACTTACATTACCTGTTCACAGGAATCCTTCAGAGGACCATGTTATGATCCAATTGCATCTAGCCAACGCCCTCACATCACATTTATTTAAGGCATCATTTAACATTATTCTTCTACCTAGATTTTTCTACTGATACCCCTTTGAAGAATCATAAAATTTCATAAATTTTCAACAATAATCCAATATTTAATTGCAGATCAATT
Organism: Zootermopsis nevadensis; assembly: GCF_977971745.1. Lineage (NCBI taxonomy): Eukaryota > Metazoa > Arthropoda > Insecta > Blattodea > Termopsidae > Zootermopsis > Zootermopsis nevadensis. The sequence goes on along the minus strand of NW_028259153.1, from coordinate 4,725,730 downwards.
AATTTCTTCAAAATACTCACATTCTTATTTTTAACGATACTGTTATTAGCTGAGATTATCGTCGAATGATGTGATTAATGAGCTGGAACCATTGTGGAAGAATGTGGTTGTGATCTAATTCATGGTATTGTCCCAGAATTTGCGTAGATGGACTGAAATTTGAAGCAAAGACCAACCGAATGCACGGCGGGAATGCTGACCCCTGGACACCGACTTTCAAAGATTAACATTTTGTCGAATTCATGCTTGTTAAATGAATTTCCCATGTTTCTGCCATAATCTTCAGGGACTGGTGTGATGTATGACTTCATTTCTGTTTTCTATCTTACGAGCCTTGAGAATTTTTAGCTCGATAGGATAGGAAATAGTGTTGAATAGGTGGATAACTGTAAAGGAAAGCGATTTTGGCCTGTTTTAAGATAACAATACAGCATCTGTCTAGAAGTAATGATGATAATTCACCTCCGATAGAAGATTAGAGTCCTGGGCTTCCAGAATATGTACGAACTATTGAGTCCAAACACTCAGTAAAACGTTATACGATTAATGTGTGACCACTGTGTGTATATGTTGAGAATATTAACAGATAATTTACAAAATATTATCAAGGTATAAGCACGTGCAGAGACGTCTTGAAATCTGAATATCTCTATTCTTGTTCAAACTATGATTTTTAGCACTGAATCAGATATAACATTTACTTATATGTGCACGATTAGAATGTCTGGTATTCATAATTGATAGTCTGTGTTGGTTTAGTTCCTCATTTAAAAATATAAGGTAAGCAAAATCACAGAATGCACAAATCTGCACGTCATTCATTGAACAGAACTTTACCGAAATGTTATAAGAGCTTGTATACACACACACAAAACTCCTCACGTAAGATACAACAGCTGCCCGGTAACAGTAATGAACACGATTCCTTAAAGTATGAAATGGAGTTGATGTCTGTAGCAATATATGCACTTTTAAATTGCAATTTGCTAAACTAAGTGATTACGAAATACTTTAATATTAATTTAAAATTTGAAAAATTCGTCGATATAAAAAAATTAAAAATCTTTGTAAGGACGTTTACAGTCACTGAACTGTCCAAGAAATTTTCTCCAGTTATAGAACTGCAAGACCTATCATAATTCCTAGATAAAATTCAATAAATCATGTTATAATACTAAAAATTATATACAAAATAAAAATTTCATAAATAACTGAAGATTGGCAAAAAGCAGTTCAGTCACAATCTCAAAGTCTATTTACTATAATTCGTGTCAATATTACATTTTCAGGAACTTTTCAGAGTCCATTTTTTTCTTTTCGACTTAAATATAGGTCTAACAATGTTTTGTCTCTCCATGCTTTCTACACACACTGCCTAACTCAACCTCATGTTTGTAATAGTGTAGTCTAGGCGAGGTTACAACACAAAAATGTTCTTAAGTTATTTTTAAATTCCATATGTAGTCTTATATTTCTTAGGCCTGAATATAGGCCTTACCATAAACATTCATCCGAATTATTTCCAATGTTTTATAAACGTGGTCTTAGATACTGATCTGGATCTATATATATATATATATATATATATATATATATATATATATATTCCTGCTCTGTTTTCAATTTGCTAATGTTTAGTCCGGCGGAAAGTTTACCGACGTTTCAGAGGTGATTTCTGTTTCCATAATCGCCCTGGTGATGGAGGCAGCAACTATCTCTGAAAATTCGGTAACTTTCTACCAAACTGCACGGTACAACATTCCAGACGACATTTGTCTTTACACTCACTGCTACGAAAACCTGGAATTTCATTGAAACGTTAGTGATTTTCTTCAGTCACTCCAAAGTGTATCGGAATACAATCTTGAAATAGTAACTTTTCTACAATATATTACTAAGATAATAATTAAGTTCATTTGAGATAGGCGGGGCACGTAGCGCGCATGGATGGGACAAGAGGTGTGCACCGGGTACTGGTTGGGAAGCCTGAGGGGAAGAGACCGCTGGGGAGACCTAGACGTAGATGTGAGGATGTCAGGCGGGATCTATGGGAGACAGGAGTTGAAGGAGACTGGATTTTGTTGGCCCAGGACAGGGTCCGGTGGAGGGCTTTGGTTAATTCGGTGATGAACCTTCGGGTTCCGTAAGCCATCTAGTTAGTTAGTTAGTGTTTGCTAATAGCAAAGACCTTATGACAGGTAAACACTAATAAATATAAATATACATTACGCAAAAATAAATAAAAAAAACATAGATACGTATAATCAAACTAACCACTTCCTCGTATCGAGGAAGCATCCTCAAAGGTGGCACTGTTTATATCATAAACGTCCAGATATCTGCGTGTCATTTGCAGCAATGACGTGCCCAGATGAAGGACTTTGCACTGCTCACACTGAAGGTAAAATTCCATTATTTGTCATGTAGCGTTCATAATGGTATGGCAATTGATTTTGTCCTTGAAAACATAAATAAGAAATAAAGCATCCAAATGTGGTCGTCTGGAATAAGAGGTTGAGGTTTGAATGCCTCAGTATTAAATTATAATTACGTAAAACATTAAACTAGTAAGTTTTCTTTGCATATTATATATATTATAGTAGTCGGTCGTTTAAGAATATTCCATTTAATCCATGCGATAGATATGCTCTGGCTTTGAACTAATTAAAGCAAAACATGAACAGTTAAACTGTCTAAAGAAGATAAATTAAACGGATAAGTTCTTCCTATTCTGACCGAGACTATACACAATGAACATGATAAAGAAAATATAATTTCCTGTCTTACATAATATCATGATCTCTTACATAGTCAGACCACAGAATTAAAACATCGCTATCATAGCAGTTAAAATGGATACTCGCTTACGCATAAAATATATAATAATATTATCCTGAATGTTAAATTTCATCACTGTCGTACCAAATCAGTAATAGCCTGCAGATTTACAGTCTTTAATGGACTTTATGTCTCGATAAACTTTCAGATTACCAGCTAATAATAAATAAGGGAAATTTGGAATAATTAATTTTAACAGTAAGGTCCTTAATAAAGATAATAAACGGAAAGAATCTGAGGTTAGAGAAAGTTAAAAAAACTTCGCTAATTTTCGGGCATGAGAAGATCTGTTTGATAAGAACAATATCATAGTTATAATATTTTCAGTAAATATATACAATACTTAGTATAATACATTAAGCAAATACTTATAATACGAGGCGCGTCCTCAAAGTAAGTTTCCCACTCGTCCCACAGCTAGCAAACCTTATATTGAGCGAAGCGACTGTGCGTACGTGATAGAGCAATGACGTAGCATGGCGCATGCACTAACGGTACTTCCCGCGTTCTCACAGTAGCATCGTTGCAGCTGTTGAAGATGGAGGTTCTTATTCCAGCTCCCGCCGACTGTGAAGTGCGGTCAGTGATAACGCTAGGCCGCACACGGCTCGACGGACAGCAAGTCTCCTGCAGGAGTTCAGCTGTGAGGTGTTTAATCATTCACCCTACAGCCCGGACCTCGCTCCCAGTGATTTCCATCTTTTCCTACACCTCAAGAAATTCCTGTCCGGTCAGCGTCAGCGTTTTGAGAATGACAGAGAGGCGGAGATGGTTGTCACACAGTGGTTCCAATCCCAGGCGGCAGACTTCTACGACACAGGTATTCAAAAGTTGGTCCCACGGTATGACAAATGTCCCAATTCCGGTGGCGAATATGTAGAAAAATAGCTGGACACTTGCTGTATCTGTTGCAATAAATATTTCCATGAAATTGTGTTTTGTTTCTGTAAACGGCCCCAGGGAAACTTACTTTGAGGACGCGCCTCGTAAATATAATAAATATAATGGTAATAATATAAATGGCATAATATCTTGAACTATATGCTTTAATAGGCCACGATCGCTTCTTCCCACGTTTATACATTTCTCAGAATGCAATCATTGGACGGTACACAACAGCTGAAGTTTCTACATTTTTTCGATAACCTACTATCGATCTATAACCACCTTTCACTAGATCTTACGTAGGTAAGCTTACATATCGATACAGCGTCGTAAATGGTGTAATGCATTATTCTGTACTTTCCTGGTGTTACCAACGTAGAGTACACTCTGATTTCTCCTAGCCCTCGAGATAAACAGTCAGTAAAGACGTTGTTGTGCTAGGATCAAAGGAAAATTAATTACATAAATGTGTGGGAGTCAGATATTTCGCAATACCACTTAAATGTCAGTCTGCCATTTGACGGCGTTACGTAACGTAATATTAATGTTATTTATTGAGACCTGTAACACAGCTGTTAACAACATGATGTACGTATTGTTTCTAATTATGAATTGTTATTTTTACACCGACGCCTCGAGGTCATAACCAGGAAAAAATGCGAATAAACGTCTGAAGGAAGTTGTGTCTTAGACCTTAGATTTCTATAAATTCAGTATAAAAGTAATTTCATTTCTATATATGACTAATTACTTAGATATATTTATTTTGTACAGTCTACACACAAACGTTTGATGTTTATTGGTGTTGTAAAAATTATATAATATTAAAACATTTTATTATGTAAAATATTATATTAGCGCTCTTAATAGATATTTTTAATAGATATTTATACGATTATTTATTTATTTCCTATGTAAATTCATACTCATTCCAAGAAAATAATTAAACATTAATTCCACAGATAAATATAACGTCTGACTACAATAAACAACACCATGAAAATGGAAAGCTACAAACAGAACTACGGATCATTATAATATATTGCATCAAATATCTAATAGTTTTTAAAATATTTTAAATTGATAAAAACCTGAAGACGACGGTATTACCCGTCGAAACATGTCGTTTTAATAAAAGCGCTAAAAAATATAATGTAAAATCGTATTTACGATTAAGAGCGCTAATATAATAAAATGTTTTAATATTATATAATTTTTACAACACCAATAAACATCAAACGTTTGTGTATAGACTGTACAAAATAAATATATTTAATCAAACACAAACATGACGCATATAAGATACAAATTAATTACTTAGAGTAAATAGACTTATTTGAGAAGCCTGTACTCGCTTAGTTGGTTAATAAATTATCCTGCTTTATGGAACCCAAAGATCATCACAATGCTTGCTACCGGCCCCTATTCGGAGACAGATGAGTCGAATCCACACTCCCCTGTACTTTTCCTCCCTAACCTCCGTTGTAATATCCTCCTATCTCTACCTAGGTCTTCAGAATGGTATCTTCTCTTAGGGCCTCCCAACCAAAATTTTGTATGCATTTCTTATCTTCTAAATTCTCAATACATGCCTCATCCATCTCATTATGCTTGATTAAAATTTTCATTTTAAGGCTAGACTACGCTAGTTTAATAAGTTAGAAAATTAGATTCACTATAAATATTTCGTGAATGTATAAAGAATGTAACTTAAAACATTGTTCTTGAATCTTACAGAACTGCTATAGTACAATATGGACGCAGTCAACTTATCTCGTCTCTAAAATATCTGGCAAATTGCTACCCAAATATCACAGCGTTGACGTGGGCCTACCCTTCGCGAATGGTTTATCTAGATGATAAAGAAAAGAAATCTTTTAGAATAACGAAAATTATCACTGCATTCTGTTTTAGAAATTAAAGGGGGCCCCACAGAACACTACTTCCTCTAAAACTTATTTTAAAAAACATACTTAAAGGTGTTAAAATTCATTCATAAAATTATACAGTAAGTCTATATAATATCATACATAATATATATATATAGGTTTCTAGAGACTGGTAAATGCCTCCAAATTGCAGGATCCTTCATCCAGTTTATGATCTGATTCAATTCTGAATTCCAGACGTCTCATTTATCAATATTTTTCGTATTTTGCTTTGAAAAGACTGTTTTCTTGACATTGTCAATTGGATCATATCTCAAATACCAATTCTCAGAAATTATGAATAGGAACTGGTGTAAAAAGCCAGTTGAAAGGCAACGGAAAATTATTTCTTTCATGCCTTAATCCCTCATCCTATTCGCCCCCCTTCCCCCTGTCTGCAGCTCTTCTCACCTCGACGTGCCTCTGAATCCCTCTTCATCGCATCTCCTATATGAATTTCTTAAAACATGAAGCGAAAATTTAACCAAACTTTCTAATTTTTAGATGTGACACTATCACAATTATTAAGAACTAATACACACTAGTCCACCTTAGAATATAAATCTGAAATAGTTTATACTCAAAAATATCGCTCAAAATATATCGATACAGGAGAACAACATTATTAATTTCTAGCCGAGCCACACGTGTTACGTAATTTTAAGGAACCCGCCCATGTAAGTAGGTCCCCTGTAAACGCATATAAACACCATTAAATTGGCATTTATATACGAGGATCCTAGATTGGTTTTGGTATAAATAATGGATAACGTATGTTTTCTTGGAAGTGTACAAACAAAGAAGTCGAACTTTTCATTAACAATTATATAGAAAAATTTTAAAACAGTCATACATTTTAGGCAATTGATAGTCGGTGTTTATTATTTTAGAAATGAAGAAGGGTATAATTAGTCCGAATTTTATTAATTATATGTCAGTAGAACTTAGAATTTTCTCTTGAGTTACTTTAAATGACATTTCTTATTGTGACCAATATTTGAAATAACTTAAGTCAGATTCAGTGTCGTTGATTAATGTAGTTTTTTGGTTTATGAATTTTATTCTATTATATAAATCTTGCCATGTCTCAAGGGAATTTTTTTGTGAAGATGAAGAATGGTAGGATCCTTCGAAATGCACGAAGTTTTATAAAATTAACAATCTTATATCCAAAGGCCGTAACCATTTACATTAATACTTCTTTGTTGCCAAATTCTTTCCGTAAAGTTGATTTCAGCTTAGTATTAAATTTAAATATATGCTTTGCACAAAAAATAAAAACAAGTGAGATACTTTCTACACCCACAGCAGTTCTGAAATCTCAGGAATACGACAATTGACGACAAGTTAAGAATAAACTTAGGTTTGTAACAACTACAAAAAACAATGTTAACTCATTCTTATCTTGTGCAAGTTTTTAAGGGAACAATATTACTGAAGGTTTAAATATATTGATTTCAGAAATAAATTTGGGTATAACGTAAAACCAAAACCTACTTGAATTCTTTGTCAGTAATTTAGGCAGAGATCTGAGGTTTCCACGGTGGAAAGATTTCGTATTGTGACATTATGTTTTGACACTGCCTAGACGTGTATATGGTTAAGAACAACACTAAAGAATAAGCTGTCTTCATCTTCAGAGCAGAAAAGGGAATTATCATGTTTAGAAAACCCGAAAATCATGCATCATAGTTCTGGAGGTGCAGTTGCTCTACTCACCCGCCCGTAGTGCGTCCATCGGCACAGAAGGATAAGGTATGGAGTACGGGTATCCCTCCTTTCGCAGTGTCTTCGGTTTCCTCCTTGGACGGTATTTGTAATCCGGATGCTCCTTCATGTGCATCGCGCGAAGTCTCTTCGCCTCGTCAATGAACGGCCGCTTCTCGTCTTCCGTTAGAAGCTTCCATTCTGCACCTGAGTAAAAACATATAACGATAACTTCACCTTCAAGTGTGAACATTACACATTGAGCAGCCAAACCCTGTCATTATCAATTCGATGTAATGATTCACGAAGGGACAGGTTTAAGATGTATGCAATATCTTTTTCAAAAATACTGTCTATGCCTACATGTGTCCTGTCTTCACATTCTATAATGCATTTAGGCCTGCCTCCCCGGTTTCTCCGTGGCATCCCAACAATTACTCCATTCACACACAGAAGAAGGCAATGGAAACCACTTCTGGATTATCTGCCAAGAACGTATATGAACAGGTCCCAGTCCGAGAAAAGGATGGAAGGATCCTGTTCATATGGACCTGTCGTCAGACAGAACACTAAATAAATATAATAATAATTAATAGAAAAATAAAATGGCGTTGGAAGACAATTGTTAACGCATAGTTTTCGGTGTTGCTCCATGTATAAGAAACAGGCGCGAAGTGTAACCGTTTCTTCATATGAATTTTAATGACGTCTTCTTGCATCCGTTTCGGAGTTTAAAGTGGCCGTTTTTCAGCAAATTTATTCTCAAGAATTCTGTATTAGTTTCGTTCTCTTTTCTTCGTTCTCTCATCCACGATACATTTAGCCTATCTTAAATTATTTTACAGCAATACAAAAAGATGGTCTGTGTTGCTTAATTTTCTACGTTTTCTTCTTACTTAATAGCTATTAGATTGTAACATTTTCAGTTGTACTTTGTTTTAGTATTTTCTGTTGTTTTTCTCTCATCTCACAAACACACTAAAGAAACAGGAATGCAAAGTTTTTCACTTTACTGATTTACGAATTTTGGTAATAACTCATTTGAAAATAATTGCCTCTTTTTATGTACGTGTGATGAATTTTCCTTGTCAGGCGTTTATAGCCATCTAGTTGAGAATTAGGCGAAAGTCTGGATAGCTGGAGATGCCCACCGACTTATTCATCTTATGGGTTCTGCTGTGTTCTAGTGTGTGGACAAAACTAAGACAGAAGACTTTTCATTTGTCAAAGTGCTAGCCGTGTTAATACTTCGAAAATAAACGCTCCGCTCCTGTGAGTCAATAATCCATATAGAACAAAACAGTTTTGTTTTGTTTTTGTTTCAGGAGATTATTTTTTCCGTTATACCTTACTCTTGAAGTAATTTCTAAGATTTACTGAGAAAGATATTGTGATCACGTTGTCTATCACAATTACAAAATATGACATAGTTATGAAATCTCATTACAGATTATGAACTTCAATGAGAGTGAAAATAGAATTTAATTACGAATGGGAACATATAAAGAAAAAAACATAGATTTTAAAATAAAAATATTCAATCAACAGCCAACTTTTTTTAAATCTACAAACAGACTAACTCCCTAGTAGCAGATCCTACAGGTCCAACACCGGCAACACCAAAGCCCGCCAATGGACACGGTCCTAAGCCAACTCTTTTCATTCACCATTCTCACAGCCCACCTCCTTAAGATCCATCTCGATGTTAACCTCCCATATCCTTGGTCTGTCCAATGGTCTCCTACCAAAATTCTGTATGCACCTTGCCTTCCCAATGTGTGCTACATATCTAGCCCATCGGAACCTCCTAGATTTCTCTTATCCTTACTAAGCTAGATGACCTGTACAATTCATACTGTGAGATTTTTTAATTTATTTGCGTGGGATATGATATTTCTTATAAAACTAAATGTTAATAAGCAATGAACCGCACGGACTTTAAGCAAGAAGCCTATTTCAAATGATAAGTACAAAATCAAAACATGAAGAGGCAACGTTGACATTTTAAAATCATGTCAATACGCACACTTCCTAGGGAGGAATAAGGAGGCAGTACGCTTGTCCGAAACGTCGATAACCACCTACAATACCACACAGTATTGCAACCAAGATATTCACGACCGACAAAAATATTTCACGTAAAACTTGTAGCTCATCAGAAATAAAAAGCATGGAGTAATTTAAGTAGACAATTTAAAAGATGGCTTTTAATTCGAAACAGGCTTAATTTCAGTCTGCGAAAGACAAAAAGAAAAAATAAACACAGTTCTTAGGTACGCATTGTATATTCCGAGTCAGGGAAATCACCTTCTGCCTACGAAGGTTAGTTCCACCAACTTGTCCAACATTTCAACCCATCTTTTCCTTCGTGTATCGATACCTAGACATTCTGGTCGGTAATTCAATGCCTATTCTGAAAAAATTCGACTCTAATACCATTTCAGTGCTGTATCTAGTTGTAGTTTATCCTGAACTAAATATATGAGGTTAAGCGAGTACAAAACAGACGTACAAACAAACAAGTCCTAAATTTTGGAATGGGCCAGAAATCACGGTATCACTGATAAAATATTCTAGAGTTATCGGTTGTATGAGGGAAAATATAAATAATTTTAAAATGGTATCAGATACGATTTTCAGCATTTCTGCCATCCCTCCTTCAAGGTAAAAAGACGCAATAGAGATGGCTTTTTATTTATTTATTTATTTATTTAGTATTCTGTCTGACGACAGGTCCATATGAACAGGATCCTTCCATCCTTTTCTCGGACTGGGACCTGTTCATATACGTTCTTGGCAGATGATCCAGAAGTAGTTTGCCATTGCCTTCTTCTGTGTGTGAATGGAGTAATTGTTGGGATGCCACGGAGAAACCGGGGAAGCCCCCGGAGGAAATCTCCGTGTTGCCTAGACCACGGCCTTGCCCAACACAAGTTATAAATTCGGGCACCGCCGGGAATCGAACCCGAGACCCCAGGATTTCAAGGTCAGCGTTCTAACCGTTAGACCACCGTGGCGGTCAGAGATGGCTTACAAGAAATAAAAGAACAAGGTCCATTACAGGTTTCACAATTTTAATATATTATTTATCGCAGAATTAATAACATTTCTGTAGACAATAAGTTCAGAAAAGTTTGAAAATGACAAGTAACTTGTAAAAAAAATTGAGCCCTTATGAGTGTTACCAGCGAGCTGCTTGTAGTAAGATTCTTCTCTCTAGGAAAACCTCACCAGCGGTTTCTAAATCTTCTTGGGTCCAAGAAGCACATTTTGTCTTTAGTCTGTGTGCATTTGGCATGTCTGATCGCCCTAGAAATGAGGACGAATACCATTACGTCCATAAACAGTAACTGTTTTGCGTTCGACGTCTCTCCCCGTTGAAACAAATGACGGCATAACTGCGTTATCTCTATTACCTCTGCGATCGACCGTCACTCTTAAAACGATAGGACAAAGGCCTTACTCTTCTTATAAGTAAAAAAGAAAATTTTGGAATGGTATACAGCTGATAATACCTCGTGTCCGCCCTCAAAACTTCAGCTACAGACAGGTTTTTCAATACTGCTACGATAAATATGTGAGACGAAAATAATGCTAATGAAAAATTAAAATTTAGCCTGCAGCAGCTCTGTATGAAAATCGTATCGAAATCGAGAAAATCTGCAAAAATTAGCGAATGAATTAGTCATCCAGAACCTCCTCCCTCGAGGTTCACACTGCAATGACCGCTGTTGCTGTCCTTGGCTGTGGCTACGGACCGCATCCTTCCTCCTATCCTCGCTTCATCATTTCACCTGGTTTTATTCTCCTCTCATCTTCCTTTCTCATAATCTATGCTTCTGAGTTGTGCTTCATTAGTTGTCTATTTTAATATTCGTATTATTCACACGTGACTTGATTTTTTTTAATTTTATTCTTGTAAAAATAATCGCATGGCACGAGTTAAGCCTTGGCATGAAAGTAAAGTAAAGTTTGTCCCACTATACGCCATGTAGGCGTTTGGGGTGAGAGGAGGTATAGCTCCTGTCTTCCTTGACCTCGGCACTAGATGGGGGTGAGTGGTCAGCATCACGCCCCGGCCGGCTTTACCCCCGGGAAAGGACCCCGGTACCCGTTGTAGAGGAGGCTGGGTGGGCCCCAGAGCCGGTCTGGACGCAGAGGCTAGAGGAAAAATCCTCTGCCCCCGTCGGGGATCGAACCCCGGTCGTCCAGCCCGTAGCTAGTCACTATACTGACTGAGCTATCCCGGCTCATCCTTGACATGAAAACAAATGTAAATAATTCCGGTAAGCTGCTGGTTTTTGCAGATATCAACTGTTGCCAGCCTGTGGTTAAGACCCGGCCTTGGTCCGTGATCAGTCTTTAAACATTTCTTTACCCATTCACAGTTGCAGCCTACAACCTGTGAGTGACTGAACAGGGGCTGGATGAACGGGCGTCCATTACAGAGTGCGCACGGGTTTTCGTTGTGGGTAAATCGGCCGTGGCGTGAAGGTGATCACTCTCTTCCATTAACACAGATCTGAATTATTTGATTAACTAATTATCATTGGTGAGATTTCGCGTTTTCATTGCAGCGAGTATGAGAATGGAATGTTTTTCCGTGTGGTCTGGTTTGTTTACCGATATATCAGAGGTGCGATTAGTCACCCTGATGATGGAGGCAGTAAACAACTCTGACGATACATTTCTGCCAGACTACAAGGCACATCCCAAAATAGTCTTTCTCATTTGATCGATTGTCTATTTAACGACTCTGTTAAGTCAGAATACGCCTGTATAAATAATGATACTTTTGAAGATATCCGTCTTCTGGGTTGTTGCGCTGTGTAGTCTGGTCGATGTTTACCAACGTTTCAGAGGTCATACTGCCTCCGTCATCAGGGCTGATGACGGAGGCAGTATGACCTCTGAAACGTTAGTTAACATCGACCAGACTACACAGCGCAACAACCCAGAAGACAGAAATCTTCATACTCTGATGACGGAGGCAGTATGACCTCTGAAACGTTGATAACCATCTACCAGACTACACAGCACAACAACCCAGAAGACAGAAATCTTCATACTCTGATGACGGAGGCAGTATGACCTCTGAAACGTTGATAACCATCTACCAGACTACACAGCGCAACAACCCAGAAGACGGATATCTTCATACTCACCGCTGTGAGAACCTCAAGTCTTACAATGATACTTTTAATAAATAATATATTAGAAATGACACATAAAGAAGTATTGTTGGCTTAACTTCTCGTTCTATCTGAACACGAATCAAGATTGCTAACATCTGACTTCTACTTTCGATATCAAGATTAATGTATGGAACTTTAATTCCATTCTCTGTGGGCCTCCAAAATGTTATGCTTTAAGCTCAGGAATATTTTTATTTCGCCGAAAGTGTTTATGTAGTTCCATTTGTCATATGTCATCGAAACGATCCATAACAGTAAATGATCATTTGAAGGTGGTGTGGAAGGAATCGATAATGAATGCGCTGGAGGAATTGAGGAAGATCACGAAACCCCTATAACTTAAAATGACATAGAGTCTACAGATCAGAAATCAGAACCTAGACCTTCCAAATACGATGTAGTAGTTGACCATTCAGTAGCGATGTTTAGTGATAACTGCCGTCAAAGGCAAAAATTTGACAAAATAATCTTGTAAGACTTGAGGTTCTCACAGCGGTGAATATGAAGATTTCTGTCTTCTGGGTTATTGCGCTGTGTAGTGTACACAGCGCAATAACCCAGAAGACAGAAATCTTCAAAATAATCTTGAATTGGCGGAGATTACTTAAATGTTATTTTTTGAGCATTGTGTACAATTCTGTGGAACAGGAAAGCACTGGTTACGCCTTTTAACCAAAAAAATAAAATTAATTTACACAAGAGCATGAACACTGTCTAATTCAAGTTAAGACGGAGGATCTTTTATTTTTCAACTGAATTATTGGTCACAATTAGTTATCATTGTCTTTGTTTAATTTTCCGAAAGAATTGTATATGGAAGAATTTAGTAAATTTAAGATTGAAATTCCATTATTAGTTCCAATTAGAATCAATTATAAGACATTAATTAGTTTACTCCTTCTCCATCATTACTGAAGGGATGAATTTCTGCACAAATTAGGTTGACTATAAACATTTAAATTAAAGCACTTTTAGCTCTGAATGTTCAAATTATTCTAATTTGTCTCTTCCTTCTTCATTTTATTCTTCTCTTGTTTAAAACGCACCACAAGCATAATTTCCTCACAAAAAAACTTCGAAAAAATTTCATGTGCTAATTTCTTGAATTCTGGATGTTTGTCCTCGTCTTTCTCGCGAACAGTCTAATTACATAATTATAAAAACCGAAATTCGTTCTTACGTTCGAAAAATTTCACTGTTGTACTCCGTCCTGAATCACTTCAATTCAATCCATAAACTCACACCATATTTAAAATCCATTTTAATAATATCTTTCCTTTGTTATTTTTTTCAAGTTTCTTCCATTTTGATTTCCCTACTAAAAAGTTGTGTATATTTCTTATCTCTCCCATACGTTTTACATTCCAACTCATATCATTATTAATAATTTGACTGCATTAACAATATTTGGTGAATGTATAAATTATGAAGTTTCTGAATGTGTAATATTTTTATTTTCCTTCTTCTTCTTCTTCCTCTTCCTCTCGCCTCACTAAGCAGCACATTTTCTCTTTATGTATGCTTTTAATTCAATTTGTGCAAAACCTCAAAATCTTACAGATTGATTGATTGCCAATTCTTACAGTTTACATTATTCTAAAAAAGAAAGTAAGTCAGTAACATCTTATTCATGTGTGAACAATATATAACTTCATTAATTACTTAAATTTCTGTGGTAACTATATGTACCACCTAATTTAAAAAATCACTAATACTGAACAGTGCTCTCAGAGTGTATTTAGCTTTTAGACTTCGTTTGGGTCTCAGAACAGGAATTTTTTCCTTAAAACATTCATCAATTAACCTTTATAATTCTTTGTAATGGAGATGAACTGTGTTTTCTTTCGCGTAGAAGCTTAATTTTTAAATGGCCTATTACACAGATAAGTCTCATTCTTCAGACGGTTAAAGATAATTAAAAATCTCATTTCTCCACGACAAACAAATTTCTTGTTTCCTGGCTCAGGTCATTTAACTGCTTCTTTCATTTCATAGCCACTTCTGCGGGGCGGTTTTGAATGACGAGTTGGAAGTGATAAAGAATTAAGTGATGGCGGCATGTTTTAATTCACTCCTATTGCACTGGCTGAGAGACTGAGGAGAAACTTCAGTTAGGATAGCCGGTTCCCGGGCCGAGGACAGACCCAGAGGCCTTCCGAATTATGTGCAGGGCACCGACATCTCAACTTCGACGTTCAGATGTTGTTGAAGTAAAGTTGAGCTTGTATCTAAGCAACCCGCCATGCAGGTTTGTATGACGATTAGAGGTCTAGCTCCAGCCGCTTTATGCACACAGAAAATAATGTAGTTTCAATATGTCTTTTGTCTGAAGATTGTAGTCGCTCAGCTGTTTAAGAAATGTCTTCTTATGGTTCGTCGCGATGTTCACAAAAGCCTTAACACTGGGATTTACCTTCTAAGTGTTATTATTATTATTTATTATTAGTGTCCTGTCTGAGGACAGGTCCATATGAACAGGATCCTTCCATCCTTTTCTCGGACTGGGACCTGTTCATATACGTTCTTGGCAGATGATCCAGAAGTGGTTTGCCATTGCCTTCTTCTGTGTGTGAATGAAGTAATTGTTGGGATGCCACGGAGAAACCGGGGAAGCCCCCGGAGGAAAACTCCGTGATGCCTAGACCACTGCCTTGCCCAACACAAGTTATAAATCTGAGCACCACCGGGAATTGAACCCCGGACCACAGGATTACAAGGCTAGTTTTCTGACCATAAAATAACTACATTGACTGATTCTTTGGTGAGGAAATGAAGAGACATCAGGCGTGAGCACGTCGGGGGCTTGAAAGAGGAATTACCCAGTACGTAGGCTAACACAACGAATGTAATTTTTGTCTTTATATTACGTGCTAAGTGGATAGGATAATTAACCAAATATTTCGACTCTAAATTGTAATATCCGGCACTGACATCCTATGCTAGACGCTGGCTGGCTCCAAACCTGGGAGACTTCAAGCGAAATTCGACGAAGTGATACTAGAACAGAATTGTCTTTAGTCCTGTCCTGTTAATCATCATTTCACCACTACTGTACCACTGTCCCACGAGGCGTGCCATAGCCTTTTCCAAGCAGCACACTATCATATCTTTAGCCATAAATGTGGGGTGAGACTTTATCGCTGATTCTTCACTATATCGATATAAAAGTCGTTCACTTTTATCAGACTACAGTATGAATGAAAAATTTGCATCTGTGCTTAATCAAACGCCAAGTCTGGAGGACTTAGGGGAGTGGAGGTACCACGTCGGCACCAGAAGGAGGTTAGGTGTCACATTAGAGCCTCGTGCCTATTCTCCAGCTGGGTTAAGGTTCCCGATTAGCCTGATTATTGGGGGGGGGGGGGAGACCGGCTGGGCCCCTAGACTAGTCTATAAGCTGTGGCGGAGAAGATTTGTGCCCTACCACGAATCGAATATGGTACAGGCTCCAACGTACCCTATCTATCTGTTACAGAAATATCAGCAAATTTACACAACGTGTTTTATCCACAATTATAACGTTTTGGAAGACAAGTTAATAGGCTGAGATATCCTACAAGCCTTTACAGTTTAGGGATTACGGGATTACTAATAGACAAACTGACCATCAAAGCTTAAATTTGTGATTGAATTAAAGATTAGCTGTCCCATGCCACATTTCGTGAAAATCCATCTCTTTTAGTACGGTGTAGTTAGAGATATTAAGACATAAAAGAAGTCTTAAAATGAAAACACAGCCCAAAAATGACAATAAGTTGTAATATTAATCTTCTGAGTGCCTTTACGGGTACATCCAAATCCCTCGCTCGCGAGAAGAATCTTCCCCGGTCTAAATGATGCCTGTAATGCAGCGCAGTGTAGCTTACGTAGTAGACTCGTTCTTACACATGTGTTACTTTGCGTGGTTTTGTTCTCGACTGCTGAAGCACGATAAGAATTAATTACGAAGGAAGGTTCCTACCAGCGCCATTGTTGGAAGCGGTAGGTGGTGAAAACACAAGTTTCCATTCCATTCTATGACAGAGAAAAGATATAGATAGACGTATAGACATGTTAGACAAGGGTTGGGGGGTGGGGGGGTGGGGGTGGGATTTGTAGTAACGTGAAGGCATAGAGAGCCTCTTCGAATTGCGACAATGGGAACCATGGTGAATTCTCTCCGCCTGCTTGAATGCCTATAGTGTTCCACACAGTAGCGCTATGGTTGCTTCTCCTTCAAGACGCCTTTGGAGCGGGTGACAAGAACATGCAATTGTTCCTTTTAACTCTCACAGGGATCTGCAGTGTTGAGCAGACGGTACAGGCAAGGCTTGTCGCATTATATGTATCTCCTCTTCTTGTCTTTTCCTCCTTCCCCCGTTTGCATCAAATTGAAATCGTGTTGCTTTTGATTTTCATTGTCTAATCGTAGAAAACAGATCTCAGTTCTCTTATTGTGTTAATGTTGCAAGACAAGAGAGGAGTGACTGGCATCAATACAAAATATCTCCATCCCCCAACCCCCGCGAGACGTCTCCTACATTTTCCATTCGTTGCTTTCTCTGCTGTATTAACATTTCTCGAGAAAGAGACAACTACGTTTCAGAGGAAGGTACGAGACGGTGAGAAGGGTGGAATTGTGATTGGTTTTATTCTGCCATTTGTTCATCTTCTCGTTGCTCAGCAACCAGCTATAAGAAAGAAGGCTTTGTTAACAGTATAGCTCGGTTCCATTTTCCGTGAAAATCTTCTTCATCCGTTCCCCTGTCTTCTTAGAATTCAAATGTGCAGTAGGATATATATGATGCTGGTATAATGGAACTTGTGTATGTATTCATAATAAAGAAGCTTGGCGGAGTAAGGAGCCATTAGCCTATATATGGATGACTTCATTATAATGTAATAGGCA
The DNA here is from genome assembly GCF_977971745.1 of Zootermopsis nevadensis. Taxonomy (NCBI): domain Eukaryota; kingdom Metazoa; phylum Arthropoda; class Insecta; order Blattodea; family Termopsidae; genus Zootermopsis; species Zootermopsis nevadensis. The sequence continues at coordinate 4,708,289 of NW_028259153.1, read as the reverse complement.
TTCTCCCTTGTATTTCCCTCTTTTCTTAGAAAACATCTTATACATGTTATAGTTTGTATGAGTTGGAAAATGTATGATTCTTCTTTCATACTTTATAACGTTTTCCATTCCAATACTTAGCGACTGAACCTCAGAATTTGTTTTGGTGCCAAAAATATGACACTGTGTTACATTTATCGAAATTCTTTTCTCTGCGTGCCTCGTCGTTCGTTTAACATTACACTCATTTAACTGTACATAAATATGAAACATATTTACGACCTGAGAACTATATTTCAAAATGAAAATTTTATTACTTGAATGAGTCAAGATTAACAGCGTTATCAAAAGTTAATTAATCTATGCTATTAATAAGAGTGCGAGATAACATTTAATGATTCCCAGACAATTGTTTCAAAATTAAATTGTCGATCGGGTTAGGTCTATCAACCTAGGTCGAGGAAATTGAAAATAAAGCAAGAATTTTGGATAATTGTCATTCACATGCCATGCGACTAGATTAAATGGATTTTAATTTAAGTCTGACACTGGCTTACCTGGTTCTCCCCACTCGTAAGTGAATACTGAAATATTACATTGAAACGTCTCCCCCCAACATCCTCAAAATTTACCGAAAATAATGAACTTTTATCTAAATTTATGGCTGACTAACTCCGTTTGTAATTGAAACAGCATCGGTTAATTAATATTCAGAAAATATTAATATATTTTGCAGTGTTAGGGCAAATAGTTTTATTATTTATGAAAAGAACTGTAAGAAGAAATGCATAAAACTAATCAGAGACTGATTAAAATTATAAAAAAAAAAGTCAAAAGGGAAAGCCAACTGTTGGTAAGAAAGAAATGTATGTAGCATGTAATAGTTTGTCGTCTCCAATTGAATGTAGACACACACTTATATGAAAGACAAATGTTTATTTCAATTTAGCAAATATATCAACACCTCACTGTCCTTCCTACACACATTTTCGCATAAAAATAGCCATCGCGTCACAACAGCCTTTAACTACAACTCCGTCAGCACCCATCATCAAAATAAAACACTGCTCTAAATTCGTCCGCTTGTGACAAAATAATTTTAAAGTTACTATTTGACTAGTAAAATTTTTCCTCCATTGTCGAATAGTGGAATAGAGGAAAATATTTCAGTTACATAAAATTAAATGCTAGGCTTCATGAAGATCTATTCATTATTATTATTATTATTATTATTAGTGTTCTGTCTGACGACAGGTCCATATGAACAGGATCCTTCCATCCTTTTCTCGGACTGGGACCTGTTCATATACGTTCTTGGCAGATGATCCAGAAGTGGTTTGCCATTGCCTTCTTCTGTGTGTGAATGGAGTAAACGTTGGGATGCCACGGAGAAACCGGGGAAGCCCCCGGAGGAAAACTCCGTGTTGCCTAGACCACGGCCTTGCCCAACACAAGTTATAAATTCGGGCACCGCCGGGAATCGAACCCGAGACCCCAGGATTACAAGGCCAGCGTTCTAACCGCTAGACCACCTCATCTTATTATTATTTAGTGTTCTGTCTGACGACAGGTCCTTCCATCCTTTTCTCGGACTGGGACCTGTTCATATACGTTCTTGGCAGATGATCCAGAAGTGGTTTGCCATTGCCTTCTTCTGTGTGTGAATGGAGTAATTGTTGGGATGCCACGGAGAAACCGGGGAAGCCCCCGGAGGAAAACTCTGTGTTGCCTAGACCACGGCCTTACCCAACACAAGTTATAAATTCGGGCACCGCCGGGAATCGAACCCGAGACCCCAGGATTACAAGGCCAGCGTTCTAACCGCTAGACCACCGTGGCTCTATCTATTCATCATTTCACATAAATGAGTAGACCAATTTTTGTACAAACACAAAGTAAAACGTAAAATTACAGTTCGGAATATAGTTTGTGTGGTGTGGAGTTGTTAGTCCCCACCCAAAAGCCAACCTGGAGGACCGACGATCCCTTGCAGGCTGTCCACGACAGCTACCCCTATGTCTGAAAGCCTTCATCTTCATCCACAATCCGAGAACGCGCCGCACCGTCGTGACAAGTGACCCACGTGGGGCCGAAACTAACTTCATGGAGCGGAGTCCTCCTTGAGAAGCTGACAGTAGTCTCAGATCGTCAAGAAATCGCCCCTCCTTTTATACAACCCGAAGAAACATTGCCGTGTTCACAAGAACCCACCACCGATACCTATCCAGTCAGCACCCTCCCAATTTATATACTTCTAATATCCATTTTAATATTATCTTTCTACTCACGATGGGTTTTCTTTGTCTTCCCTTCAAGTATTCCAAAATAATGTTGTTCTTATTTCTAATCACCACCATATATAATTACTCAAATTATAAAGCACCCAATTACAGTTCTTTTAACACTTAATCCCTCTTAGCTCCAAATTCTTCTGAGCACCATTTTATCGAACATCCACAATTTGTGTTCTACATTTAACGTCAGAGATAAAGTTTTGTTTCCATTCAAACAACACATGAAAATAAAGTACTGTGTTTTTTAATCTTTAAATTTTTTAAAGCAGACTAAATTTTTAAAAAAAAAATATTCTGAACTGCATTTTAGCAACCATTTTCCGAATTTAATCATCTGTAAGATCCCGTCTTCCCGATTGTCTAAACTCTGCAACATTTTCAAACGATATAATAGATACGTTTATATAATTATTTTGTCCTCTAGTCTGATGACGAGACATCAACGTGTACTCATTTTTCTTTGTGTTTAGTTCTATAAAAACTTAAAACCTTGAATACCATGCAGTGTTTGAATATTTATCTATATTATATAAAATCATGCATACAAACAAAACTGTTCACACTTTGAAAAAAAAAATTGTGAGCTCGAAACGTGTTTTTCAATGTGTAAAAAGTTTTGTTTATACGAATGAATGTTATATAGTTTAGAATCAATAAAAACTCATTATCAGCTACTAAATCTTATTAATTTCTCTTGATATTTAGGTTTTTACCAAATACACTAGCGTCAGTAGCATAGACCAGAAGCTGGTGTGTCCCATTCAGTTCAAATATACCTTTGTTCCTCGTGACTTATTTTAGAGCAAAGTTGAAAAGCTCCTTCTTGTTTCAGACTCTTTGAAACAGAAAATGCATGAGACAGATGTTTACCTCTATGCACTAACTTGAACGCTTTTCAAGTACAATAACTAGTTTAATTTTTATATCAATTTCAATAAGAATGTTGAGTGATACTTTCCTCCTAACTGAACCATAATCCTGATTGAAGTCGATCATAGTTGATATAATCTTCCACTGCACTCACTCTTTATGCGTACGTAATTATATAATTTCAGAATCTGTGTCTGTAAACTACGTGCTTCAGGACCCACTGATTTCTGAGGCTCCCAGACGCACAGAATTTTTTCGATGGAAATTAAAACTTGTATCGTAGGTTTCGAGTCAAACTGCAGTTGAGATTTAGCCACTGTTTTCTGCTCGAAAGACACTAATGAAAGGATCGCCAACTGAATGCTCTCCAGCACGTAAGTGTCCCTGAAGTGTTTTTCTTAAACAGCTGGGGGACAGGGAGTTTAATCAATGATGTTACTTACGAGGTGCGATCAGAAAGTTTCAAGACTGCGCGTATAAAAACCCGTACACTTATCTCAGGTATTAAATTCATCCATCACCCTCGAAGTAGTTCCCCTGGGAGTGAACACAACGATCCCAGCGCCGCTGCCAAGCCTGGAAGCATCCCTGGAAATCTTTCTTTGTCAGCCTGTCAAGCACCATCTGCGATTCTGCCTGAATCTCTTGCCAAAGACTCGCCAAAACGGCTACGGAAACCTATGAAATGCTAAAGCAAGCATTTGGGGAGTCCGCAATGGGTCGTGCACAAACTTTTGTGTGGCATTCACGTTTCAAAAATGGCAGAACCTCTGTCGATGATGACGAGCGTTCTGGACGACCATCTTCGAGCACAACGCCCGAAAATGTTACGAAGATTCGGCAGGCCATTCACGAAGACCGACGTCGTACCATCAACGACTTGTGCGACATTGTTGGGATAGGCTATGGGACCTGTCAGCTGATTCTAAAGGAAGAACTCCACATGCGACGCATCCTGTCTGAGGACCAGAAGCAGAATCGACTTCTCGTTTGTCAGGAGCTCAAAGATCTTGCAAGAACCGACTCCAACTTCCTTTCTAAGCTCCGTGTGACTTCTTCCTCTTCCCAAAGATGAAAATTCAGCTGAAGGGAAGGAGATTTGAGACGATAGAAGAGATTCAGGCAGAATCGCAGATGGTGCTTGACAGGCTGACAAAGAAAGATTTCCAGGGATGCTTCCAGGCTTGGCAGCGGCGCTGGGATCGTTGTGTTCACTCCCAGGGGAACTACTTCGAGGGTGATGGATGAATTTAATACCTGAGATAAGTGTACGGGTTTTTATACGCCCAGTCTTGAAACTTTCCGATGAGACAGGATTAAGAAGATTGTTTGTGAACGCACATAATTATGTTTTAGTCGTATGGAGTTAGTTTCGAATTGAAATATCCTTCTAATTGCCCTCATCAAAATGTGGCTGGCGATAAATAAAGTTTTTGTTTGTTCTTGAGGCGTTCAATTTATTTCCCACCTTCAAGCCCAATTTCTATATCGTCCTCATTGCACGGCCATGTATCCCAAATTATCTCTTTCCTCTGAATTTTTTGGATTAAAATTTTGTATTAATTTCTTGTTTCCGCCCTGCTACAATTTTCATTCATGGATCTGTCCGTATAAAAGTAAGTACTGGTTGGTGACTATTTGTTTAAAAGGATTTGAGACTTATGGGATGACTGCGTGTGTTTATTACTTTAGATTTCACGTCATTCTTGATGGTTAATTAACTAGTACAGGGTGGGGCACGAAGTTATGACGAATTTCACATCTCTTGTCGGCGGAAAACCGGCTCATCTTCGAGCCCCGCCCTGTACTTTACTAGAGGTCTCCCCCATCACTCTTGTGCAATAGCTCCTTCTTGAATCAAACCTGTCCTTTGTGGTGCTGTCAGGGGAGGTCATATAGGCTACATAGGACCCATATCAGACAGAGGACGAAGTGGCTGATATCATCATTAAAAATACAGTAATAATAACTGCACCAATTTCCGTTGTACCTGACATAGCTGTCTGTTATATTGTACATTTTTTTAATTCAGTGTTTATAAATATGTTACAAATCCCAACTAACAGAATTAGGCCTATCGTTAAAGATATTATAACCACCTAATAGCATTATGATAACATTTTACGTATCTGTACACGCTATGTATAATTTATGTTTATATTAATCATTCTCTATAAACTTTTCATAAGTCGGGATAGATCAGTCAGTATAGTTATTAGCTACGGGCTGGACGACCGGGGTTCGATCCCCGACGGTGCAGAGGATTTTCCTCTAGCCTCTGCGTCCAGACAGGACCTGGGGCCTACCCAGTCTCCTATTCAGTGGGTACCTGGGGGTAAAGCCGGCCGGGGCGTGATGCTGACCACTCACCACCATCTAGTGCCGAGGTCAAAAATTAGTAGGAGCTATACCTCCACTCCCCCCAAGCGCCTACATGGCGTGTAGTGGGACTTCTTTACTCACTATATCAATTTCTTATTTTATAATTTTCTGTACTCTCTGAAACTTTCACTATCGTTTATGTCTATATGAATAAATACCTAATAATATTAATATAAATATTCAATGTTTTTTTTATTATTCTGTTAGCAGTGTAGAACAAGTGTAAGTTAGGTAAAGCTATAGTGGATTGTAGACGTTAGACAATTTTGTAGTTAAAAATAGAAATGCCAATATCTACAAATTATTCACATTGATTGAGAAGTTTTCAATGATAAAGCAATATTAATTATAATTGATTTTAAAACTCTGGTGCTCTCAACATGCTAAAGACAGATTTGAAACAGAATTTAGAACTGGAGTTTCACAGATTCATTTGTAAAAAAAAAAATAATTCAAAATATTGAATACGTCTATCAGGAATTCTTTAATTTTAAATTCCGTCAAAAGTTTAGATTTGTATTAATTGGTTATCAGTTTTTTTCGAACAGAATATTTTCGATCAGCCTGGCATATATAACGAAGTAAACATTGATACATTAATGACCTATGCAAATCACGAGACGCATTATTCTAACATCTTCCTCAATCCAAAAGAAACCGTTACGAACACTTATGCCAATCTGTACAGTTGCAAATGAACCGCCACTGCATACGTTAAGTTAGAAACAAAGACCATTACAACTGAGTTAGCGACTCACCTAACCTCTTCGAGATCTCAGAATTGTGCATCTTTGGGTTCTCTTGAGCTATTTTCCTTCGTTGTAGCCTGGACCAGACCATAAAGGCGTTCATCGGCCTCTTGATGTGGTCTTCTTGCATCTTCTTGGCACCGGGAGGTAGAGCACCGCCTCCGAGCCCTGCGGCGGCCATGGCGGCGGCAGACGATACGGGGACAGGACCACCCCCGACACCTAGCGACGCCATCCGACTCAGTCCGTCGCCACCGTGGCCGAAACCGCCTTCACACATGGCCCCGGCCGCCCTGGGTACAGAAACAGCACGTCATATGGCTACACTTCATACCGTACTGTCTTACGAAAGGTCTTACTGTCAATACATTTCAAAGGATAGAACTTACTTCGTCTTCAAGCAAAGACGTTCGGGGAGACATATTCTGTTTGATTCGACAGTCTAACCTTTTCCCGATCTGAGTTCCACAATTCGGTCTAGAGTATCCAACAAAATACCTATTCTCCTTTGTTTAATTTGTTTAATATTTGTTTAAATCTTGTCAGTCAAATCACAATAAAATTCCTATTAAATATTAAAATATTACTAAAATTAACATTTAAATATTTAAAATTATGTTCTCTATCGAAATATTCGATTTACATTAGAACATCACTTTTTTTACACGACATGTTTCAGTTCTAAAAGAACCATCTTCAGGTGTATAAAATTATATAAACTCTCTTTTTTTACCCGAAGACAAATAAAGATTAATCTTTTGAAACGTGGTGATTTTTTTAATGACAACAGTTAATACACTTTAAAAAACACGATAAATAAAGTTTAAAACATGAAACGTAATAACATTATACTAAAGACATTTAGACAAGATCTAATTTCTTGCGAACATTCGATAGGTCTAGGCTGATGAGGAATTAGTTTCTTATCTTCGTTTCTATAACTGTGTGGAAATAGGCCACGATCTAGCACCTATATATTGAACTAAAGCTCCTATTTTAATAAAAGTGATACGGTATTTGAACGATACGCTGAAAAACCACGCAAACTTTATGACATTCACTACAATCACGTCGACAGTGTAAATTTCAGATCTTGATAAAATATAACACAATTTAAAGACTTTTAATAGCAGAGAACATTGTCAATGATTTTAATTTCCAAATTAAACATACAAACAATAGATGAATTCCAAATAAAATACAGTAAAGTATATATTAAAACTGCTATCAATGAATCTTAGAACCATAAATAAATTTTATTTTTGTGCAGAGTTTACAAAGAGTGTACATTTTATAAAATAACTTTTTTGTAGAATTTAGCATCATAACAGGGCAGCATACAGACTATTTTACCTGTTAGCTTGAGGACAATCACTGATTAAGCACTGTATCTAGGCATGAAGAAACATTTAAGACCCCATCTAGCTCAGTCAGTAAAGTTGCAAGTTCCTAATTTACGCAAGCAATTCTGTTCTTCGCCACTACGTCTAGACAGACTCTGGGGCTCACCTAGCCCCCCCCCCCCCCCCCGTATAATGAGTAAACGTGGCTGAAGTGTAAAGCTGACCACTCCTCTTCAGCTACGGTCGAAGAATTGAATTCGTAGAGCTACAAGCATGTCTCTACTACCCTTTGCCCGCGTAACATGGGGACAGGAACAATTATTGCTTATCGTAACAAGAGATGCTGTTTGAATTTTAGTAGAGGAGTGAGCATGGTAGCTACTTTAAATTCACGTTTGACAATTAAAATGTTGTGAAAATCTATGCTAGTGAAAATGACCACACGAGATAATTAAATTGTGCAATTACACATTCATGCTATCGTGGTCAACCATATGATTAATCAGATATTGAGTAATAAAACATCAGTCACCCGCGAATAAAATGGCAGAACCAAACCTAACAGACTGTCAATAAGAACGTGACAGTCCACTGGGCATAACACAGTGTCCAGTGATGCGCACTTTCACATGACAGCGGTTGTCGTAAGTTCTCCTACTGTTACCGTAGGCTTACATTAAAAGCTTTGTCCATACTTTCATCATTATTAATCAGACCTCGAGACATCCAAGCTTCGTGTAACTAAATTCCTGTTGGCAAGGCGATGGTCGCTCAACTAGTCAAGAAATTGTCCGTCTTTTATGGAACCCGAGGTTCATTAACGTGTTTGGACTCTAACCTGATCAACTTTAATCCAGTCCACACCCTTAAATTTAAGATCTGTTATATATTATCCTTTCATCCAAGTCTATTTTTCAGGATACCTACGTCTGTGCAGTGACTAGGCTACGGGATGGAGTACCGTGTTCGATTCCCGGCAGGACATGACTTTTCTATTCACCAGAACGTCCAGATCGACTCTGCGGTCCACGCTACCTCCTACCCAGTCAGCAATGGATTTCCTTGTTCAGGGATAAAGCGGCCGTGGCGTGAAGGTAGCAATCCCCTCCTTCTAGTGCTGAGATTAAAAATTATTGGAACCATACCTCAATTTCCCCCATACGTCTGCATATTATGGTGCTTAGTTAAGAACCAGGAACAACTAATTCTCCAAAGGGATTTCTTTCGTTCGGATTTTCTGTATAAAATTCTTTATGCATTTCTCATCTCCCTTATGGGTAACCATCTCATCATCTGATTTGGCCATCCTAACAATCATATTTGTTGAAGCGTAAAATGTATGCAGCTCCTCGTTGTTTACGTGTCTCCACCCTCATCTCCCAGCCGTTACATTGAAACATTCCAAAATGCACTTCGTTTTAAACACCTGCGCTCTGGACCTATGTCCTTTCCCTGGGATGACAGTCCAACTTCATAGCCGCGTGTGTAAACGCTTTTAGGATCGTAGCCAGGAGACGGAAGTTCCTGGAAAATCCTTTAGGCCATATTCTCCCTCTAGAGCTTGAGAATGAGAGGGTTGAGCGACTAGATAAATTTGGGGTCAGTTGAACTGATGAGGGGATGTACTCAAGTGTGACCTTGACTTGCGGTGAGGGGGGTTCAGTGGACTGCGCATTGTGTGATGAAGGATGTCTGGCGGGTCCCATCGTCTGCTGGGGAGCCACGTGGAGGGGTGAGTCCATCCTTCACTCCCACATCATCCCTTTATTACATAAGCAAGCAATACCCGGCTATGAAGCCCTCTGGCCCCTAAACAATCCTTCACATCTTAACGATTCGCGGAAGTGTTCTGGCTGCAGCTGCTACCTGCCATCGCATGAAATACAATCGGCTACAGACAAACTATAATAGTTAGCATAAAGCACGAAAGGCGATAATGGAGAGCAACTCTGTTCCATAAGGTCTGCAGTTCGGCTGTTAAAAGCCACGTTACAGAATATCAACCATACGGCAAGAACCCAAAAGTTCATAACAGCCTGAGCCAGATGTATTCAATCCACAAACTTAAAATCTAGTTCTCTTAAAATCCATTATTAATATTACCCTTCCATGTACGCCTGACCACACAAATGGGTTCTTACTTTTAGGTGTGCATGTCCTGTCTTTTCCGTGTGTTCTAGCAAATGCCGTGTTAGTTTTTCCGTTGTCGACATCAACAGATTGAGATCGTATTAGTATTTTATGTTTCTCTGACAAATTTTTGACAATGTGGAAGATAGGAACTCCATTTATATGACTTCTATTTTTAGTCTATATAATTTTAGGGCTGTCACATAGGCTCTTAAACGTTTGAACGTACCCAGATACTAAAAAAATTCTTTAGATGCTTTTAGAAAAACAAATTCTAAATCGCGAAATAGTTTCGCATATCTGATCGACCCCTAAAACAAAAACATGAACGTATATCAGTAAATTTTGACAAAGGTGATCCACTTCACCTGTAGTAAAGGGGTTTTTTAGTTTCCACCCCCCCCCCCCCAGGACTGATTTGACTTAAAAGAGCTTATGAGAATTTTCTCAGCTGTTCGATGTAATATTTCTGATTCTTGCCATAACTTACAACATGTCTGTCATATGAATATTAACGTGTGTAATTTCCATTGACTCTAATTGATTTTGAGGGTCACATTTGAGTATTCACGTCTACATATTTTGAATACTTCGACAGTTTTTGACTAAACTTAATTTTTAAAATTTTATTAAACTAAATTTTACAAAACGTATGTTACAGGCATATTTAGTCTAGCTAATTTATTCCAAGCTGCTCTTTACTTAAGGATTTCGATTTCTTCCACGCTTACGAATAGCTCTGAGTGTTTAGATTGCCGTGTCATTAGAGTGTCACCGCGTGTAAGTTTCATTCACTTTAATTTGCTTTAAGGATTCACATTGCTGAAGGTCCTAAATACATTTTAGGCCCATCCCTCTAGATACTAACATGAGAGATAAATAAGGAAACATCAAAACTTTTTATTCTACATATAAAATTGCAATATCTTGTGAAATATACATATTAAAAAAACTGAATAAAATTGACTGAACTGAGTTGGGTGAGAAGACTCAATATTCAGGTTGATCCTACATAAATCCGATGCTAGAGTGAAGAATGATTTTATCTTTCCCGGGGATCAGAGCGGGCTCTTGTGAACGGGTAAAGAACAGAACATAAGGTACGTCTTTAGAGACTATTAGCTTCTCAATAAGTACCTGTTCCATGTAGTTAATGTTTAAAATACACTACCAACGTAGGAGTAAACATTACGAATTCCATAGGGTTCTGTTATAGCCTGTAATGGTTCACTATGAGTAGTAGTGCGTAAGTTTAAATAGCAGATTTCCATTGTATCAGATCATCTTTAATATGATGGAACAGGTACAAATTCCAGAATATCATCTCATGGTTAGTCTAAAGTGGCAATGTCCCCGTATGACTGTGTGCCCTCCCCTCACTATCAGTTACTCTGCACTAGTGAGACTGTATTTTGGTCTGTAGGATTCTGCTTCAGATAAAATACACGCTAATAATTCATAATTGTTACACATGGGTCCATTTTAAGCGAGACGTAATATATCACCCATCACCCGGCAAACCTTGTACTGTGCAAATATTTTGCGTATCGTAACGCAAAGTGGATTTTGATTTAGATGAGAATTCTATGTTCTTACTCAGTAATTCATGTTTAAGAGCTCTTCAGATTCGTTTTAAGTGGTGATTTTACAGTTTTAGATGCAGTATTCGAATTAATGATATTATTTGTGTGTATTTTCATAGTACAACCCTTAACGTGTGTTCAGTCAGTTTTATTAATTGAAAGATGTTTAAGATTTGTTCGCGAGTACTTCGGCTCTCAGGCACTGCCAAAAAGTAATGCAAATTCTGCACCTTAATGCTATCTCTCTAGAAGGGATATTTTCTTCAATTATATTACTGTATCTTATAGTCTGTAGTTCCAGAAGTTAATAACAGGCACCTTAGTTCCCAAAAACACTAATCGCTGTTCGAATATTGCACCCTATTCCCCACATCTCGATCTCCCCCTAATAATTTCGCTAGCATTCTTTACAAAATAATCTGAATTCTAACTAACTAACTAGATGGCTTACCGAACCCGAATGTTCATCACCGAACTAACAAAAGCCCTCCACCGGACCCTGTCCTGGGCCAACAAAATCCAGTCTCCTTCAACTCCTATCTCCCATAGATCCCGCCTGACATTATCCTCCCATCTACGTCTAGGTCTCCCCAGAGGTCTCTTCCCCTCAGGCTTCCCGACCAATACCCGGTGCACACCTCTTGTCCCATCCATGCGCGCTACATGCCCAGCCCATCTCATTCTTCTCGACTTAATCACCCTGATAATATTGGGGGAGGAGTACAGATTTTTAAGTTCGTCATTGTGCAGTTTTCTCCACGCCCCATCGTCTTCCCTCTTAGGCCCAAATATCCTCCTCAACACCCGATTCTCAAACACCTGCAATCTGTGTTCCTCCCTCTGAGTGAGAGACCATGTTTCACACCCATACAAAACAACAGGCAAGATTATTGTTTTGTATACTTTAATTTTCAGATTCTTAGAAATCAGACAGGAAGACAAAATATTTTGAACTGAGAAGTCGCAAGCATTTCCAGAATTTTGTCTCCTCCCAACTTCCTCATGAGTGTCATTTTCATTTGTTATTGTTGTTCCCAGATATTTGAACTTTGTAACCCTCTCAAAGAACTTATTAGCCACCCTAAGATAATTTTGCCCGCCTGTCTTCTGATGACGAGATACCAACATGTACTTAGTTTTTTCTGAATTTACTTCTAGCCCCATTTGATCATATCAGAGGCTAGTAGGCAACTAGCCTCTGATATGATCAAATATTGATCTGTTTCTTCTGAAACCATACTGATGATCCCCAATAATTTCATTCGCATATGGAGCTAATCTTGCCAAAAGAATGTTTGATAGAATTTTGAACGAGGTTGATAGCAGAGAAATTCCTCAGTAATTACCACACTCAGTCTTGTCCCCCTTCTTATGAATAGGAATAATTATGGGTTCCTTCCATTCTTGTGGCATCTCTTCCTTACCCCAAATTAACTGAATAAGCTTATGGTTGTAAGACTTGAGGTTCTCACAGCGGTGAATATGAAGATTTCTGTCTTCTGGGTTATTGCGCTGTGTAGTCTGGTCGATGTTAACATCGACCAGACTACAAGCTTATGGTTCCTCATATGCAACCCTTTGCCACCTGTTTTAATTAATTCGGCTGGAATCTAAAATACACCTGGAGATTTATAACTTTTCAACTTCCCAATGGCTAGTTCAACTTCATCTAAGCTAGGTTCTGGCACCAACAGTTCAGCTGTATGTATCTTAATCTGTCTAATATCACCAGTATCATGAACATTTAAGAGCTCGCTAAAGAAATTTTTCCACCTATTCACAATTTTTATTGGATCTGCAAGCAAATTGCCACTATCATCCTTTACCAAATTGGTCTGAGGTTGATATCCTTTCTTAAAATTATTAATGCCTCTGTACAGGTCTCTGATGTTTTTTTTTCCTTATTATTTGTCTCAAGTTCAGCAATTTTGCCCTTCAGGTATTCCCTTTTCTTAGTCCTAAAGGTTCTACTAGCCTCACGTCTCACGTTACATAGATTATCCGCATTTGTTTTGTTTGGGTTCTGCAACCATTGAAATTTTGTTTGCTTCCTTCGATCTATTAATTTTGAACATTCTTCATCAAACCACGGTTTATTTTGCTTTCTCCTGTAGTATCCTAGTTTCTCTTTTGCTTAAATTTTGATGCAGTTTGTGACATTTTCCCAATCCCTGTTGATGTCCACACTTTCATTATCTTCATTTGTCTCTAAAATTTGAAACCTATTCGAAATTTCAACTTGACATTGTTCCTTCGCCTCTCCCTCACTTATTTTTTTCAAATCAAATCTTTCTGTGTCAAAATTTTGTTTAGCTCGTCTACTTACTGAAAGCCGCTCCCTCACTTTTGCTACCACCAGATAATGATCAGTGTCACAATCTGCTCCTCTGAAAGACCTCACTTCAATTAAATTTGTCTGCCTTCTATTATCTACTAAAACATGATCTATTTGATTGTGTGTTCTGCCATCTGGGGAAGTCCAAGTATATTTATGAACATCACGGTATGGAAATTTTGTACTTTTTACAATTAAATCTTTTGACGTAGCGAAGGTCACTGCTCTGACGCCATTATCATTACTAAGTGCATGGATACTCTCGCTGCCTCTTGTGGGTTTGAAGATATTCTCCCTCCCAATTTTTGCATTGAAATCTCCTAGAAGAATTTTCATGTGATACTTGCCAAATGTATCAAATACTGATTTCAATTCTTCATAAAAGCTATCCTTGATATCATCGCTTTTGCCCTCAGTTGGGGCATGAACGTTAAGGACAATGATGTCGCACCAACGTCCTTCCAAAATTACGTAAGACAACCTGTCACTAACAAATTCTACTCTCTTAGCTGCTGCCCTAATTCTGCTATGAACAAAAAATCCCGTCCCTAACTGATGATTGTCACTCCCCTTTCCATAGAAAAATGTAAAATTGTCCACTGGGATCGTGCCCTCCCCCTCCCAACGCACTTCCTGCACTGCCACCAAGTCTAACTTATAATTCTCTAATTCCCTACACACTGATTTCAGTGCCCCAGCCCTATAGAGGCTCCTAATGTTCCAGGTACCAAATCTCATGTCCTTTTTCAATTGCCGTGGTCGTGCCAAAGAGTCCGTCCTGATCCGAGGCTTGGTTGATTTTTTCGTAACACATCTTTTTTTTAAAGGTGAAAGGTTGTTAGCCCTACGCCCAACCCCCAACCTGGAGGACCAGAGTATCACTCTTAGTCTAGCGCATCTCCTTAGACCTGTCCGGCTTGGGTAACCCTACCATGAGCCAAAGCTCCGGCCGACATAGCCCTAAGGGTCATTTGAGCACGCAAGCCTCCTCACCCGGCAGATTGCCTTCGAGAAGCTATACTTTAAAATTTAAAACACGCCTAGAATTCCTTTAAAATACAACATAAGCACAAATTTCACCTAAATAATAATACTTAAAAATTCAGTTAATAGTCGAAATGGACAATGCGAATGTTAAATCCAGTAGCACATAAAATTTTAATTGTGCGTTAAAATGTTGAAGGCTGATGCCCGAAGAATCATACATTTATCTGCTTGTATTTTGTTTTTGGCGACGTGTTCAGCAGCTCACAGTACACAACAACGAAACACGGATTTCAAATTTAGTTATGCCCGATTTCACCTTAAATCATATTCAATCGAGACAATTCTGAGTGGCTAAGTAAAAAATAAAAAGGTTGTTATTTTTTTAACTGTAAGCGTATTGCCTACGCTTTATTTAAACTAAACAAATCAGCTCGACTTTTAACGGAAAGCCGACGTTCAAATCGATAACATTGATGCCCAGAATTGAAAACTGTCTTCAGACATTAAAACGTAGTTCTGTTAACATCGATCTGAACACTGGGCACTTTCATATACATTACTGTAAAGCCTATGGATATTGATTACTTTTTCCTTGCATATTTTTCAACATTGCAGCCTTATTCAAGATTTAGACGAGTTGGTCGCAATGGCCCACGCTACTACCTGAGGAATTACATTTACCATTCTCTTTTGTTTTTTGTTAAATTAAAATTAGTTATTGTTGCTATTTAGTTCATATCGTGGCCATTAATTTACAGTCATCTAACATGTTATGGAAAAAATCTAATAAAATTATGAACTAATATTTAATTTTTGCAAAGATCTACATTAGAAAATGCCTCATTTCAAACTGAACCTAAAAATAATCACGTACTACGATACAAACATGAAAACAGAAACAACTCCACCCCCGAACAATAGATTCTCCTAACTTTCTCCGTGAAATTACCGTCAAGGTCACCCTGATCGCTAGGCCGGTACTCATACGAGCTGCTCAAAATCCGTACAGGTGCAAACATGTGGTATTCACAGGCAATTGTTCTGTAGAGATTTCTCAAAGAAAGAGTTTGTTCAAGAATTGATAAATTGAAAAACAATCTTCAAGAGACTGCTGCCAACATTGACCCCAAAAACACTTCGTTAAAACGCATGAAAACATTACAAAGGCTGGATACTCGTCTTTGAGGTGGTGGTGGACATTTTTATTATCTGCTGTAAAACTGTCCTTTCTAACAAATATATACTAAACCAGTTCATTTCTCTTCTTATATTGACGTGACCAAAGCTCACAAATAGGCCTAGTGCTGTAATGAGGGTTGCATATTAATCTCTATCAATGTCCTTACATTGAATAATTGCCCCTTAAATTGTATTTTTAATAAAAGTTTTTTCCTTGAGTGATGAAAAATATTCAGGACTTTATGTGATGACACACATTGCACACGAGAGTTTATTTGATGAATTAAAATATACAAATTAGAGGTTTGATGAAAAATACATTTAAACCTCCAAATATTGAGAAAATTCAGTATTTAACCTCTGGATTTCATACAAGGCACGAAATTTCTTGGGTACTCGAGAGAAATAAGTTTTTAAGGAAGTTATTTGTTTCAGTTCATAAATTTAAAACAAATACAGGAATTATAATCTTCAACACGTTAGCTGCCCCGTCTTGCCCCTATGTCAAGTGAAACGAGTACAAAAATGGCTAAGATGAATCTATAGTATAATAAGTAGCGAGATAAAATTTATGAGATTGACCTTAAAATCTATATAATTTCTACACTTTTAAAACTTTTGTAGGCTACTGTTTAAGCGTTTGTGTGTTTGTTAAGCATGACGGCCAAGTTCTCAGTAGTGACGCTAGATGGCAGAATGTTCTATTTTTAGATGTGCTACTTCTAAAGGACTTATATGTAGGAAAGGGAAATTAGAAAGGAAAAAGGAGAAAAGGAGAAAAGGAGTGAAAATATGAAAGAAAAACAGAATTATAACCATAACTATCGCACATGAACACCGTCACTCAAAAAGACGAAACCGAGGGCAATATTGAATTCTTGCAGCTAATGCACTGCTTGAAATGTAAGTAAAGTAAAGTTTGTCCCACTATACGCCATGTAGGCGTTTGGGGGGAGAGGAGGTATAGCTCCTCTCTTCCTTGACCTCGGCACTAGATGGGGGTGAGTGGTCAGCATCACGCCCCGGCCGGCTTTACCCCCGGGAAAGGACTCCGGTTCCCATTGTAGAGGAGGCTGGGTGGGCCCTAGAGCCGGTCTGGACGCAGAGGCTAGAGGAAAAATCCTCTGCCCCCGTCGGGGATCGAACCCCGGTCGTCCAGCCCGTAGCTAGTCACTAAACTGACTGAGCTATCCCGGCTCATGCTTGAAATGTAAGCGGCCATAATATCAGATGTTTACTGTCGTTCCGTACTTCTTTGACAGGATACGAAATGCTAAATGTTTGACGTACAATTTTAATGCGAAGAAATGTTCGAGAATGATCACACGTATGCTCATGAAAATGACACAGTTTCTGCGCAACTGGAGTGAGCAATGGCCTAGCAATTAGCGTTACCTTGATTCGAGAGTCACAGGCTGGGCGTTGTGAGATTCTGTGGGCGAATCTCCTTCTGATTTAATTTTTGTAGGGCAGTAAGTGATTGGTTTTGGTTTCGTTTAAATGACATAATACGTTGGCCTACTTTCTTGTTAATTAGGCTATACATTAAAAGATATAAAATATGCAAAATATTTTATATATATACTGACAACTGAACACTAGAGAGAATAATGGATTTTCTATGTTGACAGAATTCAAGTCAAGTAGACTACTCAAAGTAATGATAAAATTAACGATTACTCTTAAAGAGGCTATTAAAATACGTGAAGTCTGAACGGATATGCTGCCTTTAAGTGTTTCATGAAAATGGATTAAAATATAAACAGTCCGTTAAATCATGAAGTCAGAAGAATTCTCTACATGTAAGTGGGCCAGTGTATAGCATTACGTGTTGAAGAAATTGTAGTCTGCTTTGACTTCAGTTCTCCTAAATATCTTGTCCCATCATCGTCAAATGATTTTACTTAACTCTCGTCCTCTCTAGTTGATCTGAAAATAATTTTCTTTCGATGGATATGTGCCTACAGTTTTCATAATCGCGGTACACAAGTTTAACTGATAATACGGAATACGGTTTATGTGAACTTTACGAATAGCGTTACGTAATATCGGCATGTGAAGTATTGTGTTAAAATAATGCAGCTGCTAGCTTCCAGACACACCGTCTATGACGACCACGAAAATAACAGACACGTAGGCTCATAATTTACTTTCCTTCATTTGACACATTGATAGCACGAAAAATACTGACAAACGAATATGTCACAACCGAAGCATTCTGGAGGTCTCGCCTCGAGTTTCAGCCAATAGTCACTCTATCTTCATAACGGAAGGTCCTCTGTGGTTTTACTTAGTTACTCTACAAAAATGCCAAGATGAAAGGCCCCACATTAAAAACTGCGTAAATATTATATTACCCTAAAGACCAACATTTCTTAAGTACTCATATGATTTTAAAAAATTAAAAGCGAAGAATGTTTGCCGGTAAATGAAAAAGGTCACGAAAGTTTATTTTCCCATCAGTTGCTTGAAAAATATAAGAAATGTATACAGAATTTTAGTGAGAAAAATTTGAAACGAAGAGACCAGTAGGGATATCTAGGCGTAGAAGTTAAGACAATATTAAAAATGGTTTTAAAAAATTATTATAAGCCTATGAGGGTGTATGCTGACTTCACATGACTCAGAAAAAAGACAAGAGTCGGGCTGTTATGAATTCAGAACACCTAATAAAAAGTACGACTCTTCTGTGGAGTAACTTAATAATAATTGTAGGAACCTATGGGTTTCTATATTGTTTCATATTCCTGATGGGCTAGTGCGAACACCAATATTATTATTACCATTATTCAGATCAATAAATGTCCTATTGTCCATGCTACCTACGATCCGACCATCTGGAAGCAATCAGATCGAAACGGAAATATTTTCGAAGTAGTTTGTTACAGTAATTCGCAGGGATGTTTGTATCACACCCACGATGGGCAACAGAGAATTTTCAAAACCAGTTTTGGTCAACAACAGATTTTGATATTTACATCATGTGGTGGCTTATTAATATATTAAACAGCGTGTAAAAATAATGTACAGTCGAAATTAATAGCAAAATAAATGATAAAATTGTAGAGTATAAATCTGATATTAACAAATATTGTATAATAGTACCATCTTTCAGTATTCATCTGTGATGTATTCTTATTTTTAAAGCAATATTCCTTCTAATTTTGTGTATAGAATTTACCTTACTCATCTGTTAACATTCGCCGGTTACTTAATAACTTTATCGATTGCTGTTACTGTTCTTGCATTAATTTGCCCTATCCAAGTAACTGACACTTCAAAAATGTCTTTAGGTTTTAAACCCTTCAATTACTTTAGACGTTCACGTGTTACATTTTCCCATTTCTTTGTATTATCGTCTCTCGGATACCGCGACGACTGTTGCACAAGTATATCTCATAAATGAGAACGTCAGTTGGCAAATTTTCTTTTTATTCCTTCTTCCAAACCAACCCTTAATATTAGCCTTTCTCCATGCTGAAAAAATTGAACTGATTTTGATTATGCGCTCCTGTACTTAGTCTGTAAGACTGGCGACTGTATTTAGACTGAAGTCGAAATAACCAAAATAAAAATGAGCTTAAAACACTTTTATTACGAGACAGTTCATTAGAACAGTGTTCAGTAAATTATTTCCACCACAAAATGTCGCCTCACGAAAAGTGGGTGCGATACATGGCCACAAAAATGCATTCACTTGAAGATTTCCGTCTTCTGGGTTGTTGCGCTGTGTAGTCTGGTCGATGTTAACCAACGTACATCGCCCTGATGACGGAGGCAGTATGACCTCTGAAACGTTGGTTAACATCGACCAGACTACACAGCGCAACAACCCAGAAGACGGAAATCTTCATACTCATCGCCCTGATGACGGAGGCAGTATGACCTCTGAAACGTTGGTTAACATCGACCAGACTACACAGCGCAACAACCCAGAAGACGGAAATCTTCATACTCACCGCTGTGAGAACCTCAAGTCTTACATGCATTCACTTATAAAACCTTGCTGTAAAAGAACATAGAATAAAACTATCGATGTTAAAGCAGTATGTGTTTGTGTGCTACGAATAAGTTATTGACTTTTTATAACTAACGCGTTCAAAAATACAGTGTTTTATCAAATTCGATGCATACCTGAAATCTTGTGGCGACACAATTTGAGGAGCACTGCATTGCGTTTGTCAAAAATTGAGTGAGTCTGTAAATGTTCTAACAGAATTATCTGAATTCAACTGTTACTCTATTCAGGTCATTCTTCGTAAATTTTCCATTCCCAATAACACGTTCATTTAATATAGCGGCTTGTGTACGAAGTGTTGCCTATTATTTGTAATGTCCCCATTTACACTGTTGACCCCAAATAACACCCCAACTCCCTCACCAAGTCGCTATAGGTTATTTCTTAAAGGTGGGTGTTCTTTTGTTAACACAGAAATACTAGTGATGAAATTTCTGCATCTGAATATTTCAGTGATTTATCGGGAAACAAAATTCGTGGTTTTATGTCGAACTTTATTATAATACTTAACGGTAAATCTGTTTTGTCGCGGATATTTGCGGATGGCGGCCAGAGGGAGTAGCGCCTTATCAGGGAAAATTCTGTTCCCAAGCCTTTAAGAGCGTAATGTAAGTTTGGCGGTGTACAGACTGAGGTTTGACTTTATCTTATTGAACATATTTGATTTCTTTATTAAATTAATTCCAGAAAGGGATTACAGGTTTTAATATTATTTGATATTTAAATATAATATTAATTTCATATATAATCGGTGCTAGTAGCTACCGTAATGTGTCGTGTTCAGTTGAGAATTGCTCATTCGAACTGCAGAACAGTAGAAGTCATTGTGGTTATTTATAATTCTTTAAAAGTATTTGTCTTTTGGTGACGTAAATAGCGTTGAGCATTGTTACTAAAGTGGCCACGGTCTTTCATGTTCACAGGTTACAGGCCTATATAATATTATAATCTATTTCACTATTAGAAGCTTCATAATGAATACGCTGATTAAAGAGAGAAATATACCTCAAACTTTGTAATGAAAACAAATGGGAATAATTGGATATGGCTAATTATCAGCGTCAGGTATTGTAGTCATAACACTAATTGTCTGGTTATATTTGTTTCCTTAAAAATTTACTATATTAAAAACCATTTTTAATTCCCAGTGGTAGCTACGGAGGCAGTATGACCTCTCAAACGTTGGTTAACTTCTACCAGACAACACAGCGCAACAACCCAGAAGACAGAAATCTTCACACTCATTCATCGCCCTGATGACGGAGGCAGTATGACCTCTCAAACGTTGGTTAACTCGACCAGACCACACAGCGCAACAACCCAGAAGACAGAAATCTTCATATTCATTCATCGCCCTGATGATGGAGGCAGTATGACCTCTGAAACGTTGGTTAACATCGACCAGACTACACAGCGCAACAACCCAGAAGACGGAAATCTTTATCGCCCTGATGACGGAGGCAGTATGATCTCTGAAACGTTGGTTAACATCGACCAGACTACACAGCGCAACAACCCAGAAGACAGAAATCTTCATACTCATTCATCGCCCTGATGATGGAGGCAGTATGACCTCTGAAACGTTGGTTAACATCGACCAGACTACACAGCGTAACAACCCAGAAGACAGAAATCTTCATCGCCCTGATGACGGAGGCAGTATGACCTCTGAAACGTTGGTTAACATCGACCAGACTACACAGCGCAACAACTCAGAAGACAGAAATCTTCATACTCTGATGACGCAGGCAGTATGACCTCTGAAACGTTGGTTAACATCGACCAGACTACACAGCGCAAAAACCCAGAAGACAGAAATCTTCATACTCTGATGACGGAGGCAGTATGACCTCTGAAACATTGGTAAACATCGACCAGACTACACAGCGTAACAACCCAGAAGACAGAAATCTTCATCGCCCTGATGACGGAGGCAGTATGACCTCTGAAACGTTGGTTAACATCGACCAGACTACACAGCGTAACAACCCAGAAGACAGAAATCTTCATCGCCCTGATGACGGAGGCAGTATGACCTCTGAAACGTTGGTTAACATCGACCAGACTACACAGCGCAAAAACCCAGAAGACAGAAATCTTCATACTCTGATGACGGAGGCAGTATGACCTCTGAAACATTGGTAAACATCGACCAGACTACACAGCGCAACAACTCAGAAGACAGAAATCTTCATACTCTGATGACGCAGGCAGTATGACCTCTGAAACGTTGGTTAACTTCTACCAGACTACACAGCACAACAACCCAGAAGACAGAAATCTTCATACTCATCGCCCTGATGACGGAGGCAATATGACCTCTGAAACGTCGGTTAACATCGACCAGACTATACAGTGCAACAACCCAGAAGACAGAAATCTTCATACTCACCGCTGTGAAAACCTCAAGTCTTACATAATATTAAGCAGTTAATGAAAATAAATTTTATCACTTGTTATCCATTTTTCCAGCTAGTTTTTTCCGTTCCTAAAATATACCCTTCTGTCTTACTTTGCCACCCATCTGTACCCTACGTCAGTAGTTAATTCAGAGAAAATGGAATTTGGGAATGTACGAATGTGTACGAAGAGACGAGAAATGTACGCACAATTTTAAAAAAATGTAAATAGAAAAACTAAGAAAAATAAAATAAATAAACGTGGTCTTACGGTTATATTTGTGGGATGTGAATTGGATTGAATTCGCTCAGTGGTCGGCTTTTGTGACGAAATTTAGATTTCAAAGCAACATGGAGTTTAGTAATATCTAGATATTTACACAATGGATTATTAATAATGTAAACCGCGAGGTTATCTGGATGATTTAAAATATAAACCATCCATCAACAGACGTATTAAGTAATTCTTAAGTTCAAGTAATATTCACCGTATAAAATACAGACAGGATGCTAGAAATAAGTTTAGGACTAATTCAGAATTGTCTTTGAATGTTCTATGAATATAAACGTTTAATTAAAACACGTCAAATTCGCCTCTAACAGGCCTAAAGGCTTCATAAGGCGAAAGGCGGTATCCTGACTAAACAGAATAATGTGACGTCAGCTTGATAGCTAAACCAATCTATTTCCGGTGTAACATTGATCTCACACCCTAACGGAAAGTGTGAATCCGGTGCTGAGAAAAATATTTTCACTAACGAGAGAAGAAATGATAAAAATCTGGCTATATTTGCATAATGATAAGCTTCTTAACGTATATTTTTTCATCATATAGGACTATTAAGATATTAAAATCAAGGGATGTGAAATTGGAAAAAACATGTAGCACGCATAGGAGACATCAGATTTGCATAGGAGGATGACAATTTAGTCTAAAGATGTAAAGGAAATAAACTTCTTGATAGATCTAGGCGTAGAAGGAGGACAATATTAAAATTGATATTTAAGTGGTGCGACGTGAGGATGCGGATTGGATTTATGTGGCTCAGGAAAGGGTCCTGTGAACACAGTATCTCTGTGTTTCGTAATAGTCGTGGAAGTATTTTGTTCAAAATGATTCTGATACGTCAGGACAGTTATAGTCACTGAGGGATTATTCGACTTTGGATTATTAAATTAATAAGAAAAATTGTGATTGTTGCATTTTTATGATATTTTAAGTTCCCAAGAAGTCTTCTTCAACATGACATATTTACGATGTGGTATCTTCAGCTATATAAAGTGATTGCCGGTTACGTGTTAATATCTGCACGTATTTGAAACATGTCTACAAATTTCGGAAGTTTACGTCTTATTAGAGTAGGATAGACGCGTTGATGAAATGTTGAACTAGCTACAAACCTCTCTTAATTCTAAATTTCTTCAAAGCCTTAATTTATACGTGGCGAAAGATTTATCAGTTGTTTGCTTTCAGCACTAAAATTAATAATTTAAGAACACATGGGTGTTAATGAACTTCCTTGTAGTTTCTTTTGTTAGTATATCAGCCATAACTACAAATAGAAACCCAGACATCGTGTACTGTTCTCCTCCGAATATATAATTCGTTTATCTTGTACTTAGTTGTAGGCAATGAATTAGCTGTGATGTTTTAAAATCTACTAATGACATCATCGTATCGTACAAGCTAAGTATCATATAAGTACCGTCAAGTAATTGCTAAGAAGATATAGACCTAAAGAGAACTGAGAGTCAGCCGAACAGAGAAATAGTAACTTCATACGCTGCCGGAGTTGAGCCTTGAACGTAGCCCGAGAAAAGGCAAGCGAGAATCGCTCTACGATGTCAGGGCGTGCGGGAGATTTTACATATTTTAATTTGATACATTAAAATTAGGTTCGTGTTGGCCGTGCGCTGTCTGAGGCGTGGGTCTTGTTTGTTTGGACACTGGGACCGCGGAGTAGAATCCCGATCAAGGCATGGATGTTCGTCTGCTGTCCTGTAGAGAAAGGTAGAGGCCTCGCGACGCGCTGATAACTCGGCCAAGGAATCCTAGTAAATGCCTATATTTTACCGAGTAATCTGCCATATGGGTGAGAGCCAAGGGCTATACAATCACAGGTAGTGTAAAATTAGATTCTTAATTATTAATTAGTATTTATTTAAAATTTATATAATTTTAATTTCGCTGGGACCTGGTAAAGTCGTGACTTTTCTTGTTGCTTTTTTAATCCCTGATGACGATTTCCGTCCCGGCATCTGATAATTTCAGGTTATAAAATTTGACGAAAATTCGGGAAAGTTGAGGTATTTTTGAAAGAGGACTTGGGGAGGGGGAAAATTTAATCGTCATCTCTGGACGTATATTGACTTGAGGTGGCTCTGATGGTAAGCCCATACACAACTTATTGCCATTATAATAAAGAAAGTAGTTAAATAATAAAATTATCCTGTCATTCACTTCAACAAGTTAGTCACACACAGGGCTAAGCAGCTGTACTAATTTTATTCTAATACTGACAAATGTTAATTATTAATATCAAAGTATTGTTCAGTCGTAATGGTGTGAGTAAATGACATTTAATTAACTACATGAAAAAGTCTTTCTCAGAATCTGATATCTTCAGCTAGTTAAGAAAATGCCTGCTGAAAATTTAGTACCGTGTTTGTAAAAACACGTGACAGGAATCTATCAAGGACCACCTTGGTTCAGTTCAGTCTTATAAAAATTTCAACATTGTTCTCCCATCTACTCCTCTGTTTCCTAAATGACGTAATTTCTCCTTCAGATTATTTGACTAAAATCTCGTACCGGTACGTATATCGCATCTCGTCCTTGCTACACGTCTCGCTCACATCATTCCCCTGATCTGTTCAAACTGATGGGCAAAATGCCATAATTTGAAGAAGAATACAATAGTATAAACTTCTCTGTATTCTGCTGGCTTTAATAAGCCCCCTTCTCACTCTGTTTTTCTCTCAAAACTGAATTGGAAAGGATATGGAAGGAAGTGGTAGTGACGTAATTCAACGCAATGTCCTGAAATCTACTAGGAGGGACTTAGGAAAATCACGCAGGGGCTTAGTTAGGATAACCGATCTCCGAGTCAGGATTTTAACCCGGGACTAAAGCAGCTCTTTCCTTTTGGAGCCGTAGTACAATGTCAATAGACTTCTAATCCCTATTAGCGTTTATATCCTTGCATAAAACTGTTAACAGACCTAAATTAAACTAATAAATTGCTCACATGAATAAATATATTGTATGTAAATAATGAGTCTCTAAATTCATCTCTCCTTTACGACTTTCCTTATGAAGTTAGAATGCAAGTCCTTTTTAATGTGAAACATAACTCTGCCGTCGATACAGGAAGGTACGTTCAGTGGGCTGTGAGAAGAGTGATCTCGCTTCGATGTAATTATTAGAAGGCTGTGAAACGTAAATAAAAAATTAATGCAAGTACTTAAAACTAGTAGGAATCGATTATTTCAGAATGACTGGGAGCCATGGAGTCTCGGGAGATTAGTTATATACTTCCAAAAATATTAAATGACTAAATTATTCTCAGTGTCGAACCTACATTTTTAAACAAAGGATCAACGTAACAATGGCGTAGTTATACGCCGCATAGCAGATGTAGAAAGTGTCCCTCTTTTAATTCCTCATACCAAGTTCTAAACCCGGGGTTGAAAATTGAATAAGAAATTTTTATCAAAATATAGGTTTTCCTAAGTAATATAATATGCCTGTGTGTTTATAGGATTATGAAGGCATCTGTTCCAATGTACATGATAAATTAAACACCAATAATGCATAATAATAATATAAATTAATAATAATAGTAACATATTGGCGTTATAAACCGTAGTTTCCAGTTTTGGTAGAGGAAAACAGTTTGAAAGCAGTTGGTTTAATGATGTTTATATAACAGAATGATTATCTGCCCTGAATATGGAGGCAGCAGTTTCGTATGAAACGTTATTAATATTACGAGCCTAGACCATAATCAAAGTCTTTATCGCTGTAAAAACTTGAAACATCAGAAAGGCAATTTTTGTACTCTGGACCGTTAAGATGGATGCGATAATGTCGGAAATGTAGGCAACCACCTAGACCATAAAGCGTGATAAACCAGAAGACCGATCGATGATTCTTTTTAATCTCAAAAACATGCACCGATGTCGCAGTGGCTCGATACAGGCTTATAGCACTAAATATTTCTGAAACACAGCTGAATTTATATTTATTATTTTATTTATTTAGTGTTCTGTCTGAGGACAGGTCCATATGAACAGGATCCTTCCATCCTTTTCTCGGACTGGGACCTGTTCATATACGTTCTTGGCAGATGATCCAGAAGTGGTTTGCCATTGCCTTCTTCTGTGTGTGAATGGAGTAATTGTTGGGATGCCACGGAGAAACCGGGGAAGCCCCCGGAGGAAAACTCCGTGTTGCCTAGACCACGGCCTTGCCCAACACAAGTTATAAATTCGGGCACCGACGGGAATCGAACCCGAGACCCCAGGATTACAAGGCCAGTTCCGGCTACTTTACCCCGTTAATTGATGGTTAAAGTGTTAGATGACTGAAACTCGTTTAATTACAGTCAAATTTAAATTTAGGTTGTAATAGCCTGTACTACGTTTGGGTTGATTTTGATTCTTGGCAGTCTGAATTGCTGCTAAATAAGGGGCTTCTAGGAGGTAGCTGAAGATTTTCTTGCCGGAAGGCAGATAGACTCTAGATCCTACTTTGGCACTGAGAAATAATCTTTCAGGCCAGTCGATTAGCGCGGTATATCTGATTATAAAACTTCATTTGTTTTTTAGGTAGACAGGTGAGCACCTAAGACTTTCGGTTCTTAGCTGGACCTTTGTAACAATATCTACAAGTGCGGGTAGCGGGAAGGGCGTAGTGTCGAGGTTACGCCCATCGGAATTTAATACAAAATTATTAAAGTGCCATTATAACGAATACTGTGCAATTTTCTCTGCAAATTCAGTGTTCAGATGGTTCGTGCAGATTATTACAAACTAAACGATTAATGACCGTTGTGTTAGCCTACATTTACCTGTGTACGCCTACTATAATAAAATAAAACTAGATTCTAATTTATTTTAAACTTTTGACGGAAATGGTAAAATTGTGTCCATAAGGACAGAGATAATTTATACCTGGGAGTTGAGTGATATGACAAGTTAAGCCGCTCGCTCAAGCCGTCTTTACCCCCACAGATGAAATCTCCCCTATATCGACACACTAATCATTCTATAAATAAACATAGTACTGATACGTGATAGTTTCATTCGAATACAAATAGTTATATTAGCTATTAGACTTTAAAAAAACAAACTTACGTAAATAATAGGCTATTTCATATCCATAAAATTTTACTCTCTTACAAAATACTTTAATGATCTTAGGGATATTTTTTGTTGTTTATTCTAAGAACCAAATTTAATCTGTAAAATGGATGCGAGTAACGTGCTGTGATGTGAATGTAAAATTGAGTGGTTTAAAAAGTTAGAATTCATTTATAAAGGTCCAGGGACGAATTTCAGACTGTCTCGTTTTTTTAGTAATCAGCCGATCGGAGTGATAATGCAAACATCAGGATCGTGGCTTCGAATCCTACACAAGGCACGGATTTATCTCATCTTTTCTGTATTTTGTCTGGGGAGTAGATCCCATACAGGAAGCTTTACCAAATGCAGAAAATATTACGAAAATAAGACAGACTGGTCTCAGGCCTATGGAGAGTTAAAAATATTTTGTAATAAAGAAAGATTTTTAACACTTGTTACGTAAATAGTGTAGCGTACCTCATGAGGTGACCGGTAGCCCTCTGGTGCAGGTCCAACTCCGTGGTGAACCGGTACGTGATATCCACTTCACAAAACAGTCAAAAACAGCGAAAAAAAAAACCAATATAACTCGCGCACACACACACAAAACCACACGAAAAAGTAACCAGGAACAAAAACAATGAATATAAACAATTACACCGCACTTATCACTAATCGACGCTCATTTGTTTCTCGTTTCTATTTTGTTTTGTTAACAATAAAGTAACCCCCCCGTGTCAGTATCAGTCGTGTACTGACTTATCGAGTCCGGTAAGCACTGGAAAGTGCTAAATCCCCCTTGGCTTTCCCTACAGATCTCCTGTACATGCATTCCTCTTTCATAGAGCCCCAAAACCTCCCTTCCAACATCTTTATCCCCACTCCACAGTAAAACCGCTCGCCCCACTCCAACTGACATCATCATTTGAAACAGCCAATCATACACAAGGTGGGCGTGGTCAAAATCCATTACCTAGCTGTCTATCTGAACACAAACACAGCTCTGATTGGTTAGTGTTTAAGTCTCTTCCCTCAAATTCTTACAAAGAAAGGCAAAGAGTTATTTTAAGGCAATAGGAATGATAAACCTTTAGGTGGCATCACTGCAGTGGATGAGACAGGTGAAGAGGTTGGTGCTACTTTGCAACAGAACATGGGAGGTGTTTTTCTTTTTACCACAATGACGGAGTAAAAAAACGTAACAAAAGACGGACGTTTGTTCCAACAGCCATGCGCTGTTTTGGTTGTCGAGGCAAAGAGTGGACGTGAAACTGATTGCGGCAAATATCTCTTTGTCGTACAATAACCGAATTACACTTCATTGTCTGAGCCTCATTACTCCACTTACATACTTCGAGACGCAGTAACAACATGAGAAGCTAACAGTCGCTAATCCTGTTAAGAAATTCCCCTCCTATTATAGAATTCGAAAGTTCATTAGCCGGCCGCAGTGGCCACGCTGTCTGAGGCATGGACCTCGTGCGTCTGGCCGCTGGGACCGTGGGTTCGAGTCCCACTCAAGGCACGGATGTTTGTCCGCGTCTTTCTGTGTTTGTATAGTGTATAAACCGCCACGGTGGTCTAGCGGTTAGAACGCTGGCCTTGTAATCCTGGGATCTCGTGTTCGATTCCCGGCGGTGCCCGAATTTATAACTTGTGTTGGGCAAGGCCGTGGTCTAGGCAACACGGAGTTTTCCTCCGGGGGCTTCCCCGGTTTCTCCGTGGCATCCCAACAATTACTCCATTCACACACAGAAGAAGGCAATGGCAAACCACTTCTGGATCATCTGCCGAGAACGTATATGAACAGGTCCCAGTCCGAGAAAAGGATGGAAGGATCCTGTTCATATGGACCTGTCGTCAGACAGAACACTAAATAATAATAATAATAGGTACAGGCCTTGCGTCGGGCTGATCACTCATTCAAGGAGTCGTACCATTGTCCAAATAGATCAAAATTAATAAATAAAAAACCTCGACACCTACGGATAAAAGAGGATGAGAGAAAGAAAGAAAGAAAAGAAAGTTAATTAACGTTTTAAAATGTTTTAAAATGAACCCATAACTGGACTGTGTCCTAAAGCATTTTAATTTGTTCCACGTCTTGTCAGCATTTTTTAAATTATTTCAATCGGTCTCAATCATCCATTTACAGTGGGGACTTAATCAATTATCTCAAACTACGCGTAATGCAAATAAAGTACAAAAATACAAGATTCTTATGTTTAGTGTCTTTATTCTGAAGCGTATTCAGTATACGTTCTTAAAATTGGGCAAAAGACCAATTTTTACGCTAAAGAACAGGAAAATTTATAGTTTTTCCGACCTTTGCTTTAATATTTAGATTTTTAGACTGGAGACGATTATTTAACGAACGAATTTCTCCGTCTTCAATAAAATAATTTTATTCACATCTTCAGTTAACACCCCCTAACCTCACATATCTTCTTAAACACCGTCTGTACTTTACACCAGAAAACTGAATTGAGAGGATTAAAGCAAAATCGATTTAGCCTATAACTGTAAAAGTAAAGTAAAGTTTGTCCCGCTATGCGCCATGTAGGCGCTTGGGGTGAGAGGAGGTATAGCTCCTCTCTTCCTTGACCTCGGCACTAGATGGGGGTGAGTGGTCAGCATCACGCCCCGGCCGGCTTTACCCCCGGGAAAGGACCCCGGTACCCGTTGTAGAGGAGGCTGGGTGGGCCCCAGAGCCGGTCTAGACGCAGAGGCTAGAGGAAAAATCCTCTGCCCCCGTCGGGGATCGAACCCCGGTCGTCCAGCCCGTAGCTAGTCACTATACTGACTGAGCTATCCCGGCTCATAGCCTATAACTGTAAATACGGATTTAATCTTAAGTTTGAGGCGAATGGAGCAAAGGTCCTTTTCTGATATCGACTGACTAAGATGAGACATTCTCGTTACTGAACCACTCACGGGAAGTCCTGGTAAGAGATTTTATTGTTCTAATTTTGTGTTTATTTATTTGTTTTCGCTTATGTTATGAAGAAAATGCCCCATTATTTTGTGACCTGGTTTAATAACATAATATGTTGGCTATGTTAAATAAATATGTTATATAATAAACAATAAATCATTACTAAATATGGTCAGTTACACTTTACAGGTTAACACATGTTGGTAGGTTTCTCCTTCGTGACGCTAGGTGAAAGCACCTACCGATTTAATGTCTTGGCTGAGTGTGGGGTAACCGTCAGAACGTGTTCTTCCTACCCCTTCCGTGCACATAACACTTTATTTTAATAGAACTTGTCATATGTTCACTCCGGTTTAATTTCCATTTTAAATTACACAATTTAATTCACTAAAATAAATTGTATTCTTTTAAAGAACGTGTCAAATTAAAATCAATATTCGAGAGAAAATAAATCTCATGGAAACAAGAGAATAATAAAATGTATTATTTAATTTTGCGTGATAATTGAATCCAGCGTCTCTGTTTTAAGTAGGCTTATAAGTAAAACACGTTCGTAAAGGATTATCCACTGTCTTTTCGGAATATATTTTAGAGGTCCATGCTGCCTCCACCATCAGGTCGATGATGAGGGCAGTACGGACCTCTGAACCGTTGGTAAACTTCCATCAGACTGCACGGCGTTCCAACCCATATTCTCTGGGTTGAGAACATCAAGTTGTCATTACCGAAGGAAAGAAGGTAGTTGGAGAAGCATCGTCTGGAGGTGCGGGTATGAGGGCGACTGGTTTCTACGTTCCCCCTTACTGCCGAGTTTATTCGTATTCCGACTCAGGTGTATATTATTTCTGCATTTGCTAATCAAATGTTCTGGAACAAAATCTTTTATCAAATTTAAGATGAGATGATAAAGTTGCGTCATATTGTGATAAATTTGTATTTGTTTAAATCTTGTCAGTCTAATCACAATAAAATTCCTATTAAATATTAAAATATTACTATAATTAACATTTAAATATTTAAAAATATATTAAATGATGTTCTCTATCGAAATGTTCGATTTACATTAGATCATCACTTTTTACACGACATGTTTTAGTTCTAAAAGAACCATCTTCAGGTGTATAAAATTTATATAAACATTTCGATAGAGAACATCATTTAATATATTTTAAATATTTAAATGTTAATTATGGTAATATTTTAATATTTAATAGGAATTTTATTGTGATTAGACTGACAAGATTTAAACAAATACAAATTTAAGATATTTGAGAACAACGGTAACAAATCAGTTGAATTCTCTATGAAATTAAGAGCAGACTGAATTTGGGGATTGATTTTTACTTTCTGTTATGTGTGAGTGTAAAACTGAGTCTTTCATATTGATGTAACAACACTGACTGAAACTGTCTGAAAACATGTTGCGAAGGAGAATTTAATAGACAAGACCTGATAGAGAACTGAAGAAATATTCTTAACAAGGAACTTCATAAATTGATCTCCACTATATATTATTGCGATTATCAAGTCAAGGAGTCTGAAATGGGCGAAGTATGTAGCACACATTGTCCTTTCCATGATTATCGTAATTAGACAATAAAATAAAATGTTCTTTCTTGAATCAGGGAAATCATTTTGTAAATAATTTATTGAATCAGATCTTAAAATGCTTGTAGTCTCTCAGGCAGCCACAAATTCTCATTTTTAATGAAAAACTAGGCCTGTTCACTTTTCATCTGTCCTATTCTTACTGTTCATGAGAATTGATCTGGCGACGTTAAGATGCTGTATGAATGGAAGAATCACGTACTGACTCTGGATGGAAACTCTGAACGAAAGAGACCACGCTGAAGACAGAGATTTAGCTGGCAGGGAGATAATGAAACTGATCTTCTGGAAAACAGTGTTGGATGGTGGGAATTGAACGCTTTTGGCTCAAAACTGGGACCGGCGAAGTTCTGTTGTTCAACACGATAATGAGCCTTTGGGTTCTATTAAAGAAGGGTAATTTCTTCACTTGTTATTAACGTTCTAAAAACTCTGCTTCGTGGAGGTAATTTGTTAGAAGGGTAAGAATTATGATGCTGTCTCTTTATTTACTTCAGAAACCTCCCGCTATTTTATCTGCGGCAGGTGCAAATATTCCGATAATGGTATTGTGTTTGTATAAAGCCTATGTATTTATTAACCTATAGTCTCGCATTTTAAAAGAACATTTTTACTCATGATTAAACTGAACCAAAAGCTAATAAACGCCTGGGCAAAGCAGCAGCTTTAAAGGAGATGACTAGTCGGTTTTGAGTCTCGAATTCAAAACGTAGGGTGACAGGCCGAGGGTTACGTACCATAGAAATTCGTTTCTATTGTGTGAGGGGTGCACGGACACGCCAGAGGGTCGGATTCGCACGGTGGATAAGTACAAAGGGTCGCAAACTTAGCACCACACTTCGTTCTTGCTGGACACTGCGACACCGTTGTCATGTGTGTGCTTGTTTCGGAATCTGTATGACTGTCGAATTTGGTCTAGGCTTTGTGACTCTAACCTTTAGGTTTATCGTTAGCTTATCTATAGCCTATGTTGCATTATGGGACAAACTTAATGGAACAAAGACTTAAATCGTACAAAGAATGAATGGAAGTATAACAGGAAGAAATGCCATATCCAGGTGTCTTTTTAAAATTAAATGTAATTCCTAGATTATGCATAACATTTATGCGCTTATCTTATAAGGAAGTTTTGGTTGGTGATAATTTACTTCTAAGTTTTCTTGGACGTTTATGAATATACGTTGTTATGACCGTGTATTAGCAATGCTGATAAGGGGCCGATGGCCTTATGTCTGATATATCTATATGTTGGTTAGCTGACTAACATTTGCTGTAAACAGATTTTTGATCTCATGTGATATGATTAGGTGTCATTACTATTTTAGATTTTTCCATAGTTCTTGGCGGGCAAGCTTCTAGTCGTGTACAAATTCTATTTAAGTGCCTTTAAAACCATACAAACTGACTGCAAATCGGTTCCGATTGAAGTGATTTTGACTACTATAATTGTCTTAAGTATCTTCTACCTGCCCGGAAATTATTTAGTAGAATATCAGTGGTTAATACACGCCGTAGGCTTAGGTTTGATTCTATGGTAGAGTGAATAGGCACTTGAAGACGGGTACTGAAACTTAGTACATCAACCAGCGAAATTTCAAAACAAAATATCGCCTACGTATTATCATGTTTAAAGAACCCGGCCTGAGTTCAAAAATATTTTAAAATATTAAAACTATCTCTTATTGATATTAATCTTTGTCATACCGATGGAGAAGCCTATTGTTAATAAAATTATCATCCCTATAAATAATAATAATTTGAAGGGACGCGATTTACAAATTCTATATAGTGTAGTGCTCGTTTTATTTCTTCAAAAGAATTATTGGGATTTCAAAACACCTGGAATTTCAAAGACTCGTGGGTATATTGTGTAGTTTCTGGACATGAATGAATACAATGTATCCTTACTACAATAGAACGGAATGCTCCAGTATTATTTCGGTTGATTGTGGACAAGCAAATCCTGCTGTGACACAAATGCTGATTCCTTCCTAGACAATAGCACAAATCAAGAGACATTAGTGACCGTTACTTGGCAGAGCATAATAACGCAGTTCTGAGCTGTGTCACCTGACTAGGTCCCTTTCCACACACCTGTTCTGAGTCCCCTAGGTGATGCCGTGACCGCAGGCAGTCCAACAGTCCATTGACGCCGCAGACAGCGGGCCGCCCTGTCAGGGATGACAAATTCCTCTTCTTTAAGGGTGAGCGCGCGGTCCAGCAGCTAAGAATGTCGGCCACGCTCAACGCAAATAGTAGCAGTAGAATTAACAAAATACAAGCAATGTTTAGTCGTAATACCTGATCGTAAGAGATCAATTGGAAGACGCTATTAACTCGGTACAGTTTATTTTAAGAGAATCTCAGTTAAAGACTGCAGATAGTAACATCTTGAAGATTTCTGTCTTCTGGGTTGTTGCGCTATGTAGTCTGCGATCTCCCTGATGATGGAGGCAGTATGACCTCTGAAACGTTGGTAAACATCTACCAGACTACACAGCGCAACAACCCAGAAGACAGAAATCTTCATACTCTGATGACGGAGGCAGTATGACCTCTGAAACGTTGGTTAACATCTACCAGACTACACAGCGCAACAACCCAGAAGACAGAAATCTTCATACTCTGATGACGGAGGCAGTATGACCTCTGAAACGTTGGTTAACATCTACCAGACTACACAACGTAAAAACCCAGAAGACAGAAATCTTCATACTCATCGCCCTGATGATGGAGGCAGTATGACCTCTGAAACGTTGGTAAATATCGACCAGACTACACAGCGCAACAACCCAGAGGACAGAAATCTTCATACTCTGATGACGGAGGCAGTATGACCTCTGAAACGTTGGTTAACATCTACCAGACTACACAGCGCAACAACCCAGAAGACAGAAATCTTCATACTCAATCGCCCTGATGATGGAGGGAGTATAACCTCTGAGGCGTTGGTTAACATCGACCAGACTACACGGCGCAACAACCCAGAGGACAGAAATCTTCATACTCTGATGACGGAGGCAGTATGACCTCTGAAACGTTGGTAAATATCGACCAGCCTACACAGCGTAAAAACCCAGAAGACAGAAATCTTCATACTCATCGCCCTGATGATGGAGGCAGTATGACCTCTGAAACGTTGGTTAACATCTACCAGACTACACAGCGTAAAAACCCAGAAGACAGAAACCTTCATACTCATCGCCCTGATGATGGAGGCAGTATGACCTCTGAAACGTTGGTAAATATCGACCAGACTACACA
The DNA here is from genome assembly GCF_977971745.1 of Zootermopsis nevadensis. NCBI lineage: Eukaryota > Metazoa > Arthropoda > Insecta > Blattodea > Termopsidae > Zootermopsis > Zootermopsis nevadensis. Next base: position 4,672,888 of record NW_028259153.1, on the reverse strand, counting down.
GCGCAACAACCCAGAGGACAGAAATCTTCATACTCTGATGACGGAGGCAGTATGACCTCTGAAACGTTGGTTAACATCTACCAGACTACACAGCGCAACAACCCAGAAGACAGAAATCTTCATACTCAATCGCCCTGATGATGGAGGCAGTATAACCTCTGAAGCGTTGGTTAACATCGACCAGACTACACGGCGCAACAACCCAGAAGACAGAAATCTTCATACTCGCCGCCGTGAAAACCTCAAATCTTACAAAGTAACATTTTACTGTTACTCAAATTTTAATCCAGTTATTGTGTGGACATAGTTGAATCTTTATCCGACTTGTCAGCTGTTAATATTCTGCTTTTGGGGGCGATTAGGACATTCAACTGTTCATATTCGTTTATGAAGCTGTATGTTCCTTCAAGAAAATCTATCAGAGTTCTTGGTGCAGTGGCGTTCAATAAATTGCAATGCACTTGATATGGGTAAACTTCACATGAAAGCTAATAGTTGTTCTCGGAAGGAGTCGTTGATTTCACACTTAGGTACGTAAGGAACTGCTGTATGTTCTCCGATCCTTTATTTTGTTTCATTTTCTTTATATAATGTTTTAACAACCCGAGTAAACAAAAAATTGCTATGCTGTCAATCTTGATTAACCTAACAATAGAAACCGCCAAAACCTTTAACATATTTCTTTATGTTTCAAAGGCTTTAATACGTTTCTTTTTATTCGTAGGAACCCGTCTGTAATATAATGTCGGCTACGTTTTCAATGCAACAATGGTTCAAGTGCAAACAGAACATAATTTTATAAATAAAAAAATAGAAATATCGTAAGTTGCTTTCCACAACATATATCAAGTGAGCACATAAATGGGAGGTGATGTCCTAACACGTCTGTCCACATTTTTATATAAGGTATTTACAAAATACGAACCACGGTGGTCTAGCGGTTAGAACGCTGGCCTTGTAATCCTGGGGTCTCTGGTTCGATTCCCGGCGGTGCCCGAATTTATAACATATGTTGGGCAAGGCCGTGGTCTAGGCAACACGGAGTTTTCCTCCGGGGGCATCCCAACAATTACTCCATTCACACACAGAAGAAGGCAATGGCAAACCACTTCTGGATCATCTGCCAAGAACGTATATGAACAGGTCCCAGTCCGAGAAAAGGATGGAAGGATCCTGTTCATATGGACCTGGCGTCAGACAGAACACTAAATAAATAAATAGTCTAGCGGTTAGAACGCTGGCCTTGTAATCCTGGGGTCTCGGGTTCGATTCCCGGCGGTGCCCGAATTTATAACATGTGTTGGGCAAGGCCGTGGTCTAGGCAACACGGAGTTTTCCTCCGTGGCATCCCAACAATTACTCCATTCACACACAGAAGAAGGCAATGGCAAACCACTTCTGGATCATCTGCCAAGAACGTATATGAACAGGTCCCAGTCCGAGAAAAGGATGGAAGGATCCTGTTCATATGGACCTGTCCTCAGACAGAACACTAAATAAATAAATAGTCTAGCGGTTAGAACGCTGGCCTTGTAATCCTGGGGTCTCGGGTTCGATTCCCGGCGGTGCCCAAATTTATAACATGTGTTGGGCAAGGCCGTGGTCTAGGCAACACGGAGTTTTCCTCCGTGGCATCCCAACAATTACTCCATTCACACACAGAAGAAGGCAATGGCAAACCACTTCTGGATCATCTGCCAAGAACGTATATGAACAGGTCCCAGTCCGAGAAAAGGATGGAAGGATCCTGTTCATATGGACTTGTCGCCAGACAGAACACTAAATAAAAAAAAAATAACACGTGTAATAACCCCAGGACTAATAAGTTAGGCAAAATACTAAACATCTGGAAAAAGATTTTGAACATTCGCCATTGAAATCCCATTTATATGACCGAATTTAATACATCGCGTAAATCAGAAACAGACCCAACACGAGCTGAAGATTCTCGTGTATATTTGGGAATGAAACATCAAACCACGTATTTCTACAAGGCGGTTAGATAGTTCTGCAGCAAACTGTGTGATGATACGAAACTTTGTAGAGGTAGAGATGAGAACGGAGAATAACGAGTAGAACAGGTTTTCTGGGTTTCGTCGTCCTGATTTGCATCGCATTCACGTCACTGTGTAAGCTTGATCCTACAAGGAATCAAAGTGAACATGTGTTAAGGAATTCAAATAAATGTGTCACGCAACAATAAATTGCATTTATTCTTACGTGTTCGACTTTCAAATGGAATCACTAAGATTTTTGTGTATAACTTTAAAAGAAACTTGTTATTATGTAAGAGATGAAGCTACAGTAGACTGGAGAAGACTGCGTAATTAAGAACTTTATATACACTATTCATCATATGAGATAGGCGAAGATTTTAGTAAAATAAATACGAAATTTTTATCAAAAACTCTGAAAGAACACGAAGGAGTGAATGGGATTGATCTTGAAGAGACACAGCGACTGTGTAGTTATAACTACTTTCGTCTGGCTTAGGGCAGGGACCAGGAGTGGGGGTTACGTGCCCTCGGGTTCCATAAAATGCAAAGAATTTCTCGCGTAGCTGAGGTTCATATCTTTAGCTGGTTCACATTAGATATTAAAGGATGATATCTCATATCCCAGTTATTCTAATAATTTTTTCTTCACTCTGAGTATTATTAAGTTTACTTTTAATATTCTTGGCCGTATTATAGTTTCAACAAAACCAGTATTTTTTCCATTCTCTTTTATGTATTTGTCTTTCCTTTGTGACCGTCTGTCAGAGGCTAACATCTAGCGCAAATTCTCGTCATCATTTTCGGGCTCAAATTCTTTTGAAAAGGGACGCTAAATTATCGAGATCTCTAAAAAACACATAGGGGCACGAGCCGAATTTGACACAAAAAGTGAGCACGTAAGCATGCGTGCGTGTATGTGTATATATATGTATGTATGTATGTATGTATGTATGTATTTATGTATGCATGTATTTATGTATGCATGTATTTATGTATGCATGTATTTATGTATGTATGTATTTATGTATGCATGTATTTATGTATGCATGTATTTATGTATGCATGCATTTATGTATGCATGTATTTATGTATGCATGTATTTATGTATGTATGCATGTATTTATGTATGTATTTGTGTATATATGTATGTATTTATTATGTATGCATGTATTTATGTATGTATGTATTTGTGTATATATGTATGTATGAATGTATTATGTATGTATGTATTCATGTATGCATGTATTTATGTATGCATGTATTTATGTATGCATGTATTTATGTATGTATGTATTCATGTATACATGTATTTATGTATGCATGTATTTATGTATGTATGTATTTATGTATGCATGAATGTATTTATGTATGTATGTAAGTATGTATGTATGTATTTATGTGTGTATGTATGTATTTATGCATGTATTTATGTATGTATGCATGTATTTGTGTATATATGTATGTATTTGTGTATGTATGTATTATGTATGTATTTATGTAAGTATGTATTTATGTATGTATGTATTTGTGTGTATATATATGTATTTATGTATATATGTATGTATTTATGTATGTGTGTGCGTGTGCGTGCGTGAGTATGTGTACAGCGGCAACGAACTTCGCTTCTCGACCATTGTACTCTTTTACTGAACCCAATCTCGTATGAAATTTAGTCGTATTCCTTACACAACCCTGTTCCCCCCCTCCCCCTTCTATTCTATATTTTCCTGGCTTACTTCTTTCTTCGTCCTTTCTTCTGTTTGGCGTGGACTGAAATAGGTGAGACGGTGTGGGAAGGGGATTCGTTCCCTGTTACAGGATTTAGTCGGAAGTTCGAGTGACTGAGAATTCTTCAGAGAGGGGCGAGGGGGTGATACGGACAGGACACACGTACGTTCATACTGCTCAATCATTTTCACACATGAACGAGTGAGGCTTCACTTAGGCCAAATCAGGTCTTAGCACTGCACTGCGTAAGAAGACAAATGCAGTTGCTAAGTTGCAAAATAGAAAATAAATTAATATAAAAATAAAATAAATCACAGCGCTGTCACTTTTACTACACGTTTCCTGTGAAAACGTATATTATTAAGGTAAACCAAAATGAAGGAGTGTGAAATTTTTGGGGGATATAAGTGCATTAGGGAAGATAAAAGATACATTCAAAACCTTAGTTAGAAATATGAAGAGAAACGACCACGTTTGGAGATAAAATTAAAAGATAATATTAAAATTTAGTATAAAAAATTGCGTACACAGAGTCTTGATTCATCTGTCTGAGTCTACTGGCGTGATCTAGTGCAGTGGTATTCAACCTGGGGTACGCGTACCCCCGGGGATACGTGAAATTTAAAAAAAAATATATGTTATTTTATGATAAACACTGAATAATCAGTAATGTAATTTATTTAATTTATTTTAGATGTAGATTATATACTATGTATAACTTGAATTATACAGCAACAACTTTGGGGGTACGAAGTTGAAGAGAAATTATATCTGGGGGTACCGGAACATAAAAAAATGTTGAATACCATTAACTCATAAATGGCGGTAAATTTCTTCACTACCTGAGCTAATTTTCGGTTACAAACAATTAATCTGTTTTGTGGAGTTAATCAGTTAAGTTCTCCTACACGTAGAATTCTGAAGAAGTCTCAGTTTTTATAGGTCACAGAGTGAAATTCCATTTTCAAGAACAGAATACAACTATAATAAGATTTGAGGTTTTCATGGCCGTGAGTTCGATTAGAAACTGACCAATTTCTACTTTAAAAGGTGTTTCTTTCGGTTTCAAATCGAATTTCCTTCCTTCCTTCCTCTCTCTCAAAAATGAAATTCTGCAAAATAAAAACTCATATGAGATTAGGCACTTGAGAGGACGTTTTGGCGACAGGTTTCTGGGTCCAGGTGCCAGGCCGGGGCGAGCTACGGGCAGGCTTAGGATCAAACCAGGCACTGCTGAGACCATGCGCACGGAGGACAGAGAATGAGACGCTACACCTTGATCTCTATTCAAAAGAAACTTATAATGGCGAAGACAGGGGGGAAGGAACGTGAGCAATGGGGTGACTGGATACGACCTTCGACTCCTAATGCAGATCCATCAAGAGGGCAGGAACACGTTCTACGTTGAATTAAATAAAAGATTCAATATTGTTTCATGAAGGGATAATGCTCCACCATTTTTTGTAACTGCGTTCGGGTCTGTATTCTCTGCGAAATATCGATTAAGAATCAACAATTAAATAATACAACAAAAGGAAAGCTAGTCAGGGTCAACATGGGGAAATTGTCGGTCAACGGTAGGGAGTATCAAACACGTGAGAAAATACCACGGGAATCACATATCATTCTATGCCTCACACTGTCCTTCAAACAAAAGCAGGACTTGAAGCAAATAAAGGCTGCTATAGGCTGTTTAACTTGTCCTATTTGACAGCCAATATTATTTATTAATAACATTAATTATAGCCACGGTGGTCTAGCGGTTAGAACGCTGGCCTTGTACTCCTGGGGTCTCGGCTTCGATTCCCGGCGGTGCCCGAATTTATAACTTGTGTTGGGCAAGGCCGTGGTCTAGGCAACACGGAGTTTTCCTCCGGTGGCTTCCCCGGTTTCTCCGTGGCATCCCAACAATTACTCCATTCACACACAGAAGAAGGCAATGGCAAACCACTTCTGGATCATCTGCCAAGAACGTATATGAACAGGTCCCAGTCCGAGAAAAGGATGGAAGGATCCTGTTCATATGGACCTGTCCTCAGACAGAACACTAAATAAAACAAATTAACATTAATTAGCGTTGTAGTTATATGGATATTTTAAAAAAAAAAGTCATTAACGAAACACCTCGTATTGTTTTCTAAACGTATTTTCATTATCTTCGATGTATAACTTACACGTTTTGGGAGAACGAACAGACACCTAGCATTGGCTTTCCCATTAGGTAACAACCCTAATAATAATACGAAAAATAAATCTGGATAGTCTTAACATTATCCATTAATTCTGATTAATTATGTTCTCGTGGTACAACTATTACGTGATGCAAGTCTGTTCATACCTTCTTTTGTGTAAATTTGGTATTGGACAGCGAATTTTTTATTTGTTTCCTTAAGGTACAAACAATTTTTTTTTTTCAAAAATGGCCCATTATTTTAAAATATTATTTGTATAGGATGGGGCAGCGAGCATTTATTTTTTTAAAGAAAGACTAGTCGATCACAGTTCATTCAAATTTATTCAAATTAATATGATTTTAAAGAAGTGTTCCCTATTAGGGAATATTATAACAAAGTTACTTCTTAAAAATTAGAACCGTAGGAAGAACTCGATTCGTAATATTTTCCAATACACGTAGTATCAAGGCCGGTGACACTGTATTAATTTATTCAGAAATTCACTCTTCGAAAGTCGATGAACATCGATTGCGATTTGTTTTTATGGGGTTTACATGAAACGTAAAATGATTTAAACATTGCTTACATAATTTCAATCATAGAATTTCCAAAGAAATTAATACCACATCACCGGCCATGTTACTGCACATAATTCTTGATGGACCACATCTGACGGGTGTAATCATGAAGAAATAACATTTTTATAATGTTCCTCAATAGTTGCAAACACGTATTTAAATTTGAATTGCTCTCAATAAACTGTGGTCGACTAGCGTATCCTTACCGATCACTCTGTGTAATGTTTTTTACATTCTAAAATTGTATTTGAAACACTTGTCGAAACATCTGAGTTTAAACAACCGATAACCGATTCGGTCGAACCGACTTGAGAACATTTAACACATCTACTCAACTAAATTTTAAAGATTTTGAATCGAAGGGCTAATATTGTCAGCTTTAAATGCCTTGAAAAACAATTTCTAAGTTACGTGACATACCATAATTGCTACAGATAAGAACATTAACAGCCTGGCATATGGGCTTACATAAACCCCAATACTTTAAAGTTATTTATTAATTACTTAGAAATTAAAATAATTAAATATTCTCGGATAAGAAGGGGAGAGACCACTTTGAAGTCCTAAACGAAGACGGGGGATAATATTAAAAAATATTATATAGTTTTATTATACGAGGATGTCTACATTTTTTATTAGTAACACTTTCCTCTGTTTTAAATTTTATGAAACGCATTAAATTTCTTAAGTAACTTCGTGGTTATTCGGTTTCAAGAAAGACTCTAAGACATAGATTTAGTTAATGATGAAGATAATAAAGTAAGATGGTAAAGTTGCGTCATATTGTGATATAATAAGTATATATTAAATCTTGTCCGTCTAATCACAATAATTCTTATTAAATATTAAAATATTACAATAATTAACATTTAAAATATTTAAAATATTAAATGATGTTCTTATCGAAATATTCGATTTACATTAGACCATCATTTAATATTTTAAATATTTTAAATGTTAATTATTGTAATATTTTAATATTTAATAAGAAATATTGTGATTAGACGGACAAGATTTAATATATACTTAATATATAATAAAGTAAATTAAAATTTTGTATAATTTGTGACACAAATGACAATTCTTGTCAATGTGTGTCACCCCTACATAAGGGACGCAGGACGCAAGAGGGTCGCGCTGTGGTTAGGTTTTAGTTCAAGGGGATTTGCGTCACAATATTAAACCCTCCTTTGAGAGGCGACATAAGGGAGGATACAAGACACTTTATCTCACGCGAATGGCTGCCAACAATGTAGGCCAGGCCTATTGATGGTGAAGCTAGCATCTTCTTATTCAGCATCATAAAGAGAGATGACATTACGACAGAAACCTAAATTCCACGCAGAAATGCACAGCACTCGATCAGGACAGACTATCCCACGACTGAAGTTTCTTCGTTTTTGAATGACAGGTAGCCTATACAATCCCACATTATTACACCTTATGTTAGTAACAATAAAATATAGGGTTCTATGCTACTTGAAAGTTAAAGTTGTGTGATCTGATTTCTTATCTTCCGTGTATTATCAATGAGACCGTTAGGAACTTCGGTTATTCTTTTGTGGTCCACAAAGTCTCTCCAGTATCAACAGCACTTCACGTCCGATAAGTGTTTTTAGTTTGTAAATCAGGAAACAGTAAGATTAACTCATCAATTTATACAAGCATTGTCAGTAAATAGACTACGAAATTTAAGTGAGATTTCAGGTTCTCACGGATTGTTGCGCGTATAATCTGGTAGAAATTTGTTGACGTTTCAGAAGTGAGAAAACTAAGATAAATAACAAACCTTAAGACTTGAGGTTCTCACAGCGGTGAGTATGAAGATATCCGTCTTCTGGGTTGTTGCGCTGTGTAGTCTGGTCGATGTTAACCATGTTATTCATCGCCCTGATGACGGAGGCAGTATGACCTATGAAACGTTGGTTAACATCGACCAGACTACAAAGCGCAACAACCCAGAAGACAGAAATCTTCATACTCTGCTGACGGAGGCAGTATGACCTCTGAAACGTTGGTTAACATCAACCAGACTACACAGCGCAACAACCCAGAAGACAGAAATCTTCATACTCTGATGACGGAAGCAGTATGACCTCTGAAACGTTGGGTAACATCAACCAGACTACACAGCGCAACAACCCAGAAGACAGAAATCTTCATACTCATCGCCCTGATGATGGAGGCAGTATGACCTCTGAAACGTTGGTAAACATCTACCATACTACACAGCGCAACAACCCAGAAGACAGGAATCTTCATACTCATCGCCCTGATGACGGAGGCAGTATGACCTCCGAAACGTTGGTTAACATCGACCAGACTACACAGCGCAACAACCCAGAAGACAGAAATCTTCATACTCATCGCCCTGATGACGGAGGCAGCATGACCTCTGAAACGTTGATTAACATCGACCAGACTACACAGCGCAACAACCCAGAAGACATAAACCTTCATACTCATCGCCCTGATGACGGATGCAGTATGACCTCTGAAACGTTGGTTAACATCGACCAGACTACACAGCGCAACAACCCAGAAGACAGAAATCTTCATACTCTGATGACGGAGGCAGTATGACCTCTGAAACGTTGGTAAACATCGACCAGACTACACAGCGCAACAACCCAGAAGACGGATATCTTCAACAAACCCTAACTTTCCTCAGATTGCAATTAACTCCCACCTCATAAGTCATTTGCCTTGGTTCATTTATCGACGCCATTTCATCTGAAAATAGGAGGTACACCACATGAAATGTAGAATGGTGATTAGTCATGAATGAGAAATTAGAAATAATTTGAACAGATATTTGTCTCTGTTTGTTTCGAGGAAATATTCGGCATTTGGATTTCAGTGATAAAAGAAAACCACAAAAATTCTTTTCAGAGGGACTCCCGGATACAAAGTAAAAATGCTAACCATTAAATTGACTTCTTCTATGTCGTCTTATTTAAATGCTACACTCTGTGCTTTCTCACAGAAACGCACAATGCTAAGCAATCCTGCAATGAAACGTCTTAAATAAACGCTTTGTTTACATAACAGAGTTTCGTAAACACTGCCAGAAAAGATATTGTAATATGAAGTCATTACTATTGTAATATTTTTAAATCGAAATCACAGCTCTGGTTAGCCGAAACTACTTTCATAACCCCAAACTTCATAAACATTTCCAGCAACTTGAAGATCTCCGCAGCTGACAAGTTATTTTTTTTCTAAGTTCAAAGTTTGAGAATATCTTTAGCTTTACATTCACGTCTCTATATAACTGATACTGTAATATTATCTTGATTTTTAATAGAAAAATATAATTGTCCACAGCCATACACATTTTTCCCGTCGCCATAATTTGTTATTCTGTGATGCAGATTTAAAAAAGAATACAAGATTCGTGTCCCTACAAACCGAACGTTAGGTTTAGCGACGAATCGATTGAAAATGTGCAAAGAATGTTGTAACCATTTCTCCAACCAGTTCAGTTACGAAAGAAATCTTCCGAAATTTGTAATCGATTTGAGGTTATGTCAGGGTCGTTTATATCTTTTCAATGTGAATTATATCACATAAATAATTCATATCTTTATTATACCTTAAGGTTGGTTTTGATTTCTGGTTTAACAAAAGTTACGTTAATTGTATTAAAATTATAGAATAACTATTCTGTTTTCCTTATTCAGCAGCGCATTCATATTATGATACTATACATACACACAGCAAATATCATTCAGAACATAGCGTTTCCCTTCAGAGAGACCTCTGAAAAGCGAATAATGGAATCAAAGCACCACATTAGAATACACGCAAGCCGCGAGGGGCGTTATACGAGGGCCGGGTGACAGTTGAACTGAATTTGATCTCTTTGTTATGGTAAGTCAGTTAAATTATCAATATTCTGTGTTACAAGAACAGACTCCGTAATGTAGCCACAGCTCACAGCGACTGCAGCAGCCATGTTTGTTCGGGGCTTAAGAATGCCGACAATTTCAAATTAGTCGCAGTTTCTGTTTCGTAATTTCTCAAATGTTTTCTTGATTTCTATTTGTCTTCCTTTCTAATTTAATTCTTGGGGTCCGCAGTGGCTGTGCGGTCTGAGGCGTGGGTCTCGCGCCACTTGGTCGCTGGGACCGTGGGTTCGAATCCCACTCAAGCCATGGATGTTTTTCTGTGCTGTGCTGTCCTGTGTACAGGTAGAGGCCTTGCGACGGGCCGATCCCTCGTCCAAGGAGTCCTACCAAAATGTCTATAGATCAGAGCCAACGAAAAGTTGGGTACCGGAAAAATGTATAAACATTTTTAAACCGGGAATATATATAAATTTAAATCTTTTTCGATTTTATTTTCGTTTGTTTACTTCGTCCTTTTTTAAAATCATATATACAAACAAAACTGCTTACACTTTGAAGGACACTAAAACCAAACGCGTTTCGACATAAAGAGATCATCTTCAGTGACAAAACAAATTAATTCTTATAATACAAATCAAAAATGATTATGGTTTTCTACAGAGCATAAAATATATGTACATTACAGAACCATACTTAAGTAACACCTCACTGGACGTTGATTGCACAGGAGTTGGTATATTAAACTGAGCACTTAGCTTTTATGTCCACTGGCCTGATTGCCGTTGTTGGTCTACGGTGAGCCGTGGTTACGTCGTCTGTGCCTGTGAACTTCAACGATGTGTGGGCGTTGCTTAAATATGGTTTTGTAAAGTACGGACCTTTTATGCTCTGTAGAAAACCATAATATTTTTTGATTTGTATTATATAAATTAATTTCCTTTGCCACTGATGATGACGTATTGAGGTCAAAACGCTTTTGGCATTAATGTCCTTCAAAGTATAAACACTTTTGAAGATTTCCGTCTTCTGGGTTATTGTGCTGTGTAGTCTGGTCGATGTTAACCAACGTTTCAGAGGTCATACTGCCTCCGTCATCAGAGTATGAAGATTTCTGTCTTCTGGGTTGTTGCGCTGTGTATTCTGGTCGATGTTAACCAACGTTTCAGAGGTCATACTGCCTCAATCATCAGGGCGATAAGTATGATGATTTCTGTCTTCTGGGTTGTTGCGCTGTGTAGTCTGGTCGATGTTAACCAACATTTCAGAGGTCATACTGCCTCCGTCATCAGGGCGACGAAGGCAGTATGACCTCTGAAACGTTGGTTAACATCGACCAGACTACACAGCGCAACAACCCAGAAGACGGAAATCTTCATACTCACCGCTGTGAGAACCTCAAGTCTTACATAAACACTTTTGTTTGTATGCATGATTTATACTCCAATACACTACGGTATGCAAGATTTTAAAAGATTCGTTCTATTTCTATCTTTATCTTTGCCTTTCCCTTAAAATTCAGTAGACTTGCGTTCCTCTCAACATCTCGTGATGGATTACACTTTAAGAAAGTGTCATATTTTCCTACAAACTTCCCACAAAGCAAGTTGGGTAGCAATATTTCGATATAAACGACACTATCTCAGTATAACAATTACTCTCAATGCTAACGTATCATATTTATGTCGCAAAATAGGAAAATATTATTGCTCTGCGTTATAAAAAATTTTGGGACTCCTATTTATTTAGTATTTTCTGCTTAAGTTGGTTTAAACAGAAAGAATAGATGACTCCATTTCATGAGTTAGCAAGGGAGATCATTATCATTAAAACTATGGTAATTCATTAGAACCCTCACTTTGCCTGCTGCTGTTAGACTCGTTCAATAAATTAGCCTGCTGTTTCTGAAGAAACAGCTATAAAATGGAAAGTAGTCGCTCGTTAGCTGCTTTACTATGGTTATCTAAACGAAATACGGTAATTTACATTCTCTGAAGTCCTCCTTGAAAGAAAAGTCAGTACTTTTAAAATTCAATGTATTAGTTTCTATATAATTGCATATTTAAACTTACGATCCTGTTCTAATCCACTAACGTTTATCGTGATCTTTACAAAAACTACAGTGACATTTGAAATTAAGGTAAATTTAAGGTCTCAGAACATTATTAATAAATTTCCATTATAATTTACACAGTTTCACTCTCGACTCTCTGAAAGCTATTCTCTAATTTCGAGAAAGAATGTACGTATATTACGGCCATCACAGCTGAAGTCTAATGTTCTGCTGTCAGTGAATGTACCTGATACCGCAAGAAATTGACCATAATTTCACGAAAAATATTCTAAAATCTGCCTACTCAGTAAAAAGGTGTTCAAGGCTCCAGAACTGTCTGAATCCCTAGGACCGAGCTCAAAATGTATGTTCATGTCACTGGTGGGCCATAGATGTGTTTTTTTGCTGTCTTACGTATTTTTGTAACGTCGTATTATTCTGTTGGAGAAAAAATTGTTGAGTGTTATCAAACGACGTCTTTTTAATTATTCGTGTTATTTCCGTCTAATCACAATTGTATATAAATAAAATTATACATAAGATATTAAAACATCATTTACATATTTGGTACAACTTTTTACTTTGTATATAAATAAAATTATACATAAGATATTAAAAGTAAAAAGTTGTACCAAATATGTAAATGATATTTTAATATCTTAACTAACTAACTAACTAGATGGCTTACCGAACCCGAAGGTTCATCACCGAATTAACCAAAGCCCTCCACCGGACCCTGTCCTGGGCCAACAAAATCCAGTTTCCTTCAACTCCTATCTCGGATAGATCCCGCCTGAGATTATCCTCCCATCTACGTCTAGGTCTCCCCAGCGGTCTCTTCCCTTCAGGTTTCCCAACCAGTACCCGGTGCACACCTCTTGTCCCATCCATGCGCGCTACATGTCCCGCCCATCTCACTCTTCTCGACTTAATCACCCTCACAATACTGGGGGAGCAGTACAGATTTTTAAGCTCGTCATTGTGCAGTTTTCTCCACGCCCCATCGTCTTTTAATATCTTATGTATAATTTTATTTATATACAAAGTAAAAAGTTGTACCAAATATGTAAATGATATTTTAATATCTTATGTATAATTTTATTTATACACAAAGTAAAAAGTTCTACCAAATATGTAAATGATATTTTAATATCTTATGTATAATTTTATTTATACACAAAGTAAAAAGTTCTACCAAATATGTAAATGATATTTTAATATCTTATGTATAATTTTATTTATATACAAAGTAAAAAGTTGTACCAAATATGTAAATGATATTTTAATATCTTATGTATAATTTTATTTATATACAAAGTAAAAAGTTGTACCAAATTTGTAAATGATATTTTAATATCTTATGTATAATTTTATTTATATACAAAGTAAAAAGTTGTACCAAATATGTAAATGATATTTTAATATCTTATGTATAATTTTATTTATATACAATTGTGATTAGACTGAAAAAACACGAATAATTAAATTTTAATTCACAATATGACGCAATTATATCAACTTAAAAATCGTCTTGTTGATAGCGTCACTGCTTCGCACAATTTTTCGTCGAGGGAAACTTTACAGCTTAACGAAGAAAATCAAATCAAGAACTATGGCGTGTCTGAATAATGAACACTCGTGGAGATTCCTGGTAATTTAAAAAGAGATATTAAACCCGATATTGAAAAATCACTCATAAAAAAGCAGTGTCAGGTATCTCTAACATATATCACTTATAACTTATTTTGTTTAGAAGGAACTGATAATATTTAAACTTGTTTGCTATAGTAAGTTAGTAGTATTTTTAATAAAATATCCTACCGTTTAAATAAATTGTCCTCAGGCCCACCAGCAAAGGTGAATGTGGCATGAGATTTCAAAAATGTTGAGAAGGTCAGACCATTGTTTATCCTCATTTAGTGCAGTGCATTTTATAAAAGACGGCTTTTCCGTGTAAATGTACTACAATCAGTGTTTCTACACGTCATCATCGGAAAATATTTTCTCGTTGTCAGAACAAATGTAAGTGTAACGTACATAGAATCTGTGTTGATTGCAATCTTGGTGCAACTGATAATATAATTATAATTATTTAAAATTATATCATACGCTTCTGATGATACTGCTAATACCACAAATACTAACACTGCTACTAGTAGTAGTAGTGATAATAATTAAATTCAATTCATTATTATGTTTATGGCATTTAAAAGAACCTTACGAGCATGAACGAGATGTTTCGTAAGGAAAATTCATCAGCCATTTTTCATCGATGATCACTCGTTCAAGGAGTCCTATCAAATATCTAAATTAGATTAAGAAACCTCAGAAAGGATTCCCTATGCTCCACGTAGTAGATAGAAGAGTATAAGAAGAAGATAAATTCTTTATTATTAGTGCCAGAAGGCTAATTATAAATACAGCACAAGATAATAAATACAGGCAGTTAACAACAAAGAGGTTATAAAAAAATTACATAAATGTAGAGAACATTTATACATAAAGGAAAATTTCTATTGAATACATCAATATCTTTGTAATAATAATTAAAATAAATTAAATAAATTAGTATATATTAAATCTTGTCCGTCTAATCACAATAAATTCTTATTAAATATTAAAATATTACAATAATTAACATTTAAAATATTAAATGATGTTCTTTGTCGAAATATTCGATTTACATTAGACCATAATTTTTCATGTTTCACGACATGTTTCAGTTCCTAAAAGAACCATCCTCAGGGGTATATAATTATATAAAGCTTCAAAACGATAAATAATTCAAATACAATTTTCATACATTATGCTAGCGTGCATTTTTATTAGATTTTTACCAGATATCAAACGATGTTCTTTTTCAGATTTTTTATTCCATTTTTAATAACACACTCGATGTTGTTCTGTATATATACATCATGCTCAATGTGACTTTAGTGTGGGTGAACGTTTTGATGTTTTTATATCGGTCAGAAATGGTGTAGAGGAGTTACATCTGTCTGGAAGTATAAAGAACATCACTTAATATTTTAAATATTTTAAATGTTAATTATTGTAATATTTTAATATTTAATAAGAATTTATTGTAATTAGACGGACATGATTTAATATATACTTATTATATCACAATATGACGCAACTTTACCATCTTATAAATAAATTAGATAAAAATGAGAAGAAAATATGCAAAAAAGACAAGATACTAGATCAAAGAATTTATATAATTAGAATTATAACAGACAGTTAGACAATGGTAAAAAGAGGCGAAGAGAAAGGAGTATATATATATTATTAATATCCAATATATGTATAGCACGGTTATTGTATAATTAATAATAATAATTTTGTTTAATTTTAACCGTCTAATCACAATAAAATATTTTATTAAATATTAAAATATTATTATTACAATTAATATTTAACATTTAATATTAATATATTTTAAATATTTTAAATATTAAATGTTAATTGTAATAATAATATTTTAATATTTAATAAAATATTTTATTGTGATTAGACGGTTAAAATTAAACAATTATAATCATCACAATATGACGCAACATTATCATCTCAATAATAATTTCCTGATCTCATTTCATACAGCCAGGCATCAATGCACTGTTAGAAGACATAAGAGCGAATTCTGTGGCAATATGAACACGCATTTTTAAGCTGATTCCACACTTCCTGTTTCCTTCCAAGTCCTCACAGTCCAGCAAGCACTTGCGCCCTTGCAGTCAGTGGCTAGCCCACTGATCCGGGGGGGGGGGGGGGGGGCTGCTCGCTCCTATTACTGCGTTCGGCATTAAAGTTCTTTGCCCGCACCACTGTTACCTTAACAACGGTAACAATGCGGATCATCTTTTATTCTCAACTACCCGTAAACATTTTTCCTCTCTTTTCTCCA
This sequence comes from Zootermopsis nevadensis, assembly GCF_977971745.1. Lineage (NCBI taxonomy): Eukaryota > Metazoa > Arthropoda > Insecta > Blattodea > Termopsidae > Zootermopsis > Zootermopsis nevadensis. The sequence goes on along the minus strand of NW_028259153.1, from coordinate 4,656,603 downwards.
TCTCCCTCTTCGCTTTGGTAATGTTGATATATATTTCTTTCTTTGTAGTGCATGTGTGTAAGAAAGAAAATCTCCTCTGCCCTCCTCTCACCCCACTACACTTCAATTGCCATGAAATCCATTCACCAAGATACAGCAAGCTTATTTCAATCTCTTTTTCTACCTCGCTTCCAGTGAATGGACACTTGTTAGCCCTCAGAGGACCAGGGTGAGAGAGAAAACACCCCCAAACTTTGCCCCATTCCCTTCCCAGAGTACAAGCTAACAGAAAAAGGAATGTAGATCTTTATAAGGTCTTTCGGTTTATTTTTAGATTTAAAGATTCATATAAGGCACAGGTTAGCAAACTGTGGCTCGAGGGTTCTATTGGCTAAAACACTACGATGCTCTAAAACAGTGGTATTCAACATTTTTTGTACGCGTACCCCCTGATATAATTTCTCTTCAACTTTGTACCCCCAAAGTTATTGGTGTATAATTCAAGTTATACATAGTATATAATCTACATCTAAAATAAATTAAATAAATTACATTACTGATTATTCAGTGTTTATCATAAAATAATATATATATTTTTTAAATTTCACGTACCTCCTAAGATGTCTTCGCGTACCCCCAGACATAATTTCTCTTCAACTTTGTACCCCAAAAGTAGTTGGTGTATAATTCAAGTTATACATAGTATATAATCTACATCTAAAATAAATTAAATAAATTACATTACTGATTATTCAGTGTTTATCATAAAATAATATATATATTTTTTAAATTTCACGTACCTCCTAAGATGTCTTCGCGTACCCCCAGATATAATTTCTCTTCAACTTTGTACCCCAAAAGTAGTTGGTGTATAATTCAAGTTATACATAGTATATAATCTACATCTAAAATAAATTAAATAAATTAAATTACTGATTATTCAGTGTTTGTCATAAAATAATACATTTTTTTTAAAATTTCACGTACCCCCTAAGATGTCTTCGCGTACCCCCAGATATAATTTCTCTTCAATTTTGTACCCTTAAAGTTATTGGTGTATAATTCAAGTTATGCATAGTATATAATCTACATCTAAAATAAATTAAATAAATTACATTACTGATTATTCAGTGTTTATCATAAAATAATATATATATTTTTTAAATTTCACGTACCTCCTAAGATGTCTTCGCGTACCCCCAGATATAATTTCTCTTCAATTTTGTACCCCCAAAGTTGTTGGTGTATAATTCAAGTTATACATAGTATATAATCTACATCTAAAATAAATTAAATAAATTACATTACTGATTATTCAGTGTTTGTCATAAAATAACATATATTTTTTTTAAATTTCACGTACCCCCTAAGATGTCTTCGCGTACCCCCGGGGGTACGCGTACAACAGGTTTGTTTACCACTGCTCTACAATATAAACCAATTGCATAAATCAGAATTATTTGATTTGTTGAGAAGCTGTTGATTGTTCAAGTCGTCAAGAAATGTTTTGCCTTTTATGGAACTCTGAAATTCTTTACCGTGTTCACGAGCATTTGGAACAACAAAAACACATTTCCCTTTAGCTTTAATGGATTAGGTCCTCTGACATTTTTCATTGCAGAATAAGTCCAAAACTAATGTACCCGTTTGTATGAAGGCCCACCTAAGGAAATCTTTACTTGTAGAATATAAAAATACGATAAGATATCATCAATCTGTCGCTTGTAAAACGAGGACCTGTAATCAGGCCTTAATAACTTAAGTGGTATATAATTCAGACTTATTTTAATCAGTCAGCAAGAAACGTAGTCCTGGTACACGCCACTTAGCGCTTGGGGGGAGAGTCGCATAGCTCCTACTCATTCTTAACCTCGGCACTAGATGGGGGTGAGTGGTCAGTATCACGCCCCGGCCTCGCTTTAGTCCCAGGAAATGACCCCGGTACCCACTGGATAGAAGGCTGGGTGGGTCCCAGATTTCTTACGCAGCAGCCCTGAGGATGAGAGCAGAGATTGCTCTCGAAACGTTGGCAGAAGAAATAGTTTATTCACCATTCAGCCACCTGACACGGCTCGTAACGCGAGAGTCTTTCATCAAGGTCTAGTATACTTTAACAAAAATTTAATTATAACTGAACTGTTGAAAATGTAACTAAAATATGTTTGTAAATTATTAGGGCGCTGGGTTAGAAAAGATCTTACATGAAGCGCCAAAGATGTCTCTCATACACAGACGAATCACGTAGAGTGAAATGAATAAACTTATATTTGAGAAATTATAACATTTATGAATACATTTAAGTCGTGTCTTGATAACGCGGTTTTATTGTGCAGAATGTAACATTTAAGAGTCAGGAAAACTGCACAGTGTATAAACATAAACTGTACAGCAGTTTTCATTGTGTACATGCGGACCACAACGAAGGAATTCGGAGACGAAGTCGGAGGAAAATCTCTCTGTAATCAGAATCTGTTATTTACGTGGATTTAAGTAGGCCTGCAAGCAAACTATTTCTCTAAGTAAAACAGTTTTTTTTTCAGAAAAAAATACCAGAATCTTTGGACGTGAAACGTGAACATTTATTTTATAGAATTAGAGAATAAAGACTAGAGAAGTTTTTGAAAAGGCAGTAAATATAAACCACATATAAATAATATAAAATATATATCAAACACACAGTTTTAAGATCACAAATAAATATATTTGTTATTCTTTCCTGACATAACTTTTATATTTGAATAAGAAATTAATTTAAGAAAACAATTTTTACATTATTTCCGTCATAAGTCTTCTCGTTTTACAGACGGTTTTTGTCTGAGCTCTGATAAAAGCTACCCTAAATAAGCTATAAATAAATATTTTTTTAATTTTACAATAAATATCTTTATGCTTCTATAATAAAGGATTATACTCTGATTGTTGCATATATTAGTCTAAAATTGCATTTATAAAATATCACTGCATGTAATTCGCTCATTCTGACATTGAACGCAACTGATTTGCAGTTACACAATTAAAAGAATATTGGCCATCCCTGATACATGTTTAAGGATCGCTGATGTCGGTCTCCTGGGGGTGGATTTTGGTTACTGACGAAAGCATTAGAATTAAAAGGAATACAATGTAACCAGAAACAAGTTGGAAAAGATAAAGAAGGCCTATATTTATCTCTATGGCATGAGTACAGTGGGATAATGTTACATTGTTAGAAGTGAGTCGAGAGAGAAAATCCGATTCCCTCGGTGGAAACACCGTCTCGTACCAACATATACCCACATTTCCCCACACCCTCTTCAAAATCGGTTTTTATAGAAACGAAACAAGTTTTCCGAAGCAAACTGGTAACTGAATGAATCTATTCTTATATGGAGCCAGAGTTTCTTTTGTTGGTATTGTCGTTTCTTACGTCTGTCCCAGCTGTTTGTATCTCTCTGTGTGTGTTGGACGAAGAATACCAAGACAAAATGACAGGATCGAATCTTGTTTCTCTCTTTTCTCCTGTAGTAAAATGCCACCCGCCCTCAGAGCGACTACGGCGTCTTATCGGAAAATCTGATTTTGATATCGACAAATTAGTCACCGGCAGCTGCTAAGTTTCCAGACTTATCTGGCATTTGGTTTGAGCAGAAGAGGCTCTGTTATTGGCCACATCAGTTATGGACCTTCACATCGACGAATTCAATCACGTTAATTAATTACAAATTAACCTAAAATCCCAGAACGAGAATGTAGGGTAATCATATAGGATTTATAATCAATAAAATCTTCTCGGGCAATCAGCCGCGTTAACTGGTTACTGTAGTAAACCGACGTTTCGGGAACAAGCTCTGTCCCCATCTTCAGGGTTCTGATGTGACAAAGTTTGTTCTCGAAACGTCGGATTACTACGGTAATCAGTTAACGCGGCTGATTGTCCGAGAAGATTTTATTGATTAGGGTAATCATATATGATTTATAATGAATAAAATCTTCTCGGGCAATCAGCCGCGTTAACTGGTTACTGTAGTAAACCGACGTTTCGGGAACAAGCTCTGTCCCCATCTTCAGGGTTCTGATATGACAAAGTTTGTTCTCGAAACGTCGGATTACTACGGTAACCAGTTAACGCGGCTGATTGTCCGAGAAGATTTTATTGATTAGGGTAATCATATAGGATTTATAATGAATAAAATCTTCTCGGGCAATCAGACGCGTTAACTGGTTACTGTAGTAAACCGACGTTTCGGGAACAAGCTCTGTCCCCATCTTCAGGGTTCTGATGTGATAAAGTTTGTTCTCGAAACGTCGGATTACTACGGTAACCAGTTAACGCGGCTGATTTTCCGAGAAGATTTTATTGATTTGGGTAATCATATTTCTGCACAAATGTGAAGAGCATATAGATTTTTGGAGGTTAGTTTGTTGACCATTTTACTGTATCGATGAATTAAAATATAACCAGTAACATTATTACCAGACTCAAATCAAAGCAAAGAAGAAAATTTGAAAGGAAGAAATCTGTTAGGAATATGCCTAAATATGAATATGTAAGAAAGTATGACGTGGACGACGGGATAAGTCTTCAAGTTAAATGTATAAGAAAGAACATAATAGTAGCTACAAGTTTAATATTGCAAAAGGAGAAAAATTATTTAAATTATGTATTCTCAGAATATTAGTAACACCATTCGACTACACGTTTGACTTGAAAATGTTTATAGTTTCCTGCTAACTGCTCAGGGTCGCTTTTAAAAGAAGTGGCCATTGGTTTCAGACTAATGTTTTCACATGGACAGTTATATGTGACTTTCTAAACAGATGGCTTACGTAGGCTATAATGGAGCCCACAAGAACCTAACAACTATTTTATAAATAATATGGCTGTCTTATGGGTTATTGCACCGTGTATTCTGGTAGAAGTTTACATACGTTTCGGCGATACTTACTGCATCCATCATCTGGGCGATGAGCATCTCCCTGATGATGGAGGTAACAAGGACCTCTGAAACATCCTACTTTTTATGAAAAAGATATATGTTGAATTTTCATAACACGTAAAACATGGCTGCCTTCAGAAGACAAAGAACGAGTGTTCAACAGTAGTTTTCTTGTGTTGTGAAGAACAGTTAAAGTTAATATTTTCGTGTGTTAAGATTGTTGTTAAAAGACTGTACATATACATTCTTATAGGACCTAACTGCTATTTAAATTCATACAGTAGAAATGGGTAAATATACTGCAGGAGACACTGCAGAGACAATGTTCATAGGTTTAGGGGTAATAAATTGTATCTTGTGATAACAAACAATAGGCCTACATAAGATATTACCAGGTCTATTACAAACTTTCGAGCTAGAGAGACTGATATAAAAATGTAAATATTATGTCTGATTTCCCAAGGAGTGCTGAATAAAATACACCATAGTTAGAACCTTTTAGAGTTATATATTGAAATATATTGTCTAATTACGGAATAGTGGTTTGAAGCTTCAGGTAAATGTTAAGAGCGAAAGTTCCCATCAACCACAGGCAGCAATTCTCTATGACAGTTACGTCATTTATATTTCCAGATGCACGGCAATGTATGTATTGTTTTAGTCATGATTGTATAACTACTGTAATTAATCAGAAACATTTATTATAACAAGACGACAACAAAGAACATTTTGTTAACGAAGGTGTACAATGTTGTCAGAGACGAAGGCATAATAATATACAAATAAAGCGAAAAACCAAAATAATAAGTGATTGCAAATCAAGAAATGGCGTTACATCACACGTTGATGAACACTAAGTAAGATGGTAAAGTTGCGTCATATTGTGATATAATAAATTCTTATTAAATATTAAAATATTACAATAATTAACTTTTAAAATATTTAAAATATTAAATGATGTTCTTTATACTTCCAGACAGATATAACTGCTCTACACAATTTCTGACCGATATAAAAACAACAAAACGCTCACCCACACTAAAGTCACATTGAGCATGATGTATATACACAGAACAACATCAAGTGTGTTATTAAAAATGGAATAAAAAATCTGAAAAAGAACATCGTTTGATATTTAGTAAAAATCTAATAAAAATGCAGGCTAGCATAATGTATGAAAATTGTATTTGAATTATTTATCGTTTTGAAGCTTTATATAATTATATGCACCTAAGGATGGTGCTTTTAGGAACTGAAACATGTCGTGAAACATGAAAAATGATGGTCTAATGTAAATCGAATATTTCGATAAAGAACATCATTTAATATTTTAAATATTTTAAATGTTAATTATTGTAATATTTTAATATTTAATAAGAATTATTGTGATTAGACGGACAAGATTTAATTAAATAATACCTAAGATTGCAGTAAGTAGCGAACCATTTATCAGCTGTTGATCTTTGTTACATCACGTATGTTGCAGTAAATTTTGTTGTAAAACTTAATTTTAAATTTGAATTTCTCTTGTTCTTAGACATGGGTTTATATCACCATTTGGGATAGTTAGTATAATGACGTAGTAACATTTATATAATTCACGTTTAGGCACGAATCCCTATGAGCACACAAATATCCAGGAAGTTAAATTGGCTTATTCTTTACCTGAACAATCTTACAATTCTTTCCCATCGACTTGCTGAGATCGGACTGGCTACCAAACGTGGTAGCTCTGTACACCACAAAGCCTTCATCAGTACGATGAATCATGTATAATCAGTAGAATGTGCGATCATTTATCAGTATGAATGTGTAAGATATGTCGAATCATCCTAGTCAATAGGTCTCTTGATCTTTTATACTTTAAAGTTTTATTTAGTTTTGCTTTCGTATTTCTCACTGCCTGGAGCTGTTTCCCGTGTACCGTCTGCATTACGCTTTCCTGATGGTTATATAAGTCTTTTAGGTTTATAATTCTTTTATCCATACTAACCGACATACGAGGTGCGATCGGAAAGTTTCAAGACTGTGTCAATAGAGGGCGAACCGGACGTAGTACGAGCTTCTGCCGCTAGGGGGTGCGGCCTACATTCATAGTGAATCAGTGTGCCAGCCGGCATCATCGAATTAGCATTTGTTTCTTAGTTACGGGCGTTTTGGTAGTGCATTACACCCACCCTCCTGCGATTTCGGAATGGCGTGTGCATCAAATTTTGCCAAAGACTCGCCAAAACGGCTACGGAAACCTACGAAATGCTAAAGCAAGCATTTGGGGAGTCCGCAATGGGTCGTGCACAAACTTTTGTGTGGCATTCACGTTTTAAAAATGGCCGAACCTCTGTCGATGATGACGAGCGTTCTGGACGACCATCTTCGAGCACAACGCCCGAAAATGTTACGAAGATTCGGCAGGCCATTCACGAAGATCGACGTCGTACCATCAACGACTTGTGCGACATTGTTGGGATAGGCTATGAGACCTGTCAGCTGATTATTAGGCGTCAGAATGTCGTAATCAACAAAGAAATTATGTAGAAATATTTCATGTTTCAAGTAAAGTGAATAAAAATTTCCTTGGATATATCTATCGTCTAGTAAATACAAAACGTAAAACGACGTTTCGGAGATGGGACTCTATCTCCGTCTTCAGGTTCCTACACAGTTGGGCCCACTAGATAGAGCTAATCCCTATCTCCCAACTGTGTAGGAACCTGAAGACGGAGATAGAGTCCCATCTCCGAAACGTCGTTTTACGTTTTATATTTACTAGACGATGGATAATATCCAAGGAAATTTTTATTCAATTGACTCTTCACCATCGTCAAGAAGTTTTAGATTTGATATGTTTCAAGTAGTTGAATGTGTGCATTTGACAAATCGTGTATTTGCAACACGTTTATGCATTACTATATAGCTTATTACTGCCTCAGGACTGAGATTTTTAAACATGCCGTCGTGAGAACCTTATATCTAACTTTGTATTAACAGATTTCACAAATATATTATTTGTTGGAGACGACAGGTCCTTCAGAAATATTGATGACCACCAAAAAGACTTGAAATTTCTTTCAAGAATTTCTGTTACATATAAAAGTAAGACTTTTTTATTGGAAATTTTACTAAATAAAGAAAAATCGGTCACCTGTGAGAGTTCTGATGTACTAAACTCTCGACATAGTTATCACAGACATTTACTGAATGCCAGTAGTTGGTATGACGCAACTCGATAACCCAAGTCATTCACTGCTCGTTTCTCTTGTTGAAAATGCTTCATTTGTGTTCCTTAGATCCTTTATCCTGAAAGCTGTAATATCCGCGTAGCATTGCCAGCAATAGTGGAAACCCCTCTGTGATAGACAGACAGACAGAGCACTTTTCAATTCTCGACAAGTGCAACTGACACTCCATTTGACGATATATACCTCATTAATGGGAATGATTGAATATATTCACACGGAAATCTGATAAGAGTCCATTCTCTCTCGGTGCCATTGAGACGTAGTGATGGATTTTCTTGTACTCAGTCAGCAATACTCCACAGCGTCGCGGATGCTGAAGGGATGGTGATGGAGGGTGGGTTCCACCAGTAGGGGGCGCAGTAAAGAGGAAAACTAGGGGCGCTTAGAGATGATGGAGTGTCCGGCCTTCGACAGGAAACAAAACTGTGTGAAGAGTGTGTATTTGTATAGGAGGAAATGTCTAATGTTTGTGTAAATACACAAAAGAGACTGGTTGTTGGGATGACGCTGGCGAAATTAGAACAGAGGGTTTTGTCACGGTGACAAGTCTTGGAGAAGCAGAGGAATATGTTAAACGGGTGCAGGACGGAGGGACAGACCACGCGGATAAAGATAGGATTCAGCAATAGCTAATTAATTCATCTACAAGGAACGACCTTTATACTATTTATTTTTTTAGTGTTCTGTCTGACGACAGGTCCATATGAACAGGATCCTTCCATCCTTTTCTCGGACTGGGACCTGTTCATATACGTTCTTGGCAGATGATCCAGAAGTGGTTTGCCATTGCCTTCTTCTGTGTGTGAATGGAGTAATTGTTGGGATGCCGCGGAGAAACCGGGGAAGCCCCCGGAGGAAAACTCCGTGTTGCCTAGACCACGGCCTTGCCCAACACAAGTTATAAATTCGGGCACCGCCGGGAATCGAACCCGAGACCCCAGGATTACAAGGCCAGCATTCTAACCGCTAGACCACCGTGGCGGTCCTTTATACTATATAAAACTGTAAATTGGTGGTTTCATTATGGTCTAAATATAAAAAAAGAACCTAGTACTAAAATAACAGAGTTCTAGGACTCATGTTGTTCCTCTGGGAAACAGAATACAGAAAAGGCTGTTACACCCAGTAAAGGTTTAGACAGATGTCATTTCTATGGGAAACAACACTTTTAACATTGGCAGGTACCATGGTAACAACAGCTAACTTCTTTCAAAAACTAGGCTCATGTGGTTTTGCTAATGACGTCTTCATTTAAAAAATAAGGAAATATTTCAGTAATAGCTGTAATATTTTTAAATTAATTAGAATGTTATGGGCACGATTTGACGCACGTATAAACTTTAGTTATGAAACATTGGGGAAGAACGCCACTTCGGACACTTGAGACAATATGAAAAAAATATTATTAAAAATTCGTACTGAATGTTGAAATAGTCTCCAAAAATTTTTCCCCGGACCTCCTGAAAAGTTCTCAATATCTGAAGGACCTCTTAATATTCTGTCTGGCTGCTGTCTAACACCTGTAATGTGCAGCCTGGATATTAAATATGAGACTGTAGTTGTTTGTAACGGACATTAAATTATTTATGCCATAATTTTTCTGTCATAACGTTTTCTTGTAATAATTTTGTTTTATGATACTTTTGTTCTCCAATTTAATTCAATGATAACTGGAGACTACGTTTTAGGATCTTCTCAAACAGGTTATAAGAGATTAGGCTGTTTTATGGAATAAATTACATCGTTCCATTCGTGTTACTGTTTCATATGAGAAACATTTTCTGGCAAGCATTAGAGGATTCTTACACACAAACACGTTTTACATAAAGGCATATATATTAACACCACAATAAATGTGTATAAATGGCCATATAATAATTAGTCTGTAAAAACATTGATTTGGCGTGAAGTACATCGAAATTCTCTGATATTTTTCTTATGACGAGAAAGTCGATTGCTATCAGAAAAAAAAATAGACTTGGTTCAATTTTGCTCTAAGTTGTCATGTTAGTGAAAGACTTGAATCAGTTCCGTAATGTAAAACGAAAGAGAGAATCCTAGTTTTGATTGTGTCTGTGTGGTATTGTTTGCTTGGAGGCGGCATGAAGGATGATTCAACCCTCCAACGCCCAACGCTAGTCGAATATCCTTGTAAAAACCGCAATGGGCGTGGTCAGCTGATATTATTCTGCGTGTCACAATTCTTCATTTGTTGTTATTAGACTTGTCTTACTAACAACGTCATAATGAGGTTAATGACGTGTTTGTGGTTTGTTTGTTTACCTACGACTGATGTATTGTGACGTTACTCGCGAAGTGACTAACCAATGTCATTTTAACGATAAGTATAATGCTTTGGATACCTAGAACAGCTTACACGACGAGTATATTGTCTGTCGTATTTTTATTTTTACAATAAGATGAATTCAATTGAAGCTTTATCGTTATTACTTTTTAATTTTTGAGAAAGAATATGCCATCTGGAAATCCACAGGCAATCAGAAAGAGCTCGTAACTTCCTCAGTGACATTGATTTGTTGGACAAGGTTACAAAGAACAGCAAGGAAAGTTCTCGAGGAGTAAATACAGATAAAGCTACAGAAAAATATATGAAGATTAGCAGAGTGCCCTTGGTGTGGCTGCGAGGAAATCTGTTCCGAATCATAGGCCTGATCATCTGATACGTATCGTTGAATATCACAACAAATTATTATAAATAAACCTATTTATTGTGTAAGACTTGAGGTTCTCACAGCGGTGAGTATGAAGATTTCATCGCCCTGATGACGGAGGCAGTATGACCTCTGAAACGTTGGTTAACATCGACCAGACTACACAGCGCAACAACCCAGAAGACAGAAATCTTCATACTCTGATGACGGAGGCAGTATGACCTCTGAAACGTTGGTTAACATCGACCAGATTACACAGCGCAACAACCCAGAAGACAGAAATCTTCATACTCTGATGACGGAGGCAGTATGACCTCTGAAACGTTCGTTAACATCGACCAGACTACACAGCGCAACAACCCAGAAGACGGAAATCTTCAAACCTATTTATTGTTTCATTATCATAGTAATTATTTTCAAAGTATTTCGTCAAGATTTTACTTATTAATTCTGTATGAATATAAGTAGAAGTTCGGTCCATTCTTCCTCCTTAAGTTTATTTCAAAATAAGTTTCTTGAATTCTGAAATGTATTATACGGCGGCAAACTTACAAAATAAATTATATTTATTTGTGTGTGTGTGTATTCCTAAAGAAGCTTCGTTTACGAAATTAAATATCACTATTTATAAAGAGAGAAGAACATGTTTTGAATAAAAGTATATTTACAATTTTAATAATGATTCTTCATGTTATTGTCACGCCTAGTGAAAATTAATTTCATTTTATCCTTAGTAGTGGAAGAACGTTCTTAGCATATTTCACAACCGGAAAGAAGGACGAGTTCCAGTTTTTGGGTGTCATTGGTTCCCCTGGCCACCCCCTTTCAGGTGAGCTTCAAAGAAACAGCAGCCAAAGTAGATGGTTCTCTTCTGGGTTGCAGCGACATAAGAATCTAAAAATACAACAATTAATGTATTTCTGGTCATAATACAAGAAAAAGGAAAAGATGGCGTGATACACTATTTGAAACTGGGTCATCTTACTAATCCACAAAAGACTAGTTTTCTGGAAAAAGAATGTTTACGTCCAATCCCAGAACCCCCTCCAATCCTGCTCGATTTTCTTCCCGGAGTCTCCGCTCCGGAAGATTGGACGATAAGACAGAAAAGAAAAGATTCCCTTCAACAAAGCAGCCGAATCTACGGCTCAACTTAACAATTATATTAAATTAAATAATTTCCTTGAAATAGCTTTTATTATATTGAATGTAATTTAGGATTAATTAAAGATTAAAATATGCAAAACAACAATTTTGTCTGTTGTTTTGTATGGGTGCGAAACATGGTCTCTCACTCAGAGGGAGGGACACATATTGCAGGTGTTTGAGAATCGGGTGTTGAGTAGGATATTTGGGCCTAGGAGAAAAGACGATGGGGCGTGGAGAAAATTACATAATGATGAGCTTAAAAATTTGTACTCCTCCCCCAATATTGTCAGGGTGATTAAGTCGAGAAGAATGAGATGGGCGGGGAATGTAGCGCGCATGGATGGGACAAGAGGTGTGCACCAAGTATTGGTTGGGAAGCCTGAGGGGAAGAGACCGCTGGGGAAACCTAGACATAGATGGAAGGATAATCTCAGGCGAGATCTATGGGAGATAGGAGTTGAAAGAGATTGGATTTTGCTAGCCCAGGACAGAGACAGGTGGAGGGCTTTGGTTAATTCGGTGAAGAACCTTTGAGTTCCCAAAGCCAGGGGTTCTCAACCTTTTTCGCTGGCGTACCACTAATTGTAATTTAACACATTAAATATACCACTAACTAAATGCGTTCAGGGAGAAACTTATTTATGTTAATATTATCTTTTTATTTTCTTACTTAGTTCAAGTAATACTTAACATTGGCTCGAGTACCACCAGTAGTACGCATACCATATGTTTGGAAAAGCTGCCATAAGCAATCTAGTTAGTTATAATTAATTATAAATTAATGTTTCGACTGTCTTTTCGAACATAAGTGATAATGATTATTATTAGGTCGCTAAGATTAAGGAAATATACATTAATGTGACTCCCTTTTTTAATGCAAAATTGAAATTAAGAATAACAGGCTATAATAAATAATTTTATGTTAAATTTAACTATGTTTTAACTGGCTATTTATAAAATATATAAAATTAAATTTAGAATGCAGTAAACAACATTTGCTGTCAAAATTTTAATTACTAAAATATCAAATCTACAAATTTATTTTCTAGAATTCTAATTCTATATTATTAATTTTAGCCGTGCGTTTATCAAAGGAACCTTAAGATAAAATCTAAAATGATACGACCCTGATAACCTGTTCGGTTATAAGCTTCCGAGAATAAAATAGATCGGTTTATAAATCCGTAGGCCCCCGGCTTCAGGGAGCACACGGACTTGTTTACAATCTGCACCATGTGGCTGCTATGGGGATCGGTCACCTTAACAGGTTCCCTCGCCCGCCCGGGGTAGGCAAAGCACCACCGAGCTGATGTATGTATTCATCCGCTCTTAATGATACGAGCATGGCCGAGCTGCAGAATAGGCCGTGTCACCGCCAGACATGTGCATTCAGTGGTGCGTGAATACCGCGAGGGCTATCCACTCACATATGCCTTTGTGTGCCCTGGATACATTGTATGAGGAACCATCGAGCACAGTACAGCTCCCGCTGAGCGACCCGTCCGCAAAACACCAGTGGCGTGCAGTATAGGCTACCGCGGAGCGAAATCCTTCTTGAGAACGTGACAGTCGCTCAACTGGTCAAGATATTTCCTTCCTATTTTTACACCTGAATTCCATTGTCACGTTCACAACGGCCAGTCGCTGGTCCATATCCTAATCCAGTTTAATTCCGCCTACAACCTTGGGCCCGTATCCTATTTCCTTTCGATTCATTTTAATATTATCATTCCATGTACGACTAGGTATGTTAAATGTTCATTTTCCTTGACTCAAAATTAGTATGTATTTCTCATCTGCGAAGATCAACTTCTCGATATGCCTTATTTTAGTAAATATGTTTCTTAGCTACTCCTAACAGGTACGAAGTAGATTAATTTGTGCCTTTGGGTAAAGCATGTTGCCATATATGGAAAAATGGATATAAATTTGCACGTGTTTTTAACATTGAAACTAGATTGAGGTTCGTGGTTAACTTTGAGATCCAGAAAGGAAATACCCCCTCCCCCACAGGACTCAGGAGATTAGGAGCCACAGAGCTGGTCTGGACATTTTTGCGAACCACAGTTTTTTAGCCGATAGGGGACCGGTGGAGGGCTTTGGTTAATTCGGTGATGAACCTTCGATTTCCGTAAGCCATCTAGTTGGTTGGGTCCACTATTTGAGAAGCCTGAGGGGAAGAGATCTCTGGGGAGACCTAGACGTAGATGGGAGGATAATCTCAGGCGGGATCTATGGGAGATAGGAGTTGAAGGAGACTGGATTTTGTGGGCCCAGGACAGGGTCCGGTGGAGAGCTTTGGTTAATTCGGTGATGGACCTTCGATTTCCGTAAGTCATCTAGTTAGATAGTTAGATAATCATTCTACTGACTGCGACAGCTCGATATTTGTATACATATATTTACACTAAACACGTGACTCGTGTTTATTCGTTTTGTTTTACAGATTGAGATAGGGATAATATTTTTTGTCTCTGTTAGATATTCTCTGAGATTTATGTCCATAAATTATATTCACGTTCATCCTCAGTCAGTCCACCAAATGTTTAGTGTCTGCAAATGTGTATATATTTCATTATAGTTAAATTTTATTGGTATTATAGTAAAACTGCTTTCTCACTATGGCTTCATGTGGCCGATATACTTACAAGAACTTCCCTAAATGTTATCTTCTCTCATAATTGAGACTTCGGAAGTACATTTCTGCTGAAACGTTTTGCAGCTTTTAACCTGACAACTTTCTACTGGTTGCAAGACTAAAGAATTGGTCCTGAATTCATTCCTAAATAAAACTGAGTACCTGGCATCAATATAAGGCTTACAAAAAATCAGAATATACAGCAAAGTCATAATAAAACTACATATAATAAGGCGATAATATTTTTAAGTAAAATTACACACAGAAGAAGGCAATGGCAAACTACTTCTGGATCATCTGCCAAGAACGTATATGAACAGGTCCCAGTCCGAGAAAAGGATAGAAGGATCCTGTTCATATGGACCTGTCCTCAGACAGACCACTAAATAACAATAAGATGAGGTGGTCTAGCGGTTAGAACTCTGGCTGTGTAATCCTGGGGTCTCGGGTTCGATTCCCGGCGGTGCCCGAATTTATAACTTGTGTTGGGTAAGGCCGTGGTCTAGGCAACACGGAGTTTTCCTCCGGGGGCTTCCCCGGTTTCTCCGTGGCATCCCAACAATTACTCCATTCACACACAGAAGAAGGCAATGGCAAACCACTTCTGGTTCATCTGCCAAGAACGTATATGAACAGGTCCCAGTCCGAGAAAAGGATGGAAGGACCCTGTTCATATGGACCTGGCGTCAGACAGAACACTAAATAAAATATAAATAAAACTGTTGCGTCATCAACCTGCCCTAATATATGTACCTATGTTAGGCTCACAGTCCGTCTACACAACGATTTTTGATTATAGATTCAAAGATAAACCTCCCAGAACATACAAGATATATCCTCAAACATAATAAGACCAGAGAATCCTTTAACTCAAGTCAGACCTAAAAAATGGGCTACAATTACTTACATAGGACAGCATACCAGAAAAATCACAAACTTCTTCAAAAAACACGGGAATCAATGTTAGTTTCAGAACGTCCAGCACTATGCATAAGCACTTGAAACACTATATCTATCAACCCAAATCTACCCCTAAACATCATCTAATCCGATAAAACAGGTACGCTGCATAAGACACAGTCCATTGCGTGGTGAAGCCAAAACAGAAAATATTTACACAAATTAGCAGTGATATCGATTAGCTTCGAACACTTAAGACAAACATCTGAAGACGACCAACTACGGTCGAAACATGTAGTGCATTCTTAATAAACATTGAAACTATAATCGAGAATCATTGCGTAGACGTACTGTCAACCTATCATTCAACTCACAACAGGATGCACCCCTTAAAAGGCGTAATTATTTATAATTTATTAAACGACGATATCTCAGACTAATAGCGTAAAATGAAAAGATTACGGTGAATACTGGGCTACTGAGAACGACCCGTTCTTCAAGTATCTGAGCACTGCGGGTCCCAACTTTACGTTGGCTTGATCTATAGACATTTGGTAGGACTCCTTGGATGAGGGATCGGCCCGTCGCAAGGCGTCTACCTGTACACAGGACAGCACAACACAGAAAGACGCGGACAAACATCCATGGCTTGAGTGGGATTCGAACCAACGGTCCCAGCGACCAAGCGGCACAAGGCCCACGCCTCAGACCGCGAGGCCACTGCGGACCCCACGGTGAATAATGTATTGTAAAAAACTGAAGAAAGTTGACGAGGCCTAATTGCAGATACTATCTCAGTATTTGTTTTGAGAGTCTGAGGAAAACCATGAAAACCTTAGTCAAGACAGCCGATTTGAACCATTCGACCGCGATATTCTGTGTCTTAATGAACATGGTAATCATGATAACCGAGGTAAGCCTGTCACCCTTGTTAACAACGCCAAGTATTGTAACGGTGGCATGATATCACTATAGGGTATTATGGACAATTATGTCATGACCACACCGCCACGGTGGTCTAGCGGTTAGAACGCTGGCCTTGTAATCCTGGGGTCTCGGGTTCGATTCCCGGCGGTGCCCGAATTTATAACTTGTGTTGGTCAAGGCCGTGGTCTAGGCAACACGGAGTTTTCCTCCGGGGGCTTCCCCGGTTTCTCCGTGGCATCCCAACAATTACTCCATTCACACACAGAAGAAGGCAATGGCAAACCACTTCTGGATCATCTGCCAAGAACGTATATGAACAGGTCCCAGTCCGAGAAAAGGATGGAAGGATCCTGTTCATATGGACCTGTCGTCAGACACAACACTACAAATAAAAAAATAAAATGTCATGACCAAATTTCAAGAAAATCTGTTCCTTCGTTCTCGAGCTGACCGACGGATGGACAAAGTAAATTTAATAGGCACTCTGCAGAGATGCAGAAGCTCTTGGAATAATAATTATATTCACGATTAAATTAGAAGAAAAATAAATTCAGGAAATATTTATTAATCGGTTCGAATTTTTTTATCAGCCCATAAATTTTACAAAACACTGAAGATCGGGATATAAAAACAACAGCTGTACCAGTTGATTTGTTTAGGGGCGAAATGCGGTCTCTTTCTTCATTGATCTGTAATAGGACTTCAGTGTTATTAATTTATATATGGCAGACATATTGATATTCTACTCAAACAAAACAACAAAATGATTAACAGCAAATAACATAGACCATTAATAATTCCTGGCGTAATATCCTGAAACTTTTTGCGTTCAAATTAAATATATTGTATTATAACAATTTACCAGCATAAATATATCAAGGTTTCTTGAGAACTTGTAAGCAATATTATCATTTTGAATTATTTTACATAGTTTCGGATGAGAGGATTTCTAAAGTCTAAGCCACGTGATTCAATCAGTGTACTTAGAGTATTTGATTGTCAATGCGGATTGTTATTATGAAAGGGCTGACTTTGTGGGCGCTGAATTTTTGTGCTGTAAGATTATTAGTAACGTATAATCTTATACAGGGTGTAGTAACACGCGGCCAGACAGAAGACTGATAGTTGCAACAGCATCAGCACACGCCACTGTGTCCGCCTATGCTAATGCAGGAGAAATGGCATTTCAATGGACAGAAGGAAAGAGTGGAGAGGAGGAAACCCGGTTGATTTTTCCATGGGGCCTCTCCCGCATCGCAGGCTTTGGGCAAAGTGGAGTGCGTCAAAATAGAAGAACTGAAAGAGAGTGCTTTTATGTTCGGTTGTGTCCGGATATTCTACAAGTATCACAACGTTAGCATTAGATCTGAAAAGCAAGTATTTTCTCGTACACAACCTACACACTGGACTGATTTATCGGAACAAATCACAGAGTTGTGGCGATGGAACTCATAAAATGGCACAAAGATTGTTCTAGTGTGTAAAATTGTTCTTTTGGGCATTGTTCATCGTCTAAATTATAAAATTATACAACTACAACGTCTTTGAAGCTGGATTCTGCTTTATCTTTAGATATACGAGGTGCGATCGGAAAGTTTCAAGACTGCGCCTATAAAAACCCGTACACTTATCTCAGGTATTAAATTCATCCATCACCCTCGAAGTAGTTCCCCTGGGAGTGAACATAACGATCCCAGCGCCGCTGCCAAGCCTGGAAGCATCCCTGGAAATCTTTCTTTGTCAGCCTGTCAAGCACCATCTGCGATTCTGCCTGAATCTCTTCTATCGTCCCAAATCTCCTTCCCTTTAGCTGAATTTTCATCTTTGGGAAAAGGAAACCTTAGAAAGGAAGTTGGGGTCGGTTCTTGCAAGATCTTTGAGCTCCTGACAAACGAGAAGTCGATTCTGCTTCTGGTCCTCAGACAGGATGCGTCGCATGTGGAGTTATTCCTTTAGAATCAGCTGACAGGTCCCATAGCCTATCCCAACAATGTCGCACAAGTCGTTGATGATACGACGTCGATCATCGTGAATGGCCTGCCGAATCTTCGTAACATTTTCGGGCGTTGTGCTCGAAGATGGTCGTCCAGAACGCTCGTCATCATCGACAGAGGTTCGGCCATTTTTAAAACGTGAATGCCACACAAACGTTTGTGCACGACCCATTGCGGACTCCCCAAATGCTTGCTTTAGCATTTCATAGGTTTCCGTAGCCGTTTTGGCGAGTCTTTGGCAAAATTTGATGCACACGCCATTCCGAAATCGCAGGAGGGTGGGTGTAATGCACTACCAAAACGCCCGTAACTAAGAAACAAATGCTAATTCGATGATGCCGGCTGGCACACTGATTCACTATGAATGTAGGCCGAATGCAGAAGCTCGTACTACATCCGTTTCGCCCGCTATTGACACAGTCTGGAAACTTTGGCTGAGATAATCCTTTTTTATCGACTGAGGCACCTAATTATAAGTACTTTATTCAGTATTTGACCAAAGCAACAATTGCGATAGGAGAATCCGAAGGTTCAACACCGCTGACATCCAAACCCACCATAGGACATAATTCTGAGCCAGTTGTATCTACCAAAACATTCTTACAACCAATATCAACAATAACAAACATAAATTACTTTCACATTTTTATGAGTCTTTTTATATGAATATTTCCCAAAAAATTTCTCCACCACTGAATGGTTTTATCCCCCGTCCCCATCCAAATCATTTTCAAGCCTCAAAAATTTCATTATCCTACAATACAAGCCTAGATCACTGCAGATTTCAGGAAATTCCTCTGTGTTTAAAAATTTACGTACATCTGGCAACTTAACCTCCTGATATCCAGATATGTTTTCAAGCATCTTGCTTTCAAACATGTGTATCCTAATTTATCTTCACCCGACCACGTAAGAAACCACGTTCCATATTCGCACAAACAGTGACATTATGTTCACGTTGGTCTTCAAAAAATTTTAAATCAGAGCGTTTGAAAACGAAGGTGGCAGCCTTCTGTGATGCTGAGCCGAATAGTCTCATAGATATTAATCGACATTTCAGAGGTGTGTACTACCCCCAACCTCAGGGTAAAATAGTTAATCTCTCTGACGATGGAGGCAGTAGGCACCTCTGCATCATCGGTCAACTTCTACGAGAATACGCGGAACAGTATTTGGAAGGCTGTGATCTTCATAATAGCCGCCATCAGACACTAAAATCTCACTTACGTTGATAACGGTTTTCAGAACGTAATATTCACTTCATTTAATAATTTTTATTTTAGTGCTGTTATACAAAATCATGCATACAAACAAAAACTGTTTACACTTCAAAGCGTTAACAGTTTTTGTTTGTGTGTATGATTTTATATAGACTGCACGGTAGGCAAGATTTTAAGACTAGTGTTGTTTCCAGATATTTACAATCGGAAAATTTTCCATTGATATCTTATTGTGACTTTGTTTCTCATTTTGTAAGATATGATAATGATATTGTACTTAACAACCCCATTTTTAAAACACTTCAGTACCTTGACCTCAACCCTGACAAACCACCTTTCACCCACTAGCACCGCAGTCGGTAACCAGCCACGATCCAATACAGTACAGTACATCTCCGATCTCTCATAAACCTGATACGATATTACTTCTTGGGTAAGTTCACATGATTAATTTCAACAATTTATTTTGTTTTCTATAGTCAGTTTCATTAATGGTTTGAAACCTTTACTTCACAGTCCATATACAAAACATTGACATCAATACGAAATACGAAATACAAACATATTAGTGACCTGTGATACTACAACGAATGAAGAAACAATATAAAGGACAAGAACATCATAAGAAAAATGAAGACTAAAAATCATTAAAAATCAGTAATTCAGTGAAAAGTTTTAATACATAACACCTGATGATGGCTATATATAGCCGAAACATGTCGTGTATGTTCCACATGTAAATCGAGTACTCGATAGGGAACGTAAAAAGATATTTTAATCTTTTAATAATATTATATTGTGATTGACGGTTAATTTTAATATATTTCTCATTTTGGTTTATTTTCATAGGCCTAATTACTTAACTAGACTTTGTGATTTAATTTTACAAAATTTATTAAAAAAATAGCCTACTACGTAACACTTAATGTTCCTCAAAATCAAGTAACATTGACATTTAAAATAATGTATTCTGTTCTGCTTTATAGTTATTTCAATACACCTCTAGATCTTTCACTGGATACAGAATAGGAGTAAGTGATTGATGGCATGAGTAGTGATAAAATTCCTTTTGTATAGAACTAAACCTGTCAACTGTGAACAGAGATTATGAACTGTCTTAAGAGTTATACCTGGAAAGAATATAAGTAAATCTACGAGATATAGAACAGCAGACTGGCATTACTTGGCGTTCACATTCTCATGCTAATTTTCAAAACGACAGCTACAAAGTATTATGAAAATATGTTGGCTTCCTCTTAGCTAACCTCTATGCTATGGCCGAATAGTAGCCATTGCAATGAGACACAAAATAACCGCTTCTGATTGAAGAGATAGAAAGACATCAAAGACTCTTTCACTTTCTATCAAGTGCGTACTAAATTTATGAACAGGTACAGACTCTTGTTAACACGGTAATGAACATACAAATTCCATAAAAGGCGAAAGCAATTGTCTCGACGTTGCAATTTATAAATAAGTTACTCTTGTCAAAAGAATCTAATGATTAAGCCGATAAACCAAATAATTAAAATTTTGTAAGACTTGAGGTTCTCACAGCGGTGAGTATGAAGATATCCGTCTTCTGGGTTATTGCGCTGTGTAGTCTGGTCGATGTTAACCAACGTTTCAGAGGTCATACTGCCTCCGTCATCAGGGCGATGAATATTCAGTATGACCTCTGAAACGTTGGTTAACATCGACCAGACTACACAGCGCAACAACCCAGAACACAGAAATCTTCATACTCTGATGACGGAGGCAGTATGACCTCTGAAACGTTGGTTAACATCGACCAGACTACACAGCGCAACAACCCAGAACACAGAAATCTTCATACTCTGATGACGGAGGCAGTATGACCTCTGAAACGTTGGTTAACATCGACCAGACTACACAGCGCAACAACCCAGGAGACAGAAATCTTCATACTCATCGCCCTGATGACGGAGGCAGTATGACCTCCGAAACGTTGGTTAACATCGACCAGACTACACAGCGCAACAACCCAGAAGACAGAAATCTTCATACTCTGATGACGGAGGCAGTATGACCTCTGAAACGTTGGTTAACATCGACCAGACTACACAGCGCAACAACCCAGGAGACAGAAATCTTCATACTCATCGCCCTGATGACGGAGGCAGTATGACCTCCGAAACGTTGGTTAACATCGACCAGACTACACAGCGCAATAACCCAGAAGACGGATATCTTAATTAAAATTTTCTTAATCATAACACAATAAGATATTTCTGAGATTAAAACCCCTTTGTAGAACGTGTGTTATAATAGAAATCACAGACTGATAGCAGCAACTTTCTTTTGAAATTGTGTTCTCAGTTAAGACCACCCCAGTCACCATTTGGAAGCAAATGTGGTTTTACAATAAATTATATACATGCATGTATCACATGTGACATTTTGATTGTTATTACCACTGCTACCGGAATAAATTTCTTACAAACTCTCAAGCAAGATAATGGGATAATAATTCTGCCAAACAACGTATGAGAAAATACTCTGAAAAATAAATCGCGTTGTGACCCGTGCATGTTTGGCCCTCTGGAGGTCACCGACTGCAGTAGTGCTGACCCCACACGGGGCCCGGCGACATGGGTGGCCTACGGTAAATGAAAGGTATTCATTCACACCCCAATGACGCAACAAATCGCAACCATGCCTGTCTCAGAGAAAGATAAATGTGCAAGGAGAAATAATGACGCCGATAAACAGCTGATTTGAACGGAGAGAGCGTGTCACGTTAAGGGCGTGGTGTTGACTTGTAGTGGTATCACTGTTTGCAGGCTTTTATGTAATTCAAAGTCAGAATATGTAGCTCTCTAGCAGACGATTTGTGCAGCCAACGCCACACAATATAGTTCTTCTTGAGATGTTAACATTCGCTCACCTACTCAAAACAGTACCTGTATTTATAAAATCAGAAGGTTCCTTACCATATTCACAAAAGAAAATCACTAGAATCCATCGTGAGCCAGATGAATCCAGTACACACCTCGGACTCTACTTCGTTAAGGCCTATACGATCTTTTCATTTTTATGCTAGATTCTGTCAGTAAGCCTCAATATTACATGAATTTCTTATCTACCGTGCATTTTATGACTCATCCATCTTATCATATTGATATAAATTCTCTATAACAGTGGTATTCAACCTTTTTCGTTCGCGTACCCCCAGATATAATTGCTCTTCAACTTCGTACCCCCAAAGTTGTTGGTGTATAATTCACGTTATACATAGTATATAATCTACATCTAAAATAAATTAAATAAATTACATTACTGATTATTCAGTGTTTATCATAATATAATATATTTTTTTGTAAATTTCACGTACCCCCTAAGATGTCTTCGCGTACCCCCAGATATAATTTCTCTTCAATTTTGTACCCCCAAAGTTTTTGGTGTATAATTCACGTTATACATAGTATATTATCTACATCTAAAATAAATTAAATAAATTACATTACTGATTATTCAGTGTTTATCATAATATAATATATATTTTTTTTAAATTTTACGTATCCCCTAAGATGTGTACGCGTACCGCCATATATAATTTCTCTTCAATTTTGTACCCCCAAAGTTGTTGGTGTATAATTCACGTTATACATAGTATATAATCTACATCTAAAATAAATTAAATAAATTACATTACTGATTATTCAGTGTTTATCATAATATAATATATATTTTTTTTTAAATTTCACGTATCCCCTAAGATGTCTTCGGGTATCCCCGGGGGTACGCGTACCCCAGGTTGAATACCACTGCCCTATAAGAACTAGTCCCTGCAACATGCTAGCTAGAATTTTGCGGTGATAGAATGTTGGCCACCTCAAATAATTGAAGAAAACTGAAGCTAGAGGATTATCCATTATTGGCATTCCGCGACTATTTATTTAGTCAGTTTCTGCTATCTCACCTATCTTTATTCATACAGTGTTATGGGAGGACAGATAAAAGCTTCAGAGCTCCTCTGCCGTCAGAATATTTGCGACCCCAACCGGGATTCGAGCCGAATACCTACCGAATACAAAACATGACTGTTAATTTTATTCCAGTAAGTTCGACATATAACTATCTTCGATAATTTTAGTCCAGTTAGGAAATTAATATAGAAGGAAGATGCTGTTTGCGAGACATAAGCATAGATAGCAGGACATAGGTAAGAGAAACCTTTTTAGAAATATTTTATGATGCTGTGAAATCGATTTACCTGGTGGGCTCTTGTGAATATGGTAATGGAATTCTGGGTTTCATAAAAGGACTGAAATTTTGTTGACCAGCTTAATAACTATCAGCTTCTCAGTAAGTGCTCTGCTCCGTGTAATGTTAATACGCTCCAGTACAACGGCGTTGAACGGACTCTCCATATGAGTAATGTTCTGTAAGGAGGAAGTGGGCTATAGAGAGGAAATATTTTAGGGTTTTTCTCGTTGAATTTGGTTTCCATTCACTGACAAAGACCAGTGGCAGAGCTAGACAGCGGAATGTTCTCTACCAGTAAACATGCCACACTGTATCTAAAAGTGTATCAGAATATGAAAATATCCGTCTTCTGGGTTGTTGCTCTGTGTAGTCTGGTCGATGTTCATCGCCCTGATGACGGAGGCAGTATGACCTCTGAACCGTTGGTAAACATCGACCAGACTACACAGCGCAACAACCCAGAAGACAGAAATCTTCATACTCATTCATCGCCCTGATGACGGAGGCAGTATGACCTCTGAAACGTTGGTTAACATCGACCAGACTACACAGCGCAACAACCCAGAAGACAGAAATCTTCATACTCTGATGATGGAGGCAGTATGACCTCTGAACCGTTGGTAAACATCGACCAGACTACACAGCGCAACAACCCAGAAGACAGAAATCTTCATACTCATTCATCGCCCTGATGACGGAGGCAGTATGACCTCTGAAACGTTGGTTAACATCGACCAGACTACACAGCGCAACAACCCAGAAGACAGAAATCTTCATACTCTGATGATGGAGGCAGTATGACCTCTGAAACGTTGGTTAACATCGACCAGACTACACAGCGCAATAACCCAGAAGACGGATATCTTCATACTCACCGCTGTGAGAACCTCAAGTCTTACATGTATCAGAATAAATTGCATTGTACTAATTATGTTTAATGACACTCGCCAGCTTTTATATACTAGTCTGAAGATGTTAGATTTGGGGATCTTACGAAACAGCCTGCAACCACTGTATGAAACAGATCTATAACTGAAATATTTGAGTAGTTCTTCAGTTAAAACTTGTTTGGGCCTATTTTACAATAGCTGATACGTGGGTGTACGAGGAATACAAAAGACTGCTTCAACTGTATACTGAGGACGTCTTTGTTAATGGAGTTTCAAAACCAAATTCTTTGTATGGAGACGAATTCTTTGAATTTTCTTATAAACTTGGTCCCATTATAAACAAGCTGAGAAAGAGTTAAGACACTCTGCCATCCGCGTGTTTGACTTGGCACTTAACAATAGAGAATTTCTCGCCGCCTCACCTGATTGATCGGCAATAGACGGCTGTCGGCCTTGGTCCTCGTGGAGACGCCCCGTCGAGCTGAGGGCCACATTCCTGGCGGCGGGTAGTCTGAGAGTTTCAGACTGCGCGGTTCCAACCCCACGAGGAGCTGCCTTTTTCCTGCCCCGACGTTTTATTACACGTGACACGCTCAACCCCAAGGGCAGCGAGGTTGATTCATTACTCAAACAATCGGCCACTGACTGGAAATGAAACTTCGTTTTAAAGAGAATTTCTTGAAATTTTATAGCTTCTTCAGTTCGTAAAGAACAGCAACCCCCTCTGGACTGTTGTCTTCTGAGTTATGACTCCAATTAAACTTGTAATTTGTTGCAATTTTTCTGGGGAACGCATCTCAGATTTGTTATATACATATGAACGTTCATTACCGTGTTGACAGAGCCCGCCACTAGAAACTATCTTATACCACATGATTCTATTTCACATCCTGATGACTTGTTTAAGTTCTATTTTAATATTAGCCTTGCATATAGCCTGGTTTGTATGTGGTTATATCCGAAAGGCTCAACAGTAGAAATGGTTTATATTTTTCTATTTAATTGAAATGTTACACTAGGTGGATAAGCCTGGATGTGAGACCAGATTATTCTGGATGTAGTAATGTGTCCCACGTAGGATTCGAGGCTGCTGTCCCAGACTGAATGGTTTAGAACTGTTGTCCTATTCGACAAATAATTCAGTTTTTATGTCAGACAAATCTTGTACGAATTCGTGGACTGAGGACACAAATAATACTCAGTCATTATGGGAACCATAACGAACCTTAAGATTTCTGTAAAAGACGGAAAATGTCGTGACGAGTAGCTGACTTTTCTTATCAAAATCGACTCTCTGCTACATTTAGTTACTTATGTGATATATCATATCCCATAAGGCAGTTTCGCAGGACAATGCTGGAAACCACTGCTCTGTGTTCCCCCGGAAGATGGCTCTGTCGATTTTGGAACTGACTGTGAGAGTGGATATTAGTATGAATGGAAGGGTCAGGTTCTGTGAATGGCGACGTGCCACCCTCAACTCAACTAACTCAACTCCCTGTCAAGCGGGCGGTTTCTTTTCCTATTGGGGCAGTGAAACACCTGAGAATGTTCCTTTCTTTTCCACCCTAAGAAAATGAAATCACCGTGGGGAAACAGGTCGAGTAAAGAAGTAGCCTGTTCGAGGGGGGGGGGGGGGGAGTCGTTCCCATTGTATCATCTTTTCTTCTTTTGAAAGATATTCTTATCTGACATGTTCGTAACTGGACATCGGCCTGTCTGTAGCTCATCTGATCTCTCCTGCTTTGTATCCAGTGGCTTTCAATACATATATATATAGTCGTTGCTTTTCATAGCTGAGTGACAATTTCAAGACATTATTACATCTTAGGAAGTCATTTAATTCCGATTATATAAATGGATAATGGTACATTAGACTCCACATTTTCCAGGTTGGATGGGAAATATATTTTTCCGGATAGCCTAAACCCCGGATAATTCTCAAATATAAAATAAAAACACACAAATGTAACAAATATCTAAATTTATTCACATGCATACACTAACTAAAGATTTTAAAAATTTACTAATAATAATGGAAAGAAGTTTATGTGAAATTTAATGTAGTATACTAATTATTTTAAAAAAAAGGATTCCAACGGATTTTAATAATACGCTATTGTCGTAAACTTCAGGTTTTAGCAACAATTTATTTATGATAATATGCCAAATAATGTTAATGTTTCGAAAAATTACTGTGCTTGTAAATACAGTGCGAGTGACAATTTGGGAACTCAGTCCACTTTCCTTACTAATGGCTCCTGTGCTTGGCATTCAGAATATAACAGGCCCCTTATGTGTGGTTCTTAACCAAAACGTCACTGTAAATTCTGTTACAGTACAGAAATAATTTAGATATTCTTATTATTATTAGTACGCCGTCTTCTTGCGAAGGTTGGCGATTCAAATGGCCAGCGTAAATTTGGAGACTGCAGCTCTAAAGGTGTCGATTGACGTGCAGCCAAAACATTTTCGTCAGCCATTAAGATAATTTGGAAAAAATAGTACAGTAGGAGTTCCGTTTCCTTTCCTTTCTGAGCTTTCCGGTACTCAATACTACGCCGCTTCGAAGTCATTCTTCCCAAACTGTAGTTTGATTCTGATGAAACTGCTGTACTCCACCAGTGCTAAATTTTGATTTCCTCGGTACCACCCTTATCTGGGAGGCTTTCCCCGATCCGACACCTGGGGAGGCGCCCGATAGAGGATCTAGCAAACCCCACACGGAAATTTAGATATT
Organism: Zootermopsis nevadensis; assembly: GCF_977971745.1. Lineage (NCBI taxonomy): Eukaryota > Metazoa > Arthropoda > Insecta > Blattodea > Termopsidae > Zootermopsis > Zootermopsis nevadensis. The sequence goes on along the minus strand of NW_028259153.1, from coordinate 4,629,109 downwards.
AAATTATTATTTACATAATAAAGACTATTAAACTTATTTAAAATTATTATGAACCTACGTTCTGGTTTATAGCACGAAAAATTGGTTTGTGTTTGTCCAACATTTTCATTTTAAATTTAATATTTTTTTTCAAATATTTATGTCCACATTATCATTTTAGTTTCCAAAATCCGGAAACGCGTGAGATTTTAACGTCATACTGTACTTGAACTCCCATTTAAAACCGTTTCGATTTCTCGCAATAGAATACCTGATCTCTACCGGTAGTTTCTTGAATACTTGAATACAGAGAAGGAATCCAAATTCTAGAAGTACGCAAAATCAGAAATATTTCGTTCATTCTAACTTTCTATAATGACTTTTCTGGGATATTACGTCGTGCAGTTTGGTAGAAGTTTACCAACGTTTCAGGGGTGAGTACTGCCTCCATAATAAAACAATTATTAACCTGGTAATGCAGGCAGCAAACACCTCTGAAACGTCGGTAAACTTATACCAGACTACACGGTGCAACATCCCAGAAGACTGTTTTCTTCATAATCGCTGACGTGGGAACTTGAAATTTTTCCATTCTAATTTCGATCCTTAAATAGGTCTCCGTCATGTCACTATACTATAATTTATATTGCTCCATAGTCGGCTCTTAATTCAAACGTAATCTGTATTAATTTAATCAAAATTTATCGCGTGCCAAGTAGTCTTTATATGTTCTTGTTCAAAGAACGTCAAACTCTGGTATTCAACGTTTTCACGATGGAGGATTATTTCCAGGATTCAGCCAACGTGTACCAAGAAGTTACAGTTGCTAGTTATATTCGTTATTTTTACGTACGTACTATACACATAAAATGCACACACAATATATAGGTTTGTCCTTTTTCATGTTTTATTTTCGAAATTTCTGAAAGAATTTAATATTATAGATTTATAACAAAATTTGTCAGAAAAATTTAGGCTTGATTCCTATTGATTCAATAAACCTTTAACCCTACACTGCATAAACTTTATTAATTTTTGTAAAAATATATAAGAATATAATAAAAGAACTCTAAATTTGTGCAATTTTATATCTACAGTGTAATTAGTCTTGGAACAATATATTTATACGTATAAAATCAGTTGAGGTATTCACAAAACTGGAATAATTCAACTGTATTTACTTCCATACATTAATCACTCATCTAGCCAAAATGTGCCCTTTGGTTTATAAAACCGAAATGTTAATTTATTCTCTACCGAGCTCACAATAGTCTCTATCTTGAACCATATGAATCCAGTCCACACATCCGTACCCCAGTGTTTTAAGGTTTATTTTAATGCTCGTAATGCAGTTTCCCATCACGCCTTCCTGTCAGATTTTCCGAGAAAATAATCTTTTATATTTTTCATTCCCTTTTCTCCTTATCCTTCATTATTACGTATTTATCTCCAGTCTCCTACTCTTCGGTGTAATGCTCTCCTCAGAATTCTCTCGATCCACGAGTGTGGTAGTCGTGTTAATATTTTATCATAATGCTTAATATTTAAGTTATATTAGAATTAAGTGTAGTCAGAGCGTAATAGCCAAAAATTTATGTATGTCACAGACAGATTGTAGACCAGTAACCTACCTACAACGGGAGTAACACGCTGGTAGTTGAGGACAATCGGAGGGCGAGAGAAAAAGCTTATTTCATACAAGAAGGACAGCCCCCAGACAATACATTCCTTTTGTGAGTTCCTCTCACGGTCCACAACTGAGTTAAGAGGTTTGCTCGAATAGCCTCTTCTTTTTCTGACTGCCCTTAAACCACCACCAACCCCCCCCCCCCCCCCCCCCCACAAAGCCACATATTCTTACCCCATACCATTCTGCAGATCCGAAACAGGGACAATTGGGAGAGACGCATAAAGGAGACCGGAGCCCCTTGTGGACAATCCATCTAAATGCTTTGGAGAATACAAGATTTTGGTGCCCATTATTTTCACTTTGTGCTCCTAAGAAATTGCTTCATAGTTCATCACTCAAACAACTAGCAGGGAGCGGGTTCTTGTTTGAGGAACTGCGTGAATTCTACAGTTTCTGTTGCTACTGTGCCGTCATAAAGGAGAGAACAGAGGATTTTTTTTAAAAAAAATATACGCGTTTTATGATAAAATGGCCGAAATAGGAATCGTGTGTAAACGCTGGGTGGCAAAAACCATTTCTATGTACAGTGGATTTAGTGTGAAAAATGGGTTACTATTCATTCATTTCACTCATTCATTCGTTCTTTCATTTACAACTGAATATATAGACTGGAATTTGGCATACATACATACGGATGCTGTTAAACCTAGTCAAGGGTAGTCTATTAGTGTTGAAAGATTAAGAAGCCATTGTGGTTTCTGGGGTAAGAATGTCGAATTTCTTTCAGGCTGACCACATTTGTTCTAGCAGGTAAAATAACACACTTAAAGGGAAGATACACAAATACAACTTTATCAAGTGACAACTGTTCCTTCAGTACTATTTTATTATTTAGTGTTCTGTCTGACGACAGGTCCATATGAACAGGATCCTTCCATCCTTTTCTCGGACTGGGACCTGTTCATATACGTTCTTGGCAGATGATCCAGAAGTGGTTTGCCATTGCCTTCTTCTGTGTGTGAATGGAGTAATTGTTGGGATGCCACGGAGAAACCGGGGAAGCCCCCGGAGGAAAAGTACGTGTTGCCTAGACCACGGCCTTGCCCAACACAAGTTATAAATTCGGGCACCGCCGGGAATCGAACCCGAGACCCCAGGATTACAAGGCCAGCGTTCTAACCGCTAGACCACCTCATCTTATTATTATTTAGTGTTCTGTCTGACGACAGGTCCATATGAACAGGATCCTTCCATCCTTTTCTCGGACTGGGACCTGTTCATATACGTTCTTGGCAGATGATCCAGAAGTGGTTTGCCATTGCCTTCTTCTGTGTGTGAATGGAGTAATTGTTGGGATGCCACGGAGAAACCGGGGAAGCCCCCGGAGGAAAAGTACGTGTTGCCTAGACCACGGCCTTGCCCAACACAAGTTATAAATTCGGGCACCGCCGGGAATCGAACCCGAGACCCCAGGATTACAAGGCCAGCGTTCTAACCGCTAGACCACCTCATCTTATTATTATTTAGTGTTCTGTCTGACGACAGGTCCATATGAACAGGATCCTTCCATCCTTTTCTCGGACTGGGACCTGTTCATATACGTTCTTGGCAGATGATCCAGAAGTGGTTTGCCATTGCCTTCTTCTGTGTGTGAATGGAGTAATTGTTGGGATGCCACGGAGAAACCGGGGAAGCCCCCGGAGGAAAAGTACGTGTTGCCTAGACCACGGCCTTGCCCAACACAAGTTATAAATTCGGGCACTGCCGGGAATCGAATATTGGACAATTAAGTAAAAAAAACACATACAAAAGTTACAAACAGGGGAAATGCGATTTTTAAGAACTGAGAAGAAATGTACAGACAGAAAGGAAGACGAGACATTAAAAGACCACGCCAAAAGGGAATTTCATAGAAGTCGGAACAGGTCATCGGCCTAATCCGTGAATTGGAGAAGAAGAAAGTAAACTGACACAAGTTTTTTAATCTAACGTGAAGTATGGCCTGCATCAGTCTAATAAAACTGGCAGCCCCGAGGGCCACATCCGACCCAAGAAAGCTTGTAACCAAGTCCTTGGAAGTATTAGCTAAATTTTTACTAGTTAAACATACTACAAATTCATTTGTTTTATAAACTCCGAAGGATTAAAAAAGTCTCGATTCCTATTATAGTTAGTAGCCTTATGTACAAGTGCTACTGACTTTAAAACCACATAGAAAATTTAAGTTTTCCATGTGTATTTGTGTCTGGCGCAAGCTATTTTAGGAAAAGGTTTATAAATAATATGCAACTCTATAATTTGTTCAAATTCCAATAAAATTTATTTTCTATCATATACTGTGGTAATTGGCATTTCTACTAAGTACAGTTAAAGATAACTGCAATTGGTTCTTAGATTCTATAAATAATACTAGAAGATATTTCTTTACCCTTGAGTTCAAAGGGCAAATATTCTCGGCCCAAGGAAAGGGAAAGGCTGATCATAAAGGTCTTTAAAAGATCCGTAAGATTCTTGTGAAATTTTAGAATACGACCGATCTTTCGCATTATTTCACTGTTGTTCATGTAAGGATAATTTCCTCTAATCGGCCACGACAGTGTCCTTCCTTATAAATTCAGATTTACTGTACTTGTCTCGGATCTGTAAACCTGTTAAAGAATTCTGCGAAACCTCTCAGTAAACTATGGTATAAAAATTACGGGTACAATATGCTAACTCAGTATTTAGGCTATTTGAATAAATTAGTAGTGGTCTTCGAGACTTCAGTCGAACCGTCGACATGATGACAAAATATGCTAAATTTGAAGATATCCGTCTTCTGGGTTATTGCGCTGTGTAGTCTGGTCGATGTTAACCAACGTTTCAGAGGTCATACTGCCTCCGTCATCAGGGCCCTGATGACGGAGGCAGTATGACCTCTGAACCGTTGGTTAACATCGACCAGACTACACAGCGCAACAACCCAGAAGACAGAAATCTTCATACTCACCGCTGTGAGAACCTCAAGTCTTACATATACTAAATTTCATTGAGAAATGTCACACAGTTACCGAAAGATCAGTGGTCTCGCTGCTGAAGACCGACTACACTGCGAAAACGTAGACCTACTCGATACGATGGGCATAGGAAACATTTGCCAAGCGTGGGTGTAAAACTTACAAGGAATTAATGCAAGCCAATTAGTGAGTGAAGTCTTGAAAGTCAGTGTTTTAGGCAATTTACTCATTGAACAAATCAGAAAGCAGCAATTTTCAATGCCGTTTAAAGGGAGACAGATTTTCGCGGGCCGCGGTTTATTCATCACTACTCAACACAAACGAATATTTATGTTTGCAGCCACAGCGTGAGGAATGCTACAAAGGCGGTAACATTCGGCATTGCTTCAATCCATCCAGCTGAAAGAGGTCCCTCTCAGACCTCGGGTCATTATGGCCGCATTGCACGGGCATCTTAACAAACAAAGGCTGGACCACTTCATCATAAGGCTCTGTCACTTGGAAGAATAAATGTTTAGTGTTTATTAATGTAAAAAGATTTCAATGGCAGACACACAAAGTTCTTTATACCCATCACACAACAACCGGTATTGCATTTGCTAGCCTATACAAGAACACATGAATAGAAGCCATTCTACTCGCCCCTAAAGGGTAGGAAATCCATCTTGTGTGACATTCTGTACAATGGCAGGGCGAAATAATAATAGATATTTTGGTGTCCCTATACTGAAAGTTCCCACCTCGAATACATAACGTAATGTTCACTTATTGTTTGTGATCGTGTTTATTGTATTCTGCATACAAATCTTTGTAGTGGATTGAAATAACTGAATGGAGTACCTTAATAGAAAAATGCTTTTAATGTGTTTGATCATGGGTGAAAATTATATTTCTTCCAGAACGGATACTTCAAGCGATACAATAGAAACTTGTATTTTGTGTAACGTGCTAGGACACTATTTGGTATAATCTGTAATGAGAAGCATTTTTAACGTTTTTATAAGGTTAAACTTATTCCACGTTTCTCAACATTTCTACTTCTGTATTCCTCCTACAGTAATAAGAAGTACATCATGAATGGACCAAGTCGTGTCCCGTGAAATACTTTTCTCAAAAATTCTCCTTAGCTCTTTAATTCAGTCTTCTATGTTTCCGTTTATAACGGAGCTAGCGGTTAGAACGCTGGCCTTGTAATCCTGGAGGGTCTCGGGTTCGATTCCCGGCGGTGCCCGAATTTATAACTTGTGTTGGGCAAGGCCGTGGTCTAGGCATCACGGAGTTTTCCTCCGTGGCATCCCAACAATTACTCCATTCACACACAGAAGAAGGCAATGGCAAACCACTTCTGGATCATCTGCCAAGAACATATATGAACAGGTCCCAGTCCGAGAAAAGGATGGAAGGATCCTATTCATATGGACCTGTCGTCAGACAGAACACTAAATAATAATAAGATGATGTGGTCTAGCGGTTAGAACGCTGGCCTTGTAATCCTGGAGTCTCGGGTTCGATTCCCGGCGGTTCCCGAATTTATAACTTGTGTTGGGCAAGGCCGTGGTCTAGGCATCACGGAGAGTTTTCCTCCGGGGGCTTCCCCGGTGTCTCCGTGGCATCCCAACAATTACTCCATTCACACACAGAAGAAGGCAATGGCAAACCACTTCTGGATCATCTGCCAAGAACGTATATGAACAGGTCCCAGTCCGAGAAAAGGATGGAAGGATCCTGTTCATATGGACCTGTCGTCAGACAGAACACTAAATAAATAAATAAAAACTATGTTTCCAGCCTCTTCATGATGCCAGGAGATACAGGCAGAGATTTTGCACGTGCGTCTGAAAAATCCCTCTTCACCATCACTATGAAAAATGCCAGCCGAAATCCGAGAATTTATAGTTTATAAATTAGGCCGCCATTATTTAAATTAGGACTATATATCGTCGGATGATAGGACTATTGGATTAATCAATAATCTGACATTTCATGTTCTAACGGCGGCAAGTGTGAATATGACAGTTGTCTGGGATACTGAATTGTGGAATTCTGTAGAAGTTTTTAGAGGTGAACTGCCTCCTTCATCAGGGCGAGTTTAAAAACTGGGGCAATATGTTGTTATGTTAAGAGAATATTGGAAATATGACAATGTTTTGTTTCTAGGGAGTCTAATACTTTTCTCTGGACCTATTTTGCTTGCTGAAACTCGAGAGGGCGAAGACTAATGACAGTCACAAAAGTGGTTTCGGAAAGAAATTCAGGAGCTGTGTGATGGATACAGTTGTGTAGGGGTTGCTCACGTTACGGTCCAGCCAGCATGGCGTCAGTTCTTCATCTCAATGCAGATCTTGAGGATATCTGAAACTCTGCAGGTATACGACCATTGAAACGCGTTAAGTTTGTGGCTGCAGATCAACGGTTATGTACCCAGTCTGAAGCACTAAAAAAACATGAATTTAATAAACAAATGAAGCCACGAGAAATTTGGTGTTCGCTTTAAATTCTAGTCTACATCAGCTGATTATCTTACCAAGATTTTATCTGTTTTTATGGTCATAATAAGGTGACAAACTACGTACTAGGTGGCCAAGATTGGTTTCCTGGAATGCAGATGCGTTATTTGTTTATATTTTTGCGAACATAATAGCTTCGAATTCGCCCTGTGGCCCAGGTAGACTCTTTATTTCCCCACCTGTTAGACGTTCGAAGCATTAATATCTTACGTCATGTCGAGTGTAAAAATACGTGGAGCATTACCTCCATTCTCAAAAGTGCCTTTGTAAGTTCATTGTAACTACCAGTCACATGTATGTCCGCATTTCATAAGATACTTCCCACTTTATATTCGCTCGAGGTCATTTTGATGCTGATGTGTTGACTTACGCGATACTGCAGTTCGATCAGATGAAGGCGCCTACCGGTGAGTCATTACAGAGCTGTTGTGTCAAAAGTTTTACAAAAACGGCGAAAAACAAAATACGAATCAGGTGAATGGTAAATGACCTACTGATTGAAAGGCGAAAGGATAAAATAGCAAAGCGAAGCGTTGAGTTACAAAGGAGAAATTCAGAGAAATTGAGAGAAGAAAATGAATTTAGTCACCATAGCAGCGAAATGCCAATTTTGGAGGTCGATTTCTTTCAAAATTTTAACAAATGGAATAAATAAAGACAGAAAAGAACACATCTGAACCGTTTGCTATTTCAAATATGACTGGTATAAACATCAATAACACCACCTCTACAATAATGTTATATTAATAATATCTAGACACAACTTCCATAAAATATACTGAGAAATATGATAAAATTATAAAATTGTAAAAACTATAAATAATTGTAATTTGAGTTTAAAAGTTTATAATTTACACCTGATGACGGTTTGATAAACCGAAACATGTTGTGAATGTTCCGATGTAAATCGAATGCTCGATATGGAACATAAGATGATATTTTAATTATTTTAATTATCTTATCTTACTATTTTATTGTGATTTGACGGTAAACAAATATAATAATTATTTTACTATCTCAGAAAAGAACGAATTAAAATGTCATTTACATCTGTCTGATAATTCAGATTTTTGCCTATAAAAATAGGGGTTTGTATTATAGCAGAACATTGGCCTACAAAGATAAATAAACTATTTTCTTCCTGAGGTGTAACCAATTTTTGCTTTCTGTATACTGAATACTGTTAAGCTACTGAAACAAAGCTGTAATTATACGAAAAATCTACCTTTAACACTTAGTAACCCTGCATTTTGCTCATCTATTTGTGGTCTCCGTAATATTCTCAAAATAAACAGCGATTGTTTTTTAAGCCTCATTATGCAAATTATATTTGTAAGACGGACGCTTTGTACTTTCATTGAGGTATGGACGGAATTATTAAACATTACCTAAATTTCTTTAAATTCTAATATTAATTATTGATGAAAATGAAAATTTTTGTATCGGATTAACAAACAATTGCAAAATACAAATACAAATTGCATCGTACGTCATCTTTTGGTTCTAATTTGGGCCGCCACAAAGCTCAGAACGCACAATCGAATTTTCAGGCACTGAAGCTTTGGAAGACGGCATTTGATGCTGACCACAACTGAACGCTCCACTGTTCATCTGCTTCGCATTCTTGGTGGGTTTACGGCGGTCAGACACAGCAGTTTCTGTCCAGGCAGGTGTTTCACAGTGGGTTGTGTGTTGGTGTGTTCCTTTGACTTCCCAGGGTCCAGTACACTCGCGTTATACAACAGCGGAGCCTTTCCATTAAATTAATCGATGCCAGAGTAAGAAGATTTAGATACAAAAAAAAATCAAAATTAGATTGGTAATTTATATTTCTTTTTATCTGTAATTTAACAAAACTAGTAAATTCCTCCCTAAGTTCATATCTGAAGAATATAATAATATTTTTATATTACTGACTATTAATTTAAAAAAATCAACAAACGTAATTTCTGAGGACGTTTAGAAATTGTTTTTGTCTCCAGAAACTTACAACCCTTTACCCCGAGCACAGACGAATTGTATGTATTATTAGAGTCAAAGGTTATTGGCCCCAGTTTCGAAAAGAGGTCGGCTGTCCTTCGTGAAGTAATCGATTCCACTCATTTGCTGAGAAAATTCTGTTGATCATTCTTAGATGTTTCAGTATTCAGAACGCTGGCCTGTTTCGTCACCATTTCGGCCCTGTCTTCGAAGATTGCCGTCTTCTGGGTTGTTGAACCGTGTACTCTAATACTTTACCGAGGTAAGATTTAGAGGTAACTGCTGATTCCATCATCAGGGTGATCGCTGCAACCAAGAAGACAGCCATCTGTCGTGAGCACCTGAAACCCTACTTCGAAATTTCTCTCTGAAATATTTAAATTAAAAGGTACATAATCCGGCCATGAAGTTCAAAATTATTATTTTCTATCTGACATTCGTTAACTTCATAGAGTAGAGTCGGTTTTGGGAAGCTAATAGTCGCTAAGCTGGTAAATTATACTGTAATACTAATATATATATTTTACCTCCTGAATTCAATCAACACTCTCTTAAACTATTTATTTAAGCTTCACTTTAATATTATCCTCCAATATATTTCTATTTCTACGAAGTGGTTTTTTCACTTTAGGTTTTCCGACTAATATAATGTACACTGTACCTTGTCTAACCATGCGTGTTACAGACTTTACATTTTCTATATGAAAGCTAAACTTATTTCCCCCAAAACGACCAGGAATTGTAGGATTGAGAAAAATATTACAGCCTCCTAACCAGTGGTTACCTGGGGTAAAGCTACCGGAGAGTGAAGATAAACACTTACTTCCTTCTGGTATCAAGATTAAGAATAAACGTAAATATACCTCCATGCCCCATACGCCATCATAGCGCTTAAGTTTAGTACCAGAGATAACTTTACATTGTAAGACTTGAGGTTCTCACAGCGATGAGTATGAAGATTTCCGTCTTCTGGGTTGTTGCGTTGTGTAGTCTGGTAGATGTTAACCAACGTTTCAGAGGTCATACTGCCTCCGTCCCTGATGACGGAGGCAGTATGACCTCTGAAACGTTGGTTAACATCGACCAGACTACACAGCGCAACAACCCAGAAGACAGAAATTTTCATACTCTGATGACGGAGGCAGTATAACCTCTGTAACGTCGGTAAACTTCTACCAGACTACACAGCGCAACAACCCAGAAGACAGAAATCTTCATCGCCCTGATGATGGAGGCAGTATGACCTCTGAAACGTTGGTAAACATCGACCATACTACACAGCGGAACAACCCAGAAGACAGAAATCTTCATCGCCCTGATGATGGAGGCAGTATGACCTCTGAAACGTTGGTTAACATCGACCAGACTACACGGCGCAACAACCCAGAAGACAGAAATCTTCAACTTTACATTGACTTCTCCAGATTGAATTCCTACAGGGCACGCGCTCACAAGTTTTGACGCTTGTCAATACTTCAAGTTGCTAGGATTGAAACATCCCTTTTTAATGGCTTCTGAAGGCGTGAAAAAGGTCTAGCTCGGCGTTAAAACACACGCCCTACAGGTTCCAATCAATCTCATAAAAAGCGAAACACCTTATTCGTGTATTGTATCCAGCTGCTGTGTACCTTTCACAACAACAAAACTCTAATTGATGCCCCACTGTTCTTCCTTTTTCTAGTGGTAATAACAATATAAGCTAGCAACAACATTTTAGAGCTGCAATATCTGTTACAACAAAAGAAACATAGTAAGCTCTTGTAACGGTAGCAATGCATTACAGACTGTTCAAATGTTATTTTATATGCCCATAATCAAGATCTCGACATGACCCTAATACCAAGGATCTAATTGCGTAGCACATAAAGATGGCAGGGATAGAAAACTCTTTTCTTCAAGCAGTCGTAAACACGTATAAATTGTTCTTATGTTAGAGACACTTCGCTTTTATTACCAGTAGATTTCGAAGGCAAGGTCCACCACAGACGTGATTCAGGAAATATGTTCAAGTCGTGGAATTCTACCGTAGACTGTACAGAATTACCGATTTCCTAATAAGAGCTTCGTAATTAGTATTCTTAACTAAATACCGTACAATTGAATAAAATTTTTGGATATTATCCATCGTCTCCGAAACGTCGTTCTACGTTTTATATTTCCTAGACGATGGATAATATCCAAAAATTTTATTCAATTGACTCTTCATCATCGTCAAGAAGTTTTAGATTTGATATAAATACCGTACGTTCACTGATAAACCTAAACGCAACTGTCACTACCCCGCAGGAACTGCATGACTCACTGGCAAGTTCTTCCAGCAACTACGACTAAAGATTTTCTCCCAACATCGCGCCTGTGTCTAACTTCATGTTAAGTTATTGTATGCGTGTGTGAAAATGTGGTTCGATATTCTGTTGAAAGCGTGTTTTATTTTATTTATTTATTTATTTTCTGGTACGTATGTGAAATGAGGTTTCGCTAGAAAGTGTCGTTGAAAATTTCGTCGTAACTTCTAAGCACAGCAGGCATCCATAAACTTATTAATTAAGTCAGGGCTACTGAGTCACTCATCAGCAGAAAATCTGCTTAAAATGCCGTGTACTTAACGAAGAAATGCTAGACAAAATAAGGGCTTAAGGATAAGGAATTCAGCGCAGAAGATTTTCATTTGGCTTTTGAATGGGTGTTTGGTGAGGATAATAGGAAGTCCTGGTTTATGGTCAGCACGTTTGCCTGATTGTACTCTATGTCACTTATATTTATGGTGTAATTTGAAGGACTAATATAGAACAAACCCCCATATGAAAAACGAGTCAATGAAAAATATATGAAAAGAAATTTTGAAAGAATACAGAAATCTTCAGACTCGTCGCTGTGAAAACGTCAAATCTTATGAAATTTTTGAAAGTTCCTCAGGAAGAAGTTCTTCGATTGTATTTAATCTATTTAAAAGATATAATGTATGTGTGCAATTACATAATTTACAGGACCTCTTAAAAAAGGGAAGTTGATTTAATTCTTTTGTATGGAATGATACTTGACTGGAATCGGGAAAATCTTCTAGCGCTTGGCGGTGAGACACACAGCTCCTGCCGGAAACCGGAAAGTGACAGTTTCTTTCCGGTTATTAAGTCAACGGACTGTGTCATTAGAATTATCAAATCAAGGAGGCTGAATTGTAGGGTAATGATAAATGAATACGTCTGCAGAATGTTACTTGGGTACGCTGAAGACAAGAAATCAGCTGGGAGACTGGAAGGAAGGATGCTGCTAATGGCGGACCAGGTCCTGAGGATCTGGGCTAGACTAATCTGTTTCAAAATAAAGTATCGTGGTGGACTTTTGTGAACACGGCAATGCAACTTCGTGTTCCATAACGGGCTGGGAATTTCTTGACTTCCTCAGCTATTATTAGCTTCTAAAGAAAGATTGCTCTGTAGAGTGTGTTAGGAACTTATTCAGCTCCAGATGGGAAAATTAGTACAGATTATCAGTTGCGAAGGAAGCGACTGTCCTAATTTTAAGTATCAGCGCAGATTTTGCTTGGAAGGAATTGAGTAATACCACCAAAGTCTCTCAGAATTGTCGGCATTCGGACTGAATACCGAACCCGGGTCCTCCTGAATACAAAGTAAGATGATAACTAAGTCTTCATCACAACCTCTTGAAAAACAATACACAGCTTGCGAGGAGACTGGCAAGTAATAAATTATTTCAGAGGGGCTTCCCAAAGGAACTCAGACTTGACTGTCTTCTCTGAATGGACAGTCTTATTTTCTTATAAGAGTTAAATCAACACAAAATAACCTCCACAAGATAAGAGTGAATGTACGAACATAAGTCACATTAACGTGAGGACAAATCAGACTAGTCGTGTTCACAATCACAAGCCTCCCGTTCTGACCAGACACATCGGCAGTCTCTACAGATCAGTAGTTGTCGTATTTATAACAGAACATGAAATTCCTCCCGCATAATATCGAATTGATCATTGTTTCTTATCCCTGATTCCAATGGAATAACTAATACTAAGCTAGACTACCTTCATTTGCTGTCTAAGCTTAATAGATACTACTCAGTCTTCTATATCAGTTTGATGTTCCCCAGTTGATCAAGAAATTCCATAAGTTTCTTGAACCCTAATATTTACCGTGTTTACAAAATATTGGTTAACTCATGGAACAGAGCTGTTATTGAATAACCCAGCATAACTTATTTATTTAAGCAATTCCATGCTTTCTGTGGAACTTATTAACGTATTCAAGAGACCGTCACCACAAAACTGAGCCAGATGAATCCATTTCTCACCCTCTCATTTCATTTACTGAAGATTCATTTTAATATCATCGTTCTATATATGGAGGAGATATTTTAAGAGTTTTCTTTCCTTCGTGTGTCATGACCGAGACTTAATTCACATTTCTCAGCTGGCCGTACGTGCTATAAGCCCTGTCAATCATACGGACATTGATTTTATTGTTATAGTAATATCTTGTGAAAAATGTGTGTTTATAAGCTCATCATTTTGTAGTTTTCTCCAGGCTCTTGTGATCTCATTCCTCTTTGGTCTAAATTACGTATTGTCCACAGCAACTGCTCTCAAACGCCGTCTTCCTGTGTTGTTTATTTAATGTGAAAGACGTAGATTAACGCGCATTCAGAACTCAATTTATTCTTGCGTTTCTAGAGGTCAGACGGGAAGACAGCAGAGTCTAAACTGCATGGTACGAAGAATTTGCCAAACGTAGAAATTATTTTAATGAAACATAAAATAAATACGTCATGTCCGGCTTTGTCACTGATGAAACCGGGCACTGCAGCATTCAGTACTCTTCAAAATGGAAAAGTCTCAATGAATTTATACAAAACTGTCATTGAATATGAAAATGTTAACACCTGCGAAAAATAAATAACAAAAATAAGACGTGGGCTTTATTGACTTTATAAATAACATGTAACTTTTGATTTTACGGGTGTCCAAATTTCCTTTGGAATACGACAGATCAAATTACACATAATCAATACATATTTCGGCAAATAATTTTTAACACTGTAGTTCGGGAACTTCTCCATACATATATTTTATGTCTGCAAATGGGAAAGTCGTCAATATTTTTTGGCTGAAGTTAGTCCAAATAATACTTAAGAATTTAATCCGTGCTGCAAAGGTAATATCACGCTTCGTCATTACAAAAAACATGTTAAAAGGTGTTGAAGGAAGTAAGGAAATAATCCCTGTTTACAAAACAAAACCCGTAAATACTACATAAAGCGTTATTAATTGTACTTAACATGGTCTTCAAATGATTGAAGAAGTTTTGATAAATAAAAATAGTATTAAAATATATTAAAATTGTCCGTCATTCACAATAAAGTAATATAAGATAATTAAATGGTTAAAATATTATCCTTTGTTCCGCATCGAGTACTCGATTTACATATGGAACATTCTCGACATGTTTCGGCTTTCATAGAGCCGTCATCAGGTGTATGTTATAAACTCTTAATTCAATTACTAATTTTTAATTTTCTTATCATTTCTTCGTTTTTCACAATGTATCAACATTTATTGTTGTGTTATATATCATTGATGCAATCGTATTGTCGGTGTGATGTTAAAGCTGCGTATATTGGTCTGTGAATTAAAGGATTCAAAATCATTAATGAAATTGAATATAGAAAACAAAATAAATAAATGAAAGTGAACGTATAAACTTACCAGAGAAGTAATATTGAAGTTGTAAGAGGAGAGATCAGGAGCACATCGTATCGGAGCGAGGTTGGTTATTGACTGCGGTGTTAGTGGGTGAAAGGTGGTTTGTCAGGGTTGGGGTCAAGGTACTGGAGTGCATTAAAAATGGGGTTGTTAAGCAAAATGTTATTATCATTAAGGCATATGTTTTGTTTATAATTTTGATATATGTGATATTTTTCTATTGTGTCCCTATGTCTTTTGTTTTTTACTATTTTTAATATGTCCATTGTTTCATCAATTGTGTTGTAAGCATGTCCTGTATTGAGAATGTGTTTAGAGTATGCAGAACTATCTTTATTGTGTTTTATGGCTGCTATGTGTTCTTTGTATCTGTGTGTGAAAGTACGACCGGTTTGACTTATATATATTAGTGGACAATCCTTGCATATTACTTTATTGTGATTGACGGACAATTTTAATATATTTTAATACTATTTTTAAATAAAATCACAATATGACGCACCTACAATATCTTTTGATAAATAAACAACCTTTCTCCAACAGATCATGACATTTTGCTATTGATTGATCTTAAGTTGTAAAATTGTGCTTACTTACTTCATGGAGCCGAGTCCTTCCTGAGAAGACAACAGTCGCTCAACCAATCAAAAATTCCCATAATTTTATGGATCCTAAAGGTTCATTACCGTGTTCACAAGAGCCCAATACTAGTCCCTATTCTGAGCCAGATAAATCCAATCCATACCACCCCATCTTATTTATCTAAGATCCGTTTTAATATTATCCTCCCATCTACGCCTACGTCTTCCTAGTGGTCTCTTTCCTTCTGGTTTGCCCATGCGGCCTACATGCCCTGCCCATCTCACACTCCTTGACTTGATCAATCTAATTACATATGGCGAGGAGTACATACGTAAAATTGTTAAGTACAAAACGCTTGAGGAATCTTCTAGCTCAATGTTACAATATTACAGAATTTGAAGCCTTATTAACAATAATGGTTTTAGTTACCGGTATGAAAATGGATTTTCTCATGTCACTCTGTAGAAAGATCCTACTAGTGGATAATATACAAGTGAGATAAAATTTGCATACTTGTTTTTATAGACAGTAGCCTAGTTATTCTTCCTTCTAACAGTTAGAAACACAAGGTGGGCATTCTTTGACTTCACTATCCTTATTTTTATTATTTAGTGTTCTGTCTGACGACAGGTCCATATGAACAGGATCCTTCCATCCTTTTCTCGGACTGGGACCTGTTCATATACGTTCTTGGCAGATGATCTAGAAGTGGTTTGCCATTGCCTTCTTCTGTGTGTAAATGGAGTAATTGTTGGGATGCCACGGAGAAACCGGGGAAGCCCCCGGAGGAAAACTCCGTGTTGCCTAGACCACGGCCTTGCCCAACACAAGTTATAAATCTGAGCACCACCGGGAATTGAACCCCGGACCACAGGATTACAAGGCCAGCGTTCTAACCGCTAGACCACCGTGGCTCCACTATCCTTATCTCTTCATAATATCATCGTCTGAACAGCGACAGCTATTGAAAAATTGAGCATTATAATATCAAGACTGTTGCGCGCCATCTTGTCCGTGTTAATGGCCAACAAACAGCTCAATTACAACACCTGTGGAGATGTTGCAACTGCGGTTGATAGAACCAGCATACAGGTAAGTGATACGCCATCTCATCAGAGATGAACGCCGCGTGTGTCCGTCTGTCTGCTGTCATGTTCTCTCCAGGCAATGAACATCATCATCTCCTGCGTCTGCTGTCTAGAGAACGAAGTCACGAATTGAGTGCTGTACTCCAGTTCATGTGACATGAACCAAGGAGCAGCTCTTTTCATTATCATAGTTCTGCATGTATAACCTGAGGAATATTTTTCTGTCTGGGTGTTTGCTGTGGGGAATGTATGGACCTAAAAGCAACGACGTTTCGGGAGGTTTGAGAAAACCACATAACGAAAACTATAATTTCTACTCTTCACAACTGATAGAGAAGATCTCGGACTACCGGATCAAACAACTGAGTAGGTGTAATCCTTCTTTACCTGAAGACGACGAAGAACCATCTTTCGAAACGTGCAAATTTTTAAGACTTCCTTTTTTAAAAAATAATTCAACAGATAATGTATAAATTTGAGGAGAATAACAGTTACAATATAATATTATAGCCAAAGAAATTTATGGACGTGAGACTTAAATTCTACATCCATATAGGCCCACGCTTTCATGACTTTGTTCTGGAAACTATATAACGTCTGACCAAATCTCACTTAAGAAGAAAATAAAATATAAAAGGAACACAATATAAGCCAAAGCAGTCTTATAGTAAATAAATATACCTCTTTCAGATTTGAAGTTTTCACGGCGATAAAGATTGGATTGTGTTTTGTGGGCTGTAACTCTGTGTAGTCTTGTAGGAGGTTACCTCCGTGTCCAAGGTAATTTGTTGTACGGAAACATTGATACAGGACAAACAGCGTCACAACCCAGAATACCTAAATCCAAGTTAAAGTATAGAACAATTGGTTTGTAGTGTTTGTCTGTGTAAGGTACATTGGATGGAAAAAGTTTCACTATTTGAATACATGAGATGAATAACAAAGAAAATTATGACCGGAGTTAAGATTATGAGAAAAATAAATTTGAAAATGAGTGTGACTATTGAACTAAAAATAAACTGTCACCACTCCGTCTAACTAACCAACTAGATGGCTGACGGAACCCGAAGGTTCATCACCGAATTAACCAAAGCCCTGTCCTGGGCCAACAAAACCCAGTCTCCTTCAACTCTTATCTCCCATAGATCCCGCCTGAGATTATCCTCCCATCTACGTCTAGGTCTCCCCAGCAGTCTCTTCCCCTCAGGCTTCCCTACCAATACTTGGTGCACTCCTCTTGTCTCATCCATGCGCGCTACATGTCCCGACCATCTCATTCTTCTCAACTTAATCACCCTGACAATACTGGGGGAGGAGTACAGATTTTTAAGATCATCAAAATGCAGTTTTCTCCATGCCCCATCGTCTTCCCTCTTAGGCCCAAATATCCTCCTCAACACCCGATTCTCAAACACCTGCAATCTCTGTTCCTCCCTCTGAGTGAGAGACCATGTTTCGCACCCATACAAAACAACAGGTAAGATTATTGTTTTGTATACTTTAATTTTCAGGTTCTTAGAAATCAGATGGGACGACAAAATATTTTGGACTGAGAAGTAGCAAGCATTTCCAGAATTTAATCTCCTCCAAACTTCCTCATGAGTGTCATTTTGATTTGTTGTTGTTCCCAAATATTTGAACTTTGTAACCCTTTCAAAGGACTTATTAGCCACCCTAAGATAATTTTGCCCGCCTGTCTTCTGATGACGAGATACTAACATGTACTTAGTTTTTTATGAATTTACTTCCAGCCCCACTTGTCTACTAGCCTCTAGTAAAACTTCTGCGTTCCTCTTTATTGTATTCATATCGTCCCCCAGTAAATTAACATCATCAGCATATGCCAATAGCTGATGTGTCCCATTCAATTGCAAGCCCTCTTGCCTATCTTGGACTTTCCTGATAGCATATTCTAGCACAAAGTTAAAGAGCAAGGGAGACAAAGCATCTCCTTGTTTTAGACCACCACTCCGTCTATATTTACAAAAGTAATATTCCTCTTTTGTGCTTATTTTATATCGTATCTCATTCTGAAGAAACAACACAACTTGCAGACATATAAACACAAAATACTGAGCAAAATTTCTTATCCAGAAGTATACTACAAGTTAAGAATAAACATGAGAATATTAAATTACATAACTAAAAACTCCCGGTTACACAGGTCAGCTTAGGCCGTTGGGATGGACTGAACATTTAGCTCGTGCGGTGTAAACGAACAGTTATCACGAAGGTTTGATGGTGAAACATCTGCTAAAACAGACACTTTGAAGACACAGATAGAAAATTAACATAACAGCCCTTCACCGCACCTGCATACTAAATGTTGTTCTGACAAATTAGAATACAGTGAACTGAAATTGCACATCTGTGACCTAAGACGAATATTAGAAAAATGGGCCATAACTATGAAAGCTGGGTGAAACATGTTCAAAAATTTTCTAGTTGATCTGGATAGGGGACAACTTCGAACATGTTTGGACACGTGATCATAGCGTAACAATTCTGTAGCGTTTGGCAGGATTTTACATTTGAAATTTGCAAATCGCTTCAATGACGTGAGAGTTGTCTGGTGTCAATAGATGGGCCCCTGCCAACAGCTTCCAACGTCTGATTTTTCCTTCGGATCAAGGTATAAATTTATGAAACATGGAGACTTCTTTACAGATGTAATGGTGTTACAGGAATTATATGACTGTGGCATTTGACCTTTGCGTACAGAGCACAGCGAATTCAATTTTTATTATTATTTATTTAGTGTTCTGTCTGACGACAGGTCCATATGAACGGGATCCTTCCATCCTTTTCTGGGACTGGGACCTGTTCATATACGTTCTTGGCAGATGATCCAGAAGTGGTTTGCCATTGCCTTCTTCTGTGTGTGAATGGAGTAATTGTTGGAATGCCACGGAGAAACCGGGGAAGCCCCGGAGGAAAACTCCGTGTTGCCTAGACCACGGCCTTGCCCAACACAAGTTATAAATTCGGGCACCGCCGGGAATCGAACCCGAGACCCCAGGATTATAAGGCCAGCGTTCTGACCGCTGGACCACCGTAGCATCAGAATTCGAATATTTACTTAATAATTCAATAAAAGATAAAAATTTCGAGGTTTTTACTATATAACAATAGGTTAATAGGGCAGTGGCAATATATTTATCTGTGACAAAGTAGGCTCAGAAAAGTACGTATGTTATTTTGTTATAATTACCCAACAAGCCTACCACATTTCTTCAAGATCGATTGACCGTTCTTGAGTTATTTTATGGGTACAGATAAACAAACAACTAAACAGAAGAACATATCGATTTGAATAGCTCACCGCAACCTATTTCAACCAGGGTACCGATACGTCTCATTTAAAAATCAGACGTGTTAACGCTGAATAACCTCCTGCTCGTTGGGGTCCTATGTTTCGTGTGATGAGACCAGACGGGCGTTGCTGTGTTACCTTGTAACAACCGTTGTCCCTCTTCAACTGTCTTCATCTTGAGACGAGAGAGGTCACCACCTGGCTGGACTACCCGCTGCTTCTGGATAAATAAGCGACAGTGATCAGTGGTGGATATCCTCTTTCATTTGTTGTAGTCTTCAGCTTTACTAAGGTTCGTGGTATATTTAGTGGTGTTTTATCAGCGTTGTGTAGTCTAGTAGAAAATAAACATCTTCAAAGAACCTGAAATTTCACCAAAACTAAATAGACTCTGAGATTAGAAGACGAATTGCGAAAGCTGTGGATTGCATGAAGCAATTGCAGAAATGGACGAATCGAGGAAAACTACGAAAAGCAGCAGTCATTATAACCGATCTGTTCTTGCAGACTCCTCCTCGAAGAGAAAAAGCACCAACCACAACTCACCGACAACGTCATGACAAAGACTTGAGGTTCTCACAGTGGTGAGTATGAAGATTTCCGTCTTCTGGGTGGTTGCGCTGTGTAGTCTGGTACATGTTTACCAACGTTTAAGAGGTCATACTGCCTCCGTCATCAGGGCGATCGCAGACTACACAGCGCAACAACCCAGAAGACAGAAATCTTCATACTCTGATGACGGAGGCAATATGACCTCTGAAACGTTGGTTAACATCGACCAGACTACACAGCGCAACAACCCAGAAGACAGAAATCTTCATACTCATCGCCCTGATGATGGAGGCAGTATGACCTCTGAAACGTTGGTAAACATCTACCAGACTACACAGCGCAACAACCCAGAAGACAGAAATCTTTATACTCTGATGACGGAGGCAGTATGACCTCTGAAACGTTGGTAAACATCGACCAGAGTACACAACGCAACAACCCAGAAGACGGAAATTTTCATACTCTGATGACGGAGGCAGTATGACCTCTGAAACATTGGTAAACATCTACCAGATTATACAGCGCAACAACCCAGAAGACATAAATCTTCATACTCTGATGACGGAGGCAGTATGACCTCTAAAACGTTGCTTAACATCGACCAGACTACACAGCGCAACAACCCAGAAGACAGAAGTCTTCATACTCATCGCCCTGATGACGGAGGCAGTATGACCTCTGAAACGTTGGTTAACATCGACCAGACTACACAGCGCAACAACCCAGAAGATATAAATCTTCATACTCATCGCCCTGATGATGGAGGCAGTATGAACTCTGAAACGTTGGTAAACATCGACCAGACTACACAGCGCAACAACCCAGAAGACGGAAATCTTCATACTCTGATGATGGAGGCAGTATGACCTCTGAAACTTTGGTTAACATCGACCAGACTACACAGCGCAACAACCCAGAAGACAGAAATCTTCAGTATTTTAATAATGTAGGATCCGGAGTTATCAGAGCGAAGAAGATTTCGCTCATGATTTTTGATTTGTGACGTTGTGTGGGCTTGCGGGTAGATATCAGAGTTTCGTAAAGCCATACTGTTTCCATCTTCAGGGCTCCCTTAAGATACAGACAATATATTGGTGAAAATATAAGTCCACCCAGCATTTCTGCACAGAAGGCAAAAATCTCCATTAACATGTTTAGACAGTTACATTAGAAAGTAACTTTCTTTTTCTGTAAGCATTTCCAATGTGTGGTCTCACAAATCCCTACCCACCGTATGACCTCTCTACGTATGAAGCTAAGAATGTGCATAATTATTCCGTACAAGAGCACTTTTCTGCGTTATTTGCATAAAATTAACTATTCATGGCAAGGAGTTTCACATTCATCCATCCGTATGTCCGGAACTTTCCCTTCCGAGACTAATGACAGATTTAGATGGAATTTGGTACAGGAAGTCTGATGGATTAATAGTTGCTCTATCTCCGTAGGAATATTATAAGAACCTTAATTTATATAAAGTTTAAATCGATTTTGTAGACTTTTGCTAAGTAAATCACAATGAAAATTAGTATCGATATTTTAAAATCAAAAGCAGACCTCATGGACTAATTAACTCCATGGATTATATTCTTTCTTGAGATGCTGGCAACAGAACTTTCTACTAGTTAAGAAGTTTTCCATTATGAATCACGAAGGCTCATTACCTTGTGTATAAAATCCTTCCACTCACTATATCCTGAGTTGGATGAATCAAATATAAACTCTCTGTGTGATCCGTTTCGATACTATCCTCTGATCTTCTTCAAGGTTTTCACAGTGGTCTCTTACCTTCTGGATTCCTAACATTCTGAGTGCATTTCTCATCCCTCCCATGCGCGCTACAATTCCCACCCATCTCATGTTCCTTATTTTGCCGTTTTAACTTTGTTTGGTTCAGCGTATAAATTATGAATGTGCAGATACTTTATTTGAAATTTCTTTCATTTTATGACTCCACGATGCTGAGTCATTCTTCAAAAGCTAATAGTCTTTCAGCCGGCCAATAAATTCCCCGCCATAGCGTAATGAAACTGAAAGGTCCATTGCCGTTTTGTTCACAAAACTCGCCACTGGCTTCCTTCATGAATTAGGTGAATCGGTCTCCACCCTCGCGTACCTGAAATATTTTCAGATCCATTTTAATATTGTATTCACGTCTATGCTTGTGCAACCGAGTTGATTCCTTCCTTCAGGATTTTCTTACCAAAATGTGGTACCCATTTCCCTTATCATAATTGGGCTACTCAACTCTCACCCTCTTCCACTAGTTTGCCTTAACAAAGTTTCCACCTTAAATCGAGTACATGTTTGACTTATAAGCATATATATAGAGTTATTTATTTAGTGTTCTGTCTGACGACAGGTCCATATGAACAGGATCCTTCCATCCTTTTCTCGGACTGGGACCTGTTCATATACGTTCTTGGCAGATGATCCAGAAGTGGTTTGCCATTGCCTTCTTCTGTGTGTGAATGGAGTAATTGTTGGGATGCCACGGAGAAACCGGGGAATCCCCCGGAGGAAAACTCCGTGTTGCCTAGACCACTGCCTTGCCCAACACAAGTTATAAATTCGGGCACCGCCGGGAATCGAACCCGAGACCCCAGGATTACAAGGCCAGCGTTCTAACCGCTAGACCACCGTGGTCGGTTATATATAGAGTACACAAATAAATATACTCAAAAACTGTCTGTTATTGAAGTGAAGTAATGTATACAATAATGGGCAAAGTCTTTTGGGCGATATATAATATATATAAAGCAACGCCCAATAATTGAGAGAGAATTGTGAAGTTGGCAACACTGGATAGACTCTTGTAGGTTTTAGCATGACAATGCCAGGATTACATTAAGCCCAAATCGAGGTGCTGTAGGGGAACAAAGGACTGGTTGTGTCCCTGTTCACTGACACTGCCGCCTCCAGCAAACCAGCGATACAACAGCCAGGCTAAGGTTCGGTTTCCCTACTTTGCTGTTAGCTACGTCAAGACGCCGCGTAACATCAGGGCGTCTTGATGATGGATTCAGACATCTGTTATTTGAACTCACTGGTTCATAGAACAGCTTATGCCGTGAAGTGACTAAGGCCTTGGTAGGCTGGGTCAGGATTTCTGGCAGAGTCGAATTCTTTTTTTGACAAATCCGCCTTCTGACTCACTCACCATGCCAAGAAATTCCATGTCGTTAACGGAACCAAAAGATTCCGTGACATTGTTCACATTTGCCTTGTAATGGTTCTTATCCTGAGCCATATTAACTCACTGCACGCTCCTACATTCCTTTAAATTGCATTTTAATATTGTCTTCCTATTTAATCTTATCAGTTCATATCCCTTCTACAATTTTGTACGAAATTCTCACCTTAACAAGCGTTCTTTATGAATGCCTATTAATTTATCCTCGATATGATCGTCCTAATAATATTTGCCGAGGACTACTAAGTACTACCTGGGTAAAGAGGGGAAAACCGTGGAATCGAAATCTGAAAATTCCCTCAACCTCCCACGGAGATGTAAAGAGATTTGGTCGCTTACCTATACACAGTCATATGCTTTAATGTCTAAACACTGATTCGGCTTTGACTTTGCAATATTTTGAAGTGATAGATGTTTTATACAGGATGGATGGACGGGGATTGAACCCTGGCAGGGGCGGGGTCATTTCCAGAAGATAATGGGACCATAGCAGAAAGCACCCACACGCCTCCATGTATTGGAGGAACGTCAACCTTACGAGCGGAATTGGATGAAATTTGGCATGGAATACACTAAAACCCTATTTTGCATTTTTCTACATTCGGCAAAAACCAACATAAATTAAATTTATATTTCAGAGCAGGTTGGCGTTCTGATGGGGCTATGACCTAACCTGACTGTGTTGCTTCGTGGTTTTCTGCAGTATCTCCAGGTAAAATTCGGAGTAATACCATGAAATAGACCAGTCGTCCCATTCAAAATCCTTACATATTCCCAGCTGAAAATAATTTTTCAATGTCATTCAAAAATACGGTAGATTCCTGGTAATTGGACCATTGGTTAACCGAGACAGTTATTTGGGACAAAACTTAAAGAACAAACCTTTTTAACTTTTTACGTGGAACTTCGCATAATTGGGGCAGCCACTTAATTGGGCCAAAGTGTTCTAGTCCCGATGTGCCCCAGTTAACCTGAAGCCACTGTATATACAATTAAATTTATAAAAGCATTCTTATATTCACTAATAAATATTTAAGCAAGTATACTAACGTATACTAACAATTAGGATATTTATCTTATAACGTCTCCATAGTCCTGGTAGGAAATATTTCAAATGGAAGAATGTATAAGGTAGTATATTTGCGTCATATTGTGAATTAGGTTAATATTTTCCGTCAAATCACAATTTTAATAAGATAATAAAATATAAAATATTTATCATCTGATGTTCAATATTAGTCTGACAGACTAATATTGAACATCAGATGAACCACGTCATATATATAAGAGTAATCTGATAAGAACATTTCAATAAACTGCATAACATTGTAAAGGATTGTAATTCGAGTTTTAAATTTACCAATCTAATTTATACCTGAGGACGGTTAAATATAACCGAAACATGTCGTAAGAGACGTTCCAATTTGTAAATCGATCATTCGATGCGGAACGTGAAATGATATTTTAAATATTTTATATTTTATTATCTTATTAAAATTGTGATTTGACGGAAAATATTAAAATATTAATATGGAAGAATGTATAACAAGCTGCTTCTTCTAAGTTTAAAATTTTGTCTCAGTTTTTTATAACAGCAAACCCTAGTAGAGCTGTTGACTGCAAAACAGTCTTCTTCACTTTATCCACACACCAGCATCAGACAAACAGTAGCAACGAAAGCAGGCGAGAAATAATCCCTTGTTCACATATTTGTAATTTCATTAGGTTGACTGCAGTTAAATTGTGTCTGTTACTATGGTCGGAGGGAAAGGTTCGAAAAGCGGATGGCGGATTTGTCAACATGATAACGCATTTTCCTTCGGGTCATTACACAACGGATCAACAAAAGCACCTCCCTCCCCCTTAACCCTCCAGCAGACCGCTGTACACAGACGAACGTTTTAGAGTCTATAGCAGATGGTTTTGTGCACCACCAGCCAACCCTTAGGAAAAAACCATCCCCTCCTTACAACCCCCCACCCTGAATTATCCACCAGTTCTGTAACAATAAGCAGTTAAGCGCGTGATTCTGAACTGATTAGATAACAAAGAAACATGTTTGTGAGTGAATAGATGGTATGAAGCCAACATGATGTTCTAAATCGAATGAGAGGCACTTTGTTGTGTTGTGATTTCTTTCTGACCGAAAGAAAAATCCTGGGAATCGAACTTGTTGCTACAGTACGTTTAAAAGAATAATTTACATTCAAAATATAAGTAATAAATAACGTACTTCCCCATTAAATGTAAATTTGACGCATTTAAGGCATAAATATGAGTTAATATTTAATATTTTAATATTTTCCGTCAAATCACAATTTTAATAAGATAATAAAATATAAAATATTTAAAATATCATTTCACGTTCCGCATCGAGAGATCGTAAATGTTTTAAAATCTTGTACTATGTGGAGTGCCCTTTTTAAACCGTTAATGAACCTTTTAGTTGATGTTCTTTTCGATTTTGGTACGTGCAGACTCTTCGGCAGATGCCAAGGTCTGGAGGAATATACTGTCTCCGTCTTCAGGGCTGGAAGAGACTGTATATTTTTCCGAAAGCTGGCATCTACCGATGAGTCTACATGGCCCCAAAACCCAGAAGAACAACATAATCATCATCCTCACTCCGAAAATCTCAAATATTACAAATTTTGAGTTCTATAACAGGCTGGAAATTTTGTAACAGGTGCACCAGGTCATTTCATATCTAGTGACTATTAGGGTAAAGCGGACCGGAGTGAGAATGTGATGACTCATCTATGTCCAGTAGATTTACCAAAGAGGATAATGTGCGGAACTTCACCTCCTATCCCCCACGTGTCAATGGCATAATTCAAATCCATAGGAATAGTTTGTTTTGGCGTCTTCGTGATATGACATCATGTAGGTAGTTCCGAACACACAGCATCCATCTTAGGTTCGCGAAGACCTCAGACCTCATGACGTAATCCTTGCTAAATTTCAGGCAAGGCGATAGACATAGAGGGAGGTCACTTAATCTATTTCTGAAGTCATACCATCATCAACTATGGAACAATTACTGTTAAATGACAGAGATTTAGGCCTTCAATAAAGCAGCGGAAATTATTTTCTTGAACACACGTTAGTAAACGGTCCGGCCCTTTTGATGCGTCAAGAGGTCACTCGTCTGACACATCGGAAGATAACAACACAGAGTTACAAAATGAAAGAAAGGTTGGACATTCGTGGTTGAGTGTTTTGTATTGGAAATTTGAGATTGGGGTCGTGATTACCGCCCTCTGTTAGGAGTGTGATCACATTTTGTGGGGAGCATTGTCAATACCAGCTGTTTCGCACAGTGGCATTCAGCGTTCTTTGTTAAATGCAATAAAAAGTGATCTCCGTACATAATTAAGCACCACCCTATGAGGACGTGTTCAGAAGCGGGGGTATAGTTCTACGCAATCTTGCCGATTTAAACCAGTTCCCAAGAGACAGTAAACAGAATGACCTCTAGAATCGATCGATGTCAATCTCAAGGCAGAAAGAAAGATCTTTGCTTGTGTAGGGAATCGAATCTCGGTCGTCCAATCGGAAGTCTTGTCACTATATCGACTTAGCTACCCGGCTCCTGTGATTCATTGAACACAAATTTAAAAAGTAATAACAATTTAGACAAAGTTAAAATAATTTAGATTTCCGTCTTCTGGGTTGTTGCGCTGTGTAGTCTGGTCGATGTTAACCAACGTTTCAGAGGTCATATTGCCTCCGTCATCAGAGTATGAAGATTTCTGTCTTCTGGGTTGTTGCGCTGTGTAGTCTGGTAGATGTTTACCAACGTTTCAGAGGTTATACTGCCTCCGTCATCAGGGCGATGAGTATGAAGATTTCTGTCTTCTGGGTTGTTGCGCTGTGTAGTCTGGTCGATGTTTACCAACGTTTCTGAGGTCATACTGCCTCCGTCATCAGAGTATAAAGATTTCTGTCTTCAGGGTTGTGCTGTGTAGTCTGGTCGATGTTAACTAACGTTTCAGAGGTCATACTGCATTCATCGCCCTGATGATGGAGGCAGTATGACCTCTGAAACGTTGGTAAACATCGACCAGACTACACGGCGTAACAATCTAGAAGACAGAAATCTTCATACTCATCGCCCTGATGACGGAGGCAGTATGACCTCTGAAACGTTGGTTAACATCAACCAGACTACACAGCGCAACAACCCAGAAGAGAGAAATCTTCATACTCTGATGACGGAGGCAGTATGACCTCTGAAACGTTGGTTAACATCAACCAGACTACACAGCGCAACAACCCAGAAGACAGAAATCTTCATACTCTGATGACGGAGGCAGTATGACCACTGAAACGTTGGTAAACATCGACCAGACTACACAGCGCAACAACCCAGAAGACAGAAATCTTCATACTCTGATGACGGAGGCAGTATGACCTCTGAGACGTTGGTAAACATCTACCAGACTACACAGCGCAACAACCCAGAAGACAGAAATCTTCATACTCTGATGACGGAGGCAGTATGACCTCTGAGACGTTGGTAAACATCTACCAGACTACACAGCGCAACAACCCAGAAGACAGAAATCTTCATACTCTGATGACGGAGGCAGTATGACCTCTGAGACGTTGGTAAACATCGACCAGACTACACAGCGCAACAACCCAGAAGACAGAAATCTTCATACTCACCGCTGTGAGAACCTCAAGTCTTAAAATAATTAACTTACTAAGATCTAGTAAATGAACGTCGTGGATCAGAGTCGGTCTTGAGAATCCAGGAGTAGGAGATCAGATGGTGAAGAAGTTCGATGCTCACCAGAGTCCACCACCGGTGTCAAGTTTGTGGTGTTGTAAAAATTGCCCATGTATGATATTAATCGAATCTTTTAAAGGCTGTAATGGACTCAGCATAAAAATCATTACCACATACGCAATTTACTTAAATGTATTCGGTCAGCACTGAATAATTTGCCTTTATGCAAAGGCAGGAATATATTTAAATCGAGGTCCATACATTAAAAAATTTATTTCCGGAAAGGGACATTGTCTTTACTTTAGAATTTATGGACATTGAAAAGGGTATTTGTGCGACTCAGTAAATAAGTTCGCCGCTTACAATCGTAACAAATTGACTGTTTCATGTGCAATGCGGTACGATGTATTATTGGGTTTATAAAGTATTGTAAAATGATAGATATATGCAAATACGTAACATATATTCAGATTCATTTGTGTGGAATGTAAAATAAGCACGTGGAGACAGCGAAAGGTTTTAGGTTATGTTTCGCAGATTGCAGGTAGCGAAAATTTTACGTATAAATATACTAAAAATTAAGGCCAGTTTTATTTGACTTTTACACAAGAACTCTGAACGAAATTGGTAAGAGATGCCATTTGTTATTATTAATAGTATTTCGTTACTTTGGACGGTTAATAGATTCTTTATCATAACTAGTTTAATTAAAATTACAAATAATGATCGATTAAAGAAAGCATCCCAGTAAATAAATAAGTAATTTTTCGAGCTTTTGTGCTCAGATAGAAGTATTTAAAACAGAGCAGGTATTTCTCTCCCTAACTTATAGTTTTGATACGTAGACAGCTGTATAAAGCTAGAATAACGTACAGATACTAGCAGCTGCAGTCTCAGTAAAGACACGTAACATTACCTTATTTCAAATGCATTCTTGTGAAAGTCGTGATATTTTTTTTAAGACTTTGTTCATTGTCCTGTATTATAAAAATAAATCGCTACGTTTAAGAAACTCAGAGATTCAGAAACGCAATGATCTATTCGTAGATCTAGGACGATGGATAATTCCTCTGAAACGTCGATAAATGTCTACCAATTTACATGACACAACAACCCACAAGACTCGTGGCTATTAAAAGATGAAATCTCACATCTTAAGGGTGTTTCATTTTGCAGAAAGTATAAAACAGTAACATACGAAACCTGGTTATATTATTCGTCATATTTACATTAAAGTGCTTTGCGATAGGAGCTGAAATTTTCTTCCGTACAGCGTCCGAATCGGCTCTGGGCTCATCCAGCCTCATTTCCGGTGGGCTCTCTCCCGAGGAAATGAAACGCGAGATAAAGATGGGTATCATCTTTATTAAGTCTGTTTAAAGAAAGGAAAGGGTAACTTAAAGCAGGCGCAGAGCTGCGAGTTAGTGAACGGTCTGTTGTGAGCATGACGACGGTCAGCCATGGAAAGGAAAGGAACTGTAAAGCACGATGGGGCATCGACCATTTGACACGCTGGTTATAAAAGAGTGGACATTTTCGTGAATAGGATCTTTACAACCTTGAAAGAAGTGATGGTTTCTTTCTTTTGGGTTTGTGAATAAGGCGGAAATCGGAAACAATAGTTTACACAACAGTTTTCTGGTCCGGTAAATGCTGTTGGACTATATGGTGGTTGTTGTGTGTCCCGATTTTAGAGAAATCGCCTGCCGTCCTCTGTGGACGTGGTGGTAAAGCAACAAGTTGAGGACTACAATGGGTAGACTGAACAAAATGTTTACCAGAGCAGATTCCTTATCATTGAAGTTGTATTTACAGCAGTGTTGAGTTCGTCACGGCAATTTATAATTATGGTTTGTATCCACCTTTTAACAGGAATGTGCGTATGTTTCGAAAGATAAATGAAACAAAACTTTTTGAATGTGTATCTTACACAAATACTAGCTAACTCTACTCAGTAACGTATTTCTTATGAGACCATTAGTCATTCAGCTAGTCTAAAAATGTTTCACTACTTATGATTATGAAGATGTTTACAAGAAGTAGCCATTGGTTTGTGCCGTGAGCCTAATGAAACTATTTCACGACCTGTTTCCTTAACACACATTTCAATATTTTCTTTCCATCTACGATTTAGTCTTCTAAGTGGTTAATTCCGTCGGTGTTTTCGGACCAAAATTTTACACGCATCTCTCATTTCTCTTGTACGTGCCCTGCCCCCCCCCCCCCCCTCCTTAACAAAGTATAATAATTTTGAAGATTTCTGTCTTCTGGGTTGTTGCGCTGTGTAGTCTGGTCGATGTTAACCAACGTTTCAGAGGTCATACTGCCTCCGTCATCAGGGCGATATTCATCGCCCTGATGACGGAGGCAGTATGACCTCTGAAACGTTGGTTAACATCGACCTCCGTCATCAGGGCGATATTCATCGCCCTGATGACGGAGGCAGTATGACCTCTGAAACGTTGGTTAACATCGACCAGACTACACAGCGCAACAACCCAGAAGACAGAAATCTTCATATTCACCGCTGTGAGAACCTCAAGTCTTATATAATAATTTTAACAGTCCCAATCCAATACTCCTTTACTTATCTCTCTTAAGTTCAGGTGCTGACCTCATTTTACTCTTCTCGAACACTGAATTAAATGTATCAAACAAAAAGGTATATTATGCTTTAGAAGCCTGGTAACTATGAAATTATACGAAACAGACGTGCTCCATAAAGCAGCTTTGAAAATCGCCAAAATCGAATTGTGTTCTTGTATGTTGATGGCTTTTTTTATTTTATTGTGGACGTAAAGATATGGTATCATCAGCAAGGATTATTTAAAATTAACATCGTGTCCATGATTTGTGAATCCTGAGAGATATACATAGACTCTATAGACTTGTGGCGAATGTAAAAATACTTTGTCATCATTAATTTGGAAGCACTGAGTAAAATTAAGAGAAACACTTATAAAGATCCCTGAGCACACGACTAGGATTCAAGCCACGAACCAAACGTACACATGCTGTTCTTGAAAACCAGTCTCTTGGTTGACTGATTCGCTTGTTGTACCGTAATTGTTTTGTTATGCACGAATATTCTCTGTAAGTCTCGCATCAAAAATGAGACACGGTTTTAGAAAAGGACACTGTTGTCTGATACCCACTCAGTCACTCTGTTACTCAAGTCCTGACACAGTCGCTAGAGCACTCTGTCCTTCATTCGACGGTTATGTGAGTTATAAGATTCTCAAGGCGGTAAAAATATCGATATTGATCTTCTGGTTTGTAACGCAGTGTAGTTTGGTAGAAGTTTACTGATGTGCCAAATATCCTTGTTGCTTCCATCATCAGGATGATAATGATGGTGGAAGCAAGAACCTCTGAAACGTCGGTGAACTTACTAGACTACACGACGCAATAGTCCAGAAGACAAGCATCTTCATACGGCATTACAATCGAAAACCAATATCAACACTAGCTAGCTGATACAAGTGAACACTTATATTTTAATACATATATTTATTTTGGCCGTCTATACACAAACTTATTAAAATGAGTTGTTAAAATATTATAACATTCACAATATAAATATAAAATATATAAAATATGTTATGTTATGTTTTGATGCTCTTATTATCGTATTTCGATATTACATTCTTGGCATCTTCATATTAGAAACGACATGTTTCGATGTACTAAGACATCATCTTCAGGTTATCAATTCTATTAATTTTATAAATTATTATATACTAAGCTGCGTTGCATTTATTGATTTTATGCATTTGTGAATCCATCCATCTTCATGATTGATTTGGTGTTAATGTTTCGTTGTTTATTGTCTGTGGAATTAATTTCCAGTTATTATTATATAATAAACAACGAAACATTAACACCAAATCAATCATGAAGATGGATGGATTCACAAATGCATAAAATCAATAAATGCAACGCAGCTTAGTATATAATAGTTTATAAAATTAATAGAATTGATAACCTGAAGATGATGTCTTAGTACATCGAAACATGTCGTTTCTAATATGAAGATGCCAAAATGTAATATCGAAATACGATAATAAGAGCATCAAAACATATTTTATATATTTTATATTTATATTGTGAATGTTATAATATTTTAACAACTCATTTTAATAAGTTTGTGTATAGACGGCCAAAATAAATATATGTATTGAAATCAACACAAACATGACGCAATTGAGATACAAACTTATATTTTAATTTTTTAGAACTTATGTGCATGAACATGGTACACTTTAAGATCATAGACCGTGATGGTAATGTACGTACAGGCTAAGTTCATATGCTTCGAAGTTCATAAGACCACTGTTGCGAAGAAAAATAATTTAGCACATTAGAGTACTAGGTCTATGTGCTACAAGGAGGGATAGAGTGCGGACATCGAAAGTTATAGTCGAGGTAGCTGGCTCAAAGAATCGACCAAAATACTTCTCTAGAAAGATTTCGGATTCTCTCATACGTGATTACGAGATGGCTATCTTCTGGGTTGTATCATCGTGTAGATCAGGGGTGGCCAACCCAAATGATCTTTCGGGCCACTTTGGAAATGCATCATAACTCCGCGGGCCACATATAAAATTATATATCCCCATATTATTATTAATATTAATATTAATATTATTTTAAAATCAAAGTTAATTTTTTCTCATAATTTCGACAGATAATTTTTGAATATATGGATGCACAAATAATGTATTTTTTTAATAAATTGGTTTTCACTACTTTGGCCATTATAAAATAAATATATTTTGTAAAAGTGTGATGAATCTCGCGGGCCGGAAAAATGTTCAAGGCGGGCCATATGCGGCCCGCGGGCCGCGGGTTGGCCACCCCTGGTGTAGATTGACGTAGCAAGAATCTCCGAAACGTCGGTAAACTGCTACAGTGGCAGCAAAACGATTTGGCTGGTTGAGTTACTTCGTGTCACGTGAGGTTCCTTGAACATCCTCCGTGCAGAACGCTTTCTTAACGGTACTGTCAGTACCAAATATGATGTAGACAAATGTCAAGTGAGCGAAGTGAGTTTCGGGTCGATTATACCACTGATATTCATAAACTTGTTCCTCGAAGAAACGAGGGTAGACACAATTAACTGCTCTGAACGTACAGTTTCATGAAGAAAGAATTGCAGGGGGCATAGGGAGAATTTCCCGAACATTAGCAATTAGAAGCATTTTAGGAGTACAGGAAAAGCAAGAGTGCAAAGAACTTTATTCATTTCGTCCGGAAAGACAGACAAAGTGCCCAAAGATGTGACAGATAAGGAAGTTTTCGATAAATGTGATTCGGTATATCACTTTTCCCATGACAATAAATTTTACTGAGTTGATAGAGCTACTAATCGTAAGGCGATGTCTTAGCTGATTCTGGATTTCTTTAACGAAATCCGGTTTGTGTAGAATTTGTCAGCTTACTTCAACACAAGCACTAAAATTGCTTTATATATTTTAGTGGTTTTCCAGAGTTATGGATATTGTTCCACAGATCCTCCGAAAAGTATAAAGCATAATGTCTACATTATTATTCTGGCAATAAGATAAGTTTGTCGCTGGTATTTAATTAAACACCGAGCTAAGGAAATGTTTTTGACTGTCGGCCGAAATTTGATAAAGTTGATTTATCTTCGCGCCCCGGTCTCCTCACCACCGAGCAAATAACTTCGATCCCCCACTGCATATCAAGCTGGGTGAATCCAGAAAGACTGACTGGACTAGTAGCGGGAATCAAACTCCTGCCATCCAGCGCAAAGTCTAATCACTATACTGATTGAGTTAACGCGCCTCACGGGAAATAAGAAAGGATCTATAAATAATAATTGAAATTGGTATAATTGTTCAATTTTTAGCAAATAAATTACATTTAACACGAATTTCTTTCCTGTAAGTAATATAAATTAATTTTGATGCTTGATAGACAGACATTAAATTTGTAAATTTTGGCGGTAGCTTATGTCTTAATCCTTTAACATTCCTGTTAGGTAATGTATCAGCAGTTTAAATAGTGTCATTAAATAACTAGTCTGTATTACCTGAAGCTTCACTCCCCCTATACATCTTCATGGAATGGAGCACGTAGTGACGATTTCCTGCTATATCAAGTTACAAGCTACTGTGATCTCTTGCCTATGTCAGACGCCTCCAGTCATGGCTTTACCTTCTCGTTTTACATTTCTCATCTCCAGTCACGTAAAATATTACGTTAGTCTTGCGTATAGCACAGTGTGCTTCCAGAAATCTATACGTACTGACTTCCGACACTTGAAACACCAGATTTTCACTAACCGTGAGCAGCCTTATTTGTGTCTTGTCCATCGTAGTGAAGGGTCAGTTTACTGACCATCCAGTTCAGCCATTTTCATGCATAGCTGTGTTAATGTTTCTTACAAACAATCACATCCCACTGAAAGCTTCCTTTATTTGTGTACAACAAAACTATTCACAAATATGTTTATGTGGTTCAGATGCAAAGTATCAAACTGACGGGAAGTTAAGAGACGAGAATACAATCAGGTGATATGATGAAGGTGTTTTATGATTTATATTGTAATCTATTAACAGGGTAATGCGAGAATGTTTATTGTTGGATTTATTAGCCAACTATCTTCCAAAAACTTTACAGGTAGATAGAAGATCACAGCTTAATACCTGTACAATTAGCATGTGCACGTTAAACTAATAGGCCTACTGGCCACATATACTGTTGAAAAGTATCCAGACAAGGGTTTCTTAAACGGTGGTCCAGAGTTGTTTTAATAGTCAGATAGAGTTTGTATTCGTTTTTATTACTTTTCTCAAAAGAAAATAGTTATATAAAGATGAAAAATTTAAACTTAACCCAGTGGCTTACAGATTTTCCGTATTTATTCGTTAGATTTAAGTCGACTACATATTTAAAAAAAAAAATTGTAAACGAAAATTAAAATTTACAAAAACTATAATTTGGCCGGTGATTTTGTATTAAACAGAAACTTGTTCTTAGTATCTGGGTGAAGTACAGACTGAAAGCCAGCTGAAAACGGTGTCCGGAGAAGAAATTTGGACCAAACAGAGAAAGTAACAAGTGAATGAAAAGAAACTGCTTAAAGAGGATATTCATAATTTTCAGTCTTAATTAGACTGGCCTATAATCAGGTTGAGCTAGTCAATGAATATAGGGCGATTAAATACAGCAAGCATGGAAGATACAAGAAATTCATACAAAAATTTGATTGGAAAACCCGAATGGAAGAGGCTTTTGGAGCTCTACATATAAATGTAGATGACACGTTATTAAATTAATATTAGATAAATAAGATATATAATGTAAACTGGATACATCTGACTCAGAATAGGGGCCAGTGGTGAGATTTTATATTCATGATATTGAAAATTCTAATTCCATAAATTCAAGGGATTTTATTGACCAGCTGAGAAACTATTAGCTTCTGAAAGTCGAATCTGCTGCTCGAAATTAAATTCTATTTTCGAAAGCTCGTCGTATGAGAATGTTGATTTTAAACCCACATCAATGAAACATTAGTTGTTTTTTATTTAAATAGAATAAATCCATTGCAATTTCTATTGTAACTTCTTTCAGCCAATTAAAAGATTCAAAACTTACGGTCAGGCGACGATACTTCGTCTCTCAGCCGATGAGTTAACCGGTACAGATTGGATTTACTGGAAAAAGAACGAATACTTGAAATAATGAAAACCCGAATTAAAGACCTTTTAAAAGACTAGCAATACGTAGAAGACAATATCAAAGGTACTTTTGGGGAAATTAATATTTGTTACTGGCTGATTTCTGAAGGCTTTATTCAAATGCTATGGATATTTCGGCTCGTCATATTGTTAGCTTAATTAGATATCTGCATTATATAAGAAGCCAAGCTGATGTTTGTGAGCGTGTTTGCATGCACTCACACAAGAGAGATTTCAATGGGAGCGGACCTCGGAGAAAACGTTTAAAGTACTTATTACGGCTGACATCTGTCGCTATGCAGCCCTGGAACGACATACTTCGAGCGATGTATTTATTGCACTTATGAACTTCAGGAAAGAGAAAAGGACGTAGAGGAATGAATGAAACGAAGAAAAGGAATAAAGAGTGATAAGAATGACGATAGGATGAACATACAAATGGAAAGAAATAGGGGGAAATACGGGAAAGGAAGTTGTAAGGTCGAAATTAATCAGTCCACATTTAATTTATACCAGATGTAAACAAATAGCTATTAATGAATATATTTATTTAATTCTCTTAAGTGTGTCACGTAGATTTTATTTTTTCAATCTGGTTCTATAAGTTTATCATTATTATTATCATCATCATCGTTTAAAATGAACCAACGGAAATCACTGAACAGCAGGAACAGTGAAACTGTTTTATTCATTATAATTATTATTATTATTATTTAGTGTTCTGTCTGACGACAGGTCCATATGAACAGGATCCTTCCATCCTTTTCTCGGACTGGAACCTGTTCATATACGTTCTTGGCAGATGATCCAGAAGTGGTTTGCCATTGCCTTCTTCTGTGTGTGAATGGAGTAATTGTTGGGATGCCACGGAGAAACCGGGGAAGCCCCCGGAGGAAAACTCCGTGTTGCCTAGACCACGGCCTTGCCCAACACAAGTTATAAATTTGGGTACCGCCGGGAATCGAACACGAGACCCCAGGATTATACAATATAGAAACTGCTTGGACTATTTCAGTAAGAGCTGTCATTCATGAACCTACGATATGTTGAAAAGGTTCCCAGCGATGAGAACTCCTCAGAACCTTAACTCAAAACTCAGGTAATTAGTGAAATAAATAAATAAATGCATACTTTTAAAATCCTAAAATTCTTTCAGTTATATTTCCTGAAAGGATAGAGTAGCCTACGGACATAAGCGTGTACAATAGCAGAGTTTTTGGATTTCAACAATTTTTATTTGCTAGCGTGGGTATAACACGCCAGTTAAAATTAACCAACATCTAACACGATTTATGAGAAACTTACAGAAATATAAAAAAAAGGAAAACACGAAATAAAATTGGCGGAGGAATAACTCCACATGCTGTAATTAAGAGATCAAAGCTCTCGTTGCTGCCTGCAGAGCACCCAATTAGGACGGTGTCCTATTTAACACTAGGCATTCCTAAACCAACAACTTCAACATTCTAATGATAACAAACCAGCTGGCCTAGACTAACTTGGTATTGCGACATGTTTCACACCTCGCATACCATACCACAGTTAATGGCTTATAATATCATCTTAGCAGTATGACGTGCTCTTTACAGTATTTAGTTAACGTCTGTGAAAAGCGTAAAAATTCTCTTTTAATCTAAGCTTTAATGCAAATGTCGTTCATCGTATATAGCTATAATGAATTGAGACAAAAATAGAGTTTTTTTTCTTTTGAAGCAGATTCAGACATAATTGACATTTAGAAAAGGTGGTAAACTCCAGATTGAAGAGGTGGCTTTTCTGAACCAACAGCTTCTGTTAATATCCCTGCACATACCATCTTAACGGCATTATCGGTAAGAATAAAACGCAGCTTAAATTAATTACTACATAAGAAATAAAAACATAGAGGATATTTTAAAATAAACAGATTAAAAATAGTCCATCCAGAATTTTCAACACGTCTCTATTTCCGCATTTAACAAAAACACGTTTCATCTATCCGTTTAGATGAAGGTTTGAGGGGGTTTCCTTTATACAGAAAAACACCAAACTTCTGTTTCTACACTCATCGCTGTAGGTGACGGGAGCACAATACAAGGAGAAGTGGCGGCTTCCAGAAATCTCGCGGTTCGGGCTTGTTCTCTAATGCCAAGGGGTTTTTCTGACTTCCTAAAGGAACAGGGTCATCCAGACGTATCTAATGTACACCTTACGGTTTAAATACATGTGGCAAACAAGGGAATTATGAGACATGCAGACAATATTACTCGGACAACCTGAATGGAGAACTTGGATGTATACGAAACGAATTTATGTTATAGTCGATTTTATCAGTCTGACATTTGACGTGATTATAGTTAGAATATAAAATTTTTAAGATAAAGTAAACCTTATTTTAAGCTTACCAAAGCTTTAATAGATTTAGAGCAACGTACCAGAATCTCACAGCTGCTAATGGAGGATAAATTATTTGTTATTAAAAAATGAGTCCTAGGATCTTTAGTGTCCGAGAGGATATATTTATTAGGATTATGAAAATATAGTTTACAATCAGTCATAACACACTGATCTTACAGACTGTCGGTTTCCAAAATTAAAGTACAATCAATATGGGAACTAAAATTGACAATATATAAAAAGAACATTAATTTTCAGAATGACTTCATTCTTTTAATTATAGAAATATCTTTGTACCACATAAACACCAGTCTATCAAAATTTGACATGGAACATAATTTTGTGCGTCAGAATTTGGATGGCACAGAACCGTTGATTTATGTGGCATCTCGAAAGTCCGTACTGGAAATAATAAACAGAGGTCGCTACTGTCTCCGTGATCCAGCGTAATCCTGAAAAATTTTATACTTACGCAGCAGGCAAGGGCACTCAATGTTTTTATGGATCCCGACCGTCCATTGTCGTCCTCAAAGAGACCCTCTACACTATAGAGGGTCTCTTTGAAGATCTTAACCTTAGCCAGAAGAATTCATTCCATCCCTTCACACCTTAGTTCAATAAAATCTACTTTATAATCCTCCCATCTAAGAATTGCTATCCAAAGCCTTTGTTTTCTTTCAGGTTTTCCGTTCACATTTGTGTGTGCCTTCCTCATCTTCTCATGCATTATACTGTTTCATTTTGTGTTTCAATGATAGTACCAATATTTTGGAAAATGTACGATATTATCAGATCATGCTTATTAATTTATTTAATTACTGTCAGAGCATATAAATTATAGTTAGTGTAAATTAAGTATTCTGGACACCATCCGAAGTCGATCGTCTACATCTCAATCCTCGTGAGAACTTCAGATTTTATAAGTGTAAACATGTCGGCCAACTTCGATGTTTATTAGCCAAATACAGTCAGAATCAAAAGAGTTCAAATTTCTGTGTCGATCCATTGGTTTATGTCTAATACGAGTGAAAATAGTTCAGTTGGGTCACTGGCGAAGTCTTGAGGTCTAATGACATATCGCGTTCAGGAGCCTTCGTCTAAGAAACTGTTCATCCTCTGTCTGTTACTTAACACGAGACCTAGAAGTTATTAATCTAATTCAGGTTTCTGGTCAGTTAAAGGAAGATGAAAGAGAGGAGAGATAAAAAGGGGGCTATTCATTTTACCGTTCTCCTTTGAGATGTCAGAATTCAGTTAAAGAGAAAAAAGTATATTCGCTAATTAGTGGAGGCAGTTTAAACAAAAGTCCCTGCATTTGATTCCCTTCCCTCGTAAGAATAAAATGTACGAAGTGGATTTCAGAAGAAAAAAAAAAGAGAGTTAGAAAGAAAAGTTCTGTTTGAGTGGCTTCTAGTGAAAGCTTTGACTTATACGTGTAGAGGGGATTCGGGTAAATTTTTGTACGTTTGGTTGAGAGGTATTGAGAAGTTCAAACAGTTGGTAACTTAAGAAGTGTGAGGTATTAACTGTAGGTTCAACACTTATGCTATATAAAAACTTAGTGGAAACTTCAAACAAAATGTATTGTGCCTTTCGCTACTGGCCGCGGCTTAGGCCCCTCCTCCACTTTCAACGGAAAATAAGAATCATCGTCTTAATTGAAAGTTTATTAAGAGACTACGGACAATAGTTCGGTGAGAAATGCTTTCTAGGTCCCTCAATACTGAATGGCTTCTACATTTCTTAGCAACCGTAATTTAAAGGCTGAAAAGGCGTAAGATTAGGTTATATAGTCTCAGAGAACAAATGATATTACTGAAACATTCACAAATCAAACCGAATGGAGTGCTTTTAGTCTGAAATGAATAAGAAAAAGAAACCTCTATAAAATATTGTATAAAGCTTTCAGATATGGAACAACCACCAATATAAAAGTTTTGGAACATATAAATGTCATTTGTGACTAGACAAAATAATACAGGTTGTTCGTAATAGGCATGAGTTTGTGGGAAAAGGTAGACGTACGTGTTCCTATAATTTTACTAAAATTAAAGCTGCTAATAGTAGTTACGTCTCACTAAGAATCACTGTTACAAAATACTAATTAAATATTAAATAATAAGCCCAATCAAAGGGAACTAATTTCTTCAGTTTCTTAAGAAATTTATCACCTTTTATGAAGCACAGAGTCCCTTACCGTATTTACATGAACCCAGTACTGGACCATATCATGTACCAGAAGAATCCAGAGCAGACCACACCTTTACATAACCTCATGAGGTTGAAATTTGTGTTTTAAAGTATAAAATGTCTGTATATGTGATTTTATATAGTGACATCTTTAACTTTTTTAAACGCTTTTAATATTATCCATCTCAAGGCCTCTAAAATGTTATCCAAATCAATCTGTTTTCATTAGATTTCTTCACAAATATTCTGTATCAGTTCCTAATAGCCCATATTATGTGTGCTGGACGTACCAAATTATAAGTCTGAAGACAAATGTGTTACAGGCTTCATCGTAAAAGGTATCATGCGCTTATAAGTCACTTGAAGTGGACGAAATATCTGGATAAATTTCGAAACTTATACGTTATTCTGGTCGTTATTAGGTGGAATATTTTATTTGTGGTCTAGCGGTTAGAACGCTGGCCTTGTAATCCTGGGGTCTCGGGTTCGATTCCCGGCGGTGCCCGAATTTATAACTTGTGTTGTGCAAGGCCGTGGTCTAGGCAACACGGAGTTTTCCTCCGTGGCATCCCAACAATTACTCCATTCACACACAGAAGAAGGCAATGGCAAACCACTTCTGGATCATCTGCCACGAACGTATATGAACAGGTCTCAGTCCGAGAAAAGGATGGAAGGATCCTGTTCATATGGACCTGTCGTCAGACAGAACACTAAATAATAAATAACCTTTCCACCGCAGATAAGCTTCATTTACTTAAATCAGACCAAATTCAATTTCTCCTTATAACACTTTGCCCTGGTACTGATTGCCACGTGGCTTCAAACATATACCAATCAGCTACAAGGTTTTTGTTGTCATGGATGAGGTATGCTTTTGTTGTTACATGGCTGCCCGCTTTTCCATAAACTTAAAAAAAACAGCGTCTTTTCACTGTGTGGTTCAGCAAAACATTGTAAAACGTCTGGCCGTAACGAATTACGAACATGAAGTTGTCGGAGAAGAGAAAGGTTGTCTTGTATTCTTGTATGTCTAGTTGAACTTAGCTGCGGCATTTAATGGGTACCGTAAATCAAGTTCGAGCCTGACAATAACCCCAAATAAACAGCAGGTAATAAGGGATCGAAAAACGGGATCTCCAATACAAGATATTTCCGGTTATTGCTTACATTTCTGCAAGTGTTTTCCGTTCTCTGACAAGGAACGCCACTTAGTAGGTCACGCTAAGTCTTAATCAAAGTCTAAAGTTTTCTCTTTGCCTTATCCATCGTCTTGCCCTTATTAAAATCAGAACGTTTCGGAAGTTAGTTAAACGGAGGCAGTATGACCTCTGAAACGTTGGTAAACATCGACCAGACTACACAGCGCAAGAACCCAGAAGACGGAAATCTTCATACTCTGATGAAGGAGGCAGTATGACCTCTGAAACTTTGGTAAACATCGACCAGTCTACACAGCGCAACAAC
Source organism: Zootermopsis nevadensis (assembly GCF_977971745.1). Taxonomy (NCBI): domain Eukaryota; kingdom Metazoa; phylum Arthropoda; class Insecta; order Blattodea; family Termopsidae; genus Zootermopsis; species Zootermopsis nevadensis. The sequence continues at coordinate 4,587,096 of NW_028259153.1, read as the reverse complement.
CTAGAAGACAGAAATGTTCATACTCTGATGATGGAGGCAGTATGACCTCTGAAACGTTGGTAAACATCGACCAGACTACACAGCGCAACAACCCAGAAGACAGAAATCTTCATACTCATCGCCCTGATGACGGAGGCAGTATGACCTCTGAAACGTTGGTTAATATCAACCAGACTACACAGCGCAACAACCCAGAAGACAGAAATCTTCATACTCTGATGACGGAGGCAGTATGAGCTCTGAAACGTTGGTTAACATGGACCAGACTACACAGCGCAAAAATCCAGAAGACAGAAATCTTCATACTCTGATGACGGAGGCAGTATGACCTCTGAAACGTTGGTTAACATGGACTAGACTACACAGCGCAACAACCCAGAAGACAGAAATCTTCATACTCTGATGACGGAGGCAGTATGACCTCTGAAACGTTGGTTAACATGGACCAGACTACACAGCGCAACAACCCAGAAGACAGAAATCTTCATACTCTGATGACGGAGGCAGTATGAGCTCTGAAACGTTGGTTAACATCGACCAGACTACACAGTGCAACAACCCAGAAGACAGAAATCTTCATACTCTGATGACGGAGGCAGTATGACCTCTGAAACGTTGGTAAACATCGACCAGACTACACAGCGCAACAACCCAGAAGACAGAAATCTTCATACTCATCGCCCTGATGACGGAGGCAGTATGACCTCTGAAACGTTGGTTAATATCGACCAGACTACACAGCGCAACAACCCAGAAGACAGAAATCTTCATACTCTGATGACGGAGGCAGTATGACCTCTGAAACGTTGGTTAACATCGACCAGACTACACAGCGCAACAACCCAGAAGACGGAAATCTTCATACTCATCGCCCTGATGACGGAGGCAGTATGAGCTCTGAAACGTTGGTTAACATCGACCAGACTACACAGTGCAACAACCCAGAAGACAGAAATCTTCATACTCTGATGACGGAGGCAGTATGACCTCTGAAACGTTGGTTAACATGGACCAGACTACACAGCGCAACAACTCAGAAGACGGAAATCTTCATACTAAAAGCCCTGAGGATGGAGGCAGTATGACCTCTGAAACGTTGGTAAACATCGACCAGACTACACAGCGCAACAACCCAGAAGACAGAAATCTTCATACTCATCGCCCTGATGACGGAGGCAGTATGACCTCTGAAACGTCGGTTAACATCGACCAGACTACACAGTGCAACAACCCAGAAGACAGAAATCTTCATACTCATCGCCCTGATGACGGAGGCAGTATGACCTCTGAAACGTCGGTTAACATCGACCAGACTACACAGCGCAACAACCCAGAAGACAGAAATCTTCATACTCATCGCCCTGATGACGGAGGCAGTATGACCTCTGAAACGTCGGTTAACATCGACCAGACTACACAGCGCAACAACCCAGAAGACAGAAATCTTCATACTCATCGCCCTGATGATGGAGGCAGTATGACCTCTGAAACGTTGGTTAACATGGACCAGACTACACAGCGCAAAAATCCAGAAGACAGAAATCTTCATACTCTGATGACGGAGGCAGTATGACCTCTGAAACGTTGGTTAACATGGACCAGACTACACAGCGCAACAACCCAGAAGACAGAAATCTTCATACTCTGATGACGGAGGCAGTATGACCTCTGAAACGTTGGTTAACATGGACCAGACTACACAGCGCAACAACCCAGAAAACGGAAATCTTCATACTCTGATGACGGAGGCAGTATGACCTCTGAAACTTTGGTTAACATGGACCAGACTACACAGCGCAACAACCCAGAAGACGGAAATCTTCATACTCTGATGACGGAGGCAGTATGACCTCTGAAACGTTGGTTAACATGGACCAGACTACACAGCGCAACAACCCAGAAGACGGAAATCTTCATACTCTGATGACGGAGGCAGTATGACCTCTGAAACGTTGGTTAACATGGACCAGACTACACAGCGCAACAACCCAGAAGACAGAAATCTTCATACTCTGATGACGGAGGCAGTATGACCTCTGAAACGTTGGTTAACATGGACCAGACTACACAGCGCAAAAATCCAGAAGACAGAAATCTTCATACTCTGATGACGGAGGCAGTATGACCTCTGAAACGTTGGTTAACATGGACCAGACTACACAGCGCAACAACCCAGAAGACAGAAATCTTCATACTCTGATGATGGAGGCAGTATGACCTCTGAAACGTTGGTTAACATGGACCAGACTACACAGCGCAAAAATCCAGAAGACAGAAATCTTCATACTCTGATGACGGAGGCAGTATGACCTCTGAAACGTTGGTTAACATGGACCAGACTACACAGCGCAACAACCCAGAAGACAGAAATCTTCATACTCTGATGACGGAGGCAGTATGACCTCTGAAACGTTGGTTAACATGGACCAGACTACACAGCGCAACAACCCAGAAAACGGAAATCTTCATACTCTGATGACGGAGGCAGTATGACCTCTGAAACTTTGGTTAACATGGACCAGACTACACAGCGCAACAACCCAGAAGACGGAAATCTTCATACTCTGATGACGGAGGCAGTATGACCTCTGAAACGTTGGTTAACATCGACCAGACTACACAGCGCAACAACCCAGAAGACAGAAATCTTAGTTAAACTTCCATATATAGGAAGACGAAAGCGAAATTTGTTGGACCATAACTAGACAACACATAAGCAAAAATAAATAAATAAATAAATAAAAACAGTTTACTTTTGTGGAAAAAACAATGTAATATTTAGTCAATACAATATTATTATAAATTCTTGTCATACACATGTCTTACACAAATGTGTAGTTCATCTGAGGTTAGAGCAGCTGGATGCTGAGTGATGTTTTACCTTTTGATGGAGACAGTACGTCGGCCAATATTTAGAATGCTGAAAGGCATACTATTCCAGAGTTCTGTCCAAGAAATTTATTACATAACATCAGTTTTAAAAAAGAATAGCAGCAAATTTGAGTAATTTCTCACATGATAGAGATACAGTCTACCAGACTTCACGGCGCTTAAACCCCGAGAACAGCCATCTTTGTACTCACCGCCGTGAAATCTTCAAATCTTACATGGACATAAGAATTCATCAATGTTTTCATGGCAACGGAATCCGTTCCACGTACCTGACGTAGTGTTAGCTTTCCGGTATTCGTCCCGGATTGGACCACAAACAACCAGAGTGGATGAGTTGAGTGGGCTATACGAGAGATAATGAGCCGGGATAGCTCAGTCAGTATAGTGACTAGCTACGGGCTGGACGACCGGGATTCGATCCCCGACGGGGGCAGAGGATTTTTCCTGTAGCCTCTGCGTCAAGACCGGCTCTGGGGCCCACCCAGCCTCCTCTACAATGGGTACCGGGGTCCTTTCCCGGGGGTAAAGCCGGCCGGGGCGTGATGCTGACCACTCACCCCCATCTAGTGCCGAGGTCAAGGAAGAGAGGAGCTATACCTCCACTCCCCCCAAGCGCCTACATGGCGTATAGTGGGGCAAACTTTACTTTACTTTACTTTACTTATACGAGAGATAAGAAGTGCATACAAATTTTTAGTCCCAAAATATGATGTTATCAGAAGATAATATTAAAATAGTATGCGATTCGTGTGACGTAGGATATGGGGAGAACGCTGGCTCTTGTGCACACGATAATAAACTTTCCATAAAATACGGGGAATTTCTTGAGTGGTTAAAGTAGGCAATTTTTTCAACACGAACTTTGGTTCATGGACTACGTCTGATTTTCGAAACACACTGTGTAGAGGCAACTCAATTTTTACCATCTCATCAGCACCCGCTCTCTTGTATTGTGCTGGAGGTTGTAATCGGGGGAACAATCCATGTCTGACATCATTATAACAGAAGAAGGAGCTGTCAAGGGCTGCGGTGGCAACGAGATTGTCAGCCCTCACGGTGGAACCAATCCGCTAGATTAGCTCCAGAAAAATATTCACGCGTTGTAAAATCGTTGAGATTATTCACTTCACGTGGATAGCGCTTGAACGGCTTCGGTATGCCAAGGGGTGGGATCAGATTCCATCACTTGAAATGAGACTTCAGAATTGTGGTATGAAGAATTGGTAGAGGTAATGGATTTTTGTCCAGATTCTCGACAATGGATGTGATAAAATTGAATGCCAGGACTGGAATTTGCAGTTTACTAGCTTGTTTTAATTTCTGGTTTACAGCCATAATAATAATAATAATAAATCTATATAATACATATTAAAACAAAATGTATTTCTGAAATAGCTGCTGCCCTATGTACCTTAGGGACAAGGTCTATCTCAGGTACATGGAAGTACATACCCTATAAAGTGGTGAATAGATGGGATAATAATAATAATAATAACAATATCTTGAAATACAAGGACCTTCTCATAGAAATACAGAGAATGATGAACGTTCAAGCAAAAATAATCCCAATAGTTATAGGAACTGTCTCCAGGTCACTCAGAAAATATTTGACCAACATCCCGGGCGAACACGACATCAGGGAACTGCAGAAGACCGCCATTTTGGGAATTTCATACATCATTCGGAAGACGCTTTCATAAAATAAAATTATATAATCCATGTAGCACGTGCTAAAAACAATATGTATCCCGGAAATAGCTGCTGCCCTATGTACCTTAGGGACAAGGTCTGTCTCGGGTACATAGAAGTACATATCCCACAAAATGGAGAACAGATGTAATAATAAATAATAATTAATAATAATAACGATATTGTGACGAAATTATAATTTTGCGGATCATAAGGAAAACAGTGATCAGGTCGAGGATCTTTGTTCCTTTACATCGTCACAAAGAAATGTTTTGCATGAAGATATGAATTTTCTTGTTAGCCTGAGAGCTGGCATGGTGAGTCCTTTGGTATCTGCCTTTCTTACTATGACACACTCTGGTAAATGCATATTGAATGGAGATGAATTAAATTGAATAATAAATTTACAAAAATTGTTTCTCATGGCAGTGACAGGTGTTCATGGTCAGAGTTAAAGGAGTAATAAGCTGTAGCCTAAGCAGATCAGAGACTACAAGCTATTTTATGGAAGGAATATTTTTTTATGTTGTTCTTCTGGGTTTTGACGCCAAAATCGAGAACAGCATAATCATTATCGTCACCACCATTAAAACCTCAAGTCTCACATATTTATTACCATTCATCCCCACGTTACTAAATAATAACATTTAGATTATTCTGCAAAGTATATTGAACATTTTTCGTTCATTGACATTAAGTTGTCTGTCAGATCATGAATGCGTATTGAGAAGCTGAGGTCAAACTCCATTCATTCTTAAAGACCCTACTAGGTGTGACTGGTTAGTTTTACACTCCGGCTATTTTACCCTCGTTAAAGAAGTCTGTATGCGCCTTGGGGTTTTGCCATGCGGAAACGTCCTTCTAATGCCCGGAAACGTCGAAGACCGGCCATCCAGTCCGTATCTGTTCCTCGATATTTTATTTAAAGTCTCATTTACAGAGCGGAGCTTAATATTTGAATCCCTCCAACTACAGACGATGGAATGAAGTTGCCTACGAATCCCCGAGTTTCTAGTTGAGCGCTCATTATACTGGAACCAAATATCAATCCTAAACAAGTTCTGACGAACTGTTTCTCAAGTGATGTGTTTACCAGAAACAAATTTGGAATTTAGCGGATGAATGGATTGTAACATAGGAGTAAATGAAACAGAGTATGAAATTGAAGTGTGGTGCAATGATATGATGGAACAGTGCAGTCACTAGGGAAGACAAAATAACTTTTGGGGATAAAGCGAGAAGAATACGAGAAAATGGTTCAGGAGGAAAAGAGGGTAGATTTGGTAGATAATACTGACATTGTTTGTCCACATCAGGGGGTGGTAGACGTAATGTTAAAGAAGGAAGAAGACAGAGAGTGGTCTATAATACCAACATGACTCCGCAAGAAATGTTGAGTTCGATTTTGTGTGTAGCTTTTGTTCGGTATGGAAGAACTATTGTTCAATACAGTAACAGAAGCTTGAAAGACAGTACAAAAGATTTCTAGTCTTACAAGGACCACTTGTTACGCTTGTGCAGGATCCAATAAGCACTTCATCCGAAGAACACAAACACAACAAGAAATACAATCATCTGAAACCGATCTTCCTTTCGTTCTCTTTGTTCCATGCTGTAATCGCCAAATGTTCCGAATTATCTCGCGACATTCCTTACTCGAGGCTTTCATTGCTATTGTCCGAGAAGGAACCATTTTTTGTGTAGGGTCATACGGGTTGCCTTTATGATTGCGACAGGCGCTGTGATTGAGTACAAGATATTAAAATTATGTTTACTCAGTAATTCGTTTAATGTAACAACGATAGGTTAAAGCAGTGGTATTCAACATTTTTTGTTCGCGTACCCCCAGATATAATTTCTCTTCAACTTTGTACCCCCCAAAGTTATTGGTGTATAATTCAAGTTATACATAGTATATAATCTACATCTAAAATAAATTAAATAAATTACATTACTGATTATTCAGTGTTTATCATAAAATAATATATTTTTTTTAAATTTCACGTACCCCCTAAGATGTGTACGCGTACCCCCAGATATAATTTATCTTCAACTTTGTACCCCCAAAGTTATTGGTGTATAATTCAAGTTATACATAGTATATAATCTACATCTAAAATAAATTAAATAAATTACATTACTGATTATTCAGTGTTTATCATAAAATAATATATTTTTTTTAAATTTCACGTACCCCCTAAGATGTCTTCACGTACCCCCGGTTGAACGCCACTGGGTTAGAGGGCTCTAACTCGGAGGAAAGAAATTATCAAACTGCTGAAATGCCTTATTGGACTAAAAGAGAAATAATGTAAGAAGCTCACTGCGGAAATTAAATAGGTGGGATCCATATTGTCTGCACCAAATAGGTTATAGTTAAAGTGATTAAGGAGAGTTAATTTTTTTTAAATTCCGCAATTAACGTTCTGCATATTAATTTTAAAAATTTAGTTAGGGGTTCACAGTGGCCGCGCGGTCCGAGGCGTGGGCCTTGGTCACTGGGGCCGTGGGTTCGAATCCCACTCAAACCAAAAGTAACATACTGTTGAGGAAGATTGTCACTGGACATGAATTCTCACGTCATCAGACAATATTAGGCGATTTACTGAATGTCGATGTAGGAGAGGTTGTAAATATTAATCAGGGATGTTAATAAATATAGTTAGAATCAGCTTCTGTTACTGTAACAGATGTTTAAAATTTGATATTTTCGCGATTTTAAAGATTGCACTGAAGGTGAAGTCAACTCGTTTTTCGGAACTGTTGTTAACCACTTGCAAAAATATCTGGTGTTATTATCCGTAGGGCTATTATTCATAAAAGCTACATGTGACTGCTGGTTCGTTAAATAGACGAATTTAGCGTTGAAATTCTATTTCTGCACCGTACCTCGCATGAAGTAGGCGAGTAAGCCAACACATCACTATCACACACACATTTTTTAAGTAATATGGTGTAGCTGAGTCACAAGTGTCTGGTTATAGACCGGACGACGGGCGTGCGATTTCCGGAGAAAACAAGGATATGTCTCTTCGATTCCGGGTGCTGGTTCTGTCCGCCTCTGATTTTCACCACTTATCTTTCAGGTTAAAAATCTGAGCACCTATACCTCCACTCCTCTATACGTTTTCAAGACGTATTCCTTGAGCACAAGGGAAGCTTTACTCTACAACTTTAATCTCATTTTGTTGTAACGATTTAGTCTGCAATTTCTAAGAAATATTTCCAGGCATGAAAACATACGTAAATGTACATTTAATAGCTCAAATAGTGAACTGAGATGCAATGTTTAGTTTCAGATAGAAGCTTAGGAAAAATACACCTAACCTGTACACCATTTAAAACCTCTCCTACCAAGGGTTATAAGGAAACATTTTCTCGGGAAACAGAGATGACCAAAGGACGAATCTATCCATAAGTACCTTACGACAACAATTAGCTGGAGGCATCAATAGATATACATAAATAACGTAAATAAATATATAAATAATTTTAGAGTAAATCACGAAGTCTGGCGAAAATATAATAACCTCGTCTGTTGTTTTCGTATCTTGTATCCGAATTTAATATAATCAGGACTGTTCATTTATTTGTTGAAATTTTCCTTACATTGTACGCGCTTTCCCTCTACGCCCTCAAGTGTTATAAATGTAATTTTAAGTTCCATGAGATCTTTTCCTTTGCGTCATGTAGCAGCGTTATAAGTTTACCATCAGATGCAATGAATATCGTACGCGACCACACTAAAAATTTGGGCTGATTATAACTTTTGAATGTTTATAAATGCCACCGGTTCTATCTAAGGAGAAAAGAAACTTACAGTTCAGTTTGATATTTTATTCTTTCCGCCTTCCAATATAAATGACTAATACAACCCCATGGAGCTGAACTTCATCTGCCAATCCTTCAACTACTCAAAATATCTCCCGTCTTTTATAAAATCCGAATGTTCATTATCGTGTACACAGGGGCCCGCCATTGGTTTCTGGTTTGAGCCATTTTGACATTAACATACTATTTATTGAAGTAGGCTATCATTCACACATCCTAACCTAGTCCTTGCGGGAGGTCCTTCCAGGTTTTTCGGCTGAAATTACAGGAAAATAAAATCAACAAACTTTACGCACTGGTTGTATCCTCCATCTATGCTATCTGTTCTACCAATCTTATCCTGTACTCTTGCCCATATCTCACTGCCGTCACTCTCGTGGGCCCCAAATAATATGCCTCTGTATGAATTTGTTTTTGTTCTCAACTATTATGTTGTGATTCTTATCCTGGCACTAATAAATGATAAATTGGTAATGAATGGTGAACCGTGACGGATATATGACGGCCTGAGTTCCTCTATCTTTTTCTTTTACTGCCCGATCTAATGAGAAATTTCACCCCACCGCCTTAAATTGTATTACAATTACGATCGCATAGGTTTTGTCATTATAAATCAGAGCTATCACTTTGTTTCTTCTGAAAGATAATTGTCTAGCTACTGGGTGAGGAAATCATTCATCTGTGAAAGAAATTGAAAAATAATGGAGGTCGGCGAACTATTAAGCTGCTCATTATACGGGAGCTAATTTCCTGGAGCGCCTCTCCATATTACGAACACGATTTCAAATACTGCCTAATATCAAACACAAGAAAAAACTACTAAGTAATTTAATAAAGTCTTCTCGGGCTTTCAGCAATGTTAGATGGTGATTAATCTCCGACGTTTCGAGGACAATCTCTGTCCTCATTTTCAAGGCTGTTGACTGTGTGGTTCGCAGTGGCAGTATGACCTCTAAAACGTTGGTTAACATCGACCAGACTACACAGCGCAACAACCCAGAAGACAGAAATCTTCATACTCTGATGACGGAGGCAGTATGACCTCTGAAACGTTGGTAAACATCGACCAGACTACACAGCGCAACAACCCAGAAGACAGAAATCTTCATACTCTGATGATGGAGGCAGTATGACCTCTGAAACGTTGGTTAACATCTACCAGACTACACAGCGCAACAACCCAGAAGACAGAAATCTTCATACTAAGAATCGCCCTGATGACGGAGGCAGTATGACCTCTGAAACGTTGGTTAACATCTACCAGACTACTCAGCGCAACAACCCAGAAGACAGAAATCTTCATACTCATCGCCCTGATAATGGAGGCAGTATGACCTCTGAAACGTTGGTAAACATCGACCAGACTACACAGCGCAACAACCCAGAAAACAGAAATCTTCATACTCATCGCCCTGATGATGGAGGCAGTATGACCTCTGAAACGTTGGTAAACATCGACCAGACTACACAGCGCAACAACCCAGAAAACAGAAATCTTCATACTCATCGCCCTGATGATGGAGGCAGTATGACCTCTGAAACGTTGGTTAACATCTACCAGACTACACAGCGCAACAACCCAGAAAACAGAAATCTTCATACTCATCGCCCTGATGATGGAGGCAGTATGACCTCTGAAACGTTGGTAAACATCGACCAGACTACACAGCGCAACAACCCAGAAAACAGAAATCTTCATACTCATCGCCCTGATGATGGAGGCAGTATGACCTCTGAAACGTTGGTAAACATCGACCAGACTACACAGCGCAACAACCCAGAAAACAGAAATCTTCATACTCATCGCCCTGATGATGGAGGCAGTATGACCTCTGAAACGTTGGTTAACATCGACCAGACTACACGGCGCAACAACCCAGAAAACAGAAATCTTCATACTCATCGCCCTGATGATGGAGGCAGTATGACCTCTGAAACGTTGGTTAACATCGACCAGACTACACAGCGCAACAACCCAGAAAACAGAAATCTTCATACTCATCGCCCTGATGATGGAGGCAGTATGACCTCTGAAACGTTGGTTAACATCTACCAGACTACTCAGCGCAATAACCCAGAAGACAGAAATCTTCATACTCATCGCCCTGATGATGGAGGCAGTATGACCTCTGAAACGTTGGTAAACATCTACCAGACTACTCAGCGCAACAACCCAGAAGACAGAAATCTTCATACTCATCGCCCTGATGATGGAGGCAGTATGACCTCTGAAACGTTGGTTAACATCTACCAGACTACACAGCGCAACAACCCAGAAGACAGAAATCTTCATACTCATCGCCCTGATGATGGAGGTAGTATGACCTCTGAAACGTTGGTAAACATCGACCAGACTACACAGCGCAACAACCCAGAAAACAGAAATCTTCATACTCATCGCCCTGATGATGGAGGCAGTATGACCTCTGAAACGTTGGTTAACATCTACCAGACTACTCAGCGCAATAACCCAGAAGACAGAAATCTTCATACTCATCGCCCTGATGATGGAGGCAGTATGACCTCTGAAACGTTGGTTAACATCTACCAGACTACTCAGCGCAATAACCCAGAAAACAGAAATCTTCATACTCATCGCCCTGATGATGGAGGCAGTATGACCTCTGAAACGTTGGTAAACATCGACCAGACTACACAGCGCAACAACCCAGAAGACAGAAATCTTCATACTCATCGCCCTGATGATGGAGGCAGTATGACCTCTGAAACGTTGGTTAACATCGACCAGACTACACAGCGCAACAACCCAGAAGACAGAAATCTTCATAGTATTTAATAGTTTCTGTTATGAAACTTGAATTTTCATGTACAAAGAATCGTAATTTAATTTTAATTTATTTTATTATATCTGAACCAGTTGGGTCCACTTTACTTACACCTGTCCCCCAAAATTAATTGCTACAGGCTTATTATCACTGCCTCTAGCAAGCCTACTACGTACACACAGGTCTCTCCCAAGTGGTCTCTTATCTACTAAAATTCCCTATGCATGTCTTCTCCCACGTCTGCTTGTCGTGTCTATCTAAACCTTTCTACTGCTATTACGCTAACATTTTTATAGGTCTATAAATAGCGCAAGCTTCTAATTCATAATTCACGCCGCCGCCCCTGAGACAGCGTTGTGTATGAAAATGGTATTAGGCAGTTGAGTGTTACCTGCTCTGGCCTTTCGCCGGTGTTCACGGCGGGATGGACAGAGCAGGCAACCTCATTAATCTTACTCCATGTCTCTGCTGAGGCGACAATCGGCAGCACACGGCTCTGTTCCATCCATGAAAACAGCCTCTTATGCTGTTGCAGTACAATGAAAAGAAGGGCCCGTCTTTCCTTCTTCGGAACAGCCTATTTCGTCTTCTCATATCATGTCTTTTATTTCATGAGAGGAGCACAAGAGATCGTTCCAATCGCTTTGTGCTCAACTAGACTGGATGGCTGTTGTATTCAGTCTTGTAACTTATGCAGACACTTCATTGCAATTCTTTGTAGTATCGTAGAATTGCCATTGCATGCACTGAAATTAGAACAAGGGAGGTTTTCCAACGAAAAGACTATTTATTATTTGTAAACTTATTACTTTTATCAAAAGCAGATTTCTAAGTAGTCGAATCTGAATTTATTCAGAAGCTTAGTCACTCTCAGCTACACCTGAGGGACTCTGGTGTTTCGAGTTACTGACACAGCAACACAAAAACAGCGTCATATTATTTATATTATTATTATCCTATTTAGGTCCAGTGTTTTCATATGCTGCTAATTACAATTCGTAACCTTCATTGAAAAATATTCGATTACCCTGCAAGAGATGTACACAAAACAGGAGTTTCCTAGGTCTAGCAAGGCGTTGAAATCGTATGGATTATCGACGTTTCGGAGGATACTCTGCCTGCTTCTCCAACGTCAAAATGACAATACTTTATTACTTAGAACACAGTGCAAATAATATGAACTACACTGAAAACCTCATGTTCATCTCCCACGTAACAATTTGATTGGTCCTTATGGTCGATCGTGGGAAATTCTGTAATACAATGGTCTGATTTGTTTAAGGGGTGAACATGCATACTTAAATCTGTGCTCCGCTCGGGTTCCGGCTGCTTAATGAAGTAGCCGTCATCAAAGTGCATGTTTCAAGGTCACATCAAAATCGTAAACGTTGTAATACGAATATTGGAGCAAAAGCGAGCGAAGACAGCCCTGAACTCTCAAAATAGCAAAGTTAGCAAAGCTGCACTTTTGACTTCGAGCTGCTCAAAAAAGTGGCCTTCAGTGGCCTTGAAGCAAGCAATTTGGTGACTGCTGCTATAATGCTTGTGACGCGTGTCATGTTTCCTCTTAATACACTGATTTCTCTCATCGCCACTTTTCCAGAAATTTCTTGAAGGTACCCAATCGTATCACACCTTTTGTTGTAACTTGAGTTTGTACCTGCCTAGAGACCCTCTTCAGGGACATAGTTCTGGAATCCCGGAGTGAATTTACAGGCGGTGGCAAATCATTACATGAAGACAACAAATCAGATTTTGTCAGAAAGGGATATAAACCACTACACTGTATTTCAGTCTCATAGATTGCAATTTAAAACTATTAGTTTTGTTCTTTTTTGATTTATAACTAATCAAAAGAGAAATTTTGTGACAAATAGGTGAATGTTTAAAATTCTTTGTGACCTTCCAGAACTTATGGAAACTAGCCATCTTCTATTGCACACACACCCCGCATTTGTCAGGTTTATCACCCTTTCACCCCAACCCAACTCCTGTTGAACTCTACAATTCAGGTTATGGTGTGACCCAACCATTGTCCTTGTTCAAAACAGGATTACTGCCATACTATAATGTGCTACGAGCCCTTGGGACTGAGAAGACAAGGCAGCCATTGTGCTGGCCGTAGCTGTTAGTACAATAGCTCTTTACAATAGTGCATTCAGTTAGGTTTGCAACCAGCAATGTTATGTGTTGTGAAGGGCAAAAGCGATCTCTGTTGGGACCTGGAGCTGTGGTGTGAGAGAGATTTCCACACACACAAAGTGTGAGAGAGATGGATACAACTACCCCTGTACCATAAATGTCATGTTCAGTGAAAGCCAGTGTGTAAAGGTAGGCTTTATCACTGTATGGCAGGATGAAGCTAACCAACACAATCCGGAGACCACGCATTATGCAATGTATGTACACCGCTGTTATGCTGTGACGTATCCCCTTGCTCCTGATTGTACACTGAGTGAACACGTAAAGACGTCGTATGGTGTCGCAACACGACACTGTGATCCAATCTTATTTTACAGGTACAGTGGGTCTAAGACAATGATTGGTAACTGATAAGACAGAAATTAAAATATGTAGGGAATTTAAAAAGTACAACAACGTGATATTTCAGGGTCTTAACGTGGCGAGTTCTCATGAAAGCAGTAAATGTCTATCAGACTACGCGGCTCTACAACTCAGGAGACTGCCATCTACAAGTAACAGAACCTTTACTTTCATTAAAAAAATTAATTTCTTTAATCAAACAAGTTTGCACTGCCGTTCGTTGCTGCAATTTGTTGTGTATATGAAGATTTCTGTCTTCTGGGTTGTTGCGCCATGTAGTCTGGTCGATGCTAACCAACGTTTCATCGCCCTGATGACGGAGGCAATATGACCTCTGAAACGTTGGTAAACATCTACCAGACTACACAGCGCAACAACCCAGAAGACAGAAATCTTCATACTCATCGCCCTGATGACGGAGGCAGTATGACCTCTGAAACGTTGGTTAACATCGACCAGACTACACAGCGCAACAACCCAGAAGACAGAAATCTTCATCGCCCTGATGACGGAGGCAGTATGACCTCTGAAACGTTGTTAAACATCGACCAGACTACACAGCGCAACAACCCAGAAGACAGAAATCTTCATCGCCCTGATGACGGAGGCAGTATGACCTCTGAAACGTTGTTAAACATCGACCAGACTACACAGCGCAACAACCCAGAAGACAGAAATCTTCATACTCATCGCCCTGATGACGGAGGCAGTATGACCTCTGAAACGTTGTTAAACATCGACCAGACTACACAGCGCAACAACCCAGAAGACAGAAATCTTCATCGCCCTGATGACGGAGGCAGTATGACCTCTGAAACGTTGGTAAACATCTACCAGACTACACAGCGCAACAACCCAGAAGACAGAAATCTTCATACTCATCGCCCTGATGACGGAGGCAGTATGACCTCTGAAACGTTGGTTAACATCGACCAGACTACACAGCGCAACAACCCAGAAGACAGAAATCTTCATCGCCCTGATGACGGAGGCAGTATGACCTCTGAAACGTTGTTAAACATCGACCAGACTACACAGCGCAACAACCCAGAAGACAGAAATCTTCATCGCCCTGATGACGGAGGCAGTATGACCTCTGAAACGTTGTTAAACATCGACCAGACTACACAGCGCAACAACCCAGAAGACAGAAATCTTCATACTCATCGCCCTGATGACGGAGGCAGTATGACCTCTGAAACGTTGTTAAACATCGACCAGACTACACAGCGCAACAACCCAGAAGACAGAAATCTTCATCGCCCTGATGACGGAGGCAGTATGACCTCTGAAACGTTGTTAAACATCGACCAGACTACACAGCGCAACAACCCAGAAGACAGAAATCTTCATACTCGCCGCTGTGAAAACCTCAAATCTTATAAGTTGTGTATATCTCGGGCACGTGACGTTTGAACTTTCACGGGTAATCAGTGATCACGATCCTCGGTTCAGACTTCTTCATCTTCCACTTTGAAAGTTAATTATGCAGCAAATGTACAAACAACAGAAAAAGTAACAAGCCACACCTTGTTTTCTGCTCTGGCTCTGCCTGATACCAAAATGAGGAAGATTTCATCATCCACTACCAGCATACTTTTAAAGAGACTCTTCATACATAAAATTAAATTTTATCTGTTGTTTGGTATTTGTATGCAGCTTAATTTCGCATAATAAGCCCACAGATTGTAAAGATTGAAATTTGTCTTTTGGAATGTAGTACAGTGTAGTCGGGTATTATTGACCGATGTTTCAAAAATTGTTACTGACTTCATTTCCTTGATTATGAAGTTACCATGTTATTTGAAATGTTGGACAATATCTAAAAGCCTACGTGGTGCAACATCCCAGGGGACAAATATATTTATACTAGTCGACATGAGAATTTTAAATTCCACCAATAAATTTTGTATGAGTCCTGAGTGTCAAGGAAAATATTCAAATCCGACAGGGAGGACGCAAGGACTGAGCAAATTAAAGAAAAACTTCATAATTCGTAGGCGTTGTCTTCATCAAGCAGAACACGGTTACTGGATAGTCCACACTATTTTAAGTCACCCAATTTTGCATCTTATTACCCGCCGTACCACCATTGTAATCGGTAGGGGAAATAAGTAGGCTGTTGTAACTTAATTTTTTAATGTTTTCGTAAAATCGTAAAATCATTAATATACTTCTATGATTGTCAAATTACGGGAAAAATATTTTCAGGTCATATATTTCGTTTCTTGCTTACTGATGAAAGACTCTCGGGCTACAAGCCTCGACAAATGGCTGAACAGTGAATCTTCTGCCAACGTTTCGAGAACCATCTCTGTTCTCATCTTCAGGGTTCCTGGTTACCCAGCAATCCTGAGGATGAGTCATCCGTGTAGTCTGGTAGAAATTTACCAACGTTACAGAGGTCCTTGCTGCTTCCATCATCAGGGTGTTAACTCATCGCTTTGATGATGGAGGCAACAAGGAACTCTAAAACGTTGGTAAACATCTACCGTATTAAATGGCGGTACAACCTAGAATACACCCATAAAAATCTTCTACCAATGACTGGAAACAAAGTATTCAGGAACAGTGCCATCTTCCCCTTTCCACTCCACACTCATCGGATTTTATTGTCTTGTAAAGATGTCGAGACAAATCAGAAATCTCCTTATAGCTCTTTATCGTAAGCCATTCGCCTGGTAACTTCTGGCTCTTGGTCTGTATGTAGTAACCTGAAAGTTGTTTCTTGCATCGTATTTCTCTCTTCCTGAGGAGAGCCCCTGCTGACAACCATCCTCAAATTGTCTTGTTCCCACTCCATACCTTTTTCATATGTATCATCAAGAACAAGAGATGTTTTACGAGACATTTGCAACATAACAAATCCCTGCAGGGAGTCCTCGCTAGTTGTGAGACAGCACAAATTTCTTGCATTCGAATAATGAAAAACAACGTTACTGTCACTGGTCTAGTGAACAGAGTACGAGGCCAGGATAGCCGTTACCTTATCTGAAAACAAGAAAACTACGATATGCAAAGATTATATGGAAAATGGGGGTAGTGGACTAATGACACTTCACGTGATAACATGTACAATTAATAATTTATGATCATAGAAACAGCCTTAATGTTCACTGGGATGATGTCTGCGTACTTGGGTGATATTTGCCAGGGCTGTCTAACAAGGGTAATAATTATTTACAAAAACTGGGAATAGTAGCCTAAACGTTTTACGTTAAGTCTTAAACAGGATCGTACTTACACTTCTCGGGGCCCGAGGAGCTAAGCTCTTGCGAGGGCCCCTTTTAAAGTTACCAGAGAAAAACAAACAAATATAATTAGAAAAAGATGTCGCATTTACCTGGGTTTTGAAAATGGGGGGGGGGGGTGTGCTGAGTGCGGCACACTGGGGCCCCGAATACAGGGAGCCCCGATCGATAGAGCACAAAACGTTGAATATTTTTAATTAGAAATAATAATATAATTTTGTCATTGGTTGCCATAGAAATATAGAAACCTGCACACAGTAAGGAGAAAGGAAATATTTGGCGTGGCCCGGTCTCCCGACTTGGATTATTCACTACTGCGCGGTTTAATAATTTCTTATCTCAAAAAAGTAAGGGAACCCCGATTTCTTCTCGTACCCAGACCTCAAATACCTTTGCATGAGCCTGATATTTATAATTCTAGTTTTAACGTACTAAAATTCGTGTTTTTTAAACTTTTTGCCAAATTTAACTTTATTGGGGGCACTCTATATCTGCGGTGCCCCAGGCTGGCTCCCCAGAAGATGACCGAAAAACTTTAAAAAATGTAATGAAATAGAAAATAAATGTTAATAAAATAGTGTAGTTGCGTCATATTGTGATTTATTTCATTAAAATTAAATTATTTGGTAATCCGTCAAATCACAATGTATTTAAAATAAGATAATTAAAATAATTAAAATATCATTCTTTGTTCCATATCGAATAATCGATTTACAGTTGGAACAGTTACTGTCAAATCACAATGTATTTAAAATAAGATAATTAAAATAATTAAAATATCATTCTTTGTTCCATATCGAATAATCGATTTACAGTTGGAACCGTTACTGTCAAATCACAATGTATTTAAAATAAGATAATTAAAATAATTAAAATATCATTCTTTGTTCCATATCGAATAATCGATTTACAGTTGGAACAGTTACTGTCAAATCACAATGTATTTAAAATAAGATAATTAAAATAATTAAAATATCATATGATATTTTAATTATTTTAATTATCTTATTTTAAATACATTGTGATTTGACGGAATACCAAATAATTTAATTTTAATGAAATAAATGTTGTAAAAACGGTATTACTATTTACAACGCATTTGTCACATAGAATGATGCATTTCGAAAAACAGTATATTTTCGTGTTAGTTTTTTTATTATTGTTTGCACGTATCCCATTATCTTTCTTAAAATATTAGTAGGTATTTTTGTGTGCTGAAGGAAGACGCAACTTGCATAGGCTCTGATAAGTGTTAACAACGACCGTGATTTCCCTAATCCCCAATTTCCCATAAGGCCTAGTTCATGCAACTCGCGATTTTATCATCAACTGAGTTTTCCGAAACGTGACCGCTGAAGTTGGCAAGAATTATTACCAACAGACATAAAAATAATGTAATTAAAAATTAATTAAGTATAGGTATCCTGAAATTCTCATTAGTCAAATTAAACTTAATCTGGCGTGGATCAACGTCGACTTTCTCGAATCCACAGCAAAATTTCGCTTATAAATGCTTGTACTAGGGCAGTGGTATTCAACTTGGGGTACGCGTATCCCCGGGGGTACGCAAAGACATCTTAGGGGGTACGTGAAATTTAAAAAAAAAAATTATGATAAACACTGAATAATCAGTAATGTAATTTATTTAATTCATTTTAGATATAGATTATATTCTATGTATAACTTGAATTATACACCAACAACTTTGGTGGTACAAAGTTGAAGAGAAATTATATATGGGGGTACGCGGACAAAAAAGGTTGAATACCACTGTACTAGGGCACCAAATCGTGCATTTTCGTAAACAATTCGGTTTTCTTCCAATTTAAATGCATTCCGTATTCTATTTTTGAAAAACGTCTAATAAAATGCTGTATTTTTTTTTATAATATCTGAGCTAGGTCTCCGGCTGGACTGAATGTCTTCACTTATCGCATCCGACCCGTAGGCCATAGTTAGTATACTCCGTGGACAGGTGCGTAACAAATCATACTGTGGCTGGCAGATGCTCGAAGCATTATGTGTATTAGTTGGTGTCAGGCGGAGCATAGGTTCTGAAACTTTTTTCTACTTTCTGTGACAACTTATGTTCTTAAAGGTCTCATCTATGCGTTCCTTTTACTCCGGAGTGACAGTGAATGAATCCTTGTGAAATAGGCACACACTGTGAAGAAAGGAAACTGTTTGGGCGTGTATCGGTTGTTTATCTGTCTTTAAAATAAATAGCATACGTACATAGTAAATATAAATAACATCTGTGCTGTAGTAAATTTTGTTTTTTAAACATTTCTATTATGTGAAGGTGAGAAAGGACAGCGTTCGATGAGTATAAAAAAAACACATAGTCTCGTCGAACCTCTGGACCCCTCTTCGTTCCTGACAAAAGAGATTATATTTTTGTATCCATGACTAGACATTCTGATTTAGTCGTAGAGACTTGTAATTTGGCCAATTAACTTTTCATACGGCTGTATGTGCTGGACCTTTAATACCAATTCTTTTTATGGTACATAATGCGTCTTAAAGAACTCATTATAATAACACAGACTTTTATTACCTAATAATTAAGAAAACATCATTTAGGAGATACTTCTGGAAAATTCACTAAAGAATGATGCAGGGTCATTTCTTGCAAACAAGTGAATAGTCAGTTTAGAATCAATAAAATCTTCTCGGGCAATCAGCCGCGTTAGCTGGTTACCGTAGTAAACCGACGTTTCGGGAACAAACTCTGTCCCCATCTTCAGGGTTCTATACGGTAACCAGCTAACACGGGTAATTGCCCGAGAAGATTTTATTGATTGTACTCGTCGCGAAAGTCTTAAATCCTATATAGTCAGTTTAGAATCTTGGAAAAGCATATCTGCGGAGAACTCTGCCTTATTCAGCTGTCAGAAATAAAAACTGAAAGATCGAACAAACATCTCCTTCGGAAAAAGTCAAGCATCAGTGAATACGGAGATGAACAAGATTGTGTGTTAATTTGTTTTATAAACAATCGAATATTTCTGTCGGATTGGACAGTGATAAAAATCCAACAGAACTGCTTTTTATTCTTTGTGGGATAAAAACTACAGACCAGAGGAAGTATATTGAGTGGTCGGGTAAGGTAAACAGAGTGAGAAAGACGAGTGGAATGGTCACCTGCATGAAAAGAGGTAAATGTTGCTGGACTTGGCCAAAACAGGGAGGCTCCCTAGTAGCACAACCCGCAGGTTCAACACCGACAACACCAAAGCCCGCCACCTGCCACGATCCTGAGCCAACTCCATCCATTTGCAATCCTCACAGCCTCCACCTCCCTAAGATCCATTTTGATGTTATCCTCCCATCGCCTTCTTGGTCTGCCCAGTGGTTGTTTTCCAGAAGGATTCCCTACCAAAATTCTATATGCATCTCTTGTACCCCCCTCCCATGTGTGCTACATGTCCAACCCATCTGAGCCTCCTAGATTTCACTATCCTCACCTTGCTAGGTGGCCCGTGCAATTCACGCAGCTTCCACTTATGCAGTATCCTAAATTCCCCACTTACTGTATCCCTCCTAGGTCCAAACATCCTCCTGAGCACCTTGTTTTCTAACACTTGTAATCTGTGTTCTTTCTTCAAGGTAAGAGACCATGTTTCACAACCATACAAGACAACCGGGAAAGTTATTTTTTTATATATCCTGAACCTCAGTATTCGAACACTGGTTGTAAGTGTGACAAGTTATTATGTAAAATGAAAAATAGTTTATTGTAAAGCTGCTTGAGTAGATTTGTATTTTAAATACGAGACTAGTTATTTTTGTGTATGAACAGGTCCCAGTCCGAGAAAAGGATGCTACACACTTAAGCAGAATTTAACCAGCCACGGTGGTCTAGCGGTTAGAACGCTGGCCTTGTAATCCTGGGGTCTCGGGTTCGATTCCCGGCGGTGCCCGAATTTATAACTTGTGTTGGGCAAGGCCGTGGTCTAGGCAACACGGAGTTTTCCTCCGGGGGCTTCCCCGGTTTCTCCATTCACACACAGAAGAAGGCAATGGCAAACCACTTCTGGATCATCTGCCAAGAACGTATATGAACAGGTCCCAGTCCGAGAAAAGGATGGAAGGATCCTGTTCATATGGACCTGTCGTCAGACAGAACACTAAATAATAATAAGATGAGGTGGTCTAGCGGTTAGAACGTTGGCCTTGTAATCCTGGAGTCTCAGGTTCGATTCCCGGCGGTGCCCGAATTTATAACTTGTGTTGGGCAAGGCCGTGGTCTAGGCAACACGGAGTTTTCCTCCGGGGGCTTCCCCGGTTTCTCCGTGGCATCCCAACAATTACTTAATTCACACACAGAAGAAGGCAATGGCAAACCACTTCTGAATCATCTGCCAAGAACGTATATGAACAGGTCCCAGTCCGAGAAAAGGATGGAAGGATCCTGTTCATATGGACCTGTCCTCAGACAGAACACTAAATAAATAAATAAATATTAGGGCATTATTTGCATTATATTACTACATGCTGTTTTGTCTTTAAGCGAAATAGTAAAAATTATGAACTCCGTCTCATAACCCACCTTACGATCTCAGTTTGTCAAAAAGCCTTGGGGGACTGTTTGACTGGAATCTTCATTTTCGTTATAATATTGACTTTCCTTCAAGACTTTGAAATTACGGGTGTGATTTGTTACTGAAAGTTTGACTGATTGTTTTCTCAAGGATTAAAAAGCTTGATTCGTTGTTTTCTCTTATTTATCAACTGTTCATACCTTATTTGTTTTGTATATCACCACATACGACCCAGAATGGAATGTGGATCTGATGCCTGGAACTCCAGTACTTCGACGCGTTTTTCCAAATTCGTAAGAGTGAAAAGAATATTTGCTGCCTTGAACAAAATAAATATTTTTGTTGTATTTTGCAGTAATTATGACGATATTTTAGCTAGGAAGGATCTTTAATCACGTATAAAAGAATTGGATTTAAATTAATACTAGTTTTGTTGATAGAGGTAAAAATTATTAAATTTCTATTCTCAAAATGTAATGAAAATTATTTTATTTAAACCACTTGTTCAGGATATCAATTACACGACTAACGGAATTTTTAAAGCAGTTGATTTTAGGATGATAAACAATAGACTAATACTAGAATTATCAACGAAAATTATAGAATTCGAAAGAGGATTGATGGTTGGAGGACCTAGTATTGAAACTTGAGAAGCGTCATGTTCTTTAGCAATGAAAATAATCTTAGATAAATAGGATCAGGTGGTGTGGACTGGATTAATCTGGCTCAGGATAGGGTCCAGTGGCGGGCTTTTGTAAATACGGCAATAGCCTTCGGGTTCCATAAATTTTTGGAAATTTTTGAGTGGCTGAGAGATTGTTGGGTTCTCAGTAAGTACTCGGCTCCATGGACTAAGTAAGTACAGTTTTGAGTACGTGTTATAACTTCAATCAGGAGGCCCAATTATTACTCTGCTATTAAGGTATGACTTAAATGACTGACCAGCTTTGCCTTGTACTCCGTAAATATTTAGTTTCATTAACAATACGTCACGATCCATACAATCAAATACTTTAACAAAGTTAAAAAGTATTCCACTGACGTGCATTCTTATCAAAGAAAAATTAAACTTTATCTACGAATTTGAACAAGGCTCTATCAGTTGACAAGCCTTTCCAAAAACATTTATTTCTATTCTTATTTATTTATTGTGAGGATACTGTTCGAGTTTAAGAAATAAGTACTTTCATGCATATATAAGTTTCTCATACGCTTTGAAAAATTATGCCGGTAATTAAACTAGTCTGGAAATATAATATTTTCCCTCTTTTATATAGTTCAACTTGTAAATATTTAAGTCCTGGGAAATTTCTTCGGTAAAGTGATTGATTACAGAAGTGAAAACAAATACAGTCTGAGCATGTTTAGTAATTCTATCGATATTTCACCACAGTCGCATGATTTTGATTCAACCATTTAAAGCTCAGTGATAACTTTCTTATCATCTGCTATAACAATCCTCAACTGTGCAATTTTCTCATAAAATGTATGTGGATTTCGTAGACTTCTTAAGTAAACTGTTGTTATTCTCTTCAATAGCAATAACCAATGTTTCTTTGTAATGGAAAGTATGTGTTTTCTTTCAGGTAAAGATTAAATATTCAAGATTTGTTAAGACTCACTTGGCTTCTAGGGTTTGCACTTGGAAATATTCTAGGGATTGTTTAGTGACGTACTGTATTGGCCCTTCCTTTGTTATGATTTTCAGACTACAGCAGTATCACTGTCGGAGTAGGAAATAAGTATTTAAAGGATTAGCTCTAAGTGTAGAAATTTTATAACATTTTTATCTATTTTCGGGTTTTTCTGCTGGGAAATGTTTACCTGTTTCGTCTTTTACAATTATCCAAATAATTTTTATCTTATCAGAATGTAATATACGTTTCTTATAATATATTTAATTGGCATTACATGTCACTGATTAAATTTTAGACTATGTTTGACAAAATTATTCATTCCTCTTTCATTAGATTTTTCTTTACTAAAGAAGGTGTCTATAAGAACATAATTGTTAAAATTAACTTTTAGGATTTCAGGTAATTTAAAATGACGCTAAGTCAAATATACAATACGGGGTGAGTATACACTCTTAGTAATTAATCTATTTTATATTGACAGGCCTATAATGTTTTAATGGCACAAGAAAAGATTTTGTTTTTGCTGAAATTTCAGTTTAGTATTGGCTTAATCATGGTGATTAAGACAACTTACAGATACTTAGTTTTGCATTTAGACATTATCCTAAAAATACTCCAAACCTTGCACCAAGGACCACAGGAATCTTAAAAAGTATCTGCCTTAAACTTACTCTTATCAGCAATGAATTACACGTTCTTTCCTTCCTTACATATAGAATTAAGTTCAATCAACAATAAGTGCGATCACACCTATTCAAGATCGATACATCAAAAATCGAATGTGGGACCTGTCGGCAGTCCCAAGTCTCATATTCACATTCTTCATGTGAGACCTGTTATGTAGTCACAGAAGGTCGAACAGGTTAAGTTTAAAATATCAAACCCTAGAGAAATTGTTTTCTTCAGCTCGTCACATACTTTTAAAATTTGTTATTTGTTAATAACAATATCATTAAAAGCTACAAAAATTAAACTATTGGAAGCCTCGTTAAGAAAACCATAAATAAATTAAATAAATAAACAAAATGGGTCACAGAAAGCTATCAGTTCAATCTAATGAAGTATTTTAAGACGATTTGACAATAAATTAAGTGAAAACGAGGAGAGAGGCTGTATTTTTAATAAGACTCCGATCGATTTTGCAGTATTTTCATTGGACATTACCTGCATCCTGTGTCTAGTTTCAAGATATAACTTTCTAAAACACACGACGTTTCGGAGACGGTTCTATATCAGGGGTAACAGAAACACAGAAGATATTTTCACTCTGTAAAAAAGACAGAATACATTTTTATGCTTAATAATAGGGGCTTAACACATCGAATTCTGACTTCTTCTCGAACACCGATGAATATCGGCAAACAAATAGTTCTGACAAATAAGGATTCAGTGTTAAGAGATTTACTCTTACGCTGTCAGTAACTTGGATTGTATACCGTCGAATGAGCGGGTGATTAATGTGTAATAAATTGGTCAGAATATGGAGGAGAACTGCTGTGGCCTAATTTAAAATACTGCTACATGATTTGCATTGAGGGACTGAATAGAGCCACCAAAAACTCGGTCTAGAGACTGACATCGTGATGAAATTTAATAACTAAACTTTCGTTGCTGTTCTCTGTTGTGTTTCTTAGCCTTTGTAGACTCATTAGTAACTAAATATGAAAAATATGAAAAAGAAAAATATCGACATTTTCACTGCCGTGAGAACTTAAAAACACAAAATATCTGAGGTGTCAACATGTTTTAGAACCACAAAAATCACTCACAGAGTTTACATCCAACATAATTTAATTATGTATTTCTCTGCTTCTGAAGATTACACTATGAAGTTTTGTGTAGAGAAGTGGAGATTATGCTCCACGTATTCTAGACCTCAGCACAGGGCGAAGGTGATTGATCACCTCCTAGTGCTTCTGTACGAGGTGCGATCGGAAAGTTTAAAGACTGTGTCAATAGCGGGCGAACCGGATGTAGTACGAGCTTCTGCCGCTAAGGGGTGCGGCCTACATTCATAGTGAATCAGTGTGCCAGCCGGCATAATCGAATTAGCATTTGTTTCTTAGTTACGGGCGTTTTGGTAGTGCATTACACCGACCCTCCTGCGATTTCGGAATGGCGTGTGCATCAAATTTTGTCAAAGACTCGCCAAAACGGCTACGGAAACCTATGAAATGCTAAAGCAAGCATTTGGGGAGTCCGCAATGGATCGTGCACAAACTTTTGTGTGGCATTCACGTTTTAAAAATGACCGAACCTCTGTCGATGATGACGAGCGTTCTGGACGAACATCTTCGAGCACAACGCCCGAAAATGTTACGAAGATTCGGCAGGCCATTCACGAAGATCGACGTCGTACCATCAACGACTTGTGCGACATTGTTGGGATAGGCTATGGGACCTGTCAGCTGATTCTAAAGGAAGAACTCCACATGCGACGCATCATGACAACGCGCCAGCGCACACCGCCCTCAAAGTTCGGCAGTTTTTGGCCTCAAACACCATGGCCGTCATCCCGCACCCTCCTTATTCGCCGTGTGACTTCTTCCTCTTCCCAAAGATGAAAATTCAGCTAAAGGGAAGGAGATTTGAGACGACAGAAGAGATTCAGGCAGAATCGCAGAACTTTCCGATCGCACCTCGTAATCTTCTCTGAAAGGGGTCATAACACCCAAAAAACAAGTAACGGGTTAAAGAAATGTTACGCAAATAGTTATTTATTTTACGCAAAAAATTAGGTAATATACGCATAATGAAACAATTCTAACACTGTCAATAGTCAATAGTGAACGTCAGAGGAATTACTCATGCGCAAAATTCCCCGGGTGGGATTTTCCCACAACGAAATTCCTCTGGTGTTGCTTTCAAATCCAGTCACTTCTGCTCGCAAAACTGCCTGCAGATCTTCATGTGAATTTTCGATTAGGCCCACCGTTGCCTGATCTTCACGAAAATTGGTACGTGCCGACTAATTTCATTAAAATCTCCTTAATATCGAAGTTAATGGAAATCGGTTTATCCGTTATCGAATTGTTAACATGCAGACAGACAAGTGGGTGGACTAACTGAGCAGTTTAACCGGTCACTGCTCATAATAGGGAATGCGCCTTTAAATATTATTTATCAAGTTACTTCAATTTATATACCGCATAAGAGCATATTCCTCGAGGCACACTCCTTGTATTTCAGTTGATAAAATAATTTGAGGGTGTTACATTGTAAAATATGTGTGCGGTTTCGTAAAATATGCAACCATTCTTCTGTTCGGTGGCGGTGGAGTAGGGTGGGATGGTGTGGATTGGATTCATCTGGATCATAATAGCCCAATGGCGGGCTATTCTGAAAACACTAATGTTCCCTAACATGTGGGTAATTTATTGATTACCTGAGTAATTTACCTTCTTAAAAGGACTTTATTTAATTTGATTGTTATGACGGACCATTTTAATCAGCAGTACGAAATTTGATACAGTTTATTCGTTTGGCATGGAACGTTCTTATCTGCGTTGAATATTGCAAATATAAAGACGGCGTGCCAATTTGAGATACTGAGGGCACGTATGTACCACAAGAATGTAATTTAAAGCATTATAATACAGACAGAAATATTAAATTTTTTCCCACAAACTATTTGCTTTATATTTACACTTGCACTAAATTTCTTCTCTGGGAAAGTCTTTAATGTAAAGATTTCAAAAGATTTTTGGGTGGAACTCTTACCTTTATTTCATGACTACACACTTCAGCCCAATTAGATAATCGGCTGCTTTACACACAGTAAAGTAATTAACAAAGGAGACACAAAGGACATGAAAAATTCCTTGTTTGAACATTTTGTACTTGACAATTACAGTTAGGGTTATTATTATTATTATTAGTGTTCTGTCTGACGACAGGTCCATATGAACAGGATCCTTCCATCCTTTTCTCGGACTGGGACCTGTTCATATACGTTCTTGGCAGATGATCCAGAAGTGGCTTGCCATTGCCTTCTTCTGTGTGTGAATGGAGTAATTGTTGGGATGCCGCAGAGGAAAACTCCGTGTTGCCTAGACCACGGCCTTGCCCAACACAAGTTATAAATTCGGGCACCGCCGGGAATCGAATCCGACACCCCAGGATTACAAGGCCAGCGTTCTGACCGCTAAACCACCATGGCCTACAGTTAGGGTACACGGGCTTTATTTACGCTTACACAATGTTATTGAGCTCTTTTCTTTCCAACCTTTAATCCCTAAACGTTTATTTGAAATACTCAGAACTGAAGCATTTGTTTGAAGTTTAAAATTGCAGACAGTCTCGTAGTGATTACTGCACTTTCGGTTTTCCGAGTCAAAGATGTCTATTTTCTCGACATGTGCATTTCAAAACCGCTTTAAAGCAAAGCCTTTCTACACCATGGTGACATCTTTTGCACATGTTCTATCCTCTTTTGGCGGCATTTCCTAATTTTATGAATTATGTTATACCGTTAACCGCCCGCAAACAATGACAGGAAAGAATTAAATAGTAATGTAGCTAAGTCATAAATATTACCCCAAAAGGACCAATGTCTCACAAGGGTACTACCATGGTAACTGTTGTAACAACCCAGACGTTCATAAATGTTATCCCATAAGGTCAAACATTCCTTAAGACCAAATGATCAAAGGAAAACAAGATTCCACCATTATACAGATTGTAGGAAAAACGGCGCACAGAAACATAGGATACGAGAAGAAAGCCTCTAAACAAAACGAAAATACAACTGGAAGAATAGTCTATAAGTAATCTTTCCTGAAATATCATTAGAAAATGAACCGTTAAGTGTGGTAAGACTAGCACTGATCATAAATAGTAAGGAAATCAGTGGTGACACTGGGAGAAAGGAGCAGACAAACGGAGGGTCGAACAACTACTCATAAACAAGTGAGTTAATACAGAAGAATAGCATACATTAAGAATAATGTATATACATTTCGCACATCTAAGAATAAACAACACTTAAGGAGCCTACAACACTTGCGGGCACAGAACACAGCAGATCCTTAACTAAGAGAGCGGTAACTACTGTAAGTGTTTAAAAGTGCCCGACATGCAACTGCACGTCGTTAAATGTCTGCACGAATGGTCACCACAGCAGCGGGAAAATTTGCTGTCATGTCGGCGGATCTCTGTAAACAGCGTCCAGATGATTAAGGTCCGGCGATCTCGCAGGCCATGTTACAGGGCCGCCACCTGCAGGAAACCGTGTGTTGCAGTGCTGTCTCTGTGCACTAAAATTAGCTGGCGCCCTATATTATTGTTATTATTATTATTATTCAGTGTTCTGTCTTACGACAGGTCTATTGCTCTGCCCAAAAAGAGCTCTCCAGTTGTCCCTATTCTCGGCTTCTCGCTTTAATTCCTGGAACGTCATCTTCTTTCCTTGTTTAAGGTCGTCGGTTAGCTGTATCAGTCTTCTTCCCAGTCCTCGCTTTCCTTCAACCTGGCCTTCGGTGATATCACTCAGTAACCCATTCCTTCTCATAATATGTCCCAGCCAGTTAGCTTTCCTTCGTGTAATCGCCTGCAGAATGCTTCTTTGCTCGTTGACTCTCCTCAATACTTCTTCGTTGGTCACTCGATCCGTCCACCTGATCTTCTCTATTCTTCTCCAACACCACATTTCGAAACTCTCCAGGTATTTCTGTTCCTTCTTCCTGAGTGTCCAAGTCTCTGCTCCATACAGCGCGACACTCCATACGTAACACTTCACTAGTTTCTTTTTCATCTCCAAGCCCAACTTGCTAGTGAGAAGTATCCTCTTCTTGACGAAAGCTGCCTTGGCCATGGCTATCCTTGCTTTTACTTCCTTGGTGCATAGGGCGTCCGTCGTGACTATGCTTCCCAAGTATTTGAAATGCTCCACATTCTCCAGCTGTTGGTTTCCAATTACAACGTTCAATGGTTCTGCTCTCGGTGCTATCCTCATTACCTTTGATTTTTCAATGTTGATTTCCATTCCATACTCTCCACCTGTTTCCACTAACTTGTCCATCATGTTCTGTAATTCCTCCTCTTCCTTCGCCAATATTACTAAGTCGTCTGCATACTTTACAGTCTTTATCACTCTTCCTCCAATTTTGAAGTCTCCAGAGCTTCCTTGGCAAGCCATTCCCCGTACAGGTTAAAAAGAATTGGTGATAAGCAGCATCCCTGTCTTACACCTCTACCTATCTCAACGCTGTTGGTGTCTCCTGAGTCCAGTTTTACTTTGACTTTTTTATGTGTGTTTAAATCGTGTGACGTCGAACCGCCAGTGACACATGTTCAAGGACCGATCGCACTTCCTGCAGAATCAGACATAAAAAGCCACTAGGAGTCACACAATTGGCAAAGCCCACACATTAATGCTCCAGCGAATATGATGGACCCACTCACATATTAAATAGCGATTTTGCTGTGCCCACAAGTGGCTGTTGTGATTGCTGAAGACATCTTCACGTATGAAAGTTGTTTCTTCCGACCATACAAGGTGATTCAGAAAGTCCAGATCACATTTATTTTCCCGTGAAACCCTATCATAGTACTGGGAACGATTATCATAATGATAACATTGAACCCTTGTCTAGTGGTATTGATACCGGTGTTCATCGTGGAGAATTAAATGGACAAGGCGATATTCGACACCTAACCCTTCGGGAAATTCCTAGTTTAATAGGCTACAACATTGAATACGTGCTACCAAATCCGCAACCATCTCTTAGGGTACCGGTTGTCCTGCGAGGGCGCGGTCGACCCTGTCCAATGGTGATGTTTACTTTTCGTGTAACGTGAAGTTAATTTCGCTTGTCCGTTCTTGCCGATGTCTTATTGCCATGAGACGACTGCGCAGTAAAGCTGTAAGATACAACTTTGCGCTGAGTGCTGATAACTGTCGACCGCTGTATTGTAGCGAGCTGTCTTCATAAATTCCCATTTGACGATTATGTAAATATTCCTACTAGAGATTTTACTTTTGTTTTGATGTTTCGTACACATTCCTAATGAGATATTGCGCCAATTCCCCGCACTCTGTACAGGTAGACATTATCCCAAGTCGCTGAAGATTTTTCTTATGTCTAATATGATTTATTTTTGTTACTCTCACTGATAGATACAGAAATCTCAATTATGTCTCCTCACTTTCGTCTGCCTTATTCAATATCTAGTAATAATTAACATATAAAATAGCAGTGGTTCATTATCGTGAATACAGACAAAGATGCGAAAATATAATAGGCAGTAAAGTAATTCAATGCATCAAAGCCCTTCTTGGGAACCTAATAGTCGCCCATCTACTCAAAAAATTCCATGCTGTTTATGGAAAGAGAAGATTCATTACCATATTCGCAATATCTCGTCACATAAATCCATTTATCACCATCCACTCTATTTCGTTAAGTTCTCATTTAAAACATCCTTCCATCCAAGTTATAAAATACCTAATTTTAAATTTAAGATAACAATAAAATTAGGCACTTTTTAAGTTAATAGTCGTATTGTTCTCATGTTTGGTGGGCCCCAGTCACCACGGGATGGCGCATCCTCAGGTTGTGGATAGAGAAATAGCCTCGAGTTATGGAGGTAAGCTGCGAATATATTGAACAAGCGATCGCGGACAGCTGACGAGGGGTGGTCATCCAGCTTGGGGGTTGGGCGTGAGGCTAATAACTTTCCACCGTAAAAAACAGCATTGTTAAGCAAGAATTATCAAAGTCTCGGGCCAGTTTTTTTAGAGGGTCCGATGGAGGGCATTGGTGAGTTCGGTGATGAACCTTCGGCTTCTGTAAGCCATCCAGTTAGTTAGTTAATCAGATTGTCGTCTTCTGAGGTATGACTCCATGTAGGTAGGTAGTGACCAATAGATAGGGAAATATAACTACTGCATTCATCATCAGATAGAAGCACCTTAAATACTACACAACATCGTAATCTAGAAGACAAGAATCGAAGTAAGAACTGGCGTGAAATATTCAACCCTCATACCATAAGGAAGTTTTCTTAAGATTTGCCTGTCGGTCTGTTACGTTTGTGTGAGCAATATTACTAAAGATTCTTAACATAAAATAGTTACAACAGGCGATGAGAGACCTTGTAATCTCCTTAACCTTACTGTGAATCAGTTTATTAAACCTGCATGAGCTTTGATAAATGTTCCTATGCTACGTGTGGCATTGCTGGCGTGTATCACTGTAAGCGGTATTATTAACTAGTGATAGAAGAATTACAGTAAAGGAGATATTTCCTACCAGACTCGTACAAAAACCTTCTTCCGTGGTTAACATTTAATCGTATGTATAAAAATATTCTTGGACGTTGAACGCGTAGTCTGACAATTAGAGATCATCATCATCGACTAACAGTCACATACAAAAAAGATAGTCGCTTTAGAAAATCCAATGATTTACATTTATTGTTTACGTCAATTAACTTGACATCTGTGCTCCACAGCCTTGATTCTGTTTCGTCTCTTTACGCCTTGAGTCAATGCAAATGGCTGACAACGAAGGTACTAAATGATTAAAAATATTGTACTGGGCGCGATCAGTCCGTTGTTACATGTGAACACCGTTCATGATGTTCGTAGAACGGAGAACTGTAATTTTTGACCTTAGTTTTGGGTTGAGCATGTAGTGTGGTAGGTTACCGACGTTTCAGAGGTACTTGCTACCTCCATCATCAGGGTAAGAAAAATCTTTTGAAACCTTGGTAACTTCTATCAGACTACACGACGTAACATTCTAGAAGACGTTCGTATCCATGACCTACAGTGATGTGGTTGAAATGAAAAGAGAGGACAGCATGCAGAATTTTGGACGTGAAACCCCTTTGTTTTATTCTCTTCTTCAAAAGTTGGAGGAAATATGAGAGGTTATCACAAAATATTTTTTTAGGGAAATATGTTGTGAGAATGGAATTAGCTCAGGTTGAATTTGAGTGGTTGGAGGAGGGGAGCTTTGGTTAAATTTTCGGTTTCAGTTACCACAGTGTGTAGCTAATAAAAAAGAACGACTCAACAGCACTTAGATTTGTTTGAAGACTTTCATTTTAACGACTTTATCACCACAATAACTTGTGAAAGAACAAGAAAGGACTGTGTATCAGTAAAAACAAATAAAGAGTGAAACAGATTGATGGTTGCCAGTCGCATCACTTGCTAATTGCTTACAAACAAGTCGACAAGTTACACAGTTTTAGAGACCAGTCTCCGCTTGTCGCAGTAATGGAGGCAGCAACACAGCAAACACTTCTACGAGATCATTTAGTCAAATACCACGTGACCACATAAGCTGCCCAATCCTTCACACCTCAAATTAATTGATCCGTCTTAAGTTATTTAATGATGCTTTACTAAATGCATAGGTAAGGACGATAGATGTCAAGCTGAAATACGAAAGTCGAGAGAAACAGAGATTCGAAATAGGAACCTGCTTTATTGTAATTAAGAAACCCACTGTTTTGTTATATGCCACAAATACGAGGTGCGATCGGAAAGGTTCCAGACTGCGCCTATAAAAACCCGTACACTTATCTCAGGTATTAAATTCATCCATCACCCTCGAAGTAGTTCCCCTGGGAGTGAACACAACGATCCCAGCGCCGCTGCCAAGCCTGGAAGCATCCCTGGAAATCTTTCTTTGTCAGCCTGTCAAGCACCATCTGCGATTCTGCCTGAATCTCTTCTATCGTCTCAAATCTCCTTCCCTTTAGCTGAATTTCTATCTTTGGGAAGAGGAAGAAGTCACACGGAGCTTAGAAAGGAAGTTGGGGTCGGTTCTTGCAAGATCTTTGAGCTCCTGACAAACGAGAAGTCGATTCTGCTTCTGGTCCTCAGATAGGATGCGTCACATGTGGAGTTCTTCCTTTAGAATCAGCTGACAGGTCCCATAGCCTATCCCAACAATGTCGCACAAGTCGTTGATGGTACGACGTCGATCTTCGTGAATGGCCTGCCGAATCTTCGTAACATTTTCGGGCGTTGTGCTCGAAGATGGTCGTCCAGAACGCTCGTCATCATCGACAGAGGTTCGGCCATTTTTAAAACGTGAATGCCACACAAAAGTTTGCGGACTCCCCAAATGCTTGCTTTAGCATTTCATAGGTTTCCGTAGCCGTTTTGGCGAGTCTTTGGCAAAATTTGATGCACACGCCATTCCGAAATCGCAGGAGGGTCGGTGTAATGCACTACCAAAACGCCCGTAACTAAGAAACAAATGCTAATTCGATGATGCCGGCTGGCACACTGATTCACTATGAATGTAGGCCGCACCCCCTATCGGCAGAAGCTCGTACTACATCCGGTTCGCCCTCTATTGACACAGTCTTGAAACTTTCCGATCGCACCTCGTATATACGAAGGATACCACTTGTAGAATTTAGGTATAAACGGAATAAATATCAGGATGTGGATTAGATTAATCTGTATCTGAAAATTGACTGTCTCCATCGCAAGAGGTGTCGACAGCTATTCCTGAAGACGCCTTCTGTGGTTGTTTGATACACACGTCCCTTGTGGACAAATTTCATCAAAATATTACTTTAGAATAATATTAAAAACTACGGAAATACGTCACAGACGGATATTCGACAATGTCTGTTTCAAACAACACAATTTACCATCTAATTAAGGAAAATGATTCTGTTCGAGAAGCTAGTAGTCACTCATCTGGTTTAAATATTTCTAGCCGTGTTTTCAACAGGCCTTGACAAAATAGTAGCCTGAGCCAGAAATGTCCATTACAAATTCTAAAATATTTTTATAAGACAGATTTTAATATTATCCTCCCATCAACTACTACTTCTCATTCGTTGCTTCTTTCCTTCAACTTTGACGACTAAAATTTTGTATGCATTCATCCCTCCTATATTTGCTACAAATATGTACCTTAGTTTTTATCCCAATAAATTTTAAATTTGTAAATCCTATATTAGTCTCCTAAATAAATTCGTTACACACAACACAGTCTTAGGTTAGATATCAGGTTCTCACGGTGGTAAATATGAGTGTTTAGGTTGCAAAATTTCGGAGTTTGGGTGGATTAGTAAATCTAACACCCAATAAAATATCCTCAATTTATTTGCAATTAGCAACTGCGAAACTTTCGCAGTTAAAGCAGTGGTCCTCAATCTGTAGGCCATGAGGATGACAATCGCTGAACGCCACGTTACAGCAATTACACTGTCACATTTTAGAAAAAAACTTGTCTCAAGAATCACATTCGTTTAGAGAAAATATAAATATCTTACTAGAAAATTATCACGTATTCAAACATATTTATATAATTGGATAACCGAATCTAGTTCTGTTTAGAAAACAGTGTCGTATAGTCGAAAATGATTTAAAATCTTGCTCTAATACATATCAATTACCAAATGAAATATATGATTTAGGCAATGCGGTATAAACAAATTGTACATGAAAGAAAGACATTGGAATTGCCACACGATCATTCTGCGCTATTTTATTATAAATGCGTTTTAATAGGGAAATAATCATCCCGAGTGCGGGATACACCGGTTATGCAAATTAAAACCTTAAATTCTGTTACAAGGCAAGAGTTCATTATAAAGGTATTACAGGAACAAATCTGAAAGGGTATGAATGCAAACTAACAGTAATTGTGCAGTCACTTTGCTTGTCAAGAAATTGACATCTATTTATGATACAATAAAGTTTACTTCCGTGATCACAAGACCCCCGTCACTGGACCGTATCTTGATAAACATTCATTTATTATATTTCTTTAAGATCAACTTTGATATCCCCTTCTACTTTCTTGGTTTTCCAAGTGGTCGCTTTCCTCTAGGTTATTCGACTGAAAATTTATATGAACGATTTTTTTAAACTCATACCTGACAAAGAAACAATTAAGGCACATTTTCACAAAAAAGATGGCATTATTTAGGGACTTCAGGACTATTCAATTTAGTATCAGGCTTGAATTTTGATCTTAATACTGGGGTCCCGGGTTCGATTCCCGGCGGTGCTCAGATTTACAACTTGTGTTGGGCAAGGCCGTGGTTCAGGCATCACGGAGTTTTCCTCCGGGGCTTCCCCGGTTTCTCTACTTTCATCATTTCGCAAAAAAGGGGGTCACAACAGGAGCGTTAAATGTCGCGGTCCCGGTCGAACCCATGTACTGATGGGTCGTGAATCCTGCTAACCACCAGTGCACACCATGCTGAACAATTCTTATTAAGACGCATGGCACAAACAATTGACGGAGAATACCACAGGATGGTCTGACGTCAGACGACAACGTTCGGACAACGGGACAAACATGCTTGTCTCGAGCGGAATTCGTAGTAGCAAACCGAGAAT
Organism: Zootermopsis nevadensis; assembly: GCF_977971745.1. NCBI lineage: Eukaryota > Metazoa > Arthropoda > Insecta > Blattodea > Termopsidae > Zootermopsis > Zootermopsis nevadensis. Next base: position 4,551,597 of record NW_028259153.1, on the reverse strand, counting down.
TCCAACAGCCCTAACACAGGGTGCAAGTTTGAGTTATTTCGAAGTACATATCAGTTATTTACTGTATAAGTCAACTAAGCCACTACGTACATCAGCATTAAAACATTTTTTTCCTCAATAAGATAGTAAATTTGAAGATTTATTATAATATATAGTACCTTATATAATACATATTGACATAATCATTAATAAGTACTGTAATTTAAGGGTCCGCAGTGGTCGCGCTGTCTGAGGCGTAGGCCTTCTGCCGCTTGGTCACTGGGACCATGGGTTCGAATCCCACTCAAGCCATGGATGTTTTTCTGCGTTGTGCTGTCCTGTGTACAGGTAGAGGCCTTGCAACGGGCCGATCCCTCGTCCAAGGAGTCCTACCAAATGTCTATAGATCGAGCCAACGAAAAGTTGGGACCCGCAGTGCTCAGGCACCCAGTAACCCAGTAATTTAAAGAATGACAATTTATTGAATAACAACATTTTATGTATAATATCAAAAAGGTGAATCGATTTGTTTGATTTAGAATTGTTTGCTGCCTCCATCGTTAATATGTCTCATCGCCGTGATGATGGAAGCAGTATGCATCCCTGAAACGTCGATAAACTTCTACCAGACTACACGGAGTACTAAGTCAGAAGACAACAATCTTCAATCTTAAATTAATTTGTTCGTAGAACGTTTGTTGCCACCAAGTTGTACCGGTGACAATTTTGTACTCAGAATTTGGACGCAATAATAAATTCCTCAGCATTAGGATTGAGCAGTGTAGGTTAACAAATCCCTGTCACCATCAGCTAGCTAATGACCGGAAGCTTGTTGACATGGCCTTCGTTGTTTGTCTTTCGAGATCGTTTTCAGATTCTTTGAGCAGCAGAGAGAATTTCGTTTATGGGATGGTAGAGTTGAAAGGAGATGCTAGCACAAACGGTTAGAGGGCTGGACAGATCAAACATAAGCACAGTGGGACGCTTGCTTTAGGAGTGGCTAAGTGGCCGGACACAAACAGAGACGCTGGGCATCACTCAACTGTGAGGTGCATGCTTACGTGACCAACAAGTGCTTTTTTTTAAGGCTACATTGCATAATTCCTCATTTTGTTTGTTATGTTTCTTAATGCCAAATACAGTTTTGTATTCGTCATATAAAGGAAATAACACCTTACACTTACTACATGTTAAACATACTATAATATTTTCTAAAGACCTAGCAACAGACGAGGCAAATCAAAGTGAAGGAACCGAAATTCTATCAGAAAATATATTTTGATTAGATTCCGTTTCAGTAAGTACAAACGAGTACGATAAATTCCGAAGTCGATGGAATTTTAAACCAGACGATGAGGAAAAGAAGATAAAAGCTGATTTTCTTTTTCTAACTTCCCCTCAGATGAGCCGGGATAGCTCAGTCAGTATAGTGACTAGCTACGGGCTGGACGGCCGGGGTTCGATCCCCGACGAGGGCAGAGGATTTTTCCTCTAGCCTCTGCGTCCAGACCGGCTCTGGGGCCCACCCAGCCTCCTCTACAATGGGTACCGGGGTCCTTTCCCGGGGGTAAAGCCGGCTGGGGCGTGATGCTGACCACTCACCCCCATCTAATTCCGAGGTCAAGGAAGAGAGGAGCTATACCTCCACTCCCCCCAAGCGCCTACATGACGTATAGTGGGACAAACTTTACTTTACTTAACTTCCCCTCAGTCGTGACTTTTAGTGTGTTATCCTAAAGAGACGAAGACCGATTCCCTCCAGTAATTCCCAGATTATTACGTAGTCAGCACATATGCTGTGTAGTTAACGCCGAGTTGGTAAATATTATACATCCCAAAGAAATGTAATATTTAACTGTCTCATAGCCCTAAAGATGTTTTCAGCCCTAAATATATAGGCGATACGTTTCTCCGGAAAGTTTTGAAACCATCTACACGACCACATGTCATCACAAACCAGAATATTTCAGTCGACAGCTTTAGTGATGTTCATGAACTGACTCCGTTTAACATTAGAAATGCTCCATCACGTCGCTTGTCACCTCGACCCGAAAACTGAACGACCGAGTTTACCGAAAAACCATTTCAACACAAGCACCACCAGACGTTGTGTTTGATTTTGTTTAGGAATGCATTTCTTAGTTTAAAAACACACAACGTTCTGGAGGTAATTTCTGTATCTATCATCAGTGCAATAACTCGTCGACCTGATGATGGAGACAGAAAGTACCTCTGAAAAATCGGTAAACGTCTACTACAGTGAATGGTGTTACAACCCAGAAGAGCTGAAGACAGCCATCTTCACTCTCGTCACCCTTAGAGCCTCAAAAGCAAGAAGTTAACTTAGACACCAGACGAAAAGTGTCGAAGTTACAAAACATTAAAAGTGATTTCTTTAAAATCGATGTCGGGTGTGGGGAGGCAGTCGCGCCCAAATGAGCGACAGTTTCTGTCGTAGTAATTTCAAACTTCAATAACTCGGCTAAAAATAGACATAGCTTCGCCATCTTAGTTTCGTTTTAAAGAGGAAGGATGAAAGTTTATGCCAGTACCACTCCGATACTCGTGGCGGCCGGACGTCGCGAACTGCGCACGCGCAAAGTGAACCCACGATTTTCGACTTTCCGGATTCGACACGTGTCCATAAACGGGATCATATCTCAGAGACTAATTATCCGATCAGAGTAAACCAAGTGTTGTTTTGAAGAGGAGTGTATATGTTACAACTCATCCTGCCTCCAAGTGTATATCTCAAAAACTCAAAAAGATACGAGGCTGTGAATTTGAAAAAGTTTGAAAATTTCCCGATTTTCTTAAAATGTCGCGTTATATGAGGGCAACGTAAAACCAGAATTACAAAAATCGGGCACGAATACGTAGAGCACAACATTCCAAAGAGAATGACACCGAAAACGCCGGGCCCGGACCCAAAACCAACGCGCAGTACTGCCGCGAATATAGGCAACGTAAGCGCGCTCGGACAACTCAGGCGGCATCTGACGAGCCTGGGTCAAAGCCATATGTATCCTACTTCTCATACCACTACCCTGTATTCAATAAATATAAGTTGCAAATGAATTAAACGATTCAAAGTAAAAATTTTGTTTAATTTCAATATACTATACACGATTGACGTTTTCATGAAAATAACTGAGGGAGTGTCCGACACTGTCTATCATTTTTTTTAATCGGGTTTCAGAATAAAGAGAGGATAAAGTTTTGCATTTATGTTTCAGTCAGGCAACCAGCCCTATACTTTGCCTACTCAGACAACGTACGGTAAATCAAAATAGTGTTTTGTGGCCTTAATTTTATATTTTACTTTATATATATCATAACATTGTAACAGATCCCAAACCTTCAACACTGCTTTTCCACAATACTATGCCAGCTCAATCCTATCTTCCCAAATCTGTCTCAGAGTTACCGATTTCTATCTGATCTGCAAATCGCACTTATTTCTATATCCAATTGTACCAACGTTGCAAAATGAGAAGCATTCAAATTTGTTCTTTCCATGAAATTATATTAGGACGATCAGATAAGGAGGATAAGATAAGCGGCACGTGTAGCACGTGTGGAGAGGTGAGTGCATTTTGGTTGTAAATCCTGGAAGGAAAGAACAATTTTAAACACGTAAGTGTATATATTAAATCTTGTCCGTCTAATCACAATAAATTCTTATTAAATATTAAAATATTAAATGATGTTCTTTCGATAAAGAACATCATTTAATATTTTAAATATTTTAAATGTTAATTATTGTAAAATTTTAATATTCAATAAGAATTTATTGTGATTAGACGGACAAGATTTAATATATACTTATTATATCACAATATGACGCAACTTTACCATCTTACGTAAGTATATGTATATTAAGGATATCGGGTGGGAGAATGTGGATTGGAATCATCTGGCTCAGGATGGGGACCGGTGACTGGCTTTCATGAACGCGGTAATTAATTTTTTGGTATTATAATAGACGAGGAAATGTTGGCGAGCTGAGTGACAAACAGCTTTTTCAAGGAGAACTCTTTTACATGAAGTCACAGAGTTATGTCTAAACCGTAGTTTCTTACTACCATAGACCTATCAATTAGCAATATACCCAGCAAATTTTTTATCTGCCGAAAGTCACAGATTATTCTAAAGGATACGTCCGATTCCGAGATTTTGTAAAAGTTTTATAGCACTGAAGGTTTGAATTAAATCTGAATTAAATACAGATTAAATAAATGTAACATTTATTCTAATAGTTTTATTAGTTTTTCGGGCAGTTACAATCTGTTTATGGCTGTAGCAGGTTCAGTAAAGTTAAAATGAGTCGTTTGGAGAAGTTCCATCATGTCGAGAGTCTGATATAACAATAGATCGAATCAGTATACGTATATTTAAATCTAAGGCACAGAATTAGACCATATATATTTTTTTTTAAATTCTGAACGACCTGCATGCAACCCCATAGCATATAAAATATAAAAATAAGAGAATAATCTCAGTTCGTCTGTAAGCCGTTAACATAAATGTGATACATACTGTTGTTTTTATGAAACCTGAACAAAGTTTTAAAACATTAACCCTCGCTTTACGCAATACAGAATTTCATGTTTTAAATTCCGTTCATTTCAACTTAATTTCCAAAACTTGTTTAATGTATAAAATGAAACGAAAATGTAATGAAAAATATATCCACAATTGTGACACATTTTTATATAGCTTGTATTCAGTTAGTGTCAATCATTCACCGTCAGACAGAAGTGTATTTACTGACTCTCAGTTACATTACAAGTTATCATGTGAAAATTCATAACAGAAAATCTCTCGTGGCGTGTGTATAAACAGAGAATTGTTGATATTAGGACTTGTGTGATTCCACTGCTTGGACATGGCTGTGTTCAGGACGTTTATTCGACATCAATTGTAAATTGAAACTACTATACGATCTAATTACTCGTTTCATGCAAGTGTTTGGTCATTGAAACATTTTTATTTCATTTGTTCTCTCCCCATATACATAATATGTATGCACCGGTTTTGTTATATAAATATGATGGTGGAAGGGGGAAAAGGGGTGTATGTGTTGAGGTAGGTGGCAGTGTGTGCGTTGTTGATGTAAATTGGCCCTCACAGTCATAGAGTAGCGCCTACTGAAGTTTTTTTTTTTAAATGTTTTGTTTTGTTTTTGAATGGCCTCCTGTCCACAACGCTTGGTCACTACAACAGGCAGCTTTGAAAGTGAGGCCATTGTTCTATTGTGAATACCACATGTTTGTACTCTACCCCTCTCCCTGTCTATCCACGTTTTTATTTTTTCTATTTTACTATGCGTTTACATATAAGCGTCCGCGCACGCCTGTGTGTGTGTGTTCGCTTTCATTGAATAGACAATATCCCTGTGTCCATAACCGCTACGCTCAGCTCTACCCATGACAGACAAGTATCGCATCAACCTCTGCTGAAACCTCGACACCTCCCAGCTCGGACCACTGACGTAATCACAATGGACTACTGTTGGACAATGTCATCCATTGGTGTTCCATCCACAAGTCAAATATAGGGAAGGGTCACAGTCATTCTGTATGCAGTTATGGACGCTGAATCATGATAAAAAGGAAACAAGATATGATGTATGTTCAAGCTTGAGGATTAACGCGTTTCATAACACGTATAAAAATATAAAAAGTATAGTAAAGTTTGTCCCACTATACGCCATGTAGGCGTTTGGGGGGAGTGGAGGTATAGCTCCTCTCTTCCTTGACCTCGGCACTAGATGGGGGTGAGTGGTCAGCATCACGCCCCGGCCGGCTTTACCCCCGGGAAAGGACCCCGGTACCCATTGTAGAGGAGGCTGGGTGGGCCCCAGAGCCGGTCTGGACGCAGAGGCTACAGGAAAAATCCTCTGCCCCCGTCGGGGATCGAACCCCGGTCGTCCAGCCCGTAGCTAGTCACTATACTGACTGAGCTAACCAGGCTCATCGTATAAAAATATATGTCATGTAATATAAATATATTTGTGAGATTTTTGATAGGTCTATACAAATGCAACACATTACTTGAAACTCCCGTAAACTGTGTTCGTGTTTAAGTGTTCTATCAGCCCGCCCTCTGAACTGATTAGGTAACTAACTAGTGAGACAGATTGAATATAAGATGGTGTCGATTTTGGTCTTGTGTGTAGTGACGCCGCGTAGTAGTTTAGGTGATTATCCTGAACATGGAGGCGATTTGTTCCTCCGAAACGTCGGTAATCATCGCCCTAGCGCAGCGATAACGTATATCATGGCTCGGCGCGCTCCGTCTACTCAGCGTCTGACTCATCTCCAGGGCTCAACAAATATCACAGAGTCGTTGCATTTTTGTTTAGCGAGGTACCTATACAATAAGGAGCTTTGCATGCCTCTCTAACACAATTAATGAAGTAATCAACAAATTGAATCCATGGATCAGAGCCCTTTTTGAAGAGTTCATAATCCCTCAGCTGGCCAATAAAATGTTCTGCCTTTATGGAGTGATTCCAAGAGTTTGCCGCCGGAGTCAGTCTTGAGCGAGATGAGTTCAGTCAGAATTCGCAGGTCCTATTTCCTTGATATTTCTCTACGTCTACGTCGCCAAAGGGATCTCTTTCCTTCAAGATTTCCTTGCTATAGTTTTTAATACTTCTCTCACTCTTAAGGTTCATTGATTAGATTACTCAATTTTTGGCTTGTCACCTTTACTAAGCCTTCGTCAGACACTCAACAACATAACACAACTATCTCAAAGTTCTCTCATATTTGATTGACATCGGCGAAGTAGTCATTCAGATGGTCGTATAGTCTAGATAGGTTTAATATGAACCCTTCCAGAAAATGTTTAGAACAATTAAGTTGTTTGTAAACTTGAAGATGATTGTCTTCTGGATTGTCAAGATGTGTAGTCTGTTAAGCGGTAGGTGTATATTAGATAAACCTCTAAAGATCTGGAAACAAAAGAGTGTGGCATCGAGGAGCTACTTACAGACATCGAACAGAACGTTGTCAAGTCTTAATGATTACCAAATATGTCTATATTCACAATTTTAGACGAAAAATATGAACGCTAAAAGGAACAGTTGAAAATCTGTGCGTAAAGGAAAAATATCAGATATTAAAATTTGTTTTAAAGAAACGGTGTTTGATGGCGTGGAATAGATTAAGACTCTTGTAAATGCCATAATGAAGCATTCGGTTGTTTAAAGGTAAAAGATATATCGGTTTACCAAGAAACTGTCAGCTCTATAAGAAGAATTATTTTCGATAGAATTGGTTATGAACTGAATTACAATGAGAGATGTTCAGGTCCAGTACTAAACAATTTATTCGTCAGGGACGGGGATGTGGCTGACATCAAAAATCTGCAGAGAATAATTCTAAATATGTCCAATCGTATTTCTGTTTTGGGTAAAAGTTACCTTTTTCTTACAGAAAGAAACGCCGATTAAGTATGTAATATAACTTATGAATTTTCACAGTTTCTGACGCACTAAAGTCTTCTTGAGTAAATACACTGCCCTCTAAAGAGATAAACAAGTAACTTCATGGAAGTAGAGTGCTTATTGTGAAGCTAATAGTTGCCCAGTTAGTCAAAACCTTCCTCCCCTCGCATTGAACCCGGAGTTTCATTGTCGTTTTCAACGGATCCTGCCCTATTTTTTATTTAGTGTTCTGTCTGACGACAGGTCAATATGAACAGGATCCTTCCATCCTTTTCTCGGACTGGGACCTGATCATATACGTTCTTGGCAGATGATCCAGAAGTGGTTTGCCATTTCCTTCTTCTGTGTGTTAATGGAGTAATTGTTGGGATGCCACGGAGAAACCGGGGAAGCCCCCGGAGGAAAACTCCGTGTTGCCTAGACCACGGCCTTGCCCAACACAAGTTATAAATTCGGGCATAGCCGGGAATCGAACCCGAGACCCCAGGACTACTAGTACACGATTATTACTGAATTATATTCAAGTGTGTGGGTACGTTTTGCTGTGCATGTTTGTCGAATTTAATTTAAAACTTTACGTAATGCTTCATACGGTTCACACCAGCAATAAATATTACTTTTTAAATATTATCTAAGTAATATTTAATAGTTCTGTTCGTACTACGAAGAAAATAAATTGTGTTTTTGATACTTTATATTCTCGTGGTACATACGATGTAAATCAAGTTTCTTATGGGTTTTGCGTTAAAGATTGTTGATGGAATACGCGATACTCCAAAATTTTAATGTCCACCTGCGAGACTACACGGCGTCTAATGCAATACACGATCCGTACATTGGATCATCATTACAAATATCAATGATTCTTCAGGAAAAGCTTAGCTGTTTATTCTGAGAACCAAATTAAACCTATAAAAGGAACTTTGTGAAATTTACGCGGACTTAATGGATGGTCAGAGCAGAAATCGTGTGAGAGGGGTGTACAATGCACACGAATATTAAAATATCTGGACAATGAGACAGTGGGATGAATCACTTTTCACCGGGGGTAATCTCCCCTCACTTCTGTATAGTGTCATAACGGGCGTTTTGTAATAATGGAGAGGATGTGATAGGACTTTACTGTTGATGTCGTGTTAACTGTTGCCACAAGTGGCTTTATACTGTTAGCAAATGGGTACTTGGGCTGGTAAGCTGTGGGTGATTTGTCATGTTACCTTACTTTCCATAAGGACTAGGAGGCAAATGAGCCTAGACGCCTTCCTATAAACATTGCAATCACGGTACGTTTGAAGAACTACAATCAAAGTAGGCGTACGCAAAGTTATTTCGCGTTGTACTAAGAGAATAGAGAAATGTGTAGAATAGGTACTTTACGCCTGCAGCTAATTGTGCATTCATGCAATACTCTTTCATGTATGTAAATAATTGTCTTAAAGTTATATATTTTTAGAAACAGGCCAAAACTCCTTTATTTCGTATTATTTTCATGATCATCTTCTAATTTTATTTAACATTATAAATATAATCGGTATAGTTTAAAGGTATCTCCAAAGAACCAAGCAATCATCTTAATTCTATATATAGAATATCAGAAGACGTGTTAAGCTTATAGGATGGACCAAGTAATCCCGCGTCGTTTTCGTCAGAATTATTTGCGGAACGTCTTTTGTTATAATTTGTAACATCGGTGACAATATTGGAACAGCATATAAATGTACAAATAGCCACGAAACCCCATATTAAACACACAAAGAAATATGGCACAAAATACTACTGTAATTTTCTAATTCTAAACAACTTTGAATACAAATTTACTTGGATATTATCTATCGTCTAGTAAATATAAAACGTAAAACGATGTTTCGGAGATGGGACTCTATCTCCGTCTTCAGGTTCCTACACAGTTGGGCCCATTAGATAGAGCTAATCCCTATCTCCGATCCGGAGATAGAGTCCCATCTCAGGAACGTCGTTTTACGTTTTATATTTACTAGACGATGGATAATATCCAAGTAAATTTTTATTCAATTGACTCTTCACCATCGTCAAGAAGTTTTAGATTTGCTAAACAACTTTGTCTGTGTTCACGTGAAGTCCGGAGTCTGCATCACCTCACGGTCACGTGAAAAAATGTGGGGAAGGGGGGGGGGAGGTGCATAGTTTCAAATGTCTTCAGGTGGCAGTTAGCAGTAAGTAATAACGCAATATTATATTATTTTGTTTTAAATTATATCCAGGTTATTATTTAACATGATAGAAATCTGGTAGAAATATTTGGACAATAAATAAATAAAATTATTTTAACATATATCGGGATTTCCTGACTAATCAAAAAACAAACATGATGTAAAAATTTATCATAGTAGTTGGCATTAACGGTTACTTATTGTTATTGTACTTTTTAAATGCTAAATTGGAAGCATAATAGATAATTGGAAGAAAATAAATCACAGTTATTTTAGCAGGTTACTGCTGGGGTGACCAACTAAAGTCGCTGTTGGTCTCAGTGGGTTTTTTTTGTGCACAAAATTTAAACCAAAACCTCGCAATAAAATCATTTGTATAAAGAATTCACGTCTCTCTGTCGGAAAACAGACGATAGATGACGCTATTATAAGCAGTAAAGGCGTGGACTGCTGTCGGAAAACACTAATGTATCCCTAGATATTCTTTAAAAAAAATGACCGATACCATCCTGAGTTTGTTTCATCCAGGATTCTAGTGCCTCAGAATAGGGTTCAGTGACGGCCTTTCGTGGTCACGTCAATGAACCATCTGGGCCACGAATTTGATGATTCCCCAGAAGTAGCTCACTTCAAAAAGTTAGAATCTGTATGTTATCGTCATTGATTTCAAACGTTTCTACTTTGTTACATAGGACCTAATATAAAAGGGACATTTATACTGTTAGAATTTCTTTTCATTTTCTAAAATGTGGCGAAAGCTGTAAGCCATATTGTGGGTATAAAAGAGCGTACAGTGAGAGTATCTTAAAAAGCTACAGATCACAGAATGTTGAGATTTATAGTACGTTCTGCGGCTGAGGGAAATAGTTCACAAAACACGCATTATTATTCTTTATTCTTGAACTATAGTTGGTGCTACTGGAAGACCCATTTAGCTATTCCCATCCGCCTTCATAAAAAGAGCACAACTTTTGTCAGATTCAAAACTGTTTCCGCTCTCTAAAAATCTTAACTTTTTTATTGGAATTCTCTTTATATGTTATTCTTTCCCTCTGTTGGTTATTCCGTTCAACAGAATGACTCTTGGTGCAGTATAATGTCTTCGGAATGTTCTGCTCTTACAGAGAAGTCTCCAGTAACATTGCCCTACGTACAGGATGGCTCATAAACATTGTAACAATTATTAGGAGTAGCAGTGATGGGTACACACCTTTAGCCTGTTTGCTAGAATTATTTTTAAAATCACATAACGTACAAGCAATTAACCCTGTGGTGCTGAGCAATTCTTTAGGAGCTAGTAGTCGCTATTTCCTGCTTAAACAGAATCAAAATTTTCATTACAGGATTCAGAGACCGCTATTTATACCCATCTTAAACTATTTTGGGTCTATTTGAATATTATTCTCCCATCTATACATTAGTCTCGGTAGTAAACTCTTTCACTGCATAAACATATTATGACTTTCGAAAAATATCCATAATAAATTTGAATTTCTTTCTGACTTTTGTTAATGACTAGAGAAATTAAAGTAGGGAAGGGCAACTTTTCAGTAGGTAAGGATTTCATACACGCATTATTCAGCTTTTCCTTATGAGTTTCGTCAGATAACTTAACAACAATATAGGGAAAACATAAATAATATGCCTCAGTTATCATTTACAAAGAAATATATTTTTGTTTTTCATTTTCTGTAAAAATGTATGTACCTTTTGTTTTTTTGTTTTTTGTGATAAATGAGATGATTTAAAAGAAGATAATAAATTCGAAACCTACTTGAGACAAATCAGTCGAAATACAAGAAGAAGAATATCTAGGTATATATTCATCTGTACCAATATACCCACTTCATTGAGAAAATTTAAAATCTAAATTCTCCGGTAGAAATCCACACATGAAACAACCTTGACAAATTTTTCATCTTGAAGTATTTAATATATCCACGGAACAACCAGCCCATAGTGTGCAAGTCAGAATCCGTTTATGAAGTGTGGGGAACATATTTGAGCCAACAGGGATCATTTTCTCCTTAATTATATAGCATTCGTAAGGAAATTTCAACGTGCGTTTCTGCTACTATCACATTACTGCCTATCACTTACTGGAAAGCATGGAAATCAGCATAGTGTTTGCGGACACCCGGCACAGCGACTACAAAATCTGCCTGTATTAGAACCATAAATCACGAAGGATGCATCAGATGAACCAGACATAAGACATGCATTGAGAGATATGTGGAATAGACATATGTATACCTAAAATTTAACGGAAAACCTGAAGTTTGCTTCTTAAGTTTCCATGTGTATATGAGGGTATGGATTGGATTTATCTGGCTCGGGATAGGGACCAGTGACTGGTTGTTTTGAAAATGATACTGGGCCATCGAGTATCAAAAAAGGCTTGGAATTCCTTCATTAGTTGAGAAACTATTAGCGTTTCAAGAATGATTCTGTTCTATGGAGTTAATTAGATTTCTAATTCTACATTTATTATATCATCAGGTATACCGGAGATGTTATTCTCTTTGAAGACATGTTATAACGTCTGTTCCATATAATGAGGATTCTGCCAGCTGTTTGTACTGTAACTCCTTCAGTGTTACTGATATTGATTTGCTCTCAGGTTGTATCATCCGGACACACAAAGGAGCAAGTAAGCAAATGCGTTCAAGAGGATTGAGAGCAGTGTGGAATGTGGAAGAGCACTCGCGGGATGATGGAGTGTGCTCCACACAATAAAGTGGCTTGTTGCAAGAGAAATCTCCATCATCCCTATGACAGTGCCCCGATAGATAAAAGGCAGGAACTCCCATGCGCAATTGTATAATGACATTTGTATCTGAAGATAAAATTCATATTCTCAAGGTTTTTCCTTTTTTGTTGTTACAATATTAATGATCTTTACACGCGATAACAGAATTCCACTTAGCTGCTCGTTCGTGACGAGTAAAAATCAAGGACGATAACTGAAAAATCAAGGCAGACGAGTGAAAAATCAAGGTAGACGGTGAAAAATCAAGGCAGACGAGTGAAAAATCAAGGCAGACGGTGAAAAATCAAGGCAGACGAATGAAAAATCAAGGCAGACGGTGAAAAATCAAGGTAGACGGTGAAAAATCAAGGCAGACGAGTGAAAATACAAGGTAGACGGTGAAAAATCAAAGTAGACGGTGAAAAATCAAGGCAGACGAGTGAAAAATCAAGGTAGACGGTGAAAAATCAAGGTAGACGGTGAAAAATCAAGGTAGACGGTGAAAAATCAAGGTAGACGGTGAAAAAGTAAGGCAGACGAGTGAAAAATCAAGGTAGACGGTGAAAAATCAAGGCAGACGAATGAAAAATCAAGGTAGACGGTGAAACATCAAGGCAGACGAGTGAAAAATCAAGGTAGACGGTGAAAAATCAAGGTAGACGGTGAAAAATCAAGGTAGACGGTGAAAAATCAAGGTAGACGGTGAAAAATCAAGGTAGACGGTCAGAAATCAAGGTAGACGAGTGAAAAATTAAGGCTGAAGAATGAATTATGTTTTCTTTCGTTATTGATATCGATATTGAAGAGTAAATTTTGTAATTAGTGCGATATTCACCGACAAGTTTGAACGTCTGGGTATTGGAAAAATATCAGGGGGAAACAGGTTAAGTTCGCTGTTTCAATTTACGACTATGTGAAAGATTCGCCCCTTTGTTTAATTTCGACTTTCTAAAACGTGTGTGATGCTAAAGTTGGCACACATTAGTGACTCATCTCTCCATTGCGCAGGTCAGATCCTTTGCAGACGACAGCTGTTTATGATGGTTTCTCTTTTGTATGAAAGGTCTGACGAATAGAATATTTGTCTGAATGGTGAACAATGAGCCAGCACTTGTTGACCCCTGACAATGACATAACAATACAAATCGCAAGAAAATGTATGTAAGGATATTGGATAACAAGAGCAAATTCATTTACCAGAAACATATTCCTATACCTGTATTTTAAAAGGATGATTTTATGATTTATTAAAATTGCTTATTAAAAATAGAACAGCTATGGCCAACTAACCAGATAGATTTGAGGCTTTGATGATAACGAAAATTTGGATTGTGGTGTTATCATGATGTCCTGCACTCTTGTAGGTGGTTACAAACATCTCGTTTAAGAAGGAACCTACCTTCTCCGTCTTCAGGGTAGCAGTTCCTCCAAGTGGTCACTGTCATTCTGTTTTCTGACAGATTTTAGTATGCATTTATTATCTGCTCACATCTGCTCCATGTGTAACCCATTTTATCCAATTTGATTTTATCGCTGTGATATCACTTTCTGAGATGTCAAAGTAACAAAGCATTTTATTATTCGATTTCTTGCATACTCACGTTTATTCCTCTATGTTTAAATTCTCATTGTCCTGTGTATTAACTGATTATGGAAGCAGCAAGGACCTTTAAAACGTTGGTAAACTTCTACCAGACTACACGGCGCTACAACCCAGAAGACAGAAATCTTCATACTCATCGCCCTGATGATGGAGGCAGCATGACCTCTGAAACGTTGGTTAACATCGACCAGACTACACGGCGCAACAACCCAGAAGACAGAAATCTTCATACTCATCGCCCTGATGACGGAGGCAGTATAACCTCTGAAACGTTGGTTAACATCGACCAGACTACACAGCGCAACAACCCAGAAGACAGAAATCTTCATACTCATCGCCCTGATGATGGAGGCAGCATGACCTCTGAAACGTTGGTTAACATCGACCAGACTACACGGCGCAACAACCCAGAAGACAGAAATCTTCATACTCATCGCCCTGATGATGGAGGCAGTATGACCTCTGAACCATTGGTTAACATCTACCAGACTACACAGCACAACAACCCAGAAGACAGAAATCTTCATACTCATCGCCCTGATGATGGAGGCAGTATGACCTCTGAAACGTTGGTTAACATCGACCAGACTACACAGCGCAACAACCCAGAAGACAGAAATCTTCATACTCATCACCCTGATGACGGAGGTAGTATGACCTCTGAAATGTTGGTAAACTTCTACCAGACTACACGGCGCTACAACCCAGAAGACAGCCAGCAATCTTCAGTCTCACAGCCATGAAAGTTGCAAATTCTATTTATTTGGGTTCTCTGCCATTGTGTCAGTTATGACCTACTAATAGTAACATCTTCATAATTCATTGCGAAGGATGCAGGGAAACAACAAAAATCCTTTGTCAAAACAGTTAGTACCGAACAGTGCACTTTCTGAATAATGGGCCTTCCCCCAGTGTTAATAATGAAGACATTCATCTGCAAACCCAGAGAATTACAATTAGAACAGGGATTGAATTGTTGTTATAACGCTGAAATAGATTATTTGAATGGCAAGTGGCTTAATCTGCAGACAGTGCGGAGTCCTGCTTGTTTCAGAAATCTGTTGCTTGTCTTAATGTGTATATATACCAGAGGTTCCTCCATACGCGTTCTGCGACAGTCAACGCCAGAAGTGGGGGAAAACGTATTCAAATGTCAGTCACTTTCCATACATACATACATACATTGTAGTTTATAGCGAAGTACTCCATTTTATAATGTATTTGTACACTCAATTCATATTTACAGTGGACCAAATCCTGTTTCTGGTAACTTTCTATCGCTATACATTCACGGAATCGTGCAATTAACGCAGTCAGAAGAGAATTATCTCTGCTAATGGCTGGTGTTCTGTTATCTGTCTAAGTCTAAGTAAACATTAATAAGCTGCATACCGAAAGGATTAGCAACGGTCTCGGGTTCGATCCGCGGCGGTGCCCGAATTTATAACTTGTGTTGGGCAAGGCCGTGGTCTAGGCAACACGGAGTTTTCCTCCGGGGACTTCCCCGGTTTCTCCGTGGCATCCCAACAATTACTCCATTCACACACAGAAGAAGGCAATGGCAAACCACTTCTGGATCATCTGCCAAGAACATATATGAACAGGTCCCAGTCCGAGAAAAGGATGGAAGGATCCTGTTCATATGGACCTGTCGTCAGACAGAACACTAAATAAAAATAAATACCGAAAAGTCGGGGTATTTCAGTGAATATAGCGACTGGATTTGGTACTGGACAACCGAGGTTCTGTTCTCGGAAGGGCGAGATTTTTGTCTTCATTATAACGTCTAAACCGACTCGGGTTACCAAGCCTTCGATCCTGTGGGTACCGAAATCGTTCAAAATCATTCATTTCCGTCTAGTAAATAGCGTGGTGTCTAAGCGCGGTGGACAATTTTACCTTATCTTTACATTTGCTCACAAATAGATGCACATACTTAAAAGTTTTCTTTCCTCCTCTGTTTCATTTCTTCTTCTTCCCTTTCGTTATTTCTTGATCTGTGTTCCTTCTTTTCTTCTTTGCAGAAATTTCTCAGATTTGGTCCAGGTCTAATGTCTTGATTTTTGTTTCTGGATTTACTCTGTCGCTCTGATGTTCTAAGATAATACACCAGAACTAAATAATCCTGAGTAACATAAATTTATAATTGAACACCTTTAAATTTGTGAGATGATAAAGTTTCGTCATATTGTGATAAATATATATTGTTTAAATCTTGTCAGTCTAATCACAATAAAATTCCTATTAAATATTAAAATATTACTATAATTAACATTTAAATATTTAAAATATATATTAAATGATGTTCTCTAACGAAATGTTCGATTTACATTAGATCATCAATTTTTAATTTTTACACATGTTTCAGTTCTAAAAGAACCATCTTCAGGTGTATAAAATTTATATAAACATTTCGATAGAGAACATCATTTAATATATATTTTAAATATTTAAATATTAATTATAGTAATATTTTAATATTTAATAGGAATTTTATTGTGATTAGACTGACAAGATTTAAACAATTAAACAATTTAAACAATAAACAATACCTTTAAATTTATTACTAACATGTCTACCGAGCGTTAAAATAATTGTAATGTCGGCTATTATAAAGTTATAGGTCATTGCGACAAGTTATAAGGAATCAAAATAATTATGATGTGAACTTTATTCTTGCTTGTAAAATAGATCATGTCTACTGTCAGATTACAACCTTAATAAGGCTCAGAGTATACCTAAAACTGAAGCATTTATAATTCCTATTCAACGCTTATAGCAGCTTTCAACAATAAGCTGTTATAAACGAGTATAGCCGTATATGAGTTCTGAATGTGTACTTTGGGGAACAACTATTAAAAGTTTTTCATCTCCACTTGTGTGTTGCGTTTGTCATAAGTCATATTTTGTAGCATTTGTGTAGTGACATGAAGACAGTCGTTTGGCTGGAAACAGAAAGCACAGTATTTCAGTTCGTATACGTCACATAACGCAGATAGCACGTCCTTACTACCGCTGTTATTCAATTGCGTAACGTTTACAATTAGAGAACTTGTATTGTGATCTGTAATTATGTTTTCTAACTAACAGCTCACACAGAATAACGGGGGGTTGTTTTGTGTTACTCTGCTGTGGACATTAATGTTTGCTAATGTTACATAATAAGTTATTTTTATAAAGAAACATGAAATCATAAAAATTATTTTTTTAAAAAAGAAACTGTTTTATTTTGCGAAGCAAATTATGGTTTTAAGGAGTTATTTAAAGATCTAGAAAATGTGTCCTTCGTTGACGTACCTTTGCTGTTACCTTAACTATCACATGAAGTCAATGTAGCCGAGTCCTTCAGAAGCTGTTAAAAAAATCGCGAAGAAATTTATTCGTCTTTTATGGAACTCAGACTTTCATCACTGTGTTCACAATAGCCCTCCATTTTCCAGTTTAATCGATAACTTTCTAACTATTTCTTTAAGATACATTTTAATATTATCCTCCCGGCCAAGCCTGAGTGTGAAAACTAGACTCATCCTTTATGTCGACCACAATGTTCTCCTCAGCTGTACTTCCTCATCAATCTCATCTTCACTAGTTTGGTCACCATAACAGTTTTCGGTGTAGTGCCTTGATCTTTACCGCTCTCACACCCGGAATTCTAAGTTCGAACTCTGCGCAATGCATGGATGTTTATCCGCGCCTTTGTCTACTGTGTGTTTCTGTACATATTTATAACCTGCGTCTAGACGACAACCCGTCGAGTCAAATGTCCAGACAGATTTGTCGTTTCAGAAATATTTCCGAATTTCAAAAAGACACGAGGTTTAATTTCTAGAAGTTTAAGAAGTAACAGTTGTCGAATGAAAATAATGAAGCTCCTCATTAAATGTTATTTTACCGTCAAAATAACATTCATTTTGTAGCTTCAAACACATTTTAATGTGCTGTACTCTGATTCAAGCAAGGATAAACCTATATATATTTATTTTGTACAGTCTATACACAAACGTTTGAAATTTATTGGTGTTGTAAAAAATTATATAATATTAAAACATTTTATTGTGTAAAATATTATATTTAATCAAACACAAACATGACGCATATAAGATACAAAAAGGATAAATCTTTTTAACGGAGATTGTCACTTATAACCTTTTTTTCCTTAAAAGTCTTCAATTGTAAGGACGAATCACAAAAGCCTAACTAAGCTCAAGACGTTATATCGTAACTTATTCTTCGAGCAGATGTTTACAGTTGAGTACATTCTATCAAGAAGAGACGGAATGCGACAGAAAACATAATAATCCTCTTCATAACTTCTAGGTATACATTTCACAGTTGGAAAGGCAGCGTTAAACGAAGTGGAAAACATGGTTACATTAAGCTGTAATATTAGCTAATCAGTTTCCTTTTGTTTGCTTTATTTTATAATAGTGATCGAGGAAGTAACATACTGCTCTTGAATGTAACAAAGCCTACTCAAATTTCATAAAGAACTTTTCTAAAGGTCTGTCGTACAGAGCACTTCATTTCTATTCACATTATAGCTTGGTTTATTGAATAGAGTTATTATCTGCTTCTTACAGCAGTAAATGCTCCAAGATATTCTGCGTTATTTGAATAAGCCCGAGGACTGCATATAGATCAAATTCTAGATTTACTTTAAAGCAATGCTGATTCTCGTTACGAACTGCACTTCGTAATACGCAGTTACCTGTGTCATCTATGCATGATGGATGAGTCTAAATGTAGTACTTCATTTGTTTATCAGTCAAAAATATTATTCTACCCAACTCCCGTCCATGATCATAAAGATTAAGAAATAAAATTTATCAATTTACTAATTGTTTTAAATGGGCGTGAATCTTGGTCCTGCTAACTATCGGAGAAACGGATTTATAACGTTTTGAAAAGAATATTTACACTTAAGGGGGAGGAAATTAAAGAAGGAATGTTTAAAATAAGAAAAGAAAAGTTTCAACACACCCACCACTGAATGTTATCAGCGTGAACATATTAAGAAAAGGATAGATTGCCTGTGTATGTAGCACGCTTGGATAAGTGAGTACAAATCTTAATAAAACTTGACGGGAAGAAGCCATCATTCAGAACACTTTATAAAGCATAAATTTATAATTTTATCTAATTTTTCAATACATGAATCTGTTTGATGAAAATATTTTAGGTAATTTTTAACCATAATGTATTTAATTCCAATTAAATTTGCTTAAACTATAACATATATAAAACATGAATATGATCTTGTACGATGAAACAGGTAACTCTGAAGAAAAAAAGATTGTTAATAAATCAAAGAATTTGTTGTGACAGCACATTTGTACTCCTTATACGTAACGTAACCTCGACAGATCGTAAAGAATACACGTTTGAGTTTATGATCGACAAATATCAGACTGACGGATGTGAAGACTGGTAGGAACAAATTACGCACAATTGTAAATCTTTGGTTTTAAAATTTCACTTTATCTGTTTTACTCACATCTCCAAGCCTATACAGAGAGAAACATTTCAATGATATTAAAATATTTTAAATTTTCTCAGAACTTCGTACAGAAAAAAAACATTCTTAAGAAAAGAACTGACTTCGTCCAACTTGAACTGTGTTACTGTGACTTAAAGCAATGGTCTCAGACAAAACAAATTTTACCATGACGTATCCGACTTCTGATCTTAAAATCAGACATAATGCTTACTAAGAAATAGACTATAAAATTATTGGATTTGAGGATCTCACAGTGACTGTCTTCTGGTTTACTCAGCTGTGAAGCTCGTCTCTTACCCGTAGACTAATATCGGAGGCAGTAAGTACCTCTGGAATGTATAAAGTAAAGCTTTCTCAGCGACTAAGGTTGATGAAAGATTCTCGGGTTACGAGCCCCGTCAGGTGGCTGAATGGTGGATAAACCATATCTTCTGCAGAAGAATGTCGTTAAACGTCTATATACTACACAGTGCAACAACACAGGAGACAGCCATCTTTAAATTCGTCTTCTTGAGAACCTGAAATCTCACTACGTAATCGAATTAGCTGGTTCTAGCGCCAGTTTAATCCACAGTGACAAAATACCGAACAGTTGTATTATTTATCCTCATAACCTGAAGAACATTTCCTCGACTAAGAAAAGTTATTCTGAAATAATAATAGAGGACGGACTCTGGAGGATCGTGAAAGTTAACGTGACACATTACGTTAAATATTTTTAACTTTATTAAATGTTATTTGTTATTAAAACTACGTTTCGGAAGTTGGTTCTACTTTCTTCCTCGTGCGAAAGGAAGACCTACTCTAGGTTTGAGACCAGCTCGACGAGGAGGTCCAACAGATTAGGCTTTTATCCTGAAGACGGAAGTAGAAAAAACTTCCGAAACGTTATGATTTTAATTACATATAGGCAACGGATAAAGTCAGAGAAAGCAATTTTCATAAGATTACAAACATTTTAGACTACACCTTCTCTAATATCGCATTACACGTCAGTTTATTTTCCGAAATTACACTTCGTGGTTTTACGATGAGAAAGTATGAGTGTTTGGAGGCATAGTCTACTTTCAGCCTTTCAAAGAACATCTCGCAGGTCATTCACACGCTTCAGAATACTGGTAAACTCTTTACATTGATACTTTTTAAAAAGTTGGTTGGTTTATTTTACTAATCACAAATGGTGGTAGCTTCTCAACGTAAAACTTTCTGTTAGTAAACTGTTAATCTCGCCTTAGAGTTGCTGACACGTTTACATTTGTCTCCTTTCGTTGCTATTGCCTTAGAAAGTGGGACCCACTCGCATTAAAAAAATTTGTTGTTTTTAACGACTGAAATAATTTCAGTACATCTTGTGACATTTCAATTTGATTCCCAACTCAGCATTTTGCATGTGTGTGATATTAGTTCCTCTTAATGAAAATGTCCAGCCATCGACTTGGTGTTTGAAAATCTTAAATATAAAATTATTTCGTAAACCGGAGAGCTGCTTCTTGAATTATAGGACCCGGAATGCTCGCATTTTGTGGGACCAATTGAGAGGAGCTTTACTGATATCAACGTTGCTGGGTTTTCTTACTTTTCTGCAATATCATTTCCTAGTCTCATCCTCTCGAAGTATTCTACTCACCTTTTCTTCACACAACATAAATCTTGCTAATTCCGATAACATCTGCAGCTTTTCTTTTGCTACGAGTTTCGAAAATCTTCAAAGCTTTCTTTAAGGGTTAGTTTATTTCAGTTCTCTGGAATCTTGGTTACTGTTGAAGTTATTCTGAACCAATACTCTAACGTTATTTGCTACGATATGATGTGAAATGCCAACTCAACTTAAATCACAGTCAAAATGCATTTCTCATACCCCACTCTCTCACGGTGAGACTGAGGGCAATAGTCAATAAGACCTGAATAAGAACAGTACTGAAGGAGGTGAAGTACCTTAGAAAATAACTGTAGTTTTGTTCAATAAAGACTTGGCTAAATAAATCGAATGAAAGTGGTCACACAATACAACAGACAGATGGTCACTGTATATAATATACTATGCATACGAGGTGCGATCGGAAAGTTTAAAGACTGTGTCAATAGAGGGCGAACCGGATGTAGTACGAGCTTCTGCCGCTAGGGGGTGCGGCCTACATTCATAGTGAATTAGTGTGCCAGCCGGCATCATCGAATTAGCATTTGTTTCTTAGTTACGGGCGTTTTGGTAGTGCATTACACCGACCCTCCTGCGATTTCGGAATGGCGTGTGCCAAGGCTCCTGTCTGAGGACCAGAAGCAGAATCGACTTCTCGTTTGTCAGGAGCTCAAATATCTTGCAAGGACCGACCCCAACTTCCTTTCTAAGCTCCGTGTGACTTCTTCCTCTTCCCAAAGATGAAAATTCAGCTAAAGGGAAGGAGATTTGAGACGATAGAAGAGATTCAGGCAGAATCGCAGATGGTGCTTGACAGGCTGACAAAGAAAGATTTCCAGGGATGCTTCCAGGCTTGGCAGTGACTCTGGGATCGTTGTGTTCACTCCCAGGGAAACTACTTCGAGGGTGATGGATGAATTTAATACCTGAGATAAGTGTAAGGGTTTTTATACGCGCAGTCTTAAAACTTTCCGATCGCACCTCGTATTGATCACGATTATTCTTTGAACGAGTCCACTAAATTTTGGTCATTTTAGGCAGATTAAAAGTGGTAAAATTAGTACAATGAAAACTTCACACTTAATAGACTGGTCACAGTGTTCCATTAAGTACCCCTCTTGTAGCAAAATATTACAAAAGACGACACTAGTTGCAGTAAGTTTGATGTTTAATCAGATGTTAAAAAGAGCGATGCTGACTTTAGAATAACTGACGTTAAGTTTTGAATTTGGCATCGAATGTAATGACAGTATCTAACCACAACAAACCGAAATAAAAACTTCCCAAAAACTTTTAGTTTAGACACTCCGTGCTAAATTTAATTTTAATAGAAGTGTCGCAGAAGAAACATGCTGATAAACGGACAAATAATTACTACAATTTGCCATAATTTTATTTATATTATGTTAAGATCACACATAATTTATTTCAGGCAAAGAATAAGACAAGCGATAGCCTATTTTTGGCCTTTATTTAACTTAGAACTTGGGTTTGAACGTTTATAATATGTTTTATTTCCTGAGAGGATAACACCTTATTTTGTAACCATACAGAAGTTGCGGCAAGATTCTTATTCCGTAAAGCAGAGGGCTGGTAGTCTTATTTTCATTTGACACTGTTACTCCCAGATCATTCTGAAATTTTCTCAAACGTTATAAAACATTCATACGAGGTGCGATCGGAAAGTTTCAAGACTGTGCGTATAAAAACCCGTACACTTATCTCAGGTATTAAATTCATCCATCACCCTCGAAGTAGTTCCCCTGGGAGTGAACACAACGATCCCAGCGCCGCTGCCAAGCCTGGAAGCATCCCTGGAAATCTTTCTTTGTCAGCCTGTCAAGCACCATTTGCGATTCTGCCTGAATCTCTTGCCAAAGACTCGCCAAAATGGCTACGGAAACCTATGAAATGCTAAAGCAAGCATTTGGGGAGTCCGCAATGGGTCGTGCACAAACTTTTGTGTGGCATTCACGTTTTAAAAATGGCCGAACCTCTGTCGATGATGACGAGCGTTCTGGACGACCATCTTCGAGCACAACGCCCGAAAATGTTACGAAGATTCGGCAGGCCATTCACGAAGATCGACGTCGTACCATCAACGACTTGTGCGACATTGTTGGGATAGGCTATGGGACCTGTCAGCTGATTCTAAAGGAAGAACTCCACATGCGACGCATCCTGTCTGAGGACCAGAAGCAGAATCGACTTCTCGTTTGTCAGGAGCTCAAAGATCTTGCAAGAACCGACCCCAACTTCCTTTCTAAGCTCCGTGTGACTTCTTCCTCTTCCCAAAGATGAAAATTTAGCTAAAGGGAAGGAGATTTGAGACGATAGAAGATATTCAGGCAGAATCGCAGATGGTGCTTGACAGGCTGACAAAGAGAGATTTCCAGGGATGCTTCCAGGCTTGGCAGCGGCGCTGGGATCGTTGTGTTCACTCCCAGGGGAACTACTTCGAGGGTGACGGATGAATTTAATACCCGAGATAAGTGTACGGGTTTTTATAGGCACAGTCTTGAAACTTTCCGATCGCACCTCGTAATACACGATAATTTAGTTTCCCTTGTCTTCAGCAAGAATCGCGCAAGTTACATGGCTTTTGTTGTAACTTTACCTAGGAAGCATTTAATTCAATACGTAACCCCTACATGGCCTCCTGTAACTGATTCTATTGTGTTCCGCGTTGGGGACTATTCATAATGTTTAAATCTTTATCCTCTATTCGAGTCCCAACAGCTGAACGGCTGTTTAATTTCTGGACTGTGAGGGGTTGAAGGGGGCAGTTTGGTGTTATGAAGAACCTCCAACTTTAGTGTTGCGAAATACTGTAGTGTATGAGGGAACTTGGTATCGATATAAGTTGCGTCCTCTTGATATCTTTTGACGTGGAACTAATCGACCCATCTGCTACTCGGCAATCAAACTGCAACTGTGCACAAGTGTGTGTTTGTGTCTGGCAGAGACGGAAATACACAATGCTGACACCACAGAACAGCAGAAACATTCTTGAGAAGCTAGTGCCAATTTGACTAGAAAATTCCCGGTCATTTAAAAAACCAAAATTTCTTACTACCTTGCTCACAAGAGCATTCCACCGGCCCTGCCCTAAGCCGCAGGAACCCAGTGCACAATCTTTCATACAAAAAAAAGTTAGCTACATTTTAATATTATCCTCCATTCCAAAATAAGCTTATGTATTTAAAGTGGACTTTTCAATTCACATTTTCTAGTGACAATGTTATACACATTTCTTAACTTATTCATGCATGCCTCATTGCCTCCCTCCATCTCATCCTCTTTGATTTGATCAGCGTAATAATATCACCTCGTCCAAGGAGTCCTACCGAATATCTATAGATCAAGCCAACGAAAAAGTTGGGACCCGCAGTGCTCAGGCACTTGAAGAACGGATCGTCCAAGTATCCAAATATCCAGTATTAATATCAGACAGAGAGCACAAATTATGAATCAGCTGTTACTCTCTGCCTCTTAGATCCAAATATTTTTCTCAACATTATGCCTGTATCAAACACAATGAAAAACAATATTTGTTTATTTGTTTAAATCTTGTCAATCTAATCACAATAAAATTCCTATTAAATATCAGGGCACAACTTCTAATTCAGTGGTATTCAAAATTTTTTGTTCGCGTACCCCCAGATATGATTTCTCTTCAACTTTTTACCCCAAAAGTTGTAGGTGTATAATTCAAGTTATACATAGTATATAATCTACATCTAAAATGAATTAAATAAATTACATTACAGATTATTCAGTGTTTATCATAAAATAATATATATTTTTTTTAAATTTCACGTACCCCCTAAGATGTCTTCGCGTACCCCCGGGGGGTACGCTTACCCCAGGTTGAATACCACTGTTCTAATTTACCTCTCGCCTTCCTCTCTCCCTTTCAGGTGTCTTGAGACTACACTGTGCCAATATAAATTAGAACTCCTCTCATTTAAGTCATCGCCACTACCGTCAATTTCAGGGATCAGACTCAGTCTGTTTCCACTCCAACTGTTATCTGGTTGACTGGACTCTGCAGAATAATATGGGGACAGTCAGGTATTTGGCTCTATTACCTTTCACCGTCTTTCGTAAATTATATTATACTGTTAACTGTGTAAAATATGTTTAATTGTTCTGTTATATATTCACTGCAAACTCGGTCAGATATTCCATACCACGCTACAGGTCGAAGTCCGATCTCTGCAGCTTCTGTTAGTTTTCGTTGGTTTGTGTTTAGTCAAACATTCCGATCCTTGAAGTTCTCTTTCAGCTGATATATAAATGTCAAATGCACATTTCGAAAATGTCTTGTTTGCATACAGACAAAAATTGCTGTTCCTAGGAAATACAAATGCACACGATCTTCGTTCCATTACGGTCCTCTGCTGTTTGTGAGGTTCACATGCCATATAAAAATAATTCATGAGAGTTTCTTTATAGTTTCTCTAAGTACTGACATGTCTTACACACTTGGTGTTTCTCTGCAAATTATTCTTAAGCGTAGTCGACCAGTACATTCGTAAGTGCACATTAAAAGTTACTTCTTTTTCATTCGGTTGATAAGTTAAAACTTATTGACTCTGGTGAACGTTTTGTTCGACACAACCACATCCGTTACCATAACCATGTATAATAATGAGCTGTAATACTTGACAGGGGACATAGGGTGTGATGAAGGGTAGGGTGAGGGCTCCGCATCAGAGTGACATTGTAGTAGGCCTCCCCCCCCCCCACCCCACCTTCAAAATATTGGGGGCACGATGTCTTTCCAGTTCAACAGACACCCAAGTGTCCTCATCATTCGACATGCAGCTGTGTTTTGCTAGACTGCCTAATCATGTTCGTTACCTTCAGGCTAATTTCTGCCAGCTAATTTCAGTGGTTTTCAAACCTGGGGTACGCGAAGACATCTTAGGGGGTACGTGAAATTTAAAAAATATATATTATTTTATGATAAACACTGAATAATCTGTAATGTAATTTATTTAATTTATTTTAGATGTAGATTATATACTATGTATAACTTGAATTATACACCAACAACTTTGAGGGTACAAAGTTGAAGAGAAATTATATCTGGGGGTACGCGAAGACATCTTAAGGGGTACGTGAAATTTAAAAAAATATATATATATTATTTTATGATAAACACTGAATAATCAGTAATGTAATTTATTTAATTTATTTTAGATGTAGATTATATACTATGTATAACGTGAATTATACACCAACTACTTTTGGGGTACAAAGTTGAAGAGAAATTATATCTGGGGGTACGCGAAGACATCTTAGGGGGTACGTGAAATTTAAAAAAAAAATGTTATTTTATGATAAACACTGAATAATCAGTAATGTAATTTATTTAATTTATTTTAGATGTAGATTATATACTATGTATAACTTGAATTATACACCAACAACTTTGAGGGTACAAAGTTGAAGAGAAATTATATCTGGGGGTACGCGAACAAAAAAGGTTGAATACCACTGGACTATATGAACAGTAAAAGCCTGGAGGTGACCATATTTACGAATCGAAATATGTTGCTCTAGATAAGTTATGGGTATAAGATTTAGCTTCTCAGAGATGCGAGTATGAAGATGGCGGTCTTCTGAATTGTTCCTTCGTGTATTCTGGTAGACGTTTACCGACGTTTCAGGGGTGCTAACTAACTCCTTTCATCAGAGTGACCAAAACAGAAAACAGCCATCTTATAGTTATTAATGGTTTTGCCTTCCGTAATGGGTTCATTTGAGTAAAATTCTCATTCTGTTTGGTGCGTGTAAGACTTTTTATTCCATTACAATTTCATATTTTATAATTATGAAATATGAATCAGGGCGACGAAAAAGAGATCGTACACTACACATAGAATATCTCCCGCACCCGAAGAACAATTCTAGAAAGGCCGATTTCGAGATTTGATTTTGGAAGTACGAATTCTAGTCTGATGGGCTGTCATGACAACGATAAGAGTAGTTTTGACGAATGCGGCTTAGAACTTAGTAACTGTACAAATTAAATTGTTGGTTTATTCGTTTAGACTTACGTTGGAAGAATGTTTGTCAATTAGCGGTGAGAGGATATGCATATTCCAATAAATTTTAATTCATCTTTAATAACAAATCTAAAAGTTCTTGACGATGGTGAAGAGTCAATTGAATAAAAATTCTCTTGGATATTATCCATCGTCTAGTAAATAAAATATAACACGCCCCATCTCCGAAACGTCGTTTTTTTAAGTTTTATATTTTATTTACTAGACAATGGATAACATCCAAGAATCTTTTTTATTCAAATGACATATTTAATAATACTTGAAAAAAATGAGTAATATTTTATTCGTTTCTTACTATGTTAAACTTTGCTATTGTTTTCATCTTTTTTTAACTCGTTTGTTGTGTTAAAGGTCCAGTAGTGAGAACGCGAAACCGGCTTTTTGCTGAGTCTTTCAAAAATACGGTGTGGATGGAGCCATCTTATGAACCCCAAATATCCCCTTTTTCGAAAATTTTACTTTCGAATGTTCAATACTAATGGCTATGAAGTTTCTAATACCTTAACACCACATTAAGGCATTAATATTATTCTGTATATATTTATTTATTATTTCAGTCTATACACAAACTTGGTTTTTAAAATGTTGTTGTTAAAATTAAACGCTTTTCATCGTTATTTCGATGTTACATTTCAGCACTTTATTATTTTACGACATGTTTTGATGCTATTGCATCATCCTCAGGTTTTTTATTGTTATTTTCATCTTTAAAACTAATATATATTTATTAATGCAAGCTTTTATTGATTTATTTGTTTTGTAGATTTCTTTTGTAGGTGTTCCTTTTGATCTTCGTAGTAAACTATAATATTATTCTATATTTTAAATAAAAATACTTAATTTACATTGTGGTCAGTGGGGACTATAGATTTATAATCCAGTGTCTTTAATTCTTTGCATTGTGCAATATGAGACAGAGATTCTACCGGTTTCCGTATATCACTTTAGACTAAGAAACACTCACAGTTCATGACTGCATTATATCCCATTAGTTTCAACCATCATCAGGGCGATCGCACTGATGATGGAGGTAACAAGATCCTCTGAAACTTCTACCAAAATACACGGCGCTACAACCAAGAAGACTCTTATCGTCCATCGTTTCTTAATCCATGACACATTCGTGACTGACAGGTACGCGCTCCACTGACTGCGAACCCTGGGCTAGGCAGTTCCAGTAGTCGCCGACGCGGCGACCTGAACTGCGTGATTAATGATTGCAGCTAATGACATTGCTCCCACCATGTGTGCATTTAACATGCAGCGGAGAGGGGGGCGGGGGTTGCTTTATCCTGATGTTTTACAACCGCCATTACTGTCAATATTACTGATATAGACGAGCATGCGCAGATGTTTCAAGTGTTATTAAAATTATACAATTATTTACACTATCAGAGATCATGTGACATTTCAATACGAGATTCTACAGATGTTGCGCGTTTGACAGATCGGCTTTGATCTTTCGAATTATGCCCTATTAATATAAAAATTCCTTTATTTTTATGGATTTATCTATAAGACTTACAAAAACACATTGTGTAAAGAACAATTATGATTGTTCTTCGATATGATTATTATCACAAAGGCTAAACATTTAAGTCTTTGAAGGGACGAAATTGCGTCGGGAACATAGGCGTAGATGTAAGGATAATATTAAAATTGACATTAAACACTAGGGTATGAGGCTATAGAATGTATTCACGTAACTCAAGATATAGAATAGTATCTGGCGTTGTAAGCTGGCCCTATCTAAAGCCTAAAATTTGTGGGTAGGTTGTTCCTCCGAAACGTCGGTATCTAAGGGTTTGGGAAGGGGGATGCTACGTACAAGTTCACACAGAGTTACCCCCGAGATTATTTTAACATCCCTGTAATACAACTAACGTACTTACGTCTCCTATCACGGCAGTACTGAAGAGTATTTGGTTGACAAATATTGCATTTGTGGGGTGCAGTGCACATGGATATGTTGGATACAATTGGAAAATAAACAGAAAGTGGGGGACCTGGTTTCATTCTGCCCCAACCTGCGTTACCCTATTCAAATCCGAATAGAAGGAACATGCAACAATAACTTCTCCTCTCGTATTGATTCTGAAACGATCGATCGAAGCGAATGTGAGAGGGGAAGTTAACAATAGGAATCGACCCAACAATCGATACTTTACCTCTAGCTGATAACAGGTCCGAGTAGTGAGTGTTCAGAATACTAGACGACCCGTCTGTCTTAATTTAAATTTACCGGCAAAGAAAATTTCAATTTTTTGTGCCTGTGATGACGAGGCATTGTTTACAGAGCGAAACCTCCGTAGATTGCGACAGGATGTTTAGGAAACATTCTAAAGTCTTCTCAAGACTGACCGTGATGTCTAACATCACTCAACATATGGTCTCTGTTTTATAAACTAATAGTTATGAGAGTATATTTATATGGTTCAAAAAATAAAAAATAAATTAAAATGAAGAAAGTTTCACAAATGTTCATTTCAACAATACCGTATCTCTAGTATTGCTGAATAATTCCATGGATCAGAATCCATATTCAAAAGCTCTAGTGTCTCAGCCAGCCAATAAATTTGCTGTAGTTTTTGGAATCGTGTTTAAAACAGTCTTCCACTGCTCCCTACCCTGAGCCGGATTAGTCCAGCCCACACCGTACTGCTTTAAGATTCGTCTTAATATAAACCACACTTCTAAGCTTAGATCATTCTGGTTTCTATTCTTTTGAGTTTTCCAAATAAAATGTTTCTTGTCCGCTCCACACACATATGATCCGGCCCATTGCATTGTTCTCCGTCTATAAGCCTTAAAAATCTTGAGTGAGTAGTACATATAATTAAGCTCGTCACTACAGCTTTTCTCTCGTAAGACTTGAGGTTCTCACAGCGGTTAGTATGAAGATTTCTGTCTTCTGGGTTGTTGCGCTGTGTAGTCTGGTCGATGTTTACCAACGTTTCAGAGGTCATACTGCCTCCGACATCAGGGCGATGAAGATTTCTGTCTTCTGGGTTGTTGCGCTGTGTAGTCTGGTCGATGTTAACCAACGTTTCAGAGGTCATACTGCCTCCGTCAGTGACGGATGACCTCTGAAACGTTGGTTAACATCGACCAGACTACACAGCGCAATAACCCACAAGACAGAAATCTTCAGCTTTTCTCTCATTATCTTATTTCTTGTCAAAACATTATCATTATCTGTTCGAAAGCTCTTCATTCCTTTCGTGAAATATTAAATTTACACAAATATTCATAAGTACAGAAGAAATTTATAGTGCATTACTGTTTCTATTAATTTGACCAGAAATGTACTTAAGGTGTTAATACATTCTGATCAATAGCTTCCATCTCACCAAAAGCAACGATAAAATATTTTATAACTTGGAGTGAGTGGATCTACCCAAAATATTTCATAAATAAAGTAGGGGCTAAAGGATGAAGGAAGCCAGTCTTTATGCAGTTGTTCGCACTTGTATTCAGGACAAAGAAACTTTCTTAAGACTTCTGAACCCTCAGCCCCCCCTCCCCGTCCCATAGCAAGAAACTGTCTTTATTCCTAAACAAAACAAGAAAGCAGAGACAGTGACGTGGAGGAACAACAGAAGAGTGAAAAGATAGAAAAATGTGCTTTAACTCTTTCGCGCCTTTTATGAGCATCTGTACAGCGTGGGAGAATGAGAGGAATAAATTTGTAAAGGAAAACTTTTCCTAACAACCCCCCCCCCCCGCACTAAATATACCGCCCGGTCCTTTCTTCGGCTCTGCTCTAGACACCCGCATACCAAAAATGAAAACAGCTGCGACTTCAATGAATTCAACCTGAAAGGCACAGATTCTCACCAAAACTCACCCTTTCACTGCTACGTCACTATTACCCGTCACTAATACGTTTTTGGGGGATTTTTCAAAGATTTGAGTAGCTGAGAAACGAGAACTGTGGCGTTCAGATCAAGGCATTTGTTACTTCATTACGTAAAGATCACAATACACGTCTATCTTCCTTCTTTGCTTTACTAATTTAATTACGAATAAGGAAGTATTATCAGTTTGATTCAAGTCTTCAGGAATGATTGTGTATACTGTGCATCACCACTTAACAAGACACTGTTGTATCAACACAGTCGATCTGATGTGTCATTATGACTTGGCGTCTCTCGTCACCTTCATAATAACAGCATCAAACGATTGCATAACAGTTTCGTATTCCTGAGGTCTGTGCTTCAAATCTCGGCTGAATTTATAACTTGTGTTGGGCAAGGCCGTGGTCTAGGCAACACGGAGTTTTCCTCCGCGGGCTTCCCCGGTTTCTCCGTGGCATCCCAACAATTACTCCATTCACACAGAAGAAGGCAACGGCAAACCACTTCTGGATCATTTGCCAAGAACGTATATGAACAGGTCCCAGTCCGAGAAAAGGATGGAAGGATCCTGTTCATATGGACCTGTCGTCATACAGAACACTAAATAAAAAAATAGTCTAGCGGTTAGAACGCTGGCCTTGTAATTCTGGGGTCTCGGGTTCGATTCCCGGCGGTGCCCGAATTTATAACTTGTGTTGGGCAAGGCCGTGGTCTAGGCAACACGGAGTTTTCCTCCGTGGCATCCCAACAATTACTCCATTCACACACAGAAGAAGGCAATGGCAAACCACTTCTGGATCATCTGCCAAGAACGTATATGAACAGGTCCCAGTCCGAGAAAAGGATGGAAGGATCCTGTTCATATGGACCTGTCGTCAGACAGAACACTAAATAAATAACATATTGACAGCGTCATTAAGGAAACCAAAAATAAATAAAGAAGAACATAGCATTTATATAACTTTAATATACTGCAGAAATTTTCTGTTTTATTTCAATTTTCTGATGCCAGGTTAAAGAGTTATAAGTCCTAAGATTTCAGGAAAGGAAATTTAAAAAAAAACATGAATTTAGAACAGGTTTATTAATTTTAAAACAACTGATTATTTAATCGGCACATAAACAAAAGAATGAATCTGCAGTTTCGCTAAATTAAGAGATCTCAGCTGTAACGTACAAATGAAATTTCTGTTGTAACTGCCCGGCTAACCTTTAACCTGTGCGCTGGAGTATTAATAACATACGCGTGTTCCTAATTTGTATCGCTTAATTATTTAATTCTAAGCACGGGTTTGTAGCTGTTGTGCTGACTAAGTAAGGGACTGGCCCTACCTCGGTTCTGTTCATCAACAGAGTCTTCGATATCCTGATCGGCTCTTTGGCCCAACCAGCTCCTCTCCAACAGGTGCCATAGGCTAATATGAATTCACTATTTATTCTCTAAATAAAGCGTGGAGTACCACTCTTCCACGGGTATTACTCATTGCGCGAAGTTCAACTGAAAACAAGGTTATATGCAGCTTCTTACACTGAAACATCTATATACAAGATGTGAGCCTAAAAGTATACATTACGTTATGCAATGTTAGTAAAGTATTCGTATGAGATTGTCACTTGGCTTCCTGTATGTCAAAATAAGTTTGTTATGAAACTGTAGCCTTTTAGCGAGACTAAGGAACACACTAGAGATTACGTAAACTATCGGTCTACATTATAAGGTTTACACTCACTGAAATACGCAATATCATTTTACAAGTTTTACAGCATACCAGAATGCCTACATTATACTTATCTTTATAACTTTGTGTGTTTTCCAAGTAATATTGTTCTATCTAAGTATGTGCTAATTTTATACAAACTGATATTTTTTTTTAGATATGTGAGCCAATTTTCTTTTACAAGGTTTAAGCATTTATTATGTAGCCTGCACGATACATAAATACAGGTCTTGACACCTTCGTCTCTCCACTATTCTTCCGTCTTTAGTATTTCTGCTAGGCAACCATATTCGACTTTTATAATGCATAAAATGATCTATGCTCACTTCTATGTCGTTGCTTGAATGTGTGTAGTGACTATTATGCTGATACAAAACATTTAATTAAGAAATGTGTGACGTCACATTCTCTCGTTTTTAAAATCTTAATTTAATAAGAAAAAATATTTTTTTTAACTTTTATGTTCTATTTAAAAGGTCAACTAAAATGTAACGAATGAATATAATTGCAGAAAACCGAACGATACTTACTCAATATATTGATTAACGTATTGTGACTTTACGCTTTGGGTACAGACTTTTTAAGCACCCCTGTGCTATCCTGATTCTTTAGCGTGTTGTCTAGAAATCCAATCTACAATCTAGCTAAGTTTATCCCCTTCATGTGGAACTCTTGAAGCATATCGTTACGTGTTTATATACCATCTCAGTTTTGTATTCAAAAAAGTGGCCTGTAATAACGTTCTGCAATTATTCCGATCCGCACAAGAGCACGCTCCAGAGAATTACTCTGCGTGTATGCGAGTCTGACTTAAGTGGTTTTATTTTAGTCGCATTAAAGTTCACTTACAACTTATGTATACAACTTCCATCCAACCGTGAAGTACTGGCTTCTATGGGACCCTCACTTCAAACCCCTTAAATTGGGGATGTATAAAGAGTTCTTTTTTGTATTCAGCTCTGCAATTGACTTATTCATTACTGACAAAACGCTTTATAAATGGCAGTTTTTAACGTCTGTTCACCTACATGATAGATCAT
Source organism: Zootermopsis nevadensis (assembly GCF_977971745.1). Lineage (NCBI taxonomy): Eukaryota > Metazoa > Arthropoda > Insecta > Blattodea > Termopsidae > Zootermopsis > Zootermopsis nevadensis. The sequence continues at coordinate 4,517,796 of NW_028259153.1, read as the reverse complement.
ACGTTCAGTCTGTATCGTTAACGTGTGAATTAAAAAAAGGAAGAGGGAGCTATTATAAAAGCAATATAGAAACTACGATTTTAAGATAATGGCGAGTTATAGTTGGAATCCAATGATCGGATGTAGGATACACGATACAGTAATTTACAAACAGGAGTTGAATACGGTTGTGTCATTTTTAATACTACAGGTTCTTTAGATAGCCACGGTGGTCTAGCGGTTAGAACGCTGGCCTTGTAATCCTGGGGTCTCGGGTTCGATTCCCGGCTGTGCCCGAATTTATAACTTGTGTTGGGCAAGGCCGTGGTCTAGGCAACACGGAGTTTTCCTCCGTGGCATCCCAACAATTACTCCATTCACACACAGAAGAAGGCAATGGCAAACCACTTCTGGATCATCTGCCAAGAACGTATATGAACAGGTCCCAGTCCGAGAAAAGGATGGAAGGATCCTGTTCATATGGACCTGTCGTCAGACAGAACACTAAATAAATATAATAATAATTGATAGCAAAATAAAATGGCCTTGTAATCCTGGGGTCTCGGGTTCGATTCCCGGCGGTGCCCGAATTTATAACTTGTGTTGGGCAAGGCCGTGGTCTAGGCAACACGGAGTTTTCCTCCGGGGGATTCCCCGGTTTCTTCGTGGCATCCCAACAATTACTCCATTCACACACAGAAGAAGGCAATGGCAAACCACTTCTGGATCATCTGCCAAGAACGTATATGAACAGGTCCCAGTCCGAGAAAAGGATGGAAGGATCCTGTTCATATGGACCAGTCGTCAGACAGAACACTAAATAAAATAATATAAATAACTTAGCTAGCGTTCGAAAAAATTGCTGATTTATGTGACTGACTGTTCGTCAATCGATGCGTTTGCCTACTGTATACGGAATGTACGAAAAGATTTGTTCCTTACGCTACCCGCCGAGCACACTCGAATCGCATAAACCAGGGGTCGGCAACCTTTGTACTGCCATGGACCGCAGTGGCTTTACCTTCCTTTGTCGACGACCGAAGACAGAAATTAATAATGCAGTGCCAAGGCCAGTAGGCGTAGGATTCCTAGTATTTTCTAGGATTTTCTCTTAAAACCGCGTAATACCTATATTTTCACATACAGCTCAGTTTATTGTAAAGACGTTACCTGCTGGTTTCCAGAGAGTTTTCATTTGAAGTGATTCTTAATTTTATATAAATTAAATTACTGATAGATCAACCACAGTTATTTATATATTGTTAAGTTTAATGTAATTTAAACACCAGAATAATGTTCTTTTGAGTAATAACGCGATTTTCACGTTATAGTCCTGCATGTACAAAATTGTCGCTGCATTCATATTTATATCAGGGTTTATGGGAAAATATTTGAACTCCTCGAATGGGCCAAATCTGAAATCATTTGACGAGCTCCATAAAAGTTTGCCCGGAGTCCGCTGGCATAAACCTTTTTGTTCTTAATACACACGAACACGTAGAAACTGGAAACAAGTGATCGATTATCACTGTACGAAATCACGAGTCCTTTGAACCAGGTCGCCAAAATATGCCCCAAAAACCGAAAACTGCCGAGATTATATTAAAGATATTAGGCCTAATAGTCTAATACTTTGTAAAATGGCATTCAGTCATGAAGGAGTAACAGAGAAAATATCAGAATGACAGCAGCTAATGTTTGCAGGACTGATAGTAACATTTCTAGCACGTTTTTCAAAAGGAGCGAGAGATGAGAATAATCTGATTTGACTGCCAATCATCTCATTTGGGACAAGGAATAGTCGTCATTTTTTATTTGCGAACAGTGATGATTCTTCTCGCCGAACGTCTTGCCGTTGGAATGAAGATCTGGCAAAACCCATATATTCTTAAGCACGAACTGGGGCTTTCTACGTCACACGCATTCAAAAGCCAGGGATATTTTCGTAGCGGCGATAATATAGGAGGAGTGAGTGAACAATATAAATTATTAAAATCAAAGGTTCAAGAGGGTCAGTGGCGGACTTTTGTGAGCAAGTTTATGAATCTTGGTGTGCGATTGAACGCGGTTAATGTGTTGACCATTTGAGATATTTTCAGCGTCTCAAGGACACATGGTGTTAGATGTCTTAATATAACCACAAATAGACACATGAAGTCGAGCTTTTGATATAAATTAGAGGCTTTCAATAGAAGTGTCGCAAAGTTAAGTGGGAAGGATTATACTGTAGAAATCTGTCAAAGTTCGGGATAGATCCTATATGTTCTAGTTAATTATTAGCAATGTAATGTTAATGTTAGTTGGTAACTACATTGACTTTTGGAATACAGATAATTGCTAGAGTTTATCAATTATTGAGGCTGGTCTTTTGGGTTGTAATAACGCGTGGAATTATAGACTGATGCTAACGTAAGTACTTCTGAAACTCAAATCTCACATAAATCAGCAAACGTTTCTCTCCAGATCTAATGGTGACTGAAAGTAAAATAGTTCATTCTCATGTCACGTGTTCAAATAAGAGACGAAAGATAAGTTAATGTCGATATACGAAATGCTTGGATGTTTCTTTTTGATATTAAAACGGCGACAGTTTTAATTACATTATAATCACGACGTATGGGTAATGAACAAGTAAAATTAAGGAATTTCTCGTCGGTACTTATAAATTTTTCGTGATGATGAAAGCTATAACAGGTGTATATAATATTTAGATGATTACTTTCATTCAGCAGCGAAATTAATGTGGCAGATATAACAGTTATATAAATGAATATAATTTTCATTTTGGCCTCATTCAATAATTTTACATATTCTCTTATCAACCAAAAGAGGCATTCGTTTAAATCACATGTAGATAGACTACACTTTCATTAAGGAACTTGGTACTATGATTAACTTAATTTACATTATGGGTGACCCATAGTGCAAAAGTGTCGAGGTGCAAAGCTGACCACTAATTTTCATCTTAATGCCGAGGTTTGGAAATGAGTGGAGCTACAATTTCGCTCTCCAGTTAGTCTCACGGCTCACGTGTTCAGTTAAGCTTCAGCGACGTCTTTACCTTAATTCTCTCAGTCCGTTTACTGAAACACAGGATTCCATAAATGCAGATTTTATTAATTATAAATAAGGCTATTCATTTAGGTGGAATAATGGTTGAATATTTCCAGTGATTTATCAAGAAAGGATGCAGTTGACTGGAAGAGAAGTCGTCCAACAATAGTCTCTTCAGAGTAGGGAAGATAATTATTGTCCATGCGTTTTCCCGGTCAGGAATAACTGAATAACGGTGAACAATACGTGGTTTAATTAAAATATGTGCGTATCCCCTTACACACAAACAGGATATGCTCCTTGGTGTGATGCCATGAATATGTCTTTATTTGCACTCAGAATTAATTAAAATTTATAAAAATTTAAAGGTGTCAAGGTTTCCACTTCTTTTCACTGTTCTGTGATAAAGTAGGCTTATATGTTTGTTATTTGCCATAGTAATAATAAGATTGCAAATATGTACTCTCTTCAGTACAGTGACATTCTAAACGTATTTGTCACGTCATGTTACAGGCTACGACTTTAGCAGGCACAAAGGACCTACGGACTTGTATCTCACTTTAAAGCAATGTTGTGTCAAATCAACAATGGTAACCAAGGACATTACTGTTATCCAAATCAATGTCGATTACCATTGTTGTAACAATATGTTTAGACAGACAGATATGAAATGAAAGGTGTTCTCAGCTCGAGTAGAACGTGAAGAACATATGAAAAAGACGTAGTGATTTGTTAAGCGACAATTTTCTGAGCTACTGCACTTTTGTAGAAGTAGCAGTATGACCTCAGAAACGTTGGTAAACATCTACCAGACTACACAGCGCAACAACCCAGAAGACAGAAATCTTCATACTCATCGCACTGATGACGGAGGCAGTATGACCTCTGAAACGTTGGTTAACATCGACCAGACTACACAGCGCAACAACCCAGAAGACAGAAATCTTCATACTCTGATGATGGAGGCAGTATGACCTCAGAAACGTTGGTAAACATCTACCAGACTATACAGCGCAACAACCCAGAAGACGGAAATCTTCATACTCTGATGATGGAGGCAGTATGACCTCAGAAACGTTGGTAAACATCTACCAGACTACACAGCGCAACAACCCAGAAGACAGAAATCTTCATACTCATCGCACTGATGACGGAGGCAGTATGACCTCTGAAACGTTGGTTAACATCGACCAGACTACACAGCGCAACAACCCAGAAGACAGAAATCTTCATACTCTGATGATGGAGGCAGTATGACCTCAGAAACGTTGGTAAACATCTACCAGACTATACAGCGCAACAACCCAGAAGACGGAAATCTTCATACTCATCGCCCTGATGACGGAGGCAGTATGACCTCACGAACGTTGGTAAACATCTACCAGACTACACAGCGCAACAACCCAGAAGACGGAAATCTTCATACTCATCGCCCTGATGACGGAGGCAGTATGACCTCAGAAACGTTGGTAAACATCTACCAGACTACACACCGCAACAACCCAGAAGACGGAAATCTTCATACTCTGATGACGGAGGCAGTATGACCTCTGAAACGTTGGTAAACATCGACCAGACTACACAGCGCAACAACCCAGAAGACAGAAATCTTCATACTCACCGCTGTGAAAACCTCAAATTTTACAAGAAACTTGAAGTTTTGGCGACGGTGAAGGTACAGATTGTGGTATTCATTGCTATGACAGAGTGTAGACTAGTAGGTTGTGTTAGAGAAAACATATTACCTAAATCTTTGAGATAAAAATAGGTGCATCACATTTCCGAATCAGTGGTAAAATCTCACGTAACTACAAATCAGAACTCACAATCTAAACTTAGACTGACAGTTCTAAAGGATTAATAAGAAAACACATTCTTCTAATCACTGCACTATGAACAGAAGATATTTTATTAACAAAAACGTCATTACAGTAATTATATGAACACTTTGACTTGGACACAGAAAATTGCAGCCCACAGTAGTATTAGGTTTTCTGTTTTTGTAAACCTACAAACTCCACAGTAACTGGTACGCCGTAAAACACTCATCACAGTTCGTTTTATCACATCATGCTACATAAAAAACAATGAAATTAAGCATGTTCTTTTTTTTAAATATGAGAGTAATTCAAAATAACTTTGATCTGTTTAATATATGAATCTGGGTTCTTCTTGAGAAGCTAACAGTCACTCAGCTAGCCTTTTATGGGACATGAAGATTTATTATGTTGTTTACTGTACCATATCCCCAGCCACACGAATCCAGTCAAATTCTACCCACCCTATTTCTAAACATCCTCGTATTAGGACTTAGATAATCCAAATATTTAAGTAAACTCAATAACATAAAAAATCGCGTAATAAGCATAAGATAAATGACTCTTATGATATACAGCTTTCGTGGCTTTATAGGCAACTAGTAGCGTCAGGAGATTGTAAAGAGCCTTCTCGGTCATGAGGGATGACTTAGAATTTGGTTTTCGATCTCAGAAAACTTCAAAACTAACGCTAATATGAAGATTTCCGTCTTCTGAAACGTTGGTAAACATCTACCAGACTACACAGCGCAACAACCCAGAAGACAGAAATCTTCATACTCACCGCCCTGATGACGGAGACAGTATGACCTCAGAAACGTTGGTAAACATCTACCAGACTACACACCGCAACAACCCAGAAGACGGAAATCTTCATACTCTGATGACGGAGGCAGTATGACCTCTGAAACGTTGGTTAACATCTACCAGACTACACAGCGCAACAACCCAGAAGACAGAAATCTTCATACTCATCGCTCTGATGATGGAGGCAGTATGACCTCTGAAACTTTGGTTAACATCTACCAGACTACACAGCGCAACAACCCAGAAGACGGAAATCTTCATACTCACCGCTGTGAGAACCTCAAGTCTTACATAACGCTAATATCATCTAATATTTAGATATTTGATTACACAGATTTAAACATTTTTAGTGAATTTAAGAATTCGCTTAATCTTTATTAGTTTTGATAAACTGTGGATTTTGTGTGGTATTTACACGTCTGCGAATTAAAGATACAGCGAGATTTTATTTAAAATCACTCCGGGACCAACCGTTTCTCATTTTCGGTTCCGGCGAAAGCAAATAGTACAGTCTGGGTCAGAAGTATATAAGTATGTATCTATGTAAATCATTACTCTGAATGCAGGCATACGAGAACAAAACATAGCACATTTTGAATAAAACTATTAATGATAAACCAGTGTGTGTATTTCGAATTATAATTACCAAAAATCAAATATTGCCCCTTTTGGCTCCAACGTGTGAGTATATACATTGTTTCGCTGCAAGGTTTCAGATGTGCCGCGAATTTTTATGAGAAATTACGTAATTATCTTTCACGTTATATTTAGAAGTCGTATTACACATTCTTTCATCATCCATTGTTTTATCAACATGTGTTACGTGGTTGTTCATGGCTATGCATATTTTCATACCACCTTATCGCGAGGTGAATTTTTGTAATGTTCAGTCACGTGTTTGAGAAATTATTGTGTGCTTAAGGTCACAGAACACTGGTATAAATAACTTATTATTTATACGTGTTAAGACAATTAAACCTATTACCCACATAAGCCATCGCATTGAAATTTGTTTATGAGGAATACATCGTTCCAAAAAATTTCGAATTAGTCTAAAAATCTTATGTAAATTAAAACAATTTTGGGGGATTCTTAACTTAGTTTACAGACCTTATTGTAAAATGCAGAGAAATTACAGTATCCTTTACCCTAGGCAGAATAACTTATCGTTATGTAAGTCTTAACGCCCTGCCTAGATTTCCTGAGTCAGCGATTTATGTTTGAATATTCATTTAGCCTAGAAGGGCACTTAAAATACTTCTGACCTGAAAGCCTATGTTAGAGATCGATAGAATTGGCAACGTACAATCAAGCTCACTTCTATTAAAGAAACCAAACATCAGAAAAATCCCGTAATTAAATCGAGTAGGCCTACCAACCACTAGAAAATCTTCGATGGTCCTGCATTGGAGAAAATTTATATATACTAATGAGAGATATATTTAAATGTTTCCCTAAAAGTCTCTTAATACAAAACTGGGCACTGGCTCAGTTATCATTAAAAATTCAGTCATCTACTCATTCCTTCATATACTTTTGTCATCAAATGATTGTGCTATCCGATCTAATCTGCTCAGTGGAAGGGACATTGTAATTTTAGCCCAGTAAATAAACTTCTCCTTTCGTACCGCATGAAAGGCTGTATTTCCTTAATTAAAATTTCCTCTCTTGAACTTTCCTGAGAAGACAAAGGGTCTCCGCTACTGTGTGATAATTTTTCGTAACAAGACAGTTTTTTACGGTGAGAGGTTGTTAGCGCCACGCCAAACCCCCAAGCTTTAGGACCACCCTTCGTCGTCTGTCCGCGATTATTTATTCAATATATTTGCAGATAACCTCCATAAGTTGAGGCCATCTAGTTAATTAAGCATATATACTCAAATGTAATTGAAATATATACAAATTACTTTAAAGTTGCCTACTCTTTTAAATTTCTCTTGAAACAACTTGAATCTGACACACGTGGAAAATATTTTACGATAGGCTTTTATCTACAGTCAAAAATACAGACTTATGTGGTACTTTCAAGTTACGTAAATCAACAGATGAGATAAGAATCGCGAAGTTTTTCAGATGTTTTTGGAGCAAAGAGAATGAATCGGTTTGTATGCACAGCTTTAAAACGCCTACAGATCTATAAGCCTAAAGAACAGTATTGAAATATATGTTTGTTTACGCTGTCTTATATAAATCTGAAGCAAACTACATATAATAACAAAATAAATATGATTGTTTAATTTTAACCGTCTTATCACAATAAAATATTTTATTAAATATTAAAATATTATTACTATAATTAACAATGCTCCAATTGTAAATCAAACATTTCGATAGAAAGGGCATCATTTTAATATATTTTAAATATTAAATGTTAATTATAGTAATAATATTTTAATATTTAATAAAATATTTTATTGTGATAAGACGGTCAAAATTAAACAATTATAATCATCACAATATGACGCAACATTATCATCTCAAAAATAAATATGCCTAAACAGAAATATTCAAGGAAGGAGATTCCTAACAGTAGAATAATTTTTGAATAAATATCCCTCATGGTAATCTGAGACACTTTCAAATGACAATGCGATATTTGGCTATTTATTACGTCTGATAACACGAGGATATGGTAAATTATAGAGAATGGCGTACACAAGACAGCAATAACACTAATGCTGATACATAAGTGTATAAACACCTCAATAGAAGTGCTTTAACATATTGGATCTACAATAAATGTGAGGACAGGTACTGATACTAATCATTGACAAACGCAGTGTTCATAATCATTATGACAGTGTTTAAACATTAGGCTATACTGAACAGAGAAACAATTATTATGAATATAAATTAGGCCTAAACGCATGCTATTTCTCTGAGTTTAGTGGTAATAAAAACTCACGATGTCCTTACAGCCATCAGTCACATACGGCGACCTTAATTTAAATACTAGTTACTAACATTAGTCAACACAGATACAAGACGGGGCGTTTCAATACCAGAATAATCTGTTTATTTGAAGTTTCATTTTCTTAGTCTCATGAATGTGGACGAAATTATTAGATCTTTCGTAACACATAATTATAATTACAATATTGAGACAGTAATTAAAAGTAATGAGCGACTCTGTTCTCCATAGGCTACAAGTATAGTCAGAATTAGCTTTTATAATTTATGATCTGTGGTATTTAAATCTGTTTACACGTGTATTAAATATAAATTGCACAGAATTTTGAAATGCAGTCTGGTAGTATCTTTATAGAAATGAAAACAAAGTGAATGAAATTCTCCGAAACTGTGCATTTTTAATTACGTACTGGGTGATTTCTCCTTAAGTTTAAAGCGAATTTCGTCTTTATGCAATAAACACAGCCAGTATACAGACATTAATAACAGATATAAATTTAAATTTCATTTATTTTTTAAATTTATGTTAATATTCATTCTTTTAATGTCTTTATCGATGGCAGGCCTGTTATATTATTTCTTTGTTCAGATATATATATATATATATATATATATATATATATATATATCACACCGTTTTGAAGGATGGCGTCCTGCTGTCTTACTTTAAATGAATAAAGATCCATCCTTCGAACGTTGTGAATTTTAAGACCTTTGTTAATAAAACACACGCAGTAAAATGTAAACTCTAATGGACTTCTCCTTCATGCTTAAATAACAAATTAAGTAGGCCCATGGTACACTGTGATGTCACGCCATTGGCAATTTAGCTTTAATTAAAACACAAGAAGTAAAAAATACTATCTGAAAGAATTTTATTATTTAAACTGAGGCAGAAAGAGAATATAACAAATTAATTAGCCCGAATACTATATAAAAAAATGCACGCCCATATGAACAGAGAAAATCACATAAGGAGTAAATGGTACTGTATAGATTGCCTACATAATTTTCCACCTCAGATCAGGTTTTAAAATGTAAGCGTATTAAAGCTGGAAAGGTTTAAAGACTTTAGACTTAACCTTTTGTACGTATATAATATAATCCGCACTACGGATGGTACTTGGTTCAATCAGTCTAAAATTTCCAATTCATTTTGAATATGCGAGAGACTATTTCAGAGCGGGAAAGAAAGAGAATTGAGCAAACACGCAAAATATTAAGCTCCTTGTTGCAATAATACGCTAACATACCTATTATCTCTAACATAACTTATTTATTTATCGGTACTGTACGTAAGAACATCTTTGGTAACATTCAGGAGTAGAATAAAATTGATAATCACTCCGATTGGATGTCTATATAGACTTTCATCCGCAATTTTGAACATGTCATTTGTTTCCGAATCAAAATCAGGCAAGTTCTCATCTCAACAAAGTTTGTTTAGCAAGCAACTTACAGTTTATGAAGTACGTTTGATACACAAGCTCCTCGGGGTTCATTCACAATTCGACTAGAATATCACAGACACAGGTCTTCTGAGCTGCTCCAAATCTAGCGCGGATGCTGTACTCTCACCTGGACTCGATCCAGGACTGTGCTGTCCCGGCGTCGTGGAACCGCTGAAGAGGAACTGAGGCGGTGGCTGTTGGAAGAGGGCACTGAGATGCGGTGGGGGCGGCTGAAACGACTTCGTCTGACCACCTGACGCTGGAGAAACCATCCCGGGGGCGGTCGGCGGGTACAGCGACGAGTAGAACGAGCTGACGACCGCAGCGGCGCTCCTGTTGGTGGCGGGCGTCGAGTGTTCTCCGGCGGCGGCCTGACTTACCAGCTTAGACAGATGAACGGCGTCGAACGCGGAGCCGAAATAAGGCGGCAGCGGTGGGTAGCCGCCGAGGTCGAGGGAATGATGCGTCGGAACTGTCGGCGCTGCGAAGTAAGGTGGTAAGGCGAAGCTGGGGAACCCGGAGCTCACCGGGACAGACGACGCCACGGCCCCACATACAGGAACCCCCGGAGAAGCTTTGGCGCAGCCGCCTATTTGTCCGTGTTGCTGAAGAGGAGTCTTGGGTTTCCTTCTAGGTCGGTACTTGTAATCGGGGTGTTCCTTCATGTGCATGGCTCGTAACCTCTTCGCCTCGTCGATGAACGGCCTCTTCTCCATCTCAGTCAGTAACTTCCACTCAGCGCCTAATCGTTTTGAGATTTCAGAATTGTGCATCTTAGGGTTGTCTAGGGCGATCTTGCGTCTCTGGATACGCGACCACACCATGAAAGCGTTCATCGGTCTCTTGATGTGAGGTTCCATCGTCGGGTGACCGCCTTGGTGGTGGCCCAGAGCATCGCCGCCGAAGTGTACTCCTTCCATACCGGGCGGTGCCGGGAACGCGTACCCTTGGCTGGTCATAGCCATTTCACGAGCACTCTCTCTCTGTGCTGTGTCCACAGCCACGTGCTCCTTAGGCCAGACTACCCACTGAATGGGTTCCACCCCCCCTTTGTGGGCAGGTACCGGAGGCGGAGTCGGTAGGCGGAGTCGAAACAGACCCCCTTGAAAATACTGACTCCACCCTCTTCTCTGATTGGACGACTCAAATGACAATCTGGTTCTATGACCCAAATTGAGAGGCGTAAAAAGGAATCCGCGTGAGTTGTTATTCTCAAAAGGTTTTCTACTGTCCAGCACCTGTTCCCTTCGTAATGAAAACTACTTTGGTTTTTTTTAAAGATTGAGGATTCGACTTGTTATTTTGTTCATTTCTTTTGAAGTGAGTCTAATGGAGAGGCCCTGGGAAAATCTGAAATAGTAATAAGGAGTTCGAACTTCTCGGGTTATAACACCGTGTAGCCTCGTAGGACCGCCACGGTGGTCTAGCGGTTAGAACGATGGCCTTGTAATCCTGGGGTCTCGGGTTCGATTCCCGGCGGTGCCCGAATTTATAACTTGTGTTGGGCAAGGCCGTGGTCTAGGCAACACGGAGTTTTCCTCCGTGGCATCCCAACAATTACTCCATTCACACACAGAAGAAGGCAATGGCAAACCACTTCTGGATCATCTGCCAAGAACGTATATGAACAGGTCCCAGTCCGAGAAAAGGATGGAAGGATCCTGTTCATATGGACCTGTCGTCAGACAGAACACTAAGTAATAATAACATTGCAAACGCTTACAAATTAACGACTCTTTTGAGAAATATTAATTGTTTTGTTGGGTTAGTAAGGATCTATTTCTGTCTACGTTCTTCACCCTCGCCCCAGACGGAGCTAAGGACGTAATCTACATAAATGGCTTCAAACGCAACCTAAATATGATGTGAAAATCAGAATAATTTAAACTTTTCCTTATTAAGCTTTCTTCTGAAGCGTCCTCATTTGTATTTTACTGATGACCTGTGGAATATGTTAATGCAATGTTCGGATCATATGTTACCTAACATGGCCACTGTACCATGTGTTTCTTCATATTTACAGTCAGGTGCTGCCACGTGTTGAATAACATTCTTTCAATGGAAACTATTTAACAGTGGCTGTCAGTCAGTCACACATTTTTGTTTCAATTTTCTTTCATCATAAAAATAAAAATTAAAAGTTTAAAGGTCACATTATTAGGTCAACCTCCCTCTCTCATTTTACTAAATTGAATGAAATCACACGAGTTCCATAGGTAAAGAACAGTGAGATTTCATTTAAGTAACGAACAACGACATTAAATCAGCTAGCGAAGTTCAAAGGTTCCAGACGACGGTGAAACTCCATGTGTTTATCATAATTAGTCTGTTTATACACTTATGACGTCTGATGACGTCCAACACAGTCATTATACGTATTAGGCCTTCACATGCTCGTCTCAATCTTTAATATAGGAAACATTCTCTGTTAGACTTGAGGTTCTCACAGCGATGAGTATGAAGATTTCTGTCTTCTGGGTTGTTGCGCTGTGTAGTCTGGTCGATGTTTACCAACGTTTCAGAGGTCATACTGCCTCCATCATCAGGGCGATGAGTATGAAGATTTCTGTCTTCTGGGTTGTTGCGCTGTGTAGTCTGGTCGATGTTAACCAACGTTTCAGAGGTCATACTGCCTCCATCATCAGAGTATGAAGATTTCTGTCTTCTGGTTTGTTGCGCTGTGTAGTCTGGTCGATGTTAACCAACGTTTCAGAGGTCATACTGCCTCCATCATCAGAGTATGAAGATTTCTGTCTTCTGGTTTGTTGCGCTGTGTAGTCTGGTCGATGTTAACCAACGTTTCAGAGGTCATACTGCCTCCATCATCAGAGTATGAAGATTTCTGTCTTCTGGTTTGTTGCGCTGTGTAGTCTGGTCGATGTTAACCAACGTTTCAGAGGTCATACTGCCTCCATCATCAGAGTATGAAGATTTCTGTCTTCTGGTTTGTTGCGCTGTGTAGTCTGGTCGATGTTAACCAACGTTTCAGAGGTCATACTGCCTCCATCATCAGAGTATGAAGATTTCTGTCTTCTGGTTTGTTGCGCTGTGTAGTCTGGTCGATGCTAACCAACGTTTCAGAGGTCATACTGCCTCCGTCATCAGAGTATGAAGATTTCTGTCTTCTGGGTTGTTGCGCTGTGTAGTCTGGTCGATGTTTACTAACGTTTCAGAGGTCATACTGCCTCCGTCATCAGAGTATGAAGATTTCTGTCTTCTGGGTTGTTGCGCTGTGTAGTCTGGTCGATGTTTACCAACGTTTCAGAGGTCATACTGCCTCCGTCATCAGAGTATGAAGATTTCTGTCTTCTGGGTTGTTGCGCTGTGTAGTCTGGTCGATGTTTACTAACGTTTCAGAGGTCATACTGCCTCCGTCATCAGAGTATGAAGATTTCTGTCTTCTGGGTTGTTGCGCTGTGTAGTCTGGTCGATGCTAACCAACGTTTCAGAGGTCATACTGCCTCCGTCATCAGAGTATGAAGATTTCTGTCTTCTGGGTTGTTGCGCTGTGTAGTCTGGTCGATGTTTACCAACGTTTCAAAGGTCATACTGCCTCCATCATCAGAGTATGAAGATTTCTGTCTTCTGGGTTGTTGCGCTGTGTAGTCTGGTCGATGTTTACCAACGTTTCAGAGGTCATACTGCCTCCGTCATCAGAGTATGAAGATTTCTGTCTTCTGGGTTGTTGCGCTGTGTAGTCTGGTCGATGTTTACTAACGTTTCAGAGGTCATACTGCCTCCGTCATCAGAGTATGAAGATTTCTGTCTTCTGGGTTGTTGCGCTGTGTAGTCTGGTCGATGTTAACCAACGTTTCAGAGGTCATACTGCCTCCGTCATCAGAGTATGAAGATTTCTGTCTTCTGGGTTGTTGCGCTGTGTAGTCTGGTCGATGTTAACCAACGTTTCAGAGGTCATACTGCCTCCGTCATCAGAGTATGAAGATTTCTGTCTTCTGGGTCGTTGCGCTGTGTAGTCTGGTCGATGTTTACCAACGTTTCAGAGGTCATACTGCCTCCATCATCAGGGCGATGAGTATGAAGATTTCTGTCTTCTGGGTTGTTGCGCTGTGTAGTCTGGTCGATGTTAACCAACGTTTCAGAGGTCATACTGCCTCCGTCATCAGAGTATGAAGATTTCTGTCTTCTGGGTTGTTGCGCTGTGTAGTCTGGTCGATGCTAACCAACGTTTCAGAGGTCATACTGCCTCCGTCATCAGAGTATGAAGATTTCTGTCTTCTGGGTTGTTGCGCTGTGTAGTCTGGTCGATGTTAACCAACGTTTCAGAGGTCATACTGCCTCCGTCATCAGGGCCCTGATCAAACATTCTCTGGTCTTTTTTGTTAAGAAAGAACGTGTGTTATATCTGTTGACAAATGCTCTATTAGTGAACTAATTAAAACAGTGTATTAATTTTTTTTTAATTAGAGTATTTACTACTGGTAGGGACACTGTAAGCTAGACTACGTCTATTCAGTATCCCCTATACAAGTCTCACACAAAGTCTGTTGATGCGTGATTCCTTAGCTTTCATATTCTTTATTCTGTTTTTTTTTTTAGATTGTCAATATGGATGAACATGCGAGGGGTGGTTCTGTTCTGTTGCTGGGGATCACCGTTTTTATCCCCATGACTGCTACCTGTTTCTTGCACAAAGCTGGTCCCATTCTGTTCCCGCAACCTCTGCAGAATCACGTAGTACAAAAGCGGACTATATAGCATTTCTATACTGAACGACAACGCTCAGTTTTGGACACTTCTGTTGGGTAGTTGGTGCATGACGTATTCAGTTTAATTCAGACGCCGACATGTGCCAGTCCACGATTATATCCTACAGCTGAAGCGTAGGATATAAGCATTTTTAGCGAGGGCTAAATCGCCTCGGATCCACATCACTTATAACAAGGCTTGCGACTAACTCCACAGAGTAGATTTTCCTAAGAAGCTAATAGTTATTCATCTAGCCAAGAAATTCGTCTTTTATCTAAACCGAAGGTATGGAATAAACTGCCTATGGAAAGTACCCTGAGTCACACAGTCTCACATCTTTTTATCACAGATCCATTCTATTATTATTCCCCCATTTACGTCTAGGTCTCCTAAGTGTTCTCTTTCATTCAGGTTTTTCAACTAAAGTTTTGTGAATCTCCTGTGCATGCTACTAACGCAGGATTACTGATGGCAATCGTACACTTCTACTATAAATGTTAAGAGCCATCACCTTAGATCTGTCTTGCACATACTCCTCGCACATTCCCTCCTGTAATGAGGACTTCTCAGACCATTGTTTCGGAGCCATTGTTACATCGCTCTGCTGCTTTGTATGTACACCCCTTCCAGCCATATTCACTAAAAACATCACTCAGTGTCAGACCACAGATCCGTGCCTCACATGGCCTGCGCTCCACAGTTCGGTACACTGTGCGCGTTACCAAACACTAATGTGATGTGAGCGATAAATATAAAATAACTAAGTCCCTGGTAGGAGAAACCGCAGGTTCAACACCGACAACACTAAAGCCCGCCACCGGACACGATCCTAAGCCAACTCTTTTCATTTACCATTCTCACAGCCCACCTCCCTAAGATCCATCTTAATATTATCCTCCCATCTCCTTCTAGGTCTGCCCCTTCTTCGTTTTAGGATAATCAGACCAAGGAGAGAGACATGGGTGTGAGAGCATATACCATTCTTCGGAGAGGTGAGAAATCTTCGTTCGGAAAAATTTAAAAAAACACATAGGCAGATCCAGGCCAAACCACTTAGCCTACCGGGAGACACATTCTTCGGAGATACCGTAGACCGAGATTAAGAATACATGTAGACTCCCTCATACTTCTTCAAATAGTCACATTTTCTTAAACACAGAAATAAATGTATCCTTATCTTTATTTGATAGGTACATATCCTGCAAGTTATTTTATCGGTCTACAAATGATTATTATTATTATTCAAATTTGTTTTAAAAACGTATCGTTATCTGTATTCGTAGTTTTCCTAGATATAATTTCTACAATTACCACCTGTCCTAAAATAACTCGCCAACTTTTTTTAAATTATTCAAATCAACATATTACTTTGAACATCATGGAGTGGGGGAAGTTTATAGGTTGGAATGGCTGCTCTTGGCGAAGCGATGGTCTAAAACACCACTTACTGGCATGATAAGTGAGATGTTATTCAGAGGAGACTCTAAAATAGGACAGACTCGAAAGCCTTCAGCCAATTAGACCCACTGTGTTATTTCAATTTCCACAAATTATCATGTTACAAGAAAGTACATCAACACAACCAAATAGCTATTTTTATAACACTGGATTATAATATGAAACTAACACAAGATGTGTCAATTTACAATTACTACGTTCTATACACTACATTACATATACTACACTCTACACCACGTCTGAACACTCTACTCTCGAATCTCTGTAAAGAACACGTAGCTTACCTTTGAAGAACTAAGTGTAATTAATAAAATTTAAAAATTCAGTTGCTGCTTCGGAGACAACATAATAAGTTTCCAATACAAAGTTTAATTGGTCAGTTGTTTGAGGAAATAATCGCTTCTTATTATGAGAATCATCTTATTATTTGTAGTGTTCTGTCTGAGGACAGGTCCATATGAACAGGATCCTTCCATCCTTTTCTCGGACTGGGACCTGTTCATATACGTTCTTGGCAGATGATCCAGAAGTGGTTTGCCATTGCCTTCTTCTGTGTGTGAATGGAGTAATTGTTAGGATGCCACGGAGGAAAACTCCGTGTTGCCTAGACCACGGCCTTGCCCAACACAAGTTATAAATTCGGGCACCGCTGGGAATGGAACCCGAGACCCCAGGATTACAAGGCCAGCGTTCTAACCGCTAGACCACCGTGGCGGTTGAGAATCATATACCTACCCTAAAAGAACAAACTTAGTTTCTGTATGTGAAAGTAACTGGTACGTATAGTTACAAATGGACTTTAAAGAATTAACAGATAAAAGAGGCATTTTAAATACAGAAGTGGATGACTTATGGCGACGCCAAAACAGAATGATAGAAGCGATAAACGTGGGATATTTAGCTTGACAGGTTGGTAATACAGGTTAGTCCATACGAAGAGACTACAGTGGTCTACATAATGAGAGAAATGAAAAGAGCCTGAGTGAGGACAATAATAAAAATAAGTAAACTCAGCACACCTGAAAGTAGGTTCATTGGCTATCAACATAAATAATTAATGGATCTATGAAGAAATATTCATAAAATGACATATATGTAACGAATGTTAGTTTAGCAGATAACATATTATATTCTTCTGTAATGAGCCACGGTGGTCTAGCGGTTAGAACACATGCCTTGTAATCCTGGGGTTCCGGGTTCAATTCCCGGCGGTGCCCGAATTTATAACTTGTGTTGGGCAAGGCCGTGGTCTAGGCAACACGGAGTTTTCCTCCGGGGGCTTCCCCGGTTTCTCCGTGGCATCCCAACGATTACTCCATTCACACACAGAAGAAGGCAATGGCAAACCACTTCTGGATCATCTGCCAAGAACGTATATGAACAGGTCCCAGTCCGAGAAAAGGATGGAAGGATCCTGTTCATATGGACCTGTCGTCAGACAGAACACTAAATAAATAAATAAATTCTTCTGTATTGATGGAATGTAACTACAGAGGTTTCTTACCCACACTACAAACTCTAGGCCTACAACTGATTTACAGTTAATATTCTAGAGGTGAGATTCATGCTATTAAATCAGAAATATAACATTGAAAAATGTCTGATTGAATCACGTTAAATTAAGAGATGTCTGATAAGTTAAATCACATTAAATGTTCATATGTGATTTGAACGTTGAAAACACTTATCATATAAAACGCAAGAAACATATTTCAGTATTTAAAAGTTGGTGTTGAATATTTATCAAGTGTTTTTTTTCATTTTAGGCCTAATTATCTAAATTATTTTTCAGGTGAGTTAGATACTTTTAAGAGTGTTCTGCGGGACATTAAGGATAATAAGTTTTTATAGTATTGACGATCGTGCTCCTTGACATATGCATAAACTTTTAAAAAATTTATACCAGGTAAGACTGCTTATAAAGTTGCTTCTGAATACAGTAAATTGTCAGATTTTTATTGTTCTTTTTAGTCAGCATGTATTCTATTAACTGCATGCCCTGGGTTTCCGTACATAAGTATTTAATTAAATGTATTTCAACTTCAGAATCATATAAGTTTCTGTAAATGACCTGACAGTATGATTAATTTTCTGTGTAAATACGAGTTTGAGGAATACATTCATTCATCCACCCCGCCATCTGGTGAGAGAGGTGTAAACTCAGTGAGTTTGAATTTCAGACTGGTGTATGAATACGCGAAGTTTTTTGAAAATAAAACCAGTAACTTTATTATGATGACGTAATGAACTGTCACTAAATTAATTTGGTATTTAAAATAATAGATAGTCTACCTTTATCAATCCTTTAGGACACAAAACGTATCAGCATTTAGCCTATTTAATTACAGTTTCCCTGTTTAAAAATTATTCAACTAAAGACATTTTGTTAAATGAGAGCAATTTATGCCAAAACGTTATTCGGGGTCTTGTAAATACACTACGTGAGAAAAATTTGGAGTTATTGAACGTAACTACCACTGTTTCTTTAAGCGCTTAAACCTTCATATAAACTACAAACATGTCACTAACAACGTTCAGACCTATTAACGTACATATCAGCGTGGTATTTGAGCGAGGTAATTTTCTCGTCGTATTTTTCAGCTCCAAAAATGTACGCTACATGCTCTAAAGTCAAAAGTAGCCTAGCTAAAAGGTTTTTTTCAATAAAGAACAGCCTTTTCAATATTCCCTTCTACACCAAATATCCTCTTTTCTCTTAATCTTCCACCAACATGCTGAAGCCCTGTGTCCACCAATTTTCTCTGCATATTCCCGGATACAAAACCCAAAAAACAACCCTCTGTTTCCCCTCATTCTCGGTTTACTTTATTTCCCTTGTGCGTTAAAATCTCCCATAAGCAGTGTGGACGGGTCTGGTTCGTCCCGATAGCGCCCAGTTACAAGCGGCTCGTCGTCCCACTGGACGTAATTAAAAAAAACATAAGAGGTTTTGTTGAATTTTAGCAGGTTCAGACAAGTTAATTGTTGTGGTTACACGTGACAATCCATCTTTGTTAACTCAAGTCTCTCCTATTATTACAGAAGTCCTACATATATATATATATATATATATATATATATATATATATTCAAATAATATTTACAACACATATTAACAAAAAGTCCAAACTCTGTCTATTCCCCTCTACTGAGTAAAATTAAATATAACTTTTGGTCTGAATACAATATTTCGGTTCCTATAATGAATCTCAATTTTGGTGTTCATTGTGAGAGCCATCTATTGTTAAGAGTTAAAGTATGAACCTGTATTGGATAATCGTACTGGGAATTAATTGCGGTTTGGTGAAATATTATTATATACGCGTGATTCCGTTACTGCACGAGGCCCGTAGTCTGCAAGAGCTTTGTAATTTTAAACAAAGAAGAAATACTTTTTTTTTAATTGTATTCTGAATTTTGCCTCCGAATCATTTAAAAAAAACGAACGTATTTATAAAATATATGAACAACAACTCACCAATTTCTTTGAAGCGATGGCGGATTGAATGTTTTAACACTAAAATTATTTCCTGAAAGAAAATATTTACAGAATAGAAGCGACTGTTTGTTTCTCCTGATTAAAGCGATTTAAACGTGGACCGCACGGTTTTCTCTGTACGAAACATGTTCAGCCATGAATAATGGATCTTGGTTCTTTATATTTTTGAAGTGATCTAAAACAGGGGGTCACAACCTTCTAAAACCTGGGGTTGCATCTATCAATCCATACCTAATCGCGGGCCGCTACACTCCGGGTTTTACCTAACTGAGATCACTGTATTGGAACTTATGGAAATTTATTAAAAATTCTACTTACTTTAAGCCTGCTAATGCAAACAGATTATAATATCACTCAGTCATTATATTTCACAAGTTTCTTTGTTTGTTATTTTTATTTGCTTAAAATTAGTTTTTATATTCAATTATTTTTCTTTATAGTCCAACACAGTGATAGAACACTATTAAAAAAATGTACGTGAGACGGGTAAGGCCCGTAAGTCGTGACTTAAGAATCCCTGGTCTAAATTACTGGTTAAAATAAATTATTTTGAAAGATTACAGTTTCATTACCGCTACGGTGGTGCTCAAATTTATAACTTGTGTTGGGCAAGGCCGTGGTCTAGGCAACACGGAGTTTTCCTCCGGGGGCTTCCCCGGTTTCTCCGTGGCATCGCAACAATTACTCCATTCACACACTGAAGAAGGCAATGGCAAACCACTTCTGGATCATCTGCCAAGAACGTATATGAACAGGTCCCAGTCCGAGAAAAGGATGGAAGGATCCTGTTCATATGGACCTGTCGTCAGACAGAACACTAATAATAAATAAATAGTCTAGCGGTTAGAACGCTGGCCTTGTAATCCTGGGGTCTCGGGTTCGATTCCCGGCGGTGCCCGAATTTATAACTTGTGTTGGGCAAGGCCGTGGTCTAGGCAACACGGAGTTTTCCTCCGTGGCATCCCAACAATTACTCCATTCACACACAGAAGAAGGCAATGGCAAACCACTTCTGGATCATCTGCCAAGAACGTATATGAACAGGTCCCAGTCCGAGAAAAGGATGGAAGGATCCTGTCCATATGGACCTGTCGTCAGACAGAACACTAAATAAATAAATAAACAGTTTCATTGTAATGCCATGTAATCTTAGATGCTATCTTTTCGTTTTCAGTTACACCATTCAGAAACAGACTAGTCAAGCTTTCCTTCGTTAGCGTATGGGTAATTAATTTAAGCTGTAACGAATACACACTAAACCGAAAACCGGAACCTCATTATTCTCTTTCTGCATTTCAGTGCATTAAAGCTCGTCGATGTAGAACAACATCGTTTGCTGTGGACTTATTATTTCTCTCGCTAATTTTTTTCCGTTTTCATGTTACCTTTGTACATTCCATATTAATCGCCGCTAATTATAGAACTGTTAACCTTTTGCTTATCAGGACTATGAGACAAAGTTATATATTCACGCATGCCTTACGTCTGTACGCATGCATCAGTGTATAGAGCTACTTAAGTACGTATGTACGTACGCGTAATGTTAAAACCCCGGTACAGCGCCAAACTCCATCCATTTTCAATATTGGCGTTATATCAGGGGAAAGGATTAAATTGAAAATTTCTTTATTTAGATCAAAGGATAAACATTTATATATTTCTGGTTTATACGGGATATTGTTCTCTGTGTGCATACAAGTCTGATTTCACGAGCTACAGTATATTACCACTCCAGAACAGTGTCAACATTAGCATTAAGGCCAAAGATGAAAGGTAGGTTAAGACTATACAGACTCGGAAAGAAAGGATTTGATATCACTGAACGTCGCTGTCGAGTATTAACATTTCTTCGTATGCGGGAGGTCTCAGGTTCAAATCTCGGCCTCTCTACTAAAATACCTGGATTGTAACTTTATTTAAGCCATGGCTGTTTCCTCCCTGATCATTTTAAATATTTTAATCATTACATGTCGTAACAATTATTTATTTTAAACCGTCTTATCACAATATTTAAAATTTCTTATAATTAAGATAATAAAATATTATTGATGTTCCATATCGATTGATCGATTTACATTTTGGAACATTCTTTACACAACATGTTTCAGTTTTTATAAAACCATCATCAGGTGTAAAATATTTACGAACTTAAAACTCAAATATGATTCCATTTGGTGATGTTTCATGCCATCTTCTACTTACAGACCGATATGTACATCTGATAAAATTAAGAAAAGACAACACCTCGCCCAAAATTGAGAAACAAATGGCATGAAACATCACCAAATGGAATCATATTTGAGTTTTAAGTTCGTAAATATTTTACACCTGATGATGGTTTTATAAAAACTGAAACATGTTGTGTAAAGAATGTTCCAAAATGTAAATCGATCAATCGATATGGAACATCAATGATATTTTATTATCTTAATTATAAGAAATTTTAAATATTGTGATAAGACGGTTTAAAATAAATAATTGTTATAATATTCACAATATGACGCAATTACACTATCTTATTACATGTCGTATAATTCGACGCTTTGCAGACTGAGATTCTGACAGCGACTTTATATAAACCACAAACAAGATAAATTAAATAGACCGAATTAAGGAATATACTTCGATATGTTCGGAACCCAAATTGCCTGCGTTAAGCCTATCTGAAAAGCTGCAACATGGAGTCTGCGAGACGCACAGACTCAGCTGCGATCCCACCCTACAAAACATTCATCTCCTTTCTGAGAAGTAATTAATACTGCAGAAGTGAGAAAGGCGAGTTAGACAATCGCTGCGAGATTCATAACGAGTAATTTGGGTTCTGCACTTGACTGGTTTCAAATACGAAACACGCGGGGTGAGGTGGGGAGGTTGAGTGCTAGGTCTTTGTCAGTCCTACCCTCTTTTCCTCCCTCAAACCCTTTAAAGGAAAAGGAATTGTGTTGTACTGTGCTTGGATTTTCGGAACTACTGGGAATAGAGAATGAATGAGAGAAAGGGGTGCCCTTTTGCTATAAGTCTACGTCTCTTACCCATAACATAAACAAGGAAACCTCTCTGTAAAGACCGCAGTGATTATCCGTTCGCATGTACATAGACCTACAACTATTGTTCAATAAGATAAGGTCTAATATCTTTATGAACAGGCCCATTGTAGTTGATTTCAAGGCCCTTCGTATAAATTGTTATCATCTGATAAACTTCAGAATTTTATTTCTTTGAATAACAGACGTCATTAAACCAATATATTTCGACTCTTAATATCTGTATAACCACTTGCCAAAATATGGGGGGGGGGGGCGTGGAGGGGACGGAGAGACCTATGTTTTATAATCACCATCAAAACATGACTGTATCAGGTTGTAAGAATAAATTAATATAATTTGGAAGGCATTTCTACTGATTCAGTCCTGTACACATGCCAATCCCAATCACTAAAGTATTTTCTGAAATCTGTGAGGTCTACAGGAAATTTCTTTAAAAAAGTCCAATCATCCGTTTTGCTCTGAAGCATTTATCCAGTTTCTAATTTTGACGGCAATTAAGAACTTCAATGTGTACATATTCTAACTGGCATAGGATTTTTACGTAATTTCGAGACCTGCAGAGCAAGAGTACATCTGGGTGGTAACTTCCACTGACTTAACGGGCTAAGCTTCATTAACATTTTTAATGATTCAAACTAAGCCGCCGCCCCGTGATGACCCAACAGATCACCTGACACAGGATTTCATTGAATCTAGTGGCCATTAAGAAACTTAATAGATTTCACATGTTGAACTTCAAATTAAGAATAATAAATACATCAGAGTTCAGGTTCTGACGGATGTGAGTTGACTTTTGGGTTGTTGCTTTGTGTAATCGGATAGAAGTTCACCGACGTTTCAGAGGAGCTTGCTGCCTCAATCATCAGGAAGGATAATCGAGGCAAAAAGTTCTTTTGAAACATCGATAAACTTATACCAGGCTTCACGGCTCGACAACCCTGAAGACAACCATCTTCAAGCAAGAATCATTCAGTGAAAGTAAACAAGAAATATAAGACCTGGTGTCCTTAGTTGTTATGAATATATTAATTAATATTTCGTAATTTATTTCTAATTGTAGACGATTATCTCCGCACTTGTATCTAAAAGACTTGTTTCGTCTACAGTTTACTGTTTTGAATTCTTCGTGCGAAAGCAAATATTGATATGGTTTTGCAGAATTTTCAAATTTGTATACGAATCAATTCGAATCAATACTTCCAAAATCTTGCAATTAATTAGCAGTGAGAATGAATCTTGCGTAGGGGAACAGTGAATGGATGGACAATAATTATCTGGATGACAGATGAAGACGGAAATGGTCTGAAAAATGCTGTGTTATGTTGCGACTGAGCTTAATTTAATAAACACTTATTTTAGAGCAAACAATAAACGTACAGACTGTGTACTAGAATTTCGAAAGAGCACATACGAGACATATTGTTATATTATCAGCTGTTTCGCATGAATATGAGACAAGCATATCTTAAGCATTAGGTAACAGATATCAGACGTAGACAAATTTTAAACTGGAGTCATTTTATAAGAACTTACTTAACTACAAGGGAGCTCATAGACTATCAATATTGTTAGGATAGTGAAATGGATTGTCTCCTTGGTTGTGGCGCCTTGAATCTTTTGTGTAGTCTTCAACTTCATTTCTGCAGAAGGCGATACGTTGTTTTCAAAAGTTTGTAACAAGAACACACGGTTTCAAAACCCAGAAGACTACAATTGACATAATTTCCGCTGTGAGATCTTCCAGTCATAAATGAAATGCAGATGTTTCTTCGGGGTTGAACATGTCGCTCGGGTATGGTTGATAAAAAATGCATGCAAAATTTTAGAGGGATGTTTTGAGTGATGCTCCCTGTTATGTGTTGATCGTTAGGTTAACACAAAATTTTTTTTATTATAATTTAAATTTTTACTAGAAACCTACTACATGTTTCGACTTTCAGTGACCATCTTCAGGTGGTTCTCTTTAAGTGTTCGAAACTAATATATATATGACTGCTAATTCGTGTGCATATTTTCTGTTGCTGACTTCAAAACGCAATGGACTATGTTTTAAGTAGCTTACATGTTTTATTAGACTGGTTTAGAGAAAAAAACCTGTTGGAAAAGCGAACATTTCTAAAATTAAAAAATAAATGGGAGCAGTTACAGGGTATAATTTTAGGATAACAGCTAAAAAAAAAATACTGGGTCAAGATCGTGTCCAGTGGTATTCATTAATGTAAGCAACGTCGAATATTAAGTTTTTAAAGTAATAGTTTATATAGTTTGTTAGTCAGAATGTTAATTTGATAGTTTTTGGTTAGTTTGTAGTTAAATTTTGCATTCTGATACCAGTATTTAGTTTACTAACTAATTAGAATGTTGGTTTCTTAGTTAATTATTTAGTAGCTATGGTGTTTATTTAGTTAGTCAGTTAGTTAGATTCCTTTATGTAATTATGTTTATCCTTGAGAGGTTTCCCTGTCTTTGCAGCGACGCCTTGTTAATATAAGTTACACATCAATCCTTCTCGCTGTATAACATAAAACACATTCAGGTACCTGAATGGTCTTACTATACAGGTTCTCCACGAATTGCTTAGAAGTTAGCAGACTGCCTCCACGTTCTTTGTCTTGCGCACAGTGGAGGCAACTCAGCAGCAGTAGCTCTTTAATCACTGAACAAAATGGTTGTCGACAAATGCAAAGGCACGAGAAAGAGAGAATATAACAGCATCCCCCCCTCACCCCCCTCTCCCTTACTCTATTTATTTACATATATTATGTATTGTTACCCAGATGGGAAGATATTTATTTCGCATTATGAAATTTAAGGTGCTGCCTTTAAGATTAAAGGCTGGTACGATGAAGAGGGGGTGACTTACACAATGGACTACCATTTCCTTGATAGAAATTTCGTCTTTGAATCTGTTGAGGGAGAAATGGAATTGAGATATTTGATATGCAAAGGAATTGTGTGTGTATGTATGGGAATTATACTGGAGTTATTACGAGAATGTTGAGGGACAGAAAATGTTCCTTTCCGTGTTGCTGTTATTAGTGTTTGATGATTTTACGGTGTCAGAAATCATTATATTTATATAACACGAATGAGACAGAGATATTTATATAACATATTCGTAGATATGATAATATTAAAATGGAGATTAAAGATGTGTTCTCTGACGTTGTGGTTTGAAATCTTGCGTCTGAGGATAGGGTCTGGTTGTGTGTTCATGTGAACACGGTAAAAAATCATCTGGTATCATTAAATGTGAGGAATTTCGTGGGTAACTTTGTTACTCTTGGTTTCTGCTAAAGTACTATATTCCACGAAGTTTGATAGATCCAACTATTATTATGCGTTCTTTAAACATTTTGCATGAAATGAACACACGTAGGGCTGGTCATGTCTGTCTGTCTGTCTATCTGTCTGTTTTCTTGATTCAACTCGAGAACTTCTCGACGAATTTTAAAGAAATTAGGTATGGATGTTGTGTCTCTGGAGTCTATCCTAAAATCATATTTTTAAATTTTATACACTCGGTAATACAAACATGGCGGACGAACAAAATTGTGATGTCGGATAGAAAGCAATAAGGTCATCCAGTTATGTACGGTGAAAGGTATTTTCGGCATAATAATTCTTTGTTTTATGTAAATTAAAAACATGGTGGATACGTGAATAAAAAAAAATATGTTGACTATCTGGATTCGATCCTATGACCCAGTGCGCGTCTCTGCACTCATAGAACTAATGCATCATATTTGTTTGCGCTGTTCAGAAGATTTTAACACTGCGAGATTTGTGTAGTTTAAAATTAAATTTGCCTAAATAAGATAACTGATGTAATCGTTTGTTAATAATTTAGAATTTGCAAAGGACGCGTGTTTTTATTATGGAATACAGCTTTAAAATCTTTCTTTTTTTAGTCTGTGTAGCCTATTATACCATAATTTAACATGTAGTGGTTTCACATTTCACAAATCACCGGTAGGCTGTTGGATTTGCAGATTTAAGAAAAACTTGTCTTAGATACAGAGGATTAAACTGCTTAGTCCATAGAAGACTACCTGACTGATGATATACCTGTGACACATTTCTTCAGAAATCTATTCAATTGAGGCTTGGAATCTCAGTGTTTGTATTTAGTCTAAATTAGTGACTTCAATCGATATTAAATTTTATGTGATGTCGATACAGAATAGTTTTATTCTTTTAGAAAAGTTTCAATTACTCTAGCTCTTAATTAATTTGTCTTAAACATTACATTTTACCATTGTTTTTAGGGATGGTAGAAAGATTGTATAAGTAGCTCTTTATGAAAACACCAGAGGTGGAGAGATTTGACAAGATCCAATGGAATTCAAAGGTTTTTGGGTGCGTATTTTAGCTGTTCCCTGCTTTAGACATTTTATGAAATGATTACCATCTCCAAAAGTGCTTTGACATTTTCTGAAGAAGACTGGGTTCAGGTTTACAATTTTAATAAAAATATTTTCTTTATATATAATAAAATTTAGCAACGGATCCATCGATACGCTAAATTTATATGGAAATCGAATATTATTATACGTTATCATATCGCAGGACATCGATATCACATGACATCTCTGCATTAAGTGCCTCACTGAAGTAGTTTGATGTCAGTCTGTTTGTTCAGATAACTTCATCTTATTCAAAATAGCAGATTGATGTTTGATAGACTTAGTGTTTTATACATTATTTTTATACAGAGAATTTATGGTCTTATTCCTTCGCGTTTATTGAAACGTAAGATGTGTAATTCATTAGATGGACTGTACTTAGATTACTTAAAAATGCTGCATCAACTACATCGATCATTTAGAATCGAGTGATATTATAGAATGAACGAGATCCTTGAACTCAAAACAACTAGTGAGACTGTAGTCGTGGCCTATTTTATGGTAGCCTACAATCCCGAAATTTTCCGTAAATTACTTGAGCAGATGAGAGACTAATAGCTTCCAAACCAAGAAAAACACTGTTCCGTGGAGTTAATTCAGTGAGGTTAGGTTAGGTTAGGTTAGGTTAGGTTATGTTAGGTTAGGTTGGGTTAGGTTGGGTTAGGTTGGGTTAGGTTGGGTTAGGTTGGGTTAAGTTAAGTTAGGTTAGGTTAGGTTGGGTTAGGTTGGGTTAGGTTGGGTTAGGTTAGGTTGGGTTAGGTTGGGTTAGGTTGGGTTAGGTTGGGTTAGGTTGGGTTAGGTTGGGTTAAGTTGGGTTAGGTTAAGTTAAGTTAGGTTAGGTAAGGTTAGGTTAAGTTAGGTTAGGTTAGGTTAGGTTAAGTTAGGTTGGGTTAGGTTGGGTTAGGTTAGGTTAGGTTTCGTACGCACACACAAGTCGGTACATGAACACTATTAAGGAGACGAGGTCTTCGCATCACTGGACACTGGCGTGAAATTCAGAGCTCACCGGAAGGGAAGGGGGTGTCTATATTGGATCTGACTGACTGGGAGGGGTGGCTCCTAATCTGCCACTTGCTGTTGTGGTTGAACACTACCAACCCTCATCCCTTAAAGTGTTGCACACGCCACATATTGAGAGGGAGTGAACTTCTACTTGTCAGGGGGTGTAAATTCGAGGGTTGAAGCAAATTATTGAAACGCATTGTTCCAGAACGTGTATTAGAATTTAAAAATGAATTAATCTATGAGTAGAATGCGTCATCCAATCTATTCATATCGGAATATCAAAACTTTTTAATTGTTTACTTCAACTGCGCTGTTAAAACTTCAAATTTAATTTCCTTTATGTGAGAAGGGAGATGGCAGAACGGATAACATGGAAGGATCCTGGCACCATCAGATCACTGTTGGAGCATGTAACGAGAGTGACTGATGTTTTAAGCTGGGGGGCAAGTTTTGAATTGAATTTTCAGCTTGTTGGTTAGTACGTTGTTTGACATCACTTTACAAACCAATAGTTTTATTTAACTACAAAAATGTTGGTTCTAGATAATGCTCGCTAAAATAAGGCAGAATAAGGAAAAATATTAAATTAAATGTCGTGGAGGTTCTCTTGATTATTCTTAGAATCTACTGACCTTGCGTATTTCTGAGGTCCACTAGACGGAACACGTATGAACCAGAAAATGAACAAATTTCGTTTTATATTCCTTTCCAATGAGTAGCAATAAGAATAGTGTATGATATGCAAAGGTAAAATAAGCTAGAACTTACAATATTCTGGCAGAAAAGAACGGATATTTTTAAATATACATGGCTACGTTCAGCTGCCTTCAGTAGTATGAAACTGTAGTGATAATTCCTACTTACAACTAATAAAATTTTGCGAGTGTGACATTAATTTCATTTCTATTTTGTGAACAGACGGACAGGTCTATCGCTACCAAATCTCAGGTTTTTCACACGAGTTTGTGTTTAACAGTTAGTAATTGTAGCATAAATAGGTTGATATCAGTTATAATAAATTTTATTTTGTTCGTTTTGTTACATATGTCCAATATTTTTTTTTATTATTTATGTAGTGTTCTGTCTGACGACAGGTCCATATGAACAGGATCCTTCCATCCTTTTCTCGGACTGGGACCTGTTCATATACGTTCTTGGCAGATGATCCAGAAGTGGTTTGCCATTGCCTTCTTCTGTGTGTGAATGGAGTAATTGTTGGGATGCCACGGAGAAACCGGGGAAGTCCCCGGAGGAAAACTCCGTGTTGCCTAGACCTAGCATTTTATGAAGTTAAGAGGATGATGCTTTTTTTATTTTAAGAACTTATATGTCGTGAATATAATTTCCTGTCCAATATAGGGAAGGAAATTATATTCACGACATATAAGTTCTTAAAATAAAAAAAGCATCATTCTCTTAACTTCATAAAATGCTGAAGATATGTTTAAATTTTTTTTTATTGGTGTTAAAATTGTTTTACTTTTATGGTGGAACATAAATTAGGACTATAAATAATTGGAAACAAAGTACGTGAAAAAGTGATTTGATCTCATAAGAAATGTAATGAACTATGTAGCATAGGGCTTAAAATAACGAGCAACTTCGTGGTTTTTACAGGTCACTTTTTATAAGGGCAAACTAGTAAAATAAATGAATATTTGTTTAATCTTGTCAGTCTAATCACAATAAAATTCCTATTAAATGTTAAAATATTACTATAATTAACATTTAAATATTTAAAATATATATTAAATGATGTTCTCTATCGAAATGTTCGATTTACAATTAGAACATCACTTTTCACACGACATGTATCAGTTCCAAATGAACCATCTTCAGGTGTATAAAATTATATAAACTTAAATATAATTTCTTAAATGCAACTTTTAGTCAGATGTTTATCAGATATCAAAATGATGTTTTCTTCCAGATTTTATTGTATTTTAATATATTTTAAATATTTAAATGTTAATTATAGTAATATTTTAATATTTAATAGGAATTTTATTGTGATTAGACTGACAAGATTAAACAAATATATATTTATCACAATATGACGCAACTTTATCATCCCAGAAATAAATGAAGTTAAGAACACCTCAACATTTATGTGGTTAAAACAAGGAAAATACAGAATTTTGACAAGGAAGTCTCTTGGAAAATGTCTACTTGGTCCTTAATCAACAGTTTTTATTTCTGAATCTTCAAGCTCTTGAAGTCACACCAGCCAACTTGGTGCTGGCAGTCTGCACTATGACAAGGGTTTACCGCATGAAGGTGCCCATCGATTTTGGAGCTTCAAGACGTCCTATTTCGGCTGCCGGTGTGCCGTTTGTCGAAACAGATATGATACCACGACCCCCGTCTGTCACACAACCACAAAAACACCCCCTTATAGCTGGCTAAAAGTATAGGAAGTCAACAGAATAACAATATAGAGAAATCGGCGTTTCTGCGCTTTCAAATATAAAAGAAATATATAACAAGTCTTGAAAAGGAGTATCTCTTTGTGAACTTCCCTTTTTCCTTACTTTACTTTGAGGAAACATGGAGAATTTTTTTTATAACTAAACCCTCTCACACGTCTACAATAGGCGCATGTTTCTTTTTCCTTCCCTCGGTGCTGCAGCCATCATACACTATCCACTCTCCCATTGTGACCAACTCTCTGGTTTAGGCACGGTTGTTTGAGTTTTGTTACACCCCGCATTGAATCCACAGCATATTGAACGTTATAAGCACGTACATCTGCATTTGAAAAGCATCTACTGTCAGGCACCATAATGTGACAGAAAAGTGAATTTTATCTCAATGAAGGTTACGTATTATTATGCGGTGAGATTCTTTTGTATATGCTCAAAAATGGGGGGTGATGTGATAGAAGGGTGCTACGAAGTATTCTTAAATGCGTCTTGATGGAAGGGGGGGGGGGGACATGTGACGTTGGAAAATTATATGGAAATTGATTTGCGAAATGGTTGACTTTACGTTCTAAAAGCTTGCAACTTTTCAGCAGGTAGACGATTATATTGGTGCAGGGGGTGGTTGGGGAGTAGAGGTGGAAATTTTTGCTCTATCATATTGTAGAAAGTTACCGGAAATTTTCTTGGCGTGAGTTGAAATTATTAGGAATAATTTTGATTTGTCTGTCTCAGAAATGGATTCAGTTAGTAATTATTGGTCTCGAGTTTATAGGCATCGGGTAATAGTAGATAAAGACTTAAAATATATAATAAAATTCAGGTCAATACACAAAACTTTATTTGGATGTTAAAATTTAAAATTTAAATGTTAAAATTTAAAATTTAAAATTTAAAATTTTAACATTTAAATTTTAAATTTTAACATCCAAATAAAGTTTTGTGTATTGACCTGAATTTTATTATATATTTTAATCAAAAACACAAACATGACGCATGTAAACCTTAAAAGTAGATAAAGACATTATTTATCAATGACAGGTGACATTTTTAAGCTTTGTACCAAATCAGCATTCATTTAAGCGAATATATAAGGCACTGGTTAATTCTGAAATTATTCTTAGTTTTGGGTATTTTAGGAAAACTAATTAACTTCTTTAAAATGTAATAATCGCCCAAACAGTAATAAAATCCTTGTTTCTTGCGACAGGCTTTTGGTACAGAACCCTTAAATTCTATACTACAGACAAAACCAGATCCTTTCTTGGTTTCAGTATACTTGACTAGCCCCGAGAGAGTGAAGGAGAGAGAGGGAGGTATAACCATGCTGAGATCAAGCAGGTACCGCTGGAGTGAGCGGCAGTCTGATCTTTTGATGTACAGGCCACTTCAAGGAAGAACGTATGAGGGAGAAGGGAATTTCTATCAGAAGAGAAAAAGGATTTGGATGCTGTCTGAACATGGGAGATTTGAAAAGGAATTTAGTTTCTTTAATGCATTCGTGTGTTGTGTTTTATTTATATGAAGACAACTATAAAATAAAAATGACACAAATACAAAATATCGGTGTGAACCGGATTGTTTAAAAGGGCGTTTTAATATGATATTAAATGTCTTACTGATGAAAGACTGTCTTTATTTTGGTCCTAAGAGAGAGGCTGAAGAACAGGGTAAGATGCAGAATTTCGATCATTTTTAATTATTTAACAATTATGTTTAAATAATTTAATTAAAAATAGGAAGTATTCCACAGTGTCATGTGGTATTCAATTTTTTTCAAAAAACAAAATTTTATTCGAGGAAAACATTTAAATAAAAATTAAACTAATCGAAATTTTACTGCAAGTTGTGATCGAAATCTAAAGTGGAGAGAAATCAGAACACCTCGGTGAAAACTGAGGGATAATATTAAAACGGATATTAAATAAACAAAGTATAGATGCCTGAACTGGAGTCACCTAGCTGAGAATGGATGGATTCGGGGCCCAGTGGCGGACTGTAGTTAACCATGGGGTTATACAAGAGACGGGGAACTTGTTAACACCTGAGTATCTATCACCTTCTCAAGAACCTAGATTTCCTTAATGTTGTGATGCCATATCAGAGACTGAAACTGATTGACGCTTTATTCTGTGACCTTCGCTTGTTAATATCCATCCACCAGGCTTTCCTCCCCCATCTCGTCACACAGTCCTAGAAAACTAGAACACAGCGTCTTCATTACGAATATATGTTTATTGGTAAGGAGAGCTTAATGCACATGTATAATTTGTACTGACGCTTCTTACCGGCACCAGAATTTGTTTTATATCGGAAGTCTACCTGTGTCATGGTTTCACCTTTATAATCTGATACTTAACTCAAATCTTCCCTGGATCGCGCTCAAAATAAACGTATAGGACAGCCAGAAAGAATCTTTCCCGTCGGAGGAAGCCGCCGGATCGTAAAGCTGATCTCCACTCCCTCTGGTGCTGAACTTAAGAATGAGTGATTTAATTTCACGCAACAAATACGCCGAAATAGAGTTATGCCAAGCCAAAGAGAAAATTTTAAGGTATTCTCGTCTCTTAATCGATTAGAATATACGAAAATATTTTAAATATATCGACGAAATAAAAATAAAATTGTGTAGCTACATGTATGTTCGCTTATAGCTGGAGAAGGGATCTACGAATTTGTCTCAAATGTGACGTGTTTATGCTTTGAAAGTAGGAAAATATCTTGCAAAGACAATAATGCCAAAACCTATCATGGGTTCGTGTCTCGGTCGAAATTTCAAATTTTCACGCAGTTAATGAATAAGTTAGATAACGCTCATGATTTTACATTATGAAACAGTTGCCATAACTATTGCCATGGTACCGCTGTTAAGGGGTTCTTGGCTCTTTAGTCTCAAAGACTTACCGTAAACATTCGACTAACAATTATTGTGACCCACAGATTTTTTTTTAGTCTGAGAGTTTATTGTTGGTTATTGTTCTTACACCTTAAAGTTCACTGATTCTCTACAGGTTAAAGTAAAAATCTGCAGACATATAAACGATTAGATTTAATTGTTTTTATTTTCATATTGGGCATCGATCTTTTGACCAGAATGCATAAGGCAGTTCCGCTCTTGTACAGAGATTTGCCCAGTAACAATACTACCACGTCTCGTACCCCTTCTAATGTCCTTTCAATAAATTTTCAGTGATTTCTACAACTTGTTCGTTTGTTGGTGTTGTTTATTTTTTTATCCTGTGCAGAAAATGAACTTGTTGAAATGGGTTGACGTCTGTATTGACAGATCAAGTATGGTGGTGTTTTTTAATAGAACCCATTCATACCTTTCCCCACCTAAAGTCTAAATGAAGGTTTCAGTCTATATGAAGCGTGGGATTTTAATTCGTGCAAATCAAATCATTCAAGAATTTTTCATCCAGTTTAATACATAAAAATGTTGAGTGAATGGAAATCCGTTTCCTTCACCATCACATCCACCCATGAAGTTGAAGCCTGAACCCGTCTCTTCAACTCGTGGCATGTGTGCCTATAATAGATTTGTTTTAATCGGAAATAATGAGGTACTCGTGAAAAAACAGCAAGTGGGGTGTGTGCGCGGCGTTCAGCTAGATTTGTGAAACCTTCGCTTTTTAAGGATGTATTGTAGGAACTTTCATACATATGGAATCTGGAGATGTGGGCCTATTATTCATTAGAATTTTTCATTAAAACACAAATCAATATCTCCTGATACGTTGTGGACCCATGTTAATGGATGAAAGCAAGATATTACAGACGAGTTTACCTCACCACAAGCAGCAGTTTGTGAACACCGCTGTAAAGAGCGGATATGCAAGCTAGATAAATTACAAGGTGCGATCGGAAAGTTTCAAGACTGCGCCTATAAAAACTTGTACACTTATCTCAGGTATTAAATTCATCCATCACCCTCGAAGGAGTTCCCCTGGGAGTGAACACAACGATCCCAGCGCCGCTGCCAAGTCTGGAAGCATCCCTGGAAATATTTCTTTGTCAGCCTGTCAAGCACCATCTGCGATTCTGCCTGAATCTCTTGCCAAAGACTCGCCAAAACGGCTATGGAAACCTATGAAATGCTAAAGCAAGCATTTGGGGAGTCCGCAATGGGTCGTGCACAAACTTTTGTGTGGCATTCACGTTTTAAAAATGGCCGAACCTCTGTCGATGATGACGAGCGTTCTGGACGACCATCTTCGAGCACAACGCCCGAAAATGTTA
This sequence comes from Zootermopsis nevadensis, assembly GCF_977971745.1. Taxonomy (NCBI): domain Eukaryota; kingdom Metazoa; phylum Arthropoda; class Insecta; order Blattodea; family Termopsidae; genus Zootermopsis; species Zootermopsis nevadensis. The sequence continues at coordinate 4,482,997 of NW_028259153.1, read as the reverse complement.
CGAAGATTCGGCAGGCCATTCACGAAGATCGACGTCGTACCATCAACGACTTGTGCGACATTGTTGGGATAGGCTATGGGACCTGTCAGCTGATTCTAAAGGAAGAACTCCACATGCGACGCATCATGACAACTCGCCAGCGCACACCGCCCTCAAAGTTCGGCAGTTTTTGGCCTCAAACACCACGGCCGTCATCCCGCACCCTCCTTATTCGCCGTGTGACTTCTTCCTCTTCCCAAAGATGAAAATTCAGCTAAAGGGAAGGAGATTTGAGACGATAGAAGAGATTCAGGCAGAATCGCAGATGGTGCTTGACAGGCTGACAAAGAAAGATTTCCAGGGATGCTTCCAGGCTTGGCAGCGGCGCTGGGATCGTTGTGTTCACTCCCAGGGGAACTACTTCGAGGGTGATGGATGAATTTAATACCTGAGATAAGTGTACGGGTTTTTATACACGCAGTCTTGAAACTTTCCGATCGCACCTCGTATGTCCTTTTTTTTTAATTTTTATTGGTAAACATTAAATCGAATATTTACAGATAATTTGTTAAACGAAAGTAAAAATTTGTCTAATATTTACATCGTATTATTTTGAAAAAGTGACACCTGCTGTAAGTAACATTTCTAGGCGCTGGCTTCTCATCGTGGAGAAAAGGGTTCATTCCCGAGTGAGATTCGTGATTGACGAAGTGGCAATGAAAAACTTTCTTCAGTCTATCCGTGTTAATTACTAATTATTCCGGCATTTCTTATCCTCACCTACCACCGCCCCATTACGTGTACGAAAGCCCTCACCAAGGAGCACATTATCATGCCCTGGGTCGTAGGTGCTAGGCTTCATCCCTGACCCGACATCGGCTGGTCATGGAATGGACTTAAAGTTAGTTTCGTTCAGAATATTATTGTCTTCTAGGATATTGCTCCGTGTAGTCTGGAGTCACTTTCCACCAGATTACTCAGTGAAATAACCCAGAGAACCTAAAGTTACGTGCAGTTTAGTTTAAATTTTATTCTGACATTTCTAAATGTTAAAATCGGACATGTAAACGTGACGTTCTGTTACTTAAAGTCAACGATAATGAATAAGCTAAACGAAAAGGGATAAAATAGATAGGAAAAGAGAAATACAGAAGAGAGACTGACGATAAAATGTCAGAAAAAGGAAGGTAATATGCTACACCGAAGAAGAAGGAAGGATTGATAACAAACGAAGTGAAAAATGTAATATTTAAGGTTTTAACAGCGGTGAGTATGAAGATTTCTGTCTTCTGGGTTGTTACGCTGTGTAGTCTGGTCGATGTTAACCAACGTTTCAGAGGTCATACTGCCTCCATCATCAGGGCGATGAATGAGTATGAAGATTTCTGTCTTCTGGGTTGTTGCGTGGTGTAGTCTGGTCGATATTAACCAACGTTTCAGAGGTCATACTGCCTCCGTCATCAGAGTATGAAGATTTCTGTCTTCTGTGTTGTTGCGCTGTGTAGTCTGGTCGATGTTAACCAACGTTTCAGAGGTCATACTGCCTCCGTCATCAGAGTATGAAGATTTCTGTCTTCTGTGTTGTTGCGCTGTGTAGTCTGGTCGATGTTAACCAACGTTTCAGAGGTCATACTGCCTCCGTCATCAGAGTATGAAGATTTCTGTCTTCTGTGTTGTTGCGCTGTGTAGTCTGGTCGATGTTAACCAACGTTTCAGAGGTCATACTGCCTCCGTCATCAGAGTATGAAGATTTCTGTCTTCTGTGTTGTTGCGCTGTGTAGTCTGGTCGATGTTAACCAACGTTTCAGAGGTCATACTGCCTCCGTCATCAGAGTATGAAGATTTCCGTCTTCTGGGTTGTTGCGCTGTGTAGTCTGGTCGATTTTAACCAAACTTTCGGAGGTCATACTGCCTCCGTCATCAGGGTTATGAGTATGAAGATTTCTGTCTTCTGGGTTGTTGCGCTGTGTAGTCTGGTCGATTTTAACCAAACTTTCGGAGGTCATACTGCCTCCGTCATCAGGGTTATGAGTATGAAGATTTCTGTCTTCTGGGTTGTTGCGCTGTGTAGTCTGGTCGATTTTAACCAAACTTTCGGAGGTCATACTGCCTCCGTCATCAGGGTTATGAGTATGAAGATTTCTGTCTTCTGGGTTGTTGCGCTGTGTAGTCTGGTCGATTTTAACCAAACTTTCGGAGGTCATACTGCCTCCGTCATCAGGGTTATGAGTATGAAGATTTCTGTCTTCTGGGTTGTTGCGCTGTGTAGTCTGGTCGATTTTAACCAAACTTTCGGAGGTCATACTGCCTCCGTCATCAGGGTTATGAGTATGAAGATTTCTGTCTTCTGGGTTGTTGCGCTGTGTAGTCTGGTCGATTTTAACCAAACTTTCGGAGGTCATACTGCCTCCGTCATCAGGGTTATGAGTATGAAGATTTCTGTCTTCTGGGTTGTTGCGCTGTGTAGTCTGGTCGATGTTTACCAACGTTTCAGGGGTCAGACTGCCTCCGTCATCAGGGTTATGAGTATGAAGATTTCTGTCTTCTGGGTTGTTGCGCTGTGTAGTCTGGTCGATGTTAACCAACGTTTCAGAGGTCATACTGCCTCCGTCATCAGAGTATGAAGATTTCCGTCTTCTGGGTTGTTGCGCTGTGTAGTCTGGTCGATTTTAACCAAACTTTCGGAGGTCATACTGCCTCCGTCATCAGGGTTATGAGTATGAAGATTTCTGTCTTCTGGGTTTTTGCGCTGTGTAGTCTGGTCGATGTTTACCAACGTTTCAGAGGTCATACTGCCTCCATCATCAGGGCGATGAGTATGAAGATTTCTGTCTTCTGGGTTGTTGCGCTGTGTAGTCTGGTCGATGTTAACCAACGTTTCAGAGGTCATACTGCCTCCATCATCAGGGCGATGAGTATGAAGATTTCTGTCTTCTGGGTTGTTGCGCTGTGTAGTCTGGTCGATGTTTACCAACGTTTCAGAGGTCATACTGCCTCCATCATCAGGGCGATGAGTATGAAGATTTCTGTCTTCTGGGTTGTTGCGCTGTGTAGTCTGGTCGATGTTAACCAACGTTTCAGAGGTCATACTGCCTCCGTCATCAGAGTATGAAGATTTCCGTCTTCTGGGTTGTTGCGCTGTGTAGTCTGGTCGATTTTAACCAAACTTTCGGAGGTCATACTGCCTCCGTCATCAGGGTTATGAGTATGAAGATTTCTGTCTTCTGGGTTGTTGCGCTGTGTAGTCTGGTCGATTTTAACCAAACTTTCGGAGGTCATACTGCCTCCGTCATCAGGGTTATGAGTATGAAGATTTCTGTCTTCTGGGTTGTTGCGCTGTGTAGTCTGGTCGATTTTAACCAAACTTTCGGAGGTCATACTGCCTCCGTCATCAGGGTTATGAGTATGAAGATTTCTGTCTTCTGGGTTGTTGCGCTGTGTAGTCTGGTCGATGTTTACCAACGTTTCAGGGGTCAGACTGCCTCCGTCATCAGGGTTATGAGTATGAAGATTTCTGTCTTCTGGGTTGTTGCGCTGTGTAGTCTGGTCGATGTTAACCAACGTTTCAGAGGTCATACTGCCTCCGTCATCAGAGTATGAAGATTTCCGTCTTCTGGGTTGTTGCGCTGTGTAGTCTGGTCGATTTTAACCAAACTTTCGGAGGTCATACTGCCTCCGTCATCAGGGTTATGAGTATGAAGATTTCTGCCTTCTGGGTTGTTGCGCTGTGTAGTCTGGTAGATGTTAACCAACGTTTCAGAGGTCATACTGCCACCATCATCAGGGCGATGAAGATTTCTGTCTTCTGGGTTGTTGCGCTGTGTAGTCTGGTCGATGTTAACCAACGTTTCAGAGGTCATACTGCCTCCGTCATCAGGGTTATGAGTATGAAGATTTCTGTCTTCTGGGTTGTTGCGCTGTGTAGTCTGGTCGATGTTTACCAACGTTTCAGGGGTCAGACTGCCTCCGTCATCAGGGCGATGAGTATGAAGATTTCTGTCTTCTGGGTTGTTGCGCTGTGTAGTCTGGTCGATCGCCCTGATGACGGAGGCAGTATGACCTCTGAAACGTTGGTTAACATCGACCAGACTACACAGCGCAACAACCCAGAAGACAGAAATCTTCATACTCTGATGATGGAGGCAGTATGACCTCTGAAACGTTGGTTAACATCGACCAGACTACACAGCGCAACAACCCAGAAGACAGAAATCTTCATACTCATCGCCCTGATGATGGAGGCAGTATGACCTCTGAAACGTTGGTAAACATCGACCAGACTACACAGCGCAAAAACCCAGAAGACAGAAATCTTCATACTCATCGCCCTGATGATGGAGGCAGTATGACCTCTGAAACGTTGGTTAACATCGACCAGACTACACAGCGCAACAACCCAGAAGACAGAAATCTTCATACTCATCGCCCTGATGATGGAGGCAGTATGACCTCTGAAACGTTGGTAAACATCGACCAGACTACACAGCGCAACAACCCAGAAGACGGAAATCTTCATACTCATCGCCCTGATGATGGAGGCAGTATGACCTCTGAAACGTTGGTAAACATCGACCAGACTACACAGCGCAAAAACCCAGAAGACAGAAATCTTCATACTCATCGCCCTGATGATGGAGGCAGTATGACCTCTGAAACGTTGGTTAACATCGACCAGACTACACAGCGCAACAACCCAGAAGACAGAAATCTTCATACTCTCCGCCCTGATGACGGAGGCAGTATGACCTCTGAAACGTCGGTAAACATCTACCAGACTACACAGCGCAATAGCCCAGAAGACAGAAATCTTCATACTCATCGCCCTGATGACGGAGGCAGTATGACCTCTGAACCGTTGGTAAACATCTACCAGACTACACAGCGCAACAACCCAGAAGACAGAAATCTTCATACTCTGATGACGGAGGCAGTATGACCTCTGAAACGTTGGTTAACATCGACCAGACTACACAGCGCAACAACCCAGAAGACAGAAATCTTCATACTCTCCGCCCTGATGACGGAGGCAGTATGACCTCTGAAACGTCGGTAAACATCTACCAGACTACACAGCGCAATAGCCCAGAAGACAGAAATCTTCATACTCATCGCCCTGATGACGGAGGCAGTATGACCTCTGAACCGTTGGTAAACATCTACCAGACTACACAGCGCAACAACCCAGAAGACAGAAATCTTCATACTCTGATGACGGAGGCAGTATGACCTCTGAAACGTTGGTTAACATCTACCAGACTACACAGCGCAACAACCCAGAAGACAGAAATCTTCATCGCCCTGATGATGGAGGCAGTATGACCTCTGAAACGTTGGTTAACATCTACCAGACTACACAGCGCAACAACCCAGAAGACAGAAATCTTCATACTCTGATGACGGAGGCAGTATGACCTCCGAAACGTTGGTAAACATCAACCAGACTACACAGCGAAACAACCCAGAAGACAGAAATCTTTATACTCTGATGACGGAGGCAGTATGACCTCCGAAACGTTGGTAAACATCAACCAGACTACACAGCGAAACAACCCAGAAGACAGAAATCTTCAAACGAAGTGAAAAAGAATAATTGAAGCACTGCACACTGTTACAAATGTACAGAATAAACTATAAAAAGATTCATCTCCGAAAACAGTGCGCGAGCTGAATTATTTTGTTAGTTTTCCTCCCAGATATTTGGGCTCTGTGTTCTGAGGTAAGTCGTTCATCCACGGTCGCCTAGTGTTCAGTAAAAAGACGGGGGAGTGGCCAGTTTTCCTATTGGAGCCCTAGAGCTACCTGGAGTGATGTCTGGATGACCTGCTTTTCTATGCCATGGTTCAGCCTGTGTACTTTATACAGACTGACGATAGCATCAGAACATTAATCTCAGGAGCTGAGTCGGGGGGGGGGGGGGGGTGGAGGCGAGGTTTTCAGCGAACAGAAACTTTGAAGTGTTCCATTTTAGTGTTTTGTCTGTTTCATAGCGGGAGTATATATTTGGGCATAATCTTATTCATGATTCTTTATGAGAAATAGAACAGCGGATTGCAATAACTGCTCTCATTCACAAATTAACTTGTTTTCGAAGTTTGTGGGAGTAGACAAGGCAAATTAATGCTGTTAGAAACTTAACAATGTTAATATAATCGCTGGAATTACTTTCGCTATATTAAATAATGTTTGATGAAACCATTTGTCAAGAATGCGGTTTACTAGACGAGATATTGTCGATTTGTTCAGCGGTAAATATATTGCTAAACTCAATATGACAATTTAAACAAGAATGAGATGCGAAGTGCTGTTCTACAATGAACAATCTTCTTTTACGTGTGAAAAAGACATCCTCGCACTCAGACTGTTGAGAGAAAACTGACGAACTGGTTAGAGTAGACCGAAACATGACCGTTGCCTGCGTGGGATATTGTGTGTTTATTAATTCAATCGAATTGTGTTGAACTGCTACCATCAATAAATATTTTAATATTAAATTAATGAGATGATAATGATGAGTTCCAACACAACATTACTTCTAGACGGACCTCCTCCACTCTTCATATCTGACCGATTATAAAAAACCACTACAAACATTTCACCCACGCAAGATCACGCTATACGCGACATACATTTACGTAAACAACATTGAATGTGATAACAAAGTACAATTGATCTAGAAGAGGATAACTTTACGATATTTAATGGACATCTGACGAAGGATTGCATTTAGAATATTACATTTGAATTTATATCGATTATACACCTGAAGATGGTTCATTGAAAACCGAAACATGTCGTGAAAAAGATGATGCTCTAATTGTAAATCGAAAATTTCGATAGAAAGAGCATCATTTTAATATATTTTAAATATTAAATGTTAATTGTAGTAATAATATTTTAATATTTAATAAAATATTTTATTGTGATTATTTTTTTATTTAGTGTTCTGTCTGATGACAGGTCCATATGAACAGGATCCTTCCATCCTTTTCTCGGACTGGGACCTGTTCATATACGTTCTTGGCAGATGATCCAGAAGTGGTTTGCCATTGCCTTCTTCTGTGTGTGAATGGATTAATTGTTGGGATGCCACGGAGAAACCGGGGAAGCCCCCGGAGGAAAACTCCGTGTTGCCTAGACCACGGCCTTGCCCAATACAAGTTAGACAAGTTAGACAAGTTAGAGTGATTAGACGGTTAAAATTAAACAATTAAATTAATGTAACTGTTAATATTAAAATTTGGTATGAGGTGTGAAATGGATTCAGCTGATAAAACATGTGATCTAACTGAAGGATCTTTTCAATACGATAATAAACTGTAGGGTTCTATAAAAGTTTTTGAGTCTCTTGTCTACCTGAGCTGGCTACATTTGATAAAGTTAGAAAAGTGTGATTAAGAAGTCTGATTTACTTTGTGCCTATAATTCACACCACAAGTTAGAATTCTCGTAAAACAATTAGGTTTCTACCGGCGTTAAAGATCTTGTGGAATCGATTTCAATCGAGCTGACTTTACTGCAATACAAGCGGCTAATTGCCCTCAACTGGATCTCATGTGGCTTTTGATTACATAAACAATTAGTGGGAAGCCTTTAGTAACACAAAGACGAACAAAGGCTTGATGTGGAAATTCTAGTACGTACCGCCGACCGTGGGATCATGTCGGCTTTCCTTACACGACTTAACATTTAGAAAATGGTACGTTCTTTTATTATTGTTTTTTTTTCTCCTAAAGTGGATTGCCTCACGCTACCGGTTGGGCAGGCCGAGATGCTGGAAACAAAGAAGATCTCTTTTAGTCTGATGCAAACGTCCCGTCTCAATGGCCACTTGATTCTCTCGCTTTTGGCTGCAACTCTTCAGAACTCTCAAGTCCAGTAAATCGCCTCTCCTTTCGATTGCACTGACGAGAAGCTGTCGGAACTACTCATAATTCTATTTCATTCTGCCATGTTATCTTTTATATTCCGTTAACCAGTTCCCCTTCATTACGTGATCACCGTTCAATTAGTAATCCTGTGTTATAGCCTGCATCAGGGTGATTCAATCGTTTTCCCAAGGGCCAAGATTAGTTTTCTTGTTCAAACCAAGGGGAAAAAAGCTCCTGGCATTATTTATCAAAACCAATAAATAATTTTCTTAGTTTTAACAATACTTCTTCCGAAGTGACAAATAACAATAGTAGGGCCTACATGCTCAAATATAAATTTTATTCACGCATTAGCATAGACAAACATTACATATATTTATTTTTCCAGTCTATACACAAAACTTGTTTTAAAATAATGTTGTTTAAAATTATTTATAACATTTACAATATAAATTGCATTATGTTATATTTTATGGCGCTTTTCTGTGTCGTATAATATTACATCTATCACAGCGCTTTTGATTTCGACGACATGTTTCGATGTTTACCACATCATCATCAGGCTTATCAATTCATATATTTTTAAAAACTATTGTACATTTGTGCATTGCGTTTATTGATTTTTAATTTTCAGTCTTCATCTTGATTTGGAGTATGCATTTTGATGTTCATTATCAGGTTGTATTGTGATGTGTCGGACGTCTGATATCCACAGACGATAAACTGCAATCAATAAACGCAATGCACAAATGTACAATAGTTTTTAAAAATATATGAATTGATAAGCCTGATGATGATGTGGTAAACATCGAAACATGTCGTCGAAATCAAAGCGCTGTGATAGATGTAATATTGTACGACACAGAAAAGCGCCATAAAATATAACATAATGCAATTTATATTGTAAATGTTATAAATAATTTTAAACAACATTATTTTAAAACAAGTTTTGTGTATAGACTGGAAAAATAAATATATGTATTGATATAACACAAACATGACGCAATTAAGATATAAATTGAATAGACAAACATATAATTTCAAATTTACTTCAATGGCATTTTATATCTGACACAATTATTACCTAAAAACTCATTTTACGACGGCGTTTTAATGTAAATTATATGTATTTAAAGTAGCAGACGAGATTAAAATCACATTTTTTAAAACAATATTCTTCGTAATAAAAAAATAAAGTGTTTTAGTAAATAGTAATAAACTAACAAACAATTTTGTGGGCCCGGTTACAAGTAGTCGCGGGCAAAATGTGGCCAGCTGGACTGCATGACTGAACAGTGAACATTTTAGTCTCACAAACTGAGAGTGAACGTCATGGCAGATTTCGGTTGTGCATGTTTAGTGTTCTGAAGCAAACATCACCTTTTTCGGTACTGTCAAATGTCCCAGAAATTTTTAAGTAATAATCAGGCTAACTTTAATCCTAAAAATTCAGCCTACATTCTAGTCCACATTATTTCTGAACGTCCATAATAATATTGTAAATATCAAGCATACCCAAATTACTTCAAAACTATTGTCTAACCAAGATCGTTAACCCAGCGTTAGAATCAGTCAGTATGTTCGTCCATCAAATAACAGCAGCTTTAAAGTTACTGAACCGGTTTCATTAAAACATTCTGTTATAAAAAAACACTAAATGTTATAGATCCGTTTTAATTATTGTTTACACTTGTTAATTTTCATGCCTTTATAATAATAAGCTCCATAATTTTAGTTTATTTATTATATTTAAGACTTAACCCAGGCTAAAGAGTTTCCATGTCATTTGTAACTGGGACAAGAAACCACAGTTCATTTCGAATGAAGTCGGAGAAGATACTGACGACAAGACCATGAGTGGACGGCACACCGGATGTCCTTGTCAGGTCATGATGACCCGGACCTCAGAGTCGCCTCCACCCCATAAATCACGATCGATAAATCAACCTTACAGTCCACTGCTCCCCCCCAACCTATTTCTTTGTTTGCGTGACATAGGCATTATCAATGGGATCAATGGCTGGATTGATGAACATGATCTAGCTCCCCTTAAATAATAATAATAATAATAAAGTTATTCACTTGAAAGATTAAGTTCAGACTCTGAGAAACTGTGCTGCCTAATCTTAGGTTCTTGCCAAGTGACGAAATAGTTACGAACGGATTAGTCCCTGGTGATGGACGTAGAGGCAGTCCTCGAAACTTTGGATACTGATTCTAGTAGGAGGTGCGATCGGAAAGTTTCAAGACTGCGCCTATAAAAACCCGTACACTTATCTCAGGTATTAAATTCATCCATCACCCTCGAAGTAGTTACCCTGGGAGTGAACACAACGATCCCAGCGCCGCTGCCAAGCCTGGAAGCATCCCTGGAAATCTTTCTTTGTCAGCCTGTCAAGCACCATCTGCGATTCTGCCTGAATCTCTTCTATCGTCTCAAATCTCCTTCCCTTTAGCTGAATTTTCATCTTTGGGAAGAGGAAGAAGTCACACGGAGCTTAGAAAGGAAGTTGGGGTCGGTTCTTGCAAGATCTTTGAGCTCCTGACAAACGAGAAGTCGATTCTGCTTCTGGTCCTCAGACAGGATGCGTCGCATGTGGAGTTCTTCCTTTAGAATCAGCTGACAGGTCCCATAGCCTATCCCAACAATGTCGCACAAGTCGTTGATGGTACGACGTCGATCTTCGTGAATGGCCTGCCGAATCTTCGTAACATTTTCGGGCGTTGTGCTCGAAGATGGTCGTCCAGAACGCTCGTCATCATCGACAGAGGTTCGGCCATTTTTAAAACGTGAATGCCACACAAAAGTTTGTGCACGACCCATTGCGGACTCCCCAAATGCTTGCTTTAGCATTTCATAGGTTTCCGTAGCCGTTTTGGCGAGTCTTTGGCAAAATTTGATGCACACGCCATTCCGAAATCGCAGGAGGGTCGGTGTAATGCACTACCAAAACGCCCGTAACTAAGAAACAAATGCTAATTCGATGATGCCGGCTGGCACACTGATTCACTATGAATGTAGGCCGCACCCCCTAGCGGCAGAAGCTCGTACTACATCCGGTTCGCCCTCTATTGACACAGTCTTGAAACTTTCCGATCGCACCTCGTAAATAGCTAGAGTAGACTTCAGTGCTGATTATAGACTGGTTTATTCTCTGCCTATGCACCCTATACTATAAGCGAAGTTGCATAAACTTGGAAAAGCTTTTAGAAATCTGTTTCCTAGGAAACCGAGTGTGTGAAGTTTTGCTTTCTGAGATGTAGCCAAATTCTTATGAATTTTTTCTACACTAAGTATTTTTAAAATGTCCTGTACGAGAAGGACTATCATGTAAAGCTGAGAGACTACGACGAAAAATGCAATCTTTCAAAATTATTTGATTTCTATCAATGTAGGCTATTTGTAACACGTGCTTCTTGAAACCACACTTCACATATAACTTAAAATTAAATTGGTTCTTGCAGTCTGTGCATTGACTACATTTCACCGAACATCACTGACAATTCTTGCTAGGTACTAAGGAGGTACCAGGATCGAATATCAATTAGGAAAGCTTCCATCCTGACTAAGCTTCTTCGTTGTTTTCCTCATTCCCTCCAAGAAAACACTAGGATAGTATAGTCTAAACTATTAAAAATGCTGTTTAATAAATCATAATTCCCATTAAACTCACTCGCTGTTATTTTTCACCAATCTAGACACTTTATGCTGAAGAATATTTTCTGTTGTTTTGTTTACAGGTTCTCTAACGTCATTTTGGCCACGGGTCATCATAAGACATTGCCAATTGTTTCAGAAGTTGGCACACAAGAAAACACGTAGACACACACGGAAATTAGGCCTATATATTATACTACTTTCTTGTAAATAAAATATTGTGTCTCATTGCTTTGTTGTGTCTTTATGTCTTTTTGTCTTACTGTTTTGTTGTGTCTCATTGTTCTGTTGTTTCTTATTGTTTTTGTTGTCTTATATTTTTTTTGTGTCTTATTGTTTTGTTCTGCCTCATTGTTCTGTTGTTTCTTATTGTTTTTGTTATCTTATGTTTTGTTGTGTCTTATTGTAGGACCACTGCCACCGGGTAAAAACCCATTTGCAGTCAAATAAATAATAATAATAAATATTGAAATAAAATAAAAATAAGTTTAAGTAAAATCATCTTTTTATCAAGCAACCTTAGAAGCATCGAAAGCAAGATATATAGCACTACATACAAGCCTAGCTACCTAAAAAATTATTAAAATTTTAAAAATTCATTCATTTAGGTATGAATTGGTATAGGGTATCATAACGGCTGATGAAAGTTGTGATGGGCGTGAGGGTAACAGCAGCTCACTGTTCGTGCGACTTTGCTTATGAAACTAACTACTTAGAGAAGAACAATGTAGTCTAGGAGAAACAATTTCATGACGATAAAATCTACGAAATTCTTATAGGGTCATAGTTTCTTCTTTGTATTCCACCATTGTTTACAGCATCAAAGTATTTTGTAGCCAAGACCAAGCATGTAAAAATTACACCCCTTTTCGATGGTTTATAAGACGCGACTGAGTTCCCGAATTATACGCAATGTGTGTTCCCAAATGTCCCAGTTTTAAAAATGTTAAAATTGCCATTTCATACCAAATACCTCTGGATTCAGTTAAATAGCGCGTATAAATGGGTTTATGTGGAATTCACGTTTGTGTGTGCTTATGAAAATAAAAAGGAACGGAAATCGTATCGTAAATTTCAGCGTGGAGTTAGTAAAATCATGCAGGTGTGGTTTTCTAAGCCCATGTCATGTTCCCCGGAACACTTACCTCCTTCTTAAGCAGCCCTTAGTAGACGCTGTGTTGGTCTGGACTATTAGTGCATAGCCACAGTTTTGGTTGGAAATTTATATACAAAGATCAAAGTCGACTTAAGATGACTATTTATAAACGAGTCTTAATAATACAATTTATTATTAGACTATAGGTGTGGATGTTATTGGACAGAGTTCAGGAAAATATTCAATGGCATGTTGACGGAGTTGATCTTTTGGGGATCTTGTAGGGATTTCAGCCATTAACGCCTGCTTATATCCAAATGCTCATTTTAGATGGAATTTCATAGATCCTGATTCTTCATTCATTCATTATCCCGGATAAGAGGATAGGCGTGCTCCTTAACCTCAACATATGTTGCAATCGATACTCTCCCATATCGCGGATTATCATTGGAAATCGGCCACCCTCTTTGAATATTTTCACCCATTCATAAACGTTTCTCTGGTTAATACATTTATTGCATAGTGAACACTGAACTGAAATTCTTTCACGATCTCTGACCACACATTCGGGTCATACATTCTTGTCATTATTTACTGAAGTCAATCAGATGGAACAGCCATGTTATATGTGGCACAGTGTCGTTACTATCAAAAGCAATCACTTTTGAAACCAGTTATTTTCAGTTAGGGAAAATTCATACTTTTAATCACCCATTTTAAGAGCTACCTACATCACTTCTAAAGCGGTTAATATAAAAAGGCGTATAATATTTTACTGTAGCTCACTACTTAGTACAAGACATAATTTTTGACTGAAATAAATTATTTCTAAACAAAAGCTGAGAAACTTTCACAAAATTTAGGCACATATGGTTAACAAATAAAAAGTCAACAACTTTGTCATTTGAATAATTTTTTTTGTGGATATTATCCATCGTCTAGTAAATATAAAACGTAAAACGACGTTTCGGAGATGGGACTCTATCTCCGTCTTCAGGTTCCTATACAGTTGGGCCCACTAGATAGAGCTAATCCCATCTCCGAAACGTCGTTTTACGTTTTATATTTACAAGACGATGGATAATATCCAAAACTTTTTTTATTCAAATGACTCTTCACCATCGTCAAGAAGTTTTAGATTTGATATATCAACAACTTTGATTTAAACTGGAATTTACTCTAATTCGAATTTGGTTTTAACTGTTACACGGAAATATCTTTATGAAGGAACACAAAGATGAGGTCTGAGGGACTTAAAGTAAGGACTAGCACAATTCTTCGACATAAACAAAACGCAGATGATTGGAAGATTATGCAGTGTAAGGAAGACGCTAGAGAAAAGTGAAGTTTAATTTTTCATTTTCCTCTCCCTTCAAAGTTTATATTGTTAATTTTATCATCAGTTTCAAAAGAAGACTACCAAGAATCAAAAGAGAAAGGGTGAACGGGTCGTTGATCATTGTTGGTGTGTCCCTTCTCTGGTTATTGTAGTTGTTGTTGCTGTAACAGTGAGGAACAAGGGACGAGCATTGTCTGTTTGACTTGACAACGGCCAAGAAGTCATGAGTCATTACCGACGCATTCAAAACACTTTTAAATAAAAAAAAAGCTCCCCTCTTACGAAAACTGCTCATTATGTTCCTGTGTGACCTTATCAGAGCATGGGTGGCACATCCGTGTACGCTCTGTTTATCAGATAGACGAATTGTCATAAAATTTAAATTTCTTAAAATTAGCAATTAATTATCTTCATCGACACATTTCTCAGCTGGTCAATATATTACACATTTTTTATAGTACTCATTCAAATGTTCCCAACTGTCAGCCACTGGATCATATTTCAAGTAAGTTAGCTCCTATATATATCTTTACACCACATTTGTTTAAGATTCATCTCAATTTTATCTTTACATTTAAGAGTATTTAAATAAATGTGTTCATAAATATGTCATATTTTGGAAATGGGGTTATTACATTGAGGGTTACAAATAATAATAAGTTTAGGAATTATATGTGTTAATTTGCCTGGAGGGACTGAAGAAATCCACGAAGAAACGGGGTCAGTACCTTGACCTCAAGACAGAGATTTTAACCCGGAAAATGTCAAACGGGAAGCAGGAGTGCCAATCACTCGGACGTGACGTCCAACTTAATCACTCTGTTCCAGTTCACATCCTGCTGTAGTCTTACGTTGGTAATTTATATTGTATATGAAGAGTCCTTAAATTAAAATAAATATTTCCTCTCAAATTTCTCTTTTGAGTAATAACATTTGATTCATGTGCAGAATTTCAGTAATTAGGAATAAATTTATAATCTGATGAGATATTATGGAATCATAAGAAAACAAGAAAATGTATCTAATTGATGTTAAGCTAGAATTGCATTTTAAGACAGCTTGGAAGGAAAAGTAACAACCAAAGGAGTGTTTTAAACCGTATCTGAAGAAGGTAATTTACGTGAATTGTAATTTAAGATTTCAGTCCATACCACAAATAAAACACAATACTTTACCAGTACAAAGATAAATTGGTTAATGTTGATTAACGAAAAAAAATAATTGTTTACGCAAGTAATCATACGAAATCCAAAAATACAAAATGCCTCGTTACTGATTGTTAAAGTAGATAGATCATGTAGTTCCCAACGGGCTTTAAATTGTTAGACCAACAAGTAAACTGCCTTAAACAAATTCGAAGTTCACTTCGATTAAAAAAATGACAGGGCAGAGAGTACGCCTAGTTTAAAGTGAGAACGAATTCATCTCGTAATCTTTTGTTATTCTTCTATGGGTATTTTACATCTGTACAGGTTTCACTTTGAAAGTGAAGTATCGGTACAAATAATATGGGTTTTAAAGTCTGTGCTGTAAGTAGCTTTTCTGCAAAATAAGTCGTATTTTCCTTGTTTTTTTGAAAGTAATTTAGAGGACACGTCAATTCTTCTTTGCTTTTGGTGCATCAAGACGCCGAGCGTCTATCAACTTACCGACGCCCGCTTGTCGTCTCTCACTAGTCATACCGAGAACTAAAAAAAAACCTCTTTTTCTGTTTCCCACAGCCTCCTCCACACAACGGTCTATTTTGTTGCCTGTTATCAACATCTGAACGCGTTCTTTTTTAATATCTGTCAAATGCACACGAAAATTTAAACAGCATGGGAACCGCATTGTTAGGTCTTCAAACCTGTCCCAAGAGAGAAGGAAGGGACTGAGAGGGTGTAGGAGGGACTCGACTGTACTAGTCGGCGCGCAGAGAAAGCGAGACAGTGGCTTCTTGAACTGTCTAATCCTACCTTTCATTAATATTAATTACAGTTCGTCTGTAACTTTTGGCGGACAACACAGGTTGAAATTAATCGGGAATGAAGTGATTAAATTTTGAAGAATGAAACACATCGACAGATGGGTATTGATAGCAACATATTAACTCAGAAAACTTAAAGGACGAAGGTCACCTGGGAGACGTGGTGTAACTAAGTAGAGGGAAGGATAATATTAAAAACGATTTTTGAGAAACATGATGTGAAAAAGTCGATTGGATTCAACCGCCTCAGAAGAGGTCCTTGTGGCGGGTCTTTTTAAACACAGTAGAACTTAATACATTTTCGGGCTTCTTAAATGCGTGTAATTTCCATACTAACGAAATAAATAAATCATAAGCTTTTGAAGAAAGACTGTGTAAAATGGATTTATATTTAGTTATTATAACTCATAATTCCGCCACGGTGGTCTAGCGGTTAGAACGCTGGTCTTGTAATCCTGGGGTCTCGGGTTCGATTCCCGGCGGTGGCCGAATTTATAACTTGTGTTGGGCAAGGCCGTGGTCTAGGCAACACGGAGTTTTCCTCCGGGGGCTTCCCCGGTTTCTCCGTGGCATCCCAACAATTACTCCATTCACACACAGAAGAAGGCAATGGCAAACCACTTCTGGATCATCTGCCAAGAACGTATATGAACAGGTCCCAGTCCGAGAAAAGGATGGAAGGATCCTGTTCATATGGACCTGTCGTCAGACAGAACACCAAATAAATAAAATAAAACTCATAATTAAAACGAGTTTAATTTCTTTTTGAGGGGTCATGTTGATTACAGATAAGTATAGGGTAATTATCTGAAGAACGTTAATGTGGAATGTTTTCATGGTGGTCCAATGCTTATTGTGCTATAGCTATAAAGATTAAGTTTTTCAGTCGTTATACATCTAACTAGACTCGTTCTGGCAAGGTGAACCACGCCTTGTATTGCCATTCGACTGTCTGCGGCAACCGAACCGTTTGTCTTCATGTCCATTTGTCGCGCCGTTAAACAAACTAAATTGTTTACCAATAACTCCATGCTGGACAGAAAAGCTTCTAGTGTCTCAGCTATTCGATAAATTTCCCGTCTTGTATAAAGCAGATAAATACTGACAACCGAAACTCTGTTGTAAAATGTGGCAAAGCGGAAGTAATTGTACACCCATTAAGCTAGAGGACCGCCCCTCTTCGGCTGTCTGTAAGTGCTTATTCAATCGTTTATATTCACTGATAATCTCTACACTTAGTGGCCACGATTTGAGAACGCGCTAAGCTGTGATAAGAAGGGATCGACTTAATATGGAAGAGCCAAGTTATTCTGCCTGAGGTTTTTCGTGGTTCTTCTCAGTCATTCAGGTCACCACTTTTTAAATTTATTATCCGTTATTGGACAATGCATATTCTGAGTTATTGGAAGCACGTTAAGTGAATCAGGTCTAAACGAGCAATGAGCTGTGTGTCGGCTCCAATCTACAAATGTCAATACAATATCAAGTTAATTAGAACAAAATACATCTTTTGGAATTTCGGACATGCGAGAAAACAAGCGGTTCATCGTCTTATTACGTGCAGAATGCTGGAACTGTTACAAATTCCTTTGTGAAGGCGTCTTACTTCATAAGAATTTTCGTTGCGAGTTGAATATCAATACCTCTGACATGATTTAATGTGGGGTAAAAAGATCTTTAAAATAAATTGTAACATGATTTTGCTCTGGAATATAATCCAAAGAATAAGTAAGTTTGGGCTGATATTAGTCTATTTGAACTGATGATTATAGAGATGGAAATAAATACGAAAAATAATTAGGCAAAAATTTTCTTACAGGCTGATAAAGAACTAGGCGAAATTAAATGTAGATATATTTAACATATGCGCATGGCCGGTACCAACATAACTGCACTTAATAACTTGCTTCAGAATGTCTTGAAATTCAAGTCAGGCCCTTGGGGTAAATTTCAACAACTAGACAAATTTCACGACGAAATTAGGAGATGAATAAATTAAGGATATTCTGTAAGTATTCAGTTCGAAGAATTTAACACTATATTTCAAACATCATTTAACGTTCCTATCGAGTACTCGATTACATTGGAACTTCCAATGTAAACGAGTACTCGATAGGAACGTTAAATGATGTTTTAATCTTTTAACAATATTATATTTGTGATTGACGGCAAAAGTTTTTAATAAATATTTTTAATAATATATAATCACAATATGACGCATTTACAATATCTTACTATATTTCAAATCAAATGTGATCAGGTTAATTAAATTATCTTTGACAGTTGTTTTGTTTGAAGAACATGGTCTCTTACATTCACGGAAAACCATAATTTAGCTTATACTTATTTTAAGAGTAGTGCTCATGAAAATTTTTGGTAATAAGAAGGATGAAGAAAGCATAAGTGAGCAGTTAAAATTATTACATAAGAGCAGACATGGTGATTCATAGAGGTCACTTAGTACGATGGGTTTAGCATGTCACTGGCATGAAGAGACAATGAATTCATTACAGATTTAAACTAGAAATGCCCAGTTTGATACCAGATAAGAATATGGGACAGTAAGATTGAGACTTCTCTTAGAATGACAGTTAAAGTGGACAGAACTGGCTCGGGTTCTTATCCAATAGTGAGGTTGGTAGTAGCTGTGTTGAAAATTCGGACCCTGCTAGGACATCGAAGTTACAGGGGTTCATAGTTAACGTTGTTGCTATTTTTTGATTTTCAGACATTTCGAGAAAACGTAGCTTTATTTTTCTTAAAGATGAAATAATACGGTGTTATTACCTAAAAACTGAAAAAAAATTACGCTTATTGTTAAAACGAATAATTACTTATTTATGTTGTATTTATTTTTACTTATATTTGTATCAAATTTTTATTTATTTATAATTAATTTATTTGAATTTAGTATCTAATTTTATTTATTTTTGTTATTGATTATTCAATATACTTGCAATTTTAGATAAATAATATTGAACAGATAAGAGCAGTGATAAAATAAATCTGTCTTCAGGAAAAGACAGACAAAGTTTCTGACTTTTCGAATATCCAAAATGTCGACAGAATATTTTTAAATTTTTATCGTACAGCTGAAAATTACGGCTTTAAAATGACTGTAGATTGAAGCTGTTCACTCAGTTCTCCCTTTGTCGAGACTTTAGAATACGTGCAGCATTTCCGTCTCGCCTCATGGCATGACGATGACACATACAGACATCAGGCTAAATACGTATGATTTACAGCTGCGACTCTCCAATTCATATCTGTAGTGATCTTAGGAACCTCTGGAAAAATTTAAAAAAAAAAACTATTTGAAGAAATCAAGGCATCTTCGTTTAAAGTGTTACCTTACTCATTATTCATAAGTCTAATTTTTTCAAATTATAATTATGAAAATTTCTTTAGATGATGCAGCATCGTTAGATATCTTAAGAGTTATTCACAGCGGAGAAGATATTACTGCAGTTTTCTTGGTTCAATCACCGCGTGGATTTGTAGGTTGTTACCTAATTTGTGGATTAAGCTATGATCTGATAAATTCTTCTGAAACGATGGTAACCGCCTTCAAAATCACACGATTGACAACCCAGGAGTGAAATAAACCGAAAATAATTTCTTATGGGCTTCAGTGTCTTGATCCTGATTACGAGGGGCACTTTCCCTCTGCACGACCCAAAACATCGCTACTTCACTGCATGTACAAGTTGGTGAGACGAACTTCGTAAAGAAGTGTTTCCTGATACGAGGTGCGATCGGAAAGTTTCTAGACTGTGTCAATAGAGGGCGAACCGGAAGTAGGACGAGCTTCTGCCGCTAGGGGGTGCGGCCTACATTCATAGTGAATCAGTGTGTCAGCCGGCATCATCGAATTAGCATTTGTTTCTTAGTTACGGGCGTTTTGGTAGTGCATTACACCGACCCTCCTGCGATTTCGGAATGGCGTGTGCATCAAATTTTGCCAAAGACTCGCCAAAACGGCTACGGAAACCTATGAAATGCTAAAGCAAGCATTTGGGGAGTCCGCAATGGGTCGTGCACAAACTTTTGTGTGGCATTCACGTTTTAAAAATGGCCGAACCTCTGTCGATGATGACGAGCGTTCTGGACGACCATCTTCGAGCACAACGCCCGAAAATGTTACGAAGATTCGGCAGGCCATTCACGAAGATCGACGTCGTACCATCAACGACTTGTGCGACATTGTTGGGATAGGCTATGGGACCTGTCAGCTGATTCTAAAGGAAGAACTCCACATGCGACGCATCCTGTCTGAGGACCAGAAGCAGAATCGACTTCTCGTTTGTCAGGAGCTCAAAGATCTTGCAAGAACCGACCCCAACTTCCTTTCTAAGCTCCGTGTGACTTCTTCCTCTTCCCAAAGATGAAAATTCAGCTAAAGGGAAGGAGATTTGAGACGATAGAAGAGATTCAGGCAGAATCGCAGATGGTGCTTGACAGGCTGACAAAGAAAGATTTCCAGGGATGCTTCCTGGCTTGGCAGCGGCGCTGGGATCGTTGTGTTCACTCCCAGGGTAACTACTTCGAGGGTGATGGATGAATTTAATACCTGAGATAAGTGTACGGGTTTTTATAGGCGCAGTCTTGAAACTTTCCGATCGCACCTCGTAAGATGACGGTCACTCAGATGATCAAGAAATTCTCCGAATTTTAATGGACCCAGAAGACGGCCATCTTCATATTTGCAGCCGTGAGAAATTAAAATCCTACTGAATGGTTACAACTGCAGGGAGTCCACTAAATTTTTAGTAAATCCCAACTTAAATGTAAACTTTTTCCATCAGTGGTCTCAAGCAAAGACTATCCATGTTTATTCTTGTTTCATTACGTCTGTTGATTGGACTCACAATGCAAAACACGATTATTTTTTGCTAAATTGGAGATTAGGCAGTAAAATTTTTGCATCACAAGTTAAAAGAGAACTTGTGAGGGTGTATGGGGGGGAGAATCGCCTCCCTTAAGAAGTATCACCCCCGCCCCACTCCTGTTTGATTATGGAATCATTTTTTCTTCTTATTCTTATACTATTGGCGAAAGACGTTGAAAGAGAGAAAAAATGAAGGGAAGGAGGAAAAGAAGGGTGTATATAAGAATAGAAAATCTCAGAGAAAGAGAGAATATACGTATAAGTTGAAGTGTGTGAATTGAAGAGGCATCGGTAATGGAATTCTGTTGATGTGAGGACTAAATGAAGAGAAGTTTTCACACAAGTTTTGGTCCCACTGTTCAATGTCGTCAGCAAGAAGACGCAGCGTCTTTACTTTTACGGAAATTCTTGTTTTGGAACGAATCGCGTGTTGAAGAGCGGCCTCTGTCTGGAGACAAAGTGCGAGTCGTCGTCACCACCAGCAATTCGCTCCTTTATGACGTAGGAAGGCGCCCTTCCATGTTTTTCTTTTACCCTTAACGCGATCCATGCTTTGCTCAAGCTATTATGGAGACGAAGGTGGTTATTAAGATGGCCGGGTTGAGTGAATCGACACGTACTCAAAAGGTGTCACTTGTGTTCTTTATGTTTTATACAAGTAAACGTATGCGTTGACATTTTTTTTTATTTAGTGTTCTGTCTGACGACAGGTCCATATGAACAGGATCCTTCCATCCTTTTCTCGGACTGGGACCTGTTCATATACGTTCTTGGAAGATGATCCAGAAGTGGTTTGCCATTGCCTTCTTCTGTGTGTGAATGGAGTAATTGTTGGGATGCCACGGAGAAACCGGGGAAGCCCCCGGAGGAAACCTCCGTGATGCCTAGATCACGGCCTTGCCCAACACAAGTTATAAATGTTGGGCACCGCCGGGAATCGAACCCGAGACCCCCCAGGATTACAAGGCCAGCGTTCTAACCGCTAGACTATTTATTTATTTAGTGTTCTGTCTGACGACAGGTCCATATGAACAGGATCCTTCCATCCTTTTCTCGGACTGGGACCTGTTCATATACGTTCTTGGCAGATGATCCAGAAGTGGTTTGCCATTGCCTTCTTCTGTGTGTGAATGGAGTAATTGTTGGGATGCCACGGAGGAAAACTCCGTGTTGCCTAGACCACGGCCTTGCCCAACACAAGTTATAAATCTGAGCACCACCGGGAATTGAACCCGAAACCCCAGGATTACAAGGCATGTGTTCTGACAGCTAGACCACCGTGGCGGCTCTGCGCTGACATATTGTCAGAAAAATTAATTGACGGAATTAAAAAATAATAAATAATTTTGGCAGTATAATTAATTGAGAAATAAAAGGATAACATTAAGATTAAACATTTGAATTTTAATATTACCTGAATGATATTTATGAAGATGGTTATCTTCTGGATTCGTGATCGCCCTGATAATGAAGGCAGCAGGGACGTCTGAAACGTGGTAAACTTTTACCAGGCTACATGACGCAAAACCCAGAAGACCGCCATCTTATGACTCGCTGCCATGACAACAAAGAGAGAGATTTAAGATGAACGGCAAAAGAGTAGAAGCCAAAAGGGAAAATTATGGGAGAGCATATTATTATTAGAGTGTTCCCAGGCAATGCTCACTTGTCTTTCTGATAAGAACAGAATGAGAGATCAGACGTTAGGGTGCGATCACACCGAAGCTGACCTGATCAGATCAGTGACGAAGACAGAAACTGCATTCAACTCCAGTCAGGACGACCCGATACAAGTAACCCTGGACACACTCTGGTGCCGGATTTCTGCCGGAATGGACGTGTATTCGATTGCACTAATTGCAACAGTAACATGGAAACAGCGAAAAAGAAATGTACACTTTTCTTGGGTTCATCCTATAAACGAAAGAAGACATGAATTCCTTGTTTTCACACATTTTTACCCAGATTTGTTGCAAGATGAAGTATCCACAAATTATTTTAAAATAGGTTTCGAATCTTAACAAGTTTAGTTAGTCAGTTATGAAGCAAAATACGAATTACTATCCAGACACTAAGGTCGGGAAAAGAATTGTCATGTTTATCCGAAGTTATATATATATATATATATATATATATATATATATATATGCAGAAATAAGGAAAAAGTTAATTAACTATTAGCATTGTTAAATTTGCATTTTTGAAGTCCAAAAATATTTCACGAAATAATTTATCACGTATTTCCGTTGAAGGTTTAACACAAAATGTTTATAGCGCGAAGAACCACAGCTTCTGAAAACAGCGTTTAATTAATGTAGTGACATGTGTAGTGGCTTTCACCAAAAAAGTTTAATTTCTATTATAATGTTTTTTTAATATTCTTTGCTTAATATTTACAAAAAAAAGTTAGTGACCCATGTAATGCAACTTTAAAAATCAAACATTTTCGGCGAAGGCTGGCGACAAAGGTAAATTTGGTAAAGATAAGAAATTCGAAAAGTTAATACCCGCTTAATTTGAATCATAAGTATCGGAGCTATGTTGCGACAACACTGCAGATGGGACTGCCAGGAATAGTTATAGTATTAGGTTAGGTTAGTTTAGGTTAGGTTAGTTTAGGTTAGGTTAGGTTAGGTTAGGTTAGGTTAGGTTAGGTTAGGTTAGGTTAGGTCAGGTCAGGTCAGGTTCAATAAGAAACACCAAGTTTGGTTAATGGGATGATATATTCATCATTGGAAGAAACCTAAACGTCATCATCAAATTCAGAGCTGTCTTCTCTTAACAACGCGAGGTCTTTGAAGAATTTTGCTTACATATCAGTTTTCGTTCTTCATTTTTCTGAGAGATCACATATGTGGATGGATCTTCTAAATATGACATCTCGGAAGTAAATATAACATTCTCTTGGTTATTATCTTCAGAAGAGACCACATTAGGAATATTCCCACTGGACCTAAAAGTCACACAGCAGCGTAATTAATATCAGGGGTTTTCTGTCACATGTATCCAACGTATTACTTACTCTCCACCTTTAAAATGCACATCCAGAAACGACAGGAATGTAAAGAACGCCTATTTTGGTTCCAGAAATTTGCAGTTACTTAATTAGCACTCTTTTTTAAATTCGTCCAGAATTCTCAACAACCGCTGTGTGAAAATAAAATAAATAATACTCAACCTGCAGATGTAAAAGGTATAATGTTTATTGTAACCTACCTCTGTGTTAATTATTTCTGGTAAATGATCTCGGAAAGCGAAACTGAGTACATTTACCGCAATATTAGCCTGTTTCACTAAAATTTTTCATTTTGTTATGGTTAAGGATATGAACTCAAAGTAATTCAGTTTTAGAAAAAACTTGAAATTGTGATTTTCTGCAAAATACTGGTGCCGGCGTACTTAATGGTCTATGCATAATGCGAATGAACTATAAAGACTGAAGTACAATGCCTGAAATTTTTATGTTATTTAGTGATCACGTCACTCAAATAGGACAACGATAGTGGTCTAGGTTATTACAGTAGTATTTCCCGATATGTGGCTAAATTAATACTGCAGTAAGTTTATATTATTATTAATAAAATTATAACAGCTTAAAGTAGTTACTTTCACATACCATCTCCTTCTAGATTTGTTTCCCAACGACTCCTACACATTGTCCCAAATGTTGTGTTTCTTGTCTTTTAACTTAATGGAATGTTCAATATCTAAACCGGCCATATTTCTAGTTTTACTTTTCGTCTTAACTGGCAAAGGATGAAACACGAGCCATTTTTCTCTGGACAAGGCAAGTCAAGGCTTATGGCTGCCAGTGACTTGTGCAATTGGAATTATTTAAATCTTTTATCAGATTTTCAAAGTCAGACTTGTTTGATCTGGTCTGCTTCGGTGGTTGACAACTTTAAAGTTTTTAGTAGTTAGAGCTTGACAGCTGAGATGGCGAAATTTTGATTTTCTGAATGCTGAAGTTAAGATTTGGAAGGTTAAAGAATTCAGTGGCAACTCAGATATCAAAATATTTAAAAATCCAGACCGTATCTAAAGTAAAACACAAGACGTTATCATTACAAATATCAATTGATTAAGAAAATTTTCAAAGCAGGTGCGACATTTAATATCCACTTTGCTGCTACAGAGGGTTAATTTTTAGGAGATTCCTGACGATGGCAGTTGGACAGAACTGATTCAGGCTTTGGTATTAGCCGTATTGAACTTTGGGGTTCTGCTACAGTAATTAATTAATTCAAAGAGTGAAGGCAATTAGAACAGACAATTATTACTGACAGAAGAAGAGGCCGTATTCCTTGAAAGATTTTAGCACTCATTTAGATATTTTAAAATACCGGCCTGTAGATAGGCTATTCTGAGTGGTTTTCCTCAGTCTCTCAAGAAAGGCGTTCGGCGTACTGCCACGGATTTAATTTTTAATTTTAACATCGTTTGATGCCATAGTTTTAATCTGGACATGATTTTCTTATATAAATTGTTTAGAATTATCTTACTCTATGAGTTTTAAAATAAATAATAAATAAGTCTGCTACATACAAAGACCTTTCTCTAATATCTTTGTTGATTTTATCTATAACGTTGAGCGTATTTGTTTGAATTTAACTCAATAATATGCACGACATCCTTGTCAATGCTGTAGAATAACGAACTGAGAGTCACCCATCACCCTTCTTCAAAAGTCGAATCAAGCGTGCAAGGTCAACATTACAAAATACAAAGTGGCTAGCTTTTTTTGTGTACCATAGTACTCCTTCCCCACTTTCCTTTCTATCTCTCCTCCATCACATTCACATCTTGAAAAGCTAGAGTTGTATAAGATCACAACAAAAAGAGTGAATCAAAGAAAAAAGCTTTTCAAAGAGTAGTAAGCCTATTCTCAGCAGTCATATTCAGCCCATTTAACACAGGACGTTCTTGTGTTGTGGTTGGCGGCCGGGAGGCTCTCTACGAGCCCGGGACGATGGGACGCCCCTCACGGCCGTCGACTTATTCTACGTGGCCAGTGACCGTGAAGTCTAATGAAACATCCGTTGTGTTGGATAGCTGGAGGGGAGTAACAAATAGCCAGCCAGATTAACATTGAATCATGGGTACATGAGATATGACCAGCTACTATAAATGTAACACAATGAAGATTCATTGACGTAGGACTATGGATTCGTTATTTAACAACGATGTATTATCATGCCGTAGACCTACATTTCAATTTGTACTGGAATGCCTTACAAATGGGATAATATTTTAATACGAAAGGTGTACCAGAAGAGATGATATTGGCACAGTTTCTATAAACATGCGCGTATTATAAAAAACTTTCTGCTAGAAGACATTATTAACGAAATGTTATGAATTTTATTATATGAAATTTATTGATTAGTTCAAAATATATATAAATATAGACAAACCTATCCCGTATTTTTATGATTACTTCATTCTGATATTAAAATATAAGCTATCTTTGCAATTACCTCGAATTATTGAGTAAAACAAGTCTGAAAACCAAGGGAGGATGAGACAAAGAACCGTGTGTGACGCCGTAAGAGTAAATAATGGATCACTTTTCAGACGTCCTCCAATGTTGACTGGCTCGAGCTCAGGAGATATCGAAGTCGGGCTTTTCGCCATTTTGTTGTGTTAAAGTTGAAAGAAAAGAAAATCTAATTCCACCTCAAGCTGAGTTTTTAATTTCGAAATAGTGTATATATGCAAATAACCTCAGATGCTGAGGCATCTTTATACACGCGTCTTTTTGAGGTCCTTGTACCACAACTTAACAATAATTCTACTTCAAAATGGAATAAGTAAATTAATTTGAACATTCCGACATACGGGAATCTAGAAGAATATTTTTTTCCAACTAATAAATCATCAAAATTAAAAATATATTTTAATTTAAGATAATTATGCGTAATATTAGACAATGTTAATAATACAGCTTATAAATAATCAATTTACAGTTATTTAACATGAAGTAAATGACCTCAGTATGTAATAAGGAAGACCCGCATTTAATTAACACAAAAGAGACCAGGTTACAAATTATGTACCTTAAAAATATGAAATAAAATCTGATTTCCCAGTCGCAAAGACCAACAGCAAACCGGCTGCTCAGATCCTAGTCATAAATTTCGGTTGCTCTACTTAATTTCTAATGCACCAAGAATTATTACGTCGGTTGTCAATTCTGATTTTTATTCGTCAGATACAATTTCGAGTCTCAGCTCAGAGACCAGAATCTTGACTGAAGTTTTTGAAAAATTCTAACAGAAATTTTTCGGAATTGGATGGATCCTATTTAAACTGATGTTGTTAATTCGTTTTGGAATAGTAGAAAATTCATAAAGATTATTTAAATAATTATCTTTACAGGCGAGATCAGAAATTGATCTAGAAATAACCGAGGTCTTGTCCTAACTAAGTGTGGTCTATACGCAATAAATTATTTGAAGAATATTCAGTTTTGAAGTTATGGGAACAACAGTAACAAATATAAAAGAAGTTCACGGAGACTTCGCGAGAAACAATGTTTGTTATTATTCAGATAAAAATGAATTACCATCTCGTATTATTTCTAAATCGCTGAGGATTAGGAATCACAAAACAATTATTTTACCACTTGATTTTCATGGGTATGAACGTGATTCCTTACTTACACGGAAAACCTGTATCAGACCAATAACCCGGAAAATATTTGTACGTAAGAAGTGAACAATTTATAACATTACATAAATACGAACTTCGCAATTAAAACAGATGACCAAGTACTACGATGACAGTGAAATCTAAGAGTAAAGATGGGTTGGCCATGTAGACAGGATGGGAGACAATGAATATGTACCTACAGGATAGTGGAGAATACTCTTCTTTGGGGAAACATATATTTTGATGACAGAGTGGAAGAATGGCTTTAAAATGTATATTATTGAAATTGTGTGCCCAATGGCAACCGGATTAGGATCGCCTCCTGCTGTTACTTTGATGTTTAGCGACGTTGAACCTTTTGGTTCCGCTTCTGCAATGTTCAAAATTTAATGACGTAATGTCTCCATTTTTTTCATTTAAAGCTGTAACACTCTGCAAAATTGAAAACAAAATTTTAAAGGAAATGTGTGGATAAATGCGAAGATGAATTAATTTGGAAATACATTTTATGAAAACAATAATTTTGTGGTTTACAAAATTTCCTAAGAGGTATAGTTACGATGGGCTGTGCATGTAGCTCAAATTTGTACTGGTAACTTTATTGTTGATAGTATGACTAAAGCATTAACCAGGAAGTTTCAGAGGTTAAGACAGCACTTTATCTCTAAGCCGTCCAAAGCGATAATAGTTCCTGAAGCCACGATAAAGGCTTTTATTATTCATATTAACATTAAAATTATCAATATCATATTGGGTACATACCGAACTGTAATAATCATTTTATTTATTTTTCTTAATTTTTCCTGCATTTACAGGGTCTGTGTTTTTTACCTGTCTTGGAGGTTTATTATTGATCTATTTTTGGGCATTGGTTGAACTCCTTGCATGAGTGATAAGCCCTATCTGCAAACACATAAAGACGCGGACAAACATCCATGCCTTGAGTGGGACTCGAACCCACGGTCTCAGCGGCCATATTACAAAAGTTATACTGTGACTGTCAGCAGATTAAGATACATGTTTTCGATTCTTGGTTTAAGGAATGCACTTTGTAAAGCTAGACTCTTTAGTCCACCCAATTTCCCCAAATTAAAGCGGCCACAGCGTGAAGGTCGCTCTCATCTCCGTGTAAAATCGAGGTGAAGGAGTCCGTGTGTGGACATTAACTACACGCATTCACGGTATGGGACATATGTCGAGTGGCAAACTTCCCATGTTTACTTTAATAAAGCTGTGCTTTTGCCCTGGAGCATTGATTACTGTCAGGTGTCTACGGACCACCTTTTAATAAACATTGAAACATAGTCTTAGATAAAAGTTTAAGCTCTAGTGCCCTTAAGAGGCAAGTTCCTTGTCTACAAAAGCATTCCGCTCGCATGTAGTATGTTCCGAGGATCACTGCCTCGTGACGGAAGGCACTCAGACCGCTATGCCACGATCGAACATCCCGCACCCTTCTTCTCTGTCACTAGATCTTCCTTGTGCACACATCATACTATTTTTATTCTTCATTCTTTTGATTCCCAATAGCATTTTGCTTGCCTTTATATTTCTCCATCACTCACTCCAGAGCGCCCCCAGCTTTCGGCTGTCCGTCTTCATAGCTTCAGAACAGCAAACAAAACAAATGACTCCAGTGACCCGCCCCGCTGTAATAGCATTAAAAAGAACACAGGAAATATGGACGTTTTGTTGACTGTCATAACTCGCCGATTCTTGTATATTACTTGGTGTTCGTCTCCCTCAGCTTTCTCCTATCCTCTAACATGTAGCTCTACTTTTTCATCATGTGTTGTATCCTCCACAGCGATGCGAGTCTATTATCAATCATCTTGTACGTCTATTTCAGCAATATCCTTCCTTCTCTTGGTACAGTCTGCTGATGAAATTACGGGGTGAATTGGTTTCGGTGTTTATGGTTCCTAAACCAAGGGTTGTGGTATAAAAATGTTATCAAATATTGTTAAACTTTTTTCTTTAGATGCGTCTCGAGAAGAATGAAATGTTCTGTTTTATCCACTCTGTCTGGCCAGCTCAGTGTCAATATGCTCGCAGTAACGATCGTGTTATGAGTCAATTTTTATTACAAACGATATTAAAGACTATCAATAAAATTCTGGCTTAAATTCATCTTGGAGATCATAAAACTAATTAGAATAGTCAATTCATTCGTAGTCAGTGGGAAAAAAGTAGAATTATAATTTTACAGATTCATACAAACATTAAAATATCGGGGGTGAGGTGTCTCGTAGTAATCTCTCAGAAAATAAAGAATATATAGCATTAGCTACAAGAATTCTTGATATGTTTATATCTCCTTTGCAAGCATTTATAAAAGATTCCTAATGGTAGCAGCACATTTAAAACAGAATATTTTCGCATCTACCATCATTATCGAGAAATTAACCAGTCATAAATAATATCCTAATGTACATGGCAAAGGCAGCTTTCGTCAAGAAGAGGATACTTCTCACTAGCAAGTTGGGCTTGGAGATGAAGGAGAAACTAGTGAAGTGTTACGTATGGAGCAGAGACTTGGACACTCAGGAAGAAGGAACAGAAATACCTGGAGAGTTTCGAAATGTGGTGTTGGAGAAGAATAGAGAAGATCAGGTGGACGGATCGAGTGACCAACGAAGAAGTATTGAGGAGAGTCAACGAACAAAGAAGCATTCTGCAGGCGATTACACGAAGGAAAGCTAACTGGCTGGGACATATTATGAGAAGGAATGGGTTACTGAGTGACATCATCGAAGGCCAGGTTGAAGGAAAGAGAGGACTGGGAAGAAGATTGATACAGCTAACCGACGACCTTAAACAAGGAAAGAAGATGACGTTCCAGGAATTAAAGCGAGAAGCCGAGAATAGGGACAACTGGAGAGCTCTTTTTGGGCAGAGCAATGGACCTGTCGTAAGACAGAACACTTAATAATAATAATAACAAAGTAAACACAAAATGTTAGAGTTTTCAAGTACATATTTTGCTAGAAGGAACGACTTTCAGAAATAAAACTTACACACCTGGAAAAACTTTTGCAGCATGCGGGAGAAGGACCATAATTCCAGCCATGGCCACTTGAAACACAACTGATGACGTGACATTAAAATGGCGAGAAAGCGTTTTGTGCGCTTGGGTTCCATTATATAAAATCTTATGACTTGATTCCACGTTTCACTTTCCATTGACTACTACTACGTAATTTCCTTTCCCTTCACAAGTTTCCACTCGAAGGAAATTAGAATTTTTCTTTCGTTAGTGTATCTACGTGTAATTTTGATATACCACATTCCGGCCTAACGCACAACGCTTATAGGCCTACTTTTCGATCGGTAGCGATACATAAACTTGTATGCCTGACGCTTAAATTTCAGAGCTAAATTGCAAACTACAACATAAAAACTTCATAACTAACCTATGTAGTAGGGTCCTTCTTGATAAGATAATAATCATAAGATAGTATAATTGCGTCATATTGTGAATCAAATATTAAATTAATTATTCGGTTTTGTCCGTCTAATCACAATTATATTTAAAATTTAAAATTTACAAATAAGATAATTAAATTATCATTTTATGTTCCACATCGAATAATCGATTTACATTTGGAACATTTTTACAACATCTTATTTGTAAATTTTAAATATAATTGTGATTAGACGGACAAAACCGAATAATTAAGGCCATAATCACTCGGTTCTTCAAAAAAAATTCCCCTGCTTTAAAGAAACTCAAAGTTTCATTACCATGTTTACAAGAGCCCTCTAGCAATCTCTATCCTGAGTCAAATGAATCCATATTATATTGCTTTAATATCAATTTTAATATTATTCTCCGTTACGTCTGCGTCAGTCAGGTGGTCTCTTCCCTTCAGGTTTTCTGCATAATATTCCATATGCAAAGTTCCCTGTGTTCAAATTAATTTCAGCATCAAAATAAGGAACAAATCGTCCAAAGGAAAGGGTACCATAATTTTTGTGTTACAAACCAGGACACCTCCTTCCATGCATAAGAAAGAAGCAATGTAATACGTGATTTATTTTCATGTAAATCCGTGCTCCTTCTTTATGTACAAGTCTATATCACTTGAAATTACAATCATTACACCAAATATAAAACCATTGTTCTAATATCTGATAATCATTTGAACTTTTGAACTCAGTAATGGTTTTTATAAACAGCCGCAGTACGAACACGGATGTCTGTACATTTACTTTGTTTTGAACCGAATGTACCTTTGAAGTTCTTCGGTAAACTAACAATTTCGTTTCGGAATTTTAAACGCAGAAAGAAGAAACTAGTATGTCTTGACATAACAGCAACTACGTACAGCTCCAATGCTGCTTTGCTGCATGTGATTATCCGCTCTGAGCCCTCAGGTCAACGTGTGGAACTGGGAACACATAGACGCAAATTACCACGCTCTGATTTCGGTTACAATTACAGCAATATGTGGTATGATTTGAAAACATCTGAGCGTGCATATAAAACGATTTGACTAAAACAGAAGTTAACGGGAGAAACTGGGACAAAACCACGGTTAGGCCGAGACAAAGTGTATGATAACTCTAGATAATAAAATAAAATAGATAGTTACTTAACACTAAACAAAATTAAATGTTATTCCACGCCATTTTAATATATATTATGCTTCCTATTTTGGAGTGTTTGTAAAGGTGATTACAAAGTACAACGTTTGGAAAATGTCTTTATGAGATTTAATTAAATTATTTCGCATTTTGATAGATTAATAAATTGTCCGCTATAAATGTTGTCCTTCGTTGACGACCACCGTTCTAGATTAAGAGTATTACTAGAATGTCAAAAATGTAGAGCAAATCATAAATAACACGATTTCGTTCTCTGACGGTATACTCTTATACAATACATATGCACTCAAAGTTGTTTTTCAGCAACATCTGTCTGTCCGTCAACCTATTCAATCGTTCATTTTGATTTTAAAATTTAGAATTTCTTAAGAAATGTAGCATGTATCGACGAGAAATGCACATGAAATTTAATCTGGAAAGATAGTGTAGTTGCGTCATATTGTGATTTATTGAATTAAAATTAAATTATTTGGTATTCCGTCAAATCACAATGTATTTAAAATAAGATAATTAAAATAATTAAAATATCATTCTGTGTTCCATATCGAATAATCGATTTACAATTGGAACAGTTACAACATGTTTCGGTTTTATTAAATCATCATCAGGTGTAAAAATTATATTAAATTTAAAACTCAATTACAATTTTTTTACAATTTTTCGTAGTGTAGTTTTTTGGAGGTAGTGTCCAGATATTTTCATATAATGGATCAACTTTATTGTTTGAAGTGATGCTTTTGATGTTTACATCGGTCAGAGATGAAATAGTAGACAACGCAGTTGTGTCTGGAGGTGATCCAGAAGTATTACCGTATCCGATCAAGGTTTATTACTGATTACTGGAAACCTTAAGGAAAGAGACCACTTGGAAGACTTTGGCATTAATAAAATTGTGACGTTAAATTTGTATTAAAGAGATGTGTTGAGAGGGTGTGGCTTCCGTTCATCTTGTTGAGAACAGGGAACAGTGACTCGCTGTTACGAACACAATAATAAAAATTCAGGTTCCACAAAACGCGAGGAATATTTTAACGTAAACTACTGATAGCTTCTTAAGGAAGACCCTACACCATACAGTTAGTTAGTATCAGCATTTTTCTGTCTTCAGATTTAAAAAATTCTCAGCTGCATTTTTATATGAAAGCGACTGTACATTTTGGAGTAAAAAAAAATCTAAATGTAACGAAGTGAAAGTATTATACAAATCTCTTCTTGTAACCAGTATTGGTACATACAGACATATGCACTATGTCTACAACAATTAGATGCACCCTCTTCCATACACCCTGTTTCCACCCCCTCCTCGTCACTGAACCGGAATATATTAGCATAGCCCATTTAGTATAATAAATTGTCGTCTCCCTGCTAACTTCCGACTGTTCATGTGTAAGTACCCATAACACTTTAGCAATATTGATGATGTCAGATTTAAAGTAATAAATGTACACCATTCAGGAACAACTAATGATAACACGTGACTAGTGTTGCATCACAGTGGAATTTATGGCTCTAAAGAATGGGATCGATTCAGACGAAGCACGAGCCAGCGGGACCATTCTTTACGTATTCTTGTGATGGTAATGGGTAACATGTATTTCTAAGAACAGGAAACTGATTTATATAGCGTTTGTATGTTTCCGGTCCCTTCAAACAGTACTTAAAATATTTTTCTGTATAAACCGTACCCTAGTTTAGATTTTATTTGCACTTGGCAATTTCAGGTTCCCACCATAATCATTTTTTATCATTCGAAATACAGCGAGCAGTTAATGCAGCCATAACAATTTTACTTGATAGGGTTGGCAGAAATTCTTAGGTTATTCTCAGTATCTCAGTGTCATGTTATCCAGTTCAGGAGACGGAAGCTGATGGAAACTTAAGTGGTCAAGGAATTCCCAAATTTTGTTACCCACATGTTAATTAACTGTTTTTATAAAAATCCACCATCCTCAGCCAGATTAAGTCCACATATTCCCCAAATTTCTTTTACGATCCACTTTAAAATTATCCTCCCATCTATACCTAGGTATCACAAATGGTCTCATCCCTTCAGGCTTTCTGGCTAATAAGTTATTTGTAAATAATTCTATCTCATTTGTCCTACACGCCTTGTATATTTTAGATTAGAGTTTTAGAGTTGTGTATGAACATGTTCATAAATTACTCGAACATATTCTGCATATCAAAATATTACGTAAGAGACAGTCTGATAATATTCATATTAAACGTGTTTCTGACGTTGCGATGATAAAGGAATACGATTTGTACCAATCTGTCTGGTAGTACATGCTGTTGGCTCTCGGTTCGACACTCAGCCAAGTACCGCTCTTTCTGAAAATTCTCTGTTTTGCAAGTGACACGACGATCTTCAGCTGTTGACTTCTGAACCCCTCCCCCTTCCCTCGTATCTGGAGGGAACAAACCGAAAGGAATTTAATCCACCGTTAATCAGCGCACATACTGTCCCTAACCTCGTCTGTTGTAGCTAAAATAAAACCTAACCTAAACCCTCTCAAGTTCTGATCTAGAAAATTAAGGGGGCAACATCGCAATAGCCATACTCTTGTTTGCAGAGCGAGGCCTGAGATGAACACAACAATATGCCGAGCTCTCCACCGCCCTCGTTCTCACAGCCATGTCTGTTTGTGATCGAACAATCCATATGACATTTAATTCCACATAAATATTGGACCGAGAGTGATTCCAAGGGGCTCTGTTTGGCGGATGGACTGGCTCTTGATTAAAATCACAGCAAAGTCCCTCGCTCTTGAGCTGCTGCCCTCTCCCCTCTTAGCATCGTCATTGTTGTCTCTGGCGGACAATAGACGCAATTGACCCTATGATGTTCCTGGCCTCACCCCTCCAACCCGCTCGCAGTCTAATCACTACACTTCACTGTTCGGAATTCTTTACTCGACAATGTGTGAGTAGGGACCGGGGAGAAGATGCTGAAGGAGAATCTTCCTTTCCTATTTTCTGTTTTCTCTCTTCTTTATATATGTTTTTTATCTACGGATAGAATACATTGTCATGTGTATTCATTCCTATCGGGGTATGTGGGCCCCGATAATTCCTATCCTGCAACCCAATATTGACATAATGTTGTAGAAAAAAGTTTCCTTTCTTTGAAATGAAAACTCTGCAAGAAAATTAAAAGACTTTCGAATGTTAAGAAAGAGGAATTGGTGATTCCAATGGCTCTCTGCAGGACCAGACTAAAATTACTGGTTAAGCGTAAAAACTGAAAAGAGAAAACCTTTATTCAGTTAACTTCTCTTCAGCTATTAGTCATTTCATTCCTCTTTAGTATACGAATTGTTGAATTCAATACATATGAATTACGTCATCTTAGAAAATATAAAATCATTACGTCCATTTCTCTCCATTTCATTATATGCAGTCTTCAAGAACCGGGCCTTGCAGTTTCGAAATGATCTGTGTCCACTGCTCGACTTACTTGCTTCGTGGTTATTTAGTGTGACGTAACCAATTCATAACTTAAGATGATAGAGTTGCGTCATATTGTGAAAATATATATTTAATTAATTAATCTTGTCCGTCTAATCACAATTTAAAATTTAAAATGGAATCTGGAAGTAAACACCACTAATAACTGATAAACAACTACGAAAAAAAGTTGCATATAAGAAATTATGATTAAGTTTTAAGTTTATATAATTGTAATTTTTTACACACCTGAAGATGGTTCATCTAAGAACCGAAACATGTAGTGAGAAAGTGATGTTCCAAATGTAAATCGAATGTTTCGATAAGGAGCATCACATGGTATTTTAACTATCTTAATTTTAAATTTTAAATTGTGATTAGACGGACAAGATTAATTAATTAAATACAATTCATAACTGATGTTTGCGTACTCTACTGTTTCATTTATTGGCAAGATATTAATGTGTTAACTATCAAGATGCGGATCCACTGTTGTAAACAGAAGTACATCGATCAAAGAGAATATGTATTAATAAGACTTTCATACTATAATAAAAAGAAATTTTAAAAAAAATACCACTAACGTACTTAATGTAATGTATCTTGTGTCTGGAGAATTTTTATGTGCGTTTTCGTGCATAATAAAACCATGTTCTTACATGCGTCACTTCCATTTTACTGACGGCTTCAGATTAAACCCCGCTAAATTTGCGTAATATAGGCTTTTGTGAACACTGCAGTGAAATATCATGTTAAATAAAGGCGCTTTCATGATATCGCTGTGACAATTTTATTTGAGTTTTTCTTACCCTTTGTAATAATTAGACTATTTACATGTAATACTTCTAGATGTCTTCCGCCAGACACGTCATGTCTCTATCAACTCATCACCGACTAATATTGAACATCACCACGCCACATAAAAAACAATACCTTCGTTCTAATATATAAGAGTAATCTGATAAGAACATTTCAATAAACTGCATAACATTGTAAAGGATTGTAATTCGAGTTTTAAATTTACCAATCTAATTTATACCTGAGGACGGTTAAATATAACCGAAACATGTCGTAAGAGACGTTCCAATTTGTAAATCGATCATTCGATGCGGAACGTGAAATGATATTTTAAATATTTTATATTTTATTATCTTATTAAAATTGTGATTTGACGGAAAATATTAAAATATTTACATGTAATTTACCATTAGACCGGTATAATTTTATAATTTGATATTTATTAGTGAGGAATTTGAGCAAAGATTCGGAGTTATAAAACTACGTATGTATAAAAAGTTTAGAATTTAAGAAAGATGAACCAAGTAGAATTATGAAAACGTTGGTAAACGTCTATCAGACTACACGGCGCTACAACCCAGAAGACAGAAATCTTGAAGATAAACTAAATGTATATTACGAGGAACGTCATAGTTTCTACCTTTTACCAATAAAATCAAAACCTGTTACGATTCCATAGATGTGGGATAGGCTAATAAAATATTGAAAGCAGTATTGTAAGGTTCCGGAACACGAACTGGATTTAACTGTCTTAAATAGGACTTTGTGGCGATCGTGGAGAAAATTATGGATGTTTTTTACCAGTTAAATAATTGAGGTCTGCTCAGGAAAGGATTAAACAGAAGATGACTTAAAATAATTTGGTTTTATACACTGTCAGCTGTTCGTAACAAAATACTATAGTGTCATGATTACTGTTTGCAACATCTAAGTAATGATAGAACACTTAAGAACTTCTTGAATTTAAATACCCTGCTCTTTAGTGTGGAAAAATTACACTGCTAAACCACTGCTCCATGAGAACATAACGTATGCTTATTTTGATTCCCACATTCAATCTAATTTTTAAAAGATTTCGGTGAAATAAGATTTAAGCCCATTTAACGGATTTTACTTGTCTGATCGTTTTACTTAAAATGAACTTATTTACTACGCACATACACCAGAATAACAAAAAATAGTTTGAGAGAGTAACCAAAGTCTTTGTATTATTTGAGCATAAAGTCTGCCATCTTTTGTGCATTGTTTATTGTACATTATATATACGTTATCGTTTAAGTAATGATATACTGTAAATTTGTAAGACTACTACATGTAAATTCATTTAATTCCTCTGGGTATAGCTGT
The DNA here is from genome assembly GCF_977971745.1 of Zootermopsis nevadensis. Lineage (NCBI taxonomy): Eukaryota > Metazoa > Arthropoda > Insecta > Blattodea > Termopsidae > Zootermopsis > Zootermopsis nevadensis. Next base: position 4,445,352 of record NW_028259153.1, on the reverse strand, counting down.
AATATCAGACGATGTGATGTAATATGGGTTTAAAGTACTCACGAAAGTTTAACGTCACATTTCATGCATATATCTTTTTCCAAATAACCCAACTGTTTCTTTAAGCTTAATTATCATATATTTTGTCAACTAAGACAACATTACATTTCATTTTTGAAACAGTTGTATTAAATGTATGAAGAATTTCAGTAACTAACTACCAATTTACAGGTGTTCTTTATACCCTTTTCAGAATTTAAATTGCTCTAGTACTCAGCATGAACATCATTCGAACGCAGTGCAGTTCGGAAATGTTTTCATTCTCCTGAACTTGAAGATAAACCCGCTGTTTTTGTATCTTATTTTATAGCTCCCTTGACTGACATTAAATTTTAATTGCAATCTAGGGAGTGACTTCATGTTCCCACAGATTCTGTTCCTCTAGTAGCAGAGGCTTGTGTAAAATCTGCCGCCTGAAATAACAAATTTCCACGACACTAGAAATTGTGCTGTTCATAGCTTGAAATGTTCGTTACCAACAAAAACCAAGAATATGCTATCCTTCACAAATATTATACAACTGCTGTTAATTTTATTAGGCGGTTAGAACGCTGGCCTTGTAATCCTGGGGTCTCGGGTTCGATTCCCGGCGGTACCCGAATTTATAACTTGTGTTGGGCAAGGCCGTGGTCTAGGCAACACGGAGTTTTCCTCCGGGGGCTTCCCCGGTTTCTCCGTGGCATCCCAACAATTACTCCATTCACACACAGAAGAAGGCAATGGCAAACCACTTCTGGATCATCTGCCAAGAACGTATATGAACAGGTCCCAGTCCGAGAAAAGGATGGAAGGATCCTGTTCATATGGACCTGTCGTCAGACAGAACACTAAAAAAACAAAACAATAACAACAACAACATAAAGTAGTACATACACACTTGTAATACTTATGAAAAATATAGTTTAAAGAACAGGAGTTCAACTATAGTTTACAGCATCAAAAGATTCTGTAATACCCGAAGATCAATTAATAGTTTAAAATGGGACTCTAAGCGATCAATCGAAGTCGATGTCTGAGAAGTAAAATTTTCATAAAAACTGAAGAGCTGAAGAGTTTCCTTCATGAATGAATGTATCTTTCACAGCCTATGTTTTCTCAAGACAATTAAGTGCTCGAGTAGTTGATAGTCGGGAATCGAAGCTGAAGTATGTCAGAAGTTAACGTCTCTTTTCAACATCTTTCCATAATTAGGAAGAAAAATCATGACTAAATATAGGTAAATAAGGTCATAATTAAGTGACAGAATTAAACAAATTTATAACTTTTATTTTCACTATATATTGTTCCCGACAAAATGCTTCTAAAATTATTGCATTCAGTAACACAAAGAGATAAAGTGACTATTATAATTACAATATATTGTGCCAGTAATATGTTGCATTCTGTAACATATAGTTCTTTTGCAAATATTATAAAACATAGCGGCTTTATAATATGTCTAAAGAACGGTTAAACATATTTTATAACTGAAAAGAAGTTTTTTTCAAGTCAATTTGAACAATTATGTTAGAGGGAATAATAAGTTCTATAAATTGTAAAGGTGAATAATTTATGACTAAAAGCTGAGCAAACAATGAAAAGAAAAGAAAACACAGATGTTTTCACATGTTTGTGCCACTGTGGAAATATTGGCTTCGAAGGAGTCAAGGAGCCAATTAGCATTTAAAGTCTACCCTATGAGGAATGTTTGCTACCATTCGGTTCGGAAACTTTTGTTTTTACATTTCAAATATAGAATCATTTTGTATGGGAAGGAAATTTGGTCTGCCATATTAAGAGTGTGTCTGAGAACAGGTTACTGAGGAGAGTATTTGTAACTAACAGCCTAAATGGTTTCAGTTTTACGAAGAAGGAGCTTAGAAATTATTAGGATGATAAAATCAGTCAAAGCTAATAAAATCGGTTATGTATTTTAGAAAATACAAACGATATATCTACAATTTTATGACGTAATAATTCCTCGCTTTACCCTATCAAATGAAGTGGCAAAGAGGTAGATTGTGTGTGTGTGATTCTCTCTTCATCGAAAAAAAAAATATGCGAGTTGTAATCTCGCTAATGGAAGTTGCACCATTAAACGGTACAAGTGTGGGCCCGAATGGTATAAATCTTGAGGATTTGCATACACGCCCTGTTCTTCAGGAGAACATAACCATCCAACTGCCATAAAGGAATTTCAACACTTTGTGCTACATTTTATGGGACCTTCACTCTACTCGGAGAAAGCCCATAACAGCCAACAACTGGTCGAATTCTTCAAACTATTACTTCCTCTCTGAAGTATCAAGAAATGTCCCTCGGTACGACAAAGTACTGGTACTATTCTACGCCATTAAAATCAGAACCTGAGAATGCAATAATTGTTATTTAATACTTTATGAGTGTTTCGAAGTTAATGTATTTGACCAATGTTGTAAATATGGCCAAGTCGTTGCCATACTCATGCTAGCACACACTGTCAACAGAAATCAGCATAATTACATCGCAGACATCGGCAAAGTTGTCTTTAGTGAAACAGTCGCCAACTGCGAAGCACTGTACGTTGTCAGACGACATTTACGAGTCCGGAGAACAAGAAAATAACTTTCATGACAAAAGTAATGTGTCATTAATCTTAATAAACGGTAAATATATTCATTTTTTTATAGCTAATCGAAAGGTAAATTTCTGTATCTTTACATAACGTAACTGGAATTTTACCATTGTCTGCTGGATTTATTTTGGCAGAGATGAAAAGAAATATACTAAATGCAGGATTTATGACCAAAATGGCCCAGATAAATTTGAAAACACAATGTTGGTGATATCACACAATTTTTACTGCGATTATATATTATCGATAGGACAGAATTAATTATATTTTTGGCGGAAAAGGTGAAAGCCAGTTTCTTCTCTTTGAGACAAAGATTTGTCACTTTATTTTAAATCAAAAGCACTAATCTCATTTTTGGTTAATTTAGGTTAAAATAGTATATCATTTTAATAATGTTTCAAAACATTACATGTGTTGATTATTTGAATTTACATTTAATTTTCACATTATTTAGAAGGAAGATTATGGTGGGTCATTTTATCAGCCCTATGCAGGAAATATGACCTTAAGCACATCTTCTAGAAAATAATTATCTTCTGACGCTCATTATAAAACACCAAGACCATAATATTTACATTGTAGTTTAATATGACTTAACAGAGTTCGGGTATGTCATGTCGGAGGCAGTATGACCTCTGAAACGTTGGTAAACATCTACCAGACTACACAGCGTAACAACCCAGAATACAGAAATCTTCATCGCCCTGATGACGGAGGCAGTATGACCTCTGAAACGTTGGTAAACATCTACCAGACTACACAGCACAACAACCCAGAAGACAGAAATCTTCATAATCATCGCCCTGATGATGGAGGCAGTATGACCTCTGAAACGTTGGTAAACATCTACCAGGCTACACAGCGCAACAACCCAGAAGACAGAAATCTTCATCGCCCTGATGACGGAGGCAGTATGACCTCTGAAACGTTGGTAAACATCTACCAGACCACACAGCACAACAACCCAGAAGACAGAAATCTTCATACTCATCGCCCTGATGATGGAGACAGTATGACCTCTGAAACGTTGGTAAACATCTACCAGACTACACAGCGCAACAACCCAGAAGACAGAAATCTTCATACTCTGATGACGGAGGCAGTATGACCTCTGAAACGTTGGTAAACATCTACCAGGCTACACAGCGCAACAACCCAGAAGACAGAAATCTTTATCGCCCTGATGACGGAGGCAGTATGACCTCTGAAACGTTGGTAAACATCTACCAGACCACACAGCACAACAACCCAGAAGACAGAAATCTTCATACTCATCGCCCTGATGATGGAGACAGTATGACCTCTGAAACGTTGGTAAACATCTACCAGACTACACAGCGCAACAACCCAGAAGGACAGAAATCTTCATACTAAGAATCGCCCTGATGACGGAGGCAGTATGACCTCTGGAACGTTGGTTAATATCGACCAGACTACACAGCGCAACAACCCAGAAGACAGAAATCTTCATACTCACCGCTGTGAAAAATCGCCCTGATGACGGAGGCAGTATGACCTCTGAAACTTTGATGAACATCGACCAGACTACACAGCGCAACAACCCAGAAGACAGAAATCTTCATACTCACCGCTGTGAAAACCTCAAATCTTACATGTCGTGTTTGTTTAAAACCTTCTTAATATGACAAAAGAAGATAATCTTAGCGTGGACGTGTTCCCTTGAAGTACCTTATTGCTGTAATCAGAATCTTGATAGATGAACGTTTAGAGGAGCATGAAATTGGAGGAAATTGCATTACGAAGAACTGAATAATTTTCAGTGTTCGCCAGTGGGTGATTATTTCAAGGAGAACAACTTGTGGCAATGTTGGAGCAGAGGGAAGTAGATTCTATATGTGGAACAGATATGTAATGCTGGGTCCATGCCGAGATGAATGAGGCCTGTGGTTCATACTCAAAGATCCTGGAATCTTATTAAAGATGCCAAAATTGAAAGCACCCCCTTGAGGACTAATATAGTAATTAATGTTTCGTAAGCCATTAGTATAATCTGTAAAACAAAAACAATCCTAAAGTACGCGTTTTTGCAAATAAAATCATTTGTCTATAGTCAGATCCGGACATGGAATCTTTAAACAAGAAAAAGATGAACAACAGATCGCAGATAAATAAAATAAATTTGTGCTTTCCTCGTACGTTTACCCTCGCCAATGCACCAAATATAATACAGCGATATTTGAATAATACTGGCGATTACTGTCCTAGTTAACACATATTTACTGGGTTACGTGTGTCTTACAGACAAAAAACAATTTGACATTTTTTTAGAACATCAAAATCTGCACATTTCGGTATCCATTTTAAGTTCTTCGAGTTATGAGCGCCACGCAGACGCCAGAATTTTAATGAGTAGGTCCATTTGTCCGAATAAAACACGGTCACCATGGCCAAACAGTCATTAATATTAATTCATGTTTTTCATCAGATTTTGCAAGCTTTTGGTGTCTTAATTTAACAAACGTCTGGTATAAACCAGTTTAGTTATTTTAAGACAGTGAAAAGCCACAAATATACAAATTAAAGGAGATTATGAATAAATGTAATTATGACGCCAACTGTACGCTTACTTTCATTTTGGGACTTTAACCTGCTTGGATCTGTTCTGCTATAACTTAATCAATACGTAAGGTTCATAACTTTTCAGGCCTTAAACAGCAGTCAACTTTAAGGAGCGAGACTAAAGTATTAATGGCTGAGCTATATGTAATTATGTCTGCCCTAACAGTGAATTCAATAGGCCAAAAAATATTTCTTTCACTTAAATCCAAGAAAGTGAGGTTCGCTGACCGTGGTGGCCAATCCAGAGGGACACCACGATCAATCCATCAGCCAGGGAACTTCCCGTTCAGGTATTCCATTCAAGTAATTGTCAACTGAAAAGTGTGATACTCCGTCACGCTGGAAGTACATCTGTACTGATGTTTTGTGTCGTTAAAAAGCGTGAATTACCCTGATGTTCCACGTAAGGTTCAAATAATATTTGATTTCATATATCAGGAACGCCTTAACCGAGGAGAGTCAACCTATTTTCATATGACATTTCTCACTGTGAATGATCTCGGACATGAAGTCACCGTGCACTATGTACATGGTATCCTTTTCCCAACAAGCTCTACCCTCTTTATTGTAATGCTCTTGCGCGAAAAAGCCTGTCCCCGAGTGATGACAAACATTTCAATTCGCACAGAATAATTGGTAATCTTTTAACAGGTCCCATTTGACTTCCTACATTCCGATTAAATCTAACTCATATTTTGATAATCATTTGATACTTTTTTCAAGAATTTGGCATATAGAGACTCCTGACATTTATAGTTTCAAATCTCAAGCATATTTTCTGTTGCTAAAGTCATTTCAAAGAATCCGTCAAAATTCATAATCATAATAATACGTCTTTGAACACACACACACACACACATATATATATACATATATATAAGATATATATGCTTATTAAACATACCTTGCTGTCTTCTCTGAACCCAACGGAGGACCTAATGGAGTACCACCGTCATCTCCATAAATCCGTACAATCTAAAAATTATTTTTCGAGTGCTTTATAACTATGAACACGATTACGCAGTACCACCACTTGTACTTTGTTTATTTAAGAACATATCCAACGTGATGAACAAATTTGTTACGAAGGCTTAAAAAATAAGTTTGTAAATACAAAAAATTAAAATAAAAATACACTGGCACGGTTTTTGTAACCGAAGAACACCAAACTTGTAACAGATTATTTTCCACAACTCCACTCATAACAGACACTACAAACAACTTCATTCGATTCTTGCAGACAGACCGTGGGCGACGTCTTAGGTCACTGAAAGCAACTGTCGGCAACTACATGAATGTTGCGTCAGCGATGCGTATGAGACTCAGTGCGCTGTGTTGTAGGGACATGGAGTAACTCCACGACCTTGAACAAATGTCTTCCTGAGGTAACAACCTACAGATTCAAGACCATTTTACTCGGCGTTAAAACCGTATGTATTTTCAGACATCAGATTGGAGATGGGCAGGTCTGAAGATAAAATTATAAAATAAATAGAATAGAATTTTATTTAAACAGCCGTGGCAAATCACCAACTGCGGCTAGAATTATGGGGCTCCCTCCAGTCTGTTCAGAAATCTACTGGTGTATTGTCTCATGCATTATTTGGTCTCAAACGTCACAACTTTTTCCGAGCACAAGTGAATTCTATAGTAGTAGTCGTGATGTCAGTGGACAGCATTTTCATCATGAAACCGTAATTTTTTTGAAGATTTCTGTCTTCTGGATTGTTGTGCGTTGGTTGACATCGACCGGACCACACAGCGCAACGACCCAGAAGACAGAAATCTTCATACTCATCGCCCTGATGACGGAGGCAGTATGACCTCTGAAACGTTGGTTAACATCGACCAGACTACACAGCGCAACAACCCAGAAGACAGAAATCTTCATACTCTGATGACGGAGGCAGTATGACCTCTGAAACGTTGGTAAACATCGACCAGACTACACAGCGCAACAACCCAGAAGACAGAAATCTTCATACTCATCGCCCTGATGATGGAGGCAGTATGACCTGTGAAACGTTGGTAAACATCGACCAGACTACACAGCGCAACAACCCAGAAGACAGAAATCTTCATACTCTGATGACGGAGGCAGTATGACCTCTGAAACGTTGGTAAACATCGACCAGACTACACAGCGCAACAACCCAGAAGACAGAAATCTTCATACTCATCGCCCTGATGATGGAGGCAGTATGACCTGTGAAACGTTGGTAAACATCGACCAGACTACACAGCGCAACAACCCAGAAGACAGAAATCTTCATACTCTGATGACGGAGGCAGTATGACCTCTGAAACGTTGGTAAACATCGACCAGACTACACAGCGCAACAACCCAGAAGACAGAAATCTTCATACTCTGATGACGGAGGCAGTATGACCTCTGAAACGTTGGTAAACATCGACCAGACTACACAGCGCAACAACACAGAAGACAGAAATCTTCATACTCTGATGACGGAGGCAGTATGACCTCTGAAACGTTGGTTAACATCGACCAGACTACACAGCGCAACAACCCAGAAGACAGAAATCTTCATACTAAAAGCCCTGAGGATGGAGGCAGTATGACCTCTGAAACGTTGGTAAACATCGACCAGACTACACAGCGCTACAACCCAGAAGACAGAAATCTTCATACTCATCGCCCTGATGACGGAGGCAGTATGACCTCTGAAACGTTGATTAACATCGACCAGACTACACAGCGCAACAACCCAGAAGACAGAAATCTTCATACTCATCGCCCTGATGACGGAGGCAGTATGACCTCTGAACCGTTGGTAAACATCGACCAGACTACACAACGCAACAACCCAGAAGACAGAAATCTTCATACTCTGATGACGGAGGCAGTATGACCTCTGAAACGTTGGTAAACATCGACCAGACTACACAGCGCTACAACCCAGAAGACAGAAATCTTCATACTCATCGCCCTGATGACGGAGGCAGTATGACCTCTGAAACGTTGATTAACATCGACCAGACTACACAGCGCAACAACCCAGAAGACAGAAATCTTCATACTCTGATGACGGAGGCAGTATGACCTCTGAACCGTTGGTAAACATCGACCAGACTACACAACGCAACAACCCAGAAGACAGAAATCTTAATATTCACCGCTGTGAAAACCTCAAATCATACGTAAAATGTTTCTTTTTATAACAGTGGATTAATTGAGCAAATATAAGGAAAGGCGATCAGTACTCGACGCCTCTTCTATTTTCACATCCCAGAAACGTTAACGTTACACATTTTAGTTGGAGAATCTGAAGGAAGCTGAGGGCATTGGGCGTAGATCAGAAGAAAGTAAAATGGGTCTTGAATAGATCTGGACGTTGTTGATGGCTGAAAATAGGGTTTATTGGATGGACGGTTAGCATGAAAGACAGTATCTTAACCACTTGAGCCAATCCCAGCTTTTAAAATGCCTTTCTCCATTTAAACATTTATTTAGTAGATATAGCAAAATTTACAATTTACACTCTTAGAATCAAAATACACTCGTGGTTTTGGTCTATTAGAAAGATGTAACACGAAGTGTTTTATCAGTACATTCTATCGCAGAATGGCATACATGACACTGGTGGGTTTAATAAGAGGAGAGAGCTTTATCTGGTTATATGCAGATTGGCTGACAGCCTCTAGGCTTGGTTTACGACTATGTGGCCTTCTCCAGTCGACTACTGATGACCCTCCGGAGGGCCATAAGCTGGACAACATAGTAGCAAGCATAGTGTGTCACTACACTTCATCAGCGAGCTAGGCAATTCGCTCAGACAAAGTTATAAGGATCGTTTTCAATGTGTGAGGTTTCTGCAAGAGACAGCCAGTCAGTGCATGGGTGCAAGTGTATCTAAATTATCGATATACGACAACAATTTTTAGGAGATATTGTAGATGCGTCATATTGTGATTTATATAGTATTAAAAATATATTAAAATTATCCGTCAATCACAATATAATATTAATAAAAGATTAAAATATCATTTTACGTTCCCTATCGAGTACTCGATTTACAAATGGAACATACACAGCAAAAAAATCAATAAAATCAGTAATTCAGTGATAAGTTTAAATACGTAACACCTGATGATGGCTATATATAGCCGAAACATGTAGTGTATGTTCCATTTGTAAATCGAGTACTCGATAGGGAACGTAAAATGATATTTTAATCTTTTATTAATATTATATTGTGATTGACGGATAATTTTAATATATTTTTTAAACAATTTTTAGTTTATCTGACAGTGTTCTTCGTAGGTCTAATTGCACACTTTTCCAAGTACAGACAAACCCATTTATTTCAGTTATTAAATGCATCAGATCTTTGGCCGGAAAATCTGAATGTATCACCATTTGAAATACCTTTTCGTTATGAGAATGTATTAGATATTTTAAATGTATCTTAAAGAATTTGGTTTGGAAGGTTTGCGATACATTAATTTAGCTCAGGATTGATTCGGATGGCGGGTTTATTTTAACACGATAGTTAGGCTTTGGGTTACATAAAGAGCGGGGTATTTATTGACTATCTGAGCTCCCGTTAGGTTCTCAATTAATCTTCTCCATCGAAGCAGCCGATCTCTTTGTCCCAGCATCGCCTGCTGGACAAAATACAACTCGTAACATTGCATTTTCTCACAATTTCTTAAAATCTTAACTTGTGACATATTGAGAACGATCATCTAGTTATTGCAGATAAACCGACGATGCGAAATATTAGGTATGTGAATTTCACGTAATTACAGACGACATATTTAAATGAACACTGACGTAAGACAAATTGTTAAAATTAATCAATACAAGTCGCATAAGATGTTTTAAATTGTCTTACTCCCGTAACGATATTAATTTGAGTGGTATTTTCAGCTATAAACTCTTTTAAATTTATTTTGGAAAACCGTATGAATAATAGATTTAAATTACATGGGCTTATGGAATAACTGAAATTCTTACTAACATGTTAAATGAATAGGGAATAAATATGGGAGAAAATAGGAATGGAGATATATAAATAAATAATTGAAACGAAGAGATTAGTGATTAAGATGCAAAAGAAATTATTCCTCATTCAAGTTTTAACTGGCTTTTAACACTAGTCATAATAACATATATAAATATTGCTATTAACAGCGTATCATCTGCAGATTTCAATACCACGTTATCCGCATTGAAATAGAAAATACATTTTCGCATAGTTTTGTATTTCAGAACGTGGTTTCATATTTATTTTTCATATTTCATAGTAACGAGACTGTTCAAGTTTCCCGAGAGATGGCAGCACTGTAATGGAAATTACATTGGTTTTTTATTTCCCATTTTAAAGTTTGACTGTTTGGTTTTGTATGTAAGTATTTCTTTCTGTATATTTTTTCCTTTCTTCCTATTCGTTCCTCAAGACTCACGTCTCTTATACACATACAAAAATGTATGACAACAAAAGTAGAATGGCACGTCTGAATGTTTGTTCCCGACCGCTCCCCGGTGGCTGGCGAACGCTTCAACAAGGCAAAAAGCAAAATGGCAGGTACCTTTTCTTTCGATCCATGTGAATGACTCCTTTCTTATCCCTTTCTTCTCTCTATTTTTATTCCAACCAACCACATCGTTCTTTTGAATGACGTACAGAGAAAAGATGCTAAAATATGAAAACAGTAAAAATGAAAATTGAGAGAAAGGCTGAAGCTCGCGAGGAAATGACTCGCTTTTCTCTCGTATTTTGTTTTCTACGCCGCGTTTTTTTCTTTTCATCCCAGACGGTATTGTGGGTTTTTAATCTGGTGAGAAATTTTTTTTTACAAAAATGCAAGCCGTTTTGAAAGTTTTTGAAACTGCCTGAAACTTATAGAGCGCCTTTGACAGCCGTAAGAATTTGGAACATTGTCAGCTATTAACTCCATAGAAATGAATATTTCTTGAGAGGCTAATTAAAAGTCGCTAAGTAAAGCCCTCCCCCCACCTTTTATTGAATGCGAATATTTCTCAAAAGACCGACATTGGGCCCTATCCTAATTAAGATGTATTCAGTTTACATCCTACCTCCTAAGTTATTTTAAACTCATTTTAATATTATACTCTAGTCTACGTAGGACTATCAAATAGTTTCTTCTTTTCAGGTACTCTGAGGTATCACCATTTTAATAATCATCACCATAATAATTATTGTTCCACGCGTGCTACATGACTCGTCCACCATCATAATCATATTATTATTATTATTATTATCCGATCTGTTCACCACTTTGTGGGGTATGTACTTCCATGTACCCGAGACAGACCTTGTCCCTAAGGTACATAGGGCAGCAGCTATTTCAGAAATACATTTTGTTTTTAATATGTATTACATGTATTATATAATCTTATTTTATGACAGCGTCTTTCGAATGATGTATGAAGATTCAACCCTTTTCATTAAGGCATCCTAGCAAAGGTATCCGATCAGTTTATGTTAAAACAATTTGTATTAAAATAAAAAATCTGCTCGTTTTCTTATATCGCGTGATAGACTCGCTCAGTCGGATGTCACTGGTTATGGGCTGTATAACTCGGTGTCAGGATTTTTCATCAAGCTTCCTACAGTCCACAGCTGTATGGGGGTTTCTTTCTCAGGAGTTAACCAACCCCTAGCATGAAGGTGACCACTCACCTGTCTCTATTCTCAAGGATAAGGAAACGTGGAGTTATACCTCAACTTATTAGTAATCAAATACGTTAACATGTATTCGTTTTTTAACAAGAAACAAACTTATTTTTATGTTTTAATTAATACTTTTGTAAATTTATTCATTGATCTAAAACACATTATTTAATAAAAAAAAATGCTGGATACGAAAAAGTTGAGGGAAAAATTCTTATACACAATAAACAGCGCAGAAATATGAACATGTAGTCTATAAGAAAATAACAGATTCTTATTGTTTTGGCTTTACAATCCTTAAAGGATCTTACCCGCCTCACATCCGGTAGGTAAGGCCTTTACCTATACACGACAGCACAACACACAAAGACGCTGACAAACATTAATGCCTTGAGTGGGATTCGAACCCAAGTCATAGATCACGCTGCCATTGTGACTGGCAAAAGGATAATACCTCGTGATAGAGAATTTGATTTAAAATCCTGGAAAATTATGTGCAATGTGAATAAATCTAGTAAGATTTAACTACACGTCAAATGTATGAAGGAAGAGAATTAGATACCTTTATGTTCTGACGCCACGGTGGTCTAGCGGTTAGAACGCTGACCTTGTAATCCTGGGGTCTCGGGTTCGAATTTATAACTTGTGTTGGGCAAGGCCGTGGTCTAGGCAACACGGAGTTTTCCTCCGTGGCATCCCAACAATTACTCCATTCACACACAGAAGAAGGCAATGGCAAACCACTTCTGGATCATCTGCCAAGAACGTATATGAACAGGTCCCAGTCCGAGAAAAGGATGGAAGGATCCTGTTCATATGGACCTGTCGTCAGACAGAACACCAAATAAAAAATAAAAAATCATTAGTTGCCACCAACAAGGGGAAAGGGAGGTCTAAATTGGTAAAAATCTCAAATTACAGATACAATTACATGTAAATATTTTCAAGTCGTAGTTCATAAAAATGACAAATGCATTTATTGACACCCCATAAACCGGGTGTTAACTTAGAATTACGGCAACAAATATGATGAAAATAAATATAAAATTTTATGAAAATGCTTATAATAATGAGTTTCTCAAAATAAATTTCTAAAGGAGGTGTTTTAAAGCGGAAAATTGCATTGCACAAATTAGATATTATACGTTTATTTCAACAGTTGCATAAGCTAGCAAAAAAATGGGTAATTGAAACGTGTATTTAAATTCTATTTTAGAAAAAATCTCCTTTGTACGCAAATAAAATACAGACACTAAGAAAGATTACAATCCGAATTATAGAGGGTCAGGATTAGTAAGATTTTACTGCAGATTTAAGAACTTAGTATTATGTGGACACACGCCAAATAATAACTCAATAAATATAATTACTGAAGATACTGTGTTGATAATTCCGAGCACGTCTGATCCGTCTTGTTGGGGAAGCCCCGAGGCCCGTCTGCGTCCCATCCGTCCGTCTCTCGGGACCCGCGTTAATCCGGATGAAAGCAGCAACTGTTTAAGCTTAATGGCGACGCACAAGACTAGTAAAAGCAAACAGAAGCTTTATCATTGTTGTTGTGCAATAAAGAGTTGAGGTGAATTGGAAAAGAGGTGGAGGGTTGGCAATATTGTGCGTCTCCATTGCTTGAATATTCATGTTATGTTTGAGGGAAATGACTGGGAACCTTTTATTTACGTCTTCGCTTGGGAAATTGTTCTGAAATCAACGAGATTGAATCGTGTTTTTATGATACAGACAGTTCATTTGTCGCTTTGGTGAGAGAAATTGTATTTTGTTTGTATCTCATTATAGCTAAAAGTCTTCATAAATTATCTAAAATATCTCATCCATATAAATCTGACTAGTTCGTAAATCAGCCTACGAATTGTACATGAATTACTGCTGTTTCATGTAAATATTTAATCATTGAACGCGCCACAAGATAGCATACGCTACAGCCAATTGAGAAATTTATAAAATAAATTTCTCTGTGTAACATTTGGACTTAGGAGAGAGATTAAGTGATGGGAGACTGGAGGCTTGCAGGCTACCTTTACAAAGCCGAAGGGCATTTAACATGCATGGAAGAGCTGAATATTATTAACAAAATTTATATTAGAATACATGAAAGAATGATACCACATGGAAGGCGAGGATAATATTAAAAATGTTCTTAAGGAAGTAGGGTGGATGTGAACTGGATTCATTTGGATCAGGACAGTGACCGGTGGCGTGCTCTTGCGAACATGGTATGAAGTTTCAGACGCCATAAATGACAAAAGTTCTTGATTACTTGATTCTAAGGAAGACTTTGCTCTTGAAAAATATTTGCTAGAGATAAATTAAGCCTAAAAGACTACATAATAAAGAGCTTCTTAGGCGATGGAGAGTAATAGAGGGGGGAGGGGGGAAAGGAAAGTAGAAAGTAGTTGCTCAGTTACAGTTCCGTTGAACCGTCACATCCTACAAATTGTTTCCTGTCATCTCCGATTTTTTCATGAAGACATAACTTTATAAATTATTGGCGTATATCTAGTCACTTGGGTCTCAAAGGGCAAAAGTTCAAACAGCTGATGTTTCAGGTTTCAGCTTAACTAGTAGCTGGTTTCTAGTATTTTTGGTTCAAGCTCTTTTGCGAAGTTTTGTAGAATATTATGAGACTTGATGTCCTCGTGTCGATAGCTCGAAGGTGGCTGACTGTCTTCTGGGATGTTGAGCCGTGCAATCTGTTAGACGGTGACTAACGTTCAGAAGAGCCTTTACTGCCTCAATCATCATCACAGATGAAAAATATTTTTGTGTAGAACATTGTCCAGTGTCGTGTATGAATTCGGCATAGTCCTACTTGAATATCTGCTCCCGTCTTCAAATAATGTTTTTTTATTAGAATTATAACTTAGTAGGACACGAAAAAGTGACTGAAATAAACATTTTTTGTATTAAATAATAATAATAATACAGTTTACTGCAGCATTACCTTCGAAAATAACATTAAAAATTAATATATTTAAAATTATTAACAAATAAATCAAATATGTAAATTAAGTGTGAAATTCTTACGGCGACTGAAGCCGTAACGCCAAACGCCATAGAAGCCACCACAGCATCCTTATATTTCTTGCTAGCAGAGTAGCCACAGTCAGAAATTAATTCAAATTTATTTGAGCACTGCGCGAACGGCTCACTCGTACAGCTAAGCGCGACGTACGCCGGGAGTAGATAACCTAATCTCTTGGCTGAGTGGTTAGGACTCCTGTTTCATATTCAGAAGAACACGGATTCAGGCCCCGGTCTAGAGACCGGCTATCTTGACCGATAATTAAATAAATTTTCCTCAGTCCGTCCAGGTAAGTGACCGGGTAGTAGATTTACCTTAGTCTAGGTAAAGATCTTTTCATTCCACACAATTTCCAAGTCGTTTACGAAATAAACTTCCTATAATTAAATGCTATAAGGAATTAAGTTTGGCCAAATGAAGCCCTTCTTTCGAACATATAAAATAATCAACTGACACAGAATTAAAATTTAAAAAAAATGAATAACTAAACTGTAGGTTATGCAATTATTTCACTAGTTTCTACTGAGGCATCCAAATTTACAGTCATTATCATTTCAATCGTTGCATTCTATTAATCGTCTATTGGTACCTTTATGATAAACAAAGTTACTAGGTTTGTACTTTAAAGTAGGCTGCTACAGTTTTATTCCAGTCTTTTACAATTTATCATTAACAATTATTCTGAGAAGCGATGTTATACAATCTTCTCCGTTGATACATCGTCGTTAAAGTAAATAATAAATAATAAGAAAATTATTTTATCCTATTTTTCTTTAATAAACCTAATTATTGATGTACAAATTTTATATTATAGTGGGACTTTGCAAGTTTTCAAGAACCACATAGACGCAGACATGTGTCAAATCCGAAGTGATAGCACGAAACTGTGAAGAACCACATTTCACGTATAGAAATCAAGACGTAAGAATAAATGTTTGTTGTGTGATATCATGAGAAATAAGGGATGGATGGGAAGGAAGGAATTGCGGGTTCTGAATGAATCTTCCACTTGCTTCGTGTTATATTGTAGTCACCGCTGATCCATCAATCCTTGCATCACTCTGTGTCATGTATAGCAGAGGGCGTCTCGTGTCATGAGGATTTACAATACCCGGGACATGCTATAGTACGACCGACAGCGCGAGTGTCTGCAGGCAAGACATTTTCTCTGAAGACGTAGCCTGTAACACCAGGTAGCGTAGCTTTTGGCACCGCCAACGCGTGACGTAGCAGGTCCCAGCAATGGCGAAATCTGTAGCACTAATGCCAGCTCTTCATTTTAAAACGAAAAGAAGACTAGGGAGTGGTAAGTGGTCAGACAGTTTTACAGCAAACTAGCACCGAAGGTAAGTGTCATTTGGTTCCTTCGAAAAACATAGCTTCTGGGAAACACGTGACTGTCTGCCAGAGATGTTTGCAATCGGACAATGTTGAACACTAACTGGAGCGACCATCCTATCGTGACTCTAGCATAATTCAATCAGTAGCTTCTTAAGAAACAGGTAGTCGCTGAGCTGTACAAGAATTTTCTGAAATACGTGTCAGATACGTTATAGATGCGGATTAAATTCCGTGCGTCTTATTTTGTAACGATTGCATTTATTCAATGGTACTTTGGCAAGCTCTAAAATAAGGCTTGAAAATAGAAAAATATGATTTATTTAATTTTAAATGAAATTTGATTTTCCTTTACGTAAAATCTCTGGCGCTTGATGTAATAGACTAAGAAAAGGAAAACATGAATAAAATTAAGTCATAAATGCAATAATAAAAAAGGTAACACAAGAAAAAACTTTCCTATATATGCTTGAAGAAAAAAATTAATCTTAGTACAAATCATAAAATCTTCTTGCATGATCTACGGCGTCAGTTCCTAGCAGAAATTCGACGTTTCGCAGATCATCTCCATTTCCATTATCAGTGAATGGTGTGATATGTGGCCACTTTTAGTCGGTTTATGTTCGTACATTTAGTCCCCATTAAAGTTTCAATATTTCAGTAGTACAATAATAATAACGCAAATAACTAGATTAGTTTGTTAACGAGCATACAGCCGGCGTTAAAATAATTACTAATATATCGAGCGCGCTATAACTTACAAATAAAAGCTGTTATGTGCCTTAAAGTGTGACCGCGCGGTCTGAGGCGTGGGCCTTGTGCCGTTGGTCGCCGGAACCGTGGGTTCGAATCCCACTAAAGCCATGGAAGTCTGTCCGCGTTTTTCTGTGTTGTGCTGTCCTGCGACGGGCCGATCCCTCGTCCAAGGAGTCCTACCAAAATGTCTATAGATCAAAGCCAACGAAATGTTGGGATCCGCAGATACTCAAGACACTGATGAACGGGTTGCCTAAGTATGTGTTTTAAAGGGGTTCTGAAATACGAAAGAATCCTCCCTTGTCCCATTACTTTTATGATAAAGACAGATTAAATGGACGTTAATATGTGTATTTGGCTTTCAGAAATAAGCCGCGTGGGTTGCTGGAGGTGTTCTGACGTTTCGGCAAACACTGCAGTTATCACTTTCACGGCGAACGTCTTTGGAAGGATAAGTGAGCATTTATTATATACATCTGGCAGTGGGAGCTCAATGGGAGATAAGTCAGCTGAAGTATTAGTTGGTCCGTCCACCAGTGCTCATTTCTCTTTTCCTGTCCTCTTAGACAGATGTCACTTATTGAAGATTTGTTAACTTCATATATTACTTAAGAACATCGATTTAACTGAGTATGAGTCCAGTAAGGCCCAAAGTGTGTGAGAATGTAAAGACTTGGAACTCGGCACTCGTGGCCTGTTTTAAACTAATGAACTTTTCCAGCCTTCGCCTGGACAGACTGAGGAGGGGCAAAGCAACGCAAAACCTCAGAATGGAGAGTCTGCCCGGGATTCAAAGTGGATATGTCCCAAATACGTCTCTAGATCTTTACCACTAAATAAACATTTCCTGTGGAACTTCTATAGTTGTTACTATACACATTTTAATTTCTAAAGTTGACGACAAATATAGCCTACGAAAATTGAGCTGAAGTTAATTACGAGGGCGTTTTTAACTGTCGCATTTTAAATTAAAATTGGTAAATTATGTTTGAAGCCTTTAAAGAGCTACCAGATTGGCAATATCTAAAAAATTACTCTCCCTTAAAGTAGAGTCTATTACTTTTCCTACCATGTCCACGTAAACTGACATAGGTCTATCATAAATTTAATTACATAATTACATTAACATAATTAAGCCTATAACAAGATTTCTTTGATTAACAATTAAACTGTAACTTTTGCAACACCAAAGTAGGTTTGCCTTAACTCCGAGACAGCCGGGGGTCGGGTCAGAGATGAAACCCTTAACTTAGACACTCGCTTAAGATAGCACGCTGAGTGTCTATCACACATCTAATGGGGTGGTGACAGTTGAGTAACGAGAAACGATATACTGGAAGAACTTGGATGAAAATGTGCTTAAGTGCCACTTCGTTTACCATGGATCTTTCATCGCCTGCAACCACTTTCTATTAAAACACCATTAAACCTGTTCATAAACAGATGTACTAAATGAGGAACAAAACAGATTCACTTATGTCGAAGATCAGGCTCTGTCTCCTCTTATTATGCCCGAACTACAGTCACATGCAAGTATTTGTCAGCTGCCTCCTGCAAAGGATTCCATCATATTCCGTCATGAAAGTACACATTCCCCTACACAAGTACATATGTTCACACAGACACAACGCTTTCATGATGTCTGTATAAGCAAATCTGATTCTATGTGTGGGGGTCTACCCTTTTATTTGTGAATGTACATTTCAAATACGACTCAGGATATAATACGTTTCTTTGCATTCTGGTCCGTCACAAAACCCACTTTTCAATATTACTACGTTCCGATGACAGTCAAGGCAGTGGTGGGGGTTAGTAATATGGAAGGTAAAATATAGAAAGTTGAATTAAAATGATTTACCGTGAATATATATCTATCTTTTCACAAAATAGACCTAACACTAGGATTTCCTTTCTCAGAGAAAAGTTTTATAATGTTACAGCACATGAGATCTCGCTGTGCTTTGCAGCCATCTTTCCATATCATTCCACGACATTCAACTCTGTTTGTAGCAGGGGTGTGTACATTATCAGGCTAGTATACGCCTTATTCCATTTATATATTACATTCTAGTACGACTGGATTAAGGAATGGGGACACACATTATTTAATTTCAAGATACTTCAATTGTTTTAGAAACCCATTTCTAATGGGATACGGGACCCGCAACACACATATAAACAGAGAAATGCATATAAACTATTCTTCAGAATTTGGAGGGGGAGAAGATGCCAATTATTGGACCTAGACTTAATCTGTACGTTATTATTAAAATGAAAACGTAGAGTGTGAATTTAAAACTACATTCAACAGTCTCAGAATACAGTAAATTGACGGGAACTTGTGAAAACTTTTACGTAACTTTCGATTTCATAAAGCGATAATTTTTAAGAAGTTTAATATCAAGTCTTTAACGAAGGCTCTGTCGTTTCGGGAAGTTAATAAGTAACTGTTATCACCTGAGGTGATTTGATCACCCACGTCAACATCACCTTCAAACGGTGTACCCCGTTCTGACAAACGAGACACGGATACCGAGTCATGGAAGTATAAACATCCCGTCTGGTATACAGTATATGCTACTTCATAATTCAGGTATAACTATGGCATCAGTTATGGGAGAAATTCCACTACCTTTTTCACGAAACAGAGTTATTTCAGTATATATAATCTTTACATACAATGCGGATGGAAAGCCACCTCCAAAATTTGCATTAGTTTATTTTCAGACTTAATAAATTGTTGGATCGATGAAAAAATGATACTTATTAATCATGTATTTATTAATATTTTTATTATTTATTTTGTTGTTTTTATGAGTTAGCAATCCAAATTCAAATTTTAGGTTCTCAAGGTTAAAGTTTGAAACTTTATGGGATATTGCGTCATGTAGTCTCGTAGAAGTTGACCGACTTTTCAGAGGTACTGCCTCTATCATCAGGGTGCACCTTTGTGACGTCGGTCACCTTCTACGAAACTACACGACTCAGTATCCCAGAAGACTGGTATCTTTAACAGTACGAATATTAACAGCTCAATGGACTTCAAGACCAAATTCAATAGATCAATCGACCCACCAATCAATCATTAATCATGCATTTAAATGTGATGCTATCTTAATTTCAGAATCATAAAGAATATTCACCTACGTGTGCATTCATTAGCTGAATTAAAATACAAAACATCTCAAAACCGTATTTTCTGGTACTCAGAACAATGATCTTACGAAGTACGTAGACAGACGAAATATAATGTAGATCTTCATAAAAGTTTCTGGTTTCCATTTCCGTATGCCGACTCAAGAATCCGTCTCTTTGTACCAAAGTTCCAACACCATTTTCAACAATTCCAATTTTACCTAACCTACAAAGTTTCCATTCATAGGGCCATTACCGTTCCCTCAACTACATAGCTCTCTTCATATTAAGTAGTCCATGTACATCCCTCAGTGAGATGAAAGGTATTCTGAAAGCAGAAAAGGGCCGACAATACAATTCCATATCCTATACAAGTTTATGTTGCTCCATCGTTGAAAATGAACATGAGTTTGAGTAACAGAAAGGCCTCGAGGAGAGGCGACCTCACACTGACTCGGCGTTCCTCTCTGTGACAGCGGAGGGACGTCGTGTCCTATCATCTCTTATCGCTATTTTTTGGTAACCATGAACACTATACGGAATTATGACATCAAATAATGGGGTAGGTGGGACTCGTAGCACGCATGGGAGAGTCACAATATTTCTGGTCGAACAAGGAAGACGCCACTGAAGGATCTCAGTCATAAATACAAAAGATGGCATGCGAAGATGAAAACTGGATATGCTTTTTGAAAATAAGAGAAGGTAAATTTCGTGATTAATGCTCGAATATTAAATTCTCAAGGACTCCCCAGCAATACTTGTACTTAACACGTTTAGGAAATGCCTTGAAAGTAATCAAATACCGATTCGTTTCGAATTAGTTAGAATTCGCAATTATTTCGACACTACAAGTTGATGACACGTCGTTGAATAAACTGGTAACGATGCAACTCGGATTAGCTAACGATGAAGTCCTCACATAAGAAGAGAGTGATTTGCGATAGTCAGCTACAGAATCTGCAGCTGCGTCGCGCCAATGTGAACCCAGCCTCGGTCTCTGTCTCCACACTCCGAGGCAACCTTCTTTTTCTCAATACAAAACTTTAGCATTTAGGTAGATGAGATGAATTCAATTGAAAATGTAATGTACCTACAGACATTGAATTGTTGAAGCACATCAAAGCAAGCATTATAACACTCGCACAATTCTCCTCTCCTTCCCGCTCGCTGTTTGTCCGTCTTCTGTTTCCTCCCTCATCGAATTCTGCTATAAGCTTAACAACATTGGATCAACAGTGTCCCATTCCTTCATTCTGCATTGTTTTCACAAAGAGAAAATACTGTAACGACATCAGCTCTGTTATGCGAAAAGACAGCTTAACAGAAAACTAATGGTATTCTATTTTGAAATGTAATCAAAACAAAGTAACATTATACTGAAACGTCCCCTATTTTAAGTTGGATACATTTTCTTGGTTTTAATATATGGGAGGCTGGAAATTGATGTTCTTTTAATAGGACGCTGACAGGTGTGTGATAAATCGTCACCAAGGGCGGATATTTAATTTAGAGTCTCATTTCATACCACGTTGATGAGAAATGGTTTCGTTCAATGTAGTTTCAGTACTATGAAGGACTCACAGACAGTATGAATGAAAACTCCCCAATGGGATAGAACATTCATCCGCCATCTTAACGTTGCTGCAAAACCGCCCGGTTATTTTGGATAGATTTATTTATTGGATTATATAACGCGTTTTATCAACTGCATTTATCAAATACTGTATAATGATATAATGAGATTATTATAAGAATAATAAGAGAGGTTGTACACTACGGTGGTCTAGCGGTTAGAACGCTGGCCTTGTAATCCCGGGGTCCCGGATTCGATTCCCGGCGGTGCCCGAATTTATAACTTGTGTTGGGCAAGGCCGTGGTCTAGGCAACACGGAGTTTTCCTCCGTGGCATCCCAACAATTACTCCATTCACACACAGAAGAAGGCAATGGCAAACCACTTCTGGATCATCTGCCAAGAACGTACATGAACAGGTCCCAGTCCGAGAAAAGGATGGAAGGATCCTGTTCATATGGACCTGTCGTCACACAGAACACTAAAATAAAAAATAATAAGAGAGGTTATAGACGAGGCGGCCGAGGCTTATTTTAGGCGGCATTTCGTCTCTGTCCTTTGGTTAAAATGAAACGGAATTTGACGTGACAGACTGAGAACACTAGCTTGAAACATCGGTCAGGATTATTTTCACACAGGCTGGTGATACGAACCGGTGACCTCTCAAATGCAGTGAGGTCAAAAAGCATTACCGCTACATAAACCTACACAGTAGGCCTCGGAGGGGTGCGGGGCCCTGTTCGAGAATCCTCCTTAAAAGCTGTATTGTTTATTGCAGTATTTTGTTTTCTCTGTTCTGAGATCACAGTGATGGTAATGTACTTACGTTACATTTCTATTTCTTGGACTCTTAAGGTGTCGCTGTATACGAAATATTTTACAAACCGTTAACGTCAATATGTGGGGGCCCTGGGCGGCCTCCCCGATCGCCCAGCCCTAAGGATGACCTTACTAACCTGCTTGGTACTTGAGTTAGCTGTAAGATTGTCTTCTTTGAAATTCGTGATGATATTTTTGTAAGATTGGTTTATTTAGAGCAGAAACGTTGGAACCTACCAAGACCACATGACGTCACAACCAAAAATACCACATTCGACATATTCACCATAGTTAAAACTTCAAATTCAAGACATTTGTAGACTGTGTTATACTGCATTCCAGCGTTTTTGGCCGCTGAACTTTGTGAATTGGAACCTCGGAGCGAGTCACTTACCAGAAGTTTGCTGGAAGGGATGGCAGCAGGCAGCGTACAGTACACTCCAAATAAAATATCACCACGTTATGTAACACAGGAAAGTCGAAGGTTTTCATGCGTCATGTTTGTGTTTTTGATTAAAATATATATAATAAAATTCAGGTCAATACACAAAACTATATTTGGGTGTTATTTTATCACATTTATTTTACAGAATAATCAAAACAAACATAAGATGCGAAAAACGGGAGGATCAACGGAACACATGTTACAATAACAAATATATTGAAAAGCATGCATTATAATATTAAATAGTTTTAAAAAACAACACCTGAAGATGATGTATTACATCGAAACATGTTGTGAAATAAATGAAAGCGCTCTAATGTAACATCCTTATAGTGATGAATAGCGCAAATTTAAAATTTTAAACACATTTAAATTTTAAATTTTAACATCCAAATATAGTTTTGTGTATTGACCTGAATTTTATTATATATATTTTAATACAGGAAAGTCGATTTCACTGCGCTACAGATCACTAGAAAATTAATACTGCAGAGAGTATTAGATAATTTTATCTTCTTCACAACTCTTCGGTATTCTTCCAATTCTTCCACTCCTCACAGACCATCGCTTTCTGACTCGATTCATCACTACCGTCGCTGCTGTTCACTCCATTATTTTCAATTGTAATACGTTCAATAGCGTCTTCGATTATGCCTTCTTGCTCATAATAGAGTTGTTCTGGTTTTTCCACATGCCGACATACATTATCCCATTCCTCTTGCCCAATTTCTTCGAATCTCTGGCGACACAGATGCTCGACGTTCTTAATTGTAAATGTTGTGTTCTTGCTTGCAATCCATTTGTTTACATCTACCCAAATAAGTTCAATGGGGTTTAAATCGGGACGGTACGGCTGAAGTCTCAACACAGTACGTCCCTTGTCTGCTAAAATATGACCAATCACATAATATTTGTGCTTTGACTTATTTAATTTGATTAAATCGTACAGTTGAACTTTCAACATGTCACAAAATTGGATGTTTCTTTCCAATAGCCAAGCTTTCATTTCGTCCTTCTTTGATTAAGACGTCGGTGGTTTGTCTGTCTGGGTGTTGTGATACGAGGCGTTATCAATGATCAGAAAGGAGATTGCAACGATCATGTGGCATGTTGATATCACAGCACAGTCACAAGACAACAATTATCAGGCTTCTACACCGCTGCACTGACACAGACTGTACTGACCGACGGAAACTCCTTCCTTCCTTCATTGAGTGGTCCGCATACTGGTCTCTCCCTACAAGGTCAGCGGCCATAATCGGTGGATCCATTTCTACTTAACGACTCTGCATCAGCTAGTTAAGCTGTGTGACCTAAATAATCGATTGTAGAACACTTATGCGATAAAATTCATAAGATGTTAAACAATAGTGTCACGGCTTTTTTCATTCAATAGCGTAGGCCTAATTTCTGAAAACTATGCAACATATAGGCCTATGTATCTTCAACAAGAAATCAACACCTCAATGCTGACCTAACTATTTTATAACATTGGAACCATTAAACTAAATTCGTGGTGCAGAGGCTTCCTTGAGACGCTAATAGTAGTTCAGCTAGTCAAGATATTTGACGTCTCTTATAGAATCTGAAGGTTCATTACCGTGTTCACAAAATCCTGCTTCCAGTCACTATCAAGAGTCAGATCAATCCAGCTCACAGTCTCATACCCTGTTCCTTAAGATGCATTTTAATAATATTCCTTCCTTTAATATTATTTCTTCCCTCGAATTATAGGACTACAATTGAGTGTGCATTTACCATGTCTTACTTACATCCTGCACTACTTATAAATATTTCAGTTACTTAGAACAAAGTAAGTCCCTAATATAACCATGTCACTTATTTTAGTAACCTTATTTCTACTGTCATATAACATGAAGGAAGGAAAGCACGTAATTTGAATAATTCAATTCATGCGTGTAACGTAAGTACCATTCGTGTGACCATGATAAAACCTTACAGAATCTTTAACCGCAGTCCACATCTCTCTCGCTTTGATTGTAGTCAGATTTGATATGAGCACTTCTGTTGATTGAATCGTGATTAAACAAGTCTACCAATCGCGTAACTAAATAAGATGTGAGGCTGTCATGAGGGGATGGGGACGACTACGTGATATTTACTTACGTCATGCCTTTAATTTGGAAATTAGAAACCCGTGTTGTCACGCGCGTAGAAATTGGATAAGAAAGTCTACTGTTTGACTTAACCGGGCGTGATGCGCTGATATATTGCTGTAATATCTTGGTTTCTTGTTCGGATTGATTACGTTTTAATGTGTTGTTTAATTCCGTATATTAAGGTAGTATATTTGCGTCATATTGTGAATTAGGTTAATATTTTAATATTTTCCGTAAAATCACAATTTTAATAAGATAATAAAATATTTAAAATATCATTTCACGTTCCGCATCGAATGATCGATTTACAAATCGGAACGTTCCAATTTGTAAATCGATCATTCGATGCGGAACGTGAAATGATATTTTAAATATTTTATATTTTATTATCTTATTAAAATTGTGATTTGACGGAAAATATTAAAATATTAATCCGTATATTAAGCTGGTATAAAATTCCCGTCATATTTATATCAGTGATTTGGAAAAGGTGGTGAGTTCAATTCCAGGGAAGTGACAAGTTATAATTTCACTGTAGTCTATACAAATTAGGCTGATTAAATCCATTTTCAAGTGAGATTTTAAATTTGCAGCAAATGTTGCCAAATGTGGCATTTAATTTTATACATCCACGGGTTTTAATTTTTGTATACGTGGAAAGCATTTGTGATTTCTAATTTTATTTTTATTATTAACATATTTATTCAACATTTAACAGGGTATTTACTTCTATGTACCTGAGACAAACTTTGCACCTGAGGTCCATGGCGTAGCAGATATTTCTGAAATACATTTTGTTTTCAAATACGTGTTACATGCATGAAACAGATTTCTCGTGAGGCATTATTATATATTTTATATCAGCGCCTTTCAAATGATATATGATGTTCCTAGAATTGCGGTTTTCTGAAGTTCCTATATCGTGTTTGCTCGGGATGTTGGCAAAATACTTTTTGAGCGACTTATTATTATTATTTTTTTTTATTATTATTATTATTTCGAATTATATTACATTCTTAAGCATTTTCTACGTTTTATGAAGAAACAGGCAGTTTAATCAGGACTTGGATACTGTTAATAATGGTCGCTTTTCAACAAACCCCCAGTTTCTCGTAATCGCAAATTGAGGTGCTTTCTAGGAACGTAACTTCTAGGTTAGCAAATAAACGTGATCAGTTAAAGTCTGCGAAAGTCTGTGAAATGGATCGAGGATGACACAATTCCTTATTATTGGTTGTCGAGACTTAATCTTGCGATGTGCAGAAACCAACTCACCGTGACTTTGTCGTACAACTACACATTTAAGGCATCACGGTGTTTCGAACTTGGTATATTCATGTCCCTCCATTATATCCGAGACGGGCACTAGTTTTATAAAAAAATATTCAGTGATAATAAGCCCACAGAAACAGGCCACGAAGACGCCAGACATAACACAACCAAAAATTATTTCTATCAAAATAACTTTTTCCTTCTATTTGCCAATTGAGTGAGTGATGTTCCTGTGGGCACACAAAGACTATTTAAGTGTTCAATAAAATGTCTGCATATGTTCCTTGTTTCCATCACACGAACTCCTTGAATTAATCATCACAATAGCTGTGTGTGTGTACCACAAACCATGACGTTAAATATATTTATATCCACAAATCACGTTTTCATTGTAGGCCTGTAAATACTACTCATTTTAAGTTCTAGCTACATCCGTAAGGAACTGGCGTGTCATTAATGATTAGTCCTAAAGTTTGGATATAAGTACTGTTTTAACAGATATAAATATTTTATGAATAAATAAATATTTATATGTCCAATACTTATTTTATATATTATTCATTTAAAAAATTATTTTCTTTTTGTAAACGTAAACGGAAGGGACGAATTAGTAGACCTAGGAGTAGTTTGGGGGATAATATTAAAATGTATTTTAAGGAAATCGAGTGCACAGCAGTGGAAGGGGTTATCTGAGTCTGAATAGCAACCAGTGGCTGGGTGTTGTGAAATTATTAATAACATTCTGGGAGCCATGAAAATAGAGTAATATGTTGACTAGGTTATATATTATAAGGTGCTCAAGAAGAACTCAGTTCCATAGAATCAGAAAACAAACAATGCGACAGTATAATAATTTCTCACAGTATGGATCAATTAAAGCTCACTAGATAGTATAATTGCGTCATATTGTGAATCAAATATTAAAATTAATTATTCGGTTTTGTCCGTCTAATCCCAATTATATTTAAAATTTACAAATAAGATAATTGAAATATCACTTTTTACTTTTTACTTTCCAATTATCATTATTTCATTTTGTTTTCTATATTCTTTCATATTCATTGGTGTTTCTTTGAATCATTTGCTTTGCAGGCCGATGTAGAACATCAAAAGCATTCACTTCAAAACAATACATTCGCTTCAATATATGAAAATAATCTGGATATGAACATCTCCAAAAAGCTACACAACAGAAATAGTAATTGAGCTTTAAGCTTGTTGATATAATTTTACACCTGAAGATGGTTCAATGAAACCGAAACATGTTGTAAAAATGTTCCAAATGTAAATCGATTATTCGATGTGGAACATAAAATGATATTTTAATTATCTTATTTGTAAATTTTTAATATAATTGTGATTAGACGGACAAAACCGAATAATTAATTTTAAAGCTCACTAACTAAATGGAGCAGAATCCTTGAAAACTGATACTCGCAACAAATATAAAGATAGGTTAATGCTGATTAAGTTTAAAAGCTGTAGTTTTGTATTTTAATATGTGAACAGTAAGAGTCGAAGTGAATCTTGAACTATTAAACAAAAATATAAAATAAAATCAATTGAGACGAGATACTTTAAAACAATTCAAGGGTTTACTAGACTAGACCATATTAATAATGAACATACTAGGAAATAACTAAAGTATAATTAACATAAAATACATAAGATAAACACAGACGAAGTTTGATTAAATGTTTAAGTAGAATGTCAGATGAGAGAATACTCAGATTTTGCATAATAAATCAAGAGGACACAGCATAGGAAAGGATAAAGTGAGTATTTGAGGAAGAAATGAAATCATAGAAACTATGAAGTCGACTAATCAATTCAGAAGATAAACAGACAGAAGATAGTGGTATAGCTCAAGCGGCTAGTAGCCGGCTTCTGACCTCGGAGGACCTAATTCGTCCCATGTCGGATTTGTGGCGGACCACGAGGGCAGGTTTTTTCTTCGAGTCTCTCGGTATTTCCCTGTCAATATCATTCCACCGTTACTCACAAATTCAGTGATATATAATCTGGGGGTGTGGACAATGTTAGCGTCTGTAGTTTTGCAGAATTTTATCGGATTTTAACGATAAGACGGACGTTATTTTTCTGATTGTGTGTGCGCGTGTGTGATGCTGAAAAATACGGAGTAACGTCAAACCACCGGACTCCTAAATACGAAGTAGATAAATTAGACACTGAGTTTACACGAAATTACTCCAAGAATAATTTTCATATAAATGTTCAAACGAATTCTTATTTCTTTATCGTGCAATATAACTGGTTATCTAAAGACATTATATCCGTAATGTGTTAACATGTATTTGAAGCTATAAGAAGTAAAATTCTATTTGAAGGGAGGAAGGAGAGATGTAGGGTATCAGGAAGGGCCGGGTGGCTGTGAGGTGTGTAAATGGAATCTCGTTTCCACGCAACAATACTGAGTCTTCGGTTGGTGAAGCCCTATCCACTAATAGGGTGACAGACTAGAGTCCTTACATAACTCGGCAACCCCACCCTACCTTTCAGAGAAGTAAATTCATTACTTTGAGCTATTTGCCAAAGTCGCTTTCCTTCCTTCTCCCTTTAACTATTACCTCAGAAGTATCTATATAACCTATATGGTTTCTTTAATTATAGAATAAATTTCCGTGCTTTGTAATTTTCAGTGAAGAGGAAGGAGTGTCAGAATTGGGGTTAAATCTTCCTCCGTGCGCACCGACCTGGTTGAAAATCAGATTGTTTTAACGTGGATTCTGATATTCTGGGTTGTATTGCCGTTTAGGTTGTTACCAACGCTTTGAAGGAACCTAATGCCTCTATCTTCAGAGTGATAGATCTCCTGAAATGTTCGTAATCAGTGCACGGCGTCACTCAACAATCCAGACGATCACAGTCCAACATTTGCATAAACACGAAAACCTTAAATCTGAACTTGCTTTAATGATTGATTGTAAAGATTTCTGAAATCTGTACCTGCGAGCTGCAGTAAACATTAAAAGATTTGTCTGGACCTGGGTAACGATACATTTTTTCTTATCGGTTCAGTTGTCTTACAGTGTATGGGGTGGCACTAAACTACGAAACTAAGGCAGGAGACCTTTAATTTTTGTGTTTTAAAGCGTTAGACGGGCTAAAACGATTAATATACTTAACAGTGTTCCGCCTTTTGGCACATTAAATCTATTTTCATAGAATAGACTGCGTCTTCACAAGCTGATTGTAATCATGAAGTCTGAACTCTCACATCCTATACCTTTAATATAATTTTTAATATTATACTGCCACCTGCGTGTAAGTCTTTCAAGTGGTCTCTTTCCTTCACGTTTTCAGAATAAATATTTCGTATGCAGTTCTCAGCTTACACTCCTTGTTACATGACACGCCAAGCTTACATTCCTTGATTTAAACATCCGAATAATATTTGATAAAGAGAGGCAGTGATTAAGGTCTTAATTACGTAATTGTATCACCCGTCGTGTCAGGTTATTTTAATCTTGACGTTCTCAGTACAGTAACTTTTCTGGCGGTCTCCATGAAATTGTGTATATTCATTCCTATTATAATTTTTACAGGACCTTGGCTGAATATTTGTTTTATATGTGTTTGTATACATGAATGATGTGCGTATATTAGACTAAAATACGTTTGTAACAATGATACGTAAGAATAAATAAATAAATAAATAAATATAAATAAACCTGTATGTTTGAAATGTAATATTGTGGCATATGTTTTTGTTTTGTAGGATTTGAGGTTTTCCCGCGGTGAGTTTGTAGATGGATGTCTTCTGGGTTGTTGCGTCGTGTAGTCTGCGAGGCCGATAATGGACCTCTGAAACGTCGATAAACTTTTACCAGACTATATGGCGCAACAACCCAGAATACAACCGCCTATGCTTAGTAAGTTTGTCACATTCTGTTTCCAGATCATAGCGTTCGAATCCATTGAAGTGAAGACCACTACCGACTGGCGGAACTAGGACGTGCAGAGCGGGGCTGTTGCCCCAGAAACAAATATCGAGGGCTACAATCCGGAAAAGCCCTTAAATGTGAAAACATTATTACTAAATATGTCGGTTTCGAACGGGTTTCGAACTGCAGAAGGAGCGAGATTTTTGTTGATGCCATGGATTTGATTTGCTTCTACTGACTAAAATGGGGGAGGTGTGTGTAGGTGGATCTGGTGTAAAGATTTGCGAATTACAACTCCGTGTAGTCCCAGCAGCTAACCAGATTTTAGGCTTTATTACGTAAATAAGGAAGTAAACTAAAATATGGAGAAATAATGTTGAAGTAAACATTTACACCACACATCACAACTCTTGGTATGTTTCTTATATTCCTATAATTTTACAAATATATTTTCTAATACAATCTCCAAACTCATTTTCATATTAATAATTAATAATTCAAATGTTAATTAATTGTTTCACAGAATAATGAACAACTGACCAAAAATATGCAAAACACTACGAAGATCAAAAGGAATACCTACAAAAAGAAATCTACAAAACAAATAAATAAATAAAAGGTTGCATTAATAAATATATATTAGTTTTAAAAATGAAAATAACAATAAAAAACCTGAGGATGATGCAATAGCATCGAAACATGTCGTAAAATAATAAGCGCTGAAACATCGTAATAAAGATGAAAAGCGCTAAATTTTAATTTTAATTTTAACAACAACATTTTAAAAACTAAGTTTGTGTATAGACTGAAATAATAAATAAATATATACTGAAGTTTAACACAAACATGACGCATCTAAACTACAAACTACAAATTTACATGATTATAAAATTAAATCTAGAAAATGAAAATGTTTTTGCAAAGGCTAACTTTTGTCTTAACATATAAATTAAGCAAACAAACAAACTATTAACACTATAAAAAAGACACTAGTGTCATACGCGTTTCAACCTCAAGATGTCATCATCAGTTTCTAGATGTTGATTTCACACGCAATGACAGCTCCCCGCAGACCAGCCACGACCACCGGACCATCGGATCAATAGCTAAGTGCAGAGTTCAACTCCTGTGAAACCAACATCTGGTGTAGTGTTGCTTCATATGCTTTTATAAAATAACTCCACTTCATGATTTATTTTCTAAACCATATTTAGACCAATTTTAAACCATTTTGATTAAATGAATTAATCTCCCTGATGATGACCTCTTGAGGTTGAAACGCGTATGGCACTAGTGTCTTTTTTATAGTGTTAATAGTTTGTTTCTTTGCTTATTTTATATTATAATACACTACACGGTATGCAAAGTTTTAAGATTTTATCTTAACATTTTATACTTCGCGTGGTACAATTCAAATGATGAGTGGTAAAACGTATTTTCGTAATTCAGACTGTAAAGTTACTTTCAGGTAAATAAACTGTGATCTCAGTCTGATATCAGGAATTGTAATTACTGAAATGCCTTTGAAGTGAAATTTGAAGTGTCGACTTTTTAAATCGAGTTTCTATTACCATAGTCAGGTTTCATCCACACTGACTTGAATGATAATGATCTGGCTGCCCTCAATTGGCTACAGGATGACTCCTCTAAAAGGTACATATTTTTATATAATCATACAAAAATTATCCCGTTGATTTAAATTTTTTTATTGTTGGTACAACTGTTGGGAATCCACTGACTCATTCTCTGACTCGCGTATCTTCAAGGAACAACACTTCGTAATTTTCGTTACACACACATAGGTAGACCTACAATATATTTCGATGGCCATGTGTTATACTCCTTGATTCTTTATAGTTTGTCACATCAGCCATCCGTAATTTATACTTAAAGTTTTATTAATGCCTTTGTTTTTTATTGAACCTGGTAATAGAAATGCGATCACAGTTATAATTTACTTTCACTGATTCTCTCTTGATGTAGATACTCTTTCAATTGTGTATTTTTACACTTGTATCTTGAATAAATGTAAATTACATTACAGGACATTTACATCTGAGACATGCATAAAATAATAATAGATATAAGAGTTATTCTAGCTGTTATTATTATTATTGGAATTATTACTGACGTCATGAAACTGATTAAAAATGTGTAAACTGCAGTGGATTATCAAAGATAAAACCTAGTTACTGACTGCCTTTCGTTGTGACGGGTTTAAACTCCACAACAAATGTAACTACTTAGAAGTGCAGTTTTAAGTATCTAAGTCCCTGGAACGATAATATCTAGAGTCAGTCTTCACAGGTTTTCTTTATAGCTTTGAAAGAAGTACTAAAATACCTTGAATAATTATAACAGTGGAGCGTCGCGCACACTTTAATTTAAAAATAGACATTCTGTTGTTACAAATGTTAATAAATTAAGGAGGGGAAAGCTGATGAAATTAAGAAAGGCCGGAGAATGATAAAGGAAAAGAAATGACGAAAAATATAAGATAAAATAAATAGTCACAAATTTATATGTATTTTATATATTGTGTATAACTGATGTTAATTTACTGGGGGACGATATGAATACAATAAAGAGGAACACAGAAGATTTACTAGAGGCTGGTAGACAAGTGGGGCTGGAAGTAAATTCAGAAAAAACTAAGTACATGTTAGTATCTCGTCATCAGCAGACAGGCGGGCAAAATTATCTTAGGGTGGCTAATAAGTTCTTTGAGAGGGTTAAAAAGTTCAAATATCTGGGGAACAACAATAACAAATGAAAATGACACTCATGAGGAAGTTTGGAGGAGATTAAATTCTGGAAATGCTTGCGA
This sequence comes from Zootermopsis nevadensis, assembly GCF_977971745.1. Classification (NCBI taxonomy): domain Eukaryota; kingdom Metazoa; phylum Arthropoda; class Insecta; order Blattodea; family Termopsidae; genus Zootermopsis; species Zootermopsis nevadensis. The sequence goes on along the minus strand of NW_028259153.1, from coordinate 4,412,249 downwards.
CTTCTCAGTTCAAAATATTTTGTCTTCCTATCTGATTTATAAGGACCTGAAAATTAAAGTGTACAAAACAATAATCTTGCCTGTTGTTTTGTATGGGTGCGAAACATGGTCTCTCACTCAGAGGGAGGAACACAGATTGCAGGTGTTTGAGAATCGGGTGTTGAGGAGGATATTTGGGCCTAGGAGAGAAAACGATGGGGTCTCGAGAAAACTGCATAATGAAGAGCTTAGAAATCTGTACTCCTCCCCCAGTATTGTCAGGGTGATTAAGTCGAGAAGAATGAGATGGGCTGGGCATGTAGCGCGCATGGATGGGACAAGAGGTGTGCACCAAGTATTGGTTGGGAAGCCTGAGGGGAAGAGACCGCTAGGGAGACCTAGACGTAGATGGGAGGATAATGTCAGGCGGGATCTATAGGAGATAGGAGTTGAAGGAGACTGGATTTTGTTGACCCAAGACAGGGTCCGGTGGAGGGCTTTGGTTAATTCGGTGATGAACATTCGGGTTTGGTAAGCCATCTGGTTGGTTGGGTCCACTATTTGGGAAACCTGAGGGGAAGAGACCGCTGGGGAGACCTAGACGTAGATGGGAGGATAATCTCAGGCGGGATCTATGGGAGATAGGAGTTGAAGGAGACTGGATTTTGTTGGCCCAGGACAGGGTCCGGTGGAGGGCTTTTGTTAGTTCGGTGATGAACATTCGGGTTCGGTAAGCCATCTGGTTAGTTAGTTAGTTAGTATAACTGAACGCGTAGTGGGAAGTTTTCGCTTGTATTCAGACAATATTTCTGCCTGATTTTCCTGTCTTGACATAATTTCCTCTCTGCATCTCTCAGTCTCTTCTCACGAATGTCAGGGTAAGTTATTTAACCATGACAACCTTTGCTTATTCTTTAGTTACTCACCACAATCCTACCCACAAAAGCTATATAATATCTGTAGTTGAAATAACGTCGTTAAAAAACGTAACAACGAGTCAGCAAAGGAAGGATGCATTGCTAGGGGAGTGTGAACAAATTCACAGATCATTCGGTACTAAGACAGCCTATACGTCAACGCTGAGTGTGCGGAAGACGGGGGGGGAGGGGGTGTTGTCGAAGCGTCAGACATAATTATCGGAAGAATCAGGCATGAGCGTCCATGCCTTTCAATTGCCTCCACGTCACCCCCTCCCCGTGCACTCTTAACAAACACATCAACGAAAATCAGTCTGACGTAGTAACAATGAGAGATATTTCGAAATCGACTTCTAAGAAGGATCGATATGTACTTCTTATCTGTTTAAGAGTACAGGGCCTGTTACATAACCTAAAATTCGAGGGAAGGCGCAAACAGGCAAAGGAGTCTGTCGGCGGGGCATCGGAGACATAAGAAATGCATACCAAATATTGATCAGAAATCCAGAAGAGAAGAGATCATTTCGAGTACGATATTAAAATGGGTGTTAAAGAAATAGTAGTCCGTGGGAGGTGTGAAGTGGACTTATCTGGCTCACTATAGGTATCGATGGCGTGCTGTTGTCGTACTTTGTTCCACGAAAGGCGATATTTTTTTTTATTTTTTTATTATTATTTTTTTTTTATACCTGAGCAGCTAATACCTAAAAACTTGCAGGATGTTGCAAGAAATATTCTGAAAATAAATTCAAATATTTTGTGTTATCAGATAAGGCCCAGTTATACTGTACAAAAGTACATAAATTTCCCTTTCAAATTAATAAATTTACTATTCATGAATTTTAATGCCACATTACTTTTGTCATTTAAGTTAGACGCACGTTGTTTCCTTGTTCACGAAACACTTAAATGACATCTGACAACAAGCAGCGCTTCGCTGTTGGCAATTGTCTCATTAAAGACAGCGTGGTCAAATTTTGTGACGTAATGATGCTGATTTCTAATGATGATCTCTCGAAGTATGAATACGACAGCGAAATGACCATATTTTCTGCATTTATTATAGCCCTTTCAGTAAAAGTAAAGTAAAGTTTGTCCCACTATACGCCATGTAGGCGTTTGGGGTGAGTGGAGGTATAGCTCCTCTCTTCCTTGACCTCGGCACTAGATGGGGGTGAGTGGTCAGCATCACGCCCCGGCCGGCTTTACCCCCAGGAAAGGACCCCGGTACCCATTGTAGAGGAGGCTGGGTGGGCCCCAGAGCCAGTCTGGATGCGGAGGCTAGAGGAAAAATCCTCTGCCCCCGTCGGGGATCGAACCCCGGTCGTCCAGCCCGTAGCTAGTCACTATACTGACTGAGCTATCCCGGCCCATATAGCCCTTTCACTACCTTGCATAAAAATAATGCAGCACCATTAACCTCCTGATGCTGCCAACATAACCACCGAATATGGTACACAAAAATATTCGTAGACTTGGTTTATTTTTTAATCGTGTTTTATTTAACTACGTTGACAGAACATCAGTGTATGTGGTAGAGGAACACTGTCAAGGTAGCAGGTTTCGGAGCCGAAATTTGAACCCAGGTTCTTCCAAACACAAAGCAAAGTTGTTACACAGTGGGTCGCGACATTCGGTCAAACACTTAGTTCCAGCGGTTACTTAATTACTGTCATCCACGCGCGATCGCCATGTTGTTACATTATTTTCTAAGAGCATACGAAAAAATTTCACGTTTTAGAAAACCAATAATTACAAAACATAACTTGATCTCATGCTATTTGTGACTGTAGGACCCATGAGGTAGAAAGCTCAAGCAATGGATGAAGATCGTGTTGATTTTACTTACATAGGTTTAAAAAAAAACTTTCAGGTCTATTATTACATTTTAAATTACTTTAATTTTCATCATCTACTTCACTTACAATCATACTGTCCCTATGAGCAGACGATTGTCATTTATTTAAGGGACACGAATATGGATGGAACGCTGACCGATCGCAGTGCTAATATTATAATATATTTTATTCTATTTTGTGTTTACTTTAGTGTAATAAGGTAAGATTCCGATATTTTAGGCAATGAAAAGCTAGTGAGAAGTATTCTGTCTTGCCTGGAATTTTTACACCATGTTGTCTGATAGACGTTTCCCGACGTTTCAGAGAAGCTCTTCATCATAATTCTGATTAAGGAGGAAGTAAGCATCTTGAAACGTCAGCAAACTTCTACCAGACTGCACGGTGCAAGATTTCACAAAATGTAATTCGTACTTGTATCTGAGCGAACTTCAGACTTACCCATAGCATGATGACGAAATTACATTATTTAATTTGAAAGTAAATGCTTTAGAGCGAGAATATGATTCCTTTTGTCATATTTTTACAAATGAACAGTGTGGAGTTCTCATGTCTTATTTCTGACACTCTAATAGACATCATCATATGTCTCCTTGTATATATTCTTCACAAGAAGTGTTTAATGCGAAGATCATATCAGTTCATATATTTATCTGAAATTTTCCCAACGGATTTAAATTAAATTTGGCACACAGGACTTTACTCTGGATTACATTTTTTAATTAATAGGACCATCGGTTCAGACTAAAGCCCATATCAAATTTTTAGACCTAACATGATATATAGCAAATCATAAAACAACAATCTCATTAAGAACTATAAATTTTAATTACAAATTTTCCGGATAAATACGTGTTTAATGAAATATAATAAAGCATTTTATAAAAATGTGTAATTTAACTTTTCTGTACAATATCAGAAACATGTTACAGATTCTATAAAGTATCTGTCTCTTTAAGTAAGGCTTTAGAGTTTGTATATTTTACTTAGAGTACTCTGTAGAGTAATGTGGCATTTCAAAAGTCCAAGAATGACAACTTGGTCCATCGTTAAATATTCTAAAATGAGACCTCTGCATTTCGGGAGCTGGTTCTGCTTCCGTCTTCAGGTGAGTGCTTGTTCTGTTAGGTCTGTGTTGTGATTAGCCACTTCTGTGGGGGTAGAATAGGTATTTCCGCCCTAAAATGGGAGTAGAGCCAGTTCCAGAGACGCAGTGTTCTCGTTTTAGGATATTGAAAGATGATTCAAGTCCAGGAATACAGCAAAACTGAATGTAATGTAGATCATTGTTGTATTAATGTGGTCTGAAGTAATTTTTGTGCAACAATATGTTCAACAAACGAAAAAAGTGTATTCTGTACCGGAATAGTACACATAATATCCTCATGTGTTATTTTCCATGTGTATTAAAATGTATTACATACGCCTTGTCCAGCAAAATAAATTTACAAATCTTAAAATTTAAAAAAAAATACTTTCTAAATTGTCCAAATTTTTAAATACCCACAATAAAAAAACTACATTTTAAAATTCATAATTAAGAATTTATAAATTTTTAATATTTAAATTTTCTAAATCTTCGACATTTTCAAAATTTGGAACATGAAACGAATCCTTGGATTCCATCACACCAACACTTTAAGAACTTTACATACAGACGACATAACACTGTACGTCTATCAGTGTATAAACTAATTGGCTAATTTTGTCTATCATGTGTTGCAAAACATCACAAGTCAGACCAGAAATTTCAACATGACTTACAAATATAAAAGTGGATAGTTCTCGTCTGGTGTGTAGACTTTACGACCGAAATGAATGAATAAGTTGTGTAATCCTTTCATTGCCGTGCACAATAAACAAGTAATCCTTGCCCAGGATGCAATATACCGTAGTCTAAACCTAATCAGTAGTCTGGTTTCATTCAGTTTACTAATTCCTAACAATACAGATTCCATGGCTGTAAAAATGACTTATTTATACAGAGACATACTAACCTTTGTACTCTAAGGAACCTGGATGTTAGTCTAGGAGAATGTTTAACAGAAGATTGGTGATGGAGAAGCTTTAAAATTCCTTCTTGTACAGTACAACTATAATTCATGTTCATTTCTTTACTGTAGAATGTTTATAAAAAACATGTTTAGTGTACTTACAGACTGTAAAGGGTTTAGCTTAACGCTTATAACACAGGGTATTATATATCATGTTTCCTTTCATATAACGCTTGTGATATTTCCCATACACACTGGACAATCTACATTAAGGCAAACTGAGTCAGAGGCACGGAAGCACGGAAAGGGATCTACAGGGTGTTAAAAAAGTTAACTGATAGTAGTTAAGCTTCCTTTAAGAAAATGTGTAGAGTTGATAAGCACTTACAATTCAGATGTATTTATTATCTTAACGTGCTAACTCAATTGCTACAGGGAAGTAAATACAAGAATAATAAAGAGGGCAATATAAGCATGAAGAAAACATAGTTAAACATCCTGGAACACAATAAATAATAATGCACAAGATATCAACATCGGTAATTACAGACCAATCGATTTAAACAAAAGATTTACATTAAACGTTTATTGTCAGACATGCTAATTTAGGTCTATTACAAATCTCATTAGCACCTAAGCAACAGAAATTACGTAAGTTTCTTTAAGTTTTCGATTGTAACTCTGATACTAACAAGTTTCCTAAAGATAAGGTTATGTAATAAGCAGTTATAAATGTTCCTTATGAATAATAAATCATAGTAACTTTGTCTCTCGAGCAATGTGTTTAGATTTAATTTACCAAAACACAGTTGTAATTACATTTATAGGTATATTCGATTTGTTAACATTAATAATAGGTAACATAAGGCGAATAATGAAACTTGTTCTGCTTCAGATCAATAGTTACCATTTTCTCACTCTGATTGTGGATGCATCATGGACCCCTGAAACATCGGTAAACTTCTACTAGACTACACGAAGCAACAACCCAGTAGACTTCAAATCCTACTTAAGTTCTCATTCTGTTTCTCCAATACCTGTATATTTTTCAATGTTGCCTTCTCTCCAACTTACGTCGGTTTTAATACGTTGTGTGTTTTTGTCTTTCACAAATCAAAACTCCGAGTGAGTTTCCAGCGTTTGAGACGTCTAAAACCGTGCGGCCTCTGCTCCAGATCAAAAATTATTTGACAACTGAACCTTAATTCATATCCATAGATAACCCCAAATTATAGGCTTTACAATTATTTGACAGTAAATTAAAATGTATTAAATCCAAAGTTGCCACTCTCTGTCTGATTTGTTTACACGCTCTGAATTCCTCGCTTATTGCTGACGTAAACTAGCCGCTATATTATATGCAACCTTTGTTGTCTGAATGGATAAAAACAACGTCACTGAAATCAGATTTGCAAGCCAGCGTGGGAGGAAGGGTGGAACTTGTCTGATACACACAGACCAATCTGTCTTTCATGACAGTGGAACTCTGGTCACCATGACCACCTGACGTTATCGTTCAGTCACCGCGAAACTCGTGACGCCACAAAAAACATATCGTTCCAAGTGCTTCAGTGAAAGAAGATCTCATTGGTAATACAGCCAAAATATTGCAAAAAAAGACATTGAGTGAATTAGGTAATGAGAAATTCGTAACAGAACAGTTATGTTACAGTGAAAACCGTCTGTGATTCTGACGAAAACTGAAGAGTGCATCAATAATATTTTCCGTAATAAGCGACAATTTTAACTTGAAGATTATATATTTGTTCCGTTAGAAATAGTGTGTGTATTTGTAAATTAAAACTTCTATTTACAATGATACCATAAGAACTAAATTTTGGGTGATGGGAGGATGTAGAGATGAATGAGTGTCTGAAAGAAAATCACCAAGATTTAGTTTCAGTAAGTGAAAACTAAATATTTGAACAACTAAAATATTACCTCTTTCTGTTTAAAAAGTATTTTAAAATATAAACATTTGAAAGACGAAAGATGGTTTCTGCTTTAATGTCATAAAATTAACACGTTAATAATACATGTCTCTCTGCTTATTTCAAAATATTGTTATATGTTATTCTTTAAATTTTATAAAAGATGTGAATTTAAATCACCGTTCGTACATTCTTAATTGTGAATTTGAAGTAATCAACCACTAAACTCGTCGCAGTTAAACAATTACTTAAAATTTTTACGTACCTATATGTAAACATATTACGCTATTTTAAAAAAAATATTCTGTTAATTTTAACATATGAAACAGGTTATTTGCAGAAAATGAAAAAAAAATTAATAATTTTTAATTTTTGGGTGTAATATTTGTATTATAAACAATTGATGTGTAATATTATATTACAGAAATGAAATTAACGTCTCCATTCATCGTAATCAGAACAGAACTTCATATATACTGTGATAAAAAAAACTCTATACAGTCACGAAACTATTTAAAACAGATATTCCCGACTGTGATTTAAGTGTTGAGAAAGCTGAACAACGTCGTCCATGAGCTACTAAGTATCCAACCCCCTCTCAGAACACTTTCTGTCAACAGTGGTAATACATGGTGATAAACATAAGATGGATACAACTGGTGGATTTCACGGTGATAACACATTTCAACAATTGTTACATCATTGCACATCCCTTCCGCAGTCCACTACAGAAAAAGTCAGCGATCATGTATCTGTACCTTTAGAAAACCACATTAAAAGACCCATGAATGCTTTCATGGTATGGTCAAGGATTCAACGCCGGAAGATCGCTATAAAGAATCCAAGGATGCATAATTCAGAAATTTCCAAACAGCTCGGTGCTGAATGGAAATTGCTGCCTGAATCGGAAAAACGTCCCTTTATAGACGAGGCGAAACGACTTAGAGTTCAGCACATGCGTGATCATCCGAATTACAAATACAGACCACGGAGGAAGCCTAGAGGTATGAGCGTGAGTGGACACATGTTCTGCAGTCGTCGAGCTGTCAGTTCAAGTCCACGAGGTACCAGCAACGGGGCATCGTTCTCGTATCCATCCTTCTCTTATGTTTATCCCACGGAGAAGTTCTCCAAGAGTTTCTGCGCAGGCGCATCAGGTTTCATGCCGCCAAGATTTCTGATACCGCCAACGCAATCCCTGACCCTCCCGCCCGTGATGGACACGATTGGTGCTCGATTGGACAGCTTCAGGAACTTCCTGCAGCCTCAGGCGCCAGGACCCGAGATTTCTCCGGCCAAGATGTCTCAAGTTCCTTGTAATTTGATGTTCAGAAGCAAAGAACAGAGTCCAGATGAAACAAAGTTCGTTGATTTGCCGTCAGCATTTCATCTGATCTACAGGACCGGTAGCGAAATCGGACCATCAACTGCGTGTGATGCAGGACATCAGGTGGACATTGCCTCGAACACGGAAGGAAGCTGCTTGAGTTCCCAAGAAAATGCAGCAGACCTAGAAATAAGGACTCTGGCTTCGATGTTCTGTAACGATTTAATAACATAAGCATATTCAAAACATTTAAAAGATTTTATTAAATCAAGTCCAAATTCAGTTACTATTTCTTTCGGAGTAGAGTTAAGTTGGTTCTGGTACTTAATAAGAACTACGCTATGATTACGTCAGAGGGTAGCTTCAGCACTGGATGGAGATGAGATCACCTTCACGCCCAGACCACTTTCCCCCGAGGAATAACTTACCGATAACAATAGGATAGGGGAGAGGGGTAGCGGGCCCAGAGTGAATCTGGACACGGAGGCTAAGCATTTACCCCTTCCAGGAATCGAACCCCCGTCGTCCAGCTCGTAGTCAAATCACTACTGACTGAGCTACTCGGGCTCTGTGAATGCCCCTGAGCTCTGTTATTAAAATACATAACAGTGCTAGAAATGCAGGGAGGTTTATAATATTACAATCCTGCAGTTAATCACAAGGGGTTAGGTGATGGACACGTAGTTCTGTAACTCCATAAATGAAGCTCAGGTAGTAAAACAATGTTCTGACTTTTATGGAACCTGAATATGCATTATCGGTTTTCAAAGAGCCAGGAACTTGCTGAGTCCTGTCCACATCCTCACACTCTGCTCCATGAAATTTATTTTTAACGTTTTCTTTCTTTCCATCTACGCCTAGGTCTTCGGGTTGTTTGACTACAATTCTGCAAGCATTTCTGACCTCCGCCATGCGTGATGCATGCCTCTTCCAGCTCTTCAACTTTGACCTAATCATTCCAATAATACACGAGCCATCAAACTCTTAATAAAGGAAACAAATTAAAACGCATAATCACTAATTCTTCTTCCTCAATGACAGATAGCGTCCTACGGATTGATGGGGTTTGTGAAACACTCACTTAAATAACATGCAATGTTACAGGGGCAAAAATGTCATTTCACATTAAAATTTACTGCAGGGTTTGAAATAGGCATGGGCTGAACGACACAGGTTCGACACCTTACAGGACAAGGGATCCACCCACTAACTAACTAACTAACTAGATGGCTTACAGAACCCGAAGGTTCATCAATGAATTAACCAAAGCCCTCCACCTGACCCTGTCCTGTGCCAACAAAATCCAGTCTCCTTCGACTCCTATCTCCCATAGATCCCGCCTGAGATTATCCTCCCATCTAAGTCTAGGTCTCCCCAGAGGTCTCTTCCCCTCAGGCTTCCCATATAGTGAACCCAACCAATCAGATGGCTTAGAGAACACAAAGGTTCATCACCGAATTAACCAAAGCCCTCCTCCGGACCCTGTCCTGGGCCAACAAAATCCACTCTCCTTCAACTCCTATCTCCCATAGATCCCGCCTGAGATTATCCTCCCATCTAAGTCTAGGTCTCCCCAGAGGTCTCTTCCCCTCAGGCTTCCCATATAGTGAACCCAACCAATCAGATGGCTTAGAGAACACAAAGGTTCATCACCGAATTAACCAAAGCCCTCCTCCGGACCCTGTCCTGGGCCAACAAAATCCACTCTCCTTCAACTCCTATCTCCCATAGATCCCGCCTGAGATTATCCTCCCATCTAAGTCTAGGTCTCCCCAGAGGTCTCTTCCCCTCAGGCTTCCCATATAGTGAACCCAACCAATCAGATGGCTTAGAGAACACAAAGGTTCATCACCGAATTAACCAAAGCCCTCCACCTGACCCTGTCCTGTGCCAACAAAATCCAGTCTCCTTCGACTCCTATCTCCCATAGATCCCGCCTGAGATTATCCTCCCATCTAAGTCTAGGTCTCCCCAGAGGTCTCTTCCCCTCAGGCTTCCCATATAGTGAACCCAACCAATCAGATGGCTTAGAGAACACAAAGGTTCATCACCGAATTAACCAAAGCCCTCCACCGGACCCTGTCCTGGGCCAACAAAATCCAGTCTCCTTCGACTCCTATCTCCCATAGATCCCGCCTGAGATTATCCTCCCATCTAAGTCTAGGTCTCCCCAGAGGTCTCTTCCCCTCAGGCTTCCCATATAGTGAACCCAACCAATCAGATGGCTTAGAGAACACAAAGGTTCATCACCGAATTAACCAAAGCCCTCCTCCGGACCCTGTCCTGGGCCAACAAAATCCAGTCTCCTTCAACTCCTATCTCCCATAGATCCCGCCTGAGATTATCCTCCCATCTACGTCTAGGTCTCCCCAGCGGTATCACCACCTTGTCAAAGGCAATCTGCCGGGTGAGGAGGCTTGCGTGGTCAAATGACCCTTAGGGCTATGCCGGCCGGAGCTTCGGCTCACGGTAGGGTCACCCAAGCCGGACAGGTCTAAGGCGATGCGCTAGACTAAGACTGATACCCTGGTCCTCCAGGTTGGGGGTTGGGCGTAGGGCTAACAACCTTTCACCTTTAAAAAAAAGATGTGTTACGAAAACATCAACCAAGCCTCGGATCCACCCACTTCTCAATCTAAAAACCTACATCCACAAGATCTATATTAATGTTATCCTCACATCTCCTTCTCTGTCTTCCAAATAAAAGTTTTCAGAAAGTTTCTGTATGGATCTTGTTTTGTCAATTCTAGCTACGCAACCAGCCCATCGTGGGGGGGTAGGGGGACCGAACAATACACAGGAACAATCCAAAGCCATCGTCAGACAACTAAACCAATATAAAAACGCAGAGGACAAAAGTGGATGGCTACTGGTGATAATGGTAGCCGGATGTGTACAAGTGCCAACAACAGCATTGCCATGTAGATATATAACATACAGTTCCTTGTTGTCTTTTTTATATTTCTCCTCCTCGGGAAGTAGAAATATAATGTTTCCTGTTATCAAATTTGCTCAGCCTTTGTTCAAACTTATTTTTATTATATTCGACTTTTTGTGTCTCTGTTTTCATCATTACAAGGGACATTGAATTGTTAACACGTCAATGTATATACCTAAAAAACATCGAATGGAATATACTTGGGAAAACTGCTGACAGAGGCGCTACTGTTGATGACGATGTTACTCATTAATGTCTGTATTCGAATTTTAGCTCATTCCAAAATGAATTTAATTACCTTCGCTGTGCTTGGATGCTGCTACCTGAATGATAATGGCTTGTCCACATCCCTCAGTATGTTTCTTGTTTTGTGTTCGCTGGTTTTTGTCAGCAGTTATATAACTTCTAAGCCAGAAACAAAATGTCGATCGGCAGCCCAGTGCTGTGTAGACACAATAGCAAATGCAATGCACCCACTAAGCTCCTTGTAGTACGTTCGATCATTGTGTTACGAACGACACACGTCATTGATTTTATTAAAAAAAAAACTCTGTTGTATTTTTCAAAATAAGTATAACGCAAATGAATAAAGGTAGTTTTGTCTTCATTTCCGCAAAATATTCACCATCTATGCTATTTTTAAAGTAAAAAAAAAATAATAACACAAAAACGATCTTTTCAAAACCGATTAAATTACAAAAGCTATTCCGCGTGTTTTCGGTAGTTGAGAAAAACAGACGATCTTCTCATTCAGCATTAAAACCTAGATGCAAAGAATGGCTCGTAGTTACATGAAAATCCAACCAGTTTTTATTCCCACAAATGTATTTATGCATTCTTCCTGAATTAAAATCTATTCCTTCCTCATCATTAAGACTGCTCCAAACTCGTGTGTCTAAATAAAACTATTCGCGAACCGAAATGATCGTGGTACGGGAACGGAGTCTTGCCCATGCCGGGAAGCGAACTCCTATCATTCAGCCCACAACCTTGTTGATCAACTGGCGGTTGTTGGCGAAAGTCTTTAATTGTGTTTGAAATAATAATTGCTCACATTCTTTGGCTATAGTATATTTTAAGCCGCCACGGCGGTCTAGCGGTTAGAACGCTGGCCTTGTAATCCTGGGGTCTCGGGTTCGATTCCCGGCGTTGCCCGAATTTATAACTTGTGTTGGTAAACGCCGTGGTCTAGGCAACACGGAGTTTTCCTCCGTGGCATCCCAACAATTACTCCATTCACACACAGAAGAAGGCAATGGCAAACCACTTCTGGATCATCTGCCAAGAACGTATATGAACAGGTCCCAGTCCGAGAAAAGGATGGAAGGATCCTGTTCATATGGACCTGTCATCAGACAGAACACTAAATAATAATAAGATGAGGTGGTCTAGCGGTTAGAACGCTGGCCTTGTAATCCTGGGGTCTCGGGTTCGATTCCCGGCGTTGCCCGAATTTATAACTTGTGTTGGGCAAGGCCGTGGTCTAGGCAACACGGAGTTTTCCTCCGGGGGCTTCCCCGGTTTCTCCGTGGCATCCCAACAATTACTCCACTCACACACAGAAGAAGGCAATGGCAAACCACTTCTGGATCATCTGCCAAGAACGTATATGAACAGGTCCCAGTCCGAGAAAAGGATGGAAGGATCCTGTTCATATGGACCTGTCGTCACACAGAACACTACATAAATAATAAATAGTATATTTTATCTTCCAATCTGATGGCAAGTGACCAAGTTGTCGTTTGCCATAGAATCACGCTTAATCAGCGTGCTGGAGCTACGTGGTACTAATTCTGCTTCCATAATTACTACTTTCAATATTGTAGAACATGTTTTCTGTCTCAGGACAGGAGGTGTTTCGCTGCGGTGAAAATATCAGAGCATAACTTTAAACATCTGCCTATATTTTGTGCAGAGATTAAGAATGCAAGTAGTACTAAGGCAATTTTATTATATCACGGTGATGAATTTCAGGGTTGTGTTTGAACTTTGTTGTGAAAAGAAAACCCAACATCTGTTAATCATGTCAAAGGCTAGCCACCAAATTTGAATTTTGGTTTTTCTTTGAATTTTGTAGAATAAAACAATCTCACAACATTCATTAAAGTTATCTCATTATTTTAATAAATGTTTTAAAGAAGAATGTTAATAAGTACCGTGTTAAGTCGTGCGGAATGGATAAAACTGGATCAAGACATAAACCACTGGATGGATCTTGTGAACACGGAAGTGTTGTTTACCGAAGGCTGCTGATTTCTTGATGAGCGACTATTAGCTTCTCACAAGGATTCTAATTGATGTAACGATTATTTGAAATATACATCCAGCTATGTAATAATTTAGGCACGGAAAATATTATTTTTGTAATTGTTATTACTATTATTACTATTCGAAAAAAAATAAAACGTAGTTACGTTTTATGTAATAGTTTCAACTTATTTATTTATTTATTTATTTAGTGTTCTGTCTGACGACAGGTCCATATGAACAGGATCCTTCCATCCTTTTCTCGGACTGGGACCTGTTCATATACGTTCTTGGCAGATGATCCAGAAGTGGTTTGCCATTGCCTTCTTCTGTGTGTGAATGGAGTAATTGTTGGGATGCCACGGAGAAACCGGGGAAGCCCCCGGAGGAAAACTCCGTGTTGCCTAGACCACGGCCTTGCCCAACACAAGTTATAAATTCTGGCGCCGCCGGGAATCGAACCCGAGACTCCAGGATTACAAGGCCAGCGTTCTAACCGCTAGACCACCGTGGCGTATGTATATCTAGCTAAATTAAATTTTAAAATAATGTAACAATAATGTATGTGTTAGTAAGGAAAACTATGCATGGCTAATTAGTGGAGTTATGACATTGCTTCTCTAAAACCACGTCACAGGAGTTAGATTACAATGGGGCGACGCAAATAACAAAACCCGCGAACCCATCCGCTGCATCACATTGATACCATCATCACGCGAGGCTATGGAAGTCATTGTAAACCATTGTGTTATATGAGTAGTATTAAATAAAAAATGTAAAGCCCCGAGGGGGGAGGGGGGTTCAGAGGCCTATTGAAAAGTGGTCGCATGATAGAGTACAGTCTTTTGTTTGTTACAGTTTTGTATAGTCATCCGGTGCCGAAATCTGCTTTATTATTTTTTTTTAACAAATACATAAATGTCACTCAAAAGCTTTAAAAACTATCTAGCCTATGTAAATTCATTTATTACGCTTTTAAAAGTGTATATAGTTCAGTTTTGGGGTTGCTGAAAATTTTGTATGGGTTTATCAACAATGCGATTGAAACCTGATAACTGCGGAATTATCCATTTCATTCTGAAGTGTAACGCAGGAGTTACTAGCATTATTGTTGCTATATACCACAAAGATCTTTGAAATATGTCATGACATTTATTTTATGTTTAGATTTATTTTTATTTATTTAGTGTTCTGTCTGACGACAGGTCCATATGAACAGGATCCTTCCATCCTTTTCTCGGACTGGGACCTGTTCATATACGTTCTTGGCAGATGATTCAGAAGTGGTTTGCCATTGCCTTCTTCTGTGTGTGAATGGAGTAAATTTTTGGGATGCCACGGAGTAATTAGCAAACAATTTCATCAGATGCGTTAAGGGAATTTCATTGTTAAATATTTAGGCTTATATTATTATTATTAGGGAATCGAATCAAAGTAGGATATTATTCTGAAAATCCGAAAGGAAATGATAACTTGGGGAACGAAAGAGAAAACCAGAAGATATCAAAATATAATGCCTCAGGACAGAATCCAGTGACATTCTGTTGTGCACGCGGTAATGAACATTGGGGTCTCATAGAGGGCAGGGAGATTCTTCAGTATTTGAGATATTACAAGTTTTTGAAGAAGGATTTTGCTGTGGGGAGAAAATTGGGTATTCGGAAAGGATTTCGAAGAGAATCGTCTTGGTTTGTTTCAATTATTTATACGAATTATTTAGTTGTGTGTATAATACTATCCACGGTGGTCTAGCGGTTAGAACGCTGGCCTTATAATCCTGGGGTCTCGGGTTGGATTCCCGGCGGTGCCCGAATTTATAACTTGTGTTGGGCAAGGCCGTGGTCTAGGCAACACGGAGCTTTCCTCCGGGGGCTTCCCCGGTTTCTCCGTGACATCCCAACAATTACTCCATTCACACACAGAAGAAGGCAATGGCAAACCACTTCTGGATCATCTGCCAAGAACGTATATGAACAGGTCCCAGTCCGAGAAAAGGATGGAAGGATCCTGTTCATATGGACCTGTCGTCAGACAGAACACTAAATAAATAAAATAATACTACCCCCAGCATCTGCCCGAAGAAAAATATCAGACACTTTATTTAGGATAAAAAGCATCCCAGCCTGGATTCGAGTTAAAATAAGAATGTAAAGTGTTATCGCTGCAGTAATTTGCTTGGAAATTAATTTAATGACAGTCGTTTACGTTAACCTCAGCCTCTGCATCAAATATTAAAAGGTCCGTCCTTCAAATTGCAACATTTCAGTTAACTTACACACCGATCAGTGGAATGGAAGGTGTACAAACTGAATAAGATGTTTTGGGAAACAATAGATCTGAGACGATGTGTGATGAGAGCCTGGGGGTTAGACATCACATAAGTCTTAAATTGAAATGACGCCCCACGTCTAGCAGAATCAGAAAACTGCTCTGAAGTAAAAAAGTATTCTTTTTTGTAAATATATCACGGAATTTCAAATAGCAAATACAATATGCATTGTCAGTAACCTGCCTATTCCTGATGAAATAATAACTGGTGGATTCGTCCGCAATCTACACCTTTTTAAAGTTATCTTTTTATTATTATTCTCGAACACCTAACACCATTTTTGTTTAATACTCTCCACAAGTATGCTGTATTGTGTAGTACCCCACTTTTCGCTCTTTATCTCCAGCATTGAATTCTTCCCCCTTGTTATCCACACACTCTCTCTATTTATAATAGGATGTTTTACTTTCGCACAAAAAGGACACAAGAACTTACGCGATTTGTTATTGTTAAATACAGAAATTCTAAACAGTGGACGCAGCACAACTTTTTTTTTCCCATCTTCAGTTCTTTTGCCCTAGTTTCGATTAATAATAGTCCACGCAGGAAATACTATTGTCAAATGCGCCCAATTGAATTCAGTTTCACCCACAGTCATGGTTTGATTATTTTAAGTTCTTTGTATTAAGTTAAATTAATTTATGTAACAATTTGAATATTTCATATGCTCTCGTGCATAATATGTAGGCACGAATGTTTAGTGTCGATGATTAGGACGTCTTAGTTCTATACCGGGTAAATAAGTTATGCTTAGACGCTTTAATAATAGATACATTTGAATATTTCTGTCTTCTGGGTTGTTGCGCTGTGTAGTCTGGTCGATGTTAACCAACGTTTCAGAGGTCATACTGCCTCCGTCATCAGAGTATGAATATTTCTGTCTTCTGGGTTGTTGCGCTGTGTAGTCTGGTCGATGTTAACCAACGTTTCAGAGGTCATACTGCCTCCGTCATCAGAGTATGAAGATTTCTGTCTTCTGGGTTGTTGTGCTGTGTAGTCTGGTCGATGTGTACCAACGTTTCTGAGGTCATACTGCCTCCGTCATCAGGGCAATTTTTCACAGCGGTGAGTATGAAGATTTCTGTCTTCAGGGTTGTTGCGCTATGTAGTCTGGTCGATCGCCCTGATGGCGGAGGCAGTATGACCTCTGAAACGTTGGTAAACATTGACCAGACTACAGAGCGCAACAACCCAGAAGACAGACATCTTCATCGCCCTGATGATGGAGGCAGTATGACCTCTGAAACGTTGGTAAACATCGACCATACTACACACCACAACCCAGAAGACAGAAATCTTCATACTCTGATGACGGAGGCAGTATGACCTCTGAAACGTTGGTAAACATCTACCAGACTACACAGCGCAACAACCCAGAAGACAGAAATCTTCAAGTGACATAGTTATTATGTCAAAAGTACATAAAGAAAAGACGACAAAATGTGGTTAAGAACAAAACGAGACAAAAATAAATGAAGGACTTCGTGTAAAAACGGCTTAGTTTAAGTCATCCACAGCCCATCATGGGGTGCCTTCAGAAGTTGCGGGAAACAGTTCGCTCTAACATAATATTTGGAAGATAAACTGACGAGTCATAAAAGCTGTTCTTACGTCTGAATAAACAAACATCTGTTATGAAAAGCTGTACGATGCAATATTTTCTTTCTGAACTCACTTTAAGGAAAGGGATATTTATGAATCCTCCTTCTCCTGCAGATTATGTCGGTGTTTCCTTGCACTTGAATGCAGTGAACTGTCACAAAATTTACCAGCGAATAAACTATCCAGTTATGAAGGACTGGGCTACATGAAGTTGTCATTATTCAGACATTGGATGAAAGGGAAATGCAATGGGACAATTCATCAGCTGTTTCCAGAATTTAAGAAAGCCACTGATTTAGTTACGAGACAATTATTATAGGGTAAAGTCCTCCGAAGTTATCCTGAGTCAGTCGAGGCCATTGAAGGTAGGGCTGAAATAATCGTACTTTGCTATTCCCCTACTAGCTTAATAGCTTTTCTAGATAACAAAATTAATGTGATAGGTTATAAGTTTTATGTATTTAAAGGAGTACCTTCCTCATTTTCTTCATTTTGAGAACAGGTTTTCTGTATTTGAGTTACGAGGTGTAACGATGAATGGAAGATTCAATGATGTTTTTGTTTTTAAGGAAATGCCGACAACATACAAACGGGAAAATAATGAAATGGATCAATGCTGCCTAGAGCCTTTTGAATTCCCTCAAGGACCTTAAGAAGACGAATCCTTAGAGAAAACTACAAAAAATCTATAGGTCCAGCTGCGTGTTTAGGCAATGATGCAGAAATGAAAATGGTGTCACATATTCAGTAGATGCAAGGCGCAGGTTTTGCACTAAGCAGAAATGATGTTCGAATTCTGGCCTTTAAACAAGCTCAAAAGTTAGGCATCAAACATCGATTCTGTGTTGCAAGAGGACGGGCCGGGAAGGATTGGTTTGCGTCATTTATGAGACGACATCCCGAAATAAGTGTTCAGCTTCTGGATTTCAATAATATTTTTTTTTTTCAAAACGTGGGGCATCTCATCCGAGTTTACCCTAAACATTCGCTTTGAACTGATATAACTATTAAACTAGTTGGGCTAATTCAAATGTTTTTAATGAAACCTATAATGAAATCACTAAGGTAAATATTTGTCTGATGCATTTACTGCAGAGAAAGGCTTGCAACAAGGAAATATTTTATAACTATTGCTTTTTAAACTTCGCCTCTATGCCGTTCGGAAGGTCCAACCAAAGACAAATCTGTATTGAATGGGACACATCAGATTTTCGTCTGTGGTGATAATATAAATTTGCTGATCGAGAACATAAATATCACGAACAGAAATATAATAGAAGATATTAATTAAGTCAGTATAGAAGTAAATAATAATAAAAATTTGTATAAATTTGTCTCGCCACCAGACGATGATGAATCAAAATATAATAACTAACTAACTAGATGGCTTAGGAAATCCGAGGGTTCATCACCGAACTAACCATTTTCCTCTCATCTACGTCTAGGTCTCCCCAGCGGTCTCTTCCCTTCAGGCGTCCCGATCAATACCCGGAGCACACCTCTTGTCCCATCCATGCGCGCTACATGTCCCGCCCATCTAATTCTTCTCGACTTAATCACCCTGACAATACTGGGGGAGGTGTACAGATTTTTAAGCTCGTCATTGTGCAGTTTTCTCCACGCCCCATCGTCGTCCCTCTTAGGCCCAAATATCCTCCTCAACACCTGCAATCTGTGTTCCTCACTGAGAGTGAGAGACCATGTTTCACATCCATACAAAACAACAGCCAAAATTAATTTGTATATTTTAATCTTGAGGTTCTTGGAAATCAAACAGGAAAACAAATTATTTTGAGCTGAGAAGTCGCAAGCATTTCCAGAATTTAATCTCCTCATAATCAAAATGTAATTCACGAAAGAAACCGGAAAATGCTTCATACTATGTAATTCATAATCGTTTGTCTTCTCATATACTATTCAAAAACATAAAGATTAAATATACACAAAACTGTAATAGTTTCCGCTGATTCGTAATTTCTTTTAATATTATCATGTTTATCCAGCGACTTCCTTTTGTTTATCGCCGTGGAGCCTCTGTGAATTCAATTGTTTCCATGCAACAGAAGAAATGTGGACTTACGATCTGTGATAATTAAATTCCCGGATTCTGTCGCATCGAGTGACGAATGAGAAATAAGTAAGCAGTGACGTTTTACGACGTATCTGTGGTCTGTGGTCGTGTGAAAATCTGCATATATTGACAGAGGCTTTTGATACTAATACCATTAACAAATCTAGTGTCTTCGAGTGGCACGAAAGGTTCAAAGACGTTCGGTAAGACGAAAAAGACATCGAAAGGAATGGAAACGTCTGAAAACTCGTCGGACGGATAAAAATTAGTAAAAAGTTCTGAAACTGGTTCGTTCTGACAGGCGATTAAGTGTACGAATCATGGGGGAGGAATTAAATTTGGACAGAGACAATGTGAGGAAGATTTTGACTAAAGATCTGGGAATGAGAAAAGTTTCAGCAAAGATGGTGCCACAAATTTTACCTGATGACGAGAAACAGCGGCGGCTTTATGATATCTGAAGTAACTTTTTGGAAAGAAATATCACGGTTGATGAATCATGGTGCTTTCAGTATTATCCGGAAACTAAACGCCGAAGCATGCAACTGAAACCACCAGCATCACCGAGAAAAGAAAGACACCCACGTCACGAGTCCAAGTGAAGATAATACTCATTTGTTATCTTTTATTACAAGGGCCCTTTTCACTTCGAGTTTGTTGAGCAAGGTCGAAAATTGAACCAGCATTTTTATTTGGAAAAATTGACTAAGTTACGTTCATAGGAGAAAACCTCAACTTCTGTCCGATGCATCTACTAGACCTTGCCTCTGGTCATGACTCTTTTGCTGTCCAGGAGTTTTGGCACAATAAAATTAATATTTAAATCCACCTTATTCGTCAGATTAGACCTCTTGCAAATTTTGGCTATTCTCAAAACTAGAAAGCACTTTGAAGGGTCACAGATTTTCAGACATTGCCTTACATTCACGGACATGCGACGACGATAATCCTGAAGAGCATTCCAGAAGAGGAGTTCCAGAAATGTTTTGAGCAGTGGAAACATCGGCTCACTAAGTGTATTTGTGAGCAACCACGAGTGTTTAAATAATTAAATACAGCTTTTATGAGAGAATTTCGGAAACTTATAATTCTGTATCTTATATAACACGTATATAAATGTGTCTTATATAAAATTTCTTGCCAGAGAAAGCAATATACATTTATTACAATGTTAGCAATTTTGCTAATAAAGATTGGTTCCATTTTCATATGGTGTTCAACAGCATAAACACATTCACACGTTGAAGATTAATTTGAGACAAAAACTACAGAGCTTCTGAGAATGCTCGTATCTCCAAATTGATAATAATTATTCCAGAATTATAGTTTATTTCTCAAATTAAACGTCAAGGTTAAGGACGTCTTCTAGATGTTTTCATCAGCATTGAAGATTATCTCTTGGAAATACCACAAGCTAGGGATTGTATATTGATAAGGTTAGTGTCTATGAAAACGCATACAAATGCGACTGATTTGACATTGCGTTTTGTGTCAAATTAAACGCTTAATACAATAGACTTTGTAATTACGTACTTGCCTATTTCCCGTTCGGCGTATCTTAAAAAAAATAATTCCTCAAAGGGATTAGGCAGTGAGAATAAAATTCGCTATTCACTCTCAGCAGCGGGGACGCGAATAGCATAATAATCAGTGCTAGCTCATTATTCCGGATCCCTCACTGTTGTTAATATAGAGAGGATTTGAGACGCAATGTGTAATCGGAGCGGGAACTGCTTTCACTTTCGTCTTGTTCTGATTAGCCTCAGCCACATGTCAAATGCATCACCGCTTACAATAAAATCACTCAGACCTCGATGAATCTGCAAGCCACCGACAGGTTTTCAAATACAAACAAGGATTCACAGCTATGACTTCACGTTCTGGAGAATAACAGAGATCATCTCTGTCTGTCCCTGCTTATTCACTCTTCGTGCTAGAATGGTCCACACTTGTAGAAGAGCCGAGTCCTTCAGTTCTTAGCCTATTCATGGCTTGTCTCATCCCAGTTGCCCTCAGGTTGTAGTAGTACAGTTAGGTTTTCTTTCGGAGAATCAAAGATTAAATAAATACTAAAACAGTGTTCGATATTAACTACTTAGAATTAATTCAATTTGATTTATCTTACCAGTATCTAACGACTGTGCTCCTTACACGAATTCAGAAGCCACGTGTTCGATTCTACATCGGAAGTCGACATTTTATGCGTGTTATTTCTAGATTTTCTGAATAGTACCGGAGGACGTTTTCAGATTTTAATCCAGTCCCACCTTCGTCGGTTATAAACTCTTACATGTGACCGTCAGATCCATTCTGCAGGAGTCACAGACTGAATAAAATTTGTGGTTCTCGAGGAGGTGAAGATGTTGATGATGGTCTTCTGATTAGTAACGCAGCGCGGAGTTTTAGGTAGATAGCGACCCAGCAGACCACAATCGACGTTTTATGAATTTTTCGACGTTTAGAACAATTCTTACTCGTATAGACATAATATCAGGAAGTCTGACGTTCAGTGCCACAATTTAAAATAAACAGTCCATTATTCTTCTAAATGTGGGATGTTGGCGATCGGAATTAATAATCGCATTTTCATACCTCAAATGTTTCTTTTCTTGGCTTTTTCCTATTTCTCAAAACAGAGCTGTGTTCAAAAATTGAGTAATCAGAAAAAAAAATTGTTTTCTATTTTATCGCAATTTTTATATAAATTATATAATATAAAATATAAATCAGTTTTCTCGTTGACACTGGCTACTTTCTGAAACTACTCTAAAAGTATGAAATGAAGGGCGTGGCATTAATAGCGACCAGTATGTGTAATTGTTTTTCGTAAAACAGCTAAATACTTAAGCTGGAAGACATTCTTCAAAATTGTTGATAAGTTTCGAAGACAATTGAAAGCTAAGCCACGTTGATTCTTTAATTAATAAACAAATGAAAGAAAATGATACTGGAAAGAAACTATAAATCTCTCGCATTATAACGTTATTGTCACTGTGTTCACGGTGATTCATTTACTATTTTGATTGCTGTAAATACGCCCTAGACCCACTAGACATTCATTTCTTTCTGTTTAAACTCGATGCACTTGCTAACAGGGGATTAGGTTACATGTTGTATGTCGTGAATATCATTGCTGTTGAACGGTTGGTTGAACCTCATGGAAGTTTACGAACCATGGAAACAAGGCGTACCAAGTCCGCATGTGGATTTAGCTTGCAAGCTAATTAGTCGGTGTAATCAGTGTAAAATTCACCACAAAATATGGTGACGTTCATAGATAGGGGGACTCGTGTATCAGAGAGGGAATGGAGATGTATGGAACGGGGTGGGAGTTTTGAGTTTGGGATGTAGATAATTATTATGAAGGGTGTTGATGTGTTGTGTTGCTTCATGCGATTAATGAGCCCTGCTCTCCCTGTAACTAACCCCTGATATCGTGTGTTACATGACAGAATCATGGATTTATACGAATCACACAGAACTACGTTAGTGATAAATTGCATTAAGGCTTACAATTACAGAAGTCTCTGAAGAACACGAGCGTCTTTATAACAGAGCCTTCAAATGGAAAATAATAATACAAATGTATTCAGTGTGTTTACGATGATCTGTAAACATTTTGTATTGCTCGCAAGTCCCACACCAGGTTGTGCCTAGTTTCATGCACATGGTAAAATATGCGACAATGTTTTGCTTTCACTGATATTAATAATGATAATATTCGCATCAACATTTGTTTTCATTATACGAGATACTGGGATCTACTCACGGTCAAAATCGTCTCTGATCAAGGAATCCCTATAGCTCCAATACCGTTCCTGATTTTCTTCAGTCCGTCCGAGGTAAAGCCATGATAACATCCAGATACTTTACCGTGTGTTTATTTATTAGAGTCGTCCTAACAGTTGGTTAAAATGTACATAAAATCTGCACCTTTAAACCGTGTACTTAAGGAATCTTCTTTTATATTGTAGTCTTTTGAGTTATGATATCTCGCGCTTTTGTATGTGATTAATGATGTTTAGGAGAAACATATTGCTTTTGTCTTCAGGACAGAACTGCGAAAGCTGGAGGCAGTATGTCCAACAGAAAACATTGATTCCCACCTACAATGTAACTGGCGTAACATCCCAGAAGGACAATTTGATCTTTGCTGCTGTAAAGAAACTCAAATCTCTAAATTGTTAATTATCGTCCCTTCGATATATTATGCTACGTATTTTTCTACATTTTGTTGGGCACTAAGAAACGTCCTTCGCCGAAGTTTCAGAAACACGTCGTCCTGATGATGAAGGCAGCAAGCACCTTTGAAACCTTCTACCAGACTGCACGGCGCAAAACCCAGAAGACAAGACATATTCATACTCGCCGTCGTGAGAATTATCCACTTTTGCCATTTTGTGATTGTTAATATAGTGCTGAAATATTAATACAGATGCTTCCGCCAGTATAAATCCTGCGTACTGTTTTGTCGAAAACGATTTTCTGGCGTTCTATACGAGATAAGAACGAAAGGAAAGCTGTAGGTCTAATCGGATCTGTCTGTTTGCATGTTTTAACTCGAGAACAACAGGACGGATTTTGAACGTTAGGCAAATTTAGACTACCCGAGACTTGTACCTTTTCAATTTACTACAGTCAGTAACACTGACATGGAGACGGACGCATAACCTTGTGAGGTCGCATCCATACTTACACCACATAATGCAGGACCCTGAAATAATGCCACGTGAAATATCTTCCAGATATGTAGAACTATGTTACTCTTCGTCGGATTCGACAATCTTCACACGAATATAAAACACTAGCGCAGAAATAAATGCAGTGGATTGTAGAGTTACAGATTTTCATTTCTTAGAAAACATCAAAGACTCTTAATATTTAAAGTTAGAAATCAGATTTAAGAAATAAAATAAGCGCTTTGTCTTATAAGTTACTTTTTCCTTAAAATTAACAAGTTTAAAAATTGCATTTAATTTACTGAAACAAAGTAGAGACCCCTCTGTCTGCAAGCATGCTGTTCTCTCGACAGCTAGTTTCCGACAGCAACATTAATCAGTAGAGAAGGAAGAAAACAACATTTACAATGTATATTCATGCGCTTTCATTAATATTAGTGTAGATTACACATTGGAATTGGATTGAAATTTCTTGCAGTTTATTTAGTGAATAAGAGGACTTGCTATGTACGATTTCATGAATACGTCTCACAGGCCTGTATCTTTCATTAGAAACATGTGCTTATGTCATTACGTCGTCTGTGATCTTTCGTTGTGCTCGTAAACATTTACGGTAACTCTTGCGAAGAAGGACCACTTGCCATTTAGGCTTACTTTCTATTCCAGTTAGCAGAATTTAGAAAGTAAAAGTGAAAAATACGTGTGTGGAGACTGTAAGTATTTCTACACTAATTACACCTTTCCGTTCATGTTCCATCTACTCAGTGCTAAAAACGAATGTTGGGGCTACAAACGCGGTGGTTTGGGTCTTTGTCGGTGAAGGCAAATTAAATGTAGCCGCAGGTACGTAGTAGAGCTATTAGAAATATAAATTTCTTTTCTACCTCAAAGAAAACATAACATTACGAAGATAAATCTTTTAAAGCTGTTTAGGGAAATAATCACTGCTTATTCTGAAAATCATACAAAGCCCACAAATAAGAAATGCAGAGTTAGTGAGTGTTAAAGCAGGAGGATTAATATTATATAAAATAATGCTTTTAAATAAATTAGTGTACGATATTTACTTAACACGGTAAGCTACAGTACTCACCAAAAATGTTTTTGAAGGTCGCTTAATGTGCTTAGAGTGAGGAGGTTCGAGATGGAAGTAGCACGATTAGGGTCATTTGGAGATTTTTCTCCTGAAATACGTCGCCTGTAGGCAAAAAGTACGAAACGAACTGCGTCTGTGTGAGGACGATGAGCAAAATAGTGGACTGTATCATCGCCCTGATGATGGAGGCAGTATGACCTCTGAAACGTTGGTTAACATCGACCAGACTACACGACGCAACAACCCAGAAGACAGAAATCTTCATACTCTGATGACGGAGGCAGTATGACCTCTGAAACGTTGGTTAACATCGACCAGACTACAGAGCGCAACAACCCAGAAGACAGAAATCTTCATACTCTGATGACGGAGGCAGTATGACCTTTGAAACGTTGGTTAACATCGACCAGACTACACGGCGCAACAGCCCAGAAGACAGAAATCCTGATACTCATCGCCCTGATGATGGAGGCAGTATGACCTCTGAAACTTTGATTAAAATCTACCAGACTACACAGCGCAACAACCCAGAAGACGGAAATCTTCATACTCTGATGATGGAGGCAGTATGACCTCTTTAACGGTGGTAAACATCGACCAGACTACACAGCGCAACAACCCAGAAGACGGAAATCTTCATACTCTGATGACGGAGGCAGTATGACCTCTTTAACGTTGGTAAACATCGACCAGACTACACAGCGCAACAACCCAGAAGACAGGAATCTTCATACTCTGATGACGGAGGCATTATGACCTCTGAAACGTTGGTAAACATCGACCAGACTACACAGCGCAACAACCCAGAAGACAGGAATCTTCATACTCTGATGACGGAGGCAGTATGACCTCTGAAACGTTGGTAAACATCGACCAGACTACACAGCGCAACAACCCAGAAGACAGGAATCTTCATACTCTGATGACGGAGGCAGTATGACCTCTGAAACGTTGGTTAACATCGACCAGACTACACGGCTCAACAACCCAGAAGACAGGAATCTTCATACTCTGATGACGGAGGCAGTATGACCTCTGAAACGTTGGTAAACATCGACCAGACTACACAGCGCGACAACCCAGAAGACAGGAATCTTCATACTCTGATGACGGAGGCAGTATGACCTCTGAAACGTTGGTTAACATCGACCAGACTACACAGCGCAACAACCCAGAAGACAGGAATCTTCATACTCTGATGATGGAGGCAGTATGACCTCTGAAACGTTGGTTAACATCGACCAGACTACACAGCGCAACAACCCAGAAGACAGAAATCTTCAAAATAGTGGACTGTCTGACAACCCTGAAACGCTGAAGATGGAAACGCTAGCATGTACATGGTGCCAAAATCCCCCCCCCCCCAAAAAAGACCATCACGAAAAATTAGTCTGAAAATGCTATACGAAAAACTATGATTCCCAGTAACACTTTTCCCAAGAAATGTATGCCATCTGCTACATATCTTATGACGGTTCAGAAAGAATGAAACGTGACATGTGGATGTTGTGGTATGGTAATGACAAATGAATCTTTCTCGTCGTTCGTTTATTTGAAGCAGTTGGTGCATGACGTAAAATCTAGTGTTTAACGAGATGATTAGTGACGCACTCAGTTCTGCAGTACCCGGCATATAATCGTTGTGATACGCCTTCTGCTTGATTAGGTTTTGGTATTGTCCGAGGCGTTCCCGTATAACACGTGAGAGCAAAATGGGATTATGTGTGGAGCTCTGTTTCGATAAACTAAACAGGGACTGGAAATTCATATCTCGTTACCAGGACGCAGGATATAATCGTAACACCAACGTAGCTTATAAATTCTTCCAAAACATGGAAAAGTTCAAATACTTTAAAAACAGTAAGAAACTAAAATTGC
This sequence comes from Zootermopsis nevadensis, assembly GCF_977971745.1. Taxonomy (NCBI): domain Eukaryota; kingdom Metazoa; phylum Arthropoda; class Insecta; order Blattodea; family Termopsidae; genus Zootermopsis; species Zootermopsis nevadensis. Next base: position 4,385,405 of record NW_028259153.1, on the reverse strand, counting down.
ATTCATAAATAAATTAAGGGCGTGTGATTTTTCAGGTTTCTATGGCGGTGAATATGTCGATATTGAAGGATTGCAAGTAGATACGTTTCGGCGGAGCAAATTCTCTCGATTCTCAAAATGGAGATGGTATGCTTTTCTGAAACTTTGTTATTCTCTCACATATCCACAAGACGTCTCAACCCACAAAACCTGAATCGACAAATTAAGGGTAAATTAAATTCTGATAATATTAAAATGGATCTTAAAGATATAGAATATTGGATTGGGAAAGTGACTTGTCTGGCTCTGGATAGGGTACAGTGGCAGACTGCTGTGGAATTGTTTACAAGAATAAAATAATCTTCATTATTCATGTGTTTCCTGTCAAAATACAATGATCAACTGGAGCCATATTAAGTAGTCTTACAAGTCGTTTGGGTTATTTATATAAAGTAGTTTGTAATACTGGATTATATTTTTGATCTCTGCATTTATTTACATAATTATGGGGCCTCCTAGAAAGAATATTAATGTTTTTAAATAAATAACTGCACAAGAAAGGCACTTGGAAATTGATTAGTGCTTAGATGTTGAAGAAATATGTCGATTTTTATGGATACCGAAGATTCATTACCGTGTACACAAAAGCCCGACACTGGGCAGTGTCCTCCAGTCAACAGCCTCACACCCTACACATCCAAGATCAATTTTAAGTTACAGATCCATCTATTCCCAGGTCTCCTTCCAGTTTTCCAACTAAAACGTCAGAGGCCCAGTGCTTACTTCAAGTCCAGTCCATATCCTTTCTTGGTCATCGTTCTAAGGACAGGCCTATTTGGACAATGAAAGAAAGATAAAGAATGTTAAGATGGACCTTAGGGAGACAGGAATCGATGGAACTAGCTCAGGACAGGGTCCGGTGGCGGGCTTTTGTGAACACGGTAATGAACCTTCGGGTTTCATAAAGAAAGTGGGCTATAATTTGATAAGCAGAGTGTACAATCAATTTTTCAAAGAATTCCCTGCGCCGTAGAGTGAGTGAGTTGGCAACCTGGTCTACGTAGTTTCAAATCTTACATGCTGGTCAATATAATGGGTTTCTGTCGTTCTTCCACCTGAAGACTGGAGTGGACCAACTCTTAATGCATCTTGGTTTCAATAACATCCTGAAGATGGATCGAGTACGAAAAATAGAAATTTTCACAATGGGTCTACCTTCACCAGAAACCTTCAAAATTCGACACAGGACAAGCAGTTTATGACTTAAATTTCATACGTTTGTGCTGAGCATCATGGTGTAGCGACTAGCATTCTTACTTTGTATTCGGTAGGTCCCTGATTCGACCCTGAGATCTTCTATTCCGATGAAGTTTTCTTTGTAATTTTCCTCAGTCCCTTCCGATGTTTCTTTCAGATTAATCTTTCTCAGACATTTCTACTATTCAACGTTATATAACCTACGCATTTAAAAAGTGTCGCTAAATAAACAAAACATGAAAACCATCGCCGTATTAAGTTTAGCAGTCGAATAAACGCATTACTGAGACAGAGTCCACTATTCATATGACGCTGGCCTTGTAATCCTGGGGTCTCGGGTTCGATTCCCGGCGGTGCCCGAATTTATAACTTGTGTTGGGCAAGGCCGTGGTCTAGGCAACACGGAGTTTTCCTACGTGGCATCCCAACAATTACTCCATTCACACACAGAAGAAGGCAATGGCAAACCACTTCTGGATCATCTGCCAAGAACGTATATGAACAGGTCCCAGTCCGAGAAAAGGATGGAAGGATCCTGTTCATATGGACCTGTCCTCAGACAGAACACTAAATAAATAATAAATAAGGTGCTTAGGGCATGAAGGTATTTTACCTCTCTAGGGTAAACATTGGTACTCCTGGTATCGAAGATCGACCACTCGCAGTCAACTTTCTTTCGCACTGATCGATCTACCCGAGCCCTATTTATAACTCGTATTGAATCTGTTAATAAGGGCACAGGCGCCACTTTTCTCCTAAAATGGAGATATGGATATTTATTAGAGTGACTGTTGATACAGTTTACACCGCGGTTCACGCCAGTGGGTCGTAACGTTGTCCTTTTCGGATTATTAAATAAGCGAAAATAGCAAATTAGTTTTTAAACGCAGTAGTCGATATGTGTAATGTTTATGCTAATTTTCATAATTATTGTACAATTGCAACTACGGGTACTTTTAAGATACACTTCATAATTACGCATTCATGTCGAAGTATTGTAGGTATTTTAGTGCGAAATTTATATTAATATTTACGGATGAGAATTTTAATTCTCTTGTCTTTAACTATGTAGGCGTTACGGGGATAATTAAGTTTTCGGGTAATTTGTTTCAGGCTGAAATTTAGGTAAAACTACTGGAATGAAAATATGAAATTAAAAGCATTAAATATTTCAATTATGACAATAATCAGCATTTTTAAAATGTTATTTGTACTCCAAAATAAATTATAGTCATTAAATTCATTCATTCATTCGTAACACGTCACAAGTAGAATACAGTCTTTCGTACTAAATGTAAATGGATATAAAATGAGAACAAATTTATCCAAAATATTTTTACTTAGTCGCATAAGTAGGGGTGACACATTCCTCCGAGATTCTGGTAACCATCCACAACACCACATTCGAGTTTCGTCAGCGTGCTGTTCACCCCGCGCTCGCTAGGCTACACTGCCACATAAATACAACGGAGTCTAGTTCGCACTAACATCACACTAAAAGGATTGCTACGATTACGAGGCTTGTTCTGTGTTCATGTTGGCAGGACTGTAACCTTAGCTAATGATCGATGTTTTCATGTTGGTAAGACCGTAACCTTGGCTTCTGTTCGGTGTATAATGTTGGTACGGCAGTCATGGCCTCTCTTCTGCCCTGTTCCTTCGTCGACGGAGGTCACTACAAGTTCTGTATGAGTTCGAAGTTTGTTTTAATAAATAAATAGTCCACTGTAGTGGGACATACGCCCATTCAAGGAAGAATTCTCTACGCGGAGTCCGGTAGCTGTCAAGAACGCAACGCATGACAACAAATACTGTGTCACAGAGAGAATTTTATCGCGATCAAAACAGCGTTTACTGGGAGAACGACAACAGAGAACTGGTAAGAGCCCTGTTTTAGAAGTTAGTTCTTGTAAGTGAACATACCTTTCCTATATTTCCTCAAACACCTGTCAATTTCAAGACACCCACTTTCGACCATCTTATATCTCTTTTTAGCCTCCTCGGTACACACTCCTGTGTATTACTTTTCGCATCCATTCTTCAATTCGTCCTAAAATACCAGTTATTCTTTTTCTCACATATTTGTTTCCGTTTTCTGTATCCACACACGTTTTTTTAATTCTTTAAATGCCTTTATATCATTCTCTTTTCCATTTCTCCACACATGCCCCATACCCAGTCTTTCCAATTCCTGTTTTATTTCATTTAACCTTTCTCTAAACTTTGTCGTTTTAATACATCGCCCAACAAGCTTATTTCCCACAATCGTTGCCAGTATCCAAGCACTCTCTCTGCTACTTTCTACTTTCTATTTGTTCTCCCCAGATATCTCGCACACACTCCGTGGCATCCACATTACTCTTTTGCAAAATAACTCATGGACTTCCATATTTCTTTCCAGCCAACGTCATCCCCCGAATTTCCACCCCTGTCATAATTAGTTCAATTTCTCTAAAACTACGACTGATTTCCTCCTAATTACTAACATTTCTCTCTGTCTCCCATTTGACCATCTATCCAATACCACGCCCATCTCCTCTCCGATCAATTAACGTCCCCTCAATTTCCCTCTCTTCTTAAATAATATTATTATATATTATTATTATATTATAAATATGGTCTTGTAGGCATATTTATCTTAAGACTCCACTCATCAAAAAATCTTTTATACAATTTGTTACCCCTCGTAACCCTATTACAGGTAGCCCTCGATTTACGCCGGGGACGTGTTCCTGGACGAACCGGCGTAAACGGGATCGGCGTAAATTGGAACTCTTTTATAATGTAAATCAAATGGGAATTCAATGACACGCGTTCCCAGCACCCAAATATTGACGAGTAATATGATGACATTACATTTAAAGCTCTGAAATAACGTAAATAAAATAAAGGGAATTTAAAAAATAGATTTTATACAATTACAATCGGCAATTCGCTGGTCCTCGCGATTCTTTCATGTGATTGATGTGTACAGTCATCTCTGCTGTTATGCGATAATTGCATTCATGTAAGACGCCGACCTATAGAAAATCGCGTAGTAAAAATAACCCCGGTACCTCCGCAGAGATTAAACTAGTCCTTAGAAAGTTTAAAGCTCCAGGATCTCATTGGAGCAAATTCGCGTTAACGAAACTTACGTAATTGCAGAGTTGACTGTATTTATAATTTTTATTCAAAATAAGCGATGTAAGAATTACGATTTAGTATAAGAATCAGCACGAGAAACATTGCAAAATTTTATAAATAATAGTAAAATATATGTTTTTTTCACTTTTTGACTTTCTGGTTTCAAAATCGGCGTAATTCTGAATCGGCGCAAATCGAGGGCTACATGTATTGTTATTACCAAATTGTCCTCTTGTCCCTTGGTCATGGTCAGTATAGCGTAGGCGATTGGTGGATGTCACCACCTACATAATGGACCCTTCGGGATACCTACAGTAATGCCCTGTAATGAAATCTACAAAATTCTCAACTTTAGCTAAGTTTGTGTAAGAGGTGGGGAAATTGAAATAGTGTGTTTAGAGGTTATGTTTCGGATTACAAAATACTATGTAGGCTGAAGCTCGTCCAAATAATATTTAAGAATTCGACCCGTACCGCAAACAATACAAGTCTTCTTCACTCTTGAAAAGATCAACTTGTTTTTGTTCTTTAAGGAAATAATCCCTTTTTAGAGTGAGAATAATTAAAAGGTGAGAAAAAGTTACCTTGTTACAGCTAACACAACCATCGACAGTCTCTGCATACTATTGCGAACTTCGAAAATCTGCCATGAGAATCCGCCACAGACTGATACAACATTACTACTACACAGTTCACGTATCTTTCTGTAGATGGCAGAATAAGTCGCGCCATGTTATGAGCGCCATCTTACAACAGAATTCTATATTGCACACAGCGCCGGAGGCGAATTTGAAATTCAGTACGTCAAAGTGAAATACGTAGCATCTTATGAATTTCTAGGGACAACCAAAATTTCTTTTAAAATTATCAGTATATATTATAAATGTATTTTTCTTTCCTTGACAAGTATACAAATAAGTTTTCAAGAACAACATGTTTTCCTCCACTTTTCTGTTGGTTCTACTCTTTGGATCTGTTTGTCTAGCATTATTCAACTGTTTTTCTTTTCCCCCTGCAACCAACTGATTTTCAACGGTGGGTTGAATATCCTTTCTCCAACTACTGACCAGTCATGTGAAAAGGACGATGTGATATGTGTTAGCATTCTTTGCTTCATGTGGCATGTGCATTTTGATTTGCAATTAATCTAATAGAAATCTGAACAAACATGACATACCAAAACTATATTTTCCAGCTACGTAACTCCTGCATTGTCAATTGTAACTGCACTCTGTATGTTTCAAATCATATATTGTCACATCCTGAGTAAATAATAGTAAATTACCCACTTAGCTATCTAAACAACTTAGAGGCGTGGAGGTTCTCATGGCAGCGATGGTTCTGGTGAAAGTTAAAACATTTCAGAGGTACATCATCACTGCCATCATTATGTAGATGCCATTTTTGTTCCATACCAACACACCATATAAATTCCACTTTTGCTCAAATGCATTCACTTCTTCTTGGCGCTACAGTTCAAAGTTGAACCCTGGCCTCTTCAATCTTTCACCTCCGAGGCTTAGCTAGAAGTTTTGAAACAAATCCTTTTTTACAGAGTAAGATCGTCAGTCTCACGCCCAACCGTCAGCAGTCCTGATGATTTTCTGTCAGGGCTGGTCCCAATTTGAAAGCGTCAGAAACTCACTTGTTTCCCCTTGCAAGACTTAGTCACAAAAATATTGCCCCAGGAGTCCTGACTTGGAACATGCACGCATCGGACTTTGTAGGAATGAATGACATTTCCCCCGAGTTTTTAATAGTACGTATCTGTCAGCAGGATATGTACCCTCGAGACCACATATTACCCCTTTGGTTCCCCAAATGCATTCACCATCACTTTCAAAGTAATTCATTTTGAAAAATTATTAAACCAGGATAAATATATTCTTTTTGTGAATCGAGTGGAAAATGATAGTAAGGTAAATATACTGTTTTAGTACAAAATAATATACTCAGAAATTGAAGTAATGTAAAATAAACTTTCTTTTGCTTGCTGTTTGATTTTAAAAGAAATGTTTACCTTTCCAGGTGTTTAATTGCATAGAATGAGAATGCATTGTAATAATATTTTTCAATAGACATTGGCTTCTCATAACAACAGACTTCTTCTGTGCAGACAAAAAGCAGCTGGATGGCGCATGCAGAGCAAATGGCTCTAGGTTTTAATCATCTCTATGAAGGCTTTAAGGAAGTAAAACGTGTTTCGCTTCATTTCTGTGTCTGTGTTCTGTCAGATGATGACAGCAAACTCGATGTTGCAGGAGCTGTTCCAGAAGGTTTGCAGTGTGCTCAACAAACGCACGCCTTAGAAGTTTGACAGACTTGTTTCCCAGGTCCAGGCTCTGCCAATTGACAGCAGCGATCGCCTGAAGGGTGTCACCGACGTCATATTTGAAAAGGTGAGGCACCGGTCTTTAGCAGCCGATACATTCAGACAGAGACGTCTTACAGATAGAAATTCCCTTCTTTTGAAACTTTGCAGCTCAATTTGTTAAATATTGAAGTTATCCTCAGTGTAGTATTGGAGATGCTAGGGGCAAGTGAAAATTATAATTGTTACTGTTCACTATGATGATAATCTTAAAAACCAGTAACCCGACTGTTCTCTCTTTAAACACACCTCCAATCTTAAGATTTATCTGCATTCATCTAAAAATGTTTGTCAATAACAATTTATCTTATGCAAGAAAATTAAGGCTGTACAGTAGAGTTTATTTACATTCCATAGATCCTTCTTAGGACTCACCCAAAGGATGTAGATCATATCATTTCATACAATATACATAAACCTCAGAATTTTAAATAGAAACACAAAACTTGCTTTACATACAGATTATAGATACATATAAAGCTTAAAAATTTTCAGCAGAGATGAAATCATCTACAGAATAGAAAGAGAGAGTGAAGAGGTAATTTTTCAATGCAGGCTTGAATACCTTTATATCATAATTTAAACTTTTAATTGTTGGTGGAAGATTATTAAATAACTTGATACCTGTGTAGTACACTCCTTTCTGATATTTAGTAAAGTTAGCATTTGGCACATATAGATCATGTTTACGTCTTGTATTTAAATTATGCACATCCGTATTTCTTTTAAATTTATCCAATTTTTCCACCACAGATGATAGCAAGCAGAGTATAAATTCACTTGCAAGTGGAAGTATATTAAATTTACGAAATAATTTTCTACAAGAAACCGTGCTTTTGACACCTGCCATTATTCTAATTATTTTCTTTTGCATGTAAAAAACTTTACTGTCTGTTGAATTTCCCCAAAAGATTAATCCATATGACAATACAGAGTGGAAGTAAAAGTAAAGTAATTAGCTTTAAAGTATCTATTGTCATGAGTGGTAAGACTGTTCTCATGGTAAAGCATGCAGAGCTTAATTTGGGAATAATATCTCAATGTTTCTTCCAATTTAAGTCATTGTCGACTTGTAAGCCAAGGAATTTGTTTGTTTCAACTTACGCAACTAATTTTTCTTCAAAACCATGTATTACACAGGAATCAAGGAACATATTTGTACTGTTTTTTAACGTTATGCCATGCATATTAAGATAATTATCCCACAATGTGATTAGATTATCCACACTCCTGCAGTAAAAGCGAGGGCATAACTCTGATAGCCGACATCCACATGCGAGTTGAAGTGCCTTCAAGAGAGCTGGTATTTTAGAAGTCCCAGACGAGCGTCCAGGACTCCTGACGTGGGGTGTGGTATTGTTTCACAACCTTACCATTGTTTGAATGGACCACTTGGGTTGTACTAGGAGTCATCTCTGTTTGGGGTAATATAACATTACAAATTACATCAAATACTTGGTGGCTGTATAATGAGTTGCCACTCAAAATGCAGTGTATTGCATTAAATACAAGTGACCACTGCCACAAGTTATATATTTGAGATAACTTACCCATTAAGCTTGTTTCAGAACATGGTCCTAAAGGTGATATTTGGAACAAAGAAAATAGTAACAGGAAAATCATACAGAATGAGATTTATGATTTGTACGCTTATCCTGATGATGTTATAGCAATTAAATCAAGGGAATGAGATGTTAGGACCATATAGCACTCACAGGAAAGATGATAGGAGTGTACAAAATTTTAATTTGAAAGTTTTTAGAGAAGAGTGCAATGGAAAGACATAGGCACAGATAAGAGGATAACATTAGATTGGATTGCACAGAGAAACAGTGTGAATTGGCTGAGGATTTGGTACAGTGGTGGACTACTGTGAGCATGGTTCTCAATCTTCATTTTCCGTCAAAATAGCAAATATCTTGACTTTCTTGAGTTATGTACTGTCAACATCTCAGGAATGGCTGCACCACGGAGTATTTAATATCTGGACGCAAAATTACAGCACACTTTCTAGCAGTCAACTATTTTACATAAACCTAAGCTAGTTTTATCTGCCTCCCATCTTCACAGAGTACAGGGATACATTCAGTCAGTCAGGTGCTGCTTTTCAGGTTTTCTAACCAGAAATTCTGTATGCATTTTTGTGTGGTGGTAGTACTTCATTCCTAACTCAGACTCTGCCCCTACGACTGTGACTGTGTAATTTTAAGTTTAGTTCCATGCAGTAAATGCTAGAACAAGATTAAATTTTCAACAGCCCTCTGAACTAACCACCTCCATGGAGCAGTCATCCTTGATAAGTTCATAGTACACTCAGCTATTCAAGAAATGAAGCTGAAGCTTCATTGCCATGTTCACAAGTGCCCACCACTGGTCCCTCTTCTGAGCCAGATGAATCCAGTCCACACCTCCGACTCCTGTTTTCCTAATATCCATTGTGATATCTTTCATAGTCTTCACAGATATTAAGTAAATTGCTAGCTAATTACTTTGGCTGGTTGTGGAAGTTGCCATCTGGGTGGTACATACAGCACTTTAAAATATAACATGTCATTATGTATTTTACCTTACTACCATTCATGATTATGAGCCGGGATAGCTCAGTCAGTATAGTGACTGGCTACGGGCTGGACGACCGGGATTCGATCCCCGACGGGGGCAGAGGATTTTTCCTCTAGCCTCTGCGTCCAGACCGGATCTGGGGCCCACCCAGCCTCCTCTACAATGGGTACCGGGGTCCTTTCCCGGGGGTAAAGCCGGCCGGGGCGTAATGCTGACCACTCACCCCCATCTAGTGCCGGGGTCAAGGAAGAGAGGAGCTATACCTCCACTCACCCCAAACGCCTACATGGCGTATAGTGGGACAAACTTTACTTTACTAGTACCATTCATGATTATCTCCCATTTCCGGTACTTGGACAGTATCACTTCACAGTGTAAGAATTAATCAGTCATTTAAAATTGGATTCTCTTTGTAAACAAAGACTGTTCTGTGATTCCTAACTGAATCATTTCAACACTTTTTTATTGTACAGATTTCGTGGCAGCGTTGACACCTAAAGGTCCGTTGCGTACCTTGGTAGAAACTGCACAAGAACAAAATGAAAAAAAATTTCCTGCACTTATATATTCATGCGAGTATAATTACAAATTTTCATGTGTGTGACGTACAACTTAAACAAGCATTAGACACTATCATGTTGCAGTGTAACTTGTAGAATTAAAGTATCTTGTATGAAAAATAAACATGTCATCAAATTTAAATGTGGTAAAGTCATTTTTTGTACCACTGACTGAACAAAGTAGTGTAAATTGGGGCATAACCCTATAAACATACTCCATTGAAGTTAAATAAAAAGACTTTAATATTTTAACAAATGTTGCTACTATTAGGGAGCTTTTAGATAAGTTTTTGTAATATGAATGATAAAGACATTGAAATAATGTAGTATATAAGATGGCTGATATTTTTAATTTCAAAGGAAGGAACAAATTATACTCGTGGTAGAATGCAGAAAATTGTTGTGAAATTTTATACAACTGTGTAGCAGTATGGTCCATTTTATTTTAAATATATATTTGAAGATTGCTGTCTTCTGGGTTGTTGCGCTGTGTAGTCTGGTCGATGTTAACCAACGTTTCAGAGGTCATACTGCCTCCGTCATCAGAGTATGAAGATGTCTGTCTTCTGGGTTGTTGCGCTGTGTAGTCTGGTCGATGTCCACCGTTTCAGAGGTCCATGCTGCCTCCATCATTAGGGCGATCATCTACATGGCGCAACAACCCAGAAGACAGCAATCTTCAGACTCACTGCCATGAAAACCTCAATATACAAATATATATTTATATATAAATATTTAATATAGGAGGTTTAGTCATTTAGGTATTTTCAGAGACATGAGCCTGCTAATTTTGACATGTTTGAGAGACCCTTGTTGATTGTTGAGCATACATGAATCATGCAAGTTGTTCTAAGGCCTGAGATTATATAATTCAAAGCCTGCAGTTTTGAATTTAGTCAATATGAGTATAATTATTTGTGAATTATAATAATTATAGTCACTCCTGAATATAAAGATTTGAGTTACCTTAAAACATTGGGATATTTAAAAAAAAAAATTCACATAATGCTCTTTGAAAGGTACGGTAGTCAGATGGATATTCTTGTGAAGCTGGGATCGAACACAGAAATGCAGTAAACATTATTTTTAGTAAAATAGTCATATTCAAACAAATTAGGGAATTAGTTACACTGTGCATTTTTGCAGGTGGCGTGAAACTTGGTCTAGGAGACTTCATTTTCTGGTTGGCTAGGCATCATCCTATGGTGACTGGAATACTACTCTCTCCTGCTTTGTTACCATCCTTATTAAAAGTGTTAAAGGCTGGTACCATTATAGCTACTGATATAAGAGAAGAGGTCAGATGGCAATCAGTTGTGATGAAATAATGATCATTATAACTGTAAACTATCTTAACTCCAAGACCAGCCAAGCGCTGGTTAAGCCCCTAACTTAGTTTGGAGGGTATGATAATAGTCAGGGCTACTGTATGCGTATTGGGGCAGTGGTAGATGAATTTGGAGCAATGATGCACTTAGACATTTGTTTGGGGATGGCAGTTTACCTTCCCATTGCCAGCTCATAGATGATAAAGTGTCATTAAACAAATAGAGGAAATAAATCTAGGAGTTTCTTGAATCATGCAGGGTCTGTGCCTCACATTGCTGTTAATAGACATTTTTAAGAAAGCATTTCTATCACATTCGGGCTCACCTTCTACTTAGCAACTAGTGAGATTGTCAAGCCATTTTGCAGGCAAGTGTTCATCTAGCAGGTTGATTTTCATAATTTATATTGAAGTTATGCATCATATTTATTGTCATGCAATTACAATTATTTATATTCTGATTATATTTAACAGCATATTACAGCAATGGTGAAACATGGATGTATCATGATGTCTCTTTTGCATGTATATAAGACCACTGTGTTACTTTGTCGACCCTTGAATGGACGATGGCTTGGTTCCTGTTGCAAAAGTAAACAACTGGACAATTGTTAAAGTGATATAGTTATAGCAGAATGACCCATAGGATCACAGTTTATTCTGAAATAACCCTCAAATCCTAATGGTAGATAGTTAATACACTGAAAGTCTCCCACGATCAACAACCCAATTCGTTATTTTGAATTAAACATTCGGTTCTCATAAAAAATTAAAGGACACAAATTCAAATCAATTCATTTATATATAAGTGCTCAACAACAGCCAAGCACTAAACCAGAGTACAGGATAAAATATGATGAATAATTAAATTCATTGCAATAATAATGAAGTAAAACATTAAAAATATAAAAACAAACAAAACTAAATATATAATTGTACCACATTAATAATAACAATAATTCAATTCACTTATTGAATGATATTTCACAAGTAAATGGGCTAAATACGATACCTAAGTAATATAATTAAATTCAATAATTCTAAATAAAAACATCAAACAATAAAAAACAGAATAATAATTCAATAGATTTATTGAATAATATTTCACACGTAAATGGGCTAAATACGATACCTAATACAATTCAATAATACTAAATATAAACATTAAACAATAAAAACAGAATTTTTTTATATAAAATTAAATACCACAAAATAAGATGCAGTCAGCACAGAAAGTAAATATAAGAAATGAGGTCTAAATAATAATATTAATGCCAACAGCAAAGAGCCTATGACAGGCAAACACTAATACAAAGATACAAATTTGATAAAAAGAACACTAATAAAATACAAGGAACAAAATAAAAGGAAAATCAAATTAAAACTAATAACCAAGCTAGATCCAATCTAGGCCACTCTCTAGATCAGTGGTATTCAACCTGCGGTACGCATACCCCTGGGGGTACGTGAAGACATTTTAGGGGATATGTGAAATAAAAAAAATATTATTTTATGATAAACACTGAATAATCAGTAATGTAATTTATTTAATTTATTTTAGATGTAGATTATAAACTATGTATAACTTGAAATATACACCAATAACTTTGGGGGTACAAAGTTGAAGAGAAATTATATATGGGGGTACGCCAACAAAAAACGTTGAATACCACTGCTCTAGATCATTTCTCTTACTGAGAATGTGCCCTCAAAAGAAACAATGTTTATGCCAAACACGTCCAAAAATTTTCATACGTCATTTCCAGCAATGACACACCTGGCTGAAGGACTATGTCCAAGTGCACTGCACACACTAAACGTATAAAATTCTCTTATTTGCCTTGATGGCACACAAATACCAACAGTGTCCATAATGGAATTGCAATTTATTTTGCCCTTAAATACATTAATAAAAAATAAAGCATCAAGATGTGTCATCTAGTATAAAGTGTTCTGAAATTTAAAGTAGTTAAAATCAATTCGTATTTACGTTTAATATTAAACTGAAAAAACCGGTAATTGCAAAAACTGGCAAATTTCCTTAGGATATTTTCTAATTTATTAGAATCTGTCTGTGTAAGATTGTTCCATACAACCGAAGCATACTCAAGCTTAGACCTAATTAAAGCATTATATAAAACAACAAGACTATTTAAAGAAGAAAAATTATAAGTAATAAAACGAATAAGCCCTAAGGTCCTTAGTGTCTGTGTATGAACAAAATTTACATGGCAATGAAAGTATAGCTTAGTGTCCAACAAGTCACCAAGATCTTTTACACAGTCAGTCAGTCCCTAGCTAGCTGGAGCAAGAACCGAAGAAGGTGGACGGTTATAGGAGAAAGAGCTCATCTCCATCTTAAGGGCTGAATGTGGTGACTGTGTTTCTTCGAGACGTTACCATCGATCAACAAGACTACATGGTGCCAAAACCCTAGAAGATTAAGATTATCCTCTTCATCGCCATGAAAAACACAAAATCGTACAGAGCCTCGTATTACTTTCACAGGGTTTTTCCCGCAGAGCAACTGCCATGAATGCACAGTCTAGTCGCAGTCATGCTATTTTCACAGTTACTGTTCAAAAGCTGCCACGAGGAAATGAGTGAGTAGTATGTATGAAATGTGTGAGACATATTTCTTCATCTGCTTTAATTTCTACTAAATTGTTTTCTTGTGAATGAAATGCCTCTAAATAGTCCTTTCATCCCACTTTGTATCGTTATCTACCGATGGTCCCCATTTTGTTCACACGTTCACTGTCTTGGATAACGTATCTCAGTGAGAGTTATTCTTCGGGTCATTTTTCTTTTGCTTGTACTTGCAGAGCTTTCACCCCCCACTCTTTCATTTTACCTGTGTGCGCGCATGTATAAAATATGTGTATTCTTTTAAAAGCAAACCCAGTGTCTGTCACAGGAGAGGAGTAACACAAAGTAGGAAGTGCATTTTGTATGTGGAAGCAGAGAACTATGAAAATTGCATTTACTCAGGATATAGGGAACAAGAGGCAGTCTAATTATTGATTTTAATTTTCTACACAAAACTACATTTTCTCTCCGAGTGTTTCTGTTTGTGATGTCATAGCATCTGATTAGAAGCCTTGCGCTGGATAGTGGATTTATTGTTCAGAAATATGAAATGTTATTGAAAGGGAAATTTTGGCAGAGAAAGTTTGTAGGTCGTTGGCTTCTGATTATATGAGGATACTTCATAGCCAAACTTTTTCACTTCGTTATCCGCCAGTCCCATGTTTTGGTTTGCTTTACATTTAGACTTGGTTGTTGTGTGTCCAATTCATGCCACATGATATCTCTGTCTGATCCCAAGATTATTTATTTGGTACTGACAGCAATATAATATTTATTCTGTGTGCAGAAAACCATCTCAGCCTGCAAAGTTCCATCTAGTGGATCTAGCAGGGTCTGAAGCTTTTGCACATACTGAAGTATCTGATCAAATAAGAGAAGAAGGTATACAAATTAACATTGATCTTCTTCATCTACAAAAAGTAATTTCTGCTTTGGCTACCGAGCGAGCGAGAGGAAGTAACGCGGTGGCACTGCCGCTACACCACCAGGCAACGACTGCATCGCTACTCCAAGGTTGGCAAAGAACGCCGATACTAGGTCAGTGAGCAAAATGACGGGGAGGACCCTCCGCAGTAAGAGAGTAGTAGCTGACGAATCAGAAGGGGAAAGTGAGGTTCTGGACTGGCCGAGTAGAGAACCAAGTACCGGCAATGAACAGTTAGACAGACACTATTACAATTTTTGGAATGCGTGATTTACTGCTTAGCGCCGCGTAGTGGGAATGCGGACAAGTACTTGCAGTAGCAGGATAGACTGTTCAGTTTGGTGATAGTGTGCGTGCGTTAGGAAGTGTATAGGTGAGTACAAACTCTTTTGTGGTATGGGTGGTACTGGGGAAATCAAATACCCGGGGCGGACAAAAATTAGCATAGTGGAGGGCAGCAGCGACCACTATTACCAACTTCAAACGTAAAGGAAATGATCCTGGACCGGTTCGAGGCTGGATTACGACAAGCATGGCTGGAGCAGCTTTAATGGTTGTGGTACTGTGATGTGGAAAGCAAATGGAAAAACTTCCACATTACTTTTTTCCAGGACAGATTCTGACCAACAGGAGCAGTCACAATGTGCATGATGCTTTCACCAGAGACAAAACAATCCGGAGGTAAACTAGTCCTCCATTCGGACCTCCGGGCGAGGACTGTCTCGGGAGAAGGTATGAGGCAGGAGAATTCTTTTGGGAAATTCACCATAAGAACGTGGAACGTCAGGACACTACAACAGGGAGGAAAACTGGAAAATCTGAAGATCGAAATGGATAAAAATAATGTGTGCATTGTGGGTGTCAGTGAAGTTTGATGGAGGGATCAAGGTGATTTAGAGTCTGGAAGCTATCTTATGTACTACTCGGGAGGTGAGAGTGCTGAAAGAGGTGTTGCAATAGTGATGCAGAAATGGATCAAGAAAAGTGTAATCAAAGTGCAAGCGTGTAGTGACAGATTGATGTATATCAAGTTGAATGCAGAACCAGTGGATATTCTGATAATGCAGGTGTACATGCCAACATCGATGAAGAAGTGGAAATAATATATCAGAAGATATAAGAAATCATCAGGACAGATGGAAGAGGGTAAGTGCAAACAATAATAATGGGAGACTGGAACAGTGTCGTGGGGAAAGGAGCAGAAAACAACATTGTTGGCCCTCATGGACTGAGAATAAGGAATAGGAGAGGGGACATGATGGTTGACTTCTGCCGAAGAAACGGACTGGTAATCACCACCACCTGGTTCAAGAAGCATCACAGGAGATTGTATACGTGGAAAAGCCCAGGAGACAGGAGCAGATACCAGATAGACTATATCTTAGTGAAGCAACGATTTAGGAATAGCGTAAAGGATGTGACAACAGTGCCATCAGCGGACATCGACTCGGATCAAAATGTTAGTTGCAAATGTCAGCACCAGAATGAAGAAAATCAGGAGTAGGGGGGTGAGGATGAAGAGATGGGACATGAAGAGCGCGCGAGACAAAGTAAGAGCAGAATTGGAAGGAAAATCAAGTGAAAGTGAAGGCGAAAGCGTTGAAGAGGAATGGACGAATGTTAAGAAGTGCCTAACAGTGGCACTAGAAGAAAAGGTTGGTAGGATGGAAAGGCTACCAAGGAAGGCATGGATTACACAGGCTATGCTCGATAAGATGGATGAGAGGAGGAGATGGAAGAATATCAACAGTGAAGAGGGAAGACAGAAATATCAAAGACTGAACAACGAACTGAGAAGAGAAACAGACAAGGCGAGAGAAGATTACATCAACAGAGTATGTGATGAGATAATGACACTCCAGAGAATTTGTAGATACGATACGATGTATGCAAAGGCAAAAGAACTAGGATGGAAAGAGCACAACGGAATTCGAACACATTGCTGAATTGAAACAGCAGATCCAGAATCTCCAGTCAGAACTATTAGTAAGGAGGGAGAACTGCTAACCAACGAACAGGCACAAGTGGACAGATGGCACCAGCACTTGAAAGAAGTTCTCAAAAGAGAAGACGAGGATGAGCAGCCCGAAGACACTGAGCAGCAGGACCTAGGAGAAGAGCTTCCCATTAATATGGAGCCTCCCTCCCCCCCCCCCCCACCAAGGAGGAAATAATTGCAGCCCTAAAGCAAATGAAGAATGGCATATTGAAGTTACTGCCTCATCAGTTGTTTGTCAGTTTTGGTAACTAACATTTCAAAGTTTGGTTTGTAAAATGTTCTCAATTTCAGGTCACAATGTAACAATTTTTACATATGGACAAACTGGATCTGGTAGAACATATACATTGGGTACAACAGACACTTCAGGTGGCAATGTGGGCATTATACCACTGGCTATAAATGGTATCTTTGGTGAGATTAAATGAAGTCGAGGATCGTCACTTCACAATTAAGCTATCTTTTATGGAGGTATGTATGTTAAGTGAATTCATATTTGATATTTAATTTGCATTATTAAAAGGGAAATGTTTAACGATTGCTTGTGTAAGCCCATCACACAGGTTTAAGAAGGAGAGTGTAAGAACATTAGAATGGGCTAAATCAACAAAAAGAATTGAAATTAAACCAGTTGCATACGAATATCCTCAAGACGAGGAAATTTATGATTTGAAACAAGAAATCCAGGATCTTCGTGAAAAGTTGACTGCTGCTGAAGCTAATATCACTAGTCTCACTCGCCGTCTTAAGACGGCAGAAATAGAAAACATGAGATTGAAAGAAGAGAATCGTGAAGCCATGAGCAGTCATCTTAAGGCAAATCTAGAGATCTCAAAGAAATGTATGGAGCTGACGGAAGGCTTCAATACTTTGCGATTACAAGCAAGGGAATCAGAGGGTCAATCCCTGCTCTTCTCTGGACAGCAAAACGAAGAGGACCCACATCAAGGAGCAGTTGGAATCTTGCTTAGCAAGAGAGCAAGGAACAACCTCATCGACTGGAAGCCCGTTTCATCAAGGCTCATGACCGCAAGCTTCAAGGGACGAGTGAGGAACGTGACCATCGTGCAATGCTACGCTCCCATCGAAGAGGCAAATGGAGACCTGAAGACAAGATTCTACTCGCAGCTCCAAGATACCACAAAGAGCTACAGCAAGGACATCCTGATGGTTATGGGGGATCTAAACGCCAAGGTCAGATCAGAGAACCTGGGACTGGAGCAGGTCATGGGGAAGCATCCATTAAATGCAAGCGAAACTGAAAATAACGACAGAAATTGTTTGTCTGTTCTGCCTGATCAACCACAGATCAAGGTAGAAGGGACAGGCCGTGTGTTTAGATTCGACCAAGTTTTCGGACCAGAAAAGAGCGACGCACAAATTTATGAGTCTTCCATTGTCAACTGCATCAGCTTCTAGGTGTGTGCAACTACCATCACAGATTCTTCGTAAATCATGCCAGTTACGTAGCACCCTTACTTTATTTGTTTAAATAGGGAAACAAATGAAAATAGACTGATGACCTGACAAAGATGTCTGAGGTGCTCTGAGGAAAATTCGCACATCCGGACGCAACATTGCCATATGCAATAAACACGAACGCGAGCAACAATCTGCAAGGTGAGATGCACCTAGTATCGACAGCGTCGCTCGTGTTGAGCCAAACTGAACGACGTTTAATCATGGCAGAACAGCAGCTGTCGGCAATTCCTTATGCCCTAGAGAAATTCGGAATTTACACTTACGGCCACAAAGTCCACCTGTACAGACAACAAAGCATCGACATTCCTCAGCAATGTGCATTAACCTCTAGTACGATTCTAGGTGGGTAATGCAGATATAGGGATATTTAGGATTTCTATATTGTAAGAGCGCGGGATGTTTGACGTGTGAATGTCACACTTGTAATTGTTGGGGTCTCTCTGGAGGACTAGGTAGAGCTAGACAGTTGTATGAAGACCCAAATACGTTCAAGTAAACAGAGGATGCACTATGGATTCCTTCCCGTGTAAACCTGATTCTGAGAAAGATACTGTACAGGTACCTGACAAAGTAAATTAAAGCTGAAAGTGCTCGACAGTGAGAGTAATGAGATGTCCCTAACAAAGTGCGACATTGTAGTGAGGCATAGGCAACCGCCAAGACAAGCAGGAAGGTTGGAAACCGGACACCAAAGAAAACCCAGCCAGTGAATATTAGGTCTCCTAAAAGCAATGTTAGTAGTCCTTGGGTAATTGTGGTCATTAAGGAATGGCGCTTGCCCACTGTTTTTGATTCTGGCTCATCTCAATCTTTCATTAGGCGAGATGTCTTTGAGCGTATGAAACAACTTGGTCTTCATCATACCCTGGAATCTGTTCAAGATAATTGTGTTATGGCAAATGGTCAATCTTGTAAGATGACACAGGCCGTGGTGTGCTCATTCAAAATTCAGTCCTTTTCTTGGAAATATAAGTTCCTGGTCTTTGACCAGTGTCCCGTGCCCTGCATTTTGGGAGTAGACTTTATGTCTTATGCAAAAGTAAGGTTAGATTTTGCAAGTCATAGTTATAGTTTTGGTTTCGCTCCTGATAAGGAATTTAAGTTTTTACCTTTGGAATCTTGCAGGAAGCAGTTTAATGTTTTGCCATGTTCTGTGGATGTCTTTGACAAGTTCGTATGTCAGTGTCTGCCTACGTTCGATGCTGAGAAGATAGAAAATCTTGTGTCAAATTTTCCCCAGTTGTTTTCTGAGAAATTAGGTACCGTTAAAGGAATGGTATGTAATATTGATTTGACGGATGAGGTTCCTGTCCGGAGTAGGCCGTATCAGTGTGCTCCGCCTAAATTAAAAATTTTAAGAGAAACCGTTCAGGATTTATTGGATAAAGGGGTGGTGAAGAAGAGTCAGTCTCAGTATGCTAGTCCTGCTTTCTTGGTTCCAAAACCAAGTGGATCTCACCGTATGGTGATTGATTACCGACTGTTGAACAAAAAAGTCATTTTGATGCATTCCCTATGCCATCTGTTGAGCATGCTTTTGATACTTTTTCCAATGCTAAGGTTTTCTCGGTTTTAGACTTAAATTCTGCATACTACCAAATTCCATTGTCCTCTAAAAGCAGGAAGGCTACTGCTTTTTGTACTCCTTTTGGTTTATTTGAGTTCACTAAATTGCCCATGGGGATTAGTGTTGGTTGTCAAACCTTATGTCGCGTGGTAGATTCATTGTTTGGTGATATTAAACTGAAATTTGTGTATAATTTCATGGAAGATCTTGTAGTTTATTCTCAAAATCTCGACGAACATCTTGAACACTTAAAGGAAGTGTTTCGACGCTTGGAAAAAGCAGGTTTTACTTTGAATCGCAACAAAGTTCACTTAGCCCAGTCCGAGATTAAGTTCTTGGGACATACTCTGTCGGCTCAAGGGGTGAAGGTTTTGCCCGAACGAGTGGAAATAATTCTGAAATTTTCGACGCCTAAAAATCTAAAGGCGGTCCGCCGTTTCCTAGGAATGGCAGGATTTTATGCACGATTTGTGAAAAACTTCTCGTTATTCACTTTGAAGCGTAAGAACGCTAAATTTGTCTGGGGTGAGAGCCAGCAAACTGCATTCGACCAGCTGAAAGCAGCATTGTCAACACCTCCTGTGTTGCAGGTTCCTGATTTTTCTGAAGAGTTCGTTCTTGTAAGCGACTCAAGTGATGTCGCTATTTCGGCTGTTTTACATCAGAAACGTAATGGTGATCTAGCTCCCATAGCGTATGCTAGTCGTTTGTTGTCCCCTGCAGAAAGGAAGTATTCCATCTATGAGAAGGAATGTCTTGCTGTTGTGTATGGGTGTGAGAAGTATCGTGCCTATTTAGAGCACAGGGAATTCACTCTAAACACCGATAATCAGGCTTTGTCTTGGCTTCTGAGACATGTGAAAGAATTAGGTCGAATTGGCCGATGGGTATTGCGTTTGACTTCTTTTAAATTCAAGGTTTGTCATATCCCTGTAAAAACCAATGTGGTGGCTGATTGCCTGACTAGGCAATATGAATAAGTACCTACTGATGCTAAATTTTCTGGTTTGATACTGCAACATCTTCCTGCAGCTTTCCAATCTATTCGTAAGCATCAATTGAAAGATCCCTTTTGTGTAGAGATGCGTTAAAAGATTGCTGCATCAGATACAAGCATACGACATTTCAAGTTACATAATGATACCTTGGTCTATTTCCCTTCAAGAGCAAAGGGGAGGCGGTTGGTAGTTCCTGAATCTTTGAAACCTATGATCTTCAAGTATTTCCAGGATTCTACCTTGGGTGCTCATTTAGGGATGACGAAGACACATCATCGTATTTCAAATGTTTTCTATTGGCAAGGCATGAGGGCAGATGTCCTCGATTACGTGAGGAAGTGCCAAGCTTTCCAACGAGCAAAACCTGCTCGAAATACTCAAGTCGGACTACACCAGAGTCAAGTGGCACAAACATACAAGCTTGACATCTTGGGATCAAGCGAGGTCCGCTAGAATGAGTTCGGGGAAGCAAGAATGCAAGCGGGTCAATCCCTGCTCTTCTCTGGACAGCTAAACGAAGAGGACCCACATCAAGGAGCAGTTGAAATCCTGCTTAGCAAGAGAGCAAGAAACAGCCTCATCGACTGGAAGCCCGTTTCATCAAGGCTCATGACCGCAAGGTTCAAGGGACGAGTGAGGAACGTGATCAACCACAGATCAAGGTAGAAGGGACAGGCCGTGCCTTTAGATTCGACCAAGTTTTCGGACCAGAAAAGAGCGACGTACAAATTTATGAGTCTTCTGTGAAAGATTTAGTAACCAATTTAATTCAGGGTAACAGTGAAACCAAAAATATCCATAAGTTTGTTGCCAAGTGCTCTGACTAGGCCAAGAAGAGATCTCTCTCTATGGAGCCGTGAGAACTGCGAGCGACCTATATGTGTTCATGAATTGTTTCAGATGGCAGGCAAAAGAGTACAGGTTGCTGTGCGCATACGTCCATTCAGTAAAAATGAAATTATAAATAACGACACAAGTTGTTTGTCTATTGTATCCGGTGAACCACAGATCATGGTGGAGGAGAGAAAGCGTGCCTTTAGATTCGACCATGTTTTCGGACATGAACAGAGCGACGCACAAATTTATGATTCTTCTGTGAAAGATTTAGTAACCAATTTAATTCAGGGTAAGTGTCGTATCTGTGGGTCACGAGCCACGTATTGAGGTATGCAGTCAATTATTAAGCTAGTATAACCATGTTATTGAGAAATGTTAGGAAATTGTGTTACGAAATCCAAAGAAACAGAAACTGTGATCGAAGGACGTAAACACCCTAAATTTAAAGTACACAGGTTTAAAAGGCCAGAGGGCACGGAACCATGTACAGTAGGGCCCCGCTTTTCGGCGCTCCGCTTTACGGCGATTCGCTAATACGGCGCTCAACAGCTGAGTCAGAGAAGTGCGTCCGGCGCCATTTTTTCGTCGCTGATTCAATCTGTTTACAGCTTTTGTGTGCTCCGTGTCTATCTGTATTTCTAGCAATTCTTCAAAGTTATTACAAACTGTATATTTATATAATATTTTTGTGTTACTTTAGTGTAATTACAATGGCGTCAAAGGGTAGTAGCGATAAAAAGAGGAGTTGTAAGCCTCTTACTTTAAATACCAACTTAGAGATGATTAAACTTCGTGAACAAGGCATGTCTGGCCGAGATAGGACGTAAGCTAGGCCTAGCTCGCCAAACTGTTATTGCCATCGTGAACGCTAAGGAGAAAGTGTTAAATGAAATTAAAAGTGCCACACGAATGAACTCTAAAGTCATAAGAAAAAGAGATAGCCTTATTGCCGACATGGAAAAACTTTTAGTTGTGTGGATTGAAGATCAAACCAGCCACAATGTGTGTACTACTGATAGTCATTTTACTTTCATATCATTTTCTTAGGCCTAGCGCTATTGTGCACTTACTATATGATAGTGTAAACATCTTATTAGGCTTTGATTTGCATTTGCAAGTGAAAAAAGGCAAAGATCCGCTTTACGGCGATTTTCGCTTTATGGCGGGGGTCTGGTCCCTAACCCGCCGTATAAGCGGTGCCCTACTGTATGGAAAAACATGTGATGTTGAGACCAAGACTCCCTAAGGCAGAGAAATAGAGAGTATTTTGGTACCCTACGTCAAGGGAAATCATTTATTGAAGCATATATATACCTCTCAAAAATTTAAGACAAGGGGGAGTAACTACAAGTATTCAGCTCAGGCAGTCACGCTGCCATTGAATTCGAATCTCTGCTCTTGGGTCCCCAAAGTCTCAGCAACCTCACAGACTGTATCTGCAGCTTCTTCAATAAAGCACATCTAAAGATTGCACTTGAGCTATATCACTCTTAAGTGACGCCTTATCCAGCAGCTCCACAGCCACCTGAACACAGAAGCATCCGCTCAGCTCATCTGCAGTAGTTAATCCTTAGTCCAAGAGTCAAGAGTCCGATGACTCTGGGGGACCTGGGATACTACATAAAAACTGGTGTCAAGCGTGGGGTTTTAGCGCTGAATTACAAACATACCAGCCAGCGTCACAGTCAATCTCTACCTACAGACAACTGGAAAAATCAACCACAATCACATCTACGATCCTGTTTGGGAAGGCCAACCCAAACAAGCATCGCTACAACATCTTCCGGGTCGTGGCACGTTTGATCACGAAGGACCAGGGAAGAATTCGATTACGTCATTATCTACAAGAAAGGAAAGGAAAATTCAAATAGTGACGGGTTGAGTAGAATGTATACAATGGCCATTGAAAATGAAAGTGCGGAGTTAACGCCTGAGGAAATAAGGGGAAGGAGAAAGAAAGGTCAGAAACACTCAGTGAGAGAAGTGAAAATGGAGGAACAAATGGACAACCTGATGAAATGAAAGCAAAGAGTAGTAAGCTTAGTGACAAGGAGAAGTTAGAAATCCTAAAAGAACTGCATGAAACCCCAATAGGAGGACACGTTGGGATGAACCGAACGTACAAGAGGCTAAAACAGTATATTAGTTGGGAAGGGATGAAGGAGGATGTAGAAGCCTTCATCATGAGATGCGAGAAGTGCCAGAACAACAAACTGACACAATGTCACACCAGAATGCCATTGACCATTACAGATACCCCTTCCGTAGTTTTTGAAAAATGCATAGTAGATATAGTAGGCCCTATTAATCCAAGCAACGAAGGAAATAGATACATCTTGACCGTGCAAGATGACCTGTCAAAATTTTTAATAGCTGTACCCGTAAAAGAACAGACAGCAGAGGAAGTAGCCAAGGCATTTGTAGAAAACGTTGTTTTGATATACGGACAGCCACAGGTGGTTCTATCTGATTGTGGAGCAAACTTTTTAAGTAAGACTTTCTAAAACATGTGCAAATTACTAGGCATAAAGAAGATCCAGTCAACTTCCTTTAGGCCACAGACGCAAGGATCACTAGAAAGAACTCACCGAAGCTTGGTGGAATATATTAGGAGTTATGTAGCCATGGATTTAGGAGATTGGGACCACTGGGTGAGATACGCCACTTTCGCACATAACACAACTCCACAAAGTTCAACAAATTACATGCCATTCCAATTACTGAATGGCAGGTTGCCAAATTTACCGGGTATTCTGCAAAGAGAACCCAGAAGTACATACTATGCCTACGACAGTTATGTAAAAGAGTTAGAAGGTAGGTTGCAAAGTAGTTATGCCATGGTAAGGAGAAATTTGGAAACAGCAAAATTAAATAACAAAAAGAATTATGACCGAGAGGTGCACGTACCGAAATTTGAGGTAGGAGGTATGGTACTAGTGCGAGATGAAAGTGTCCGCCGTGGCCGATCTAAAAAATTAGAAGCAGCTTACGTAGGACCATATGAGATATTGAGAATAGAAGGCTCAAACCTCATATTACGTACAAAACGGTCTAAAGAATTAAAAATACAAGCCAACGGGGCTAAACTGTTTTTCACGTGATTACAGATGTGGATGTTAATCCTGGGATTGCTCGCTAGCGGAGCGACGAGGGGCGTAACTATCGACGTGCGTGTCAAGCCAATTCGAAATTCACCAGGTCTTTATTATCAGCACGAAGCAGAGGCAAGGCTATATAACAGCGAATGGAGAATTATGGCATATCTAAATTTGCAGCAAGCCAGCGATAATATTGATGTTATAAGTCAATACATAGAACAAACAATAGGATTTTGCAAGAAACATAGTGGTACCTTATGGCTAAATTTAACTGAATGTAGAACTACCATTAACGATGCTACTAGGAAATTAGCAAAATTACAGGAAATGAGGAGCCTTGTGTCACAACTCACTAGGACTGAGAAGGTTACTCGCAGACACAAAAGGGGACTTTTTAATTTTATAGGGCAAGTATCGCATTCCCTATTCGGAGTATTAGATTCAGACAACGAAGAGTTTAACAACAATAAAATCAGACAGCTTGAAGGAGAGCAGCTTGACTTAATAAAACTAGCAGGAGAGCAAATAGTAGTTGTTAGATCAACCCTGAAATCGGTTAATAAAACCCTAAATGATGTTTCCAGTAACGAATTGATTTTGAAAAAGGGATTAACAGAAATAAAGGAATTTATCAATCAGGAAAATGGTGAGATAAAAGAGAAGTATAAGTACACCTCCATGTTGGTAGAATTAAACGACCATGCTCTTCAAATACAGCGAGCTTTGGAAGAAGTAAAGGATGAATACGATGTCTTAATCCAGTCGTGCCTAAACGCAAAACAAGGGATCATGCAGCCACAGATAATAATCACCAAGTCATTTGATTGAGATTTTGAAAACCAGTCAGGATAGCTTTCCCCGCGACTTACAAGTGCCTGTTACAGTGAGCGAAGCTTACCTGTATCAATTAGTTAATATCATAAACATAGAAGTGTACATTGTAGGACATAATCTTATATACGTGAAGGTGCCATTAGCAACGCATTATGTATTTGATGTGTATCAGGTTTTACCATTTCCCATGAAGGTTAAGGACACAGCTAACAAATTTACATTTATCCAGCCTGAGAAAGAATATGTCATGCTGGACACCACTAAACAATATTATGCAAGATTACATCAGAATGAGTTAAGTGTATGCAAAAAGGTAAATGATGACAGATTAGTATGCAAGCAAAATTTTCCTTTGCAAATCAGTCACTCAGCAAATGATTGTGAGGCCCAAATGTTAGAACCAATTAGAGTCATACCAAAAAGTTGCACACAAAGAATTTTAGAATTAAAAGAAACGCTTTGGACACCGCTAAAGGACAATTCATGGATATACGTAGCACCCACAACAGATCACCTGACCGCCATTTGCCATGACCAGAACCCATCAGAAATTGAAATAAAAGATGGCGGAATATTGATGTTCCTAGCAGATTGTACTGGATATGGTGAAAAGGTCATGATTAGGTCCATCACGACGCATTATGTAAACAGCACGAGGAAAGATATTATTCCCCCCCTACAACTGAATGAACTACAACAAGAGTCACCAATAAGGAACATCCTTACACATTACGACGAGTTGAAAATAGCTAGTTATAAAATTAAGGACATAGAAAAATTGATAAGGCATCAGGAATGGAAAATAAAACATTCCGCAAGGACAACACAGTTGTCGGTATTAGCAACTATTGGTTCTGTGGTATTAGGCTTACTAATCAGTATATTATGTTGTTGTTGCTGCTGCTGCAAATGTTGCAGGAACTGTTGGCCTAGATTTATGAAATGGATTACGTAAGCTGACAGTTGTGGAGCTATCATATTTAAACCTAGAATTGTAAATAATGTGCATGCATCTAAAGAAAGTCTTCACAGACGAGGGATAACACTCAGCCTCGACATGAATGTAAACACAGCCAAGATGGCTCACTTATTACATAGATAAATGCTATTTTTATCTTTAATCTGTCGTAAATGAAACAATATTGAGGAAAATTCGCAGAGAGCGTACATTTAGTATATCCGGACGCAACATTGCCATATGCAATAAACATGGACGCGAGCAACGAAGCCATAGGTATATTGTTAATGCAGACCGATCTGCAAGGTGAGATGCACCTAGTATCGACAGCGTCGCTCGTGTTGAGCCAAACTGAACGACGTTTAATCATGGCAGAACAGCAGCTGTCGGCAATTCCTTATGCCCTAGAGAAATTCGGAATTTACACTTACGGCCACAAAGTCCACCTGTACAGACAACAAAGCATCGACATTCCTCAGCAACGTGCATTAACCTCTAGTACGATTCTAGGTGGGTAATGTAGATATAGGGATATTTAGGATTTCTATATTGTAAGAGCGCGGGATGTTTGACGTGTGAATGTCACACTTGTAATTGTTGGGGTCTCTCTGGAGGACTAGGTAGAGCTAGACAGTTGTATGAAGACCCAAATACGTTGAAGTAAACAGAGGATGCACTATGGATTCCTTCCTGTGTAAACCTGATTCTGAGAAAGATACTGTACAGGTACCTGACAAAGTAAATTAAAGCTGAAAGTGCTCGACAGTGAGAGTAATGAGATGTCCCTAACAAAGTGCGACATTGTAGTGAGGCATAGGCAACCTCCATCTACCATCCGAGAGCTCTGAACAAGATATATATACACGTTAAAGCAACAAGTAAGACAATTTTCTTTCAGCTTCCTAAGTAATAGAAGCAGAAAATGAATTTTTGTACTTATTTCTTTATTTATCCGATTGCTTGCTTGCCTCCCCCACCCCCCAGATTAAATGAACCTAGGGGATACAAAGCGAAGATACTTTGTTTTGAAACAACAGGAATATAATAATGCAGATAAAGTGAAAGAGCTGGTCATTTGTGCATGTCACGTTGTGTTACCTGCAGTGCAAACAATTTTGCTACTGCTTCGCAAGTGCAGATGCCGACCTGATAATCCGATTGTTAATACCCAAGCGATCACCACTTTTAAGACAGGCTCTGAGGAGAAAAGCACGATGAAGAACTGGCTCACCTTCTGTTCATTGCAATTGCTAGGAGGATAAAGATAGAACTTAGAACTGTTTGTTGTCTTGGTAATAAAATTGTTTAAAAATTTGGAATAGCTGATTTTTTATAAAATAACACAGAACTGGTGCAACACTGATGAGACATTTGTTACATATAATTTATGAATGATAGCTTCCAAAAATTTAGTGTGTACTTAGAAGAATAAATTAGTGTAGAACAGTGGTATTCAACCTTTTTTGTTCGCATGCCCCCAGATATAATTTCTCTTAAACTTTGTACCCCCGAGGTTGTTGGTGTATAATTGAAGTTATACATAGTATATAATCTACATCTAGATTAAATAAATTACATTACTGATTACTCAGTGTTAATCATAAAATATTATATATATACATAAGATGTCTTCACGTACCCCCGGGGTTATGCGCATCCCAGGTTGAATACCACTGGTATAGAACACCAATGTCTAGTTAAGTGATCATAAGACAGAGGCCATGGAAAGTTATTCTAGCGGCACCCAATGAGCTGCACTTCCGCCCTGAGGAAGGCCGATTCCTCACTATCACAGCCCTGACCCCTGCATTTCAGACTCAACCCTACCCACTTCTAGACTCATGACCTAGGACCAGAGCGACTAAAAAGACCTTGCCGATGGTGGCAGCAGGAAACTTGACAATAATATTAATGTTAGGTTGGTAACCTTACCTAAATTCTTTTATGCATCTATATAAAACTCGAATATTTCTGTTTCTATAATTAGATTCAAGTTCATGTTTTGTCTTTAGGTAACTGATTTTCTTCTTCCTAAATGTTCCACTGTTTTCACGTCTTACATTTTGCAGATATTATCCAGTTATTTGCCTGGCGTTTTGCAACCACCGTAATTTAGCCGGCTTCCATTTGTCTACTACTTTGAGCACTCATCATCAAACTATGGTTTACTACGTTTTAGTTTGTGGTGATCGATCTCCAGGCTCAAAATATATCTGAGCTTAAAAAAAACTTCTTTGGAGAATAAGCAGTATACAAAGTTAAAGGTTTCAGTAAACATTGAATAAGTACCTGTTATCCTAATAAGCAGCTGCTAAAATAGTTTTATCAAGTCCCTTCACAACAAATCTGCAAAACAATGGTATTTTCAGCCCTTCAAACCTGTGACCATCAGTAGCAGGATAATAGTAAAATATGCCACGACTTGCGACTAGAATGAAATTTAGTGACATAAGTTGTAAATATTGAGATATGATGGTCACAGAAGAATGGTTAGGAAATCTATGCACAGGACACTGAAGCCGGTACATGGGTATAAAAGGGCACTGTGTAAGGAAAGTCAGTGCACGGATATGTAGGTCAAGCCGAGCTAAGTTAGCGTAGGTGCTGCACAGATATGAATGGAGTTATTACTGTGAAAGCCAAATTGTATTGTCATGGCTTGTAATTTTTTGAAATAATTAAATTGAGACGAGTTATATTTCACACGATTATCGGGCGCTTTGGTTTGAAAAGTATTGTAAGTTCTCAGCCCAGTACCACTATAAATTCTTTTATGAACCTGAGCAGTATCAGAATAAATTCCCATTTCATTCTTGGAACAGGATTAGAAAAATAAGTGCACACATTTCTATTAAAAAAGAATGTCCATTTTTACAACTCGAACAGCACAGACTATAATTCCCACAGTATGTAATGCAGAAACATTGGAAGGAGTTCAGAGAAATACAGTTGAACCTAGAGATCAGAAATACTATAATCATGAAAAGAGTCGCAACTTGGTACACAAATGCACATAAGAATTAGCACAGATCAAAAGCCATTTACCAAAACATTGGAAAACCTTTAACATTCTACACTGCTCATTCCTGAAGCCAAAGTTACAAATTCTAAAGTCCACTTATGCCTTACTGTGATGGAGAATCCATGGTCTGGCAGTGATTTCCTGCAAGCAATTTCAGGAGGGGCATTGACATTTTCATCCATTCAAAAGACTGACCTTTGGTGTCAGTTTCCTGGCCCTCTGCCGTCTTCTGAACTGATGACATGCCTCCCTCCTTCATGATTCCAGTCAACTTGAGGTGCTGTCATTCCTACTGCATTTACCATTCCTGCCACTGTGTTGAACATCCATTCTGCTGGCGTCACCAGCATCCTCAAGATGATCTTCAGAGATTTCATGAAGTGGTCACCGTCAGCACATGAAGAGGACGCTAGTGACAAATTCAGAATCACATTTATTGTTAGGGCAACATACACACTAATTATAATTATATTATTTTAACACATAAGAATTTTGTATAAAGTAAGCTAAGAGTGTATGACCTGTCCCACTATACGCCAATTAGGCGCTTGGGGGGAGTAGAGTTATAGCTCCTACTCTTTCTTGACCTCAGAACTAGATCTGGGCAAGTGGTCAGCGTCACGCCCCGGCCAGCTTTGACCCCGGTACCCATTGTAGAGGAGGCTGGGTGGGCCCAGGGCCGGTCTGGACGAAAATCCTCTGCCCCCGTCGGGGATCGAACCCCGGTCGTCCAGCCCGTAGCTAGTCACTATACTGACTGAGCTATCTCGGCTCATATGAGTGTGTGAGACGGTCGTAAATACCTGGACAACTAACGGCACTAGAGATGGAAGAGAGCACCACATACTACATTCAGAGCTTTATAAATGAGAATACTCACACTTGCTTCAACAAATTCACAGCGTGGACAAAATATTTGAATGTAAGTCTTGACAGTGAAAAGTTCTCATTATTTATAAGTAAATAAACGAAATATATTTCAAATTGTACATTATTTCACAAAACTTGAACTTAATTAATGTAACCTGAAACAAGAAACTCTGTGAACAGATAAACCAATTCTGTAAGTAAAATTTCCAGAGTAAAAGCTGAGAGATACTGACAAAATATAGTGGCAAACTGATAACGTAAACCTGCTTAGTGAGCACCTTTATGGTGCAGTTAATGCATTTATGAGCGCAGGTACTAGCATCAGATATCTCCTCCCCCCACACCAGTTCATAGCCCGTCGTCTTATATCTGCATCTTAACACTGTATGGAAGTTCGATACCAAAATCCCATTCATACTAAATGTGTCTGAATACTACACTGAAGAAATCTCAGTCCAGACAAAAGCTATACTCATTCAGATTGCTCCTGGCGTTACTCAGTTGGATATTGGATATTATCTTAAGTGATGAAAAATGGTCTTCCTTGCATGCCATTTACAGTGCATCATTGACAGATCAGCTCGTCACAAGATGCCGTACAATCCGAGTTATTGATATTGTTGAAAATAATCCATAACACTGAATGGGGCAAACCAACAGATTAAGCGACATAACACAAAATAACATTGCTGGCCAAAAACTCAAAAAACACACTCTTCTCTATAATTCCAGCGCATGACGGCACTAACGTTTAGATTTGAGTTACTATATTCACCAATCGATACTAAGAAGAGAACAAAACTGTGATTTGACTGCTGAAACCATAAATATTGCAAATGATTGTTGGCATAACTGTAAGCAGTTATTTATTATTTATTTAGTGTTCTGTCTGACGACAGGTCCATATGAACAGGATCCTTCCATCCTTTTCTCGGACTGGGACCTGTTCATATACGTTCTTGGCAGATGATCCAGAAGTGGTTTGCCATTGCCTTCTTCTGTGTGTGAATGGAGTAATTGTTGGGATGCCACGGAGGAAAACTCCGTGTTGCCTAGACCACGGCCTTGCCCAACACAAGTTATAAATTCGTGCACCGCCGGGAATCGAACCTGAGACCCCAGGATTACAAGGCCAGCATTCTAACCGCTAGACCACCTCATCTTATTATTATTTAGTGTTCTGTCTGACGACAGGTCCATATGAACAGGATCCTTCCATCCTTTTCTCGGACTGGGACCTGTTCATATACGTTCTTGGCAGATGATCCAGAAGTGGTTTGCCATTGCCTTCTTCTGTGTGTGAATGGAGTAATTGTTGGGATGCCACGGAGAAACCTGGAAAGCCCCCGGAGAAAAACTCCGTGTTACCTAGACCACGGCCTTGCCCAACACAAGTTATAAATTCGGGGACCGCCGGGAATCGAACCCGAGACCCCAGGCGCATCAGCTTTTTCAGTACTTTCAGCATTCTCTACATATTCCCAATACATTATTCATCAATAATTAACAATAACAAATGTACGCAAATTTTTATTATTTTAAAGGTCCCTTACATCAGCTAAATGTAACACTGTTGTTCCTTGAGTGGGCATATGTCCCAATACATTATAACATTATACACCGAACAGAAGATAAGGTTACAGTCTTACCAACATTAAAACATCAAACATTAGCTAAGGTTACAGTCCTACCAACATGAACACTGAACAACTGTTTTACTTCATTGTATTGTAAATGATCTCTCTATTCAGTTGAATTTGGTGACATAGTCCCCAAGATATTAACGTCATTGGAAAAGTCAGCATAGAAGTTTAAATTCCCTATCCGTGCTGTTCAGTGCATTGCCTGCAGTAGATAATAAAACACCATTCGCATAGTCCAAATCAAAAACTCAGAGACGCGTACGTCAAACAGCCAGCAACCCTTGACGATCTCTAAACATGAATCCAAGAGTAAATTAAAAAGATTCTACCTGAGATGTTGCAGTGCATAAAGAGGATCTTCACCACACGTTTACGACAGTGTCCGGCCTGACAAAGCTCATCTGACTAATGTTATTTTAAAAATTAACAATTTCTATGTTACGTTTTTTAAGAAACTTCCTGTGCTTGAAAATTCAATTAACACCAGAAGAGTTATCATTCTGAAAACCATCAGGTATTACTGCTGGACCCTGTAAAATATTCATAATGAAATATGTAAGAAAAATTAGCCTACATTTAAGCGCATGCCACATCATAAAACAACGCCGTGGTAACTTCCTACTCACTTTCAGGATTTGAGGTTTTCACGGTAGTGAGTCTGAAGATGGCCGTCTTCTGAGATGTTGAACCGTGTAGTCTTGTAGATGTTTACAGGCATTTCAGAGGTCCTTGCTGCCTCCAGCATCAGCCTGATGCAACAATAACGAACACAGAGCCATTATATTCGCTGTCAAGTAATCCTCCAATTGTACTTGGATGAAAATATGTAAGTAATATCATGTAGGTAGGTAGTTTGGTGCCTATTTCCCTAAGCAAAGAATATTGCAATAAGCAAAAGATATGTATGATTATAGAATGGCCTGAAATGTATTTATCATCATTTTCACCAGGGCCAAATTCAAACATTATACTGCAAAAAGGCCCATGCCAGCTCTTTAAAATTTTTATCTAATTCGAGCTTTCGGGGATAAAACAGTATTCCAGAGCATATTTAAGCAAACATATATTTTTTAAAAGAAAACAGTTCATTTTTCAATTACCACTCATTAGAACTGGATTGTTATAATTTTATTACAAGTACATTTCTTCGCCTAAATGGCAGATATGATGGCGGAACTTCATTCAAATAACCAGTACAAGTAACATTTTGTGCTGTAAGATTTGAGGTTTTCACAGCGGTGAGTATGAAGACTTCCGTCTTCTGGGTTGTTGCGCTGTGTAGTCTGGTCGGCAAGTATAAACCACTAAGCCAGAAAACTACACAGCATAACGGCCACTGTCGACATACCAACTGTAAAACTAAACACAGAAACTCATGGTTGGAGAGGAGCAATTCAATCATATACATCTACCACTCAAATTATCACCTGGGTAATGAAATATTCATGGTGAACAACGGCCCTGCTGTGGCACAGTTCTCTGGAGGAGGCGAGGACCAGCCACACATATCCCCACTGCTCCGAAAGTGCCAGTTAACAAGATGTATAGCACAGCTATTGTCAGAACTTGTGATGCCAGTTCTGATTTGTCGACGTCCACTGGATCCTCCTTGCGTGCAAAATCCACAACCACACAACCAAGGGCAGCCTGAGCAAATGAGGAAAAACGTACGGTGCACAATTCACATAATAGGCTGACTGAAGTTATAGCAATTTTTAACTTAACAACAAATTGAAATTTTGTGGCAACAATAGATCATTCGTATCCCTGTTGCAAGAGTACTCGTATGAGCAACAACAGAAGTGACTATCTGGACAAAAACTAATTCATTTAACATTATAATAGCTAATATTTCAATTTGGGTCCTAATTCAACCTTTCTAGCCTCTCCCTGACTTAGCATTAATAAGGAGTCCATTTCTGAGGTAGGGGCAGATTTTGCTAACAACACCTCCCCCCCCCCCCCAATGATAAGATGATGGCAACCTGAAGAATCCTGCAGATTAATCTGGACCTAAACTGTAATTGGATCATGGTCTTTCCCACACTCATAATGTATCACACTTGTCAGGGGTTAGAGTAAGAAAAAGCAAATTCAAAAATATCTTCACTGGTTGCATCCGGACCTTTAGGACAGTAGGTATCAGAGCGCCAGGCCTCCTTCTTAGGAATAACTCATATTACAGCAAAATCAGGGCGAACGTAAACAGCCCGAGTGGTTTCAAATGTTTATTTAACAAAAACTAAACAGCATGTGGAAGTGAAACACCACTAGAAAGATAATTATTTATTTTAATCCGTCTTATCACAATATTTAAAATTTCTTATAATTAAGATAATAAAATATCATTGATGTTCCATATCGATTGATCGATTTACATTTTGGAACATCTCTTGTGTAAAAGATGTTCCAAAATGTAAATCGATCAATCGATATGGAACATCAATGATATTTTATTATCTTAATTATAAGAAATTTTAAATATTGTGATAAGACGGATTAAAATAAAATAAATAATTGTTAGAATATTCACAATATGACGCAATTACACTATCTTACTAGAAAGATACTTAAGAAAGTGTTCTCGTACATTAGTGGAGTTTGATATGTGCTCCATTTGTGGCTCTGCACACATCAAAGCAATACCAGATTGTTCTGCATCACTGTTGGTCTTGTTTGCTGAATCTACCAAAGTGTGTGAATGTGATCATGCACCCCACAGTGATGGCAACTTTAATACCAACCTCCATCTAGTGCCCCTTTTATGCCTTCATAGTGTTGTTACCTGAACAGCTGCTTTCGGAAATGATGCGATCATTATACACAGTAGCGGTAACCTGTTATGTCGCCCAACCAGCACAGATTCTTTTGGAATGAGGGGTGATAGTTGGAGTGAATGGCGGTGCTCATTGTCAGAAATTTTATGAGTTTAATTTGGGTGCACTCATATTTCGTTCCAGCGATGCCAGATGGCATGTGCAGTGTGAATTTCTTCACAAATGCTTTTATTATAAGTACAAAGGAAAGGCGGGCGGCACTTTTCATTCTTCTGGTTCATCTCGTTTCCAGCGGTTAAGGGTCTTCTACAGCTACGTTTCGTCGAGTTCGGCAGTAATAGTATTTCCATTCTTCCTGTTATTGTTCCAGTCTATATTTTTGTTGTTGTTCCCGTAAATAATTTGTTATTCCTGTTACTCCTGTTAATTATTTTGTTATTATTCCTGTACCATGTCTCGCCCAGTAAAGCAAGTCAGAACTCTTCAAGAAATATTAAAAATCATAGAAGAAGTGGAGAAGAATCCATTTGAAAAAAGAATCGACATTGCTAAACGCCTTGGATTAGCACCATCTGCTTTAAATTCAATAGTTACAAAAAATAAAGAAACAAATGTTAATTCACTGTATTAACATTTCACAGTATCGTAGTTTACAGATGACAGAACTTCCCCTCAAGTAGTAGAGAACCAACATTTCTCTACAACAGGGGTGGCCAACCCGCGGCCCGCCTTGAACATTTTTCCGGCCCGCGAGATTCATCACACTTTTACAAAATATATTTATTTTATAATGGCCAAAGTAGTGAAAACCAATGTATTAAAAAAATACATTATTTGTGCATCCATATATTCAAAAATTATCTGTCGAAATTATGAGAAAAAATTAACTTTGATTTTAAAATAATATTCTTGCGAATATATGACAGATATTGCCTGTTTTATTCATGAGTTTACAGTTATGAGTTCGCCAATTACGATGTGCAAATACCCAAATTGAGATCGATTTGCAAAAGCTAAGTGAAAGAGTGGAGAAACAAATATCGCACTAGTAAAATAAATATTTTTTAATGATTTCATTATTTTTATTTCATTCATATTTATATATTTTTTATATTTAATTTTTAGTGCTATATATTTCTTTACAATGTACGCTTAGTATCATTATTATTATATTATCTATGTTTACATGTAAGAATAATAGTAAACACAATAATAATAACTCATTATGTTTCAATTTTTCACTCCAAAAAAATGTCTATAGTGTATCTAAATCTAATATGGGGATATATAATTTTATATGTGGCCCGCGGAGTTATGATGCATTTCCAAAGTGGCCCGAAAGATCATTTGGGTTGGCCACCCCTGCTCTACAATAAACTAAAATTTAAGGCTGTACCCACCTTCCTATTTATGAAGTCACATGCAAGATCCTTTAGAGTCTTGAACCCCAGGGTGCTGGATGAAGCTGTTACTGAGTCCCGTACCAGCCCAAATTGGAACATGAATATCACCTCAGGACCTTCCTTCTTCTTCCCCACTGCTGATTCACTCCTGCAAATTGATTTTATCTTGTATGTTCCTTAGTATCACAAATCAACAGTAACAGAAACAATTATTTTTCCAACCACCCAACAGGTTTAATGATACTAAACACCGAGGTCAAGTAGATTCACATTATGGAGGGGTCCAGTCCTTGGCCTGAAGGCTTCCAGACAAATCCTGCGATCATACCTTACAAGGTGATGACTGCTTCATTCATCTCATTTCCAATTCATTAGTGCCGACCACAAACAGCACAGTGCTCATAGTAGACATAAATCTGACAAGAATTTGGATAAATACACCTGAATAACGGAGCCGGCGTAGCTCAGTCAGTACAGTGACTAGCTACGATCGGGACAACTGAGGTTCCATCCCCGACAGGCGCAGAGGATTTTTCCTCTGCATCCAGATCGGCTCTGGGGCCCAACCAGCCTTCTATCCAGTGGGTACCAGGGTCCTTTTCCGGGGCGTGATGCTGACTACTCGCCCAGATCTAGTGCCAAGGTCAAGAAACAGTAGGAGCTATTCCTCCGCTCCCCCCAAACGACCTACATGGCGTGTAGCGTGACAGCTTTACTTACTTTACACCTGAATAACTGGAGATGTTCCCATCTTTTATACATTCATTTAATGACAAATGCATAGGTTAAATGGTATAAAAAAATACAGAATAATTTAAAACTAACTGGAAAGGATGAGTGAATTGTCAGCTTAGGCTCATTTCAAGGTATAATCTCAATATTTACATAAAGGTTCAGGCGAAAAACATAAAAATCCTAGTCAGTAACATTACTGAGACTTAAAATTCGGTACACTTTAAACTGGATTGCCAGTTGCTATGGTACAATGCTGGTGTGGGAGTACATGACAGTTAAGTGAAAAGTCACCACATGTTTACACTACTGTAGCAAACAGGGTATGGATGTTGATAATTTGTGAAAATTTCGAAGAGATGCTGGACCCCGCTTCATCCACGGCAGAAGATGAAGACGGTATGTTCATTTAAAATGTTTGTATCCCTACAAGCCCACACATCATTACAACCCAGAAGACCAAAGTGATCATTTATTTACTTGTAAAACACTGTTTTCTTTAAATAAAAACTATCCTTTCATTTGATTTTATGTTGACATTTCAGTATGAATTGGGAAAAGTCAAGGTCCCCAGAAATACTGACAGTGCACCATGAGAAGTCTGCTGTGAGTTCAAGTGGGCATAAACAACCACACTATATTCTTTCACAAAATAAAACATCCACCACTGCTTACTCTATTTGAATATAATATACTTCACTGCTGGAGCAGAATGTGTTTAGAATATGAATAGACACAGCGTACATGCACAATCAGCACACCTTCTCCCACTCGTATTTCCCAGCAGACTTCTTGTGTTTGCACGAAAAGAATTTTGTGTGGAGACTACACTGTATGTACAGTTCATAGGTGCTGAAAGTATGCAAAACACCTAAAATATTTTACTACTTGTTACAAAATGTTTCTTGTAAGACAGGCCACAATCACTGTCACCAGGAGAATTCACATCACAATCATTTTACCCAAATGGTCGCTTCAGACACAAAATCATTCGTATTCTTCACAACCCGACAACTTCTACACATAAAACATATACATAGAAATAACAAAAACACAATACAAACTAATGATTACATACCTACTAATTGATATGCAGAGCCGGTGTCTTCTTAACTTACAGAATAACGTGTCTCACTTACACAGCCGGAAGAAAAGTATCACGTTATACTGCATCCGCTTCACAGCTGTATGAGAAATTCAAACGACGAAAATGCGATATGAAAATTTTCGTGTTCTTATTCAACACGGATAGATACATCAAAAACTAATGTAAAGATAAGTGAATTGACGCGCCATCTGTTGGGGAAGGTATAAACTAATGTGCCCGCGAATATTTTCTGACCCGTTTACCTCCTTGGGTATCCTATAACCCGGATAGAAACATCAAAACTCAGAGTTAGGTGACCTGCTCTGCCTTCTATTGGCAAAATCATTAACTAATAAGTGAACTGCCGCGCCATATATTAGCGAGTTTATGTACTAATGTAAAGATAAGTGAATTGCCGCACCATCTGTTGGGGAAGGTATAAACTAATGTGCCCGCGAATATTTTCTGACCCGTTTACCTCCTTGGGTATCCTATAACCCGGATAGAAACACTAAAATCTCAGTTAGATGACCTATCTGCCCTCTATTGGCAAAATCATTAACTAATAATTGAACTGCTGCGCCATATATTAGCGAGTTCATGTACTAATGTAAAGATAAGTGAATTGCCGCGCCATCTGTCGGGGAAGGTATAAACTAATGTGCCCGCGAATATTTTTCTGACCCGTTTACCTCCTTGGGTATCCTATAACCCGGATAGAAACATCAAAAACTCAGAGCTAGGTGAACTGCTGTGCCCTCTATTGGCAAAATCATTAACTAATAAGTGAACTGCCGCGCCATATATTAGCGAGTTCATGTACTAATGTAAAGATAAGTGAATTGCCGCACCATCTGTTGGGGAAGGTATAAACTAATGTGCCCGCGAATATTTTCTGACCCGTTTACCTCCTTGGGTATCCTATAACCCGGATAGAAACACTAAAATCTCAGGTAGGTGAACTATCTGCCCTCTATTGGCAAAGTCATTAACTAATAATTGAACTGCTGCGCCATATATTAGCGAGTTCATGTACTAATGTAAAGATAAGTGAATTGCCGCACCATCTGTTGGGGAAGGTATAAACTAATGTACCCGCGAATATTTTCTGACCCGTTTACCTCCTTCGGTATCCTATAACCCGGATAGAAACATAAAAAACTCAGAGCTAGGTGAACTGCTCTGCCCTCTATTGGCAAAATCATTAACTAATAAGTGAACTGCCGCGCCATATATTAGCGAGTTCATGTACTAATGTAAAGATAAGTGAATTGCCGCACCATCTGTTGGGGAAGGTATAAACTAATGTGCCCGCGAATATTTTCTGACCCGTTTACCTCCTTGGGTATCCTATAACCCGGATAGAAACACTAAAATCTCAGGTAGGTGAACTATCTGCCCTCTATTGGCAAAGTCATTAACTAATAATTGAACTGCTGCGCCATATATTAGCGAGTTCATGTACTAATGTAAAGATAAGTGAATTGCCGCACCATCTGTTGGGGAAGGTATAAACTAATGTACCCGCGAATATTTTCTGACCCGTTTACCTCCTTCGGTATCCTATAACCCGGATAGAAACATAAAAAACTCAGAGCTAGGTGAACTGCTCTGCCCTCTATTGGCAAAATCATTAACTAATAAGTGAACTGCCGCGCCATATATTAGCGAGTTCATGTACTAATGTAAAGATAAGTGAATTGCCGCGCCATCTTTTGGGGAAGCGATAAACGGATGTACCCGCGAATATTTTCTGACCCGTTTACCTCCTTCGGTATCCTATAACCCGGATAGAAACATAAAAAACTCAGAGCTAGGTGAACTGCTCTGCCCTCTATTGGCAAAATCGTTAACTAATAAGTGAACTGCCGCGCCATATATTAGCGAGTTCATGCACTAATGTAAAGATAAGTGAATTGCCGCGCCATCTGTTGGGGAAGGTATAAACTAATGTGCCCGCGAATATTTTCTGACCCCTTTACCTCCTTGGGTATCCTATAACCCGGCTAGAAACAGTAAAATCTCAGAGTTAGGTGACCTGCTCTGCCCTCTATTGGCAAAATCATTAACTAATAAGTGAACTGCAGTGCCATATATTAGCGAGTTCATGTACTAATGTAAAGATAAGTGAATTGCCGCGCCATCTGTTGGGGAAGGTATAAACTAATGTCCCCGCGAATATTTTCTGACCCGTTTACCTCCTTGGGTATCCTATAACCCGGCTGGAAACAGTAAAATCTCAGAGTTAGGTGAACTGCTCTGCCCTCTATTGGCAAAATCGTTAACTAATAAGTGAACTGCCGCGCCATATATTAGCGAGTTCATGCACTAATGTAAAGATAAGTGAATTGCCGCGCCATCTGTTGGGGAAGGTATAAACTAATGTGCCCGCGAATATTTTCTGACCCCTTTACCTCCTTGGGTATCCTATAACCCGGTTAGAAACAGTAAAATCTCAGAGTTAGGTGACCTGCTCTGCCCTCTATTGGCAAAATCATTAACTAATAAGTGAACTGCAGTGCCATATATTAGCGAGTTCATGTACTAATGTAAAGATAAGTGAATTGCCGCGCTATCTGTTGGGGAAGGTATAAACTAATGTGCCCGCGAATATTTTCTGACCCCTTTACCTCCTTCGGTATCCTCAAACCCGGCTAGAAACAGTAAACTCTCAGAGTTAGGTGACCTGCTCTGCCCTCTATTGGCAAAATCATTAACTAATAAGTGAACTGCAGTGCCATATATTAGCGAGTTCATGTACTAATGTAAAGATAAGTGAATTGCCGCGCCATCTGTTGGGGAAGGTATAAACTAATGTCCCCGCGAATATTTTCTGACCCGTTTACCTCCTTGGGTATCCTATAACCCGGCTGGAAACAGTAAAATCTCAGAGTTAGGTGACCTGCTCTGCCCTCTATTGGCAAAATCATTAATGCGATTTTCAACGACGTCAAGTAGCATGGCAGCTGTCTTGTGGAAGTGAAATCGTGTCACAGTTCTAATGCATCGTTTACACAGTGTCTCATACGCAATACAATATGTCACTCCTGTTTCGTTTAATTGGTCGAACCTAATGAGGTTATATTTCTTGATATAGTGTTCGACTGAAGGTGTAAGTACAAGATAAGTCGCTCATATCCATGCATGTCGTCTTCTTGTAATAATTTACTTATCATAATCGCCACCTCACCATATTTTTAAATTAATGCGTTTTAATACTTGCTAAATTGTGTACATTTTCAGGAATATGGAGAACATATTTCAAATATCTGGTGCCCATCCAAGTTCTTCATTTTCTTCTCAACCCTCTTTATTTTATTACACAGTTACTTGTGAAGCAGCAGAAACTAGCAGAGAAAGCTGCCGCCCTGAAAGAGGCCTCTAGCAAAATAGAGAATTTTAAATTTGAGATTACACGGCTTTGACACTACGAAGAAGAACTTGCTAACTTCCAGGTAGTCCAAAACCTAATTGTTCCTTTTTATCACTGGTGTGTTGTGTTTGCTTCACTGTAATTAAATTGCACATAATAATTAACAAAGGGCATTTTATACTTTTTAAAAAAATTCTAGATTATAACTCTGTAAATTAATCATTTTTCCTAACCAGATAATCCTGCAACATAGTCTGATTCATATGTACTTTATATTCTTGCAAAGGGTAAAGAAAAGTCAAGACATTCTAGAACTCCGGAACAAGATTTGAACCCGGGAGATCCCATACAGTATGCAGGACTTTTATTTTATATATATATAATATAAAATTTACTAATTTGCCCTTCATTAAACGTGATCAGAAATTCAGTAAGGCAAAGGGTTCATATGAAGCCCACACACGGCATGCAGCATGGTATTAATTCACTCATCATTACATTAGTTCATGAACTCGCTAGTATATGGAGAGGCAGTTCACTTACAATTACATTAGAACACGTTTTTAACAATAGAGGGCGAAGCAGGTCACCTAACCCTGAGATTTTAGTGTTTCTAGCCGGGTTATAGGATACCCAAGGAAGTAAACGGGTCAGAAAATATTCGCGGGCACATTAGTTTATACCTTCCCCAACAGATGGCGCGGCAATTCACTTATCTTTACATTAGTACATGAACTCGCTAACATATGGCGCAGCAGTTCAATTATTAGTTAATGATTTTGCCAATAGAGGGCAGATAGGTCACCTAACTGAGATTTTAGTGTGTCTAGCCGTTATAGGATACCCAAGGAGGTAAACGGGTCAGAAAATATTCGCGGACACATTAGTTCATACCTTCCCCAACAGATGGCGCGGCAATTCACTTATCTTTACATTAGTACATGAACTCGCTAATATATGGCGCGGCAGTTCAATTATTAGTTAATGATTTTGCCAATAGAGGGCAGAGCAGTTCACCTAGCTCTGAGTTCTTGATGTTTCTATCCGGGTTATAGGATACCCAAGGAGGTAAACGGTTCAGAAAATATTCGCGGGTACATTAGTTTATACCTTCCCCAACAGATAGCGCGGCAATTCACTTATCTTTACATTAGTACATGAACTCGCTAATATATGGCGCAGCAGTTCAATTATTAGTTAATGACTTTGCCAATAGAGGGCAGATAGGTCACCTAACTGAGATTTTAGTGTTTCTAGCCGGGTTATAAGATATCCAAGGAGGTAAACGCGTCAGAAAATATTCGCGGGCACATTAGTTTATACCTTCCCCAACAGATGGCGCGGCAATTCACTTATCTTTACATTAGTACATGAACACGCTAATATATGGCGCGGCAGTTCACTTATTAGTTAATGATTTTGCCAATAGAGGGCAGATAGGTCACCTAACAGATTTTTAGTGTTTCTAGCCGGGTTATAGGATCCCCAAGGAGGTAAATGGGTCAGAAAATATTCGCGGGCACATTAGTTTATACCTTCCCCAACAGATGGCGCGGCAATTCACTTATCTTTACATTAGTGCATGAACTCGCTAATATATGGCGCGGCAGTTCAGTTATTAGTTAAACCATAAGTAATAGTGGCCGATGTCAAATTCATTTGTTAGGTTATGGCGTGCATATAATGTACAAAATTGAGTAATAAATCAGTATTAATGGATGTCGTAATGTACAGTAGGCTTTTAAGATTATTGTTATGAATATTTGTCGTTATGAATTGGGCTTGCTATTTAATTAATATAGTACGCGATTTATGTAAGAAATGTCGCAGAAAGCAATGTCCATATTGTGGCATCTAGTATCAACTCTTGGAACTCGTTTGAATTTTAATTACGCATGATCCTGAGGCGATTGTTTTGATTTGATTGTCGTGAGAGTGGATTTGTGACATAATTTTAACAGTAATTTCCGCCATGGATTCGGATGCTTCTGACGGAACGTAAGTTATTTCATACATATGACTGGTTAAATTGAGTACCTTGTTTGTGTGGTATTTATATATGAAGGGCAAAAATAGTACATCTGCATAAATTTTCATTATTTTTCTCAAGATATTTCAAATCAGAAATACTAACAAAATATATGGAGATTGGAATCGGTTGTCTTCCAGATTCAGTCAGGAAATTTGTAGCAATTCTACTGGTTATTGAAAATGCATTTGACGATGGACTTGAACTGCTATCCAGAATTGAAAGCTCTGGTAAATGTTTTAAGCAAGTGTGGCCAAGACATCCATTGCAACTGTTAACAAGCGACCCATAACAGTCACTTATGCACCAAGTAGTTTGCCCATTGTCATAGTAATGCTGCTTTGACTTTGGGAGGTGTCAGCTTCAATTACCAACCTGAGGATTTGCGGTTCTAATTGAGATTGCATCTTTTGTCAGTCCCAATTACCAATTTTTTTGTGGCTGCTAAAATGTTCAGAGATGTTTAAAATAAAGACATTGCATCAAACATATTGTTTGCTTCCTATTTTTTACCGATCTCTCTTCACTTGTCATATATGTTTTCTGTGCAATTAGTGTTTTACCTACATTGGATAAAAAGGACTTTCTGATGAGCGGTTTTTCTCCAGTTGAAAGTGTTTTTTTAATATTACATATATCACATTTTAGGTATTCCAAGT
The DNA here is from genome assembly GCF_977971745.1 of Zootermopsis nevadensis. Classification (NCBI taxonomy): domain Eukaryota; kingdom Metazoa; phylum Arthropoda; class Insecta; order Blattodea; family Termopsidae; genus Zootermopsis; species Zootermopsis nevadensis. The sequence continues at coordinate 4,341,341 of NW_028259153.1, read as the reverse complement.
ATGTTACATTGTGCATTGACTTATTCCCTGAATATGATTAACAGAGTATGATCTGTCCGTATTCTTTATGTCCAATTTAGGAAAGCTTATGAAGTAGCAACTTTCTAAAGGCATGATATAAGATAGATAGGCTGTGGATTCAGCACCTTATGAATAAAGCAGTTTTATATAAATCTAATTCTTTTAAACTGGAAGTTTATGTGATTGCATTAAGTCAGGTAGCTTGTGAGTATACTTAGTAACTGAACTATAAATTGTATTGTAACACATAGTTTTAATTATCATTTGAATTTTTTCTTTTCTTTCAGTAAGGGTGTAGACGTTGAGCACCATTAAGGTAAGTAGATTTCTTTTTCACTTTAAAAATTTGTTTGATGTGTGTGTTGAAACTAAAATTTTATTTTTACTTTCCAAATCATAAACATCCGTAGCTGAGGCAATAGGTACTGAGTAGTCAGGGCTTCATCCGCGACAGGGATCTTTTGCTCTTTGTTATCACCATCCTAATCAACGCTAGGCCTTCCTGACCTTATATCAAATTAAAATTAATTAGTTGTCTTTATATTATGAATGATGTGGACTTTGATTTTCTGGCATGTTCACATATACTTCCTTTACAGGCTTGAAAAGAATTTTATGTTTTGTTCTTGTATTCCAAAAATGGGTACAGTATCTTGGTTTTGCTACCAAATCTTTTGTTTTTGAATCTGATTTTGATTCTTAAGTGTTCATGTATTGTTTCAGAAGGCAGACAAATGAGTGGAGGTTGCTCTGTATCTGGTGAACCACAGATCATGGTCGAACAGACAAAGCGTGCTTTTAGATACGACCATGTTTTCGGACCAGAACAGAGCGACGCACACATTGAGTCTTCTGTGAAAGATTTAGTAACCGATTTAATTCAGGGTAAGAGTGAAACCAAAAATATCCATAAGTTTGTTATGATCGTTTATTGTTCTGCATTGTAACCTTTTTTTAGTGTATATTATTTGTTGAATATGTACCCGATGTAATTAACATTTTTTTTAATCTGAAGAGATGCAGACAAGGAGCCAAGATGGCTCAATTATTACAGAGATAAATGCTATTTTTATCTTTAATCTGTCATGAATGAAACAATATTGAGGTTACTGCCATATCAGTTGTTTGTCAGTTTTGGTAACTACCATTTCGAAGTTTGGTTTGTAAAATGTTCTCAATTTCAGGTTACAATGTAACAATTTTTGCCTATGGGCAAACTGGATCTGGAAAAACCTATACATTGGGTTCAACAGAAACTTCAGGCGGTAATGTGGGCATTATACCACTGGTTCTTAATGGTATATTAGGTGATATGAATGAAGTCAAGGATCGTCACTTCAGAATTACGGTATCTTTTATGGAGGTATGTATGCTAAGTGAATTCATATTTGATATTTAATTTGCATTATTAAAAGGGAAATGTTTCAGGGAGAAGAATAAGAAAGGGTGTTCCATAAAGAAATTAACATTTCAGAGGAAGCTATCGTCTCCATCTTCAGGATTCACTTCTACCCTGAAGATGGAAGTTATAGCTTATTCTGGATCATTGGAAGTTAAAAAAAGTATGACTTTGAATTGCCATCCAGTGTCATAACATCAGTGCTAAATTAAATTAAAAAGCATCCATACAGAAAATACATTTACTTTACAGCTTTACATGAAGAAAATACACGACCTTTTGTCTAAAAACGTATCTAGTGTTCGCATGATGGATGATGGCACAAGAATACATATCCGTAAACTGATGGAAAAACGTGTAACTTCTGCAGCTGACGCCACCGAATGGCTACGAAAGGTACGATATATTAAATTACATATTGCTGGTTGAATCTGCTCTTGTCTTCAAGGTATTTCTCTCTTCATACTTCAGTTCCTATGCTAAATAAATTAATGTTTTAAAATTCCTTATTCCTTGTAACGAAGCTGACTGCACCGAAGGCATGGAAAGAAATATCAACTGCCATTCCACATTTTTTTCTCAAACTGTTGGACTTATTCCTTTTTAGTGTTAATGTTTGCTAGCATCAGGTGATGTGCTGGAGGTGGCCTGAGGTAAATACAGAAGGAATTATCAGGTGTTGTTATCCTTACAACTCACGGCATTTCTTTCTGTGGCCTCTATGCAGCTGATGGCTGTGAGGGTTGTAGGCACATATTTAAGTATTAACTTGTTTTGTAATTCCTGATGATGAGGGCAGTATGTTTCTCTGAAACATTGTCACATAGCCAGAAGATTCTGCGTATTCATCCATGATATCTTTTGCTTTGCTGATATAGAACAGAATTAGACACTACATGTAATATAATAATCAGTCATAACTCAAGACAGATTTCTGCGTGAACAGGAAATGTAAATAAACTGAGTAAAAAATACAGGAAACAGTGCCCAGGAGTCATAAATGGGTGGTTTAGTCTATTGGGATAGAATTTTAAATAAAAATTTAATGTAATTGACTCTTAATGGAAACTAATAGTGACTCAGGTATTCGGAGATTTCTCATCTTTTGTGGAATCCAATGGTTCATTATTATGTTTACAAGGGCCTGCCACTGGGCTCTAGGAATGGAATAGACTGATGTTGGAATAATTATTTTGATTGAATACCTGAAATAAATACATACTTAGAAATTATAAGTCCATAACAAGTAAACAAAGCCATTTATTATGACATCTTCGGGGATTTTGGTATCATGTAGGTTTGTTGGTAGATGACACCATTTCAAAGTAAGATGCCATCTCCATCTTAAGGGCTGAATGTGGTGACTGTGTTTCTTCGAGACGTTACCATCGATCAACAAGACTACATGGTGCCAAAACCCTAGAAGATTAAGATCATCCTCTTCACCGCCATGAAAAACTCAAAATCGTACAGAGCCTTGTATTACTTTCACAGGGTTTTTCCCGCAGAGCAACTGCCATGAATGCACAGTCTAGTCGCAGTCATGCTATTTTCACAGTTACTGTTCAAAAGCTGCCACGAGGAAATGAGTGAGTAGTATGTATGAAATGTGTGAGACATATTTCTTCATCTGCTTTAATTTCTACTAAATTGTTTTCTTGTGAATGAAATGCCTCTAAATAGTCCTTTCATCCCACTTTGGACCGTTACCTACCGATGGTCCCCATTTTGTTCACACGTTCACTGTCTTGGATAACGTATGTCAGTGAGAGTTATTCTTCAGGTCATTTTTCTTTTGCTTGTACTTGCAGAGCTTTCACCCCCCACTCTTTCATTTTAGCTGTGTGCGCGCATGTATAAAATATGTGTATTCTTTTAAAAGCAAACCCAGTGTCTGTCACAGGAGAGGAGTAACACAAAGTAGGAAGTGCATTTTGTATGTGGAAGCAGAGAACTATGAAAATTGCATTTACTCAGGATATAGGGAACAAGAGGCAGTCTAATTATTGATTTTAATTTTCTACACAAAACTACATTTTCTCTCCGAGTGTTTCTGTTTGTGATGTCATAGCATCTGATTAGAAGCCTTGCGCTGGATAGTGGATTTATTGTTCAGAAATATGAAATGTTATTGAAAGGGAAATTTTGGCAGAGAAAGTTTGTAGGTCGTTGGCTTCTGATTATATGAGGATACTTCATAGCCAAACTTTTTCACTTCGTTATCCGCCAGTCCCTTGTTTTGGTTTGCTTTACATTTAGACTTGGTTGTTGTGTGTCCAATTCATGCCACATGATATCTCTGTCTGATCCCAAGATTATTTATTTGGTACTGACAGCAATATAATATTTATTCTGTTTGCAGAAAACCATCTCAGCCTGCAAAGTTCCATCTAGTGGATCTAGCAGGGTCTGAAGCTTTTGCACATACTGAAGTATCTGATCAAATAAGAGAAGAAGGTATACAAATAAACATTGATCTTCTTCATCTACAAAAAGTAATTTCTGATTTGGCTAAACCGGACAGCAAAGGGGTCGCCAGTTACCGTGACAGCCAACTTACAAGATTGCTACAAAGTAAGCAGCTTATGAACCTAAATGGAAGTATGTTTTCTATAAAGAATTAAAATCCAGGATTCTGAATACCACTTTGTATGCTAACTGTTATTCCAGTATTAAATGTCATGGCAACATCTTATTTGAGACAGCACAGTTGTTTTTGCTTAAAGTTTCAACAAATTCTGATGGCCTGTCTTGAAGTTTGGGAAAATCTTGCATTTTGCGCTAATGCACTTTGAATTCTGGTAATGAAGACATCAAACGATGGGTAATTTTAGAATGTACGATTTCATCACTGAATGATGTAACACTTACTGATGTCTTCCACATGAGCTTTAACCCCTTAAAGCTGAATGGTAACTATATGTACCGTCGGTTTTTACAGTCAGTAACACCACATTTTGCATTCATGGGTTTCGTATGGTTCTCAGTATGAACAGTGATCATTTCCTCAAACAGCATCAACCAGCTGATATTTGCTGTGGTGTAGACACGTTTTATTTGCAATACAAATAAAGCAGTCCGCCAACATACCATCTAGGCCACTTGGGGGCAAGAGCGGGTATAGCAAGGAAATTAGTTTCATTTATAACCAGTTTCCATATGATGAGGCGAACAGTAAATGTGCCCTGTCTAGTGCAGTAAGAAATTTTATTTGTGTATTGCACAAGAAACACCACTCGTATGTTGAACTTTTTCAGATTCTCTAAGTGGGAATTCAGTAACCTTCATGATTGCTTGTGTGAGCCCATTACACAGGTATATGAAGGAGAGTGTACGGACATTAGTATGGGCTAAATCAACAAAAAGAATTGAAATGAAACCAGTTCCATATGAAGATCCTCAAGACGAGGAAACTGATGATTTGAAACGAGAAATCCAGGATCTTCGTAAAAAGTTGACTGCTGCAGAAGCTAAAATCACTAATCTCACTCGCCGTCTTAAGACGGCAGAAATAGAAAACATCAAATTAAAAGAAAAGAATCGTGAAGCCATGAGCAGTCATCTTACGGAAACTCTAGAGATGTCAAAGAAATATATGGAGCTGGCGGAAAGCTTAAATACTTTGCGATTACAAGCACAGGAATCACACGTATGTAATGTTCAGTTTTCATTTGCTTGTACTGCAGATAACCTGAATTTCAGCCAGCATAGATAACAAGTGTTTTAAATCCTCAGGCTGAGCGGATTGAAAGGACGGATCAGGCGATCAGTGCTGCCTCACATACTAGCAGAGTCACAGCAGAGTGAAGATATTCCTCCGGAACGTCCTGATGAAGATCGCCTCTAGAAAGAGGAACGTAACAAGGAACTGCAGGTATTTTCAGTGTTTTGAAACAAATGTGGAACTTAGAAAGTATGGTAACATTTATGTATTTCTTGATGTGAGTTCATGGCTTTTCATCCTGATTTCATTTCTTTCTCATACATTGTACTTATGCAATGCTAGGATAGCTCCTCTCTTTCCATTTTTGTAAAGTAGTAGATTGAGAAGACAAATTTTAAGCATAAATAGTGATTATTGGCCAATTCATGAGCTACTGACACATTTCTAACTAATAATAACAAGAACTTGGAGAGAGAGAGAGAGAGAGAGAGACATTTCTCAAATCTTTCTCTGCCATCCCACCAGCACCTGGCCTACGCCCTCCGCTGCAATGTACTGGTGAATGCCACGCTGCTGTCACGCGCATGCGCGGTGGCGCGGATTTTAAATAAACATATCAACTTTGAGCACAGCGCATGAGCAACTGAAATTTTGTGTACAATCATTACAAGATGGGCTCCGTAGATGAGCAAAATTTCAGGTGTGGTTTCGGCATGACCAACCTGACCATTCCCTTGTTAGTAAAATATATGACATGCTTCTTATGTCTTACGTTCAGTTTGTAGCCTCCTCATTGGCACTTTAGTAGCAAATTAAACACATCACAAATTAAGAACTGTAGGTCAGATCAAACCCACAGGCTAATCTTACTTACAGTTTTAACTGTACAGTTAACCTTAACTGCATCACTGAGTTGTTCATCACTGTATATTAACCTAACTCTCAGTTGATGACAGTCATGTGTTTCAGAATAATGCATTTGAGAAGAGCAAGAAGATGGCCAAAACATGCTACTCTTTATTATAAATTTATACATTACTGTGTGCATAGAGTAAGTAAACCAACAACTATTAACACTGTAATAAGACGCTATTGCCATACGCGTTTCGACCTCAAGAGATGATCATCAGTGGCATCAGGGAAGTTAATACATTTAGTCAAATGGTTCAACTTTACAACTTTAATAATATCACAAGATAAATGCACCTAATCCCAATGTCAATGTACCCCAACCCACTAAAAAATTATGGCCGAGCTTTACATTTTTTAATATTAGCATTAGAACACTCACTAAGATATTCAAAAACAGATGTAAAAGTAGCATACAAAGTTAACAACACCATAAAATTCAAATACAGTTCAAGAAAACTAGGTAACAAATACAATAATAGTTTAAATGCGGAAGCTGCGAGCAGGTCTACATTGGCCAAACCGGTAGGGATTTTAAAACTAGATTTCAAGACCACGTCCACGACATCAGGTTCAATTTAATAAAATCTAAATATGCCCAACACATCCTCGAACACGGACACGAATACAGTCCCATAGATGATGATATGCACATATTTAGAATAGCTTCAAAGGGTAAAATGCTAGATATTTTAGAAAAATTCCATGTATACAAAAGTAGTAAAAACAAAGCCATCATTAACGAACAAAACACCCATGATTCTAACGTATTATTTGACCTAGCATTAAACAGGAAGAAGTAAATTTTCAATAGTTGGCCACCCTGACTTCGAGCTTATATATACCCATGTATTTCCAACTGACCCATGGTTCTGGAGTTCACAGGTACAGACGACGCAACTATAACTCGCCGAGACCATCTACGGTCACCGAACACGGGATCTGTAGCTAAGTGCAATTTCTACTCCTGTGAATAACAGCATCTCGTGCAGTGTCACTTCGAATATTTTGTCAAATACCCTTTTCATTTTAATTCTAAATCCAGTTTGAACCATTTGACTAAATGTATTAATTTCCCTGATGCCACAGATGATGACCTCTTGAGGTCGAAACGCGTATGGCAATAGCGTCTTATCATAGTGTTTATTTATTGTTCAGAAATATGAAATGTTATTGAAAGGGAAGTTTTGGCAGAGAAAGTTTGTAGGTCGTTGGCTTCTGATTATATGAGGATACTTCATAGCCAAACTTTTTCACTTCGTTATCCGCCAGTCCCTTGTTTTGGTTTGCTTTACATTTAGACTTGGTTGTTGTGTCTAATTTATGCCACATGATATCTCGGTTTGATCCGAAGATTATTTATTTGGCACTGACAGTAATATAATACTTATTTTTGTTTGCAGAAAACCATCTCAGCCTGGTCCCCAGAGGCGCAGGTAAACTTCTACCTGACCATGTAGCATACCATCTTCATACTCTGCCACGAACCCAAAATCTCACCAATACAGAATGTGTTTGGCTCATGTTTTGGACTTTGTCCATTGTACCAGTTTTTTGAAATTGTTGAAAATAGTCAATTTCCAAAATCAGTGCATTTTAAAACTATTGCAATGGGCACAAACATTGTCTTACACCATTATTGGAATTCTTTTGATATAGCTTGATAAAAAATGTCAGGAAAGTGAAAGAAAGGTAGTTTCAACAGATCTAAAACAATTTTAATTACTTTATATTTGCTGCTTAACAAAATCCGTTTGCTTTAGTTGCATTTTTTTAACCCTGCATGTAGGCACACAAGTCTTTCTGCAGGATAATAATAAATTGCGAAGGAACCCAGCCTGGAGTTACATTTTACACGTACAGGAAGCAAGGCATCTTGGTGCACTAGAATTTATTGTAAACAAGCTGCAATTATCTGTGGATGAAGTTACATTGACCATGAGTGATCTGTGTAATTGGATGTGTTCTCACCGGATCCATGCGTGCAAAGCGTTGTAGGTTATCAGCTATGAAGATGTGACATGTGCCTGCTGTCTTCTTCCACTGCCCAGTGGAGAGGCTAATCAATGTCTGCTGTGAAAATTTCTTGCCTTGGGAAAACTATCTTACAAGAACTTGTGTATTTTTCGTGGTACCTGCACCTTGTTGTGGCTGGCCTTTATGTTTATTTAATGCAGATAAAAGTCTACTGATATCAAGTGTATTACTACATAGGTAAAACACTTTCATTAAGATTAAAATCTTATGTTTAATTATGTTTTTTTAACTATATCAAAATCTAGCTTAAGAAAGATGACGATTGTAAATAAATCTATATTTTATGATATGGACCAATGTTGATTACCATTAAAAGTCAATTCAGCTTCATAAATTAAGGGTTATACCAGACTAATATGAGCCAGGGTAGCTCAGTCAGTGTAGTGACTGGCTACAGACGGCCTGGGTTCGATCCCCAATGGGGACAGAGGATTTGTCCTTTAGCCTCTGCATCCAGACCGGCTCTGGGGCCCACCCAGCCTCCCATCCAATGGGCTCTGGGGTTCTTTCCCAGAGGAAAAGCTTGGCCAGGGTGTGATGCTGTCCACTCTCCCCCCCCCCCCCCTAGTGCTCCCCTCCCAAGTGCCTACATGGCAAAGAGTGGGACAGCTTTGCTTTACTTTACTTTACTTTATACCAGGCTCATATGAACCAAAGTTATATCTGTATATCAACCTATAGTTTAGATGTCCATTATGAAGTTTAAATTAAATTTGTCAAGTAATGAAACATGTATACACAAGGACATGTCTTCCCCATGCTAGCATTTAATTCACTTCATTCACATAACACAAAGATTGTTTTATAATTATTGTGCTTTTTTCTCTTCTTAGTTATTTAATAAAATTGTCTCTACTGAATAAAATGATATATGAGGATGACTATACAAAAATAGTTAGTGAGAAAGTACTCTCCTGGCTTTTGCAAAGACTAATTACTACATGTCTTCTGCATAGAAAAAGAACAAATTGAGCACATATATGGAAACTATTTGTCCAAAACAGATCATAAAAAAACTATCACATTACTTTACATAAAGTTATAAGTTTCATAACAGAACACAGACATTTCAGCTCTTGTTAAGGATTTAAAGAGGTCTTCGTCTCGTAAGCGATCACTTTCCTGTAAGTAAGATATAATTCATAAATTTTATACATAATGAAAGAAAAACATAAGGGAGGCTGGTTAGGAAATGAAATGGTGAAAAAGTTTTGACTATCACACAGTCACTTGCCACATTTTAGCACTATTATTCTGACCACGTGGTCACCAAAACCTTTTTACCACCTCTCTTCCTGAACCATTGGTTGCTTCCCACTTGATAGTACCACCCTGAAGGTGGCAACTGCAGTTTTTGCCAAAATGCTGGGGAAACTTCAACAATCAATGTGGCTCATTCATAAAAAGTGGTGAAAACCAAAGGACAAGAACTAGAAGGATAAGCCACAGAGCATTGTTTATGCTGGAATTTAATTATTTATTCAACATTTTCAGTTATCTTCACCTGTTTCACTTTCAATTCTTAAATTAACATTTTTTTGCAGTCCTTATTTCAACAAACAACCTGCTTGAAGAAGCTGGAAACTGTCAGAGTGACTGGGCAGAATGTATTCAAACTTAATCCAAAATTTTCAGGAGACCAGCTCGTCTCTTCTCCGAGTTGCTGGGATGCTCCAATGAACCACGCCGCGTCAAAGAGCCCATATCACTCGCCTTTTTTGTGAACTGATCAAAGCTGCTACTACTTGATTTCCGGTCTGCAAAGAGCCAAACTGTGCACATAACGAAAGTTCTGCATTATAAGAAAATGAAATTCAACTTGGTATTATCAACACCAATAAAATCATTATAAGTCACACATGGGGAACATTGTTATAAACAATTTTTTGAAAAATGAAGTCCTGGGTCTGTTTCTAGAAATGTATTGTAGTCATACTGCCAGGTGGATCTTGAACCTGAATACAGTGTGCTCAAACAGCAGCTTAACAAACACTGGGAACCATCTGGACACTAGCCATATCCAAGCTGGCAGGGCAGTCTGTCTCATCGCCACTTAACGCCAAGCCATGTGCAGTCAGATAAATGAGCTACAAGAGGTGCTGTTGTGTGTCCAGGAGTGCCCCCTTAGCCAAAGTGCGAAGGAAGGTATGGTGGGTTATGGCAGAATCCAGAAAAAGGCACTAATTTTTGTGTTGGCGCAGGAATCTGGCTGAGAAGATGTTTTCACATTCAATTTTATAAATTTTGCACTTTCAATGAAATCTGTAATTATAATGCTGCAATAAATATTACTGTTCAACATAGTAGATGTTCATCCCTGTCAACTTTGATGGGTCGCAATGTGATATTAAATAATTAACATTTCAAGCCAAATGTGTATCCTTGACATTGATTCATCAGACATGTCATAAAATAAGGATTTACATTTTATAAATATCAACTATATAACCTCTACATGGTTGTGACAATTTAGAATTTTTCTGGTTACTCTCAGCATAAGAACATTTTAGGCTATACTCTACAAACTGCCCTGCAATGTAAATAAAACCACCACACCAAAGAAATGTATCATCTAATCTTCAGCAAGCAATGCTGAAACATCTGTAACCACTTACAAGACTACATGGCATCACAGTCAAGATGACCAAAATCCACATTTTAACCATTGTGAGAATCTCAAATCACACACGAACCATTAGAGGTATGATGGAAATAAGCTTCAGAAAATCCTTGTCTTCATGTTAATTTGGATCTGACCTTCCTGATATTTCCTTCATGGGATAACACAATATGACAAATTTAACAAGAAATTGTCAATCTTTAAAACATAACACCCAATCAGACACTTTACAGTAATGGAATATTGCAGAATGTGCTAGAATGAATGTAAACAGACGCGTTTTTGTAATACACTTCGGTCGCACAATATAACTACCACGTTTAAAAGGAGACTGGATGCCTTTAACTTAAAAGGACTACATCATTACATAATGAAGGAAATTAACGTAACTTACGCCTTTAATACGATTTGTTTATGATAAAGATTATTCTGTTTACTTCATTTAACCTGAACTTTAATCAAAAATCTGCTTGAAACAGTCAACGCTTTCTTATGCTTCAAACAAAATCATTCGTATTCTTCACAACCCGACAACTTCTACGCATTAAACATTTACATAAAAATAACAAAAACACAAAAACTAATGATTATTTACCTATTAATTGGTATGAAGAGCTGGCGTCTTATTAACTTAACCCTTTGTTGCCTGACTATTGAAAATATATGAACCAAAGTCATTTTTTCATCTTAATAAATATGTCCTCCGAGAACATGTCAATTTTTTCAGATTTTTATTTCAATTTTTTGTGTAGTTTTAATGCCTGGTACTTACAAGTACCATCAGGGAAGTTGTAGGGTCCTAATTCAATCACATGCAAAAGTACATATTTGATCATTCTAACACATTTTTTGCCGTGTTAACAACACTACAAAATTATAATACAGAAAATCTTTTATAAAAACAGTACTACATATAACAACAGAATTAAATCAAGTACCCATGTTAGACATACAATATACACAAATATAAAAATCACATTTTGCCAATTTTTACAAACACATTGCCTGTCACATATTACTCAACAGATACAGCATGATACTCTTCAAAACAGTTTTTCTTCTCATGGCAGCAAAGAAATACACTGCATGTAGTGCACTTTGAATGTGGTCTTGATTGTATCTTCTTCTTGGAGCACACTTCACATCGACCACGTTTTTTTACAAAAATCACAAAATGATTGCCACGGTTTCGTAGCCTGAATTCTTGTTCCAGAGCCTCATTTTTCCCCTGATATATATCAAATTTTAGAATGTACCCCCTTTGGTCTGCAATGCACCACAGTTTATAACCCCTCTTTATAGATTTCATGGGGTTATATTGTTTGATGCTACTCCTCCCCTTGAATAAAATCATTGATTCATCAATGCCAAGTTCCCTTGTCCCTTTGTAAATGTTTGGAAAATTGTCATTCAATGCAGTTACCAATGGCCTAATTTTGTAAAGCTTGTCTGTTTTTTTCCAGTCATTTGTGAATTATCATTGACATGTAAATGCATTAGTATGCTGTCAAATCTATCACGGCTCATTGGTTTTCTTATCAATGGGATTCCCAAATCTTCACTTGTTGACCAATAGTGCCTCCAAGAAGGAAGTTTATGACCAGACATGCTAACAGCTCATGTTTTTTAAGATTCAGAGTTTGACCCTTCTGTGTCCCATACAGATTATCAATAATGTACAAAACCTTCATTCACGCTGTAATGTGGAATTTTTGTCTCCAAATTTCTTTTCCTATCAATATCAAGAATAGGGGAGGCTGCTGAGGTGGTTGGTAATGGTTCTACATCAACATTTTCAGTGGAATTTTCAGCATCTTCCTCTGCTGCTTCACACGCTGCTGCATCTATTTGATCAAAAATTCTGTCAAATGCTGAACTATTAGCTGCATCTTCTTCTTCCTCTTCTATATCAGTATTTTCCTTGTCATCTTCTGGTAAGTCTTCTAATAATATCTAAAAATATCATCATCAGTCAACATGTTTGTAGACCTAAATATGGGAGGCAATTGTTCTTTGTTTTGGTCAGACATAATGAAAACCTGTAAAGAAACAGAAATTTCAGTTTTGGTTACAATATATCTTAATATTTTGATAAATCTTCATGCATTATTGAACATTATTTCATAATATGAGAGAATTATGGATCAGTAGCACATTATTTGAGGTTATGTGTATTATTAACATGTGACCCTCCATCCCGCCTGCTGGTACTTCTAAGTACATACTTTTCACGGTCAGTTGCTTCAAATCAATCATAAATGTTATAATTATGTATATTTTATATATTTATATAAACATACTTACGTCTATTCAGATAGCTTGCATATCAAACAGTTTACCAGGAACGAAGAAATAGGTTTTGTAAATGCAGTATATCTTCCTAGACAATTGTATGAAAACACTCCATGGAATAGGATACAACAGGCTGTGGAACATTACCAACTGCAAATATGAAATATCTTTTCTCCAAGTATGTCGTACTTGAGAGTACCATTAGGAAATTGCAAGGATAGGATGTACTATATAGTTTCAAAGCCACAAAATACAACATGGAACTTTAAAGTACCGTCAGTCAACAAAGGGTTAAAGAATAACGTGATTCACTTTCACAGCCGGAAGCAAAGTATCACGTCATACTGCATCCGCTTCACAGCTGTATGAGAAATTCAAACAACGAAAATGCGATATGAAAATGTGTGTGTTCTTATTCTTAATACCATGCTGTATGCCGTGTGTGGGCTTCATATGAACCCTTTGCCTTACTGAATTTCTGATCACGTTTAATTAAGGGCAAATTAGTAAATTTTCTAAAATATATATAAAAGAAATGTCCTGCATATTGTATGGGATCTCCCGGGTTCAAATCTTGGTCCACAGTCCTAGAATGTCTAAGGTTTTCGTGGTTTTCTTATGTCCCTTCAGGAAAATTATATGATAACTAAGTAACTAACAACGTTCATAACCGAACTCACCAATGCTCTTTTGTTATCTGTCTTATCATTAACTACAAATGCTAACTTTACTAAATATCATAAAGGAGTGTACTGTACAGGTATCAAGTTATTTAATAATCTTCCACCAACAATTAAAAGTCTAAATTATGATATAAAGGTATTCAAGCCTGCATTGAAAGATTACCTCTTTACTCACTCCTTCTATTCTGTAGATGATTTCATCTCTGCTGAAAATGTTTAAGCTTTATATCCATAATCTACGTATGTGTAAAGCAAGTTTTGTATTTATATTTAAAATTCTGAGGTTTATGTATATTAATTTGTAAAATTACTTTTCATACTTGTATTGCAGAATCTGAAATTTATGTACATTGATATGTGAAATACGTTCTTGTACTTGTGTTGAAAGTTCTGAAGTGTATGTATATTGTATGAAATGACATGTTCTGCATCCTTTGGTTGAGTCCTAAGAAGGATCTATGGAATGTAAATAAACTCTACTCTACTCTACATTCACTGAAATCACCACTTTATAATCCAATAAAGTTGTCTCAAATATCTTTGGAGTAACAATGGAATGGCTATCCTCTATGGTACAGATTTTTTCCAGTGAAGTTCAGGATATATTTCCATTTTTCAAACTTGAACATCAGACATATATGTTTAAAATGTGAAGTTGTCGCATATGGAAATACAAATTATAATTCGAATTTTTAGTTGGTTGAACATATCGATTTAGATATTATAGTATGAAGCTGGGCGGAATAAAATCATGTGAGATTCTGGGACTCTTTCAAAGTCTCTCTGTCGACGGCATTATTTGCGTTCTTCGAAGAAATAATTTTGTTTGGGCTGGAATTCGCTGTATGTGCAGTCGTAGTGTTGGCAACGCAGGCAATGCTTGTCCCCGGCACGGGGAACAAACATTTGTGCTGTGCAGGGACAAGACTACGTGACAGGGGTCAGGTTCTCCTGCCTGCTTGCGTTTGTAATTGCTAACCGCCATAACAGTTCGATCTTTATGCTTGAGAGGATCTAGTCTGTCTGATTGCGGGGATTGTGTGGTGGTGCCTGTGTGTTTGTATTATCAAGAAGTGTGTATAATTATGCAGTGACACTCAACAGGTTACTCATAACAGAATACATATATCGAGACTCGTATGTTTTAGTTTTTTTTAATTTTTAAAGATCACTCAGCGCGCTTGGTAGAAGACCTGCAGCTGTATCAGCTAATAAGGTAGGTTATTACATACAAGTGTTTCTTAAGGCCCGTTCTCACGAATCAAGTTTAATGGACCGATTATAGTTGATCAACAAAAGTTGAATGAAATCTGTAGTGAGAACCTTTGTTTCAATAGAGTTGTTCAACTTTTTAGTGGATCAAGAAAAGTTTGACCCAGTCAAACTTTATCGTTCAAGTGATGAGTCATCCGCCATTTGCTTTCAAGTTGAATCCTGTCTTGAAACGTGTGAACTTCAGTTGATTGTCAAGTTCGCTTTCAACTGGTCACGCCACTCGTGCATGTGTTTTGTTTTTAGTTTTTTGTGTTGTTTTTTTAGTTAGAAAAATGAGCCCCAAGTGGTCTGAAAGTGTGATGCTAAAATTCTTAGAACTTTATCATAAGCATGATTGTCTTTGGAACCACCGACTGGATAAACATAAAAATAAAGATGCAAGTGAAAATGCTTTGGGTTCTATTGTCAAAGAAATGGAAATTGCTGATCTGAAGAACAAAATTAAGAGGATTAGAACGAAAGAACATTAATTGGTTTGCAAATCAAAAAAAAGTGGAATGGGAACAGAGGAATCGATTTCTTCTTAATATCCATTGCCTCACCCAAAAACGATGTTTCTTACGATTTTTGCTCATGTTAAATAAAATTGTTTTTAGTTCTTCTTTTAACAAAACAGTTATTATCCGTACAACTTCACGCACAACTGCTTTCGACGCCATTTTTAACTGAAACTGTTGATCAGTTTCTATTGAAATGTGTGAACAAAAACTGATTCAAGTCATATTCAACTTTTGTTGATCAAGTATAATCGGTCAATTTAACTTGATTCGTGAGAACGCGCCTTTACTGTCTTGACTGTACAGCATTCATTTCGTTCTGGTTACGATTATTTTCATAGTTCGTACTTCTTGGTTAAATGTGTAAAAGAGGTCCATAAATCTACGTGTTGGAATTAGCTGTAGATGAATCATTTCTCAAACACGGCTGCCCGTAACGTTTCGTAGCATGGTGGGCAGTTATTAGCCTTCCGCCTATTTAAAGTATTAGCAACGCTTTTAAAATTTGTCACAAAAATAGTACTGCATTATGTGGTAACTGATCTCGGAACTCGAGTTAAAAAATGTACATACAGACTGAGAAATCGATAATTTTTTACGAATGTTTTCTAGATTGTACAACTAAATGTGTTTTGGAAAGGCGTCTAATTCTGTCCGAAACGTCGTGTAGGCCCGTAACAAATATGGATCGTGTACACTGTTATCGTTTTAATGAATCAAATGCAAGACGCTCATTCTTATAGTCTTTAAAGGATATTTTAAGAACGGGAAATACTTTAATTCAATGACATTACGCAATAAATGCGTCCATAGTAAACCAGTTTTGTTAGGACCTGAAGTATTATTGAAGCGTATGGAGTCGCGCGCCATTTGATACTCGTAGAGGAGGCGTAAGTGTTAAGGCCGCCATTCACGATCGCTCCAGATGGATGACATCCGAATGGATGACGTCCAAACGGATGTCGTCCAAAGAGGTACTACATTCACGGTCGCGTCACGCCAGTCGCGGTTTGTTGTCACTCTGTGAAGTGCGTGGTGTTTGCGATGGACGAAGAATTGTTACTAGCTACGGCAGTATGCCTGTATATTAAAAGGAGGAAACCAAAACGAAAGTGGTCAAAGCAATGGCTCTTAAACAGAAGCAATTTAAGTCACGTCAATTTAATTAGTGAACTGAGTTTGGAGCCGTCAGACTGGAGAAACTATTTACGAATGGATGAGTGTGCTTATTTCCGCTTATTGGGGCTAGTCACGCCTGTGATACAAAAACAGGACACGAATATGAGACAATGCATCAGTCCTCATGAAAGATTGTCAGCGACTTTGAGATTTTTGGCTTCAGGCATGAACTATGAAGAACTGAAGTATGTGACAGCTACTTCTCCACAACGTTTAGGAGTAATTATCCCCGAGACTTGCAGGGCAATACTGCAGTGTTTGAAAGGATACCTTAAGGTAAGGTCAGGATTATTACTATATTTGTTAAAATTTAATTAGTTTCTAAATGTAATTATTTTTTTACATTTAATTAGTTTCAATTAGTTCGTGAATCACATGACTGATGATGCCACTTAAGAGGCGAAACATGTCTCATAATATATTTTAACTTATTTGTAAAATACATGGCAACTCTCTATATTTATCAATAACATCAATAACGAAATCACGCCCCGACATTATGCAGCTTTCGACTTGACTGGACGAAGGCTCGTGGCAGACTGGCATGAGAATGGACCACGTTTCCGCCACTCACGATACGATGGCGCGATGGAGTGATGGAGCGATCGGATGGATTATGGCTCGACAGAATATCCAAACGAGCCCACCGCGCCACGCCAATGGACTTCAGTTTCCGCATTCACGGTACAATTTTGGAGCGACACCGAGCCATTTGGACGAATGGAGCGATCGTGAATGGCCGGCCTTAAACGTTAGTTAATACCCTGCAAAATTGATGTATTTATTTTAGTGGCGTGTCAGACAAAATATTTTTAAAATATTTACTTACAGGAGGATGAAGGAGGAGGTGATGGACGGCACATGTAGATCGCATGCAGAAATATAGTCGGAAATCCTGAAGGGAAAATAAAATTTACATGATGTAGGAGTAGGTGGATGGATAATATTAAAATGGAACTTTTGGAAATAAGGTGTGATGGTATGGACCTGAATCGTGTGGTTGATGATAGGTGGGCTGTTGTTAACTCTGTGATGGACATTTGGGTTCTGTAAAAGAGTTTCTTTTTTGGCTAGCCAAGCGATTGTTAGGTTTTGAAGGCATACTTTTTACAATTTAGACGTTTTTGAGGGATAGCAAGAGATTAAAATTTACGTTGTCGTGGACACGAAGGCGATGCGATCAACCTTAACCTTGGCAACCACTTACAAAACTACAGGTGTCACAACTGACATTTAAGTGATATCACTGTCATCACTATGTGATTTATATATGTATTAGAAAAAAGTATTGTATTTGTGCTATAACATGTTCTCCATCCCCAGCTTAGGCCTATGAAGGATCTATGGAATATAAATAAATTCTGTTTGTCTTGTGTTACGACTATGATTTGGTGTAACTTTACTGTTTGTATGTTGCCATTTGTGATGGAGTTTTTATATATATTTGCAAATATGTGTTTTGTTTGCATCATTTGTAATTTGTCATCTGATTGAGCTGGTGTATTGTAACATGTAAACTCTTGTGTTAAGTTTTAGCTTTCTACAACGTAGTTAAGAATGTTTAATCTTTCTGTTGTGTGTGTGTAAAATCATAAGGGTTAAAGTATAAATACTGTTATTTGTCTTGTTTTATATGAATGTGTCTTTGACTCTCACCCTAAGGGAAAAAATTGGAATCATAGTGTTGACTTGGTTTTTTAGGTTAGGATGCTGTGTAGTGGTACAGATGATCAAAAACGTTCTTGATGACATTTTCACTACTGTGAAAACCTCAAATGTTATATATATATATATAGTTTCAGAGTGTTTGAGAACAAACTCCTGAGGAAAAAATTGGCACGCGTCAGATGGTAACATGAGGGTGGAGCAAATTGCATAATGTAGAACTTTATATTATTATTATATTTTATTTGGATATTATTCATTGTCTGTTACGTTCTTTTATTCAGCTCATCAAATGTTACTGTGTTAATCATTTCAGGGTCATGTATCACAGATAGGGGAGAACAGATATGTACAGAATATTGTAGTTATAAAATTTGAAAGGAAGAGATAATTGGCATGCATCAGGGTAATAATATAACTGTGAAAAGTGTTATTAGAGGGGTATTTTTGATCAGCAACATCCAGAAAATTAAGACATTACTTTATTTATGAATGTTTGTGATGAAGGTATGTCAGTTTTAATATCATGGACATTATTCTAGAAGGTGGAAAATGTTAATAGCTTTTAATACTTATAATTATGTTACTGCTTTATAATGAAGTGTATTGTTTCTTTAGTTTTTCCTGTTCTCTCTAGATTTACAAATTTTCAGAAGATAAGAAGTCATATTGTTCTTTCGTACTTCTCCACTTCTGCACGTGCATTAGCACAGCCTTCAAATAACTGAAATGTCTCTTTTGCTGTTTCCACGTTTTGACACGAAAATGTCAGGAGCAAGTGCCTTTGGAGTGTGTGATGTTACTAGTCTTTTTATTCTGCAGTTTGGTCGCTGTAGATCATATTTTCTGTCACTTCTCAGTGTGATTTTGTAAACTTTTCAGCATTCCTTTTCAGGCATGATCTTTCTGATGTCACATATTTTAATAAATTGTCTTTTTTCCCCCGTCAATTAGACATGTCAGTCAGTTGTATTATTAAAGAAGTCTGATAAGTGATGGTGTAGGGTCAAGTTATTGAAGTTGCAGTATGTCTGAATGAAGGGTGAATGCCTATTAGAAATAAATCCATTTTACCATTAAAATTTGTGTCATTAAACACCTCCTGTAATCAGTATGTTTCCTTTCAGAACCTGGAGAGATATTTCAGGTTGGATACAATTAACGTAACTATGAATTTATCTGTAGGTTACTTGCAACCCACAACCATGATGTGTGATGAACCAGTTTCAGACTTCCACAAAACAAGAGTACCGAAAATTATACTGCAGAGATGTGAAACAATTCCATCTCTGAAGAAATTCTTGGTAAGTGTGTATTTATGAAAATTAATGTAATCGATCAACTTATTCACTGAACTGTCTTCTGCGCTGTAGTGCCATGCAGTCTGGTAGAAGTGTACTGACATTTCAGAGGACTTGCTGCATCCATTAACAGGACAATGATGATAGAGGCAGCAGGTATCTCTGAAACATTAGTAAACTTCTTCCGGACTGGATGGCACTACAGCCGAGTAAATACTCGTTGCTGTGAGAACTCACTCACTCACTCACTGAATTTACATGAGAAGAAAGCTAATTATTTTGTGAGAAGAATGTGTTAATTTTTAATTTCTGTCTCTTTCAGTCTACAGGAATATTTATACATTAGAAGGGTTTAGTGTATTCATATTGTGATTCTCAAGTAATATATTACAGTGAGATTGAGTAAGCCCTTATAACTTTCACCTCATGCATGTGTCACTCTGATTATGTTTACATAATCATAGCTTAATAAGTTCTTCCATTACAATAGGCGTAACTAACTCATAGGAACATTAAGAAATTCCATATTGTAATTATTAAGTAGAATTTGTCACATTTCTCAATTATTCAGAACAGGACAAAACTACTTTTAACTGTGTCCAGTTGAAACGAATTAGTATCTTATATAAAATGTTTAGTTGGCCAACCATAAAGCTTACTTAAGAAATGTAACTCTTAAAGAGCTGTATATGTGGGTTACTTTTATAACCGACTATGTACTTTGCCTTTACTGCAGTAAGATCTTTTTAATTTCTTGCTCCAGCAACACGGTTAGAGAGGTTTCTTGCAGCGCACAATAATGCCAAAATTTCTCATGTTCCGGAATTTTTAATATGAGAAATAATACCGAGATAGAATTTAACCTGAAAAGACTTGATGTTAGTTTGAGGGCATTCCCTATTATATTTGTGAAGCCTTGCATATAACATGATCTTAAAAATTGCAGCGAGGAATCAGCTGTTGTACAGACAGTCTCTTTGCTGCATGTCTTTAGAGCATGTGAATTGTATTATCTGAAATAATTACGTTTAATTGATAATTTTACTGCAGAATGTTGATATAATTAAGACAGAAGACGATGATGTTCTTGATGAAGATGATTCCACTGTCATGATACCTGATGAGTATTACGTACCATCATCACCTCCCACACTGAAGACTGAATCCAAGGTAAACGTTTTCAGCCAATTTGTATGTTTCTCATTTGGATATATGCTTACATGCATGTATGTGCTTGCATTCTTACAGTATAAGTCTGTCTTCATATGACATCCAGTGTTGAGTGTGTGCAAAGCTTTCATTTGCATGCAGCAGGTATAAAGAAACACCCTTTTTTTTCAGCTTAGTAATTTTGATCTTATGCTCCTGCAGTCACCAAATCGTCAGTACGGGATCATATGCATAGCCTAGATTGAATAGTGTGTATATATCCATTATCTTGCCCTTGCTAGGTGATAGAGGAAGACAGTAATATGAGTCCGATTAGAGTAGATATTTTGAATGAGCCATTGAATAAATGGATGTGCTTCACCAACCAACCAAAAAACTTTAAAAATGTAACTACAGAATAAAACCGCTGTATACATCTGGACTTAATGTGGGGTACTTGCTTAACCCTTTGAAGCCGAAGATCATCTGAATATTATTTATGAATTCAGTCCGTACCGTGAAGAAAACACTACACCTCACCATTACGAAAATCAGCTGGTTAACCCTTTGAAGTCGAAGCTCGTCTTCATAATATTTACGAATCCAGACCGTACCGCGAAGAAAACACTTGACTTAACCATTAGAAGTCGAATCAGGCGGTACCACATAAGATTTAACAAAAGATCTTGGCATTATAGCTGTAGGTTACTTGTAAAGTCCCTGCTTCAGCAAACAAGGTTAATTTATTTTCTTGCAGCATACAATATAGCCACAGATTCTCATGTCTCAGTAGCTTTGTTGTGAAAAAGACTTGTGAGATAGCATTTTATCCTGAAAATATTGTGTCAGTTTGAGGACAACCCCTATTCCTTTTCTGAATCCCTGCATTTATGATATCAGTTCGAATGTGGAATCTGCTATTCTGCATACTGTCCCCTTTCTGCACATGAATTTAATTTATAAGAACTGTATCATCTGAATGAATTATGTGTAATTTACATTTTTATTGCAGAATGTCAATGGAATCTCAGTAGAAAATAGAGTGGATGTTTTGAGTGAAGAGCATTCCACTGGCCTGCAAACTGATAAGGTTCACGTACCATCAGCATTTTCCATAACAAAGGCTGAACCCAGGGTAAGCTTTTTTTCCCCCCAGGCAATTTTTTGTGAATGTTATTCATGTGTGTGTGCATACATAGACGCATGGGCTGTGATGGGCAGGGGCTCAGGTTGGCACGTGTTTCTTTTCTGAGGAATGACGAGAAGATTCAATTTGAGGAATACTTGCTGCCATTCAGTTCGGAAACATTTATTCTTCCCACTCAGTTTCTGAAACCAATATGACCTTTCTCTGGGCTGCTGTGCCATATAAACTAGAAAAAGTGACTGATGTTTCACAGCTGCTTACTTGCTCCATCATCAAGGTGATTTCTTGGTCAACTAAGCAACTATTAGCTTCTCATTTTACAAAGCGGTGAATAACAAATTCCCGTATTTTGCGTGTATCTAATGTGTATATTCTGGTTATCATTACATTATGAACTTTCATTCTTTAATGGTTTTTCCAAGTACCCAAACATTTCCTTGTGATAAAATTTAGATACTTAATATGCGTGATGGCGGTTTTACAGGAAGTAATACCAGATTCATATAGCAAAACATGTCTAATTTCTCCTCATGATGGAAGTCGGCTCATCAAAGTAAAAGATGAAGTTGAGACAGATATAAAAGTGGAAGAGGATCCTGTGCAAATAACGTTTCCAACAGTAAAGGCTGAATGCGAGGTGAGTATAGTGTAATGAATTTTCAGGAGTTTTTCTAAGAACGTGCATGTCTTGGTCGAGTTTGGAAGTTATGGAATGAGATTGAGAGATTTTATGCTATTCTTTGCTTCCAAGACATAACACCCTTGAACCTAATAAATATCCACATATTATTAAACGGTCCAGTTGATGTGTGTCAAACTCCAGGCCAGACTAGAAAATTAGCTTTGTACAACTAGCCAGAATCTAAATGAAGTAGCACATTTATAACAACTTGCTATCACAATGAGTAAAAAAATATGTTCACCAACAAGTTCAGATGCAGACCTACTACTGGGTAAGAACTAAATGACCTGAGTGACTAACATTCAAGGCTTCAGTATAATCTGAATTTTGAGACTCGGGTTTGGGTTCAAATGCTGCAGGCTGTCGTCACATCGCATACTGAATGAGCTGTTTTAAACCTGTTTTTGAGGAGGGCAGATGCTTTTTGGATTATATATAGCAGACCTTGAAATAAATTATGGTCGTGCAATGAGACTGGTATTATGTAATACTGATTGACATTTTACCCCTTACTTTCAACTTATTTCTTTCCTTCCATTTTGTTTATCGTAATATTTCTTCTGGTACTTGTTGGTTATCGGGACACAAAACGGGAGAGTCGAATATCTGGACTTAGGTTTCAACCACTTGAAGTTTAACCATTGATACAACTTTGTTGATCCGGAATCCGGTGCACACACCCAAACGATAGAGAGGCTATGGGGATCAGCTAAATGGCGGAATAAAAATAAGACAGGCATGGCCCGACATCATCTGGATTCATATTTAGCTGAGTTCATGTGGCGGCGTACAAATGATAATGGCGATATTTTTAAAATGATTCTAAAATCGATAAGCGAATTTTGGCCTCTGGCGACAGGTTGTAACAACAATTAGCATCTCGTGCATATCCTAATAGAATATAATAATTTGTCATTTATTGAAATAAAATATAATAACTTTCAAGTATATGTCATTTATCCACACACATTAACCTAACCTAACCTATTTTTAAAGTGATGTGTCCCGGTAACCCACAAGTAACTTTTTTTTCTTTTTTTTAACAGAGTCCATTGAATGAACATCAACTAATTCATGGAGAGGATCATCCATATAACTTTGATATGTGCAATAATGCACCCGGTCAGAATACTGTCAAGAACTATCAAAGCATACACACAGGAGGATGTCGACATGCCTGTGATATGTGTGATAAATCATTCAGTCAGAGCTGTACTCTGAAGAGACATCAACTTATACATACTGGTGAGCACCAATATTGCTGTGATGTGTGCAATAAATCATTCAGACAGAGGGGTACTCTGAAGACACACCAACTTATACATACTGGTGAGCACCAATATTGCTGTGATGTGTGCAATAAATCATTCAGACAGAGGGGTACTCTGAAGACACACCAACTTATACATACTGGTGAGCACCAATATTGCTGTGATGTGTGCAATAAATCATTCAGTCTGATGAGTACTCTGAAGAGACATCAACTTATACATACTGGTGAGCACCAATATCGTTGTGATGTGTGCAATAAATCATTCAGACAGAGGGGTACTCTGAAGAGACACCAACTTATACATACTGGTGAGCACCAATATTGCTGTGATGTGTGCAATAAATCATTCAGTCTGAAGGATAATCTGAAGAGACACCAACTCATTCACAGTGCTGAGCGCCAATATTGTTGTGATGTGTGCAATAAATCATTCAGACAGAGGGGTAATCTGAAGACACACCAACTTATACATACTGGTGAGCACCAATATTGCTGTGATGTGTGCAATAAATCATTCAGACAGAGGGGTAATCTGAAGAGACATCTAGGCATACATAATGACAAGAGTCTATAGGCCTGCGATGTATGTAATAAAGTGAAACCTCGATGCATCGTTTTTGGCAGGGGTGGAAAATAAAAGCGATGAATACGGGAAAACGACAGTTGCGGGAAAGCATTAAAAATTTTTAAAAAAATGTTTCTCTTTCAAAGTTACTTCTTTTTACCAAAAATGTCTTTAATGTACAACTGGTTTGTCGAAACTTTACGTTTTGGGCCAAACAGAGCTCTTTCCACGTTCAAAATGTTTTCCTCGTCACGTTCACTAATATTATGCGCATAAAAGTAGGACTTCACTTTTGCCAATGCTTCAGCAAACCTCCGCACAGCTTCGGGCTCGCGTTCGTCGTCTTCCTCTTCCTCACCACTCCCACCCCCTTCGCGGACAATAACAGGAAGAATGGCATTACTGCCGAACTCAACGAAACGTAGCAGTACCACTGAACCACTGGAAATGAGATGAACCAGAAGAATGAAAAGTGTCGCCCGCCTTTCCTTTGTACTTATAATAAAAGCATTTGTGAAGAAATTCACACTGCACATGCCATCTGGCATCGCTGGAACGAAATATGAGTGCACCCTATTTAAACTCATAAAATTTCTGACAATGAGCACCGCCATTCACTCCAACCATCACCTCTGCACCGCTGACCCCTCATTCCAAAAGAATCTGTGCTGGTTGGGCGACATAACAGGTTACCGCTACTGCGTATTCCAAAAACATTGTGCGTCTTTCGGTATTAATTTATCTCAAAACCCAGCATTTTAATTTCTCAGAAACGATCATTGTGGGAAAATTGTGGGCCGGGACTAGGATTTTTGAACGATCAATGCGATAAAATGATAGTTTGAGGAACGATAGAAGCGGTAAAATGTAACATTATTTTATATGGGATGTATCCCGGAAAACGATACTTTGGGGAAGGATGGATAGAGGTTTCACTGTAAATCATTCAGTCTGAAGGGTAATCTGAAGATACATCAAGGCATTCACAGTGATGGGTGCCGATATGACTGCACTGTGTGTGATAAATGATACAGTAGAAAGGACAAACTCAAGAGACAGCAACTTACGAGGTGCGATCAGAAAGTTTCCAGACTGCGCCTATAAAAACCCGTACACTTATCTCAGGTATTAAATTCATCCATCACCCTCGAAGTAGTTCCCCTGGGAGTGAACACAACGATCCCAGCGCCGCTGCCAAGCCTTGAAGCATCCCTGGAAATCTTTCTTTGTCAGCCCGTCAAGCACCATCTGCGATTCTGCCTGAATCTCTTCTATCGTCTCAAATCTCCTTCCCTTTAGCTGAATTTTCATCTTTGGGAAGAGGAAGAAGTCACACGGAGCTAAATCCGGCAAATAAGGAGGGTGCGGGATGACGGCCATGGTGTTTGAGGCCAAAAACTGCCAAACTTTGAGGGCGGTGTGCGCTGGCGTGTTGTCATGATGCGTCGCATGTGGAGTTCTTCCTTTAGAATCAGCTGACAGGTCCCATAGCCTATCCCAACAATGTCGCACAAGTCATTGATGGTACGACGTCGATCTTTGTGAATGGCCTGCCGAATCTTCGTAACATTTTCGGGCGTTGTGCTCGAAGATGGTCGTCCAGAACGCTCGTCATCATCGACAGAGGTTCGGCCATTTTTAAAACGTTAATGCCACACAAAAGTTTGTGCACGACCCATTGCGGACTCCCCAAATGCTTGCTTTAGCATTTCATAGGTTTCCGTAGCCGTTTTGGCGAGTCTTTGGCAAAATTTGATTTGTTCATGAAAATCCGCCATTCCGAAATCGCAGGAGGGTCGGTGTAATGCACTACCAAAACGCCCGTAACTAAGAAACAAATGCTAATTCGATGATGCCGGCTGGCAAACTGATTCATTATGAATGTAGGCCGCACCCCCTAGCGGCAGAAGCTCGTTCTACTTCCGGTTCGCCCTCTATTGACACAGTCTTGAAACTTTCTGATCGCACCTCGTATACATACTGGTGAGCACCAATATTTCTGTGATGTGTGCAATAAATTATTCAGTCAGGAGTCATCTGAAGACACATCAAAGCATATTTCATGGAGAGGATCCACATTTGTGATGTGTGGATTCACTAAGTAGAGTGATCTCATCATCACTGATCATGTAATATATATTACAGTGTCCATATTCCTGTGATGTATGTAATATATCTGTCCTTTGTGAGATTTTTCTAGAGAGAGATCATTGGAGACAGTGGAGAGCATCCCTAATCTTGTCGGATATAAGATATCCAACATACCCATCCAAACCTTAAAAGAAACTATGCAGATAAACAATGAGATTCACACATTATTGAAAAGACCTGGTAACATGTAGAGACCAAATAATCTCTCTCACATCTTCATCATCTAGCAGCCAAGGTGAGTCTGTGATTGCTTTTTATTTGTGGTGTTAGGGTATTTGTTTACTTGTCATCAACACGCTTACGGAACACAAGTACAAATACATTTATTTATTAATAATACATTTACATACATATTTCACTTACTCCCATGTGACCAACCAAATGTCAGACGCACTCAGCCAGTCTGTAAGGTGTAGACTTTGTATTTTCAGTTGGCTTGTAATGAAAATTCTATAGACACGTTGCACACTGTCCATTGTCTGCGGTACGTCTGATGGAGACAGTGTTCTGGTTCTGTTCCCATCTTCAGGTGATTCATGATCATTATACTGACAGATTCATTTTCTGGTGACAGGTGGGATCAAACCTGGGACCATTTGAATATTAAAGCTAGTGCAATGAAAAATAGATCAATGGACTGGTCTAGAAGTGGCTGTTACATGAAACTCTATTTATGTTACATGTTAGGTTATGTTCTGTACCAAAGCAGAGGGAGTCCTGCTATTTTGATGAATATTGATTATTTCAGTTTTCTAATGAACCTGTTCTACCCTTTGTGGATGAATCCTGCTTTATCCCATTGTATTTGAAAACCCATGGTCCAAGAGTATTCTGCTAATTTGTACACAGAATATTTCTCCCATTTCTGAGTTGCATGTTTGGTGGTTTGGGTTTGGTTTTTCTGTTACTCCTTTGCATTCACGTGGGACGCTGCATATTCGATTGTTTGATTCCTGTACATTTCTTATTTAGTCTCTTTAAGTATGCTACTTGTCCCACACCGTAGCCGCGCGGTATGAGGCATCATGTTTCAGACCGGTGATACGGAATACGCGCTGATTCGAGTCTCGGGGGAGAAGAAATTTTCTCATGAGCTTTCGACCAGTGTATGGGACCGGTGCCAACCCAGCATCGTGAGGAAATTGGGGAGCTACAATGAGTAGCGTAATCCGGTCATGAAAACTAGCAATGGCTGGGGGTTCATCGTGCTGACCACACATCATCCTATATCTGGTTGGATGATCGTTCATCTCTGCTTAGGCATGTGAACATGAGGCCAGCTAGTCGGCTTTGGCTCTCAGAGGGCCACGGATAAAAAAAGTATGCTACTTTGCAATATTTATAATATGAAAGCTGTATGTACTCTGAATTTTCTCGCAATCTGGCGAGCTTTTTCTGATACTTTTGCATGCATGATACTACCACAATACCTTTCTGTTTCTGGCTGTTGCTGAGAATATTTTTTTTCAGAATTTTCGTGGGTATCCACTTCTATCCTACTTTCCAAAACCTTTAGTATACCAATCCAAATATCACTGATGCTGACAGTGACATTTAAATAAATGCCCATGGTGCAGAATTGCTCATAAAGATATGATAGGAAATATCATGTATTTCCAGATCATTAAAAAGAAAATGTTTTCATTTATATTCTCTTTGAACATACAAGGCTGGACTATGAAAATACTGTAATTCTGATATAAATATGTTGGAAATTGTTTACTGTTCATGGCATATCAGGAATTAGATTTCCTCCTGTCTTTAAATAATTTGTTGTCATTAAACAAACAGTTTACTTCTGACATTAATTTGCATATTTTAATTATTTTTGGAATCAGCTGAGATCAAATTCAGCAACTTTTAATTCTATTCTCCATACTTGGAAAATTCCACAGAAAAAACTGTCAGAATAAAAACTAATCATCTAATGAGTGTAAACCAAATTCATTGTACTATGAACATTTACTTTAAACAATAAATAATTCCCAGTGTTAACTAGTGATGCGACAAATCAAGCATTGTCAAACATTTTATAGAGCCAATGAAGTTATGGAAATATAACAGGAAATACTAAAGTTTAAAAAATGTCACACATCATGATATAAATTTAAAGATCACAATACAAGATGATTTTATATGAAACAGCTCATGAATAATAAATAAACTCTGTTTCTGTTAACAGGTACTTATGTAATTGTTACTTCTATTCACCTGAGAACTTTACATGTCTAGGAATAATTGCACCATAAAAAATATGAATATTCGATAACAGTATGCACTCCACACTCAATATTGGTGTTCCTTTTACATTTACCATTACAGAGACAGCAGATACTATTTTCTAAAACCAAACAGTGATATTTATACAAAAGATTAATAATTTCAATTAAAAACAAGATGGGAAATGACTACACAAATCTGCTGGCAGGATCTTCCTGTTCATCGCTGCTATAATCCTGACTGTACTCCTCATCATGTTCAGACTCCTCTTTGCCATACAATTCATTCAGCATACGCGCCTTATAATTAGCATATCCCTCCCCATACAACGCCACATCCTGAGGATTCACACTCATCCCATATACAAAGTCTTCATCTACATCATCACTTGACAGGTCGTCTTCTCCACCTGCAACAAAGTATAGATTCTATCAAGTAAATGCAAAAAACTGCCTGACCAATTACAAATTTGTTACATTCTTGAAACTCAAAGTCATCAACCGGTGGTGATGACATATACCTTGTAGCAGAAATTATTTGTATTTATTTATTTTCCAACTACGAATCCAGGCGCAATTTTGGGGGTCTCAGGCAAGGTAACGTTGTTACAGTTGGGGGTAGTATGAGATACCTCAATCTATGGGATCATGTGCATCATACACAGATTCCAGTGGGTCATTTTAAGGGTACATTAAATTTAGTTTAATTTTATTTTACAACTAGACCAACATTTTATAATAAATTTAATATAGGCTTTATATAAACCAACACATGTACACACAAGTTTTCTAAAATATCTAAAGTTTTCAATTATAGTACAGTTTTCTCCTAAACAGAACCTTCTGCATCCTCCAGTTTAACAAGTTCTCTACTGGAAATCTCCTTACATGTATAATGATTTCTTCTTGGGCTACTAGCCGTGTCAACTGGATGAATGGAAACGATGTTTTCTCCATTCAACCACCTGACATGGCTAATAGCCCAAGAAGAATTCATAATACTTAGTCACCATGAAAGCTTTACATCACACTCTTTACATGTGTGTATCAATGCTGTACTTACTGAGATTCAAGTCTCCAACTCGCAGAGCCGTCATTATGCATCTGCATTAAAACTGAAAACAAAAATTAACTTGGTTGGTTATTCAGTCACTTATCTCATGATGCTGCATTAACTTCTAAGGTTATTATTTATTTAGTGTTCTATCTGACGACAGGTCCATATGAACAGGATCCTTCCATCCTTTTCTCGGACTGGGACCTGTTCATATACGTTCTTGGCAGATGATCCAGAAGTGGTTTGCCATTACCTTCTTCTGTGTGTGAATGGAGTAATTGTTGGGATGCCACGGAGAAACCGGGGAAGTCCCCGGAGGAAAACTCCGTGTTGCCTAGACCAGGTTATGTAGCATAAAATGAGGATGAATCAGGAAGTGATACACAACGTATTTTATTCACAGAGATATTACTAGGGTGACTTTGCATAAAATGGATACAGGCCAATATAAACAGGTGGACTGCGGAAGATGTTATGTTTTGTTTTATTATGTTTTCATCTTTAGTTCAACTGCCAACTCCTGTTGCAGGGTACTGGTGACAGAGGGTGCTAGAAAAGGAATGATAAATAACAAAGCTAGTACTTGTCCTTAGATTTTGTCACAATAGTCTGTATGACCTTGACTTTTGTTAGCTGAAACACTGGTACACCATCGACAATCAATGTGAGTAATCCTCAGAAGACAAAGTTCTAAGCAGAGAAAATCTATACTCTCTCTTCCTCTCACCAGTACTTAAGTTTTCTAACATTCAGGCAATAGAATTATACACAAACATATTTGAATATAAACATAGTGTCAAATTAGGATGAAAGCAATTTAAGTCTAGAGAAGCATTTTTATATTAATGTGCAACTTTGACTTTTGGGGGAGAGCCATATTGAATGTTGAGAATTATCTAATGTTTCTGCAAACATTGCAGTAGTTGCTATCTTCAGGGTATAATGGTTGAGAATTTTTTGAAAGTCTTAAACAGGGCAGGCAGTATGTAGGTGGCACATTGAGTGTGATAGTGCTGACTGTTATAGTGGAAGAGCTCCACCAATCAGGATAAGGTTCAGTGGTGGGGTCTTGTAAACATGGAATTTGTTCACAAGCTCCGTATACTATCAGTGTCTCAAGAGAAACGTTGCCCATGAAGTTTGTTATCAGCAAAATTAAGGTGCTTGTTGGTCTTGTAATTGAGAAAATATTACCACCCCCCACATTCTGAATACACTGTTGGTCTTAGCTGCACATGTTTTGATGCTTTTGTATTGACATTTTCAAGTTAAGCTTCCCTACAGCAGTTTTAACAGCAATAAATGTTCAGAAAAAACCTAGTAATGTATATTCTGTAATCTAATGGTAGAAAGAAGAATTACAATCATCTACAAAAAGAAATATATAATAAAATCAACATTGTTCTGTATTTAATTTTAAGTAACACTAGTGGACAATTTCCAACCTCTGCTTTTAATAGCGAGTCATACTGCATACTCTGTTAACATAATAGAAATTAACTGTCCAAACCTATGATCTGAATCAGGATAATCATTGCGCCAATTGTTCTCGTTAGTATCTCGTCATCAGAAGACAGGCGGGCAAAATTATCTTAGGGTAGCTAATAAATCCTTTGAAAGGGTTACAAAGTTCAAATATTTGGGAACAACAATAACAAATCAAAATGATACTTGTGAGGAAGTTAGGAGGAGACTAAATTCCGGAAATGCTTGCTACTTCTCAGTCCAAAATATTTTGTCTTCCCGTCTGATTTCTAAGAACCTGAAAATTAAAGTATACAAAACAATAATCTTGCCTGTTGTTTTGTATGGGTGCGAAACATGGTCTCTCACTCAGAGGGAGGAACACAGATTGCAGGTGTTTGAGAATCGGGTGTTGAGGAGGATATTTGGGCCTAAGAGGGAAGACGATGGGGCGTGGAGAAAACTGCACAATGACTAGCTTAAAATCTGTACTGCTCCCCCAGTATTGTGAGGGTGATTAAGTCGAGAAGAGTGAGATGGGCGGGACATGTAGCGCGCATGGATGGGACAAGAGGTGTGCACCGGGTACTGGTTGGGAAACCTGAAGGGAAGAGACCGCTGGGGAGACCTAGACGTAGATGGGAGGATAATCTCAGGCGGGATCTATGGGAGATAGGAGTTGAAGGAAACTGGATGTTGTTGGCCCAGGACAGGGTCCGGTGGAGGGCTTTGGTTAATTCGGTGATGAACCTTCGGGTTCGGTAAGCCATCTAGTTAGTTAGTTAGTTCTCATCGTTGGAATCATCTTCGGCTTATTCTTCTTCTGCTGACATATCACTTGAATCTTCTGGATTGTGATACTTCCAGTCTGACTGAGCGAGTGGGTGCACACTCAGGGTCTCTATATTAATCAGTGCATCACTTCTCACTGTACTGGTGTAGTACAAGTTGTACACATAACCTGCATCTGGTCCAGCTTTGCCTAGTGAAATGTGGAGACTGCTTTACTTAAATTACATTATTCCAAGATGATATAAAAGAATGAATCATCAGCTGGAAGAAAACTGTTACCCTTACAGAACCTTTGCCATTTCAGTTACTCAGTCTCCCATCCAATGGGTCATGGGGGTTCCTTCTGGAAGGGTGGGGGGGGCGACTAGGATGTGAAGGTAACCACTCAGCCCCATCTAGTGCACAGGTTAAGAACGTGTGTGGAAC
The DNA here is from genome assembly GCF_977971745.1 of Zootermopsis nevadensis. Taxonomy (NCBI): domain Eukaryota; kingdom Metazoa; phylum Arthropoda; class Insecta; order Blattodea; family Termopsidae; genus Zootermopsis; species Zootermopsis nevadensis. Next base: position 4,308,874 of record NW_028259153.1, on the reverse strand, counting down.
TATACAACCACTTCCCCATATGTCTGCATGACATGCTTAATTAGGCACTGGGGAAAATGTTATTTTTCTTTACAGGCTATTTCTTTATTTGGTTACTGTGTAGTATGGCACTGATTGCAGCTATTATGCAATGTAAAATTAAAAGAATGATGACAAAATACGAATGACATGGGAGGAATCTGATATCTTTTTTAGGTTATATTCTAGAACTCTTCTGGAGGAAACACGAAAAGTCATGAGTAATCTTGGTTTCAGCAGCCAAAATTCAAATCAGGCACCTCCCATTCCTTTGAAACTAAAGCTTGGATTTAGTCTGTACTACAAACAAAATATAATACTACTGCCTGTTTAAGTGAGAATCATATGAAACTCATAAAATACAATATGAAGAATTACTAACTGTTGAAGAAGGTGGGACATATAGGTACCATTTGGCTTCAAAGGATTAAATTCGAGGTATACATATGAATGCTGATGTAGTCTGCTTAGTAAAAGGACTATGGGAAAAGCAACTATTTTTAGGTTCTTTTGTATCCCTGCTGAGTACCTATTATAACAACTTGACAGTGGCTGAATGGATTGTCATGAAATATATTTTGAAGAGTTAATAAAATCTGTCAACAATAAAGGACACTTTACATGAAGACCTAAATGCATTTCTGCCCACTGAAGTGACTGGGTGGGAAACTCTAGGCTACAGTGACTACAATGGTTATTATGGTTACGTTAGTCAAGGGTCAAATTCTGACAAATGAATAAGAATTCTATATAAACCTTCTCAATCAACAAGCCATGTCAGTTGTAAACAGAAGCCAAAACACAACAGAGACCATCTTTGCCTTCAACATCATTCTCCTGATGATGGAAGCAGAGATGGTCTCCAAAATATTGGGCTTTCATCTACAACTGACAACAGCTTGTTTCCCAAGAAGATTTTATTGAGTTCAGTTTCTGTGAAACCTTTGTCTTGTATGTATAAGATTTGTTTTGCTATGTGTATATTTCCCAATGTATTAAACCTCTTCAGATGTTAAAATTTGTTGTCCATGAATATCATTATAAGGTACAGGGAATTTGTTAACTGTTAAATTACAGAATGATACCAATGAGTATGGCAATATTTGCTTATATATTCAATAGCAAATTTACGTGGTCCTATAGTTAACTAGTCACAAGCACTACAAAGTAGTATCAATCAAAACTTCCAAACATCTTTTAACTATCAGCGAAATACATTAATTTAGAATGTACATGTGCAAGTGTGTGTCTTTATCTTCCACCTGTGAATTCCCACAATGCTATTCTGTATTACTGCAGTATCAGTAGATCACATGTAGTAAAGTAAAGTTGCCCCTGATACTTATTAATGAGTTGTATACCGCAGGTCACATCAAGCGCCAGTGAACCAGTATTGCCAACCACTGCTGATCTCTCTGAAATTTTCTCTTTCATATTGTCTAACTCTACATTCATTTTGTCCAGTCTAGCTTTACATGATTCGAATTGTTTCACCTCTTTATTGACCTGCTCCCTTGTTTCGCTCTGCCATTTGGTGACATCACCCATTACACTCGATTGTAATGCCTTAATATTAGCTTCTAGCGTAGCGAATCTCTCATCAGTCCTTTCCTTGGTAGTCATTATGTTACAAGTTACCTCGCTAAGTTTCTGATCCACCTCGTGAATGAGTTCTTTAGCTATCTCTTTAGCACAGATAACCCTCAATTTGCGCCGATTCAGAATAAGCCGATTTTGAAAACAAGAAGTCAAAAGTGAATTTTTTTACTATTGTTTATAACGTTTTACAATGAATCTCGTACTGATTCTTATACTAAATCGTAATTCTTACAGCGCTCATTTTGAATAAAAATTATAAATACATGTGGATGTAGCTGCGCGACATCTGTGGATTGTTAATAGAAGTGTCTTACCACTCTCGCCATCTGTACTTCATATACCGTATCAGTTTTCCACGAATGATAATTATCGTAAATTATTTGTAACACTTTTTGATTCAAGCCTTTAAACCTGGATTTGAAATGGTAAAAGGGCCTAACCGCATCCAGTTTCACGTATTTTATTCATTCGTAACACCTGTTCTGACGCCACACGAATCACGGATTGTAAATTTAGACTTTTCTACTGAGTCTGATATTCCTTTCATATGGTCTTTATATCTCTTGATTAATGTTCATTTTTGTTTACAGAACAGTCCAAATGACCTTCAAATGATGTCGGATGCCCCAGTATATCATTTATTTTGTTTGCTTTGGCCAGTTGATCCAAATCAGAAATCTTTACCAGAAGTTCTTATAGTTATTCATGTAAGATACTGAATTATTAAATACAGAAAACAAATATTAAATGGAATGCACAATATTCTGTTGTAATAAGGACCATTATACAAAGTAATAACTAGTTAAGAATGCTTTTCAAGTAAAATACAATTATACAATATTTTCCTAGAACTAAATATTTAAACTTCATTTGGATAAAACCATCACTTTTTACGAGGCGATTTTCTTCACCTTGCTATGTAAAAAACAGTATTGAGGAAAACAAGTACTAATGGACATTACAATCTGATCACTATGTAGAGGAAAATGTATTACTGAAGAATTTAATATCAGGGGAAAGAATGCAGGATAATGTAAAGAAACTATAATAGAGCATGTTACGTAAAGGTTTCTGTTTCTGTTTTTTATTAAAACATGATTTGGTCAATTGAACACCATATTAAATGTTATTGTTAATTATCTGAAACAGTTATGTCACTCTGAGTCTCTGATTAGGAGAATAAATACTACTAGGACATGGTAAGACACACGAGATAGTCTGTTACTAGAGTAGATTTCTTGATCTTGGTGTATTGAATGTAATGAAAGAATTTGGATGTTTTCTTGAACAGTGCCCGCATTTATTTTTATTGACGGTACTTGTATAAAACCGTGGTGCTCCTTTTACTGTTATTACATTACAGGTCTTTGTGATGTGACATATATTTTACCGTTAATTAGGTTAGGTTAGGTTAGGTGTCTAAGAACTCTGTAGCGGATGGCTTGTCAAGAGGTAAAGAAGAGCATCAGGTGATCTTATTTCCTGGACTGTGGCTCAGCGGTTTCAAGATCATGACTTCCCCATGCTGTCTGGTGCAAGGGTAGTAAGGATAGCGACACATCCAGACTATCAGGGGGTATGAAGTTACACAATAATTTATTGACACAATTGGCCTTGTACATAATATGTTGTCAATATGCAAGCTCAAGAGATGATTATAAAGGCTGTTTTAATGTAGAGTCAACATATATGTGTGTGATACCAGTCTATTTACAAATAATTACACCTTTTCATGTCAGATATCATTTTTGTAGACATCAGGTTTATCCATAGCTAGAAGCTTGAATTATATTCATAATTATGCCATCTTTGCTTGTAGTGCTTTACAATTTACAGATGGGATATGGTAGCAGAGCTCTCTCCTTGCTGAAGCAGAATTATGAATTAAAGATTCCAAGTGTTGAGGAGGATCAGATGCCTCAAGAACACATTGAGAGTGTTACAGATCAGAATGTGGGCCTTTTGGAGGAAAGGATAGGTAACATACATCCTGACTTGTGCTATATATATCATATATAGTCCCAGAATTTGTCTTTATGACCAAGTTCATGTTATTGCTGTTATTTATAACTTCCAACATCTGCTATATTTGCAGATATTCTGAAACCTAAAGGAATTCTGAAATTTCGTACAAATGTTTGTTTAGTTGTACTATAATTGTACATTGTTTTCAGCAGAACCAAGAAAATCGCTCCCTCCACTGCTCTTAAAATTGAGTGAGAGACCACCAGAGCATCTGCAGTACCTTGAAGTGTCATTTGGGCTCACAGCAACTCTCCTTAAATTCTGGAAAAGAGTAGAGTTTGTACCAGTTTATTTGAGGTAATAATCTGTGGCTAAGGTGAGGTTATTTCAGTCTTGACATTTAAAATAGGTAACAACTATACTAATTTTTCACCATGAAATTTCAATGAGTACATTATATCTGGTCCATCCTCTGTGATCTTCGCCTGTATTGCCATACTTCCGAGCGTAGTATAATCAATGACGTGTTCTTTATATGTGACGAGCAGACAACAAATGACTTGAGAGGTAAACATTCATGTATCATGCTGCACCCTTTGGACAACTCGTATAGCGATGGATATAGTGAAACAGGCCAAGCCAAAAAAGGATCATGGCTTGCAGAATATTGGGCTGACTTAGGTTTTCAGTTCCGCAGCTTTACACCAGTCCTCGCACTTAGTGTGCTTCAAAACAGGGCCTGCAAACAAGAGCAGGCAAGTTTGCGCAAACTTCTTTGAATATTTGTTACTTGTTCATGTGTTCAGAAATTTCCCAGTTGTAATGGAACCCAATGTTTCATCATTGCAGTCACAGAAATATGTAACTGGGTCTTATCCCGAGCCATTAACTCCAATTCTCACTTTCACGGAACTTTTTCTATATCAAATATTATCTTCCCCATGTACTACACAGGTGAAGTTCATGTTGGTATTTTCCTGCGTGTGATAATTGCTGAAAAGATTATTTTGTATTAAAACCTTCACAGTAAAAGATTTGATGAAATGTCTCCCTAATATATGGTAACATCATTTCTGTGAATCACGTAGTCTGTATTATATAGATCTAATTGTGCAGTGCTAAGCAAGATGGAGCTTGATGTATACTCGACCAAGTATGATGTGAAGAGGCTGGAGACGTACAGTAACAATCTAGTAGATTCCTACCTTGGCTCGTTTGTACTTCCTCAATCGTATGGTTCAGAGCCTGTTATAAGGAAAAAGTTCACTAAACGTATCTTTTCACTTCAGTGAAGAGCTTTACTTTAATGGATCGTCCTAAAGTGAAAATGTTTATATCAGTTTAGTTTTGTGTACATGTAAAATACAAAATAAACATCATTAGGTTTTTCGGTAAAAATTTAAAGCATGAGGATTATTGAACACATTGAAATCTCTGAATGAATTTTACAGTGATATTTATCTGAATGTCTGCACAATTTACTCTGTTTAAAAATTCCTGATACCAAATGCATCACACAAAGCAAATTCATACATAATCTAATTTCAACATTTTAGGCAATTGTTCTTGGCCTACGCCTGCAATACAAAACTGTGGATAATTCCGCATCAGAGTTGGAGCTACCAACATCACAACTCTTGGGCCTCTTCAACTGAACAATTCGTCGACGTGTTCAGTATCTAACAGGCATTCTGGAACACTCCATAGAACTGGGTCTAGTCCGATCAAGAACTGATGTCACATTGAACCCCGTTGCCGAGAGCATGCATGATGAGTTAGAGGAGGCAGCAAAGGTAATTGGTAGCAAATCAGCCCCTCGATATGTACTTTGGGTAATATTATGTTCTACGTGGGTGGGGAGTAATATGTGCCGGACTTCTGTATTGCAGGAACTGAAGCTCAAACAACAACAGGAACTGAAAAAACTGACGCAATTAAAGGTTCAGAAGAAGAATGGTTACAAGCACTGGGCTCATCAGGAAAGAAACAGAAATATATTATTTCTGTCAAAAGGTGACGTATCAGTAAGTCAATTTAAAAAATAATCTACATTATCGATTTACCTCCTGCGTTCTCGTATGCAAGATTTGTCGATTATTATTTTTACGTAGTTCCCTTGAAATATAAGTAGGTGTTTCACTTTACCTTTTATGGTTTTTAGTTACATAAACAACATATGTTCATGAAGTAACATGCAATACTTACATTGTAAGAAAATTACGGTTTTGAGTTTTCAGTGGTGAGAAGCGGCCAACTGACGAAGAACTGTTTGAGAAACCTTCCAAAATGAAACCTGATCATTAATGTTTATCTAGTCACATCTTGATTTTCACAAATGAATACAAGTCACATGTGTATATAAGCTTGACTTGACTTTAAGAAGTAAATAGAATTAATGTCTCATTTATAAGTAGCATCAAAGGTCTTAAATTATTTTTTTCCCCCGAGTGCAAGTCGCACCACAACTCCTGTTAGAAGCGTAACTCAAAATGGAAGACATGGGGGAAGAAGTGAGAGAACATCAAAGAGGTTTTCCACTCACTTGTTACAGGAAAACAAACGTGGAAATTTTTGTTCACTGTCGGGGAAACCTGAACTTCGTATTTATCAGATTTTAAGTATCTCCTACATCACTTATGAAGGAAATGTGAAAATAAATTTAAGGAATGGGGGGTAAAGAATGTCAGCAAATTTCTATTAATGTTTATTTTATCTAAGATTCTCACATTACTCTTACACTAGAAACTTTATTACTAGTCGAGAATTTTATATTAAACAGTGTGTAGACCTGCCTGTTCTTTATTAATCTGTTTGTGCATCTGAGTTATGATTAAGACATCAAGACAGGAAAAAAGAGAAGGATAAATGCGTGAGATATTAGGTTCTCATGGTAGTCAGTATGAAGATGGATGTCTTCTGGGATGCTGCAATGTATAGTTTGGTAGAAGTTTGCCGATGCCTCCTTCATCACCCTGATAATGAAAGAAGTTAGCACCTCTGACCAGCCATGGTCTTGCTTCCTGTACATGTAAAATGTTCCATTCGCAATTTATTATTATTCTGCAGAAAGACTTGTTTGCCTACATGCAGGGTTAAAAAAATGCAACTAAAGCAAACTGATTTTGTTAAGCAGCAAATATAAACAAATTAAAATTGTTTTAGATCTGTTGAAAATACCTTTCTTTCACTTTCCTGACAGTTTATATCAAGCTATATCAAAAGAATTCCAATAATGGTGTAAGACAATGTTTGTGCCCATTGCAATAGTTTTAAAATGCACTGATTTTGGAAATTAAGTATTAAAAATTTATTAAAATTAGCCGTCAATCACAAATATAATATTATTAAAAGATTAAAATATCATTTAATGTTCCCTATCGAGTACTCGATTTACATGTGGAACTTACACTATTATTATTAAAAGATTAAAATATAATTTATTTTAATCTTTTAATAATATTATATTTGTGATTGACGGCTAATTTTAATATATTTTTAATACTTTATAAATCACAATATGACGCATCTACAATACCTTTTGGAAATTAACTATTTTCAACAATTTCAAAAAACTGGTACAATGGACAAAGTCCAAAACATGAGCCAAACACATTCTGTATTGCTGAGATTTTGAGTTCGTGGCAGAGTATGAAGATGCTACGCTGCATGGTCAGGTAGAAGTTTACCTGCGCCTCTGAAATGCCAGTAAACTACCAGATTACATTACAACATCCCAGAAGTCATATTCACTTTCTATATTGTTTATTTTATAGTGGGTATGCAACAAAACTTCAAAACTGGGAGGAGGAAAATAAAAATTAATCACACAATATTAGAAACAGGATTATGGCAATTATAGTTGTGGAAACTATGATCACATCTACCCACGAGATATCTATCTCATCATTCACATCACTGTCATCTTTAACCTCTGAATCTTCCTGTTTGGAGCTGTGGCCTGCCCGCTCTCGTAATGCTTGTGGCCTCTGCAAATAAGAAGCAGTTTCTTCTGGGACCAAGATTGAAACTGAGTCCTTATAATCCACATCACTGTCATCTTCATCCTGTGAATCTTCCTGTTTGGAGCTGTGGCCTGCCTGCCCTGGTAATGTTTGTGGCTTCTTCGAAAAAGAGACAGTTTCCTTTGAGACTGAGCTTGAATCTGAGTCCTCACCACCAATATCTATTCGAACATAAGCCATCTTTGGTTGAAGCTGATCCATATTTGGTAGACTAGATTCACCAACTTCATTCTGAGGTGCATTGAATTGGAGTCCATTATTCCTATAAAATAAAATTTAACATGATCAACTGTATCACTTAAAAATGGATGGCATGATCTATATCATTTCATGGGGGGAGGGAGGCCTGATGTGCAGGGGTAAAATGTACATAAAGTCAAAATTAACTTCAACACAGTCACTATTTTTTCCGACCATTTCCTTACGTTTAAGGAAACGTGACATTTACATTACATGTGCCTCTCCTGAAAAATACTTTAAATAAATTCTGTGAATTCCTATTCCTCCCGCCATTCACTATGCTGATGATAATACTAGGTGACTCTATAACCCACAAAGGTCATTCTGTTTTATGAACAACTATATGCAGGATACACAACTAAGGAACACAAACTTGATGTAGATGGCAGAGAAAGTATACCTGATTTTAATACAAATGTTTTCCACAGTTTTATTGCAGTGACTGACATGAAAATTCTTATCCTTTTGTTTTCATGGCTGGAGTTTAAATGCTTAAGTTCAGCTCTGGGGATAAGCCACACTGAATTAAGTTTAAATATTTTGGTATTCACACACACCCCCCTTAAATTATCTTTCTGAAACAATTAGGACAAAATATAATTTTATACTATGATAAGCTAGACATTAAAGAACATGAAAGAACAGAAAATAAAATTTAAAAAGAGGGATGACATACTACCTGAAGATCATATTTAAAAAGAATCAAATACTGATGTATGGTAACCATGTTAAAAACTACTCACACAAAGAAATAAAATATATTACTATATACATGCGTTTATTGCACCAAGAGTTTACTGTGCTCCAAATGCTGTCTGCATTTATGGTAAATATTTCAACTTTGACACCAGTACAAAAAAATCTCGTGAATTAATTTCGTAACTCTTTTAATCCAAAGACGGTCTAAACAATGTTTAAGAACTCCAAATAATCACTGCTTACAATGTAAATCTTAAATACAGAATGCGACGTTAACTAAGGTCTACTGAGAGGCGGTCAAAACAAATTCCCCATCTCCTTTTGAAATACGTGATAACAATGTTACTGTCTGTCCTGCAAACGTATGCTGCATCATTCTGGTACTATCTCTATTACTGTAATTCTGTAAGTCTACTATATTAAAATATAATGTGACTTTATATTGTATGCATCAGCCACCAGGCCTCGCGAACAAATTAACTCTTACTTGATAACTGTGACTTCAAAAAAATTACACTGCTACAAATCACAGAACTCATGAAAAAACGTTTTCCTCGTGGTTGGTCCGTCAACTGGCTGACCAACGCGCTGATCCAATTGATATGCACCCACCCCAAATCGTATGTACAGAAAGAACCGAAGCATCGTGGATAACTGTAACATTTAACACTATTTATGTAATAAATTCTTTCCAAAATAACGTCCCAAACTGTTATCGCTGCAAAGAATGATATAATTGCTATTGCATTCTTTAAAAGAAAAATAAGAGTAATATGAAATGACACTGGATGAGGGACAAGGTAAGGAAGCTGTAAGAGACCTTCCCCTTACGCGTTATCTACATCGCCACTCGTCTTACCTGGAAGGCAGTACAGGATGTCCATAAAAAACCTTTATAACTTCAACACTAAATAAAAAAATAGACAAGATAACTAAATGATATTTTTTGCATGTTAAACAACATCTCTCAAAGTTTTTAAGGGAATTTTGTTTAATGTTAATAACATAACTTTGGTTAATTGAAGGTGTGCACGTCGACTGACATTTAACATTGCAGGAAATGGCTACTCCATAGGAGAAGGCACAATGTGTATCCTCGTTTATCGAGGCAAGATCAGACAGTTCAGGTGGTGCAAGCTCTTGAACCAGATGATGGGCCACGCCTTACAGCATTTGCTGTCGACATGCTGGCTCGAATTGACGTCGAGGAAGGCTTCCTTGAGCGTATTCTCTTCAGTGACGAGGCAACGTTCCATGTGTAGGGGTTACTGAACAGGCAAAACGTAAGGATATGGGTATCCGAAAACCCCCATGTGGCCGGAGAACTTGTGCGCGATAGCCCGAAAGTTAACGTGTGGTGCGGACTCATGTGTGACCGAATGATTGGACCATTCTTCTTCGTCGAAAAAAACAATCACAGCCAATGTGTATCTGGACATGCTGACGGAATCTGCTGTCCCACAATTGGAGGGCATTCAACATGTCATCTTCCAGCAGGATGGAGCACCACCCCACTGGGGGTTAACGGTTCTTGGCTACCTTAACGAACAGTTTCCTGATAGGTGGATTGGGAGAGATGGTCCAATACCGTGACCACCTCGTTCGCCCGACATAACCCTGCTGGATTTTTTCTTTGGGGTTATGTTATGGATCTTGTGTACCGAACACAGGTTCCCAACATCGACGAAATGAAGCGAAAGATTGTGGAAGTCATTGCAACCATTAATGCAGAGATTCTTCATCGAACATGGAGGGAAATCGAGTATCGGCTTGATGTGCTACGTGCATCTAAGGGTGCACATGTAGAGGTGTACTGACTTATGTGCATACAACTTTGAGAGACGCTGTTTAATAAGCAACAAACCCCATTCAGGTATCTTGACTCTTTAATTTTTTATCAAGTCTTGAAGTGTAAAGGTTTTTTATGGACACCCTGTATAGTTGATAAAACTAATCGTGGATGTACAGACTAGCACTCTCTTCGAAGTGACGTGAAAACTAAGTTTTCCGTGAAGTTCAGTGCGTAACAGTAGCCACAGTAGCTTGTAGCTTTTCAGTTTTAAACTATGATGAACCAACTGAGAAGTATGCAATCGTCTTATTAACTGCTGGCATCGTAGTAAAGGAACGTAAATTCAGTTTCTGGGAATTAAAATCATAGAAAGTCAATGTACGTGATCCTCCTTTGATCAAAAGCGCCGAAAAATCTTTTTAATATATCCGAGACATTATATATTTAGACTAGACACATTTCAAATTTAATTTGGTAACAACTATTTTGCTGAAGAGAACACAGGTTTTACTAGAAGCTGGTAGAAAGTTGGGGATGAGTGAAGTTTTCCTCAGTTGTAAGGCTAATATAAGGCTATAATTCAAAAGTAGGACAGCCCGCCACAGGATTCGAACCCTGTGTAGAGGCCTTTTGTTTCGGTAATTTCCTCATCGAAGCAGAAAAACTCTGATCCTAGCTCCTTTGTTCTCTGTCGCTTAGTTTCGGAGTTAAAGGAACCGCCCTTGAAGGAAATCGAACTCAGGATACTTTTCCCGGAGTCCTGACCTTCCAGCGTTCTCTCATTTGTCTTAAGGAATAATTCCGCCATGTTTCTTCTTCACGAGCCACAAGCAAACGAGCAAAGCAAAGCCAACCCGCATTTTCAACTTCCGTAGTATTTATTAAGGGGGAAATACGACAGTTTCTTACAAATTCATCTTCTGAGCCTCAGGACAATTTTCGGATTTGTGACCTTGGTCAATCAGATCCTTTCCCAGGAACAAACAGAATTTACCTTAGCTCCATCCTTCCCTAATGCTTGCTGTCCGAACAACAGAAAATACCTTTGTCGGGATTCGAAGGAAGGAAACATTTTTCTCTGGCCCAGGGGCGATGGGCTCATCAGCGCCCTAAACCATCTTTAAAATTAATCAATTATACTGAAACCGGGCGGTTTTTTTAAAATAAATGCAATTGGAATTGAGGTAATTAGTATCAATTATTAACTTCTTACATTTATGATTGAATGTAACCAAATTATAAGTTAGAATAATTCTCTTTGTATTTTTTTCAATGTGTACGAGGTGCGATCGGAAAGTTTCTAGACTGCGCGTATAAAAACCCGTACACTTATCTCAGGTATTAAATTCATCCATCACCCTCGAAGTAGTTCCCCTGGGAGTGAACACAACGATCCCAGCGCCGCTGCCAAGCCTGGAAGCATCCCTGGAAATCTTTCTTTGTCAGCCTGTCAAGCACCATCTGCGATTCTGCCTGAATATCTTCTATCGTCTCAAATCTCCTTCCCTTTAGCTGAATTTTCATCTTTGGGAAGAGGAACAAGTCAGACGGAGCTTAGAAAGGAAGTTGGGGTCAGTTCTTGCAAGATCTTTGAGCTCCTGACAAACGAGAAGTCGATTCTGCTTCTGGTCCTCAGACAGGATTCGTCGCATGTGGAGTTCTTCCTTTAGAATCAGCTGACAGGTCCCATAGCCTATCCCAACAATGTCGCACAAGTCGTTGATGGTACGACGTCGATCTTCGTGAATGGCCTGCCGAATCTTCGTAACATTTTCGGGCGTTGTGCTCGAAGATGTTCGTCCAGAACGCTCGTCATCATCGACAGAGGTTCGGCCATTTTTAAAACGTGAATGCCACACAAAAGTTTGTGCACGACCCATTGCGGACTCCCCAAATGCTTGCTTTAGCATTTCATAGGTTTCCGTAGCCGTTTTGGCGAGTCTTTGGCAAAATTTGATGCACACGCCATTCCGAAATCGCAGGAGGGTCGGTGTAATGCACTACCAAAACGCCCGTAACTAAGAAACAAATGCTAATTCGATGATGCCGGCTGGCACACTGATTCACTATGAATGTAGGCCGCACCCCCTAGCGGCAGAAGCTCGTACTACATCCGGTTCGCCCTCTATTGACACAGTCTGGAAACTTTCCGATCGCACCTCGTAAATATGGAACGACAATGGCCAGCTTTTATGTGAACACCTGCAACAATCTTGGCTGAGCATGCCATAAGGTTAATTTTTAATTTCTTATACATGCAGTATATTTGCTTGAATAAACCTTATTGCACTCCAGTTCTTTACTGATTATTACGTCACAGTTTTCGTTGGCATTGTTGTGTTAGTTTATATTGCCGTCAACAATTGACTTGGAGAGAACTGAGCTTGTAGAATTGTGTCGTAGAAGAGAAACTTTTGTGCTGTTAAAAGTCTTTCACAATAACGAAATCATTAATAAATCTGTGATACTGCCCTCCACTTTCTCTATTTTATATCTGAATCAAGGTCTCTTACAAATGAACAAATTTTGAGGTAAGGCATTCTTATTAATTATTATAGCTCATCGTAGTTACAGGTTTTCATCTGCATTTGTGAACTCGTGTAAGAGAATTAGGCTTGTTTTATTTTTAACACAATTTCAAATATTATTACATCGACTTTTGTAAGTTTTGTCGTAATTTTTTTAAAATCGGTTCACCAGAGCAGAAGCTTCAAAGACTTTATAGATTGCATTGATATTTTATACTTAGAAGATTTAACTTTATGCGAGTAATGACAAACACGCGGCATGACTTAATATTGCCTAATTCAGTCACATCTTCAGGGTGATTAAGCCAAGAAGAGTGAGATGGGCTGGGCATGCGGAGCGCATGGATGGGGCGAGAGGTGTGCACCGAGTTTTTTTTGAATCCCTGAGGAAAAGAGACCGCTGGGGAGACCTAGACATAGATGGGAGGATAATCTGAGGCGGGATCAATTGGAGATAGGAGTTGAAGGAGATTGGATTTTGTTGGCCCAGGGCAGGGTCCGGTGGAGGGCTTTGGTTAGTTCGGTGATGAACCTTCGGGTTTCTTAAGCCATCTGGTTGGTTGGGTCCACTATTTGGAAAGCCTGAGGGGAAGAGATCTCTGGGGAGACCTAGACGTAGATGGAAGGATAATCTCAGGCGGGATCAATTGGAGATAGGAGTTGAAGGAGATTGAATTTTGTTGGCCCAGGACAGGGTTCGGTGGAGGGATTTTATTGATTCGTTGATGAAACTTTGGGTTCCGCAAGCCGTCTAGGTAGTTATATCAGTCACATTTAGAGCTTTGTCATTTTGTATTGAATCTCCACAGGCATTTCTGTAACAAAGAAACAAACTGACTCCATGGAGCCAAGAATATAACAGTAGCCCAAGGTAATCAAATGTCTCGCCTTGTATGAACCATGAAGTTTCATGTCCGTGTTTACAAGACCCCGCCTCTACACCATATCCTCAGGCAGATGAAGTCAGTCCAAACCTTCATTCCCCACTCTCTAAGATCCATTTTAATATTATCCCAGCAACACATAACTCTATATTATGCAGTTTTCGCCATTCCCTTGTCAGTAACTCTCTCGCAGGACCACGTATTCTTCTCAGTACCGTGTTCCCTCTCAGTCACTCTCAGTTGATGTGCACACGCGTGAGTATGAAGAAAGTCCTGTAACAGCAATGGACTGTCTTTTCAGGAGATGGAGGTTAGGCGAGAAAGCGGCTGTCCTGAGCAAGATGGCGTCAGGTGCACGTGCACCAAAGGATTAGTCCGTCTGAACGAGCTGAGAGCGAATAACTTGTTATGTGACGCGGTGTTGAGGTTAGAGGATGGCGGCGTCTTTCGAGTCCACAGAGTGATTCTGTCGATGTTCAGCGATTATTTCAGGTTTGTTTATTTGCTGAAGTGGTTGATTGACACGTGAAATAAGGACATAATAGACGTCAATTAGTATGTGAAATGTTATTTCCCCTAAGTTTAAGACACCTGCATTGTTATTTGTTCATTGTCATGAAATCTCACGGAGGTGAGGAAGAATAAGAAGAATAATGTCTTCTGGACGTTGCGCCTTAGAAACTGAGCGGCAATTCAGACGTAGTTACTGCCTTCTTTCCTTGATGATGGAGGCAGTAAGCACCTCTGAAACGTCGATTAATTTCTTCGAGACAACACGACCCAACATCCCAGAAGACGTACGTGGTTTTTTGTACTAATTTTTAAGTGTGGTTGTACCAAAGTGACATTCAATCGATCTGGAAGGAGAATTAGAATCCATTTCCGAAACGTCTTGGTTTTAACACATAAAGACGACCGACAAAGGCCAGAAGGTAGTTGGTAATTCACCTTCGTCACGCAATTGTCCGTAACATTGAAAGCTGCTGTGAGTTGCTCTGACTGAAATATAATAAACTGTGAGAAGGTACTTCGCGAGAAATGTTTCATTGGTAGGAGAGAATCTTTCGAGATTTTGTGCATATTTTAATTTGCTTGTGTTTTAAATAAAGATGCCCTGGGTTCTTGAAATGAGAAATGAATTATAACCGTGAACCATTGTTTCTCTTTTCCAACAGACGTTTCGACAATTAGATCTTTTTGTTTGTCTTGCACTACAAAGCCCTTAATTTGTAATAGGAAATTGTTTGTTGGTTGGTGATCACTTTTTAAAGGCCACGTAGAAACATCGGCTTTTCTTTTAAGTTGTGTATTGTCGGGAATTTTTTTAAAGAACAAATAGATTTCATATTACGAACTGATCAATCAGTACAATGTACAGCCTGCGATGTATGTTGAAATATTGTTTGGCTTCAAAATTTTTGTAATAGTTGTTATAACCTCAGATATCTCCTGAAGGAGTCAAAGATATGTAAGAAACGACGTACCCCTACTATAGTACAAATGTTCACTGCTTGCAATTTCAACCTGCATTCTTGACGGGTTAATTTCTGGTACTGACATAAACGGTTTTCTCTGAGCATCCGATTTGTAAGTAAAATTCTGTTAAGCCTACGCACGATCTGCACCCCCTCGCAGGTAATCTGGTCCCATTAGACCACATTTTGGGAGTTTTTGAAGTATTCAGAGCACTATTTTTACCTAATTTATAAAAACTTAACATAACTTCTCCACTACTTCATTTCTGGCATGTTTTAAAATTAAATTTATCAAATATATTATTATTTTATTTTCTATTTCTAATTCATTAATATTAATTTATTCTTTATATTATTTACTTTACAGGCTGATACAAAAACAACAACAAAACGTTCACCCACACAAATCATGTTAAGCACGACGTACATATACAGAACAACTTCGATTACGATATTTTAAAAAAAAAATGACAAAAACAAAACAAAAAAACAAAAACAAAAAAAAAACAATAAAATCTGGAAGAAAACATCATTTGAAATCTGATAAACATCTGACTAAAAGTTGCATTTAAGAAATTATATTTAAGTCTATATAATTTTATACACCTGAAGATGGTTCTTTTAGAACTGAAACATGTCGTGTAAAAAGTGATGATCTAATGTAAAATCGAACATTTCGATAGAGAATATCATTTAATATATTTTAAATATTTAAATGTTAATTATAGTAATATTTTAATACTTAATAGGAATTTTATTGTGATTAGACTGACAAGATTTAAACAAATAAACAAATAAAAACTTAAACTTTATGCGCATGGCTTGTAATTTTCTGCTCGCCGTTTCTCCAAATCGACAACTTCTTCGTGACGTTTCAGGACCCTCTTCACGACAAAACTACACACCAGTGAGGAGACTGACATTCTCCTCCACGGAGTCAGTTCTGACATGATGACCAAGATATTGGATTATGTTTACTTGCGGGAGGTGGACATCCACTCCGACAACGCGCGTCAGCTGCTCGTGACGGCGGAATACTTGTGTATACCAGGCGTTGCTAAGCTCTGCTGCGACTTCCTCAAGGTGGCGATGGACGCCGACGACTGTATCGGAATCATGCAGTTCGCAAGGTAATTGATGTTCATTTGTCATTGGCTTTACTCAAGAGAGGAGCCGAGTGCCGGGTCGGAGGTTAAGGCCTCAGACTTAGGACTGGGCGAATAATAATGCGTTGTAGGTCAGAGCTGCTGGCAGTTTGTTATTAATGTGCCTGTAATTTAAATGTTCTCAATTAACTGCATACGTTTTGATCGTCATTATGACCAGCAGATGACTAATTTCACCATGTAGAACGTGAATCAACTTATTTCAGGGTCACAATAATCTCGGTCTTCCTCTCGAATTCCTTTCCTTCCTTCTTTCTTACTCTGTGACATTATTTGTTTCTTAAATAATCCTCCCAATATAAAAATCTTCATTCAGCCTCACATCTTTCTGCATATGGCAAAACCTCTGCTAACCGTCCCTCGATTATCCGATTCCCGCATTAACCGATCGAATTTAAACCAGATGAGTTGCGATCGATTTCTGCCGGCGAGAGTTTTGTAAAGCGATGTTCACGCGTTACAGTTCATTGATCTAACCCCACACCAAGATATTGGTGATTATTTTGAACACTTCAGGATATTTAGAGAATTGGTTATTATCGGGCTGGTTCCCGTAGAAGGTGAACCCTTACTCCTTCTTGTTCAGGACAAAATAGTAAGCAAATCAGCGGAATCACATCAGAACCTCCACTTCATGCGATGGACAGAATGACTGATAAATTCACTCTTTTAGAACAGGGACTCCCTCGAACAGCGCTCACGGGCGACTCTTTTGCCGTCGACTTGTGCGTGTGAAACGCCCGCATCATCCGCCGCCGAGGAATATCTGTACTGAATCTTTACTTACTTAAACATATCCAGGACCAAGTTCCCCCTTCCCTCGCTCATCCGACTCATCGGCTTATCCATTACACGTTTTTTCACTGGATTAACACACACAGTTAATACAATGTCGTTTCGCCAAGGTTAACGCTAGAATTCAAAATTCTACACTTCTAATCTCACTCCCTTCTTCACTTGCGTACACAGTGCCCTTGTTTCAACCTATACGAGGTGCGATCGGAAAGTTTCTAGACTGCGCGTATAAAAACCCGTACACTTATCTCAGGTATTAAATTCATCCATCACCCTCGTAGTAGTTCCCCTGGGAGTGAACACAACGATCCCAGCGCCGCTGCCAAGCCTGGAAGCATCCCTGGAAATCTTTCTTTGTCAGCCTGTCAAGCACCATCTGCGATTCTGCCTGAATCTCTTCTATCGTCTCAAATCTCCTTCCCTTTAGCTGAATTTTCATCTTTGGGAAGAGGAAGAAGTCACACGGAGCTTAGAAAGGAAGTTGGGGTCGGTTCTTGCAAGATCTTTGAGCTCCTGACAAACGAGAAGTCGATTCTGCTTCTGGTCCTCAGACAGGATGCGTCACATGTGGAGTTCTTCCTTTAGAATCAGCTGACAGGTCCCATAGCCTATCCCAACAATGTCGCACAAGTCGTTGATGGTACGACGTCGATCTTCGTGAATGGCCTGCCGAATCTTCGTAACATTTTCGGGCGTTGTGCTCGAAGATGGTCGTCCAGAACGCTCGTCATCATCGACAGAGGTTCGGCCATTTTTAAAACGTGAATGCCACACAAAAGTTTGTGCACGACCCATTGCGGACTCCCCAAATGCTTGCTTTAGCATTTCATAGGTTTCCGTAGCCGTTTTGGCGAGTCTTTGGCAAAATTTGATGCACACGCCATTCCGAAATCGCAGGAGGGTCGGTGTAATGCACTACCAAAACGCCCGTAACTAAGAAACAAATGCTAATTCGATGATGCCGGCTGGCACACTGATTCACTATGAATGTAGGCCGCACCCCCTAGCGGCAGAAGCTCGTACTACATCCGGTTCGCCCTCTATTGACACAGTCTGGAAACTTTCTGATCGCACTTCGTATAATCTTATCACGAGAACGAGCGGGCATTGCCTGGGAAACTTCATAGCCGAAAACTTACTATTTTGCCCAGGTTAAACGGAGCGTCTCTCGCTGTTGCCTCTCCACTTGTCTCTTCTCAGTCTCACTCATTCGTGCTTCAAAATGCCAAGGTAAAAAGTGAAGGCGAAATACGGTGGTGTGTAAATGCTTGAGAATCCAGTTCTTGCTGCAGTGTTTAATTGTGTCAGAGTTCGAAGGAGATCGATTCTGAGTCGGCTCTTACCCTCGCTGTCGCAGGTTACACTTCTGCGCCGACCTTGAGACTCACGCTCTCCGCTTAGTTCTACGCCACTTCGTGGAAGTGTCTCAGAAGAGCGAAGAACTGCTGGAACTTCCTGTAGAGGAGCTGCAAGCGATAATCGAGACCGAAGAACTGAACGTGAAGTACGAAAACGTTGTGTGGGAGTGCATTCTCCGGTGGATTAACCACGACCCGGACAACAGGAAAGGTCACATCGCGGGCCTTTTGAAGGGCGTCAGACTGGGACTAGTTGATAAAAAGTATTTCGTTGAGAAGGTCAGTATGCCCCTGAAGACGTGGATGTTTATTTAAATGAAGCCAGCATTTTTAGTTCCATTTTCACACGTGTTCGCAACTAATTAATGCAAATCGTGAGCCTTTTGCTTCGTCACGTGTAAGCCCGTCCGTCTGTCCGCAGTTGAAGCTGGAGAACGTCTTCACGGATTTTCATTAAATTTAATACTGATGAGCTTTAAGAGAATCTGTTGACATATTTTAAATCTTACACTAACAACGTGAAAATCACACAATGATTTGGATATCTTATTTTGTGCAAAATTTGCTGCGTGAGAAATCTCCAGATTACCTTAGTTACCATGGTTGCAATAACTACCTGTGGAATGCCGCTGGTAACACGCTCGCATGTGTGTGTTTGTGCAAAATAAATATTTGATTCGTCCTTTTATGCAGATATGTGTTAGGAGTTAATAATCGTCATTTATTGAACGTCTGTAAGTGTCCATTAGTTTGAGAGTCCGTCTGCGCTACAATCTTTGATTACAGTCTCAGCGTTTATTAAGATCCATTACGTATTTCAGTTCAACTACAGCATTCCACTCTCAACTACATTCAAACATCCATTCTGATTGAATAGGAACATCCTTAAACAGATAAATCACGTTTTCTGATGCAGTGTTCTACTTAACCAAAGATCCTCCTGTCAAAATAAGTGTATCTTAGCTGCTATAATAATTTCACGCATCTCCGACGATATATACAGAGTGTCCCCGGAAGAAACGTCAATATTCTTTGAGGTCGTAGCATCAGTCATTCTAAGCAAAATAGTTTATCTCAAAGAATATTGACATTTCTTCCGGGGACACTCTGTATAGTCAACCCGAGATCACTTCAGCATGATAATTCTCAGCTGATTGACCACATAGGGACAACAGATATCGGAAAAGTGCAGTACGATAGCTTCGTTCTACAACCAAGAGTAAGTTACCCAAGGGGCTTCTAAATCATAGACAGCTTGAACATTCTAATATTTTAAACGTAATCTCACGATATTCCTTGTTCCATTTCAGAATGCGTTTTAACCGGAGAGAAAAATGTTTCTACTCTAGTTCAAATGCTCTGTGAATTCAGCCACTCACCTCTTACGAATACGTGTGAAACAATCGCACGGATCCATGTAAATGTTATCTGCTTCAAATGTCTTTACAATTTAGCGTTCGTGCCGCGGTGGTCTAGCGGTTAGAACGCTGGCCTTGTAATCCTGGGGGTCTCGGGTTCGATTCCCGGCGGTGCCCGAATTTATAACTTGTGTTGGGCAAGGCCGTGGTCTACGCAACACGGAGTTTTCCTCCGTGGCATCCCAACAATTACTCCATTCACACACAGAAGAAGGCAATGGCAAACCACTTCTGGATCATCTGCCAAGAACGTATATGAACAGGTCCCAGTCCGAGAAAAGGATGGAAGGATCCTGTTCATATGGACCTGTCGTCAGACAGAACACTAAATAATAATAAGATGAGGTGGTCTAGCGGTTAGAACGCTGGCCTTGTAATCCTGGGGTCTCGGGTTCGATTCCCGGCGGTGCCCGAATTTATAACTTGTGTTGGGCAAGGCCGTGGTCTAGGCAACACGGAGTTTTCCTCCGTGGCATCCCAACAATTACTCCATTCACACACAGAAGAAGGCAATGGCAAACCACTTCTGGATCATCTGCCAAGAACGTATATGAACAGGTCCCAGTCCGAGAAAAGGATGGAAGGATCCTGTTCATATGGACCTGTCGTCAGACAGAACACTAAATAATAATAAGATGAGGTGGTCTAGCGGTTAGAACGCTGGCCTTGTAATCCTGGGGTCTCGGGTTCGATTCCCGGCGGTGCCCGAATTTATAACTTGTGTTGGGCAAGACCGTGGTCTACGCAACACGGAGTTTTCCTCCGTGGCATCCCAACAATTACTCCATTCACACACAGAAGAAGGCAATGGCAAACCACTTCTGGATCATCTGCCAAGAACGTATATGAACAGGTCCCAGTCCGAGAAAAGGATGGAAGGATCCTGTTCATATGGACCTGTCGTCAGACAGAACACTAAATAATAATAAGATGAGGTGGTCTAGCGGTTAGAACGCTGGCCTTGTAATCCTGGGGTCTCGGGTTCGATTCCCGGCGGTGCCCGAATTTATAAGTTGTGTTGGGCAAGGCCGTGGTCTAGGCAACACGGAGTTTTCCTCCGTGGCATCCCAACAATTACTCCATTCACACACAGAAGAAGGCAATGGCAAACCACTTCTGGATCATCTGCCAAGAACGTATATGAACAGGTCCCAGTCCGAGAAAAGGATGGAAGGATCCTGTTCATATGGACCTGTCGTCAGACAGAACACTAAATAATAATAAGATGAGGTGGTCTAGCGGTTAGAACGCTGGCCTTGTAATCCTGGGGGTCTCGGGTTCGATTCCCGGCGGTGCCCGAATTTATAACTTGTGTTGGGCAAGGCCGTGGTCTACGCAACACGGAGTTTTCCTCCGTGGCATCCCAACAATTACTCCATTCACACACAGAAGAAGGCAATGGCAAACCACTTCTGGATCATCTGCCAAGAACGTATATGAACAGGTCCCAGTCCGAGAAAAGGATGGAAGGATCCTGTTCATATGGACCTGTCGTCAGACAGAACACTAAATAATAATAAGATGAGGTGGTCTAGCGGTTAAAACGCTGGCCTTGTAATCCTGGGGTCTCGGGTTCGATTCCCGGCGGTGCCCGAATTTATAACTTGTGTTGGGCAAGGCCGTGGTCTAGGCAACACGGAGTTTTCCTCCGTGGCATCCCAACAATTACTCCATTCACACACAGAAGAAGGCAATGGCAAACCACTTCTGGATCATCTGCCAAGAACGTATATGAACAGGTCCCAGTCCGAGAAAAGGATGGAAGGATCCTGTTCATATGGACCTGTCGTCAGACAGAACACTAAATAATAATAAGATGAGGTGGTCTAGCGGTTAGAACGCTGGCCTTGTAATCCTGGGGTCTCGGGTTCGATTCCCGGCGGTGCCCGAATTTATAACTTGTGTTGGGCAAGACCGTGGTCTACGCAACACGGAGTTTTCCTCCGTGGCATCCCAACAATTACTCCATTCACACACAGAAGAAGGCAATGGCAAACCACTTCTGGATCATCTGCCAAGAACGTATATGAACAGGTCCCAGTCCGAGAAGAGAAAAGGATGGAAGGATCCTGTTCATACGGACCTGTCGTCAGACAGAACACTAAATAAAATAATATAAATAACTTAGCTAGCGTTCGAACACTTAAAGAGAACCACCTGATGATGGCCTATTAATGTCGAAACATGCAATGGATCTTAGTAGACATCGAGCCCATAATCACACGCTGTTGTGTTGACGGGCCTTCAACCCAACTTTCGACATGCAGCAGGTGTCTCTCTTGACACTCGTAGCAACTAATTGTCTTAATTATCTTTCGTTGTTACGTAATTTTGACGATTAATTAAAGTTATCGAAACAAAAGAATGTGGTGATCGCGGCGTGCATCTCGCACGGGAGAGACGAGAAATAAGTTACATTTTTGAATGTAACTCAAAATCAAAAAATACTGAAGTATTTAAATTTGATTTCACTTCTCTCCACAACCTGTGCATTTGTAAAGAGCGTCGTTACATAAACGAAAACACATGTTTTCCTGTATATACCACAGTCTATTTCGGTGAGTTCGCAACCAAATTATGTGTGAAATTCTTGTCTCCTCTGCAATGGAACTTGTCATCCTTTCCATAAAGTAGATAAGTTCCACATTGAACTGCTCAACAGATATCAAATCATCCGTACGTGACGGAGAACGAGGCGTGCAGTCCCGTGATCTCGGAAACGCTCTCGTTCCTACGCGACGTGCAGATGATGACGAAGGAAGGAACTGAAGACAAGGAATTCGTGACACCAAGGATTGCCTACCCGCGGATCCCACAGGACATTCTTTTTGCTATTGGCGGATATCGTTACGGAAGCCCGGAATATGAGATTGAAAGGTCCCTGTCAGATGTGATCGAAGCTTACGACACACGAGCAGACCGGTGGAGTGTGGTGAGTTGCACGCATCTATAATTTTACCGTCCCTTGTTAAATGACGCCACCGAAAAACTAACTTGTTTGTTGCTTATTTATGCCAAGTAATTGTTTATTTAAGCTTACTCACAGGCACCTTTTTGCGTCTTTATTTCGTGTTCGTTTATTTTCATTGCAGTGAACCCTTTTTTAAGAGAAGCTCCAAATACATGAATTAAAAATAATAAATACATAATTTACACATGTGCTGAGTCTCATGTAAAATATAAGTCCTAATAGGACTCGACGAATGATACGAAGTTTGCCTTAAATACCATTTACGATAAGCGTCCAACATCAATTGATTTTAGACATGAAACGAAGTCTTCGTTGATCGTCAGTGGATTTCAACGTAATAAATGAAGCACCGATCAATGTCGATGTTGGTTATCTGCGTGGTAACGCCTCGTGAATTAGAAGGCTGACAGACTGTTTGGTGTTGGAGTGGGGGACGTACTGCCTCCATCTCTGCGTCGATAAAACCCAAAACACCAACATCTGTCTGTACCATCATACTAAAATGAAATGTCAGTTATTGATCATAAATTCTGCATTTGTCTGTCGTACTAGGCGAGAGCATTGGCGATGTTGAAGATTACTATCCGGGTCTTCCTGTTTCCTCCGTCTCTCATAATTCCACCTTTGATCCAAGTTAATTTCTCGTGGTATTTGTCGAGTGTAGAAACTTCGGTTCACTGTTGGGGGTTGCACCTCTGCTCCGGTGGTATTTCGCTTGGGATTCGCATTAGTAGACGTAATGACCCAAAGAAACATATAACCATAACCTATCGTTCCTGCAGGTGGAGGGGGTCGACTCGATCGGACCGCGAGTCTACCATGGCACGGCAGTAATCGGTTTCGACATTTACGTCATCGGTGGTTACGACGGCGAGGAAGTCTTAAAGCTCATGTAACTGCTTCAACGCTGTTATGAAGACATGCCGCGAGGTGGCGCCTATGAATACCCGAAGGTAAGATGCAGATCGGTAACTAAGGAACTCCTTGGAGCGGTTTCCTTCTTTAAAAGCTGATAGTCGCCCTGTTAGTCTAGATATAAATATGGGCAGGGACTGTAAAATTGTACCACTCACACACAGGAGGACATTTGCGACAATGCTGGTCGTAAGTCAAACACGAATAAAAGCCAATCACAAACTTCGTTCGTAGATTTTCCAGGTTTGATGATGAATATGATTTGCTTGTTAATTCTTTTGAATTATGATTTAACATGATGAACGAGAGGAAATACATTTGCATCAGCAATAAACGAGCATAGCAGAGCGCGTACTTCTTTTCGTTTCAGAAGCGTTTTAATGGTGGCAGTTCTGCGAAATGCAGTGTACGCCATAGGCGGTAGCTCTCACTGTGAGGATACCAAAACGGCGGAAAGATATGACCCCAAGACGAACCAGTGGTCTTTCATCGCTCCTATGAACAGGAAAAGATACGATCCAAGTTCGGCTGTGCTGAATGGTACGTAATTCCTGTGAAACCAAAAATTTTTGAATTAGTGCAGAAGGCGAGGCGTCTGTCTGTCTGTCCGCGTGTAAGAACGCAAGAAGGGTTGAAGGAATCGCAGGATTTGAGGTTCTCACGGCGGGGAGTACGAAGATGGCTGTCGTTTCGATTCTGCCGACGTTTCAGAGGAACTTTATGTCTTCATCATCAAGGCTTTCCTCTTCGCTTTTGAACTTAATTTCCCTCACTCCATCGTCCCATATTCTTTTATCCGTGCTACATACTACGTTTTTTCACGGACTGCAACAGCTTGAAGTTCTGAGTGAGTGATGGTTTCTTCTGCTCTCGTAAGCTGTCCCTGTGCGTCGTCTTCTGCCTTTTTAGTGTACACTAGGAGTGAATGCAAACAAACATCAAACTGGCTCTCAAATAATACAGACGTAATATGTTTTTTAGACAGTTAATAATCTCATATAAATAGCACATAATATTAAAAATGTAGAGCACCGCTTGGCAGCTTGTACCATATATATCTCGTAACAGATTTAATCAGATTCTTTTCACAGAAGTTGTGACGTACCATAATTTCCATTATGCATTTATTTAAGCATTTGATGCTGTTTATATTAAATTTTATCAATTATACTCGTTCCCTTTGGCACGCTGATTGTCTGCATTCGAAACAAAGAAACATATGAACAGAGACGGCCGTATCTGTGCTGTTTCTGTGACACGAAGTAGGACATTAAATACAATATCATTAGTAAATTTGCAAATTTACGGATTACCTTATGTTTGTGCTCTGAATGGACCAGTTTAATGTCTTTGCCTACACTAAAAATATGTGTACATTTTGTGTCATATAGCTAATTTGTTTTTACAGACAAAATATACGTCGCTGGTGGAAATTATAGGTTTAAATTTTTCAACTCGGTGGAAGTTTATGTGCCGGATAAGAACCAGTGGACGTTCGTTGCATCAATGATTTCTGGACGTACCGGTCTGTCTTGTATCGCGTTCCACGGCTGTCTGTACTCCATAGGTGAGAACTCTGGACATTCTGAGTGATGCTCCTCTATCCTTCCTACAGAACTTCCTTTTATGAAATGCTTTTCAGGTTTGCTTTGAGTGCTTGAGATTTTATGAACAGAATTTTTCTCCTGTCATTACAGAGTTAGTTTATCATTAACTTTAACACAGATTCGTGGTTTCCATTACATTCTCTACAATGAAATCTAACTAACTAACAAACAAAAGATAATCTCTTGTGGTATCTCAACTAACGTAAGCCCCATTTGTCACAACGTCCCCGTTTTAAAGGTAAATATTTTGTTCTTGTAGCAAGGAAATTTCAGTTTGCCGCCCTGTTATCCCCCAAAAAGCTGATGGTTTAAAGCAGTCCCTTCGCATTCTTTGCTTTTCTTCAATTGTTTGTGTAACGCCGTTTACAAAAGTGCAGTTTGTGTTTATTCATGGACGGTATTTTCAGTTTCATGAAGCAGAAAACAGATGTCAGGCGCAATTTCCTGAAGCTGCATGTACGGAAACAATATTGTAGCTATTTGATCCTTAATTTCGTTCCTGGTAAAAATATTAATACTGCAAAAGGCAATGACCTTTCTTCTTTCATTTACGTAGAATTTTAAGAGCGTAAAGTCCGTTGACGGTCGGAGTATGAACAAACATAAGTTGACATTGTTGATGACGTCATTTCTTGAAGACAACGAGGAATCACAAATTTTTATAATAGATAAGATAGATTTTATAGTAGAAGATGCTGTGACTTATTACGGAATGAGTGTGTGTGTGTGTGCAGGAGGATACAACGGAGAAGGAAACCTGCCCATAGCCGAAAAGTATGACCCTGCAAACGACACATGGACCGAGATCCCTGCCATGAACTTCGATTCATATAAACCCAACGCAGAAGCGATCGACGACACGATCTTTTTCGCCGAAGGATACGTAGGAAAGGATATCATTTTCGATGTCGGATGTCGATGGTTTGTTTCTTTGATTGTTCTGTTCTGTATAATCACAAACTGTTTCTTTCGAAATGGACTAGGAAGTGAATCATTTCCGTTCAAAATAACCGCTGCGCCGTGTAGTGTCGTAGAAACTGGCCGACGTTTCAGAGGTTCTTACTGCTTACTCAGGTCCTTGAATACAACATGAAAAAAGAATGGGTGTGAGGAAGGGGATAGAATGAAAGCAGGTAGGGCGATGTTGCTGTCAAGTTGAATCGTTAAATCAGAACGCTGGCCTTGTAATCCTGGGGTCTCGGGTTCGATTCCCGGCGGTGCCCGAATTTATAACTTGTGTTGGGCAAGGCCGTGGTCTAGGCAACACGGAGTTTTCCTCTGGTTTCTCCGTGGCATCCCAACAATTACTCCATTCACACACAGAAGAAGGCAATGGCAAACCACTTCTGGATCATCTGCCAAGAACGTATATGAACAGGTCCCAGTCCGAGAAAAGGATGGAAGGATCCTGTTCATATGGACCTGTCGTCAGACAGAACACTAATAATAATAATAAATCAGACATGAGCTGTAACTGCATTAATAAGAAGCTCTTTGACTAAGTTTCTTTGATCAGAGGCACTCTCTTGGGCAGGAAGTTTCTGGCGTTCAGCACATCAGCATCGCCATAATCATCGGCTTTCATCAAAGTGTTAGGCCAGTTTCAGATTTAACGACGCCTATCCGTCTCATGTTCCCATTTTTGATACAACCTCTCCAGAACTATTTTTGGTGGAACAATTTTTTTGAAAATATATTGCTAAAAGAGGGAGATATTATCATGAGCACATGTTTCAAACAAGCCATGCTTATCTCTCCAAAGCAAGTGTGTGATTAAAATATTATTCTGACCGAAGGTAATGGCTTAATGAAGTGTACGAAACGTAGTTAGCGCAGAACACATGTCATTTGACAGCGTTTTAAAATAGTCATAACCTCTCCCTCCACTTTGATGTAATAAAACGTATTACGTTATAATAGCAATTTGGCCGGGGTTCTATGCGCATGAGTGAAAGAAAGATCACGTGGGAGCTTATCTGAAATATTGTGTGGGAAACGTGCACTGAAGTCCCATTGGGGGAATTTTTGTTAAGTTTGTCTGAAAACAAAATACAAGCAAAGTCATTTTGGTGGAAGCGTTTGCCTTTAGCTTCAAGCAGTTTTCCATTCTACCCAAAGACAGAGCCAACCAACCAGCCATGGACATTTTTAGGTCAACACATTTTCCGACTCACAAAGATTACTCTCTTATACTTATTCTACACCGAAATCTCTGATATTTTAGAACCAAAAAGGAAAATTATATTTTTAAGAAAATTGATAATTTCTTTACATAAATGCACTGGCGTTCAAATTACATTTTTATTAAATTTATATTAAATAAATTATTTACGGTAGAAGACGCATTCCATCATGAGTTACATCATCTCATGTAGAACTACATATTTCCTGTAACTGTGTCCATGAAATGTGATAAAAATTGTCTTGAGTGTAGATAATTCTGATGGATGATGAAAGAGGGTTTGTTTACACTTTTAATATTTCAAATTGCAGTTGCCAAACGACAAACATGAATGTTTGTAGAGTCGGGATGTCGACTTGTGTCATCAAGAACCTACCGAATGCAAGAGATTACGCCTACAAACACAGAGACAAATTAATGGAGGAGGCACGTAAAGAAATATTGAAGTGGAAAATTCTGCAGCGTGCATTTGATTACAACCAGAACGAACACATTAATTTTAATGAATTAGTTTACGAAAATAACATAGAAACCTGGGACTTGATGTAGGAGCTACAAATAAAAATAAAAATAGAATATTGTTTGCAGCAAAGAAGGAAAAATTATTTCTCCTCGTTATTTTCTGCACAAGAAGTCCTATTAAAAATTAATTATTTTACAGACGTTAATTTTATCTAAAATATTACAATTCAGCAACACGTAGCAGATTCTCTTTGCGTATTGTTTTAAATAATTTCACTTGCGACGACATGTTTCGAGTTACGAATCCGTCTTCATGGTGTTTGGGGAAGATTAAATGTTTGGCTTCATGAACGTCATTTACAAGAACGTCATTATGAAGGCAATACACCGAGAATTTTCTATTGATTTCTGATCTACGTGCGATATTTTAAAAAAAAATTACTTTTGGCTAGTTGCCCCAATATAAAAGGTAATTTTCCCCTGTCTCTAGGGAAGTACCAACCTTTCCAAATGCCATGCTTTCAGTTAACAGATGAATTTGTTTATTTATTCACGGTATTTTGTACGGTACTTTTACGAGGTGCGATCGGAAAGTTTCAAGACTGTGTCAATAGCCGGCGAACCGGATGTAGTACGAGCCTTTGCTTTTAGGGGGTGCGGCCTACATTCATAGTGAATCAATGTGCCAGCCGGCATCATCGAATTAGCATTTGATTCTTAGTTACGGGCGTTTTGGTAGTGCATTACACCGACCCTCCTGCGAATTCGGAATGGCGTGTGCATAAAATTTTGCCAAAGACTCGCCAAAACGGCTACGGAAACCTATGAAATGCTAAAGCAAGCATTTGGGGAGTCCGCAATGGGTCGTGCACAAACTTTTGTGTAGCATTCACGTTTTAAAAATGGCCGAACCTCTGTCGATGATGACGAGCGTTCTGGACGACCATCTTCGAGCACAATGCCCGAAAATGTTACGAAGATTCGGCAGGCCATTCACGAAGATCGACGTCGTACCATCAACGACTTGTGCGACATTGTTGGGATAGGCTATGGGACCTGTCAGCTGATTCTAAAGGAAGAACTCCACATGCGACGCATCCTGTCTGAGGACCAGAAGCAGAATCGACTTCTCGTTTGTCAGGAGCTCAAAGATCTTGCAAGAACCGACCCCAACTTCCTTTCTAAGCTCCGTGTGACTTCTTCCTCTTCCCAAAGATGAAAATTCAGCTAAAGGGAAGGAGATTTGAGACGATAGAAGAGATTCAGGCAGAATCGCAGATGGTGCTTGACAGGCTGACAAAGAAAGATTTCCAGGGATGCTTCCAGGCTTGGCAGCGGCGCTGGGATCGTTGTGTTCACTCCCAGGGGAACTACTTCGAGGGTGATGGATGAATTTAATACCTGAGATAAGTGTACGGGTTTTTATAGGCGCAGTCTTGAAACTTTCCGATCGCACCTCGTAGGTGTTTTAATGAATATGTACAAAATGTTACCACAAAATACACAAAACTAGGAACTTAAACTTAGTTATGATATAGAGTAATAGGAAAATGTGACAGCTCTATTCAAATGGGTAACTCAGAGCATATTCCTTAGATAAAATCAAATACAGAATCAGCTTAACAGATCATAAGCCGGGCCTGAAAGAAGATTTTACGCCGTCTATCTGCCTGGTACCTGGACAATACCTCACCAGAATGCGCCACTATCCAAGATGTTGTTAACATAACACATTATTTATTCCCGCCCGAGACCATTGTGTTACAAGACTGCAGATTCAGAAGAACAGACTTTGAAATTAAGGAATAAGAACACAAAGCTACACTTTCGGTGCAATCTATTAACTTTAAAACATGGAAGAGAGAGATGAGATTTTTCTTTGTACCTCAAAGAAACGACGACAACCCAACCGCCATAACAGCTCGAGACTGTTTCTACGATATCACCAGAGATGTCAGTGCGAGCACAGCGCGCTCATTTCAAATCGTTTGATAGATAATTTGGGTGCCGTGATCCCCCCTTCTTATTTCCCTTGTTGTTAGACACTGAGATTCTGATCGTTTGCAACGGATATTAGAAGCAATTTTAAGCATTTGTTTCACCGCTTCACTTTTGCTGAATGTAAAATTATACACAGAATTCATATTACTTGAAAAAGAAAAAAACAATGCGAAGTGGCGTAACATATACTTAAAATGACTTAATATCGATTTTAGACAATCGGAATATCAGTGTTCTTGGGCAATGACTTCAGAAGAAATAAAGGTCCTTAGAATATTTGAAAGAAGGATGAATACAAAAATCCGTGGTCCCATAAATGAAGGAGAAGGCTGGAAAAAACTAATAAGGAGATAGAGGATGTATTATATTGTAAAATTTATAAAGCCTCTGACAGATGGGGTGGACATAAATGAAGAATGAAGAGACGTAGAGATGAGGCTGAAGAGGATTTGAAAATCATGGGAATAAGAAATTGGTAAAAAAGGGGCTAAGGACCATCAGGAACGGAGGGAAAATGCACTGAAACCAAGGTCCATGAAATGTGATAAAAATTGTCTAGAGTGTAAATAATTCTGATGGATGATGAAAGAGGGTTTGTTTTCACTTTTAATATTTCAAATTGCAGGTACCAGGCGGCAGATATGAATTTTTCTAGATACGAGATGTCGACTTGTGTTATCAAGAACCTATCGAATGCAAGAGATTACTCCTACAAACACAGAAACAAATTGTTGGAAGAAAAACGTAAAAAAATTTTGGATTTGGAAAATTCGTGGTTTACATTTGGTTACAGCCACGACGAACACATTAATTTTAAGCAAAGTGACTGAAATGTAATTTAATAAGAGTTTTTTTATACAGTCTGATATATACAGACCGTCCCAATTTATACAGCCCTTCAGTGAAGACATTTTAATAAACAAACCCTGTACATACGTCAGCATTGCATTTCTGCTTATACCCACTCATACAGCCTTAATTAGTCTGTTAGGGGCCGGAGCGGAAGAGACCTTCGCCCAGCGTACGAGGTTGTGCATAATAGCGAGTTTATCAGACATTTTAGAAAATCTGTAGTTACTTAGTTGATAGACATGATCCTGATGGCGTCCGGGGTCACTGGCCTGTAATGAATGAATCCCCTTTTCCAAATTATTCTCTCCTACGTAGTTTTCTTAAAGTAACGCCTTAGTCATTACCCAGTTCGCTCCTTATGTCTGTTTTCCACTACTGAATAATATCCCACGTGTGAATCCAAATATATAACTAACTAGATGGCTTACGGAACCCGAAGGTTCATCAACGAATTAACTAAAGCCCTCCACCTGACCCTGTCCTGGGCCAACAAAATCCAGTTTTCATCAACTCCTATCTCCCATAGATCCCGCCTGAGATTATCCTCCCATCTACGTCTAGGCGAGGTTCGTACACTCCGTTCCTTTTTTGAGTACTTGGGGTACAATTGACCGATCGATCGGGCTAAGATCACCTTACGTGCATGTAACGTGTTTAAAAGGTTTAAGATTTAGAAGTCCACGTTTTCGAGAGCAATCGGACGAGAAAATACGAAGGTACTTGGTTTATATTTTAGTAAGAGCGGTATGCGAAAGGTGTCGCCACTTGCTGAGTTTAAACGTAGAACTAGGTTATTATGTGGCTTCGTTTGCCGGCGATGGAGTGTGTGACTCTGTGTAACTTAGATTGCTGTGAAACATTACGGAGTTAGAGTGGAAGTAATCTACAGGGCTGCACGTAGGCACACATGCAATTTGAAATTTTTCGTGATTGTCTGGACGACGCACATTGGGCAAAGTCGTATTTGAGGACCTTGTAATGTGCATTAAATGTTGAGGACAACACTGGAAACAAAGATGGAGACACCAGCTGCACCGATAGGAGAAATGAACAGGTAATCAAGGCTGATATTGCGTATAACAGTACATAATGATAAAAAGTAGGGTTATGAGATCGATGGCAGAAAATACAAACAAAGTGTTTTAACCTCATAATTTGAATTGGGGAGGCCAGAGTGATAAGAATGACTGTGTATGGTAAGAGAATAGCGCCTTTAACACTAAGCTACATTAGAGTTGTGGTCCGAGAGTAACCGGTGTTAGGAGGACACAGTATTATGTACAGAGAACTCAGTTAATGATCGATATATTTAGCTTTAGTTCTGGAAGGAACTAAGTTTGTGTAACCCAGTTATTGATTGGTTGAAAGTGAAGTAGCCTAGATTAGGAATCAAGGTTTACAACAAAAATGTAAATCATGAGTGTAGTAGCTAATACTAGAAAATAAATGGTGTAGCTTCAGGAAACAATCTGTAGCGTCCAGGAAGGAATTCTCTAACAACTGTGACATATGTTTAAGCTGACGACCGCATCCTATTATGATGTTAACTTGCTTTCCCCGATCTAAGCCGCGCTACCAACACTGGTAGGACCCACCGTAATGGTTTTCAAGAAAAACAACATATAAACCATTACACGAGTATAGACAAACACATTCCTTTTTCTTTGGTGGTCAATTTAAAGACGCTGCTGGTTTTCGGTGTTCTTTAAAATGTAATTCGCAAATAAAAGCAGTTTTGTTCGCAGAACGTTAGTTATACCAACCGATTTGTGATTCATGGCGCATGCCCAAGGCACGTACTGCGGGCCTGCATGACAGACTGAAGCGCTTTGCAAACAAGAAACAGAAATATGTCACGAGTAGAAATGCGATAAATCAGATGTATTTTGTCTAATAAAGTATATAATATAGCTGACTTATGGCTAGACAGCAGGGTTTCGATTCCAGGCAAGGATAGGAATTTTCCGCGTTGTAGCGCTGTGTAGTCTGGTATTAGTTTACCAACGTTTTCGAGGTTCATGCTGCCTTCATCATCGGGATCACCGAAACGCCGTACAAATGTACGTATTTGTTGACAGTGCCTCCGTGTGTCAGCTGTTACTTTGAGCAGGAGAGCTGTCTTGGTGCCCGTTTGCAGTGTAACGTATGGTTAGAATACGCAGTCTCCATTCATCGCGACGCACAAATGTGCAGTGCCGTCTAACATCGTCTGCTTCATGCATGACATGTTTGTACACCCCGTGCCGATGCAAACGAGGCAGGGCCTGTGGAGCCCAATGGCCGATGGTCTCCCTGAAGGTTTCCTTCACGTGTAGGGCAGCTTGGTACTTTATTCTGCGATCCATCTATTGTTAGGTTAAATCAGTGCTCTTTCATTTCAAACTGACTGTAGTCTGGAACTGCGTTTTAGGTTTCAGCGTGTTCAAATCTGACGTCATTTACATAAGTCCGCTGTGCGGTGATTTCCTGACGTCACGCACAAAGGAGCCAAAGAGAGACGATTAGACCTGCATTCTGGAAGTATGCTGTAGAGTGAGGAAGTCCCTCTGTCTCCTCCCAGGAAGAAAAACATTTATCCTTCCCTTTCGTCATGAAATGTCATTAAGAACTTACGAGTAACTAGGGACATTTCTTGGTTTTCTGTAGTCCTGCATGTGAATGCTCTGTGACAACACAAAGTCCGTCCATGGATCTCCCAACCACTGTGATACGTTCTGTTGGACATTTATAGTCGTATAAGTAGAATTTGTGATTCTCACGGTAGTGAGTACGAATATGGCCGCCTTGTAGTCTGGTAAGCGATTACGAACGTTTCAAATGTCTTTGCTGTCTCCGACGAACTACAAAGTCGGAGGATGCTTATAAAAGAAAATCCAGATTAGTCTTTTTCACGCTCTGAAAATGCCAAAAATGAGATTTGTAATTATGAACGCAGAACTTTGTCGAACATAACCTTATCAGAGTGAGTATTGAAACTATCCAATATCCGACTCTAAATATCGTTTCAGTGATGTGCAGAAACACACCAGTTTATTTATAAGGATTGCAGTTTGTAACAATTGGAACAAATTCATGTCGGTCGGTAATGTAGCAGCAGACATAACCTCTTAAAGCTCGACTTATGTCTATGCGTAACATTCCCCAGAGGTTTGATTCGTGTTCAGGGGGGCTAAATGTTAATAACAAATGGGTTTGACAATGACATAGTCATTTAAGAATGAACATGACGTACAAGATGTTTCACGGTACTAAAACTGGGCTGTAACCATGTTTCTTATATGTAACTTATAGGTTAAACTCGGATGAGATGACCCACATTTTGGAAAAAAAATATAACTACTATAAATACTATAGCTGACTGCTTCCACTTCGAATTCTTCCTCTGAGGACTTTCAGGTATTGGAAATATCTTCAGAAGGATTATACGTGATGTGTTTACAATTTCATTCACTTCGCATGCGCATGATTCGTGGCTTTCTAGTTCTGCACGCTCGTCTGAAGTCGAAGGTGTATGGGGGAAGTCTGTTTCGGACTGAAGTTGCCCGGCTTCATTATTAACATGTCTTTCAGACATGAAAAATGCATGTTCCGGGATAGCTGACGGGTCAAATGGATGTATTCCTGTGGCTTTAAACCCTGTTACGCCGTCACCAGTGGTTCTGATCTTCCCCAAGTTTTAGCAAGAAGTTGTCCGAATTGCAGTCTGGTTATTTTTCGCTGTCCGTTGGACGTCATCCAATTCCAAGCAGCTCTGAATGTAAGACAACTACATGGTAACGAAGTAGACAGACGGACGTGACCTCCAGGTAAGGCGTTAATTCCTTTTCGCAGTTCCTACACAGTTAACACAGAGAGGTGCAGGGCAACTCATCCGCAATAATGTGGGGCATCTCACCCAAAGTGTCAGGTGGGAGGCCCCAGTTGATATCGCCAAGAAAATGGTAAACTGTGAGAAAGGAACATGTAACTTATTCACTTGCCTTCGCTTTCACTAACTGACTTCACGAACGGGAAAATGTTCACCCTCGGCAATGACAGGTAACAGATATAAGTTTGTATTCTGCTTGAAATATGCAAA
Organism: Zootermopsis nevadensis; assembly: GCF_977971745.1. Taxonomy (NCBI): domain Eukaryota; kingdom Metazoa; phylum Arthropoda; class Insecta; order Blattodea; family Termopsidae; genus Zootermopsis; species Zootermopsis nevadensis. The sequence continues at coordinate 4,273,847 of NW_028259153.1, read as the reverse complement.
AGAACAATTGCATAACTACTTCCTCCAGGCAACAGCAACACACTGAATGCCATAATGAGCTACAATGGCTTCTCCCGCGCATAGACTTTGATATATCGAAACCGGGGCATCTCTACCGATGGGGCGTCACACCTGACTTTACCCTACACGATAATTCAAAGTGTTATGATTTTTGTTTCTTTTGCAAAAGTAAAGAACTCTGGTTACGTTTCCATAATTTGTGTGTTAGAATGCCTGAGTGATCACTTGCAATTTTACATATTAGAAATGCTTTAGGGTCAATTACAAGTTGAGGATATAAATTACAGAGTTTATTGGACCTGTAGTGTTATGACAAACCACAAAAATAATGTCAGAATTGATGTTCTTTTCAGTGCTGCCTTGGAAGGACCTAGACCTTCTGTCATCGCTATTGTGTACTCCTCAAGGAAATTCTTTCGAACTTCTGATATCCTGTCAATCCTAAGATATGGCCCTGTCTCTGTACGCACTGGAGGCCAAGATGGTACATAATCAGCTGGTGCAGGATCACTGGAAACAGAAAAGAAGTCATTATAATTTATCAGTAAGTTATCTACTGATATATAATGTTAAGCTTTCACGGCGGCTTTCATTAATAAGGTCTTCTCGGGTTATCAGCCGTGTTAGTTGGTGATCGGTCGCCGACGTTTCGAGGGCCATCCCTGTCCTCATTTTCAAGGGTGTTGAATGTGTGGCTCGGAGAGTGCCCAATTTAATACACCAACTCCTGGTGCAATCAACGTCCAGTGAGGTGTTACATAAGTATGTTTTCTTTGCCACTGATGATGACCTCTTGAAGTCGAAACATGTTTGACATTAGCGTCCTTCAAAGTGTAAACAGTTTTGTCTGTCTGCATATTTTATACTTCATTTTAAAATTTTAAATTTATATCAAGACAACATTGATGAATTATGTATCTCTTTGAAATTATAATTATGAAATTACACCATCTATCTTACGCACTTATAAATTTACCTTTCAAGAGATTCATTTTTGTTATATGCCAATCAGTTGGACAGTGGCCCTTATAAATAAACTCTAAATTATAAATGTAAGACTTGAGGTTCATCGCCCTGATGACGGAGGCAGTATGACCTCTGAAACGTTTGGTAAACATCGACCAGACTACACAGCGCAACAACCCAGAAGACAGAAATCTTCATACTCATCGCCCTGATGACGGAGGCAGTATGACCTCTGAAATGTTGGTTAACATCGACCAGACTATACAGTGCAACAACCCAGAAGACTGATATCTTCATCTCTAAATTATAAACTTATAATTGGGTCAATAAAAGAATTCCATTGCATCTAAGGAAATAGTTTCGTAGCAGGTTTACAATCTGATTGAGAATGTGAATAAAATAAAAAATTAATATGAAATTAGAGTGATAGTAAACTTTTAAACCTGTCAGAAATGCCGCACTAATTTTTATTCCAAAATCTCGTCACAGTCGAGCGCCCATCACAGTATTATCACTAATCAGTAGAGATAAAAGACAACCGGATTCAAAGAAGGAAAGTTCGTACTTGTGCTGTTTATATTCTCCATCTTATTCAGTGTTGTCTACATCAATTTTGGGTTAAACTAAAATTACTTTTAATTATTTACTTTCTGCTGTATTAAAAAGCTGCTAATTAACTTCATAATCCTTGAACCTCATACATTCTGAAATAAAGGAAGGCACTAAAAAATGTACATACGTGTATGTGGCAAAATTAGTCCACAGATCTACCATTGTACGTGAGATGACTCTATCTTCTTTGTTGAGTACAGCGTCAGGCTGTGGAAACAGGTAGATTAGGTCATCAGAGTGAGCCACGCCTGCTGACAAATAAACATGGGATTAAAAGTATATTTATTTAATGGTAGCTGACTTTAAAATAAATATGTAACGAAGGCAAGCATTACTAAGTTAAGCTAACCCTGAGTTAGCAGTGTGTCATGGAAACGTGAAGTTGCGGCTGAATATTTTCTCAAATCTTGATTTGAATGTTAGTTTTCGTCACAATCTGATCATATATCTGATATGATGTTATTGCACAGATAACGTAGGTTACCTAATTATTTACTTAGCACTTTTTACTAATGTTAATATTCCAGCATGTATTTTGATTACTAAATCCAATGAATAATTGATTAAGAGGGTTAGCAACTGAATTCTTCTTCAAGGTGTCAAGCATTGGCTTTCTAGAAAATTTTTAGGTTTCAAAGCCTAATTTAGAGATCTGAAGAGTCTCTTCGGATAGAAGGAAAGCCAGCCAATCACAAGACATTTTTAAACACAGAAAACATTGGCAGAGTGAGATTCCAATCCGTGAACCCAGTTTTTGAGTGGCCAAACTCTGTACCATGCATCCACTGTTACTGGAAAACTAAATATGAAACTAATCCTACTGATAAATGTTCAACGCTGCTGGCAACATTATCCCGTCACTGAGCACTATTCCAGGCCAAGTAATTCCATTCAACGTTACCAAACACTATTTACCTATCTTAGAACCTTGCATACCATACAGTGTATTGATATGTAAAATCATGCTTACAAACAAAACTGATGATGACCTCTTGAAGTCGAAACGCGTTTGGCACAAAGTGTTATTTAATGTGTAAACAGTTTTGTTTGTATGCACAATTTTATATTCCAGTTTACCTATGTTTAAGTTTAAAATGTTTTTCCTGTCATTGCCCTCCCATGAGATTTCATTACCACAATAACTTATAACTGTAGCGGTTAAAATCCGTTTACATTTCTATTACTACACTTTCACTGTAAAAATAAATAAATATTTTATAAAAATATCTCAATAACATCTTCAATGTCATGCTCATGTCAAAGTCTTCTGAAGAATTCTTCTGAATCTGACATCCTTGTGCATGTTTTGAAGAAATTTTCCTTATGATGGACATTTAACCTGGCACCCATTTTCCGTTATGGAATACCACAACTTAACCACTGTTCACCATGACTCTTATTTTGTAGTTAATTTCCATGTTTTGGAGAGAATTTCTGCCAATTGGCGCAGAATTAATCTAATATCAGTTTCCACTAAACGCACCTCCAGGAAAAGGATAATCAGTGTCTTCTCCATAGCCAAACTTGGTATGTTCCCCATAGTAGTTGAAAGAGTAAAGATAACTGGGCTGTTGCCGCGAGTTCTCCAGCACTGACCGAAATGTTGCAGCCTTCAGCAATGCAACACCACAGATCTGCGGAATATATGAATAACACAACTTTTGGTTACTGACTGTTATAACTTATTATTTTTAGAGGCATGATGTGTATGTATGGGAGATATAAGTCCACAGATCATTTAGGCTGAATTAGCGCAATCTGAGTGACATATTAAAATGGCTCTTACAGACGTACTACTGTATACAAAGTGTTTTCTTAATCATAGTGCTCCAGTGTAGGGTAAAATAGTGGATCTTTACAAAATCTATAATAAAATTTTGGGTTTCATAAAGCATGGAATTTCTTCATCAGATACTAGTCATCTGAGGAGAAGTATGTACTGCGGAGTTAGTTTATTAATTTATTAATTGATATAAGTTCTGTAGTTCTGAATGTGATTAGAAATAATTATTTATGGTGCCCTGGACAGAGGAGAATGTGGTTACAATCTACCAGTACTTTAGAGCAGGTGATCAGCGACCTCTTCTGCACTGGGAGGATGTATTCAACATCTGACCTCCTAATGTACGCCACATTACTAGGAGATAAGAAAATGAGATAAAAGGTGCATGGGTATATTTATTATATGTACATAATTATATTTATTTGAAATCATTACAGTTTAAACATTTTATTTTGGCACAAACTGTTTATAACCATAATATTTTTAAGAGATAAAAACTGAAAGAAACATTAAAAGTCCAATTACCTTTTTTTAAAGTAAAAGACACTTAAAATTTTATACTGTGGTTTTTAAAATCTGCCTAGTGAAATTTCTGAGGCTTGATGTTGCTGGCTAATTCTTGGATTCTTGAAAGATGATGGGGTATGCAGCACCAGTCACTGTCCCTACAAAGAGGAATGGTCCCACAATACCTCTCTGTGACATCACACCAGAATGGAAGTCCTGGTTGACTTGAACGTTCAGATTTTTACAAGACCAGTATACACAATTATGTCACCTCATCAGTCCAAACAGTCTTCCCCCAGAAACTTTACATTCTCACCCACGTTCCTCTGAAACCATTCATAAAAGTCAAGACTGCAGTGAAGATTGTCTTCAATCACTGCATGCAGTAACCTTGGCACGTAGCATTTCCACTTCACTATTTTGAGAATCCGGTGTATGCTTGACTCAGAAATCCCAATCTCAATAGAGATTATTTAGGTGAACATATGAACTGCTGTAGCACCATAGCAGAAGTGTCTTCGGTTGTCATGCATGATCCTCCTCCATATTGTTGCTTACACGTGTCATTCACAGTGCTCTACATTTATAATTTGTCTTGAATTCTTGTAACTTTAAATCATGTTGGAGGCATAGTTTCAAGTTCACATGTTCACCATCTTTCACTTCAAGTACATTCTCAAATTTTTGGTACTGATTCAAAATTAATTTGTGTTGTCCGAAATTCAGTCATTCCTCTGTCATTTTGAAAATGTGAATCATGTTAAAAGATTTGTGGTGCCATTTCTTAAGCGCAGACCACATTAGGTTCCCCTTGTAAACACACATGAAGATCGATAAAAAGGATAATATTTTGAACTATAATGCGTATATATATGTTTTTGGGACATTCTGTAGGTGGCAGTGTGTAATAACCACTGAAAGGCATGACAGAGACATTGAAATGACAGAAAATAAAATATAAGGGGAAAGCCTGAGATAGGCCAAGACTATGGGATGAAGTCTGATGGATAATGCCCTGAAGTAAGCATTTTGACTAAAGGCTTGGTTGGTAAGAATTAGGGGTGGCAAGCCTGGTAGGGGGGTAATTTGGTTGAAAAGCCTGGAAATGTTCCTAGAAAATGCAAGTCTGGATGTGGTTTAGCACCATGGTTGCCCAATTCCCTTGGGTTAAAATCCCAGGGGTTGCAACCCCAGGTTGGTCTGAAATGGGGCAGTACAGAGGTGTCCAAGCTAAGTGGTGGCAAAGCCGTGGTTTGGTAGGTTAAGGGGGATAAGCTCTGAGAATATCAAATGTAGAAAGTCAAGTTGTGGGAAGCAAGCGTGGTGACGTAAGATCTGTGAGCTAAAGACCATGGGTTTTGCCTTGTTAGAAGCAAGTTTGGAGCATCCTCAGTAGGTGCAAGCCCCTGAGGTGGTCTAGCTCCTTGGCTGACCAAGACTCTGTGTGGCAGGCAGGGTATGAAAATACCTGGACTGTTTAATCTGGCGAAGTGTTGATCTCCGAGCCCAGTGAGAGGGAAAGGCATACGACAGAATACTTGGCTTGACAACGCCTTGGTGGCAGGTTACAAGCCCATAGGTGAATTGACCTTATAGAAGGCCAACTTGTAACAAACTTTGGAAGTGGATAAACTGGGGTAAAGCCAAGGGGAAGGGCAAGGCCCTTGTGGGCAAAGTGCTGAAGGCATGCATTGACTAATTAAGCAAAGGCGTGGCGAGAAAGATCCTTATCAGGACAAACCCTGGGTCAGATGCCCCATCAGGGTAAGAATTATGGGAGTGAAAGCCCCTAGTATTGCTTCACACGTTCAGGAAGCCCTTTGGGGTTGCATAGTTCGAAGGGGGCATACTCAGTGGGGACATCTGAAAGATGTGACAGACAGACAGACATGGACATGCATAAGACATTCTTGGCTTGAGCTAAAGCATAAAGAACATCAAAGTAGAATAAGATTGGAAATCAGTACTCTTTGGAGTACACTGACATGCCAAAGGTATTCTTCATGCCACATCACAACATCATCGTTGCGCTGTGATCTGATGTCACTGTTGAATATGTTTGAACACTAGCCGGGATAGCTCAGTCAGTATAGTGACTAGCTACGGGCTGGATGGCCGGGGTTCGATCCCCGACGGGGGCAGAGGATTTTTCCTCTAGCCTCTGCGTCCAGACCGGCTCTGGGGCCCACCCAGCCTCCTCTACAATGGGTACCGGGGTCCTTTCCCGGGGGTAAAGCCGGCCGGGGCGTGATGCTGACCACTCACCCCCATCTAGTGCCGAGGTCAAGGAAGAGAGGAGCTATACCTCCACTCACCCCAAACGCCTACATGGCGTATAGTGGGACAAACTTTACTTTACTTTACTTCCCACTGTTGCACAATGACCCCTGGTAATATGGGTTGCCTGTGTCTTAAGAAAAAATGTGATAGACTGGACACTATGGTGTTCTTCATTCATGCTAGAGCATGAAGAATAGTAATAATCATAGTAGTAACAATGTTAAAATATTGTGTAATGTACTAACAGGACAAATAACTGTGCGGAATTATAGAACTGAATATCAGTGATGTTAACTGAATATTAAAATCATTCTGACCTTTTCTGGTTATAAGGGCAAACAATAGCATCTTCTTGTTGGATGCCCAAGTATCTTCTCCACGTTGCTTTATATTGATAGAAAATGATATATGTTATTTCCAGTTCTTCATTATATCCTAATCCTGAATCTAATGACTGCTCTGAAGAAACACATTTCTCCCATATCTAGTCTTACCTTTGTCCTTCAATTAACTTCCAACATTTAAATTCATTTAAAATCACTTAAAATGTTATGCAAGTTTGATAAGGGGTTTATCTTCTTATGTAATGTGAATTTTATAGCTTCATAGGACTGTTCAAATCTATTTTGTATATTAAGATTGTATCCTAATATAATTACTAGAAACATGATTTTGCCTGCATCAAGGGTGTACAAATATTGACATGTTGCATTCTGGAAATGGGCTCACTGACATACATCCAAGTGCCATGAAGTGTGGACCTGCAGTTGAGAACCCCTACTGTGATACTCTATAAAAACATAGTGATCCAGTTTTGGAGAGATCTGCTTCTGCTGCCAACATATGCAGGAATAGAAATAACAGACTAACCACAATCCTTTTGTAAACTTTGTCACTGTTCCCTGTCGAGTGTGACATCATACTTACGTCAATGAGTCCAGGTGTCATGGCTTTGAAGTCGCCTATTTTATCAGGGTGGAAGTATTTCTCATTTAGAAGGTCTGACACCATGCCAGTTGGGTCTTCAATTCCTACAAGAGTAAATGTAAATGCTAATGAAGGACGGAATGCCAGAAGTTAAGATTTCAGGCATTCTGTTCTTCAAACTTTTATTGAGACCTGTTACAGAGCAGGATGTGGTGCAAAACTTATAATCTTGCATAACATACTGTTAATCCATTTATACTTTCCAAATTTACATTTTTAAACATTTATTTCTCAAGCTCAAATGCAATGCCATGATCTGATATGTAATATGGCATAACATAAGACAATGATATAACATTATATAATATAATTTAGTATAATATATGATATAACAACATAAAATAACATCATTAAATATGAATAATATCATAATTTTAAGAAAATGCAATCTATCATTGCAGGAGAATTTTATTTAGGTGTGTCCAGGTAAAAGAAAACATGATTTTTCAGAGGCTGAGTATGTTTTCAAATTCATATAAGAAAAGGAAGGTAACTGCTCTGATATTGAAGGCAGCCAGCCCCCAAAACATTATTCTTTCTATCCAAACAATGAACAAAACAAGAAAGGAAGTATATAAGACTTGAGGCTTTTGTGGCGACTAAATGCAATAAAATCTTCTCGGGTGACCTGATTCCATTTTGATGTGGCTTGTTGGTGAAGAATATTTTATTGCTTAAAGGACGTATTTACAAACAATAATGATATCGAATATTCATCGCCCTGATGACGGAGGCAGTATGACCTCTGAAACGTTGGTTAACATCGACCAGATTACACAGCGCAACAACCCAGAAGACGGAAATCTTCATACTCTGATGACGGAGGCAGTATGACCTCTGAAACGTTGGTGGACATCTTCCAGACTACACAGTGCAACAACCCAGAAGACGGAAATCTTCATACTCTGATGACGGAGGCAGTATGACCTCTGAAACGTTGGTTAACATCGACCAGACTACACAGCGCAACAACCCAGAAGACAGAAATCTTCATACTCTGATGACGGAGGCAGTATGACCTCGTTGGTTAACATCGACCAGACTACACAGCGCAACAACCCAGAAGACGGAAATCTTCATACTCTGATGACGGAGGCAGTATGACCTCTGAAACGTTGGTTAACATCGACCAGACTACACAGCGCAACAACCCAGAAGACAGAAATCTTCATACTCTGATGACGGAGGCAGTATGACCTCTGAAACGTTGGTTAACATCGACCAGACTACACAGCGCAACAACCCAGAACACGGAAATCTTCATACTCATCGCCCTGATGACGGAGGCAGTATGACCTCTGAAACGTTGGTTAACATCGACCAGACTACACAGCGCAACAACCCAGAAGACAGAAATCTTCATACTCTGATGACGGAGGCAGTATGACCTCTGAAACGTTGGTAAACATCGACCAGACTACACAGCGCAACAACCCAGAAGACAGAAATCTTCATTTTCTGAAGACGGAGGCAGTATGACCTTTGAAACGTTGGTTTACATCTTCCAGACTACACAGTGCAACAACCCAGAAGACAGAAATCTTCATACTCATTGCCCTGATGATGGAGGCAGTATGACCTCTGAAACGTTGGTTAACATCGACCAGACTACACAGCGCAACAACCCAGAAGACGGAAATCTTCATACTCACCGCTGTGAGAACCTCAAATCCTAAATAATGATATCATATCACACTTATTTAATAGTGGCTTATCTGTATTCATGGTTTCCTTAATACAGGCGAAAGACTATTTCAAAACCAGTTTGCCAAGTAATTTTGAGTAAAAAAAAAATATTTATGCAACATTGGTCCTATTTCCAACCATTGTGGAGCTACAAATATGTACTTTAACAGCAGCACTAATCAAGAAATTGCTTACCTGAATAAGCATTACAAAAATGATTGGATTATTCATTGTAATCCATTAACTGGGCTGCCAAGATCTCTGTACTTAACTCTGCCTGATTTCTTTTTATGGGTTCTAATTAAAGAGATGGCCTACAGGACTGAAGATGCTAAGAATGCTAGACCAGTGTTTCTCAAACTTCTAACTCATGTCCCACTCGGACATAACCACAAGTTATCAGTACTTTCTTTCATACATTCAAAATTAAAGGTTTTAAAATTAATAATATAGAATCATCAAGTTGCTACACTTAAAAGTATCTCTTAAAAAGATGAGAGGAATAGTCTATCTTGGTATAACTAAAAACAAAAATAATGTGATTACCTTGTTAACGAGAAGGGTGTGCCTGCCTTTCTTCATAAAGCAGCTTCAAATCATTCATTCATCCATTATGATGTTTGGATATAACAACTGAATCGATAACGAAGCACAGTAACTCCTAATTTGATTCAACAACACTTAATTTACTAAGAAAGTAGCAGTAAGAATTACTACAATCCGCAGTGTTGTCACATTTCACGGACTACTATGACCGACCTTTTGGGTTGGAAACTCATGAAATCAGACCAAGTTTACAAAGGAAGGGGACAAATGGGTGTGTCAGTGACCAGAATAGAAGATTAACCCTCTTACTTCTGAAAAAAAAAGAAGTAATTTGATATTTTTCTTAAAAACCGGAATGGCGGGACAGGACAGAACAAACTCTTCCTAAACTCTGCTAACAAACACAATCAAATGAGAGGTGAAATCCATTGGAGGTAATGAATTATTTTCTCAAGCAGGAACTAGGATTGAGAAAACTGTATTTCAACTTATCTTGTGAATAAAAATATGTATTACCAAGGTAGGCAGGAGGGTTTGCAATTGAATGGGACACATCAGCTATTGGCATATGCTGATGATGTTAATTTATTGCGGGACGATATAAATACAATAAAGAGGAACACAGAAGTTTTACTAGAGGCTAGTAGACAGGTGGGGCTGGAAGTAAATTCATAAAAAACTAAGTACATGTTAGTATCTCGTCATCAGCAGACAGGCGGGCAAAATTATCTTAGGGTGGCTAATAAGTCCTTTGAAAGGGTTACAAAGTTCAAATATCAGGGAACAACAATAACAAATGAAAATGACACTCATGAGGAAGTTTGGAGGAGATTAAATTCTGGAAATGCTTGCTACTTCTCAGTTCAAAATATTTTGTCTTCCCGTCTGATTTCTAAGAACCTGAAAATTAAAGTATACAAAACAATAATCTTGCCTGTTGTTTTGTATGGGTGCGAAACATGGTCTCTCACTCAGAGGGAGGAACACGGTTTGCAGGTGTTTGAGAATCGGGTGTTGAGGAGGATATTTGGGCCTAAGAGGGAAGACGATGGGGCGTGGAGAAAACTGCACAATGACTAGCTTAAAATCTGTACTGCTCCCCCAGTATTGTGAGGGTGATTAAGTCGAGAAAGTGAGATGGGCGGGACATGTAGCGCGCATGGATGGGACAAGAGGTTTGCACCGGGTACTGGTTGGGAAACCTGAAGGGAAGAGACCGCTGGGGAGACCTAGACGTAGATGGGAGGATAATGTCAGGCGGGATCTATGGGAGATAGGAGTTGAAGGAAACTGGATTTTGTTGGCCCAGGACAGGGTCCAGTGGAGGGCTTTGGTTAATTCGGTGATCAACCTTCGAGTTCGGTAAGCCATCTAGTTAGTTAGTTATTACCATATTTCGCCCCCATTTAAAATTTCTTCATACCCCACTGGTGGAGCAAGCCCCAAAATTTGAGAAACGCTATGCAAAACTACCCATGATATCAGGTCACCTGTACGAACTGCTGAGAGGGAATGCCATGAACAAAGTTCAAACTGGGGAAGCAGCCTGCTGATTTGTTTGAAATAAGACTTTGCACTTCTGTTTACTTACCACTGAATTTCAAAGTTGCTCTAGTCAGGTTGTGCTTCAAGTAGTCCTTGTCGTGTAGGAGATTGTAATGTCGCAGAATCATGTCATATATATCTGTAAAGAAACATGTATTTTAGATTAATGAAACTTTACAAGTTACCCGAGTTCCTCCTATAGTGTTATGTAATGATAGTACCAAAATCCATGTATGGAAGTGAAACATGGAAGAAAATATGAGACAAACATACAGGCAGCAGGGATGGAATATCTTCTTGAAGTAGCTGAATATGCACATACAGATCATCTACAGAACATAAAGATTAAGAAAATATTTAATGTTTTATATTAAATAAAAAAAATCATAAATAACTGGTTGCAGCATCTGTGAAGAATACAAAGATGACCGTTGAGTATCTAAACAAGCTTGGCAATAACATCTGTGAGGAAACAGAAGCCTTGGAAGACAAACAAAGAAATGTAAGATTTGAGGTTTTCACAGCGGTGAGTATGAAGATTTCTGTCTTCTGGGTTGTTGCGCTGTGTAGACTGGTCGATGTTAATCAACGTTTCAGAGGTCATACTGCCTCCGTCATCAGGGCGGTGAGTATGAAGATTTCTGTCTTCTTGGTTGTTGCTCTGTGTAGTCTGGTCGATGTTAACCAATGTTTCAGAGGTCATACTGCCTCCGTCATCAGGGCGGTGAGTATGAAGATTTCTGTCTTCTTGGTTGTTGCTCTGTGTAGTCTGGTAGATGTTTACCAACGTTTCAGAGGTCATACTGCCTCCGTCATCAGGGCGATGAGTATGAAGATTTCTGTCTTCTGGGTTGTTGCGCTGTGTAGTCTGGTCGATGTTTACCAACGTTTCAGAGGTCATACTGCCTCCATCATCAGGGCGATGAGTATGAAGATTTCTGTCTTCTGGGTTGTTGCGCTGTGTAGACTGGTCGATGTTAACCAACGTTTCATCGCCCTGATGATGGAGGCAGTATGACCTCTGAAACGTTGGTTAACATCGACCAGTCTACACAGCGCAACAACCCCGAAGACAGAAATCTTCATACTCATCGCCCTGATGATGGAGGCAGTATGACCTCTGAAACGTTGGTTAACATCGACCAGTCTACACAGCGCAACAACCCCGAAGACAGAAATATTCATACTCATCGCCCTGATGATGGAGGCAGTATGACCTCTGAAACGTTGGTAAACATCGACCAGACTACACAGCACAACAACCCAGAAGACAGAAATCTTCATACTCATCGCCCTGATGATGGAGGCAGTATGACCTTGAAACGTTGGTTAACATCGACCAGACTACACAGCACAACAACCCAGAAGACAGAAATCTTCATACTCATCGCCCTGATGATGGAGGCAGTATGACCTCTGAAACGTTGGTAAACATCGACCAGACTACACATCGCAACAACCCCGAAGACAGAAATCTTCAAATGATATTCATGAGCCACAATGGAGCAAAATGAATCAAGACTATATATAGCTGATGTTGATGATTATGATGATTTCAAGTCTTTGATGTTCATTGAATACCATCACATCCAAAAAACCAGTTTTCTCCTACACATTTAGTGAAATGAAAGAAAATTGAGTTAGGGATGTTGTGGTATTTCGTAATTATTTCTACTTTATTAATTTACTCTTTGTGCTTCTTGTCTTGCATTGTCCTTCATTCTTTACTCTTTAGCATAAGTGGGCTTATCCATGTCTTTCTCCCCCATCTTATAACTGTAATGATCCTGGGAGGTCGTATCGTATAATGGCTGATTGTAATTTCATCCATTTTGTATGGTGGTTATGCCATTACAGGCTAATATAAACAGGGGCAAACTCGACATCAGGGAACTGCAGAAGGCCACCATGAGAACTTCATACATCATCCGAAAGACGCTTTCATAAAATAAAATTATATACTACATGTAGCACGTGCTAAAAACAATGTATCCCGGAAATAGCTGCTGCCTTATGTACCTTACGGACAAGGTCTGTCTCGGGTACATGAAAGTACAAACCCCATAAAGTGGTGAATAGATGGGATAATAATAATAAAAGTAATGATAGTCTTATCCAAAGAAATGCAATAATTGAATTATTTTGAGTGCTCAGTAATTAACTTGCCTCAACAGAGGAGACCTCTTCGGAGTACACTAACTTTCAAAGATGTTGTTTACTTCACGTCATAGGCAATGATGTCGGAAGGATGGGCCTTCAAGGGGTTCTTCACTTACAGTATAGCATAATAATTTCTAGTAATAATATAAACATATTTATACCTAAATTGTTGAAACCTGGGATATTTCAGTCACTCTTGTAACTGATAACAAGCTGGACTTCTAGGTTTCTGTTCATGATTTATCACCACTACATCCAGACCATCCATTCTTCCACATCTGGGTCCCACATAGCCATATACGCAGAGTATGAAACTGACCACTTACCTCTATTGAGTGGTGAGGTTAAGAATGGTTAGATATTTCCAATCTCCATAAGTCTTCAAGGCATAGCGCTTAATTAAGCATAGAAACAAATTTCGATTTATAATTATCACATTCTGCACATTCTTGTATATGTGGTACTGACCACTAGATCTTCTAGAAAGGTCAGTTCTAATGAAACTTCTCTCTTAACTTACTTCCCAAGATGAAACTTCCCTCGTGGCGTGTAACTCCTCCGAGGAGAGGAACATGCATGAACCGGCCCTCCTGGATGCTCTTGAGTGGAGGCTCCACTAGAAACTTTTGACTCCCTGCTATTTGTATCACAGGATGGTTGCCACCCGTACCCCTTCCTCCTGCTGCAATATCATCAATCTGTTCAGAGAAAAGTACAAAATCTGTGTCGTTTCACACCGCAACATTGGAAGACATATCTGACTGATTTACTGGTGCCAGGGTAAAGATGTATAAGTCCCAAATTACAGAAAAATAAAATATTTGGAGAGTTCTATCACAAATCATATTTGTTGATTAAAAATATGAGGAAATGTGATATGATTTCCAGTTTACACAAGAATGTGAGAGTGAACTTACAGTTTTGCTAAATTACAAGAGTTACGCAATATAGTCTGTAAAGTAGTAATAATGCTTTGGTTTCTGCCTCCATCATCAGGGTGATGAGTGACTCATCGCCCTGATGACGGAGGCAGTATGACCTCTGAAACGTTGGTTAACATCGACCAGACTACACAGCGCAACAACCCAGAAGACAGAAATCTTCATACTCTGATGACGGAGGCAGTATGACCTCTGAAACGTTGGTTAACATCGACCAGACTACACAGCGCAACAACCCAGAAGACAGAAATCTTCATACTCTGATGACGGAGGCAGTATGAACTCTGAAACGTTGGTTAACATCGACCAGACTACACAGCGCAACAACCCAGAAGACAGAAATCTTCATACTCTGATGACGGAGGCAGTATGACCTCTGAAACGTTGGTAAACATCTACCAGTCTACACAGCGCAACAACCCAGAAGACAGAAATCTTCATACTCTGATGACAGAGGCAATATGACCTCCGAAACGTTGGTAAACATCGACCAGACTACACAGCTCAACAACCCAGAAGACAGAAATCTTCATACTCTGATGATGGAGGCAGTATGACCTCTGAAACGTTGGTAAACATCTACCAGACTACACAGCGCAACAACCCAGAAGACAGAAATCTTCATACTCATCGCCCTGATGACGGAGGCAGTATGACCTCTGAAACGTTGGTAAACATCTACCAGACTACACAGCGCAACAACCCAGAAGACAGAAATCTTCATACTCATCGCCCTGATGACGGAGGCAGTATGACCTCTGAAACGTTGGTAAACATCTACCAGACTACACAGCGCAACAACCCAGAAGACAGAAATCTTCATACTCTGATGACGGAGGCAGTATGACCTCTGAAACGTTGGTAAACATCTACCAGACTACACAGCGCAACAACCCAGAAGACAGAAATCTTCATACTCATCGCCCTGATGACGGAGGCAGTATGACCTCTGAAACGTTGGTAAACATCTACCAGACTACACAGCGCAACAACCCAGAAGACAGAAATCTTCATACTCATCGCCCTGATGACGGAGGCAGTATGACCTCTGAAACGTTGGTTAACATCGACCTGACTACACAGCGCAATAACCCAGAAGACAGAAATCTTCATACTCTGATGACGGAGGCAGTATGACCTCTGAAACGTTGGTTAACATCGACCTGACTACACAGCGCAATAACCCAGAAGACAGAAATCTTCATACTCTGATGACGGAGGCAGTATGACCTCTGAAACGTTGGTTAATATCGACCAGACTACACAGTGCAACAACCCAGAAGACAGAAACCTTCATACTCTGATGACGTAGGCAGTATGACCTCCGAAACGTTGGTTAACATCGACCAGACTACACAGCGCAACAACGCAGAAGATGGTTATCTTTGGAATCACTGCTGTGAAAACCTCAAATCCTATTTAGGCTAACTCATGCACCCACACCAAGTCATTTGTATGGAAAGAACTTAGGCATCATCTATAACTGTAATATTTAACACCTTATAATACTATTTTGTGAAGCGTACAAATTATGCGACTCTTTAATTAAACAGTTATTTGCAGTCGCCTGCTACTTCCTATGATAAGAATTTCTAGTGAGTCATAGTGCTTCGCTAAATTTGGTTTTTTATAGTATAGCTGAGGCAATTTTGTTTCTTATTGTTGCAGAGTTCCATAGTACTTTCAAAGTTACCAGGAATTTGGAGTGTGCTATAAGCAGGTCCTGTGCTGAGATCTGTCTGAGGCAGACTGCCAGGTCTTGGAGGTCAGTGTGGTTGCAGTTAGCGAGCCGCGCAATGGCCACTGCACTCTTCGCTGGATTACGGTCCATGACCCACGTACCCAGCGCAGAACCACTCTGAATGATGATCTTCCCAAACAAGCCTGTGAGGAATAGTTACGAGGAAAATGAAAATTTAGAAAGATGCAAGTTTGTACAATAGGCTACGTAACATTCTGAAATGGTACAGACAATACTGATTTCTTGTTGTGGCCTAAAATCAAATATGGCTGACAAATAACAATGTAAAATGTCTTCTGCTAAATTTTGCTGACATGTGTTTGTTCAGAAACAAGCTCTTTAGGTCTGATAGATGGCCTGATTGTCCACTGGATATTTTGAACGTAAAAGGTAATACCTGATTTCTTTTTAAAACTTAGTTTTATCTTTCAAGCTACTTTTTGGTATTTTAAGTATCATCTTTCCAAGAAGTTACCCCGAGTAGAAGCCTGTACAAATTTTTGAACTTAAAACAATTACAATGTAGTGTTTTAAGCCCTTTGTCTAACCACAAATTGGAGAATTATGCTTTTTCAGATGTGGCGACTGTTTATTGAATATATTCGCAGTTACTCTTTTTATCTGGAGGAATCAGCAATAACTGAACAATAATTAATTTAATTTATTTACATGTTTAATAACAGCCAGATAATGCCAATTACATCTAGCAGTAAACAACAGTAATGTAAAAAAATACTACAATTTAAAAATTACTTTAAAATCAAGAATTAACATTAAGTAACAAATAAAACATAATCAGGATGTACAATATGAGATTTCCATTATAAAATTCAATCCAATCCATTTACGTACTTGACAGAAGCTTAAAATAATAATAATAACAATAAGAAAGTGAAGCTGAAGCTAGTGCCAGAATTTCTTTAAAAAAAATTAAACAGTTCAGAGAGAAAAGTTGTACTGTTGGGTTAAGGTTAGAGACACAAGAGAGAAACAGAAATTACAATTTTGGCATCTCAGAATCAGGCAATCAGCACAAACTACTTCAAGAAAAAGAATGTCGAAAGATGAAATTGAAAGCAGATGTCGACTATGTAAAGATTACGAAGGAACTATTGACCGACTTACGTCAGGATATCCGATTATGGCGAAGACATGATAAAGACTGCACACATCTACATTACTTAATATGCAAAACATTAGGAAGTTAAACAACAGAAAACTCATACTCATGCACACCTGAGCCAGTATGAGAATATGAAGATACAACAGTATATGGACTCAATGAATACAAACAGATAAGAGAGGTTGGTTGTGGCAAGTAGGCCTGACATAGTAATTAAAAATAAGGAAAATAAAATTTGCTTACTGATTGTAAAAAAGGATTATATTTGAAATAGGTCCCGCGCCGTAGCCGCGCGGTCTGAGGCATCATGCTTCGGACCGGCGATACGGAATGCGCGCTGGTTCGAGTCTCGGGGAAAGAAATTTCCTCATGAGATTTCGGTGCCGGTGCCGAGCCAGCATCGTGAGGAAATTGGGGAGCTACGATCAGTAGCGTAATCCGGTCATGAAAACTAGCAATGGCTGGGGGTTCGTCGTGCTGACCACACGTCATCCTGTATCTGGTTGGATGATCGTTCATATCTGCTTAGGCATGTGAATGTGAATCCAGCAGCCAGCTAGTCGGCTTTGGCTCTCTGGAGCTGTTACGCCACAGATTTAATTTTTTAATTTAATAGGCCAGTAATTATTAATAGAGGCAGGATTACTTTTTCTAAAATAGGAAAAACTGCTGCCAGCTTCCATAGAGTAGGAAAATAAAACTGAGTTAGGTTTAGATTAAAGATACGTTTGATAGCAGAAACAAAGAACTCTTTATAAAAGAAGCTAAGAATGTAATCAAGTCTGACTGTTTCTGATGGTCTTAGACATCTAAGGGCCAAACTGGAATAGGGATTAATTATTAAAATTCAGCGGATTGCTCGAGGATGGGGAATATCCCTGACAAAGGTACTGTGGAGTAAAGCATTAGCACTTTACAAGGTTCTGCCAAATGAATACCATGACATTTTCTATAATATCCAGTGTATTTCAAAAATTTCTTGGGTTATGACTTTAAATTGTCATCAGTAGACTTCAACCATTAAAGTCTGACAGACTTAATAGTAGTTTTCACTGGGTTATAACAAAAGAAAAAATTACTATAAAAATAGTTTGAATACTTTTTAAAATGTCTGGAAGGGTAAATTTTTTTTTCGTATGTAATACTGTAAAGCACCCAAGAACCAATGAGGGAAATACTTTCTGAAATAATTATACTCTCCCTGTGAAAATCTGGTGGTAGAATGTCGTTAGGCAAGTAGCTAAATTAGTTAACGTAGATTGTCATTTGACAAAACAACGGTGACTTGGGTGCATCTTAGATTTAAAACTGAAGGAAAGGAGATCATTTTAACACTTTAAGAAATAATATAGAAAATATTGAATTAGAGTTGTGTATTTAAATTTTGTTCTAAAATTGTCAATAATTTTCAGTAATTTTTGTGGCACAATAAGGTGCAAAATAATACTTCCCTCTAAGTAAATTGTAATCTTTCCAACACGAACTTCAATTTACACAAACTTTCCAGCATTTCAAAATATCTCACTTACTCTTGTCAACAAGAGGACTGATTTGCATGAGGGTCACAGCAGCCCCTCCGGCACTTTGTCCGAAAACGGTGACCTGGCCGGGATCTCCTCCGAATTGTGTGATGTACTTCTGTATCCAGCGCAGAGCCAAGACCTGGTCCAGCAAACCCACATTGCCGGGCACATCCTCCGTCTGCAGTGACAGGAAACCTGTTCACAACGCCCGACTCACGAATTTGTTATATTCTGTTGGTCCGTGGACCAGATCCCAAAAGTTCTGGTACACGCTAATCCCTTATTCCTTGAAACTCATTAGATAAGCAAAAAATTCAGTCTCATCACATATTTGAATCTGGGTCCTTCATCCCTGTTTACACATTCTTTTCCAGGGATGTGGAAGGTTCTAGGAGTTCAGCAGTGTGAATTTTTGTAACAGTCGAGGATGTAAAATTTCAATCTGTGCTACTCGTAGTACTTTTGAAGGAATGTGTTAACAGAGATCATGGATAGGAAATTAGAGTTTAATTATTTTCATCGTGAGTGTTGGTTCAAATCGACGACTTTCAAGGTCAAATACCCAAATGCAGATAAAAGCACCAACTCACCCAAAGGTCCCAGTCGATACTGTGGAACGACCAGCACAACATCTCTCTCTAACAGGTAGTTAGGCCAAAACTCTTGAGCAGAACCCACTCTGAATGAACCTCCATGGATATATACCATGACCGGAAGTCCTAAACTTTCATTCTGAAGCTGCAGGATCAGACAGAAAGAACAAAGACAGTTACAGAACAGCATTAGATATGAAACATTTTAAAAGTGGTTATTTATTAACAAGTGACTGCCATGGATTATGTAGGAAGGAACATGAAAGAACAGATAACCTAACTTTTCCCACGATTTGATGACCTTGACGGAAGCTGACTAATTCAAAGGAAAAGAAGATTGTTTATTTTGGCATGGACAGAGGAAAGTAACTTACGTGCGGAGTGTACACATTCAGATTGAGACAGTCCTCTATGTTTTCAGTCTTTGCGTGTGAATCCCATTCTTTCATAAATTCATGCTGTGACCTGCGGATTACGGGACATTTCCTTCCAAATTTAGTGGCGTCCAGGGTTCCGTTCCAGGGTTCCGCTGGTTCTGGTGGCTGTAAAAATGAATCAAATAAGTTTTCTTCAACTCAAGTCAGAACGTCTCAGTTTAACGACGAAAGTGTGGGCTAAAAGACCGGAGTTTGTTCCTGACAGGTCTTCGCCTACTGTCCTGTGGACACCGGCTGGGGGATTTACGTCGGGTTAAAGCGACTGTGATGTGAAGATAAACACTCAACTCCGCCTAGTGCCGAGAATAAGAACAGGTCAACCACAAGGCCGCACATCTGTACTCAGATATGAAGGTGACGGTTTAGAGCAGTGGTAACCAACCTGGGGTACGCGTACCCCCGGGGGTACGCGAAGACATCTTAGGGGGTACGTGAAATTTAAAAATTATATATATATTATTTTATGATAAACACTGAATAATCAGTAATGTAATTTATTTAATTTATTCTGAATGTAGATTATATACTATGAATAACTTGAATTATATACCAACATATTTGGGGGTACAAAGTTGAAGAGAAATTATATCTGGGGGTACGCGAACAAAAAAGGTTGAATAACACTGCTCTAGACCAGTGGTATTCAACCTGGAGTACGCGAAGACATCTTAGGGGTACGTGAAATTTAAATTTTTTTTTATGATAAACACTGAATAATCAGTAATGTAATTTATTTAATTCATTTTAGATGTAGATTATATACTACGTATAACTTGAATTATACACCAATAACGTTTGGGGTACAAAGTAGAAGAGAAATTATATCTGGGGGTACGCGAAGACATCTTAGGGGTACGTGAAATTTAAATTTTTTTTTATGATAAACACTGAATAATCAGTAATGTAATTTATTTAATTCATTTTAGATGTAGATTATATACTACGTATAACTTGAATTATACACCAATAACGTTTGGGGTACAAAGTAGAAGAGAAATTATATCTGGGGGTACGCGAAGACATCTTAGGGGTACGTGAAATTTAAACAAAAATTATTTTATGATAAACACTGAATAATCAGTAATGTAATTTATTTAATTTATTTTAGATGTAGATTATATACTATGTATAACTTGAATTATACACCAACAACTTTTGGGGTACAAAGTTGAAGAGACATTATATCTGGGGGTACTCGAACAAAAAAGGTTGAATACCACTGGTTTAGAGGACGTGTTGCCTTGTCCAACCTGCTAGATCCAACTCAGAAAATAGTCCTGGATGCATCGCGTAGACCAGCACTCTGTAGCATCTAGGAATTTTTAACGTAACGAGATTTTAGATCTAAAATTTTGTGACGATGATGCCTTTTTAAAATAAAACGTTTTCTTGATGTTTTCTATCTTTAAATAAAATCAAAAAATTACACGACGTTTCGGAGTTAGTGATTAACTCTATCGATTGGGCCCAACTGAGTAGGTCAATCTGAAGACGTCTTGTAAATTTTATGATTTTATTAGACGATGAAAAACATCCAGAAAACGTTTTATTTTAATAAGGACGTTTCGGTTATAATAATTGACAGTAATATTTTATACTTTCTTAAAGGAACAAGAAATTATATGCAATTCCGTTTTTAACGCTTCTCTGGTAATCGCACAAATACAACTGCTCTGTGTTGTTAAGACTCATTGTGAGAAAGTTCTCATCTCTACCTTAAGAGATCGCAGTTAACTGAAGCTGGGGTACGAATCCATCTACAATACAGCAACAGTCGGGTTTGCAGAAAGCCGATGGCCTGTTCCGGCTTATATGAAATCCACCTTTGACCATATTCCATAAAATTAATAATAACATCGTGGCTACAACAGGTATTTCTTGGAACATGTCTTGAGGTTCTTTGTCGACTGAAAATTACTACTTACACTTTTTAGACTGGGAAGTAGATGGGAGAATATGCATTACGCATTTAATCATCAATTTAATTCCAGCTAGAATGTCAGTAGTACTAATTTATTTAGATATCATCGCTGTATTAGAAACACTACAAGGAAAGAATTGGTTATAATTAAATTATTCATTATTATTATTATGAGTGTTAGCCTTCGTACAAATTTTACCTCTGCTAGGAAGTTTGGTATCTGTAGTATTTGCTATATAGATAAGGAACAGTGAATCTTCATAACGAATACGTTTATGTACTTAAGTGACTGTTGTCAATGAGCTAGATTCCAGAGCAGGCTATTGAAAGAGCTGGCATGAGCCCAACTGTGGGCTCCTTGAAAGCCAAACGTGTCTCTGGCGTTTAAATCTTGATTCTGGCTTTTGTGTCCGTGTAGTCGTAAAATCAGCTGAACGATCTATTTTCTGTTCTGGATGTCGTGGGCAGGTACTCTATATTGGGTTCATTGTGATTTGCTCATCCCAGGTGGAGAAAATGCATACTTTGTTCGTAGCGAGTCAAACGATTTTCCTGAGGTTGTTGGTGCCTCTGGACTATTTGAATTTGCGCTTGTGTTCGTAATGCAGACTCAGGATGTCTGTGGCCAATGTTACTTTATCTGTTTAGACATTTGGTAGGACTCCTTGGACGAGTTATAAGCCCACTGCAAGGCCACTATCTTTACACAGGACAGCACAACACAGCACAACACAGCACAACGCGGACAAACAACCACGCCTTGAGTTGGATTCGAAACCATGGTCCCACTGTACAAGCGAACAAGGCCCACTCCTCAGACCGCGCGCAGCTGACAGGCAAATGAATTAAATAAACAACCGTACTTTTACAACAACCAACTTTACGGGATAAAATAGTCCTTCTTGAAAATGTAATAGTCCCTTTTATTGTTAAGAATATCTCCGCATAATTATAAGATATAAAAGTAGGAAATAAATTTGAATATAAAACTGTGTGGAATAGGGAAGGCTAATATTATGTAATTGAGTAAAATGTTGTACCTGTGCTATTAAAAAATATATTCCTGGGGTGATTTTAAATTTATATCCTTTAGATTGGTCATGTTGGTAATCAACTGCAGTGAAAGATGGCGTGTTGATAGAGCTTCTGGCTTCGTGTGCGTAATTAGGTTTTGCGGTGTTTCTCTTACGATTTTACAGTCACAGTGTATCAACATTGGTAGACGAAGACTTGTGATCAGTTTAGTCAAACAGATATCCAGTGAAGAAAATGTCGGTAAGTCATAATTGATACTAATTACTTCCATCAGTATTCCTTGTGTTTTTTAGATGACTGTTTGGAAAACAAGTGCAGCCAACATTGATCAAATTACAGGTTAGTGTGTGAACTTCGTACGCAGATTTTTGTAGCACAGGGTGCATTCCTTTGTCAGTCGAAGTGTTTAGTTCCTAATACTCCGTGTTGTTGCCTAGACCACGGCCTTGCCCAACACAAGTTATAAATTCGGGCACCGCCGGGAATCGAACCCGATGTGATCTCATTAGCTCAATAATATTTTATGTAAAGTACAAAGTGTATTCGGTTTCATCCCATGACGTTTGTAGTTCAAAAACCGGCCGTTAAATAACTTTAAGTTTTATTAAAATTTAAAGAGAATTTCATAACAATCTGAGCAACTATCAGCGGCCTGAGGAAGATGACTGGACCTTACCTTGAATCTGAGATTTCCGACCGGCGGTTTGGCGAATGGAATTCCTTGGAACTGATAAATGGTTCTGTTTGTCCAGGCTGAAATATTTAGGGTTCCGCGTATTTCCCCTAGGCCCGTCAGCTGCAACGTAACACCGTTCAGTTCGTCTCCATAAACTGTATGTGTTGAGAGAAAAACCAGCCATGATGTTAGCAGTCCCGACAGCGCGGGGCACAGTACGAAGCACCGCATCGAACACCGGGCAATCGCCGCCCTCTTGTCGACTTCGCTACTCGCTCACTTCTGCAGATCTAACTCACATCGCCGTGGAGGGGAAATAGAGCGGAGGGTAGGATGGTAGTGGTGGAGGGGAGATTTCGTATGTAACAGTTAAAACAGCCCCCTACCTTCGCTTGGTGTTATTTACTCAGTTTAAAAATAGACAAAATCCACACATTTTATCTTTTTTAAGTTGTTCCGTCTGAATTGTAATACCTACAAAGGTCACGCGAAGATGCATGAGAGAATTATAACAGAGTAACCCAAGGTTACTGTTGCAAAGTTTTAGTTTGACAAACTTACGAGTGAAAGTGGCAGACCCGGAACCGTTCCGACAGGAAGTACAAAAACATTATTTTCACCGCTGAAAATAAGGCACACAATTTTTTGTCTATGTTTATATTATTTTATTTATTTAGTGTTCTGTCTGACGACAGGTCCATATGAACAGGATCCTTCCATCCTTTTCTCGGACTGGGACCTGTTCATATACGTTCTTGGCAGATGATCCAGAAGTGGTTTGCCATTGCCTTCTTCTGTGTGTGTGAATGGAGTAATTGTTGGGATGCCACGGAGGAAAACTCCGTGTTGCCTAGACCACGGCCTTGCCCAACACAAGTTATAAATTCGGGCACCGCCGGGAATCGAACCCGAGACCCCAGTACAGTTTGCTATCTTTTGTTAAAAACAAAAATGTATTTGATAAGCAGTCATGGACTTATATTACTCCTACGTTTAATGCAATATTCGTGTGACAAAGTTTAGTACTTGGTAATAAATCAAAATTATAATAGGAAAGACGTTAGAAAAGGGTCACATTTATTTAATGTTTGTTACCATGTTCGATCCCTGACAGGGGCAGAGGTTTTTTCGTCTAGTCTCTGCGTCAAGACCGATTCTGGGGCCCACCCAGCCTCCTGTCCAATGGGTACCGGGGTCCTTTCCGGCCGGGGCGTGAAGCTGACCACTCACCCCATCTAGTGCCGAGGTCAAGAATGAGTAGGAGCTATGCCACCTCTCCCCCCAAGCGCCTAAATGGCGGATAGCGGGAAAAACTTTACTTATTTACTTTTTGGGTTATAATACTTTATCTGTCGGTCTCCTATCTAAACAAGTAAAAATGTTTACATAATTTTCGCTTAATACCGGTTATCAACTTCGTATCTCATTCTGATATAAGAACATAGTCGTGGTTGTTTGAGAGCAAAGTGCTGAGTAGTGTGCCAGTCCAGGTCTGTGGTTCAATTCCCGAACTGACTGAGCCTTGAGATGAAAGGTAAACCAGGCTTCGGCATGTTGATCTGGCTTATAAGAAAAACGAAGAAGGTGTAATTACATGATTTCTGGAACGCCTTACTTCACCTAAATTAGACTGAATGCTTAATTTTGGCTTTGTGGAACACATTGAGTTGAAGGAATGTGGCCCAGATGGCCATTTGCGGGTCACCCTCCTCGGCCTTCCTTCTGTCCCAAGGGAGCCTGAAGTAGAAACAAAGAAAATACTTAAGCCACCCCAGACATGGTGTGCATCCCTTCCAGATGCGGGGTGATGACTGCATTACGACCATCGCATCATTGCGATGGACCAATTGACTTTGAGCTCAGCTTAAGGCGCGTTCCCGCCGTTGTGGAGGAACGAATCAGGTCGCAGCTTTTAAGCCAAATTCAATGACAAATTACGTAATGCAGGGGTATTTAAGCGCGATCGTGGTTGCGGGGCGCTCTCTCTTTGCCGACCACACCAGAGCACTGACTGAGAGATTTGACTCGAGGTTAGCTGGTGTGGGGAACCCCTTAGTTCGGCAACTCGGGAGGCACTCGTGCCGAACGAGGGCTGCCAGAGGTCGCCCAAGGGCAACCGAGGGCGACCGATGTCCAGCAGGCCAGCCGAGGCCGTCCCCAAACGACGGCCAAGTCGGCACAACTAGTGGTTAGACTACTCGGCTACCCTGACTGAGGTTTTCCGTGCTTTTCCTCAGTTGTAAGGCGAATGCCAGGGTATAACTTAATAGGGGCACGGCCCGCCACCCTCCCCCCCCGATCGTGGAGGCCATCAGCTGAAATGATCTTCCCCCCACGCCGCAGAGGCCTTCAGCCGAAACGGCCCCCCCCTCTCTGGGTTCAAACCCCAGAGATCCAACCAACCAAATTCCTTTGGACAACTTGCCTGACGGGATAACCTCCCATCAGCAGCAACAGATCCCAGTTTGAATGGTCGAGGCTCCAGCCACGGCGTAACCCTGTTAGCGTCAGAAAAATTTTCGTTTTTTTTTTTATATTAAGACCGTTTACCATTTCCAGCAATGCGCCTTGAGTGCAGGAATGGTGTCACCTAGGTAGGGACGATGCTTGCGCTTGCGCAGGCCTCCGCCCTCGGTTAGCTTTTTGGTTGGTTGGTTGGTTGGTCGGGGCGCTCTCAAAAAGTTTTGGTCCTTCGGTCGAGCGGGGGTGTTTTTCTTAACAAACGTACGAAAGAACAAAGGAACAGCCGAGCCATCCAGCTGCCTCCGTGAATAGTGCTTAAAATATATATATGTTCCTGCGCGTATTAAGGAAAAATAAAGTGTCGTCGATCAGTGCAACACAGAAAGACTTTGTTATCCATTTGTGCAGAAACCTGCTCCACCTTCTAATTCCCGTATATTCCCAGGGAGTCGGAAACTCGTGCTCACCGACAACCTCACACCATGATCAACAATCCCTTTCTGTATCTTTACACATCCCACGTCAAGAAGCTGTAACCATATGAGCAAACCAGGCTACGACTACGAGTATACTAAACAAGCAGTGTGACGTGTGGTGGAAGGAAAGGGACGGTTACAGTAGATAGAACATGTGGAACCAACATGTAGCAAGTGAAAAGCTAAGCCACGATCAGCTTACTGTCTGTGATTGCCGCTAAATAGTCCTGTGCTCGCGGTTATGTTAAGAGAAAGACACAGTTTTAGTGTATTCCTGTACTAATGAAAATGAGTTAAAGATTTTCTGAAACGTCATGTTGATTTATACTTTGGTAGGCAACATGTTTCCGACGTAAATAGTTTATCTTCGGTCATCTTGCTATAATCGTAAACCATTCTAATAATGATCAGTGTCTAATGAAATCTAACTGTTTACGTCCAGAAACTTTGGACAATATTCTTAAAATCAGTATAATATAACTTCACATTACTATTTAAGACTTTTGACAGAGGACTATAGTTCGAAATAGTGTTTTTGTGTAGTATTCTCCATCTCATTCATGGCGTAATCCCGCACACAATGATGGATGATGAATTTCGGTCAGAATCTTTATAAAACTATTTTAAAATATATAAATATTTAAAATATCCGTCAATCACAATAAAATTAAAAGATTAAAATATCATATTATGTTCCCTATCGAGTACTCGATTTACATATGGAACTTACACAACATGTTTCGGCTAAAAGTAGCCATCTTCTGGTGTATTATATATAAACTTTTTACTGAATTACTTTTTACGATTTTAATGACTTTTAATGATTTTTCTTCTGATGTTTTGTCCTTTATATTGATTCACTATTCGTTGTAGTACCATTTGTTGTGGTATCCCAGGTCGCAAATATGTTAATTTACGTATTGATGTCGAAGTTCGTATATGGACTGTGAAGTAAATGTTTTAATATTAATGAAAATGAATATAGAAAACAAAATAATACTCGATAGGGAACATAATATGATATTTTAATCTTTTAATATTTAAATTTTATTGTGATTGACGGTTATTTTAAATATTTATATATTTTAATACTATTCACAATATGACGCATCTACAATACCTTATAAAACTATTTTATTCACCAATAATTAAATTTAAAATAACCAAGATACATGAATTAATAACGAAACTGAACCATAAACATATTTCTTACCTCGTGTACCCACTATTTCTTGTATTGTTCTGTTCTCTATGTTCGGTTAGGACGTAATTATTCCGCCATATTTACTTCGTTCCTTCTTACCCGTATTTTCAGTTCTGTTTCTTCAATCACACTCTTCATTGGTGTTCCACTGTTTCAGAGCATGCATCATAATCTTCATTCTGTGGTTCAGAATGAACTGCAGTGACCACATTATGATGATGGACCCTTGCGTTAGTTATGCCAATGTGATATATGAGGGAGATCGTCAACACAAATAATTAATTCGTTCCGAAAAAAATGTATTCAAAGTTTTATGAAACCGTGACTGACAATAATCGGCTATTCTCGAGTAATGTTAAGAATTTTAAAAAATGTTTCAACTAATATTTCTTGGTTTATACAACCATTTATGGGACACCGGTAAATTGATCCTTTGGGACCTTCTCTCTCCAAAATGGAACTTATTCTTTGTCTTGGAAAAGTAGAAAATAGAGGCTCGAAACTTTTAGCAGTTCTCATGGCCATGAAAATGGCAAAGTTCTTACTCGTTTGTATCATTTCGGTCCAAGAATGTTACTTAAGTCTGGATAACAGATAATCCAGTTTCGTCCATGAAGTACATTCCTGAATTTAGAAACTTGTGTTATCCATGAAATCTTCCAGAATATATAAAAAAAAAAAAAAAATCACACCTGTTTCGTTGGGCCCAGTTATTCTGGTGGCTTCTGGTTTGAGAAGGCTAACTTTTGGTTTTAGTATTAAAATATATTAAAATTAGCCGTCAATCACAATATAATATTATTAAAAGATTAAACTATCATTTTACGTTCCCTATCGAGTACTCGATTTACATGTGGAACATACACTACATGTTTCGGCTATATATAGCCATCATCAGGTGTTATATATTAAAACTTTTCACTGAATTACTGATTTTTTACTGATTTATTAATGATTTTTAGTAGTCGCAAGGCACACAGGACAGCACAACACAGAAGAACGCGGACAAACATCCATGGCTTGAGTAGGATTCGAACCCACGGTCCCATCGACCAAGCGCACAAGGCCCACGTCTCAGACCGCGCGGCCACTGTGACAGAAAATGCTTGAAGAATGCTAAATGAAATTTTGTATGAATCAATAGAATGCGGTGGAAATTCTTCGTAATTCACATTATCAAAAGCCTCATCTCTTGTAACAGCGACAGCCGGCCTTTGAATTAATTCACAAAGAGTGCTTAAGGAATCTACTGGCAGATAATGATACTCTTGAAGCGTTCTATTGAACAAATTCTGGAACTTTTAACGTGAATTGCCGTAACCAGCCAGCCCAATTCTGAAGTAACAAGCGAGCGAGGACAAAGGAGTTGTGAAGTCAGTGGAAGTTGGGAGGTGACTGTCTTGAGAAGACATCGAAGTGATCGCCAAATCACAGAAGTGAGCGTAAACCGACAGGTATCTGGAGACTGGAAGAACAGTTTTAAGACGTAGAAGAGAACAGATAATCAGGACTGCGATTCGTGAAAAGACAGGAAATATTCAGTTGTGAAATAAATCTGTCTCGTGCTTTAAACAAAGAACCCAATGTGAAATCACTGATTACATTACAATATAAAATAATCATGTGTTTGGATTTGTGAATTTTTGGATAATTTAACACATTTATAATGTGTGAAGTGTAGAGATTTCGACCAATAACTATTAATGAAATAAGTAATAAGTCTACTTTATAATAACAAGCATGTTTAACTGAGAAAAATGTGGGAATAATTCACGCTGATGAAGGAGCCTTCTGGAAATTACAAGGTAAACGGGAAAGTTAAAGTTCAGATACTGTAGATATCGACAGATTTATCCCTACCCCAATTTTCCAATCATCAGCTTGCAAGAAGACTTCGGATACAACGAATGCTAGATAAAAAAATACCAAAACTGAAATCGGATTTATATTTAATAGGTGGAAGAAGAATTGACGGACAAGATAAAAAGTGGAAAGATTCGGATATACCAGGTCTCGTGTCTCACTCATATTACATAAAGTTTTAAAGGAAGATGACTGTATCTTGCGACTTCGGAAGGATATTAAAAATGCATGTTGTGGCCAATTTTAGGATACAAATATTTGTCTGGTGTGACTGAAGAGATTTAATGAAGTATCAGTGAGGGTAACCGAATTTCGTACATAGAATATTTGCGACCTTTGAAGTAGCCTACTAATCATAGTCTGTCTTTGCAGGTCAGAAATTGATATTATTTATCTTTTCTTTAAACTTTATACCTAATGAATCTTTTAAGGAATTTCCTGTTGTAATTTACTGGAATAATTGCCATAACACAAGCCAGTAAGTGAACACTGCCCAGAGCTTGTTCGGTTGAGTTCAGAGCTATTTAAACCAAGGACTGTGTTAACAGTGTTTATCCTATAAATACCACAACGTTCAGTTTAGAATATTCTGCCCTCCCGCCTAGTATGCGAAACACAAAGATTACAAGACTATAGACCTAAATTACATGTTCCTTTGCACGGATCTGTGACGGCATGTGAAGAACACAGACTGACGTAACAATGTTTCTAACTAGGATGGTGAAATCTGCATAACAACGAGCATCATAAATTGTTCTCTTCACCGCGTGCTATTAGGGGAATGAAATCAAGAAACTCGTACAAAATTTCGATCTGAAAATCTGAATGTAAGAGACCACGAAAACGACCAGAGATGGGAGAATAATATTTATATTAATTAAGATAGTGTAATTGCGTCATATTGTGAATATTATAACAATTATTTATTTTAATCCGTCTGATCACAATATTTAAAATTTCTTATAATTAAGATAATAAAATATCATTGATGTTCCATATCGATTGATCGATTTACATTTCGGAACATTTACACAACATGTTTCGGTTTTTATAAAACCATCATCAGGTGTAAAATATATCTAAGAACTTAAAACTCAATTATGATTTCTGTAGTATTTTGGTGATGTTTCATTACGTTTGTTTTTCCATTTTTGGGCGAAGGTGTAGGAGTGAGTGTCCCGATATATCCAGAAGTACTAGTGTCTTCGAATAGGTGTGGGTCAATGATATTTTATTATCTTAATTATAAGAAATTTTAAATATTGTGATCAGAGGGATTAAAATAAATAATTATTAATTTATATTAATTGTTTGATTGTATGAACTGGATTAAGGTGCCTCAGGTAGGTTAGGGACCTGTGGCGAGAGCTTGTGAAAACAGTAATAAAACTTATGGTTTCATAAAATACATTCAGTGAATATTAATTACTCAGGATTGGTTGTGTTCCATGTGCAATCTTTGTTCTGCTCTGTTTGGGCAGAGCAACGGACCTGTCGTAAGTCAGAACACTGAATAATAATAATAATAAGTGATTTGGCCGCCTGTCGGTAGGCTACCAGGTGAGCGTTGAGACCCGGTCCGAATCCTAGTACGTGCTTGTGGCGTCGCGTTGTTCTGGTACAGATCAATACGAGCCCGAGTCTCTGAGGAGGCCGTCCAGTGCTCTGCATGTTGGGCTGTTAGTTTTATGAACGGTTAATTACCCTCTCCAATCTATCTCTCATCAGATCATGTTGGGCTGACACTGATGTAGAGTATCCAGTTCACGGACCACACACTCGAAAATTTGTAGATTCATGTACACAAACTAGTGCTGTGACGAGTTATCTCTGAAATGTTCTTGTGTTTCATCTCAAAATTTTACCGTTAACTCTAGTGTTTCTCCGATATCATCATGTTATCGGCTACAATCATTTGACTTTTACGCACGCATTTATCTTCCTATCCATCCACTCATCCACTATTAATTGGATCGATTAATCGATTATATTCTTACTTATAGTTGAAATTTTCTACAATTCAGTTCGTAATAAAATTATTTTGAGTTCCGTAAAGATTGAATCTTATTTCATATGTGAATGAATTTCAAAATAATTTTAACCCTTTTAAAGCACGGTGGTAAGTATATGTACCACTTGTTTAAACTTTCAGTGACGCTTCATTTTAGGAACAGATTGTATGGTATCGTATGAATCTCGGAATGAACATCGATTATGTACCTAAACAGCATAAACCAGTTAATTTTTGTAATGGAGCTGAACTGTAAAATATTTAGATGAATTGCTGTCATCCGATGTCTTAATTGGGATTCACATTTGCTGTAATACGTCGAAACTTGCAACATTTTCAAGAATAATTGCATTAGAATCAAAATATTATAAAAGATAAGAGCGAATAACTGAAGGTTAGAGGATGATGAAGACAAGGCTGCCATAATGTAGACATTTATTTATTTAATGATTGATCTTTGTACTCAGAGAATTTTTTATCATAATCGTGTCTTACATTCAGTGGGCAGCGATAATGACGAAAGTTTTTGCTAATTTTTTTATGTTTTTTTTGTAATAAAACTTTTGTTCGTGTTTAAACAAAACCTTGTTCCATCTGTTTGGCGTGTATGGCCGTCTGTATAATAATTCCTTGCTATTCATTACAGATCCATATGAAAGATGTTTTATGCCATCGTGAAAATATACATTTTACAGACAAATACCGGTGTTTAAAATTTAAATATTTATTTAATGGGATCAGATAGAATAATGCGCCATGTTACAAGGAAATGTTAGCACGCCCTTCAAGGTGCTTAAAGCGTTATTTTCTAGCACATCCAAATGCACATAATCGTTTGTTGTTTCGTGCAAAGAAAGTGACCTCCTTGTGAGGGTATATCACATATTTATCTCAGGACATCTTTTTAAAATAAATTAACAGTAGGAAGTATTAATCCTTGTTATATTCTTCGAGCTGTCAGAACACTAGCCTTGTAATCCTGGGGTCCAGGGTTCAATTCCCGGTGGTGCTCAGATTTATAACTTGTGTTGGGCAAGGCCGTGGTCTAGGCAACACGGAGTTTTCCTCCGGGGGCTTCCCCGGTTTCTCCGTGGCATCCCAACAATTACTCCATTCACACACAGAAGAAGGCAATGGCAAACCACTTCTGGATCATCTGCCAAGAACGTATATGAACAGGTCCCAGTCCGAGAAAAGGATGGAAGGATCTTGTTCATATGGACCTGTCGTCAGACAGAACACTAAATAAATAAAAAAAATACTGCTTTATTTGACAAATATTTTAGTTCAGAGTATCAACTGGTGTAGTATTAAAAGAATGGTCTATTTGCTAAAAATATATGTCCATGATGTCTGTTTCAAATGACAGTGGACTGTGGACTGTAACCAATCTATTGAACGCACTCTTCTATTTCCTGGATGTAACTAGAATGGAGCATTATGAATGCTATCTTGACGCTGCTGTGTTTTAGGAAGCAAATGACAGTTACACTTTGCAGTTGTGATGTGAAGGATGAACGAGCTGTCATTTTGAGACCGTCGTTTGTGATAGTGGATCCTCTTTCGCGTGAGAGGAAAAGTGAAACATGCGAAAGGAATTTCCAACCCAAAGGTCGTTTAGACTAGAGGTGTGTAAAATACGGTCTCCACGTCAGTGTCATCTTGGCAGATGATCCAGAAGTGGTTTGCCATTGCCTTCTTCTGTGTGTGAATGGAGTAATTGTTGGGATGCCACGGAGAAACCGGGGAAACCCCCGGAGGAAAACTCTCCGTGTTGCCTAGACCACGGTCTTGCCCAACACAAGTTATAAATTCGGGCACCGCCGGGAATCGAACCCGAGACCCCAAGGATTACAAGGCCAGCGTTCTAACCGGTAGACCACCTCATCTTATTATTATTTAGTGTTCTGTCTGACGACAGGTCCGTATGAACAGGATCCTTCCATCCTTTTCTCGGACTGGGACCTATTCATATACGTTTTTGGCAGATGATCCAGAAGTGGTTTGCCATTGCCTTCTTCTGTGTGTGAATGGGATGCCACGGAGAAACCGGGGAAGCCCCCGGAGGAAAACTCCGTGAAGCCTAGACCACGGCCTTGCCCAACACAAGTTATAAATTCGGGCACCGCCGGGAATCGAACCCGAGACCCCCAGGATTACAAGGCCAGCGTTCTAACCGCTAGACCACCGTGGCTAGGATATAAGTAATAGAGTCTTTTGTCAATTGACAATTTCTCATACAAAGTAGGCATGTAGAAAATAAATTGAAACGGTAAAAACGTAATAAATAATGAAAATAAGTAAAATGTATATTACACCAAAAATTAAACACGTTTTTGATATTCTGGGTTTCGTTTCTTATTTTGTTTGATGATAATGTAAATGCGTGAGAAAACCAACCAGAATCAAATAAATAATTAGAAAAAACATTTCTCATGAGTTTGGTGTAGGTTTCTGCAAAATAACTTTATTATTTATTCTAATTCGTGCAATTTTGTTATGGATTCTTTTTTTTGTGATTTCTAGTTTGCTGAACAAAAATACGTTTTATTTCTTTCTCAACGGTGCCCTGCCTAAATCACTTCTGTGAAGCTCATTTCGAATTATAACAATTATTAAGCCCTGGTGTAGAATTTCACTTGCGTTAAAATTGACAAAACAGGTCTAAATTCCGTGTTCAGGCATTCTTTCCAAATGTTCTTGCTGATTCCTCTCACAATGTTTTTATTATTTATTTTTCTAGCATCTTCATCACATGAATTCGCTGTCTCCAATTTTTATGTTAATAGTGATAGAAATCACGCTCTAGTTTGTTTTAATGGAATCTATTAGCGACGGGTTATACGTTATATAACTACGCCGTGTCGACAGAGGCGCTATATTATTGGTTTACATTAACGATGCTGTCAGTAGCTCAGACTACGCAGCGTCTAGTGATAGGATGATTAATGAACGATTAATTTTAAACGATGTCAAGGAAAGCGTTCGTGGCCTTGGTACTACCCTGGTATTTGCCTGGAAGTGTTGAGTAAAACCACGAAGTGCCTTGGAATAGGTAATCTCAGAGTCTAAACTTAAACCCGAAATTTGCCGAGTAGGGGACCACGGGGTAGAAGGGGGTATCGACTTTATTTCGACTGCAATGCGTTGCGATCTATCGAGATCGGGTGAAATACCATTAGCATACAGCACAGGGTTATCCTATGTCAGTCAGCGCCATTTTGTGGTTACAGTTTCTGAAATAATCACCATGTTGGATGTTGCTACTATATTTTCGAAATTTTTCACAACTTGCAGTGCAAAATGGGGCAAGTTACATTTTTGTAAAAAAATTATATTTAAAAAACTGTAACTCTTAGAACTAAACTAATAACTCGTTATAAATTTCAAATTGACAATAAATCTACACAAGGTTCCTCCATGTGTTATCTTTGTTAAGGTCCCTTCCACATGCCTCCAAAGATTAAGTTCCCCGTTCTGCCCTGGGCTCCCCTACTAATCAAAAGAGCTAATTATTCGGCGACGTAGTTGGGTGAGTCACGTGCTGAATATCATGTCGCTGTACGCACTTAGAAGTTTCAGTTCTCCTGCCCTCCCTCCGCTTCGGACCCCCTTGCAATGATTTAAACCAGATGCCTCCTGAATAAGTTAGAGCCACTTAACAGATGTTTTAAGTCGCTTGGACAATGACACATGCGGTTAGAAATGAACGATAATTTGGGAAGGATCAGTCTTGGGCTATTTTGAGGTTAAGATTGTCCTAAGCGATAGGAAATATCTGAAATCCACGGCAGCTGATCATCGGACCGAGAAGAAGTAAAAGATTTTATTAGCAGAAAGTTACGAATAAAGCCTATCGGAAAGTCTCTCAGTAAATCGAGCTGATACACCCAAAAATATTTCTGAAGCGTCACTAGGATGAGACATGCGTTCAACTTTTCCAGTTCTCCACCGTGTTCTGTGAATTTTCAAAGAAAGTTGTCACCTGAATCCTTACTTACCACTCATTTTCGACCTTCCATATCATGAAAACTGCAGTCGAAACATATTCACTTGCAGGATAGTTTACTATAGTAATTTATAATCAAAAGATAGCAAATCTCGGACGAAGAAACTATTGTGACACGTGGTTAAGTTTCGAAAAGGGCAAGGTTTTGTATATAGACCGTGTGGCCTAATGGATAAGGCGTCGGACTTCGGATCCGAAGATTGCAGGTTCGAGTCCTGTCACGGTCGTTAAGTTTTTTATTTTGTAACTATTTTTATATCTTTGATCTTTTTTGAACTTTAAACAATTTTACGCTGAAAAGACACCGATAAACGACACCGCGTAGAAAATGGTTCTTTAATAAACGTGATACGAACTTGGTTACTTCGTCACCAGTTGCCGCTGTGCGCTGTTATCGGAGGTTCTGACGCGTAGTACATTGATTCCCTACAAGATGACGCGCGCATAGTGAAATGTAAGATTTTCAAGTACAACCCCGACCGAGTGGTCGCCGTCTACCACGTGCCAACAGCCTATTCGGAGGGTGGATGAACCGGTAGAGATTCATGGCACCATCAGGCCCTTGGGGTGAGAAATCACCCCTTAAGGCGGATGAACCCGGATGGGTCAACGGCATATGATGCGGGAATCCACTGCATTAATGATCCTCAGGACTTCCCAGGTATCAGAAATCCTAGGACAGACTGGTATCCCATATGAGAAGTATAAGCATGTTGGATCCACTTTTGGATGGTCTTGAAATGATTGTTACGAGATGACCTCGGCTGTGGATTAAAACAAGTGTTTTCGTGGAGCAACGTAAGCCTATATTTGCCTGCAAACCATAATTACATGACTTATTTTGTTTTAAAAACGCAATAATCTTTCAGTTGCGATGTATGTTGAGAATTATAGAGACTTCCCGGAAGAATCGATTTGACGTTATGTCCACTTTCTGATATTTATTAATTCTCCTGTGGTAGTCAAACCGACTGGATATCGTACTCTTCTTTTAGACGAATGGAATATGTGTCAGGATTTTAACGCGTGACTTTTACATCACTGTATAATTCACATGGAGAGACTCGGTAAAACCACAAAGAGTCCTCCGTCAAGGCATCCGGTAGCTAAATTGTGTGTCACACGTTTTAAGCTTTATCTTACGTAAATACATGAGTTTAGTTGCTGTTTGTACGAGGAGCGTCCTCAAAGTGAGTTTCCCACTCGTCCCACAGCTAGCAAACCTTATATTGCGCGAAGCGACTGTGCGTACATGATAGAGCAATGACGTAGCATGGCGCATGCACTAATGGCACCTCCCGCGTTCTCACAGTAGCATCGTTGCTGCTGTTGAAGATGGAGGTTCTTATTCCAGCTCCCGCCGACTGTGAAGTGCGGTCAGTGATAACGCTAGGCCGCACACGGCTCGACGGACAGCAAGTCTCCTGCAGGAGTTCAGCTAGGAGGTGTTTAATCATTCACCCTACAGCCCGGACCTCGCTCCCAGTGATTTCCATCTTTTCCTACACCTCAAGAAATTCCTGTCCGGTCAGCGTCAGCGTTTTGAGAATGACAGAGAGGCGGAGATGGTTGTCACACAGTGGTTCCAATCCCAGGCGGCAGACTTCTACGACACAGGTATTCAAAAGTTGGTCCCACGGTATGACAAATGTCTCAATTCCGGTGGCGAATATGTTGAAAAATAGCTGGGCACTTGCTGTATCTGTTGCAATAAATATTTCCATGAAATTGTGTTTTGTTTCTGTAAACGGCCCCAGGGAAACTTACTTTGTGGACGAGCCTCGTACATTTTGTTTTGCATTAGTCGAGGTAGAAGCTTAAAGCACTTCTTTATTTATAATATTTTTCGTCAATTACGTACATAGAAACAAAAGAGAATGATTTTAATTGAATATATTTCATGGTTGTAATTTAATACTCTGCGTGACGTACGGTTTATCGTGTGGGCAGTGGGAATAGAAGTTTTGTGGCATCATAGGGGCGAAACATGTAGCACTTAAATTCAATTCTGATGTTATCAGTACTATATAAATCATAGCGTTGCATAGTAGTAGAATGATGCATTGGTACGGTGATGACCCAGCGCACCTGATGCTATTCATCAGTACGACAACCAAGAGGCGTGATCAAAGCACCTTATCTTCCTGTGCACTCATTAATTGATCCACATCGGAGGCTGACTGACATAAGTATATTCTGGTGTGTTTCATAATGGCGCACTGTACATTACAGCAGGTACCTTTCCAACTGTTTCAGTTGAGCCAACTTTCCGTGCGTTTAAACATATTACAAACTAGAAAATAATTCTTTAGTAACATTTTATAACGAGGGTACGGAGACAATTCGACTAGGAGCTTTATAACTTGAATTCTTCATCCAAATATTATTTGAGGTACGCGTTTAAGAAATAAGAAATTCGTAAAGCCACGGTGGTCTAGCGGTTATAACGCTGGCCTTGTAATCCTGGAGGGTCTCGGGTTCGATTCCCGGCGGTGCCCGAATTTATAGCTTGTGTTGGGCAAGGCCGTGGTCTAGGCAACACGGAGTTTTCCTCCGTGGCATCCCAACAATTACTCCATTCACACACAGAAGAAGGCAATGGCAAACCACTTCTGGATCATCTGCCAAGAACGTATATGAACAGGTCCCAGTCCGACAGTATGACAGCCTGAAGGAACAGACCACCAGAGTCGCCTGTGAAAATATGGGAGTATAATATTAAAATGGGTTTTATCAAATACGATATGGAGGTGTGAATTTTAATTATTCTTGTGGGTCAGGGAAGTGACAAGTGTCAGAATGTTGTGAAGATGATAATGAACTTCCGGTTTTTATAGGGCAGCAGATTTATTGACAAGCTGAGTCACTAGTATCTTCCTCAGAAGGACTCTATTTTATTAAATGGGTTAATATTTTACAATTTAAATAATTGGTTTGAATACATTCACGTTCCTCCGTTATTTACACAAATAATAGAGAAACTACGTGTTTTATATAAAGGCGTGACTTGGTGACAACGGCCTCGTTTGTTACAGCGGTAAATATCACATGAACATGAAGTTATAAGGGGATATATTGCGAAATGGACATGCAGACTAAGTTATAACCTACCATAGTCTCAAATATGTTCTCGTTAACATCTGGACCTATTATTTGTGGTCGCGAGTCAATTGTTTGCTTCGTTCTTTGCTCGTATTAGCTACAATAGACGGGAGGTGTATATTTCAGAACTGTTCAGGAACAAACATCTGTCTGTCTCTGTGTTTGTTATGCAACTCTCGATATATCTCAGATATTGGATGGAAATTATGCCATCTGGTGTTTCATCCTCAAATACAGCATTCCTCCAAACCAATCGTCTTCATTGCAAGCGTTTGACTGTAAACTTATGTATAAAAGTTTCACTTGCTAATGAGGTAAAAATGTGTGGGTTGTTCACTGCATTTAAGCATTTTAATTAACGGTTATTGTCTGTGAAATGTTTACTTATGGCTTTTATTTAATTCTCATAAACAGCTGTTGCTTTACTAAAATTGAACCGCGTTCATTACGAGACCAGTCAAATTCTGGATCAGAGATGAAGCCCCTAACTTATGATCGTGTGTATTATAAAGTGCCTGCTTGGTCAGGTTCATTGCACATCTATTTGGATGGTGATAGATGTGTGGAGAAATGGTGAAATGATGATTAACCGGTGGGGAGGAACGGAAAAAATCAGAGAAGAACTTTCCCCAGTGTCATTTTATTTACAATGGAACTCACCTGAGCCACTCGCACCTGAAATTAAATCTCAGCACTGAGAAACCAGCGTTTTAGGCGCCTGAATTTGGCACGATCGATCTAAGACCATTCATTATTCGACTGACTAGTGTAATAAAAGTGATATGCTTTCTTAGACAAAGGGGATTAAGTGTTTTGAAAGTGACTTTCGTTCTCTAAAGGATCGAAACGCATTATTAAAAAAAACAAAGTCTGTCG
Organism: Zootermopsis nevadensis; assembly: GCF_977971745.1. Classification (NCBI taxonomy): domain Eukaryota; kingdom Metazoa; phylum Arthropoda; class Insecta; order Blattodea; family Termopsidae; genus Zootermopsis; species Zootermopsis nevadensis. The sequence continues at coordinate 4,234,760 of NW_028259153.1, read as the reverse complement.
GTTTTTATGCAGATTATTGGAATATAACGTATATGCCACTTTAGTTCTCAATTGCTCATAATTTGCAAGAGGACACTGCTATAGGCAATCTCTCTGCAAATGAGACTGAAATTAAATATTTAATTTAGTTTAACATTGGTAATTTATTTTGTTTTTTTTATGGGCAAGATAAAAATGTACGATTATGTTATTCTGTTTCAATTCGTTTTAGTCAGATGACCCAGTAGAGCATTCCACATATGCAGCTGTTGGTTTCGGAGAGAATAATTCGGTTTCTGTTCGTTGGTTCCATCTGACTATCAACACAACTAACAAACTAACTTACGCCGGTGTGGACCAAGGCAACTGGAAACTGAAATTCTTCTAGTTTATAGTGCATTTGAAACCAGAGCGTCCGTCTTGAAATTTCTATTTTATTAATCGTTGAAGTTTTATGTAAAATATTGAGAGAATAACAAATCTTTACGACAGCCTCAGTATTCTGCTCTCTCCGACTCCAGTGTAAACACTCATACATTCCTGCACTCTTCAGTCAGATGCAGATACTATTCTAGCCGACTTCGGTGGCTACTCAGATTCTTTAGTAACTGTTAAGTATAGTCGGCGCAGTAGTTTTTGGCCAGTGGAGAAGCTGGCGGACGGTCCTAGTCTGTGTACCTGAGGTGGCACGGTCAGTGCATTTCTTTTGTTTGGGCGTTCAGTCCGATAAGCTCCTCGGTGCAGTCAGTGACTCGCTCCTAGCCTTCCCCTTGAAAATTCCAAGCTAGCGGAGCTGGCGGACGGTCCTAGTCTGTGTACCTGAGGTGGCACGGTCAGCGTATTTCTTTTGTTTGTGCGTTCAGTCCGATAAGTTCCTCGGTGCAGTCAGCATTATACCATCGCACAAGAGACTCGCTCCTAGCCTTCCCCTTGAAAATTCCAAGCTAGCGGAGCTGGCGGACGGTCCTAGTCTGTGTACCTGAGGTGGCACGGTCAGCGCATTTCTTTTGTTTGTGCGTTCAGTCCGATAAGTTCCTCGGTGCAGTCAGCATTATACCATCGCACAAGAGACTCGCTCCTAGCCTTCCCCTTGAAAATTCCAAGCTAGCGGAGCTGGCGGACTGTCCTAGTCTGTGTACACGGTCAGCGTATTTCTTTTGTTCGTGCGTTCAGTCCGATAAGTTCCTCGGTGCAGTCAGCATTATACCATCGCACAAGAGACTCGCTCCTAGCCTTCCCCTTGAAAATTCCACCGGCCATAAACTACTGCGCCGATTATAGTTGAAAACAAAGTACTCCATATTTATTAGTTACTGGTACGTTATTTGCAATACCTGTCCGTCCATATGTCTATTTAAAGTGCGTACTGTATCCAACCTTCCGTGAAATTACATATCTGTTACAGTAGATAAGTGAATAATCTGGTTATTGCTAAAAATTAGACGATTACACAAAATCACAATCAGGGAATTTTATATAATTTCCGAGTATTATTCATAATTAAAAGTTAATTAATATTGTAGTAACATATATCTTCAGCTAATTATCCATCTGTACGCAAGTTGTTTGATTAACAGATACACACTGTTAGATAACGAAATACTTTAAAAGACGAACTTAGATTCTCTGCTAGATATCGGTGGGAGATTTGTTTTTTATGCACTGTCTGAATATAATTCAGATAATTCTTTTACCTCCCGCGTTCCTGTTCTGTGTAAGAAACTACGCTAGGCTGTCCACTCCAGACAAAATATTTGAAACTGTGATCTGTATGGCCCATAAGATGGGAATTACTTTAAGGACGGCAAAATTTTCCCCATTCCTGAGTGAGTATCCTTCCTTTCATGAAGACTAGAAGTAAAGCAAAGCCGAGCACATTCTTATCTCGACATCAGTTAGAGGTTAGCTTCATGCTATGGCCACTGGAACTGCAGTCTGCGAGTGGAACGACGTGTTGACTGGGAACCAGAGCCGATTTATTCCACTGCTGTTGAACCTCATGAAGGTACTCGGAAAGTAAGTTTTAGTGGTGCTGGCAGCTTAGCACTAACAAGAGAGACAATTCGTCACGGGATATTGCTTCTCTACAGTTCGATGTGGTTAGTGGAACGTCTCCTGACATACTCCGAAGTCTGACTGGGGATCCCGTGCACAAGTCAGGTCTTGACTTTTATGGTCTCATTTCGTACAAATTTGTGTGACCATGAAAGTGACGTGGAGTGAGAGTCTTGGAGTTAGTTTATTTTAAATGTGTAAGTTACGGTTACAAGAAAGAGTGGCTTATGAGGCCACGAAAATTTTATACTTCTCAGTGTTTTAAACTTTGAAGCCGTTTAAACTTTTACTCCTTTCATTTTTACATTTAGTTATAGTTTAATGATAGGATAACCCGTTTACTGTAAGTTGTTGTAATACAATAAGAAGATCTTGTGTTGTGACTGGGCCCAGATCATTTTGAGTTGGAGTAGGGCTCGATTTCCGGCGGTGCCCGAATTTATAACTTGTGTTGGGCAAGGCCGTGGTCTAGGCAACACGGAGTTTTCCTCCGGGGCTTCCCCGGTTTCTCCGTGGCATCCCAACAATTACTCCATTCACACACAGAAGAAGGCAATGGCAAACCACTTCTGGATCATCTGCCAAGAACGTATATGAACAGGTCCCAGTCCGAGAAAAGGATGGAAGGATCCTGTTCATATGGACCTGTCGTCAGACAGAACACTAAAATAATAATAATAAATAATAATAAGGTCTTAGATATCCAAAAGTTTCAATTGACTTCAGCTATATTTTGCACAAGCCACTTATTCCTTGAACATTGTTTAAGAACACAGAAAGATTGAAAGGAAATGGTAACAGATGTGTTTGTGATACGGTTGAAATGAATTCGTATAAGAGAACAAGTAACTAAAATATAAGAATTGCTTTTAAAAATGTCGAAAAAGAGAAACGATTCTCTGTGTGGGTTATAATTTGAAGAATGTCGCTGATGATCGATTGTAACAGTGTTTCTGATGTGCGTTGATAGATGTCGTTCGCGGATTGGTGAAGGAAGATGTTATTTTTCATGTAACAAACGTTAGTGTTCCACACAGAATCTGACATTACGTTAAGAGAAAAAAATAATTCACTTGGAAGATATTGCTTTTGATACGTTAATTGAATGTGTGAAGATACTTATCGATTTTGAAGCTTCACTACATATAAATAAGTGTTATTTAAGGACGCTTTGTGAGCTGCATTTTTTCGATTGAGAAACTGTGGGATAATTATGAAAGAAGGAGGGAAACGTGATTATATCTAGTGTATTTTGTTCCCTCTCTTATAATCTATAATTATAGCTTTTGGGTTTACCTAACCTTTGGGTTAGCAAGGGCTATTTACCCCGGGGTAAAGGGACCGGTGTGTGAAGCTACGTTATTCATCACCAATCAGAGCCTACTTTAACAATTTCTGAACCTACATATTGACTCCAACTCTTCATGGTATGGTGCTTAATTAAGCACAGGGACAATTCTCTCTTCTAAATATAACAATACACGAGGGTAAATTCTCATGGGTTTTAGGATATCGAGTCATGTTTACGGTAGGTTGTATTTTGTCTTGAAGGAAACGGATGATTTGTCTAATCGAGATACCAATTCTTTGTCAGAAAACGAGGTGCTGTAAATTAATAAATTACTTATAAATTTTCTCTGTTTCATACCTTCAGTTCCTTTTGTCTTGCAATTATTCGTTAGGACAAAGTTTTCGGAGGAAACATGTTTAAATTTTAGATGTTTTGTCCTGTTTAACTTTGAGAAAGGAAGTATAGATAAGGCTATTAAAACAGAAAGAATCTACCAAGGCGTTTGAGAAAAATTAAGTCTTTCCTTCCTTAGTTCTAGACTAAAATATTTACCCTCAGAAAACTTTCCATAAAGGGCTACTCAACGGACAGACATGGTACATAGAGTAGACCAGTCTGGCTGAACCCATCGCAGCTGCAAATAATGTATCGTGAAGAAAATCAGACTACGACAAGAACGTTATCGTGCTGCGTGAGATTGTGGCAATACAAAGCATTTTCAACAATAACTGTAGTACATAATTCTGCTTCCAGGTGGCTTTGCAAGCAATATAATGAAGTGTAATTATCCTGAATGCTATTACGGTACGTTAATTATGACTATGGCGTAGGAAAGGAAACAAAACAGCTCGAATGTCAGCAATGATTCCGAGGAAATTGATAGGTTTTGTTGGAATTACGACGTGTAGCAAATATGAATGAAATTCAGAATTGGTATGGGTTCTAGACAAGTGGATAATGCAGGTCCCGAGACGATGTGTTGAAATAAAGACATTTTAATAAACTAAACCATTACATGCATCAGCACTGGAACTTACTGTTTTAGCGAATCTTGTAGGTGTTCAAAAACACCACCGTCCACGTATTACAGAGATCGGTAACAAGATTAATATTTATTATTATAATTTGCATACATCTTTCTGGGACACTCTGTTTGAATAAAGCTCAAATACGCGACGGAGAGTTACCCGACGACTGGGACAATTTATTTGACATGGTGGAGACAATTTATCGGATGAAACTGATATTTTATTAACAGTTTTCCGTGTTAAGTGTGTAAAGGTTGTGGTACGCTAGCATCTGAAGCTCAAAAGGCCATGTTGTTGGAAATTTCTCTTCATTTCCTCAATTCTTTCGTCTTTGAAATGTGGAATGGAACAGGAGAAAAGTAAATAAATGAAGAGGTAAGAAAGAGAAGAATGGGAACCCATGGGGGGGACTGGTGATCGAAGCTAACAGGGGCAAAGTCCCTGGCAGGTAACGTAGAATATAACATTTATTTGCGATACCGATAAAATTTACTCAATGGCATATATTTTGATATTTTGGCTCAGTATGTACATCGGATTCAATTTCCGTAGCCTTTCCATGTTAATAGCTAAACAGTAGACTTGTCTCTAAACAAGACAGACTTGTCTTGCGGCCAGTATAAGGGTCACGGCGTTCGTGTTACCTGTGTTAGCTCCTGGAGAAAAGAAAATTACAATGTCGTCTGTCTTAATTTCGTCTTTCAGTGTTATCCCACGCACTGAACATAGTCAAATCGATCATCGTTGGCCAGCTCCAGCTCGACTACAACTGGCTAACGATGCACTTCATGTGATCGATTCTGCTATATTCCAGTGGACGGAGTAACTCTTAATATTAATGCTCTTTTCATGGTCCTTCCTGCAATATGGATTCCATACTTTATTGTACATGTTAGTCTACTACTGTCGTGTGTTCGAAATAGAGTGTTAGGGAGAATTTGGAAAGAGTATCAAATCCCCAGTGCTAAAAACATTGGACTGTTTTCACACGTTAGAGTTGTTAGTAACACACAACGAACGTAGGTCTGTATGAGTTTATCTCTTGAAAAAGTTTGTTTCAAGCCCTCTTCTTTTGTTCTACAAAACCAGCTGCAGTCTAAATCCCCTCTTTCAGGTTTCTGGAGTCACTTTTATTACTTCTTACTATTCGCTAACTTGCGTCTCCAGGCTCATAGCTTTTGAGACCGAATCTCAGGTTGGCACCTACCATGCCACGAGACGTAAGCCTTTAAGCCGTGGTACAAGATACTGACCACAGCCGTGACCGCTCTGTCTTTGACACGACTCGTAGCTAAAGCCTGACGTCACTCAGTGTCCACCAGAATTATTGCTATGGAGACCACAAGCCTTGAACTTGCATTATTCCTCTACGGTCTGAGTTGTGGCTGGTGAGACGGACAGTTTTTCCACTACACTAGTCTGTTGAATGAAGTAATTTAATTAATAATTTCTGGAAATATTTTGTCCGAACTCGAAATTAAAATAAAAAATAAAGTTGGTATAATTGCGTCATATTGTGAAGATATATATTTAATTAATTATTCTTGTCCGTCTATTTACAATTTAAAATTTAAAAATTAAGATAATTAAAATATCATGTGATGTTCCTTATCGATACATTCGATTTACATGTTCTAAATGTAAATCGAATGTATCGATAAGGAACATCACATGATATTTTAATTATCTTAATTTTTAAATTTTAAATTGTGAATAGACGGACAAGAATAATTAATTAAATAAAAAATAAAGTTAAAATATGTAACTACAGTAATGCCCTGAATGGAAGATACAATTTCGAGAGACGTAGACAAAGATGGAAGGAGGCTAATATTAAAGAGCGTACTAAAGAAGTTGGATGCAGATTAATCACGTAGAGTTTTATGACAAGCCTCTGGTTTCATAAAATTTGGGGTAAATACGCTGGGATTTTTTTAAAATTAGGCGTGTGCCCCGTGAAATTACAGTTTCTTACCCTCGGATTTTCATGATTTCAAAGTCTCTGTCCGTAGCGAAGTTGTACTTTAAGCACGAAATTTAGTCAACATAATTTATGTACTATTTTCTGTTGTACTCTTGTTCATAGGGCTGAATTTATATTTTTAGTTCGTTGATTTCACAGATACCAGTTCGACAAACTGCGTATTTGCCAATTTATGAGCTGTGTTTTATATAAATATCATGACGTTTCGGTCGTCGACTCTGCTACTATCTTCAGCTGACTGGTAGTCATTACATCGACAGATATGTTTTACTTTCGTATTTGATATTTATAGTAGCTATTTGGATAATAGCATTCGCTCTTTATATTCTGATCGATTGGTTTTAATTTCGGAACAAATATATCTGGACGACAGGGCCCCAATTTTGCCTTGGATGTTCGCTGTTTGTCTTCCTTGCTTCTAGAATTACTCTGATATCTACTTGCCCTCTGTATAATGGGCACTAAGCACATTTTATCCGAGCTTCAAGCCGACTACTTATCTCTATCAGAGCTTGATGGACAGCGGTTTCGTGTTCCTAAGCGGCAGGATTCGAGTCTCAGTCCGAAGACCGGCTACTCTGAACACGTTCCTAGTGTGTTACACTTCGTTGGTATTCACTAAAGGCTGTTCTGCCTGTCGTACCTCGTCGAAGCAGTTAGGCATAAAAGAGATTTTGGAGAAAATTCCTGTCTCCCTCTTCAGAGTAGAAATGTAGTTAGCAAAGTTTACCGCTCTTTACATTATTAAATAGTTGATTGTAATTTTGCTGACGACACTTTCAACCATACAACCTCTGTATACAGGATATATTACTTTCCTACAATCCGTTATGTCACCTTGGCGACAATGCGATTCTCTGTGGAGAAGTCGGCAGATCTCCTACGTAATGTAGCAGCTTGGGATATCGTATTACAGTGAACATCCAAAGGTAATGTTACTTTTGTGTTGTGAAAAATGAAAAATATTACTATACATCGAAATGTTTGTAATTCTATATAAACTGACCAGATCGATAATCACTATCGAGTAGTTAGTACTCTTCAACAAATGCCAATATGAATTAGGTTAGCAGTGCTACTTCGTATTCAGGAGGTCCCTGGTTCAAATGTAGGCCTGGAGATTCTAATCTATCATTAACTAAACATGCTATGGACCAGGGAGCTCAAGACTTTAGAAAGACTGGTCACATGAAATTTTATAACGTGCTACGAGGGCTGGAGTATTCAAATATCCAAACCGTAACCAACAAGAAATTGAGGAGCCTATGTAATTATTACTTGAAGATTTCCGTCTTCTGGGTTGTTGCGCTGTGTAGTCTGGTCGATGTTAACCAACGTTTCTGAGGTCATACTGCCTCCGTCATCAGGGCGATGAATACGGATGATGACGGAGGCAGTATGACCTCTGAAACGTTGGTTAACATCGACCAGACTACACAGCGCAATAACTCAGAAGACAGAAATCTTCATACTCTGATGACGGAGGCAGTATGACCTCTGAAACGTGGGTAACATCGACCAGACTACACAGCGCAACAACCCAGAAGACGGAAATCTTCATACTCACCGCTGTGAGAACCTCAAGTCTTACATAATTATTCCTTTATTATCTGCACTCACATTTCAGTACGTTACATCAGAAATCATTTAAGGGGAAATCTGGCTTCCTTGTGCCCGGAGGCTTTAGGCAGGCCCTGTTTGTGGAACTGCACAGGATTGATGTGGTGGCATGCAGTTTGTATCTGTTAGGATGTTACATGAAAGCGCTGGTGCTGGCTCGCAGAGGATATAATGATAGCGTGACAGAACAGCGTGAAAACCCGTGTAATGGCTGCAGCATTGCTGAACACACACACACAGTGCATTAATGCAAGCGTGTATTCAAATTGTGGACATAGCATTGTACAATGTTGACAGAAATCCTGGTGTCTAACGCAGAGAGAAATTTCAATATTCACCTTCTTGGACAGATGACAATCGGTGAGAAATGGAGTCTCACTTCCGTTCCTTCATTGTTTTAATTCCATTACTTTCACGTCACTGCTTACCACTTCTCTTTTAGCGTTCTTCCTTGCTTTCTTTCTTCGTTTGTTTCTTACTATTCTCATAATATCCCTAAGAGGCTTACGAGGTGCGATCGGAAAGTTTCAAGACTGTGTCAATATATGGCGAACCGGATGTAGTACGAGCTTCTGCCGCTAGGGGGTGCGGCCTACATTCATAGTGAATCAGTGTGCCAGCCGGCATCATCGAATTAGCATTTGTTTCTTAGTTACGGGCGTTTCGGTAGTGCATTACACCGACCCTCCTGCGATTCCGGAATGGCGGATTTTCATGAACAAATCAAATTTTGTCAAAGACTCGCCAAAACGGCTACGGAAACCTATGAAATGCTAAAGCAAGCATTTGGGGAGTCCGCAATGGGTCGTGCACAAACTTTTGTGTGGCATTAACGTTTTAAAAATGGCCGAACCTCTGTCGATGATGACGAGCGTTCTGGACGACCATCTTCGAGCACAACGCCCGAAAATGTTACGAAGATTCGGCAGGCCATTCACGAAGATCGACGTCGTATCATCAACGACTTGTGCGACATTGTTGGGATAGGCTATGGGACCTGTCAGCTGATTCTAAAGGAAGAACTCCACATGTGACGCATCATGACAACGCGCCAGCGCACACCGCCCTCGAAGTTCGTCAGTTTTTGGCCTCAAACACCATGGCCGTCATCCCGCACCCTCCTTATTCGCCGTGTGACTTCTTCCTCTTCCCAAAGATGAAAATTCAGCTAAAGGGAAGGAGATTTGAGACGATAGAAGAGATTCAGGCAGAATCGCAGATGGTGCTTGACAGGCTGACAAAGAAAGATTTCCAGGGATGCTTCGAGGCTTGGCAGCGGCGCTGGGATCGTTGTGTTCACTCCCAGAGAAACTACTTCGAGGGTGATGGATGAATTTAATACCTGAGATAAGTGTACGGGTTTTTATACGCGCAGTCTTGAAACTTTCCGATCGCACCTCGTATTATCCTCTAATCTCTTTCTCAATCTTGCAAGATTTCCCAACAGAATTCCGTATAACCTCAAAGTTATAAAATTGCTCAGTTACCTCATTCTTCTTAGGTCTATCGGCGAAAGCTTTGATTTTAGATACATGTACAGTAACCGAATACAAACGCATTTATTGCGTAAACCAGAGATTACGGACGCAGGAACTGAGACAGCGAGCTACAATGTACTTGCCGCCAGGAAATAATGTTAGAAGATTGGACAGTGTATTATTTCTTAGGTGCTACGTTATCACCGTGCCTTTTTACTTCTAACGGACTTGAAACCCACGGTTTCGCTCCGACTACTGCAATTATTTGTATTATTTTGTGTTCTCTCAGCTCAAAAAACCACATCTTTAACATAACAACCAGGAAAAATATTGTTTCTTATTCTAATCTTCATTGTTTTGTAAAGTAGACGACGTTATTGCATTTTTAAATGATTGTCAGAATTTCAAGAGTTTTTTCCTTCAATGAAATATGTTTCCATTAATTTTAAGAGTAATCAATATTTTTGTAGCGTCTTAGCAGACAGACTTTGAGCTGTGTGTAGCTACAGGCTATATTTCAAATACATCCAGTTTGTCTGCATGCAGAGGTTCCCCGCTAACACATTATAACTAACACCAAAGTGTAACAGGTCTGATAGAATATCACATGTTGTTATCAGGCAACAGTCGTGATTAATTACCCTGATATCGGCCCAACCTCCCTTCCCTTTTAACCCCAATAGAGCCTGTCTGACTGAGAACGTATAGCTACAGACAGTAATGATAATTATTGTTGCTGTGTCCACCGAAATAACCTATCTACAGTTATTTCTGTGATGCTGCTAGGTTAGCATCCTGGAACAGGTGCCCGTCAGTCTGATCGCTCGTTGTTCATTTGAACCGGCTAATTGAGAGTGCGTGATTCCTTTCAGTCTCTTGTCAATACCCCATCCACATACATCAAAACATTTTTAAAATGTTTCCAGTTTAAGATTTCCCATATACATCACTAACCATTGTCAGTTTTGAGATTTCATTATACAGTGCAATTAAAGCATTAATATTTCTTTAAGGTTTGACACCGTTTCGGAGTGACGACGTTTTAACGATGATGTTGCTTTGTTATGGTCGTTTTACGGAAGCTTCACGCTGATTGTGAGACTTCGTAGAAATACGTTTTGGGCCCAAAATGTTTATTTTATTTCGCAACAGGGTGTACAAGAAATCACGGCAGGAAGTGTGCTTAGGGGAGAACTGGGGAATACCACGCACAATATTTTGGCGCATGTGTTGTGTATGAGAGGAAAATTCTTTAGTGTCTGTTCGTTTATATCAGTGGTATTCAACCATTTTTTGGTCGCGTACCCCCAGATATAATTTCTCTTCAAGTTTGTACCCCCAAAGTTGTTGGTGTATAATTCAAGTTATAATCTACATCTAAAATAAATTAAATTAATTTTCATTACTGATTATTCAGTGTTTATCATAAAATAATATATATTTTTTTAAATTTCACGTACCCCCTAAGATGTCTTCGTGTATCCAGGTTGAATACCACTGGTTTATATGACCTTTCGGTGCGAGCATGTTTTTTAGCACAGATTCTTTGTATTAATTGATTTTTTAACAATCAGTGTATGTACCTATTCGAGAAAAACCAATCGTTTTAACTACCGAAAGTCACGGTTTTTACAAAATTTTGAACGTATTTTTTTTTTTTGGAACAAATGAATTATTGTTTTGATGATCCGTCCTTATACATCACATTGTCTTTAGCCCCCTAAAGACGGCATATAATAGGGAACACGACTTATTTTTGAAAGCGAATGTATTTGAAGAATTAATGCTCAATGATGTGGCTTTACTAAAATAAATTTATGGTTAGTAACAGTTTCGGAGGGAGATTCTGGATTTTTTGGCTTGTAAATTAATCCATAAAAATTGATTTCGACGTCCTTAACACAAGATCCAGTCGTCGTATTGCCCATTCCGGCTGGTGGTGACTCAATGAATGAACGCGATGGTGAATGCTCTAATAGAAAGGAAAATGAACAACCATCCACTTCACAAGCAAACTCAGCGTCCATCCACCTCAAAACCAGTGTTAGTTAATTGTTTTGGTATCTTGTTTTGACTGAACATCCAAGCAACTGATCAACACCAATGAAGAAGATGCTTGAAGAAGAACTGAAATACAGATACGACCCCTGATCTCATGCGATCTCAAGCCCCAGACATCCGTCCAACCGAAGTTGTTTTTGCGAAAGACCAGGAGGACAGTAGGCTTCGACGAGCCAGATTAGGCAGTTCTGGTGAGATGGTGCTTATCACAATGCAGGCAGGTCACCGGTCTGCTGGTGGTTGGGACTGAGGGGTGCTACGGACGTGAGTGGGAGGTACAAATTTGTAGAAAGGGTCATGGTAGAAACATTGTATCCAATTAAAGCAACCACTAAAGTTGACTGAGATAAAAAAGTTTTTTATTGGTTTGGGGGTATCCCCCGCGCCCTAATTAGTGGTCCTTAGAGCACTAGCCGAGCTTGTTAAGGGGTCATGTACGAATAGTTATGCAGAGTTGTTTGTTTGAGTAAATCAGTATGGGTACAGTCTGGTTTAATTCTGATAAAGGGGGATAAGATAATGCAATAGGGGCAGTTGTTCGCCATTGCTGTACAAGTCTTTGTAATATAAAATGTTTAGATATCATCGGCCACGTTCAGTGCTCGTAATGGCTGACTCTAAAGACTGGATACATGATAGTAGGTAAAATATGAACGGCTTTGTTGAAGAACTTGACATATTCATCAATCTGACATGCATTTGTTTCGATATACCAGTATTTCTTCTGATTCGGTCACAATAGAATGCGTGATTCTTGCAGATTATGCGTCCGTGGTTATTGCTTATTTCAGATTCAATTTCATCAATGATTATTTAGAAGTTTTCTCTGTTATGTTAATCGATATATTAATTAACCTTAATCTTTGATTAGTACCTAATCGATCGCTCGTATATTATTTTTTTATACTTTTATGGAAACAGTAATGCAAATGTATGTCAGTATGGTTATAAAATACATTTCAATGATAAAATATTTGTACAAATTTATAAATAAGGCATACATATCCTACCAGTTAAATTTATCATTCTGTAAATTAAACTGTATCGAGAAATTAATTTTTAGATTTCTCAGGACAAATCCTCAACAAAACACATGGATTACATTAATCAGCATAAATGGAGAATTACGTGTATGTGAAGACATATGGAAGTTGTATTAATAAAAAGCAGAATCAGCAGATATAATAAAATAGAATTTCCCGCTCTGGCTTAATGGTATTAAAGATACCAGAGAAATGGAGAAAATGGTAATAAATATTTCAGATAAGTAGCAAGGCTATAGGGGCCCAGGAAGAATTATTACTGATATTGAGTGGGGATGTATGATATATATTTCGCTGTACACACGTGCTTTATTTAGTTTCAGTAAGAGTAACAATATTTTTACGTGCTTTTAACGCGGAGTAGACTGTACATTCTGAGCCGTGATACACACTGACTTCTTTCCATGTTAATTCCGGGACTGTTTTTCAAAATTCCTTAATCTTTATTTTTTTGATGAATGTGATCTACATCTGATATAACAACAAATGTCAATCACGCTCTACTTCAAGAGTGTATGGTTTGTACGATGTGGAAACAATTAAATTTAATTATTCGTGTTTTTTCCCGTCTAATCACAATTGTATATAAATAAAATTATACATAAGATATTACGTAATATCTTATGTATAATTTTATTTATATACAATTGTGATTAGACGAAAAAAACACGAATAATTAAATTTTAATTCACAATATGACGCAATTATATCAAATTAAAATTAAGTTCTGACGGTGACGGCTCTGATAACAAGAAATGCAAAAAAGGACATGGTGACGTTTAAGTTTGGAGGAAGTCTGGATGGAATCAGTTTCCGTGAAGATGTTTTATAATTTTATTTTTTAAAAAAATACATTTTATAAATGTTTCAATGCGATTTACAAAAATAATACTACAATAAATTTGAACTTTCAGAACAAAAAAATTCAATTCCCGTCAAATTTGACGGGCCATGCTACGCTAATTGTTTTGCAGTACTTCAGTTATCTGTCACTCCATTTCGTAAGCTTTGGAATACTTCTCAATTGCAGACAAATTTAACAAAAAATGTATTCCAACCTCTACTCCTATCACGTTAACAAATTCTATATTTTTTGACGGCGTAAAAATGTTTTATCCTGTGTTACTTAACGCCACATATAAAATGACTATGTGAGTTCATAGTCACACTGTTGGTTTCGCTGGGCTTTGTTACATTACTAATTAATTTTCTTTCTTTTATTCTTACTTTCTCTTCATTCTACGTACCTAGAGAGTAGACATACGCCATGAATAATTGAAACAACAATTTTATTGCCTCTCATAAGGCTACACCTCTCATTTTTATTCACTGGACTCTTATTGGTTTTTGAATATAGTTACGTACTACGCTTTATACTAGGCTCAACAGAGTAGAGCGCTTCTGAAATTCGTAAAATTTACTCTAATAAATAGAGAATGATTGCGATGATGATGATGATAAAACGAGGATGAAGACGACGGCTACTAAGTCGCTGATGACTTGAATGATGTCTAGAGGCCAAGCCCTCAGCGTTCTCCAGTGTTTCACGTCCCCCAAAGGCGCTCATAAAAAATCAATTTAGTTTTTTTTTTACAAGCAACTCGAGATCCAAAGTGAATATTTTAGAGGCGAGAGGGAAGACTGCAGCTAAAGAAGGAAAAGAGAAATTGGTAGGGGCGTAGGTTTAGGGGATGGTATATAACATTTGGGGGTGGCGGGTGGAGAGAGCTAGCAAGTGGGTGGGACAGTTTAAGAGGTCTGAACGTGGAAAGTGGGTAGTTTATAAGGAGAGAGCGATAGTCAGACCTACATACAAAATCCTCCAACATGTTTTTCTGATATTTGGATGGTTAGCTGGCTGAAATGTAGATTTCTGAATGTGCTGTTTTCTCGTATTCTTTAAAAGTTGACTTCTGGAGTAGAGAAGGGGAGATCACGGAGTAAACATTTGAGTCAAATAGCAACGAACACGTGTAGAAGTGATGGCTGCGACCACAGCGTATAGCAGGGACATGTGTTGGTTGCGAAACTGGGAATGTCTGCAGGCGGGCCAACTCTCGAATACTAATATGGTCTCCAGATCACTATGAATGGAACAGACGAGCAGTAAATATTTGCTTACGAAACCTGACTCAGGATGCACCTACGCGTAATCATTTCCTTTACAGCAGTGATTTCTAAACGATTTCTCATATCTGTTAAATTTCCTTAATACATTTTAATTATATATTTTAGTGTACTTAAGATTGATAGAAATGTAATGATTCGAATTTACTATAACAAATGCAGATAGTTGACTTCTGGGTTGCAACGCCGTGTAGTCTGGTACAAGTTGATGGACGTTTTAGAGGTCCTTGCTGTCTCCATAAACAGACCAATTATTTCCTTAATGATGGAGACAACAAGTATCTCTGAAACGTCGATAAACGTCTACCAAAGTAAATGTTACTAAAAGGTGGTTCTTCATACTCGCCGTCCTTGAGGACCTCAAATCCTTCTAGAAGAGTTGTTACCCTCTACATGATTGCTCTTGTGTGTAGGATATAACCCCATGAAAGATTCCATTGCCATTTTTGTGTTAGTAGGTGCAAAAGGGGGGGGGGGGTGATACCCAGCACCTATGGATTACTAATCACATTATATAAATTACAGCCAAAGGACTCTCATATCTACCGTAAAACTTACATACTATTTAGACCTGTAGTTTCAAAATATAAAGCATATAAAATAACTAGTAGAACTTGTCTTAAAATAAATTAAAATTAATTATATTACAATCTTAAGAATATATTAGCATTTTCACCAAAATTGTTAATCGTACAAAATAACGCTTTTGTGCAATTAAATCCAGATTATAGAAACGAGGCTGTGTTACACATTCCAAATCACGTACCTTCCTGGCTGTGCGTGTGGTGATCGCATTAGAGCGTCAAGCCGCGAGTGGTTGCCTAGTTATGAAACAGTAATACGTATCATCTCTTTATGCATTAAGAGGTGACTTAACAGCGGGATAGACAACAAGATAACAGGCTTGGCTGAATATACGTGAAGAAGGCTGAAATTTAAGCAAGAAATACACAGGTAGTTCGGTGGACCTTGTGTTGTGGAAACCTCACTTAAGTGAAGCTCAATCTAAGGTTCGTGTTTCATCGAACAATGTATTGAAGAGCATCGCTTTTATCCTTGGTACTTACTTAGCTTTTCTCTTTCCAGTAGATAATGAACTGAACTGGTAACCAGCGATGCCCTAGTGGTTCCTTCGCGGATGTTGAAGCATTTTATTTCTGTAAACTGGCCGGTCACCTTGGCCACGTGGTATAGGGTGTGGGTTTTGGTCGCTTGGATACTGCAATCTCGGATTCGAACTGCGCTTAAGAGACAGATGTGTGCACTCGCCTTAATGTGTTGTACTGCCCTGTGGAGGTGAAGTTTTGTAAAAGGCCAATCTCCTGTTCAAAGAGTCCTGCCACTTTTTATTAATAAAACAAACTTTCGAAACCTCAAAAGCAGGGGTGGCCTGAGTTCTCCAAGAACTGCAGACCGAGAGGGAAAACAAATTTTTACCTGCCTGTGGCGTCATTACCATGGCAACTGAAATTTGACACACCTCCAGAAGACGGAATGAATACGTATTAAAGAGATGAACAGATATGACATATAAAGCCGTGAAAATATTTCAGAATGTCGATGTGGATACGCCGTGAGTTTAGAGTCCTTGGTGTAGTTGAGACCACAGTTACAAGAATTGACCTCAGCCCAAAAGAAGGATACGTAAAACACAACAGTACAAATTGACAAGCAAACCAAGTGAAATGGTCGAAACCGTTTACTAGTGAAGTGACTCTCCGGAGATTGGAGTAAAATTTAGACCCAGAAAATAAATTAAAATTCTCAAACACAACTTCCGGGTGAAAAAGAATGACAGACCGATGTCGTCATGCAGACAAGCGTTAGCTGCGGGGAAGGAAACGTGCAGGGTTGTGGGCTGATGGTTGACACTCGCGCGGCACCACCTCTCCCGCGAAGAATCAACCACGAGGCCATCTCCGCTTGCCTGGCGCCTTGCTCGCCGAATTATAAACGGTGACCGTGGACCATGCTAGGCTTAACAACGCACTGATTTTGTTGATCGTGATTTTGCGTTGAATTACTAGTGACGAGAATGCTTAGACTGTAGAATGAAAACATGAGTTTATTTCGCACGATGGATGTGTGGTATCTGGTAACAGTGACGTTTCCAGCTACCAACTTAAGTTGTTGATTATAGCGGATAATAAACTAGTTTATTCATAGACTTTTTCTCAGAAAATTGCATAAAGTTTTTTAAGGGAAAAGCATGCCAATTTTGTAAATGAGCTGATACAATGTTTCTGTGAAATACGATGTGACGAGACGTGTAGTATCAAACAAACAAATTTTAAGATTATCGTTAATTAAACAACGATTTTCTTGTTTTAAAAATGTGGATTTATTAACACTCACAGTTTTTACAATTACTTATTTTCTTGACAGTATTTCACAATTTTGAATATAGGTAAACAAAACTGATAACCAAAAACATATTCTTTTTTATCACAAGAGATTCGATACTACACTCGGGCCCAGTATCACATTCTCGACATAGATGCACGTACTTAGAAGGCATGTTACCATGGGCAACCGACTTGGCTTGAGGGCAACTGATACGGGCGACTTACGGCGGTCTCTTCGGAAGTCTTTGCCTCGCCTTGCCGAAAATATTTATCTTAGGTTTCAGTTCTGCACGGCAATTCAAGTCATGCACCCTTGTCCACTGTCAGATGAATTTTAAATTCGTAGCAGAATCGCCATAATTTTTTCCAAGAATTTTCTCTCCTTGGAATTCTAGGTTACTGTGTTATGCTGTCTTCTGGGTTTTTGCGCCTTGTAGTCTGGTAGGTGTCCACCAAAGTTTCAGAGGTCATGCTGCCTCCATCACCAGGGCGATGAACTCATCGTTGGTGGACAACTACCAGACTACAAGGCGCAACAACACAGGAGACTGCAATCTTCAGATTTACCGCTGTGGAAACCACAAATCTTAATTTTAATAATACCCCAAATTGTGATCTCAGATTTTGGGTTATGACCTCTCCGGGTGAATTCCCCCTGTGTGGACAGACAATCTCCGTAGTTTGGTGACTGTGCTAAGTAGTACATTATGAATGCTTGTCTGACGAACGTTTAAAATGACCATTGTGAATGACTCTTGGCAGACAATTTTCCGGACATCGAGCGATATCAACTTTAGAATAAGCGCTTGTTCACACCGTTAGCTACAGTTTCTCTTACCTTGCACAATTATTTATTTATGTTTTGATATTCCAGTCATAATCATATTTTATATAGTCATTGTATTTCTCCTAATAGTTCCTACGATTCAGTAGGTACCTAGGTTTTTTTCTCGGGGATAAATCAGTCGGGGTCACTCAATTGTATTTAGTTCCGAGACTAAGAATAAATGAATATTTATTTAATTATTTAATTGTTGTTTATTTAATGATGGGGTCCTCAGTGGCCGCGCGGTCTGAGACGTGGGCCTTGTGCCACTTGGTCACTGGGACCGTGGGTTCGAATCCCACTCAAGCCATGGATGTCTGTCCGCGTTTTTCTGTGTTGTGCTGTCCTGTGTACAGGTAGAGGCCTTGCGACGGGCCGATCCCTCATCCAAGGAGTCCTACCAAAATGTCTATAGATCGAGCCAACGAAAAGTTGGGACCCGCAGTGCTCAGGCACTTGAAGAACGGGTCGTTCCCAGTATCCCAGTTATTTAATGATACTGTCAGAACTTCACACTGCGTGGAATGAAATGATTGAACGGCAAACGAATAATAAAAAGTCATGGAAGGAAGTAATCATGGCTTAATTTATATAATATCCAGACAATTACCTGGAGAGATTGAGAAAAAATTATAAACCATCATTTAGGACATTCATGCTCCGGGCTGAGATTTAAACACCGGATCTTCCGAATATAAAGCAGGAATTATAATCATAATTCTACGTGTTACGTCTACTATTGGATGAGTGCAGCTATAGGAGTATTTGACTGGAAGTATCATTTTGTATAAAGATTAAAAACGATTTGCTGTGGGTTTATTACAGATGAAGTGGACTATAAACTTGAGCTTCGACAAATACTGCCCGATTGTCATGTGCGAGATAAAGAGATTGGTAGAAGAGAATGAGAAGAACGAGCGTTGCTAGGGAAGGTTTTACTGGTGTTTCTAACGTTTTACTTAACAGCATTTTGTCATTCTATTTCCTGGTCACTACCATAAACGCTACACGAGCTTCGGACTTGATAAACTGTCGATAAAGTCTAAAGCAATCAAGTCTTGTGCAAAGACAACAGCGGAGGACACAGACTGAACAATAGTGTCAAAGAAGTAGGACCGGAGATAAAGGAGGTGGTAAGAAGGAGAGACACAAGGCAAACTAAGTTTCTTTTTGTATCTTATACGCGTCATGTTTGTGTTTGATTAAATATATTTATTTTGTACAGTCTATACACAAACGTTTGAAGTTTATTTGTGTTGTAAAAATTATATAATATTAAAACATTTTGTTGTGTAAAATATTATATTAGCGCTCTTAATCGTAAATACGATTTTACATTATACTCATTCCAAGAAAAATAATTAAACATTAATTCCACAGATAAATACGAGGGTCGCTCATTAAGTAATGCCCCACATTTTTTTCCTCAGAACATATTTATTCAAGATGGCTCAAATTTAGTGACAATATAAATCAATGTTTCCTTTACACATACTATTTTTCCACATAGTCCCCATCAACTTGTACGGTTTTACGCCAGCGTGGAACAAGTGCATGCATGCCTTGCCAGTACCAGCTCTTGTCCTGTGCACGTAGCCATGTCCTCACTGCTTGAATCACGCTCTCGTCATCTTCAAATCTTGTTCCGCGGATAGCATCTTTAAGTGGCCCAAAGAGATGGAAGTCGGAGGGTGCCAGATCTGGACTGTAGGGTGGATGGGGTAGCACCGTCCAACCCAATTTGGTGATTTCTTCCCAGGTTCTCAGACTTGTGTGAGGGCGTGCATTGTCGTGCAGGAGCAAAATTTCTGCTGGATGCTTGTGAGGCCGAACTCGTCGAAAACGCTTCTTGAGGGTTTTCAGGGTCCTGATGTACGCGTCTGAATTGATGGTCGCACCTCTTGGCATCACATCCACAAGAATGACGCCATCACTGTCCCAAAAGACAGTCATCATGACTTTTCCGGCGGAGGGAGTTGTCTTGAATTTCTTCTTTCTCGGTGATTGAGGATGATGCCACTCCATTGACTGCCTTTTTGTCTCTGGCTCGAAGTGGTGTATCCAGGTTTCGTCACCTGTAATGATCCGGGACAGAAAGACCTCTCCCTCAGCATCAAAACGCTCCAACAATTCAGAAGAAATCGTTTTCCTTTGAATCCTGTGGTCTGCTGTGAGACTTCGTGGAACCCATCTTGCGCACACCTTCGAATATGCGAGAGCCTGGATAATTGCAATCACACTTCCATTGCTGACTGAAAGCTGTTGGGCCAATTGTCGAGTTGTGATGCGCCGATCCTCACGAATAATGGCATCCGCGCGGTTCAACATGTCTGGAGTGGTGGCTGTGGCAGGACGCCCAGAGCGCGGCAGATCACGGAGCTCGGTTTCTTCACTTCCTGAAGCTTTAACTCTCTTAGCCCAGCGACCAACGGTGCTCCTATCGACTGCACAGCTTCCATACACAGCACACAAACGTTTATGAATGTTCACCACCGTTTCTTTTTCAGCAACAAGGAATTCAATTACAGCTCGTTGCTTGTAACGAGAGTCGTTCACAGACGCCATTTTAACAGTTCACTACAGCTTCGCTATCGGTTGGAATCATTTGAAACTCCGTACACGAACGCGGGAAACATCAAATCTCAAGCATGTAAAAGTACACTTTTCTATCTTCATTATTGGCTGAGAAAAAAAATGTGGGGCATTACTTAATGAGCGACCCTCGTATAACGTCTGACTACAATAAGCAACTTACCATGAAAATGGAAAGCTACAAACGAAACTACGGATTATTATAATATATTGCATTAAATATCTAATAGTTTTTAAAATATTTTAAATTGATAAAAACCTGAAGACGACGGTATTACCCGTCGAAACATGTCGTTTTAATAAAAGCGCTAAAAAATATAATGTAAAATCGTATTTACGATTAAGAGCGCTAATATAATATTTTACACAACAAAATGTTTTAATATTATATAATTTTTACAACACCAATAAACTTCAAACGTTTGTGTATAGACTGTACAAAATAAATATATTTAAGTTTCTTTGTATGACATGGGATCAGTAGTAGTGACAGAGGACAGGTAAGCGATGTAATGAGACAGATGTTAACAAAATAAACGTAATGAACCAAAAATACGACGAAGTGATTTGGTGGGATTATACACTTAAAGCAATGTACATTAGAGTGTGTTGGTTAAAATAAATAAGTATAAGAACATAACAAGTAATTCTGTGGAGCAGAGTCTGTCTTGAAGAGCTAATAATCACACAATTAATATTGTGTTTTAACACTGAACCCCCCCGAGGAGGAGAAGATTGCCAGATTACGTTACTGAGGCCACTATCATCCCAGGCCGGGAGGTGGTACGGCTTGGGGAGGGTAAAGCGGTGAAAAGTAATAAAAGAAAACCAAATGAATCTACTTCGAATAATCGAAGTATATTATTTAATAAGAAATATTTAAATATAGGATAAAAAGAATCAAGACACCTTTCAGGGCTCAAACTCCGGCTGGGTATCCAACCCCAGAGACCCAACTCAACCCCCACTAACCCTGACTTGCCTTCCGATTTTCTCCTCGAGTCGTTCTCTCTCCGGCGGACACACACAGACTGTCCTTCTGCCCTGCTGTCTCATCAGGGTCTCGAAGCCGCCGACTCCAAAGAACTTAGATATGGGAGATAAGCCACTTCGAGCCATGAGGCATGGCTCAACACAGAATTTTGGAATTCAACGTCAGAGATTGTCCTAGAGGAATTCATCTCAGCTGTTTCGTGTTAGAACCTCAGATCCGATATAATTCAAAACTAACTTCTGGAAATATGAAGATTTCTTGAAACGTTCGATATCTTTTATTATACAGAAGCACGTATGCAATCTCGGACAGTCGACAAGGGACGGTCCTCTAGTTTGTGAGTTAGATGTAGGAGTAACGATACACGATTCTGTGTTATGAACTTGCTTTTGCAGAAAAATTTAAATTTGCCAGATGATTTGTCTGGGTGTGAAACGAGATCTCTAACTTTGAGAAAAGGATATAAATTTCACGTATTTGGAAATAAAGTAGTTAGGGAAATGATTCGATCTTACCAAGAATGTAATGAGTGAATATCTGGGGCATTACATACCAAGGAAGTTTTCTGAGTTGTAGAACAGAGAAAAGCAGTAGCTAAGATGTTCTAATGACGCGAATAGGATGGGGTGTGGACAAGGAACTAGCAAGACATTTTGGCTGGATAATATCTTGAAAAACCGAGGAGATGGAAAGTCGACTTCAAGGTGGATTCTGTGGAGATAAGTTGTGGATTTCAGTACGCTTGTATGGACAAAACTTCGAGCTTTGCTATTAGATACGTCGAAACTTCTCGTCCTGCTGTGGGTTTATAGAAGCCGCAGTATATGAGATGTTAAAAACGTGAAAGTTGCAGAAAGAGAGATTAGAAGATCGAAAAGAATTATAAATGAGAAATGAAAAAAAAATGAAAATCCGAAAAAGAGACAATTATAAAGTGATAAATACGAAGTTGAAGGGAGAAAGATAAAGTTTAAAATTCGGGGTAGCGATAGCTACAGAGTGAAATGAAATTCGTAAAAGTAAGAAATGGAAAGGAAAAATGAGAGATTACGAGGTTAAAAGCAATCACATGACCTCTTTTCCTTGTAGGACCGAGATTAAAAGAAATCGAGAGGTTATTTATTCATCCGCATTCTTGGCTGGTGACACATTCTCGTTTGAAACTAATCTTACATTGCAGCAACAGCAACTTGTGGCTGGTATTCATAAATATTGCATACGAAGAGAGGGAGGAATTTGAAGATTAAAATGCACTTTAGAATTCCAATAGTGCTGAAGGAGACGGTTGTGGACGAGGCTAGTGGTGGAAGGAGGGGAATTTTGGCACTTTACCAGCATTCTTGCTTACATATTTCCTCAAAATTCAGAGGTTGATTTTAGAAGATTTCGCTGCAAAGTCCAGAAATTTCACGAAAGGGAATGGGACCAATTTTATCGTACGATGTTTAATTTATATTCAGTGCAAGTATTAATATTTAAGGTTTAAATGCGTCATGTTTGTGTTTTATAATCAAAATATATAATATAGTTCAGGTCTATACACAAACTTTATTTACAGATGTTAAAATTTAAAATTTAAAATTTGCGCTATTCATCGTTACAACGATGTTACAATACTGCGCAGTATTGTAACATCGTTGTAACGATGAATAGCGCAAATTTTAAATTTTAAATTTTAACATCTGTAAATAAAGTTTGTGTATAGACCTGAACTATATTATATATTTTGAAGTATTAATATGTGTGTGGCTTGTGTCAGCGAATGATCTGATTCTTACTGAACACTCTTGGCTTAAGTTTTGAAGGCACTGATTCTGTCCCAACCACAACTCGTTATCCGATTGGAGATATCGTGGTTTAACGTAAATAATTCAGGGATGTTGTGCATGTCTACATCCGCTTTTACGCTGATGTTACAAATTTGTTTCTTCTCATACCTGTCTTCCTGTGTAAAACCCAGCAGGTTGGTGGTATCAGGTAAGCCATACATTTGTATTCAACAGCTAACTGGTTCTGGTGTCAGTTGCAAACGAGATATGTCATTGTTATGCTTCAGTGTACCCAGGACATTGCCTGCACAGAACCTTAAAATAGGCCACGGTAACTTTTCTTAACATTTATAACTCTTGAGATGGTAAAGTTCCGTCATATTGTGATATAATAAATATATATTGTTTAAATCTTGTCCGTCTAATCACAATAAATTCTTATTAAATATTAAAATGTTACATTAATTAACATTTAAAGTATTTAAAATATTAAATGATGTTCTTTATCGAAATATTCGAATATTAAAATATTACATTAATTAACATTTAAAATATTTAAAATATTAAATGATGTTCTTTATCGAAATATTCGAATATTAAAATATTACATTAATTAACATTTAAAATATTTAAAATGTTAATTAATGTAATATTTTAATATTTAATAAGAATTTATTGTGATTAGACGGACAAGATTTAAACAATATATATTTATAACTCTGTCCCGTGTATCTTTCGGCGTTACGCAGATGAACGAGAGTCAATAATTTCCACAAGAATCAATGAATCAATCAACTTTTACAGTAAATTTTATGTATGTATGATACAAATCTGTTTATGAATCTCTGTGTGTATCATACACGATTGACTAATGACGCTAGATGGCAGAATACACAATTTCCGTAGTGCTGCTACAATTAGGCAACCTTTAGAAACAATTAAAAAGTAATAAGGGTACGAAACAAATATATAAATACCGAAACGTAGCTCTTTAGAAACAAAGCGAGTCAGGTTACATATCCACACAAAATCATCGTGTATTTGTGTTTGTAAAATAATCTATAAAAATGTAATGGTACAGTCAGTAACTTCTGAAATGCAATTATATCCGTACCTACGTATGTTTTTTTCTATTCCTTAATTTCTTTCAATGCTTTCAGCTCTTTTCTTGTTTCCTTGGCCATTTTAGTTCGTTCTTTTTATATTTCTCCTTCCGTTCTCCCTTTTTTAACTTCCTATCCCCTCTTTTTGTCTCTCTTACGTTTCGCCTTTATTTATTATTGTTTCTGTCTCTCTTCCTTTATTTTATCTTCGTTACTTCATTCTTTTTCTTTTTGTTTGTTTCCTTTCCCCACATTTTATGTCTTCGCTAACCTGCTTCGTTTGTGTCTTCCTTTGTGCAATTTCAAGCCCAGTGACAGTTTCGCACTGCGAGTGTTTAGACAAGACGAATGGCTGCTGGAAGGTGCGGTCAAGTGAACTGAATGAACTCAATAATGATCAGTCGCCAACTAATCGGTTGAACTATTGACGCTTATTGAATTACAATTTTTGGTAGAGTACAGCAAAGTTCTCAGCAACTGAGCCAAAACTATTCTTTTGCGGAGATAACAACTAGTGATATAAAATTTGTGCTGTGAAGTAGTGATGCGGGTATATATATATAAGGAGTAACTTTCATAGGCTTAGAGGAAGCAGCGAGCAAAATAAGTCAGCAGTATATACGAGGTGCGATCGGAAAGTTTCTAGACTGCGCCTATAAAAACCCGTACACTTATCTCAGGTATTAAATTCATCCATCACCCTCGAAGTAGATCCCCTGGGAGTGAACACAACGATCCCAGCGCCGCTGCCAAGCCTCGAAGCATCCCTGGAAATCTTTCTTTGTCAGCCTGTCAAGTACCATCTGCGATTCTGCCTGAATCTCTTCTATCGTCTCAAATCTCCTTCCCTTTAGCTGAATTTTCATCTTTGGGAAGAGGAAGAAGTCACACAGCGAATAAGGAGGGTGCGGGATGACGGCCATGGTGTTTGAGGCCAAAAACTGACGAACTTTGAGGGCGGTGTGCGCTGGCGCGTTGTCATGATGCGTCGCATGTGGAGTTCTTCCTTTAGAATCAGCTGACAGGTCCCATAGCCTATCCCAACAATGTCGCACAAGTCGTTGATGGTACGACGTCGATCTTCGTGAATGGCCTGCCGAATCTTCGTAACATTTTCGGGCGTTGTGCTCGAAGATGGTCGTCCAGAACGCTCGTCATCATCGACAGAGGTTCGGCCATTTTTAAAACGTGAATGCCACACAAAAGTTTGTGCACGACCCATTGCGGACTCCCCAAATGCTTGCTTTAGCATTTCATAGGTTTCCGTAGCCGTTTTGGCGAGTCTTTGGCAAAATTTGATGCACACGCCATTCCGAAATCGCAGGAGGGTCGGTGTAATGCACTACCAAAACGCCCGTAACTAAGAAACAAATGCTAATTCGATGATTCCGGCTTGCACACTGATTCACTATGAATGTAGGCCGCACCCCCTAGCGGCAGAAGCTCGTACTACATCCGGTTCGCCCTCTATTGACACAGTCGTGAAACTTTCCGATCGCACCTCGTATATGTATCACTACTACGGAGCCCCTCATGACTGCTTCATTTCCGGATGTCTGTTGGGTTCCTCACTCCTAATCTCCTTTCTCCAAAACTTCTTCGCGTAAATGCTCAGTACCCACAAAGTTCCGGTGCCAGGCTTAAATAATGACAAGGAAGGGATGTGAATAGTCTACTTGAAACAGTTGTCATCTGAGAGTGTTCTTTGATGTCTAATGTGTACCGCGCAACTGGCCCACCAATCACACCCACAGGTAGGGGTGATAGTGGACGTTTATGTTCTCAGTTGCATTGATCTCACAGCCAAATGGTCTTATCTCTACGCACGGTTCGATGGGTTGTGTGTTATTGTGCGAACGTTGCTAAACTTGCTGGCAAAAACCGAAATGGGTCGACACAAATTTATTGTGTGGTTTAGCCACATCACGTTCTATACCTCGTTCAACACTTGGCCTTCTATTTGTTTTACTGTCCTGCAAAGCTTGAATAATGCAGGCGTAAGAGTTATGGTGCATGGAATTGTAAAGTAAGTGTAATGGTTACATAATTCTATCTTGTGTCATGTTCTTTTTGTACGTAAAATAATGTTTTTACCCTATCATGCCCCAGTATTTATATACAAGGTCATGTCATTGGATTTGCTATATTAGAGAATTTCATTCTAGGATTCTAGGTTTTTATCAGCATCATCAGCTGATATAAAAGTAATATTTTGGTTCCACACCAGATTGCATGAACGTCTACTAACCACTTACAAGAGTATTTATTTTTTATTTAGTGTTCTGTCTGCCGACAGGTCCATATGAACAGGATCCTTCCATCCTTTTCTCGGACTGGGACCTGTTCATATACGTTCTTGGCAGATGATCCAGAAGTGGTTTGCCATTGCCTTCTTTTGTGTGTGAATGGAGTAATTGTTGGGATGCCACTGAGGAAAACTCCGTGTTGCCTAGACCACGGCCTTGCCCAACACAAGTTATAAATTCGGGCACCACCGGGAATCGAACCCGAGACCCCAGGATTACAAGGCCAGCCTTATAACCGCTGGACCACCTCATCTTATTATTTATTTAGTGTTCTGTCTGACGACAGGTCCATATGAACAGGATCCTTCCATCTTTTTCTCGGACTGGGACCTGTTCATATACGTTCTTAGCAGATGATCCAGAAGTGGTTTGCCATTGCCTTCTTCTGTGTGTGAGTGGAGTAACTGTTGGGATGCCACGGAGGAAAACTCCGTGTTGCCTAGACCACGGCCTTGCCCAACACAAGTTATAAATTCGGGCAACGCCGTGAATCGAACCTGAGACCCCCAGGATTACAAGGCCAGCGTTCTAACCGCTAGACCACCGTGGCGTTCCTACAAGAGTATAGGACGCCATAACCCAGACAACCACAGTCGCTTTCACCACTGTGAATAGATAAATACTTGAGAGTCTGAATTTTGGATGGTGTCAAATAGCACATGTATCTAACATGCCCGTATTACTATAAGTAAGTACACTGTAAATACATTTTTTTGTAGTATCGAAACTACGTTATTTTCCAACGTTGAGCACACAGAATTTTCCTGATATGTGTGTATGTTTAGCGTAATTTATGGTCATGTCCTGTTCATTTGATTGGGTAACCTCTGTGGTGTATCTCGCCCACACCTGCTGGACATTGGGTCTTACAGTAAATCTCTTTGTTCTAGTATAATTGGTTTAATGGGATGTGACAGGCCTTTCAGTAATTAATCTACACACAGCGGCCCTCAGACTGTTACAGAGAACATGATCCTACCCTTATGGCGTTATTGTTATTAAACTTCCTGCCACGATGCGCAGTTATGACTTGAGGGATATTCTGTAAGCTTTAATTGCGGTAATAGTACTGAGAAACAAACAAACAAACAGACAAGGAGTAAGAAATAAATAGGCTCATATCGTATTATTATTATTATTATTTAGTGTTCTGTCTGACGACAGGTCCATATGAACAGGATCCTTCCATCCTTTTCTCGGACTGGGACCTGTTCATATACGTTCTTGGCAGATGATCCAGAAGTGGTTTGCCATTGCCTTCTTCTGTGTGTGAATGGAGTAATTGTTGGGATGCCACGGAGGAAAACTCCGTGTTGCCTAGACCACGGCCTTGCCCAACACAAGTTATAAATTCGGGCACCGCCGGGAATCGAACCGGAGACTCCAGGAGCTCATATCGTACAGAGTTTTGATTTATTGACTGTTAAAGTTATGTGCAGATATTCTGTGAATTAATATGTTTTTAATTATTTATTCTTTTTTTTATTATTTGTGTGCTACATCAGTAACCGGAAGGCCAATTACAGACACAACACAAAAAGAACACAATAATAAGTATAGAAAAATAACAAACATATCATTAAAATGTTACATGTGTGTAGAGGAAGTTAATACATGAAGGCATGTTACTAATGAATACATCGATATATTTGTTATAATACTTCAAATAAATTAAATCAATTAGATTAAAAATGAAAGAAATATGAAAAACAAAGAAGGTTCTAGATCAAAGAATTTATGAATTAGAATGTACATCGTGCTCGGGCATGTGTGGAGGAGAATGGAGGAACAACATTTGAGCATCTTTTATAAATAAACATCCTTCTCCTTATACTTGGCAATAAAGGCATACATTGAAATTTATTTTTGGTTATTATTTTGAAAAATAAGTATTTGCGACCCCACGTTCATAGGAACATTTTTTCTTATTTTTGATCCGGGAACACGCACACAAAATTTGTAAACATACTTTTGACTCACTCTGTACATTTGAAACTTAAAATCATTTTTCCTTATTTCACTGCAGTAGGGTATGACTTAAGTTCATTCTTGTTTACCGTCATTCCTTTGAGAAACTCAGAAGTTAAAAAGAGAACAGCTGACAACTAGTATCCGCACTACGTCGAGAATTTCATCACAGAAATTGATTCATTGTGTCTCCCGGTCGCGCTCGTCGGGGCCCACTCTCGGTAAGACTGGAGCAGGATAACAGAATTCTTCGTGCAGATATTCCGACTGACAGACGATTGGAAGGGGGATTCAGAAAGTCACAGGAAGAAAATACATACTAAAAGTTAAAAAAAAGAGAAAGTCGATAAGACGTTAGAGCAAATGCAGTTGGGACAAATTGGTACATGTCGAATCGAAGGAAGGACTATTTGAATCGAAAAGCAGAAGTAGCTGGAAAGCCTCGTAACCTTAGGCGTGTCAAAAGTAGAACATAACTTCAGTGGCGGTTTTTTATATACGCATCACATCCACTTACAAGTAGCTCGACTCTACAAGAATTTGCGATACTTACACGTATATTACAGCGCAGCAGCGTTTAGAATGGTTTATGTTATGTTTAAATATATAAATAAATATATTTATAAAAATAATATATTTGAAAGTGATGTTGACATGTTTTATTATTTTAATTCTCATATTAGTGGTGTTATCGCTCACAAAAACATAATCTGATTTCTCTTTATCTTAATTTTCATATTTATATTTATTTTTATAAAGTTTATATATTTTATATAACTTCGTTAATTTAGCTAGTCACTATACTGACTGAGCTATATAGCGAAGAGGTATTAACTAATATTATTAGAATATATTAAATTGAAAGTATATTAACGTGACTCATAACCGAGATAAGCAACGAACAACTTGTAATACCCAATATGCGAATGCTTAAATATATAATTAATTTGGAACAAAATAACACAAGTAAAATTTCTGGTGAAACACTGATAATAATTAATTCTGGAAACGCATTGTTTAGTATTTAGTTCGAAAACTGTTGTCATCCCTTTCTACATGCTTTCCAAAAGCTGAAGATGCAAAATATTTTGCCAATTATTTTTTACTGGAATAAAACTTGGGATCTTACTTTTGGGAACACGATGAGGGCGTATTAATAGGGAAGTTTAAAATGATTAATTGAAAGTTTGCTGTCTAGTGCTGTCTGCATGATTTCTTTATTTATGTATGCCGGAAACTAATGCGAGTGTTTGCGTTTGTAAATTTTTTCATAAAATGTTAACGTGTAAGCCGCCTCTGATCACACAACATTAACGATTCCAAGCACTCACATCCATCGCTGTGTCTTCCTCTCGAAGATACACTGTAACACTTCTGTACGTTGTGCCGTGTGGGGCCTTAGATCCATCACGCAAATGATGCTCTTTAATCTCAGGCTTGGAATAAGACACGTCCAAATTTCCTTCTCTCATTTTTGGCTTCCATTCCTCTGCACTACTGTTCTTTCTTTGTTCAACGTGCAATTCATTTTTCACTCATTTCTCCTCCTTTATGAAGCTTTAGCTATTATTTCCTTTTATAATACAAGAGAGTTCCACTCTGCCAAGGTAACTTTTTTCTCGTGCTGTAAATTCCTTGCACGGGTCACGTGTGTATATGTCAGGGTGTTCTTTTAAGACATGTTAACAAAAGGAATAAGATGATAAAGTTGCGTCATATTGTGATAAATATATATTTGTTTAAATCTTGTCAGTCAAATCACAATAAAATTCCTATTAAATATTAAAATATTACTATAATTAACATTCAAATATTTAAAATATATTAAATGATGTTCTCTATCGAAATGTTCGATTTACATTAGATCATAACTTTTTTACACGACATGTTTCAGTTCTAAAAGAACCATCTTCAGGTGTATAAAATTATATAAACTTAAATATAATTTCTTAAATGCAACTTTTTGTCAGATGTTTATCAGATTTCAAATGATATTTTTTTCCAGATTTTATTGTATTTGTTTGTATTTTTTGTATTTTTTTTAATATCGTATTTCGAAGTTGTTCTGTATATGTACGTCGTGCTTAACATGATTTTGTGTGGGTGAACGTTTTGTTGTTGTTTTTGTATCATCCTGTAAAGTAAATAATATAAAGACTAAATGAATATTAATAAATTAGAAATATATATATATATAAAAAAAGAATAAGGTAATCACACTTATTTTTGATTAATTTAGCGATGCATCGATTAACAGAATAACTAATTAATTAGTAAATACATGGAAGGAAATGGTCGTGGTCTAATTTCAGGCACTGTCCGACATTTCTCTGCAAAGACTGAGGAAAATCACGAGAGGATACAGTCAGAATTGGCGATCTCGAAGCCGTGGTTTGAACCCTGTACTCGCCTTATACAAAGGTTAGACATTCAGTAGCAACGTAGACGCGGGTCTGAGTATATTTGTAATAAACATTACAAATGAAAATTAACTGATTAGAATGGATCTATAGATCGGATATTTATGTTGGTATTATCCGGTTCGTGTCTTGTCACCACTGCATTAGGTTATATGAAGACTGTAATATTTAAAACGCAACCCAACAGTCACTTTCAGAAAATAAATCAGAAGAAGGTACACCCCCTTGTAATAAAATCTCCGAGACACCCGAGTTAAGGTCGCCTTGTTTTCTAAGTAACTGAGAAAAGGAATACCATACCAGTGTTATTTGAAGCAGATTAAATTTATTTTAAAACTGGCATACATATTTTGGTATTCTATCTGAAATTAATCAGTTAAACTTCTCACTGTAAGGAAATGTGGTGAATATTCTCATAGCTTATAAGAAGGTTTCTCAGGAAGTTAATACTGAACCTGATGTATACATCTTCTGGAAATGGCAGCTTCCTTGATGCGAAGAGACATGTCCATTTGCTGATAATATCTTGCCACATTTACTGCAGTCAACAGAATGCAACAGCGGATACTTTCAACGTCTGTATACGTGGATTGGGAAATCTTTTACAGTGGAAGAGAGAGCGATGGAAAGCGAGGATTGCAAAGCGAAAGGAGAATTACCTGGTTCGTGAGAATCTAAGGCACGTCTTTGAAATCATATTTTGAGGATTCAGACACGGCCTCTTTTTGACAAGAGCTGGTTTATAATTACCCTAATCTCGCGACTTCTAATGTCATGTGTCACTACGTATCGTTGTGAGGCGAGCTCTTCTAAAGAGGTAAGGCAAGGAGTGAGTGGATCGTAGGCATGGCTTCAGACGCGCATCGTCTGTGGCAAAACCCTCTTATCTCAAAGCTAGCCAAGCAGAATCTGCATTAATCTTCACACTGAGAAATTTATCTGAGGATTATTATTTGTGTTATAATGAAATTTTTTTGAACAATAAACCTAACACATATTACGTTTTATAAACATAATTCTTGTGAAAACAAAGCAATTTTTTATAATCATAATTAATCGTAAATTAATAAAATCTTCTCTGTCTAGCAGCCACGTCACTTGGTTAAATTATGCCTCATTTTTAAGACCTATCTAATTTTCAAGGGTAATCTTGAAAATGAGGACAAAGATGGCTTTCGAAACGTCGGCAGAATTTAACCAAGTGACGTTTCTGCTGGACAGAGAAGATTTAATTAATGTCATCCGCTGTCAAAGCTTTACATCATAAATGATTAATCGTAGTTTTCTTTTTTATCATTTCATTGGTTCTTAACCTAATTGGCATTCGACTCTTTTGTAAAGGAGGAACTGAATTCGAGGGCGTGTTTCTTTGCTTGAGATGAAATCGATGGCTGCTCCAAAGAGGTTGTACTTCATTATGCTACTTGTTATGTTAGTTACTGGTTCATCCTCTTACCCTCTCTCCTCATTCTCTGTTACCTCCTCGAATATAAGCCAAATGTAGAAGGGAAATTAATGAGAAATGAGAGCGAAAAATATCAGAAAGACGGTAATGCCAGTTAGATTGACGTATCAGAAATCATAGCATAGGGACCCAAGGAGCGATAAGCTTGCAGTTTCCCCCTTTACTTGCCAAGTTCGGCTGGCTGTTCTGATAAGAAGTGATTTAAACGTTACCCAAACCACTCTGAAGGCGGGCAACATCACCTTGGGATTTGGTCGCGAAGTAAGCGTCAAAGATTTCCTATACTTGCAATCGGCGTGATGTGGTGGAAGAGGGGGGAGGGGGAGGGGTTATGCAGCGCGATTCAGGCCTCACAGGGCTACGGTACAGAAGGGACCTCCACTTTAAAGTGAAGACTACACTTACGTCTGAGAACCAGATTCGCGTAAGTCAACATTTTGTTTAAGGGAGTAGCTTAATATCTTTTTTGAAAAAAAAAAAAAAATTGCGTAGAAAATTTGGAAAGAATGTTTGAGGAAACGAGCGAGCAAAATTTTTGTCAAACGTTTTCGCGGAACTGAAGGGGGGAACAGATTTAAATTGTTCCGTAAAGTGTCCGTTTCCGTGTGTTATGAGGAGTATTTAAATTCGGATTTAATTCCCATAACTAACTGACTGTCCAACTTAAATAACTGATTTACTAATTTAATTACCTACTGGATGACTGATTGACGGACTCCAAGGCATGGGATTTTCATTGACCAGTAGATAATTAACTAGAAGTTACTAACTAACTAACTAACTAACTAACTAACTAGCTGGCTTGGAGAACACGAAAGTTCATCACCGAATTAATCAAAGCCCTCCAACGGTCCCTGACCTGGGCCAACAAAATCCAGTGTCCTTCAACTCCTATCTCCCATAGATCCCGCCTGAGATTATTCTCCCATCTACGTCTAGGTCTCTCCAGAGGTCCCTTCCCCTCAGGCTTCCCAAATAGTGGACCCAACCAACTAGATGGATTACCGAACCCGGTTCATCACCGAATTAACCACAGCCCTCCACCGGACAACAAAATCCAGTCTCCTTAAACTCCTATCTCCCATAGATCCCGCCTGAGATTATCCTCCCATCTACGTCTAGGTCTCTCCAGAGGTCTCTTCCCCTAAGGCTTCCCAAATAGTGGACCCAACCAACTAGCTGGCTTAGGGAACACGAAAGTTCATCACCGAATTAATCAAAGCCCTCCAACGGTCCCTGATCTGGGCCAACAAAATCCAGTCTCCTTCAACTCCTATCTCCCATAGATCCCACTTGATGTTATCCTCCATCTACGTCTAGGTCTCCCCAGCCTCATCCATGGGCTCCACATGACCTGCCCATCTCATTCTACCCTGAAAATATAGTAAAGAATATCCATGTTTATATTGAAACCGAAAGTTAGCACCTGTTTTATTTAAGATGAGATATAAAACACGCTAGCATCTCGTCTTTTCAGAATAGACGTCTTCTGCTTGTCGGTACTTTATAAAACAATGTTTTCGTTAATTTATAATCCCCGATCATATAAATTATTTACGCTCAGGCTCTTAATTAATAGAATAGATCAATTAATTAATGTTTTTTTTTAAAAAAGGCGACGAAAATATTTATTAAAAAATTTTCAGTTTGTCTCCGACTTATTTTTCTGAGATGCGGTTTGCAGGAAACTGTGCAGTGGGTGTCTCAGAGATTCGAACAAGAGTCTCCCGATAATATTTTGCACTGATTATCTCAGTTTTATACTTTTGTGCATTTATGTCTTTGTGTATCTTAATTCCATCTGATAATATGTTCAAATGATAATCTAATCTAACAATACGAATAAAATTCTTGAATGTCTCATAAAATTCATTCTGCTCGTATACGACATTTCACATGATTCAGTATCAGAAATTTAAGAGCCGCGATGTCTGATAGCCCTTGCAACGTTCTTGCAGTGACTCTGGAAGTAAAATCGAAGTGCTTCAGTGGCGTTAAGTCGGGGGGGGGGGGGGGGCCCTCGTTCCTTACTCAGTTCACGTAGTCGAAGCATTTATACTTCTTTAACGGCGCACCAAACTACTTATTTCCTACATGCTGTGCCTCGCTCCATTCTTTTGTTTATAGCCTGATTTTCGGAAGCAAATACCTACTTTCGTTTTAGGAGATATGGCGGAAGTATTCACCATTTACAAATATCCATACATTTTTAATTATTGTACGATTCTACGTTGGTTATTGAAAGTTGCTGTATTAGCTGAAGAGATTGTTTACAGTCGAACGAAGTGAACGGAAGAAAAATACATAAAACAGGTAATTATCAGTACGGGAAGTGGGCTGAGCAGTGGCGTATTTGGTTATGGGCAATATTTTTTCTTCGGGATTTTTGAATGGCATTGTCTAAAGATTTCTCTTGGGTACACAAAGAACGAAACCAGAACTGGATTCCCCAGAAGGAGAATCCAGTGAAGAAGAAGGAGACATCACACATTATCTGTGACTTTGACTTATTGCAACGGCGGGTATTGAGGAAAAACCCTAATTAACTGTTATGGCTCAGCTATACCTGGCTTGATAGCCGAGATACCGCACGATCCTTTGTGACTATATCTTATAGCCTCGGGCGTTAATTACTGCCAGACCTACACATTTTATTAACCTTTGTTTCTTATGTGGCTTCAGGACGTCTTATTATCTAGTAACATGGGTAGGCCCAGTAATTTCTGACAAATGCGTACAAACGTTATTATATTCATAAAAATAGAAGTCTTTAATAATAAATTCCGAACATTAAAAGTCAGCTATGTCTTTGATTAGTATTGGAGGGTACGTGGTTCGATTCTTTGTCGAGACATCTGCAGTCCTAACAAATATTTTAGATCGTTAAGTGTCTTGAAATACGTCATGATTGTTTTCATTCCCAAAAATATTAATATTATACCTGGTTTATCTCTGGCCGACGTGAATCATATGTTAAAAACTGACACAAAAAAATTAGAGAAATGCGATACTTGAAGTTTTAACGGCGACTGAACTCGATAACATCTTCTCGAGGAAATAAGCCATGTCAGTTGTGGTCCGAATTTATATATTCGGATTTACAACATGAGAACGAGGAAGTATGTTGTTAATGAATTTCATTATACAATAAGCTTCAAAGAAATTAACATATTTAGAGAAAATATATGGAAAAAAGGGTACCATTAAAATGTACTAAGCTGCCTAAAAATAACTTTATGAACTAAGAAAGAAATAGCAGTTTCTGTCCAATGTTAACTGGATTATTACATATGCTGTAAAGATGTCTGACTTTTTGGCCTAAAATATATTCATGTCGCATGAAATTGTTAAATAAAATTTATGCTCTGCTGTACAATTATTTAAAACGGTTGTGATCTATCGACATGCATTTATATTCCTCGCCTGTGTAACCACGCAACTGGGGTTGACCCCGTGGCTACATCAGTCGAACGACGAGCGGTTACACCTGTCATTCTACAAGGATAACCTAACAAGTTATGAGAAGTACTTATAGCGATTACTCTTATTCAAATTATCTTATGTGGTATGGTTAGCAAGAGTAATAAATTAATAGCTTGTCACAAATTCAGCAATCAGAACGCTTAATTCCCTATAATATATTTTCAATCAGTACAGATTACACACGTTGAATGTCGGAAACAATCTTGAGGTTTTATACTGTGTCTTTCAGTGTGTTTATAACCTACTTCCATGCAAACTTTTAAATGCAGTATACATTTCATGTGTTCGTCACAATGTTCCTTTACACCCATGTCGTACATTCATATTTTAATAAAAACTGCACTACTTTTAGAATATCTTACATTGTACTTATAATTTTGTCAATGTCATTCACAGATTAAACACTTGCGCAGTTATCATGTTATTATTTGTCATGTTAAGAAGTTAGAAAGGTAAAAGACTCGGTTGGTGTCCAGTTAAAATAAGTTCCAAGTTTCGTGAAAATCCGTTCATTAGCTAAACCTTATTGCTCGGAAAGCCATATCTATAATAAGCTTTAATGCCATTTCGAAGAAACACAGTCTCCCCAAATGTCATAGAGCACTGTGATAATACCATAAACCTAATTAAATAAGGTAACATCAAATAATATTGCGGAAGATTTAATTAATTAATCTTGTCCGTATAATCACAATTTAAAATTAAGATAATTAAAATACCATGTGATGCTCCTTATCGAAACATTCGATTTACATTTAGAACATCACTTTCTCACTACATGTTTCGGTTCTTAGATGAACCATCTTCAGGTGTGTAAAAATTACAATTATATAAACTTAAAACTTAATCATAATTTCTTATATGCAACTTTTTCGTAGTTGTTTATCACTTATTAGTGATGTTCACTTCCAGATTCCATTTTAATATATTTGAAGTTGTTCTATATATGTGCTTCGTGTTCAAATAAACTTTTAGGTTGGTGAATGTTTTTGTTGATGTTTTTTATATCGGTCTGTAATGTAAATAATTCAAAGAATAAATGAATATTAATGAATGAATAAGAATAAAGAGAATAGAAAACAAAATAATATATTTGAAAAGTAAATATGAACATACCTGAGATGAGTTCCGACTGTCAGAGTTACGAAACGTATGAAATTGCACTATACATCAAGTCTTGCATTCCGAGCCACATTAATTGGCCGCGTGAATATTTAATTTAAACAAAGACGCTGGGATTATCGTTCACACACTTTGCTAATATTTCTATTTGCTTTTTTGAACAGAACGTTCGGGTTTATAGTATATCCGTACATTTTATGTTAAAGCATCCTTCTTACACTGCTTCGATTGTCTCGAAAAGCCACGAGTGCATAATTAAATATTCGTATATCTAACCGTAGCACACAATGAATGAAGAAGGTTAAAATGATAACATGTGCGTGGAGAAAATGTCTGAGTCTGGCTTAATTAGAGTAGAGATGGCTTCAAGTGTTGTAATAAGTCGACGTGGTCTTGTTTCATCACGCATGCTATAATCTTGCGTGCTAATGGAGTAAACCTAATGGCGCAATGTGGATGAACCTCAGAAGGAAAGGATCATCTTTTCTATTCCATTCGCTGATGTAAGGAGAACGCTATTATGAGTAAAAGGAGAATTATATCGCAAATTTAAAGCGTGAAACATCTTTACACATTCCTTTCAACACGATACATAGCTGTTTTACTCAGTCACTAGTCAGAAGTTGAAAGTAAGAACTTTCCGAAAAACGTCGGTTCATATAATTGTAACACTTTTACCAATTATGGAGATCAAAATTTTATTAACCACCGTTTTAGACTCTCGATTCAATAAAATTTTATGGCAATCCATTTAACGTTTCTAGAATTGTTGCATGGCGACAAACGATGAGACATGGCAAAGATGAAGGGCGCGTTTATATAACTTCGTTGGGAACGCTCCCAGGAAGTGACATGGAGAACTTTATAGGATTAAATGACGTAGATTATTTATTATACAGTAGCTAATTGTTTTTTAAATAAATATCGGTGTGAATCAACAAAGTTCAAATATTTGGGAACAACAATAAGAAATCAAAATTATATTAATGAGGAAATTAGGAGGAGATTAAATTCTGGAAATGCTTGCTACTTCTCAGTTCAAAATATTTTGTCTTCCCGTCTGATTTTAAAGAACCTGAAAATTAAAGTATA
Source organism: Zootermopsis nevadensis (assembly GCF_977971745.1). Lineage (NCBI taxonomy): Eukaryota > Metazoa > Arthropoda > Insecta > Blattodea > Termopsidae > Zootermopsis > Zootermopsis nevadensis. The sequence goes on along the minus strand of NW_028259153.1, from coordinate 4,196,609 downwards.
CAAAACAATAATCTTGCCTGTTGTTTTGTATGGATGCGAAACATGGTCTCTCACTCAGAGGGAGGAACGCAGATTGCAGGTGTTTGAGAATCGGGTGTTGAAGAGGATATTTGGGCCTAGGAGAGAAGACGATGGGGTGTGGAGAAAACTGCATAATGACGAGCTTAAAAATCTGTACTCCTCCCCCAGTATTGTCAGGGTGATTAAGTCGAGAAGAATGAGATGGGCGGGGCATGTAGCGCGCATGGATGGGACAAGAGGTGTGCACCGGATATTGGTTGGGAAGCCTGAGGGGAAGAGACCTCTGGAGAGACCTAGACGTAGATGGGAGGATAATGTCAGGCGGGATCTATGGGAGATAGGAGTTGAAGGAAACTGGATTTTGTTGGCCCAGGACAGGGTCCGGTGGAGGGCTTTGGTTAATTCGTTGATGAACCTTCGGGATCGGTAAGCCATCTAGTTGGTTGGGTCCACTATTTGGGAAACCTGAGGGGAAGAGACCTTTGGAGAGACCTAGACGTAGATGGGAGGATAATGTCAGGCGGGATCTATGGGAGATAGGAGTTGAAGGAGACTGGATTTTGTTGGCCCAGGACAGGGTCCGGTGGAGGGCTTTGGTTAATTCGGTGATGAACCTTCGGGTTCCGTAAGCCATCTGGTTGCTTGGGTCCACTATTTGGGAAGCCTGAGGGGAAGAGACCGCAGGGGAGACCTAGACGTAGATGGGAGGATAATCTCAGGCGGGATCTATGGGAGATAGGAGTTGAAGGAGACTGGATTTTGTTGGCCCAGGACAGGGTCCGGTGGAGGGCTTTGGTTAATTCGGTGATGAACCTTCGGGTTCCGTAAGCCATCTGGTTGGTTGGGTCTACTATTTGAGAAGCCTGTGGGGAAGAGATCTCTTGGGAGACCTAGACGTAGATGGGAGGATAATCTCAGGCGGGATCTATGGGAGATAGGAGTTGAAGGAGACTGGATTTTGTTGGCACAGGACAGGGTCCGGTGGAGGGCTTTGGTTAATTCGGTGATGAACCTTCGGGTTCCGTAAGCCATCTGGTTGCTTGGGTCCACTATTTGGGAAGCCTGAGGGGAAGAGATCTCTGGGGAGACCTAGACGTAGATGGGAGGATAATGTCAGGCGGGATCTATGGGAGATAAGAGTTGAAGGAGACTGGATTTTGTTGGCCCAGGACAGGGTCCGGTGGAGGGCTTTGGTTAATTCGGTGATGAACATTCGGGTTTTCTAAGCCCTCTAGTAAGTTAGTTAATCTGACTGAATCAAAGTAGTGTCATCTGTATTATGTGATATAGCAATTTTAGAATGTTATCAGGTTTCCGATAAATTAGTAATGGGGTTCACAGATATATCACGTAAACTTTTAAGTAGCAAAGAGAAAATAGCTTATTGAGGAGACCCGTTGTTTCAAGGTGCGACCTCTGACATTACTTCTGCGATTTTGTTGTCAGTGTTACCGCTAAAGCCAAGTCATCACAGATGATGAGTCGCGTTGTGAAATGTGGGTCCCATAAGCAAGGCCTCCAAATGGCCAGAATCTGATTTCACGGGTAAATGCCCAAATGGCTTTTATTTGTGATTAACATGATACAATGGGTTTTGGTACATGGGGGTTTCGCTGATGCGGGCCAGAGCACAGTCGAGCCGCTTCAATTACGAACCTGACGCTGGCGAGTGAAAGAGATGAACGAGAATCACAGTCAAATATCCGATACATCAATCTGGAACAATTTGGAACTCGCCGATACAGTAATTTTTTTTAAAGCAGCTGTTGCTGTTGGTGAAACTCTTCGTTGGGAGCAAGGAATTAAATTTGTTTTCGAGTAATGCTAGAATTTTACTAGTCAGTACATTGTAATTAGTACGTACGAGGTGCGATCGGAAAGTTTCAAGACTGCGCGTATAAAAACCCGTACACTTATCTCAGGTATTAAATTTATCCATCACCCTCGAAGTAGTTCCCCTGGGAGTGAACACAACGATCCCAGCGCCGCTGCCAAGCCTGGAAGCATCCCTGGAAATCTTTCTTTGTCAGCCTGTCAAGCACCATCTGCGATTCTGCCTGAATCTCTTGCCAAAGACTCGCCAAAACGGCTACGGAAACCTATAAAATGGTAAAGCAAGCATATATACAAATTATATACAAAGTAAATGCCCAGCTTTTTTAAATTAAAGTCTGTCACGGGAATACGCCAATGTTCTTGGCACTCCTCTCTTCGGCGCCAGCTTATCGCAGCTTGAATCTTCTTTAATTCGCTGACGGAACTGTAGTTGGTTAAGAGTCTGGGAGCTTCTTTGAGGGTTTGGTCTGAAGACCATGATTCTAAAAATAATTATGTTGCACTTATGCGTTTCATGTGATTCTCACTGTCAACAGCGATTTCCTTAAACAGCGTTAACCATTTGATCTTTCGTAATGGTAAAGTGTTGTGTTTTCTTCGCGGTACGGACTGGATTCTTAAAATATTATTTTCGATCTTTGTAATGGTCCCACTCAATACGCACACAAGGCAGTCTTTCGACATCCGACCACAACCCAGTTCTTCTTAGAATACGTGGTCCACTAGAACCAGACGAATTAAAACATACATTCGTCTACAGCGAAGCCAATTGGAATCTTTTTCAAAATTACATTTCTGAAAACCTAAACACACAGTGCGTAGACGGGAACTGCTGTAACAGTGAGATTGATACAGCTGTTGACCACCTTACAGACGTTCTGAATAAGGCCACGCACCACTCTATTCCGCTCAGACGGAGAACTTTCAGGTCAATGCAAATTGCAGCAGCCACTCGACTTCTCATCCAAGAAAGAAACAAACTGAGAAATCAGTGGCAAAGAACCCACGACATAAGGCTTCGTCCCCTCATCAACGCCTTGAAACACAAAATTGACTCGGCCATTAAAGATCAAATTTCGAACACCTGGCAGCAAACACTCCAAGGCCTCGACACTACCAACACTAAAGACACGTGGAGGATAACAAAAAGCCTCACAAACACGGACACAAAAATCCCACCCCTGAAACACAATGGCAACGTTGCAATTACCAACCAAGACAAAGTGAATATTTTTGCTGATACTTTAGAAGAAATATTCCAAACGAACCCAAACGTAGACACCAACTTCACCGTTAGCACAGAGCAGGTAGTTACCGACTTCCTGATGCAACCTCCGCAGGCCTCCGTAAGGCTTACAAACCATTGCGAGGTCGAATGGATTATCCGCCACCTTAAACCCCGCAAGGCTCCTGGCCCTGATGGGATTCAGAACATAGTACTAAAACACCTGCCACGGCCTGTTTTCAGATTTATTGCAAAAATATTTAACAAGTCATTAGCTTCAAATTATTTTCCTACCCAGTGGAAAAACGCTAAAGTTATCATGCTCCCAAAACCAAAAAAGGACCATTCCTCCCCGTTAAATTATAGGCCAATAAGTTTATTAAATTCCCTAGGCAAAGTTTTTGAGAAAATCATCTTAAGAAGACTTAATTTTCAACTTAAGGAGCTCCACATTATCAGAAATGACCAGTATGGTTTTAAACGTGGACATTCCACAACGCACACACTATTAAGAAATATAGAGAGAATCACTCACGGATTTAACAATAAGAAAGCCACAGTGGCATTGTTCCTGGACATAGAACGAGCATTTGATAAAGTTTGGATCACGGGGCTAATAGCAAAACTCATTAAAGTCAAAATTCCGCCTCACCTAATCCACGTAATTCACAGTTACCTCCAGAACCGTTCATTTTCTGTTTCACATGGGAGCTCTCACTCAAGCTGCCGCCCCATCAGGGCCGGCGTTCCCCAGGGTAGCCTACTCGGGCCAACACTTTTTAACATCTACATAAATGACATCCCATCCATTGAGAATGACTCCAACGTGTCCATCTCAATCTATGCAGATGACACAAATATCAGTGCTCGCTCAGGAAAATTAGACATAGCGATAACGAAATTAAACAGAGCAATAGGCCTTCTGGAACCCTGGTTTCGGAGATGGAGAATTCAGATCAACATTGACAAGTGCACCACAACCGTGTTTTCAAAACGTTTACGCGACTATCGCTGCAATGTTCCCACCGTAAAATTTTTTAATAAAACCATAGCTTTTACCTCCGAAACCAAATATCTGGGTGTCACTCTAGATTCCAAATTGACGTACAAGGCCCACATATCATCCATTCTCCGTACAGCTAACTTCAGACTGAGGCAACTATTTCCTTTACTCAATAAATCCTCCAGAATGGATGTTAATTTATCGTTAATGATCTATAAATCACTCCTCCGGTCCATACTGACATATGCCTCCCCCGCCTGGGGCTACGCTGCTAACACTCATTTACAAAAACTTCAGACATTTCAGAACAAAGTCCTCAGAATAATAACCAAATTGCCAAGGGTTACTCCAATCAGTACCCTACACGAACAGACCGGAATGCCGTTGATCAAGAATTACATTAAAGGATTAGCGAATAGGCTATACTTGAAATCGGCCATCAGCTACAACAGTCAAATTCAAGAGCTAGGACAGTACGATCCCAGCATTGACAAATACCTCCGCCCCCGAGCCCTTCTTGCGAGGTGACCCAACCCGCGAAATCCTCCAATCCTTTTGCTCAATAAACGGTCAGAGGATTGCCTCTGTAGTACATTGTTCTGTAACATTAGCCCAACAGCACACCTTAAAATTCCTTCACCTCCTGCATAAACGCAGCTAAACCTCGGCTTTTCTTTTGTAGCCCCCACTACAGTGCACCACCAGCCCGTTATAGGTACCCCGGAGAGTCCAGTCCATAGGCGGTCACATCGACCACTCCCCTACGCTGGACCGACCGCGAACCAACAAACACAAGACGACCACGGCAAGAAAATGGAAAAATGATTTATGGAATATGGATTGAAACTTTTGTAATTGGATAAGCAACGAGAAAAGTTGGTCGTTTCTTATCCAAAACATATCTTTGTAAAAATGAAAAGAAAAAAAAAAATGTATCAGTTTTTAATAAAGGAAGCGCAAGGACAGAGGCTACCGTTAGGGCTCGCGATTTTAAATGCCGGACTGCTGGCTAGAAGTCAGCAGCACGCATCCGGAAGGTCCTGCGACCGGCCAACTCGACCAAGGTTTTCCGTGGTTTTCCTCGGTACTAGAGCAAATGCTGAGTTGGTACCCAAACTCCACGTTGCTCTGCATGCCTCCCATGCAGCCCTCTCAGAGTAATATCAAAATTCCGCTCTATAGTAGCCCCCCCCCCCAAAATTAACGTAAATTATTCCTAACGCCACCCCCAAGGCCAATATCAAAATTCAAAATTAACGCAAAGACCCGAATCAACTCCCCCCTACCCTATTTCTTACCCCATCCTGTCTCCTAAATCCCTTGTCCTCACTAAACTTATTCATACCAGAAGGACGAGCGGGCACTGCCTGGGAACCTTCGTAGCCCACAACCAACTTTATACCCCTCCCCCATTTATTGCAGTAGTGCCTATCGCTACTCCCCCCACTTTCTCTCTTCTCTCTCTCTCTTTTGTAATGGTGAAGAATTGTGTTTTCTTCGCGGTACGGACTGGATTCTTAAAATATTATTTTCGATCTTTGTAATGGTGAAGAATTGTGTTTTCTTCGCGGTACGGACTGGATTCTTAAAATATTATTTTCGATATTTGTAATGGTGAAGAATTGTGTTTTCTTCGCGGTACGGACTGGATTCTTAAAATATTATTTTCGAACTTTGTAATGGTGAAGAGTTGTGTTTTCTTCGCGGTACGGACCGAATTCTTAAATAATATTTAGACGGGTTCCCGCTTGAGTATAATGCTGACAATGTCAAGCTACGTTCTTGGAGGAAGTTGATTTGCGTACAGACGTTATTGGGTTTCAAGCACGAAACACAATTTTTAAGCTGGCCTACTTGAAGACATTGGATCTTTGAAGATATTTTTAAGACTATTTTTCTTGTATTTTGCTCTTTACCACTGCAATAAAAATGAGGCAAGATTGTGAATGTTCTGCTTGAGTCTGTGTTTCTCATGTGTGATACAGGACCTGATGCTGAGACCAGATGTTTATGGGGCCGGGGAGGGGGGTTGTTGCGTTCGTATTGGAACAAGGGAAGAAATAAGAACACGTTTAGATATAAAGGGAAAAGCAACACGGAAAAGAATGGAAGGAAATAAGAGAAGGAGAATATATACTGTGAGACAAATCTGATTTTTGCAGTAGATGACGGAAAAGGTATACTTTCTTGTGGGGTGGTAATAGTGATTTCGAAACGAAAGGGGTTGTGTCGATCTGAGTTAGGGAAGTACCCTCTTGTACCGCCAGAGATGTGGTGCCTGGCAGAAACAAAACGGAATGCATTTAAACGATCCAAGTTGAAATGCCCTGGGTTGGTCTCCATGTTTCTCAGACCGGTATGAACTGTGACAGAGACACAGTGGTGATAGCTTAGAAAATGATGCTTTTCGCCAAACAAAACGTCGTATTAAGAAATTAACTTTTTTAATTTCAGTGTGATTAAAAAATTTGACATTGCATTTTGGTGATAAAATACGATATTGATCGATGAGGTATAAAGTTGAGAAGGAGCGGTCGAACGTTAAGGAAAAGTGATTGGTAATGCTGTGTCTTGTTCTGGAGTTCTCGTGTTCAAATTTTGCCACAGAGACCGGTTTTTCGGACTGACGATTTTAGTATTTTTCTTCAGTGTCTATAGGAAAATATCTTGTTAGCACCTTAAATTAGGCCATGACCACTTCTTTGCACATCTTTTTAAATTAATTTGTGACCTATTATTTTATTGGACTCTATAATCTTAGGTAGTAACAGCTTTGTTAAATAAACGTGATTTTTGTACCTAGCATTTGCCTAGTTTTTGTTGTATCCAGTACGCACCATTCAGCATGGTGTTCATTGCTGGTTAGCAGGGTTCACGACCCATCAGTACATGGGTTCGACCGGGACCGCGACATTAACGCTCCTGCTGTGATCCCCTTTTCGCGAAATGATGATGAAAGTGGGGTAATTGTTGGGATGCCACGGAGAAACCGGGGAAACCTCGGAGGAAAAATCCGTGATGCCTGGACCACGGTCTTGCCCAACACAATTTGTAAATCTGAGCACCGCTGGGAATCGAACCCGGGACCCCATTTGAAAAGCCAGTCGGTAAATGCTGTTTAAGGAAATAATCACTGCTTATTCTGAGAATCTTATGAAACCATCAAATTCATATAAATATTAAGATAGGTCAAGCCATTCCTCAGTCTTTTGACGAAATTTCTTAAACTTTGGTATTTAGCATTTCACGGGCGTCAGGTTTAGGCTTAAGAGGGCTGTGTTTAATATGTCATCAACTGAAGTTAAGGCATCTTAACGACTCGTATCTTTAATAGCCTGTTATTGTACAAGGCCGAATTTTTTTATCTAAAGTGACACATACACTACGTATTATTTATGTTGGCTGTGAAATACGTGAAGATCGCTTATCATGACGTAAAAAGTTCATTCGTTTTCCTATTAAGAAGGCGGATGTCTCTGAATATCTCTGTTTACTGATAACTATTTCATCATGAATGATATATCAGGTTTTTATGATTCTAATAATTTGTACTGTGGTCTTCTGGCTCGTGATGGCGACTTCTGTCCTAAGGTCGACGCGATATTGTGTCAACTACACGGCGTGACAACCCAGAACACCACAATTTAAATACGCCTATTCCTTCATCATTTGTTTTGACATGTACATAATTATGCCAATAATCCAGGCTTATTGTTTCATTGAGTGATCTGTTATTTTATCAATTCACTTTATTACTTACGATCATTTGCATACATTTAAGTTTAAATACCTTATAAAAAGGAATATAGATGTAAGGATGTATACAGAATTTATCTGGTTCAGGGTAAAATCCAGTAGAGGGCTCCCATGAACACCGAAATTAACTTCCAAGTTCCATAAAAAGTTTTTGACCTTTTTGAGCGACTATCAGCTTTTCAGGAAGATTCCTGCTTCTTTGAAATACGATAGGTGTGCGTTACACTGATGATACAATTTAAGATATTTATAAAGATGTCAGTAATTGGAACAAAATTTTGTATAAAGAATAGTTTTGTAAGATATGAAATTACTATTATTAAATTGATTTGCAGGGATAAGGAACGATATACTACATAAGCCTAAAATTACTTGTTTATATCAAGTTTGTCGCCTTGGAAACAGTAACCGTACTTCCGGAGAGACATGCCCTCATAGGTCTCTATAATTCGGTCTTTAAGTACAAGAGTAATATGATACGCGGCTTACGTCTTACTACTGTTATCAAGGTTTAGGTCCCAAATAACTTAGAGGAAGGAAGGATAAAATATGTGGACCAATAAGGAAGAAAGTAAATAAAGGATTTGAAGTTTTCACGGCTGTGAGTCTGAAGACGGCTGTCTTCAAATTAAATAATACCAACGTTGAAAAGCAACATTCCATTTTAAAACAAAAAGAGACGAACTTTTCTTAATCATAGAGAACGTTATGTTTCTTGTAACAAAGGAGAACTTTATTGGAGATTTCCGTTTAACCGGGCTTGCTATAATGACATGAATTTGCAATGATAATTTATTATTGTATGTTGAATGTAATGCGAATCACTGGCGACCGTTTACAGAAATATATTTGTGTTCCTCGTCATCTCTCTCAGGATTTAGAAATTCTTTATTTCTAGTTTTCTCTTTAATAAAGGAAACTTCTCTGGCCAAATGACGCGTGTACTCATCCCCGCGCGAAGTGCAGGCTAAAAATCTGGGCAGTCCCTTCTGAGTGTGGAGTTATGGAAGTTACGTGTGTCGGTTGTTTCGCCTGTACTTATTACATCTTTGTTTTAATATTTTCGTTCACTAATAACGATGATTATGACAGTGATTAACAACCCCCCCCAAATGTCCAGAACCAAATACAGTAAAACCCCTCTAGTTGGACACCCCTTTATATTGGACACGTTTAATTGGAACCTGCGAATATCCTATAATTTTACATGTCCACAATACCCTATATCTTGGACACCCCTTTATCCTGGAACTTGAACACCTCTTTTGTTATAAGTTGGACAGGTTCATGCACTTAACTTCGATGCTTTTCAGGGAAAGTTTTTCAGTTACATATTTTGTTATTTTGAATTTCTGACTGATGAATGCCTCCTCTCTAGAGGATTGTCTTGTGGACATTGAACCCAGCATTGGAATGCATTGCAAGTGTTTAACCATTCTTTTGCTGAACCCTTAAGTGGACTACAGTTTTGCAGAAGACACAGTTTTAACTCCGTCAGTACTGTGCTTGCATTTGAGTTCAGATTGTGTTAACAGAAATTGAATTTTTGTTTTTGCGATGGGGAAGCGAAAATTGGTGGAATAAACTTTAGAAAATGTTATTGAGGCTGGGGTATAATGTGCAATGCATGGGAGTGGGCTTCAAAAGATTATTATTAATATTTTTGTCATTAATTCTTAATTTAAGTAAGCCTACAGCAGTTAGTGTATGTAAGTAAATAGATTATATTGTCATTAGACCACAATCTGATATTTCTCTTTCCCTCTATCTTGGACACCTCTGTAAGTTGGACACATTTTCGTGGAACCAGAAGTGTCCAACTTAGAGAGGTTTTACTGTACTAACATTTTTTCTGCTTTGATTTGTGCTATAAACAATGAGTGAACTTAATCACCTTGGTGTTTTAGGCTTACTGCATGGTATTATATATTATATTCTCGGAAATGCGCGCGTGTGCATAATATAAAGACAATTCAATCATATTCGAAGAAACACTCGGTCAGTATTTGTAGATGTCTTATTGTCTACGTAATAGTTATGATTTTCAATGCTTTGATCCAGCAGTAATCAAATTTCCTTATTCCATCAGAACGAAATATTATTATTATTATTATTATTATTATTATTATTATTATTTATTTACTGCAATTGGGTTTGCAACCGGTGGCAGTGGTCCTTACACTACACAATTACAACAAAATACATATAATATAAACAAGTACACTCCATAGAACACTCTACACACATAACTAGACATCCACCCCTACAAAAAACATTCCACCTTACACGGACACACATGCACTCAATACAAAAAGAAACACACATTTCAAAAACACACATCCATTAATATTGTCGATTAGATTTTAAGGCATTCACTGATTTTTATTGTGTCAGAAGCAGTCCTAAATTTCGGTTGTCTAGTGCAGTGGTATTCAACCTTTTTTGTTCGCGTACCCCCAGATATAATTTCTCTTCAACTTTGTACCCCCAAAGTTGGTGTATAATTCAAGTTATACATAGTATATAATCTACATCTAAAATAAATTAAATAAATTACATTACTGATTATTCAGTGTTTATTATAAAATAATATATATTTTTAAATTTCACTTACCCCTTAAGATGTCTTCGCGTACCCCCGGGGGTACGCGTACCCCAGGTTGAATACCACTGGTCTAGTGTACGCTTATCTATTTGCTATTTAACCTAAACATACGTTACAGTCGACGGTCGTCCAGAACGCGCATCATGCAGAAAAATAATTCATCGTCATTTGTATCTTTCCGCCTATTCGTAAACCATCTGGCGTGCTTTTAAGTTCCCAAAATTTTCATCAGCCTTTACACCTCATTACTACAATATTTGAATCACAGGGCAATGCTTGCTAGCAGTTTTAAAACTCGCTTTGTCTTCTCGTCGGCTTTTAAAGAACTTAAAGGTGAAAATATACAGACATATAATTTTACGTGCTTTAACTGTTTGCCCGTGGCACTTGGTTTATCTCTCAATCAAAGGGAAGGACGTAGCTTGAGGGTGAAATTAAACAAGCGCTGGGGAGCTTCGTAATTTGTGCTTTTCACTAGATGGGGTAGTCGAAACAGGTAGGGTGAGATAGTCCGGGTATGTAGAAAGGATAGGAGAGAGACAAGATATGCTTACACACCTATCAGAAGACTTAAGGCTAAGAAAACACTTAAGATAAAAGAGTTTGTTTTCTGTGTAAGTGTTGATCTGTGCGTTGGTTAAAAGTTCAAGACACATAATTGCACTGAGTTTGTATTAGGTCAGTTATAGTTGGGCACGAGCCTGGCATATAACCACTTAGGTTTAACCTTCTCCGAATGCTCGATAGAAGTGTAAGCAGCCATCACAGTAATTTTAACCCTTTGAAGACGAAGATCGTCTGAATATTATTTATGAATTCAGTCCGTACCGCGAAGAAAACACTACACCTCACCATTACGAAAATCAGCTGGTTAACCCTTTGAAGCCGGAGAGAGAGAGAGAGAGAAGAGAGAAAGTGGGGGAGTAGCGATAGGCACTACTGTTATAAATAGGGGAGGGGTATAAAGTTAGTTGTGGGCTACGAAGGTTCCCAGGCAGTGCCCGCTCGTCCTTCTGGTATGAATAAGTTTAGTGAGGACAAGGGATTTAGGAGACAGGATGGGGTAAGAAATAGGGTAGGGGGGGAGTTGGTTCGGGTCTTTGCGTTAATTTTGAATTTTGATATTGGCCTTGGGGGTGGCGTTAGGAATAATTTACGTTAATTTTGGGGGGGGTTACTATAGAGCGGAATTTTGATATTACTCTGAGAGGGCTGCATGGGAGGCATGCAGAGCAACGTGGAAATTGGGTACCAACTCAGCATTTGCTCTAGTACCGAGGAAAACCACGGAAAACCTTGGTCGAGTTGGCCGGTCGCAGGACCTTCCGGATGCGTGCTGCTGACTTCTAGCCAGCAGTCCGGCATTTAAAATCGCGAGCCCTAACGGTAGCCTCTGTCCGTGCGCTTCCTTTATTACGATTTTATACATTTTTCTTTTCATTTTTTTTACATAGAGTTGTTTTGGATAAGAAACGACCAAGATCGTCTGAATATTATTTATGAATTCAGTCCGTACCGCGAAGAAAACACTTCACTTAACCATTAGAATGGTTAAATGAAGTGTTTTCTTCGCGGTACGGTCTGGATTCGTATATTCGAGAGTCAGCTATTAATTATGTTGTGAGTATACGGTACACTGAGAATATACAGGAACAAACAACGTTCTTCTGTCACATGTTGATTCCGCTGACCACAAGATTAATCTAAGTTATTTCTTATTTTTATTTATCGTGGAGGCTTGCTGTGGAAAATGACTCTTCAAGAAATACAGGAAAATATAGTAAAAAGAAAGGAAAACTGTATAGGACAACTATTGTATTTATACAGTAGCATATAGAAAGAAGTAACTGGTGAAAGTGAACGGTCGTAAATTTCACCGGAGGTGTGCGAGTTGCTGTTCCTGGTTTCTGTGGAAGGCGAGTGGAAAATAATGCTGCGAGTGTTGTGTTTGTAGGGGTTGTAGAATGGGGTGGAAGAAGGGTTGTTCCTTGCTTTGGGAGATGAAACCAAGACTTTCTTGCGTCTTGGAGTGGTAGAAGAGAGTTTTGCTAGCTGCGTAGAATGCAACGTCTTATGGTTGTACATCAGGAACTGTAGCAGAGTAGAAAATGTATTTTTGACGACGTAAAGTCAGAAATGGTTTTTGTTACAAGTCAGATAGAAGAACGAAAAGGAAAGAAGGAGGATGAGGGAGCATGAAAAATCGATGACTGATGGAGAAGACTTCTTGCGTTGAAAGGGTTAAACGTAGCTCACAAGTATGGTAAACATTGTGACTCTGTGTCTACTGGAACAAGATATTACATTCTGTCACTCCCTAAGGGTTTTCATATTTTTAAAAGTAATAATGACGATTTACATATGTGTGAGTTATACACCATAGTCAGTAAAGTAACTTAACTTTATACGAGGGTGGGGGAGAGGAAACTGGGGTGGGAGTCCTGAAAAATGTTCGATGATGGGAAACTTCCATCAGCGAGCGCTCGACAAAGAATCGGATTTGTTACCCAGCAGCCCTGAGGATGAGAGCAGAGATTGTTCTCGAAACATTGGCAGAGGATATGGTTTATTCACCATTCTACCACCTGACGACGCTTGTAAACCGAGAGTGTTTCATCAACTTCAGTCGCCGCGAATGCTTAACTTTATATATTGTACGTGTATATTTAGATGGTGCAGGATTGTATTTTTTTTATCGTACTTTGAAGCATGTTAAACTCCAGAAAGTAAACGATCCTCGTGCAAGGGGATGCATTTCCAATCTCGTGGTGCAAGTGGCAGGGGAGGGATTTTAATCTAATCACGAGATTGGAAATGCTTCCCTTATACGCGGATCGTTTACTATCTGGAGTTTAACATGCTTCAAAGTACGATTAAAAAATACAATCCTGCACCATCTAAATATACACGTACAATGTTATAATAATACATAATGTTACTTACAACACCCAACAACAACTGAAATCACACATAAACAGTTCATTTTCACATCGCCATTGAAATAACACATTCTTTCGATTCTGCACTGCAGGCGCGGACAACAAATTCAGAATTGCTTCCGGGGGTGGGACGAACTTCAATGAATATTAACGAAACTTCGGAATCAATGCTTCCATTGCTACCATGCACGGCACGCCACTGATTTACACACAGGTGAAGATTGTGATTTAATTTCATCGAAACATGCATCCTCAACAGCATATTATTTATTTATTTTTTTATTTGTAGTGTTCTGTCTGAGGACAGGTCCATATGAACAGGATCCTTCCATCCTTTTCTCGGACTGGGACCTGTTCATATACGTTCTTGGCAGATGATCCAGAAGTGGTTTGCCATTGCCTTCTTCTGTGTGTGAATGGAGTAATTGTTGGGATGCCACGGAGGAAAACTCCGTGTTGCCTAGACCACGGCCTTGCCCAACACAAGTTATAAATTCGGGCACCACCGGGAATTGAACCCGGAACCCCAGGCTTACAAGGCTAGTGTTCTGACCGCTAGACCACCGTGGCGGTATTATTTATTATATTATATAATTTATATGTGGACGGTTCAATATAAATATTGTCAATTTCATTTTCATTGCTTTAATTATCACGCCCCGGCAATGATTTACAAAGAGTAAAACTTACAAAGTTCGTATGTATGAAGTTTTGTCTATTTCTTTGTTTTGAATTTGTCTTTCGTTCAAATGTTCACTCAGTCTCATTTAAAATATCCCTGACGCAACACACCACGTCTAAACCCATTGCAAAACACAATACAAACGATGGTTATAGATCAGTGGTATAATTACTGAAATATAGGCGCCATATGTTTTGAATTTCAGTCTATTGATATTTTGCTAAATTGCTGAATCTTTATACCACAAATCTTGACAAATTCTTTAGCAGAGTGTTGATGGGTTGCATACTTGTGTTTTACAAATATCGCGGACCGTAAACATAGTCTATCAAATCTAAAACTTCTTGAAAATGGTGAAGAGTCAATTGAATAAAAATTTACTTGGATATTATCCATCGTCTAGTAAATATAAAACGTAAAACGACGTTTCGGAGATGGGACTCTATCTCCGTCTTCAGGTTCCGGAGGTCTCCGGAGATAGGGATTAGCTCTATCTAGTGGGCCAAACTGTGTAGGAACCTGAAGACGGAGATAGAGCCCCATCTCCGAAACGTCGTTTTACGTTTTATATTTACTAGACGATGGATAATATCCAAGAAAATTTTTATTCAATTGACTCTTCACCATCGTCAAGAAGTTTTAGATCTGATAAAGAATAATTCTTTTTGAACATATTTCAAAATGAGGAAGAATATGACAGTTGACGATGATGAACAAGACGACTTAGAATCTCGCCCTACTCTTCATGTGTCCAATGACTCTGATGCAACTTGTATATTTTGCAGGGAATTTGAGAGGATAAAAGAGTTGCATTGACTTACGAAGTAAAAAATAAAGCGAAACATTGACAATTTTTCTTATTTTTGTTATATTTCATATTGTTTTGTTTCCGTAACACCTGTTTATGCTCTCCAGATAAATGTTTATAGTTATTTTGTTATTAATTCCTTTAGTTTAGTTTTGTTTTATCGCTGAATAGTGCAACAAAATTGATCAGATGTTCTGTAATGGTTCTAGCGATGAAAATTCCCTCGCTGAACTGAGACAATATCAACGACGATATTCGGATCGCAGACTTACCGACGTATATTTGAAACGGCTTGTCGTATTCTGAGGGGAACGCGCACTGTCATGCCGAGTGCACGTGTAAGACGGAATGTAAGGTTAGGATCATCTTGTAGGAGCGTTTTACGCCGATTTTCTTAAAGAAACACTTCCAATTTTAATACGCGAAAGAATACTAGACGATGGATAATATCCAAGTAAACATAGTCATTTATTATCGCCATAATTTAGCTGGAAGTAGGTGACACTGAATCTGAATTAATTATGTGTGGTTTATCATGACTTGGTACATATTGTTTGTGCCCCTCTTGATTATAATTCATTGTTCTGTTTCAATGCTGTAAACTGGAATTTGATTTGTCAAGCATAATGCTTCAAACGTTAGAAATTCGTTTGAACATGTTTTAACAGCATCTGACACAGCCATAGAACAACCCGATTCCTTTAATCAGAAGTCACGTTTAATTTTAACACAAACCTCTGTGGTTGTGACGTAGTTTCCGCTATTTCTGATTCGTCTTTGTTCCATTGTCTTAATATGCTTTCTGTTTTGGAATTCACGAAGACGTGCTGAACTGCGTTCCTACACAAAGGAAATATTTTAGTTACAACGCTGTGTTATGAGATACTTTATTTCATTCTTGTTATTAATTTAGTAGTCAGAAATTGACTAACTTTCAAGACAGTTTCGGTTCACTCATAATTCATTTCCCAAAGTCACTTCTGATATTAAAATTCAACGCCTTTCATTACCCTGTACTGGGGTAAGAAGATTGTACGAGGAACATTTTCTCTTCTCTAAGACAACGGTTTTCAGAATAGCGAAATAATTTTGAAAAAAAAAAAACATTATCGCAGAGTTTTAAAAGTAATAATGCAGTACACGTTAACTTACGTTGGTTATAAAGAAACAAGTAAATTATCGCTATAAGCCAACTTTGGTGCTATTAATGTCAAGTGTGTACTTAATTCAAACCAAAAGTGTTGATAAATTAAAAAAAAAATATTGCATAAGTGTCTCTCTACGGTATTTCTTTGAGAGAAACATTTAATGGAATCGAAATGCCGCGAAATGATTGGAGGTTATTTCTTTCCACGTAGTACTACTTTTCTACCATTCATGTTAATAATAATTAAAAGTAACACATCATCTGCAAAAGTTTTAAGATTTAAGTATCTGGGAAAAACAATAACAAATATAAATGAGGCCTGCGATAAAATTGAGTGTAGAATGCTTTCGGGAAACTTTTGTTTTTATTGATTTCAAAAACGTATCATCTTGTTTGCTATTCAAAACACTAAAGATCAGGATATATAAAACAATAATTTTGTCTGTTGTCTTTTATGGTTGTGGAGCATGGTCTCTTATTTTGAAGGAAGAACGTTGATTATAAATGTTTGAAAACAAGGTGCTCAGGAGGATATTCAGACCTAGGACGAATTATATAAGTGGAGAATTTAGAATATTACAAAATGAAGAGCTGTGTGAATTTTACAGGTCACCTAACATAGGATAGTGAAATTTAGGAGGCTCCGTTCAGCTGGACATGTAGCACGAATGGGGAGGCAAGAGGTGCATACAGAATTTTGGTGGAAAATCCTTCTGGAAAACTACCACGAAGAAGGAGATGGGTGTAAGACTTGAGGTTCTCACAGCGGTGAGTATGAAGATATCCGTCTTCTGGGTTATTGCGCTGTGTAGTCTGGTCGATGTTAACCAACGTTTCAGAGGTCATACTGCCTCCGTCATCAGGGCGATGAATATGTAGTCTGGTCAATGTTTGCCAACGTTTCGGAGGTCATACTGCCTCCGTCATCAGGGCCCTGATGACGGAGGCAGTATGACCTCTGAAACGTTGGTAAACATCGACCAGACTACACAGCGCAACAACCCAGAAGACAGAAATCTTCATACTCATCGCCCTGATGATGGAGGCAGTATGACCTCTGAAACGTTGGTAAACATCTACCAGACTACACAGCGCAACAACCCAGAAGACAGAAATCTTCATACTCATCGCCCTGATGATGGAGGCAGTATGACCTCTGAAACGTTGGTTAACATCTACCAGACTACACAGCGCAACAACCCAGAAGACAGAAATCTTCATACTCATCGCCCTGATGATGGAGGCAGTGTGACCTCTGAAACGTTGGTTAACATCTACCAGACTACACAGCGCAACAACCCAGAAGACAGAAATCTTCATACTCATCGCCCTGATGATGGAGGCAGTATGACCTCTGAAACGTTGGTAAACATCGACCAGACTACACAGCGCAACAACCCAGAAGACAGAAATCTTCATACTCATCGCCCTGATGATGGAGGCAGTATGACCTCTGAAACGTTGGTTAACATATACCAGACTACACAGCGCAACAACCCAGAAGACAGAAATCTTCATACTCATCGCCCTGATGATGGAGGCAGTATGACCTCTGAAACGTTGGTTAACATCGACCAGACTACACAGCGCAACAACCCAGAAGACGGATATCTTCAAGGAGATCGGTGTTAATGAGATGGGCTGTGAGGATGGTAAATAGATGGAGTTAGCACAGGATCGAGTCCAGTGGCAGGCTTTGGTGTTGTCGGTGTTGAACCTGTGGATTCTGCCACCAGGGAGTTAGTTTATAATTCTCAAATTAGGCTGTCTGGCCATTTGCGATTTAGAATCAGTTCCTTGAAGATTCCTTTAGCCATTGATTTGGAGTCGGCCATCCGCGCAAGACAACATAAGATACATGTTTCGCCTTCGAGGATATGCCGCGTCGAGTGTTGGAGTTGTTGTAACAGTTTGACAAACAGCGAAATTGCTAACTTCAGGGTGAATGCCTGGTACCGGGACTGGGTATTTGTGTTAATAATTTTCAGGTGCATTCCTAACCAGGTTATAAAGCTAAGCCATGTTGCACTTTACAGAGTGGAACTGCCGCACTCTGTAACTTTTAACTCGAGGACCGCTGAACGAATTTTCATTTATTTTTAAACTGGAGGTTTTCGACAAATATTTGTCGACATATTCTAATATTTTGTGAAATAACCACGTTACGTGTTGATCTGCACGTCTCTGTATACTCATCTCGCCGAATATTAATCGGAGCGAAACATATTTTGTACTTGAATAAAAATTTTCTTGGATATTATCCATCGTCTAGTAAATATGAAACGTAAAACGACGTTTCGGAGATGGGACTCTATCTCCGTCTTCAGGTTCCTACACAGTTGGGCCCACTAGATAGAGCTAATCACATCTCCGAAACGTCGTTTTACGTTTTATATTTACTAGACGATGGATAATATTCAAGGAAATTTTTATTCAATTGACTCTTCACCATCTTCAAGAAGTTTTAGATTTGATATATTTTGTACTGATCTGTTCAAAAAACGAAACGTATTTTATACCCAATAAAATGATTTTCGTAAGGTTTACGGTTTATAAGGTAATTAAACAAAAGGAACCTTTTATGCAATATTTTAAGGCAATAATACCGGGATAACGACAGAATTGTTCAGATAAGCGTAGGTTTCGGAACATGTCCTCATTTGTAAATGCGAACGCACATCCAGGGCCTATAAATAAATATATGGCGTCAGAACATTTCTGTTTTATTTACTGCTGTATCAACTCGTGACGATCGATATATGCATGAAAAGTAAAGCTATCCCGCCACGCGCCAAGACGGTGCTCAGGGGGAGAGTCGGCATAGCTTCTGTTCTTTCTCAGCTTCGGCGCTAGATGGGGTAAGCGGTCAGCATCACACTCCAATTGTGCTTTATTCCCGGGAAAGGACCCCGTTACCCATTTGACATTAGGCTGGGTGGGCCCCAGAGTCGGTCTGGTCACAGAGGATGTGATAAAGAGGCGGAGGTCATAAATTGTTTTATGCATTAAAACCCCTTATGGTTTCCCACGCAGGGGAGATGAGAGGAAGAATAATGAAAGTCTGAATATTTGTTTTATTTTGGACGGGTTTTGGTCTTACCGTGTGGAACATTCGGGTCATCCTACCAGTGATAGTTACTGACAGTATAATCAAATGCATTTCATAAAATGTTTATATTCCCAAATTATTTTTGTTTTGCTGCAACATTCTCTAAATCGGTTTTAGAGAATATCTGCTTGTAGTAGACTCAAAAACCGAGGTTTCAACAACGGGCGAACAAAAATTAACAGGAAATGAATAGACAACTTCAAATACCAAATGGTGAGTAGAAATTAACACGTAAACAATGCGTCTTCGATAAGTAACACCCAAATTTCTTTTCGCTAAGCACCATAATAAATTACAGCTAAACAGAACACAATTTCAATCACCCAGACTTCCACTGCATGTAGAAATGGTTCAAGTAAGAGAATAAACTTCTTTATCTCGTTTGGTGAAATACTTTATACACTACATATAACATGTTTGAAAAATAAATTACATTTTTTTCTAAACGGCCGCGGACAGTGGAAGTTGGTTATGTTTCAGTGCGCTTTAAAATTTACGGTGTGGTTTCTCTGTCATAGGATTTAGTGAAGCAGGAATATTGAAAACAACAGATGTAGTGTTACGTGCGGTATATATATTTTCTTGCATAAGTATTTGTTTTTTTGGTCAACTTACCTGCAATATTCATGATATTGTTCACAAAAATTCGTTTGCTACTAGCTGTGGAAATATTTCTAAGGGTAACTGGCGATTAGTGGGTGTAACATTTGTTTCAATAATCTGTTATAACTATCCTACGATCTAAAATTTACTTTTTTCTCTGCCCGTAGTAATTATTTAAATAAAAAATCTTTTTCATACAATTTTTTGAAATGTACCAAGTCCATTACTGGAAATTAACACTGGATTTCTCAGTACATTTATATACAACTGTAAGGCTGGATACCTCGGACAGTGCTGGACTTGGAAGACCGGATTTGGTTCCTGGCAGGTCAGACCGGTCCCCAGTTCTGGGGCCAGCTAAGCCTCTTATTTATTGCCCACGGAAGTACATTTCCCCGAGCGTAAAACGGCCAGTGTGTAGAAAGCTGGCCCCATAACTACATATAGTGCAGAGGTTATGAATGAGTGGCGCTTTGCCTTCATTCCCTGATAGACCTACGTCTTCATAAGTGGTTCTTATACAAATGGGTAACGTTATAGGTTTCTGAGTCACATAGAATTTATAAGTTCCCCGGCACTCAAAATTATACAATTTTGTAGGCCTAAAGGACTTAACTCTATAAATAATAGCTCTAGCATAAATTCATTTGTGGTCCAATAACCTCAATAATTCTTCGAAAACGCGCATATGAATCTATATATTTGTAAGATTAAATTTTTAAATCCCTGTAAAACAGTCATACTATAAGCACAACATATCATTCTTTACTTTAAATTCTTTTGAGAAATATTTTGTTTCAAATGTTCACAAAGGTTTTTACAAGGAAATTAAAAGTTTGCTGGAACACTCGTCCTAGTACGCTGTAGTCCGAAGTTTAGATTTGAAGATGTTTTAAACTACACATAATGATAAAAAACATTTTTTTTTGGAAAAGACGGTATGTTATTATTATTCTCAGTAAGGACTACAAAACTGTATTAGGAATCTTTTGATACCTCGTGTATGGCATTTACGGATAATATCACATTAATCCTCAAATTTACTTGTTTTGGAAAAGAACGCACAAAGTTTTTACGCAAATTAAATTTTGATAGGTTTGCATATGAATAACCCAGTACTTGAATCGTGCAATGAAATAGCACAGATGGTTCTTATGTAAAGAAAATACACGTCGAGTCTAACTACAGCTACTTGATGAAAAAGATTCCTGCCTCTCTCATCAGGGCATAGCCTTAATAATGGAGGCAACATTCACCTCTGAAATGTCGGAAAACTTCTACAAGACAACAGGGCACAATAACCCAACCGAAATGAGAACTTCTAATTCTGCAAGGTATAAATGTCAGATTTCGCATAAAATATTACATGTTGTTAAAATAGGTTTAATTGTTATCCCAAGAAATACGTTCGGATTAAAGCTAGGAACTGTATACGTGGTACAGTCATACACCGGAAGGTTTCATCACAAACTTAGTCAAGAAATATGGGAACATATTTCGCTACAATTACATAATCCTTGCAGGTTAATGTCAGGAGCTTCAACACCCCAATCTCTTCGGAATCTGGATCTGTCGTTAATTTGTTGTCGTAATTGAATTAGAAAACAATGTTTTCTGTGCTGGTAAGCATTTAATTTTTTTTTTCATCGTCTATAGTCAAGCTTGACCGTCGTGACCCCTTTTGGGGTTCCCTTGAGAAAATATCACGGTGGTTTCGCCTTGCCTTCCGTGACCAGTCTTAACCCACCAGACCGGAAGACGAGACGCGAACAAACATCCATGGCTTGAGAGAGACTTGAACCCACGGTAGCAGCGGCCAGACACACGAGGACCGTGCCTCAGACCGCTTGGCCACTGCGCCGGCAAGCATTTAATTAACGATATACAAAAATCCATGAATTTATCAGAGAAAAATTCACGAATCATTAGAATTAAATTTTAACAGTGAAATATGTAAAGTTTTATAAAAGACAACTTGACAAAAGTGTAAGTTACTGCGAAACCATGTAAATGATAATATTTTTTTAAAGTTAAACTCCAAGGGAATTTGTTTTTCCATCTTTCATCACTGTATGCAACGTGTGAACATAAACGGCATATGTACATATGTCTAGGCAACACGGAGTTTTCCTCCGGGGGCTTCCCCGGTTTCTCCGTGGCATCCCAACAATTACTCCATTCACACACAGAAGAAGGCAATGGCAAACCACTTCTGGATCATCTGCCAAGAACGTATATGAACAAGTCCCAGTCCGAGAAAAGGATGGAAGGATTCTGTTCATATGGACCTGTCGTCAGACAGAACAGTAAATAATAAAATAGTCTAGCGGTTAGAACTCTGGCCTTGTAATCCTGGGGTCTCGGGTTCGATTCCCGGCGGCGCCCGAATTTATAACTTGTGTTGGGCAAGGCCGTGGTCTAGGCAACACGGAGTTTCCTCCGGGGGCTTCCCCGGTTTCTCCGTGGCATCCCAACAATTACTCCATTCACACACAGAAGAAGGCAATGGCAAACCACTTCTGGATCATCTGCCAAGAACGTATATGAACAGGTCCCAGTCCGAGAAAAGGATGGAAGGATCCTGTTCATATGGACCTGTCGTCAGACAGAACACTAAATAATAATAAGATGAGGTGGTCTAGCGGTGAGAACGCTGGCCTTGTAATCCTGGGGTCTCGGGTTCGATTCCCGGCGGTGCCCGAATTTATAACTTGTGTTGGGCAAGGCCGTGGTCTAGGCAACACGGAGTTTTCCTCCGTGGCATCCCAACAATTACTCCATTCACACACAGAAGAAGGCAATGGCAAACCACTTCTGGATCATCTGCCAAGAACGTATATGAACAGGTCCCAGTCCGAGAAGAGAAAAGGATGGAAGGATCCTGTTCATACGGACCTGTCGTCAGAGAGAACACTAAATAATAATAATAAGTTGAAATCAATTAAGACGATAATGAATTTAGAATCTAAGCTATTTTTATACATCGCATTAATGTCATTACATTTTCTCCTCAAATTTTAATGGGTTGCTATAATATATATAAATATATATGTAAGGAAACACTCTTAATTAAATTTATCATATTCAGGAGCGGAAACGTCAAGATTGACGTAAAATTATAGGAAAAATAATTGGGCATGCGAGGAGGGGATGAAAGTGATGGCGAATCATAAATTAAACAGGGCTGGTCGTTACTCCAAGCAGACGACGAGGGAGGTGGCAAAATCGAGGCTCTAGGTGTCCGTTGTCATCTGTTCCCTTTGCCTCATGTTTCGTTGTTATTTGTTGATATTTTGATGTGGTGTTACTCATCAGCTGACGCAATGATTAATTGTTTTGCGTCATATTGTTTGCCTGTATCACATCTGACAGCAGGTTTGGATGACAACATTGTCCTATGATTTACATTTCGCCTACATGATAGCTTTTAAACTTCCTGTGCCATTAATTGATATGAAAATAATTTACTATTTCATATCAAGAATTATTGCTCAGTGGTAACTATATGTACCACATTCTTCAACGTTCAGTAGCTATGTATTTTCTCCTCAAAGCATTTAATTTTGAGTATAATATGATTCTAAAAAATAAAAAAATAACAACACAATTATTTCCTTAAACAGCATTGATCATCTGGACCGTGCCTTTGTTTTCTCTGAGGTAGGAACTGAATTTTTAAGTGTTCTACTATTTAAGTAAACTTTGTGCTTTAAAGGGTTAATGAGGGGCATGTAGAA
This sequence comes from Zootermopsis nevadensis, assembly GCF_977971745.1. Taxonomy (NCBI): domain Eukaryota; kingdom Metazoa; phylum Arthropoda; class Insecta; order Blattodea; family Termopsidae; genus Zootermopsis; species Zootermopsis nevadensis. The sequence continues at coordinate 4,173,138 of NW_028259153.1, read as the reverse complement.
TGGAAACACATGATATCTTCACGAACTGGGGGCTCAGTTTGTTAGGATATGAAACTTACTTAGGCCTTACAAAGTAATCCATAATTCGCACAGACCACCTAACACTATGATCTATTTATTTGTTGTTTATTTAACGACACTTTTTAAGTAGCTCAGCGTCGAATGAGAGTAAATTGCGAATTGGAAAGGATTTGGAAGGAAGTTGTCGTGGCCTAATTTAAAGTACTGTCAAGGAATTTGCCTAGAGGGACTGAGGAAAACCATGCACCTAGTCAGGATAGTCCGCCTCCGGGATGAGATTTCAATCCGGGACCTCCCGAATACGAAGCTCGAGTGTTAATAACTCGACCACGACGTTTTGTATTGTTATGGTATTGGACTACAGGATACTTGGATCAGCATGTGAGTACGATGGTGAAGACGGGAACACACGTATGAAGTTTAAGGAAATAACTTCTGTTTGTTCTTAAAATCGTACGAAACAGCTAAATACCATTCTCCCCGCCAGTATTCATTGAATGTGCTTCATTCCATCGGATGGGTTCATCGTAGACGTATTTCTTCAGGCACCGATCCCATTGCACGATTTACGTGTTTCATCAAAATAATTGACACGAGACTCAGTTCCTTTCAAATTTCTCTATGCTGTTTTCGCATGAGGTGGAAAACGAACGTTTCTCCACATTGCACCTTATTGAACCCCATTATCTGGACATCAATTTATTATGCACCAAGACAGAGGCACTTAATAACATGAAACTTAACATTAGCTAATTTTAAATAATTATTAATGTGAACAAGGATTTTTGGAGTACAGACGCGTTAACAACTTCCAATATAAGAAATTTTATGAAGTATTTTTAAATTATTTTTTTAAAATTTCTGCATCAATATCTGTTTTCAATGAAATTTTGACATTAATACAGCAGTCAACATTCAGTGTCTATGCAATTTAAAAATCATCTAAAGATGTTTTATTACGGATTGAAACATGGAACGGAATAAATTGGGGAATTTTTTAAAATAATAAAGACAGTTGTGTAGACTGATTGTGTTATTGACTGAATCGTCACACATCTGATTGCATTCATTTAAGATTAAATACTCTCAGTGGGAGAAATAAAAAGTTATGAGATGTTGAAGTCAAGCACAGTGCTTTAAAGTCAATGGGACATACACAGTTTTGGGTGCGGATGGAATATTGTGCGGACGTTTCGTAGGTTACTCAGGCACTCGAGCTGAAATTCTGTTCACTAGCTTAATGAGGGCCACGACTGCTTCTTTGCATAATTTTGATATGCATTATCAGTTTGCAGTCCCATGCAATGCAGAATAACTAATTTCAGGTGACACGATCTAATCAAACTTGACTGATATTATATTAACAACATTATTATAGTCAGTCTCATGTTAATAAAAGTGTTGAAACTCACAGGCAAATGGATACTGACGCAGTCATGCACGAATACGTCTATAATACATATTCATATACACACGTGCCCTTCGTCCTCTCTATACTCTGTTTGAATTTGTAGACAAATAGGGAGACGGACCGCAAACGGAAAGCTAATGAGTGTGGTCAACACTCCGGGTTGCTGGGACAGATTATTATTCATGTGCAGGTAAGATTTATTTGTTTATGTGTTTGTTGTTTATTTGTCGATGTTATCAGTCGCTTAGAGTATATAGCTATTTAAGATCATAAATATATTGATCTATCTTTCAGGCTATTAATTTATTCTGGCATATATTTTGAGGGCATGGTCAGAACATTTACGCTTTTCGTATCCGAAAATGTTTCAAAATCGATAATTAAGAGCGGGAGTTGGCATGAATAGTCCTGTGTAATGCATTTTGACTCGTAAATAGTCTGCCAAGAGTATATTATTTTCAGATTACTGCAGTTTAATTATGATGTTAGATATATGGAGTAGATTAATCTGGCTAAGGGTAGGATCTATTGGTTAGCGCTTGTGAATATTTAGGAACTTCTGGTTCCATGAAAGGCGGGAAGTTTTTCGTTAGCCGAGCGACCTGTAGCTTCTCAATGATTCTGATCATGGGTTTAGAAACCGTCATATTTCCATGACAATGGTATCAGCTCAGCGATGTGTTGGAATTAGAGGTTTAACAGAGACAGAAATATCTTTCATAAAATTTCCACACACATTTTTGTTATAGCCCACTAATTTGTTAAACTACCCTTATAAAATCTGTGATTCACGTTATGATCTTTTTTATGAAACGTAATCTTAAGTACATACCATATAAAACGCAACGTACTACTTTGGATTTCAGGGGTCAAACACATTGAATGTTGAAAATTATTCAACGTTCACTCTTTCCACGTACTCCCTGCCCTGGAAAGGCTGCCAATATGACAGATAATTTTATATTCAGTCTGAAAATGGTAACTGCAGTGTTTATTGAAAAATATGATAATTTTCAAAATTTAACGTTGCACATCTCCAAAAGCTGAAGTTTTACACTGAACTAGAACCATAGAAAGCTAAGCGTTATAACAAAAAAACGTAATACTTTTCCCGTTTCAAACACTCAAATTGATTTTTCTTATTTTAGAAACACTTGTTTTATAGTATAATTGAAATGTGTTTGTAATGATGCACTATCTTCTAAGAAATTTAATTACTTTGATGTTTTGTGGGGCCATGGAACAAGATTTTAAAAAGAAAAAAAACTCTTGTGTAGAGAGTACAGCTTTCAATATGAACATAATATACTTTTAAAATAAAAATAAAAGTAACTTGCTTACAGTATTCACCAAAGACATTCTGGTATATCAAGTATAATGAATTATAATAAAATTATAGACTCATTCGTCTGCAGTAGCAGTGCGAGGTGAAAGCCTCTAGAATAAACAATCCTTTGCGAGAGACAGACGATATTAGTAACGTTGGATATCCTAGGGGATAATATACAACCCCTTTTTTCTACTGTTCACTTTGACTTTGTACCTTCTATCTCAACAATCAGCATTTTATGACCGACGTTACCATATACACCAGAGGATCATAAACCAATTTTGTACTCCCACTCTAACCTCCCACTTGCCTCAGTTCCAACTATCATCTCTGGATTTTACACACAAACCCCCACATGAACAGCACTCCACTCCCATCAACGTAGCCCGGACTGTTCTGCGCGACACTTGGATTTAAAGCGGTTTATGTCCAGTTGACAGATTTACATTGTGGGTAACAGGGCTGAAGTGATAGCCAGGAATGTCGCGTGGTTTGTGGTCACGGAGCCATTGCACTGAATACTACAAGGCTTTAAGACAATTCACGTGGCTTGATTAACATTTTACGTTCCAGAGCCGGACCTAATAAGAACCAATTTCCTCCACTCTCCGTTCCCTTGCGTCCTCAGTATTTTCACCTCTGTTTTAAATCGTAATTTATATAAATTTAAAAGGTATTCTGCTAACCGCTCATCCGATTACCTGCCGGAGTTAAGAATGCTTTGAGCTATTCCATTTTCCTCTATACGTGTTCACTGTGTGGTGCATGATTAAATTATTTTTTATTTAGTGTTCTGTCTGAGGACAGGTCCATATGAACAGGATCCTTCCATCCTTTTCTCGGACTGTGACCTGTTCATATACGTTCTTGGCAGATGATCCAGAAGTGGTTTGCCGTTGCCTTCTTCTGTGTGAATGGAGTAATTGTTGGGATGCCACGGAGAAACCGAGGAAGCCCCCGGAGGAAAACTCCGTGTTGCCTAGACCACGGCCTTGCCCAACACAAGTTATAAATTCGGGTACCGCCGGGAATCGAACCCGAGACCCCAGGATTACAAGGCCAGCGTTCTAACCGCATGATTAAATACAGAAATAAAATTACCTTATAATAGGATAGCTGTTAAATACTCTTATTGGATAACCACGGTTTGAGTCTCGGCAGAGTCAAAGAATCTTCTCCCGTTATCCCTGTGGGCCATTAAGTCTTCTATCCAACTGGTTTTGGAAATAGTATTTGCCTGGCGTTAAAGACGCCCATAATCGTTCTCTCAAATATGTGTCGACCCCTCACGTAGTATCTTCCTTTTTGGCTTTAAGACTGAATTTCAGAACGAAATTTTTATCTGACTCATGCATGCTCTATGTCCCGCCCATCTCATACAATTTAATTTGAAATTCATAATTAATGTTTGCTGTAGAGTACAAATTGTCGGTCATATTTATAATTTTCCTTAAAACAGATACGTTACAAACGTAGGCTTATAATAACATGTGTTTATTTCTCACACATAACGAAACTGATAAACTTTTATAGAAAACATTGGCTTTAAAGATTTTTAAAGTTAATACATATTTCTAACTTTTGATTAAAATTGTGGTAACTATTTCACATTAATTTGTTGAACATTTCAACGAGATGTTTTCAACTCTATGAGCTTGCACGAAATTACCGTTGTTTTGTTGAAAAATTAGAAACAATAGACAACAATTTAACAATAAATCACTCAGTTAAGTATTACTTATGCTTGCTGTTCTTAAAGCTACGAATTGGAGAATTTTCAGTCGTGGTGATTATACTTTTGTGATGAGATTAAAATAAAGAAAATTAAATGTCATTTTGCATCGACGGAAAATTTGGTCTCGAAAGTAAATATACGTTGAGATCACCTGGAAACAAAATGCCGAGAGGACTTATTTATTTGGAATGATAAACTTATATTGGAAAAACAAAGTCGGAAACAATTGTAAGGAGAAGTAAAGTAGTAATTCTACTTATCGCCGTGTGCTAACGACTTATTTGTGATTTAACTGGTGACGTTGTTAATAGTTCAGACTCTAATTTATAACATTAGATGATTAATGAATTGGTAAAGATATGAAAAGAAGCAGTTGTGACCTAATTTAAGGCATCGCTACTATTCAAACACTTGCCTGGAGGGACTGAGGAAAGCAACGAAACACCTCTCATTCAAGTCTCCCTATTGGCCGACAATTGAACCTGATTCTTCGACAAAGAGAATAACTGTAATAAATCAAAACTATATTTACGAGGTGCGATCGGAAAGTTTCCAGACTGCGCGTATAAAAACCCGTACACTTATCTCAGGTATTAAATTCATCCATCACCCCCGAAGTAGTTCCCCTGGGAGTGAACACAACGATCCCAGCGCCGCTGCCAAGCCTGGAAGCATCCCTGGAAATCTTTCTTTGTCAGCCTGTCAAGCACCATCTGCGATTCTGCCTGAATCTCTTCTATCGTCTCAAATCTCCTTCCCTTTAGCTGAATTTTCATCTTTGGGAAGAGGAAGAAGTCACACGGAGCTTAGAAAGGAAGTTGGGGTCGGTTCTTGCAAGATCTTTGAGCTCCTGACAAACGAGAAGTCGATTCTGCTTCTGGTCCTCAGACAGGATGCGTCGCATGTGGAGTTCTTCCTTTAGAATCAGGTCCAGAACGCTCGTCATCATCGACAGAGGTTCGGCCATTTTTAAAACGTGAATGCCACACAAAAGTTTGTGCACGACCCATTGCGGACTCCCCAAATGCTTGCTTTAGCATTTCATAGGTTTCCGTAGCCGTTTTGGCGAGTCTTTGGCAAGATTTGATGCACACGCCATTCCGAAATCGCAGGAGGGTCGGTGTAATGCACTACCAAAACGCCCGTAACTAAGAAACAAATGCTAATTCGATGATGCCGGCTCGCACACTGATTCACTATGAATGTAGGCCGCACCCCCTAGCGGCAGAAGCTCGTACTACATCCGGTTCGCCCTCTATTGACACAGTCTTTAAACTTTCCGATCGCACCTCGTATGGGCGGCACATTCAGTTTGCGTTGGTGATCGAGTTTTGGTCAACTATACACGTTTTAAACTTCATATTAAACAGCATGTGATCGTGAGGAGCGGTTTTGACTGACGCAGGATTGGGCCCGGTGCCGAGCTTTTGAGAATACGGTAATGAAATTTAGGGAACAATAAAAATCAGGCAGTTTAACTACCGACTAAGCGGAAATCAGCTTGTCAATAAGTATTCTGTTCTATGGAGATGGCATTAACTGCATAGTGCTGACTGTTATAGTGAAGGTTTTATTTTGACATATGCCTTTGTTCTGTAAAGTCAACGTAGCTTCTCGCTTCTGTGTGTCATCGAGGCTACCCTGTGATCTATCTCTGGGGTGTCATACGCTATATCGTCACATATCCTTTTACCCTACCATCGTACAAGCCTTTTGCCACCATAGGAACTGGACAGCGGAGAGAAGTTGATACAAAGGATGTGATGGTAGTTCAACGAGAGTAGAATAAAAATGTATAGACAGAAACACAACAAACATACGGAGAATAACATAAGAGGAGGTAATGGGCGAAACGTTATGATGAAAAGACTCCGTTGAGATGAAAACAACCGAAAATTTCATCCTTTCTAACAGCATCCTCCTACCTGACCATTTGTCCTTCGATGTTACCACAGCGGCGATAGAAAATATTTCTCTCCAAAATTCAAGCACTTTGTTTTTTCTTTATAGAACAATCCTACATGAGAAAAATTGTTATTAGATTATTTTCAGATTGATTCTTGAAGAACACTGAACTTTTTAAGTTAACATGTTTATAGATTACCAGAGTAAGAAACAAAATTATCTGAAACTACATTCAAATACGAGCCACGGTGGTCTAGCGGTTAGAACGCTGGCCTTGTAATCCTGGGGTCTCGGGTTCGATTCCCGGCGGTGCCCGAATTTATAACATGTATTGGGCAAGGCCGTCGTCTAGGCAACACGGAGTTTTCCTCCGGGGGATTCCCCGGTTTCTCCGTGGCATCCCATTCACACACAGAAGAAGGCAATGGCAAACCACTTCTGGATCATCTGCCAAGAACGTATATGTACAGGTCCCAGTCCGAGAAAAGGATGGAAGGATCCTGTTCATATGGACCTGTCGTCAGACAGAACACTAATAATAATAAGATGAGGTGGTCTAGCGGTTAGAACGCTGGCCTTGTAATCCTTGGGGTCTCGGGTTCGATTCCCGGCGGTGCCCGAATTTATAACTTGTGTTGGGCAAGGCCGTGGTCTAGGCAACACGGAGTTTTCCTCCTGGGGCTTCCCCGGTTTCTCCGTGGCATCCCAACAATTACTCCATTCACACACAGAAGAAGGCAATGGCAAACCACTTCTGGATCATCTGCCAAGAACGTATATGAACAGGTCCCAGTCCGAGAAAGGGATGGAAGGATCCTGTTCATATGGACCTGTCGTCAGACAGAACACTAAATAATAATAACATTCAAATAACAGCATTGCAATGTAACATTTATTTTATATACTACATTATTGCTATCTAGTACAACTGTTTATTTAAATATCCATATTATATTTGCTAAATTTAGTTTTCTTCAGGAATTAATTTTATAATCATTAAAACTTATTACATAAGTAGTCATAGACACTAACATAAAAATTTCGACTGTTTTACCTGATGAATATTAATTGCCGTACAAATTTTTCAACAAAACGAAACTGTCTCACCAAAATGCCATATAGGAATATGCGGGACATGGAGGTTAATACTCAGTCATTCATCATCATCATCATCATCATCATCAGTATCGCTACAACTCTCGTAGATTCTTGGTTTCCCTTGTTTCCTCATTACGAACATTAAAAGAGACTTACCTCTTGGTCTAAATCCTCTTCGGCACTCAATAATTAGACAGGAGGCATTTGTGTTAAACATTCCAGAATCTCCACATGATACCGAACCTAGTACTTTCAGTCCGGAGCCCTATCATGGCTCAAGACTAAGAAATGCTTAAATAAAATATTATTTCTGTGACAAACCTTTCATTAAACAATTTTTGATTGTCAATGATAATATTCTTCTACGTTTTGGCGGCCTGTAGACTCGACGATGAATTCCAACGTTTCGGATAAACGTAGTGCCTCGATCTTCAGCACTGAAGAAAACCCAGAGGGACGTCATCATTTTCACCGCCGTGATAAACTTAAATCTCACAATTTTGATTTCTGTTATACAAAAGTTCTGCATAATTTTACCTCTTGCAATCGTCCTTCCACACTCTCGTCTTGATGTTTGTTTGTTGAAGTCAGGGGTCAAACCCAGTGACGTGCTAAGCGCTCGTAAGGTTAGAGCTTCGAAAATTTTGATAAGTGTGGAAGGGATTTTAGGGAAATTTGATAATGGGCGTGGGTTTAAGTCGGTGAGCATGGGACTCCGATTCCCAGGGAATATACGAGGGAAGGCATTGGTGGCGTTGATGTTTTACTCTTGACTAACAGAAGACGCCACTGGTGAGCTGAGAGACGCTCATTTTATTGTCTCTTGAGACACTTTGAGTTACAGAGCGATGAATCGGCTGTTGTATAAAGAATCTGAATTAAAATATATAATAAAATTCAGGTCAATACACAAACTTTATTTATAGATGTTAAAATTTAAAATTTGCGCCATTCATCGCTACAACGATGTTACAATAGAGCGCCTTCATACACTACATGTTTCGATGCAAAGCATCATCTTCAGGTGTTATCCTTTAAAACTACTTTATATTACAATGCATGTCTTTCCCAAGGTTATTAATTTTATTTACAGAATAATCAAAAACAAACATAGGATGCATAAAACGGGAGGATCAACGGAGCACATGCTATAATAATGAACAAAACGGACGAATAAATTGAAAGACATGCATTGTAATATAAAGTAGTTTTAAAGGATAACACCTGAAGATAATGCTTTGCATCGAAACATGTAGTGTATGAAGGCGCTCTATTGTAACATCGTTGTAGCGATGAATGGCGCAAATTTTAAATTTTAAATTTTAACATCTATAAATAAAGTTTGTGTATTGACCTGAATTTTATTATATATTTTAATTATAAAACACAAACATGACGCATTTAAACCTTAAAAGAATCTGAAGTAAGTGGAGTACGGTCTGCACGACCTGAAAATGAAAATTTGAGCGGGCCCCGCAATCACACATTCGCTCTTTAAATACTAATGCATTACGTAATTTGTTATTAAATTTGAATTAAATGTGGCGATCTGATTCGTTCCCCCACAACGGCGGGAACGCGCCTATAAGCTGAATTCAAATTCAATTGGTCAGTCGCAGTGAGGCGATGGTTGTAATGCAGTCGTCACCCCACATCTAGAAAGGGTTCATTCCACGTCTAGAGTGGTTTAAGTGCACATTGCATAACAACTTGATCGATTGCCCAACCTTTGTTTATGTCACACGCCCTCTAGACGGAAAGTTGCGAAGAGAGACTTTTAAACGTCCGAGTATGGCCACTTTCTTCCAAATTAACACATTTAACAAGCCAAAAAATTAATAAAATCAATTAAATTTAAATGAAATAAGACGTACCAAATATCAACTAATTACGCCTTATTCTTTTATATAAACCAGATTAACATGCCAAAACCTAGTTTACCCCTCATCTCAAGGTTTATCCCGTTCGGGAATCGAACTATGAACTTTGGACTGGCACACTCTTATAACAACGTAATTATGTAAAATTTGATCTTTTAATTAAAATATGTTCGAGAAAAAAGCTCTCGGGTGAATATTTAGACCTAAGAGACGTTTACCACACCGGAACATCAACTGACGAAGAATGCCTTCAAAATTTTAGTACAAAATACTTGATAGGATTATACCACGTGGGCGGCCTAGGCGAAGTTGAGAGTATTCAATTAAAATTAAGAAATGAAGTGTAAAGGTGTAGTCTAAATTCCAGTTGGCTTCTGTGAACACGTTTATGAATATTTATTTTTTTATGAAGAGCAGGGAATTTAACGTTAACATTGTATAATATACCCACGAGAGAACATTTGATTTGTTAGATATTAAACTTGTTTTATCAACGTATATTGTTATTAGTATTACAATAGTGCGTTTAGTGATAAGGTTCAACGTAACTGCCCGGCTCTCGGCAGGAACTGCTTTAAAATAGGCAAGCTAGCTTTATTGCGTTTTTGGAGCAATACTTAACTGGAAAACCTTGTAGCGTCTGGTTATGTTACGCTGTTCTAATGCTACTAATGCACCTGTATTAAAGTAACCCTAAAGTTATAAAAAGGAAACAAGTTTTGGACAGACTATAAATGTATTTACGGATATAAATGAGGTAGTATATTTGCGTCATATTGTGAATTAAGTTAATATTTTAATATTTTCCGTCAAATCACAATTTTTAATAAGATAATAAAATACAAAATATTTAAAATATCATTTCACGTTCCGCATCGAATGATCGATTTACAAATTGGAACGTCTTTTACGACATGTTTCGGTTATATTTAACCGTCCTCAGGTATAAATTATGTATGTTTTATTAAATTAATTTAATTTATTTTACTTATACATTCTACTATTTATTTACTTCCATCATTTTGTTTTCTATATTACTCCATATTTATTAATGTTTTCTTTAAATCATTGCTTTACAGACTAATATTGAACATCAGATGAACCACGCCATATCAAAAACAATTACCTTCATTCTAATATATAAGAGTAATCTGATAAGAACATCTTCAATAAACTGCATAACATTGTAAAGGATGTAATTCGAGTTTTAAATTTACCAATCTAATTTATACCTGAGGACGGTTAAATATAACCGAAACATGTCGTAAGAGACGTTCCAATTTGTAAATCGATCATTCGATGCGGAACGTGAAATGATATTTTAAATATTTTATATTTTATTATCTTATTAAAAATTGTGATTTGACGGAAAATATTAAAATATTAGGATATAAATGAATGAATATTGAAATATTCTTTGTGTTCAGTGTTAAAGATTTTTATGTTACGATGTTAATATGAACACGTCTTGTCCTTTTAACAGAGAATTCAATTTTTTTTTAAATACCTATAATTATTGTTTGACAATTAATTTGAAAATCACATTTTTTGTGTAAATGATGTGATGTTACTCTCCCGTCCTGTAGGCGTGTACCTCAAACTGGAAAGTTTGCAGCTGCAACCCCCTAGGGAGGATTCGGTGGTTTTCCTCTTGTACGTGAAAACACGCTGGATTCATCAATCATAGTCAACCACGAACCGCGCGTTTCGTGGTTTCCTAGATAAATCAGAGTTTGGCAACATAACAATGCTTCGCAGTGTATAGCCTTCCTGCGGACCCTGCATATATATATATTTTCAGTTGCTAACCGTGCTTTAGACACACCCCATAAATGACTCTCCTCGTAGCTTTAAAACATCACCTTCAAGATGTAATTATAAAATCCAATACCGTAATAAAATGGATTCAGCTGTGAGAAACATTAAGTTAATTGCTTTTTACATCGTAGTAACTTAATCACTGAAAATATTAATGATTACATTTTATGTATTCAAGACAAATAAGCACATGAGAATTTCCAAATCTGAAGTCGCTAAAACGTAGTAAATGAAATTGGATAAAATAATGATTGTCTTTAAGAAACTGACGTATGAATCATCTGTATTGACATTCAGTGAAATCAAATGTACTTTTATTGGAAATTCAAAAAGGACTTTTGGTGTTTTTGTGTTTGTTTACACAGTTGTTAGTGCTGCAGGTTTTGAGTATGATTTACGACCGTCCATCATTTTCCGCTAACTAACATGGCTGCAATATGACGCATATAACACAGAAGTTCGACGAATTGTGGTTAACAAAAACACGTGGTACACAATACAAATGGCGGCCGTCTTCTTGCTACAGCACGAGTTCTTGTCGCCCGCCAGACCGTAACTTATGAATGGGTGTTAAGGTTACTTTTTGCTTACCGCAATATGAGAATCGCTCCATGAAATGTCACTTAGTAACTTTGTGCTATCTGCAAGTGAAACTGATCACTGCTTGGGATAATGGCCTCTGAAGACACAGCTTGACTTATTAATGTGATGATGTCTTGTTATTCGGACAGGAAATGATACCGGTTTGGGACATATTTAAATTAGAGCTGCCAACTATTAAGCGTTTAAGTCGAATTAAGTAATTAAAATTCTATACCGAATTTTCTGTGCCTCATTTAATCCTGTTAATTAAGTAAAGTTGGCTTAAGAACCACACCACGAAAATGAATGGGGAGCTGTAGCTCCACGCATTCACACTGCCATTTCATAGTTAAATGTTACCGGCTTTAAGCTTTGATTTGCCTTTAGTTATTACGTACGAGGTGCGATCGGAAAGTTTCTAGACTGCGCGTATAAAAACCCGTAAACTTATCTCAGGTATTAAATTCATCCATCACCCTCCAAGTAGTTCCCCTGGGAGTGAACACAACGATCCCAGCGCCGCTGCCAAGCCTCGAAGCATCCCTGGAAATCTTTCTTTGTCAGCCTGTCAAGCACCATCTGCGATTCTGCCTGAATCTCTTCTATCGTCTCAAATCTCCTTCCCTTTAGCTGAATTTTCATCTTTGGGAAGAGGAAGAAGTCACACGGAGCTTAGAAAGGAAGTTTGGGTCGGTTCTTGCAAGATCTTTGAGCTCCTGATAAACGAGAAGTCGATTCTGCTTCTGGTCCTCAGACAGGATGCGTCGCATGTGGAGTTCTTCGTTTAGAATCAGCTGACAGGTCCCATAGCCCATCCCAACAATGTCGCACAAGTCGTTGATGGTACGACGTTGATCTTCGTAACATTTTCGGGCGTTGTGCTCGAAGATGGTCGTCCAGAACGCTCGTCATCATCGACAGAGTTTTGGCCATTTTTAAAACGTGAATGCCACACAAAAGTTTGTGCACGACCCATTGCGGACTCCCCAAATGCTTGCTTTAGCATTTCATAGGTTTCCGTAGCCGTTTTGGCGAGTCTTTGGCCAAATTTGATGCACACGCCATTCCGAAATCGCAGGAGGGTCGGTGTAATGCACTACCAAAACGCCCGTAACTAAGAAACAAATGCTAATTCGATTATGCCGGCTGGCACACTGATTCACTATGAATGTAGGCCGCACCCCCTAGCGGCAGAAGCTCGTACTACATCCGGTTCGCCCTCTATTGACACAGTCTGTAAACTTTCCGATCGCACCTCGTATTCAGTCCATAGTATTTTGAACTGGTTAGTTCAAAAGTGGGCACATTTCATATATTCTAGTATTACTGACTGCAGTATATTGTTAAAGTAACAGAGGCCCATGTGCTCTGGAGCGTCTTGGTAAATCGGCCAAGCCATTTCCAAAACTGGGCTGTAAACACTTGAATAATTGGATTATCAAGAGACCTGGTAGGTATTTCTGTGTTTCACTGTGTGGGACTATGAGCTTTAAATTACTGGGAATTATGTCACCAGGGCATGAAAACAATTATTTGCCTCGATCTGGCATATTGATTACCTAATTACCTACACTTTTATTTGAAAAACAATTTTTATATATTGACCGTTGTCAATATAAAATAAAAACAGTTTTTGAAATGCTAAATCTGTTGGTGTCTCCAGGTACAAGGATAGAGAAATTAATTTAAAATAACTACCATTTCTACGTAACTACCATTTATTTGTTCCTTAAGACAGAGCCTAAACCAATATCCGAAACGTCATATATACAGGATTATTCAAACCTCTATAAAACAGTGCTTTGGACGACCGGGGTTTAATCCCCGACGGGGAAAAGGATTTTTTCCTCGACGATAACCTGATACTGGCGTATGTAAGTGTAGCAAGGTTTTCAATACCATACAGTTCATTGACCCAACCACGTGACACAACTTTCTCCCTATATAAAACCTTGCTCAACTTACATACGCCAGTATCAGGTTATCGTCTCCCGGTGTCAGACATGATATAACACATTACAACATGGTATGTTTTTCAGTATTTTATATATAATATGTAGTATTTATTAATTTCCTATGTTAATTCCATACCAATAAATGTATATAAGAAATAAATTTCTATAAGAGTTGTATAATAATAACTGGAAATTAATTCCACAGACAATAAACAACGAAACATTAACACCAAATCAATCATGAAGATGGATGGATTCACAAACGCATAAAATCAATAAATGCAACGCAGCTTAGTATATAATAGTTTATAAAATTAATAGAATTGATAACCTGAAGATGATGTCTTAGTACATCGAAACATGTCGTTTCTAATATGAAGGTGCCAAAAATGGAATGTAATATCGTAATACGATAAAAAGAGCACCAAAACATAACATAACGTATTTTTATATATTTTATATTTATATTGTGAATGTTATAATATTTTAACAACTCATTTTAATAAGTTTGTGTATAGACGGCCAAAATAAATATATGTATTGAAATCAACACAAACATGACACAATTGAGATACAAATTAAGTAGGTTGTTAGAGAAGTCATTTCGAGTAGAAAATTCATGTGTATGTTCTTCAAAGACGTAACCATTTACGAGTTACGATGTTCATAAGATGATGTAGGTTTTCTCGTTATGGTTGTCGATTTCGATAACATGGAAACAACCCGCTTTAACATAACATGACATCTGACTCATTTCTTTGCAGTAAAAGAGAGAGAGAGAGAGAGAGAGAAAGAAAGTTCTGTTCTTTGTAACATTTTCCAGATGTAATTTCTGAACGAGAACTTTTCTGTACTTCCCTAAACTCTTAGCACTCACAACCCCTCACTCAAACGCCCTCAAGAATACGTAGGAACGCCAGCGTTATGAAGTCGCCACTCGGACGGAAACTGAGGCGTACAGGAAAGAAAGTTATTTACATATTCTGCTCCAAATGACCACTCATACAACATCCTTAAATATTTTATTGGAGCTTTGCATAATTTTATTGATACAACGAAGAACTCCCGGAGAAATATGTCTTTTAACGACAATAAATCAGTGAATGTAGTAGTCGGGTTGAAATAAGAATTGCTTCATATTTGGTAGGTCCCGGGTTGAAATCTTTGCCCAGAGATCGACTATTCTGACTGAAGATTTCCGTGGATTTATTCTGTCCCTGCTTAAAAATATTGGTATAGCACCTTTAATTATGACAAGGCTGCTTAGTTCTATATCCATTTCAATTACAATCATCCTATCACTTGACTATATAATCTCTCTTTCATGTAGGATTTGAGGTTTTCACGGCAGTGAGTCTGAAGATGGAGGCAGCAAGGACCTATGAAACGTCGTTCATTTATTATGACTTTTTCATTCGTAATAATGCATTCTACGCACCAGAGCACCAGTAGTTGATACAACTTAGATAAAAAAAGCTAAAAATGAATTAAATAGAATGTGTGTATTCTAGAACTTTAACTAGCAAAGAAGAATCACGGGGTTTATTGGATTAAGAATAAATTATTAAGTAACTAATTTTAAAAGACACAAATAATGAGACATTAGTGATTCCTTACGATATAACATAGGCCTAAATTGGGACTGAAAAGTATTAGGTTTATGATATGACACATAGGAAAGAGCATTACTGGTTGAGAAAACAGGAAACCCGCTAAGTTTACATAAATAAATAAATAAATAAATACGTACTTACAGCATTCCATAAGCTTTCAATGTGTACTGGAAAATTCGAGCGAGATTTAAGTAGATCAAAATTTTTCATTTATATTAGTAACTATTGATCTCCATGCAACACAGCCGCCCTTAGAAAGCTGATATTCGCCCAGCTGGTCAAGAAACACGAAGGTTTATTTACATGTTCTCAGGAGCCCGCCTCTGAACCGTGAGCCAGATAAACAAGTCTACATCAGAAACAATTTTGAGATCCATTTTAATATTATCCTATCATATACTCTAAGTTTTCTCAGGTATGTCATTTCCTCAGGGAACTCCATGGATCATAATGCGTTGCTCGGGTAGTTAAGTAATAAATTACCTCGTCTTTTACGGTACCCGATCGCTTATTTTAATGTTCACTAGATCTCGACACTAGACCCCCTTATGATCTAGTCCTCACCCTCACGTCCTATTTTTTGGTCAGTTTTGATATTTTGTTCCCGTTTTCGATTAGGTCTCCGCAGTGGTCTTCTCTTCAGGCATTTCGATTAAAATTCTGTAAGTATTTCTCAGCCTTCCATGCATGCTACATGCCCCACCTACCTGAACCACACATTTTTTTTTATTTAGTGTTCTGTCTGCCGACAGGTCCATATGAACAGGATCCTTCCATCCTTTTCTCGGACTGGGACCTGTTCATATACGTTCTTGGCAGATGATCCAGAAGTGGTTTGCCATTGCCTTCTTCTGTGTGTGAATGGAGTAATTGTTGGGATGCCACGGAGGAAAACTCCGTGTTGCCTAGACCACGGCCTTGCCCAACACAAGTTATAAATTCGGGCACCGCCGGGAATCGAATCCGAGACCCCAGGATTACAAGGCCAGCGTTCTAACCGCTAGACCACCGTGGCACGAACCATACATATACACACATTAAAAGTAACGGGAAATTATTAGCGAGTTATACCACGTGGACCGTCGCCGAGGTACTCCCTTTAAGATGTGTCAATTGCATAATCCATTAACGTGCCATATCTTTATAATCAAAACTCTGAATTTTGAGGCACCTAGCAGAATTATGTGGAGCACTGAATTGGAAATAAGAGGGGGTACATTGCTTATCCACATTGCGCAAATTTAATTAAAATATATTTGGACGTGGAAGGCGGAGCACATAATAATGTGGTGGTGGACGCCAGAATCACCGCGTGCCAAGCCCTTGTTAACATCCGATGCCCGTACCAACCAATCAATTCAACTCTCAATAAAGTGATCAGTAGGCAGTGCTGCCAACACCACAGACCGGCTGCGTGAGGGAAATGCATATATTAACTGCTTCAGAATTGTGTACTTATTTTTAAGCGCGTTTTGTATTCAGTTTGTTCCTGTTCACCTAATCTAAACACTGCTGTGCTGAATCAGAACAGTTTATTAACATCATAAACACTTCATGTAGATAACACAGCAAGTTAATAATTAAGGAATGATACAGTTTGATAACGCCACGGTGGTTAGCGGTCAGAACGCTGGCCTTGTAATCCTGGGGTCTCGGGTTCGATTCCCGGCGGTGCCCGAATTTATAACTTGTGTTGGGCAAGGCCGTGGTCTAGGCAACACGGAGTTTTCCTCCATGGCATCCCAACAATTGCTGCATTCACACACAGAAGAAGGCAATGGCAAACCACTTCTGGATCATCTGCCAAGAACGTATATGAACAGGTCCCAGTCCGAGAAAAGGATGGAAGGATCCTGTTCATATGGACCTGTCGTCAGACAGAACACTAATAATAATAATAATAATAATGATAATAATAATAAACAGTTTGATACTTCTGAAGGGGTTATCGGATCCTACGTGAGATGAAGTGACAGGAGGCTGCTAGGGAAACAGCATAATTCATTTTAATTCATTTCCTTTCGTTAATAAGAGTATTTGCCAACAGCAAAGATGCTATTAAAAGCAATAACTAAAACATGAAGAGACCAACGTTTCGAGGTCCATCTCTGTCCTCGTCCTCAGGGTACTAAAGTGAAGAAATTATCTTATTTGCCTTGTAGACACACGAATAGCAACAGTGTCCATGATGGAATGGTAATTAATTTTATCCTTATAAATTAATAAGCAGTTAATCACTGAAACCTTATCGTCGGGAATAAAGAGTTTTAAAATTTAAACAATTAAAAATCAAATCATAATTACGTAAAATAAGGAACGTCATAACTTGAAGTCTTGATAAAAATTCTATTAGGATAGATAAAGAAAAATCAAGATGGGAATGGCATGCAGAACGCATATAAGGTGTAGAGGTGCATGCCTGAAAGGAAGACACCTACTTGGAACATGACGTAGATGGGTTGATACCATTAACATTAATATTGAAGAACTACTGTGTGATCGTGTGGGCTGGATTCATTTGGTCCAGCACACTATCGTTGTGTGCTATATTTTGAACATAAAAACAAACCTTAGAAGTACATAAAGATGAGAATTTATTGACCAGCTGAGCGAATATAATGTTTTAATAAAAGTCTCTGCTCCATAAATTAGGTTTTAAATACAGCGACTATCAATTTAGGCGTTATCATGATCTCCAGTCACGAATATGCAAGGATTTGCAAGGAGCAGTGTGTAATTTAAAGTGATCCCTGTTACCAGGAAAGACACGAAACTTTTAAGCTTCAAAATAAATTTAAATCGTTCTGAGATTTGAAAGTGTTATCGTCTCGACAAAATCAGTTACATTTTGGTACTGTATAAAATAAATGGTCGACCCCAGGTTGAGAACCTTTTCTGGTTACTGTAACTTAATGTTCAAGGACAGTAGCACCGGAAACCGTTCCGTATCCGATCCTTCCTTCGGTCCATAACAACAAACGTGTATGTTGAAATCGGTACCCCCAGTGAGGGCTTCATTTGGCGTCGGATGGTATCAGCTCACTGATCACTGTGGCCTCTCAAACATGTGCCTTCCCAGGGGACCTTCCACACCTGTCTGATCCACTCCTAATCATGAATTATATGCGATGTGACAATTAACACCCTCCGGGTCGCAAGGGGTCGTATTGTTGTAATGTAAAGTTTCTATTGTGAAAACGCAATCAATATCCATTCGTAATGATTCTTGTTATTGGCTGCAAACATCTGGGCTAGCTTACTACAGCTGCCCAGTTATATTAACGTATATAATGGAGTTATTATTTATAGTACCCAAGTATATAAAACAATAATGGTTTATGCCAATTAAACTGTGTGATTGTAATAATATTTAACGCCTTTTATAGACGTTCTCAACAAGGGAAATGATCTAGCTTCGTTATCTGTCTTTTTATATTTTTTAAAGTTTTACAATTATATTAGTGTTCCCTAGGTGGATTATTTGTTTTTATTTATATTTCTTCATTTTTTGCTCTGTGTTAATATTGTTTCTATTTTGGGTTTGCCTGTACTTGGCAGTTACATTTAATACTGTACATGTATAAGTTTAGTTAATCCGTTTGTGTAATATTATCCATTATTATTTCACTATTATTGTATATATTATCAGTGTTTGCCTGTTATTGGCTTCTTGCTGTTGGCAAACACGTAAATAAATTAATTGAATTGAATTGAATTTAAACAATAATCATCGTTTTTTGTTTATTCACTTGCTGTGCTGACTGCATTTTATTTTGTGGTTTTAATTTTATAAGTTTTTCTATTTTGTTTTGTTTAGTATTATTAATTGAAAAATATTACTTAGGTATATTTAGCTCATTTACTTATTAATTATTTTGCAATAAATTAATATTGTACATTTATATATTTAGTTTATTGTTTGTTTGTTTTTGTATTGTAATGTTTGTATTGTTAGTGCTTGGCTGTCATTGGCGTTTTTGGCTGTTGTCAAGCACTTTAATAAATGAATTGAATTGAATTGAATTGAATATTCACCAAACTTTTTTGTAACTGGTAACTTATACGAAAACAAAGGCCAACTACAGGCGAAAATATAAAAAAAATAATATTTTCTATTAATTCCATGAACCACAGTCCTTTTTCAGAAATTGATAGTCACTGATCTGGTTAAGAAATTCCATATCTGTTATTGGACTAGAAGATTCATTATTGTATTTGCAAGAACCCGCGGATGGATCTTAAAATCCTCACATCATATTTATCTAAGATGACTTTTAACCACGTTTAAAGCATCGATGTGGAACATCTAGGAAGGAACTCTCTTTTAACAATGCCCGTGTTATATGATCTGATTAATGTCATAATTATCTGGACCTCCCACCGAGATTTCGTCTTGCCTGCCCCGTTCACTGCCCATTGTTGGAAAAATGCTTCCGCGAGGAACTATTTTCTTCGTTATTTTAGGAAAGATAACGTTTAATTTAGCTGCAATATTTAAAATTGGAACATTTCACGAGCTAGTAGCTATATCAGGTAGCAATGTTGCCGGTAACCACTTATTCCCTTGAGATATTTGAATATTCTTCCTGCCATAACTAGCAAACTTACGAAAAAACAAACAAAAGCAGATCGCCTTCTCTTTTCACTAAATTTTTAGATATTTTTCACGGTCTAGCGTGAGCGAGGTGTTGAGACCTTACGGTCTGTCCATGTCTGCCTATCTCGTTTTTTTTTTCTCGAATTAATGAGACTGGAAGGCCAATTGTCGCTTTACAATGGGATAAAGAGAATCCATTATTGCGAAACGGTATGACCGCAGGACCACAGGAACATTGTATTACAACAATGACTTGAGATAGCATTAATGCAAGAATAACTTAAGACGCAAAAATAACATTACTTCAACTTCAGTGGCATGAAGAACAACATTAGATTGTCAGTGAGGAACGTTATCACCTCTATAGCCCATAAGACCATAATTCAATTCAATTCAATTCAATTCAATTAATTTATTTACGTGTTTGCCAACAGCAAGAAGCCAATAACAGGCAAACACTGATAATATATACAATAATAGTGAAATAAAAATTAAAAATATTACACAAACGGATTAACTAAACTTATAAATAATATGGGCTTTCATAACCTCAAAATCTTAAAAATTTCGCATACGAAACAACGTTATTTGTTTCGAATCCGATGATTCAGTAAGTACGAGGCGCGTCCTCAAAGTAAGTTTCCCACTCGTCCCACAGCTAGCAAACCTTATATTGAGCGAAGCGACTGTGCGTACGTGATAGAGCAATGACGTAGCATGGCGCATGCACTAACGGTACTTCCCGCGTTCTCACAGTAGCATCGTTGCAGCTGTTGAAGATGGAGGTTCTTATTCCAGCTCCCGCCGACTGTGAAGTGCGGTCAGTGATAACGCTAGGCCGCACACGGTTCGACGGACAGCAAGTCTCCTGCAGGAGTTCAGCTGGGAGGTGTTTAATCATCCACCCTACAGCCCGGACCTCGCTCCCAGTGATTTCCATCTTTTCCTACACCTCAAGAAATTCCTGTCCGGTCAGCGTCAGCGTTTTGAGAATGACAGAGAGGCGGAGATGGTTGTCACACAGAGGTTCCAATCCCAGGCGGCAGACTTCTACGACACAGGTATTCAAAAGTTGGTCCCACGGTATGACAAATGTCTCAATTCCGGTGGCGAATATGTTGAAAAATAGCTGGACACTTGCTGTATCTGTTGCAATAAATATTTCCATGAAATTGTGTTTTGTTTCTGTAAACGGCCCCAGGGAAACTTACTTTGTGGACGAACCTCGTAGAATGAAAAGTTAGAATTTAGTCTATGACGCGAACAGTGATTGTTCCATTTAGTGTAAAATTATCGTAATTAATTTTGGGTGTGATTCATCTTTGAACTTGGTAGCTGATAAAGTGTAATAAGCTCGTTTATGCGTTCATTTGGTTATGCCTATAGTAAATTGTATATTTGCTTCCGTGATTGTACAATACGTATTGAATTTTAATAAAACTTGACAAACAGAACAATTAACAAATGACGAACGAGCGGGCGTGGTGCTGTCGCACGCAACGAGCCCAGTGTTTGTGTGTCATTGTCGATCCCAGTGCAGACTGTGTTCATGCAGCCCCGGGCAGCGTAATTCTGTGGCCCACAGTTTGACATGATCTAACTGAGCGATGAACCTTTGTTACGAGGAAACTGACTCAGTCGCATGCAAAACGGGCGTAACAGACAGAATAAGCTCATGAGTTATAGTCAAGAAATTCTACGTCTTTAATAGAATCCGAAAGTCTGTGATCGTTTCTAGTCCGTACTTTGGGCCGATCACTCATCTAAGGAGTCCTACCAACTGTCTAATAGATCAAAGCCAACGAATGTTGGGACCCGCAGATGCTCACCGCACTGAAGACAAATGACAAATGTTAATTCCAAAACTGTGTACGGGGTTCGACTACAGCCTAATTGATGTAATCATCCCCAATAACTTTTAGAGAAAAGTTTGGAATGTCCATTTTTCTGTTAAAGATATCTTTAAAATGCAGATATTCTCCTCATAACCCTGTTCGCAAACATCGGCAGTCATTGTCTTACCATTGGGAAGGGGAATGAGGTTTCACAGCCATGTTTAAGAGCTGGAAAAATATTATTTTTTACGCATATTTCAATTTTTATCTTTTTTATAGCAGACGGGATTATGAGCGACGTGAAATGAATATCAGCCCGCATTCAGCGCAGTGTCCGCTCCTAATTTCTTCGAAACAGTAATTTTGATTTGTTACTGTCGTTTATATTATAATTAGTTTATTCATATGAGTAATTATCTTGCCCGTTTATTGATTTTATTGATATTATTTGATGTTTCTCTAGACCTGCACGTGGTTTGTTTCGGAGTTTAGCTCTCCTGAGCCTTTGGGGGTCGCCCCCTAACACAAGGTTTCACAAGTCTGGTTACCCTCGCTGTTAACTAACTCCTTACCGGAGTATAATAGAACGTGTTTATGTTCTCATTTGAAAAATTAACATAAAACATAAATAATTGTCTTCCAATTCCTACTGACTTACTGGTCGTTCGTAATGTCTGTTTTAAGCAATTTGCTGCACTGGGGGCGAAAATGGAAATGTCTTGTTAAGACGTCGTACGAGTTCTATGCTGTTGTTCTGTTGAAGGCGTTTGTCTGTGGGATGTAAGAATATCTTTTGTACTATAATGTTATACGCCTTGATAATAAGATTGTCTAAGCAGACCGAAACCATACACCGAAAAGGTCTCATCGAACTGAAGGCCAAATTTTTGTAGATATGAGTTGAAGTTGTTATGTTGATTTTCTGACCCAATGCAGTGGCGGATTATAGTATTGATTATGTGGTTTTTTATTATTAGAAAACAAAACAAACCATGGAAAGAAAACTTATGTTAAATAACATGGAGGAAACAAGACGAATTGAAGATAACCACGAAAACATGTGAAGAATTGAAAATGTTGATTCTTCAGCAAATTATGATTCTGCTCATTTGAGTCTGAATCAAAATGCGTGCAGGAAAATATGAAACTGCTACTGCGTACTTCTGGACTACGCGTTGCGTGCTGTTAGCCATTATGTTGTTTCGAAGTACGCATTTCACTGTTTACATTAAGAGAGTCTATTTTTATTTTATTTGAATTGAATTTAACTTACATTTTTATGTAATAATTTATTCTATAGAACATAAGAATTCAGTCAATGTAAGCTACTCCCGCTTGATTATTATTATTTAGTGTTCTGTCTGAGGACAGGTCCATATGAACAGGATCCTTCCATCCTTTTATCGGACTGGGACCTGTTCATATACGTTCTTGGCAGATGATCCAGAAGTGGTTTGCCATTGCCTTCTTCTGTGTGTGAATGGAGTAATTGTTGGGATGCCACGTAGGAAAACTCCGTGTTGCCTAGACCACGGCCTTGCCCAACACAAGTTATAAATTCGGGCACCGCCAGGAATCGAACCCGAGACCCTAGGATTGCAAGGCCAGCGTTCTAACCGCTAGACCACCGTAGCTATATTCTCGCTTGTTATGAACTAATATTTACTGCTTACCAACAGGAACTTGTTAGGTGCGTACTCCTAATCGACATTTCCACATTCCAAAGTAAGGTTGGAAACGAACCGGTCTTTTTGTTAACGTTTCTAAGCTGCTCAAGTTTTTGTAAGCCACTCTTTTACACATATTCCTTCTCTAGCTGTCACTCTGACCAATTATTATTGTCTTTCCCACTCTTTGCCTGAGCCCTACTCTACGTTTCATCCTTCTTCTCAACTTCCCTGACAGACCATTTCTCTACCGTCAAGTCACTAAAGCGTTAACTCATGTATTGTAGATGAGTCTCCTCTACAATTACTGCACTGAGATGGGGCTCGTTTTACTGTACACACTGCCTGAAAGTGCTGCTTACAGCGTCATCAGGAGAAACCTCTAATTGCTGTACGATGTCATTTCCTTGGGTCTAATTAGTGGACGAAAGAACAGCCCCTTTGAGCGTTTCCACCACAGACGGCAATGGATCATAATGGTTAGCCATTGCTATTAGGAGGCACCTTACTGAAGTGTTGAAATTAGAACACACGCCGTGAACTCTAGGAAATAAAGTAGAGAAATAGTCACGCACTTTATATAGTCTACAGAATATTTTAAAAGAGATAGAGGAGAGAATGGTGGTATTTTAATTCGTACATACAGAATGCACACATGGAATGTACGAGGTGCGATCGGAAAGTTTCCAGTGGGCATTTGTAGGTGGTTTTGTTGTCCTTAATACTGGTAGTCATATTACGTCACAGAAATATACCGCAAAATCAGCGTAATCGGAGTCTGCTTACAGAGAAAATTTGATGAAGAAGGAATTTGTGAATTTTCAGTTGAGTGAAAACAACTGTGTTCTATAATTTTCTTAGGTTATTTAACGACGCTGCTTAAACTACGCATATTATCTTGAATGAAATAAGATAGGAAGAAGTTAATTACTACTGACATGCGCAATGTTGAAAAAGTAAGTCGTGGGACATTTCAGCATTACTTTCGTTGGACTGAGGACAACCACGATAAATTCCAGTAAGGCAAGCCGGGGCAGTCGAGTTAGTGTAGTGACTGACTACGGACTGGACGGCCGATGCCCGACAGGGTCAGAGGATTTTTTCTCTTGTAATCAACGTTAGATTTTTTAGAAGGGCCGGTGTTTTATTATCAACTATCAGCGACTATCAGCTTCTCAAAGGCTTCATTGGGTGAGTGTTGTTTATGCATGAAGACAGCGTTGACATATTAACTAACTGGAAGTGTGTTCAACATGGAGTCTTTTGTAAATGGGCACAAAGCTATTTTGTGACTGGATTCGGGTGCGTGATATGAGAATTTTACGGATGTAGGTATTTGACTATTTTCTCTCTTAGCTGAGACGTAATTTATTATCGTAGGTGATTAACCAATGTTTTTCGGAACCTTACTTCTCCATCGTCAGAGTTTACGTAGGAACATATCGCCACCGTCACTGGATTGACCTGGGTCAGAATTGTATCCAGTGGGACCTGTTGTGATGATTCTGGTGAACACAGCTGAAGAACATTTCATGATCGGCTAAAAAAACTTTTCATTTTACGTATTGGCAATAAATCAAAGAATTTCTTGTGAGTGACAGGACTTATATTAGATCTTGTGCTATTGAATTGATGAATAATTCGATTTATTTCAAATATATATATATATATATATATAAGATATGCGTAGCATATTATAACAAATTGTTTCTTTAATATTCAAATTTTTCTGATATTCTGAAATGTACAAATGTCTAGAATTGAAAACTGGTCTATTTTGGACATCCCCCCTCTCAAAGAATTTCTTGTGAGTGACAGGACTTATATTAGATCTTGTGCTATTGAATTGATGAATAATTCGATTTATTTCAAATATATATATATATATATAAGATATGCGTAGCATATTATAACAAATTGTTTCTTTAATATTCAAATTTTTCTGATATTCTGAAATGTACAAATGTCTAGAATTGAAAACTGGTCTATTTTGGACATCCCCCCTCTCAAAGAATTTCTTGTGAGTGACAGGACTTATATTAGATCTTGTGCTATTGAATTGATGAATAATTCGATTTATTTCAAATATATATATATATATATATATATATATATATATATATATATATAAGATATGCGTAGCATATTATAACAAATTGTTTCTTTAATATTCAAATTTTTCTGATATTCTGAAATGTACAAATGTCTAGAATTGAAAACTGGTCTATTTTTGACAACCCCCGCTTCTCAAAGAATTTCTTGTGAGTGACAGGACTTATATTAGATCTTGTGCTATTGAATTGATGAATAATTCGATTTATTTCAAATATATATATATATATATAAGATATGCGTAGCATATTATAACAAATTGTTTCTTTAATATTCATATTTTTCTGATATTCTGAAATGTACAAATGCCTAGAATTGAAAACTGGTCTATTTTGGACGTCCCCCCTCTCAAAGAATTTCTTGTGAGTGACAGGACTTATATTAGATCTTGTGCTATTGAATTGATGAATAATTCGATTTATTTTAAATATATATATATATATAAGATATGCGTAGCATATTATAACAAATTGTTTCTTTAATATTCATATTTTTCTGATATTCTGAAATGTACAAATGCCTAGAATTGAAAACTGGTCTATTTTGGACACCCCCCCTCTCTCTCTCTGTCCACAGCACTCAGCCTCTCAAATGCTCTTGACATGATCAACCCGCTGATTCAAGTTAACAAACCACTGAGCATACGAATCGTATACATCAACAAATTTAAACGCGATTATATTAGAAACATCAACAAACTATGTTACAACGCCAGGAACTCGCACTGCACACAGCGCATAATAACGAGTAGCCAAACCAGTTCGTTTCTGTTTCCAACAGCTAAAAACATCTCTGTTTGCAGAGCGCTACTCCAATTTCAAGCACATGATTTAAAAACTGGCCTCTGACAAACAAAGGAAGGCAACGAGCCATTTTGGTGTCAAAATGTTTTGAATTTGCAAGGATTGATGGTATTGCATGAGAGTCGTTTTAGAGGACAGACGAGAGCAAAAGTTTGAAGACTTGTTCCCTGAAAGCTAGGCTGGTCTGCGGTAGACATTTTTGAATGCAGAACGACATATTTCGCTTTACAGTAGGTAGAGCTGTCCGACAATAAACAATGAGGATGAGGGAAACGAGAAATTCACAAAATATTTTGGTATAAAAATGTAAAGGAAGAAATTGATCAGATGAAAGTAGTGTGTGGATAATATTAAATTATTTAAAGCACAGTAATAATTTTTGCTACAATCTGTTGGAAAATTCAGTTATCAATAACTATACATTTTATTTACTCACAGGGTTTATATGTGAGTTTTGTATAATTATGACAATAAACAGCATTTGCATTCCTAAACATAAATAACTAATTAATCTTCGTAATGGACACGCAGTGTGTTATTATCAGCAAAACTTAATATGTTAAAATTTAGGCGAGCTTCGTGCCCTAGAAGTTTAACGGGCTCAGGAGTTTGTTATGGCCTGAATAGAACAGGAACAAGTACATCTGTACTGGGACATTCTATATTGTTATAACAATTTTACTCAATGTTCAGTCACTTACGACAACAATTTACAGCACCTAAGACTTCGATAACCACTGAACTTAGTTGCTGTTGTAACCTTTGAAGAATATGTTTCAATTACTAATCATCTGCAGGTTCGTTTCTGCACTGAATGCGTACCCCAGACCACTTTTACCAGTAAACACACCGTTCGTTAATTTTGTATGTTACCACGAAGAAATTGAAAAAAAGTGGGGGTGGAATAGACTAAAAGAGCAAAAGACACGATTGAAACCTTGCTGTATTCATTTCAGTACTTTTAAATAGTTGAATTGTGTGATGTTTCTTTCATGCGTGCCCCGCTATTGTATCTTGGTCGAATCAGGCCTTATACGATCGGAAAGTTTCTAGACTGTGTCAATAGAGAGCGAGCCGGATGTAGTACGAGCTTCTGCCGCTAGGGGGTGCGGCCTACATTCATAGTGAATCAGTGTGCCAGCCGGCATCATCGAATTAGCATTTGGTTCTTAGTTACGGGCGTTTTGGTAGTGCATTACACCGACCCTCCTGCGATTTCGGAATGGCGTGTGCATCAAATTTTGCCAAACACTCGCCAAAACGGCTACGGAAACCTATGAAATGCTAAAGCAAGCATTTCGGGAGTTCGCAATGGGTCGTGCACAAACTTTTGTGTGGCATTCACGTTTTAAAAATGGCCGAACCTCTGTCGATGATGACGAGCGTTCTGGACGACCATCTTCGAGCACAACGCCCGAAAATGTTACGAAGATTCGGCAGGCCATTCACGAAGATCGACGTCGTACCATCAACGACTTGTGCGACATTGTTGGGATAGGCTATGGGACCTGTCAGCTGATTCTAAAGGAAGAACTCCACATGCGACGCATCCTGTCTGAGGACCAGAAGCAGAATCGACTTCTCGTTTGTCAGGAGCTCAAAGATCTTGCAAGAACCGACCCCAACTTCCTTTCTAAGCTCCGTGTGACTTCTTCCTCTTCCCAAAGATGAAAATTCAGCTAAAGGGAAGGAGATTTGAGACGATAGAAGAGATTCAGGCAGAATCGCAGATGGTGCTTGACAGGCTGACAAAGAAAGATTTCCAGGGATGCTTCCAGGCTTGGCAGCGGCGCTGGGATCGTTGTGTTCACTCCCAGGGGAACTACTTCGAGGGTGATGGGTGAATTTAATACCTGAGATAAGTGTACGGGGTTTTATAGGCGCAGTCTAGAAACTTTCCGATCGCACCTCGTATACGATGTCACCGTCGTAGCTAGTGACTACAGTACTGAAAATGACGTCATCAACTATCTCAGAGGATCGTGGAACATGACGGTATTGTGGAGAACGAACCTCCAATCTCACGATTCGTAGTATGTATAGATTGCAGGAAATTAACAAGTTTGACTAGATAGTCAGGATGAAAAAATATGTTCATAAATATTTATTAAGATGTGCGAACTACTGGAACAAGTTTTCATCCTGACCGTGAAGACGCCAATCACCATATCCCTTGATGGGGAGCTTACTCCGAAAGCGGAGACTGTACTTTACAAAATACGTCGCTAAACAAGATATTACGGTATATTTTGGTATCGTTAAAAGGCGGTGTGTCTAGAACTGTACTCTGTTTGTATACCGGGCACAGTATTTTGCAGTTGCTTTAACTATAAAAAAGTGTCCTTAAGTAAAGTGGGATAGGAGTATTTGTATGGTCTGTTGTATAAACAGTCAAATGCATAATTACATGTCAAAGGGTGATTCAAAAACAATGGCTTGATTCTGCCATTCCACGAAAATCTTTCTGTACTTGTAATAATTGTTACAATAACATTAATTTTATTGATATTTATTGATCTGGTTTATACCAACGTGAAAGAGGTCCTTGCTGCCTCTATCATCAGGGGGATGAGTGACTCATGACTGATCAAACTCGTGAAAAACCTCAGATCCTACCAAGGTCCATAATAGCAATGTGAGATTTCAAAGTGTTCACGTCGGCGAGTCTGAAGATGGCGGTCTTCTGGGATATTCCGCCGTGTAGTCTGGTAGAAGTGCACCGACTTCTCACTCTATCATCAGGGTGCACTGCTCAGCATCCCAGAAGACAAATCATCTTCAAGATCTCTATGTTTCATGCGTAGGATGAAAGGCTGAGACTTAAGCAAGACTATATTCAAAGCTTCTATACAGAAATTTGGGAAAAGTGTAATTAAGATATTCAGAATAATAAAATATAACTACACATGCTCTAAACAGAGTTAATCAGAGGTAAAAATATAATTTGCATAAAACACTAGTAAAAATATATCTTTATTTATATCTTTAAAGTCAATGGCCTGTCCATGGGGGGGGGTTAATTAAAGTAACTAATTTAATTTGAATAAGTCAATTAAAATTTAATCAAATGCCACCTTTTCTATTGGCTATGGAAAATTTGAATACAATTACTGTGGTGGTCGTAATTTCGAGTGTGTAATTATTGTTGTTTTGTACAAGGAGGTTTTGCAGTATGTTAGGAAAAACCCGCTAACTAACTAACTAACCAACTAGATGGCTTACCGAACCCGAAGGTTCATCACCGAATTAACCAAAGCCCTCCACCGGACCCTGTCCTGGGCCAAAAAAATCCAGTTTCTTTCAACTCCTATCTCCCATAGATCCCGCCTGAGATTATCCTCCCATCTACGTCTAGGTCTCCCCAGCGGTCTCTTCCCTTCAGGTTTCCCAACCAGTACCCGGTGCACACCTCTTGTCCCATCCATGCTACGTAAATTAATAAATGATCGAGTCTTTCAGAAATTAAGTTTTAAAATTAAAATATATGTCTGTTTTGTAATATGTTTAACGACGCTTTCAGTAGCTTTAGACTGCATGTACAGTATTAATGGAATATGCATACGGACGTACGGATACAGCACAGGACAGTTACAGTTACAAGCATTTTACTGCTGTAAGCTAATGTCGAATTGTATGAATGTGTAAACATTATTTTTAACTCAGTTTACGCCCTAAATCTCGCCCTCAAAGCTGTTAATTCGACTTGTGTTACGAATGTACAAGCGCTTTAGTGAAAATGTAACGCTGGATCGTCTCGCAAATTGTTTGTGTCACAACGTACAGAGCGAAACAAATTCTATGTTTATTTAATGTTATTTTGTTTAAACAGTGCAGTCACGCCTGCGTTCTATTGTTTAGAACGGTTTAAAATGTCTTTTTGTGTTATTATTATTATTATTATTATTATTTGCTGACGATTTAGAGATATATCGTAATATTAGAAACGTTGTTGACTGTAAGTTGTTGCTAAATGATAATCACGCTGTTCAAAATTGGTGTCATAAAAATGGTATGAAACTTAATTTAGGTAAAACCACGATTATATCTCTTACTCGTAAAATAAACAGCATATATTTCAATTAAAAATTATATGACAATTTGTTATTGCGTTCTCAGTGTTTTAAAGATCTTGGTGTACTTTAGGGCTGCAAGCTTTATTTTTACCAGCATATTGATTACGTATGTTCACAAGCCCTTAGAATGCTAGGTTTGATTAGGTATATTACGTATTCTTTTCCTACTTTAGATAGCTTATTGGTTTTGTACAAAAGTCTTGTTCGGTCTAAATTGGAGTATGGATCTGTTACTTGGAATTCCATTATTTTCATTGATTCTACCAAACTTGAAAGAATTTAAAGGAAATCTGCAGCTTTATGCCACGCCAGATTTTTTAATAGCCTAAGTGACTATAATTATTAGTTAGGTTAAATTTTCTTTTACTCCACCTGAGGAGGAGCCATCTTGATGCCCTCTTTCTCATTAATATATTTAAAGGCAAAATTTGCTACCCATCCGTTTTGGATTCAGTCTCTTTGCGCGTTCCCTCCAGATCCATTAGAGACTACTTCACGTTCTTTGTTTAAGAGATGATAAAGTTGCGTCATATTGTGATAAATATATATTTGTTTAAATCTTGTCAGTCTAATCACAATAAAATTACTATTAAATATTAAAATATTGGTTTAATTAACATTTAAATATTTAAAATATATTAAATGATGTTCTCTATCGAAATGTTCGATTTACATTAGATCATAACTTTTTTACACGACATGTTTCAGTTCTAAAAGAACCATCTTCAGGTGTGTAAAATTATATAAACTTAAATATAATTTCTTAAATACAACTTTTAGTCAGATGTTTTATTAGATTTCAAATTAACGTTCTTTGTTCATCGTAGTTTTAAGGCTAGTCCCTTGTTTAGGTGTGTTTCTGCTGCCAATGCAGTCTGACAGCGCATCGACATTTTTAAGAAGGACAATATTTTTCTTAGACATTTTATTTAGCCAATTTTCTTTTCTTGTAATTAAAGTTTCATTTTGTTTATATTTAACTGATTTTAATTTAATTATTATATACTTAGGCATATTATTCAGCTCATTTGCGTGTTGATTATTAGCAATAAATGAGTTGAATTAATTGTACATTTATATAATTAGTTTATTTTTTTTTGGTATTTTAATGTTTCACTTTTAGGCATATTATTTAGCTCATTTGCTGTTAATTATTTTGTAATAAATTAATGAATTGCTATATTATAATTATTATATTTTATATCTATATATTTAGTTCATTATTTGTTTGTTTTTGTATTGCTATATTTATTGTTATTGGCCTCTTTTGGCTGTTGCCAAGCACTCTAATAAATGAATAATAAATGTATAATAAATGCCATCATCATCAAAACTACTTTTCAAATCCATCTTCGTTCGTATCTTAGGAAAGCTTTTCTTTTGCGTGGAGTATTACAGTGAACTACACTTGTATATATTTTTGTTAAAATATTTATTAAACATATTTCTGCTTAAATTAATCATTTCAAATTCCTCTTATTTTCCGATGATCTGAAAATTTAAGTGACGTAAAGTCTGTTAAAGAAGCAGTTACCTATTCGGTACAACGAACACTCAACATACAGAAAATTGAAATTATGTTTGAGATTTGGGGTTTTGTGGTGATCACAATGTTGATTATGCTATTTTGGGCTGTGATGCAGTGTGGGCTGTTCAGTACTTGTTCAAAAATCCGAATGTACTGTAAGTCGACAGATATTATGACAGTGTTACTGAAACATATTCGTTGCTAAAGACAGTTAAATCAGAAAGTTTCCAATTCACCCTAACTTACCATGTTTTTTGTTTATTTAACGACGATATCAATAGTACAGACTATATAACCTCGAATAGTGGGATGATTAATAGATAAAAAGTTGGAAAGGAGATGGAAGTAAGTAGCAGTCGCTTAATTTATTTTAGTAACACGATATTTGCTTGGAAGCATTGAGTTAACCCACGAAAAGCCTTAGTCACAATACAGCTGTAAGAATTATATATGCTTGTTTGTAGTAATGTATATCCTTTTCGCTCTTGCGTGCAGCATAGGTGCCTCCTTTAATGAGGGGTTTTATTTGATATATTTAGTCGTTTGGTAAGACTCCTTAGATGAGTGATTAGACCGTCGCATATTTGTAGTAAAGAGCATTATAATTAGTGTTAAAATTTTTTAAGGTTTACTTCATAGATAAGCATTAACTCTTGTAACAGTGTGGGAAATTATAATATTTTCTTGTTTCTATGAGGTTATGGATTAATTGTTAGTACATGTAAGGTCTGACGGTGTTTCATCCCGGATGTGTAATTTAAAATACAACTCAATAACAATCACCTACAACGACCCAAATATGAAATCAGAAGCAGGTCTATTCCAGTGCGACAGACTGCCCCAATCTCCACACCACCCGCCAACATTAAAAACAAGGTTCTTAGGCCTTTCATCACGCCAGATTCAAGAGCAGAACACGTGTTCTCCACAACTAAGTCGTTTGATACATTTCTTGAATCAGTGTATTCTGGCAGGGAAATACCGAATAAAAGAACATTACACCGACTGGTTACAACATGGCGGGATGCAGGAAATGTTTGTCTGCGACAAGTTCTCGTTGATCGACGAAACAGCTGGAATTAGAGTCGTACCGATTCCAAGCTGTTCACCAGTTTCATCAGCGGGTTACGGCTGAAGGAATTCAATATTGCATTCGGTGTCGTCGTTTTGTGCGAGAAGCAATTGGTGTGTGGTAATCAGAGTTGCGTTTTAAATGAAACACTCCGTATAATTGGAAGATCGGGCTTCGATTCTCAGCGGGGACAGTCTTCATTATTTCCATCACTGAGTTTAGGCCGGCTGTGACACATCAAAAGTATTTATCTTCGGATTTTTTCCCCGAAAGTGGATTTGGCATCTCATATCTGTCTAGTCTGGAGTCGAAGAATGAGTGGACTCATACCTCCACTTTCAATACGTCTTTACAGAGAACAATTTTGCTCTTAATACTCTTTAGGAGAAAATAAAAGTGTTCTATTACTTTGGTTGCTTTGCTAGTGCTGATCGTGAATCCAAACTTCATTCCTGATTTTTAAAGTGTAACTTTGAAGTCCACTCTGACTAATCCAGTCGCTATAAAAATCTCCGTCAGTTTGCAAGGACTGAACCGCACTTGCATAACGGATTGGGAAGATAAAATAAAAAGAATTTCAAAGTAACATCAAGGTTTAGTTTATGTAAGCGAGATTTAAGTAATATTATTTTTGAGGGTAAGATATATATTAAATGCGAGACAGAGAAAGAGAGAGGAAAATGTATGATAGAGAGCCATCGGGATGCACTGCAATGTTTGCGTATATAAAATAATAGCCAGTGGTTGAACATTAAAGGCTGACAGGGAGAGAGCTGTGTACGTCATGTCCCGTTGTGAGCTAGCTACTTTGTGCTGGAGTGCAAGCAATACGTCATATGCAGCAGCACAATGGAGATTTACAAAGCAATGCTAATTAACAAACCCTGTTTCGGGAACCATGGCAGAGTAGGCCTACTGGAGAAGCTGTCGTCTCTAGCTACCGACGTTCTGTTAAATTTTTGCGTTCACAAATAAATACAAATTAAACCATTAAATCTCTTTCTCTCTTGATTCAGCTTCTCTTTCACCCTTTTTATTCCCATCATACCACTAGAGACCACAATCACCACGAATATAATAGAGAAAAGAGACACAAATAGGGATGACAAATACCCACACAGTAACTGCTAATTTTCATAGTGAAAACCAGAGCAATATGGCGTCTATCTGTCCTTATGCTAACGTTATCTCTGTGTAGATATGGGGAAGTTTAATAATATAATTATTTTGTGATTTGGAGCGTCCATTAAGGTCTATATTACTTTCTAATTACTAGTCCGTTCCAGCAGCGTGCACTCCTCTTCCTCTCTCCCCCCCCCCTTCTCACCCTGCCAACTCCAAAGCAACATCCCACCGCATTTGCTCCTAATTTCCTGTATTGTACTGTAACCCATATACACACATAGATATTCACAGAGTGTGAAAGGTATATTACATTATTTGCTGAGTTTTATATAGTACGCTACTTTTAACAATAGAAAATTGTACAATACGTGGAAACTATAGGATAATTAATTTAGCCTATATCGTCACAGTGAGAATGTACTCTGAAAATTTTGAGCTTATAATTCTTTGCAAGTATTTTTTTAAAACATAGAGACAACTTTTTATATTAAGAGAAAATTACGAGCAACGTTCATGAATGTTAATGTTTCCTACAAGGTATCATTTCAATCTATACTAATTCGGCATCATCATTAGGGTTCGGATGTTCGTGACCTAAAACTCCCCAGAAATATGCATGCAAATATGCCACCAAAACAGCTAAGTATGACCCCCCAAAAAGGCAAAATATGACTTAATTTATGAAAAAATATTCGATGAAATTTAAAAAAATGCGTTTTGTATTTCAATCATGTTATTTATTTACATATGAATGTACAAATATTAAATTACTTGATTTTCTAGCAATTTTAATCTAAAACCTCAATCGCTTTAAGTTGTAAACGCCTCGTTTTGGATCAGCATCAGATATTGAGATTACGTGCTCCTATAAAAGTAAGATAAATTTTAAAAAAGAGCTTTTTATGCATTTCAAATTCGTTAATTACAAATAAATAAATAAACAAAATTCAAACTATTAAGTACCTTTCTTCATTCTCCTTTTTTGGCAGCATTACAATATATAACGATGTGCATTTTCAAAGGTCTCAAATGAAAATCTTCGTAGATTGTCTCACAATATGGTCTTGTAACTAGAGACATCACAAACGTTTCATGGAGTTATCGAAATGTACAGCGATAGAGGATTGTTGATTCGCCTGGAATTAACGGAGTCGTGTATTTCTCCAAGAAAGCTTTAAAGTGCCCATTTTTCACTTTGTTCAGTGGTATGTTGGCAGACACCATCATTTCACACAGGTCCTTTGAAAATGTCCGATGTCTTGTTTGATGGTGAAGTTGTTGCAGTGTTATCGAACAGAAGTGGTTGCTTGCTTTGACGACTGGTTTGTCGGCTCAAATTATTTTATGTTTTGCCGTATTACAATGTTGATGCATATTAAATCGCTTGCCAGCTGTAACTTTAACTTCACAAAATTTACAGAACAGAATTGTTCCATCAGAACTAAAATATTCCTCGCCGAAATCTTTAACGAAACCTCTTAACTTCGCGCTTTCAGAACACTTCGCTTTCGGCATCTTAACTAACTGAAGGATTCACTTTAAATTCCCGAGAAATGTTGTTTAAAGTAAGAATTTTATACCCAAAATATAACTAAAATATGAATTTTATCCTCAAAATATAACCAAAATATGCATTTTATCCTTAAAATATAACCAAAATATGCATTTTATCTTCAAAATATAACCAAAATATGCATTTTATCTTCAAAATATAACCAAAATATGAATTTTATCTTCAAAATATAACCAAAATATAAATTTTATCTTCAAAATATAACCAAAATATGCATTTTATCTTCAAAATATAACCAAAATATGCATTTTATCTTCAAAATATAACCAAAATATGCATTTTATCTTCAAAATATAACCAAAATATGCATTTTATCTTCAAAATATAACCAAAATATGCATTTTATCTTCAAAATATAACCAAAATATGAATTTTATCCTCAAAATATAACCAAAATATGCATTTTATCCTCAAAATATAACCAAAATATGCATTTTATCCTCAAAATATAACCAAAATATGCATTTAACTACAATTATGACCAAAAACATAAAAATGACCTTAATATTTATATGCGAAATAAAAACAGCATAAATGTGATTAGGGTAACCAAGTTAGTGTTTAATTTCAGTTTAGAATGAAAATAGAAGCCCCAATAAAAATATGACATATCATGAACATCCGAACCCTAATCATCATCATCATCATCATCACCACGGATTACGTTCTTGGCCTTGTTTCAGCTGCAAGAATTTAAAATGCTTCGTATTTATTTTTGTGGGTCGTACCCCTCGGTTTATATCGACAGTGCAAGTGGTTCTTAATTTTAGCAATGCTCGCTTTTGGTATTTCCAGAAATATGCGTTTTGTTTTCAGAGAATTTTTATAACACATTTAATTTTATATTAACTGCGTTATCTGCACTCATTTTTACAGATAAACTCTATTATCCAAAGCTAAAAAATTATGAGAAATCTAGACCAATCAAGGGGGTCGTTAAATTATAGACGCATTCTTTAACGACGTTTGTTATCTGCTGATTTTTATAGTAAATGAAGGGAGTATCAAATGTGGACGGACATATGCCTGGTAGCAGAATTCGAATGTCCGGCGAGGACAAGCTACCGAGACACTTGGTCCTCACAACTGATTGGTCTATTGTTTGTATGTGTACAAGTAGCACTTGAATGTGTGTATTGGGCTTCGAATCTAGGCATATATGCCATATCTACGAGGTGCGATCGAAAGGTTTCCAGGTTGAGCTCCTGACAGACGAGAAGTCGATTCTGCTTCTGGTCCTCAGACAGGATGCGTCGCATGTGGAATTCTTCCTTTAGAATCAGCTGACAGGTCCCATAGCCTATCCCAACAATGTCGCACAAGTCGTTGATGGTACGACGTCGATCTTCGTGAATGGCCTGCCGAATCTTCGTAACATTTTCGGGCGATGTGCTCGAAGATGGTCGTCCAGAACGCTCGTCATCATCGACAGAGGTTCGGCCATTTTTAAAACGTGAATGCCACACAGAAGTTTGTGCACGACCCATTGCGGACTCCCCAAATGCTTGCTTTAGCATTTCATAGGTTTCCGTAGCCGTTTTGGCGAGTCTTTGGCAAAATTTGATGCACACGCCATTCCGAAATCGCAGGAGGGTCGGTGTAATGCACTACCAAAACGCCCGTAACTAAGAAACAAATGCTAATTCGATGATGCCGGCTGGCACACTGATTCACTATGAATGTAGGCTGCACCCCCTAGCGGCAGAAGCTCGTACTACATCCGGTTCGCCCTCTATTGACACAGTCTTGAAACTTTCCGATCGCACCTCGTATGTTCCTACTCAGTTTATTAAACCCCAATATTCCATCCCTATCTCTGGGTATGTTACGTGAAATAAATGTGCGCCCTGGATTGTGTGTACTCTTGTTTCAATTTAGAAATCCATAATTCAGTTTTTGTTTAACGAGTGATATAGCAAGTTTCTTTGTCTAAGTAATTTCTCGCCTTTTATGAAACCTGGCTGTTTATTATCGTATGTTAACAACTAATTCATTCAAGCTACCACTTTGTCTTCAGGTTGTACGACCAAAACACATTTCACATCTTCCTCATGTATGATACGCTCACCGTCTGTTTAAGTACAGGAAAACCTTTTTGGAAAACCTCGCTACATGTCACAGACAGTCGACCGTGGTTACATCACTGACATTTAAAATATATATATGAGATTTGAGGTCCTTGAACTAATTGCAACAACTTCTAAAGCAATAGAGGAATCTGATTTGAATTAGGAAGAGACCTCAGTTTTACATTTGCCCCATATGATACCAGCTTTTCACATGTAACCTATGTTTATGAGGACAAACGAAAATATAACAATGTTAATTGGTACTGAGATTAAGTAGGGCATTTTTTTTTAGTGTTCTGTCTGACGACAGGTCCATATGGACAGGATCCTTCCATCCTTTTCTCGGACTGGGACCTGTTCATATACGTTCTTGGCAGATAATCCAGAAGTGGTTTGCCATTGCCTTCTTCTGTGTGTGAATGGAGTAATTGTTGGGATGCCACGGAGAAACCGGGGAAGCCCCCGGAGGAAAACTCCGTGTTGCCTAGACCACGGCCTTGCCCAACACAAGTTATAAATTCGGGCACCGCCGGGAATCGAACCCGAGACCCCAGGATTACAAGGCCAGCGTTCTAACCGCTAGACCACCTCATCTTATTATTATTTAGTGTTCTGTCTGACGACAGGTCCATATGAACAGGATCCTTCCATCCTTTTCTCGGACTGGGACCTGTTCATATACGTTCTTGGCAGATCATCCAGAAGTGGTTTGCCATTGCCTTCTTCTGTGTGTGAATGGAGTAATTGTTGGGATGCCACGGAGGAAAACTCCGTGTTGCCTAGACCACGGCCTTGCCCAACACAAGTTATAAATTCGGGCACCGCCGGGAATCGAACCCGAGACCCCAGGATTACAAGGCCAGCGTTCTCACCGCTAGACCACCGTAACTAGGGCATAAGGAACGTAGATCTGTGTTGCATCCAATGAACAGATTGAGAAACGAGGATTTCTGTTATTGGAAGAAACTAGATATGTCATGTATTACACTAATAACCATGATTCAAATGAAGTAAAGTATAAAGCGGTGATATAGAAGGTTTGATACAAAATCTTTATAACTAATTTACTTAATCCATGGACAAGAGACCTTGTGGTTGTACAGAATGTAGCAGTCATGACATTCCCCGCCATCTATAGTCCACGAAGTTTCATTCAGAGTTCACAAGAGCACGTAGCTGGATCTTGTTATGAGCCAGATAAATCATTCTCAAAACGTTTTACCCACACAAAATCATGTTAAGCACGACGTACATATACAGAACAACTTCGAATACAATATTAAAAATACAATAAAATCTGGAAGAAAACATCATTTGAAATCTGATAAACATCTGACTAAAAGTTGCATTTAAGAAATTATATTTAAGTTTATATAATTTTATACACCTGAAGATGGTTCTTTTAGAACTGAAACATGTCGTGTAAAAAGTGATGTTCTAATGTAAATCGAACATTTCGATGAGAACATCATTTTAATATATTTTAAATATTTAAATGTTAATTATAGTAATATTTTAATATTTAATAGAAATTTTATTGTGATTAGACTGACAAGATTTAAACAAATATATATTTATCACAATATGACGCAACTTTATCATCTCAGAAATAAAGTTGTTTATCACATTTCGTTTGCATAATAAAGATTTCCTACAATTTTTATACTTTCATTACGATTACATTACCTGCCTACACAACAAAGTTAATTCCCGTCAACTTTGACGTGTCATACTCTAGGCTAGTTAGATTGAGCAGAGGGTGATGCGTGGTATAAAACTTTACTGAAGTTTGTCGACACTAGCTACTATCAGTGGCCTGCGCATATATTTACATTTATAACATTTTGTTTTCATTTATGCTGACGTAAGCGAAGGAATTCTAAGTAATAAAAGTATTCTTTGTTGAGCAAGGGAACTCAGGCGTCTTCTACAGAGCAAGCATCCGGCAGGAATACGAAGTAGTACGCTGTGTGGCTGTGCTGTGTGATAATATCATGTAACTGCTGTGACGTCCCTAGGGGCTGAGCTGCCCTCTTAACAATAGCAGAGATGCGTGATCCAAAAGGGATGCTTGGTGGGATGCAACCAACCAGGAGATGCGAAATGAAATGTGGTTGCAGACACCAGTCAGTCTCTGTTCTGGTCTTGACAACCCTTGTCCCTTGCAGACTGAGCCCCTTGGCAGCACGCAACCTCACTCACTTTCATAACCACTAAAGGAAGATTCCCTTCATACAGTGCATCTTTGCTTAAACAAGTTTTATTGGGAAATTTGATCTTCGTTTGGTAGGAGATGTCGAAGAACTGCATCGTGAATTGCAAGAATTTATATTGTATGCCTACACAGATGATGAATCTATATTAAAACTTGTTGCATGTCTTTGTTCTAATACACTAGCTAACCAATTACATTCAGAGGAGTTCATCTGTGTCTGCTCTTAATGTTTTCGTGAAAAGAAATATTTTGTTAACGCCGTTCCCTTAATATTAGAAATTTTTTCTGTGCCAACAACTCTGTCCTGACGAATTTGTTAGTTATCCACTTGAGAAAATAACTGTCGTTCGGAAATTTAAAAAAAATTCCAGGTTTTTCTTATGGTATCCGAAAGTTCATTACCGTACACTACAGATTGTCTCTCGTCCTGCACTGCCAAGATCAAAGCGTTTCTTCTGAGCTAGAAACACCACTCGTTATAAAATTATGTTTAAACGGGGCAGACTGGTCTAATGTCTTGAGTTCCAGCAGTGACGAAGGAGAGATATTTCCATGCCCCGTTTGGACAAGGATTACACGAGCATTGAACATGACCGTGTTGAATTCAGATGTGGTTTATGTTCAAAGAGTTGTTAAATCAGACACTCTCGCAATTTATTTTAACACGTGAGATTGCTTCTACATGAACGGTCTTAAAGCAGATAAACATTTTCCCCAAATTATTGTTAGAACGTGGTGTACAATTACTATAAATATTTTTTTAAAAAAATTATCCGTATCTTATAAGAAATAAATTCATGCAAGTTCATTTTTATTCTGTGAGGCTGTTCGCTTTACTCAGTACCCTGAGGTAAAGTGTTAAAATCGTAGGAATTCAAAATATATTTATTTTGAAAAATTTTATTTAATATAAAATTTCTTTGATTCTTATATCGTGAATAAATTTCGTATACTTGCTAGTTTTCATGAGATTAATTGACTAATATTTGTATTTTATATTGTGGGAGACATGCTACATGCTATTCCACGCAAAACACATTGGTGTTTCATTAGTTCGTGAGCTGATAAATGTTGAGAACCATTGATTTAGAGGAATGAAACATAACATTTGAGTGGCTTATTATTACGTCGAATATATCCCTTAAAGATATATTTAAACCTAACACTCGTTTTGAAATTCAAATTTGTACCGCAATTATTATCCGTCATAACATGCGTTAGAATTCAGACTTCCATGCCAGAAGAAAGTTAGTGTTTTCATTCCATGGTTTGTGACGTCATGGGCTGTCTTGTGGAATGTAAAGTGCGAAGGCAGGCGTACATCCTACCTGCAGTAAAATTCATGAGCTGCTGTAGAATGTATGTATGTATATACCATTCGTGAATTATTAAATTATTAATACTGACGGCTTCAGACTAAAGCTGCAAACGTTACACTGAGAAGAGGAAAAGAGAAGACAATAAAAATATTAAAAAACTAAACCCTCCCCCTCTCTCAACAGCCCTGTTCCCTCAAAACTCTCTGTCTTTATATCTTTCTGTAAAGCAAAGCTTGCACACTGGTCCATTCAGAAAACTCCAAATTATATCGCAGTCGACGTTCAGACACAGAACATCAGGCAATCCCGTATCGGGCGTGTGTATGCGTGTATAATAAAACATTTTGGGTGAAAGCTTTGAAGTCAACTCCTCTCTGCTTCTATCCGAGTTTACCCAAACCACTGCAAGTTCTGCGAGAGAGAATTTCGTGTTGTTTGTCTTTACAGTTTAGCCTGGCACGTATATACCATTGATTTATCGCGACCGTCCACCCTGTCCCCAAACTATAAGAAGCACAAACACGTACAAAAACATGCCCTCTCCCCATTTTGTGTCGTATCGCACAAAGTGTGTTGAAGGGAAGAGACCAGAACGCCCCGCAATTTTGAAACCAAAAGTAAACATGCAGAGATAACCGCAGAATTTTGAGACATGGAAGGTTTTGAATGGAATTTTAAATATTTTAAACTGCGCACCTGGAGTTGAAACTTGCAGCCGTTAGGAACTTCAAATTTAACAAAAATAAAACCGAAAGATGTGGATTGTGACACCGTGTAATATCTTGGTTGTTGGGCGAGGTTTATTAGGATCGTTTTCGCCCATTTTGATTTCTGGCCGAATCATAACTTCGGCCCAACATTAAGGAATTTTATGTCCGCCAGGGGTTGTGTTGAACTCAGGGAAGTTTGCGTAATAATTCTTTGAACGATCAGTCATTCCGTTATTTACCGACGCTGTTTCAGCTATAGGGGCCATGCAATGTTGAATGGAATGGGCGATACTTGACTCGTGTAGGGAAAACTTTGTAGTGTCGGGGTTTGATTCTCAGCAGGGACAGGACATTTCCTCTTATTCGTATTGTCCAGAACGACTCTGGAGCCCAGTGGATAACAGTGTCACGTTTTGAGGAATAAGCCAGCCGAAGTGTGAATCTGACCACTTCCTTCCACTTGGTACTGAGGTTAAAAATGCGTGGAACTATAAGTCAATTCAATTCTAAAGGGATTTGAAGTAGATAGTTTACACTTAAAGTTATTTATTGTCAGGACTTTTTCCATGGGTTTTACAGAACAGACGATGGAAAAGGTTGAGTTGACTTATAGTTACACGTAAACTGTCCTATACGTCTTTATGGCGTGGTGCTTAAAATCACAGAAAATCTTTACCTTCGAAGATTTCTGTCTTCTGGGTTGTTGCGCTGTGTAGTCTGGTCGATGTTAACCAACGTTTCAGAGGTCATACTGCCTCCGTCATCAGGGTATGAAGATTTCTGTCTTCTTGGTTGTTGCGCTGTGTAGTCTGGTCGATGTTTACCAACGTTTCAGAGGTCATACTGCCTCCATCATCAGGGCGATGAGTATGAAGATTTCCGTCTTCTGGGTTGTTGCGCTGTGTAGTCTGGTCGATGTTTAGCAACGTTTCAGAGGTCATACTGCCTCCATCATCAGGGCGATGAGTATGAAGATTTCTGTCTTCTGGGTTGTTGCGCTGTGTAGTCTGGTAGATGTTAACCAACGTTTCAGAGGTCATACTGCCTCCGTCATCAGAGTATGAAGATTTCTGTCTTCTGGGTTGTTGCGCTGTGTAGTCTGGTCGATGTTAACCAACGTTTCAGAGGTCATACTGCCTCCATCATCAGGGCGATGAGTATGAAGATTTCTGTCTTCTGGGTTGTTGCGCTGTGTAGTCTGGTCAATGTTAACCAACGTTTCAGAGGTCATACTGCCTCCATCATCAGGGCGATGAGTATGAAGATTTCTGTCTTCTGGGTTGTTGCGTTGTGTAGTATGGTCGATGTTTACCAACGTTTCAGAGGTCATACTGCCTCCGTCATCAGGGCTATGAGTATGAAGATTTCTGTCTTCTGGGTTGTTGTGCTGTGTAGTCTGGTCGATGTTTACCAACGTTTCGGAGGTCATACTGCCTCCGTCATCAGAGTATGAAGATTTCCGTCTTCTGGGTTGTTGCGCTGTGTAGTCTGGTAGATGTTAACCAACGTTTCAGAGGTCATACTGCCTCCGTCATCAGAGTATGAAGATTTCTGTCTTCTGGGTTGTTGCGCTGTGTAGTCTGGTCGATGTTAACCAACGTTTCAGAGGTCATACTGCCTCCATCATCAGGGCGATGAGTATGAAGATTTCTGTCTTCTGGGTTGTTGCGCTGTGTAGTCTGGTCGATGTTAACCAACGTTTCAGAGGTCATACTGCCTCCATCATCAGGGCGATGAGTATGAAGATTTCTGTCTTCTGGGTTGTTGCGTTGTGTAGTATGGTCGATGTTTACCAACGTTTCAGAGGTC
This sequence comes from Zootermopsis nevadensis, assembly GCF_977971745.1. Taxonomy (NCBI): domain Eukaryota; kingdom Metazoa; phylum Arthropoda; class Insecta; order Blattodea; family Termopsidae; genus Zootermopsis; species Zootermopsis nevadensis. The sequence goes on along the minus strand of NW_028259153.1, from coordinate 4,129,283 downwards.
ATACTGCCTCCGTCATCAGGGCTATGAGTATGAAGATTTCTGTCTTCTGGGTTGTTGTGCTGTGTAGTCTGGTCGATGTTTACCAACGTTTCGGAGGTCATACTGCCTCCGTCATCAGAGTATGAAGATTTCCGTCTTCTGGGTTGTTGCGCTGTGTAGTCTGGTCGATGTTAACCAACGTTTCAGAGGTCATACTGCCTCCGTCATCAGGTTGATTCATCGCCCTTATGACGGAGGCAGAAATCTTCATACTCACCGCTGTGAAAACCTCAGTTCATATGTAACTTTACCTTCGTTGCCAGTCGTCCGACGTTGAGGTTTGGGTGCCACGAATTCCTAGTATCGAGTGTGAAACTTTCCTCAAAACGCCTCTGGCCAACACGTACCAGAGAGGTGATGGTCCGCGCGTATATGGAAGCACGTTTATCTGCTGCAGTGTCATTGTTACGCGCCTCGGGGAAGCATTTGTCAGAGTGATAAACCCTCAGTTTGTGTACGGGGGAGGGGTGGGGGGGGGTACACGCACTCGCCAATGCGAATTGTGCACACAACTCAAGTGAGACAGCAAGACGCACCATTGAACAACGGCAAATGTCATCGCGAGCACAATGATGTTCTAGACCTTAAAGTCATTAAATGATGGTTTACAACTCAAAGAACATGACGGGTCCCGTAATAACATGGGGCAGGCGTAGAATGAATAATATTTTGTTGTTTGAAAACCCGAAGTGAAGAAACAAACCAGAAGATTTAGGCGCAGGCAGGAAGATAATATTACAATTTATCTTGCAAATCTTCGGATTGTAGTCGGTCTTGGTGACGTTGCGAAAGAATCAAATTACGTGTGATGCGTAATTATTATTATTCAGTGTTCTGTCTTACGACAGGTCCATTGCTCTGCCCAAAAAGACCTCTCCAGTTGTCCCTATTCTCGGCTTCTTGCTTTAATTCCTGGAACGTCATCTTCTTTCCTTGTTTAAGGTCGTCGGTTAGCTGTATCAGTCTTCTTCCCAGTACTCGCTTTCCTTCAACCTGGCCTTCGATGATATCACTCAGTGACCCATTCCTTCTAATAATATGTCCCAGCCAGTTAGCTTTCCGATGCGTAATATGGGCTGTTCTTTTTCAGAGAATATAAGAATTTTAATTATGTTCACATCAAAAATTTCGAATTAGTATTCTTACTCACAATTAATAATAATCGATTATTATTGATATTAATTCTGTTAGCCACGTGTGAGATGTTAAGAAGGCCTTGCGGGCCGCATATCCCGGGTGTTTGTCTTACCCTTTTCCACAGGCTGCCTGCTCTGCCCCATTCTCCGTCCAATTCTGCTTCTCACTCCTACCTTCATTCTTTTCTTGACGAATCTTTCCTCTCATTTGTTTCATTACTTCCACCTGCCCTGAAAACTATTACACCTCCTTTTGATTTCTCTCTTACTTCCGGTCCCCTTAAAGGGCCCACATTCCTCCTTCTCGTTCCGGGGCGGGTCCTCTGTGATTTCCTGTGTGGGTTGTCTCTGCTGGTTTGGACCATTTCCTCCTCATTTATTGGCTAATTTTCCTACCCCTATCGTTGTTATAACTCTATTAAACTATCCTCTTCCCAAGAAATTCACGTCAGCCCTGAAAATATTGACAGTATGTTCCTTCGAAACCTTGGTATCAGACGGCATTGCAACCCAACCGCCGTGGTAGTCATGTTGATGTCTGTAAGTAGTTATACTGTGTTATGCGAGATGATTGTTTAAAATCGTGGATCAACATCAGGTCGGAATCAACTACAGATATAATGCATAAATGAGAATTTTTATGAGATTTTTTCCCCATTGGATTTTACGGTAAGGAAGTTTGAGAAGTTATTAGTCGCTCAGCTGGTTAAGAAATTCCTGTACTCAAAGGAACTAGCCGCCGAGTCCTATCCTAAACCAGTTTAATGTACAAGGTTTACATGCGTCATGTTTGTGTTTTTGATTAAAATATATAATAAAATACAGGTCAATACACAAAACTTTATTAGGATGTTAAAAATTTAAAATTTAAATGTTAAAATTTAAAATTTAAATGTTAAAATTTAAAATTTTAAATTTGCGCTATTCATCTCAATAAGGATGTTACATTTGAGCGCTTTCATTCATTTTCCACAACATGTTTCGATGTAATACATCATCTTCAGGTGTTGTTGTTTAAAACTATTTTATATTTCAATGCATGCCTTTCAATAATTCATTATTGTAGGATATGTTCCGTTGGTCTTTCCATTTTACCCATCTTATTTTTGTTTTGAATTATTCTGTAAATAAATGTGATACAAATAGGGAGTTATTATTTTATATGCAAATAAGTTTTGGAATATGAACTATATTGTAACTGTAGAAATTCAATAACATACCATAAGTCGTGTTGTGTGGCGTATCACGTCTGCTCGGGTTGACATCTGTTCATGGACTGTTTAATGTAGTTAATATTATCACTTCCTTGTTTCTTTAAGGTCAGTTTCTGTGTCATAGGATGCTTGGGTCTTGTAAGTTTCGCAAATTTTACATTTTTCCATTACTGCTACATATCCCGCCCATTTTATAAGTTTCTGTTTTATTTATCTTGAAATACTTGTTGGAAAAAACAGTAAAATTATGGAGATGCTTGTTGTATTGTTTATATATCGCCTTGGCAGTTTCTTTCATTTGCACATGTTCTACTCAGAACTTTTTCAGCCATCCGATGACCACACCCTTCCTTTAGAGCAGTGGTATTCAACCTTTCTTGTTCGCGTACCCCCAGATATAATTTCTCTTCAACTTTGTACCCCCAAAGTTATTGGTGTATAATTCAAGTTATACATAGTATATAATCTACATTTAAAATAAATTAAATAAATTACATCCAAATAATATATTAAATAATAAATTTTAAATGAGAAAAAGGAGAATCAAGCTATTAAATAACAAATATATTATTTCCTATCATATAAAAATTAATAAAGGAACAAGGGTATTTAAGCAAAGCAAAATTATATGTATAAATCCCGCCCAATAGTGTTCAGTCAGGTTCCAAAGCACTTTGTGGAATAAAATGAAACTAGCCGACCATATAAGAATTGCATAAAGGTGAGAGAGAGAAATGGCGCTCCCAAATCGAATGTCCTTACGTCCGGTTCTCCTGTGGCTAACCCTAAATCTGGCCCTGATTATTTAGTGTTTATCATAAAATAATATATTTTTTTTAAATATCACGTACCCCCTAAGATATCTTCGTGTACGTCTGGGGGTACGCGTGCCCAAGGTTGAATACCACTGCTTTAGAGTAAACAACTAATTTTCACGGTAATATTTTAATATTTCGGTTCTTAGTTAAAAGACTGAGAAGCAAAACATTCTGAACTGAAACGCGTGATCATTTCCTAAGTCAGACATTGTCTATCTTAGAACGGGAGATTGTATATGATTAGAAACGTTGCTTGTGTGAATATATGACCGAGTTTAATCGATCTAAGAGGGTCGGCGGAAATGCCATTGTATGCACAGTCTCAGATACAAAGAAGAACAGAGTATAAAAAAAGGAATAGTTTTGTATTTTCACAAAATACTTTCTCAATGTCTTTTTTCTCTGAATGATGGATTAATACAAAAAAAATGATGAAGTTTGTTATACATCGAAATCCAAATTGGGACCTTCTGAATAGAAAATAATTTTCCTGAGAATCTACGTTTCGTACGTATGTTGAGGTGAATATTCAGATATGTAGTTCGCATGTATTTCTAGCGAATGCACATATTTCGATTTAAATTCAGTGAGAAATATTGCAACGAGATGAAATATGAAGATTCATATTTCATGTGCAACCGAATGATTTGCCCGGCAAGACTGAGATTTGTAAACTGTGACACTGTTGATTGCACCTTTCATTGTAACGACAGATTCAGTTAGAAAAAGATTAATTTAATACTCAGCTGACGAAATGCTAGTTGTCCACGTTGAATTACGGAAATGAATAATGAATCAACAACGCTCTAATGATAACACATCAAATAACGTAGTATTTCATTCTTGTGGTATATTTCTCAGCAATCGAGCGATCAGTACGACATACGAGGTGCGATCGGAAAGTTTAAAGACTGTGTCAATAGAGGGCGAACCGGATGTAGTACGAGCTTCTGCCGCTAGGGGGTGCGGCCTACATTCATAGTGAATCAGTATGCCAGCCGGCATCATCGAATTAGCATTTGTTTCTTAGTTACGGGCGTTTTGGTAGTGCATTACACCGACCTTCCTGCGATTTCGGAATGGCGTGTGCATCAAATTTTGCCAAAGACTCGCCAAAACGGCTACGGAAACCTATGAAATGCTAAAGCAAGCATTTGGGGAGTCCGCAATGGGTCGTGCACAAACTTTAGTGTGGCATTCACGTTTTAAAAATGGCCGATCCTCTGTCGATGATGACGAGCGTTCTGGACGACCATCTTCGAGCACAACGCCCGAAAATGTTACGAAGATTCGGCAGACCATTCACGAAGATCGACGTCGTACCATCAACGACTTGTGCGACACTGTTGGGATAGGCTATGGGACCTGTCAGCTGATTCTAAAGGAAGAACTCCACATGCGACGCATCCTGTCTGAGGACCAGAAGCAGAATCGACTTCTCGTTTGTCAGGAGCTCAAAGATCTTGCAAGAACCGACCCCAACTTCCTTTCTAAGCTCCGTGTGACTTCTTCCTCTTCCCAAAGATGAAAATTCAGCTAAAGGGAATGAGTTTTGAGACGATAGAAGAGATTCAGGCAGAATCGCAGATGGTGCTTGACAGGCTGACAAAGAAAGATTTCCAGGGATGCTTCCAGGCTTGGCAGCGGCGCTGGGATCGTTGTGTTCACTCCCAGGGGAACTACTTCGAGGGTGATGGATGAATTTAATACCTGAGATAAGTGTACGGGTTTTTATAGGCGCAGTCTATAAACTTTCCGATTGCACCTCGTATTGACGAATTCTTAGAAACATGCGTCTGGTGCCTATGCTGATTACAGACGGCTGTGTCCGTAGAGATGTACACGTTACAAAATAAATTTTTGGTAGCAGTTTGTACATTAAATGAAAGGGTACAATGTTATACATTTTTCCACGCTAAAGAAGTTAGACCAAATCCAGCGATAGTAACGTATCTAAGAGCGTACAGAGTTAAATACAAGAAAGAGTTGCTTGATGTTGACAAAGAAATTGCATACTTAAGGAGATTTAATAATTTATACACTCCACCAAACTTTAATATTAATAAATTCATACGAGTTGTACAAGACACGTAGTCGCATAGGACAAATGTTAAATAAATTTAGAAGTTCATTTGTTAAACCTAAAAGGATGAGCCACGTGGGAAACATTATTAATAGATAATATTATATTATTAAAATACAGAAATAAGTGCGAGGATAAGACTGGACAAAGTAATGAATCTTCGAATTACAAAGGCGGAGGTTCGGAGGAGATATGTGGACCAGCTGAGCTTTTAAAGAAGGACCGTGCTTTGTTTCCTTCGTACAGGTTTCATGCCGAGCGATATTACTCAGTTTAATTTGAGTGCTCGCTATATTTGATTTGTAGTAGTCACAATAAACATAGCGGCACGTGCCTTGCTCGTTAAATTATGGAATTGGATCCTATAAATGCAAGAGCTTCATAATGTGGCAAGCTCATGTACAATTTTTCCTTGTACTATGAATCAACTTGGTACTACGAAACAGAATTTCTAAGGCAAATAAACTAAGTACACTTACGAGATGATAAAGTTGCGTCATATTGTGATAAATATATATTTGTTTAAATCTTGTCAGTCTAATCACAATAAAATTCCTATTAAATATTAAAATATTACTATAATTAACATTTAAAATATTTAAAATATATTAAATGATGTTCTCTATCGAAATGTTCGATTTATATTAGATCATCACTTTTTTACACGACATGTTTCAGTTCTAAAAGAACCATCTTCAGGTGTAAAATTATATAAACTTAAATATAATTTCTTAAATGCAACTTTTAGTCAGACGTTTATCAGATTTCAAATGATGTTTTCTTCCAGATTTTATTGTATTTTTTAATATCGTATTCGAAGTTGTTCTGTATATGTACGTCGTGCTTAATATGATTTTGTGTGGGTGAACGTTTTGTTGTTGTTTTTGTATCATCCTGTAAAGTAAATAATATAAAGACTAATGAATATTAATAAATTAGAAATAGAAAATAAAATAATGTATTTGATAAATATATTTGATAAATATAATTTTGAAACATACCAGAAGTACACTTACGCAAATTTTTTCTTTTACAGTACACAGAGCGTCGGAGTGCCAAAATGTCTTCTTATCGTAAGTTATTATTTTTTGGTCATATGGCCTTTTTCTGTTAAATTCCGTCTCATCAGTGAGAATTTTACTCTTTTAATATGAGTGTTCTACTCTGAAGACAAAGTCAGCGTCTTCCTCAGAAACATTGATAATCACTTACAAGACTTCGTGGCGCCAGAATCCACACAATTTACATTTATATCTTCGTGGAAATTTTGTTTCTTCATTGGTTTTCAAAATTTTTATTTCCCTTACGACTATCTTTTGTAACAGAATTACTTTTAAAAAAATCTTGTGTGGAAATGTATTTTTCTAGGAAAGGAATTAAACCGTGCTGTATTAATATTGCTGTAACCCGGTATAAATAATGATAATTATCATGATTTCTGTGCAACCTTAATTAGCCCTGACCGTTACAAAGGGATTAAACAGCAAAGAAACGTAACTGAAAAATGAATGTGATACAAAAAAACATCACTAATTCTACTTGTGGCAGTTCACGCACGTAATTTCCTTCCGTGTAGCAGCGAGAACGTTAAGTTTGTGTTGACCCTTGCGTTGAACAAGAAACAGAATTAAATGACTGGCGGATGAGAGTAAAATGTGCCCAGAAAATGTTGGAGGTTCAATAACGCTGGCCTACGTCTACAATAACTTCAGGCGAGCATTTAAATTATCAGGACACGTATAAATTATGATATTAATATTATTATATTTCTATAGTCGTTGATGAAAATAATATGTGCAGATTTTTGGGAATTTCCGGAAAACAATTATTAATTATTATTATTATTATTATTATTATTAATATTAATATTCCATCTGTTCACCATTTGTTAGGATATTTACTTCTATGTACCTGAGATAAACCTTGCCCCTGAGGTACATGGTGAAGCAGCTATTTCTGAAAAAAAAAATTGTTTTCTAACACGTGTTACATTCTTTAAACAGATTTCGCGTGAGGCATTATTATATATTTTACATCAGCGTCGTTCGAATGACGTGTGATGTTCCTAGAATGGCGTATTTATGAAGTTCCCTGTGTCGTTTTCGCACGGAATGTTGGCCAAATATTTTCTGAGTGACCTGGACACAGTTCCAGTTGCTCTTATAACTATTGGGATTACTTTTGCTTGAACGTTCCACATTCTCTGTATTTCTATGAGAAGGTCCTTATATTTCAAGATCTTCTCTGCTTACTTCTTAATCACATTCCTGTCAGTCGGTATTATTATTATTATCCCATCTATTCACCCCTTTATGGGGTATGTACTTCCATGTAACAGAAACAGACCTTGTCCCTAAGGTACATAGGGCAGCAGCTATTTCCGGGATACATATTGTTTTTAGCAAGTGCCAGCTAGTACAATACATGTGACACCAAACTACTTCCTTCATTTCTTCTCTTGTCCAAGCCACTCTTGATTTTCTTGTGAGTCTTGGGCTTGTTGGCTGTGCGTGTCCATGGTTGGCCTACGTTGTGTTGCCTCGTTGCCGTAACCAACCTCAGCCCTTGGAGTACCTAGGCGACCTGTACACCAGATCTTTGTCTTTCCATTCTTCGGTAGTAGCTGCACGGTTGTCCATACTTTGAACTAAGGGATTATTTATCGAGGTTTACTCCTCTAGATCCACCGTGTTCTGTTATATAACAGGGTTACCTCTAGTCAGATGTGGCTCTTGGATCTGTATTGCGCTTCACTTACTCATAGGTGGGTGAGGACCAGTGTCCAGCCTAGTCAGACTATGGTGGTGAAAGGTACTACCCCTCCTCATTACCTTAACTTTTTATCAATTCGCATGTTATATCACAAGAAGAGCTCTGCTCCAACATGCGAATTTAGAAAATTACATAATTAGGAAGTTAATCGTTTTCACTTTATATTAAATATTAGGGACTGATAAATCGATCAAAACCGGAAGGATGAGATGGGCTTGGATGTAGCACGCATGGGAACATTGAGAATATATATACAATTTTAGACGGAAAACTTAATAAAAATCGCATATCATCGTTAAATTCTTTATTTAGATACTTTTATAATTCAGAGCGGGTATTTGGAAGCTGAGAGGGATGAGGGGGGGCATGGATGGGAAAATATGCCCTTTATGTGGGGCGACAGAAAGCGAGATTCACATACTATTAAAGTGTACGGAAACCGGGAGGTGGAGGGAACAGCTCCTGAGGAACAAGTGGTTCACCGTTGGCGAAGAGTTGGCCTTCAAGAAAATTTTAAGCACTACGAATGACACGGAGGTCAGGGATGTAGGGAAATTTCTGTACAAAGTAAGATGTAAAAGACAGGTCAAAATTAGGAATTTAGAACTGCCACTGGGGTAGAAGGCACGAGAACAATAAGAAAGAGTTATGTAAATAGTATTAGGGATTAAGGAATAGTCACGTAGAGTAGCATTAGTGAATAGTTGTAGTAAGCAGTAGTGCTAATAGTGCTACGTATGTAAGGACTGTGGCCGTGAAAACCTGGTGTTAGGCGGCCACAGATCTCTGTATATAGTCTAAACCAAATATATTATATTATATATAAATACAATATATTTTAACGAACATTTTACTGCACGAGTCAGCTATATGAATCAGAAATGCCCTATGCCTCGCGGTATTCTGAGTGGCAACGTGTGTGTGCGACAAACATACTCCATTTTGTTTCATCTTCTTGTGTCCTGCCTGTAGCATACAGTGAAAAACGGAGATCAGGAATGATCGTGGAGTACTTTGTGTCGTGTATAATATGTCAGTTCATCTGAGTTTCCATATAGCAAACTTTCTTTCTGCAGCGCAGGAAGAGCGAAGAGATATCTTATATCACAATTATTCACAAGTCAAAAACTGTTACTTTACACTAACGAGAAGATAATGATGTAACTTCTGAACAGAACTACTTGAAGTGAAGTATTTATTACTTAATTAGGTAACTTAAATGAAGTTAACTTAGGTATAGGAAATTCCTCTCGAACATTTATAATTTTATATCTCTCCAGTTTGTTTAAACATAATTTACATACGTAACTAACTCTTTCCGTTGGGACCCAAAATTCTATCTTCATAGCGAAGAAACCGCCGTCATATCTGAACCCGGATCAACTCAGTCCAGTTCAGGTATTATGATTTATTTGGTATGGATCCAACTTACATAAATCTGTTTACCTTAGACCTTCGAAAAAGTCGCTTTCATATACGACTTTCGCTCAGTTAGCCGAGAAATTCTTCGTCTTACTTGGAACCTGTGCTCACAGGACCCCGTCGATTGCCATCCTGAGTGAAATGAATATAGTCAACATTCTCTCCTTGTTTCTTAAAGATCAATTTTAATATTACAATCACATCCAGCCCAATTGGTTTTCTAATAAAAATATTACACATAACTCTTCCATATTTGCCACACACACGAAGTGGGTTACAAACTGCGAAGTTCCTCCGAAGGTACGTATTACGTTGACGCTGTCCATTGTCTGTGGTATAGGCTATTTACGAGGGTCGCTCATTAAGTAATGCCCCACATTTTTTTTCTCAGCCAATAATGAAGATAGAAAAGTGCACTTTTACATGCTTGAGATTTGATGTTTCCCGCGTTCGTGTACGGAGTTTCAAATGATTCCAACCGATAGCGGAGCTGTAGTGAACTGTTAAAATGGCGTCTGTGAACGACTCTCGTTACAAGCAACAAACTGTAATTGAATTCTTTGTTGCTGAAAAAGAAACGGTGGTGAACATTCATAAACGTTTGTGTGCTGTGTATGGAAGCTGTGCAGTCGATAGGAGCACCGTTGGTCGCTGGGCTAAGAGAGTTAAAGCTTCAGGAAGTGAAGAAACCGAGCTCTGGGCGTCCTGCCACAGCCACCACTCCAGACATGTTGAACCGCGCGGATGCCATTATTCGTGAGGATCGGCGCATCACAACTCGACAATTTGCCCAACAGCTTTCAGTCAGTAATGGAAGTGTAATTGCAATTATCCGGGCTCTTGCATATTCGAAGGTGTGCGCAAGATGGGTTCCACGAAGTCTCACAGCAGACCACAGGATTCAAAGGAAAACGATTTCTTCTGAATTGTTGGAGCGTTTTGATGCTGAGGGAGAGATCTTTCTGTCCCGGATCATTACAGGTGACGAAACCTGGATACACCACTTTGAGCCGGAGACAAAAAGGCAGTCAATGGAGTGGCATCATCCTCTATCACCGAGAAAGAAGAAATTCAAGTCAATTCCCTCCGCCGGAAAAGTCATGATGACTGTCTTTTGGGACAGTGATGGGGTCATTCTTGTGGATGTGATGCCAAGAGGTGCGACCATTAATTCAGACGCGTACATTATGACCCTGGAAACCCTCAAGAAGCGTTTCCGACGAGTTCGGCCTCACAAGCTTCCAGCAGAAATTTTGCTCCTGCATGACAATGCACGCCCTTACACAAGTCCGAGAACCCGGGAAGAAATCACCAAATTTGGTTGAACGGTGCTGCCCCATCCACCCTCCGACTCCATCTCTTTGGGCCACTTAAAGATGCTATCCGCGGAACAAGGTTTGAAGATGACGAGAGCGTTATTCAAGCAGTGAGGACATGGCTACGTGCACAGGACAAGAGCTGGTACCGGCAAGGCATGCATGCACATGTTCCACGCTGGCGTAAAACCGTACAAGTTGATGGGGACTATGTGGAAAAATAGTATGTGTAAAGGAAACATTGATTTATATTGTCACTAAATTTGAGCCATCTTGAATAAATATGTTCTGAGGAAAAAATGTGGGGCATTACTTAATGAGCGACCCTCGTAATATACACCACGTTTCGGCGTTTGTCTCCATTGCTTTCTACAGGAGGTTTTCACTCTTCCAAGTGACTTGTATATAATTTCGTTTTCAATATTTGCAATCAGACTTGGGATTGTAAGACTTGAGGTTCTCACAGCGGCGAGTATGAAGATTTCTGTCTTCTGCGTTGTTGCGCTGTGTAGTCTGGTCGATGTTAACCAACGTTTCAGAGGTCATACTGCCTCCGTCATCAGGGACGGAGGCAGTATGACCTCTGAAACGTTGGTTAACATCGACCAGACTACACAGCGCAACAACCCAGAAGACAGAAATCTTCAGACTTGGGATTATTCGAATATGAGTCTAGTACGCTAATTACTAGTGTGGTGTAGCTGAGAATACGAAATCCTTTAAATAGAGTTTAAATTTTATATGCCATTAACTATCACACTGCTATAATTAGCCTCTTTGAACGTCTGTATCCCGTATCTGTTCTGTTTTAACAATCTCGGTTGGACAGGAGTCTACTGGAGTTGAACCTAGATTATATCCCCTGTTTCTGTCTTCTTTACATTGTGTGTCGCAGACTCGTTAAATTACGAGCTCTAATTAAGAAAATCGATCAACAAATTCGTGAAACACAGGGAAATATGAAAGGGCGTATAGAAGAATGGAGGGGAATTATAGGAATGGCGTCTTCATACAAAAAAATCGAGGCTTCGTTGAGAAAAGTGACATTTGGACAGTAGAAACAGTTGAAGAGCTCGGAGAAGTTCAGGTGAATTTTCCTGTAAATGTGTATATAATTAGCTTGTCGCCCGCAGGTTTATAACAACGAATACTCCGAGGATAAAAAATCCGTCTGGTTGCAAACCCGTCTTGAGAGATAGAATAATTTCCGGGAACACAACTGTGTCTTTCAACTTTTAGCCAGTCTTTGTTCTGGATTTCCGTTCAGGATGAACGTAGATGGAAGTATTAATAGCTTAACTTTAGCTGTTGGTTGAGCAATTCATATTCATTATGTGTCTGACTTTATATAGAAGGAAATGCAATACGAAAATAAAGGAATAAAGAAAGTAGGAGACGCTTGGAAACGACTTAAGTTGGATAAGAAATAAATTGGTTCTCATCGGACGTATATAAACTGTTTGGAGAGAAAAATTTGGCGACATAAAATTCTACAAAAATTGGGAATATTGTTGAAGAAAAAGGGGAAAATAATTTTTGTTGTTGATATTATTACAAATTCTAAGCTCTAGCTATTGAAATTCGAGCCAGTACTTCTGAACACGTGTCAGATACATTTACCCACCAGCACGTGAATGGATAAAGAGATGCTGTAACACTGAAAAAGGAACGTGGATCTTTATATGATGGCTATTTTATACCTTGTCAGCATAGCTTTTATCCACGAAGCAAAAAGTCATAAGTTGAATACATAGGAGGTGTGCATTAACACAGAATATTCATAAAGTGAAAGTATGAAGCTGAAATTTGCATATTAATAGCTTTGAATGTTGCTGTAGATTGCATATCAAAGCACGAATCTTATGCTTTCATGTGAATTCACTAGATTCCTTTTGTTCCGATGTACAAAGTTCTTACAAATTGAAGCAGAACATCGAACGCAAACCACGTTTGCATCTCTCTTTATAGAGAATAATGTAGCGAGAAGATAATAGGGGATTTGTATGGGACTTGGTTCACAGACCGCAGTCCGCTGTTCGATTATCGTCGTAGGTAATGTCTGAGCGTAATGATCCAGGTTTAATGGTTTACTTGATACCACGGCGTGCCCGTTTATAGTACCGTTGATTCAGACAAGAAATTCACACAGCGTCGGTGTGAGGATAAAATTAAATATTTATTTAAAAAAACTTGGTGTGTCAGGATGTCCATGATTGGGGACCAGTGAGTGGTTGAGTTCCACTAAGAGGTAATTTATTGACCAAGAACGCGATTATAGTGTTTTAAGACGTAATGCGATTCATAGAATCACTAACCGATTCTCATGTGGTCCGAGCTTTATTACGAAATGATCTAATAACATAGTAACCTAGCTTAAGAGAGAATTGTCAAGAGTAGTTACTGCAGCACAACGATCTGTATTTCGAATATCTTTTATAGTCTCACACGTAATTCACAGTTTCCTTCCGTCGTGTCTGTCTGGTTGGTGAGACCGCACATGTTTTGAAAAATGACGCAATCATTGTCTTCTGATGTTTCGTCGCTAAACAACCATACATCTATTAAGTGTTTGCAAAACTAATCACTAGGGCGGACCACGGATCAAATATGGAGAAGATATTTCAGCTATTATCAAATCAATATAGGCTGAAGAACGAGGAAGCCAGGAGGACGTAATGTGACCGGGTTGGAGGGAAGACTCTTATTATTATTTCGACCACTTAATATTACACTAAAACACACGCATTTTTGGTTTAACTCCGGAGGATAATTACGAGTAGCATCGAATGGTTGATTTCATTCGAAAATTCGTTCTAGGCTAAACTTTACGAAATCGCACGATGCCTGAAAGTATTTAGGAAGACCACGAGAAATAAGTGCTTCGCCCTACATTACAGCCCGAATAATCCGAAATTAAAGTTATGTTCGATACCTGTGTAGAATCGTTGGGCTCTCGTCAGATATGCACCGGAAGCTTTAAGATAGTTCCAAATTCTTTGAACGCTGGAAAAGCCATTGGAATTATCGTGTTCCTTTTAATGAGAGTTGCATTATAGCTGGATGTACGGATCTATGTTGAATCACCAGCGGAAGAGAACGCTGGGATGATAAGAAAGAAGACTTAACGAGAGAAGTGGTGATTCTTGAGGCAGAAAGTTTGACAAGATTTCGTAGTCTAAGAAATGATAGCCTTCTGATTGCAAAACAAAACAGCTGTGGATATTATTGTTACAGAAATAAGACACTTTTGTCATCAAATCCGCGTTCAGAGAAGACTCTATACAGTAACCTCTCATTAAATGTGTAGGCTATTGACATGTTAGAACTGTTAATGCGTTGTTTACACCGCACAATTAATACGTGCAAAATTTTATTAAGATATTGTGAAAGGACGAAGACACTTGGTAGAAGTAAACTTAGATATTTAGATAATATTATGTTTGAATATGAAAGTGAAAGATATGAACATGTGGGTTGGATTTACGTGGTTTATTTTATATCCAGTGACAGGTACTTATGATAACGATATATATAATCTGAAGAAATTGACCAGCTGAGATAATATCAATATTTGAGGATTGTTTTCTATGATCATTAGTTATAAAAGGCAATAAAAAGTTTTTGACTTCAACATTGTAACTTTATCACACATTTCCCGCTATTATATGTGTTGCCTAACGCTGAACTATATGTTTCGACCTAAAACAATCATCATTAGTTTCTTATAAATTGTAAACAATCCATTGCACATCTTCGATGTAAATAATAGTTGTGTATTTACATTTTTTATGATAAAAACTTGGATAAAATACTAGAATAATCCAGTAGTGGTTTGTTGACAAATTTAAAATAATTGGTTAGAACACATCGATATTCTGTTGTGCTGCTGTTATCCTCAAATAATTCCACGTGTGAGGAAAAGTTACTGTAATAATAAAGTCAAGAATACATAAGGAACAAACTGGGATGCTGCACTACAGAATTCTTACATGGAGTGCTGTTGAATAGCTTATCTCTGACAGCCAGACGGCGACATAGAATGTAGGTTTTTATTTCATTATGTAATCCTATTAGAACTTGCAGGCGTGTATACAAGTAGAATAACTACCGCAGACCGCGATGCACAATATACAGAGTGTTACTTTTGTGGTCTGACACAAATGTTTATCTGAACATTTGATACTCTGTATAAGGTGTCGGAATTCGGATCTGAATTCAAGCGTAGTGTGTTCATATAAATTTGCATATACACTACTGTATTCGATTCTTGCTGTTTTGGTCTCCAATGTGTGTCGAGTATAACCTACTAAACTTTAAATTTATAATTATTGCGTACTGAAACTTTACAGTAATTTGTATCACCTATTGTAACGTTCAAATACTCGGCCTCTTACTGAGATATAGTTTTTTGTAGTTTTTTGGTAGTCACATCACCAAAAAACTACCAAAAAACTACAGAAATCATAATTGAGTTTTAAGTTCTTAGATATACTTTACACCTGATGATGGTTTTATAAAAACCGAAACATGTTGTGTAAATGTTCCGAAATGTAAATCGATCAATCGATATGGGACATCAATGATATTTTATTACCTTAATTATAAGAAATTTTAAATATTGTTATCAGACGGATTAAAATAAATAATTGTTATAATATTCACAATATGACGCAATTACACTATCTTAGAAACTATATTATTTACTCACTCTGATATTCTGTAAAACAAAATTTATTTAATGGAAAGAAGTTGGGTACATTTTCGACTGTATAAAATGTGCCATGACACTACTTGTGAATAGTATGTGAAAATGTTTATTTTTTAGAAAGAAGTTCAAAATTTCTGATTTTATAGAGTATGCAGAGTGTTCCATAGGACCGAGACCATAGTAGAAATCTATTATGTGGCAAGATATGGAAGAAATATAAAGAGTGAAAAGTTTAAAATCATGTATTTTCAGTCCCGTTTAGATCGTATAATCGGGACTCTGCTTTATAAACAAGGTACCTATACACTTCCAGTCCTTAGTGTTCTCTGTAGATGTATATGGCATGCATTATGTAAGCAAATTTGTTGTTTTAGAAACGCTGTCTGACGCTGTGAACATGATTCTGGAACTGTCTCTTGGTTCCTGTTGTTATATTTACAACAGTCACAATATTTCACACAAAAAGCAAATATATTCAGCCTTACAGCCTGCTTTGAAGAGCATATTTACCAGGTAATCTTACTGGTCTTCTGGGTTGTCTTTATAGCCGCGAGAAATTTCATATTTTGTGGGTCCTCCCTGCCTAATTTAATGGTATATGTTTTAATTATTCCTGTTTTTTTTTCCGTCTAATCACAATTGTATATAAATAAAATTTATACATAAGATATTAAAATATCATTTACATATTTGATAACATCTTTTTACTACATGTTTCGGTTACATAGAACCATCTTCAGGTGTAAAGTTAAAAGTTAAAAATTATAATCTTATAAACTAAAACTTAATTACTGTTGTTGTGTAACTTCTGAAGATGGTTCTATGTAACCGAAACATGTAGTAAAAAGATGTATCAAATATGTAAATGATATTTTAATATCTTATGTATAAATTTTATTTATATACAATTGTGATAAGACGGAAAAAAACACGAATAATTAAATTTTAATTCACAATATGACGCAATTATATCAACTTAGGTATATGTTTTATAGAACAGCTGAATGCGGATGGTTTGGATATAGTCACTTATCTGAAGAAAAGAGAAATCCAGTCTCCTATTCAATTTAAAATCTATTAGCACATAGTCTGTCATTGCATGTGATAAGACACAAGGTCAGTAGTGTGTAACCTTAAGACCAGAGTTGCACAATATTACGGTTTACGTCATCAGGTAGTTATAAGATGCTTTTATTAAATGTAATGAAAAAGCCGGAGACAAGCAGATTGTCTGAACCATCTCAGCTACTTTAACGTACTATACCGTGTGGATTAATGAGAAGTGGCATTACGTTTTAGGGTGAACTGTTATGTGTTGTGACTCAAGTGACGGAGTTGTCTCACTTATTTATCTCACGTCCCTTAGCTCCTTGGGAGTTACTCAGAGCGTTTTTAGTTGTTAGAACCAAGAAAGAAATATAACATCGACAAAAACAATGTTTCTGGAAAAAGACGACAGATAAATAGGACGAACAGAGACAATGCGGACATCGTTGGACACAGCAAGGACTGGATGCTATTCTGGAAATTAGTTCATAGCGATTAATTAAGTTAAATGTCAAGACACATTCAGTGTGCACATAACAAATACAGTTTAATAATTATTTAATTTATAAAATTGCAATATAAAATAATAAACATACAAACGTCAAGTTTTGACCGTCAAGGTCATGTTGATACGTTAATCCTATAAAACAGTTTAGAACGAAGTAAAAATTAGTACTAATTTGCATAAAACTTAATATTACCAAAATAAGAATATTGAATAATTAAGTTATGTTACATTTTCTATTTTGCCAGAAAGATTTCTTTACTACGTATTAAGTAACTTCGTACTATAAATGCTTGCAAGTTTACAACTTTCCACTTTTACGTTTATATTCTCTCATTTTTTTGTTTATTTCTTTTTTTCTGTCCATTTATCAGTGTGTGCGTCAACCTACCATTTTCTGTCTACTTCATCCTCAGCTAACGTCTGCAGCCAGATGCCTGTGGATTAAGGCAGACCAATGATTAATTGAGAAATTAATTTTTTATGAGTCAGAAATTATTAATTAAATACACGTGATTTGAGGTTTTCACAGCGGTGAGTATGAAGACTTCCGTCTTCTGGGTTCTTGCGTTGAGTAGTCTGGTAGATGTTTACCAACGTTTCAGAGGTCATACTGCCTCCATCATCAGGGCGATTCTTAGTATGAAGATTTCTGTCTTCTGGGTTGTTGCACTGTGTAGTCTGGTCGATGTTAACCAACGTTTTAGAGGTCATACTGCCTCCATCATCAGGGCGATGAGTATGAAGATTTCTGTCTTCTGGGTTGTTGCGCTGTGTAGTCTGGTCGATGTTTACCAACGTTTCGGAGGTCATACTGCCTCCGTCATCAGGGCGATGAGTATGAAGATTTCCGTCTTCTGGGTTGTTGCGCAACAACCCAGAGGACAGAAACCTTCATTAATTTGGTAGTCTGATAGAATTACTCAGAAATGTCGTATTTGACGCACGAGATTAACACGAGCCACGTTGCGCTCGAAATCCGTCGATGATCACAGTTAACTTAGCCTTTGGAGAGCTGCATGTGTTTGCATCAAGTCGTGAATATTGCACGACTCCTGTAATCGTCTTACGGCGCAAGATGTGAGGAACAAGGAGGGGTGGTTTCTTCTGAACAGCATCATGCATTATTAAATCTTTACAAGGCGCGAAGCGGCGCTCGCTTTTGTTTAACTCGCAGACTCACACTTCATGCCACAGCTGAGACCATCCAGCTTTTACACAACGTAACTTGGACTCGAGACGTGAGGGAGGGCTCTCCCTGTCTGCAGTCTTATTTTCGCAAACCGATAGGGGAATTGGGACAAGGAGACTTTTAAACAATTAGACTTTTTACTTAAGATAACACAAAGCAGATTAGATGGTTGATTACCGAAGTCCTTCAGCTCCTACCCTGTCATGCACATTTTAACACCCGGTTGTGGGAAATATGAGAATCTCTTACAAAATCATTACGTATATAATTTTTTGAAGCAACAATTTCGAGCAAATACAAATGAAGGCTGATTTGTTTACCTAACAAAACATGATGACAAAAAAATTTTTACAGTTCATATTATAATGATTTTTCTTTTTATGCATTCACAGTAATTCTACGCTCCAGATATTATTTTATTCTCTGAATCACAATACACTTAACGTCATTAATCTTGATGATTGTGACTACATTGAAATTTTTATTGAAATCATAAAAAAATTCTATGCTAAACTGTGCTCATATTACCTTCACAAAGGTAATCATTTTTCCGAGAACGCTGATGTACGTTTCGAGATTTGGTATCACTGACAAGTTAAATAGTCTGAACTTGAATCAATCATTCATTTGTAGCCAAAGGTACATACAGAATATCCCAGAAGATATTCAATAAATGAAATTGACGTTTTAACGAACTAAACGGTTACATACGTCAGCATTGGCACAAAGTGAATTATCTAATGTAATGTAGGTGTTCAAAATGACCACCATTAGCTCCGTGGCACGGATAATAGCGGTGAACAACTGACTGACAAGCAGCCACCACAGCCGCTGTTGGCATTGCTGAACAAGGCAGTTAAATCTCTTTTCGGAGCTCTTGAAGTATTGTCGGCTTTGTGCTGTACAAAGCGTCATCCAAGTAATTCCATACAAAAGACTGAGGTGGTATCAAAACTGGTGATAGTGGGGGGGGGGGGGGGTACTCAACAGATCCTCTGCGTCCTATCCATCTGTCGGGAAATGTGCTGTCAAGACATCATGATGGTAATTTGAGAATTCCCTGCCCTGTTAATATCTCCATACAGCTGACGAATGACGAGAAGTATGGATTCCTGAGTGTATATACATGTTTTTATGAGCCGGGAGAGCTCAGTCAGTATAGTGACTAGCTACGGGCTGGATGGCCGGGGTTCGATCCCCGACGGGGGCAGAGGATTTTTCCTCTAGCCTCTGGGGCCCACCCAGCCTCCTCTACAATGGGTACCGGGGTCCTTTCCCGCGGGTAAAGCCGGCCGGGACGTGATACTGACTACACCCCCATCTAGTGCCGAGGTCAAGGAAGAGAGGAGCTATACCTCCACTCACCCCAAACGCCTACATGGCGTATAGTGGGACAAACTTTACTTTACTTTTGTATACATGTTTTTGGGACACTCTGCACATAGCATTAAGCTTAGTATCCAGTAGCCTACTACTCATTATGTATTTAACAACACGAGTTCTTTGTTGTGCAAATTAAATACAACAGCAAAGCAAAAATAAATCTCGTATTTAATAAACACTTTGAAATCGAGATTTGTAAGAAACTGTAGCAGACAAAATAATTATTCTTGTTCCACTGTAGCCGTAATGCTTCATCCGAGTTGCCAACAACTTGAGCGCTGTTCCATAAAATTCAACGAGGTTGCAGATACAACAACTAACGGTGCTCATATTTGCCAGGATTCCCCTACGCGTATTTAGTCTGATTATATAAGGTTCGAATCTCGGTTATTGAAACGACAGACCATAAGATGCAAAGTACGGACTCGATTCTCGGTGCTAGAAGGCAACCGGGAAAAACGTCTTTAGCGCCAACTTGCTGTTCTTTCCAGTGGGTAACAGAGGGTGACAGGAGTGTGAGGTTCTCCTAGTGTCGAGGTCTGAATTGCATAGAGCTTATCCTCCACGTACCCTATACGTCATGACGCGGCGAATTAACACAGGAAGCCTTGTAATCCTGGGGTCTCGAGTTCGATTCCCGGCGGTGCCCGAATTTATAACTTGTGTTGGGCAAGGCCGTGGTCTAGGCAACACGGAGTTTTCCTCCGGGGGCTTCCCCGGTTTCTCCGTGGCATCCCAACAATTACTTCATTCACACACAGAAGAAGGCAATGGCAAACCACTTCTGGATCATCTGCCAAGAACGTATATGAACAGGTCCCAGTCCGAGAAAAGGATGGAAGGATCCTGTTCATATGGACCTGTCGTCAGACAGAACACTGAAAAAGAAAACACCTGTAGGGCATTTATTTATGACTTTTAAGAAAACTGGCCGATTTTCAGGAATCATAATGCGAATGCGATGCTACTCGAGGGCATACCAAGCTAATAATTCGTAACTCCATTATATTTATCAACTCTGTGTTGTCGTCTAGGACAACGATTTATGTGCGTAATGATGTCATTTGTTTTATTCCGTTTGTCCGCCCACATTTTTCACATTCTAAGACAAGGCAGTATTGATTACTTTTTATATTCAAGTTTTAGCATTAATATTTGTCGGAAGAATAACATTTCTTTTTTCTTAGTTTATTTTACATGAATAAAATATCTGTCTTTGTAAACATTGTCAAAAGAAGGGTTATGATACGAAAAAATTAAACGCGACATTAAATATGGAGCTTACTAAGACTTTAAAATTTTACTTTAAATAGTATTTATGTATATAGTGAATTTTTAACAATATATATAATTAATCACCCAGTGTCCTGCATTGTGATATTTGCAGTGCAGCAATGCGAATAGATGATGGGAAGAAAATTTGTGTCCTTATGAAACTTTTCTCTCGTCCGTGAACAACAGAACTCGAGGATGGTTTTAGAAGAGGATTGTGAGGATAATATTTGGACATAAGAAGGAGACATTAGAGAGAGACTGAAGAAAACTGCACAATGAGGAAATTAGAAACGTCCGATCTTTACCAGACACTGTGAGTTTGACTCTGAGGGAGGTGAGATGGGCCGGACATGTAGTACTCAAGGGAGGGGAAAATATGAACAAATGGTTGGTCGTAAAACCTGAAGTAAATAGGTAACATATGTAGCCTAGGCGGAGATGGGAGGGTAATAATAATATTTATCTTAAAGAAATAGTGTGTGGTGGCGTGGATAGGATTAATCCGGCTCTGGATAGTTGTTAGGTTAGGTTCTTGTGAGATCGATGATGAATATTCGACCTAAATAGAAGGAAAGTAATGGCCCAACTGAGTCTTTCTGAAGTTATTAAGGACTTAGCTAGTTCATTAAGGCTTTGACCGGGATGTTCTTTTGTTAAATCTTATGTGGTACCGCCTGATTCGACTTCTAATGGTTAAGTGAAGTGTTTTCTTCGCGGTACGGTCTGGATTCGTAAATATTATGAAGACGAGCTTCGGCTTCAAAGGGTTAACCAGCTGATTTTCGTAATGGTGAGGTGTAGTGTTTTCTTCGCGGTACGGACTGAATTCATAACTAATATTGAGACGATCTTCGGCTTTAAAGGGTTAATGAGGTCAGCAGAAATGAGATACGTAAAATATCAAAGACCGCGTTTAGAAACTATATAAGGTTACTCCACACTGAAATAACTTTTTAAACTCTTTTCTTTCCTGAATCTGTGAGACGTGAAACAAGACACAATGATGCTACTGAATGAATAGCAAGGCACATGTTGATTATGCGCGCATTAACCAGTTATGAATTTAGAAATTCAAACGGAGAAAACAAAATCTTGCGTCAGTGGATGTACCTAATCTCAGTGTACATACATAAATATAAATGTGAGTGTGGGTTGTTTCACATTTCGTAGAATTTAATATTGCTGCTGTGTAGAAACAAGGGAACTGCTGGCTCGTTCTCCTGCGTGTCAATTATGCAAGCATTTCTTATTTGGTTTTTCTGACACATGCGGGTAAGCTACATAGCTGGGAGCAGTTGAAGTGTGTCTTGCGCGCGAGATGGTAGCCGGAGATATAAACTGCTACAGGGAAAGGAAGGAAAGGAGGAAGAAGATGGATGCGAAATTCAGGGATTGGAAACGGAAGGAAAATGTCTACGGTGAATGAATGAGTGCGGGGTGGGGCGGGGCGGGGGAGGATTGGAGCTGCTTTAGAGATTGTCTGCTGACCTCTTTGTCTTTCTTATTCGTTTCTTCGTTCCACTAACTATTTATTTTTGTCTTATCCTATTTTTAACTTTCAGACTTGACTTCAATGAAATTGTATTTCTGCACCTGAAAAAAAGGTTCATTTAACGCGCTAAGTATTGGCTGAAAAAAGACGGATTCATTCTCTATTTAATATTATTTAATTCCTTCTATTCAGCAGGACTGAAATGTATTTTCATAAAAATTAAGCCCGACATAGCTCAATGTCTAAGATATGTTTGAAATTTGCGACGTTTTAGTAGATGCTTATATTTATTATTTAGTGTTCTGTCTGGCGACAGGTCCATATGAACAGGATCCTTCCATCCTTTTCTCGGACTGGGACCTGTTCATATACGTTCTTGGCAGATGATCCATAAGTGGTTTGCCATTGCCTTCTTCTGTGTGTGAATGGAGTAATTGTTGGGATGCCACGGAGAAGCCCCCGGAGGAAAACTCCGTGTTGCCTAGACCACGGCCTTGCCCAACACAAGTTATAAATTCGGGCACCGCCGGGAATCGAATCCGAGACTCCAGGATTACAAGGTCAGCGTTCTAACCGCTAGACCACCTCATCTTATTATTTATTTAGTGTTCTGTCTGACGACAGGTCCATATGAACAGGATCCTTTCATCCTTTTCTCGGACTGGGACCTGTTCATATACGTTCTTGGCAGATGATCCAGAAGTGGTTTGCCATTGCCTTCTTCTGTGTGTGAATGGAGTAATTGTTGGGATGCCACGGAGGAAAACTCCGTGTTGCCTAGACCACGGCCTTGCCCAGCACAAGTTATAAATTCGGGCACCGCCGGGAATCGAACTCGAGACCCCCCAGGATTACAAGGCCAGCGTTCTAACCGCTAGACCACCGTGGCGTTAAAGATGCTTCTACTCCAGCATTAATATGCTGATCACTATAAGTATTATACTGACATACGGAAACTTGTTTATGTTTTTATTTTGGAGACGTGTTGAAACGGTCTTAAGCAAGTCCGGAACTCCGTGTGTTTACCACCGGAAGGCAGGAGTCGGTATTCAAAGGGTGCTGGGTTTAATCTTTTCTCGTGTCTCTGATATATCTCAGCATTCCTTAAATAATACAAGAATCAATAAAGGTTATAGCAAATGACGTTATTAAATGCTCAGCATGAGGCTTTTGTGAACATATGTACATACACACAGACACAAAATTCTGTGTGCTTTTAATACGAATTACCCTGTACAGATTATTAAAATGTCTCTTTAAGAGTCTTGTAAGGACTCATACAGACATTTTAATTCGTATTTTGTGGTGTAATGGATTTTATAATTTTTCTTGTTTTCAGATAATTTTGTTTATCTATTGTTACCACAGTACCTTTTATCTTATTTTCTTTACCTTATTTCAAACCCCAGAAGGAAAAGAACCTTCAATCCCTTTCCGTCTTTGACAACGTTATCCTTGATGCAGATGACTTACGATGCGACACGTGATGCTCAGTTGTTTCATTGCGATCAAGCTGCAGCAGCAGGCCATGTCTCAACACTCGCTCACAAAAACCATGCATACGAAATGATGATCACGAACTGGCTCCGTCATTGCATATTTCACAGCCCAACCCACTCATGCATATTCCTGGATTCCTGTCTCGCAGAAATCTTCCTTCGTGTGTTAACCACTTGGGTCCATTGGCTATTCCTGTGTTTATAATCCCCTTCTCACGTATCTCCTCTTCCGCAAATTATTGCCGGGCTGCTTAATCAGCTAGGAAACAGTTTCTAAAATCTTCCTACTTGATGACACACTCGAATATAATTCAACATCTCACGAATACCAAGTTAATGCACGAGTAAAAATAACAGTGTATATAATTGTCCGATAACTTCTGTAACTAACTAACTAACTAACTAGATGGCTTACCGAACCTGAAGGTTCATCACCGAAATAACCAAAGGCCCCATCGGAATCTGTCGCGGGCCAACAAAATCCAGTCTCCTTTGACTCCTATCTCCCATAGATCCCACCTGACATTAGCCTCCCATCTATGTCTAGGTCTCTCCAGAGGTCTCTTCCCCTCAGGCTTCCCAACCAGTACCCGGTGCAAACCTCTTGTCCCATCCATGCACGCTGCATGCCCAGCCCATCTCATTCTTCTCGACTTAATCACCCTGACAATACTGGGGGAGGAGTACAGATTTTTAAGCTCGTCATTAAGCAGTTTTCTCCAGACCCCATCGTCTTCTCTCCTAGGCCCAAATATCCTCCTCAACACCCGATTCTCAAACACCTGCAATCTGTGTTCCTCACTGAGAGTGAGAGACCATGTTTCGCACCCATACAAAACAACAGGCAAAATATACAGATTCAAATGTAATAAAATGACTCTAGTAATAAGTTACAAGAAAGATATACTCATAAAAGGCTGTGATTAAAAATAACTGTTGTTAAAAGTAATGCAATCATTTACAAATACGAAATCACGTGAATGGCAGAGACAGGAGGATCACAGAGTCATGATATTTGAGACCAGTTTGCCGGGATCTAAGCGATAGGAAATAAGGATTTGGGAGAAATTATGCGACACGTAGCTTAATAATCTATATTTTAATATTTTCCGTCAAATCACAATTTTAATAAGATAATAAAATATAAAATATTTAAAATATCATTTCACGTTCCGCATCGAATGATGATATTTTAAATATTTTATATTTTATTATCTTATTAAAATTGTGATTTGACGGAAAATATTAAAATATTAACCTAATTCACAATATGACGCAAATATACTACCTTATTAATAATCTATGTTTTATCCAAAAATTGTTGGAATATTCACATCATGGAAGATAAAATGTTGCGGGGGATGTAGCAAGAGTGACGCAAGAAACCTATATTAGACTTCAGTGGGACAACCTCATAGTACCAATTTATTTATTTTGTATTTCTTCAACTTTAATTGAAAGTTTTATAAAATCTTACATTTGTTTTAGAAAATTACAGCTTTTTGAAGGATAAATCATCCTGATGACAATGGAAGGTCCATCCATCGAGACATATGGACTTTAATATTATCTTCAATCGTAAGTGTAGGTCCCCAAATTAAACCTTTTTTATAAATTTCTTAAAATGCATTTCTATTTTCTATTCCAATCTGTAACAGGCCTCCAGGTTATGCCAGTTTAAACATAACCAAACATAGGACTAAGAAACTGAAATGTGCAGAGGTTTCCTTTAAAGTTTTATGATTGTAGAACTGATAAAAATATATATTCTTTGGAAGTCGAATATCCATTGGTATGATAATAGAACAGTTTTCAAGCTATTCTTCAATTTCACCTCTTAAATTATCTTATAAGCGCCTGTTTAGGCTAAGTTAATTTATTCCTTGGTGTTATGCGATTAAAATAATTTACCTTTTACTTATTTAAATTGTGTGTGCTACACGTCTCACCAATCCACGTAATTACTTGTCTTTATTCTGTTAAGCACACTAACATTAACAGCGAAGTATAGAAATTACTAAACTCCTTGTGTTATGACTTAGCTGTAACCTCATCTCTCTTAGGTCCGAATATTCTTCTCAGAATTGTATTTTGCAACACTCATTACAAATACAATAGACAAAACTTCAATTTTTGTAGATATGCAAATGTTTGTTAGTTTGGGAAATGCAGAGTTTTGGTTTGTGAAGACTAAAGCGTTGTATCCAAGTAATAAATTTTAGAGCAGAGTAGCCTACCTAGAAACGAAATTCAATCTGTGTTACATTTGGTTCTGAAGAGATGCTGGAGTAACAACAGACGCAACTGGATAATTGTACTGTCAGAACAGCTGATAAATAGTCTGTGGAACGAACGGGTGGGCAAACGCTTGAGACACGAGTTGCTTCAAGTTTTCTCATGACGTGAACACGAAAACCTGTCTCCCTTGGAACAGTCTGCCAGCTCACCCAGCCATGCATTAATCTTGCCTTTTCTTAAACTTCTGTCTGTGTTTTAGAATAGCGAGAGAGCAAACGAAAACCACTTTGTATTTTGTATAATAAACACTTCTTCATCCATTGAACGATCAATTAGTTATTTATTTGGATTATATTTTACACCGTTAAAATGTTGTCATATAAAGATGAATCTGCATGAATGATTACTTTTTTAATGAAAGCTCTGTTTATTTATAATGTTGATAGTACAAGGGAACACAGAATACAAGGTATCAAAGAAGGACGTTAATTCTAAGTTTCTGAAAATAATTGGATTTAAAGAAGATGGGCCACTGGAATTATGCAATTTGGACAGGCATGTCCTTTCGTTATTACAGTAAAATATATAAATCTATGGTGTGCTGGATTTAACTAGGACGTGGAAAAATAAATGAATACATAATTTTGTTAGTGAAACTTTTTTTTGAAATGATAATTTGGAAAATCGATAAGGAAATACAATGATAATGCAAGATCAAATCTATCAAATTGAAATGTGAGACTGGAAGTTTGAAGTGTCTTGGGTTCATGCCAATTGGTGTAGGGTATTTTAACTTATCGTAAAATTATTTAATAATTATATGTGGTTTAGATTCCCAAATTTTGTTAATTTGTGCTGAACTAAATGTATGCAATCAGCATGCACATACAACTCTTTTGCCAAAACTCATTTGTCTTTATTGTATTATTTCTATCAGTTTTCACATTCGTTTACAGAACTGTAATAAGTTGAGAAATGCAGTAATGTCGCAGTGCTGTATGCGTTCATTTCAAATTAATTTTTTTTATACATCGCCCTGATAACGGAGGCAACAAGGACCTCTGAAACGTTGACAAACTTATACCATACTACACTATTGTGTTTATCTTACTGGCAACAAAGATGTCACAATGCACAAAGCGAGACATTATTTTATCACTGAAATTTATTAAATATTAATCTTGACAAAGATACTTGGATATAAGTTTAAGATATCAATGAAATACATCTTTTTTATTATTAAATTTTTTTCTATACGATATGTGTTTTAAGAGAACTTCAATTTAAAATTTTACATAAGATTAATATATCAATTGCATTAATAAATTTAATCAAAATCCACTTAATCTCTTCAGAAATTCGGGTTAACAGACTTCTTGTGCGTTCCCCTCAAGATCGGGGCGGTGTTTTAATCCGAAGCGTTGGAAACTATTTATAAGACCACGCGGTTTCACAGTCCGACAGATAATTCTCTAAATTCTAATCACTACGGAAACTTCTAATCTCGTACTTATCTTGAGTTTCCGTTGTCCATATGAACGGACTCCTACTGTCCTGTAGTTGAAAACACTATGCTTTGTAAAGTGACATGGTTTAAAACTTTGAGAAAATTTTTGTTTTATTTGAAGAACAAAATAGAAATGTGCATCTGCTCCTGATTTACTGTCGAGTTTCCTCTCCGCTTTACAATTCTGCTCGTTGACGGTGTCTTACGTATTCGTTTTTACAGTTGTCAGTATTCTGAAGCAGTAAGTTGGCGGCGAAATGTCAGAATAGCAAGAAGCATATTGTAAAGTAGTTCTATGTGGCACAATGCCAGTTTGAAGCTGCGATAGCTCAATTAGTGTAGTGATAATGACAGGACTACGATTTCCAGATATTGTTCCCGTCAGCACCACCTCGGGCTTCTTACAATCGCAGGAACTATTTGTCCTTGAATAAACAGTCGATATGTGATTGGTGAACTACCACGATTCAACCAAGACGCCAAATGATATTGAAAGGTAATAACGAACAGTGAAAACTTCGGAATTTAGAAACAGAACAGTATAATTTAAATGATTTTTTTCTGTAAGAATTGCCGGTCAAAGTGGACTCTTGGACACTGGGACCGTGGGTTCGAATCTTATTCAAGGTATGGATGTTTATATATTAAATTTTGTCCGTCTAATCACAATAATTCTTATTAAATATTAAAATATTACAATAATTAACATTTCAAATATTTAAAATATTAAATGATGTTCTTTATCGAAATTTCGATAAAGAACATCATTTAATATTTTAAATATTTTAAATGTTAATTATTGTAATATTTTAATATTTAATAAGAATTATTGTGATTAGACGGACAAAATTTAATATTTTAAATATTTTAAATGTTAATTATTGTAATATTTTAATATTTTAATCGAAATTTCGATAAAGAACATAATTTAATATTTTAAATATTTTAAATGTTAATTATTGTAATATTTTAATATTTAATAAGAATTATTGTGATTAGACAGACAAAATTTAATATATACTTATTATATCACAATATGACGCAACTTTACCATCGTATGGATGTTTGTCCGCGTCTCTCTGTGTTTTGCTGTCCTGTGTAAGGGTAGAGACCTTGCGACGGGCTGATCGCTCGTCCAAGGACTCGTACCAAATGTCTAAATAGATCACGTAACCTCCAAAAAGAGAGGTAAAATCAGACCTAGCCCAAGAGGGAACAATGCTAAGATAATTGAAGAAGAGGGTTTTTGTGTATGAATGAAATTTGATATCTTATAAGGGGCTTATGAATAGTGTATTGAGGACATTGTATGAACACATACGGAAATAAACTACGGGGTATCGAAAAATGCATAATATTATTAGGGTTGTTGAAACAATACGATAGGATGTTCGGGCTATTTAACACGCAGGGAAGACTTAAAAAATTAGTAAGTAATTATAGACCGGAAACCCTAATGAAAGAAAACACTTTGAAAAGTGAGATTACAATATAAAATGAATTTTCAATAAATTATGATGTGAGAGCGTGGATATAATTTAACCAGCTTGGTTTCAACTTTAGAGATTTTTACTTGGAATTAATTATAATGAATACGGTATTACCAGCTTTAGAGCTTACAGACGTTATTTGAATGACAACAAAGTAATTTCTCTCACATTTTTATACTTATCAAACTATTGATCCCATCCTATTTATCATTTCTGTGTTAGTGAAAGATATTATGGAGAAAATTTACGGAACCCTAAAAATTAAAATTGGGGTATATAGACTTGTTCAATTTTATCAGTCTAAACACAATAAAATATTATTAAATATTAAAATATTATTACAATTAACATTTAAATATTTTAATATTTAATAATATTTTATTGTGCTTAGACTGATAAAATTGAACAAGTATGTATTTCAACACAATATGACTCAACATTATCATCTTAGGGGTATATAGGTAATTTTAAACAAGTATTTAATTTGAATATAAAATACAGACCATATATAATACATAGATATCTATCGCTAAATCTCTGTTTAAATAGATCAAAAGAAAAACAATTAAATCCTTTTAAAGAGAACCGATACTTAATAACGCGATACTTACAGTTTTTGTGTCAAAAATATTTTTGTCGTTTAATTACTCCTGGAAACAGAGGCTGGAAAATCGGAAATTATGTAGCAGGTTAAAGCTCATAGAAATTCAAAGCGCGTTAAAGAAGTAGTAGAAGGAGAATGCGAGGTTTTGAACTAAAATGAAATAGTGTCCAATGGCAGGCTCTCATATGTTCATACTAACTAACTAACTAACTAGATGGCTTACCGAACCCGAAGGTTCATCACCGAATTAACCAAAGCCCTCCACCGGACCCTGTCCTGGGCCAACAAAATCCAGTCTCCTTCAACTCCTATCTCCCATAGATCCCGCCTGAGATTATCCTCCCATCTACGCCTAGGTCTCCCCGGAGGTCTCTTCCCTTCAGGCTTTCCAAATAGTAGACCCAACCAACCAGATGGCTTACCGAACCCGAAGGTTCATCACCGAATTAACCAAAGCCCTCCACCGGACCCTGTCCTGGGCCAACAAAATCCAGTCTCCTTCAACTCCTATCTCCCATAGATCCCGCCTGAGATTATCCTCCCATCTACGCCTAGGTCTCCCCGGAGGTCTCTTCCCTTCAGACTTCCCAAATAGTGGACCCAACCAACCAGATGGCTTACCGAACCCGAAGGTTCATCACCGAATTAACCAAAGCCCTCCACCGGACCCTGTCCTGGGCCAACAAAATCCAGTCTCCTTCAACTCCTATCTCCCATAGATCCCGCCTGAGATTATCCTCCCATCTACGTCTAGGTCTCCCCAGCGGTCTCTTCCCTTCAGGTTTCCCAACCAGTACCCGGTGCACACCTCATGTTCATACACAGTAATAAATACTCCGGTTACATAAAGCAAAGTACTTGTTTCGTTAACAACTGCTCACAGAACGTAGTGTTCGATGGACTTCGTTGTGTTACTAAAACGTAACTATCCCACTCCATGAGGCAGAGTTCTGCAAGTGAAGAGTACACTCACCTATTTAATAAATTTCCTCCGTCTATGCACCCTAAAGATTCATTAACGTGTTCACAAGAGTCAGCCTCTAGTTCTATCCTGCTCTACATTAGTCGAATTCACACCCTTCATTCCATTTTTCTTAATATTTATCACAACAGGATCATTTAATCTATTCCTACAATTAAAAGTTGTCTCTTGACTTCAAGTTTTCCATTGAAACATATCTTGTGTTATTCTAGCCTCATTTCCGTACTAAATGCCTCTCTCTTCTCATTCTCCTTGATGCAATCTTACAAGTTGGTGAAGACTATTAACGATTTACTGTACATGTTTTCCCAACCTCTTGATACGTCCTGTCTCTTTGGTACCCATTCTCAAATACCGTCACTCGATATTCATTCGTTAACTTGAAAAACTAAATTCCATACCCATAAAAAACAATTAAAGAACAAAGTTTTGTGAGTTTTAATCAGCATTTTTTTTTAGAGAAGATGAGAAGACGAAGGATTCTGAACTGCGTGGTTATTGTTAAGTCTTCCCCGAATTTAGTTTGCTCTTAATTTTCTTGTTGGTCTAGTTTCTTGGTTTTTGTGGTCTTTCTAAAGTAGCCTGTATGAACTTTTTTCGCTTCCAAAATTATCATCGCCAGTTTAGCCCAGAGGCTGATATGTCTCATTTGCTCCTAGTACCTTTTTGTTTTCCTGGACGTCCTTAATATCGTATTCTAAAGCAAAGTTAAAAATTAATGGTGATAAATCATCCCCTTCTTTCATTCCATTTTGAATGTTATTAGCCTATTGAATAAAAATTTTCTTGGATATTATCCATCGTCTAGTAAATATAAAACGTAAAACGACGTTTCGGAGATGGGACTCTATCTCCGTCTTCAGGTTCCTACACAGTTGGGCCCACTAGATAGAGCTAATCCCTATCTCCGGTCAGGAGATAGTCCCATCTCCGAAACGTCGTTTTAAGTTTTATATTTACTAGACGATGGATAATATCCAAGAAAATTTTTATTCAATTGACTCTTCACCATCGTCAAGAAGTTTTAGATCTGTTATTAGCCTAACTAATTTCGCTGTTTCACCGAATTCAACGAGAATATTTTATCATACCATATTTCTGACTGAATCACGCTTTCTCGAAATGCACAAATATTATATGTGAACTCCCCCATTTCTCTTCGCTATCTGACGGATACAGATTATTTGATCGATTACGTTGAAATCTCCACACATGGTATCCAATAATTTCATCTAGGTATAAAGTTATTTTTTGCAGAAGAATGTTTGATAAAAAATTATATATTGCTACTCGATAATTACTTCAGAAAATTTTATGACATTAGTTACAAATACGTACAACAATAATGTCCTTGAAGTTGGCTGTCTTCTGAGTGGATGCGCTGTGTAGTCTGTTAGTTTACCGACGTTTCAGAGGTACTCATTGCCGTGATTATGGATTAAGCAAACACCTCTGAAATATCGGCGAACTTCTTTCAGACTACACGACGCTGCAGTACAGAAGATGGATATTTTCGCGCTTGCAGAAATGAGAATCTGAAGTCAGTGTCTTGAAAATTATTCTTAGTTTCAAATGTAATTAATATGTTTTCTGATTTCACAGTAATTTAATACTTTCTGCTTGAATCAGTGCTCTCGGAATTTAATCTAGGCATACTGTCTTCGATTTATTTCTTCCCAGTAACAGTCTAAACCTCAAAAGCTCCAGACTGAGTTACAAATGGCTCAGTTGTATGAATTTCCGCCTGTGTAACACCGCTTGCTGCATTTGTATTTAATGGTTGACAAAATTCATTCATCTACCTCTAAAAAATACTTCTCTAGACAAACTTACACTTCATTCGGACAATTGGTAGAATACGCACTCTAATTACACATAAAGAATTTATCTCAGTTGGTACGTGAATATGCAGATCACTAACGGCATCACGTAGTTAAAAAACCCTCTAGTTGTTTAATTTTAACCGTCTAATCACAATAAAATATTTTATTAAATATTAAAATATTAAAATATTATTACTATAATTAACATTTAATATTTAAAATAATTAAAATATATTAAAATGATGCTCTTTCTATCGAAATGTAGTAATAACATTTCAATATTTAATAAAATATTTTATTGTGATTAGACGGTTAAAATTAAACAATTATAATCATCACAATATGACGTAACATTATCATCTCATGAAACCCTCTAGTTTTAACTGCTCTTATGAGCACTTTATGTACTAAAAGAACTGTCAGTAAGTTTTGGTCAGATTCCTCATTTTTACAAAAGAATATGGTTTTGCCTACAGGTTCAGTGCCTTGTCCCATCGGACCTCCTGTACGTCCGCCAAATTTTACATATTTTTTTCCAAATATTTTGGTACTGTTTGTAAATAACTCAACATGTTGAGATTTTTCATATACCAAGTTCAAAAACCAATGGACCGTGTTGCGTTGTATTTACCATTTCAAAGAATCAGGTCGAGACCCTGCTCAAAATTTCGTAAATGTGCGAGGAGCCATGTCTTCACGACGTCTTCAATTCAGCAGCACCAGAGCCAACGTGGGCTTTAGCTTATTTTAATATTACGCACGCCTGGCTTTATCAATTGGAATATTTATAATTTATTTTCTATGGATAAAATTTTGCAAATTTTATTAATTTCTTATCTTCTAAACGCAGTTTATCCATTACACCGCGACTCTCTTACAGATGTTAATATTCTCATCAGTAATTTCGTCTCGAACATCTTCTGCCAGGATCAGAGACGAAATCTGACACCGACATTAAACAATAATTAAACAGTTAATGTTTCGTAGTCTATTTTAATTTTTTTTTGTCTCTGTGACGGAGAGAAATCTTTGAAAAGTCAAATATAAGAATATAATAATTTTATTTTCCGTCTTTACACAAGCTTATAGATTGTTAAAATCACATAAAATTATAACATTTCAACATTTTTGATATTGTTACATTTTAAAATGACGACATGTTTCGATGTTCAATTCCATCATCGTCAGGTCTATCAATCAAAATTAAAATTAAAACTGTTGTATCTGCTGCTCTGCGTATACTGATTTTGTTTCTACCCGTTTAGATTTTATTTGTTTAATCTCCAGGCTTCTTCCATTTAATTTTGGAGGCTGCGCCTGGGTGCCTTATATCTGCAAAATCAATTTAATTTTCATATCGTGATCCTGGCTACTGACATAGGAAATGGAATAATTTTACTCTAATTTTAAATTTATTTTAAAGAATTACTCAAATATATCGTAATACAAGCAAAAGAAATGTAATCACAAAATATAAAGTATTATAACATACCGGGTTGTGTGTGAGGTGCGTGTCCGATGTTACGGAATGGCAGACAGCAACTAAGTTGTGAGTATTAATGAATGGAAATTAATAAAAAATATCAAACAAAAATTACAACAAAATAAACTAACAATTACGCAAGCAGATAAAGGAAAAACCATCATAATACTCTCTATAGAACAATACCAAAAATACATTACTCAATTTATAAACAAAAATGAATTCACACAACTAACACAAAACCCAACACCAAAATATCAAAAGGAAATACAAAAAATAACCCAAAAGTGTAATAACATTTTTAACCATCCCAAAACACAATACTATAATCATAGCGCCACCGCACCAATCATCACAGGACAAATTAAACTACATAAGAACCCATACTCTATCAGACCATTAATAAATTGGACATCAGCCCCTGCATATAAAATAGCAATAAAAATACAAAACATTTTAAAAGAATATTGTAATTTACCAAATACCTTTAACATAACAAATTCTATAAAATTAATAAATGAAATCCAACAATTAAATTTTCATAATAATAAAAATATACAAATTTGTTCTTTTGACATCAATAATATGTATACAAATATTCCAACAAGCATGCTACGAGATGTTGTAAGAGATATTCTAAATAGACAGAATATAAATACAGATCTAATAAATGAAATTACAAATATAACTAACATTATTATTAACCAAAATTATTTCCAATTCAACAATGAATATTGGAAACAAGAAACAGGATTACCTATGGGAGCTCCCACCTCGAGCATATTATCTGAAATATTCTTACAATATCTCGAGCATGATTACATAGTAAATATATTAAACAAATATCAAATTAAATACTATAGTAGATATGTTGACGATATACTCATGATTTTTGATGGAAAAAATACAGATATAAAAAATGTTTTAAATGAATTCAACAACATAAATCAAAATATACAATTCACTTTAGAAAAAGAACAAAATAACAAATTAAATTATTTAGATCTAACTATAATACGAAACGAAAATAACTTCGAATTCAAAATATACAGAAAGCCCACAAATACAAGCACCATAATTCATGCCTCTTCATGCCATCCGAATGAACATAAACAGATGGCTATTAACTACTTAATAAACCGAAAAAATACATATCCCATAACCACAATAAACAAACAAATTGAATGTAACACAATAAAACAAATTCTAATAGAAAACGGATATAATAATTATGAATTAAAACCCAAAAATAAAATAAACAATGTAAACAACATAAATGAAGACGGAAACGAAAATAAACAAAACAAATGGGCCACATTCACATATATAGGAAAAGAAACCAAATATATAACAAAAACATTTAAAACAAATAACATAAAAATAGCATTTAGAACAAAAAACACTATAAAAAACATCTTGAAACAAAAACCACAAATAGACACAACAAATCAATACGAAAAACCAGGCATATATAGGTTGAAATGCAATGATTGCCCGTTAACCTATATAGGCCAAACTGGACGCACCTTTAATCAAAGATATAAAGAGCATATTACAGCAATAAAACATAATAAAGATCATTCAGCATATGCAAAGCATATATTAAACACAGGACATTCATACAACAAAATAGAACATACAATGGACATTATAAAAATAATACAAAACAAACGACATAGAGACACCATAGAGAAATATCATATACAAAGAACACATAAACAAAACCTTGCACTAAACGACAGCAACATTTACACGAACAATCCGATATTTAACATTCTACAGTCCATTGACCCAACCCCCTAAACAACTTTCACCCAATATATATAGCCACACACGATACTCACAACTTAGTTGCTGTCTGCCATTCCGTAATATCGGACACGCATCTCACACACAACCCGGTATGTTATAATACTTTAAATATTTTGTGATTACATTTCTTTTGCTTGTATTACGATATATTTGAGTAATTCTTTAAAATAAATTTAAAATTAGAGTAAAATTATTCCATTTCCTATGTCAGTAGCCAGGATCACGATATGAAAATTAAATTGATTTTGCAGATATAAGGCACCCAGGCGCAGCCTCCAAAATTAAATGGAAGAAGCCTGGAGATTAAACAAATAAAATCTAAACGGGTAGAAACAAAATCAGTATACGCAGAGCAGCAGATACAACAGTTTTAATTTTAATTTTGATTGATAGACCTGACGATGATGGAATTGAACATCGAAACATGTCGTCATTTTAAAATGTAACAATATCAAAAATGTTGAAATGTTATAATTTTATGTGATTTTAACAATCTATAAGCTTGTGTAAAGACGGAAAATAAAATTATTATATTGAGGAACACAAGCATGATGCAATTAAGATATAAACAAATATAAGAAGAAAGAGAATGAGGTGAATTTCATCAAAAATTTCTCGAATTTGTCCGACTGACGTACAAACTCTAAGTTATCTTAGTTTCCTTAAGCAGATGATTCAATTCATCAGTAATCGATTTTACATTGAACCGAACGAATCATTCCTGTCGTCAAAAAACCTTATTTGAACCGTATTCTGACCGATAAAACTCATTTTGGCTTTTCTTCTATTTGAATCGATTTAAAGCGACGTTACTCTACGTTATTCTATGCTATGTTTAGTGTAGCTTTGAACCAGTCTGTAGAGAATGAAACGTTAAGCTGCAATACTGGATGCCGGCTGTGGGTAGACGGAGACAGAAGGAGGTTATTACAAGCTTAGATTCCCAACCGACACCGCTACTACAGTACCAAGACCGAAAGTTTTAATGCATTTAGGACCGGGGGACGGGGGCGGTGATTAGCGAATCAGATGTCTTTCCATAAACACGGAACTTGAAGTATGTTGATTGCCACTAAGGTGGAGGAGATGCGAGCAGGCGAAAGTCGACTTCAGATTGTGGAAGAGAGAGGAGGGGGTGACTTTGCCACAATAATGGAACTTGTAATTCGATTTACTCTTCATATAGAGTGTAGACTACAGCAACATTGGAGACCTGTTTCGCTTAAAACTTTTCCATTTTCTTATCCCTTCAATTGTGTCGTCCCATTCTGTCAATCCAGACCGACCCCTCGTCGAATACTTTCCTCTATGACTTCTTACGCAAAACTTATACATTATTTATTAGGAATATACTGATGGATTCGTGCCATGCTAATGCCACTTACCATCCGACCAATCAGAGTTCTTAACTTCTGTATGAACCGGGGTTATAGAGAAAATAAATTTCATTGGCGTAAAAATGTTAGTATTGACATAACGTAAGGATATTTTAAAGACACAGAAGATTTGGTATAGTTCAATAAGCATTTCTTTTAGTGTTCTGTCTGACGACAGGTCCATATGAACAGGATCCTTCCATCCTTTTCTCGGACTGGGACCTGTTCATATACGTTCTTGGCAGATGATCCAGAAGTGGTTTGCCATTGCCTTCTTCTGTGTGTGAATGGAGTAATTGTTGGGATGCCACGGAGGAAAACTCCGTGTTGCCTAGACCACGGCCTTGCCCAACACAAGTTATAAATTCGGGCACCGCCGGGAATCGAACCCGAGACCCCAGGATTACAAGGCCAGCGTTCTAACCGCTAGACCACCGTGGCTTCCAATATGCATTAAGGTCAGTAAATTTTGGACAAACACCAAGGTATCGAACTCATATCTATGACTTTAACCAGGTAAGATGATATGCCGTCAAAACAAATTCTCCTCCAACTCCTTTAAAAACACGAGGTAGAAATGCTAGCCTGTCCTACAAACATATGCTCCTATTATTCGAATAATTTTTCTATAATCAAGTAAACTCTGCCTACTATACTTTTTCAATATAGAGAAAAATTTTTTAAACACTTACGCACAAACAAAGTCTTACTTGTTAATTATGACAAGACAAAAATTATAGTCAAAACAAACGAAATGTTTTTCTCATTGGTAGTCTGTGTAGTTGATGGATTACGCGCTGTTAACATAAGTATGTACTCACCCCAAGTCGTTTGTAGAGAAATAACTTAAGGGGCATTTGTAACTTAGCATTTAACATTATTTTTCTAACTAACCAATATAGGACACCGAATCGTCATAGCTGCAAATATCGTAAATGATATTAGATTTTTTATGAAAAAGAGAATAATATAAAATCACATTGGACAGGGGGCACGGTTAGGAAGCAGTAACAGTATTACATCTTACACGACATTTTTCATCGCTTCTCATCTTACCTGGAATACCGTAGAAAAGATAAAATTATTTATACTCGTACTAGAGATTTGTGACTAATCCTAATATTAATAGAATATTAAATAAATCAGAATATGTAAGCCTGTATTAATAATGTGCATGGATGGATGACAAAAAGTTAAACATGACTTTTGAAACGTCGGTATAATTCTATCAAAATGCACGGCGCTTTAACCCAGAAGGCAGCCATCTTTATATTCGGCGTCGTGAAAACCCCAAATTCTACATGAAACACGAAGTTTTGAAATTTCAATGATTGTAGATTATTTCCACAAATTTTGCATATTTATATTAAAAATTAGGCTTATATAAAATTATTAACATGCTTTTAATAACAAAACTATTTTTTACTGGAAAGTCGATCATGAGATGAAAGTTTCACAATCTAAAAAAAATTAAATAACTTATTTTTTCGAAATCAACTTTAACCATTACATGCTAGGATCTGTTAAGCCTCGTTATTCAATTAGAAGATTCTTGTACATTTGCATTCAAAATAAATTTATAGCAGTATTATTTTATTTTCAGTAACGTCCATGCCTCATTTTGCATTTGCTCTTTCCTAGTATTTCTGTAATCCTTTACTTTCATCTATGACTTTTCTTTTTTAATTCACAAGCAACATCGAACGCCATGAACCGAGGTGGCACATTAATTATTTCCGCAGAGCCTTTAAAAAAACCCTTCTCTGCTAGTTCTCGGGTGTGATCTTCGCCACCGAATATAGATAGAGGGCATACCTACAGCCAGAACTTCACGTCTCTTATTTCCGGGAAAGAACGTCTTTAATTGCTTTCAGTCGTTTATCTCTTCTTATACCAACAACAACAACTTCTTTATTTTCAATCTGACATCCAGGGAACCACCAATTCACGTAGTGCTAAAGGCGAGAATTAAAAACTGAATCTATTGTAAAATAGTGAAAAGGATGTAAGACTTGAGGTTCCTACAGCGGTGAGTATGAAGATTTCCGTCTTCTGGGTTGTTGCGCTGTGTAGTCTGGTCGATGTTAACCAACGTTTCAGAGGTCATACTGCCTCCATCATCAGAGTATAAAGATTTCTGTCTTCTGGGTTGTTGCGCTGTGTAGTCTGGTCGATGTTAACCAACGTTTCAGAGGTCATACTGCCTCCGTCATCAGGGCGATGAATATTCAGACGGATATCTTCAGTGAAAAGGATATTATTCAAGAATATACTGCAATATATCTTGTCTTCAGGTATATTTATAAAGTGAAGGATATTAAAATAAAATCAAAGTGGAGCTTCAAATAAAGGCAGACAAATGTAAAAAATATCTTTGTGTGTCGCCATCAGATGCAAGGAAAAAAATCGATATTTTGGATAACATTTATGAAAAAATGTGGAATATTTAAAATATATCAAACCAGAAAATGCATTACTGTCTTCACAAAAGCCTGCCACCGACACGTGCTCTAATTTAGACCAATTGAGCAATACACTCACACCCTTTTTCCTTGAAATTAATATTAATAATATCTTTCCGTGTGCTCCTATGTCTTCAAAGTGGTTTCTGTCCTTCAGGCTATCCGTCCAAATTTATGTACGAACTTCTCATATTTCCCGCATGTTCTCCATGAACCTTCCGTCTTATCTTTCTACGTCTGACCATCGTAATTGTAATTCAAGTGATACCTCATTACCAAGTTTAACTCAGCACCTTGTGCTGAAAAAATCTGAACAAAGACTTAAAAAACAACTTAAATTTCGGGAATGCTTGGTACCATTCAGTTCAGAATATTCTGTCATAAACGGCTCGGCCTTGCAGATTAATACATACTTGTAAAAGGTACAGTATTACCTGCTTTTTTGTATGGGTGTGGAACTTCTGTATCACCCTATGGGAAAAGCACAGATTAAAAAAATCATTACACAGAGGTTGCGCGCAAATTGCCTCTTACCTGAGTGTGGTGGTCCGATGTTTGGACAGATGTTTAATTGTGTATAAAAATGTTTCAGCAACTTAATCATAATTATAATATTCGTAATTACTGAGATCTTACTTCAAATAAACACTTGGCCTACTTAAATAATTAAAGTAAAGTTTGTCCCACTATACGCCATGTAGGCGTTTGGGGGGAGTGGAG
This sequence comes from Zootermopsis nevadensis, assembly GCF_977971745.1. NCBI lineage: Eukaryota > Metazoa > Arthropoda > Insecta > Blattodea > Termopsidae > Zootermopsis > Zootermopsis nevadensis. The sequence continues at coordinate 4,088,885 of NW_028259153.1, read as the reverse complement.
GTATAGCTCCTCTCTTCCTTGACCTCGGCAATAGATGGGGGTGAGTGGTCAGCATCACGCCCCGGCCGGCTTTACCCCCGGGAAAGGACCCCCGGTACCCATTGTAGAGGAGGCTGGGTGGGCCCCAGAGCCGGTCTGGACGCAGGGGCTAGAGGAAAAATCCTCTGCCCCCGTCGGAGATCGAACCCCGGTCGTCCAGCCCGTAGCTAGTCACTATACTGACTGAGCTATCCCGGCTCATACTTAAATAATTACCTTCTCTAATTCTTCTATAAAATGTGTGTAATACTAGTAATTATGCGCATCATAGACCAGTCTTCTACATGCGTCTGTAATAAATGTCTGCCGAAAACAACAGAGCACTTAGCCCCTTCACTAATTCAATTCAATTCAATTCAATTCAATTCATTTATTAAAGTGCTTGACAACAGCCAAAAAGGCCAATAACAGCCAAGCACTAACAACAATACAGACATTACAATACAAAAGCAAACACTAACTTAGTGAAACACGCACTCACTTATTTTTATTTATCATAAAAATGAGGTTTTAGGAAGTTGAGAAATCTGCGTTTGTGCTAACAATTCCTACACGTTCGCCATGATTTGGCATTTGATCTTTGCCAATGGCACCAGTGACGTCAGAACTACCTGGAGTCAATGATCTTACATGGGCGAGACATCTTGTTCCCGTCTGGTTGGGTAATGACGTCATTACGTAGGATTGTTCGCGTGGTTGCTCGGCTGTCGAGATTCCTGGCCCAAGATTTTCTCCAGTTTATTCCTCGAGTGGAAACGCATATATCTTCAATTTGTCCCGCTATTGCTGTCTGATTTTAATAAAATTGACGTTTTGATAAATTTCATTTAAAATTTACAACACTAATTTTCATGAAAGTCTCTGTAGACGTGCTGGATTTTTGTGCATGCAGACAAACGGTCAAAATGGCAAGGATATGACATCACGGGTTCAGGATTCTATTACGTGTTTTAACAGACACTCTTCACCGGTAAACATTAGTCATTTTGTAATGCATTAACATATATAAATTCTACCATAGTGTTTGAAATTTAATACTTTTGACTTTTGTGTTGACCATTTTTCCGCCGAAGGAAATACACATCTCATGAAAGGTTTACGCGACCTCCAGTTCTGGAGGTCAGAATGAACTGCGTATTTGTGTTAAGTGTTATTTAACTGCTTTGTACACATCTCTTTTGTATTAAATATTCCAGGAGAGTTATCCACAAACTATATATTATTTGAAGATTTCCGTCTTCTGGGTTGTTGCGCTGAGTAGTCTGGTCGATGTTAACCAACCTTTCAGAGGTCATACTGCCTCCGTCATCAGAGTATGAAGATTACTGTCTTCTGGGTTGTTGCGCTGTGTAGTCTGGTCGATATTTACCAACGTTTCAGAGGTCATACTGCCTCCGTCATCAGAGTATGAAGATTTCCGTCTTCTGGGTTGTTGCGCTGTGTAGTCTGGTCGATTTTAACCAAACTTTCGGAGGTCATACTGCCTCCGTCATCAGAGTATGAAGATTACTGTCTTCTGGGTTGTTGCGCTGTGTAGTCTGGTCGATATTTACCAACGTTTCAGAGGTCATACTGCCTCCGTCATCAGGGCGATGAGTATGAAGATTTCTGTCTTCTGGGTTGTTGCGCTGTGTAGTCTGGTTGATGTTTATCAACGTTTCAGAGGACATACTGCCTCCGTCATCAGGGCGCCCTGATGACGGAGGCAGTATGACCTCTGAAACGTTGGTTAACATCGACCAGACTACACAGCGCAACAACCCAGAAGACGGAAATCTTCATACTCACCGCTGTGAGAACCTCAAGTCTTACATATATATTATTTTTTCCTGATTTTGTCTTAGCATATTTTTTGTGAAAACCTCCCGTTTTTCAAACATTCAAAGTTTCTTTTGTAAACCCATCTCTTTGTTAAATAGTTCAGTTACTTCTTGTAGAACCCTCATGTCAAATATTCGAGATTGTTTTGTACACCCCTTCCATTTTTCAATCTCTCAGTCTGTTGTCAACCCTGTCTGCTTCATGGACGATGAAGGACGAGAGGGACTCATTAGTGATTTCTCCTTTGTCATGGTAATTGTACAGTGCTTTGAAGGAAACTGGACTCAAGTGCGGAACTTGCGAGCTTATGTTCATCACATTAACAACCATAAGTAGGACAGCTCACTCAGATGTCCTTCAGACCAAACTTGGTGGCTCACGTCGTGTGTTCAGAAAACCGGGGTTGCTTACGAAATTAGACGGCCGTTAAAATCGGCGCATTATCCTGAAATTAATAGACTAACGTACAGTATTTCTCAGATCGTATATGACATGTGGTTTTTGTGGTTAAAAAGCCTCATGTGATGGTGGATAAATACCAAGATTTAAGAGGAATGCATTAGCTCTGTATGCAAATGAACGCCTTTACAAGCCAGAATACAAGCATGACAGGATTTCAGATGGGATAAATTTCTTTTGAAGATGAATTAAACAACTGAATATACAATCCTTAGTCAGTGTTTTACGGATCTCTGGAAAATGCAGGCCTCTGGAAGTTAAAAGTGAAGTATGGTTCTTGAGTTGTTCAACGACGCTACGTTAGCTACATATAATCCGTGGCGTCGTGGTCCAAATAAGGTCCGGTTCCATAATTCGGCCGGAGTAACCGAGGAAATTTTATCTCTCATCTGTTTGGACTTTAGAATTTCCTGACTGGTGAATCTTCGCTCGGGAATTTCAAGACATTTGACCTTTGTGAATGGCAAGGGAATTTCGTGGGACTTCCGTATTTCCCAACATTTTTTATTATCCGACCGCCATTCTGCCCCGTTTTAGTCAGATAGCTGTACACTTAATTTGTTAAATAATTCCATGCTTACCATTCTGTATTTGGAGTCGAAGAACATTTGAAGGCAATCAGTATCCTGGTAGTTTGTTGTCATGTTTTAATAAATACTTTATCGTGTCGTTTCTATTACCGTACGTTTAAATATTAATTTATTTTTTGTATTTAAAAGTCAGCATTACACATATTTAAATTTTTGATTTGTTTTCAGTTTACTTTGTTTAATTCTTTTGTAATAGTTATTACCACAAATCGTAAATTATTAAAGCAGTCTATTACCGACTATCCTGGACATTTATTTGTACATTTTTCGAAAACAAGGTTGGTGTCACTTTAAGTTTACTCCCCAATCCTTTCTCAATTCACGGATTTCGTCCGTCCGTCCGTCTTTGTCTCTGTACAGAGGCAGCTTGCTGCTTATTTCTCTGTACATCGTCTCAGTGTCACTCGGAATTTTAACAAATCCCCAGACGTCAGGCATCTCTCCTGTTCCCCGTGAGACCTACGAACTTGACGCAACTTCCTGTTGGAACTGCAAGGGGAGAGGTCAGAAAATTGAGTCACGGCGTTGAACTCACTCGAGAGAGTTGCAACGTCTTGAATGACTTCAAACCAAGTAGACTATATAGAAAGCATTGAAGTCAGTGTAATTAAATGATCACCTATTACTGACACTTTGTCAAAAACACAGAAGTTTCATTCACAATCGAATTTCTGCTAAATTCTCTAATGCTTTTAAACTGGTAAACGTAAAGTGAAAATGGAATTATTGGGAATCGTAGGAACTGTGCAGGTATTGACTTTATTCGTCTGAGTCAGACAAATGACCATGAAGACGTATGAGATATTGGATATCATTGGTGAATTTTGGTCTAGGAGTCAGGTAACTCAATATTGTTAAATCCCGTCACACCAGTAGACACGAATGTGTTGAAGCATTTTAATAATATGATAATAGTAATTATTGTCGCGAATGTGTTATGTAAGCAACGAAAGACAGTTATTACGTTTTTCTAGCAATAAACAATACAAATACCATAATCAACAAAGACCACTTTCTCGATAAGCTGTTTAGGAAAGATAAACTTAAAATTGTATGTGTCAGACTTCTCACACTTCCATTTTTTCAGTGCTTTAGAAACAATCTGGCGGATGAATGATTAAGGTGTCAATATTTATTCTATACTTATTTTTACAGAATTTAGTACTTCGGATTTTGCCACCTTATACTTCTGGGTTGTATTTCACAATTTAACGACTTACGCAGATAAGGAAAACTTATATCACGTTCATAAGTTTAACCTTGATGTAACGCATCCAATTAAAAATATCTCTCAATATGATAACACAAGTTTTACATCGTATAAATTTCTATGAAACCTTTGGTTATATTATAAGACTGTACTGCAGTATTTCTTGATTTAACATGCGGATACAGAGGGTGAAGTCCATAGTCCTCTATGAATGGCTGCATGTTTCTATTTAATCTAAGGGTCTGGCTATTTGTTCAGCCAACAAAAATTAATGAGCAACCCAGATGGCTCAGACAGAAAGAGTAGTACAGTTTACATACTAATACTTTTATTTTGTCCACCGATGGACGGAAATCCCGCTGAACTGTCAGAGAAGATATTTTTAAAAGAACTCCCGCAATATAGGTGTATTGACCGTTTATCAAAAAGCGAGTACGCTACACTGAAGATGACAACAAATTGTATAATCTTGGGAAAATTAAAAATTATTGGAAGAGTTAATGGCAAATCAAAAGTAAGTTAATTTCGAGAGCGTAGAATTACAAAAGGAACAATACGTTAAAAAAAGACAAATTACGTTCTCTCGAAGGTCCCATAGAAGAAGATGTACGAGGTGTGATCGGAAAGTTTCTAGACTGTGTCAATAGCGGGCGAACCGGATGTAGTACGAGCTTCTGCCGCTAGGGGGTGCGGTCTACATTCATAGTGAATCAGTGTGCCAGCCGGCATCATCGAATTAGCATTTGTTTCTTAGTTACGGGCGTTTTGGTAGTGCATTACACCGACCCTCCTGCGATTTCGGAATGGCGTGTGCATCAAATTTTGCCAAAGACTCGCCAAAACGGCTACGGAAACCTATGAAATGCTAAAGCAAGCATTTGGGGAGTCCGCAATGGGTCGTGCACAAACTTTTGTGTGGCATTCACGTTTTAAAAATGGCCGAACCTCTGTCGATGATGACGAGCGTTCTGGACGACCATCTTCGAGCACAACGCCCGAAAATGTTACGAAGATTCGGCAGACCATTCACGAAGATCGACGTCGTACCATCAACGACTTGTGCGACATTGTTGGGATAGGCTATGGGACCTGTCAGCTAATTCTAAAGGAAGAACTCCACATGCGACGCATCATGACAAAGCGCCAGCGCACACCGCCCTCAAAGTTCGCCAGTTTTTGGCCTCAAACACCATGGCCGTCATCCCGCACCCTCCTTATTCGCCGTGTGACTTCTTCCTCTTCCCAAAGATGAAAATTCAGCTAAAGGGAAGGAGATTTGAGACGATAGAAGAGATTCAGGCAGAATCGCAGATGCTGCTTGACAGGCTGACAAAGAAAGATTTCCAGGGATGCTTCCAGGCTTGGCAGCGGCGCTGGGATCGTTGTGTTCACTCCCAGGGGAACTACTTCGAGGGTGATGGATGAATTGAATACCTGAGATAAGTGTACGGGTTTTTATACGCGCAGTCTGGAAACCTTCCGATCGCACCTCGTAAGACCACTAGACTCTGAAAACACAGGGAAGTAGACGGGTGTTTATAGAAGAGGCTAGTGAAAGAGTGCCCATAAATTGAGTAATTTTGAAAGCTGAAGCAGTTGAATTTAACAAACTACTCGGCGGGGGATGAGGATTTTAAATTTTCTGATGGATTGATTTAGAGACGGAAGGTTCGTCATGGGATATTCCAGTTCAATATTAGAAGTGATTCTGCTCCTAGTGGAATTGCAGTAGCGGAACATTTTCCTGAAACTATACGTAAACGATTACAGATGGTGTTGAAAGAGAATTGTATTACAAATTTCTTTTAAACAAATCTTTAAATTTTAAAAAAGTACGCAATCAAGCGTGCATTAAAACTAACAAAGAAAAAGTTACTTTGTTATAGGCTGTGCCAATTAGACTGTAGATCACATCTGAAATCATTGCGAATCAGTAAAAGCTGAAACCTCCGTTGTTTCAGGCACGAAAACGTGGCCTGTGAAATGTTCCTCAGATTTCATGTATTTCAGTCACTGTATAAACACCCGCAGCCGGTCGCAGTGGCCACGGGGTCGGAGGAATGGACCTCGTGGGGTTGGTCACTAGGACCGTGGGTTCGAATCCCACTCAAGGCATTGATGTTTGTCGGCGTTTTTCTGTGTTGTGCTGTCCTGTGTACAGGTAGAGGCCTTGTGACGGGCCGATCCCTCGTCCAAGGAGTATTATAATAATAAACTAAAACTGAAAATAAACGAGTCCTTGGCTCATACTGAGGTGATGAAACACTGTGGCGAGTAAGCTGCATATTTCGTACATAATTTATTTTGTATTCCTGTAATTTTAATAATTTAGATGTGCATTAAAAGTCAGACAAGATCATTGGTAGCAGCTGGATATAGAACCAATGAAAGAAAAGGTCGGGCATTTTTAATCTTAGGACTAGATGAAAGTGATGATCATGTTAATGTACCCGATTGGCATTAGGTAACAGCCAAAGGGAAAATGTTTGGCTCTGCCGGGAACTGATACCTCATTGTCCAGTCCGCATTCAGTCACTGTACTGATCGAGCTATACCGACATATTCTTTGTTAATCGTGAGAAGTAAGTCTGAAACTTAGAGATATAAAAGAGGAAAAGAGTGGGAATTAGTGAGAAATTTCATAATAAGCACATTTTTTTACCGAGATTGAACTAACCACATTAACGAAAGATTTATTAAACAGCTTTAAACTTTAATTTGATCAAAGAGAATTTAATGTGGTTAGTAGCGTTAAATATCTGGATACTGTCTCGCTGAAGCGAATTATATATAAGCCGATCTGTATATTAACACAGCGCCATAAACCTCGGCTTGATCATAAAGTTGTTGAGTGTTAAAGTCATTTTTATCGTCAGAATTCCTTGGGCATGCAATATTATTATTTCTAATGTGTATATGGTTTTATAAATCGCATAATTGACATCTGACACAGCTTTAGGGTATTTGTTCTTGTGACGTACAACAAATTTCACACTCATCCAAATGAATAGAAACGGCTGTACGAGGTGCGATCGGAAAGTTTCTAGACTGCGCCTATAAAAACCCGTACACTTATCTCAGGTATTAAATTCATCCATCACCCTCCAAGTAGTTCCCCTGGGAGTGAACACAACGATCCCAGCGCCGCTGCCAAGCCTGGAAGCATCCCTGGAAATCTTTCTTTGTCAGCCTGTCAAGCACCATCTGCGATTCTGCCTGAATCTCTTCTATCGTCTCAAATCTCCTTCCCTTTAGCTGAATTTTCATCTTTGGGAAGAGGAAGAAGTCACACGGAGCTTAGAAAGAAAGTTGGGGTCGGTTCTTGCAAGATCTTTGAGCTCCTGACAAACGAGAAGTCGATTCTGCTTCTGGTCCTCAGACAGGATGCGTCGCATCTTCCTTTAGAATCAGCTGACAGGTCCCATAGCCTATCCCAACAATGTCGCACAAGTCGTTGATGGTACGACGTCGATCTTCGTGAATGGCCTGCCGAATCTTCGTAACATTTTCGGGCGTTGTGCTCGAAGATGGTCGTCCAGAACGCTCGTCATCATCGATAGAGGTTCGGCCATTTTTAAAACGTGAATGCCACACAAAAGTTTGTGCACGACCCATTGCGGACTCCCCAAATGCTTGCTTTAGCATTTCATAGGTTTCCGTAGCCGTTTTGGCGAGTCTTTGGCAAAATTTGATGCACACGCCATTCCGAAATCGCAGGAGGGTCGGTGTAATGCACTACCAAAACGCCCGTAACTAAGAAACAAATGCTAATTCGATGATGCCGGCTGGCACACTGATTCACTATGAATGTAGGCCGCACTCCCTAGCGGCAGAAGCTCGTACTACATCCGGTTCGCCCGCTATTGACACAGTCTAGAAACTTTCCGATCGCACCTCGTACTTGAAGACATTGCGCGGCATTGGATCTCTATCTGGGGAGTGTGCAGAGAAGTCACCAGAAATGTCATTTTGTTAAACCTCGGGGTTCGCAGTAGAAATCTCGGGGGATCCTCCCTCAGTCATGAGATTGAAATCGACCTATTATTTGGTAATCGTATGTGATTTTTCCCGTCACTTTTTTCGGGGTCTCATGAATAGTTCATAGTGTTTGTGAGGAGCGACTGAATTACCTCCATTTGTAAAGCCTGTCTCCCCAAACGTTCCCTCCACTCTTTTCTGAATTTGCCGTAGTAAATCATGTATGGATTGATACGAAGACAAGTTACCCGTAGTTCGTACTGAAATACAGGATCTTTTAGCAAGTCAGTGAATATCATTTAACGGGGTAGAGTGATGATGGTCAGAGCAAATTATTACAAGTAGAAAAGTCCTGTTTGATAAGCTCATATAATCTAAGCTAGTCGTCAAATCATCTCCTTTTACGGTAATTGACAGATAAGTAAAGTGTTTATAAAGGTTCTCTTTTGGACTATACTTTGATCCAATAAGTAATCTTATTTTCTCATAATATTTATTTTATATTAATTTTAATATCACACAAAATCTTCTGTTAACGTAGTGCCATAAAAGATCTTAATCGAAGAGAAAGTATACGTTAAGGTGAAAATTTATATTTCTTCTACGGCGAGTATCATCAGAGTGATGAGTAAGCATTATCATTTTGATTATATGACGATAGAGGCAGCATGGACCTCTGAAACGTTGGTGGACGTCTACCTGACTACACTACGCAACAACCCAGAAGACATAAATCTTCAGACTCCTCATTACTTTTCTCTGGGAAATTGTGAACACGGCAGTGAACGGTCGAGCCTTATAAGGAACAAGAAATGTTTGACCATTTGAACGACTGTCATATTTTCATCTAGATCTTTGCTTCTTGAAGTGAGCTATTTGAACACGATCCAATGTGATTGATAATACGAATGACTGGCCAGAAACGCGTAAAATTTAACAATTTGTTACAAATTTTATTTTTAGAAAACAGGGATACAGTATGTCCTATATCGAATATTTTATAGCACAAATAAAATACTCAAACTCTAACTAGATTTAAGAGTATGAGAAGCCATACGTCACGCCACTGAGCTGAGAAGAGGGTTTGTTGAATAACGGCGTAGCTTTTACGTAAGCTTGTATTAACCTTATGGAAGTCTCCACAGGTTCCCTTACTTGCAGTGGATAGACGCCACGAATTTGGTCATTGGTAAGGCTGAGAGCCACTCCTACTCACATTGACGGAAGCTGAATCCTGTCTCAGGGGGTGACAGTTTCTTACAAAAGACTCGAACGATGTGCTAGTGGTTAGCACAGTGTCTTGTTTCCCTGACGTAATTAGTGTCTTGGTCAGGCGTGTGGTTCGCAGAGAATGTGAAATCCTGTTCTATTAACGAGTAGGTCACCTCTCTAAATCTGCAACCAAGTCAACATGTATCTAACTGCAAATCCTCAAGGACTCGTAGAGCAATACGCATGTACCACCAAACCTGCCCGTGCTTCGCTCGGGTCTCTCTCGAAATTAATTATACTGACATAACGAAATTACTTAATTATGACATAAAACTTACGAGGTGCGTCCACAAAGTAAGTTTCCCACTCGTCCCACAGCTAGCAAACCTTATATTGCGCGAAGCGACTGTGCGTACGTGATAGAGCAATGACGTAGCATGGCGCATGCACTAACGGCACCTCCCGCGTTCTCACAGTAGCATCGTTGCAGCTGTTGAAGATGGAGGTTCTTATTCCAGCTCCCGCCGACTGTGAAGTGCGGTCAGTGATAACGCTAGGCCGCAAACGGCTCGACGGACAGCAAGTCTCCTGCAGGAGTTCAGCTGGGAGGTGTTTAATCATTCACCCTACAGCCCGGACCTCGCTCTAAGTGATTTCCATCTTTTCCTACACCTCAAGAAATTCCTGTCCGGTCAGCGTCAGCGTTTTGAGAATGACAGAGAGGCGGAGATGGTTGTCACACAGTGGTTCCAATCCCAGGCGGCAGACTTCTACGACACAGGTATTCAAAAGTTGGTCCCACGGTATGACCAATGTCTCAATTCCGGTGGCGAATATGTTGAAAAATAGCTGGACACTTGCTGTATCTGTTGCAATAAATATTTCCATGAAATTGTGTTTGGTTCTGTAAACGGCCCCAGGGAAACTTACTTTGTGGACGAGCCTCGTATTAATGATTGTTACATTTAGCCGTGCTCTGTTTCTTATCGCCGTGGTGTCTAATTCTGACCGATTTGTGTATTGAGTAATTGCCATGCACCGAAGCAGCTGTGAGGAATTATAATTTATAAATATACATTTAATGGTTTCCGAGCACTAAATAAATACTTATTGTCGCCTAGGAATCAAATATAATCAAATAGTTACAAAAAATATATTAGAATATCTCTACATAATTAAACGTTTTTAAACTTTCTCTGTCTTTACATATTACCCTTTCGTTTTATGACGTAAACCTTCGTATGGATTGTATTTTTGTACAGGGGTAATTAGTTTTATTCCAGTGCTGTCGATTCTCATTTGGAATTCCTTTAGACAAAGTCCATCACCCCCGTATCTTAACAACTCTTTCGTTCTCTTGAATTGCAATTCTGTGCTGACATTATTTAAAATGGAATATATAATACAGAATAGATTTGAGATATGCTATATGCTACTCATGTACACACTGATGGAATCTTTAAACTGGAATACGGCTATAGATTCCCCGTCGAGTCCACAAATCAGAAAGTTTCGAGGATAGGTTAAGTAGAATTTAAGGTTCTCACGGCTGCGAGTATGAAGACGTCTTGTATTCTGGGTTGCAGGTACGTGTAGTCCGGTGGAGATTTACCAACGTTACAAGGTGTTTGTGATCAGAATACCCTGATGATGATACTATAACCGAGACGACAGCCATCATCTCATATAGGGTAAACAGCCCATGGATAATTCCCATGTTTAATTTTAGTGTTTATAAGCATTCGACTCCAGAAACCTCAGATTTACGTGATTAAAATAAGCGCTTTATATGTTATTATCGTTATTTGTTGTTAAACGTAACTGAGGAATAACTTGTAAGAAAATATTTTTCTATTCAGTTCGATAAATCCCGCCTACATTGCAATAAATGAATTAAATTCAATCACAGTTCAATTCATTTATTAAAGTGCTTGAAAACAGCCAAACACTAACAACAATACATGATGTAGGACGCGAAACGTAGTGTCTTGCTTCGAAGGAAGTTCATAATTACAAGTATCTAAAACAAAGAACTCAGAAGGATAATCTGCTTTAAGAAGAATGACGTACTTTGACATTTCATGATCTTCCATAACGAATTGTCTTGAATGAAACTGAAACTTAAACACAGGCAGTATTTAAGAACAAATTAATGTGTGTTTAAAACTGATAATGCGCTTTGTGATATATAATTAATCAAAGCTGTTTGCGTCTTTTAACCTTGTAGAGTTTCTCAGAATATCTATTTATGGATTACGAAGCTGCGATCCCTCCATGGATTTCTCATGAGACTCCACGCTCACGCCTGTCTTCAGAACTTATTCCACTGTGTGTGTGTGTGTGTGGGGGGGGGGGTGGGGCTGTCGGGAACGATAGGCTGGGGATGAGCCACAGAAAGTGGCAAGAGTTTATTCGGGCCCTCAACTTGTGGCCAGTGCCTCTAACGCCTGACGTCACAGAGCTCAGCGAAAGAAAGAATCTTCATACTTGGCCCTAGAGTTATGTAATGTGTGAGTAGGCCTATTACATTATTCAGAAAGTTAAAGTCTTCTCTTTATTCTAGGCTCCTTCCCTCTCATACTCCGCGGTTGATTGACAGGGTAGAATAGCTCCCCTAGTTCAGTGCTATATAGCGTTATTTGCATGGGGAGGACGGGATGAGTGGGAGAGACCAACGCGTGTTCTTTCTTATGGGAATTGTGCAAACACTATTAGAGTCGTGAAACATCAGCGGTGCAGGGGGTTAGGGGGTTGAATTGGGACGTCGAGTTGGGGTGATGACTAGGAGTATGTCAGACAGAAGAACTGCGGTGCATTGTGCATGGCAGGGATAAGCCAGGCGTAAGGTAATTCTATCTGAAATCAAGTTGAAGGCTGTCTCTGTTATTTTGAGATGCCAAGAAGAAGGTAACGCAGAAGGCAGTTTCCAACAGAGCTCTGTTATTCGCCAACTTTTAAAGCGCAAACTCTAGTTGGGAATTGTACAGACAAAGAAATTTGTTTTCTGCAGTAATTATTTGTAAAAAACTATATGTGAATCTAACAATATTGTTATGATTATGTCAAAGTATGTGTATAGAGTTTCAGCTAAATGTCGTCTATCACTTCTGATGATGTCCGTTACTCAGGAGAAACGCCCTAACCTCAGCAGTACGGTCGGACGTTGCGACAACTGGGCTGTGGAGCGTTGTTTTTTAACTGAAATACCACGTTGTCGGGCTTCGATACTGTCAAAGTCAAAGCTTTTTCCCTGAGCACCGAACAGTTTTCCGTCGCTCTTTTATTGGACACTTGATTTTAAGAATCATTTTTAAAATGACTAAACAAACATCCCGGACGCTATCATCAGCCATAAGTGTTCTAATATCGTCAGGTTTTTCAACCAAAATTTCTTATGAAATTTCACTTTAGGCGTTGGTCGAAGACAATATTAAAATTTATTATAAATAGGATGCGAATATATGGATTGGATTCATCTGGCTCAGGACATTGTCCACCGGCAAGTTGTTGCGAAAATGTTAAGTTGTACTGCAAATTTAATAAATGGCAGGACGTTATTTGACCGGCTTAGAGACTATTAGCTTCTCAGTAATGTCTTTGTCTTGTCAGTTTTATTATAATACTAAATGACTCTGAGTAGTTCAGGTTGTATAGCACCGAGGAGTAGGATTTCAGTGAATAGTGATTGAGAAAGAATGTGGATCTTATTTATTTCCAGCCATTTACGTGGAGTAGCTGAGGAAATCACAAGAAAGCTCAATCAGAATAACCAACCGGTCTCGGATCTTGACATAAATCTGACACTTCCCAAAAGCAACGCACAAGAGTTAAAACACTCTGCCGCGACGTTTGGTCTGAATCATGAAATTATTACCATTACGGCTATTATTATGATTATAGGAAAATAATTAAAATTTGTAATATTGTGAGCTTTTCATCATGTAATTAATATTCAGTAAAATTCAATTAATTTATTAAAGTGCTTGACAACAGCCGAAAAGGCCAATAACAGCCAAGCACTAACAACAATACAAATCTTACAATACTAAAACAAACAAACAATGAACTGAATATATAAAGTACAATATTAATTTATTGCAAAATAATTAATAAGTAAATGAGCTAATTGTTATGGATAAGTAATTAAAAATTAAATTAAAATCAGTTCAATTTTGAACAAACAACATACAAAATAAAATATTATACTAAATAAATAATAATAATAATTCAATTCAATTAATTTATTTAAGTGCTTGACAACAGCCAGATACGGCCAATAACAGTCAAGCACTAAACAACAGTAAAGGATGAAATATAATACAATAATAACATTAATTTCTATAATAATAAAAATAAAACATTACAAATACAAAATCAAACAAACAATAAACTAAATATATAAATATCAATGTTAATTTATTACAAAATAATAATCAGTAATAAACTAAATATACCTAAGTAAATAATTCAATTAAAAATACTAAATAAAACAAAACAACGAATAATAAATAATAATAATAATAATAATAATAATAACAATGCGCTGTCAGTGGCCGCGTGGTCTGAGGCGTGGGCCTTTTGAAGCTTGGTCACTGGGACCGTGGGTTCGAATCACACTCAAGGCCTGGATATTTGTCCACATCTTTCTGTGTTGTCCTGTCCTGTGTATAATTTGCACCATGATATGGGCATGTGTTCATAGTCGTTTCAACCATTTGTTACCAAATCCCCTACAAAACGTGTAGGATTATTTGCTTTCCTCGTAGAGAAGAATTTCCATGTCGGTAAGATCATGAGATATACGGCCTTAAGAAAAGCTGCATTTTGTCCAGCGGCGAAGGCAAAGAGAGTAACGGTGCTATTTTTTTAACAGATAATTCCAACGAAGAGCGAATAGCATGAAGTTGGTGGCGTGGTTAGCTTCATGGTTCTTTCTGGTTTGTCAATCCAGCTTAGAGCTCTCAGAAAATAAACGGTTGTCGACGGTTATTTTGAATATTCATGACGTAAGATAAAGTTTAAATAAATGAATTTAGGATAAACTGTAAAAAAAACAACTGAAAATCTGATTGCTGTATGTTTTATTTTCTTCTGATAAAAGAAAGCTCATATTTTTTCGTAGTCAATGAATTCTTGTGATTAGGGTTAATTCTCTTAACGTGCATTCTTTTAAGATGGTAAAATTGCGTCATATTGTGATATAATAAGTATATATATTAAATCTTGTCCGTCTAATCACAATAATTCTTATTAAATATTAAAATATTACAATAATTAACATTTAAAATATTTAAAATATTAAATAATGTTCTTTATCGAAATATCGAATTTTTCGATAAAGAACATCATTTAATATTTTAAATATTTTAAATGTGCATTCTTTTGTTAACAGACTCCTTCCAGTTTGTTCGACATTTTGTAGGTTCATATGGTTGGCAATACGTTCATCGCAAAACCTTTCACGGCAATGTAGAAACACCAGATATACATAAGCATGTTCATATTCCCAGCAGAATTCGAAGCTCCTATACCTTTTTCAATGCGCTTGTGTTGTCTGCAAGTTTTATCATATCCCGGAGATATAACGTTCCAGTATATCTGTTGCAACTTTTTGTACATACCTGTCATGCATCTATCTTAAACGGGCTCTCACTGTTACACAATGGAATGGGCTAGCATTATTCCGTTATGTATCAGGTGTTCAAGAATATTTTTCAGGAAATTAGTTCCGATGAGGCAGCAAGTATCTCTGAAACGTCCGTAAAGTATTCATCTTCACACTCGCCGCCATGAGAATTTTACCTCACGTGACATTAGAAGTTAACTGTATGTTCTAATTTAGTTTAGTATAAAGTGTTTATGAGCTGAGTTTGCCAGCAGACAAGGTTTGAAGCTTTGTATATTTTAAATGCGTGGAGTTATACCTACACTCCTCAAAACTTGTTTATGGCATGACGCTCGTTCACATGGATGTAATTTATATTTTAATACGGTAAATACGAGGTGCGATCGGAAAGTTTCAAGACTGTGTCAATAGAGGGCGAACCGGATGTAGTACGAGCTTCTGCCGCTAGGGGGCGCGGCCTACATTCATAGTGAATCAGTGTGCCAGCCGGCATCATCGAATTAGCATTTCTTTCTTAGTAACGGGCGTTTTGGTAGTGCATTACACCGACCCTCCTGCGATTTCGGAATGGCGTGTGCATCAAATTTTGCCAAAGACTCGCCAAAACGGCTACGGAAACCTATGAAATGCTAAAGCAAGCATTTGGGGAGTCCGCAGTGGGTCGTGCACAAACTTTTGTGTGGCATTCACGTTTTAAAAATGGCCGAACCTCTGTCGATGATGACGAGCGTTCTGGACGACCATCTTCGAGCACAACGCCCGAAAATGTTACGAAGATTCGGCAGGCCATTCACGAAGATCGACGTCGTACCATCAACGACTTGTGCGACATTGTTGGGATAGGCTATGGGACCTGTCAGCTGATTCTAAAGGAAGAACTCCACATGCGACACATCCTGTCTGAGGACCAGAAGCAGAATCGACTTCTCGTTTGTCAGGAGCTCAAAGATCTTGCAAGAACCGACCCCAACTTCCTTTCTAAGCTCCGTGTGACTTCTTCCTCTTCCCAAAGATGAAAATTCAGCTAAAGGGAAGGAGATTTGAGACGATAGAAGAGATTCAGGCAGAATCGCAGATGGTGCTTGACAGGCTGACAAAGAAAGATTTCCAGGGATGCTTCCAGGCTTGGCAGCGGCGCTGGGATCGTTGTGTTCACTCCCAGGGGAACTACTTCGAGGGTGATGGATGAATTTAATACCTGAGATAAGTATACGGGTTTTTATAGGCGCAGTCTAGAAACTTTCCGATCGCACCTCGTATAAGTATATTTTGGACACTTTTTGTACATTTTATGTTCTTTTTATGGAAGTTCTTTCGGAAGATGGAAAGCATATTCTTTGTCTGAAACTGTTATGGCAAGTATAAAAGCACACACACACACACACACACGCTTCATCACAAGTCGTAAATCGACCATAAAATTATATTTCATACACTTCGTCCTTCCAGTGTTTATAAAGCGTAGAAAATGGTATAAATTAGTTTTCTGAACGAAAAGTAGCTTCACTTATAGCATAAAAATCGACAAAAAATTTTCCACATGGGATAATTAAGCTCTTTTGGGTTGTAGTTACAGTTTCAAAGTACGAAAATCCTAGAGTCAACATCTTCCTATCTGAAGAGACTCCTTCCGTAATAATATAAAATAAGAAAATCTATAAAATTAAAGTGGAGTTCCCCGACCGACATTAAATACGCTCACCATTACACATATTTTAAAGAACATTTCAGGATTACAAAGATTATAAAAGTTAAGAAGGCGTCTTTAACTTCTATGTACGACAATTTGCCAGCAAGGATTATATTATTTTATGTTTATTACCGCTGTAATTTTTTTTATTTTTCCCGGATACATACGAAATTAGCGGCCTTGGAATATAAATTGTCTGTGGTGCTTAAGTAAGCTCAACGCAACGCAGTCGTATGGAGGTACTTTGCCATTATTTGAAGCCTAAGGCAGACAAATAGTCAATATGTTAGAACTACAATTCTTAGGGCGTATAAAGGCGATGTATTGGTGCTACAGTGAATAATTTTACATTTACCTTTACAAAGAAATTGGAGCAACATGAAAACATTTGATATCATAAATTATACCATGTTGTTATTATTATTATTAGTGTTCTGTCTGACGACAGGTCCATATGAATAGGATCCTTCCATCCTTTTCTCGGACTGGGACCTGTTCATATACGTTCTTGGCAGATGATCCAGAAGTGGTTTGCCATTGCCTTCTTCTGTGTGTGAATGGAGTAATTGTTGGGATGCCACGGAGAAACCGGGGAAGCCCCCGGAGCAAAACTCCGTGTTGCCTAGACCACGGCCTTGCCCAACACAAGTTATAAATTCGGGCACCGCCGGGAATCGAACCCGAGACCCCCAGGATTACAAGTCCAGCGTTCTAATCGCTAGACCACCGTGGCCATCGGATCACGTAGAATGACGTAGTCGTTGCATGAGAGATGAGTAGTACAAAAATAGCCACATCGAAGACTCGGATTCAGAAAGGATTATAACAATACAATGGATCTTAAAAAGTAGGGTTGATGGTGAATTGAGTTTTGTTAGAAGCAGGAATCAGCTGTTGATTTATGTGAAGACGATAACACACTTTGGGATTCATAAAAGCGGGGAAGTCCTTGACTACGTGAGCGATTTTAACTTTGCAAAAAGGCCTCTTCTCGACAGGGTTAATTTGTTAAAAAGCAGATATAGAATGTCCCAAAACTTTGCGGACACATTTTAATACGTAATATTAGTCTTGTTATCGATCTCTGTGTGTTGTGGTTGCGAGGGGAACTTAATGTATATGGTACCGACAAACTATGAAATCCGGCAATATATAGAATGCCTAAAGCCAGTAGGCAAAGTTTGAAATTCAGGCATTCTATGGAATGCCCAGGCATTTTATAAAATGCCTAGAATTTTTAGGCAATATATGAAACTAACAGTTTATTTTATACTTTATATAATTTTATAAAATGCCTCAGATCCTTTAGGCGAAGTATATAACAAAGAAGTTTCTATAATACGAATTGTACAGTTTTATTTTATCTTCCATATTTGCAAAAATCTTATTATAAAATTTTTTTTTTAATTATCAAAACTTTGTTATGTTCACATTCGGTAGCTTGGTATTTTCGCGACTATCTTAGACAACCTCCATCTCGACAGCTTACCCAATCGACTTTGATTAATTTTTTAAATAATTACAATTATTTACACAACCAAACAATATTACCAATACTATTTACTCCATACTTTGCCTACTGACTTTAGGCATTCCATACATTGCCGGTAACTTATATAATAAGAAAAAATCTAATTCCATAGTTGGGAATCCGGCTGAAATATTCAAAATTACATGTACGTCCGGTTGGCTTATTTAAGTTAAACTTGACATCTCGAAGGAAACGTGCACACCTGAAGCTACCTTGAGATTAAAGAATGTTAATCCTGCTTAAACCATTAACTACCAGCATACTTAATCGTGATGCTTTTATTTTAACACCGTTGTTTTAAGTATTTTAAATATCTAAAATTCAATCTAAAAACTAATTTTAAACACTATTTGAAAAAAGAAATATAAACAAAAAATTCATCGTCAATTTCTTATTCCTCACTTTCGGACTGAGCTGTAAATTACTTCTTCTGCGTAAGGTAGGCATATGCGAAATACCATTATAAGTGTACGATAGCTTTCGGTAAGTTTGTGGTTAGGAAATTCTGTAACCAGAAGATAAGCTCCTGGTGCCATAAGAAAGGGGCGAGTTTGTGGATGACGGCGAAGGTGGGGGGGTAAGGGGGATGCTAGGCTATTAGAAGGCAAGAGCTAGGTACTCGAGATTAGGGCGAGGCAGAGTTTTAATTTGAAGATAAAGCCGAGCGGGGAAAAGGCAGTCACAACTTAGGGGCAGGAACGGCACGGGGGAGCTTTTGAACACGCAGATTACGTGTGAAGGAGGAAGGGATAAGTTTTAATGCAAGTTTTGCTCATTTTTTTTAGTATTCCTTGTGTGCGTTTCATTTGAGTGGAAGTAACTAACATATGCCCTTAATTTGTAATTTGTGGAGGGAGTTTTTTTCAGAATGTTCTACTCTCGCTTGTATTGTTGACATCTACGTGGAACCATAAGTTATAGGAAGATCAGATTATTTACTTTAAATAAAAGTCTAATATTAGGCATTTAACATTTATTTGCTTATTATATATAAATGGATAGATGTGGGTTTAAGTAACTAATTAACCAACCCTATGAAGCACAGTCCTTGAGACGCCAGTACTCGCAAAGTTACCCCGGGTTTAAGTCTCGGTTCGGAAACAGGTTATTCTTGTTTATATTTCTTGGTTTTCCTTAGTACCAACCATCAAAACCTAAGATAGTTCTTAAAATTAAGTAATGTTTGTTTCTTTTACAGATATCTGAATTTATTATTTACTGATTATCCTATTATTCATGCTATATAATCTGTTCTATGATGCAAGCTAACGGCGTCGTTGAACAAACCAGGTGTAATAACTACAGTTATATGAAGACAAAAATGAGATAAGTTTAGATTTCTATCTTCTGGGTTGTTGCGCCGTGTAGTCTGGTCGATGTTTACCAACGTTTCAGAGGTCATACTGCCTCCGTCATCAGAGTAAGAAGATTTCTGTCTTCTGGGTTGTTGCGCTGTGTAGTCTGGTCGATGTTTACCAACGTTTCAGAGGACATACTGCCTCCGTCATCAGGGCGATGAAGATTTCTCTCTTCTGGGTTGTTGCGCTGTGTAGTCTGGTCGATGTTTACCAACGTTTCGGAGGTCATACTGCCTCCGTCATCAGAGTATGAAGATTTCTGTCTTCTGGGTTGTTGCGCTGTGTAGTCTGGTCGATGTTTACCAACGTTTCAGAGGACATACTGCCTCCGTCATCAGAGTATGAAGATTTCTCTCTTCTGGGTTGTTGCGCTGTGTAGTCTGGTCGATGTTTACCAACGTTTCGGAGGTCATACTGCCTCCGTCATCAGAGTATGAAGATTTCTGTCTTCTGGGTTGTTGCGCTTTGTAGTCTGGTAGATGTTTACCAACGTTTTAGAGGTCATACTGCCTCCGTCATCAGAGTAAGAAGATTTCTGTCTTCTGGGTTGTTGCGTTGTGTAGTCTGGTCGATGTTAACCGACGTTTCGGAGGTCATACTGCCTCCGTCATCAGAGTATGAAGATTTCTGTCCTCTGGGTTGTTGCCCTGTGTAGTCTGGTCGATGTTAACCGACGTTTCGGAGGTCATACTGCCTCCGTCATCAGAGTAAGAAGATTTCTGTCTTCTGGGTTGTTGCGCTGTGTAGTCTGGTAGATGTTTACCAACGTTTCAGAGGACATACTGCCTCCGTCATGAGAGTAAGAAGATTTCTGTCTTCTGGGTTGTTGCGTTGTGTAGTCTGGTCGATGTTAACCGACGTTTCGGAGGTCATACTGCCTCCGTCATCAGAGTATGAAGATTTCTGTCTTCTGGGTTTTTGCGCTGTGTAGTCTGGTCGATGTTAACCGACGTTTCGGAGGTCATACTGCCTCCGTCATCAGAGTAAGAAGATTTCTGTCTTCTGGGTTGTTGCGCTGTGTATTCTGGTAGATGTTTACCAACGTTTCAGAGGACATACTGCCTCCGTCATCAGAGTAAGAAGATTTCTGTCTTTTGGGTTGTTGCGCTTTGTAGTCTGGTAGATGTTTACCAACGTTTTAGAGGTCATACTGCCTCCGTCATCAGGGTAACGTCACAAGGCTGCGTGAATTTCCTGGGGAGGACAGAACGTTTCAGGACTCTGGTGAATGGCTATTCATCCATCATTTGTCGTGAAGAGCCCATGTGTAAACGATTTCGTCACATCATGGAAATATTTATTTTATTTTATTTAAAATGCGAGTTATTATGATTACACACCGTTTAACATCTGTTTTTTCAATGTTATATTCCTCAGTGTTACTTTAAATTTATTGAAAACTGAGTGTTATTAATTATTGCCCGTTTCTGATACTACTCTGTTAATGTATAAAATGAAGTTTATTTGCTGAATTTACCATTTTATTGTTCACTAGCTCCTCAATTATTCATAACCAATTCTTATTTTTAATTTAATTCCCAATTTTTGGTTATTTATCGGATTAAGTTTATATTCTAAGCACTTTTGTTGCTACTCGAACCATTTAAAATATTGTAAACAAAATGGTGTGGGTTTAAGATGCGGCTTTTAAAAATTCATTCTCTTTAAGTTTTAAGTTAGTTTCTCTTTTTTCTTGTAGGAAGGAACGTTAAGTTCTCAACATGAGCGATATTCCACTTTCTCGAAAGTTATTTTTTGTAGGAAATTATGTTTCACAGGTATCGTAGGTAATTTTTATCGTTCTTGCAGTTGGAAGTGCAGTTTTAATGTCACAAGAATACATTTATATAATTTGTAAAGAATCCAGTAGTAAAGTTGCTTTTTATATCCAGATTTTATTTGTGTGTAGATGCATTTATGGGATATGTACAAACAAATTGTACTTCGATAATTATACCACAAAAACATACAGGCAGACAGTAAGACAGACTGAAGCAAAACCACGTCTTGTGTTAGAAACATTTGCAAGTAGATCTCCTCACACCACATTCAGCCCTCTGAGCAGTTTACCCTTGAGTGAAGCAGTAATGAAGGCAAACGACTCACAGTAGCTGGGGCTTTCGCGAGTTGCGAAAAGTCTGCAGGAAGATGCATGAAAAACTGGCTTAGATGAATGAAGTCGGAAAAGGAAGTAACGAGAGGCAGAAGACGGCCTCTTCACTAAAGATTTAAACAGAATGTTCCATCAAACTGATGGAAATACGGGTTGTATATTCATTATATTTACAAATTTATCCATGAATGAACCCTTTATGAAAAGAGACTCACTGTCTGCGAGAAAAATTCTGAAACATTGTGTTCAACATGGACACCATTTGTCACGCGAACGATGCTCAAACGATAGTCAAGCTCCTTCAATGTACATTGTAGCATTTCAAGGTCAACTGTTGTAATATCAGTGAAATTCTGTCCTTCAAATCGTTGATATCGGATTTCGGTCCACACATGTTTTCTCGCATCCCCACGGGAAAAAAATTATTTACCTTCCTTGGTCAAAACAATTCCGGTCTTCTTGAACTATTTGTAACAGTCATTCGTCGATGGACTTGGTGGTAGAGGCTAGTGACACGTTCCTATGAAAAGTCTTTAGACCCAGAGATTCTGTAGCAGATGACTCTCAGAGAGCGTGTCTGTGACTTTTTAAAAAGATTTTATTCACGAGTAAAGGTGTAGAGATAATTTATAGACATTCTGTATATTTCATACCAATATACGGCGTCATAACTCAGAACAAAATACTTTTAAACCAAAATGCTTGAAATCGTGCAAGAAGGGGATTTTGATTTTGTTCCTGTTAAATATTTTATTTAACGGCGATTTCTCAAATGCATCAATTAACTCTTCATGAAGAACTCAGAAGGATTTGAAATGAAGCGATCTGGAGACCATAAGGAAAACATTAGTACAAGACCAGATATTTGCATGCTTTGTTCTTTGTTCTAAAAAAAATATTCGGATATTGTGCCGCTCTTCTTATAATCTCGTTGTCTTTATTAAAATATACTTCAAGGAATATACTCTGCATTGTAATTAGTTAGCCATACAATTAATATACCAATTTCACGTGTTGTTTCTTATATAGGTCTATGTGTGAAATTATGTCTGTACTCTGTGGAAAACATTGACTAGGCGTACGGAATTTAATAACAAATTACATTACTAAAGTCTTCTCGAGCTATCAGCCGTGTTAGATGGTTATTAATCGCCGACGTTTCGAGAACCACACAGTAAACAGCCTTGAAAATGAGGACAGAGATGGTCCTCGAAACGTGGGAGATTAATCAACATCTAACACGGCTGATAGCCCGAGAAGACTTTATTAATGAAAGCCGCCTTGAAAGTTTCACGTAATATTAAACAAATTAAATGTTTTTAGCCAAGAAGAAATTAAAATAAGGAGAGAAGTTTTGGCAATTAGTGTTCTCATTACCTATTAAAGCAGGAAAATAAAAGAAGGGCGAAATATGTAGCACGCAGAAGTGAATACAACAGGAAAGATAAACGTTAAGCGAATTAGGCTTAATGTGACGACAATACTGCAATTTTTGTATTTTACTTTTCGTGGATGGAGTTCAATGGAAGATTTCAGATTAGGGGGGGATGAACCACGTCGAATGTTGAAAGTTATCCAACGTGTGGACAAATATTGCAATTGCCATGTCCATGGTTAATATTCTTTTTTTTCTGAATGTGAATAATATTCAACTCGAAGATGGCAATTGCAATGCTTGCCGAAACGTAGAATAACTTTCAAAATTCTAAGAGGCCTTTGAAGAAAATCAGAAATTGTACAGTATTACAATTTATGTGTGGGAAATTAGGAGGTGAAGGTTACGTTAGATTCACAATAGATTCAAATGATGAAAATTTCCGCTTCACGGAAGTACGAGCTGCCGAACTGTGCGACTGTAAACTTTTCAAGCCTTCCTCAGTCTAACGAAGCTTCACAGTCTCTGCTTTTAATTATGCTCCCTGTAAAATGCA
Organism: Zootermopsis nevadensis; assembly: GCF_977971745.1. Taxonomy (NCBI): domain Eukaryota; kingdom Metazoa; phylum Arthropoda; class Insecta; order Blattodea; family Termopsidae; genus Zootermopsis; species Zootermopsis nevadensis. The sequence goes on along the minus strand of NW_028259153.1, from coordinate 4,065,327 downwards.
ATTTTTCAAGTTTAAGCTGTTTTACTGCATTCAGTTATCTTGTTTCGCTGTTAATTAATATTGCCATCCATCTTGGTGGACAACGCCCGCTAATTCTTCAAGTCGTAACTTGAGGCGTTAATACATCACGGGATAATGAAACGACCCGCGTTCCTAGAGCCCAGATAAATCCATGTCACTTTGGGAAAGCAAGAGATGTTGAGGCGTCTTAAGCAGTTGTTGCCTCAAAACATGTCCTGCTACCAAAATTCTTATAGATTTGTGTTCTAGAAGTACTAAGTTCGATACTGTGTAATCAAGTATGCTCTCTTGAAAAGGATTTCCAGTATATTCCTCAGTCCCTCCATTTAAACGCTGGGATTGGCTATGGACCCGTCTTTCCAAATAATTATCATCTTCAGGAATTAGACTTATTTATCTGTTCCCACCTCAACATAAATATCATGGAAATGATCTCTCCATCTTGTCATAGGTCTTCGTACTTTACGTTCTCTGTTCGGAAAGTACTTACAGAATGAAGATTTCTGTCTTCTGGGTTGTTGCGCCGTGTAGTCTGGTCGATGTTAACCAAAGTTTCAGAGGTCATACTGCCTCCGTCATCAGAGTATAAAGATTTCTGTCTTCTGGGTTGTTGCGCTGTGTAGTCTGGTCGATGTTAACCAACGTTTCAGAGGTCATACTGCCTCCGTCATCAGTGCGATGAATCATCGCCCTGATGATGGAGACAGCATGACCTCCGAAACGTTAGTAAACATCTACCATAGTACACGTCGCAAAAACCCAGAACACAGAAATATTCATACTTACCGCTGTGAAAATCTCAAATCTTACATACTCGTACTTACAGAATGTTAATAGGAATCCATCTTTCTTCATTTGTTAATTATTTAATTTCTGAGCATTTTTGACAACAATGCCCTTACGCTATACTTGAAGAAATAATGTTAAATAACTTAAGAAAAAATTGCTTGGCGGTTCAATATATTTAATTAATTTTGAAATAATTTATTGATGAGTGCAGATAATTACTCAATTTGCGTTTTCGTCATTTAGTTAAAACTAGACGACGCTAGGTTTATCATTGATTAGTGCGAAGAAGTTTCCTGTTAAGAATTAAGAACGTATGAATCCTATGATTTATCCTTAACTAAAAATGCCAACTCCGTGTCCTTATTGATTTTAACTTGATGGTAGATAGCTGCAGATTTCACGGTCGATATGTGCATGAAGCAGGGTTCCGAATGTATCCGCCATATTTCCACGAAATCTACATAGTCGCCATGTTTGTAAGAAACTAAATATTTTACAAGCGTACTCAACCGGCGTATCTTTCGGTTACACATCTACACATGGATTGAAGTATTCGCTCTCCTGTTAGCTCCTGACTGTAATCTTACACCCATGGTCCTACATGGCTTCTCTGGATTAATTTTGAAATGTCAGTTTAATTTATCTTATATCAAATATTTGCTAAGAAAGTTACACAAACTGATATCTTAGCTTACTTCGATAAACATGAATCAATGGAATTTTAACTTTTTTCGATAAACATTTACTACATTATTAACTAATTAAAATTGCTTATTGTGCTGAAACATTACGTCATACGTAGTTTAGTTTAATTTTCTTTCTTCATTTGGTAACAAGTTATATTTTCCAACACACTTCAGCTCTCTCAGTCCCATGTCTATAGCACCTAAATGCACACGCGTATATATAAGAACACGTCAAATATTTTGCATTTTGTTTATGTAGACTTGTGGTACCCCCACGGTGGTCTAGCGGTTAGATCGCTGGCCTTGTAATCCTGGGGGGTCTCGGGTTCGATTCCCGGCGGTGCCCGAATTTATAACTTGTGTTGGGCAAGGCCGTGGTCTAGGCAACACGGAGTTTTCCTCCGTGGCATCCCAACAATTACTCCATTCACACACAGAAGAAGGCAATGGCAAACCACTTCTGGATCATCTGCCAAGAACGTATATGAACAGGTCCCAGTCCGAGAAAAGGATGGAAGGATCCTATTCATATGGACCTGTCGTCAGACAGAACACTAAATAATAATAAGATGAGGTAGTCTAGAGGTTAGAACGCTGGCCTTGTAATCCTGGGAGTCTCGGGTTCGATTCCCGGCGGTGCCCGAATTTATAACTTGTGTTGAGCAAGGCCGTGGTCTAGGCAACACGGAGTTTTTCTCCGGGGGCTTCCCCGGTTTCTCCGTGGCATCCCAACAATTACTCCATTCACACACAGAAGAAGGCAATGGCAAACCACTTCTGGATCATCTGCCAAGAACGTATATGAACAGGTCGCAGTCCGAGAAAAGGATGGAAGGATCCCGTTGATATAGACAGAACACTAAATAAATATAATAATATAAATAAACTTGTGGTACAACACGTCTTGCTGGCATTGTTATTCGCTGTGGGCAACAGCTGGTGTTCCTAATAATGCTCTGCGTTCATTCCGGCCAGGAAATATAGTAGAGACCTGAAATGGCGCCATGAGCCCCATTCAGACAGCGCGAAGCCCAATTACTGGCTCCAGATAAATGGCCGCTTAGAGACTATCTCTTTAAGTTACCAAGAACAGGTCTTGATGCCTTGCCTGGCCTACCCTGAACAGAAATGGTACAAGCGGGAAAACAATTATTCACTTTCTTAACGTTTTTTTTTTTTTACTTACAGAAATATCTTGTCCAAAATTGTTCAAAAGTATTCAGTTTTAATATCTTGTAATCTGTAGACGTTTGTATATATACATGTGTTTGCTCACGCACATCTTGTGGGGTGAAAATTAAAAAGAATTAAAACTTATCATAGGTCAATGAATATCGGCGGTGTAATTAATTTCCCTTTTTATTTAGGAATGTTTTATTAAATATTTTGTCATTGTCTGGGGCAACTTATCACGTTCTACGCTACCTACAGTTTCTTCATATTGGTGAAATGACCTAAAAGACAACCTGTTCCTCTCACTACGAAGTCAAAGTATCAGAATGGCTACCTCTGCATTAGCTACTTCGAATCTTCCCTTCATCTCTCCGAGCTGATAAGAAGTAACACAAGTTAAGTTTCATTTACTCGTATGTTATTCTGCAAGATGTCTAATTCGGAAACTCAGGGTTCCTTACTCGAATATGGAAAGGTTATCTAAGTTTCGAAGACAGTTATCATGGCAGAACTTTGCACCGTAATTTGTATTTGCTACACAAAAATGTAGTTTGGTAGCAATTGTAAAATTTCTACTGTTATAAATTTCAGACAAACCTAATTTTATCATCTTTGTTATTAAATTAATTATTCGGTTTTGTCTGTCTAATCACAATTATATTTAAAATTTAAAATTTACAAATAAGATAATTAAATTATCATTTTATGTTCCACATCGAATAATCGATTTACATTTGGAACATTTTTTACAACATGTTTCGGTTTCATCGAACCATCTTTAGGTGTAAAATTATATCAATAAACTTAAAACTCAACTACAATTTCTGTTGTGTAGCTTTTTGGTGAAAATAATATGGATATGAGCATCACCAAAAAGCTACACAACAGAAATTTTAGTTGAGTTTTAAGTTTATTGATATAATTTTACACCTGAAGATGGTTCGATGAAACCGAAACATTTAAAACATGTTCCAAATGTAAATCGATTATTCGATGTGGAACATAAAATGATAATTTAATTATCTTATTTGTAAATTTTAAATTTTAAATATAATTGTGATTAGACGGACAAAATCGAATAATTAATTTAATATTTGATTCACAATATGACGCAATTATACTATCTTTGTTATTAGTGTCAATTTTCAGCAACTGCGGAGGTAGAAATTTTTCGCTACGTCACTGTATTCAGATTAGCTTCGTGTCCAGTGTGTGCCGAATTCTGCGGTCGGGGCTCGAAGATGGCCTCTTAGTTCCATTAACAGCCATGATAAGAATGTGTGAAGCTTTATCTCCTAATACCCCACGTATAATCATGGCGTGATTAAGAACTAGTAATGATAATGAACCCTATGACAAAGGTAAAATCACTGAAAGGGACAGAGACCAAGTGTTCACAAAGCCGCCGATCTCACTCAGCGCCGGATGTAAGTGGGCCTTAATTTGAAGCCATTCTCTAACTCCTGAATGTTAGATACAATGACGCTTGTGTGTTTTCTTGGTGTGGGTACAAGGCGCATGCGCAAACCATAATTAAATTCAGTTAACTATTTATTTACGCGCTGACATGTAGCCCAAAGGCTAATTTACAAAGTAAGCATGAGTTAAAATTTGAAAGACGAGAAGAAACAGGGAAAACAAATACCCATAAAAACATAAAATATATTTATTTATTTTTATTTATTTATTTTTTATTTGTTTATTTTTATTTATAATTATATTTAAGCTTATATAATTTTATACACCTGAAGTTGGTTCTTTTAGAACTGAAACATGTCGTGTAAAAAAGTGATGATCTAATGTAAATCGAACATTTCGATAGAGAACATCATTTAATATATTTTAAATATTTAAATGTTAATTATAGTAATATTTTAATATTTAATAGGAATTTTATTGTGATTAGACTGACAAGATTTAAACAAATATATATTTATCACAATATGACGCAACTTTATCATCTCATAAAAAATATTATATTATGTTTTGTTCTTTTCCCCAATTGCATCTGTTAATTTTAACCTGCGATAAGTCATCTCGCAGCAACAAATTCTCATCCACTTTTAAGAAAGTTTTCCTTTAATGTCTTCGAAAGCAGTTCTCTCGTCTCTGTGTGATTGACCCGTGGATGTAGGATAACTTTTTCACTGTAGTCGATTCAATAATACAGCTGTCACGCTCAGGCCGGTGTGCACACAGAAACAAACACTTCTTAAATATAACGACAATCTGGCCTATCCACCATAGCTACTACTTCTGTGTCTCACGATCATTTTTCCATCGTGACGATATGGTTCCTTCCGATTTAAATCATACTTACACATATAAGTAACATACAGAGAGAATCAAAAGTGTGTTTACAAAATTTGTGTGCGTGTTCCTGAATCAAAAATTAGAAAAAAATATTCCTATGAACATGTGGTCGTAAATGCTCCATTTTCCACACATGCCCGAGCACGACGTACACACCAGGGTTTCCTCGAATCATCTGACATGCATTCTGCGTACGTTCCCAGAGGTCGTCGTCATTGTTCGTGGGTGTTGCATAAATGGACTCCAAGTGACCCCACAGATAAAAGTCCAATGGAGTCAAGTCCGGTGACCTCGGTGGCCATGCTACTGGGCCACCACACCCAATCCATCGCCGAGGGTACTGTTCATTGAGATGATCTCTGACGCGACGGGAGAAGTGTGCTGGGGCTCCGTAGTGCATAAACCACATTTGTCTTCTTGTATTCAGTGGTACATCTTCAAGGAGACGCGGCAAGTGTCTTCTTAAGAATCGCCGATATGGAGGTCCTCTTAGACGCGATGGAAGAATGTGTGGACCAATGTGTATATCACAAACAATTCTTGTCCAAATTGAAAATCTTTGCTGGAAGCTGGATTCACTTTGAAATAAAGTCAATTCATTTAAACTTATTTTGGGCTATTATTTCGAAATTGAAACAATTGCGACCCCATGTTCATAGGAACATTTCTTCTTATTTTTTATCCTGGAACACGCACACGAAATTCGTAATCATACTTTTGACTCACCCTGTATAGTGTTAGCGTATAATCGATCTGACCACTATAAATCACTAACTGAAGAGGCCTCTCTTCTTCTTGATGATGTTAGCAGCAAGTATATTTGCATTATCTGTACACTTCCTTTCACCTTTCTTTGCTATGAAGGAGATATAATTCACACGAAACAGTGAAACGTAATTATTGTGTTAATATTTTGAACAAAAATATTTATTTAAGATTGTTAAACAGCAGAGCATTAACACGTATACAAGTTCTTTGACACTGACTGTAGAGTTAATGTCTTGTTAGACGCGTTGAACTGATAATATTTTGGAAGGAACGGTACGTGGCATGTTTTACGAAATATGTTCTGGTATTTTTTCAGATGAACTGAGGAAAAGGCATGTTAATATTGAGCCATGATACCAGTCAGAAACTACTGAATATAAAGTCATATGCCTTAACCCTCAGCCTTTTCGATGGACAGGTGTAGAAATCTTCATAAATGAATGTTTCAGTTTTAAGCTATTTAGAAACTTGCTCCGTGTTCTTGTTCTGAGTTCAGACAAAGCTGTAGTTGGGGAACTTTGAACTAAGTTTGCATTAACTTCGCTTTATCATGGTCAACTTCTTGAGACTTTGTTTAAAGGACTCACCCTTGAACATTGTTAGGAATTAAAGATATCCGGAGGCCTAGAATAAGGAACATCCATCAGCTTGAAACATTGATTGGTTCCAAGGGACGAATGATTTATGCAAAGATTCATGGTCTTTAAGAATTCAGAACATCCGCCAGAGTCCGCTGTGTCTTAAGTCTGAATTGTGTTCGCTGTGAATGGTGGACAACAGTGAGGGCAATTTTTAGAAACCAGACACAACATTTCCCAACAAAACTTAAAATATGCAAATCAATCATTTGTATGTGTTTTTTTTATTAATTAGTGTTCTGTCTGACGACAGGTCCATATGAACAGGATCCTTTCATCCTTTTCTCGGACTGGGACCTGTTCATATACGTTCTTGGCAGATGATCCAGAAGTGGTTTGCCATTGCCTTCTTCTGTGTGTGAATGGAGTAATTGTTGAGATGCCACGGAGAAACCGAGGAAAACTCCGTGTTGCCTAGACCACGGCCTTGCCCAACTCAACACAAGTTATAAATTCGGGCACCGCCGGGAATCGAACCCGAGACCCCAGGATTACAAGGCCAGCGTTCTAACAGCTAGACCACCGTAAGTAGAATAATTGTAACAAAAGCTAGTACAATAATTCCAGGGGGCAAACAAATAAACACGGGTTAAACCAGTGGTAAAATACGGCATTTACCTGCAGGGACTGAGGAGAACCACGAAAAATTCTTCCGGGCCGAAATTCGAACCCGAGACATCCAGAATACGATGAAAAAAATGTTAATGGTTTCTGTAGGTCAGTGTTTGGGATATTCTATTACAGTTGGGGAAATACAATTACTACGTTAGCGAGAAAATACCTTAAATTCTCCTGGAAATTAGGCCAGGAGATGGGGTCAGAGAGTCGTCACTAGTAGTCCAGGAGAATGTGCCCTGTAGTCGTCAGAAGGACGGTATATCCAGATGACCCATAAAGTCCAAACCCGGAAAGAAGAATCATTCATGAACCTTAGCTTTCTTTGTAGCAACCAGAGTCAACACTTTAAACTCGATCGGCAGTTTGAAGCCGTATTATAGTTGACTGAACTGATAGTGTAGCAGATTGTCTTAGGTCAACTGCGGTGAATTGTATTGTAAAGAGAATGCAACACAGATGAGTAGGTTAGATGTCAGGAGGCCGCTAGTTATCGGCGGAGTTCTCCATTAGCATTGTAAATATGCGTTGTATATAATACAGTGAGTTTCTTAGACTTAAGTGTTACGGCCAGACCGTATACATCATTTCAGACCGGAGATCTATGAAGTATACATTGAACCCCATTATCTGAAGATCGCAGAGTAGACGTAACCAGATAGAATTTTCTAAACCACTACTGTTCTAACCTACTGGGACAGGGATCGGATAGGTTTAGGCCGTTCCACGTGACATTTAGTGGTGGGGATTATTCTTGCGAGTAATGGTAAACAGATAGTTGATGGCACAAGCAATTTAACATCTGTTACAGGAATAACTTAAAAACTTTAACATCTGCAAAATAGTCTGGTTCTGAAATGGCCTTGTTTTTGTATTAGTACAAACGTTATTCTACAATCAGAATTTAAGCAAATTTTTATTTTATGAAATGAAGAAAGGTCCTTAAGGCAGCTAAATTCCGATGCAATTTAATCTCTTTATCCGTTCTCTCCCAATTCAAAGACGCCTTCATTCATCACCACCTTAAAGTTAATCGCTGTCCATTTACCAAGTTGTTAAACTGAGGCACTTCAACGAAAAAGAGGCAACAGCGAGCAGCATAATCTGCGTAGGGATTCACAACGCAGAGCTCATTAATACTCTTCTGCCTCGAGACCACAGTGGTCAGACGAGTGAGCTTAAAATGTGAGAAAGTTCATTAGGTTGACCTCCGAGGTCACCGGAGACGTATGAGCATAATGTGAGGTCGGGGAGGGTCATCTCAAATGATTCTGAAACGGCTGAAAGTGATGGATCTGCCCTCCGGCTAGATAAATCCGGGGAAACGATGCGTCATTACGCCGCTAGAAGGAACTGCAGGTTGCAACGTTACAGGGGCCAAAGCAGCTCGGGAAGGGAGGGGCATTATTAGACAAATAATAATAATAATATCGAAATTTGTTTGAAGTGAAAGTTTTGAATCTTAATGAGATCTGTGTAATTGATTACCAAAACTGTTTTATTTGGAAGGTGCTAGATTCAAAACTGGGAAAGGTTGAGCAACTTCTGGAAAGATCGATCAATCGAAACGAGTTTTATTTGGTGTACGATTTATATTATTTGAAGGACAAGAAACAAATTGTTTTCTTTGGATAATTTTTAGTGTTTATATCTAATATCACATTCAAAAGATCTTATATACAGATCTTGACTGTTATAACCAGCTATTCTGTTTGAAGCTTTTATGGTTTTTCTCATTCATTCCTGGTAATTTCTGAGACAATATCTTGAAATAAATCAGGTCCTCTTCGTTTTTAAAATATATTCCACGGTTATTCTATTGTCCAATGCAACATTACCAATGCTACTGTAAATGCGTCGTTATATGAACAGTTCTTCCTTTTATTTGGACCCTGAATACTTTTCGACGTAAAATTTTAACAGCTTAAAGACTTCACATTTCGAAATATTCCATCTTCTTTTTTATCTGAACGATGAGACGTGAGTATTATCGGCAAGTTTCAGCTTGACGATTGCTATCAGACCACGCTGCAGGGGCATTGAAGCCAAGTTCACAAGTGGAGCCACTGATATGACAGAGGCGCCCATCATTGCATGCTGTTTCTATAAGCAGTATGCATATATCGCGTATCGCCTGTTGCTTGTAGCTTTCGTGTTATTTTACCTTACAATCTGTGGTTTCCTAGACCGTTAATATTCAAAACTTTTTCCATCAATTTTCAATCCTTCCTCCCACTTGCAAATTTTTCTCTGTTACATGTACATTAACTGACATTATTCCGTAAGTTTCACTGGTTTTAACGTTTTAGCTAGAAAAAGTCAAATTTGACTTCTTTGTAGTTCTTTGATGCATTTTATAAAATTTGCAGTCCTGCCAAACTCTTCGCAATTTTATCACTAAGACTACTCGAAAGACGATGAAAATTAACTGCATGTAAATTAGGCAATGCTTATATTGTTTAAATACCACACATTTTTATGGCTTCCGACATCATTTTTGAGATGATCGGAAGTTCGCTTTGTTGTCCGACTTTCTGTCGTGTGAACAGTTTCATCTTGTGAACCACCTTTAGGCGTGCGAGAAAAGAAATTGTTCGGAACAATATTTTAGTCATCGCGTATGGGGATGGAAAGTCCGTATTTGACAAATGTGATTGTCTTAGACTGGATACAGTTCTCTTTTATGATTGACGATATGTAAGATGACTTTTTGATGACGCATTCAACGGTGCGAAGAGATGCCGTAATATCTTGGGTTCGGAAGTGATGTGCTAGTTTTCAAAATCACAGCAAAAGACTTCTCGAGTCACATTTATTGCACATTTTCGAAATATTGTTGATGATGAATGTTGAAAAATACAACCTTTATGTATGAGAATAATATGAGTCGTAGTTTGAATCTTGAAGTGTTTATTCCAACTGCACTGACTACGTATATGGAATCGAACGGCAGAATGGTTGTGAATATTAAAGTGGAAGGGATGTGAAAGGAAACGCTGTTTCCTGTTTTAATTTCTATATGGGTATTTGCACAGAGCAACTGAGGAGCACAACGGAAAACCTTAGTCAACATAGTCAGTTTGGGGTCGGAGACTAAAATCCTACCGAATAGGAAACAGCAGTGTTATCCAGTCTCAGAGCTTAGCCCACGGATAAACTAGTTGTATCAGGTGGAATAGAAAATGAAACTGAAATATTCGTGAAAATTATCACAATTATTGCATCATATTATAAAAGAAACGCATAGTCGAATTGGTTTCTATGACGCTAATGAATTTTCATGTTCCATGCTGACAACATGAGCGAAGATCAGTTTATAAAAATAAATGTACTCAATGTAAATTTGTTTAAGTTACGCACTTCTTCAGAGAGAAAATGTACTGAAATGGACACCTCAATGGCAAAACATTACGTAAGGAATTTATTGTGAAACATGAACACTAATGTATTAACAGATAAAGAACATTAACTACAAATGAATGGCTGAAAACATTCTATAAATTTAATGACAAATTATATTGATATGAGGTCTAAACGGGGGCATGAAACATAATGGATATGACATAACTTGCATTACCTAGTAAACTTATACTGCTGTAACATATGTACACATTCCCATGAACAAGACCTGTATATTAATTTAAATTGAATTAAATTTTATTTGGTTTATTGGATTTAAAAAGAAAATTAAAACCAATCAAAAGAAAGAAGTATAAAGAAACCAAATTGTCACGAAAAGCAAGTAATCGATATTTGTTTAAATCTTGTAAGTCAAATTACAATAAAATTCCTATTAAATATTAAAATATTACTAAAATTAACATTTAAATATTTAAAATGATGTTCTCTATCGAAATGTTCGATTTACATTAGAACATCACTTTCTTACACGACATGTTTCAGTTCTAAAAGAACCATCTTCAGGTGTATAAAATTATATAAACTTAAATATAATTTCTTATATGCAACTTTTAGTCAGATGTTTATTAGATTTCAAATGATGTTTTCTTCCAGATTTTATTGTATTTTTTAATATCGTATTCGAAGTTGTTCTGTATATGTACGTCGTGCTTAACATGATTTTGTGTGGGTGAACGTTTTTTTGTTGTTTTTTGTGTCATCCAGAAATGAAGTTGTGGAGGAGTTATGTCCGTCTGGAAGTATTGCCGTGTTTGTATTTAATAGGAATTTGATTGTGATTTGACTGACAAGATTTAAACAAATATATATTTATCACAATATGACGCAACTTTATCATCTCAAGTAATAGAGTAAAATAATATCTACACACAATAGGCAAAATCAGATGCCACAGAATACCATGTAAAATGTGTCAACATGAGATCTGTGCGGTACGGACAAAGACTTAAAGACATGTTGAATGTAAAGTAGATGTCGGTAAGAATAAAGAATCTTTGTTGGAAATATCGAATTTTTTTAAAAATAGGATCGACAACGCAGACGCATTTAGCTGAGGAAAAGACCTTGATGTCGGCTTCAATTATCGTAGTAGGTATATATATAGACTAATAGAATCCGATATGAAACAGTAATTAATTTTGTTTTTAAAATCTTTAATCAGGACTAGGTCATCCAGATTCTGTAGCCTGGTACAGAACGATGAGAGATTTAATCTAGTTAATGTGCTTTCATAATTATTGCCACAGGAGAAACCAAGATGTCTGCTATAGCCTAAGGCTGCGTAATTTATTTGAAGGCTTTGGAGTGTAAGCGAATCGGTCGATGTAGTTGACATCTTTGGCTATAGAAGCGTACTGAATTTGAACCGCTCTTGGCTGACGTACAAAATAGCATTAGAGAAACCAGACTTGATGACGTAACGAATCAAGCCTAGTATTTTTAAAATAAGGGAAAATTTGTAGCCAGTCTATATAATGAGATGTAATACAGCTTACAGTCTCACGAAGGTATTTTACACATTTGGAAAGTACGAGGTGCGATCGGAAAGTTTCAAGACTGGGCGTATAAAAACCCGTACACTTATCTCAGGTATTAAATTCATCCATCACCCTCGAAGTAGTTCCCCTGGGAGTGAACACAACGATCCCAGCGCCGCTGCCAAGCCTGGAAGCATCCCTGGAAATCTTTCTTTGTCAGCCTGTCAAGCACCATCTGCGATTCTGCCTGAATCTCTTGCCAAAGACTCGCCAAAACGGCTGACTTACAGAATTTGCTAAGACCACACACATTCGACTGGCGTGAGAGAATTTTATTTCCCTGAAAACGTGTTCCTAATAAGAACAAAAAAATTAAGTTATAAACTTTAGGCTCGCTAATAATAATCCTTATAATCTTATATTTTAACTCTTTTAATACATTTCTTGCCTTGTTTCCATTTATTATTTTAATATAACAACTTTTATCTTATTTAATGATGCGTTTCTAGCAGAGGAGTTTCATATCGACGAATGGTTGTCGTCTATGTTAAAGCAGTACCACAGAATTCTTCTGGATAGGCTGAAAAATTCTACGAAAAATCTGATCCTTCATAGCATTCGAAAATGTTCCCTCGCGTTTAAAGCTTGCAGAGTGAACAGTTCAACACATAAAAATTCATAGCATGTGTAACATGTATATATGCTACTAACAAACTGCAGGCTTTTTCGGGACACTGTTTAAAATGTTTAGAATTTAACCATTGGTTTTATTGGTCATCTGTTTGTGGGACAGTGGCATTTTGTTACAGTGGGTAACGCCATCACAGTAGCCACAGCAGAATTAACAATACAGAGATCAGCCAAGCGTTCAACGTTTTCAGTTATACCTGACCCAACATAATACGAAAAAAAAAAAAGGAACCAGAGAACAAAAATGCTATTGAACATGCATTAATTATTGGATTGGCCCTCCATCTCTTCGGCAGGTATCGAACCGCACCAGTATTCCCATCCATTTCGATTACACGTCTGTTGTTGTACGTCGGAAAAGGTTGCCAACATGATGTTGCAACCGAGTTTTCAATGCGACACTGAACACGGTTTAGTAAGTGTCATATGATGAATGTTTGAGAGCAATAGAAGAGCAGTCGATACAAATGAAACGGGTTTTTCCCCGTATTAGTCAGCATACTGTTGTAATGAATCGAATGGTAATTATCATCATATTACAAGACATCCACTGAACAGTTTTAGAACAGGAAACTTGGGTGTCATGCGATTTTTCGTAATATGCAGTGACAGATGCTACAAACTAATGATCAAATTACACTGTTACACAGCAATCGTTATCCTAAAGAAATATTTAAATTTAAAACAAACACGGCAATACTTCCAGACGGACGAACCTCCTCCACAAGATCATATTAAGCACGACATACATTACGAAACGACCTTGAATGCGATATTAAAATACAATAGGTCTTGAAGAAGAAAACTTTCTGATATTTGATGGACATCTGACGAAGCATTGCACATAGGATATTACATTTGAATTTATATCGATTATACACCTGAAGATGGTTCATTGAAAACCGAAACATGTCGTGAAAAAGATGATGTTCTAATTGTAAATCAAACATTTCGATAGAAAGAGCATCATTTTAATATGTTTTAAATATTTAAATGTTAATTGTAATATTTTAATATTTAATAATAATATTTTATTGTGATTAGACTGATAAAATTGAACAAGTTTAAAACATATTTAAAATTGCAAAGATTGCAGTGCTATTTTAAATATGTTTTAAATTTGACTATGTAACGGCTTAGAAATTTAAATGTTAGTCATCAGGCACGACGCGACCCGCTCAAAGCGAAGAAATAGTTAGAAATCAATATAAATTTATAAAACTAGCAGACTGAATTAGAAGTACCCCTTTGAGATTCTGGTTATAGAATAAAAGCAAAATAAAGTTAAGTACGGGTCTCTGATGTGCCTCAGTTGGAACCGATGTTGATGTTTACTGTACAAGTGATGAATTAATACAGGCATATAGTAATTATTATATTCTATATTTCATAATGCGTGTGCGCTAGAACAATTAGATTATTTTATGTACTTACGATTATTGCTATATATAGGAAACTCGATGATTTTTCGCATTTATATTAATCTATGAGTAACCCAAATTTATTATGTGCAGATGTAAAATTTCAGAAATTTTTTAATCCTGGGGAGAAATGAGAAACGTAAAAAGTAAAGTAGGAAATAAATGGAGGAAAACCTTGAAATACTGGGAAGAAATAAAAAAAGACGTTCCCAGGAATAAAAATGTAAAACTACTTGGAAACTTGAAGGATATACTGCTTCAAAGAATTTATACTTTTAGAACAGTTATTATTATTATTATTATTCAGTGTTCTGTCTTACGACAGGTTCATTGCTCTGCCCAAAAAGAGCTCTCCAGTTTTCCCTATTCTCAGCTTCTCACTTTAATTCCTGGAACGTCATCTTCTTTCCTTTCGTAATTTTAGTAAATGAAATTTTGACGTCGTGTGGTGTATATGTTTAAATTGAGGACCTAGAATCTTAAACTCACAAACCAGCTTCTACCTTAAAGGTCAGCCATTTCACAGGAAATTAAGGTAGCCTGCGTATTTTTGCCAACAAAAAGACTGACTAAACTGGCAGCGCTAAGCTTAAACAGCACGAGCTTAATTAATATAAAATTTTGGTATCTCGTTAAAGTAAAAATCCATATAATTCACTATGTTCCAATTTCTTCCTCTCTATTTCTTCCCTTCAGAAATTCCGTTATCTTTCATCTCTGTTTCATGTGTGTTGATGTAGACATTTTCATTTGTCCTTTTGTACCAATATCGATATTTATGTCTCATCAACTGTGATACAAGACCCACGGTTAATGTTCATAAATTGGAAACTAAAATTTAAACCTTCTTTATTAAATCTAACAACAGCACGTCAATTTACAGATGCTAGTGTCAGAGGAGTTATTATCGTAAAAAACATAATTGTGAATATATTTATTATATTTTGATGACCTCGAATGAAATTATAACATTACTGTGCTTAAATAATTTTGTAGCCCAACTCAATGGCTGCAAAATTTTAAGACTTTGCAGCTTGGATAATGGGATCCCAGGTTCCAATCTCACTCAGATCATAGATGCTTGTCCTCGACTTCCTGTGTTTTGCTGTCCTCTGTAAGTATAGGCTTTAAAACAGGCTGAGCATTGATTAAAAATTTTGACAACCGATTCTGAAATATAATAAGCTACAACGGATAATCCGTAAGAGTTAATGAAGATGAAACATTGCGAAATGTGTCAATTAAGTAAAGAGAAAAGTATCTTGTGAGAATGGATTTTGTTTCGAAATTATTGTATTATTTAATGCGTTTCTTGTTGGAGCTTTCTGTAGCCGCCAGAAAAGTGAATCCCCTCCCCGGCTACTTTTGAGTGGTAGAAGGCGTTCGAGCTGTTGGAGTTAATGGATTTGCTTGTGTGAGAAATGTCGACCTCAGTCAATCTGTGGCAGGCTAGAGTTGAAACCCCGTTTTAAATTACAGATCGAGTAATCTGTTACCTCCTTCACATGCAAGGATGCGACCACAGGACCCGATATGTTTGGGTGGGGTATGGAATATGTCTCATATAGCAGAGAGAGTATTGTATCGTATGGCAGGAGTAGAAAATTTAGCCGGTGATTTGTGGAGATTGGAGTTGGTTGAAGCGGTCTCCATGAGAAGTCTTAGTTTGTTCAAAAATTACACTGATCTTAAGGTTCAAAAATTATCATTATCGCGTTCACAACAGCCCACCACCGGTATCTATCCTGAGTTTGTCAGACTGTACAGCATATCATTTAATAATACGCTATTTTCCACGGTGGAATTCTTAAACTCACCAAATATCCAAATTAGGAGATGGCTCCTTGTAAGTCATTTTCGACTGCTCATTCAACAAATTCTATGTTACCATTCATGTGTTCAGTCTTCTTCTCCATTCGCAACAAGAGGACAAGCCATGTGGACGTACATATACTGCGAAAAACCGCGATTAAATGTATGGTCTGATGTTTGTTGGAACTGTAGGAGTTACAGTAATGATAAAAAGTGTTTCAAGAAAGCTTAAGTACCGAGGATTATTTATGATTAAATGATTTTAAGATATTCTTGTTGAAATACATGTTTCTGTTAGCGTCATTTAACTTGGCGCCTTAAATAAGCGATAACGGAGGAAGGTTAGCATGGCATACTTTGCGAATGTCATAATCAATTATACTTTCCAGCATAACAATTGTTCGTGGTACGCACGACATTAGCAGTGTTCACGTACAACAGCGAAAGCCCAAACCGATGCTCAGAATGTTAGGTTAGGTTAGGTTAGGTTAGGTTAGGTTAGGTTAGGTTGGGTTAGGTTAGGTTGGGTTAGGTTGGATAAGGTTAGGTTAGGTTGGGTTAGGTTAGGTTAGGTTGGGTTAGGTTGGATAAGGTTAGGTTAGGTTAGGTTGGGTTAGGTTAGGTTAGGTTAGGTTAGGTTGGGTTAGGTTAGGTTAGGTTAGGTTGGGTTAGGTTAGGTTAGGTTAGGTTAGGTTAGGTTAGGTTGGGTTGGTGACCATGCCGTCCCGTTGCATAAACCTAACCGTAACGGGCCGGTCCAAAATAAGTACGCCAAGTAAACTGACGCCAGCAATATTCTACAGTTAATGGACTGAGTCCAAGTGTTTACCAGAACATGCTGTTCATGTGAATGCAGCGTTTGAATATAATTCTTTGTTCAAAACTCCTTTCTAGCTGTCCCCCCCCACTGAGTACTGGTACGTTCATAAATATGCATGCATAAAACTATAATCCAGCACTAAATTTACCGCTGTTACTATTCTATTGTTTTCCTTGTCACTTGTTGAATACAGTGTTTGAGGCAAGTATTAATACAGATAATGTGCCAAATACTAACTTTGTTTGAGAACAGGGACCTTTGGAAAGTACATCAGTTCCACGATTCACGAACTTCTGATGTACAATTTTTCCACTACAATGATCCATATAAATTTATATCTATTGTAAAATTTACGGAAATTGTTTTTGATAAAACAAGGGTCTAGCGTCCGTAGATAAACTCACTGAACTAATAAAAACACCTTCACTTCTGTGAATAAAATTCGTAACGTTGACATTAATTATTAAATACAATTATATTTGTGTTTTTAATTTATTATTTTTGGTTATTAACGTACATAAATCGTGGCTCTCTTGCAGACAAATGATAATTTTATTTATAAAAGTTCTGATGATTTTGCTGTGACTACAATGACTGCTGTACAATATAAACATTTGATTTGGCAGTTCATTAGCGCTTTACGTCTTTAAATATATAATAATTTACGTAAGAGAGTAACACTTTTCTTATTTTTATGACTGTATAACATTATAACATACGTTGAAAAAATATTAGGTGATTTTTCTGGGAGTCGAGGACCAATCAGAATTCTTACATTGAAATAATGAGAATTTTATATTCGATTTACAAATTTTCACCTCACGAACAGTTTCCATCAATGAATTATACTTTGCTTAATCGAGGGTTGGGTGTATTTGAAATTTAAAGAGGGGGAGAGAGAGAGAGAGAGGCAGGAAGTAACGGAATTTTGAAAAAGGCTACGTAATGAGAGCCTTCATAATCTGTACTTGTCACCAGATATTTATACCTTGATAAAAAAAAAGGGAAGATGAGATGGGTGAGGTATGTAGTATGCATTAATTTGCCTAAGTGACGGCTATGTTATCATATTGTGCGTATGTAATTTAATAACGAACAAATAATACTTACAGTACGCATTTTACTTAATTTTATCAGTGTCTTTTCCAAAATTATGCAGTTGTTTATAAATGCACATGCGGGAAGATGGCTGAATTCTTTTTACGAATTAGTTTTGAGATTAAAATAAGGCACCGAGTTCAGCGGCGAACTGGCAAAATGAAACGGAATATGAAACATTAAAAAGTTACTACTTCTGTTTGCCCAATAATTTAGTACCTTAGACCGTCTATGAATGAACAGAGATTTTTATCATCATAGTTTGAAGCTCAGAATAAAATGCGATGACTTCCATGCAGTGTCTCCGGAGTGGTAATTCGGTTATTGTAGTAAGAAACACAATTATTATCCCGTATGAGTACAAAAGTTTTACAAATATAAATATATTCATGACTTAAAACTCAGACAATGCCAGTGTGAATCATATTTTGAATTATGAATACAATTATATACGTTAATGGAGGGTCAGTATTATATGGGAATCCCAGTGGGTTTATTTCTCTGGTACGACTATAATTGTGAAAGTATCCCATACCTTCCCCATTCCAACAAATGCGTGTAGTCTGCCGTATGTAGTCCATGATTAATGTAGGCACAAATATTAGTGGACGCTACTGAAAGCAGCTCAGGGCACAATATCATTTTATTTTATGTTCTTCGTGAGATTCCATTAAAATTGCATTCGAACTAGATCTGAATTACTTTGAACAAAAAGTATGCATTGTTATTAAAACAGAGCAAAATATATTTTGTGCATCATTAATACAGCTGTACCCTACTTTAATTGAAAATAAGGCCGGCATGAAAATTGAAATAAAATACCAGAATATTAAATACCAGATTGCTTATAAGACAAGGCTTTTTGGTTATAGGAGAATTTATTTTGGCACTGATATTACTTATCCGAATTAAAGTCTTAAATGAGCTAGGTATTTTACTGAGTAAATATTATCTGACGTTCAAAAATTATGGATAAAAATATTGTAAAACATATTTGAAGTAATGGTGTCACTATAGAGAGTATTTAAGCTAATTTAATCACAGTTTTCCACGCCCCATCCATCTTTACCCTACTCTATCGTTTATAAGATTATTTACGTCACTCCATTTTAGCCATTGTTTATTAAAACAATTATGTCATCCGCTGCCATCTTCAGGAAAATAGACGCTGTTCTCACAGTTTAATTCCATTATTTGAAACACAAGTGTAAGTGTCAATCATTTGAACTTCGCCATTTTCTGTCTCATATCGTCATTGATTGCAGCAATATTTTGATTACTATTCATTTAATTCTGATATTTTCTCTTTCTTAGAGAGTCTTTGTCTGAGCAATGGAGGAGACGGTGTTGTGAGGATAATATCGAGCGGTATCTATGGGAGATAGGAGTTGAAGTAGACTGGATTTTGTTGGCCCAGGACAGGGTCCGGTGGAGGGCTTTGCTTAATTCGGTGATGAACCTTCGTGTTCCGTGAACCATCTGGTTGGTTGGGTCCATTATTTGGGAAGCCTGAGGGGAAGAGACCTCTGGGGAGACCTAGACGTAGATGGGAGGATAATGTCAGGCGGGATCTATGGGAGATAGGAGTTGAAGGAGACTGGATTTTGTTGGCACAGGACAGGGTCCGGTGGAGGGCTTTGGTTAGTTCGGTGATGAACCTTCGGGTTCCGTAAGCCATCTGGTTGGTTGGGTCCACTATTTGGGAAGCCTGAGGGGAAGGGACCTCTGGGGAGACCTAGACGTAGATGGGAGGATAATCTCTGGCGGGATCTATGGGAGATAGGAGTTGAAGGAGACTGGATTTTGTTGGCACAGGACAGGGTCCGGTGGAGGGCTTTGGTTAGTTCGGTGATGAACCTTCGGGTTCCGTTAGCCATCTGGTTGGTTGGGTCCACTATTTGGGAAGCCTGAGGGGAAGGGACCTCTGGGGAGACCTAGACGTAGATGGGAGGATAATCTCTGGCGGGATCTATGGGAGATAGGAGTTGAAGGAGAGTGGATTTTACTGGCCCAGGACAGGGTCCGGTGGAGGGCTTTGGTTAATTCGGTGATAAACTTTCGTGTTCCGTAAACCATCTAGTTAGTTAGTTGTGCACGCTTTGACTGTGAAGTGAAAAAATTCCCGTCACTATCGGAAATGAATTTCCGTGGTCCAGCCCCCGCAAAGTGACTTTTCTGACTCAAGATATCTGGGTTCGAAATTGTAAACGGACTGCTTAATACTTGCTACTTTTACTGAAAATCAGATTAACGGTAAAGGAAAAGACAAATTTGCTCCTAAATACAACGTGTGTGTGTGTGTGGGGGGGAACTGGTAGTATAGCTCCACGCATTCTTTGCTTATTCTCCACAGTAGATGGAGTTAAGCGGTTAGCTTCATTCTCCGGCCGCTTTATCTCGAGCAAAGAACCGCGGTACTCACTGCAGTTAGATTCGAGGTTGGGTGGATTCCAGAGCCCGTCGTAACGTTGTGGCGAAGAGTGGAACCCTGTTCGACCACACTAGCCCACGAACTAATATTCAATAGAGGCAGAATATTTTCTTATAACTCTCAACCAACTTTTAACGTGTACTGTCTATATTGAAGTGTGCGTGATAATTCAACGAGTCAAGAACTGTGTTCTTTTATGCAACTGTAAATTACTTAAACTCCTTCAAGAAGTCCATATTTTCACTCTGTATTGAGTCAGTTGAATCCATGTAGGATTTGAGGTTTTCACAGCGATGAGTATGAGTTGATGTTTACCAACGTTTCGGAGGTCATACTGCCTCCATCATCAGGGCGATGAGTATGATGATTTCTGTCTTCTGTGTTGTTGCGGTGTGTAGTCTGGTCGATGTTTACCAACGTTTCAGAGGTCATACTGCCTCCGTCATCAGAGTATGAAGATTTCTGTCTTCTGGGTTGTTGCGCCGTGTAGTCTGGTCGATGTTTACCAACGTTTCAGAGGTCATACTGCCTCCATCATCAGGGCGATGAGTATGATGATTTCTGTCTTCTGTGTTGTTGCGCTGTGTAGTCTGGTAGATGTTTACCAACGTTTCGGAGGTCATACTGCCTCCGTCATCAGAGTATGAAGATTTCTGTCTTCTGGGTTGTTGCGCCGTGTAGTCTGGTCGATGTTTACCAACGTTTCAGAGGTCATACTGCCTCCGTCATCAGGGCGATGAGTATGAAGATTTCTGTCTTCTGGGTTGTTGCGCTGTGTAGTCTGGTCGATGTTTACCAACGTTTCGGAGGTCATACTGCCTCCGTCATCAGGGCGGTGAGTATGAAGATTTCTGTCTTCTGGGTTGTTGCGCTGTGTAGTCTGGTCGATGTTTACCAACGTTTCGGAGGTCATACTGCCTCCGTCATCAGGGCGATGAGTATGAAGATTTCTGTCTTCTGGGTTGTTGCGCTGTGTAGTCTGGTCGATGTTTACCAACGTTTCAGAGGTCATACTGCCTCCGTCATCAGAGTATGAATATTTCTGTCTTCTGGGTTGTTGCGCTGTGTAGTCTGGCAGATGTTTACTGATGTTTCAGGGGTCCTTGCTGCCTCCATCATCAGGGCGATGGTTCATAGCCTTCATGATAGAGGCTGCAAGGACGTCTGAAATGTCAGTAAACGTCTATTAGACTACACGGAACAATAACCCAGAAGACAAATATCTCTAGTTTAATCAATTTAACGCCTTCACGTCGTATTTTGTCTTAAGTACATTTTAATATTATGATCTCATTGCCTGTATCTACTTTGAGGTATTTCGACCAAGAATGTTTGTCTCGTTTCCGTTCGGCGCTAAATCTTCTGCACTCCTATTTTATCATTTGTATTTAATTTCAGTAGCTGTAGTTGAAGCATAAATTTGATCGATCACAAAATGTGGCTTTTAGTTCCTAGACGTCTATATGAGGTTTGCACGGCGTAAGGCGTATGCGGCAATTAATTGTTGGCTTCAAATAATTAATTAGACATCAAACATTATCAGTAGGGTACAATTTGACTAAGCAGATTGCCTGCTCTCAACTCTCTGCCCCTCGCCCATTAACTAGAGAGACCGAAGCGATAGATGATTGATCCATCGGTACATTTTATACTAAACATAAAGGTCAGTAAACTTAAATTGTATATAAAATTTAATAATTGTCAGTCCTCTGGTCAAATTCTGGTTTTAAGAACGCTATGTTTTGAGGAAATTTCTTGTAGTAGGCAATGAATTGACAGTTTAATAAATGCAGTAACTACATTTGTGGTAATTTTTTGCTATGTAAAGTAAAGTTTGTCCCACTATACGCCATGTAGGCGTTTGGGGTGAGTGGAGGTATAGCTCCTCTCTTCCTTGATCTCGGCACTAGATGGGGTCAGTGGTCAGTATCACGCCCCGGCCGGCTTTACCCCCGGGAAAGGACCCAGGAGGCTGGGTGGGCCCCAGAGCCAGTCTGGACGCAGAGGCTAGAGGGAAAAATCCTTTGCCCCCGTCGGGGATCGAACTCCGGTCGCCCAGTTACTATACTGACTGAGCTATCCCGGCTCATATTTTTTGTTATGTACGTAGTTGCATTAAACTGAACAATAATTTCTAAAATCCGAATTTTACGGTTGTAAAATTTCAGGAAAATGGCCATTTTATTATGGTGATAACAGTGTGAGCCAGACATTTTGATGCTACACGTCTATCGATTGTAACACTGACGTCAAAGATCAGATAGATCAGCAGAAGACAGCAATTAAATTAGATGAAGTTGCGTCAAACTGGGTGTCGTTTATGGGAAGAAATTTTTGCAAGAAGTATTTAACGCCCCGAAATAAAATTGTATTCTGATGCAATATGTCTTTTGTGGACCGATGGACCAAATTCATTACAAATCAGGACAACATATGACATTTGTACCATTTTACTGTGATATTCCTCACGAACTAAATAACACGGCAATGAAAACTAAACACATTTTGCTGGGATGTATGATAAAGTTTATGTGACGTACATCGTACACATGTTCAATGAGGGCGCCGTGAATGACCCCACTGATATTAAATCTGTATTTACCTTCAGTCTACACGTTGTTAAACATAAATAATGTAAGATGATATAGTTGCTTCATATTGTGAAATTTAATTAATTATTCGGTTTCTTGTCCGTCTGGAAGTGAACATCACCAAAAAGTTGCATATCAGAAATTGTAATTAAGTTTTAAAGTTTATAATTTTAACTTTTACACCTGAAGATGGTTTATATAGAAACCGAAACATGTTGTAAAAAGATGTTCCAATTGTAAATCGATTGTTCGATGAGGAATATAAAATAATATTTTAATTATCTGAATTGTAAATTTAAATACGATTTGTGATTAGACGGACAAAAACCGAATAATTAATAAATAATGTAAATGTAGCTATTGTATCTCTTATACTCGCAGCGAATTCTGTTACTGACATTTCTCTGTCAATCTATTGATTTTGGCGAATTGCGATTTAAGAGGTCTATGACTTCTTTGTGAAAATGTAGATGCTCTTTGTCTTGTTGAAACAGCATGCTTTTGGGACACTCTTCTTCAAAATTGACACGAAGAATTCCTCCAACGTGTCTAGACTCGTGAAACCACAGAAAGCATTTAGATTTTTCTACTTGAGACGCCATTTTAATAACTATGAGCGTAGCTCTTCATGTGGAAAGATTTTGAGACTTAGGTGGCATGTAAACTTTATCATATTACTTACTGGAATTCTATCAGTTTTTATTCTTCTTTCTTTTAGTACGTGAGCAGTGTAAAACGATGTGAATTTGATATGTACACTCTGTTTAAAAATAAGATATGTCTACCTAATCTGTGGTAGGTAAAAATTACAATATAGCTGCCTTAAATTTTTGATGATAGTGAATTTGTTTATGTGGGTGATTTTAAATTGTAGATTCCAAAGAAAAGAGATCTGGGTTCAATTAATAGAATCTTTAAAAACAATTCTGAGTCGGTGAGCACAGCGCACAGAAACGAGACCAAACAACGTAAAAACAGACCAGCAAATTGCATTTTTTTCAGAGACCCCCTCCCCCTTTCTAGCCAGTAGTACCACTATCTAGCAAACGCTTTTCAGTAAAATAAAAAAAAATCTAAAAGCCATTCCGAACTCATCCCATCCCACCTTCATGCTACTCACAATTCCCTCTTCACTTGATATGCAGTGGAGCGGAAGGGGGGGGGGGGAATGTCCCTTGGCACGATCACCCACAATATGGGTATATTGGAATTCACAAATTAAAGCAACGGCGATTTCCTGTTCCGGCAACCGTTGGTTGTGTTATGGATTGGGCAGTGCTGCTGTTGACTTGGTGCTCTGACGAGGTGATGCTGTGTTCTTGTGTGGGTCACTCGTGTTGCTAGCTCCAGGGCTCCGGGGCACAACAGTGTTCAACAGCATGGAAACAATGGTCTTTGAAAGACTGAAGAGCCCTCTAGAATTGCGAGAGATGGTTGTTCGAATCGTTACTCATTTCGCGCCGAGCATCCAATAGGAAACATGTACAGTACAATGGAATGCGTTAGATTTTGAAGAGGAACGTTTGGTACATTCCAATAAATGTTTTAAAACTATACCATTACAATATAATTCACTGGCTGTAATTTTATTTAATTATCAGTAATAAGCAAGATTTTGGTGTTTTCTTACAACACGACTACTTATTATGTTAAGTCTTACCCTTCGTCGCAATTTGAGGGTGTTTGAGAAGAGGCTTCTAAGAAGAATATTGGATTTAAAATGTTGAAAATGACTGAAAGCGAGAGAACACTGTAAAATTAACAGCTTCTTAATCTGTACTCTCCGCCTAATGTCATAGATTGATAGAAATGAAGTAGTATGAGATGGGTCGGAAGCACAGATAGCATGAGACATGTAATTGTATGAATAATTTGAGTTCATATAACCTGAAAAGAAGACACTTCTTTGGAGACCTAGCCATTGATTGTAGTATAATATTAAAACGATATTCTGGGGTTGTATGGGCAAGGTGAAATTGGTTCACATAACAGGGTCCAATGGCGGGCTCTTGTGAGCAAAACTATAAACCGGATCACAAAATGTCTTTTCATGAAAAGTTAAGCAACTGTTAAATTTTCGAAAATAATTGAGATTCATACAACTAGTAGTTTAATAAACACTGAAGTAAAATCAAACATTTGTCTGAGTAATGCTTTAGATCTTCAACGCGTCAACAGAGAAATTGTGAAATGTGTTTAATTAAACACATGGACGGCAGTAATATATAAGAGTATAAAGAAAGGGTGGACAATTATTTCAAATTTGAGGCCGGATGGGGTCCATTCAAAATAATCAAAGCGTCACAAGAGGTAATTTGTAGTAAAATTTGTTAAGTCTCTGTCAATTATACTCACTGACTAAACATATAATGTTCTCTAAGACACGTGAAACGCGGTATTAACAATTATTTGCGACAGGGTATCATCAGGTAAAGCTTTTGCTAAGACTGTGGAGTGGTACCTAAGTACAGGTAACATGTACCAGTAAAATTGAAATTCAGTCCAAATCTGTACTTTTAATTCTACTGTTTATTTATTGTGATTATGAACCTTTCTATAATTATACTTTTTTTTATTTGTAGTGTTCTGTCTGACGACAGGTCCATATGAACAGGATCCTTCCATCCTTTTCTCGGACTGGGACCTGTTCATATACGTTCTTGGCAGATGATCCAGAAGTGGTTTGTCATTGCCTTCTTCTGTGTGTGAATGGAGTAATTGTTGGGATGCCACGGAGAAACCGGGGAAGCCCCCGGAGGAAAACTCCGTGTTGCCTAGACCACGGCCTTGCCCAACACAAGTTATAAATTCGGGCACCGCCGGGAATCGAACCCGAGACCCCAGGATTACGAAGCCAGCCTTCTAACCGCTAGACCACCGTGGCACATAATTATACTAGAAATTAAAAATTAATAAGCCCATAGTAGCAACATCTGAATATCACTACTGGCCGCAGTTTTCTCAACTACAATGTGTAGAAACAGAGTTTAAATTTCGAATTACTATTTAAAATGCTTATTTAACGCGAGGTTTGTGAAATATGGAAGAATGAAGAAGTGGATCTTAATTAGGATGATCACTCGTCCTTTCAAAAGAATGTCTGCGAGGACGCGTTTCTTACAGAGGCTGCATTGTAAAAAGGACGAGGCGTCGTTACGATCTGAAATGAGTCACGCTTGAATGCTGGCGCCTTGCAGCGTCGAAAGCGTTGAAATGATTTTGTTTCATTAAGATCTGTGTGGTTCGAGTGAAGTGCTGAGGCGTATAAGGGAAGCCTGTCTTGTTTCAAAGCGTTTTCAACGAGGGGTGGAAGAGGGTGGTGCTGTGAGCTAGCAAAAAGGGCTTTCTGCTATGAAGGAGTGGGAACTCTCAAGGAAACTAGTCTTGATGTGACATAAAGAGTGAAAACAGGAAATCTGGACCCGAATGGGAAGTCTCTAGGTCTCTAGGCAAGTTGTATTATCGGGGTAAGAAAATTTTCACTTCATCTGCGAATGAGTTACATATACACGGTCTCATTATAACGCGTATTGGTATTAGACCCACACGTTTTTAGTTACCTATAAGCAATCTATTAAATTTGGATCATAGATTGTCTTGTAGATGATCTAGCTTCGTTATCTGTTTTTTTATATATTTTAAAGTTTTACAATTATATTAGTGTTCCCTAGGTGGATTATTTGTTTTTATTTATATTTCTTCATTTTTTGCTCTGTGTTAATATTGTTTCTATTTTGGGTTTGCCTGTACTTGGCAGTTACATTTAATACTGTACATGTATAAGTTTAGTTAATCCGTTTGTGTACTATTATCCATTATTATTTCACTATTATTGTATGTATTATCAGTGTTTGCCTGTTATTGGCTTCTTGCTGTTGGCAAACACTTAAATAAATTAATTGAATTGAATTGAATATTTGAGTTTATCGTAGTTGTAAGTATGAAGACAGTCGTCTTCTGGGATATAGAACCGTGTTATTTGATATGTGTATATATATATATATATATATATATATATATATATACTTACATATTGACCGAAATTTAAAGGAGCTTACTGCCTCTATAATCACCCTGAAATTTTGATATATATGTAGTGTAGCCCAGGGCAGAACGGGGAACTTAATCTTTGGAGGCATGTGGAAGGGACAATAATAAATATAACACATGGAGGAAACTTTTGTGGATTTATTGACTATTTGAAATTTATAATGATTTATTAGTTTAGTTCTAAGAGTTACAGTTTTTTTAAATTTTTTTGTTTTACGAAAATGTGACTTGCCCTATTTTGCCCCGTGCCCGGGTTGATATATGTTTGAAAATTTGTAAGAAGACACAGATTATCTGATAATTATGACGTAGGATATAAAAATGATTTATTATACAATGTAAAATGTCGAAACT
Organism: Zootermopsis nevadensis; assembly: GCF_977971745.1. NCBI lineage: Eukaryota > Metazoa > Arthropoda > Insecta > Blattodea > Termopsidae > Zootermopsis > Zootermopsis nevadensis. The sequence goes on along the minus strand of NW_028259153.1, from coordinate 4,038,159 downwards.
TTACATATTTGAAATCTACTTAGGCTTAATGCAGGCGGCACACATATGCACCTCTTGATCATCGTTACCATCAACACCTGCACTTGAGTTATGGGCCCTTTTGAAGCAAGACGGACACCGGATCCACCCTTGAATAAACTGCGAATAGACTTCGTCACAATACAGGCACTCGTCATCTTGATTCTCTTTTCTAATTTCACTCGGGGAAAAACTTGTACCCCATTCTACCCTACCCCATCCTGCCCCGAGTATACTATTTCAAAATTAGATTGTTCCAACAAAAATGACATTATGAAAATAAATAAAATATTGTGTTTAAAACTTTCGAGAAAACACCTTGTAAAATGCATCATTCAACAAAGTGGCTATGAATAATGAATAGGTCTTACCTTCACTGGAAGTTGAGAAAAATGTCTAAAATGTAGGAGCAAAATACAACATGGTGATTATTTCAGAAAGTGTAACCACAAAACGGCGCTGACTGACGTGACGATAGATCGAAACGCATTGCAGACTAAATAAAGCCGATACACTGTTCTGCCCCGTCGCCCCGTTCTGCCCTGGTCTCCCCTACTCGACTACATAGTGCTATATCTCAAAATACAGCCACTGTCACTTACATTTAAATACGAAATGACATATAATCCAAATTTCGACGATTTTAAGGCGTGAAAGTGGTAATTATTGAAATATACTACGTAGCCTACGAGTCTGACCAGTGGTGTTGCGACGTTTTATATTCGCAAGATCTGAAAAGATTTAAATAAAATTAAGTTTTTATGGTATAACTCGTGCTGGAATGACGTAAATTTCCGCAGTTCCAGTGTCTGTATATCTGATACTTTAATCATTTGTTAAGCATTGATATTATATATAGAGCTGGGTGATTAGATTAAGGATCCATGTCTGATCTAAGGAAAAGATCTGATGCCTTTTAGACAGGAGATCGTGAGAGTTCTAGAGCCGGACTGGACGTGGCGGTGAATAGAAATACTCCCCTTGCTGACCGGAAATTAAATACATTTCTTCCAGTCGTCGGCAATCAATTCAGTGGCTTAGATATCCCTGCTCGTGTTACTGAGCCGAAAGTTTCATTCCTTTTTTTCCCTTGGAAATAGTCAGGGCCTTCTGCTTCTGTGCTATTAAAAGTTTATTACAATCAAAAGATTCTTGCGACCAGTCGAAGTTTAATTAATGTATTAGCGACATTCAAATACAGAACTCTCAATGTTGCTTTTGTTTTGTGTGAGTTTCAAACTTGATCTGTCGTATTATGTTGAACATCAGCTGAGTGAGTTTGACAATAGAATACCGAAAAAGGAGGAAATTTCCATTTGGAGAAAATGGCATTGTGAGGTTTCGCTTATCACCTTGTACAATTATTTTTATTTATTTAGTGTTCTGTCTGAGGACAGGTCCATATGAACAGGATCCTTCCATCCTTTTCTCGGACTGGGACCTGTTCATATACGTTCTTGGCAGATGATCCAGAAGTGGTTTGCCATTGCCTTCTTCTGTGTGTGAATGGAGTAATTGTTGAGATGCCACGGAGGAAAACTCCGTGTTGCCTAGACCACGGCCTTGCCCATCACAAGTTATAAATTCGGGCACCGCCGGGAATCGAACCCGGGACCCCAGGATTACAAGGCCAGCGTTCTAACCGCTAGACACCGTGTAATTTAATGAAGGACATTGCTGCAGGCAGAACATTTTGAACGCATGGAATTGATATGAAATGCATATATATAAAATTAATATATTAAAATCTGAAGGGAAAGAAACCACTTGGAAAACCTAGACATTGATGGGGCGTGGATTAAATTTTATAAATGTGGAGAACATCTGAATTTAACGAAAGATGAGAAACTCTAGACTATCAACTGAGCAACTATCAGCTTCCGAATAAGAGGTGTCTTCTGTGGATTTCTACTTGGTTGTTCAATCCTTATATACTGTAAAGGTAAACGTCACATTTCAGATATTGAAATATGATTGTCACACAAAGCTGCACTTCATTAACAGTTCAAATACTGCTTGATATTTCAGTATCAAATTTGAAAATATACCAAATTTCTCTAAAATTTTCTCGTCATAAATAATGTTGTTTTTGGAACAAAAACCTTCATTTATTTCCACCAACGTTTCAGACGTGTTTCTATCCCGTAGAGAGGGAAGGAATTAGTGGCACAAACATCATCAACAAAATGCTTCTGAAGACATTAAATGAACAGCACGTGACCCCAATATTTGTCACGATCTCATCAGTCAGATTAGTGGCTCGAGGTATATGGGGGGGGGGCACAGAATACGCTTAGGGTTTAACAAATTACTGAGTTTGTTCTGGAAAGAAGCAGGGGTGAGAGTTCAATGCCAAGGGAGGGGAGGAATTGAATTAAAATCAAGTTGGTTTCCATCTTCTATCACGTGTGGTTGAAATGAAGATGGGAATATTCTCAGTGTTCAGTGAAACATAGGATAAGGTAGATTCAGAAGTTAAATCATTCATACATTTGGACGGCGGTGCACAATGAACAGATGGAGTACGAGGTGCGATCGGAAAGTTTCTAGACTGCGCCTATAAAAACCCGTACACTTATCTCAGGTATTAAATTCATCCATCACCCTCGAAGTAGTTCCCCTGGGAGTGAACACAACGATCCTAGCGCCGCTGCCAAGCCTGGAAGCATCCCTGGAAATCTTTCTTTGTCAGCCTGTCAAGCACCATCTGCGATTCTGCCTGAATCTCTTCTATCGTCTCAAATCTCCTTCCCTTTAGCTGAATTTTTATCTTTTGGAAGAGGAAGAAGTCACACGGAGCTAAATCCGGCGATCCGGCAAGATCTTTGAGCTCCTGACAAACGAGAAGTAAGTCGATTCTGCTTCTGGTCCTCAGACAGGATGCGTCGCATGTGGAGTTCTTCCTTTAGAATCAGCTGACAGGTCCCATAGCCTATCCCAACAATGTCGCACAAGTCGTTGATGATACGACGTCGATCTTCGTGAATGGCCTGCCGAATCTTCGTAACATTTTCGGGCGTTGTGCTCGAAGATGGTCGTCCAGAACGCTCGTCATCATCGACAGAGGTTCGGCCATTTTTAAAACGTGAATGCCACACAAAAGTTTGTGCACGACCCATTGCGGACTCCCCAAATGCTTGCTTTAGCATTTCATAGGTTTCCGTAGCCGTTTTGGCGAGTCTTTGGCAAAATTAAATGCACACGCCATTCCGAAATCGCAGGAGGGTCGGTGTAATGCACTACCAAAACGCCCGTAACTAAGGAACAAATGCTAATTCGATGATGCCGGCTGGCACACTGATTCACTATGAATGTAGGCCGCACCCCCTAGCGGCAGAAGCTCGTACTACATCCGGTTCGCCCGCTATTGACACAGTCTTGAAACTTTCCGATCGCACCTCGTAACTTGTTAGGATGCAGTAACAACTATGATTCGCAAAAGGTGGAGTACGAACACTTGGAATGATGTTACGGATAGAAAGACACTTCCAGCGCGAGTTTTAGCTGGAAGACACCGGAAACTGTTGGACAGTTGCGTGCTCTGAAAACGAAATTTGGGCAGTTCTGTCCATCGACATTCTTTTTACAAGCAGGAAGATGGAGCCTGAGGTTTGAACTTTTGCGACGACTGAAAGCGACTCGTCTTTGAACGAAGTTTTTCTAAATGACGTTAACAATTTAGTTTCTATTTTAAGACGAAACAGGACGCATATTATGAATATGAGTTGGATAATGTTGTTTATTCTGAGAATCACATAAAGTGCATAATGAGGAGTTTATATTATTAAATCACGTGGTATACACAGCTATCACAGGGCCCTTCGGTCTTCATATTTTTGGACGATTGGCTTTTGAATTCGAAGTATAAGACTAATATTTCGGAGACCCTCTCTGCCTCTGTCAACAGGAATGATTATCAATTATTCCCTGATGATGGAGACGAAGAAGGTGTTCGAAACGTTGTAGACTTATTATGCAGGTTGCTGTTTTTTTTATAAAAATACTATATACTGAACCTTACAAGGCAGTAGTAGGATTACTAAGGTACAGAGCTCGTACCGAAATAATGAGCGCGAATTAATATAATTGAACTGTTTTCCGTCATTATAGGTTTGTTGTTCTACTTTGTCGAATTTAATAAATGTTTGTTTGAAATATCTTCATTTTTATAGATATCTGTGTGGAAGGGAACTGAGATTAACGGTGCATGTATGTTTTCCAGGCACGAACTTCGCGCCGTGATGGTATGGCAACACCTGTGACACCTGAGTTAAGCAGGTAAGCATATTCTGCAGTCTACAGTCCGACTCTTTCTAGAATACGTTAAGCCTTGCAGAGAGCCTACTAGCAAAGTTATGCAGCAGAGAACGGAGTTTCTGACTCATTGAATGATATCCGTGCTGCAGGGGACAGGAATGTAATTTTTTGTCCAATTTTAAATTTAAATTCACTTATCGATCTTCGAATGTTACATGACCACCGAGTCGGATTTGCTCACGTCCGTGTTTCCACCTGAATTCGGAGGTCAGCACCAGAAAGTATCCAAGCAGCGCAGTCGTTATTTAAAAGCTGATTGTTGCTCAGCTGTCCAAATATTCCTCGCCCTTTCTGAAACTCAAAGTTGTAGACTATTATCGTGTTTGCTTGTTCAGCTCATAGAATCTTCCTAAATTGTTTATGCTAATTACACGATAAAATGTGAAATTATAATTATCTTTTTTATGGTTCTTTCTACATTCTTCTATTTTTTTCTCACTCGTAGGTTCAAATATTTTCCTCAGAATTTTGTTCTTATTCTGTAATCAATATATTTCTTCGTGTATGCGGATTCTCTATTGGCAGTGTCAGAACTTAAATTTTCGGGAAGCTTGGTACTAAATCGGCTTAATAATTAAAAAAAAAAATAATTCTGTTCTCGCTGCTGAGTGGATTATTACGCGATTCAACAGGACAGTGGAACACAGTGGATGTTTTGTAGTGAAATGTGTTGGAAAAAGAAATCAGTGCGTTCTGTAAATTGTGTGCTGATTATGTTTACCACTGGCTATAGTGTACATTCACATTCGCTTGCGAGAGTGTGATGATATTTAACGCGCGGGAGTGCGGGGGCGGCGGCGGCGGACGGGCTCGAGGGTTACACTGAGGAAGCAATGAGGAGGAAATTGACTAGGAAGTAAGTTTCGGTTGAGTCACCGGTGAATTATTGTCATGTTAAAAGGCGTTAATGATTGCGTCATTCCTGAAATTCATTTTACAATAACATGATTTTAAATCTCTCTTTCAGTGCGAGAAAGAGGTTCCTTTGTATTTATCACTTAATGCAATTTCCCTTTAAAATTCAATATTTAGAGACCCTAACCATTTAAATCGAATAAAGAATGACAGAGTTTTTCATTACAGCCTGTCTTTTTATGTTTGTATCTGTAAACATTTCGCTACACATTCCTCTTCTCACATTTTTATTTTTATTTCAGTTATTTTTGAAACAAATATGCGAGTGTTTTTTCCAACATTGTGGAGCAGTCGTTCATATTGGGTGATTCATTTACTGATGATTACAATACTTCATAATATTCAGCGTTGAATGTTATGATTATTAATAAACGGCGAATTTCAAAACGTGTAATGTTGTCGTGTCGGATTTCTAATCATTAATCTGTCATTTAAAACCACAAAAAATCTTAATAAGGACAACCTTTCAAAAAACATAAATTAGAACCTGGACCCTTCGATACACGTAGCATTATTTACATAGCCTTGGACACAGCCCCTCTTGAGGAGCTGATAGTTTGTTACCTAGTCAAGAAATTTCCTCTTTGATGTTACCATATTCATAAGAATTCATCTCTAAATCGTATCCAGAGCAAAATTCATCCAGTTTCGGTACTTTCATCCTGTTCTTTAAGATCAGTTTTAATAGTTTTCTAATACTTTGGGGGTTCCTTTGACTACAGCTGTTTATGTCTTTCGTGGATGTTATGTGATGGGACTATCTCATCCTTGTTATTCTATGTTATATATTGCCTTACTCTCACATGGATTACTTGATCATTCTGATATTTAGAATCCACTTAAAAACGAACATAACACATAATAGAAGGATAAATCCAATAGAATATTTAAAATTTTTCTAAGCGAGAAATTCCCTGAATTACACAAGAACAAGTAGAGTTACGATAGTAAAATTTAGGAGATTTGTAAAGGTGAGACATTAACTAGGATTGCATACATACTTTCGATGAAGAATTCTCCTGAGAAGCTCGATTACGAAGATTAAGAAATAAATGTGAAATTAACATTAAGATGGTTAATAGTGTAATGAATTATGAGGAGAGAGGGAGATGGAGCATTTTCAGAGACGAGTCTAATGGCAAACTGTGGTATTGAAAGTGGTCAGTTTTCGAGTACTGTTACCAGAAAGATTATTCGACTGGCAAGATGTCTGCTTACCCAAAACTTAAACCTCTTACACGTATGTTCTCAATATACTGCAAACATTAGAGTCTATCTATATTAAAGAAATTTTCGATTCCCATTAAAATTTGAGCTTTAAACTCGGGAGATTCGTAGTTAAAATGTCACACTAAATTTGACAATTAACCGTTCCTTCACAATTTTCCTCTACCGATTCAGACAACTACAGCATTAATATTTAAATAGGCTTCAAAGTAGTAGCTTCAAGCAGTGTGCTTCCGAAGTTTCTACAAGCAATTTTTAAATTCGTCGGCATTTAAAACTATTGGGAATAAATAGTTCATGATCTTATTCTATAGTCTAGCGGTTAGAACGCTGGCCTTGTAATCCTGGGGTCCCGGGTTCGATTCCCGGCGGTGCCCGAATTTATAACTTGTGTTGGGCAAGGCCGTGGTCTACGCAACACGGCGTTTTCCTCCGGGGGCTTCCCCGGTTTCTCCGTGGCATCCCAACAATTACTCCATTCACACACAGAAGAAGGCAATGGCAAACCACTTCTGGATCATCTGCCAAGAACGTATATGAACAGGTCCCAGTCCGAGAAAAGGATGGAAGGATCCTGTTCATATGGACCTGTCGTCAGACAGAACACTAAATAAATAATAAATAGTGTTGCATGTTTGCTATAAAATTTGTATAACTTTATGTAACGTCTCACACCCTCCAGTTTAATGGTTCTGTTTACCGTCTTGTAATATGCTGTTTGTTTCCGATAAGCTGAAAACCCCTATGCAGAACCCCTTAGTCGAAGGACTACCCCCGTCTTCCGTCAGCGATTACTTATCATCATCATCATCATCACACTATAGCCGTCTTGTTGATTCGAATTTTGAGAACGCGCCGTCACCTGGTGACATGGAAATCATTTAACCGATTTGAAACAAACAACCCCTGAAAATATTTGGCTTACCGTTGTAGGGTGTGAAATGAGGCAATATTTATGTACGCAAGAGAATGAAGAAACGACTTTAAGGGGGTGGGACGTGAACTTTTCCGCAAAGTTGGTTCAGTTCTAATAAATGTAATGCATGGTCTATATTTTTCCTCTCTCAAGATCTTGGGCATACAAATGGGCGTTGGGAATACGCCCGGCGTATGTAGGAAGGGAGTGAGAAAAATTGAGTTAATGCCGTATTGGGGCTTGGAGGAACTTGAAGATTTTGTTTCATTATTTTTATACAGTTATAGCCCATGATTCATCAAGATTCCAAAGAAATAATTACATCGCCATAGCACTGAATATTTATCTGTATGAACTTTGGTGACGTCGTAGTTTTATTATATAAATACAAACATATACGAATTCTCTGGAAAGAGAGTTCTTAACAATATTTCTACTGCATAAACGACTTTACTAGAGAAAATACGTTTTAAGTTATGAATACAGATCGTACATTTGTGAAGTTAGCAAATTGTTTTATGCTTTGAGAAGAAATCTTTCAGGAAGTAAACTGAACTGAAGTTAAAATGTTCTTGACGGTTGAAAACTTAATCTTTTATTTTAAAGGAAGAGTAGACTAAGGGTGTTAGAGAATAGTTTGTGAGAAGAAGGACAATCTTTAGATAACAGAGGAAAAATTATTAGGAGGATAAAAATAATTCCTCTGAAGGGCTTTGCATTCTGTAATATTTGTATAGTCCGTGAGGGTAATTAAATGAACAAGAATTAGATAGATGATGCATATAGTATTCAGGGAAATCATAGGGAGGAGAGTATGTAAGAAAAGTAGGCGTAAGTGTGATGATAATATTAAAAAGCATTTTAAAGACGTAGGTTGTGAGGGTATTTACTGGATCAAACTGAAACACAAAATGTCAAGAGATGTACAATAGTGAACTTTTTAATTCCATAACAAAATATCAAATTTTGATCAGCTGAGGGATTATCAGTTTTTTAAAAGGAGTCTGTTACTTGGAAATTGTTATGAACACTATTCAATACCAAATTAAATTTGTGCCTCTATTAAATAATATGAAAAATAAGGAAAAGTGCATAATTTACACTTTGTCACAAATTTTATTGTACCAACACACGCAGATTATTTTCTTGTTTTCGTGTCTTATACGAAAAGTAACTCATAACTTGTGTGAACTGAACGATATACAACACGAGCCAACTGGCTAGTGTTATAGCAGAGGCGATTTATACAGAGCTCCATGTCGTGACTGCCACCCCTTGCGACGCCAGGAGCTTGTCACATCGGGCTGCTTGTTCACGATTATTTCTGTTTAAACAGGGCGTGGTGTGACGTCGTTTCCGCGTCTGTCGGGGTTTAAATGTAGTTCACCTCTCTGTAATATGATACAGTTAAAGGCTAAGGAGAAGTTGGTATTAAAAATGTTATTAACATTGTCTGTTATTGAGAGCGGTGCTTTTGGTAGTAATAGCAGATGTAATATTAAAAGTAATATATAGATCGATCAAGTCATAAATTTGGTATGTCGAGTAAAACGATCAAGTAATAGACGACATATATGCTCGTGAATATCCAATGGGTGACGTTCATTTTTGTGTGTTCTTCGAATCTCTATCAATTTCAATTACAATACAATTCAATTCAATTGAATTCAATTTGGAATGTAGAACGATGTAATTTGTGCTAGGGCGATCTGCACGAAATGATAATTCTGACCTGTTCAAGACATAATTCGTAATAAAATATCGGGCTATGGGCCGTGTCAACTGGTTAAAAATTACGGACGTTTCAGGGATCATCTCAGCCCGTGTTCGGACTCTGAGCAGGTATATTTGAGGGGGCGGTTTGGACACATTCAAATCACATGTTAGTCACCGTGAAAAATTTATATCATGCGTAATTCGTAGAGTTTAACGAAGGAGACGAAGAAACGTAGCAAATACAGGGTTAGTCAAAAGTAGTCGCACAAAATTTGGAGAACTGTAACCGTGTTACCTGCAGCTAAAATTTGCTGATATCAGCAGATATCTATAGAGCGTAACCTCAAGTTTCGTTTTTTTGTTGTAGTTCTTGACATTACCGCTGAGAGCGCTTGTGAATTGTGGACAAAAAATGGAGACTTATAGTGACGAGGAAAGAGTACAATGTGTGTTCTGGTTCGAACAAACGAATTCTCTTCCGTAATTCTCTAAGATCGTTAGGTAAGGGTGAGTGGTAAACGTGATCATTAATATATCCCCACAGGAAAAAAAAATATCTGCTGATATGAGATCCGGTGAACGTGGTGGCCAAGCGATTGGATCTTCTCGCCTAATCCACCGACCTGGGGAGTGGAGATCCAAACATGTTCTGATATCTGTATGGAAGTAAGGAGGTGCACCATCTTGCTGAAATTGAGTTGCATTCTTCGTTTGTTCGAACCAGAACACACATTGTACTCTTTCCTCGCCACTATAAGTCTCCATTTTGTTTTCAACAATTCACAAGCGCTCTCAGCGGTAATGTCAAGAACTACAACAAACAAACAAAACTTGAGGTTACGCTCTACAGATATCTGCTGATATCAGCACATTTTGACTGCAGGTACCACGGTTACAGTTCTCCAAAGTGTGCAGCTACTTTTGACTTAACCTGTATATTTAGTCAAATACTCTGAACGAGGTTAGGATTCAAACCCAACACAAAGTAATCAAATTTATGGTACGGAGTCGTTCTTGAGCAGCAAATAATTGCTGAGCTAACTTCTCGTCTTTTATGGAACCGAAAAGTTCTGTATCTTGTTCACAATTGCCCACCACTGGACTCTGTCCTGAGTCAGTAGAGCCCAGTTAATATTTTCACACCGAAAGTTTTGAATTCAGTGTAGATGGGAGCCTGATATTAACATAGTTCGAAATGTCGCAGAACTTGACTTTAGAAACTTAAGATAGTGTAATTGCGTGATATTGTGAATATTATATCAATTATTTATTTTAATTCGGCTGATCACAATATAATTGACTCACACCTATTCGAAGACACTAGTACTTCTGGATATATCGGGACACTCACTCCTACATCTTTGGCCGATATGTACATTTAATAACATTTAAGAAAAACAACACCTTCGCCCAAAAATGGAAAAACAAACGTAATGAAACATCACCAAAAAACTACCAAAAAACTGCAGAAATCATAATTGAGTTTTAAGCTATTAGATATATTTTACACCTGATGATGGTTTTATAAAACCGAAACATGTTGTATAAATGTTCCGAAATGTAAATCGATCAATCGATACGGAACATGAATGATATTTTATTATCTTAATTATAAGAAATTTTAAATAAAATTATATTGTGATCAGACGGATTAAAATAAATAATTGATTTAGAAACTTAAGTTTCAGCTAAGAAAAACCTGGAATTTTAATTAAAATAGGAAATTTACAATTCATATCATTACTGCTCGCGCATACAAGTTTTGAGTGATGGAAGATAGATTAGGTCACTGCTAGCCAACAAACGTCTTGCATTATAACAAACAAATAAGAATTATTTCATTAACATATCTCCTATTAAGATTATAATTTTATTATTCAATATGCCATCAATGTTTTGAAGAACATATTGAAATATAAAATAAATTTTGATAATGGAAGTTCGATAAAGTGTAATAGGACTTTGTAATGTATTATTTAATTTTATAATTCTCTTGACAGAGATGTCTTTGACAAATTTGAAACCTCTGTCTTCAAATTCAAAGCAGGTACTCTACTGAATAATCACTTCCCCAGAGCGGGTCAGTGAAACAACTTTTAAGTGATGAGCTCAGTTTTACGCTGCGATGCCAGAAGCGAGGGTTCAGTACGATATATTCAGCTTTCTTAATTGATGAGGAAGTCAATCAGCAGTCTCATTGCCTCTGCGTAGTCGCCCTCTTCATTAGCTTGAATTTCGAAGTACCGGAGCGGATGTGACGAAATTCAACCTGAGAGAAAAAATATCCAGCATGACTGGCAAAGTGCTCAAATAAACTATAGTTAGTAATACGGAACTTAGGCAGTTTTTGCGTTCATTCATATAGGCCCAATTGTAGAAAGAGTTGTAATGGCAAAATCCTGGTATTTTGACGACATCGGACCTTTACTGAGCGCAGAGCCGCGTTTGAATCTGTGGATGAGATGACACGTTCTGTTTAGAAATGGAACGATACCGTACTTTTAAAATTCCAAATTCTTATCGTTTCGCCGTGTGATCTGATAATAATTTACCGACGTTTCGGAGGTACTTGTTGCCTGATAAAGAAGCAGAAAGCACTATTGGCAAACTTCTACCAGACTACACGATGCAACTTACCAGAACACAGCCGTCGTTATCGCAATACGAACTCTTCTAAAATCTAATTGATAAGGAATCGGTTTATGTACGCAGTCTCACAACTCTTTCATCTCTGCAGATGCACGTGACGTGAGAGACAATTTGAGATCAGTCTGTAAAGAAAATAAATGCAGTGCAATGTGTCACTGTGTTTAATGGCGTGTGGATGAGTGGAGTGAGTTTATGTATAATATGTTAGCTCTACGGTGGTCTGGCGGTTAGAACGCTGGCCTTGTAATCCTGGGGTCTCGGGTTCGATTCCCTGCGGTGCCCGAATTTATAACTTGTGTTGGGCAAGGCCGTGGTCTAGGCAACACGGAGTTTTCCTCCGTGGCATCCCAACAATTACTCCATTCACACACAGAAGAAGGCAATGGCAAACCACTTCTGGATCATCTGTCAAGAACGTATATGAACAGGTCCCAGTCCGAGAAAAGGATGGAAGGATCCTGTTCATATGGACCTGTCGTCAGACAGAACACTAAATAATAATAATAATAATAATGTTATCTCTAAACATAATTATTATTTACTCAATGTTTGTTTAATGACACTGTAAGTCAAATGATATGATGACTAACGAATAATTGATTGAGAAAGAAGTGGAAGGAAGAACTCGTGGTTTAATAAAATGTATTATCATAGTGCAGCAGTTGTCGAGGAACGGCATTCTGCAAGAACTCATTTTCATACATTTTCATTTAAGGATATGCCGAATGTGCGTTTGAGTGATTTATGTGTTGCGGCCATCAAGTTATATAATGTATAAGAACCAAAGTGTGTAACGGTCCAAATTACATCTTCTGCTGAGGTAATTTAATCATAAGATTTAATTTCTTATTATTTATTAATCTGAATGAGTTTTAGTTTCCTTTTCAAAATTTTAACTTTTTGTGGTGTTTGGAGTGTAATACCTGGATGGATACTTCCTTTTCATGGCATCTACCTAAGTGTTTAACACAAAGACGTGCGAGGACCTTCGGTTCCCTGAAGTCTTCGTTTTGACATTAATGATAATAAATAGTAGTGAATTGGGTGTATTCCCATGAGTTACACTTTGACATTTGTGGCTTCAATATGTCGAAGGTCTGTTTGGACTTTATGGTTCATTGTCACTCAGCAGACTAATGTTACTGGGCAATGTATTGTATATGTCAGTGAGGAAATTTGAAAGAGCCAATTAGACGCAATCTTTCGAACCAAGATCATGACACTTCCAGCAGCTCGTCAGTTTTTGGATTTTCTGCTTCAAACTTTGAAGACCGTAGCACGCAAAGATTCAAGTCTACTACAATTTTGGAATTCAAGTGAAATCATCTTCTTGAGGCTAGAGCCAGTTAATATCTGTATTGTTCTCAACTAAATAAAAAAGTGTAAAATATTCAGCAATAGGCGGCAGCTTCTAGTTGTCGGAAGTTACATATCCCGGAGGAGATTCAGGTGTCTACAGAGGAGCCAAGCTGCTATCAGTGATCGGCAATACGTGTCTGATCAATGCATTGCTGTGGCTATGCATGCAATACGTTTGGCCAACAACACACCACAGAATTTAGTAGTTTCGAGATATCATAACTTCACGGAATTCACTTGAATGACGGTTTCTAGAGTCATCGTCATTATAGAAACAACCGGCTTGAATTCTGAACTCTAAGATTCAAGGACACTACATGTTACGAAAATTTCAGAGATACTTAATTTAAAATTAAATAAATTAACAAGTTAATGGAGTCTGTATTACGGAGTTTTTCGGATTTTGACCATCGTCTGGTTTTCTAAGAACATGTGGTGTTTAGAATACCAGAATATAGACACGTCCAAGAACTCAGTAATCCAGATTTTAATACACCATCGTCAGAACACTTTAGAATTGACGTTAATGGGGGTAGGAAGAACTGCGAAACGTAGCTCTTAAATCTATTATCACCCAATTGTATTCAGTCGACCTGACCGCTTCTAATCTTGTGTTTCTCATAGCTACGCTGTATGACAATGATATCGTAAAGCATTAGAGGGGTACAGCTATTTTGTAGGCCTGTCTTCTGATGTAAGATTCAGATACTCCAGTGTATTTATGAGTTCTGTATTATTTTCACAATCAACAGCCACAACACCCCTAACCATCAATAAACACAGTTAATTTTTGCAATCCAGAAGCGTTCTGGTTTCGCTCACAAAGGAATTGAATTCTTAAATACTATTTACATGCCACTCATGGAAAAAAACCTTAGAGGTATCATACATTATTTATTTTGCCGAACACCTGGTTAGTAGTCATTATACAGAAGGAAGGTCCTGTGACCTGCAATATCAACACAATATTTTCACGTTATGCTTCTAACAAATTTTCAGAATTTCCCCTTAAAATGACGCAAATAAGATTTCTGATAATTAAATCCTCATTATAGATAAGTTAATTATAAATTGACCTACTGAGTTTGAAGTAATTACACTGAAAACATATTCTAATATTAATTACTTTAATTGTAATATTAAGAATAATTGCAGAAGGAAATTTCAAGTGTAGATACGAGGGCGTACTTATGGTACTTACTCATTTATTTTATAATGACAAAGTTTGTGATAATACGTTATATACTTCACTCCCACATGTTCGCTGTCTCTATCTAGGCTAATGCCAAAACCCACTATTGGACGCGATCCTGAGACAGTTCCGTCTGCTACCGTAAAAGTATCGGAATCGATATCTGCAGAAATCGTGCGTTCATGGCTGCATGCGTATTTCAATAATTTCATTTTGTATTGTAGGTCTAACGCTTTCTTGAATTACCATATCTCCTAGATGGCTTTGACAGCATTTAATCATATTCGTATTTGTAGTGTTCACATCTTACGCATTTCATTTCTTAATGGGCCCAGGAATACAGAGTTGTGAGAATTTAATATCCTGCCCCCCCCCCCCCCCAAACACGTACAGAAGTTTGGTATTCGCCGTGAACGTTGTCGAGTTTAAATTTGGACTGAAGTTTATTATGACCGAAGAGTCAAAAATAGAAAGAAAAAATCTGTAACAAAGTGACATTTTGTCAATGTTGGGTCAGAATGTCGTCTGAACCTACCCTCTTTCCCTCCTCCTCCAACATATCCAATCTCAGCTTCACGCTGAACGTCAGTCTGACAGAGCGACGTTTAATAACGCGCCTCATTCCTGTCTACAGTAAAGACAGCTATTAAGTAAAAGAACAAGACACTTCCTTCACCGTCATCTGGAAATATAATCTTTATGAGATATGAGACAGAAGACATAAGGAAGCTATCACTTCAGCTTCTCCACATATTTAGTTGACTGAACGTAGAGTGTTCGACCCGTCTGGTTGATGCAGAGTTCAAAGTTTAGCTCGCTCCATTTAGTAGAACGGATTCGGGACACCATCTTCTATTGCTTTAAGACATATTTTATTCAGACTGGATGTAATTTTAAAATATTATTGCACAATTGAGCGAATTTTTCTTTAAAGTTTCCGCAAGATGACGCCTCTGGGCCGAGTCGAATTCAGGCCAATTCTCTTTCAGATATGCCATTGAATCAATCTAAAGTCGTGGTCCTACTAAATCGTTACTGTATATCGAAAATATACATTTATCTTGAAGATAAGAAATGTGGAACCTGTTTGGTTATTTCCGGCTTATTTAACTATACTTTCAACAGCTCAGAAAACATCTTTTGTGCTTAGTTTTTCACATTTTAATTATAACACTGCTACAAACAAATTGGCTTGTAGGTTCATTACATTTCAGTTTATAATTCCCTGTTTTTATAGTAAGGCCATTACAGAAGTAATTGTATTGACCCACGGCTCTGTCATCAAGCGTCGAGTGAGTGGTTAGTGAATAACAAATTAAAATTGACGTCGAAGGAAGCGGTCGTGGTATATTTTAATATATTGTCCTGAAATTTACCTCGAGGGAGTGAGAGAAACAAAGGAAAACCTCAGAGTGTTAGTTATTCCCACCATGAAACAGAAGAAAGAGTTGCGAAATTGTGAAATATGATTTTTTTAAAACTCTTCTCAGACAAAGCAAGATTTTGTTTCGACAAGGTAAAGAACGTAATAATTAATGATGTAACACGATACAATGTAGATTTCTAGTTGAGAAAATATTATCGTAGTTCTTTTCACAATGGAACTGAGTAATAAAATGTGTTACGTATACCAAAGCACGTGGAGCCTACAGAGTTCTGTGTACAAGGCGTAGATATTCTAAATAAATTGTAAGTGTGTTTATAAAAATGGGGTATCAGGGTACGTTCCTATTGCACCGCTTAATGCACCTGTCTACAATAGAAGTGTGACGTCAGATAGAAAAAAGTTACGTTTACCATTTACTGTAAGTAATGAATTAAGGGCCACGGTTGTCTAGCGGTTAGAACGGTGGCCTTGTAATCCTGGGGTCTCGGGTTCGATTCCCGAATTTATAACTTGTGTTGGGCAAGGCCGTGGTCTAGGCAACACGGAGTTTTCCTCCGGGGGCTTCCCCGGTTTCTCCGTGGCATCCCAACAATTACTCCATTCACACACAGAAGAAGGCAATGGCAAACCACTTCTGGATCATCTGCCAAGAACGTATATGAACAGGTCCCAGTCCGAGAAAAGGATGGAAGGATCCTGTTCATATGGACCTGTCGTCAGACAGAACACTAAATAAAAATAATATAAATAAATAATGAATTAAGAATTAAATTTTCAGAATACTAGGATGAAGGTTGCACGCCACTTTGATTCCTTGTTTGCCTGTTACCTTAATTTCAGGGGAGTGAAAGCGACCCGCACGGTATTTAACGAGGACCTGACCTGTTCAGCTATCAAAGATTCATTTGCCTTACCAGACCATGACAGGAATCACGTGTTGGTACTTATTGGACTGATTATGTTTGTATGAACGAGAGTGAATTACACAACATTTGTTCTATAGATGGCTGTCTTCTGTGCTATAGCGTCGTGTAGTCTAGTAGAAGTTTACCAACGTTTCAAAGGTCTCTGCTGCGTCCATCATCAGGGTGATTTAACCCAGAAGACAACCATTTTAGACTCACCACCGTAGAAACCTCATATCCTACTAGCATTTATTCTATTTGAGTTTAGTTAAAATCCATAAGAAGAATATGAAATCAGCGATGAAATGCAATGTTCTAGCGATTTATATGAATCAAAAGTTTCGGATTTGCTGGTTTTGATATCTTGGTGCCTGTGCGTTTGTTTTACTTTAGAAATTGTAATAGGTCTTATGCTACAATAGGCTCATATTGAAAAGTTTAATTTTATTTACTTTTGTGTCAGAGTCAGAAAAATCACAACATTTAAGAAAATATATTTGAAAGAAGATTGTGCAAATGGTATTTTGAACTGCCGTGGGCGCTTAACCTTCTTTTCTGTAAGAGGAATAAAGAAGAATAGGCAGTTTATAGAAAGCAGCTCCGGGCATCAACGAAACAGCTCTCTCAAGTGGTTACAGGAAAGACGAAAACATCATGCATAATTTATTCTGTAGTTACCGGCCAAGCTCATGCAGAATTCGGTGATGTAAAAGAGAGGGAAACGTGAGCCAGCCTTTTCCGCTGTGTGGGCGAAGAAAACAACTTCGGAAATTAGGGGAAAAAAAAAAAAAAAAAAAAAAGAGAGAGAGAGAAAAGTTTCGGATTACCAACTTTGATAACTTGAAACGTTGTAAAATCTCTAGTATTATCGCTTCGATTCAAGAGATAAGAAAACAAGGAATACTCGATGTACCCGTTTAAATATCTCTTCATTTCACATGAATTTAACATTACTTTTCCCTGTAGAAGTTTACAATGACAAGAAATATATGCATGAGTAGGCAGTTGTATAATGTGAGAAAACCAGCTGTAAGATGAATATTTATATTTTTCTTTTCTTAGTTTGTTTGTCACGGTGTTGTGTATGCTGTAATATTAAAATGCCCATTTTCTGTGATAAAAATTATGCCAAAGAACTATTTTAATCTGCGAATCTTCCTGTATATATTGTATCCGTCTGAACTTAACCTTGGTAACTTATGGATGTTAAAGTTTGCCTTCCAAGAAATTACAAACGAAAGTCATATCACTTAGGATTACACGATCGCTAAAATTGTAAATTATAACCCGATTTACTGCTGGAACAGTGATCATTAATATTCTTGATGAATTGCGCACTAAAACCATAAATATAAGATCATCAGACAATAGATAAAAAATTAAACTTATTTTTCTGACATTATAACCATTGTACGGGGGCAGTATGACCTCTGAAGCGTTGGTTAACATCTACCAGACTACACGGCGCAACAACCCAGAAGACAGAAATCTTCATACTCTGATGACGGAGGCAGTATGACCTCTGAAACGTTGGTTAACATCGACCAGACTACACAGCGCAACAACCCAGAAGACAGAAATCTTCAAACTCTGATGACGGAGGCAGTATGACCTCTGAAACTTTGATAAACATCGACCAGACTACACAGCGCAACAACCCAGAAGACAGAAATCTTCATACACATCGCTCTGATGACGGAGGCAGTATGACCTCTGAAACTTTGGTAAACATCGACCAGACTACACAGGGCAACAACCCAGAAGACAGAAATCTTCATACTCTGATGACGGAGGCAGTATGATCTCTGAAACGTTGGTAAACATCGACCAGACTACACAGCGCAACAACCCAGAAGACAGACATCTTCATACTCATCGCCCTGATGATGGAGGCAGTATGACCTCTGAAACGTTGGTAAACATCGACCAGACTACACAGCGCAACAACCCAGAAGACAGAAATCTTCATACTCTGATGACGGAGGCAGTATGACCTCTGAAACGTTGGTAAACATCGACCAGACTACACAGCGCAACAACCCAGAAGACAGAAATCTTCATACTCACCGCTTTGAAAACCTCAAATCATATAAAAATAGCATATTTAATACCGCTGATGTCAGTCCAATCTTTTTCACTCTCTGTCAGCGCTATCACTTCTGTGGACACGCCCATCAGACAGTCTTCATACAGCCCTATTTGATCTTACGTCAGTGTTACGTTATTTTCCAATCGCGCAATTTCAGCTGGTGTAACTGCACAGCCATAATTTAGGAAAATGTGCTTCAGTCCCAATTGCCCGTTTTACTGTGCGAAAATTTTCACATTTTTATTCGGTCCATGCACGTAAGTGCTTTTACTACAATTTGCAGCGACCATTTTCCAAGTTATTGTTTATTTTATGGGTGAGGCATTTGCTACTGTGAAGAGCTTTTACCGAAAGTGAGCCCGGCGAGCGAACACTTGTGTCATCTGTGAATGCCTCCTGGGTTTTCTACGAGAATTCACTTACTCATTCTCTCAAATTATTATAATCTTCCATAAATTGGTAAAATAAGCCAAAATAATAAACTGAACTCAGACGAATGACAGTGTGAACGAAAGTATGTGATCAGTTTCAAGCATCCACAAGTACAGTATGGCCAGAAATTAAATCAAGCACTTATTCTTAAGGTAATCCAATATGCTGATTCCCTTCTCTTTGAATTTACGAAACATTATAAATTATTTGGATTCTCTTTAATTGTCCCCATCTGACGCCATGTCTCCATTTATTTAAATTTTCATGGTCTCAATAATTCGATTAGCACAAACTAACCTAGTGAACTTTAATGAATGTGCCCCAGGCTTATAGTTCCTGGCATTTGTCTGCTCTGATCCTCTGGAATGTTCTTGTGAGAACTTGTATTCCTAACAAGCCTCGGCTGTACAGCGATATTCCAGTCCACTGCATTGACAGAAACCTACTAATTGAAAGTGTTAATCAACTGGTAGGCCTTAAGACGGTCGGATATTCCGTCTCTGCTATTTATCCTGAGTGTTTATGTGGGAACCAACATGCAGTCTCTGTCTGAGAGAACCAACAAAGCGTCTCTGTGGATAAGGACAGTTGTAACAGATACAAAGTGGAGCATCGGATTTACTCTACAGGTTTCTCGTGTAAGTAAATGTAAATAGCAATTCCGGAAAGAACGCCTGTGTACCGGGTGTAGTTTCTTAGTCGGGACGTACCGATTTCAAATCTAGGCCCACAGACCCGGTTTCTCCGTGGAATCCCAACAATTACTCCATTCACACACAGAAGAAGGCAATGGCAAACCACTTCTGGATCATCTGCCAAGAACGTATATGAACAGGTCCCAGTCCGAGAAAAGGATGGAAGGATCCTGTTCATATGGACCTGTCGTCAGACAGAACACTAAATAATAATAAGATGAGGTGGTCTAGCGGTTAGAACGCTGGCCTTGTAATCCTGGAGTCTCGGGTTAGATTCCCGGCGGTGCCCGAATTTATAACTTGTGTTGGGCAAGGCCGTGGTCTAGGCAACACGGAGTTTTCCTCCGGGGGCTTCCCCGGTTTCTCCGTGGCATCCCATTCACACACAGAAGAAGGCAATGGCAAACCACTTCTGGATCATCTGCCAAGAACGTATATGAACAGGTCCCAGTCGGAGAAAAGGATGGAAGGATCCTGTTCATATGGACCTGTCGTCAGACAGAACACTAAATAAATAAATAATAGGACAAACACAACTGATCGATATACAATGAATTACGAAAGGTACACATTTTAATTATGTTCTTTTCTCAAAGGACATTTAATTCAAATCTGCAGTGTTTAGTTGAAAGACTTTATATTAATCGCAGGAACAAATATGAATCAAGAGCTCACTCTAGTGTAAAATTAATAACTTACATGTTTGAATTGTTCAGCAGTGCAAACAGCATAAGAACATATCTTCCATGTTTTCAGTCGTAATTTCTGAACAGGTGTGGAACACCAAGGGAGATGTGGCGTCTATGTGTGACCATTTTACAGATATGCTCAGTAAAGTTGCTGACAAATACAATATCGATTATGAGCCCTTGTTTATCGTTGAGGATGAAGAGTCAGGTGTTTACGTCTTACTGAATGTTTATAATGTGATGGATACAGTGTTAAAAGTTTATTTATCTTCCTCAATACAAGATAATCCATCAAACTTCTAGGAGGAGTGACACCTTGGCCACCAGTTAATAGTTGTTCACTATCTCCTGAACAAATATATGAAGTATTAACGGTGATAAAGGACAAGGGCACGAAGTCAGCACCCTTAAGTCGAACAGAAATGGTCGTCTTCGGAAAATATTTGTTATGAGATTGCATGAAAAACTGACAATGAAATTAGCCAGAATTATGTCATTGGTGGAGTTGATAAAATTTAAGACTTCCATGCAGAGTAATATAGCAAAAATCTTATGACGTTTCGGTAGAAAGATCAAAAGTTATGGAAGTTAAGGTGTCCGCTGCAGTCGCCTGCGAAGTTATAGATCGAGGACAGTCTCTCCCAGATTTAAGGAAGCCACCGCCTCTTATGCAACTCGAATGATCTTTAATTTTTCACAAAAGTTTGTCACCGGACCACATGACGACTGAGGTAATATCACATCCCATTTATTTAATTTACAATTTAAAAAATTCACATCTACGCCTAGGTATTGTATATAGTTCTTTTATTTAAGTTTCAAAACTGAAAGGTATTAATTTTTCCCCATTAATCTCATACTAATTGCAGCCATTACTCTTTTCTCTCATAGTTCGTGTTTACATTCTCCAATGTTGTGTAAATGTTGCTTCAAAATGATAATAAAACCACTTTAAATATAAATTCCAACACAAACTGTGGGTGGCAATGACGAAATATTTGTGAGTTTTGATGATCTCAGGGCGGAGACAATGAAGATGATTGTCTTCTGGCGTATTGCGTCGTGTAGTGTGGTGAAAGTTATCGACGTTTGAAATATGGTTGCTGCCTCCGTCACCATGGCCTATTTGCCTTGTTGATGGAAGCAGCAAGTACTCTGAAACGTCGGTAAACTAGAATACAAGGCGAAACATCCAAGAAGATGGATTTGCTTTTAATATAAACGCTGTTTATTGTGTAGTTTAACCTAGAATATCAGTTTTCGAAAAAAATGCATTTTACCTTTGATTGAATGAACAAAATGTAGACAAGAAAAGCCCCGATCAAAGTTTTTCTTGTGTAACATTTGGTTTCTGTCTTAAAGCAATTTAGGCGCTGTCTTCGGGGAAAAAGGGAATCCCACCTTTGGAAAGGAATTAGGCACGTTCTTAAACTGCTGATTATGTGCCTTTTTCATTTATGAAAACAGCCCTGTCTCTCGTACTTCATTCTTTTAAACATCATACATATTAATTAATGTTACTAATGTATTAATGTCAGTGACAACGAAACCAATACCGAGGCCCAGGGAAAGATTAATTAGCGAGAGCCCTTAAGAAAAAAACGAATTCAAGGCATTTTAATTGATTTCTGTTTTAATTTTAACGATTTGAAACTACTTCTCTAAAACTGACTCTCCAGACTGATCCAGGTTTGCCTTATATTAGCTGTAAATCTTAAAGTGGGTAATCATTTCATTGACGACATAGTTTAACAGAAATTTTGTACAACGGCCAGAAAGGTAGTTAGACCCTAATGACAATTGAAAACAATCTATGCCTACGTAATAATTTAAACAGCAATTATTTGGAAAGCTGTATGCCAGCAAGCGTTGAAACAGATTAATCTGTAGTCTGGCAAAATACTAAAAAGTATAAATGAAATTATCGCTTACCGTAAAAATATATTTCTTTAATTTCTTTCTATAATTGAGTGAACCTAAGATTTGTGCACAGTCCAGAAGAGAATATGCCATTCTATATTGATATAATTACCAATCCCATCATTGGCTCTTGTGTCATTGTTGTTCTGACACATGCCTTTGCAGTTTTAGCATCGAAAAGGTTTTATGAAACGTGCAGTGGCACCAAGAACACTCATAGTTATTCTGAGTAGAATAAAAATGTCTGTTAAACTTCACACGTTTTCTTTTGTCAGGAATACCATAAGGAATTACTGAACTTGACGATTGAAATTATTCAAACATCACGGAGTAAATATAATCACAATCGTTATCTATAGATAAGACAATTTCAAAAACCTTAGCAATGTGTCAGGTGTTTTATTTTTGAGATTTTTTTTTCAGATTTGACGTTTCAAACACGAAACAAATTTATCAACAAATTCGGCAAAAGTTTATAATCGAGTTTCTAAATTTGATTTAGTTTATGTCTGAGGGGAAGAGACCGCTGGGGAGACCTAGACGTAGATGGGAGGATAATGTCAGGCGGAATCTATGGGAGATAGGAGTTGAAGGAAACTGGATTTTGTTGACCCAGGACAGGGTCAGGTGGAGGGCTTTGGTTAATTCGGTGATGAACCTTCGGGTTCCCTAAGCCATCTAGTTGGTTGGGTCCACTATATGGGAAGCCTGAGGGGAAGAGACCGCTGGGGAGACCTAGACGTAGATGGGAGGATAATGTCAGGCGGGATCTATGGGAGATAGGAGTTGAAGGAGACTGGATTTTGTTGGCCCAGGACAGGGTCCGGTGGAGGGCTTTGGTTAATTCGGTGATGAAACTTTGGATTCTGTAAGCCATCTAGTAAGTTAGCTACGTTAAAATACTATATTCTAAAATAATTTTCTGACTTTGCTATAGGTTCGTCACCATTCTAGTAATCAAACTTCCTGTTTCTGAGCATAGTAATTTCTCTTTGAATGCCAAACAAATGCCTGCAAATTCACGAGGCTCTTCCAATGCAGTCTCAGATCGACTTGAATAATTCTCTTCTAGCGAAGCAACGAATTTTCGCAGATGAATCAAGGATTTGTGTAAATGAGTTTCAACATTTTGCCAAAAGACTTATTCTATCCACACGAGAAGAAATGTCATGCTACCTAGTGAACGACAGAACAATTTCTAGATTTTTATTTTGTTTGTGACCGATTCACAAAGAACATTAAATTGGATCTTTGAGAGATAGGGTGTGAACTAGATCAGTGGTATTCAACCTGGGGTACGCGAAGACATCTTAGGAGGTACGTGAAATTTAAAAAAATATATATTATTTTATGATAAACACTGAATAATCAGTAATGTAATTTATTTAATTTATTTTAGATGTAGATTATATACTATGTATAACTTGAAATATACACCAACAATTTTGGGGGTACAAAGTTGAAGAGAAATTATATCTGGGGGTACGCGAACAAAAAAGGTTGAATACCACTGAACTAGATTATTCTTAGTCAGGATAGGACTTTTGTCGGGGTGTAGTGAACACTGTAAGAATCCGCCTGGAACCATAACATAATGACAATTTTTGACTAACTGAGCGACTGTCAGCTTCTGAAGGAGGATTATTTTTCATGTGGTTTGATATCATATTTGCTTTTGAAATATGTTGATAAATCTGATATCGTATACTTGCATTTCAAGGAAACTGTGTCGTGGTGTAGAAATAGTAGTCTGTGTGTATTGGGTGTGGTAGCATTCACAGGGGACGCGCGACGCATCACGTAGAATGATGTGCTGGAAATTGGCCCTCCCGATGCGGGTAGCCCGTAGCTGCCATTAAGGGTCACTGTGAGGTGCGATAGAGGTCATCATAGAGTGGATCCTACTACCTGCATTGGCGGCGGGGTGTGGTGTGGGGTGAGTGGAGGGGAGCTTTATACCGCCCTGAACATGAATTACACTCCGGAGGTGTGGAGAGCACGTGAGTGGTTTCTGAAACTCCGTGTTTGTACTGCAGCAGAAGGAGTTGTATTCAACGTTCAGCATTTCAGGTCCTTTAGAGCGGGTAGGTTTTGAAAGCGATCCTACAGAACTGCTTTGCGTTGGGGAGATCTTGGTTTAATCCCACATCTTAATCGGAGTGTCTCGTGGATTTTCAGTTTACTGAAAGGGATGCTGGAAGCAGTGGCGGATTTTCAGATACTGTTAACTTATTTTTTACCGTAGAACTATATGTCCAAATTCTCACTCATTCTGCCTACTTTTGAAGTTTTATATGCTAAGTAATTTATAACAAATATTTCTTATTAAGTGGGTCATCATCACATGGTGGATGGAAAAACGTTCAGGACACATATAGGGTAGCTTAGAATGTACTGAACAAGTAGTGTTGGAGATCGGATAGGAGGCGGTCCTTAGCTTAGGAACTGTTCTGCGGAGGAAGAACAGGACATCAATAACTTGCATTTTAATAAAATATCCCAACGCCCAGAACAGGGTTAAGTGGTTGCTTTTTGTGAAACTTGATTTTGATAAAATACGGAGTACTTGTTCACTGTATAAGAAGTCATCCGCTTGTTTATAACAATCTGATAATTGAAATTATTTATTATATTTACCTGTTTATTAACTTCTGGATACATGATAATATTTATAATTGTCTTATTTCTCCAATCCAACTTTCAGAATTTTTATGTATTAATACAGTTTGAGTAATATAGTATAGAAATATGAATTAAAATGTGACATATCTGTAATTATTTCACAGGAAATAATGTTTCTTGTCTTATGGATTGTTGAGCCGTGTAGTTTGGTGGACATTTACAGATATTTTAGAGGTGATTGCTGTTTCTGCCATCGTCCTGATGATGGAGGCAGCAAACACCTATGGAATGCCTATAAATTTCTACTACATTCCGCAACAACTCAGAAACCAGTCATCGTCATACTCGGTTCCGTGAGAACCTCAAATCTCACTTAGTGCTTCCTACGTGTCTATTATTCGATCTCCGTACAGTTTCAGATTATGTGACGTGTGGTACAATGCCATTATGTAAATGGGACCATATAATTACTTCTACTTTGCCTTAAAATAATTCTTGGTGGTAAGTATGCGTTAGTTTTCTTGTCACAGATTTTGCAGTATTGAAGTTCCGCGACTGTTATATGAACATTTGCATAATTCTGTAGCTTTTTCTCTAGAGTAGTCTACTGAGCAGCAATCAGTTGCTATTCGTCGGTTAGCAGTGGCCTGTCTCTACGACTCTCCCGAGTGCCACACACAAGACAATCTATGGCGAGCGTGTAGTGGAATATCAAATTTTCTACTGGTATTGTAACATGTGCAACCCTGTGACATTGAGGGAGTGGAATTTATTATACTGCAGCGCGTGTTATTGACTAGAGAAAGTTGAAAGAATAAGAAGAAGAACAAGAGGTAATGCATGCACACAGAGGGCGAGGTCACGACCTTTGTTACAAACTTAGCTCCGGGTCACCAATTTTGAAGTTTTCGATGTCACCGCAGGGAGGAATCAGTGAATGAGATGCACACAGCTATAATAAAAGTTTCTTTATGTTTCTATTTCCTTCCGATAAACCAGATTTCGTCTTTGTCTGTAATTGCATTTATTAAATAAGGATGCTGTGTGATTGTAAATTACTTAGAACATTTTAACTTTATTCCCATTAATCTCGTCGAATGTCGTGGTTTAGTGGTTGAAAATCCTGCATCTTTCATTTAAGTGTTTAATTCGATCATTGGAGCAGTCACCATCAATTATGTTTTTAGATTAATGATTTTACTCACTTCCTACTGGTAAGTCCTAGGGAAATTCTATAAAATAGGCCACAGCCCCTTCCTTCTACATCGTTTTCAATTGAAAATTGGGAATAATTTTTGCATTGGACTCTACATGACAAATAGGGTTGGTAAACAGTCATTACGTGATGTAAAGAATTAAGCCAGACAAAGAAAGTTACAAA
Organism: Zootermopsis nevadensis; assembly: GCF_977971745.1. NCBI lineage: Eukaryota > Metazoa > Arthropoda > Insecta > Blattodea > Termopsidae > Zootermopsis > Zootermopsis nevadensis. Next base: position 4,011,730 of record NW_028259153.1, on the reverse strand, counting down.
TTGGATATAAACTGAAAACCTCTTACGTTAATTATCTTTTTTTAAATTCTTGCTGCTCCCAAGTGCATTCTAAATGACATGGAATTTTTTTAAAAGCTATTGAATAGTATAAGCATAGCTATTCATGAGATGGTAAAGTTGCGTCATATTGTGATATAATAAATATATATTTAAATCTTGTCCGTCTAATCACAATAAAGTCTTATTAAATATTAAAATATTACAATAATTAACATTTAAAATATTTAAAATATTAAATGATGTTCTTTATCGAAATATTCGATTTACATTAGACTATCATTTAATATTTTAAATATTTTAAATGTTAATTATTGTAATATTTTAATATTTAATAAGACTTTATTGTGATTAGACGGACAATATTTTAATATATAGTATAAGCATAATAAAAAATGCAGTCCGCAAGGGGTACATAGACATTCTAATGTCATTCTCTACTGGTGAGTCACCTGTTACCAGAAGTGGAGCGTCCTTGCGTCTCCGGGTACATAGGCTACTAGATGAGCAGTCACTGAAATCTGACAAAGGACGTCCTCAAGTTCGGGCTATGGGCTTTGAGGTTTCAACTTTCAACACCTCACCATACAATTGTAGCATATTTTTAAATGTATCCAGTGGGACATGTACACACGAGAGAGTAAGTTATAAAATAAGAAGCAGTGTATATTTGGGCAGACAGCAAATATTCAGAATTCGCCATAATAAAATCCCATGAAATATTTAAAATATTTCACGCATTTTCAAATATAGATTGTCTACCCATTTCTTGTAGATTAATGTCCTACCGAGATTTGACATCGTGTGTACTCGTACATTGCAGACTTTTCGGAGGAATACAAAACGGGCTCACAAAAATATTATCATTGAAATTTATAAGATAGTGTAGTTGCGTCATATTGTGACTTATTAAATTAAAATTACATTATTTGGTTATTCCGTCAAATCACAATGTATTTAAAAATAAGATAATTATTTTAATTATCTTATTTTAAATAATTATCTTATTTAAGTTAAATAATTATCTTATTTTAAATACATTGTGATTTGACGAAATAACCAAATAATTTAATTTTAATTCATTGAAATTTAATTTTACTTCAACTTATTATTCTTTAACTTCATCGTGGACCTGTCATGTTAAACACATATAGGTCGATTTCTGCTAGGATGCTGTATCGATGTTTTTATCAGAGTGTGTTTTAAGCCTGGCTACATTTGTCGAACTAGAGAGCAAAAACAGAAGAGAGTATTAGGAAAAAGAGGGGAAACAGAGAGAGAAAGTGTGGAATCAAGGAGGGCGCTGAACTAACGAAGCGTAATCTTTGTGATCAAAAGAGGGTGGAAGTCCTGGGCAAACCAGCTGTAACGAAACCCCTACGTTGAAACGCATGGTTGGTTGCTAGGAATTTCCTACTTCTTTGGACTACAAACGTCTTTTTCCCTTCTACCTTCTGTTTACTTCTTCAAAAACTCCTTGGTAACAAGCCACAACTGGAAACACAAGCAAGATGTAGTTTCCTGTCCCACCGTGCTGTTACACATAACCTAAACCTAATTGTCGTTACTAACTCGTCTCTCGTTCTTTTCCACTTCACTTACAGCAGAAAACCACCTTCACTGGTCGGTCAATTATCAAGTTTGTTTTACGAGATCTTTTGAACTCTTCGCAAGGATTTTATACTGTAGTATCGAACGTACCTGTTCCATACTTCGGTGTTTCTTAAAATAAGCTGCACTGAAATATTTAAATTGGTTGTTTATTGATCAGGTTTCTAATTATATTTGCCGTGGCCTCACGTAATTCTCATTTGATATATTAAACTATTTCTAACTAATGATATAATTTATATATAATATAAGAATTGGGAATGGTCTTTTAGCTGACAGATCAGAGATTGATAAACGAAAAACACTACACGGACTAAAGGATGGCAGATATTACAAGAAATTTCCCTGCAGAAATGCATTCAAACCTTTAATTTTGACAATTGAATAAAATTTTTGGATATTATCCATCGTCTAGTAAATATAAAACGTAAAAACGACGTTTCGGAGATGGGACTCTATCTCCGTCTTCAGGTTCCTACACAGTTGGGCCCACTAGATAGAGCTAATCCCTATCCCCGGACAAAGTAAAAAGTGAAAGTCCCAGAATAAAAAGGCATTACCACACCATCCATCCGAAACGTCGTTTTTTACGTTTTATATTTACTAGACGATGGATAATATCCAAAAATTTTATTCAATTGACTCTTCACCATCGTCAAGAAGTTTTAGACTTTAATTTTGACTTTACTCTGAGCACAAAAATTAGAAGAATTTAAATTATAGGTAATTTTAAATATTCCCGAGAATTTCTGGATTCTGTGTTTCGATATTTCTTTACATATACATTTCGGCACTTTTCCATTTTCTCCTGGGGATTATTTGATTTTTCGACGAAAATGTGCGTGTTGCACCACATTATACACTAGCAGAAGTATTTATTTTTTCTCAGTGTTTGAAAATAAGCTTTACTTTAATAATTAAAATAATTATTTTTTATTTCATATATATTCATTAACTCTTTTTAAATATTTGTAATCACGTGTAAGACTATATTAGGTTAATTTTCGTACATGCTTATGTAAGAAATTTTATTAACAACATTACAAGGTAAAATATACGAAAACACAGACACATTGGTAGACGATGCTAAGCTTTACATGTAATCTAAAATCCAGCGTTGTTCTTATTGAAGAAATCTGGTAACAATTTATAATGTATGCAATACCATTTTATTTCATCTATACACAAGACAGCTGATCCTCAGAGCAACTTTCGAATTAGGTGCTTCACCAAGCGCTCTCTTTCGTGGGGGGAAACCCACAGAGTCAAACAAACTAAACTGATTATTTGGAGCCAAGCTGTGTTTTTATTAAACCAAACTCAGTATTTGCTGATATTGTAGAGTGGAGTATAAGAAGATAGTCATGATTCGAATGAAGAATCTCAAAAAGAGAAGGGATGATGAGTTGAAGTTGAAGGAAATTTCTCCCCCTATTCTTATAGATTATTGGGGGCAAACATAAGCATAGAGGGGTTGCAGAAAATTTCAGTTAATTCAATTACTTTCTTCCACTCTCCGAGGAAAAAGTCAAAGAACATCTTTCGTGTTTCTGATGTTGAAGTACCTGCTGTCTCTCTGTCTTTCTATCACCACAAACTCTATATCGTGGCTTTGTGAAATTTACTCTGAAGTTACGGAAGAAACCTTGACCCACATTGGAGGAAATTGAGTTATTTTAACAACCACGTATCAGTTATTAATATTAGTGCATTAAATGATGACGGTGGCGCCGTTAGGAATGTCAAAGCGGGCAAGTAATTATGGATTATTTTAAAACAACTTATTTTTAGAGGAAAACGAGAAAAGTATGAAGTATGTATATTCGAGAATAATAAATATCTACTGTACCACAGCAGGAGTCCGATAATATACCGGTTTTTTAAATGAACTTTTTGAAGTAATGAAGCTGTTTTGTCTACTAAAGCAGTCACGTGAACACATGCCAAAGACTCGCCAAAACGGCTACGGAAACCTATGAAATGCTAAAGCAAGCATTTGGGGAGTCCGCAATGGGTCGTGCACAAACTTTTGTGTGGCATTCACGTTTTAAAAATGGCCGAACCTCTGTCGATGATGACGAGCGTTCTGGACGACCATCTTCGAGCACAACGCCCGAAAATGTTACGAAGATTCGGCAGGCCATTCACGAAGATCGACGTCGTACCATCAACGACTTGTGCGACATTGTTGGTATAGGCTATGGGACCTGTCAGCTGATTCTAAAGGAAGAACTCCACATGCGACGCATCCTGTCTGAGGACCAGAAGCAGAATCGACTTCTCGTTTGTCAGGAGCTCAAAGATCTTGCAAGAACCGACCCCAACTTCCTTTCTAAGCTCCGTGTGACTTCTTCCTCTTCCCAAAGATGAAAATTCAGCTAAAGGGAAGGAGATTTGAGACGATAGAAGAGATTCAGGCAGAATCGCAAATGGTTCTTGACAGGCTGACAAAGAAAGATTTCCAGGGATGCTTCCAGGCTTGGCAGCGGCGCTGGGATCGTTGTGGTCACTCCCAGGGGAACTACGTCGAGGGTGATGGATGATTTTAATACCTGAGATAAGTGTACGGGTTTTTATAGGCGCAGTCTTGAAACTTTCCGATCGCACCTCGTATGCCGGTTTACACTTTCTTGATTTTTACCAGCCTTGTGCAAAATCGTTCTCTAAGCATGCATTAAACGGTTACTGAATAACGGAAAAACATTAGACGTATGTTTATTTTGCACTATATTAGTGAATATATTCGCTTAAATACATTATCAGGGACGGAGAAATGGCGAAATGCCACTTGATGATCCTGTTCCAATTACGACGTTTATGAATCTCAGAAAAAGAGTAATTTCGCGCTTTTATTGAAATGAACAATTATTTAACCAATGTTTCTCAGGCGCATTTAAGTTTGTCGTGGCAAGATGCTTATTTGATCCGAATGGAGAGATATATAACAAGGTTATACAAACGTCTGTGATGTAGGAAAAATTCGAACCCAAAATTTCAGCTGTCTATTTGAATAACAAAGTCCTAAATTGGTGTCCGTCGCACGCCCTATAAGGTTAATCTTCCTTACGAAAATTTATCAAAATTATCATGTCACTTTTCTCCTGTAGTCCTCCCGAAATTCATAACTGTTCATTTTTCTATGTGTCCTAATTTCTTATTGAAAATAGCTTAAGTTCTCTGCTGATGTAATTATTAATTCATGCCATGTGAACCACTGGTTGATAATCATCTCCTCATCCCCCTTTCAGCACATGTACGGAATTCTGAGAGGGAATTAAATCTAAATTGGAAGAGGGCTGTTGAAATTTTTACTACTGCTCAAACACAGCATTGCTGTTACATGCGGAGGGGAGGGGGCTTTGTCTCATTTGAGGTCAGTTCAATCACTGGGCAATCAATGAACAAATCAATCAGTAGAAAGAGGGGTAGGCTTGCAATGAGTCATCCCCGGAATAAAATCGACTGTTTGTTAATGCGTGGGCGACACATATGAGTAGCAACCGTTGATTGCCTCAGTCCGATTCAAAGCGAAGTTGACGGCCCTGCGTACGCCGTACTTCCAATTAAAGATGGGGTGTGTCAATCTTCGGTTTATAACCAACTTCATGGAATGGACAATCGCTCTGATTATTAACAAATTCGCCGTCTTTTAAGGGATCCGACGATTAATTAAAGTTTCAGTCCGCCAAACGTCACGATTCTGTATCAGATTAATCCAGTCCACAACTTATTTCCGTAAGTTTCGTCTGTCTTTCCAACTGATCTTAGGTCTCTTCCGAGTACTCTCGTTCGATCAGGCTTAGAACTACAAATCTTTACTGATATCTCATATTTTCGATGTGTGCTTAAGGCTCTGTCGTGCTCATCTCATTATCCTTAATATGATAATACTTATATTTGGTGCAGAGTACAATTTATGAAGCTCCGTATTATGAAAACTCCTTCGCCATCCTCTTTAGTCCAGATATTGCCCTCAGTACACATCGCGAACACATGCAGTTTTCTTTCTCTCAGTAATTTAATTGTGAGAGATAAAGTTTCACACGTACACGAAACTATAAATAAAATGTATACTTTCACATAATTTATCTTTAAATCTTTAGATAACATCCGATGAGAACAATTCTGAACTCAATGGTAGCAGACATTTCCCAAATGCCAACTGTTCATAATTTCTTCCAGAATACAATTTTGATTTGTAACCGTGACTTTTACGAAGGATATATGAAAGCTGCGACTGAGGGGCTCTAATTAGTCAAGCGTCCAACACAATATTAAGATTTCCTTGGTGTGCGTCTTGGTAAGTTAGGACTGTGGCCCTCTCCATTGGATCCGCGAGGTCTTTGTATTCAACATACCTGAGCCTTACTAGTAAATATTCCACAAATGCTTTAATTTTTAACGCATCTCCCTGATATCATATCTAAGTCAGTAAAGAAAAGTTCCAGCCCCGGCCGTGCTTTATCCCCCGTAAAAGACCCCGGTACCCATTGGATAGGAGGCTGGGTGGGCCCCAGAGCCGGTCTGGACGCAGAGATTAGAGGAAAAATTCTCTGCCCCCGTCGGTGTTCGAACCACAGTTGTCCAGCCCGTAGCTGACTGAGATATCCTGGCTTCATATAAAAGTCAGTAAACACATATACAGTGTTTTTATTAATTACACGTTCTGAAGCTGGGCCACTTAGTCTGAAATACTTCTGTATCAAATCCAGTCCTTTTGTCCGCCCCAAGTCGGAGTGCAGTTTTTAAGGACGGTCGTACTCTTCAGTATTCCGCAATAACAGGGTTTCGTGTTAACTGGAAATAAAAGTCCCATGTAGGACACTTTTTTTTTGATGTTTTGAGCGTAAAACAGTACCGTATTGTCAAATTTGAAAACAGTGTGTCGCGAGATATGGAAGAATATAATACAGTTTGATATTTGTGGACGGTGCCGCTAGTAACAGCGAACTACGAATATTTCTCGTCACTAATACATGTTATTACATTAATTGTTCTTACCTTAAATCACAAAAGATGTTCAAAGTGACTTCCTTGTGCTCGCAGGTAACTTCACATCTCGTTAACATGTTTCGAAATACTCGACGAAGCTTCTGTAATTCCTTATTTAAGCTGTTGCCAATTCCTCTCAATGTCATCATCCTCCCTACCTCTTTATTCCAGCGTTTATATAACTGTTACGTAATAAGTTTCTAATTTATCTTGTTTCTTCAATTTTCCGACATCTCTAACGGGTTCTTGTTGGTATTTACATTTCTGGACTCTTATTCTACATCTATAAACTCTCTTGACCAAATGATGGTCTGATCCACAGTCAGCTCCTCAGTGCGTCCTCACGTCCATAATACTAGAAGCATTCCTCCTGTCAATTAGCATATCGTCTATCTGATTATGCGTTGTACCATCCGGGGATGTCCAAGTATATTTGTGTGAGGGAAACATGTAGAAATGACTACCATATTTTTGTTTAGACTTTGATCATTATCATTAGTGTCAACATGTAAGCTGTGCTGTCCGATTGTGCAATGGTATAATTCCTCCCTGCATATCTAGGCATTGAAATCCCCCAATACCATCTTAATGCTGTATTAAGGTCTTCAAGGCACCTGCTTTAAACAGTGTCCTCACGTTCCAAGTACCAAATTCAATATCCATGTTCCTTTGCTTAGGTATTCCAATCCATTCCGAGGCATCTCGTGAGATTTTCAATAATTGATTTTTACGGGAGCGGTTTGAGACACCTTTCGTCTGGTCCCTAAGCATTGACCTGTCTGGAAAGGTTGGACCTACCAGTAGCTAAGCTACCGCCGGCGTAGCTCTCAGCTTCAAACAGGGCACGCAATCCCTACGCCACGTAAAGGCAGTGTCTCAAGGGAGAGAATATGATTTTCTCTGTTTATAATTTTAGTTTTGAATTTTTTGTTACCGTTACGCCTAATAGTTATTTTAAAATGCCTGATGACGTGAACATTGGCTTCCTGTGCGAAGTATAATATGAGGCAGCTTTATTTGTGACCGTCATTTTATTAGACCTTGACATGAAATCACGTATTGTACGCTCATCGGAACTAAATTGATTATTCTGCTTGCAGTGTACCGACAGACTGATTATATTTGTATGTCCGTCTCTGTGTTATGGACAAATTCCATCTCGATTTACTACGCATGCGTGGTTACAGTACATGCGAAAGGAACCCTCTTTTCACCATATCCAATTTTTCCAATACTAAATTATGATTAATGTAATCAAATCACAACAACTGAGTTTGAAAACTCATGAATAGAAGCTTCTGGGAGAGTAGTTTGAGGTGAATGAGCACATAATGTCATTGATTTCCCTTTCCTATACTCTTTGCTGTTTACCCCTTCCACAAAATTTCCTCTTCCAAAATTCCATCTATGTTCGTGAAATAGAAAAGGAAAAAAAATGCTCTAGAGCAGAGAAAGTGCGCATTGTTCGAATGGGTGCTCAATTACAATGCATTATTCACATTTGTACATGCATTACAACGACCGTATTGTGTGATATATTGAGCATGTTCGTGGATGTCCATTATGATTAGGCTAATTACTGAAAATGTGTTTGAAAATTGGTAGGAAGCAAATTGACTAACACACAAGGCCATTATAACAGGGATATTATGTTCTGGTGCTTTTATGAAGAACTGATGTTTAGGCATTTACGCAACAATGTCGCAAGAAATACGAGGTGAGATCGGAAAGTTTCACGACTGTGTCAATAGAGGGCGAACTGGATGTAGTACGAGCTTCTGCCGCTAGGGGGTGCGGCCTACATTCATAGTGAATCATCGAATTAGCATTTGTTTCTTAGTTACAGGCGTTTTGGTAGTGCATTATACCGACCCTCCTGCGATTTCGGAATGGCGTGTGCATCAAATTTTGCCAAAGACTCGCCAAAACGGCTACGGAAACCTATGAAATGCTAAAGCAAGCATTTGGGGAGTCCGCAATGGGTCGTGCACAAACTTTTGAGTGGCATTCACGTTTTAAAAATGGCCGAACCTCTGTCGATGATGACGAGCGTTCTGGACGACCATCTTCGAGCACAACGCCCGAAAATGTTACGAAGATTCGGCAGGCCATTCACGAAGACCGACGTCGTACCATCAACGACTTGTGCGACATTGTTGGGATAGGCTATGGGACCTGTCAGCTGATTCTAAAGGAAGAACTCCACATGCGACGCATCATGACAACGCGCCAGCGCACACCGCCCTCAAAGTTCGGCAGTTTTTGGCCTCAAACACCATGGCCGTCATCCCGCACCCTCCTTATTCGCCGTGTGACTTCTTCCTCTTCCCAAAGATGAAAATTCAGCTAAAGGGAAGGAGATTTGAGACGATAGAAGAGATTCAGGCAGAATCGCAGATGGTGCTTGACAGGCTGACAAAGAAAGATTTCCAGGGATGCTTCCAGGCTTGGAAGCGGCGCTGGGATCGCTGTGTTCACTCCCAGGGGAACTACTTCGAGGGTGATGGATGAATTTAATACCTGAGATAAGTGTACAGGTTTTTATACGCGCAGTCTGGAAACCTTTCGATCGCACCTCGTATACGTGGTATCTTTGACATGTTCTTTTGTCCGCATATAAGAATTTGAGAAACGTAGAAGGGATTTTCATGAAATTTTACGTCGGAATATTTACTAAAGTTTGCAAACATATTTCACTTTAAGCTAACATTGAAGAAAGTGAAGGACACTTTTTATAAATATTTACATAAGTTTCTATGTGCACAATTTTTAAGCAGAATTTGTGTGAGCTACTTTATAATAATATATTACCTCTATTCTCAAGTCATTGTGGGTATTCTCGTTAGCATTCTTATGAAACTAAAATTAATGTAGAGTTGGAAAATTTTTGAAGCCAGTGCATCCACAGTGTTTGTGTTCTGTAAGAGTTAATGAAATACAAATTTGGAAATTCTCATTTGCTTACCTCCAATTCAAGTGGAGACAAGTGTAAGAATACATATGTTGTACAGGCTATTAAACATATTTACATTATAATTAATTTCATGGTATATAAATATTATATTTACAATAACGTACCTTCGGAAAATTCACTCTTATAAACGAATAAAGTTCCGACTGTTCAGGAACTTTCACCACGTTCAAGGTCCGATTGCGATGCGTCACACAAGCTAATAATTATGCAACACTTTGTCACACTAATATCAGTCAGCATGCAAAATGATAAACAATTTAGGCCAATTTGTTTTAATGCATGTATGCATTACTCATGATAAGAGTCTTGAAACGTTTCAAAGTTTCTTCCTATAAATGCGTGGGATGGTATATATCGCAGGCAAATCTGTGAAACATGAAATACATTTAAACACTGAATTAATATTAACCGGAGCATGTAACAAAGTTAAAGGCCCAATTGAAGGCGGTTAAGTTTTGAAAGTTTCTGCTCATTTACTATAACATAGCTTCTTGGTATGTACGTCGTTTGCCCTAATCATTGGCCGAGACGAAAATGAGTAGTTAGTGAAAGTCATGGCATGTAAGTTAAGAGGGACAACACACTGTAATTAATGAAATTAATTTTCTATATTTTTCTACAGTGTTTTTTTTTCATTATTTCGTTCCTTATTTACATATTTGATAATCTGTCCCTTCTTGAAACTTTCCCTAAGTGTCTCACATGAGAAGCTAATCATCTCTTTATCTTCTTTTCTTTAATAAAAGTTTCGCTGTCGAATTGTAGTGTTCCACATTCAAGAATATTTTTTTGAAAAAAAAACACTAGCTCTGAATAGAAATATACTGTTTTATGATTCCATAACGAAAATATAGTGCAGTTTCGAGACAGTATCAATCTGTAGGAAAAATATATATATATTTTTTTTTGTGTTCTTGTTCGACGGTGAAGTAGATGTGACCTAGATACAGCAAAAAAGAACAGGCCCATGTGTTCCACTGGTTCAGTCGCAGCTGTGAGACAAATGTGAAGTTCCACCAGGGAGTTGTACTTCTATTTCGTCAGTGCAATAACCGAGTTCCCTCCCTCAACATTCCAGTTACCACAACCTGAGCGTCTTCTGAAATGAAGTCAGACCGAAACCAGCGCCTTTTCAAAAAAATAATTCTTTTCTCAGCTTGATCAGGGGAAAAGTAATGCAATGTGCAGTCGAAGCACACATACAAAAAATATGTATTTAGATGCGTATATACGTGTTAAACTTCTAAGTGCAAGTTCATTCTTCATAATCTGATAGTTGCTTGGTTGGTCAAAACATTCCCAGTCTTAAATGGAAACTGAAGGCTCGTTATCCTGTTCACTCATAGCTTATTGTTTTAATAAACACTTACAACCTGCTCGCAGAAGGCTGTTTATAGATGGGAGAATAATTTTTATTGTTATTCGTCTATTTATGACTACTTATATCCACTAATCTCTTACCTTCAGATATTCCGATCAAAATTGTGTACATATTTCTCCTCTCGTCTATGCGGGATACATTATTTTTAATTCATTTTAAATTCGTGATTCCTACAGAATTTTGTGAACAGGAAGAAATTACGAAGTTTTTCATGAAGATATCTCCAACCTCCAGTCACTTCACCTCTGTTTGGTTAAAATCCTTTCTTAAAATCCTGTTCTCACAGACACTCAGCGTACAGGATTTGAGGTTTCCGCGACCGTAAATTCGGAGATGGCTATCTTCTTGGGTTCAGCGTTCGTTGCACTGATAATGGAGGCAGCAAGGACTTCTGAAACGTTGGTAAACTTCTACCAGACTACACGGTGCAACGTCCCAAAAGACAGCCATCTTGATACTCAGTATTTGTTCTTACATTTATACGAGAGACTAAGTTTCCAGTTGACATGCATGAGTGTGGTCTTTATTTATGATGGAATAGTAGAAATTACAAGTTTTGAAACTTTCACGGCGACGGGATACATTGAAGTCTTGGTACCAGTCCCTGATGATAGAGGCAGCTAAAATTTCCGAAACACTGTAAACTAATTCCAATCTCATATGGCTGTGTGCCTGATGAAATTCTTCTCTAATTACATCTGATTGAAAAAAATAGTACTCAGGAGCATATTTGCATGTAAAAGTTAAAATAATTGATACATTTATGATCTTATGATTTATGCAGGCCACATAATCTTACTAGGTCAGTGAGATCTAGGATGCTGCATTTGACTGGGAATTTGGCTAGGATAGAATAACATAAAATGTAAACTGAATTTTCTGGAAAGATACTTGAAAAAATACATATTGAAAGAGTAAAATCTAGATGGAAAGAAAATATTATGATATGTCTTTGGGAGATATTCTGCGAAGAAGCTAGCTTATGAGCTTTTTGATTCGCGAGCTCTGCGGTGTAAAACTTTCGGTTAAACATACCGTTGTGCTTATTTATTTATTTAGTGTTCTGTCTGACGACAGGTCCATATGAACAGGATCCTTCCATCCTTTTCTCGGACTGGGACCTGTTCATATACGTTCTTGGCAGATGATCCAGAAGTGGTTTGCCATTGCCTTCTTCTGTGTGTGAATGGAGTAATTGTTGGGATGCCACGGAGAAACCGGGGAAGCCCCCGGAGGAAACCTCCGTGTTGCCTAGACCACGGCCTTGCCCAACACAAGTTATAAATTCGAACCCGAGACCCCAGGATTACAAGGCCAGCGTTCTAACCGCTAGACCACCTCATCTTATTATTATTTAGTGTTCTGTCTGACGACAGGTCCATATGAACAGGATCCTTCCATCCTTTTCTCGGACTGGGACCTGTTCAGATACGTTCTTGGCAGATGATCCAGAAGTGGTTTGCCATTGCCTTCTTCTGTGTGTGAATGGAGTAATTGTTGGGATGCCACGGAGAAACCGGGGAAGCCCCCGGAGGAAAACTCCGTGTTGCCTAGACCATGGCCTTGCTTATAAGGAGTAAATTTAAATTTGTGAATATTGCATTGAAAACGACTTGACTTATAATTTTATTTTATAATCTCGTTAAATAACCTAAGGAAGAAAACAGTTTTGTCTGTGACAACTGTTTTGTTGTGAAGTATACCAGATTCACGTTGCTTTAAATTTGTGAACACTCTGTATATGGAAAATATATGCATGAGACATCCTTGATACAGATGCTGCATGCAAAGATGTTAGCTGCATGCAATTACAAGACGCCTTATTGCCTGGAGCCACTGCAAAACGCAGAGCAGCTCGCCACAGCCTGTCACGAGGCGACGGGCGCAGACAAGTTGAAGCCAACTGACGAGGCACGGCTCGAGGCGGTGTCGTAGACCAGATTTCAACAACAAAAGACATTCGTTGGACAAGTATCACGCACCGGGAGGATCAGAAATGCTCACAGAATTTAGTGAGGTAATCTGAATGGTAGAGTGAGATTTTAGGTTCTCAAGGAGGCGGGTAAAATGGATGCCTTCCAGATTGTTCTGCCGTGTAGTGTGGTCGAAGTTTGTCACTGATTAAATCATCGCCCTGATGATGGATGCTGCAAGTACCTCTGAAACGACTGCAAACTTCTGACTACAAATCTCAACAACTCAGAAGGCACCCATCTGAATTGAAGATATCACAGGGTTTACAGCATTGATGGGTGGTATGTTAGAATTTATATGAGGATGTGAACTGAGTTCATCTGACTCAGAAAAATTCAACTCGGGAGGGGGGTTGTTTTGAGCACAGTAAAATGTATTCCAGGTACAAAAATGGCGGACTGATCGACTATAAACATTTATGGTGAATGGAAAGTTTCAATATATCACTTATGGAAAATAATGGAATACTTATTTCCATTCTTGTTAACGACTATTAACAGAATTGACTATATATTTATTATTATAATGAATATGTACGGCTTATTAATTTATTATATATATTTTAATGACCGGCTGGATGATGGAAACTAAAATGAGCTAAATATATTTATTTTGTACAGTCTATACACAAACGTTTGAAGTTTATTGGTGTTGTAAAAATTATATATTAAAACATTTTATTGTGTAAAATATTATATTAGCGCTCTTAATCGTAAATACGATTTTACATTATATTTTTTTAGCGCTTTTATTAAAACGACATGTTTCGACGGGTAATACCGTCGTCTTCAGGTTTTTATCAATTTAAAATATTTTAAAAACTATTAGATATTTGATGCAATATATTATAATGATCCGTAGTTCTGTTTGTAGCTTTCCATTTTCATGGTAAGTTGTTTATTGTAGTCAGACGTTATATTTATCTGTGGAATTAATGTTTAATTATTTTCTTGGAATGAGTATGAATTGACATAGGAAATAAATAAATAATCGTATAAATATCTATTAAAAATAGTAAACGAGGAACATACCAAGAGATGTTGTGTAGAGTAACGTGCGTCTGACAGCTGGTGAAGAGAATATGTATCTGGTGTAAGTATGTTGTTTGAGGGTTATTTATAAGTGAAAGTTGTTTCATGGGGTAGGGTCAAGGAACTGTATGACGTTGAAGATGGGATTGTTAAGGTGGATGTTGTTATCATTTAATGCAGTGTTTTGTCGTTTTAATAAAAACGCTAAAAAATTTAATGTAAAATCGTATTTACGATTAAGAGCGCTAATATAATATTTTACACAATAAAATGTTTTAATATTATATAATTTTTACAATACCAATAAACTTCAAACGTTTGTGTATTGACTGTAGAAAATAAATATATTTAATCAAACACAAACATGACGCATATAAGATACAAATTAAAATGAGCTGTTACAGTTCTTCATTATCTTCTTGTGGAAACAAAAGATTTGTTGTTAATGTAGATTGTGCAGTGTATTGAGACCTCAGAGCATAAATATTTAGCATTTGTTTGGTTTATTTAAATAAATTTGAAAGTTAGCAAACGGAAAAACTTCTAGGGTTATGTGATTCTTCTTCTTCCTCTGTGCTACAGCCCGGGGCGGGCTTTGTCTTCTCTTAGGGTTGTATGATTACTCATTCAAAAGCTTACTTCGCCCTGATATAAGACACAATTACAGTATTGCCAAAATACGATATTTTGGGTAACAATTTTTGAGCGTTAACACGCAAAGAAATGTTTTCAGACGTTGTGTAGAAGTAAATGTCTGGGCGAGAAAACGTCTTTCGTTGAAGTGATTTGTTTACTTGTTTTGTGATACTGGGATACTGGGAACGTCCCGTTCTTCAAGTGCCTGAGCACTGCGGGACCCAACTTTTTCGTTGGCTTGATCCATAGACATTCGGTAGGACTTCTTGGACGAGGGGTCGGCCAGTCGCAAGGCCTCTACCTGTACACAGGACAGCACAACACAACATCCATGGCTTGAGTGGGATTCGAACCCACGGTCCCAGCGACTAAGCGACACAAGGCCCACGCCTCAGACCGCGCTGTCTCTACGGACCCCTGACTTGCTTTGACTACCGATAAATGTTGTTGTTGAATGTGGAAGGTTTTGTTTACAAAACAGGCAGTAAAATTTGTCTATATACAGTCTGTCCCAAAAGGATATAAGCAAAAATTGAATGAATTGTTTAAAGACATGTTAATAAACCAAATCATTACGTACTTCAGCATTGGAACTTAGTGAATTAACAAATCTAATTTAGGTGTTCAAAATGGTCTCCGTTAGCTTCGTGGCGTAGCGGATTGCGGTGACTGACAAGCGGTCACGTAACTTGCTGTTGTGTTCACATATTTTTTTTATGTAAACCTCTTCAGAGCTGTGATCTGAAAGCAACTCCATAAAATAAACAACCTCTTGATGTAGACTACACGTGCTAAGACGTTTAGTGATGTAGTTTGACTGGTAAGAAACGCACGCAGCGCCAGTGGTGGAAAGAAAAAGTAAAATGATCTTATCGGTAGGACGTACCAGTGGTGAATCAAAACATTGCTTGAACGGGCGTCATTCTGATAAAAATATTATTTTCGTGTTTTCTTAATTCATGGTTCAGTTCGTTCGTATAAAGCTCAGATACAAATAATAGACTGAATTCCAGTATAAATGTCGTTCAGTGCCTATGAATTAAGTGGTGTCTAAGAAAAAATGTGCTCTATTAGTGCTACGACCTAGAGGATTGACTTTCATCAGTTGTGTCGGACCACCGCCCACAGTTTTCAACCCAACTCCACATGTAGAATCTTATTTGCTGGCTGGGAGGAGGCATCTGATGAAGTATTGGTGAGTACCACCAACAATATTTTCCCAAATACAGCAATGACGAAAGCGATATATAGGGTTAAATTTCCTGATGTTTATAAGCCATAATATGCCCAGATTCTGTTCTTATGTTCCTCGTATTGATTAGAAACAAGTTGATCAATAAAATAACAAGGGTCTATTGTGGTGTGTATACAGTGGATTGGTCATCCCATTGGTATCAGGACAAAAATACATTCAGATTGGGTCAAAATGTTGCTTGTAGATAGAATTGCGTAAGTATTTTTATAAAACTCAAGAAACTGTACGATGCCGAGTTGAAACAGAATCAGAGATAATACACGTACTGAAGTACAGTTAACTGCCGATAACTAAGACTGCCCACGCTCAGGAAAGACTTGGAAAGATGCAATTCTTGTTGGAAATGATGTTTTTTAACCGTGGCGAGTGTCATGGTAGCAAGAGTTCAGTTCTATCAAAAGTATGGACTAATTGGGTTGTCTAAATCAGTGGTTTTCAACCTGGAGTACGCGTACCCCCGGGGGTACGTGAAGACATCTTAGGGGGTACGTGAAATTTAAAAAGAAACACATATAATAATAATATATTTGGTTTAGACTATATACAGAGATCTGTGGCCGCCTAACACCAGGTTTTCACGGCCACAGTCCTTACATACGTAGCACTATTAGCACTACTGCTTACTACAACTATTCACTAATGCTACTCTACATGACTATTCCTTAATCCCTAATACTATTTACATAACTCTTCTGTATTGTTCTCGTGCCTTCTACCCCAGTGGCAGTTCTAAATTCATAATTTTGACCTGTCTTTTACATCTTACTTTGTACAGAAATTTCCCTACATCCCTGACCTCCGTGTCATTCGTAGTGCTTAAAATTTTCTTGAAGGCCAACTCTTCGCCAACGGTGAACCACTTGTTCCTCAGGAGCTGTTCCCTCCACCTCCCGGTAAGAAACACATATATTATTTTATAATAAACATTGAATAATCAGTAATGCAATTTATTTAATTTATTTTAAATGTAGAATATATACTATGTATAACTTGAATTATACTCCAACAAACTTGGGGTTATAAAATTGAAGAGAAATTATATCTGGGGGTATGCGAACAAAAAAGGTTGAATACCACTGGTCTAAATAACCGATTCGATTAAAGCTGCTGAGAAGAATATATTCTGCGGTGTAGTATTCGGCAGTTTTAAGTAACTTCGAGGGGAAGACACTGTAAACAAAAGGGAGATTACATCGCCCGTCTCCCAACTTCGCAAAACTCCATTTGCCCACGGGTAATTATTAGCTGTATATGAGGTAATGATACTGTGAACCGCCACGCGTTTAGGTAGGGTAAGTGAGGGTGAGGATGGTAACGAAGCCATACGTAGTATGCCCCCCGTGTTTCTGTACGACGGTAATGTCAGGATCGGATAGCTTGCTTTGCCGAAGCTTATTATAAATTTAGTTGCAATACATGTGGTTAATATAACGTCATTATATCTGGTTAACAAGGGGAGGTGTGTGTGTTCCTTTAATAAAGACATCAGCAACCCTCTACGCCTACACGTGAAGACAACGCTTGTGTTGTTATGTGATTAAAATTGCGTGGTTTCTTAAATTTAAGTAGAATTTATAAAACAGCTCATGGATCGAACCCTTAGTTATGAAAACGTAATTTACACCGTAGAGGGTAGAAGTTCTGTGTTAATGTTTAGTTTCATTAGTAGTATATTTATTTTGTACAGTCTATACACAAACGTTTAAAGTTTATTGGTGTTGTAAAATTATATAATATTAAAACAATTTATTGTGTAAAATATTATATTGTATTATATTAGCGCTCTTAATCGTGAATACGATTTTACATTATATTTTTAGCGCTTTTATTAAAACGACATGTTTCGACGGGTAATACCGTCGTCTTCAGGTTTTTATCAATTTAAAATATTTTAAGAACTATTAGATATTTGATGCAATATATTATAATGATCCGTAGTTCTGTTTGTAGCTTTCCATTTTCATGGTAAGTTGTTTATTGTAGTCAGACGTTATATTTATCTGTGGAATTAATGTTTAATTATTTTCTTGGAATGAGTATGAATTGACATGTCGTTTTAATAAAAGCGCTAAAAATATAATGTAAAATCGTATTCACGATTAAGAGCGCTAATATAATATAATATAATATTTTACACAATAAAATGTTTTAATATTATATAATTTTACAACACGAATAAACTTTAAACATTTGTGTATAGACTGTACAAAATAAATATATTTAATCAAACACAAACATGACGCATATAAGATACAAATTCATTAGTAGTGTAGCTACAAAAGAGAACCGTCTTTCTGTGCCTTGTCCTAAACAACAGTGAATATGGCTAACCACGCATCAGAAACAATTAGGAAATTATTTCAGTTTCTCATACAATGTAGCTGCAACTGACTATAAGAATTTAACAAACCAACTTTTATTACACTTATATTAAAAATACGTAACGTGTATTGGACAGACGCCTTTCGTTATGCGTCAGGTCATCTTACTGTATTACGTTAAAAGTTTTATTCGTCTGGCATCTTAAAATGAGTTGTTGATGTTGAAGGTAGGACTCTGATGATCTGATACAGATCGAAAGGCTTCTGTCCTATACAAGTCAGTTTTGTTGACATGATAACTGGTCACGTTCTGATAGGAACAAAGTGTCGGAAAGACACAGCTACTTACTCACACAGGAAATTATCTGCTTGAGAACGGGTGAAATATTTATATAATTTCTTCACTTTATGGAACGAAACAAGAAAATTAATTTTAACCGAGACAATTAATGATGTAAAATCAATTATAATTACGATTTATTATTTGTCACTAATTATATGCAAATACAGAGGCAAGTGAAACTCAGAGATAGTTTATAAAAAAGTGAGACTTGAAGTTTTCATGGCGGTATAGAGAAAAAGCATGTTCCTCCGAAACACTGGCATATATCGACGAATCTAGACGGTGTCAGAACCCAGAATAACATCGAATGTTTATATTTATATTTTAGAAAAAATTTCTGAAATCACACAGTAGTTAGGTAAACAATATTTTTCAACATGATCTCCTCACTTCTCTTTTAATCTGGTACACAAAATGTCTTTTTCCTCTAGAATAAAATGTTTTCGATGGGACCATCAGCCACTCTTTCACGGTTCGTTAACTTATTATTATTATTAGTGTTCTGTCTGAGGACAGGTCCATATGAACAGGATCCTTCCATCCTTTTCTCGGACTGAGACCTGTTCATATACGTTCTTGGCAGATGATCCAGAAGTGGTTTGCCATTGCCTTCTTCTGTGTGTGAATGGAGTAATTGTTGGGATGCCACGGAGAAACCGGGGAAGCCCCCGGATCAAACCGCTAGACCACAGTGGCGGTTTTCGTTAATTTATTTCTGTTAAAAAAACTAAATTTTGTCAATTTTGACTGTTCGGTTGTACTGGATGCAGTGATTGACTTATTTCTTTAAGCACAGGTCACGGCAATTTCCTCCAGTAACGCGCGTCATCAGCGTTTATGATTTTCAGTCTCCTTACACCACTGTAATAATACTGCGGCCGATAAACTTACCACTGTAACTGAACTGCCATTTTATCTTCAGTTCCACCAGTCTTCACAAACTCGAGCCACAGAGATTGGCTCTCTGTTCGTAATTGATCTTTCGTCCATTTAATTAATGGAGGAGGAACTTTCAACTGTAGGCTTGCGTGCCACGATTTAATAACCGCAAAGGCACTGAAGTTAAATAACCCTAAACCCGCGCTATTTCTGTTCACTATATCCTAATTTTCTAGGAACATTCTATAGTCTCTTCTTATTCTATAATTTGTCAATTTCTCCTTACTCTTTCATTCTTCCTATAAATAATTCCTCTGTGTCCTTACTTTCATACTTTACTTAAAATATTTATATACAATGTATTAATACGCTAAGCGCGATAATTGGTATTTTTCTATAACACGTGCTGCTGTGTCAGATCCGTGATTTGAGTGCTTGAAAGTTTTCATCGAAATATTGTTTGTTGAAGGAGCTCCGCATATTGTATTACCACAGATTTACATAAACCTTGGTGGTGTAGGCATTGACTGTAAATTATGAATCGAACAAAGAAACCGCATCTCGCTTCTTGAACCACTGACTGAATAATAAAATAATATTTGTGAGGAAGTTAGTCGGAGGCTAAATTCCGGAAATGCTTGCTACTTCTCAGTTCAAAATATTTTGTCTTCCCGTCTGATTTCTAAGAACCTGAAAATTAAAATATACAAAACAATAATTTTGCCTGTTGTTTTGTATGGGTGCGAAACATGGTCTCTCACTCAGAGGGAGGAACACAGATTGCAGGTGTTTGAGGATTGGGTGTTGAGGAGGATATTTGGGCCTAGGAGAGAAGACGATGGGGCGTGGAGAAAACTGCACAATGACGAGCTTAAAAATCTGTACTCCTCCCCCAATATTGTCAGGGTGATTAAGTCGAGAAGAATGAGATGGGCTGGGCATGTAGCGCGCATGGTGGTGTGCACCGGGTGTTGGTTGGGAAGCCTGAGGGGAAGAGACCTCTGGAGAGACCTAGACGTAGATGGGAGGATAATGTCACGCGGGATCTATGGGAGATAGGAGTTGAAGGAAACTGGATTTTGTTGGCCCAGGACAGGGTCCGGTGGAGGGCTTTGGTTAGTTCGGTGATGAACCTTCGGATTCCGTAAGCCATCTGGTTGGTTGGGTCCACTATTTGAGAAGCCTGAGGGGAAGAGGCCTCTGGAGAGACCTAGACGTAGATGGGAGGATAATGTCAGGCGGGATCTATGAGAGATAGGAGTTGAAGGAGATTGGATTTTGTTGGCCCAGGATAGGGTCCGGTGGAGGGCTTTGGTTAGTTCGGTAATGAACCTTCGGGTTCCGTAAGCCATCTGGTTGCTTGGGTCCACTATTTGGGAAGCCTGAGGGGAAGAGATCTCTGGGGAGACCTAGACGTAGATGCGAGGATAATATTAAGCGGGATCTATGGGAGATAGGAGTTGAAGGAGACTGGATTTTGTTGGCCCAGGACAGGGTCCGGTGGAGGGCTTTGGTTATTTCGGTGATGAACCTCCGTAAGTCATCTATTAGTTAGTTAGTTATCTTCAGTTGACTTGGTATTATTAGACTGACAAATAATTACACGCACTTAGCATCAATTTTGATCAGAACAAAACCACTTCGCAGAGAGAAGAGAACAGGCCGTGTTGAAAATGTTGGAATAAATAATCTTAAACAGCTTCTACGTATTATCGTGCTTTATAAAAAAACAGCAAAGACCAATTACTAAGTAATGTGGTTTCATAAGGAAATGAAGTTTTCGTTTGATTTGCAGCCTTCCAAAATCACAATGTTCAAATTTCTTGGATCTACAGACCACATCACGATATTTAAACACACCAACTCTTGAAGCAACTGTCTTCTCTATACATGCAGTTAAGTCCTGGATTCAAATCTCGACCCGGAGACTAGAACAAGATACTTATTATCAAGAATAATACACAATATTTCCTTAATAATTATTTTATGTAGCTACAAATCTTTACATACTTACCACGTTATGACCTTATTCATCAGTATTGTCGTCCTCGGAACTCTTTAACTGCCGTTTCCGCATTAACATTTCCGTCTCCAACACACAACATGTCCTCACTCCTGTCAAGAGCTTTCGTAACTCCACATAAGAAAAAAGCTCTTTTGTCGACTATCCATTGACACGTCATTTTAATCGATGGTCTTTCCTGTTGGCGTCAACTCATATCCACCTTACGCCTGCCATTTCGCGTTCAGTTTTCTAACATTGCCTTTGAAAAGCTTAACGGACATTAAGATATTGTAAAAATGACGTCATCCCATTAGGAATAACTGCCATTTCAATTTTTATCTCCGTGAGGATTTTTCTGTGTCGTCCCCTAAATCCTCGTGAGTAGAGAAGGTTCCTGAAGCAACGCTCCAGGTCGTTGACCCCTAACTGTTCTGACCCCGTCACCTTTGCCTTGTACGCTCACGTGAGCACTATTCGGTAACTTAGCTTTTAGTATTGTCTTTATTTTAAGTATCACCTTCTTCCTTCCGTACTTACTGGGAGATTCACAGTGCAACGTCAACACGTGCGGATAATTACGTTCTTGTATTCTTTCCCGTCGATAGTCATGTTTGTCGGCACATCGAAGTAAAAAGGAGTTTGATCCGAGTTGCCTATTTGTGGTAACAAGCAACTAATATTTTCTCCCAGCCCGATTACGTGTTTGAGAAATGTTGTAAATTTTGTCATTAAAAATATTTTGGAATTTCTTGGCTTAGCGATACGTCTAGCCTCTGTTCACTTTAACCTGTGAAGAGCTGTTGGTCTCTCTTGTTGTTATCTCGCGTGCTTTGGAATGTAACATTTCTTTCGAGATCCGGCCATAATTATTGTTGCAAAATCCTAACATATTAAAACATTTCATCCTCTAAGTTAAGGAATTTTCCACTTTCCATCCCTCGAAATTCTTTCCTTTATTACTTGGACAGTTTGTAGAAGAGCATTTTATCCTTCTTCCAGAAGCGAACATTGGACTCCGACACGGTAAATTCAGGACCGGCCGCTCTGTCGAAATGCAATTCTAATGCCTTTAATTTGGCGCCTGTTGGATTCCTGGAATATCGCGAAATATCACCTTCACACAAGTCGTTATGATTTTGCCCTCAGAGAGAGAATCACCAGAACAGAATAGGATTAAAGTATACTAAACAGTCGTGTATCGCTTACCTCTGATAAAGTTAAGAAATTCCCGGGCTACTCAACTTATGGGCAACCTGATATCTGTAATGCTCTTCAGTTACATGTTTATGAACTTTACACGAATGGAGAATCGCTATTCGGATATAGAGTTAAAGAAATTCATGAGATATTTGAGAATTTTACTCTTAATTTCGCATTAAAAATCAGGGTGCATATATTGTGCTGGGACAAGAATTACGCTAGTAAATATTATAGAATTTAGTAATAAAATGAGATGATAAAGTTGCGTCATATTGTGATAAATATATATATTTGTTTAAATCTTATCAGTCTAATCACAATAAAATTCCTATTAAATATTAAAATATTACTATAATTAACGTTTAAATATTTAAAATTTATTTAATATATTTTAAATATTTAAATATTAATTATAGTAATATTTTAATATTTAATAGGAATTTTATTGTGATTAGACTGATAAGATTTAAACAAATTAGTAGTAAAACTTGAAGGGAAGAAGCTACTTCAAAAATAGTCGTGAATGGGACTTGATTTTTGTGGCAACGGATTGGGACCAGTGGTGGACTCTCGTTAAGAGCGTAATGGATTTTTGGATTCCATAGAGGCGGATGATGCTTTGACTAGTTCAAAGATTGATAACTTCCCAAGAGGATCCTGTCGAGTTGTCATCCGTACATATGCTTAATAGGTAACTTTTTTTTTCTCTGAACGTTGCTCATTCCAATTTTGTTACCATATTTTACGTAATTCATACCGCGTGTTACTGTTCTGTAGCCAAGCTTCTGAACAAGTTTGTCTAACGGTGCACAAGCGTCTAGATTTTATCGGAAAAGTTGATTCTATTGTGCTTTAATCTACTTTAACACAGCTTCCTTGATTACAGTTCCAGTCAATTTCGTGAACGTTGACTCGTCGATTATCCCAGATACCCTGATGAATCTGCTCCTAAATATCAACAACTATTATACGTTTTGCCCTGAACGCAAATTATCAACATTTGGCCGCCCTCTTTGTATCTTTCTACCAATTTATAATCCTTCCTCTATCTCACACACTTTTAGTCGTATTACTAATTGTTGTTACACTTTGGTATATTTTTAAATAGATTAGTCACTTATACGTGACTACTCAAGAGACAAGGAGATTCGACGAGGTGGAAATGAGAAAAATTTCAAGTTGTTATACTTTTGAATTTCTTTATTTTCAATGCTACCATCATCACTAAGAAAATTTATGAGACAAATTAAATTTTCCACTAATATTTTGCTTAAGTGTAGATAAAAACTAACAACATTACTTGAAAGTACAATGGTAAGACAATTGAAAATTACACACTAGACTGAATGCATTTTGGAGAAATTAATAAACAAAACAATATTTTATCACGCTAATAAACATGAACTTATGTAACTGTATATTTTCTAAATCAAGTAAGAATTACTAATATGGTGAAATACAGAAATGGAATTATAAATTGAAGAAATTGGAGCAGCCAATTAACTTCTAGCTTTTTAAAAAGGTTTCTTAGTGCAGTTAATAACGAATGATAAGACAAAAAAATATGCTGTGAGCATGCCATAGTATTTTTGTCATTGTGAGACGTTTTGTACTGTGAGAAGTTTAGGTCGTTGTCATTTTTACTGTCTAGTACGCACAATTTGAACGCGTTTGTTCTTTTTCTGTCAGAGGAAAATGCTTAATTTAATTATAATTGTGACAAAGATTTGCTTACTTCCGAGGAAGTTGAACGTTTTGTGGAATAACAAGGTTATAGAGACTGAAAAAAGAAATGGTGAATGTAGAAAGCGGACGAGAAGAAAGCTTTGAATTACTTAGAACCGGTACGAAACTTCGGAAGGTTTTTCTTTTCTTTTCGACTGGCGAGCGAGAAAGAAAGCGTCAGAACAAAGTTATTTCTTGAGAGTTGGTGGGGTATGAAGGAGGATACGGAGAAGAAGAACAAGAAGAATCAGAAGTTTGAGTAAAGTTTCTGGAATGGGAGAGAAGCTGAATTCCGTGACAGTGGAGGATTGTCTTTAAATTAAAGCGTTGAATGTTGGGCACCTCGCAAGACGAGGTTTTGTCCGGTCTTGCTCTTATTTCCAGCCAAGCAGTGTGACATTACGTAAATAAATCTCCCCATAGACAAATATTCTTCCTGAGAAGCTAATAGTCACTCAGATACTCCAAATATTCCATGCTCATAGTTCATCATCACTGATCTCCTTCTTGAGTCCTACGAGGTTAGTCCACACTCTCATCCTCTGTCCTCAAAATCCATTTTATTATTATCCACCAATCTGCACATCTTTTTCAATGTTGTAACTGTCCTTCATGTCTCTTTATTAAAATCGTAAGAAATTCTATCTTGCCATGCAATCTACATTCCCAGCCAATCTCATTGCCCTTTATTATGTCACTGTAATTATATTTGTTAAAATTTTAAAATATTAAGCCGCTTAATATGTTTTTCTCTGTCCCATTATTTATTTATTGTTCTCGAACCTTCAATGAATATTTTCCTCAGCATGATATAAAAAGAATAACAACCATTTAAACAATATTTGTTTTGAATAATTTAATGTGGAAAGTTATTTTATAGATGGCTTACTGATGATAATATTCAAGATGACAGGACGTTATTATGATGACGAGCGCAAGAAGAAGTTTGAGGAGGTCAAGCGAATGAAGATATATATGCCTCATGGAACGAAATTTTTTCAAAGCCTTTTTTCTGGTAGTCGTTTAAAAGAAGCAGTAATGCCAAGGGGAATTAAGAGAAGTATTACGTAAAACTTCTGTGTACACAAGCCTCTTTGTTTTTTCGGTGTTCTTCATGCTATGACGTGATCAAAGAACATTTCATGGGCCCGACCATATCTGTCTGTCTATTTGTCCAGTTTTTGTAACGATGGGACCGGAGGTCCTTTTGTTGGGATTTGTTGCGCAAAATTGGGACGTACAAGAACAATAATAAAAAGCTGTTCAACTATACGCCATGTAGGGTCTTGGGGGAGGGGATTACAGCTCCTACTCGTTCTTAACTTCGGCACTAGATGGGGTTGGATGATCAGCGTCACGACCCTGCTCCACTTTACCTCCGGGAAAGGATCCCGGTACCCATTGGACAGGAGGCGAACAACATTAGTCAATGTACAAATTTAGGCCATCGTTTGAAGACTGTTGTACAACGACAATGTGATAATATTGGTGGAAGAATGACCCAAGACACAAAAGTGCCATAGAATGACAATAGCTTAAAAATAATCGAAGTATGAATAATGACATCGAGTGAATCTTAGGAATCTTGTTGGGTTTGGCTCTAGGATGGTGAGATAAAACTCACGGTTCATAGTCTCTGTTAGGATGGCCTCACGAGCCACTTCTGGAAGATGCGAGACTCGAACGCCGAATTGGGTGGGGGTTGGATGGAGTAAGACTTAAGTTCTGGCGGCAAAAAGAAGGAAAAGAAGTAATGCGGGAGCTGAAGAGTTTCTGAGCCGGAAGTGGAGGAAACTGAAATGCTTGCGCGATTCAAGTGTCATATCGACTTTTCTAACCGCCTTCGTGCATCAAAGAAAGAAAATAACCTTTGAGAATAAAAGATACGAGAAACATTTTGTGAATATCTTAGACTACACCGGGCATCCTTATCTGTTATCCATGTCGGTTAGTGATAATTCATCCACGGCCTACAATGTACATGGCTTCTATCATAGCGTACATGCATACGTGTGCAATGCAGCAAAACAGATGTTTATTTGTTAACGCAGGTTTCAAAAGTATGAAAAGATAAGACGTGATTTTGGTTATTATGTTGTGCTTTGTCTCATTTCCCAACTTTATAGGATAATCAAATAGAAAAAGCATTATATGTGTTAGGTAATGTACGAGGTGTGCAAAACGTTCGTAAACAATTTGGGTTAACGTCAGGAGGGGAAGAATCTAATTTGTTTGAAAAGCTGAGCGACTATTAGCTTCTCAACATAGATTGTTCTAATTATTCGTGCTTTTTTCCGTCTAATCACAATTGTATATAAATAAAATTATACATAAGATATTAAAATATCATTTACATATTTGGTACTCGTTCTTTCAAGTTCAGTAATATTTAAAAATATTTTAAATTATTTACGTTACAAGCCAATTTTAAACCACTATCACTTCAAAATATACCCTCACTTCAATAAATTTGGATGTAAACATCATCAGAAGTTACACAACAACAGTAATTAAGTTTTAGTTTATAAGATTATAATTTTTAACTTTTAACTTTACACCTGAAGATGGTTCAATGTAACCGAAACATATAGTAAAAAGATGTACCAAATATGTAAATGATATTTTAATATCTTATGTATAAATTTTATTTATATACAATTGTGATTAGACGGAAAAAAACATGAATAATTAAATTTTAATTCACAATATGACGCAATTATATCAACTTATAGATTGTTCTATTTAATGGGGTCAGTTAATGTTTCTAGTAAATAGTAAGAACACGGTAATCGTGTCAGCTTCCAGCAACATAATCGCTACTTGAACGTAGGTTCTGAAGTTTTGTACAGATTTGTTGGTAGATGTCGTGCCATTCAGTTTTAGCCACTTTTCCCCCATTTTCATATCCATTCCGCCATTCACAGTTCTTTTACAAGAGAAATTATTTCCTCATTCAGTAATATCGGGCCTAATTAGGATAATTCAGTGTTTTAATTATACCACTGAATTTGGAATATTGTGCTATTGTGGAATGTTTCGGTGGTTATGACTCTTTTAATACGAAGAATTTCGTGATACCAAGTTTTGTTTCTAATCGTCTTTTCCCTAAGATCACGGAATTATCATGTCAGTCGACGTTTGTGACACATGGAATAGACCTTGCGTCGGAAATGTAAGATACAGTAAATTACTTGTTATATAGAAGTCATACAACCAGAAGTTTAAAGGCAATTTAATATTTTGTTTGCGTGATTTTGAAATTTCAGTTTCCGATTACCATTGGCTACACCGGACACCTCTCACTCCAACAAATCGGTTTTTGTACGCAGTTTATTTTAATTCGTTGCTGTTCATTCGGCTGTTTGTTTAACAGACATCTGCAGCGCGTGTTTGTTGCTATCCACTATTTTTAAGCAGTATTTATTATTATTATTATTATTATTATTTAGTGTTCTGTCTGACGACAGGTCCATATGAACAGGATCCTTCCATCCTTTTGTCGGACTAGGACCTGTTCATATACGTTCTTGGCAGATGATCCAGAAGTGGTTTGCCATTGCCTTCTTCTGTGTGTGAATGGAGTAATTGTTGGGATACCACGGAGAAACCGGGGAAGCCCCCGGAGGAAAACTCCGTGTTGCCTAGACCACGGCCTTGCCCAACACAAGTTATAAATTCGGGCACCGCCGGGAATCGAACCCGAGACCCCCAGGATTACAAGGCCAGCGTTCTAACCGCTAGACCACCTCATCTTATTATTATTTAGTGTTCTGTCTGACGACAGGTCCATATGAACAGGATCCTTCCATCCTTTTCTCGGACTGGGACCTGTTCATATACGTTCTTGGCAGATGATCCAGAAGTGGTTTGCCATTGCCTTCTTCTGTGTGTGAATGGAGTAACTGATGCCACGGAGAAACCGGGGAAGCCCCCGGAGGAAAACTCCGTGTTGCCTAGACCACGGCCTTGCCCAACACAAGTTATAAATTCGGGCACCGCCGGGAATCGAACCCGAGACCCCCAGGATTACAAGGCCAGCGTTCTAACCGCTAGACCACCTCATCTTATTATTATTTAGTGTTCTGTCTGACGACAGGTCCATATGAACAGGATCCTTCCATCCTTTTCTCGGACTGGGACCTGTTCATATACGTTCTTGGCAGATGATCCAGAAGTGGTTTGCCATTGCCTTCTTCTGTGTGTGAATGGAGTAACTGATGCCACGGAGAAACCGGGGAAGCCCCCGGAGGAAAACTCCGTGTTGCCTAGACCACGGCCTTGCCCAACACAAGTTATAAATTCGGGCACCGCCGGGAATCGAACCCGAGACCCCCAGGATTACAAGGCCAGCGTTCTAACCGCTAGACCACCTCATCTTATTATTATTTAGTGTTCTGTCTGACGACAGGTCCATATGAACAGGATCCTTCCATCCTTTTCTCGGACTGGGACCTGTTCATATACGTTCTTGGCAGATGATCCAGAAGTGGTTTGCCATTGCCTTCTTCTGTGTGTGAATGGAGTAACTGATGCCACGGAGAAACCGGGGAAGCCCCCGGAGGAAAACTCCGTGTTGCCTAGACCACGGCCTTGCCCAACACAAGTTATAAATTCGGGCACCGCCGGGAATCGAACCCGAGACCCCAGGATTACAAGACCAGCGTTCTAACCGCTAGATTACCGTGGCGAATTTTTTGTTCTGGGGTACGGGTTAATAAATATGTAATTGTTAGTTAAGGAAGTCGCTAAAGAGCTTGGACATAATCCATTGTTGCGAGAAGCCTGTTGTTTGTAGTTTCGTGTGGAAACATGAAATACTAGTTACTATATGAAGCGCTGCGTACAAATTTCTCTGCTGGATTATTTCTTGCCGTGAAGTTAGTAACGCCTCGCTGGCAGTCTTATTGGAAGTTTAGGCTCAAGTCTTTTCCTTATTAACGGAGACGCGTACTTCTCTCCCTTCAAAACCCCAGCCCTTCTAATTATAACGTGAAGAAATACGGTTCTAAGCAACACAGTGGTTTACCTCATTGTTCAACTCAGATTTGTTGCCATGCAATTGTTTGAGAACCCTTACATTTCTGAATTAGTTCTACAGATTAACCAAACTTAGAAGGGAGGAAACTTTGAAAACCTTACGAAGGAAATAATTATAGGGAGACAATGTTTAACATTTTTCTTTTGTGTGTGTGAACCGGGAATTGGCAGTGTTGACAATGTTTTGAGCTGCTAATAGTCGCTCAGCTGGTCAATAAAGTGTAATTATCTATGGAATAGAAGTTCTATGGCGGTGTTCACAAGAGTCCATAACTGGACCGTGCCTTCAACTGCTTGAATCCAGAAGGTTGTGAGTGGACAATTAAAGTTACTGATTAACGAGATACTTAGTCACTTAATATTGTGAAATATAGTAGCCTCCGATATGTCCGGCATTAGGGAAACACATAGTTTACAGAGAAATCTGGTGGCAAGTCGGACTCATGTAAGGCCAGGACATGGCGAGAACAATTTTTAGATTAATCTTAAGGGAATAGATCTGAAGATGGAGGCTGGATGAAATCGTGTAGAATAACGTAGTTTTCTTTTAGCTTAGGATTCTAATACCAAAGCCGTAGTTACATTTGTGCGACAAATGCTAATTAAAATGATATAACTGTGATAATGACTAACTTAACTAAAGGTCATTTAATGATTATTTTAAGATTTTCACATTGTTTTTCTGAAACATAATAATAAGAGCTCATTGATGGGATTTACTGATTTTTGAATTTTATAATATGATTTGTGTACGAAGCAGAAATGTGATTTATATACGTGTTCTTCATTTAGTATTCCATATGCTACAGTTTATTTTATAAGAAGTTACTGGTCCTCTTATTCGATAGAGTTAAATGGTCTGTTTCTCATTTAAGTAATGTACTTAAACCAATATATAAAAAATTCGTTTTTAAAACTATAATATGAGAATATTTTACGTAGGGGCGTTATGTATTTTTCACCCCTTCAAATTAAAAATACCGGATTGACACTCATCTGTTCCTAATTTTCTGATGGTATTGCACTTTCATAATGACACTTTCATAGTAAGATTACATGCACGTGATAGTAAACATCTGTTAACTGTAACAGCAGAGGAGAATACTTTATCTCTGATTTTCAAGATACGAGCAGTAAAAATCAAGAATCGTGAATTTTTCTGTTGAGACGCCGTGATCTCTGAAGACGGAGGCGTCACGTTCCTGAAATAAATTATAACCAACTATAAAATTACACCACGTCATATCCCAGAAGACCACAATATTTCAATTATGCTCTTAATTTACTTTCAAGTATATTGATGAGATTAAAAAATGAAATTTTATTTTTAATATCACCATATGGTTTTTTGTTAGTGCCTCTGGGTAAATGTCTGAATAATACAGTATGTCTAAATAAACCATG
This sequence comes from Zootermopsis nevadensis, assembly GCF_977971745.1. Taxonomy (NCBI): domain Eukaryota; kingdom Metazoa; phylum Arthropoda; class Insecta; order Blattodea; family Termopsidae; genus Zootermopsis; species Zootermopsis nevadensis. The sequence goes on along the minus strand of NW_028259153.1, from coordinate 3,980,944 downwards.
ACTGTTTTCTGCCATAATTATCCCAGTTCGTGATCTAAATACAGAATATAAATAGTTTATAAAATGATTCGTTGTTTTTCAGTTTTGTGTTATATTTGCGAAAAGCAAAACATTTTGCTAAGGTTTGGCCCATACATTATCGTAAGAAAGGAATTTACTTAGCTTTAACGTCATAATTTCTAAAACCATAACATTCTTTCCATGTAAGTTTCATGAATGTTTTAGATTTGAAATAATACAGACTCACGTAACTGGATTTAATTTGCCAACTGAAGATTGATAAACATGGTAAAAATTTATTATCCATAATAATTTAATTTGTGAAACAAAATTTATCTTCCACAGTTATTCGTGCCGCCTGCCCTCGTTCCTAATTCTTTTCAGCCTTCACAGCAGGCGCTGTGGAAACCATTGTAATACTTCTACGTCTCGCTACGCTGCTGATGCTTTTGCATACAAATTAATGACTGGCAGGAGAGACAAGAGCCCAAGAGTCAGTTTGCGGCTACGAAGCCAGTGTGACCCGAAATTAAGGGTTTGGGGGCTGTGAAGGGGAAGGGGTGAGTGATGACCAACCGCTTCATCCATCCCTCTATTCTAGTCTTTTTAGCTAAAAAAATCTGTGCGGCCAACATTTACTATAATTGCCGAAATCGAATTTTACTTTTGTCAATTTCAGATAATTAGTCTAATCAAAATAACTCATAATGAATTTATTTGCAGGAATCAGATCATGGTTAAAAATTCGGTGTTATTTTTTTTAATTAAAATAACAGGCAATTAGGTAAAAAAATTAAATATAATATAAATTATGTAAAAATCGATATATGTTAGATCACGTCAGTATGGTTTTTTATTATCACGGCATGGCGCGGATCGAGGAGTTCATGGAAAGTAACTGGAATATGTTGAAGAAGCATACAGCTGAAAAGGGGTGGCTCCTCCAGATTGCAGGTCGTCTATGGGTCTAACTGCTGCTCACCGCCAAAGTAACATGACAAGAGGAGTCACAAAATGAAATAAGGGTGGGATTTGTGGATATGTAATGTCAGTGAGACCTACAAGTGTGGCCATTTTGTTCAGAAAACCATGGGAAGAGTCAACTTTAAAAGCATGGACTTACATAAGAGGATAGTATAAAAACGGATCTTAAGAAACAAGTGAGTGAGAATCCCGATAATGTTCACAGGCTTAGTGTACTGGACACGGTACTGAATATTTACTTCTCATAAATCCTGAGTTTTATAGAACTCCCTGATCACCACATTTTCATCTCCTGCTCTGCGTTTGAAGTGTACTTCTTGTATTAAGTTTCCTCATCAAAGTGTTGTGTATATTCCTTGTATCTCAATCCGATCCATATTCCAACCTCTTGTATTTCTTGTATTTTAACGAAATTTGGCGCCATGTACACTCACAACATATCAGCTGGTATATATCTCACTGATATTATCACGTATTGCTTTTCGTGTCCCAGATTGCGTAAAACTCCACTGTCGGCGATATCCTTTGTATGACGGTTTCTGGGAATGTTTCTGTTTACTGCATCCTGTGACTGAATGTACTGTCATCCAGATCCCACGTAATTCATTAATTAAAGTTCTACCCTGTTTTTGTCTCCTTTAGTTAAACTAATCTTTGCTTTATTTCGTAAATTACACAAGATTTAATATTATGCTGTGCTTTGTTGTAAAATTACAATTTCCGTTCTTGAAGACTCACATACGAGGTGCGATCGAAAGGTTTCAAGACTGCGCGTATAAAAACCCGTACACTTATCTCAGGTATTAAATTCATCCATCACCCTCGAAGTAGTTCCCCTGGGAGTGAACACAACGATTCCAGCGCCGCTGCCAAGCCTGGAAGCATCCCTGGAAATCTTTCTTTGTCAGCCTGTCAAGCACCATCTGCGATTCTGCCTGAATCTCTTCTATCGTCTCAAATCTCCTTCCATTTAGCTGAATTTTCATCTTTGGGAAGAGGAAGAAGTCACACGGAGCTTAGAAAGGAAGTTGGGGTCGGTTCTTGCAAGATCTTTGAGCTCCTGACAAACGAGAAGTCGATTCTGCTTCTGGTCCTCAGACAGGATGCGTCGCATGTGGAGTTCTTCCTTTAGAATCAGCTGACAGGTCCCATAGCCTATCCCAACAATGTCGCACAAGTCGTTGATGGTACGACGTCGATCTTCGTGAATGGCCTGCCGAATCTTCGTAACATTTTCGGGCGTTGTGCTCGAAGATGGTCGTCCAGAACACTCGTCATCATCGACAGAGGTTCGGCCATTTTTAAAACGTGAATGCCACACAAAAGTTTGTGCACGACCCATTGCGGACTCCCCAAATGCTTGCTTTAGCATTTCATAGGTTTCCGTAGCCGTTTTGGCGAGTCTTTGGCAAAATTTGATGCACACGCCATTCCGAAATCGCAGGAGGGTCGGTGTAATGCACTACCAAAACGCCCGTAACTAAGAAACAAATGCTAATTCGATGATGCCGGCTGGCACACTGATTCACTATGAATGTAGGCCGCATCCCCTAGCGGCAGAAGCTCGTACTACATCCGGTTCGCCCTCTATTGACACAGTCTGTAAACGTTCCGATCGCACCTCGTATATTTTAGTACAAATTTACAAAATATGACGCAATATGTTTATCTTCGCTTAGATACACATAAACGTTCCTAATACCGCAAATATATAATGCTTTCTGAAGGTGATGTGTTGTTCCTAGCAAAGGGACATACCGTATTCCAATAACCACCTCCATTACGCTATAATGAATGTCATAAGTTAACCCAGGTTTGTGATGCTAATTTCTTAACAAGGGGCTCACACCAGCAAACAACCCCGTCCCATCTGTGCCACAATCTCAGCAATGACTCATACGAGGGTCGCTCATTAAGTAATGCCCCACATTTTTTCCTCAGAACATATTTATTCAAGATGGCTCAAATTTAGTGACAATATAAATCAATGTTTCCTTTACACATACTATTTTTCCACATAGTCCCCATCAACTTGTACGGTTTTACGCCAGCGTGGAACAAGTGCATGCATGCCTTGCCGGTACCAGTTCTTGTCCTGTGCACGTAGCCATGTCCTCACTGCTTGAATCACGCTCTCGTCATCTTCAAATCTTGTTCCGCGGATAGCATCTTTAAGTGGCCCAAAGAGATGGAAGTCGGAGGGTGCCAGATCTGGACTGTAGGGTGGATGGGGTAGCACCGTCCAACCCAATTTGGTGATTTCTTCCCGGGTTCTCAGACTTGTGTGAGGGCGTGCATTGTCGTGCAGGAGCAAAATTTCTGCTGGATGCTTGTGAGGCCGAACTCGTCGAAAACGCTTCTTGAGGGTTTCCAGGGTCCTGATGTACCCGTCTGAATTGATGGTAGCACCTCTTGGCATCACATCCACAAGAATGACCCCATCACTGTCCCAAAAGACAGTCATCATGACTTTTCCGGCGGAGGGAGTTGTCTTGAATTTCTTCTTTCTCGGTGATTGAGGATGATGCCACTCCATTGACTGCCTTTTTGTCTCTGGCTCAAAGTGGTGTATCCAGGTTTCGTCACCTGTAATGATCCGGGACAGAAAGACCTCTCCCTCAGCATCAAAACGCTCCAACAATTCAGAAGAAATCGTTTTCCTTTGAATCCTGTGGTCTGCTGTGAGACTTCGTGGAACCCATCTTGCGCACACCTTCGAATATGCGAGAGCCTGGATAATTGCAATCACACTTCCATTGCTGACTGAAAGCTGTTGGGCCAATTGTCGAGTTGTGATGCGCCGATCCTCACGAATAATGGCATCCGCGCGGTTCAACATGTCTGGAGTGGTGGCTGTGGCAGGACGCCCAGAGCGCGGCAGATCACGGAGCTCGGTTTCTTCACTTCCTGAAGCTTTAACTCTCTTAGCCCAGCGACCAACGGTGCTCCTATCGACTGCACAGCTTCCATACACAGCACACAAACGTTTATGAATGTTCACCACCGTTTCTTTTTCAGCAACAAGGAATTCAATTACAGCTCGTTGCTTGTAACGAGAGTCGTTCACAGACGCCATTTTAACAGTTCACTACAGCTCCGCTATCGGTTGGAATCATTTGAAACTCCGTACACGAACGCGGGAAACATCAAATCTCAAGCATGTAAAAGTACACTTTTCTATCTTCATTATTGGCTGAGAAAAAAAATGTGGGGCATTACTTAATGAGCGACCCTCGTACAAATGACACAGTGGACACAAAATAATTCCGAGTTTTGTTGATCAATACATGGCAGCACTTGCGAAGAGATAACTCAGATGTGAAATTATTGCATTTAGTAAGTAGAAGTATCTACATCGCCAGTGTTTGTTAGTTAATTTGGTTTACAAAATACAGTGTAGTTTAAATTCAGTGTTTCAAAATGCCATTGACTGAGTCGTAAAAAGGGAAACTTGCTTGGAGTTTTACTGAACACTTTAAGACAAACTGTTTGCCTTCTTACTCCCTACTGCAATTTACATCTCTTCTTTTCCTCTTTACTGTACCAAAATATGAAATTATCGATGTTTTGTGTAGCCTGATTCATCTGATGTTTTCTGTTCCGATAACAAAAGGGTTCGGATAACTGTCCAAAAAATTAACAAGGAACACAGACCCAAGTTATCTCTTTAAATAAAATAACTTACCCAAAAAATTTTGTAACCTCAGTTCTTACTTCGGAGGAAAAATCACCATATCACCGTTTCAAATGTAAGTGGAATAATGATTTTTAGGAAGAATCTTATTCCTTGTTCTAAGAAATAAACGAAACTCACGAAGAGACTCTCTGAGTATAAATAGTTGCCACTTAAATATAAAGGACTGACCTCTTCGCTGATCCAATAAAATGTTTAGAATATATAAATGAATGTCTGTATTTGTTTTGCATGTTGCGTTCTCTCGTTCCACCTTTGCTGTTTTAGCAGTGGGGTTAATTCCCAAGGTCCCTATTGCACTCCTGGTGGGCAGTGGCGCCATCTGATGAAGATGAATAGCATTACGCTGCCGGCCCTGTCCAAGCCCTCGGGGGGACCATTACTCAACTTAACACCACGCTGCGAACCCCGTTCGCCCATATGTTTAGTGGAGAAACAGGTTTCCACGTGACCAAATAATTATCGGGATAATTGTTGAAGACTAGGTCAAGGAAAGAATTGAACACGAAAGTATAAAACACAGTCTCTCTGCCGACCTTACAGCGACGACCCACACATCACATAAATTTGCTTGTTAAATCCGGATGATTGGTGAGTGGAGTCTGGCATATAAAATTACGGTTCAGTAATTTTTCTGAGATCAGAAATTTTCTCTTCTTGTTCGATGCATTCCCAACTTATTCCTGATGATCCTTTATCAAAGAATTTGACAATACAGCGTTTAAAAAATTACTATTCACCTTTAGGTGATTCACTCTAATAAGGAAATCTAGGTTCTTTGTACCTAATATTGTAGGCGGGCGAATCTGTGGGTTGCGGGTAGAAGGAAAACAAAATCATTTATTGTGGAAACCAAAGTTATTCTCGACATAGAACTGAGACAGTGAGCTACAAATTATTTACACAATTGGACATTAAATAATTCCTTATCTGTTACCCCTCCCACCTCTGTGTTTCTCTAATATTTATAACGAAACTGGAGCGCACGGGTTGGCGATATTATTTTTTAGTCAGGGACACTACGCTAGTAAGAGAAGCATTTTCTGTGGTCCAATTTCGTGTTTAATTTTAAGGGTCTTCAAGATTATTTCCGTCTCCATGCAACAAAAAGTCGTACTGGGTCGAGTAGTTTGAATGATACGAGTGTATCAACTTGTAAAATGTGCAAGTTCTTGATGTGTGGAGATTCGCATATAATAATGTCTTATTTTTATTACTTAATCACAAAATGAAGCCGAATTATGTGTTATAATTGACTGGTTCGAATTTTAGATTCGTAGTGTATTTGAGCAGACTATAAACTCAAGGTATAAATTCAATGAGTATCAAGCTCCTACTTCAGAGTGGCTGAAGATGAATGTCTTCCATAATGTCTTCAAATATAATCTCATTATGGAGGAAATAAGGACCTCTGAAGGGTCAGTCAGTTACCAATATTCCAGAAAGGAGTAATCTTCATAGTCGCCAGTCACAACATGAATTCCCAGCTGAAAAAAATCCTTGAATGCAGAGTACATCGTTAAAGAAGCATCCGAGATAAATTCGTGGTTAATCGAATGGCTGACTATATACACATCTGATGTTTTGAAACTCACACTAATTGAACATTTTAAAACAAATTTAGAATCACAAGTATTGATATTTTTATTGTAATTCTTTATAATTAAGAGAAGTAAAAGTTTGTCGGTGAGACCAATATAAAGATGTAAAAATACTTGTGGAAATAAAGGGTTTAGGTTCATGTCTGGGCCTTCAAATTGATGGAATCTCCCAACTACGAATCCCCTAAATCTTATAGCAAGGAAGAAATCAACTTTTCAATTGAAAACGTTCCGTAGAAGTACATAAATATTGCGTAAAATTAAAGACACAAGTATCGAAAGAAACTTAAAGTGAAAATATAATACCTAATCATTCTTTACCTTATTCCATCATTGAAATAGTAGGTACAAAAATATACTTTCTTGTGACTATGTAATCACTGAGGTAACAGTCAGTTCAAAATAAATTTTGTAAATGTTAATGTTTATAGAAATAGAAAGGAAACAAGTGGATTATGTGAACCACAGAAGCTGATATTTGCAATTAATATCCACCGATGGTAGAAAACAGCAAAATACATAAGGACGTACGTCCTCGTAATGGGAATATCTCTAGTACCACCAATCTTAAGTGTGACAGAGCGATAGACATTTAAAGAACACCAACTCATAATTATTTATTTGCTTAGACATCCAGTGCATTTGCACGTACTAAAGTGGAACACGAAAACAGTTTTCTGTCTCAATAGAATTGTAACTTATCAGAGAAAATATTGTGTTTAAGAGACTTTAATTTACAGTTCTACAGAATATATTTGCGTCCCTAAAATAATGCAAATTTTAATAAGCACCGTGCAGTTTCTTCTTCATCATCCGTCTGTTTATGTGACAGGATTTGCCTGGTAAAACAAAATATACACGTTCATTTTATGGCATGAAAATTCTGGAAAGCAAAACTGGAAAAGTTCAGTCTCTACAAGCGAAATCTGCATTTTATAAATCTGATTCCTCTCAGCTGTTGGAAAGATTTAATGAATACTTTAATGTCTTATTCAAAAGAAAATTTTCCGTCTTTAGACAAGAGGTCAAAATTTATCTTAACCTATTAATTCTCAGAGACATGTCTTAGTATCTTAATAAGACAAACAAATTAATATTGAAGCCTTACATATAATCTGTTACCCAAGTCATATGTAGGTAACGCGAATGACAAAATGCAATTTCGCTCATGGTCTAACATTCTGGTCTCTTACGAATATGATCATGCAATTGAATCATGTTAAAGTCAGAAAATTTATTTTTCCCACAAACAATTTCCATGTACTATTATTATTGTTAATACTATTATTTATACTAGCCTGTCTTGTTTACTTTGGCTAAGAACAAAGTTAAGTTTAGATTTCGTCGACGTTAAATTTGTCATCTGTAACCTCAAAAGTTGTATCTTAGATCACGTGCTTAATTCCCACATTTCAGCAGTAACTCTTACAGAATTTGTGTTTATTTATTATATATCCCGGTACCAGATGAATGCCCCAATAGATTAGTGGTTATCATCATTAAAAATATAATGTTGTATTTCATACAATCGTCATTCTGTTGTTTTACATTCTACTGACCAATTGCATGAAATATTTTTTATTTTAATAATCATACATAATTTCAGGCAGACAGTCTGGATTAAGTCCCAGAAGACTCCGAAATCGCTGACGTGAGCCTAAGTTCCCACTTAGTTAATTTATTTTAAACCACTCGGTTGCGTATGAAGAATTGCAGGAGTTTATGAAGTTCATACAACTTACAAAAGTGAACTATATTAAACGCATGTTATGATATCTGATTTCAGTTCGAACACTCTGATCTGGTATTTATGGGTTAGCTTATAAACTGAGACAGTGATAGTATTTGAAAGATATCAGTGGTTTGTTTTTAGCACTTTTCAAATTTATCGATTTTAGTAATATTGTACACTTAAATAAAGGATACTTACTTTCGATTACGTAATTTGCAGGACAGTACTGAAAGAGATATTGAACTTTTATTATTCATAAGTTTAATAACACGTGTACATGTTACTTAAAATATTTAAACAAAAGATCAGGGAACATAAATATTGATTGATATTAAGTGTTACGATAGGTTCGTTGACTGATTTCCTGATCCAATTAACAATTTATTTACTCATTTAGTAATTGTTTAACTTACAAATTTATATGCATTGAAGAATTAAATGTTATAGTATGCAATCATTTTTTTCTCAGAAATATACCTTATTTTGTGAATTAACAGTGTAAAGTCTTTCGTCTTTAAAACAGGAATATGATACAAACAATAGAAATATTATTCAACAATAAAAACAATGATGAATCTGTTTACCTCTGGTTCAGACATTACTGATCCGTATAACGTTTTGTGTTAACCATTACAAATGCCGCCTTGGCGTAATTTCTCACTACACTAAACGCAATTTAAATATTTACTTTACATACGTAACTCATAAATTTATAATTTGAAACAACTTCAGTGTTTGAAGTCGTACGGATTTATGTGTTTTTGTGCTACCCCTATTTACATTATTATTCCATCGTTACAGTTTATGAAAGTATCGATCCTCGCCACTTCTCAATTCATCAGTTCTTCTGTGCTAAATTGACAGCCGTCATATTCCAGTGATAATGAAAGCCGTTAGATTTTTTCTAATGTCCTTATCCATCCTTATATATATATATATATATATATATATATATATATATATATATACACACATATATTTGTGTATGTGCCTGACAATATTCCTACTTGACTTACTTTTTTCCTTAAAGATAGAGGTAACAGTATCCTCCAGGACTAGAAGTCATAAAATCACACTCACAATATTTTTCTCACTGCAGCAAAGATGCCGGTGGCGGTCCTTACGTTGAAACGCCGTGTGAATTTGTAAATATAGTTCCCGCGTGACGGAGGAACGTACTGCCTCCAACACCCACAGATGAAGGCAGTATGTCCCTTGGAAACGCTGGTACTACCTGCAAATCCACACGGCGTCACAACCCAGAAAACCGACGTCGACAGAGAGAGTTGATACGATTTTTTCAGCCTCGACTTTTTTACAGCGTGGCCATATAAAAGCAGAATTAAGGTCAAAATCCAGTTCTGTCTGGATTTAGGCTTAGGAAGTACCAAAATTTTCACTTGATATTCGCAGAACTCACAGAATCATATTTTGTATTCTAGTTGACAAAATTATCCCTCCGACTTCTACTCGTGTTTTCCTACTTCGTACCTCAAAATCTGTTCCCTCTTCTGTATTAATTTTAAGATATGAATAGTCTAATAACAGATATACGTGGTTTGTCTTAGATTAGGCTTATAATATTTATATGCAATTATTATCTGAGCATTTAAACAATTTAGGGCCGATTAATTAAATGGAACATTGCAATTCTGAAATAACTTCTAAAGTTAAAATTAACAGAACGAGTAATGAAAATCAAAATTAATACAATTCAAGTATTAATCAAGTTTTACTGAAACATTTCATTACATGAATTTCAAATGCAGTTAACTTGTTAAAGCACTGTAATACCGTCATATGTGCCATCTGAAAAAAATTAAATAATTCCTCATTTTACCAACACTGCTTTTATGAGTGCCATATGATTCTTAGCATAAACAACAATTATGTATAGAATATTCTGTCGCTGTTAATAATAAACTTTCTAAATTTGGTTATTGGTCCGAACATCATTAAACAATATAATTTTTTAATGCTGACGTCTTGTGATTTCTTTGGGATAAGAACAAAATGACTACTTAAAAAATTAAAACATCGTTTCAAGGCAATGTCAGATTATGTAAAAATTACTGTTATTTTAATTATGTGTGAAGTGATTTTCAATATTACGTCTACACGTGTAACATTTGTCTACATTAAATACTTACAATATTTCCAAGTTCTGTCATACATTCCACAAACTTGAAGACTTCAAGGTTCGAGGTATTACACACTTCGCCTCCCTTATTTGGTTTCATTATTTCTGTGAATAAATTAATTTGTATATCTTATAAATCGTATAGTAAATACATCTGGTCAGAAGCTTACTTCCTTTTACCTAATATTTTTTTTATGTTATGCTGCTCCAGCTCGTAATGACCTAGAGTCTGTTTCCCTGAAATTGTTATATCATTATAAAGTGTTGTAATTGATACCCATATTATCATCCTAGTCCTTAAGATATGCAAACCTTTTACAAATTTAGACCCGAGAATATTCCTTAATAGGGCCATTTTCCAGCTACTTGAGATTCTATATAGCATCTCAGTCATTCGTGTTACTCGTGTATTTACTGAAAAATATGTAACCGCAACTTATTAAGCTTACTTTCCTGTTTCACAGATTTGCTATCCTTAAAATCCTGTGTTGATAGTGTTATATCTGGATAATGTAAGTTTATAATTCAGTAATAGTATTTTATAACATTATTTCGGCGATGTTTGGTAGCCCCCTTCATATCTCCGAAACTGATAGCCCACTCCCTGTCAGATATCCGCACCTACTTAATCATTATGCATGAAATTTACCGCCAAATCTGTGTGCATTTTTTGTGTCATAATGTTACCTTGTAAAGTTCTTTTGTATTGTCTTACCTAATCCTTTGTTCTTCGCAATATTGATACATCTGTTGATCATGCTTTCAGATATGCCAAAAGCAACTGTTCTGCTATCTGATAAGACGTAATTGACCATTTGTTCAGACTTAATTCTGCCATTTTTCTCGCTCTTAAATGGAATAAAATATAAAATTTAGATTTTTTTAATGAATAAGGACATATATCAATGTGTCAATGTTAGGAATAACTCATAAAAATCAGTGCGAATAAGGAATGTTTATCGCAGTATCACATGAAACGCCAGGAATAAATGAACACCGCACTAATGTTCTATAAAATTCTATGTGATACTCACCAATCCCAGTTTCTGGCTCACGCATTGAATAATACACTAGAAGATAAAGAAAATTTGATTAATTTCGTGTTCTATTGACTATAACAGCAGTAATGCAAAAACTCAATACTTTACTTACATTAAATTCAGTCAGTAGTGATCTTGGTTTTTCGTCATTAGCAACTGAAAAGTAATATTCTAATTACACACTGTTAATTCATTATCTGTTATGTGAAAATGCATGTTCTCCTGAAAATTTCATTGATTCTGCTAATGCGCAAACTTAAATTTAAATTCCTTTCAGCTGAGTTATGTGACTGCTCCCATGCATACATAATGCTTTTCTTTAAGACGAAATTATTTCATAACAGGTTTTGTATCATTCCGTATTTCAAATATTTTAAGACCCTTTTTCTCATTTTAAAATTTCTGAAATCAGGGCAGGTCTTGCAATTGATGGCGTCTAGGAATCGATATAGCGATTTTTTCTCTGAAAACCCATTACTAAATCAAGTGTGCGTCTATTTTACGAACAATGGCTTCTTAAAATCTATTAAATACAGTGCATTGAATTTAAAAGAATTATTTTAGTGTCAAGGAAAACATTTGTCACGCCCCAAAAATTAGGAAGAAATAATGTATCATGAAATATTTTATAGCTACTCATTGCAGTATTTAAGTTTGCTTCAGAATGAAGGAGCTAAATGTTTGCTCTCAGACGTACCTGTTTCTGAAAGGCCATTCTTTGTTTCATCTACACATTCTCTCCAAAGATACCTGAATGATTGGCCAAAAGTAATATTACAGCATCTCTGAAAAAAGGGACAGAAGTGAAATTTAGGTCGAACATGGATGCAATATACTCATCAGAAACATCAGTATCTACTTAGAAGTCCATGTGGTGTAACAGCCCATCACAGACAGAAATTTTCCTGAAAATGTTTTCGTAAGTTTGTCGAAACAATGCCTGGTTTTACGGAAAAAAAAAATTGTTTTTCCATCTGTACAACAATCTGCTACTGGACCTACTACAGAGTTAAATGAATTCGCACCGCACCTTTTCAAAATAACTTTTAATATAAAATCATTTCCAACACAGTTGTTTATCAGTTCTGTTAGCTGTTACGGTCACAAGTAGTATGGATTTTTTTACCTAACTCAAGCGTCCTAAATGTCAACTTCATCTCGTTGTGCTACATTTGATCGCCCTAATAGTACTTGATAGTTCAAAACATTTTAGTGTATTTTTCTTTAGTTAATGAGAAAAAAGTAATCATGTGAACATAGTCGCACAGGATGGAGAAGCAACTCGATCGGATGCTATCATAAGCTTAAAGCAGACTGTGGAGATATAATAAGCATTCCAGGACTTTACCTATCCGGGGTAGGCTATATCACGTTTGAGATTTAATGGATATTAATTACGAAGAGTTTTGATAAACTACCAATGTTTGAAGATTTCTGTCTTCTGGGTTGTTGCGCTGTGTAGTCTGGTCGATGTTTACCAACGTTTCAGAGGTCATACTGCCTCCATCATCAGGGGGATTCATCTACCATACTACACAGCGCAACAACCCAGAAGACAGAACTCTTCATACTCTGATGACGGAGGCAGTATGACCTCTGAAACGTTGATTAACATCGACCAGACTACACAGCGCAACAACCCAGAAGACAGAAATCTTCATACTCACCGCTGTGATAACCTCAAATCTCACCAATATTTGGTTCCCACACGAAAATTTGGAATCAGCATTTAACAGCTTGCTTGTCATGAATAGGACGTACAGCTAATAAATTCTCGTGATATCGCACTTTTTAGCTAGAACTTCCGACCTGTTAGTTTGGCTAACACTGGCCCCTCTCTCAGCTACCGTTCCTCTACTTTCTTCTGCCCCAGACTCTGCTAACTTCTTACTTTAAGCTTCGTCCTCCTTTCCGGCTAATCGCGTTTCTCATATTGTCTGCAGAAATTGATCTACGTTTTGATTATAAACTACGTTAAAATTATTTATTTACTTGCAGGAAATGACACTTTCTTTAGAAATATGACAATTTAAAGTTTAACACATTTCTCAAATTTATAAATAAAACAAATTCCGTACAGTATGAACCTCCTGATAGCTTAATTATCTGTCTTTCTGTTATTACGTTCCTCTTACGTCTAACTACTTTGTCTTATACACACCTCGAAAAAGTAGCTCTCAGTTTCACCGTCCTCGTGGTCTGTTTCATCTGTATCCTTCTTATGCACGGTAATCGTCTCTTTAAACTGTACGTTCCCCGTCACAGTGATCGTGGTGTCTCCGCCCGGACCGCCGATGACTCTATGCAGCACTGTCCCACACAAAGAACAAAGCACAGAGCATGCTAAGCTGGGACGCCTCGTAAAGGAATTTTACCTGCAATAAATCTATGTTTGCTGAGAATAGGGTTACGTTACGAAACATAACTTCTAAGTTTTTTATTATTTTTATTTTTAGTGTTCTGTCTGACGACAGGTCCATATGAACAGGATCCTTCCATCCTTTTCTCGGACTGGGACCTGTTCATATACGTTCTTGGCAGATGATCCAGAAGTGGTTTGCCATTGCCTTCTTCTGTGTGTGAATGGAGTAATTGTTGGGATGCCACGGAGGAAAACTCCGTGTTGCCTAGACCACGGCCTTGCCCAACACAAGTTATAAATTCGGGCACCGCCGGGAATCGAACCCGAGACCCCAGGATTGAAAGGCCAGCGTTCTAACCGCTAGACCACCGTAACTTCTAAGTAGAAGGCGAAAAAGTTCAGTCGTCCGTTTCATTAAAAAATCTGTCTTCTGGAATGTTACACCGTAAAATGTGGCACTGGCCGACGTTTCAGAGTAGCTTGCTGCCTCCATAACTTATGATTGAAGCAGTAAATATCCCTGAAAGGTAGGTTAATTCTACAAGACCACACGGTGTAATATCAGAAAACACTCGTCATCACACTCGTTGACTTGATAATTTCAGTGAACTAATTCTTTCTTATCGATCGGAAAATCTTGTGATTTAATGTATTAATTCGGTTTTAACTTAATAATGAAAATTTCACCACATGTTTATCTCATATTAATAATTTTATGGCTTACCACTATTTCCATAACACTATATTGTCAAACCATCAATTCACATGATTAACTTTAATATTTAAGATGATAGAGTTGCGTCATATTGTGAAAATATATATATTTAATTACTCATCTCTGGTATGTTCAAATTTACTTTTCAAATTTATTGTTTTGTTTTCTATTCTCTTTATTCTTATTCATTCAATAATATTTATTTATTCTTTGAATTATTTACATTACAGACCGATATAAAAACATCAACAAAAACATTCACCAACCTAAAAGTTTATTTGAACACGAAGCACATATATAGAACAACTTCATATATATTAAAATTGAATCTGGAAGTGAACATCACTATTAACTAATAAACAACTACAAAAAAGTTGCATATAAGAAATTACGATTAAGTTTTAAGTTTATATAATTGTAATTTTTACACACCTGAAGATGGTTCATCTAAGAACCGAAACACGTAGTGAGAAAGTGATGTTCCAAATGTAAATCGAATGTTTCGATAAGGAGCATCACATTGTATTTTAATTATCTTAATTTTAAATTGTTATTATACGGATAAGATTAATTAATTTAATATTTAACTGTTGAAAGTAACCAACCGAAGTATTTAGTTAGCTGTAGGAACGGACGCCTCCTTTCAAATACTTTATTCTCTTATCATTCTAACAACAGACGCTATATAGTCTGAGATACTAACAGCGTCGCCAATTACACCATTAATTACAGTTTAAGAGTTTTAATTGATTTGAACTGACCTGAGTGCAGGCTACTCGCTTGAGCTGGGGAGCCTTCATATGTGTTCGCTGCAGCCACACAGCAGGCGAGAGCCAAAAACACAGGCAGACAGGCAGATAACATTTTGACGAGATGGCTTTGCTGGTGTTTTGCATCAGCTTATATATGGATAACCAGCAAGGGTTTCTGGCAGTAGAACTTGAATCATGTGGTCATTAAGACGTCCATGAACAATTCCCCGTGATGAAGCAGGTGATTCCCCTCATCCCGAACTCATGAGTTTGACGACATAATAACAGGGGTGATACAATTTTTTTACATTTTATTACACTTACAAATGAGGCGTTAATATGTTTTATTGATATTCTAAATGCGTTTATCGACTACCCAGAGCAATACACGCTATCGTGACTGGTAGCTAAATCAGTAACGTAAGCCTCTACAGGATTTACTTGGATTATTTACCGGGAGGGACAATATTTTTGTCCTCACCGCCGCGTTCAAAGAAGAATTGAATCCACGCAACGTCACATTTATTTAGTAATACCGGGTAATTTTCCGGGTTTAAATGGAACGTGAAGTTTGTTATTACCTTAATCTAGTTTCGAGGTGTAGTTTCCGTGTAAGTTTATCCCAGCGCCCCATCTACACCTTTATATTGTAGTGCCTTAATATGTAGGACATTTTATTTTTTAAATATACTGAAATTTACGTGCGAAGTGCTTTATCAATTTCGATAAATATATTAAATTTTAAATAAATGAAAACTTTTTTGTCTGATGTTTTCAAAAGGTTGGACCTGTAACTTTTCTTTTATTTAAAAGTACATTATATATGAAATGATTAAAACATAAATGAAAATAAAGTTTCATATTTCGGAGTTTGGGATGGAGAAACTATTATCTCTAAAATCCAAAATTAATATTTAAATAATTTCTTTCCTTAAATTAATAAAATTGTTATAATTCATTATGGCAAATTTTGGGCACCGTTGATACACATTGTATTACGTATCTAATATTTCATCAGCATTCTTTGTTGCATGTGGTTCCCTCAGTGACTTTACATTTTATTGTAATACATCCTAGTTTAAGCTAACAGCCAAGGTCGGCGTTTATTGGAATCATAAGCGTGTCCTGCATCCTGTTGCACAGGAAAACATGGCATTGCCCGAGTAATTGCTAATTTTCTCCCTCAGGTCATGAGGCGTAAGGCGCGTGACATCTGGACTCACATTTAAAGGCCTATCCTTCTCACATAAGTTGCAATATTTATATATATTATTATTATTGGTTTTATTTCTTCATTTATTTTACTTTGTGTTTAATATTGTTTCTTTTTTGGGTTTTCCTAAATTTGGCTGTTATATTTAATATTGTACGTGTATAAGTTTAAGTAATCTCTTTTTGTAGTATTTTTCTTTATTATTTCATTATTATTGTATATATTATCAGTGTTTGCCTGCTATTGGCTTCTTGCTGTTGGCAAACACGTAAATAAATTAATTGAATTGAATTATAAAGAACTGAATTGTTGTTGAAGATAAAGAATTGAATTTAACTGCTTCTAAAGCTACTGAGTGTTTTTGAACATGTGGAAGGGTTCAGAAGTTGAAATTGTCTTTCAATCTATTCAACGTTCTTCCTGTATTTAACCTCTGGGTTCACATACCGTAGGTGGATCATTGCATTTAGGTTTTATTATTTTTACATGAAATATGTAAATATCTCTGTAGTGAGCTCGTAAGTACAGAATTTCGAATTATTATTTTTATTGCTAAATTCTCAAGTTTTTCAACAATTGAGGATGCGATGGGTGGGATTGTAGAACGCATATATGGCGAGAAATGTATGACAGATCTTAATCTGAACATTTAAAAAAAAAGGTTGACAATTTGAGAGATCTAAGTGAAGATGAAAGGACAATATTAAAACGGATTTTAAAGAAACAGGGTATGAGGTTTCGTGTTGGGTTCAGTTTTCTCAGGAATGTAGTAAAGATCATTCGGGTCTCTTCAAAGCGGGAAATTTCCTGGCCAGGTAAGCAACCATAAACATTTAATGAGAGATACTGCACGGTTGTTTAGCTAATTAGCTGATTCCCTTTTGTTTAAGCTGCTAGACATGTCACTACACGAATCATTGAAATTAAAACTTTCTAACACTTCACTGAAGAAACGTTGTTTTATAGTAAAGGAAAATCAAAACTCTCCCTGCACCTTAGACCCATGTCATTAAGTAAATCTTCCCATTGTAAAGCTCAGAGAACAAACCTAAAAATCTGGACATTAACTCCCTCGGTAGGCAACCATCTTTTCCCATTATTTACAAGACTGTTTTTCGCCATAGCAAATTTGGACTTGGTAGAGAATCGAACCAATTTCTCCAGCAATGCGGCTGAACGAATTAAGTCTTTGTTAAAGAGCCCCTTAAATGGTACAAAATGCATGCAAAGGTTACGAGGGGGTGTGAATAAATTTTCGAGGAAAGCATTTGTACGCAAGACAGACGGTAACAGGAGGATGGAAAACATTTATCATTTCTAATACTTCTAGGGTGCAGCTGTCCGTAATTTAGAACATGTCTGGATGCTCGTGTTATCACATAAATTAGAAACTGACAAGTTTCTTGCTTCAGAACAACAAGTGATGCCCGCCGTTTTTTTTAAACATTTTGTGCAGAATTTAACAGAGCACAGAACTCACAGTTTGAATATATACATCTGTCTTGAAAAAAAAAGAGATTAATTTTCATTTTATTAAGCGAAATTACTTTTAAATATTTAATGACGCTGAAAATTTCAGGCTAACCTGGAACGAAGGCCTACCATTCTTCAGCAAACCGGCAATCAATTATTAGTCCTACACTCGTTGATACAGACAACAGTTAATTATTATATAATTATTATATAATTAACTACGAATGAAAGGAGATGTTAAGACATTTGTGTTTTTGAGAACACAATTGCAGATAGTTTTATACATGATTCGTGTTAATAGTGAAATTTGTTACTTCGATAATTGGCGTTTGCACTGATTTCACTTTCTGTCCTTGTTTGATGACGCACATCACACATTTTAGTTAAAACAAAATAAATTTAACTTGTCAGTGTAACCTTGAATATTTATTTGTGAAGGAAGTTGATAACAATATTGTACAAATATCAAACACGTTCTTGAATTTGATATAGTGGCGACCGTCTATTTGATTTCAGACGTGAATAAATATCCATCCAAATTCCTAATATTTCAGAAGAGGTAGCGATTAATTGACTTCGATTGCTATATAGATAGACCTGAAATGTAAGAATATATTATACTTTAATATATAACGGCACGAAAACTTCAAACCTTCCACCTATTAATGTAGTTTCGCTGACAAACATTTATTATAATAGACATTATAAAGTAATATCTGTGCTATTTTTCAATTTAAATGCAAATTTAAACAATTAACCCCACACATCGCTCTTACTATTATTTATATTCACCAGTACTTTGTACGGCTAAATTTACAAGACCCATACGTTCCAATTTGCACTGTTCGTACACCACAGTGGTAGAGTTTCAACTGTACCCTTCCTCATGTGACGTAGTACAGCCTTTATAAACAAATAAAGAAGTAATTCTTAACATTTATAACATACTTTATTATACAAAAACAAATATGGAAGGCCATTTATCGTTATGAGGCATAAGTTGAATTATGAATAAGTTTTTAAATAGCTCTCATGTCAATTAATAGATATATGGTTATAAATGTATTTTCCATAACATATATATGGCGTATATAATAGATTTGACGTGCAGAATACACAAGATGGAAAGTCAAAAATTGCAAACCAGTTTTGGGGGGAAATCTGCCTGTTTACTGTTCACAATATTTCCCCACCACGGAGAATATAGCACGGTAATATCTCTTGGTCCAACTATGAATCTAACGTTTAAATGTAAAATTATTTAACATATCCTTAAGGAACTAAGTCCTTTTTGCGAAGCATTTAGTACACTGAATTATTTAATACATTCCTCACCTTTATGAAACCAGGGGTCACAAGGGAATATGTCAAGAACGGCATACAAGTAAAGAGAGTTATCCCAACTCGCTTGTGCAATTAGTTTCCTTCTCAGCTAAGATATTCGGTAAATGTTCACCATAACCAGATGAATACAAATTATGTGATACATGAATTAGGCCAAAAGCCTTTTATATTTAGCTATTGCAATATCGTGTGTTTATAACTGTGACTAAATCCGCTTTTATCACTCAAATAAACCATCAATATAATTCAATTCAATTCAATTCAATTCAATTATTTACGTGTTTGCCAACAGCAAGAAGCCAATAACAGGCAAACACTGATAGTATATACAATAATAGTAAAATAAAAATTAAAAATCTTACACAAACGGATTAACTAAACTTATACATGTACAGTATTAAATATAACTGCCAAGTACAGGCAAACCCAAAATAGAAACAAAATTAACACAGAGCAAAAAATGAAGAAATATAAATAAAAACAAATAATCCACCTAGGGAACACTAATATAATTGTAAAACTTTAAAAAATATAAAAAGACAGATAACGAAGCTAGATCATTTCCCTTGTTGAGAACGTTCGCTCAAGGGAGACAATGTTTATGCTAAATACGTCCAAAGATTTACAGACGTCATTTGCAGCGATGACGCACCTGGCTGAAGGACTATGCCTTAGTGCACTGCTCACACTAAAAGTAGAAAGTTCTCTTATTTGCCTCGCCGGCACACGTAAACCAACAGCGTCCATAATGGAATGGCAATTTATTTTGCCCTTAAATACATTAATAAGAAATAATACCAAACAAAATTAGGTAACTCTCGGTTTACGAAAGAATTCCGTTCCAAGACGTTGTTCGTTATATGTTTTTGTTCGCCATGTTTATCCTGCATTCCTGAGCTTTTACGATAAGCGTCGTATACTTTACGATACTCGATCGTTTCACACCATAATGACGAGCTATGTCCACCTGTTTCTGCCCTTTTTATGATGTCTAGATTAGTTTCTAAAAGAATAATGCGTCTTTTATTACTACCACTATTATTTCGCTTTGGACCTATGATCGCTTAAAATTTAAAAATATATTTTTAAGTCACCAAATGCAGAACTACACTTGATCGTCTAAGATAACATAGACAAAGCAAGTGATGATCCTATTATAATATAATAGGCGGAATCACCGATTTATTTCCCCACGAGAAAACATTCTACGAGGCGTGGTATGTAAACCAACGTTTTTTACTGGCTAAATTAGTTTTATTAACCAAGAACAGTTCAGTATAATTATCATATAAAAATTTTATGATAATTATTGTAATAAATAAATTTTTTAAAAGTTTGTTATTTAAATATTACAATTGTGTTCTCTATACGTTTGGCACTTCGTTTTATAAGGAAATCTATTGGCGACTTTAAGGAATTTTGAATGAATTGTGGCGTTCGTTATAGCGAATGTTTCGTAAATCGAACGTTCGTAAACCGAGAGTTGTCTTTACTGATCTCATTCACAATAAAACAAATTACGTCCTGTTGAACGTAGGCTAACTTATTTTAAAAATTTCTGTCTTCTAGGATGTTGGTTTATGATCTGAAGCTTTCACAGTGACTAAATATAAAGAATTCTTCTCGGGATACCAGCCGTGTCAGGTGGTTGAGTGGAGAAATCACCGATGTTTCGAGAGCCATCTTCGTCCTCGTCCTCAGGGTACTTTAGTACCGTGATGACTCCCTCCTTTCAACCACCTGACGCGGCTGCTAGCCCGAGAAGAAATCATTATGATAGAACTTTACTGCCTCCATCATCAGGGCGATGGCGAGTGTTAGAGCAGGTGGTGTTAAAGAGCTAATTGCAAGAGAGTAGAATTATAAACTCGCTTGTAAGTCAGATACTAACAGTAATTAACGGTGTCTCCTTCGTACGAGGGTCAAAGTAAGGGAGTGCATGTTGGACCTCGCTCCATAAGGACCCAGTCTCATTACTAGAATATCCATGATCTGGACTATCTAGAACAGTAGATTAAGACACTGATAATATTTATGATTTGAAAATGTTGTCGTAACGTGAGAGAGTTAGATATTCACATCTTCAATTCATTCATAAAGAATTTTAACACGCCAAATTAAGATATACGGGGAAGTAGAGATACAGTATTCAGATGTAAGAGGGCTGCTGTGGTAACAGATTAGAGAAAACGACATAATGAGGTGCCTTATAGTGTGTTATGTACACTAGATATTATTTGGATGAGAAAATAATGGAGTATGAAGTAGACGGGGCAGAGACGAAAATATGTCGTGATTGGATTCATCTGACTCAGGTTAGAGACTACTGGTGGGCTGTTGTAAACACGGTGATGAACCTTTGGGTTCAGTTTAGGCTAGTCCACTAACTAAAACTTAGACTTGTCTTTGGTTAAAGCTTGAAATTTTGACTTCGTCGACTAATAAAGTCGAATATACAAGTTATGAAGAATCTTCAGACAAAGATTTCGATCCAATTGCACGAAGTTACCGTCTGACAGCTCTTGAACTGAGAATTTTATGGCAATCTAATTTAGGACTCTATACGAGAGATTAATTAAATTCAGGCATAACTATATATTTAATAGTTGTGATACTTAATTTAAATATATAATATAATATTAAATTTAAATGACAATTTTTTAGAGTTCCATTGTATTTCTTACGTTGATATTTTAAAAAAAGTAAAATACAAGCAATTAATATTTTCTATGCGAATAAAATTTAATACATCTGGAATTAAAGAAAAATGAGAAATCATTGAAAGCAGGTTTATTTAGGTTATCATATTCTTTTTAATTTTCTTTACATAACATTTCTGAAACTCTGAGTTCAACTAAAAATTTACTAGACAAAGTTCCTAAGCGTAGAAGAACGAGGATAAAAGTAATTTAATTTAAACGTATTAAATGTAAACGCAACAGAAATTCTGGAAAGTAGTTTAAAACACAAAACTGATAAAATAGTTGCAACTAAAGAAGACGATTTTAATAGTGAAAATAGCTGCCTCGTGATCAACATGAAAATGCAAGAAATAAAGAGAAGTTAAACTTCTATTATTAATGTGGAGTCTGTATCTTACTTACAGCTATTTTAAGAATAGGCAGGGTTATATTTCACTCATGATGGCCACAGTTATGTACGAAGTAAGCCTGGAGGTTACACTTTAGATGCATGTGAAGAAGCCTTTTTTAGGGCACGGGTTACATGATAATTAGGGCCGTGTGGAAAATCTCCTTAGAGGCATGTTGGAGGTCAGTGTGTTTCACCGAAAGTCAGAAGTAGTGCGCTACAAGGAAAAATTACGAAGGTATAAATAAAGCTATCAGCGGCTGCTTGCTCCATATTTTATCTTAACACCAGTAATACTTCGATTCTTGTTTATTTTTAAGAAGAAAGTGCAGCCCTGATAGGCATAATCAACACGGCCTATTGAAGTAGTAAACCATTTTATTAGCACAATATTAAATATGTCAGAAATCGAAAGTCTATTGTGTATACACCTGAAGTATGGATTTATTTTCATAGAGAGACTTGGAAAACAAACCTATTTGTATGGTACGATGTAACAGGAAGACTTAGAAGCTCTGTTGTCTTTAAGAAGACAAAAGAGACGAATTTATGATGGTACACCCTTAGAAGCAAAATAATTTATAATTGTTTAATTTTAACCGTCTAATCACAATAAAATATTTTATTAAATATTAAAATATTTAAATATTATTACTACAATTAACATTTAATATTTAAAATATTTAAAATATATTAAAATATATTAAAATGATGCTCTTTCTATCGAAATGTTCGATTTACAATTAGAGCATCATGTCGTGAAAAAGATGATGCTCTAATTGTAAATCGAACATTTCGATAGAAAGAGCATCATTTTAATATATTTTAATATATTTTAAATATTAAATATTAATTGTAGTAATAATATTTTAATATTTAATAAAATATTTTATTGTGATTAGACGGTTAAAATTAAACAATTATAATCATCACAATATGACGCAATATTATCATCTCAAAAATACTTTATGTTACATTACGGACTTTTGCCATTTTCCGCAGCAAGAATATTATATAAACTGTTACTTAGCACAACTCTTAATGGGAAGGGTTTCTGGATGCTAAATCAAGAGTGTAATTAAGTAACAGAATCTTCTCGAGTGCTGACGACGCACTTTATAATGGTCTGAGTGGACTGAAGTTAAACTGAATGCTCACCTCCTTGTTCTTCGCCGTTTATGTTTAATGCAATTTCTCAGACAAGAGGAAGGAACAGATTAATGAGGAATTTTATAATTAATGTACCTTATATTACTATCATGAAATCAAAGATGATTTAATGGATGAGACATAAGAGAAAGATGTAAGATTCATATAAAATTTTATTTGGAAATCCTAAAGGAAATGAACCACGAAATTAAGAGATATTTAAAAAATATAATATCAAATTCTACACCCGATTATTCTGACTCAGGATAGCGTCTGGTAGTGGCTCTTGTGATGGTACCTCCTTTATTATCTCAGCTATTATCAGTTTTTTAGAACAATTACCTTCCATTGAATCAGTTCCACACTCAATTGGTAGGGAGAGAGATGGAAAATGTAATGTGAGAAACACAGGTTGTGACTGAGGTGAAGTGTTAAATTATATGTAAGACTTGAGGTTCTCACAGCGGTGAGTATGAAGATTTCCGTCTTCTGGGTTGTTGCCCTATGTAGTCTGGTTGATGTTAACCAACGTTTCAGAGGTCATACTGCCTCCGTCATCAGGGTGATGAATATGCCAATAGGGTGTGAGGTGCTAGGTTTATAGGCCGGAAAGTGAAAGGTGTAGCCTGCCCCGAGCCAATGGGAGCAGGCATGGGAGTGGACCAATGGTAGCACGTGGGCGAGAGTGGGAGAGAGAGAGAAAGTAGAGAGAGAAAGGTTGAGTTTGGTTGGATGTTAAATTATATCTTACGTGTACCATAGATGAAATTGGGATATGGAATAATTTGAGAACTAAATTTATTTATTGTTTTATTAAGATATATTTGTCTAATGCCCATTACAGCATTACTGTAACATTTAAATTCATCTCACTCTAGACCTTCTGCAACTGATACATCGTAGTTTGTTAACTAAACGGACATCAGACTGACATAAGCATAGTTTTGCACCTGAGGAACATTGCACTATACATAGTTTCTCTCACAGAAAAATAGACTGATATTTACAGCCAGTGCTATAGATAGCGCCATTATATACAGAATGTATTGCACTACTAATGCTGATGTAAAACCACTGGATGTTGTTATTAATTCTCACCGTACCTTTTCTTGAGTTCCAGTCTATAGTCGTCACATGCTTTACCTGGAAAAGTAAAACGAAGTGTATGTGTGTAAGCATTTTTTGTGAATTTTTACATTTTAAGCTATAAATACGTCAAAATTTGCCAACGTCAAAAATTCCAACAGATTTTCCAAGTTAATATTTAATTCTTTCTAAATCAGATAAAACCCGTTAATTAGCCATCCGGTTAATCCACATAATCGGCCCCCGGATACTGAAACGCCTTCTCTTAATTCCAGTTAACAAAAATTACTGTTATATATTGTAGTATATGTATACTTGCGGTACTAGGAATAAATATAAATATAGTGTATATTATTACTCTGACTGTTTTATTTATTTATTTATTTATTTAGTGTTCTGTCTGACGACAGGTCCATATGAACAGGATCCTTCCATCCTTTTCTCGGACTGGGACCTGTTCATATACGTTCTTGGCAGATGATCCAGAAGTGGTTTGCCATTGCCTTCTTCTGTGTGTGAATGGAGTAATTGTTGGGATGCCACGGAGAAACCGAGGAAAACTCCGTGTTGCCTAGACCACGGCCTTGCCCAACACAAGTTATAAATTCGGGCACCGCCGGGAATCGAACCCGAGACCCCCAGGATTACAAGGCCAGCGTTCTAACCGCTAGACTACCGTGGCGGATACTCTGACTGTACTGCCAAATATATTCCTTAATTTTAAGTCACTTTCTTAAGTTTTCGCCAAATGTTCTCCTGGGTATGAAGACTGTTCAGAAGACTTTATTGTTATGGTGACCTTATTACTTCTCGGATATTGATTGCTCTATTAATGTGATATGTTGAACCAATTACACATCCTTTCCCTGCCTCCACACGGTTTCTTAAATGGTAAGGCAGAGCTTATGTAAGTTGTTGTTCAGGAGCAACGGAGTTACCGCCAAAATATAAGCGCGTTAACCCAACTTTTGTTACATAACAATCTAAACCATACTATTTGAACCATATCAAAGGATCTGAAGTATTCAAGAAATATGATCGTACACGTAATTTCTTATCGACTGCAGACGATTTATTAAAACGTAATAAAAATATATTTACAATTCTGTCCAAAAACGTTCATATATATCTATTATTCAATAAACTATATACAGTAACACATTCATTGATTCGTCATCCCTACCGACTGCTCAATTATAATTATGTAAATTTTGAGCAGAAAGTGTTTTATCACCATGCAGATTGATACAATATTGTGACATAACCTTGAAACCTAGCAGTGTATTGATATATAACGTTCAGTGTGGTATTACATAAAGCATAGTTTTGTAAAGTACAACCTTTTATGCTTTATAACAAATCATCGTTTTACATACGTAGCACTATTAGCACTACTGCTTACTACAACTATTCACTAATGCTACTCTACATGACTATTCCTTAATCCCTAATACTATTTACATAACCCTTTCTTATTGTTCTCGTGCCTTCTACCCCAGTGGCAGTTCTAAATTCCTAATTTTGACCTGTCTTTTACATCTTACTTTGTACAGAATTTCCCTACATCCCTGTCCTCCGTGTCATTCGTAGTGCTTAAAATTTTCTTGAAGGCCAACTCTTCACCAACGGTGAACCACTTGTTCCTCAGGAGCTGTTCCCTCCACCTCCCAGTTTCCGTACACTTTAATAGTATGTGAATCTCGCTTTCTGTCGCCCCACATAAAGGGCATATTTTTTCCTCCATGCCCCCCCTCATCCCTCTCAGCTTCCAAATGCCCGCTCTGAACCATGCCCATTCCTCCCTCTCCACCCTCGTACAACAACCAGATAGCCCTGTCTACCCCACCCTGATTTCATCTCCCCGTACAACGCCAAAGATCTCTTTTCTCTAATTTTAGCAAAAACGTTCTGTCGTTCTATGGCGTTGCACCTCTCCTTTAAAATTTCCCACGTCCTGCCCACACTTCTTCCTTGCGGATCCTGCCAAATATACCCCAACCCCAATTTATCTAATTCCACTTTTACCCCCTTAGACCATCCCCCAATTTTCAAGTTCAGTACCTGCCAGTGGCCGTGAAAACCTGGTGTCAGGCGGCCACAGATCTCTGTATATAGTTCTAAACCAAATATATTATTATTATTATTATTATTATTATTATTAAATCATCGTTTTATGAATTGTATGATTTATTATTAATTAATTTGTTTGTCACTGATGATAACCTGTTGAGGTCGAAAGGATTTTGGCACTAAGTGTCTTTACAAATGTAAATAGTTTTGTTTGAATACATGATTTTAGATATTATGACATGTAAATATGAACCAGGAAACTGTTCGACTAGCCACAGAACGCGAAGTCCTGGTAAATCATTTTATTTTGAGTTCCATTGATTTTACTTTTAGCAAAAGATGTTTTTCTTTGTAATGAAATTTTACTTATGTCAGAACAGTACTGATATGTTTGTGTCCTGTCGTTCGTAAAAGGCCGATCCCATATTGAGATGGTAACTCAAAACCCCTTACATACCACGCGTTAATATACGCAAGTTTTGTGTGGAATACAATTACATAAACATCCACCGAAAGCCATGCTTCAAAATAGAAAAAATGTGAGTTTTACAGAGTGATATACCATTTAGGTAAGAACATTATTTGCAAGATCAGCAGCATACAAAATACTGTGTTTTCAGCATAGACAGCTCTGATTGGCGTTGTACGTAGTTCGAAAATTGCCTACTCCATATTCTTACAAAGGTCAATACGACATAGGGGATATAGACCTACACAAGTGAAGACAATTTCAAAACACCTTTAATATAATTTTCTATGTACTTCATCAATAAATAGTTCACAACTTTAAAGAGGCTATGTGAAACATAAAATAATCTTTGGCTCACGTATTTTTTCTCATTCCGAATTAAAAACGTTAAACCAAATTTGTTCTTATACCTACAATAAATTGCCCTATGTTATGTTTTATCCGACATTTGTTTAGGAACGTTTATGTTGCATTTACTCCTAGAACGTCTGACTTAAACTGAAGGTGTGTTTAAAAACATCCGTCTCTTATATATATATATATATTTGAAATTACAAATTTTTTTACGCTATAAGAAATTTGGAAACTAAAATAAATGAAATTAATTTATGTCACGATAATTTTGTCAAGATAATGACATAAATTTGATAACTGCTCAAATAATTACAATTTAATTTAAAACAAACCAGGAATTTAAAAATTTATAATTAATAGAACAGTCAGTTGTAAAATTGGATCTGCTGAAACGGGATATTACGGTACGAACAGACGGAAATAGTTTCATGTGACAAGTAGAAAATAGAGAAATGCAAAGAGATTTTAAATCATATTGTAAGCAACAGAACAAAACTGCGAATTTTAAAAAGAGGACATATGTTGTATAAGAAAAACGGAGATTGGTCGACTGAAATACTGTTTCTCACGAAATTATCATGAAAGTCCATAAATTGGAAAAGAATGTAGAAGAATCTAAATTAATGTATTTCTACTTACTCTTTCGTTGCAGATTCTCTGGACAATGCTGAAAAAACATAGAAACATTTAATGACTCATACACTGCAAACCATATCTGTTCAAACTATAATAGTGCCTGTTTGTGTTTAGGGAAGAAGGTGTTTCAGAACAGGGTGCTTAGGAAAATATTTGGATCTAAGATAAATGCAGCGATAAGGGGCCAGAGAAAGCTATATAACGAGTTCTTTTCTGTTACCAAAAAATATTTATGTGGTCAAATCAAGGATGAAATGTATCTAGGCATCTTGAATGTGGTAGAAGTGAAATCCTTAAAAATATCTGATCGCCTGAAATGATGGGATTCTTTCAAAATATATAAGCGTAAATGGAAGGATAATATTAAATAAATCGCATTATAATATGGTGAAGTGTGTATTTAATCAATTTAGCGCTGATTTCGGACTGGTGTCGTGCTTTTGTTAACACGGTAATGAAACTATTGTTTCCGTATATGGTGTACTTTATCGAGATGATTTCACTGCACTGTAATATTAAATTGTTTTTGGACAAATCTGTTAGCAAAACCATTGGCTACGGGCTGACTGACCTTTAAGATCATTTTCAGTATAATTTTAAAAAAAAGGGTAAAAATCTCCCTCAGCCAGAGATTCCGCATTTCAGAGATATTGCAACATTTTACCTTGAAGATTTTATTCCTCTGACTTCTACAGAGCATTTCTGTACCAATGTTGATTGGAACGTTCTGACTCCTCGTGATGACCTCAAGCTCATTTATAGAATTTTTAATGGAGGAGCCCTGTTCTGATGCAGGATATGTTAAATGAGAAAAGTTTTGTAATCGGGAAGACATATCTTTTTAATGTTATAAAATTAGTCAACTTTCCGTCAAACCTATGCATTACGTGATATTTGTTGATTTTAAAAAAAAGACAGCCTAAATTCTCAGTAACTTCTGTTTCTTACCACACTACAGACACCAGTACTGGTCAGCCTTCTTGTTTCAATCGACCAGATCATACCACCATTTATGTATGTATATATTACGCCCACAGCATAAGCAATTCACTACATGACTGCTAAACGTCATAACCCATAAGATCATGCTGTCACATGTGATATATCTCATAGTTTTATTTTTATTTTTTTATAAAAACTGATAGTTTCATGTTTCAATATGCATCTGTTATTTACCGAATTTAGTTAAGGCAATTTACAAAAATAAGATAACTTACCATGTCAGCCATGTAAGATACACAAAATTTGAAATTCATAGCATCTTCCTTACAA
This sequence comes from Zootermopsis nevadensis, assembly GCF_977971745.1. Taxonomy (NCBI): domain Eukaryota; kingdom Metazoa; phylum Arthropoda; class Insecta; order Blattodea; family Termopsidae; genus Zootermopsis; species Zootermopsis nevadensis. The sequence continues at coordinate 3,951,768 of NW_028259153.1, read as the reverse complement.
ATATGGAACTTGTCTGGATTTGGTGGTACTGAAAATAAAATACAAATTGTGTTAAAATTTGTATCTTATATGCGTCATGTTTGTGTTTGATTAAATATATTTATTTTGTACAGTCTATACACAAATGTTTGAAGTTTATTGGTGTTGTAAAAACAGAACTACGGATCATTATAATATATTGCATCAAATATCTAATAGTTTTTAAAATATTTTAAATTAATAAAAACCTGAAGACGACGGTATTACCCGTCGAAACATGTCGTTTTAATAAAAGCGCTAAAAAATATAATGTAAAATCGTATTTACGATTAAGAGCGCTAATATAATATTTTACACAATAAAATGTTTTAATATTATATAATTTTTACAACACCAATAAACTTCAAACGTTTGTGTATAGACTGTACAAAATAAATATATTTAGTGTTAAAATTTGTTACAATATTTTTCAGATTAGATAGCAGAATAAAGTAGTATCAAAGCCTGGAATTGTAAGTAACGTTAAATGTCCGGAAACTGTAAATAGTTGCCCTGACACTAATGCATATCGTGAACATAATTTAGGAAATAATCCAACTGGTTCAGATATTATTATGCGTTTTTTACACGAACGTGTTACGGTCTGGTCCTATCTGTCCGCCCGTCTGTCCATTCGATTCAACTGAAGAACCACTAGACGGATCTGAATGGAATTTGATTTGGGGTTTGCCTCATTCCGCACGACTTCAAACACATTTTTGATTATCGTACGAGCGGTCATAACATAATGATGAATGTGTTCACCACGTTGACATTGAGGTGCTCCGATCTAGTGGCCATATTGGGAATTTTATTTTATAATAGTTGCCTTGATTACCATTGGCAACCATGGTATGCGTTCTTTTTATGTTATCACAGTTACTATGGTAATCGAGGTTAGTACTGGTAAAAATGGGAATCGGCCGAAAGTGTTCATTTATGTTAAGGTTATTTTAATTGGGACAGGTTAGGTTACAACATGATATTTTATATTAAGTTATTTTAAGTCAGATCTGTTAGGGTAAATGAAGGCATATCAGGTCAAGCTAAGTATGTTTAGTTTCGGTTATTTAAATATGAATCTTAAATGTTGGAATTCGAATGTGGGAATTACAAAATTTTTAAGTCTGCATTTGGAAATTTCGAAAAGAATTGAAAATTACAAAATAAAAATTTTGAATGTTTAGAAAATTTTAAATTTTTAATATTTGTGTATTTCTTTTCGCGTATCTAATACCTTTAAATGAACGTTACGTTTGTCTCTTTTGGGACGTATTTGGTTAGATTAAGTTATGTGAGGTTGGGTTAAGGATGTTTTGGTTAGGATAGATGTTTATATATAAATTGTAAACTGTCGGGTTTTCGAGTGTGTATATTACGAAATTCTTAATTCTGTTCTTTTTAAATTTCGAAAAAAGAAAAATTAAAAATGTGAGTGTTTTGTAAATTTGAAACATATAGGAATGTATAAACTTTCAAAACCCAAAAATTTATTTCCCTGTACAAGGCGGATATAATGTCTTTAAATGTACGCTGCAATGAACGCATGGGAATAATATGTGTATTCCGGTAAGGATTATGCCTTCCTAGCTTGTTACTATACTACAAACACAGCAATAACTTTGCCAGAGGTAAAAATGTCCTTCCTATAGTCGGTTTGAAGAATGCAAATTTACGCTTCTCGTTTGGGGGAGGGGATTCATTGTAAAGTTAGGCCTAAGTTGATACGTTGTATAGGAGATTTAAGTTTGCTATAGCCACTCAGCCGATCATTCTGTTAACGCAAATTATACTATGAAAAACACTGACTAACAGATACTATGCGATGACGTAATAACAAGTAACATTTCTGAAGCGCCACCAGTTACGAAAAGTATATGTAAAGCAAGTATAACATGAAAAGGAGAGGATTTGAAGGAAGTGGTCGTGACCTAATTCAAGGCACTATCCCGGTAATTTTTTTTGAGAGACTAAGGAATATATATGGGCCGAGATTTGAATCTGGACGAAGCAGTGCTAACTGATCGACCACGACGTTGTAACAATTATATTAAAATTTGTATTACACATGTTTATATTGTTTTTGTTATAAATTCCACCTTAGAAATCAGCCAACATTCTTACCTTGTAGGACTGTACATTTTATATGTTGACCTGTTAACAGAAAATCAGTTAACGAATTCGTAGCAGTGCATTATGACTTAACAGTGCTGTAATGTATACAAATACCAATGTTTGGAATATAATTTAATTAAAGTTTAAGTTTTATATTTCGACTACCTTTTCTTCTAACATACATTTCAAAGTTTCAAAATTTCTGTCGAGATTCTATGAGAGATACTTTGGCCGGATAAGTTGATTCTTCTTTCAAGACACAATTACCTTTCGTGCATATTCTCTCCACTGCAGTCCAGAACTTCTCGTCGGTGAAAGGAATCACTGATTTCATTAACTTAATGGCTTCGGTAGCAATAATATTGCCTTCAGAATCTGCCTGTAAAAGAACATACTGGAGATATGGTATCGTATGTACAAACTTAATATTCATTTGTTTCCTTGTTTTGAATTTCGTTAGCCTACTACTTGTAAAATTACCGTTAACTGAAACATTTTCACTCAGAGGATACGAAGTAGAAATACAATTACAAGTATAACAAAATCGAATTAGATTGATAAGACTGAAAATGAAAATTTCAATTTCATTTTGAAGACGACGTGGTCATACTACAATAGACCTGACTATATTACATTTTATTATATTATTTAGTGTTCTGTCTGACGCCAGGTCCATATGAACAGGATCCTTCCATCCTTTTCTCAGACTGGGACCTGTTCATATACGTTCTTGGCAGATGATCCAGAAGTGGTTTGCCATTGCCTTCTTCTGTGTGTGAATGGAGTAATTGTTGGGATGCCACGGAGAAACCGGGGAAGCCCCCGGAGGAAAACTCCGTGTTGCCTAGACCACGGCCTTGCCCAACACAAGTTATAAATTCGGGCACCGCCGGGAATCGAACCCGAGACCCCAGGATTACAAGGCCAGCGTTCTAATCGCTTAAATTTTTAACGTGATGGATGGTATTTTAATTCTAGTCAGATGTCTTACATTCGATTTTTTTAATATGTATGACAAAGTGTAATCGGATGGAAAGTTAACAAATTTCTGATAGCCAAAACGTCTACTCGATAAAATAATTTTTGTCTACGTTGTTTTAGTGATCTTAAACCACAAGGTGAGGTGCTCGCATTATGAACAGTGTCTTACTTTACTACAGTCGTAGAAATGTATGAAATTAATATAATTCCATTTAAGTTTATTTAAATTTTGCAATGTTCAAACCAGACTTAAAACTAATATTCTAGATTATCACGGCAATGAACACGAAGATGGCTGTCTTCTGGGTTGTAACGCCGTGAAGTTTGGCACAAGTTTAGAAACGTTTCACATGGCTATTCTAGAAATATATTTGTATGGAGTAACAAGACAATTGACAATGTTGGTAGATACATCTTTAAGACTACTTAAGCGTTTGTATAACTTACCGCATTCGCCTTTTGTAGATGGCACTGAGGATAACACTGCAAAGAAATAATACGTCTGCTGAAGTAGAATAGTGAAACGTCTTTAGATTACAGTACAAGTGTTTCTCGCAGTAGCTGCGTATATTTGATTGGTCTCTCTTCAGTGTCTTCCTGACTCAGGCATAAGAACCCATGGTTATCATGCTGTTTCAATTTACGAATGTAATTGTGCCACTATTAATGTGATATAGAACAGATCTTGGAAACTATTCTTTGCATTTACGGTTCTACACATCATTATGAGAAAATTACGTAGAAAATAAAATACTGCTTATATTTGTGTGTAATTCACACACACACAACATTTTTGAAAGAGGTTTTGACAGTCCCAGTTATAGGACGTGGGCGTGAATAATGAGTTTTAAATATAGCATTCTTACTCTCTTGATCCTGGTTTATATATGTTTCTAGTTTTATCTTTCACTATGTCACACAACATTGGTGTTGAGCCATCTGCCATTTCTGCACTAATAAAAGCCAAATTACACAATAAAATCTTCTCGGGCGATCAGACGCGTCAAACGATTAAAAAATTAAATCGACGTTTCAGGGACCGTCTCTGTCCCCATCATCAAAACCCTGAAACGTCGGTTTTATTGTTTAATAATTCGACGCGGCTGATCGCCCTAGAAGATTATATTGAGTTTGGTCTCCGTGAAAACTTCAAAAGATATAAGGCCGAAATAATTCTTGCAAAACAAAGTCTTCCGTCATGGATGTTAGATCATTTTTCTCAAATCATTAGAACAAAAACGATCTAACGTCATTGATAGAAGATAGAAATGAGCAAAAATAATACCTTGGAGCACTTTAGAGTTCAGTGAGATCCAAGACAGCGTTTTTGCACAACATTTGCTTCAAATAATTAAATCTATTTGATCACATTTTTCTACCATGGTCATAACCCATTATTGCACAATATTGGACGTTCTAGGTATCACTTTTCTCAAAATTGGTTCTTAACAACGGAAAGCCGGAACCCAAAAATACACGACAAACCTGTACAGTCTTCTTCACTTACGCCAGCGTGTGAACTTCACTTCTGAATGCCAAACGTGTGTAGATGTTTCTGCATGAGCAATACTTTTGATAGTGATTCATGAGTTATTGTCTGCGTAGATTCAAATTTATTGTCAGTTGGCGTTAAATTCAATTTATTTAATGATTTATTTGACATGGGATGTAATATTCGCTAGTAATGTAGAACATTCTAGAAACTGATAAAAAGAAAATAGTTGAAAATTTCTAAGTTCATGCACGCTGATTTTGCGTCATTATCAGATCTTATCCTAATCTGAAGCAAAGAAATTCCAGCGATATATTATTTATCGTTTATGTAGAATTTCTCCGTAATCCAAAAAACTCGATAAGCTATATGTAAAAAAAAATAAAATTCTCACTACTGATTGGACAACTGTGAACGAAATATCTTTTAAATGCCTCAGTAAATAATTTTGTTTTTTCCGCACGAAAAGGCATCTGGGTTTGAGAATTAACAAATTCTCATCTCTGTGTTAACTGTAGGATCCGAACAGTATATTGTTACGACTGTCGGTGAAATATCATTTCCAAAAATTCTGCAGGAGAATATCTGAAATAAAAGAAATTCTGTCGTCCATTGCATAGTCCAGTGTCTCGATAACTCACGTCAAAACCTTGTTCGTAGGGAGGTTTACCGCTGTCAATTTAACACGTGTCTGAATATACATCCTTAGATTCTAAGAAACTCCAAACAGAAAGCAATTAATATTCTCAATTTACGACCAGAAATAGACTGTGACAGAATAAATCAAAAATTCGAAATTTTATTCAACCAAATTTGTCTTCCATTTGGTATTCAATTGTTTATAAGTACCGTATCATTTGAAATACACTTACCACTGATCTGTTTCTGAAGATATTCATTTCTTGTTCAGTAAAAATTCCTCTCCCGTTATCTGTAGTAGTCTCTGGTTCTTTGAGAGATAAACAATAAACAACGTTAAAATTAGCTGCATGAAGCTAAGTCCTTCTTGAGAAGTTAACAGTTGTACATCTAGTTAAAAAAATCCCCTTTGATTTATCCAGGATATTCGTTACCATCTTCACAAAATTCCGCCTCTGGAATCTATTGTGATAAGATGAACCCAGCCCATATTCTTATATTATACTTTGTTAATGTCCATGTTAAATATATTTTCTTCATTTAGGTCTTGAAATTACAAAAATGAAATGGTTTGTCTGTGATACATGAACATTTATAGCCAATGTTAAATGGATTGCTAATCGCTACCTCATGTGACGTCGTCAGGTTTGCGGATGTAGGAGAAGGCCTCCGGATACGAAGGGAAACAACGAATATATTCAATAAGCAGTTGTTTACAGTCTGTTTTTACATTGAAACATTTAATCCTGATGTAAAAACACAATACGTTTCTTGACGTCTTCGTTATAAGAATACGGCGAACATTATATACTGTGTTATGGGATGTTGTGCTGTGTAATAAAGTATAAATGACCATCGCTTTTAGTACGAAATTAAGAGCAGATTAAATTCGACGAATGCTAGCTACCGTGCAGTTCAGTACCTTTGGTTTTCCTTTCGCTATCTAGAACAATAAAAACTAAAACTATATATAATATTTCCGGCTTATTTGTACAGGTGTTAAACCCGGTTTCTCGTGCTGGACGTTCGAGATATTTGAGAATAGTGTGTTTAGTAGAATATTCGTGTCCGAGAGTAATAAAATAACAGGAAGTTATAAAAAGTATAAAAATATGGAACTTCATAATTTTTACTTTCACTAAGCACTAAGAGGATGATCATTTTAAGAAGAAGTTTGTGGGCAGGACATGTAGCACGCATGATGCTGATGAGAAACAGGTGTAAACATTTGATTGGAAAGCTTGAAGGTAAGTGACCAATCAGGGGTTAGATTGTAACGCTAAAATGGCAGAATAATAGGTTTGGATAGTAGATCGGGCTTTTCTGAATAAGCATAGGGATCCGTGTTAGGCTGTTGTGAACGCGGTAGTGATTCCATAAAATAAGGTAGTTTCTCGAATAGCTTAGCGACTGCTAGCTTCTTAAAAAGGGCTCTGCTTTACAGATGTAGATAGAAGGTAAATAGAAGTAGTGAGATTAAACCGAGCTTTCTTCCTGGATTTTTAAATTAAAATCATTGGCCATCGCCAGGTGTCGCCCTGTGCACCTTCCAGTCGGATCGGCTGCTCCAACCGGGATTCGAAACACGCTCATTACTAAAAGAGCTATACCCGCTCATACACGCATAGTTATTATAAATTTATCGCACTCATTGGATAAAACTTAGGATTTTTCTAGTGTGATACTGTTTATTTGAAGTTGGCGGGTCATCTTCTCTTCTGGAATTATTAACAAAGTAATTCTGTCTACATAAACATAAGATGGTAAAGTTGCGTCATATTGTGATATAATAAATATATATGTTGTTTAAATCTTGTCCGTCTAATCACAATAAATTCTTATTAAATATTAAAATATTACAATAATAAACATTTAAAATATTAAATGATGTTCTTTATCGAAATATTCGATATTAATATTTTAAATATTTTAAATGTTAATTATTGTAATATTTTAATATTTAATAGGAATTTATTGTGATTAGACGGACAAGATTTAAACAATATATACTACATAAACATGTTTATGATTTAAACAATTATATATCCATATTCAGATTACCTTCGTCATATGAAATATTCAACTGATATTTATTTTCAACTTCAGTGAAACATTCTTGGAAAATTCTATCGTCTTCTTCAGTGTAAACGGTTTTGTAGGAACAGCAAGGCTGAAAAATTGTAGTGAAGTTATTTTCATAGAAATAACATAGAGTACAGCCACTGCTCTTTAAGGATATGTATGGCTACTAATTTTCTTGTATTGTAATTAGTTGTATTATTTGCCTCCGAATCCAACAGCTCTGGTGTCGGAGGTCTGATTGAAGAAGAACAACCCATGCATTGTAAATTTTTTTTGATTTTTGCACTGACAAAACTTGCGAATATATCATAATAGCGAGTCCTCAGAAGTTCTCCGGAATATCATGGTTGAGGAAAAATGTATTTTATATATATATATCTTATACATTAGACCTATATTTTCGACGAATTTAGAATAAAAAGTCGTCTTTACACTATACCGTATTTTAAATTTAGCTTCAACAAGGAACTCCTTTCAGGGCTGTTGTGTGATTTATTCTCAATTGTATTCTGTACTTATTACAAATAGAAAGGCATGATTATCTGATTTTATATCTTCTATATTACATCTATTTATACGTGTTTCTTAGTCAGTTCTATATTGTTTTTTTTTTTTGTGATCTGAATTAACTTAAGTGTCTGCACTGTTATTCTATAAAGTAGCAAATACCAACCAATAACCTAAACTGATCACCTAGATTTTGTGTTTCTTTTCTAGGCTAATATTACCCCATTTGATAGCCTTCCTGTGCTTTTTATATACGTACATTTACTTACAACTGAGTTCTAACCTAATTTATTACTCTAAACTACTTTATAATTTAAACCTCGCATTTCAAGGTCTTATCCCAATGAAACTTCAAGCGAACATTTTTCCTCATATCAACATGCATATTTTGCTTTTCTGTATCAACAAATCTTTTACTTATCAATCGCTACTCTGTTCTCTCATGTTCCTGTGATTTATCCCAGATATTCCTCACACCCAGTTTTACATAGTATCTTATTTTATTCTCCCTAATCATTTAATCTGTCTACCTTCTAACTGATACTTCAGCGCATCTGATGTTAGCTTAAAGGTTGTAGTATTTAGTGCAAATTTACCTCAAGGAAATGAAGTGTATCATTAGGAGACTCTCGTCGAACTCTGGTCGAAATGTCATATTTACTACGAAATGAAGCTGTAAAAGAATATTTTAAAAATAATTTCCAATTTGATGTACAACTTACAAGAAAACAATCGCTTACCTTATTCACACGTTTTAAATATCAGGATACCGACAGTATGTGAATTTTGGGAACATTCTGTGAAGCTGTCATAGTTTGCCCTGCAAACCTCAGATCAAGTTACTTCAAATTATTACAATATACCGAATATTAAACACCCCTTAACGGATTAAAGTACACAATTCATAACATTTAATATTAGAGTTTCTACCTCAACATAACGCGTAGGCTATCTATTAAAAAGTTAAATTGGTCAGTGCTATGGACATAATCGCTGTTAATGCTGAGAAAACCACAAATAAATCCTGTGGGAAGAATGCTGAGTTATTTATTTAAAATTACTTAGGAGACACATACAGTTTTAATTGTACTTTATAGGGTTAATGGTTGTATTAATTCAGTTTTAATAATATCAAATTTCACAATGATAAACTTTAGGTTTTGATACTTCTCCAGCTAAAACTGAAGTAATTAAACCCAATGAGATGAAATATGGCCGTTAGGTCACTCACAAGCGGGAAAGTGTGAAGTATAATGTATCTGTAGCAAAACTTACTTAAACGAATATATTAGAGAGAAATTTTAGAATACTTAATGGGTTGAAATCTTTTAAAACGTGTACAAATTCACGAATATATTCCGGTGATTCATATTGATTGTAACATTACGCTAGTTCTCGTAAATTCGTTACATTTATCCTTTTTTTTGTGACATAAAATAATAACAATTGAAGCCTGTGGGACCGCGAGCAGCTGCCCCTTTAATTTAATATAAATTTAAATTTGTTAACCGATCAAGTGTGAATAGATTTCCATAAACTTTCACAATAGCCGCCAAACATACACGCACAGGAAACAAATATGTTGGCCGTAAAATTTTAGCCAGACGTAAGTCGCAGTGGTTTTATAATTAGGAATGAAAACCATAAGGCCAAGAGTCCCAGAGTAGCCTTAATATGAAAACAGTCGTAATAATTTAAGCGTAATACACTAACATGGTCATATAAATATTGTCCTAAACAGTCTATAATTGTATGTACTTTTTAAGAAATGGGAAACTCAGATACCAAGTAACATTTAGATAGTCGATATATATTTTCTAGAGCTGCTGGACTGACTGATTATACAACACTTAAATCAGCTTTAGAACTGACTTATTTTACGGTAAATAAATTTTAAAACAAAAGGCACACAAATTAATGGCCCACATTCTGAGTCAGTTGTGACAAGATTAAGTTATCAACATTTAAATCTATAAAATACATTTAAATATTATCCTCGCATTTATGTTTGATCTTACTGACGTTTATTTCATGAAATATTCCTCTACTAAATGTTTCTAATCTTCATTCTTTCTTCCATCGAAGTACTAAAACTGCAAGATTCATGCATAATAATCTTATTTTATTGGCCTAAATACACCTAAGTATTTTAAATGCAAATAATTATACTTTTATTTACATAAAATCCTTCTGTCTATGTCTAGATATCTTAAGTGGTTTCTTCATTTCAGGTTAGGTATTAAAACACTGCCTGAATGTTATTTTTCTCATGTATGCGACGTGTAATGCAAGTTTTATCCTTATTCGTATCTATCCTTATAATGTATATACGCGCGTTCGTTACTTCCTGATTCTTAGTAAATCTAAATATTGTCTTCAGCTATCGGACTAAAATATCCTCAGTATTAACCTACTCTTCAGAGTGAAAATGCTTTGTGTTTCTACCAAACAATTAGTGACATAATAATGAATAAATATTGAATAAATTATTGGATATTTGCGATATTCACTCTTTGGAATTTTAGATAGTAGGTGGGAGAACAAACGATTATGAACTGAGGAGAATAAAACATTCACGGAAATTTTGTACGTTTTAAAAAGATTTCTTAGCGGTGTTGTATCTTCTGTTATAATTAAAGTTAGCTTAAATTTCTCAATATATTATTTTGTTTTCTATCTCTAATATTTATTTAGTCTTCATAATATTATTATTTAATTTAAAGACCGATTATAAAAAACCACTACAAACATTTCACCCACGCAAGATCACGCTATACGCGACATAGACATTTACGAAACAACATTGAATGTGATAACAAAGTACAATTGATATAGAAGAGGATAACTTTCCGATATTTAATGGACATCTGACGAAGGATTGCATTTAGAATATTACATTTGAATTTATATCGATTATACACCTGAAGATGGTTCATTGAAAACCGAAACATGTCGTGAAAAAGATGATGCTCTAATTGTAAATCGAACATTTCGATAGAAAGAGCATAATTTTAATATATTTTAAATATTAAATGTTAATTGTAGTAATATTTTAATATTTAATAAAATATTTTATTGTAATTAGACGGTTAAAATTAAACAACTCTTATTGAGAAGAGAAATTTGTTTCTTATAGAATTAATAAACGGTACACATGGAACACTGCGTACAATCAAATTTCACAGTTGGTAAGTTTATTATAACTACTAAGAGTAATATATTGCACTGATACGTTAAATTCATGATCTGTTTAAGAACGATTTGTGATTTATTTAACATGTAAAATAATACCCACCTTTTAATTTTGTTTAGTTTCAAATTTTGTCTAAATCTGTCAAATAGGTACTGATGCAAGTCGAAGGTTGTTTAAACTCAATGTTATCGGATTGATTACACCTTCGTCTTAAACACAATATCACTTGCAGGGAAATCAAAAGGAAAAGTTACATTTCTGGTACAAAATGATTTTTAGAAACATCCACTCTAATAGTTCCTAGCATTTTTTAGTCTTACACATTAAAAAACAGAAGACATACCGTAGTCGAAGGAGAGATCTGTCGCTGTAACAATGGCACATGTACATGCCAAGAATAAGATCCCATAGGCTGCGTCCATGATATTATCAGTGCGTCAGTATTTTGTTGCCAACGTAGGCTGTACTGTTATTGCCACAAATTATTTGTAACGTTAACAGTGGATTATATATAGGAGTATTGTTCCGGATGTGAACAACAGTGGCTGGATATTGTGTAAGAGAAGATTTGTTGTTTAGAGGGCGGAAGTTTTAAGAATATCAATCAGATAATTCTCTGAGTTCTGTGGAATTCATGTAAATGAATGGAGAATAAAATACTCATTTTATTTTATTTTGGTGTTTTTACAGTTTAAAAAGCATAACCACAAATACAAAGTGTTTCCTCTGGGGCACTATGTTTTGCCAGTTTCATGGTTGAAGTCTCTAATAGAGGATCTGTTTCAACATCTCGCTATCAGTATTCAGTTGATTTGTATTCCAGTAATTTATTTGAATAAAAATTTCCTTGGGTATTATCCATCGTCTAGTAAATATAAAACATAAAACGACGTTTCGGAGATGGGACTAGATAGAGCTAATCCCTATCTCCGGAGATAGGGATTAGCTCTATCTAGTGGGCCCAACTGTGTAGGAACCTGAAGACGGAGATAGAGTCCCATCTCCGAAACGTCGTTTTACGTTTTATATTTACTAGACGATGGATAATATCCAAGGACATTTTTATTCAAATGACTCTTCACCATCGTCAAGAAGTTTTAGATTTGATATACAGTAATTTATTGAACAATTTTTTTTTAAAAAAAACTGACATCTTGTAAATTATAATACTCAGTTTTGAAAATAATATGATAAGTAAAGCAAAATTTTACTGAACGTTCACAGAACATTAAGGCAAGAATTAGAGCTAAATTACTGATATCTGATTTATTTCCTGTGTTGTATGTACCACGTTATACATATGCAGAGGTATTATATCAGAAACTATTATTGTTCTGTACTGTAACTGTTTTGAATGTCGTAATTCGACATCACGATATTTAATTCGTTTTAAGCTCTTGTTTGTGTATGTTAGATCACAAACTTACAGGAAAAAGAAAAATCTGTTTCCTAAAAATTGCGTAAAGACGTTATCACTTAACATATATTAAATGGAACCATCACATCAAGAAAAATCTTTATGGAATAATTAACCTTGTGGAGCACAGTCAATGTTGAGAACCTAATAAGTGCTGAGGTACCCAGGGAATTACTTTATTTATTTAACCCGAAAGTTCATTTTTTGTTCACAAAAGCCCACCGTCGTCCAGATCCCGAAGGAAATTATAATTGACCACATCCTCACACTTTTTTCTAAGATCTTCACATCAACGTGTTAAATGGTTGCATCCCTATGTGTTAATTAATTATAATTGTGTTTTAGATTTTATTTTCTCCATTCGTGCTATGTGTCCTACCGATCTCCTTATTCTTCGTTTAAACATTTAAATAATATTTAATAAAGTTTCAGTTGAAAGTAAACAATTTTATCTGTTCTCATCTCATTTCTTTTGTCCTCAGTACCCTATTTTCAAGCAGCTTGTGTCAATGTTCTTCATTTAGGTCCAGAGACCACGCTTTATCCCCAAACAAAACAAAACAAAATAAAACAAAGCAAAATACAAGGTAAAATTATGGTGTTTTGTGTATAAACGAAGGATGAAGGTTTAATAAGCGAATATCTCTCATCTACAAGACCGATTTGAGAGCTTACGTCCGCCTAGTTTTTGGTAGCCATCTTGAAGGCTGCACGGAGTCAGAATCTACAAGGATATAATCCGGGATCTTTTGTGACAATGAATATCTAATAATATTAAAATCAGCAATTGAGTTATAAGAATTTTCCAGCAGAATGTGAATTTTTAATATATCAACAAACGAGACGCTTTTTAATATAAAGTACGGACTTCTACTGTGTTTTTATAATTTGTTGTAATGAAACAGTGGATAGAATAAACTTACTGTTCGGCAGTTTTGTAAACTGAACGCATTTTTTTTAGGATTGTACGCTGAGAAATATGAGCAGCACAAAAAATTTCAAGGAATTTGGTTGGGATAGGCTATGGGACCTGTCAGCTGATTCTAAAGGAAGAACTCCACATGCGACGCATCATGACAACGCGCCATCGCACACCGCCCTCAAAGTTCGGCAGTTTTTGGCCTCAAACACCATGGCTGTCATCCCGCACCCTCCTTATTCGCCGTGTGACTTCTTCCTCTTCCCAAAGATGAAAATTCAGCTAAAGGGAAGGAGATTTGAGACGATAGAAGAGATTCAGGCAGAATCGCAGATGGTGCTTGACAGGCTGACAAAGAAATATTTCCAGGGATGCTTCCAGGCTTGGCAGCGGCGTTGGGATCGTTATGTTCACTCCCAGGGGAACTACTTCGAGGGTGATGGATGAATTTAATACCTGAGATAAGTGTACGGGTTTTTATACGCGCAGTCTTGAAACTTTCCGATCGCACCTCGTATGCTTTAATTATCTGTGCATATATTTTATTTGAGAATAATTACACTTATGTCCATGACCCTTATTATTTGTGACATCTTTGAAATCGAGTGTGCTGTTTCCTCGTATAAAGCTCTTTGTTCGTAATGTTGTGTCCTCCGGAATGTTCATCATTGATTATTTTCCTTCATTTTCTCCCAAAATCTTCGACATGAATCAGCTGAAAGGCACAAGAACATTAATAAAGCGGATAAATTTTAAGACTCTAATTCGGTTACAGCGTTGAATCATAAACAAATGCTGAGTGTAATAAAATATTTTACGTAAATTTTCTTTTACAATTTTGAATATGAATATACATTAACGATAGTTAAACTTCCATAATAGTCACTCTTTGTCTATGCCAATCCCAACGACGAGTTATATATAATTTAAATAAAATAATTAATTTCTAAATAGTCGTTTACATTAAAATCTGCAGAACACTTCAGAAAACACTGCAGACTTTTAGAATAATATTACGTTATAATTTTTCACGTTTAAACTATTCAAAGTAGGCGTAATAATTATTATCGTGTCGTATCTTTGGGTAGCTACACGCTGGCATTGCGATACGTAGTTGATGGATCCATTCTGTGGTAGTAAAGGTGAAATTTCTCATAAATAGACGAAAGTGTAGTCTACGTTTTGACCTCTCGAACCCTCATGACATTAATAATCGATATTAATCTTCCGATCTACTACGAACTAATATTCTCAGTCTGAATTTATTTAAGTCTTCAAGTGACTAATGTTTTGCCAAGTAGAGAGCGCTGAAATTAGTAGTGTATCACAAAAACTAATTTACTACTCTTGGTAATATAGTATAAAAGATTGCTATATAACCATTCAAAATCGAATAAAAAAAAAACTGTCGAAATCGCATTTTTGTACCGTAAAATAATGTAACTTGAATAATTCGTAGCTTTAGCTTTTAATGCGGAAATTACTAGTATCTTCCTAATATATACAGCACACGAGTATTCTTAAAGCGGTCTGAATGAATAAATATTTTTTTACGTTGTTTCGTGTTAGACGTTAGAAGTGTTCTATTTACGTCTTGGTACTATAAATTTTTGATGATAACATAGTCTGTTTGGAGGCTCAGAAACAGACGACATTTGAACACCTCACTGAAATATGCGACATACGTGATGTAAAAGTTTACAATCCTCAAGTGGATTATACGTTCACATTTTGACTCAGATTTGATAACTTCGGCTCCTGCACTCCTCGAAACGTTTGTACAGACCAAATTCATCGCCCTGATGACGGAGGTGGTATGACTTCTGAAACGACCAGACTACACAGCGCATCATCCCAGAAGGCAGAAATCTTCAAAAAATATGATTTCACACACTGAGCTTTACTTGATAAAATTTATAATACTAAACAAATTTGAAATTGCTTAAAAAGTTTAGTTCACTACTTACTTTGTACCCGGTTCTCCATCGGACAATTCTGAAACATAAATGATAAATAAAAGTTTTAGAAGGAAAATGATTTTCTCGTTATTCATAAAAATTTCAAGCAACAAGTAAAACCATGAAGACTTTTTTAAATATTTACTTTCAAAATATCACCTTTACATCATTTAAGTCCAATACTCAATACTTAAACAGTGAGCGCCGCTGTACTTACCATGTTCCTTGTTCTTTGTGCACACAATAAAAAGTGTTTAGATGTCGTGTTACACACATGTATTTCTCCAGGCGCGTCGGAATTTCCTGTAATATGAGAATAATAGTTAGTGCAATAATTAGAATAATGTAAACACTGCTCACGATTTTAACTTCAAGAATTATGGAACTCTGTGTTGTCCTGCTAGACGTCGTACTTCAGAAATCATGGGCAGTGTTCGGTATTATGTATATTATTCTACTCTTATCTTAATATTATGGGGGAATAGAATATATATAATACCACTAATCATGTCAATATAAATATCATGCAGAGAGTCTTTATTCGTTATAACTCAAGTTTTATAATTTTTAAAAATGTTTCATCCTATTGTCGTTAATACATTATATTGAAGATTGTCTCTTCGGTGTTATTGAAAATTAATTAAGTCGATTGCAATACGAATTGACTTAAGCCATTCTTTTAGAGTACCAGACGTTAGGTGAAATTACTGAGGTCGGTAATCACTAATAGTGTAATGACATCTTACCTTCATGGGAAATAACACATCTTGTCGATATTTTGTCCAGCGTTGTTTGATTATTGATCCCAAACAGTTTTAATAATCGAATAGCTTCTTTCATAATTATCTGACCATCAGAGTCTAGCTGTAATATAATAAAATATTAGAAGGGGTGTGAGAATATATTTGTAAGGCTTGAAACATTTAGATGAAAATTTTTCACTGCATAACTACCTATTTTTTTACCTACTTACGTAGCTAAGTGTTTAATTAGAATCCGAATTTCGGAGTCCGTAAAATCAAAAACTCGCCGTAGGTCAGACCAGTGTACACCATATCCCAAAATCTTTATGGAACCATTTATGTTCCATAAAAAGCTTGTAATTTCTGCCCTACTCAGTCTATCTATTATTAAATTCCCCAAGAAGAAATTTGATTTATGAAAATTTGTACGGATTCCAACATTTACGATGCGTTATTTTACTATACTGAATTATATATTATTCGATTTAATATATGAAACAATTATTGCCAGAGTAGATTATTTTAGATTTTCATCGTTGTGAGGCTGTAGATGGTAATCATCGGAATTTTAAAGTCTTGTAGTCTTGTGGCTGGTTAACAAAATCTCGATTTAAAATTTCGCCTGAATCTTCTGGGTTGAACTTCGACAGCCCATAAGACCACATGGCGTCGCATCTCAAAATATCCAGTCAACAAGATCAAATGGATTCTTATAGGAGAGAAAAAAATTGTTAAATCTCATAAAAAAGTAATGAAAAGGTTTCATGAATTGAATTTGTTCCTGCCCGAATAAAATGGCGGGGTTTAACAAACAGGATAATAAACAGTCTTTTTCTGTAATATAACGAACTGACCATTTATTTTCAACAGTCGTAGGCTATAGATGGTCTAAGAATCTGGGGGAAAAGTGAAATAAAATAATTTGTGCTCATGTTTTTAATGAATGTTTGAAACTGACACTCATAAATTTACAAACTTTAGAGATACTACAGTGATTTTACCTATTAACGTTTGTAAGTTGTACTCACCAATTGGCTTCTGCGAAGGAGACATTCAGCATAACACTGAAAACACAGCAAATTTTTAAAATAATTTTACTGTACGCTCAGCTAATCAAGAAATTACCATCACTTCATAAGGAAAAAAAAACACATTACCATTTCCACAAGTCCTTACCCTGAGGCATATGAGTCTATGCAACACCTCGAATCATATTTCTCGAATATTCACTTTAATATTATACTCCCACGCACGCCTAGGTCTCCTGAGTTGTCTCTTCTCTTCAGTATTTTCAAGAAAAACTTTCATGACCTGCTCATCTTATTTTCCTTTATTTATTCACCCTAACAATATTTGTAAAGCTTACAAATTATGCATCTCATCACTATGTAATTTTCCGTCACTCAGTCCAACTTAGGTTTAAATATTCATGTCTGTGAACTGCTCTCCATTATCCTAAATATGATTTTCCTGTAATATGAGAGACGATCTTTAACCTCCGTGCAAAAAATAGCAAATTATTGTTTTCCATTCAGTGGTCCTGTCACTTCAAATGATTAAGTATCACTCTTTTATTATGCTCGAAAACTATAATATTTCCAATAAACACAACCTAAAGAAATTTAAACATTTTATATATTCATTACTACAAAGTAGCAATTCTTTGCCAATATATCGTGTTAATGTTGAAGAGAGTTATTTCTTGTGGTTATAATAACATTAAATATAAATATGTTTAAATTAAAGTTATCAGTTTGTAATATTTGCGAAATTCATGTTATATTTTAAAGGTACATTAGCTAAAGCGGAGAATTATGTGTTTAGATACTTTTGTGTTGTGACAATAATATTCTGAATGCCTTGCATATTTTAAAGACGAGTGTAAAATGAACGTGTGGTCCTTCAGCGAATTATAGCTTCTGATATACCAGTATTTATTGAATTATTTTTACATTCTAAATTACGATTGCCTTACCAAGAAAGATTTGTTACTTATTAAAAGTATGATTTTTGATTAGGGCTGTAATTTATTATTGATTTCTCTGCAGAAAATAGACGTGTTACATGGTCACATAAACTGGTACAGATTCATTAATTTAGTATTTTGATTCAAAATGTTAGATGTAATATTCATAAAAAAACATATTCGAGAAACTCAGAATACAGCACAAAAATTCCAGACATATAAATTCTAGTGTAAAGCCAGAACATATACGAGATTCCATGATAAATAAATATACATTGAACAAATTAAATTGTTTAATTAAACAATTTAATGTTATATACTCACGGCTGTCTCATTCGAATCCATGTGCGAAGTCAGGTAAGATTCTGTAGCTGAAATAAGGAACGAACTAGCGTTTTAGTTTGGAATTTCTCATAAATAATCAATTGCATTTGAAAAAGAGTTAAGGGAGACAATAACTGAGATATCTGTCACTTCAGAAGTTATAAATGCTCATTGTGTACGAGGTGCGATCGGAAAGTTTCAAGACTGCGCCTATAAAAACCCGTACACTTATCTCAGGTATTAAATTCATCCATCACCCTCGAAGTAGTTCCCCTGGGAGTGAACACAACGATCCCAGCGACGCTGCCAAGCCTGGAAGCATCCCTGGAAATCTTTCTTTGTCAGCCTGTCAAGCACCATCTGCGATTCTGCCTGAATCTCTTCTATCGTCTCAAATCTCCTTCCCTTTAGCTGAATTTTCATCTTTGGGAAGAGGAAGAAGTCACACGGAGCTAAATCCGGCGAATAAGGAGGGTGCGGGATGACGGCCATGGTGTTTGAGGCCAAAAACTGCCGAACTTTGAGGGCGGTGTGCGCTGGCGCGTTGTCATGATGCGTCGCATGTGGAGTTCTTCCTTTAGAATCAGCTGACAGGTCCCATAGCCTATCCCAACAATGTCGCACAAGTCGTTGATGGTACGACGTCGATCTTCGTGAATGGCCTGCCGAATCTTCGTAACATTTTCGGGCGTTGTGATCGAAGATGATCGTCCAGAACGCTCGTCATCATCGACAGAGGTTCGGCCATTTTTAAAACGTGAATGACACAAAAGTTTGTGCACGACCCATTGCGGACTCCCCAAATGCTTGCTTTAGGATTTCATAGGTTTCCGTAGCCGTTTTGGCGAGTCTTTGGCAAAATTTGATGCACACGCCATTCCGAAATCGCAGGAGGGTCGGTGTAATGCACTACCAAAACGCCCGTAACTAAGAAACAAATGCTAATTCGATGATGCCGGCTGGCACACTGATTCACTATGAATGTAGGCCGCACCCGCTAGCGGCAGAAGCTCGTACTACATCCGGTTCGCCCTCTATTGACACAGTCTTAAAACTTTCCGATCGCACCTCGGACGTTAGACACAAGACCACGATCATGCCGTAAATGAGTTTTATCAGAAAAAATAACAACATACTATGGGATAATAATAAGGGCGGTAAATTGTCCAGTTACAACAGTTACGTGAAAAACAAATTACCTCTAATTCCAAAACTTAAACTGATATTATTCCTGCATTCTGTCTTATTTTGTTCCAATTCTTCAACTGAAGGCTTCATTTCATTACAACATAACTGAAACAGTGAAAGTGAAGAAAACATTTTAGTTTTTGTGGCTTGTATTAGAATAAAAATACTATAGATTTTTCTTGCTCTATTAAGATATATTTCCCAATTTTAGAGAATATATGACGACAATGATTAATATGATATCTCAACGTTTCTCAACCGGGGTTCCCCGGAACCTTGGGGTTCCGCGAGAAATAGTGATGAATAGGCTAATCATATGTAAATGTATTTTTGAGTCATTTTTATACTTAATTTCATATTCGTAATTTTACTATACACGTACGACATATTCTCGAAAAAGTCTTGGGTATTATAATAAAGTCTTCAACCTGTTATGTAATTTAGAAATATAATAATCATAAGAAATATATTTAGCGACGTCTATACTATGCCAGCGTGAAACCGCTTTTAGTGGTCAGTGTATAGGAGCTCTACGTGGTGGATTCACGTATCATCTATGACTCAAGTAAATTTTATTATTTAAATTGGCTTCAAAAATAACATTTCCTTGACACATATATTTGTTCATATGACATTTTACTTTGAGTTATCTTATGCCTTTTTAAAATTGTCAATAATTGATTTAGTTATTATCTGTTTTAGTTCTGTTTATATGTGTTATATACGATATTGGTTATTTATTTTTATTTTTTGTGTGAATAAAAACCTCCGTATGAGGTCTCTTGAACAGGCAGTTCGATTTCAATTTTTTTGTATTGTCAATAAACTTGAGAAAAATGTAAGTAATTTTTTGCGTAAACCAGCTATCAGAAAAAATATATCAGATACCTTATATAAAACAGCTGAAGCCCTCGTCCGGAGCGCTTTGGCGTTATTATTGAAGAATTACTTCCAAAATTGTCTTTCAATGTAGTTTTCGTTATGTTAGGGACCTATTAGTACATGCTGTAAAATCCTATCGGGCTACAAGTCGTGTCAAAATGGAGCAGTAGTCTAACCTTTCGGAGACACTCTCTGTCTCCATCATCAGAAACGATGTGGTTCGGTAATGAAATTACTTTTCCATCACAAGAATGATTCCAAGCCCTGTAACGTAAGGTAACTTTCGGAACAGCTCATGAACACTAATGTTTAACTGTACTGATTACATTGTTTCTTGGTCGTTCTTAGTTTAATATTCTCAGACCTCTTTTATAGGCAAATTGTAACGCGAGAAATTAGAGGTGACAAGGTTGGTATTAGTAGTGTGTGTCTAGATTGTGCCTAGTGCGAGAAAGTTCTTGTCCGTTGAGAGTCGTTTGCCAGCAACCGGCATACTGAGCCCTAAACGAGGAAGAAATGATTCCTAACCTTGTGAAGGATTATCCTAATACCAGCGTCTACACTGCAGTCGACATTTCCCCACGTCTCCATTTTAAGCAAAAGTTGAATACAACTTAGTGTTTTTAACTTTGATGATAATATTTGTGACACTTTTATTATGTTTTTGATCAATATAAAGGGAGACGAAAGAACTTTCCCGGCAGAAATTTTGGGCATGTTCATTCAAAGGTGGTTGATAATAGCGTGAAATGCAATCAATCAGAAGATCTTAAGGTTGTCTTATACAGACAGAAATAAAATTTTCCAGTTATAGTTATTAATGTATGTTAAAATATTAAAAAGCTCTGTAGTGTTTCACAAAAAAGAATATATATATATATATGTATATTTATATATATATATACACAAATATATTTTGTCCTAAGTTACGTAATAGTTGTCAGAAGCATTATCACTCTAAATTTTGTTCAGTTCCGTACAAAATTAACACGCTCACCTGTGCATTAGTATCAACTCCGTTGTCAGTGTCTCGTGTTGATCTGAACTTGACTATATTATTACTTTCTGTATTTAATAAATTTACAAATTCGGAACCACCTGGAAGAGATGAAAATATCATGCATGATATAATATTTGGGGTTTAGAATATTAATTTAAAGCAGAAGAAATTTTCCATTAAGTTTTTTTTATACGTACATAAATATCATAGTCTAAAAGTATCATATTTTTTCAGCAGTTATATTGTAAATAAATGTTTGCTTGTGTGGACATTATTAGCAAGCTGAATTTATTTTAAAACCAAGACATGAATTAATTTGAAGTCTTCTTCTCTTGATAGAATTCAATGGACTGAAGACTCGATGTCATGCGGAACACGGATAAATATAGCCATTAACCAAACGTAGATTTGAGCCAGATAATCGCCTTTAAGATGAATGTACACTAATCTTGCTTGGTCTCGAGCGTACAAAACCATCATGAAATCTGTTCGCCACTGAACATTATAACAGCCCACAAACTCCGCGTTTTTTGTGCGAAAAGCAGAAGTATTACAGCTCCCCCATTCCTGGTGCTGTATGTGGTAATATCTAAGAACTTACCGGGAATGAAGTTTAGGTTGAAGCCTCTTACCGCCACAGCGAATAGTACCAGAATTATCAGCACCTTTGAGCTGTTCATTATGACTGAATGTAGGCGTTCTTAAACACTACCGTGAAATATGACTTTTATATATATATATATGTGTGTGTGGAAGCGGACGTCATCTGATGACAGCTTGTCGGATGTCAGCTTCACCTCATTTTTAACACAAAGTTGACAGAAATTTGAAATAAATTTTAAACTATCTTATTCCCGGAAGCACTAGGCGTGTTACAATAGTATGTAGTTAACTATTTCTCATTTCAAATACTTCCAGGATCTTTATTGTTTGTTACGTGTGTCAACGTGGTGTAAAATTTCACACAGTATAATTTTAATGTATAATAAAATGCAGGGGATGTATGATTTCGCATGGATGAACTAACAGAGCTCGTTGCTTTCAATACATTTCCTCGACAGGAAATATATCTTAAAATAGATTTGTAAATATTCTTGGAAATTTCAGACGTAGATGGACAAATATTACTAAAACTGGTGAACTCTGTTCTTCTGGTTAAGGTTGGACTTGATGGTGGGTTTTTTTACGATGGTAATGATGAATCTTCGTTCAGCACAAAAAGGTTTTTATTTTTCTAGCTGAGAGGAATATTAGCTTGGAGTTAATTAATTTAATGAGAATATTTGTACATTTAAGCATGACCTTATCAAAATTACCATTACACATTTTTCAAAACCCAGTTTTTCGTTTCAAATACATATTTATATATCCCGTTAAACATATAATAAATATTTTTATAGTTATAAAGCACACAAACTAATGTACGGTAATTAGAGAAGAATTTATCATACAGAATATTTGGGGATATAAGATAAAAGAGTTAATTAACATATTACTGTGAAATAAAACTGGTTTGGAGTAAGATACATATATGGTTCCTGTAGATGAAAATGTAGAAGTGGTTTAGCGTGATTTGAAACTGGAATTTGAAAACTGAGAGGGATCATGGTGTTAACACAAATTTCAAAATAGAAGATTTTCACGTGTAGGGAGGACAATAATGCCATACATATATTAGTGCAGGACAATTTAAGTAGTAAATGTCTTAAAAACGAAGGTATGAGTGTAGCTTATAACAGAAGATTAAACTGTGGCGAGATTTAAAACATATTTGAAAGCGAATGTACAAAACCAGATGTAATTTGGAAAATATATTTTTTAAGGTATAGTTTGAAATAATGAAGTTGTGGAGACAAGGGATAAAATTATAGTTGTAAGAAGGGAGGATTTGTATTAGGAGGGACGCATAATTTTAAATATACGTGGGACATAATATCAGTGTTGTGCTCAATCATAAATATTAAAAATTGTTGTGATTACTATTAATTCTTAAACTTAAATTGAGTTGTGGCCCATAGGCTGTTAAACGTTGCTCCAGAACTTGGTGAAATTCCATGGAAATTACGGAATTTCTAAAATGTGTTCAGGTTTATAACTTACGAGGTGCGATCGGAAAGTTTCCAGAAGTGTCAATAGCGGGCGAACCGGACGTAGTACGAGCTTCTGCCGCTAGGGGGTGCGACCTACATTCATAGTGAATCAGTGTGCCAGCCGGCATCATCGAATTAGCATTTGTTTCTTAGTAACGGGCGTTTTGGTAGTGCATTACACCGACCCTCCTGCGATTTCGAAATGGCGTGTGCATCAAACTTTGCCAAAGACTCGCCAAAACGGCTACGGAAACCTATGAAATGCTAAAGCAAGCATTTGGGGAGTCCGCAATGGATCGTGCACAAACTTTTGTGTGGCATTCACGTTTTAAAAATGGCCGAACCTCTGTCGATGATGACGAGCGTTCTGGACGACCATCTTCGAGCACAACGCCCGAAAATGTTACGAAGATTCGGCAGGCCATTCACGAAGATCGACGTCGTACCATCAACGACTTGTGCGACATTGTTGGGATAGGCTATGGGACCTGTCAGATGATTCTAAAGGAAGAACTCCACATGCGACGCATCCTGTCTGAGGACCAGAAGCAGAATCGACTTCTCGTTTGTCAGGAGCTCAAAGATCTTGCAAGAACCGACCCCAACTTCCTTTCTAAGCTCCGTGTGACTTCTTCCTCTTCCCAAAGATGAAAATTCAGCTAAAGGGAAGGAGATTTGAGACGATAGAAGAGATTCAGGCAGAATCGCAGATGGTGCTTGACAGGCTGACAAAGAAAGATTTCCAGGGATGCTTCCAGGCTTGGCAGCGGCGCTGGGATCGTTGTGTTCACTCCCAGGGGAACTACTTCGAGGGTGATGGATGAATTTAATACCTGAGATAAGTGTACGGGTTTTTATAGGCGCATTCTTGAAACCTTTCGATCGCACCTCGTATATAAGGTCGGAAGGAAGTGTATATTTCACACTTTCAACAATCTTTCGTCTCATGTTTTTAGTAAAATTTTGCATATTTACTTCCATGCAGAATTCCAGCTATCCATTCGTAAGACACATGTCTTCTTAAACGTCTCTCCTTTCATTTCACATGCGGTTGTTGACAGACCAAAAGTATCGGTTACCATTAATGCCAGGATGCAAGCTTTTAAAGAATTCTGAAATAAGCTCTACTCAGAGTGCCGTTAAGTCTTTGCAGCAAATTGCCTTGAGAAGTCGGACGTATACGTAAGTAGCTCAGAATTGCATAAATCCTTAATGCACCGTTTATAGGAAAGGAAGCGGTTTTCAGTTTTACTAAAGAAGTTACTTGGTCTCGGAAGACTTGAAAAACTGAGGGCTACTTTGTAGGAATGTGTTTGCTGAATTCGAAACTTAATCCTACAATCACGTGCTTGGAGATGTATGAAACTTTAAGTTCATATCTTCCGCAATATTTGTACCAAAAAGAAAGATATGCAATCTAAATATTTTTGAATTATCGTATTTAAAAAATAGCTTACCGGTATTCATCTCTTGAATCGCAGTCCTACTACTGTAATTTCCTATACAAAATATTGTCTTCACGGAAATTAAAAAAAACTGAAAACATTTAAAATGAGAGTTATTTTTCAGCACTTCAGACAAGGGATTCCATGATACCGCATGTTAAGTACATTTATAAAATTACCTAAACATTATAAAATCTTTTCAGAGAAGGAGAAACTTAATTTTGTGTATATATTCTTCTTATTCAAGGAATTTGTTCTGGTTAAAAATTCGTTTCAAATGGAGAGCAAACGTGCACATATTTTAGGTCCTAATTTTTAAACCTGATCATAGAGTTAACAGTTATTTTCATTCATCCACTGTCGCTTTTAGACACAGTAAATTGTGTCTCATTTCTAGCACTAATACTGAAGTGTCCACTGACGTCAATAATTTTTAGAAGAAATTTAAAAAGAACTTATCATCAGTGGACACTTCAGAAAGAGTTTAAGAAGTGGGGCTTTACTAATGTATTATGTGTGAAAATGACTGACTGATTAAACTCAAAATAATCAGTGAACACACAAGTAAGCTGTACTGTAGAATCGTAGAAATATATTTCTCTGAAAATGTTGGAGAAGACGTTCAATACTACACGGCATCGTAACCAAAAAGAACCCGATGTAAATTTTCTCCACTCTTATAATATAGAATCTCATAAATGTGCTTACCTCTTGAATGGTCTTAATCAAAAATTGCTTAAATGCTGATTTTATGAGTTGTGGTTTTACCAATTCTTCTGCCCCTTTTCAGCAGTGAGACCATAATAGAGAAGAATTTCAGCTCTAAAGTGGCTAACATTTGATTATCATAGTTATCAGTTATGGATCTAAGCTCCTTGTTTTTATCCGATTAATATTTAAATCCTGCTAGTATGAATTCTTAGGCAAGTGACAGGAGCCTTTAACAGTGAATCGACCCATCGCAGATCTTCTACTTACAAAAAGCAACACGCGGACATGCGTCCATGCTCGAATTTGAGTGAGAAGCACTTACGAGGTTTTTAATTTCTAGGGACAATTTATTTTTCAATTTTTTTAACTTTTCATTTTTCAACTCATCCTTCAAGATATAGAAATTGCAGTTTTCGTATGACATATAAAAGCAACTATATGTTATAATCGTACATCAGTGTGTTGATCCTGCGGAAGGAAAGAAAAAGAAGAACAATGTTTCGTGTAATGGTAGACCATAAATTGTCTTTTTCAAATCACAGTGCTCTGGGAAATATTCGCCTAAACAGGATGAAGTAATAAAGGAATTCGGCATGTTAGTCTACTTAAGGATGACAACGTACGAGGTGCGGTCGGAAAGTTTCCAGACTGCGCCTTAAAAAAAACCCGTACACTTATCTCAGGTATTAAATTCATCCATCACCCTCGAAGTAGTTCCCCTGGGAGTGAACACAACGATCCCAGCGCCGCTGCCAAGCCTGGAAGCATCCCTGGAAATCTTTCTTTGTCAGCCTATCAAGCACCATCTGCGATTCTGCCTGAATCTCTTCTATCGTCTCAAATCTCCTTCCCTTCAGCTGAATTTTCATCTTTGGGAAGAGGAAGAAGTCACACGGAGCTTAGAAAGGAAGTTGGGGTCGGTTCTTGCAAGATCTTTGAGCTCCTGACAAACGAGAAGTCGATTCTGCTTCTGGTCCTCAGACAGGATGCGTCGCATGTGGAGTTCTTCCTTTAGAATCAGCTGACATGTCCCATAGCCTATCCCAACAATGTCGCACAAGTCGTTGATGGTACGACGTCGATCTTCGTGAATGGCCTGCCGAATCTTCGTGACAGACAACATAAGAGTTTGTTGGATATGAATGGGTAGGTTTTGGGCATAAGCTATTTACAGTGGTAAAACAGGATGAAAGTGAAAATCATTTCGCTTTACTTTGACGTAACCCACACAGTAATAACATAATTCTATATCGGGTTAACCTTTAATTTCATTTAATAGTTCGTTTGAACGCGCTGGTACGTCTCATATTTTGATACATCGATAATTCATTTTATGCTAAATGAAATTACTACCTGTAAAATTTATTTTTGAACACAGCAGACAGGGCAAAGTGACCTAGAAGTATGAATTAGATTTACGGATTTCAGCGAAGGTTGGTACCAATATCCACGGTTATGAAAAGATAGATTTTAATATTATTTACATACAAGGTAAATTTACTTTTCATAGCCGAATTTTTCTCTTAATAAATTGTATTGAAGTAACTACATTACTTCTTCAGGGCTTTAACAGCATGCCGAGTTTAAGTTACTGTATTATTACCAAACTTTCTGTTATTAATAAAAACGCAAAGCCCTTAAACATCTACCTGTT
Source organism: Zootermopsis nevadensis (assembly GCF_977971745.1). Classification (NCBI taxonomy): domain Eukaryota; kingdom Metazoa; phylum Arthropoda; class Insecta; order Blattodea; family Termopsidae; genus Zootermopsis; species Zootermopsis nevadensis. The sequence continues at coordinate 3,924,444 of NW_028259153.1, read as the reverse complement.
TTATATACGATGTGATGTTCCGCGCACTGACATAATATCTTACTTCAACCTTTAATGATGTGCACTTTAGATTAATATTAAACGACATGAAAACTGTTGAACCGCAAGAATTGAATACTTGGCATTTTAACATCTTAATTGGCGTATGAAAGTTATTGGACTGTTAGACATAAATACAGGACGTGCCATTTAAAATGTAACTCAACAGCAAGCACGTAATATTGAACAAAAACAGAATAATAAATATTTCTACCCCCGATTGGATTTAGAAGACCAGATAATCAGGACTGTAACTTGAGTATCGACAGACATTAGACCAGGGAATAATAAATTTTAATAATTTGAAACAAATTCGTCTTGTGTTTTGAAATAAAAATCCGATGTGTAATAATCGATTACGTTACACTATTATTATAATTTCAGGCCTAAGTTAGAAATTTCATCTTGTTCCTTCACTTAAATAAATTAGAAATAAAATAATCTTTGGTTTTATACCAAAAATAGCTATTCTACACGAGTTAATTAACAAGGACAGAAAATTTTATTTTACGTGGATAGTTAAATCTCATGTGGGTATTATGCCATTGCAGGAATGTCCATATACTTTACATTTTAATTTCCTCCGTTATGTACTATCATCGTAATAGATGTTGAAATTATGAGTTATCAGGACAGTCGTCTGTGATGACGTCATTACCTGTTATCCTCCCTGATGATATTGTCGCCCTGAGGGCCTTCTGATTATGTCTTGAGAACAGTCTGTATAGTATTGTTTTGAAGGCTGATATTTAAATTATGTCATTTAAGGGAAATCTGTATTCTCAATTTCTAATTTTCATAATCGGTAATACCAACGTGACGGATGCTAAAACTTGTAAGATGATAAAACTATATTTCCTGAAGAAGTTATCGTGGTACTGGAGTATATCAGTTGTTCTATGAACTAATCATGCTGTCATATATTTGTGACCTGAAAACTGTTCGTTGTACCGTAAGTCCACGGCCGTCGAGCTGCTTGTCGTGTCCACTATGCGTTAAAGTAATGAAAGTAAGTTCGACCTTTCAGTTTACGTAAGCAAATGGCATCGCCTGTGGAGCTGACGTCTGGAAAATAAGTCTGAACGGAACGTTTCGCCATGTGCTGCCTGCTTGTTTGCAAGCGACGAACATGGCGTAAGAAATATCTTCATCTCTATGTCTGAAAGAAATGTTTATTGCTGAATTACAATTGTTTGAATGTAAAATTTATTGTTATTATTATTAATCTTTTCTGTCTTCATGGTTTCTATATATTCAGGACATCAACCAGTTCAGATATCCTTTTCCGAACATTGTCGCATTGTTCACCTGAAACATAAATAAACTTTTAAAACGGTCCATCGTACGCACGCACGCACACACACACGAAATATTGAATTCATTGTTTGTTTTATATGTGTGTGAAATTTCCTTTTCACTTTTATGCGAGAACATAAGGAAGACTTTTGGACCTAAACGCACTGATGCAAGTGAGAAATTTGGAAACTCGATTACCAAAGAACATTTGGGAGGTAAGTTCTGAGGAAGAGAGAGGAATAGAACTGGCCTAGGATTGGCTTTCAAATTTTGTTGCCTGTAATACTTAAGACTTCTCTTATAGTCTGAAGAGATAACAAATTTTTAAAGTAGAAAATATAAATAAATTTTTCACGCTGTTTAAACAACTTCTTAAAATCACATAAATCTCTTCTTCGTTAGTCATAATTACTTTATTCTTTAATAAAATATTCTTTTATATTTTATTAATTTTATTGATTGTACTCGCCGCGAAAGTCTCAAATCCTATATTTTATTCTTGCTTTTTGAAGTTTCACGTGGAGTTAATATTTAATGGTATCTCATAGCTTACATTCTGTACATATGATAAAACATAATTTCCTTTGTGCTCAGGCCTTTCACAATCATTTGTAGTAAATTTTACACATCCAAAAAAAAAAGACATTACAATTATAATTTACGATGTGGTACTAATACTTTAACTGTTGTTTTTCGTAACGATCCGAATTCTGGTCGTGAAAGAAGGAATACATGAATAGAAGAAGTCGTTGGAAATCTGTTTTCTTCGAACTGTGCCAGGATACAAAATGAATAATCGCAAACAGAATGCAGATTTCGGAGAAGTAGAAATGATGAATATGAACATAATAACAAGACACTACCGAAATGTATGGCTGGAGAATTCGAAAAAAATCGAATCCTTAATATGTCCCATCAATCCTATCGGTCCTACAGCCTCGTGAACAACCCCCTTTTCCACCTTGTGACATGATTCATGACTTCATTAAGTTACGTCAGCAGAAAATAATGTAGACGTTCCTCATACCTTCTCCCTGATTGTGGTAGAAACTTGTTATGACCCGTATATTCCAGAAGAAAAAAAACATCTATAAATATTATCTCCTTGGGTCACAGAGACGATTATCTGTTCAGAACCAGTCATGTACCACAAGGGAAATTTGATACCAGTGTATTAATTATGTATTCATACGCGAAGGAAAAATAGTTACAACCAGTGCTAATTTTGGCATCCATGATCAAAAATGTGATTGAAACATTAATGAAGGAAATAATTAATTTTCATATTGAATCAAATAAATTCATCTTTAATTCCGAGGAACCCGCATTGCCATTGCTTATATCCGTTACAATTTAAATGCTAATGTACACATTATTTTTTTCTATTATTTTGCTTTATTCTTTATTGTATTTTCTTTATTTAATGGACTATTTGATGTTGTTCAATTTAATATACTTTAAAAATTTAGACCCTTTTCATATTTGAAAATAAATATTTGTTGTTATTAATTTTTTATTAATTTCAAACAACATCAACTATCCCTTGAAGAGAAACGCGACAGATTATATTCAAAATTGATTTATTTTACTTACCAGCGACCTTCCGGTCATCGGGGCAGCTCTGAAAAAATAAAATATCATTATTTTAATATTACATGACATCACCAAATGTTGTGATTGGCTGGATAACACGGATGCGAGAAACATTAAATAGCTTATGTAAATTATAACGAGAGTGTAATTTACCTGTCGTTCGGATTAAATGTGACACGTAGTCTCTTAATCCAAACGAAGGTTATACATTAAAAGATTTTCCAGCCAGAACAATATTCTGAGGATAATATTTGGTTCGAAGAGACAAGGAAAATACCATAAGAGGGAGATGGGATGGACACGTAGAAATATGGGAACGTACGTAGTGTCGGTAGGAAACCAAAAGGGAAAGATAATTTTGAAAATATAATATTAAAACGGATTTTGATATGGTTCAGAATAGATTCATATGACAGGATTGAGTCCAGTTGAGGGCTGTTATAAATATGAAAAATCTGAGTTCCGTATAGGGCAGAGAACGTCTTGTCTAGCTAAGTGACTACTGCTTCTTTAAGGACTTCGATCTGTTGAGTCAGAAAGACAATTACCTAAGTCCTGTTAAGCTTCATTCAGTGAATCATAATTGAAAATAGGACTTACTGCCTTCAGCGTTTCTGATTGAAGTGCTGGATTGTGCCACACTCGTAATTCTCAATCGGACTAGACCGCAAAAACCTCCTTTCCGATACTTTGTAATGTATTATTAGTCAATCATTCTGCTACTGATAGCGTCCACACATAAGTAAATAACCACAATCCCATGAATCATAACATTTTAATTAATACACATAGAGGATGTACGGAGGATATCTATTCATGATTCTGTTTAAAGATTAACATTCTCACAACATATATTAAAAATTATTTTAACTTACATCTTACCAGCTATGAGAATCGTCATATAGAATATTCCACATCATTTTAATAAATACAACCGAAATAAAGGAATAATATAATCTTCCTGTAATTTTCTTAAATTAAATTTATTGCTGTTATGTGTGGTTATTTCACAGTTGGATCCGAGATTTACATGAAACGACTTCTAAATTTCTATGTATTTAGCAGTAGTGGACATTTCAAGATTAGTTTTGTCGGGATAAATATGAAACTATTAATTTCAGAAATATTTTTAACATGATCATACGTATACCAGTAAAAATGTTTACTTACAATTTCCACCATATATTTGATACAGTCACCAATAACAGCAGAAGCTATGTTACATTTCTGGTCTTCAAAGTTGACTTCTCCTCGTTCTGAAACACAACGATAAATGTAAGCTTATTAGTCACTGTAGAACCTGTCAACTCAAGCAATAAAAACGACCTCCTTGGACTAAAAATTTCTGTGTAACACAGCAAAGAATCATTTATGCTTGTTTATGTCCAAGAAACATTTCAGGGAATTTAAAGTAACAATATAAATAATAAAAAGTTGGAAAAACTCGCCAATGAATATATATTGATGAAATATAATACAGTCTAGAAACTTTCCGATCGCACCTTGTAAGACTCCGGCTAAGAAAAAGGTTTAGTATAAAGAAGCTTGATTTGATACGGGATGTATGCTACAATCGATTCTGTATTTAATAAATAATTTTGGGACGACGGCCTACAGAATGGACAAGGTATATGACATATGTAATATGCTGAAGTTTAGAGCAGTAATTTTCAACTTTTCTCATAAACATTTATTATTCGTTTGTATAAAGGAGATTCCACTGAGAATTAACTTAGAAACTGCAACAATAAATGTAGTTGAAGAGAATTATTTAACAGCGGTTTAGTTGTGGAGAGAGAAAATGGATTTTTTTTCTTCGAAATATAAAACGCACGCTACGAAGAAAATTTTTAAATAACAGGACGATTGCCATACTAATGTTTTATATGGATTCGAATAAATTAGAAGGAAGAGAAGACAGTAACGAGTTTCTTGGAAGCGGTCTCAAGATAGAGAATTATAGATCACAAGCTTAGTGAAGATTTAAGAGAAGAACTGGGTATTACGTGTATTAACACAATAATAAACTGAAAAAGAAAATAGCTAGGGAATTTTGAAAGAATACATGAAAACCGGATTTGAAAACTTCTTCATCTCTTCATCTCTATCTAGATTGTAAGATGCCGAGGCTGTCTATAAAAGATGGAATATCCTTAACAGAAAGTGAGCTTGACCTATGATGATCAAGACAAATAGCTCAGTAAATAAATGATGATGTTTCAGTGGTTTAGACAAGGTTCTTAAACCATCGATGAGAAGAGCGTGCCAAGTTCAGAAAGTGAAAGCCCTCATTGTATCTTAGGAATTTATCAGCGAACGAAACTCTTAAATATCGCAAATAGATGACATTCACTTATAATTTCGTGGATAATTTGGACGAAATGACATAAACATATTGGTGGGAAATATATCAGATGCAGTCGCTTTGAAGTAGAACACGAACAAAATACAGTTATGAAAACTTAATTTTAGTGGGTTTGAATATACAGGTTGAGCATTAAATATGCGAGCATAACCTAACAAGATATACAATTTCCGCGAAATTAGAACGTAAATTATGTTATTTAAGATTATAACATCGTATAATCTTGTAGATGTTAACGTGTCTGAGAGACATGATGCCTTCATCTTAAGGGTTGAAAGTTGAGGTGGTATGTTCCTCCGGAATGTTGGTAAACCACCTACAAGATTATATGTTGTTGTAATCTAAAAAACCATTGTATGCAAAATGGTTTATTTGAAATAAATTTATGTTATCAAGCAATGTGCAACAAATTGGTTTACTAGAATAATTATATACAGTGAAGCAATCAGACCACTTAGTGATTTTCAATGTTTTAATGTTTTTACTACTAAGTAATTTTTATCAATCGAAATCGAAGTTTGTTGGATTTTCCTTTAAGAGTTTACGAAGAAACACTAATCGCTGATACAATATTTGACTTCATAATGTCCTGTGCTGGTAGACACTTTTGAGCAAAGTTTAAAATGACGTGTAGATGCAAGACATAAGCTCACTTATTTGCAGTCTCATATTTTGAAAGATATAATGACAAAGTTTAAAGTACATCGGAAATACAATTTATTGCTGCATAATTTGTGTCCAGAAAAATTTTAAAATAAAATACTTATATAAACTTGCCTTTGGAAAAGCTGTTAGCAAAATCAACGCATCTTTTTATAAGATCATCTTTATTTGCAAATAGTTGACCGTAACCTTCTCTAGCTTTAACGTAAGGTATCACTTTTTCTGCATCCAAGTTACCATCTCCGTCAACCTGTAACAAAATTTCATGAAACACTTTCATCATAGTATTATAATGTTTCTTCATTTCTTCACTTGGAAGACTTTACAAAAATCCTTTTCTTATAAACTTGTACCGTTTCTGCTCAATTCCAAAATTATAGTTTACATTATTTCCACTTTTGTAAAATAATTTTTTAAAATACATCATATTACTTGTGTTACAAAAGGACTGCCATTTGAGGGGTTATTTATTGCTTTAAAGACTAAATATTTTAATCGATTCATTATATACTGCATTTCAAAAATTCTAAACAAGTTTGAATATGTTTAAATAAAAATATTCAAAAACAATATTATTTTTATCTAGTTTTGTGGTATTTTATTTTTTCCATTGTTACTGGATCTGGAGACTGGTAATGGCGGTATTCTACTGTTATCTCAAAATATTAAACCATTATTTTTAAACGCACGTTTCACGAAATTAATTACTTTTTAAAATATCATTACATTTTTTCGTAACTCTAACATGATATTGTTTTAATACTAGATATGAGAGATAAAGCAAATGTTTAATAAAAAAATTTAGTAAAGAATTCACGTGGGTAACTGTTGTTTAAAACAGTGACAATGATTATTGATACATAAAAATAATTAATAAAATTCATGTCAGCGGAAATCACTGTGTAGAGGAAAGAACACTTTCTAATTTACTGTTCATTAGTCAGAAACTGACAATATTTGTAATGACTTCAGTAAACTTAGTTACCAGTAACGAATCTCTAACCACTTGCTACGTATACTTGCAAGGCAAATATAACGGTGGCTCCTGAAAGGAAAGTTTATAATGGTTATATTAAATTCCTTGTTTTTAAAATAACGCCAGAGAATAAGTCGTTATAGTAACTGTTTGGAATAGTAATTTCTACGATGTGTGTCGGAAAAAGGAGGATGTTTCGGTTGTTAAGGAGGGCTTAAGGACATCAGTCATTTCTGGTTTTTACACGAGTCTCAGCAGGCCTTTCAAAACACTTAGGTTTTCTGAGGACAGCTGTTTTACCCTTCACTTAATTAATCATGCTACAGTGTGAATACAGCCAGTCACAATTTCCTTTTGTCACGCGGATAGTAGTAGAGGTTGTACAAATATAACTCAATTATTCGTTTTAATCCGTCTGATCACAATATATTAATTTAAAATTTAAAATTTTATAATTAAGATAATAAAATATCATTCATGTTCCATATCGATTGATCGATTTACATGTATCGATCAATCGATATGGAACATGAATGATATTTTATTATCTTAATTATAAAATTTTAAATTTTAAATTAATATATTGTGATCAGACGGATTAAAACGAATAATTGTTATAATATTCACAATTTGACGCAATTACAATATCTTAAGTATAACTCAGTTTTTTGCTTAAAGCCATTGGTATCAAGAGAAAGAGCTATACGACCAATAGGAAACATGATAACCAACCGAAAGAAACACTGTAGTTGAATGAAAGAACACGAAAATCGCTTTTTATATCGCGACAGAGGCTTCTGGATCCTTCTGGACAGACAAATCTGCAGAAACAGCGATTGGCCGATGAAAGCAAACGGAAAATTTAGTTAAGGATTAACAGTTACTTGAGACATTAATAAATGGAAGTAAAATTTTCGAATATCAGTTAAGTGATAGACTATCTTGCTATAGTTCAGATTCTTGGTTCTTCAACCCGTCACTTCTTATACACTCTGTTCACTTCAAGGTTGTTTCGAACAAATGTTTTTCTTTTCACACATTTCAATCGAAAATTCTTGTTTAAGTACACTGAGAGTAAATGGAGTGTGTGGATTATGACGGGCATATAAAATAAGTCTGTCTGTTATCCGTACATAGCTCATCTGTAGTTGATACATACGCTAAATGTGACTTTAAAAAATGACTATTCCACAGAAACTTACCAAATCAGATTTCTTGACAGCGCAGTCCACGAGACACTGTAAAGTAAATAAATATATTCTATTGTCGTAGGATAAGAGCTTATAATTACTATAACAAACTATAAATTTATGTGGGTAATTTTACCTTTATATATTTAACTGTATAATTTTATGTTTGTTACTTAAATTTCTTGTTGTAGTTTTCTTGATTCTCTACATATGTTTACGTGTGTTATTATGCAATAATTCAACTATTAAAATCATCTTCATTTTCTTCACTTGAATATAATTACTCACATTCAAACAACATTTAAGTTTGAAGTTTGGTATCTTCTAATTAACAGACTAGCATTTTATTTGTTGTAAAACATATCCCCTCAGACATTTTTCTGTAAGACAACCCAAACAAACTGGAAATGTCTTACTATGTGGAAATAGTAGGAATAGGGCAATAGAATAATATCGATTAATTTTCCATGACAAACAGTCGAACCTCGGAGTAGGATATTAGACATGCGTTTGATACGTTAAATATAGGAATTTAATAGTTACTTACGACTATTTGTTTCAGACTGTACTCTTGCGATGAATCTGAGAAGAAAAGAAGTCAAAATAATTAAATTCTTCGTACTGTTACAATTGACGACATAAATTTCTGGGCTGAAATTCCAAAACTGAAGCATACCGAAGGGCCTGCCGTTATTTTCTTAGATAATATCATATAGACGTATCGAACTACAGGTTGCATCCTAGGTCATATACGAGTCTACCACTTCAGAAAAGTATTACCAGAGTGAATTCCTTGAAGATGTCTCTCTTCTGGACTGCAACACCATGTATTCAGGAACTTGCTATCTCCATCACTAGGACGATGATGGCTGCAGCTAACGCCTCTGAAACGTCTATAGATTTCTACAAGGCCCTGAAGGCAGCCATCTTCTTACTAGCCGCCTGTAGAACTAAGCATGTTTCTTTTTCTGAATCGCTAGTTACTACTGAAAAACTGATCAATTTAATAAACTTTTTTCAAAAAGACTAACATGAACGTCTGATGAAATTCTTTCCCAGGTCAACTCGTGACTCCAACATTCATTTACCTTAATTACACTGCGTGTCGTTTAGGATTCCTTTGCCAAGATAATTGACTGTTAACTTTTCGAGAAGTATTCACTTACAAAGATGGAACCTGCTTAAAAGTTAAATGCAAATTTGCTATATCACCAGTTAATCCTCGTCGTCGAATAAAAACAACTCAATTCAGTATTTGAATAAAAATTTTCTTGGATATTATCCATCGTCTAGTAAATATAAAACGTAAAAAACGACGTTTCGGAGATGGGACTCTATCTCCGTCTTCAGGTTCCTACACAGTTGGGCCCACTAGATAGAGCTAATCCCTATCTCCGGAGATAGAGTCCCATCTCCGAAACGTCGTTTTACGTTTTATATTTACTAGACGATGGATAATATCCAAGAAAATTTTTATTCAATTGACTCTTAACCATCGTCAAGAAGTTTTAGATTTGATATCAATTCAGTATTTCTTTTAAATAAAAATTTCGTACTTACTTTTGCTTTTCGTTTCTATAAGGCACTGCGCCATGATTTCGCCGTCCTTGTTCGAAAGTTTTTGTTTGTCCCGATTGCAGCACTTTTCTCCCAGAAACACACCAAAAATAGGAATTAATTTTATATTACGTAACAGCCTTCAAAATTCTGTTATCATATACCCACGTGATTTTTCATAACCAGTCTTTGTTTTAAATTGCATTTAACTTTAATATTTGTGTACGATATGTACTCCAATATAAAGTAAATAAAAACTTATTTAATAGCTTTAAACTTTCGTTTCTCAGGCATAGGACGAGGTTCGTAACATTCGTGTTGGGTCTTTAAAGTTTTGATACTGATAGACTACACAAACGGATTGGGAGAGAATTAATATAAGTCTGATATTGAAGTACACGTCCATGAGATTTTATAGCATTACATGTGTAAAAACATTAACATCGTAACATAATATAGAGCTCTAATAAAATAGAAAGAAAATAATTTCAGACACCTCACAGTTTCTCCGTAGCATGATTTGGTCTTCAATTAATAAACATCAAGACCAAAATGACATTTAAAGTCATGTAGGCGCTTGGGGGGAGAGGTTATCAGATACTAATCGTTCGTGACCTCGGCACTAGGTGGGAGTGAGTGGTCAGGGTTACGACCCAGCCGTGAAAGGTCACCGGTACCCATTGGACAAGAGGCTTGGTGGGTCCCAGAACCAGTCTGGACGCAGAGGCTAGAGGAAAAATCTTTTGCCCCTGTCGGGGATCGAACCCTCGACGTCCCATCCGTAGTCAGCCACTACACGGACTGACAAAATTGCATCCACAATAACTAAAGTCAATAAGAGAAATCTGTACATTATTAAATTTGTATTTATACAATTAAATTGACGCTTGGCTTCAAAATAATTTCAGTGTATTGTTTGTAATATGGACTTCATTTTGTCTATTTTAAGTGTTAATTTTAAATTCGCACATGGACCTTCTAAAAATGTCTCCACATTTCGAAGTCGTTAATTAAAAATTTATAATAATAAAAGCAGGTTGGCTTTTTCAAATTTATCCGGTCTAATATATACATATAATTTACCTACAGTGTTTGTTTATAATTAGTTTGATACATTTAGGCGCTTAAAGTATCTGTATATTGCTAATAATTGTGGTAATACTTTTGGTAAAAAAAAACTGCCCCACAAACTTCAACTTTCTGTCAACATGAACTTTATTGTAATGTTATGTTGGTTTCGAGGACATACTGACCTTCACCCTCCAATAATTTTCAATTCTCTGTTTTACAAATGCGTTTTCGCTTTTGTTATACACTCGGATTGTCCGCCTACGTGAAATGGCGTCCTGATTGTGTTTGTCGGACGACATGAAGGTCGTTCTCAAACAAATGGAAGCACGTAGCTTTATTTCAGATTCACTTGAATGCGATGTGGGAAATTTGTACCGGATGTCAAATTTACAATTTTGTATATATCTTTTATCATTTGAAGAATTATGACTACAGATATTTCAAGCTAAAGATTTTATAAAAAAATTATAAATATGGATTCTCATCCAAACGTTCCTTTTCATAGACACTACTAAGAGATTTATTCTGAAGAGTTCCGACCAATTTGTAATAAAATCTGTATTGTTGGGTTTTTGAACTTTGTCCATCGTCTGATGTTATAAGGTTACACAGAATTTCGAAAACTGGACCTGTCTTCGTCTTCAGGCGTGGTAAAGTGATTAAGATTAGCTCATTCTAACGGGCAACACAGAATAACATGGTGCCCTCCCACTCCACTACACTTGAAGACGAGGACAGACTCAGTTCTCACAAAGATGTGTAATTTTATAACATCAGACAATAGACAGAGTTAAGAAACGGATCAATCTAGGACCTAGATTCTAGGTAATAATTTAATAAATAAAACTTCTTCCTGAATATGTAATAACTTCCTTTGTGCTTATTTTTTTATTGTAATACATAACAAACTTTATTAAACTATTTTCGAACTAACGTAAGGTTGAAAGATAGATTCACGCAGGAACAATGGATAGAATTTTGACGAGAATCTTTGAAATTAATTACGATAAACGATACTCTAAAACTGCAATAATCTTTTGCTGTATATACAACGACAGGAAAGCTTATGATAAGGCCTATAATAAGCTTTCAGGCAAGAAATATTAAAAATAAATGTAAATATCTGCAAAATTCCTCTCGGTAACACTTTGGTCGCTCTGTAACATATGTTGTGACACTTAAAATTATTCATTGTCTGGACTTTTTCCATCGTCCTTGATCAAAAGGAAGAAACCACGACGTTTCGGTAACTGGCTCTGTTTCCGTCTTCAGGCGAGAGATATCTACTCAGTTTATTTCGTTAGCTAGAGGTAATCTCTGTCGTGGTTTCTTCTTTTTGAACAAGGACGATGGAAAAAGTCCAGAGAGTGAATAATTTTAAATGTAATCCAAAATCGTCAGATCCCTTTAGAGTTGAATATGTTGTGACTTTCGGAGGTAGCTGGAACTCAGAATTATATGTTCTTGGCAATTTTGAGTCTCAGATTTCTACCACGAAAAACCTGTTAAGATATTAGATGTAGCGATGTACCTCAATGTTGTTTTGTTCGGTCCAGCGAGCTACTCGTGACAACTTCGTGTCTCCATGCTCGTTATGAAGTGACTCCCCATTAATTAAAGATGAATAACTATTCATCTCCTCACTGCCGGCTTCCATTTCCACAAGATCGCTGAAACCTTAAAATAGACAAAAGATACCTCGAAATAACACAGTAAATAAGCTATGTTGAAGAATTAAAAAAGACTGTTTAAAGTACTTCGTTTCCAATATCTTATATATGTGCAAGTTAAGGAGTGTTGTTCTTGTGATAAACAAGTGTTTTAATCCTTTAGAGCGTGATGATTGTCTGAATGACATTTAGAAATCCAGTTCGGACTTCGAAGAATCTTTGTTCTAAGAATCAAGTGATTAACGTTGTTTAAGGAAATAATCGGATATTACAATAATATTATGAGAATCGTATAAACCCACGAATAAAATCTGTAAAAATCCAGATTTCGTAAAAGTTGAATGGTACGTATACGCACCACTTTTCATTAAGGGGTTAGCATTTGAATCTCAGTGGTAAGTTTGCCTATTTACCACACACTTCAACATTTTGCCCACAAGATGTTTTTTATGAGTTCCTAATTGCTCTGAGAATAAACAGCCATTATTTGTTCTGGTTTAGAGAGAATTAAACAACTGATTATTGCGACAAAGACGTATTATATATATATATATATATATATATATATATATATATCCTGTGAAGTACAGTTCTGACTCTTGAGTATTATTTAAATGAACGCAAAATTATAGTACACAAACTATAAATTCAGCGTAAGTCTATTAGCTACTAGGAAATTTTAGGACTTTGGAGTTCGAAATTCTGTTCCTGACTAGCGTTGTAAATACAAAGATAGTGGCTTCGTGTTTTAATCACAGTGTTTTAATCACGAATTTTTTTTTCCCGAATACAGCTGGTTAGCAACATCCTAAGATTTGCATTTATTTGAAATTTTATGGTATATGACTAGTACGCTGGAATATATGTTCCTTATTTATACCTTTATGACCGAGTGTGACATTTTTTTGGCCCTTAATTTGAATGAGTGACATCAGCACCGTTGCCGTGAATTTGGATTATCGCGAACATCTTCCTGAAGTGTTAAGCTGTGGAGTCATGATTCTTATGGGACATGACATGGAAGTACGTTCCAGTATCGATCTATTGAGTGGTGAGTTGAAGACTTACGAGTTCTGATTAGACTTACCTCACATAATGGTAAAATTGTAGGATTTGTACTAAATGTGGTGTGCTTGAGAAAAGCAAAAATACGTGGGATGGTCGAAACGTCGGAAGAAATCGCTCTGAGATTGATTTCTTGTGCAGACGTTTCCTGCACCTCGAATAATGAGCATGATAGAAGGTCTCCGGCTACACCAAAGTTGTTTCTTTGGAAGAGGAGATTACAGAAACGAAGGCTACAGCTCATAAAAGCTATCCTGTATTCATTTCGTGTTGGAGGTGTTATCTGTGTTTACGAATACTAAGGATGATAGAAAGACGGTCCAGAGGAAAAATTTGTCCGTTTCTGCGAGGGGATTACATAAACTAAGGTCATAAACACGAAAACTCCTTTATTCTTACATCGGTGAAGATGTTCTGTAGGAATTTTATCCTATGATGTCGAAAAATATCTATCGAATTATGAGGCGTATGAAAAGCTTTCGGGGAAATAAGATTGCCATAAAATGGAAGTATTTGTCGAATTCTTCCACGGTAACATCTCGGGCATTATACTAATGCGTTCATAATTTTTCAAAACTGTCGTGCAGTTATTGACAGCTAATGACAAACATCTAGGACTTTACTGGAATCAATGACAATCAATTATGACTTTATTATATCTCAGAGACATGCCCTGCCCACACACTGATTATGTTTTCAGCGAAGGAAAGGATTTCATACTATATCTGATCTCGAAACTAAGCACCGATGTGACATTTCCTGCTCTCAATCGTCATAAATTATTGGTCATTGCTCTATAATGTGCGTAAACACTCGTCTCTCACGTTAATTGAAGAACACCAGTTGAGGATGTCTGAGAATATGATACTGAGAAGAATATTTGGACCTCAGACGGTTGAAGCTATAGGAGGTTGGAAAAAACTGCGTACTGAATACATTCATATTTCGTACTCTTCACCAAATATTTCTAGGATCACCATATCGAGGAAGGTGAGATGGGTATGGCACGTAGTGCTAATGGGGAGATGAGAAATACGTACATATTTTGGTTGCAAAATGCGAATTGTAGGAAGTACCTTAAGGATCTAGACATAAATGAGAGGATATTGTTAGATCTAGGCGAGATTTTGTTGGAGTTCGTGTAATGTATTCATGGTTAATCTATATTCATTATATAAAATAAATAAATTATTCCACCGTAAGAAGATATACATAGAATATACTCCAACCAAGTGCGGGAGCTGGAAATTTGTCTTGTAAACAAGGTAATGAACTTTCGGGTTCCATAAAAGGCGGGGAAATTCTTGATAACTTAGCTTGCTTTGCGTTTCTGAAGAAGAACTTCACTCCATGGAGTCAGTGTCTGCCCCAAAGTAGTACAGAGGAAACAACTGTCTGCGAAATTAGTAAATTATGTGAAACGTAGCTAAATTTATGATGCAGTGCGTTTTTATATTAATTTAATTTAATGTAATCTTTACTACCTTCTCGGACAGCAGACTTTCATTTTGATCTGTATTAGAAATTTTATGAGATGATAATGTTGCGTCATATTGTGATGAATCATAATTGTTTAATTTTAACCGTCTAATCACAATAAAATATTTTATTTAATATTAAAATATTAAAATATTATTACTACAATTAACATTTAATATTTAAAATATTTAAAATATGTTAAAGTATTTAAAATATGTTAAAATAATGATCATCATTTTAACATATTTAAAATATTTTAAATATTAAATGTTAATTGTAGTAATAATATTTTAATATTTTAATATTTAATAAAATATTTTATGTTAAAGTATTTAAAATATGTTAAAATGATGCTCATCATTTTAACATATTTTAAATATTTTAAATATTAAATGTTAATTGTAGTAATAATATTTTAATATTTAATAAAATATTTTATTGTGATTAGACGGTTAAAATTAAACAATTAGAAATTTTGTATGGTAATGCTTGCCATTTGCTTGGAAGATATATAAGGCGAAATAAAGTAAAAATTTACTTACATCTGCAATAAAAGAACAGACAGGTAACATAAGAATGCAAATTGAAGAAGATGGTGTTTAAGATAAGCTTGTATTATACTGATGTGCATATTTTCAAATATGATTATATGCGATTAGAATTTGTGAGTCAATACAGAGATATTAATATCATGGCTAGTACTTACTCCTTTTGCCGTTTGGTAGAGCTGAGCAGATCACGAATCCACAGACCAAGGCTGTGTAGAACAATTTCTCCATGGTGAACATGATTGCCAGTAATAATGCTGTGTCAAAAATTGACTCTTATAAACAGCCACAAATGCCATCTCATTTCGTGCGCATATCATCGCGACAATAGGTGACGTTTCGCTGTGGACGTATCCATTTCCGCAGCTGTGATGATATTTTGTGATAAGTACTTCAAACGCTACACTTGCTGGAATGCAATGCTTCAAAGAATCGGGTGGAATTTTTTAAAACAAAAGAATTTCGTACTATCTTATATCTCTTTTTGTAAATGCATAAGAGCGATTTGTCCATTCTATTCAAATGACCTTCTTTTGGTAAGAATCTGATTGCTTATTCAGTTCGGGACTTAACGTTCCCAAAAGTGAGCGATTTTTACCTTCATAATCGTACACGAAAGTGTGGGAGTTCATTTCAATGTGTATAAAGATTGTCGGTTTTGATAAATCCACTAAATCATAAATTCTTTTGTAAACTGTCCTGTGCCAAGGCTCCTGTCTGAGGACCAGAATCAGAATCGACTTCTCGTTTGTCAGGAGCTCAAAGATCTTGCAAGAACCGACCCCAACTTCCTTTCTAAGCTCTGTGTGACTTCTTCCTCTTCCCAAAGATGAAAATTCAGCTAGAGGGAAGGAAATTTGAGACGACAGAAGAGATTCAGGCAGAATCGCAGATGGTGCTTGACAGGCTGACAAAGAAAGATTTACAGGGATGCTTCCAGGCTTGGCAGCGGCGCTGGGATCGTTGTGTTCACTCCCAGGGGAACTACTTCGAGGGTGATGGATGAATTTAATACCTGAGATAAGTGTACGGGTTTTTATAGGCGCAGTCTTGAAACTTTCCGATCGCACCTCGTACGTCAACAAATTATGAGAGGGAATGAAACATTGAAAGGACTTTTATTTTGCGTCAAGACTGATGTTGGCAGCAGTGAAAAGTCAACTGATAAAGTAGTGTAATGTATTTAATTTATTTTAATTTCAGTTTTAGTACTAATTCTATGTATATGTTGGCTGTATGCATTTGATACTTGATGCAATATATTTAGTGTTTACGAAACTGGGTGCAATCGGCTACATGGTTTCATCTTAATTGAAATTATATTGCATAAATTAAAATATTTGAAATAGTTTATTTACTTGATTTCATTTATGTAAACAGTATTAATAGAGTCTGATTGTTCGAGATGCTAAGACAATGTCAAATGCTTTTGTGAATTGTTAATGTATGACATAATACTCGCAATTCATCTGTTGCAAAGTTTCGGATTACAACATTTTGTTGTATCTCCAGTCTTCTAATATATACGCCGAAATGTGTTGTATTTTTCGCCTGAAAAGATACATTCATCAAATGTATTATGAAATATTCAAATATATATTTCTGAGCAGTCTTATATAGCCTAAGCGAATCAGATCATGCTGGTATATTGAACAGTCTGACATGCATATAAGATGACAAGCGAAACGTAAAACAGTGAAAGTTAGTTACAGCGCGCTTTGCTGTAATGAATACATCTACGCATACTTAAAAGAAATTCAGCACCAAAAATTATGCAGAATATAATTTTTTATTTTACACTTGGATATAATTTTATCGGTATTTATTACTAATATTTTTAGTAATATTATTACATCACATTGCTGAATATCTGTCCGTAATACATGATAAAATCCTGCCTTAATACACTTTACATGGGAACTTCTGAAAAATAAATTCGTATATAATGAGGTGCCATGTGCACAACATTTTGAAGATCTGTGCTGTTTGCTGAATTAAAGTCTATTATAAATGTTATTCCTAATACTGCTGCTATAAATTGAAGTTCTTGCTCTTATTTAGTGGTTTAATAAACTGGTTAGAAATGACAATCGAAGTTTAGCGGGAAATGAAAATGTCGTACTTTTCTGCATGTTGCACCAATAAATATATTATTAAGTAACTTAAAATGTAAACATTCAAAACATCGAGATGTGTAACATTACATTTCCTTACGAAAGAATAATATTTTTGGCCACACCTGTGCATAATTTCAGTGACAAAATTGAATATATTTCCTTATTTGTCTATCCAGGAGGTATATATTAAAGAAAATTAATTTGACGGACAGAAATTTAGTCGTCATATAGCATGATCACAAATTAAGCCACAGTTTGAAAAGCTTGTAAATTTTTAAAATTATTCAAACCACATTTTCGAAATCGAATTACTCCAAAATAGTGACCCAACATTGACGTGAACAAAGCATCAAATTTTTGCTCTCATGTGGAACAATTATTCTTCCAATTTATAACCTCAATAGAAATTTATACCTTTTAAACTCTATATCAATTTTTGAGTATTTTGTAAATATAGAGTGAATTTAATTATTTTAAATGACTGGACTGCATTTCGCTGCACTCGTAACAACTGTTTATTTAATGTTTATATTATTTTAGCGTTCAGACACTGCCTGAAGTTGTGTTTTTTAAAGTCACTTCTTTTGTTTATGTGTTATGTGAAAACTGTTGTATACTTTACGTTGTTTTTATATATATTACTAAATTTTTACTAAAAACTTGCTTTGCATTTCACCTGCAATACGCACCGTTGTATTTCCTACTTTTTCATCAGATTGGCGTTTTGATCTACAACGCGAGGGCTGATCTTGTAACAACGAAAAAGTTAGAGTTTCATATTTTTTGAATGGAAGAAACTGAGTTTCTAAACCATTGAAGCCGAAATGTGAGCCCAGATCTTGAAATATTGAATCTCAATTAATATAATTGAATACACAATTTTTGTAATCGTTTATTTATAACGATGTACTTACTTCTTACAATAACAACAAAATTTCTTTACATTAAAAATATTAATAATATAAACTCAAATTAAAAATTGTTTACTGTATCACTCAGCTGTAATTGTCGTTGTTACTTTTTAATTTTAAACAAATTAAAAAATGCACACACAGCGTAACAATCCTGGCGCGTTTATTCAAAGTCCTTATAAATTTTCCACAAGGAAATTCCTCGTGTGAGTCGTAACTTCCCTTCATGGCACAGCGCGCAGTATTATTGTGAATTTCCTGATATTTGTCTTAAATCTTAATCAAAATGGGAATGAGCTGACACATATTAGTGAAATCCTCAATTTCGCGTTTCGTCAAAATCATTTCGAAACGATTTTAACAGGCAGTGCGCTACGAACAAACGATACTCAGAGGAATATGACTGAGGAAACTCTTATACATTTCATTGTTAAATGTATCTGAGTCATTGATTACATGACTAGTAACTTTTAAAGAACTAGGACAAATGGCTCCTTTCGGATATTATTACACTACAATTTTACTAAATACAAGGGAATACACGGAAAATTAATATATACGAATAATTGTATATATTTATTTTGTACAGTCTATACACAAACGTTTGAAGTTTATTGGTGTTGTAAAAAAATATATAATATTAAAACATTTTGTTGTGTAAAATATTATATTAGCGCTCTTAATCGTAAATACGATTTCACATCATTTTTTTAGCGCTTTTATTAAAACGACATGTTTCGACGGGTAATACCGTCGTCTTCAGGTTTTTATCAATTTAAAATATTTTAAAACTATTAGATATTTAATGCAATATATTATAATGATCCGTAGTTCTGTTTGTAGCTTTCCATTTTCATGGTAAGTTGCTTATTGTAGTCAGACGTTATATTTATCAAGAGGTGTTGTGTAGAGTAACGTGCGTCTGACGGCTAGTGAAGAGAATCTGTGTTTTAATATTATATAATTTTTACAACACCAATAAACTTCAAACGTTTGTGTATAGACTGTACAAAATAAATATATTTAATCAAACACAAACATGACGCATATAAGATACAAATTGAATAATTGTATGTTAATTGGTGTATGTGATGTAAGTTTTGTGGAAACATAATGAGATTTAGTAAATTATTCAATTAAAAATTTAGATGTTAGCGTACTTCTTATTAACTAATTTTAAAGCTATTTTCAGTCCGCTCATAATTTTACATATTCATATTTTTTGAAATAACTTCAGCAAATGTTATTTACTATGTAGTTACTTGTATTATTCCAACTTTCTTTAAATTCAAAACGAATAAAGACGATCATAAGTTAACTTAAGAGCTGTTGATAGATTTCAGTGGGTTACTTACAGGACACGGGACTCTGTAGCGTTGATCCTCTCGACGCCACGCAAGTGGGAGACAGACAGAGCAGTGCAGATGAGGTATTCATAATCTAGGGAAGAGAGAATTTTTCTGGAAGAGTTTTAAATTCTGCAAACTGTATTTATGTGAGTTATGTGAAACACAATTTGTTGTCACACAAAGCGGTTAATTTGCAATGTACGTACGTGTAGTATTGTGGAGTAAAGTTTAACCTTTCGTGTATTCTCTTCCTAAAATATTTCTCATCTGCTTGTGTCCGACTAAAACATTTTGCATGTTAAGTCTAATACATTATATTACAGTATATCCAACAACCTGATGATATCCAGGGATGTGCTTTTTGTGTGAGCAGTGCTTTTGTGCGAATTCATACGTGCATGAGCCATGAACTGAATTGGACGTAATGTCATGACATTGGTAAAAACTGTTTTACCCATTTTCAGTGACCGTATCAAGTCTGCAAAATTTTGATTATATAATAGTGATTTTGAATTCTTCATCAGTTACAATTATGATTCTTTTCTGAAGGGTTCAGACGATGGCGTAATACAATTTGGATTGTCGAGTTTATGGACCCATATGATATTATAACATCAGATGATAATTACGATGAACAAATCAAGCAGGCTTAAGTCGATAGGATGCGTAGCAAACACGAGAAATATGAGAAACAAGTACAAAGTTTCTGTTGAAATATCTAAAAACGACAACCTGGAAGATACAAATGCAGATAAAATTACGCCACTAAAATTAATTTTAGAGACAATTTGGAATATCGCGACTGGAATACTAAACTAGTCAGGACAGGCCAGTTAGCTTTTCAAAGACCACACTGTTTCAGGGAATCAAGTAATTACTTTTGTAGCACGTTTTGTGAGAATCATTTCGTGGTATATTTTAATGTAATGTAGTGTTTATCACAACTAATATGTGAGCTCTTAACACATTATATACCCTGTTAACTCAATATAAAATATTTCACTGATTATCAAGGCTTTATACCTTGGCCCCAGGTGCTTCAACCCCCAAAGTTGACACTGGATCATCTGTGATACAAACGCTTATGAACAGTATCGGAGACGGAAAGACTGGGTGGTATTACTCAGTGTGGTGAACATTTAGGGATATCCAAGGTCATTTAGTGCAAAGCCATGGATATTAAAAACATGAGAGCGATCGGTGAATCACAGGGGAGATACATAATTTTTAATATTTTGTACCTGAAGCTGGTCAACTTTAGCCGAAACATACTGTAAAATTAAAATCTGCATGAAGCAACACTGCTTCATCAATGAATTTAATAAGAAAGTTTGCGCAAAAGTTTTGTGGACATAGTGTTTTATTTTTGTGGTTTTGACTGAATATTGTACGCAGATTAGAAATTTTTAACAAGATGCTGTTTTATGAGCAGGAGAGAAAGCCTGTGGAGCAAAACTCTAAAATTAACAGTCCTTCGAGGCTCAGTGATGAGAACTATGCGTGGGAGAAGTCTAGAGAGGTGATGCTCGGTTTGAGGGTGAGTGCTAGAGGAACCAATGTTTCGTGTGGGCAGGGCCCCATGAGGGGGTGTGATTGAGAGAGATCTGTCTGGGAGGAAGGAGCCCGCTGGGACAGACTCCGAAGTGAATGCCCGAGAAGCATAGGAACCTATGGTATTTTCTGTCCTCGCGGAAGGCAGAAGTGTTGCCTAGTTAACTGGGGGCAACTTCGTTGAAGATGGCCAGGCTTTTGTGGGGATCCCCGGTATTTATTAGTCCGGGTTGAGGGGGAAAGAAAAGCCATGGATTTTGAAAGCCTAATGGGGAGGGATAAGGCAAGCGAGTCTAAGTCTAGGGTAGTTCGTTTCTGACGGTTCGAATAAAGTTAAGTGACATGCAAATTGGTTGTATCATGGATAAGGCGGTTTGTCGCCGGCCTCTCATCTCGCGAGATCAGTTTTGTGAGGTTCGTAGTTCACAAAGTAGCACTGGAACTGGTTTTCTGCAGTTCTTTCACCGTTTCATAGGCCTGTCATCGGCTGCACCATATTCCTTCGAGTGTCATCCGGGGGATGGGTCCAACAACTGTCAAGTTTCAGAAACACTGTCTTACCAAATTGCAAGAACAATATGCATTTACCATGTATTGATGTAAATTCTTTGACAAGTAACATAGTGGAGAGACATCTGATTCAATGAAACAGTAGGGAAGTATAAAAATGTAACAAAACGTAAAACACGTGGTATTCGTTAGCCTGATACGCAAAATTAACGTCTACAATCTATAACAAAGACGTACTATTTTCTGCTTTAGGTGATCAAGGAGCAAGTATGTGTTTAAAACATACCCAGGAAAATATTTGTTACGTATTATTTAGTGTTCTGTCTGATGACAGGTCCATATGAACAGGATCCTTCCATTCTTTTCTCGGACTGGGACCTGTTCATATACGTTCTTGGCAGATGATCCAGAAGTGGTTTGCCATTGCCTTCTTCTGAGTGTGAATGGAGTAATTGTTGGGATGCCACGGAGGAAAACTCCGTGTTGCCTAGACCACGGCCTTGCCCAACACAAGTTATAAATTCGGACACCGCCGGGAATCGAACCCGAGACCCCAGGATTACAATGCCAGCGTTCTAGCCGCTAGACTATTTATTTATTTAGTGTTCTGTCTGACGACAGGTCCATATGAACAGGATCCTTCCATCCTTTTCTCGGACTGGGACCTGTTCATATACGTTCTTGGCAGATGATCCAGAAGTGGTTTGCCATTACCTTCTTCTGTGTGTGAATGGTGTAATTGTTGGGATGCCACGGAGAAACTGGGGAAACTCCGTGTTGCTTAGACCACGGCTTTGCCCAACACAAGTTATAAATTCGGGCACCGCCGGGAATCGAACCCGAGACCCCAGTATTACAAGGCCAGCGTTCTAACCGCTAGACCTACGAATAAAATAAAGCATATGAATATTTTGGGATATTTAGTGAACGAATATCAAGATTATATAGATCATATATTATTGTTGGGACAGTGAGATTTTAGAGGTTTCTATAGACGTGGCATGTGCCCTGATTGGGGGGGGGGGGAGATTTCGTACAAAATATTGATTGAAACATTTTTAATTTGAAGACCTAGAATCTCTGTGTTAGAAGTTGTGAGGCAGGATGGAATAATTGATTCACCTAATATGCCACTGTCATCGTAATGAAATATGTGAGGGTAAGATTGGGTGTTATGTGTTAAGAATTAGGGAAACTAGGAAAGCAGAAATTATTTTTGTGGTAACATTTGCTGCGAAATATCCACTTCGAAGACCAATAAGAAGAAAGTTGTATAATAATATGAGAGATATTTTATAAACTGTTAGTGATTGCGAAAGTTGGATGAAACTGGCTCAGGTCCGTGTCCATGACGGGTTTCGTTATAAGCGGTGACAAATTGTGTCCTGCTGACTCAGTGTTTAATATATTTAGTTGAATTTTGTTTAATGAAACACGGCACTATTGATATATTAACCATTTTGTTTATTTTAGTGTTAGCATTATAATAACAGCGGTGGTATAATATTTAAAGTATATGATGTAATGTACAATCCACTGTCAGTCGGCATACATATATTTAATTACTTGTTTGTTTTTGTTTGCTTTTCTGCAACTCTAGAAGCTCCTTTCGGTATGTATCACACTCCTCGCCTGTAAAACACAGAATTTTATATTAAGAATTGGACCATTGTTTCCCAAATTGCTGTCTGCGAGAACTGTGTAGATGTGTCATATGTTTTGATTATGTAAATCTTTATTTAACTGCAAAAGGATATTATTTTAATAGTTATGGATACAAATGTCAAAAATTAATCGAACCACCTAAAACAACATCAAGATCCTTGTGCCTTTTCAGGTCACGTACTTTGAAAGATTCAAATACCCTTTTAATTCTATTATTTATGAAATAGTCTTACAAATAACAGATAAGCACCTTTAATTTTTTTAAAATGTTAGTATTGGCCTCTCGTTCATACCTCGTGGGTGCTCAGTACCTCAGCGCCCTCGATGCGTCAAACTTTTAAAGCTTTAACAAATTGAGCCAATAGGCAAACACTTTCTTAAGCTCAATGTAAGTCATTAACCACGAAAACACAATATACGATTTTGTGCTATAAAATTTTGTTGTCACTTCTGAAACATTATTGTTTCTGTGATGTGCCAAATAAACTCGGCAAAATGCAGTATTCAAATAATTAATGACAACTCGTAGAACATGCACTGAATCCAGCTTGTTAATTGTAGTCTATGAAATACACCACGTTTTACACTTTCAATTCTGTCGTTCTGTAATACAACTTCTAAATTAATTTACAAAGAGTTTTATAGCAATATTTCAAGGTCACACATGGTCATTTCGTAACTTTTCCGACTTAAGTATTTGTTTCTGAACACAAATAAAATAAAATATGTGGAAAATTATGTAGTCTTGTATTAATAGTATGATGGGCATAGTAGTTTAATTACCTATAATCTTAATGGTATCAACTTCGAATATAATGATCATAAATTGGAAACTTGTCAAAACTTATAGTCTTGATAGAAAATAGTAGAGAATTACGAAGGGAATATTTTTAAATAAGAAATCTTCAGATATTGCCTTATTTGTCACAAAGATATTTTTGTATGTTTGTTGAATTAAATTCTTATAAGACACTGTCACTCTCTCTGTCACACACACTCGCAATTGGACTTAAAATGTCACTGAGCCTGGAATTGCTGCGAGTTATAAGTTAAATGGACACTTACTGATTTCAATTTTAAAAGTCTGTTATGATTTGTAAAATTCCTAACCACGAAGTGACTGTGTGGTTCTCAAGAATAAATCTATTGCATAAAGTTGGTTGTGAGAAATGTCATGGGTCAGTGTTTTAACGCCACTTCTGAGGGAAGATGAGGTTGTGTGTTTCATGCAAAATAAATATTTTCTGTGGTTTGTATGCATTCCCTCGTCTTAGAGAATGGGAAACGAGTAATAAACTTACTGTTATCTGTTAGGTCTGCTGGGCAATTCTGAAAATGAGAAGAAATCTATATTATAGTAATATTCAGTCGACATGAAAGATATTTCTCTGAGTGGAAACGAAAATGCACATTGTAAATATGACAAGACTGAAAATGAATTATAAATAAAGGAGTACACTCAATTTCCGCATACGTTGATTATTATAAATCTTCTAGCTATTACTATATTGACATCACAATTATCGGTTACTTTTATATGGTAATTCTTTATTACAACAAATATACTTACCAGAGTAATACCCATTCTTACGCATTTGTAAACTAAAGTTGGTGCCAAATTACACTTCTTTTCGTCAGATCTCTTGTCCAATATTGCTGTAAAGAAATAACGTTTTGACATTTTTACATTTCCACGGTTGTTAAAGCGTGGATGGATATCTTCTGGGTTCTGAACCCACGTAATCTTGGTGGTGGCTACCAACATTTCGGAAGAATTCATTACTCTCATATTTATTTCTACTCTGAAGATATAGGAAGTTTGTTCCTCGAAAACTTTTGTTAGCATATTCAAGACCCAGAAGACAGTGATCACGATAAACATTTGTTTAATAGATATGTAGCCAAATCTTTATTTCGATGAATAATATTAAATATCCAGTTATTGGCAAACAATATACTGTAACGTATTAAGTCAAATGCCTTTAATTATGATTTAGTCGTCAATGTTATAAACGAAATTAAGATTTAAATCGTTTTAATGTCTTCGAAATTACATAATGTGATTCAAAATAAATTCGTTTTTGCAACTTTTACTTCAGATAAATTCTGAAGATTATACCTCACTGCTTTCCAAACCTCTGTATCTGATAAAATGCATCTGTTCTTAAGACCAAGTGTGTCGCACAGAGTTTTATGATTGTTTTACGTAATATGTGACAACTGAAATATTACCTATCGATATAATCAACAACATTGTTTGGCAGCTTTTTTGGTCAGTGAACACTTGTTAAAAAGTGATTTTAATCCTTGCGTGATTAATATTCAAGAACTTGTGGACTGTCGTAACCGTTGCTATGGTAATGACGTTAAGGGACTGTAGGCTTGTCGTCTTCCAGATATGTATTTGTTGGTTGGTTAT
Source organism: Zootermopsis nevadensis (assembly GCF_977971745.1). Classification (NCBI taxonomy): domain Eukaryota; kingdom Metazoa; phylum Arthropoda; class Insecta; order Blattodea; family Termopsidae; genus Zootermopsis; species Zootermopsis nevadensis. The sequence goes on along the minus strand of NW_028259153.1, from coordinate 3,898,410 downwards.
CACTATTAAAATATTTTTAGCCTTTTGGGACAATAAATTCAATGTAGGTGTTATAACAGTTTCTTTAGTAATATTGCTTAGGGGTTTAGGGTATTACGGAATATTATCTATAAGTATCTTTACTACTTAAGATTGTCTCGTTATTCTCGTTGGGAAATTTTATAGGTAACAAGACTTTTAATACAGAATGTTAGGGCTATCCTTCTATCAGCTTTAGATGAATGAAACATGATATAATAATCTAACTATAGTCTTAAGATATTAAGCAAGGAGAAACGTAAATGATCCAGTGGCTTTAGTTGTGATCCTAATCTCTATGTTTTTGCCTTCGAAAGTCGACCTCCTATAAAAAGCATTACTTCATACGATTTCTGCCCCAGAAATTATTATCGTATCGAACATCTATATTTTACCCCATTCAAATAAATGTATTTTAATGTATGCAGTGAATATTAATAAACATTTCATGTACACAAATTAGTCTCTGTATCGAAAATAAGTAAACTCTGTTTCTGGATTCTTCCTTGCTGATTTTTATCGCATATAATTATGGCATTTAAAATTTTATATTGCAAATGATATTTCGAATCAACTCATTCCTGTACCACTTCATGTTTTTAAATTTTGAGTAATTTCAGTACTTTTTATCTCATCTGACAACCACTGAATTTTAATAAATTTTTTTTAAGGAAATGCAATATCATAATATTTTTATTTTCTCTATAACGTGGATCTTTTATACACTTTAGGGCAAATTAAATTAATTTCTGTTCTTATACTGTTTGTCTTTTTGTGAATGTTGGCAATAAATTTTGTCCATTCGAAGAGATAAATTAGTTTTCCTGATACTTCCACTTTAAAAATGTATTAATAACCATATATACTGCAACAGACGAGCCAGGGTGTGTTAAAAATAGTGTTGTGCTCACCTTTCGCTGTTTCGTTAGCCTGAGCGACACATCCCGGAACCAATTCGTTCGCTACGGCCTTCAAATTGTCTTCGCTGAAGGTCTTATCAATAATGTTCAGAAACTCCGATTCTAACACGAAGCCGTCGCTGTCGACCTGACGGACATCAATACTATTTATAGCACCCAGAAGTGATTTTATGAGCTCGAAATCGATTTTATATAATTTGTGATCAACTTACCACTCCCACTTTCTTAGCAAGACATTGAGCAGTTGCCTGAAACGATAAGTTTAAATTATTGTGATGAGTACTAATAGGGACTTGAAAAATTGTCTCTGCATGAAACGTTTTTCATCAACATATACAGGCATATGTATTTTTTATATGAAAAGTATTAATTTATGTCTATTATACAGCAAACGTTATGTCATGTACTGATTTAAAACTTTTTTAAAATTGATAATCAAATAGTATTTTTGAGTTATATAAAGAAGCAATTTTACATGATGCAATGATCGATCTGATTACTACATGTTTGTGTCATTTAGTGTTAGTTAGCTATAAAAGTGTTAGATAATTAGAAACACGTATGAGTTGAAAGCAGGAAGACAATAAGATTATAATTACATTAAATTAATGTAACAGTAAGTAATTTCGTAAATGTAAATAATATACACACAATTTCCTGTTATCAACAGCAGTTTTATAGTTCAACATTCTACTATTACATATTTCTGTGTAAAAAAATAATTTGAGTCATATATTTTGTTGGAAAAATCTGATTACATTTGACACAAGAACGTGTATAATTAACTTCAGTGCACTACTAAAAATGTTGAGAAAATGTATTAGCTTAGAAATGTCTTTGGAAATGCAAGTGGTAATAAGAAAATAATATTTTTTAAACGTAAAATGAATTTTATATTTTACTTACACACATTTTATATTTGTGTCCATCTCCCTCGCCGGCACCTATAAACACATTTTGTCAATACACACACTTTATGTTAAATCACATTAAAATATTAGGGCACCAGTGAAAATTATTTAAGTTTCATACAATTTAATTCAACTTAGAAAATTTCATTTTTGCCTATCTTATTATTATTCAAGGAAGGAGTATTGATTATATTAGAGTTCTGTTTGCTTGCGGTGATAGTGTTATATGCATTACGTCAGTAGCAAACATGGTTTTGTTGAGTGATAACGAAACGAGGGGGAGTGTTTATTTTAACTGTGTTAGCCGTGTTAGCCTTGCTAACCATTCGAAAAAGGGAAAATAAATGTCCCCTTCTTTTATGGTAGACTGGTACTTCACACACTGTAAAACAGCAGAACCGATTTATCAAAATCACCAACTTCCGGCTTTATTCCTGCTAGGCATTGTTAGCCCGCTAGTTGAGGCTTACGCTGGCCGCGGGCGCCTGTCTGGCTATATCTTCATAATATATTTTATCTGGTCGATTGTGCTATGTTGCAGTGTATGCAATGATACACAACCACGAATATAAGACAGAAACCATTTTATTATTCTTTTTTCGATATGTTACTCTGGTTAATATGGTTAATATGAATGCTATTCTCCTCAAATTTCACCTTTAAACTTAAAACACACAGTTCTCAAACACGAAACACATATTTATTCGTATCATCCACATTCCGTTTACTTAAATTCAGACCTGACAACATTGTTTACATAATGAAAAATTTTATATTGGTTTACGAAAATGTGCTGTAGATATACCTGAAATTTCCTAGAATTAACGTTATGAAATTACCTAAAATCTTATTATTTTAATACAATATACGTATACCAGAGTATTATTAGGGACACCTGCGTTCAGTTTTCGATCCAGATAGCAACTATAATATCAAAGGTTTCTCGTGGTATTCCTCAGTCGTTCGGGTTCATGCTGGGATAGTAGTTTCAATTTGGACAAATAGTTTGTTCTTTACTTTTCAATGTCAGTGTGTGTTGATTGTGGCGTTGTGACGCCATGTTGTCTTCTAAGGGATTACCAAGGTTTCGGAAAAGCAGAGGTCTCCATTTTTAGGGTTGAAGTTTTTTCACTATTTAAAATTCAACACGTCGTCACAACTCTGAAGATCACAATATATTTTTTCACCGTTGTGGGAAAAATCAGACCTCAAGTAATTATCCTATAATGCGACGTTATTTCTCAACAAGTATAAGCCTATTTAAAAACCAAGAATAAATAAACAAACAATAAATGTGTGTTAACATCGGCTGTTGGGCTTACAGTACGTTAGTGAACTGCATTCTGATTCTTCTTACCTTCTGTAATTTCTGATACACATTCGTTATATGATCCAGGAGTTTCTTTCTCAGATTCAGACGACTGTCCGTTTCCACAACATAGCTGTACAAAAGCATATAAAATGTAACTTTATTATTAACAGATCTGATTATATAACTTGGTTATATACTTCGTCTTTTCTGCATTTATTTCTAGACCAACAAGTGTTTCTGTCTTCACTTTTATAGTATTTATATTACTCCCCAAAATATTAATATTATCAGCACAGACCAATAGGTGATGTGTCCCATTAAGTTCCAAATCGACCTGATTTTCTTGGACATTCCTGATGGCATACTCTGAGGCAATAGAGCATCTTCTTGTTTCAGACCATTCTAAATAGGAAATGTATCGGAAAAAAAATTACCTACACGAATTTTTCTATATGAATCACTTGAACGTATTTTAATTACCCTGATTAGTTTCATAGATACGCCAAATTCAAGCAAAATATTGTAAAGAGTGTCTTTTTTTGACTGAATCAAAGACGTTCTTAAAGTATATAAATAGTTGATGGACTGTCCCAGTATATTCCCACTTTTTCTCTAGTATCTGGTGAATATAAAAAATCTGATCACAACAGAATCCAAGCTGATGATCGCCAATTATTTCATTGGGATATAGGATCAGCCTCGCCATAAGAATATTCGATAAAATTTTATAGGCAGATGATAAGAGGGAGATTCTTCGATAATTATTACACTTATTGTTTATGAGACATATTTCATTAAGAACAATAAGTGTGAAATCATTAAATGCTGTGGTAAACTTCAATTGTTTAGTAGTTAGTTTACGATTAAATTTGTGTAATCCTTGCCATCATTCATTTGAAGTCGAATCTGATGATGGAGGAGATTTATTCCAGCGAAACACTGATAAGATTCTACGAAGCTTTAAAATTTCACAATCTAGAATATGACACTCATGTTTTACATTGCCTTGAAAATATATAAACTCAAAGAGAGGTAACAGAACGATGGTGAAATTAATAAAAATGTTTCATAACATGCACTTTTTACTAGATATTATTAGAGTGATCAAACCTAATAGATAAAATAGGTTTATCATGTAGCACGCATAGTAAATGGAAGATCAAAGCACATTTTAGTTTGAAGAATATTAAAGAAAGTGATCACGTGGTACATTTAGTTGTAGGTGGAAGTAGTCAGATTTCACAGTGAAAAATCTGCTCATTCATAATCAGTTACAGATTACTAAAAATAAGGAATATTCTGTGTTGAGATCATTGTACCTATATAATTTTAAACAATTAAGTATCAAAGCTGATGTTTATTATGAATCTGATTGATGACATACCGGGTGTTTTCCTGATGTTCCTGCAGCATTTCGGGTTACTCTGGACAAACTGGAAGGTTCAGTACATTCTTGAAGTTCTTGATCTAACATAGGAATGACAGATCCCACTTTTGGTTCAGCTTCTAGGTTATTCAATGCAGACAAATCTCCTTCAACTGCAATAAATGCATATATTTGTTTCACACAGCCACGTGAAGGAATAATCATAATATTACAGTTGCATAGTCACAGAAGTTTAAGTTTTCAGAACTTATTAATTGACACTAAGAATCAACAAATGCAATAAAAGAATTACTATTTGGCTTATTTAAAACAGTTAAATTTTCCTTAAATTTATTAGTGGTTTAAACATATGTAATAGTTAGAACGAAATTAAAAATTTCTTTAGGACACCCGTAATTCGATTCTGAATGAATGACGTATGTGAAAGCCTTGATTTTAAATTTCTTTCGCTAAATTGGATTTGTCGACAGGTAGAACAACAAATGCAGGCTTATATACGAGTAGTGTTTCTGTGCTACATTGCAACGTATAATTTAGAACCTGTTAAAAATATTAGACTTATGTGTGAACATAACTAGGAGTTTTGTGTGAAATATATTTTAAATGTTAAGAATTACGAACTAGGCATTGTACGAAATTGTAATGCCAAATGTAAGAAACTTCTCACACTCGAATTATGAAAAAGTGAATTTCATACTTAAAATTTGTTATATTTGTGTGGTGGCCACAGGATTTTGTTTTCAGTAATTTTAAATCTATTTTTGTTTGCCAGTGATGTACAAAACAAAGGTTAAACTTATAATTTCATAGGTTTAAATTCGTAGGTTTTAGGATAGGAAGTAGAAAAGTCTGCTTTAGGTGGTATCTAGTGTCTGCCGACTTTAATTTTTCTTATTTTCGCCGCGAATACAGTTTTAATTATCGCCAGTCACAAACAAGAATGTGTACGCTCATACACAATACTTGTGGAAGGATATACAAGTATTTAAGTAGTAAACATCCGGTACTTACATGACCGCGAGTCATGCTGGGGCAGTCCTACCACAGCGACAAAGGCGACAGATAGATGAACTAGCATTGAAGGTGCACTCATGGTGGAAGTTCCTCGTATTCTCTGTGCCAGAGTGATTTCCTTCTGATGTTTATATGTTACAGATGATGTCACGTGTTGACCTGTTTTTTCCGCAGTGTTACGCCACATGGCCTCAGTGCTGATGGTTTCCTGTCCATGATTACAATTTTTGTAAAATTAATGATAGTAAATGAAGTAATACGAGCATTGGTAAAAAGTATAAACTTTTGTGAGTTGAAAGCAGCACAAATGGAGCGGATACGTTAGAAGGTATGAAAATGTGTCCATGAATGAATTATACTACATTAAATTTATGAAATAGAATTTTGTTATTTAATAATAAAAAGTACTACATAACATGCATGTTTATACCTTTGTGTTTAGGGTATATGTCGCGATATGTTGATTAATATAATATTTTCTACATTATTAAAAAAACACGCATCTTTACGTATATTATATGGAGCTTAATTTTCCGTGCCACAGATTGCCTTTGTAAGCACAGAACTGATTTAATCTAGGAATAAATATATAAAAAATATATTCATGGCTTTAATTACATTTATTTTTATATTATGGGCTTACTCTTCCGAAAGACATGATTTGGTGGCAAATTTGTTAACACACTTAACCAAATTCTAAACAGATGGCAATATTGTGTGGTAGTCTGTCTTTTAATTTATACCTGCATATATTCAGATTTACATGTACAACGAAAATGGTTTGACTTAAGATTTGTATGCACTATTTTCTGACTGTTTTAATGTCTCTTTGCGAAAATAGGGATATAACGTGGAGAGGAAATTGTTTTGCCAATCATAATTTTGAATTATAGCATATTAAAAACATAATGAGAACATCGGTGTCTTGATTTTGGTCCCTACTATTCGCACCTGTCTTAAAAGCGAATTTATAGAATTACAGAACTGTCCAAATGAAGACTGATGTCATATTACTCTACGATGAGATGAAATTATCTCATTCTTTACATATTTTTTAAATAATCTTTTAGGCTTACATCAATTATAACTTATTAATATGTCATTTTTGATCGAACTACAAAACAATGTTTCGTTTAATCTGTAACATCAATTATTATCTCTCTCAAGGATAATTTATAAACTCCATAGGCCCCGGAATAGTTGGAAAATTGGTCCCTGTTCTTGAAAATGTCGTGTTATAATAAACAAATGTAAACAAACGTCTTAGATTTTACAAGAAACACCCACAATATAAATGTAAAGGAAATAACCTTGTAGGATTATTTTCTGGTGACTTTATTATGTTTCTTACTATTGTGTTAAATCTGGCGGTGATGTCAGATTTTTCGTACCTTCCAATTCTGCTAAGACTCCTATAGAATTATAACTATAACGCTGTTACAAAATTTCAAATTTTAATTTTATGGCAGTCTAAATAATTTTTTGTAATAAACTAAATTTGATATGTTTAACAAAGCTTTGAGCATTCTAAATGCAATCCCTCAATGCTTTTTCGTTTTAAAAAATCTATTATTGTCTCAATTGTAAAAAAAATTTCCATGGTGCTTTTATATTTTATAAACTCTGCTTTCAACACAATGAACATTTAATGCTTATTAATCAGTCTTATAGATTAGTGACTGAAGTGTCTGTAAGTAGTCTACATGAAACCGATTAGAGCGAAATTAACGTATAATTACCTAGATTCCTTTATTCCTAAACCCACTAAACTGAGCAAATACTGATAATTATTCATTCGCAGAGTTTATTTTCTATTGTTAACTTCGTTAAACGTATACTTTAAAGTGTTTATTCGTCCATTTATATCATACTTTATTATGTTTTAATAAGGCTTATAAATGATCGACAAACTGAAATCAATACTTGTTTTATTTCATAGCAAAGGGATAATAATTCATGCTGGATACATATACATGTTGTTCATTACACTATTTACGTCTGTTTCTAATTATCTGGCCTCTGTTGTTCCTTGTTCTTCCACTCTTGCATCATCTGGCGGAAATCATCACATTCTTTGCCTGAAAAATTTCAAAATATTAAAGTGTTTCTTCGTTGGCGGGGTCCCAATTTCCTCAATTAAAAATATTCACTGCATACATAATTATAATTCATTGTTAAATTCTGCCTTATTTTGTAATGCACACAAATTTTTTTAACAAAATCTGCTCCAATATAATATTTGGATTGCTTATAAATTATTATAAGTGTTGTTCATTATATAACCTGTCTCTAAACATGTGTTTAAATTGCCGCAGACAATATTTATCATGAATATATTAATATGTAGATTGTAAAAAGCGAAGTTATCCCTGAAACTTAACTAAACAGCAAACCACGCAGACGTTTGGAGGCGTGGAGGTATATATCCACGCTCTTTTTAAAATCTGAGGTAGCTTTGCGTCCGCGCAAATTCACCACTGTTGATGGAAAAACGATACCCATTGGACAGAATTCTGGGTTGGCCCCAATACCGGTCTGGACTTAGAGATGAAGGGAAAAATCCTGCCCTGTCAAGAACGAAACCAAGATCGTTCAGTCTCTAACCCAGTCACTTTTGACTGAGACATGTTGTCTGATCCTGATTGTTGTTTTAACAAGAAATTTGCAAACGTGGACGATATAAATAACTTCAGACTGTACAATTTACCTCTTACGTAACGAGCATAATGCATTGTTTTAACCGTAAGTATCAATGCACTTGTGGGAAGTTGCGGTGTGTGACAGAATGGCGAATGATATTAGAAAATATATTAGATACAAATATTGCGTGAAACTTAGTAATATGTCATTAAATTTTATAACAGCTTAGATGGGTGGGGCATGTAACACACATAGACGGATGACCAATTCACATAACACCTTATCAGAAAACATGAAATCAGCTGATAACATCGAAGATCTGTGCTTAGATAGGATTATGATATTACAATTGATACATTGATTGACGGCAATTTGAATACAGTAATGAAACATTATATTGCATAAAATGCGGACATTTATTTATCCCATGGACGGCTATCAGCTTCTCATGAAGTGTACCGGTTATGGAGTTATTTATTGAATATATATATATATATATATATATATATATATATATATATATATGTGTGTGTGTATGTGGAGGGGGATTGTATACTTACTGTTAACAATCTGGTTTTCAGGACAGTTCTGAAAACGAAAGAATATACCATGTTATTAACATATTAAATTTTAATACATTCATAGAAATACTCACATTCGAGTTTCTGTATATGTACACGCAGTATGTGGGTGTAAGTGAATGTCAGCTGAACACTAAATTCGTGCAGGTGTTTAAAACTCACGGAGCTTTTTAGTAGCGAATGTACTTCGTAACAATAAGGGCCTAACGTGCGTAAAACTTGCGATTCTGTGATCTATAACAAGAGAATTTTATAGTAATTATATTCTAGTAAGCTTGAACTTTGCTTTTTAAATTTAAAAAAAATTGTTACTTTTCAAATTACAGGATCTGACATGAGATTAATAATAAATGACATACGAATTTTGAATTGGTTTTATGTGCGAAAGTGATGTTATCGTGGTTAATGTGAGATTCCATTTAGTGGTTATGAGTTGTTACAGAGTCAACAAATGCTACTACTTTGCAAGTTATTGTTACACGTTTCTCGTAGCACGTACGACCACATTAGAGCCTGTCGCATTTGAATGATAATGACAGTTTCTACAGGTCTGTGAGAAAAATAGTCTGTATGAGCTCACAAATTTAAAATGAGTGACCCCCAACACATGAACTCTAACTCATTAATTTGATAACTGTTTATATCTTTCTGTTCTGATTTGAATACGTCACATCTCCTGCATTTTATCTACCACTTTTATAAAGTATCCAGTCTGTCACATCCATCAGTATTCATCTCTCGTGACTGTAGAACAATTTTTCTAATGAAGATGACTGTCTTCTATTATGTTAGGCTGTGTAGTTTGAAAGAATTTTACCGACATTTCAGAGGTGATTACTGCCTCCATCCACAGAGCGACAATTGTTTTAATGATGGAGGCAGCAAATCCCTCCAAATGTCTCTAAAATTCTACCAAATTACACGGTGTAACATTCCAAAAGACAGACGTCTCCTTACTTGAGGCTGCAGAGATCTAAAATGTAATATATATAATTCTTACCAGAATGACCTCATATTTTGCACAGTGATAAGCCATAATTCCAGCCGGATTGCAAGTCCACTCCAGCTGCCCACTGTTCATTGTTTCTGTACGCAATAAAACACAACACGTGTATTGAGGAGGATTACAAGTGCTTTAGTATTGTAACGTAAAGAAAAATAACCAACCCGAAGCTGGATATCCATTTCACTCGTCAGTTGCCATGTGACAACACCAATATTCTATACTAAATTTTCGTGTGAATGTTGAACATAGAACACATTTTTTTATCTAAATACTGTATTTCAAAGTATTTAAATGTAAATAAATAAAAAATAAAATTTCTTTATATGTTATTACATTGGATATCAAGCCGCCACACGGATTAGACTTTGTACGTATTTATGACTGCCATGTTTGTACCAATCTTATGTTGTATTTTACGCTCCATCCGATATTATTAGGACAATAATTTAAATTAGAAGACGATAGGTAGAACATGAGGAATGTTTAGATCAGTTTAGTTTTGAAAATCTGAATTTCAGAAAATACTCCCGAGATTTCGGATTACATTAAATGATTACGTAGATCAACAAAGTAATTGTAAGTCTATGTGTGTGGGAGCTGACTAAATCCCCTGTAGCTCATGAATATTAAAATTAATTTTGGTGGTCTCTTGGTTTCTTAAAACGCGCAATTTGTCTTCGTTAGCTGAGCGACTTTCGCCTTAATAAAAATTATTTTCCTCCAGTGGTAGGTCGTATTTAGTTGCGAGATCGCGGTGATGAATGCCAGTTCTGTGGCATTTTTATTCCAAATAATCTACTTTCTTTCAGATAATGTATTCTGCTTACCATTAGCACGTTCATTGGCTTTCTTAACACAACCTGGACCTGCAATTCTTGCAGCTTTCTTCAAAGAAACGTCTGTATATGCCTCATCGATGAGGTTCATAAATTCTTCTTCCTTAACGTAACCATCTGCATCTAACTAGAAGTCGGGAATAATGATTAAAATTTATAACATTCTTCACTTACCTTCCGTCTTGTGTATAGCTAGCAAATTACATAGGGTATAATGCTTAAAGTTACAGAGAATATTTTAATGCAACGCCCAGTGTTCTCGATGAGATGGAATTGGTTTCCCGATTGGAATCCAACGGCATTCAACCTTCATGACCATTAGTGTTGACCTTAACACCTAAAATAAATCTACAGCCATCGTTTGTTCTTTGTGTCACAACTCAGTTCGGTGTGCTGTTTTAATGAAGGGAAATTCGTTTTGGTAAATAATTTTTATAGGACCTAAAGAAGGTGGAATTTCTAATGGAAATTTGATTAAGAAAATGTTTCCAAAACTCAAACTGTGGAAGATCAAGGTTTTTTGAAGCCAGAAAATTCAGTACGCCTGCAATTGGAATACATTGCTTATAAATAGGGTGTCCATCGTATTAGAGACGGTAACACACAGTTATATGATGTATCCTTTAAAACTTAGTGTGTCTATCTGTACGATCGTGCTGTGTAATATCACATTATGCTTTTTAGAAACCTCGGAATTTGTAAAGATGATTTGTGCTCACTTTTTATAATGATATTTTATCCTTCGCAAAAACTTTCGGTCTCGCGGTCGGTTGGACACACAACTAAATAAACTGAATCACTAAATCGAACACTTGCATAAAGCAAGATATTATAAAAGGTGCGTGATGAAACACGTAACAAGTTTCATTATTTCATAAGTTCATTTTAAGAGAGAAGGTGAACAGCTTTCGCTCAAACTAGTTAAAAAGAGTGTAACATTATTTATTGTAGTAAATTTAAGGCTTAATATATGTGATTTGTTGTTGAACTTACAACTGTTTTCTCATCGCCAATGCACACAGCAATGCTCTAAAAACAAATGTAATTGTAAACATTACTATTTATGAAATGACGACGTACATACAGAACAACTTCGAATACGATATTAAAATACAATAAAATCTGGAAGAAAACATCATTTGAAATCTGATAAACATCTGACTAAAAGTTGCATTTAAGAAATTATATTTAAGTTTATATAATTTATACACCTGAAGATGGTTCTTTTAGAACTGAAACATGTCGTGTAAAAAAGTGATGATCTAATGTAAATCGAACATTTCGATAGAGAACATCATTTTAATATATTTTATATATTTAAATGTTAATTATAGTAATATTTTAATATTTAATAGGAATTTTATTGTGATTAGACTGACAAGATTTAAACTAATATTACTATTTATGATTGAACCACATATATCCTCACGTTAAATACGGTGCAGTTCTAAGACAGTAGACTTATCTTTAATGTTATATTGACCATGTTATATTAAAATTTGATTAATGTTAATTTGATTGGCGTTACTTATAATTGTATGGATTAAAATCATTATAATCCATAGTACTTCTCTTATTTTCTGCATTATGTACTGCCAGGGAATTTAATTGTTAATTTCGAAGTTCGATGTATGTGTTGGCTGCAATTATAGTTAACAAAATTATGTAATGCTTTAAAATTATTTTTTTTAAACTTCTTAAATTACCCTTATTTGATAAAAAATAAAATAACTTTCAGAATTATCCTTGTTTACTTACGCACGCTCCTGTAAATTTCTGTCGTTCACCTAAAATATAGAAACATTAAGAATGTACTAATATTTATGTAATTAAATTGAAGTGCTGTAATAACAGAATCAGATAATATGTAATAATCCTAGAAAACTTTACAAGCTTAATCCTCTTTTGCTTATTTTTAATTACTTGCTTTAATTATATTTTATCTCCGTAAGTGAAACACCGTTACTTATTTGTCTTCAAGCTTCATATACTTTAAAATTTGCCTACCTTGTAACATAGTTACGAGGTTAAAGTATGCTTTAATAGTACTTAATAAAATGATTTATATCTTAATTGCGTCATGTTTGTGTTTTATTGATACAATATTTTATTTTCCGTCTATACACAAACTTAAAATAATGTTGTTTAAAATTACTTAAAATTATAACATTCTCAGTAGATACTGCATCTTGTTACATTTTTTGTATTGAAAAAAAAAATGTAACAAGATGCAGTATCTACTGAGAATGTTATAATTTTAAGTAATTTTAAACAACATTATTTTAAGTTTGTGTATAGACGGAAAATAAAATATTGTATTAATAAAATGAGTCTTAATTTAAACTATTGTTAAGCATAAATAATAAAATTATGTATAAACCTTTTACTAACTTACTTTCATTCAATTGCGATCTGCAGTCCTCGTATATTTTCACCGTTTCTTCAGTAAAATCAGGTTCATCACCACTCCCACAGCATTTCTATTACAAAGCAAATTAATAAATAATTTCTTTTTTAATTCGAGTTATATGACGGGAAACGTTCGAGCTCTTAAAGAATATTGAGAGCGGTATATCCTATTCCAAATCGTTTAACTTGGTTCATTTGCCCATCATCTGATACTTCTAACAGAACACAACGTTTTGAAATTTCGATGTGTTTATGTTCTCACGTGATAAGGAGGCAAATACAAGTTCAGTTTTGATTGCGTGCACCTTAGTGGGTTCCTCGTGGCTTCTCATCTGAGGACGGAAACATAATAACTATCCCCAAAGTTCTGTTCGGATTACAAGAAGATGGACAAACTTCAGAAAACCAGTAAAACTTGTAGGAATTATTTTCATTCATTATTCACACAAGGTTAGATAATTAAAATAACTTTATAATTTTATGTACGCACAAATATATTTCTATTAAAATAATTCCTGTTTTTATAATGTCTCTAATTCCGAATAAACTATAATTTCTTATAATTTTCTTCATTGCCACCTTTAAACTCATGAGCGTTTCAAACTCCTGCTTATTTTCAGTGTATTTTTCTCTGGCATTCATTTATAATTCTAAGTATTTGTAAAAATCATTCATACAGGACATCACCATGATGTTAAAGGACCACTGAAAATTTATTAAAATTCTACCAAACTACAGGAGGTACAACCCAGAAGAGCCATCTTTTTACCCACCACCGTGATAACCTCAAATCCTGCTGCTGTCTATTATTGGCACAACTTAGGATAAGATTATCCCAGATATTTATGTTCGTATGCAACATTTATTTAATTAATTTTAAATTTTTATAATCGAATGCAATAAGCTTATTATTTTTATCATTTATTACAAAAAATATTGCATATAAGGTAACAGAGATTTATTCAAAATACATGGGACTGTTCATGGTCATTAGTAAAAAATATGGAAACGAATAAACAGCGTTTTAAAATGTTTAATATACAAAATTAATCACAATGTTTGGATCGTTAGATTAATCATTCAAATTTCTAATAAAATTAAGAGAATTATGAAAATATCAACACTTTTAAAGGAACTGTACTTAAAGTTCTTACCCAGGAGCTTCTTTATAATAAAATTTTTAAATGGCAATGTAGCAGGAGTTTATTAATTGCAAAGTGTGCAAATGCAATTCACTCTTATTTACTGATATCTCTAGATGTGTTCTTTTAACATGGATACCGAAAAGAGTTCTACCATCATGATGCTATAGACTAATGTCTAGTTTTATTTATTTATAATTTTGTGAGTTACGCTAATGTTTTCTACCTAGCTGCTTGTTTATTAAAATATCTAATTACTTACTGGATATATTCGATGTCTTTCGGCAGCATTACGCTTAAGTCGAGACAAAGTGGAAGATTCAGCGAATTGTTCAAGGTCATCTTCCAATGAAGTAATATCGAGCTGTAGTTCTTTCGCTGAAAATGTCTGGTGTTCTAGACTACTTAATTCGGGCAGAATACTGGCAACTGAAATAAACGTCTCGATTTTTTCATCAGTATTATAATATCATCATTGTATAAATCTATTTGATTCATTTACACGTAATCGCTTTTAAGCAGTTCATAATTTTAAGATTGTGTGCTCTTACCAGCGAAATTCATTTTCAGGGCTGAAGATAAAACCCTCTTCGGAACATAGTAAGAGACCCTTGATGTATTTTAAAATGCGAGAAATTTCTTGATCAGCGAGAGAATATGAGCTTTTCAAGAATTACTATGCTTTCTGATATTTGATATGTAGTGAATTTTAAATCATAACAAAAATTATATTTCTCTACTTATTCCTGTGCCGAATTAAGGACTTAAAGGAATGTTTATTTTCGTCTCCTAAACATAATTTTATTGGTTAATGCGATTTTTTCCAGCCTCAAACTTACAGTGTAGATCTGTGTTTCTTAGGTGAATTAAAACAAATAAAGTATTTACTAATTTTCATATGACGACATACAGAAATATGATGACTCCATGCTTAATATTAATAGGGCCGTAAATTTGTAATCCAAGATTATGAGGGGTCCACAGTGGTCGCGCGGTCTGAGGCGTGGGCCACGTGCCGCTCGGTCGCTGGGACCGTGGGTTCGAATCCCACTCAAGCCATGGATGTTTGTCTGCGTTTTTCTGTGTTGTGCTGTCCTGTGCACAGGTAGAGGCCTTGCGACGGGCCGATCCCTCATCTAAGGAGTCCTACCGAATGTCTATAGATCAAGCCAACGAAAAGTTGGGACCCGCAGTGCTCAGGCACTTAAAGAACGGGTCGTTCCCGGTATCCCATTATGATTATGAAGTATATTTTGTAATGTGAGTCCGATTTTTTGATGAGCTTTAGGTAATTAATAAACGTAAATACTGCAAGGGATATGTAAAGAAACTTTATATTCTTAATTGAACATTATTTGATATAACTTCTTTCAATAACCCACGATTTTAGAGTAGCAGTGGAATCATTTAGAACGCTGTATGGAATACATTGATTGTATATTTCCTAAGTTAACTTACAGGCTTGAGAATCTTGAAGAGAGTACCTCTGTACCGCAACAACGGCCAGAGACAGATGCACAAGTAGTGATGAACAAGTCATATCGAATGCGTATCAACTCTTCGATTCCAGAAAATAGGTTATGTTTACCTTTATATACATAGTACAAAGAATTGTCTGGAATACTTTGTAAAAAATTGCACAACTCTGAAACCTTACTTGCATAACGTAATTACTTAATATCGATGTTCATACTATACTTTTTTTAAATATTAGTGTTTTTGTCTAAATATATGCATTGAATATGAAATGAAGGGAAGGAATTATGTTTTTTGTAGAATCATTTCACAGGGAACATATTTGAGGAATCAAAAACATCTTTTAGGGCTTTATTACTTTTTATTGTACTATTTGAAAATAACTGTTCTGAATTCATTCAAGAATTTAATTTGCATGTAATTATCGAGGGTTCGAAATGACCACCGTGACTTCCTTTGCAGACACATTATCACTTAATAACATTCACATTAGTAAGTTTCTGAACGCATCAAAACTATTTCCGTAATTATAGGAGGAAATAGTATAAAATACATCTCCTGTATTTACATAACCATTAAAAAATTACTTCTTTGCTTTTCAACGATGCGCCAAGATTTTATAACACATTAATAGTATTTTTTATGACTATTTTATCATCCAGCTGTGGAGAAATAACGTGTTTACCTACGTTACCAACTGAACTATAAATTCTATGGACTTCCTGCATTACCAGTGAAATCACTATGGATGACAATACGAGCTCTGTACATAAAAACGGAATGAGTTGTTATGGATACACCACAACGCTGAAATTTGTAAAATATAAATATCTCCATGGATACCTTGAACAGGTCATATGCCTTGAGCTATGTAATTAGATCCAAAATAAGTTCGGGGATTCTTATCCTTTGAAGTTCACTGATATTTCGAAAGTTTTCCTCACCCCACATCTCGTAGGTGATTGTTTCACGAATGATCTCCAAGGCCACTGCAGCCCAACAATATTTTTCGACAATGACATTAGGTCATTAATGCATTATGTTGCAAACAAGTGTGGCGGAAGCGTCAAGACCTGGTGGCCAAGACACCAGAGAGGTGACCCGTGGGGTAAAGCCAGCTGAGCAATAATCTCTAAGGACAAGGCCCCATATAAACAAGCATCCTGTGAAGGAATCTGGGTTCCAGGGTTAAATAATCCTTGTTTGGAGAAGTTGTTCAGTGTATCACCTGGTGGCGTCCAGAGGGGTGCAGTCCCCGGCCACGTAGAATTCTGTTCTCTTGAGACCTCGATGGTCTAACCAGACGTAGTAGAAGTAAAGGGGTGTCTCGTCGGCGAAAACAAGTATAATGATTAATTCTTATTAATTAATAATAACAATATTAATATCGATAAAACAGGGATATTATTATGATCAACAATAACAATATATTTCAATTTGTACCACTCATCACTATCTAGTGACAGGTTAAATAAGAAGTAGGATCTGTACAGCCTCTTCCCCCCAGGTGCCTATATGGTGTACTTAGAGACAGCTTTACTTTCTGTATATTTTTATTGTTGCGAAACAATTGCACATCGTATTGTAGGTTTTATACCTCCCAGATAAAGAAATTGACGGGTTAATGAGATGTCCCTTGCTCGCCCTAGACAAGGGGTAGGGAACCTTTTCATGTTGGAAGTCCGCATTAATTTGGCTGTAATCAAATAAGGCCACATTCAAGAAACTTCAATTAGATACATTTAAAAATGTACATTATTTTGTAAAAATCTAACTTCTATGTACTAAATAATTTCAAAAAATAAAAAATATTTGTTAATTTTAAAGTTAACTAATCTTTTAATGACTTTGTTGTGTCTGCTTTTTGTTGGAAAGCATTTGAATATTTGGTTGCAGCATGTATTAATAAAAATAAAAAATTTGTTCTGTAAAATTTGGATTCAGTCTAAAGGCCGCACTTAAGGACCTAGAAGGCCACATGTGGCCTTAAGGCAGCAGGTTCCCCACCCCTGTCCTAGACTGTGGAGAACACGAAATAATTTATCCTCCTATCCATACATAGCTTTTTCATGTTTTTAGGAATTGCGGCGAAAATTTAATGAACCTTTTATGTAACATAATGCGTACTACATGATCGGCCAATCTGTTATTCCTCTTCATGCATTATAAAATTTTAATAGATTACAGAGGGCGAAGAAAATACGCTGATATAAATTTTATAAATAGTATATTTATTTTGTACAGTCTATACACAAACGTTTGAAGTTTATTGGTGTTGTAAAAATTATATAATATTAAAACATTTTGTTGTGTAAAATATTATATTAGCGCTCTTTCTCGTAAATACGATTTTACACTATATTTTTTTAGCGCTTTTATTAAAACGACATGTTTCGACGGGTAATACCGTCGTCTTCAGGTTTTTACCAATTTAAAATATTTTAAAAACTATTAGATATTTGATGCAATATATTATAATGATCCGTAGTTCTGTTTGTAGCTTTCCATTTTCATGGTAAGTTGCTTATTGTAGTCAGACGTTATATTTATCTGTGGAATTAATGTTTAATTATTTTCTTGGAATGAGTATGAATTGACATAGGAAATAATATATAAATAATCGTATAAATATATATTAAAAATTACTCGTCGAAACATGTCGTTTTAATAAAAGCGCTAAAAAATATAATGTAAAATCGTATTTACGATTAAGAGCGCTAATATAATATTTTACACAACAAAATGTTTTAATATTATATAATTTTTACAACACCAATAAACTTCAAACGTTTGTGTATAGACTGTACAAAATAAATATATTTAATCAAACACAAACATGACGCATATAAGATACAAATTTATAAATAGTGTTCAGCAAGAAGTACTCTCACCGGACACCAAATTTATTACAACATATTTATTATTTGAGGAAAGCCTGAGTGGTACCACCTAACATCTTGTCTTCAGAAGCATCAGATATCATTTACAGTACTGGGAAGAATGTTTTTTACTTTATAGAGTCGTTGCGCCTGATTTCACTGGAACTGAGCTCTCATTACTGCTTTGCCAGACTTGCCGATTGCATTATAATGAGGTGATATTGTTGCGTCATATTGTGATGATTATAATTGTTTATTTTAACCGTCTAATCACAATAAAATATTTTATTAAAATATTAAAATATTATTACTATAATTAACATTTAATATTTAAAATATATTAAAATGATGCTCTTTCTATCGAAATGTTCGATTTACAATTAGAGCATCATCTTTTTCACGACATGTTTCGGTTTTCAATGAACCATCTTCAGGTGT
Source organism: Zootermopsis nevadensis (assembly GCF_977971745.1). NCBI lineage: Eukaryota > Metazoa > Arthropoda > Insecta > Blattodea > Termopsidae > Zootermopsis > Zootermopsis nevadensis. Next base: position 3,879,441 of record NW_028259153.1, on the reverse strand, counting down.
ATAATCGATATAAATTTAAATGTAATATTCTAAATGCAATCCTTCGTCAGATGTCCATTAAATATCGGAAAGTTATCCTCTTCTAGATCAATTGTACTTTGTTATCACATTCAATGTTGTTTCGTAAATGTATGTCGCGTATAGCGTGATCTTGCGTGGGTGAAATGTTTGTAGTGGTTTTTATAATCGGTCTGTAAATTAAACAATAATTTTATAATGTTCAATCTGGATCGTATGTTTGTCAAGACCGGCTTAAGATAAGCGTTGTACATGGGGAGGTCGAAGGACAATATGATGTGCCTTCATGTGACAAGGGCAAGGAATTATTGGTGTAATGAATTAAAACATAAAAATGTAATATTTGCTGTTTATTTTATCAAGAAATACACAGAGAAAAAAAGTTTGCAATATTTACCGTTTCTGTGTTTTACATTGCTCATATAAATTTTTAAATATTTAAGCAGACGGTGGCTTAACTTTTTCTGCCAATGCTGCCATCTTTTTCCTAATGCCATCACATGCTGGACCTGAAATCAAATTACGCCCAGATTTAAAATACAAAAATTAAGGTTTATTATTTTTATTTTTTACGACTGTTCAGCTGATCAAGACACTAGTAACTGCTTTATGCAACCCGAATTTTAATCGCCGCTATCAAGAATCCGTGCCTTAAACCGAGATCAATCTAATTCAAAGACGCATGTTCTAATTTTATGTCATCCATTTAATATTGTTCTACTGTGAGGTGATATTGTTGCGTCATATTGTGATGATTATAATTGTTTATTTTAACCGTCTAATCACAATAAAATGTTTTATTAAATATTAAAATATTATTACTATAATTAACATTTAATATTTAAAATATATTAAAATATATTTCGATAGAAAGAGCATCATTTTAATATATATTTTAATATATTTTTAATATTTTAAATATTAAATGTTAATTATAGTAATAATATTTTAATATTTAATAAAACATTTTATTGTTATTAGACGGTTCAAATAAACAATTGTTCTACTATGTTCCCCCAGGCCTCTCAAATGGCATGTTTCTTTCAGGTTTTTCAGCAAAATTTGTAAGTGAAATTTTATATATTCCTCCTACTTATTTTCATTATCCCGCATTGACATTTTCTGCTAACTTAATAATTCTGAGTTATAAAATAAATGTAGCTAATAGCTGGTTTGTTTAAATGCCACCATTCGGATCCCAACTCATCTGCTGTTCTTCAATATACTTTATTTTCGGTCAATTGTAGGCAATTCTGTATTCACTTTCAAAATGTCCTCTTCCCTCATAGTAACATTCAAAATTTTTACAACTTACATGTAGTACAGACACTCAGTTAGGAACCCGTATGTTTCTTTGTTGTGTTAAAAAGAGCGGACTGTGTTTTATATTGTGTCTGATATCACCCCTGTCCAGAGCTTCATATCATAGTTATTTAAGATTAATTTTACTATTATAATAAATTCTAGCTCTGTCCTTGTTAAGCAGTAATTGTCCTTTAAGTTTGCCTATAAGAAGTTGCAGGCATTTCTCGGTCGAATATAAAACACGTTAAACATTTCGAAGAAGATTGAAGATTTTGAGCTGAAAAGTACCACAAACTTATGAATACATTTTGTCTTAACTGCGTCTTTATGACATTCTTGCTCGTTGTCGTAACCAAAGTTTGTATGTTTCAGCTGTTTTAATAATTAATTATGTACGTCCCACTATAGGTCGTTTGGGGGTGAGTGGAAGTATAGCTCCTACTCATTCCTGACCTCGGTTCTATCTGGGGGTGAGTGGTCAGCATCACGCCCAGAATAATTAATTAGCTACTCATATTTTGAGTTTGCCCTATACTTATTACTCATTACGAAAGAAGTAATTTTGGATATTTATTTTATCCCACAACTGATACATTTATTAGCATATAATAAATTTTGCACAAAATAATTTTATAACGACCGTTGTTTACATATATATATATATATACACACATAACGTCTAATTCTACATCTTATATGGGAACGACCCGTTCTTCAAGTGCCTGAGCACTGCGGGTCCCAAATTTCGTTGGCTTGATCTATACACATTTGGTATTACTCCTTGGACGAGGGATCGGCCCGTCGCAAGGCCTCTACCTGTACACAGGACAGCACAACACAGAAAAACGCGGACAGACATCCATGGCTTGAGTGGGATTCGAACCTACGGTCCCAGCGACGAAGGGGCACAATACAATTAGAAACGCTTTAGAAATTCCCAAATATTTAAGTTTTGTACTTACTTTTAACCTGTAGATTCTCGGGACAGTTCTGAAACCAAAGAACATTATTCTGGTCACTGTGAGCATAAATATAGAGCTGGGAGTATGAAACAGAAAACTTTTTTATACGGTTTTCAAAATGTTATTAGAAAACTAAAACATAAAGTACGTAATAAGTCTTCTGAGCATAACGATATCAAAATTAAAGCAATTATTTTATAAAGATGGCTGTCTTCTGGGTTGTAGCAATCTGGCAGAAGTTTACCGACGTTTCAGACATCCTCGATCTTCAGGGCGATCACACTGACCACACGGCGCTACAACCCAGAGACAGCCATCATAAGACTAACTCTTAATCCTATGCATTTATATTGTATTGTACCTTTAGGAACATTTAGATTATTAGTTAATAAGATAAATACTTCGATTCTTACCATTTCTGCCTTGAATCTCATGCACATCACTGCTGCTCCAAAGGCACCATTGCAAGTTTTCCCGCCTGCTTGTGCTGGACCAAGTTCTAGATATAGGAAAATAGTTAGATAAATAAATATTTGCCTCGAGGTGCTGTTATTTCTCAGTAACATAACACAAAACTTTGTCTGTTCCCTGTAGAAAAACGTTATGATAATAATTTATATTATATTCTTTATAGAACTTAACAGACATTTATGACAACTTTTTCTCTAAAATTTCTTATAATGCGATAGAGTTGAGGCCTCCCTCGTTGTGTTCAATTTCATCTGTTTTTCTCAAAAACAAAACCTTTCTAACCCTAGAACGTCTTCGTATTCTTTTGCAATAATTGTGGTGCGTTTTCACGTAAACTTTCCAGAGAATTATTTTACCCAAGAAGGCAAGCTAGAAATTTACATTGTGGGAATTTAAAAATATAATATATTTAATAAGCCCTGAGTTCTGTGTAGCTTTATTCTACAGCCAGGGTTTTAGTGGTCAAGTATTTATGATCAGAGGTTGTTAACGTGTTCAGACATTCATTGTTCTTCGTTTTTCGTGGCACAATTTTTACTCTCTGGTATAAGGATCATTATTGTTGAATGTTATCTGACATTTGGTAGGAACTACTGTAGTTGTCATATTCAAGGCGCCGTTTGAACAAGGGGGTCTCGAAAGTCCTTGTAAATATCTGTCAATGAATCTGAGTATAAGGTATCTTCATTCAACTAACACGGTAAAATCTTACAAGGCTTCCGAATCTCCCACGAACATTCAGCCTGAAGGTATAGTGTTTCCTTCAACGTTGAAAAACATTTAAAGATCGATGCGGCTTGATCCTGAAAGCTCTTCCTTCAGTTTTATGGGCCGGTCGTAAATTCCTCAGTCAATGAATTAAACCAATGTGTTTTGACCAGCTCCATGAAAGTAAACATCACATCTGCTTCAGTTGCTTCAAATTCTGTTACAGTAGGTAACTGACATAGGACGCCAACAACCTTAATTCGAGCTAAATTACCTCTATAAGTATTTCATAAGTATGAAGATTTCTGTCTTCTGGGTTGTTGCGCTGTGTAGACTGGTCGATGTTTACCAACGTTTCAGAGGTCATACTGCCTCTGTCATCAGGGCGATGAGTATGAAGATTTCTGTCTTCTGGGTTGTTGCGCTGTGTAGTCTGGTCGATGTTAACCAACGTTTCAGAGGTCATACTGCCTCCGTCATCAGAGTATGAAGATTTATGTCTTCTGGGTTGTTGCGCTGTGTAGTCTGGTCGATGTTAACCAACGTTTCAGAGGTCATACTGCCTCCGTCATCAGAGTATGAAGATTTATGTCTTCTGGGTTGTTGCGCTGTGTAGTCTGGTCGATGTTAACCAACGTTTCAGAGGTCATACTGCCTCCGTCATCAGAGTATGAAGATTTATGTCTTCTGGGTTGTTGCGCTGTGTAGTCTGGTCGATGTTAACCAACGTTTCAGAGGTCATACTGCCTCCGTCATCAGAGTATGAGGATATCTGTCTTCTGGGTTGTTGCGCTGTGTAGTCTGGTAGATGTTTACCAACATTTCAGAGGTCATACTGTCTCCGTCATCAGGGCGATCGACCATACTACACAGCGCAACAACCCAGAAGACAGAAATCTTCATACTCTGATGACGGAGGCAGTATGACCTCTGAAACGTTGGTTAACATCGACCAGACTACACAGCGCAACAACCCAGAAGACGGAAATCTTCATACTCTGATGACGGAGGCAGTATGACCTCTGAAACGTTGGTTAACATCGACCAGACTACACAGCGCAACAACCCAGAAGACGGAAATCTTCATACTCTGATGACGGAGGCAGTATGACCTCTGAAACGTTGGTTAACATCGACCAGACTACACAGCGCAACAACCCAGAAGACGGAAATCTTCATACTCTGATGACGGAGGCAGTATGACCTCTGAAACGTTGGTTAACATCGACCAGACTACACAGCGCAACAACCCAGAAGACAGAAATCTTCAAAGTTTACGTAACCTACCAAGGTCTAATGGCGCACTTGGTTGTCATAAGTTACACTGGTGTTTTGTTTGAATAAGATCGTATTTGCAGTTACCTTTAGCCTTTGCATTTGCTGCAGGAACACATTCATCGGAACACTTTTCGATTACATCCTTCAAAGCTGGGTCGTTTAAACGGTCCAAATATGCGGCCTTGAATTCCTTCAACTTCACATAGCCGTTTGCATCTACCTGTTACCGGCAAGAGGAAGGTAGTTAGCGAGGGGCTTGAGGGTCAGTACTTCAGTTTAAATCAAACCACGCATTTAGGGGAGGGCGGTCACCAACGCTGAATGTAATTCATATTCGGGATTTTAATTATGCATGGAATGATTAATAATTTTCCAAATTCATTCCATGGACTCAAACAAACTATCAGTTCAAAGTTGAGAAATATTGTGACCTTACATATAAAAAAAAATCACTCTGCCTTAGTCTGCTTTATATATGGTAAATATTTTTGCTAGACAACTTGTTATAATGTGTAATATATTATATGTATTAGGTCTGAGTTTTTAACAGCCTGTATATTTAACCTGAGACGAGTCAATGAAATAAAATATTTCGGTTGTCCTGCATTTGTCTAACATAACGTAGTCTACTTCAAATTGCTTGTAATTTACACAGAAAGTTATACAATAATACTAGATACTTGTCAATAAAAAAACTAATATCGACATACAGGCCTGTGCATAAGAAATCCGCGCCATAAAATTGTCATATTATTTAATTTATTTTATTTTATACCAACCGTTCTTCAGTGCCTGAGCACTGCGGGTCCCAACTTTTCGTTGGCTTGATCTATAGACATTCGGTAGGACTCCTTGGACGAGGGATCGGCCCGTCGCAAGGCCTCTACTTGTACACAGGACAGCACAACATAGAATAACGCGGACAGACATCCATGGCTTGAGTGGGATTCGAACCCACGATCCCAGTAACCACGCGGGCACTGTGACGGCTAAATGGACAGATATCACATTTAAATAGTAGTCTTTTGTGTTTACTTTAAGTCACGATGTTAATGATTGGCAGTAGACTGTAAAATTTGCTTTTTCCAACGTTTCTTTACATATACAGAAGTCTGGGTTAAATTTGATCTTAAGTAGTTCGTTAACATACGTCTTAATTACGGTAAGTTCTGGAATGGTGATATTTTAATACAGATATTTAAAACATTTTAATTACAAATACAGATTTGATGTATTATGTAGCCAAAATAATTTACGTGCCATTTTAATATATAATTTTAAATATTGTATTCAGCGTTGCCTTTCTTGAGAGTTTCATGTAAAACTTTAAATTACAGTCTGTTGGGTCATGACATTGAGTACACGTATACCACAGTTTAGAAGGCGCATACCGTCGCCTTGTTCTGGGAACTAGTTTTCCCTTAAATATCGGTAACTGTCAGAAAAAAAAAACTTGACGGCGTTATATTCCACAAGACCACATTATAAAATAATTCTTGAACATTCAACAGTTTTGATACGACATTCAGTAAAGTTTAACATATGTGCTGCTTAGGAAGTTTTACGGAAAGACCAGTCCAGAACCTTCTTTACTGTTTCATAATTTATTGTATAGATCATGGTTAACTAAACAAATTCAAAAAGGTAAAATAAGATTTATAATAATTATATCGTGTTCTACGAGAGATTCCCATGTTATAAACCTGATAGAGAATAATTACGAGCTTTGGATACTACGTTGACTGAATTTAAGATGACAAATCTTTGATCCGGAGTAAATGGTAAAAATCAGATGTATTAGAACATTTTATAGTGGGTTTTCTAACTAGAAATACATTTCTTGGAACCCGGATATTCTAACAACACATGCCCACATGAGTGTAATGAGCCCTGAAGTAGGTAAGTAATATACTAGATGCGTATTCAAGGAGTAATTACTGATATAACATGTAATTAAAATACGATGAAAAATTCAAAGAACAGGGGTCAAAATTATTTTGAAATTTGTCCAAAAATTAGCCTTTTACTCTTGATTGCAGTATTTACAAAATATATTAAGTAAATTGACGACTTTAATTAAGATATTTGTTTTGAATCTGCACTATAAGTTTTATGTCAGGGAAAAGAGAATTTCAGTAAACACAAATTGTATTATCCGTAAGTATTTTATTTATTTTATTATTATTTTCTTATAAATTTAAACTTACCAAATCCTTTTTCTGCCCCAGGCACTCAGAAATACACTGAAAAATAAGACAAAGATAAAATTAAATTACATATTTGAAGCGCACGACGACTCAGCTAATACATCCATAAATATCCTTTGAATTTAGAACTTCGAACGTGATCATGTATGAACCCATTTTATTACAGACAAACCTGTCTGTGAATATTTTAACTTCAAGTGATTAATAATACCGAAACAGCGGCCAATTTGACTTCTTAGATTAGATTATCTCTAGCAGAAATTAATGGAAGTCCTTGATTAATTTTTATCATCCCTGATCAGAGTCGCAGTAGCATGTTTTTATGCAGTTAAAATTAGAGTTAAATTTCGGCCAGTAGCCCCATAATAAGACGGTTTAAATCCGTATTGCCGTAAAAAGTTACCTTTCAGTAAACTTTAATGGATTACTGCAACGTCATAAAATCTTTCAATGGTTACACATCATAAGCAAATTTCAAGATTTTTCTCTGACATTTGTACATTATTTAATTTAAAAAATTGAAACATTCTTAAAAATTCATCTAGCCTTGCGCTGAATCACATTACAACTATTGGTATTTGCTGCTAAAAATAAATTTTACGTAAATATATTAATTTTAAGCATTAAACAACAAATATTTTCGACATTCTAATACCTACGAGATTTATTGCTTCTGAAATAGAATGATCCATGAACGTGCGCGGTGAGTTTAATGCTGGTTGAGGCGAGATATGAAATGCTTTTACATACAGAAAACAGACGTGCATATTCCAATGCACTTTTCCAAAATCATTATTTATTTTTCCGGTTAAAAAATTAAGAAGCGATGGATTAAATTATTATCATACTGGTACCCTATTACTGAAAATCTATATTGTGATAATGATTACATTTATTAAACAATCCCCGGATGAATTACGTATATGACATGCACTGATGCTCTTTGGGTTTAAATTGTTTCGTGGCCAACATGAAAAAATACATTGTCCTTTGGCAAAATCGCGGAGTTGCGTGTCGACATCAACCTTGCGCCTGTAATAACCTTATACTTTTCACCGTCTAACAGAGCGAGCGTGCAACAAGTGACTGAAGCTGATTGGTTGATGAGGGAAGGTCACTTTAGATACGAAAAAGTGTTAAAAATTCAGCCGCCATCGTCCGTGTCGGTTGGTAGGTTCTTAAAATTTGTTTTAATAGCATTATTATATCTTTATGAGTTATGTAATTTCAAATGACATGTATTCTATACTGAAATAATACTCTTCTGTATTCTGCTATCTTGTGATCTTAAGGAACATTTAAATTGATATAAAAATAAGCATATTTTAAACGTAATTTTAATGAGTATTGGCCATACTTAAACTTTGATTAATATTTAAACTTTCAAAATAAATTATATCCTGTGCACTCTCTCAAATCCGATAGGGAGTACACCTGTTTTTAACATTCAGTTCCAGTAGACGGAGTTCTTTACACAACTCACAGCTAAACGTATCTGCGCTTGAGGTCCCTTACTTTCCGCTGACGTATCTCCTGAAACTGAAAATAAAGATTATAAATATAATCAATTCTGAATCAAACTTACAAAATGACTTATAGTATTTAATTAAAATACTTTTAGTCGCCATAAAACAAAATTTCCCGCTTATGTGCTGCTGATTCAATGCGGATTAACCTCTATTCGCGAAAACATTAGAAAACGAAATTTAAATGTTATTCTGTACGGGCTTTACACTGTAGAACGAATACAGAATCAGGGTCATTGAGAGCCGGCTACTTTGGAGAATATTTTGACGTTGTAGGAATAAAGGGGTAGGATTACGAAAACAATTGCATTATAAGTAGGAATCTTTACCAAATATTCTTGCGTAAGGCGAGGTTAATTCTTGGGCAAGACGTGCATCACGCACTGAATTGGAAATGGTATAATGAAATTAATCTAAGTATGTATAACTTAAGTCAACTGTTGTTAGAATTGAACTGTACCCAGTACCGATTTCTGATTATTATTCTTGAAACATTCGCGTTAGTAACTTCCAGGCAACCTCCTAGTAGATGCTTTTATTCATAGTGCAATAAGGCGTTTATGTTCTGGGAATGTAAATGTTGAAGATGTTCGCAATTGTAATCACTACATAGTTTTGGCATAACGTCATATAAATATAATTTGCACTTCGGGTTTCGAACTTAACTTAAAAAGTTTTTTATGATATAAATTTACCTCATTTAAGCCGAAACTTAGGTTTCTTTCTTTGACGTATAGATATTATCGACAATGGAGAATTCTAGATAAACATTAAAGGAGTTCTAGTAACTTGTTACGAAAAATGCTTTTATTTAAACGTTTTAGTTAACATTATTAGACAGACGAGTTCAATTGAAATTATAAAATTTAAGTTATTAATTTATGCTTATAATTTTCAGTCGTACAGATTCCAAATGAGATAATTTTATCCGATATAACCGTAGTTCGTACAGAATTTGTAGTTATGATTGTTATCTCTACTATTCAGACATTTCATATATCTGTCTATAACTGTTCATTAATTATAATCATGAAACCGAATGATAAATCTACTTTTCGAACGACAGACATTATTTTACATGCAGCAAATCGTATCTTCAAATTTTTTTTATGTATTTTGAAAACCTATTTACATACAACACTACAAATTCCTAGAGTAGATTATTAACAATGGAACGAGTGTCATTAAAACATTTATGTTCACAGAACCACAATACTAATTTTATTCACAATAATAAATAAACAAGTAATATTACTAGTGGCTATGAAGATTCCTCAAACGTTTCAAAAGTTTTGGTTTGAAGTAAAAGGCACACGATTTATCCCACGGATATAGTAACATAGTCCTATCTTTACTTTTAATTTAAATATGAAATTTAGCTAAACTTAAAATATATAAATTTCGTTTATATTTAAAAGTGGTTATCTCATAGTAAAGTCAAAACATGGGAGAATGTGGAACATGGAGATGTTACGTTAGGTTAGATTAGGCGAACTTTAAAAACGTTTATTGGTAGAAATGGGGAAACACAGTTAGAAAGGAGCCAAAGAATTATTCTTGAAATTGAACCGTTTTAAGGGTCAATATATTCAACTTATGGCACCTACTTGTCTGCTGTTTGCATGACTGCATCATTTGTTTTTCTTCATCTGTTGGACTTACATGCGGATATTGGCAGCATTGCTACAAAAAATAGATATTTTGTCATTAAAGGAAATCTGGTTACTTACAAGGATTATGAAATCTGGGTAACGTTACCAGGCTGGCATAAGTTCTAAAAATGACTGTTATTTTACGTGTAGATATTTAGAATAATTGCATCTGTTTTTCAAACGCTGAGTAATTTTGTGGTTTATATAGACCCCCAGTTTTGTGATAGTTAAGTACAAAAGACCACAGTAATGTGGGAGTGACAAGGATAAATAAGGAATTTTGGTAGGGAATTTCTTGAAAAATGTATACTTGGAAAAATGAGGAATTTGGATAGCATTGTAGTGGATTTGAGGCAATCGGATCTTGAGGATTGGAGGTAGACACTAGTGGTTGGATACCGTATCATGGTTCGGTCTTTTGTTTTTATTGATATTTAAACCGCAGGTCCTTTTGTCAGGAACTCAAGTAAAATATGCTACCCGAACTTATTTGGTACAGTGATTACCGCCTGCATATTTTAACGCAAAGCGTATTAAATTGTCAGTTGCAAATAAAAGAAAGTAATGTGCATCGGAACGTAAATCTATGTTAACTGAAGAAATAACCATTTTCTTTTCAAATATATAATTTAAGGGAATTTCGTACCAATTGTTTACATGAACAAAACGGTTGTGAACATTGAAGATGGCTGACTTCTGGGTGTAGTTCGGTAGAAGTTTACCATTTCCACGAGCTTAGCTTACTCATTACCCTGATGATGGAGGCAGCAAGGACCTCTGAAACGTCGATAAACTTCTACCAGACTACACGGCGCAACAACCCAGGAGACAGCCATCTTCAGACTCACCGCTGTAAAAACTTCAAATCCTGATTATGAGAATTAATAACTAGACTCTCTCTGTTTAGTATAATATTTAAATTTATCTACAAATATTTCATTTATTAACACTCTTGAGATAAATAACAAATCCTAATAAGCTGACATACCACAATACGAGGAGAATTCTTATTCCCCTCAGCAGACCGAGTGAATCTGAAACTGTTGTGTTGGTGGTCATTCATTCCTATAATATAATCCGATGCTTCGTTAAAGTCTTGCTGGGAGAATAGTTTCAAGTCTGAAAAGATGTAAGCATTCAAGTTAGGGTAAATATAATTTCTCTCATCTCTTAGTGTCCTAAGGAAGTGTTGTATAGTTTGGACAAAATCTAATTTTATGATAAAAAGAGTTAAGTGTATACATTTGAGGTATTCGCATGATTTCTTGCCGCCAGAACACAGACTATTACAGTTATGAATAGGCACTGTGTATTGAGCATTGCAGAACAAAATTAAAAAATGTACTTATGTCAAACTTACACATAATAATATACCATCTGACTCAATGCAGTCCTTATTGGAAAAGTAATAATCACTCGGACAATCAATAAATTGCCTGCCCTTAATGGGACTTGGTGTTTATTATGTTTTATTGTAAACTGACATAATATTACACCCTGAATTAAATTAGTCTACTCCAAACCATTACACAGAATACTTTAAGATTTCTTTTAATATAATTCTCACATCTTCATTGAGTGATATCCTACCACATGCATTTACAACAAAATATTGTTTATTTTTTCGTATTCATATCCCAGTTAACATAAGAATAATATATGGTGAATTCCATATTTTAGGAAGCTCCTTATTATGAAAGTTTATCCAAAATCACGTTAATCCAATCATCTTGAGCCAAAATATTATCAGTACTCTGTTATCACACGTCTTAAATTTATGTTCATCCTCTTAAAAGAGAAACTACGTTTTACGCCAATAAAAACTACAAGCGAAATTATAATGTTTTATATTTTACACTTTGCATTTTAAGGGAGCAGAGGTAAAGACCATTACTTCTGAATTTCATCGTAATTAATTAATGAAATTTTGATTTACTACAACAGTTTCCAGATATTTTAAAATTACCACGTTATTTACGAAAATCATTAGCTATGTTACGTAGAGTCCATCTCAAAAGTTCCTTCATTTTTGGAAGTGAGTTTCACACAGTAATAGAAATATAAAATCCATACGGATTTCGGTCAAAAAGTGTTTCTTTCCAAGGTAGATCCCAGCTAAGTGCTCCATCCAATAACCATTTCAACTGATACACCAAACTTCACTGTAGTCAATAATACAAATTTCTTTAGAAATGAACTTTGGACAGATCGAAGTATTTACTGTGTTCATCTTCAATGCTGGAAAATCTTTATTAGTCCCGCAAGTCTGTCAGGAAGGTTTACAGGCAACAGGCATCGAGTTCTCTTGGAGAAAGTGTTATCTGGTCTACCATAAAATGTGCCACTAGCGGCCAGAAAATGCACGTGATTTATGTATGGTGATACGCCACCAAATATTAGCCCTTTTGCGCTAAATGTCTTAAAATATTTTCGGAAATTGTTGCTTATTACCAGCTCATTGGAAAGGGGTTTTTTCAACCAATATATCGCTTCTGAATTATATATTTCCATTTTAGAATTAACTGCGAATTTTTACAATTATCCTGTTTTGAACTTATGATCATACACACGCTTCTAGTGAATTTGTCGTATGGAAATTTGTAGAGAAACGACAAATATAATATATCAAATCTAAAACTTCTTGACGATGGTGAAGAGTCAATTGAATAAAAATTTACTTGGATATTATCCATCGTCTACTAAATATAAAACGTAAAACGACGTTTCGGAGATGGGACTCTATCTCCGTCTTCAGGTTCCTGCAGGGATTAGCTCTATCTAGTGGGCCCAACTGTGTAGGAACCTGAAGACGGAGATAGAGTCCCATCTCCGAAACGTCGTTTTACGTTTTATATTTACTAGACGATGGATAATATCCAAGTAAATTTTTATTCAATTGACAAATATAATAGTTTGATAACGCAGTGAAATAGGAAAGAAATTTCGGTGATGAAGAAACCAAAATCGCGCTAAATCATATCTCAAAATATCTCAGACAAAGTTTGTTTTTCTGAGGCTCCTTCAGCTTCAGGATCTGTGAAATAATGTAGATACTTACATGAGTTATGATCATCTACTGTAAAACTAAGAACGGAGGCAGAAGTGATGACCAGGAAGGTAAACGCAGTTGAAGAATACATGTTGATTTCTGTTGCAAATTCATGGTCTCCTGAACATATTTATACCAACAAGCCACGTGTAGGTTTGAAACCTATACATTAATTATTCATTTTATTCTATAATTGTAACTGGACCTTAGTGTCGAAACGCTAGGGAAGAACACTTATCGCCACCGACAATCTCTCATGGCCATGCATTCATTCCATAAATCCTCATTTTAACTCTCTGAGTACTGGAATTTGTTCTAAATCGGAATTTTTGAAGGGGCCAGTAGCGATACTTGATTTTTTAATTTTTTTAGACATATGCCGAGAAGTAGAGATAAATTTTGCAGCTGAATATATAGGTCGTCCCTCGCCTCGGCATTGTATGATGTCCATTTCCAATAAGCCTGAACAGGCATACATTAGACTAGAATACGCGGTTGACAACGATTTCCTGGTTGAAGCCGCCAATGATGCATTTTATATAATTGGTTCTCTGTGTTCTAATGTATGGAGTGCCATTGGACCATGAAAGTAAGATATTATATTGTTTGTTATCCAAAGTGTTAGCCAGGCTAACAGGGAGAACATGAACACTCCCGACCATAGTATGAACAAAACAAGCTGCTTGTTACAAGCTGCATAATAGACAAATACAAATTATTCTACGGAGATTTAAAAGAAATATAAGTTAACTTAAGCTAGACAGACGTAATCTGATCTAAACTGACGTAACTACTCCTAAGCTCAACCAACCTAACTTGCCTAACAGAATCTAACTAAAATAAATATCTAACAATGCATCACATAACTTTCCTAATCGAAAATAAACACAGTTAACTAAGCATAAATTAAATTACCCTCTCCTAACCTGACAACCTAACCTAACCTAACCTAACCTAACCTAACCTAACCTAACCTAACCTAACCTAACCTAACCTAACCTAACCTAACCTAACCTAACCTAACCTAACCTAACCTAACCTAACCTAACCTAACCTAACCTAACCTAACCTAACCTAACCTAACCTAACCTAACCTAACCTAACCTAACCTAACCTAACCTAACCTAACCTAACCTAACCTAACCTAACCTAACCTAACCTAACCTAACCTAACCTAACCTAACCTAACCTAACCTAACCTAACCTAACCTAACCTAACCTAACCTAACCTAACCTAACCTAACCTAACCTAACGTATCCTAACCTAACCTAACCTATCCTATCCTAATCTCTTGAAATTTAACCTGACTTCACACAGCGTAGTCTGAAATAACCCAAACCACATACTGAGATTTTCATAATTTTAAATTTTTTATGACTTCAAAAATTTTAAAACTCATAATTCCACAACATTTAAAGGTTTAAATATTTCTAAAACTTCTAAATTTTCAAATTTGTAAACATCCCTATTTTTAAAATTTTAAATTTTTTTGAAATTTCAAAATCCATAATCAAAAGTTGTCATATTACAAAATTTAAAAAAATTAAATGCCTTTGTCCAAAATGCTATGCAACAGGCAATTCTCCGAGATTTTGTCAGATAGTTAAAACTAATACAAAAATTATTTCTCACCTTGCACGGGCACAACATACCCGTGTTAGGTGAGAAATAATTTTTTTATTAACTTTTGGAACCGCACCATTCTTTTGTGTATACCCTATAATTATTAACTTCGTAAATCCTCTACTGACTTTATTATATGTATATTTCTGCTTATTAGCTTCGAAGCTTTAATAAGCCTCTGTCATTTAAAATTCTTTTACGAATACCAATGCCAATAAACTATATCGCATCCAGCTAAAGTCAGCAGCCCCTATTGCAATCATTTATTAACCTGTAATTATCCGGATGTTATCGAGTGTTTAAAACTCCATGTCTCACGTAACAGGATGTATCAACTTGATAAACTGTTCCATATTCAGGTTTGTCTCGGTTTTAAATTCTGTCATTCCCGTTTCAAAAGTGGTGTTCTTCAATTCCCTGCTGTCTCATTTAATAATAACTATAGTACTTACAATTTCAACGAATTTAATTTGTTTATTTTTCCTTCATAATCTCTTAACGCCGTCACGGTGGTCTAGCGGTTATAACGCTGGCATTGTAATCTTGGGGTCTCGGGTTCGATTCTCGGCGGTACCCGAATTTATTACTTGTGTTGGGCAAGGCCGTGCTCTAGGCAACACGGAGTTTTCCTCCGGTTTCTCCGTGGCATCCCAACAATTACTCCATTCACACACAGAAGAAGGCAATGGCAAACCACTTCTGGATCATCTGCCAAGAACGTATATGAACAGGTCCCAGTCCGAGAAAAGGATGGATAAGTCGGTACGTAAATAAATGAAGACTAAAATTAATTTAACTGAATTATAAATAGGTTACGAGGGTGTGAACTAGATCCATTTTGACTCTGATCAGGTATTATTAGTCGTCTCCAGCCATTGGTGGAAATATTTCGTCTTCTTTAACGAAGTGATATTTATAATTAATGTAAAAGTGAAACGTGTATATATAAAATGCAACTTAACAATAATTACATACTGCGATACAAAAGTAAAATAAGACGGAGGTCCACGAACGTGAAATAGACTCCTAACCTTAAACGTCACACTCCAGGCAAGGCCACCATTATTGGTAGGCCGCTGCTCACGCCAAATGCGCAGGTGAGAAAATCGTGAACTAACGAGCAGAACGTGCGTCCTTAGTTCCTTTTACCGACATTGCTTCTCGACGAAGTAGTCTACTGCCGTTCGTGAAATATTTATCAATGCGTTTCCTGAAAAGGTAGTACCTCATGAAAAAATGGTACTCCGAATGGAACCAAAATTTTGGAACACGGAAAATTTTGTCCGTGACAATTGCTTACAGAGCTAAAAAAACAAATTACGATCGTAAAGATTTCAAGCAATGCAACAGCTGCGATAAGTAGATAGCTGCAGGAATTTAATATTGATATTATTTTGGTCGTTTTGTGGTTGAACGTGTTCATGTGTAGTAGTATTTAGGGTTTTGTCTTACATGTAAAACACTGTATTAACTTCTCAAGACGAAATCTGCTAATTATATTTAGACTCTTAAATTGATATTTGTTTGTAACGCACGAAATACTGACTATTACTCACAACATCGTACGGGTACTATGAAAATAAATCATAAAATATAGCCTAAATTTCACGATAACATGAATTTCGGAAATGATTAATAGCAATGCATTATATTATTTTATTCGGATATAATGAGTTTAATGGTGCCACACGACACACTGAATTAAGATTCATAGGAATATGGTGACTACAGTGTAACGTTTTTGTAAATGAATGTTTTACTCCTGTACGCCTATACAATATCGTATGTTACATATTTACGTAATTTTTGTGCATGTATCTTTATTCATATTTTTGAATACAAATTCTAATATACAAATACATTATCTGATTCAAACGTGACCTGAACATCATTTCGAATATACCGGAACTTAATATAAAAAAACAAAATAGGAAGTAATCTCGTGAATGTTAGTCATACCCTTGCTCGTTTTTATACCCGCAACTATTGACCGGTTTTTACCAAATTTCATATCATGGGGGTGAGCGGGGGTTTACCCAATGTTTTATCAAATGAGCTTCAGCAAGCAACTTCAGAAAGAAGCATTCTGTCGGAATTTTTTTTTTGAATAAATTCGTGCAGTCTCTACTCTACGCTTCTCATCTTCGTATTTTATTCAGGTCTTTCTTAATATTATTTTCAATCTCTGCCTAGGTTCGACCTTCAGATTTTTGTTGTAAATATTCTATGCGCATTTCATCTCTTCTACACGTGCTGCGTGATCCACCCATCGCATCCTTCTTAAGTGTTTAGACCCCCTTTTCACAACTGTAACGCTGACTGAAATTTTCCTCTGATTCTCTTCTATGTGACAAAGATTTGTATCATTTACCACACCACTGCGGTGCCATCTGGTAGTATATAATATACTTGTGATAGTAGAAACTTTACAAATTTTCTTATAAATAAGATATAAATATTGCGTCCACTTCTGTGTCTATAAGACAGTTTCCGGAAATGTTTCAATTTTCGAGGCACGTTGTTTCCTGTGTGACAGTGTTCGCTGGACCTTGTCCGTCAGCAGATTTCAAGCTGTTAGTTACAGACTAGACAGATGTAAAAAATTATCCCCTCTTAGAGTTGTCCTTCAATTGAAGGTCGAATATAATAGAAACAAGATATATCTGAATACGCAATTTAATAAATAATTGTTATGTAGGTACTCTTAACGTGAATTAACACAATGATAGTTTTGCATAATTTTGTTATTCGATATTATTTAATGTGCTGAAGATAATTTCATTTGTACCATGTACTTTAACACTTGTTAAACATCGTAAGGTTCTTTTTAAGACAAAGAAAAGTCAGTTTAAATGTGATAACAAAATCGAAGTCTGTGTTTTAATATGAAGTGTAAGTTTGAACATCAGAATTAAACCTGAAATTAAAGAAGAATTTTAAATAGAATAAATAAATAGTTTTAAAATATATTAAAATTGTCCGTCAATCACAATAAAGTAATATAAGATAATTAAATGGTTAAAATATTATCCTTTGTTCCGTATCGAGTACTCGATTTTCATATGGAACATTCTCGACATGTTTCGGCTTTCATAGAGCCGTCATCAGGTGTATGTTATAAACTCTTAATTCAATTATTAATTTTTAATTTTCGTATCATTTCTTCATTTTTCACATTGTATCAACATTTGTTGTTGTATTATATAACATTGATGTAATCGTATTGTCGGAGTGATGTTAATGCTGCGTATATTGGTCTGTGAATTAAAGGATTCAAACCATTAATGAAATATCTTATAGAATAGATAAGAATAACAGTGTGTTAATAATAGTTATTAGGTTAACCCTCGTATGCATCAGGTCTCGGTACAACATACGTGAAACCTCAAAGAGAAAAGCTGGTATATTTATATATTGGATGAAAATAAGACAATCATTAAAATAATACTGAAACGTATCGTAGAATATGACAAAAAACTGTTACACATAACAACTATATATAATTTTCTGTAACGTTAAAAACCGCAAAGTTTGTTAATGCATCCTGATATTGAGCAAATACCTTGAAAGAATTTCATGTACTTTACTTTTACTCATACTATAGAGTACAGTTTCCAGAATATTTACAAACATGATTGGAAATAAATCTTAAAAACGTGACCGAATCGATTACCAGAGCAGATGCATGCATTTATTTCGCATTAACCCAGAACACAGATCGAGATAATGAGTGACTGAAGGCGGATATAATATGACGGACACATCTTTTTGGATGTAAATTATGATTTTTAAATCGTTAAAACCTAAAACAAACACACTTTAATTCTCTGAGTTGTCGAGAACTTACGGCCATCTGTGGGATCTGACTGTCTTCACCGTGGTCACAAATTCCTGCCACTTTACGGCAGTCTGAGCCATTTGAAACCAATCTACAATCTTACGCTCTGTTCACTTTGGATTAATTTTAATATTCTCATATTTATTCCGACGCCCTCAAGTCATTTCAATCTCTCAGGTATTTTAGTATTTTTTATAAGCATTTTTCATAGTTCCCGTGCGTGCTACACGTTCCAACCGTCTAATTCTCCACCAAATAATATTACAGTGATCTAATAGCGGGTGAAGTGTAAAAATTATAAAACTCATGATTACGAGGTGCGATCGAAAAGTTTCTAGACTGCGCCTATAAAAACCCGTACACTTATCTCAGGTATTAAATTCATCCATCACCCTCGAAGTAGTTCCCCTGGGAGTGAACACAACGATCCCAGCGCCGCTGCCAAGCCTGGAGGCATCCCTGGAAATCTTTCTTCGTCAGCCTGTCAAGCACCATCTGTGATTCTGCCTGAATCTCTTCTATCGTCTCAAATCTCCTTCCCTTTAGCTGAATTTTCATCTTTGGGAAGAGGAAGAAGTCACACGGAGCTTAGAAAGGATGTTGGGATCGGTTCTTGCAAGATCTTTGAGCTCCTGACAAACGAGAAGTCGATTCTGCTTCTGGTCCTCAGACAGGATGCGTCGCATGTGGAGTTCTTCCTTTAGAATCAGCTGACAGGTCCCATAGCCTATCCCAACAATGTCGCACAAGTCGTTGATGGTACGACGTCGATCTTCGTGAATGGCCTGCCGAATCTTCGTAACATTTTCGGGCGTTGTGCTCGAAGATGGTCGTCCAGAACGCTCGTCATCATCGACAGAGGTTCGGCCATTTTTAAAACGTGAATGCCACACAGAAGTTTGTGCACGACCCATTGCGGACTCCCCAAATGCTTGCTTTAGCATTTCATAGGTTTCCGTAGCCATTTTGGCGAGTCTTTGGCAAAATTTGATGCACACGCCATTCCGAAATCGCAGGAGGGTCGGTGTAATGCACTACCTAAACGCCCGTAACTAAGAAACAAATGCTAATTCGATGATGCCGGCTGGCACACTGATTCACTATGAATGTAGGCCGCACCCCCTAGCGGCAGAACCTCGTACTACATCCGGTTCGCCCTCTATTGACACAGTCTTGAAACTTTCCGATCGCACCTCGTATTCAGTGTCCTCCAGCAAATTTTCCTTCTCTCCTCTTCCGTAGGTCTGAACATTCTACTCAGCACCTTGTTAATGCAGAAGATTTTTAAAAATACTATTTAGTTACGACTATTTTGATTACTTTTATATATTTCCTACGTCTGATATGCATTGACGGTGAAATAATTCTATAAATTGCATCATGGGAAACATTACCTGCATCACAATGTGTTTACATTAATTAAAAAATATTCATTAATTTAACAAGATCGTATATAAGTAAGAAAAAGTGAATTAGATTATACTTAATTGATTCTCTCGTGTTCAAATTAATATACTTTAATTACATCTTTAACATGTATTATAACGGGATATAATGTTGGGCATTAGGAAGATGTCAATGAATCAAGTTTTCAATGGGAAAAGCTAGTAGGGCTAGGAAGAGTTTGTTTCGCCCAACTTAAGTAGGTTCGGTTAGGGACAAGGAAGGCATATTTAAAATATAAGTATCAAGACAGCGATACACACACACACACACGAAAAGTGGGTTTTAAGTGACAGAGATCAACATTGTTTATCGTTTATTCAGTAGCAAGTACATTTAAATGAAATGTCCTCTGTGCTCATTGATATGCAATACAGCACAGACTTAGGAAGTTTTAAGTTTGAGTGTCTTTGTTGTTTCATTAAAATGAAACATTTCAATTTTTCCTCCGTCTTCCTTAATCCTCATTGTACATCCTCTCTACTTCATCCCGAATGAAATTGCACAATTTACCTTTAACAAAAAGAAAGTAATATAAACAAATGAATGAAAAAAAATTCATACGTTAATATTTTATCAAAGGCCTGTTTCAGAAGCTATTAGCTTCAGCTAATCAAGAAACACATCATTTTTCATACAACACAAAGCTTCATTGCTGTTACCACAATATATTCTA
Source organism: Zootermopsis nevadensis (assembly GCF_977971745.1). Lineage (NCBI taxonomy): Eukaryota > Metazoa > Arthropoda > Insecta > Blattodea > Termopsidae > Zootermopsis > Zootermopsis nevadensis. The sequence goes on along the minus strand of NW_028259153.1, from coordinate 3,858,684 downwards.
CAGATGAATCCAGTTCGAACCTCCAAATGATTTCCATAAATTATATTTTAATATTATTATCCCATCTATGCGTAAATCTTTCAAATCGTCTCTTACGTATATATTATATTAAATTGTCCAACACTTTATCTAAATATTCTGATTATATGTGGGCAGAAATATAATTACATTCTTTTACGACATTAAACCAGTTTTAATGCTCTAAAATGTAGGATCGCATTTGATATTCAATTTGAGAATCCCATGAATATACTGAGGTATATTATTGATAATAAGTTTTTTAATTATTTAGCTTCCTTAATACAGGCCGGTACAAATGCTAATCTGTTATTTAAAGTTTAATGGATTTTTACTATTTTCAATGAATCCAGTTTGTATCAATTCTAACGCAAATATATTTTTTGGCGATTAATATTTAACAGAAAATATTCACTGCAAAGCACGGCATTCTACTGCTAGCTTTCATTACATCCAGAGATTGTCTATTTTAATTACAGGGGATATTGAAGCTACTTACTGTTTATTTGGTGTTCTGGGGGACAGTTCTGAAAACAAATAATGATTTAAGTGAGTGTCCAAATAATTTTCATCCTGCTGTGAATTACGGTGTTGCGGAAGGCAATGTTGTCTTCTACGGCCTTGTAACTACCAGTGAGGAACCAAGTCTGAACTAATGATTTCGCTAAAATCTTGTTTAGGTTTGAAAGTAACTGATGTACGTACCAGTTCGATCTTTATCCAAAAACAGCGAATAAGTCTAATGGCTGCGGGGTTACACTCTCCGGGGTTAGCGGCTGGAAAAATAAGTACACAAAACAAATAAATATATTCCAAGTCGAATAAAAACGCAAGATTACATTTATTAAATTTAACCAAGACAAGAATTTAAGATGTCGTAGGATAACGACTGTTATATGACATTCTCAAGGTTTACATGCGTCATGTTTGTGTTTTTGATTAAAATATATAATAAAATACAGGTCAATACACAAAACTTTATTAGGATGTTAAAAATTTAAAATTTAAATGTTAAAATTTTAAATTTTAAATTTGTGCTATTCATTTCAATAAGGATGTTACATTTGAGCGCTTTCATTCATTTTCCACATGTTTCGATGTAATACATCATCTTCAGGTGTTGTTGTTTAAAACTATTTTATATTTCAATGCATTATGAATTATTGAAAGGCATGCATTGAAATATAAAATAGTCTTAAACAACAACACCTGAAGATGATGTATTACATCGAAACATGTTGTGGAAAATGAATGAAAGCGCTCAAATGTAACATCCTTATTGAGATGAATAGCGCAAATTTAAAATTTAAAATTTTAACATTTAAATTTTAAATTTTTAACATCCTAATAAAGTTTTGTGTATTGACCTGTATTTTATTATATATTTTAATATGACATTCTGTTATACCACAAAGCGCATGCAATTAATATTAAAGGAAAAATATATTTCAGAATACAAATAATTTTTATTACTTACTTATATCATGTTTATATTAGAAGTCTATGATAGTGATTTTCATCAGGGTTTCTGTGATCCTATTTTAAATATGGTTGTAGCTAGGCTAGGTAGACTTACAGAAATCTGTGAAAAAGTTTGAACGTATTCAATAGATATCAATAATTTCATCAACATTTATAGCAGGAAGTGAAATTATTCCTCTATCTTGGTACTAATATACATTCCTGATAATTTACCCAATCGTTGCGCGGCTTCTGTCATAAGAAGCGGAAAAGATTTCACTTTGCCTTTGCTCCAAATTTACTCACTATAAAAGAATAAATTTGTTCGATTTCTTCCACGAATTTATCGAATGATAAATGTGGCAGACAAGATACGAAACCCAGTACAGTTATAACGTAATAAGCATTGTAATTTTCCTTATGTTATTAATTACTTGTTCGAAGTACGACACAATGAACCTCAAAGTGGCCAAATGTGAAAGCGCTTCTATTTTTTTAGAAAATTAATTTGCTCTTTCCTTTATTTAACGATGCTTCATCAACTTTATAAGTTATAAAATGTCGAGCGAAAAGAAGAATATATAAATAATACAACAGAAGATTTTTGATAAAAGTGACCTTAGGCTTTTTAAAAGTATGAAATATTTCAGGAGAATTACTGAAACCCATAGTCTGCCTCGAGAAACTCCGAATATAAAGAAGGAACGATTTTCTTTAATGATGTAAAAAGATTTTGTGCGAAGATGGTTGTCTTCTGGGTTGTTGAACCTGATGATGGAGGCAGTATGACCTCTGAAACGTTGGTTAACATCGACCAGACTACACGGCGCAACAAACCAGAAGACAGAAATCTTCATACTCTGATGACGGAGGCAGTATGATCTCTGAAACGTTGGTTAACATCGACCAGACTACACGGCACAACAACCCAGAAGACAGAAGTCTTGAGACTCAGCTTCATAAAAACCTCAAATCCTACAGAGATTCAACGCAGTTTGTGTTTCCGTAAAATGTAAATGTAAAATATTAAAAGGGCCGTGACTCTCACCTGCTGTTTGTGCTTTCCAATCGGCGATGCACTTCGTTACCGCCTGCCCTGCGAGTTCCTGCTTCCAGTCCTCTGTGAACTGCTGCTCTATCTGCAGCTTCATGGCCTCCTCGTTGGGATTTCCTGCGTCATCTACCTGTGAAAAACCTAACGTTCTCACTGATTTCGCCTGGGCATACCAGCCTCTTTTATTCTGAAAATGCCTGGTAACGATAACTGTTGCAAGAATCATTTCACCTTAACATTCAATGTGTTATGAATAAATATAATTCAACTTCTTACAAATACAGACAGAATGAAAAGGGCTGCCACTTTCAGAGACAACTTTGCAAAAAAATGGGGTTTTACCGGCACATAAACGATTCTGCAGTTGAGCAAACATACATTGAATTATTCAAGGTCTGCACTCGATATAATGTGGAGATGATTGTCTTCTGAGTTGTGATGGTAGCAGAGAACACTTCTGATAGGTCCATAAACCTCTAGCAGTCTACACGGCGCTACTACTAACCTGAAACCTCACCAATATAATCAGACTGCAAAAATCCTTTGATTGATTGCCGTGGCTCCACATTATAATACGTCTTCTTTGTACCAAATATTAAAACGTGCGTTATCCTCTCGACAACGAAACAGTGGATTTAAGAAACTGAATACATTATAGACGCGCTCTCAGATTCTACCTGACCGATGTTTGTGTTACGCAAAATATAACGTCTTACAGACTGGGTGTTTTTATTTATTTAGTGTTCTGTCTGACGACAGGTCCATATGAACAGGATCCTTCCATCCTTTTCTCGGACTGGGACCTGTTCATATACGTTCTTGGCAGATGATCCAGAAGTGGTTTGCCATTGCCTTCTTCTGTGTGTGAATGGAGTAATTATTGGGATGCCACGGAGGAAAACTCCGTGTTGCCTAGACCACGGCCTTGCCCAACACAAGTTATAAATTCGGGCACCGCCTGGAATCGAACCCGAGACCCCAGGATTACAAGGCCAGCGTTCTAACCTCTAGACCACTGTGGCCATCATTTATTTATTTAGTGTTCTGTCTGACGACAGGTCCATATGAACAGGATCCTTCCATCCTTTTCTCGGACTGGGACCTGTTCATATACGTTCTTGGCAGATGATCCAGAAGTGGTTTGCCATTGCCTTCTTCTGTGTGTGAATGGAGTAATTGTTGGGATGCCACGGAGGAAAACTCCGTGTTGCCTAGACCACGGTCTTGCCCAACACAAGTTATAAATTCGGGCACCGCCGGGAACCGAACCCGAGACCCCAGGATTACAAAGCCTCGGCACAAACGCTGGTTCTGATGTAGGCAATTTGTTGTTGTGTGGAACTGACAGGTGGAGATGGTATAAGTATTTTGTATAGACAGGCGGTTTAATTTACCCAGGTATCTTCCTTAGTTAATGGCTTAGTAAAGGGGAGGTGTGTGGTACTATTAGTCTGGAAAGTTGCAGTATTAATCTCTTCAGTGTGATTTATGATGCGGGCATCAATAAAGCGTACGCTTAAGTGGACTCGAGGCGTGTGAGTATTCAACAGGATTGTCTATGTTATTATTCCTCTTTGTATTTAAGAACAGCCAATTTACTTTTGTAACGGTGATTCGTTGTGATTTATTTGTGGTTGGAACTGAAATTATAAATATTATTCGAATTACAGTAGTGGTTTAAGTGGCTATTTGAGTTTTATTTTGTGCAAGTTTTCGAGAAGAAAATTGTTTTCTCGACATTATATATCGTCCAAGATATCCTATCCGGAGATAGCAATTAGCTCAATCGATTGGACAAAACAGAATAGGTTCTACCTGAAGACGGAGATAGAATCCCATCTCCGAAATGTTGTGGTTTGTATTGATTTTATTTAATCTTGGAAGGTGGATTTTGTCAAAAAAAAAACAATTTGCGACAACAACGCACCATAGGCTCAAACTTTCAAGTCTTCGAGAGTTTAATGATTCTGTTGTAACAAAATCTAAATTACTTCGCTAGCAAATGAATTCGTGTCGTATACGAACTGGACTACAAATCTTAGAAATTAATTTTCTTTTAAAGATATCGCTTTGGTGTATATATCTCGTTCCACAGCAGATATTAAAATAATAATTCTGTTCAAAATTATGGAATTTGTTTAGTGAGACGATATGAATACTGGTCCTTTGTTGTAATATCACCCAGGACGACTATATACTTTCTGAGTGTGACACCCTCCATTAGCAAGGCAATGACTCACACGCACTAACATTAACAAGACTACAGTGTTAGAAATTGCTTGTTACTAATGTACGCGTATCTGCACTCTCTTGTTTTCCGGTTTGAAACTCGACACAGACCAGCTATGTTTATTCCCACAACAAATGCAGCACACCAAAAGTTTACAGAGGATTTCTAATCGGAGAGCAGAAACCATTTCACACTAACTGCTTAAAAGCATGTACAACAGAGCGAATTAATAATAAACGTGTGGAGTCTAGTTCGCATCCTCCGGCCCAAATAGAGCTGTTTACCGCACCACCTTTGCACCCCTTAAATAGAAATAATAGGTCTGTAACGACAATTTATCCCAACACAGTTTTCTTTGCCGGGTGAGGAGGCTTGCGTGCTCAAATGACCCTTAGGGCTATGCCGGCCGGAGCTTCGGCTCACGGTAGGGTCACCCAAGCCGGATAGGTCTAAGGAGATGCGCTAGACTAAGAGTGATAACCTGGTCCTCCAGGTTGGGGGTTGGGCGTAAGGCTAACAACCTTTCACCTTTAAAAAAAAGATGTGTTACGAAAAAATCAACCAAGCCTCGGATCAGGACGGACTCTTTGGCACGACCACGGCAATTGAAAAAGGACATGAGATTTGGTACTTGGAACATTAGGAGCCTCTATAGGGCTGATGCACTGAAATCAGTGAGCATGGAATTAGAGAGTTATAAGTTAGACTTAGTGGCAGTGCAGGAAATGCGATGGGAGGGGGAGGGCACGATCTCAGTGGACAGTTTTACATTTTTCTATGGAAAGGGCAATGAGAATCATCAGTTAGGGACGGTTTTTTTTGTTCATAGCAGAATTAGGGCAGCAGTTAAGAGAGTAGAATTTGTTAGTGACAGGTTGTCTTACGTAATTTTGGAAGGACGTTGGGGGACATCAATGTCCTTAATGTTCATGCCCCAACTGAGGACAAAAGCGATGATATCAAGGATAGCCTTTATGAAGAATTGGAATCAGTATTTGATACATTTGGCAAGTATCACATGAAAATTCTTCTAGGAGATTTCAATGCAAAAATTGGGAGGGAGAATATCTTCAAACCCACAAGAGGCAGCGAGAGTATCCATGCACTTAGTAATGATAACGGTGTTAGAGCAGTAACCTTTGCTACGTCAAAAGATTTAATTGTAAAAAGTACAAAATTTCCACACCGTGATGTTCATAAATACACTTGGACTTCTCCAGATGGCAGAACACACAATCAAATAGATCATGTTTTAGTAGATAATAGAAGGCAGACAAATTTAATTGAAGTGAGGTCTTTCAGAGGAGCAGATTGCGACACTGATCATTATCTGGTGGTAGCAAAAGTGAGGGAGCGGCTTTCAGTAAGTAGACGAACTAAGCAAAATTTCGCCACAGAAAGATTTTATTTGAAAAAATTAAGTGAGGGAGAGGCGAAGGAACAATATCAAGTTGAAATTTCGAATAGGTTTCAAATTTTAGAAACAAATGAGGATAATGAAAGTGCGGACATCGACAGGGGGTGGGAAAATGTCAGAAACTGCATCAAAATTTCAGCAAAAGAGAAACTAGGATACTACAGGAGAAAGCAAAATAAACCGTGGTTTGATGAAGAATGTTCAAAATTAATAGATCGAAGGAAGCAAACAAAATTTCAATGGTTGCAGAACCCAAACAAAACAAATGCGGATAATCTATGTAACGTGAGACGTGAGGCTAGTAGAACCTTTAGGAATATGAAAAGGGAATACCTGAAGGGCAAAATTGCTGAACTTGAGACAAATAATAAGGAAAAAAACATCAGAGACCTGTACAGAGGCATTCATAACTTTAAGAAAGGATATCAACCCCAGACTAATTTGGTAAAGGATGATAGTGGCAATTTGCTTGCAGATCCAATAAAAATTGTGAATAGGTGGAAAAATATCTTTAGCGAGCTCTTAAATGTTCATGATACTGGTGATATTAGACAGATTAAAATGCATACAGCCGAACTGTTAGTGACAGAACCTACTTTAGATGAAGCTGAACTAGCCATTGGGAAGTTGAAAAGTTATAAATCTCCAGGAATTGATCAGATTCCAGCAGAGTTAATTAAAGCAGGTGGCAAAGGGTTGCATGTGAGGATCCATAAGCTTATTCATTTTATTTGGGATAAGGAAGAGATGCCACAACAATGGAAGGAATCCATAATTATTCCTATTCTCAAGAAGGGGGACAAGACTGAGTGTGTTAATTAGCGAGGAATTTCTCTGCTATCAACATCATACAAAATTCTATCAAACATTCTCTTGGCAAGATTAACCCCATATGCGAATGAAATTATTGGGGATCATCAGTGTGGGTTCAGACGAAACAGATCAACGATTGATCAGATCTTTTGCATTCGTCAGATACTAGAGAAAAAATGGGAGTTCGGTGGGACCATACATCATTAATTTATAGATTTCAAAAAAGCCTATGACTCTGTGAAGAGAGAAGTGTTATATAATATTCTTATTGAATTTGGTATACCAAAGAAGCTGGTGAGTCTAATAAAAATGTGCGTAAATGAAACCTGTAGCAAAATTCGAGTAGGTAAATATGTATCTGAGTCATTCTTTGTTAAGAACCGTCTAAAACAAGGAGATGCTTTGTCTTCCTTGCTCTTTAACTTTGCACTAGAATATGCCATCATGAAAGTCCAAGATAGGCAGGAGGGTTTGCAATTGAACGGGACACATCAGCTATTGGCATATGCTGATGATGTTAATTTATTGGGGGATGATATAAATACAATACAGAGGAACGTAGAAGTTTTACTAGAGGCTAGTAGACAATTGGGGCTAGAAGTAAATTCAGAAAAAACTAAGTACATGTTAGTATCTCGTCATCAGCAGACAGGCGGGCAAAATTATCTTAGGGTGGCTAATAAGTCCTTTGAAAGGGTTACAAAGTTCAAATATCAGGGAACAACAATAACAAATGAAAATGACACTCATGAGGAAGTTTGGAGGAGATTAAATTCTGGAAATGCTTGCTACTTCTCAGTTCAAAATATTTTGTCTTCCCGTCTGATTTCTAAGAACCTGAAAATTAAAGTTTACAAAACAATAATCTTGCCTGTTGTTTTGTATGGGTGCGAAACATGGTCTCGCACTCAGAGGGAGGAACACAGATTGCAGGTGTTGAGGAGGATATTTGGGCCTAGGAGAGAAGACGATGGGGCATGTAGAAAAGTGCATAATGAGCTTAAAAATCTGTACTCCTCCCCCAGTATTGTCAGGGTGATTAAATCGAAAAGAATGAGATGGGCGGGTCATGTAGCGCGCATGGATGGGGCCAGAGGTGTGCACCGGGTACTGGTTGTGAAACCTGAAGGGAAGAGACCTCTGGAGAGACCTAGACGTAGATGGGAGGATAAAGTCAGGCGAGATCTATGGGAGATAGAAGTTGAGGGATACTGGATTTTGTTGGCACACGACAGGGTCCGGTGGAGGGCTTTGGTTAATTCGGTGATGAAACTTCGTGTTCGGTAAGCCATCTAGTTAGTTAGTTAGGGGTACGTACACTGTGAGCACAAATTATCTGCATGTTCTTAAATATTTACGTAACAAAGGTTAACACTGTATAAGAATGGAACTTACACCATTAGAAGCTAAGTTTCGAAAGATTTTGGAACAAATTGAGGGTGGGGGTTGGGGGAGAATGGCTACTCAAACCCAGAAGTCGAATTAAAATTGTATACAGTATATTTTTGTTGACTTCCTCCGTGCACCCTGTTGAGTAAAGGTCACGGATTTTGTGGAATGGAACCCGATCACACGGAAAGCTCCCTTGGGCTTAGTCGTCATTTGACTGCCATGCCAACAAACGCGCTTCTTAGTGGTCATTATTGGAGTCACGTCACTTCTCCAGCATGCTAAAAATCTACTTCGAAGTTCTCATTTTGATATTTTAGATTTTATTTCTATATTCCAATTAGTTTTATCAAATAAATGTCAGAAACTGTCAAGATTGTATGTGCAGTCAAAACCGAAGACGTAAGTAAATCAGATTTATCTGGTTGAAGACAAGGGCTAGATGTAGGCTCCTGTGAAAACGATAATGAAACTTAAATTCTCATAAATGACGGGGATTTTACAGAATGACCGAGCAACTGTCAGTTTTTCAATAAGGACTTTATTCATGGTTTTAGTTTGCGTCTTAAATATAATATTCATACAAACAAGATTATCATATCAGTGATATTTATTAAAATTACCACGTGTAACTATTCCGTTCCTTCGTAAGTACTTTACAATATATGTCTGTGAAATAACACTTATTTTGTCTCAACTAGTCCTAACCATTCGGAGTTTCTGTTTCTAGTACGTCACTGCACCACAACGAATAAATATTTGTTTTCAGCCCCTACATCCCAGGGCGCTTCCTGCTTCCAGAGTAGATACAGTAAAATGAGTCGTGGTCTTCTTATCTTAATGAAAATTTAAAGCCTTTTAAGGCTGTAGTAAATATATACAAATACACCGCATTTGTAACTATAACGAAATTGTTCAAACAACGCTGAATTTTGTGGCTAGTAAGTCCATTTTCGGGGTATGAATTTTTGAGAAATTAAAGTAATTAGTAGAGTGAATATGGTAATTACTTTTCACAAAACGCATGTAACTGAAATTTAAGTACTGAGTTATACACAAAAGTATGAAGGGAATGTAAGGAATTAGAACAGTTGTCCGCTCTCGTGTAGCGAGGACCAACTTCAAGGCTCATTTGGTCACTCGAAAAGAGTTAAAACTGGTCCAGGTAGAAGTCTAGTGAAACGGATCGTGGCTTTCTTGATAGTGAATGCCGTACAGTCTTGTAAATATTCACGGTTTTCTGAAGACGTAGCGATACGTTCCTTCAAAACGTTGAAACCTCTTACGAAAACGACACGGCGTCACAACCAAGAAGACCACAATCGACTCCTTCACAGCAGGTCCTTACATAATGTTAAACGATAAGAGAATTTCCACCCTCGATTCAATAGGATGGATTTTAAGGAACAAGTATACCGAAATGGCGAAGTACTTCAGTAATATTTCATTATTATCATCAACGTCTTCATTATCTTGCATAAAGCTGTTTTGTCAATTTTTCGAGAATTTCAAGTGTTTTCATTTTGCAGTCCCTCACATTTTTAAACCATTTGCTCGCAGAGAAACTTCTGGATTTGGATTTCATAAATCTTCCAACCTTTTGAAGTCCAGTACTACCTACACATAGCCACGGTGGTCTAGCGGTTAGAACGCTGGCCTTGTAATCCTGGGGTCTCGGGTTCGATTCCCGGCGGTGCCCGAATTCATAACTTGTGTTGGGCAAGGCCGTGGTCTAGGCAACACGGAGTTTTCCTCCGTGGCATCCCAACAATTACTCCATTCACACACAGAAGAAGGCAATGGCAAACCACTTCTGGATCATCTGCCAAGAACGTATATGAACAGGTCCCAGTCCGAGAAAAGGATGGAAGGATCCTGTTCATATGGACCTATCGTCAGACAGAACACTAAATAAAACTACCTACACATTCCACTCAATTTAACATTCAGTAACTGTAAATTTTGCATACAGTTTTTATTAATATATTTAATATTATTCTCAGAACAAACTGCCATTATTTCCTTAAACAGTATAAACCGATTGATGTTCTTTTAATGACGTTTTATATCTTTGAGGTAAAGAATGAATAATCAAATAAAATATAAATGAGCTTTTGACTTAAAATATTTAAAAAAATTTCAGTCATCTCGTTTGATTCTTGTAGGCTGTTGAACTGATATATGTTATTCTCAATTTTCTAATAGAGATATGTTAATTGTATTTATAATACGTTATCCAGCAACTTTCCACCGCTGAGAAAATAGTTCATGAATGTCTGGAGATATTTTTTTGAAAACTCATGGTGTCTAATGGTGGCTTTCGTTGTAGATGTGTTGAAACCTACGAGTGTTATCAGCACAGTTTTGATAATTATTTCACTGCTTGTTGTAGATTCAAAGGTATAGATAGGAGTGTCAAAATTACTGACATGTTATATATCAAAATTCTGCGTCACATTCTGTGTCAAAATTTCATTATCTTGAGGTTAAAATTATGCCCAGCTTTCCATCAAAGAAACAGTTAAACCAGTAAAGTAGGTACTTCTTTTCAGAATAATCACGTTGTTGACAGTGCTAAATTACTCTTTTTAACTTACATTAAAAGCAAGAAAAATATCTCGGCAATAGCTTGTCATCTACATCAAAACGGAAAATGCTGAGAAACATCCTCTGACCCCTAACCTCCCTTCCAAAGCCCAAACTAAGAGCATAGATAGTGGCAGGAGATGAGACAAAATTCTTTATCATATTTCAGTAGAGGAAAGGGGAAGACAGTAATGACTACGCCCGTTTTAAAGAATAGGATATTACAAGGAACACTGACGTTTTTGAAGATCGATGAGTGTGAACAGTTTAAGAAAGCAGATGATAAAATAATGGTAAGAGTCCCATCGCAATATAATGCGGACGGAAGACTTAGTTAAACTCTCTTCATGTCTATTAGATTTGAGTCGAGGCGGAGTGGCTTTGCAGGTGTGGACTGTGTATGTAGTCGAGAAACTTTTGTAGAAGAGAACTCATAAGTTAATTGGTCATAATCTCTAATTACATGTAGCATAATCCTCACTTACTTACTGAGACTGGTTGCAGCATGGAAACAAATGAACATTTAGGTTCAAAAGATATCACATCTTGACGTTTGAGGACCTACACAACCATTTTGAAATAGAAATTGGAGGTTTCTTCGGCGTGAGAGTCAAAACTGTGCTCTTATGGTGTTGTTACTGCGTGTAGTCTTGTAGGTCTATGTGGTTACCAGTGTTTCGGAAGAACATAGTAACTTTATTCTCAGACTAGAAGCCACAAGACCACAATCTGAACTGACAGATTTTTCGTCATGTTCCTTTGTCATTCTGGAGTAATTCTAAAGGAGTAACTTAAAATAAGAAATAACCACCATTAACCTAATTACATTTTTAAATAACATAAGATCTAGTTCAACAGCATATGACGAAAGCAGTCAGTGCAGACTTTACCTTTCTTTATTAATACCTATATTGAAACTTCTGATTTTATCTCAAGTTTCTTCAATTGTTTGATAATCATTCTCTACCTTTATTTAAATGCTTTGCTTTAATTAGAATTTTTCCAAATTCATATTATATCACTGACTCTCAGATATCGCTCCATCACCATCAAGAGGCTGGTACAGACTTCCGGACGGAAATATTCTTCTTGCAGGGCAAACAACGGAGAGGCTCAGAACCGTGTTAGTCCTTTCAGAGGATGAATGCGTTGAATATAAGTAAATGTAAGGATAAGTAAGAGATGAAAAGTAGGAAATATTGCAAATAAAACTGCGAACGAAAAGTAGGTAGGAAAGAATGAGGGTAAGTGGAAGATGTGGGAAGAGGAGAATAAATGGAGAAATGTAGGACGAGACAAATATTGAATTTAATGGAAAAGAAATGAAGAAAAAGGTTTATGCTAATGAGATAAGAATGAAAACCTGACGGTGATTAGGAGGAAAGAGATATTGGAAAGAATAATACTATTTATGATTTGAGGTTTTCACAGATGTGAGTAAGAAGATTTCTGTCTTCTGGGTTTTTGCGCCGACGGAGGCAGTATGACCTCTGAAACGTTGGTTGACATCCACCAGACTACACAGCGCAACAACCCAGAAGACAGAAATCTTCCTACTCATCGCCCTGATGATGGAGGCAGTATGACCTCCGAAACGTTGATGAACATCGACCAGACTATACAGCGCAACAACCCAGAAGACAGAAATCTTCATACTCATCGCCCTGATGAAGGAGGTAGTATGACCTCTGAAACGTTGGTTAACATCGACCAGACTACACAGCGCAACAACCCAGAAGACAGAAATCTTCATACTCATCGCCCTGATGATGGAGGCAGTATGACCTCAGAAACGTTGGTGAACATCGACCAGACTACACAGCGCAACAACCCAGAAGACAGAAATTTTCATACTCTGATGATGGAGGCAGTATGATCCCTGAAACGTTGGTAAATATCTACCATACTACACAGCGCAACAACCCAGAAGACAGAAATCTTCATACTCTGATGATGGAGGCAGTATGATCCCTGAAACGTTGGTAAATATTTACCATACTACACGGCGCAACAACCCAGAAGACGGAAATCTTGATACTCATTGCCCTGATGACGGAGGCAGTATGACCTCTGAAACGTTGGTAAATATCTACCATACTACACGGCGCAACAACCCAGAAGACGGAAATCTTGAAGGATACTCTTACTAAGAAAACGCGGTGGCGAAGAGTAGGGAAAGGAAGAGAATATTCAACTAAACAAGATGAATAAAGTAGAAAATAGACCGAGACGGAAATAAAGATGAACCGAAAACAAGGGGAATATGAATGGAATGGGCACGCAAATAGAGACAGTTGTTGTTTTGGCAACCTGCCTTCAAGATTAGGCGTGATGCGTACCCTTCTTAACAGGAGAATTGGGCTGTCCTTCAGAAACGTCGTGCTGCTCTTCAAGCACAATATCTGTGTGTAAATCAGAGGATGCTCGGAAAACCTTCAGCAATTGTAGAGGCTATCAGCCAAATTGACTTCTCCGCCAAGTCGCAGATGCCATCCCAACACTTCTGAGTTCAAATCAGACAGCCATCGAAGCAATCTGCTTTTTACAAATATTGGGATTATGTCCAACCAGCAGCAACAGACCTCGGTTTTAAAAGTCATAGAATTCCGCTAAGAAAAATTTCATGTTAGCTTATGTTTACCTCCATTATAGTATTCAGGCTCTGTTCACCTTTACCTGAAATTAGTTTCGTACGTAGGAATGGTGTTACCTAGCAAGGGACTGTGTAATGCGCTTGCTCAGGACTCCGCCCTTAGTTAGCTTTTTGGTTGGTTGGTTGGTTGGTAGCTGGCCGACTGTGTGTCAAAGGTCACCCAGAGATGCCGCGTTGCTTTCGCCTACTTTATTGACTTTCCCAGGACGGGTGTCTGGATGCCTCACGTGGCATTAACAATAAATATATGTGTGGTATTCGAGACGTTGATAGCAAACCTCGAAACCCGTGGCCAGCGTTCCATTCTACAGAGATAGGCCACCAGGTAACCAGCGGGAATCGATTGACTCCGGGACGTGGTTCGAGAGATGTCATCCGCGTTCACCGCTAGCTCGACGTGCGTGTTCTTAGACGTTTGAAGCAGGGAGTAAGCGGCGAGATTTATATAATGATGTTGATGCTAGAATAGACGAGCGGGCTACTATCTAGTTGGAGAACTTCCATTTATAGAGAAGAGATGATGGAAAGGCGGAAAAATCAGAGTAAATTCTTGCCGTTCCTGACTTAAGTAGTTTCTTTATAATGAAAAAAGTATTTAATTTTTCAATTATTCGCGAAACCAGAAATTACTGCAAAGATGTTAGGTGCAACCAAAACTTATTGTACGAGTCGTAGTTCAGCATACATGCTTGTGTCGATTTATACTTAATTTGAATATGGAATTTATTTTTATTTTTAATTACGAGATTAGTTGCTGTTCTAATGACTCTTTTAAACGTAATCTTATAACAATTTCAGGTGCCCTTAAAGTCTACGATATGAAGCGCGTAATGGACACTGTGTTCATTTCTGTTTCATTAACTTGTGTAGATTAAAGTTACATAATCTTATATTAATTAATTACAACTAATATATAACTAGCAGAGAAATAGTTCTGTTATAAAAAATTCTATAGAAAATAATTTAAATATATTATAATAAGTTATTTATCTTGAGCAGAAAAGTTTAAAGTTTCGTATACTCAGAAGTAAGATAATTTTCTTTGTACTAAATTGGTTTTTGATTTAGACACAAACACATGATACATCAATCCGAAAACAGCATCCCTCTTACAAAATGTGCATTTGATTAGCTAATACAGCTGGAGCAAAACTGTATTTGACAGCAGATGTCGGAATGTTTAGGAACAAAACCAGAGAACATTCCACATGTTTGCTGCCATCATTAAGCGTCGTTTAGCGGTTCGAAAAACTTTCCCTTCCCTGTCTATTTACTGTTATCTCTCTCTTTCTCTCTCTCTCTCTCTAGAAATTTCGACGCAAGCAGAATAACTGTGAAACTGGAAGCATTTATCAATATGCATGAGGCAAAGTCTACCACATTGCCAGTTAGTGGGAAGCTAAATGGATTTACAATTCGTAATGAGGATGGGATTAATGTTTAAACAATGGAGTTTACATCAGAACATGTTTTCTTTATACATATATTAAAAACAGTGCAAAGAAATCGGAAATTTCTTGGAGACTTTGGTGGAATCAAAACAGAAACACAGGGGAATAAAGGAGAAAAAAAAAATAATAACTTATAGGTATATTTGTTTAAATCTTGTCAGTATAATCACAATAAAATTCCTATTAAATATTAAAATATTACTATAATTAACATTTAAATATTTAAAACATATTAAATAATGTTCTCTATCGAAATGTTCGATTTACATTAGAACATCATTTAATATATTTTAAATATTTAAATGTTAATTATAGTAATATTTTAATATTTAATAGGAATTTTATTGTGATTAGACTGACAAGATTTAAACAAATACATATTTATCACAATATTACGCAACTTTATCATCTCATGAATAACTTATAGGTAATGCTATTCTGCTGGATATATAAAGAGGATGGTGGTTGGATGTGTTGATTTCTGCGATGATTAGTGTCGTTAGCGTCACTTGAAGTCGAGACAAAAGAAGGGTAAAATATCGAAGATCGATGTGTGCGCTGTTATTTTAACAGAAGGGGAGGGGGGACCGGATATTACTTATACAGCGCAGTCTGGTGGCAGCAATGGGAAACTACATGACAGGAATAAAAGGCATATTGATGAAAGATTTTTGTTTAGGGGTGCACAAATTTAAGATAGTCATTTCCCAGGCATGTACAGTAACGTAATTCATACGAGGAAAGTTTCAAGACTGTGTCAATAGAGGGCGAACCGGATGTAGTATAAGCTTCTGCCGCTAGGGGGTGCGGCCTACATTCATAGTGAATCTGTGTACCAGCCGGCATCATCGAATTAGCATTTGTTTCTTAGTTACGGGCGTTTTGGTAGTGCATTACACCGACCCTCCTGCGATTTCGGAATGGCGTGTGCATCAAATTTTGCCAAAGACTCGCCAAAACGGCTACGGAAACCTATGAAATGCTAAAGCAAGCATTTGGGGAGTCCGCAATGGGTCGTGCACAAACTTTTGTGTGGCATTCACGTTTTAAAAATGGCCGAACCTCTGTCGATGATGACGAGCGTTCTGGACGACCATCTTCGAGCACAACGCCCGAAAATGTTACGAAGATTCGGCAGGCCATTCACGAAGATCGACGTCGTACCATCAACGACTTGTGCGACATTGTTGGGATAGGCTATGGGACCTGTCAGCTGATTCTAAAGGAAGAACTCCACATGCGACGCATCGCAGCCAAGTTTGTGCCAAGGCTCCTGTCTGAGGACCAGAAGCAGAATCGACTTCTCGTTTGTCAGGAGCTCAAAGATCTTGCAAGAACCGACCCCAACTTCCTTTCTAAGCTCCGTGTGACTTCTTCCTCTTCCCAAAGATGAAAATTCAGCTAAAGGGAAGGAGATTTGAGACGATAGAAGAGATTCAGGCAGAATCGCAGATGGTGCTTGACAGGCTGACAAAGACAGATTTCCAGGGATGCTTCCAGGCTTGGCAGCGGCGCTGGGATCGTTGTGTTCACTCCCAGGGGAACTACTTCGAGGGTGATGATGAATTTAATACCTGAGATAAGTGTACGGGTTTTTATACGCGCAGTCTTGAAACTTTCCGATCGCACCTCGTACAGATATATGTCCCGCCGACGCCACCATGAGGACGATGATGATGATGATCATTTTGAAGTTTTCAGAATTGATCTTAATTATCAGGACCTCCTCTACTGCCCAGGTTGTAGCTGGTCTCTCCAGGTTTTCATCAGTCCTGTAAAATCCTTCTACCCCAGTGGTTTGTATTCAAATGCCTGTTTTGTTTTATGTCTTCTTTTGGTATAACATGTGTTGTGTTCGGTTCTCTTGATAGTCTTTGACTGATAATAACCCTTGATTTTAAGATACTACGTATTGTAAGACGAATCATAAATTTAGTATTAGATTTTCAGGAAGTATTATACTATCGATTGTGAGACGCGCCCTTGAAATAGTAATACGTTTTCAGGGTAAAATACATATATATTAAAAATATCAATTGTCAGTATTCAAACATAATATTTCTTTGTTTTAATACTTTCGAAATATTCTTTTTTTACTCTCTTTGTGTTTAATGTTCGATGACAAGTATCATGGACATGAAGATTTCTTTTGGCACTTTGTTCATACAAAATAATTTTTTAACATCGATTCTTTAGCGAAATAAAATGTAAGTCATACTGATATTTCATAAAAATTTAAATGTAAAAATATTTGTCTTAATCTCGATAAAATACGGTATTTTACGCATTTCACATTTTTACCAGATTGAGTTCTATACATAGAAAAATATATCAAACAAATACCAAATAGCATTCCATTGGCGATTTAGTCTTGTAACATCCATTAAAGGTCGTAGATACTTCATTCGTGCTATTCTCATAAATCGTATAACTATTTCATTTGCTGTGATCTGACGTGAGACTCTACCTTATATCGTTAGCAAGAACATCATATGAGTTTGTTCTGTTTGTCTGTCTCTTGTCCCATCTTTCAGCCGAGATCGTAGTCCCATCTGTCGGTGATTCGACGAACTGCACGTTCTACTATGAAATAACTTGTAACGGCCGATCGATTTGTAATGTATACAGGTTATGCCGTTATAGACTAGGTGAAACTCATTAACTTTGTACAACCATTATATCTAAAGTTAAGGACGCTCAGAGTCGTAATGTGGCAGATTGATTGTCCGCCATTAAGCATTTGCAAATGAATCTCGAAGATGATGTTACCAACAAAGACGAGGTCATCACCAAATGTAACGCCGTTGTCATGCCACTGAAGAACAGCTGAAGGATTTTCATGAAATTTAGTATGGTCACGTATTTTATTACAGGATTTACTGAAATCATTTCATCCGTCAGAGAATACCGAAAGAAGACCTTCAGAGTAGTCAGAACCTGGATATTTACTCTAAGAGTATTACACACATAAATTCTTAAACAATCCTCACACTTTCTAAACATTCCATTATGTTTTATATTTTAGTAGGAACTTGCGTGTATATTTTTTAAAGTATGTAATACAAAGAATGTTTTGATGCAATGGATAATCAGTATAAAGTTTATGATTGATAAATACGTCCATAACATAAGTTTTTTTATGTTTTATATCACGTTCAAAAAATTTAAATTCCACTGTAAATTGAGACACGAGGCCAGTAACAATCAAAACAGCTATTTTATACTGTACATTTGTTCCATTAGCTGTCTGAATGAATGACCACGTTTGTAATAAAAATTATATATACTCTAACAAATATATTCACGAAGTCTTTTGCATGCAATATATTTACAATATTAATTCTTGTATTTCAACTTGAAATAGTTTGATTCAAAATGTTGTTTCCCCTTTTATAACGTTAGAAGACAAGGTTCCAAGTAATACCAAAGCTTCTCGTAACTTCTACCCTTCAACAGATTTTATCCCTCGTTTTCCGAACTCATTCTGTCACCCTCCTCACAGTTTGTCGCCAGTGATCTGATTTCTCCAGCGCTCGCTTATAATCCTTCCAGTGTTATTAATAGAAAAATAATCACCTGCCTTCAAAAAAGCTAATAAAACGCCTGTGTAACAAGATTAATGCTCACAGAGAACCCTCCATCGCTCTCACACAGCACCCCTCCCTGCTTGATAGCGACAGAAATGTAGCTTGCAATACAAGACGATTTATATGTTAGTATAGTAGAAGCAGGTAGTCTTATATTAGAAATGTATGGTAAATTTTCAGAGTGAGGTCTCCAAGCTACGAAAATCATGTTTAAATATATAGAGAACCTTATCACAAAAAAGAGACATGTGTTAATCATAAACTTTGGTAATGCTTTCTTTAAATTAAATATTTACAGCAATTTAGTATTCCTATATGTATGTATTTTTGTTATATTTTCATTACATATTTTCCCTTTATGTTTATGTTTGTCGGTTTTCTGAAGTCTATATTTTTTCATGTTTTATTATTAATTTTGTTAACTAGAGACGAGAATTTGACAACGTTTTGATTATATTGTGTGTTTTCGAATGGTTCAATTTACTGTGGATACTGTCAGAATTAAATGAGTTTTGCGTACTGCCGTCTTTTAGACCATTATCCTGCGCCAAATCTCCTTAATATTTTAAAGTAGCCAGCAAGAAACAGAAAATTTAGTACACACTATATTTTAATTAAAATGTACTATTTTAATTACAGAATTTTATTAAAATTAAAAATTGGTTGTTTACAGGTGTACATAGAAGTTTTTATATACACCCAGAACCAGGATATAATTAAATAAAGCTTCCATTCTTTTATATAATATTTGTTGCCGAAACGTTCGCCTACTAATAAAATGTATTCCTATTATACCTACATTCGTGGTATCGATAATGATCGAACTGTACACCAACCAATATCACCAATATCAAAATTAATACAAACACAAATTAACACCAATCAGTTCATCAGTTATTTCATAAGGAGAGCAGAACCAACTTCAACATGCGGTGAGACTTAGATAAAAAAGTTGGTCAGAACTTAAACATAGATCGCTGTTAATTACAAAGAAGAATGAAATGTCACAGATGGTATTCTGCGTTTGAGAAACTTTGAGCTTTCTACGAAAGTTGTTATTGTAGAAGATACGATAATTGTACTGTGGTGCAAACAACCTGTAAAGATCAAGTGTGATTTATGGGTAGGAATTGTGTACGTGTGTAAGGGATGCATGTCTCATAATAGGCAGCCCGTTATATTTTTGTTATTATTTTTTTCCAATTTTCCCAGTCACCAAAAGCATCAGCTAGAAACAGAACAAAGTTACAATATCTGACTTCCTCTATCTCGGGTGTTGCAATTCAGTGTCTAATTTAACTGAAAAACAGTAGAGAGGAAAAACAACTCCAATAAAAACAACAGCAGAAACGAGAGAGTAATTCAGGATGAATCCGCTTCGTTCGGATGTCGCACCATTAACGAAATACAGAACGTTAGAAAGTACAGTATGAGAAATTGCAATAACTGAAACAATAACATTTAAATTATACAATTGCCACCAATTAATTTTTATTTAGTTAAATTTTATACTTCTGTTCTATAGCGTTTAGTATTATATCCTTATGTTATCTAATTTAATAGAAGTACGAAAATTAATAAGTGAATAAAATATTTTACTTTCAGAAATAAATAATCTTAATTTAGAGACTACGGAAGAAATCTCTTTCAAGGCTAATATTAAAGTAACTTTGTAGTTTGTAGTTTTGGTTTAATAGAAAAGTCGATGAAATCTCGTTCCAATCTTACATCACAAAGCGTAGGATTTACTCAACTAGGAAACTAGCCCAGAGCTAAGAAGAGGCTCTTCGCAATGTTACAGTAAGTCTGGTTAACCATTCATTATCTGTACTGTTTTCATAGAAACATACAAATTTTCTTGTAATTTATCCCATATTACATAATACGCGTACTACTCGCGAATATTATTTGAACCATCAACAGTTTGGGAGATATATGAATAACAATAACGCTTCTCTACAGGGAAAGATCTCCATTAGATAGGACGATGAAGAAATCCCATAACCAGTCTGGACGCCGTGGGGTTCTTGTCAAAATTCGAACCACAGTCTTCCACACAGTCACATCACTGACCACCTATGAATGTGTTTAATATATTTGTTAACAAAGTGGACAATGCAGTATCCACAAGAATTCGCCCCGTGCCTCAATGGGATAATCTCCCTTGTGACAGCCGGAAATCACGTCACAGAATCAAATAAGCTGCTGGCATATCAGCACTGATCCAGAATGTTAACGAAAAACAAGCACACATCACTAGTGTAATTACACTGACTTCCTTTTCCTGGATTAATTCTATAAAACTGAGTGTAAAGTTTAAAAAAATATCTGCATGAAAATCTAGCTACTGTTTTGATATAACAAAGCTATTGTTAAACGTAATTTTTGTTGTAATTATTTAAAAGCTTTTAAATTTCTGTAAAAAATAAAAAAAATTTGACACCTGTTATCCGTAGGTAGTAATAAAAGTCTTTGAAGATAATATAAGCGGCTAGTCATTGCACCTGCAACGATATATTTTAATTATTTCTATTATGAAAAATTCTAATTGCATCGGCGTATATATGAGAGACGATTAAGCTTAATTTTCAGGTCTGTAATACTACGTACTTCCTTCATGACACTGCAAGTTCATTAACAAATAAAGTTGGAGCAGATTTAATTCGTGAACGGTGTCTGTTATTCTGTTCCGAAACTTTTATGTCTCCAATTTCATCCCGCAAACACATTTTCGCACTTTATACCACAACCATGACTTACATGTACAACCTACTTTAACATACGGTGTGTCCATAATATTTATACGAGTATCAGAATAAATAATGATCATTTCAATGAACAGAATTAACTACATCATCTTTGCAACGGAGACGTATTATGCTTTTTTCAGGTAAGAGATGAAATCTTAAATATTATGTAGATTAACCCCGTGCTGCAGGAGGTTAGAACATCATAAAATAATTTTAAGTCTTCTCGTTCTTTTATGGGTGTTAAAATTGCTCTCAACACAACGAAAGAACGTACATTGACGGAGAACAGGGTGATCAAGAGAAAATCTTCTCAAAAACAAGGGGAACTAACATGAGAACAGAGAAAATTATCTAACGGTGAGCTTCATAGTTTATTATTTTCACATATTATTGTTATTTATATCAGAACATAGGTGAACACTTGTAACATGAAATGTACACGAAAGAGATTGCTTTTGAGATGTTGGCGTGAGGATAATATTTATTAAAATAACGTGTTTCGAGTCTGTGATGTAGACTTAGTTGACTCAGGATATGGTTCAATGGCCGGCCATTGTGAACACTATAATCAAGTTCCCGGTTTCTTAAAAGGTGAGAACGTCTTGATTAGTTGAGCGGCTGTGAGCTGTTGAAGAAAAATTCATCTCCACAGATTGAAATATAGACACCTATTTTTGTAGGTTAGTGACTGTACTAGAGGTTTAGCAGATCTTAAGAAAGAGAACGGTCCGCTGGCGGATGGAGCTGCAAAATTTGCAAACTGAAGCAATATGAACCTCTGACTGCCGGTTTATGGCTGAGTACACCACCTTTTCGCCTCGTCGCCCAGGGACCTAGATAAGTCTATTTAATTTTCATTTAAATTATATTCACATCCCCTTCGTCTTACCGCTCATGCTTAATAGTTACATACATATTCTCTTCTGTTTCGTCAATTCTTAAAGCTAAGAGATTATATTCCGCTTCTGTACATGTTCTCACTAAGACGTGTCTTCTGTTTGTAAGAAGCCGGATTAATTAGATAGCTTTTTCAAGCAACGGATTTATCGTTAAAGTTATTTTATAGCTTACCGTCTAGCTTAATTCTATAACACTTATTCTCATTGGTCGCGTAAAGGGGGTTACGAGAAACTACTTCAGAGATCTTGAAGTTGATGGAAGGAGATACGAAATTAATATTGAAGGAATATGTTGTGGTTGTGAGGGCTGGACTCATTTTGCTCTATATACGAAGCATTGGCGGGTTTTACTAGGAGCTTCAGTGAAGGTTAGGAATCTATAAATGGCTCGAGATGCCTTGACTAGCCGAACGAATGTAATTTTGTCTACAAGGAATTTATTTCATGATCTAATTTAGTCTACTATTTTCACAATCGTGCCAGGGATAATGACACGGTCTTGCGTCAGATATACAACGACGTGTTCAGATAACGTAAACATACTGCATCATGATTCATTTTTGCATTCTCGTTAGAAGTCGCGTGATAAATGCTGACACCTGCGCAAAGGACTGATTTTGGTCGTATGAGATGGACCCGTCCGAAGCACGAGCTAGAGGGGTGTCAGCTTCAGTTGGTTTGTAGCTCTAGCTGTGTTTAGTTCGGTGCGCCCCCCACTACTACTGAACTCCCCTCTCTCGGCTCACACATCGCGCATTTAGGAGCCACCACTACTCGCGCGACCTAAACAATAAAATGTGACTTTTTTCTCATGTTAGTAAAAGAACACAAAACACAAGTATATAATAATTCTACTTGCTATGAAAAAACCTTGTTATAAAACATTATATGTATCACTGCATCCAGACTTTCGTACCAATATATCACAAGATTCACAATGCGTCCTTTTTTAAGCATCTAAATTTATTTAGCAAGTTAAGTTAATTTGATAGATTAACTATTAAAGTTAAATTAATTTATGTTCCAGGTACGTGTATACAAAAGCCACAAGGTATAAAGGTTGTTCAGACTATGGTATAGTGAGTTTCTATCCCACTCGAGGCATGGGTTCATGTCAGCATTTAGCTGATATAATTATAAACATCCATCCAAGGATTCTCAAAAAAAAAAAATCTCGAAGCCGCTTTCGAAATCTGATAAAAATAACTCCTAAAATTCTAAGCCACAAAGTGGGATATATGTCTCGGGAATTTCGAAAATAGAAAAACAGGGGGCATTTTAATCATGCGGTTTTGTTCTGAGAATTTTGTAATATCGTCAGTAATTTTTAAATTTTTTTAAATTTTACTCCTAACTTTTACTGTCACCTCTAGAAATATTAATACCACTTAAGCGGTCTCTGTTACATTGATTACATGCTCTTTACGCCAGATTGCGGATTTTAATCCTTTAGGGGACGTAACTCACGTAAGTAATGTTCAAAGCCGTAATTCGTTCTTCCTTGAAAACGTACCAAATCGCCATTTCAATTTGAAGTATATAAACGACTTTAGGAAAATATTTGCCAAATGAAATAAAAATTTTAATCAGTTACACTCTGTGAAGAAAATTTAGATTAGTCAATCTAACAGTAAATGGTGTATATAGTTACCATTAAGTTTGACGCGTATTGTGGAACGCAGAGAACTTGTTCGCTTCCATTGTCAGTGTGGAAAAACGCATGGCCTAATAACGATTCTCTTGTAAAAGAACGTCGATCAGCTTTTAGATTTATTAGAGACAGTACAATGTGTACAATACATCTACCAACATTAACAGAGATTTATAAGCTTTTATGTTTTGTTTTCATAAATATTCATTAAAGTATTTTTTTCCTTTGGAGACGTCACCACCTATAATGTCTCATACAATACTTTATATACTTGATAATCATAATTAAATACAAAATGTAATTTGATTAGAAATATATGAACTAACTACCACAAATTTCAAAATGCTTTATATTTAAAAAAAAAATCTTTCTTTGTATGTATGGCTAAATACAACAGCTATTTATTTTGTTATTTCTCAACATCTGCACATATTACGAGGATGCAATTCGACTATTAACTTCTCGAGATGGACTCTCTTCTGTGGATTTGGTTACTTTACATAATCCTAATTGGAGATTCATCTAAGACTTGTCTAATTCTTTGACACAAATGAACAAATGTGTCCACGTCGACAATGTCATAATTTCGGGACTGTACAAGATTTAATATATATATATATATATATATATACATATATGGGAAGGGGAGAATTGTATGTATTTATGATAGAACATTTTGTGCTTCTCAACTTCTATTTCCGTCTTCGGTGTTATTAATGGTTTTCTGCTTCAGACGCAGTAGAACTTAAATCTCCGAGACCAAGAGCTTCAATTTTGAGGCGAAGTGTTAAAGAAAAGCCAAACGAAAGTAGAAAAAAGGAAAACGGGAAAGATAAAAGAAAATTTACACTCAGGGCTTTTGGTGAAGTTTGAGAATTATGGGAAGACCCATCTGCTCTTACTTGAGTAGGTTATTTAATTGCAAATTCTCTTATAATGAGGGTGTGAATTTCGTAATCCGGGACGTAGCAGACACCTCAAACATTAGGTTAACTTATTCAGACATTCAGGAAGAGGGCAAGTTATTCCAATTAGGCCATAAGTAGACAAGCAGTTTTACGATAGCGTACTATGTTACGATGGAAACTTCAATGAATGCACCGCATGCAAATATGAAAATGCACTTTAAAAGTGTCATAAATAGAGTATTATATGAAGAAGTGGTCTAGGATATTGACATCTTCACGTAAAGATCTGTTGTAAATACGATAATTAATATCATGTTTTTATATCAAGGCCTAACAGTGTAATATTTGCAATTCAGTGAAATTCCAAAGTCGTTCTTTATGTCGAAGATAACCGGTCTCGAGGCTAAGATTTGAACCCGATACATCCCGAATACGAAGCAAGAGTGCTTACTACAATTTCCGGTTATATTATTACCTTATTTTTCAGTATATTACAACTTCGCTTTCTATAAATAAACTTTGTGGAACCTTTCTTAACACGTATCTAGGCCTACAGCTGTGAATTATGCTCCTCACGCAGAGAAATTTGTTTAAGGAATGAAACTCTATTGAGCTCATTAAGTAAAACTACACATACATTCTTAACTTTAAATCAGATAGGTTAAGTGATCAACTTCACGCTGTGGTCAACTTAGTCTTAGGTAAATACTCCACTTTACACACTAGTTGGAGGGCTAGGTGGAATCCACATTGGATCTTGAAGCGGTGGTAAGTACAATAGTTCGTCTCAGAGGCAGGAATTTGACATCTGTGTATTAGCCCCAATCTTTATCACTTTAATGACCGAGCCATATCGGCTCGTGGAATAAAATCGTTTAATAATCATGTGGATTCTAACATCATGAACATTTCACATCACATTTATTTGTGTCTTAAAGCGTGTTTTTTTTTTGAAACAGTGATAATTATAAAAAAAATCAATATAACACTTGTCTACATGTTCGTGTGATTGCATGTATGTGATATGTTTTAAATATAACCTTCTTAGAACAGAAAATAAGCTGATAAATGAACAAACTTATAGGATGAACAGAATACAATAATATTTCAAAAAGACGAACGTAGATTGCAGGTGTTTGAGAATCGGGTGTTGAGGAGGATATTTGGGCCTAAGAGGGAAGCCGATGGGGCTTGGAGAAAACTGCA
Organism: Zootermopsis nevadensis; assembly: GCF_977971745.1. NCBI lineage: Eukaryota > Metazoa > Arthropoda > Insecta > Blattodea > Termopsidae > Zootermopsis > Zootermopsis nevadensis. The sequence continues at coordinate 3,832,611 of NW_028259153.1, read as the reverse complement.
TAATGACGAGCTTAAAAATCTGTACTCCTCCCCCAGAATTGTCAGGGTGATTAAGTCGAGAAGAATGAGATGGGCGGGGTATGTAGCACGCATGGATGGGACAAGATGTGTGCACCGGGTACTGGTTGGGAAACCTGAAGGGAAGAGACCGCTGGGGAGACCTAGACGTAGATGGGAGGATAATCTCAGGCGGGATCTATGGGAGATAGGAGTTGAAGGAGACTGGATTTTGTTGGCCCAGGACAGGGTCCGGTGGAGGGCTTTGGTTAATTCGGTGATGAACCTTCTGGTTCGGTAAGCCATCTAGTTGGTTGGGTCCACTATTTGAGAAGCCTGAGGGGAAGAGACCGCTGGGGAAACCTAGATGTAGGTGGGAGGATAATCTCAGGCGGGATCTATGGGAGATAAGAGTTGAAGGAGACTGGATTTTGTTGGCCCGGGACAGGGTCCGGTGGAGGGCTTTGGTTAATTCGGTGATGAACATTCGTGTTCGGTAAGGCATCTGTAGTTAGTTAGTTAATGTTTTAAAAAGTGAAAATTACCTAGAATTGTACATGCCAATGAGTATTTAACTAATTAGTGGTAATACAACTGAACGTAAAATAGCTTCCTCAAGAGGAAATAATATCTTAATCAATTCTGGGATATCATAAATCTACGAAAATGTTTAGGAGTATTAATATTGTGCAGAATGTATAGGATTTTATAATAGGCTTCCTCTAATTATGCTAAGCGTGGAAATATGAGGAAACACTGATCTTAGACGTTGCACTCTGACACAAGGATGTCACAAATGTATAACAGAAAATCATTTTCTCTCGATTTTTATACCGAGTTCCTCCACTGGATGCATGACAAAATTAGTCCATATGTATTCCGTGTCGAGGTATCGTTCAGAGTTTCTTTCGAAACAGCCAGAAAGTTTCCACAAAACAGTGATGTGTTACAACAGCAGTTTCAATTCCTATAAAATTTGTAGAAGTGCACGCCATCATATTTTGCTCTTTGCGTTGGGCTATAAAGTTTGACATTATTTTTCGAAAGAAGACATCGTGTATGCGGGAAACCTTATACAATTTGTTGCAAAAGAATGATGGCTGCAGTGTACAAAAGTTAGAGCTGCATTTATGTGGGACGTAGCCAATATTCACCAAATTTTCGCTTTCGAAGTTTATAACACGTAAGAGAGAGACAAAGGTCAATTGGAGAATGAACATAAAAAGCCGGCGTGTTTATGTACAGGCGTTCATAATATCTTGCAAGGTTGAAATGGAAGTTGTCTCGAGATATAAAAAATATTCAGGTTACAGCTAATGTCAGTTTGAAGCTCCGGGCTATTATATATTTCGAAATTTTTACAAGCTGTTATATTAACGTAAAATATTACGGAAAATCTATGGTCCAATACAGAATAGTGATGGCTCCTGCAGAATTAGGATGAACCATGAACTAGATTGTATCATACAGGGAGCAGATATCGTGAGGCTGATTAAAAGCAAAAGGTTAGCCTAGCTAGAATATGTTGCAAGAAAGGAAGGGAACACGGTGACTAGAAGAGTGATGGAATGGAGACCGATGGGAAGAAGGATGAGAGGGAGACCACGGAAACGATGGATGGACGACGTGGAGGAGGATGTGAGGACGATGGGAGTGAGGGGATGGAGAAGAATTGTGAATGATGGGACAGAATGCAAAAAAATTCATCGAACACGCTAAGACCCACACAGGGTTATAACGCAATATGGAGAAGAATAAGAAGAAGAAGAGTTATATTAATTCAATATTTTTGAGATGGTAAAGTTGCGTCATATTGTGATATAATATATATTATTTAAATCTTGTCAGTCTAATCACAATAAAGTCTTATTAAATATTAAAATATTACAATAATTAACATTTGAAATATTTAAAATATTAAATGATGTTCTTTAACGAAATATTCTATTTACATTAGTGATGTCCCATCATACTGTTTGTGAAGCATAGCCTAGAGACAATTGCGACTCTGATATGAGAACTAAATGAGTACTTTTAGATTACTGAGAACAGTCTGTGACATTGAAAAATGAACTATAATGTTCGTAATTTTACATATCATTACTTCAGCCATATCCGATTTTGTGTTGTGAATTCTGTTTCATAATTATATTTAATTCCTTCCGAATTCAATCACACTGCTACTGTAAAAAAAAAATTGACGAGCTGTAAAGCGATTGGGTCACGTGTTACCTCTGTAAAGTCAAGTGAATGAATTGTGAAAGCCTTCGGGTTACATTGCTTCTAACCTCATTTCCATCATCTATATCCTAAATACTTAGTCAAGGTTCGTGCGTTATTTTAATATATTTTAAAAAACACGTGTTTAGGTTTAAATAATACTTCTTGTGCGATTAGCTTATTTACCAGCTCTTGTGTTTATGATAATTATTTTTGAATTACAACAAATAAATTTTTGATCGTCCGAGGGACAGTATCCTTCTGTGAGAGGAAACAATTCAGTCAACTTGTTTCTTACTTATTCTTCACATGCGTAACGATGTTTTGACAACTGCTTACGTCGAATGGCGCAATGATTTGTGGCTGTTGAATGCGGACGAAAACGACAATGTATTCTTGAAGCTCATATGCCGGCATTTGTCTTGAGGGATTGAGGAAACACGGAAAAAGTATTAGCCAGTGTAGGAAACCATGATGACTGTAATTGTAAATATATTCTTTTATGTATGATGTAAAGTAACGTTAATCTCTTTTGAATCATCTCACTTTTCTCGCCGTGAGGGATGGGACAGATCAGCGCAAAGGAGAAAATACAGATCAGTAGTAGGTTTCTCTCCCCTCTCATGTGAAGTTCATTGTTCATGATGAAGACAGCTGTTTGGGACTCACTGAGGCATTGGTGTTGCCTCAGGGATGTGACGTCAGCTGTAGCACCAACAGACACGGGGTGGAGGCAAGAAACAACGCACTCTTGAACAGACGTCACAAAATTAACTGACATTAACGTATGTTGTAGAGGTTGCGAGATGAATGAATTTATTACTTGAGTGAATTAATTATTGAACGAAATGTTCCTTTTAAAGACAGGTTACTCTACTTGTCCTGAGAGGAGAGTAAGTAATAAAAATAAATTATTTACAAAAGATTACATTCTGGAAGTGCTCGATGAAATTTAGGCCAAAATGTATTGGTCTTCTCGTTTCTTACGTAAAAATGGAAGCACGTCTGTTGGTTACAATTTATAATGTTAAACTTGGCTGCCCGATCTTATGCCCACTCGTAGTTATCTTCACATTTGCTTTAGAATTTTACATTATCTGCTTTAATTTCAGTTTATCCTTCTGTACCTTCTCCATTCTACCCACCCGTTTTATGATTTATTCGTACTCATATTTTGTCACTGATACTTTTCATTTCTCTTGATACTTCCTTAAATATAACCAACCTCCGGGGGCTTTCCCGGTTTCTCCGTGGCATCCCAACGATTACTCCATTCACATACAGAATAAGGCAATGGCAAACCACTTCTGGATCATGTGCCAAGAACGTATATGAACAGGTCCCAGTCCGAGAAAAGGATGGAAGGATCCTGTTCATATGGACCTGTCGTCATACAGAACACTAAATAAATAAATAAAATACTTATCCTTTGATTACAATTTCTGGTTCATTACATGTGAATATTTTGTCTAAAATCTCCTTTCTCCAACTTCTGGTTGACTCACATTTCTATATGTGGCTCCAGTCTTTTGGTACATTACACTTTATCGAATAATATTATATACATATGAATCTTAGAGAATACAAAAACAATAAATGTACAATGAGAATTTTTATTATTAAAATGTGCTACAGATATTACCGTTGGCAAGGTTTTGCAGGAAACTGTTTATGCATAGTGGAAGTGGTAAAGAGCAGACAACGATACGCTGATAGTTGTTCGGAGAACATGAGAGTCCAACAATTTTTGTGATAATTTACGTCATATTTATTTCAGTAAACTTTCTGGGAAGTAAACACGTAGTGGGTAATCGCAGTATAGATGTGTTCTCCAACGATTGAATGCCTACTGATGATATGATGCTTAATTATTAAAAATATACCAGCGTAGTGAGGGCGCAACTTTGTTGTTGTTGTTGTTTTAAATGTGAACCACAGATAATACAAAATATTACAGCTTAATAATCAACTGCATTAAAATGATAAAATCGGTGATGAGTTGGGTAACATTTGTAGCACATATGCAGTAAGTAAAATTTACATGAACATTATAAGGTAGTATATTTGCGTCTTATTGTGAATTAGGTTAATATTTTAATATTTTCCGTCAAATCACAATTTTAATAAGATAATAAAATATAAAATATTTAAATATCATTTCACGTTCCGCATCGAATGATCGATTTACAAATTGGAACGTCTCTTACGACATGTTTCGGTTATATTTAACCGTCCTCAGGTATAAATTAGATTGGTAAATTTAAAACTCGAATTACAATCATTTACAATGTTAAGCAGTTTATTGAAATGTTCTTATCAGATTACTCTTATATAACAATACCTTCGTTCTAATATATAAGAGTAATCTGATAAGAACATTTCAATAAACTGCATAACATTGTAAATGATTGTAATTCGAGTTTTAAATTTACCAGTCTAATTTATACCTGAGGACGGTTAAATATAACCGAAACATGTCGTAAGAGACGTTCCAATTTGTAAATCGATCATTCGATGCGGAACGTGAAATGATATTTTAAATATTTTATATTTTATTATCTTATTAAAATTGTGATTTGACGGAAAATATTAAAATATGAACATTCTAGTTGTAAAAGATGAACGAAATCAAATGTTTTGGAACCATACACATGAATGCAGAAAAATACTAAAATGGATATTGAAGAAAATAAGTTTGGGTGATTGGGATTCATCTTCTTTAGATTAGGGTCCAGTGGCGAATTATAGTTAAAAAGGTAACAAACTTTTCGGCTGAATTAAATGTCGTGAAGTTTTGGCCTTCATTTCCAGCGTGAAGAATTTTAGTCTATTCACGTGGACGGTGTAACTGTAGTCATGATGGATATTTTAAATACATTTTTTTCATGTTTTTTAATAAAATTATAGGACAGGCAATGTCTTTACAATGTCGCTGATGCTCTGACCACGTTCTTTCCAATTCATTAGTCACAAAAATTCCTTCTAACTCAATTCCAGTTAAAGATTCCCTGAAGATGATACAACTTAATTAAGAAACAGTAATCATACGAATGACTAACAGAATATAAAGTTTACGTGTTCATTCTATTTTTACTCCGCCAGTAAATTCAATGCCTTTGTATAGAAAAACATGAATGATATTAATGTAATGAATGAATTATATGTTTATTTCAGGTGATTCATGAGGATGTTGAGTGTAAGGAATACTCAGAATGTCATGCAAAGTAAGTAAGATAAGTGGTTGGTATCTCTGTTACTTCTTCTGAATATACCGCCCATCATGCAAATTTATCTGAAAATATTTATTAAATTTCGCACATATATCTGGGTGGTTTTGAAGTTGAATCTTAAAAACGTTAGTGTAGGTCTTATATATGAAAGAGAAAATAGAGAACAGAATAAAGACAAGTCTGGCTCGTTCAATTATTTTGTTTGAGAATGCCTAGAATTATCCAAACAAGCAAATGTAATAGGTCGTATGTGGTAATTGTTTTCCTGACCTGAAGATTTAAAGTTACTTTCTGCATATTTAGCTAAGACCATGTTGCTTCTTTCCCACCTACTCCATTTATACTACTTTCTTACTTATTCATATTTTATTAAAAATATTAAAATTAGCCGTCAATCACAATATAATATTAATAAAAGATTAAAATATCATTTTACGTTCCCTATCGAGTACCCGATTTACAAATGGAACATACACTACATGTTTCGGCTATATATAGCCATCATCAGGTGTTATGTTATAAACTTTTTAACTAAATTACTGATTTTTAATGATTTTTAGTTTTCATTTTTCTTATCATGTTCAGGTCCTTCATATTGTATCTTTATCCGTTGTTGTGTCACATGTCACTAATATGATTGTATTTCGTAGTGATGCCAATGTTGTGTATATTGGACTGTGAAGTAAAGGTTTCAATACTATTAATGAAAATTGAATATAGAAAACAAAATAAATAGTTGAAATAATCATGTGAATTTACCCAAGAAGTAATATCGTATCAGGTTTATGAGAGATCGGAGATGTACTGTACTGTATTGGATCGTGGCTGGTTACCGATATTTTAATCTTTTATTAATATTATATTGTGATTGACGGCTAATTTTAATATTTTTAATACTATATAAATCACAATATGACGCATCTACAATATCTTATTCATATTTGTTGTTTTTCATTTGTACGTATCTCTTTCATTATTTCCACTCTTCTCACAGTCTTTCCTATAAACTAAGGCTTCGTTTTATAAGTTAATATCTGAGCGACCGCTTTTTCACGTTATTCCAAACTTACAGTTATATATTCATCATCATTATCAACATTATTTAACAGTCAAGGTCTTAGTCCACCTGTTGGCTAATTCCCGCTTTAATCTTTTAAAATTCTGTTTAAAACGGATCCTTATCCTTTAGTTGATCAAATTGCTTTGTAATTGTTTGTATTCTGTCGACATATAGAATCCAGTTGCTTTTATGTTTAAAAATATTACCCATTATAGATATTATTGTAGACAGTTTAATATTGCTTCCTTTGTTTTATATTCCATTTTCTCTTCATGTATTTAATTTCAGCGTCTACAGTTTGATTTCATCCTCCATTCTCATTCTCCATTTTTGTTCCAAATAAGTTTTCAAATATGTTTCATTCTGCCTCCAACTTTTGCTTCGGAACATAACATTTGTTGTATTAATCGTTACCTTCAGTTTGTACCCTTAAATATTTCAATTGCTCTACACGGAAAACATTAATTTTATCCTGTTAAAAGTCAAAAAGTTGTGTTACCAGAGCAACTACGATTGTGTTAGGCGGTTTTATTTTTAATTTTTTTAGTTTATATGCAGATTATTTATGGAACAGGTTTCTACTTGAGACGTTAATAGTCGTTTAAAAATCAAAGAATCTGAAGATTTCTGTCTTCTGGGTTGTTGCGCTGTGTAGTCTGGTCGATGTTTACCAACGTTTCAGAGGTCATACTGCCTCCATCATCAGAGTATGAAGATTCCTGTCTTCTGGGTTGTTGCGCTGTGTAGTCTGGTCGATGTTTACCAACGTTTCGGAGGTCATACTGCCTCCGTCATCAGGGCGATAAATGTGCCAAATGGGTGGAGGAGGCCATGTTTATAAACCATTATTCATTGCTCGTTGTATACATTTATGATTGACCGTCCGTCTATTTCTCCCCGATTACATTATGGTAATAATATACTCTGAAGGCTACGTGAAAGGGAGGAAAATCCACCAGGATGCTGTTACTGTATGACTCATCGTTTGGCAGAATAAGAACATTTTTACACATCTTCCCGTATAGGATCCCCTGCTCCTTACCACAGCTTGCTGACTGGGCTTAGTTGCTAGGGAGGCAGACAGCCAGAAAATGAAGCTCTGTGGGTGAAAAATTGCATCTTATCTGTAGCGCTTAAATTATCCATCCATGCTTTCTTTTACCATTTACGAAACTTCCTGAATAGAATTTTAAATTCGATATATCATACGATGTTTGTGATCGTACTTGCATTGTACTGCTTAAATTTATTCAGTTTAACAGTGCGTTGCAACTTAGCTTAAGATAGGAAGGTCCAAAACAACTATTCAACAAATGGCATGAAACATCACCAAATGGAATCATATTTGAGTTTTAAGTTCGTAAATATTTTACACCTGATGATGGTTTTATAAAAACTGAAACATGTTGTGTAAAAGAAGTTCCAAAATGTAAATCGATCAATCGATATGGAACATCAATGATATTTTATTATCTTAATTATAAGAAATTTTAAATATTGTGATAAGAAGGATTAAAATAAATAATTGTTAGAATATTCACAACATGACGCAATTACACTATCTTACAACTATTCAAGGTTGTAATCGAATAAAACACAACAGCTTTCGGTTTATTCTGATGTTAATTTATTCTGTGTAATTTATTGAAGGGTATACCCAGGAAAAGCTAATTTAATATTCTTATGTTTTCACAATATTTCATGAGAAATTCAGAAAAAAGTAACTGACAGATCTTTCCAAAAAGTGACAAATGTCTGATATGAAAGAGACAGCGATGTTTCAAATAACATTACAAATACTTTCGGAACTCAGAATTAAATTAAAATATTAACACTACTTTTCCTGTAAATCCATAACAGTCTCTCTTATACATTTCAAACAAAATGATATCGTGATACAATATATTGACATTTGGCATTTGATGGAATACTTTCGTAATCAAAACCTTTGTTTTACTCAATGCTTCTAGTCATGGTAAATTCATGGAAATCTCAGAATCATTATATCTGTTCCCTGTATTGAAACAAAGAACCCGTTCCATGTGGTTTAATGAAACAAACACGTATGAGTTTGCTGTTTCTGCTGTAACTGATGGGATATGTTGACCGATCGCCTGCAGCAATTGTTTAGCCTACATGCAATACAGAGTTGTCAGAGAAGTTGCCGCATGTGTACGGCGTTAAAGCTGCCAAGAGGTTTGAAAAATTAGCAGGAATTAAAAAGGTATAATGCACTTCACACTTGTAAGAGACAACACAATTGCGAATGTAACGCATAAAGCACCAATATCATGCATACATAATGTTCCTTAACCCTTTGAAGTCGAAGATCGTCAAAATATTATTTAATAAATCAGTCCGTACCGCGAAGAAAACACTACACCTCACCATTACAAATTACGACTGGTTGACGCTGTTTCCCTGCTGTTTTTTCACTTCATTCTTTTTATCCCCTCCTTCTTATTCTTTTTCTTCATTTCCTCGTATTTGCTCTCATGGCAACACAGAATATCCAGTGTCGTGCTTAGGAGATCTTTTACGTAACATTTTAACAGCTGTGAGGAATTTCATACCCTTATTCAATGAAGACCATTTTAAATTTTATAGTCTCCCTATATTCTCTCTGCTTTGTCTTAGATATTTTTATATTTATGTTACATACTATCTATTCCAGTTTAGCCAAATATAATTTAAGATGTTTGCAATAGAACAATGATTATTGTGGATAATATAAGGATATTTATATATATGAGTATGTTTATTTATTTATTTGTGACAGAATTATAACGCACACCATCCATCTTTCTTCGTGTGGATTTGTATAGTACTTTCATAGTTTTATCAGACGAGTGATTAAGTCGAGAATAATGAGATGGGCGGGGCATGTAGCTCCTATGGATGGGGCAAGAGGTGTGCACCAGGTGTTGGTCGGGAAACCTGAGGGGAAGAGACCTCAGGAGAGACCTAGACGTAGATGAGAGGATAATGTTAGGCTGGATCTATGGGACATAGGAGTTGAAGGAGACCGAATTATTTTGGCCCAGGACAGGGTCCGGTGGAGGGCTTTGGTTAATTCGGTGATGAACCTTCGGGTTCTGTAAGCAATCTAGTCAGTTAGTGTATTTAGCTGCTGAACCGGTACACATAACAGCACATTTTTTATGCAAAAATTCAGAACTCTCTAATTATTAGTCTTATAGCTAGTCTCAATACACAACGCTTTATTAATGAAGGAATTATAATTGGACAAACTGTACTTTATTAATTAACTTGTCTACATAAAGCCCTGCATTCATCAGGGGAAGAGAATGTTGTTTCTGATTTTGTTTGTGTTTATAGCGGATCTACCGTGTTCAATTGGCGAGTTATTACGCCATATTTATTGTCCATAAAGCAATAATTGTTTTAATTAAGCCTGTTAGCAAAATAATTACCGTATTTTTTTTATCATAGTGGGAGAGGTGAACCAAACTTATTATAAATTCATTAACACGATGTGTTGTGTTCTGTAAATTGCAATGTGCACGCATAATGCATCGGTAAACAGTGACGTCAGTAATTCATCCTAATAAATAATATGTCGCAGGATACGTGGAAAATAATTAATTTTATAAATTACATTTTTTTTTTTAAAATAGGGTTCCTCTGCCATAGATTCACACCAGGCGTGTAGAAGTTAAGGCTTCTGGCTTATTTCATTACTAGGAAACCAAATTTTTCACAAATGGTGCTGATAGTTTCTGGATTTCTCGGATAGTCCTGTGCTCTGTGTCCTGTACTGTTAAAAGAGAGCACTGCGTTCCGGGAAGTGGATTTACTCCCTTCTTTAGCTGGAGTGCCCATTCAGATTTGGTCCCTAGACAGGGTTAGTCCCAATCATTGGTGAATCAAATGAGGTCAGTTGCCTCGTTAAAACTAGGCTTCATCTTTTGAGAGAAAATAACATTAATCATAACAATTATAAAATTATTACGAGAGCAGTTTATACTTCCAAGACGTAGCATTCTCTTTATAGAATATGGGACGACGATCAAGTCCAAAGTATCATACACCAATGTAGGATTTGAGGTTTCTCGGCAGTTGCTATCCTCTAGGTTGCTGTGCCATGTAGTGTGGAAGATGTCTGAAACGTCGGTAACCATCTAACACAATACACGGCGCAACAACCCAGAAGACAGCAATCTACCATACACCGACTATAATATACCATCGTGAACATCCTTTAAGATTGTTCTAGGATGTTAACTGTCTGATGATTATAGGCGTTTTATATATCTCGGTCTGCTTCTTCATTATGCTACAATTATGTTTCTATTCTTTAAAAATAAAAGACTTTATCTGTTTTCTAGCATTAATTTCGTAAGGCAATTATTCGCGTAATGTATATCAGAAACGTTTTATCACTTATTAATAGCATGTAAGTCGTGTGTAATTTTTAAAATTTTTATATGAATTACTATGATGAAAATTTCATAAGAAATTAAAACCGATTAATATGGAGGGAAGAGTCCACTTGGGGGGCTTTAGTACAGCTGTGATAATAATATTAAAATTACTCATTCAGGAATAGTGTGTGAAGATGTGGACTGGATTATCTGAACCACAGACCGCTCGTTGTAAATTTTCGGGTTGTATAAATAGCGGGGAATTTTTCGACTACCTGAGCGACCCCCACCGTTTCAATGACTATCCACTTTATAAACGATAGATTTTTATTCCTATCAGACAGACATATTTCATCTTATGTAGACTACTCATCCGGATTCAAGGCCACTTTATTCGTCATATAACATGCACATTTTGGATTGGTTTCTGTGGCAAGTAGCTCGTTTCAATTAGCAGCTCCAAACATGTAACATTTCGCTCTGTTCTTAACGACCTGTCCACAGACACATAGGCTGACCCCCCCAATTTCCCCCTCTCCACCTGCCTAAACTCCCTCTTGCTGACGAGTTTGCAAACTTTGTTAATTTTGATTTTACCTCCCCTCCTCCTCCTCCGCTTGCCACTGCATCGAGACTGTCACCGGGAGTTCAGATCCTGAGTATGTGCCAACATCTTGGCTTGATCAGGAGAAGTCCCTCTCCTTGAAGGAATTTTCTGCACTAACTGAGATTTGCATAATAACTGATTTACCTACAAGAACATCAACATACGGATCTTATACAAAAAGTGTTTGAATAAAAGTCATATAAGGAAGACATACGAGGTGCGATCGGAAAGTTTCTAGACTGCGCCTATAAAAACCCGTACACTTATCTCAGGTATTAAATTCATCCATCACCCTCGAAGTAGTTCCCTGGGAGTGAACACAACGATCCCAGCGCCGCTGCCAAGCCTGGAAGCATCCCTGGAAATCTTTCTTTGTCAGCCTGTCAAGCACCATCTGCGATTCTGCCTGAATCTCTTCTATCGTCTCAAATCTCCTTCCCTTTAGCTGAATTTTCATCTTTGGGAAGAGGAAGAAGTCACACGGAGCTTAGAAAGGAAGTTGGGGTCGGTTCTTGCAAGATCTTTGAGCTCCTGACAAACGAGAAATCGATTCTGCTTCTGGTCCTCAGACAGGATGCGTCGCATGTGGAGTTCTTCCTTTAGAATCAGCTGACAGGTCCCATAGCCTATCCCAACAATGTCGCACAAGTCGTTGATGGTACGACGTCGATCTTCGTAACATTTTCGGGCGTTGTGCTCGAAGATGGTCGTCCAGAACGCTCGTCATCATCGACAGAGGTTCGGCGATTTTTAAAACGTGAATGCCACACAAAAGTTTGTGCACGACCCATTGCGGACTCCCCAAATGCTTGCTTTAGCATTTCATAGGTTTCCGTAGCCGTTTTGGCGAGTCTTTGGCAAAATTTGATGCACACGCCATTCCGAAATCGCAGGAGGGTCGGTGTAATGCACTACCAAAACGCCCGTAACTAAGACACAAATGCTAATTCGATGATGCCGGCTGGCACACTGATTCACTATGAATGTAGGCCGCACCCCCTAGCGGCAGAAGCTCGTACTACATCCGGTTCGCCCTCTATTGACACAGTCTTGAAACTTTCCGATCGCACCTCGTACTTCGCTTCCAGAAGATACAAAGTCAGATAGAATAATATTTAGTGGAAGAAACATATATTCTGATATGTGAAATTTTAGGTGTTTCTGATGCAGGCTACTCAAAGTGACGTAGCAACTTAAAAATTTCAATTTCACTTTATTTAATGCTACAGGAAATTGATTCGTGACATAAATTTTGAATTATTTACATGCGATAAATTTTTAAAACTGTAACTTACAATTAAAAAGTGGCTATTTATTTATTCTTAGCTTTACGAGTATTTTACTACGCACAAAGTGGATGGTCTAGCTGTGAGGTTGCTGGAGTGTAAAATGGTAGATATCCACTGCAGACGAGCTCCGTAGCTTCAATATTGCAGCTTGTGGGGTGTACCTCGAGGACCGCAACCACCACAGCCATCACCACTGCGTGCACCACTAAACCCTTCTTCCCACATCCCCCTGCCACCTCCTTATGGCCGCATGCATTATTTCTGAAACAAACACGGGAATGCAATTTGCATACAAGCATTAACCGCCTCTCTCTTATCCTTCTGTTCTTTGTCATGTGCTCAACAGACGGTAACAACCTTCTCTTTTCGATTTCCCCTGTCTGTGTTCCAACAATTAAGATGTCGTACCGTTGGGAGCTTCGAGTGTGAAGAAAGTTCCCAGTAACATCCCTGAGGTGATGAAGGGAATTCAGGTGTCGACATGTGTTAGAAATGGTGTGAAACATGTTTCCCACGCTTTGAATGCCTTAAAATTTTGACCTATTTCAAAGTAAGACTTCGGTATAATTAGCCTAGTTATTACTACATCTGTATGTAAATTATATTTTATTAACTTGGATAAATGAAGGAAACATATATGATGTTTCCTAAGGCATATTTCTGATCAAATAAGTTTTCATAGTCATGATAGATAAAATAATTGGTTAACTATCTCCATGTTAAAGATTGATTCTTGAGAATTTTAAAGTCGCTCAGCCGGTTAAAAAATTCCCCGTCTTTTATGTAACCTAAATTATTATATCGATGTTCACAACTGCCTGTTACTGAACCCTAAGGAGAGTCTAAATCCGGTGTATCTTATCACAGGATATTTCCTTGAGATATATTTTAATATCATCCTCCCTTCTTTGCGCAGGTCTTTAAAGTGGACCCTTATATTTAAGCTATCCGCTCTTATTTTCTGTCTTGATGTTATTTGGGCTAGAGTAAAAATATTAAAAGTGAAATTTATCATCACGCATTTAATTAAATCCAGTTCATAAGATAGTGTAATTGCGTCATATTGTGAATATTATAACAATTATTTATTTTAATCCGTCTGATCACAATATTTAAAATTTCTTATCGGGACACTCACTCCTACATCTTTGGTATGTTTTATTTTTATTTTTATTTTTTTTCTATTTTATTGATACTTTCTAATTATAATTTATATGTTTTGTATTTTATTCTCTAAATTCTTTTATAAATTCTTTCAAATTCTTTAGTGTTTCTTTCAATCATTTACTTACAGGCCGATATGTACATCTAATAACATTTAAGAAAAACAACACCTTCGCCCAAAAATGGAAAAACAAACGTAATCAAACATCACCAAAATACTACAGATATCATAATTGAGTTTTAAGTTCTTAGATATATTTTACACCTGATGATGGTTTTATAAAAACCGAAACATGTTGTGTAAATTTTCCGAAATGTAAATCGATCAATCGATATGGAACATCAATGATATTTTATTATCTTAATTATAAGAAATTTTAAATATTGTGATCAGACGGATTAAAATAAATAATTGTTAAATCCAGTTGTTAAATGAGGCTTGACTGAATGATTGCATTACTGAACTAATGACAGACGAAAGAATTATTTAAAAATTATCAAAGCAAACAACATAATTCTTTTCTCCACTCTGCCATGGCATGGTGTTTAGGTAAAATTCACCAGTTCAAAGTAATCTAGAAACAGGAAGGAAGCGTTTATGATTACGCCGGGCAGGTGGAAAATGCACATTCCTAGCAGGAAAATTAAAGAAAGTGAGCGAACAATTTAGGATATAACAAAAATTTCTATAATTTTACTGATAGCTTTGTAATTTCAGTAGAGTGATTAGGCGGAGAGAGACTTGATAAATGTGTTAATTTTTTCTCTAGGATGGGATAAACTGGGAATCATACACAATTTTGGTAGGGAAACCTCTTGCACAATGCCTATTTCCATGACAGAAAGGTGTATTGGAAGACAGCAATATTTTTGATCATGGTAATATATGCTTGTGATCATGGTGATAGCTGGATATGGATCTGTGCTTATTGTTCGAGATACATAAACGATCTTTGTTAATAATCGAACCCAGGACAATGTTTTGGATCTGCTGTTTGTTTCTGTAATCTCCTCTTCGAAACAAACGACTAAGGTCTAGATGCATTTCTTCTGTCTCCTTTGTTTACGCGACACTGAATACCCCCACAACGATGATCAAACTCAGGATATTTTCCCAGTCTTCTGACCCTATTATGATCTCTTCCTGGACTAAAGAAATAGTCTTATCAAATTTGGTGCAACTCGGTTTATCAGCTCTCAAGTTATAAGCTAACAAACACATAAACCCACGATTTAAATTTTAAAGATAGAGTTGTTTAGGCGAGCTGCGGCTTTAAAGGGTTAATACGATACGTATCTGAAACCAAATTCATCCCTTTATGACTTGATTGTGGAGTTACATAAAGTATAGGCAAATGATAGGGCCTTTAAGCTGCCGCCAATCCATCGAAATGGGTGCAGCTTACAATACACGAAAAGTTGTGTTTGATTTGTTCCTTTGTACGTGTGAAAAGTAAAGTAATTTGCTGGTTTCGTTTCATAACAGTGTTTCCTAGCTGTATGTGAACATTCATTTCTGCACTGTGTACTTAAAATACGACGTTAAATATAGTTTGTTACAGCGGATATGTACACTTAACTACCTCTTTGTTTCGTTAGAGCAATATTGTACCAAAAGATTTAGCTATGTTTCTCCAGTGTTAAACTTTGTGATTTATGGTCAGTGACGTAGAAAAGCTGTCATGCTAACGGTAATATTTTATTTTACAAACAATAATCTTGTTCTAACAGTTGTTTTTTGTGGTAAAGAATCAAAGAAAATCTTGAATATCCGGACTGCATATCGACTTTAGTATTGTTAAAAATTGCCTGTTTTTCTCAGTGTGTCTACATCTTTTCTGGACACCCTATTCTATTGTAAGTTTACAATGAAATTTGGAATAAATCTTTGCATCAAGAAGTTGTGACAAAGTGGCGTGTTTTATTGGCCATCAGCAAGCTCCATATATGCCTTATTGGCGAACTTCTTCAGAAAGTGTGTCATGTACTTACCTTAAATTACTTTTCCAAAAAGGTATTTATTTTCTACCGTCTGGCCACTAATAATGACTTAATTGTCGTGTAAAAAATTGATGATCTAATGTAAATCGAACATTTCGATAGAGAACATCATTTAAGATATTTTAAATATTTAAATGTTAATTATAATAATATTTTAATATTTAATAGGAATTTTATTGTGATTAGACTTAGAAGATATAAACAAATATTAATTGTAAATATAGTTAATAAATTCCAAACCATCCAAAGATATGCAGAAATTATTAGGTTGGAGTTCAGGGAAATTCAAAAATGTAGATATTTCATTAATCAGAGATTGGAAATTTTATGCATGTTAATGTTATAAATACTATAAATACTGTTTTATATACGATCTGTCATTTATTAGTATCCTGAGCAAAGTATTTTAAACGAATATAAAATAAGCGAAAAAACAAACAATTAAACATTATAGAAAATACACTATTGTCTTTTTTATCGTGTTCAATAGCTTGTTTGTTTGGTTATTTTATATTCTAATACACGGTATGCAAAGTTTTAAAACTTTCAATGAAGAAAAATCCTACTTGAGAAGCTTCTGGTCGCTCACACGTTAAATAAATTATCCAATTTTTATTTAGCGTGGAGGTCTCCTTTCGTGGTCAGATCTTTCCACTACGCGCTACATAAATTCGTTCCAATACTGACACCCTGCTTTAAAAGTTAATTTTTCTGTCATCTACAACTAGGTCTCCGTAAATTCCTCTCCACTTAAGGTTTCTGAACTACAATATTGCATTTTTCCACTCTTGCCAAATTACCTTCCACGTTGATCTCCTAGATTTGAATCCCCTAAAAATTATTTGGTAATTATTTGCCCGAATTTATAACTTGTGTTGGGCAAGGCCGTGGTCTAGGCAACACGGAGGTTTCCTCCGGGGGCTTCCCCGGTTTCTCCGTGGCATCCCAACAATTACTCCATTCACACACAGAAGAAGGCAATGGCAAACCACTTCTGGATCATCTACCAAGAACGTATATGAACAGGTCCCAGTCCGAGAAAAGGATGGAAGGATCCTGTTCATATGGACCTGTCGGCAGACAGAACACTAAATAATAATAAGATGAGGTGGTCTAGCGGTTGGAACGCTGGCCTTATAATCCTGGGGTCTCGGGTTCGATTCTCGGCGGTGCCCGAATTTATAACTTGTGTTGGGCAAGGCCGTGGTCTAGGCAACACGGAGGTTTCCTCCGGGAGCTTCCCCGGTTTCTCCGTGGCATCCCAACAATTACTCCATTCACACACAGAAGAAGGCAATGGCAAACCACTTCTGGATCATCTACCAAGAACGTATATGAACAGGTCCCAGTCCGAGAAAAGGATGGATGGATCCTGTTCATATGGACCTGTCGGCAGACAGTACACTACAAATAAAAAATAAAAATAAATCAGAGAAACTTATTATGATTCTATAATACCCTGTACGCCACTGCTCCAATTCTAAAGACCTCAGAACTTTAAAGTTACAAGTTTAATATCAGTTTTTTTCCTCATTTGTGGTTCTAAAGTTTATTTAGGTAATGGGACAATTGTCTCACGTATTGACAGTAAGCTTACTCCCTGTGTACATTCATTTCATTCTGCGTGGCTCCACAAATATTAGGGTCACATACCATCCATACACAGGGTACAGGCAAACGACAAGCTGTCTCAGGTTTACAAAACACAGCATTTCCATTCAAACATCAACAACACAGCTTTTGAGTACTACAGGTAGGGACCGCGCGTTTCGCTGTAGAGACATATCTGATGTATCAATGGGTTTTGAGGGTTGCGCGGTAGGATATCTCTTTTGTAGGGTAGAACAGTTTGTATAAAACGCTGCCACAAAAAGTTATTTATTTATCTAATTGCAGAGGCAGTTTTAGATTCGTAGCCCACAGCAATAGGAATCCGTCATGATAGAGCCAAGTGAGTAACATTACATGTCGAAAATATTTTGCTCTTTGTCCAGAAACGACAATAATTAGAGTATATAGGATATTGTATTCAAGTCGTAGGACAACACAATTTTTTTGTTTTAATTTGAAATTTTTATTTTGTCTGTATAAGATCTCCTATTTTTAAAAACGCTTTGAGTACTTCCATGGAATACAGTGCTTATGAAGGAGCTGATAGATGCTCTGGAAGTCAAGAAATACTCTGCGAAAAGTGAATTCTTTTCACCCCCTCTTACCTCTAACTCATCGATTTTAAAATTAGCCTCCAAACAGAATTTACCTAATCCAAGTAATTCTATTTTTTTTCAAGTTTTTCAGTCAGAAGTTTGTACAAAATAATCTTTTCCACGCGCGCTACATTCCTTGCCCATTTCTTTCTCTTCGACATAATCTTTCTTGTAATAGCAGGAGAAAAATTAAAATTTCAAAATTTCCCACATCCTGTTTATTTTTCTAATTGTCAAATTGTCTCGTGAGCGCCTTGTTCTCAGATATTCTCAGTTTCGGTTTCCCTTTAGCTAATAGACCAAATCTCGCGGTTGAAATTATATTTTCATGTACTGTATTTCATATTTAAATGTAGGAAGTTGGAATAAATTAATCCTAATAAGCCAAAAATTTAAAATTATCGTGTCTATCTTAAATATACAGCTTAAAGTAAAAGGTAGTTATGTTTCAGCTGTACAGATAACAAAATACTTAATTAAAGAATGGGGACGATCATTAGCGATGCTCTAGATTAATACTAGTTTTATAAATCGTTGATATCACTGTCACAATTTTAGTTCATATCACTAAGTTTCTTGTATCATAATTTTTGTTTTTTTTCCAGAAAGCGTTATGATCATTAAAAGTATTTATAAAATTACAATTTCGTTGTTCATAGTTGATAACACAGGCTTTGTTACTAAATCCTCCAGCGGGTTCTAACCTCACCAAGGAGACCTTTGACTGAGGACTTTGCATTAAGTCTGTCCCGTGTGACGTCAGACTATTTTGCATTTAACAGCTTAGAGACCACAAGGCAAGTCAGTTTCTTGTGATTGGTGAAGGAATAATAAAGGAACGGAAAACTGAAGGAACAAATAGAAAGGAGAACCCAAGTTAAATAAGAAGGGATGAAAATGATGTTTAAAAGAATAAACAAAAATGTAGTAAGGAAGAAATGAATATTAAAGCAAAGGAGAATTCAAGAAACAAACAAAGAGGATACGAGATAAATAAATAAATACAAATGTGAAAATAATAAAGAAGATAGGATTGCAGAAGAAATAAATAAAGGAACAAAGAAACTTATGAAAATTCCTGCACAATTGTGATATTTATTAAGGTATTCAGAAAGAATGTACGTTTGATTTCGACAGATCAATATCATCATCATCATCAGTCAATTCCCAGGTGTTAAAAAAATATTTACTCGAACGTCATTTATTATTGTTTTTTTTAATCATTTCTTGTTTACTTGTAAATTTGCTTCTTTTGTTGGAAGCAAATAATTTTATAAATTACTTGGATTGAACGGAATAAAAATGAATTATTATATCTTTGATGCTGTATAATAAGGGCTTAAGTTAACAGAACATACTTTTGATGTATGTCACTCTTACCGAGAACCGAAATGTGTGAATGCACCCATGTGTAATATCTACGTAAGATTGCGAAACCCCTGCTTGTACTTCTCTTGTAGGAATTTCAACTTCATTAGAAAATCCGAATAATCACTTTAAAGAAATAAGCTAATTAAAGTTGGCGAAAAATTAAAGTTTTATAATTTACGTACGAAAACCAAAATGACTTTCATTAAGAAGGTCTCTTTCTGAAATATCCATTTTGACCACTTTTAAAAAAAACTTTCTTGAGTAGGTTGCCCGTCGCGGACAATTGGCTAATAGGAAGTGGACCTTACCGTGTATCGGAAAGGTTCTTCGCCCCCCCCCCGGCCCCTCAAGACCCTACAAAATGTAACACCAAATACAATAGTTAAATAAATGACTCAAGAACAATGATTATCTTGAAAGGTGTGATCTGATGTGTAATACCATCAATTAGCTTTTAGAATATATTAAATTTTGTACATCACACGGCCTTGCTCCTTCTGGAATGCTGTTGTCTGCGAATTCGAGCAGATCTTGAACTCTGTCCTCTCATCGTCGTTCATGTTTATCGTCACACAGGTCATGGAGTGTGAACTGATATTCCAAGGAGTCTGTAATCGTGTTGGCCTTCTCTGACGGGCGATATTTGGGGCCCAAAAAACCATGAATAGTGGTTAGTCCTTTTCGTAGAGAATTTCACAGAGGGCCGTTAAGCGTATCCTCACATTTTCCTATTCGTATTTCACCAAAGCTCAATTGCCTTCCTCTGGGTCATTCGTCTAATGGTTTTATAGCCTAGTTAACTGCCGTTTTGCTCGCTGGAATCCCGGGTTTTGTGTCAGAATTTCTTAACCTCTGCTTGTCCTTTAACAACGGGCTTAATCCAGGCAGATCGCAACTACGATTTTGCTTGTCAACGATTTAAAAGCCGAGAATACTGAGGTAGTAAATTCGAGATTATTGGGGATACTAAATCAGAGGCAAGGTTTTTGAAAACGCTAACATTCTCTGAATTTTTTAGTACGATCGGAAAGATTTCTGGTTGCGATACGATCCAGTGTGTGGGAAATGTCTGGTAGGTGATCTGAGTCCAACACGTCAGAAACAAGGACATCCGACAGTCTGTCATCCTGATGAAACACAATATCGATCACAATACCGCTCACCTAGGGGGTGTAATGAGTTCAATATTGTGCAACAATAAGAATTAGCAATGGGACCTGAGGTCCGCGTGAGAAAAACTGACAGATATGGACGGGCCCATTCTACAGATGGAACAACACCTTAAAATTATTAACAGTTCAAGTTCCTTGATTATTTTCTATTTTCTGTATTTTGTTTCCTTATGCTTAAGTTACGTATTTTGTTTCACAACTTAATACGTAAATATTTTTCTTATATATATATATATATATATATATATATATATATATATATATTTTTACCTCTTAGTAACTATTGATGAAAAAATTATCAAAATAATTTCCAGGCTCTTGTCGGTGAAATAACGAAAGGAATGTTTTTTTTTAAAATGTCATGCAGAGTTGACCTTAAACAAATATAAAATCGACGCAGTCTCGCAAACTGTTTTTTTTTCGACAGGAGGCATTTTATAGCGGCTGTATAATCTATTGAATCTGATAAGTCTTCAAGGATAGCGCTCACAGTACCTATTTCACGTTAGAATTACGACTTTACATGTACGTTATTTCATTTAATATGAAGTCAGCACAGTATTAAAAGTTACCATATTTGATTCCTTCCATTACTTGGCCTGACGCATTGTGGCGTCATTTAGAAACTGTGTCAACGGAAATCAACGTGAAGGAAGATTACAGGGAAGTTATGTTGTGAGAATCTTCTTTACGCTCTGCTGTCACTATTGAACTGAACTCTGCGACCTGACGCGGAAGACTATAAGTCTAATTCAATGACACGTATTACTAGTCACAATATTCAAGCTTTCGTATTTAACAAACTATGGAGAACTTTGTTTTAACAGTTACGCGGAACTGAAAACAGGGCTTTGTTATGGAAGTATTAAGTGTAAGAGTTAGTAAAATTATGTGGATCCGAATGTTATATGTTGACGAAAGCACAAGTTAGAGGAATTGAGACCGCAGGAGAGCACTTCTTTGTAATTATCGTAGTATTAAAAATATATTAAAATTGGCCGTCAATCACAATATAAGATAATTAAAAGATTCAAATATCATTTTACGTTCCGTATCGAGTACTCGATTTACATGTGGAACATTTACGACATGTTTCGGCTATATATAGCCATCATCAGGTGTTATGTTATAAACTTTTTAACTGAATTACTCGATACGGAACGTAAAATGATATTTTAATCTTTTAATTATCTTATATTTTAATTGACGGCCAATTTTAATATATTTTTAATACTATTTAAATAAATCACAATATGACGCACCTACAATATCTTATAAATTATCGTAGGTTTCAAAATGACGAATTTAACTGTAACGGATAAATTAAAATAGAATTTAAAACTAGATTCGAAGTGTGCAATCCATATCGGAATGCACAAGCGGCCTTCTTGCGAATTATATTATATTATTACAGGTTATATAAATTATCTTACTGAGACAAATTTGATTTACAACTATAAGATCATACTGTATTGAAATCTTCTTTCAGTACTGTAAATTAATACTGACATGTCATAAGGAGCTGTCGTAGTGTATTGGATTCGTACAAATCATCATCTTAGGATCGAACTTTGGGCAAGTATAGTCTTATCCTTTTCTTAATGCAGGCATCATTCCGTCATTTGAAATAGAACAAAGTATTACAAAACTATTTTGTATTTTCCGAAAGTGTGTAACCATTAATCTCGAACCCATCTCACAGGTTCATTAGTTTGCCATGTTGGTACCGTACTGAAAACTGAAAGCACAATTTCTGGACAGTCCCCCAATGGTATAATATCCATACAAAATTTCTTCTAAACCCGACCAGCTTTTCTCCACTTTAATCGTGAAGACAAACAGACAGATATGACCAACCCTCATCTGTGTTCACGTGACACATAGAACGCTTGATGATCTATATAGCAAAATAATGACGACACTCATAAGAAATAGAATTAAAGCATACGATTCACAGACATTTAAAGGAAAAATAGAATTATAGTTTTAGGCATTCTCAATTTAAATCTAAATTAATATTTAGAACTACTACAAAATAAATTACGATGGATAATGACATGAGTTAAATGGCTTGAACTGTTCTTTGCTTCATAATAATAGGATAATATTATTTCTGAAACATCGAATTTAAATTGTTTCAAGTTATATCAATATTTTAATTATTTGTTCTCTTTAATGCATAATGTACGACATAGGCGTGCAATATTAAAAACAATTTTACCACCTGTTCCTATGATCGATATTTCTCACAACTAGGAAATTCTAAACTGTATTAAGAACTGCAAATTATATTTTATATACACCCACATTTGTGAAAGCAGTTAGATTGGTAACAGTGATGCATTGGCTGGATTAAGAATGAGGTCTAATAAATACCAGAATATTCAAACTTTATGCATAACTATTAAATAGTATTAAAAATATATTAAAATAGGCCGTCAATCACAATATAAGATAATAAAAAGATTAAAATATCATTTTACGTTCCTTATCGAGTACTCGATTTACATGTGGAACATTTACGACATGTTTCGGCTATATATAGCCGTCATCAGGTGTTATGTTATAAACTTTTTAACTGAATTGCTGATTTTTACTAATTTTAATGATTTTTAGTTTTCATTTTTCTTATCATGTTCATTAAAATTAGTAAAAATCAGTAATTCAGTTAAAAAGTTTATAACATAACACCTGATGACGGCTATATATAGCCGAAACATGTCGTAAATGTTCCACATGTAAATCGAGTACTCGATAAGGAACGTAAAATGATATTTGAATCTTTTAATTATCTTATATTGTGATTGACGGCCAATTTTAATATATTTTTAATACTATTTAAATAAATCACAATATGACGCATTTACAATATCTTATAACTATTAAACATAGAGCTTTTTTATAAGAAAGAAATAGTGAAACTAACTCGTGCCATATTGTCAGGCCTTAATTCACGTTCGCAAAAATCTCATTTCATAACTAAATTTTTGACGTATCTTACGGTACATAGGATACTGCAGTCACCCTATAGTAGGTCATGAGATGGGTTAAAGTGGTAGTCGGTTTTCTCTGCCGCACGAGAGCAACGCGGAAAGTTTAGCTTCGCCAGCATTGTCCGTTAAAACACTACCAAAACTTGTGTGTGGAATATTTCCAACTCGTATAAATTACACAGTAAGGCTACCCTAAGCTCCCTCTTACAGCTGAACCAATGAAAACAAAGGATTAATTCTATTGTGTGTGTCCCAACAATACAAGAGCTCACCTTCCTGGATCTAGTTAAGGTCCTTCGTCCATATATGGACACCTGTAATCCTTCTGAAATTTTGGACGTGCTATGTTTGAAGATTAAAGTTCCAGAAACTTACCTTTGTTTGACGCTGGGTTTCAAAACTCTCTCAGCAAAAGAATCAACAATTCTTAAGTTGTGAATTAAGGGAGAATGAGTAGCTTCTAAATGAACACAATTCACGTGTAATAGTAAAAGAATATTGCAACAAATAAAGAAATAAAATGTGAGATGCGAGTGGCTTGTATAAGAGACAGAAGATTAACGATGAAATAATAATTATATAAAACAAATTCTCCTTACTAAATTATAGCTCTGTGTAGTCTGGTAGAAGTTTTTCAACGTTTCAGAGACCCTTGTTGCCTCCATCAACAGGACGACAGCCTTATAATAATGGAGGTAGCAAGTACTTATGCTTATTTATTCTTTCTATACTTTCGAAATTTATCCCAAATAATTTATTTCATTTATTAGTTCTATTAACTCATTGTACATTAACCACTCCTAATGGATAAATTTTTCTCTCTTAAAAACAAATATTTTTTCCTTCTTAAAATGTCATTTAAAATTCCAGTCAGGTCAACAGTTTACTACAGCATTAATCTGTTTCTACAAAACCATTATCTGTAAATGATCCAGCAGCTAAATCTTCTGCAAACAACAATTCTGGAATTGGCATATTTTCTGTTATTTGTGCATGTAATATTATTTTCATTGAAACAATAAATAATATCGTTTATAAAAATATTGAATAATTATGAAATGAAGGTATAGTTTTGACT
This sequence comes from Zootermopsis nevadensis, assembly GCF_977971745.1. NCBI lineage: Eukaryota > Metazoa > Arthropoda > Insecta > Blattodea > Termopsidae > Zootermopsis > Zootermopsis nevadensis. The sequence continues at coordinate 3,807,837 of NW_028259153.1, read as the reverse complement.
TACACCGCTTTTTGTGGAACAGATTCTTTACCTTATCGCCTCCATATCTTACGTTATTAGTTTCATTGTACATTTTATTAATATAAGATGGTAAAGTTGCGTAATATTGTGATATAATAAGTGTATATTAAATTTGTCCGTCTAATCACAATAATTCTTATTAAATATTATAATATTACAATAATTAACATTTAAAATATTTAAAATATTAAATGATGTTCTTTATCGAAATATTCGATATTTAAAACGTTAATTATTGTAATATTTTAATATTTAATAAGAATTATTGAGATTAGACGGACAAATTTAATATATATTTTATTAATATATTTAACCATTTTATACCCTACTCCATTCCGCCTTATTTTAAATAATGAAGCTTGCCTATCAATTGAGCCTAAGTGCTTATTAAAAACCCATAAAAAACCAATAAGCACGATCTGTTTTAAACAAAACAAATATTATATGTTGTTCTTTTATCCTTCACAGACTGCTTAAATCATCAAATTCTTTATTAACAAGTGTGTCGATCTACCAGCAGAGATGCTGGAAGTCATCTTTGCTAAATGAGATAAAATCCAAATCCTTCTGTCAGGTTTTAAATTAGGCAAATAATTGTAATTTTTCAATAGATAGAAAAAAATTTCTCCTTAATTTTTTTTAAAATTTATTCTGTAAAATTTCAGTCCGTCTATTTATGGGTAAATAAAAATGTAAAACGGGTGTAATGAGAGAATGACAGAAAATAAGAAATATATTCATAATGGAGTAGAAGGAGAAAGGAGAAATGCAAATAAATTAAAAAAGGAAGAAAGTTGACAAATACAAGTAAGAAGTTAGAAAAATTAATAAAAAAAAATGACAATTAAGGATATTTATATTGTTAATAGTCGTCGAAGCTAAGGCTTTGGGATACAAAATAATACAATGCGGAAAGTGAGCAGTGTGTCTAATCTCCGAGTGACAGCAGCACGTTCTTCGTTTATATTTACCTTTTATACATATATATCTATTAAGGTGGTATGCCTGTTACAACGGAGCACGAATTTCACTGCGTCAGAATTGGTTCTTGGAGTTGTGTTGGAAACCTCAGCTTGCGCCTGGCATATGAAATATATTGAAGCCATAAATCTTACAGAGAGAACTGGGTGCTTTGGTTGGAGCTGGAGGGTACTAAACGCCGAACATGATAAGGTGTGCCCTGGGGGAGGGGGGGATTGAGATGGAGAAGGCTCCCTTGGGGAGATGTGAGTATGAAAACAGCACCCCCCTCTACTAACACTTTTCGTGCGTGTATATCATATTATTATACAGACATTTGTTTTAATTTTCTACCTGTCTAGCTACCTAACACAAACATATAGCTGTTATCAGTCTTAATGATTTGCCGCTACCACGTCAACAAAATATTGTTAGGGTTGCAAATTTATATTTTCAGACTCCGTATTGACGCTAGGGTTGTTTCAATTAAGTGTTGAATGTTGGAATTACACCCGACTTCAGAGATGGATTCAGCTGTGTCAGAGCAGGGTCCAGTGGCGGATTGTGAAGAACTCGGCAAGGATCTTGCACGTTAATACAAAACGGGAAATTCTTTCAACGGATTAGTGACCACGAGCCTCTCAACCTGAATTTTACTCAGTGCTGTTAATTTATTAAATTTAAAGTTTAATACTTAGTGCACCTAATTCAAATTCACTTCAGTTTTGTAAAAATTCACCGATTTTATTTCATAGTTTGCAATTATAAATAGCTCAGTATTATTTTATAACACGAAACTTTCCCCTGACATGGAAAATTCGTTTTCAGTTTATCTTTCCATCTAATTCCTATACATATATCTCGTTTTATGATCTCTTCCTGCGGGAAATCAAACATAACACGGCTGTTTCCAGTATTTATAATAAACGCGTACTTTTATAGTATATAAATAAAGAATACTATGTGCTTATTTTGCAGTAATAATTTAAAGGAACATAACTGAAGAAATTGGAGAAATTTCCTTCAGAGTAAATTAAAAAGAAGACTGTTGAGTTGCCAAAGACTCTCCCAATAAAACAGAGAATATTTGGGAGACATTTATCACTCACAGATATGGACAATATTTGGAAGTAGGCACACACACATGCGGTAGAAATGTTTTAATTTTGAGTCTGAGTTACAAATTATTTTGTTCCGTTAGTACAGAAATATCTGTTGTCTCTGCAATGAAGTACAACAAAGTGTGCCCAAGTTATTGTGTTTCCAATCTGCGATACGAGAAAGTTTTCTGGTTTGAAACATTTTTAATATCTAACCTGTTCATACAGAGGTCGAGTTAATAGCTACTTTCTTTGGATACCTTACATAGTTTGTAGTTTTGCTTTACAGTAAACGTCTGGGAAATTTCAAGTAACACAGGCATTTTCTTTTCCTGGTAAGACACGACCGTTTGAGAAGATACGAGTTAGTCCGCTGATGGTTCTATCTCTTGGTTTAACTCTAAGCTCTATAATCTAAAGGCTAATTTATCAGAAAATACTAGAATGTGAATGCTCATGTCTACCAGATCTCGCTTCTGGATAATTTTCTGAGGTAATTTAATTTAGTCAACACTTTAAGAAAACACTTTTTAATATCCGTTTTAATAATATCCTTAAGTATACGTCTAGGTGCCGTAAGTTTACCTTATCTCTCACACGCTTTGATTAGAATTTTGAATGCAAGTGTTCGTAATGCCGATCCCAAAAATCTATTCACACACTGATAAAGGAATTAATTCTTTTAGCCGAAGCAGGGCAAAGCTTTATTAATAAGGATGATAGTGGTGAAAATATCTCTCAATAGATGTTCTATAAAATATGTAATAAACAACATAAACTCTTGCTTAGCCTTGTGGCCTATTATAATTTGAAATTTCTTCTGATATTATGAATGTGTTTAGTCATTTTGGCAATACTCAGACTTGTGATAATCCAGTCGGAAGGCCTCTCCCTATGCAGGACACGGCAAATCATAAACATGATAAATACCAATGCTTTTGAGTAGGATTCAAACACGTGATCACATTATCCAAGTGTTCGAGACTGAGGCTCTAGACAGTACTACCATTGATGTAGGCTTTGAAAATGGTATATTTTACTCAAAATTCTACGCTGTTATTAGGATGTGAAGGAGAGAGTTGCCAAACTTAAGTCCTGCGAAATCTTGCGTTGGAGGAACATAGCAAGAGGAGGTTCATGGACGTGTTGATAAATACGTCTCCGCACTTTGGGCTGCAAGTCAGCAGTTGCCGGACAATATTGATAAAGGGATAAAAGCATAGAGAGAGGGAGAGAGAGAGAGAGAGAGAGAGAGAGAGAGAGAGAAGCGGATTTCTTCATTCTTGCTTTCTGCCGGGGAAAAAGCCGAATATAGCACTTCGCTCAGGTCTGAACAAACACAATGGAAAGCTTAATTGAAAGAGCGATGCAGCGATTCCACCCATTCTTTAATAAAAATCCACGCACAGATACACAGGGCGTTTTGATATTTTAGGGTCCAAAGCTGTGTCGAATTTTGCACTGCCTTCCTTACCTCTGAATTTAAAAACTTTAATGTATTTCCACAGTATGACCACTCTTTAGAAACCAGTAGAAATAACTCTTCGAATATCAGCGGAAAATTATTTCTTTAGTCATTACTGAGAACTGGACCAGACTTTTATAACAAACACAATCACAGCAGCGCACATTCTAGAAAACAAATTACTTAAATGAAATTCCTAACGTATATCATGACTTATAAGCATGGAAAGACTGAGTTGTCCTTGTGTTTAGGCATCATGTTAGACATGTGTGGTGCGTAAAGATATAGCCTACCGCCTCATTTACTGAAGATGGCTACACCACCCTCGAAGAATATGCCATCGGTATCCATGATATATGAGACTGGGTGGTCCCTCGTGCAGGTGTGAATGTGGTGATTATGAACAATATTTATCGCTAATGGTCATCCTGTCAGTAGTTCAACATTTTAACAAAGGCGCTTCAGAATTTCATTCAAAGATTACACAGTGACATTCAATAATTTTAGAAGCTAGATATAAGTTACGATACAGTTGCTGAAAAACCAATTAACCCCTCAGACAGTGGGGTCTGAAAGTTAGGGTCATACGGTATACACTCCATTCAGCTTGCATATTACGATTCCGGAATTAAGAATAGGATTGCCTGTAATTTATGTAAATTGAGCAATTTAGAGAAGCACTCAAGGCTGCAGTTTTGCAGCACTTCAGAGAAACTTGATACTCGTATTTCCTTGTGGTATCGCGTAATTGCAAAACAGAGAGACTCCAAGTGGCGTATTCAGTTACACCAAATGTTCTCCGCACTTTATTTCTGTAATTCCATGATATTTGAAGCAACGTTTTTCTTTCCATCGTTTATTTGATACAAGTTCCTTTAGTTACCCAGGAGTGGGTTGAATTGCAGTGATAAAATGATTCTTAAACACATGGGTCTGTGGTGGAAGATGGTGAGCTACGTTAATTAATCTGGCTCAGGGTAGAAGTCAGTGACGTACCCGGTGGGTTACGTGAGAAGCCGGAAGTTTTTTGATCAAATGAACAAGGAATATGTAATATTTGAAGTTTTCACAGCGGTAAGTATGAAGATTTCTGTCTTCTGGGTTGTTGCGCTGTGTAGTCTGGTCGATGTTTACCAACGTTTCAGAGGTCATACTGCCTCCATCATCAGGGCGATGAGTATGAAGATTTCTGTCTTCTGGGTTGTTGCGCTGTGTAGTCTGGTCGATGTTTACCAACGTTTCAGAGGTCATACTGCCTCCGTCATAAGAGCGATGATTCGGACGGAGGCAGTATGACCTCTGAAACGTTGATAAACATCGACCAGACTACACAGCGCAATAACCCAGAAGACAGAAATCTTCATACTCTGATGACGGAGGCAGTATGACCTCTGAAACGTTGGTAAACATCGACTAGACTACACAGCGCAATAACCCAGAAGACAGAAATCTTCATACTCTGATGACGGAGGCAGTATGACCTCTGAAACGTTGGTAAACATCGACCAGACTACACAGCGCAACAACCCAGAAGACAGAAATCTTCATACTCTGATGACGGAGGCAGTATGACCTCTGAAACGTTGGTAAACATCGACCAGACTACACAGCGCAATAACCCAGAAGACAGAAATCTTCATACTCTGATGACGGAGGCAGTATGACCTCAGAAACGTTGGTAAACATCGACCAGACTACACAGCGCAATAACCCAGAAGACAGAAATCTTCGAACAAGCAATATCTTTTCAAAAATATAGTTCCTCATAGTTCTACAGATGCAATTAAAGAATTTTTGAAACTTTGTACATAATTTTAATAGTTGCTGTAAAAGTGATGTTTAATTGAGATTAATATATTTTGTCCCTTTCGTAACTTAAACGATAAACCAGGTAGAGTTCGTAAGATTAAGGCAGATCCAGTTTCTTCATATGTATAGCCCACTTCATTTCTGGATCTTGCGCAGGATTGAATTGTATTTCGCTATTTTAAACACTGCTGTTATTATATTGTAGCGTGGGTAGGTATACAACCTTGATTGTCAACCCTTGATTTCTTGCAGGGATTGTAAGAGACCACAAAGTCTTCCAACAATAATGAATTTAATCAACTAAAACGTCCTTACAGCACAAAATAATCTCGTTTACAACACACTTCTCCTACAAGCAATTCACACTTCAGCTCTCTTCGCAGTATTTCTTCCACACTCTCACCTACTACACTGCTCTCAAAGCCGATTGTCAATCGGCTTTTATACAATTACAACAATGGCTATGCAACAATGCCAATAAATAGACGCAACAATGCTAAACGCAACAATGCTAAACGCAACAATGTCAATAGTAATACAACAATGCATGAATACAACAATGCCTATAAACTAACAACAATGCCAACCCCAACACATCACACTACCCCCTCCTTAAAGCTGCTCGTCCCGAGCAGCACCCAAATACGGCGCCAACCTGTCCAGGTGGACTACCATCATCCGGGCCCGGGTATGCCGCTGAATCCGATAAACCACGTCGTTAATTCTGGTCACCACCCTGTAGGGGCCCTCCCAAGATGTTTGTAGCTTGGGAGACTTCCCTTTTGTCCGGGTAGGATGATACAACCACACGCGATCTCCCTCCTGGAAGCCAGCCGAGTTTGCCAGGCGATCATAGCGTGCCTTCATCCGGTCGCTGGCCATCTTCAGATGCTGGCGGGCATGGTTATGCGCGTCATAGAGTCGTTCCTCGAGATCCGCCGTATAATCGGTTGTCGACTTCTCCCTATCTGGTGGAGCCCCGAACATAAGGTCGCACGGCAGGCGTAGCTCCCTCCCAAACACTAGGCTGGCCGGTGTTACCCCCGTAGTCTCGTGGGTCGAGGCTCGGTACGCCAGTAGGAAGAGAGGCAGTCTGGTGTCCCAGTCCCGCTGATGTGATGAGACGACCTTCCGTAGATGTTCTTCGACCGTTTTCACATAGCGCTCTACCATGCCGTCCGACTGTGGGTGCAGAGGGGTGGTGCGAGTCTTGGCCACCCCCAGACGCTGCAACACTTCTTGGAGCAGTCGGGATTCAAAGTTCCGGCCCTGGTCGCTGTGCAGCTCCCTCGGAACTCCGAAGCGGCAGAAGAAATTGCTTATGAGTACATCTGCCACTGTTGATGCCTCCTGATTGGGTATGGCATAGACCTCTGGCCATTTCGTAAAATAATCCATTGCGATCAGGAGATAGCGGTTTCCTGCGTCGCTCCTCGGGAAGGGTCCCGCGATGTCCAAGGCGATCCTCTCAAATGGAGCGCCCACGTTGTATTGGCGCATGAGACCGCGACTTCTGGTCCTGGGGCCCCGGCTGGCGGCACATGTGTCACATTGCCGACACCATTGCTCCACGTCGCTCCTAGAATGTAGCCAGTAGTACCGCCGCCTGACCTTATCCAGGGTTTTGTTAATTCCCAGGTGTCCCCCGGAAGACCCTCCATGAACCTCGGCCAGAACCTCCTTTATCTTATTTCGTGGCAGGACCAATTGAGCCGTCTTCGCTTTACCATCCGCCGACTCCCAGTGTCGTTCTAGCACGCCGTCCCTAATCGCTAGGGAGTCCCACTGTGCCCAGTAGCTCTTGTAGACCGGGCTACGGTCAGCAATGTCATCCCACTGGGGTCGTTGTCCCTTTTCCATCTCTTGAAAGATCTGCCCCACATCTTGGTCCTCCAGCTGCTCTTTTCTTAATGTCACCCGGTCCCAACCATCCGCGACTGTAACGGCGACGGCTCGCACCTTTACGCGACCCGCTCGTTGCTCGAACTTCTGGCAGTGGCCACAGTCCTCCGAGCATGGCCTTCTAGAGAGAGCGTCGGCGTTGGTATGCCTCCGTCCCTGTCGATGTTCAGAGGTAAAGTTATATTCTTGTAGTCGCTGGACCCAACGGGCAGTCTGTCCCTCCAGGTTCTTGAAACTGAGCAGCCACGTTAAGGCGGAGTGATCCGTACGCAGGTGGAACTCTTGCCCATACAGGTACTTGTGGAAATGTTCCAAGGTTTTTACCACAGCCAGCAGCTCCCTCCGGGTGACACAGTAGTTCCTCTCGGGGCGGGATAGGGTCTTGCTATAGTAGCCTATTACTCGCTCCTGGCCATCTTGTACCTGGGATAACACGCCTCCGATCCCAACACTGCTTGCGTCGGTGTCTACCAAGAACTTCTCGCCAGGTCGTGGATATCCTAAAATGGGCGATGCACACAGCGACTCTTTTAAGGACTCGAATGCGACGTTCGCCTCCGGGGACCAGTGGAACGTTCTTTTCTCCTCGGTGAGTTGAGTCAGTGGCTTGGCGATGTCAGCAAACCCGGCAATGAATCTCCGATAGTAGGTGCATAGGCCGATGAAGCTCCTTAGCTCGTGCTTGTCCTTTGGCCTCGGCCACTCTCGCACGGCCTTCAGCTTTTCGGGATCGGTGGTCACCCCGCCGGGGGAAACCACATGTCCTAGATATTTCGCTTCCTTCTGGAACATCCGACACTTTCCGGAGTTCAGCTTAAGTCCGGCTTCCCTGAGCCTCTGGAGCACTTCCCTCAGATTATCCAAGTGCTCCCGGAATGTCCGACCAATGACGATGACATCATCCAGGTAGACCAAGCAGGATTTGTGCGTCAGGTCACGCAGGACGGACTCCATCAGCCGCTCGAACGTTGCCGGAGCGTTGCAAAGGCCGAATGGCATTACCGTGAATTGCCACAGCCCCTGTCCAGTAGAGAATGCAGTCTTCTCTTTATCCTCGGGATGCAGGGCCACCTGCCAGTAGCCACTCTTTAGGTCTAATGTCGAGAACCATTTGGCCCCTGCCAGTGTGTCTAGGGTGTCGTCGATCCTGGGCAGTGGGAAGCAATCCTTCTTGGTGACGTTATTCAGCTTCCTGTAGTCAACGCAGAACCGCAGTTCCCCGTTCTTCTTTCGCACAAGCACGACAGGCGACGACCACGGGCTGTCTGATGCCTCGATCACACCTTGTTCCCCCATGTCCCTTAGCATACCGTCCACCTCTTCTTGTTTTGCTAACGGAAGCCTCCGAGGAGGCTGACGGATCGGACGAGCATCGCCTGTGCTGATGCGGTGGAGCACTCTGTCCGTCCGCCCATAACCATTGTTTTCTGTCACGAAGACATCCTGAAAGTCGAGGACCAATGCCTTCAACTCCCTGGCTTCCATTGTCTTCAGGTTCAGGATAGCATCGGCGACCATGCCCTGCAGTGGCTTGCACAGCTCTCTATTCTGCGGCGGAGGTTCTGTATTGCCAGCCGGGCCCGCCCACGTGACCGGTTCACACAGGCCCAGGGTTGTGCCTTCTGCCAGCACTTGGTCGCCGTCCCCGACATTCACAATTCTCACAGGCACGCTGCGCTGGGTGCTGACTAGCGCCCTGGCTACGTATAGTCCTTCTCGTGGTAAAGGGTCCATACCAGGTTCTATTATTCCGCTCGCCGTTCCCACGGGGTCGTTCATCCGTGCCATCACCACCCTCTCGCACCGCGCCGGTATTATCTCCTCGCTGGCTAATGTCAGGCGTGTTGATCGGGGTCTGCTCCGAGGGCCCCACAGAGATATCTCTTCTTGGCCCAGTCGCAGCACTTGGCGTCCTAGGTCCACCGTCGCATCGTAAGCTCGCAGGACGTCCAGCCCCAGGATGATCTCGTCCGTGACGTCGGCAACAAAAATCCAGGTGCGGATGACACTTTGCCCCAGCGTTAGCTCAACTAACACCTCTTTCAAAACGGGGATGGTTTCACCGGACGCTGTCTGCAGCACGTACGGTCTGCTCGGCTCCCGCTCTGATTCTCCCGCTACGACGTCGGGCCTGGCGATGGTCACTGCAGCTCCGGTGTCGATGGTCACATTACAGCGTCTTCCCCGAATCCAGCCTTCGGTGATCAGACCATCGTCACTCCTCTTGGTGACCACGCTCAGTGTAAAGCGAGGGGAAGGGGGTGGTGGGGCCGACGGTCCCCTCCATACGCCGGCCATTACTCGTTTCCCGAGACCTGGTTGGTCCTTGCGGAGACCTGCGGACACCATCTCATCAGGTGGCCGGGGGCGCCGCACTGCCAGCACACCGGTCGCCCCCATCCAGAACGTCTATCCTGGGGCGATCGCTCCTCCGTCGGGTCCTTTGACTGTATTTGACGCACCGTTATTGTTGATCCTGCGGCTGCCTTTGCTGCCTGTAGCTTCAGGGCCTGTCCGAGTGCTTCATTGAGGGATCGGTCCCCGCCCATTAGTAGGTGTTGCTTAATCTCTCGGTCTCCCAGGCCGTCGATGAAAGCGTGAGCGGCCTCCCTCTGCAGGAAATCTGCGGGAAGCCCTACGAACGCTCGATGGGCCAGCTTCTCTATTGCCGCTGCGAATTCCTGCAGAGTTTCGCCCCTCCCCTGCGTCCTTGATTTCAACTGAGATCGGTAGACCGCTGCCAGCTGATGGTCCCCGTAACGGCCCTCTAATGCGTTGAGGATGTCGTCGTAGGCCGCCCCAACAGGAACGCCATGCAGGATGTCAGCAGCCTGCCCCTGAAGTACGGCAAGGAGATGCGTTACCTTCTCCCCAGACGTCCAGCCATTGTGGTCGGCCACAGCCTCAAACTGCCGATGAAATACTGTCCAAGACGTGGATCCGTCGAACTTAGGCGGTTTCACACGGTCCGTGCCACCCACGAACGTTCCGGCCCCTCCGTGCCTTGATCGGGCCTCCACCGCCTGCAGCCGTGTCTCGAACTCGCGCCGCGTGACCTCTAACTTTTGTCCGAGATCGTCGGTGATCCTTTCCTGACTGCACCTCAGGGCGCTTAATTCTTTTGAAAACTGTTCGCCTAGATTTTCTTGTAGCTGTTGCTGGATACATGTAAACTGGTCTTGTAGCTGTTTCTGGCTGTCCTGAAGCTGTCTCCGGCTGGCATCCAGCTTGTCTTCAAGATTTTCCTGAAGCTGTTGCTGGATGCATATAAACTGGTCTCGTAGCTGTTTCTGGCTGTCCTGAAGCTGTCTCCGGCTGGCATCCAGCTTGTCTTCAAGATTGTCCTGAAGCTGTTTCTGGCTGGCATCCAGCTTGTCTTCAAGACTGTCCTGCAGGTGTTGCTGGTCGTTGCTCAGCCTCTGCAATCTCCCCAGTATTTCTTGCACTGCACACTCCATGGTTGACAATCCCACTTCTGACACCAATGTAGCGTGGGTAGGTATACAACCTTGATTGTCAACCCTTGATTTCTTGCAGGGATTGTAAGAGACCACAAAGTCTTCCAACAATAATGAATTTAATCAACTAAAACGTCCTTACAGCACAAAATAATCTCGTTTACAACACACTTCTCCTACAAGCAATTCACACTTCAGCTCTCTTCGCAGTATTTCTTCCACACTCTCACCTACTACACTGCTCTCAAAGCCGATTGTCAATCGGCTTTTATACAATTACAACAATGGCTATGCAACAATGCCAATAAATAGACGCAACAATGCTAAACGCAACAATGCTAAACGCAACAATGTCAATAGTAATACAACAATGCATGAATACAACAATGCCTATAAACTAACAACAATGCCAACCCCAACACATCACAATATATACGCTGAATCGTCTTTCTCGACATTGTTTATGAGTACTGTGTCACGTTTTCTAAAACTTATGAGAGAAATTAATAGATTTAAAACTTTGCCATTCTTGGGAGGTTTAGGCCTGTTTTTCAAAGTAAAACTAATTAAAAGTGTTTGCGTACCGTTTGGAGAAAATACAAGATGTTTTGAAGAGACTGTACTGGTTCCATAGTGTCTAACTGCGGATACTGGGACGTACTCATTATAATAATTCTGATGGCAGTGGTTGTGGTTGCATCAGAACCACCTGGTAAGCCGTTACGGACCAACCGAAACATGTCCGGAAAGGGACAGGGAGACCAGATCCATTTCAAGTGCCGGTGGAAATGTTCCTCTGTCTCTCTTTCTACGATGAAATATTAGCTCGTTAAAATCAGTCCCATATCGTACAAATTGCATAACCTACCCGGCGCAAGGAGAGAGTGTTCCCCTTCTACTGCGTCCCCCGTACTTGCGCGAAACAGAGACCTAAGTCCACTCTCAACAACCAGTCATTCATTTAACTCTTTGAGGCCGAAATTCGACCAAATTATATTTCAGAATTCAGTCGGTAATGTAAAAAAAACTCACAACTCTCCACCATTACAAATTCTATGTGATTAATGGTGCCTAAGAAAATAATAGCTGTTTACTGCGAGAATTGTAAAAAAAAACCCCAGCAAATACCAAATGAAGAATTAACTACTGTTGAAGCTGATGGGCTTGAAGTTGTTAAATACAGGATGATTTATGGAAGATATACTCAAAATTATTGGGGGGTGAGTAGTCAACTTAATGCTAAGGTGTATTTTATCAGTAGAGGTACCTCTGGATTCAACGGATAGGAAGCCGGACATCGAAACCCTGGTCAAAAACCAACTAGCTCCTAGAATTAATTATAAAATTGTAATTTCCATAATGAAACGTCATAACAGAATTACAGTTATTCAGAAAGTTGCTGCAAAAAAAATATTTAGTGTGCACGTGTACCTGCTCTGGGACAAAGCAGAAATATTAGGCTTCTCCAACCAACAAACCAATACCTTGAATTTTCAAAGAAAATGGTCTTTCTACCGGTGGGATACGATCCCACCAGGCAACTTGTCCTTCTTGAAAAGCGTTCTGGTTGGATGCTTTTCGGGTTTTGAACCCAGATGTGTTGGGATCGCTTTGACTGATGATCACTGTTATGTGGGGGCAGTCACTTCAGCTGAAGGCACATGATCGGGGAAGGTGGGCAGTGCCCATTATGAATTATACCCAGGCATTTACCTTTCAACTGAGGAAATGACGGAAAACCTCAGTTGGTTCAACCGAATCAGAGGCTGGTCTGCTGAATATCGGGCCCCATCGTTTGCCACTAGTTGACCTCAGTTAACCCTTGGTCGTCATAAGTACCTTCGAAGTTGCCGGACTAAGTTAACTTTCCCGCATCAGATAACCTTGAATCTAAACCCCGAATCGTAGCTCTGAAATACTCAACGCAGAATGGAATCCCCAAATCTTCGTTAATTTTTCTGTTACAAACTTTGCACGGTGCATTAGTCGCAATGCGAAGATACTTGGATTGCAAGACTTTCAACGTCTGGAAGTATCTGCAAGCAGCGGGATTTCATAATAGACTTGCAAAATCCATCATGTGAGGGACAGGCTTCCTGTCCTGTTATGAAGGGGGCAAAGCACGCTCAGTCTTTGAGCTAACCTTCCTTCCAACGAGGGTGACGTGCGCCGACCAAATGAGCTCGGTATCAAAGGTCACCCCAAAATACTATCCGTTTCGACCCACGTTCCGAGAAACTGCACTGCTCAGGGCTTTTGGATGTGTCTACCTGCGTTAATAAGGTGTACAGCAGAACCCTTTGAGACGTTAATAGCAATCGTCCAAGCCCATATACATTGCTTGAGTCTTCCGAAATATGCCTCCAGATAACCGACCACAAGGAGTGAAGTACCAAACGTGGGTACATCATTCACATAAATGATTTCCACATGGGAGACAAACGCACTTGGGACACTCCATGTCGCATGCTACGGCAAGTAGTCTGAGCCTTGATGACATGGCCACAACTGACAACGTAGTTCCAGGCAGACTACGTTCTCCTGTTCAAGAGAAGACTTAGCAGGGATCAATTTGGTCTCTGGCTGTCGCTTGGAGGTGCCAGCCATCTCGACGCTCTCTTTGCACACTCTTATGAGCAGTCGCCGTTGTTGCCTTCCACATACAGTAACAACGATTGTTTGCAGAATGGGCAATTCCGAGGTTGAAGCACTTAAGCTGTTGCTATGGAGTGATAAACTCATCCTCGCACACATGAAAGGATCGCTGGCACAGGTAGTAGACTAGAAGCCGTCGGCGATCTCGGGAAACAGCATCTGAATCTCTGCCATCACCTGAGCCACGAGATTACATTCAGACTTTGTGAGAATGCATTCCAGAAATCTACTCTTCCCTCTCGCTCCAGCGACGTACATCGGAGTTTTGTTACGTCATTGGCCGAGGGAATTGTTTTGTTTACTTGAGCGTAGAAAGTTGTGCCACTGGGTGAGATCTTTAGCAGCTCGGTTACCGGCGCGGTGCCGTAACCCGTGGCTGTCGGCTCAAGCCTCCATCTTGACTTCTTGGTTGCTGCCATGGCAGACATCAGGAGTAATAAATACTTTTCTTCGCACATTATTAGATGTCTTTTCTGTCTTTCGTAAAACATAACAAGGACTGGATACATGTTAGTATAATACCAGGCATCGGTTTAGATTTTGTCCACAGTTATCTAATGTAAGCCCAGAGCGACTGAGACAGGTAGCCTTACTATTAACAAAGAAATACATAAGTACATGAGTAAGGAAAATTTCCTTCAATTTTATGCGGGTTCTTGTAAAATAATACGATTCCAATAACTCTTGAGATAAAATATATGAATGAATTAAAACTACATCAGAAAAATTAGATGCTTGTCAAGTAGTTTTGAAGAAAAATAAATTTTGCGAAAAATGTGTTTTCTAAAATTCCCCCCCCCCTCCCCCTAGTTTTCTAGAAACTGGTTTTGTGGACTCAAGTGAAAAGGAAAAAGAAAGGAAATAATTTAACTTGTGTGAAGAACTTGTGAATGATTCTGTCACGTGTCATATATATTGTAGAATGCCAGATTCTATTTTGTTTAATTATTTCTGTGAGAAAAATACCTCACAAAGAGGAGTACTATATCTTGCAAAATCGTCTTACGAACAGAAAAATTAGAAATGTGCTCAAAAAGTCAACGTGTGGCTATTAAGGATCTTTCAAATAGTGGTGCTCATTTAATATATTTAAAACAAGTTGGTCTGATTCTCGCACTTTTTTATTTATATTACCTTTTCTTATGTTCTGTTGTAGAGAGATAATAGGCTACACATTCTCTACTGAAAAATTACAAAAGAAAATCGGACAAGAATTTACCTGCATAAATTCCAGTGGACACACATTTTAATAAACATTTAATGTTTCCCTAGTATTATTATTAACTTCAGCACTAACTGAATAGCAGGCTTTTACTTCTAAATTTATACTTAGGCTATCAATGAACTGGTCGACTTTATTTAAGTTTTTTTCTATTAGTTGTTAAACGAAAAGGATATAATTGACATTCATGATAAGTGATACTTATTAACATTTACAATTAGAAATAAGATCGATATATTTCCTTCTTCCACTAAGCGAAATAATTTCAGTTTCTGGTGGCTATGTTCGTCGGTGAATGCAGTGCAACTCAGCGAAACGTTGGCAGCAGAACAGGGACCACTTTTGAAATTCCCATCCCCACAAAAGCCAGAACAAGCGCAAAGTGGGATACCAGTGAGAAAGCTTATGGTTTATAGGATACTCTGCTACACTCACGTGCTTTTGTCGACGGTCCCATGACGCAGTAAAACCTGAATATCTATCTGTTGGTTCGAAATATTTTCAAAACATGAACACATATTTAAACCACAATAAAATAAAATAAATCCTTATATAATTTTAAGTACCTTTCCGAATGCTTTAATTGTAATTATTTACAATAGACAAAACTGCTATTACTCAACATACTTACAATAAGAGATTAAAAGTCGTATAAAATTATAGCAGTGCGAGGTACAATTCACAGATATTTATAATTTTTGTAAAAACTGGTTCCTCACTTTTGTGAAAGAATATGTTTGAGGAAAATTTGGAGGGGGGGAGGCAGTAGTTTGTCCTATTGCAGGGTTTCTAGGCCAGTGGATGGAGACCCAAAACTACATGTCCATGCTGTTTTGGTAGGGTCATCGTGATTCTTTTTTAATAAATTGAAAAGTTGTATATTCAAAAGTGAACCATGGATCGCAAGATTTCCTGGGAAGCTTTATCTGTGTCTCAGGATGGAAAGGTTCAGAACCACTGAGCTATAAGGAAAGAAACAAGGAAATAATTTAGACAATTACACAGTAAGAAGCTTACAATTTATCCTATTAGTGCTAAGAAGACTAATCAAGTTTCGTATGGACAGAAAAATAGCTGCATGCAAGTCTTTATAAGAAATCTCAAAGAAAGGAATTACTTTGAACACATTGACGTTTAAAATTAGTGTATCTGTCTTGGAGATTTAAATTTCATTATTTGTTTTCAGAATAAATCAATGTAGTGAATCTCCAAATTTCACAACAGGAAACATTCTGAAGAACTGAATGAAATTTTACCATGTGATACAGACGAGATTTCAAGCTATCAAGTTGACAAGTATTAAGATGCCTCTATCTGGAATATTACGTTGTGTATTTTGGTAGAATTCTACCGAATTATCGATTTGATAATGTAGCCAGCAAGCACCTCTGAAACGTCCGTAAAATTATACCAAATCAGACGTTAAAACATTCTAGAAGACAGTCAGCTTCATGTAACAGAAATAACTTTACAAATCAACTGAAATATTAATGATCACAAATTCATGACACACGAAAACTAACTACAGTGGTAAAAGCTGAGTGTAACAAATATTTATGAGGCGAAACCATCTTCATGAATCCTGTACAGCAAGAGAATGCACAGCAATATACAGGCATATAGCAATATCCTAACAGTAATTTCCTCATTGTAGTCATGAAGATTATCATCACATGATGCTCTTACTTTGAAGCAGGCAGAGGTTCTAAATAATTAATTAAACTGCAGAAGACATTGAAACCTAGTGAGTAAACGAGTTTGAAGCTAGCATGTTGCATGATACGCCTTTCCTCTAGTCTGCTCTCCCCTTATATTAGGATGGAGCCTTTGCCACTCAGCGGAGTAGGAACCGGAGCTCTTGGTGGTGTGGGGGAGTTACGGACTGAGGGTAAGAGACCGTTCACAACCTTTAAGCGTCAAATATGTATACGGGAAAGCGAGAGAGGTGTAGTTGATTTTGAGAGGGTCAGCCCATGGGCTAATTCAACATCAGCCGTTCTGAAACTCCAGGGAACCCTTCGGTATATCCCCCATTCGCCTCTTACATTCAAGGCGTCCCTTACATTTCCACCCCTTAAAGTACGCACTAATCCTCAAGAGAGGGTGTCGATTTAACTTATTTCAAAACCCTAAATACAGAGCCGATACTAAGGGTTATAATTCAGCTTGCTTCAATTGTTCTAGTCACTTGCAAAACTTCCCATACACAGAGAACACGTCATTGTACAAATATAGC
The DNA here is from genome assembly GCF_977971745.1 of Zootermopsis nevadensis. NCBI lineage: Eukaryota > Metazoa > Arthropoda > Insecta > Blattodea > Termopsidae > Zootermopsis > Zootermopsis nevadensis. The sequence continues at coordinate 3,791,009 of NW_028259153.1, read as the reverse complement.
AGTCTGATACCTCAGTACAAACACTTTCATGTAGTACTAATGCTCTTCATACATTATCGCGAAATATTTTAAAGAAAATTTACTATTGTGATTGGAACGAAGTGATGAGTGATCGATTTAATGATTTAATTAAATTTGTTATATTTCAACGCGTCCCCAGTTAACAGCTATCCGGATAAATTAAGTATTGTCTCAGAAATGTTTATCTTCAGTCTGCACTTGGTATTGGTGGGAACATTTTGAGGAAGTAGTCAGTCACTTATGAAGTTATATATGTGTAGAACAATTTCTAAAATTCTTCAGGATATATTGTTTGCTGTATTTCTTTGGTGTTCATTGCAGATGTAAGAAGGATTGTATAAACTGTATCAGTTACCATAGGTAATATCGCGTTTTCAGAAAAAAAAAACAAAATATTACAGTGTTCTGGATGGAGTTAAGCAGATGGGCGAGTCCAATTTGACCATAAGCAGAGAAGAGATTTTGTGTAGAGTACATCGTATAGTGAATGTTATAAGATTCATATTGCTGTCTTTCATTCTACTGTTTACATGCTGATATATGTATAAGGTACCCCATCCAAGGATAATTTGAACAGCGAAAGATATAGCGACAAGTTCACAAATCGTAAATAATAAGGCAGCTCCACAGAGGAAATACGGAGGATGGATGGTCTAAACGTTCGTTTCAATAATACGAGGCGCGTCCCAAAAGTAAGTTTCCCTGGGGCCGTTTACAGAAACAAAACACAATTCACATGGAAATATTTATTGCAACAGATGCAGCAAGTGTCCAGCTATTTTTCAACATATTCGCCACCGGAATTGAGACATTGGTCATACCGTGGGACCAACTTTTGAATACCTGTGTCGTAGAAGTCTGCCGCCTGGGATTGGAACCACTGTGTGACAACCATCTCCGCCTCTCTGTCATTCTCAAAACGCTGACGCTGACCGGACAGGAATTTCTTGAGGTGTAGGAAAAGATGGAAATCACTGGGAGCGAGGTCCGGGCTGTAGGGCGAATGATTAAACACCTCCCAGCTGAACTCCTGCAGGAGACTTGCTGTCCGTCGAGCCGTGTGCGGCCTAGCGTTATCACTGACCGCACTTCACAGTCGGCGGGAGCTGAAATAAGAACCTCCATCTTCAACAGCTTCAACGATGCTACTGTGAGAACGCGGGAAGTACCGTTAGTGCATGCGCCATGCTACGTCATTGTTCTATCACGTAAGCACAGTCGCTTCGCGCAATATAAGGTTTGCTAGCTGTGGGACGAGTGGGAAACTTACTTTTGGGACGCGCCTCGTACATGATGATCGAAAGGTCATGCAACCCATTCTTGACACATGCTATTTTTGTAGTAAAACGAGTACAGGATAGCGGTGTTGTATCGAGTGTTTGAAATGCCCACCGCGTTTAGAATTTAGACTTTAGCAAAAGTTTTGATAAAATCCGGCGAAGACTTCCTGCGGTAACGTTTGAAAAACACAGCTTAATTTTTTGTTTCAATTTGTCTGAAGTATAAGGTTTGTTTTTGTACGTTTTCCTTCAATAAAACCCCGATGTTGATTTATCCGGGGAAACAGGAGGCATACATTTTCGAGAATAATTTGACTACAAAAGAATTCCCTCGCATTGGGCGTTGGTGAATTTTCCTGTTTGCTCCATATCCCCATTTGAAATCACATTCTTGTTCGTAAACTTCCAAAACTCTATCTCTAATATCCATTTAGTCTTTATAATATTATTTAATTTAATTATAAAAAACCACTACAAATATTTCACCCACGCAAGATCACACTATACGCGACATACATTTACGAAACAACATTGAATGTGATAACAAAGTACAATTGATCTAGAAGAGTATAACTTTCCGATATTTAATGGACATCTGACGAAGGATTGCATTTAGAATACTACATTTGAATTTATATCGATTATACACCTGAAGATGGTTCATTGAAAACCGAAACATGTCGTGAAAAAGATGATGCTCTAATTGTAAATCGAACATTTCGATAGAAAGAGCATCATTTTAATATATTTTAAATATTTTAAATATTAAATGTTAATTGTAATAATAATATTTTAATATTTAATAAAATATTTTATTGTGATTAGACGGTTAAAATTAAACAATTATAAACAATTCCAAAACAAAAATGATATTAAAATTTCGTAACGTTCAGCTGCTGTCGTTTTGCTGATGAAAATTCGACCAATTGTCCTGAGTCCAGAGACAGCACACACTTAGGTGAAACCGTGCCTTATCACTATAAAAACTTTATTCAAAACGTCTGTAAACCCCCCCCCCAACCCCTCATTAAGTGTGCAAACCATCTGAGTTTTTCTTTAGTATGTGCATGACATTTTCACGATATGGACAAAGTTTTAAAATCTTTGTAGTATTATGTGCACTTTTGTACTATAATCAACTTTGAGAAGAACGTTTTCTCAGTGACTTACGAGGAGAGCACAACAAAGTTTGGTGGGTATTGTCCAAACTATCATCAATAAACACCGAAGTTCGGCAGGAAAGGTTCTTGTTCCTTGAGCTTCCTGTATCACGTAAACGGTTTACAAGATAAAATACCGTCGATTTGTTTGCACAGGAAAATGGGGCAACGTATCACGAAACTCATTCTGGGAAGTTTTGTAGTGTTCGAGAATGAACACTCATTACACTTGTCAAAACGACTCTTTGAAGACAAGTGACGGAGTGGTCCGAGCAGGTTACAACATGACGTAACCTGCATAGACTTTCATGTAGTCGCAGTGATACTGTGTGTTTACTAATCCAGTCAAATTACAATGTATTACAACAGTCAACATATATTTTGATATGGGATCCTTGGCTTTTCAATCGCATTGTGTATGTGTAATCGTACTCCAACCAAAAACTATATAAAATATTACAAAACTGTTATGTTAAGCATTAGGGATCGTGTTCTGAGTAATAAAGCACGATGCTCTCTATTTTACAAGTGCGGTTCCCATTAGGCAGATTTTAGACGTGCTAAACGAATTAAGGTACCAAAGATTTAAAGGGTACTAATACCGTGATATGGGATACAAATACTAAAAAAACAACATTACTCATTACATTTCTATGGGACGTTTTACCAACTTTATAGTAACAGGTGAATGTGTCATAAATTAGAATTTTCTGTCGAAAATATAGAAAAAACAAGTTCAGTTACAAATTATTTGTTATGCCTTAACAATTTTTACCAAAACAAGTGAAGATGAATGACGGATTTTATCTTCTTGGTAGTGTCATCGCTTAGACTCCTACACTGAAGTCAGAGGTGACACGTTAAACCGAAATAATGATAACCACCTACAAATGTACACGGTGTCACAATCTACAAGACCGCCATTTCCATGACGCGTAAGAACTGCGCGTAATAATTTACAGTAAGTTAACAAAAAGGAACAAATGCACTCTTTACTAAACAGTGCAATATTTGGCTTTGTTTGGTGAAATGTAAGGCGCCACATGCCACAGGGGAGAAGCACTAGGACACACGATTAATGAAGACAGACGAGCTACACATTATGCCCTCTTTTGAAGGACATTAATGAAGCTACTTAAGTATGTACTTTGTTGTTATAAAGAACCCGAGCTTGAATTAAGATGTCTGATACGAGACTCAGAGAATATATAGCCGAAAAGTAACATCAGATAACTTCTAGTACAGAAAACAAGGCTAAAACACCTTCTATTATAGTCTCTTCCTTCCATTGTGTGAAGTGGAATTACATTAAGGAAAATGTTTTCTTTTCTCTTGGTTATTTTGAGGGTAAAAATGTCGCTCTTTCCACACCTTGTAATGCTTTCTATTCTTCTCTTCCTGTTTTCAGAACAATTGAGCAAGTCTGTGCAAAAGTGACATAAGATATTTTATATTATAGCGTGCCGTATCCATGTCAGCAAATTTTATTCTAAGTTCATATAATATAATTTCTCAAAATCTTAAAATCCTCTCTCCCAAGTGTCTGTGTTTTTATCTATGAATTAATCTCTGTCATTTGTTATATTTCTTATTTATTTTCTCCCGCACACTTAAGGTCCAAAGTTGTGATTGCAAATAATTATTAATTTATTTTATTGTGTAGTTATTCGATGTCATTATTGGTACTTTTGTTGCTTTTTAAATATATGTCTAATAAAATAGCTGTTTTGCAAAAGAACCATTAGTACAGCCTCGTTTTATAATTCTTATTGATCTACAACTGACACCCATAGCATAACAGCATTTCTATATGCCAAATTGTCTTCAAAAACATTCGACATCCCAAGTCCACTCGTTTAAACTTACGGATAGGAAATGTCTAATGACGTAATAAACGTCACTGTTCAACGGTGTAATGTTTGTCCATTCTATGATAGATTTGTCTCCGTCCTGTATTAAGATTAATAAAATCCTCCACTTCCAGATAAATTTTTATACCGTCAAGAAAGAGTTTAGCTGTAGCATTATTTCAGCAGAAATTTTCATACCGTTGCTTGGTAAAAAACCAAAGGCAAATTTAGTGATTAATTCCAGGTTGACAAAAAGGTACGAAATTAACGTATAACACAAAATTATAAAATTATATTTGCGTCATTCTACACAAAAAATAAAAAGTTATGAATGTATTGATAATGTGAGCACTCACTCTTGTGGAACAAAATATAAAATAAAATAGTAAATGACAGAGAAACGTCAGATCGTACACATAAGCAACTTTTGCGAGTGTAGACAGTCCCTAAACACTGCATAGCTACTCGTATGACGAGAAGTCCTGTAAATTATATATGTTTTTATTTAATTGTCCGGAACTGTACAAACCAGCAAATTCCGTGATCGATTTTGGAGGATCCTTATGGGTTGTGTTGTGTTCTACAATACTAATTATTTTGTTGGATTTAACTAATTTTTTGTACTCTAGAGTATGAGTATGGAAACAAATTATTTTACTTCAAACGACAAATCTACTATAAGAACAAAGTTAGAAGACCCTAGCACAGGATAAATAGAGTGAATTGCACTAATAGGGTGTCTGTGTCACATTCACTGTCTGAAACCTTCAACTTAAATAACAAGTCTCAGTCTTCACTGTTTCTTTACAAAGTACAATTAATGTAATAAAGCTAGGATTCACTTTATGTCTATTATAGCAGAATTTCTATAGATTTTGATTTAACTATTAGGAGATGTGGACAAACCATTTCCTTGGACGTTGTAGTAACAACTGTATTTTGCGAGGAAAATGACTGGTTTGTTGTAAACAGAAAAAAATAAAAGTTAAATCTGAATTATTGACAAAGGATTTGTAATTACAGTGTAACTATGAATAATCAGTCTTTATAGCCCAATTGGTGGAAATAAATATAAAAAGAGGAGTTGAGGCTGTTGTTAAGAGAAACAATCCGCTTTAATCTGTACTTCGTGATTACTCGTACTTCTAGTAATAAGTGTTTTAAAACTTAATTTGAAACGATCGAGTTGAGGCTTTTAACATACGCAAGAAACTAACGTAATTCGCATAAAACATGGAAATTAATTTAAAAAAATAACTTAAATAATTTCTTCAGCATACAAATAATTAACTACAGTATTCGACTCTCTTACGCATTCTATAAATCTGAATGTTTCGATCTGAATTTTCTGTAGAATTGTAAATCAGTGATGTAATGTTTGTGTGTTTGTGGGTGGGTGGGTGGGTAGATGAATGGGTGTGCGTAAATTTGAGGACAAATCCGTTTATATTTTAAAATTATTTGTATAAGCTCATAATATTTTTTTGTAACGGAAGCATGGTAGTGATCAAATATTATATAAAAATTAAATATATCTCTAAGCTTTTGGTTCGTTATAAATTACATTAGTGCGTGTTCTTTTCACTCGTCTCTGCGTGTCCTTGACGTAAAATTTAGAATATATAGAAGAAAAATCCATGGTGGGAATAATAAAATAAAGGGGTAGCTTTAATTGGATTACTTTCGTTGGATAGCAGAGAGCTCAGATATGCATGGTGACGCTGCCAGGTGAGGAAGGGGTAGGGGGAAAAGGTGGCTCTCTGGGGGTACTAAAAACCCCTCATCGAAAATATCCGTTTAAATGTAATTGTTTCTGATTTTAAAACCAAGAAACCAAACGAAGCGACTCCCAGTTAGACAACTCTGTCGATTCACATTTCGGGTCATATTGATCGCGATCATTGAAACAGAAATATTCTTTCTTACAGAAACCAAGGAACAAAGACATATAATTTTAAAAAATTATATATTTTTTTTCATTTATGCTCTTACCTCGTTCTGATGTTTACACAAATGAATAACCATTAGATTTAATTTTATTAATTTGTTAATTATTAAGCTTATATAATTTATTAGCATTATAACGACGTGATAATGGAGAAAACTAGAATCAAAATTTGCAGAATGCAGTTGTGTGTGTTGTGACGTCGTGTTGTCTTGTAGATAGATTTAAGAAAAATATCGCCTTCTCCCATAGGGCAGAAAAATGTAAGCGATATTTGCCGCCGAAACGTAGGTAACCGTGTATTAGTACTATACAGCAACACACCCAGAAGGCCACAGTCCACAGTCTTACCACCAAGAAAATCTAAGATCTCACCCACAAATTATACTCCTTATCGAATATTGTTAGACAGAACTATGCACGTAGCCTTTGTGATAAAAATGATGCATATATAGCCAATTTTAGTTGGCAGTCTTGGATGGAAGAGACAAATTAGGAAACAAGCCTCGAGTTGAAGAATAATACTGAGATGTATAAAACTTATGTGTGAGGATGTAGATTGCGATAGAGCCAGCTAAAAGACGAAGATATCCGTCTTCTGGGCTATTGCGCTGTGTAGTCTGGTAGATGTTTACCAACGTTTCAGAGGTCATACTGCTTCCGTCATCAGAGTCTCAAAATTTCTGTCTTCTGGGTTGTTGCGCTGTGTAGTCTGGTCGATGTTTACCAACGTTTCAGAGGTCATACTGCCTCCGTCATCAGAGTATGAAGATTTCCGTCTTCTGGGTTGTTGCGCTGTGTAGTCTGGTTGATGTTTACCGACGTTTCAGAGGTCATACTGCCTCCATCATCAGGGCGATGAGTATGATGATTTCTGTCTTCTGGGTTGTTGCGCTGTGTAGTCTGGTAGGTGTTTACCAACGTTTCAGAGGTCATACTGCCTCTATCATCAGAGTATGAAAATTTCTGTCTTCTGGGTTGTTGCGCTGTGTAGTCTGGTCGATGTTTACCAACGTTTCAGAGGTCATACTGCCTCCATCATCAGGGCGATGAGTATGAAGATTTCTGTCTTCTGGGTTGTTGCGCTGTGTAGTCTGGTAGGTGTTTACCAACGTTTCAGAGGTCATACTGCCTCTATCATCAGAGTATGAAAATTTCTGTCTTCTGGGTTGTTGCGCTGTGTAGTCTGGTCGATGTTTACCAACGTTTCAGAGGTCATACTGCCTCCATCATCAGGGCGATGAGTATGAAGATTTCTGTCTTCTGGGTTGTTGCGCTGTGTAGTCTGGTAGGTGTTTACCAACGTTTCAGAGGTCATACTGCCTCCGTCATCAGAGTATGAATATTTCTGTCTTCTGGGTTGTTGCGCTGTGTAGTCTGGTAGGTGTTTACCAACGTTTCAGAGGTCATACTGCCTCCGTCATCAGAGTATGAAGATTTCTGTCTTCTGGGTTGTTGCGCTGTGTAGTCTGGTAGGTGTTTACCAACGTTTCAGAGGTCATACTGCCTCCGTCATCAGAGTATGAAGATTTCTGTCTTCTGGGTTGTTGCGCTGTGTAGTCTGGTAGGTGTTTACCAACGTTTCAGAGGTCATACTGCCTCCATCATCAGGGCGATGAGTATGATGATTTCTGTCTTCTGGGTTGTTGCGCTGTGTAGTCTGGTAGGTGTTTACCAACGTTTCAGAGGTCATACTGCCTCCGTCATCAGAGTATGAAGATTTCTGTCTTCTGGGTTGTTGCGCTGTGTAGTCTGGTAGGTGTTTACCAACGTTTCAGAGGTCATACTGCCTCCGTCATCAGAGTATGAATATTTCTGTCTTCTGGGTTGTTGCGCTGTGTAGTCTGGTAGGTGTTTACCAACGTTTCAGAGGTCATACTGCCTCCATCATCAGGGCGATGAGTATGATGATTTCTGTCTTCTGGGTTGTTGCGCTGTGTAGTCTGGTAGGTGTTTACCAACGTTTCAGAGGTCATACTGCCTCCGTCATCAGAGTATGAAGATTTCTGTCTTCTGGGTTGTTGCGCTGTGTAGTCTGGTAGGTGTTTACCAACGTTTCAGAGGTCATACTGCCTCCGTCATCAGAGTATGAAGATTTCTGTCTTCTGGGTTGTTGCGCTGTGTAGTCTGGTAGGTGTTTACCAACGTTTCAGAGGTCATACTGCCTCCGTCATCAGAGTATGAAGATTTCTGTCTTCTGGGTTGTTGCGCTGTGTAGTCTGGTAGGTGTTTACCAACGTTTCAGAGGTCATACTGCCTCCGTCATCAGAGTATGAAGATTTCTGTCTTCTTGGTTTTTGCGCTGTGTAGTCTGGTTGATGTTAACCAACTTTTCAGAGGTCATACTGCCTCCGTCATCATCGCCCTGATGACGGAGGCAGTATGACCTCTGAAACGTTGGTAAACATCGACCAGACTACACAGCGCAACAACCCAGAAGACAGAAATCTTCATACTCACCGCTGTGAGAACCTCAAGTCTTACACAGCTAAAAGACGTTTGCCCTTCTGCAATAAGAGATTGTAGTTCTTTGGGTCAAATATGGAACAAAACGTAGTTTAGTATGATTTCTAAAATACAAAACACGTGTAAAGAATTACAACATCAAAGAAATTCAAATAATAACAACGCAAATAATTCAAAAGGAAGTGTATGAGAGTTTTTCTCTCGCACGTGGCCTACTTGAAATAAAAGTGCCTCCTTCAGGCGGATTTATATGACGAACTCCTTGTGTTAAAGGAAGGGAAAAAGGCTTGCAATTTCGCCTTGTTTGGTTCCACGTGCATTTATACACATGCATACACTCGCATCTGTGAATGTCATTGACGTAGATTGATACTTCTCCCAAGAGAATCGAGTTGCTAACGTCATATTACAGAGTAGTGATAATGAACTGGTTTCGTTTCTCCGAACCCTTTGACAATGCGTAAAACAACGCACAATCTTCATATTTTCCGTAAAGTAAAAACTTAATTCTTTTTATAAACATTCTTTCCTCTTGAATTGATTGTGGTTTTTAAAATTGTGTTAAATTTGTGGTATTCTTTAAGGAGGAGAATTATTGACAAGGTTAGCAACGACCAGCTCCTAAAGCATAATTTTTTCCATATAAGAATTTTAACATCAATTGCGTATAATATATGCTGAAGTTGGTTAATAGGATATACATCGAATTTTGCAAATCCTATGTTGTTAGATGTATATTGAATGTAATTTACGTGAAGAGGCCACGTGTCACTGATATGCTGTATTCTAGTAGTGAGGATTTGAAATATAATTGTTAAGAAGAAACGGCCTACTACATTCCTTAGAATCAGTAGTTTGTAGACACATATTGATGGATTGGAATTTATGCAAACTCGACCACTCCTACACATATCAGTGCAAGAACGTCTTTATTTTAAAAGCTTTGGGTATATGCATTTGAAATAAGTAACATAATTATAACACACCATATCATTCTCATAAAGGGCACGCTAAGAGAATACCGAACTAAATATTTATTAATATCGAATTACTATACTACTAATCCCATATTTGAAACTGTTAATAAAATAAATTACTTTTCCTATAGCTGTCCTACCCAAAACGGAAACCACCCTGTTGCAGATTCTTTGTAAAGTTAGATAATAATGGGACACTTAGCAAAATCTTTTATTACTTCCTGTCAGCCTGGCCTATGCTCTGTAACAGGTGCTTTGAACTTCCTAAAATAATTCTGCACATAAAATATACGCTGCTTACCCCAGAATATTTTCGCAGATTTTTTTGGAAAACCCCCCCAAAAATGGATGTTTTCAGTAATCACGTAACCATGTAACGATTGTAACTCGAAATACATTATCCTGCGAAATAATTAAATAATTAATTTTGATAATGCGATTAAGATTAAACATTAACATTCACTTGACCGTAATTAACACCTATGATTTCCCTTAATTAATTAATTTAGTTTTAAGCTTTCTAAAAACACTCTGGTCCACAGAGTTGGTTACAAAGTCATAGTTTATTTAAATACGCTGTCAGTAGCCCACTTTATAAAGCTTAGAAGAATTTGACGAATAATGATTTAGAAAGGATGTGAATAGAAGCTGTCACTTTCTAATTTAAGGCGCTATCTTCAAATTTACTTGGAGGACTTAGGTGGAAAATGTACGAAAAATATCTGTCGGGATGTCCGAGCTCCTGAACGAAGCGTGGACCCGCGACCTCCTCGAATAATTAGTGGGCGTGCTAACTATTCGGCCGTGACTTTCGGGTTGAGCGCCATCGTAAATATATTCGGCGTCCGGGTGTTAATCTAAAACACATTTTAAAATTAGAATCATTAGCGAGGTTGAAGAAGTCTGACAGACTAACTAAACACATAGATATATATTGTTTAAATCTTGTCCGTCTAATCACAATAAATTCTTATTAAATATTAAAATTTTACATTAATTAACATTTAAAATATTTAAAATATTAAATGATGTTCTTTATCGAAATATTCGATTTACATTAGACCATCATTTTTCACGACATGTTTCAGTTCCTAAAAGAACCATCTTCAGGTGTATATAATTATATAAAGATTCAAATCAATAATAACTTAAATACAATTTCTTAAATACAATTTCTATATATTAAAAATGTACGCTAAAATAATATATAGAAATTGTATTTAAATTATTATTGATTTGAATCTTTATGTAATTATATACACCTGAAGATGGTTCTTTTAGAAACTGAAACATGTCGTGAAAAAAAAAATGATGGTCTAATATAAATTGAATATTTCGATAAAGAACATCATTTAATATTTTAAATATTTTAAATGTTAATTATTGTAATATTTCAATATTTAACAAGAATTTATTGTGATTAGACGGACAAGATTTAAACAATATATATTTATTATATCACAATATGACGCAACTTTACCATCTCATAAACACATAGACTTAAACAAATAAAATTAGATTGTACTTTAAATGTATTTGCCAATGAATTTGCCAATTAACAATTTAAGCGTCTTTAATTCGATAACTATAAGATAAATACACACTACAAGTAAGAGTTATCCTGAACAAACCCTTATAAAATCTGCGAGGAACTACAGTTCCTTACAAGTTTTTCTTTTCTTTAAGGTGTTTACGAACTTAATGTAATTGATAAATGACAACCTGGGGGTTGTAAGCTGATCATAACAATAACATGACGTCTGTTGTTACAGATACTGTACCGGTAATTGCGTCATTATCATTCGAGATACCATGTTAGTGCGTCGTGTAATAATTTGGCTACTAATACCTCTGGTACATGACTACGTCTCTGTTGTGATTGAATTACAGGATCGCCATGTGAAACAGTCACACACATTTCTATCCGCTACACCAGCTCTCAAATCTGGGCGAGTTCCCCAGACAGCGAGTACTGCATGAATTCTGAGTCGATATCAATCTAGTGTTAAGTCTAAAAACATTGTGTTTTTCGATTTTTTTATTTTATAACATCGCTGTCAGTAGGCCAGTATGTCTAGAGTCTACTGATGGGAAAATTAATGATTTTTTAAAGAATTGAAATAAGTCGTAGCTTAATTTAAGGCAGAATTTGAGGTTTCACGGCTGTGATTACGAAGATGGCTGTCTTCTGGGTTGTCCTTGTTCCTTTCATCGTCAGGGCGGTGAGTCATTAATGGAGGCGACAAGGAAATCTGAAACTTTGGTAAAATCTACCAGACTACACGGCGTTATAACCCAGAAGACACTTAGCTTTGGACATATGTGAGGTTCACAGCTAATTTTTCAGACTTTGTATTCGGATGAGTGGATGAGAAGATGAAAATTGGTGTTTTGAATATAAACTTTATACAAACATTACAGTAATGCCAACAAAACAATAATTTCAATCACTACATCTACAGCCGAAATATTATCATATAGTAGTTTAAACATAGTTGTATAGGAAACATCAGCTATACTTCGTATATTTATTCATTGGCTAATTTTTAGTAAGGCATGATGTATCTGATGTTGTTTAAAAATCACGTGGTTTTGCTGTTTCAATGGACGTCAATGGAGGAAACACAAAAATGAACTCTGATTAAATTAAACCATTTAATTGAAGAAATTAATTAGCTCCTTAAAACAAGTCACGTTCTCTTCGATTCACATCTTTCTAGTTCTCAATTCGTATTTGTCTTAACAACAGGTGCTATGTTATTCATGCTGTTGAAGGAGTAAACCAAAAATTAATCAGTTTTTCATAAAAGACTGAAGTGTAAAGTTATAACCCGACATTTGAAGCAAAAGTGAAATTAGATTCGTGCTCGTCACTGTAGTTGGTTCAGACATGTGTTAGCTAAATGAACGTCAAACCACTCTGGGGTGTGACGACACTGGATACCTTCACTCAGGCATCATGATTCGGATTAATGGGATTTTCCTCGCAGAGGAGTTGATGATTTTGTCTGTCCACTCACAGCGTCTTACAGCCCACCAGACGTGCCTCGTGTACCATCTCAACAAAATGGACTGCGGAAAATGGTAGCACTACCTTCTCTGCTTCTAACAAAGAAAATGCTTCCTTCTTGAATTTAGATCGCTTTGTTCAGTGGTGCACTATTTTTATACTAGCTTACTAAAAGACTCTTCGTTCCTATCCTATATTTATGTAAATGTGGGACTATTTTCCGCTTATAACCCCAAAAATGTTCATTACCTATACTGTTTAAATCTTGTCCGTCTAATCACAATAAATTCTTATTAAATATTAAAATATTACAATAATTAACATTTAAAATATTAAATGATGTTCTTTATCGAAATATTCGATTTACATTAGACCATCATTTTTTTCACGACATGTTTCAGTTCCTAAAAGAACAATCTTCAGGTGTATATAATTATATAAAGATTCAAATCAATAATAACTTAAATACAAAGAATTTATTGTGATTAGACGGACAAGATTTAAACAATATATATTTATTATATCACAATATGACGCAACTTTACCATCTCATGAAACCTATACTTTTGGTAAATATTTACAATTATCCTCCCAGCTTCCATTGATGAATTAACTGATATATTCTATGCAGATTTACCGACTCCTCTCATGTGAGCGTCTTTTACCGTTTAAACCATTTAAACAGCATTGTGTTACTGATAAGCATATAACATTTACTGTAACGTAAAATACAAATATCAAGTCTCCTTTCCTTTCCTTTTAGTACTAAATGTTGTTCTTACCACTCTGTCTGCAAACACCCACGATCCATGAACATGGTCGTCTTCTCGGCTTGTTCCGTGTAGCCTGGTAGACGTTCTCCGACGTTTTAGATGTGCCTTTTGCCCCCATTATTACTGGTACAAACAGGGCGTCAATCAACTCTGTAGAGGTCGCGCGAGAAATGGTGGCACTTGCGCGAGAGACTGATTTTGGTCGTATGAGATGGACCCGTCCGAAGCACGAGCTGGAGGGGTGTCAGCTTCAGTTGGTTTGTAGCTCTAACTGTGTTTAGATCGGTGCGTCACCGCAGCTGAGGCTGTGCGATCCCCACTACTACTGAACTTCCCGCTCTCAGCTTACGTCACGACTACTCGCGCGACCTATAACTTCTAATAGACTAAAATACTACTAGAACCGCCTCCTAGAGAATCCGAAAGCTCACACATTGTCTGTTCTCCAGCAGTTGAATAAAATCTTACAAGTATCGAAGATAGAATTACTGATTTATATAAAACGGTCCCTCAGATAAAAGTTCTTAAAGATTTTACTAGTAATCGTTATTTCAAAATATGGATGAATGTTTTGGTAAAATTTCCTTCTTTAACTTCAGCTGCAGTGTCGATTTTTTTTTTAGTTACACCAAAGAAAAATGTCACGTTGAAAGAAGCAGTTTCCTTATGAGAAATTATAAAACATTGGGTATAACGTAAAAATGATTCTTTTCAAAATCTAATCAGATTCATTTCAAAATACTTTCAGCTAATGTTGTAGTTCTTAAGCCTACGAGTAGCAGATGAGGTGAGTGTTAAAACGCAATGTCACATAGATAATGAGAAATAACATTTTGTACAGAGTGAACCGAAATTCGCCCAAAACCTCTTCATAGCGTGATTCCTTTTTAAAAAGGAAAACAAGTCGAAAACATGAAACAACATACGTCCTGTGATGTTTAGTAATCCTGATAGACGTCACCGTTAAATTTCGCAAGTTATCAAATTATCAAACCATGGGTACCTCCCAGTTACAATAGGTTTTCGAAGTGGCCTTACTCCATTTCACGGCAGACGTGATACATCCGCGGATAGCATGAGGATTATCCCGTACCCGGAGCCGACTATCATGGACGTTGAACACACACTTACTCGTAAAACATGCTTCTTCTGTCCACAGATTTTTTTACAAGAAAGATAATCTGCCTCTTGTTAATGTCCAAGCTACTCGCAAAATCGGATCTGTAGAGGTCGATCACCTGCTTTCCGTCGTTAGCGGTATGGATGCTATTGCTTGTCATTGAAGTACGTCGAGGACCCTTCGTTTAGACAGTCCCGAAATATCTCGTGCGATGTAAGCGAGCAGACCTCGTTACCCAGTTGCAAGTACAGCGTCTTCATCGAGTGGCGTCCGACTGTCCAAGGGCGAACTGCATTCACACGCGTCGAAGGACTCACACGTCCTGTCTCAAGGAGACGCTGCTCCTGTCGTCGAAACACAATGACGTCGACCAGGATAACGTAGCTCGCGTTCCCGTGCAACAGTACCAGCTCGACTATTACAGATACCGAGGATTGTGACCACGTCTCAGTATTCGCCGCGTGTGTCTTGCATGATCATTCGGCCAGACCTGAGTCCTACTGTGCACTCTGTGTCTTGAGTGTACCTGATAAACGCGCTTTATGTATCTCCGAAACAACACTCCTGACAAGAGTGTTACCCCATTTGACGGTGATGAACATCTCGAAAAGTAAGCGACTCATTGACATATGTCGTATGATGTTTTCTACTTATTTTCTAGTAAGAAATCACACTATAGAAAATTTATTCCCGAATTTTGTTTCAGCCTGTATTTAATGGTAACTATGTTTACCACCTGCTTAATATTTAGCAGCAGCTGAGCTATTTTACTTATTTCGATCTCAGAATAAACAAAAACAATTTTTCTAAACGACATTACGACTGAATTTTGATGACTGTGATATGTTGTGTTTTCTTTGATGTAGAAATTATATTATTTATTATTATTTAAATTGTAGTTGGCCCTTAAAGGAATAAAATGGAGTTTGTTTGGGACAGTCTTTGTTGAATTAGAGACGATTTCTCTTCGCTTCTCAGTCTCATCTTTCCTTTCATTTGTTCCAGCAACGCGGCATCTTTTGGACCATCTTTAAAAATACTGTAGTTTTTTTTTTCTAAGCAAGATTGATGAGAAATATGACGCGGATGTTTCTAGCACCCTGAAGCCTTTAAGCAGGGGAGTCCAAACCGAACTCTTCAAATAACAAGCGACACTAAGTTATTCATGGTTTCTTTACAGTACTAGAGAAGTATGAATTTGGCATACCATTTTTACTTTTACAAACTTTAGCAGTTATTCGGGGAAACTCAGGAATTAAGGAACAAATATTTCAAACGATTTAGAAAACCAAGATAAAAAAAAAACAACTAAGATCTGCTTATGTGTTTGTTATCGTCAGACCCGGTAACTGAAAGTCTGCAAAATTCCCTGAATGAAGAATCGGGATTTTTCAACCGATATGTTGGCATTACTATCAAATCAAATTCCATATACCACTACCATAAAGAGTAGCTTATTTCTACGTGTGACCATGGCAGTAACAATGTTTTTGGAAAAGTATTATGATTGCACTATACTTTTCACAGCAATGATTATTTAAAAATATATTTACCATTGCAATATAACATTTAAACCACTAATATGTCACTATTCATTGATTTATTTTGCCCAGACAAGAAATACAGCTGCGGCGAGTTTGAAAACATCTGACTTATTGGTTGCTGAGCTGTGTAGTTTTGGTAGACGTTTACCGACGTTTCAGAGGTGCTTATTACATCCGTCATCAGACGTACACAAAGCTATAACTCAGAATTAGAATTTCAATTCAAAAGTTTGTCTTTAAACTGAGACTTGTTATGAGACAGTACGTCGTTAAATTAGTGTTAGGTTAAGCAACGAATGAATTATAAGGGCGTTTGAAAGTAAGCGAAGAGTAGTTAGAGTAATATGAAAGGATTCACTACAAGTGTGAGCATGATAATGTTCTTTTGGGTTCTGGCCTCATATTTTCTCGTTGATAGCAGCCAATTTTTCGGAAAAACATACAGTCTCAGTGATTAGGGCTGAGATTGTTCTGATGTCTTTGGTGAACGACGCCTCCTATGAGTGAAGTGCTCTGTGCGATAACATTAATATGGACAGCTTTGTGTGTTTGTGCGAAATTACTCCAGCTGCGTCTTACGAGTTCATCCAAGAGCTTGTGGTTGCCATTAATGTATTGCCATCACCTCATATTTCATTAAAAATGTCTCAAATGTGTTAAATATATTTGAATTTGGGTATCGGAACAGAAGTGCAGATCACAAAAAGCAAATTCATCCCACCTCAGTTAAAACAATTATAAACAGCAAATTCACCCCTCTACTTTACTCTGATAAGGTGTTCTTTCAGTTTTAATTATATTTCGCCATGTTTCCCTACTCTGTTCGTTAACCAGATCTCACAAATTGACGTGATTCAAAATCCTGAGGAAGCAGCAAGTCGGATCGGAAGAAATAATTCATAAACTCAGAACGTAGCGTCCGATTGTACTCTAAAGCAGCTTCTACATCAGTATCGGGACTGCTATAAGGTTAATTTGTCGCTCTTAAATGTGGGGACTACCAGAACTTATAGCTTGTTGATCCTGTGGAGGTCGCTATTCAGCTGCGCTGTGTCGGCTAACGAATGCCGATACACAGTGATGAGGTCACGTGAAATGATTGGCTAGAGAACGAACACGGAACAGATTAAAAAAGACCGGATTCAACACACAATTTCGAGCCCGGATCCACGTTTTGATAATTGTATATATATATATATATATCTGTGCGTATGTAAGTTACATATTATGTGCGTAGTTTAAGCTAAAGAATTCGTATATTTAATGTTCAGCTCCACCAATCTGTTTTCCGTCATTGTATTTAACATTATATGGATTAAAGTTAGGCTGATTAGCTTGCGGATTTATTATATTTCAATCTGCGTTTGTGGTTAAAAAGATGCTGCCTCTATACTAGACAGATTTTTATTTAAAAGTGATTTATGGACGTCAGAAAAAAAATAGAAGTGCTGGGTTGTAGTGGTGAAGAACAAGATCATTAGCCTCTGTCGATTTCAGATTTATTATCCGCAGAGTTATTTCTTCTTAAACACTGCCGGGTATTTTATTGCAAACCCGCGAAGCAGATAGCGAAACGTGCTAAAGATTTTCCATAGTGATGTCGAAAACCAATTCGTCGTTTTGTTTTACTCTTCTCCCCGTTTTTACTTCTTTTCCATTTCCATTCTATCTTCCGTTTGCTTACTTCCCTTCCTTCTTCCTGTATTGTTTAAGCCCAGTATTTATTTTTCTTCTGTTTTTTCTTAATATGCCCCTTCCTACCTCCATCGTGCCTGTGATGGTGATAAAAAATACGAGAAGTGTTGCCGGGGATAAAGTGGCCGGGGCATGAAGCTATTAGCTTACCTCCATCTAGTACATCGCCCTGATGACGGAGGCAGTATAACCTCTGAAACGTTGGTTGACATCGACCAGACTACACAGCGCAACAACCCAGAAGACAAAAATCTTCATACTCATCGCCCTGATGATGGAGGCAGTATGACCTCCGAAACGTTGGTTAACATCGACCATTCTACACAGCGCAACAACCCAGAAGACAGAAATCTTCATACTCATCGCCCTGATGATGGAGGCAGTATGACCTCTGAAACGTTGGTTAACATCGACCATTCTACACAGCGCAACAACCCAGAAGACAGAAATCTTCATACTCATCGCCCTGATGATGGAGGCAGTATGACCTCTGAAACGTTGGTAGATATCGACCAGACTACACAGCGCAACAACCCAGAAGACAGTAATCTTCATACTCATCGCCCTGATGATGGAGGCAGTATGACCTCTGAAACGTTGGTTAACATCGACCATTTTACACAGCGCAACAACCCAGAAGACAGAAACCTTCATACTCATCGCCCTGATGACGGAGGCAGTATGACCTCTGAAACGTTGGTAGATATCGACCAGACTACACAGCGCAACAACCCAGAAGACAGTAATCTTCATACTCATCGCCCTGATGATGGAGGCAGTATGACCTCTGAAACGTTGGTTAACATCGACCATTCTACACAGCGCAACAACCCAGAAGACAGAAATCTTCATACTCATCGCCCTGATGATGGAGGCAGTATGACCTCTGAAACGTTGGTAAACATCGACCAGACTACACAGCGCAAGAACCCAGAAGACAGAAATCTTCATACTCATCGCCCTGATGATGGAGGCAGTATGACCTCTGAAACGTTGGTTAACATCGACCATTCTACACAGCGCAACAACCCAGAAGACAGAAATCTTCATACTCATCGCCCTGATGACGGAGGCAGTATGACCTCTGAAACGTTGGTTAACATCGACCAGACTACATAGCGCTACAACCCAGAAGACAGAAATCTTCATCGCCCTGATGACGGAGGCAGTATGACCTCTGAAACGTTGGTAAACATCGACCAGTCTACACAGCGCAACAACCCAGAAGACAGAAATCTTCATACTCTGATAACGGAGGCAGTATGACCTCTGAAAAGTTGGTAAACATCGACCAGACTACATAGCGCTACAACCCAGAAGACAGAAATCTTCATCGCCCTGATGACGGAGGCAGTATGACCTCTGAAACGTTGGTAAACATCGACCAGTCTACACAGCGCAACAACCCAGAAGACAGAAATCTTCGTAGTCATCGGCCTGGTGATGGAGGCAGTATGACCTCTGAAACGTTGGTAAACATCGACCAGACTACACAGCGCAACAACCCAGAAGACAGAAATCTTCAAAGATAATCTTATATTTTCTTTATCTTGAATGTAGCCACAGTATGAATTTCATTTACTGCAATTGATTTTGCAAGTCGGTCACTAATTTTTATTTGATTCTCAGAATAAAAAGGAGACCTAAGCTTTTTCTGGAAGAATGCTAAGCCTACAAATATAGACAATGTCAATGTTGCGTGGTTTCTTGTAGGTAAGAACTGCATTTATAAATGTTATTTAAATGAGTTTTGTCGTTATCTGAGTCCACGGACTGCTCTTTTTTTTCGTAAGTCTCCTATCATTTCATTACGATGTGTGTGGTCACCCCTGTAGAATAGTCTTAACTGCGAAGTGAAATACAAGGGAAGATGACAGTTGTTTATGTGTGAAGAAAGGCGTCCGTTGAAACGAGAGTCTTAGAGGTAGTTCACTAGGCTTTCGCAACCAAGGAGAAGCTGTAAATATGACAAAGCTTCGTCTTGAGCTGGACTCGTTCATTACTCAGGGATCGTGCAGGGTCATGGAATTGCCGAATAATACAGCGATAACGTTGCTAAAGTCGCGAAAGGTCATTGTAACAGGCAGGGGATTTCCGGACGGGGCGAGAATGAGGAGGGTTTAAAATGTCATGCTTTGAAGTCGTGACAGTTAAAAGTCATTTTTCTTCACGTTCCACATGATTAAGTCACAAGCCATCACCTCCATGACAAAGTTCATAATGCGTACTTTTATTCCTACTTCTTGCTTACTAGATTAATAAAAATACAAAGTACATACATCCTATATATCCTGGACATTTACTGCCGAAGTTCTTCAGTCACATAACAAAACAGTAGGTACATTCACACTGTATTTATTTTTTAAGTCCAAATTTAATAAATGAAGCTTCTGGCATTTATCTTTGACAGACATGAATATTAAAAGTAAAGTTTGTCCCACTATACGCCATGTAGGCGCTTGGGGTGAGTGGTGGTATAGCTCCTCTCTTCCTTGACCCCAGCACTAGATGGGGGTGAGTGGTCAGCATCACGCCCCGGCCGGCTTTACCCCCGGGAAAGGACCCCGGTACTCATTGTAGAGAAGGCTGGGTGGGCCCCAGAGCCGGTCTGGACGCAGAGGCTAGAGGAAAAATCTTCTGCCCCCGTCGGGGATCGAACCCCGGCCGTCCAGCCCGTAGTTAGTCACTATACTGACTGAGCTATCCCGGCTCATGACATGAATATTACCTTCAGATAAAAGAATGTGTTATAGAATTTTACAGCGGACAAATTCATTTAGTTTTTTTTTTCATTTATATGGCGTAGAAAACCTCACAGATTAAAGTGTAGAGGTTAGGTTTTTGGTTTATAAAATTAACAAATGTATTGTTTTCCAACAGGCTCTGCTGTATTCATATGTGTGATATGTTGATATCTTGTTCTATCTCCACAGTTTCCATCCTTCTGTTATGTGTGTCTGGTGGTTTGCTAGGAGACCACATATGGCATATTCTGCATTAAAATCTCTTTCGTAGTCTCAAGTAAGTTGGTATAAAATAATACAGAAATGTTGCATTACATTTTTTCGCTTTGTAGTTTTTGCTAGCATGTTTGAACCTTAATAGAAAAATAAATATTGTAAATTCTGCAGGGAAAGTTTTGTTTACGAGGTGCGATCGGAAAGTTCCCAGACTGCGCCTATAAAAACCCGTACACTTATCTCAGGTATTAATTTTATCCATCACCCTCGAAGTACTTCCCCTGGGAGTGAACACAACGATCCCAGCGCCGCTGCCAAGCCTGGAAGCATCCCTGGAAATCTTTCTTTGTCAGCCTGTCAAGCACCATCTGCGATTCTGCCTGAATCTCTTCTATCGTCTCAAATCTCCTTCCTTTTAGCTGAATTTTCATCTTTGGGAAGAGGAAGAAGTCACACGGAGCTAAATCCGGCGATCCGGCAAGATCTTTGAGCTCCTGACAAACGAGAAGTCGATTCTGCTTCTGGTCCTCAGACAGGAGCCTCGGCACAAACTTGGCTGCGATGCGTTGCATGTGGAGCTATGTTCTCTCACAAGCATATGCCAATGTCTACATCTTCTCTGATGAATTGGCGGTGTTGGGAATTGGCCAGTAGTTAATTGTTTTAAAGTATTAATACGAACGGATAAGGAATTTTGAAAATGTTATTATTGTTAATTTAACTATTCCGGAAGATAAGCCAAGACATTAAACTAATATTTTATGATAATTCAAAGTATTTCTTGAGGTACAACGAAACCACAAAACACTGCAGTTATGATATCGGTCCTGAAGCCCTTGTAGCGATGGGTAAGTCTCTCTAAGTTTATATCCTTTCTTCCTGGATGCACTGTGGCTCGACTGGAATGAGTGTAGGTTTTATATGTGAGTGTTGAAATAACTTAAGTTGCCTTAGCTTATATCATCTATATATCACACAGCAGAATCTTACTGACTGCTGAAACGTTATACGCCCTGGGCCGTCAACTCACTGTACCAACCTACACTCACTCTCTATTTGCATGACAAATTAATGTATGTTAATTAAATAAATTGGCACATCTGTATAGTCTCTCTCCCCAGCCCATGCAACTCTCCCAGGGAACGTTGCCCTGCACTCTACTCTTCTCTACGTTCACGCACGTACCGCAAACCGACGCGCCGAGGTCCTCTGCACTTTCTCGCCCCCCAACTGTCGGGATGGTGAGGCGCGTCTAGACTCACTCTGTTTCTCTTTGAAGTACGGATATATTTTATCTGTGGTACAAAGTGTCAGAGATGGGGGTTTTAAAATATAATCCAGATAATCTATTTGTTGGTTTCCATGTTTTCCGCAGTATCTGGTGAGGGAAATGATAGCAGTTATAAATGAGAGCAAAAATTTTGTTCGGAAACGTGTGTAGAAAGACAAATGTGCGTCTGTAAACATGAGATGTTAGTGTAATTGTTTAATTTTAACCGTCTAATCACAATAAAATATTTTATTAAATGTTAAAATATTATTATTATTATCTCATGAGATGTGAGGTTAAATTTAAAATCGATTTTATGTATTTAGACTGTGATAATTTTACCTGGATCTATATAATTCGGTATTTGATGAACTAAATGGATTATAGTGGTGCGGCGACGAACATATTATTTTATGAAGCAAGAAACTTTATCGAAGAGTTTAGTAACTGCTCTCGAGTTGCGAAAGAGCTTATTAATCTATTGAATTATTCTTGAATACGCCAATTACATTATTCAGCTGGTTAGTTGGTTCGTAAAATTGTGGTGGGTGAGATGGGCGAGTCAGGCGACTCGTTTAGGAGAGATGAGAAACGCTTGTAAAGTTTTTGGTTAGAAAACATGAAGGGAAATGACCACGTAGAGAATCTGGAAGTAGTGGAAGGATAATATTAAAATGGGACCTAGATAAAGAGGTTGGGAGGATGTAGACTGAACTGTGTAGTTCAGAACTGAGAGAATGGAGACTGGCTATTCTAAACACGGCAACGGTTTTTCGCGTTCCATAAAAGGAGAGATTCTTGACTAACTGAACATGCCATCTTCTCAAAGAAGTCTCTACTCTATGTAATTTGCTAATTCCTCCTTGGTTGTCCCTACATTAATTAATGCTAACGGGATTACATTTTTAGCTGTCAATGAATTTTACAGCACTGAACATACATAATCTACAGTTAAGTAATTCTGATTGTTTCCAAATTAGTTACATTGTGCTGTCCAATGGGTACCGGGGTCCTTTCCCGGGGGTAAAGCCGGCCGGGGCGTGATGCTGACCACTCACCCCCATCTAGTGCCGAGGCCAAGAATGAGTAGGAGCTATAACTCTCCCCACCAAAGCGCCTAAATGGCGTATAGTGGGACAACCTTAATTTATTTTTATTTTAAATATTTTAATATTTTCCGTCAAATCACAATTTTTAATAAGATAATAAAATATAAAATATTTAAAATATCATTTCACGTTCCGCATCGAATGATCGATTTACAAATTGGAACGTCTCTTACGACATGTTTCGGTTATATTTAACCGTCCTCAGGTATAAATTAGATTGGTAAATTTAAAACTCGAATTACAATCCTTTACAATGTTATGCAATTTATTGAAGATGTTCTTATCAGATTACTCTTATATATTAGATTATATATTAGATGAACCACGCCATATAAAAAACAATACCTTCGGTCTAATATATAAGAGTAATCTGATAAGAACATTTCAATAAACTGCATAACATTGTAAAGGATTGTAATTCGAGTTCTAAATTTACCAATCTAATTTATACCTGAGGACGGTTAAATATAACCGAAACATGTCGTAAGAGACGTTCCAATTTGTAAATCGATCATTCGATGTGGAACGTGAAATGATATTTTAAATATTTTATATTTTATTATCTTATTAAAAATTGTGATTTGACGGAAAATATTAAAATATTAACCTAATTCACAATATTACGCAAATATACTACCTTATTTTATTTTAAATTAAAATAAAACAATGCATCGATGTTAATAATATATTGAATTTAACAGACATATTTAGAATAACATTAGCAAAGTAAGACAAGTCTTTCTGTAGTATGACAATCATCAATACAATTTAAGTCACAATAAAGTCTGGAACGGGAATTCCGTTTTTGCGATGTTGTACTTGTGTAAGCTGCCTGCTCCAATATGGCTGCATGGATCTGCTTTGTAACCAACAGGGGATGATTTTATTATTGGTTCCCATAGCTATAATTTCTGTTTGCTTAGCAACAACCATACTTTTATTTAAAACAATTTTATCCTTATTTGAAAAGCATATCTGTTTCGACTATAATACGTAATTTCATTTGTTGCTACTGAAATATGAAAGCGCTGTTGAATTACTCTGAAGTCTAAAAACGAATATCCTCTGACTGAGAATTGAATTCAGGCAGTGATGGTAGGCATCTCATTATAACCTCCATCATATTCCCTTTGTATACCATATGATCTATTAAAATTCAATAAATAATTTAATTTACGTTCCAGAAGAGCTGGGCCTCTGTTTCAGCGGCAAACCACACCCAGTTCTATGTGGTGTAAAATATTCCAGCCACTTAGAATACAGTGCACAGCCACTCGCGTCATAGAGTGTATAAATCAAAGTGAGCTGGTTTCTTTTACGTTTCTGAATGTCAAGACTATTTATTTATTTATAGAATTCTTTCTTTTATTAGTACGTCCAATATTAGTTTGTAATTACTTTTCTATTCTTTTATCTCTTCCTTTCGTAGCATCTTCTCATTATGCTCTTTATCGATTTCCTTCTATATTGTCTTCTCAACTACATTCTGTTGTTTAAATTTAAATTTTATTTTTTTCGAAATTATGTCTGGATATAATCCGATTAAATATATGTCTCATAAGATTCTTTCCTGTTTGCGATTTGGTAAGTATTGTCATCAAATTAATATAAGGGTTGTATTGGAGAAAATAGTACATAAATGAAAAAAACAAATTAAGTGTACTCTTCAACTTTGTGTCACTCTGTGTTCAAATAGTTTCATTCCCGTGTGTAACAGCACAAAATTTAAGGAAAGAAGGAAAAATTGTGACTTATACTAAATTCGTAAAGGAAAAAAAGATTAAAAGTGGTCACTCAAAATAACTGTCCCAATTTTTAGTTTTTTGTTTATTATGAATTTATAACGAAGATCACATTGAAGGTTGCCAGCCTAGGAGCTAAATCACTTTGTTTAATTTTAAAATGACAGTAGACTCCCAACATTAATTATAATATAATTGGCACTATCATTCCCACAGAACACACACATTATATAAAACCGCAAATATATTTACAATATTTTTTCCTATACTGGCTCATCTGATCTTTCCGCATTTAATTATTTTTCTGATATTCTGATAAAATTTACAATTTTATAATTCTGCATATTTCTTTTTCTCCTGCATCATGAAGAAAAATATTTCTGTCTTGTAGTATATTTCTTTTTAAACTCTGGTATATATTGACCGACGTGTCATAGGTGCTAAGCGTATCCATTACCAGGGTTTTGTGAGAGCCTAAAATTTCATCGATGCCAGGGTAGAAATTATAAGTCCTAAATTTTATGACGAGAAGAATAATTTTGAAAATTTCTCACAAATCCTGTTTCTTGCACTTTTCAACGATTTATACAACTTTTATTATATGATCCAAATATATAGGCCCTACTTGAAGCTGAAATGATGCTTTTGATAAATATCCTGTATTATTAAATAAAGTCTCTGAAAAAGCACCCTAACCCTGACTGTAATTCTTCGACTTACAATCCTCTAGTCTGTCATCGACGGATACCTCATGCAGGTGTCAGTTCTTGAAACACCATTATCTCTTTAACCTCCGTCACACACAAGCAATAAAAATGGTTAAAATATTAAACGAATGTTAACTTTACATTACTTATTCAGTTTTAAGTAGTCATATCACTTACTGCCTGCTATTTTGTTTGGAAGCTTTGGTTATCGAGATGGAGGAACACAAGCATTCTCATGCTATGCCTTAAAAAAATACTTAATTTCAAGACGTGTATTTTATTGTATGCATTTTATAAACAATAAGATTCTTCTATATCAAATATAAAACTTCTTGACGATGGTGAAGAGTCAATTGAATAAAAATTTACTTGGATATTATCCATCGTCTAGTAAATATAAAACGTAAAACGACGTTTCGGAGATGGGACTCTAACTCCGTCTTCAGGTTCAGAGAGTAAGTAAGATTCTTCTCCTCTATAACATTTTTGATTTGTTTTATATGTAACTGACTGTGATAAAAAAGCAATCTTAAACTTTCTTTAGACACGTAAAGTGAAACAACAAAATATTTTTGTTCATTCCGTCGCTAAAGTCTCATATGAAGCATTACAAAGCAACCCAGCCACAATAAAATTATTATACGTATCTTTAACTCCCTGAAGTGGATAGTTAATGCATTTCGTATCTGAAACAGACAGAGTCTCCCTGACCAGCTCTCATCCACACACATTACGGATCAGCTGACTTCATGGATAGCTGATAATAGTTCTAGCGTTTTCAGTTTATTATCACGGGAAGATGTGGGTAGCAACGTATTGGTACGAGGTGCGATCGGAAAGTTTCAAGACTGCGCCTATAAAAACCCGTACACTTATCTCAGGTATTAAATTCATCCATCACCCTCGACGTAGTTCCCCTGGGAGTGAACACAACGATCCCAGCGCCGCTGCCAAGCCTGGAAGCATCCCTGGAAATCTTTCTTTGTCAGCCTGTCAAGCACCATCTACGATTCTGCCTGAATCTCTTCTATCGTCTCAAATCTCCTTCCCTTTAGCTGAATTTTCATCTTTGGGAAGAGGAAGAAGTCACACGGCGAATAAGGAGGGTGCGGGATGAAGGCCATGGTGTTTGAGGCCAAAAACTGCCGAACTTTGAGGGCGGTGTGCGCTGGCGCGTTGTCATGATGCGTCGCATGTGGAGTTCTTCCTTTAGAATCAGCTGACAGGTCCCATAGCCTATCCCAACAATGTCGCACAAGTCGTTGATGGTACGACGTCGATCTTCGTGAATGGCCTGCCGAATCTTCGTAACATTTTCGGGCGTTGTGCTCGAAGATGGTCGTCCAGAACGCTCGTCATCATCGACAGAGGTTCGGCCATTTTTGAAACGTGAATGCCACACAAAAGTTTGTGCACGACCCATTGCGGACTCCCCA
This sequence comes from Zootermopsis nevadensis, assembly GCF_977971745.1. Taxonomy (NCBI): domain Eukaryota; kingdom Metazoa; phylum Arthropoda; class Insecta; order Blattodea; family Termopsidae; genus Zootermopsis; species Zootermopsis nevadensis. The sequence goes on along the minus strand of NW_028259153.1, from coordinate 3,763,944 downwards.
AATGCTTGCTTTAGCATTTCATAGGTTTCCGTAGCCGTTTTGGCGAGTCTTTGGCAAGAGATTGAGGCAGAATCGCAGATGGTGCTTGACAGGCTGACAAAGAAAGATTTCCAGGGATGCTTCCAGGCTTGGCAGCGGTGCTGGGATCGTTGTGTTCACTCCCAGGGGAACTACGTCGAGGGTGATGGATGAATTTAATACCTGAGATAAGTGTACGGGTTTTTATACGCGCAGTCTGGAAACTTTCCGATCGCACCTCGTATATTTAGTTTTGATTGACAACCCATCTTCACTCTAACCACGTCGGTTATAATATTACTATCCAGGCTTTGAGTCAGATGGGGTTAATCTCTTTAGTGTACGCTAATTAATTTCCTATCCATCTGCTCTTCAGTCATTACTATGTATGAGAAGGAAAAGTAATCATTTCGCCTCTCAGTTATGTAGTAGAGTGCAAGATATGAAGTTCCCTCAATCATGTCACAGCACCATCATTGATGACTTGTGATTAAATAGCAAATAAATATAAACGTATCAAATGCATATAAATAAATACTTATATTGGAAAAATTATCTGCATTTGGTTTAGTTATCAGTAACCTTCATATATATTTACGACGAAGGTGCAAGGTTCGGTTAAGACAAATTTATCTCCGTTTATTAACTCCGCCCGCTGAATGTTACGATGGATATTTTTTATTATTTTTATTTTATTTAGTGTTCTGTCTGACGACAGGTCCATATGAACAGGATCCTTCCATCCTTTTCTCGGACTGGGACCTGTTCATATGCGTTCTTGGCAGATGATCCAGAAGTGGTTTGCCATTGCCTTCTTCTGTGTGTGAATGGAGTAATTGTTGGGATGCCACGGAGAAAAGAAACCGGGGAAGCCCCCGGAGGAAAACTCCGTGTTGCCTAGATCACGGCCTTGCCCAACACAAGTTATAAATTCGGGCACCGCCGGGAATCGAACCCGAGACCCCAGGATTACAAGGCCAGCGTTCTAACCTCTAGACTACCTCATCTTATTATTATTTAGTGATCTGTCTGACGACAGGTCCATATGAACAGGATCCTGCCATCCTTTTCTCGGACTGGGACCTGTTCATATACGTTCTTGGCAGATGATCCAGAAGTGGTTTGCCATTGCCTTCTTCTGTGTGTGAATGGAGTAATTGTTGGGATGCCCCGGAGGAACCGGGGAAGCCCCCGGAGGAAAACTCCGTGTTGCCTAGACCACGGCCTTGCCCAACACAAGTTATAAATCTGTAAAATTTCTTAGCAATGAACGAACCAGGTGGCGTATATAGTTTGATTTTAAACTTGTATTTTTTTGGCGTACTGAATTGTAAGTTAAACAAAGTGTGTTCTATCTTCCGACGTTTTCAACTATCAATTTACAACATAACGCAAAATAGTTTTGTAAACTATGACGAGATCTTAAAACAAAATACGTTCCGCCATCAGATAAGTATAGTAGAACCATTGTAATAAAACTTTAACAAATTAATTATTTTTAGATTTCGGAGTGCTAATACAACCAATATTAAAATGCAGGTTATAGATGTTTTGGATGGAATTATAAATTGCTGGATTTGTGCAAATTTTAAAATTAATAAAAGATAGAAACCTGTCGTAGAGGATGGGAAATTTCTATTGATTTACTCTCTGAGTGTTTGGACATAATCACTACCCCATTATCTCTATGCATAAATTGTGTGTAAATAAATACGTGTATTCGAGATTACCGAAAAAGGCGTCACTGATATAAACAGAGTATGTCCGCTGTGAACATTCAATGCACACGGTGCATATGGGACAAACATTCATATAGGCCTAAGTGATGCAGAGAAGTTATATATGTGTGCACAACAACAAAACCAGTATCACATGATTTGTGGTGACACGGCGACACATTTGTCAGGGCGATGGTGCGTAGAGGCGCACTTCTAGCCCCCTTCCCCCCCCCCCCTACTCCGAACCCCATCACTAAACCATACGGTAGTCATGACGTACCAAAACATCACAGTGCAGCTATACTAGACTTGTTGTAGTTCGCGAGTATAAACATGGTTGCCTTTTTGGTTGATTTAAGCAGTAAGCTCTCTGAAACATCAGTAATCTTCTATTAGAATATAAAGCGCAAGAACCTAACAAGAATCTTCTTTGAATTATTGTATTGATATATTTTAGCATCTGAAAAAATATGTCTGTTTGTTTTCTGTATACTCTTTCTTATTTGAGCATTAATTAAAATCTGTAGGACAATCCTTACAGTGGAGGGACTTGTTCAGAATTTGACAGCCTCTTAAAACTGTTAAAGAACTACACTTTTTCATGGTATTCGAAATTTCATTACCGTGATGACGAGAGTGTGCCAGTGCACACTATTCTGAGCTGGATGAATTTTATTCTTATCCTTACTCCCTATTTGATTTCGATCCATTTTAATATTATACTCCCATCTACAACCAAAACTCTGAAATTGTTAATTCACTTAAGGATTTCTGACTCAAATTTTATATGAATTTCTTAAAGCCCCTCACTTGTTTCAATTCATATTTGATAAAGCCATGATCTCTAAAGGAACTCTTTGTAATTTTTATGGTTTACATTTAAATATCTGCAATACGACTCCTTCCCCAAGCCTCTATTTTCTCAGATTTTTTTAATTTAAATGTCTAAGACTGAATTCCAAATCTTAATTAGACTTTCGCTCAAGAGATAAAATCTTTTCTCGTCGTATTTAATCTCTACATCAGATGACGTGTTATAATAAAGGACCCCATTTGGTACGAGGTTTGAGTCCTTTGAATTGAATCCGAAGTGGGTTATTCAATGTTTTCAAAATTCCAGAATATTAGAAGGAAGATTATTTAGCAAATAGTACCAGAAACAGTAATCTTTAAATCAAAATCGCATTATCGGTTTAAGACTTTGCAATGGTTTAAGGATATGTGCTGCCTCGCAGATTATGAACTGTCGAGTAAAGTTTAGTTAATCTGTCACATACAGTAATATAATCACTAACAACTGCTATTTTATGATAAGCAAATTTATTATCCTTACAGAAGAAGTATGTGATCAAATTTTTTAACATTTAATTTTCTATACTTTTAGTCTGTTTTAATTATTATATTAAAAATCTTTAAATAAAAGAGAAGAGATCTGGAAATAATAAAATAAAAAATAATTATTCGTGTTTTTTTTCCGTCTAATAACAATTGTGTATAAATAAAATTTATACATAAGATATTAAAATATCATTTACATATTTGGTACATCTTTTTACTACATGTTTCGGTTACATTGAACCATCTTCAGGTATAAAGTTAAAAGTTAAAAATTATAATCTTATAAACTAAAACTTAATTACTGTTGTTGTGTGACTTCTGATGATTTTTACTGCCAAATTTATTGGAATGATGGTATATTTTGAAGTGATGGTGGTTCAATATTGGCCTGTAACGTAAATAATTTAAAATATTTTTAATATTACCGAACTTGAAAGAACGAGTATAGAAGACAAAATGTAATAAGTTAAAAATAAGGTAAAAATAAATAAATAATGGAAGGTAATGGTATGTATAAATTTTATTTATATACAATTGTGATTAGACGGAAAAAACACTAATAATTAAATTTTAATTCACAATATGACGTAATTATATCAACTTATAAAAAAATAATATATGTTCCAGTCTGTCTTACAGGCATCCCGTATATACAAAACACCTGCAGTACTTGGAATTATGACATATGAAGGCTACGGTGCGTGGATGATGTGACGTAGAACGGGAGACAAGAATTACACATTCAGTTTCAGTGGAGAAGCCTCTTCGGAAACGCGTTATTTCAAGATCGAGAAGTAGATGGTAGGAGAGCATTATGCATCTTAGGGAAACAGGTTTCGAGCATGGAATGTGATTGAAACTTATTCGAAAGGCGGCGTACGTATTAACGGTTTTGATTCTCAGAGTACTGCCATAGCTTAGTCAGGCCACTCATAGGACTTACATTATTGGATCTCTTTAAAGCCTAGATTCTTCGCTGAATCTGCGGTAACATAATTTTCCTTAGCCCCCAGTGTTCATTCATCATCGATTCCGTAACTGGAGACTTACACAACGTAATAACAAATGGGACTGACTTTTAACTCTGAAACCTCTTTATTTGTGTCGGGAAAATATGACGAATAATCGACTGCAATATACGGAGATAAATAGTGTATCGCTCGGTTATAATTTTGGTACAGCGCATTAAAAAGCAATAGAAAATAGTGCGAGAAGAGAACGTGTTTTACTGCTGTTGAATTTTAACTTCGTTGTCCTGAAAATTTGATCCGGTTGGCCGTCTGATGGTTACCCGAAATACAATTCAACCCGCAAATATTTAAACATCCAAAAGAGATTCGATTGCATTATTAAAACTTGCGCGCTTTTATTATCATTCAGAGCTGATCATCTCTATCTACTGTTGTGGACCTCAATGACGCAATCAAAATGTAAATTGCTATAAAAATCTAATCAGAGCTTATATTCTGACTGAATTCACTAACGCAAGGAAAGTGCGTTTTAAATAAATAAATTGTGAAGCAAAAACCCATTTTTAAAATATCATATGGTGTATAGGTTCCAATTTGGAACTCCATTCATTTTAAAGAGAGAATATTATTCACTCGATGGTATGTCGATATGACCAAGTCTTGGAAGAGAGCGCTTGTCTATGTAGTGTTTGACTACTGTCCCTTGCACTAACCGCTATGATTGTTGTATTTCGTTATTTTACTCAGTACCATCAGTAGCAATATTACATTTCCCCCTGTGAATTACTGTGCTTTACGAGTTGATGATTCAGTATAACAAAGGAAAACATTATCATGCACCAGAGAAGCTGATAGTCTGTCATTTTCATTAGTGAAGGAATTCCCAGTCTTTTATGTAATACGAGTGTTTATTAAAGTTTCCATGAGTCCACTATTGATTCCTATTCTGAGTGAAACGAATCTAGACTACACCTCACACTATTTCTTTAAGATCCATTTTAATATTATCCTCCCCATGTTATTGTTGTATTACTGCAAGCAGAACTTGTTGAGGAGCCCATATTGTACAATTGCCTGTTCATACCATCCAAAACAGTTTGTGAGAAATCATAAGAAATTTATATTTAGAAAAAAGTTATATCAACGTACATGGAGTACATGTGACCGAACGGTTTCCGAGATAGTGCTATTTCACTGTACAGTAGTTTGGATCTGGGGCCCTAATATTGTACTTCCCTCCATCTCAAGGACACTTTCCTTAATCGATGGATCGATCTTGGCAGTACCACTAACTGGCCACCAAGATCTCCGGACCTAACCCCGTTAGATTTTTGTTTTTGGGGTTGGATGAAAACTTAAGTGCACAGAAGAAAAGTGGATACACGAGACGAACTGCTCGATCACATAATGGATGTTATCGCCCGCATAAACGAACATTAAGATGTACTCAGACAAGCAACGAGCCATGTCCACACACGAGCTGCAAAGTGCATTGATGTTGACGGTGGAATTTTCGAAAATGTATTATACTAGGTAAACTCTACCAACTTTGTCACGTGAACAATAAATACCGGTTGGGCAAGGCCGTGGTCTAGGCATCACGGAGTTTTTCTCCGGGGGCTTCCCCGGTTTCTCCGTGGCATCCCAACAATTACTCCACTCACATACAGAAGAAGGCAATGGCAAACCACTTCTGATCATCTCTGCCAAGAACGTATATGAACAGGTCCCAGTCCGAGAAAAGGATGGAAGGATCCTGTTCATATGGACCTGTCGTCAGACAGAACACTACAAATAAAAATAAAAAAATTAGAAAGAGTACGTAATATCTATTTCTTATCAACAATTTTGCAACTTTACATTGAAATAGCACTATCTCGGAAACCGTTCGGAATAGAACACATGTACATATAAATATTTTTGCTTAGAATGACAGATACTGGAACCTCCCAGAATATTGACCTTTCCTCTTGGGACAAATTGTATAGGTGGGAGGTAAAATTGAGGTGATTATTTTCTGTTACGTGGAAGTTATATACCACACCCATTCCTAACATGCTTCGTACCCGTCCTTCGTGTCATCTCATTTTTCTCCCATCTTTGAATACAGCTTGAAACTCCCAATTGAGAACCAATAACAAGTTTGCCTCTTGTATTGCAGTATATCTTGTCAGTAGTTTCTAATGAATGTTTCAATAATGCTTAAAAATCTGGAATGGTTCTATGTGACGAACGTTAAATATTAATATGTATTTCGATCTGCTTATCAGACGTCTGCATTTTCTTTCAATTTGTTCTTTATTTAAACTAAAAAGCACTGCCGTAAACTATTTACTAGGGTAAACTATGAAGCCATGTATTTGTGACTTTTTAACAAATACTACCAACCTAAAACATTTGTAAATAATTAATTAAGATGATAGAGTTGCGTCATATTGTGAAAATATATATTTAATTAATTAATATTGTCCGTCTAATCACAATTTAAAATTTAAAATTAAGATAATTAAAATACCATGTGATGCTCCTTATCGAAACAAATGTAAATCGAATGTTTCGATAAGGAGCATCACATGGTATTTTAACTATCTTAATTTTAAATTTTAAATTGTGATTAGACGGACAATATTAATTAATTAAATAATTAATTAATTAATTACAGTAAACTTATTGACATTTGGAGTGAGAATTTATTAAGTTTATGATACGGACCAGTGGCTGATTCTTGGTAACAAAGAAAAGGAATCTTCATGTTCCGCAAAAGACGGTGAATTTCGTGACTGGGTAAGTGACTGTCAGTTTCTCGGTTTCTTGGATTTGACTGTGGTAAACGGTGACTCAGCATTACTACAAATATATTTTCTATTGGAACGTAAGACAAAGCACGTAAATTCTGCCACGTTCTCTCAGACTTTACTCATATGAATCTCCATATTTTGTTATAAGCAATTTCTTGGTGCATGGAGTGGTTCACTGTACCTCGTAAATCTGATGCCGTGAATGAACGATTATTTAAATGAACAGTTCATGGCCGTATTATCAGTTACCCTTGAAATCTTTACGTAGGTCCACAGATGAGATTGAGTTATGTAACCGAAGGATTGATTTCGTTATCCCAAAATGATCCTATGCAGTAAGAATTTCTAATATATTCTATGATGTTTTCCTGTCTTCTCACTCGTCCTCGGTATCTTCCTAATTTCAGTCTCTTTTGACTATAACGATTTTCGACATTCAAAATCACTCCTAATAAAAATTCTTTCTACTTAAAAAAAAACTTTTTTTAATTTTACAACTAATATTCATTAAACGTACAAATAAGATGACGAAATTCCCTGTGCACCTAACACAAATGCAGACAACGATAAAGGCGAAAACTAAGCCGACAGAATAAGAACATATTTGAAGTAAAGCTGGTGAATACGTTTCCTTGGAAACGAGTAAAATCTTAACCGATTGAATCAAACATGATTAATTCAATCAGCATTAATGTTGCACCGAGAAACTTCATATGCAGACCACTGTGAGACGTTTATATCTCTGTATTTACTTCTGTTTCTTGTTAAGGGAGGAAAATGAAGGACTGGATCTCTAAATTGGCGTTTATCTTGCTCCATTATCCGCAACATTGATCAACATCACCGGTTATTTCCAAAACATGAGGATTGATTACACGACGAGTATCGGCTTAGTAGAAGAGATGCAGGTTGAATTGAAAATTAATATACTGTTCTCTCCTTATATTGAAATCGCTACTAGTTAATATTACGACACTTTAAATGCCTCAGAAATGTCACACCGAATGATATAATTAGGGAAAAATAAATTTGAAAGGATGTGAAATGAAGCAGACTTATAGTAGTTCAAGGTACCATCCGAGCGATTGCTTTCATACACTGAGGAAAACATTCGTGTGCTAACCACTTGATCTCGAGATTGTCTACAAAAGGTAGCCGCCAATTAAGAGTGTCACTTCAGTGAAGACCCCTGAGCTAACCAGCACCTGCTCAGAATATAAAGTGTTTTCGTACGTCCTGCGTCTGAGAGCGCTGGGTCAGAGCAAACTTCGCTTCTCAACGTTTGAGTAAAATAATTATCAGTTTATCGAGCGTCGTTTTACAAATAGACATTTATACTCGGTACATTAACCGACTGATGGCCTGTTTACTGAACCTTTAACATCCGTCAAACAGTCGATAATACAGGTGACAGTGAGTGAACGACTTTGCGGATTAAGCCATTTCAATAATGAATTCGCGTATTTCATGTTTCATCGATTAAATTAATGGATCAGATTATCTTCACTCCGAAGTTTAAAGCCCGCATAGTTTAATCGATTCTTCAATTTATTTAACGAAGCTTTCAGAAATGCAATAATTATACAATGTCAAGTGGGGAGAAATTTTGTAGGCGTAAATGATGAATTAGAAAGGAGAGGAAACAGGTTTTAGAATTTAACTTCAGTAGCTTTGTTAGTGGTTAAAATGGTCGCGTGTTTTGGCCACGATCACTCGGACACTGTGACCGTGGGTTCGAATATCAGTCATCGATTTTATATGTTATGTTCTGCTGTATAGGCAGAGGCTTTGCGACGGGCTGATCACTCGTAAAAGAAATCCTGCCAATGTCTGAGTAGAATAAGGAACCTCGCATGTGTGAGGAGGCCGGAGTCCTTCATAGAGACATTGATGATGATGATGATGATTATGATGACAATAAAGTATTTATTGTAACGATAAAAAAGTTAAACTTCAATTACTAAATTATTTGGATATGGAACAAAGAATGATATTTTAATTATCTTATTTTAAATACATTGTGATTTGACGGAATACCAAATAATTTAATTTTAATTCAATAAATCACAATATGACGCAACTACACTATTTTATAAACTTCCAATAATATTTAAATATTACTGAGGCCATGTAAGGCCTTCGCATTTAAAGAAAAAAATGTTTTAAAAATGACGGTCAACTTCGCCCACTTTTCCACTGTCCGTCCGTCTGTCCACATGGAACAATGACGAATTTTCATTAAATTTTCCATTTGCGGATTTTATTAAAATTTTGTCGATGTATCCTGATTTTACTCAAAATCAGGCACCAACAATTTTTTACTTTACAGAACGGCGAACTTACGCAATTTTCCATATGCATCTTGAGCGTAGCTGGCTAAATATTTTCGGAAATAAAAAAAAATATTTCGTGCGAAAGGAAGAGAAAAGACGAATCAAGCGTTTTATGTTCACTAATCCTCTCCGCAACTCTTAATTTTATAAATATTGCTAAACAAATATATATTTTTAAGTTAGTTTACCCTGTTCATAAGACACCAACAATTACTATTAGAATAACAATTCCCGGTGGTGCTCAAATTTATAACTTGTGTTGGGCAAGGCCGTGGTCTAGGCATCACGGAGTTTTCCTCCGGGGGCTTCCCCGATTTCTCCGTGGCATCCCAACAATTACTCCACTTACACACAGAAGAAGGCAATGGCAAACCACTTCTGATCATCTCTGCCAAGAATGTATATATGTATGAGCAGGTCCCTGACAACCTGAAGAGGTTGGAAGGATCCTGTTCATGATATATGGACCTGTCGTCAGACAGAACACTACAAATAAAATAAATAATAAAATAGATAAATCAAGTTCAATAACTTCTTTATACCATGTGTAGTTTGTGTTCTTATACCTTTCATGCCCACTTATATAATATTGTACTAAATCTAATATAAATATTTTGTTTCTGCAGAACTATATTCATTCATTGTTTGTTTTTAATATAATTATTCCGGCCTATGCAAAAAATCTTATAAACTGAACTTATGTGTTTGTGTTTATATGTTCACGAGGAGGGAGACTGCGTTACGATCTACTTTATGAACAGAAACACAGCTCTGAGAGTGTCTTCCAAGACATTCTTTTACTTGCTGAGAAATGCTGTGTGATTTTAATTAGTAATAACAACGACAGGTCTAAAAGAACATAGAAAATACAATTCTCTGGTTTGGACTGAATTTCGTACAGACAAAATCTAACAATCACAATGTTTTATATTTAGATACATGAAATGTCAAGAAATTTTGAAAAAGAAATTATTACCATAACTCTAGAGACTATAGAAGACAAAGAATGTAATAGGTATGTTAAATTAAAAATTGTTTTCGTTGATCTTATTGCACGTGGGCGTTTAGGTAAATATCAACGTTTCAGAGGAGTATATGTTCTCCATCTTCAGGGTGAAGCTCGAGGTAGTATGTTACTGCGAAACGTTGTAGTCTGCCTGTAATTTTACACAGGGTAATAATCCAGAAGCCCAATATGGACGTCTATAAATTCATAAGAACCGCAGTCCTCATAAGCGGAAATTGAAAGATTAGTAAAATATTTTAATTATGGGATACATAACTGTTGCACTAGTTCCGTTATGACATTTCTTTAAAATAACCGTCATATAAAACCATTGCTTGTGCAAGATATTATTACTGATCATTGTATGTTACTGTTCTTATACTCATCATATGTTGACCCACGTAATGCCTTCATCACGTTGTGTTAAAGCTTAGGAATCAATTTTACTTTTTATCATAACATCTATATTAGGAAACATTTTGATATCAACCTAATTATATCATAATATCTGAGTAAATATATAATATATTAGAACATCGTCACATTGTATTTTAATTAGAAATACGAATATGTAACAGTATTATTTTATGGAGACATCAAAATATAATCATGATTTTAAGACAAATCTCTCTGCCCAAAAATTACGCAATCAAGACGTATGGGTGATGGTTATACCTCAGCGTGTTAAGGTCTTTATTTCATGTTGTAAGCCTCGCGCTCCGGTGGCTTTACACATGGGAGATAAATTTTCGTTACGAACTAGACATAGGGCTTGGTACATCTCAAAGCCGGTCTGTAGGTGATGATAAAGACAAAATACTCTGCTCCAGCTTAGGATTGAAACAGGTAGCACAGCCGTAGTAAGTCACTGTACTCCCTGAACTACTCAAATCATAAAAAAAGGTTCGATATATTCCTATTTTATTTTATTTTGAAATTTAATATCCGATGTGTTATAACCGGAGACCTGACAAAAATCGAGTTAAGTTTGAGCCCAGGTTGTCAGCTGGGGAAGCGTCACTCGAAGATGACAATCGACGTATATATTTCGATACATTTTGCTTACAGGTACAGTTGCCAACATTATTTCATATATTTGCCACTGCCATTTCTTTTGTCATACTGAAGTCATACCACTCCGTTGGATAGCACATGGCTAAAAGTTTTTGAAAGGCTGAGAGGTATAGAATATTATATATGATGTGCGATATTCAACAGAAACGAAGACCTGAGGGGATTCATCTGCGATGAAAGAGGTTCATAAAAAATATGGAGAAAGTCATAGCTTAGAGCTGTGGGCACTGAAATGAAGAAGTATGAGACATATAAGTGACGTAAGGAAAGGGATTACTAATTCCTTGGCACGCCTTGGGGAGCCAACAGTCAGTTAATAAATTGCTCGTCTTTTATATAACCACAAGATTTATAATCATATTCACAACAACGCAATATTGGTCCTTTTCTTGATCCAGGAGAAATCATAAAAACACTTTTCTTCCGCGTATCATTAAATTCTACTACTACTATGGCGTAACAGCCCAAAATCGAGCCCTAGCCTCCTCTATCTTCTTCCTCCAATCCTCTCTATCCAACGCTATCCTTCTCCAAGCTGCATCCAGCCATCTACCTTTAGGTCTTCCCACTGGCCTTCTCCCATATATTGTTCCTTCCATCCTGTAGACATGTCCAGCCCATTCAAACCTTCTCAGTTTAATGTGAGTTACTATATCATCACTTTTATATAGTCTATATAGCTCATGATTGTAGCGTATCCTGTACTGGTCCAAAGATTCTTCTCAAAATCTTCCTTTCAAGTGCGCCCAGCATCATTTCTGTTTTCTTTGTCAGTGTCTACATTATTTTTTCGTCTACGCGTACTTCTTCCAAGTTGTTAAATCCCTTCAGCTTCTGTATCAAAGTGTACTATGTGACTGACCTATCCTCTTCTATTTTGTCACCACATTGATATTTTTTTAATTGCTCTCATTAGTTTTATAGTTGCGACTTACGGAGTTCGTCACTTATTTGTGGAAATATGGAGGCACTTCGCGTTATTGGTACACAATGTCACTGAGCTACACTTCTTCCAAAATAGGTATAAGAAATTTATCCTTGTCTATGTACAGTCACGATACTTTGAGACGCTATTTTAACAAGTGTGAGTGTAGCGATTTTGATGTTAAGAATTAAAAACTCAAATGACAAGAAATATAGACTTTATCATATGACATACTCAAATGCATTTAGTTTTTATCCGTCTGTCTTTCGGTTCGTAAGTAATGATATAGGAAATTGATACACATTTAATGTGTGCACTCTGTATATTTCCGGTGATCAGTATTGTCTTTAAGGTAGTAGCTTCGCGTTGTCATCGCTTTTTGCATGAAAATATTTTATTTAAATCGCGGTATGAGAAATTTTGTTGCACTTTTTCAACAATTCAGTATCGTCTCGGAGACTGAAATAATATTATTTGTCTCCCATGAGCCGATATATTCACTGTTTTACTTAGAGAGTTTTATCAAACAGTGCATTTATTTATTCTCAAATTTACCGACACTCGAATATGAAATAAGGTGATAATATCCTCTGACGACTTAATTAATATACAAGAAATATTATTCTTCTTTCTTATTACAGTGCTCATAAGCCTATACCATTTAATTTAATATTCAGCAAAAACAAATTTATAACATAAATTCCAATTTTATGAGAAACGACATTTGTATACATTAAAATGACTAATTGTTAGTATGAAATTTTAATTAAATACGTATGATATTTTATGTAATGACTATAAATTATAATTCTAACACAATACATAATCTGGTTATACGTTGTCACGAAGTATAAGATGATTTATGTTTATGGTGCCGTAGTGGGAACAAAGTTATTGCGCTGAAGAATTAAACTATTTTAATTATATTATTTATGCCTTATAGTATTCCCTATGGCGTAACAATTTTGTGAAATCGAAGTTATCTATAAATATCTGAAAACTTACTTCACTTACTGTTGTAATTATCCCATTCACAACAATAGGAATGCTTGTAAAATTAATACTATTTCCACGAATAAATCACAAACATAATACAGCAAAGTATAAGATTATATTTAAATAATAATTCAATATATTTATTAAAGTGTTTTGCGAATAGTGAGGAGCCAATGGCAGGCAAACACTGGAAATAGATACACATACAAGAAACAAACAGGCTAAACCAAATAAATAAATGAATAAGTTTATATAATAGACTAATCAAACATTTCGCGCATTGAATATAACAGCCAATTACAGGAAAACACAGAAATAAAAATGAATATATTATACAAAAACAAAAACAAACAAGAAAACAGTATAATTAGAAGGGCTAAATAATATACTTAAAAATAATAATAACAATAACACCATAGGCAACAAATCATAGTAATCGAATATTCACTTGTGTATTTTATTTCGTGTGCTTGATTATAAAAATTTGTAACTAAATACTGAGATCTTAAGTAAGTTATCTCTTAATTACATTCTTAATTCAAAGCATCCTGTTGATTAAAGATTCAACTAGTAACACAAGCACCGCCCACTGAAAAATCCTTGTTTATTTTTATTACATCTCTCATTCATCCAGTGTCTGTTTCGATCTAGTGACAACCATCTTCAAGTTGTATCTGTTATAATAAGAGTGATATTGAATATATGTCTCAATGATTTAAAAATTAAAATTTAAGTCTTGTAAGTAGAATGTAATTATACTTAATTCAATAAATGCGGGTTACTCAAAATGTTTAAAAGCTAAAATATAATTCGCTTCACAAATCTGTTCTCAGTGTCTGTATCAAATGATCTTTGTTTCTAGCCGGCATCATTGCAAACCTTATACTAGGCACACAGAAATAATGATTCCTCAAAGGGGGGATATGAACCCTTCACCTCAGTAACCAATCTTACCATGACGTCACGCTCCAATACATCGTAAAAACAAGTACCGGCAAATGGACTCTGATTTTGCAGAAGCATTAGTTAATTGAAAGTATATTTTGACAAAGAATATATTTCTATGCGCTTAGAAAATATATCAGAAAAGCCATTATGGTTTCGTAATATTCTCCCCTCTTTCATTTTGCCTGTAACAGCGTCAAAGGATGAGCCAATTATGTTTATTAAACTAAATTTTGTTAAGACATCTTAATTTTGGTTTAGATTTCTTTAATTTACTTACCAGAAAATTATACTTTGACTTCACTGGAGGAATTTCATTCTGGCATGATGACACATTTGCCGTACTAAGACTTGAATATTTTGTGTGCTTAGATTTATTTAATTTTTCTTTAAGTTAGCATTTATGTCAAAGAGCGCACGAAAATATTTAGCGAACAAAAAATTTAAACATATAAAAGTTGTAGGTAAACTTCAGGTGCACACGAGATGACATATTTAGTCTATATTTCGTTACTGCAGAGTTAAAATGTAGGATAAACTGTTGCTGAGATCCACTTAATCTACATTCTCGCCTGGGCAATCAGCCTACATAACTTCAATACATTGATTTTTTTAATTTTTTAAATATTAGATTGAATTTCTCTTTCCAGATAAAGCAAAAACTTAATATCCAGAGTACATTTACTTACTTTGTGTTATTAAGACTTAAATAAAATAATTTTTAAATTTCTATGGAAATATACAATATTTCATAGCATATTTCAAGATTAAGCTTATTGAATAAAAATTTACTTGGATATTATCCATCGTCTAGTAATAAAACGTAAAAAACGTAAAACGACGTTTCGGAGATGGGGCTCTATCTCCGTCTTCAGGTTCCTACTCAGTTGGGCCCACTAGATAGAGCTAATCCCTATCTCCCCTACGTCTTTTACGTTTTATTACTAGACGATGGATAATATCCAAGTAAATTTTTATTCAATTGACTCTTTACCATCGTCAAGAAGTTTTAGATTTGATTAAGCTTATTTTATAATACACAACACAATTTTAAACACAACACACTTATTATTCAATAAAAATGAATAATACTCTAAGGAATGTAAGTTCACAAATATTTTTAGCAGTACAACTCACTTAAGATAATAAGGCTTTAATTGCATGAGACAACTTGTTCATTCTTTGTTTCTCGTGTAAAGCAGAAATGTGAGCTCCGGCATATATCGTATCTTCCACGGTGCAAATGGACGAGGGTAAGATATAACATGGCTTAGTGTTTCTCGCCCCCCTTCCTGGTCGCTGTAAATTAGATAATGAGTTCTCCTATTCCATCCTCCCTCGCCCTTTACGCTAGGGTTACTCCCTCTGGAATTTATGTCCAACCGGGCAAGAAGGGACTCGACAATGCCACTGGCCCCGAACTTTGTACAGTTTGATAATGCGTTTCGAAGCACTATTCTGTTATATAAAGTACAGTATTACATAATGACTCGAAACGTTGTTCTGATGAAGTGAACAGCCTTAGAGAGAAAATTGTAAATAAGCGATGACGGTCTTTTCTTTGAAACTAGCTCTAAATTACTTGCGTGAATAACGTAATTCGCTAAATAAAATTGCATCATGATCGTCTTTGAAGCAAATTACTTTAAATTGGTAATACAACATGAAAAACGTATACCCAAAACAATTATACACTAATATACAAAAATTAAAACATAACTGGGTTCACCCCCGCGTAAAGTCCCCTGTGGCACCCGAATTAAGGTCACCGATGACGCTTGACCTCTTCTCACTTTAGCTGTGCAGGTGCGAACATGGTGTAATCACGAGTAGAAAATGAGGTTAATTCTGGGACGTTATGTAGCATCCAAATACTTTGCTGTTGTTCGTGAGGAAATTCGTATCCTTGGCAAGGAATTTCCGAACAAGACAGCAATCCACCGACTGGCAGCACAATGTAAGACGCGTAATGGTTTCGCTACAGAAAATATTTTCATAGTCCAAAACTGTTGAAAGGTGAGTCGCTTTGCAAAGTTTAAGGAACACATCACAACAGTTTTAATGCGAGAGCATATTATTAGGCGTGCAGTTCGGCCACAGCGATTTCCATTACTCACGACGAGAAAGATTTTTCTGTGGGCATTTATTAAGGAGAGGGTTTATTAGAACAACACACTAAACACCGAGGAATTAAACACCGCATTGAGCAGATTATTGCAAGTACTGACGTAAATGCACTTTGCACAATAAAAAGGGTAAGAATTTATCTTCAAGAAAGTAGTTTACATTTTCTTCATATGCAGTAAAGCCGTTCTGTAGGTTTTTTTCAAGAAATAAAATCCAAAAATCGATTCGTTGTCCTCTTTATATTTATTTAAAAATAACTTAAGAAATATATATTTAGATGTGGATGAGTTTTAAATACAATATTCTTAAATTTTTCTACAATATTTAGTGAGACGAAACGCGCACACGTAAAATTGCGGGATACTTAAAAAAATTCTTCGAAAACCGGTGTTAAGGTTGACAAAATCTAAATCAGAGAAAGACACATGCATTTTTAAATATTTTAAATCTTTTTAATAATTTCACTTGTTGTAACCGATATCAGAAAAAATAAAATAACGTAGGTAGAGTCGAGTCAGCCCTTTGAAAGTCGACTCCATTGTCAAAATGTGATTGACTGACAGATATTTCAGTTCTTCTTTTGAAACCTTTTACCGCCCTAACGCATTTTTGGAATTCCAAATCTCCTCTGGTAGGTAAACGGAACGTCTGACGAGATACAAGTTTTTGGCCGCTTTAAGACAAGACAGTCCTTTTATTCCAGCGGCTGTTACTGGTTTCAGAGAATTCTCTCGACTACACTGTTTCTCTCTTTCTTAAAGGCAATCTTTATTTTTACTCCTTTTTATGTTTAATTGAAATCTGGTTTCGTGTACATTTGAAATTTATCAGGTTTAATTACGGGATCACAAAATAAAATGTATTTAAAACAGTATTTTTTTGGCATTGTCTATCATCTAAATTATGAAATAAGTGTTTTGAAAGCTGACTTTTGCAAGTAAAGGGGACAAGAATCTATCTTTTGAACCCCCTCGTTAAGCTAGGCTGTATTCTAAGTCTTGCCATAAGCCGATGTGATTCTAGTGGAAAACGATGTTTTTAACACGGTGGCAAAAACTCAGTAACTCAATGGACTTATGTGGAGGCAGCAAGGACCTTTAAAAACTTTGGTAATCTTCTACCAGAAGATAGACAGAATTCTGAATTTCTTTTCGAGCCGGTTACTTCTCAAAAGAAATTTTACAAATTTTGCTGTTTTTGAATGTTGTTTAATGGATTCAGATTGAGAGACCCCTATGAGAGAGAATACGTCTTTAGCTTCCAAACACTGTACAAAGTGGTGACTAGAAACTTCCGAAGATCCGACAGTACAAGTCTTTGGAGTGAGTCCGTCCTTCTGGCCTAATGGACACATCTTCCCTTGGCGTCTCTGGGTTATGATGGAGTGATAGGGAGACGAGCTAATGACTACTGACTTGACGGGAGGTGACGACACTTGTTCTCTCAGCGGGCTTGTCTTGGTGTCAAGGATGGGTAAATTACAGGGTACCATAATTGGTCAACAGAACATGTATTTATTATTAATAACTTAACTCTGGCGTGTAGATCCGTTTAAATTCAATGGAAAATTCTTTATTTCGTATCGTAATAATCATTATTGTTATATCTTTATCTCCTTTCTTCGTTTCCCCTCTATTTATTTTTCATTTTTCAACATTCCGGTATATTCCTATCATCCCTCCCTCTCTTCGAATTTCTCCCACATTTTAGTTCAGACATCACACCATACTGTCCAAAACAAATTATCTCAATATAATACATATATTTAATATCATAATAATATATGAAATGTCACACAGAACTTATTGTTTTGAAACTTCTGCTCTCCGTGGTATCAAAATATCGTGAAATCAAAAGATCTCATCTCATACTGAATACATTTCCGAGCACTGTAAAGAATATTTTGTAATCTGCCGCCTTTACTCAGAATATTTATTATACTTATTCTTAAGAGTTACGTAATATAAAACGTCTGGGCCCATTTAAATATCTCCTCTTTGAAAGAAGTTCTGAAACGCCACAAACAAACTAAATCTTTTTATATATCTGATGCAGGTATTATCAATTCTTCTTCTTCTTTTATTCTTCCCTGTTCTCGCAGTTTCTTTAATTCTGGTACTTCCACTGTTTAACCAACTACAAGTTTCAAGTTGTACCACATTCCTTATTATCTGTCAGGTTCATTGCTTATTGTACAGAATCCTTTGGATATCTTCTTTGTTTTATTTTCACATATTCTTATTCTTGTAATCCTGGGGTCTCGGGTTCGATTCCCGGCGGTGCCCGAATTTATAACTTGTGTTGGGCAAGGCCGTGGTCTAGGCAACACGGAGTTTTCCTCCGTGGCATCCCAATAATTACTCCATTCACACACAGAAGAAGGCAATGGCAAACCACTTCTGGATCATCTGCCAAGAACGTATATGAACAGGTCCCAGTCCGAGAAAAGGATGGAAGGATCCTGTTCATATGGACCTGTCGTCAGACAGAACACTAAATAATAATAAGATGAGGTGGTCTAGCGGTTAGAACGCTGGCCTTGTAATCCTGGGGTCTCGGGTTCGATTCCCGGCGGTGCCCGAATTTATAACTTGTGTTGGGCAAAGCCGTGGTCTAAGCAACACGGAGTTTCCCCGGTTTCTCCGTGGCATCCCAACAATTACTCCATTCACACACAGAAGAAGGCAATGGCAAACCACTTCTGGATCATCTGCCAAGAACGTATATGAACAGGTCCCAGTCCGAGAAAAGGATGGAAGGATCCTGTTCATATGGACCTGTCCTCAGACAGAACACTAAATAAATAAATAAAATTGTTAGTGCTTAGTTTCAAGACTCTAGTCCCAATAATGACCGATATGACAGAGCGTTTCACATTCCACATTCGCTTAATTTATTCAAGTTTGTTTTCTTATTTTCGGTATTTTTCTATATTACATTACTATCCTATTATATTTCTGCGTCTATTATTAAGAAAAAAATATCTTTCATGTCTTAATTGGTAATTAATAGAACTCCTTTATCTGAATTTTTCCTTTGATTCAATACTATTGTTAAACCTTTATTTTTACATACCGACTTCGGTATGTGTGATTACCAGTTTCTTGTATTTTAAGTTCCAAATGTATACAATATTTAATAATGTAGATGTGTATAAATTTTATCATATAAGCCTATTATTATATACTCATTCTTTGCTGGAATGGATGCCTGAGATCAGGAGGTCGGTAGTTTAATCGTATTATCATACAAAGAAAATTTACCAGTTTGTGTTATTACATTATTTTTAGTTTGATGTTTAACGTAATTATGAATTAAAACTCAGCTATGTAGCGTTCAGAATACTGTTTTCCAGACGACGACATTTCCATACTTTATTTTTTTTTTAATATTTCTAATGGAAAAATTAATTACTATTTCATCACGGACACTGAAGATATTCGTGTTACTATAGGGAAAACAAGGGAATTTACTCCTTTCAAGGTGATCTTTGAAAAGTACACAATCGTACAGCAAGATGTATCAATACTGCAAATGACTTTAAGAGTTCTGAACATTTTTGGCAAGAACATTTTCTTCTTCGAGGATTCGTTCTCGGTACGAGAAAGTTTTTAAATTGATTATATATATATATATATAGTTTAATTTGTTATTACTTTTATTTTCTCTGTACTTTGCGTATAGTTTGTCTTATTGTTCTGACTCTTTAATTGGTCCATATAGCTGTCGAGTCAGAACGTCAAAATAAAGAACTTAATTGAATTATAGCTACCTTAATTAACTCCATTGAGCAGTCTGTTATCAGATGCTTACAATCACTCAATTAATCATTAAGTTTCTTGCCTTTTATTTCAATTCTTAGACCTCCAGTCCTTCGGAACCAGCTGATCGAGTCGAAACCCTCACACCACATCACTTGAAATTCAATTTTAATATTATCCATCCACGCACGTCTGTGCCCGAAATAATCTTTTCCCTTCGCTTTTACTATTAAAGTTTTGTAATTTCTGAGCTGAGTAACACGCGCTAGGTGTCCCGTTCAGCTCATTCCCCTCAATTTGATCATTTCCTAAATGTCTGGATTACAAACCAAGTTATTATAAAAATATAATTATTATACACGCCTACTCCTAGTACCTGATGTCTGTATTATCTTTGTTCTTATCTGTTTTCTGCATTCCTCGCTTTATTTAGAAGATTTACGTTATTTGAGATGTTGTATCATGTAGTCTGATAGAAGTTCACTAACGTCATAGAGGAACTTGCCGCCTCCATAATCGACCGATGTCTATTAGAATTTTACTGCACGGCGCAATAACTCAGAATATTTGTCGCCGTGAGAACTTGAAATTTTACTTAAATGCTTTATTTTTATAGCAATATATGTTTAACGCATACCTGTAATTGGTTTTATATTTGTTGTCAGTAAAGTAAGTAATCTATTGGTATTATTCAAATAATGATAAAGGTCTACTAGAGGCTTGAAGGCTACTCGTGTCATGTTGTTGGGAAGTGGCCGTATAATGATGGTGTTTGTCATCCGGATAAAACAACCACCGTCTCCCCTAATTTCGAGCTTCAACTTGTTAAAGTCACGCACTCTCCTTGGTCCTGTATTCTGGCGCCTTGCTCCAGACATTCATCTGATCGGTCCACTCACAAAGTACCTAATTTGTGTCACAGTTGTCTACTATTATCTTTGTGAACGCTCTAAATAGCGCTGAGTAGTCTCAACGAGTGTGACTTGGCCACATTGACAGCCTTTTTAAATCAAGTGGATTAGATTCTTTCCGTAGAAGCTGACAGTCACTCAGATATTTAAGAAGTTCCCCGTCTTTTATTAAAAAGGAAATTCCATTGTGGTGATCACAAAAGGTTGCCATTGCAGGCTAATTAAGCCTTATGAATCCACTATACCCCCTCACACCATATTTTTTAACGCCAGTCCCTAAAACTAAGCTACGTGCCGGTTTACAGGGGTTTGATTCCCAACAAGGGGCCAATATTTCTCTCTTCGCTGCCGCATTCACGCTCTACTCAACCTCCTATATAATAGGTAACGGAGGTCTTTTGCCCGAGGGTAATGCGGCCGGGCGTGAAGCTAGACTTCTTCTGTTATTGGTGTTAAGAATGCATGGAGTTACACCCGCGTTTCCCAGACATGTCCATGGTGTGGTGCTCACTCAAGCACCATGGGAGCTTTTCCAACTAACGGTTTATATACAGGATGAGTCAAAGTATGTTTAAAAACTTCGTGTGCGTGTTCCAGGATCAAAAATTAGAAAAAAATGTTCCTATGAGCATGGGGTCGCAATTGTTTCATTTTCGAAATAATAGCCAAAAATAAGTTTCAATATAAGCCTTTATTGCCAAGTATAAGGACGGGGATATTTCTTTGTAACAGATGTTCAAAGGTTGTTCCTCCATTCTCCACACTACACAAGACTGAATTATTCGTTCGTACACACCAGGGTTTCCTCGAATCATCTGGAATGCATTCTGCACACGTTCCCATAGGTCGTCTGCATTGTTTATGGGTGTTGCATAAACGACGGACTTCAAGTGACCCCACAGATAAAGCTCCAGTGGGGTGAAGTCCGGTGACCTCGGTGGCCATGCCACTGAGCCACCACGCCCAACCCATCGCTGGGGGTACTGCTCATTGAGATGATCTCTTATGCGACGGGAGAAGTGTGCTGGGTCTCCGTCGTGCATAAACCACATTTGTCTTCTTGTATTCAGTGGTACATCTTCAAGGAGACGTGGCAAGTGTCTTCTTAAGAATCACCAATATGAAGGTCCTCTTAGACGTGATGGAAGCATGTGTGGACCAATAAGCATGTCGTCAACAATTCCTGCCGAAACGTTAATTGAAAATCTTTACTGGAAGCTGGATTCACTTTGACATAAAATCATTCATTGAAACTTATTTTTTTTCTATTATTTCGAAAATGAAACATTTCCCATGATTATGGGAGCATTTTTTCTTATTTTTGATTATGGAGAACGCACACGAAGTTTGTAAACACATTTATAACTCACTCTGTGTGTGTGAATTGGTACGTAGAGGTCGACATCCTGAACAAGCGTAACTATTGTCATTAAAGTAACATGAATAATCTTCAGGTTGTGATTTTCTGAGCTGTTGAGTCGTATAGTCTTGTGGGTTTAGGCGAAATATTGTACTTACCTTCAGGGTTGAAGTACTAGGATTACATAGGATGTGTTGTTCTTACGGTCGTGTGTACGAAGATGGCCGTCTTCAGGGTTGTAGCACCGTGTAGTCTTGTAGGTTTACCAGCGTTTAAGAAGTCCTTGCCACGTTATTTATCAGGGCGATGAGTAGGAATAGTCGC
This sequence comes from Zootermopsis nevadensis, assembly GCF_977971745.1. NCBI lineage: Eukaryota > Metazoa > Arthropoda > Insecta > Blattodea > Termopsidae > Zootermopsis > Zootermopsis nevadensis. Next base: position 3,741,339 of record NW_028259153.1, on the reverse strand, counting down.
CCTGGTGATGGATGTAATAAGAACCTCTGGAAATATAATAACCTTCATCCAGACTTCACAGAACCACAAATCTGAAGATAGAAATCTTCGTATAAGTAAGACTAGGACATTCACAGTTCACGGAGGCAACCTTTCATTATAATCATTGGTATACACGTACATGGCTACTCAGTGTCATAACTTAGAAACATACAATCTGAAAACGTCGCCATAAAAGCTCAAATTCTTCATAACGCTAGTAAATGTTACATTAGAAACGGAAAATTTCCTTTTTCTTGGAACATTCTGCATCATAATATATAATGTTTTCTACGTCTTTTGCCAAAGACGCTACTTTCAAGATATGAGCAGGTTTTACGTCATACAATTTACTAATACTTCATTTTACCTTGGTTGTCGCAGACTTTATGAATGTTAGCAATAAAACATCATAGTCACACTTTTTCACCAAGTTTTACTGAAAGTTTATTTCTAATTAGAGGCTTATGATATATTATTCACTTCCTCTAAGTCCATTCGTCCTTTAAGTTATATCTGGTATGTTTCAAAAATTATCTTCAATATATATTACTTTGTTTTCTATTTTACTAATATTCATTTAACCTTTATGTTATTTACATTACAGACTGATACAAAAACAACAATACTTTCACCCACACTAAAGTCACATTGAGCATGATGTATATATACAGAACAACATCGAATGTGTAATTAAAAATGGAATAAAAAATCTGAAAAAGAACATCGTTTGATATCTGGTAAAAATCTAATAAAAATGCACGCTAGCATAATGTATAAAAATTGTATTTGAATTATTTATCGTTTTGAAGCTTTATATAATTATATACACCTGAGGATGGTTCTTTTAGGAACTGAAACATGTTGTGAAACATGAAAAATGATGGTCTAATGTAAATCGAATATTTCGATAAAGAACATCATTTAATATTTTAAATATTTTAAATGTTAATTATTGTAATATTTTAATATTTAATAAGAATTATTGTGATTAGACGGACAAGATTTAATATATACTTAAAGAGAAACGTCCTTTAGGTCTCAATCTCATAATTTTCAAGCTCAGAATTTGTCAATATCGTCGGGTCAGTGTGTTTTGCTACAAAGAAACTTTGGTTTAATAAGTTTTAGAAAGAAAATAGTGAGGGTAAACTGCTCTAAAACAGGAAGCTTTAGCATTTTTATTCAAAACGAATTTGTTTTCATAGGCGACTCACCCAGTCTTACATAGAACTAGGTTGCAGCTGAATAGAATTCTATGGAGCTTCGTTAAAAGAGACGTGTATTTAACCGAGACTTGGAGAGAGGAAAAAAAAAAAGGTTTTTACGTTTTCTTCTGTAAATGTAGGAACGCATTTCGAGTGTGAGTCACGTAAGCTGTTCCGACACACTTACTAATGCTGCACACATAGCATGAAATTTTCTGTTTCTTGACAACTCAGTTTCACTCCATCCTGAAATAGAAATTACAGTTCAGATTCTCGAATGTACTGTTTTTCACAGTTAAAATACTTAAATCGCCTCTTGAGTACACGTGTACTAAGCTGCTTCTTATGAAACAATTTATTATTTGTACTCCTGTGTTTAGATGAGTACAAAAAGGATCACTGACCTTGTAATAGAAATTACATCCCTTTAGAATATTAATTTGCTATCCCCAGTTCTTATTTAGAGAAAATCTTTAACAAATACCATATATTTATTTTTTTCTGTACGCAACTTTGATACGCAAATATAACACGAACGAAGGCCTAGAATAAAAAAAAAATTAATTGTGTTTAATTTGATGTGACAATATCGAAATTATTGTGAATGTGAATAAAATTAACCTCAAAACATTTAAAACCATCTGGTTTCTGCTATTTTAGTTTGATTAGTGAAACTACTGTGACGTTTAATATGATTACTGAATTGATAGAACACGCCAGAATGAAATAACCATTTATGATCTGATTTTTGATATCACAGGATTAAAAATTAGTGGAATTTAGGGATGTATAGAATTTGTCTACTGCAGTAACGGTATAAACCAGAGAAAATTCCAATTTTACGTTTACAAATAAACAAAAATTTATAACTGCTGAGTAATTGTTTAGTCAAAATATAATTTTTTTTAAGATTTTTGAATTTTCTTCTTATAAAGTTATGTCTCATCTTACGATAGAGAAATTTTAAAATTCATAGTATTTCAATAAGAAAAACATCTTTCGTGGGCTGCTAAGAACCATTGTGAACTTTGTCAGATAACTGTCAGTGGTTCACACAATAATCGTCTACATCCATAAATTATTTTAGAGATAAAGATAATGGCGGACGGTCATTGAGAGTTGGAATCGATCCTTAATCCGTTGCAACCCCTGACATGATGTACGACACTGCAGTTTTAAGAGAACAAGCGCTGTGAACGTAATTTTCACAAATTCTGAATAATTTCGGTTTATGATAAAACGTAGCTAATTTATTCCACGTTACTCAGATGAGCCAACCTTTAACTAAAACGAACTTAGAATTCCACCACTTCATTTTATAACGTAACACAGATAATTAAAAGAGAGCATTACTTTCCTGTGAATTAATTATTTACCAAAGGACATAATTATCTTCCATGCACGCTTGAATTTGTCGGTCAAATGTAATAAAGCAATTATATGTTTGCGTACTAATCCGGAGCATCTGTTCTCTTTGTGACCCTGTGGGAATTATTACACATTTCAAATAGTAGAAACAGAACTTCTTTGTTTGAGGAGCCCATATTTCCTTCTTTCACGTCTTCTTTATGTTCTCTTAACTCTTTGTCTTATTATTCTCTCTGTACTATCGTAGCAGAAACTTTTTTCAAGCCAAACCCTTATTTACTAGATTACGTTGCATAATACGTATTAATAAAAGTATTACACTTGCCTTTACGGAAAACATTCTCATATGGATTCCTAGTCTAAGAGAAACACTTACTACCAGCAACATGCATTTCCTCACCTGGTGAAGAAATACTCCATATTCTTAAACCAAATGATTCAATTTCGTGATCATAACAGACCCCTACTGGACTGTATCTTCAGCCAGATGGATTCAATCCACTCCTTCAAACAGTATTTTCTTAAAATTGCAATATGCTCATTTGCAAATGGCATTAATGTTTCGGATTTTCTGGACAAATTGTAAGTTTCTCGTGACCTCTACGCAAATTACATGTTCCGCTTATCACAAATAAGTCAATTAATTTTGCAAACAAACAAAGGTAAAAGAAGCTATGGCCTTAAATATTCTTCTTCTCGTTCATCCTCTTCTACGCTCCACGGATTAAAATGAAGTCTGTTCTGCCTTTATATCCGTTACTTGTTTGGTATTTGCATTTATCCACATTATTTTGGTTTGCTGTGGAGAACAAGATTTCGAGTTTATATTTTCTGTTATACAGGGTGAGTCAAAAGTATGATTACGAATTTCGTGTGCGTGTTACAGGATAAAAAATAAGAAATAATGTTCCTATGAATATGGGGTCGCAAATGTTTCATTTTCGAAATAACAGCCAAAAATAAGTTTCAATGTATGCCTTCATTGCCAAGTATAAGGACAGGGATATTTCTTTTTAACAGATGCTTAAAGGTTGCGCCTGCATTCTCCACACTACACAAGACTGAATTATTCGTTCGTACACACCAGGGTTTCCTCGAATCATCTGGAATGCATTCTGCACACGTTCCCATAGGTCGTCTGCATTGTTTATGAGTGTTGCATAAGCGGCGGAGTTCAAGTGACCCCACAGATAAAAGTCCAATGGAGTCAAGTCCGGTGACCTCGGTGGCCATGCCACTGGGCCACCACACCCAATCCATCGCTGAGGATACTGTTCATTGTGATGATCTCTGACGCGATGGGAGAAATGTGCAGGGGCTCCGTTGTGCATAAACCACATTTGTCATCTTCAAGGAGACGTGGCAAGTGTGTTTTTAAGAATCACCGATATGAAGGTCCTCTTAGGCGTGATGGAAGCATGTGTGGACCAATAAGCATGTCGCAAACAATTCTTGTCCAAATTGAAAATCTTTGCTGGAAGCTGGATTCACTTTGACATAAGTCATTAATTGAAACTTAATTTTGGTTATTATTTCGAAATTGAAACATTTGCGACCCCATGTTCATAGAAACATGTTTTCATATTTTTGATTCTGGAACACGCACACGAAGTTCGTAATCATAATTTTGACTCACCCTATACAGATATGTGGAAGGTTTTGGTTAATTCTAAACCATTGTTCTCCCAAGTCTAATCAAATTCAATTTAATTAAACTATTACCTGCAGAAGATGAACAATAAATAATATTTTGAACCATTCTGTGCAGAGAAATTTGACGAAACCATTAACGCAGGTTTCAAATTTTAAATTTGTTAATTTCAAATCAATCCAAAACAGAAATTATGAAGCGCATGGCGCATGGGATCTGTTTTTTTTTTCAAAATTCAATGGGGTGCTCAGATTCTCCCAAATAAACCATAACCGAACAAGCGACAAATGTCGACACCAGAGACACAAGGAACGAACAGAGAGGAATTACAATGTGTTCGTTCGTCTCTGCCACTTTTTAATTCCTTAGTCATAACCAAACTGTGAGGTCACAACTCAAACGGCTCCAGTGGGATGCTATACACATTAGAAATAATACATTTGAGTAACTGCTTATGTTGATTAAATAAGTTATTTAAAAGTTAAACTATATTAGGGAAATTCAGGGCTTGCTTATGACCATTTGAAATAGTTGGTGTTAGAGACCTAACGTACCCAGGTCTTCAAGGCCCATGACATGAGCCGAATTCTTGTGTCTTTGTTACTAAGACACCAAGGTATTTTAACTATTTCATAGTCTTCTTCAATTTCAAGGTTCATCGTTATTCAACAGAGTTTAGCACTGAGGCCTGTGTAAGTTTGATTACATCCTTTTATCTTCTGCCAACGTGAAAAAAAAAAATGTTGGTCTCTGTCTTTTGCCTTGTTCAGAGCTGCGCGTGTCTATGTGAATGAGAACGCGCGTCACTGCTTGAAACAAACTTAACTGTGCACATTAGTTGAAACCAGAGATTGACAAATAGTTTCGGGCTCGCAGCCCGGGGCTTGCTCACTATTAATGAGCGGGAGAAGTACTGCATAGAGAAACCGTGACACGTAACTCGTGACCTCTCGCTCGGAGTGGTCAAGGCATCTGGTACTCCGTAAATAAGGATTTACAAAGAAAGCAATATATCTATATTTTTACGTTCCTATGAAACATAAATTATTCATTACAAGGTCATGACGTGTAAGCAACTCGATAGATTCTTTCCTTACTCTGTAAAAAAATTTGGGCTTATAGTCTCATTAAAATTGTTGTTTACCTCTGCGTCAGTGTGCCCTCTCCAAAAGTTTTAGATTTAATGCAGAGATTCATGGTATATGGCTTAAACATCCAACTGTTATAAGATGATCGAGTATTGTGTGCCTTAATTCCATATTTTTTGTTAATAACACATGGCCACCTCGCTAGTTTATGAGGTAACAGGGTTATTAGGCTGCGTTATACATTGTCCATAACATCAAGTAATATCTAACTCCTGTAGAATATGAAACAATAACTTAGATGCTCCTTAAAATATATATTAAGATTTTTAATTTCATACGAATATGTAAAATATTACGGACTTCCTGGGATAAAATATTGGACAAAAACACAAATTATCCGTGTTATCGAAGAGTCTGAGAAATTGTAGTTACATAAGAGAAAAAAGACGTAAGTAATCATCTTGTCTTCTCCGGCCATACTTATCGCCCATGGACAGAGAATGTCCTTAAACGGATTTGAGATTTGGGCGGGGGGGGGGGGGTTCCGCTTCTGTGTGGTTGTAGAAAAGTGAAATAATTGGTACATATCAAGTTTGGATAACACGTACTTAACCTTTCTGATTCAACGCTATCGAGTTGAAGATTGATGTAACCATAGCCAAAAGCAGCATCCACAAACGTCTTCCGCGATCAGCTACCCGAGAGTCTTCTGAAATATCCTGAGAACAATACACAATAAATTTCTGTATTTAAAGTGTCTCTTTTATTTTGAACATTTGTCAGTTCAAAGGGATGCTTCAGTGCTCAAAGTAAAATAGCAGAAGAGATAACGCTTTGTAACTCGTGTGTTCAACCGATACTTAACAATTAGAAGAAAATAGTCAAAAGGGACAATTAAAAGAGGAAAGGGAGGACAACGATAAGGAAAGGAGAATGACAAGGGAAAAGATGAGAGTAAAAGGAAAGACAGATAAAGGTGAAGGAACACAGGAAGGGAGGTAAAACGAGTAGGACGAGGGTAAGAAGAATGAGACAAAGGTGGATGACAAGGCGGAAAGAAGGGAGGAAATGTTTAATGGAATCGACTAAAATTAAATATTCGTATAGGTTAAGTTCATATTTGATTACCTCATAATACAATATCAGTTATTAAGAAAGATAATAAAATGTGAATTGATGACAGATTATCGAATTAAAAATTTCAGGATAGAGGCGTAGTTTATTGAGCCGAAGAGAGAGTTAAAATCTGCGGAAAGTCTCAGGTTTGTAATACACTCCCGACCAGTAATAAATACAGCGTAGAAAGTGAAAATAGCTGCCTTCTGGGTTGTTGCGCCGTGTAGTCTGGTAGAAGTATACCGACGTTTCAGAGGTCCTTGCTGTCTCGATCATCACGATAACACAGAAGACACCCATCTTCAAACCCACAGCGTGGATAGTATCGAATTTATAATCTCTGTGTAGGCTAACTCTCAGAGCTTATTGTTTTTAAGTTGTGCTGACTTATTTTAAACATTTCTCACTAAAGAAACATTTTATTCCTACAGAATGACTCTTCTGTTTAGTGTTGTAACAAACCTCCGATCACAATGTTGACAGGTGAATCAAATATACAATCCATACACTAATATTCTATTTGTGCTATGTCTCTATTTAAATAGTATCTGATATGGAACTCTTGTTCAGAACTTGCAACCTGGATATGAGTGTTCTTAATAGAATGAATTGTAGCTGTCATCATAATTTGTCTTTATACCACGCAGTTGTATGCAACCATAACGAGACTTTCTATTACCAGCTATCTTTATTAAGTTTTCAATAGATACAGTTATAGACTCTATATAACATATTAAGAACTCTGAACCCAGAGTGTAACGTAATAACAGCGTATGCTTTTGGCAAGTACTTGCCTTTATTTATACTGAACTAAGTAATTAGATGCTATTTGTTCTCTAAAACTTATTTAACATCCTAGAGAATGGGTTATAGTATAACGCTTATTACCCAAATGGCAAAAATGTGTATTGTGAACACTTATTAGGCTATTGTATTTTGAGCTATTGCCCACGAAACACTTTAATTGTAACATAACACAACTTTCCAAAAATCTTTAACACTATCAAATCTAAAACTTCTTGACGAAGGTGAAGAGTCAATAGAATAAAAATTTTCTTGGATATTATCCATCGTCTAGTAAAATATAAAACGTAAAACGACGTTTCGGAGATGGGATTAGCTCTAGTGGGCCCAAATGTGTAGGAACCTGAAGACGGAGATAGAGTCCCATCTCCGAAACGTCGTTTTACGTTTTATATTTACTAGACGATGGATAATATCCAAGAAAATTTTTATTCAATTGACCTTTAACACTAACTATTATTTATTTACGATGTATTATGCCAGACGCGTTTCAGTCGCCTGGGATTATGCTTAGTAAATATCCTTGATAAATGTAAGGTGAAATGCTGAACATCTACTAGTTTAATACGCCAGTAAAGTGAGAAGCTATCCATCGCACAACAGACAAAAACATACGTCAATTTCAAGCGAAACGAAGAATCGACCATTACTATATAAAAATCGACTAAAATGACATAAAATTTATACCTCAAAACTACTGGAAAATAGAACAGAAATACGATTTCGTGCTTAATTATTATCGAGATTAATAAATATATGCAGTTAAATTAAATAAAAATACATTTTAAGACAATTTATTTAACGTAAATGTGCCCTAAAATATGTATATAATATTTAAGCTTATATCATATGTTTTTATATCCCATTCGCTAGGATGATAAAATACGTTTTAGGGAACAAACAGCACGTAATTACGTACGTGCAAAAAGCACTAGATTTTACCACGTTACAGTCTGTGTTCAGAATTGTTAGTATGTCATGTAGATTAAATATTTCCGTCTATTAAAACATAATAAAATAGGAGGTAATATTGAAATGTTCTTAAAGGAATTAACGTGAGGACTGGTTTCATCAGCTGTAGGATGGGAATCAGAAGTGTATTCTTGTAAACACAGTAATAAAATCTCAGGTTACATAAAAGACGTGGCGCCTATTATCATATTAAAAAGGACTGTACCCCAAGGACATGATCACGAATTCGTCTGTCTGTAATTAAGATTTTATGTGGTTTGAACATAATTTGTAACAGTGAGGCTTGATTTTCGGCCCGAACGTTGCATTTTCGAAAAGAGTTGTGGAATTTATTTGAACTTAGGCTATTATTTACTTGGAACGGTTTTCGACGTTGTGGGCATTTAAAGAAATATAAGTCATCAATTCCGGGGGCTTCCCCGGTTTCTCCGTGGCATCCCAACAATTACTCCATTCACACACAGAAGAAGGCAATGGCAAACCACTTCTGGATCATCTGCCAAGAACGTATATGAACAGGTTCCAGTCCGAGAAAAGGATGGAAGGATCCTGTTCATATGGACCTGTCGTCAGACAGAACACTAAAATAAATAATAATAAGTCATCAATATGCTTCTGTGCATTGTTAGGCATGATTCTGTAGCTTAGCAGCAGATATTTTTTTCTAAAAAAGGGTAAATCTCAAGGTCATTGAGTTAAGAAGAATATAAAATAACAAAGTTCAAAATACGTCTATTCCACTAAATCGGATGTTCATAATTTAAGATTTTGACCTGAAGCTTTGTTTCCATCGTCAAAGTGCTCAGGTAAAATTCACAGATCTAGTACACAAAAATTGTACAAAGTAATGACAGGTCCTGTGCTAGTGCCTTAAACTGTGAGAACTGGAAACTAAATCGGTCAGACAAATGTGATGTTTCATCTGCTGTAATTAAATTCGTAATATCAGTGCCTAGATTTACCATCCAACTTTAGGAGTGCACAAATGTGGGAAAATATACATAATTCTTTGACTCAACTTTAGCAACTGTATTAAAACAAAAGGCCCGTTACTAAATGAAAAACAAATTTATTTGAGGACGGAACTGGCAAGAAGGCGTAACACTTGAAACATAAGAAAAACAAGTAGTCCATCATTAAACAATAAACAAAATATAAACAGTCTAAACTGCACAGCAAATGGGATAATATATGAAAAAGTTTAATGTTGATTACAAAAATCGAATATAAGGTAGTATATTTGCGTCATATTGTGAATTAGGTTAATATTTTAATATTTTCCGTCAAATCACAATTTTAATAAGATAATAAAATGTAAAATACTTAAAATATCATTTCACGTTCCGCATCGAATGATCGATTTACAAATTGGAACGTCTCTTACGACATGTTTCGGTTATATTTAACCGTCCTCAGGTATAAATTAGATTGGTAAATTTAGAACTCGAATTACAATCCTTTACAATGTTATGCAGTTTATTGAAATGTTCTTATCAGATTACTCTTATATATTAGACCGAAGGTATTGTTTTTTATATGGCATGGTTCATCTAATATATAAACTAATATATAAGAGTAATCTGATAAGAACATCTTCAATAAATTGCATAACATTGTAAAGGATTGTAATTCGAGTTTTAAATTTACCAATCTAATTTATACCTGAGGACGGTTAAATATAACCGAAACATGTCGTAAGAGACGTTCCAATTTGTAAGTCGATCATTCGATGCGGAACGTGAAATGATATTTTAAATATTCTATATTTTATTATCTTATTAAAATTGTGATTTGACGGAAAATATTAAAATATAAAATCGAATATGATGAATAAGGAACAACGCGAGTTACATGTCGGATGTACAAACACATTTACCCAGGCGGTTCTACGATCAGCTTTATATTAGTATAACCTCACGCATGGCTACAGAACTTGACTTTTAAAATCTCCAAGCGTTTGCACTACTCCGACCGTAGGACACTGCGCGTAATTGATGCTGTAGTTTGAGCAAAGCATCTGTCCTCAGGGAGATGGAGCCACCGAACACATCGTCTGCTTGCAGTACAGGCTGAGCTTGAAGGAGATCAATCAGCATTTGTTATCCAACAAGAGACCCGCGGGCGTGTAACCTCCAAGGGGATGCACGAGACAGAAAGAATCCGCACTCGGTGGAAGATGGCACACCCCTCATGGGAATAGTTCAACCCTCTGCTCGCCCCAGAGGGATTGATCGGACTGCTGCAGACACCATCTGCTACTCCCTGAATATTTCTAGGCCATGGATCTAATTTCAAAACTATTTGTAACCTCACTGTCCATCCCCACCAAACCTCTTTCTTGTTACATATCAATCAGAATGACAAAAGAATGTCATTTCAAGTTATCCTCACTCACTTTATCCCTTCCAAACTTCGAACACCCCAACTGTTCATACAACCCCTAAATCCGTTCATTACACCCCCATTGTGTGAGGTATTTACAAGCGAGAAATAAGTCTATTGGGATTTAAATGTGGGTGTGATAATACAAACTTAAATGCGATTTTAATATTCAGTAAAGTCACTTTGGACTTGGCAGTTGGTTAAAATGGAGTTGGCTGGAATTATTAGTGCATTGTTCTGCACCTGAGGTGGGTATTTGTAAAGATGAAAGTCGGTTTATCGATTGTCATCGTAATCATCACCACTCTTTCAGCCGTTTCATATACATCATCACAATTAATTCATACTGTTAATTATGTTGCTAACAACGACGTTGCTTATATGAAATTAAGACTAATCAGTCTGGATTAAAGCTTGATTCCTAAAATGTGTGGAACACGAGTGCAGTTACAGTGGACATAGTTTGTGGGTTTCTTAAGGATTTTTCACACATCGTTGGTCTTTTTGTGCACATGCTGCTGATACAAATTTATTATTAACCAACCAGATGGCTAACAGAACCCGAAGGTTCATCACCGAACTAACCAAAGCCCTCCACCGGACCCTGTCCTGGGCCAACAAAATCCAGTCTCCTTCAACTCCTATCTCCCATAGATACCGCCTGAGATTATCCTCCAATCTACGTCTAGGTTTCCCCAGAGGTCTCTTCCCCTCAGGCTTTCCAAATAGCGGACCCAAACAACCAGATGGCTTAAGAAACCCGAAGGTTCATCACCGAACTAACCAAAGCCCTCCACCGGACCCTGTCCTGGGCCAACAAAATCCAGTCTCCTTCAACTCCTATCTCCCATAGATACCGCCTGAGATTATCCTCCCATCTACGTCTAGGTCTCTCCAGAGGTCTCTTCCCCTCAGGATTCCCAAATAGCGGACCCAAACAACCAGATGGCTTAAGAAACCCGAAGGTTCATCACCGAACTAACCAAAGCCCTCCACCGGACCCTGTCCTGGGCCAACAAAATCCAGTCTCCTTCAACTCCTATCTCCCATAGATCCCGCCTGAGATTATCCTCCCATCTACGTCTAGGTCTCTCCAGAGGTCTCTTCCCCTCAGGATTCCCAAATAGTGGACCCAACCAACTAGATGGCTTATCGAACTCGAAGGTTCATCACCGAATTAACCAAAGCCCTCCACCGTATCCTGTCCTGGGCCAACAAAATCCAGTCTCCTTCAACTCCTATCTCCCATAGATACCGCCTGAGATTATCCTCCCATCTACGTCTAGGTCTCTCCAGAGGTCTCTTCCCCTCAGGCTTCCCAACCAATACCCGGTACACACCTCTTGTCCCATCCATGCGCGCTACATGCCCCGCCCGTCTCATTCTTCTCGACTTAATCACCCTGACAATATTGGGGGAGGAGTACAGATTTTTAAGCTCATCATTATGCAGTTTTCTCCACGCCCCATCGTCTTCTCTCCTATGCCCAACCCTCAAGTTGGGGCATCACCTCTCGTCGGCTGTCCGCGACTGCTTATTCAATACATTCAAAGCTAACTTCCATAACTGGAAGCTGTTCCTCCATTCACAACCTGAGTTCGCGCAATGCTGTGGTGACAGGAACCCACCAAACATGGACAAATTTATTATTGGAGATAATAAATAAATTCCTACCCAAACGATAGCAGTTAACAAAAATTATTACCTTTACCATTTATTAAACACATTAAATGTTAACCGATTGAAAGATTAAATAAAAGCTAAATATCTGTCTATGTACACAGAGAACAGTTCAAGGAGTTTTGTCCTTTATGGATTACTTTCTCAATAAGACCACCTCTATGTCGTGTAACTACCGAATGGCACATATGTTCGTAATTTCAAGACACATTTGAAAAATCAATGCCTTTAATTGCATTATTGGGGCTGGTTCCTTTGGAAATAGTTTTTCTCAGTGCAACACCAAGGGAAGAATTCGCAGGGATTTATATCCGGGATATTGAGTGGCCACTTCTGTCCATATTCATGGTGAGCAGGATATCGGTGGTCAGCTTTTTTTTTATAAAAAAATATATATATATATACAACATTGCATGAATAAGAAAGCTTTTATTTAAAAAGTCTTAAATTACATAAATGGTAGGTAACTTAGGACCTCTAAAAAACTAGGAAGATTAATTGAACTGAGTATAGAAACATATTTAAACGTTTCTGTATGTTTTGTAGGATTTCAATTCAATTCAATTCATTTGATTTCCAATCAGAAACAGTATTTGAATTTTCATGTAGTGCAGAGTGTAGTGTAGGGTTTACTCCCGCACAATTATTACTGTGTTTCTATTTATTTAACGTGTCTGTTTATGTGGTCATGTGTACGTCAGTGACGACTGCAACCTTACTAGTCATCAGGTATTCCTCGTCACGTCTTGAGTTGTAAGACGGCATTGCAATGCAGGAAGATGGGTAGGTATTCATCTGTCGAAAACAATCTGCACGGTTGGATTCTCTACATTGAGACATGTGTGCGCTGTGAATGCACCAGACATGTTACTTTAAACGGTAGTACAGAGCAGAGCGTCTTCAGTGTTCTCATAAATTGCCCACGTCCTCCCGGCCTCACTTCTACTAGACATCGAGTTGAAAAGAAACAAAGTTTCCTTTCCAGTTTTTGCTAATATACTAGCGGTTAGAACGCTGGCCTTGTAATCCTGGGGTCTCGGGTTCGATTCCCGGCGGTGCCCGAATTTATAACTTGTGTTGGGCAAGGCCGTGGTCTAGGCAACACGGAGTTTTCCTCCGGGGGCTTCCCCGGTTTCTTCGTGGCATCCCATTCACACACAGAAGAAGGCAATGGCAAACCACTTCTGGATCATCTGCCAAGAACGTATATGAACAGGTCCCAGTCCGAGAAAAGGATGGAAGGATCCTGTTCATATGGACCTGTCGCCAAACAGAACACTACAAATAAAAAATAAAATACCACTGTAAAGTCACAACAAAAACACTTTAATCATTTTATATAAGTAAGACAAAATGCAAAGGAGGTAATTAATTTGCCTGATTTGGTGACTGGAATTGGAAGAATGTTTCAGACGTTATTGCCTACGTCATCAGAGCGATGAGTTATCGCCCTGATAATGGAGGCAGCAAGGACCTCTGAAACGTTCTACGAGACTACACGACGAAAGAATCCAGAAGACTCACCGAAGCGGAAATATGAAATTCTACATTTATGGTTTCTTAGCAACCAGACTAAACACAGTCATGCGGAGAAAACTTGAGGAAGAGACTTTCGACAATTTTTGAAATATTTTGATAACCTAGGCGTTTTAAAACATAATTTTAAATATTCATATTGCAAAGAAAATAGTTTGGCCTATCATTATGGTTAATGAAACCTAACCCAACATGACATTACAATCAGCATTGCATAACAATTACACCATTAATAAGTGAAGCTTTACAAATAATAAATAATTTTTAGCTGTTTTACCGTTTGTGAAATAAAACATTTAACTCTCAAACCTACAGTGACCTCTCACTGGCTCTTGTAAGCTATTTAAATTCTATGAATACAAAAGCAGTACATGTGGTTATACTCGATACACTGCAACGACCAAACGAAATTTCAGTTTATCTGAAAAATGCACAGTAAAATTTCCCCTCTGTATCCGTCACAGAACAGCTCCTATTTGGTGCTTCAAAATTAATACCTCGTCCGTGTAATTTGCTGTTTTCGAATGCAAAACACTTTCGGAATCTGTTATGTCAGTTCACTTTCTGTGCTCCGATACTTTATTAAAGGATTCAGGGAATCGATACAATCGATCCTTTGAATATACCTATGTGGAAGTTGTGTCATTACTGACGTTAATATAGCCTTAGAAAGTAAAGCGTTATGAAGAATCAAAATTTGGTTAAGACCAACAAGAATACTTATAAATGCAATAGTCGCCCACCAAGACTTATGCAAAGCTGAATATGTTATAAACTCGAATGTTAGTCACTGGTTAGACCGAAGCTCTGGTCATTCTAACGTCTAATTACAGATCCTCGATGCCCAATGAATAATAAGTTAGACGATACTGTTCAGGAAAATGCACAGATATGTACTGACCTGTTCCTTAAAGTATTTGCGTGAATGCAGTCTAATTAATCATAGAATGCAGTCAAAGTTAATTTTACTGATTCTATGAAATAATTTCTCACATTTTACTACCAAACAATAGCTTACATTGTCAAATTCTCACCATTTATGGACCTCGAAAGTTTGTTACCGTTGTTATGGGAGCCCAACATATGTTCCTATAACGGATTCAGTTTGTATTACCGTACCCTATTTCTTTAATATCCGTGGTAAACCTTGCCAAATGTTCATCGCATTCGTTCTTGCTACATGCTATACCAATCTCAACCTTCCAGATTTCTTTTCACCCTGGTGACATTTTATAAATAGTAAAAATAACAAGTACCTTATTATGTAATTGTCTCTATTTAATGTTAGCTGTCCTCGTATAACCAAGCATTTTTCCCAACTTATTCTCAAACGCTCTGAAAAAATTTCCTTCATTTACGGCCACGAAAAACTTCAAAAAAGCAACAGGTGGAATGTAATCCATGAAAATTTAGACTCTGACTTAGGTACCTAAAATTAATTATAATCTTTTCTTTTCCTGAAAACTAATTTTGATATTTTATTTCTATTTCATAAATTGTACAAAAACCGTCTCCTTGTTTCATACAGTTCCAAACATGAGATGCGGCAGACAATTATTTACCGACAATAATCATGATGAATAAATTATTTTGTGCTCAGGAGCGATTAGATTTTTCTGGGTAAATGAAATAATTTCTTAATAAACAGAGTCTATATATCATATTTCTATGCAGCTATAAAGGCGACGCAGATGAATTGAATATTTGAGTTCTTGAAGTTCTATTTTACATATAGGTTACTTACCCCTTTTTTTATGTACAGGGTGTACCACAACATGATGTCCGTAGTTTAACTGCGTGCTCTTGGGATCATTTTGAGTGGAAAAGTTCAAATAAACGTGGGTGCGATCTGCAACGGTTTGTCAAGAAAATGTTCCTCCCTTGGCAATCCATTGGCTGTGTTTGAGAAATTAGTTCACGTGGTGCACGTAGGCAAGACACAGACAGGGCAGTCAGTGCTTGAAGGCCGCTTGTAATCCCAGCGCTACTCGCGTGTGCTACAGGAGGACCTGCCATTGATGTTTCACGATGTTCTTCCGCTAACCAGGCAAGAGATGTTTTTGCAGCAAGATGGCGCATCTCCTCATTTTGGTAGGCACGTGAGTACATTTCTGAATCAACAGTTTCCAGACCGTTAGATTGGCCGAGGTGGTCCATTGAAAATGACTCTGTGAAGACGGCTTTTACTTCAATTACACGGAGGATTCAACTGTGCATAGACAATCAGGGTTGCCTTTTCGAGTCACGTAAAAAACGTGAGTAATTGAAAATGAAATTTAGTGTGTAGTTTAAATTTAACAACAACAACAACAACGTAACCTAAAATAAAATGGAAATAATTTAAAAGCTACAATGACAATTGAATGCACATTCTCATTTTTTTTCACAAACCGTTTGCAGGTCGGACTCATGTTTATTTGAACTTTTCGACTCAAAATGATCCCAAGAGTACGTAGTTAAACTATGGACTTTCTGTTGCGGGACAGAATACAATGGAGTCGAGCCCTACCATTTAAATCAACAAATGTCAGTATCCGATTTTACGTCATAGTTCTACTGTAAATTAAATATTTTTACCTCAAATATTTCTCGTATTGCTCAATATTATTCTTTTTTACCGAAATGTCTGTACAATCAAAATTTCCCCTGCGATTGTAATAAAATACTGAATATTTTAGGAAACAGAGCTGAAAATGGTACAGGGGTTGGAGGTACAGCAGAGGAGGGGAGGAGGATGAGGTTGCTCTCTCTCATTACATATGATGCGTCTGACGATAACATACACACACTACGCCCTCATACATCAAACGTGCAAACAAATGTATCATACCTAGTGTGTACCCATGGAGCTGCATCCATTCCGTAGCTAGTTTCGGCCAGAGGGGTTTGCGTATATATATTTGAGAGAGTTGCGAGGTTAAAAATGTATAGAGCGAATCCTGACATGTCCCGTTATACACGCTTATTAAAGCGATAGCATGAAAAAGACCAACATATCACCACGTCACTCGAGGCACCGACTGACAGACGGAGGGTAGGCAAACCGCATCGCTACAAAAACTTCCTTTCCTTTTGTAGCAAACGTATATCCTTGCCCTGTGACTGTTAACCAACATCCAGGATGGGTCAGATAGAGTAAAGGGCTATTTATAAATTTCAATGTTTTCTAGCGATGTTTACTATTTTAGAAAATTCAGGCCTTGCTTAAAATTAGTGGTAAAAATGTGAGCATTATTTTTACGTCCAATAACGTAATACTCAAGAGAGTGTTATTCATTGATCTGTGAATGAGTGACTCTGTGTAACAATTAATACACAAATAATTGACTTAAGTGTAGCACAAATCTTGCATTTTTAATCCAAATGAATTTATATTTGAAACTGTCATAAAATTTATAGACCTTCGTACTAGAACAGCGTTTCTTGAAATTCAAGGGTAAATTTTAGTATTGTCGGTTTGTATCTTTTGCCATATATTTCAGAGGCTAATATGTATACGAAAAAGGTTAAGCACCCTGTGTCTAACATAAACTTCTCATGGATGTGCTTATTACGCGTTCTTTGCACGATGTGTAAAAATGCTCGATATTGGGAACGTACAATTATCTACAACAATACATTTTTAAAAATCCACCAATTTCATATACTAATTCCTTCGATAATAAAATTGTAACCTCGTGTAACAAAAAATCGGCTTGTCCAAGATTCAATGACAACCCACAGCTAAACTGAACAGTCTAGTTCAGGGGGTTTCAGCGGTTTTCGCTGGCTAACCACTAATTCTAATTTAACACATTAAATGTAACAAAAACGAAATGAGTTCAAGGAAGACTTTTTATGTTAATATTATCTTTTGATTTTTTTAATTAGTTCATGTACCACTCAACATTAGCTCTCGTAACACCATTGGTACGCGTACCATACGTTGAGATATGCTGGTGTAGTACATTACGACAGAGCTAACACATTCTGCATTATGTAAGAATTGACTTACATACATCAAGAATACATGAGTGGCCTAAATTTAGTAAATGAAGTTCTCCATTAGGTAAATGACATATTTTATAATTCTCATAAAATTTAAAGATAAAGAGATTTTAAACATATATATTATGAGCTGCATTATATTTATTGTTTAGCGTACAATTTTAACCGTCTGAATCCACTCTATTCTCTGAACAATCTATTTCCCACAGATAATTGCATCAACAGGGAAGAAAGAATGTGTCTAAGACGTACGTTCATGTATTTTGGTAAAAACTGTGAGACGCATTGCAGTTCGCTAGTTTCCGTTCCTAATTACACGATGAATGTGAATGAATACATTTTATGTTGAAGAGATGCACTAATGTTTTTTATAATGGGCTGCAGTGTATTGGAGTTATGTGGAAAACAGTGACGACATCGCTTGTTCTGTACTTTTTTATTATTATTATTAGTGCTCTGTCTGACGACAGGTCCATATGAACAGGATCCTTCCATCCTTTTCTCGGACTGGGACCTGTTCATATACGTTCTTGGCAGATGATCCAGAAGTGGTTTGCCATTGCCTTCTTCTGTGTGAGTGTGAATGGACTAATTGTTGGGATGCCACGGAGAAACCGGGGAAGCCCCCGGAGGAGAACCCCGTGTTGCCTAGACCACGGCCTTGCCCAACACAAGTTATAAATTTGGGCACCGCAGGGAATCGAACCCGAGACCCCAGGATTACAAGGCCAGCGTTCTAACCGCTAGACTATTTTATTATTTAGTGTTCTGTCTGACGACAGGTCCATATGAACAGGATCCTTCGATCCTTTTCTCGGACTGGGACCTGTTCATATACGTTCTTGGCAGATTATCCAGAAGTTTTTTGCCATTGCCTTCTTCTGTGTGTGAATGGAGTAATTGTTGAGATGCCACGGAGGAAAACTCCGTGTTGCCTAGACCACGGCCTTGCCCAACACAAGTTATAAATTTGGGCACAGCCGTGAATCGAACCCGAGACCCCAGGATTACAAGGCCAGCGTTCTAACCGCTAGACCACCGTGGCTCTGTTCTGTACTATATAATTAAATTGACTTTATTTAATTTCAGCTATGAACATTCAGAATTTAGAATTTTCAAACAATGCATGTTAAACCCCTATTTTAGTTCGGAGTACACATTTCTAATCGTATTTTATATGGATGTGATAGTTATGAATAAGAGCTTTAAATATGTTACATTTTCCCTTAAGCTTCCTATCCTCACATCTCGCTTTAAATGGGATGATAATATTAAAATAGTATTACTAGACTGAAGTGACTTAGGATATGTTGACTAGTGGTGGAATGTTGTTTACATTATAATGAATCTTCGGTTTTAATAAAAGTTGGGGATGCTTTATTATCTAAGCAGCTATTAAAAGATTTGTCAAGGGGGAAACTTTAATGACGTTAGTTAATTTGACTAATTATGAAATAAAATAAAAAAAATTTGAGATCTCTAGTCCTGAATACCGAATTCCTTCAACATATTTTCAGCATTTCCCGAGATGTAATATTCGGACTGACAAGCAAAGATACTTTTAAATGAAGTTTATGTCATAAAAACTTTGCGTGAGAATCTAACTGCAATTTCATATGTCAGCTTGTTTGTTAATCTGCATTATACCTATAAAAGGCAGCTTGATTCATAGCTCCTTTGATGTTTTCATGCTTACCTGCTTGTTTCTCTTATAGAGGAGATATTTTTAATTGGGCGCTGACCAGAATTTACACAAAACGTAGTAAGGCAAAGTTTTCAGAACTGGCGAATGGTGTTCTATGCGCAACCCCAGAACATTACTTGCATTGAGGTTTCTTGGTTTCGAGAGTCTGGGTGTGACGTGTGGAATGGAAACATTTCGCTGGAATAAGTCATATGTGATATAGGCCTGCATCGCATCTATGGGTATGATTGTATTTAATGTGATTTATAAAAGTAACAAAAATGCTGAAGTATTAAGATACTAAAGAAACGTTTTCAGTTTACTTTCAACAACTTTTTTTGCTAGTAAATCGTTCAGCGTGACTTGATCCACGATAAAATTTTGTTCACGAAAGCATTTTTCATTTTTATTACAGCGTGACCCAAATTGAGATGTACGATACTAAGTTAGCACTTTCAACGGTGGAGAAAACTACTTCAGGTCACTTGTCATTACTGCAACAACGCAAAGTGAGAGATGCACTGAATATTCAGCTGCATAAAGTGTGGGTTTTTCATAGCACATCAAATACCACCCGAAAAATCACGAAAGTACAAAAACGGAAATTTCTTGTGTAATATCTGTTATAACATGTATTTTTTCTACATTTGTAAACAAAATTAACTTTAAAGAATTGGGTCATTAAGGCTGTTTCGTTGAGTCCCAAGATAGTATTGGAAATCTTGAATATTAATAAAAAGAGAAGTTAATATTTTAGTTTGCGTGGTCTAGCGCTGGCCTTGTAATCCTGGGGTCTCGGGTTCGATTCCCGGCGGTGCCCGAATTTATAACTTGTGTTGGGCAAGGCCGTGGTCTAGGCAACACGGAGTTTTCCTCCGTGGCATCCCAACAATGACTCCATTCACACACAGAAGAAGGCAATGGCAAACCACTTCTGGATCATCTGCCAAGAACGTATATGAACAGGTCCCAGTCCGAGAAAAGGATGGAAGGATCCTGTTCATATGGACCTGTCGTCAGACAGAACACTAAATAAAATATATAAAAATAAAAATATATATATATAACAATAATTCTACTTCTCTAGTGTTGATCGTAAATATTTCTCTTTAGTTCTACCCAAAGGAAAAACATAATATTCTGTAAAGGTGCAAATTATAAAGGTTTCTCATGATATAGTTCTTACGGTTTCCAAAAACTTTTAATCCTTCAGTCCTTTTTACATGTAGGACATAACCGTCTGCGTCATTAGAACTACCGTCGTCCTGCGTTGTTTCAGACCTGGTCATGTCGCTGCCGCATTAGTTCGCACAGCTTCCAAGGCTCACGTGCGAAATACAGCGGGCTGAATGGTGTTTAGTATCCTGAGGTTTCAAAGCAGTTCACGTTTGATATCTTTCTCCTTGATAGCGTTGCTTTCAGACGGCTTTTCTCCCTGAATAAAGCGCCAAGTTCCGAGTGTCTTAAAAACAACAGGTGAATTACTCGTGCCTCTTACTTTTGTTAATGACATATAAGATGATAAAACTGTAGTTTAATAAAGGTAACTGTAATAAAATTAGTGTAATTTAATGTCGGATATTAATTTAATCTGGTGATGTTTCTCGCAGCTGAAAGCGGAAACTTAATTATCCGTGCACGGCTGATGAAAATTTACTACTGCTGTTTCGAGCGTTGGGCGTTTATTAGTTAAAATGGAATAAAACTTGAAATTTAGTTGAGCACAATAAAATATTTTAATTGCAGATGTGGCATGAAGCTGTGAAGCTAAAATATATGACATTGTATTGCTTACTATCGCAAATTTAGACTGGATCAGTGACTATAAACGACTGTAAATTCCAATGTATGTGATGTACATAGCGATGCACATTGAGGAAAATACTACCTCAGAAAAGTGACGAATCAGCCTCATTGTCAAATGAAAACTGAGACCTTTCGGTACAGTAATTGAAAACACCCTAAAAGTAAAATCAGTTTACAGTTTAAGTAAAATTTTACAAAAGGCGTTTGTACTTATGTAAGTTGTTATGTATTTTTCGTTAATTTCAGAGAGTTATAACAGTAGTGGTTTCTGAACTCACTTCTCAGGAGAAGCCACTATTATTTTGTCCGTGAAGACCATGCAGTTGGACTTATATCCAAAAAACGCACAAAAAACAATTTTTGAAAAATTTCAATTGAAATTTCTTTTCGAATATTTCAAAACATTTTGGTATTGTGCTCATTTCAGACAATTTCCAGCATTTTTTGATTTTTCAAAATTTTTCAAAATTGTCAATTTTTTTCAAAACTCTACCGAGGAGATGCATGCCAATCTATGAGAATGCCACCGCGTGTCTCTGCCTTGATCAGCCTCTATCTCAAGATGTTGCTGATTGCCTCGATGTCTGCTGCAACAGCCCCCTGCACGACTCGGTGTTGTCGACCTTGTGTCTGCCCGTCTCTGTCTCTGACTTACGTGGTGACCCACACACCTGGGCTTTTCAGAGACTGCACGTCAGACTCTGTGTGAGGCAACGACCGAGGTCGTCAAAGACACAGCACAAAGAGACAGTTTGACAGAGATCGGTTGTGCAAGATATCAGGTAAGGAGACCTGAAAATTTCGAAAAATATCGAAAAATCAAAAAGTGCAGGAAATCAACCAAAAAGCGCACAAAACAAACAATTTTTTAAAAATTTCACATTGAAATTTTTTTTTCGAATTTTTCACAAAAATTGGGTTTTGTGCGCATTTCAGACAATTTAGGGCATTTTTGGATTTTTCGAAAAATTATCAATTTTTGAATCTTTTTCAAAATTCTCCCGAGGAGATGCATGCCAGCCTCTGTGAATGCCACCGCCTGTCTCAGCCATGATCAACCTTTATCTCACGATGTTGCTGATTGCCACGAATTCTGCATCAACAGGCCTCTGCACGACTCGGTGTGTTGCCGACCTTGTGTCTGTCCGTCTCTGTCTCTGCCTTACGTGGTGACTCCCACACCTGGGCTTTTCAGAGACTGCACGTCAGACTCTGTGTGAGGCAACGACAGAGGTCGTGAAAGACACAGCACAAAGAGACAGTTTGACAGAGATCGGTTGTGCAAGATATCAGGTGGGGACACCTGAAAATTTCGAAAAATATCGAAAATCAAAAAGTGCAGGAAATCAACCAAAAAGCGCACAAAACAAACAATTTTTGAAAAATTTCACATTGAAATTTTTTTCGAATTTTTCAAAAAAATTTGGTTTTGTGCGCATTTCAGACAATTTCCGGCATTTTTTGATTTTTCGAAAATTTTGAAAATTTTCAATTTTTTTCAAAATTCTCCCGAGGAGATGCATGCCAGCCTCTGTGAATGCCACCGCATGTCTTAGCCATGATCAACCTCTATCTTACGATGTTGCTGATTGCCACGATGTCTGCTTCAACAGCCCCCTGCACGACTCGGTGTGTTGCCGAACTTGTGTCTGCCCGTCTCTGTCTCTGCCTTACGTTTTGACCCCCACACCTGGGCTTTTCAGAGACTGCACGTCAGACTCTGTTTGAGGCAACGACCGAGGTCGTCAAAGACACAGCACAAAGAGACAGTTTGACAGAGATCGGTTGTGCAAGATGTCAGGTGGGGAGACCTGAAAATTTCGAAAAATAAAGAAAAATCAAAAAGTGCAGGAAATCACCCAAAAAGCGCACAAAACAAACAATTTTTGAAAAATATCACATTGAAATTTTTTTCGAATTTTTCAAAAAAATTTGGTTTTGTGCACATTTCAGACAATTTCCGACATTTTTTGATTTTTTGAAAATTTTGAAAATTTTCAATTTTTTTCAAAATTCTCCCGAGGAGATGCATGCCAGCCTCTGTGAATGCCACCGCCTGTCTCAGCCATGATCAACCTCTATCTCATTATGTTGCTGATTGCCACGATGTCTGCTTCAACAGGCCTCTGCACGACTCGGTGTGTTGCCGACCTTGTGTCTGCCGGTCTCTGTCTCTGCCTTACGTGGTGACCCACACACCTGGGCTTTTCAGAGACTGCTCGTCAGACTCTGTGTGAGGCAACGAACGAGGTCGTCAAAGACAAAGCACAAAGAGACAGTTTGAAAGAGATCGGTTGTGCAAGATGTCAGGTGGGGAGACCTGAAAATTTCGAAAAATAACGAAAAATCAAAAAGTGCAGGAAATCACCCAAAAAGCGCACAAAACAAACAATTTTTGAAAAATTTCACATTGAAATTTTTTTCGAATTTTTCAAAAAAATTTGGTCTTGTGCGCATTTCAGACAATTTCCGGCATTTTTTGATTTTTTGATAATTTTGAAAATTTTCAATTTTTTTCAAAATTCTCCCGAGGAGATGCATGCCAGCCTCTGTGAATGCCACCGCCTGTCTCAGCCATGATCAACCTCTATCTCACGATGTTGCTGATTGCCACGATGTCTGCTTCAACAGGCCTCTGCACGACTCGGTGTTTTGCCGACCTTGTGTCTGCCCGTCTCTGTCTCTGCCTTAAGTGGTGACTCCCACAACTGGGCTTTTCAGAGACGGCACGTCAGACTCTGTTTGAAGCAACGACCGAGGTCGTCAAAGACAAAGCACAAAGAGACTTTTTGACAGAGATCTGTTGTGCAAGATGTCAGGTGGGATGACCTGAAAATTTTGAAAATTAACGAAAAATCAAAAAGTGCAGGAAATCACCCAAAAAGCGCAGAAAACAAACAATTTTTGAAAAATTTCACATTGAAATTTTTTTCGAATTTTTCAAAAAAATTTGGTTTTGTGCGCATTTCAGACAATTTCCGGCATTTTTTGATTTTTCGAAAAATTTGGAAATTTTCAATTTTTTTCAAAATTTTCCCCAGGAGATGCTTGCCAGCCTCTGTGAATACCACCGCCTGTCTCAGCCATGATCAACCTCTATCTCACGATGTTGCTGATTGCCACGATGTCTGCTGCAACAGCCCCCTGCACGACTCGGTGTTGACGACCTTGTGTCTGCCCGTCTCTGTCTCTGACTTACGTGGTGACCCACACACCTGGGCTTTTCAGAGACTGCACGTCAGACTCTGTGTGAGGCAACGACCGAGGTCGTCAAAGACACAGCACAAAGAGACAGTTTGACAGAGATCGGTTGTGCAAGATATCAGGTGGGGAGACCTAAAAATTTCGAAAAATATCGAATAATCAAAAAGTGCAGGAAATCACCCAAAAAGCGCACAAAACAGACAATTTTTGAAAAATTTCACATTGAAATTTTTTTCGAATTTTTCAAAAAAATTTGGTTTTGTGCGCATTTCAGACAATTTCCGGCATTTTTTGATTTTTCGAAAATTTTTGAAATTTTAAAATTTTCAAAATTCTCCCGAGAAGATGCATGCCAGCCTCTGTGAATGCCACCGCCTGTCTCAGCCATGATCAACCTCTATCTCACGATGTTGCTGATTGCCACAATGTCTGCTTCAACAGCCCCCTGCACGACTCGGTGTGTTGCCGACCTTGTGTCTGCCCGTCTCTGTCTCTGCCTTACGTGGTGACCCACACACCTGGGCTTTTCAGAGACTGCACGTCAGACTCTGTGTGAGCCAACGAACGAGGTCGTCAAAGACAAAGCACAAAGAGACAGTTTGAAAGAGATCGGTTGTGCAAGATGTCAGGTGGGGAGACCTGAAAATTTCGAAAATTAGCGAAAAATCAAAAAGTGCAGGAAATCACCCAAAAAGCGCACAAAACAAACAATTTTTGAAAAATTTCACATTGAAATTTTTTTCAAATTTTTCAAAAAAAATTGGTTTTGTGCGCATTTCAGACAATTTCCGGCATTTTTTGATTTTTCGAAAATTTTGAAAATTTTCAATTTTTTTCAAAATTCTCCCGAGGAGATGCATGCCAGCCTCTGTGAATGCCAACGCCTGTCTTAGCCATGATCAACCTCTATCTCACGATGTTGCTGATTGCCACGATGTCTGCTTCAACAGGCCTCTGCACGACTCGGTGTGTAGCCGACCTTGTGTCTGCCTGTCTCTGTCTCTGCCTTACGTGGTGACTCCCACACCTGAGCTTTTCAGAGACTGCACGTCAGACTCTGTGTGAGTTAACGACCGAGGTCGTCCAAGACACAGCACAAAGAGACAGTTTGACAGAGATCGGTTGTGCAAGATATCAGGTGGGGAGACCTGAAAATTTCGAAAAATATCGAAAAATCAAAAAGTGCAGGAAATCACCCAAAATGCGCACAAAACAAACAATTTTTGAAAAATTTCACATTGAATTTTTTTTTCGAATTTTTCAAAAAATTTTGGTTTTGTGCGCATTTCAGACAATTTCCGGCATTTTTTGATTTTTTGAAAATTTTGAAAATTTCCAATTTTTTTCAAAATTCTCCCGAGGAGATGCATGCCAGACTCTGTGAATGCCAACGCCTGTCTCAGCCATGATCAACCTCTATCTCACGATGTTGCTGATTGCCACGATGTCTGCTTCAACAGAACCCTGCACGACTCGGTGTTTTGCCGACCTTGTGTCTGCCCGTCTCTGTCTCTGCCTTAAGTGGTGACTCCCACAACTGGGCTTTTCAGAGACGGCACGTCAGACTCTGTTTGAAGCAACGACCGAGGTCGTCAAAGACAAAGCACAAAGAGACTTTTTGACAGAGATCTGTTGTGCAAGATGTCAGGTGGGATGACCTGAAAATTTTGAAAATTAACGAAAAATCAAAAAGTGCAGGAAATCACCCAAAAAGCGCACAAAACAAACAATTTTTGAAAAATTTCACATTGAAATTTTTTTCGAATTTTTCAAAAAAATTTGGTTTTGTGCGCATTTCAGACAATTTCCGGCATTTTTTGATTTTTCGAAAAATTTGGAAATTTTCAATTTTTTTCAAAATTTTCCCCAGGAGATGCTTGCCAGCCTCTGTGAATACCACCGCCTGTCTCAGCCATGATCAACCTCTATCTCACGATGTTGCTGATTGCCACGATGTCTGCTGCAACAGCCCCCTGCACGACTCGGTGTTGTCGACCTTGTGTCTGCCCGTCTCTGTCTCTGACTTACGTGGTGACCCACACACCTGGGCTTTTCAGAGACTGCACGTCAGACTCTGTGTGAGGCAACGACCGAGGTCGTCAAAGACACAGCACAAAGAGACAGTTTGACAGAGATCGGTTGTGCAAGATATCAGGTGGGGAGACCTGAAAATTTCGAAAAATATCGAAAAATCAAAAAGTGCAGGAAATCACCCAAAAAGCGCACAAAACAGACAATTTTTGAAAAATTTCACATTGAAATTTTTTTCGAATTTTTCAAAAAAATTTGGTTTTGTGCGCATTTCAGACAATTTCCGGCATTTTTTGATTTTTCGAAAATTTTTGAAATTTTAAATTTTTTTCAAAATTCTCCCGAGAAGATGCATGCCAGCCTCTGTGTATGCCACCGCCTGTCTCAGCCATGATCAACCTCTATCTCACGATGTTGCTGATTGCCACAATGTCTGCTTCAACAGCCCCCTGCACGACTCGGTGTGTTGCCGACCTTGTGTCTGCCCGTCTCTGTCTCTGCCTTACGTGGTGACCCACACACCTGGGCTTTTCAGAGACTGCACGTCAGACTCTGTGTGAGCCAACGAACGAGGTCGTCAAAGACACAGCACAAAGAGACAGTTTGAAAGAGATCGGTTGTGCAAGATGTCAGGTGGGGAGACCTGAAAATTTCGAAAATTAACGAAAAATCAAAAAGTGCAGGAAATCACCCAAAAAGCGCACAAAACAAACAATTTTTGAAAAATTTCACATTGAAATTTTTTTTTCGAATTTTTCACAAAAATTGGGTTTTGTGCGCATTTCAGACAATTTAGGGCATTTTTGGATTTTTCGAAAAATTATCAATTTTTGAATCTTTTTCAAAATTCTCCCGAGGAGATGCATGCCAGCCTCTGTGAATGCCACCGCCTGTCTCAGCCATGATCAACCTTTATCTCACGATGTTGCTGATTGCCAAGAATTCTGCATCAACAGGCCTCTGCACGACTCGATGTGTTGCCGACCTTGTGTCTGTCCGTCTCTGTCTCTGCCTTACGTGGTGACTCCCACACCTGGGCTTTTCAGAGACTGCACGTCAGACTCTGTGTGAGGCAACGACAGAGGTCGTGAAAGACACAGCACAAAGAGACAGTTTGACAGAGATCGGTTGTGCAAGATATCAGGTGGGGACACCTGAAAATTTCGAAAAATATCGAAAATCAAAAAGTGCAGGAAATCAACCAAAAAGCGCACAAAACAAACAATTTTTGAAAAATTTCACATTGAAATTTTTTTCGAATTTTTCAAAAAAATTTGGTTTTGTGCGCATTTAAGACAATTTCCGGCATTTTTTGATTTTTCGAAAATTTTGAAAATTTTCAATTTTTTTCAAAATTCTCCCGAGGAGATGCATGCCAGCCTCTGTGAATGCCACCGCATGTCTTAGCCATGATCAACCTCTATCTTACGATGTTGCTGATTGCCACGATGTCTGCTTCAACAGCCCCCTGCACGACTCGGTGTGTTGCCGAACTTGTGTCTGCCCGTCTCTGTCTCTGCCTTACGTTTTGACCCCCACACCTGGGCTTTTCAGAGACTGCACGTCAGACTCTGTTTGAGGCAACGACCGAGGTCGTCAAAGACACAGCACAAAGAGACAGTTTGACAGAGATCGGTTGTGCAAGATGTCAGGTGGGGAGACCTGAAAATTTCGAAAAATAAAGAAAAATCAAAAAGTGCAGGAAATCACCCAAAAAGCGCACAAAACAAACAATTTTTGAAAAATATCACATTGAAATTTTTTTCGAATTTTTCAAAAAAATTTGGTTTTGTGCACATTTCAGACAATTTCCGGCATTTTTTGATTTTTGGAAAATTTTGAAAATTTTCAATTTTTTTCAAAATTCTCCCGAGGAGATGCATGCCAGCCTCTGTGAATGCCACCGCCTGTCTCAGCCATGATCAACCTCTATCTCATTATGTTGCTGATTGCCACGATGTCTGCTTCAACAGGCCTCTGCACGACTCGGTGTGTTGCCGACCTTGTGTCTGCCGGTCTCTGTCTCTGCCTTACGTGGTGACCCACACACCTGGGCTTTTCAGAGACTGCTCGTCAGACTCTGTGTGAGGCAACGAACGAGGTCGTCAAAGACAAAGCACAAAGAGACAGTTTGAAAGAGATCGGTTGTGCAAGATGTCAGGTGGGGAGACCTGAAAATTTCGATAAAATAACGAAAAATCAAAAAGTGCAGGAAATCACCCAAAAAGCGCACAAAACAAACAATTTTTGAAAAATTTCACATTGAAATTTTTTTCGAATTTTTCAAAAAAATTTGGTTTTGTGCGCATTTCAGACAATTTCCGGCATTTTTTGATTTTTTGATAATTTTGAAAATTTTCAATTTTTTTCAAAATTCTCCCGAGGAGATGCATGCCAGCCTCTGTGAATCCCACCGCCTGTCTCAGCCATGATCAACCTCTATCTCACGATGTTGCTGATTGCCACGATGTCTGCTTCAACAGGCCTCTGCACGACTCGGTGTTTTGCCGACCTTGTGTCTGCCCGTCTCTGTCTCTGCCTTAAGTGGTGACTCCCACAACTGGGCTTTTCAGAGACGGCACGTCAGACTCTGTTTGAAGCAACGACCGAGGTCGTCAAAGACAAAGCACAAAGAGACTTTTTGACAGAGATCTGTTGTGCAAGATGTCAGGTGGGATGACCTGAAAATTTTGAAAATTAACGAAAAATCAAAAAGTGCAGGAAATCAACCAAAAAGCGCAGAAAACAAACAATTTTTGAAAAATTTCACATTGAAATTTTTTTCGAATTTTTCAAAAAAATTTGGTTTTGTGCGCATTTCAGACAATTTCCGGCATTTTTTGATTTTTCGAAAAATTTGGAAATTTTCAATTTTTTTCAAAATTTTCCCCAGGAGATGCTTGCCAGCCTCTGTGAATACCACCGCCTGTCTCAGCCATGATCAACCTCTATCTCACGATGTTGCTGATTGCCACGATGTCTGCTTCAACAGGCCTCTGCACGACTCGGTGTGTAGCCGACCTTGTGTCTGCCTGTCTCTGTCTCTGCCTTACGTGGTGACTCCCACACCTGAGCTTTTCAGAGACTGCACGTCAGACTCTGTGTGAGTTAACGACCGAGGTCGTCCAAGACACAGCACAAAGAGACAGTTTGACAGAGATCGGTTGTGCAAGATATCAGGTGGGGAGACCTGAAAATTTCGAAAAATATCGAAAAATCAAAAAATGCAGGAAATCACCCAAAATGCGCACAAAACAAACAATTTTTGAAAAATTTCACATTGAAATTTTTTTCGAATTTTTCAAAAAATTTTGGTTTTGTGCGCATTTCAGACAATTTCCGGCATTTTTTGATTTTTCGAAAATTTTGAAAATTTTCAATTTTTTTCAAAATTCTCCCCAGGAGATGCATGCCAGCCTCTGTGAATGCCACCGCCTGTCTCAGCCATGATCAACCTCTATCTCACGATGTTGCTGATTTCCACGATGTCTGCTTCAACAGCCCCCTGCACGACTCGGTGTGTTGCCGACCTTTGTCTGCCCGTCTCTGTCTCTGCCTTACGTGGTGACTCCCACACCTGGGCTTTTCAGAGACTGCACGTCAGACTTTGTTTGAAGCAACGACCGAGGTCGTCAAAGACACAGCACAAAGAGACAGTTTGACAGAGATCTGTTGTGCAAGATGTCAGGTGGGGTGACCTGAAAATTTCGAAAATTAACGAAAAATCAAAAAGTGCAGGAAATCATCAAAAAAGCGCACAAAACAAACAATTTTTGAAAAATTTCACATTGAAATTTTTTTCGAATTTTTCAAAAAAAATTTGGGTTTGTGCGCATTTCAGACAATTTCCGGCATTTTTTGATTTTTCGAAAATTTTGTAAATTTTCAATTTTTTTCAAAATTCTCCCGAGGAGATGCATGCCAGCCTCTGTGAATGCCACCGCCTGTCTCAGCCATGATCAACCTCTATCTCACGATGTTGCTGATTGCCACGATGTCTGCTGCAACAGCCCCCTGCACGACTCGGTGTTGTCGACCTTGTGTCTGCCAGTCGATGTCTCTGACTTACGTGGTGACCCACACACCTGGGCTTTTCAGAGACTGCACGTCAGACTCTGTGTGAGGCAACGACCGAGGTCGTCAAAGACACAGCACAAAGAGACAGTTTTACAGAGATCGGTTGTGCAAGATATCAGGTGGGGAGACCTGAAAATTTCGAAAATTATCGAAAAATCAAAAAATGCAGGAAATCACCCAAAATGCGCACAAAACAAACAATTTTTGAAAAATTTCACATTGAAATTTTTTTCGAATTTTTCAAAAAAATTTGGTTTTGTGCGCATTTCAGACAATTTCCGGCATTTTTTGATTTTTCGAAAATTTTTGAAATTTTAAATTTTTTTCAAAATTCTCCCGAGGAGATGCATGCCAGCGTCTGTGAATGCCACCGCCTGTCTCAGCCATGATCAACCTCTATCTCATTATGTTGCTGATTGCCACGATGTCTGCTTCAACAGGCCTCTGCACGACTCGGTGTGTTGCCGACCTTGTGGTTGCCTGTCTCGGTCTCTGCCTTACGTGGTGACTCCCACACCTGGGCTTTTCAGAGACTGCACGTCAGACTCTGTGTGAGGCAACGACCGAGGTCCTCAAAGACACAGCACAAAGAGACAGTTTTTACAGAGATCGGTTGTGCAAGATATCAGGTAAGGAGACCTGAAAATTTCGAAAAATATCGAAAAATCAAAAAGTGCAGGAAATCAACCAAAAAGCGCACAAAACAAACAATTTTTTAAAAATTTCACATTGAAATTTTTTTTCGAATTTTTCACAAAAATTGGGTTTTGTGCGCATTTCAGGCAATTTAGGGCATTTTTGGATTTTTCGAAAAATTATCAATTTTTTAATTTTTTTCAAAATTCTCCCGAGGAGATGCATGCCAGCCTCTGTGAATGCCACCGCCTGTCTCAGCCATGATCAACCTTTATCTCACGATGTTGCTGATTGCTTCGAATTCTGCATCAACAGGCCTCTGCACGACTCGGTGTGTTGCCGACCTTGTGTCTGTCCGTCTCTGGCTCTGCCTTACGTGGTGACTCCCACACCTGGGCTTTTCAGAGACTGCACGTCAGACTCTGTTTGAGGCAACGACAGAGGTCGTGAAAGACACAGCACAAAGAGACAGTTTGACAGAGATCGGTTGAGCAAGATATCAGGTGGGGAGACCTGAAAATTTCGAAAAATATCGAAAATCAAAAAGTGCAGGAAAACAACCAAAAAGCGCACAAAACAAACAATTTTTGAAAAATTTCACATTGAAATTTTTTTCGAATTTTTCAAAAAAATTTGGTTTTGTGCACATTTCAGACAATTTCCGGCATTTTTTGATTTTTCGAAAATTTTGAAAATTTTCAATTTTTTTCAAAAATCTCCCGATTAGATGCATGCCATCCTCTGTGAATGCCACCGCATGTCTTAGCCATGATCAACCTCTATCTTACGATGTTGCTGATTGCCACGATGTCTGCTTCAACAGCCCCCTGCACGACTCGGTGTGTTGCCGAACTTGTGTCTGCCCGTCTCTGTCTCTGCCTTACGTTTTGACCCCCACACCTGGGCTTTTCAGAGACTGCACGTCAGACTCTTTTTGAGGCAACGACCGAGGTCGTCAAAGACACAGCACAAAGAGACAGTTTGACAGAGATCGGTTGTGCAAGATGTCAGGTGAGGAGACCTGAAAATTTCGAAAAATAACGAAAAATCAAAAAGTGCAGGAAATCACCCAAAAAGCGCACAAAACAAACAATTTTTGAAAAATATCACATTGAAATTTTTTTCGAATTTTTCAAAAAAATTTGGTTTTGTGCACATTTCAGACAATTTCCGGCATTTTTTGATTTTTGGAAAATTTTGAAAATTTTCAATTTTTTTCAAAATTCTCCCGAGGAGATGCATGCCAGCCTCTGTGAATGCCACCGCCTGTCTCAGCCATGATCAACCTCTATCTCATTATGTTGCTGATTGCCACGATGTCTGCTTCAACAGGCCTCTGCACGACTCGGTGTGTTGCCGACCTTGTGTCTGCCGGTCTCTGTCTCTGCCTTACGTGGTGACCCACACACCTGGGCTTTTCAGAGACTGCTCGTCAGACTCTGTGTGAGGCAACGACCGAGGTCGTCAAAGACAAAGCACAAAGAGACAGTTTGAAAGAGATCGGTTGTGCAAGATGTCAGGTGGGGAGACCTGAAAATTTCGAAAATTAACGAAAAATCAAAAAGTGCAGGAAATCACCCAAAAAGCGCACAAAACAAACAATTTTTGAAAAATTTCACATTGAAATTTTTTTCGAATTTTTCAAAAAAATTTGGTTTTGTGCGCATTTCAGACAATTTCCGGCATTTTATGATTTTTTGATAATTTTGAAAATTTTCAATTTTTTTCAAAATTCTCCCGAGGAGATGCATGCCAGCCTCTGTGAATGCCACCGCCTGTCTCAGCCATGATCAAACTCTATCTCACGATGTTGCTGATTGCCACGATGTCTGCTTCAACAGGCCTCTGCACGACTCGGTGTTTTGCCGACCTTGTGTCTGCCCGTCTCTGTCTCTGCCTTAAGTGGTGACTCCCACACCTGGGCTTTTCAGAGACTGCACGTCAGACTCTGTGTGAGGCAACGACCGAGGACCTCAAAGACACAGCACAAAGAGACAGTTTGACAGAGATCGGTTGTGCAAGATATCAGGTAAGGAGACCTGAAAATTTCGAAAAATATCGAAAAATCAAAAAGTGCAGGAAATCACCCAAAAAGCGCACAAAACAAACAATTTTTGAAAAATTTCACATTGAAATTTTTTTCGAATTTTTCAAAAAAATTTGGTTTTGTGCGCATTTCAGACAATTTCCGGCATTTTTTGATTTGTCGAAAATTTTTGAAATTTTAAATTTTTTTCAAAATTCTCCCGAGAAGATGCATGCCAGCCTCTGTGAATGCCACCGCCTGTCTCAGCCATGATCAACCTCTATCTCACGATGTTGCTGATTGCCACAATGTCTGCTTCAACAGCCCCCTGCACGACTCGGTGTGTTGCCGACCTTGTGTCTGCCCGTCTCTGTCTCTGCCTTACGTGGTGACCCACACACCTGGGCTTTTCAGAGACTGCACGTCAGACTCTGTGTGAGCCAACGAACGAGGTCGTCAAAGACACAGCACAAAGAGACAGTTTGAAAGAGATCGGTTGTGCAAGATGTCAGGTGGGGAGACCTGAAAATTTCGAAAATTAACGAAAAATCAAAAAGTGCAGGAAATCACCCAAAAAGCGCACAAAACAAACAATTTTTGAAAAATTTCACATTGAAATTTTTTTCAAATTTTTCAAAAAAATTTGGTTTTGTGCGCATTTCAGACAATTTCCGGCATTTTTTGATTTTTCGAAAATTTTGAAAATTTTCAATTTTTTTCAAAATTCTCCCGAGGAGATGCATGCCAGCCTCTGTGAATGCCACCGCCTGTCTTAGCCATGATCAACCTCTATCTCACGATGTTGCTGATTTCCACGATGTCTGCTTCAACAGCCCCCTGCACGACTCGGTGTGTTGCCGACCTTTGTCTGCCCGTCTCTGTCTCTGCCTTACGTGGTGACTCCCACACCTGGGCTTTTCAGAGACTGCACGTCAGACTTTGTTTGAAGCAACGACCGAGGTCGTCAAAGACACAGCACAAAGAGACAGTTTGACAGAGATCTGTTGTGCAAGATGTCAGGTGGGGTGACCTGAAAATTTCGAAAATTAACGAAAAATCAAAAAGTGCAGGAAATCATCAAAAAAGCGCACAAAACAAACAATTTTTGAAAAATTTCACATTGAAATTTTTTTCGAATTTTTCAAAAAAAATTTGGGTTTGTGCGCATTTCAGACAATTTCCGGCATTTTTTGATTTTTCGAAAATTTTGTAAATTTTCAATTTTTTTCAAAATTCTCCCGAGGAGATGCATGCCAGCCTCTGTGAATGCCACCGCCTGTCTCAGCCATGATCAACCTCTATCTCACGATGTTGCTGATTGCCACGATGTCTGCTGCAACAGCCCCCTGCACGACTCGGTGTTGTCGACCTTGTGTCTGCCAGTCGATGTCTCTGACTTACGTGGTGACCCACACACCTGGGCTTTTCAGAGACTGCACGTCAGACTCTGTGTGAGGCAACGACCGAGGTCGTCAAAGACACAGCACAAAGAGACAGTTTTACAGAGATCGGTTGTGCAAGATATCAGGTGGGGAGACCTGAAAATTTCGAAAATTATCGAAAAATCAAAAAATGCAGGAAATCACCCAAAATGCGCACAAAACAAACAATTTTTGAAAAATTTCACATTGAAATTTTTTTCGAATTTTTCAAAAAAATTTGGTTTTGTGCGCATTTCAGACAATTTCCGGCATTTTTTGATTTTTCGAAAATTTTTGAAATTTTAAATTTTTTTCAAAATTCTCCCGAGGAGATGCATGCCAGCGTCTGTGAATGCCACCGCCTGTCTCAGCCATGATCAACCTCTATCTCATTATGTTGCTGATTGCCACGATGTCTGCTTCAACAGGCCTCTGCACGACTCGGTGTGTTGCCGACCTTGTGGTTGCCTGTCTCGGTCTCTGCCTTACGTGGTGACTCCCACACCTGGGCTTTTCAGAGACTGCACGTCAGACTCTGTGTGAGGCAACGACCGAGGTCCTCAAAGACACAGCACAAAGAGACAGTTTTTACAGAGATCGGTTGTGCAAGATATCAGGTAAGGAGACCTGAAAATTTCGAAAAATATCGAAAAATCAAAAAGTGCAGGAAATCAACCAAAAAGCGCACAAAACAAACAATTTTTTAAAAATTTCACATTGAAATTTTTTTTCGAATTTTTCACAAAAATTGGGTTTTGTGCGCATTTCAGGCAATTTAGGGCATTTTTGGATTTTTCGAAAAATTATCAATTTTTTAATTTTTTTCAAAATTCTCCCGAGGAGATGCATGCCAGCCTCTGTGAATGCCACCGCCTGTCTCAGCCATGATCAACCTTTATCTCACGATGTTGCTGATTGCTTCGAATTCTGCATCAACAGGCCTCTGCACGACTCGGTGTGTTGCCGACCTTGTGTCTGTCCGTCTCTGGCTCTGCCTTACGTGGTGACTCCCACACCTGGGCTTTTCAGAGACTGCACGTCAGACTCTGTTTGAGGCAACGACAGAGGTCGTGAAAGACACAGCACAAAGAGACAGTTTGACAGAGATCGGTTGAGCAAGATATCAGGTGGGGAGACCTGAAAATTTCGAAAAATATCGAAAATCAAAAAGTGCAGGAAAACAACCAAAAAGCGCACAAAACAAACAATTTTTGAAAAATTTCACATTGAAATTTTTTTCGAATTTTTAAAAAAAATTTGGTTTTGTGCACATTTCAGACAATTTCCGGCATTTTTTGATTTTTCGAAAATTTTGAAAATTTTCAATTTTTTTCAAAAATCTCCCGATTAGATGCATGCCATCCTCTGTGAATGCCACCGCATGTCTTAGCCATGATCAACCTCTATCTTACGATGTTGCTGATTGCCACGATGTCTGCTTCAACAGCCCCCTGCACGACTCGGTGTGTTGCCGAACTTGTGTCTGCCCGTCTCTGTCTCTGCCTTACGTTTTGACCCCCACACCTGGGCTTTTCAGAGACTGCACGTCAGACTCTTTTTGAGGCAACGACCGAGGTCGTCAAAGACACAGCACAAAGAGACAGTTTGACAGAGATCGGTTGTGCAAGATGTCAGGTGAGGAGACCTGAAAATTTCGAAAAATAACGAAAAATCAAAAAGTGCAGGAAATCACCCAAAAAGCGCACAAAACAAACAATTTTTGAAAAATATCACATTGAAATTTTTTTCGAATTTTTCAAAAAAATTTGGTTTTGTGCACATTTCAGACAATTTCCGGCATTTTTTGATTTTTGGAAAATTTTGAAAATTTTCAATTTTTTTCAAAATTCTCCCGAGGAGATGCATGCCAGCCTCTGTGAATGCCACCGCCTGTCTCAGCCATGATCAACCTCTATCTCATTATGTTGCTGATTGCCACGATGTCTGCTTCAACAGGCCTCTGCACGACTCGGTGTGTTGCCGACCTTGTGTCTGCCGGTCTCTGTCTCTGCCTTACGTGGTGACCCACACACCTGGGCTTTTCAGAGACTGCTCGTCAGACTCTGTGTGAGGCAACGACCGAGGTCGTCAAAGACAAAGCACAAAGAGACAGTTTGAAAGAGATCGGTTGTGCAAGATGTCAGGTGGGGAGACCTGAAAATTTCGAAAATTAACGAAAAATCAAAAAGTGCAGGAAATCACCCAAAAAGCGCACAAAACAAACAATTTTTGAAAAATTTCACATTGAAATTTTTTTCGAATTTTTCAAAAAAATTTGGTTTTGTGCGCATTTCAGACAATTTCCGGCATTTTATGATTTTTTGATAATTTTGAAAATTTTCAATTTTTTTCAAAATTCTCCCGAGGAGATGCATGCCAGCCTCTGTGAATGCCACCGCCTGTCTCAGCCATGATCAAACTCTATCTCACGATGTTGCTGATTGCCACGATGTCTGCTTCAACAGGCCTCTGCACGACTCGGTGTTTTGCCGACCTTGTGTCTGCCCGTCTCTGTCTCTGCCTTAAGTGGTGACTCCCACACCTGGGCTTTTCAGAGACTGCACGTCAGACTCTGTGTGAGGCAACGACCGAGGACCTCAAAGACACAGCACAAAGAGACAGTTTGACAGAGATCGGTTGTGCAAGATATCAGGTAAGGAGACCTGAAAATTTCGAAAAATATCGAAAAATCAAAAAGTGCAGGAAATCACCCAAAAAGCGCACAAAACAAACAATTTTTGAAAAATTTCACATTGAAATTTTTTTCGAATTTTTCAAAAAAATTTGGTTTTGTGCGCATTTCAGACAATTTCCGGCATTTTTTGATTTGTCGAAAATTTTTGAAATTTTAAATTTTTTTCAAAATTCTCCCGAGAAGATGCATGCCAGCCTCTGTGAATGCCACCGCCTGTCTCAGCCATGATCAACCTCTATCTCACGATGTTGCTGATTGCCACAATGTCTGCTTCAACAGCCCCCTGCACGACTCGGTGTGTTGCCGACCTTGTGTCTGCCCGTCTCTGTCTCTGCCTTACGTGGTGACCCACACACCTGGGCTTTTCAGAGACTGCACGTCAGACTCTGTGTGAGCCAACGAACGAGGTCGTCAAAGACACAGCACAAAGAGACAGTTTGAAAGAGATCGGTTGTGCAAGATGTCAGGTGGGGAGACCTGAAAATTTCGAAAATTAACGAAAAATCAAAAAGTGCAGGAAATCACCCAAAAAGCGCACAAAACAAACAATTTTTGAAAAATTTCACATTGAAATTTTTTTCAAATTTTTCAAAAAAATTTGGTTTTGTGCGCATTTCAGACAATTTCCGGCATTTTTTGATTTTTCGAAAATTTTGAAAATTTTCAATTTTTTTCAAAATTCTCCCGAGGAGATGCATGCCAGCCTCTGTGAATGCCACCGCCTGTCTTAGCCATGATCAACCTCTATCTCACGATGTTGCTGATTGCCACGATGTCTGCTTCAACAGGCCTCTGCACGACTCGGTGTGTAGCCGACCTTGTGTCTGCCTGTGTCTGTCTCTGCCTTACGTGGTGACTCCCACACCTGAGCTTTTCAGAGACTGCACGTCAGACTCTGTGTGAGGCAACGACCGAGGTCCTCAAAGACACAGCACAAAGAGACAGTTTGACAGAGATCGGTTGTTCAAGATGTCAGGTGGGATGACCTGAAAATTTTGAAAATTAACGAAAAATCAAAAAGTGCAGGAAATCACCCAAAAAGCGCACAAAACAAACAATTTTTGAAAAATTTCACATTGAAATTTTTTTCGAATTTTTTAAAAAAAATTGGTTTTGTGCGCATTTCAGACAATTTCCGGCATTTTTTGATTTTTCGAAAAATTTGGAAATTTTCAATTTTTTTCAAAATTCTCCCGAGGAGATGCATGCCAGCCTCTGTGAATACCACCGCCTGTCTCAGCCATGATCAACCTCTATCTCACGATGTTGCTGATTGCCACGATGTCTGCTGCAACAGCCCCCTGCACGACACGGTGTTGTCGACCTTGTGTCTGCCCGTCTCTGTCTCTGACTTACTTGGTGACCCACACACCTGGGCTTTTCAGAGACTGCACGTCAGACTCTGTGTGACTCAACGACCGAGGTCGTCAAAGACACAGCACAAAGAGACAGTTTGACAGAGATCGGTTGTGCAAGATATCAGGTGGGGAGACCTGAAAATTTCGAAAAATATCGGAAAATCAAAAAGTGCAGGAAATCACCCAAAAAGCGCACAAAACAGACAATTTTTGAAAAATTTCACATTGAAATTTTTTTCGAATTTTTCAAAAAAAATTGGTTTTGTGCGCATTTCAGACAATTTCCGGCATTTTTTGATTTTTCGAAAAATTTGGAAATTTTCAATTTTTTTCAAAATTCTCCCGAGGAGATGCATGCCAGCCTCTGTGAATACCACCGCCTGTCTCAGCCATGATCAACCTCTATCTCACGATGTTGCTGATTGCCACGATGTCTGCTGCAACAGCCCCCTGCACGACTCGGTGTTGTCGACCTTGTGTCTGCCCGTCTCTGTCTCTGACTTACTTGGTGACCCACACACCTGGGCTTTTCAGAGACTGCACGTCAGACTCTGTGTGATTCAACGACCGAGGTCGTCAAAGACACAGCACAAAGAGACAGTTTGACAGAGATCGGTTGTGCAAGATATCAGGTGGGGAGACCTGAAAATTTCGAAAAATATCGGAAAATCAAAAAGTGCAGGAAATCACCCAAAAAGCGCACAAAACAGACAATTTTTGAAAAATTTCACATTGAAATTTTTTTCGAATTTTTCAAAAAAATTTGGTTTTGTGCGCATTTCAGACAATTTCCGGCATTTTTTGATTTTTCGAAAATTTTGAAAATTTTCAATTTTTTTCAAAATTCTCCCGAGGAGATGCATGCCAGCCTCTGTGAATGCCACCGCCTGTCTCAGCCATGATCAACCTCTATCTCACGATGTTGCTGATTGCCACAATGTCTGCTTCAACAGCCCCCTGCACGACTCGGTGTGTTGCCGACCTTGTGTCTGCCCGTCTCTGTCTCTGCCTTACGTGGTGACCCACACACCTGGGCTTTTCAGAGACTGCACGTCAGACTCTGTGTGAGCCAACGAACGAGGTCGTCAAAGACACAGCACAAAGAGACAGTTTGAAAGAGATCGGTTGTGCAAGATGTCAGGTGGGGAGACCTGAAAATTTCGAAAATTAACGAAAAATCAAAAAGTGCTGGAAATCACACAAAAAGCGCACAAAACAAACAATTTTTGAAAAATTTCACATTGAAATTTTTTTCAAATTCTTCAAAAAAAATTGGTTTTGTGCGCATTTCAGACAATTTCCGGCATTTTTTGATTTTTCGAAAATTTTGAAAATTTTCAATTTTTTTCAAAATTCTCCCGAGGAGATGCATGCCAGCCTCTGTGAATACCACCGCCTGTCTCAGCCATGATCAACCTCTATCTCACGATGTTGCTGATTGCCACGATGTCTGCTGCAACAGCCCCCTGCACGACTCGGTGTTGTCGACCTTGTGTCTGCCCGTCTCTGTCTCTGACTTACGTGGTGACCCACACACCTGGGCTTTTCAGAGACTGCACGTCAGACTCTGTGTAATTCAACGACCGAGGTCGTCAAAGACACAGCACAAAGAGACAGTTTGACAGAGATCGGTTGTGCAAGATATCAGGTGGGGAGACCTGAAAATTTCGAAAAATATCGAAAAATCAAAAAGTGCAGGAAATCACCCAAAAAGCGCACAAAACAGACAATTTTTGAAAAATTTCACATTGAAATTTTTTTCGAATTTTTCAAAAAAATTTGGTTTTGTGCGCATTTCAGACAATTTCCGGCATTTTTTGATTTTTCGAAAATTTTGAAAATTTTCAATTTTTTTCAAAATTCTCCCGAGGAGATGCATGCCAGCCTCTGTGAATGCCACCGCCTGTCTCAGCCATGATCAACCTCTATCTCACGATGTTGCTGATTGCCACAATGTCTGCTTCAACAGCCCCCTGCACGACTCGGTGTGTTGCCGACCTTGTGTCTGCCCGTCTCTGTCTCTGCCTTACGTGGTGACCCACACACCTGGGCTTTTCAGAGACTGCACGTCAGACTCTGTGTGAGCCAACGAACGAGGTCGTCAAAGACACAGCACAAAGAGACAGTTTGAAAGAGATCGGTTGTGCAAGATGTCAGGTGGGGAGACCTGAAAATTTCGAAAATTAACGAAAAATCAAAAAGTGCAGGAAATCACACAAAAAGCGCACAAAACAAACAATTTTTGAAAAATTTCACATTGAAATTTTTTTCAAATTTTTCAAAAAAAATTGGTTTTGTGCGCATTTCAGACAATTTCCGGCATTTTTTGATTTTTCGAAAATTTTTAAAATTTTCAATTTTTTTCAAAATTTTCCCCAGGAGATGCTTGCCAGCCTCTGTGAATGCCACCGCCTGTCTTAGCCATGATCAACCTCTATCTCACGATGTTGCTGATTGCCACGATGTCTGCTTCAACAGAACCCTGCACGACTCGGTGTGTTGCCGACCTTGTGTCTGAGTGTCTCTGTCTCTGCCTTACGTGGTGACTCCCACACCTGAGCTTTTCAGAGACTGCACGTCAGACTCTGTGTGAGGCAACGACCGAGGTCGTCCAAGACACAGCACAAAGAGACAGTTTGACAGAGATCGATTGTGCAAGATATCAGGCGGGGAGACCTGTAAATTTCGAAAAATATCGAAAAATCAAAAAGTGCAGGAAATCACCCAAAATGCGCACAAAACAAACAATTTTTGAAAAATTTCACATTGAAATTTTTTTCGAATTTTTCAAAAAATTTTGGTTTTGTGCGCATTTCAGACAATTTCCGGCATTTTTTGATTTTTTGAAAATTTTGAAAATTTCCAATTTTTTTCAAAATTCTCCCGAGGAGATGCATGCCAGCCTCTGTGAATGCCACCGCCTGTCTCAGCCATGATCAACCTCTATCTCACGATGTTGCTGATTGCCACGATGTCTGCTGCAACAGCCCCCTGCACGACTCGGTGTTGTCGACCTTGTGTCTGCCAGTCTCTGTCTCTGACTTACGTGGTGACCCACACACCTGGGCTTTTCAGAGACTGCACGTCAGACTCTGTGTGAGGCAACGACCGAGGTCGTCAAAGACACAGCACAAAGAGACAGTTTTACAGAGATCGGTTGTGCAAGATATCAGGTGGGGAGACCTGAAAATTTCGAAAATTATCGAAAAATCAAAAAATGCAGGAAATCACCCAAAATGCGCACAAAACAAACAATTTTTGAAAAATTTCACATTGAAATTTTTTTCGAATTTTTCAAAAAAATTTGGTTTTGTGCGCATTTCAGACAATTTCCGGCATTTTTTGATTTTTCGAAAATTTTTGAAATTTTAAATTTTTTTCAAAATTCTCCCGAGGAGATGCATGCCAGCGTCTGTGAATGCCACCGCCTGTCTCAGCCATGATCAACCTCTATCTCATTATGTTGCTGATTGCCACGATGTCTGCTTCAACAGGCCTCTGCACGACTCGGTGTGTTGCCGACCTTGTGGTTGCCTGTCTCGGTCTCTGCCTTACGTGGTGACTCCCACACCTGGGCTTTTCAGAGACTGCACGTCAGACTCTGTGTGAGGCAACGACCGAGGTCCTCAAAGACACAGCACAAAGAGACAGTTTGACAGAGATCGGTTGTGCAAGATATCAGGTAAGGAGACCTGAAAATTTCGAAAAATATCGAAAAATCAAAAAGTGCAGGAAATCAACCAAAAAGCGCACAAAACAAACAATTTTTTAAAAATTTCACATTGAAATTTTTTTTCGAATTTTTCACAAAAATTGGGTTTTGTGCGCATTTCAGACAATTTAGGGCATTTTTGGATTTTTCGAAAAATTATCAATTTTTTAATTTTTTTCAAAATTCTCCCGAGGAGATGCATGCCAGCCTCTGTGAATGCCACCGCCTGTCTCAGCCATGATCAACCTTTATCTCACGATGTTGCTGATTGCTTCGAATTCTGCATCAACAGGCCTCTGCACGACTCGGTGTGTTGCCGACCTTGTGTCTGTCCGTCTCTGGCTCTGCCTTACGTGGTGACTCCCACACCTGGGCTTTTCAGAGACTGCACGTCAGACTCTGTTTGAGGCAACGACAGAGGTCGTGAAAGACACAGCACAAAGAGACAGTTTGACAGAGATCGGTTGAGCAAGATATCAGGTGGGGAGACCTGAAAATTTCGAAAAATATCGAAAATCAAAAAGTGCAGGAAAACAACCAAAAAGCGCACAAAACAAACAATTTTTGAAAAATTTCACATTGAAATTTTTTTCGAATTTTTCAAAAAAATTTGGTTTTGTGCACATTTCAGACAATTTCCGGCATTTTTTGATTTTTCGAAAATTTTGAAAATTTTCAATTTTTTTCAAAAATCTCCCGATTAGATGCATGCCATCCTCTGTGAATGCCACCGCATGTCTTAGCCATGATCAACCTCTATCTTACGATGTTGCTGATTGCCACGATGTCTGCTTCAACAGCCCCCTGCACGACTCGGTGTGTTGCCGAACTTGTGTCTGCCCGTCTCTGTCTCTGCCTTACGTTTTGACCCCCACACCTGGGCTTTTCAGAGACTGCACGTCAGACTCTGTTTGAGGCAACGACCGAGGTCGTCAAAGACACAGCACAAAGAGACAGTTTGACAGAGATCGGTTGTGCAAGATGTCAGGTGAGGAGACCTGAAAATTTCGAAAAATAACGAAAAATCAAAAAGTGCAGGAAATCACCCAAAAAGCGCACAAAACAAACAATTTTTGAAAAATATCACATTGAAATTTTTTTCGAATTTTTCAAAAAAATTTGGTTTTGTGCACATTTCAGACAATTTCCGGCATTTTTTGATTTTTGGAAAATTTTGAAAATTTTCAATTTTTTTCAAAATTCTCCCGAGGAGATGCATGCCAGCCTCTGTGAATGCCACCGCCTGTCTCAGCCATGATCAACCTCTATCTCATTATGTTGCTGATTGCCACGATGTCTGCTTCAACAGGCCTCTGCACGACTCGGTGTGTTGCCGACCTTGTGTCTGCCGGTCTCTGTCTCTGCCTTACGTGGTGACCCACACACCTGGGCTTTTCAGAGACTGCTCGTCAGACTCTGTGTGAGGCAACGACCGAGGTCGTCAAAGACAAAGCACAAAGAGACAGTTTGAAAGAGATCGGTTGTGCAAGATGTCAGGTGGGGAGACCTGAAAATTTCGAAAATTAACGAAAAATCAAAAAGT
Source organism: Zootermopsis nevadensis (assembly GCF_977971745.1). NCBI lineage: Eukaryota > Metazoa > Arthropoda > Insecta > Blattodea > Termopsidae > Zootermopsis > Zootermopsis nevadensis. The sequence goes on along the minus strand of NW_028259153.1, from coordinate 3,697,336 downwards.
GCAGGAAATCACCCAAAAAGCGCACAAACAAACAATTTTTGAAAAATTTCACATTGAAATTTTTTTCGAATTTTTCAAAAAAATTTGGTTTTGTGCGCATTTCAGACAATTTCCGGCATTTTTTGATTTTTTGATAATTTTGAAAATTTTCAATTTTTTTCAAAATTCTCCCGAGGAGATGCATGCCAGCCTCTGTGAATGCCACCGCCTGTCTCAGCCATGATCAAACTCTATCTCACGATGTTGCTGATTGCCACGATGTCTGCTTCAACAGGCCTCTGCACGACTCGGTGTTTGCCGACCTTGTGTCTGCCCGTCTCTGTCTCTGCCTTAAGTGGTGACTCCCACACCTGGGCTTTTCAGAGACTGCACGTCAGACTCTGTGTGAGGCAACGACCGAGGACCTCAAAGACACAGCACAAAGAGACAGTTTGACAGAGATCGGTTGTGCAAGATATCAGGTAAGGAGACCTGAAAATTTCGAAAAATATCGAAAAATCAAAAAGTGCAGGAAATCACCCAAAAAGCGCACAAAACAAACAATTTTTGAAAAATTTCACATTGAAATTTTTTTCGAATTTTTCAAAAAAATTTGGTTTTGTGCGCATTTCAGACAATTTCCGGCATTTTTTGATTTGTCGAAAATTTTTGAAATTTTAAATTTTTTTCAAAATTCTCCCGAGAAGATGCATGCCAGCCTCTGTGAATGCCACCGCCTGTCTCAGCCATGATCAACCTCTATCTCACGATGTTGCTGATTGCCACAATGTCTGCTTCAACAGCCCCCTGCACGACTCGGTGTGTTGCCGACCTTGTGTCTGCCCGTCTCTGTCTCTGCCTTACGTGGTGACCCACACACCTGGGCTTTTCAGAGACTGCACGTCAGACTCTGTGTGAGCCAACGAACGAGGTCGTCAAAGACACAGCACAAAGAGACAGTTTGAAAGAGATCGGTTGTGCAAGATGTCAGGTGGGGAGACCTGAAAATTTCGAAAATTAACGAAAAATCAAAAAGTGCAGGAAATCACCCAAAAAGCGCACAAAACAAACAATTTTTGAAAAATTTCACATTGAAATTTTTTTCAAATTTTTCAAAAAAATTTGGTTTTGTGCGCATTTCAGACAATTTCCGGCATTTTTTGATTTTTCGAAAATTTTGAAAATTTTCAATTTTTTTCAAAATTCTCCCGAGGAGATGCATGCCAGCCTCTGTGAATGCCACCGCCTGTCTTAGCCATGATCAACCTCTATCTCACGATGTTGCTGATTGCCACGATATCTGCTTCAACAGGCCTCTGCACGACTCGGTGTGTAGCCGACCTTGTGTCTGCCTGTGTCTGTCTCTGCCTTACGTGGTGACTCCCACACCTGAGCTTTTCAGAGACTGCACGTCAGACTCTGTGTGAGGCAACGACCGAGGTCCTCAAAGACACAGCACAAAGAGACAGTTTGACAGAGATCGGTTGTTCAAGATGTCAGGTGGGATGACCTGAAAATTTTGAAAATTAACGAAAAATCAAAAAGTGCAGGAAATCACCCAAAAAGCGCACAAAACAAACAATTTTTGAAAAATTTCACATTGAAATTTTTTTCGAATTTTTAAAAAAAAATTGGTTTTGTGCGCATTTCAGACAATTTCCGGCATTTTTTGATTTTTCGAAAAATTTGGAAATTTTCAATTTTTTTCAAAATTCTCCCGAGGAGATGCATGCCAGCCTCTGTGAATACCACCGCCTGTCTCAGCCATGATCAACCTCTATCTCACGATGTTGCTGATTGCCACGATGTCTGCTGCAACAGCCCCCTGCACGACACGGTGTTGTCGACCTTGTGTCTGCCCGTCTCTGTCTCTGACTTACTTGGTGACCCACACACCTGGGCTTTTCAGAGACTGCACGTCAGACTCTGTGTGACTCAACGACCGAGGTCGTCAAAGACACAGCACAAAGAGACAGTTTGACAGAGATCGGTTGTGCAAGATATCAGGTGGGGAGACCTGAAAATTTCGAAAAATATCGGAAAATCAAAAAGTGCAGGAAATCACCCAAAAAGCGCACAAAACAGACAATTTTTGAAAAATTTCACATTGAAATTTTTTTCGAATTTTTCAAAAAAAATTGGTTTTGTGCGCATTTCAGACAATTTCCGGCATTTTTTGATTTTTCGAAAAATTTGGAAATTTTCAATTTTTTTCAAAATTCTCCCGAGGAGATGCATGCCAGCCTCTGTGAATACCACCGCCTGTCTCAGCCATGATCAACCTCTATCTCACGATGTTGCTGATTGCCACGATGTCTGCTGCAACAGCCCCCTGCACGACTCGGTGTTGTCGACCTTGTGTCTGCCCGTCTCTGTCTCTGACTTACTTGGTGACCCACACACCTGGGCTTTTCAGAGACTGCACGTCAGACTCTGTGTGATTCAACGACCGAGGTCGTCAAAGACACAGCACAAAGAGACAGTTTGACAGAGATCGGTTGTGCAAGATATCAGGTGGGGAGACCTGAAAATTTCGAAAAATATCGGAAAATCAAAAAGTGCAGGAAATCACCCAAAAAGCGCACAAAACAGACAATTTTTGAAAAATTTCACATTGAAATTTTTTTCGAATTTTTCAAAAAAATTTGGTTTTGTGCGCATTTCAGACAATTTCCGGAATTTTTTGATTTTTCGAAAATTTTCAAAATATTCAATTTTTTTCAAAATTCTCCCGAGGAGATGCATGCCAGCCTCTGTGAATGCCACCGCCTGTCTCAGCCATGATCAACCTCTATCTCACGATGTTGCTGATTGCCACAATGTCTGCTTCAACAGCCCCCTGCACGACTCGGTGTGTTGCCGACCTTGTGTCTGCCCGTCTCTGTCTCTGCCTTACGTGGTGACCCACACACCTGGGCTTTTCAGAGACAGCACGTCAGACTCTGTGTGAGCCAACGAACGAGGTCGTCAAAGACACAGCACAAAGAGACAGTTTGAAAGAGATCGGTTGTGCAAGATGTCAGGTGGGGAGACCTGAAAATTTCGAAAATTAACGAAAAATCAAAAAGTGCTGGAAATCACACAAAAAGCGCACAAAACAAACAATTTTTGAAAAATTTCACATTGAAATTTTTTTCAAATTCTTCCAAAAAAATTGGTTTTGTGCGCATTTCAGACAATTTCCGGCATTTTTTGATTTTTCGAAAATTTTGAAAATTTTCAATTTTTTTCAAAATTCTCCCGAGGAGATGCATGCCAGCCTCTGTGAATACCACCGCCTGTCTCAGCCATGATCAACCTCTATCTCACGATGTTGCTGATTGCCACGATGTCTGCTGCAACAGCCCCCTGCACGACTCGGTGTTGTCGACCTTGTGTCTGCCCGTCTCTGTCTCTGACTTACGTGGTGACCCACACACCTGGGCTTTTCAGAGACTGCACGTCAGACTCTGTGTAATTCAACGACCGAGGTCGTCAAAGACACAGCACAAAGAGACAGTTTGACAGAGATCGGTTGTGCAAGATATCAGGTGGGGAGACCTGAAAATTTCGAAAAATATCGAAAAATCAAAAAGTGCAGGAAATCACCCAAAAAGCGCACAAAACAGACAATTTTTGAAAAATTTCACATTGAAATTTTTTTCGAATTTTTCAAAAAAATTTGGTTTTGTGCGCATTTCAGACAATTTCCGGCATTTTTTGATTTTTCGAAAATTTTGAAAATTTTCAATTTTTTTCAAAATTCTCCCGAGGAGATGCATGCCAGCCTCTGTGAATGCCACCGCCTGTCTTAGCCATGATCAACCTCTATCTCACGATGTTGCTGATTGCCACGATGTCTGCTTCAACAGAACCCTGCACGACTCGGTGTGTTGCCGACCTTGTGTCTGAGTGTCTCTGTCTCTGCCTTACGTGGTGACTCCCACACCTGAGCTTTTCAGAGACTGCACGTCAGACTCTGTGTGAGGCAACGACCGAGGTCGTCCAAGACACAGCACAAAGAGACAGTTTGACAGAGATCGATTGTGCAAGATATCAGGCGGGGAGACCTGAAAATTTCGAAAAATATCGAAAAATCAAAAAGTGCAGGAAATCACCCAAAATGCGCACAAAACAAACAATTTTTGAAAAATTTCACATTGAAATTTTTTTCGAATTTTTCAAAAAATTTTGGTTTTGTGCGCATTTCAGACAATTTCCGGCATTTTTTGATTTTTTGAAAATTTTTAAAAAATTTCCAATTTTTTTCAAAATTCTCCCGAGGAGATGCATGCCAGCCTCTGTGAATGCCACCGCCTGTCTCATTCATGATCAACCTCTATCTCACGATGTTGCTGATTGCCACGATGTCTGCTTCAACAGGCCTCTGCACGACTCAGTGTTTTGCCGACCTTGTGTCTGCCCATCTCTGTCTCTGCCTTAAGTGGTGACTCCCACAACTGGGCTTTTCAGAGACGGCACGTCAGACTCTGTTTGAAGCAACGACCGAGGTCGTCAAAGACACAGCACAAAGAGACAGTTTGACAGAGATCTGTTGTGCAAGATGTCAGGTGGGGTGACCTGAAAATTTCGAAAATTAACGAAAAATCAAAAAGTGCAGGAAATCACACAAAAAGCGCACAAAACAAACAATTTTTGAAAAATTTCGCATTGAAATTTTTTTCGAATTTTTAAAAAAAAATTGGTTTTGTGCGCATTTCAGACAATTTCCGGCATTTTTTGATTTTTTGAAAATTTTGAAAATTTCCATTTTTTTTCAAAATTCTCCCGAGGAGATGCATGCCAGCCTCTGTGAATGCCACCGCCTGTCTCATCCATGATCAACCTCTATCTCACGATGTTGCTGATTGCCACGATGTCTGCTTCAACAGGCCTCTGCACGACTCGGTGTTTTGCCGACCTTGTGTCTGCCCGTCTCTGTCTCTGCCTTAAGTGGTGACTCCCACAACTGGGCTTTTCAGAGACGGCACGTCAGACTCTGTTTGAAGCAACGACAGAGGTCGTCAAAGACACAGCACAAAGAGACAGTTTGACAGAGAACTGTTGTGCAAGATGTCAGCTGGGGTGACCTGAAAATTTCGAAAATTAACGAAAAATCAAAAAGTGCAGGAAATCACCCAAAAAGCGCACAAAACAAACAATTTCTGAAAAATTTCGCATTGAAATTTTTTTCGAATTTTTAAAAAAAAATTGGTTTTGTGCGCATTTCAGACAATTTCCGGCATTTTTTGATTTTTCGAAAATTTTGAAAATTTTCAATTTTTTTCAAAATTCTCCCGAGGAGATGCATGCCAGCCTCTGTGAATGCCACCGCCTGTCTCAGCCATGATCAACCTCTATCTCACGATGTTGCTGATTGCCACGTTGTCTGCTTCAACAGCCCCCTGCACGACTCGGTGTGTTGCCGACCTTGTGTCTGCCTCTCTCGGTCTCTGCCTTACGTGGTGACTCCCACACCTGGGCTTTTCAGAGACTGCACGTCAGACTCTGTTTGAAGCAACGACCGAGGTCGTCAAAGACACAGCACAAAGAGACAGTTTGACAGAGATCTGTTGTGCAAGATGTCAGGTGGGGTGACCTGAAAATTTCGAAAATTAACGAAAAAACAAAAAGTGCAGGAAATCACCCAAAAAGCGCACAAAACAAACAATTTTTGAAAAATTTCACATTGAAATTTTTTTCGAATTTTTCAAAAAAATTTGGTTTTGTGCGCATTTCAGACAATTTCCGGCATTTTTTTATTTTTCGAAAATTTCGGATATTTTCAATTTTTTTCAAAATTCTCCCGAGGAGATGCATGCCAGCCTCTGTGAATGCCAACGCCTGTCTCAGCCATGATCAACCTCTATCTCACGATGTTGCTGATTGCCACGATGTCTGCTTCAACAGAACCCTGCACGACTCGGTGTGTTGCCGACCTTGTGTCTGCCGGTCTCTGTCTCTGCCTTACGTGGTGACCCACACACCTGGGCTTTTCAGAAACTGCTCGTGAGACACTGTGTGAGGCAACGACCGAGGTCGTCAAAGACAAAGCACAAAGAGACAGTTTGAAAGAGATCGGTTGTGCAAGATGTCAGGTGGGGAGACCTGAAAATTTCGAAAAATAACGAAAAATCAAAAAGTGCAGGAAATCACCCAAAAAGCGCACAAAACAAACAATTTTTGAAAAATTTCACATTGAAAATTTTTAAAAATTTTCAAAAAAATTTGGTTTTGTGCACATTTCAGACAATTTCCGGCATTTTTTGATTTTTCGAAAATTTTGAAAATTTTCAATTTCTTTCAAAATTTTCCCCAGGAGATGCTTGCCAGCCTCTGTGAATGCCACCGCCTGTCTTAGCCATGATCAACCTCTATCTCACGATGTTGCTGATTGCCACGATGTCTGCTTCAACAGGCCTCTGCACGACTCGGTGTGTAGCCGACCTTGTGTCTGCCTGTCTCTGTCTCTGCCTTACGTGGTGACTCCCACACCTGAGCTTTTCAGAGACTGCACGTCAGACTCTGTGTGAGGCAACGACCGAGGTCGTCCAAGACACAGCACAAAGAGACAGTTTGACAGAGATCGGTTGTGCAAGATATCAGGTGGGGAGACCTGAAAATTTCGAAAAATATCGAAAAATCAAAAAGTGCAGGAAATCACCCAAAATGCGCACAAAACAAACAATTTTTGAAAAATTTCACATTGAAATTTTTTTTCGAATTTTTCAAAAAATTTTGGTTTTGTGCGCATTTCAGACAATTTCCGGCATTTTTTGATTTTTTGAAAATTTTGAAAATTTCCAATTTTTTTCAAAATTCTCCCGAGGAGATGCATGCCAGCCTCTGTGAATGCCACCGCCTGTCTCAGCCATGATCAACCTCTATCTCATTATGTTGCTGATTGCCACGATGTCTGCTTCAACAGCCCCCTGCACGACTCGGTGTGTTGCCGACCTTTGTCTGCCCGTCTCTGTCTCTGCCTTACGTGGTGACTCCCACACCTGGGCTTTTTAGAGACTGCACATCAGAATTTGTTTGAAGCAACGACCGAGGTCGTCAAAGACACAGCACAAAGAGACAGTTTGACAGAGATCTGTTGTGCAAGATGTCAGGTGGGGTGACCTGAAAATTTCGAAAATTAACGAAAAATCAAAAAGTGCAGTAAATCATCAAAAAAGCGCACAAAACAAACAATTTTTGAAAAATTTCACATTGAAATTTTTTTCGAATTTTTCAAAAAAATTTGGGTTTGTGCGCATTTCAGACAATTTTCGGCATTTTTTGATTTTTCGAAAATTTTGGAAATTTTCAATTTTTTTCAAAATTCTCCCGAGGAGATGCATGTCAGCCTCTGTGAATGCCACCGCCTGTCTCAGCCATGATCAACCTCTATCTCACGATGTTGCTGATTGCCACGATGTCTGCTGCAACAGCCCCCTGCACGACTCGGTGTTGTCGACCTTGTGTCTGCCCGTCTCTGTCTCTGACTTACGTGGTGACCCACACACCTGGGCTTTTCAGAGACTGCGCGTCAGACTCTGTGTGAGGCAACGACCGAGGTCGTCAAAGACACAGCACAAAGAGACAGTTTGACAGAGATCGGTTGTGCAAGATATCAGGTGGGGAGACCTGAAAATTTCGAAAAATATCGAAAAATCAAAAAGTGCAGGAAATCACCCAAAAAGCGCACAAAACAAACAATTTTTGAAAAATTTCACATTGAAATTTTTTTCGAATTTTTAAAAAAAATTTGGTTTTGTGCGCATTTCAGACAATTTCCGGCATTTTTTGATTTTTCGAAAATTTTTGAAATTTTAAATTTTTTTCAAAATTCTCCCGAGGAGATGCATGCCAGCCTCTGTGAATGCCACCGCCTGTCTCAGCCATGATCAACCTCTATCTCACGAAGTTGCTGATTGCCACGTTGTCTGCTTCAACAGCCCCCTGCACGACTCGGTGTGTTGCCGACCTTGTGTCTGCCTGTCTCGGTCTCTGCCTTACGTGGTGACTCCCACACCTGGGCTTTTCAGAGACTGCACGTCAGACTCTGTTTGAAGCAACGACCGAGGTCGTCAAAGACACAGCACAAAGAGACAGTTTGACAGAGATCTGTTGTGCAAGATGTCAGGTGGGGTGACCTGAAAATTTCAAAAATTAACGAAAAAACAAAAAGTGCAGGAAATCACCCAAAAAGCGCACAAAACAAACAATTTTTGAAAAATTTCACATTGAAATTTTTTTCGAATTTTTCAAAAAAATTTGGTTTTGTGTGCATTTCAGACAATTTCCGGCATTTTTTTATTTTTCGAAAATTTTGGATATTTTCAATTTTTTTCAAAATTCTCCCGAGGAGATGCATGCCAGCCTCTGTGAATGCCAACGCCTGTCTCAGTCATGATCAACCTCTATCTCACGATGTTGCTGATTGCCACGATGTCTGCTTCAACAGAACCCTGCATGACTCGGTGTGTTGCCGACCTTGTGTCTGCCGGTCTCTGTCTCTGCCTTACGTGGTGACCCACACACCTGGGCTTTTCAGAGACTGCTCGTGAGACTCTGTGTGAGGCAACGACCGAGGTCGTCAAAGACAAAGCACAAAGAGTCAGTTTGAAAGAGATCGGTTGTGCAAGATGTCAGGTGGGGAGACCTGAAAATTTCGAAAAATAACGAAAAATCAAAAAGTGCAGGAAATCACCCAAAAAGCGCACAAAACAAACAATTTTTGAAAAATTTCACATTGAAAATTTTTCAAATTTTTCAAAAAAATTTGGTTTTGTGCACATTTCAGACAATTTCCGGCATTTTTTGATTTTTCGAAAATTTTGAAAATTTTCAATTTTTTTCAAAATTTTCCCCAGGAGATGCTTGCCAGCCTCTGTGAATGCCACCGCCTGTCTTAGCCATGATCAACCTCTATCTCACGATGTTGCTGATTGCCACGATGTCTGCTTCAACAGGCCTCTGCACGACTCGGTGTGTAGCCGACCTTGTGTCTGCCTGTCTCTGTCTCTGCCTTACGTGGTGACTCCCACACCTGAGCTTTTCAGAGACTGCACGTCAGACTCTGTGTGAGGCAACGACCGAGGTCGTCCAAGACACAGCACAAAGAGACAGTTTGACAGAGATCGGTTGTGCAAGATATCAGGTGGGGAGACCTGAAAATTTCGAAAAATATCGAAAAATCAAAAAGTGCAGGAAATCACCCAAAATGCGCGCAAAACAAACAATTTTTGAAAAATTTCACATTGAAATTTTTTTTCGAATTTTTCAAAAAATTTTGGTTTTGTGCGCATTTCAGACAATTTCCGGCATTTTTTGATTTTTTGAAAATTTTGAAAATTTTCAATTTTTTCAAAATTCTCCCGAGGAGATGCATGCCAGCCTCTGTGAATGCCACCGCCTGTCTCATCCATGATCAACCTCTATCTCACGATGTTGCTGATTGCCACGATGTCTCCTTCAACAGGCCTCTGCACGACTCGGTGTTTTGCCGACCTTGTGTCTGCCCGTCTCTGTCTCTGCTTTAAGTGGTGACTCCCACAACTGGGCTTTTCAGAGACGGCACGTCAGACTCTGTTTGAAGCAACGACCGAGGTCGTCAAAGACACAGCACAAAGAGACAGTTTGACAGAGATCTGTTGTGCAAGATGTCAGGTGGGGTGACCTGAAAATTTCGAAAATTAACGAAAAATCAAAAAGTGCAGGAAATCACCCAAAAAGCGCACAAAACAAACAATTTTTGAAAAATTTCACATTGAAATTTTTTTCGAATTTTTCAAAAAAATTTGGTTTTGTGCGCATTTCAGACAATTTCCGGCATTTTTTGATTTTTCGAAAAATTTGGAAATTTTTAATTTTTTTCAAAATTCTCCCGAGGAGATGCATGCCAGCCTCTGTGAAGACCACCGCCTGTCTCAGCCATGATCAACCTCTATCTCACGATGTTGCTGATTGCCACGATGTCTGCTGCAACAGCCCCCTGCACGACTCGGTGTTGTCGACCTTGTGTCTGCCCGTCTCTGTCTCTGACTTACGTGGTGACGCACACACCTGGGCTTTTCAGAGACTGCACGTCAGACTCTGTGTGAGGCAACTACCGAGGTCGTCAAAGACACAGCACAAAGAGACAGTTTGACAGAGATCGGTTGTGCAAGATATCAGGTGGGGAGACCTGAAAATTTCGAAAAATATCGAAAAATCAAAAAGTGCAGGAAATCACCCAAAAAGCGCACAAAACAGACAATTTTTGAAAAATTTCACTTTGAAATTTTTTCCAATTTTTCAAAAAAATTTGGTTTTGTGCGCATTTCAGACAATTTCCGGCATTTTTTGATTTTTGGAAAATTTTGAAAATTTTCAATTTTTTTCAAAATTCTCCCGAGGAGATGCATGCCAGCCTCTGTGAATGCCACCGCCTGTCTCAGCCATGATCAACCTCTATCTCACGATGTTGCTGATTTCCAGGATGTCAGCTTCAACAGCCCCCTGCACGACTCGGTGTGTTGCCGACCTTGTGTCTGCCCGTCTCTGTCTCTGCCTTACGTGGTGACCCACACACCTGGTCTTTTCAGAGACTGCACGTCAGACTCTGTGTGAGCCAACGAACGAGGTCGTCAAAGACACAGCACAAAGAGACAGTTTGAAAGAGATCGGTTGTGCAAGATGTCAGGTGCAGAGACCTGAAAATTTCGAAAATTAACGAAAAATCAAAAAGTGCAGGAAATCGCCCAAAAAGCGCACAAGACAACAAATTTTTGAAAAATTTCACATTGAAATTTTTTTCGAATTTTTCAAAAAAATTTGGTTTTGTGCGCATTTCAGACAATTTCCGGCATTTTTTGATTTTTCGAAAATTTTGAAAATTTTCAATTTTTTCAAAATTCTCCCGAGGAGATGCATGCCAGCCTCTGTGAATGCCACCGCCTGTCTCAGCCATCACCAACCTCTATCTCACGATGATGCTGATTGCCACGATGTCTGCTTCAACAGGCCTCTGCACGAATCGGTGTGTTGCAGACCTTGTGTCTGCCCGTCTCTGTCTCTGCCTTACGTGGTGACTCCTACACCTGGGCTTTTCAGAGACAGCACGTCAGACTCTGTTTGAAGCAACGAACGAGGTCGTCAAAGACACAGCACAAAGAGACAGTTTGACAGAGATTTGTTGTGCAACATGTCAGGTGGGGTGACCTGAAAATTTCGAAAATTAACGAAAAATCAAAAAGTGCAGGAAATCACCCAAAAAGCGCACAAAACGAACAAATTTTGAAAAATTTCATATTGAAATTTTTTTCGAATTTTTCAAAAAAATTAGGTTTTGTGCGCATTTCAGACAATTTCCGGCATTTTTTGATTTTTCGAAAATTTTGAAAATTTTCAATTTTTTCAAAATTTTCCCCAGGAGATGCATGCCAGCCTCTGTGAATGCCACCGCCTGTCTCAGCCATGATCAACCTCTATCTCACGATGTTGCTGATTGCCACGTTGTCTGCTTCAACAGCCTCCTGCACGACTCGGTGTGTTGCCGACCTTGTGTCTGCCTCTCTCGGTCTCTGCCTTACGTGGTGACTCCCACACCTGGGCTTTTCAGAGACTGCACGTCAGACTCTGTTTGAAGCAACGACCGAGGTCGTCAAAGACACAGCACAAAGAGACAGTTTGACAGAGATCTGTTGTGCAAGATGTCAGGTGGAGTGACCTGAAAATTTCGAAAATTAACGAAAAAACAAAAAGTGCAGGAAATCACCCAAGAAGCGCACAAAACAAACAATTTTTGAAAAATTTCACATTGAAATTTTTTTCGAATTTTTAAAAAAAATTTGGTTTTGTGCGCATTTCAGACAATTTCCGGCATTTTTTTATTTTTCGAAAATTTTGGATATTTTCAATTTTTTTCAAAATTCTCCCGAGGAGATGCATGCCAGCCTCTGTGAATGCCACCGCCTGTCTCATCCATGATCAACCTCTATCTCACGATGTTGCTGATTGCCACGATGTCTGCTTCAACAGGCCTCTGCACGACTCGGTGTTTTGCCGACCTTGTGTCTGCCCGTCTCTGTCTCTGCTTTAAGTGGTGACTCCCACAACTGGGCTTTTCAGAGACGGCACGTCAGACTCTGTTTGAAGCAACGACCGAGGTCGTCAAAGACACAGCACAAAGAGACAGTTTGACAGAGATCTGTTGTGCAAGATGTCAGGTGGGGTGACCTGAAAATTTCGAAAATTAACGAAAAATCAAAATGTGCAGGAAGTCACCCAAAAAGCGCACAAAACAAACAATTTTTGAAAAATTTCACATTGAAATTTTTTTCGAATTTTTCAAAAAAAATTTGGTTTTGTGCGCATTTCAGACAATTTCCGGCATTTTTTGATTTTTCGAAAATTTTGGAAATTTTCAATTTTTTTCAAAATTCTCCCGAGGAGATGCATGCCAGCCTCTGTGAATGCCACCGCCTGTCTCAGCCATGATCAACCTCTATCTCACGATGTTGCTGATTGCCACGTTGTCTGCTTCAACAGCCCCCTGCACGACTCGGTGTGTTGCCGACCTTGTGTCTGCCTGTCTCGGTCTCTGCCTTACGTGGTGACTCCCACACCTGAGCTTTTCAGAGACTGCACGTCAGACTCTGTGTGAGGCAACGACCGAGGTCGTCAAAGACACAGCTTAAAGAGACAGTTTGACAGAGATCGGTTGTGCAAGATGTCAGGTGGGGAGACCTGAAAATTTCGAAAAATATCGAAAAATCAAAAAGTGCAAGAAATCACCCAAGAAGTGCACAAAACAAACAATTCTTGAAAAAAATCACATTGAAATTTTTTTCGAATTTTTCAAAAAAATTTGGTTTTGTGCACATTTCAGACAATTTCCGGCATTTTTTGATTTTTGGAAAATTTTGAAAATTTTCAATTTTTTTCAAAATTCTCCCGAGGAGATGCATGCCAGCCTCTGTGAATGCCACCGCCTGTCTCAGCCATGATCAACCTCTATCTCATTATGTTGCTGATTGCCACGATGTCTGCTTCAACAGGCCTCTGCACGACTCGGTGTGTTGCCGACCTTGTGTCTGCCGGTCTCTGTCTCTGCCTTACGTGGTGACCCACACACCTGGGCTTTTCAGAGACTGCTCGTCAGACTCTGTGTGAGGCAACGACCGAGGTCGTCAAAGACAAAGCACAAAGAGACAGTTTGAAAGAGATCGGTTGTGCAAGATGTCAGGTGGGGAGACCTGAAAATTTCGAAAAATAACGAAAAATCAAAAAGTGCAGGAAATCACCCAAAAATCGCACAAAACAAACAATTTTTGAAAAATTTCACATTGAAATTTTTTCGAATTTTTCAAAAAAATTTGGTTTTGTGCGCATTTCAGACAATTTCCGGCATTTTTTGATTTTTCGAAAAATTTGGAAATTTTCAATTTTTTTCAAAATTCTCCCGAGGAGATGCATGCCAGCCTCTGTGAATACCACCGCCTGTCTCAGCCATGATCAACCTCTATCTCACGATGTTGCTGATTGCCACGATGTCTGCTGCAACAGCCCCCTGCACGACTCGGTGTTGTCGACCTTGTGTCTGCCCGTCTCTGTCTCTGACTTACGTGGTGACCCACACACCTGGGCTTTTCAGAGACTGCACGTCAGACTCTGTGTGAGGCAACGACCGAGGTCGTCAAAGACACAGCACAAAGAGACAGTTTGACAGAGATCGGTTGTGCAAGATATCAGGTGGGGAGACCTGAAAATTTCGAAAAATATCGAAAAATCAAAAAGTGCAGGAAATCACCCAAAAAGCGCACAAAACAGACAATTTTTGAAAAATTTCACTTTGAAATTTTTTTCGAATTTTTCAAAAAAATTTGGTTTTGTGCGCATTTCAGACAATTTCCGGCATTTTTTGATTTTTGGAAAATATTGAAAATTTTCAATTTTTTTCAAAATTCTCCCGAGGAGATGCATGCCAGCCTCTGTGAATGCCACCGCCTGTCTCAGCCATGATCAACCTCTATCTCACGATGTTGCTGATTTCCAGGATGTCTGCTTCAACAGCCCCCTGCACGACTCGGTGTGTTGCCGACCTTGTGTCTGCCCGTCTCTGTCTCTGCCTTACGTGGTGACCCACACACCTGGTCTTTTCAGAGACTGCACGTCAGACTCTGTGTGAGCCAACGAACGAGGTCGTCAAAGACACAGCACAAAGAGACAGTTTGAAAAAGATCGGTTGTGCAAGATGTCAGGTGGAGAGACCTGAAAATTTCGAAAATTAACGAAAAATCAAAAAGTGCAGGAAATCGCCCAAAAAGCGCACAAGACAAACAATTTTTGAAAAATTTCACATTGAAATTTTTTACGAATTTTTGAAAAAAATTTGGTTTTGTGCGCATTTCAGACAATTTCCGGCATTTTTTGATTTTTCGAAAATTTTCAATTTTTTCAAAATTCTCCCGAGGAGATGCATGCCAGCCTCTGTGAATGCCACCGCCTGTCTCAGCCATCACCAACCTCTATCTCACGATGTTGCTGATTGCCACGATGTCTGCTTCAACAGGCCTCTGCACGAATCGGTGTGTTGCAGACCTTGTGTCTGCCCGTCTCTGTCTCTGCCTTACGTGGTGACTCCTACACCTGGGCTTTTCAGAGACAGCACGTCAGACTCTGTTTGAAGCAACGAACGAGGTCGTCAAAGACACAGCACAAAGAGACAGTTTGACAGAGATTTGTTGTGCAACATGTCAGGTGGGGTGATCTGAAAATTTTGAAAATTAACGAAAAATCAAAAAGTGCAGGAAATCACCCAAAAAGCGCACAAAACAAACAATTTTTGAAAAATTTCACATTGAAATTTTTTTCGAATTTTTCAAAAAAATTTGGTTTTGTGCGCATTTCAGACAATTTCCGGCATTTTTTGATTTTTCGAAAATTTTGGAAATTTTCAATTTTTTTCAAAATTCTCCCGAGGAGATGCATGCCAGCCTCTGTGAATGCCACCGCCTGTCTCAGCCATGATCAACCTCTATCTCACGATGTTGCTGATTGCCACGTTGTCTGCTTCAACAGCCCCCTGCACGACTCGGTGTGTTGCCGACCTTGTGAGTGCCTGTCTCGGTCTCTGCCTTACGTGGTGACTCCCACACCTGAGCTTTTCAGAGACTGCACGTCAGACTCTGTGTGAGGCAACGACCGAGGTCGTCAAAGACACAGCACAAAGAGACAGTTTGACAGAGATCGGTTGTGCAAGATGTCAGGTGGGGAGACCTGAAAATTTCGAAAAATATCGAAAAATCAAAAAGTGCAGGAAATCACCCAAAAAGTGCACAAAACAAACAATTCTTGAAAAAAATCACATTGAAATTTTTTTCGAATTTTTCAAAAAAATTTGGTTTTGTGCACATTTCAGACAATTTCCGGCATTTTTTGATTTTTGGAAAATTTTGAAAATTTTCAATTTTTTTCAAAATTCTTCCGAGGAGATGCATGCCAGCCTCTGTGAATGCCACCGCCTGTCTCAGCCATGATCAACCTCTATCTCATTATGTTGCTGATTGCCACGATGTCTGCTTCAACAGGCCTCTGCACGACTCGGTGTGTTGCCGACCTTGTGTCTGCCGGTCTCTGTCTCTGCCTTACGTGGTGACCCACACACCTGGGCTTTTCAGAGACTGCTCGTCAGACTCTGTGTGAGGCAACGACCGAGGTCGTCAAAGACAAAGCACAAAGAGACAGTTTGAAAGAGATCGGTTGTGCAAGATGTCAGGTGGGGAGACCTGAAAATTTCGAAAAATAACGAAAAATCAAAAAGTGCAGGAAATCACCCAAAAAGCGCACAAAACAAACAATTTTTGAAAAATTTCACATTGAAATTTTTTTCGAATTTTTCAAAAAAGTTTGGTTTTGTGCGCATTTCAGACAATTTCCGGCATTTTTTGATTTTTCGAAAAATTTGTAAATTTTCAATTTTTTTCAAAATTCTCCCGAGGAGATGCATGCCAGCCTCTGTGAATACCACCGCCTGTCTCAGCCATGATCAACCTCTATCTCACGATGTTGCTGATTGCCACGATGTCTGCTGCAACAGCCCCCTGCACGACTCGGTGTTGTCGACCTTGTGTCTGCTCGTCTCTGTCTCTGACTTACGTGGTGACCCACACACCTGGGCTTTTCAGAGACTGCACGTCAGACTCTGTGTGAGGCAACGACCGAGGTCGTCAAAGACACAGCACAAAGAGACAGTTTGACAGAGATCGGTTGTGCAAGATATCAGGTGGGGAGACCTGAAAATTTCGAAAAATATCGAAAAATCAAAAAGTGCAGGAAATCACCTCAAAGCGCACAAAACAGACAATTTTTGAAAAATTTCACTTTGAAATTTTTTTCGAATTTTTCAAAAAATTTGGTTTTGTGCGCATTTCAGACAATTTCCGGCATTTTTTGATTTTTGGAAAATTTTGAAAATTTTCAATTTTTTTCAAAATTCTCCCGAGGAGATGCATGCCAGCCTCTGTGAATGCCACCGTCTGTCTCAGCCATGATCAACCTCTATCTCACGATGTTGCTGATTTCCAGGATGTCTGCTTCAACAGCCCCGTGCACAACTCGGTGTGTTGCCGACCTTGTGTCTGCCCGTCTCTGTCTCTGCCTTACGTGGTGACTCCCACACCTGGGCTTTTCAGAGACTGCACGTCACACTCTGTTTGAAGCAACGACCGAGGTCGTCAAAGACACAGCACAAAGAGACAGTTTGACAGAGATCTGTTGTGCAAGATGTCAGGTGGGGTGACCTGAAAATTTCGAAAATTAACGAAAAATCAAAAAGTGCACAAAATCACCCAAAATGCGCACAAAACAAACAATTTTTGGAAAATTTCACATTGAAATTTTTTTCGAATTTTTAAAAAAAATTTGGTTTTGTGCGCATTTCAGACAATTTCCGGCATTTTTTGATTTTTCGAAAATTTTTGAAATTTTCAATTTTTTTCAAAATTCTCCCGAGGAGATGCATGCCAGCCTCTGTGAATGCCACCGCCTGTCTCAGCCATGATCAACCTCTATCTCACGATGTTGCTGATTTCCACGATGTCTGCTTCAACAGCCCCCTGCACGACTCGGTGTGTTGCCGACCTTGTGTCTGCCTGTCTCGGTCTCTGCCTTACGTGGTGACTCCCACACCTGGGCTTTTCAGAGACTGCACGTCAGACTCTGTTTGAAGCAACGACCGAGGTCGTCAAAGACACAGCACAAAGATACAGTTTGACAGAGATCTGTTGTGCAAGATGTCAGGTGGGGTGACCTGAAAATTTCGAAAATTAACGAAAAAACAAAAAGTGCAGGAAATCACCCAAAAAGCGCACAAAACAAACAATTTTTGAAAAATTTCACATTGAAATTTTTTTCGAATTTTTCAAAAAAATTTGGTTTTGTGCGCATTTCAGACAATTTCCGGCATTTTTTGATTTTTCGAAAATTTGGGAAATTTTCAATTTTTTTCAAAATTCTCCCGAGGAGATGCATGCCAGCCTCTGTGAATGCCAACGCCTGTCTTAGCCATGATCAACCTCTATCTCACGATGTTGCTGATTGCCACGATGTCTGCTTCAACAGCTCCCTGCACGACTCGGTGTGTTGCCGACCTTGTGTCTGCCGGTCTCTGTCTCTGCCTTACGTGGTGACCCACACACCTGGGCTTTTCAGAGACTGCTCGTCAGACTCTGTGTGAGGCAAAGACCGAGGTCGTCAAAGACAAAGCAAAATAGAGACAGTTTGAAAGAGATCGGTTGTTCAAGATGTCAGGTGGGGAGACCTGAAAATTTCGAAAAATAACGAAAAATCAAAAAGTGCAGGAAATCACCCAAAAAGCGAACAAAACAATTTTTTAAAAATTTAACATAGAAATTTTTTTCGAATTTTTCAAAAAAATTTGGTTTTGTGCGCATTTCAGACAATTTCCGGCATTTTTTGATTTTTCGAAAATTTTGAAAATTTTCAATTTTTTCAAAATTCTCCCGAGGAGATGCATGCCAGCCTCTGTGAATGCCACCGCCTGTCTCAGCCATCACCAACCTCTATCTCACGATGTTGCTGATTGCCACGATGTCTGCTTCAACAGGCCTCTGCACGACTCGATGTGTTGCCGACCTTGTGTCTGCCCGTCTCTGTCTCTGCCTTACGTGGTGACTCCTACACCTGGGCTTTTCAGAGGCAGCACGTCAGACTCTGTTTGAAGCAACGAACGAGGTCGTCAAAGACACAGCACAAAGAGACAGTTTGACAGAGATTTGTTGTGCAACATGTCAGGTGGGGTGACCTGAAAATTTCGAAAAATATCGAATAATCAAAAAGTGCAGGAAATCACCCAGAAAGCAAAAAAAAAATTTGAAAAATTTCACGTTGAAATTTTTTTTGAATTTTTCAAAACATTTTGGTTTTGTGCTCATTTCAGACAATTTCCAACATTTTTTCATTTTTCGAAAATTTTAAAAAATTTTAATTTTTAAAAAACCCTCCCGAGGAGATGCATGACAGCCTCTGTGAATGCCACCGCATGTCTCTTCCTTGAGCAGCCTCAATCTCAAGATGTTGCTGATTGCCTCGATGTCTGCTTCAACACGCCTCTACACGACTCGGTGTGTTGGCAACCTTGTGTCTGTCCGTCTCTGTCTCTGCCTTACCTGGTGACTCCCACACCTGGGCTTTTCAGAGACTGTAGGTCAGACTCTGTGTGAGGCAACGACCGAGGTCTTCAAAGACAAAGCACAAAGAGACAGTTTGACAGAGATCTGTTGTGCAAGATATCAGGTAAGGAGATTTGAAAATTTCGAAAAATATCGAAAAATCAAAAAGTGCAGAAAATCACCCAAAAACCGCACAAAACAAACAATTTTTGAAAAATTTCACATTGAAATTTTTTTCGAATTTTTCAAAAAAATTTGGTTTTGTGCGCATTTCAGACAATTTCCGGCATTTTATGATTTTTGGAAAATTTTGAAAATTTTCAATTTTTTTCAAAATTCTCCCGAGGAGATGCATGCCAGCCTCTGTGAATGCCACCGCCTTTCTCAGCCATGATCAACCTCTATCTCACGATGTTGCTGATTGCCACGATGTCTGCTTCAACAGCCCCCTGCACGACTCGGTGTGTTGCCGACCTTGTGTCTGCCCGTCTCTGTCTATGCCTTACGTGGTGACCCACACACCTGGGCTTTTCAGAGACTGCACGTCAGACTCTGTGTGAGGCAACGACCGAGGTCGTTTAAGACACAGCACAAAGAGACAGTTTGACAGAGATCGGTTGTGCAAGGTGTCAGGTGGGGAGACCTGAAAATTTCGAAAAATATCGAAAAATAAAAAAGTGCAGGAAATCACCCAAAAAGCGAACAAAACAATTTTTTAAAAATTTAACATAGAAATTTTTTTCGAATTTTTCAAAAAAATTTGGTTTTGTGCGCATTTCAGACAATTTCCGGCATTTTTTGATTTTTCGAAAAATTTGAAAACTTTCATTTTTTTTCAAAATTTTCCCCAGGAGATGCATGCCAGCCTCTGTGAATGCCACCGCCTGACTTAGCCATGATCAACCTCTATCTCACGATGTTGCTGATTGCCACGATGTCTGCTTCAACAGGCCACTGCACGACTCGGTGTGTTGCCGACATTGTGTCTGCCTGTCTCTGCCTCTGCCTTACGTGGTGACTCCCACACCTGAGCTTTTCAGAGACTGCACGTCAGACTGTGTGAGGCAACGACCGAGGTCGTCAAAGATACAGCACAAAGAGACAGTTTGACAGATATCGGTTGTGCAAGATGTCAGGTGGGGAGAACTGAAAATTTCGAAAAATATCGTAAAATCAAAAAGTGCAGGAAATCACCCAAAAAGCGCACAACACAAACAATTTTTGAAAAATTTCACATTGAAATTTTTTCCGAATTTTTCAAAAAAATTTGGTTTTGTGCGCATTTCAGACAATTTCCGGCATTTTTTGATTTTTCGAAAATTTTGAAAATTTTCAATTTTTTTCAAAATTCTCCAGAGGAGATGCATGCCAGCCTCTGTGAATGCCACCGCCTGTCTCAGCCATGATCAACCTCTATCTCACGATGTTGCTGATTGCCAAGATGTCTGCTTCAACAGCCCCCTGCACGACTCGGTGTGTTGCCGACCTTGTGTCTGCCGGTCTCTGTCTCTGCCTTACGTGGTGACTCCCACACCTGGGCTTTTCAGAGACTGCACGTCAGACCCTGTTTGAAGCAACGACCGAGGTCGTCAAAGACACAGCACAAAGAGACAGTTTGACAGAGATCTGTTGTGCAAGATGTCAGGTGAGGTGACCTGAAAATTTCGAAAAATATCGAAAAAACAAAAAGTGCAGGAAATCACCCAAAATGCGCACAAAACAAACAATTTTTGAAAAATTTCACATTGAAATTTTTTTCGAATTTTTCAAAAAAATTTGGTTTTGTGCGCATTTCAGACAATTTCCGGCATTTTTTGATTTTTCGAAAATTTTGAAAATTTTCATTTTTTTTCAAATTTCTCTCGAGGAGATGCATGCCAGCCTCTGTGAATGACACCGCCTGTCTCAGCCATGATCAACCTCTATCTCACGCTGTTCCTGATTGCCTCGATGTCTGCTTCAACAAGCCGCTGCACGACTCGGTGACTTGCCTACCGTGTCTTTCCGTCTCGGTCTCTGCCTTTCGTGGTGACTCCCACACCTGGGCTTTTCAGAGACTGCTTATCAGACTCCGTTTGAGGCAACGACAGAGGTCTTCAAAGACACAGCACAAAGAGACAGTTTGACAGAGATCGGTTCTGCAAGATATCAGGTGGGGAGACCTGAAAATTTCGAAAAATATCGAAAAATCAAAAAGTGCAGGAAATCACCCAAAAAGCGCACAAAACAAACAATTTTTGAAAAATTTCGCATCGAAATTTTTTTCGAATTTTTCAATAAATTTTGGTTTTGTGCGCATTTCAGACAATTTCCAGCATTTTTTGATTTTTCGAAAATTTTGAATATTTTCAATTTTTTTCAAAACTCTTCCGAGGAGATGCATGCCAACCTCTGGGAATGGCACCGCCTGTCTCTGCCTTGATCAGCCTCTATCTCATGCTGTTGCTGATTGCCTGGATGTCTGCTTCAGGAGGCCTCTGCACGTCTCGGTGTGTTGTCGACCGTGTGTCTGCCCGTCTCGGCCGCTGCCTTTCTTGGTGACTCCCACACCTGGGCTTTTCAGAGACTGCACGTCAGACTCTGTGTGAGGCAATGACCGAGGTCGTCAAAGACTCAGCACAAAGAGGCAGTTTATCAGAGTCTGAATTGTCGAGGCTCCAGCCACAACGGACCCCTGTTAGCGTTAGCAAAATTTCCGTTGTTAGTTATAAGGCTGTATTTACTACTTCCTGCAATTCATTCCGTACACAGGAATGGTGTTACCTAGCAAGGGACGATGTCTTGCGCTTGCGCAGAACTCTGCCCTTCGATTGTCTTTTTGTTGGTTAGTTGGTTGGTGCCTATTGGCATATTCATCGCCCTGTTAACGGAGTCAGTATGACCTCTGAAACGTTAGTGAACATCGACCAGACTACACAACGCAACAACCCACAAGAAAGAAATTTTCATACTCTGATGAAGCAGGCAGTATGACCTCTGAAACGTTGGTAAACATCGATCAGACTACACAGCCCAACAACCCAGAAGACAGAAATCCTCATACTCTGATGACGGAGGCACTATGATCTCTGAAACGTTAGTGAACGTCGACCAGACTACACAACGCAACAACCCAGAAGACAGAAATCTTCATACTCTGATGAAGGAGACAGTATGACCTCTGAAACGTTGGTAAACATCGACCAGACTACACAGCACAACAACCCAGAAGATAGAAATCTTCATACTCTGATGACGGAGTCAGTATGACCTCTGAAACGTTCGTTAACACCGACCAGACTACACAGCGCAACAACCCAGAAGACAGAAATCTTCATACTCTGATGAAGGAGGCAGTATGACCTCTGAAACTTTGGTAAACATCGACCAGACTACACAGCGCGACAACCCAGAAGACAGAAATCTTCATACTCTGATGACGGAGGCAGTATGACCTCTGAAACTTTGGTAAACATCGACCAGACTACACAACGCAACAACCCAGAAGACAGAAATCTTCATACTCTGATGAAGGAGGCAGTATGACCTCTGAAACTTTGGTAAACATCTACCAGACTACACAACGCAATAACCCAGAAGACAGAAATCTTCATACTCTGATGACGGAGGCAGTATGACCTCTGAAACGTTGGTAAACATCGACCAGACTACACAGCGCAAAAACCCAGAAGACAGAAATCTTCATACTCTGATGACGGAGGCAGTATGACCTCTGAAACTTTGGTAAACTTCTACCAGACTACACAGCGCAACAACGCAGAAGACAGAAATCTTCATACTCTGATGACGGAGGCAGTATGACCTCTGAAACGTTGGTAAACATCGACCAGACTACACAGCGCAACAACCCAGAAGACAGAAATATTCATACTCTGATGACGGAGGCAGTATGACCTCTGAAACTTGGTAATCTTCTACCAGACTACACAGCGCAACAACCCAGAAGACAAAAATCTTCATACTCTCATGACGGAGGCAGTATGACCTCTGAAACGTTGGTAAACATCGACCAGACTACACAGCGCAACAACCCAGAAGACAGAAATCTTCATACTCTGATGACAGAGGCAGTATGACCTCTGAAACGTTGGTAAACATCGACCAGACTACACAGCGCAACAACCCAGAAGACAGAAATCTTCATACTCATCGCCCTGATGATGGAGGCAGTATGACCTCTGAAACGTTGGTTAACATTGACCAGACTACACAGCGCAACAACCCAGAAGACAGAAATCTTCATACTCTGATGACGGAGGCAGTATGACCTCTGAAACTTTGGTAAACATCTACTAGACTACACAGCGCAACAACCCAGAAGACAGAAATTTTCATACTCATCGCCCTGATGATGGAGGCAGTATGACCTCTGAAACGTTGGTTAACATTGACCAGACTACACAGCGCAACAACCCAGAAGACAGAAATCTTCATACTCTGATGACGGAGGCAGTATGACCTCTGAAACTTTGGTAAACATCTACTAGACTACACAGCGCAACAACCCAGAAGACAGAAATTTTCATACTCATCTCCCTGATGATGGAGGCAGTATGACCTCTGAAACGTTGGTTAACATTGACCAGACTACTCAGCGCAACAACCCAGAAGACAGAAATCTTCATACTCTGATGACGGAGGCAGTATGACCTCTGAAACTTTGGTAAACATCTACTAGACTACACAGCGCAACAACCCAGAAGACAGAAATTTTCGAGACAGAATTAGTCTCTGATTCATTGTTTATTTTGCTAAGTTAATACGGCTGAATATCTGATTGGGTTTTTGGTTTCCTGAATGTTCTGAAGGTGTTGCAGTTGCTACTGTAACCCTGTGAATTCTTGTACATTAACAATTGTACATATTGTAATTATTGTATTACTTTGAGCTTAATTTTTCACTAATGTAAAATACCAATATTAAATCTGGTAGCCTAACAACTTCCCACAGAAAGTATATAAAAAATCTACCTATAACTAAGCGGTATATATCTAATATAAAATTAATAACGCAGACCCATCTTTGTGACGGGTTGATATTCGTACAAGAAATCCTTCGAAATATCTAAAGATATCGAGTAACCTCCCAAGTGTGAGGAGACCAAGAACTGTAGATCCACAGATAATATTATTTCTTAAAATCAACTAAAATAGATTACATGAAGCCTTTAATAATTATGATAGCTAACACTTTCAAACCCGATTTCGATTAGTTAAACGTCTATTTAACTTTAATTCGACTACAGATATGGTTCCTGCAGGTAATTTTCTAGACAGCGCAACCGTGAAGCACGTACACGCGTTAGGGTCGTCCACCCAACTTAGCTGGGGAAAAGACTTTTCCGCCACTGTGCGCGCACACATGGCACTCACTGTAATTTTAACTCCGCCAAATTTCATAATTGCTTACAAAGGATCTGTGTGTTGCTTTACGTTAAAATTGTTAATGGGGATGAGAGTAGGAATTGTCAGGTATTTAGGGCTCGGTCTCAAATTTTATCCAGACACTACTGTAATGTGAGAAGCCTTTCGGCCGGGATAACTTATAATGGGACGATGTAAAAGTATAAACACTCGCTCTTTTGCATGCACGCCACTGACCAATGTAGCCTAATGCGCTGCAACCCGTGTTACCATTTACCTGCAGCTTCAAGTCCCATGAGTATTCTACCTCCATCCAGACAACCCCCAAAGGCAGACATGCCTCTGTGAAGAGAAAATTATAATTTTGAATTACCACTGAGTAGAGACTGTGACCTGAATTGCTATGCTCATGAGTTCTTGTCTTAGAAACTTATCCTTCGAGGTGTGTGTCTCAACATCTTTTATTATATTTGCGTCGGAGAGTTATGTTGTAAAGGGGGTGTTAAATTCACTTGTGTTAGACATTGAAGCTTATAAAATGTGTGTCTTAATATGATTTTTTGTTTTTATACCAACACATTTAAGAATTTACTTCGTATTTGTATTTTGAAGTTGGTTGAAATGCAACAGCCCTCAGATGGAACCTGTGCTGATCCAGTTGAACCCAGGACTTATGTATAATCCAGTGTTGTATAATCTTTCCATCTATGCCGTGGGATTTCAGGTGGTCTCTTCTATTTGGAATTTTTTAATACAATTTTGTATAAATTTCCAGTGCACCCATTTGTGCTGCAAGCTTGGCCCAATATTCATATTTATCGATAACCCTAACAGTATTTAGTCAAAATACAAGTCATGGTTATCCTCATTTATTGATTTCAAATATCACAAATCACATTTCTGGAAAATTAATACATTTACTGCTGACGTTAAGAATGCATGGAGTTGTTCCTCCAATCCATCGTACGTCTTCACTTTTTGATGTTTAATTAAGTAAGAAATTTGTTGTTATGTTCACTTTTGTGTAATGATATGGGATTAGAAGCGTTCTTAAAGAACAAATCTGAACAGATTTTGGACCTTGAGTTAATGCTGTAGCGGAGAAGATTAATTGGCAAAAACACAAATTTTCTTAGCAGGAATAAGTGTCGTATAAACATTACTTAACTTTATAATCCTTCTGGAGAAAATAATAGTCGCATGGCTAGTACAGAATTTTTACCGAATTTTTTGGAGCTCAAACTTTTATTACGTCGTTCGTAAAACCGAGTCACTTAATCCTATCCAGAGCCAATTAAAACCAATCTATATCTTTCAGTCATAACTCTTTGAAATTCAACTATAATTCAGTATTTATTTAAACATTTACAATATCATTAATTGCACGATAAGACAAACTACTGAAACAAGATTAACTAATAGACGCTGAGAATTACATTTCACGCTTCATATAACTTAAATATATGCTGGTAATTGTGTTTAAATTAAACTAATTTCAAATTGCACATCTCAAGATATCACTCCATCTCGCATTAGTTTCATTGGATGCTGTGAAATAAAAGCATCTGATACAACTCCACGTATAAACGCTGTTGCATGCAGGTCTCATGTATAAAGCTGTGCTCCTCACATTATTTTCTCTGTTCGTCTCATGAACTGAGGATTTTGCATTGAGGTGGGTTAATAAAATGAGCTGAATAGGAAAGGGCTGGTTGCCTGAATGGGAGGGGCTTTTTAATTAATTTTAATTAGCGCGTAACTCCCCCTACCATCATCGACGTCTCTACACCCCCACACAGTGCTGCCATCGCACGATGAATCTTCAACCTAAGGTTTATATATTCTA
The DNA here is from genome assembly GCF_977971745.1 of Zootermopsis nevadensis. Taxonomy (NCBI): domain Eukaryota; kingdom Metazoa; phylum Arthropoda; class Insecta; order Blattodea; family Termopsidae; genus Zootermopsis; species Zootermopsis nevadensis. Next base: position 3,671,507 of record NW_028259153.1, on the reverse strand, counting down.
CAAAAAGTATGTCTACTAAGCCTATTCTGTATTCCTTCCTTCCTTCCTTCTCTATACGCTCCATACGCGGCGTGTGTCTTATACCCATTAGTCTTGGCTGTGATTCAACATCAATAACGAATATCGTTACCGCCATTGGTAAAACAGTGGGCTGAGATTGAGCATTCCGTGCCCACATTTTATAATGTACTCAGTAATAACTGAAGGAAGCCACGGTGGTCTAGCGGTTAGAACGCTGGCCTTGTAATCCTGGGGGTCTCAGGTTCGATTCCCGGCGGTGCCCGAATTTATAACTTGTGTTGGGCAAGGCCGTGGTCTAGGCAACACGGAGTTTTCCTCCGGTTTCTCCGTGGCATCCCAACAATTACTCCATTCACACACAGAAGAAGGCAATGGCAAACCACTTCTGGATCATCTGCCAAGAACGGATATGAAGAGGTCTCAGTCCGAGAAAAGGATGGAAGGATCCTGTTCATATGGACCTGTCGTCAGACAGAACACTAAATAATAATAAGATGAGGTGGTCTAGCGGTTAGAACGCTGGCCTTGTAATCCTAGGGTCTCGGGTTCGATTCCCGGCGGTGCCCGAATTTATAACTTGTGTTGGGTAAGGCCGTGGTCTAGGCAACACGGAGTTTTCCTCCGTGGCATCCCAACAATTACTCCATTCACACACAGAAGAAGGCAATGGCAAACCACTTCTGGATCATCTGCCAAGAACGTATATGAACAGGCCCCAGTCCGAGAAAAGGATGGAAGGATCCTGTTCATATGTATCTGTCGTCAAGACAGAACACTAAATAAAAATAAAATAATAGCTGCAGGATACGGATTTAGGACTACAGGGTGTGTAAAATAAAATTCATTATATAACGGCCACAAAAATAATTTAATACAGTATTGCTGTTAAACGTCACTGTACTTCGTGCTCAAATGTAATTTACTGTGAAACAACTTGACTGGGATCGAAATCTGAACCCTATACGGCGAAATCATGTGGCCGACACGAGACAGATTCACTCCATTGTTTGAGTGCAGTCGAGTGCTCAGGCATGCACTGGAATTAGTGCTAACTAAGGAGTAGTTGTCGTCGAAGTTATGTGCGATCTAGGACATTCAGGTCTCAGGTAGAAGACGACGAGCCGATATCTGGGCCTAAACTATCGGGGAAATCGGATTTAATGAAACATCCCGTGTTAAACAGTTTAATTCGTTTAGATGTTTTCCTTGTTTGTTATTATGATGATACTAAAACACGTAGTTCAGTAGTTAATCCTGACGTATTTTCTTATCAGACTATATAATTAAAAAAAAGATCTGTAAAGTTGATAATCTTCCTTCCCCTATGAGAAAATTATTTGTTTATTTTATTATTGGAGAGTATACGTCTGGTGTGTTCACCAGCTATTGAACGTAGCTACATACAGCTAATGCTTTCAATCAGCCTAAGAAACGTACGTAAAGCTACGTTATGGGTGGCTCAACACTTTTGAGGTTTTAATTACAATTGAAAAGTTCAAAAAACATGAATCACCAGGTAGAAATAAAATTTCCGCGGAATTTTTCCAAGTTGGAGTTTACACATTGCGTTCTGAGAGGTTAAGAAGAATAATTTCCAAAGTAATGGCAGGAATCTAATATTGTGCCTATTTATAACAAAGGTAATTAAACTGATTGAAGTAATTATCGAGAAATATCACTATTATCAATTCCATACAACATTCTTCTATCAAGTTTAACTCAGCATCGCAGATTATCAGCTTGGATTTCGACAAAATCAATAGACTAATGACCAGTTGTGGTGTATTTGTCAGATAGGACAACTGGGTAAAATTTTGAAGTACGAGAGAAACGTACATCAGCTGTGTATTCGCTTGTAGAACACCTGCGGTTTAGGTAGGAGACAAACATTAAACTACATGCTAAGTGAATTTGATACATTCACGAAACTATTTAGTCTAGTTAAAATGTGATTAATTAAAACCCCTAATGTAGTACTTAATACTGATATTTATCTTATGAATTTCCTATTAAAAATTGTCTTGAAAAAGAAGATTATTTATCACCATTGATTATCAATTTGACTTTAAAATACGCCTTTAGGAGGTCCGAGAAACAATGAACTGAATGGGACATATCAGATTCTGGTTTATGCTGATAAATTTTATTTATGAAGAGAAAACATAAGTACCAAGTTTTAAGATCAATTAGATGAAAATTATAAAGTTGCTCTAGTATTAAACGCAGAGAAGTTACGTGTTTATGACTTGTCGCCAGATTAAAAGGAAACATCATTATACTATTTTCAGGTAGCTAATAAATTCTGTGGGTAAGGTCAAATATTTGAGAACGACGTTAATAAAAATGAAATGCATTCACTAGGAATTCGTCGAATGTTTGCTTCTATGTAGTTCAAAATACTTTCTTTCCTTCTGTAATCTAAAGAACGCAGATATTAAAATATGTGGAAATGTAATTCATCCGGTTGTTTTCAGTTGGAATGAAACCTGGTCTTTCACACACAGAACACAGATTTAGGATGCTTGTGAAAATATTTTGATCTAAGTGGGTTGAAGTGACGGGAGACTGGAGGGAAATGTAATGAGAGCTCTGTCATCTGTATACTTCCGTAAATATAAGTGGTGTAATAAAATTAAGGGGCCAAACGGGAATATAATATTAAAATGGATATTAAGAAAACGGGATTTTGAGTGTGGAATTTTGTTTATTTAACTCAGAACGACTAGCTGAGTGCACTATTGGCTTTCAATAACTTCGATAAACAAAGTTAGGTAGACCACAAGAATTACATAACTCACTTAGTACAAAGATAAACTTCTTAATAATGACCTGATACTTAAAATACCTGCATTTCGTAACATTTGAAACATGTCATATGATAATGCTTAATTGTTATGGATTAAGTATCTTTAAATATTAATGCTGCATTCTTCCCCTTTTCATAATGTGGGTTTTTCTTATGTATTCATATTTTATTACGCGTATTTACTTGTCGACTACTTATAATTCATTTCTGTGAAAAGTCAATGGTTTGATTGTTCAATATCGGTCTTTAATATTTCTACCATCTACAAAATTGTATTTCTCATAATTTTCGTCTTTAATTTAAATCATAATCTTGCTTCTTCATTTTGAATTTTGTCTTTCTGAGCAAATTATATTCGCCCCCTTCTCTTTCCCCGTTCATTCATTCCCTCGTCTTTATATCTTCTTCTTGTAACTTTCTTATCTTATAATGTCTCCTCTTATAGTCATCACCATATTTGATTAGTTTATTCGTCCCAGTTAATCACGTTCTGGTACCCGTTACAGTTATTAATCCGTCATGACTTCCCTTCCATTATATAACTTTCCTTAAATCTCGACCTACAATGTATTCTTTTTTTGATTTTCCAAGTTTTGTCTCCAAACTTCTAATTTAGACACAGCTACATACTTGCTTAATCACGGCCAGGGATGGGAATCTTTTATGGAAATATTTAATACTTGTGAACGATTCGGCTACATTTAAAGAAGGAACATCCACACGTACACAGGAATCACATAAATTTGTGTAGTATTAAACTACCTCTATCTCTTTCATTTTCTGGAGGTCGCGGATTTAAATTCTGTGCCAGAGACTACTTATCCGGAGTCAGTATTTTTCTGTATTTTCAGTCAGATGCCGCAATAGAATCTTAAATTATGTCACGATCTCAATCTTTCGTAACTCTTGAAATTAGTTATTCGTTAATGATCTTTTCATTAGGCGGTCTTTAGAGTCACCGGCTTCGAAAAAAGTACACAAAAATATGTGTCCATAAATTTTATGCCTTAAAACGTGTACTATTTATGCAAGAGATTTTGCCTAGAAGGAATGAGTAAAATCACGAAATATTTATGACGAAATGGCTAATATATATGAAATATCCATAATAAAAACCAAATATGATGTCACTAAGTTAATCAGCTCGTCTTCTTTAAAAAGAATGAGAGTAAAACCACATAATAGAATCATAAAAGAAAGCAAGAAAATTAGGAAAATTTAAATGACGTAGTTATTACATCTGACGTTATCATATTGAAGATAACAATAATATTGTTGGTAATTATGGCAATGATTCAGAAAGATGGAACTGACAACGTAGGTCATTATATTCTTAAAATATAAATAATATAATTATTATTTATTCTGACACCCTTCTTCTCGTATTGTAATTTCATTGTTTGTTGAATTATGAAATGAAACCATCTTGTACCATTTCAGCCGTCACATGCACGTGCGACGACATTATAATTACCGGTACAGATCACGAATTAATTGGAGATCGGTTTGTGATGCTGTGCCGACAAAATGAATAGACCGGCGCTTAACTGTACGTTGTTTGAAAGTAGTATCAACACGAGGATGAACGTGATTGTCGAGCGAAACAGAGTTAATGATAAACAAATAACTCATCAACCAAATGCTGAATATTGCTGTTTGTTGTACACCGCGTTATATTTTTAGAGAAAAACAAAGAGTAACATTGCCTGCTGTTGTGTAACAAACAAGTGTCCTCCTTCCCCGCTGGGTTCAGACAGAATTTTCCATTTTTGTCCTAAACATTTCGAAATTAGAAAATTTTATAACATGAGCTTGCTGAAATGATCAAATTCACATCACATGAGACGGAGTGATACTCAGTGAGGAGACTAAATTATGAAAACAAATGAGGAGCGTTTTCGAGTTATTTGTTGACTCAATCAGAACAAATGACCAATCAACTTAAGACGTGATTATAACCAATTACCGAAACGTCGTGTCATAAATTGTATATATATAAAGTCGCAGTCGAATGGACAATTTTATACAAGGGAAATCCCAGATTTAAGTCTCAAACGTAAATAGTTCTCTTGACTTTTTTTAAAGGTTTCCTCAACAAATGCTTGGGCACTAACTTAATATAGAACACTGACGTTTGCTTTCACATCCTTTCCAAATCATTCATCATAATTAGTCTATCATTCTACACTACATGAAATATGAATTTTGAGAGGAGTTGTTAGCCATGGAATCAGTTAATAGACCTCGGGTAATGGGCACTGTCAAAAATATTATTTTCCGAAATGTTTCAGCCAATTTCAGAAATTTTCTTTAAAGCATTTCTATGTGAAGTGTTGAAGTCATTATTTCTCAATGCACAGTTGCATTTTCGAAATACAACTTTTCTTCAGGCAGGTTGAGCCTAATCGTAGTGGTTTAAATCCAGACTGAGCCCCCAGTAATTCAACACAACGCACTGAGTAGAGGCCTTTATTTTGTTAATTTCAAGAAAATTAACATTTGTCAACAGTTGTGTGACAGATAACTCGCGTGGTAATGAAACACGATCCCCTTGGTCAAAACTTCAGATCTCGTTGCCTTTCATTTGAAGGGCCATATTTTGAAACACACTTAATAACGTCCATCTGAAATGAAGTAGATATGCTTTGTTTATTCCACTTACAAACGAAATCGAAATCAGTGTACGATGTATGGTGTTTAATTCACAGCATACAAACACCCTTCCAGTTCATATTAACAAATGACGTAGGAGAGCGTATTTACAACCTTACGCTCTGTGGCATTGTCAATGAGTTTGATTTGCTTAACAGTAATTAGGCTTGCCGCAAACCACATGAATGCGGAGCAGTTAAATTGGTTGGTAGGTAAAGCTTCCATTTCATAAAGTATCATAGAGATTCAGATGTGTCATGGTTTAGGTATCGCGAGGGCTCTAGGGAAAAACTGATTGCATTCAAACAGACCACATTGAACCATAAATGTGTTAAAGTTATTCAGAGATATTCCCAAAAATTTGTGGTTTTAAAGTGCATAAGCTTAGATATTAGTATAGCATAATTAACTCTTTGGAGACGTCGATAGTCATGAAGTGTATCTCTTTTATAAAGCTCGAAACTTAATTATTGCGTTATCAGTAGTACTGCTGGTTCAAACCTCAGTCGTTTCAGTCCACATGCCGAGATACTATTTTCTTAACAGCAACTTTAATATTATCGTGTCATCTGCGTATAAGTCTCCTATGCAATATCTTAGAATCATGACTTACGATTAAGATTTTTAGTAATTTGTCATGTCTCCCACACGTGCTACACATCCTGTCCATCTCATACTCAATAACTTTGGGACTCTATATTCGTCTAAGAGTAGCCAACAGATAATTTCGGGGAGGCCATCGTTGAAAGAGTAAAATTCAGCGTGGCCCAGATCCTCACTGTAGGATAATGATGATAATAACATCGCCATGTGTGTGTTTTCTGTTTCTTACAAACTCGCAGCTCATCAATACTCGATCCTGGAATCATGTCCATTCCGGGCTTCCTTGTTACACCATGAAGTCTCGCTGGTATTTGTAAAAGTTTCGGCTGCTCTTAGGTGAACAAGTGGAATTTGAGGCAATACGTTTCTCTGAGTAGTTGGTAATGACCTACAAGAGCAAACGGGTCACAGCCCACATAATTACTACTGACATCTGCCGAGGAAACCGCTCAGACTTCAGGTGACACGCTGTAGATGATACATTTCAGCAACAAAATTTTGAATTTGTTGGTATGTGATCATCTTTATGTCAATTTTTATTTCTGATGTTAACGCAAAACCATTTTAATTATTCCTCACGTACATAGCCCCGTCCGAGTTTTTGTCATTCCTGATGACTAAATTCCAAATACCATATATAAAATAATTTACGAGGCTAAAAATCTTACTTTTAATTACTTCAGAAGAAATTATTAGAAGTAATAAATATTTATGTGCTTGAAAGGAACATGGCGTGTTGTTTCATGTTTGTTACAGTACTTCTCTAACACGGTTTTGAACGGAACTATTACATTATGGAAGGAAACTGTAAATGGCGAAAGGAAGCGAGGAAATACAAGAAGGTTAACAGTATTCTGAAATTCCTCCGGGCACAGTCGTGTTTTAGTAAAAGCGGCAAAGTCACGTACTTATTTCATGGCCACTTATCGATAATGCAAAAAGTGTTGGAGTTAGACGTTCTAAAGGAACCTCTTACTTTTATCATTAACCCAAAACCTTACATTCCCATCCGTTCTCACTCTCTACAACCGAATCCCCGGTTCGCTCTTTTATTTCACCGCTTCAAATTGTTAAATTCCACATCTGCTCTACGTTTTCTTTCAGTATGCTACAACAGGGATGTCCAAATTCGTCAAAAACAGCAACAAATTGTTACTAGAAAAACATGCGGAGATATATAAATAATTTATTCTGATGTAAGTGGGAGACCTGGCGTAGAATTAGCATGTATGAAAACAAAACAAAAAACAGCAGTACAATAATAACTGTGAGTTTTTAGAAATAGAATAGACAATAACAATGAAACTTCAATAAACAAAAATTTAAGGGCCTAATAAACAAGAACACATTGTGGAGAACTGTGTTCAATAAGAAAGATTGTATAACCAATTGAACGGTTTATGCATAATAATTCTACCGTAGCGATTATTCGATTTTGTGGTAAAGAGATTTCTCGCCGTACACAAACGTTTATTGCCCTGTTTTGTAGATCTTGTCACTGGTCCATGTCCTGAGCCACTTTTACTCATTTCCAACCCACTTTATTTAAATACATACTCGATTTATTTAATTTATTTATTTATTGTTCTGTCTGACGACAGGTCCATATGAACAGGATCCTTCCATCCTTTTCTCGGACTGGGACCTGTTCATATACGTTCTTGGCAGATGATCCAGAAGTGGTTTGCCATTGCCTTCTTCTGTGTGTGAATGGAGTAATTGTTGGGATGCCACGGAGGAAAACTCCGTGTTGCCTAGACCACGGCCTTGCCCAACACAAGTTATAAATTCGGGCACCGCCGGGAATCGAACCCGAGACCCCAGGATTACAAAGCCAGCTTTCTAACCGATAGACTATTTATTTATTTAGTGTTCTGTCTGAGGACAGGTCCATATGAACAGGATCCTTCCATCCTTTTCTCGGACTGGGACCTGCTCATATACGTTCTTGGCAGATGACCCAGAAGTGGTTTGCCTTTGCCTTCTTCTGTGTGTGAATGGAGTAATTGTTGGGATGCCACGGAGAAACCGGGGAAGCCCCCGGAGGAAACCTCCGTGTTGCCTAGACCACGGCCTTGCCCAACACAAGTTATAAATTCGGGCACCGCCGGGAATCGAACCCGAAACCCCAGGATTACACACACTCGATTATTAAATTTTAAGTCGCGGTTAGGGCTTCGATTTCCCTCGGTTCTTATAATGTTTTTTAATTTATTATTTGTTTCCTGTTCCATATGATAAAACAACAATGTCTGGATTCGAATATAATTTTTAAAACTTTACAATGTCAGTTTTTAACAAATTTCTTCTTACTTTCCGTCAGTTATTTACATTTTTCTCAGATATTTTAATTATTCAACGAATTAAATATATTCGACTACAAATTACATGCATGCATTCAATACACAATATAGCACTAGGTAAGATTCTGCAAGAAAGAATGCAGAAACCACGTCACATGCCAGCTTAATATAAATCAGTTTCTCAGTAAGTCAGTAAAAGCTTTTAAAACTTCAAGAGCATCTGTCCCCATCGTTAACGTGCTTCACAGGCTACATCTGGTATCCAAGAAACAAACGCAGTTAAAAGTGATATAGCGATATGCATACCAGCAAAGTATTTTTAAAACTAAACAAGTGAAACCCACCCACCCAAAGTTGAATTAAGAACTTTGTTAATACTTTCACTTGTGGTCTTCTGGGTGGGCCTGACCGACCACACGTTCAATAAATACCACAAAGTGTCTAAACGGGTTCATAATTTTTAAAATACTTCTGAAGTGAAACAAGCCATGAGGTTTAATCAGTAAGAGTTAGAAAAGAAGGAAAATTACTTACGCTTATAAGTAACTAACTAGATGGCTTAGGGAACACGAAGATTCAACAACAAATTAACCCTCAAATGGTTCCTGTTATTGACCAGCAAAATCCAATCGCCTTCAACTTCCATCTCCCAAAGATCTCGCTTAATATTATCCTCCCATTTATATATATATATATATATATATATATATATATATATATATATATATACAACAAACACATTCGTAATTTTTTAAAATAAAATAATGTGTCTCATATACCAGATTAAAATAAAATATCAGTATAGAGTGGCAACTAGCCTATCTAATATAATACATTCTTTTTTAAAAATACTGTGATTTAATTCAAATTTGTAAAGGGAATAAAATATATTTTATAACCAGCGCTTGGGGCTGGCGACTGCTCTGTGCGGTACGTGAGAACAAGACTGCTATAAGGTTTGATTTCAGGTTGCCACGGCAACGACTATATAGATGGCTGTATTCAGAGATTTTGCGCTCTGGAGTCTGTTATATATTGACTGACGTTTCAGAGGCCAATACTGCTTACATCGTGAGAGTGGTCACTAAGCCGGCCAGTGTATACTAGACTGCACGATGCAACATTCCTGAAGAAAGACACTTTTAGGAGTTCTGTAACTCAATAGAGAAAAGTAAGGTGTAGCATGTCGAAATACTTTTAGGTTTTCTGTCATTCCTAGCTCACAGTGAGAAAACGTAGGCTGTATACTTACCACAGTTAAAATAGTGGGATAAATGTGCGATTATTCATCGCGTCGCACCAGATAAATTATCGAGTCTTAATTAACGACACAGTTTTAAGTACAGGGTTATTCATAATTCCCTGTCACATTACAAAAATTCGCTAGACTTGAATGGTTCAATGGATGGTAACATAGGACACGCCGATAGAAAGAGAAACTCTCCAAGTTTATTTTACGTTCCTCATAAATGTTCTATGTGTCCTCCCTTTGTGACGCTGCAGACGTCAAGCCGATAACCCATTTTCGCCCATACTCGCTGCAACATGTCACGATCGATTTGTGAGATGGCAGCGATGATTTGTCTCCGCAGCTCAGGCAGATTCCTTGGCCGAGACGGTACAAAGACCTGGTCCTTAACGTACCCCCGTAAGACAAAGTCACATGACGTCAGGTCCGGTGATCGGGGTGGCCAACGAGGCAGCGCATGGTCATAGAGAATTTATGAGATATGTAAAATAAACTTTGAGAGTTTCTCGTTCTATCGGCATGTCGCGTGTTACCATCCTTTGCACCATTCAAGTCTGGCGACTTTTTGTATTGTGCCAGGGAATTATGAATCACCCTGTAGATAAGGATACGAGAAGACACGCTCTTGGCCTCATTTAAGGTTTAGCCTGGGGAGAACGTGGATCTACTCAAAAGGAGCACAGAAGAGACCGTGGTCCCGCGGGGATTCGAAGTAAGAGACTGGTCGCGGTACAGAGGACTAAACTATATAAAATTAAAGAGGGTTGGTTTATCCTAAAGCAGAATAAGAATATAATTCAACGTACATAATAGTGCAAGATAATTACAGGCGTGTATAGAAGTAATAAGTTCCACCCTGGACAACATATCCCTGGATTATAACTGTCAGAATTTTCTAATTCATACAACACAGTCGCTAGGAAAACTTTGCGACCCTATAAAAATGTGTGAATGTGATTTCAGATTTTATTAATGGCCTTAAACTACGTGACTGACAGTTGCTAACCAGATCGTAACAATACAGCACTTCGACGTATATCGGATTGCGTATTTATGTGTTAAACCATAAGGAAAAGTATAGAAATTATGGGCTAGAATTCTCTAAAATCTAGTAAAACCTTGCATTCGGCCGGGATGGGGTTGTAGTTTGGTTCTCGAGCGAGGGCGGGCGGTTTTGGAGTTTGGTATGGGGCAAATTCAGAAATCGATGTGTTCTGCGCACTCTGAAACTAGCGAAAGAGCCGTGTTTCCTCTGTCTCTGTCTATCTGTCTCCCAACCTCTACAAATTATCGGCTCTTCTTTTCGCACTGTTTCTCGTTTCCTCTTGTACCCAGCTCTCTCTCTGTCTCCCTCTCTCCTTCCTGGTTTCAGCTCTCAACGTGATCGCCAGAGCGCAGATGTGAAAATTTGTGTGAGACCGGGACCCGACGAGGCTCGATGTTTCCAACTTCGGGCTTCTCGGGTGTCGATGCTGGGAGTAGCTGAGTCCGTCCGGCGTTAACAGTACTCTCAGTCGTGTGAAGACGGGCTTGCTAGGCGCCACAGCGTCGTCGCTTTGCGAAACTTACTCTCCCTTCGAGCGTTACAACGGCGTTGTTCATGTCACTGTGACTATCGACTAGTGATCGTTATACTATCGACTAATATCGTGTGTGAGTGTTTTTAATATGTTTCGAAAAGGCCGTGTGATGTATTACTTTTTTCGAACGGGTTTGAGTATTTCACGTTAATAAAACCAAGAGTAAGCTCTTTTCATATAAGACAGACAAGTAGGTTAACCTTCTGCGCTCAGGCGTCCTGACATTTTTTTTTAACATTTTCGCCTAGAAGAATCGACGATTGTGTTACAAGGGACTGGATCAGTAAAGGTTAGTTTCCACTGAAAATAATCATACAGAAATAAGTTTGGAGTGAATTTTTTTTTTAAATATTTCGATTGTTTTATTACTTAAGTATGAAAGGAAATTCCAAATATGGTCTCCATTACACTTAATATTTTTCCTTTAGGACCCCTCCCTACACGAATAACTATACAGATTCAGGGATATAAATTACAAGATTTAATACCTCAAACTCTTGTTTGCATTTTGTATTCGTTTGAAATGTCCTGTTATATTCTTTACATACCGCTGATTTGCCATTAATATCCTGCGCATTTGAAATATGCTGCATCATTTCTGTAGTCTTTTTGATATAAAAATTTCATAATATTCTTTTTCACTGTAACAAAATTTGTCTCTGTCACGCCAACAAAAATACAAAGAGAAACACAGACAAAGCGGAAATAATTTCCCTTTCAGGAGTGTGTTTATATCAGAAGTTAGACATGAATTATTAAGAAGGGAATTGAAAAATTAAACAGTGACACCAACTATTAGGGTAATCAGTTCAATGAAACTGAGACTGGCGACACATTTTAACGGGGGGGGGGGGGGGGGGAAGACGAAAATTCACACAAAATTTTAGTCGGAAAACCCGATGGAAAGAAACTGTTTCAATGGTCTAACCTTAAATGGAAGAATAATATTAGTTTGAACATCAAGAAAACATATTTTGAGGGTGTAGTCTGGATTCAGCTGGCTCTCGATAGGGTTCAGTAGCGGGATCTTGTTAACACTGTAATTAACCTGCTGATAATTTTATAACTATCTGAGTGACTGTGAGTTTCTAAAGAAGGAGTGTAAAATTTTGTATTTATTTTAACTTTTGAAACAACAACAAACCTGGAAAGATTCCAGAAGTTCTGAAAATTGATTCGCCTGTAGAAGAAGATGAATGGTATTCGTAGTAGATTAATTGGAACCAAGAGGTAATGCACATTACCATCAATTATACTATTAATATGGTTTTCACGGTGGTGAGTTTGATGATGACTGCCTTCTAGGTTGTTGTGCCGTGTAGCCTGGTTGAAGTTTACCGACGATTCAGAGGTACCTGCTGCCTTCATAGTCAGGGCGATGATTATCTCTGAAACGACGGTGAACTTCCACCAGTCTACACATCACAATAACCCAGAATACAGCCATCTGAAGGCTTAAATCCTCACGAACTGGAATAAATCACTAGTACATCGGTAGCTTTCTCTGATAACGTTTTTTAACTTTATTTTCGCAGGGTCAATAACATTGTTATTCAAACTTTTCCTCACTCCAGCTTCAAATTGACTTTTAGTACTTTCAAAGAAACACAAAACATAAAGAGATCATGAGAAAAGGAAATATCAGCTTGCATTTGAAACAGGGAAAGAAAGTCATTTTCAAGCTGATCAAAATGAAGAACGAATGAAGAACTGAATTGAACTGAAATATGTTGCTTCACAAAACGAAACCTGACTTAAGAATCACTATAAATTTTAATTTTTTTTTTTAAATATACAGCAGATCGAAAGCCTTGAAAGTAAATATTATTGTAACAATTCGTAGATAGAATTTAAACAGACAGATATTTCTGCCGTAAAGTAGTAAGGGTGATGGAGCGAAAGTTCTTAGAAGTTATATGTTCTCTTGAATTCACTAATTAAAACATCGTAATTAGTACCACCAAATAAATATGGATAAGATAAACTGAACATCTAGCGGTATTGGAGAGATAAAAAATGCATACAAAATTTTAGTCGGAAGGCCTAAAGGAAATATACCACTTTAAAAACCTAAATGTAGATGGGAGAGTACTATGAGTATGTGTTCTAATGGAGCAGATTCTAAGAATTTTGGATGGACTCACGTGTTTCTGGGTGAAGTTCAGTAGCAGGTGTTGTATAGCGATTTTGGGTTCATAACAAGCGTGAAATTTATTGATAAAATGACCAACTAGAAGTTTAAGGAAGATTCTGATACACTGAGTTGTTAATATAAGGATTAATGTGATATTAAGCTGAATTATTCGTTACAGAGTTTTTTAATATAAAGTCACCTACACATTAAAAATGACGAAAAATAATAATAATATTAATAACCAGACTACCTTAAAGATTAACCATATCTTCTTCTAAGAATAAAGAAGTAATTGCTTTAAAAATGTCACTTTGACTTAAATTAGGAACGTTTAATTAATTCGACGTACCAGTTGAAATACTCAATTTCTGAAGCTGTGTCCTTTAAGAGCAGCTAATATTCCTTCAGGTAGTTAAAGTAATTCCTATCCGTGTTCAAAGCCGAAGGTTTATTATCGCCTTGTAAGTGTCAAGTTTGGAATAACTACACGAAAATTTTGAATGTTAATGTGACTTAAAGACAGCAAAAATATTAGACGTATTTAAACCTGTAAGTCATATTCTGAATATATTTTGTTTGGGGTTTAAAATATAACGTAAATAAAACTTAAATTGAAGTTAAATAGTAATTAAAACACCAAAGGCACGCAGTCAATACTTCGTCATTTAATTCCACAGCCCTGTAAATTAACTTATATTCTGTTGGTATATCTGCACTTGAAAGTCGTCGGTATAAAATTTTCATATGGGGTACATGAGAATTTGAGGAAGACGGCATTTGAGACAACGAGGCGGAGTTGACGGTGGGTTTTAAAATGAAACTTCGACAAGTGGGATATGGAGTTGATTCAGGTGGCTGAGAATAAGGTCCAGTGGCTGTTCTGCAAAATGTGTAAAGTTATTGACCAGATGACTATCGGAAATATTCTCAAGAAAGATTTTTGCTCTGCAGAGTTATTAACAAATAAACACCATAGAGAGCTCATTACGTAAGACGTTTAACTTCAAGACACTGGCCGTGGTATTGGAAATGAGTCTATTTCGTTTGGATTTCAATTCTCACGTCCGTAAATACTGCGCGTTAAAATATTCAGGATTTCAGGGCACTGGACTGCACAAAGAAATATTTTGACATACGATTTGAATCAGGTGATTGATAAAACTGTGAATTACGTAATCTTACGACCAGTTTTCACACAAATGTGAACGTTCATTCCTCGAAATATCGTACAGACATAATTTTAAGTAAGCTAACATAGCTTTCTGTATAAATTCAGCTTTCTGGAATAGTCGCATCGAATGCTAAAGGAATTCTACCTTTTCGACACTGCACGTGTTATCTTCCAATTGAATGTATTTTTATAATCTCTTTCCTTGAAATACGCCGTCGCTCCAAATTCGATGACACCTCTCTCGTCTGTTCGCCCATTCACGTCAAACACCTCCACTCAACACTGACAGCTAACGTTCACAAAGGTTTCCTAACACACTCCCGCAGATATTCAGATTGAAGATGGCACCTAAAAAGTTCACCGAAACACTGGAAAACAATTAACAATCGACGTGGCTTATCTGAAGTTATACATTAGATTTCAACCGTATAATTGCAAGTACAAGGAATAATATTTTTATTTATTTTAGTGAAATATGTTCACCATTAGACCTAAATGGTACACAAGTGAGTCTCGATATACGCGCTTTTGTTATCCACGTTTTCGCATATCCATGGTTTTATTTTAGTATTATTTGAAGCGGCCAAGTTTAAAAGCCTATTACGTACGGTGGATAATCTGCACTCGCGAATTAGATAATCAAGTTAACATAAAAGAATTTCTGCTCCAGTTTATAATCAAAATGGCGAATGCTATAAGTTTCCCTTTTTATGCGTTTCCTTTATACTCGGCGATTAGCAGAATTTCAAACTGCGTGTAAATCTACAGAAATCTAACTTATGTCGTCCTGATTACGTCAGCTGTTGTTATATAAGAAGATGTAAGAAGACAGGTAATTAAACAAAAAATGTTATCAAACATTTTGATGAAATAATATCTGAATATTAACATAAAACTTTTTTTTAAAGAATAAGCACCGAATTATTAAATGCACTTGTATTTTTACGCGTTATATTAATATCAATGGGAGAGCAATTTCTAACGTGTCGAAGTGTTATCACTGCTTGAAAGAGAATGAAATCTAACTAAGTTTAAATTATGGAAATTCCATATTGTTTATACTCGCCATTATTTTCAGTGCTGTCAACACCACTTTTGAGACAAACTGCAATTACCTTTTCGTACTTACCTTGCTCGTAGCATTGTAGTAATTCAGACATCAATGCTTCGTTTCTAAGAATAAATTCCACCGCAGGAAAGCTAGGATGTCGTTAAGAGATGATTTCAGTGGCGCATGAACTTGAGAACAAGTAGCAGGAATCGTTTTCTCAGATCCCAACAACAGAATGAAAACAACAACACAAAGTATCAACTATAATAATAATAAATACAACAACAACAACAACTGACAGGAATGTGATTAAGAAGTAAGCAGAGAAGATCTTGAAATGCAAGGACATTCTCATTGAAATACAGCGATTGTGGAAAGTGAAATCAAAAATAATTCCAATAATTATAGGAGAAACTGGAACTGTCTCCAAGTCACTCAGAAAATATTTGGCCAACATCCCGGGCGAACACGACATCAGAAAACTTCAAAAAAACTGCCATTTTAGGATATTCATACATCATTTGAAAGACGCTGTCGTAAAATGTAGTCATCCCTCAAAATAAAACTATATGATACATTTAGAACGTATTAAAAACAAAATGTATTTCGGAAATAGCTGCTGCATTATATACCTCAGGGGTAAGGTTTGCCTCAGGTACATAGACGTAAATACCCTATAAAGTGGTGAATAGATGGGATAATATTAATAATAATAATAACCTAATATTGAATGAGTAGCATAATTCTACGTTATTACACTCTTTACATTTCAATAAGTAACAGTCTTGTTACAGATTCACGGCAAGTAAATTCAAATTATTCAGATAGTTCACTGGTTCCGTTTTCAGAAACAGACCTCTTACATTCTGTTCCGGCTTGCTATGTCCAGGAACATGTTACCAGGCACAAGGGTCCCTGCACCTTTAAGTGGCTCTCGTTACATTCAAGTGTCTTCCAGAAGGTCTGATTCTGTTGCTTGTCACACCTCTCCTCATGGCTTCACCGGACCCTGTGGTTCACTCTTGAAGAGAGCAGTTTGACACATGGTTATGTCATTGTGTTCCTGATACTCCACCTTTAGCAGAAGTTATTTCGCAGTACAATTCACTTGTCTCTTGTTGAATGATATAGTTATAACCGGTTATTCAATTTATAGTCTATTCAAAACAAAATAATGTGAGGGGAGAAGACAACCTCCTGATACTGAGGGCAGCTACTAATTTAATTAGTGTAAAAGGTTTCTATCATGTTTTTATTATTTATCCCATTTCTTTCTTTTCTTTATACTTTATATACTTTTAATATAAAAATTTCTGGGTTTGATACACAAAGTTTTCTTGCAGTTTTCGTAATTCGTATAAAAATACTTCTAAAAGTTCACACTTGTAAAATATTTTTAAAAAAATTTAATGTCACTTCTGAGTATTTCTTAAACATGTGTGAACTCAGTCAGTCATGAATTTAATAATCTAGAGCTGACAGCCAATAATATGTGGTCCTGTAACTTAGAGGTTCAGCGTGGTATATGTCATCTTGAAAATTAACACGTTTCGAAATAAGCAGATTCTTCCATTTGGTCAAAATTTTCCCTTTGTCATCTCCTGCCCAATAACGTAAATATTAAAACGTACAAAACTATCACATGAACTTGTTGAAGAACGTGCTGAGGAAGATAAATAATTTTGTTAGTTTATTGTCTTTAATCGGGGTTCGATCCCCGGCGGGGGCAGAGAAATTTTTTTCTCTAGGCTCTGCGTCCAGCCCGGATCTGGGGCCCACCTAGCCCCCTGTCCAATGGGTATTGGAATCCTTTCCAATTCACAGGTTCGTAAAGTCTCCATATTGATGTTATTCATGGTGCGAATAAGTCTCCATAATGTCATACTGTCCACACCAAGTTTCATTAAATCCGTCGCTCTCTTCGTAGCTGGTTAACTGGAACGGACACACGGACTGAAAAGTATTAATGTTAGGAGAAGCCATGGGGGTCATTACTTGCGCCTGGTATTTGTTTCTATTTAGAGATCATATATTCGTACTCGTTGCCTCCGATGCGATGGCTTCTGGATGGCGTAGCGGTTGAGGCGGCCGCTCGGTTCGGTCGGTTGCATCAATCACTGTTGTCGACGCCGGGCGTCCTAGTCTATCATTGTCCCTTTAACGATTCCGGCAGAAGCTAGGGAGGTGGAGGTTCCCACCACCCGCACATCGCCAATCGATCCTAAGTTGATGGCTTCGCGGGCGAGGGACACTCGTCTCGTGTATATACACACAAAAAAGTTGAACTACAAGAAAGGGCATTGTAATTTGTTTCCTTATAATCAGTTTCTTAGTTGTTATGCGACGTAATTTGACTTAAGTTCTACGTCTAATGCAGTGTCATGTTAACACTGTTTCCATAAAAGACTGGGAATTTATCATATATCAGCTATTATTATTTCGTCAGCAAGGAATTAAATGTAATTTACAGTTAACTATCGATTCTGTTCTTCCGGTTTGTAACACAACGCAGTCTTGTTATGTATTACAAAAGTGAGAGTCTTAAAACTTATAAAAATTAATTGTTTTTTGCATTTTGAAGAGTTCTCTCTGTAAAAAAGCCTTTATTATTTTCTTAATTTTAATACATGATCATCAGAAAATCGCTCTAATTTTATGTTTTCTGTGTGTAGCGTCGTGTAGTGTAGTGGAAGTTCATCGACGTTTCAGATGTGCTTGTAGTAAACATCATGGTCTTAGTAATAGAGGCAGCAACAATCTCTGAAAAGTTTTGAAGCTTCTATCAAGCTAAACGTCGCTACAACCCATAAGATAGAAATCTTTATTTTCCCCACCGTGAATATCTCAAAAATCCTACATGTAATTTCTTGTTCAGCTTCTGATATTAGGGATTTGTTGTGAAATTTTATACAACTACCCAAGTCTAATTTGCGTTTGCGTCACGTTTCGCGGTGGCAATCTCATTACGTTTCTACCACAAGCAGAATGAAGGTGCCCGCTCAAAATGTATTAACTCATTACCTGATGTGCTGTACAACTGCACCTGGCCTTCAGGCCCGAACGTTACGAACCTTTCCCCAGTCGGTTGCATCGACGTCCGAGTAGTGATAATACTGTCATACATTTGACACAGATGGTTGCAGCACTGACATGATGCACGGATTTTCCCGCTCACTAAAAAAACGATAGATCAGTAAGCCGACAACTATATAATCTAAAAAGGTTTTAAAAAGTTTGTAGAGCAGAAGAGTTCTGCTGATGGTGGTAATATATGTTTAAGTAAAATAGCAAAATCAATGGAATTATTCGGGATAACCAGTGAAATATCAATATTGATAAGCCGGAAATGAGTATTTATATTTCACTGGTTATTCCGAATAATCCCATTGATTTTGCTATTTAACTAAACCCTTTAGGACCAAGTGGTAACTATATATACCACCTGTTTTACACAGTTAATAACTCTGCGTTTTGTATTTATGGATTTCGGATCGTTTCCTTAAACAGCGTCAACCAGTTCTAATTTGTAATGGTGAGGTGTAGTGTTTTCTTCGCGGTATGGACTGATTTATTAAATAATATTTTTACGATCTTCGACTTCAAAGGGTTAAAAATATATTATAGACGACAACCCCATGGATGTGCCCATCTGCAGAACTCTTCTGCTCTACAAACTTTTTAAAACCTTTTTAGATTATATAGTTGTCGGCTTACTGATCTATCGTCGTTTAGTGAGTGGGAAAATCAGATCACAAGTCGTTGTCGTTTTTCGTGCATCAACTGATAATATTGTTGTTAACTTTTTGCGTGCCTTTGCACTAATTAATTTTCTGGGATCTCTAGCTTTAATAAAAGAGTTATCCAATCATTCATGCTAAAAATTACAAAATGCGTAATTGTGTTTCAAATTATAGCTAATTAAGTAAGCAACTTCTTCATATAGTTAAGTATGGCATAATCTCCATCTTTCGAAGTTATATTGTGAGATGAATTTTCTTCCATTCTCATTGTAAATTACACTGTGTGTACTTTTATACACGGTGTCATCTCAACAGAAGACCATGCATGTAACTGTTGTCTCCTACTTTAGGTATTATTATTCCAAACGTAGTCATTTTTACCAGGGAATTTTGTGTTTGATTACCAATTGGAAAAATTCTATCTGAAACACAAATCTGTGCTGAACATAAATTTAATTTCAATGACGTAACACATTTGTGCAGATATCATTTCTTGATTTTAATTACGCGGATAAAGATTCAATATCAGCTCTTTCAGTTGTGTAGTTGAGAGATGGAAATAAATTACGAATTTCGTACCGAAATTTAAAATGGTACAATTTCGTGCTTTTTTTAGCTTTGTTCAGAGACTCGCTTGAACTCAATGTCATGCTACACACAGATATATTTGATACATGCAAATTATATTTGTTGAACATCACATCGACCTGTGATGTGAAAAAACGAATTATTTTGCTGAAGGCAAATAAAATCTACATCAATTAGCCCATTCGTAGTGGTTGTCAGAACGGATTTATCGTCATCATTGTAACTGTCCCTCTCCAGAAATAAATGCTTTTAGAGAACAAAAATTTTATTACAGATGGGGTAACTAATATTGAAACAGCCAATGTCTGTTTAATAAGTGCGTATGGGATCAGAAATATTCACATCCCTTTGATAACATAGCGCATTTGGAACTGAGAGGGTAAAAATATATATGAATGGAAGTTGTACATATAATACTGGGTTCATAGTTCATTTTATAATTATGGAACTGTAGAGCATACTTCTTCCGTACGCTAACACGTAATTCAATTGTATTTTTGCTCTCCATTCTCAGTCCAGGATAATATATTACATTCGCCCCCTGTAATGGCTCTACCCAATTTAAACCCATAGAGAAAGACAGTGAACAAGGGGAAGGGGGAATAAAAAATGCGTACTTAACACATGATTTCATTCGTTGACCCATTAACGCTCTCACAGTTAAAAATCTGTTTTATGAGAATCTATTACCGGGACGGTGATATGCACTGTTGAAGCTTTCCTGCCAACATCCCCATGGAGTCGGACATTGATTTAAAATCACTCCCATTATTACTATCATCATCAGTAACAAAAACAAGTTAGGTAATGCAAGATTTGAGGTTTTCACGGCGGTGAGTATGAAGATTTCTGTCTTCTGGGTTGTTCCGCTGTGTAGTATGGTCGATGTTAACCAACGTTTCAGAGGTCATACTGCCTCCATCATCAGGGCGATGAATTAGTATGAAGATTTCTGTCTTCTGGGTTGTTGCGCTCTGTAGTCTGGCCGATGTCCACCAACGTTTCAGAGGTCACACTACCAAGTCATCAGGGCCTGATGACGGAGGCAGTATGACCTCTGAAACGTTCGTTAACATCGACCAGACTACACAGCGCAACAACCCAGAAGACAGAAATCTTTATACTCTGATGACGGAGGCAGTATGACCTCTGAAACGTTGGTAAATATCTACCAGACTACACAGCGCAACAACCCAGAAGACAGAAATCTTCATACTCTGATGATGGAGGCAGTATGACCTCTGAAACGTTGGTAAATATCTACCAGACTACACAGCGGAACAACCCAGAAGACAGAAATCTTCATACTCATCGCCCTGATTACGGAGGCAGTATGACATCTGAAACGTTGGTTAACATCGAGCAGACTACACAGCGCAACAACCCAGAAGACAGAAATCTTCATACTCTGATGATGGAGGCAGTATGACCTCTGAAACGTTGGTTAACATCGACCAGACTACACAGCGCAACAACCCAGAAGACAGAAATCATCAAGTTAGATAATATAAGCTTAGTGTAAGACAACAATTCTATCGCACCCGGATGGGTTCCAAAGTAACTTTTGCCTAATTGCCTGCAAAGTCCTATTTCAGTGTGCGGTATGGTACGTGGGCTTCATCACTGAGACATTGATAACAAGAGTTCGTACCCCGCTCAAGGCACAGATGTCTGACTTCGTTTTTCTTTTCTTTTCTGCTGTTTTGTGTAGGCAAACGGGCTGATTACCTGTCCAAGGTGTCCTGTCGAAAATCGGAACTGATTCATTATTCCATAAGTAATTCTGAATTGTAACAGGCCTGAAGGCTGAATCCAGTGAGATTGGAAGATAATTCTTATAACTTGGAAATATATGCACCTGGAATAAATTTCTTAAATTTTATGGGCTGTCATCTATTCCCGAAAAATGTTTCTGTTCAATAAATGTTTAATAAATAAGTCTTGAAACTCTCTCAGAAACAAATCTGGGTTTTCTTATACAGTCTTAGTTACATAATATTTTAGTAAAATTGTACAGTATCAGATCCGATGAAAATCCATTCAGTGAATATCTAGTTGCCACCTGAGGATGGGCGGATATAAATACGTGGCTAATCTAACAGGAACAATCTCGTAACTTTCATAACGAACCCATAAAGGAATAACAGAATCGTTTGAATGTAAACTGTTGCAATGTACCATCAAGGTGGCTCAAGATACTGCAGATCGCAAGAGATTTTTGAGCAAACGGAATAATCTTTCGCACTATTATCGCCGTCGAACTGTTAGACCACTTCTTTCTTCTGAGTAGATCTTGCGTTCAGAATTTCACCCGAAAATCGGCCATCGTATACTGCGAAACGAAACTGGTCCTCGGCGAGCGCGCTACATAGGACCAGTTTGATTTCGTAGCTGCCCTGAGGATGAGAGTAGAGATGGCTCTCGAAACGTTGACTTACGAAATGATTCATTACCATTTAGCCACCTGAATTAGCTTGTTGCCCGAGAGTCTTTCATGAATTGGACATCTTATGAATAGAAATAGGGTTGTTTAATAACGCACTATGATGTTCTGTTATTCATAACGAGTAAATTTTGAAGTCTATCTCGTATGTTTGAATTACTTCTTACTTAGAAAGCAACCGAGATGAAAGAGGATATTTCATATTTCTTTGTATGTTAGTGTGAAGATGATTCCGTTCTGTGATGTTGCGCTGTGTAGTCTAGTAGAAATTTACCGGTCCTGATAATGAATGCAGCAAAGCACATGTGAAACGTCGGTCTATTTGTATCAACATCTCAGGAGACAGCTACTATCTTCAACTGAAATTGAAATTTGTTGGAAAGAATAAAACGTATTTTTATAAGTTACACAATCTTCTATGCCCTGACCAATACAAAATGTGATAAATGACAGATCCTCGCGTACTGAATAACTTTGTAAAGACAGAGACACAAACGCAAAATAGTTACCGATCCTTACCAACAATTTTAATGAAAGGAAAAAAAAAATTCTCAAAACACAAAAGTTTGAAAATTATTTAAATTCGATTATTGACGCCAACGATCTACTGGTGGAAGTAGCTGATAGCGAAATAATTTTCTTCTGTACGAAAACGGCATAACCGACGTGTTACATTATCTGACAGATCTTCCGATCTAAGTGTCTGAAAGAGAAATTGTTACAGGAGACTCGCCCCAAAGTAACCGTAGCACTCAGACCGGTCCTTTGCCTTGTAACGAAGTGTCTGCCACTGCAATACGCGGAGGCCATCAGAAATATCCGACACGGTCAGAGTCAATTTCCGTCAGATAGGAACGCGGCTAATGTACAGTAAAATCGGGCAGTTGCCATCCCTAATGGAGGCGATAAACGGAGAACGAGTAAGAATGTGGAGATTCAGAAACCCAGAAGGAATACAGAGAAGTATATTTAGATAAAGGGAAAAATGATCGTGAATGGTAAATCGATTTTTGTGTAGTTGTGTAAGTTTACGTTGGGCACAGCAGTTCAAGTGGCCCAGCTTCATGTATGAACCAAATTAAGTAACTTAGATATTTTTTAAGACTGATTACGAGAAGACCTGAGGTCCAAGAAAATTTGGAGGTATTGGAATTAAATGACACACATCAGTTTCTGTTTTGTGTTGGTCGTGTTAATTTATTCGTAAGAACCATAAGGAAACACACAGAAGCTGTTTTTGATTATAGGAAGAAATTAAAGGAAGACAAAAACACAATACACGTTCATATATCATCACCGATCGATTATCAAAATTGTGTACGAAGAATTATAAGCAAAAATGTTTTTGAGAATAATTGTTTCTATCAATTTCAGAATCGTAGGATTTGAGTTTTTCACGGCAGTAAGTCTGAGGATGGCTGTCTTCTGGATTGTTTGCGCCGTGTAGTCTGACAGAAGTTTACGACCTTTCAGGGGTCCTTGCTGCGAGGCGATGATGATGGAGGCAGTAAGGACCTCTGAAACGTTGTTAAACAGCTACCAGACTACACAGCGCAACAACCTAGAAGACAGAAATCTTCATACTCTGATGACGGAGGCAGTATGATCTCTGAAACGTTGGTTAACATCGACCAGACTACACAGCGCAACAACCCAGAAGACAGAAATCTTCATCGCCCTGATGATGGAGGCAGTATGACCTCTGAAACGTTGGTAAACATCGACCAGACTACACAGCGCAACAACCCAGAAGACAGAAATCTTCATAGTCATCGCCCTGATGATGGAGGCAGTATGACCTCTGAAACGTTGGTAAACATCGACCAGACTACACAGCGCAACAACCCAGAAGACAGAAATATTCATACTCTAATGACGGAGGCAGTATGACCTCTGAAACGTTGGTTAACATCTACCAGACTACACAGCGCAACAACCCAGAAGACAGAAATCTTCATCGCCCTGATGATGGAGGCAGTATGACCTCTGAAACGTTGGTAAACATCGACCAGACTACACAGCGCAACAACCCAGAAGACAGAAATCTTCATAGTCATCGCCCTGATGATGGAGGCAGTATGACCTCTGAAACGTTGGTAAACATCGACCAGACTACACAGCGCAACAACCCAGAAGACAGAAATATTCATACTCTGATGACGGAGGCAGTATGACCTCTGAAACGTTGGTTAACATCTACCAGACTACACAGCGCAATAACCCAGAAGACAGAAATCTTCATACTCTGATGACGGAGGCAGTATGACCTCTGAAACGTTGGTAAACATCGACCAGACTACACAGCGCAATAACCCAGAAGACAGAAATCTTCATACTCACCGCTGTAAAAACCTCAAATCTTACATGATATAAAACTGCGTCATACGTTCCGAGCGTCGTTATGTAGTGTGGATACGTGAGACTACTTCCGGCTCTTGGTATCTCATTCCAAAATATTATTTTACCTTGTAGTCATTCCTCCAGCACTCTTAACAGAAAAACACTTTTTTCTTTTAAAAAAAACCAGTGCCTCGCTGTAGCAGCAATCAGCTGATAACACACTGGTGAGAAGATAGTACTGTGTCGAGCACGTAGTCTTCTGCTAATGAGCCCATGGACAATTCACCAAGAAACAGAATCCCCCTCTGAGACAGCTACTTGGTTCTCTCATCTCTGCCTTGTAATTTCACACTACGGTACGTGATGGCGTCCTATCCTGCTAACACAGAATCATTGTCGTGAAATGAGCCCCTGATATCAGTACTTATGGGACAAGGCGCCCGGGGAGAAATGTTCAATATCAATACACTGCGTGCAAGAAGGACGCATGTAGGCAAGTATGAATGTTGTAGGATTATCGAAAACGTTCTTGTAGCTACTCAGAAGTTCGCAATCTGAATGCTCAGTAACGTGAGAACGTAAAATCCTGTCTTCTCATTATTACGTGATGCGCATGAATCACGAAAATTTTAGATATGTACGTTCACTGAAGCAAAACTTGGACGGGAAGCAGCTAGACTGCCAGGTTTAATAACATTACTGAGTTTGTTTGGGATTTCACGTAACTGAGTAACGGTTAACGAAGAAGGAGGGGAGGAAAATATAGAAGCTCCTCAGCTGTTCAAAAATCCCCGTCATCTATTTATAGAACTCAAATTTCATTACCGCATGTGAGCACGTGCCTGATCTATATAATGAGGCAGATAAATCCATTTCAGGCATTACAGCTGAATTTGTGTAAGATAGATTTTTTTACATTATACTCTCATCTAAATATAGGTCTTCTAGATTTTTAATAAAACAAATTACTGGAAGTGAAATTAAAGCCAAAATGTATACAAGAAATTGGAGAAAACTGATTGTTTTAAATGTAGGATAGACCGCTTTCTTTCGGAGTTTAACGTTAAACAAACGTGTACGCCTGTGTAGGGCACAAGCAGCCCGCAACACAGGGGATTACCCTGGCACTGACATTTCAAGATACAGACAGAGAGAGACATACTAAATTGATTTCTCTAAATTGAACAACTTTAGAACTGTCTAGACTTTTATTCCAACAGGCATAATTGCTTGTATGGTTAGGATATGGTCAAGTTTCGCTCATAACCACGTCTGATTCATTGTCAGGCCAGAGAGGTTCGCCCATAAAGGCAGACGAAAATTTGACGTAATAAATCAAAACTTCCTATTTGCTTCTCTGCGTGTAGAATAAGCTATATTTAGGCGATCTTTATAATCAATAAAGACGTAAAATTTGCTTTCTTATTGTACGCGCGTGTTATCATATAAGCAAGAAATTGGTGAGATTTTAGGTTATAACGTCGAATATTAAGATGGTTGTTTTCTAGAAAGTTGCGCAATGTAGTCTGATAGATACTGCCCGACGTTTCAGAGGAGCTTAATGGCTGCATTATCGCCCTGATGATGGAGTAAATAAACTCCTCCGAAACAGCGGTCAGTGTCATCAAAACTACATCCTAAAATATCCCAGATTACAACCGTATTCCAACAGTGAATTTTTTATATAATCTCCCTTTTATGAGGGACGAAATTTCACAGCCTTGTAACCAGGAGCCACCTCTGGTTTGTAGCCTGAACCACATAAATAACGACCACGTCTTTAATCTATTTTAGTATTATTCTTATACTTGTTTCTAGGTCTTAGGTTTAGTTTCTTTCTTTGAGGTTAACAAATTACAGTTTTGTACGCACTTTTATCTTCCCCACCTCCAACAGACAGTCAAACCTCCTCCACCCTCGCGTTGCGTCCACGATGGTCACTGAGCAGCCAATTCCTCTGCAATTTTAACAGAAATCTCCCGGTACAACGCCACCCTCACTAGCCGCCTTCCTCTAACATCTGTGACAATAAAAATATAACTTTAAGCTTTATACTCGGTGGTGCCCGGATTTATAACTTGTGTTGGGCAAGGTCCAGGTATCACGGAGTTTTCCTACAGGACTTCCCCGGTTTCTCCGTGGCATCCCAACAATTACTCCATTCACACACAGAAGAAGGCAATGGCAAACCACTTCTGGATCATCTGCCAAGAACGTATATGAACAGGTCCCAGTCCGAGAAGGCCTTGTAATCCTGGGGTCTCGGGTTCGATTCCCGGCGGTGCCCGAATTTATAACTTGTATTAGGCAAGGCCGTGGTCTAGGCAACACGGAGTTTTCCTCCGGGGGCTTCCCCGGTTTCTCCGTGGCATCCCAACAATTTACTGAGATTGTAATTAGGCCCTGTTATAAGTACTCTTATAAATTGCCCCTTTTAATTTATGTATAAAATCTTCAAATTGTGTGTGTTTGTGTACGAGTGTTCGCTTATAGCTAGAGAACGGATAAATCGATTTACACAAAATTTGGTATGCTTATTACTTGACACGAGAAAGAGAACGCAGAATGTTAAAACTCCGTAAAAGTATCCTGGGTTCGAGTCTCGGTGAAGACGTTGTCTTTATGAATGAAAGTTTTATTCTGTAAAAATGAACTGCGCGTATCGAAGTAAAACTGTGGACACTCTGCTAGTCCAGTAATAAATATTATGGACGATAAACTCTTTATGGATTTACATATTACGATTTACAACCTTTATACAACATTTTATAGCCTGAAAGTCGATACTGAGGACGAGTTAGAAATAGTTCATTGGTTTAAGGAATGGCACTTGAAGAAAAATATCTGCACCTTTAAACATTCTCTCCACTGACCCTTCTTTTTAATGTCATAATATATTAATATTATTGAGTAATTCAAAGGAATTCTTAAATAAAATCCGAAACAGATCGTGTTTGTTTCTAATTTGTAGTGGCAGTTGGAGTGTAATTTTATACATCTAGTCGTAACGGTTCTGGGTCCATGGAAACTACTTTCATAAACCAAACAACTTGCATGGCCGTCAAGATGACGGGAAACATCATCAATGAAAGAGGCACATTAAATATTTTTTGGGGCATTGGCGTCTCTCGTCTGTCTTTTATAAAGAACTTTAAGTAAACAGTCAATAGTGAATCTGAAGACAACATTTGAATTCAGAACTTGACTTATAACATGCGTGACTTAAGGGTAAGCTGATATTCCTTTACTGTTCCTCTGTTTATCTGATTCCTCCTCCTATTGAATAAAATCGTCTGCCGTCACTACGTCAGTCGTCTTAACGAGAACAGTGTTTTCGTGTTCCATAAAAAATACAGAATCTGACATGTGCAACTTCGTGATTTATAAGAAAACAAAAAATATTTCTGACGTCATTTGAAAGGTAGATTTTATTTTAAAATATTACAGAGAAGGAAGTTCATGACCGAAAAACTCGTATTTAGTATTGTGAAGTATATTAATTAGCAGCCATTAGTGAAATAAACTTTTTCCAAGTCGACAAAAACATGAAGAAAGACGATCTGAGCTTGAACGGAATTTCTTATTCTCAAATGTGCTTCTTTAAAACTTAAAGGGAAATTGCCTTATATATTTAACTGTAATTACTGGGACATGCGAACATATGCATTTCTCGGATAACAGGAACCGGCTGTAAGTTCCCATTTGTATCTCTGAAGCAATTAATAAACTACAATAACCACCGAGAGATACTCACAAATTAAAAGCCTGTCACACGTAGGAATCGGTCACAGAAATCATAAGGACGCAAATTCCTTAGCGGAGACAGAAATTATATTAACTATATATAACTTTTCCACAATCTACTATCTGTCCGTCAGTATGTATATTTTTTCAATTCCAAAACCACTAGACGGAATTCTTGTAAAATTTTGTACGCGCATTCTTCCGTTAAAAACTAGTCCAACCACGTACTTTTTTTTATTTCTTACTATCAGTAATACCAACATGGCAGACACTTAAAATGGTGATTCAGTAACTACACTAACGACATTCAGTGCAGTGTCCTGAAATTATCTATGATAACAAATGAACAAAATATTAAAACCTTTTAGATAATATTTGTAGAACATAAAACAACAGAATGGTGGATGCATGAAATGTACAAGCTATTTATCTTTCTGTTTCATAGCGATAAATAATGAACCACTAGAGCTAAACATGTAAAATATGGTATAGAAGTGCAATATATAATATATACAGAACTGGTTTAAATAATGGTACTAAATCGATAGTTAAAAACATTTCCTACGATGCAAAAATTCGATATTATATCCGTCAAATATATTTTGGTCCCAAGAATAAAATAAATAATTACGTCGATTATTGAGATTTATCCAGTGTTTCGACAAGCAGTGCAGTTGCCACCCTCAGGATGAAATTGTAGTGGTTGGGCTTTTTTAGAAATTCTTATATGCGGTAGACAGAGAAGGCATTTCGATTTGATGGTGCTGATCGAGGTGAAAAGTTGGCCGTTGTCCAATAGGAGGACGGCAGAAGAAGGAAACATTTTTCGTAATATGTAGTGAGAAAAAGACGTGGCTAAAGACGTTTCGTTTGGATAACTTACATCGGCGCGGATCACCACAAAAAGCAGAATTTACGCATTGGACACCAGAGTTTTCATAAATCATATTATATTGAAATAATACAGTTGTTTGTATGTCGACTCTTATAAACATTGGACTAAATTTCCGTTTACCAGAGTTCTATTATGTGCAGTGATCGCTCGGAGCATTAAACGTTTGCCAAAGAAACCATCAGCAGTGGACAATACAAATTTGCAGTGCAAGAAACAGCAATTTCGTTGGGGCAACGGTGGTCTAGCGGTTAGAACGCTGGCCTTGTAATCCTGAAGTCTCGGGTTCGATTCCCGGCGGTGCCCGAATTTATAACTTGTGTTGGGCAAGGCCGTGGTCTAGGCAACACGGAGTTTTCCTCCGGGGGCTTCCCCGGTTTCTCCGTGGCATCCCAAAAATTACTCCATTCACACACAGAAGAAGGCAATGGCAAACCACTTCTGGATCATCTGCCAAGAACGTATATGAACAGGTCCCAGTCCGAGAAAAGGATGGAAGGATCTTGTTCATATGGACCTGTCGTCAGACAGAACACTAAATAAAAAAAAATAAAAAAATGCTTTGCCAATTTTCGTGTGCACGGTACGCGTAAGTCGTTCGTGTATTATAATCTTCCGTTTTAGAATCCTCATTAACCTTGTTTTAGTCTCTTTACGTGTCTTTCTTTGTCATATTTTCCTGTTATTTCATCCACCATTCGAAATTAATTTCTTCCAGCATTTCAGCTGCTAGTGTTTCTGTGCTCGCGAAAGTTACATTTATGCTCCCGTCGAAGTTTGCTAATTTATTCTACACTTTATAGTGGTAAATATAGAACACCGCATAATACACCATCCAACTGGAAGTTTGACACGTGTTTGTCATTCAAGTAAAAGTTTGACATGCATCTTTATGTTGTCTTACCTATCACATAAAACTGAACCCGACGTTCCGTATTACTGACATTGTGCTGAATTAAATAATATATTCAGAAAAGCCTCTTGTTAATTCCGATGCTAATGAGTATGACACAAGAAAGTCAGTATTGAAACGAGAACGTGGCGTCCTTGTTTTGTCTTAACGAAGTAGAATAAGGTTAAGACATGTCACACGAACATGAAATCAAATTCGTTATGATAGCTCTGATGGGAGTTGGAAATCAGATTAATCTAAAAGTCATATACATTCTCCAATACTGAAAGTATATTTATTATATCTTTACTTAGAATCTGCCCTGACTAAGATAAAAGTTTGATGTTCTTTAACAGTTATTTGAATATTTATTGTTAACGCAGATTCGGTTGTAGCTAATGAGAAAACATGACAAAGAAAGACTCTTGAATAATTGAAAAGTTTACTTGGAACACGCATTATAAAGAGATAGACAGTTTAAAATAAATAAATAAGGTTGTTATATCTTGAGCACACTAACTATTCCGACATTTTAATGATGTCCGCTCAATTTACAACGCACTAGACTGTAGTTAGACTCTAGACTACTTTTGATTTACCAAAGTCATATGCATTCTTATTCATTTGTTCATTAGGGCTAAACATTTGAATGCACTGATGACTGCAAAAAATATTACTTAAGTGAATAATTAAATACGTAACATTCCTCATAAACATATAAAACTTGCATGTAACAATTAATAAATACATGATACAATTTTATATATCGCTCTATATAAAATTATAAATAAAATATAATCCGTGTACGTATGTATGTTTAATTATAACTGGAATCCAGGAAAGTAAAAATCATCAAACATGACGAGGAAAAGAGAATTAGAGGATGAAGACTCTGGAGAGAAGGATGAGGTTTTAAGAAAGTCAAAACTCCGGAAATGTGTCCTGAGTTTGAGTCCCGATGAAGGCGGGTCCTATATCTCGGAAACCAAACGTGGTAGAAATGTGCCAATACAAATTTAGTAATATGTATCGGTTGGTCGGGACTATGATAAACGTTCGGGCAACAAATATTGATAAGAAATTTAATCATTCATCTGATTTCCCGTAAAAACACTGCAGACAATCTGGTAGTCAATATTATATTTTTTTCTAGTTGGTTGGAATTCGAACAGTGTACGAAGTATGAATATTATACTTAGACGTCACACAGCATTGAATATACGAGGAGAAGCAATGAGGTAAACGAATCTCTCTTATTCCGGCATGTACGCGGTCATTACAAATAAACAATCCATTTTATATACGTGAATCTTCATGGATAATCCTGTCCATGGTCTACTAGTGACAAATATTGACTTGGAATTAAGAAAGATTTTTTCTGAATTTATGTGTTCAAAGCACAGCGTTATACGGAAGAGAAACATTGTCGGTGGGAGAGCCACAACGAAGTATAGAAGCATTTGAAATGTGGTGCTATAGAAGGATGTTTAAAATTAAGTGGACTTATAAATTATGAAATTTGCTGGTCTTAGACAGGATAGCAGAAGGAAGAAATCTATGGAAAAATCTTACGAGAATAAGAGATAAGATGGTGGGACACATTTTGA
The DNA here is from genome assembly GCF_977971745.1 of Zootermopsis nevadensis. Taxonomy (NCBI): domain Eukaryota; kingdom Metazoa; phylum Arthropoda; class Insecta; order Blattodea; family Termopsidae; genus Zootermopsis; species Zootermopsis nevadensis. The sequence continues at coordinate 3,639,691 of NW_028259153.1, read as the reverse complement.
AGCACCCAGGATTGGTTAATTTGGTAATGGAAGGAACAGTTGAGGAGAAGAATTGTAGGGGGGAGACAAAGATTGGAATATGTGAAGCAGATTTTTGAGAATGTGGGCTTGCAAAAATATGTGGAAATGAAGAGATTGGCGCAAGATGGACGAAAATGGGGGTCCGCATCAAACCAGTCGAAAGACTGATGACAAACAGATGAACAAACAAACAAACAGCATAGCATTGTGTTTGACATGAGAAGTACACGAAATTTGAAGTGAAATATTTCCGATCTCTTAACCTTCATCCTTTATGGTTCCCTGTAAACAATAGAATTATACAGAACTGTCGCACCTGATACACGTTTCGTCACTGTTTTCGATAATGACTTTAATTTCTGTCCATAATTCTTCAGTACTAAGAGGATTGCTGACTAAAACCCGCACAAAAATAAATCGCTTTCTTCTCTCTATGGATTCACTGTTGTCTGGTGTAGTGGTACAACATCATTAATCACAAATGTGTAAAATTTCATTCACATCATGGATCTAACAGTACCTACCAAATAAAGTACGATGTCGTCTTATATAAATTGAAGGTGTACTGAAGACTAGGATGGTTTTATCTCCTTGTTTCTTGAAGTGTAATAGTACTAAGTTAATATCTTTTTCCACTCTTCGAATTCCGTTATTGAAGTGCAGAATTCTGTTCTACTACTATCGTAATGCCTGCGTATCTCTGCTTTATTTCCCTGCGAAACCTCATAGCACACTCAAGGAAACACTTACTTACTCGTGTCTCTCAAATAAAAATATTATTTTTTGTATTTGATATTTACTATGAAATTGTAGAAAGTTTAAAACGCGTTAGAATACTTGACAAATACTTTATAAAACATCCTACATTGTACAGAAAAATAATACGTAAACATACAACATATTTTTTTGTTGCAAATTTATATTATCCAGGATTATTTTATGTACAATAGTTATGGGAGCTCAATATTCAGGCTGTAATTTCATATCCAACCTGAGTTTCTCTTTATAACTTTCTACACTACTATTAAATTTATTCGGTGTGTTGACATCTCAGCTGAACAATAAATTCCGTAACTTCAAATTCAATAATTTGTTAGAATAACTCCCTCTTTAAGTTATTATAGGCTTATGTAGCATAAGCCTATTTTTAAACATCGAGAACTTACAGATTCATGTAAAGTCTTCAGATGTATACATTTCATGTTGTGTTACGTCCAAATTTTCGGCTGATTTTAACTTTAAAAATTTATAAAGAAAAAAGTACGTTTTTCTTTCGTTATCCTCCGGTTTAAAAAATGCCATGTAGATGTACATGTTAAATAACAGGCCTATGGTTACCTTAAGATTTTTTTATTTTTGGTTTATGTGAAGGCGCTTTCAAAAGTTTGGACTAGTCTATACAGCATCGAATGAGGAATGAATAGAGCATAATGAATTCAGAAAAAATATGAAAGGGAATGTTCGTGCTCTTATTTAATGTAATTACTATCAAGACATTTGACTGGAGAGACACCTCTGTTGGAATAACCAGTTACGGAGCTGAGCTTAAACCACCAGACCTCATAAATAAGACGGAACGCTAATAACTCGCCCGTTAATTTACGTTATAACGTTATATTAGATCAGTAATTTCATCTTAGGTTACGTTAGTTTACGTTACTACCCCAAGCTGTGACGTCATGTCATTTCACGTTTCGTGACTCAATATAATGTTGCGTTACATTATGTGGGTTAATGATATATGCAAACATTTTCCTTACTAGAGTTTTATGACAAAATTCTTAAAAGAGTCATTTTCGATAAAGCGACAAATTTATGGACTTTTTATGGTGAGATAATCGTTGGAGTGTGTTGGAACCTGATTTTGATCGATTGCAGGAACTCAACAGTAACAGGTAGCTGCTGTTTACGTGTCCGAATACGCAGAAAGTGTCAGATGTCAGGTTTCAGGTTTAGCTTATACCGTACTAGTACACTGTATATTAAGTGGTCCTCGGTTCAGTACCATACACTACAAAGCTTCCTACTTGTTATCAGGAAATATACATTCACGAGCTCTATGGTCTACTGAACTAAATGATACGAGTGTATTTAAAATCCATGCCAGAATAAAAGAGTATCATATCGAATCGTACCACGTCAAAGCTCAAATGGCCATTTGAACTATGACCGTGATCAGTCGCCAGCTATTCACCACCGAGGCCTCGGTTACCACCCAGTTTATGTCAAATCTGAGACAAGTTTATCTTTGAGTTAGTAGCCGCATAGGTCTCAACCCATCTCAACGACAACAACCACGTGGTCCTCCAACAGCTGTCCGTCCGTATAACTTTGTAACAGATGCAGCTAATTTGACTGTTTATTTTCCTGTTGGGACCGAAAGTTTAAACTCACGTTCTCTCATAAAAAGTGTTACCGGTAACATAAGAGGAAGCTCTCGACGTCGGACATGACAAAATGTATATGAACTGGAGGACATAAGAGACAAAGTGCCTCCAGTTATAGATCTATAAACTTAAATTCAGAGGTATTCAGCCTATGAAGCAGTGGACATTATAATAAAGTCAAGGTGTATCAGTATAGAAATGCACTTATTATCCTAATGCGTTTTTGTAATGTGCATTAGTATTACAACCGACATTTCCCGCGAAATACATTTATAAATTTAGAATTTTTTTTTTTTTTTTAAATTTTCTATAATTTCTGTACTTGTAAACACCCACAATTATAAAGTTGTATTTTTTTTCTTAATTTCAAATTCAAGAATTACATATGTCATATTTCTCACATTCAAACTTCTGACATTTAAAATTCATACTTAAACATTTGTCCTAGACTATACTTACTTAAATGAAACAAAAGAAACTTACGTCTTAACTTAAAGGACATGACCTAACCTCACCTAACCTAATATTACATAACCGAAATTAATGTCGTCTCAATGTTCTGTAAAGAAAGCTGCTCTTAAGAAGATTTCATGAACAAAAATTTTTTATACAGAGTGTCCGGGAGGAACTCGGGGAGTTTTAGTTATAAATACTTATGCACTGCTTTTACACACAAATTTCTAATTAATAAAATTTACTAGACAATCTCTCCAAGTTTTAGTATCATTTAGTGCAACACAGACGTCGAAACAAAATTCCACTTTTCCCCACACCCGTGATATGGCACCAAAATTGGTTAGTGAACCATCTTATTACAAAATGAGGCCGTCAACTAGTAATGTTAATGTCACGGAAGAAGGGTGGGGGGGGGGGGGTTAAACAATTCGGTCCGACATGATGTCGCACCTCAAGTTAAATTGGGGCTATCGTAAACATGCTTTAAGAGTGCAAGTGGGTTCTCGCTGCCCCAAATCCTGAAATTGTGACTGTTTACAACACCATATGTGTGGAAGGTGGCCTCGTCGGAGAAAAGAATTTTCTGGATCTGAAATGAACTGTTCTAGCATTTACGCTACAAAGTTTACTCTAGAAGCTTGTCAAAAGACAGGATGTGTTACAAAAGTTTTAGTTTTTACGCACGTAATTTCCGTCTCCTGTGCACAACATCATGCAAATTCTCTTCGGAATCTGTAATTGACGGCTAAGTTGACGAACAGAACTTTACGGGCTGAGCTGAATTGCTAACCCCCAATGAGTTCAGTGTGCTTAGCCTACCTGGTGAATGTCCTTTTACGACACTGCCGGTTTATTTTGGAACTGTAGATACCACTTACAAATATACTTATCAGTTGGAGCATCTTTCTGATACAACCGCCTAAATTTTCTCTGAACAGTCAACACAGACTTTGATTCAACGTACCACAACACGCACTGTGTCTTTTCCTACGGCGACGCCATGACTGAATGACTCCTGTTTACATGTAGTACCAACTTGTTGCGATGCGGTGTTGCCAACTCGCTAGAATTCAAGACACTAAAACTTGAGACAGATTTTGCGCTAAATTTTCGACACGTACCAACTCGGTGGTTAACATTAAAATGCAGTATGGAAATCGATAGAACTAATATTAACTGATGTATATTGAATTCTCAGTCCTGTTTCTTATTATATACACAGATTATTTTTATAACTTTACCTGTGAATGAAACATTTACGAAAAGTCATAGATGCTCAAACGGTGTGTTTATTATTTTCATAAATTTTTTGTTCATGAGTAAACAATTTACTTGCAGCCTATATATCAATTCTGATGCAGATTTCAACAGCCCATGTAATGCAATTCATAATTTACTATACAGATACATTTATTTAAATTATATATTCCATATATTTATATTACATTTAAATGAGAGCTAAGGATCATTCGGAATTTTAAATTGGTAAATAAGATATTTAAGGATGTAGTGAATGTTGCTCTTTTGGTTACGTGAAGGTTTTAGGCACGTAACAGATAAATGTGCTTCATTCTTCTCATTCAGGTTGAAAGTAATCTTTTTTGCTTAAAGAAATATGCAAGCCTTCTTCGATACTCATTGCCCAATCTTTGTTAACAACGTGAGTCTTTTATCATGGTTTTATCTATTTTCCTGTGACTGGACTTGTTAAAGCGAAAATGGGCTGCATATTATGAATCATATTCGTCAGTCTTGATGTCGCCAATGTGTTCCTTGTTTCTAACTTCAAAGTCTTTGTCTGCTGGTTCAGTGCATATTTTATCATTTTAATTCGTATATTCCTGTAACATAATTTTATTGAATTAAAATTTACAAGGTAATAATTTTACGTAATGTTACTTTTTCTGAATTCCAATTCAATGTCAGTATGTATAAACCACTGTGATTCCTCTGACGTATTCAGCATTACAAGAACATATGATTCATTTTTCTTGTTATTAGTTGTTATATTCGTATTCGTTATATTGTTAATGTATTTTTGGCAAATATTTTACAATTCAGCCTGAAGGACCATTCTCTTAGAAACCACATTATTGATTTAATATTAATTATAACCAGATCCTTTGATCAGTTTTGTTATGAGGTAGTGTATTTATTCTGTGAAGCATTCAGTGTAAGTAGCAAGGTTGTTTTCAGTAGGTTATTAATAGTCGTATCTGTGTAAGTAATTTTACTAAAATTCCTAAATTAAATATATTGTTACGTTCTTTAACATTTAGATATAGGAATACACCTGGGTCTTTGTATTCAGACGTTGTATTATATTTTATAATTTTGCATATTCTATACATTTTCTTTATTCCCATTGGTGATATATTTTCTCTCATTTAAATAATTATACCGTTATCGTGTCTTGCATAGTAAATTGTACTAGTCATCTTTTTTTATATATATAATATAATATATTTGGTTTAGACTATATACAGAGATCTGTGGCCGCCTAACAGTTTTAAAATTCTCTCTCGTAGTTTTGCAAAGATGATTTCCGCTGTGAAGTCCAGTACTGTGGCGCCCATTACTAAACCTGTGGATGGTTTCCAATAACTACCATTATATTAAACCTGACCTAACCTAAACTGTCCTAAATGAATTATGGTTCAGGATTCTATATAAGAAGTTTCTGCAATCTTTGCATGTATTTGTGGTGATATTATAGGTCCTTAATTGTATTTCGTCTGAATGCAAAATGTCTGCTAGCCTAAGTACTTCACAATATTAGAGGAAGGGAACAAGCCGCCTTGTGCTCATTGAAGCTACTTTATATCTTAGAAGTACAAGCTTTTCTTTACATGATACGTCGTTAAATATTAGGTTTTAATATTTATGTTTATATTCTTAATATCATTAGGTAAGTCATGATAATTTATGACAAATTCATTCCTTCATTTTTATATCTTCTATAAATTATTATTACATTGTTTAAGAACGTTTTCAGGAAAGAGAAGATATTATTTAGTATACGCCGAATGGACATGTCAGATTTTTTTAATTTGGAATTCTATAATTAATTTTATAGCTTTACAACTCATTTTGAATTATACGTTATTTCTGGTGATATTAATAAGGTTGGTTCATATTTTTGATTTGAAATTGTTTTTGTTTTGTAGTGTGGGATCAGGAATTAACGTAACGTATTGTTTCTTATCAAGAAATTATTTGCATTTAAAATTTAGAATTTTCTTTTTTTTTAACATAAAGTTTGCAAACTTGGTACTGATGATTTAAAACTATTAGCTTGAAAAATCCTTCATCCTCGACTGCTCTCTGGACACTGTAGATTATTTCGGTTCCGAACCCTGCGTCCCGTGGGAATCGAATTGTCAGGAATTGGCGTAGTCATTAAGAGGTTTCGACTGACAGTTGCTGATTCATCTAAATTCTTAAATGCATAACCAATGTTCTGGCATGTCCTGGTTTTCATAAAGAATACAGTGTGCAGTACCTGGTGGGTTTTCATTGAATAGGGGGCTGGACTGATTACATCTTACATAAGAATTTTTTGGTAATGACGTTAGATGACAATGTGTTTTCCACGAAGACATATAAAATGAATTAGCGATTAGGTGCTTTGGTTTTACGGAACTTCTGTAAGACATCCAGTAAAACAGTTTTGATTGAACTGGAAATGTATGGTGGAGACCAGAATTTAACTTGTACTTGGAGTAATTTAAAAAAAATTTAAATTGGCGATGTGATGTGTTGTGACGTGTGAAGTCTAAATGAAGATAATGTGGCAAAGGAAGACAATGTTTGACGTTCGAAAGAGATTGAAACTGAGTGTGGAAGGAAACAGGCAGAGATAAAGATACAAAATGAAAGGAGGGAATAAAGAATATAAAATTACCTTCCTCTGTTCAAAACTAACAATTGTTTTTTATAGTCAATACTTTCAGAAATTTCTTGAGCCTCTCAAGACTGGCTGACAAATTTAAAGGAAAGGAAATCCAATGTCATGTTTCTGTAATTGATCTGAAAATGGAACATAACTTTCAGATTTTTGTTTCCTTGGTTGAGACACTGTGTGCTCTTGCAGGTGATAAGGCGAGTTTCGAAGGACATGCAGAACTGTCTTCACCATGGAAACCATATATCTCGTGCATTACTCAAAACTATTACCGAGAATCTCTCGGTGTGTCCCACTGCGGTACAGTTATAAAAGCTTTTACATTCTATAGACTATAAACGTATCTGTTTTCATAATTCAAATTATTTCCTTTTATACTTTTATATTTATCTCAGTCACAACTTGTCAGTTAGCCACTTTAAAAAGCAATATTTAAATATATAACAACATGAGACTTCTAACAGGAAAAACTTTGAGAGACATTCTTTGTTAGAATAGCTCTCTTAACTACGGTAGACATTTCAAAATGTTGTTGAACCTGCCAGCTCATTCGCTTGATTGGAGTTAATACGAAATATGGCAAAAGAAATACGTATTGTTTGAACGCCTGCAACGTTGCGATAATTCTACTTTCTGCGGATTTTAGAGCACAGGATTATAAAGAGAACAGAAGCAGAAAACGTAATTAAAGCTCAGTTTTATGAAAGAGAAAAGTAACCAAAACAAGTTGACTACAGAAATTCGGCTTCTCTTTACAACAAACAAAAACCATTGCACTCAATTCCAGTTTACTAAGTTACGAGAAACTTCGTGATTTATACAGGTCTGAATTAAAACATAAAGCTTCTATGGTGGGTAGGATATGTGACAAGGGATGAGAGAGACAAAATATACGTAGGCCCACGGAAATATTATGTAAAAATCTTTTAGAAGAATTTATTTTGGAAGAATAACAAAGATTCAGATTGTTAATGCAAGGATGGACTGTGATAATCAGAGATAAGACTTTGGTTTAAGATTTACCGAGCTTTGACTCATGTGAAATAAAAGTTAGACTCTTTCCAAGTCCATACTTACAGACAGATACTTGAATGAGAAGAACTTAACTATTACACAACACACTGACTAATTATCTTTGTACCTGTCAGTGGGCGATTTTCGTGATTAAAATATTGTGAGCGCCACTTTGGTCTCAGTAGTTGAAGGCCATGAAATTTGGGGTAATACCAGCAGCGCCTTTATCGACTGATTAAAGTGTGTACAATTGAAAGGAGCAGAACCATTCGGTCCCCAAAACAAACAAATTTGACACTCATTATTATTATTAGGTGCATTTACTACGATCTGTTAAACTACAATAATTAGTAATAATTTTGTTTACTTACCTTACAACTTGTGTTGGGCAAGGCCGTGGTCTAGGCAACACGGAGTTTTCCTCCGGGGGCTTCCCCGGTTTCTCCGTGGCATCCCATTCACACACAGAAGAAGGCAATGGCAAACCACTTCTGGATCATCTGCCAAGAACGTATATGAACAGGTCCCAGTCCGAGAAAAGGATGGAAGGATCCTGTTCATATGGACCTGTCGTCAGACAGAACACTAATAATAAAAATAATAATTAGGTGCATTTACTACGATCTGTTAAACTATAATAATTAGTAATAATTTTGTTTACTTACCCTATTTTATTGCATATTTGTCTGTATCCGATTTAATTATTGGGGAAAACATATGTGGAAAGTTTCGTCTTTTAGAGTAGTTTTTATACATTTAGTACTATTTGGTTTAAAAGTGTTTCCTTAAGCCAAAAATAAAAATTATTTTTAATTTACTCAAAACATTCTACATGTAAACTGTACACGACCTAAAAAAACATATTTAAGTAATTAAAATAAGTTAATTTAAAATATAAATGTGTTGGTTGTAATATCTATTGGAAACAGATGAAACGAGGTAAAAAAGTATTACATCTACAAACGCTATTAAGGAAATAGGGCCTAATGATGGGACATCTAACGATGATATTGAATTTGGGATCCAATAAAAAAGTGGGAACGAAATGAGCATTTGAGTTCATTAATCTCTCTTCCTTCCGCGGAGTATTTCTTTTCTAATGTACTTTGTTATTTAGTAATGTAATTAGTAACATATATTTTTTAAATGGATAGAGTCTAATTCCTTTAGTATTACAGTTAGTTGACTAGCATTTAGATGGTTATGTACTTCGTTATTTGCTTTATCGAGTGTTCATTGGCTACAGCTGTGTCGTTTTGTAGTGAAAGTTCCAAAGTACACTGCGTACAGTAAATTTGTCATTAGTATGCTATTTGCGATTTGAACTGCAGTGAAAATTTCGTTTATGATCGTCCAGTTTATAAAATCATACAGGCTCTTACATGGTTATAAAATTCTTTGGACGTTCATGCAGACGACATATTTGTAACCCCCATATGTATGTGATTTGAAGAATTTGCGACGACGTAACTCGATAAAATCATCTCGGTCGATCAGCCTCGTGAACTTATATCATTAGAACGCTTATAATGGGGACAAAGTTGGTCCCTGAAACGTCGGTTTCTTCTTTTAACCAATTGACGACGCTGATCCCCCGAGAATATTTTATTTCACCTCATACATGACTACACTTTGCCATACGCCATGAGCCCATAATTTTAACTTCCCTCAGCGATGACCAATAAACCCCAAAGTCTAACCACAACAAAATCCAGTCTCCTTCAACTCCTATCTCCCATAGATCCCACCTGACATTATCCTCCCATCTACGTCTAGGTCTCCCAAGAGATCTCTTCCCCACAGGCTTCTCAAATAGTGGACCCAACCAACTAGATGGCTTATCGAACCCGAAGGTTCATCACCGAATTAACCAAAGCCCTCCACCGGACCCTGTTCTGGGCCAACAAAATCCAATCTCCTTCAACTCCTATCTCCCATAGATCCCGCCTGAAATTATCCTCCCATCTATGTCTAGGTCTCCCCAGCGGTCTCTTCCCCTCAGGTTTCCCAACCAATACCCGGTGCACACCTCTTGTCCCATCCATGCGTGCTACATGCCCAGTCCATCTCATTCTTCTTGACTTAATCACCCTGACAATATTGGGGGAGCAGTACAGATTTTTAAGCTCATCATTATGCAGTTTTCTCCAATCCCCCATCGTCTTCCCTCTTAGGCCCAAATATCCTCCTCAACACCCTGTTCTCAAACACCTGCAATCTGTGTTCCTCCCTCCGAGTGAGAGACTATTTTTAACATGCAGTTTAAATAAAAGTACTACATTTAAGATTGGCCGTCACATGAAGAAAGGAATTGTAATTAAAATGTCGGTTTATAGTTTTATTTAATTTTGAAAAATAGAGCGGGAAAAATATCAAATTCTAAGAATTATAAGGTGAATTTTGCCATTACACAGAACCAAGTCACATAATGTTTTTTTGAATAGAAAGACCATTACATTTTTATAGAAGAAATTCATATATTATTTACGCTGTGTGAAATGAGTCGGCACTGTGTATGTGTAATTATCGGAGAAATATATACGGCGAACACCGAAACATTAAAACAGCTTTGTCAAGTTTTATCTTTTCAAAAGGTCAAAGGTTTTACAGATACAGCTTATTTATGAAGCTTTCATATATAATTAAATGCGTACCATGTGCACTCCATTCTTTGAAACATAATTATATGGGAACATCTCATTTGTACATCTGTCTACTTTGCTATCTAGTCAGTGCTTTGTCTTGAAATGATATAACGACGACATATTTGTTTCCGGTTTGTGTCTGAAAAGGAAAACAATAAATTATTTAAATGTGAAGAGGACTACTTCTTCCACCTGCCCTCGTTCTCATCAGGGTTTCTTTCCTTCCAAGTTTCAACTAACGATTTGTTCGAATTTTATTTGTGGCCGATTCATGCTACATGACACGTTCAACTCACCCTCACTGATTTGTATTTGCCTGGCGTTAGTATAAATTATGAAAAATCACATTAATAAGTTTTTTAATCCAGTACGACATCCCACCTAGTTCCAAATACTTCCCTCGCAATCCTGTTCGTAAAAATCCCCAAATAAATTTTCGTGCTCTTACAACTAAGAATATGCCCAATTACAGTAAAATTAAACAACCATCTTAAATTTAAACGTTATATTTGATGTCTGAAGCTTCGTTCACATTCATCTGAATTAAATAAATGCTTTTAATATTACAGACTGGGATGTATTGACGCACCAATTTATGAAGCACCCTGCAGTTTCGTGCAGATAAATATCACTTTCGTGACTCAAACTTCTGTGTCATTTTCCACGGTATGTCAAGTTTTCAGTAAACATTCCTATTTTCGTCAGATGCATAGTTTAAACTGTGATATATTCGCAGTTGTACCATGATACAAGACCTGACGTAAGAATAAATAATAAATTACATGTTTCTCCTTAAAATTATGGCTATTTAATAGACTCAATTCACATACGTCACATAAGAGAATCATGACCATATTCCAGTGGATTGGAATGAAAAGACGACCAACAGACATGCACTGAAAATTTACATGTGACATTAAGAATAAGGTATATTTTTATATGAGACAACGTTATGAAAACTTTTAATCTAATCTGTTGTTTTTTTCATCAAACTGGAAGTAAAAACAAACTTTAAATAACAATAAGTCGAGGCACATGGAACCGTCGTCAAACGAACATCATTGCAGACCAAACATATATTTCATTTATCAGTGTTTGACTTTCCGAAATGAGATGGTAATATTAACTAATGTTTTTAGGTCCAGTCACATCTAAATGTTATAAAAGTGCGTCTGTCAGCTACGTTCTGCCAGTCTGTCCGAATTTAATAGGTGAGAGGGGCTTAAGAAATTTTAATTAAATTTAATGCCGAGGAGATTTCCTAAAATATGCCTGTATATTTCAGTTTTGGTTAAAGTCGGAAAATAATAATCGGTAGAATACACGAAAATCTTCATGTATTTCTGCTCGCCGAAGTGTTTGGGCGGGGAGATGCCACGGTTACCTAGGGAGTCCCAAACTACATCACTGTCGTCATTCACGACAGTTAAAGTCAAATTCTGATTTGCATTTCATCTAATGCTAACTTTTAATCACATGTTATTTTCTAAAATTTTGAGTTTTCCTTCGACTATGTCCATCTTTTCATATAATTAGTTTCATTTTCACTGAGTTTCTCTTAAACTAATACATTTTTTTATTTTCGTATATCTATGTGCTTATGCTCTGTTGATTCATCTATCATTATCTTACGCGAAGCTAATGAATGATATGTCGAATAACGACGAAAATATAGCAAAGTTTCGGCGTGTAGTATATTTGTAATAATGGAAAAGGACCGTTGAAATTAAACAGGAAATGGATTCTTTCTTGTCATCAATCTTCCTTTTCTGCACGACATTCGTATATTTATCTTTTGCACGTGTAATGTGAAAGTGATTTAATTGGAGCAGCTATTGTAAAATATGACATTCTATCATCAAACAAAATTTCTGATAACCTGGGTATTTATTTGTAACACACAGAAACAGTGTAACCTATTAGTCTGTAGATTTATTATTTTATATTTTATAATTCATACGTAATATTTATTATTCATACGTTATTTAGTATCTCGGTATTAAATGTCAAAATTTTCAGAGTTCAGTCAAGCGAGTAAACAATTACACACGCAGAAATGAGATACAAATACTCGTATTCCACCTATTGTTCTCGAATTATATCGTAAATACTCTGCGAATCTGTGGAAAAAACCTCATCCCGCCTAAGATTCAAACCACGCGATTTCCAACTATGATACTCAGTTACAGTAGAAATTTGATAAACATTCGGCCGGAGTACAGTTTCCTCTGATAACATTGGCCTATATTCTCCTCCTTCACTATTTTTGTGATAATACCGTAGCTGATAATGTTTAAGATTTTATTCTGTTGTCACAAAGCGATCGGATATTATTTTTTTTTCAAATTTCTTCCTATAAAATACTGACGTATCCTTAAGATTAATGTACAACTCAAAAACGTAGTGTACGTAATTACGTTATGAATGGAACACGTGTTGATATTTATTATTTTAGCTTTCCAGTCTAAGTTTACCGACTCGCTTGTAAACAACTGAAAACCTAATTGAATTAAATTTTTTTTGGATATTATCCATCGTCTAGTAAATATAAAACGTAAAACGACATTTCGGAGATGGGACTATATCTCTATCTCCGGAGATAGGGATTAGCTCTATCTAGTGGGCCCAATTGTGTAGGAACCTGAAGACGGAGATAGAGTCTCATCTCCGAAACGTCGTTTTACGTTTTATATTTACTAGACGATGGATAATATCGAAGAAAATTTTTATTCAATTGACTCTTCACCATCGTCAAGAAGTTTTAGATTTGATAAACTTAAAACCTGTCTATCCTAAAAATATTAAATTTTAATAACTTATTTTCTAGTGATAAAGTTCTGGTTATATTGTGTTTATTATAAAGAATTAGGGAAATATTGGGTGTATTTCTACGTAACCATGTTCTTCATTAACAATGTAAAACAGATTAACCTTTAAGTATCTTCTAATAATCTTCGTGCGCTTTCCGTAGTACAATGGAAATACGTCATCACCGTTCATCGTATCTCAAAAACCTAACCGAAAATAAAAGATTCAGAAAAAGCGTCGAAGTAATATATTTCAGTGCAGTAGTTCCCCAAATCCGGATTCGTATAAAAAAATAAGATTCACGACTGTCTATTGTGAACTCAGATTTGGATTGAGATATTTTTCTACATTTTTCCTTTCAAATAGAGTTTCGCGTTGTTAACCGGTTCAAACACATAAATATATGTCACCTTGATATCTTCCCTGTACAAAATACATTAATTCAACAGAAAATATTGTTTTAGAATACTTTGTGACAGTCTAGAAGTAATAGCAGAGACAACTAATTAGAATACAATAAGTTCACTAGACTGCCGGACACAATCACAATGGTAACAAAATTAAGACATTTCGGAACGACGGAATCAGAAAAAATTTACGTTATTGAAGATTAGATTAAATTTGGGATGTGTTTTCTAAAGTTTAATCCAATCTCACCATCTTCTGTCGTAACACATTGTGCCATATTAAAAACAAATAAGGTGTGTGTCAAACGATGCCACCTCCGTTTTTAAATGAGACACAAAATAAGGTCGAAGCTTAAATAACTGAAACAAAGTATACATATATTTTAAATGTCCAATGAATGCAAGAAGGGTCTTTATGGCATCCGTTGTCGCAAGAAACAAACAATGAAAACAAGACAAGATAATAAATTACCTGGTGGACATCTCGTCAGGTGAAAATTGTGGGTGCCTAGACGAAATTTAGAACACAGAACAAAAGAGAATTTTTCGCTTTTATCCCAAAGAAAGAAATTGTTCACGAATTTTCTGGGAAAGAGTTCAAGGTAAGAGAGGGATAAAGAATGCGCATGTCCTTAAGGGCATGTTCTTAAGTAGACTAAACCAGTTGCTGATGTAATCGGTAAGTAATCTTGCACACTGAACAACCAAAAAATACTTCCAAGATACGCAGAACTGTAAGAGTAGCTTTTGTTCGGATGTAGAACCGGATTTATTACCCTGAAGGAAAAACGTTAGTTCACAGTATTTGAGAAGAGGAAAACACGGCTTGAATCTTGGGGCAGAAAGTCACAGGCTAGCGGATAATGTAAAGCTTAATAATTTGCACGTGTACACTGTAATTAATTTTCAGATTCTTTGAAATGCGGGCAATTTCTTTGAGTGATTCAATAATAGCGTCTCGATTAGGTCTCTCCTGTGGACATATATATATATATAACTTAAATTAAATTACTCAAGAATTAAGTAGGAAAAACTGCTACCATTATCATTATTATCACAGTCATGGTCATTATTCATTGGAAGAAATAATAAATATAGTGAAGTTTTTCGTTTTTCGACACAACCGAATTTCCACTGCATGTTACAGCTGTGCGTTTGAAACATATTTTTCATTAAGTAGTTGTTCTTACCTTCAGCTTCTCAAGTCCCTGTGCCAGTCTGATAAACAGTGAATACGACGGCGATGACAGCCAGATGGCACTTCCGCGTCGAGTTTATTGGCGTTGGGCGTGTTCAGGACCTACCGATGAAGCGGAAACTTCCACATCTTTTTTTTCAGTCTTGACAGAACTTTCAAAAATTGAATATATGCCGTCATAAGCGTTGATATTTTCGTGAAATGTTCCTTCCTCCCTTCAAAGTTGTCATTCCTCTTCTCAAATTAGCTCCTAACTTGTGGCATTCACGTGGCTTGGGAAAACCATTGACAAGAACCGGATAGGTTTAAAATAAATGACGTCTTCTTGTGTATATAAAAACCATACGATTTATTAGACTAATTCAACCGATCGACGAGGTTGTCTCTTCGCCATCTTAAAATTTCTCTGCGGTCTATATTTGTGTTGGGAATCGGTGGTTCCCCTAACCTAATATTGTGATTTAAAATGTGCAGGGTTTCAAATTCACGCCCTTTATTCACGTGTATTACGCGGTATTTGCTATCAATTCACTTATCTTTACTTTAAAATAGGTTCCTTGTCGCGACCGGGTAATAGCATTAAGTAAAGTAAAGTTTGTCCCGCTATACGCCATGTAGGTCGCTTGGGGGGAGAGTAGGTATAGCTTCTATTCATTCTTAACCTCGACACTAGATAGGGCGAGTGGTCAGTTTCACTCCCCGGCCGTTCTTAATCCCAGGTACCCATTGGATACGATGCTGGGTGGGCCCCAGAGCCGATCTGGACGCAGAGGCTAGAGGAAAAATCCTTTGCCCCCCCGTCGGAGATCGAACCCCGGTCATCCAGCCCGTAGCTAGTCACTATCCTGACTGAGGGTAATATCATTACTACTTCGAATTCCAGAGGTTCCGAGCTGCAATCATGTCTCGGAGACCAACTATCACATCTGACAACTTTGTAAATTTCCTCAGTTCTTCCAGGTAGATGCCAGGATGGTATATTAAATTATACCACGAAAATTTGTTCCATATTCTCTGTAATTTATTATTAAGTAATATTATAAATATTCAAAGCCGTATAGTCTGAGCTATAGACAGCGTCGTTAAATAAACCACACAAAGCTTAAGTTGTACCCTTCTTACGATATTTATAGGATAATATAATCAATAAGAATGACACTCTCCTATACAGCTGAGGTCCACATGACAGATGATAATTAATAATGTCAACTCAAGTATGACAAAGTTACGGGAAGTGAAGGCACTGTGTTTTATACGACAGCTTAAGTTTGACACTGAGGTCACACACGGCTGTTCCTGGCTCCTGTTCTGAGCCAGCATAATCCAATTAACCAATGCTAGCACAAATATTACAAAAAAATCTATTAATATAGAGCATCGATATCTTTAATATGGAGTGTATTTCTCTTATGCATATTATATGGCCCATTTACCTGTACTATGTTTTTAAATTCGTTTTTATTTTTTGTATCATATATTGATTTTTATTTTTGAGTTTTTCTTATAATTGCTCTTATACATAATACGGTACTTTTATATATTTAGATTAATTTCTTTGCTTTTGTATTTTGTAACATGTTTTATTATTTTATTATTACTTTATTATTATAATTGAATTGAATTAAATTATTATTATTTGTATGTCTTATTAGTGTTTGCCTGTCATTGTCTCCCTGCTGTTGGCAAACACTTTAATAAATGAATTTAATTATTGGTGTAATATATCTCTCTGTAATGACAATGAACTTGACTTGGTTGCTTGATAGCCTGGTAATTAGTATCACATTAACTGATGATAACATGGTACAGAATGACGAATGTCATCCTTCTTTTATTAATACCATTGGTGTGAATTTCGATAACTCAAATGACTCATGATTTCTGTTAGGGGAGATTACTAAGTTTTTAGTATTCATTATAATTGTATGTATAGTGTAACCACTGTCGATGCTACCGTTCACAGCTATGGACCACGATATTCTCCGTGGCTCTTGTAAAATTTGACATTTGCTGTCGAAAGCTTATGTAAGGTAATTCTGCGTCTGACGGATTTTCATGAGTTTACATATATGAAAGTAAACCTCAAATAGTAAACTAAACATTATTTACAGGTACGTGATTAAGTTTATAAAAAATAATATTATTTCCATTCAGCTTGACGATAATGGGAATCTTTTGTTCAAATCCCGTGAAGTTGCTCAGAATTTTGATAAGCACTTTTAAGCAGTTTGAAAGTATTCGCACTTAGAAAATGTTCTCTCTTTATTATAAACCTCATAATTTCTTATCGTAAGCACCTGTTTCTAATTCGGTTATATGTAAAGTCTTAAGACACCTAGACGGTCTAAATATGTTAGACTTTATTCTGTATCCGCTTCAGCTATAAATACTTGTCGAAAGGTTTTTTTTTACTTGTACAGAAACTTATTTTAATCAAAACATACCTAAGCAACAATTCCTATTCCATGGAAACAAATCTCTACTGTTCGTATCGACATCGTATATTACTTAATAAAATCTTTAATTTTGGGTTTTTAATCTTGTTCATTGTATAATGTTAAAAATACGCAATGTTGTTCGTGATTTTAAAAGAGGCAACATCTGTTACCAATTGTATACCTATATTAATTCTTAATCTTTCAAAAGTTTTTCAATTTATTATATATGGCCATGTTTTTTATTATTTTTACTTCAGATTGGATTTTTGTCAACACGCATTTACAAAGTCGAAAAACGTTGTTGGAAATTCAATTTTATATTTTGATTTCATATATCTTTCAGTTTCTTCTCAGCTTCAAGTATATGAAATTTATTTTAATGTTAATAGTTCTTTCAGTCTTTTTCTACATGCCTTCGTACCTCACACGTTACTGGTTGTGAGCTATAAGCCGGTTACATAACTTACAAAGATAATGACGTATTAAGTAAATATTACACTTACATTTTATATCCACGTGTTAAAATAACAATTTTTTTTGTGTAAAAATTTTTGTGTATGTTTAATTTTATTTATAATAACTCTATTATCGTTAAATATATTTATTTTATGCTGTATTTAATATTTTCTTGTCTTTTTCGTATTTGTAATTTGCCATTTAACTAAATACAGAATTCAATGGAATTATTATTACTAAGCTGTTGAACTGACCCCCTGTTATGTCGAGCTGTGTTATTGTCGTCGCGGGCTTATGTGCTGAGATCGAATGTCTATTCGTCTGTATCCCGCTCGCCGCGCAGACCTTCCAGGCTTCACCATTCTTCAGTAACTTCCGGGCTAGTTTCCGAAAATAATTGAACATTCTAGAGGTTGGTGAAAAGGATTTGGGGACATCTGTTAGGCTCTGATAAAACTCTAAGTATTATAAATACTATGCCAGAGGCAGTTCAGTTGTCAAATGGGAGCTGAGGTCGTGGGTTGTAAAGTGCTCTGCACGCGTAGCTCCATTGGTTACCGGCGTCAAAGTAAACAAAGAACAGAAGAATGTAGAAAAGAATATTCACACGCGGTTAACCATGGCAGTGATTTGTGAATTGGAAGACATTAATATGATATTCTTGATGATATTATTAATATTTCTCTACTTCTCCTAGGTTCTTCTCTTACTATTTCCTCTAACCGAAGAAATTATATTTATTATGAATGTTACTCACTTATTCTCGAAGACATAGCTGAACAATCCATACGGGAACTCACAATTTGTAACTTCACTGTTTACTCGTTTATAGTCAGCTGCTGAAATCCAGATATTTGAAGTAATGATAAACGATGAAAGAGGGAAATTGTGAAGCAGCGATAGAATTTGTTGACCGTCAGGCAGAACTGGGCCATCGACTTCGTTTTATCCTCTCCGCCCTCTTTAGCAAACCAGCAGCCGAGTGCTGCCAAAAGAGTGGGTATCATCTTTCTCCTAACCGATCCATCTCTGGGAGTGTAATCTGTGAACTGTGGATTGTGCAAACGAATCAGATGGTAGTCCTGATATTTACTGGTAAAACCATCATTTACTATGCTAGTTTTCCGTTCATGTTTTCAACTTCCAGGCAAGAGTTGGTATAGTTGCGTCATATTGTGAAGATATATATTTAATTAATTATTCTTGTCCGTCTATTCACAATTTAAAATTTAAAATTAAGATAATTAAAATATCATCTGATGTTCCTTATCGCAACATTCGATTTACATTTGGAACATCACTTTCTCACTACATGTTTCGGTTCTTAAATGAACCATCTTCAGGTGTATAAAAATTAAAATTATATAAACTTAAAACTTAATCGTAATTTCTTATATGCAACTTTTTTATAATTGTTTATCAGTTAATAGTGATGTTCACTTCCAGATTCCATTTTTATATATTTGAAGTTGTTTTACATATGTGCGTCGTGTTTAAATAAACTTTTTTGTTGGTGAATATTTTTGTTGATGTTCTTACATCGGCCTGTAATGCGAATAATTTAAAGAACAAATGAATATTAATGAATATGAATAAAGAAGGTATAAACAAAATAATATATTTGAAAGTAAAATTTGAACATACCAAAGATGAGAGGTGTAGATAAGTTCCGATGTGTCTGGAAGTATTATCGTATTTGAACTGAACTGAGTTCGCTATTGATCGTGGTTGTTGGTAGGGATGGTAAGTGAAAGGTGGTTGTTGGGGGTGGGGTTAAGCATTTGAAGGGAATTAAAGATGGGGTTATTAAGATAAATATTATTATCGTTTAAGCAGGATTCAAATGAACATTTTCGTTTATTTGGTGAAATGAATGCGATTCGACACTGTCTATACGTAAGTAAAAGTAACTGAGTATGTTTTTTAGCTAACAGATTTACTTATATGCAGCAGAGCCATTCTTTACAAACTGCCTGTCACTCAGTTTGCCAAGAATTTTCGACTTTCACTGAATTCGAAAGTTTATTGCCTTGTCTAAAAGATTCGCAGATGGACCTAATTAGGAGTAAGCTGAGTCCAGTACACCACCTTTTACCTTACTTTCAACAGGTATCTCAATATTATTTTCTTATTAAAAGCAATATCTCCTGCACGACCTCATCCTGTCAGTTTCCTGAGCAATTTTCCTTTCGTTTCTCGTGCCCCGATCATCTGATTTTCATCATTATAATATTGTTTGATAGTTTTTGAAGCTAGTTTCTTCCATACATACTTAGAGCAATGGAAACTATCATATATTTTAACTTTCGAAGCCCATGATCTGTACCTAGGTAACTCCGATACAAAAAAATAATGCAACTATACAGGTTGAGGAAATTTTCACTTAATTTTAGTTCTCACAAAATCAAAGGAAATAAAATATGTGCAAGTTTGTAACTCTGTAACTATGTGTTCGAAATTAGGATAAATAAATAAACTACAAAAGAAAATTTTAGGCTCCATTCAGTACTATGAAATTAAGCATAAGGACAGCTGTTATTAGTATAAAATGAACAAATATTGCGAACATATATCGTATTTCTTATAACGATATTAAAATGTAAATATAAAGTATACTTTTGACATTTAAACCTACTTTATTTTTTTTAAGAAAATGCTTGAGAAAATTTTCAAAATTTTTCTTACCATCTGTTTTAGGATGTAGAGACGATGTAAGATGCAATTTAATTGGCACTCTATAGTCTTAATCATATAACAAAAGTCAAAATTAAAACAAATCTTATGAAAACAAGATGTGAACGGTAGACCAAATGCGTTTGGCTCAATAAATGGTTCAGTGGCGGGTTTTTGTACACACGATATGTTACTTGCGTTCCTTAACAGACACAGAATTTTTTTACCAGATGTATGACTATCAGCTTTACAGGAGGAATCTGTACTATTATTGCACTTACAATTATAACTTTTAAAGGTATTAGTGATTCGAATGAAGCCCTACATGTTTGATAAGCCTTCGTGTTGGCCTCTATTCTACTTCTTCAATACTTCAAATCTTCTTGTTTGCGAATTAATATATTTTATTTTTCTTAAATTACCGTAACATCTGAATGTTTAAACAGTCCGCCATCATAAATACATTTTCATAAATCTTAAAATATCCGCTGAAAATTAGTTCATAATTTAAACAGAATTTCAGCTTTGCTGTTAAAGCATGGTTGGATGGTTAAATGAAGCAAAATTAGCAGAATGATTCGATATTCGATTTTTAAATGGAAATATTGGAATTCGTAAGTACAATCTGATAAATTGGTAGACCGGCAAATGGGAAACGATAGACGAGAAGTGGGGGGGTGGGGGGTTATTTGTGTAGACGGAAATGAATCAGTGTACCCCATCATATCTGGTACTCATTGTCTGGTTTTCTTTTTTGCAATTTACAGAGCATTTAATATGGTAATGAGTTTGCACATAGGGAAAACTTCTGCATCAATCTGTGAGTTCTTTGTCAGTACATGTGTTTTATTAGATTTAATGTTGCAGTGATGATTTTAATTAACTTGTGATAGTCCCATGTATTGTTCTGTAATGTGAAGCATGTTATATGTTGCTGACATTATTTTCAGTACGTGACATATTCCTGAAGGGTTATAACGACTGTGCCTCGTATTCGGTATTACTACGTTTCGGTAGCTGATTGTGCCCCCATTTTCAGGTGATGTAACCTAAAATAATATTATTATGCTCACAGGAACCTGTAACCTGACCCTAACTTCTCAGCCTGTTAACTAATCAAATTTTATTTTAATATAGGAAAATTATAACAAAGCATATTTACATATGACTTTCGTTGAAGTATCTGATGAACAGATAAAATGAAAATAAAAATATTGTAGAAATTATGAATCTGGTATTTAAAGAGTAAGGCTATACGTTCTAGGTTTATTATAGTTCGGCCAGGGGGCTCAGAAAATTAAGTTCTTTCTCCCCAATGGTCACATGAAAACCGAATTAGAACGAACTCCGGAAATGTTGTGGTTTAAAAGTACTTAGTGCAGATATAATACAACAAAGTAATTATTCTTGTGACTGAAGCTTTGCTCTCAGGCATAAACATATCCACTTAAATCACATATTTAACAATATGATCGTTATAAAATGCGATTAAGTTTCATTCAACGACACAATCGAATGGTTAGCACAAACGCTTCGTATTCGGCAGGTCCTGGGTTTAAAGCTCGGTCTTGAAAGAAGTTATTCTGCCTGAAGTGTTTCAGTTCCTTCAAGAACTAGGATAGTAATTTAAATTTGGCCAACACAGATTCGTGTCCATTCCATTGTTCACTAATTGCGACGTGTAGTATGGTAGATGTTTATCAACGTTTCGGAGAACATACTGCCTCCGTCATCAGGGAGGCAGTATGACCTCTGAAACGTTGGTAAACATCGACCAGACTACACAGCGCAACAACCCAGAAGACAGAAGTCTTCATACTCTGATGACGGAGGCAGTATGACCACTGAAACTTTCGTTAACATCGACCAGACTACACAGCGCAACAACCCAGAAGACAGAAATCTTCATACTCTGATGACGGAGGCAGTATGACCTCTGAAACGTTGGTAAACATCGACCAGATTACACAGCGCAACAACCCAGAAGACAGAAATCTTCAATGCATACAATAAGGGCTACTGAGACGATATTCTGCTTTAAAATCACTAACGCTTCTAACCTTATTTCAAGTCAAAATCTGTTTTTAAAATTACTTATTCCGCTTTAAATTTATCTCTCTCCACACTGACCCTATCCAAAGACAATTTGGTTGTCTCTTACCGGAAGCTATTCTGTTGTTTAAATCAATGCAACGTAAGGTAACAGGCAATAATAATCCGCGTCTCTCACCTGAAGGTTCAATAGAAGTTTCAATTATTCAAAGAAAAAGGATATCGTAGGTCGTGCATAGAACTAATGATATAGAAAACACTTTGGGTAGGTTTAAGATTTCAGCAAGTTGGTTTACATAACCACTCATTGGCGTTCGCTGGAATCATTAATTATAGAGACAGCTCTTGGGTATTAGGTCTAGGATACCGGCCGTGAAGAACCTAAAGAGGCCACGAAACCGAATTTGATCTGTCGACAAGCCGTTTGACATCTGATACCACTGCAAAGCCTTCAGGTGTAGTGCTCAGACCATAGCTCTTCGGCGCACCAGTGTCATACGAGACACCGGCTTACGTTTCCAATACTTAATAAAACTGAGGCTTTCGAACAAGGTTGTGAGCACATGCTTTTGTTTCAAGGAATAAGAAAGTGGAGAAGGGTTTGTCTTACCTTGTTGCTGTACAAAACAACTCTTTTATCTCAGGGAATTTGCATTGAGAATTTACCTTCTTATTCAACTGAGCGTGAGATATCGGGGGAGCAGTTCGTATGACATTTGGGGGACAAAATAGTAATTAATTCTCTTGTCACTGTACATTTTTTATACATCCTTTAACAACTCTGCATTAGTAATCAACTTTTTGTATGGGTTTAAAACGTGGTCTCGTATTTCGATAAAACATAATTTACCACTGAAACAAATTACACAGGAAAATATTTAGACAATACGAAGACAAAGTAACTGAGAAATTTAGAATAGTATACAAGGCGAAATTTCATTATTTATACAGGCTACTTTGAATTAATAAGATGCTCAATTCTACGACTGTGCTCTTTATATCTTAAGAGCTGTAAAATGTATTATATAGAAATTCTTTATGCATTCCTGGGCTACTAAAGTATAATTAATTTATATTGTAACGGAGCATGAGCCACATCGCTGTGTATTCTGACTGAGATTTCCGTGATTATCTTTAGCAGTCTTAATAAAAAAACAATATAGGCCAAGAACGACTTATTTCTAGTTCGTACCCACTACGATACATGATCCGGTTCTAATATTAGCTGCTATCGACATAAAATAACATCTGCAGTTAGAGCATAATTGTTACATACCCCAAGAATGAGTCATTCATTGTAAGTGACTTCGAGAAATAGGTAATGGATTTCAGTCTTAACGTGGTTTATAGTTCTTAGCTCCTTAATTTCTCCCTACTCTGTCACGGACAGAGACATTGGAGGGTGAACTTTATGTATTATCCTAATTCCTTCCCATTTAAAAAAATATCCTATGTTTCCATATGTTGTTACATTGTACTTTAGGTTTTCCATGTTGAAAACAATTCTGTGTCATCTAACAGAAATCATTTCTTTTCTATGACTCCAATTTTCAAAGCCCCCTTCCAAAATGTGTATCACAGGTTTAAAAAAAATAATCTCCCGCCATAAATGAATGTGTGTGGTTTCGAAACTTTTTCACATGAAATCGTGATTTGACTCCATCGTGGTCAGTCTAAAATATCACAGATTCTCTAAAGATGAACTTGGTATTTTTTCACTTCTACGCCAAAGTCTACCAAGTTCATCTAACTTTTCATACTGAACTATTTGTCACTGCCTTCTTGTTATATATGTCCCGCCTATCCATATTTCCACAATTTAACTACTGTTTCAATACTATTCGCAAAGTATGAAGTCACAGTATTTGTAGTATTTGTAATACAAAGTACTGAGACTTATTTCTGTAGATATCAGTTTTAAATTCCGGCTTTAATTAATGGTTCTCTTATCCTTATTTCCTATAATTTTAAATCTTAAAAACAACGTTATAAACATCTATAAGTTTTTCCTGCATACGTTAACTAGTTTATATTTCATGAAATTCCCCATCTATTCCGAAATGCCATAAATTCTCTGAACTGTGTAACGTATAATACGACGTACAATTATCAATAGGACTACAGCCTGCGTTCAGTGTGTATTCCGTCAAAGACCAGGGGTTATCTAGCCTGTGAGAGCGTTAATAAATAGGGTGGTAAGGCACCAAAGCAAACCGTTCGATGAACGAACTGTTCCCGTTCTACGCCTCGCCTTGCTTGTAATATATCATCTGTAACTGCTAGTACAACAAATTCCTAGCGAAGTTTGTGCGGTAATTTCACTGACACTAACGTAAAATACGTAGACAGCGCCCATATTAAGTAAAGTGTTACATGTTATTTAATTTAAAATTCATGAATGCTGTGAATAATTCAACGTGAATACTTTGAGGAACTGCCCACTTGTATGGTCTCAAGTTTCCATAATACGTTTGGTTTGGAACGGTGGTGGAAAGTGCTTTTACTGAGGATATAGAGTTTGGGTGGGATGAGAGACGAGTCAATAACATCGCAAATTGGAGCACAGCATATAAAAAATCCTTTTTGTTCCATCTTCTTTCTTCCGGTATCTGAAATGGTTCCAAGATTGCTCCAGGCTCTATACTCGTAGCAGTCACCCAAGTTATGAATATTTGATAAAGTGTCTTATATTGCTAGTGAACTTTATAGCCACAGAAGTGAGACGCTAATGTGACTGAAATGGGGATGACGAATACGACGTTGGTCGGCAAATAATTTCATCGTTCAGATATTACTGACATTACTTTCCCATGCACAATATATTATTCTCAGTATTAACAGGTGATCAATAACTAACTAACTAACTAACTAGATGACTTACGGAACACAAAGGTTCATCACCGAAATAACCAAAGCCCTCCACCGGACCCTGTCCTGGGCCAACAAAATCCAGTCTCCTTCAACTCTTATCTCCCATAGATCCCGCCTGAGATTATCCTCCCATCTACGTCTAGGTCTCCCCAGAGGTCTCTTCCCCTCAGGCTTCCCAAATAGTGGACCCAACCAACCAGATGACTTACGGAACACAAAGGTTCATCACCGAAATAACCAAAGCCCTCCACCGGACTCTGTCCTGGGCCAACAAATTCCAGTCTCCTTCAACTCCTATCTCCCATAGATCCCGCCTGACATTATCCTCCCATCTACGTCTAGGTCTCCCAAGTGGTCTCTTCCCCTCAGGCTTCCCAAATAGTGGACCCAACCAACCAGATGACTTACGGAACACAAAGGTTCATCACCGAAATAACCAAAGCCCTCCACCGGACCCTGTCCTGGGCCAACAAAATCCAGTCTCCTTCAACTCTTATCTCCCATAGATCCCGCCTGAGATTATCCTCCCATCTACGTCTAGGTCTCCCCAGTGGTCTCTTCCCCTCAGGCTTCCCAAATAGTGGACCCAACCAACTAGATGGCTTATCGAAACCGAAGGTTCATCACCGAATTAACCAAAGCCCTCCACCGGACCCTGTCCTGGGCCAACAAAATCCAGTCTCATTCAACTCCTATCTCCCATAGATCCCGCCTGAGATTATCCTCCCATCTACGTCTAGGTCTCCCCAGCGGTCTCTTCCCTTCAGGTTTCCCAACCAGTACCCGGTGCACACCTCTTGTCCCATCAATGCGCGCTACATGCCCAGCACATCTCATTCTTCTCGACTTAATCACCCTGACAATACTGGGGGAGGAGTACAAATTTTTAAGCTCGTCATTGTGCAGTTTTCTCCACGCCCCATCGTCTTCTCTCTTAGGCCCAAATATCCTCCTCAACACCCGATTCTCAAACACCTGTAATCTGTGTTCCACCCTCTGAGTGAGTGAACATGTTTCGCACCCATACAAAACAACAGGCAGAATTATTGTTTTGTAAACTTTAATTTGCAGGTTCTTAGAAATCAGACGGAAATGGATGAACAATATTCTGACGAAATTTTATTTCGTTAACTAGTTAACACACATGTTTTCTATCCTGAATGCAATATATACAACTGGGAATTATAATGTTAAATAAAGATTGAAGCTAATGATTGTTATAATTTCGATGAAGAATATAATAGAACAATCTCCAATAAATTTATTTTATTGGGACTAATGTAATTGCATGGTTATGTTATTACAAACCTCTTCGTGAAAGCAACAAATATTAGTTTATATTAGCACTAAATGAAATAAATTTCTAAACTACAACAGTCTTTCAACCTGTTTACTTAACTAGCAATGAGGACTACGTTTATTATAATCAGCCTCGACTCAAGAGCGTAGACTAGAGGAATTTATTGACGGGGTGGGTTGGAGAATTATTTGGTTCTAAGAGAGAGGAGGTGACACGAATCTGGAGAACAGTGGACATTGATAAACAAGTTTTTTTCGCTAAATAATATCTATCGAGCCATGCAGCGCACATGGAAATATCAAAAATTCTTTACAACATCAGTCCTCACATCCGGAGGGAAAAGACCACTTAAAGACCTAGGCGCAGATGGTTGAATAATATTTGGTAACAGCTGAAGAAATATGGTGCCAGTTTGTAGACTGGGTTAATTTTGTTCAAACAGAAAGGGTGTAGTGTCGGTATCTTATGAACCTTTTTGTTCCATACAAGTTGGGTTATACGTGACGAGGGACTTGGTGGAATAAGGTAGACAGGATACAAGGACTTTTCCACTTCCGAATGTGAATAACAGCTAATCATATATTTTAAAAAATGTTGCATTTATTATTTATTAATGAGGTACGCAAAACATAAGAAAGAAAAATGCTTATTTGGGAAGTACTGGTGTGGTCCATCTGAGATTCTACATTTTGTAGGTTGCAGGCTTAAAGCAGTTGAGCTTATTTAGATTTACTAATTGTAAGTAAAATACCTGTTGGTTTAATGTGATATTCCGAAGAATTTAAATAAAATAAAATATCATATTATGAATATTTGCCTATATTACCTGATGACGTGATACCTAAGTTGACGAAATATTGAATAAAAGTTTTCTTGGATATTATCCATCGTCTAGTAAATATAAAACGTAAAACGACGTTTCGGAGATGGGACTCTATCTCCGGAGATAGGGATTAGCTCTATCTAGTGGGCCCAACTGTGTAGGAGCCTGAAGACGGAGATAGAGTCCCATCTCCGAAATGTCGTTTTACATTTTATATTTACTAGACGATGGATAATACCCAAGAAAATTTTTATTCAATTGACTCTTCACCATCGTCAAGAAGTTTTAGATTTGATATGGCGAAATATTGCTTAAAGTTTCTTCAGATACTGAATGCATAATAACCCACATCAATATATTCGGAAAATAGCCAAGTAATTTGGGAAAAGAATATTGTTATTAATTAAACAGTAAGAACATTAAATATGATGAGAAGACATGACGCACAGAAAGTATTACATGCTCGGCGCCTAAAGGAATATGGAATCTCGAAATTTTCTTAGAAGAAACGTTTCTTTTTCATTGATAGCCAATATATCGCACGTTCCTGCCACACCCTAAACACTAGATTAATGCAAAGAAAGGGCCAATCTACCAGCGCTAAAGATCTTGTAATTACAGCGTTCAAACCCAAGCTCAAAATCACTAAATACTGAAAAAGTGTTAAAATATATTAGCCTATTAATCATCCGACATTTCAGCTGGTCGTCTTTAATGTTCAATCGGTGTGAATGAAACATTCATTTCTCGTTGTAAAAGAGGGAATTTTAGTAATGTAGGCACGCAAAAGATTCGTACCGACCGTTTCAAAATGCTCATATGTCGGCAATCTCCAGGCTTTATCGTGGGAAAAACCGATCATTTTCCTAATTTTTAACAGAGAGCGTAGTAAAAATCCTGAATAAGATCACTTGTTTCAGACTTCACCAACGCAGCATCCCAAATCTCCTCTCAGAGGTTTTGGTAGAGCCTAGATGATTTTCGGCGCAACCCCCAAGATTTCTTACGTCGTATATTTTGTAAATAGGCAAATGACGATTGGTGAGCATTCATCATTTTATATATATATATATATATATATATATATATATATATATATATATAAATGCACTTTTACACAACACACTTATTATAACCTCGATATAATGTCATGTTTGAGATTACACCATATTAAATTAAATCGTATTATATTCTTTAATTGAGCAAATTTAAGTAACGAGTATTTTTTGTTTGTTACACAGTATTACTTAATTTTAACTTTTCCCTGCTGCTTTGTGTAAATAATGAACTGAATTAAAATACCATTCTATCCTACCACAGCCTACGCACTTATACGCCCTTTGTAAAAAAACGTACCGATACAGATATTTATGTGTTAACGCTCCACAACGTTGGTAATTAATCTAATAAAAGTATTTATTTTAATTTTAAACGCTGCTTTCTTACACCTTAAATAAAAATAAGTTTCAAGTACTATAGATTTCTCTGTCAACTAGGCTGAAAATTTTCTAGTATTACATTACATAACTAAGTAAATGGAACAAATCACTTATTTTTGAAAAGCTAATAGTCGTTCAGATAGTCAATAAATTCATCATCTTCTATTGAATTCCAAGGCTCATTTCCAGGTTTGCAATCATCTGTTTCTACCTCGAAACATATGAATCTATTTCACACACTCTCTTTTACACAGATCAGTTTTAATGTTATACCATCGTCTATCTAGGTTCTCCAACTTCCTCTCAGCATGTAACAAACCTCCTGTGCTGTTTCTATAGTATTAAGTTTCTGCTCAATAAAATAAGTTGGCAAGTATGGACCACAAGCTGAGTTACTCACAGACATCATATCGCTGTATGGTTTCTCGTTTACTACCTAAAGAAATAATCTTCATCTCCTTCGTCTGTGTGAACAACGTTAGAAATAATCCCCTTATAATTCACATTAATTATTGAAGGCATAAACTTATATTGAATGTTTTCTACAAAAAATTTCTATTACAGTTTTAAAATAGTATCGATATTATTTTAATATAGTTTATGGCTTCTCCAAACAATGTATATATTACGCAAAGATGACTGTCTTCTGGGTTTTTGCGCGGTGTAGCAAAGTATGTTAATATGCAGGAAAACATAATCAATACCCCGTTTAAGTCATATTATTCAGTCATTATAACTGCTATTATTTCCATTAATGCAAGTACGTATCACGGTAGGCGTGTGCTGACAACTTCCATTAGACTACGAGTCTATACTCAGATCAAAGCCTGAAATCTGTCTTGCGTAGAAGAATACAAAATGACGTTTATTCCCTGAATTTTATTTTAACTGTCGAAAAATCAGTAACGCTTTAGTGAAACATCAAAGTTTTCGTTTCGAGAACAGATTAAAAGTCATCGAAAATTTGTATTCAATTTCTCGGTATAACTTAATGATAAGTGGTCGAATATTTTTCTGATATTTAAACTGGCCCATTTGCACTTAAACCGATACATAATGCATGTTCATTACATATTTCTTAAATGTATTTTCGTTTTGATGGAATAAGAATGAGACAGTTTCAAAGGTTGAACACCCGACACCTGCCGGCTGCTAACAACTGACAGCCAACCACGCCTCCCCCTGCCGTGTTGTGCAAAAGTGGCATATGTAGGATTACTAATGCTAAGAATAATAAGACTATTTCCTGTCCGCATAAATAATTTAAGGTACCCACCATTTTAATTTAGAAACCTTGTACATTATTCTTAGACTTTAAAGTAATTTTAAAATTGGCTGTAAGCAAGGAGGATGAGACTGTGTGTACTAAATTAATGTGATTTACGATAGGAAAAATTGGCTGATTCTTATGAACAAGACTGTGAATTTTGTTGTTTCATAAAATTCGGAGAATTCCTTAAAAAGCTGATTGACTTTCAGTTTATGAAAGACGATGCTCCATGGAGTAATAGCGTACATTATTTTAACATCCACTAAATTTTTCTTATAGCAATGCCTACTTACTTGCCAGTTTAATGGAGACTTTTTTATATTTTTCAAACGTTCTGTTGATTCGTTGGTTGTATAACGATCCAGTATCAAATACAAGAGTTGTTTAACGTCGAATGTGACTTGAAAAATGTATGCACGATTTTTAACTAAGTTTGAGAGTAGGACTAATGCTGGCACATTTTGAGGTGCGATTCTGTCATTTTATTTAAACGACTTAAAAAAAATTGAAAAATGTAAAGAAATAATTCTGTTTCGGTTACCATTCTCCAAATAATCGGTGACTGCTAAGAACAAACCCAGGTAAGAGTATCTGAAAACTAGCTTTCGGCTTTGGAAGGCATTTTTCAATGCACTGAACTGTATGATATTGTTATCTGGACGCGGTTGTACATGGTAGTACACAGAATTGTAAATTATACGGGATGAGTCAGAAGTATGTTTGCAAACTTCGTGTGCGTGTTCCAGAATCAAAAATAAGAAAAATGTTCCTCTGAACATCGGAACGCAAATGTTTCATTTTCGAAATAATAGCATAGCGTGGTGGCCCAGGTGCACAGCCACCGAGGTCACCGGACCTGACTCTATTGGACTTTCATCTGTGGGGTCACTTGAAGTCCGTCGTTTATGCAAGGCATACATTTAAAATTATTTTTGGATATTATTTCGAAAATGAAACGTTTGCTACCCCATGTTAATAGGAACATTTTTTCTTATTTTTGATCCTGGAACATCACGCGAAGTTTGTAAACATACTTCTGACTCTTCCTATACATTTGAGATTCTGATCTTGATTAAAGTAAATATTTTACCGTAGGCAAAATTATTTTTAAGCAGAAGCGATGTTCTTGGCCACCTTATAGTTTGTGTTGCCGACAGGGTTTTTTGTCTAAGCAGGTGATGGCAAAAGGCAGTTCGTGTCAAAGGGGACCTCTTAGTTCTCTGAACCCAGAAGACAATTAGCAGTTGAAGACTACCTGAGACATTTTTTGTTCTCGATTGCTCGGACAGCTGCAGCCACAGTAGAAGGACGGGGTCTAGTGCATAGTACTCTTAAGGAGTGGCGGTTACCGTGAGTTCAGGGACATTTGAAAGAGGGACACCATTTCAGTGTTGCCATTCAGAATCAAATTATTCGAAAATTTCGCTCAACAGCTGTAAGGTCTATTATAAAATGAGCACAATATAAAAATACTACACTAATAACGAACAGAGCTTTAAAAACTAAACCACAGAGACGCAACCAGAGGTCAAAAGGAGGTGAGATTTTGATGATGATAATAACAACAATATCCAGGAATTTATTGGAACATAGTAGTAAGTGGATCTTGAAGAAATATTTTCTGTCCTGTTGTAAACAGGGTAATTTATACTATTCGTACACATTATTAAACGAGTATTCGACAAGTATTGCGAGGCACAAGACTTTCAACTCGTGAGTAGTGGTACGGATACAGGTCTTCAATTTGAAGGATTAATTAGACCTAATTCTCGAGCAATTTTTCGTGTACTCACACATGGATTCAGTGTCACCATATTCAAAAACATGTCATCGAGTGGTGATGTCCAGAGAATACGTGGTAAACCCTTGCCCAATGGTGCTGGTACGACTTTAACGTTCTCCATGATCCGGCTGGAATGCGGCGTGCTGGATACCTTTCTGCCTAAAGCCTTGGTGCGGCGTATGCCCGATTACCACTAGCACCAAGAATCAAATACATCATAGAATTCGTGAAATCGGACGTAAATTCACTTCGTCCGTTGTTGCCGATGTCTTGCTGTCGTGGGACGACTTCATACAATAGCAGGATTACAACTTTGTGCTGAGTGTTGCAAACTCTCGACCGCGGTATTGGAGGCAGGTATCTTCGTATATCCTGTGTTATAAGTCACGTTCTATATCCATCGATCCTCCTCTTATTATTTAGTGTTCTGTCTGACGACAGGTCCATATGAACAAGATCCTTCCATCCTTTTCTCGGACTGGGACCTGTTCATATACGTTCTTGGCAGATGATCCAGAAGTGGTTTGCCATTGCCTTCTTCTGTGTGTGAATGGAGTAATTGTTGGGATGCCACGGAGAAACCGGGGAAGCCCGCGGAGGAAAACTCCGTGTTGCCTAGACCACGGCCTTGCCCAACACAAGTTATAAATTCGGGCACCGCCGGGAATCGAACCCGAGACCCCAGGATTACAAGGCCAGCGTTCTAACCGCTAGACTATTTATTTATTTAGTGTTCTGTCTGACGACAGGTCCATATGGACAGGATCCTTCCATCCTTTTCTCGGACTGGGACCTGTTCATATACGTTCTTGGCAGATGATCCAGATGTAGTTTGCCATTGCCTTCTTCTGTGTGTGAATGGAGTAATTGTTGGGATGCCACGGAGAAACCGGGGAAGCCCGCGGAGGAAAACTCCGTGTTGCCTAGACCACGGCCTTGCCCAACACAAGTTATAAATTCGGGCACCGCCGGGAATTGAACCCGAGACCCCCAGGATTACAAGGCCAGTGTCCTCCTATAGTCCGAGAAATATATTTGCCTCATTTGACGATCATGTAAATGTTGCTACTAGAGAATGCTTGTGTTTACATTTCATTGGTATTATGACACTTACCCAAAACCCTGCACACGTACAGTCATTTACGTTAAATCCTCCGTCTCATGATGCAGGCGCTGGAATACTGTAATTCTTTGCCCAAACCAATAATATCAGTAGCTTGATATTTTTGGTTCTCATGTCGGCGAGTATAATGATGAATGTCTTTTTGCATGTTACGTCGTGCAACGTGGTGAAGTCTGAACACGTTTCAGAGGTACGTGCTGCCTCCATCATCAAGTGTCTATCAGACTATACGGTGCAATAACCCACTTCCGTACCATTAGTCTTTGGAAATCTGTAGGAATTATATAGTAAGCATTATAACATAAGAAATCTGAGATATTACTTCCATCACATTGCTTTATAATGAGTTCACGAAATCGTACATTGTCCTGAGTAGCGCCGGCTATCAAATTCATTGATTTGACGAAGTAATTTCTCAGTCAAATGGAGCAAATGGTACGCAAATTTTCGATACTTGAATTTCGCTCTCATTCGACGTGATCTTTGTCTCCTACACAGAAGCATCTGCGTTTATCGATTTTATTTTCTACTTTCAGGTTTAAAACGGGTTGAGGGGGGGGGGAAGCCGGAGGGAGTGAAATAAATGGCGGTCCTGTAACTTATATGATCTTTAACTGCAGGTTTACCCGTAATACATCAGAGAGGTTAGTCGTATACATTCCTCTCTTATTTCGGAGTCCCCCGTATTTCTCATTCATCACTACCACACTATCAGAAAGACAGCAAATATTACTAGTTGGAGATGAAGAATGGTTGATTGGTATAAGTTGTGAAAAATGGTCTAATTTTTGTATCCTCAAAGATTTCATTACCATGTTTTGTAGTATGCCTTTATACTATTACTCACTGATGCCTATGATTTTAATTTTGTATTTATTAAATCACTTTATATGTTGTATTATATCGCATTGTAGGCCTAAATCATATTTAATCATATCATGTCTCATATAATATATTGTATACATATTATATTATATCATATATTAGAATATATTTTATTACAAAACAAAATGAGTAGGACGTGCAGAACAGGTGATAAGACATACAAAATTTCAGTCAGATATTCTGCAAAATTACTGATCGTAAATTGTAAATATAAGGTGGTAAGTAATTTTAAAAAGGACTTTGGTTACAAAGTTGTGATAGTGTGAATGAATTCAACATCTTTATAATAAAATCCATTTACTAGATGTTCTGGAATCGAGAATATTCTTAGAGTTCCATAAAAATCAAATTTTTGAGTAGCTATGCGACTGTCAGTTTCTTAGAAAGGGCTCTGCTCCGTGCAGTTATAATATTTGAAGCTGAAATAAAATTCACACATCGTACGAGGGTTATTCAAGGTTGGCTTGAACCTGTTTTTTAGAAAATATATGCGTGACAAAATACCATTCGTGATAACATTTCTCTCATTATCACACACACATCACAAAATGGCGTCCTATCTCATGACAGCGCTGTATCTTCAAATTTCTGTTGAAAAAAAATAATAACCTAGCTGAAATTCTCCACTGGTTAAGTGCACATACGTGGGAGATACCTTATCACGCTCAAGTGTATATCATTACTCCAAAAAAATTTCTGAAGACCCTGAACAGGTCTCTGACCGACCACGAGATCACGTCCAGCCGAGAGCTGTCAGACATGTGAACATTGTTCGCGCTGAAAAAGTTACCTTGGAAGACAGACGTATTAAAGTGCGCGTTATTGAATCCACAGTGAGCATAAGTGTTGGGAATATAAAGGCAATTATTCTTGAATATTTATTGTTCAAGTAAGTGTGTGCTCGGTAGGTAGTAAAGATTCTGGAGTTCGACCAGAAGACACAACGTGAATCTGTGTCTCCAGACCATCCGAATCGGACTCAACTAGAGGGTAACTCGTTTCTGAAGCGGATGGTACTTGTGACGAGGCGTGGTGACACTACTTCACTCCAGAATCAAATAACTTGAGTTGCGATGACGAAATGAGTTGCGGTGTCATGAATTCTTTCTGCTGGTATCAATGCCTTACCATGACGATGGCAAAAATGCCAGTGCATAGGAATAATATAATAAAAAGGAGTAATAGTTTAGTATTTCTGATATTCGTGTGTTTAATGTAAATAAAAATGCCAGGTCAAACTTAAACACTCTCGCGTTGAAGATTCCCCGGTATAATTTTATTTCCAGGAATTGCTGACTTCAGCAGTGGAGCTTATTTCTTTTTTTCAACTTCTAAGCTAAGAAGAAAGTGTTGCAGGCAGGTATTTTTCGGAAGTTGGGTTGAAGTTATATAGCATACCATAGGAATTGGAAAATGGATTAGTGTTGGCTTTTATACTTTGGTGGCGCTAGTGGGTAGAAGAGAAAGAAGGATTGCTTGGGATGGAACAATTTATGTGTTTGGCTCTGTTCATTTCCGATATCTCTTCTGCTTGCTTACTTTTTCTTGCTTTCCTCAAAGTATTGACCGCCGTCGGTATAGAGCAGCATCAGCTTCTGCAAAGACAGCCAATGGAGCTGGCGAATTACACTACGTCATGATAGACTACCCCTTCTGGTGGCCTGTTAAGCTGAGGCCACGTTTGTAGCAGACTTATGCAGGCAAAAATACATGAAACTTTCGTCCGCGGAGCAAAGTTCTTCTTTGTGAAACCAATAGGCTCTAAGCTGGCCCAGATATTACGTGTCTTTTTTTTAAAAAAAGAAAGCTCTTTGCCGTTTAAAAGAATATCCGCCACATTACCCTATCTTTTGTCTGTTGAAACGAATCCAAAATCTCCGATGTAGTTTTGCCCATTTTAATATTATCCTCCCATCTGCACCTGAACTTTCTAAGTGGTCTCTTACGTTTAGCTTATTTTTTTTATTTAGTGTTCTGTCTAACGACAGGTCCATATGAACAGGATCCTTCCATCCTTTTCTCGGACTGGGACCTGTTCATATACGTTCTTGGTAGATGATCCAGAAGTGGTTTGCCAGTGCCTTCTTCTGTGTGTGAATGGAGTAACTGTTGGGATGCCACGGAGAACCCGGGGAAGCCCCCGGAGGAAAACTCCGTGTTGCCTAGACCACGGCCTTGCCCAACACAAGTTATAAATTCGGGCACCGCCGGGAATCGAACCCGAGACCCCAGGATTACAAGGCCAGCGTTCTAACCGCTAGACCACCGTGGCTACGTTTAGCTTGTCCTACCAGAATGTCCTGCCCACGTCGTCCTGCTTAACAATATTAATCTTACTAATTGTTTACTAATATGAACGTATCGGCAATGCACATTGAAATTATTGTAGCACAGTTTGTCTGTTGTAGCAATGAAAGAAATCTTTCATAAACGTCAGATTCAGGCATCGAAAACAGGTGCTATCGATTAGGAAATTATGATCATAATCACGGAGCTGTAGAAGACAATAATCTTCATTCAATAGTCAGCGAATTTATGGCTGCTGACTGTTATGTTTTACAAATTGTTTGGGAACGGACATTTATAAACGAAGGAAAATAAAATATTAATATTTGCCTGATAAAGATGTATCTCATTAAGATTAATGAAACTGATAATGAAATCATATAGTCTAGGTTTTCAGAGTCTGCTGTTCGCTGAAAGGCTTTGGGATGCACGAATTAGTTTTTGTAAAGCTGTATTACACTGCATAGTGAACAAATATTTTAAAATTTTAAATACGCCTATAATTGAGTAATATGTCAATTTCTTTGCCTAATATTTATATTAAACTGCCATGTAATTTCACTGCATTGTCCATGGCGGTCGGCGACTTGATAAGAAACCATGAGAACTGTCACGTTGACAGCCACTGATATAGCCGAGACAGGAAAATTTCTACGGCTATTACCACAAACGTCGAATTAAATCATTCATATTTAGGCTGTCAAACCGTTCCCGTTTCAGACAAACTTTCTACTTACAGACAATATGGCTAAGAGTCTGTACGTTGTTTATTATATTTACTGAATTAATAAAGGAATTTTATGCCCCAAAATTATATCCGCTAACCACCAAACACTTTCTTAATTAACAGTATCGATTCATAGTTTAAAATTTATCTAAGAGCCCATTTCGTGAAGATGGAAGATCTTTTTCAGTGCATTTCTATTTCTTAGTCCAATAGACGTTGATGATGAAAACAGACCATAATCGATTACGTGTTATTAGCATGCTTTGAAATGACAGGGAGCATATATGATGATGAGACTGTGTACCACGAAAATTACAACAGCCTTATACTTATGTTGTTTTACTATTAGATTTTGGTTTAGTTCATAACAAAACCACTGAATTCCATAGTAACTTAAACAGGTCACGCCACCAGTGACATAAGACACAAACACATGAGTCCTAAGTCATGCAATGTATGTTCAGTATTTTATTGAGGCATTTATAAATCAAAATAAAATGAAATATTAACATTTGGGGGAAAAATGACAATTACTATTGGAAAAAAATGCAGCGTAGAATAAATAATTTATTTTCTAGCATGTTATTATTTGTTTTCTCGAAAGGAAATTTTGTAGACTCATGTGGTTTTGTAAATGGCCGATTTAATTTATCTTACCTTAAAAATAGTTTTAAAATATATTAAAATTGTCCGTCAATCACAATAAAGTAATATAAGATAATTAAATGGTTAAAATATTATCCTTTGTTCCGTATCGAGTACTATAACCAACCTCGCTCCGATACGATGTACTTCTGATCTCTCCTCTTACAACTTCGATATTACTTCTCCGACCAATATACGCAGCATTAACATCACTCCGACAATACGATTGTATCAATGATATATAATACAACAACAAATGTTGATACAATGTGAAAAATGAAGAAATGATAAGAAAATTAAAAATTAGTAATTGAATTAAGAGTTTATAACATACACCTGATGACGGCTCTATGAAAGCCGAAACATGTCGAGAATGTTCCATATGTAAATCGAGTACTCGATACGGAACAAAGGATAATATTTTAACCATCTAATTATCTTATATTACTTTATTGTGATTGACGGACAATTTTAATATATTTTAATACTATTTTTAAATAAAATCACAATATGACGCACCTACAATATCTTATCTTACCTTACTGAAATATTCGTATGAATTATAGAAGACAATTCTTGTATTATCTCTAATCATCCTTAAGGCGAACTCTGAATCAAAGTACATGTCAGAAAACATTTCATCTCGGTAAAAGGAGCTGACTCAGTTTCTAACTCTGGACGCAGATATTCATTTTTATGTTTACATTTTGAATGCCAGTTAATTTCTAACAACAGTTTGTTCTGACATTCGACGTTTCCACTGCGAATGTGTCGACTGAGGTCTTCTGAGTTGTGACTTCGTGTAGTCATGCAGGGAGTAACCAACATATCGTAGGAATCTGTCGCCACTACCTGCTACGTTGCAAACCCAGAAGACCGCAGTCGACAAGATTTTGTTGATCAATCTTGCGATGCCCAGCAGCGGGGCTGACAAAGTCAATCTGCCCGACAGAAATTTCTGCTCGTCATTTCATCTCGATTCTTATATTTATTTTTCACATTTTCATTCTTCGTCCCTTATTCATACATTTCTGTCTGATCTCACTCTATTCGCCGTTCCTTCAGTCTTCTTTGTTTGTTTTTTCTAAATCCATCTTTTTTATTTTATTTTTTCCGTCCTTATTCTATCGTCTAATTTTCTACTCTTGTCCTACACAATCATCTATTTACCTTGTCCCTTAGTCCCCCCTTCTTTTTTTAATTTAATTCTTTTTTCAATTGTAATCGTAATTGAATTATCCGTTCTTTCGACAATAAAATGGATTCGTAAGGCCCCGACTAACACTTCATTTTCTCACGCCTGTTCTTTTAGATTTCTTTAGTCTGTGTGCGTTGAAGTGAGTCCCGACATTCTCTTTCCAATATTAATTGTTTCTTTACTTATATTTCTTCTGATTCTTCTTGAACTAGTTGGAAATTCGGCTAATGAAACCTGTTACAAGAACTCTCATTTAAGAATGCGTTTCCATCTATTTCTAAGACGATTTCATTTTCTTTTATCTACATTATTTACATTAAAGTTTATTTTATTTTTATTTGTAGTGTTCTGTCTGACGACAGGTCCATATATCATGAACAGGATCCTTCCAACCTCTTCAGGTTGTCAGGGACCTGCTCATACATATATACATTCTTGGCAGAGATGATCAGAAGTGGTTTGCCATTGCCTTCTTCTGTGTGTGAGTGGAGTAATTGTTGGGATGCCACGGAGAAACCAGGGAAGCCCCCGCAGGAAAACTCCGTGTTGCCTAGACCACGGCCTTGCC
Organism: Zootermopsis nevadensis; assembly: GCF_977971745.1. NCBI lineage: Eukaryota > Metazoa > Arthropoda > Insecta > Blattodea > Termopsidae > Zootermopsis > Zootermopsis nevadensis. Next base: position 3,600,314 of record NW_028259153.1, on the reverse strand, counting down.
CAACACAAGTTATAAATTCGGGCACCACCGGGAATTGAACCCGGGACCCCAGGCTTACAAGGCTAGTGTTCTGACCGCTAGACCACCGTGGCGAGCACATTAAAGTACACATTGGTAAATTATTTCTCTTTTTTACGATAATTTTTATATTCCTTCACGATCTGGAGTGGGCGAAGGTCACATTGTCAACTCGTCTACAACTGTGTAACGTGGTATTCTTTCGGGACCCGCCAACTTTCATATTTTCTTTGTAGTTACATTAACTGACCTCCAGCCGTAGTCTAAAAAAAAGGTCATACTTTCGACTTCGCACCTTTGCTTCTCTCTATTACAATATTCAAAACGCACATCTTCCTCCGGACTGTTGCCTTCTGTGTTCATTCTTAATTTTTGTTTATTTGTCAATCTTTAACTGAAGTTTATTTTCATTTTTCCCATTTATTTTATTACATATTTGCAGTCTGTAGTTCCCACATTCTCTTGTGCAACAATAATTGTGTTATCTTGTTCATAAACCTTGAAAATAAGTGGATTAGTTGTTACGGACTGACATTTTAAAATATATTATACGTTTCTGAAGCTAAAACATATAATATGAAATAATAGGCATTCGTCCACTTATTATTAATCTTAATTACACAGAAAATATTTCTTTCTTTCTTTCTGTTTTATCCTCTTTTATCAGTAGATGTCGAGGTTTTATTTATTCGTTTAATTGATTTGTTTTGGATAATGGTACGACTCCATGGATGAGTGATCAGCCCGACGCAAGGCCTCTATCTATACAAACACAGAAAGACGCTGACAAGCATCCATGCCTTGAGTGGGACTTAAACCCATGGTCCCAGTGGCGAAGTGCACGAAGTCCATGCCTCAGACCGCGTGGCCACTATGACCGGCCATTACATAGAAAATATAAGCTTTCAAAATGATGACCTCCAAGAAGCAGATACTCGCTAGCTTGTCAAAATTTATCCGGTTATTTTGTGTAACCGAGTGGTTCATTAACATGTTCAAACAACTCGAAGAGTAAAATTAACTATTTTATTCTTTGTTACAAATTGGTGTAAGAATGTTATAACAAAAATGGTGGTTTTCAGGGTTGTCACGACTATGAGTAAAAAGATGGCTCTCTTCTGAGATGTTTCGCCGTGCAGTCTGGTAGAAATTAACCGACACTTTAGGTATATTAATGGAGGCAGTAAACACCTCCGAAACATCGGCTGGCTTTCAACAGACTACACAGCTGAACATTCCCAGAAGACAGTCACCTTCATAACGTTCTAAAATTTTTGTTTCGAGTCTTTAACAAAAAATGTTATTTTGTTACAATTTTCATTCACTGTACGAAATAATTCTGTTTTTCACCGATTAATTCTTTCTAGAATTCCGTTATATTGCTTCTTCTTACTGTTGTTAAAGCTTTCACTTTTCTTTCGTGTTTAATTCTAAATAGCTATAATTCTATAATTTAAAACCTCTCTTTAGGAGGACTAGATCGATCATACTTTTGTTTGCCTATTAAAATACTTTATAGCAATATGTTAGTAATATAATTAGTATAACAAATCTAAAACTTCTTGACGATGGTGAAGAGTCAATTGAATAAAAATTTCCTTGGATATTATCCATCGTCTAGTAAATATAAAACGTAAAACGAAGTTTCGGAGATAGGGATTAGCTCTATCTAGTGGGCCCAACTGTGTAGGAACCTGAAGACGGAGATAGAGTCCCATCTCCGAAACGTCGTTTTACGTTTTATATTTACTAGACGATGGATAATATCCAAGGAAATTTTTATTCAATATAATTAGTATTTTCAAGTAATCCAAAGTGGATGAAAAGTTAAGTGCAAATTTCAGATGAAGTTTTGTTCCATTAAAAATAGTTTAATACAAAAATAAATTTCCTATGAGCATGTGTATAATTTTATTTAATACAATATACTATTATGTAATTAACATTACTCTAAATATATTAAATATTTCATTAGACAGTCGTTTTCTTAGTATCTCGTCTCACGTTCAGTTTTATCAGCTTCTGGAAATCGTCTACGCGTTCAGCTCCTGGAGTTCTCCGTTCTGAATGCTATCGAGAATAATTACACCCTTTCCACCTTTAGAATTCTACATCCCTCGCATAACCTAAAGAACCCCTATCATAATACAGATACCGGTTCACGAAATTGGAACGATCATTTGATACAAGGGAAAACAGCCCTTACGAATTCCAAGAGGGTGCGACCAAGGGGACATTTAATTTGTAGGATGATTAATTAGTATTAATTACGTGGAAGACATCAGAACAAAACTACCAGCGTAACCGACGAAGACCTCTGTAAGAGTGTTGCAGCGCGTTTATAGATCGGCTACATAGAATCTGTTCTACACGGGAATTTCAGATCGTTAATTTATGTGGGTAAGGACATGTTCTGTTCTATGAAGGTATAACGATTAGAACCAAAAGGGCTTATCGCGAATTCAGATTGTGCCGAATCCAACAGTCTAATATCGTTGAATTCTCTTTATAGCGTAGCTCGCAGTATTTTTTGGTGTTTACATATATTTTAAAAAGCCTATGTGTATTCATAATACTTTGTTAATATTGTAAGTAATTTCCAATTTTTAATGATAGGTAACTACAAAACTTCAAGGGTTTTGCTTCGACCAATTACCGGTATTGCAAGGTTCACTACAGGGTTCAGAAAATGACGTTATTTTACATTATCCTGAGCTATTAAATCCATTTACTAACGTTTCACAGCATGCTCTATTTCTCTAATACACATTTTAATATTATCCTCGTACAAACACGTATAAAACACACATTGCGCGGTGTCTAACAAACATCATAAAAGCACTTATCCTTTTCTTGTAAAACATTTGATTGGTAATATCATAGTTAATTTTATAATTTTGGACTAACTCCCTAAGAGCATAGAGCAGAGTCCATAAAAGCATTCGGTCTTCCGAATGCTCAGGTAATTCCCTATCTTGATTAAATGCCGGGAATTCATTACAGTGTTCACAATAGCCCGCCGATGCACATTGTTTTAAACTAGATAATCCAGTCTACAACCTGTTACCGTCTTTAAAGTCCACTTAAATATTATTTTCAACCCACGCCTAAATTTTATTACCAATCATAATTATGTTCATAATGTATCATAATATAATGTAATATATTACAATATATTATAAAACACGCAAATGTTTCACTTAAAACCTTGCGTACCGTTTAGTGTATTGGAATATAAAATATGCATAAAAACAAAATTGTTTACACTATGAAGGACATTAACACCAAACGCGTTTCGACCTCATGAGGTCATCATTTGTGGCAAATAATAAGTCAAATCATATAATATAAATCAAAAGGTAATGGTTTTCTTTAACAGAGCATAAACGTAAGTTCTTTACAAAACCGCATTTAGTAACACTTGACTGAATGTTGGTTGCACAGAAATTAGTTTTGTTTGTATGCATATTTTAAAAAACATTTCAAATTATTTTACCTTTAATTATATATGGTTCCATATAATTACACATAAGTAGTATGAAATTCTCATTGAAACAAATTTTGCATTTCACTATGAATGAAAATACATGAAGGGTGTATAAACCCTCGAAAGCAGCACAGAGTTCTAGAAACTTCCGGAAAGGAAAAGAGAATATGTTTTATAAAAATCGTTTTACGATAAATGTTAATAAAAATCGGTATTACCTACAGTAACATTCTTCCCAGTAAACAATGTGAGATGTGCCAATTTTCCGTTACACAGTGAAGGACGAGAGAATTAGTGAGGTATTCTCAACATCATAGACAACCTTTGCCATGTTAACGCGAACAAGAGAAAACGCTTGTATCACTAATAATGGCACAAGAAATTAATTTATATAAAATATATATTATATTTATATAAAATATATATTATATTAATATATATTTTCGTAAACACAATTTAGTTACAATATGTTCTTAATTCCTTTCATTTATTTTTCCCGTCTACAGATCTTTCCTCATATATACCACACTCACCAACAATTAGAGTATTTTGATATTGAAGTTCTAAAGCCCGTCCTCTGGCAATGAGACCTGTTCTTCTATTTTATTCTTTCGAAATAATTTTTTCTCCACAGTGGATGCTCAGGTTTCAACAGTAGGCGTGCATCTGCTTAAAGCTTTTTCTAAAACATCGACACAACCCCTTTTCTCCACCAAGTTATTGGATTAGGAAACTAATGTCTGATGTAGATAGGAATGATTATTTCATCTTACTCTCAATGCAAAAGTGGTTTAAAAAATCCCTAGGTGAAGTGACCATTTACGATCTCTTACAAATATTGGGCCTTAGTGTTTCATTAATGACGAGAGATAATTTTTTAATAACTTATTTAGCGACTGATCAAGAAATCTGCTACATCGTTGTTGGTCACTTGGGTAGTCATTTATTTATTTATTTATTATACTTTTTATTATTATTTAGTGTTCTGTCTGACGACAGGTCCATATGAACAGGATCCTTCCATCCTTTTCTCGGACTGGGACTTGTTCATATACGTTCTTGGCAGATTATCCAGAAGTGGTTTGCCATTGCCTTCTTCTGTGTGTGAATGAAGTAATTGTTGGGATGCCACGGAGAAACCGGGGAAGCCCCCGGAGGAAAACTCCGTGTTGCCTAGACCACGGCCTTGCCCAAGACGAATCGACCTTTTCTAAAACAATATATTAATTCTTACACAACATTTCTCTCACCTCTGTTGACCACTGGCTGCATTTATAATCACACATGGCATTCTGATCGATCTACATATTGTCGCAAGGTCCCTCCTACTCGGAAGGACCTAGCAAGTGGGCAGTAAAGTATTCTTCAAGCTTGTGTCGTACCGATTGACATCAGTAGGTAAGAGTAACAATATTACAAAGTAGAATGTAACATTTATTTCGAGATAATTACGAATGTAATTTGTGAAACGACAGATATTAAACCAATAAGATAAAGTGTGGAATAAATTCACATTGTGTTTTAAACAAAGACCTCATTGTGTAATCCTCGATTATGTTACAATATCAAAGCCTGTATTGATCCGGTGTTAATTTCGTGTATATCAGCCAATTATTTAGTTATTTGATATTCATCGATGTTAGTGTAAAATGTATTGGCTTCAAACGCGTTATTTCTTTATATTTATAATGCTCGGTTCAGCATCTGCAAAGAGATACACGTACAAATATTTTCTTTTTATAACATACATGATTCTCTCAGAAAAGAAAAGTTCCATAGTTTTGAAATAATCGTTTTAAGTCCTTTCCAATTTTCTTTTTTCGTGACTGCAATTCTCTAAGAACTGGTTCTTTATTACTTAGGATTTCCTTAACTTTCGAAAGCTCGCTTGTCGATCTGAAATTTATAGCAGGTATCACATGCTTCTTTTACGAAAAAAAAACTTCTTTTGTGTTCTTACCACAAGTTCAAGTAGTTCGTCCTATCCTTCAACTGTAATGCCATCTAACTGATTTCTCGTAATAAGAGGTAGTCATATAAGGTTAGTCAATACTGTGAAGTTCAGTTACAAAGCTTCAAAACTTTCCACTTACTCGTTCAGTGAGATTTTACCATCGTTTCAGTGTATTTAATTAAATATATTTATTTTGTACAGTCCATACACAAACGTTTGAAGTTTATTGGTGTTGTAAAAATTATATAATATTAAAACATTTTATTGTGTAAAATATTATATTAGCGCTCTTAATCGTAAATACGATTTTATATTTATATTTTTTATCGCTAAAAAATATAAAAAATATAAAAATATATATATAAATGTAAAATCGTATTTACGATTAAGAGCGCTAATATAATATTTTACACAATAAAATGTTTTAATATTATTTAATTTTTACAACACCAATAAACTTCAAACGTTTGTGTATAGACTGTACAAAATAAATATATTTAACCAAACATAAACATGACGCATATAAGATACAAATTGTATTTAATTAAGTTTCAGATATTATTTACGAGCTTATCGCCTGCTAAATCCATTATATTATATGGTTACTGATGCAATCTTATGGATGGAACGTAGTTCCTAGCCTCTACGGAAGTCTGCGTGATGTGCATATGTTTCGGTGCGTATACAAGCTGTCATTTAGGAGTAGGAACGGGGACAATTTGGTTCTTTTAGTTATATCGGATGTTGATTATGAATTTGGGAAATGGGCGTTGATCATTTAATTATATAACCTTTCTTGAATAGAAAGCTATAGTAACGTCACTGTACCTTGTGATATTACGAAATGACAGCTTGTTAACCTTGAACAGTGCATTTCTACAGAATTGTCTGTAATTTAGATGCGTGATCGGATACGTGACTCTGTTCTTTGTAGTATCCTGCCTCTCTTCCGAGGCTTACTATGTCTTGCAATGTGTCCAAATATTACAATTAGAAACATTAGAAATAAAATCTGCAAAAATTAAAAAGTTAAAAATATCTTAAAAATGTGTTATTTTAACAAATACACATTTCAAGGTCACTCAAGCTTTGTATATTCTAATTAGTTATTGACATTTCTGCATTGAGCTTTAAGTGTTTATATTAGCAAATTGGATGCTATTACAGTTTGTACTGAACATTAGCAGCAATTCATAAGAACCTCACCGAAATATTAAATGTTTATTAAAAATTACTATTTATGCAGGCATGACAGTTAAAAACGATATAGTACGTTAAACGTGGTAGAAGAGAGGTACTAAGTTTGACGTTTATTGGGTACGTTTTCCCAAACATTTCGCTAAAATATCGTTAATATATAAAATTTCTGTATATATATAGGCCTAGTAAAAGATAATTTATAATTGCAGTAAACTGAAAACTGGGATCATGACTTCGAATGTCACTTAAGACGTTTGTATGCGTTACGTAGTCGAATTAAATTCGTTATGCTCAAGTTTAAAATCTTTATTTATATAAATTCTATCCAGTTTTATATAAATTGCATTGTATACGTTTTTTTTCAACTCACGACACTCTGCAGAAAATCTACGATAAAACATGCATTACCAATTCACCATATTGGTAAAACCGCTACCTTAATTCGTCTACCTGATTGTGACCGGCTGTTTCTTTTCGAAATCCAGACGTATCGCGCTTTGGGATTTCATAGTTTAAAAAGGCGGATGAAGAGATGGTAAAATCCCGTAATCGGCCATATGGTCTAACAGGTGACACGATGATGTATATGTGCTTTTATGTCGAAATGCATGATTTCACTAGTACCTAAAACAAATAAGGAATTTAAAGTGGTGAGGCCCGAAACAAAATGTACAAGATATCATAATATCCGTAAGTAAATTTTTTATAATCGATTCTAGTAACTTATATCGAAATATCGTATTTATTTCATGCTAATATTACTTTGTCTTTGAAAAAAGATTTTCTAATACTAATTAACTAATTTGACCGCCGCTAATTCTTCTTGTTACATGACTGTCGGATTTTTACAATTATTATTTATAAAATTCTAATATAAATCATGCATACAAACAAAACTGTTTACATTTTGAAGAACAATAATGTCAAATGCGTTTCGGCCTCAAGAGGTCATCATCAGTGGGATAAAATGTTAAGTCATATAATACAAATCAAAAAGATTATGGTATTTAACAGGGTATGAAAGGTATGTACTTTACAAAACCACACTTATATATATAACATCTCACTGGACGTTGATTTCACAGGAGTTGGTGTATGAAATTGGGCACTTAGCTTTAATGTCCACCATGGTTGGTCAACGGCGAGCCGCGGTTATGTCGTTTGTGCCTGTGAACTTCAACGATGCGTGGGCGTTACTGTCGGTTTTAAAAATGTGTAGAGTACACATTAAATCTGAAATCAGGGTGGCCAACTCTTGCATTGTCCTTGTAAACAGTTTAGTATGTATACATGATGTATATTCCAATACACTGCACGGTATGAAGGCATATTCAAGTGTCTTGTTCAGATTTTAAGATCTTCTGTGTTGTAGCGCCGTGTAGTCTGCTACGTCGGTAAACTTCTGGTAGACTATACGGCCTAGCTACTCAGAAAAGAGCCAAATTTACACTCGTCATAGTGAGAAACTCAAATCAACCTATTTAATTTGCTTCAAGAATAAAGAGAAAATATGTTTCTAAAGGTTATTTATATTATATGAGTGTTTACTTGGAGGAAATACATCTTTATACAATATTATTTAGATGAGTTTGGTTATCTCCACGCAGAGTTCCCGATTTGAATTCACCGCAGTTGTCCAGATGCTACGAATGCCACCTAAACTGCTTATCTCCCCAAAGTATCTACGTCACCATAAATTAATCAAAGACTAAAAATATTTCTGTCTATGTCTCAAGCTTTTACTCCTTGCAACTCTAAAGTCTTCGCTTTCCCACTACTCCTATGGAAGTCTAGGAAACTTCTAATGAAATAGTGTTCTTTCTCCCATCGAACGAAAGTTTCTTCCACTTCTCCCATAATTCAAACTTTACACCTTCCCTTTTACTACATTTTCTCTCTCCCCCTTTTCGGGCTTGAAGGTGTTAACTCACTCCATAGAGTAAACACAGCAAATAACTACTTAGAAATCTAATAGATTTTCAACACGGCGGCAATTAAAATTGTCCCTGTGTTTACGTACATTAGCTTGAAATCGCATGGAAGGAGTGTAGATGCAAAATACCACATATTCTTCATTTGGCCAGCAGTTTAAAGTGTGATAATTCAGTTTCCCCGTAAATATTTGACAGGATTCTGAATGGGCATTGGACCAGTGTTGCAAAGAAAAACATGTAATATTTGAGGTATTCACGACGGTGATCCTGAAGATGACTGTCTTCTTAATTTTTGAGCCAGCAAGAACCTCTGAAACGTCGGTAAACTTCTAGCAGACTTCACAGCGCAACAACCCAGAATAAAACATTGTCATTATAACGGATTCGTCATATCAATAAACCAACCACTAAATAAAAATATATATTTTTGAATATAAATGTTTCATTATGAAATTACATAATACATTTCGTAAAAACGTAAAAGGTGTTAAATTCAAAACTAAGAAAAATGAAACATGGTTCTCAGTTACTAAGATCTTAATATATCAGATCTTAATTCCGCTGACTCTACGCTTTTAAAATAACAATATATTTTAAATTTATCAAAAAAGTAAAACCTCTAAAAATATCCCCCAACTTTCTGGAACGTCCTCAGCTACGATATTTTCGAAATATTTATGGAACTACTCTGTCGTATGACCCTTACACATTTGTTTTCAACATAAAACTTTATACGCTGCACAAAGAACCCCTTATTTTTGAACGAGGGGTTGTTCATATGATGAGGTTTTGCGTGAGACCGTACCATATGCTAGCTAAAATAAGCTTCTGTGCTATACCCCAAAACTAACAAATTCTAATACCAACTTTTATTATTAACCACAGGCAGTTAAACTACAGGAGGTCACGCATATTTTGATATCTGAAATCTTTATTTCCCATTTCTCCATCAATTTTTTTTTAACATAATGTGAGGCCAGCCGGCTACTAGCCGACTCGCTGACAGTGTTAACAGTCATGTTCAACCGGTAGGCGTACCGCTTATATAACCTCTCTCCCTGGCATTATTATTAACCAGTAATGGCGTACGTGTTCAAACACGGACTAGTTCTAAGTGTAACTGGAACGATCCACAATACCAATTCACCTCGCCCATTCCAATTATCGCCCTGTTTTATTGAGTCGTAATTTATATGAAAGGGGAAGGCAATATGTCAAGAAATGTAATTTCTTAACGTATTAATTTTATAAAGTAATCGAAAAAAAAAAATTATAGCACAAAATAAATTACAGGTGTTGCTATGTAATCAGTCTGTTATTGTTCGTGTGGGGTGGAATTAGGTGCAAAATTATGATGTTGGAAGACGCTTTGAATGTTCGGAAACAAATCGAAAATATCTTATGACGCTACAGACGGCTAATCGTCAGCTCAAGTATTACGCTGCTGTTACTTACCTAACTAACTAACTAGATGGCTTACCGAACCCGAAGGTTCATCACCGAATTAACCAAAGCCCTCCACCGGACCCTGTCCTGGGCCAACAAAATCCAGTCGAACCCGAGACCCCAGGATTACAAGGTTAAAAATATGTGGAGCTATTCCTCCACTCCTCTTTGGCGCTGACATCTTTATCTTATTACGAAGAAAATCTTTTGACCCCTTTCTTAAATGTCGATACCAATGTTCATTCAATGTGGCTAACGTTCCCACCTCACTGCTTCGTTCATCGTCGTTAAAATCTACATAAAAATAAGGTTGTGTGACACATCATGTTTGATGAAAAAAAGTTCAGTTAAGTGTCTGTAGTATTTATGTTTATTATTGACTCAGGGGACGAATGGGTTCTTATTACTCAAAGTTCTCTAATATGGCTTCAAACAAAAATTCGAAGATGGCTGTTTTCTGGATTGTATAGTCGGCGCATTAGTTTTGGGCCGGTGGAGAAGCTGGCGGACGGGCCTACTGTGTGTACCTGAGGTGGCACGGTCAATGCATTTCTTTTGTTTGGGCGTTCAGTCCGAGACTCGCTCCTAGCCTTCCCCTTGAAAATTCCACCGGCCAGAAACTACTGCGCTGACTATAACAGCGTCTTGTAGAAGACAGAAATCTTAGTGCTTCCATGTCGGTCATAATCTACACTACATAAGACAGCTGTCTTTATACCATTCACCGTGAGAATCTCACATACTATCCTTCCCTTCATAACAGTACTAATCTTCAAATATATATCCCCCTTGCGGATTAAATCACAAGCTATTTTGATCCGTTGAAACAGAGGAAGGAATGGCGAATTTGAATCCCCTTCAAAGTTGTTCTGTGCTACAGAGAAATCCTATCCTAGGAACCCTACAGACTATCTGGATGAAAGGTTTGAGTGTAATATGTGCATTAGGGAACAGATTACTTGAAAACTGAGCTCCCGAGTCCTGTGGATAGTTGCACTCGGCACGGCCTGGTCGATGCGCGGAACGGACGGGCAGAACGAGTAGAAAAAGCGTGGAGGTGCGCGCGCACCTTGATCATCACCCCTGCGCCAAGAACACGCAAGTAATCTGGTCCTTAATATACCTCCATAATTCCAAATAAAATATTAGAGGATCGTGGAATAAGAAGGAATAACAGTTGCTGTCTACTAGCGATAGGCTAAATACAGGATTGTACATACGAAGAGAACTTTTATGTATTATTTAAATAAATAAAGTCAATTAAATTTAGCTTCATGCCTGTTCCATAAGAAGTATTCACTGTTTGAAACGTACACACTACGAAATTAATTCCTTATCTTACACAATATGTAAAATATAATATAACATTTTCATATTTACCTTCAATATCATGATCTATATTTTAAATTACACATGATAAAGAAATTTAATCCCTCGAATGAAGCTTCCATTATTATTCTTTCCCCTTTTAGCACATGAATATTTCACGGTTATGTTATTACAGGAATTTAAATAAATCCTAAGTCAATGATGGATACAGTGTGTTCTTCCGAAACATTGCTATCTGGCTGCAAGTCCACACGGCCCTACGACTCAGAAAACTAACATCGACTCTTTAAAGTCTTGAAAACCAAGAATCTCATGTAGTGGCTTAATGTTTTCTGTTAGTGTCTGAATAAATTTGGCGTTACTGTAAGAGCGGATGTCACTTGATCTCGACAAATAGGTAACATATGTCATCGGAGAAATATGTTTGCCACGGTGGTCTAGCGGTTAGAACGCTGGCCTGGTAATCCTGGGGTCTCGGGTTCGATTCCCGGCGGTGCCCGAATTTATAACTTGTGTTGGGCAAGGCCGTGGTCTAGGCAACACAGAGTTTTCCTCCTGGGGCTTCCCCGGTTTCTCCGTGGCATCCCAACAATTACTCCATTCACACACAGAAGAAGGCAATGGCAAACCACTTCTGGATCATCTGCCAAGAACGTATATGAACAGGTCCCAGTCCCAGAAAAGGATGGAAGGATCCTGTTCATATGGACCTGTCCTCAGACAGAACACTACAAATAAAAAAATGGATTGTTATTGATTAAGCGTAAGAAACTTAAATTTAAAAAGAACGTCGGTAAATTTATACCAGAACACACGGCGCTATAATTCAGAAGACATCTATCTTAGTTATATGAAGAACTGTAATTAACAAAACTGCACATAAATTAACTAGAAGATAATTTTACGTTCCAAGATATTATTAAGAACCACTGACCTCATATTTTATCTGTATTGCCCTGTGGATAATATTCATAATATTCAATATTCTTCCAGTAATTCTATAACATTTATTGCAAATACAATTGTATCTTTTTTCTAACATTACAAACAAGTGATTTCCAACCTCAGTTCTTTCTGAAACTTACTTATTAATTGTAATTATGGATTTCAAGTAGTACAGAATTCCATATCGATATCGGGGTCACTTAGATAACCGTCCAAACTTTTTATTCATATAATTCTTTAGTGTTAAAAGTAGTGTATATTCTACACGGCGAAATATTGTTTTTATAAAATTTTACATAAATGGAAAAGACATTTAAAAACAGATATAGTTCATATAAAATATTCATATTCCGTACAAAACTAGGAGAGTAATATAAACAAATTTACTTTTCTCTAAAAGATTATTTTAATGCATAAACTGAGAAATTGCTGCTTTATCGTAAAAACTATGTTAGTTTCCTAGAGCAAAAAATTAATTTAAAAGTATAAGTGAATGCTCGATATCAGTCAGAGAAATATATGCTTCTCACTATCTTTCTGTTACAACTACTTACATAGCTTGACAAGACACAAGCTACATCTAATGTTGTTATGTACGTCAGAAGAGAAATTTTGTAAAGATTTAAACTTGTTCTTGGGGTACAGTCGTTCCTGAGAAACTAAGAGTCGTTAAGCTGGTAAATAATTTTCACAGGTTATGTGGATCGAGAAAGTTCATTGCCATATTTACAGCCTGTCGCTGTACGCTACCCTGAACCAGATGATTTCTTACGACACCCTCATACCATCTTCACCCTTTTGTGACCCATTCTAATATTTCATTAATATTAATTTAAAGTCTATCAAGTGCTCTATTTCCTTTACGCTCTGAAAATAAAATATTGTGTACATCTCTCATCGTAATGCTTTCTACATATCCCATTCATCTCAACGCAGTTAATTTGATCACAATAGTTTGTTGAAAAGCGTAAGTTTCGTAATGTTCTCTGTTCTGCTGTCACAGCATCTGTATCAGGTCTAAATTTTTTCTTCAGAAATTTGTTTTAAAATACCCTCAGTGTTCTTCCCTTGGAGGAACATGATAAATTTCTGCTGTGTCGGAAATGAGTGTAAGTACAGTTTAGGGTCTCGATCATGAGAAGCCCAAAAGGAAATATAATTTATTCCGGGCTCTTGATTGGACTTATCAATGACAAGCCTCAGAAGTATCACTATTAATTATGTCTAGTCCAGTTATTAGTTTCTTATTGGACTTTAAATATTATCATTGCAATGTTAAATTATTACTAAATTTTTTTTAAATTATTTTATTTTTTAATTCTTATGGTTCTTTATCTTATCTGAGGACCCCAGCTCGTCTAAATGTGACCGTAGTTTATACCTACGTAATAACAGGCAAAAGTATAAATTTAAGTGTTTTAATATTTGCATAACATAACGAATTCTTCTCGTGCCGTGTCAGGTGGTCGAAAGGAGAAAATATCAACATTTAAAGAAACATCTTCGTCCTTAACCTCAGGTTACTCAAGTGATAACTTTGTCAAACTTCTACCATACTACACAGCCTATATAATATCTAGTTATAAATGAATAAATATTAATTTATAGGATGAACTAATACACATATAAACACATACATTTTTTTCTTTTCAGTGTGTCTCTCTTTGAAGCCCTGCGTTTCTTTCATCACGAGGAATCACATTAATTTCAACTTTAAAGTAAGTGGAAGAATTTTCAATAAAATATAGCAAACTGTTTATCTTCTAGCAAATTATAATATTCTGAAACATCTTTACTGAGAAATATTAGTTCTAAAACGCACAGACGTCAAATTCACTTCGAATTATAGACGAACGTAAGAACTCATTTTTTTAAATTTATAAGGGAATATACACTTTTCTAGATACCACGTAAGCGTAGTCTTCATTTATTAGGTAAATTTGACTACACGAATTCTAATTTATATACCAGTATTTTCTGTAAAAGTACTATACTTATTATGATAGTCAATGTTATTTATTACATTCATTTCATTGTTCCTTAAATCGCTTTTATGTAGACTATTTAGAAAGTCTGTAGTAAAATTTCAATGAATGTTCGAAGAAAGTTTCGGTGCAGATGGGAATATTTTTAATATAATGCTTTTAAAACATATTCTTGAAATGAAATTCACACGCCGTTCATCCGTGCACAATTCCAAAATATTTTCATTACGAGAAAATTTAAATTCACATGATGATGCTGTTCTTCCGGCATATGACGCCGTGTAGACTGGCAGGTAGATCCATTTTCAGGGCTGAAGGTGGAAACAGCATGTTCCTCCGAAAATTTTGGTATGTACCTACGAGTCTACACGACGTCATAAACCATAAGACTAATTCCGTCATCTTCATCTAGGGAACAAGAATTCCTACAAAATCAAATTATCTTTTCTTTTCAAAACTTTCCTGTGTCTTGAATTTGTATTCTAGTCCCCCATGTCCCTTATGGTTAGTTTTACACTGCAAATATATTCTAACAAATATTTACCTAAAATTATTTTGGCCACTCCCTTCTATAAACGACTCTTTTCGTACATAGTAGGCGTTTCAGCATTTCGCGGCGTTTTTCAATATCCTGTACGTCCTTAGTTTTCATTTCCATCTGACTCTACAACAACAACAACTGTATTATTAGAGGCAGGTCCGTGGTAGTAGTTTTCGATTATAGGGTCGATAGGTCGATACCTCATGAGATGTTAATACATGGAATGAAATCATTTGGAATTTTCACAGATCTGAGCTACACTACACTGTGTCTGAGAGGGAAGTACACGATCTTTTACCGTTCAGTCACAATTTGACTTTTAAATGAGTTTGAGAAAGATATCACGGAATAATCTCTTATGTATCCTGGTTTTGTGTTAGTGTCAGAACACATGTAAATTTCTCAGATTTCTGTCTCACGTGTTCTTTCCTCGTGTTATCTGATAGACGTTTACTGACGTTTCAGGCGTGTCTGCTACATCCGCGACTTCCTTGATGATGGAAGTAGAAATGACAACCGAAAAGACGGTAAAATTGTACCAGATTATGCGTCACAATTCAAAATAAAGTCATCTTGTTGTTCGCCAACGTCAGAAACTTAAATGTCACACACGCATTCCGGCTAGTTAGTACAAGCCAGAAATCTATTATGAATCTATTGATGTCTGCTAAGACACTGTAGGGTAGGAGTGAAGAAACAAATCGATATTAGTTACATGAATACAGGTGAGAAAAAAACATTTATTTAAGTGTTTTCCGGAGCCAAAAGTAACATAAATTCTGATATGCGTTAAGATAGGAACACGATCAGTACATTAAAATAGTTACATCTAGGATGCGTAAAATATAGAGCTTCCCTAGAAATTCAGATATTATGTTGGCGTCGGTTTCAGAAAGACATTACTGAGTTTATAGCCTCTAGTATCTTCTATACGATTTATCGAGCACGTAACATTACGCGGGCCAACAGGAACTACATATATATATATATATATATATATATATATATATATATATATAAGCACAACCGGCTTTAACGTTCCGTTGCGACTCGGCTTGTCGCAAACACAGTTTATTTCGGTTGACGGAGTAAACAGCAGTGTTTTCCCTTCACATCACTGAAATAACTGATTTTTTTTATCGCAGATGCAACGCATTGTCTTGTAGGCAGGAGCCAAATTATTAAGTCTTCAAAGCCCAGTGGCGATAACATGTCCCACCTGCTCCGTTAATAAACAAATCTGTCTTTCGTCAAAGTAGTGTATTCGTGAGAATTAATTCCTTTAACAGAGTTAGTCATATTATTTTTGAGATGGTTTTGGGTTGTGTTTCGTGATGCGAAATTGATGTTTAAATAATATTAAGACGAGTTTTGGCTTCAATATTTTAAATATTACGTAAAACATGTGTTTTATTAGTACGAGTAAATACGCTTTTTCTGCACAGAAATAGATCGTTCCAAATTGATAGCAGGGACAGATCAGCCAAAATTAGTGCATCTACAGCAAAAATTACGGATATTTTCGATCTGGTAACGAATAAAGAAGTTTCTACATGCGTTGCATTTATTAACTCTGTAGAAATGTTATAAATTAATTGTTTATTTATAATAGTTATGGAAGCAGCAACACTTTGCTCTTATACATTGTTTGCAGTTAGGTGATACGAATTTGTAATATATCCAGTTCTTTTTAAAAACCCTCATAAGAATGCAAAATGAAGCACCTGTTTCAAATATTGTTCCGCAGTTTTAAAATAACTCTTCTTCAAAATTTACAATTTATTACTTCAATTATCTTGCTGCAAATCCTTTGAATTATAATTAGTATATTTTAATCTTTATGTTTTAAAGCGGTTTAAACCTGTGAAATTTATATTTAGGGTACATAATAAGAATATGAGTAACGTGGACTCATGTCCATTCATAGTTTTCCTTCAAGCTGATATGTGCAGTCACACACATAAACGCTTTGGTTGCAGCAAATGATTTTTCGCTGTGTACTAGTGCACTGTACTGTACAGGTGACCCTTCTGTTAATAATAGCTGGCAGGAATGTCTCTGGATGAGTGGCCGTTTGAAATCCACTCCGCAGCCATCTCTGCCATTCTCAAAGAGAAATTAATTAATTACTTAAGCAATTAATTAGTAGCTTAATTAATACGCGGAACTACGAAAGTGATGATCGTTAGTCGTATTTTATCTTCTCATGTATTCATTGTATAAACAAAGAATACATTATAAAGTAATATAGAAGACCAGTATTTTCCATGTTCCAGACTGATCATCTCAATCGATTGACTAGTAATCCTGTCCTATTTGATAGATCTTTGAAAAAATCTTGGGACTGAGATCGTATATCTTGAGATTTATGTAGAATTTTAATCAGTACATCCAGGTAAATATAATGATAGTACATTAAATTAGGTCACAAACATCACCATTTTAAATCTTTTACAATTTCACTAATTATTACATTTATATATGTGTTATTTATTTTAACCACGCCCAAATGACGTAATTAAAATTGTGACCTAACTTAAGGCACTATCCAAAATATTTCTTGAGGGGTCTAAAAAAACCATGAACAACTCAGAATAGTCTGCCTAAGGGCCGTCGAAATTAGAACCAGATATTTCCTGATATGATGTTAGAATCATCGGAACGTGATGTCCGGTTAAATACTCGACGCTGAGATACCGACAACGTCGTTAAAGAAGGAACAAACAAATACTAAATTTTGTGTTTTATTTGTACCACAAGTTTCGTTTAGAAATGGAAATAGACGAATAAAATTTAATGTAATTTTTAAGCCTAGCACAGCAACTGTTATAATTTTATTTTTGAAGGATTGCTACATAAGTTTATTCTTTAATAATTCATTTACGATCCATGTGTGGGCATAGTTATAATTTACACATGTTTTCTGACTCATTACAATGTATTACACTCGCATTGCCCACATTTAAATCCTGTTAGTAATATTCTTGTATCCAAAATTATAACGGTGCATGATGCAGTAATTGAATAATCTCTCAGCCTATAGAAGTAATGTCATTTTCTATCATCATTTACATTTCATTTGAAGTATATTAATCTGAAAATTCTATGAATGTAAATTTTCTAGAAATAGGTAAAATTGCATGCTAAGAAGTTTCCCACTCTTTCTTAAAATTCTCCAAATATTTTTATAGTTATAAAATAGAGGACAATGGGATGAACTTTCATGTAGGACGCACAGTGAAGACGAAAAATGCATACAAGATTTTAGTAATGAAACTTGAAGGATGTAGATATTTGAAAAATGTTAAAGGAAGGATGACATTAAAATGCATTTTAAATAATAGAAGAAAATTTGTTGAGATAACAACAGTATTAATTAGGCAGTGGCGGGCTTTTAATGCACTGACCAATCGATAAACTATCAGCAATGCAATAAGCAATTTTGTCCATGAGTTCAGTCAGTTCCGTTATATTTAAAATGTTTCCCTTTATTTTTCTTGTAATAATATTTGTTATATCCACAGATGCGTAGTGAATTTCCGTGTAAAACTTCGTACAGGTTTAGAGAAAAAGAAACTTTATGCTAGAAAACCCCATCCGGGCATCGCAGTATCGCAGCACTGTTGTCCATTTGTACAAGGTGCAGGACTGTGTCGAGGTATTTTTCCCCAGGAACATAATTTCTAAGTCATAAAGAAGGGAGTACAGTGAAATTGAATTGTAGGAACAAATAAAAAAGAAAGACAGAAATATAGTGAAGAAGCCCATGTTCTAATATGATTTAAACTACAGTACAAGGAAAGTCCATCTCAAGATAAATTATTAAATGTTCATAATATAACTGGTTAGTGCGCCATTTTTCAAATTATAGCAATATAGCCACAGCTACTTTCTTTTTCTGTGAAGCAAGAACTTCATTTTAAACAGAGAAATTTATAACTTTCGTTTACACATTAAAGCCGAATAATATTTACATATCCCACTATAGTAATTAGTGACTAATCATTTTTATTGGAGTTCTGTAATTATCACTGCAAACAGGTATTATTTATTTAAACGTCGTTAACGAGGTGATCTTCGTAATGGTTAAGTGTTGTGTTTTCTTTACAGTACTGATTAAATTATTAAATATTTTTTAGATAAGCATCGATTTCAAAAAGGGTTAATTTTACATTGTGACTCTGAAGCACATTCCGAAATTCGCCTTCTTTCTCGCAATATTTCTCTTATTTCACACTTAATTCCTGTCAATCTGATATCTCCTGTTTATTTAATGTTATAGTCGCAGGTATATTCGGGAAATTCCCCGTATTTTATGGAAAACAAATAGTCTATTGTCGGATTTACAAGAGACTGCCATTTGAACTTTTTCGAAGATATCTGAACCATAGCACATCATTCTACCTGAAATCTTAAGTTCCATTTTGATAACTCCTCATGCACTAATCTATGCACATATTTCAAGAGTAGTATTTTTACCTGAAAACTTTCTTTGTCCCAGTTACATATTCCACCTGTCGTACTCTCCCTCATTAGAAATTATTTTGAAAAAAACAAATACACTTATTCTTACGAATCCGTGAAGTTCTAACTTTTGTAAATTACCGTATATTTTCTACGTTCCTTCAGACTAAATATAGAGTAATTAGTCTATTTAAAAATATACACTTTTATAAGAAAATGTGAATTTTGTTATTATTAACAACATAACGTATTTAAATATTTTCCTTTTTTCAATATTTTTGGTTTTTCATTTTACAAGTTTTTCTGGTTTTTATTATTTATTGTTTTTATTTAGTAATAATATTTTATTTTGTATGTTATCTATATACTGTTTTATAATTGAACTGATTTCAATTTAATTATTATATTACATAGGCATATTATTTAGCCCATTTACTTGTGAATTATTATGCAATAAAGGAATATAATTGAATTATTATCATTATTGATATGGTATATTTATACATTTAGTTTCATTCGTTTGTTTGTTTTTGTGTTTATAATATTTTACTTTTATTAGTATTATATTTTAACCTGTACTGTTGTCAGTGCTTGGCTGTTGTCAAACATTTAAATATATGAATTTAATTGAGTAACAAATGGAGCCAGCTGGGGTCACTGACAAGAAGCAACCCTACTCGGTTTTAAAATATAAGAGTATATATCATGACAATATGGCGGTTAGCGTTCCCGTCGGTTGTATCAGAACATATTACAAGTGTTGGAACGAATTATGAATTGAAAGTTAGATTTCTAGAGCTTGGATAGAAAACAAACGAAGATAATTCGGAGATGGTCGGCGTAACTGATTGGTTTTGAGTAATTGCGAATTATTATTTTATAGAATTAAACAGAGTAGATGAGCTGAGCTAAATAATTGTTTCGACAGTAAGGTCATGGTGACATCATTGCCCTATAGAAGAAATACAACTCAGACATAAGGAAGAAAACTGCCCATCTGTCCAGCGAGGTGCTTCAGCTATAAACTTCGACACAGACTATCATTCTAGGAAAGGAAAAATTAGCATGAATAGCATTAAAAAGAGGTTATAAAATATTGTATATGTTTTAAATGTATAGCAACGACAAAAAATATATTTTATTCATTATATTTCTATGTACAAATAACCACATTTTACAGTTTTATCCATTCACTTGTACATTCTTTCTTAGGTTCAAGGAATTTCCGACACCCTGTCCTTAAAGAAACTTTTAAGGTCTATTTTCCTTTCCTTAGCGTCAGAGACCAATTTTCACAGCCATACAAAGCCAAAGACACGTGTAATTCAGTTCTTCATCTTCCAGTTGTTTGGGCCTTATAAAAATGTAGTACTAAAAACGATATATAAAATAAACGAGAAATTATATAAATGGGACCTGATACTATAAGAAAGTTATTGTCGAATTTTTTCTAGCTTCCATTTCAGAATAATTTACCTAGCGGCTGTGTATACAGACTTCTTTATCTGGTGACTTCCTAACGAGAGGTTCGTTTCACCAAAATGTCTACATATCATTACATGAATTTTCAGTTTCGCCTGTAGAAACTTGGGAATTGTTTAGTTAATATTTAACTACGCATGTGTCTTCAATTGTATCACAACTTTTCGTAGTAAGTACGATGTCATTCAATTGCATGTAACGACCGTCAGTCCAGTACTATAAATATTATAGTACAATGGTCTCGGTTAAAGCCTATTGCGTGTTACTTCTCACTTTCGAAACACTTCTTACACTTTAACACGTCACTGAGAATCATGACGACAGGCAGGAAGGCACAATAAATGTCCAAGAAATATAAATTTAACTCCAGTTCAACTCCTTCAAATTAAACTTACTTTGCTATCGTTATAAAACTTCGTAAGGGGTTATATTAATCAATAACACACGTCTACTGGAAGAATTTCATTCGTAGGATTTAAGGTTTACACGGCGGTGAGTCTGAAGATGGCTGTCTTCTGGGTTGTTGGGCTGTGTAGTCTGGTCGATGTTAACAAACGTTTCAGAGGACACACTGCCTCCGTCATCAGGGCGATGATTATGAAGATTTCTGTCTTCTGGGTTATTGCGCTGTGTAGTCTGGTCGATGTTTACCAACGTTTCAGAGGTCATACTGCCTCCGTCATCAGAGTATGAAGATTTCTGTCTTCTGGGTTGTTGCGCTGTGTAGTCTGGTCGATGTTTACCAAAGTTTCAGAGGTCATACTGCCTCCGTCATCAGAGTATGAAGATTTCTGTCTTCTGGGTTCTTGCGCTGTGTAGTCTGGTCGATGTTTACCAACGTTTCAGAGGTCATACTGCCTCCGTCATCAGAGTATGAAGATTTCTGTCTTCTGGGTTCTTGCGCTGTGTAGTCTGGTCGATGTTTACCAACGTTTCGGAGGTCATACTGCCTCCGTCATCAGAGTATGAAGATTTATGTCTTTTGGGTTCTTGCGCTGTGTAGTCTGGTCGATGTTTACCAACGTTTCGGAGGTCATACTGCCTCCGTCATCAGAGTATGAAGATTTCTGTCTTCTGAGTTGTTGTGCTGTGTAGTCTGGTCGATGTTTACCAACGTTTCGGAGGTCATACTGCCTCCGTCATCAGAGTATGAAGATTTCTGTCTTCTGGATTGTTGCGCTGTGTAGTCTGGTCGATGTTTACCAACGTTTCGGAGGTCATACTGCCTCCGTCATCAGAGTATGAAGATTTCTGTCTTCTGGGTTGTTGCGCTGTGTAGTCTGATCGATGTTTACCAACGTTTCAGAGGTCATACTGCCTCCGTCATCAGGGCGATGAGTATGAAGATTTCTGTCTTCTGGGTTGTTGCGCTGTGTAGTCTGGTCGATGTTAACCAACGTTTCAGAGGTCATACTGCCTCCATCACTGATCGCCCTGATGATGGAAGCAGCAAGGATATCTGAAACGTCGGTAATCTTCTATATATTCACGCACATATGCATGCATCATAAGCAGTGAAAGAATATGTATTGAACTGAGTGGTTACTTGAAGTAATTTCAGTAGAGTTACAAATTTTGATAGAATAAAGAGACCACAGCTTAAAACAGACGAAATATCATTCATCGTCTTTTCCATTTGCCCCGCCCACTTAACGTCTACTGATTTCCTAACCTTAATTCTTTTTTGTAAAGAGAATAAATTATGCACCTTCTCATTATTCAATTTTGCCAACCCTCCTGTTTTTTTTATTAATTTTCTATCTAATTGCTCATCTCACGACCATGCTTTCAAATACCACGACTCCAAATCCATCTTGTGAAAACCACACGTAACGAATGTTTCAGTGTAAGAGATGAAAAATAAACGAATATCTTCGTTTTCAATTTCGTTTATCAGTTCCTTTCGTAGTATTTCTAGATGTTACTCCCGTCAACCTGGAAATGTAACATCCAGTGCGTGTTGAAAGTTCATTCATTATTTGTGAGCTGTAGCGACATCGTATGACATCACAAGGGACTTCGTGAATCATGGATTACAGCACTGTACCCTGCAATTCGAAGACCATTCCTTCTGTTCTCACAGACTGATCGAGCAGTTGTCACTTTGTGTTCTGTTCTTTTTAAAATACTGAGGAATTTATATACGCTATATTGACTCTCATGCTCCTCAGTATTTTAGGTTTATTAGATGAAAACTAATGAGTAATTTGTATCAAATGCATGAAATAAACGCACTTCCGTCATTTTACATGTTTTTACCCGGAAACTACTGAGGTTTTTTCGGTCAAATATATTGTTTGAAGTCTCAATTAAAGTTGGAGGATGAGTTTCATTTTGGTTCTTACAGGGTTTTTTTTAATATCGTGTGTTTCGCTTTCACAGCCTGTATAAACACTTAAATGTGTTAAGATATCCGTCTTCTGGGTTGTTGCGCTGTGTAGTCTGGTCGATGTTAACCAACGTTTCAGAGGTCATACTGCCTCCATCATCAGGGCGATGAGTATGAAGATTTCTGTCTTCTGGGTTGTTGCGCTGTGTAGTCTGGTCGATGTTAACCAACGTTTCAGAGGTCATACTGCCTCCGTCATCAGGGCGATGAAACGTTGGTTAACATCGACCAGACTACACAGCGCAATAACCCAGCAGACGGATATCTTCATACTCACCGCTGTGAGAACCTCAAGTCTTACTTAAATGTGTTACATTGACTGTCGTCTATAACAACAAACTCAGTTCTCTAAAATCTAAATTTTATAAGATATCCAGCTGACTTTATAAGTGAAAAAGAAACTTATATTTAATATTAGTTATATACATGTGTGGCGGAACTTGGGACGAAGATCAGTTTCACACCTTGGGCATCCCAAGCACAGAAAATTGGCGGCTATTTACGTATCTCTAATGAAATGTTCACTTTGCTTTTCCTTCCTGATTAATACCAACGCCGTCTCGAACAACGCTAGGCAGTCAACTATTATGTTTATTTTCTCTCGCAACATAAACATAAAACGACAATAACTTATACTGAGATAACAGCACATAAAATTATAACTATCACATTGTATACACATTGTAACGTGGGTTATTGCACAGTGTGTCCTTGATACAATATGGCAGCGTTAATGTCTTTCGCTCCAAAAAATTACATACCCGATTATCTACTTCCAATTGTCCCCTTCCTCGTCCTAAGACACTGTTCTGACCTCTCGCCCCTACTCTCCAATGACTTGACACTTCTTGGTCCGTGTTATATTTCTGACCTTAAAATTCCTGCTGTACCTGATTGCCTTTGCTCATATTTATGGTACTGTACCTCCAGTGCATGTCTGCAGATGTCTCTATCAGCCTCTAGAATATTCGACGTAATTCTAGGTACTTCCAGCGAGGTCTCAGAAGACAGCACTGTTTTCGTCATTTCTAGATTAGTTGAGAAGCTTTTAAAAGGTGCACCCTGCATGACGTCACTAAGGGGACCGCCGGTAACGCCGTTTCAACCCGATAATCCTTGTCATTACTAAGTGTAACCACCATCTCTGTTTGCACTTGTATCCAGACTAGCTGTGGTGGGTTCGGCACAGGTGCGATCGGAAAGTTTCTAGACTGTGTCAATAGATGGCGAACCGGATGTAGTACGAGCTTATGCCGCTAGGGGGTGCGGCCTACATTCATAGTGAATCAGTGTGCCAGCCGGCATCATCGAATTAGCATTTGTTTCTTAGTTACGGGCGTTTTGGTAGTGCATTACACCGACCATCCTGCGATTTCGGAATGGCGTGTGCATCAAATTTTGCCAAAGACTCGCCAAAACGGCTACGGAAACCTATGAAATGCTAAAGAAAGCATTTGGGGAGTCCGCAATGGGTCGTGCACAAACTTTTGTGTGGCATTCACGTTTTAAAAATGGCCGAACCTCTGTCGATGATGACGAGCGTTCTGGACGACCATCTTCGAGCACAACCCCTGAAAATGTTACGAAGATTCGGCAGGCCATTCACGAAGATCGACGTCGTACCATCAACGACTTGTGCGACATTGTTGGGATAGGCTATGGGACCTGTCAGCTGATTCTAAAGGAAGAACTCCACATGCGACGCATCCTGTCTGAGGACCAGAAGCAGAATCGACTTCTCGTTTGTCAGGAGCTCAAAGATCTTGCAAGAACCGACCCCAACTTCCTTTCTAAGCTCCGTGTGACTTCTTCCTCTTCCCAAAGATGAAAATTCAGCTAAAGGGAAGGAGATTTGAGACGATAGAAGAGATTCAGGCAGAATCGCAGATGGTGCTTGACAGGCTGACAAAGAAAGATTTCCAGGGATGCTTCCAGGCTTGGCAGCGGCGCTGGGATCGTTGTGTTCACTCCCAGGGGAACTACGTCAAGGGTGATGGATGAATTCAATACCTGAGATAAGTGTACGGGTTTTTATAGGCGCAGTCTAGAAACTTTCCGATCGCACCTCGTATAAGACCATCATCGGTTCTTGACTGCCGTAAGAATCTAAAATGTCACGTGCTCTGCGTATTATTAACATCGGAGACTTTGATTAGCTTAAAATTTGTTGACACGTTTTCTTGAAATAAATTTTATTACTTGTTATTTAAGATTTAAAAAACGGCAGAAAGTTGTTGCTTTTTTATCTCTTACTGATCTGTAAGTTTTTCAAAAAACAACCCTTCGTTTCGAGCTCCATTAGATGTTCCGTACAGCGAATGAAGTAGCACTCATGGAGTGAGTATCGCTGGACACACATTTTACCCTTGCAATGTTTGCAGATACTTTTATGGGCACTAAAATCCCCTTCTTTGTCGTAAACATGATTCTCTTCCTTTCTACTTTTCGTCTCATCCGTTTTCATGTTCTTCTTTTAAAATTCCTACCCGTGATACTTGTTCATTTCATACATGCTTTGGAACACTCGATGTTATGAAAATTGGTTTATCCTTTCAAAGCTTCTGTGAATACGAACATGAACCTTTCCTCCAGCTGAGCGACTATTAGCTTCTCAAGACAGACTCTGCTTCGTATTTTGGACAGCAGGTTGCACACTGTCTCATAAGGTTATGAGCACACATATGAGAATTCAGTTTTAGTGAAAAAAAACTCGCCTCGTTTCTGAAATTCCATATTCACCTGCTTCTCACTGACACAAACATTCCACACGGCAGTCTCTTACCAACTCTCTATTCCATATATTTTTATTCCACCTGCTCGACTCTATTTGTCCTCACACCCGAAGCTAAAGCCAAATGTGTCTTTTCAATTTCCAGTGAATAAATTCAATATCCTTTCCCATGAAGAGAAAACAGGCTTCAAATACAAGAACCCATACACACCATCTATACTCACGTACATGTGAATAACATCATATTGAAAACTGTGTGATCCTTTTAAAACGACAAGCAATAGAACTTTATGAAGTTCAGGCATTTTACAGGAAAGAGTCGAAATTTTCTGAAACAGCGATGGAGGTGTTACCCGTTGGGGAATAATACCGACATTTCAAGTTTCGAAGTGACTACTTCTAGTAACTGTAAAGGCTGCTATTCTATCATAATGAATTTGTTGATAAACAAAAATAAATTTGTAATTTTTGGAAAATTAAAACACGTAGTTGGTTATATTTCTAAATAATTCAGAATGATGCACATAAATTTCTAATCACAAATTCTAAATAAATATTTAAAACTATGACATGTATTTTTTCATGGAATGAAATATATCAGAAACATATAATAGCAGCTAAAGTAATGTCGAATGATTTCCACAATGATATACGACGAATATGAATAAAATAAAGTGTTAATATATACTTTGTAATAGGAATTTTAACTTTATTATATTATTAATACCACACGCATTACATGTGATATTTAAGAAGCCAAAAATTCATGAAGGTATTAAGCAAATTCGTTTATA
Source organism: Zootermopsis nevadensis (assembly GCF_977971745.1). Lineage (NCBI taxonomy): Eukaryota > Metazoa > Arthropoda > Insecta > Blattodea > Termopsidae > Zootermopsis > Zootermopsis nevadensis. The sequence goes on along the minus strand of NW_028259153.1, from coordinate 3,573,615 downwards.
AAATATGTGAAAGAAGATAATTGTTAAGTCAAATTACACCATTCTCTGCTTTCTAAACTCCTTATTACCACTTTATTAAACGTCCTTAATAACAGGTAAAATGTCCCTGTGTGACCTACATGTCAGGAGATTTGAACGCAACACGTCAGACAATTGAGAAGCGAACGATTTCAGGACATAAAAGTGTCTTTAATGATTCCTGTATTTTTTCGGAAGGCTGCCTAGGGCGTTGGCGCACAGTTGTCAAGAAAATTTGATCGAAAGCTGGACAGATGAGATATTTCACCTAGTATTTTATCAGCTTTTTAGGGAAGATGAGAAGGAACAAGGGCACAGATCGTGGAACAGTAACCAGCAGAATAGAATGAAATGTGGAAGGAATTCAGATCACGTGATGGAAAGAGGAATGGTTGGAAGAGTAATGATAAAATGTCGTTGTTGACGGTGACGGATGATAGGGGCAAAAAGAGGGAAAAACTCTATGAAAAATTTCATGCAGTAGTAGACGTCGAGCACCTGAGAGCAAAGACTTAACAACAGACAAATAAATTTCATTATGAGAAATGTAATAATTTGTGTGCTTTCCATATATTATTATGGCGATAAAATAAAACGGATTGATACTAATGAAAATCCAGTACAGATGTGAAGGATGGGAATGAATTAAGTAAATAACACCGACGCACATGACATAGGAGGGTCAACTGGACAGCTAACTCCTCAAATTTAGATAATAGATTAGTGTATACTAGAGGTTAAGATTTAAATTGCTGATGTATATGTATTTTTATGCTTTGAGTGAGTTTGTGTTTAATATTTACTAAACAATTTTAGAAAAACTGTTTTAACATGAAAGTGCTTAAAACGTTCAATTGTAATGAATCATTATGAAATGAGAACGTGTTTAAATAATTTTGTACAGTAGTACACAGGTTCATAAATTAAAATACAGATATAATTGCGTTTTTATATAAAGTGTTGCGGGAGATTTTCCGGATTAAATAGTAAGGGTTAATGTGAAATATGTAGAGGTTTCTTTCTTTCTAGCCGCACTTCTAAAGACTTAAGTTAAAAGTCTTCCGTGAAAATAACACACGTTTACTGTTGGTCACCAACCTAACTTTGTCAAAAATTCTCCCTGTCCATAAAATTATGCTCAATAAAAACACTCGATGCTCATGTTTCTGTCAGCTATAAATTATTTGCATGTATTTCGATGATGTGCAAAATAACAACTCCAAAGGGCCATGCATCTGGAAACGGATGTAATAAACTCAAATGCGACATACCCACGCGGTCAACCAAAAGTACAAATTAATCAGCATGACAGAATGTTTAGCTTTCTGTAACATTTGAGGTTTTCACAGCGGTGAGTATGAAGATTTCTGTCTTCTGGGTTGTTGCGCTGTGTAGTCTGGTCGATGTTTACCAACGTTTCAGAGGTCATACTGCCTCCATCATCAGGGCGATGAGTATGAAGATTTCTGTCTTCTGGGTTGTTGCGCTGTGTAGTCTGGTAGATGTTAACCAACGTTTCAGAGGTCATACTACCTCCGTCATCAGGGCGATGAGTATGAAGATTTCTGTCTTCTGGGTTGTTGCGATGTGTAGTCTGGTCGATGTTTACAACGTTTCAGAGGTCATACTGCCTCCGTCATCAGCGTATGAAGATTTCTGTCTGCTGGGTTGTTGCGCTGTGTAGTCTGGTCGATGGTTACCAACGTTTCAGAGGTCATACTGCCTCCGTCATCAGAGTATAAAGATTTCTGTCTTCTGGGTTGTTGCGCTGTGTAGTCTGGTCGATGTTAACCAACGTTTCAGAGGTCATACTGCCTCCGTCATCAGAGTATGAAGATTTCTGTCTTCTGGGTTGTTGCGCTGTGTAGTCTGGTCGATGTTAACCAACGTTTCGGAGGTCATACTGCCTCCATCATCAGGGCGATGAATACGAAGATTTCTGTCTTCTGGGTTGTTGCGATGTGTAGTATGGTCGATGTTAACCAACGTTTCAGAGGTCATACTGCCTCCATCATCAGGGCGATGAGTATGAAGATTTCTGTCTTCTGGGTTGATGCGCGGTGTAGTCTGGTCGATGTTTACCGACATTTCAGAGGTCATACTGCCTCCGTCATCAGGGCGATGAAGATTTCTGTCTTCTGGGTTGATGCGCTGTGTAGTCTGGTCGATGTTTACCAACGTTTCAGAGGTCATACTGCCTCCGTCATCAGGGCGATGAAGATTTCTGTCTTCTGGGTTGTTGCGCTGTGTAGTCTGGTCGATGTTAACCAACGTTTCTGTGGTCATACTGCCTCCCTGATGACGGAGGCAGTATGTCCCCTGAAACGTTGGTAAACATCTACCATACTACATGGCGCAACAACCCTGAAGACATGAATCTTTAGCTGTTTTCTTAATTAGCCATCTTGAATATGTCTGTTCTGTTGGTCTCGAAAGTGGAATTAAAAGTGTAGAACTTTAAGTGAAGTAACCTAGTAGCAAGGAGAAATCATTTTGTGCTCAAAAATGCAAATATTCTTATATTGCGTTCGGTTTTATTAAAACTTATGAGAGTGGAGTTAGCGGCGATGTGTGGTATGTGGCAACGTACTCTCACATGATGCAATGAAACTATTGAAACTTAAAATATTTAAATACCAGACACAGTGAATAAGACGGGAAACATTTCGAGAGAAAGCAAAATGAAGTGAATGTACAACAGAAACTAATATGAAGTGATTCACCCACTAACGACTATAAGCACTATAAGCGTCGTAAATTTGTCGTTACGTATTTAAAAATCAGAAGAATTAATAATGCTCTACATAAAAGACGTTTGTTTATTAATTGTTTGGCGAAATTGAGTATCGTAGTCAAACAACACAATCACTGGGAGAGTTTATGAAGCATAGAAACAATTATTGAAACAAATAAAATAATCAAGTTATTGAAAATAAATCAATCTACAAACACAGCACATATTTCGATTCTTTTAGCATACATGCGACATGACCACGCCCATTATGTGAGAGAAGAATAGCTATGTTCCATTGAAGTAATTAAAAATACTACAGGAGTAGTAATTTTTATGACTTTGGTAATTATACTGCTAAACATGATCTGGACTAGAAATGTTGTGTTGCTACATGCATAGACGGAGCAGCATTTATGACAGGAGTTTGTAACGGCGTGATGTTAAGAATCACCGGAAGTAATGCCATTTCAGAGTTCCGTGTTGATATTATCCTGCAGCTGGTAATGTAGGTGAGTTTCAAACTTTCACCACAGCACCCTGACATAAGTTTATCAGTTCCACCAAGTACGAAGGATTTTAGGTTTGCACGGCGGTGACACCGAAGATGGCTATCTGCTAGGTTGCTGCATCACGTAGATTGGTAGAAGCATACCGACGTTTCAGAGGTCTTTGCTGCCTCCATCATCAGGGCGATGATCACCCTGACGATGGAGGTAACAGCATTTGATACACGCCGCCTTGAAAACTTGAAATCGTGTTTTATTATCCTAGTTAGTCTCAGAATAGGCTACATTACTATTTAAAACATCAATATTATTACAACTTTTGTAGAATACTATGAGCAGACAAGTTATCAGTCTAACACATAACACTTCATATTAAATGTCGTTTCCAAAAATTCTCTTTCCTGCGAAATGCTCTGAAAAGGCTGTAACAATGATTTTTCGTAAACCATAACTACACATATTTTTATTACGAATTCAGCAAAAAAAAAAATACCACGTCAAATTTGATTATTTTTCACATTCAACACGTGAGCTGTTGTTCACAGGCAAAAGACAGGAAGTTACAAGTATTTAATTATATACACATCTTGGCTGTATGTAGCTGTTTAAACATCTCTGTATAGCTACAAATTTTGAAAGGAGATGTGGATTAGTAAAGTTTGTTCCTTTTCGAGAGTAATATTGAGGGGAACTTAACAACCAATTGATAAACTTCACATATTTATAACCTTATTGTGCAGTTCCTTTGTGTTTGTCGAGATTACTGATTCTAGGTTTGGGAATGTAGGTTACCAGCTAAAAGAGAATATGACGAATTGTCGGAATGAGCGTAAAGAGAAGAAGAAGATTGTTAACATGGGACACGAAGAATAAGATGAAAGAATATACTTTTTGTTCCTGTTAAGGCGAATTCGTCATGTTGCAAGTAATGGACAAAGAAGTCGTAAGAGATATAAAAAAATACTGAGAAGTACGTAACATAGAACTGGAGAGGCTTCACGTTCCATTTCTTCATCTGCTGTAGGGGTTACAGAAAGAATAATACCCTTCTCATAATACTCCTATTCTCCTTTCCTCCTATTCAACCCCTTTCTGTACATCTCTCGTTGCACCCTCAGTAGAATGACGAGAGTTCAAGGCTGACCACTAACTCCTCATGCACTCACCATTGTGTTTTGACCATTGTCAGGCGCCATGGGGCTACTGAGATCCCAGTGTACAGAGCACTAGTAGGCCATACTGTGCTCCATCCATACACAGGCACAAGCCGTTCTACCCCCCCCCCCTCCCAAAACCACCCTCACCAACGCTACTCTGCTCTATGGAGAGAATCTGCATAATTACAATTCGTTGCGCCAGTGTGATGGCGAGCTCTCTTTTATTTTCTATACAATAACTGCGAAAGAGAAAATTAAAATAATAAACTGGGGAACATTTTACCCCCTCACCCTCCCAGAGAGAAAACAATTTTTAACCATTGGTTTTATCGCATTTATATTTCCTGTCACTTATATAATTTCTTTTTAAATTCGCAATCTATCAAATCGAAACGTGCTGAATCGATACATAATTGAATTCAAAATCCCTTTTGGCGACACGTACGACGTGACAGGGCAAGAGCGAAAACTGATAATTTCACATAACCCACGTCGTTGTTCCTTTGTGCCTGCGGAACAGATTTCACGGGAGCTGTAGACGATATTTTAAAGCCTACGAGTGTGTCCGATTGGTAGCATCAACAGTTGGTGCTGTGGTCCATAGTTCAGAATGCTGTCAGTGACCATATTAATTTGGAAATTAGATACTATTCTCTGGTGTCATTCTATTTTTCACGATTTTCGTTTGTCTGGAACCAAGTCGAGATTTTATATACAACGAGGTTTCAGTAAAAGTGATTTGTGACATCTGAGTTTTTTATTATTTATTTAGTGTTCTGTCTGACGACAGGTCCATATGAACAGGATCCTCGGACTGGGACCTGTTCATATACGTACTTGGCAGATGATCCAGAAGTGGTTTGCCATTGCCTTCTTCTGTGTGTGAATGGAGTAATTGTTGGGATGCCACGGAGAAACCGGAGGAAAACTCCGTGTTGCCTAGACCACGGCCTTGCCCAACACAAGTTCTAAATCTGAGCACCACCGGGAATTGAACCCGAGACCCCAGGATTACAAGGCCAGCGTTCTAACCGCTAGACCACCTCATCTTATTATTATTTAGTGTTCTGTCTGACAACAGGTCCATATGAACAGGATCCTTCCATCCTTTTCTCGGACTGGGACCTGTTCATATACGTTCTTGGCAGATGATCCAGAAGTGGTTTGCCATTGCCTTCTTCTGTGTGTGAGTGGAGTAATTGTTGGGATGCCACGGAGAAACCGGGGAAGCCCCCGGAGGAAAACTCCGTGTTGCCTAGACCACGGCCTTGCCCAACACTTGAGTTTAATAACATAAAATGAATTAACATATAAAGAGAGTAGCAGATATAAATGCCGTCATCCTTTCAGATATTAAGCGATGTGGCCTGGTAATGGTTTCATGACATCTCTTCAGTGAACTTCCTAAACATCTGTTCCCTTGTGCTCTATGTCATCTCTTGTTCGGTAATTTATTCATCGCAATTCATCTTGTGTGTTGTTTCTAATTAGGCTTGTTGCGGGAATTTTGTGTACATGTGATGAAATTAATGAATTCTTAATTGTTTTAAAATTTGCGTAACCCACAGTAAAAGCGGGATTGTATGTATCTCCCGATGATATGGAATAGAGAAGTCTCTGTTATAAAGCTTGCTGACAATGACCGTATCTTTTATCTCACACATTTACATTAGCTTGTTAGTGTTGTTCTGATTCCAGCCAACTTCATTCCGGACCAGAATCGTGCAGAATTCTGAGTTTGGAAACTTTAAGTCTTAAGCGTGCAAACAGGAAATGACGATATTGATTTGTTCCCAATTTTCGATGTTCTTTTGATGGGTTTCTGTACTCTAAGCTAGTCTAGTCAAGGTGACATTGAGTTATTTAGTCACAATTTCACATCAAAACGAAACCCTGTAATAAGTTTTAACCGGTTTACCGGAAAAGTTTGCTGTTGAAAACATTTTTATTTTTGATTCAAATATAAAAACTCGTCTTTTTGGATTAACTAACTCAACGGAGCAGCGCTCTCGCTGAGAAACAGATAGTCGAAAAGATGGTAAGAAATTTTCTGTCTTTTATGGAATTCGAAAGCTTGTTGTCCTGTTCACAACAACCGCCATTGAAAATTATCTCGAGATATTTGATCCACTTCACAAGCTTACACTATTTATAAAATCCACTTTAATATTATCCTCCACTCTACACCTTGATGTCGCAACTGGTGACAGTCCCTTGGATTTTCTAAGATTTTAAACGCATTTCTCGCACCCCGATGCGTGCTACGTGCCCAGATGATCTCATATTCCTTGATTCTCCGTGACCCCCAATAATAGTTTACTGATAAATAGTAAAAAGCTATGAACGTCCTCATTATTTCAATACCATTCTCTTACCTAATCGTTTTCATCAGAAATTTGTCCTGTAACATTCTTTCGCCCTCAGCCCACGTAGTTTTTCTCAACGAGAGACACAAGTGTAAAGTCTTACTTTCCACGTCTCCTTATGAATTTGAAAATCCCGGTTGGGGGAAGCTTATTTTATACCTTCACTATGATTCACATTTGACCTAACTGTCGATTAATTTGGAACAAAGCATTATATACAAAAATTTTGTTCTGGAAAGCAGGTTAAACCGCCTAAAATCACACGCCATTAACTTTTATATTGAGTGGTCTTTGTGATTAGACAATGAAAGAAATTCCACAGAGCGTAAACTTATATTCTTTGTGTGCTCATTCACAAAAGGACATGTTCATAAAAACTGCTAAGTTTAAAATTATAAATGTTTAACTACGGATGTCTTTTAATTATGTGTTGCAAGTGCGTTGATACATGTTTTAAGATAATTATCAATACATTTCCGATTTCAGTTTCCCCCACTGCTGCTTTAATTTCAATAAATTTTCAGATAATTTTTCGTGTAAAATTTTCAGAAGGGAAGATAAGAATTCGTTTAATTTGGGCGGTTACGTCACAATGTTATTCAACGACGCCAGGTGCGGCATATGTCAGTTTTATCTAAATATCTCATGGGATAATGATGTGGCATGCGTAACTTACATTAGACTCAGGAAGTGTCATGTGGCCAACGGCGATCTCGGCTTTAGATAAACATGTGTCCCAGGATCGTGTCTTTGAAAGAAACAATGACTGAAATTGTGTTGATAAAGAAGGATTCTTCATTATCTCACGTCAATAATACGTCGGATAAAACTATATGTTGTTACGCAATCCATAGAAACCAATGGAATCAGAGTCTACGGACGATATATTATCAAAGTATATAAGCAACATCTTAATTTCCAAAGAAATCTTCTCGGGCAATCAGCGACGTCAGGAGGTCGTAAGCACCCGAAAACTTAAATGTATTTAGTCGCCAATAAAGCTCTGTACCTTACATCTTATTTTTCTTTCGAACCTCTGTCATTGCTTGGTAAGATCATTGCCAAAATTCGACCAAATGACGTGTTCAGAGAGGACAATATATTCGATTTTTTTTACCTAAAGCAGGTAGTATGAAGAGAGGCATTAAAAACGCAATACTTTATAAAATGTAATTACAAAATTGAAGATTTTAAGATTAATGTAATTACAGGATATTTTATTTCAATGTAGTGAAGACTCATATGTAATAAGTCATTACTGATAATGTATTTTTTAAAAATACACTCAAAATTACGTCCTATGAACACAATTTATTTAAGCTCACATTTCTATCTTTACAACAAAATATTTTTTACACTTTCGGCCATATGAACGCTATAATAATAATATTATTCACAAAAGAACGCTCTTTTGTTTCATAAATGATTTAATATACGCTATCATACCCTATTGATTTACGAGGAATTCAAAAGTAAAAACTTGGCTTTCGTCATTGGCATGATAAATGTTATGCGATAGTGAATATAATATAAGTACACTGTAGATTTATTTATACTCATATTTGGTTGGAATTCACACTCTGAACGATTGTGTTTAACCAGGATCACGTTGAAATTTTAGTATAATTTTAACTGGCCACAGTTCATTAACGCTTTAAATTTTTAAACATTTTAATTTTATTATTATTTTAATTTATAATGATCGGTTCAGAACGTAACGTGAAATATTTAACCTATTGTAAATAAATGATGAAAACTAAATATAAATGCAAAGAAAACACAAAAGTGAGTACCGTAGTCAGCTCCATGTATCAAAGACAATCATGAGGGCATGATAATCACCCGGAATGTTTATAGCCGTGTTCACAAAATCTCAGCATTCCGTTAAAGATAATTCAAAGACCAATATTAACATATTAACTCCAGGTTTAATGGCTAAAATGATGTACGGGTTTTTAATCTCCGTTGGATTGAGAAACCAAGACTTACACCAACATAACCCAAGAGAAAACAACTGTATTTTAACAATTATATATTTTATAAATACGCTTTTAGATAATATTATTGAGATATGTAGCGTAGTACATTACCTATAACAGGGAATTCTCTTTCTAACTTTCCAGAAATTAGCTTATAGTTCCACCCATGTATGGCAGGGTTGCCAGCTCACTCGCGAAGTCTTAGACTGAAAACCATTGAATATAGCTACATCATACGCAACATAACTAAGTGGAATGTGTGAGGGTACCCTGCAGTAGGAGGCTTGTGTTCTCTTGACACAAACAAGCATCATCCAGCCTGTTTATGCGATCTGCAGGAAATATGAATGTCTCAAACGGTGCAGTAACTCAGGCATATGGTGTGTGTGTGTGTACTGCGTCAGTTGGCTGTCCTGTCTGTACATTGTAACTGGCAGTTAGACCACTTTGCTCCTTGTGACGTCATTTCTGGTTCATACAATTGCAGAGGCGAGGTACAAGTAAACTAATATTCGGTTTTGTGCTACAGGGTTCAGTGAAAATATTAAATGTGTCCTTACAACTGCAATTTCTTCCCTTAGGGAAGAAATTCTCACTGTTTACTACACCTGGGGAGTGTCTGTACTATGAAATCTCGGGCTGCAAAGCTATAAATTATTACAGTTTATTGAAACTCCTTGGAATTTTTTAAAGTTCTATTAAATCAGATATAGTAGACAAATAACAGATTCACATACCATCCCTACTGAATCATTCTTTTCTTTAACGTTGGTGACGGAGATAGTTTACTGCCAGTTACTAACAATTTTAATAATGTTGTTAATTTTGCAAAGTAGTAGGTGAAACTGTGTTATAAGAAATGTAAGCGGGCAGCACAAACCATCAAATAACTGCATGCGGCCCGAAGGCTACGGCTTGAAAATTCTGCCTTATGTGGGCAGGGTGTTTATGATAATTTTTATTATCATTTGAAAAAATTCTTGCCGAGTACAAAAATTGATTTAATATAAATTAATTAATAAAATAATTAACCGTCAATAATCATACAATTGTATACTTTAATCTTAATCTTCATCCTCTTAGATACGAGATGCGAAATATTCTCTTAATGTTCCTTCTGTAAACAATAATTTTTACCCAAAACTGTCCTGATTTGCCCCTTATAAGTTTCGAAGTGACGAAGTCAGGAATTCACACAATTTCAAAAGTATTGTAAGTAAAATTGTTACACTATGACATTTAACATTAATACATTGTAACGTGATCAAACGTATGTGTGTGAGTTTTACATGTTTGTGAACATACCTGAAATATTTCATAAGTTTTAACGAAAGTTCCAACACATTTAATTAACAATAATAAAAATTAGTATTTAAGGAGCCAAAATGTAATCAGTATCGTTTGTGAATCCTGAAATAAATTTACTTTTCGTTGATTGGTTCTTCAAAGGATTGAAGTGAGATGTTAAATATGATTGTAGATGTAAATATTAGAAGTTGATAGTCGTTTAAATTGTACAGGAAAAACTTCCGAAATAATTTTGGAATTCAAACAATTCTTACATTTTTTTTTATAAAATTAATATTTACTATTATCACGTCTTTATGTGCCGTGTTTTAATTTATTCTTTAATTCTTCCCTTACTTTAGAATTTGAATTGGTATATCTTACTGAGATTTGAGGTCCTCACGGCGGCGAGGATAAAGATGGCTGTCTTCTGTTGTGCGCCGTATAGCGTGGTAGAAATTTACCAGACTACACGACGCAGGAACGTAGAAGACAGCCGTCTTTATAGATTTACTTTGTTTGCAAACAAAAACACTTTTAATAAAGACAGCGTTGTAAAATAACGAAAAGGAGTATGATGTCATACATTCAAATTATAATTAAAAGCATTGCTAGTTCCATCCATACCAAGTGGTCTGCTTCCAGGGGAACTAGTCAATATCAGGGACAGCTGTCTGTCTTGCTCACTTAATTAACCTACATCCGGCCCGCAAACCTGATCCACTGCAGATGGATGTATCGCACACAGCTTTCTGTATAGTCCTGTCATTATTGATTGAGCTCTGTTAACCACAAAACTTACATATCTCTCAGTAGGTTTAAGCAACACACTCTGGCACTACATTCAACCATACTCCCACAACATTCCCCGATTCCTTGCAATATCATCATTGTGCTGATTCAAATATAAGAAAATTTAGATGAAATTTAAACCAAATGTAAGATAAAACAGTTTGTTTACTATTGATATAGGAATTTATTCGAAAATTCTTGAATATACGCAAAGTTGTCAATATTTCATTATACACTTTTATTATTACTTGTAGTCGATAAGTAGACTTGAATACCATGTATAATCAGTCCTTAGTCACAAATTTATTTTCACATATCTTAATTTCTAAATAATTCCTATAAGTATTACAAACGGAACATGTATCATATATGGGTAAGATTAAAAATGTTTACGACATTCATACAGGGGAAATATCAGTTTCGAAACCGGTCTGGAGGTTTCTTATTCTGGCTGAGATTTGTCGTGATATTTCTCAGTTCCTCGAGGTAAATGCTGGGATAGTAAATTACAATACAAGATGGCCGCCTTCTTTCACATTCTTTTCAATTCATTATTTATTAATCACCGTACAATTCTAAGCTGCATAAACCAATAAATTAAAAGCGTCGATATATAACTAATAAATAAACCTGGCTCGTATAAGATAGATATTACAACATTAAAAACATTTTATAACTACGAAGCATAATGTTACAGAGTCATTTTACCAGTTGGTATGTTAGTGACATTATGTCGTATAAAATGTACAGAATGTTTCGTTAATTAAACATAGACAAGAGATGGAGATTATTAGACATTTGTGATTTTAGCTGAAAATCTGCTGAAAAGAGAGCACTTGGGAAACTTAAGTGTAGATGAAAATAAAAGTTTTAAAATGAATTAAAAAAATTAAGGTATGGCATTACTTAAAGATATTTGGAACTAAATATTACTTGAATAAAAATTTACTTGGATATTATCCATCATCTAGTAATAAAACGTAAAAACGACGTTTCGGAGATGGGGCTCTATCTAGTGGGTCCAACTGAGTAGGAACCTGAAGACGGAGATAGAACCCCATCTCCGAAACGTCGTTTTTACGTTTTATTACTAGACGATGGATAATATCCAAGTAAATTTTTATTCAATTGACTCTTCACCATCGTCAAGAAGTTTTAGATTTGATATAAGTATTACTTATATCGCTGCTGAGTTACGAACATTAGCTAAAATCATTCAGAAGTTCAATTGCATTATGAAATGTCAAACATGTTCTCGATAATACTTGATTTTCTTTCTTTGAGGAAACATCTAACACTTTTATATAATATGAATTGTTATGAGCTGTTCTACAGGCAATGTATTATCTGTGACTGGAAGAGGGGACGTCGGACAGCAACTCGGCATTTGCTTATGTAACGGACTATAGCAACTTTTCCAGATAACGTGGTTCATCAATGTCACTTGCAGGCATCAATGGACTGCACTCACCATTCCACAGCTGTCTTTCTTTAATTACACATCTCCCACAGATTCCTCTGTCATGTGAATTGCTGGACAAATTGGCATAATGATACTTGGTGTTCAGTTTGATATTTGTTTAAAAGCTTAATTTACAATTATATAAGAATTTCACACATTTAATATTTTATATCTTACTGTAACATTGCTCACGAACTTAAAGGCTGAAGAATAGATCAAGTTTATAATTCGTGCCACTGAGTCTCTAAATCTTTTAACCTGAAGAGCTGAAATCATAATGGCATTTAAAAACAGAGGAATTCTTATGCGTCTCTTGGAAGAAGATGGTCCAGATGACATATTGTTACAACAGCCTTTATATTTCTTCAGGAAAGAGGTGGAATTCTTAAATTGCACGTTTCTAGAGAAATGAACTTTTCTCGCCTGATTTTACTCACATTGAAGTTTTAGGGGTAATGTAAGAATGTTTTGTTTAAGTGCCACCATTGGCTACTACTTTGACGGAAGTGTCTTGGAGAACAAGACATGCCGTGCTTAGAGTTTCCGCCGACTTACGTAACAGCTTGAAAAATAAAACTGAATACAGAGATGATATCTGTGGAGCCACTCACGGTACCTTAATTGAAAATCTAAAAAAATATAGTTCATAAAAACTTGATTATATAATCTACTAAAGTACGTTTAATTTGCATTCTTGTGGATTATAGTTCATGACAATGCTAAAGTGAAATTGCGTACACCTCATGTCTACAGCCTGTAGTTTTGAACTGATGAGGTCAGGTTAAAGGGATTTGTAAGAGTGTGGAAGACATTAAACACCTAGGAGTATCACAATTTATAATTCACGCTCCGTCAAACAATATTTTGACATCAAACAGGATGATTTACGTGGCACATATATAACTTATGGGAGAAAAGTTTGTAGATAGAAGAATGACACTGGTAATGGCCTTCAAGAAATGTGGTTTTAGAGTGTGAGCTGCATTCAGATATCCCAAAATATGGTCCACTATCTCTTGTCTAGACGGTAATTAAACTTTATGTTTAATGAAAAGCTTAAAATCTCATGACCAAATGAATATGGTTATTTTCTGGGCTGTTGCGCAGTGTCATCTGGTAGTTTAAGGACGTTTCAGAGGTGCTTTTTACATCCATCAACGGGGCAAGTAGTCATTATCGGACTGCACAAAGCAACCACCGCGAACATTATCGTTCTTCATGCTCGACGTCGTGAAAACTCAAAATCTCGCTATAAAGCTGTTAATCAAGAACTTTACAGAAATACAAGTATTATTGCTACAGAAGATTGAATGAAAATTTCACGGCAACCGAACGCGACTTTAGCTTCTCCGAAAACGAGCCGTGTAAATATGAGGATATAATCGAAGATTTCGAGACGTAAATCTGCTTGTTTCCATATTTACGCGGCTGAGAGCTTTCCACAAGCAGAATTATGTAGTTTACGATGGCCTTTCCAAACGCAACATACCTGAGATTGTTTCAAAATGGGATCCGATATTGCGGTTCAAGCTTATGTTGGTTACCTGAAATAACTGGGATTCCGACAAATTGCTTGAATTACAACCGACTTACAATCATAGCACTTTACGATAGAAAGCATTAACTCTTAGTCTATAGCAGACTGAATAATTATGTGGCTCTGTGTAACTGGTGCATTTGGCGATAGAATATTTTTCTTTCAAAAAATAATCCAGATGAAAGACGTAACTCCTTTGGACGTCTGTTAAAGGAAATACCTGGTGGGAGAGAACACTCAAAATTTAAACACAATTAAGAGGAAGACATGGGCTCGACATATATTGCACGAATAGGGAAATAAGAGTAGTTACAAAATTTTAGACGTGAAGACCTCAAGAAAAAAATAGATTATCTAACTATTAGTGGAATGATAATATTAAAATATGTGCTAAAGAAAGTCTGTGATGATGGGAAATGAATTCAAGTTGATAAAAGTATTGTTCAGTTATGGGCTCTTTTTAACAAGGTAATGCATCTAGCAGTCCCGTAAGACAGCGACCTATTAGCGATGAGAACGTTATCCACAATTAGACCCAATTGCCCAGCTATGAACTTTGTTTGGCTGAAGGTGAAACTTGAAGGAGACTTTGTTCGGATGAAGAAACCCGAGAAGTTTTAATTAGTTTACATAATTATATTAGGGTCTATATCTGAAAGTCACACTATAGTTTGCCCTTTTAGGAACATATTCTTACAGTGCCTAGCGGAGAATATGAAGTAAGGGCCACGTGAAGCTCTTCAGCGAACACTCTACATATTCCGGACTTAATTGGCTCTAGAGCTACGCCAGTTATCACAGAAACGGGGGGGGCGAGTGTCCAATTAAGACGGAGGCAATTTGGCACACATATAGCCTGCAGTGGCGTATCAATGTACACTTAAGTGTAAAGAGACACGGGTTAATTGACAACGTACATGCACTGTGACTTAGTGAAATATTCATCCGTATGAAAGAAACAATGGACACGCTGACAGCCCCTACTGTTCCTGTCACTGGTGTATCACGGACATACAGTTTAACAAGGAGCGTCTCATAATATATTTAAAAGAGGCGTGTGAGATCATGGATTGAGACAGTTTCGATAATAGAGCAAATAGCTGTTGGAAGACACGACTAAGGAAGGCTTGTACGTTATCACCTGATAACAGGTCATTGAGAGATTGATGGGCTGCATGGCGGACGTTAGATGACTTAACAGCTGCATTTCATTGCCTCACGCGCGGATTAATACAAGTGAGAGTCGCCTACTAAATGGTTGAGATTTACAGATCGCATCGAAGTTGTAACGTAGTCCTAATGTGCTAAGTAAATACTGTAGCCTGACAGGAAACCTTTAGCCAAAACCCGGACAAGTACAGAATTGTAAGACTTGAGGTTCTCACAGCGATGAGTATGAAGATTTCCGTCTTCTGGGTTGTTGCGCTGTGTAGTCTGGTCGATGTTAACCAACGTTTCGGAGGTCATACTGCCTCCGTCATCAGCGCCCTGATGACGGAGGCAGTATGACCTCTGAAACGTTGGTTAACATCGACCAGACTACACAGCGCAACAACCCAGAAGACAGAAATCTTCATACTCTGATGACGGAGGCAGTATGACCTCTGAAACGTTGGTAAACATCTACCAGACTACACAGCGCAACAACCCAGAAGACAGAAATCTTCATACTCTGATGACGGAGGCAGTATGACCTCTGAAACGTTGGTTAACATCGACCAGACTACACAGCGCAAGTACCCAGAAGACAGAAATCTTCATACTCATCGCTCTGAAGACGGAGGCAGTATGACCTCTGAAACGTTGGTAAACATCTACCATACTACACAGCGCAACAACCCAGAAGACGGAAATCTTCAAGTACAGAATTAATTTAGTGCGCAATTGTTTGGTGCAGGTATATTTACTGTGGGCCAGTTAAGACACACTCTGTATAGCAGGATAGAAGACCTAGGTTAAAGGAAATGTATTGCTGTTATTTTTTGTGTGGTAACAATTTACGGGAACAGTCCCACTTGAATGTGATAAATGAAACATGTGAACGCGGATCGAAGTCACAAGCGGTTTAGATGCTGAGGAAACGATGTCTTAACCCTTTGAAGCCGAAGTTCATCCAAATAATACTTACGAATTCAGTCTGTACCTCAAAGAAAACAGGACGTCTCCATTACAAAGATCAACTAGTTAATGCTGTTTTAGAAAACATTGTTTACACTGAGGATCATACAAGATCCATAAATACGAAATGTGAAGTTAGTGACTGTCCAAGGAGATGAATAACTGGGCTTTAAAAGGTTAGGCAAAGGTCAAAGTTCCTTGGTTTTGGGAGAGGAGGTTAGTCAGTCCTATTCGTGTATTCGAATGTCTTTGGAGGATTTGGAGAGAAAATTATCAACACTCGGTTAGGCAGTTAACCAGATGTGAACATTTAAATGTGTTTGGTTGTGGAAGGGACAGATTCCGTGGGCACGTGCCTTTTCAGTTAAACACCCTTTAGTCTAAATTATAGGATTTAACACGCATAATCATATAATGAGCAAATACGAAGTTATAAATAGCATAAAATTTAGCTAGAACAAAAATCGAAATGTCACAAAACACAGGAATTCATAAGCAGATTTAATTATTTCACTCGCTGGAAACACTTTCGTTCTACGTTGTCTAAAGTGCATATAACAATAATTCAAACAGATGAACTTTGTGTATTCAAGTTTATTCAGCAGTGACTCACTCACCCTATTGCAAGTGTCAATAAACAATTCAGTATTGAACCCTGATTCGTCACAAGCCCACAGCTGTTCTACACCACGACGTCAGCAACATTTACCCTGTTATCTCTGTTGGAACATCCAGCCCGTTCAGAGGACGGTCCTGAAGTTAAGAACGTCTCCTACCGACTAAAAGTTTGCCGAAGCACATCCATTTCATCACCAAATAATCTTGATCACCTAATCAAATCACTATTTATCAAGAGCGTAAACTTTGACCACGTTTGGAGTTCAAGTTAAATGTGCAGGGAGTGACAAGTTATAATAAGAGTTCCGGGAGAAAGTCTTACCTTCATTTCACAGTACTTTCTTTCCACGTCCTCTCTTCTTATTCGTTTAATGTTTCAATACACGAGAGAAACCTTTCACTGCAACTTTCTCCATATTAAATGTTAAATTAAACGAAGTACGGGATTGAAATAAAACTGTTATTGTTAACATGTTATTTTTTATAAGAAAAAAACCCATTAATGTTGTAATGTACAAAAACAGATTACTTGCTATTTCTGCCTAATCAACACTCATTTATACGCATAAATGAATATGTACATTAAAGGTTAACAAATTATCCTGCTTTTACAGAAATCGAAGCTTAAACAGCCCGGTATTTTTCTCTTCCTTAAGTTAGATTAACTCAATCCACACTCTCATTTCCTTTTAATATCATCCTTCACACTGTTAGATCTATTCTCGTCAGATACTCTACTAAATTTTTTTTATATATTTTCGTCTGTCGGATGCGTTCTACGTGACCCGCCAACCTCATTCTCCTTCCAAGTAACTGACGGGAACCTATAATGTATTCTGATGTACACATGCACCATATTCAAATAAATTTCAAAATAAATGTTGCACTATTTTAATACGCTGTAGTTTTAATAACATATTATATTTTTATTAAGTGTTCTGTCTGACGACAGGTCCATATGAACAGGATTCTTCCATCCTTTTCTCGGACTGGGACCTGTTCATATACGTTCTTGGCAGATGATCCAGAAGTGGTTTGCCATTGCCTTCTTCTGTGTGTGAATGGAGTAATTGTTGGGATGCCACGGAGGAAAACTCCGTGTTGCCTAGATCACGGCCTTGCCCAACACAAGTTATAAATTCGGGCACCGCCGGGAATCGAACCCGAGACCCCCAGGATTACAAGGCCAGCGTTCTAACCGCTAGACCACCGTGGCTGTTAGGATCATATATGAGGATAATATTAAAATGAATGGTCTGAAATGCGAGATTAAGGGTGTTAAAATGGATTTATATGCCACAGGATGCGGATCGGTGGCGGGCTCCTGTAAGTACGATAACAAACCTTTGATTTTTATAAGACGGGGAAATTATTAAGGTAGCTGTGTGTACTATTAGCTTCTAAAAGACTATTCTGCTTCTTTGATTTAGTGACTTAGGTAGTTAGTTAACTTGCTAGCTAGTCAGCTGGATATTGCATTATTAACATCAGACCCATTAAAATTTAATATATACTTTTGTGTGAAGTTAATAATAGCGCTGTTTCAAAAGCCATAATTATCAAAGCCACTCGTGCTTTCAGTCTTGAAGGAAGAATATTACACATAAAACGGTCAGATGTGCTAACAATAAAGTATTTCAGATGCCACTACATTCTTTGAACCTCATGCTGGGCACGTAGAGAAAAGCAAATTATTTGTAAACTGCAAACATTTCACCCCATCAAAGCAAAGCCAAAAGCCAAGTTTTAGCCAATGTTAAAATGTTTACGATCAATAATAGTTGACGTAGATCATAAAATGAGGGCATGGGAACCTTGAGGGGGGGGGGGGGGAGGAGGGTACTACAGCTGAATACTAAGAAGGTCTAGATGCGGTGTGCCTCACTGCCTTGGACCCTAATTCCACCCCGAACTACCTCACATCGGATTAGACGCAGCTGTGCCTAGCATCAATAGCTCATAATATTTTATAGCCAATAGCTTACAATTGGCCCATACATTATGCAGTAGTCAGGGATAACCCCTTTTGTTATAATCGCTATTTCATGTCATCATCATAACCATTTATCACATGCATTAAGTCACTAATAGTCAGTCCAGTAGTTGGGCCCCTGGCACGTTCCCTCCCAAAAGCTCATTTAATACAAAAGAGGGACTGGAATATTATTACAATACAGTGATTGAAATTACAGGGTGTTTACCAAAGAGTTGCATTTCCAGAAGAATGAAGGAGAATATGCTTTTATTCATGTTTGCTGTCTTTGAGAATAAATTTCTGATGGAAACTCTTCAAACTGACAGAAATCGGATAAAATTAGGTAAGGAGCAAATTTATGATCTGTACTTACTTACTTTTCGTCAAGAAGACGTTAGTTCTCACTAGCAAGTTGGGCTTGGAGATGAAGAAGGAACTAGTGAAGTGTTACGTATGGAGCAGAGACTTGGACACTCAGGAAGAAGGAACAGAAATACCTGGAGAGTTTTGAAATGTGGTGTTGGAGATGAATAGAGAAGATCAGGTGGACGGATCGAGTGACCAACGAAGAAGTATTGAGGAGAGTCAACGAGCAAAGAAGCATTCTGCAGGCGATTACACGAAGGAAAGCTAACTGGCTGGGACATATTATGAGAAGGAATGGGTTACTGAGTGATATCATCGAAGGCCAGGTTGAAGGAAAGCGAGGACTGGGAAGAAGATTGATACAGCTAACCGACGACCTTAAACAAGGAAAGAAGATGACGTTCCAGGAATTAAAACGAGAAGCTGAGAATAGGGACAACTGGAGAGCTCTTTTTGGGCAGAGCAATGGACCTGTCGTAAGACAGAACACTTAATAATAATAATAACTCACTTACTAATATTTTATGGAAACAGACAGCAGTAGTTCCTGTTCTTAAAAAAGGCAACTCCGCCACTGTTAGTACCTATAGAAATATTTCTATACTTAATACACCTTCCAAATTATTTGAACTCGTTATTTGTGATCATATCTCACATTACGTAAAGTCTAAATTAAATCCTTGTCAGCATGGTTTTACTAAATCTAAATCTACAGTTACTAATCTCGTAACCTATCTTGAATTTATTAATCCAATAGTTGGCTCTCAGAGTCAAGCTGATGCTGTTTATTTTGATCTTAGCAGTGCATTTGATCTTGTCCCTCATAATCTATTACTCAACAAGCTCAGTGATTTTGGATTCTCTGATGGTTACGTAAACCGGTTTCGTTGTTACTTAACCAACAGACAATCCCAGATTCGTGTTTCTGGAACTCTTTCGTCTCCTTTTGTGGTCATCTCTAGAGTTCCACAGGGATCTGTTTTGGGTCCTCTACTTTTCAACTTGTTTATTGAAGACATATGCCAAGTAATTAATCATTCTAAATGCCTTCTTTTCGCTGTTGATATCAAAATTTTTCGTACCATTAAATATCATAACGACTGCAATCAACTTCAAACTTACATTGACTCTGTACAAGGTTGGTGTACTTCTTGAAACTCAATATTAGTAAAACTACAGTAATTTCCTTCTCCAGGAAAACCACTACTTTGATCTTTGATTACAAACTTTTCCACGTACCGACATTATTAAAAACCTGGGAATATTTATAGACTCCAAGCTCCGATTTCACAACCATGTTGACCACATATTTTCACATTGTATTAAGTTGCTGGGTCTTGTTCGCACATTACCTTTTCGTTCTCTTCTCTCGATTGCCTGTATATGTTATATGTAACGTTAGTTAGATCCAAGCTCGAGTACGCCTCGGTCGTTTGGAATTCTATTACGACTACTGATGCCAACAAACTGGAACGTATCCAGCAGATGATTATTGCTAATATCGTCTCCTCCCCCAAGTGCATTACAAATTCGCTGATGCTTTAGAGTATTTAAAACTCCATACCCGCGTAAGAGAAGGCATTGTAGTGATGCTCTGTTCCTTGCGCAGGTTTACCGCGGTTTTAAACACTGTCATTCCCTTCTGGAAGCTGTCGGTCTCCGCATCCCTGCTCGGAATCTGAGAGATTTTTCTATGTTCAGTTTTAGACCTTTGATCAAAAACAGTCCTTCGGCTAGATTCGCATCAGCTGCTAATGTTGTCTGCAGGGATTTGGACATATTCGAGACGAAAATTGTCACACTTCTTCACATTCTATAATAGTATAATTTACTTAATTGATTTAAATTATTTTTAAAAAATATCCTTATATATTTAGTTGCAAATTTCTTCTGTATATTTTGATTGTTTTATCTTTTAAGTTTTTATTGTGTTCGTGAGCTCATCTCTGTGCTGTATCTGCAATCGGCCTTCTGGCTGTTGATACAGCACACAAATAATAAAGAACTGAACTGAATTTAAATGAAAGTCGATGAACGAATTCTCTTTGATTTCACTTGCCACCCAACAAACAGGTGTGAAATTTATTAACATTTATAGTCTGGATGTAGAAAGTAAGTGAGTACGTAAGATACCTAGACGTAGATCGGAAGATAATATTAAAGTGTATCTAAAAATTATATTTAAGATGTTAATTGAAATAACACAGGAAAGAGCTTCTTTAACATCGTAATTTACTTCATGGTTCTAAAAGAGGAAGAAAATATCTTGCCAGCTAAACGAATATCATTTCCTAAACAAGGACCCTCCACATGGAGTTAAGAGCGTAGTTTCTACCTCCAAGAATCTGTACCACATCAACATTGGAAATCCTATTTTAGTTATCTTTGGAAAAATGTATTTTCTTTGTTCTAAAATCCAAAATAAATTTATAAAATTATTCTGTTAGTGACAAGTAGAGATATGATTATTAAAGGACGTGGTATTTACAGTTTCTACTAATATTAAAAATCGTAATGATTACTTTTACTACAGAAACAACGTGCGAGGATTCATTAAGAATTGTAATCATAGCCCGTGCTGTCTAGTACGCTAGAGATGAAAAAGGTTGGGTCCCAAGTCGTGGGGTTATCAGTTTGTCTACACAGTCACACCCAGCATCAGAAGCAACGAGGTTAAAGAAGGCCCGAGCGTGTAACTCCTCGCTGTCCCTACAGTCTTTAATCCTTCAAGAGACAATTATTTTGGGCAAATAATTCGTTCGGAAAGGCAATTAAAATTGTGATCTCCTTAGCAAGGGAATAATTTTTATTCTTAAAATCGGATGTGTGCATAAGAATCATGAAATTGCAACTTGAGAACTTTGAAATTCATCTCTGGAGGTCCTTATGACAAGGGGAAACCAAAACATATGACACACGTTTGAAGGACAAATCTTTAATTTGGTTTCCACTTCCAGAAGGGACCACAATTTACAGTCCTTTAATATTCAGCTAATATTTTCTGTTCACTGACAACCTTATTAATGAGAAACGTATTCCAAATCACTGAACATTAAAGAAGGAGGCACACATAGTTACCACTGCCCTATAGACTACGTAAAACGGGAGGTTCAAACACAGTACTAGCAGAATTCTGAAGGATTCTGAATAGATTAAATACATTCTTAAATACGCCTAATTACGATATGTAATATTAATCAGCTTAATTTAATAAACCCCCCTTAATATGGAACCGTTAAACTTCAGTAACCCACTGATTAGAATTTGTAACGTAATTACAGATTTATTTTCAACGAAACCTTATATAAGTGGATTAAAGTCCTTTCTGAGACGCTGATAGTCATGCATATGTTCAAGAATTTTTCCACCTTATTACCTTGTTTAGAATAGCCGGTCGCTGGACCATCTCCTGAACCTAATCAATCCAGTCCTCATCCAAAACCCTATTCCTTTGGGAATGAATTTAATATCATCATACCACCAATTCCTAGGTCATATAAATTGTCTGTTGAAGTACACCTTCGTTTTTGCATGAAGTTTGGCCTTCTCTGGGGTATATAAATATTACAGCCAATTGCAATGCCAACAGCAGCTAACCGAAGCCTTCAATAGAACCTTGGCAGCGGTATGAGGAGTTTATATTGGAATAATTCTGTGTTATCAGGTTTTAAAGTTCAGCTATTGCTAGTGGGGCCTGGAATATCCCATTCAACTGTAAGATATGGTTGGCACACCTTGTGAGTTCGGCTCTGTACCACGTGACCAGACCGAAACCTGCCAAATGTTTTTTCAAGAAAAATAGTGTGATATAACTCTTTAGTGGAACTGTTCTAATGTTGAAACCCGCCACTGAACACGGTTTGTATCGATTACTGCACACGCGGGGACACACCTCGTTAATCGATAACGCAAGTCCCTTCTGGCTAAAAACTTAAATGGTCAGAGTTAAGGACGTCACAAATCATTATACAGACGACCGCCCCCACGAAAACCTTTGCTGGCATATCTGACTGAAACAATTCGGTATCTGGTGTGGCGTCCGCTGCTTGTAGACCTGGGGGGGGGGGGGGGCCCGTCTCCCGCTGAGATTCAACGAGCTTCAATCAGAATCTCTTCTCGTCTCCCGCTGATGCCATATCAAAGCTTCCCCCGTATTTTATTTTATTTTATTTTAAAATAAATATGTTATTTCGTGTGTATACTCGCGTGCTTAAACAAAGTGTACCGCATTACTGACACAATTTTTGAAGTTTCATACTTTTGGCAGACTTACATCCAATTTCGAGATCCATCTAGTGGACAAAACTGCTTCACAGTATAATCTTCTTCTGCAGTTTGTCAAACTGTCATGAGAGAATATTAAACCGATTTAGTATTTCCAAACTAAAACGTTAGACGTTTTTCGGTACTGATTATACATTCAGTTATGAACTGTGGACTTATAGACGAGAAACGCTTGTGGTGTCAGAACCTCTCCATTTTGACGCAAAAGTTGCCGTATTAAATCCGCAGTGTCTGTCCGCCCAAATATGACAATTCGAAAACCGCTTAACTATTTGTCATAAAATTTGACACTGGATAGCTTTAATAAACTTTGTCAAAACTTTAAAATGTTGTTTAAATCTAAACAAAAACGAACGCATTGCCTGATGACCTAGACCTGTATTTCTGCGCGCTTTTGGAGCAAAATTCTCTAAATATTTTTTGAGGCGAAAAATATTTTGAAGTAGAATTACAGATAAAAGGTAAATATCATATATAGTTCATGGTCAAAATTATTTTTCCATAGGTTTTTATATTTTAGAATAATTATATAAACTGATTTTTTTATATTGCAACTCTAACGAAGCTCTAAGCCCATCGAACGTTGTACCTGACCTTGTTCTCCCCCGGGTAAGTTTCACGCCGTTTCTAAGACAGAATACAAAAGGTGACATTCTCCTACTAAACTCTAGAGATAGTAACAGAGCCAACTCATCAAAACTTTTCTTTATGCGTTAATTTTCTGACCTCTAGTAGTCTGCATATAGTAATAGTCAGTATAATAGTTTGTTTATCAAATCTAAAACTTCTTGGCGATGGTGAAGAGTCAATTGAATAAACATTTTGGATATTATCCATCGTCTAGTAAATATAAAACGTAAAACGACCCGGAGATAGGGATTAGCTCTATCTAGTGGGCCCAACTGTGTAGGAACCTGAAGATGGAGATAGAGTCCCATCTCCGAAACGTCGTTTTACGTTTTATATTTACTAGACGATGGATAATATCCAAAAATTTTATTTAATTATAACAGTTTGTTCCTTACAGTGCTAACTTTCAGGTTTCCGCTAAGTTGTTGAAATGCTATTTTATTATTCACTGTATTTACATTGATTATTACGATTAATATTAGATCATACTTAGTTACAAGCATTAAACAACAGTGTATTAACATTGGTGATGTAAGAACCATATAATTTATTTTTTTTAACAAGTTTTAAGAAAAACAGTGTGAATAACAGTTATTTTAAATAACAAAATAATATCTGCACAACTTTTGTTTTCGTAAAGTTACTTAATTTTGCCTGAATGATATTTCAGGCTCTCGTCCATTTAGCTATGGAGAATGATGTCTTCTGAGTTGATGCGTCATTTAGTCTTGTAGAAGTACACAGGCGTAGCGGAGGCGCTTGGTACTTCCATCATCAGGCAGCATGTGCCTCTGAAACGTCGGTATTTGCCAGACCACACGGCCTACTACTCTAGAATACATTTACCATAAACGATCTATTTTATATGTTTACTGGAGGTACCTTTTATGAAATTTCTGTTTACTTTATACAAGAGAGACGTTCCGCGTGCGACAGCAGTGGGTGGTCCTGGTATTGGGATGTACTCCACTAATAAAGTGGGAGCTGCTATTACCATTCGACGCGCTACAGTTGTAATGCAGAAACGTCTTCCTTCGTAGGCATTTCATTTCATCGAATGTTATTCTTTGTCTTGTTGAGCATTGATTACTATTTTTTTATACAAAGCCATGAAGTTCTGTCAGAAACTGCGTCTTGTTAGTTTATTTTATTCTGTGAAGTATTGTATTTAACTATGTGCAACCAATCTTAAATAGTATGGAATGAGAATAGAGCTGATGACTGACGGGGATGTGTTTTTGGTGTTGACGACAGATGCTATGACGTATTTGAATCAATATTTATGGATTTGTCTAGAAGGAGAGAGCAAACCAAAGAATATATTTTACTCAAATTAGACGTCATACATGTCGAATCACGAATCGAGGTATTCCTTATTAAGATAAAAAAGTACTAACCACTTACGCAAAACACTTGTATTACTTACATCATAATTGTCACCTAAACACAGTCAGTAAGTAGCAGGTCACTGAGGAATAAATTTAAATAAATTTATAATTTATAAGCCCCTTCGAAAAAATCAAACCAGTACAGGAATTAGCTTTTCTCGAAGACAATCTGAGGGATGTCCTTGGTGATCGCGCCGGTTCTACACTCATCCTGACTGACGAAAGTTGTTTCACACTTAATCTCTACATCTGGAGGGTATTTTATACCATGTTCCATCACACTAATGTCTTCTGGATTTAACACAGTTAAATTAAACTTTAACACGTATCAAACAAATTTCTTAATATTAAGATGGTATAGTTGCGTCATATTGTGAAAATATATATTTAATTAATTATTCTTGTCCGTCTAATCACAATTTAAAATTTAAAATTAAGATAATTAAAATATCATGTGATGTTCCTATCGAAACATTCGATTTACATTTAGAACATCTTTTTCTTACGACATGTTTCGGTTCTTAAATGAACCATCTTAAGGTGTATAAAAATTAATTAAAATTATATAAACTTAAAACTTAATCATAATTTCCTATATGTAACTTTTTTATAGTTGTTTATCAGTTAATAGTGATGTTCACTTCCAGATTCCATTTTTTATATATTGTTATTAAGCAGCACACTGAACCACAAATTTGTGTGTAAGGTTTTATTTTAAATTGCATTGTACCATCTTTCATAAGTCCGTTAAACCTAGCACAAAAATATTAAGCGAGAAACTAAAGTTATACTCAACCCTCGAGCACAGGTATATATTTTACTAGTGATATTCATGATGACATATATCGTTTAACAATCATCCTTTATGTCATAATTCTAATACTAAATTCAGCCTTGCCTTTTATTCTGTTAGATCTAAAGCCTTATCATTTCTTTCTCGTCAGATATTCTTGGTCGAAAGACGCTGGTTAAATTGAAGAAGACAGGACCTATCTCTAAGCATAATATAGAATGCACATCTTTTTTGAGTTCTGCCTATCACAAAAAGACTCGGAGATGAATCCATGATCGAGATACCTCGCATGTCTGGCTGGCAAAAAGTAAAATGTGTGCGAAACAACTCTGAAGCCAATGATGGGTGACATCCTATCTCACACCATCGAGCACTTTTATGCTTTCTGAATTTAGAGAGAGACGTTTTTGAAGCAATATTTATCAACACAAAATAGTCTCACGGAAAGTAGATTTTCAAAAGCATCAATTGTTTCGGAGAAAGTATCTTTTTTAAGGAATATGTTACGTATAGAAGCATGTGCTATATACAGAAAAAGCATAAGATTAGAGTATGACTTCTTCTGTTTATCATTTCCATCTGTCAGTATATCACACATCTCTCTTGGCGACGTTATTCCTGTATGTAATATTTGACACTCAGTTCTGGATACCATAAAGTAATAATGAATCAAGGAGAATTTATAACCATAACGAAAGCTTGTTCGATACTCGGATCGATTTGAAGCAAATCAACTATGGAGGATGCATGATCTGGCCATTGGACATCTACAGGATACGAGGTGCGATCGGAAAGTTTAAAGACTGTGTCAATAGAGGGCGAACCGGATGTAGTACGAGCTTCTGCCGCTACGGGGTGCGGCCTACATTCATAGTGAATCAGTGTGCCAGCCGGCATCATCGAATTAGCATTTGTTTCTTAGTTACGGGCGTTTTGGTAGTGCATTACACCGACCCTCCTGCGATTTCGGAATGGCGTGTGCATCAAATTTTGCCAAAGACTCGCCAAAACGGCTACGGAAACCTATGAAATGCTAAAGCAAGCATTTGGGGAGTCCGCAATGGGTCGTGCACAAACTTTTGTGTGGCATTCACGTTTTAAAAATGGCCGAACCTCTGTCGATGATGACGAGCGTTCTGGACGACCATCTTCGAGCACAACGCCCGAAAATGTTACAAAGATTCGGCAGGCCATTCACGAAGATCGACGTCGTACCATCAACGACTTGTGCGACATTGTTGGGATAGGCTATGGGACCTGTCAGGTGATTCTAAAGGAAGAACTCCACATGCGACGCATCGCAGCCAAGTTTGTGCCAAGGCTCCTGTCTGAGGACCAGAAGCAGAATCGACTTCTCGTTTGTCAGGAGCTCAAACACCATGGCCGTCATCCCGCACCCTCCTTATTCGCCGTGTGACTTCTTCCTCTTCCCAAAGATGAAAATTCAGCTAAAGGGAAGGAGATTTGAGACGATAGAAGATATTCAGGCAGAATCGCAGATGGTGCTTGACAGGCTGACAAAGAAAGATTTCCAGGGATGCTTCCAGGCTTGGCAGCGGCGCTGGGATCGTTGTGTGCACTCCCAGGGGATCTACTTCGAGGGTGATGGATGAATTTAATACCTGAGATAAGTGTACGGGGTTTTTATAGGCGCAGTCTGGAAACTTTCCGATCGCACCTTGTACACTTCCAGAGCACGGACTTCTGTAGCCTACTGATCACTTTATGTTGGCCACAGGTTAAATCTTAATTCAGGATTGTCCAGAGTTGTTTCCGTGGGCCGCGTAGGACCTCGAAAAAATTACCTGAGATACAAAAGACTCTAGTTTAAATAAAAATAACTGAAGTGAAATACAGTTTAATGAACATTGTATTGCAATATTTTCAGAATTTTAGTTACAATAAATGAGAGGGGGCAGAGTGCACTTAATTTGGAATACACGTATTTCAAAATATTTTTATTGAGACTTTGTATTCGTATTTGAATTTTATTTAATGATGTTCTAAATCATGAAAAAGTGAAACTATCCCGCTACACGCCACAGAGGCGCTAGGGAGGAAGGGTTTTATACCTCCCACTCATTCTTAACGTCTGTACCAGATCGGAATGAGTGGTCAGCTACACGCCACGGCCAACTTGAATATATACTAATAACTACGTTATCTTGGACACAATGCCAACTAATTTATACTCTACGATCAAAAACATCATAGAAATTAATTCAGACTTAATATTTATTTTAACATATATGTATACTTCTCAACAAAGATGTATCCTTCCTTTTCGTCAAAAAAATCTTAACTGCAACATTACAAAGAAACAACTTTCAAGTATAGAGTATTTAATGGGAAGGAACACAGAATTGCTAGGAAAATCAAAATTGATTTTATGTCATCTTTCCAGAGTACTGAAAGATTAGGCCACCTACGAAATGCATACATCAGGAAAAGTAAATGTTTCAAATAATACCGGGAAGTGTAATTGTTACTGTCAGAAGAGCGAACGAAAAGACTCAGAATAACAAAGCAGGCACTTAAAGGCAAACTAACTTATAAAGATGGCTGTAGCTCCGTGGAGAAGTTTACCAACGTTTCAAATGTAAATGTACCTATTCTGTGATTGTTTTTATATTGCATCAAGGAGCTTGGTAAATTATACGTTCTCCGAGGCCTATTCTTCTGTCAGAAACCATCTCTTATCACTTCTAGTATACTGTAATAACTTCATCTAAAATGTCTCTTTTTTTAAGAATTTTCTTCTGTATTTATTTTCAAAATCTTTGTGCTGAATGCAAAGAATGATGTGTTTAATGATGGCTGTCTTCTAGGAAACAACCCAGAAGACAGCCATCTTCAAACTCACCGCCCTAGAAATGATATGTTTACTTGTTGTTGATGGTACACTCTATCTATCTGCCTAATATAATAGCCCGAGTCTGTGACACAAGGGTATTTGTGTGTGTTTCGATAGCAGACTGTATTATACATTTTTCCATCAAAAAATTATGCTTCCGACAGTGATAGACCCTGAATCTGCTAGTCATTTACGAGAAGATATTCAGAGCAAAGGACTAGAAGAATATTTGAACCTAAGAGAGATAAAGTAACTTGAGGCTAGAGAAAGCTGTATAATGAGTAGCACGCTTGGGTGACACAAACGTACATAATATTTTGCTCACAAAATCTGAAGCGAATTTAGGACTTGGAAGACATAGGCACAAATTGAAAGGTATCACTAAATTACCCTTAAAATAAAATTTGTTGTCGTGAACTTAATTAATCAGGACTGGAGGAAATAATAAAACTACTTGTTAAATGAAATTCATAGAATATCTTGACAAACTGAGCGATTATCAACTTTTGAAAGAGGGTTCTGCTATCCACACCTATTCGAAGACACTAGTACTTCTGGATATATCGGGACACTCACTCCTACATCTTTGGCCGATATGTACATCTAATAACATTTAAGAAAAACAACACCTTCGCCCAAAAATGGAAAAACAAACGTAATGAAACATCACCAAAAAAAACTACCAAAAAACTGCAGAAATCATAATTGAGTTTTAAGTTCTTAGATATACTTTACACCTGATGATAGTTTTATAAAAACCGAAACATGTTGTGTAAATGTTCCGAAATGTAAATCGATCAATCGATATGGAACATCAATGATATTTTATTATCTTAATTATAAGAAAAATTTTAAATATTGTGATCAGACGGATTAAAATAAATAATTGTTATAATATTCACAATATGACGCAATTACACTATCTTATACATAGATATTCCGGAGAAAAAAATGCTAACCTCACATTCACCATGTTTTGTTAGTCACGAAACTGAAAATTGTTGGTACAGCGTTGGTAATACGGTCTAGGTTACAATTTACCACTCTATTAAAACTTTCCGTGTCACTTTCTGAAATTAAAAAAAGTAAAACGAAAATTAGTTTCATTTTGTAGGAAAACAAGTATGATGCAAGCGATTGTCTCTGGCGACCTGTCATTTTCAGAACTGAGCGGGCTGCCTACTCATGCCGAAACAAGGGAGAGCTTGTTCTGTAAACAAATCATTCCATATTAACAATACATTTTATTCGCCGATTGTAACTTTGTTTGCTGTTTGATAGAGTCAGCATTACTACTTCTCTGTGCACTTCAGTCCCTGTTGATGCGAATTCAATTATACAGATACGTCTCTCATGCACCCATGTGTTTTGTGATACAAATGAGGGACGTAGCCTATAACATAGACCATTCCCTCTGGCCCTTCAAATATTCTACACTGATATTGATTCCTGTGTATTAAACAGCAGTGTTAGGTCCAGTTTTTTTCCCATAAACAACATAAAGTGAACACTTAATGCGGAGGTCATATCCTTTATAAACAAATTCCTACACTTGGTACAACATTTATTTCATATCATGTCTGATCTTCTGTGACGTGATTTGGGCAAATTTTCCCATCTCCCAATAACTGTAAATATTACACTTTAACATTAATGTAATGCGAAAAACACGAATTTGTTTATAAGTAATAGTTGTGTACAGACGGTAAATAACTAATATTCAAATGTTATATGGCATAAGTTTTGCCCATATTAATAAAATATAGTATTAATTTCTTATTTACAATCAGCGTTCATGGAACTTGGTTGATTTTCTCTGGAACGATTCATTGTATACGAAATTATCTCTGACATAGACTTGAACTTCGTGTAGATCTGCAAAATTTACCACGGATTTTGTTAGACTTTTGGGTAATTAAAAATTATTTACTCATTAATCCTTAACGATCATTGCCTACAACAAAATTCGACGTTTCTTGAAGTTGTAAATTATTAGCCCCCATTACCGCCTCCAACATGAAACACACTACTTTTATTTTCCGTCGTTTACACAAGCTTATTGTTAAAATCATATAAAATTTCACATAAAATTGTTACATTTTAAAATTGACGACATGTTTCGATATACAATCTTATCATCGTCAGGTCTATCAAAATTAAAATTAAAATCTGGTGTATCTGTTGCTCTGCTTATATTGTTTTTGTTTTTACTCGTTTTTATTACATCTCCAGGCTTCTTCGATTTTATTTTTGGAGACGCGCCTGGGTGCCTATATCTGCAAAATCAATTTTAATTTTCATATCGTGATAAGGCTACCGAAATAGGAAATGGAATAATATTACTCTAATTTATAATATTTTAAGGAATTATTCAAATATATCGTATTACAAGCAAAATAAATGCATTCACAAAATATAAAGTATTATAACATACCGGGTTGTGTATGAGGTGCGTGTCCGTTGTTATTGAATGGCAGACAGTAACTGAGTTGTGAGTATCGTGTATGGCTATATATATATATTGGGTGAAAGTTGTTTAGGGGGTTGGGTCAATGGACTGTAGAATGTTAAATATTGTATATCGAAACATGTCGTCAATTTTAAAATGTAACAATTTTATGTGAAATTTTATATGATTTTAACAATAAGCTTGTGTAAACGACGGAAAATAAAAGTATTGTATTGAAACACAAGCATGATGCAATTAAGATATAAGATGAAACACACGTTTTATATTAAGAACGAAACAAACGAAACTGATAATCAACTCTGTATTAAACGAACATTAAGAACCCAGACGAGCGTCAACGTAGAACATCTCTGTAAACCTGTTATTTAAACCCTAGCTCATTTTTCTACAGCACCAAATGTTCCATGACATATATTCTTTAGCCCATTTTCTTTGGTAAACAATAAAATTCTAACCATAAATTAATTGTAAATTATGAAATCAAATTGATATCTGATCTCACTGACAATGGTAGTAAAATTCGAACGTTTGAAACCCTGCATTTGACACGATTCTGAGCATTCTATATTCAACTTTTGTTTTCTTACGTATCTCCTTAGACCCATTTTAATATTTTGCTCTCCTCGGGCTTTAAAGTGACTATTTTCTGAGGATCCCTCACGCGAAGATCAGTATATAATAGTTATCTCGACACTCCTAGCTACATGCATAACCTATCATTGCTTCTCAAGTTTTAATCTACTGATAGTAGACATTAGTACGTAAACTGCAAGCTTACATCATTTTCCTCAGGTCCAAATATTTTCATGACAACTTTGATACCACAGACTGTTTGTTTATGTTCTGTCTATAACTCTATAGCACGTTCCGCGTGGACAAAGTAAAACACACAACTTTGATAATTATATATTGTGATATATTTTCTCAGTTACTATGTCTATAAATGTAATACTACAAATATTCTCACTAATTAACTAATGCATATGACTTGTTATTGAAAAGGTATCACTAGCTCAGTTCGTCAATTGATTTCGAGTCTTTTATGGAATCAGAATTTTCATTACCGCGTTCAGAAAAGCCTGCCTCCAATCTTTGTCCGCAACCAAATGACTCCAGTTGAGACAATCCATTTTATTTTATTCAGACCCAGTTATATATTATTCTCCTGTCTGAGCTAAGGTAGTTTGAGAAGTCTCTTCCCTTCAGATACCTCAACCAAAGTTTTATAAGAATTTTCCAACTTCCCAAGTTACATGTCCCGCCCATCTCAAAAACCTTATTTTGATTGTCCCTGTGATAAATGGTGAATAATATAAATTTTTAAGATGCTATAAATGCATCCTTCTCTATCATCTTGTCAGTGAATTCCTCTTAGTCCCAAACATTCTCCTCTCAGCGCCCTGGCCTCAAACACACATAAAAAAATAAAAATATAATTCTGTGGGATTTTAATCTTTTCTGGATAGCATCCGAGGATATGACGAGATGATTGCAAGGATTTCCTAGTTTCTTAGCAAATGCGATTTTAATTTCTTGACGTCGTTACCAAATACTGGAACTTTGCGCATTGTCGATGGGTTGATTAATCGTCCAAGGAGACCTACCAAATGTTTAAAAAAGATTCAGAAACCTCCCATGTCTGAGTACGCCAAGGTCCTTCAAGGACTGCAAAGCACTGATAATAATGTTTTGATCTCGTTTGCAGTCTGGTCACGAGAGATAAAAATAGTCATACTTAGTTATCTCACTCACTCATTCTCCTTACTTCGAGATCTAAACATAAACAAACGCTTATGAGTTGTCAGAATAAGGACTGTAGGTTTTTCCTATGATAAAACTGGACAAATTATGAACTTTATAATCAGACTGTATCTACCAATACTGGAAAAGGAAGAATTTGTTTTAGGACAAAGGTGTGGAACGCAAAGGGAGAATCAGAATTGAACAAGTGTGGGCGGTGGTTTCTCTGGGAAAAAATGTCGAAGCTTCCCCACGATCCACCTGGTGAAAGGCGCGCTCGTGTTCAGGGATGTCAGATTCGAGCGGTGCGACGCCCCTCGCCGGTCTCTGACGCTGGTCAGAGACTCAGGATGATCGGGGCATACTTTAACATTTTAATCTTTTTCTTCTATTGTACACAATTGAAATTGTGGGTATATATTTTGATTTGTAGATCAATAAGGGATAAGTAGATTCGTACCAAATTTTAGATATTTAACCCTTGAGACAAGGAAGAGAATGTATATCGGTCAAATCTCTGGAAGCTATCATAGATTCAAGTTCCTGTACTTTGGAAAGTAGGCACGATACAAGAAAGTCTTCAAGACTAAAGTTAGTTGTTTCGAATAAGAATTTACAGAAACGAAGACCGTAACCTCGAAAACTTTTCCTGGGTGCGACTCTCGATAAAGATATGTTTTGCTGTAGAGGAAGAGAGAAGCACTGTAAAACGAAAGACTTTGCCAGGAGGAAATTAATTAATTCTGGGAAAAAGTAATATCAAGTTCAAGCCTTTGGTTGACCCACAAAATGTTGTCTTACCACCACCTCATATTAAACTAGGTCTTATCAAAAATTTTGTTAAAGAAATGGACAAGGAAGGAGAAGGGGGACTTTTTCCGAATCTTAGCGATGCCAAGCTGAACGAAGGAATTTTTGTGGGGCCTCGGATCAGAAAACTGTTGGACGATGGAAGCCAGACTTTCTGCTAAAGAACTCGCAACGTGGAAATCTTTTGTATCTGTGGTAAAAGGTTTTCTTGGAAAGCGAAACGAAGAAAACCACCAGCAGCTTTGTAAATAAACCCATAAAAATGACATTATTAATAGGCTAAACTTTGTGCTGTATACGGGAACGAGAAAAAGTAAAAGCTATCGTATCAAAGGAATCATACACGTTAGATGTTTTTCAAGGTCATATTTGAATTTTTCGCAAAAAGTACAATATGAAACACATATTTTAATCCATGTTACTGAAACATTGATGACCAGTGTTATATAAACACGTTTGAGTGCTGGATGTACGAAGCGTTTAATGGACAGCTTTAAATATACGTACATCATATTTTCTAACATTCACTAACTTGGCACTCAATCCACAGTATATATTTATGGGTTTCGTTCGGTTCTTGGCACAAACAACTATTATTTTCTTACACTTGTCTTCGTGACAACCATACAGAGTCTTTCATTTGACTTAATAACGCGAGGGACATTGATTTTTAGTCCATGAAAACTGTCGTTACGAACTCCTGCAATTTTACGGGCTATAAGACGTGTCAGTTCTTTTCGAATCGACCCTAAGGGACCACTCCGTCCCCATCATCAGGATAATATTTAGCAGTTTAACAGGATTGTCCTACATAGCGGTGGATCTGGTTGTGCCCTTACATCAAATCCTGATAATTTGGACGGAGCGGGTCAC
This sequence comes from Zootermopsis nevadensis, assembly GCF_977971745.1. Lineage (NCBI taxonomy): Eukaryota > Metazoa > Arthropoda > Insecta > Blattodea > Termopsidae > Zootermopsis > Zootermopsis nevadensis. Next base: position 3,538,858 of record NW_028259153.1, on the reverse strand, counting down.
CGAAACGTCGAATTTTAACGAACTGACATGGCTGATAGCCCGAGAAGGCTTTATTAATATTAGTCGCCGTGTATCTTCAGATAATATATTTCGTAGTTTTCTGTTTTGCAGTGCGCATGCTCTGTAAATATAATTGATTTCTTTGTTCTGAGTTGTTGCTGAATTTTTATATAATATTCAAAAAATGACATGATTTACACTTGTGACATGCCTCGAGGAAAAATATAATTGAAAAGTAAAATTATAATATTAAAACAAATAGGAAATCATTAGAAATTAAAGTCACAGTGACTGTTCAATAGCTTTTAATTTCTTGTCTTGGAGTATCGACCAACAACCGTTATAACCCTCACCTGAAAACATCAGTCCTAATTTCTTATTTTGGTCGTCTGGGTTCCTACACCATGTAGCATTCTTATGGTATGTTGGTTATTACCAGCGTTTCGTTTCTTAGAATCCGGATCGAGTCCAATTCTAGCCTTAATCAGCGTCATTCAATGGCCAAGTCCTATTACTAGAGCATAATAGAGTAGTTGGTACGTGTGATAAAACCCATGGCCACAAAACTAGATGAACCACAGCCCTGAAATGTTTTATGAAGTATAACTCATATAGATTCTTCTGCTACAGAAAGCAAAATATCTCTGTTACGTCACCTCCCAGAAAGGAAATAATTGTACTTATGAAGCCTTACTTTTCCTTGTTTCTGGTACTTTTCAATAGTTTATTAGTTACCGCATGCTCCGACATATGGCAGCACCGTACATCGTCTAATAGCAATCAGAACTGAGAACACAGACGTGGTACCCGGATCACAGTTTAAGAACCGGACTGCACACCACTGGTACAGAAACACGCTAAGACATGCCTTCCTCTCGTCTCCAACCCCCCCCCCCCCCCCCAGAACCAAGTCCCCCAGTAATTTGATTTCTCTTCGTCGTCATCCTCAACTGTTGGAGGTGGTGGGGAAAGAGGGTAAGGGTGTTCCTGCGAGTTCCAGGTCGATATCCCATGCCCTAGTCGAGAGCAGGTCCCTAGGGAATACGTTTTCTCGTGCCTGCCAGGGTAAGGCTTTCCACACTTCGTCGCAGATATTTTTGTCAGCAGAATGCGATGAGAAATCACACAGACAAGAAATTTGTAGCTGTACGAACAAGGTGCAGTGTTATTTTTCCAAATTCTATTAACTCGGTGGGGAAACAAATAAGATGAGTCAGATACTGCTTTAGAAATATCGGTTTTTATACGTTCAGACGTTAAAAATATCTTCATTTTTCTCAACACCGGGTGTAATTTGGAGAACATGAACTGAATTTTGAACTTTGCAATTGAATTGAGCTAGACGGAAAAAAGAAAATGTTTTGTGTCCAATTTCTTTGACTGAATATAAAATATTATGGCACGTATTGACTGTGTATAATTTATTAATTTTGCTGTCTAAATACAGTTTTTATATATCATATTTCTGAATAAATTCAATCCTGAATCAAGCATAAATACGAAATTCGGTGTAATGTTTTGTTTAATTGATGGTTTCCTTATAAATACATATTTAATATAATAAATATAATTATAAAGCATCACAAGTAACTTTTTTAAAAAGTTCATAATATAATCCACTAAAAATGAAAGCAATACAAGTGGCTGATGAAAATTACATCGCTGACATCGATTCTTGAAGATCATCTAGAATTTAATAATTCTCTTATATTGTAAAAAAAAATATCAATTTTGGGAACATAAAGTCAAAGAACAGATGACACAGAACAATGAATAAAGGAAGTCAAATTGAATTATTTTCTATCGAATTGTAAAAATGTTCTGTTTTTGTAAGTTTTCTACGAGGATGATGTTTTACGTTATCGAAAATATTGTCAGAGTACTTTCGTTTCAAGAGACGAAAGAAGCAGTTTCCAGCATCAATGCTTTAGGCTGTCCACAAGAAACTTAACTCCGTTCTAACACATCGTTATTGCATAAAAAAGGTTCATATTTCTGCTTAAAAATAAAACTTTTGTCCCCACGTTTACAATAAAATTTTCTCTTCATTTTATAACTCATATGCGATCGCGGAAAATTTTTTAGGCGTATATTAAAATTTATTTGTCCGTCCTTCTTTATGAACCTAACGACTTAATGATTTCCATAAAATTGATACTGGGAAGTTTTAATCAAATTTGTCGGCACTTTCGAACTTCGATTGGACGGGAAAAGGTAACGGACATTTCACGCAAAGATCCGCATGCATTTTGTACGCATTTGTCACTGGATGGGCAATGTACACCCGGGAATATTCCGCGGACCATCCACAGAGGTTAAAAGTCAAAATTATCGAGAAAGCCGTAGGATTGTAAGTTTTACATCTTGTTTAATATTGTTCAGTTCTTTTGTAATAAACAATCAAGAAAAGGTTACTTTCAAGTAAACTTATTTAGTTTTTATGAATACAAATATACAATTTAAAAATAAACAATGTATATAATAAATCACACAGTACATGTATTTTAGGTCACATGTTTTGATATTTTTACACATCATCAGACCTGCTTGTACATAACATTCATATTTTAGGACGTATGCCTACGTAATATCGACATTTGCACAGATTATAATTATTAAAGTATTAAAAGATTTATAATAAAACTTCTAAGCATTTATAACTGCATTCAAAATTTAATTAAATCACAGCAAAGGATAACATAAAGTTGAGTTCATCGAGTTGATAAAGATACAACACCAGAACTATATACGTGTTATCTCCCACTGTGACACCGGGAACACTCGAAACTCGTCTGAACTATTCTGTCCCGAAAAAATATAAATACCCGTAGTTTTTGGAGCTGTGTTTAAGTTAGGTTAATTTTTATATCATATTTTTGACTAGGATAAATTAGTTTAAAAGGATTTAGGACATATCCAGAAAGAACTATAAAATATCAAAACTACTACAAAAATTATTAAACACATACGTATACAAGAATAAGAAATGTGCCTACTAATTTTTATTTTATTTGATTTTAGAATAACAGGCGTATTCTTAGATAAAACAAGAAGTCTATGAGAAAAAAATCTTTCACCAATGTAGCACCTTACCACGGTGGTCTAGCGGTTAGAACGCTGGCCTTGTAATCCTGGGCTCTCGGGTTCGATTCCCGGCGGTGCCCGAATTTATAACTTGTGTTGGGCAAGGCCGTGGTCTAGGCAACACGGAGTTTTCCTCCGGGGGCTTCCCCGGTTTCTCCGTGGCATCCCAACAATTACTCCATTCACACACAGAAGAAGGCAATGGCAAACCACTTCTGGATCATCTGCCAAGAACGTATATGAACAGGTCCCAGTCCGAAAAAAGGATGGAAGGATCCTGTTCATATGGACCTGTCGTCAGACAGAGCACTAAATAATAATAAGATGAGGTGGTCTAGCGGTTGGAACGCTGGCCTTGTAATCCTGGGGTCTCGGGTTCGAATTTATAAATTGTGTTGGGCAAGGCCGTGGTCTAGGCAACACGGAGTTTTCCTCCGTGGCATCCCAACAATTACTCCATTCACACACAGAAGAAGGCAATGGCAAACCACTTCTGGATCATCTGCCAAGAACGTATATGAACAGGTCCCAGTCCGAGAAAAGGATGGAAGGATCCTGTTCATATGGACCTGTCGTCAGACAGAACACTAAATAATAATAACCAATGTAGCATGAGCATCAAGAAGCTGGTAATATAGATGTGGTTACCAGTCGTAAAAATGGCACTGATAACTTTGATCTGACTGTGTGGTTAGAGGATGAGTTTGCATCATCAGCTAATTTTGACGAAGCCCCTGATTACCAGAGATTTCTGTGTTAGTCAGTTTGAAAACCGTGAAATTTTGACTCTCAAAAGTAACCGAATGGTTCAGTAGAACTCTTTCACAAAGTTAAACACTGCACACAAATTGAGTGTTTGCATTCCTATACCAGTAGTGTAACGTTGCGTTTTATTAGACTGCTCAGTTACTGTAGAGATACATTTATTGCAATGAGTCGGATTTTGAGTGGTAGACCATATAACGAAATTTTTTTGGGGATTGGCTATATCCCCTGTTGCTTTTATAATTCACAGTTCTAGTTATATAATGATTTTAACAATTGTATAAACATTTTAACTGTGGTCACACCCATCAAATACCAGATTTTGTTTTCTTTTTTATTACAGTTTCTCGGTTTCCCAGTGCATTAAATGTATAGAGATTATTCGTTTGTTTAAATGGAGTTTGTGTTAGTAAACCACTAAACAAATTTTGTGGCTTTAGGGCAGAGTAGAAAACAGCAACATTTCCACTAACGTATCAGAAATTCCTGTTAAATTTGTTTAAAGATCATTTCTATGGTTAATTTTTTCCGTCTAAAATTTAATCAGGCTCTAAAGCTCGAAGGGTTATGGTACATTATAGTCTGGTTAAAACAGTGAAAAAGTATTGGATTTCCGATAATGTGGACTGATGTGGGTTCCTGAACTTGTGCCGGTCTTGAAACGTTAGGTCCTAGTCTAGCCAGCAATGTTGCTCAATTTTGTTTTCGTATCAAATTCCGCAAAGAAAAGTTTGGTTTGAGGTTTTTAACGGCGGTGAGTCTGAATATGGCTGTCTTATGGGATGTTGCGCCTTGTAGTCGTCGTCCTGATGATGGAGGGAGTAAGGACTTCTGAAACATTGGTATTCTTCTGCCATACTACACGGTTCAACAACCCAGAAAACCGACATCTTTCGCAAAAAGAAATTAAAATAAATAAATAAAAGAAATTACTCATTGTTTTTTCAACTGTCTTCTGTAATCTATGCTTCCTCTCTTTTAAACTGCGTCCTGCTATTATTCTAACTTGAATCACTTAACATTCTACTCCTTTACATCCTCCCATTCTTTCCACATTTTCAATTATTTTATATCTTTACTTTACATTTTTACATTTCACCTTCTTCTTATACGGTGTTCCTTCACAGATTGCTTGTCTTACATATCCTGTCTTCCAGAGAATAATCTCATTTTTAAATATATTCAATTTACTTGTATCTAGATTCTTTAAATTTAGCGATTCAAATTCACAAATAACTGGCGAAGTCCCTGATCCCTGTCAGTTCCGGTTCCATACTAAACCGCAAATTAACACCATACCCTATTCTGAGACAGGCTAATCCGATCCACAACTTTAACCCTACCTTTAAACACGCTTTTAATATTATCCTCCCAAATAATAAAGGTCCCATAAGTGGCTTACTCACTAATATCATCTGTGGATTCCTGATATCTTCCATCATGGTACACTCACCATCCATGTTGCCTTTGTATTTTATGACGTGAGAGTACACATTACTATGAAGTTCATTGCGCAGTCCTGTCCATCCTCATGTCACTTATCATCTCTTCGGCCCTAATATTCTCCCCAGTAAACATTTTCAAACTGTTCTCATTACATATTATTCATTCATAAATCACTTACGTAAAATGATTTGCTGTTCGACTGCAATGTTTGTTTGCTGTCATCAATGACTCAGTGTTAGAATTGCAAATTCCGGATACAGACCTAAGATCGATAAACCCCTGCAGTATTAACTTTAGGTCGCTGTTAAGAACACTTTGTATGTATGAGATGATAAAAAAGTGATGATCCAATGTAAATCGAACATTTCGATAGAGAACATAATTTAATATATTTTAAATATTTAAATGTTAATTATAGTAATATTTTAATATTTAATAGGAATTTTATTGTGATTAGACTGACAAGATTTAAACAAATAAACAAATATACTTTGTATGTAGCTAATTTGTAGTATTCTCGGGTCAGAGTTTGACTTAATGTGTTTACGTATACCGGCCTCAGGACCTATTACCAGGCTCTTATCGGTCATCGTTTCCTCCAGCCTGTAGGTTAACAATAACTTGCTATCACCGACTACCGATCGCCACTGATTATAAGCGGTCGTCCCATCTTTTCAGTCTAGTTTTCTATAAACCTAACATTTACGGCGTATTTCAATATCAAATTTTTGTCGATGTTATTTATTCAGATGAGAGTTGATGTTCCGTTCTTACCTAATATCACAAATGTGTATAATCAGCAAGAAAAATAACTCACGTCTCCCATTTCCTTGTCACGAGCAACCAGCTCGAAATTTCGTGATATAAAAAATTTAAAATTTTCGATTTGATGGATTCGAATATATTATATGTTTCGCTTAATGTGAAATTTAATCAAAATCTACACTCGTCCCGAAAGAAAATGAGTATGGAATGAGCAACGCTTTTCAAAATTCTATATAAAATTTCCTACCCCGATTTTTGACTGTGACGTAACGAGACTTGGCACAAGTAGCCTTCTGCTGAACTTCACATGGCGTCTGCGATGGGATATAGAGTGAGGGACGAACGATTCTGTATGAGGAGGAAATTGATGGAAGTGTTATAGCTGCGGAGGGTTAGGAGGGAGTGGTTTGCCTTGCTCTTATCGCGGCCTGAACCCTCCTGCCTCAGTCAAACTGCAAGGTTTAACCCCTCATACAACTCTCCCAGCCACCCTGACGACGACATAAAAAGTGATTCATTATTTCCTGGACGGAGCAAACGCCCGTCTCACCTCCCCTAACCCCCCCCAAACCCCACCCCCCCCACACACATGACTGTTACATGCTGCATTATCATATATCAGGAGTGGCTGAGAGCTGTGGTAAACTTACAGTTATTTCTATGTCTCTTAACGAAGGCATTGTCTTAACAAATAAGTAGAATTACCCGTCGAGAGTTTAACTTAAGTTGAATTAAAAGTAATGCAGCCTACAGTTCTGCTCTGTTTAAATGTTTATTAACGTTCACAGAACTTGAATTAAACACCTTGAAGTCTCTTATCCCTCAGAAGAGACGACCAACACGTGTCTTATGACGGCAATGCACTAGACTTGTACTCTGAGGCACGGGAATCAAATCTCAGGGTGATTGCTGGCTGAACTCGGTGACAGTTTCTGTACTCATTACAAGGAAATAACGAGATATTATATTAAAATAAGCCATCAGCTCTTCTTTACTAAATTTTTACTGGACAATAATCATATACCAATGTTTGGCCCCATATGTCCTCTGCACTTGTAATGACGTAATAAAATAAATGAACACATAGGCTGAATTGAAGATACAATTTGTTCAGAAAGATTTTGTTTTTAGTGCCAAATATTGTTTCATATACCTGTATTTGATGGAAGGCAAATCGGGCCTGCAGACCTGCTGTAGACAAAAGGCAAAAATCTGGTAGCTTTCATTTCGTACGCCTTTGTCTTCATAAAATCGATTAATCGTTTAAGCTACTTCTCCTTTCCTCCCTCGTAAGAGCTCTTCATCTCTGGAATTGTGTGGCTCTCAAGTGCCCCCCACACAATTGTACCAAAGTTTATGCATCGTAGATATTCAATTCTTTCAATAACACCATTTACAATATGTACACTCTACTTTAGCATTCAGTTACGTTAGGTTGCAGGCAGGGTGAATATATGGGTGGGTGTCGTGTTATCCTCAGAATTTTTATTTATTTATTTAGTGTTCTGTCTGACGACAGGTCCATATGAACAGGATCCTTCCATCCTTTTCTCGGACTGGGACCTGTTCATATACGTTCTTGGCAGATGATCCAGAAGTGGTTTGCCATTGCCTTCTTCTGTGTGTGAATGGAGTAATTGTTGGGATGCCACGGAGGAAAACTCCGTGTTGCCTAGACCACGGCCTTGCCCAACACAAGTTATAAATTCGGGCACCGCCGGGAATCGAACCCGAGACCCCAGGATTACAAGGCCAGCGGTCTAACCGCTAGACCACCGTGGCTTATCCTCAGAATATCAGCGATTATTTCCCTGAACAACATTATCAATTAATCTTTATAATTGAGACGCACTGTATTTTCAATGAGACAGAAACTGGGAGATTTTTTACAGATTGGAGAAACACGACAATTTTCCTGGAACTGACTCGAAGTACTTAGGTTTCACTCTTGAAACTCCTCCCTAAACCCACATAATATACATTAATAGCTGGATGAAACATCTCTATAAGTGTTTTCAAAGAATGTTTTATCTTCGACTTAGCCCTTAGCATTTCTCTATAACTAACAAATTGACTGTATTTTCTGTAATATTTCCAAGACTACTGAAGCCTTTTATTTTAACAGCCACTCAGTTTTTAGGGGTGGAAGGCTAAGATTCGCTTCACTCAGCTTACTGTTTATCCCATACGCGACGCCATTACTACGATACACGCGCCATTAAATGCGAAATGAAGCCTCTCCAAGTTTTTAAATGACTTCTCCTTCTCTGTAATAACTCATGCGTAGCTGCCAACATAACGGGTGAACTCTCCCTACATTGGAGGTCTGAATGTCTCCACATTATTCTTCACTGTGTACTTAGTAAATTCATGAATACAAGTTTTTTTTTAAAATTTCGGATTTGTCGAATTCATTGCAAGAACTGTATTATTTTGAGATGAGAGTTTTAGATTAAAACTGTAGAGTTACTTTAGAATTATCGTAATGTTGTATAAAAGTTAACGTGTCATATACAGAACACCATTTGCTTGCTTCGGGGATGTGTTCCTGGACGAAACGGCGTAATTGGAATCGGCGTAAATTGGAACCCTTTTTGTAATGTAAATCAATGAGAAGTCAATGACATGCGTTTCCAGCACCAAAATATTGACAAGTAATATAATGGCATTACATTTCACAAACAGCTTTTACCGATTCATCGATCTCATTGGAGCAAATTTGCGTTAACGAAACATATACGTAATTGCAGAGATGACTGTATTTATAATTTTTATATAAAATCAGCGATGTAAAATTACTATTTAGTATAAGAAGCAGTATGAGAAAGATTGTAAAACGTTATAAATAATAGTATTTTTTTCACTTTTTAACTTTCATGCTTCAAAATCGGCGTTATTATGAATCGGCGCAAATTGAAACAAATTGGACCTTCGCAAATCGAGGGCTACCTGTACATAATAATTGCACTGTGACCTGAAATGGAAGAGTTAAAGTCTCTTTTTGAAAGTAACACCAATTTATTATTAAGAGACCTGAAATAAATACCACAGATTGTTTTATTATTATACACAAATATGATGCAGATTTCAAAGTTTAGAAATTACATTCAAGGGATAATAATGCATGTCTATTTAAATTTTTGCTGAACTGAAGAAAGTTAATAGGCAAATAATGGAATTAAATAATGTTTAAACAAATATTTTCATATTTCAATGACATTTTTAACTTTCATCTCCGAATGTAAATAAAAATTCCAGCATAATCAAAAATAAATATTGGAAAATACAAAAATAAAATATTCTGGAATATAACAACAATTTTAAGATATTTTGTCACTTAGTGAAATAATTTCTTCTTCTTTATATTTTTACCAAGTTACTTATCACATTTATGAGCACAAGTGGCCTAAGCACGTGACGGATAAACAGGTGAGCCGTGTTTATTGAAAACTTTGTTTTGACAATTTTAAAAACACTATTGTGTCCAGTTTTTGAACACACGGGCTTTCTGAGAAATAATTTCAAATACTTAGTCCAGTAGAGTGGAAAGTATTTTCCCTCTGCCCTTCCAAATTTGTGTTCATATTTTATAAAAAAAAAATTATTTTTAAAATTTTTGCATTTTTCTGGTAGTTAAGCGTAACAGTTACAGGGCAAGTGCTAACTGGAATGCTAAACAAACATAACTTGAATTTTCTCTCAATTTCACCGAACAATTCTTCGCCTTGTTTCTTTGTTCTCCAACACAATCTACCTTCTTTCATTCCAGTCTACTGATAGGTCAAGGAAGTAATCATAAATGCCTAGTACATGCTGCCCGCAAACAGTAACACCACAAAATATTTCCTTTTCGTTTTACCTACCACTGTCCAATTCATTCGTAAGGCAGAAGGTGAATAGGTCAACCAGTTTCGTCACCAGTTTGTGACCATCAGAATAATAAGTAATTACTAAAGAATTTTCATTGGTGTTTTTACTTCAGTTACTAATATGACATTTAAACGAAGGAGTTTAGATCAGAGCTGTTCCATAAAACGACTGCACTCCCCAAACTGTAAAATCGAAGTGCACTAATTCCTCGCTTTTATCTGCACACAGGGTGGAGATGGTAACAAGGTTTGAAACTTCCTATTAGTCCAACTCATTCTTCATTCGAATGAAGTGGATTTACCGCTGGGGAACTGCTTCAAATACATTGGCTAATTTTAAATAACAGAATTTTAGCATCTGGAAAAGATAAAAAAAACAGGGTTCATAAACGCTCTCGTTTACTGAATTTGCTAAAGCGCCTTTCAGCCAGAGAGTTGCTAGGATTCCAGACATCGGTCGCCACCAATTAGCACTTGTAATATACGCGTAATGAACGTCTAACTTAATTTCAGTTATAAATCTTCATTAATAAATGCGCTGTCCATCGTAATATCCTGAATCGTAGCGCCATCTTCAGCGTATAATCTGGTATAAACGCTTATAAACTCAAGTACCTTGTCCGGAATCGAAATGAGGGTTTGGTGGACAGAATTTTGTATTAACCCTTTGAAGCCGAAGATCGTCTGAATATTATTTATGAATTCAGTCCGTACCGCGAAGAAAACACTACACCTCACCATTACGAAAATCAGCTGGTTAACCCTTATGAAGCCGAAGATCGTCTGAATATTATTTATGAATTCAGTCCGTACCGCGAAGAAAACACTTCACCTCACCATTACGAAAATCAGCTGGTTAACCCTTTGAAGCCGAAGCTCGTCTTCATAATATTTACGAATCCAGACCGTACCGCGAAGAAAACACTTCACTTAAACATTAGAAGTCGAATCAGGCGGTACCACATAAGATTTAACAAAAGAACATCGCGGTCGAAGCCTTAATTATGATGTTGTTTTCGTAAAGTGGATACCAATGTCTCGGAGAAGCATGTTGCCCTTAACTTCTATCCTAAAGACAAAGACTATGTTTCTCCGAAAATTTTATTCATTTACGATTCCAAATGCCATTGCAACCCAGAATAACAACGATATCTGCACTTTTGTGAGGAACTCAAATCTGACGTATTAATGCTTACAACAATCTTACTTTTGTAAATGACAGTCAGATGTCACTATGCGCGTTTTAACGTTCTCTGTGACAAAATTACAAGCACAAATTTTCTTCTTTACAAAAAAAACACGCAATCAACCACAAACAAAAAAATTGACTTCATCACTTTCAGACTATGGTGCAATATAATTGAAGCATCTACATGATGGTTTATCACAGTGACGTCACGTTTTATTTACGCAGTAAAGTGATATAACCAAAGTGTGTATTCCGTAAAAAAATTATATTTCCTGTTGGACGTATTTAGCATAAACATTGTCTCCCTTGAGCGAACGTTCTCAACAAGGGAAATGATCTAGCTTCGTTATTTGTCTTTTTATATTTTTTAAAGTTTTACAATTATATTAGTGTTCCCTAGGTGGATTATTTGTTTTTATTTATATTTCTTCATTTCTTGCTCTGTGTTAATATTGTTTCTATTTTGGGTTTGCCTGTACTTGGAAGTTATATTTAATACTGTACATGTATAAGTTTAGTTAATCCGTTTGTGTAATATTATCCATTATTATTTCACTATTATTGTATGTATTATCAGTGTTTGCCTGTTATTGGCTTCTTGCTGTTGGAAAACACGTAAATAAATTAATTGAATTGAATCTTTTCATGCAGGAAAGAGTTTATAGCCAGGTTTCAAAAAAATATTTATTGCTGTTTATTGTTTAAGAAAATCTACAGTGAACATAGCGTTTAATTGAAGAAAATAATTTTCTGGCCGAACGAAAGCTTTTCATCATCCAAAGTGTCGCAACTTTCATAAACGATTGTGGCTTTCCTATCAGTAAAATAGGACAGGAACAACACAGTGTCGTTACATATTACGATGAACACACTTATTTCACAGAGTTAATGAGGAAAACAGAGACAGAATATGATATTCTAGGTTTCCGCTGCTGCAGTTAGACCGTGGATTGTCGTCATCTGGCTTGTGACGTCGCCGTCTTGTCTTGTGGGGGTGTTACAAACGTTTCCGAAGAACTTATCTCCTCCATCTTCAGGATAGAACACAGAGAAAGTGTTTTAGTAACACAAGACTACACTGTGTCACAAACCAGGCGACCACATTTTGGAACAATAAAATATCTGAATAATACGACTGCATTACTGATTCCCTCCTTTGATAGGAGTAGGAATGTTAATCCGTCCACACTTGTCCCGAACAAACGTTTACCACCCGAAAGTCGATCCTTTCTCTAAGTATCACTCACTGCTTTGAGTCCACAAGCAGTTAAATTATTTGTAACAGTATCTCAAACAAATTCAGTTTCCTTATTTGAAGAGAACGCCTTGTAACCCGTATTTGTTCTTAAAGCAAGATCCATCCCTCTTAAGACATTTCATTACTAGGAATTTTGAGATACATTTACATGAGATAGTACTTAATCAGTTGCAAATTTGCGTCTCTTATTTATGTCGGCGGAACATCGAGTGATCACAAGGCATTACAAACTTACTTATAAGATAAATAATCAAAGTATCCATTGTTTCCCCATGTTTCGTTTTACTTAAAATAAATTATACAAAAAATTAAATGTCTACACGAGAGAACGTGTTATCACACATTTAAAAACCTAATACTTGATTCTTATTAACTGCGTGCATATTAGACTAAATCTTTTACAAATATATTTAATAAATTTCTTATTATTATTTATTATTCAAAGAAATATAAACAATATTGTAAACTTTAATCTTTGAACTGACACATTGGTTGAAATAAACAATTTTTTTATACTTATTAAATTCAGCTACTATGAAAAGAATGTTGTATCACATACGTATTATAATATTTATCACTGAGATTCAGCTTGGTGAAAAATCTTGCAATTACAAAGTGCTATCGCTGTATGCATTAAACCTTATTTGCCTTCCCGGAAACAAAACGGATTGCATACATCACTTTATGTATTAAAACATATATTATATTTTCGAAGCAAAAACCAGTATTAAAGGGAATATTAGATAATTTTATATATTTTTATTGTATGAAAACAAAATAACAATTAGGTGTAGACCGCAGACTACAACCAAAGCTGAAAGCATAATAATTCTGTGTTAACATGTATATTACATACAGGTAAAATATAATTCGAGAGGGACTTATTGCATTGTTCCAAAAAGTAAAGTAATCTCTCTTTTGAACCAGTTGTCTTAAATAACATCATGTCTTAATCAGTATAATACAATATTACGTAATATGTTTCCTGCTGTACGTCATTATTTATTTCAATATCCGTACTAAATTTCGTAATACGGAATGTGGTTTCGGTAAAGAGTAGAATGTCGAGGTCGCACATCCAGGAATATCTGTTCAATCTGTGACGGATGCTGGAGTACAAGGGTCGATCTTTGTGTTCAGTGGTATCCGTGGTATAAGATGGCTATCACATCACTTTGGTACTTTGACTTCTCTTAGTGTTGCAATGTGTAATGCAGAATTATCACTGAGTTAATAAATTATGGTATATTATTATTTATTTAGTGGTCTGTCTGACGACAGGTCCATATGAACAGGATCCTTCGATCCTTTTCTCGGACTGGGACCTGTTCATATACGTTCTTGGCAGATGATCCAGAAGTGGTTTGCCATTGCCTTCTTCTGTGTGTGAATGGAGTAATTGTTGGTATGCCACGGAGGAAAACTCCGTGTTGCCTAGACCACGGCCTTGCCCAACACAAGTTATAAATTCGGGCACCGCCGGGAATCGAACCCGAGACCCCAGGATTACAAGGCCAGCGTTCTAACCGCTAGATCACAGATTGAGGGTCTTTGAAAACGGTGTGTTGAGGAAGATATTTGGACCTAGAGGGGACGGAGACGGATTACGGAGAAAAATTCATAATTATAAGCTTCACTGCCTGTATTTCACACCTGATGTTATTAGGTTAATTAAATCGAGGAGGATGAGATGGTTTGGACATGCAGCACGCATAGGGATGGGGAGGGGTGTTTACAAGGTATTGGTTAGGAGGCCTGAAGGGAGGAGACCTCTGGGAAGACCTCGGTGTAGGTGAGAAGATAATGTAAAGATGGACCTTAGGGAGATAAGAATCGATGGAGCGAATTGGAGGCAGCTAGCTCAGGGTTGAGTCCGGTGACGAGCTTTTGTTAACATGTTGATGAATAATCGGGTTACATAAAGAAAGTTGGCTATTCTTTGGCAAGCCCAGTTTACAATCGACTTTTAAAATAATTTCCTGTGCCATAGAGAGTGAGTGAATAAACACTTAGGTACTGCCATCTACAGGGTGTTTAGGAAATGATATGGTGACCACCAGAGCACAAACACGAAACACGAAACCGGGTTTTATGTAATACAGAATTCATTTGCGATGCATTGGTTTTGAATTTCGATGACTTGATGACTTCGAGAGAAGTCTTCGACTAATTTCGGGTTGTCGGCAGGCTTACATCTAATTTCCATATGAAATCTCGAGATTTACAGTTTCAAACACAAGTCAGTGGAATAAAGTCGATTGGTGGCATTTTGTTGTAAGCCTGTCATAGTGTTAATGGGTAATATGTCATTTTCTGAAAATCAGGGGTCATGATATCAAGTTGAGACAATTTCACTGACGTTTTTAGTACAAATGAACGCGCCCTACCTGATAGAAGGAATTTATCATTACCTTTCTTTGATTTCTATAAAACTGGGCGAATACGTAAGATTAAAAATCTTAACGACGTAAGGAATGTTATAAAATTCTCTCAACGGATAGGCCGCGTTAATGTTGAGTGAAAAACCAAAGTTTCGGAGATTAGATTTGTCTCTGTCACCGTGGCAACACTGATGCGACTGAACGAATATGACAAAAATGAGAAAACCTAACTGATGAAAAAGGCGGGTTCAGAAAAGTGTTACAAAATACAAATATCTCGCGTTACGTTTTACGTTAATAATAACACACAAAAATGTTTTCTACAGTAATGAATACTTCATTAAGGTCTCCTGCATTACAAAACATTTTCCAAGGATCCACGCGTATCTGAGAAGGAGGAAGGAGTGGATGAGAACTTTCGCCCGCGGGTTTCATCTGTCACTTCTCTGCGGGGACACCCGCACCTTCCTACCCCCTTGCCACCCTCTGCCCGAACTCAAAGTGTGACCGCAGAGAAGCAGCTCCTTGCATTAGCCCTGATATTCCACGTAGATACGTCAGATTCATTAGAACCTGTCGGTCTATGATTACGCGTGGAAAACATAAACTCACGTTTGTGAATAAACTTGAGACCTCTAAACCATTATTACGAGGTTTAATTCCACGAGTAGAGGCCTATAGATGCAACTATAGGCTCAGCTGATCGAGAACTTCCCCGCTTATAGACAGATTTTAGATTGAAGATTTCTGTCTTCTGGGTTATTGCGCTGTGTATTCTGGTCGATGTTAACCAACGTTTCAGAGGTTATTCTGCCTCCGTCATCAGAGTATGAATATTTATGTCTTCTGGGTTGTTGCCCTGTGTAGTCTGGTTGATGTTAACCGACGTTTCAGAGGTCATACTGCCTCCGTCATAAGGGCGATGAGTATGAAGCTTTCTGTCTTCTGGGTTGTTGCGCTGTGTAGTCTGGTCGATGTTTACCAACGTTTCAGAGGTCATACTGCCTCCGTCATCAGAGTATGAAGCTTTCTGTCTTCTGGGTTGTTGCGCTGTGTAGTCTGGTCGATGTTAACCAACGTTTCAGAGGTCATACTGCCTCCGTCATCAGAGTATGAAGCTTTCTGTCTTCTGGGTTGTTGCGCTGTGTAGTATGGTCGATGTTGACCAACGTTTCAGAGGTCAAACTGCCTCCGTAATCAGTGCGATTGAATCGACCAGACTACACAGCGCAACAACCCAGAAGACAGAAATCTTCATACTCACCGCTGTGAAAACCTCAAATCATATATACTTTAGATTGGTTTTAGGGTCAATACTCTGAGACAGATTAATCTAGTCTACACTCTCAGTCTGAAAGTCTATTCCTTTATGAAGTATCTTAATTTTAGACTTCTACCTATCCCTAGGTCTCCCACGTGATCTCTTTACTACAGAATTTCTGGTAAACTTGGATAAAGGAATATAATTTTTTTCTGAAAATAAAACATGAACCTGTCAAATGGATATCGGAGTCCTTTCTCGGTAGTTTAGAGTCCGGGGCTTGAAGCTAACCATTCATTGCCTTCTAGCGACTATGTCAATACGTTCAGATACGTTTACCTGCACTCCACTACAAGTCTGCACGGCCTGGTGTTTTATTAAGTAAACCGGACAATTTTACCATTTGTTTGCCTTCAAAAGTTGTGCACGTTCTGGGGATCTACGCTTTGAAGACGTGTGGAATGCTGGAGGATAAGTACCACGCAATCTTACATAGACAGCAGATGCGTAGATGATTCGGTGAACATTCTTATTGTCATTTTTAGACTGGATAAAAATGAATGAAACTTAGAATCCGATAAACGAAGACACGTAAGAAAAGCAGAAAATACGTAAATTATGAATGGAAAATATACACTAGTATATTAATACAGGAGTGTGCGTGTCCTATTTAGCCCACGAGCTGACGTAGTTTCAGTCGACATGAGCAGAAACGAATGAAATATTTTTGACACCAAAGCACCCAAGAATCCTGATGTCAGGCCTACACAGGCTTCACGTTATTAACACAAAATCAGGGAAACCTACAGGCCACATTGGTTTCGCTGTTAAGTTTTGTATTTTTTTTTTAGATAAGACACAAGGTACAAGAAATTATGTGCTTGGAATCTCGTTAGTTACTTCTCCCATTTTGTCACAACTTTCGTCGGTCCGCATGGTTTAACTACAGGATGGGTGGGAAGTAAGTAGGCATTTCCATTTAAAAAGATACATGTAAAATTTATTTTCATTATCTTTGCATTGGAAATATAGAGGTTATAACCATTTCTCAATGCCTACTTACTTCTCACCCAACCTGTAGATAAAGGGTTGACGGATTTTCATAAAATTTGGTAGGAACTTTATGCCATTGGGGCTACCCTAAAACTGTGACTTTAAATTTTCTATAATAGATAATACCAACATGGCGGATAAAGGAGCTCATGAAGTGGATACAAAACTAGAAACACTTTAAATATATTTATTTTGTACAGTCTATACAAAGACGTTTGAAGTTTATTGGTGTTGTAAAAATTACATAATATTAAAACATTTTGTTGTGTAAAATATTTTAAAATATTTTACACAACAAAATGTTTTAATATTATATAATTTTTAGAACATCAATAAACTTCAGACGTTTGTGTATAGACTGTACAAAATAAATATATTTAATCAAACACAAACATGACGCATATAAGACACAAATAGAAACACTTTATACATTTTCGTGTAATAATTTTCTGTTAATCGTATGTGACGACAACTCTCGATTAATGCATGTATAGCACATTCTTTAGGTCAGCGAGAAGCATTCAGAACATACGTAGAAATTCTTTGTTTTCTAATGCGGGTTCCTCCTTTCCAGTCTTGTTTTGACTGCAGAATTTCGAGGTGGCAGCTCTCTCTTTCAGAGTAATCTTACATTTTTGTGGAGAGACCAAGGAAAGTCGCGAGCTAACTCTGTCACGTGGTCAGTGTTTGGGTCCGTTGCCCTCTTCACTGCCCAGCGGGAGTGCCCGGCCACTCGAAGGCGCCAGATTGCCACATCCGGTTGATTGTAAATCCAAAAACAAAGAGGTGACATGCAATTATTCGTAGATAAGAACAAAAGTGGTAACTGACAGGTCATTTACACCGTCTGCTTTCGGGGCGACTGGTCGCCCACTCGCCCAACAGCGTCCGTGCTTAGTTTCCGACTACGCATACCTCTTCACTCCGGAGGTGTGGGCAGACAAGAACAGCGGCCGCGCGCTCTGCATCGAGTGGCAAACAAATAGAAAAGCAAAGTTTACGTCACAACCTTTATACAAAAATATGAATTGAGCAGACTTGAATTACCGGACACGTTCAGTTCCTTTACTCGTGACCAGCTTGACATTTCTTCATGATTTTATTCAGCCTCTCCAGGCCTTTAAATACGAAACGATTGCTTCAGTCCAAATTCTAACTGCATATTATTTATATTCAATATGATTTTATTCAAAGATCCATCAATCTTTCTCGATAAGATCGAAAGTAAATCGATTCATGTTACGTTTCACTTAAGCCCTTTTTACCGAGAACCAAATATGTATAACTATTAGCCTGTAATTTAAATAGCGTCATTAAATACATAAAAATCACTCGATAATCGACATGTGCATAACGTTTAACATTACTGAATCTACCTGAGTTGAAGAGAAACTTTTTCTGGGATGTTGCTTCTGGAAAAGATTGACGGACATTTCAGATGTCCTTAAGACGTCCATCATCAGGGCGATAATGATGATGAACGCAGTACGCATCTACGCGGAGCAATATCCTACATTATGTCATCTTCATAAGCATCGTCATGAGAACATGAAATGTATTAATGTTGATTCAATAAATGTAACAACATTTTATTAGTCGGGTCAGGTGTCAGCGTAGTGTCTAGCTCCTGCCTAGACGACAGCATTTCTGTTCCCGGCAGCCGTATACCATTTTACCGCAGACCTTATAAGAAACCCATCAAGTCTTCTATACGAGGTGCGATCGGAAAGTTTCAAGACTGCGCCTATAAAAACCCGTACACTTATCTCAGGTATTAAATTCATCCATCACCCTCGAAGTAGTTCCCCTGGGAGTGAACACAACGATCCCAGCGTCGCTGCCAAGCCTGGAAGCATCCCTGGAAATCTTTCTTTGTCAGCCTGTCAAGCACCATCTGCGATTCTGCCTGAATCTCTTCTATCGTCTCAAATCTCCTTCCCTTTAGCTGAATTTTCATCTTTGGGAAGAGGAAGAAGTCACACGGCGAATAAGGAGGGTGCGGGATGACGGCCATGGTGTTTGAGGCCAAAAACCGCCGATCTTTGAGGGCGGTGTGCGCTGGCGCGTTGTCATGATGCGTCGCATGTGGAGTTCTTCCTTTAGAATCAGCTGACAGGTCCCATAGCCTATCCCAACAATGTCGCACAAGTCGTTGATGGTACGACGTCGATCTTCGTGAATGGCCTGCCGAATCTTCGTAACATTTTCGGGCGTTGTGCTCGAAGATGGTCGTCCAGAACGCTCGTCATCATCGACAGAGGTTCGGCCATTTTTAAAACGTGAATGCCACACAAAAGTTTGTGCACGACCCATTGCGGACTCCCCAAATGCTTGCTTTAGCATTTCATAGGTTTCCGTAGCCGTTTTGGCGAGTCTTTGGCAAAATTTGATGCACACGCCATTCCGAAATCGCAGGAGGGTCGGTGTAATGCACTACCAAAACGCCCGTAACTAAGAAACAAATGCTAATTCGATGATACCGGCTGGCACACTGATTCACTATGAATGTAGGCCGCACCCCCTAGCGGCAGAAGCTCGTACTACATCCGGTTCGCCATCTATTGACACAGTCTTGAAACTTTCCGATCGCACCTCGTACAATGGTAAGCTGAGAATCTTTCTCCAGAGGTAATTTGGTCGGATCGTAAAATTAACAATATTTATTTTGGTTCTGCACAGTTTAGGATTGCGTGGAGCTACAAATTTACTTTCAAAACGTCTTCGTGGAGTGGTGGTTGATTACATAATACCTTTAATCACTATCTGCGACTAACTTTTCCTTGATTCGGTTTCTCTGTTTTATTCTTTAGAGAAAGAATAATCTGGCATTGGATTCACACTGTTTATACATATCGTCCAATATTTTCATATGATTCTTAAATTTATAAGAAAGAATAGGGCGCATGTGAACCGGAGGAGATTTTACCATCCGCTGTACGTAAATCCTTACAAATCTTTGTTCCTTGATCTTATGTGCTGTTTGTGTCTCAGACGCAATGCAAGCATTTTCCAGTCTTTATGCTGACAAGAAGCTTCTACTAGTTTTTCATCTCTACTAGCACAAACAGAGCAGTGGTCTGCTACATTTGTATTCACAACAGTTTTGTCTCTAAGATTTTAATGTTGTTTCATACATATCCTTTATAAGATGGTATAGTTGCGTCATATTGTAAAGATATATATTTAATTAATTATTCTTGTCCATCTAAACACAATTTAAAATTTAAAATTAAGATAATTAAAATTTAAATTGTGATTAGACGGACAAGAATAATTAATTAAATACATATCCTTTACTTTGTTGGGGTACTGATAAGTTGACTTCTTTAATTAAATATTGATAATAAGGGCCTATATACTTCTGCTACTTTTATGTAAAAACTTTTAAATGGATAGTGTGCCTTTATATTTAAAGTTGAAATCATTAATCAAATGTCTAATTTGACTGACAGTCTGGCTTCATGGATTGATTGTCCGACTGAATAACTTACCCAAAACATTGACGAATCCTATTATAGTTATAATGGTATTATGGTTTAGAAGTGTGTTGTTGCTGTACGTAGGAATTTGTGAGATGGTAAAGTTGTGTCATATTTTGATATAATAAATTATTTAAATCTTGACTTTATTGTGATTAGAAGGACAAGATTTAAATAATTTAAATAATGTAGGAATTTGTGTAATTTAGTTGGCTGTAAGTTTTTAAATGCACGAAAGACTGCAATAAAGTAATAACTAAATTATGTTCTGAAACTTTCACGGCGACTAAGTATAATGAATTCTTCTCGGGCTAACAGCCGTGTAAGCACCAACGTTTCGAGAATCATCTTCGTCCTCGTTTTCAGGGTAAAATACCCCTGATATTTTTCGTATGCTTTTAGGTCATGCTTTCATATCGTATAAGTTCACAATATGAAACAGTAGACTAAACACAGTGAAACACATTTAATGTCTACATCGTACCGTCTAGAGTCCCTACCCTCTTCCAGCGGCAGGTATTGCCATCTGGGAATGGAGCAGATTACTGTTGACATTTCATCACTCCATCACGTTTACTCAACTTCTTCTTATTCCCCTTCAACTAACACGTACTTTGCTCATCATAGCGTTGTGATGACGAATTATCTTCTAAATTGTTGCCCCGACATCCCCATAAGCAAATATTTGAGCTTAATTTTCCAGGGCTCGCTGCTTAGCTGGCCTGTGTGCGTGTACAGTAGAGACCTCACGGCACACTTTCGAACTTCATAACATTGTGTTTAACATGCACTATCAATTGTTATGCATGAATGTACTTTAGACACAAACAGTTTAAAAGAACACGACATACGTCGTCATTTGTAGATGTGTTGAAAGTGATTTGAATTTGTTGAGAAAGTTAGGATGCAGATATAAATACCAGAAATTTTCACACCGTAATTAAAAAGGAAAGATATATAACAATATGTCAACATAGAGGTATAATTAAATATATATAATAAAAATCACAGAAAAGTCACAATATTTTAGGTCTTATTATATTAAATCAATTATCATAAAATTTTCTTAAAACAATTAGCATATATGAACAATATTAAGTAGTAGCTTGCCAAAAAGAAATTAGGTTCGTGATAAAATTAGGGGATTAACAAACTCTGAAGAGGCTTGACTTATTCAGTTTAAGAAATTTAGCCATCCTGTTTAAGTTTAAGATTAGGGAAGGCATACAAGGATGAATAATTTGATAATTGTAAAATACTATATTTTGGTTTTAGAGAAGACAAGTTATAAGAGACCAAATAGAGAAATGAGAAAATATTTGAACTCTTAAGACCAATGTGAGTAAGCAATTTAGGATATTAGGCTTACGTAACGGGGAGAACCGAGACTTGTATGTCTGCAGCTCATCTACGTCCATGTTTTATGCCCACCACCCCCGGCATAACATAGCGTTGTTCGACTCCCTATAAAAATAATACGAGAATTTTGATTGGGAAATTTTGTGCAAAATGTGATTCTGTATATTCAGAAAGGTGATGGATCTTAAGTAAATACGTTGTGAAACTTTTATGCTGATGTAACTAGCTCATAATGTTGTCCAATGTCAAGCTGTGGTATTCGCAGTGTTTGTTGGAACTTAGGGTTCTTCTACCATGACGTTATTGTTCAGAAACAGAGGGAGAATTATTCCTGACAAGTATTGTGGTTCATAAGATTTTCGTCATATTATTCTCCGTTAGAAACGTGAAGAAGATAATAGCGCAAACACTTTACTTCTTAATTCCATCTAAATTATAAGGTAGTATATTTGCGTCATATTGTGAATTAGGTTAATATTTTTTATATTTTACGTCAAATCACAATTTTAATAAGATAATAAAATATAAAATATTTAAAATATCATTTCACGTTCCGCATCGAATGATCGATTTACAAGAGACGTTCCAATTTGTAAATCGATCATTCGATGCGGAACGTGAAATGATATTTTAAATATTTTATATATTTTATTATCTTATTAAAATTGTGATTTGACGGAAAATATAAAAATATTAATCTAAATTATATTTAAAAATACAGTTCCTACCGCAAAGTAAACATAACGTGACTCCCTTAAAAAGATCAGTTGCTTTATAATATATGTTTAGGAAAATAATCACTGTTTATTCTGAGAATTCATGAAATCCGTAAATACATTATCTGGGCAAAATGTAGAGTCATCGATTGTTAAAATAGATGGTAAATACAAGGTGTTACTGTGTTTTAAAGGGTTAAAATGTCTTAACGTTGATATATTATACAACGTACCGCCCTAGCATTGGATAGGAAGTGTCAGCTCATGGCCGCGTTAACTGCTTTCGCGGTGGTTACAAAACTTTGTGACAAGCTGAAGTTGTAAGCCTCACACCGACACACAACGTATCGATCCACAAAGAGGCTTATATGAAATCAGTGGCGTGTTTGACCTTTCAGGGCTGGTATTCACTTCTAAACTGTCGCCCGCAATAAGCTAGTCAATTCTTCCCTTCACCATGTTATTTTCTGAATTTCCTTGTATTATTTTGGTTCTATATACGTGCATTTTGAACACATGTGTGAAAATATGGATTGGATTCATGTGACTTAGCACAGGGACCAATCACGATAACTTGTGAGCACGGCACTGGACATTCGGTTGCCATAAAATATCATATTTTCTTACGTAGCTGAGCAACTGTTAGCTTCTTAAGAAAAATTCTCCTTAGTTTGTTTTTATAGATATCTGGTATTATTTAAGAGACATGGAACTTTCTCTAAAGTGTTGCACGTTCGATACTTATCTAATCATTGCAAAATAATATTTATTGCCTAATGATTAAAAGTCCTTCATTGTAATTTCGCTATACAAAATTGTAATTCAAGGGACTATTATTTATAGCAACACAGATTCCTTTAAACAAAATAAAATTCCCTAAAAGTTGCATAAGTTTTGAAATCATATTTTACTGAATCTTTAGTCCTGATAACATATTATTATCACAATCACATTTATAGCAAAAAAACTAATTAAAAAAATTATATAAAGGAGGTTCTAATGAGGAACACAGAAGATTTACTAGAGGATAGTAGACAAGTGGGGCTGGAAGTAAATTCAGAAAAAACTAAGTACATGTTAGTATCTCGTCATCAGAAGACAGGCGGGCAAAATTATCTTAGGGTGGCTAATAAGTTCTTTGAGAGGGTTACAAAGTTCAAATATCTGGGAACAACAATAACAAATCAAAATGATACTTGTGAGGAAGTTGGGAGGAGACAAAATTCTGGAAATGCTTGCGACTTCTCAGTTCAAAATATTTTGTCTTTACGTCTGATTTCTAAGAACCTGAAAATTAAAGTATACAAAACAATAATCTTGCCTGTTGTTTTGTATGGGTGCGAAACATTGTCTCTCACTCAGAGGGAGGAACACAGATTGCAGGTGTTTGAGAACAGGGTGTTGAGGAGGATATTTGGGCCTAGGAGGGAAGACGATGGGGCGTGGAGAAAACTGCATAATGATGAGCTTAAAATTTTGTACTCCTCCCCCAATATTGTCAGGGTGATTAAGTCGAGAAGAATGATATGGGCTGGGCATGTAGCGCTCAGAGATGGGACAAGAGGTGTGCACCGGGTATTGGTTGGGAAGCCTGAGGGGAAGAGACCTCTGGGAAGACCTAGACGTAGATGGGAGGATAACGTCAGGCGGGAACTATGGGAGATAGGAGTTGAAGGAGACTGGATTTTGCTGGCCCAGGACAGGGTCCGGTGGAGGGTTTTGGTTGGTTCGGTGATGAACCTTCGGGTTCAATAAGCCACGTAGTTAGTTATAAAGGAGGTTCAATAGAAACACGCCGAGGGAGAAAATTTTCTCAGTCACACGTGATCACCGAGAGAACAAGAGAGATTTGGACAAGAACAGTAACTTTCAAAATTTTGAGTAGCTGATTTAGCGCGCATGTCTGTGTCTTCTGTGAAGTGGGACGGTAGAGAGAGGCTTTTGGATGCCAAGCGAATCCAAGTACTTTTTGCGGTCAAAGTGTGAAAAGAATACGAGGTCTATATTCCTCTTATGCTAGTTACAATTGTGTTCTGCTGTTAGTGGATGTACGAAATGAAAGCTAAGAGGGGTGGAGAATAATGGCAGATACAAAGAACAAATTTCTTTTCAAAGTTCTATAGAAAGGTAGGCCTAAGATGTCAAATTAATTAACATATTGCACTTGTATTTTATTTTTACAAACAAAAGTAATTCATTTCATCACATTTTATTTTATTTAAATGAAAAGGTGTGAATATCTATAATCGTAAACATACATACGTACATAATTTTCTGTAATAGTACGCCAAAGATTTGGCGTACTATTACTAGGAACCTCAAATCATACGATACGACGTACAATTACATCTGGTGTAAAATTTGGGAACTATATTATAGAAGTTTCGTTGTTAGAAAAACTGTGTAAGACAGATGCAATAACCACGTTTTTAAACAAAAACAAATCTCGGATATTTACCAGAAAATAAAAGGTAGGATAACTAATCTCTGATACATAATGCGTAGATAACAGTTCAACAATTAACTACTTAGCCACAGCGATTCAAATTAGGTGAAGAATTTATTTTTCACATTAAAGCTTATGAGAATTGGAATAAAATACGCCTGGAAATCTAACAGCGTCATGGGAAGAATTATATAAATATTTATATGAAGATCAGAAGAGTCTTCTCCTACAAATTCGTCTAATAGTATTCTTGCTCAAATCATGTCTACAGCAAACTTTTACTTTCAGGCTTAGGATCTGTTCAGATTTTTAAGTAAATTATTTGTTAAACTAGATGCTATATTAAGAACCTAATGTGCACTAATATTTTATAATATAAACATTGAAAACCTAAAAGTTTCTGAAACGAATGAAATTTGAAGCTTTTGTGACTTAAATATTTTCATCTCTTAAAACCTGTTTAAAATTTCTTGTTTTTTCGTGTCTGGATTCCATAATATACTGTCCCGAAACATTCAAGGCTCTGGATTCAGTAAGTACTAAATTTATTTCTCGTATATTCGCATATCATTTATTATATTATCGTGATTATTTCAGCGAAGAAATATTTATCTTTCCTGAAAGTAGTTCAAGGTTTTTGTATGAAGACAATGTCACTGAACTACTGTTTTCAATAGACGAAAATTTTTTATATTCTCTGTTGAAGTGTACATTAATTCTGTTTCGGGTTTAGTTTGTACCCGTTGTTACAATTTCCTTCCTAGTGCATGTCTGTTTATCCATATATTACATACTATATTGGAAAAATCACAATAGAATTTAACTCGGAAACATGGCAATTTTTGTATTTTTTGTTGTCAATTTCAGCCACTTAATTTAAGACTGAAACGCGTTTTAGAAAATCTCGTTAAGCACTTCGCCGGATGGAAATAATTTTGCGTAAAGACTACAAGTAATCGAAATATAATGTTGTTCTATATAAAGATTTCTGTCTTCTGGGTTATTGCGCTGTGTAGTCTGGTCGATGTTAACCAACGTTTCAGAGGTCATACTGCCTCCGTCATCAGGGCGATCATCGCCCTGATGATGGAGGCAGTATGACCTCTGAAACGTTGGTTAACATCGACCAGACTACACAGCGCAATAACCCAGAAGACAGAAATCTTCATATTCACCGCTGTGAGAACCTCAAGTCTTACATTGTTCTATATAGCTACTATATATTGCTACGTTTTTATTTCTAATTTTCCCATCTCAAAAACGCCTCTTGGAGGATGTAATCAATTCAGACTGCAAAATTTCTTCATGGTGTTACTGATGTTTTAAGTTTGAGGCTAACATATAATACAGGTATTTAGTAGAACCAGCAGTAATGTGTTCTACTTACTTTAAGCAGCATTTATAAATATCAGCATACTTAGTGGTGAAATTACACTTTGGAGAGACAAATGATTGTTTATGAACAGTTAACAGTTTATCATGTGATGAAATACTAGATGCATGTACGAAAATAGTAACATATTGTGCGAGATTTTACGTTCAAATGGCGAAAGTGTGAAGATGGCTATATTCTGAGTTGTTTTTTCTATGTAGACTGCTATAAGTTTACCGACATTTCAGATATGCTTGTTGGTTCCATCATCATGGCGACGGGTAATATATAGTTTTTTTTTAAATTAATAGAAGGAAGTTTTTCGAGAAAAAAAATTATATATTTTTTCAGACAAGGTTTTGCTCCCTAAATGTTTATATAACATAAAAATTGTCAAACGCCCTGATGATGGAAGAAGTAGACTTAAAATATTAAGTCCCGATTTCGATCCTCTATGTACAACTTTTCTTTTGTGGTAGCAAAGATATTGGAAAAAATATTACAAATGACGTATTTACTTCCAAAATTTTTATTTGCGTTCTGATGTGTGTCAGTTGGTTGGATAAAGTAAAGATTCCTTGAAAACAGCATTAAATTATAGATTTGACAGACGAATAGGTGAAGATTGAACGGTAATATCCACTTATTGCACACCTCACCATTAGATGAATTTTTAGTGGTGAGTTAACACCCTGCTTTAACTCGAGAAACTGATCTTGAAGACACAAAGAACGGACATTAGTGTTACTGCTGTAACATTTGCACTGGCGTTGTTGCTAGTTTGTTTGTATTGTCACTATTAGTGTTAGTAGTTTTATTATATTTTTATTTAGTGTTCTGTCTGACGACAGGTCCATATGAACAGGATCCTTCCATCCTTTTCTCGGACTGGGACCTGTTCATATACGTTCTTGGAAGATGATCCAGAAGTGGTTTGCCATTGCCTTCTTCTGTGTGTGAATGGAGTAATTGTTGGGATGCCACGGAGGAAAACATTGTTGGCTAGACCACGGCCTTGCCCAACACAAGTTATAAATTCGGGCACCGCCGGGAATCGAACCCGAGACTCCCAGTAACTGTACAAAGTAGTTAATGCATTTTGTTAAAAACTATTTTCTTTAGTTGCGGCCAAAGACTTCACATTGAGAACAAAAAAATCATCATTAAGCCGATGATAAATTTATAGAAAACACAACTAAATTAATCATTTGTGAACGACGTCTGAAAATAGCCTTCGTAAGCTAATATTAAGTGAGGAATAAATATCACTCCTCCCCCCCCCCCCCAAGGAATCCGACAGGAAAAGTGTTGCTTATTCTGGACGGCCAATCAACTCATTCCTCTTTTAACGTAATTAAACTCGCCAAGGAAAATGGTGGGCTATTATCATGCTTTGACCTTCGACTCACACAACTCATTACATCTAACCCCCAAACGTGTAGTTTTTCAAGCCACTCAAAGTTCATTATTATGAAGCAGGAAAGACATTGATTTATATTAATCCAGGGAGAAAAATCACTCTTCGGAAGTTTGGCGAAACTTCTGGGATATCGCTGGATAAAATCTCCCACAAATAAAATACCACTGCTGGCTTCGATGCAGCTGAATTTACTGATGTTAGGATGTGTTCACCGGAGTGCCTAAGTAAATACGCTCGCAATAGGTCTACTATCCACATATCGTTTCTGTCTATGGGGTCATGTATGGATCCATCCATCTGCACTCATATTTCTCATCCTCCAAAACCTGCCTGTGCTACAAGGTCCTAATTATCGACAGGGTCTAAGAATCCTGACATTTCTTCTGAGTTGTCACGATTCCATGTGACATTCCTCGGATGTCCGAGTTATCAGCCCGGTGTCTCAACACTCTAGACTACTGGCCCAGCCTGTCCTGACTACGACGAGGCAGAGCTACCTGGGAAGATTTCTCAGTTCTGATTACGTGTCCGAAACAGAATTTATCTGCCACTCTCGTGCTACCTAACATGTGTACAGCAGATATCTTCATTCGTGAGTCAAGAAACACATCTAGGTTGTACTTAATAAAGGTACATACCAAGTCTGACATATTTCATTACCTAGGCTACGAGACTTGACAGACTTTCATCAATTATACTGCTCCTAACCTATTAAGCCTATGTAAAATGCACCTGCACCTAAATTAACACAAAATTCTTAATATTATACACATGTAAGTCTATAATGTAGCTAATTTTCTACAAATTTCTTTCTGTTTTCCCCCAGAAAATATCTGGCAAAAATATTTGTGTTATAAAAATGAAATGATAATGTTGCGTCATATTGTGTTGAATATATACTTGTTCAATTTTTATCAGTCTAATCACAATAAAATATTATTATTAAATATTAAAATATTATTACAATTAACATTTTAAATATTTAAAATATATTAAAATGATGCTCTCTATCGATAGAAATATTTAAATGTTAATTGTAATAATATTTTAATATTTAATAATAATATTTTATTGTGATTAGACTGATAAAAATTGAACAAGTATAAAAATGACGTAAAACTGTACATCACCTCTTGGTCCTATGTATGCTAAAAACAAATGAGTTGATTAAAATGACTTTGTCCCAAAAATGTCAGAACATGTTTCATGGAAATTTAACGTTATAAGAAAATACGTGGTAAATAATAATTTTACCATAATCATTGAACACACAGCGACAAAATAATTCCATAAACATTATTGTTGCAAATAAGAAATAAAGTTTTGAGTAGAATACAATTTATTACACGCAGCCATGGCTTGCTGTAAAATACTAGTGTCATTATTTATTTTCAGTATTATATCAACATTTTATATTGCAATATTAATTTACTGAATAATATCAAGATTGTGAATCTGTTAGAGGATATTTTTTTCACAATAATAACCTGTCTACAGCCTAATATTTATGAAGTTGTCTAGACTTACGAAAAAGCAAGCTTGATGTTTTCAATAGAGTATTACATTAATTTATTATACATTATATCAGACCTACAGGCAATTTTGTAATGCTGCAATGTAGATTCTGGAAGCTCATACTAACGTATCAAAAACATGTTTAGGACGCCATGCAGGTAGAGTGAACAAAAAAACTTAAAAGTCTCTGGCAAATTAATCAGAACAGAATAATGTCGAATCTATTAACTTCAGTGATAACTATAAACAAAATGCTTTTGGCTGAATATAAAATCTAACAAAACATCGACCAGACTACACATCTCAACAACCCAGAAGACAGAAATCATCACCTTAAAATCTAACAAATTCTATCAAATTTCGCTCAAGCGTCCTTTATACAAGACATGCCTCTTTATATAAGATGTGTGTTGAAATATTCTTAAAAGATCCTAAGCATAATGCTGTTAGTAGTTTTATATTATATTATTGTTGATTAACATATCTGCTACCGTATGTCTCCAAATTAAGCTCCTGTACAAATTATATGGATAACAAATTTAAAGAAAAGATTTTGTAGTCGTACAATTTACCGAATTCGACTGACGATTAAAGAAAATAAATCATTTGTTGCAGAAATAAAATAAAATGTAACCCTTTGATGAATTCTTACAAAATCTTTGGACACATGACTACCACTTACCTTTAGATGGGTTGCGTTTTTCAGTTATGAATTATGTAAGCAAAATGGAAGCTTGAAACAGACTGTACTCGTCCTTGCGCAGAAATCTCTTCAGACAGCTTGGTCGGATGGTTAGTTGGGGACGAGGCTGAAATCTTGGTGTCCGGGCTGATACGAACACTCTGAAGCTTGTACCTAGCTGGTGGTCGAAATATATCCTTCACCGGTGGAGGTCTTGACTACGTGGGGGTATAGTTCGGTGCTAGTGCACTAGCTGTCATTCCAGAGCGGTCGCGACGTATTAAGAATCAATACGGCCATTAGGCTTTACGCTGGTAGACCTCGTCATTTTCTTTCCACCATAATGATCGCACACTGAAGTTTGTTCTCTCCACACAAGAATCATTCTGGAAACCAAAAAAGAATATTATTTTTCGTTTGTATCAACTGTCTGAAAGCCAGAAATATAACATCACAACGTGAATGCTAATGTAATCGTTGTAAATTTAACTTGAAATATTATATTATATTTTCTATATAATTATTTAGATTAACATTAAAATAAATTTAGCCCACGTTTGTTATTTAAATTCAAATTCCGGTTTATAAAGGAGTATAACACTTTTTATCATATTTATTTTTAGTCTTTATTAGTTATTGACGGAACTTATGTCATATTATTTAATGTTTCTCCACAAACATCAGTCATGCTAAACGAATTATAGAGAAGGAAATATTATAACAAATATTTTAAACAATTTTAAATCGTATGTTTTAAATACGGACCTAATGTTCAACAAGTTAAGTGTTTAAATATATTTATTTTGTACAGTATGTTCCTCGTTTACTATTTTTAATATATATTTATACGATTATTTATTTTATTTCCTATGTCAATTCATACTCATTCCAAGAAAATAATTAAACATTAATTCCACAGATAAATATAACGTCTGACTACAATAAGCAACTTACCATGAAAATGGAAAGCTACAAACGAAACTACGGATTATTATAATATATTGCATTAAATATCTAATAGTTTTTAAAATATTTTAAATTGATAAAAACCTGAAGACGACGGTATTACACGTCGAAACATGTCGTTTTAATAAAAAAGCGCTAAAAATATAATGTAAAATCGTATTTACGATTAAGAGCGCTAATATAATATTTTACACAACAAAATGTTTTAATATTATATAATTTTTTACAACACCAATAAACTTCAAACGTTTGTGTATAGACTGTACAAAATAAATATATTTAATCAAACACAAACATGACGCATATAAGATACAAAAAGTTAAGTGTTTTTTTTATATTTTTTTATAATTTAAATACCAATAGATCACAAGCCGTACACAATTCAGTAGATCTTTACGTGCCACCCGAAGACGACCTAGAAAACACTGAAATATGTAGTGATGTAAAAATACCAACACATTAAGATAAGCTGTGTAGACAGATATTAATTATATTTTTCATGTGTTATAGAAATTACACAGCAGGTTGACCTCAATAACAGGATTACATTCAGGCATACGAAACGCAAGTACGTGTTTGTAGGCCAACAAAATAACAAACTGAGGTAACAATAATTAAGTTACCATGTGGATAACTTCCCTTGTGTTACGCTGAGATGGGAATTCGATTCACTGCCTCAGCATGTCAAGAACGCTTAAAGTATTTACTAAAGTTTATGAGGAATCAGATGGTTTAAATTAAAATTAAAATTATTCCCCTGAACTTAATTAGAATTACGAATGAAATGTCGTACAGATTCACACAGAACGTAGTCGAAATCCGTACGTATCAGAGAGATATAGCTTAGTGTTTTGAGGTCGTTTAGAAATCCCCTTACTCCAGAAAGATGAATTCCAGCTTCAAGATACTTCTCCAGCAGCACCGTCCGTTTACCCGATGCAACGTCAGAGATAAATAGCTGTTTGGATGTGTTATATGTCAACCCCCGGCTCACGAATCTCGCCCCATCCTCCTATCCTTAGGACGCCGACCATTTCTTATGTAAGAAGAAGCAGTCTCATATCAGCGCTTGACAGATTCGTGGAATCATCAGACTAGATGCAGCATCCGGGTGCTTACAATGGTGGATGAGACAAATCACCCTCCCAGTTTCCCACTCCATCCGAGACAGGATACATTTGTCCATTACCAGGTCCCTCCCGCTCATCTTCCTGTCCTGTACCCTTACTATGCACATTTCTATGTGCCGACGATACAATTTATCTTTATAATTTTCGTTCAAGTGCTTGGAATTAACGGGAGTGGAGATACCGTTCTCTGATAGAAACAATCTCTATGAATGAAAAGAATTACATAAGAATTGTTTTATCTTATACGTCGTACGGAATGCTTTAGGTTTCTTGTGGCACTGTGACATTATCGTTATCGTTATGAGTATATGTAACAGTGGTATGGGAACGATTACGCATAGGTAGCTAAATAATTCTTAATCCTCACACGTGGGACGCTTTGAAAATTATTGAAATGCATACATTTTAATCGAAAATTACAGGACGGGAAATGCTACTGATGAAACGTAGATGATGATGAAAGAATAATATTAAAATGACATGAAGTTTTGGACTAAATTAATTTTGCACAGAATAATTACCAGTCTCTGTCTGCCATGAACATGACAAATAAACCTTTGGGTCTCGTAAAACACTGGGGATGTGTTGACAAGATGAGAGATTTTCAGTTTCTTAGGAAGGTCTCTGCTCAGCGAAATTATTTTGTTATTATTATTATTATTATTATTAGGCATTTTATTTAGCCAATTTACTTGTAAATAACAGTTATACTAAGAAAATTTTTGTATTTAAATATTTCTCTTTTGTCCATATTTTGGGTTTTTCATTTTGTAAGGGTTTGTTCCTGGTTTTTATTATTTACTGTTTGTATTTAGAATTAATATTTTATTTTGCATATTATTTATATATTATATATAATTTAACTGATTTAAATTTATTTATTATATTACTTAGCATATTATTTAGCTCATTTACTTATTAATTATTACGCAATAAATGAATTCAATATAATTATTATTATTATAAGTATTGTGCATTTATATATTTAGTTCATTTCTTTGTTTGTTTTTGTATTTGTAATGGTTTACTTTTAATATTGTTATATTTTATCCTGTACTGTTGTCAGTGCTTGTTTGTTATTTGCCTTATTTGACTTGTCAAGCACTTAAATAATTGAATTGAATTGAATTGAATTAGATTGTTATTATTTACATGCAAAAATATATATTTCTTCATTAAAATATATATTAATGATATTTTAAACCTTTTAATATTACTTATATCTTAATTGCGTCATGCTTGTGTTCTTCAATACAATAATTTTATTCACCGTCTTTACACAAGCTTATAGATTGTTAAAATCACATAAAATTATAACATTTCAACATTTGATATTGTTACATTTTAAAATGACGACATGTTTCGATGTTCATTCCATCATCGTCAGGTCTATCAATTAAAATTAAAAACTGTTGCACTTGCTGCCCTGCGTATACTGATTTTTTCTACCCGTTACAAACAAATAAAATCTAACGGGTAGAAAAAATCAGTATACGCAGGGCAGCAAGTGCAACAGTTTTTAATTTTAATTGATAGACCTGACGATGATGGAATGAACATCGAAACATGTCGTCATTTTAAAATGTAACAATATCAAATGTTGAAATGTTATAATTTTATGTGATTTTAACAATCTATAAGCTTGTGTAAAGACGGTGAATAAAATTATTCTTTTAATATTATTTACTTTTATAATTGTGAGTGACTGTAATTTTTAATATATATTTTAATATATGGATCACAATATGACGCAATTACAATATTTTTTAATATTTTAATATTTTTTAATATTTTATATATTTCTTCCTTAATCCGAATATTTTGACTATCGTAATCACAACACCGACGTCATTTGGTTCATGCTAAACCACCAGTGTCAGAGAATATCAAATTAAAGCACTTTATTAAAAGCTTACGAAATATAGCCTAACATTTTAGAACTCTTCACGGGTGACGTAATTTTCTATCTTCGCCCTGGGAGCAATTTAGCCGAGACTTCGCTATCTCAACAGGAAAAATGTTTCTAAAAAAAATACAATTTATAGCTATTCAAACATCTGAAGGTTTCTCTCAAGACTTCTTCGCGTTTCGTGGTAATGCTTCAAAAGTTGGCTGTGACGTGCCGCTATGTCGACCAACGTGATACCGCTCGGCTTCAAGCCTTCAGGAGGTTTGTGTTGGTTCACCGAATCTTCACATCCAAGATTCATGAACGTCTACAAGGGAGAAGTAAATTTGGATGAATCGATTGGTGGATGAAGGCGGAAGGGTGAAATGGATAAGACAAAGAATGGAGAGAGAGAAAACCCTCCGCTTTCCTTGATCACCGCAAGCACGAAGTTACAAATAGGAAGAATGAACTCGTTTAAAGGAAATACGTATGAGAAAACAGGAGCCCTGGTTAAAAACGAAGCTTTCTGGATTTGTTTGAACGAATCCAAAGATTTTACCTTCTATTTCTCGTAATTTTCTCTTTTACCTGCGTAAAGCATGACCCCTTTAGAGGTTTCTTGAACTCCTCTCATAAAGAGAAATGTCCATATTTGCTAAGGACAGCTCTGCCACAATTTTTTATGATTGGAAAATATTTTATTCTCTCGGAATTCCTGCTGATGCCTCCGCCATGCGGAAACTTTTTTCAAATTCCGAGCGCTCAGCTGAGATATACAGTCAGATAGGTAGCAGGTTTTAATTTGTCATTATGCTCCATTGCCTAGTGATATGAAAATCATTAGGTGTAATATTATTTGGGGCAGTTATAAAAAATAGAATTTAAATTAACAGAGTTTGATTGAAATATTTATTAGTGCAAGTATTCTCATAGCTCATCTAAATAATATTTAAGAAATCAGTCCGTACTTAAAAGAGAACGCAACCTGTCACCATCACAACGAACAACTCATCAATTCTGTTTAAGGAAATAATTCCTTTTGTAAACCGATAAGCTTATAAGACCTATAAACAGAAAAAAACATATTTACTGATTCTTAAAGCACGTGATACACACTGTTCCAATTGGGTTTTAAGTTTTTAAAAATAACGCAGTTAAATCATTCCCAAAATGGATCCTTATCCAGCTGTAAATATACTTCTATGGTCTTAAATTATGAAGATGGATGTCTTCTGGTTTGTAACGCCGTGTAGTCTGGTAGAAGTTTACCAAAGTTTCAGAGGTCGTTGCTTCCTCCAACATCAGGGAAAATCTACCAGATTACACGACGCTAAAACCCAGAATACAGCCATCCTCCGGCACACTACCGTGATAACCTAAAATCCAGTTCAAATATTAATCGTATGCACTGATAAACGTAGCATCGTAGAATTATTATTTTTTTTTATTTAGTGTTCTGTCTGACGACAGGTCCATATGAACAGGATCCTTCCATCCTTCTCTCGGACTGGGACCTGTTCATATACGTTCTTGGCAGATGATCCAGAAGTGGTTTGCCATTGCCTTCTTCTGTGTGTGAATGGAGTAATTGTTGGGATGCCACGGAGAAACTAGGGAAGCCCCCGGAGGAAAACTCCGTGTTGCCTAGACCACGGCCTTGCCCAACACAAGTTATAAATTCGGGCACCGCCGGGAATCGAATATATAAAAAATCGGTTCAACTATGGTCTGGATTCTAGGCGCCCAATAGATTTTTAGTGCATATTCGAACCACTGTTTCGTTGGTTGTGCAACGATTTATTTCTTAAAGCAATCACTGTGCGGCGCCACAGTAGTATGCAATAGAACGATAGTATACGTATGCATGCTCAAGAGAATAGCATAATAAATTAGCAGTTTAATTGTTTCAGAAGACTACAATTTATTCTAATAAATGGTGAGGCTGGGAATGAGGTCATTCGAGTTTAGTACAAAATGTACGATGTGCGATCGGAAAGTTTCAAGATTGCGCCTATAAAAAAACCCGTACACTTATCTCAGGTATTAAATTCATCCATCACCCTCGAAGTAGTTCCCCTGGGAGTGAACACAACGATCCCAGCGCCGCTGCCAAGCCTGGAAGCATCCCTGGAAATCTTTCTTTGTCAGCCTGTCAAGCACCATCTGCGATTCTGCCTGAATCTCTTCTATCGTCTCAAATCTCCTTCCATTTAGCTGAATTTTCATCTTTGGGAAGAGGAAGAAGTCACACGGAGCTTAGAAAGGAAGTTGGGGTCGGTTCTTGCAAGATCTTTGAGCTCCTGACAAACGAGAAGTCGATTCTGCTTCTGGTCCTCAGACAGGATGCGTCGCATGTGGAGTTCTTCCTTTAGAATCGTACCTCGTATACACATTGGACGTTTCGTGCTGGAAGAGGTTGGCGTATTGTACGAGAGAAAATTGCTGGTTAACTAAGTACCACGAGATGGAGACGTTTAAGGAGCTGAATGCATTCACTTCCCTGGCACTGGATGGACGTGAGTTGTCGGTCAGCTTAACACCCCAACCACTTAATCCCTCGGAAAGGAAGAACGTTGGTACCCCTTCTGTAGGAGGCTAGATGGGCTCCAGATTTGGTGTGGATGTTATGATGAAGGGTGACTCTGCTGTTGTCGAGAATAAAATTCTTGTCACTCGGTCCATAATTAGTTGCTATAACGTTTCTTAAACTTATGTTAAGGGAAGTTAAGCACGTGGTTTTGAGTTACGTAGTAGTCGATCGACCTCCAGCTTAGTTACGTCGAGTTATTATGCAATTACGAAGTGTTATCATAATTAATTTGTTGTCGCTGGAGTTACACTTCCGTAACTCGATCCGGAGATGTTCTTACTGATACAAAATCACACCAGAGATAAGAAGAATGTATATTATTTTAATTATCTGATTAAGTGAAGATAGAACATTTTCTCATAAACGACATGAAAATTGTATTAAGTAACGTGGAACTACTCGATTTATACACGTCGCCTCATTTTTTAAGTTTAGGACCCTACGATGGACTGAGGTTATCTGTGACGTGGGGGGGGGGGGGCCAAGAAGTGTCTAAAAAGTATTTTATAGAAATATCATGAATAGCCTCAGCCTTAAATGGCACTGAACAGCTGGCTGTATGTCTCAAAATGGCGTTTGTGTTCATATATTTATACGCCTTTGAAAGTTTTGTCTGAAGTTTTATTTATCTATAAAATATTTACCTGAATTATGAATGTAATTCACCTACAAACGATTCTTAGTTTTAGAACAAGTGGATGTTGATAAAGATTTAATATCAATTTCAAATTACTTACACAACTAATCTACAAATCTTTCATAGAATTATTTTATAGTTTACAACAATTTCCGCAAATTACTTTTAACTTTAAAATAGGGCTGGACAATCGATGTTACTCTCCTCTTTACCGGACTCTATCATCAAATATTTACGTCAGTACCCTATCGTAGTAAATATTATCTGTCATGAACTTGGACGCCGTATAAATGGGCAAATTTTGCATCGGATCAGTTCCCAAATTGCAAATGTACTTCCGATTGCAAATATTTTAACACGATGTGTTCTCAGAGCACATTGTTCTGCCTTACATCTAGCAACGGATTAAACGCATAAATCACAAATATTACATTTAAGTTTCTGTGGCGTCGTATTAATATTACTCTAAACTAAAGCTTGCACTTTTAGCTATCAACTTTATCAACATTAAGATTTCGAATGTTAGCGCAGAAGTTGACTACACTGAGCTGACTATTCTGTGGTTCTAGAATCCATAATCAATTTGTCTTTCGATGTTTTATCACCCATGAAATTGATAATGCGTCACTAAAAATCTATAATAAATAAATTGATGCTACTTTAGTAGCTTTTATGAAGAGTTCAGATTTGCGAGTAATGAAAAGGTGAGAGATTTTCAGAGTTTTAGAACAATGAAAATTATATTGTTTTTGTTGACTCAAGAAATGGGAGATGTAGCATTACTGAAAAAAATTAAAATTATTTGAATTTACATAACTTGTAAGGCACTTCGTCCTGAAGGAAAAATTGTTCTTACTACTATTGATGCTAAAATAAAGTCTATATAATACGAGGCGCGTCCTCAAAGTAAGTTTCCCTGGGGCCGTTTACAGAAACAAAACACAATTTCATGGAAATATTTATTGCAACAGATACAGCAAGTGTCCAGCTATTTTTCAACATATTCGCCACCGGAATTGAGACATTTGTCATACCGTGGGACCAACTTTTGAATACCTGTGTCGTAGAAGTCTGCCGCCTGTGATTGGAACCTCTGTGTGACAACCATCTCCGCCTCTCTGTCATTCTCAAAACGCTGACGCTGACCGGACAGGAATTTCTTGAGGTGTAGGAAAAGATGGAAATCACTGGGAGCGAGGTCCGGGCTGTAGGATGGATGATTAAACACCTCCCAGCTGAACTCCTGCAGGAGACTTGCTGTCCGTCGAGCCGTGTGCGGCCTAGCGTTATCACTGACCGCACTTCACAGTCGGCGGGAGCTGGAATAAGAACTTCCATCTTCAACAGCTGCAACGATGCTACTGTGAGAACGCGGGAAGTACCGTTAGTGCATGCGCCATGCTACGTCATTGCTCTATCACGTACGCACAGTCGCTTCGCTCAATATAAGGTTTGCTAGCTGTGGGACGAGTGGGAAACTTACTTTTGGGACGCGCCTCGTACTTCCGATTATTTCTTTATTCCATTCTACCGACATCCTTTTTACGTATTCACTTCTCCTATTCTCATTCCCTTGCGTTCACTTATATTCGCTCCTGTTTGCGTCTATCGTATTCCTTGCCCTTAAAAAAACCTCCTCCCAACTTCGTTCCAAATCACCGTCTCCTTCCATAAGTTTGCTCTTTTACTCTGTGTGCTTTTGAAATGAATTGGGGAGAGGGAGCATTGATGTATTCTTACCCAGGTCAGGAACTTACCACCCGTTCCTACCCCATCCGCATTCGTTGGCTTCTTTTATATCTTTTATGCTTTGCTAAGGAAGGTGAGAACAGAAACTAGCTTCGTGGCAAGGAACATGTTAATGGAGTGGAAGCTCACAGTGGTTTATCGGATGACAAAGCGACAGCTTAGACTCATGACTTGCCACAACATCGATTCCCCAACATATATAACGTTTTAAGGTGTTTAGCGAAGTATCTGGATGTCAGCGACGGTAATTTACAGAAGAAATATTAAATTATTATGACAAAGTTTGTCGCGCCCTTTTGATAGAAAGCGTTATTTAAATTTAACCATAATCACAGTATTGTCAAATTTCTTGTTCGTCCTACATTTTAATTATTTTTATAAAGATGTTAGCTTATCTTATTTATAGTGTACGTACCTTGCTTAATATTGACATAATAAAGGCTGGATCATGTCGCCCAGTATACTGTCCGGAGATGAAATCTGAATCTTTGGGTTTCATAAAATTTTTAGAATTTCTAAAGTAGCTGAACGACTATTAGCTTGTGAGGAAGAATTATGATCCGCGGAGAAGTTATAATATGTTCCACAAACGTAATAATAGTAAAGTCTGTCCCACTATACGCCATGTAGGCGTTTGGGGGGAGTGGAGGTATAGCTCCTCTCTTCCTTGACCTCGGCACTAGATGGGGGTGAGTGGTCAGCATCACGCCCCGGCCGGCTTTACCCCCGGGAAAGGACCCCGGTACCTATCATAGAGGAGGCTGGGTGGGCCCCAGAGCCGGTCTGGACGCAGAGGCTAGAGGAAAAATCCTCTGCCCCCGTCGGGGATCGAACCCCGGTTCCACAAACGTAATATCGGCCTAAAATATAAACTCACGCAAAGAAACGTGTCAGACTTATAAGTTGTTTAAAGAACAATCTTAGATGCTGGAAAGATGTGTGAAATAGTTAATGTAGGCTAGTTAATTGAACTGGAAATTAAAATGAGCCGACTTAAATCGGACACAACGGTTCCACCGAAATATGCGAGTTTATTTTGGCTAGACGTACAGACAGATAGCCAGACGTTGTAAAAGGCACACGAAATACCACAGAAGGAAGAACCTATCTTTAATCTCACTCCTCCGTCTGTATTCAGGAAAAAGCTAAGATCATTCTCCTAATATCTACGAGTGAAACTTGAAACCTTTTCAAAAGAACACACAATTAAAAATTTAAATATCGCTTTAATACATTCAATAATCTTAAAACATTGCATACCGTGAAGTGTATTGGAATATAAATCATGCATA
The DNA here is from genome assembly GCF_977971745.1 of Zootermopsis nevadensis. Classification (NCBI taxonomy): domain Eukaryota; kingdom Metazoa; phylum Arthropoda; class Insecta; order Blattodea; family Termopsidae; genus Zootermopsis; species Zootermopsis nevadensis. Next base: position 3,498,543 of record NW_028259153.1, on the reverse strand, counting down.
CAAACAAAAGTGTTTACACTTTAAAGGACGCTAATGCCAAACACGTTTCGATATCAAGTTGTCATCATCAGTGGCGAAACAAATTAATTTATATAATATAATTTACAACCCACGGTGGTCTAGCTGTCAGAACACTAGTCTTGTAAGCCTGGGGTCCCGGGTTCAATTCCCGGTGGTGCTCAAATTTATAACTTGTGTTGGGCAAGGCCGTGGTCTAGGCAACACGGAGTTTTCCTCCGTGGCATCCCAACAATTACTCCATTCACACACAGAAGAAGGCAATGGCAAACCACTTCTGGATCATCTGCCAAGAACCTATATGAACAGGTCTCAGTCCGAGAAAAGGATGGAAGGATCCTGTCCATATGGACCTGTCGTCAGACAGAACACTAAAAAAAAAATATATATATAATTTGTAATTAGGGACCTTTAAAGTGTAAACAGTTTATTTTGTATGCATGATTTAAATATCTTATATAGTATTTTATTCTGCAACTGATAATAAATAAAAACTTTAACATTTAAATCGAAACGAATTTTTAATAATCAGACAAATACAATACAGTAACTGTCACAAATTCCCGTCATTTTCATGGTTCCCGTTTCCTTTCCATTAGTTCAAAGGAAATCCAACCACAAATTGGAAACTATTAGGGATATTTATTTTGTGCATGCCTGGAGGAGTATTGGAGGTTTTGCCGACGAAAATGGTTATTCTTTGTTCTGCCATTCACCATGTCATGCAACTAGCCTACAAATTGGGGCCAGATCCATCGCTAAGAGCATAGCCCCATTTCAGTGACTCACTCCGCCGACACGCAGAATTGCAGTGAATTAGGAGATCCAATGGAGTTTAAGTTGCAACAATACCGGTACTGGAAAATGGTTCTTCTCAGATTATCTGTTGTTACACACCGTCATTTTTTAAACAGCTAGCAGTCGTCCTAATGGCCAGTTCTATTTATATTACAGATTAAAATATATAATAAAATACAGGTCAATACACAAAACTATATTTGGGTGTTACAATTTAAAATTTAAATGTTAAAATTTAAAATTTAAAATTAGCGCTATTCATCACTATAAGGATGTTACATTTGAGCGCTTTCATTCATTTCACAACATGTTTCGAATGTAACATCCTTATAGTGACGACTAGCGCTAATTTAAAATTTAAAATTTTAACATTTAAATTTTAAATTTTAACACCCAAATATAGTTTTGTGTATTGACCTGTATTTTATTATATATTTTAATCCAAAACACAAACATGACGCATGTAAACCTTATATTACAGAGTTGGAAAAGAGAAGTGAATATTTTAAACCGGATGAAATACAATCCGATATATTAAGAAAAAATTATTTTATGAGCTCTTCAAAGTACCCTGCTGTGTATTAACATACACAGCCTGCGATTCTCAGGCGAGGCTGGCAACTCTAAAGTTGAGCTTCGAGGTCACTTTAAGTCTGTTACCGCGGCGATTGTGAAGTGGGCTGTCCGTCCGCTGGTATGTTATGCCGTACGTCGATGAACTTTTACCAGACTGCACAGTGTAGAGTCGTTCTTAATATTTCTCGTAGATTCACAGATTAGAACAAGTCTCTGACTCTGATAAGATGACATTATTCAAGTCAGTTCAATAGTCGATATTTATTTGGAGTTTTTTGTAATCATAATGACTGGTGATACAAGAGTTCTAAGCTGCAAAATTCTTTAAGGAACTGTTTGAAGTCGCGAACAGTAATTTTTAATGACCTGTACATAGCTTATCGCCATTTCTTCTGCATGTCTTGAAAACTATATTTTTAAAGACGATTTCGTCTCTGCAAGAATAGTATATGTTTTACTAGTCCTAAAGAACCATTCTGGATTCTGGTTTTATGGTGTCCAAAGGCGAGATCTTGTGAAAATTACAGTTTCACGAAAGACAAAAAAATTCTCGTTTCTATGAGCGACTGTTAGCTTATCAAGAAGGACTTTCTTTCTTGGATTAATTACAATAATAATCTCAACATAAGCTATTGGGTGCAAGACATTTTACAAATTAATTGCAACACAAAAATTATTCGTTATTAATTCTTAATCAGTATTAAATTATTAAAGTAGCTTTAGTGAGTACTTTATGTATCAAATTAAAATTAAATCAGCAACTTTTTTGTTTCCTTTAGGGAAATATACGAAGAGTCGTGAACTTTGCAAGAAATATTAAAATAAGACTAAATTCCGACTTAAAGAGAAAATATTGAAAATAGTTTTTAAGGACGATTACATTGGGGGTGTGCATATAAAACACACACGAAAAATTAGACATACTTGCGAATAGTTACTAAAAAATCTTGACAATTAGAGGCATTTAGGAAATCTAGACGTACATGGGGCGATGATATTAAAATTGATATACAAGAAAAATAATGTGTAATTGTGTGGAATGACTCGTTTTGGTTCATGATGGGGTCCAGTGTCGAGCTCGTGCTAATACATTAATACACATTCTACGTCCATTAAAGACGAGAAATTCCTTGACTATTTGAACAATTATAATTTTGTCATTAATGACACCGCTGAATAGTAGGATGTTCACTCTTCACTCCAGACACAGGCACTGCCACTCCACAATCTTCCATCTTGTTCTCCTGTTCACAAACCGTGTGCAACTCCAGCCTAGAAACAGGCTTTGCATAGCAATGTGTCTTCTTACAGACGCAGGCATCACCAGAAAATGAACCGCCTATTAGTTATTCCAGTGCGATCCCGACGCAAGGTTTCCATATCCTCGGTTCTGTCTACAACTAGCACCCGATAATTGAGAACTATGCTTTCGTAATGACTTCTATTCCATTTGCTTTGCTTTCCTATTCAGATACAGGAGGAACCATAAAGGAGATCTAAAAAAAATTCAATAATCTAATTCTTTAGAACACGTAAAATATGTATGTTCAGAGGAGCTCAGTTAAGTGGGCTTCATTACCAGACATGTTTCTGCTCACAGCGTAAATAATTAAGACACGTATATAATTTCTTTAAGCCATAAATTTTGTGTGGAGACAAGGTAGAGATACTACTGACATGCCAATCCCAGGTTTCAGTTATTACGTCTGATTGGAGTTCTCAGCCATGATCGTGGGTCTACTTGAAAATTGTGCAGTGGAAATGATATAGGACGAAGTCATTTGTAGTCATGGCAATGCACTGGAATTTCCCTTTGAAACTGTAACTCATTGATGGAGTGGTTGGATGTCTTTCTGTTGAAGTCTCTACAAATTAGAGAGTCCATTGAGTTAAGACCAGTGATTACTGAGTCTATTAGAACTATGTAGATTGGGGTTTCAGGTATCACATGAATATTTTCAGTGAATGGCACGTAATATAAGATATTAAAATAAATTAAATGAGATCGAAAGATAAGGTTGATCAATTGAACTAAGGGTGATGTATGAAACAGCAACCAGAATCCGACGGTGGTAGTCTTACCCAGTGGATTATGTTGAGCTTTCGCCGAAGTATTACATTATCGCAGTCGATTTTATCTTAATTAAATAGATCAGTGGAGTTATTTAAAAGTTTTAATATGCGGGTTTATAACACCTCAATGTTTTACATTTTAATTATTTATTGGAGGTGTGCACCGGGTACTGGTTGGGAAGTCTGAGGGGAAGAGACCTCTGGGGAGACCTAGACGTAGATGGGATGATAATCTCAGGCGGGATCTATGGGAGATGGGAGTTGAAGGAGACTGGATTTTGTTGGCCGAGGACAGGGTCAGGTGGAGGGCTTTGGTTAATTCGGTGATGAACCTTCGGGTTCCCTAAGCCATCTGGTTGGTTGGGTCCACTATTTGGGAAGCCTGAGGGGAAGAGACCTCTGGGGAGACCTAGACGTAGATGGAAGGATAATCTCAGGCGGGATCTATGGGAGATGGGAGTTGAAGGAGACTGGATTTTGTTGGCACAGGACAGGGTCAGGTGGAGGGCTTTGGTTAAATCGTTGATGAACCTTGGGTTCCATAAGCCATCTAGTTAGTTATTGGAGATATCAATGTCTTCTGCTGAAGTAACAAACACAAATATCAGTGTCTGAGGGTCTCGCGGCTTTTAAAGTGTTGGTTTTACTCATCTGAATAGACAAGCCTTGTCGTGTTGTATCGCCTCAACCTTCCGCGTTCAAAGAAGGCGAAATGTTGGTAACTACCTTCACAACTCAAAAGACCACATTTAAATGAAGATTAATTTGACATTGATATAAATTAGACTTTATGTTGAAATGATAACAAAATATTCTTTGTGGCATATTAAGTGCATGTCCAAAATTCATCGAAAATAGTTAAATTACAAAATTAACTCAAAAAGACATTAAGCAATAAATAAATTAAACCGATTTTGCTAAGTCATTATACCGATGAATTCAATGTACTTGACTGGCGATGTATTTGTATACACAGCTGATAAACCAAAGCCGAAATAGAGCGTCTTTCTGCAGCCAGTTCAGAATGGTGCTGTGACCCGCGGTAACATGACCGAGAACACGAACATAACCTCGACTTCTTCACCTGTTATTGTCTTTCCCCTCCGTCGAAAAAAGTTCCTAAATGACTCCAGCACCTGTCCTTAAGACATCCTCGTTGTTGTGGCAGGTGCAGGCTTTATCTCACCTGTTAACACTTTGGGCGTGCGTGATTCAGGGCCATCATCTTCCGAGCCCTCGAGGGAACAACACAAAGACTGAATTAAAATAACAAAAAATCCTTTCACAAATATTTTCATAGCTAAGGCTGCTTTTTCACTTTGCACATCGTTGTCCTGTGTACACTTGAGGTGGAAAGAAAGATGTAAGTAAAATATCGTACTCTTCGTATTAAGTCTAGGACCAGGTGACTTTCTGCGCAATTTATGGTGGTTAGGTAACCGTGGGCAAGACTTTGTTCTTTACATTGTGGTCTTCTAGGTTATGACACCGTGTTATCTTGTAAGTGGATACCAACGTTTTGGAAGAACATCTTGTCTTTGTCATCTTCCCTAAAAAATGAACCGATACGTTCCTAAGAAACGTTCCTAGCCATCTGATAGACGTAAAGTAGAAGACCATAGTCTGAATTTACATCACATCCATGTAGTATGGTAGATTACAATGGTATCAATTTATCAATATGATGTGTAAAATGTAAGAGGTTATCAATTTGAAAACCCAGAAATATAATATTTAATGTCTAGTGTATACATTTTCCATTATAAGCAATATTTATACTATATTGTGTTTAGTTATTTGTTATAAATGTTATTAACATTTATTATCTAGATTTAACACCACCTTATTAGCAGTGAATCATTTATTAATATGAGAGGGAATTATATTTGGTGTTGCATAGAAATCATCAAACCTTTTACAATAAATTATGACACTTGTGTCATCAGAATATATTATGGGTTCTGTTAAAGTATTTATTGTTGGAGGAAGGTCGTTGTGTGTTTTATGAAGAGCTGGAAATCTAGGAATCCTCTTTATCATTCAGACGGATTCAAAAATCCATTGTGTCTTCCGTGTTACGGCACGTGGTCGAAAACCTGATGTCCGGTGATCGCATGTGACCCTTGCAAACTTATTAAGCGATGTGTTTGATTTTAGAATTAATCAAAGCAACGACATAATCTTCTGCTACTGAGAAGAAATTGATATAAATATATATATATATATATATATATATATTTCATTCATCTGAGCGTACGGTAAACAATGGAATTAAATAATTTTAATGTTATAAATAAAAATGTTGCAGAATTTGGCCTATAATTTTAAAATCGCTTTATTTTGTAAAGTTACGTAGTTAAGTTTTTGAAACAATATTAAACTTATTGTAACATAAGTATCTGAAATTTTATAAAATTAACGTTGACTTGAACTGTTTGGAAGCTAACAAACGTCTTTTCACTAAACTAATTTTTATCAAAAAGAACAGCTGTTTCCCATTGCCAGTTGAATACCAACAGTATTCCTTTTTACGTTAGTGAAATAATTGTTACACTTACTCGTCACGACATTAATAGTACATATAGCCCAACCCGCAATAATAAAACGTTTGCCGGCCTCTGCTGTGTCTGACAATTTGAACTAAACAAATCGGTACGTTTTAAGATGATTGTCTTCCGTGTTCTTGCACAGTAAATTCCGATATACGTTTACTGAAGTTTTAGAAGTATCTCCATCATTATGCAAGGAATTCGTCCGACAATTTCCTACATCTCAAACCGATCCTTCGATGCTTCGACTTTTCATCGCTCCGAGGATGAAGGCAGCAGGCACCTCTTAAACTTTGATAAACATCTACCAAATTACACGGTGCAACAATCCAGAAGACAACTATCTTAATACTAGGCCCATGGCAAACTTAAATTTTAAACTGTCAATTCATTCAGCTCACACAAAATAAATTACACGAAACCACTTTCTTTATTGTAGAAATAATAATATTAAGCCGATTAATGCAAGGTAAGCCACGGTGGTCTAGCGGTTAGAACGCTGGCCTTGTAATCCTGGGGTCTCGGGTTCGATTCCCGGCGGTGCCCGAATTTATAACTTGTGTTGGGCAAGGCCGTGGTCTAGGCAACACGGAGTTTTCCTCCGGGTGCTTCCCCGGTTTCTCCGTGGCATCCCAACAATTACTCCATTCACACACAGAAGAAGGCAATGGCAAACCACTTCTGGATCATCTGCCAAGAACGTATATGAACAGGTCCCAGTCCGAGAAAAGGATGGAAGGATCCTGTTCATATGGACCTGTCGTCAGACAGAACACTAAATAATAATAAGATGAGGTGGTCTAGCGGTTAGAACGCTGGCCTTGTAATCCTGGGGTCTCGGGTTCGATTCCCGGCGGTGCCCGAATTTATAACTTGTGTTGGGCAAGGCCGTGGTCTAGGCAACACGGAGTTTTCCTCCGTGGCATCCCAACAATTACTCCATTCACACACAGAAGAAGGCAATGGCAAACCACTTCTGGATCATCTGCCAAGAACGTATATGAACAGGTCCCAGTCCGAGAAAAGGATGGAAGGATCCTGTTCATATGGACCTGTCCTCAGACAGAACACTAAATAATAAAATAATGCAAGGTAGATAGGATGTGTGGGACATGTAACACGCATGAGAGATGTGTAAAATAGTTTAGTCAATAAACCTAATGGTAGGATTGGGCGTAAAACAGAGGATAATATTTATTAAAAGAAAATGATGGAACAGTGTTTACTAAATCAATGTAGCTCACCGACCGATCCATTAACACCCGGTAATGAGCTTCTGGTTCCATAAAATCGAGGAAAGTAATAGTCAGTTAAGTGACTATCAGCGTCCGTAGAGGAATTCTGCTTCATATAGTACATTAGTGGTATAAAACAATTTATTTTACACTTTTTAAGCATACCGCAAAACTGAACAAATATTCGTTTCAGTTTGTGGAAAATCCGCTTTAAATTTCAGTGAACTGAGCGAGATGACGGTGATCCATGGGCAGCAAGAGTTCGTCTGGGTCTGATGATTTAGTTGAAGCGGAAATGATGATGAAACAAAAGGCTGACAAACCATGCGCGTCGAAGGGCTGACTGCAGCTGTACGAGCGGTCGTAGAGGACGTCCCATTACCAAGGGAAACGAAGTGCCGGACACGCGAATAAATATGGAAAAATGTTAACAGTGCACCGTCCACACAGGCCACACCTCTTTACCGCGAACGCTTGGAAAAAGTGTTTTAAAAAAACTGCTTCATGATACCGTATGATAGCTATTTACATAAAATATTGCTAAATCTACTTTTATCGGAATTAATATTATAATATAGAAAGAAAAGCATTACTACGAGTTGTGTCTGACAAATGGATATCGGCTGCACTCAGCTTCTATAAGTAATGTTGCAGAAACAGCAAGTTATTGTACATATTTTAGAAAGAAAATATATTTCATCTCAGAGCCAGTATTAACAGCACTTAATATTATACTGGAATGAAGATGGTTATCTTCTGGGTTGTAGCACCAGGTGGTCTGGTAGACGTTAACCGACGTTTCGGAGCTGCTTGCTGCTTCTATCATCAGTTTGATTTTATTCATCGCCCTGATGAGGAAGACAGCTTGCATCACGCCAACGTTGGTACACTTCTACCAGACCTCACGGCGCTACAATCCAGAAGATAGCCATCTTCAAACTCACCGCCGTGGAAAACTGAAATCCCATTAAGTTATATCTTAAGTGCCGAGCAACCTTGGTGTTGCATTTGACAGTGATACAGCCTTCGGCTAGTTCAAGAGCCTGGTTTTGTCTCAAACTGGTGATAACACTATGTTTGTTTTGGGAACCACTTCTGTTTGTCCAGTGTCTTTTTGGGGCGTGGTTCTTCTCAAGTCTTCTCTCGTGAGTGATGCTGGTTGCCAGCAACCAGGCGGAGTTTCCTTTTGTAGGCGGGTCGGTTCGAATAAGGGACAGCCACCCTACATTTTGAGCTTAGAGACTCATAACTCCATGTATGCAGCACAGTGGAGCGGTGATTATCACCCTGTGTCTCGCGGCCCATTGCCGGACAACAGAAGTTAATAGATTTCGTTTAGAATTTGGGTAGTATCCATTTGTTACTGTCGTAGGTATATCTACTACTAATACTACTACTATGGCGTAACAGCCCAAAATCGAGCCCTAGCCCCCTCTATCTTCTTCCTCCAATCCTCTCTATCCAACGCTATCCTTCTCCAAGTCGCTGTTCCAAGGAGATATCTGTAGTCAGTCGTCACTGCATCCAGCCATCTACCTTTAGGTCTTCCCACTGGCCTTCTCCCATATATTGTTCCTTCCATCCTGTAGACATGTCCAGCCCATTACAACCTTCTCAGTTTAATGTGAGTTACTATATCATCACTTTTATATAGTCTATATAGCTCATGATTGTAGCGTATCCTCCACTTTAAGTTTTCCTGTACTGGTCCAAAGATTCTTCTCAAAATCTTCCTTTCAAGTGCGCCCAGCATCATTTCTGTTTTCTTTGTCAGTATCCAGAGCTCACTTGCATAGTAGAGGATGCTCCGTAGGTATATCATCTTCCCGAAATTTATCACGCTACAAGCCGTTTGGTACAATCTGCATAAATTAGTATCTGTTGTATCCCGAAGGATGGTGGGGGGATGCGAGACCTACATCGAGCAGAATTCTCCTAGGACGCTGAAGAACTGGAATTGAAGTCCACTTGTCAACACAGCAAATGGTTGATACTTTGTTCAGAATAATATCCAGCTAGCGATGTAATATAGAACTTATAACTTAAAAATCAGGTTGTGTGATACAGAGTAACGTCGAGTAAGTGTCCGGTGTTAATCACTATATCCTCTGGATATGTATTTGTAAATGACTTTGAGTTGTGTTGTGTTCTACAAGAGTGCCGGGTGCAGAATCCATGTGTTGTTGGGGTGTCTAATACAAGAGGATGGTCTCTGATTAGTGTCGTATATAAAGATGCCACGTGTGCGTGACCTCTTCTTATAATGAAAGTTCAATATCGTACAGCCTAGTGGATTATAGCTTATCAAATCTAAAACTTCTTGAATAAAAATTTTCTTGGATATTATCCATCGTCTAGTAAATATGAAACGTAAAACGACGTTTCGGAGATGGGACTCTATCTCCGTCTTCAGGTTTCTACACGATGGATAATATCCAAGAAAATTTTTATTCAATTGAATTATAGCTTACTGAACTGTGGAGTGTTAAAATAAAATGTAGCCTTATTAACAATATTTAAAATATTCATAAATATAACAGGTTAGTACATTATTAGCATTTCATGAAAATTGAAGATTAATTAATCTGCTTACAACCACCCGGCCCTACTTGATCCAATATTACCCCAGTTAAACCCGTTCACAAAATGTTTCTTTAATATCGCCGTTAATGTTAAACTTTCACCCGTATCAACTTCTTCCCTTATTTAAGGTTTCGTAACATTTAGTCTAATATTTCCTTCTCCTTGATTTGTGCTATAAGTCCGCGTTCACTTCAGTCTATTTAATTTCATCACCCTAACAGTATCTTATAATAATATTTTGGATATGCAAGTTTTGTTTTCGCCAATCACTTTCATGTATTTATTTTTTATTAAATATTCTTGGTACCATATACACTTTCCATATACCAGATCACGTAATCTGACTCCCTGCAATAGAATTTGGATCGTTTCTTACCCGATTGGAATCATGATTGGAGGCTTCCTGTCTTGACAGGTTTATCAAATTTCTCTCGTTGCTTTCCTTGAATAAAAACCTACCTCTTACTTTCCCACTATTTCAAGTTCTCCAGGCATAAGCATCATCTAATTTCATACTACGCTAAGTAACCGGTGCACTATTACAGCTTTGCTAAACACGAACATTACGTCACTGCCACACCCAGCGTGCTCGACGTGGGGTACAAATACCTGTAAACCTGAATAGAGCTCAAAGAACCACTTCCTCGTCTCTTCGCGTATTCATTCTCATTAGACGTTAATGTGAACGAATGCAAATATTATTATTAGCACCATGTTCACAAACATCGACACTTCACACCCATAAGACACAAAACGTGTATTTACATTTCGCAGGCCTAAATTTTAATATCAAATTTCTAAATACCAAAAGGTAAATACAGAAAAATATGAACTGCATTGCAGCAAACATGATTCGAATTTTATCTGCTCTTATTTCAATAAGTTTAAATGTAATTTGTAATTGTGTTAATACAGGGTTATTCATGATTCCCTGACACATTACAAAACATCGCTAGACTCGAATGGTTCAATGGATTGTAACATACGACATGCCGATAGAAAGAGAAACTCTCAAAGTTTATTTTACATTCCTCATAAATGTTCTATGTGTCCGCCCTTTGTGACGCGGCAGACGTCAAGCAGATAATCCATTTTTGCCTATACTCGCTGCAGCATGTCACGATCGATTTGTGAGATGGCGGCGATGATTCGTCTTTCCCGTGGCCGAGACGGTACAAAGACCTGGTCCTTAACGTACCCCCGTAAGACAAAGTCACATGGCGTCAGGTCCGGTGATCGGGGTGGCCAACGAGGCAGCGCGTGGTCATAGAGAATTTATGAGATATGTAAAATAAACTTTGAGAGTTTCTCGTTCTATCGGCATGTCACGTGTTACCATCCTTTGCATCATTAAAGTCTGGAGATATCTTGTAATGTGTCAGGGGATTATGAATAACCCGGTATAAAGTAATATGGATGTCTTGTGTTATTTTCTGTTGAGAAAGTTATGAATTGAACCTCGAACATCTGCACTGTAACCAATCACTTACCATATACCTTATTCATTACCACAATATAAACTTCAGTAATATGTTAATTTACTCATACTGATAACTCTTATTGGAAACAGATAACAGTTTATTCAATTTGCCTTGTGATATAAACAGAGTTCATGCAACTTTACAATGAGGCGATATTGAATACACAAATCTAATAATGAACTAAACTAGTTTAAAAATTTAATTAACTTCACAAAATTGAAAGTTTGCACGAATTACTCACGCTAGTGTACGTGATGTCTAAACTCGTTTGAGCAATTTGAAGACCGGGTTTGTAATGAAGTCTGGAACAGGGGCGGGTTTGAGGGAGGGGAGTGGGGCTTAGAGAATGTATAATTAAATAACATACCTGTGCGTGTTAACGAATGACTGGTTGGTGCAAGCCACGCTCGGTTCCCCCCAAACCCTTGGCCTTCTAACCCCTTGCTCAGTTACATCCCCTGTCTACGGCCCTCCTTTGTTTGATTCACACATCTGTATGGCATATTGCATTATCTGATAGATCTATATGGGGAAGTCTTAAGCTTCTATTGGAGAAGCTTCTGATATAATACACGACAAGGAATGACTAAGCATTCTCTTCTTACAGTCTCTAAGAGCACTTTAAAGTGTTATTTTACTGTGAAGCTAGCTGCCTTTCTTCGACATCTTATTTGATTTGTTTTTCTGTCTCTACAAAAGAGCTTTCAACTGATAATATTCATATTGATAAAAACATCGACTAAATAAAAACGTACAGTACCGATGCAAAATTGCCTGGCAGTTCCTTGTGGACTAAATTAATTCCATGTGAAATCCCATTTTAGAAGCTAATAATCGCTCATCTGGTGAAGACAGTGTCTGTTTTTATAGACTTCGAAGATTCATTAGCGTTTTCACAACTTTCACCAAATGGTCCTTATCCTGAGCCAACTGACTCCACTAAATGTCCCATGTTTTCCATTTATTTAAATAAAATTTTATTATTTACTATCCAAACTGAGGCTGACTCTTTCAAGTAGTCTCTTCGGGGGCTGATATTTTGTGTTAATTTTTTTTTCCCGAAATTCAGGCTTCGCCCAACCGATCCGTTTTTATTCCATCACCATATTAACATTTGGTAAATATTGTAAATTTCTCAGTATACAATTTTCTCTATGTTCCTATTACCATTTGTTTCTTAGGTCCAAATATTTTACTCATAAATTTTTTTCAAACAATCTATATTTTCCCCCGGAGTCCAACAGAAAAAGTTTCAATCTTAAAATAAAAAGAAACAATAACTTTTTCAAACTTCGTTAATATTTCAACAAAATATATCGGTTCAGAATGAAAACAGAGTGTAAGAAATGTTGGAATAATTTAATCATTTGTTTAAACTAACATAACAACCTTGTTAAGAATGTCACAACTCCTATGAATTTAATGTTTAATTATATGTTATACAGCGTTACACTTAAACCACTTGCTGTCGGCAGGGTGAGGTTGCCGTGACGTGCCATGGAGTTTCCATTCCCACTCAATAAGTTGGGGCATGTAACAATCGACTGAAAATCAATATTGTGATAAATTAGTCACTGAATATGCAAATATTTAGCCTGGTAAGACGCTCCCGTCTCATAGAGCTCTATCACACAGCCGGGACTTAAATAACTCTCAAAAAAGTAACTCTGGTTCGTTTAACAGTAGCCTTCGTGGTGTGTTATTGTAAACCTACTTTCTTTCCCGTTACTTATAGAATATTAGAACAAATTTTCACAAGACTTGCAAATTATGCGTGGCTATTAATGAAGTCCGAGAATACGAAGACCTGTAAATGTCTGGGTAGTGCCTGCGGGGAACCTGGATAGCTCTACCATACCTCGGCGTTAAAATAGCTCATTTCCCTAAGACTAAGCTTTCTTAAATTTACGTCGACCAGAACGTAGAGATTAACAGTGACCTAACATCGAAATTAACTTTACATGGACATACATGAAGCTAAAGACAAGAGGACTTCCAATTCTACTCTAAAACTTTCTACAAAATGTTTACAACATACAATGATAAGTAGTAGCTTTGGTTGTCGTTACTTCATAGCAGTCAACCATATTGGTTTCATTCTCTTCTTCTGATTACTGCGTTGGTCAAATTCCTCTCTTTGCCATAAAAAGAAGCTGTTTTCATGTAGAAAAATCCTTTATCTACCAAGAAGACAGATTTCCTCTCAGGTTACATGTAATAATCTTTAATATTACAGGTTTAGTTACTACTAAAATGATCTGCCATGTTATCTCATAGCGAGCGAACTTGTGTGGTCACAAACATATCAAGTTAACAGGTACGCGACCTTACATCTGCCCTCCGTGATGGTAAGTGTAAGAACGACCCTGACATCTGACAGCCCATATTTATCACTTTCTTGGCGGCCATGCTGAATTTAAGAAAAACGCGAAGTTGCTATTCTCGTGAAAACTAAGGCAATTTGTAACTGTGCTCTAAATGTGGTTGATCGTATAGACAAACCCTACAATGGCGGTCTTTGAAAGTAACTCTACTCGTATGAGAAAACTTTTGCGGTCATTGGAACCTTACATATTTTTACCATGTCGTGGAGCGGTTATGTTTTCAAGAGTGGTTATTTCTAACTTGTGAATTAAACAGTATTGGACGACTTTATCATGCAGACAAAAGTTCTTCGTCTGTCGTCTGAAGGATCCACGTCGAACGGATCATCCGAAACGTCGATACCCATCTATAGGACTACAAAACGTCCACGCTGTCATAACTAAAGAAATTACAATATAAGACTGTCGTCAAACCTCAAATTACAAGTTGTCAATCGGAGAACATACAACTGAAGATAAGAGTTTTCTAAAATCTTTCCGGAGTCGAACATTTACCCCACGAAACAAAATCCCACCTCAGAAGCTATAAGTAACTCAGTTGGGCAAAGAAATATGTTTTTTTTTTTTTAAATTCATGGTTTAATAACTTGTTTACAAGATCCCGCTACTGGCCTGGCCTCTGTTCGGAACCCATTGAAAGCAGTCCACACACCTTCGCTGTCTAATTACACGTGGGATAAATTTTTTTTTTTAGAAATTATGTTGGCTACTGCAGCTATTGAATGACCTGGATCTGACCTACAGTACGGGGCACGGCGTCACGTGTGGGAAGTTCACGACAGACGGTGTTACAGTTCCAATCCATCATGCAGAGCGAAGCGTGGGGCTTGCAGAGCAAATGGACTACAAGAGTAAAATAAATTAACAGCGCTCATTACCTCTGTGCTGGGAGAGATCTAATCATATTTACAATAGAAATGTAAGTCTGGGGTGTCACGAAGAGAGGTGATCCATCTGGCACCGGTCAAGGTGTTTCAGATGAAGGGATGCGAGAATTGCGTGGAGCGGATAGTAGCTTAAGCTGCATGCGTGCTAAGATACACGAAACTACTTTTGGAACAACTAAACCAGTTTGGTGACAGAACACGAAGTTTCAAAACCGTCAGCACAAAAGTTCGACACTCCTCACAACGTCACATCCTAAAATCCAACGGGAAGACATAATTCCATCTCATTAATATTATCTCGCTTTTTAAATAAATTATAATCATATATTTATCTATATATATATACATGTAGATGACTACCTATCTATCTGTTTATCTGTCTATTTGCCTGGCTGTCTAATCTCCGCAATACGATAGTGTTTTCAATTATATTCCGCCCACTGTTCTCTCTAAGTTATTCAGTTTATTGATTCTGAAGTGAATCCTGCAATATCTGATCCCCAGTAGTTCAAAACGAGTAGTGTCCACCTGAACTACCACAAATGTATTTTTTCTCGCCTTACCAGTTACCGAATATTGCGTTGTAGTGGTATCACTTATTCATAGTCGGAAATTCCTGGTGTCAGGTACCATGTTAAAAATTCCTATATCGTACTTTAACAGCCACGGTGGTCTAGCGGTTAGAACGCTGGCCTTGTAATCCTGGGGTCTCGGGTTCGATTCCCGGCGGTGCCCGAATTTATAACTTGTGTTGGGCAAGGCCGTGGTCTAGGCAACACGGAGTTTTCCTCCGTGGCATCCCAACAATTACTCCATTCACACACAGAAGAAGGCAATGGCAAACCACTTCTGGATCATCTGCCAAGAACGTATATGAACAGGTCCCAGTCCGAGAAAAGGATGGAAGGATCCTGTTCATATGGACCTGTCGTCAGACAGAACACTAAATAAATAAATAAATAAATATCGTACCTTGCACTCGTGATGGTTCTTGTTCGAATCCTGGTCGAGTTACCAGTTATAATGACTAAATATTACCAGTTTCTACACAAGAATATCTTCTTGAAACAGGTCACGTCCGAATTCTTTGCATTATTTGCATACCATGTGTGACCGTCCTAAACGTATGCAATTAATACAGCATCGTTAAATAAACTAACAGTCGATTAACAACACAAAATTTCTTAGAACGTAATGCCATGACAGCATGAAAAATGTTATCATAGCTACACGTGCTGTTTCCAGTAACTTGTTTTCCTCCCATGTAGCAATACGAAAAAAAGAATGATGTATGTGAAATTGATAGTAATCCCCTTAGCTGTGCGGTTAAGCTCACTGAGAAGTTTGCTTAAAAATTGTGGATTCATACGTCAATTTTTTCTGTTTACTTACAGTCTAAAAAAAAAAAGGAGAACGTTCCTCAATTTCGTTTGCGAATTATTTTCTCTCGGGAGCACAGTGGTTCAGAAAGATTAATGTGAGCTATGAGGGTGAGTGTAGCTTGTCTGTCAGGTCAACCCCCTGCAGGGTAAACAGAATTAGAAGCGAGTAATGTGCTCCTCTCTCTCTAGCCATGTTGTATCAAAGTCATGTCCTGAAATTATCTTCAGAATCATCGCAATATTACAGCCGAATCTTATAGACCCTCCCTAGTCGTGTGTCCCACGTACGTTTTGCAAAGTTCAAGGAATATAACGTGTAACTTTGCGTCGTATATCAGATTTGTATTATATTTGAGGTTATTCTCGTCAATCTGTCTTGTCGGTTGTAGTGCAGAGAACCTGAAATCTCAATTAAAATTCTTCATGGACGTCCGTCTTATTTCGGTAGTTCCAATCTGATGACAATTTTCTTTTATAATAAATTCTTCTCGGACTACCAGACGTGTAAGGTGGTTTAATGGAGAAAATTCCAAAGTTTCAAGAATAATCTTCGTCCTCGTCCTCAGGGTACCCTGAGGACGATGTAGCCCCAGAAGAATGCATTACACTTAGCCGTCATGAAAGCTTCAGATCATAGATCATATTCTTTATCGCTGTGTTGTAAGATAGAGAAGGCGAGTATAAACTTCAGAGATTAAAATTAGCATCGGATGTAGATGAGTGGTCATCTCGACACAGCCGTTGTTTGTCCCACTGTCTGATAGGTTAGACCCGGGTATAGTCTCCAGTCCGGACGTGCTGGCGAAGAGATATCTCATCAAGGTTCGATGAATTAATCTAATGTAAAAATTTAGGAACCAAGACTGTGGTAGCATAACCCAAAGTTTCAATACCAAGAGCATGGTCTTAGAACTAAAAACGCCTTTCTGTGTTATTTAATGATAGCTCCACACTTTTATGTTCAGAATTAAACAACAAAAACTCTACAAAGAAACAAACAAACAAATAAATGAGCCAAGTTAAATTTTAATACCGGAGCAAAAACTTCGTATGGCCTGTCACTCTCATGAAATATTAATGGTGTACAGAGGGTAGCTTCTCCCTGCTTTATATTTTTATTGTGGGAGACTCAAAGCCTTTACTCGATTCCTCTGTGTGACCACCCTGACTAGATTAAAGCTTATTCAACATTGGTCACAAGACAAAGCCACTTCAGTCCATATCTGAATCAAACAATCTAAGACTGAGATTCATTTTGTATTCCGATCTCTCGGTTTTGCAAGTGACCATTTTAGAATTAATAAATCCTCCAAATCCTGTGTACATTTCTTGTTTCCTTTCATATTATCTACACACTCAGCCCATCACAGCCTCTTAGATTTCACTATTCGATGAATTTGAGATTCTAGATGACCTGTAAAAATCACGAAGTTTCTAAATTGCTCTCTCATACATAGCCCGTGTGTGTGAGTGTGTTACGAGATATTTGCATTAACAAGTGAATAACGATGTGCGTGTGTAACATTTCTAACAAGAACGGATGGAATATAAACTTTGAAATCTTTGCAGTTGTGAAGCAGGTTTAGAAACTTGTGTGCTTCACATGTTGTTAAAAGAAGATGTAAAGATATACTTATTAACACAAAGTAGTTTAGAATAAATTTATGTTGAAATTTATCTGGACAAGGTATGTGATGAGTGTAACGTAAGTTTGTTCTTACAATTACCTAAAGGTGATAAGAAATCCGGCAGAATATTAAGATGGACTCTCAGATACGATCTGCTCCAAATATACTCCGTAACAAATAATGTCCACTAATTGTGACAAGAAAGTAATTTATGGCAGCTCAGTGTTCAAGCCCTCAAATCGTTGCTGCTGTCGTGAATTTGAGCCGAAAGCCAGGCAGAGCAAAGTCTCCATTGAAATAGTGAGTTTTTGTGCAGAACTGAGATCATAGTCGGGCTTCAGCGAAAATAGGAGGGTGTGGATTATAAAACGTCGCTGAAGTAAAGTGTATAGAATGGATGAAAGAATAACCGGGGGGGAGATGCGGAAATTGATCTTTTAATTCTTTCAAAGAACATGGAATAAGTAACTTATTTTCGATAAACCTGATTTAGACACTGTAATCGGTATTCGATTTCTTTACGTAAAGTAATCGGTTGGTGATGTGTTCAGTTTCGTTCATCAATTGTTCGATTATACCATGAAATAATGGCAGGTGGCCCAGCGAATAACAATCAAGTTTAGAATTCTTCTGCACTTAAATTTAAAAAAAAATATATATCAGACATTTTAATTCAAACATTTATACAGCTGATTTAACTGATAAGAATCAATATTTCTGTGCAACTTATTCTTGAAAGTCTGTTCTACGGGTTATAGAACACAATTTGACAAACATTTATTATTACATAATAATATATTTAAATAATATATGTAGTAAGCCTTAGAATCTCATGCGCTTTGAAATATATTCACAAGCATTCGATTACATTTTAAAGTTTTCTTTCTATTTTTGGTGCTACATATTTTAGCCCTGCTGAGTCATCCCTTTCTAATAGCATATTCAACAGTGTATAACATATTTTATATCAATTATGGGGATATATGTAGTTAGATAAAAATCAATTAAAATAACTAGATATCTTGACTTATCCATCGACAGAAAACATAATCTGTACATTAAAAACATCATAGTGTTATGTATTACAGTCTGAGAATAAGTGTAGGCAATCATGCTTTAACATAACACTAACATACTGAGTACGTAGCGTGTGAAATTAACATAAACATGAAAATAGTTAATCATATAACAAGAAGTATTAACAACACGCTGTTTCAAGAGAAGAAACTTGTTATATCACAATATTTTATAAGATGGTAAAATTGCGTCATATTGTGATATAATTAGTATATATTAAATCTTGTCCGTCTAATCACAATAATTCTTATTAAATATTAAAATATTACAAATAATTAACACTTCAACATTTAAAATATTTAAAACATTTAAAATATCAAATGATGTTCTTTATCGAAATATTTTAAATGTTGAAATGTTAATTATTGTAATATTTTAATATTTAATGAGAATTATTGTGATTAGACGGAGAAGATTTAATATACACAATATTTTAATAAAATAGCTGTATTGGTATTATATTTATTAATACCATTAAACCCTTAGTAATTAATTCTTTAGTCTGTCTATTAAATCATACAATTCTCAAGACGATGGTTCATTATAAAGCACTGAGCATAAATAGGTCCCACATTATATAACGATACTTCATGTAACACAACACTGAATGTTTAATTGCAAATGAGTTGGTGTATTATCTAAATAGATTTACTTAGGTTAATGCCCACTGGCCTAAGTTGAGGTTTCCGTTGTTGGTCTACTGAAAGCTGTGATTGTGTTGTTTTTACTAGTTTTTGGCATTGATGATGACCTCTTGAGGTCGAAACGCGTTTAGCACAAAGTGTTTTTTCAAAGTGTAAACAGTTTTGTCTGTATACATGACTTTATATATTTCAGATAAATATTCAACATAGCGCGATATGCAATGTTTTAACCTTATTAATTTAGTTAAAAAAAATTCGGAATGTGCTTAATGAACATACTTCTTCGAGAATGATATTAGTTCTGTCGTGAAACTTCAGGGTAGATGCCATAACTTTAACAGATAACTTTTACTTAAATGAGAGTTTGTTGAATGTAATCGCCTTAAATAGTCTTCGCTCCATTTTGGATAACCCATCTTTAATTCTTCTAATTTTTTTTTTCAATATATAAAACGTTATTATTTTTGTACCTACAGCATAATACAGGCTCCTTCAAATTTGCCGATGCACAAAATCGACAGCGTTATCAAGTTCGAGCGGTCTAAGGTTTTACACTCGCGTATAAAAATCTTCTAGGCAAAATTTATGATAACAAAAAGATGTTCTCAGTTTCCTTTTTCCTTTCTCGCCAATGCTCACGACATTCCTAGATGCTCGGTCCAGCTTTTCCACACTCGAATTCAGAAGCTCATAACTCCTGAATGTGTAAATCTAATGTACGAAGCTCGCCTTATTCTTACCACGGGTTTCCCTTTCACGACTCTCCTTGGACTACGTCTAGCTTTGGTACAGCTGCAAAGGCTCTTCTGAGATTTATAGAAGAAGCCTTTTGTAACGAGAACGGGGAGAGTACGCTCGGAAATCTATAATGGAGCTTGCAAATGAGAGGCCAAATCTCATCCACAAACCTACATAAAAAAGGAGCCCTTCGTACTTGGCTCTGAATTTAGGTCATGTATAATTTTAAGTTTTTGTCGTGCGGAGAGATACAAGAGAAAATGGCTCCTCGATTAAGACAAGTTTTTACCCAGCACAGTCTAATAATCTGTACTATTCCATCCTTAGTGCTTTAGATCAAATCGGGAAGTTACTAACATACAAATGTAATCGATTAGTGAAACTTATGTTTATTATTAAAATATATCGCGCATGTACAACATGTAACTAACAGTTTCTAATCGTGCACTGGTAACTGAAAATAATCAAGATAATTTTATGTTAATATTGATACTATAGCCACGGTGGTCTAGCGGTTAGAACGCTGGCCTTGTAATCCTGGGGTCTCGGGTTCGATTCCCGGCGGTGCCAGAATTTATAACTTGTGTTGGGCAAGGCCGTGGTCTAGGCAACACGGAGTTTTCCTCCGTGGCATCCCAACAATTACTCCATTCACACACAGAAGAAGGCAATGGCAAACCACTTCTGGATCATCTGCCAAGAACGTATATGAACAGGTCCCATTCCGAGAAAAGGATGGAAGGATCCTGTTCATATGGACCTGTCGTCAGACAGAACACTAAATAAAAATAATAATTGATACTATTTAATAAACAGCCTCTTTCTTTTATTCAGTACATCTTGTCACATCATTTGACACAGCACAAATATTTGAAAAACACAGCAACAAATAAATTTACTTTCAAAAATTAAATTTGAGGAAATCTTTCCACCATGGAGTTTAGAATCTTCAACTTCCCGTCTGATGTCTAAAAACGTAACATACACGAAACTATAATTTTACCTGTTTTGTGCATGGTTATTAAATTTACTATCTTGTGTTGATTGAGTAAAGTTGCTGGAGTTTATTCGAAATCACGGTGCAAAGGGGAATTCTCGAGCATAAGAAAGAATGTTGCAGACGACCGGAAAAATGCATAATTTAAAGTTTGGTAATTTGAGCCAAATATTCGAAAATTCATAATAAGTAGGATGAGGTTAGACAGGTATACAGCAGGGCCGATAGAACCACAATGTTCATAAAAATATCGATACAGAGAGGAACTAATTTGAGAAAATAGGATGTATTCGAAGATAATATTAAAACGCTTGTAAGGGTGTGGACTCAATTCTACTTCCTGAGAATAGGAGTCAGTTGCGGATTCTTTTCAAACATGTAATAAACGCTTGGATTCCGCAAGACACTGGGAACTTATATAAGCTTTAAATAAGGACTCTCCTTCATGGAAATTCTTTGTCATTAATGATATAAATACCTTTATAATCTTATGGTGCATTAAGATGATTAACATAATATATATATAATCATTCCGGTAAGTCATTGGTAAAGACGAGTTAGGAAGGAAATATGCAACTTTTATTCTAATTTCATTAATTCATTATAGCAGTAATCGGCAAATTTTTCGCTCGCAACACATCCTAATTTTTTTTAAAAAAACATTGTGGTACACCTCAAAATGTCGCCGTACGAGTAGGGGAAAAGTAATTATGTATGGTCATATTTATGTACCACGTAATAATACGTGACCTGTAAGAATGAAAGCATATTAAAATAAAATATCACACACGTTGAATAAATTCCGACTATGAACCAGTGTGTGTGTGTTACGAATTGTAGTTACGATAGATTTGGTATTCCCTTTTTCTAATTATAATCTTTGAATACAAAAGTCATTATAAACCTTTTGGCGGAATATCAGTTGCAGAAAAGTAATGTTGTTTCTTAGAATATCAAATCTAAAACTTCTTGACGATGGTGAAGAGTCAATTGAATAAAAATTATCTTGGGTATTATCCATTGTCTAGTAAATATAAAACGTAAAACGACGTTTCGGAGATGGGACTCTATCTCCGTCTTCAGGTTCCTACAGAGTTGGGCCCACTAGATAGGGATTAGCTCTATCTGTGTAGGAACCTGAAGTCGGAGATAGAGTCCCATCTCCGAAACGTCGTTTTTTACGTTTTATATTTACTAGACGATGGATAATATCCAAGTAAATTTTTATTCAGGTCCGGAGATAGGGATTAGCTCTATCTAGTGGGCCCAACTGTGTAGGAACCTGAAGACGGAGATAGAGCCCCATCTCCGAAACGTCGTTTTACGTTTTATATTTACTAGAAGATGGATAATAGATAGGGATTAGCTCTATCTAGTGGGCCCAACTGTGTAGGAACCTGAAGACGGAGATAGAGTCCCATCTCCGAAACGTCGTTTTTTTACGTTTTATATTTACTAGACGATGGATAATATCCAAGAAAATTTTTATTCAGGTCCGGAGATAGGGATTAGCTCTATCTAGTGGGCCCAACTGTGTAGGAACCTGAAGACGGAGATAGAGCCCAATCTCCGAAACGTCGTTTTACGTTTTATATTTACTAGAAGATGGATAATAGATAGGGATTAGCTCTATCTAGTGGGCCCAACTGTGTAGGAACCTGAAGACGGAGATAGAGTCCCATCTCCGAAACGTCGTTTTTTACGTTTTATATTTACTAGACGATGGATAATATCCAAGAAAATTTTTATTCAATTGTTTCTTAGAAGCTGAACAACAAATTTCCATATTTTATTGAACTCAAATATTTATTACCATGTTCACAAGAACTTGTAATGAGACTTCTTTTTTTCAGTCCACATTTCCGTTCGTTTTAAAGGAAAACTCGAGCGAAGAACGTGTAGCCTGTGTATTAGCTATTATTTACTTACCACAAAATATTTTAATCTGGAAATCTATGAAACGTAAACCTTTTTGCATTTATTCGTCAAGCAGATGTGGTCGCGAACCGATCACAAAGCAAACAAATCAATAAAACAGCGGTCAGTGAAAATCGTAAGTAGAAGCAAATTCAACATGTACGTTGTTTTTTCAAACAAAATGCTTGAAGCTGACTTTAAATTTGCCCGTTCGTTCAAAGCTAGAACAATATATTAAAAGGGAGAGTTGCAATTCACATTACGTACCATGGCTAAGTATTTAAGGATCGAGCATATTTTTGTATGTTCCGATTTGCATATCACCGTTTTCGACATTTGTAATTACAATTTGCTTTTACGCACGAAATAAACTTGATAACAATTCGGGTCCTATGAAAAAGAATTTATCTTGAACCATTTTGTAAGTTGAGCCGGTCACAGTGGTGTGGCCTCGTGCTCTTGGACACTGGGACCGAGGGTTCGAATCCTATTCAAAGCATTGATGTTTGTCTGCGTGTCTCTGCGTTGTGCTGTCCTGTCAAATGTCTAAATAGATCCTGAAACCTCCAAAAGGAGGCACTGATGCTCCATACAAAAGCGAAAATAGTATAAAGAAAGAAAGAAAGAAAGAGAAGATTTATTAATATTAATTACTATTAATTTTCCTAAAGCTAATACTCAGATTCACTACGGAATGCTGATTTTGTCACCAATTTTAATAAAAGTTATTCGCCAAAACATGCAAAAGTTAAATTTGTGAAATTTACAGTCGCCGAAGGATCGGCCCATTGCTATTGCGAACAAGGATTGATCTGTACCTTCACCTTCTCTGTTACGTAGAGTAGCACCGAGGCTGGAGTCTTCTGAAGAAATGAATTTTGGAAGAACTGACAAATAACACCGTTGGAAATGAGAACGCTACGAAAATAGGGAAAAAAATCACAAAATAGACATCTTGATTTTCGTTGTTTTGCTTTATCGTAGAATGGCTCCAACATCTTATAACATCTGCACCACTAGCCAAAATCACATTGAAATGAATGCCATTAAAAATATGAAATTGAGTTAAAACTGATAATCTCAGCATCGTAAATATTTAAAACGGAAAATATTTTATGATTGTTAGTGGGAAGTCGAAGGTGATATTCCGTTATTTGAATACAGCGACTGAGAACAAACATAATATAAGTCTCCATCACAACAGCCGATCTCCATATAAAAGTTTAGAACCCAGGATCACCAGAATACGAAACAGGAATGCTACCAATATTTATCTATTTATTTACGTATTCGCCTTTCCATATTTGTTTTTATTCAATTTCTTTTAATCACTCTGACTTACATACAGGACAACACGATATAGAAAGATGATGACAAATATCCATGCTCTTGGCAGAATTCGAACCCGCTATCCCAGCAAAAAAAGCTGACAAGGCGGAAGCTTCATTCCTCACCCACTCAGCAGCCACGTCCGATAGAATTACGATTTGCTTAAACACTGTCTTAAAAATGGCTGTGATACAGTAATTTTTGACGTGAAAACGTCTTTAAAATCGATGACCAAATGAGCGACAGTTTCTGTCGAAGTAATTTCAAACTTCAATAACTCGGCTAACAATAGACATAACGCCGCGATCTTAGTCTCGTTTTAAAGAGGAAGGATGAAAGTTTGTGCCAGTGCCGCTCCGACATTCGTGGCGGCCGGACGTCGCGAACTGCGCACGCGCAAAGTGAACCCACGATTTTCGACTTTCCGGATTCGACACGTGTCCATAAACGGGATCATATCTCAGAGACTAATTATCCGATCCGAGTGAACCAAGTGTTGTTTTGAAGAGGAGTGTATATGTTACAACTCATCCTGGCCTCCAAGTGTGTATCTCAAAAACTCAAAAATATACGAGGCTGTGAATTTGAAAAAGTTTGAAAATTTCCCGATTTTCTTAAAATGTCGCGATATTTGAGGGCAAAGTACAACCAGAATTACAAAAATCGGGCACGAATGCGTAGAGCACAAAATTCCAAAGAGAATGACACCGAAAACTCCGGGCCCGGACCGAAAACCAACGCGCAGTACTGCCGCGAATATATGAGCCGGGATAGCTCAGTCAGTATAGTGACTAGCTACGGGCTGGACGGCCGGGGTTCAATCCCCGACGGGGGCAGGGGATTTTTCCTCTAGCCTCTGCGTCCAGACCGGCTCTGGGGCCCACCCAGCCTCCTCTACAATGGGTACCGGGGTTCTTTCCCGGGGGTAAAGCCGGCCGGGGCGTGATGCTGACCACTCACCCCTATATAGTGCCGAGGTCAAGGAAGGGAGGAGCTATACCTCCTCTCACCCCAAACGCCTACATGGCGTATAGTGGGACAAACTTTACTTTTTTACTGCCGCGAATATAGGCAACGTAAGCGCGCTCGGACAACTCAGGCGGCATCTGACGAGCCTGGGTCAAGTACGTGCATACCTTCAGAAATTCTTTAAACTTGAACTAGTGAATGATTTGGACAAACCAACCACGCAAGGGAAAACTTGTATAGATTTGACATTTGCAAGAGGTATTCAAATAATTTCAAAGCCATATGTATCCTACTTCTCATACCACTACCCTGTATTCAATAAATGTAAGTTGCAAATGAATTAAACGATTCAAAGCAAACATTTTGTTTAATTTCAATATACTATACAAGATTGACGTTTTCACGAAAATAACTGCGGCAGTGTCCGACACTGCCTATCAATTTTTTTTTAAAATTGCGTTAGTCTGAGCCCCAATTTGCCAGTCTGAAATAAACAGGTTGATCTTGCTAGCAACAAATCATTTAAGAACTGGAATTATCACAGCACGGCATCCCAACACAAATATCGGCTTCGCATTTCTGGAACGTGTTCCAATTTATGATCCAATGCGCCAAGAACCAAGTTTGAGTTTCAATTCTCCCGGGCGTTGATGTGAAGCTTCGTGGTTATGGTTTGAATCACCAAAATGATACAGTACATGGACACGACACCACTGAGGAATAAAAATATTCTACTAATTGATTTCCTTTGCTGCAGAAGACGCTCAACCGATTAGCATTCCTGGCAGATAAAAAGTTGTTATGATAATAAGATCTTCTTACATTTGTGCTAAATAAAGCTCTTGACGGTATATTATCATCATAATAAGTAATTTAAATAAATATGACTGGTAATTTTAAAAATGTAATTTTTCACCACTATCTTTTGTACTTAATATAAAAATGTACCAACAAGACAGCATATTTTAATGGATACACATCTGTTATATTCTGTGTTTACAATGCAAAGACGAGTATCTTCAGAATTGTTGAGTAAATGTATTCACATTTCGTTATTTCTTTTATGCAATATCAGAAAGGCGTGTCTCGTAAGAAGTAGAAACGCAGGAACTTGACTTACACAAGTTTCTGAGGAAGTTGAAAGGGTGGAGGGGGTGAGAACTTAGCGGAGTGCCACAGAGTGCCGCTGCCACACAACCAGGGGTATCATAATACGCCGGAACTTACAGAAAGCAGGCCTAATATTATAATTTTAATTGTTATTAGCTCCAAGTAGCAGAATCGATGAGAATTTGATAGTTGCTCAGTTAGTCAAAACCATTTCAATCTTATCTAGGACACGAAGGTTCATCGCCACGTTCAAAAAAGACCACTACTGGATCTTACGAAGAAAACCAGCTGAATCCAGTTCCCACCTCGACACCCCAGTTATTTACGATGTTAAAATTATATACCCATCTTCCTTTGAAGTTTATTAATTAAATTATAATTACGATTTTAATGCATTTCTCATCATCCTATATCTTCCAAAACAGTTTCATCTCAATATCATTTAGATTGTGTGTATATGCATTGTTTAAACAAATGGTTCATTTGTGAAAATCATTTAACTGTGTTAATTGTTTAAAGTACTGTGATACTAGGATACTTAATCGACCCGTTATTCAAGTGCCTGAGCACTGCGGGTCCCAACTTTTCGTTGGCTTGATGGATAGACATTCGGTAGGACTCCTTGGACGAGGGGTCGGCCAGTCGCGAGGCCTCTACCTGTACACAGGACAGCACAACACAACATCCATGGCTTGAGTGGGATTCGAACCCAAGGTCCCAGCGACGAAGCGGCACAAGGCCCACGCCTCAGACCGCGCGGCCACCGCGGACCCCCGTTTAAACCGCTAACGCCCTAAATTATCTGTCTATAAACAACGAGATTTCAGTATTCAGATCTCCCTGTTGATGAAGGCAAAACGCACATCTGAAATGACGGTGACCCTCTGCTAGTTTATTCGGCGTAATATCCGAGAATACTGTCATATGCAGTTTAAAACAGTTTGCTACGCTTCAATTAAAATTCATTTAATATTCACTTGTACACCTATAAGTTGATGCGATGAAGTATAATAAAAGCGTCCGGCTATATGCCTATACAGTCTAGAGGCAGGCATTAATGAAAACGGAGATAAATGTTCAAATTCCATTACAGCACAGAATCTTGACAAACTGAGCAGACTGTTCAAACGTGTATTTATAATTTTTGAAACATTTATAAATTTATGTAATCCATAGAATAAATAAATGAGATCATTCAGAGATCTGTGGACTATTATGTTCAAGGGATTTTGTAACGACTGACATTTAATTTTCTTTATGGTAGGTATATATCTGTGACCATAAAAATTTCTGTATCGACACTTCCATTTTGCTACGTAAACATTAATTTACATATGAGTGCAATAAAGCAACTGGAAAATAAAATGTGACAAATTATTACTAGGAAATATTCAATTAAAAATTCTTCCTTAATTGTAATAATTTTTTGCTCAAAATATAAGCCAAAAAAATTTAATATATTAAACATTAGCATAGAGCAATTTAAATACATAATATACAGTTAATGCTGAAGAAATACAGCCTTCCATACGAAAGCCTTCTATTACAAACGTCTAGGTTATTACTATTGCTAAAGGTGATGACTTTAAATTAAATAACTTATTAATTTTAGTTAATTTTAAAACTATACAGCCGGGATAATGCAGTAAATATTGTGACTAGGCTACGGGATGGGTAATTGGGTTCGATTCCTGGCAGGGCAGGTTTATTCTCTTCGGAACTTCTAAATTGGCACTAGGGCTGGGTGAGCTATATTAATAATCCTTCTCGTAACAGCCCTCTGAGAGCCACAGCCGACTAGCTGGCCTCACGTTCACATGCCTAAGCAGAGGTGAACGATCATCCAACCAGATATAGGATGACGTGTGGTCATCACGACGAACCCCCAGCCATTGCTAATTTTCATGACCGGATTACGCTACTCATTGTAGCTCCCCAGTTTCCTCACGATGCTGGCTCGGCACCGGCACCGAAATCTCATGAGGAAATTTCTTTCCCCGAGACTCGAACCAGCGCTCATTCCGTATCGCCGGTCCGAAGCATGATGCCTCAGACCGCGCGGCTACGGCGCGGGACTGACTGAGCTATACCAGAGATATTTTTGTATGATTTGAGGTATTCACAGCGGTGAGTATGAATTCATCGCCATGATCACGTAGGCAGTATGACCTCTGAAACGTCGGTAAACATCTACCATACTACACGGCGCAACAACCCAGAAGACAGAAATCTTCATACTCATCACCCTGATGATGGAGGCAGTATAACCTCTGAAACGTTGGTAAACATCGACCAGACTGCACAGCGCACCAACCCAGAAGACAGAAATCTTCATCGCCCTGATGATGGAGGCAGTATGACCTCTGAAACGTTGGTAAACATCGACCAGACTGCACAGCGCAACAACCCAGAAGACAGAAATCTTCATACCCTGATGACGGAGGCAGTATGACCTCTGAAACGTTGGTAAAAATCTATCATACTACACGGTGCAACAACCGAGAAGACAGAAATCTTCAGAGTCATCTTTGTTTGGAGTAAATCGGCCGGGGCGTGAAGCTGACCAGTCATCCGCTTCTACTCCCGACGTTAAGAATCATCACTGAGAGTTGGAAGTTCTGCAGAAATTTGCCTGCAAACTGGGACTCAGATTTTGGACTGTATGAGACAAATATCAAGATTAAATTCGTGGGTTCCAGTGTCAATAAATTACTGCAATGCAGTAATTTACAGTAACATTGGCCTAATTTTATACTTTGTAACAGAACATAAAAATGACAAATATTATATCACGTTTCTTATTATCAACTTTTATGCCCGTATATTTTTACGAAGTACTCTAGCACATTTCCTTAACACCATGTTTAAAGCTCAGACGACTGGGCCGTCTCTGGAACGTTACGTAAGTTCAGTCTGACAAACCCCTTTCAACCTACGACAAGGAATATGTCTCAAGAGAATGTTGTAGCAAGCTTCCTCAAAGATGACGTGAACTTACGTAATTATAGTTTCTGCATTGCCTTGAAGCAACTTGTCCATATACATAGATTCTCTCTCGTCCTAACTTTAACATGTCAGTACAAATACTATGACATCATGTGTACAAGATTATAATTCACATCAAGTTCATGTGAATTAAAGCAACTTAACTTACAGACTAAACTTACTTCTGATCTTGATATTTGGTAACAAACTCAAATGCGATTATGATAGTTATTATTAGAAGTTAGGGTCTGATTATGAATTCATATCTCAGACAGTTCCTTAAGGAGATGAAATCTGCAAGTACGACTTATCCTTCAAAGTGTTTTGATTAGCTGCATTAATAATAAGTTACTGTACATGTATAAGTTTAGTTAATCCGTTTGTGTAATATTATCCATTATTATTTCATTATTATTGTATATATTATCAGTGTTTGCCTGTTATTGGCTTCTTTATGTTGGCAAACACGTAAATAAATTAATTGAATTGAATATTCAATATTCACCAAACATTAACTTTTTTAAAACGGAAAATATTTTGTGTAATGTAAAATTTGATCTTGACAGCAAATAGCATGTCAGTTATGACTCTTTGATTCTTGAAACAATTAATTTTACTGTTCTATATTTTCGGAATAATTATTATTAAAATTTAAAGTAACTTCACGACTACAGAACGTAGTGGCTGAATAGCTACTATGTACTTCTACTTTGCATCTGGAAGATCTCCAATTCAAATCACGACCCAGACTCAAAGTATGTTGACTAATTGTTTTTCCTCAGTCCCTCCATTCAAATGCCACCATATCACCTTAAATTAGTCAGAAACCGCTCCCATCAATTTCATTGTTCACTGAATCGACCTAATATTCGACGCTGAAGAACACTACCTGTTAAAGACGTTATTAAACACCTGAAAATTAGAACATATGTGTACTTAAAGATTTAGCTAATATTCTGTCAGAATTTATGAGATATTGTTTATTTTTATTTTTTATAAGATATAAGAGTTTTACAGTATTACGTGCGTAGTATATTTTGGGGCTTGGAGTAATACTGACAAGAGTGAGGTTAGGTTAGCATGGTACACTCAGCGCGTTCTCTACACATTACGAGCGATGTCAGGACAAACATTTCTCCGTTATACGCACAGTATGACCACTTCGCACGCATACTTAGAGTGAAAATGTCCGAGCAACGTATCTGACCAGCGAATACCCGCTTTGACGTCTGGTTGCATATTGCAAGCTTTAAAGAGCAGAGGCCGACTCACTACGGAGTACAGACCCCAAATACACTGACGCGGACAGTAATATCATTTACATGGTTTTCGGTTACACTTTTCCACCCTAACCAGTTTTCGACACGGAACAGAAAGTACTTCAGAACCAGCAACCGCGTGTGACATCAAATAATACGAGGTGCGATCGGAAAGTTTCTAGACTGTGTCAATAGAGGGCGAACCGGATGTAGTACGAGCTTCTGCCACTAGGGGGTGTGGCCTACATTCATAGTGAATCAGTGTGCCAGCCGGCATCATCGAATTAGCATTTGTTTCTTATTTACGGGCGTTTTGGTAGTGCATTACACATACCCTCCTGCGATTTCGGAATGGCGTGTGCATCAAATTTTGCCAAAGACTCACCAAAACGGCTACGGAAACCTATGAAATGCTAAAGCAAGCATTTGGGGAGTCCGCAATGGGTCGTGCACAAACTTTTGTGTGGCATTCACGTTTTAAAAATGGCCGAACCTCTGTCGATGATGACGAGCGTTCTGGACGACCATCTTCGAGGACAACGCCCGAAAATGTTACGAAGATTGGGCAGGCCATTCACGAAGATCGACGTCGTACCATCAACGACTTGTGCGACATTGTTGGGATAGGCTATGGGACCTGTCAGGTGATTCTAAAGGAAGAACTCCACATGCGACGCATCATGACAACGCGCCAGCGCACACCGCCCTCAAAGATCGGCGGTTTTTGGCCTCAAACACCATGGCCGTCATCCCGCACCCTCCTTATTCGCCGTGTGACTTCTTCCTCTTCCCAAAGATGAAAATTCAGCTAAAGGGAAGGAGATTTGAGACGATAGAAGAGATTCAGACAGAATCGCAGATGGTGCTTGACAGGCTGACAAAGAAAGATTTCCAGGGATGCTTCCAGGCCTGGCAGCGGCGCTGGGATCGTTGTGTTCACTCCCAGTGGAACTACTTCGAGGGTGATGGATGAATTTAATACCTGAGATAAGTGTACGGGTTTTTATACGCGCAGTCTTGAGACTTTCCGATCGCAACTCGTATCACGGCTTTTGAAACACCACGGTAAATACATTTTAATAGCCTATCTCATTTAAAATATCAACTTAGCGTAGTGCGAAGTCTTGCAGGTCGTACTTCAGGTTTACTTTAATATTATCTTATATCTAAGCTTCGTTCATTTACTAACGACTTTCCAATTTAAATGGTCTGATCATTTTTAACAATCCATTCATTTTACATACCCCATCCATTGCATCCTCTTTGATTTTATCACCCTAATAATATTTGGCCATTAGTCAAAAGTGCTTGCTACATTCATATATTCTTTGAGCAGCTTTCATTTCGGAAAGAAGTTTCGGGTGAGTTATCGAAAGAAACTCCAAAGCCGTGATTGACAATGGGGAGGAAAGCAGAGTTGCAGACTTTGGCACAAGCAGAACTTTCGCCGTGTCTTTGTTCCACCTATTATGACGTAGTTTCGATGTCGAAGGACCTAGTGTCCGGTCGTTGATCATCCGACACTAGTTTCTGATTTATTTGGCCTGGATACAGCTTCCTGCTTTCATGTGCGTAATTAATCACCATGCTGGCTCCGTAAAGACGGTATGGAAAATGCAAGAAACGTGTTTCAATATAGGGGTGTACAGCGACCTTCGTAAAAGCCAAAAAAATTTTATACGTACATTCATCCTGATTCTGCTACGTATTCTTAAGCATCAGGTTTGAATGTCTGCCAGAGGCCGGCGACTTAGATGCGTATGGCTCTCCTCAGTTCTTAATGGCAAACGTCATTATAGTAGTATCTTAAAATATACCACGACCACTTCTTTACCAACTTGTGAGTTAAAACATTCTCTCATTACATGATACACAGTTGATAAAGTTACATCAACTCTGAAATAATTGTTCTATTGAAGTCAGACTATTAGTGACTGTGACTATCTGTGTACATGAACCAGCTCCTGAGACTATGCAAAAAAAGCTCATTTGACTGTTTAGATTAGGGACGGAGAGGAATTTAGTGGAGGCTGATAGTGTCAGTTTATAGTTATGATCAGTGAGTTAGTTCAATCACGGTATATACAAACAGACAGACAGATATATGAAGGTTTCTGTCTTCTGGGTTGTTGCGCTGTGTAGTCTGGTCGATGTTTACCAACGTTTCAGAGGCCATACTGCCTCCGTCATCAGGGCGATGAATATGAAGATTTCTGTCTTCTGGGTTGTTGCGCTGTGTAGTCTGGTCGATGTTTACCAACGTTTCAGAGGCCATACTGCCTCCGTCATCAGAGTATGAAGATTTCTGTCTTCTGGGTTGTTGCGCTGTGTAGTCTGATCGATGTTTACCAACGTTTCAGAGGCCATACTGCCTCCGTCATCAGAGTATGAAGATTTCTGTCTTCTGGGTTGTTGCGCTGTGTAGTCTGGTCGATGTTAACCAACGTTTCAGAGGTCATACTGCCTCGGTCATCAGAGTATGAAGATTTCTGTCTTCTGGGTTGTTGCGCTGTGTAGTCTGGTCGATGTTAACCAACGTTTCAGAGGTCATACTGCTTCCGTCATCAGAGTATGAAGATTTCTGTCTTCTGGGTTGTTGCGCTGTGTAGTCTGGTCGATGTTAACCAACGTTTCAGAGGTCATACTGCCTCCGTCATCAGAGTATGAAGATTTCTGTCTTCTGGGTTGTTGCGCTGTGTAGTCTGGTCGATGTTAACCAACGTTTCAGAGGTCATACTGCCTCCGTCATCAGGGCGATGAGTATGAAGATTTCTGTCTTCTCGGTTGTTGCGCTATGTAGTCTGGTAGATGTTTACCAACGTTTCAGAGGTCATACTGCCTCCGTCATCAGAGTATGAAGATTTCTGACTTCTGGGTTGTTGCGCTGTGTAGTCTGGTCGATGTTAACCAACGTTTCAGAGGTCATACTGCCTCCGTCATCAGAGTATGAAGATTTCTGTCTTCTGGGTTGTTGCGCTAAGTAGTCTGGTCGATGTTTACCAACGTTTCAGAGGTCATACTGCCTCCATCATCAGGGCGATGAGTATGAAGATTTCTGTCTCCTGAGTTGTTGCGCTGTGTAGTCTGGTAGATGTTTACCAACGTTTCAGAGGTCATACTGCCTCCGTCATCAGAGTATGAAGATTTCTGTCTTCTGGGTTGTTGCGCTGTGTAGTCTGGTCGATGTTAACCAACGTTTCAGAGGTCATACTGCCTCCGTCATCAGGGCGATGAGTATGAAGATTTCTGTCTCCTGGGTTGTTGCGCTGTGAAGTCTGGTCGATGTTAACCAACGTTTCAGAGGTCATACTGCCTCCATCATCAGGGCGATGAGTATGAAGATTTCTGTCTTCTGGGTTGTTGCGCTGTGTAGACTGGTCGATGTTAACCAACGTTTCAGAGGTCATACTGCCTCCGTCATCAGAGTATGAAGATTTCTGTCTTCTGGGTTGTTACGCTGTGTAGTCTGGTCGATGTTAACCAACGTTTCAGAGGTCATACTGCCTCCGTCATCAGAGTATGAAGATTTCTGTCTTCTCGGTTGTTGCGCTGTGTAGTCTGGTAGATGATTACCAACGTTTCAGAGGTCATACTGCCTCCGTCATCAGGGCGATGAGTATGAAGATTTCTGTCTTCTGGGTTGTTGCGCTGTGTAGTCTGGTCGATGTTAACCAACGTTTCAGAGGTCATACTGCCTCCATCATCAGGGCGATGAGTATGAAGATTTCTGTCTTCTGGGTTGTTGCGCCGTGTAGTCTGGTCGATGTTTACCAACGTTTCAGAGGTCATACTGCCTCCGTCATCAGAGTATGAAGATTTCTGTCTTCTCGGTTGTTGCGCTGTGTAGTCTGGTAGATGTTTACCGACGTTTCAGAGGTCATACTGCCTCCGTCATCAGAGTATGAAGATTTCTGTCTTCTCGGTTGTTGCGCTGTGTGAGTCTGGTCGATGTTAACCAACGTTTCAGAGGTCATACTGCCTCCGTCATCAGAGTATGAAGATTTCTGTCTTCTGGGTTGTTGCGCTGTGTAGTCTGGTAGATGTTTCCAACGTTTCAGAGGTCATACTGCCTCCATCATCAGGGCGATGAGTGTGAAGATTTCTGTCTTCTGGGTTGTTGCGCTGTGTAGTCTGGTCGATGTTAACCAACGTGTCAGAGGTCATAGTGCCTCCTTCATCAGGGCGATGAGTATGAAGATTTCTGTCTTCTGGGTTGTTGCGCTGTGTAGTCTGGTCGATGTTTACCAACATTTCAGAGGTCATACAGCCTCCGTCATCAGAGTATGAAGATTTCTGTCTTCTGGGTTGTTGCGCTGTGTAGTTTGGTCGATATTTACTAACGTTTCAGAGGTTATACTGCCTCCCTCATCACGGCGATTCATCGCCCTGGTGATGGAGGCAGAAATCTTCATACTCACCACTGTGAAAACCTCAAATCATACCGACTGTTAGCTTGCTGAACTCTGGAAAGACGCTAGAATTGTGGCTGTGCCTCTAGAAATATTCATATTTCCTGAGGATCAGGATTGCGTGTCTAATAAATTTAAATTCTCGAATAGGAATCTCTAGATAGTCAAAACTTGTTATAATCTGATTAAATATGTATTGGACACACTGAGGACTGGTGGGGAAACAAATCCGATATTCTACGTATTTTCTTATATTCCCCGGGAAAGTATCATTTCAGAATCTCCGATATGTTCCCCAGTTTATGCGAGTAAATACGATACCCAGTAGAATTTAAAACATGACAACCAGACCATTTTTCACAAATGGCTACAATACGGGTGGTTTCAGTCTTTATGCTTAATTCTTCAAAGTCCATTGGTAACTATTTACCGTCTTGAAAAATAATTTCTCAGCATTTTATATACAGGGATTATTTCCTCCAACAGAGTTAATCGGTTAGTCTTTACAATATTAAAATGTTTTGTTTCCTTTGCGGTACGAACTAAATTCTTGAATATTACCAGGTGAGCTTCGGTTACAAGAAAGAATTGAAGAGTCATACATCGTGTGCTTAGAATCAGAATGCCTGTGTACACGTTTTCCTTAAACGAGACCCGTCCCGTTTTATTATTCTTTAGTAAGAGTTGTGCCAGTAGCATAGTGCGTAGGAGTCTCTGTTGTACAATTTTCTCTTTTCATGCTCATTGGAAATTCCAGTCTCGAGTGGAGACAGCTTGACGCCATCCGTGGTACTCGCCCCATCCTCCCTGAATCTTTTTATACCAATGTTTCAGCTGTTACAGTGCCATGTGGTGGGAAGTACTGGTACACCACTTGGTAAAGAAATACATTCAGAGTGCAAGAGCGCCATCTTACTCCAAAGAAGATAGAAATAAAGAAGAAAGGAGATGAAATATAGTGAAGGTTTCGGTACAAGTGGTGGGAGATATGGAGACCCTACTGGGGCTGAATTCCAAGTAGTCTGTCGGTTGTAGCAGTATGAACCATCAATTTTATATAAGTTTCGTATTTTGTATGCACCTTACATGGATCGTAAATATAATGCGTTATTCCTTCTGTGTGGAACATCTAATAACAATGTATATTATGAAAATTTCGCTTTTACAAGATGTTTCCCTTTATGAATAAACGATCACTATTATATAATAAATATGTAAACGTTTTACATATCTACACGAACTCCTACTGATTGTTGTTGATACAGTTGATATACTGCGTTCCTTTAGTCTTAATACGGACAGGCGAGTTAGCTTAGCGTGTAGCTGACACACATTTCCGACGTCAAGATTTTCCGCGTTACCTTTTACTGAATGACAGAACCATCCTCAATATTGGTGACTACAGCCTTCATACAATTCCTTAACCTAACATTCATATCCACTTTTACATCTCAATACGCTACGCAACCAAAGTGACTGAAATAGGATAGTTGTGAAATCTAATTAACATAGCGAAGTGCGTTAGCTAGTTAGTTAATAATTTAATTTCAGTGTAGTCGTAGAAGAGTCAGTGATGTGTTCTTTTTAAATGTTGAAGAGAGTGAAATACCTAAGTTCCATGCAACAGAGTGTGTTAGAAAATTAACTAGATTTGTTTATATACGAGGTGCGATCGGAAGGTTTCAAGACTGCGCGTATAAAAACCCGTACACTTATCTCAGGTATTAAATTCATCCATCACCCTCGAAGTAGTTCCCCTGGGAGAGAACACAACGATCCCAGCGCCGCTGCCAAGCCTGGAAGCATCCCTGGAAATCTTTCTTTGTCAGCCTGTCAAGCACCATCTGCGATTCTGCCTGAATCTCTTCTATCGTCTCAAATCTCCTTCCCTTCAGCTGAATTTTCATCTTTGGGAAGAGGAAGAAGTCACACGGCGAATAATGAGGGTGCGGGATGACGGCCATGGTGTTTGAGGCCAAAAACTGCCGAACTTTGAGGGCGGTGTGCGCTGGCGCGTTGTCATGATGCGTCGCATGTGGAGTTCTTCCTTTAGAATCAGCTGACAGGTCCCACAGCCTGTCCCAACAATGTCGCACAAGTCGTTGATGGTACGACGTCGATCTTCGTGAATGGCCTGCCGAATCTTCGTAACATTTCCGGGCGTTGTGCTCGAAGATGGTCGTCCAGAACGCTCGTCATCATCGACAGAGGTTCGGCCATTTTTAAAACGTGAATGCCACACAAAAGTTTGTGCACGACCCATTGCAGACTCCCCAAATGCTTGCTTTAGCATTTCATAGGTTTCCGTAGCCGTTTTGGCGAGTCTTTGGCAAGAGATTCAGGCAGAATCGCAGATGGTGCTTGACAGGCTGACAAAGAAAGATTTCCAGGGATGCTTCCAGGCTTGGCAGCTGCGCTGGGATCGTTGTGTTCTCTCCCAGGGGAACTACTTCGAGGGTGATGGATGAATTTAATACCTGAGATAAGTGTACGGGTTTTTATACGCGCAGTCCTGAAACTTTCCGATCGCACCTCGTATTTGCATCATCATTGCTGACGGTGTAGTGTGTCGAATGTAACGTTTAATAAAACGCAGATTATTTTTCAAAGTCCTAATTGAAAAACTGATATTCTCAAAGCTTCACTATTTCTATAGTCCCTTGCCACTTTCAGAATTTTGTTCCCTAAAATCCGACACATTTTATTGGAACACGTAAGGCTAACAAAGATGTCTTAACTGACATATCTTAAAGTACTGATCCACATGGAAATTACCTCCATGAAGTACAGTCCTTAAGTCATTCAGGTACATACATTTCCCGCTCTTTGTGGAACCCAAAGATTCAATGCCTTCTTGAGATTTGGATTTTTCGTGGCGATAAGGATTGTGATGCGTTTCTGGGTTTTGGGGCCCTGTAGAAACGTCCGTAAAAACCAGTGTTATGAAGAAATATTTGTCTCCATCTCCATGGCTTATTCTAGATTTTTAAACTGTACAGACTTGTCGGTAGATACCAGCGTTTCGACGAAATATACTGCCACCACCTTTAGGGTTTATTTTCTGAATCTCGGCTCCGTGCAGACTCGTCCACAGATGCCAATGTTTCTTGGAAACAGATTGTCTCCAACTCCAGATCTGAATATGGAAATAGCAGGCATGTACCAACGATTCTGCAAGGAACTGCCAGCTCTTTCCTATGACGAGGCAGTTGGTTCCAGTTCAAACACTGATTTTAAGGTGTATTTTAACAAACCGTCTACTTCTCCGCCAACCGTGTGGCAGTCTCGCTTAAAGTATTACAACAAAAATGTTGTATCCAAGTCTCATATCACCATACGTATGGAGAAGGCCTACTGAACGTTAAACTCGTTGCGATTAATCCGATATTCTTGATCCGTTATGCTTATATTGTTTATGCCACGTATGTATTATTATCATCTTGATCATCGTTATCATCACTGTTCTTATCAAACATAATTTCCCTCCATATGTCGGCTTAGTTGTTAGAAAGTTGCAACTAGCTGTAGTATCCATCACCAGACTCCACGCTTCTAGGTCACAGGAAAATTGTACAAAGTTAAGTATTAACAGCGGAGCCCAGACTGAATAAAATAGCTCAGAACTCACAGCGTAGCAGGGCTAACAACATTTACTGTTGACTTCGAGTAGCGCGGTAAAGGGAGTGAAGACCTTGTGTGGCCTTGAATCAAGCAATTTCGTGACAGCTACTATAGTTCACTTTAGAGTCTAACAGAAATCGGACAAAAATTAACTCGAAACTCAGAAACACGTGACAAGCTTACACTCAGTATTCTGTGCACGAATGCAAAGTACGATATTTAGTTGTAAAACCGGTCCAGAATTTCTAGCGGTTAGAATGCTGGCCTTGTAATCCTGGGGTCTCGGGTTCGATTCCCGGCGGTGCCCGAATTTATAACTTGTGTTGGGCAAGGCCGTGGTCTAGGCAACACGGAGTTTTCCTCCGGGGGCTTCCCCGGTTTCTCCGTGGCATCCCAACAATTACTCCATTCACACACAGAAGAAGGCAATGGCAAACCACTTCTGGATCATCTGCCAAGAACGTATATGAACAGGTCCCAGTCCGAGAAAAGGATGGAAGGATCCTGTTCATATGCACCTGTCGGCAGACAGAACACTAAATAATAAATAGTCCATAACCACTCCAATGAAAGTAATCTGTGTACATCAAATCTATATAAACCATATTTTTTCCTTTATTTTGTGGTGTTCTCCTTTTTTTATTTAAACAGGAGTAAAGGGAGTGTTCTTTTCGAGCGGCTTTCAGTGGCTCCACGTTTTGATAAAATGGCGGTGTTATCATCACCCATATGTTATTGCGGTCACACAGACATTTCATTGCTTTGAAACGCCTGCGTCTGCTCTGCCAATGAAACACATATCTTCTGCTCATACACGTGGGAGAGAATTTAACGCATAACTCGTGTGTGTTCACTAATGTACAGAACGTATCAAGGAATATTACACAAGAACTGGTTGAACCAATTGCCTTTACAATTTTGTAATCCAAATGTCCTGGTTTAAAATCTCGGCCCTGTGGCCGAATATACTATAGTTTTCTTCAGGTTTTTAATGATTTTCCTCAGTCCCTCTACGAAAATTCTCTGATACTCAGTCAAATAGGCTAGAAAGGAGTCTTTCTAAGACCTCTCATGCTCACGAAAATAATCACCGAATGCTTCAAAGTCATATAATTTATACGGTTGATGCAGTAATATTTAATAGAGGCCTACGAATAAATGAAGCTAAACATGCAGTGGAGATGGGCTGGGCATGTAGCGCGCATGGATGGGACAAGAGGTGTGCACCGGGTACTGGTTGGGAAACCTGAGGGGAAGAGACCGTTGGGGAGACCTAGACGTAGATGGGAGGATAATGTCACGCGAGATCTATGGGAGAGAGGAGTTGAAAGAAACTGGATTTTGTTGGTCCAGGACAGGGTTCGGTGGAGGGCTTTGGTTAATTCGGTGATGAACATTCGGGTTTTCTAAGCCCTCTAGTAAGTTAGTTACTTAAACATGCAGTGGACTGATAGAAACATGAATGTAAAGTAGACTGAACTGCATTGTTTATTTCTTTGTATAAATAATAATTCCCCAGCAAAATATCGAAAGTTAACTTTAATCGAAATTTGGCATACGTCTTTATGCCTTTTGCTGTAAATCATTTCGGTTATTAATATTCCAGTGTACTTAAATTAGATCTTAAAAATTACTGTATCTGTTACAGAAAGGAGCGTTACTTAGGTGACTCATTAGTTTATTACGTGCTTAAGTTACACGGGCAAAATTCTTCAATTTCTATAGGACTCTACTCCTTACAATTTGTGAGGCTATTAATTATTTTTTGAGACCGTCCTTTAATATTTTTTCCCGGTATTGCTACACATAAAAACTTCTTTTGCCCTTGGCTTATGCTGAATGAAATTCAAACAACACCGAAATTATAACATACGTCAATTTCCTTGATTTTCTGTACTCGGGTCGCTAAATGATTAATTACATTATTCCGAGTTTCAGATCCTAATTTTATATTTAAAAATATAACAAACAGATAGACAGATTGGCACTTATAAGTTGTTATACACAGTTTGTTCCGCAGTTCGCTTCTTTGCATCGCAGTTGCACATTCATTGTTCAGAGGTAAGTTTATTTTTGGTGGCCTTGTATCTCCTCACTGATTAATGTTTCGTGCTAATACCATGCTAATAAATTCAGAAACTTTAAATATATCCCAGAGGTCTCACGCTTCCTTGTGTTTCGAAACAGCAGCTCACGATCTCTTACAGACTTACACGTATCACTCCAGACTTATGTCTGGGGACTTTGATATTGTACCGTGGCTTGGATAATGAGCTCTCAGTCAGAAGCCTTAGACGTGCTGCAAAGCTGATGCAGGGAGGTCAAAAAGTTCAGATTTCCTTTCACTACGCAGGCCTTTGTTAAGGCCCCATGTTATGATGTCCATCGGCCACGTCTGCCTTTGCCCGGTTATGTAGCACTTTTGTAGTTTTTCACAGTTAATTAATTAAATGTTGTGATACTGTAAAACACTGGTATTCAACCTTTTTTGTTCGCGTACCCCCAGATATAATTTCTCTTCAACTTCGTACCCCCAAATTTGTTGGTGTATAATTCAAGTTATACATAGTATATAATCTGCATCTAAAATCAATTAAATAAATTACATTACTGATTATTCAGTGTTTATCATAAAATAATACAATTTTTTTAAAAAAATTTCACGTACCCCCTAAAATGTCTTCGCGTACCCCCAGATATAATTTCTCTTCAACTTCGTACCCCCAAATTTGTTG
This sequence comes from Zootermopsis nevadensis, assembly GCF_977971745.1. Classification (NCBI taxonomy): domain Eukaryota; kingdom Metazoa; phylum Arthropoda; class Insecta; order Blattodea; family Termopsidae; genus Zootermopsis; species Zootermopsis nevadensis. The sequence goes on along the minus strand of NW_028259153.1, from coordinate 3,457,159 downwards.
GTGTATAATTCAAGTTATACATAGTATATAATCTACACCTAAAATAAATTAAATAAACTACATTACTGATTATTCAGTGTTTATCATTAAATAATTTTTTTTAAATTTCACGTACCCCCTAATATGTCTTCGCGTACCCCCAAATATAATTTCTCTTCCAACTTTGTACCCCCAAAGTTGTTTGTGTATAATTCAAGTTATACATAGTATATAATTTACATCTAAAATAAATTAAATAAATTACATTACTGATTATTCAGTGTTTATCATAAAATATATATATATTTTTTTAAATTTCACGTACCCCCAGATATAATTTCTCTTCCAACTTTGTACCCCCAAATTTGTTGGTGTATAATTCAAGTTATACATAGTATATAATCTACATCTAAAATAAATTAAATAAATTACATTACTGATTATTTAGTGTTTATCGTAAAATAATATTTTTTTAAAATTTCAAGTACCCCCTAAGATGTCTTCGCTTACCCCAGGGGGTACGCGTACCCCAGGTTGAACATCATTGCTGTAAAACATACGATGACCACTTACAAGTACACTTACAATGTCAATTTGTCTTATTTTATTCCGTATAAACCCTTCATATTAAATATTATATATAAATGACTCAATATAGATAACACTGTTCGATGTAGAATTGTATTTATTGAAAAGTAGACTGTGGTTGAAAGGGTATAAATCCTGGGGTATGTTATTAACTTCAAATACTATCTCATAACAGCACTCTGCATCCGTTGTTAAGTTACTTTCTGTACATTAAGATAAACTGTCGTCACCTCTGCTTCTGACACAAGCTCTGAAAACTTAATTTTCCCACGTTTGTCCCTTCAGCCCTTGTTTATAAATACATTGCTGCCGTGCATTTTAAACTTACGACATACCGCTCCCCCATTCCGTCTTGTCGATTTCTGCAAACCGCTGTCTGCATAATTACCACACGTCATTCAACTTAAATGTCACGTTGTATTGCTCGATCCGCTGTTTGACATCTTCCCATATGTACTCAATGGCTTTGTGATAGGGATAGTGTGTGGGCAAACGGAAAACCATAGTAAAACTTTAAGAACATATTTCTTCTGTCTTGGTTTATGAAGTTTTACGAGGTCATGTTGTTCAGTCATAAACATGTCACTGCTGAATGTGTTTTGTCTTTCTTTTCTTCCTTTCTTTCTTATTGTAGACGTAGGATAACTCTCGATAAGCACATTGCGATAAGAGGCGATACCAATCACGAAAATGCAGTTTTGTAGTAAACTGTGAAGTAGTTTTTCCCTGGGAAGTGTCATCAAACCACGCTGTGTCTGTAGTGTGAGAGCTATGGATGTTATGTATCGTCATTCTACACCAGTGGTATTCAACCTTTTTTGTTCGCGTACCCCCAGATATAATTTCTCTTCAACGTTGTACCCCCAAATTTGTTGGTGTATAATTCAAGTTATACATAGTATATATTCTACATCTAAAATAAATTAAATACATTACATTACTGATTATTCAGTGTTTATCATAAAATAATATATTTTTTAAAATTTCACGTACCCCTAAGATGTCTTCGCATACCCCCAGATATAATTTTTCTCCAATTTTGTACCCCCAAAGTTGTTGGTGTATAATTCAAGTTATATATAGTATATAATCTACATCTAAAATAAATTAAATAAATTACATTACTGATTATTTAGTGTTTATCATAAAATAATATTTTTTTTTAAAATTTCACGTACTCCCTAAGATGTCTTCGCGTACTGCAGGTTGAATACCACTGATCTACACCAGTGGTATTCAAACTTTTTTGTTCGCGTACCCCCAAATATAATTTCTCTTCAACTTTGTACCCCCCAAAATTGTTGGTGTATAATTCAAGTTATACATAGTATATAATCTACATCTAAAATAAATTAAATAAATTACATTACTGATTATTCAGTGTTTATCATAAAATAATATTTTTTTTAAAATTTCACGTACCCCTAAGATGTCTTCGCGTACCCCAGGTTGAATACGACTGTTCTACAGTATAGACCATTGGTATTCAACCTTTTTTGTTCGCGTACCCCCAGATATAATTTCTCTTCAACTTTGTACCCCCAAATTTGTTGGTGTATAATTCAAGTTATACATAGTATATAATCTACATCTAAAATTATTAAATAAATTACATTACTGATTATTCAGTGTTTATCATAAAATAATATTTTTTTTAAAATTTCACGTACCCCTAAGATGTCTTCGCGTACCCCAGGTTGAATACGACTGTTCTACAGTATAGACCATTGGTATTCAACCTTTTTTGTTCGCGTACCCCCAGATATAATTTCTCTTCAACTTTGTACCCCCAAATTTGTTGGTGTATAATTCAAGTTATACATAGTATATAATCTACATCTAAAATAAATTAAATAAATTACATTACTGATTATTCAGTGTTTATCATAAAATAATATTTTTTTTAAATTTCACGTACCCCCTAAGAAGTCTTTGCGTACCCCCGGGGGTACGCGTACCCCAGGTTTTACACCACTGCTCTACACAACAGCAAGACCGCCTCGGGGAAATCCTATAATTTCCCGCAAAAGCGACTCTTGTATTCCTAACACCTTGTTCTTTAATAAGAATAAACGTGATATGTCACTTTTTCTCCAACGAAATCCGAGTGCCTTGAATATCTTCAACAAACTGAATGAATGCCCTCTGTATCTAATAGTTTCCTACAACTCCATCTGCACAGTTTCAACTGTTGGTATCTTTTTTTCATGTATGTAGAATTCTGTTATTGTTTTACGCACAACAGATATATTATAAACGTCTAAATTTGTACATGGCTGATTTTTCCTTATTTTTAGTGTAATGTATGAAGAGATTGTCCTATGCTGCAAATTTAACATTTCCTTTTTAAAGTTTCTAGAGACTCCGATTGCCGATGCAACACGTTCGTACACCTTGTTCACTGAGACGATAAATTTGTGTTCATCCGCGTGTTTCTGCGTAGATTGCAGCATATTATTAACAATCTCCCTTGATTACGTTTTTAGCGGATTTTCGATGAAGTCCGAATTGAACGGGTTGCATTCTCACATCTCGCCACTGAGAGCATAAACACACTGTTCTACGCGCAGACGACTCTGCTCCAACTCGTGAATCACGTGGCGTAAGGCTCGCTGACAGTTTCCTGCGCCTCAACGCAGAGACTTCCTGAAAAATAGTATTTTTGCGAACACTGTAAGAACCTTTTAACTCCATAAAAGGCGGATAATATATTGACCAGCTTAGCGACTATCTGTTTCTCAAGAAAATCTCTGCTCCTTGGACTGGGTGAGATTTGTCTTCCTACGCCATTGAACTTAGAATAACCTTCAGGTACTCATTTTCTATACATTGTAGATGCCTGTTATAAATTATGCCAACAATTTATTTTCACGTCCTGGAAATAGTGTGGGCATTTCTTAGCAGAATTCATCTGATTTTTTTATTATATATTATTATATACGAGGTGCGATCGGAAAGTTTCAAGACTGTGTCAATAGAGGGCGAACCGGATGTAGTACGAGCTTCTGCCGCTAGGGGGTGCGGCCTACATTCATAGTGAATCAGGACGACCATCTTCGAGCACAACGCCCGAAAATGTTACGAAGATTCGGCAGGCCATTCACGAAGATCGACGTCGTACCATCAACGACTTGTTCGACATTGTTGGGATAGCCTATGGGACCTGTCAGCTGATTCTAAAGGAAGAACTTCACATGCGACGCATCCTGTCTGAGGACCAGAAGCAGAATCGACTTCTCGTTTGTCAGGAGCTCAAAGATCTTGCAAGAACCGACCCCAACTTCCTTTCTAAGCTCCGTGTGACTTCTTCCTCTTCCCAAAGATGAAAATTCAGCTAAAGGGAAGGAGATTTGAGACGATAGAAGAGATTCAGGCAGAATCGCAGATGGTGCTTGACAGGCTGACAAAGAAAGATTTCCAGGGATGTTTCCAGGCTTGGCAGCGGCGCTGGGATCGTTGTGTTCACTCCCAGGGGAACTACTTCGAGGGTGATGGATGAATTTAATACCTGAGATAAGTGTACGGGTTTTTATACGCGCAGTCTGGAAACGTTTCGATCGCACCTCGTATTATATTACTCCGGATTCAGAATTTGATGACGCCAGTTCTAAACGACATATTGATTCATTGCATTGTCAGTGGACGCTCATACGTTACTAGTTTATTTATTACTAATGTACTTGTTATTTGATATATTTTATCTATTACGTATGCATGGTGATTAGAGGTGCGTGGTTTTTAGCTTTGCTGGCGACTTCCTATCCCCTATCACCATTTTTCTCCATTAACCCGCGCTCTATCTGCCACTGCATCCCTCATTAATTCTGCCATCTAAAATCGATCCTCATCTCTCCTTCCTTTCTGGCTACAATCCACTTAAACCCTTTTCCGAACCGTCTGTTGTCTGCCAATATTTGGGAGAGTTTATACCATATTAATAACATCTTGTAAACTATATTATTCCATTAAATATAAAATTTGTATTTATTTTACATTTATACCAATCGTCTCCACAAATATATTCCCACTGTCAAAAACTCATACGAGGCGGCATAGCTCATTTAGTGCATTGTTTGACTACCACGGTACGAACCCCGGCGTCTATACCCTGAGGTGGCACCCAGCCTGATGTCCAATGAGTACCAGGGTCCTTTCCCGGGGGTAGATCGAGGTCGGGGGTGTGAAGCTGATTACTCACCCCAATATAGTTCCGAGTTCAAGAATGAGTATCAGCTGAATCTCCTCGTCTCCAAGACGTGTAATTGGACGGATTATTTTTAGCACAAATTTTCCATTTGTTTTATATTTAAGTCACACTTACGAACCATAGAATAATATAAGCTTTATTATAGATTTGTAAATATTTTGTTTATTTTTCCTTGTAACTATTTTATTCCATAATACCGCATATTTTCCCATCTGCTTTTATAAATAAACCACAATATTAAATTTTAAAATATAGGCTATTTATTAAATTTCGCGTAAACAACTAATCTAACCTAATTTCACATTATAATTTTTTTAAGCGCACATGTAAACATCAGTCACAAAGCTATAAATTTATCTCAATATCTCGATTGAATTTTATATTGAGCGAAATATTTTGCCCCAAATCCGGTAAAATTAGTCTACAAATGTCATGATATAGATTAAAGTCACGTGGACCATTGATTTCCGACCATCCAGTAGCTGATTCAGTCTCTGGAGGTAATTCAATATGCTCTTCTAAACAGAAGATTATACAGTGGTTGTTTCAGACTTTTACTAACGACCATACACAGTGATACAAGCCTATTGTTTACACTTTCCGTCGTGCTTTTATAAAGGTAATTTTATTTCCAAAAAGAATAATTAAGAATTAAATATACATCATCCCCAACGAACTTCACAACTTCATTTTTCAACCGTGTCACTCAATTGTGTGTGTATGTGTGCTTTTTCTGTTTGAAGGGGTTGTGAGGTGGTTACAAACGCGCGTTCACTTTAATTTAGCGTATTTTTAGAGAATGCTGGGAGTGGCTATGTGGCTTGTTTGTAAGCACGGGGATGTATTGCTACAAGGCTCACGAATGAAGGGTTATATTGGAGTCGACAGACACAAAGTTATATGTAATTACATATCGTTACGATGCAGCACTCTTATTGCTTAAGCCAGCGTTACTAAAAATGTGCAGAGAAACAGCAGTAGTAATTCTCTTTATATTAGAGGCATTTTTATTTAATGTTTCTTCACTAAATTGTGAATTTCACGTAACAAAATCAAATTCATATGTATAAATAAGTAACGGTATTTCATGATCATACATGCCTATTCATAACACCAGGAGTGAAGCTTATCTAGACCAAATAGTATTTAAATATTCTTTCTACCGAAAGGAAAACATAAAGCTTATCCGATATAAAATACATTGGTTAATACAGTTTAAGGGATTAATCGCGCTATATTCTGATAATTATACAAAACATATAATTACAGTTTAAGAAAGCTATGATAATAATTCATTATTGTTGCTACGTAAATCCTTTATTTTTATATAATTTATTCTCTTTACAGACGGATAATAAAGATCCTGAATTATTAATCATAAAATTGTCTGCACAAAAATTTGTTGTGTATTACTTCCAAAAATTATTTTTCTACTAAATTTTTAGACTTTATGCGGAAAACTACAGGTAGGTAAGTATATGTAGGACTCGGTTTGCGCCGCTTCAGTTTACGCCTCTCATAAATCACGATTGGAGTCGGTGATGAGTCATGACCCTGCCCGACTTCTTAGACGCAGATGGTCCCGACAATGTAATAAAACTATAATACTAAATAATAAACTACGGTCTACAATTTAATTAATTAAACAAAAAATTAGAAGTTGGTGACATAAATGAGGGCCTTGAGAGTCATGGTAAAGAGCTTTCAACGGAAGATTAGGAGAGCTAGCTGAACAACACACAGAGGAAAGTGAACTGACTATTCAATGCCGGTTAGGACATTAACAGTGAAATCAATGCAAGAGGCTACTGCTCTTATTAATAAGGGATATGAGATCTTCTGTAGCAAAACCCCAACTGGGAGCTCGGCTCAACCGTTAAGAGAGGAATTGTTACAGTTCTACAGCCATACAATTTAACTTATTATTATAAAAGAATAAAACCAAACAGACGTCTATTCTATCGTTTTTAAAGCAGTAAATTTTCTTTATTTTTCTTAAACAATGTACAATTTTCAATATATACTTGTTCAATTTTATCAGTCTAATCACAATAAAATATTTTTATTAAATATTAAAATATTATTACAATTAACATTTAAATATTTAAAATATATTAAAATATATTAAAATGATGATAGAGAGCATCATTTTAATATATTTTAAATATTTAAATGTTAATTGTAATAATATCTTAATATTTTAATATTTAATAATAATATTTTATTATGATTAGACTGATAAAATTGAACAAGTATATATTCAACACAATATGATGCAACATTATCATCTCAATTTTCAATATCTAAATTTCATAAAATAAAACATTTTAAAAATATTTTGTGTTGATTACTGAAAAACTTGGAACGGAACCTAATGTATTTACATATGTTCCCATTATATTTTTGCTTCAATTTACGCCGTTTTATTTTACGCTGGAAATCTCAGGAACCTAACCCCGACGTAAACCGAGTCCTGCCTGCACTGAATATTCTGTTCCATTCCATAAACTGAAACAGTTTGTTATATAATTATATGCACGTTTATAAAATTATACATGGTATTTCATATATGAAACGTACCTACGTTGAGGAATGGCATTTAAATTAAGTGTGCGACTGATGTTAACGAAATTTAGTTCCGTATGAATAACTTTATTTGCAAAATTGAACAAGTATTAATGTTCAAACAAGATTATGTGAGGAGTTCAAAATAACTTCGCAGAGTTCTGTACTAAGACAGTTCTTGTACACATAAATATAAATGTTGAGAACATTACTACAAACATTTCTGAGAACGATGTTATAACAAATGTTAAAAAGGCAAAGTCATGTACAACGCGCCATGTAGGCGCAAAGGGGAGGTGATGTATAGCTCCTAATCATTCTCAACCTCGACAAAGGATGGGGTAGAGTTGTTAGTGTCACGCTCTGGCTGCGCTCTAACCCCGGGTTAGAACACCCGTCATCACTTGGACAGGATGCTAGGTGAGCCCCAGATCTGGTCTGAACGCAGAAGCTGGAAGAACATCCTCTGTCTTTATCGGGGATCGAACCCCTATCGTCCAGCTCATAGTCAGTTATTACACTGAATAACTTAACCGGTTCTTCTTTATAACAAATGCTACAGACATGAACTTTCTAACCCAAAACCAAAAATTAAAAAAACATTTAGATTGTTTTAATCTGCATTATTAAATTCTTGGAAATTGTCATTAGTCTGGTATTTCTACGAACATGACGATTAGAAAATTGGACATGTCTCCGCCCTCACGTCACACGCACCATCGTCAGAACCCTTTAAAATTGACTTATATTGTTTATTAGTAAATCTGTTACAGACATTTTTTTTTCTAAAATTTTACTACAAACCGTGTAACGTTTTCTTAACAACACTGTTAACATTGTAAGACTTGAGGTTCTCACAGCGGTGAGTATGAAGATTTCTGTCTTCTGGGTTAGTGCACTGTGTAGTCTGGTCGATGTTAACCAACGTTTCAGAGGTCATACTGCCTCCGTCATCAGGGCGATATTCATCGCCCTGATGACGGAGGCAGTATGACCTCTGAAACGTTGGTTAACATCGACCAGACTACACAGCGCAATAACCCAGAAGACAGAAATCCACTGTTAACATTGTTTTTAACGACAGCATTTAGTATTGGACTGGGCTTTAAACACACTCATTGGCTGCAGGGAATAGACAGGTATTTCTCCAGCCATTTGAAATTGTACATTTATGAACAACCATCAGCGTAGATTACAAAGAGTTTCTTGTAATTTCTGAAAAGCCTGGATGAAAGCAGGCTCTGCTAGAGACGCTATTGGTGACTTTTAAGCGTCCGGAACTTTGCACACAAATATAGCTCAAATGTTATGTAGTGTTTACTGTGAGGACAAACTTCCAGGATGTGAAGCATCATCCAACAACATTGCACATATTACAATGACATTTATCAAAAATAAACACATCGGTCAGTCTAGCACTGAAGTTGCTACAGATATTGAGTGCAACTCTGAGATTGGCTGAAGACATTTACATGATAGAAAATTCTGTTTCTTCATCCAATAAAATAGTGTAGTTGCGTCATATTGTGATTTATTGAATTAAAATTAAATTATTTGGTACTCCGTCAAATCACAATGTATTTAAAATAAGATAATTAAAATAATTAAAATATCATTCTTTGTTGCATATCGAATAATCATTCATCGATTCTGACCGAGTTTTAAACCCCGAGGAAAGAAAGATGTGTACACAATATTTTAAACCCCAAGCAGCCTAATGGTAACATCATATCCCACTTGCTCTAATTTAATAAGACTGTACTTTTTATTTATGTTTCATGTGATTGTCAGTATAAATGGCGATTATTTTCTTAAACAGCGTTAACCAGTTTATCTTTGTAATGGTGAAATGTCGATATGGAACAAAGAATGATATTTTAATTATTTTAATTATCTTATTTTAAATACATTGTGATTTGACGGAATACCAAATAATTTAATTTTAATTCATCCAATAAAATTACTGAAGATCTGTATTTAGTTCTGGCAATTAAAAGTGGTCTAGAGTTGTGGAAGATACAAGTGAATGGAAAAGAAGTAAAACCATAAAAATAATCTCCGCCTCAAAGTAGCAATGTAGAAATGATTTTGGTGTCGGAGAACATAGAGCAGGAAGTTAACTGTCAGTGTCTCTTGCATTTGTCCTGAATGAAAAGTCAACTGTTATAATAAAAATAAGTGAGAAAATGGGTTCAATATCGTCTGATAAGTTCTGTGTGATTTAAAGAAAATTGCTTTGAATTTGAAAGTTGTTTTTGCATAGACTGTAAAGAATTGTTTGTTTAGTGCGCTTAAATGGAATTCCACGTTGAATCGTTCCTCATTGAAGGATTGTGGAAGGATACTTAAACTCCCGTCGTATTATACAAAAACATCTGTTTACATATGTCAGTTACAAAACATTACTCACATTTTAGGTAGTAGTGCGAATATAACCTTAAGAATTCTGAAAATGTAGGTATTGGCAAGGTTTTGCTTAAAGATTTATTGCACCTAATTGGTATCCAAATTTATATATATTTAATTCATGAACTAAGATAATAAAAGTTGTTTAGAATACCTCTGTTCTATAACTACGTGCCTATTGTCAATCTAAACTTGTTTTCAAAAGTATTTGAATTTGTCATGCTTGTACGTATTTCCCATTATTTTAAGATCAGGCTAAATTCTCATCAGCATGACTTTAATAAATCTAAGTCAAATATCTGGTGACTTACCTTAACACTTTTACTAACATTACGTGTTTCCAAGAACAGTGTGATTATATTAATTTGAATCGATTTAGCACTTTTAAATTGGTTCAGAATTCCTTGCGTTTAGATAAACTTAGAACATACGGCTTGCCCTCTGGTTATGTTAATTAATTCTGCAGTGTCCTAATATGCAGTACTACGTTTGCTATACCGTTCCTCAGGATTCTGTGTCGGCAACATTTTTGTTCGTTGAAGATTGCTGTCATCTGGGTTGTTGCGCCGTGTAGTAATAGCGATGATAGAGGCAGCAAGGACCTCTGAAACGAAGATAAAATTCTATCAGACTACACGGCGCAACAACCCAGAAGACAGCAATCTTCAGACTCACGGCCGAGGAAACCTCAAATCCTACTTTTGTTCGTTGTTTATATGAACGACGTATACAGTAAAATTACGCATCGTAATTTAATTATCTTCGATGATGATATTAAAATCATTCGACGCATTACCTCTACTGATGACTGCGTCCTTCTACAGTCAGATATAAAGTCTGCCCAAAATTAATTCACTACAAATTTTATTAAGATTAATTATAACAAAACAAAAGGCATTTCTCTGTCAACAAATATCGACACATTGACTTTCCATTACGTCATCATTAACAGATATTCTGTGGATAAATTCCATTAAAGACCTCGGTGTCTTCCTTCAATATTTTGATTGCCTGTTCTCTCACACAACAAAATTCTTAGGCTTAATGCGGATTATTACATTTCCGTCTTCTACTTTAGATAGCCTTGTGATGCCCTACAGTAGCCTAGTTGTATCAAAATAAAAACTTTTTTTGCTTAGAAATCTTTTACCAACACTGACTCCAACAAATATTAAAGTATCCAGAAAAGTTTAATAACCTGTTTTATAACACAGTTTTTAAAAATAATAATGCATATAATTACAACTAAGTTTTGGGCAATTTAAAAATTTAACACATTACATGAGAGATGGAGTTACTTTGATGTTTTATTCATAAAGAACGTATGCAATAACTTTATTAACTACCATTCGCTATTGGAAAGTGTTGGTATCAGAGTTTCAAAGAAAAATTTAAGTCACTTTAATACTTTCTACACTTTGTTTTCACACGCCTTAGATGCCAATGAGATTTGTAACAGACTAACGTTAAAAAGATGTCAGTAGCGCCTTGTAGTCTGCTAGAAATTTACCAACGTTTAATAATTAATAAATAATTTATTTTATTACTATCAGCATCGTCATTAACTGTGTTATTCAACGATGAATTATAACGACATAAATTTCACTTTAAATGGAAATAGTCGAATACAATACATCGGAACGCAATTAAATAATTGATACAGATAAAGTAATAACTTATCCGTTAAATAAACATTTAATTTATTTTCAGGTACAAATTTTTTATTTCTTCAGGACAAATATACTTATAAATATATGTGTATTTTAATTATATTTTAAAGACAGTGCGGTGGGATTTAATATTTCATAAGTATGAGATAGTATAGTTACGTCATATTGTGATGTAAAATAAAATAATTATTATATTTGTTACAATTATTTATAGTTTTTACAATTTTATAATTTTATCATCTTTCTACGTATATTTTATGGAAGTTGTGTCTAGATATTATTAATATAACATTATTGTTGAGGTGGTGTTATTGATGTTTATATCAGTCTGTGAAGTAAAAGATTCGAAAACATTAATGAAATATGATTGAATATAGAAAACAAAATGAACTAAAATAATAAATAATAGCAATTTTAGTTTATTTGGTTTTCTATATTCAATCATATTTCATTAATGTTTTCGAATCTTTTACTTCACAGACTGATATAAACATCAATAACACCACCTCAACAATAATGTTATATTAATAATATCTAGACACAACTTCCATAAAATATACGTAGAAAGATGATAAAATTATAAAATTGTAAAAACTATAAATAATTGTAATTTGAGTTTTAAAAGTTTATAATTTACACCTGATGACGGTTTGATAAACCGAAACATGTTGTGAATGTTCCGATGTAAATCGAATGCTCGATATGGAACATAAGATGATATTTTAATCATTTTAATTATCTTATCTTACTATTTTATTGTGATTTGACGGTAAACAAATATAATAATTATTTCATAAGTAATTAAAATATTTTTTGTTACGTGAAAAATTACTTTATCTGTGCATCAGTAATTGCCGATGTTTTCTAATTTGGTTTCCAGCTCTTTACACTGAACTGTCATCCGTATTTTGATGCTGTCATTTTAAGCTTAAATTTCCTACTTATTAATGTGTTTATGACAAAATAAAAAGACGATCGTTAATTAATACCCATATTAATTGAAAATCCATTTGCGTTATTATTAATGTATGTCATTAGAACTGATATTCAGTTTAATAATGCGTCAAACACACCACAAATTCATTTGGGCTAATGCGAATTTGGGAATCAGTTTATATATCAGCGACTCGAAATTAAATTTTCTGTGTAGTAGCTTTAAATTGAATATATACGAGTTTATGCCCACTTCTGTAACTGAATTTCTTAAACCGCACTCAATAAACATATTTCTCTATTTCGGTGAAACTTTAAATTAAAACAATAACAACACGGAATGAGACGATTAACATGTTTGAGTATTCTTGGTATTCTGAAAGTTACTTTTCACACACTCTGTCCAATAATAACATGTTTCGAACCAATGTGGCCATCGCCAGGTTAAATTCTCTGCTTCTCTGTCACTTTACTAAGGATCTGCTCCCTGATAAAACGTTTTTAGTACAGTTAAGTCCGTTAAATGTTAAAATGTCAAAATGGTTGTCAGAAGTGTTTTTAAACTGGTTTTAGCTCAGCTTCGTGAGTCCCGGTGTGTTTTCTCTGTAAACAGAACATTGATTTTACTTAGCTGTGATGTCGTAAGCATATATGCGTACTAGTCGAGTATTACGAGGTGCGATCGAAAGGTTTCAAGACTGCGCGTATAAAAACCCGTACACTTATCTGAGGTATTAAATTCATCCATCACCCTCGAAGTAGTTCCCCTGAGAGTGAACACAACGATCAAAGCGCCGCTGCCAAGCCTGGAAGCATCCCTGGAAATCTTTCTTTGTCAGCCTGTCAAGCACCATCTGCGATTCTGCCTGAATCTCTTCTATCGTCTCAAATCTCCTTCCCTTTAGCTGAATTTTCATCTTTGGGAAGAGGAACAAGTCACACGGAGCTTAGAAAGGAAGTTGGGGTCGGTTCTTGCAAGATCTTTGAGCTCCTGACAAACGAGAAGTCGATTCTGCTTCTGGTCCTCAGACGGGATGCGTCGCATGTGGAGTTCTTCCTTTAGAATCAGCTGACAGGTCCCATAGCCTATCCCAACAATGTCGCACAAGTCGTTGATGGTACGACGTCGATCTTCGTAACATTTTCGGGCGTTGTACTCGAAGATGGTCGTCCAGAACGCTCGTCATCATCGACAGAGTTTCGGCCATTTTTAAAATGTGAATGCCACACAAAAGTTTGTGCACGACCCATTGCGGACTCCCCAAATGCTTGCTTTAGCATTTCATAGGTTTCCGTAGCCGTTTTGGCGAGTCTTTGGCAAAATTTGATGCACGCGCCATTCCGAAATCGCAGGAGGGTCGGTGTAATGCACTACCAAAACGCCCGTAACTAAGAAACAAATGCTAATTCGATAATGCCGGCTGGCACACTGATTCACTATGAATGGAGGCCGCACTCCCTAGCAGCAGAAGCTCGTACTACATCCGGTTCGCCCTATATTGACACAGTCTGGAAACTTTCAGATCGCACCTCGTACGTTACATGAAGTGTATGTGTGTGGTGCTTCTTTGAAGAATGATGTGGTTTATGGCGTGTCTCTTTGTGTGTGTCCAATACCTAATGTTGTGAGTAACCTGTGTCAGGTCTGTTATTTCGTAAGGAATATGTAAGTTACTTTGCTTCGACATAGCTAACTAACTAACTAATTAACTAACTAGATGGCTTACCGAATCCGAAGCTTCGACATAGAGAAAATGAAAATTGTACAAGCACTTTTGTCATCACTATTAGACAATAGTTGCTAAATGCTCGTTGAAATCAACGATAATATAAAATTTTTAAACAAATTTGTTATTTTTAATTTATAATTTCGCACATTTTATAAAGACGGTATATTATATATATTTAGGATCTTGTATCTGATATTACAAATGAAAGGATATACATTTTGCTTTTTATGACAAGATAAAACCTAACTCGGTTTCGTTCAGTTTAATCTATAATTCTCTGTTTACAATGTAGGCCTAATTTTCTCTCACTCATATGTTTTAGGAACCATTGAAAGATATTATAAAATATGGAATAGACTGTTAGAAATAACTAATGTGGTCCTTAACCCGTACTCTCACATTTATTTTCACTCCGACATGTCGGTAAATATGACATTAAGTAACTCTTAAGATTCTTATTTTTAAGCATCTAATACCAAATTTAATTACGATGCTCACCAAAAATACAATCTCTAAAACTAAGCTTATCGTCATATATTCGTAATTCACGTTGATGTATTCGAAATTCCTAGGTTCCATATTGAAATATAACAACTGTTGGTTATTACTGTGCCAGATCAAAGCAATGTTAGCCTAATTGGTAGACAGAACTCTGTCGAACCGAATGTCGATAGCTAAAAATATAAAAAACATAAAGGAAATGAGGATAGTTTACGTGAGAATTTTCGTACAGAAAAAATTTGGAGACTTCCAGAAGAAATCAACTTCCCTGAAAACAGTAGCGCGATATCATGATATTTTATTCCCAGCACACAAATTCACTTTCGATTCCTTTCTTTTCAGGAGGTAAGTTGAAGACATTAATATCGTGGCAATCACCTGATGACAACCCCGCCTCCAGGAACAGGGAAAGTCAGTCCATCTCATTTTATTCTTCAGAGGATTAATGTGGTAAGTTTCAAGATTAAACACTGCCGACTGGTTAGCTTGGGGAGATGACGTCAGACATTCTAGGTATTATTGTTGTTCATAAGATGATATAGTTGCGTCATATTGTGAAATTTAATTAATTATTCGGTTTTTGTCCGTCTAATCACAATTCATATATAAATTTATAATTAAGATAATTAAAATATCATTTTATGTTCCTCATCGAACAATCGATTTACAATTGGAACATCTTTTTACAACATGTTTCGGTTTCTATATAAACCATCTTCAGGTGTAAAGGTTAAAATTATAAACTTAAAACTTAATTACAATTTCTGATATGAAACATTTTTGGTGATTTTCACTTCCAGATTCATTTTTATATTGGAGTGAATGTTTTGGAGTGAATGTTTTGGAGTGAATGTTTTGGAGTGAATGTCTTTTGATGTTCTACATCGGCCAAAGATGAGAGTGATACATCTTAATGTGTCTGGAAGCATTAACGTATCTGAACAGATGTGGCTCATTGAATTGTGATTAGACGGACAAAAACCGAATAATTGTTGTTGTCATTATTAATATTAATTCTGAGGATGAACTTGAATGTATCAGTGGGTGAAGTGATTGGTTACCGGCTGAACGACCGATGTACAGTACATAGCAGAATATTCATCTTCGCCACCGGTGCTGGGGTTCACTGAGATTCTAATACACCGAATACTGACGCCCCTTCATCAGGGCTAAAGTAGCCTGAACGAAAAACGAATCGTATCAAAGCTTCATTTAAAGCACATGGAGTAACGTAGCATTACATGTGTTCAAAGGCTCAGTTTACCTTCGATACATATTGCACTGTGATGTCAGCGAAAATAAATTAAAATGTTTGGAAATATCTGGAGAGTTATGGCAGGCCCAGGTATAATATGGAATATATTTATTAGCTACTTTTTGTTGTCTCTGCGTTAATATATTTCTACATAACAGTCATTTAATATTTTAATATTTTCCGTCAAATCATAATTTTTAATAAGATAATAAAATATAAAATATTTAAAATATCATTTCACGTTCCGCATCGAATGATCGATATATAAATTGGAACGTCTCTTACGACATGTTTCGGTTATATTTAACCGTCCTCAGGTACAAATTAGATTGGTAAATTTAAAACTCGAATTACAATCATTTACAATGTTATGCAGTTTATTGAAATGTTCTTATCAGATTACTCTTATATATTAGATTATATATTAGATGAACCATGCCATATAAAAAACAATACCTTCGGTCTAATATATAAGAGTAATCTGATAAGAACATTTCAATAAACTGCATAACATTGTAAAGGATTGTAATTCGAGTTTTAAATTTACCAATCTAATTTGTACCTGAGGACGGTTAAATATAACCGAAACATGTCGTAAGAGACGTTCCAATTTGTAAATCGATCATTCGATGCGGAACGTGAAATGATATTTTAAATATTATATATTTTATTATCTTATTAAAAATTGTGATTTGACGGAACATATTAAAATATTAACCTACTTCACAATATGACGCAAATATACTACCTTATAACAGTCATTATCGCAGATAATTATAGTCATTCCAAGTCAGTAGGCGGTTTCGCAATTCTGCGCAGAACCTTTTACATTCAGTTTGTCTGTCCGTCCGTCCTTCCATCTGTCCGTAAGTATGGAATACGTCGTCAAAGGATAAAATCTGTCTGAATTCAATTTAATATTGGAGAATGTTATGGAAATTTGTCAAACCATTTCAATTAAAAGTTCAAGGGCCACTTTACATAAAAGCTTAAATTTGTTTTCGGTCATTCTGCACGGATAGGTTTCAACAGAAGACCGCATCATATGAAATAGAAAGCTAAGGACATATTTAATTCAGTCTACACTGCGTTGACATTACATTTCCTTCATTTAATTTCGTTAATTTTTAGGCTAAAATACAGCTTTAAACATATGTTAAGAAAGTTTTATGTACTTTGCTTATAGTGTGTCTGAGGCGTGGGGCTCGTGCCGCTTGGTCGCTGGGACCGTGGGTTCGAATCCCTCTCAAGCCATGGATGTCTGTTCGCCTTTTTTCTGTGTTGTGTTGTCCTGTGTACAGGTAGAGGCCTCGCGACGGGCCGATCCCTCGTCTAAGGAGTCCTACCAAAATGTCTATAGATGAAGCTAACGAAAAGTTGGGACCCGCAGTGCTCAGGCACTTGAAGAACGGGTCGTTCCCAGTATCCCAGTGTAATATAATAGTAAACAAAGAAGCCTTAAGTTTATTAATTTCTTCATATATTGATTCTCATTTGTTGTCAGTATAATTAAGTAACAACTAGCACTGAATAGTTACATGTAATCTTATAATTCCATCTCCCAAACGCTCATCTTAAGTTACTGAGCTTTTGAACTTTGTCCATCGTCCGGTTCGCTCTTCCTAGCCGACCCAACTGAGTAAGCGCTCCCTTCCCTTCACCTGAGGACAAAAACAGTTCGACTTTTCGAAACGATGTGTTTTTTTTTTCAGAATATTAGAAAATCCCGAAAACCTAAGTAATGCAGATTTTAAGTTTGTCAGAACTATTTAGAATCGCCTATCATCTGGGTTGTTGCACCATGTACTTGCTGAAACGTCGGTAATTTTCTACCAGACTACATAGTGTTATAATCCAGAATAGAGCCGTTTTCTTGTCGCTGAATGTAACGTGTTACATTGTCATTTTAAGGAAAGTATAAAAGAGTTTAAAAAGAACAAAACACTGAACAAAATCCCTTTGCGATCCCCTAAACCAAATAATGTTCCCTGATATGAAAATATTGTTTCTGACACCCTGCTCTAGAAGGAATTGATGAAAGTGTGGAACGTGTTTTGGGATAGAGGTCCCAGTTTTCGAGTTACGTTCTCCCCACATCAGCGGTATATCATGTGAGTCTGAGCTGGGGGTCGAGGCTTTAGTGAATGTAAGCGACACTTCTGTTTCTCTAGCGAGGGGGGGGGAGGGGGGATGAGGAGGTTGAAACGTGATAACACTTTGTTCCATTTCAGAAACTTTTGTTACTACGCTCTTTTCCGCGTTTTCCGTGTGCCGGCCCTTACCTACACTACAAAAAACTCACATTGCTGTTGTAACTCTGAAAGAAAACTCAGCGGTTCTAAGTTTTGCAACAGAATGGGATTCAGTGATCACAAACCTTCCAACATCTGTTACACGTGCTACCTGTGATAAATCCAGAGTGCCTACAACTCTACGCTCGCTAATAACTCTCGACAATATTTATGTTTCTTAACGTCGAATCAGAGACAGTAAATTGAAAAGGATGCTAAAGGACACTGTAGTAATCAATTTTAAGGTATTATCCCGGCATTTGCCTGGAGGGACTGAAGAAAATCACTAAAAAACCCAAGTCAGGATAGCCCGTTTCCGGGTCGTGATTTTAATCCGGGACATCCCTAATATAAATCAGGGGTTTTAAACGTCTCGTGTGCCACATAAATGTGTTTCTGTAAAGGAAACGCTGGACTGTTCATAATTATCGTTTCATTCAGGTTACGAAACGATAAGACTTTGCATTTCTTTCTTGTACATTTATCAGGTTAATAAAGTACCACAAATCGCTTTATGCATTATACCGTATAGCCTGTTGTCTCTTTGTAATATGCACGCAAAAAGGGTTTTATAAAGATGGCTATCTTCTGCGTTTTTCCGCCCTGTAATCTACCAGACTACACGGAATAACAACGCAGAAGGGATCCATCTTTATACTCGCCGCATAAGTATACAACTTTCAGTTCGTTTGAGATTTCAGTTTCTACCCTGTAAGGTAATCAGAAAAGTTTGTCCTATCTTAGAAGACTATGTGGCGGAAATCTTTACCATGAAGGTAGTTTCTTGAGCACAGCAGCTACACTGTTAGACCAGAGGTTCTAAGGGTTGTGAAAATGTCCATTGTGGTCTTCTGGGTTGCGACGCCGTGTGGACTCTGGTGGTTAACAAAGCTTAAAGATGGGCACCCTACGTACGAGGTGCGATCGGAAAGTTTCCAGACTGCGCGTATAAAAACCCGTACACTTATCTCAGGTATTAAATTCATCCATCACCCTCGAAGTAGTTCCCCTGGGAGTGAACACAACCATCCCAGCGCCGCTGCCAAGCCTGGAAGCATCCCTGGAAATCTTTCTTTGTCAGCCTGTCAAGCACCATCTGCGATTCTGCCTGAATCTCTTCTATCGCCTCAAATCTCCTTCCCTTTAGCTGAATTTTCATCTTTGGGAAGAGGAAGAAGTCACACGGCGAATAAGGAGGGTGCGGGATGACGGCCATGGTGTTTGAGGCCAAAAACTGACGAACTTTGAGGGCGGTGTGCGCTGGTGCGTTGTTATGATGCGTCGCATGTGGAGTTCTTCCTTTAGAATCAGCTGACAGGTCCCATAGCCTATCCCAACAATGTCGCACAAGTCGTTGGTGGTACGACGTCGATCTTCGTGAATGGCCTGCCGAATCTTCGTAACATTTTCGGGCGTTTTGCTCGAAGATGATCGTCCAGAACGCTCGTCATCATCGACAGAGGTTCGGCCATTTTTAAAACGTGAATGCCACACAAAAGTTTGTGCACGACCCATTGCGGACTCCCCAAATGCTTGCTTTAGCATTTCATAGGTTTCCGTAGCCGTTTTGGCGAGTCTTTGGCAAGAGATTCAGACAGAATCGCAGATGGTGCTTGACAGGCTGACAAAGAATGATTTCCAGGGATGCTTCCAGGCTTGGCAGCGGCGCTGGGATCGTTGTGTTCACTCCCAGGGGAACTACTTCGAGGGTGATGGATGAATTTAATACCTGAGATAAGTGTACGGGTTTTTATACGCGCAGTCTTGAAACTTTCCGATCGCACCTCGTATGTTGCTACTAAACTTTCGCGCTATACCCAGCTGTAAATCCACGCGGCTTTACAACAAAGATAACGTAGTTCAATATTCCTCACGACACTGAAACAGAGCTATGTATGTATTCACTGGGTGTTTTTATGGCAAAGAAATCCTTGTTTGTTTGCGTTTTTAAATTAAAAATCAAGCTAGTTTATGATTTTAATAAGATTCTGAAAAGGCTACAGAATAATAAACAGTTTGACTTAAAAGATAGAAAGTAATAATTTAGTGCGTAGTAAAAAGTAATATGTTGGTTTGTGTCGGAAGTAATTAGTATTTACGTATGCCCTTGTTACCAAGGACCAAAGAATTTTAAACAGAAATATGTTAAAGGCAAAAGAATAAACACACATTCCTTAAAATAGAAGCTGTAATCATGTGTGCTTGTTACTTCAGACTATGTTATTGTTCGTCCAGAAAACATCGGAGTCCATGTTGGAGTAAAGTTATCAAGTTATTAAAGATATTAAGTCATGAGATGTGTTGATGGTTGCTGAAACCAACAATGTCTCTCCGATGGTATAAGGCTATTTATTTATTTAGTGTTCTGTCTGACGACAGGTCCATATGAACAGGATCCTTCCATCCTTTTCTCTTCTCGGACTGGGACCTGTTCATATACGTTCTTGGCAGATGATCCAGAAGTGGTTTGCCATTGCCTTCTTCTGTGTGTGAATGGAGAAACCGGGGAAGCCCCCGGAGGAAAACTCCGTGTTGCCTAGACCACGGCCTTGCCCAACACAAGTTATAAATTCGGGCACTGCCGGGAATCGAACCCGAGACCCCAGGATTACAAGGCCAGCGGTATAAGGCTACTAAGTATTAAACCTTGAAAATGGATAAGTGTTTTATTCAAGCGGTGACTGCATTACCCCATCCCACTTTTTACATATTTATCTTAGGTCTCCTTAAAAAATAGTTTATTCGCAAAATAATCATGTTTTGTTCTTAAATTCACAGGTAAAATAGCGTTGATTAATAGTATTATCGTGACTAATTCTTTTCATCTGTGTATAATTAACACATTTGTTTTTTTGATTTAGGTTTGTATACGTAGAGACTAAACTACGACATGGAACACTCAATTTAATATTTCTGGGTTTCGGATCTAAAATACAAAGCGGCTGGGTAAACAATTCAGTCCTTGGCTGAAATTGTTTATCGGGTCAAATTCTGATGCAGTTCTCGCATCTCCGGCGAACCTGCGTAAGGAGGGAACGTTCCAAAAGACTGGAGATAAACAAATGCAGACAGTAACGTTCTGCAGAACTGTTAACCTCCACGTTTTTTGTACTCGTTGATTGCTAAGTTTTAACGCAATTTTTCGTAGCTCCGTGATGCTCGAATTTGTCTGTTTTAAGTGAATGTTCATCGATGAGGTGATATTGTTGCGTCATATTGTGATGATTATAATTGTTTATTTTAACCGTCTAATCACAATAAAATATTTTATTAAATATTAAAATATTATTACTATAATTAACATTCAGATAGAAAGAGCATCATTTTAATATATTTTAATATATTTTAAATATTAAATGTTAATTACAGTAATAATATTTTAATATTTTAATATTTAATAACATATTTTATTGTGATTAGACGGTTAAAATAAACAATGTTCATCGATGTTGACAATGTTATTCAATATATTTTAATTGACGTCAGAAAATGGATTTGAGGGATTCCAGATGCTGCTGGGTGTTAATTTAAAGCGTGGGAACGATAAATGAAGGTGCAATAAGGGGAAAGAGTGTGGATAAGGCACAGATGAGAGAGAGGAAGAGATCTGGGAGCCGAGTCTCTTAACTTAATGAAGTTAGGGAGGCAGATTTATGACGTCAAGACTGTTCTTTTTCTTATAGCATCTGCCGTGCTTTTCCTCTACTTATTTTCCCTCTCCTTCCGAAAGTCTTTTGGTGCTTGCTCTGATGTTTAATTACCCGCCTACGCAACATCCACGCCTGGAATCTGCCTGTATCTCGAATTAAGTTCTTTCATGTCATGGCCCCACTGATAGGAAGTGAACGGTCCATGAAGGTAAAACAGGACCTCTTTTTCACTAATGAGAGCTGATGTTCAGACATGGTGACACCATCTCCTGTCCTATTACTCAGCCAGTGATTAAATCACTTAGCTTTCAACGGTCTATGCTTAAACCCTGTTAGTTAAGTTCCGTCCCATGTTTTCTGTTGTCGATTTAAAATTTTCATAAAATATGAGTAGTTCTTTAATGATTCAGAGTAGGTTATTAGTTTAACAATCACGGGTTATAACTTAACGGGAAATTACTTATATTACATTCTAATCCTGCTCTCACTTTCCATCTTCAATACAGCATCTTACTGTTCTATCCTTTGTCCTGAATTCCTTCTCATATTCCTTTATTTCTTCTGTCCTATCATCATCCATCTTCTTGTTCCTGCCTCTAATTTACCTATTTTACACTAGTGTTTGGTTCTCGCCTTCATACCACATTTATCTACCTTACATTTTAGCTTTCTCTCCCTGTAGTGATACAGACCTAGTAATCCAATATAAAACTTAAAAGGTTTTGAGGGAAAAAGTATCTCAGAACTTCGCTGTTGCACACAAAATATAAAAAAATATCATCCCGGCTACGTATTGCGTAAATTATTTTTTTTACCGATTAAATAAAATACCCTTTAAACGCAAGCAGTCACACCCATAAGAATTAAATTTGCCTTCATATACAACATATCCAAATTCTACAAAACGTTTTAAATTGTTAAGGTCTCACGTCTAAAATAAGATAGTGTAATTGCGTCATATTGTGAATATTATAACAATTATTTATTTTAATCCGTCTGATCACAATATTTAAAAATTTTCTTATAATTAAGATAATAAAATATCATTGATGTTTCATATCGATTGATCGATTTACATTTCGGAATGTTCCGAATTAAAATAAATAATTGTTACGGATTAAAATAAATAATTGTTACGTCTAAAATATATTTCCTTATAATTTTACCAACATTTTAAATTATATGTACATTATACGGAAGTCTATTAATGACTTAAAGACAATTCCAAATGTTAATAACGCTTGGAGCATATTGATAAGATGATAACATTAAGTAGATTTTTGGAGAAATAGGGTGTGAGGTTTTGAATTGGATTGAATTGAGTAATAATAGATTACAGTAGTGGACTGCTTCAATACGGCAAAAAAATATTTCTTTTCATAAGTATCAGTAAATTGATCCAAGTAAGACGCCCTCATAATGGAGTTTAATTTGGAAGTATATAAAGACAGTAGTGGAACGAGTTTATTAGAAATACGAGACGTGTGCCTTGTTTTCTATCTTAAGCCTTCGTCGGACTTTCTTCAAGTCTACATTTTCTTTAATTTTATTATCTCGGCTGCTGTATCGTATTTCTGCCGGTATGGCAGAGAACTGCCTAGTAATTCTCGAATACAACTTCCTCAACGTCGGTTTGGAGACACGGATTGTCGAAATCCCTCCACTCTTGAAATCTTATAAAATTGAATAAAAGACAAAGTTTTATGATGAAACTTCCGGTAAATTCAAAAGTTATATAAAAACTTTGTCAATGTCTTTCTTTGAAAGTGATTTTTATCTTTCCTGAAAGCCGATCTAGAAACTGTACCAATGCTTTGCGTTACACAGAGACATATATTGATAAAATGCAATTTCATTAATAAAGTGTTCTGTCTTGTATATAGCATTGAGAATAAACCCTTTACTTTGAGGCTTAGCAGTTATCGGTTAGTAAAATTATTCTTGGTCGAATCCGGGAGGAAATTAAGAGGAGACGAAGCCAGGGTAATGTTTGCTACAATTTAGTTTAGAAACATTTTCCTTCGTGTCTGCTATCCAAAAAACGTAAAGACTACAATGTAAACAAATCTTGAAATGTGTAGTCCATATCGGAATGAACTCATGTGTTTTTTTGAAAATTCAGAATTTTGAGTGATTCCTACCTGAAATAAACCAATACACCAAATCATGCATTACTGACGCAAAAGATATTACCAGTAAATGCAATGTACAGCCTGTGATACACATTGAAATGACTTTTGGCTCGTTCGTTTTGAAACAACATTTATTATTTAATAAAAATTTTCTTGGATATTATCCATCGTCTAGTAAATATAAAACGTAAAAAACGACGTTTCGGAGATGGGACTCTATCTCCGTCTTCAGGTTCCTACACAGTTGGGCCCACTAGATAGAGTTAAATTTTTATTCAATTGACTCTTCACCATCGTCAAGAAGTTTTAGATTTGATAAATATTTATTATTAAAATATAATCTTACCTTACATTGATTTACTTAAATTGATTTCTTAAATTTAGATATAAACTGTCTTTAATGAATGCCGCTATATTGTAGTATAAATCACATATAATTTGCGTTGTCTGTATAGTACGACTCTAATTTTTCATGGGGTCATGCGATCGAATAGATAAAGCTAGCGTACTGCATTGTGTTTCTGGATATTTGATGACTTTAAAATTATGTTTAAAAGGCCTTAACATTTGAGAAGTTATAAAATTTAACTTCGTAGCTTTCTCCTATATATTACTTTCAGATTCCAAGTTAACTGAAAGTATTGACTTAAATTATTCTTTAACACTCTCTTAACTCAGACGGGTTCTCGCCCACAAAATTATATTCTTATGTCAATCATTCTAATGGCATTATCGTCCCTTTTAATTCTCAATATTTTATTACGGCCTCTTATAATATCCAAATAAGTATCTCTGTTGTGACAGCTCACACATTTTATAATTTATAAGACGCTGCCAGCATTTTATCTACTTAATCACTTTGCATTTATTATAATTTCTGTACAGCATTTCATTTAATTTCATATTAATGAAGAGTGGTAAGTGTATACATTTATTGTCTAGATATGTTTCATTTTTAAACTTATATAATTTCAGTTATGACGTCAAAATATTGCCGATTGTACGTAATTATTTTGGTTAAAATAACTTTTTCAAAGGATCGATAACCATTGTCTGCAAAACACTGCCTGAGGAATTTTTAAATGAAAGCTTGCAATCCACTAAGTGATTAAACCTCAGAATGATACTGGGACAGATGCGGCGTCTTATTAATTGGACATTTTGGAAAACCGACACCTGCATTGCATTCCTTTGAGGTACCAGTATCGACCATTTGATTCACGAACCTGTCCCTAATTAATGAACTACATGGAGCAGAGTTCCCTTTTAGATGCTGAATGTTAAAAATTTAAAGTAGAGCTGTCACACTATATGCCATGTAGGCGCTTGGGGGGGAGAGTTGTAGCTCTCCTTCATTCTTGACCTCGGCACTAGATGGGGGTGAGTGGTCAACATCTCTCCCCGGCGAGCTTTACCCCCGGGAAACGACCCCGGTACCCATAGGCATACATAAACCAAAGTATGTAATATCCCTCATTTGCCATACTTCATTTTTAATAGTTATAGAACCATATTTTGAGTTACATATGATTTTTATTAACTTTATACGAAATTATTATTGTTTGAAATATTTACATGAGATATTTTTGTCTTTAAGATGAATATTCAGCTAAAGGGAAGGAGATTTGAGACGATAGAAGAGATTCAGGCAGAATTGCAGATGGTGCTTGACAGGCTGACAAAGAAAGATTTCCAGGGATGCTTCCAGGCTTGGCAGCGGCGCTGGGATCGGTGTGTTCACTCCCAGGGGAACTACTTCGAGGGTGATGGATGAATTTAATACCTGAAATAAGTGTACGGGTTTTTATACGCGCAGTCTTGAAACTTTCCGATCGCACCTCGTATACCACGTTATTTAATACGAGGTGCGATCGGAAAGTTTCCATCACCCTCGAAGTAGTTCCCCTGGGAGTGAACACAACGATCCCAGCGCCGCTGCCAAGCCTGGAAGCATCCCTGGAAATCTTTCTTTGTCAGCCTGTCAAGCACCATCTGCGATTCTGCCTGAATCTCTTCTATCGTCTCAAATCTCCTTCCCTTTAGCTGAATTTTCATCTTTGGAAAGAGGAAGAAGTCACACGAAGCTTAGAAAGGAAGTTGGGGTCGGTTCTTGCAAGATCTTTGAGCTCCTGACAAACGAGAAGTCAAGTCGATTCTGCTTCTGGTCCTCAGACAGGATGCGTCGCATGTGGAGTTCTTCCTTTAGAATCAGCTGACAGGTCCCATAGCCTATCCCAACAATGTCGCACAAGTCGTTGATGGTACGACGTCGATCTTCGTGAATGGCCTGCCGAATCTTCGAAACATTTTCGGGCGTTGTGCTCGAAGATGGTCGTCCAGAACGCTCGTCATCATCGACGGAGGTTCGGCCATTTTTAAAACGTGAATGCCACACAAAAGTTTGTGCACGACCCATTGCGGACTCCCCAAATGCTTGCTTTAGCATTTCATAGGTTTCCGTAGCCGTTTTGGCGAGTCTTTGGCAAAATTTTATGCACACGCCATTCCGAAATCGCAGGAGGGTCGGTGTAATGCACTACCAAAACGCCCGTAACTAAGAAACAAATGCTAATTCGATGATGCCGGCTGGCACACTGATTCACTATGAATGTAGGCCGCACCCCCTAGCGGCAGAAGCTCGTACTATATCCGGTTCGCCCTCTATTGACACAGTCTTGAAACTTTCCGATCGCACCTCGTACAGCTTGCTTCTTTATAATCTAAAAGTAAATATGAGGTATGAAGCTCAATTATGTTCCTTCGTTATTAAAATACAACATTTCTGTGCCAGAGCACGAATCATTTCTTTTAAGCCATTCTGAGTTTCAGATATAAAGTGTTGAGAATGTATTTTTCCTAATTTCTTGTTGCAAGTTCTTTGTATTAGTTCACAAATCTTGTTCATCTTTAATGTTTTTGTAACTATCGTCTTCAAATTGAGAATATGTTTTACATTTTAACTTTCATCTGGGATTCTACAAGTGACATAATACACTTCTTCCTTTGGTATTTATTGTTACAGTTCTGAATCTGTGTTATTTTCTACAAGAGCTTTACAAATCTTCTGTTAAAACTTTTAACTTAAACGTTATTTGATAACAATTTATAAACATCATATAATACCAAATCTAAAACTTCTTGACGATGGTGAAGAGTCAATTGAATAAAATTTTTGGATATTATCCATCGTCTAGTAAATATAAAACGTAAAACGACGTTTCGGAGATTGAGTCCCACCTCCGAAACGTCGTTTTACGTTATATATTTACTAGACGATGGATAATATCCAAAAATTTTATTCTAATTGATCATATAATACCATTCTGTTATCTCAGTGAGACTTTAAACCCCTAGTATTAATAATTACCCACAACGTCGCTACTGCCAATGTTAATTTCCTATCTCTGTAGTGGAACTGCATTGGCTTTTATTAATATTTCACTGTAACAAACAGTACGCGTATTACAGTTTTGCTCGCTACTATTTTATATGGCTTGGTATTCTTGTCTTGTAAGAGGCCTCAGGCTTGTAGCACTTAATGATGTAGCCATGCGTATTGTTAGCGTTTAATCAACTATCTTTTGTTTTTGCGTGCGTCTCAGAGCTTTCGGCGAAAGGGAAGTCAAAGAGGGTTGTTTAATGATGTGTAACTTAGCCTTAAGGGTAGTAGAAGAGTTGATAGACGAAATGAGATCTCCTAGGGGTTTATGGTACATTATCTTTATCTGTGTCACTAGAAGTACTTCAGATTTCGCTGTATCAAACAGTATGGACTAAATTGTAATGCTGAAGGACCCTTGGAGTTCAACTAATGTTCAGTACCGCTGAACATATAAAGAAAATATTTTGTATTTCAGTTAAAGATATTAATTTATTTAAAAATGCTGCGAGATTCATATTATAATGTGATAACACTGCAGTATACTTATTTTAATTAATGTTCTTGGTTTTTATTACCGCGTACTAACATGTTAACCATATCATCAACATGAGCAAAGAATTATATTAATTTTATTAAAACATATTTATTTATATTCCATTTAGATGGCAGTCATTTAACACATGGGTTTAGGCTCTACGCCACTTGCGGAAAAACGTCGACATCTTAACCGCCATGATTATCTCAAAACTCTTTTAACCACGTGTGTAGAAATTCACATCTTTTAAAAAATTAATGAAGAATGGTGCATGTATACCTTTATTGTCTAGA
The DNA here is from genome assembly GCF_977971745.1 of Zootermopsis nevadensis. Classification (NCBI taxonomy): domain Eukaryota; kingdom Metazoa; phylum Arthropoda; class Insecta; order Blattodea; family Termopsidae; genus Zootermopsis; species Zootermopsis nevadensis. The sequence continues at coordinate 3,429,042 of NW_028259153.1, read as the reverse complement.
TATATTTCATTTTTATACTAGTATAATTTTAGTTACGACGTCACAATATTTCCGATTGTACGTAATTATTTTGGTTAAAATAACTTTGTCAAAGGATCGATAACCATTGTCTGCAAAACACTGCCTGAGGAATTTTTAAATGAAAACTTGCAATCCACTGAGTGATTACACCTCAGAATGACACTGGGACAGATGCGGCGTCTTATTAATTGGACATTTTTGAAAACCGACACCTGCATTGCATTCCTTTGAGGTACCAGTATCGACATTTTCAGTCATGATACTGACCTTAATTAACTAACTACATGGAACAGAATCCTCTTTTAGAATCTAATTGTTACTAGGATGATCAATAAATGAGCCAGATGAATCCAATCCACACCCTGTTTCGTGGAATGCACTGTGTTTGTATCTAATCTTTGCAAAGTTCTTATAAATACGTATTCATTTTAGGATATTCTAGATAAAATTTTCTACGCACTTTTAATATCATCTTTACCTGCTGCACACAGTTCTCATTTTTCCTTACTGATTTTGTCAATCTAATAGTTGATGAATAACAAAAATTATGTATTCTATTATTACGTATCATTTGCTACAATATGTTATCGGGCGATCAGCCATGTTAATGTTCAGTCAAATGCCAACGTTAGGAACACTAGCATTACTTTTTGTCCAATCCTCAAATTACTATGAAGTGGGAGACAGTTATTCTTCGTTTCGTTGGCATTCGACGTAACATTAACACGGCTGATCGCCCGAAAAATATTTATAACATTCATGCTCCGTTGAAGTATAAAGTCTTGCATCATGTAACATTCTCCATTCTCCCACCTCTTCATCTCTGTTAGGTCTAAACGATTTCTCAATACGTTCTGTATGAGATACTACGTAGTTTACCAACAGAGCAATTGCTTGCCCGAATTTATAACTTGTGTTGGGCAAGGCCGTGGTATAGGCAATACGGAGTTTTCCTCCGTGGCATCCCAACAATTACTCCATTCATACACAGAAGAAGGCAATGGCAAACCACTTCTGGATCATCTGCCAAGAACGTATATAAACAGGTCCCAGTCCGAGAAAAGGATGGAAGGATCCTGTTCATATGGACCTGCCGTCAGACAGAACACTAAATAATAATAAGATGAGGTGGTCTAGCGGTTAGAACGCTGGCCTTGTAATCCTGGGGTCTCGGGTTCGATTCCCGGCGGTGCCCGAATTTATAACTTGTGTTGGGCAAGGCAGTGGTCTAGGCAACACGGAGTTTTCCTCCGTGGCATCCCAACAATTACTCCATTCACACACAGAAGAAGGCAATGGCAAACCTCTTCTGGATCATCTGCCAAGAACGTATATGAACAGGTCCCAGTCCGAGAAAAGGATGGAAGGATCCTGTTCATATGGACCTGTCGTCAGACAGAACACTAAATAATAATAATAATAGTTACATAGTACATAGTACACAATTACTATTTTTTTGTAGATTAACCACTGAACGAATTTGGTCTTTAGAGATATTCTTAGTGCGAAAAGACCGGATAAATTCGTAACAACGTAGTATTCTCCCCGTTATTAAGCTCTCCCTTGCGAGGTCACGGTGACATTTAGTAGTCGTGCATCGCCACATGGCCTTAGAATTTAACATCAGACGCAATTTGCAGATGCCTGAAGAACATATACCAGCTGGCATAATTATATCCTTCTAACAGGCAAAAGTGTATAACAGTTCCATACAACGTTGGCAATTCATGATATTAACACTTTAATTTTAAACTATTTGAATATCTCTCTGTCTGGACGAGCCTCTTGAAGCGAATCGTATATGGCGATAGTGGATTACAGAAGTAGCTTAAAGTTAAAAGCCCTAAAAGGAAAAGTAGGCGCTTTCATTATGCGTAATGACCTCAGGGAATGATTTCATTTTAACGTAACTTTAAGTGTAAGGTTCTACTCAAATCTGGGATAATGTCTGTTGGATAAGACCAGAATTTGTTCAAAGTTTTAACAGAGTAGTCTGTTTCTGTTTGATTATTACTGAATGTGCATAGGCCGATGATACGTAGAGCCATTTAAAGGTCAGACGCGAACCAACCTTTTAGAAGTTCTTCGCGAGCATTGGGCAAGCCGTTATTACGTCGTTAGATATGGTAGAATGAAGGCATTACCAGCCCCAACGATGTGTATAGATTCTAGAAAACTGTCCCGTCAAGAATGATGAGAAAATCTAAAATATTATTATTATTAAAGAGTGTAACAAACAGGATATCAACATTGAAGTCATAACATATCTTTACTTAATTAAGTAAGCTTCAGAAAAACAACACGAAAACATCTGTTATGTTGCATTATATAGAATAATATGTACATAGAAGGCCATGGATGAGTTAAGTCTTTCTTGTCTCAGTACATTCTTCTCACGAGTTTGCAAATTAAAATTATCTACCGTTTTATGACAAAACATCTATGGTAAAGTAGAGAGTTAACTGTATGTTTTCCCTTCTAACACAAATTTTGCTTTTCTGGGCTTAAATTCGTAACCAAATTCAACCGATTCAAGACTGCTCATCAGGACAGTAAATATTCATGTCATACACATCTGAAATTTATAAAAAATCAAGTTGTAATCAGGTATTCCCATTTTTAACCCATTAGACAGCACCTGAAGGCTATTTTTAAAATCGAAGAAGAGTTGACTACGTAGGTTAGATTCAATAAGAGATATAACAATTTTAAGTCTAAGTGAATAATATTGCTTACAATTTCATCATTGTCTCTGACTAAAGAACGTAGATGTATGAACAGCCCACAATTAAATGCAATGTGTGACTTCACTCAGGTCCATATGGTTTCTGGAGATCAACTTGATTTTGCGGACTTAAGGATTAATTGATTGATTCTCTTTCGCGATGTTCAATGCCGTTCAAAATAGCTTAACTATTTATTCTTTAGTATAAATGAGAGCTTGTTAATGGCATAGCCTCACCTTTTCTTATTTGACTAGGCCAAATCATTAATTCTAGCTTTTTGAGCACAGATACAATTGTGTGGACATGTCCTTTTCCACAGTACTAACATAAAGTTCTTACTTTCAATATTTCAATTGTTTTATGGAGGAATAAAATTGAAACTGAAACACTTTTCAGACATTAGGATGCTAATTAAATCACGTTAAACCTCAAATTATTCTATGGGAAATTATCCCCTCCTTTACCAGAGGCCACATAAGCTATTAACTATACGTGATAGAACCCAGTCTCCGGGAAAAAAAAATGTGTTCACTTTTCAGCAGCAAAACTACCCCTCCCTGAAACAAGCAACTGCGCGAGGGGTGCAGGGTCCTTTGAAACCGAAAAAGGAGAGGGAGTTAGAATGGGCAGATGGAAAGTAAGAGACACATTATTTAAGGGGGGTGGGGAACAGAGTTTTATAGTTAGAAGGTTCCCAGGCAATGCCCGCTCGTCCTTCTGGTAAGGATAAAGTATCTGTGATGACGTTAGGGTGACAACTAGTGAGAGTTTGATACCAAAGACGGCGGAATATTGATTTCTTTCTTAGTGAATGTTGAAGCATTAATTTGGAATGTTAAGTAATTTAATAGCTTCCAAGGTAAGGGACTAAATTTTGACGAATTTAAATCGGGAGGGCTGAATGAGAAGCACGTAATAGAATCTTGAAACTTGGGAACCATCTCAGCACTTGCTTAAAGACAGAGGAAAACTAAGAAACCTAAGCTGAGATGGCAGATCTCAGGATCTTTCAGATTCACTAAGCTTGTCTGTATAATAATTAAGAACATTGTCCGTACCTCAAGAAAACTTTTCCATTTCAAAGATATTTTTTTTAATGTTCCTAGGGAAGTAATGGCAGCTTCCGATGAGAATAATTTATTTATTTATTTAGTGTTCTGTCTGACGACAAGTCCATATGAACAGGATCCTTCCATCCTTTTCTCGGACTGGGACCTGTTCATATACGTTCTTGGCAGATGATCCAGAAGTGGTTTGCCATTGCCTTCTTCTGTGTGTGAATGGAGTAATTGTTGGGATGCCACGGAACCGAAAATACAACATTCACAGCTACTGACATTTAAAGCAGGTGGTACATATTGGTCAGACTGGGCTTTAAAAAGAAAAATATATACTGTGTTTGATACCAAAAATACGTTTTTAATTTATCTATAATAATATTACAGTTTCTAAAGTTATGAAAGCCTCAAGCCTCAAGGTGCCATGACACCGAAGACCGCAACCAATATTAATCAACTATGGAAACGTCACATCTCATGGTTACACAAAGCCAAAGATAGCTTCATTTTAATATTATAATATTTACCTCCCGGAGTTTTGTAAAACAAAGTTTCGATAGCTGTTGCTAAAGGATCTTCAAACATCCCACGGGGAGCAAATTTTATCAGCCACTAGAACACACCTTTTAGCCATGAATCGTGAACCATAAACTCTGTATCTCTCCCCTGCTTACAGAGGCTTAAAGATGCAGCTTAATAAAGCCTTGATAAATAAGGACAAAAGCTGTATCATATAATATTCAAAATCCTTCTGTCATTGCCCTAATGCCTTCTATGGAGCAAACGTTTTAAGTCTACTTACTACAAAGTCGAGTTAAGTTACTGAATATAAATTTCCTCACGCGCCACGTGGTATTGTTTACTAGATGTAAAATAGACTTTAAACCAGATTCTTAGAATCCAAATCTTCAAGAAAATGAGAAAAATGCTCGCAGTTTTACAATATGCTCTACATCCAAGTTTTTCTTTCTTAAAGATTAATTTCTTTTTCGTGTTCTTATCATTTTCGTATTTCAAGCGCCTTCTTTCTTCACTTACTTTTAGATTTATTTTCTTTAATGCCTCGTAAAAAGACTAGCAGTAACTGAACTTTAGACAAAGTTCTCCTCCTGCCTTCTTCTGTCTCTTATTATACCTGAATCAGTTCTTTCATCGCAGCATCTTTATTGGAACTGTTGTAAAACACAGGAAGAAAGAATTTTATAATAGAGTAGAAGGCTAGAAACTCCAGATGCAAATCATGTAGACGAAAATGCAGACCGCTGGCAATGATTAAAAATAATACAAATATAACATTACATATTTTCAAATATTATGATTACAAATAGCAGTAATTTTGAAATGATCTTGAACTTATTTATCCTGTCTCCCATCTCCGTTACTGCCTTCCATGTGAATGTTCTCAGATAAATTATCCCACAAAATTTTGTACGTATGTCTTGTCTCCTCCATTCGCGCTACAAGCCTATCAGATAGTAAACACCTCAACTTCGGAACCGTACAATTAGCCAACAAGATAAATAATCTGTATTAAATTTTACAGGCCAATTACAACCAAATGTTATTAAATGATTGCAATTCTACGACTGATTGGTTTAAAGTTTAGTGTACTTTCAGTCTCGACGCTATGTAGTCTGAGCTGCTGTATAAGCGTCGAAAATTAAAATTTAAACAATAACAATAATATTTCCAGTATCGCGGTTTCACCTTCCGTCGTTACCATAACTTTTAGTAATAATTCTTCGTAACCCTAAGTAGCACTTTTTAACAGCAAGTTTTTTTAACAACTGTTCTACTTAATTAAGTATAAAAATAGGCTAACCTATGTAGGACGTATTTTGTGTGTCATTAACTTTCCGTAATCATCAACAAATATGGAAAGACGCCAGTATTTTTCACCTTATCACACCTGAATTTCAGAAATTATCGAAGTATTAAATTCCGTACTGACATAGTCGAGGTATACTGTGTGCTTATGTCAATAAATTATAATATTTTTGCACAAAAATATAAATAATTTACATTATTTTTAATATCGAAAATGGAGCCCACGTGACTTATTACAGTATTTTTAAATTCGTACATAATTCTATGTTCAATTTCTCGGTGGTGGGTGAGTAAAATGTAATCGTTGAACTTTGTACCATCCAATCGATATCTTCTTCTTGAAAAGCACGGAAAGAATAACCAGCAGTAGACCCTCCACTGTGCGCCTTCAGAGCAGAGTCTACCTTCATATACGTAAAAAGGCTTCACCTTGATTATTCTCTCATTTCACGTGTACGCACATACGATCTATTCAAGACTTGGCTACCAGCCCCTAGCTTATATCTGTACGAACTTGCATTTTGCTAATTCTCCAAATGACCCTACTTCATGTAATGAAGAAGATGAGTACTCCGTGGTTTTTCTTGGACAGTATGATCCAAAGTTTTGAACACTTTCCTCGAAGTGTAAATATTCAACAATTCGCACTGGCGACTTATCTGTTTGCGTTCCTATGAACAGTTTAATAGAAATTTCGGAGATATGGAAGTGTGTTTTTAAAATTATGTAGCTATTTCTCATTTCTTAGATATAAAGTCGGTATATATTTAATATTTATAGGCACGTTTTACGTCTAAATACAGCTACAGAATTAATGAGGATAAACCAAAGCTGAGTCCTAAAAGTTCTTTTAACATAGGCCATTCATACTTCTATTAAATCATATCTTCCAGTCTTCCCCATATTTATTCGTTTGTGGAGCTGATGACAGGCGACCAGAATCGGTTTTATAGAGCTGAAGCAATGCTACAAGCTTTTGTTTTGTTGTTTGGCAAAATTCCAATTAACAAAACGAACACAACTTGGTACCAAGTCGAAAAAGAACATAGAAATGTTCTTCGGAAATTTGTATGCGTATGATATTCTTAATGAGTAAATAAAATTATTGTTTTGTTAGGTCATAGTTTAAAAAACACGCTGGTGATGGGTGAATGATTTTGGTGATATAATCATATCGTCATATTTTAAAACGTTTGTGAGCGTTATAATGTGAAGCCCTGAATATATCTGCAAATCAGACTAACAAATTTTGGTTGATTGGTTGAATAGTAAATATTAGCCTGCACAATTTTGTCAGGCCATGCGCTATGATTCTTATGCATATGATAAGCATCTTTTCTTTGATGGTTAATATAAAAAACCAAGAGTATATGTTTTCTTCTTTTCCTTCGCAGTGAAAATTTGTCTCGTGGTAAGAATAACATGAAGCCTACCAATGCTTTACAATAAAAAGTTACATTCACTTCAAGTCCAAAATTTTCCAGAAAAGTATTTAGACATCAGCTAATGTCCTGTACTTTTGTCAGACTTTTACAAAAACTGAAATATATTAACAGGCTTTCGTATATCATTTTATTATCAAATGTTATAAAAATATTTAAGCGATTCTAAAGTTTTTCCAAAGAGGCATGACGTAACTAATGCTCAACGTCATTGTGTACACTTTTGAAGTTGTCTACAATAGAAATATATTTATAAATATGTAATTCAAATACAGCTCAAATTTTAATCTAATCTACTTCAAATGAGCACCCATTTTCATAGCTATAATTAAAATAGACCCAATAGATCAGGGTAGAAGACGACATGGCGTGATATATGCTCTTTGTGAGACAAGTAATCATTTTAAAATGGTTGTTGCGCCGTGAAGTCTGATATAAGTTTCCCTAAGTTTCAGAGAAAACTGCATAATCACGAGCTTAAAAATCTATACTCTTCCCCCCAGTATTGTCAGGGTGATTAAGTCGAGAAGAATGAGATGGGCTGGGCATGTAGCGCGCATGGATGGGACAAGAGGTGTGCACCGGGTACTGGTTGGGAAACCTGAGGGGAAGAGACCACTGGGGAGACCTAGACGTAGATAGGAAGATAATCTCAGGCGGGATCTATGGGAGATAGGAGTTGAAGGAGACTGGATTTTGTTGGCCCAGGACAGGGTCCGGTGGAGGGCTTTGGTTAATTTGGTAATGAACCTTCGGGTTCCGTAAGCCATCTGGTTGGTTGGGTCCACTATTTGGAAAGCCTGATGGGAAGAGACCACTGTGGAGACCCAGACGTAGATGGGAGGACAATCTCAGGCGGGATCTATGGGAGATAGGAGTTGAAGGAGACTGGATTTTGTTGGCTCAGGACAGGGCTTTGGTTAAATTGGTGAAGAACCTTCGGGTTCGGTAAGCCATCTGGTTGGTTGGGTCCACTATTTGGGAAGCCTGAGGGGAAGAGACCTCTGGGGAGACCTAGATGTAGATGGGAGGACAATCTCAGGCGGGATCTATGGGAGATAGGAGCTGAAGGAGACTGGATTTTGTTGGCCCAGGACAGGGTCTGGTGGAGGGCTTTGGTTAATTCGGTGATGAACCTTCGGATTCCGTCAGCCATCTAGTTAGTTATTTTGTTAATTCAGAGGTCTTTGCTGTTTTCATCATCAAAACGTTAGTAAACATTTACCAGAGAACACAGCACTACAACGTAGAATACACCTACTCACTGCCGCTAATACAGCAAATCCCACTAAGTAATAATTTCTTGTTATACATTTGTCTTTTTTGAATAATAATTTATTCTTCAGTGTAATTTACCTCACAAAATCATTTGCATTGCCGCCGTGACATATACTGTAACTACGTGCATCGATGCATCCTGAGAATTCAGCAGAGTGCTAGAACATTAAACCTTTCACCATCGTCTCCTTTCGGAATTAAGCTTCGTTAATGAAATTAAACAGTCGATATTCTCTAGGCATTAAAGACTGGCTGCACGCTTTGACATCAGTTTCAAATACGTTCTGCGAAGTTCTGTCTCTCTTTCTCAGTATCCATAACTTTGAATGTGATGCGAAAATACTAATTCTGAATTCCAGACTTTAATGATACAAAGTTAACTTAGTTACAGAATAGGATCATGTGGAAACAGACTGTTTCCTTTTCCATATTCTAGATACTCTTTATGTCTCTCCCTTGGTTTCCGTCCGGTAATACACGACATTATGTTCTTGCTGGTAAAATATCATTGATAGAAATCTGAATAATGCGAAAGTCTCGCGTTGTATCACGTTGTTGTAACGTGTAAAAACAAATTACTGTAGAAACTGATAATGACTTAACGAGGTTGAAGGCAGACGGAACGCAAGAAAGGAATATCAATAAATAATGAATAGGAGAAATGCATAAATGTTATTATTGTGTTCAACATAATGAAGCAGACACGTAATGACAATGGATGTTTGGATGAAGGTCGTGTTTTCTGAAGAAATGATAAAGATGCAACTTGAAAGTGAAACAAAAACAACTTAGGCATACTTAATTAACAAACAAATTATTGCATTAATTAACAATATTTCGTTGAACAAAGATTTTTCATTTTACCAACATTTTGTTGAACAAAAATTATTATTTTTTTTAAAAATTTTAGATGAACAAACATTTTTCATGTTTAGAAACATTTACTTGAACAAAAAATATTCATTTTAATAAAATTTAGATGAAAAAATATTATTCATTTTAACAACCTCTTGTTGAATAAAAATTATTCATTTCTAACAAAATTTAAATGAACAAAAATTATTCATTTTAGCAACACATACGTGAACAAAAATTATTCATTTTAACCTTTTGTTGAACAATAATTATTCATTTTAACAAAACTTAAATAAACAAAAATTATTCAATTTTAGCAACATTTACTTGAACAAAAATTATTCATTTTAACAAAAATTTAGATGAACAAAAACTATTAATTTTCAACAACATATCTTTGAACAAAAACTCTTGTGTTTCTCGCGAGAGTTCATTAAGAGCATGTCGGACTTCATATTAATCGCAACGCAGATTTTTCACACTTCTGCATCAATCAGTACTGACCACGACTGTCTTCGAGTAAGATTTTTCTACAATTTTTATGTGCGGGACAGACGCTCTGAAAACATTTCAAGTTATTTGGGTGTTATGAAATATTCCATAGAATTCTTTTGATGTCACGCTTTGCAGTTTTATTGTTTCCTGTCGCCATAAATACATTAGTAATTGTTTCCTGTATTCTCAACGGATACATAAAAAATAATTCACATAATATAAATTAAAACATGCCAATTTTCCGCTTTACTTTACTTCTCCATCATATTCGTACATCCATTTTTAAAGTGGTTTCTGTTTTCTCTCTTAGGGTGGTTATGTTGTACTGTCACGTTCTTAACATTTATCACAGCCATTTCATGGTTGAAGAGAATAAATGTGTGTTTTTATATTGTCCCAGAGAAATGAAAGAAAGTTTGCGTAGCTTCCAGTTTCTCTTCCGTTCCTAGCGTGTCTCATTTCTTAGCTATTATAGCATATAAGGCGTTCTGACCGCCATTTTGTTGTTGTTTGTCACAGGGTAAATGGAAGACTATCTCAGCCTCCATTCTCTATATTTCTTCTTTAACATTCTCTCCACATTCTCCTTCATGCTTTTCAAAAAACATTTTCAAAATTGTCCCGGCTATTATCGTTCTAATTTACTAAAAGTTCTTGTAACATACACCATCAGACATACACAATTCCTCTTAGATGTTATCATTTATCACCATGTACTGTCACATTTTAGGTTTAAATGAAACAGCAGTTACACAGAAGAGGTGAGGAAGGGTATGAAACGCTACTTGAGTTACAAAATATCCTTAGGTCGCCATATAATACTACATCATATTGTTTTTGTTACAGGTAAAAATGTTCGCTCTGTCCTTTTGAAAATAAGTAAGATGTTCTATATAACTGTTAAGTTATCTTTTAAAATAACGACAGAGGAGTCCATGAAGGTACAAGTGTACTAACTAACTAACTAACTAGATGGCTTACCGAACCCGAAGGTTCATCACCGAATTAACCAAAGCCCTCCACCAGACCCTGTCCTGGGCCAACAAAATCCAGTTTCCTTCAACTCTTATCTCCCATAGATCCCGCCTGACATTATCCTCCCATCTACGTCTAGGTCTTCCCAGCGGTCTCTTTCCCTCAGGTTTCCCAACCAGTACTCGGTGCACACCTCTTGTCCCATCCATGCGCGCTACATGTCCCGCCCATCTCACTCTTCTCGACTTAATCACCCTCACAATACTGGGGGAGGAGTACAGATTTTTAAGCTCGTCATTATGCAGTTTTCTCCACGCCCCATCGTCTTCCCTCTTAGGCCCACATATCCTCCTCAACACCCGATTCTCAAACACCTGCAATCTGTGTTCCTCCCTCTGTGTGAGAGACCATGTTTCGCACCCATACAATATAATATTATATAAAGTTTTATATACGTGTGAATATCGTTTATCATCTTAAGGGTATGAAATTGCTATCTCTTCACCAGGACGAGTCAGTTAATGCAGACACAGAAGAGTGTGTGATTATCGTGTGACCCCTTGTTTAGCGAGATCCTAACAGGCGCCTTAAGCCTCAGAGTAAAGCGCCTATAGGAAGTCACATAACAAAGGGTCATGTAATGATCATGTGCTCTTCTGTATCCACATACACTGTCTCGTCTCGATGAATAGACAGCAAAGTCGTGAGATGAATGTTTGTACGTAGGATAGAGGCTGACATAGGGTAGGGTGTGCCATAGATTGTACAAATAAATATATCTATACTTTGCCACACTCTTTTCATTTGAGAGCTATTAAATCATGGAGGATTAGATGGGAGAGGCATGTAGGGCGAATGAGGACGAGGATAAATACGTAAGCCATTTTTGTCTGAAAGCATTAAGGGGAGAGACTATTTGGAAATTAATATTAAAGCCTTTCTTCAGACACATCTGCATGAAATCTAAAACTTCTTGACGATGGTGAAGAGTCAATTGAATAAAAATTTCCTTGGATATTATCCATCGTCTAGTAAATATAAAACGTAAAACGACGTTTCGGAGATGAGATAGAGCTAATCCCTATCTCCGGAGATAGGGATTAGCTCTATCTAGTGGGCCCAACTGTGTAGGAACCTGAAGACGGAGATAGAGTCCCATCTCCGAAACGTCGTTTTACGTTTTATATTTACTAGACGATGGATAATATCCAAGAAAATTTTTATTCAATTGACATCTGCATGAATATGAACCTTGGTTCAACTAGCCCAAAAGACGATTACACATCAGTGAACTCTTACGTTAATGGTGGTGAATCTTCGGTTTTCGTGTAATGTGGGAAGTATTTTGACCAGCTGAGAGACAATCAGCTTCTAAAAAATCTTCTCCTTGGCTATAGCTACAGAGTGAACATTGCCCGTATTGGAGACTTACCGTTTGTACAGATATATGTGATGCATATTCAGACTAACAGAAAGGAAGTTCTAAACTAAGTGACTGGCTTTGCAAGTTCCCTCTTTGAAACCTGAGGTTAGACCACACCGACCAATGGTTACGTCCGACTAAATGTGCCTTCAAGAGAACTGAGCAATGTTGCGTTAAAACGGTCTCGACCTGGTACTACTCCCCCAGAGACACGAATTTACTTTTACATTTCATGACATCACGTGACACGAATGGTTCCAGCTGGGTATGGAAGTTTTTGTAATGTGAGTCGTTAAGTGTACGGGTTGCCCCCGATCACAGGCTTGCCTGGGGCGAGTTCGTCTGACGAGCTGTCGAACAAAAAATGACAAGGACATTTATATTAACTGATATCCTTTCAGTTCTACTCATGCTTTAAAAAGTTGATATTAATGTTTCTGCAGTACGGGTCATTATTTCTGAATATTTCCCGTTCTGTCAACCTTAGAGTGAACAGTAAAAAAAAAGTTTTGTGACCGTATGTTCCGTACTGATGAACGAGAAGATTACAGTTCTTTAAGGAAGCAGGAACGCGATTTATGTGTTGACACTGCAGGCGTATTGCTAGACTATCTTATCTTTCTTATGGCGAACCATCATACATTTCCCATTATTTATTATTTTATTTAGTGTTCTGTCTGACGACAGGTCCATATGAACAAGATCCTTCCATCCTTTTCTCAGACTGGGATCTGTTCATATACGTTCCTGGCAGATGATCCAGAAGTGATTTGCCATTGCCTTCTTCTGTGTGTGAATGGAGTAATTGTTGGGATGCCACGGAGAAACCGGGGAAGCCCCCGAAGGAAAACTCCGTGTTGCCTAGACCACGGCCTTGCCCAACACAAGTTATAAATTCGGGCACCGCCGGGAATCGAACCCGAGACCCCAGAATTAGAAGGCCAGCGTTCTAACCGCTAGACCACCTCATCTTATTATTATTTAGTGTTCTGTCTGACGACAGGTCCATATAAACAGGATCCTTCCATCCTTTTCTCGGACTGGGACCTGTTCATATACGTTCTTGGCAGATGATCCAGAAGTGGTTTGCCATTGCCTTCTTCTGTGTGTGAATGGAGTAATTGTTGGGATGCCACGGAGGAAAACTCCGTGTTGCCTAGACCACGGCCTTGCCCAACACAAGTTATAAATTCGGGCACCACCGGGAATCGAACCCGAGACCCCAGGATTACATTTCCCATTCACAATAAAAAATACCATGATAACAATATAACAGTGAACTTCATGAATTACCATTTGGGACTTTTGGGTAGAGTGACGGTGTTGTGCTTTGGTAGTACACCGATGTTTCAGAACATTGCCTCCATATTTAGAAATGTAGCGGAACAACCCAAAACCCCTTGTCCACACTCATTTCGCTGCGATTATCTCTTTCAACGTGTTCATATGACCACACGGTCGATAACCACTTGGATCATATTTAGTTTGTTCAAATTCTTGACTAAAATTGTAAACAAAAGTTCGTAAGTCTGTATTATAACAATAAAATTCATATTCTGAAATATCGATTCATCATTCAGATATAAGGAACGAAGAGTTTTAAACATGTTTATCACCCTTTACGTACCTGGTACCCCAAAACGAAACTTTAGTGATTTTACACTTGATTGAACAACAAAAGTATGGGCCCCTGGACCTTTGTTAATATTGTCACTAAATTCATTCCATGCTTCAGAGATTTCAAATTTCACTCTACTCTCCCCCTCTTAACAATCTTTTCTTGCTTTTCTAGGGTTTTTGTTTTTCTTAAGTTGCTCTTATAAAACAGTGGAAGGCATTGGATAATCCTCTCGTATTCAAATCTTCTAGAACACTAGCAATAAACAATAAGGAAAAGACTGTCCCCTATTCAGAGGAAATGCTTGGAAGCCCACGAGAAATGAGTACTGTCCCATGTTGTTTTAAGCTCTACCACCCTCTGCTTTATAAATTTCCCCAGAATATAACACGTCCTTATTACACAATTACACATAGAGACCTTTGTTTAATGGAATGTTACGTTTCAAGAAAATGATTTTAAACTGAATCCAGAAATCCTATTGAAAAGAGGAAGATGCCTGTCTTCTGGGCTGTGGAGCCGTGTAGTTTTGTAGAAATCTGTCAACGTTTCAGAGGTTCTTGCTGCCTCCTTCATCAGGGCGCAAATAACAGCACTCTCCAGAGTGTACTGTAAATCAGATCCCGTTCTATACCCTTGACACCATCTAATCTGACATTGCCCACGAGAAAGAATCTCCATATTTCCAGGCGCACCCAAGGAAAGAGCGTTTGAAGTTTAATGTGTAAAAGTATATCTGTCCGTATAATGATAACCAACGACGAGAAAACATAGCAGAGATATTTTAAACTTCAAATCAACGAAATTATTAACGTTTCTCAGAAAATGGACAATTGTAATAATAATACTTTTCTATGACATAATGACTCTACAGACCTGCAGTTACGTGTCATTTTGACTATTGAAATTAAGCACTTAAAACTAACCTAGAACAAATAGCTATTCAATTTACTTATGCAATTACAGCATTCAAAAGAACCGCCTAATTCTTTGGAACCAAAGCTCATCAGAATAACATTTAAAAATTCAGTCCGCACTGAATTTCGCCATTAAAAAGGTTAGTTCGTTAATGATGTTTAAAGAAATAATAACCACGACTGTGTATTTGGAACGTTAGATATCTATCAAGGATATAGTGATTATGTCAGAACATAATCTCGCTTTCGCGGTGTATTTTGATAGCCGAATTCTTCAGTACAACCAGAAAAGTCTGACAAACTTCCCTTCACGTCCTTTAGGTCGCCCTCGCAATTTCACGTTCTGCATTTTCTAAAAAACCTCTTCCTATTTAAGACACTGTAAATTTCAGTTAACAAAGCTAATTCCTAATAATTACTAAAAATTAAGCATGTTTGTTTAATGACTACGAACTAATTGAAGATGGAATACAGATAACTTCCTAACAGCCATAATCTTTCACCACCTCTAAAAATGTACACGTTAGAAAATGAAAGCAACTCGGTGAATTGAATTAGAATCTTTATTCAATTCCATGTTTAAACGCCGAACTCGTTACATTGAGCTGATGAAATGATAATCAATTATTTTAATTTCCGTGAAAAGCGACTGGATTCACGTTTTGTCATATATATTTTTCAAAAACAAAACAACTAATTTTCTTATTTTAATTAGTATAGTACAATTTGCTATAGGGAACTGTAGTGTGCACTGTATTTATATGTGATACATTTCATATTGTCAACCAGTTAATACATCAGCAAGTTTTGAAAGCTCAGTCGATATAGTGACTTAACAGAAGACGGAGATTCTGTTTCCTGCAAAGACAGTGTTAATTACGTTGCCATGCCCACAGATTCTGTGTAAC
This sequence comes from Zootermopsis nevadensis, assembly GCF_977971745.1. Classification (NCBI taxonomy): domain Eukaryota; kingdom Metazoa; phylum Arthropoda; class Insecta; order Blattodea; family Termopsidae; genus Zootermopsis; species Zootermopsis nevadensis. The sequence goes on along the minus strand of NW_028259153.1, from coordinate 3,413,499 downwards.
CAAGTAGTGAGACTAACAATCCGTGGAGGTACAGCTCAACTCCATCTTAGAGCAGAAACTTCAGTAGAATGAGCAACTCCATCTGTTCCCCCACCACATCTGTAGAAAGTAGGGGAAATGGTGTAAGACTGACGGAGTACTGAGGTAAGAATGGGCACTCCCATTTCAGAAAGAAAATGATGTCTGAACAAATCATTATTTGTCTGAGAAGCAAATCATTGTAATTTTTTAACCAGCGATCTCAGTACGTTGAAACATTTAAATATCTGACAAAATATTGGAAAAGACATACAATTGGGCAGTCGTTCCAACTCTTGAAATGAACAGATGTGTTTCTCCAGAGTGTCCTGTGGGCATGATGATACCTCCATCATACCCCGGAGGATCCTTGTCTTGTCACTATACATTTTCATCGTCGCTTTAATTTTTGGTTTATTTATAGAATGTTAAGAGTAATATATTTATTTTAAAATTTATCTTCGCCTTAAACTTATATTAGTTTCTAATTATGTCACTAAATTCAATAATGAAGACAAGTATTTGAATTGTCTGATTAGTTAATTTGGGCAAAATCAGTGTTACCATGACAATTAAATCATTTTGTTTGCCATTTTATAATGTTGTTCGTAACTATATTAGGAAAACTCAGCGGTTGAAATGAAGACGAAATGCGATGCTTTGTTGACTAGTGACAGAAGAGCGTATAAGGTACAAAAATGTATTTGATGCATTCTGGGTAGCTCAAACTACCCCAGCAAAGAAATTTAAATCTCCTATGACTAATCCAGACTATAAACTGACTGTGGTTTAGTAAATAAAAAAGATACCAATTTTACTACGTTTGTTCGTGCCAAGAATATGGGGCAAGATGAGATGATTTAAAATTTATTTACACTCTTAATTATCATATCAAGATGTTCACCTTTCTTCAGTACAGGTAGTGATTTGTTACTTTAATAGCCAAAGAGCATAAACAAATACTTCTTTGATTATTCAATTTTTTTTTCAGTCCTTTGCAAAGTCGTTTAAAACTTAACATCCTCATTTTGCCCCACCTTCCCCTAAATGGTGCGGTGCTTAAGCAGAGGACGACTTGAAAACTAAGTATCATGTCGGCATGTATAATATTAAAATGTTATTGAGGAGCTAATAGTAGATCAGAAGAAATGAAATTGGCCGCGATTATGGAATCCAAAAGTTTATAATGAGTTCACAAAAGTGTCTTGTGGCGTACGAACACAGTCCGCATTCTTACACCCATGATGTTAAAATAAATATTAATATTACTTTTCCATCTATATCTTGAGAATTTTTCAAAGAATGTGAAATATTTCTGTATTCCGGTCTTGATTTATTCTGAAACACGGCCAGTTTCACTACAGCCGCCTTGTTGAAGAATTCCAGACATTTCATTAGAGGCCTGTGAGGACCATTATGGCGTCCAGCGCACAATTTCGTTTCATCCTAAATAGTCCCGAATATGAAAGTATTATTCTCCTATATTTTTACCTTGTAATAAAAACGTGGCTTAACGTAAATGAATTTAGGCGTATCTGTGAATGTTATGTATACAACTGAACGTGTTTTTTCCACAACATCGATCGGATTGTGTCTGGAACACTGGTATCGGATACCGTTCCTGTCACCTAAGGTCAAGTTCGCTTCACTGATTTTAATTTGGTTTCTCTGCTGTTCTGGCCCCAGAAATGCACCTGTGACCTGTTTCTGTGGGCTGTAGGATGTCCTCCCGACCCAATGCATTAGAGTTACTTCTGTTTGTTCAGTCACGGGATTAAAACGATCGAACTTGTGAAGAAGTAAACAAAACAAACATTAAAATCCCCCCCTTCTCAACTCCCCCTCTTTTTTCCGACGTCCTTTACACTCTCCCCCTGCTCGTTTTTGAGTGTGAGCTAGCAGACAAGCGAAATTGTTCGGATTACTTGCGTTTTAAATCGGATTAACGAAAAGCGAAGTTCGTAACGCGAGGGGGAGAATGGAAAACCCACGTGTCTAGGGGAAAATACGGCTAGACGGAAATGTTCTGAAGGTTAAAAGATAGATAGACAGTAATTTTCTCTCTTCTGATCAAAATCGTGTGAGACCCAGACTTGGCTTCTAAACAGATCGATGAAAAATATAATTAAATCCATCAGGTCACTTTATTTGGCTGTGATTCTATTTAGTGGTTGTATTTAAACTTTCTTCCACGTAACACACACAAATGTTTACTGGATATCAGAGGAAAATAAAGTTTTGTATCGAAATTATTATACAGCGCAACGGGTGGAGAGCTTCCTAACGAAAACTTCTTTCCTGAAATGAAATCTTATAATTAGGACGTCTTGCTTAGTTATCATTCATTGGCGTGTATCCAAATGACGTCCATCAGTAAAGAAAATGAAAGTGTAATTTATTCATTTGTACTTGAACACAACCCGTTCACTGCGCAATATAATTCTACGGTCAAAACATTATTATCTTAATACCAATTAATGGTATTTGAATTTTCACACTCTGAAATGTTAAAAATGGAACTTTCATGTAACTAAAGAACAGTTTCGTGTCATAGCGTGTCCCGTGATTAGGTAAGTCCTTTTCCCCCGTCCTTATCATTTTACAGATGCTAAATTTTCGATTTTATGTAACGTGACGGAGGGACGATGGACCCGTTGACTGTCGCATTTCCACAGAGACAGTTTCGATATATCGAACAACAGAGAAACGCACAATAAAGGATAAACTCCTATATATAATATCAAAATCCTTTATTCCTCGAGTTATTAGGGTACAAAATTTGTATAAATTTAACCATATCTTACCGAAGTAAACCAGCCGAGTGAAAGAGTTCACTTTTACTTTTTACTGTTTAATATTCACCAAAGTTCACAAAAATTTCCAATTGGTCCCGTCTCTTAATTAATGCCATTCTCTTTCGTGTTTCTCTGTTCAGTAAAATAAGTAAGTAGATTCTGCGCGTACTTACGCATTAGTAATTTATTAACGTTTAGAACGGAGATTTAGTAAGTAACTAAAAATGGCTTGGAGAAAAAGTGAAATTTATTCTTAAAGTTCATCAAGCTAAGCTCTCTGGCTCTCACAGAGTCAGTGAATTTATGGGTTAACAAACTACGCCCTTCGTAGAGAGCAGTAACAAAAGAAAAATTGTAAATTTAAATTATTGCTTCATGTGATGAATTTCCATGCAATTTTGCATTGAAAAGTTATCAGTTCCCAGAACATTCTGCCTGTCAGTGTGTCCCGCTACGATAAATTTCTTTCATTTTTTACTGTATATCTGTATATATAATAAAAAACTGGATATTATTAAATGGGGAAAAAGATGAAAAGTTGAGAAATAAAAAATTGAAATGACGAAAAACAATCCAAGATAATATTCGAGGAAGAATTGGGCTTCTTTTTGGAAGTAGTTAAATCTTGTAATAGGACTAAATTAAGTGCAGCGCTGCCTGTGTGGTACGTGTTAAATGGCTGTTAAACTATGCACAAATTTCATTTAAATAATTATCGTAATTGATAACTTTAATTAATTAAATACAGTAACAATTCAGAATCTACGTTAGCAAGTCCACAAACGGTCGATGTGAGTTCCCACCATTCTAACTAATGAAGACGCCACTGCCTACAGCATTGCCCGCTGCGCACTAGAAATGGAATAGAGAACTAAAAGTTATATTATAACTACATCAATATTTAGAAATCTTACTTGGCTCGGTTCCAATCGTAATGGGTTTTAATTAATATTATTTTAACAGTTCTACTGTCTCGTTCTCTTGTAAGAATCTATCAACGTTTAGGGGTACCACGTTAATAATTACTTTTCGTAATAAAAATTATATTTAACAAAGTGCACTGCACTCAATTCAATTTGTGTAAGAATTGAGTAACATAAAACCTCGCGTACACAAACATAGATATTTACTGTTTGTATAAGACTCTATAAACGGAGTCCTTACCAATTTACATCGTCCTTGTTGTACACCACCATCAATACTAATTGCCACTAACATTACACTAATTTAATTACAGATTTTAATGTAATATTAACAATTGTCTTATTTTATATTTTACTTCTGGGTAAGAATCACTGGCCTACAGGCAGGGTACGTTCACAGAAGAGATGTATTCGTCATTGAGTTTTCCCAACAAATTGAAGAGGAAGGAATGAAGATTTTAACCTGAACAATGTTCTTGTCGCTTTGAACGTAAATGATCACACACCCAGTGTGAACCATCCTTCTGCCAGCTATACCACAGTGCAGTGTCTTCGGATGGTTCGTTCGCTTGCTGTTGGATGGTAGGAGCGGAAAGGGTTCGTAGGATACAAGATGAAAGGACGGAGGCAATTTTCGAAATTGGAACGAGTGTGAGTGAATACTGGGGTTGAGGTTAAACAGAGAGGGTGAGAGATTCGTGTTCAGTGCACACTGCAGAATTTCGGGGCGCAGAAATTCTTACTCTGCACACGTTCGAGGCAATGACTTACGATTCCAAGACTCACTTTATATATTTGTTGTAGCGTTCTCATTCCCGTTTCTTTTAGAACGAACACCGTTCTTTCTTATAGATAGCTCTGGCATCTTGAGAACAAATTGCTAGGTGAAATGTTGGGTTTTTGTAACAAAATTGCATCTGCGAAAGACTTAAAGTTCGTATCAGTAATGAGACCTAGCTGCTTTTCTCAATGTAAATAATTTTCAGTTTCACTGCTAACAAATTAAAATTGTCTTTCCCCTGGAAGAAAGTCGTACTAATTCTAAACAATAAATTTCTTCTGTCTACGTAGAATCGTCACAGATTTGGAGACATGTGGAATAGTTTTCTTCAAAGCGACAAATACAGACGGAATCATCGGTATTCTTAGCTTAACCAAATGCGTGAAGAACACGTAATAATTCGAAGATCTCTGTCTGCTGTGATAACGTGCCATGTAATTTGGTAGAAGTTTATTAGCGATGGAGGCAGCAAGGACATTTGAAAATTTGTAAATTTCCACAAGTCTACGCGGTGCAGTAATCCAGAAGACGGCTATCTTCATACTTCCTACCGTGAGAACCAGAATATAACCTAATAATCTGATATTAAGCATTTTAGTTTGATTTTACTCCTATTACTACGCAACAGTCACGTGTTTCTCAATATTAACAAAATAAAACATCTCCATAATTTAGTTTTTGAAACTAAAGGAATTGTCATTCTCGTTCTTCGATTAAAATATTAGAAATTTTATGTTAGAAAGAAATTAAGTTATAATTTTATGAATGTCGACTAATAATCCTCGAACTCTATAGGCATAGATCGCGAAATGCTGTGTGTAAATACAAAATACTAAATACATTTACATTATTATTCATTTGTCTGGTCAGACAAAAATTGTTCAATGTTTTGTCATTCCCTATATTTAGTAAGACTTGCCAGTTCAAGAGAACAAACGATTTTCGGTTTACTCCACCTCTGAATTGAAGCCAGTGTTTTTTTAGACTTTGTCTATCGTCTAAATTTTATTAAATTACGTGGATTATGTTTTCTTCATAAGGTAAAAGCCGAACAAAAGAAACCTACCCAAAAGAACAATTAATCACAACGTAATACACGTCATAAGGAATCTTCAAACTCCGATTATGAATAGGCTTATCCAGGCAACATCTGAACATTATTATATTCCCGGTCGTCTTATGGATTCTTCATCACTAAGGTTTCTTTACAACATTTTCTTAAGATGATAATGTAGCGTCATATTGTGATGATTATAATTGTTTAATTTTGACCGTCTAATCACAATAAAATATTTTATTAAATATTAAAATATTAAAATATTATTACTACAATTAACATTTAATATTTAAAATATTTAAAATATATTAAAATTATGCTATTTCTATCGAAATGTTCGATTTACAATTAGAGCATCACCTTTTTCACTATCGATTATACACCTGAAGATGGTTCATTGAAAACCGAAAGATGTCGTGAAAAAGGTGATGCTCTAATTGTAAATCCAACATTTCGATAGAAAGAGCATCATTTTAATATATTTTAAATATTAAATGTTAATTGTAGTAATAATATTTTAATATTTAATAAAATATTTTATTGTGATTAGACGGTTAAAATTAAACAATTAAACAACATTTTCTTAGTTTCTTCAAAAGCAAAAATCAAAGTTATCAAATAAACTAATGTGAACTCCATGTATATCATCACTAATTTAACTTAACATATTCAACAAATTATTCACCTCGATGCTGTATAGTCTTGGAGTTTAACACATAAGTTGAATAGCCTAAGTATATCACTCACCATCCAAAATAAAAAAATAAGATAGTCTATTTATTTGAATCAGGGTCGTTAAATAGCTTAAAATTATTTTATTACTTTGGTACAATACGTTTTGTTATACCATCCAACGCGCAAGCAACGAAGGAAATGTAATTCAGAATTTTATATTTGATTTACGAGTTTTCTGTATTCACAGAATAAAATTAAACGACTTTCAAAGTCCATGGACGATCGACTCTGAGTCTTCGCTTGAATTTCTGGACTGCAAAGTCGAGAACTGTCCTTTCCCTGCCGCCTGCGACTTGTTTGCATTCGGCTCGTAACCTAGCAATTTATCTGGCAGCTTTCGCACTTACACCATTCGACCCCCTCTCTCGCCCTCGTTCCCATGGTAACTGCAGAAACATAAAACAAAGTGATCTATCGTCTTTATGATATCTTAGAATAACATAAGGAAAATTATGGTAATTCGCAGGTGTGTTTAGAGATGGAAAGATGGCCGAATTACTCAGACATACGTCGTAGACACGGCGTCATAACCCAGGAAACTACGTTAGAAAGTTCGCCGTTAATAATTCAAAACTTAGAAGTCAAAAATGTTATCAGCAGTCATGAAAATCTTGGAAATACCTACCATTTGTTACTGAGAATTATCAAGTTTTTAAAAAGTTATGCAGCAGTACAGTTATTAGCTGTTATGTAACATGAGATGAGTAAAGATTAGGCAGTCTGAGCATTAACAGTTGCTTGTAGTTTTCTGTATTGGAATTGGAAATGCAAAATACACGTGTCAGAGCATATATTATTACAAAATTTCTGTGATCTGTTTGTCGGAATCGCATGACAATTAAGACGTGGGAAAAGTATCTAGTTTAAATATAGATTTCTGTTTTATAACACAACCCGAATGTAATTACATTAGCGTGCTTGCAACTGGACCCAAGGTTCGCGGGTTCAAACCTGGCCGAGGTCGATGGATTTTTAAGTGTGATAAAAATCCTACAGAGAGGTCTCATGTCGTAGACTTACGGCATGTAAAAGAACCTTACGAGCATGGACGAGATGTTTCGTAAGAAAAATTCAGCGGCCATATCTCACCCAAGTCTCTCCTGATTCCCTACTAGATGGCTCTAGCAGACAAAATCAGGACAGCGCAGAAACTGTGCAGAGGCAGTAAGCTGGTCACTCACTACTCACAAATGCACGCTTCAAAGACTAGGAAAACCTCCGAAAAGACCCATAATGGCTTATAGAGCCACAGAAAGGAGAAAAGTAATTAAAGTGTGAAAGCAGTTCTACAGAAGAAGGCCGTGGTTTGCTTGGAAAATATTACAGCTACTTCTGATGCTCGGTTTTACATGGTCAACTCTTGGACAGGAAGGAGCTTTAACAGCGTTCTGAATGTCTTGAAGTTCTCGCAAGCCACATTTGAAACGCTAGAAAGGTACGTAGGCATTTAACAAGGAGACACATCTCTTAGGAACAAGCCACCAGAATTCTTTGGTCGAAAATTACTATTACAGCTAAACTGAATTAAAAAAAGTATGTCATGGTTTAAAGAAACTCACTTTTTGTCTCATTTCAGGCCTCATATTTATTTTTTTAGAGTAAAAACGCTACTCTGTAGACATTGCTACTACTCTTAGCTGTCGAGATATGTGACATTATGATTTGTGAAAAGACGAACAATTATTTAGAGAAGTTTCTATTTCTTCTGGAAACGTCACAACACAATATCGTCAATGATGATGTAGGACGTAAGCACTTCTGAAAATTCAGTTTTTTTCTATCAGAAAACACGGCGAAAAATTCCAGAAGACAGTCATCTTCATTAAAATATATAATAAAATTCAGGTCAATACACAAACTTTATTTACAGATGTTAAAATTTAAAATTTAAAATTTGAGCCTTTCATCGCTACAACGATGTTACAATACTGTGCCTTCATTCACTACATGTTTCGATGCAAAGCATCATCTTCAGGTGTTATCCTTTAAAACTACTTTATATTACAATGCATGTCTTTCAATTTATTCATCCGTTTTGTTCATTATTATATCATATGCTCCGCTGATCCTCCCGTTTTATGCATCCTATGTTTGTATTTGATTATTCATGAATCGTGTTGTACGGTGTATCTGCTCAGGTTGACTGTCTGTTGAACAAAACGGACGAATAAATTGAAAGACATGCATTGTAATATAAAGTAGTTTTAAAGGATAACACCTGAAGATGATGCTTTGCATCGAAACATGTAGTGAATGAAGGCGCTCTATTGTAACATCGTTGTAGCGAGGAAAGGCTCAAATTTTAAATTTTAAATTTTAACATCTGTAAATAAAGTTTGTGTATTGACCTGAATTTTATTATATATTTTAATTATAAAACACAAACATGACGCATTTAAATCTTAAAGTCATCTTCATGTTTTGTTTCTTTGTATAATGCAAGTAAGTTAACTTAAATGTAACTGGATAGTGATATTTAATCTTTAAGTATTATTAAGCATGTCTGCTGCATATGCTATTTGCTATATCTATCTATTTGTTACTGCTGTTTCAATTCCTCCGGTAGATTTCGTTCTGAAATCAGTATTAAAAAATACGCAGGCCTTGATTTAGCAGCAATATTCACGTATTATGAAGGTAACTCAGGACAGCTTACCATTTCAATACGTGTAATGCGTTCCGTAGCCCATATCAGTTCAGTGCGATGAATTTTATGATAGAGTGGCCACGATCAGCAGGCAAAGAATCAAATTTGAATGTTGTGAATCATGGCTTACGTAGTTTAATTAAAGAATACAATAAAATACGCTGAAAATAATGCCAAGATCTGAAAGCAAGTCGTTCAACGTACTTTTTCGAGGGAAAGAATTTGGAGCCGGTTTGAGAAGCTGCTTTGTCCACACACTACTAATACCGAATTAGATGGAAGATATGGAATTAACGTCGTTTGACAAGATTGTATCATAATTTGTTTCCTTTAATGCTTTTATATTATTTATTTTCTTCTTCTGTTTAAATATATATTTATTAGTTTATAATACGTGACACAATTGTTTTGAATTTGTCTCCCTGTTTTATCATCTCGTATAATATCCTTAAGTCGCTTAAGGTACTCTCTGTATTTTATATTATGAAATCAAAATTTTTACACAATTTTCATTTTCCTCGTATGTGATACGTACACAGCCCATTACATCATACTTTATATCGTTTGGTTATCACTTGGAAACAAATATACTCTATCATAATTATCATCGATTTTTCAAATAACTGCCCAACTCAGAGCTAGATCTTATTTAAACAGCATTTACGAATTCAGTCCCTACCTCAAAGAAAACACATTTCTCTATTACAGGATTCAACTGGTTAATGTTATTTAAGGACCTTATCCTTGTTTGCATTAAGTGAAAAAAAAATATATTAATTGTATAATGTGGTAAGTATATTTACCACTGATTTTAATTAGTTTAACGTTCATTTAATTAATGCTGCTATTCTATAACATCTTGTATTTTCTGTACTTTCGTATTTTTATTCTGATTTAAAATTTTGAACGTGGTCCGGTAGATGATCGTTATTTGAACCGACATCTCTGTGATCTGTGCAATGAAGGCAGTTTATGTCAGCCCTGAGAGCAGGTTACATCAGCGGTAATGAAGCACAGTCCCATCTGCTTTATTCTGTATCTGCAGCATAACGTGTTCAGCACAGCAGTAATGATCTGCACACGAGACACAATAGCTCCAAAAACGTTCAGCATAATCTCTCAGAACACGTGCATAAATGTAGAGCGCAAATTTAAACTCCATGAAATGTTGCGTCAGTTTCATACATAAAATTTAACTTCCGGTGACCTGTTTTTGACATAATTTGATCTCTGTTTTTTATGAGAATTATAATAACATTCCCTCGTTTAAACCTTTCTAGTTCCTACGGTTAATTTAGTGCGGTATGTGACGCTAGATTCCCTAAACCTATAGAATATATTCATTTATAATCTCATTATTCATCAGTGAATTCCATCTCTCGCCTATTCTGCCTGGTTTCTAGATTCAATATGTGGTAAGGCAAAGCTGTCTTGAGCTATTTATGACTATAGTCAACTCAACTTCGTTTCTTTAATAAAATTACTACCAAATGTATTGTGACGGTTCAAACTGAGTGGATTTTAAGGATAAGTGCCGTTCTTTTACAAATCGTCTGTTTATTTGTAAAAACAATACCGATATTAAGATCTTTCTTTTAATTATTATTAGTGTTCTGTCTGACGACAGGTCCATATGAACAGGATCCTTCCATCCTTTTCTCGGACTGGGACCTCTTCATATACGTTCTTGGCAGATGATCCAGAAGTGGTTTGCCATTGCCTTCTTCTGTGTGTGAATGGAGTAATTGTTGGGATGCCACGGAGGAAAACTCCGTGTTGCCTAGACCACGGCCTTGCCCAACACAAGTTATAAATTCGGGCACCGCCGGGAATCGAACCCGAGACCCCAGGATTACAAGGGCAGCGTTCTAACCGCTAGACCACCGTGGCGGATTAAGATCATTACGGATGATAATCAAAGAATGTTTTCTTATATTTTTGACTACACTGCGTGAATCTTAAGAATGTTGCGGTTTCCTTGTTTAAATAATAATTATGTTCTCCCCCAAATTAAGTAGCAGCTCTAATGATAAACTAAACAGATACAGTAATTTATTTATATATAATTATTACCTTCCGAGCTATACTACCATGAATTTGTCATGTACCAAAATGTCACTAAGAGAAATATTGGCATAACGAGGGCGCTGCTGGACTTTATTGTGTAACAAATCTTAATTTCGATTTTCGTGCATCAACCGCGTCGAGCGGTGAAATTTTGGCAACTTCCGACAAATACTTCATTTCTCATTAATACTGTACTGGCATTAGGCTACCTTTTGTAGATCTTGAAGTTGCTAAAATATTTTTCATTAATCTTTCTCCTAACCCGTGGTAATAGAACGTTTTCCATAAACTCCTTCCTGTTCACATGTTCACTACCCATTTGACGTCACAGAGCTCCACTATTCCTCCAATCACAATAATTTATTCACATGTATACAAAGGCTTTCTAATTTCCCTATAGATATTAACCTGAAATGTTGGAAACCTTTAACACTGAGAGAGATTGTTCCCAAGAGTCCATGTTAGAGCCTGTATTAAATAGAAGGCGCTCATAACGTATTTATTTTAATTCAGGAATTTATTTAGTGTTCTGTCTGACGACAGGTCCATATGAACAGGATCCTTCCATCCTTTTCTCGGACTGGGACCTGTTCATATACGTTCTTGGCAGATGATCCAGAAGTGGTTTGCCATTGCCTTCTTCTGTGTGTGAATGGAGTAATTGTTGGGATGCCACGGAGAAACCGGGGAAGCCCCCGGAGGAAAACTCCGTGTTGCCTAGACCACGGCCTTGCCCAACACAAGTTATAAATTCGGGCACCGCCGGGAATCGAACCCGAGACCCCAGGATTACAAGGCCAGCGTTTTAACCGCTAGACCACCTCATCTTATTATTATTTAGTGTTCTGTCTGACGACAGGTCCATATGAACAGGATCCTTCCATCCTTTTCTCGGACTGGTACCTGTTCATATACGTTGTTGGCAGATGATCCAGAAGTGGTTTGCCATTGCCTTCTTCTGTGTGTGAATGGAGTAATTGTTGGGATGCCACGGAGAAACCGGGGAAGCCCCCGGAGGAAAACTCCGTGTTGCCTAGACCACGGCCTTGCCCAACACTAGTTATAAATTCGGGCACCGCCGGGAATCGAACCCGGGACCCCAGGCTTATAAGGCTAGTGTTCTGACCACCGTGGCGGTCAATACAGGATACCCAACATTATTTGTAGCTTCTTAGCAACGTTAAGTAGTAAGTTCGGTGAATGAAATAAGCATCTAGAAACTCTTTCTTTGTAGAAAGATCTCTACCGGTATTAAAAGTGTTAGCGATATTGACGGGAATGGCAAAATACCTTACAAAGAACGTTCGAAAAATAACATTTCCACGCCCTCTTCATGAGGGCAATGGATATGGTATGTGGACTGAGTGTCGGCGGCTCGAACAGTTATTTCCCAACCGAATGTTAATGAGGTCTTAAGTCTGAAGGTTTTTCTCCTTATGAACTGGAGATTCAAGGCGCAGATTCTGATATGCGTAGCAATATTTACTCTTTAACTATTGTTAAAAGAAGCCAAATAAATAACTTAAAATTGCTGTCTTCTGGATTATTGCGCGTTGTAGTCTGGTAAAAGTTTACCGACGTTTCAGAGGTCCTTATCACCTCCATCGTCAGAAATAGTAGCCTTGATGATGGAGGAATCAGAGACCTCCAAAGCGCCTATAAATTTCTACCAGACTTCACTGAATTACATTTCATAAAACAGTCACCATCATAACCACCGCCGTGTAAATCTAAAATTCACCATAAATTCAGAATTCTTAAGGTCAACGCTCTGAAAACTTTTGGTGTCACGAAGGACAGTGCACAGAACAGTAACATAGGAAACTTCATAACGTGGTAGGGTAAGTTCGGATGTATGTAACCAGCGAGAGAATAGGGCAGTTTTTAGGAAACCCCGTCTGTCAGCATAACTGTTGGCGCTGTAATCGGTGTTGCTCTTTACAGCTTTTCTCTGACGGAGAAAAGCGTACTGCGTGGACAGATGAGCGCGAAAGAGTGAAGAATTTTTAATTTGAATTTAGTGTTTTCAGGTAAGGTAAAAGAGTTAGTTTTCAAGATACGCTTCTTGGATTAATAGCGAAAGGGACAATGTTAATTCTTTACATAATTCGGTACTACATTTCGAGTTGAAACGCAATAACTATCATAAATATATACTATTTTCGAAATGCCAGCCATATATAAAGTGACATTGGAATAACGTTTCAGCTTCTAATTGTGGCATTCCAGCCGATTATCCATTTTATGGTCCATTTCACCCAATCTTACCCTAAATTCCAAATACTTCATAATATACAGCCTTTACCAAATACTATTAGAATGAGCAAGTCAATGAGGATGATAAGGGGTGGGCATTAAGCAGCCATGGACTCATGGAACAGGTGGCGATATACAAACATTTTAATAGGAAAACCATAAAGGAAAAGTAAAAAAAAAAGTTTGTCCCACTATGCGCTATGTAGGCGCTTGGGGTGAGTGGAGGTATAGCTCCTCTCTTCCTTAACCCCGGCACTAGATGGGGTGAGTGGTCAGCATCACGCCCCGGCCGGCTTTACCCCCAGAAAAGGACCCCGGTACCCATTGTAGAGGAGGCTGGGTGGGCCCCAGAGCCGGTCTGGACGCAGAGGCTAGAGGAAAAATCCTCTGCCCCCGTCTGTGATCGAACCCCGGTCGTCCAGCCCGTAGCTAGTCACTATACTGACTGAGCTATCCCGGCTATAAATGAAAGACCTTCTGGTAAATCTAGAAATACGCGGAGGATAACATTAAAACGCCATCACTTATGGGGTAAAGTGAATCCTTATAAACTTCCATGGCAAACATTTCAAATTAAATAAACTGCAGCGTTGATAACTTTCTTCAGATTTAAGAATACATTTATATGTGTGTGTAAGGATTGTAATGAATAAGTTATGTCCCTCTTGCGCATAACATTGAAGTTAGAGTTACCGAGAAAGGCGGAAAATCGTTTAGATAAAGTACCTGTTAGCTGATTCTGGTGGCCTTAGAACAGAGCTTGTACGGAATTTTTAGCCTTAAGGTTTCTTGAGGTAAACCGTTAGTTTCTATGGCGACCGCCAGAGTTGGATTTAGCTAACTTCATACACAGAGGAGAAAGGAGAGGGAAAGTGAGGTTAAAAATAAAGAAGCCTTTTATATTATGGAATGAGTCCCGGGGTGCAGCTGCGTCTAGAGGGCTGCCAGCAAAGCCTCTTCCGGCTGGTGGATATTGGACTTGGAATGAGCTTAAGACGGATTCAGTTCTATTCTTTTCACTTCTTTTATTCTCCTTTTTTGATTTTTGTACTCACTCTTCTTACGTGTTCTTTACACACTTCTTTCTTTTACTTATAGGCTACCGGTGGCCTAGGAGAAGAGAATTTCAGTTTATAGAAAGAGATGATAAATACCAGGAAAAACAAAGAATATGAATCCTTTACCTTAAATTTCGCACAAAGCTACACGAAAAAGACTTTCTTCTTAATTCAGAAACTGATGGCTGAGTGGGATATTCAAGGTATCACCAACTTTAAAGTGCAGAATGTTATTTGGAAAGTCCCCTTTAAGGCTCGAATTTATAAAAGCTTTTTTTTTTGTTTCCCAAGATATGTTTTGCAGTTATATTTCTTTCGTGATCCACCGGTGACTCTAAAAAAACATATTGGAACTCTTATTTTAGAAGCAATGTGACAGTAGTAATTCATACCTTTAAGTATATATTAAATATTGTCCGTCTAATCACAATAAATTCATATTAAATATTAAAATATTACAATAGTTAACATTTAAAATATTTAAAATATTAAATGATGTTCTTTATCGAAATATTCGATTTACATTAGACCATCATTTTTCATGCTTCACTACATGTATGAAAATTGTATTTGAATTATTTATCGTTTTGAAGCTTTATATAATTATATACACCTGAGGATAGTTCTTTTAGGAACTGAAACATGTCGTGAAACATGAAAAATGATGGTCTAATGTAAATCGAATATTTCGATAAAGAACATCATTTAAAATTTTAAATATTTTAAATGTTAACTATTGTAATATTTTAATATTTAATAAGAATTTATTGTGATTAGACGGACAAGATTTAATATATACTTATTATATCACAATATGACGCAACTTTACCATCTTAATTCATACCTTGTGCATCTTTCCTATATCAGCTGTTTTGTTACAGATGCGTCACTTCATTCAACTAAGATTGAGTCTCCAATTAATCATGTGACCCACCGGTAACCCTCTTAGTAGCCAACGTGTTGAAGATGTTCGATATGTCATAAAATCTAGATCAAAACATTAAATGTAAATACCGCGTTGTTGTATGTGATATACTCATAACTGACTCAGTATTACAGAGAATTGTTCGAGCATTTTATGTTTTACAAATAGGTAAAAAAAAATTCCTAATCATACAGAGCCCAAAGGTTCATCATTGTTTTCACAAGACAATTCAATAAATGCATTTCATATCTTCATAACCTACTTCAGTAGATCTATAAAGACAGACCTATGTTAATATTATTCCCCGATGTTCATGTTTCAAATCCAAACACATATTTTCGCATACCGTGATTCCCATTTTATACCGAGTTATACCGGGTGTAGCAGCTGAGTGCTTAACATTACTGGTTCTTCGGGTCCGAGGTTCAAATTTCAGGCTCGGAGATCGGCACTAATTGGAATTCTAAAGTGCTTTCTCTCTATCCACCAAGAAAATGTAGGGACAGTGCCTTAAATTAACTAACGATCACTTTTTTCCATATTTTTTTTTAATCATTACGATTTGATGCTTATGGTCGAAGCCACTGACAGCGTTGTTAAAAAACCATAAATATAAACTAATTTTCAATTAAATTTACTTAATTTAATACTAACTATATTAGACACATACAATGAACTTCAGATTGCTCATAAAGTAGGTTCCGTAGTAAATAACTACGCAGTACTAGGCTTAAATACCTGATCCTAAACCTTCCTCTATTTTCTTCAGAAGTCCAGGATCTCTTTGGCCCACGGTTTGTATTCCAACAGCTATTTCAATTCTTTATCTTTTTCTGAATAAATTTTATTTTCTTAACAGCCTTCAATGTCACTGGGAATACTTGAATATTTAAATAGCCTGTTGCCTTGAAAGTAGCAGTCACCAAGTTTCATGCTTCAGGGTCACAGAAAAATTTTAAAACTTCGCAACGCAAACAGCTCAGCCCTGGCGAATAAAGACAGCTCAGAACTTGCAGCGAAGCAAATATATAAACAAGCGGTAACATCGCTAGCACGCTGTGAAGAGATGAACAAGAACGAGTACAAGAGAGCAAAAGTATTGTTAGTAACTCTGTCTAGTCCAGATAACACTTAGGAGTAAAATTAATATTACAAATATTTGTCGTACTACACACGAATACGTTTAGCCACATGCAGTGTATCTGTATTTATATATGGGCTAATCTTGAATACAGTGTATTCATTTTCTCATACTCCAGACAATGTAATCAGAGTGCATTAATAAGCAACTGTAGTGTAATTAAATTCCTGTATGCATGATTATAGAACACAAAGGGATGTGTATCACTGACTAGGGAAGAGATAATACAAATTTGTATTCGTGGGACAGGTCTCCATTGGAATAATAATTGTACTCACAATGTACAGCTACCTTCTCTCCTTCTCTCTCTGTCACTCACACATACACACCGTTTCCCTAATTTCGTGTTTTAAGGACTCATACTTGAGTTCATAACTCACACACTGCGATAAACTATTTGTATCTTATATGCGTCATGTTTGTGTTTGATTAGATATATTTATTTTGTACGGTCTATACACAAACGTGTACTATTTTTAATAGATATTTATACGATTATTTATTTATTTCCTATGTCAATTCATACTCATTCCAAGAAAATAATTAACATTAATTCCACAGATAAATATAACGTCTGACTACAATAAGCAACTTACCATGAAAATGGAAAGCTACAAACAGAACTACGGATCATTATAATATATTGCATCAAATATCTAATAGTTTTTAAAATATTTTAAATTGATAAAAACCTGAAGACGACGGTATTACCCGTCGAAACATGTCGTTTTAATAAAAGAGCTAAAAATATGATGTAAAATCGTATTTACGATTAAGAGCGCTAATATAATATTTTACACAATAAAATGTTTAAACATTGTATAATTTTTACAACACCAATAAACTTAAAACGTTTGTGTATAGACTGTACAAAATAAATATGCGATAAACTAATCTTAAAATTTATAAATCAAAAGAGAAGAGACCATTCGGTTCAAGTGGGTATAGATGGGAGGATAATATTAAAATGGATCATAAATAAATAGGGTAAAACGTTGTAGACTGAGTTAATCTAACTCAGGATAGAAGCCAGTGGTGGGTTCTTCTGAGAAAGGAAATGAATCTTTTGGTTCCATTAAAGCCGATAAATATCTTGACTAAATAAGCGACGACCATGAAATAGGATTTCTATATGGATTTTGTATAGTTCTGATGATTTAGAATTTCATGTAGGTCATCTTGCTGTGTCAGCCGTCAGTTGCCATTACATTAATAGCAACAAGACTTGGTGGCGTATACAAATCACACGAAAAATACAATTTCAAGGTGTTTAATGGCATTGACTCTTCTTCGAAATTTACCCGAGATTCATGTTGGCATGACTGGAGGTACAGGTGCCCAGTAAAAATATCGAATTGAAAATCAAATCACGTTATTTACTTATAAAAAATTTATTACGTAGAGCTTACACAAATATGCAAATAAGATTTTTTGTCATCCGAAAGGAGCCTTAACGTGGGATAATAAGCATACCATAGTGTGTGAAGTGGTTACCGTGCCCAAATTCTAAACTGTTTTAGATTATAGTGTAATTCCAATTGACTCAATAGCAAAGAAAAACCATAAAATAATTCGCATATATTAAAGTTGTGAACGCAGTGAATTGTATTGTCGGGGAGTTAGTACAGTGTGCCCAGTTTAGTAATGCAAATATTAGTCATTTCATCGACCCCTCCCCCTATGTAACTTTGTGTACGTAAATCTTATCATGAACTCAAATGTGTTAACTCATCCTGCTTCACGGGAACACAGACAAGCGAGACCTCCCTCCTGAACCGCTTACATTAGCTCTCTGGTCCAGCCCTGGGGAAAGGGATGAGAATATATATATATATGCAAGAAACTGGGAATAAAAGGGTTGAGGGGTCCGACTAAACAGAGGACTGTCCTGTTACGGCTCCCATAGCCCGTAGGAGTAAAATTGTGTTTACACGAAATTTCTTTTCTGTGCCAACATGTAATAATCGTGGTAGGAAATGATCACTTCTCTCTCACTTACAACACCTTTTGTCAAAATCTGGCACCTCCCACAGAACGCTTTAAAGCTACATACAATTTTATGTTCCTAACTCCGTAGAATTATGCCATAAGGGATATATGGCAGAGAAAATGACTTTCATATTTCGTAATTTATCTTAATTTTCATTGGCCGTGAATACAGAGAAGAGACCAGATTGGCTACTTTGTTTAACGTCACATTCTCTGATGGTCACAGCAGCACTGAGCAGTATGTAGCGAGGGACGATCAACGTCAAATGCATCATGATCTTCTGTTACCAATCCTAGATCTTGGACAATGATTAGTTTTATTCTTGTGCTTGGCAGCGGCGCTGGGATCGTTGTGTTTACTCCCAGGGGAACTACTTCGAGGGTGATGGATGAATTTAATACCTGAGATAAGTGTACGGGTTTTTTTTTTATACGCGCACTCTGGAAACTTTCCGATCGCACCTCGTAAATAAGGAATGGACTAAATTTAGTTTTCTCATCATGACTTAGGACACGGTATCATACATAAAGTTAACACTAGCAGTTAAAAAAAATAAGTCCGAAATTGATAGTCGTGTAGTCTCAAAAATTTCAAAACCTTACTAGGGCCAGGCAAACAGCGTTTGTAGGTGCCGGTATCAACTATAAAGTTTTATTGTAATCTTCCTCATCTCATGATATTCAACCATATCTGCAAGTTAGCACAACTGATGATTAACATACGAAAATTTTAAAATTCCCAGCTTTCACAGACCCAGACAGCACACAAAGTTTATTTTTGAACCTAACCTGCGCCATATCTGTCTCTGCCACATATACAAACGTGTTTCTGTTTAAATTTAACGTCATGAGGCGATCAAATTAAGACGGATGAGAAGACCGCGACATGTCTCATGCATTGTGCTGATGCAAATTCCATGCAAAATATTTGTAGCAGTGTCAGGAGGAAAGAGGTTATTTGGCAGATATCTGCTTGCAACAAAACAGATTGTAGGACGTGGAATAATTTTTATGGCTCAGGTTGGATTCCGGTGGTCGGCTTTTGCAAATAAGTTAAAATCCCTACAGCTTCATAATAAAAGAGGAACTTCTTAAGCAGCTGAGAGACTGTCAGCTTCTCAAAAATTAAACTACTTTTTTCCGTGGAGCTAGTTGAGTTCCCAGTCCTTAAATCCGCAGAAAATAGATAGAATAATAGCAGTTATTAGTCTGAATGAATAATAATGACGGGCTAATAAACTTTTATACGCCTCACTTATAGTCAGAAAACATTTGTTTAAAAATGTGTCGTTTTCTTAAAAATAAACTTGATGCACGCGCGTAATTAAAAGATTGGTTATTTTCTTTAATTTTAGAATTTTAAATCTGAATGAGATTAAACGTTACATTACTAATAATTCAGTTAATTTATTAGATTTAAACGCCTTAAAGCGGCAGTGTAATCGATGACAGGCAAGCACTGGAAATCAAACAGGAAAACCCAGACTCAGAAGCTGTAAACGTAACAGTACGAAAACAGAACATTGTCCAGATGTACTTTACAACAATAATAGTCTTAACAAATTATTTAAAGTTTAAATAAAATTGTTAATAAGAAAAACAAAATCCTGGATATACGTGACAGCACCCTACATAGATAATGTTATTATTTTTGATATTATTATTATAATATATTTCTTGTTATTAAATGAATTATGTATAAATTTATATATATTTCTCCTCTCTCTTCTCTACTGCTCTCCTTTAACCAACTGTGTGTTGTCATTCTAATTATATAAATTCTCTGATCTAGTGCCTTGTATGTTTTGCATATTTTCTTCTCGTTCTAATCTAGTTGATTTAATTTATATGAACTATTATTACAAAGATATGTATTCAGTAGCATGTTGCCTTCATGTATAAAAGTCCTCTACACTCATGTAACTTTTTAATTATCTGTTTGTTGTTACGTTTCTGTATTTATTATTGTGTTGTGCTCTTATCCTCTACTGTATCTGTGATTGGCTTTCTGGATGTTGATGCACCACGTTATTAATAAATAATTAAACTGTATTATTATTAATATTATTTATCTTTTTAAAATTCACGTTTTCAGTTTCTGGATGCAACACTTTTTTGATGTCTGTTCCTTTCTTCCTTTGAGAATATATTGGATGTCTGGCCTGTTTTCCAGAATCTTCCTTTCACTATGTACCCCTATAATCCACGGTATTCTTACATCTTCATGATGACATATCGGCTAAAATATGTGAGAATACTAGTTTTCTGTTGTTTACGTGTTAAATAATGTAGATGTTTACGGGCTTAATCATGTCTTATGTATTCATTCTATGCCAGAATGAGACATCCTGATATTAGGTCCTCAGTAGTTTAGTCGACGTCTGCATTAAATAATTGCTCCATTCAAAATATTTAATTTAAAGTAGTACGTGCTGATTGTTTGAACCACAGCCTCCTAAATCGTACTTTCGATTTCACCCTTAATGTATCCAAATTTCAACTGTCTAATCTACCTGCATTGCCCATGCATCATTTACTTTTCCAGTTTTAATTTTATATTTTGTGCTTTGTTTCACTTTGGAAATATTTATAAATCTGTTACCTGTTTTAATAATATTTTCTTTATGTTAATTTCGTGTGACCTTATAATTCACATCAGTGCATCTTATTTTAATTTCTGCATATTTCACCAAATTCAGAGCTTCATATACGTATATTCCTTCCACCTGAATTAATATTCTTCCTCCCTTGTTTTTGGAAAAATACAACCGATCAATTATCTGCTATTCGGTGATGCTGTCCATGGTCTGTTTGCATGTTAATTGTTTTTCCACTCAGTTCTTCTATTTCTCCTTGATATCAAATTTTCGTTCTTTTTCAAAACTATATTTTAGTACTGGAGACTGCCTTTTATCCATTACTTTGCATTTCATTTTTAACTATCAGCTCTCTGTTCAAAACCAGTCTTAGTCTCCTTGCATACACCTTCCACTTTTTTTGTTTACTTTTGTGTTCTAAATTCTATACCCAAATACTCGATTGCAATCCCTTAATTTAATTTTCCATTTTGTTTTCCATGTGCTTTATTCTTCAAACTCTGCCATTCTTTTAAGAAATTCCATGACTTATTTTTACTAGGACACTGGGATACTGGGAACGTCCCGTTCTTCAAGTGCCTAAGCACTGCGGATCCCAACTTTTCGTTGGCTTGATCTATAGACATTTTGGTAGGACTCCTTTGATGAGGGATCGGCCCGTCGCAAGTCCTCTACCTCTACACAGGACAGCACAACACAACATCCATGGCTTGAGTGGGTGAGTGGGATTCGAACCCACGGTCCCAGAGACCAAGGGGCACAAGGCCCACGCCTCAGACCTCGCTGCCTCTACGGACCCCTGACTTATTTATAACCCAAATTTTTATGTCATCGCTAAATGTTTTTAAAATTTTGATTTCCTTCTCACTTCTCCCTACCAGCTTCAGAACATCAATGTAAAGCAAATGGCTTAATATCTGTTATATTGTTATTATTACTAATTATCGATTCTTCACAGTTTTCTCCTGGTACTTATTATCTTGAGTACGTGTTTATCCCATGATTCCTGCTTCGGGTTTAAAATTATAACACTTTCCTACAACACGCGATCATATTACAATTGTTTCTTGTACAAAATTCTATTAAATGGTTTCCCGCTTTCTTCCAATTTTTTTTTACAATACTGCAGTTGAAATTGTGACCACAGTATTCTCCGGTATGACAAGGAATTTCATTTTCCATATTCGCTGAATTTCTATACTAAAAGTTTTGTATTTTATCTTCTTGTATTTAATTATGATATCTGACCTATTTTCCAGAACTTCCCCACCCGTTCCTATCCCTTGATTCCACAGTACTCTTATATACATATTATTATTATTATTGATGTTGTTTCAATTATTATTATGTCAGTTTTCTGCCTCTGTTATCTATTCTTCATTTTATTAAGACCTTTTTTCTAAAGCAACCGCATACTGAAAAGGGTTTACCATTCTGCAAATCTTGTGCTACGAACAAATGCAATTCATGCTCCATTAATTTAACAATTCAAGCGGAAAATAACCTACGCCTTCGCGTTTAAGGGATCACACATTAGTTTTCCAATTACTTTTGTTTAAACGTGTCTTTGCTCGTCGTGAATCTCACAACTGATTTTGCAGATGCTTCTATCCGATACCGTATCAGATCGTGTTCTCATATCAACAAGAAATTTAGTAATTATCGATATAAACATAATAACATCGCCGCACATAGAGTGATTTATATAAACAAACAATTCCTCTCTATTTAACGAAGGGCTGCCCTTACTATATTATGAACCGCTCAGTCAGTATAGTGACTAGCTACGGGCTGGACGACCGGGGTTCGATCCCCGACAGGGGCAGAGGATTTTTCCTCTGGCCTCTGCGTCCAGACCGACTCTGGGGCCCACCCAGCCTCCTCTACAATGGGTACCGGGGTCCTTTCCCGGGGGTAAAGCCGGCCGGGGCGTGATGCTGACCACTCACCCCCATCTAGTGCCGAGGTCAAGGAAGAGAGGAGCTATACCTCCACTCACCCCAAACGCCTACATGGCGTATAGTGGGACAAACTTTACTTTTACTTTGTGCTTAGTATATTAAAAGAAATATATAATATGCATAAAATATTAATCTCGGATTTTTACGTGAAGAAAAAACATTTTTATGTAGTTTTCAATTACAGACGTTTTAGGTGGGTATGACTGAATGTAGACATTATATAAATACGTAATTTCATTCCATCTAATATTGCAACAATTCAAAATGAGAAGCTACATAATTTGTACTGTCCATCCAATGCTATTAGCGTGAAATATACAGTGGATTCCGGTTAATTGGGACACATCGGGATTAGAACACTTTGGCCCAATTCAGCGGCTGCCCCAATTATGCGAAGTTCCACGTAAAAAGTTAAAAATGTTCGTTCTATAAGATTTGTCACAAATAAACTTCTGCCCTGATTAACCGATGGGCAAATTAACCAGAATCTACATGTGTGTGTGTGTATGTATACAGAATGTCCCAGGAGGAAAGGTCAATATTCTGGGAGATCATAGTATCGGTCATTCTAAGC
Source organism: Zootermopsis nevadensis (assembly GCF_977971745.1). Classification (NCBI taxonomy): domain Eukaryota; kingdom Metazoa; phylum Arthropoda; class Insecta; order Blattodea; family Termopsidae; genus Zootermopsis; species Zootermopsis nevadensis. Next base: position 3,389,975 of record NW_028259153.1, on the reverse strand, counting down.
AAAAGTGTGTATATGTACATATGTCCCATTCCGAACGGTTTCCGAGATAGAGCTATTTCAATGTACAGTAGTTTGGATCTGGCACCCAATATTATCCTTCTCTGTTGGATGTTATCGTCCGCATAAACGAACATTAAGATGCACTCAGACAAGCAACGAGCCATGTCCTCACACGAGCTGCAAAGTGCATTGATGTTGACGGTGGAATTTTCGAAAATGTATTATACTAGGTAAACTGTACCAACTTTGTCACGTGAACAATAAATACCTGTATTAGAAAGAATACGTAATATCTCTTTCTTATCAAAAATTTTACAACTTTACAGTGAAATAGCTCTATTTCGGAAACCGTTCGGAATAGGACACATGTACATATAAACTTTTTTGCTTAGAATTACCGATACTAGGACCTCTCAGAATATTGACCTTTCCTCCTGGGACACGCTGTATATATGAGGAGGATGGTAAGTGGGTGCATGTGACGAACATGAGAATTGGTTAGAGAGCCTGAAGGGAATTGACTTTTCGAAAGAATGGATCTTGGAGAAATGGGATCAGATTGTTGTGGATTCAGGAACCGGTGGCTGACTCTTGTAAACACGGTAATGGAGCTTCGGGTTCCTCAAAATACGTCAAATTTCATGACCTACTGGGTGTAGTATAAGTTTCTGGAGGTCCCCGTTCCATTTTTTTATAACTGATTGTCTAAGATTCCTCTAAGCAGACGATTATGCACTCCAAGAGACCCTACGTAGTTTTTCCGCCAACTGGCAGTCGGCAGAGAGAGAAGAGTTTGTCGTCACTCGGGGGTGTTTACTGGTCATTTGGGAAAAGTAGTGTTGGAAGCGGAATTTCTCTCCTGGTAGTCGAATCTCGGCGAAGGTAATAATCCCACCAACGGTGAACGAATACGCTGTACTTAGTTCCATCTACTGCTTATATTCCGAATTAATCACACACACTTATTTCAGATCCACGTCATACGATGTTACGACAATTAAGTTCTCTGCTCGGAACCGTCCGCATGTTTCTATGAGAGCGCCCTACTAACGGATTTGGATTATATTTATTATGGACGAATTATTCTGGCTCACATTTGCCCAATAAGATGGAAGAATGACCTTGTATGTTTAACGTTAGTGGGAGATTGACCTAGATATCAGCCACAAATCTGCATCATGTTAGTACAATAGAGACGAAAGTGTTGTGGTGTTGAGAACGTCTTAAAATGTATCTTTACTCTAAGGAGTACGTATTTTCAGTCTTGTCATAAAGACGGTACCACCAGCTCAAGGAACATTATGAGGGAGCTTGGATTTCAATGAAAGGAGATGGGAAACATAAATGTGGGCCTGATAGTAAGGCACGACGTTAGATGTATGCTAGTATCATACATCAGAGCACTGAATAAGCAAGGAGAAGTTCGTTCAATAATGTATGAGGACGAGGCGTATACAGCGGCCATACTGGATCTGAGAAATGGGTGATAATTGTGTGTCGGGTCTGCTCGCACCATTCTCGAAAGGAGAATCATTATTTTCCGTGCGAGAGGCCGGCGTGGTTTCTTACCCAACGCAATGGTTATTATAAAATCTAACCAAAAACAGGCACTACCACTGTGAAACAAGTCGTAAGATCTGAGTTCGTAAGTTCCCGCTAATTCTGTGTTCGATTCCGGACAGAGTACCCTAGACGGACAATAACTGGACATAGGGTGGCTTCCTACATGTTTTTAATAGCAATAAGAGGCAACGGAATCAGTTTCAGTAGAAACACCACAAACACTAATTATAACTAATATTAGGGTTGAATATTAAGAGTAGAAGAATCAGAATACAGTTAATGTTATATGACTTTGATTATTGTGATTAAACACTGGATTTCCCCTTTTAAAAAAATACTTATGGTGCCTATCACCAGCTCTTACCGAAATATACACCAGTCTTTCTTAATTTTGCATAAACTTGACTTCATGGACTAAATCGTTTCTACTTTCCCGATTAAACATTTTACCGGCCAAGAATTGTAAATTGTCATTTGTGACCTACATACACAATGAAAAAATGGTATACCAGTTCCTGCGAAAAGAAGTGAAGGACTGGTGTATACGAGGTGCGATCGGAAAGTTTCAAGACTGCGCGTATAAAAAAAACCCGTACACTTATCTCAGGTATTAAATTCATCCGTCACCCTCGAAGTAGTTCCCCTGGGAGCGAACACAACGATCCCAGCGCCGCTGCCAAGCCTGGAAGCATCCCTGGAAATCTTTCTTTGTCAGCCTGTCAAGCACCATCTGCGATTCTGCCTGAATCTCTTCTATCGTCTCAAATCTCCTTCCCTTTAGCTGAATTTTCATCTTTGGGAAGAGGAAGAAGTCACAAGGAGCTTAGAAAGGAAGTTGGGGTCGGTTCTTGCAAGATCTTTGAGCTCCTGACAAACGAGAAGTCGATTCTGCTTCTGGTCCTCAGACAGGATGCGTCGCATGTGGAGTTCTTCCTTTAGAATCAGCTACTTCTGTAAGAGGTATTGATAGACACCACAAGTATTTTTTTAAAAGGGGAAATCAACGTCAATATTAAATTCTTGTAACCGTATTCCATTGCTGTATTTGATGCATTGCTTTAAAATGATATGGTCATTATTCAATCTGTTTTGTAGCTCTGTGAACATTTATCACAGAAGAAACACTTGCTGTGTTTTCGAAATATTTTTACCGGTTCTCTTTTATTCGGTATTTCCTGATCAATATATGCTTTACTAAATTTTTTAATGGACAGAATCGAACGAATTCCATTTAAAATAAACACATGTTGTGTTATTAAAAACACCGTGTCCATATCTGCAAAGCGTTTCGAAAACTGACGTAACCACCTTCCAGTAACCATGGAGACGTTCATATGAGTGTCAGAGGATATGATGGGGGGGGGGGGTTTCTGTGAAATGTGTGTACCTGTTTCTGATTCGTTCTATTGTAAGTTACATGACTGCATATGGGGGTTGCCTTTTAAATGGTACACGCTGTAATATCTGAAATAAATTTTACCTGTGACTAAGCCCGAATGTAAAGCTCCACACTTTATTAACCTCGGCATTCCTTAGAGGTGAATGGTCGACTGCTCATTTCAGTTTCCTTAACACCTCTGAAATATTCGCCGGTACGAATCCCAACAGACTTTAGGTCGTCGTTAGAACCCCATTCATCCAAGATGTGGTTTGCCACTGTATTGACGCCCAAAGCAATTCAAGTTGTTTGCGCTGGTATAATTTAAGCGGATCAGTGGCCACTTCTGAGTTGGAACAATGCATTGAGCTTTCAGATATCGTGCTAGAATCTTATCTCGCAGCTCACGCAAGAACTTTACTGTGACCGTATATCGTCACATTTAAAGTGAACAGATGTTCTGATAAAGCAAAATTCTCGCCTTGCCATCAAATAACGTCTTGTAGCAATTTATTCTGATTATCAGACTATGTGCTCTAGTGTCTTCGCTTGCTAGTAAATTTCCTTGTAATAAAAACATAAATAGGCCTGTAACGCGGCACTGAATTTCCTCCTGACAGTAAAATAGAATTTTTCACATATTTATCAGCCATCTGGAACGTATAAAATAGTTTAGATAAAACAGCACGATTCCAATGCATTGTGGTTATTATTCCAGAATCTTCTTACGGAGTTTCGATTCAATTTCTGGCCACCGTACATTTGTTGTAGGAATGCTCCGTCAAGTGTCGACCGTCTTTCCCCACACTCCCCCTGATTGCATAGATTTACCTACTCATCAATCTCTAGTCTACTTTAACCGGTATTTAAAATACTTTGATGTAAATGTGCACACAATAAAAGATTTATATGTTAATATAACTTCTCTTCTCCATCATCTGAGGTCTGAACAGCGGGCCCGTTAGTGGCCGCGGTTTTGCAGAGGCATAATAGTAGCCTTTCCTCATCTAAACAATAAAAGGTATATGGGAGGACGAAGTGAGTGGATCGTATGGCATTAGGCCTGTTGGACAGATAATAAGCGCGTAATTTTTTTGTCAAGAATCCTGAAGGGAACAAAATATTCCAAAAACCTAGGCATAATTCTGAAACAAATATTAAGCATTATGTCCAGAAATTATTGCAAATGTTTGGACTGGATTCATCTGGCTCAGAACAAAGTTATTGGACTAAACGCCTTCGCCGAGAGGTTACTACACTCGCTTCGAATGCAGGAGATCCTGGATTATAATCTCGGCTAGAATATAATCTATCATAACTAAAATTATGTCTTCCTTGAACATGGCTATCTTCTGGGTTGTTGCGCCGTGTAGTCTGGTAGGAGTTTACCGACGTTTCAGAGATCCTTACTGCCTCCATCATCAGGGCGATGAGAAGACAGCAAGGACCTCTAAAACTTCGGTAAACTCCTACCAGACTACAAGGCGCAACAACTCAGAAGACAGCCATCTTCAGCATCACCGCTGTGAAGACCTCAAATCCCACCTATTTGTTCTTTCTCAGTTCCTCCGGGTACTCACCAGAGAATTCTTTCATTTAATGATGTCTGATCTCAGCTATTGAAAGCGTTGAAAATTAAATCATCCACAGGCAAAAATAATATCCGTTAATAGGCTGATATGAACACTGTAATAAATGTTCGAATACATAAAATACGTTTCATTATCCGGCTAAGCACTTATTAGCTTCTGAAGAATTACTAACTTCCAAGAAGTGGATTCTCTTCCACGTCGGCAGAGACCTTCTGATGGGTAGATCCTTCGTCCAGAAGTACTATCATTATACGAGGTCTGACACAAAAATAAAGAGACTGAATCTGTAACTCTTTTTATATACATAATTAGAAAAATGGGGCGTGGAGAAAACTGCATAATGATGAGCTTAAAAATCTGTACTCCTCCCCCAATATTGTCAGGGTGATTATATCGAGAAGAATGAGATGGGCTGGGCATGTAGCGCGCATGGATGGGACAAGAGGTGTGCACCGGGTAGCCTGAGGGGAAGAGACCTCTGGGGAGACCTAGACGTAGATGGGAGGATAACGTCAGGCGGGATCTATGGGAGATAGGAGTTGAAGGAGACTGAATTTTGTTGGCCCAGGACAGGGTCCGGTGGAGGGCTTTGGTTAATTCGGTGATGAACCTTCGGGTTCCGTAAGCCATCTAGTTAGTTAGTTAATTACAAAAATGAACTGTGATCGCCCTCTAAAGCAGTGCCCTAGATTATTTTCTGTAAGACTGTCCAGCAGTTCCTTCGTGTTTGCCTTCACAGATTCTACGGTCTCAAAATGGATCCCTTTGAGCACGGATTTGATTTTGGAGAAGAGAAAATAGTCGCAGGGAGTCAGGTCTGATGAACAGGAGCGGTGATCAGGCACAGTTATGTTCTCATCGGTTAAGAACTCCTTCAAAGACAAATCTGCGTGGGCTGGGGCGAAATCCACCCGTTTATCCACAACTCTGACCGTTTTGTTCTCACTAACTAGCGAAATTCTGTAAACATTTCGATGTAATATTGCTGATTTACCGTCCGGCCATTGGAAACCCACTCTGCCATCGGAATACCCTTGATATCAAAGAAAACAGATGTGCGTGGATGACCTGGGCGCTCATCATTTTCCACTCTTTCCCTGTCTTCCAAAAATCGTTTGTGCCATTCGAAAACACGTGCACGAGACATACAATCTTCACTGTAACCCTCATTCAATATCAGAAACGATTCCGTCAAGGTTTTTTTTAAGTTTAACGAGAATAATATTAAAGTTTTGTTCCAATTTAAGATCTGACATTTCCGATCGAATATAAAATCACGTCTGAACAGAAATACTTTTTCACTGCTACTGAGTGAAGCGATGAAGTTGAAATTTGCATCGCTGGTAGAGGAAAGATAAAGGTTTAATATGGTCTGTTTATTTCGTCCTGAATATTTTGGTTGCCTAGTTACGTAATCAGTCTCTTTGTAGTATAATTGCGTCATGTTTGTGTTTAATTCAGTAATATATCCTTTATTTCCGTCTATGCACAAACTTAGTTGTTAAAATTGGTGTTATAAAGTTTAAATTTAAAACTTAAAATTGGTGTTATAAAGTTTAAATTTAATTTAGTATCGAAACATGTTATAAAATAATGAGCGCTAAAATTGTAACATCGTAATAGCGATGAAGAGCGCCAAATTTTAAGTTTTAAATTTAAACTTTATAACACCAATTTTAACAACTAAGTTTGTGCATAGACGGAAATAAATGATATATTACTATAATCAGTCTCGTTATTTTTGTGTCAGACCTCGAATCTGCAATATTATTCGTTTCACAATAATAACTCTGAAAAATCCACAAGACATCGTATAAATGAAATTGAAGAAAACATATAATAAATTTTACATTACAAAGGCATTAATCAGCTATTCTATATGACTATCGGTCTTAAAGGAGAGTGAACACGAGGCAGTCAACTGAACTGCTGAAGTTCTGAGGTCGCTTGGTCAGAGCACTCAGCCTTTGTTGAGGAATCCCTACTTTCCTAGAACTAGTACTGTAAGCATACACCCTTCCATCTTGCACTTTCTCGCCACTATTAGCATCTAGAGAAGTTTGTAAAGCAAATTGAGTTTACACTTTCTACAACGGTCAGAGCAAACTAAGCTCGGTCGTTAAGTGAGGGGGTTGCGATCGAGTAAAGCAGCTACCGAGAATGGCTTCTCTCCTCGGGCTACTGTGATCTGTTGAACAGCTACATTACCCGTGAGGGGATATGTTCAAAGGAACACCGATAACAGAGACATCTTATGCTGAAACTTGTTGTCATGGTAGCGAGCATCAAAAGAAACATTTCCAAAATTTGCAGGTCCAGAATTTAGATAAATAGAAAGGACGCTTGACCTCTTAATGATATTGATCAATAAGTTTCTTCATGTAAAATAAAGTAAAGTTTGTCCCACTCTACGCCATGTAGGCGTTTGGGGTGAGTGGAGGTATAGCTCCTCTCTTCCTTGACCTCGGCAATAGATGGGGGTGAGTGATCAGCATCACGCCCCGGCCGGCTTTACCCCCGGGAAAGAACCCCCGGTACCCATTGTAGAGGAGGCTGGGTGGGCCCCAGAGCCGGTCTGGACGCAGAGGCCAGAGGAAAAATCCTCTGCCCCCGTCGGGGATCGAACCCCGGTCGTCCAGCTCGTAGCTACTCACTATACTGACTGAGATATCCCGGCTCATAAGTTTCTTCATGTAGTATTCGTAAATATGTGTCACTTGATTTAAACTTCAGTAACTCGACTTGTGACCCACATAATCCCGGATTATTAATTACCAAGCAAATTGACGGAGTTTCATCGTGGTTTTCATAGAGGAAATGCTTAGTTGAAACTTCACGCATCTAAACAGTCCACCCGGTGTAAACATAATAATTACATACCATTACAATAAATTATTTTTTTTATTTTCTCTAAGACTTGTAATTAATCAATCGGTAAGAAATAATATTACCTACAAGCCACTCTTAACAGAAAGACGAGCTTGCTTTGCCTGGGAACCTTGTAAAATATGTCAGCTAACGTAATATTATTGTTTATCACTACTCTCTCCACTGGTGTTTTCATACTCTCCAGTTGTCCTTCAGAATTTAAGGGTGGAAACAGTTTAAAGGATCTCTTAATCTGTGTCAGTAAAATTGTTCTATCAGTCGACTATTCAATGCCGGTATTACAAAATACGTGAATAAACATTTAAACATATTTCAGTTCTTAGTAAATTGCATGTGATAGGAAATCGATAAAATAATACACAATCCCTTTCAGAGGACTAGAGAGAGGTCAGTGTAACTTTCTGTGCTCAGTGGAACGAACACAGCCCCATTTCCCGCCCCGTTGCTTAAACCAAGCAGTAATTAGCCCAGTTAAAATTGACGCTGACAGTTGGTCTCTGCGAATCTATAAGTATCAACTCCATTTTCAACATCACGGGTTAAGCTATTCTTCTGTTTTGCTTACGATCATAAAAATTGTCCGCTTATAATATTCTGCTGGACACTCGACATCTTCTCGGGTTCGATTCCCGGCGGTGCCCGAATTTATAACTTGTGTTGGGCAAGGCCGTGGTCTAGGCAACACGGAGTTTTCCTCCGGGGGCTTCCCCGGTTTCTCCGTGGCATCCAAACAATTACTCCATTCACACACAGAAGAAGGCAATGGCAAACCACTTCTGGATCATCTGCCAAGAACGTATATGAACAGGTCCCAGTCCGAGAAAAGGATGGAAGGATCCTGTTCATATGGACCTGTCGTCAGACAGAAACCTAAATAATAAATTCTGTAAACCACTATTTAAAAATAATTTAGTAATAGACTTTTGAAGATTGTTAATTGTTGAGCTGATATCAGTTATTGTCATTTCTTTAATATTTCACTTTTTCTATGATCCGTCATGATATATCCTGTGACCACACTAGCGAAACACATTACTGCCGTCTGCGTTCGTCTCCCCCAAAATTCGGCCCCAAAAAAACACAAGTTTGGCTTTTACACCGCAGAATTTTACCAAGATGTGTTTCATATTTCCACAGAACTCCTGTATTCTATTAATATATTACCATTAGAGAAAATTTTGATAATCATTTGTAATCAGTGGTGTTTAATATTTCGAAAATTCTTTGTTCTTTGTCATTAGGTCTAACTGTCGGTTCATTGTGAAATAGACTTCCCACTTAGCGTCTGATTCCTTGCCTGCGTTCACTTGTACTTTACAGAAATCATGATAGAATTATAGGCATGTGTACTGGCCGAATACTCTGGAGTAAACAACGTCAAATGTCATCTTTGCGTGTACCCGAAATGAGGCTGAACTTGAATGTCGTGGCTAGCAACAACTTCGAGTGATTTTCATTTTGGCATCTTTATAAAGTATATTTATTATCAAACCCGTGATCTCTCAGTATAATCATCAGCCAATTTGAGAGACCACCTGAGGATTACCTAGGACGGTAACTGGTCTCGTAACACTTTAAAGCAAAGTGGTAACGATATATACCATTCGTTTTTATCATAATATCTTTTAATTTTGTCCACAGAATATATTACGGGTTTCGAATATTTATCGTACCATTTAACCTTTATAATGATAAAGTGTTGTGTTTTCTTTGAGGTACGAACTGAAGTTTTAGATATTTAAAGAACTCATATCTTAAAGCGTTAAACAAGAAAATCTTACCTCTGCGTCTTTAAACTTCCTTCACACACTTCTGAACTAGTTCTACGGACATCGGCTGTTTCTGAGAATCTGGTAGAGCTCGCTGGAAACATTACTGTAGCTAGCAGTATTGAACAAAAGAAATTGAGTTCCGATACTGTATTATATGAAACCTGTGACACTTCACTTATTACACCACACGACACACATGTCATCACACAGTAAACGTCCGACTCTGTATTAATAATATTAGCAACACTTTATTAAGCTTGTAACCTGCAGTCTTTACACTCAAAACAATATGGCCAGGCTTACTGTACAAATGTAACTGCCCTACTCCTTATCGGAAGTGAAACTGGTTTCGTGTACGTACTAGTAACTACATCTAGGGGCGAGTCGTGAAATCAGAAAACAAATGACAGCATCAAAACGTAACGTCAGAATAGCTAACTTACGAGTTGCATAATTTGTTACCAAACTCTGTCGTTGTAATTTAATTACGCACTGATCTTTCCTTATAAATATCCTCTGGTTCTAAATTATTCCTTATTATGTTCTTTCAGACATTCGTCAGCATATGTAGCCTACATATTTTAAACTTATGTGCGTGTCCCGAAATATCCTACTTAATAACAGAGATCATAAGCGAACTTTAACAGCCTCAGCTGGTATATGACAACTCAAAGTTAACATTTTAATTTTTACTTTAGTTAAAAAATATATGATGGCTATGAAGTAAATAAATTATTTTCTTATTCTTGTTCAATTTTATCGACAGCGTATAAGTAGTGTTTATGAAATCCATAGCCTTCTGAAGATTCAATTGAATAAAAATTTCCTTGGATATTATCCATCGTCTAGTAACTATAAAACGTAAAACGACGTTTCGGAGATGGGACTCTATCTCCGTCTTCAGGTTCCTACACAGTTGGGCCCACTAGATAGACCTAATCCCTATCTCCGGATTCATTAAAAAAAATTCCACTACAATTATATCCGGAATCAATCACAATACTTAGTGAAAGATTAAATCGTAAATACTCTAGTCTCGAAATTCATTCGTTTCTTTTCAATTTGCGTGGTTCCCTCTTAAGATTTCTTTCCAGTGGAGTCCTCCTGAGAGTTTAAGATGAGGCAAACAGATCTAACAGACCACCACCGCCGTTAAGATATTTATTTATTGGTTGTGAAAAATTGTCAACACAGACCAGCGGTGGGGTCGTCTTTTCTGCTATACGAACGACTGGATCTGATCTGATCCAGCTACTTTATAGGTAGGCCTGTACCAAATATGTAATAATTATTATTACATTTAATTGACTTTGCCTCGAGACCAGACACGCATCACCCACATCGTATCTGAGTCGACTTTACTCTGTACAACTATTGTTTACCAACTCACATGGGGAATACAAAATCAAAATTCTGTATTTTGTAACCCTGACAGAGAACGTATATGAGTGATTAACATCACATGAAGACCGCCCTCTTTCCCTGAAGAAATACGCTCTAATAAGATGCCAGATAATCTCCAGCCTGGTGTTAAAGCAGGAAAGAAAGGTGTAAGCCGGCAGAGTACACATGTTTAAGAAGTCATACCTTCTAAATTTTCATTCGTCTTAGGTTCGCGTAACCTGTATTAAAGATACCAATTTGTCACTTTCGTGTGATACGTCTTATTCTGAATTCTTGTTGGAGAAATTACGCGGCGTAAGTAAACAGGTGATTCAACTGTTAAAAAATCTATTTCCTCTCAGAGGACTGCATCGTTGTACCTATATTCAATTAAATGTATTTTCAGAACTAAACCTTCTAATGTGAGTGAGATATCCTTATTTTATAACATGAGTTAATTTTATATTTTCATCCGTTTTGGAAAAAAAATTGGTAAGCTCGATTTGAGGGTCGCGTAAAACCATGATAGCCAGAATAATTCAGATGTTCTTCCTGTAATACCAAATTTCCTGCTGAAATCCTTTCTGTAGTTTTGAAGATCAAACAGGAGCCTATATACACGTAAACAGAGAAGGAATTGCAGCTGATGGTCCAGGAAACTAATACATTATCGATTTCCACGAATCGAATTTTGTTTTCGATGCTGATTATTACTATCTTCCACCCAAGTACTAAGTTGGTACGCCGTTCAGAACTGGCCCCTTAATTAAGGAATATTAAATGCTGTTCTCAAGGTGTTGGGATACGCTTTAAACCGAAATTTAATCGACGTGAAAACTCTAGGAGTGCATTGTTTAGCGAAGTGTGCAGTTCACTCTGTTACTTATTTGCATTATGAAGGTACAAAATTTCATCAACTTAAAAACACACATCTCTTTCCTTACAGGAAGATTTAAACCTAATCGGTCTATGCCTGAGAGTCGAAAAATAAAATAATGTAAATTTATTTATACATTTTATTTGAAAAATCTTACAAAGGGGCCTATCATTTATCCATTGTATGATAACATTTTTTTTAAAAAACAAATAATTTTCCGTCAAACAGCATATATTGTTTCAATAATATTTAAGAGATCTTAGAAACGACACTGGAAACAGTTTTATTACTAATATAAAAATCCCTACGTATCCTAACATTTGAATATCTGCCACTTCTTCAATAGTTCATATATCAACTGTTATTTTATAAATAAACAAATGATTATCATAAAACGTCAATTTGTTTTACGCTTTGCAGTAAATCCATATTTAAGTCGCTTGAAAACATTTTAGAAAACGAGAAATACATCAGTGTGTGTCTATGATACGCATCCATATACAGCATTTAGTCGGCTGCAATTACTTTGCTTATTTAATATAGTTATTTGTGAGTCAGAATTATTCAATGTGTCGTTCTACGGTGTGGACGCAAAACACGAATCAAGTCCATGGATTACACGGAACAGCACTGAAATCATTATAAACGAAGTTATAATTAAATGAACGAAAAGTTCAGACGTCTTTAGTCAAGTAATATACGATTAAGAAATGTAATATAAAAGGGAGAAAGGCCCTATATTGGCAATGTTGCCGAGCACGACTGCTGAAATACGAACGTTCGTTGTCGTTAGTTCCGGAACAGCAGTAAAGATTTTATGGCTGCAATAATCAGCTTACATTAACACGTTAAACACCGAGTCTTGGTCTCTAAGGGCTACAGGGTGAGAATTAGCGGGAGATTAGTGGGCTGTACCCCGGTCAGTAACCTGCAACATCCCTCCCAGTGAATTATAAATGACTATCCGTTTCGGGGGGGGGGGGGGGATTTTGTGCGATATAGCCACCCTACAATGCATTCACTGCTTTGTTGTATTTTAAAATATTATTGTATTGAAATTGTATCGGAAATGTATTACTTTCAAAAGAAAAATATTTTAATGGAAGGGGCGTTTTTGAAAAGATAGTCGTTGCACAGATATTTACCTGTCGTTTTTTTGAATTTCAAGTGTTGTTGTAGTGCTTCAAAAATTTGACTGCTGAAGAATGTTCTAAACCACTCCGAGCCTTAATTCTTTAATATTTATTTAATTATTAACCTTTCTGGTTTTCCGACAAAAACTTTGTAAACATTTCTCACCTCCCAGATGAGTACACCATATCTCGCCAACATCATCTCGAATTTAAGCGCGTTAACAGTAGAAGTTCTAAAACTCTTTATATGTATGTAATTGTCTCCAGTTTCATATTCCTTTTTCTCTGGTTTGTCTAAATATTCTGTTCAGCACCTTATTCTAGATGAAATTCCATACCAACATCTAATAGACTTAGTGCTGATTTCTATTGATATTTCGTCTCGTGTATTATGATCAGTAAAGATCAAATTGCTGGTTTGTTTTATCTGTGCACAGGTTGACAATAATATCAAGCAACAAATATTAAAATACGTATTTACTGATGGTTGCAAGCTGTGACTATACCACGTCATGTTGTAACCTGCCTCTCGCAAAATTCATTAGTTCACTTTCAACAGTCATATGCTAGGATGTCTTTCTCGTACGTTCAACGAATAACGATAATTATACCATATCCGTCTGACTTTAGACATTCACAACACTTAACATAGCATTGTCTTTCCTTTTATGATTTTAATGTAATTTATTTTTTGACAAAAAGAACATTTGTCAGAAATTGGTTTACATAACATTTTGATAACTTTGTATTCGGTCTGTAGCCCTAATACACATGTATGTATTTGTGTTGTACTTAAAGCAGAAAATGAGACGGTAGGCTTAGTAACTGATAACGCATCACTTAAGAGTCTAAACAGCTTCCACCTTGTAACTCAACATTTAGGCTGAGTTGTTTTCCATGATTATGCCTGGAGTCACTTTTAATCTTTTCTGAATAAAATGCAGGAAAATTCTTTTTCGAAACGAAATACGCATTATTCCAGCACGTCTCAACTTTTCAAAGCAATTCAAATGCTACAGATCCTAATACACATTTTAGCGAAAAATTTACTGCACAAAGACTAAAAAAAAACATCGTACGAAATAACACATTTCTTTCTTTATAATGATTTATCTCTGGAAGGGACTGTGTATCGTCTCAAACTTGAAAGACTTTGTAAACAACTTTGATCTTTCAAATTATGAAAAAAAAAACGTCCTTGGAGGAGTAATACGAAACTTATTTTTAAAATTCTTATTATTTAAATCCTTTAGGCTTTGTATAAAGTTCAAATTAAAGCTTTATAAGGACAAAAAAAAACGAATTATTTAGACATGCAGCATATAATTATTCTAAACGGCACGTGGATTATTTATACTTTTACCTATCCTGGTTAATTAACTTGGTAGTCAAACTCCAAGGTTCATGGCTATCAGTGAAACGGTTCACCATGGACATGTTCCTCAGAGATTTCCTTATACTTCTGATGCTCACAGCAGATGTTCGTTTTAATTTTATTCTCCCAATTGTCTCGGTTTTCAAAGTGGACGTATTCCGAGAATTTTGTTCATCAAATGCCGACTGGTTCGTACTTCAGTCAGCTACATTCTTTGTATTTCTAAAACTATGTAGAGTCCAATATATTTTTTACAGACAATACGATTAAATGGAGCAAATGACAAATTCAGTCCCTTATCAGTGACGTGAAAAAGTTAGTCTGACATTACATGTTTTCACAAAAATGTAGATATGCCTCTTACTAGTTGTATCGCCCCTTTCGTTCTCTCACGTTTTCCTTTGCAGATTTCGTATTCGTTATTCATTCTCATTAAACAACACTTTCTTAACATCACGCTAAAGCAGTTAAGCTAAACTTTCTCCGACAGCTGAAGAGACTTTCTCTCTCCCACAGCCTCCAGACCTAGTCTAAACCAGCAGACCATCCGTTGCGTATAGGGGATTCTTTCCTCTGGGGTATAACGACCGGAGCGTTAAGCTGGCCGCTCAGCCGAAAGTGTGAATTACTCTGCTGTTTTAGATAAGTTTGGAGTCCCTGAAGGTGTCTCACGTGAGCTGAGCCATACGAAAAAGTATGTGTTATTATTGTTTAACAAGTGTATTGACTTAGGGTAGCTTTTAAGGCTTTTCATAATTAGTTTTATTAAATACTTCAATCACTTCATTACATATCGCGATTCGTAAGTTATAAATAAAACTAAATAGAAGTAATAAAGAAATGAGAGACAACAAAATCAGAGACGAAATTAACAAGGAATAAATATAAGAGAAAATATAAATTAATGATATCGGCCACAGTTTACTAAAATATTTTCATTTGGAAATATCTTTCAGTATATTGTGTATAAAAGCCGTAACTGCATTGTTTAATAATATTAATACAGACCTTAAAGAATACCTTACAATACATGATTATGAAGTTAGAAATCTAACTTGTTTTGAGATAAAAGACGTTTCATCTTATAAATATTTCTCTTTGAAATTTCCGGATATAAGTCGCACATATTTAGTTTTTCTGCTATAAAAATTCGTGATTTGTCGTCGTCAACCTATTTGTAGTCAGGAAATGACGTCGTCAAACAATGTTACGTTATATTTGTTTACTCGGCATTGTTGCGTATATCAACACAACAATGCAGAAGGGAGGGTTAGTTTAGTGACTTACCCAAAGTTTTAAGGTTGGTTGCGTTTTAAACACTTGACCAACCCAACTTTCGGGGAGTTGGTCAAATGTGTTAAAACCCCCAATTCGGGGGGGGGGGGTTATTTTCTTACTCAATATTTTAAAACGCAACCAACCCCCCCAAGAGGGGGTTTGTCAAGTGTTTTCACCCTCCATTCGGGGAGGTTAGTTTAGTTTCTTACTCGGGGGGTTGGTCAATGTTTTAAAACGCAACCAATACCCCCCCAAGGGGTGTTTGTCAAGTGTTTTAACCCTCTATTCGGGGGGGTTAGTTTAGTTTCTTACTCGGGGGGTTGGTAAAGATTTTAAAACGCAACCAACCCCACCCCGAGGAGCTCCGAAAGGAGCGCTCTGCTCTAGTATTGTAAAATCTGTAAATCAGGAATAAATTCAAGGTCCGCTGTTTAGAAACTGTGTGTTCTCGCAACAATCAGAAATCACTAGACAAGGAATAAAAGACTTAAAATATCTTATTACTGTTAATATCAACAACAAATCTCCTTTCAATAGACAAGAATATTCCGAATTTCACGGAAGGAAGAACGCGTATGGAAATCGACTGTAGTCCGCTATGGATTTCCCCTTTACAATCCTATTTATAACAAATATCATAGACGAGTAGTTTCAAAAACAAACCACAAATTTTCTTCTGCATGAATTGTAAATTGCGAGCATTACAGCCGACCTGTTTTCTCATCGTGAAATTCTTTCATGTCGATTCATACGGAATTGTAACAGCGAAGCCTGTGATCATTCGTGTATTCTTATCGGACTTTTCGACGTGACCAACGTAACGTAACTTCAACACCCGCCCTGCATTAGTGTTACTCAAAAACAAAGTCTTCCTGACTTACTGGAAATAAATTAATTTGGGAATAACATTGAAATTCTATTCTAAAACTGTAATAATAACGAAAACCTATTTTAAAATTATGAATAACCAGTGGGATATCAGGATCTCACTGTGTTGTAGCGCTGTGTAGTCTATTGAAAGTTTATAGATGCTACAAAGGTACCTGCTGCCTCTATCATCAGATACTGAAATGTTAATAAACGTCTACCAGATTACGCGGAGCTACAATCCTAAGTACAGCTGTATAAAAACATATATACTAAGAAACTTAATGCTTTTAACTTGAAATTTCAACCACTTATATTGATATAGAAGAAGTGTAGTTACGTATACATCGGAGTGATTACTGTGCAAACCAATTTAAGGTTTGTCTGCTCTAATGACATTTCGTTCTATGCAGTCTGCGTAGTTCATTGTTACTCGCAGATTTCAATTATTTTGTTTGTCAAATTTTAACTTTTGTTCCCGTCCAGTAGTTCAAGCGTTATAGAGCAGAAATACAAATAGGAAACATTACATTCGTGTACTGATATTTTAATTAACTACTGAAATTTGTAGCTTTTAGGGCGACCATCAACATAATTAGCTAACCGGTCAGCTTTTTACTAACTAAACCAAAAAAGTGAAAATTTCTAGCTTGTTTCGAAAACTATACAAATATGAATAGTGATATTCAGATAACACAAAAAAGCTAATTTCTTTGGAACAGAAGAACTTTTTAATTAGGTCTGATGATAATGAACGGTCTTGCATATTAACACAATAGAGATCCCAATAAAAGAAACATACAGCTCAATACCGATATGTAAAACGAATCTATTGCTCGTGATTTCATTTCACAACTGAGACCATGAATAGTTCCCCCAGTAGCCTGTATAGAAACTGAGGAATTGATTCGATGGAGCAGAATCCTTCTTCAGGACCTGCTATTTGTTTAGCTAATCAAATATTCTGCGCTTTTACAAAACACCGAAAATCCGTTAATGTATTCACAAGAGCACGCCATTGGACCGTATAGTGAGCCTGTAGAAATCTCAATCTACATCCTCTCACCTAAGAAGGCGGTTAACACATGGTCTCTTCTCTTTAAGTTTTAAGGTCATTTTCTTTGCATCATTCATTTTGTCACCCTAATAATCTTCTTCTTCTTCTTCTATGGCTCTCCGGTCCGTATTCGGTCCATGGCCTCCTCAATTATCCTCTTCCATTCGGTCCTCTGTTAGGTCCGTCTGTCCGAGGCTTTGATCGAGGTTTCGAAACATCTTCCTTTTTACGGTGCAAGGTTGTTAGCCTTGTGACCAACCCCCAACCTGGAGGACCAGGGTACCTGTCACCTTAATAATACTTGAAGAAATTACTTGTTATTAATCTTTCTTTTACTCCCTTTTAGGTCAAACTATTCTTCTCAGACACCCAATGTCCACGTTCCTCCCTTAAAATCAGACATTAATTTTCACACATTAGTGCCCACATAATTCAAAAGGCAAAGGATATAGTTTTACGTATTTTTGGTATTGTTTAACTAGACAGATGGCCGGAGGACTGAAGAGTCTGAGCTGAATATATACAAAACATTCCTTAAATCTAATCTACTTGAAGTTAATTATAAATTATGACTTCGATTTGTAACAGTTATTTCCACATACTTAATTTTAGCCACATATTCAAAAGTTGTATCACTTTTGCCATATATTCCGATTCCAAGACATGAATGTATAATTATTTCGTTTTGTATCCATGTATTTATAAGCCACTCTTCTCATTAATACATAATAAAATATATTTGTTATTTTTTTTCTGAGAATCATTGTTATCAGCATTGAAACGAAACATATATATAGAATTTCAATCTGTCCTTCCTGATGGCGTATTCTAAAGCAAATTTTAAAAGCAGTGGTAATACAATATTTTATTTCACACGATTTTGAATAGTAAGTACAACTGACAAATATTTTGCCAAAAATAAATTACGTATTTGCCAGTTTACTATAACTATTCGATACTGAAAACAAAAAATCATTTTCCAGTTAAACTTCTTTAGCGTCACAAAAGTTTTTAAAAAGTATAAGTTAATTTTTTTGTTAAATAACTGTAGCTACTGTTACTAATTATATTGCACATTATGTATTCACACATCATATATAAACTACTACTGCTTTTAACTTGTCATAATATTTATAAAAAAATGTAATATAAATAATAAAGAAGCAGATTAACAAGACAGTTTAAAGTTGATGCACTACAAACCGAATCTCTTAATTATAGTTACATGTAAGTTTCGGGAAAAAATCCAGGAACAGAGGACCATTTTAAACAAAAATAAATCAGATTAAAATAAGAACGAATGTACGGATAATAAATATTTCTTATGCTCAATAAACATTGACAAGAGTTAAGAAGTTGTTATATTGGCTTTAAATCTAAGTATTTGAACCTACCTCACGTCTCGTCAAACATCACTCCCAGTGCTTATTGCCTTTGGAATCTAACGGTGAATACTGGAACAGACTGATTCTATGAATGACAGTCCTTATTTAGAATCTGGTAGTCGCTTAGCTTATCAAAAAATTCCTTTATTGTACGAAACCCGAAGGTTCATGACCACGTTCACAGCACCGCGTGCAGTACACTGAAACAGATGAATCCAGTACCCACTCCCACACAATTTTCTTAATATTCGTTCCATATTTTCCTTTCATTTACTCCTAGATCTTCCAAGTCGTCTCTTCCATTCAAGCATGCTAATCAAAATTCTCCACATACTTATGACCTGTCCCATTGGCGCTAACAACTCCGAACAGTCTTCTTGATTTGAGCGAAGTATTATTGTGACGAAGAACGGAAACAAAGGATCTTATCGTCTCGCGATTTCATTCCGTAAACTGTCACTTTATTCCAAATATTTCTCTCAGCATCCTGTTTCCACACACACTCAGTCTGTTTTCGCCTGTTGTGAAAGACAACATTTTACAGAAATACAACATACAAAATGTTACTTCAGTATATTTAACTCTTTACGATTTTAGATATCAAACCGGAAGACAGAAGACTTTAAACTGCGTAGCAACAAGCATTCTCTTATTAGGTAAATTCTTCGTTAACGTAATTTGTATTCATTACCGTCATTCCCAAATTCACATTTCCAAAGGATTCATTAGCTACCTTATATTTTATGATTTCATCTTGCAGTCTGGTGACAAGACATGAACTTTTTCTTTATATCCAGACCAGCCTCCTTTCTAGTACCTAACAGTGCTTCTGTAATAAGTATCAAAGGAACAGCAGCGGACATACGTCACTTATAAAGGGATAGCTAAAACACAAAGTGACCGAAATCTAAACACTGCACAATTTCAATTCATGCTCATAAGTTAGCAAAACTTCCATTTTATTCATACGAACTAACACGCTTAATTATATTTAAGTACTATTTTTATCTTAAGGTCATTTTTCTTGGAACAAATTACAGTGGATTTGATTCACTTTAGTTCTGAGTCATCTATTATATATCTTATGCAGTCTCTTAAAACACCAAATACAAAAATGAAAGGAATCGGTGCAGACGAATGGATTTTTTATTGTAGTCTTGAATTTAAATACCTTTAAATTAAGAATTGTCTTCGAACTTTACGAAGTGTTTTGGAAACATTTCGCGTTGAGTCTGTTTTTGATCATGTCTAACCTATTCGGTAAGGTTCAGAGCACATACACACTTCTTGTTCTCTATTTTTTACATATAATGAATGGAAATGGAAAATGAAAAATCACTTTTATTATTTATTGTTTGATATAAGTTTCCGAAATGTAAATCGATCAATCGATATGGAACATGAATGATATTTTATTATCTTAATTATAAGAAATTTTAAATAAAATTATATTGTGATCAGACGGATTAAAATAAATAATTGATATAATATTCACAATATGACGTAATTACACTCTCTTCCGAAAAATGTTTTTTTTTTTTGTGAATTTGGCAAAGAGGTTTAATTTTTCTATTGCCTCGTTTAAAGATTTAGTGGACTGATAATAAAATAAAAAAGAAATGAACGAAATGGTAACAAGAATATTTTAAGAAGCCAGTAAAAATGCCTTAACTCTTCTGCCTTCTTCTTTAAGAAAGGGGCGAATATTTGTAGAGAAAGGGTTATATGACACTGTAAAAAGATAATGAAAATCTACCATGAAAAATCTCTCTTTCACATTCGACTGCTGTTTCTACTTGCATCACATAAACCGACATGCCTCATCCTCCAATCTCCTTCCCTTTTCCACAAGTTTTTCTTCACACACAAAACTCCACACTTTTATCGTGTCTTTTCTTATTTTGGGAGAAATGAATAATACCCATAAATTTAAAATTAAATTGTCCTGAAAAATTGACAGAACGGATTTTAAGTAAAATTACTGCTCACTCACTTGCACACTTAAACCTGACTTTTTTTTATTTCTGTAGGGTCCAGAACACAGAGCGAGTCATCTCGTCAGAGATATTCAAAGTTATATGAAATTTGAGGTTTCCAAGTCTGTGAGAGCTCATGTTTTTATCTTCTGGACTCTGACATTGTGCAGTATTGAGCGTGGTTGTCCATATTATGGAAAAATTCTGCCACCATTGTTTTCAAGGTTACACGATGTCACAACCCAGATAAAGACGACCTGGAATATATTCGAAATTAATTTAGAATTCATTGTAATAAATGGAACATAGATTAATTACAGATTTTGTATAGTTAGTACATATGTCCCTCGGTAACCTTAGCACGGTCTCTTGATAAAGTAGTTAATTTCCTAGGTTCTTAAATTTTTAATTTAAAAAAACCGTCAGAAAATAAAATGTAATATAATCGACTTAACTTATTCCAGACCGTTGCACTGCTACTTTTAACAGTGGAGGAATTCTTAATGTCTATTTGTTTATATTAAGTATATATTAAATCTTGTCCGTCTAATCACAATAAATTCTTATTAAATATTAAAATATTACAATAATTAACATTTAAAATATTTAAAATATTAAATGATGTTCTTTATCGAAATATTCGATTTACATTAGACCATCATTTTTCATGTTTCACGACATGTTTCAGTTCCTAAAAGAACTATCTTCAGGTGTATATAATTATATAAAACTTCAAAACAATAAATAATTCAAATACAATTTTCATATATTATCCCAGCGTACATTTTTATCAGATTTTTACAAATAATGCAGAACTGTGGATAGAGAGTCTATATTTGTTATTTTATTTATTTATTTATCTTTGCGTCTTTATTTTTTCCGTGTTCCGTCTCCTTTTCCTTTCCACATCACCACAGACTTGTAAACACCATGCACAGTTAAGTTTGCATCGTCAACACAAAACTCCAGTTCACAAGGATAGAATTATCTTCTCGCCTTGAACTCTGAACGGCATAAAATTATATTTTATCGCTCTGTAGCTCGTTTCCTGTTACATACATTTAATCTATGAAATGAACACCCTGTATATTTGCAATCTAGGAAGACGTAAATGCGGTTTTAGTTTTATTATACATCTACGTAGATGACACCACTGAGAGAGACATGTCTTGATGGAAGTAATGGAGTATTTTGTATTCGTATTTGTGTTGTTTGGCTGTTACATGGTCCTGTTATACGCGGATATCCCCGGTTCTCTTATGGTGTAAATAAGTTGAACTCTTCCAGTAGAGAAATTTCCTTACGTCTTCCCATGAAGTTACTATCATAGTCTACGTCAAAACGCGTTAGGTTACATGGGAAATGTTCCGGACAAGAATGTATTACGTTGCAATAGACTGAATTTCAAATTACATTGAAATAGAAATATGTTACTGTCTTTTTAAAAATATCTTAACACGATAATATGAAAATTGAGATTATCAGTAATTTAATTGGTGTATATTTCTTTGTTGACTTGCAGAAAAGTAGACATTTAAATCCCGTCAATAAATTGATAACAGCACAATCAAACTCCACATAAACATTTTCTACTTTCCTAATGGCGTACTCAATAATACAATATCCGAGTAATTATCTCCAAAACAGCATGACTTACGAAAATAGTGTGCTGAAATTAATCGCTTTATTTAAACATCAAACGTTTCTGTTATGACAGATATATATATAACGAATTTCACTCGAGATGCTAAAATAAAGGCAGGTCTTTCTGAAGAATATCTGTTACAAATCTGATATTAATAAAAATTTAAATTTTTCGACTGCTTTTATGAATTATTCTTAGCAGCGGATGTCATAAAATACCGTTCAGTGATTCTCTAGTCGCTACGCATAGACAACGGAGCTAATGGTCGCATTTTTCAAATTCGCAGAAAACGCCAATAGAAACACCAAATTCTCTTACATTTTAGGTAAAAGAAAAAATTTACTTAAACTTTGGTGTTTGTAACAAGCAGTTGCAGTAACTTAGTAGCAGGAGGAAGCAGGGTACCAACATGACAAAATATAGAAATATATTCCAAGTGTAACATAATACATTCATGCATAAAAACCCAATATACAAGAAGTATCATGGAGAAGATAGCCCCCATTATTTTGGCAGTTCAGTCTTATATACACTTTGCACTCGAATGTAATGATACATAAAAATTTGACACACGGTGTCCCGTAACTTCTTATTGCTACCCCTTATATATATATATATATATATATATATATATATATATAGAGAGAGAGAGAGAGAGAGAGAGAGAGAGAGCGGGTGGGAAGTACGTAGGCATTAAGAAATGGTTGTAACCTCTATATTTCCAATGTATAGCGATTATTTAATGTCTACTTACTTCACACCCACCCTGTACGTATATATAGGACACGTATATAGAAGCTTCTTAAACCACATGAGTTCAGAACTTGATGTTAGTAAAATTCTTACTCAATTTGAAAAATATGAGACAACTAACGTTATGATATTATTGTTATAATCTTATGTAAAAAAGTTCTGATTTAATGTGATGTTCTTAATATAGTCATCCGAGGGGAAGATAAATTGTGGCCCGCGAAACGAAAAATGCTCCAATAAAGTCATATAATTTTTAGACGCTATTACAATTTAATATGACAAACTCGTTTTATTTAATTGAAGAGTAAACACGTGTCGAAAGTAATTCATGATCCTCTAAAATGTTGCTGTTAAATGAACATTTTCCTGTACAAACACATCCACTCTCACAATTGAAAGACTTGATGTTTTTTTCCCAGGCAAGTTTTGAGGTTAAACCAAAATTTAACTTGAAAATCTTTCTTGTCTCAGGGTTTTATGAAGACGTTAATGCTGAATTCAGCACAGCAGTCCTTGAGTGGATTGGACAAATATCTGAAACCTGTTGGTAGTATGATCAGGTACACAAACCATAATGACAACACTTCGTTCACTAAACTCCGGAGGAGCCAGGCTCTTATCAGCTGCATGTCCGTAAACAATATCTGGCAAGATTCAAACACTCTGACTTTGTTAAATGTTGTGGCCACTGCAAGTCTCCATCCAGATTCGATAATAATTGCATCGTTCTATTACGAAAACCTTAAGAAAATTCGTTTGTAACTTCATTTTTCCTTTCAAATAAAGAAGGGAAGAATGCAGTTTTTAATCACATTTGTACGTGCCATTATTTTAAGAACATAATCTCAATACACGTTCAGCTCATTACTTTGATTCATTTTCAGCAAATACCTTCTCTTTCGAATTATTATTTAGTGAAAATCCAGTTTGTTCAGTAATGTAAACATTAGCTGGTTTATCAAGAAAGTTTAAACCAGCAATTTACAGTAATTTAAAATTTCACCCTTTTTCAGACCCCTGCAATGATCCAGCGATATTTTTGGTTTTCGTAGGACCAATTCCTGGCGTCTTTGTTTAAAACCAATTAGAAAATATTTTATAGCAACTTGATTCTGGGATGGAAACTTGTGTCTCACATTATTCGAAACAGTAACTCTGTAAAGGGCTTTCCTGATATCGGTTAAAAGTAATAGAATCAACACTTTGAAATCTTCATTATCCTGTCCACAAGCTGTTTATCCTGTACAATGAAAAACAACGTTTACACCACGTTTCTCCAATCATTTATTTATTTCAAATTCTTGAATTACTCTCAGCAGGCACGTCGAACGCCCCAGTCGTTTGGCTAAATGATGTTTTTAACAGCCCATACGGACTCTTGTATGGCATTATCGGTCCACTCGGGCTTCGTCTTAAACATGTTTCGGGCATTTTACTTTAGCATTCAAATTTAATACGTTTTATGAATGTTTTAAAGCAAGAATTGTATTGCTCGTCTTCACCGGAAAAAAAAAACTCACCCATTTCGTCCTGTGTAGTACGTGGTCTGCTTCATTGACCATTCTGGTAACAGTGAATATAGAGATTATTTTAATGCTAACTATGTTAGTTCCTTAGACCACGAATGTTATTATGATAATAAGAAGATAGAATTTTGAAATAAGCTGAGATCAAAAAAAATATAACTTCAACTTAAAAAATAATATCTAGCCCAAATTAAAGGATAATTAACTTTACACGAAATGAAACTTTCTGCTCCGACACACAGGGCTTGAAGTAAACGTTCCTGGTCCAGAGGTGAAGTTATGAGAAAATATTATATTATTAACCCCCCCTCCGAAAAATCACATAGAAGTGTTTAAATATTTTACTTACTAATATTATTATATTCATTCCGTTGTTGCGTTATCGTACAGTTATTTAAACAGGTGCGGACACTGCAGTCGTACATCAACATATAGCCAGAGTTAATTCGTATTAAAAGTTCTTTCTTGCTATGAATTGATTATGGAATTTAAGTATCTTCTTCGAATTTGTAAATAAGACTGTCTCTGATGATAACGAAGCGAGATGACTGAATATTTCTTAAATTTGATTCTTTTGAAATCTGAGAAGCTTCCTTCCACCGACGTCGTTCTAGCTGGGATGGTAGGTACTAAATTAGTTAGTTTGTAAGTTTGTTTCAAAGTAATAGCCATGCTGATGTTATAAAACCATTGTAGCTTTACCGAAGCAGAGATTCCTTTGAAGTCTTCTCAGCCATAAATGCAGTTCGCTCCTTTTTGTGTAGATTCGATGATACCGTCATAAACGTGTACAAGTTTTTGTGCAAGCTGTTCAGGATTGTGTCCCTTAACGTATATGTCTTAAGGTATATTAAGGTCAAACCGGCTGTACGTTTTAGAGTCCGTTTTAAAGGACATATCAGAGCCATAAGGGTAAACACAATGAATTCTAAATACCTACAACACGTGTTACAATAGAAAACAATATGATGATTTTGCAAATGGCTACCAAGAGAAGATATTTGAATATTCTGGAAAGTTTTATATATATATATATATATATATATATATATATATATGGGTAATGAATTTTAGTAAAAGAATGGATATTGAGCCGACGAATCAACTTCTATTGGCTAAAGAATACAAGAGCAGCTTCTCCATTGTTTCTAGTGCGACTATGAAGATTCATGACAAATAATACTGGAATCGTGGCTTGATACGAGGTCACAGGTTCAGAAAGGTTTCCGGAAAATATTACGTACTTTAACTATAAGTCTATAACAGGAATTGGGCTATCTGCAATTGATAGCTAAGTAATTTCTATTATACCCAAAATGTTCTAATAAAAACTTACCTTTTTTTTACAAAGGTCAACGTTGAATGTTATTTACAAATAAGCGATGCGTGTGTCCGTTTGCCATATATGGGAGCAGATTATAAGATAACATCCCGTTGCGGTGTGTAACTATTTGCGGTAGAATTCCATAAAACACGCAACATCCATTTGGATATTGCGTGTTTGATCAAATACAACCACTAATCTGTGGGTACAATTTCTAGGGTTTGAACTAGAAACCGGTCGCACTACCCATCAATTCTTGTTCACCAATATGAAAATATCACTGAAAATGTGTGCTAAAGATATCTTTTTGCCCCTTGTTAGGTTGTTGTCAAATCAGTATGAACTTCAAGAATAATCATATTTTTAAAATAATTCTCATTTGCACTCAAATTGTTTATTTATTTTTTGTACGATGTTAAATATGGGTAAAAATAACTTTGTTTCAATATATCTGTTTATCTTTTTCGTCCTCATGTACACTCATATTCTTGGTTACACGAAGGCAAGTTTCCCTGTCTTTAATTACTTTCTGTTTTATTTTAAAAATTTATCCCTGATAATGGGGCTTTTATAATGTCTTGACTAACACTTATATTAAATGTCAAACCTTCCAACCCATTCTTCGGTTAACAAAGTTTAAATTTTTTAAAATAATGTTTTAATAACAACCACTCTATTTTAACGTCAATACAGGAATCTCACATATAGGAACAATTCTCGTGAGAGCAGTTTGGCTGAGATACAGCAAAAGACTGAGCGAAATACCTGGTTTTGTAAAAGAGGTACAGTGGGTCGCTCTTTTGGACTGTTAAAGCACAGATCGGAATCTGTTTTCGAGCTGTGGAACCCACTCTTTCTCAGGCTCATGTGAAATTAATCAAACGCTATGGTAAGTAAGTCACGTAATTCAACCATCAGAGTCCAACCAAAAATTAGAGCTCTCAGTGAAATGAAAAAATAAATTCTGGCCTATTCCACGAAGCTGTATGGTCTGACGCTACTGGATAGATAGAAAATACATACAAAGTGTTTTCGGAGAATTTGTAATATTTTGACTCTTATGGGAAAATTATATATTACAATAAGTATAAAGAAATTAAAAACCTATTTGTGGTGGATTAAATTCAATGAGGTCTAATGACAGAACAGAAACTTGAGTGTTGTGGTTTTTGAGGAAGATGGGTGAGGATGAATGTTTGGACTGATTAGGCTACGTCTAAGCTGAACTATACAGTGAAGTGGCATAATTGTGATTTTTTTATTTTGTTTATAGTGTTCTGTCTGCCGACAGGTCCATATGAACAGGATCCTTCCATCCTTTTCTCGGACTGGGACCTGTTCATATACGTTCTTGGCAGATGATCCAGAAGTGGTTTGCCATTGCCTTCTTCTGTGTGTGAATGGAGTAATTGTTGGGATGCCACGGAGGAAAACTCCGTGTTGCCTAGACCACGGCCTTGCCCAACACAAGTTATAAATTCGGGCACCGCCGGGAATCGAACCCGAGACCCCAGGATTACAAGGCCAGCCTTCTAACCGCTAGACCACCGTGGCACATAATTGTGATAGTCTTCTAAAAGTCGAAACGTTCATTTCGACAAGGCATTAAATTTACCAGTACCTTCAGTCTGGCGTGGTCTGTCAATTAGGGGTGTTGTGGAATCGCTCTTCTTTGAAGGGACAGTGACTGGTGCTACGTACCTCAACATACTTCAAAAATACATTGTTTCCTCTGCCACGTGTATGGAGATAAATACACGTGTTACCAACTACACGGGACACTCCCACATTAGCATCGTCACGTCAGATCGACATTTGACTGGTTGTTTGCACATATGGGTTCATACCACTTCTGAGATTTAAGCATATGTGGAACGTTAACATTAACTTCATATTCAATATTTTGTAAAGATATCGCTAAATTGAACAGCCTCACTCAGAAACTGGATGGGATTTTTTGATGATAGTAATTAATCTTCGAGCTCTGCAAGGCCGGGTGTCTTGATCGATAATTACCGACTAAGGACGATATATGATAACTTGAGGGCACAAAGGACCAAGGGATTTAACTCAAAATTACTTTATTGATCGCAATAAATTCCGCGGACCGCTGAGAGTGACTGATGAGTCTAAGAATCCGCTGAACAGAGTCTGGGGATTGCTTTTACATAAGGGAGGAAATGAATGGAAATTTTTGCCGGTGAACATCCGCCAGTTCCCACACCGTCTGCCTGAAGGGAGAGAGTTGCCCCCAGATGCGACGAGCTGTGGAAGATGTGTGATTGATCGACGCTCGGCGTCACTGCCTCCATCCAGGTAGGCTACGCGATATCCATAATCATTCACATAATCTTTTTCCCCTAGAGGTATCCCATTTCCTGAGAATATTCCTAAGATTTGTTGCAAATCCCATATCCCTGCCTTTCAGAAGATAAAGTGTAGTATGATTGCAAAGTAAATGGGAACTTTCCAGCGACTTAAAATATCTGGGAAACGATGAGTGTAAGACACGGTCAAGACAAACGTCTGGCCATCCAACTAATTATCCATCAAAGTAATCAAACTAACATACTAATTGCATGATGCACAGTAACACCTTATGAAATTGATAGTCGTTCAGCTGTTGCCTGCATTTACGTAAATAAATAAATATTAATTACCGTGTTCCAAGACGATCATCACCAGTCTTACCACAAAAATTTTCAACTCTTTCACACCCGGATTCTGTAAGATTCATTTTAATATTATATCTTACTTCCACCTACAGCTAGGCTATCCACGTCAAGTTTTTCAAGCTATAATATTATGAGATTTATGTTTTACGCGGCGATGAATATTTGGTTGTGGTTTTCTGTTTAAATTATTATTCTAAGTGTGTCTTCGTAATGTATACTTGCGGTTAAATTAAAATATACTAAGTGGGGCAGCTTTTATTCACTATTCTTTAAGATACACTGTTCAACCACAGTTCATTCATATGTCTTCAAATTATGTAAGATTTGAGGTTTTCACAGAGGCGAGTAGATTTCTGTCTTCTGGGTAGTCACGCTGTGTAATCCAGAAGACAGTAATCTTCATACTCACCGCTGTGAAAACCTCAAATCTTACAGTCTGGTAGATGTTTACCTACGATAAATCGTCCTGATGACGGAGGCAGAATGACCTCTGAAACGTCGGTAAACATCGACCAGACTACACAGCGCAACAACCCAGAAGACAGAAATCTTCATACTCTGATGACGGAGGCAGTATGACCTCAGAAACGTTGGTAAACATCGACCAGACTACACAGCGCAACAACTCAGAAGACAGAAATCTTCATACTCTGATGACGGAGGCAGTATGACCTCTGAAACGTTGGTAAACATCGACCAGACTACACAGCGCAACAACCCAGAAGACAGAAATCTTCATACTCTGATGATGGAGGCAGTATGACCTCTGAAACGTTGGTAAACATCGACCAGACTACACAGCGCAGCAACCCAGAATACAGAAATCTTCATACTCTGATGACGGAGGCAGTATGACCTCCGAAACGTTGGTAAACATCTACCAGACTACACAGCGCAACAACCCAGAAGACATAAATCTTCATACTCTGATGACGGAGGCAGAATGACCTCTGAAACGTCGGTAAACATCTACCATACTACACGGCGCAACAACCCAGAAGACAGAAATTGTCTTCTTGAACGTAATATGAATTGAAAGAAGTGTTTGGGAGTAGGGAATGTTATAACAAAGTTACTGCTTAAAAATAACACCCGTCCATCAAGATTTGAGTACTGATGAACTTGATTGGTAACACCTTCCATTAAGTGTAGTGTCATGGCCGGTGATACGGCATTAATTTCTTCAGAAATTTACTGTTCCACAGTCGATGAACACTTTAAGGACTGCGTCTGAACATCGAATAATTTCCCACTAGTGCAACATTTCTTTTCAAGCCCGTTCGCTTGTGACTTCATTTATGAGGCTACTTAAAAAGCAAAGTGTTTCAAACACGTTCGGCAGACTTTGAGATTGTTTATATACCATTCATATTCAGTGAGGACATTTATTGTACGTGCTCCTGTGACAGAAGATTTTTAAAGGGTTTTTTTTCTGTATCGTATTCGTCATGTATTTATTAACAGTCAGTATCTAATGCTCATACATGAAGATAATGAAATATTTTACGTAGCAAAATGAACAATTTTGTGAATTGTGTAATCGAATAATTCACTTCTTGCTCGAACAAGATAAAGTTGAATTCACAGCAACTCAGATTTGTACGGTCTACTTTAAACATCGTAAAACAATTTATGCTAAATACACCACATCAGCGATACAAACAAGAAGTTTAATTGTAAGACTTGAGGTTCTCACAGCGGTGAATATGAAGATTTCTGTCTTCTGGGTTATTGCGCTGTGTAGTCTGGTCGATGTTAACCAACGTTTCAGAGGTCATACTGCCTCCGTCATCAGGGCGATGATGACGGAGGCAGTATGACCTCTGAAACGTTGGTTAACATCGACCAGACTACACAGCGCAATAACCCAGAAGACAGAAATCTTCAAGAAGTTTAATTATCTGCTGAAGTTTTGAGGCGGCTGATACATTATACCAATATTATGTTGGTCATTGACTCTCCCGAAACGTCGTGTATTTACAACAAAATTAAGAATATGAACAATGCAGAACATGATATTTTTTGTAATTAAAATAATTATTGTTTCTACGGTGAACTTTAACGATGTTTATTAAACTGCACGAAATAATTGTAAACAAATGTAGACACCCGTTATCCAAATATATGAGATGCTAACCATGGTTTAGCGATTATATTTCTTTTTAGTACAACTTGACTGTATGTGATAACAAGGGATATTTGTTCACTTTAGAAAGAATTTCTTTGAATTGTTTTGGGTCACACTATAAGTTGATGAAATTGTTCTTTATTTTATTTTGTTCAATGGCGACTTTTGTTAAAGCCTGTTGGTACTTTTGCCATGACAATGACAGCAATATTAATCTTTCCTGCTCGTCAGTGTTCAGCTAAATCTACATGATAATCGCAGAAAACTGATAGATTAGTAATTATGTGTAAAAATAGAACATTTATAACGGACTATAAAAAGTTTTGTAGTTATCAAAGTTTTATCCTTCCTTATCCCTATATTTCTGTAACTTTGATTACCTTGTTTATTAATCTCTTCTTTCTGTCTATGGTTTCTTATTTATTTGTGTATTTAATCCCATAATTACTGACAAACCTCGTGGAACATGATCGTTAGGGTGGCCTAGTGGGTAATTAAAAGTCTGAAAGCTGCATTTTTTATGTACGTATCAGACCTCTTCTGGTCTTTATAATACCTGGGATCAGAACGCAGGTATGTGTGAATGGTTGCAGAATTCCAGGATAACCATTCTTCCTGGTCTGCTGAGCTGCAACCCGTCACACAGCAGGGCTATTTATGACTCCGCTTGGTCGCATGGACTTCCAGACTTCATATTTCTTTTATTATGATAGTTGGAGTCCTAAGCCCATTTTCCCGGGTTTCGTAAAAGTATAAAATTTGATGCAATATAGTACTAGATGGTGGAAAAGGGTTTCCATGTGTGTGAGACTTGTGATTGGTCCTAGTTCCTTGGTAGATTCATTTCCGGTGCCCTGTAATTTCCTGCTAGCTCCTTCTTCAATCCTGCGCCCAAGTCCTTCCCAGCCCACTCATCACCAATCTTCTTCAGCTTTCAACGTGTTTTATACGTGAAATCTGCGGGTGGGATCCCCGTTCATCCCTGATTCTGCTGTTGCATAGACGACGGCAGAAGGGGAGTTTTATATTAACTAATATTTCATCCTTGATGAAAAGCGGTAAAAGATGTCAGGAATCTTCAGTAAAATCATGATGTCTTAAAGAAACTTAGTTACTTTTTACTTGATATATTCTAAGATCCATTAGTGCAGTCTTTATAACGATAAGAATTATTCGGTAGTGCAACTAAGGAATATAACGTTATGTGGCACAGTGTCTACATCCATGATTGTGACAATTGAAAGTAGCTACGTCTGCAGCAGATGAACGTTGTCTCTCAATCACTTCAAGATCTTAGCAGTACCAAGGAAGCCATTACTGTAAATGTAATTATTTCCAATGCAATGTCTCCTCAGTGCTGTCAGCATATGATGCACCGGGTCTTCTCATGGTTATCAGAAGACAGAAATCTTCATACTCTGATGACGGAGGCAGTATGACCTCTGAAACGTTGGTAAACATCGACCAGACTACACAGCGCAACAACCCAGAAGACAGAAATCTTCATACTCATCGTCCTGATGACGGAGGCAGTGTGTCCTCTGAAACGTTTGTTAACATCGACCAGACTACACAGCGCAACAACCCAGTAGACAGAAATCTTCATACTCATCGCCCTGATGACGGAGGCAGTGTGTCCTCTGAAACGTTGGTTAACATCGACCAGACTACACAGCGCAACAACCCAGTAGACAGAAATCTTCATACTCATCGCCCTGATGACGGAGGCAGTGTGTCCTCTGAAACGTTGGTAAACATCGACCAGACAACACAGCGCAACAACCCAGTAGACAGAAATCTTCATACTCATCGCCCTGATGACGGAGGCAGTGTGTCCTCTGAAACGTTGGTTAACATCGACCAGACTACACAGCGCAACAACCCAGAAGACAGAAATCTTCATACTCATCGCCCTGATGACGGAGGCAGTATGACCTCTGAAACGTTGGTTAACATCGACCAGACTACACAGCGCAACAACCCAGAAGACAGAAATCTTCATACTCATCGCCCTGATGATGGAGGCAGTGTGTCCTCTGAAACGTTGGTTAACATCGACCAGACTACACAGCTCAACAACCCAGAAGACAGAAATCTGCATACTCACCGCTGTGAAAACCTCAAATCATAAAAGTTGATTTCTCACCCGGAGAACGTCTTACCAGTGCCCAGAGTGATTTCACGACGTACTCTAGTACCCTCTGCAGTAAACATTCCCATCTGTTCACACCCTTCCACCCACTTCCCCCTCAGTTTTTAATCTCCCTCAGGGTTACTCCGTGCTATTTCTCCCCCAACATTGCGGCATTCTTTTCATTATTCGTGTTCTGTTGTCTCCTTTCTCAAATTTCACATCGATTGTGGTGTGTGTATTGGTACCGTACTGTGATATTTTTTTCCTTGAACTCTGTTTAATTCTGGCCCTACATTTTTCAGCCATCTAGTTTGTGAGGGTTCTTTGTTTCGCTCGGTGATGTGTGTGGTGGACTGACATGAAATATTCATCCATGGAGACTTGATGGAAGGGCTTGGAGGGTGAGTGTGTGACGTCACCCCCGGGGACTAGACGAGCGCCACTACACCAGAGAGAGAACTGCTATTTAGCATGGCGGTGCTAGGATTCCCCGGGGATGCCAGCACGCACGTTTCACGGCGGACATAGCAGGCCTGGACACGATTGTACTTCCCTCATAGTTCTTGCTGGTTGTTTTATTGTGTGGGTTGGTTTTCGTGCAAATAAATTAGACGATTTGATCGATATTTTTCAAATAAAAGACTTTCTTAAATGGTTACTTTATTTTCGTGTTTCTGTGTATCTGAAAATTAAGACATGTTTATCGTAGAATAAAATAACATTCTTTACGTTCTTAATTTATACAAAATTATGACTTGTGGTTAAAAGTACTCGTCAAATTTATGTTAAACATCTTGATTAAGTCCAGAAATGTTGTGTGCATGAAACATACCTCAATTAATTGAGATTTTCGAATATAATTTAGACATAATGAAGCTTTGTCTAGAGATATTATTAGCGTTATCAAATGAAGGAGAATAAGATGAGCTGGACATGTGACACACATATTAGGACTTACAGAAGTAGCAAAACATAAATTCTTCTCGGGCTACTGACCGTGTTAGTTGGTTGAAGAGCCACTTCAGAGACTGTAGAGCTGATGGGAAGACAATAACCATAAAAAAGCTTATGAGAATGTGCACCTGTCAGAGGATAGATCTCAATTGCCGGATCTTGTAAAGATAGTATTGAAACCAAGGGTCTTGGAAACAGCGAAAAAGTTATTGATTAGCTGAACAACTATTACATTTTTAACGAAACACCGTCTCCATGGTCTTCCTGTCTGTGTGAGTGCAGAATTGACTGACTTTCAAACTGAATTACCAATCTGCTCATACATGAAATTCTGCAAGTTATTTTCATTTTCTTGAAATATCACCATATTATCAGCAAATTAATTGTAGCAGCTAGCAAGCTGGTCATTTGCGAGATTTCATTAACAGTGCTGTCTGGTTCATTGGGTACAAACCACAATCAGGTGACACCCACGGTAGGGAAGCTGAGAAATATACGCATATAATTTTCAGTCTTCTCCAGGAGAATGTTGCTAGCATATCCCAAAGTTTAATTTTTCCCTGAGATAATATTAGAAAGTTTCGAAAAGCTTGTTTAATAGTGTGGTAGCTTGATAGTGAAGTACAGAGGTCAGGTAGATAGTTTGAATTCTTTGACTACAAGTAACCAATAGCTAAGTGTCAGGAAATCTACTTATTTACGACAATAAAATGTCGAGATTATGATCATTGGGCCACGTACACAGAATAAACAGTCTAAGCGGTTTAAAAGTAAATCCTGGTGGAAGAACAAGGAAGGGTAAGGCCAGGAATATTTAGATGGCGTCCAAAATGACATTATTACGACTGGCGTGTAGAGATGCGGGTAGCAGCTATGGTCAGGGGAGAATGGATGAAAATATGTGAGGCGGCCAACGGTCTTCAAAATACTGTGGAGTCACAGGGCCAATCGGTCAGTTTTAATATTTTACGCTTTGATGATGAGTTACTAATATACTGACGGTATAATTACGTGCTGGTTATAAATTATCCACTCTAAACGCATTTTGGAGAAATATCAAACGAGATTTGCATCATTAGTAAACGATTCGGTCATGTTCATATTCTCAGAGTTTTACGGAATTCATTAAAATATTATATTTAAGGCAGTTCCACTGATTATTCACTGTCAGATGTACATATAACAGACTGAAACTACAGATTAATTCAGTCCATTATTTTAAAGTAAAACTTATATTTCTGTCAGATTAATATGCTAGCTATTCTGATACTTGAGGCTTTCACGGCTATGAAGGTGTTGCTTTTCGATTTCCCTCTTGTGTAGTCCTGTAGATGGTTTCGTATGGCAGGAACGTGACTACTCCATCTTCATGGCAGATAATGTTACAGTTCAGACAACCACAGTCGTTTTTCAAAACTTATTTTTGTTTTTCTGTACGCTTTGGTAAACAAATTAAAAATTAGTCTTATCGCGAGATGAACTGAACTTTTTATGGGCTACAATTATTTGTTGAATTTTAGTAAAGCAGTCAGGGACGCCTGAATTTTGGCTACTTTCAAATCACTAGTATTGTAGGCGTATATTTGTTTAAAACATACATTACTCTACATAACAAATAACTAACCTAAAGACGTAAAACTTCTTGACTATGGTGAAGAGTCAATTGAATAAAAATTTTCTTGGATATTATCCATCGTCTAGTAAATATAAAACGTAAAACGACGTTTCGGAGATGGGACACTATCTCCGTCTTCAGGTTCCTACACAGTTGGGCCCACTAGATAGAGCTAATCCCTATATTTACTAGACGATGGATAACATCCAAGAAAATTTTTATTCAATTAACCTAAAGACGATTTAATTAAAATGTTTATCTAATTGCAGATAGAGGGGAATATAAAAGAGAAATGAACCACCATTCGAATTTCTAACGCACTTAGTGTTCTCTTTTAACTGCACCAGGAAACGAACCTGTAGTGGTTTATTTAGTTACATCCACGTCACCTAATATTCACTTTAGACCTAGGTTAATAAGTTGCCCTACCCGGCCAACAAATCAGTACGCTACAGCATTCTCGTGATTAAATTTTAATTACCTTGTTCTAAACACACACACACACACAACTAACCGTATTTTGTATAGGCAGACTTAATAGTCACATGCAAGGTTTAGCTACCTTAATGAGTTCTTTGCTACGCCTTCTCTTCCCCTCACCTCTTCCTTTTTACCCGTCCCACCCCACAACTCTCGCCCTACGTTTTCAGATAGGTAGCTGAGTTAATGAACAAAGTAATTGAAGAGGCGTCTAATTAGGAAAAACGGCGCCTATGTAACTGTTTTGTGTGTGGAGGCTGTGGTGCATCAGTTTGACTTCGAATCACCAACCAGATAATGCTAACTAACTAACTAGATGACTTACGGAACACGAAGGTTCATCACCGAATTAACCAAAGCCCTCCACCGGACCCTGTCCTGGGCCAACAAAATCCAGTCTCCTTCAACTCCTATCTCCCATAGATCCCGCCTGAGATTATCCTCCCATCTACGTCTAGGTCTCCCCAGCGGTCTCTTCCCCTCAGGCTTCCCAAATAGTGGACCCAACTAACCAGATGGCTTACCGATCCCGAAGGTTCATCACCGAATTAACCAAAGCCCTTCACCGGACCCTGTCCTGGGCCAACAAAATCCAGTCTCCTTCAACTCCTATCTCCCATAGATCCGCCTGACATAATCCTCCCATCTACGTCTAGGTCTCCCCAGCGGTATCTTCCCCTCAGGCTTCCCAAATAGTGGACCCAACCAACCAGATGGCTTACCGAACCCGAAGGTTCATCACCGAACTAACCAAAGCCCTCCACCGGACCCTGTCCTGGGCCAACAAAATCCAGTCTCCTTCAACTCCTATCGCCCATAGATCCCGCCTGAGATTATCCTCCCATCTACGTCTAGGTCTCCCCAGAGATCTCTTCCCCTCAGGCTTCATACCCGGTGCACACCTCTTGTCCCATCCATGCGTGCTACATGTCCCGCCCGCTTTGTTTCAAAGACCCCCTGGCCATGCGATGTTTACATAGTATGAGTAGGTTTATTGCAACCAAAGAATAGATTTCCACATTGATTATATTAATTCTTTATAAGGCAGATCATCTTCATTAAAGTCAACAAATTTCTGTGTAAGAACACGGTTTCGAAACCTGTGACATTTATAGGACATAATTGTCATCGGATGTTATAAATCATCCTTATCTTTCTTAATATTTTGCTCAATCAAATTTTTTTGCCAAGGGGACTCCGTCGTATACAATTTGTACCACTTAAGGTCAGGTTAAAAGAAACTGATGACTGAAACATAACTTCGCACTGGTTACAACACTTGTGGTGTGTTAAAAGTACTCACGATTTCATAAATTTATAACACGGAGTGGATTTCGACAATACAGTCGGACTTTGTTACAAACATCTGTTTAAGCGACATCTTGGCTCTCGCGTCAGAC
The DNA here is from genome assembly GCF_977971745.1 of Zootermopsis nevadensis. Taxonomy (NCBI): domain Eukaryota; kingdom Metazoa; phylum Arthropoda; class Insecta; order Blattodea; family Termopsidae; genus Zootermopsis; species Zootermopsis nevadensis. The sequence goes on along the minus strand of NW_028259153.1, from coordinate 3,352,816 downwards.
ACACTGTGCTATCAATTAATTATCGTGTTATAAACTCTCACGTACGACATAATTACTCATAGGTTCCAATTTCTAGCTTCTAAGAAATGAGACATTATTAATCGGCGACTTTTAAACATTTGACACAGCTGATATCCTGAGAGGATTTTTATAAAATTTGTTTTTATTTCGGTCTATAATAACCCCTACCTTATATAAAGTTTGAGCCTAAATTTCATCAAATTTTCTCAACAGACAACTTATGTGTAATACGTTTAGTGCATGGCAAAAATAGTCTAACCTTTAAATAACACCAATATGTTGCAAAAGCCTTTTTAAACACAACCTGCGCAGATAAAATGAGACAGAACCTACACACAATCGACGTTAAACAAAGGACCCGGTCAATGGGGTATACAAAATCATAAATAATCGATTTTCGAAATATTGAGTACAATGCATCAACCCAGTCTTGTCAGAGAAATAACACTGTCACCTGCCAGTTGAAAGGCAGAATATTCCTTCCCGGTATTCGATCGAGAAACCATAGAATCAGATATTTTTCGCAATGCTTATCAGAAACCACTTTTTCCCTTAACAAAGTCGCCGGATGCTGAAAGTTATTTCTACCGACAGGAAATTACTTCCTGTAGATTCTACCACTACAGTCAAAACTCTTGTTCAAATAATGTGGTTTCTTCCGAGACTCTTGCATTTTTAAACACGTCACGTCGTATTCCGTTGTTAGTCAATAGCTTTTCTGATGTACGAGTTGTTCACAGACAAAAGAAGGACGAGTAGAATAAGGATCGATCTCAGTTGGAGAAGTCAACGCTGTTTTATCATTGCACTTCAGACAAGTGGTGAACGGAATGCGAGCGACAGGCCATGACACTTCACTACCTTCACTCTTAAAAGGGTAATTTAAAAACAATTATTTCAGAATGGCCTCTTTCATATTATTTCGCAATCCACCGGATGTTTCAGAAATACATAAATTATAAGGAATATTTTTAACCCACCATATCAACGACTTAAGTAAATATTTATTTAAAAATTTAATTGAAATATCTGATTCGATTTCTAAATCACTTACACGTTTTATTACCAACATAACGGTGTAACAGCCGCTCCAATAGACATACAGCTAAATCATGAACTGATAATTGTGGGTGTTCAACAAATTGACATAAGAATTGGTAGACCTGTGTCAGTGGCGTATCGTGCATGGAAGCAAGGGAAGCATTTCGTTAATCTTCGTAAGAGTTCGTCCCACCCCTGAAATGTGTATAGGAAGCAATTCTGACTGTATTGTCCGTGCTCCTTAGTTTCTAATCACTCCCCTCCGTGCTCCTTAGAATCTAATCACTCCCCTCCGTGCTCCTTAGATTCTAATCACTACCCTCCGTGCTCCTTAGATTCTAATCACTCCCCTCCGTGCTCCTTAGATTCTAATCACTCCCCTCCGTGCTCCTTAGATTCTAATCACTCCCCTCCGTGCTCCTTAGATTCTAATCACTCCCCTCCGTGCTCCTTAGATTCTAATCACTCCCCTCCTTGCTCCTTGGATTCTAATCACTCCCCTCCGTGCTCATTATATTCTAATCACTCCCCTCAGTGCTCCTTAGATTGTAATCACCCCCCTCCACTTATACCACGAGATTAGAAGTGCTTCTCTTACACGTGGATCGTTTACTTTCAAAGTACTATCACAAATACAATCCTGAGCCATCTAAATATGCACGTACAATGTTTTAATAAAACTTAAAGTTGCTTACAACACCCAACAAGAACTTAAATCATACATAAACAGTTCATTTTCACATCGCCATTGATAGAAAGTGGATCTAATACTGTAGTAGAAATTAAGCAAAGTTGATATAAATTTAGAGTCTGAAGGATATTATAGAACACGTGTTAACTTTTTCCTCTGATCTCAAACGTACTATCAACCGAAAGGGAATAATTCTGACAAGAATTAACGTATTCAATATTTGGATTCATGCACTCGCCAGCACTTCGAGGACACAAAATATAGTTTATGATAACCAGTCCCATGTACCGATATTTTTCATCGGAAGCTCATCTGGTTAAGAGATTTCCAGCTTTCCCCTATAAAAAACAAATATTTATTACCATGTTCGTAATAACCCCTGACATTTTTTGACAAAATTTGTTTGCGTATTTGTTTATATGGCATGTGATATTTGTTCCCCATTGCCACATCAGACCTACGTATAATTCCATTAAGTTTTATCCATAATTTCAGAGTATGGAGCAAACATTCAGTAGCAAAATATTCGTAGATTCGAATAAAATTACAAACTACAAATGACAGCCGTTCAACTTTTCAACCTACGCCCTTTTATTGAAACCGAATGTCAGTCAAACAACATATTTCAAATTTGTTTCAAACATACAATATCTGCTGCCTAAATCTTTTCAGTCCTAGTGACTAAAGTGCTTATACCTTTCCCAACTTTTGATTTCGTATATTATGTAGTTTATTATATTGCATTAAATGTGGCAGCCTTCCCGTCTGAATGTAACTATATTTTGGATATATTTCACAGCTGATAAATGTGGTTATTGTGAAATAAGAATGAAACATGCAATAAATTCTAAAAATCTAACTTAGAGAAGATAATAAGATCTCCACAAGAAATTGGACAAAAGGAGGTAGACTATTACACTGTATAAACCAATCACACGCTTAGACTTAACATTTTATAAGCCTGATAAGTAGTCTGTCCCGCAACATAGCCGTGTAACAGAATGAGCCTGGCGATGTGATGGCCAAACATATCCCCCCTGATGACGTAGTACTGACATTACAGCGCAGTACGCTGTCTGGTGACATGATTCCGCGTTGACACAGTGGAATTAATCCGCAAGTGACGGTTATATGTCATACATTTGAAAGCGACGGTTATATGAAGAGTGTGTGTGGCATTTGAAGCACTTTTACAATTCCAGCGAATCAATGGTTTACGGTGTTTCAACTGCAAACATGATGTCAAACCCATTTTCAATGTTATACAAATATCCCAGGCATCAAACAATTTTAAATCAGTACTTTCCCAGTATTTTTTTAATTCATAGGATTGATTCATTGATTATTTAACGACATTCTGTAAGCCGTTAGTATTACGTATTTAGGGACATTGAAATGAATAAAAGTTAAGGATGGACTAATTAATTTGTTATTCAGAGACGATATATCAACAACTAAGTAAGATAGTAAAAATTTAAACACTAGGGAAATTCATGTTACACACTTATAGCAGATTACTCGTTTGAATAGATCACATCAAACTGATAGCTCTTGCGATGTGAGTTTCAAGGAATACTGGAGAAAAATTATGGCTGTTTGTTGGTTTTAAATATGCTGCATTTCAGCTACAAACCAATTTAATTAAATTCAGTTCTTTATTATTAGTGAGCCTCTTCAAAACCCAGAAGGATAATTATACGTAGATAAAGCACAATAGAAGAACACAATAATAAATACAGGCGGTTAACAACAAAGAGATTATCAACAAATTGCATGAGTATAGAAGACATTTATACACAAAGGCACCTTGCTACTCAATACATCAGTATCTTTGCAATATTAGTTGAAATAAAGTCAATTAGATTAAAATAAAAGAAAATATTCAAAATAAATAAGGTACCTGATCAGATAATTAAAGTAATTAGAATTATAACACACAGTGATTGGTGAGTAGAGAAGAGGATAAAAGAGAAATTATATATAAATTTTTACTGAATGTAGTTAATGTCTAAAATATGGATAGCTACATAATCATTGTAGGATGTTATTAAGGGAAACAGTTTTTGTTTCAAATATATCGAAGTCCCTGCAGAGAACATTAGCAGCTGATACGCATCTACCAGAAGGAAAATTTTTAATTGAAGGGATGTAACTGAACACAGAAAAAGCTCCGAGATTCCGATTAGGAATACGGAGACCGGCAGCTTCCAGAAGGGAAGTCATTTCAAAATAAATTTAATAATAACAACTATAACATTATTATATACAGGGTGAGTCAGAAGTGTGTTTACAAACTTCGTGTGCGTGTTCCAGGATCAAAAAATAAAAAAAATGTTCCAGCAAATATTTTTAATTAACGTTTGTGTAGGAATTATTGGCGATATGCTTATTGGTCCATCACGTCTAAGAGGACCTTAACATCGGCGATTCTTAAGAAGACACTTGCCACGTCTCTTTGAAGATGTACCACTGATTACAAGAAGACAAATGTGGTTTATGCACGTCAGAGCCCCAGCACACTTCTCCCATCGCGTCAGAGATCATCTCAATGAACAGTATCCTCAGCGATGGATTGGGTGTGGTGGCCCAGTGGCATGGCCACCGAGGTCACTGGACTTCACCCCATTGGAGCTTTATCTGTGGGGTCCCTTGAAGTCCGCCGCTTATGCAAACACCCATAAACAATGTAGACGACCTATGGGAACGCGTGCAGAATGAATGCTAGATGATTCGAGGAAACCCTGGTGTGTACGAACGAATAATTCAGTCTTGTGTACGTCGTGCTCTTGCATGTGTGGAGAATGGAGGAGCAACCTTTAAGCATCTGTTACAAAGAAACATCCCTGTCCTTATACTTTGCAATAAAGGCATACATTGAAATTTATTTTTTGTTATTATTTTCAAACATAATCATTTGCGATTTTTTCTTATTTTTGATCCAGGAACACGCACACGAAGTTTGTAAACATATATCTGACTCACTCCGTATAATGTCAAACATAGTTATTTCATATGAATAAATGGTTCAGTGCTAACAAGGTGACCTTAAATTTAGATAAAACAAATATAATACGATTTATAAAAATAATTAACCACAACATGCTTTAAATATTGGCTTTATGGAAGTTTATGGAATATTCAGTAAGTAGGAAATTCCTCGTCTGCAAATTGATAACTACTTAAATTACATTAATTATGTTACACTGATCCATAAATTAAATGAAGCATGTTAGAACTGTGTTTCACGTCAGTAAAACTGGCACTCAAAAGAGTTTATTGTGAATATTTTCATTTTATAATAAAGTATGGATTAATTTTTGCGGTAATTTATGTAACAGTATAAAGATATTCACATATGAAAGAAAACAGTTACATTAAAACTGCTGTCGAACCCAGAAAACCGAATATAAGTTTATTTAAAATATTAGAGATCTTGGCCCTTTATGCAAAAGTATATTCTCATTACTGAGCAACCAGCAACATCCTTAAAATAATTCCGATAGTCTCGGGTTCGATTCCCGGCGGTGCCCGAATTTATAACTTGTGTTGGTCAAGGCCGTGGTCTAGGCAACACGGAGTTTTCCTCCGTGGCATCCCAACAATTACTCCATTCACACACAGAAGAAGGCAATGGCAAACCACTTCTGGATCATCTGCCAAGAACGTATATGAACAGATCCCAGTCCGAGAAAAGGATGGAAGGATCCTGTTCATATGGACCTGTCGTCAGACAGAACACTAAAATAAATATAATAAATAAATATACACGGATCGTGCGCAAGGAATACAAATCAAATTGATAGACCAACTGTCAACCCCTCATGTTTTAATAAGAGTACAGGATATGCTGTTATCAAAATTCTCAAGTCTATTTTCAAGTGTCTCAAATCTTCTTATCGAAAATGTACAATTTAAAGTAGCAATTAAAAGTTGATAGCTGTCTTCTGGTTTCTTGCTCTGTATAGTCCGGTAGAAGTTTGCCGACGTTTCAGAGGTCCTTGCTGCTTCCATCATCAACATCATCACCCTGATGATGAAGGCAGCAATACAGAAGACAGCCATCTTCAGACTTACCGCCATGAAGATCTCAAATCCTACAATTAAAAGTGACTTAATTACACACTACATTACTCTGTTGTTGGATTTCTGTAGTTTTTAAATATCTCATTATGGTTACAAAGGTTTCATTGTCTTTATGAACTGCAAATGGGTAGTATAATTTGCTTATTGTATGAAATCGGTGGACTTACTTGTAAGATTCCACTATTTCATGTGGCCTTTTCCTTACTGACTAACTTCTGGTACTATAAAATATAGCACATAAATTTATGAATATATTTTGATTATTATTATTTAAAGATTTATTGTTTTGAGCAAATTCTTACTTTGCTAGGAAAAGTATTATTTCTATGTTGCATTCAATATAAATATTTTAATGTTGCAATTTGCTAGAAATAACTTTCTGCATCGATATGTATTCAATATTGCCATTGATTTCGTCGTTGAATGCGTTTGTACGTAGAAGTCAGAGCTGCTTTAAAAAGAATCACAATGGACAAGAAAATTTCAAATGACTGTAATGCTCTTACATCATTTCCGGTCTCGGACATAAGAAAATGAAGGTCTTGATTCTTTTGCACAGAATGTACGAACTTAACCATGTTTCGTTTCAAATATACATGGAGCTCAGTCGTCAGATAATTTTAATTATTTAACCTTTTATCAATCAGCGTCAATGAAACCGAATATTTCTTACAACGTAAAAGAGTAATTTATATATAGTCAATCAAGAATTTGATTTGTCGAGCGTCACAAAACAATAAATTGTACTCGTAACAGTATGAACATTTTATCTTGTGTTAATAACCCACTGTGTAATCACTGATTACGTCACAGTATATTGTTTGGGATTACCAGTGGTAACAAATGTAATCATTTGATGCATAAGTTATTGCATTTTAAAACACATATTTTGTCCTTTGTCTATGCCACAATTTAATAATTGCCAGTATAAAATATAACCAATAAACGTTGGATTAACCGATACCACAATAACGGCTCGTTGAGCTGGATTTGACACGGACAGATATTAGCCCGACAAATCGTGTCAATTAGCCTGGGTTAAATGTATTGATTTATCGGTGATAAACATTCATGTCTTACACATTGGTATTACTCAGGTGAGGTTAATAGCAGTGCAGTTATAATTGTTAACTAGAGATTGTGACATGGATGAATCATTTGCTTAGTTTACAATATACAAAGCTGACGAACGATGGTAGGTAGATCATTATACTTAATAGTTAACGTAGAATAATTAAGCAGAGTTGACAAACTTAAATGAAAGTCCGTCCATATATTTTAAAGAATACTGATCGGCAAGCTTAACGTCCTTACAATTAAACACCATAAAACTTTAATGTTTTACAAAGCTGTGAGTCACTCAGTTCTGAAGATCTATAGTAACGTAATCAAACAGTTTAATATGATCAATACAAACATATTCAAAACTACGTAAAATAGTGTATTGCATTCTTGTATATGCGCATGAATCGACACTTTTATGTGAGTTAAGAACTGTACCATTAATCAGTAATCAAATGATTAAATATATATACGAATAAGGAATTTCCATAACACAATATGGAGTAAAATGGCATAATTATTTAATGGGATAAAACATAACAAAAAATATTTAATGACTTACAACTAATTTTTTTTTTAAATTTATTTAAAGCGAAATAAAATTTGAAGTTTGTCCTGCGGTGAGTATGAAGATTTCTGTCTTCTGGGTTGTTGCGCTGTGTAGTCTGGTCGATGTTAACCAAAGTTTCTGAGGTCATACTGCCTCCATCATCAGAGTATGAAGATTTCTGTCTTCTGGGTTGTTGCGCTGTGTAGTCTGGTCGATGTTAACCAACGTTTCGGAGGTCATACTGCTTCCATCATCAGAGTATGAAGATTTCTGTCTTCTGGGTTGTTGCGCTGTGTAGTCTGGTAGAAGTATATCAACATTTCAGAGGCCCTTGCTGCCTCCATCGTCATCATCGCCCTGATAATGGAGGCAGCAGCGACCTCTGAAACATCAGTAAACTTCTATTAGACTACACGGCGCAACAACCCAGAAGACAGCAATTATATTTAAAGCGACTTTACTTTTGAGAGGCAAATGTTGTAATGGTTCTGTAAATATACATAACTGGTTGTGATTCTAGTTCGACTAATGAAGACTATGTCAGCGTCCTTGAACCCATCTAAGTAGATAAACTCCTTAGTTTTAAAGCGTGTGTTTACGTAAAACTTAGCGAGGAAATGTCTTTTACCTCGAAAATTTTAAAATTTAAATTTAAACTTGTGACTTATATTTTGGTTGTCTCGGCATGTGTTATACGATGTGTGAAATGCATGCTGTGATTATTTGTCATGAGTCTGTGTGTACATGCGCCCGTGGTTCGGAACAGCTGGACCAGAGCATGAAATAAATATTATTTAACAGTAGCGTATTCTTTTATTATGTTAGAATAATATTTTCTATGCTTTTGACTGTTAGAAATTATCAGGAAGTTCCGACATTTATACTATTTATGACTTCAGATACGTATTTTACTGTCTAACCGTATGTCCTTATTTGAAAGATTTGTTAAAATATCTGTTCTATGCAACTGAGGAAAAACTGTCACAGTGGCATATGCACTTTAATCCTGCGCGGTATGCGTTCGTTTTTTGTTAGCTATCGATTTACAGGGCACATGTGCTCAGACAGAAACGCTTCAATCCGGGATGAATCTTACCAGAAGTTTTTTGCAAATTTCTTACGTTCTCCATTAGGTAACGCACCAGTGCGAGGCATCTCTGTTACAAGGGAGATAGAGATACTGTTTGAACAAACCCACATAATCCATACCAGGTCACAAACATAATTTTATTTGGAACGGGAGAGTTTAAAGCCTAATTTCCAATGAGTCAGGGGTTGTTAAGAACGATTTGCTTAAATCTGAACGTCGTTTGTCACAACTAACAATCATTCTTTCTTTCCCCAAGGATAAAACACTTAAGTAGGATCGTTTTCAAAGTGTATTTATTATGTTTTTCTCAAGATGGTAAAGTTGCGTCATATTGTGATATAATATATTAAATCTTGTCCGTCTAATCACAATAAATTCTTATTAAATATTAAAATATTACAATAATTATAATTATTAAAAATGGAATAAAAATCTTAAAAAAGAACATCGTTTAATATCTGGTAAAAATCTGATAAAAATGTACGCTAGCATAATGTATAAAAATTTTATTTGAATTATTTATCATTTTGAAGCTTTATATAATTATATACACCTGAGGATGGTTCTTTTAGGAACTGAAACATGTCGTGAAACATGAAAAATGATGGCCTAATGTAAATCGAATATTTCGATAAAGAACATCATTTAATATTTTAAATATTTTAAATGTTAATTATTGTAATATTTTAATATTTAATAAGAATTTATTGTGATTAGACGGACAAGATTTAGTATATACTTAATATATGTTTTTCTCGTTATTCTGTAAGAAACATAACATTGACAACGTGTAGACGAAACTTCGGGAGACTTTCCGGCTGGAGACCAATATCAGACAAGAATTTAACTTTCACTTTACCGTCCTGTGTTGACATGTGTATGATTCACCACATATAGGCCTAATTCCATAATTATCAATCCGATCACTTAACTGCTATATAATTAATTTATTAAATAAACTTGTTTAATACGCCACAAGAATTCAGACTACAGCCTCACACTATACGTAAGATCCGAGATGTAATGTTTATTATACAATGCCTAGGCATTACACATAACTGCCGAATCTGAGTCCCTGAATAACATTTACTAAATTGCTAACTTCGTTAGTTTTTGAAGGCACGTGCTGGACTTAGCTGGCTCAACGTAGCGTTCAACAGCTCCTAAGAACACTGTAATAAATTATAAAGTTCAAATAACAGCGTAAAATATTTTGACTAGGTAAGCAACTATTAGTTTATAAAGTTAATTAGTCGTGTTTAGTCCCCACCCCATATATATTTGCATATATACGTATATACATACATATTTGGCTAGAATTAAAATAACCCGTTTTATTAATCGGCAAATGTAACTTTTAAATGAAATACGGCTGTATTCTGGGTTGTAGAATCGTGCAGTCCGACATTCGTTTAGCAGTGTTTCACATGTCCTGTCTGCCTCCATCATCAGGGCCATCTTTTTAATCACCACTGTGAAAACCTCAAATCCTATTAAATTTTCGGTAATTTTGGAATTAAATTTTATTTCATCTATCCGGATATTAAACCAGGCAATGGTGGTCAACAACTTAGTCAGTTAACAGGATTGTCTCTCTTCAGTGAGATAATCAGCCTGTTAATAATGGATTATATTTAACGAGTCAGAGTTTCATTATAGTAATGACGAGGTATTCTGTACAATTTTCAGTGACTCGAAAATATTGTATCTTTCTGAATCGGCTGAACTGACACAATCAGAGCCGTCCTAAATGCTGATGTAATCGAAAACAAAAACCTACTTCAATTTAAAAATCTGGGTTTTGTATGCACGGTCGAAACGTCTCTCAATAGACCTGTTCTTCGTGCTCATTCGATCCACGCAGTTTTAAGTGCGTCATGACAAACAAAAGAAGAAGAATATAAAGAGTGCCGCCAGGAATTACTTTAGAAAAATTTAGGAGGTCCAAAATATTCAGTCTGCTGAGATTAAAAAGATACACGCGCGAGCAGAGAATTAACAAATAGGGAAGGTTTATATATTAATATGATAAAAAATTATTTGCAATTTTAAGAACAAAGTTTCATGAACAAAAACCAGGCTCGAGGGAAAGACACGTTGTTTGGTACGTCCAATTAAACACTGAAATCTGTAATTTAAATAATAAGATTTATCATTAAAAATAATTATGTGTTGATGAAGAAGTAATGTCTAATCTTAATATTTTTTTCCGAAAAATGCATTGATGTTCTGGTACAGACAGTTTGAAGAGAATTTAAGGATTTCGGAAATAAAGCGATGATAATTGGAGCAATGAGAGATTGTGAGCAACATATTATTCATTGGATCGGAATTTTGAATTTTGATATTGATGTTGGTGAAATTTTAATATTGACATGAGGGGGTTAGGGTGGATATTTTATATTAATACTTGGAACACTGCGTGAGAGTGCAACATGGAATTTGGGTACCAAATCAGTATTTTTCCTAGAATCGAGTAATACCACGACCCCGTCTAAACAATATTTAAGAACTCAGACCGCACCTCAAAAAAAAAAAACACAACACGCCTATATTACAAAAATCAACTTTTTAATTATATTTCAGGAAGTAATCTGTTTTTGCACTGGGTGTCATGCAAAACCCATAAATAAAGCATTCGTATACCTAAAACATTTAAAGCAAGGGGTACGTATATTTACCATTGGGTTTTAAAGGGTTAATTGAGGGCGGTAGACGTATCGCAATTGTTTTATTCGTAGGTATAACTGAAAAGTAATTAATTTTATATCGCATTTTTGGGGGAAATTTAATAGTCTCTTAGGTGGTCAAGGAATTCCCAGGCTTTTACTGAACGCTGACGTTCTTTACAGTGTCGTTCTGCACTCCATCCGAAGCCAGCTGAATCTATTCAACACAATCCAACACTTTTATTTAAGTCCTGTTTTAATATTATCCTCCCCCACATCCTTTTTCGTTTTCCTCATTACGTGACTTTCTCTATTCTCCTTTAGGTAAGAATATTCTGTTCAGAACTTTCTTCACGCACATTCATAATCCACGTTTCCACCTTACAAATTTGCACACATCTGTAATGAACAGAAAAATTTGAAAATTTTGAGAAGGACATGACTATAAACATATTACTTTTAAACCTAAAGGGCCATATATTTCCATAAATTAATATTTTATTTACTTATAAATTTTGTAAAAAATTTATTTTACGATTGGTTTGTATAAGTAGTGAATGTATTAAATTTTTGGGAGAATTTATTAGCCGCCAATATACATTATGATGTATCCTGCATTTTAATTACGATTTATGAACACAGGTCGAAAAATGAAGATTTCTTTCGTTGTCAAATATTTCCTCACAAGTTAATTTAAATAATTATTTTATTAAGACTGCTCTTTTCTCGGGGGTTCTTTTACGCAGTGTAAAGTGATAGAACTTTACCGACATTTCAGATATGTTCCCTGTATTCATCATCAGGCGATGAGCAACACAACAACTCACAAAACACTTACCTTTAAATCCGAAGCCGCGAGAACCTCAAATCCTATAACCACTTGATGTATTATAGCTTCACTAAATTGAATATATAAACCTAATTGATCAGACTATTATAAACCTTCGAACCATTTTCGTAAACAGTTTTTTCTAACCCAGGTTTGCCAAAAAACAGAACTTATCTGTTTACATTTAAAGATTGCTTTCGTCTATACCAACTCTTTCAGAAAGTAAAAGTACTTTACTAAAAGATGTATTTCTGCATTACTCTACAACTGAAGCTGTAAATAAAATATTCACTTTCCTCTCGTTTTCTCAGAATATTAATAAGAATCGTGTCTTATTTTGTACCTCTACATAAAGCTTTCTATTCAAGATCGGCTGTAAATTGTTACCCTCTCATCTACTCCAGTGAACCTCAATTTCATATTCTCGCCTCAAGTCCCAGTTGCATCAGCATTTTACTCTTGCACTCATCCCAAAAAGAACTGAAATTTATCTCAAATGACATTTTAGAGTCTATTTCCATATATTGAGGTGATATCGGCCCTACATATATGAACTTATTTCTCGTGGTTTCTTCGTTTTTACTATGTGAAGTCTAGCAAAGTCATTTCTTACAAAGTAAAGATAACTGTCTAACTTTACACCCAAAACTGAACATGAATGCCTCAGGGGCAGACATGCACGAACCCATGTTTGAACAGAGAACTGCCATTTGCCTACAACAGGTTCCCACTTTGTGACGGGTATACTCGTTTCATTTGGCCTCAGACAGAACAGCAAAGTAGAACTTCTACTACAAGAGATAAATGAGACATCAAGCTCCAGAAGAACCTGCCACAGTGCAGAAGTTTCTGTAAACGCAGTTATTCTGTGATTTTTGCCCTATCGTTTTTGAAAAATTTATTAATTCAGGTAGCGGGAAAAAGGAGCCACGGTGGTCTAGCGGTTAGAACGCTGGCCTTGTAATCCTGGGGTCTCGGGTTCGATTCCCGGCGGTGCCCGAATTTATAACTTGTGTTGGGCAAGGCCGTGGTCTAGGCAACACGGAGTTTTCCTCCGTGGCATCCCAACAATTACTCCATTCACACACAGAAGAAGGCAATGGCAAACCACTTCTGGATCATCTGCCAAGAACGTATATGAACAGATCCCAGTCCGAGAAAAGGATGGAAGGATCCTGTTCATATGGACCTGTCCTCAGACAGAACACTAAATAAATAATAAGATGAGGTGGTCTAGCGGTTAGAACGCTGGCCTTGTAATCCTGGGGGTCTCGGATTCGATTCCCGGCGGTGCTCGAATTTATAACTTGTGTTGGGCAAGGCCGTGGTCTAGGCAGCACGAAGTTTTCCTCCGTGGCATCCCAACAATTACTCCATTCACACACAGAAGAAGGCAATGGCAAACCACTTCTGGATCATCTGCCAAGAACGTATATGAACAGATCCCAGTCCGAGAAAAGGATGGAAGGATCCTGTTCATATGGACCTGTCCTCAGACAGAACACTAAATAAATAATAAGATGAGGTGGTCTAGCGGTTAGAACGCTGGCCTTGTAATCCTGGGGGTCTCGGATTCGATTCCCGGCGGTGCTCGAATTTATAACTTGTGTTGGGCAAGGCCGTGGTCTAGGCAGCACGAAGTTTTCCTCCGTGGCATCCCAACAATTACTCCATTCACACACAGAAGAAGGCAATGGCAAACCACTTCTGGATCATCTGCCAAGAACGTATATGAACAGGTCCCAGTCCGAGAAAAGGATGGAAGGATCCTGTTCATATGGACCTGTCGTCAGACAGAACACTAAATAAAATAAAATACAAACAAATTGCATCAGCTTTGTGCATAAAACTTACCATTTCGTTTTTATGCTAGAACTGTAATGCGAATGCATATGTACGACGTAGCTAACGACAGTGTGCTTTCCAATTACGTTACTGTTCATGCGGGCCACAGTACCGTAATGAATATTTAATGAATATATATGTCACACATTAACTGAAGTTTTCAGCGGGTAATTAAAGAATATAATAACTATATTTTATGTATTATTTGCTAATGGGTGACACTTTAACAACTTCTATGAAACTATTGCTTTTGAAATCCGTCCTCCTAAATTAATGGTAATAATTACAAACCTATGTCTTTATAATGTTATAATCTTAAAAATACTCACTTAAAACGGATCACTTTAAATACGTAGGCGTAGATGAAAGGGTGGCATTAGAATGGGCCTCAAATTAAGTTAATTATATTTAGCGAGCAAAAGATACGGCCCAGTGGGTTTGTGTTTCGAACACGGTAATAAGCAGTAGGTAAGTATAAATGAAGCTAAAATTCTTGACTCTGTGAATAATTAGTTAAGCTTTCAATTAGGAATGTACTCTATGGTGTTAGTTGCTTTGCAATTGTCAGACATTATCTCCGTCTAATGGTACAGGAAAATGCGAAAACCATTCACACCTACTGTGTTTGTTCTCGTAATAAAGTTCTGAAATGTCCATTAATAGACGATCTGCTTGGAGTTCCAGTTGAAAGAGTGATACTCCATTGTAATACCTCAGCTCAGTTTCGAACTTGAGTTTATTATGTATGAAATGAGGTTTTCACAGCGATGAATATGAAGATTTCTGTCTTCTGGGTTGTTGCGCTATGTAGTCTGGTCGATGTTAACGAACGTTTCAGAGGTCATACTGCCTCCGTCATCAGGGCGATTCAGATGAATTGATCGCCCTGATGATGGAGGCAGTATGACCTCTGAAACGTTGGTAAACATCGACCAGACTACACGGCGCAACAACCCAGAAGACAGAAATCTTCATACTCATCGCCCTGATGATGGAGGCAGTATGACCTCTGAAACGTTGGTAAACATCGACCAGACTACACAGCGCAACAACCCAGAAGACAGAAATCTTCATACTCATCGCCCTGATGATGGAGGCAGTATGACCTCTGAAACGTTGGTTAACATCGACCAGACTACACAGCGCAACAACCCAGAAGACAGAAATCTTCATACTCATCGCCCTGATGATGGAGGCAGTATGACCTCTGAAACGTTGGTCAACATCGACCAGACTACACGGCGCAACAACCCAGAAGACAGAAATCTTCATACTCATCGTCCTGATGATGGAGGCAGTATGACCTCTGAAACGTTGGTAAACATCGACCAGACTACACGGCGCAATAACCCAGAAGACAGAAATCTTCATACTCATCGCCCTGATAATGGAGGCAGTATGACCTCTGAAACGTTGGTTAACATCGACCAGACTACACGGCGCAACAACCCAGAAGACAGAAATCTTCATACTCTGATGACGGAGGCAGTATGACCTCTGAAACGTTGGTTAACATCGACCAGACTACACGGCGCAACAACCCAGAAGACAGAAATCTTCATACTCATCGCCCTGATGATGGAGGCAGTATGACCTCTGAAACGTTGGTAAACATCAACCAGACTACACAGCGCAACAACCCAGAAGACAGATATCTTCATACTCATCGCCCTGATGATGGAGGCAGTATGACCTCTGAAACGTTGGTAAACATCGACCAGACTACACAGCGCAACAACCCAGAAGACAGAAATCTTCATACTCATCGCCCTGATGATGGAGGCAGTATGACCTCTGAAACGTTGGTTAACATCGACCAGACTACACAGCGCAACAACCCAGAAGACAGAAATCTTCATACTCATCGCCCTGATGATGGAGGCAGTATGACCTCTGAAACGTTGGTCAACATCGATCAGACTACACGGCGCAACAACCCAGAAGACAGAAATCTTCATACTCATCGTCCTGATGATGGAGGCAGTATGACCTCTGAAACGTTGGTAAACATCGACCAGACTACACGGCGCAATAACCCAGAAGACAGAAATCTTCATACTCATCGCCCTGATGATGGAGGCAGTATGACCTCTGAAACGTTGGTTAACATCGACCAGACTACACGGCGCAACAACCCAGAAGACAGAAATCTTCATACTCTGATGACGGAGGCAGTATGACCTCTGAAACGTTGGTTAACATCGACCAGACTACACGGCGCAACAACCCAGAAGACAGAAATCTTCATACTCATCGCCCTGATGATGGAGGCAGTATGACCTCTGAAACGTTGGTAAACATCAACCAGACTACACAGCGCAACAACCCAGAAGACAGATATCTTCATACTCATCGCCCTGATGATGGAGGCAGTATGACCTCTGAAACGTTGGTTAACATCGACCAGACTACACGGCGCAACAACCCAGAAGACAGAAATCTTCATACTCTGATGACGGAGGCAGTATGACCTCTGAAACGTTGGTTAACATCGACCAGACTACACGGCGCAACAACCCAGAAGACAGAAATCTTCATACTCATCGCCCTGATGATGGAGGCAGTATGACCTCTGAAACGTTGGTAAACATCAACCAGACTACACAGCGCAACAACCCAGAAGACAGAAATCTTCATACTCTGATGACGGAGGCAGTATGACCTCTGAAACGTTGGTTAACATCGACCAGACTACACGGCGCAACAACCCAGAAGACAGAAATCTTCATACTCATCGCCGTGATGACGGAGGCAGTATGACCTCTGAAACGTTGGTTAACATCGACCAGACTACACAGCGCAACAACCCAGAAGACAGAAATCTTCATACTCATCGCCGTGATGACGGAGGCAGTATGACCTCTGAAACGTTGGTTAACATCGACCAGACTACACAGCGCAACAATCCAGAAGACAGAAATCTTCATACTCATCGCCGTGATGACGGAGGCAGTATGACCTCAGAAACGTTGGTAAACATCGACCAGACTACACAGCGCAACAACCCAGAAGACAGACATCTTCATACTCATCGCCCTGATGATGGAGGCAGTATGACCTCTGAAACGTTGGTAAACATCGACCAGACTACACAGCGCAACAACCCAGAAGACAGAAATCTTCATAGAGTGTATTAGTTTCTTCTCCCTGCGTCGACTCTTTGTCTTTATTCCTTTCTTCCTATCTTCCATACTTTATTTTATTTTATTTCTTCTTACGTATTTTATACTTTGGGAACTAAGCGACTCTTTGGTGTCTCCGTGCGTCGTATAGTTACACATTCTCCGTATCGATTATGTTAACATTTCTCCGTCTTCTGCGGTAAGTGAAGTCCTTCTGATAGGACAATTCCCCGTCCAAGGAGTTTTGAATAATAGACAAAACAGTTCATAGTTTCAGAATCAATTTTTAATAAGGATGGACTCTGAAGAAAATAGAAGATTCCTACATAAGCTTATAAAGACTACAATTGCACAAATAGGAGTCTGATAACAGACTTAAAAAGAATATAAGCTATTGTCTTTACACTCTTGTGCCTTAACTGAGAGGCGTTTTCAACAGCGTTTGTTTTCTTTGGATTGGGCGGTAGCGAATTCTAACAAGACGTCCGTTTACTTCAAATAACGCAATTTTGTTGTTACTCCCATGAACTGACCCAGTCGTGCTTGGAGAAGTCAGGTCTGCCTTCTGGTTTGCTGTCAGTCAAGGCGTAAAACTGCCCCCGTGAGGAGACAACGTCTCCCCGTACAAATTTAGGGGACCGTATTTTCTTAACGTGTTTACTTTGTGTGCCTAATCGAAAACAATATCAACACACAAGGAACCTTCTATTTGTTCTAACAATGCTTTATCAACTGCAGAGTATTATTTGGTACCCTAGCCAGCCCCATGACTGACAATGTGCTAGAGTATCGCTGCTCGATTCCCGACAGGGGCATGGTTCTTACTCATCGTCTTCACTCTTAGAACAATCCTGCCTCTTATGAAATGGGTACTGGATTTACAGAGATATAAGAGCATATAACTAAATAATGCCGGGGTTAAAATTGCGTGGGACTGTCTTCATCCTCGGTATATTTAAACACGTTTACATCTTTTAAATATTAAAATGTGAAAGGAATCGGCCATGCCCAAATTTTGACATAGCATTTCCCAGAAAAGGTTGAGGAAAAACACAAAACTTTGCTTGCAAAGAATCAAAATCAGAATCTTTTGAATACGAATAAAGCTGTTATAAGCGGATAAAATCATTAGATTCAATACTCCAAATGAAGAAACCACTTTACAAACAGACATAAACGGAGCCTTAAACATGATAAGCTGTTCAGAGACGACTGAAGTAAATCTTCAGTCAATTCCGACGTCTGTCATAATACAATCCTCGAATGAACAGACAATTAGGTTCGTAAACTATTCGGTCTTGCCTCTAACCAAAAGCCATTCAAATGAGGTTATCGTCCGTTTTTATTGGCTGAATTCATGAGAATAAAGAAAATGTAATTTGTATTAGGCAGTCAGTGTAACTGATGCGGGTAACATGTACAGTATTTTAGTATCTGTCAGTCGTAAAATTCTCGTCGTCTTGGTGGCGAGGGCCTACGTGGGATCTGCTCCAGATGTCGCCACAAGAAGCACTATATATAGTATTTTTTTGCAATCCCCTCTCCAAAACATTGCCTCGGTACAACACCGATGGTCTACCAGAAGTATGCAAAGATAAATAAGTCTCTTTGCCTCATCTGACGACAGTCTTCCGACATTCACACTCAGCCTCTTACTCACAAGAGCACTAATAATATTCAATATGGCGAATCTGTTTTATTTACCATATTTTATCTGCGATGTTTTAATCTGCCTGTTTTTATTCGTCAAATGCTCTACTTGTTACAAATCTCACATCTATTGCTTTCAGTATCAGAAGAGCTCCCAATCAGTCGAAATCATGAGCTTTTTCAAAGTGTCAGAACGTCCAGACTAGTTTACCTGTTTTTTTAGATTACTGCAATTGTATTAATTCTTCATTTTCTACGTCATTGAGATGAAACGTGGAAGCTTTCAATAAACTTATTTTAAAGCTACAGAAAAATAACTTTGTGATAACTCATCGAATCAAGAACGCATTAAAATACATTCGGGGAATACTTCTTATAACCACTCGCTGCAGAATATTTCATGTTTCTGACATATTTCTGGAAAAACCACTTATTAAAATGCATTCAACTGCAAATTTATCTGCTGTTTTGTGTTTGTATGAGTCTTTTTGTTTAACTGAAAACGTCCGACATAGACTGAGTGTGTCTGGGAAGAGGGCAACAAGGAGAATATTTGAAGAAAATAAAAGGACGATGATTAGACAATGAATAGCTTCATAATTTGAACTATTCACGTATTCAGGACTTGCAGAACGTACAGAGAGTCATGAGATTTAATCGGAAACTCAGAATGGAATATATCACTTTAGAGAATTAGGCTTTGACGGAAGTATAATATTAAAGTGAAACTTACAAGGGTGTGGATTGGATTAAAGTGTATCAGTATAGGTCCACGGTGGGCTGTAGTGAACACAGAAATGAGGATTCATCGTACTTAATAGGCGAAACATTTTTTAACTAGCTGACAACATTTTTGTATCGTTACTGACGGCTGACATCAGAGAATTACCTGTGGAGAAGTAAAATGGAGGAGTTATTTGAAGCAGAGACGTGAGTCTGCAGCAACTGAAAATCCGATGTATCCCACAATAATAACCTGTCCGATATTCTATTTTCCCTAGCCAAAAACCTATTTTTAAAACTATGAAAGCACACTTTTGAATTTCTGAATTTTTAAGACAATACACAATAAGATAACTTCAGGGCAATTGTACTTGAATGGCTACACTATGTCTACCAGACAGGACTCTTGTAGAATTATGGGCGATGTAACATAGGGTGGTATTTGTAGCGACAGAATGAAAACAAAAGTTGACTTGCCTATTGAAGTTACTGAGCGCTACGTTCAATAAAAACCAATCCCAAAAGCGACATTTTCGAACATCTGTCAGGAGCAGTAGAAGTTACTCTGCGATGATGACAGCTGCGAGAGACGACCTGCATGTTCAGCATGCAGTCGTTGTTCTCCTTTATGGTCTGTTATCAGTTTACCTGCATTCGGCACAGTCGTTGAGTGGTCAGGTCAGTTGCAAGTTACTTCTGAATAAGTGGTTTTGTCGTCTTCCGCTTGGATGATAATTCAGACAGGATTTTGAAGATAATTCTTTTCTGTCCACAAGTTCTATCCATATGGATTTGTTTTATTTATTTTCGGATATACTACATTTAGCCGCCTCCACCGAGAATAATCCAGTGGTGAGATTTTGTAAACACGGTAATGAACTTTCTGGTTCTATGAAAGGCGGATACTTTCTTGACCAGCTGAGTGAATATCAGCTTCTTAAGATGAATTCTGCTGCATGGAGTTTGGGATTTCCGTTTTTAAAGAAACAGTCCTTTGACATTCTGGAGGTCTCCGTTGTAAATCTCAATATTCAGTGGAAATTTCCGTCATTTTTTCACCTTTTTTCAGGATTGTTCATGAATAACAGCATGGAATAACACGTGCTAGATTTTGTCCGGTTACTTTTCGATTTAGTATTACAATTATTCTACCATTCAACGCTAAGTAATGTATACAGCTTTAAAAACGTCGTTAAATAGACAAAGAATAATAAATTAAAGAGGAGTTCAGAAGAAAATAAACTCTAAATCAGTAAAGAACCTACCATAATCGGTGAGATCCCAGGTTATCATGGCTGCGTGTATGAAAATTACGGCTTCTTCCTGGAATGTTACGCCTGTATTCTTTCAGAGGCGCTTACTGCCTCAATCATCAGGGAGATTATTCATTGAGACCTCACGACGCCCATATTTCAGAAGGCTATCATCTTCAAACTAAATATACTGCTTGGTGCATAATATGGAGAGGTTCAAGCCCTATCGTTGATAGATACCACGGTTTCATCATTCTTCTTTCACTGAAGCATAAAGTACGAACAAGAGAACAGTCACTCGAATGCTATAAATATAAATCGATACTTCAATTCATGTAAGGACCATAAACACTTCTCGAGTAAGAAAGAAATCTCCTTTTGGCCTTCTTAATGTTAAGTGAACAAAGAAGGCCACAAAACCGATCACAAAGAAAAACCTTCCTTCGGGAAAAGTTTATCCATATACTTGAAAAGACAACCATTGATCGAGCAATTGTGGAAAGCCTTCGGCATTGACCGGATCACAATGGCTTACAGAGCCAGGTGCCTCGCCGACTGACAGTGCACCCTTGGTCCAAAACTGAACAGGTAGTGAGTGGAGAAGATGAGATGTTTTTTCAGACTACACAGTACACACGTATTTATGAACAATATGGTTCTGCATATGCGGTACGTATATGAGAGAATACTCTTGAAATGAACCTTAAAGAAATCAAACTTGGAGAACGTGGACTGAAGATTATCATTTAGCTCAGGTTTGTTGGCTCTTATCTCATTTTCGGATTGCACAAAAGACATCTGTCGCGTATCTGGGCGACTATCAACTTCTCGAGAAAGGTCTACAGTTTCTACAACCTGCAGGTTTTGCACAAATAAATTTACCAGGTATTTGAACAATTCTTTAAGATATATTAAATTTTGTCCGTCTAATCACAATAAATCTTATTAAATATTAAAATATTACAATAATTAACATTTAAAATATTTAAAATATTAATTATTGTAATATTTTAATATTTAATAAGAATTATTGTGATTAGACGGACAAAATTTAATATATCACAATATGACGCAACTTTACCATCTTAATTCTTTAAGAATTTCCTGTATTCCTCAGAACAACTACACGTCCATCGTACACTCATATATTCAGTATGAATAAATTACAAATTGGCTTCTATATCATATACGCACTTTATTAGTATGTTTGCAAATAATTTGTTTTCAAAGATTTTTAATTCATATTCTTGTAATTGCATTTTCTTTCATTTGTTAATTTTTCAACAAAAACTCAGCCGTATTGTAATTGTGGTAGATGTCAAGAATTCGTTTGACTGTATCTCATCTGAACTTACGTCTTCATGGAACTGAGCTTAATTCACAGTTGCAACTATATTTTTGTAGATCCATGATGAATAATTATTCCATTGACAAGCATACAAGTTAATACATCACCCTGATGACGGAGGCAGTATGACCTATGAAACGTTGGTTAACATCGTCCAGACTACACAGCGCAACAACCCAGAAGACAGAAATCTTCATACTCATCGCCCTGATGACGGAGGCAGTATGACCTCTGAAACGTTTGTAAACATCGACCAGACTACACAGCGCAACAACCCAGAAGACAGAAATCTTCATACTCTGATGACGGAGACAGTATGACCTCTGAAACGTTGGTAAACATCGACCAGACTACACAGCGCAACAACCCAGAAGACAGAAATCTTCAAACTCTGATGATGGAGGCAGTATGACCTCTGAAACGTTGGTAAACATCGACCAGACTACACAGCGCAACAACCCAGAAAACAGAAATCTTTAAACTCTGATGATGGAGGCAGTATGACCTCTGAAACGTTGGTAAACATCTACCAGACTACACAGCGCAACAACCCAGAAGACAGAAATCTTCATACTCTTCGCCCTGATGACGGAGGCAGTATGACCTCCGAAACGTTTGTAAACATCGACCAGACTACACAGCGCAACAACCCAGAAGACGGAAATCTTAATACATTTAAAACAATTTCTTTTTACTTATGAGAAAATTAAGGTAACGCACTATTTTACAGTAAGAACTTTCTGTTTTGTATATGTCTAAAGATCGTTTTTAAACACTGGAAAAGGAACAAGCGATATAAGGGCTAGTACCTTGCTGTTTTTGTCGGAAACCGATCGGAAGTTGCAACTTCATCCATTTGGGTCACATCTGTTCCCAGGTATAAATGATATAGAAACAAGACTGAAAAGAAAACATTGAGGGAAAGAGGCTAGCAAATGTTTCGTGTCCTTTCTATCCAACATCATTTCCTTGAATTATACAATGCGTAGCTTAACAATTTCAGAGGGCAGTGTTAATTCTGTTCCTCTCTTGGGACGTCTAAAGTTTCCTCTTCCTGACAGTTTCCGCCTTTTTCCTACACCACTGACGAACACAATGTGATTGGATATAAAAGGACTGGCTGCTTGGAGGGGACCCTCTTTTGCAGAGGTGACCTTTGTGGTAGACGGCACGTCACAACAGAAAACCGCTGTCAGTCCCAATGAAGTTGATCGTAATGTCAGAATGCAGCCAGCACAGTGATGCATGGTTCTTCCACGCGCAGGGCAAACCACCTCAGCACTAACTCAATTCGGTGACACTGATGACTGGGAACATGGCGGATGACGGGCTTAAACAGATTACTAGAGGATCTAATTATTTGTTCAATAACTTGATGGACTTCTGATTCATGGTTGTAAACAGTGACAGTGAACGCACCAGTACACTGATTTCAAGACAGAACGTGGCTTAATTAACAGATAATTAAAGAGTCCTTAACTGTTGTCAATATTAACGTATGTAATGTGTTCTCTTTCGAATACACTGGTATTTGAAACGTCTTGCTCTGTCATCAGAGGTTAAATTTGCGTCATAGGTCATTAAAGTACTTTTGTCTCCAGACTATCTTTGGACAACGGCGTGTTCCAGAAATGTAGTCACTTTTCAGTGTTCAAGACCGTTTTCCGTCAATGAGTAGCATTGGTTGCCATCTCTGAGCAAAATTATCGCGACCATGCAGGTTACCTACCCTAAGGAGAAATTCGACAAACATAGAAGGACCCTTCGCTCTTCGTTCACGCTATGACCTGAAGAACTCTTATGAAGAAGTCTATTTATAATCTAATAACCTAGAAAAAGCAATCTAAAAGAGATTCAAACAAAATTTGAATTGAAAGCAAATTCGGATGCGCGTAAAATTTAAGTATATTTTAGTTATTTTAAAAAGTTTTGACTGTCGAATTCTAAGCGTTTTCTAACTGCACACACAAACAGGAAAAAAATACGTATATGCGTACGTAGAAAACATACATACTACATGCAAAGATACATTCATGCATATAATGTGTACATGAATGCAATGAATACACATTATAATTTTGTTCACGCATACGTTCGTACTGGGACACTGGGATACTGGGAACGACCCGTTCTTCAACTGCCTCAGCACTGCGGGTCCCAACTTTTCGTTGGCTTCATCTATAGACATTTTGGTAGGACTCCTTAGACGAGGGATCGGCCCGTCGCTAGGCCTCCACCTGTACACAGGACAATACAACATAGAAAAACGCGGACTAACATCCATGGCTTGAGTGGGATTCGAACCCACGGTCCCAGCGACCAAGCGGCACAAAGCCTATGCTTCAGACCTCGGACCATACGTTCATACATACGTAAAGACATATAAGCATTTCACACATAAGTGATTTTATAGAGTCTGCAACCTAAAGTGAGCAGAATTTTTTTTTTAATCTATGTCTATGTGTTTACAATCTCATAGTTTTACCTAGGCGGATACCTATTGAACGAATAACCTGGGCAGGAGTTTGGTCAGATCCTGACGGTTGGCTTCATGGAGCGACTTCACTGTTTTCGGATCGTTTGGAACTGAAGTTTCCGTTTAGAATCTCAGTCGAGCTGTTCTCGTGGCATGTTCCTTTCTTTTCTAATCCAGCGCCCTCATAGTAGACTTAGTATTTTTAAACTCCCTAATCATAACAATCTTCCCATATATAATTTCCTCGCTAATATATCGGTCAGGGACTGAATCTGAACACTCACCTCCATCTGTTGTCGAGTTTAAGTGTAGGATGGTACTTAGTTACGAACCAGAATAAACTTTACTCAATATCTTTATTACATCTCTATATTCAGACCGTAGAGTTGGGTTCATTCTCAGATGATTTGTACAACTGACACTCATGCTCTGGGATTTCTCCTTCCAGGTTAACAAATCTAGGTTCTCTGCGTACAGCAATCTTGCGATTACAAAAGCTCTTTCCTGTAACACGTCTTAAACTTTGTTATGTCTACTCTCCCATCTTTCTTCTGTCAACTCTATTTAAATTCCTGTATTTTTCACCGTTTCTGTCATAACTTTAACTTTGTTTCTCTGCTAGTTTAATTTTTTAATAATCTGTTGATAGTACCGCAGACATGTTGAAATGTATGTAATTTATTAACTAAATAAATCAACGAGACGTAGAAAGTCGGTCTGTACTCTAAAAGCAACGAAAACAAACTTCTATTCCCAGTTTAAACTGACGCAGTGACATAAGCGGAAATTGATATGGACGTACCATACGGAAATTAAGAAAGGAACGAAAACGGATAGACAGATGGGCAGGAAGTAATGTAGATGGACAAGCAACCCAGCTGAAAGGCTCAGATGAAGAATGGCACAGAGATTCCAGCACTAACAACGAGGAAATTAACACAAGGATAAGTTTAAACATCAAATGCACTGTTTTGTGTAATAATTAGATTCGTTAGAAATCGTTTCTAATTAATTCCAAGCGATCGAAACACAGACATCACTTGGCGCTTGCATATAATTTAAGGTTCGTTGTAGGATCAAACCAAACAAACTTGAATAGAAATGAACCTCCGCTGGGTCTCTGTCTATTTTTTTATTTTAATGAGCAGGAAATGACTTGACAATTGGGTGGTGCAGAAGGACCTGCGGTGGTTTGCCAAGAGTCTGAACGGCCATCCATGTGATAGTCTCTTTTTATTTAACTTCCTTTTTCCCAGTGGAACAGTGGTCCTAATTCCATTTCTGTCTGTCCGTGTAGTAAGTAATTATGGACCAGTCACTCAGAAGGATGGCGTTACAACGAATAGAACTTGGGGTCTAAATTGAATCTCGCTGACGGACTGTGGTCCCCTTTTCCTGCCTGTGGCTTCGCTGTACTGAACGACTGCAGAGAAAGTGAAGTGTTTGGGGGGAGGGGGGAAATTTCCTCCTCCCTCCCGACGACAATTGTTACTCGACTTTTATAGAAGAAGGACGTATCTAACCAAATATAAATTTCGTGACCAAAATGCGTAATATATACCAAGAAACGTTGTACTTATAAATCGTAGCCCGGTACAATATATGACGATAATATGCCAGCTGTAAACTTCTCTTTTATCTATAAACTTACAGAGAAAGGAATACAGTAGGTACAAAAAGTCATAATTTTATCTGCTGGGCGAGAACCTTGGTGTTTCATCTTAATGGATAAACGTATGTAAGATGATTTTGAGAATAAGGCGTTGAGGATAATGTCTAGGCCTTAGACAGAGACAGGACTGAGATAAATGTGTAATGCAGAGCTGTGTAATTTGTACACTTGTCAGGGATAGTAATCAAATGGATCTTAAATACAGTCTGTGGGGATATGTAGTGCTTTCAACTGGCTTAGTATAGACCCAGTTGCGGGTTGTTCTGAAAACGTTAATGAACTCTTATTTATTTATTTATTTATTTATTTAGTGTTCTGTCTGACGACAGGTCCATCCTTTTCTCGGACTGGGACCTGTTCATATACGTTCTTGGCAGATGATCCAGAAGTGGTTTGTCATTGCCTTCTTCTGTGTGTGAATGGAGTAATTGTTGGGATGCCACGGAGGAAAACTCCGTGTTGCCTAGACCACGGCCTTGCCCAACACAAGTTATAAATTCGGGCACCGCCGGGAATCGAACCCGAGACCCCAGGACTACAAGGCCAGCGCTCTAACCGCTAGACCACCTTGGCTATTAATGAACTCTTAGGTTGTATAAAATTCAGACAACTTCTGACCGAGTGAACATCAGTTCCTCCTGCTACATGGATTTATTTAATTCCTGTAAGATGAGCTTGGGACAGTTTCGAGCTCTATGTCCTGTCCTGTGTTATCAATAGTCACCTCATTGAAATGGTGACCTATGGACGGGGTATCTCCCCCAGACATCCAGCTTCTTACCGGATCCAGTGAGCTCTGATTATAATGCAAGTCGTTTTCATGTGAGCTAATTTCTATCGTCAATTTTTATTACGAAAGTAAAGCTTTTCAATCCTTAAACATTATACCATAAAACTATGTATGGGGATAACGCTCCACGTATTATAGGCTTTTTATTAGTCTAAACAAATTAGTTATGAGGCCGGTTTATACGAGCTGACAGCGTCTACTGTAACCATTAGTCCGGACGACGTAGCCGTTTTGTATATGGTGTTTGGGAGGATTTTTCAATGTCTCCGCCGTATTTTGAATCCTAGACGACCTACCCGGTGCTGTAGACATTAAGGCTGAAATTTGTCTGACGAAAAAGAATTTTCAGACTTCTAACTGTATTGTCGTCGTGAGATGTCAAGTTCTAATGGCGTCGTAGCCGTAGTAGCTGTCTCCTCGATTGCTGAATCGTGTAGTCTGGTTGTAGAAGTTCGCCGGAATTTCAGAGGCATTTGCTGTACTTCACTGTAATTATGGAGGCAACACGCACCTCTGAAACATTGATAAACTTCAGCTAGACTACACGGTGTAACAGCCCAGAAGACAGCAATCCACTTTTATTGTCTTCAAAAAAGATAGTTGATCATGCAAGGTAGTTTCATATCAGCACAAAACATTTTAAAAAAGAGTGCGTAGTCCCTACAGCTAACACTACTTGAAGGCCCTTCTTTGATTCCCACAGTGCACATTTGACTCTGATCGAATTTCACAGGGAAAATAATAATTTGCAGTTGGTACCACTCGCTTTACTTTTAGTTGCAACCTCTCCCAAGCCATACAAACCAATACCCCCTCCTTTACCCTTCGTTCAATAAAGTTTCAGACAACTTATTTTTACAGGCGAATTAAAAACAGGTTTTAATAATTTAATGAATTTTACAGCAAAACTCTTTTATGTATTTACATTCCTTAACAAATTTTAAATATAAATCTATTTTAACAAGTGTCCAATCTTTCCTCACCAACCACGGTGGTCTAGCGGTTAGAACGCTGGCCTTGTAATCCTGGGGTCTCGGGTTTGATTCCCGGCATTGCCCGAATTAATAACTTGTGTTGGGCAAGGCCGTGGTCTAGGCAACACGGAGTTTTCCTCCGTGGCATCCCAACAATTACTCCATTCACACACAGAAGAAGGCAATGGCAAACCACTTCTGGATCATCTGCCAAGAACGTATATGAACAGGTCCCAGTCCGAGAAGAGGATCCTGTTCATATGGACCTGTCGTCAGACAGAACACTAAATAAAAAGTAAAAATCTTTCCTCTGTTTCAAAGTAGATTTTTAAAAGTTTTTTTTTTTCAGTTTCCGACATACATCGTATGTCGGAAACAATACAAGAGTTTCAGGTTAGAAAACGTTGCATGGTAATGTATATGCTTGTCCCCCGAAGGGCTCCTACATCCACTAACTAACTACATGAAGCATTGAACTCCTTCTTCGGAGTTGGCAGTCGCTGAGGTAATCAAGTAATTCTTCGTCTGTTGCGGAAATCATAGGTTTATTGCTGAGTTCAAAGAAGTTCGTATTATGTGCCAGATGAATCTTGTCAACACATATCTCACTTCTTAAAGAAACGTTTCATAGTATCCTACCATCTACGTATAGTTTTGGGAACACGATATTTCTGACCTCAGGTAAAATAAAGAAAGAGCTAACCTCGGTCACTGGTCCAGTGACTGAGATTAGCTGTTCGTCTCTATTTTTCCTTTTCACCTGAGGACAGAAACAAATCCAGGTTTCGAAACGTGCTTTTTTGAATATCACGACGATGCACAAAGTTCAAGAATTAAGTAATCCAAAGTACAATTTCGATGTGTATTAAAAATTCACTATAAGTTTCGACCTTAATCGGTCATCTTCACGTGATTTTCCTTAAGCTTTTGAAACCGATATATATAACTGGCAATTTGTATTCAGCAAAAACAGAAAACGTGTATAGAAATTAGCAGTCGTATCTATTATTTTCGAACACTTAGAGAGAAACACCTGAAGATGACCGGTTTAGGTTGATACATGAAGTGGAATATTCAAAACATTTAAACAATAACAAAAAATTGTTGTCTAGCTGGACTGTCAATATTTACATTCTGGAGAACTTTGCAGAATGAAATA
The DNA here is from genome assembly GCF_977971745.1 of Zootermopsis nevadensis. Classification (NCBI taxonomy): domain Eukaryota; kingdom Metazoa; phylum Arthropoda; class Insecta; order Blattodea; family Termopsidae; genus Zootermopsis; species Zootermopsis nevadensis. The sequence goes on along the minus strand of NW_028259153.1, from coordinate 3,323,768 downwards.
AACCAATATTTGTTTAAATCTTGTCAGTCAAATCACAATAAAATTCCTATTAAATATTAAAATATTACTAAAATTAACATTTAAATATTTAAAATGATATTCTCTATCGAAATGTTCGATTTACATTAGAATATCACTTTTTACACGACATGTTTCAGTTCTAAAAGAACCATCTTCAGGTGTATAAAATTATATAAACTTAAATATAATTTCTTAAATTCAACTTTTAGTCAGATGTTTATCAGATTTCAAATGATGTTTTCTTCCAGATTTTATTGTATTTTTTAATATCGTATTCGAAGTTGTTCTGTATATGTAAAGTCGTGCTTAACATGATTTTGTGTGGGTGAACGTTTTGTTGTTGTTTTTTGTGTCATCCAGAAATGAAGTTGTGGAGGAGTTATGTCCGTCTGGAAGTATTGACGTGTTAAGCACGACGTATATACAGGACAACTTCGAATACGATATTAAAAAAATACAATAAAATCTGGAAGAAAACATCATTTTAAATCTGATAAACATCTGACTAAAAGTTGCATTTAAGAAATTATATTTAAGTTTATATAATTTTATACACCTGAAGATGGTTCTTTTAGAACTGAAACATGTCGTGTAAAAAAGTGATGATCTAATGTAAATCGAACATTTCGATGAGAACATCATTTAATATATTTTAAATATTTAAATGTTAATTATAGTAATATTTTAATATTTAATAGGAATTTTATTGTGATTTGACTGACAAGATTTAAACAAATATATATTTATCACAATATGACGCAACTGTATCATCTCAGAAATAAACCAAGTTGTTTATACAAATACACACGAAAATCGAAACCGTCTCTTACTTTTTAAACACTCCGTGTTAGAGGAGCTTTCACTTTAATATTCTGTTATATGACTAAACGAGAAACTATTATACTAAGGTGCTTTACTTGATTTTCGAAAGTTACGCCGTCACGAGCGAAGGGTGAGAATCTTGGAACATACTTGACGTCATATGTTCTTGTGAAACCTCCCCCCAATCTTTGCCCCTCAAGATCGAACAACTTTAGCAACCCAGTTAGAGGGGGGGGGGGACCGGAGGAGGGAGTTACTACTGTGCTACAAGTTGTAGAAGCCGTGGTTCGCATCAATGGTTGATGCAGAGAAAGACGTACAGTATTGACGAAGGCAAAGAACCTAACGTTTTACGATCTACATAACTTGCAAAGAATTCGCCATGAAGCCTCTATCTCCCAACATGGGAAGTAGAGGGAAAGTTTGTGTGTGTATGTAATCACATACTCTGAAGCATATGTTAAATAAGGGTGAGATTTCTCCCCCAGTACGAACCCCATGCAGAATTTCATATTATAGGGTAGTTATTACAAAATGGCTTGGCACACTACACCAGAGAAATGCATGGTATTATATGTAATGGTATTTAAAACTTGTCTTTTAAGGAGAAAACGCTACGATTTGCATGTCTGAACACACCCGTGATGTGCTGTAGACATGTGGAGGCTAACCGTGACGTAATGTGGACTGAACCCCCCGGACACAAGATTTGGTTGATATTCAACCGGCCGGGTACTAAGCACAACCCCGCGTGTGAAAAGTGCGTCGTCAGTGATACGTCCAGTGTAGTTATGTGGCTAAAAGATTTATTGTTTTATAGTAAATTAAATTAATGCAGGGTTTTAATAATAAGAAGAAGAGTAGTTGGGGTGATAATATTAGAATAAACCTAAAAATAATATGGCAGAGAGCGGAGTATATTAACCTGGCTTAAGATATTGTCCACCTCTGGGCTATTGTGAATGTGGTAATGATCCTTCCTGTTACAGAATAGATTAATTTCTTTGCTAGTTGGCAACTATTATCTTGTCAAGTATATGGGACATGCACTTTCGAGCTCTTCGCCCGGGACGGCATTTATATCATATAAAGCAGTTGGAAGTGTATCCCCCATATAAACTGTAACAATAACCGCGGTCCCATAGAAACTCAGTCCCCTCCACTCATTACTTTTTTTTTAAAAAAAAAGTATCGCTTCTATCGAAACGACACAGTCGAATTTCGAGAAGAAATAGAAATAAAGCAATTAATATACTTTTATATAAGAAATATTTTATATAATTATTTTTACACGTTTGCAGTATGTAGCCTTCTGTAATCATTTATGGAAATATACGCATTTATAACTTCATAGTGTATGATGAACATAATGTAGACCCCCTTTTATTTGGCTATACTATCGAATTTTACAACAATATTTTGAAGCATCACTCAAAGCCTCCTTGCTGCGAGACAATGAGGTATTGTAACTACTGATCTTAGGAAAGATTTACCGGTGTAGTGTTAGATATTCATTTGTTCTTCTTAGCTTGTCAAATTTCCTTGTTTTTATGAGACCAGAATAATCGACCGATTTGACTTTAATTCACTTTTTTACACCATATTTGTCTAAAGATAAATGTTTATATTGTACCATGTTGTCTCTTACCTGGAGGTATAACCACCTTAATTCTAAACTCGTGTTACTTTTACCACGAAATCTATCCTGATAAATTTACAAACTCAAAGACCTAACTCCACGCTGCAGAGCCCTTCTTGAAAAACTTAACTCGCTCGACAAAAATTCTCAGGCTTTTATGAAAATCGAAATGTTATTTTATTCAAAAGTGCTCATAGACACATATGATTGTACTTCCAGAATCATGCCCTTTCTTTACAAACAATCTTAATATTTATGGATGTGAAGTTTTTACGGTGGTGAGTCTGAAGATATTAATCTTCTGGGTTGTTGCGCCGTGTAGTTTGGTATAAGTTTATCAACGTTTCGGAGGAAGGTCCTGCCTCCATCATCAGGTCGATGAATAATCACGGAGGCAGCAAGCACCTCTGAAACATCGGTTAACTTCTACCAGACTACAAGGCGGAACAACCCAGAAGATTAATATCTTCAGTTTTAGTATTAAACTACTGCCCGCTCACCTAGTAAATTTAATATGCATTTTTCATATCCAAAGGCGTTTCCTTCGGAAAATCATAAACGTAATGAGTTCAAAGGACAGAATGAGAAATACCAGACAGATAAATATGCATAAGGAATAACAAGACAGCCGTAGTACCTGTTTATCTCACTCCATTCAACAGAATTTTCTATTTGGATCCTTTCCACATCTTATTCATACAGTGCACTGCACTTTAAAAAGGTGTCACAGAGATATATGACGTCACAAATATTTTGGTGCAAATGATTGATTGTGTCTAATGTATTGTAGTTATATATGGGGTGCGAATGAACAACTGGCAGTTTCTGGCGGAGTTAATGCCCAACCTGTGGGTGCTCCGTAGTGCCCCGTTTCTAACAATTATCAGCTTCTTCTCAGCGCATTGTACATCGGTGACAAGATGTCTACAGACTACGCTGACCATTGACCTACGCGTAGATCTCCACTTCGCCCGCGATTTGCTACGTGGCAGTTCGGACGCGATGCAGTTTCTGTAACAAACGCCACGAAATGTAGACCGCAGTGTGCACTTTGTACAGTGTTATAAATATCAAATATTAGACAGTCTTTTTTCCCACATTACGAATCGAGCGGTTTTCATATGTCTGTCAGTATATGATGGGAGAAGTGCATTTTGCATCATAACAATTTTCCTTCGCAAGGCACTTTTGTAAAGCGATTAATTTATCGAGAGAAAATTAATATAAGTTTACGTACCATAATTTTCTGATTCGGACTCGTGTGATATTTTGAGTTCCCGAAAGTAAAACTCTCGATGACACGTTCAAAGAAATATGGTAACAATTTTGATACAGACGATGAAGGCGATATGTTTCTCCTAAATATTGACAAACGCCTACGTGACTGCACGATGTCATAAACCTTATAGCCACAATTAAAATTTTTACCTCAGTGGAAACCTCAGATCTCATAGCGTATACTGCAAGAACGCAGGTAAAATTATTTACATAAATATTTTCAAATATGGTACAGCAGTCGGAATTATTGTATGAAGTCAAAAGGCTAATACTTCCAAGTACAGTCGCTTCAAACTGGAGGCCCTATCGTAATTTTACAGACTTAGTCCGGTTATTGAACTCGTGAGTGATTATTGGTTTATGAAAAACGATAAGAAAATTGACACTGGAGCTATTTCACTATATAAAACATAAAACTATAATGCACCTAAATAACTCGTTTGCAATAATTTATGGACGATAATATCCTTCCCACTGAACAGAAATAGACATATCTGTTCTGACTGTCATCTCAGCGCTCTTAAGATTTATCTAAATAAACACATTCTGTAATTCTCGCTCATTCTGAAATGCAGTCCGTGGCTTAAATGGAATTTTATGAAATTAATTTCTATGAGGGATTCAGCACATAAAATGAACTACTGTCGATTAAATCAGCAGTTTAAGATGTACAGTGCAGTCTCAGGTCTCAGTTGTAATGGAAACATATACAAGACGTTCATCTATGCACTAGTAACATATATATGCGTGCTTCGGTGTTTGTAATTCTGTTTGCAGGTGAGGTATCTTATATACTTTACTTCAGCTCCGTCCCTCCTTTGTATACATTTATCACTAAACGATTAAGTAATATTTCAGAAAAAAATATTCGTAGCTTAAACATTGCGGGACAAATCCTCAAAATTCTGTACCTTTACCAATATTATTGTTTTCAGTAAAATAATCTCCTATTAGCTTTCATATGATTCTTTATCGTACGTCAGATAATATTCGATGTTGAACGTAAAATTAGGTATAACAAAATATTCATTTTCATTAACATTTAAAGAATATTAATGTTCAAATCCCGTCTGAGTAACGTATATCATTTAACACGACAATAAAATTCTGATTCCATGCGTTTGCCATGTTGTTATTTCAGATGTTGCAACAAAATAGCGTGACAGAATATGTATATTACTCAGATGTCAGTTTCCATATAAAATGTCATGACACTGTTCCTAATTCAGAGATGTTTGAGGGGCGAGGTAAAGAATACAATAACAGTGGGAATTTGTTAGTGGGGCGGGTGAAGGCTTTTACAGGAGCATTACCCATAAACAGGACTTGTGTTGTTTTGAGATATTCTAGTCAGAAATGTACTTTTGTAGAGGTCCTTTTGGTGAGTTACGGGGACTGCATAAAGTTATGAACCACTATGTTTATGTATCTGGTCTTGACACATTGTTCCACTGTTTACTTCTTGTATAAGGAATCTTGGTTTTACATTAGTGACAAGTGAATATAGTACAACTGCATATAATTGTAAAGTAATTGACACTGCCAGTGAAATTTTTCTGAAAACAGGTAGTACAGATAGTCGCCACCACGTGGAGTACAGGATGAAAGTGAAATGAGTGCAGTGAACAGGGCCACAGAGGTTAACAGTGCTTAAATTATGTCAATGGCCTTATGTTAATTTGTTCCAAATACAGATTTTCTGTTGCATAGTTATCACAGCGATGAATATAAAGATTTCTGTCTTCTGGGTTGTTGCGCCGTGTAGTCTAGTAGATGTCGCCCTGATGATGGAGGCAGTATGACCTCCGAAATGTTGGTTAACATCGACCAGACTACACAGCGCAACAACCCAGAAGACAGAAATCTTCATACTCTGATGACGGAGGCAGTATGACATCTTAAACGTTGGTTAACATCGACCAGACTACACAGCGCAACAACCCAGAAGACAGAAATCTTCATACTCTGATGACGGAGGCAGTATGACCTCTGAAACGTTGGTTAACATCGACCAGACTACACAGCGCAACAACCCAGAAGACAGAAATCTTCATACTCTGATGACGGAGGCAGTATGACATCTGAAACGTTGGTTAACATCGACCAGACTACACAACGCAACAACCCAGAAGACAGAAATCTTCATACTCTGATGACGGAGGCAGTATGACCTCTGAAACGTTGGTAAACATCGACCAGACTACACAGAGCAACAACCCAGAAGACAAAAATCTTCATACTCTGATGACGGAGGCAGTATGACCTCTGAAACGTTGGTAAACATCGACCAGACTACACAGCGCAACAACCCAGAAGACAGAAATCTTCATAGTCATCGCCCTGATGATGGAGGCAGTATGACCTCCGAAATGTTTGTTAACATCGACCAGACTACACAGAGTAACAACCCAGAAGACAGAAATCTTCATACTCTGATGACGGAGGCTGTATGACCTCTGAAACGTTGGTAAACATCGACCAGACTACACAGAGCAACAACCCAGAAGACAGAAATCTTCATACTCTGATGACGGAGGCAGTATGACCTCTGAAACGTTGGTAAACATCGACCAGACTACACAGCGCAACAACCCAGAAGACAGAAATCTTCATAGTCATCGCTGTGAAAATCTCAAATTATACATCAGTAGTAGTAATGCTGTACAGAATTGGAAATTATATTTTATACAATTTATTACATGCCAAAGGGATTGTCTGCGTTTTGTGCAGTGCATTATATGTAGGATAAGCCTTTTAAAAAAAATTGATATATTAAATTAGTAGTCATATTGGACCAGTACGAAACAAATTAAATCAATTGACATTACGTAGAAAATTTACGCAGAAACTTAATATAACTTTAGCTTAAACGATGAAACATTCGGACGGGTATTTTGTGCACTTTATACAAAAAAAAAGTGTAAAAAGTGAGACTTAAGATGGCAAGACGAGTGATTAAAGCTCATAAGTGAGACGTTTCGTTTAGATGAGGATAGTGACAGATTGTGTCCAGTGTTCTTGTCGTACCAAACCCTCAGCAAGGGTGGGCCCTCAGTCCCGACGCAAGAAATAAGAATCTTCCGCGGTCAGCCTCAAGCCAAGCGACCTCATGTTCCAAAACACTAGCTGTTGCTGGGATCCCTACCTCCTATCTCTTGTTCTTCACGTCTGTAATAATCCACCATCATTTCCCCTTTTTTTTCCCCCAACGGAACGTTTTATAACACGCGACTCACTGAACACACTTCAGTCTCCCTGCATATAAAAGTATCCTCTTCTCCTTTCATATTTCCAACTATAACCTCTTGAGTCTTTGTCTCCTTCTTTCTTAGCCATTCTCACTGTGTAACATTCGCCTGCAAACTTCTGAAAGTGTATCTTCTCCTACTGTTTCGGTAGAGTTGTCTATAGAATGAAAAGAGGTCATATTTCGAAGCATCTTTCTTATACATGTAAGGGTGAGAGTGGTGAGCCTCCATCCCCTCTTCATCAAATTTTATGAAAACCACTGAATGACAGTAAAGAATCGTCTTATTTTACTCACCCTGTGAATAACTTAAAGAAGCATAGTCACGCGAACTAAGCACGCAGTTCTATATTTTTCCACACTTTATTGGAGAAATTGAGGTTTCTTACTATATCTACTCGTCTTCAGAGTGGGATATGAATAATGATATTTCAGACACGTGCCTTCAAACTATAGTGACATCATAGTTGCCATGTTCAAGGCACGTGTCTGAAAGATCTTTGCAACACAGACGTTTCAGAAAGTTTTCTTTGCTTATTCTAGTTTGTAAAGCATCTTACACACATTAACATTTTTTTTCTTTCAATATAGGTCTATCAGGCAATTATTTCGTCTTGAAATAACCTTCTCTATTCTATGTTTTTCATAAGATGGAGAGAAATTACAGGATATTATTTTTAAGTCTTTATAATTACAGACACAAACTACGTATTTTCATTGACAAGTATCGACATTGAACAACTGATAGTCGCTCAGTTATTCAAGAAATATCCCACTCTTTACAAAACCCGAAAATTCATTACCGTCTTCAGAGAACACGTCACTGGAATTTGTGCTGAGCCAGATTAATCCACTCCTGATACTCATAATCTGTTTCTGTCTGATCCATTCGAATATCAGGCCAATCCCGGTAACTTCCTGTCTCCCTCGAGTCTCTACTTCAATTCCAGTACAGGCGTGCTTGTTTTTATTTATTTATTTATTTATTTATTTATTTTTCCCCTGTCCTTGTCCAGCTTAGTGTATTTAATTTTCTATTGATTGATTCTCTTAAGTTGCAGTACTGTGAAGGCTGTGTTTCTTTTAACAGCTAACTAATAAGGAAAAAGATTCCGCTGAAAAAGTGTTACGAACTCGACTACAGAAGCAACCGAATTCCTGAACAAAGTTGGATATAGAAAAAGATGGACTGAAGCAGGACGTCTTATGAATGGCTAAAGGGGAAAATAGAGAGCATTAGAGAAGTTGTGAGTAAAACGCGAGTTTCCGGTACGAAACGAGGAGAAACCATTTGGCATTTGAAAAGCAGGCGTTGGTGAAATGGGCACCCGGACGTAGACAGGACACACAGCGTCTGTTCTTACGGTTTAAGGACACGTTTGCAATGGACAACTGCACTCGAAAACCACCAACATTCACGTTTATGTTATCGGTATATTTATTCTGTCCATATTTATTTCAAACTTTTCGATGGCTTTAACAGGAGATAATCTCTTCGCTATGTCGTCAGGAATATAAAATTAATTTACGAAACGGAAGGATGAGTCCTTGGGTAATAAAGTTATCACGTTCTTCACGCTTTAAACTTAATCCACGAAACAGCTCCAAGTTTAAATACTGAACTAACTCCAATTGAATGCAACCTTCCTTCAGAATCTGATAGTTGATCAACTTGTCAAATATTCGCCACAATTATAGAAACTGGTTTTTCTCAAACGTTTTCTCTAAACTGTATTTTCAGGTTTCTATAATGAGCCACAGAAATCAGTCCATACCATTCTACTTTTTCTTAAGATCTACTTTAGTATTATCCTTCCATCTGTGCCTTGGTCTTCCAAGGTTTCCAAACTAAACAGTGTACGTATTTTTCATCTCTCATGCGTTCCATGTTCGGCAACGTTCCTTGCGCAAAGTAGTGTAAGTTGGCTGTAAAAGTTGAGCTCCTAACTATAATTTTAAGCACTGGTCACGAAGGTGGGTTTTAGTTTAAAATAAAGAAAAGTCGTCAGTCAGTCTCTTGTTGATCATCCGAAAACATTATTTCAGCCTATTTGTGTTAAACTTTGGTTAATAACAATTTTTATGGCCAGGATAGTAATTTCTCTGATTTCATTGGATCAAAATAAAATATTATATATTTTATGTTTCTCATATCAAAGAATTAGTCAATATATCGGTTTTGATATAGCTGTCAGCAATTCCAAAATAAGAGAATTGATATCTTTTAGGGATTAGCTTTTTAAATGTTGTATGTTGCAATCAGAATTCTGAAATTTTCAAATATGACCACGAGATAAGTGGCAATGAAAGATCATACAGAAATTATGCAAATATTGTAGCCTTTAGAAGTTATCAAACCAAAATTGGAAACCTTATTAAACCGACAGTACATCACCACCCATACACAGAATGGTAAGGAAACAGAAATCTCTATTAGCTACATTTTCCAGCATCCTTCCACTGTCAGCTATTCTCAGATATCCTCAATCTATAAACTTTCCTTTAAAATTACAGACGAAATTTTACACCCATACAAGAAAACAAATAAAATTATAAATTTGTATATTTTATTTCTAAATTTCAGATTATAAACTGCATGGTAAGAAACATGTCTCGAACTTTGTCTTAATTTCTTCGGGAATGAAATTTTGATTTACTGTTATCATTCTTAAATATTTAAACTTTGCCATATTTTAAAATGGGTCATTAGAAACGTCAGTATTGTGACCATGTCCTGCAGTATGGTGGCGAAACAGCATTAACTTCTAGGCTAACCCCCTTACGAACACTTAATACAAATTCAGAGTTTAATTTTTTTTCCCATAAACTCACATGATCAACACAAATCAGAAATTTATGTAATTTTTGGATGTAAAAAGTTTCAGTCTAAAATTCTCTTGGTATCCTGCAAGAACACCGCACAGCAATTTCAAATCTTTTCTGAGTATAAAATTGTCTCATTTATCCTTTCATCCTCGCTCGTTTATGACTGCAGTAGCCGTCACCAAATTTCATGCTTCAAGACCACGGAAGGACTTCAACCCCCCCCACCCCCCCTGACGTGCGGTTCTAAGTCAAAAGTACAGCGTTTATAGCTTTGCTGCTCTGTATATGAAGAAGATGTCTCTATATTAGAAATCTGAAAGACTCTTGAATGTGCCAAAGTAGAGTATTAGTAATTACAATTTGAAATTAGAGTCTGATACTACGTAAGAAACTGAGCTAATAAGAGATATCAGTGAAGAGCTTCTCAAATAGGAGACGCTGTGGTTACAACTCCCTTGTCGACTTCAGGTTTGGGTCATAAGATAATCGTGGAGGTGTTTTTATTGACTTAAAATGTCAAGGGTTTCCCTTGGAGCGCCTTTGATACAGAGACAAACCATCGTTTGTACAGTCAGTATTTGTTCCATAGAATAAAAATTCTTCTACCTTTAATTTATTTAAAAATTAACAACATAAAGAAAAATTCGGCGGATCTATACATGCACCTAATTTTATACGATATTTTACCTTGAGAAAATCGACTAAACGAAATTTTAAGTTTTACGTAATCAAAACAGAATTCACCTCTCATTATCAAAATTTTATCTAAATTATACGAGATTAAAAATATCTGATAGAATAATGCTCTTCTATTGCGCGTTTGTTTTATATATTTCTTTGAAAGAACAAGACACGCTTCATGAACAACACACTCGGATATCATCAGCTGTTTGAATGTCGTCACATTATCTATACGTCTGAGAGAAATAAATCATTCAGTCTCGGTAAAGTTATAAGTATGCATTTGATTATACTTTAAAGTTAGGGCCGGTATCCATAGTGGACGATTTTTGAACATCGCTGATGATTGAATTAACATCAGCCCTGAAGAAGTAGGCAAGAAGCTCCTCCGAAACACTATGGTCTACGTATAAGTTCACATAGCGCTACAAATCAGGAGACCGATATCGACATTTTCAACACAAGAATTTCAAAACTTATACAATTTAAAAATAGTACGGTATCTGTCACAGACTGGGGAAAAAACACTTGTCACTACTCACTGTTTCGGAAATTGATCCACAGACTTTGAATAAGTGAAATTCAATCAACATAGATAAATTTCTGTCTGCAAACGTTTCACACAATTTTACAATGTGTAATCCTTTTGGGCTTTGGATAGAGTAATTTGATAACCTCAATTGTTATACTGGACAGAATTAGTCGCTGTCGTAAATTTAGAAAAAAATAAATTGTGAATTAATTTATATAAGTCATATACACGAAATAAAATACTTTTTATTTCGATAATATTATTATGGTTTATGTTTCTACATGTATATAAATATTTCGCAAATTTACAGTAATATTAAAATTTTGCGTGCAATATTGATTTCTTCCTGTTATAATAAAGTGGTACTCCACAAAAAGTCTCTACATTTCGTTATTTTTCTATTCATTAGAACAAAGGGAGCCCATCGGTTCTCTTTCCAATTTGCTATTCCCTTCACTATCCTTTAAATTGGAGCTTACAGCAGACTTACAGAAACTGATGTGAATTGTTTAGTCCAAAGCGAAAATTGACTAAACAGGCGCCAAAGATTTCGAGAGAGGTTCATTTGAAATTTTGCGAAGGATGTGTATAATAATTGAGGGCTGAATTTCATTACGCTAATATTTTGGTTTCCTGACGAGGAGTATATCTTAAAATGTTGTGGGGAAACTTTCCTTGCTGTGCCAAAAACAGAAAAAAATAAAACTGAACGTATTTCCTAATTATCGTATTCTGCACTTAAAGTCAGACTTGGCAGATTGTCAGCTTAACAAGATTTATCGCCCTGCTAAATGCTTAATGTAAGGAACATAGATTTTATACAATTATTTTCCTGTCGTGTTACAAATTAGTGGGATCTTCAGTTCATTGCAATTTCTTCTCGCCGTTTCTCCTTTCCAGTGTTTAAGAGCAAATTGTCTATTTTGTGTTAATTAGTTCATTTTCTAGAACGCATATGAACCGCAGTGATGTTCAATGCTAACCGGGTGTTTCGAAACCATTGCTAATTATTTCATTCCTATTGTCACAGTCGTTGCATAATATGATTAATTTATGAAGAATTGGAAAGGATGTGAGAGGAACTGGTCGTGGCCGGAATTTGTATGAAAGGACTGAGGAAAACTACTGAAGCCTCCAGTCAGGATATGCGGTCTCAACGCCAAATTTTCAACTCGAGATCTTTCAAAGACGAAACTGATCTGTGACGTTCTGTCATGTTTAATATAATTAATTACGCGTTCAGAGTTCAGTAATTATTATTTATTTATTTTATTATTATTTAGTGTTCTGTCTGACGACAGGTCCATATGAACAGGATCCTTCCATCCTTTTCTCGGACTGGGACCTGTTCATATACGTTCTTGGCAGATGATCCAGAAGTGGTTTGCCATTGCCTTCTTCTGTGTGTGAATGGAGTAATTGTTGGGATGCCACGGAGAAACCGAGGAAGCCCCCGGAGGAAAACTCCGTGTTGCCTAGACCACGGCCTTGCCCAACACAAGTTATAAATTCGGGCACCACCGGGAATCGAACCCGAGACCCCAGGATTACAAGGCCAGCGTTCTAATCGCTAGACCACCTCATCGTATTATTATTTAGTGTTCTGTCTGACGACAGGTCCATATGAACAGGATCCTTCCATCCTTTTCTCGGACTGGGACCTGTTCATATACGTTCTTGGCAGATGATCCAGAAGTGGTTTGCCATTGCCTTCTTCTGTGTGTGAATGGAGTAATTGTTGGGATGCCACGGAGGAAGACTCCGTGTTGCCTAGACCACGGCCTTGCCCAACACAAGTTATAAATTCGGCCACAATAAAATTATTATTTATGATTAAATTATAATTTAAGTACCTTAATTAACAGAATATCGTTCGCTTAAGTTTAGAAATTTTAATATTCCAAAATATATGAATATTAACATATTCTCGTTTTTCAAAGTCTGTCATTTAATATGGTGGCTTCCTAGCAAAATAGTTACAATTCGTGCTGCGAATTTTGGCAGAAAAGGAGGATATAGTTCACGCATACTTAGCTTGTGTTCATGTGAAATGATTCAATTGCTTTCACCTTAATGAACTACGTAGGCTGAATGTGGTGAGGAAACGGGAAGGTCGACCACAGGGTTTGTTCACCGTGTGCAGACTGGAAGGCAGCACTTTGACGTTAAACAATTATTGTTTAGAATAATTGTGTTGAGTCTTGGTAACAGTTCAGTTACAGTCTTCGATCATTATTCCCTATGATACTGTATTTCAGCGTGGGCAGGTAAAGTAGGACTGGACTCACACCAGTTAGTCAAGACAAGGCAAGACATGTTTAGATACGCTGACTATATTTATTTTGCGTTGTAATGCGTTGGCGTATTGCGAACCAGAATTTAACAAAATATTTTTTAAAAGAGGAAACGAGCCTTTTGAAATTCTGGCGTGTACTTACATTTCAAAGCTTTTACTCCGCCTTCATTTTCAGGGGATGAAGCGAGACGACTTTAGAAGTCTCTGAAACCCATCACCATGGAGACAAACATATGATGATTTCAAAATATACTGTAGGAAAATTCCGCATCTGTAAGACGTTCAGAAAATTCTTTCATTTTATCTATTGGACATTTTGCTTTCTAATATAAACTTGACGAGGAATATACAATATTATCCTGGAGACTTTCGTAAAAATAGACCATAGTATGTTTTAGCCAAACATAAATTAATAATGCAAAGCTGGATACAGAGCTATATTTTTCAAGAAAAAAAAGTATTTTAGACAATGAGTAAAAAATATACTTTCCAGCAAAAATTAAACTATCAATCAATCGTCTAGACAACGTGCCATAGCCAAGTTTCTACATACAATGACGACATTTAACATGTGGCTTTACTATACAAGCTATGGCATGGCGTAACAATTTTGAATATTTCGCCACAATTTGGTATTCGATTTTTAACCAAGTTAATGCAGGTCTTTAGGTAAAATTCTAGTTACTCATTCCCGATTTTGATCAGAAGTGGCGTGCGTCTACAAATTTTAGTAAAACTTTTCGAATATAATATTCCATAAATACCCGCACTAAAGAATACATAACTATTATTTTTTTTCCAAAATAAATCACGCTGCATCATACAAGCTTCTTCGACTGTGTAAATAGCAGTCTCGCTTGTCTTAGATACCGCACCTCTTCCATCGCCAAAGGTTTCCGGCGACATTCATGTGAAACCAAAACTTCTCGTCAGAGCTCAATAAAAGAATTAAATTTTTGTCTCCATGTCCTGAATAAATGAACGAACACAGTAGCTCCTCGTCTTTCTTACACTACAGCTCCCGAATCGTATGTCTCGCGTAACAATGATTTCATTGAAGATTTCCGTCTTCTGGGTTGTTGCGCTGTGTAGTCTGGTAGATATTTGCCAACGTTTCAGAGGTCATACTGCCTCCATCATCAGGGCGATGAAGATTTCCGTCTTCTGGGTTGTTGCGCTGTGTAGTCTGGTAGATATTTGCCAAAGTTTCAGAGGTCACACTGCCTCCATCATCAGGGCGATGAGTATGAAGATTCCTGTCTTCTGGGTTGTTGCGCTGTGTAGTCTGGTCGATGTTTACCAACGTTTCAGAGGTCATACTGCCTCCATCATCAGGGCGATGAGTATGAAGATTCCTGTCTTCTGGGTTGTTGCGCCGTGTAGTCTGGTCGATGTTAACCAACGTTTCAGAGGTCATACTGCCTCCATCATCAGGGCGATGAGGATGAAGATTTCTGTCTTCTGGGTTGTTGCGCCGTGTAGTCTGGTCGATGTTAACCAACGTTTCAGAGGTCATACTGCCTCCGTCATCAGGGCGATGAGTATGAAGATTTCTGTCTTCTGGGTTGTTGCGCTGTGTAGTCTGGTCGATGTTTACCAACGTTTCAGAGGTCATACTGCCTCCATCATCAGGGCGATGAGTATGAAGATTTCTGTCTTCTGGGTTGTTGCGCCGTGTAGTCTGGTCGATGTTAACCAACGTTTCAGAGGTCATACTGCCTCCGTCATCAGGGCGATGAGTATGAAGATTTCTGTCTTCTGGGTTGTTGCGCCGTGTAGTCTGGTCGATGTTTACCAACGTTTCAGAGGTCATACTGCCTCCATCATCAGGGCGATGAGTATGAAGATTCCTGTCTTCTGGGTTGTTGGGCTATGTAGTCTGGTAGATATTTGCCAACGTTTCAGAGGTCATACTGCCTCCGTCATCAGGGCGATATTCATCGCCCTGATGATGGAGGCAGTATGACCTCTGAAACGTTGGTTAACATCGACCAGACTACACAGCGCAACAACCCAGAAGACGGAAATCTTCATACTCACCGCTGTGAGAACCTCAAGTCTTACAATGATTTCATTGTCTTCACATTCTGAAATGTTGCATCTTGGGAACCTGAAATATCTCCGCTGCCATTTTGTTCACTTCTGACCAAGTGGTCTGTATCGGTGACTAAGTAAGCAACTCTTATTTTCGTGAGGTCTGAGGTTCTTGAGACGCCGGGTAAGAAGATGGCTATGTTCTGGGGTCTTGTAGAAGCCAGTGAACTTCATGTTTTATTTTGTATTTTCTAACGTTATCTCATTGTCCCGTGTCTCGTCTTTTCTTTAAACACCGGTGTGCGACCAGCCTAAAGGAGTAAATCTTCAGAACCTCACGTATCGCTTATTATTGGGTTTTGTATGAAGCTACAGGACCTCACGTGGTCGGAGTCATGTACAAAGGTCCAGATGGTTAATTCACAACTGGGATTATTGCCTTCCTACCTGACGTTTCCTGCACACGCTGACTTGACTAATCACGTTCTGCGGGCTGCGTGACGTGCCACTCAGTAAAGACGTCTGTTTTTATGGTTTACCCGTTCAGTGACATCTTACCACATGTTGTACAGCTGTCCGGATGTGGGGTCCAAGGGGGGGGAGATTGTCTTCTTCTCCTTCCTTTCACAGGACGAATACTGCTCTGTATTCGACACTAATATTACACTGTATCAGTTTGCAACACTGCAAATATTCTGATGTGGACAGGAACACCTACGTATTGACTCGTAATGATGAAGTCACTAGTCACTAGTTTTATTACTAATGAGAATCGAAAAGGTCTTAAAAATTTTATTAATAAGGCCCTCTATTGAACTATTCTGAAATTGCTTAGCTAACTGACATATAAGAATTTTGATTGGGCGAAAAATCTTGTCTTGTAATGGCTGATATCTGATCATACAAACATCGCCTTCCGCTCTACGCCACTCTTCTAGAGACCACTCACTCACTCGAGGACCTATGGGGAAATATGTCTGTCTTCTTGGGTCTGGTAGAAATTTAGCGACGTTACAGATGTCCTTGCTGTCTCCTTCAACAAGCCTCATCGCCCTGATGATGGAGACAGCAAGGACCTCTGAAACATTGGTAAACTTCTACCAGACTACACGGCGCAACAACCCTGAAGACAGACATCTTCAGACTCATCGCCGTCAAATCCTAGAACGTGGGGTAATTATGCTAGGACAACGTCTCCCTCATTTACCATAGTTTTACCATTGCAGATACGACGTCCATGACAACATTTTCAGTCAATTCTAGTCCAGCCGCAGGGTCATCAACTTCTTCTGGCAAGTGCTAAGTCCCTTTCACATTACATTCAATTGACAAGTGTAATATTGGTTTCAATAAACTGTTTGTACAGTCGCGCCGACGCTATAAATATGGGGCATAATTTGTATATGAATGAATGCATGCTATGTGTCTGTATACGTCAGAAAGAGTTGGATTTTCTGATTTAAAAGTAATAAAAATAAGGCCAAATACATAATAACACAACATAAGCAGGAAAAATTATGAAAGCCTAATAAAAATTTAATAATCACTACAATTATTTGTAATTGCTTAATTTTAAATAAAGTTGCTGTTTCATTCCGAATTCATTGCAGTCTACGTGAAGGACTTGTTCTTAGCCAAGGTCTTTTTATGAAATAGGCTGTAGTGAAATAATTAAAATACTTATTTATTTAATTTCATTTTTACGCTTAATGCTCCTATCTACTAAACCGTCTAATTGTATCTTTAATAAACTTCATAAAAAACAATAGGATGATTTAAGCCCTCGGCTGGCACATGAAGGTTTGCGCAATGCAAGAAACAAAGATTGAATTAGTCTTACTTTTAACGAAATTCAATTTCTAATCTAAATTCTAAAAACTGGGACATCTATATATTTTTTTTTTCCTTATTTACCGCTGTGACGCTGCATGGTATTAAGATTCGTAAATGCTAAATCGTTCGTGTTATGTGTTAAACCGTGGATTAAAAAGCAATTCTTCTGTGTCTTTGAAAATAAATGCATACTGTTATTTAATTGAAATTAGCTCGCTGTGGTTTGACTGCCATACATATAAACCGATTCGACATGCATAAATCAGAAAACAAAACCCTAGACTTTATGACGATCTGTCTCAATATTTCTAGCAGTTTAGCGCAGAAAATATTCTGTCTTTATATATGCTCAGGTTTCTTCTGTCTCCCCATCCTAACATAGTTATGTTCCCTTAAAATATTTAAGGCCACTAATTACAGAACTATATATTTCGAATTTATTTTGTGACTACTCCAAAAAAAAAGTCTGGAATTTAGGAATTGGCGTTTAAAATATTTTTTACTGATTTAAACACCTTTTACTATATCCAAAAAATGTCCTCAGCACACAAACATCTTTGTTAAAAGACGTTGGAAGAAACTGCAAAGGCGGAACGTTTATCAAAGGCCCGCTATCACCCTCTGGCTTCTGTTCGCAACGAACAGATCTTTCCTGCGCATCGTATACGAGAGAAGAGGAAAGCGTTATCCTTTCTCTGCGGTTCACCCCTGGCGCCATCTGGACCACCGCTGGAGACAGCTCCTGCTCCAGTAGTGTGGGTGGGGTCGCAGCCACGCTTGATCGAAACCTTTGACCGTTTATAGACTTCAGTCGCCCCAGGCACTCAGACCATTACTGGGTCCACTGTACATTAGATCGGTGGCAACTATGTATACCCACGGACTTCTCAACAACTCTTTAAGCCCCCGGCGTACTTGGGAAAGTGTTCTCTGTTCCTGACATTTTCATGTTGTAATAAGGAAATGCAATATAAGAAACAAATTACAATTTAAAATACTTTTACAATTTATTTCGATGAACGCATTTTGAAATAGAAATATATTAACTAAATAATCATTATTTATGCACATATTAATACAATGCCATTTCTTCTAAAGAAATACGAGTCATTGTGATTAGCAGGACTTGTTGTAACAAAATTACGGTTTTGGAATAACAAATCAACGACAGTTAGGAAACAAGAAATAAAATAAATTCAGTTTATAAAATTAATCTAAAAATTTGGGTGAAAATTATTACCTCTAATTGAAGTCTTACGAGGCCACAACTTTGACTATTAGCACCACTTGTCTACTTTTCGACGTGGCGAAATCGTGAACGATGTTGTTAAAATCAATATTTACTAGAATGTCATTTAATACACATCTTACTTATATTAATTAAAGGCGGTGAATCTGCGATTTATTACTTCACTTTTTGTATTTCTTTAACGATGTACATTTATATTAGTGTTCCCTAGGTGGATTATTTGTTTTTATTTATATTTCTTCATTTTTTGCTCTGTGTTAATATTGTTTCTATTTTGGGTTTGCCTGTACTTGGCAGTTACATTTAATACTGTACATGTATAAGTTTAGTTAATCCGTTTGTGTAATATTATCCATTATTATTTCACTATTATTGTATATATTATCAGTGTTTGCCTGTTATTGGCTTCTTGCTGTTGGCAAACACGTAAATAAATTAATTGAATTGAATTAAGATAAATTCTGGAGACGAGATTTCACCACTAGCGTTTTTAACGGTCACAGAAAAATTAATCTCATTATAATTTCATCATTTAGAAAAATTCAAAATTTATTTCCACTGTAGCCTACCTTCTTCTGTCGTACTTGCACTAACATTTTGTGTAAGACGGGAAGGGGGACTGATTTGATATCACTAAAATGCTGGACACTTTCCAACGCAGTAAGACCGTAAGATTTTATTGTCAGAAGACCAAGACCGAGATCTGAACTTGCCTGCATATTCACTTTGTTATTCACCAAATTTATGAGAGATTGTTTACGTTTTATTTGCAAACCCCTTCTTCAAATCGCGGCATGTTGTACTCTTGTAGGTCTGTGTTAGAAGTATGATTACCGACTTTCCTGACTGGTGTGAAATTATTTCTATTACTCAAAAATTACTTTCAATTCGAGACCGGCCCAGTGCTGGGTCGGAGATGAAACGTCTGACTTAAGACCAAAGTTCTGCTTGTACATGGCAGCCACACACCCCGAGGAAAAGTGACGGATGTGCTGCAATGATTAATAGACAAAGGAACGGCGACACACTGTCAGCAGAACATTCTTCGATGTCCCTTCATCCACCACGAAGCCTCCGGTCTCTCTCCATAGGAAATCATCAGTGTGACAAACGTGGCATTTGCTTCTGTAAATGTCTTGAGTCGAAGCCAGTGTGCAGAAACATAGAAAGGACGTGGAATAGCATGTGAGTTACTGCTGACAATAACGTGCGCCTCACAAATTTGGGTTTCGCCTTTAGCTGCACTGGATTGCGTCTGATTTACACGAACACGAGTCCTGGACCTGTCTCTGTATCTGTCCCCATCGTCATTCTGCTCAGTTTAACGGCTTAGGCCTGTATTAAAATAAGTCATCGTCAATTCTTAGTGATACCGGAATGACGCATTAATTATCATCTCCTAACTTTGTCCATCCAACAGAGTTGAGATTTGTGCTAGGAGATTTTTTTTAAACCAGAATCGAATTTTATCCTATAAATGAAGGTACCATTTCGTTTTGGCCAGTATATATTCTAGATTATATTTTTTCAGCGTGTTGTATATCATTCACAGTGTTTCTAGTCAGCTCTGATTTATAATATTACTCAAGAATTAAAATAAGTCTCCAACGGTTAGAATATAATACCACAAAATCTACAAATATTTCAAGACCGTTCATATGCCAGGGTTAATTGTTAATCTTCATGTTGTAGTGTCATTATATTACATATGTATTGCCCAGCATATATATAGTTCTTAGAATTCAGTTTCTCACTCAGATATTATTAAGTAATTAATTTATTAATTTTTTGTTTTGTATACAGAAAATTGTGTCCACTTAAAGCCAGCTCTAATGTAATAACTTTCTCTAGTGGAACTATTCAACGACTACATGCTCTTTACTCCAAAAAATATAATTTTACTTCAACCTCTCCATTTTCAATTACAGTCTCTACTTTAAATTTATTCTCACATTTAAATCTAAACTTATACAAGTAGTTTGCTATATTTATTTATTTTAGAACATTGGTAGAATTTATTATTTTATTGTAAGCCGCCTGTTCATTAAAATCAAGCTATTTTATACTGAAAATATTTTTCTCGAATTCATTGCTTCCGAAAATTTTTATAGTATGCCATCTTGTTCTCTCAGACCCATTATTTATTCTTCTCAGTATCCAGATACCAGTTTTAAACCATGTTCACCTACTTTTTTAATTTCTTGTACAACAAAGTATGTATGTTTCTCTAGCATAATCAAATTTTATATCACAACCAAATATTAATTATCTATTTTTTCTTATAATAGGAAACAGAGTCTCTCGTTTTATATTACTACATTTTTCTTTTATATTTTTACACATCTTACTCTCACTGATCTGTAAATTATGCTAAATGTAACCCAATTATATTTTGTGTAAACACTCTATAAGATTAAAATATATATAATAAAATTCAGGTCAATACACAAAACTATATTTGGATGTTAAAATTTAAAATTTAAATGTGTTTAAAATTTTAAATTTGCGCTATTCATCACTATAAGGATGTTACATTAGAGCTCTTTCATTCATTTCACAACATGTTTCGATGTAATACATCATCTTCAGGTGTTGTTTTTGACCTGAATTTTATTATATATATTTTAATCAAAAACACAAACATGACGCATGAAAACCTTAAACTCTATAAGATATATTATGCTCATGTACGTAAAGTTCTGCACTGAAATAAATTTACACACATTTTAGTTAAATAACAACATTTCGATGATTCAATACTAATATACGCATTTATTTTCTATCGTACATTTATTTTATATTACGAATATAAAATTACAAAAAAGACAAATTAATATTACGTTGTAAGAATAATTTGTGTGAAGATGAAAATTATTCGGTAATATATTTTTATTCTTAAAATAATAATATCAGTACGCAAACATGAAGTGATTAAAGGAAGATTTTCGCTTTATAGCTTACAGTGCAGTTGAATTTACAGATCTGAATACAATCATCTATAAGTGAGCTTGTGTTTTATTAAGGCGCTAGAGGCTTCATTTATTTTTCAATTTATTATTAATTTCTTCTTTTTATTTAAATCAAAAGACGCATTCTTTTAAGTGTTATTCTAGTTTAGAATAATTAAATGCAGAAAACATTATTTATACTTTCCATCTATCTAAGGTAAGAGTGAAACTAATTTTATGGCAAAATCAGATATATTCTGTATTCTATAGCAATATATTTTTCTTTGCTAAGAATAAATTTGTCAGCTGGAGTTCAAACCACGCAGATAAAAGTCATTTAATACAATAAACGGAGTATATAATATATCTTCTGCAATTGTTTTGGTTTTAATTAATTAAAGCTAGGCAGTCTATGACTAATTACTGGCTCTAATGATTAAAATTAATATTATTTAATGATGTTGTGATGAATATCGTATAGATTTCATTAGTGTTTGTGTATTCCAATTAGCAATGTCCAGTTTAAATATAGATTTGGCTTGGCAGTGTAATTGGATGGAGAGTGGAGATTCTGTAAAATCGCCAACAAGGCTGAAATCTTAGCGTTAACAGAAGTAACTGCATTGCACGATTTTTAAGACCAACAATTATCGTCTTCCCGCACATTGAACAAAACCTAAATGGGTCATCTTTATAAAAAATGGATATGTCACTTCCAAAATTTAGCTTGTTTCTTTATTTTAAGTAAATTTACTCCAAATTTTAATTTCAGTTATCATGAGTAACTAATATATAATATGTATAATTATTTAATAATCAGTTTATAGGTTAGTCATAGTCACTTAAGCCAGAATCGCGCGTTCTCCTGTATCTTGCATTGAAATTGTGGGAGACAAATCTGTAAAACCAGTCAATCGATAAATTAATATACTTAAAACATTCGCAAATGTGGGCACAGTACAAATATAAAAATAGACCGTCGTTTCTCTCTACCAAACAGCTAAATATACTATAACAAATTCATTATAAATTACGCCCAATTTCTCATTATCAGATTGGTACAAAAAGGTCGCATTTCATCGCAAATGACTTTTATGCAAATTAAATAAAATAGTAAGCTAACTGGAAAATTTATTGCATTGTATCTTATTTTTAAATTCAAAAACTAATTATATAAGCAAAATATTCCAGATGTGATAATTCGATTATTATAAATTAAACACTTTTCGTGTGTAAAAAAATATGCTACTAATTTTAAAAAAAAACTTGCAAATATTTAATTATCTGAAATGGAAACAACCCGATTAACTGTTCAACCACTATTCAACTAAATTTATTGAGTTGCCTGAATATTCAAATCCTACCCTTAGGTCCCTAGCTTCTATTGTAATAATTGTCCCGAACTTAATACCATACAAAAACAACATTTTTTTGTGATGTTCTAGAATAAAACAATTTTTTATTCTGTTCTAGACGATGACCTTGAAATTTATAAACTTGTAGACCTTTAGAAATTCATTGTTTAGTTTCGGAGATTAAACGTGGATACTGACGGACATAATTCTCTATTGTGCACTAATTTAATAGAGTTAGACTAGCACATGAATGTAATCCCTGAGAGTACAATGTAAATTTCAGGCTGATTTGATTGGTTTATTGATTCAGTCAGTTTTTTTACGCTCTGTTAACAGATATTCTAACGAAACGAAAAGATGTGTCTGTAAATGTGATAATTATCTAAAAATGAAGTAGATAATAAATTTGTTATAGGGACGAAAAGTAAATATACGTAGGTCCATTTACTAGATGATTAACGTTTGTAATTAAAATCAAACAACACTGTAAATGTAAATAAACTGTAGGCTTTAATGTTAAACTTTTAAGTATTCCGTCGCTTCGCCCCTGCTGGAAATGTATCTGTCGATTATATCGTTTATAATTTCTACATAATTTTAAGTTAGTTTAGTTAAATATACGAACATTTTTTAATTTGAAATCGGCAGTTTATAATATGATTTTTAATGTGTCATTCAGCCATAGGCAACGTATGTGAGGTTTCACCGCGAGAACATAGTTATATAATTTAGTTATTTTTAAAGCCTCTTTGAGACTTTGCAAGGTTCGTTGTTGTCGTGTTTCAAAAATAAACAGTAACATTAATATGCACCCCCATATGGACCTCGGGCTTTTCAGTTCATATATATCCACTTTCCCCTGACTCCTTCAAATTTCCCCGTTTCATATATCTCATCTTGCAGAATTGACTTGTTCTACCCTTATTTTTCAACCACTTCATTGGCCAACCACCCCTCCCCAGGCAGCCATATGGCACATATCGATTTAATGGCGACAAGGAGAAATACAGGCTACTATAGCAATGCGTCCTTTTTTGATATTCTTTAGAAATTTCCCCCGGAGCTGCATTCAGAAGTACTGTTGCTACCAATTTTCCTGAGAAGGGTTGAAAAGCTAACAGCTTTCATTCTATCACAGACTCCAGAAAGAGCGCGTTTGGTAACTGCCATGTTATTCAAGCGCTCGACATCGACATTTACTAACCTCATTCAGTAAACATAGTCGATACTGCAGTACTCTGCACACGCGTTCCTTAAATTAATATAATAATTATGGATCAGTATTGGATGAGCCACTTAGCATGCTAGAGTAGTGTTCTTTCTCTTGATTTTCGTATATCCAAGTGATGCTAAAAGAGTAACTTAAAATAGGTCTTGACTACTTCCTTCTAAAATTGTTATCTACTGTCCTTTCTTATATATTATATATTAAGTGTATATTAAATCTTGTCCGTCTAATCACAATAAATTCTTATTAAATATTAAATTATTAAAATAATTAACATTTAAAATATTTAAAATATTAAATGATGTTCTTTGTCCTTTCTTAATTAATCTCTAATATATTTCTATGTTTTATAACCTATACAGTTGTATTAGTGTTCTTATATAAATTAACAGAAATTATTAATCATGTAACATGCTGATGTATAATTTGATGAGTTAATAGAAAATAACCTCGTGGAATAGGCACCTTATTGTGTCACTGATGGTCCATCAACTAATCGAGAATTTTCCATCCTTTATGAAAGCCAAAGTATCATTAACGTGTTCACAAGTGCCTGCCATGTGTCACTGTATTCAGTCCATATATCCTCAAATATTTTTTTTTTAAATTAATTTTAATATTATCTCCCCAACAACACATGGGTCTTCCGAGCGGTTTATTTTATTTAGGTTTACGATTGTAATTGTGCGTACTACATATTTATAACATCAGACATGAAAAGACGTGATTACAAGACGCATAAACATTTTCATCCAAAGGAGGACAGAGAAAGTTTTGTCGTGTCTACTACCACGTAAAATTCAGAGACAGGGAGTGGTTTGTTAGTTTTCTGAAACAAAAAAACAGCGATGATAGGTCCATAGACGTGGTGTTTGCTAAGCCAACTGTTGAGAATACTGCCGCGGGTACAGAATGACATGAATGGGGTGTTCCGTACAACCGAGAGGTGCAAGGCGATCTGACGCCCACAGGCTATCTTAACAAGAACCAACCTCGTCAATGTAGCGGTGTGTATTTGCCTTGCACTGATTTCCCATTGCGTGGAACAAACACATCGTGGCTGGAACGTGGGTCATTACTCTGTGTAGGCCTGTCCATGTGATCAGTGGGAGATGTTAGACGAAAGCAGGATGTACAAAGTCCTCCAGCGATTAAACAGGCAAATATTTAGTCGTGAGTGCATAAGCGTTTACATAATTTCACAGGAGCTGTATTTCTTCAGGGCATATGATGACCCTGTTTTCAGGAATCGATACAGAATGTAATTAAAAAGTAATGTAGTGTTGTTAATTATTGAAAGAAGAGATATTTTATAAGTTTAAAAAGAAGTTGGTTACAAATTAATGTGCGTACAAGTGTGTAAACTGTAACTTAGTAAATATTTTACAGTCAGTTGAACATTCTCTTTATATGATTTATTCAGGTCACTTAATATTGTTGTCGTTGTGAAATCAAAGAGGTTAGAACATGCCGGGAAATCAGATATTTCACCAGAATGGAGAAAACAGTGGATCATACAGAGTTTTGGTGGGGAGTCGTTTTGAAAAACAAAACACATGGTACGATAACATTAGAATGGATCTCAAATATGTAGACTCTAGTTTGGTGAAGCTACTTAGGATTCTGCTACCACAGTGAGAAAAACACGACATTCTGAATGAAAAGCAACATTTGAATACCAAGAATTATTTGGAACGATATATTCTCTTTAATTTATTTTTTATTATTTAGTGTTCTGTCTGGCGACAGGTCCATATGAACAGGATCCTTCCATCCTTTTCTCGGACTGGGACCTGTTCATATACGTTCTTGCCAGATAATCCAGAAGTGGTTTGCCATTGCCTTCTTCTGTGTGTGAATGGAGTAATTGTTGGGATGCCACGGAGGAAAACTCCGTGTTGCCTAGACCACGGCCTTGCCCAACACAAGTTATAAATTCGGGCACCGCCGGGAATCGAACCCGAGACCCCAGGATTACAAGGTCAGCGTTCTAACCGCTCTTTAATATCGGAATTAAATTTCTAAATGCACACATTTAGTTGAAGGTATGATCCATGTATGTACTGTATTGAACTTTCTTGTTCCCTGACAAGCACGTCGAGTGTAATTATATCCCCCTGCCACCCAAATGCAGTGTTTAACGTTACCTAGTCACTTAATTCTCGTTCTGTGTTGTTGCTAATACTTCCTATCTTGTAATGTATTCTTCTCGGGCTACCAGCCATGTCAGGACGTTTAGTACCCTGAGGACGAGGACGAAGATGGCTCTCGAAACGTCGGTGTTCTCTCAACTCAATCACCTGACACGGCTGGTATCCCGAGAAGAATTCTTTATATTTAGTCGCTGTGAAAGCTTCAGATCATACATCTTCGTTTTTTCTTTGTTTCATTGTATAATATAGACTATATACTGCATCTACAACAACGGAAGTAAATTTAAATTTATATTTAATTTTATTTCGCAGGTTTTATTTAAAAAAATAATGAACTCCTTATTATTATTATTCCTATTCAAGGTTCGGGATCTAAGCTCACGTTCCAATATCAGAACTGATTGAACTTAATATACGTACATATAATTATCAAATAATAACTACAGGAGTAAAGTTTATACAACCGCCATTTCATCATTTAAATGAAGAATTTTACATGAATTTGTGCGTTGATATTTTGACGAGTAGCGGACAGAGGTCGGATATGACGGCAAACAAACAAGACAAAGCCTCTAACACAAATCAAACGTCTTCTGTCTGTTAACTGAATAATTTTAAACATGTGCTAAAAACAGTATTACTTGCATTGTCACAATATTTCTTACTATTTCGATAATGCATTTGTTCAGAAATATCAATAAAGCTCAGATAAATTGATTAAAAGTGTGTGAACAGATGCCAGTCACCTTTTTCTTACGTCCGAAATATGCAACTACATAGTACGATTATATTAGAATATTGGCGTGGTTTTAGAGACTACAATTAGTTGTGTAAATTCTGATATGTTACAGATTATTGAACTCGAAGACCCTGCGGTGCTCCTGTTAATATTTCAGCTACGACCAGATCGCATATAAATCGAGAATGGCTGATCGAATCCCTTCGAAATTTAGTGCTGGAAAATTTTGCTATCTACAAAACCTGTTTATTGAAACCTGTCCATAAGTCGGACAAACATGATGGAAAATTTGCGTTCTCTTCTGCGCGCGGAGTTACTAGTTGGAAAACATTAGGCTGCTTTAATTACAGTAGTTACTTTGTTTACCTTCGTTACTGTGGTTACTTTGGTTTCCATAATTGTACTACGAATCTCCAGCCACTCAGACATTTGTGACACCGTGCAGTCTGGACAACCCAGGACACAGCCATCATCGTAGTCACCACTGTGAAAACCTCAATTCCTGTTTGTCTATGATGTCACTGTCGCAAATCTCGAAGGCTAAAGGTGAAATTGCAATGCTCCGTGTGCATTTCCTAAGTTATTCTTTAGTATTAAATACTAAAGTTTCAAAAGTATAAATATTTATTAAGAATAACTCACACCAGAAGAATTTTTCTATGAAACTAATTTTCGGAAGTATGGAATTTTTTTATGTACCAAAATTCGATCGCTTGTGATGGTAATAAGAGATTTTTCTTCGAGATATCTACTTATCTACTCTTTATGATCATCCATAATTCTAATCCCTAAATAACATTTGTAATTAAAACGGAATCTATAAATGTCCAAAGTACTCATATGCAAATACCTGTATGCATCAAACGTTTCCTAAGAATTTTCCAGATTGTGTTTGCATTCACGTCTCTCGTCACCACAGAAATGAAGGATATTCACAGACAGCCAAAGCAGATACCACATGACAGTACACCAGCCTGATTATACAAACATTGACCATTCGACGCGAAATAACATCTCGAGTTGACAGAGCATCATTAAATAACAACAATTTTGACGAGGCTTCACGTTCTACGTATTTTAACCTAAACGCTTTGTGCAGGTATGTGGAGAACACACGCTCCGACTACTTTATATCCGGGAAAAGTAACTTCCTTTAGACTACTTATTTCGAGTACAGAGTTTATGTTTCCGGAATTTGTCCCAAAGCGGCTTTGATCGCCTCAGTAAGACGTCCCTGTTCCTGTCACGAACTAAAACCCGGTCGTCCAGCCGATAGCCATTCGCTTTCTGTCTACTATTGATAATCTACTGGTTCATAAGATGGTAAAGTTGCGTCATATTGTGATATAATAAGTATATTTTAAATCTTGTCCGTCTAATCACAATAAATTCTTATTAAATATTAAAATATTACAATAATTAACATTTAAAATATTAAATGATGTTCTTTATTGAAATATTCGATATTAATATTTTAAATATTTTAAATGTTAATTATTGTAATATTTTAATATTTAATAAGAATTTATTGTGATTAGACGGACAAGATTTAATATATAAATCTACTGGTTGTCAGAAGATAACTTAATATAAATCTGAAGATGACTGTCTTCTAGGTTGTTGTCTACACGGTGTAACAACCCAGAAGACAGCACTCTTCAGATTCACCACCGTAAAAATCTCAAATCCTACTGAGCATAAACTTGTTTTAAAAAAGTCGGTTCAATCATTTTGCATGAATACTAACCTTTTGTGCGGTTAGTTTAAGCTAGTGAGCATTAATGCCTATTAGGGACAGATCAGGGAATCTTCCACAGAACCGAGCTGGCTGTTTCAAAACCTCACCACAAACTGGATTAGATTTCCGTGTTATTCGAAAACAATAGTCGATAACTGGTAAGCCTATCGATACATTCTAAACCTCAGTATTCATTAGCATGCCAACAGAAACCCACCACCGGCCCCTATCCTGAGCCAAATGAATCCAGTCCACACCCCCTCCACCCAAGATATTATATAGCATTATTTTCCATGTTTTATTTTTACAATGAAATATTATCGTCACATCCACTGTACGTTCAATGCTGAGGAACGCCCCTTGTCGGCTGTCAACATCTGCTTATTCCATATTTGAGCAGCCTGTAGTCTTTTTCTCAGCCCGCAAACTGAGGGTATGCGAATACCTTGTTAACAAGGGCACAGTTAATAATTCCTTGTTAGCGATCTCCAAATTGCATGTTTCAAGGCCACGGAAAGACTTCAACGGTACACCGTTGGTATTAATAGCAACTATCTTCAGTCGTCCAGATACCACTGTTTCAGTGTCATATGGCTTTTATGTGACCTTGAAATTTGTAATTTGGTGACGACTACTATATAAATTGTATAGTATGTTTATAAATACGTTAATCTACGCGCTATTACCGGGGAGTTTCTGGTCTGGGTAAGACACATCAGCTAGGTTTATATTTGATATCTGGGTTGGATACAGGGACCATGAAATGAGAGTCACACACGTCGTGCACACTAGATATACGGTCGAGTATTTGCTGC
Source organism: Zootermopsis nevadensis (assembly GCF_977971745.1). Classification (NCBI taxonomy): domain Eukaryota; kingdom Metazoa; phylum Arthropoda; class Insecta; order Blattodea; family Termopsidae; genus Zootermopsis; species Zootermopsis nevadensis. The sequence goes on along the minus strand of NW_028259153.1, from coordinate 3,294,334 downwards.
CCGAATGCTGTCAATCTCGGGCCACATGCTGTCAGTGACTGAGCTCTGTCCAGTAGGGTTAGATGGAATTCTGTTATCTGCTGATCCAGCAGCCCGACTGTGACTGTCGACTGATTGTATTGCAGATTGAGATGGGGTACGTCCATATATTGCGCTGGAAATTGGGGCTTCCTTCCTGATCACAGCGTTTACAATTCTGTATACGGTACCCATTGTTTCTTCAATTTATCCCCTACCAAATGCACCCACTCCCGCTGGCCACTCCCAACTCCCTTTCCATGATGTCGGCTGCAGAACACAATGGCGCAAAAGCGTCTGGTTCGACAGGAGGGGTGGTGGGCCATGCCTCTGTCACTGAAATTCCAGTATTCAAACCTACTCAGTGTTGTTTTACCACAGCTTGTTACTCGCACATTCAGCATTCAGAATCGGAAATTAATTTCTCTGTCCTTCAATGCTGCATAAATAGAATCATGTGTAAGCCAGATGTCTAGTTCAGACACGAAAGCCTAAAATAAAGTAATTAAAAACACAGATTTCAAATGTCTGCACTAGGAGTGCGAAATTCGTTCTCGTTAAAAGAAGGAAACCCTCCATCAGAAGAAACTACAGCGTGTTTAAAAATTAGATAATAAAACAATTATTTATAAAATATATTGAAAATGATGTCTTCTAAAATTTTAATGCTTCTAAACAGTAAACAAATGGCTTAAATTAATATTGTCAACCTAGACAAAAATAACTTTATTTTCAATCTCTTCATGTCGCAGACTTGAATCTACATAGACGTAAAATACCGTGAGATATTTAGAACATTCTCCATTTTTTAGACGGTAATGAGGATAAAGGTTTAAAAACAAGCACAGTTTACGTCTCGTTATCACAATACAATATCGCCACGGTGGTCTAGCGGTTAGAACGTTGGCCTTGTAATCCTGGGGGTCTCGGGTTCGATTCCCGGCGGTGCCCGAATTTATAATTTGTGTTGGGCAAGGCCGTGGTCTTGGCAACACGGAGTTTTCCTCCGGGGGCTTCCCCGGTTTCTCCGTGGCATCCCAACAATTACTCCATTCACACGCAGAAGAAGGCAATGGCAAACCACTTCTGGATCATCTGCCAAGAACGTATATGAACAGGTCCCAGTCCGAGAAAAGGATGGAAGGATCCTGTTCATATGGACCTGTCGTCAGACAGAACACTAAATAATAAAATAATAATCGCAATACAATAAAACACATTAAAATATGCAAAGTTAATATTTAACAACGGATCAAAACTAAATTTATAGTAAAGTTTGGAAAAATTTTACTATAGTCTTTTAGGTTGAGATGCGTTAACTTATAAGTCTACGTAGTGCCAAAATCGAAAATATTAATAACAACATTTTCAATATCATGAAAACCTCAATCTCTTACAAGTTAGGAGCATATTAAAATCTAAGAATCCTAGTTACTGTTAAGTTTAGAGTCTTTAATATTCCTATATTTTGTTTGAAACACTAATGACAAAAATGTAATTGTTTCATATGCGTTTAATGGCTTATGAGCAAACTGAAATAAAATGGGATTTAGAGCGTTCGAGAACAAGTTCCGACGAACACGAAGAACGATGCCATTGAATAATGGTGAGTTTCAGAATTTGTTCCCTTCAATAAAATATATTGTTATCATCAAATCAACGTAGACAAACATAAGCAGTATGAAGGACTCATGTTATAAATCATGGACACAACCAAAGTTTTTTTCGGAAATCATAAAGGAAAGAGACCACTATAGAGACCTAGAGTAATAATATATCCTATTGTGCTGTTATTCCCTATAAATATTATAAATAATGATTCGTCACACTCAATGTTTCTATGTTATTAAGAAAATTAAATTAAATTTTGGACGACATGTCTGAGACATTCTCGATCATCTATACGCACTCGTGGACATATTTCTTATTCTGAACCTGAGTTATATGTAACTTAAATTAAGAATTGCAAATTTAAAAATAAAAGCTTGTTGTCTATGGTCCAGTTAAGTAAGTTAAAATAATTATGAGGTACATAAATTGGCTAAGTAATTATACATATACAGGTTTCAGAGGTCATACTGCCTCCGTCATCAGGGCGATAAAGATTTCTGTCTTCTGGGTTGTTGCGCTGTGTAGTCTGGTCGATGTTTACCAACGTTTCAGAGGTCATACTGCCTCCGTCATCAGAGTATGAAGATTTCTGTCTTCTGGGTTGTTGCGCTGTGTAGTCTGGTCGATGTTAATCAAAGTTTCAGAGGTCATACTGCCTCCGTCATCAGGGCGATGAAGATTTCTGTCTTCTGGGTTGTTGCGCCGTATAGTCTGGTCGATGTTTACCAACGTTTCAGAGATCATACTGCCTCCATCATCAGGGCGATGAGTATGAAGATTTCTGTCTTCTGGGTTCTTGCGCCGTGTAGTTTGGTAGATGTTAACCAACGTTTCAGAAGTCATACTGCCGTCATCAGGGCGATATCATCGCCCTGAAGTCTCAAGATTACAGTCGTGGACTGTACTTTGTTAAGCAAGTTAAACGCCGTGTTGTGTTTTAAGTGATCTGGGTCTCTTATGTAGTAGCAAAATGAAATATCGTGCAATTAGAACCATATTTCGCGGTTATTGTTTTTGAAATCGAATTATATATCTCGCTGAAGTTAGATTATAACATGCGTAGATGTGCCGTACAAATGATTTTTACAGACGATACGTAACAACAACAGGACATTTGGATTTAATTTTCGAGACATAGATTCATATCAAAAATCCTTTTTTTTTTTAAAGGTAATGGTCGTTATCAAATGTGTAGTCAGACTTTTGAACATGTTTTGTTTCATGATTGCTTCGGCAGGTCCTGCCACCCTCCCAACCCCCTCAACACCCTCTGGTGTATATACAGTATTTAGTCAAATCGCTGTGCCTCGTCAGTGACCTCTCTCTTCAACTCCAGGGGGAAATTATCGGAATAACCGCGTATCGTTATTGGTCATCTCGTTGTTATTACACCAATAGGCATCTATTATTTACTCTTATGGGCATAAATGGAGGTATCCCAATTGGACAGTGGAGTTACAGTAACAAAAATTAGAAATGAAATGTATTTCAGCATCGATATCAAAACACACTGGGAAAACCGCTGGCGTGCAGTATTAAGCGCTGACTCCGATGAAACCGCCAAGTTGTAACTTAATAGCAAGTTGCTTTGCGAGTTCCTTCCGCAAAGTAACTCATAAAATAGTGTAGTTGCGTCATATTGTGATTTATTGAATTAAAATTAAATTATTCGGTTATTCCGTCAAATCACAATTTATTTAAAATAAGATAATTAAAATAATTAAAATATCATTCTTTGTTCCATATCGAATAATCGATTTACAATTGGAACAGTTACAACATACTTCTGAATCACCTCCAGACACAACTGTGTTGTCTACTATTTTATCTCTGGTGTGTTTTATTTTACTTTCCTTATAATATTATTTATTTATTTAATTGTTTTCTATATTCATCCATATTCAATTATGTTTCTTTGAATCATTTACTTCACAGACCGATGTAAACATCAAAAGCATCACTTCAAACAATAAAGTTGATCTATTATATGAAAATATCTGGACATGACCTCCCAAAAACTACACTACGAAAAATTGTAAAAAATTGTAATTGAGTTTTAAATTTAATATAATTTTACACCTGATGATGGTTTAATAAAACCGAAACATGCTGTAACTGTTCCAATTGTAAATCGATTATTCGATATGGAACAAAGAATGATATTTTAATTATTTTAAGTATCTTATTTTAAATACATTGTGATTTGACGGAATAACCAAATAATTTAATTTTAATTAAAAGTAACTCGTAACTTAAAGGTCATGATATTATCGTGTTTAGCCTCGGAATTTTTTAACGAATGCCGATGAAATCTAAAACGTACACTAAAAATTTGCGGTGAATTTAATATTTGTAAAATAAACCTCAGTATATTAACATTAATACACAAAAGTACAGAGATTCATGAAATTTCTTGTGATGCTTGTGACCGCGCGTTCTGGGTTCGAGTCTCGGCGAGGCGTAAATAAATATAATTTGGAAACAAATAATAAAATTTTACGCGTTTCACATGTTAGGCAAGTGCGTCCTTTTCAGGCCAGGGGTCAGTTTGTTGGTAGGTGCTCTGCATTCAGTGCAGAAGGCTCACTCACACTTAAAAAAAAAAGTTAAACAATCAATGACTGTAAAGGCAAGAATTATGGCACCGTGTGACCGCCAAAATTCTGGCAGGGCCACCCGCTGGCTAAAAGGTTTTTGAATAGTCCACGTGAGCTAGGGCTGAGCTGACCAATGGGAGCATCGCATAATTACTGGCCAAATAGATCATTTGTTTGTGAAAGTTAAGGGTGGAAGTCCTGTGACTAAAGGACAGGAAAGTTTTCTTCGAGGACACTCTTTTCTGGAATTCAGAGGAAGCAACATCCTGAATGTTTTGTAGCTCGATTCGGCCAGTGAATGTTAATTGCAAAATAAATAAATTGTGCTTTGCAAAACTACCAACTTCATTCTCGAAACCAATCCCGAAAACCTTCCTCTTTGGCGCTCAGCTTAAACCCCTCCGTGTAATATTCCCTGAGAAAAGTTCCATGCCTACATGAGCAGGAATCCCGAATAACATCACATACGACAGAGATCGACAAGACTGGAACCGAGCCGAGCAACTCCAACAACAGCAGACAGGAGTGGGACGGTTACATGCTTAAGGTCATTTGACCTCCGTACTTCATTTAATAGCCAACAATTTAATACCAACACAGTGCTAATGCGAACTTCAGAGGTAAAAGTTATATTAGCTAAATTAAACTACTACATAACTACCTTAGTACCCAAAAATGTTTTGTGGTAATAGACAGTAGGCTTACGGACCTTTGGTTAATGCATATTTTCTATATATAGAGAATGAAAATAAATCCGCCCACAAGCTCTCCATACTATGATTCCTCCTTAAGAAATATTTCGAAAATATTATATGTTCTGAGAGGCTGAGTTTTCGAGATGTTCATCACCGTCAAATGGGGTAACACTCTTATCAGGAGTGTTGTTTCGGAGATACATAAAGCGCGTTATCAGGTGCACTCAAGACACGGAGTGCACAGTAGGACTCAGGTCTGGCCGAATGATCATGCAAGACACACGCGGCGAATACTGAGACATGGTCACAATCCTCGGTATCTGTAATAGTCGAGCTGGTACTGTTGCACGGGAACGCGAGCTACGTTATCCTGGTCGACGTCATTGTGTTTCGACGACAGGAGCAGCGTCTCCTTGAGACAGGACGTGTGAGTCCTTCGACGCGTGTGAATGCAGTTCGTCCTTGGACAGTCGGACGCCACTCGATGAAGACGCTGTACTTGCAACTGGGTAACGAGGTCTGCAGATGCTCGCTTACATCGCACGAGATATTTCGGGACTGTCTAAACGAAGGGTCCTCGACGTACTTCAATGACAAGCAATAGCATCCATAACATTACTCGTGGAACGGTTCTGTGTTTCCAGATTGTCGTCCTCTTTGCATGCAATTTTCGGATGAGCTCCTATCGCACAACATTCTGTGGAGAGACGAAGAGTGTTTTACGCGTTAGCATCCGCTCAAAGTCCACATTAACTTAACACAGAGGCAAAAGTCTTTGATTGTAGTTTCGCGCTGTCGTCACACTTGTTCCACTGTGGGCGTTGAATCAGCCTCAACACCAAAACGAGCGTCGTATTAGTCCCAACGTCTGCAGAGCTATACAGTAGCATCGAATACTGTCCAGGTTTACTCACGGATTTTCATCATGTGAAAACCTTTCTCTCTTATTTCATTCCTCTCCTACATAATTATCATTCTCCCCTTTGACGCATACTTTCGCGTAGTTACAAATTCAAGAAGCAAACCCCAATGGGAATGACTTTCCAGCGCTTCATTATACACAGAAAACTTCAGAGCACTCGGCAGCTTTTGAAAAGTTGTAGAGAAAAAGAACCTTCCCCTCCTCTGTCTTTACCTTCTGGAGATTTCTGAATAAAACCTTCTAAGCTACTATTTCCCCTCATTCTATTCTGTCACATGAGACAAAGGAGGATCCGGAATTTTCTTGTTCCTCGTGCTGTACCATCTCTTACAAAATTGCTCTCTCGCCTTACTCCTCTGTATTTTACAAGTATAATACTCCGTGTGCTTGTATCTTGCTTTTGTACCAACATCAAGCTCGCTGTGCGAATAATACAATTCTCCGGAACGAAATGTTTTAACTTAAAACTGTTCCTGCATAACATTTTCACTCGTTCCTTTCATGAAATTAATATAAAACTCCCGTCTTCGCCTAATTCTCCAAAGTTAGCTATTTATTGATTTTTAAAATTAAATTATCTATGAATTTCTCAGCTTTAACATGCGTGCTACATGTCCCAGATATTTATTTAACGTTTATTTAATCAACTACAGAATGTGTGATGACTGGAAAAAATCATGATGATTCTCATTGTACAGTTTTATTGGAACCTATGTTAATTCCTCTGAAGCATCCAGCCCTCAAATGCGCACCGTCCAAATTTTTCCTCCGTAGCGAGAGACCAAGTTTCACACCCACATATGCAAGTAACCCTAGGGTATTGCATTTCCTTACCTATGGGGGTTTTAAAGAATTAAACTGGCTGCAGTTTAAATGTAACCAATATATGACGAAATTGAAGAATATAAGTGTCATTAATAAAGTATTTTCCGCACTCCGTATATTAAATTTCTCAGCTGGCATAATTATACAGTACTGGCTCATGGTTGTCTTCAGTCTCTCTAAGTAAACAATGGAATGGTAGCTTAAAAAAGACAACAACACTTTTAGTAACTTCCCAAATTCAAGTTTCATAAAAATATTGTCATCTGACAAAGTTCTAGATGCAATTTGTAAAGTGTTAGGACATCTGTCAAAGAAATATATGACACAGGAAAGTACAAGAATGAACGATTAAATAAATAAACCTGAGAGGAAAAGAAAGAAAGGAAGAAGAAAAGGGAGAGAAGTGGGAAAATAAATAAATACGAGAATATAACAACAGAAAAAGCAGCATGTTAAATCGTATTTGTATTATGACCAAATTTTCCTGTGTCAGATTAAATTACAGTGTTAAGCTGAACCTGATATGAAACTTCTAATTATCATCTTCACAATATAAGTCAATCTCGCAAGCATGAAGCTATTTTGAAAACATTTTTCTAAGCATTAATCGAGCTAAAATGCTATTATAAAGTTGTGTAGATCGTATGATGAAGTGGTCCCATGTGACAGAAACAGGTACGTACATACACGTGTAGTGAAGCTTCATCAGTGTTACTGAATTAAACGCCTCGAAACACATGCCAGTCGTGCTTTTCAGGAGGGCTTTCAGACACAAACATAACTAACGGAAGACCTTCACGTCAATTTTGAGAGCTGGTATCACCAGCAATTGAATTTGAAAGAGTTAACAGGCATACAAGGTAATGACAATATTCGAAATCTCCATTAATATTTCTTACGAGAATTAAAAATCTTCAATGATAATTCGTCTGATGGTAAATTTGCGTCATATTGTGATATAATAAATATATATTATTTAAATCTTGTCCGTCTAATCACAATAAATTCTTATTAAATATTAAAATATTACAATAATTAAAATTTAAAATATTTAAAATATTAAATGATGTTCTTTATCGAAATATTCGATTTACATTAGACCATCATTTTCATGTTTCACGACATGTTTCAGTTCCTAAAAGAACTATCTCCAGGTGTATATATTTATATAAAGATTCAAATCATTAATAACTTAAATACAATTTCTTAAATACAATTTCTATATATTATTTTAGCATACATTTTTATCAGATGTTTATCAGATATTTTAAATGTTAATTATTGTAATATTTTAATATTTAATAAGAATTTATTGTGATTAGACGGACAAGATTTAAATAATATATAATTCGTCTGTTCATACGATGTCTTCCCTAAATTGAATGCTTGTTTATTACGTGTGTCTCCGTCAATTCACTCCGATATACATTCTCTCCAAAATATCCCTAATTTAACAGTAATTGAGAAAAATACAGACATTTTATTCCATGGGCTTTACCCTAAACTAAATTGTCTCCGCAAATGGAACATGCCACAGGCCTGGCCGGCTAGTTGGCGTCGATATTTTAACCAACAGTGGCTACCCATATTATGCAATAGTAGCACGAGTTTATAACAAATTAAAACATCAGCCATTTATGTTATTGTTTTAACATTCAGTTTCTCAGCAAATCACGAGCTTTAAAGAAGAAATGTAGTAATATAGTACTGAACCCAAAGGTTCATCTCCGTAAACATCTTTCCCTCCCAACCTATTGGACCATATCTTGAGCCAGTTACATCCACTCTACAATTTCAAACCTATTTCTCCAAGTTTTATTTTAGTACTAATACTATCGTGACGCTGTCTCTAAGGTGTCGCTGTCTGTCTTGATCTTCAGGCTGCTAGACCAATGATTGTTTAGGACTGCATCTTCTTAAGCTATTTATACACTTGGTAGGAATATTTGGATGAGCTGTCAGTCCATTGAAATAGCTATACGTTAACAAGACAGCTCAAGAAGAGGACAAACCTTCAAGCTTTAAGTGGGATTCGAACCACATAGGGCACTCTCCGAGCGATCAAGGCCCACGACCAAGACTTCGCGGCTGATGTCAAAGGATGATAAGATCAAGGACGTATCGAGCATGAGAGGATGAGGAGTGTTTACCAAATTTTGGTTTTAAATCTTGAAGTGAGGAAAGCACTCGGAAGATCAAGAAGTAGATGGGAGGTCAATATAAGAATGAATCTTTGGGGAAATAGGGCTTAGGGCTGTGGATTGAATTCATCTGACTCCAGATAGTGACCGTAGTGACCCATCTTTTTCCATAAAAGACGGGTTGTTTTTTAATTAGCTGAGTGTACTATTATCTTGTAAAGAAAGACTGACCTTCATACAGTTAATAAACTTATCTGCGGATACTGATCATAAGTTATTTGGTAACAGCATCTGAGAGTGTGATAAAATGTGCACGCACTGTACTTAGCGGTAACCAGGTGAGAAAGGAGAACAGAGATAGCACAGGCATTTGAGAGTGTCCTTAAAGTCGACACGACTACACGAGACCTGCTACAGCTAATTGAGCGACGAGAGGAAGGGAACGGGGTGTGAGGTCTCAGCCAAGGGTCACGGGGTTATGTCGCAAGGATGAAGAGCATTATCGTCCCTCAGTAAACTTTCTTGCCTTCGTGATTATTCTCGGAAATTGTTTCCGTGCTACAAAACATAAAATATCCTCATGCGTTCTTTACAATGCGTATTTAGAAACATTTAATCCCTCCTTTTCCCACAATATTTATTTGCCTCACAATTTCAAAACCCTCATCATCATCATCATCATCATCATCATCATCAAATTTTAAGATTCCAAGATAAAAAATTCACAGTTTCTAAATTTTAAATTTCAAAACTGAAACTTTAAATTTAAACATTTATCACAACCTAAAATTTTCTAACCAAAATTAAAGAAACTAAATCTAACTATACATAACCTAAAAGACCATAATTTAAAAGTAAAAAGTGTCCTTTATTTACCTCACATAACGAAACCTAATTGAACATAATATAACCCTATGTAACCTAACCTCAAACAACGAGACCTGAACAACAGTAAAATCTTACCAACCATAACCTAACGTAACTCAACGTAAAATCAAATAACCTGTCCTAACCTGACATAACCTAACCTAACCTGAAGTCTCCTAACCTTAGTTAACCCAACCTGACCAAACAGGACCCAACATGAAGAATTACCAATGTCGCACCTAACCTAACCTAACCTAACCTAACCTAACCCAATTTAACTTAACCTGTCCCAAAAAAGCAAACAATTTTAACATATAAGAACACTTCGACTGATTCTCTACTTACTTTAGAAAGAACCACTATTACTTTGGTAACCATTTAAATAATGCATAACAATAGGCCACTTTTAAGCACAGTAACCACCGCAAACAAACAAATTCGGACTTCGATAATTCCCTCTTTGACCACCAGATCAGCATCTCAGTGGCCTAATGTATGTCCACCTGACAAATTTCCTAATCTGTCATCTTATTATCATCTCTCCTAGGATAGCAAGAGGTGTCGAATGGCAAAACCTCCAAATGTCATCCCAATCCATCCAATGGTAGGAGTAGAATCAATTGGACACGACTCTCGGATGGGCGGACGGACAGACACGACCAGCCCATAAAGCTTTCTCCCCATGTAAAGAACACATAATAACGAACCAAGGGGAATTACTCTATCATTAGCGAAGAACAACCCGTCCATGTTTGTCTGTCTATCTGTTTAGCTATGTCTATTGCGTTTTCCTAGGACGTAGGCAACCCACATAACCAGGGGGTCACTTGCGTAACAATGGGAACCATTGTCGCAATATTAAAGCTCAACAGACTTCGGAGTCCGAATTCTTCGATGTTCGGGCCGTCAGGAATGTAAGTGTACTCGAAAGAGTACACATTTACGATGTTGTAATATCATTGCGTGATATATATACCCAACGGAGTTAATTATAAAATTTTAAACGGTCTAGGCAGAATATAAACTTACAGCTACAATCAAATGAATTTCTACTAAACATCACTGTCTGATCCTTTAACTGGCAGAATTGTAACAGATCGAAACCTACTATTATTGCAAAGATGTATTTTTAATCTTGAGTTTATTTTGTATTTGAATAATATTAATTTATAAGATGGTAAAGTTGCGTCATATTGTGATATAATAAGTATATATTAAATTTTTTTTTAAGCTTTATATAATTATATACACCTGAGGATGGTTCGTTTAGGAACTGAAACATGTCGTGAAACATGAAAAATGATGGTCTAATGTAAATCGAATATTTCGATAAAGAACTTCATTTAATATTTTAAATATTTTAAATGTTAATTATTCTAATATTTTAATATTTAATAAGAATTTATTGTGATTAGACGGACAAGATTTAATATTAATTTATTTTCTTCAGTGTGTAAATTGTAAATATTAGAGTCATAAAGTTATAAACACGAGCAATGTCAGAATATTTCTGGTGTTTTCCCATGGGCTGCTGTTTACTCACACATAAGCTCGTGTGTCTTCATTTCTCAAAGGATGAACATTTAATTAACTCCAACATAATACAGAGTCATTGATTCTCGCTTTGCTTATGACAGACGAATGAGTCTCTGAAATCTGACAAGCTTTACCTAACGGATCTCACAGAGTAGTGACTCGAATGACAAACCTAACCTAACCTCTGAAACGTAGTATCCCGGCGTCGGAGGACATCCTAGGAAGTGTGACTATCTTGAGACATTTCGTCTAATGTAGGTGCACGGTATCCTGACGGAGTGCTTTGATATTCTGGAGATAATCGTCGCCCTCAGTGGTGGACCAGTGGTTAGTGTGCTCGCCACTAGACCCAAGGTTCGCGGGTTCCACCCCTGCCGAGGTCGATGAATTTTTAAGGGTGATAAAAAAGTGACTGATAATTCTAAAAACCTCAATAATTAACTAAGGTAGAAAACTGTAAAACTTAAATTAAATCTTTGGCCATGGACGAGAGCACTGATTTGGCATACATTGCGCAAGTGTTAATTACATTTTAAAATTAAGTAGCCGCCGTCTATGCGAGGTAAAAATATTTGTGCAGTGACTCTTATATAAAAATATTCTGGTAAGAGGCTAATAAAAAGTTACTTTATTATTCACCAGCAAGTGCTACGTAGCAAAGTTTTAAATTTTAAGCATACGGTGCCTGTGGTAGTTTGAGTTGTAAACTACATTCTAGGGGATGAAATACAGGTTATTTCAAGTATTTCTCGAAGACGTAAACACAAACTACAGTAACTCGCTCTATCGTATGAAGTTCGTTGGTTTAACAGTGGAAAAGTGCTACAATATTTCGTAGTACTCAGGGAAGAAATAGTTCAGATTTTGGAATATTATCCAAGAAAAATCCCACAGCTTAAAGACGAGATGTTTTACTATGACGTGTATTTCCTTTGTGACATTATATGTCACATAACTGACCTTAATTTACAGCTTTAAGGGAAAGCTAAACTTATATTTGAAATTATAACAGTGCTCACATCCTTAAAAATAAAGTTACAACTGTTCAAAATTTAACTGTCTAGTGGAGAAATGAGTCTATTTTCCTATTTGTAAAAACATATTCTTCTGTACAACCCTGCTAAGCTATGAAAAAATACTTTAATGATATTGAAGTATTAATGCAAGAGTCTTAAACGAGACTGATGTTTTCCTAAGAAGAAGAGACGTTATTGAGGTTAACTGAAGACTCTTTCTTATCGAATGGAGAAGAACTCCCATTAATCTGCAGATTAATGTTTTTGAACTTCAGAGCTCGTCAGTTTACTGAAATATACATAGATAAAGTAGTCTTCCGGAGTTATACAGTTGCTTGGATGTGACCAAGTTCAGAAACTTAAGTTATTCTCCTGTATAAGTTTGTTGTGTATTTAGGAACAAAGCTTTTCCATAATACAAATGAATAAAACCAAACACCGAACTTCTCTAACTGATGAAAATTTCAAAGTTATTTTGAAGACATGTACAACAAATATGGTTACTGAGTATGATAAATTACTTGTAGATAAGAAGTGTAACGTGTCTCATTAATCACAATTAAACATAAAAACAATTTTACAGTTTAGCAATGTTATATTTTCCATTAAAGTTACATGGGGTATGATAAAAGTAAATTAAAATTTCTTCCTTTACCTAGGATAATATGCAGTGCATTCTCTAAAATCATTTTATCTTCTTTAAGTTATAGTTTAGAAATGAAATACTTTGGTGTCTGGGTTATATTAACCTTATTTTATTACCTACATTCTTAAAAATTACAAGACATATCAAAAACGTCTGTTTTTTTCTATTAATAAAATAATTAATAACAACTTGTTAGTTACTGAATTTTCGCTTTTACAAATTTAAATCGTAAAATAATGCACAGGTATTTAAATTTAATTACAGCAATAATTAATATATCGCTTTAGTTTATTTTCTTACGCATAATTAATGCATAACGTTTTCATGAAGTTAACTAATGTAATTATCACGCAAAACATACGAGACTGCTACTCGAAGCACTTATATAATTTACATTTCAGTCCACACGTATTTTCAAATTGTGCAGGCCAGATGTTAATGTTAACCGCTGATGTTATTTGTATAAGCCACATAATCGAAGTTTTCCCACTTAGGGCCATTTGCTAGTGAGGAATAACATTAAACCCCAACTCAAAACCATTTGCCAAGAGTCGTCTTACCTGAAACATGGGTTAGAGCGGACCAGTCAGAATTGTTCCGAAAAACAGGCCGATTATTTTACAGGAAAAATGATGGCGCATTTGTGTATGTAACTCAACTATATGAGTGAACTCATCGCCCTGACGATGGAGGCAGCAAGCACCTCTGAAAAGATTCTAAATTTTTACCATCCAGTACATAGCCATATTCATCCTCACCGCAGTGAAAGCCTCAAATACTAAATTAACTATTTGGCCCGCAGAATACAGAAAAATTAGACGCAAATTTTATAAGGAAATGAATTATAGAAAATGTATTGAAAATATAAAATAGTATAGTTAGGAGATTTGATGGGTTAATAGCCGAGATGCGGAATATGATCTGACTATGCATCCACTATCCAACCAGATAGACAAAAATTGGGAGAATCGTGTAATTGCAGAGGTAATTCACTTTTATGTTGTTTAGGTAACATTTTTTATTTTGGTTCCTAAATTAATAGGCTCCTTAATAAATAATCTCTTTTCAATGTTTTAACAAGCGATCATAACAGATGAAATAACAACGGATATTTTGTAATTAAAGTCAAGAGAGACAAATACTTAAGAATTAAAAATCAGGCGTATATAGTTGTGTCTCGTAATTTTGGATAAAATTTTTTATTTAACTAATATAAAAGCCTAATATCTTAAAATGAGTTGCAAAATTATAAGCAGTAATAACAGCTTTGAAGGAACCATGAAAGTATACACTGGTACCAAATTTTGTGGAGAGTGTGTGTTGATATCTATTGGTGGAAAGCAGGTCGTAATCTCAATAATTTGGTCTATCTTAACAAACTTTCCAAACTTAATTATCAAATACATGTTCTTTAATTCACTTCTTAGCATCTGTGTGTTGTCGGTTGAATCACAAGGTTCTACCATCGGATAACTGTATTTAATACTTTATACTTCCCATTGAACTGCCATTCCAAATTTATTCTGTTTTGCTGAAAACCTTAAGAAATATCAAAACATAAGTCTGTAGAGGATTACATATTTTAAGAAATTTATATTGATTCTGTACGAAACTTGTATACCGAAAACTATACGGAACTTTGCATTTAAGAAAATTAAAATAATGTATCCTACATCGTAAATGAGCAGTGTTAATTGTAATTACGTTCTTGGTTATTTTAAAATTTTGCTTACGGACTGTAATAAGTAGCATAGTGATATGTTACATATTAAAATTTGTTTTAATTTCAATTGTGTGTTAGGGGCTAAGAATATTGGACTTATTCGTTACATGAAATAACATTGATCTTCTTTTTGTTTTATATAATAATTTAATTGCGTTGAAACTAGACTGTCAGTCTGTCGTATGGAATTATTTTACAACAGACTTTACTGAACTGGAAGAATTTACAATGGCAATTTGCTAATTTATATCATCAGAGTATGTTTAGTTAGATACTTCATATGAATATAATTTTGAATAATTTAAATTTTATAATACTTCATTCCAGACAACATTTCGTTATTTTATTTCTTATTAATATTTTCATGGTAAAATAATTTGTTATTCCTTAATGCACACTGTCGGTATTCATATGCCTGCAAGACATAAAAAAATTGTGTATCTCTAGTGTGAACAGTCGATTACGACATAGTCTTTCATAATGATACGAGGTGCGATCGGAAAGTTTCAAGACTGCGCGTATAAAAACCCGTACACTTATCTCAGGTATTAAATTCATCCATCACCCTCGAAGTAGTTCACCTGGCAGTAAACACAACGATCTTAGCGCCGCTGCCAAGCCTGGAAGCATCCCTGCAAATCTTTCCTTGTCAGCCTGTCAAGCACCATCTGCGATTCTGCCTGAATCTCTTCTATCGTCTCAAATCTCCTTCGCTTTAGCTGAATTTTCATCTTTGGGAAGAGGAAGAAGTCACACGGAGCTTAGAAAGGAAGTTGGGGTCGGTTCTTGCAAGATCTTTGAGCTCCTGACAAACGAGAAGTCGATTCTGCTTCTGGTCCTCAGACAGGATGCGTCGCATGTGGAGTTCTTCCTTTAGAATCGTACCTCGTATACACATTGGACGTTTCGTGCTGGAAGAGGTTAGAGTATTGTACGAGAGAAGCTCGTACTACATCCGGTTCGCCCTCTATTGACACAGTCTAGAAACTTTCCGATCGCACCTCGTTCAAATGTGCAGATTTTTAGACATTGTTAGCAGAAACAGCGTTTACTTTGATGACGCCCTATCAACATGGTATTAAGTTAAATTGATTGTATCTTCATAGTTTTGTTTCAATTTATTCAACGTTTAGTATGTATTAGTACCTAGTGTAAGTTCCTTTCTGTTGTCAAACAATTTAATAAAACTTCTGAAACTAATTATTTATATCATTATTTGAATTTTCATTACTGATCTCCTTATTAAACCATTGTAATTAACAGCGACACAGGAATAAACACTTCGTTTTATGAGATTAATAAGATTTACGTACATCAAACGAAAATTATTTAATAATTAACAGTTTATAAGTGCGTGCGCATGTGTAGTAAATGCGTGAATGATTAAATTAATGAACGAGTAATGGAAAAACAATGAAACGCATGAAGTTGTGATATCAGTCTAATGGGTCTCCTAGGTATCAAGAACGTGTTTAATACTCCCTTCGGCAAATTTTTGAAACGTATTGCATTGCCTGTCTTATAAAAAATAAAGGAGGAAAGTCAGCAGAGACCTGCCATGCCGACATGTCCTTTAACCTCGCTCGACACGGACCGACGAACATTGAGCCAATGCTACTGAAGTTCAGAGAAGTCCTTCTGTTGATGTGAACTCTGTAGAGTATTTGGAGTTGGGGTCGTGAGGAGTCTACAAAGGTAATGGCCACTTGAGGCGTTGAATCTTCTCAGAGGTCCAAATGACTGTAATACTATTCCTAATGACGCTCTTCTTGAGACTGAGGGCGCGCGTAGTCCGGGAAGGAAAATGGTGACCAAGAATGAGAGCATAGGACTTATAAGTTTCTGACATTAGAAATTCAGAATTGTGGAACTACTAGGCCTATCCAAAGAATTTTGTGAAAAATCTGTCAAAACATCGTAAAAACAATTATTGTACAATATTGGGAGTTGCAAAATAACAAATAAATGAAGTGATCTGAAGTAACCACACATACATGGATATACTCTCCATTCCTGATATCAAAAATAGCTTAGAAGAGGTAATATGTCGCGAATTTCCCTGAATCCACGATAAAATATCAGCAGTATTGCAGAAATATTTATTTATTTATTTAGTGTTCTGTCTGAGGACAGGTCCATATGAACAGGATCCTTCCATCCTTTTCTCGGACTGGGACCTGTTCATATACGTTCTTGGCAGATGATCCAGAAGTGGTTTGCCATTGCCTTCTTCTGTGTGTGAATGGAGTAATTGTTGGGATGCCACGGAGAAACCGGGGAAGCCCCCGGAGGAAAACTCCGTGTTGCCTAGACCACGGCCTTGCCCAACGCAAGTTATAAATTCGGGCACCGCCGGGAATCGAACCCGAGGCCCCAGGATTACAAGGCCAGCGTTCTAACCGCTAGACCAACTCATCTTATTATTATTTAGTGTTCTGTCTGACGACAGGTCTATATGAACAGGACCCTTCCATCCTTTTCTCGGACTGGGACCTTTTCATATACGTTCTTGGCAGATGATCCAGAAGTGGTTTGCCATTGCCTTCTTCTGTGTGTAAATGGAGTAATTGTTGGGATGCCACGGAGGAAAACTCCGTGTTGCCTAGACCACGGCCTTGTCCAACACAAGTTATAAATTCGGGCACCGCCGGGAATCGAACCCGAAACCCCAGGATTACAAGGCCAGCGTTCTATCCGATAGACCACCGTGGCTTATAGTCTGTTATTATCATTAGTATGATTATTATAATTATATCACTCTTTCCTCGCACTGTTTATACATCATCATCTATCAGTTCTGTTTATTTCGCTTTCGTAGGCATTGTGTTCCATTTTACTTGTAGGTGATAGGTAGAGATAGATGCAGATGTCACTACTTATGTCCTGTTAAATGTGTTTGTATTCAGTGAACACCCACTCTCCCACAAAATTCAACCGGGTATTTGTACTAACATGGCTGGATGTAAACTTACACACCAGAGAATGCCAGCAAAATCAAATATTTTATAACCTTAGCCGACTATTATATAGAGGAACGAACTCAATTTTGAACAGGCTGTAATACCGTACTGCAAAGACTGTACAGAAGTTAGTTTGCCTTATGAATCCATTTCCTTCTCTCTCCAACCGTCTTTTATTCAGTTTTTGGTTATTTTTGTTCCAACGTCCTGGTATATGGTTTTTCATTGAAGTATTTCTTCCAAATTTAGTGAAACTTCCGTCCTTGAAAGCACGACACAATGTAAAGTACGCTGATACTAATACATGGCACAACTAGAATAATTTAAAAAACAGCGCATGTTTGAAGGCTGAAGTTGCTATTAAATAGTACAGTAAAGCCACATATGTAGTTTC
Source organism: Zootermopsis nevadensis (assembly GCF_977971745.1). Lineage (NCBI taxonomy): Eukaryota > Metazoa > Arthropoda > Insecta > Blattodea > Termopsidae > Zootermopsis > Zootermopsis nevadensis. The sequence continues at coordinate 3,276,383 of NW_028259153.1, read as the reverse complement.
GCTTCTTTCAGGTAGATACCAATTTTTTCCTTATAAGAAACCAATTTTTAAACACTGTCTAAAATTTAAAACTGCTGTTTGAAACTATTTTCTGCAGTGCGGACTCAACCGTCCTCACCCTCAGGGTATAACGCCGGTACGTCAGTGGTAGTCATGAGATATCACTGGCTGAACGGTTTCAAAGTGAGAATAAGTCGCTGGGATATCGAATCCCAGATGGCCTAAGATAGGCAACGAAAAAGATAAATTCTTGTTCGTTTTTACATTTATATGAAGCAATTTATTTATATCGATCACTGTTACCTATCATCCAAAATTGTTTACTCTCTTATCACGGGAGCGAAAGTCACAATAATTTATTTTTTGAATAATTAATTTAGATTATAAGCAAATATTAAAATGTAAGAAGGTTTTTCCTGAAATATTGTTAAGATAATATAGTTGCGTCATATTGTGAAATCATATATTAATTAATTATTCGGTTTTGGTCCGTCTAATCACAATTCAAATTTAAAATTTAATATTTACAATTAAGATAATTAAAATATCATTTGATGCTCCTCATCGAACAATCGATTTACATTTGGAACATATTTTTACAACATGTTTCGGTTTCTATATAAACCATCTTCAGGTGTAAAACATGAGAAATAATTGGTCGCTGTAAACAATAATTCAGCACTTATCAAAAGGCTATTCCATCGTCTGTAGGGGACAGTGAGTTGGAGAAAAATTTGAAATATTTCTAAAATAAAACACATTAAAGAAATGTGAAAAAAACTTTCCCTTACACGTGATTAATGAGGATGAACCAATTACAGGACCTATCGACCACTTATAGTAGAATTGCTATGTTTCGTTCATATGACATAAATTTAACGTACTATGGGGTGGGAGTGTTTGTTTTTTTTACAATTAAAATTAGCGATGACACATAAGTTTTAAAATTATAAAATTGAAAATAATGTAGTGTATAGTTGTCCTTAACACATTTTCCTCCCTGCTTTGACCAACAGTTTAATAGAATCTGTCTGCTCAGTTAAACGATTTGCAACTGTAATGAGTGAAGCCCATCACGGAATGCAATTAGTGAGGTACATCAGATCAGATCAGATCCACGACTGACGGCGCCCGCAGAGGAGAAGTGGTTCATGCAATTGTGAAGTCGATCGCATGGAGGCGTCACGGTCCACTCAGCTTTCAACACTTTATTTCTTTTGTTCTGCCATCATCTCAGTTTATTTCTTGTCTCTTCTGTAATAACATTTCTTTTGATATATATTTTCCTTTGTTTTATGCAAAAATATTTCTTTTTAGTGTCTATCCTTTGTCTCCTAGGCCGGATATTTATTTTGCAAAATCTTTCTCCCGTTTTAAATCTTTTTCTTTTTATAACCTTTCCCCTTGGTTCTTTATTTTTAACAGCGTAATGCGATAACACGTCTCGTTACTCCTCCTGTATGTCATTGCACAAATTTTATCTATTTCACTTGTCAGTTTGGTACATTTATTTATCTTCATCGTCAATTTATGGCTTATTTATTTTGTTTTATCCGCCTTTGTTTATAATTTCCACTACTTCTTACCGTTACGTCTGACGAGCCTTAGTCTGATATCCGAAATTATCGAATTGCAATATTATAAATGCTTATTAAACACACAAACCAGAGTAACTTCAGGGGAACTACTTCGAGGGTGATGGATGAATTTAATACCTGAGATAAGTGTACGGGTTTTTATAGGCGCAGTCTGGTAACTTTCCGATCGCACCTCGTACGTTGACCTGCGACCACAAGGTTTGGTTAAAACGAGAGCAGTTCTATCTGTACTGAACAAGACAAAATTTTTAACTAGAAGAATTTGCAGAAAGAAAGTTCAAATTCGATGTTCGTGGTGGACGTTGAACATGTGATTGAAAAATCTAGTGGGTGGAGGTGACTGAGAACAATGTCCAGTGGCGCGGTCTGGCTTTCACGGTGTTGGACCTTCGGGTTCTACTACTTGGTCAATGAAAGTAATTAAATACAAAACTGGCTAGCCAAAGTTTTGGAAATACTTTTATGAATACAAATATTTTGTTTGACAAACACATTCTAAACACCGGACATGCATATAGCACGATAACAGACACAATAGACATCTTAAAAATAGTACACAACAAGAAACACAGAGACACAATTGAAAAATACCATATACAACAAACATTCAAACAAAATATTTGCTTGAATCACAATAATATTTACCTTAATAACCCTATCTTTAATTCCCTTCAAATACTTAACTCCATCCCCAACAACCTCCTTTCACTTATCCCCCCCCCCTACAAACAACCACGATCAATAATGAACACTATTCAGTTCAAACACAGCAATACTTCCAGACGGACATAACTCCTCCACAACTTCATTTCTGGTATGTTTCAAAATTAAATTTATCAAATATATTATTATTTTATTTTCTATTTCTAATTTATTAATATTTATTTATTCTTTGTATTATTTATTTTACAGGCTGATCCAAAAACAACAACAAAACGTTCACCCACACAAAATCATGTTAAGCACGACGTACATATACAGAACAACTTCGAATACGATATTAGAAAAATACAATAAAATCTGGAAGAAAACATCATTTGAAATCCGATAAACATCTGACTAAAAGTTGCATTTAAGAAATTATATTTAAGTTTATATAATTTTATACACCTGAAGATAGTTCATTTAGAACTGAAACATGTCGTGTGAAAAAGTGATGTTCTAATGTAAATCGAACATTTCGATAGAGAACATCATTTTAATATATTTTAAATATTTAAATGTTAATTATAGCAATATTTTAATATTTAATAGGAATTTTATTGTGATTAGACTGAAAATATTAAACAAATATATATTTATCACAAAATGACGCAACTATATCATCTCTTAAATAAGATTTTAAAGTCTAAAACAAACGGCTGAGATTTTTAAACAAGTGACATTATATTAAAAAATAAACCTCAGAAGATATTCGTAAAGAACAGACAAAACACGTGAGGAAAAGTAAATATACTGAGATCTTTAAACACGAAAAGTGTAAGTCGTAATTGATGTTTGATCGTATGTTAATACAAATTCGTTGTACCCCAGGAATGGGTTGTGAGTAGACCCCACACAGAGAGCTGAATTTTTAAACACAGTTGTAATGAACTCATCCCGCCGACATGCGGGGAGGCGTCCTAATTATTAGACTTTGTCCCCTTTCTGTAATACTTACAACTTTTATCAAAGTTAAAAGCAGGGAAGACAGTGAGGGCACGTGAGGACGATCTCTCCGTGTTCTAGTAGGTCACACCAGAAAGGTATACTTTGGCAGGAAAGAGAATGATGTTGCTTGAATCTGTAAGTAAAGCTTTTGTATACCGTGTTTTGTGGAACATTTCTAAAGAATAACAAATTTGTCTTGAATTATTAGGGAACTGAGATAAGTTGAAATAGACTAAAGAAAGAACATAATGTAGAAGACGCCACAGTTTCGAATACTTCTTTACCTGAATGGATACTTATTGTGTGAATTATGTCGCATAGAATTCCGGGAGGAACGGAGGGGGATACTTTCTGTGCTCCTCTTTTCTACAAAACTACTTTCCCTAACGAGAAAACACAGATAAACATCAGGTATAATCTACCAGACAAGTAGGGTTTGTTAGAAGCAGTCCCTCACGAAATATCTTACTTTAACATTTAGTCTGTTAGTGACTAGAAAGTTCCGGCAGAATTTTTTAATCAATAATGTTTCTGAAGCCTCAGTCTCCTCCAATAGATGCTGGAGTTAAAGCGGCCGGGGAGTGAATATGACCAACAACTACCATACAATCATAAAAATTAAAATTTGTCTTCATGGCACGATCTTCAGCGAAGCCCCTTTTATATCTTCGAGTAGGTTACTACGAATTTTAACAGCAGTAACATACGAGGTGCGATCACCACATGCGACGCATCCTGTCTGAGGACCAAAGCAGAATCGACTTCTCGTTTGTCAGGAGCTCAAATATCTTGCAAGAACCGACCCCAACTTCCTTTCTAAGCTCCGTGTGACTTCTTCCTCTTCCCAAAGATGAAAATTCAACTAAAGGGAAGGAGATTTGAGACGATAGAAGAGATTCAGGCAGAATCGCAGATGGTGCTTGACAGGCTGACAAAGAAAGATTTCCAGGGATGCTTCCAGGCTTGGCAGCGGCGCTGGGATCGTTGTGTTCACTCCCAGGGGAACTACTTCGAGGGTGATGGATGAATTTAATACCTAAGATAAGTCTACGGGTTTTTAAAATTTCCGATCGCACCTCGTAAATCCTTCCTTATACCAACTTCTGGCTGAAGTTCACTTTTAACATTTCTTATCGTTGATCGATAGATTGCACTAAAGTCTGTATAGTAAGAATTAAATGGGAATTTTGCGACCAGCTGTGCGACTGTAAGCTTGTCGAGAAAGACAATGCTCGATGAAGAGATATGTAAAGTAGGATTTGAGGTTTCCAAAGCGTTGAGTCTGAAGATGGCTTGCTGTCTTCTGGGTTGTTGCACCGTGCAGAAGTTTACCGACGTTTAAGAGGTCCTTGCTGCCTGCATTATCAGGGCAATGAGGAAAACGTCTACCAGACTACACGGCGCAACAACCCAGAAAACAGCCATCTTGATAGATGTAAAGTTTAGAAAGATATTCAATTCCTAAACTGTCATCAACCGTAGTGTATCGGATTGCAAAACTTGCTTTATAGGACACTAATATTCTTATCTGTTTGAAGACTAAAATATTTATTTTGTTCCGTGCAGTGACCACGTAATCCCTACTTAACAAAGATTTTCAGTCAACTTGAAAATTTTACGGTGAACACAACCACAGCAGAGTTGCCTAATACCAGGCGTCGCTTGAGTGTTTTATCCGCCTTTGTGTACCCCTAAGAGCTTTTAAGTGGACTTTACAACAATTACCTAATAAGCATGAATGTTTTAACTGCAGTAACTCTAAAGCGCTTTGTTGTAAGCGTAAATTTCTGTCTCCGTCTCTCTGCTTTTCACTTCCAAGTGTTAGTGGAGATGAAACGTAAAATGGTCTAGTAATTATCCGTAATATTCCGCTCTGGTACCAGTGCGAAATGGCGCGTCCAACTTTAAATATAACAGGCAAGGCCCTCGCTCGAGTACATGATATTTATCGAAAAAGTGATATCCACTGAGGATCATCACCACTACCACGGAATAGCCCCTTGTTTCTTCATCTACTGTAAATTAGATGAAACGAAATTAAATACACCTTACGGAGTTTAAAGTAATAAAACGTAGTTTATAAAAATCGTCTAAAAGAAAAACATAAGAAACATTTATTATTATTTAGTGTTCTGTCTGACGACAGGTCCATATGAACAGGATCCTTCCATCCTTTTCTCGGACTGGGACCTGTTCATATACGTTCTTGGCAGATGATCCAGAAGTGGTTTGCCATTGCCTTCTTCTGTGTGTGAATGGAGTAATTGTTGGGATGCCACGGAGGAAAACTCCGTGTTGCCTAGACCACGGCCTTGCCCAACACAAGTCAGACGCTACCAGAGGACGATGTTCAAGGGGTGTTCAACTTATAATATTAAAAAGAGTTCCATCACATTGTCAGACATCTCTGCCATCCACAATCTTCGTCTATACTGATGAAGAAACTTCGATACTCCGTTCTTTGTCACTCTTTCCAGCTAATTATCTCAAAACATTCTTCTGTGCTAACTATAGCCTATAGAATTAATGAAATCGTCTTGCAAAAAAAATGACAGAATGAGACATACATACAAGTGAACCTACTGAAATGTTACACAGTACCATTTATATCTAAAATGTTATGTTTCTGCCCACAAAGTGGTCGTCTTTAAGGTTCTTAATGTTTCTAATCAAAACATAAAAAAAATTATGTGAGGGGAAAAATATCTGTCTTCAGGGTTGTTGGGCAGTATAATCTGGTAGAAGTTTACTAACGTTTCAGAGGTTTTTGTTTATCGCCCTGAAGATGGAGGTAGCACGGGCCTCTGAAACGTTGGAAATCTTCTACCAGACCACACCAGAAGAAGTCCATCTTCGGACTCACCACCGTGAACAGGCCTATCCCTACTGGTACGATAGTGACTTCAAAGTTTGTTAAACGAAGCTATTTTTTAATCTTAAGATGTTAAAATTGTGTTGTTACATTATTAAAACACATTACGTATCACAGTCAGTGTGTATGGTCATTAAACATGATCCTGTGTGACGATTGGTGACGTCATTGCCTGTAATATCGTAGTCGCCTTTAAGTGTAACTCGACAAAATATCTTGGCGGATGTTCATGAACATCCGGTAAGGACGTTATGGCACTGGGTGATATTCCAAAATGGTACATTGCTCCAATCGACAGTAAGGAGGAGACGGCTTATGGATGCAGTGACGTCAGTGTTCAATACATTTCATCGGTATTCCAGAAAAAAGTTACTGTATTTACCTTGGATTTTTTCTGATTTCCATTTTAAGACGGTTTCTATGTTTACCACGAAAAAAATACAACTCCTATATTTTTGCTATGCTTGTCATGTTTCTAAAAATAGCCAGAAAACGATAAACAAACAAAATTAGGAAAATTCTTTTCTCTTTTGGTGGTTACGTAGCTGTGAGCAGTGTTCTTAAAATATTTCATCTGCCCAAAGTCAAATCGTTGTTAACGCACCTTAATTTTTACTCTGTAAGTAAATTTTCTAACTTATTTAATCTTTATATTAATGGCAACATTTAGAATCAAACTCGTTACCTTTATAATATTATGCTAATACATCTCGGTACTAACTGACCTTTAAGTTAGAAAACTTGGTTTATACATATAAGCATGTGGAACACGTAAACTGTATTAAAACACTGTCTGAATTTCGACGTGAAGGAAACTAGTTTGTTCATTCCGTTAATTGTCTCCGGACTTCGGACGGTGACTGTAACTGGAGTGTTTATCAGAGTCGGTTGGAGTCGGTTTATTTTCCGAACCGTTTCCAATGTGATATTTAACCAGCACAATGCAAACTGAAATGCCATAGGTATTTATTTTCACCAAGAACTACATTACAATAAGGAGAAATTGATTTTAATAATATTTATTTATTGAAAGTTTTCGTGTAGGCCTATTGAATATCGAAACAAGACGACCTTAAAATTCTAACAATAAAACAAGTTAACTATGAAGAAGTCATTGAGCTAGTGGAAAATATTCTAAAAAAACGTGAACACCACAGACATTTTCCGTCCACATTTTGAGTACGCAGAGCGAGATTTTGGACATTAAAATCCGGACTGAAAAATGTCGCTCTGCATATGAATGGCACTGTTGATTACAGTACAATTATTGTTCTCTTTGTTTCAAAAACGGGGTTCTACTCACCAAAGATTCTTTCCATATGTTTTAATATATTTTTTTTTCGATTAATTCTGTATTACTATGTCGCTACATACGCCAGCCATAATGGTTCCCAAGGGAACATGACACTCCCGCCTATCTGGCTGTAATGATGCAGCTGGAACTGAGATGCGTGCGCACATTTTCTTTCTCGGTCATTCGAGAACTTTCTCCTAGTTCCTAGTGGAACAATCGTGGGTCACGCACGTCTCGCTGGAACAATTTTGACCCCATAAAAGACGACGTTCCAGCGCTGAGCCGCCCAGCACCGATGAAGACGAGACAGACGCAAGTTAATCTGGACGGCGATCACCGAAGCGTCAGATATTAATCCAGGGAAGGATCAATTTTAACGGTGCCAAACAAATTCATCTTATATCAAATCTAAAACTTCTTGACGATGGTGAAGAGTCAATTGAATAAAAATTTACTTGGATATTATCCATCGTCTAGTAAATATAAAACTTAAAACGACGTTTCGGAGATGAGACTCTATCTCCGTCTTCAGGTTCCTACAGTTGGGCCCACTAGATAGAGCTAGTCCCTATCTCCGGAGACCTCCGGAACCTGAAGACGGAGATAGAGTCCCATCTCCGAAACGTCGTTTTACGTTTTATTTTTACTAGACGATGGATAATATCCAAGTAAATTTTTATTCAATTAAATTCTTCTTATGTCAAGAATTCACGGTGATTACGTCACAGATAACTGTTATTCCCAGTTCTTCTCAAATGTATTCATCACGTTTAAGATGTCCTTTGTATCCTGTTTCGATAAACGTCAGCATTCGGGCATTGCTACAGGTGGCAGATAACCCCATCAGGCAAATGTCCTCTGTTAAAATAAAATAGGTAGAATGGTTGTCTGGAATTTAAAGACAGAAGTGACGGAATGGCTTTGGTTGATGGCCACTGTGGTGTGTGGGGTGGGGGGAGAGAAATCATTTCAGCTGAATGTCTCCGTTAATGCGGAAGGCGGGCTCTGACCCTCTTGAATTACACCTTGGAATTTGCCTTACAACTGAGGAAAATCAGCCAAGGTAGACGAGTAGTTAGACAGGTGTTCAACTGTGATGTCTCGCAATTACTTATATTTGTAAATAAGATCAACTAAGATAAATTGAAGTGAACCGAATTGGATTATTTTGTCATAAAATTTCCTAACATCCTTCCGCATTTTTTTTTATTATTATTCTTGAAACCATCTGACTCCTGCCTAATTACACTGAATTTCAAAGTAAGAATTTGTATTAAAGGCAATCAATCACATTTCATCAGGTTACAAAGGATATGCGATGTAGGAGAATTACTTCAAATGAGATTTAATATTCTTATTGCGGCGAGTAAAAATATGACTGTATTCTGCTTTTCTGAGCCGTGTATTCTACTGTACAAAAATCTAGAAGACTTCCATCTTAGTATTTCAATTGCTTTCATGAAGTAGGATATATCAAAACGCAAATGTCTCATTATCTCCGAAGTGGCTGTACTTAACATATAATTACACGTCATAAAAAATAATGCCTTCTCTTTGTTTATTTGCAGATTCTGTGAACTAATATTTTGTCTAGAAGAATCCCGAACAGCGAATAAGACTACAAGAAGATTCGACAAAGGTTAGATAATAATTTAATAAGATGGTAAATTTGCGTCATATTGTGATATAATAAATATATATTTTAAATCTTGTCCGTCTAATCACAATAAATTCTTATTAATTATTAAAATATTTCAATGATTAACATTTAAAATATTTAAAATATATCAAATGATGTTCTTTATCGAAATATTCGATTTACATTAGACCATCATTTTTAAATTAAAATGATTGTCTAATGAAAATCGAATATCATTTTTTAATGAAAATGAATGTCTAATGTAAATCGAATATTTCGATAAAGAACATCATTTGATATATTTTAAATATTTTAAATGTTAATTATTGTAATATTTTAATATTTAATAAGAATTTATTGTGATTAGACGAACAAGATTTAAAATATATAATAATTTAATACTTTACTGCAGTAATAATCATACGACGAACAAAATTAGGCATTCTAGTAAACTGCTGTGATGTCAAAGTAATAATGTTTAAGGTTTGACTCTGAGAACGCAGTCAATCAAGTGGCAATATTTGAAATTACACCCATCGTCTTGTAGGTTTTACTTAATTCCATTCCATGTACCGTGCAGACTTGTTCATATCTCTTCCATCAACTTAACAAGGGGTCGCATTAATGACCGATTTAACATTTGCGTGTTTGTGTGACGTCAGTTTAGTGACCTAACGTGCAACATACGCATAATTACTTTTACCTGGGGACGATAATTTCGCAACTTTATTTCTCACAGTATTCCTTCCCTTTCTTCGAGCTTTTTAACCTTAAAATCATACCGTCTTTTCTCCATTTCTTATTTTCCATCGCCTACACATCGTTGAAAATATTTCTTTCTGTACGAACACATTATTTGAACCCAATACAGTATTCCGTAATATAAATTTAGAAATATCGACCATTAGTCCACGTCAATTTAAATTCTACGTCTATGAGCTCAAACATACAGAACCACCCACAAATATCAAAGTGGCTTCATTTGATATACATATTAATATAATTTCAATCAGGCTTGCAATAAAAAGACAAGTAACATTTTAAACTATTACTGAAAAAATATCTGTTCGATATCCGGGATTATCTTCCAGGAAACAAACCGATCGAGGCTTGAAAATGACTTTTCTCTATCTGGTGCGGAGGTTAACGTGCGTAAACTTCCCTCATACACGTATATACCACGGTACAGACTTATGAACATTAACAGAGGAATAATAACTTAAGTAACTTCATAGAGAAGACAATAGCTACTCAGCTATTCTCAAAATTCCTGTATTTTATACAACACGAATTTCCATTGCCGTGTTAAAATAAACCACATCTTTAATAATAACCTCTCACGGGCGCCCGGTACATTTCTTCAACTGTATTTAACAAAACTTTATATAAAATAGTGTAGTTGCGTCATATTGTGATTTATTGAATTAAAATTAAATTATTTGGTTATTCCGTCAAATCACAATGTATTTAAAATAAGATAATTAAAATAATTAAAATATCATTATTTGTTCCATATCGAATAATCGATTAATCGATTTACAATTGGAACAATTGTAAATCGATTATTCGATATGTAACAAAGAATGATATTTTAATTATTTTAATTATCTTATTTTAAATACATTGTGATTTGACGGAATAACCAAATAATTTAATTTTAAAACTTTATATGCATTTCTTGTTCCTTCCATGCGTACTGAAAGTCCAGGTAATCGTTTTTCATTCCATAATCTTAACTGTGTGTGACGTAGATTGCAAAAATTATCTACATTATGTACAAATAACAAAATCAGTGATTAAGACAGTAACAATAACATAGTAGTAGGAGAGGTGTTAGCTACAGATGAATTAAAGTAACCGAGTAATAGGAAAAATGAAGCTGATTTATCCTCCGGAATTTGTTGGAACTCGTTAGTCACTGGGATCCGGGGTTTACATAACCTCGCCGTTGCACCACCAATCTTGTGTTTTCGTCTGTGAGTACACACCACTCTTATGTGTTGGGACTATTTGTTTATCTGCACTGTCTTCCAATAACTTCAGCCCCTCGTTCTACGTCACAGTTAAGTTCATCAGCCCTGAGAATGGTCCCTTCATTCTTAACTCAATAAATGCTGGTAACACTTTGTAACTGACAGCCGAATATGCTAGGTTTCTACACGAGAATTTAGGGAATGATTTAGAATTTAATCACCAATATAGGAAATATTCTGAAAGTAAATTAATGTTAGTTACAAAGTGTTACCAGCATTTATTGAATTGCCTGGAGGAACTGAGGAAAACGTTGAACAGTCGAGTCAGAGTAGCTTGATGGGATTTGATCATGGGACTTCCCAAATGCAAAGTGAAAGTGTTGACCACGGGGCCGCGAGATTCCGTAGGGTTAATACTAAAATGGATTTGAGTGGAATATGGTATGGAGTTGTCGACTGGATTCATCTGACTCGTGATATTATCCTAAAACGGGCTCTTGTGGAAACAGCGATATATCTTAGGGGTTCCATGACAGGCGGAAAATGTATTGACTAGTATAACGTACAATCTGCTTCATAAGAAGAATTACTCTCTATGTAATTAGTCTTACAGCATTAACCCGTTGATCTTAGTAATGGAGGTACGTTGCGTTTTCTGTGAGGCATGAACTGAGAGTTTAAATATTACTTCGATAGACGGATTGGTCAAATTTTGTATTCTGTCTAACGCTTGAAATATGTTACGATATGCGTCCATTTCATAACTTGCTAAAATGAATATATTTCATCGTAGATTAAATGTAGTGCAAGCTATAAACTCGGGCTGGAGAATTTGAAGACTATGTTTCTATCAGCAGGGCGGTAAATTGTCAAAGACAGGTTCAAATAGACGCAGGAGTCCAGGCAAATAAACTACACCTTTTCCTGTCAGTGGATTCTAAGCTGAAAATGTAATTAGAAACATATCTTGTTCTGCCATAGTTTCGTACTTCAAAGAGCACACATTTCTAAAGCCTTCACGGTTCTATATAGGAATTTTATGGGTCATGGCCGTGAGTTTCCGCAATATTACGTAAAATTCAATTTTTATAATTCTGAGTCCAAATTTATTCTCTATAGCTGCAATCTGTAAATTTTAAACTGATCACTCAGTTTCGCAGAGTTTTTAACAACAACAAAAACACACGTTTTACCTTAGCAGAACAAGATTTTTAATTTATGTTTTAGTGTTATTTACAAGATACCTGTTTTCAGAAATAAACCAGATTTATGTTCCATGACGCTCGTTTTCTTAAAACAACGAATTTATGCTGCTAATTCCAGGAAATCCAGGACAAATCTAAAATTTTAATTAATAAATGCCAATATGAATGGAATCGAGACGTGGAATTTTAATTCCGGTAGTACACAAATTGCGTTCATAGAATATGTTTTAACCTTTGGAGACCAAAGGCCTTCAACGGGGCATTCCATCAACAGTTCGACTGCTAGCAGATGCGCTCTATTGTGGTAAATATGATTTACTCCCATTTGTAACAAAGACTACTCAAGTTACCAGAGATCATAAACAGAAAAACAAATTGAGTTAATATTCACATAAGATTATTTGTATCAATATTTACGAAATAAGTTCTATCTGTAGATCCTATTTGATAAGAATTCTGAGTTTTTTTAGTGTGAATTAGCCTCTTTGCTCTTATTGTCATTTAAATGTCAAAATAAAATCCATTTATCGCTACGACAAATGACATTATGGCGGTCTTAATATTTTGAAACGTATTTCTTCCAGAATTTTCTACATTACGTTATTTCAACATTTTAATCTGATGCAAGGATATGTAACATTTCAGTACTTCATCTCACGAACTTTTTGTCGATAAGAACATGAAGGTCTAGAAACATTTATGTTCACATTCGGAAAGCAATTATAATGGGAGTCCTGGATACATATCAGCGGGACTTCAACAAAGCAAACCAAATATATTTGTATTTAAGATGTTACTTCAATAAATCCGTCAGGTATCTTCTTAAGTAAAGTATCCAGAACTGTACATAAAAGAAAATACTTTTCAAAAACCACAAAATTTTATCAAACATATATAGTAAACTATTTAAACCATGCTTAAATTTAAAACCTAAACCGTCTTCTTGATAAACTTGTATCATTAAAATTAAATTATTTGGTTATTCCGTCAAATCACAATTTATTTAAAATAAGATAATTAAAATAATTAAAATATCATTCTTTGTTCCATATCGAATAATAGATTTATAATTGGAACAGTTACAACATGTTCCGGTTTTATTAAACCATCATCACGTGTAAAAATTATATTAAATTTAAAACTCAATTACAATTTTTTACAATTTTTTCGTAGTGTAGTTTTGGAGGTCGTGTCCAGATATTTTCATATATTAGATCAACCTTATTGTTTGAAGTGATGCTTTTGATGTTTACATCGGTCAGAGATGAAATAGTAGACAACACAGTTGTGTCTGGAGGTGATCCAGAAGTATTACCGTATCCGATCAAGGTTTAATACTGAACTAAAACTTGTATCAGTACACGACACTCCATGTGTTCATTAAAGTGCGATTTAACATTATATTCATGTGCACTTCTACGAGTTATTAAGATGTCCCTTCACCTTTGTTTATACGCACAAAAATTTTACATATTTATTATGTTTCCTATTTCTTTGTTTAATGAAGTCTTTTAATATACGGCCAAGACCGAAAATCGTGGAACGTCTAATCATGTAATTTTATCCAATCCATCCTTATTCCAGCGCTCATAGGGCAGAAAATCAGAACTTTATAATCACTCTTAACCTGTATTCTGCCCTCGGAGTTACACACCGTTATTATTATTATTATTTAGTGTTCTGTCTGACGACAGGTCCGTATGAACAGGATCCTTCCATCCTTTTCTCGGACTGGGACCTGTTCATATACGTTCTTGGCAGATGATCCAGAAGTGGTTTGCCATTGCCTTCTTCTGTGTGTGAGTGGAGTAATTGTTGGGATGCCACGGAGAAACCGGGGAAGCCCCCGGAGTAAAACTCCGTGATGCCTAAACCACGGCCTTACCCAACACAAGTTATAAATTTGAGCACCACCGGGAATTGAACCCGAGACCCCAGGCTTACAAGGCTAGTGTTCTGACCGCTAGACCGCCACGGTTACACACCGTATAGAACAATAATATAAAACACAAAAAATAACTGTTAGTTGAATATTCAGCAGCCCTCATTTTTAATACGTACCAAATCCTCCTTGATATTTCCTATCCTGTTGTTTGCGTGTGGCAGAGTATTATTGTTCATTCGGAGAGATTATCCTCTGAACCGTCGGTTCACAGACGTAGACTAATTTCAACATTTCACATCTCCACTTTCACACATTAATCCTTTTATAACGCAGACAAGACACAATATTTTACGAGGTTTTCACAAAATTAGATTTACTGTGCAAACAGAAATTACCTCTCTACGTACGAGTAAGCCGAATATGGATTTCCACCGCGAATGACAAGCACTTCGAACTTCATAATGGTGTTTCGCAGTGGTGGGATTCAGTTATCTGTATTCCTGCTAATCTGGTGCGTATTTCGCGACGTATGACGCAGTACAGACATGGTTTCTCGATAATTCTGAGGGCAAACCATTAGCGTTCATTCTATTTCTCGTCTTTAAGAACTTACTCTAATTTAATGAGCTTTAAATTTTCTCACGGCGGCGAGTATGAAAATGTCTTTTGGGTTATTCCGCCGTGTAGTCTGGTGAAAGTTTGCCGACGTTTCAGAGATACCTGCTGCTACCATTAGGGTAACCATCGCCTTTATGATGAAGGCAGATGATACGGCGAAAGAACTCAGAAGACAAGTAGCCATATTTCTCGAATCAATTATTACATTTCTATAATGTCAAAGAGAACGCGAGCCTTAGTGATTTGTTACACAAACATGAACGGTAAAATATTGTCCACATTGGAAAGTATATTAAATGAAAATATTCATTTAAAGGAGGATTTTCCTGTCCTCGTGAACTTTGTGTTAAAACCACTAAATGGAAAATATTTAAAAATTGAAACGGAGATAAAATGCGAGAATTCTAAGGAATATTGCGTGCTCGAATACACATTATTTCCTGTTTGTATAGTTTTGTTCCGTCCTCTGTTTCAAAAATTATCTGAAAAGGTACATTTATTTCACAAAACCGAAGTATAAAGATTCTCTATTAAGAAAACATGTAGTTCGTTAATTCCAAAAAAAATTGTATGTCCTATTTTTATAACAAATTTATTGATATATTCCCCGATCAAGGAATGCCCCCTACTCGTAGTTACCACTTGAGCGTTCTGTCGTTAATCTTGCCACTGTTAATAAGTCCTCTTACAGAATGAGCGAGCATTGTGCATTAAATGACTTTCATGACTATTCTGGAACATGGATTACAGAAAGCCATTAACGTACTACTCCAAAATTAAGTAGGCAAGAAAAGATAGAGCAGTTGAAGGAAGATATGAAATATTTATTTACGTCACAGAAACTATGTATTGTCCATTTATTATTATTTAGTGTTCTGTCTGACGACAGGTCCATATGAACAGGATCCTTCCGTCCTTTTCTCGGACTGGGACCTGTTCATATACGTTCTTGGCAGATGATCCAGAAGTGGTTTGCCATTGCCTTCTTCTGTGTGTGAATGGAGTAATTGTTGGGATGCCACGGAGAAACCGGGGAAGCCCCCGGAGGAAAACTCCGTGTTGCCTAGACCACGGCCTTGCCCAACACAAGTTATAAATTCGGGCACCGCCGGGAATCGAACCCGAGACCCCAGGATTACAAGGCCAGCGTTCTAACCGCTAGACCACCTCATCTTATTATTATTTAGTGTTCTGTCTGACGACAGGTCCATATGAACAGGATCCTTCCATCCTTTTCTCGGACTGGGACCTGTTCATATACATTCTTGGCAGATGATCCAGAAGTAGTTTGCCATTGCCTTCTTCTGTGTGTGAATGGAGTAATTGTTGGGATGCCACGGAGAAACCGGGGAAGCCCCCGGAGGAAAACTCCGTGATGCCTAGACCACGGCCTTGCCCAACACAAGTTATAAATTCGGGCACCGCCGGGAATCGAACCCGAGACCCCAGGATTACAAGGCCAGCGTTCTAACCGCTAGACCATAAAATTCTCGCTTGTAATTTTAGTCATAAATTCTGCTCAAACGTTTCACGCCGTGTAGCAACTCAAAATAAAATTTTATAACCAACAACTATTAACATTGAGCAGTACAGTTGTACATAAATACTGTACCACATATAGAACCCAGCAGCTTACCTGAGTCAAACAAAAACCGACTCGAAACGTATAATATCCAGGTCCCTTGAGATCCCTTTACAGACAGGTATAAGGCACCCTGGTTTGAATTCCTTGTCGCAAGTTTCCCGCAGTCTGTGCTGATGCGCCTTGGGGACCGGACTGATGTCACCCGGGATTATAATAACAGTGACATGATCTCATTAACCCGGCTCGGTACTGAATCATGGTGACACGACAACTAGCATAGTTGAGGCTTGTATTCAGTTTTTGTAAGGGTTTCTTTGATGCACGGACAAAGAAAGTTAATAAAAAACATCGATTTCCTTCGAATATTCGGGTTTCTCACAGTTCAGAAGGGAGGAGAGAAAATACATAGTTACAAAGCAAAATATCAGCTCTGTTCGCTGTCCAGTGGGTGTTGTGCCCCCGATAATAATTTTAAAGTAACTTATGTAGTGGCTGAATCATTTTATCGATCATATGACACGAACAACTGAGAACAAATTGGTTCTTGTCCCAGATGGATACCACGTATTCAAAGAACCTGAAAGTTTTAGAGACAGCTTGTAAAAATTTATTTTAATTTTGAATTCATTCTCAAGTCTCATGCTTTAGTTCATCCTTGTACAACAAATGGTTTGTCTTCCTTCCTGTTCCATATAATTTTAACCACATTTATATCTGGTTAGGTTATAATTTAAAGGGACAGGAGCTATGCAGAAATTGAGTGGTACCATTGAGTCATCCTGAAATATTCCTCAACTTATTTTATTGAACCAGTTTCCGGTTTGTTTTCAACAGTAGATTCGTGCTCCATTTATCTATAAATAACTTGCAGAATTTAACAATGTTATTGATTACTCCTATTAGCTCTATTGACTTCTACATTCGGCTATGTGGAACAATATTAATTGCCTTTTGATAACCAATCCATTCCATGATTAAATTATTTATTCCCTTCCTGCAGTCCTTCAAAATTGCTTTTGATATCAACTGCTGATTCTTGCATTTTTTTCTCACAGAATTATGTCCGTTATTTTAATAACATTACTTTTCGTAACGTACTGGTAACTGATATACTGTTTAAAAGTGCCAAAATTTATCAAATAAAAATCACATTTACACAGTAATTAATAGCAGAATAAATACAGGAAATACGTATTGTTATTCACATCAAAATCCTTTGTCTTCATGTCTTATATATAAACACACATAGATTAAAGTATGTACACAGACCATAATTAAGAATTCGTTTTATTTGTATGGGTGTAAAACATTAGCTTCTAATTCAGTAATGGAAAAAAAAATCGAAGATTTTTGAAAACAAGTTTCAGAGGCAAGAATTTGGACTCTTAGTGTAATCAAATAACGGGACGATAAACAGAATCAAATATGAGGGGGATTTATAATTTATTAACTTCGTCAAATTGTGTTGGTGTGATAAAACAAAATATTATGAGGTGAGTGTGTCATATAGCGCGAATCAAAGTGTTGAGAAATTCACACAATATTTTAATTATAACACCTGAGCAGAAAACTACTTATAATACCTAGGCATACTTCGGAAGATAATATTAAAGTGTATCTTTTCGTTATACTATGTAAAGACGCTAGCCCCCATTGTACCCATTGGAAAATAGGTTACTTTTCCAATGAGCATTAGGTCACTTTGCTGAGCTATTCGTGTTTATTGAATGATTTACTCGATTTAAAACAGAGTGGATGTTTCGGATTGAAGAATCAGTATAGGCAGCTACCTTCTTGCAGAGAGGTGAATTTTGCAGTTAACGTTACCCTATCACAGCAGATAGGCCACCCGGAGTGAAATTCCTCCCTTCCGCCCCCCTGCCGTGCCGTGGCGGTGCACGATGGTTTCCCTATACCACCTGGGATCAAATTTTCCTCTGGCCGCTAGAAGATTTCCAAGGTCCATTTAACTAACAGCAGCTCGAACTACAATCTACATCCTCCTGATGTGAAATGCCTCCATACTTTTGTAATAACCTGCTGTATTCTTAATTTATCTACATTACTCCTCCCTAGAACATTACTGCTACTGAGTTACATTTAGAACACAGGGTGCAGGCATTAAGATGTGTACGAAACCCAGATGTTTGCCGTTCTTACAAGAGCCCAGCTACTGGTCCCTACCTTGGGTCTGATAAATCTAGCACGCATCATAGATTCCCTTTAGAAATATCCTCACTTAGGTGAAAAGATGATATTTTCTCGTACTGGTACTTACGGGTACCAAGTACTAGGCATGTTTGTTTCGTTCTATGACCTCTCAATAGACTGCAGTGATATCAGGCGGTTTCTGTTAGCGAAAAAAGAAATCAGAGGAACTTCATGGGTTCAAGAAAAATTCAAGAAAATTCAAGAAATGTCTGTTTTCTGTTTTAAGCATGTCACTTAGCAATTTTTATAAATGTTATGCACGAATTGTAGCGTTTGAAGTACTTAACTGCTATAAAACTGAACCTTTGTTCTCAAGAGGAGTAACCTAATTTTACAAAATATAATTCGTTGACACAAATTGAGAAGCTCAGATTGAAACGACTGTTAAACATGAATTAGCGTGGAGATTATTTCACAGAATTCTATCCCCACAAAATAATCACAATTACCGTTTTAAATTTTTGTGTTTTTACATTTTCAAACATTGTTCAGAAACACCATCTGCCTGTCTATCCGTCACGTTTTTAGGCACTTTAACGTATAAATTGTGATCATAAATTTGTTACAGACATAAATAACAGCAAGTTATTGCCTAAAATGTGAAAAGAAAATATTTAAAAATTATTCTAGGCCAAATACCAGAAATTCTTTTTCTGTTAAATTTATTTCTGGTCATTGTGGTATTCTTATTTATACACAAGGAAGAAATTTGAAAATCATTTATTATTTTAAACATTATTTTAGTGCAATATTTGCTGATGTTTTCTTAACTCAATATAAATGCAGTTGTCGTTTATTATAATGTTCCACTAACCCGTTATTCCAATTTTACAGCTGGTCAGTAATTATTGTAGGAAAACTACCCAAGCTTACTGACAATACGAAGAGAGAGGCTGAAGTGAGTAAAATATAATTTCAACTGCTTCATGGATTAATTTATCTAGCTGAGTATGTTACACAGATATATCCAGAAATCCTCACATAAGGAACAGCCATGTTGATTCTTGCGCACTTCTTAAATTAGACAAAAGAACTGCTCTAGCGAACACATTTAAAATAATGAAACAAGTATAACATAGGCACAGGAGTTCGTAATACAAGAATGTTCGAGCAAAAATGTGTATCGCTCAAATTTATATTGTACTTTTATAGAGACAATTAGTTTCCTCAAGTTTTATGAGTCCTGAAACCTTGTTTTGAGTAGCTTCCAGCTGTTACTTTACCCCAAACTATTATGCATTACATGATTCTGTTTATTAATTTATTTTCCCTCTGAATGTAATAATTCATTTCTGAGGTTTCCATTATCTTAAAATATAATCATTAAATAATATACGAAATTGTTCCAGATCATTAAGATAAATTACTCTTATTTTTAAACATGAAATTTTAACATTTCTACTTCGCCAATTTTTTCACTTACCCATGTTCATCTGTAATCCGTATTTAAAAGCGCAAACTGTGTCGGAATCGAGCAATTTTAAAATATTTTCGCATAATTATCTTACGAACGTATGTGTCACCAGATTTCGTGGTTATTGAATAAAGTTGCTCGTGGTTCTATTTACATTCCTCTTAAGTAGTAGAGTCTTTTAAGACACTTCGCTAAAAATTTTTTACTTACGTACATTCATAATCACCAATTTACCTTCTGTTAGATCTAACTCTCGTACGAAAAATAATCCACTTTACTGATAATACAGACATAATTCCAATCAGATGGTTGTATCTATTAAACTCCTGGCCTTCCCATCTCAACCCATTATGTCGTTGGTTTTAATTATTACTAAGGACATAGATATATGTGCTTTGCTCAATTTAATTAAAGCTTTTCATCCTAAAACCTGTTACTAATTTTCAACCGTCGAGAGTGTCTCCACCATGAGAAACACTGAGACGCCATTCTATACGAAAATGGCTGGGTTGTTGCGCCATATAGTCGCCCTGATAATAAAAGTACCAAGCAAACCCCTCATCCCCCCATGAAAAAGTCAGTAAACATCTACCAGACCACACAGTACAACCCAGAAGACAGACATCTTCTTACATGTCACCTGAAATATCAGCCATTCTTCATGGTCAGAGCAAGTCAGTTCAGCTGCTAATAATTACGATAATTATACCAATATGACTGTAGGAAAGAAATACAAAGATAACTGATCATATATATACGAGGTGCGATCGGAAAGTTTCAAGACTGCGCCTATAAAAACCCGTACACTTATCTCAGGTATTAAATTCATCCATCACCCTCGAAGTAGTTCCCCTGGCAGTGAACACAACGATCCCAGCGACGCTGCCAAGCCTGGAAGCATCCCTGGAAATCTTTCTTTGTCAGCCTGTCAAGCACCATCTGCGATTCTGCCTGAATCTCTTCTATCGTCTCAAATCTCCTTCCCTTTAGCTGAATTTTCATATATACCTACATAAGAGTCAATCATTTTATAGAATAATGCTGTGTTGACTTACGGGTGCATTTTCAAGTACGAGATTTAACCACCTAACTCTTCTTAATAAAAGTGAAACTTATTAACACGATTACTAGATGAAATAGATTTTGATCTTAAAATGAAGAAGTTTGTCAGAGATCAGCATTTTCCTTCTTCTGAATCTGAAGACAAAACGTTTAACATTACCCTGCAACGTCACTTCTACTCGTCTTCAAACCTGGAACCAGGTAGATCCGTCTCACTCCGCATTCCTATCGTCAGCCTTCAGCTACCTGAACCGTACCCCGTAAATTACCTCTGTCCACTCACGTGTTAATTCACCTTTGCCACCCCCATCGCTTTGTGTCATGTTGAATGAAAGCTGACCTCGCCCTCGCTTTGGCTTCCTCTCCATCTCACTTCAACATATTACAACTAAAAGACCGACCCCTTGATCCACGATAATGCTCCAAAAATTAGGTTTGATTTGGAATTAAACTGGGTTACATTCAGACCAGAAAGGCAACTTGGCGTTCACCGTCACAGGGGGGAATTGTTTTGATTGATGGCAACGCTTTAGGAAGCTTTGTATTGGTCTGTTTTCTGTGTTCTGTGAGCGGTAGCCTGTTTTGGGACTGACAAATAACACGTTTTGGGAGTAGCGTTTCCATGAAACTGCTAATACGGTACTGGGAATTCATAATCAGTTACGTTGTGTAATCAGTACTAAAACTGATACACATAGTCAACATTCATATGAAAATCACGTTTAATATTAAACGAAGTTTACAAGTTCATCGTAAAAATCTTGCTTTAAGTACCACGCTGTAATAGGTATATATCGCCAATATTAAGAATTCTCTGTGTTGAAATATGTTCTAAAATAACTATCTTAATTTTAAATTTTAAATTGTGATTAGACGGACAAGATTAATTAATTAAATATATATTTTCACAATATGACGCAACTCTATCATCTTAAGCCAATATTTTAAAAGTTTAGCCTGGTTCCAGATATTGAATAATTAATTTTTGTCTCTTTAAAAAAATTTATTTATTTATTTAAGCATATTGCCAACAGGGGAGATTATAAAATTTTCTCCGAGGATAGGATTTTGAACTGGACAGTATACGGGAGGAAGTGGTCGTAGCCTACTATAAGGCAGGTCCTAATATCCCGGAACTTGCATGGAGGGACCTACGAAAGACACAGAAAGCCTCAGTCAGGATGGCCATATTCCGGGCCAAGATTTGGAACCGATAAAGACATAATGAACAGCGTATGCTACTGGTTTGATTGATTGGCCGCAGGAAGTAATTAATAACTGTGCCCTACTCCCGAACACGTCATTATAAAAAATAATAAATTGTAATCCATCTATTAATAACATTCTCAAACGGGCCATATCATTGGTTTAAATTAATAGTCAAACTAACGCTCAGTACTGAAAACATACACGAATAAATCTTCCTCTGTAATCCTTTATGGCTTTGCACCCTTTAAACTGAACAGAATGCTGCATTTCGAGTTGGCCTTCGTAATCCGAACGGCACAAATCGTTAAATAAAGTTTTATTTTATATATTTACTCTTGATTCCCTATAATCACTCTTTACCAAGGCACAAAGAATATTACAACAATAAACTTATATTTCTGAAATTGCTTTTAAAAAATATGGTTTTACCGCTAGATTGGATATTTGGTGTAACAATTCTGTTATTGTAAATTTTCACATATATTCCAACATAAGCTACTCTGCTGCTCAGGGTTGTTCTCTATAACATTAACACCTCACCCCTACCCCTTCTCTTCGAACATCTACAGTATCAGATATACCAAAATGTCCTTACATGAATATTAAACTATCCAAAATATCTTCAGCATTTTGTGTTTCCTTAACGTCTAAAGCTTTATTTCTCACCAATTAGAAATGTTACTCACTGTAATTTTAAATGTAAGTAGACTTAAATTTCTTTTCTAAAATTAACATTTTATATTTCTGTTGTTGTATTGTTACTTTTAATTTCAAACAACGTAGTTTTTTCAAATAACTATTTTTGCGTTATTATTTTTATTATTATTTTATTATATTACTATTTCTCAAAATTCTTATGGTTGTAATTATAGTTTTGTTCGTCAGTTTTCTTTGTGTAGTAAATCATTTAATTTTAAATTTTATTTAAATTAATATCATTCGTCCTTACTGGCTCTGGGACCTATCCAACGGACACCAAAAGACTCTTCCCATTGGTACAGATGCCGGAAGGTACCAAAATGCTTGGAACTTTGTCTTAAAAATCCTCCCACCCCGCGGGATCTATCAATATTGAAGCGTATGGGCTATTGTTATTTCATTGCTGGACTGCATTAAAATGTCTCACATCACAAATTTTACAAAGTCGTCGTCATATTGGTATAGTTTAAATTAAATGCATTTAAATATCATGACCTGAGGTTCATGAGAATCCGTCTCTTCGTCGAATAAAATCACGCAAAGACAGGAACAAACATACGTTATTTTCCTACACAGCAGAAGTTCTTGAACATATAGAGCATGCTATCCTCCAAGTAATTAAATATTTACAGATTAGCAGGAATTAGTGGGTCTGTGCGCTATTTAAGCTATTGTAATTTCTCACAACCATTAACTCTAGCGAATCGCATTGTCTCCATGTTTGTAATTCCTGAAGAAAAAAAATTAGAAACCTTACAGGCATAATTATGTTTTAGTTCAGTATTAATTACACATAAATCACCATAACCTTGGTTGGCACATTAATAATCGCTAAATACATATTTCGAACAGCCGCCATGTTATTTAATTTTTACAAAAATTATCTTAATAGAAGACAAAGGTTTTGAAGATTTATTAACACGGAATTTTAGTCACATATACTTAGTGCTTTATACGTTCTTCAGCCTAAAACTCCTTGCATTTTCTCATCGAAGAAGATGGTGCAAGGTGGCTGGAGATATGAGTCCATAACGATTAATTAAATATTCAGTGACTGATAAATCTCTTCTTTATTCCTAATAGAAAACTCAAATTAAGGGATTAGAAAAAGGTTGTTTAGGTCATATGGGCATAAATCAAATGAAAGAATAGAAAATTATAAAATAATAAGCTTCATTATTTGTAATTTTAATTATATTTAATTAGGTTATGTTAAATCAAGGAAGACTAAATGAGCTATATTGGAATGGTGATGAAGTTCATTTACAAGGTAGTATATTTGCGTCATATTGTGAATTAAGTTAATATTTTAATATTTTCCGTCAAATCACAATTTTTAATAAGATAATAAAATATATAATATTTAAAATATCATTTCAGGTTCCGCATCGAATGATCGATTTACAAATTGGAACGTCTCTTACGACATGTTTCGGTTATATTTAACCGTCCTCAGGTATAAATTAGATTGGTAAATTTAAAACTCGAAATACAATCCTTTTACAATGTTATGCAGTTTATTGAAATGTTCTTATCAGATTACTCTTATAAATTAGAACGAAGGTTATTGTTTTTTATGTGGCGTGGTTCATCTGATGTTCAATATTAGTCTGTAATGCAATGATTTAAAGAAAAATATTAATAAATATGGAGTATACAGTTTTAATCACAGAATCTGGTGGGAAGAAACTAATTGATAGACATAGTTGGGGGATAATATTATAATAGATCTTACAGGAATAGGGGGCGCACGGAGGGTGCTTGAGAACACGGTTCCATAAAGCCAGAATGTGATTATTAACTTAATTAAATAGGACTTACTTCTTACTGTTAACAGTTCAGTGGCTTTTATACGTGATTTACATTTTTTCTTACATTTACTCTTATCATAATATGACTAGACGCCAATTTCTGTCTTAAAACTAGTACCCCTGATTTATAGGATACGTTTATAAAATTATTTGTAAATTCCTTTCGTGACAGAAAACCATGGAAATATTTATGAAAATATTTCACTGCCGATGCCACATGGTATGTACATTTCTGCGTGCTTACGAACCGCTGGATAACTCACGGATATTTTAATTGATTTAGCTCGTTATATCTGGCTAAAATGGTGAACGCGCATCGCCTGATTGATCCTGAGGCGATTAGTTCTAATGGACGAGTAATTACTGGCTGAAGATTAACATGCTCCCATACGTAATTAGCTCCGACGGGTTTTTGGCACCAGATGATGATTACCACCACAGGAGTAAATATACACAGTTTGTTGTCGTGATTTCAGTATTGACTGCTCTAAGGTTCTATAATCAATGCGTATAACATCCCGTGCTTACACACCGGTCCCTCAAAACTCCCCGCTGCGCCCAAAATACACTGACAGAGTAACTAGAGGCGATGGTGAACGCTGATGATTAAAGCAGGATTGTGATTGGTGGACATCGCTTTTGCCACAGAACTGGGTGAAACTTTGCAAAAAGCACAGCCAGGAAGACCAACACTGACAAACTGAAATTAGACAGGATTATGTCTACATAAATTTCTGCCTCTGTTTTTATCCGATTCAAAAATTACTCGCAATTATAATTTTATTAAAATTTTATTTATTTGTATGACCCGGTGTAGCTCAGTGAGTATACGGGCTGGACGACCGGGGTTCGATCCCCGACGGGGGCAGAGGATTTTTCCTCTAGCCTCTGGGGCCCACCCAGCCTCCTCTACAATGGGTACCGGGGTCCTTTCCCGGGGGTAAAGCCGGCCGGGGCGTGATGCTGACCACTCACCCCCATCTAGTGCCGAGGTCAAGAATGAGTGTGAGCTATACCATCTCTCCCCCCAAGCGCCTACATGGCGTATAGTGGGACAGATTTATTTTAATTTTAATTTATTTGAAGTAAACAGTTTTCTGAATATTATCCATCGTCCAATAAATAAAATCCACGACGTTTCGGAGATGGGACTCTATCTCCGCCTTCTGGTAGACCTACGCAGTTAGGCCCAATTGATAGAGATAATCCCTGTCTCCGGACCAACTGAGTACATCTACCTGAGGATGAAGATAGTCACATCTCCGAAACGTCGTAAATTTTATTGATTTTATTTATTTGACGATGGATAATATAAAGAAAACTGTTTACTTCAACAACGCAAAAGTCACAAAAGTTTTAGAATTTAATTTATTCCTTTATAACTTTCACAGTTTTTTCACTTTTTTATATTGTCTTCCTGCTTCTCGTTAAATTTAGTCTTGCGCTCAACAAGTTCTCCCGTCAAAATACAAAAATCTTCTCTTCCGTGGTATCCGCATATCGACAATCTCTCTAAGCCTACTTCAAGGGTCGAAACAGATTATAATCAGAAGGTGCGAGGTCTGGACTTTACGGTGAGAGGTCGAGGGCTTCAAATTTCAGTTTCTGATTGGTTTCCCTGGTATAGACAACAGAATGAGAGGGCAGGACACCATTCGACAATCTTCCTCCTTGCTTTTTTTTTTCGCGAATATGTGGCTTCAGTTCGTTTCGCAGTATGTCACAATATCCTAAACGTGTTACTGCGGTTTCCCTCTCTTGATAACCTCTCGAAGCCTTGCAACCTCTGGGACCTCCACTGATTTCATTTTAGATAGGCTCGCCTGTAATATATCTCAGGGGTACTGTAATCAAAACATCGTATTCACGCACAAATAATTTAGAATAAATCAAAAGCATTTTAAATCATTCGTATAATAATTTGAATTGAAATCTTTAAGTGTCTTCAGATTAGAATTTAGCAACAGTTTAAAGGCCAGTGTCCACATTCACCACATCAACTTTCGTGCCACCGAATTGTACAGAAGACGGCGACAATTTATCGAAAATTATTGACATTGGATTTCAGCTATGGGACAGGAAGAGCCATAGGTCATAATGTCATATTATATAATGAGGAGGCCTAATTTTCGATATGTTCAATGTTAGTAATAAGAGAGATTTTGACTGTTGTAGGATTTGAGCTTGTGAGATGAATGAATTTTCTAATATTTTTCATAATTTCACGAGCTTGTACATGCGTGTTTGTATTAATACCGGCAAGTTCTCGGTGTAATGATAATTAACATGGAAAGTATTAAAAAAGAATGACAATGATTTTCTTATCGGGATTTCTTGATGATTGTAGAACATTTCCGATTGTTTGGTTAGTAAATTTAAGCATTGGAAAATATCAATTTAAAGGTAAGGGATACGTAATTCTAGTCAGATAATTAAAAAAATAGTGGTGATAAACAAATTCTAGCTAAGCATACTGAATCACTTCCTCAAAATAAATTAAATGTGTTTAAAAATTACTTTACGTAAACTTTTTGAGATTTGTTTAGCGAATGAATATTACACAAGCGGCTGATATAGTGAGTAGGGTAGCCAAATTTGTGCAATAACCTGTTTGAGCATGCGGGCTGGTTTCGAGTATGGGCACCTATTTTATATTTTATTGTTCTATTTTTAAGACGCCTCATCATTATCAAAGATTAGAGACAAACGAAATTTTAATCTGCCTACGGAAAGTAAATTCTCTGCACACGAAACGTATATTGTAATACATTTTATTAAAATTTATTAAAGGAAAAATGTAAAAGCACTACATTCCTCTGGAAACTTTTGAACACAGTTAAAATACCACATGACATAACTTCTCATGAGGTAATTGATATTCACACTTTATTATTTACAGGAGATAGGGTTTTACAATGTCTTGGAAATATAACTTTGATGCTGGAAATAAATCTCCGGGTAAGGTTTCTAGTTACTCGTCTTCTGATTGGTCGATCAGCCATTGTCTACAACAGTCCGCACCCGAATGATATTTTAAGTCTATCAGACTGTCGATTTCTACTCCCTTCCTTCTACATCAAGTTCAAATACAATTGAACTTTAGGCGTTCCCCCTCTCCATTCACTTCGGTACGCAATACTAAAGCAGGTGGCGAGAGGCGCTTAATTTATTCAAGAAATGTAATCTGGATTTATCTGGCTCAGGATAGGAACGAGTGGTTGACTGTCGTGAACATGGCAATGATCCTTCGGGTTCCATGAATAATCCGAGAAAGGATTCAGCTCCACGAAGTAAGGTAATTCAGTTAGAAATAAGCCGACAAATTTTTAGGGCAAGAACTCAATGGTTTTAACACATATTCAGCTCACTGCTAAACCTGTTTTGTCTACTTCTAAAACCAGTTACTCTGACAACTATTTAAATATTAGAATCCCATGTTCTGCATGGTTTTCCCACGAAACTTGCAAACTCTCCCTTCTTACCCCTACGCGGCGCGCGTCGAGATGCACGGGCATTGAACAGTAACTTTTGTTAGTGACAGCTTTCACTCGGGATGCCGTCTTTTAACTTAAATGTTAACTAATTGACTAACTCCATGAAACTCAGCCTTTAATTGGAATCTAATAGAAAGCTGAGCTAGCCAAGAAATTGCCCGCCTTTCATACAAACTAGACTGTTATAGGATTTGAGACTTTCGCGGCGAGTACAATCAATAAAATATTCTCGGGCAATCAGCCGCGTTAACTGGTTACCGTAGTAAACCGACGTTTCGGGACCCTGATGATGGGAACAGAGTTGGTTCCCGAAACGTCTGTTCATTTCAGTGTCCACAGAAATGCGGCAACAATCTCTGTCCAAGATTAATTTAATTATTTAATTAAGAACCATTTTATTATCATTCTCCCATCTATACCTATGTCCTCCGAGTGGTCTGTTCCCTGCATGCTTAACAACCAACTGCGTTTCTAAACTCCCAAATGGGCAGTGCATATTCCGTTCATTTCAGCTTTATTAATCTGATCGTCTTAATAATTTTAGGTGAAGAGGGCAAACTATGGAGTTCTTTATTATGCTAGAAAGAAATTATTACATAATACTTATATGAATATTAGATACTAACAAGTATTTATTTTTGTGTAGGGTTTGAGTGAACCAGTTTTGCTGAACAGTGAAATTAATTATAGTCTCGAAAAATCTCCATTCGATTTTCGGCAAGGATCGAATTTTTATTTTTAGAATGTTACGATTTCCACTGACAGCCATCAATACATAAACTGGATAAGGATGACGAGTGGTTCAATGATTTGTCGCGTAATGTTCTGTGACTTCAGCGTTTGGAGGTCGATTACAGTCGAACTCGCAAGAGAATAAAACAGCTTGCCTGATATTGAATGACGCAACTACAATCACGAGATATTCAGTATTACGGAACACCTATCTCCGACAAGTTTGTCTAATTTTTGGGTAGTGCCGAGGTTACAAATGCGTGGAGTTTTACCCTCACGTACGTATTCGTGTATGTGGTCCGAAGCTGAGACGAGGGGGCGGTTTTATTATGGGGTGTAAATATTGGAGAACTTCAAAATATCGTCCACCCAGAGGTAAAGTTGTGAATTTGCAAAAAGTGACAATTTTCATAAAAGGCAAAATTATTTTCTTTGTAGAATGAAAGATAATTCTTTCTTTACAGTTTCCGCGTAATCAGCGAGAAGTACATTCTACAGCCGGTTAAGCAAAAATTACTTTAAAACAACCGTTTATGTTGACGGTATCTTATATTAAACCCTTACTAACATGTAGTAGCTTTCCATGTTTATATGAGAA
The DNA here is from genome assembly GCF_977971745.1 of Zootermopsis nevadensis. Classification (NCBI taxonomy): domain Eukaryota; kingdom Metazoa; phylum Arthropoda; class Insecta; order Blattodea; family Termopsidae; genus Zootermopsis; species Zootermopsis nevadensis. Next base: position 3,246,834 of record NW_028259153.1, on the reverse strand, counting down.
CCGATTTTTATTTTATTTTTATTTGTAGTGTTCTGTCTGACGACAGGTCCATATGAACAGGATCCTTCCATCCTTTTCTCGGACTGGGACCTGTTGATATACGTTCTTGGCAGATGATCCAGAAGTGGTTTGCCATTGCCTTCTTCTGTGTGTGAATGGAGTAATTGTTGGGATGCCACGGAGGAAAACTCTGTGTTGCCTAGACCACGGCCTTGCCCAACACAGGTTATAAATTCGGGCACCGCCGGGAATCGAACCCGAGACCTCAGGATTACAAGGCCAGCGTTCTAACCGCTAGACCACCTCATCTTATTATTATTTAGTGTTCTGTCTGAGGACAGGTCCATATGAACAGGATCCTTCCATCCTTCTCTCGGACTGGGACCTGTTGATATACGTTCTTGGCAGATGATCCAGAAGTGGTTTGCCATTGCCTTCTTCTGTGTGTGAATGGAGTAATTGTTGGGATGCCACGGAGGAAAACTCCGTGTTGCCTAGACCACGGCCTTGCCCAACACAAGTTATAAATTCGGGCACCGCCGGGAATCGAACCCGAGACCCCAGGATTACAAGGCCAGTGTTCTGACCGCTAGACTGTCAAAAATATAAGTGTTCATGAGGCCAAATGTTCGACCAGAAATTTAACTAACAACGTTCTTCAATTTTTCCTTTAAAAAGAGTCTAATTGGTTCCCTGGTGAAAGATGGCGTAGTTTGTATTTTATGTGCAGACTGTACAATTAATCGACCTTGTTCACACTCACGACATATTGGGCCCTCAATCGATCTACAGCAGTAACACATGTCGTGTCGATTGTAATTGCAAATGATGGTTTAAGCATTTGGTGACCTATCTTGAATAAACCAGACTCATCACGCCTACTGCTTCTGCATTGCATACCGAAGTGATTTTGAGTGGGAATTGGTTGAGTTTCAATTGCATTTGAACGCCGAGGACGTGGAAGAGAGGGGTTGTAAATCGACAGTCTGATGGGCGTACAATTTCATTCTGGCGCAAACTGTTGTGGACGGTGGGTGATTGATCAATCAGTGCGTCACGAGACGAGTAACGCAGAACCTTACGCGGAGATTTATTTTCAGCCACAAAGCTATGTTTCGAAGGCATTTTATTCTGCTATCATCAGTAATGACGTAAGATCTGAGGTTATCACGGCGAAATGAATATCGATCTCTCCTGATTTGTTACACCATGTAATATTTTGTCTGTGTACAAACGTTCTACGGGAACATTCTGCCTTCATCAACAGGATTAAAGATATATGGAGGCAATAAGTTCGTATGAAATGTTCGCATATTTTTTATGAATAGTAATTAAGTAACTGTCCAGTATAATAATCTAATAATTGATTTTTTATATCCTATTTTACTTGTAGGCCTATAATTAATGAAATGGCGGCATGATTATTGTTTTACGTACTTTGTGTTATTTATTTAGTGTTCTGTCTGACGACAGGTCCATATGAACAGGATCCTTCCATCCTTTTGTCGGACTGGGACCTGTTCATATACGTTCTTGGCAGATGATCCAGAAGTGATTTGCCATTGCCTTCTTCTGTGTGTGAATGGAGTAATTGTTGGGATGCCACGGATAAACCGGGGAAGCCCCCGGAGGAAAACTCCGTGTTGCCTAGACCACGGCGATGCCCAACACAAGTTATAAATTCGGGCACCGCCGGGAATCGAACCCGAGACCCCAGGATTACAAGGCCAGCGTTCTAACCGCTAGACCACCTCATCTTATTATTATTTAGTGTTCTGTCTGACGACAGGTCCATATGAACAGGATCCTTCCATCCTTTTCTCGGACTGGGACCTGTTCATATACGTTCTTGGCAGATGATCCAGAAGTGGTTTGCCATTGCCTTCTTCTGTGTGTGAATGGAGTAATTGTTGGGATGCCACGGAGGAAAATTCCGTGTTGCCTAGACCACGGCCTTGCCCAACACAAGTTATAAATTCTGGCACCGCCGGTAATCGAACTGAAAAGGTTTGAAACTCTTTCATGTTTTTGTCAGAGTTCCTCTGACATCTTCGGCTCTTTGTGTTATATTAAGACAGCAGCTTCGGTTTTCGTTCGTTCTGCCCAGATGTTATAGTCATTTCTTCTGATAGTCTTTTTACTGTCGCCATATTGATATTCGCTAGTCTCATTTATTCTGTAATATGTTCACTACGTTTATGACTCGGGAGGAAATACTTTTCTGTCATTTTCATTCTTCTATCTTGTTATTATGTTAACGCTCAGCATTCGGATCTAAATAAAGGCACAGATATGGTGATTAGTGAGGCTTTATTTACCATATCTTAATTTGCACGTTTAATTCCACAGAACTATTCAAATCTAAAAAAAAAAATTATTTCTAACAAGCGGTGTGCAGAATATAGACCTAATATCGCCTAAATTTCGTCTTAGTAAACGAGTTCAAATTATTGTTATCGTCACTAGTAAGCAGTTTAAATTTTATTTGAAGAAATTTCTAAAATATTTCTTTACCTTGCAACTGTGTTTTATGAAATAAAATTATACGCGCTGTGCTCTCTAGATCAGAACTCAAGACGATAAGTGTCAGGCTAGGTACTAGTATGATAAGTTGGCGACACTAAGTTTATTATTGAACTATGTATCATAGCCTATTATAGTCTTATTAACCTTAGTTTGTGAGCAATAACACATTTCATAGAGCACTGCATTTTCGTCACCCTATTACGTATCTTAGGTTAAGTTGACGATTTAACAATAATCATATTTAAATAAATCCGCCGGTTCATATCAGATTCAGGCCCTGTGCTACCACGTTTCGCACTGAAACTAGTCTTCATCTGGTTGCAAATATATCACAGTTACCTTTACGTCTCTTTTGCATTTAAACCTGTCTTAAAATTTAACTTTTTCCTTAACTTACTTATTTTTTCCAGTGAATACTTTACTGAAGAGCTTAATTCTTCCTTATCTGGTCGTTTTGCCATCGTGCGCTTACCCAGTCACGTATGATCTAAATCAATAAATGAAATTAATATATTCATTATGTTCCATACAATTTATTTGTTAGATGCGAATAGTGGAAATTAAGCTTTTCATATTGAATGTGATATTAAAGTGAATTCATGAAGGTTTGCGTGATATCTCTTTCATCAAAACATAAAATTGCATCCGCATTAACAAATAGCTCCTTACTTTGAATGTAGTATTTGAACACAGTACATCTATCGTAACCTGGTTTCAAATTTTGCCAAATATTTCTACTAATAAATTAAACTTTCAAATGTTACCTCGCACGCCAACATTTGAAACAACACCACTTTACCATCTTACCCAATTTCCACATGTATTCATTTCTAAATGTATTCTGTCGTACTAAGCAGAGAGAGATCTTGTATAAATACGAGGTGCGATCGGAAAGTTTCAAGACTGCGCGTATAAAAACCCGTACACTTATCTCAGGTATTAAATTCATCCATCACCCTCGAAGTAGTTCCCCTGGGAGTGAACACAATGATCCCAGCGCCGCTGCCAAGCCTGGAAGCATCCCTGGAAATCTTTCTTTGTCAGCCTGTCAAGCCTTCCAGGCTTGGCAGCGGCGCTGGGATCGTTGTGTTCACTCCCAGGGGAACTACTTCGAGGGTGATGGATGAATTTAATACCTGAGATAAGTGTACGGGTTTTTATACGCGCAGTCTGGAAACCTTCCGATCGCACCTCGTATATGCTTGGAGTGAAAGGTTCCATTCTTCTACAGAAACCGGCGATTATGATCGACACTTTCCGTGGTATTCCTCAGTTAAATACTAGGTCAGTACCAGTAGGCCAAGTCAGTTTACAATTCTTCTTTCAGTAATCTATATTTTACAAAGTCTAATTAAATAACTCAAGCATTAATCATTATAATTTCTCCCACTTGAACATATTCTTCGCCAACAACATCCAAATCTTATCTTATCTTCTCTTCTCCTTTCAGTATGACAAAACTTTTTAAGTAGACAAAATATATGATTAGTGGAAAGATACAAAGGAGATCGGACTGGTGTTTGTGATACAAGTTCTGAGCGGTAATCAACTACGTCATGTTTTGAGGTAAAAAAGTAGATCGATCAGCGTATCCGGGACAACCTAACATCAATCACTGATGAAAGTACACGTGGAATAAGCACCAGTCGTGGGAAGGAGAGATACAAAATTGGCTAATGGATCAGCAGAAAGCGTGGATTCAGGAGAGATCGAGCACTTTTACCAACTGTGCTGAAAATCATGTCCATAGAGTAAAATATAAACATTTAAATACTGTGCGATCTTTCGTCAAAACAAAACTTTTCTGTAATTTATTACGTGTTTTTTTTTTTTAAATTTAATATATATTAGTTTCATTCTATCGTGTGACAAAGTTAAAATATCTGGGAACAACAATAACAAATCAAAATGATATCCACGACGAGATTAGGAGGAGAATAAATTCTGGAAATGCTTGCTACCTAAAAATTAAAATATACAAAACAATAATTTTGCCTGTTATTTTGTATGGGTGCGAAACACGGTCTCTCATTCTGAGGGTGGAACATAGATTGCAGGTGTTGAGGAGGATATTTTGGCCTAGGAGAGAAGACGATGGGGCGTGGAGAAAACTGCATAATGACGAACTTAAAAATCTGTACACCTCCCCCAGTATTGTCAGGGTGATTAAGTCGAGAAGAATGAGATGGGCTTTGCATGTAGCGCGCATGGATGGGACAAGAGGTGTGCACCGGGTACTGGTTGGGAAGCCTGAGGGGAAGAGACCTCTGGAGAGACCTAGATGTAGATGGGAGGATAATGTCAGGCGGGATCTATGGGAGATAGGAGTTGAAGGAGACTGGATTTTGTTGGCCCAGGACAGGGTCCGGTGGAGGGCTTTGGTTAGTTCGGTGATGAACCTTCGGGTTTCTTAAGCCATCTCAGTTGGTTGGGTCCACTATTTGGAAAGCCTGAGGGGAAGAGACCCCTGGGGAGACCTAGACGTAGATGGGAGGATAATTTCAGACGGGATCTATGGGAGATAGGAGTTGAAGGAGACTGGATTTTGTTGGCCCAGGACAGGGTCCGGTGGAGGGCTTTAGTTAGTTCGGTGATGAACCTTCGGGTTCCGTAAGCCATCTGGTTGGTTGGGTCCACTATTTGAGAAGCCTGAGGGGAAGAGACCTCTGGAGAGACCTAGATGTAGATGGGAGGATAATGTCAGGCGGGATCTATGGGAGATGGAAGTTGAAGGAGACTGGATTTTGTTGGTCCAGGACAGGGTCCGATGGAGGGCTTTGGTTAGTTCGGTGATGAACCCCCGGCTTCCCTAAGCAGCTAGCTAGTTAGTTAGTTAATTGTGTCGGACATGTAGTTTATTCATTTAATTTTACTGAGAACGGAACTATGAATAATGTTTGTACTGCCCGAAACATCTCGTCGTATCACATCTCATCTTGCACCCGGGATACAGGTTTTGCTTGCGTCACGCCAGGGCGTCATCCTACCACGCACATGCATCGCGTTTATTGAAAACCCCACCCCACCACCTGCACGACCCCAAAGCCATTTCCTATATATTTTTATATTGCATTTTCATGCAGTATTTTTCTTGCTGTCTCTATCAGCACCGTCTAATAAAAACTCGAAGCCATTGTGGAGAAATGCTCGTCTTCATGATGGTTTCTATCTATACATTAGGCTTCTGCGTTTTTGTTACCAGTAAAATGTATGTGTAAAATATCATATAATCGCGTATTAAGGGAAACTCAGGGTTTGTTAAAAAAAAGTACTGACCACACATTTTGTATTTTGTGTAGGCCAGCAAAAGTCAGTACTTCTTAATATGAGATTGGGCTTCTGAAATAAAATGTATAGAACTGAGAACAGATTTCAGATTCACACGACATAGAGAATAAACGAATATTTTCTAGGTTGTTCCGACATTTAGTCTGACAGAAGTTAATGGAAGTTTCAGATATGCTTGCTGCCTTCATCAGGGCTCCCTGATAATTAAGTCATCAAGTACATCCGAAACGTCGGTAAAATTATGTCAGACTCCACGGCGCCCCATTTCATAAAACAACCATCTTCAAATGTATGGACCACTCTGTCGACTTTCCTACCTATATGATAATTGATATCAATATTGACTTTGTATTTTTTACGTATAGTTTTAAGTGTCATGACCGGATGCCATCAAATACGAATTTGAAAATATGTTTAACATAATGCTGAAGAGATCTAGTTTTATTAGTGATAGATCTACTCTTGCACTTATATACGATATTTGACCAATCCTAAATATCAAAATTTTAAGGCTGTTTTAGTGATTTTTATAACTTTATTTTTCATTAACTATAAAAATTTCATAAAGTTTCAGGAGATTTTTTTACGATTTTTAGACCTACATATTTTGTCTAAAAAACCTGTTTCAAAGGGGATTAGATGATCGAGACACGGGGAGATGGGAAATAATGACAAAATTTTGGTCGCAAAGCCTGAAGCTAAGAGACCATTCGGTAAATAATACATTTTAGTATCAATATGGATCTTAGAGAAATAGGATTTGGTGTCTATATTAATTTCATGTGGCTCCAGATATGGAATAATCGCGGTCTTTTATTAATGATTACGTCAACTAAAAGCCGGGTTCTATATTATGCGAAGAATTTCTCGATCAGCTGAAATTCTCGAAACGGGTTCAGCACCAATGTTCTAGAAATTTTGTGGAACGCATTCACTTGGAAAAGTAATATCCAGCTATATCTTAAAGACTAAGATTCTATTAATGTATACTGGATTGTATCGCCTGAATCAGCTGTATTCACCCTTGAGATTCTAATTCCCGAAGATAGTTTAGTCAGTTGACTGTGTGCATAGATGTTTACCCTCTATAAATTATTATGCCTTGAAGTCTTTAACTTAAATATTTCAATATACTCGCTATTCGACTTAATTCTTCTGTGTATCACGCGCACTAATTACCGTCAATTCTGCATTAGATCTTTTGTAAACTATTTACATGTCTTATTTTTAAATGTCACACATTTTTAAAGTGTTTGCCCACGATAATTTGTGTTTAGGAGTGATTTGCTTTGACAGGTAGACCAGCGTTTCTGACAATACGACGTAATGTCCACAGTCCTTGAAAGCAAATATTGGAATAGGAAATTTCTATGAAACTACTTCGACGCGTCTGTATTAGGTAAGTGTCGTGGTACTTTATATCTTCATCAGAGAGTCTACTTTCAACTAACATTCATAAGCTTTTTGGACATTATGACCTAAGCAATGAGTATTATTCATCATTCCAGAATCTTGGATGTAATTAAACTTCGTATTGCGTCAGGAAGGAACGCCTCAAAGCTTGCACCGAAATAGTTTCAGTATAACGGTACCAGACACGTAAAACAAAATTAAGTGTGAAAAGTTCTGGTCATTAGTAAGATTTTGGGTTTCAAAGATGCATGTTATCTCCTTCAGCAGGGCGATAGCCATGTTAATGGGGGCCTCTGAAACGTCGAGAAACCGCGTAACAACCCAGAAGACAGCAATATTCAGTTCTAATGCTTGTAAATAGAACTCGCCAATAGTGTTTTTTTTTGTGGTGGTGATGATGTTGATGATAGTTTCCGACCTCATTATTTAATCTACAATGTTGGGAAGACTGTTATATATTTTGTAATGAACAGAAACCAGTCATTTCATATTCATGCCGTTCTTTAACTTTTGAAGGTAATCAAGATGGAATCACACATTCTTCGTTTTTTTAAGGTCTGTAGTCTAATGAGCAGTAATTTAATTAATGAATGTTATATATTAAATCTTGTCCGTCTAATCACAATAAATTCTTATTAAATATTAAAATATTAAAATAATTAACATTTTAAAATATTTAAAATATCAAATGATGTTCTTTATCGAAATATTCGATTTACATTAGACCATCATTAGACCATCATCGAATATTTCGATAAAAAACATCATTTGATATTTTAAATATTTTAAACGTTAATTATTGTAATATTTTAATATTTAATAAGAATTTATTGTGATTAGACGGACAAGATTTAATATATATTTATTATATCACAATATGACGCAACTTTACCATCTAATGAATGTTATGTAATTTCTTCAATCGACACTATACAGCGTAAAAAGTTGAAAGAGTGTTATTAAAGAAATCAATGTACTGAAATTATATTTTCCCTGAACCTGCAGAACACGAGAGAAGTGAGAATGGCACAGTTGCTAAAACTCGTTCTTGTCCTTTTCATTTCGCTCAGCCGGTGAACAAAATGGCGTAAGGTCACGTGCCTTAGCGACAGATATTTGATAATGCTCTATCGTACGGCCGTGCGCGATTCCCAATCGATAATGCAGAGAATAAGCTTGGCATTGCACAGTCAGCAGTTGTAAATCTCTTACAGGCTTCTGATTTCTACGCCACATTAGTTGAAGTAAAAAGGCAGTTGGACATCACCTATGGTCTCAGGTATTCTGCCCGAAAACGGATAAAAGAAAGAACGATTTATGATCGTACCACATCTTCTATTTATTTTCCCCTTTAACGTCCGAAATGTCTGTCAGATCGTCCAGAAACTGACGCATTTAAATATGTAAATTTGACCCTGAACATCAGATAGTTTAAATGAATCATAAAATCATGATAATAATTAAACATTAATTCCACAGAAAATAAACGTCTGACTACAAACAAACAACTCACCATGAAAATAGAAAATCTACAAACAAACCACAAATAAATATAATACATTGCATTAAAATATCTAATAATTTTAAAATATTTTAAAATTGATATAAACCTGAAGATGAGGTATTATCCATCGAAACATGTCGTTTAATAAATAAAAAAGCGCTAAATAATGTAAAATCGTATTTACGATTAAAAGCGCCAAAATATAATATTTTATACTACATAATGTTTTAATATTATATAATTTTAACAACATCATTTAATTACAACGTTTGTGTATGGACTGTGAAAATAAATATAGATTGAATCAAACACAAACATGACGCATTTAAGCTACAAAAAAAAAAATCAAATCTTAAAATTTATCTCTCTCAAAAATGTGAAGTCTGCTGTGCCCCTTGTGAAGCTAATAGTTAGCTAGCAGAGAAATCCACATCAAATTGTTGAACCCAAAAGTCCATTACTTTGTTTACAAATTTCGCCACTGCACTCTAAACGAATCTAGATTAATCCAATCCACATTCTCCCGCCCTGGTCCTTCAAGATTCATTACATTCATTCATATACGACTAGGTCTTGAAAGTGATCTCTTCCCAACACGTTTACAGATCAAAATTCTGTACAACATCCTTGATGTATCCGCCCACTCAATCGTCATGAGTTTGACCCTGTAATAATATTTGATGGAAGTACAGATTATGAATTTCTTATTATGAAATTTTCTCCATCCTCCAATTACTTTCCGCCTCCTTGGTCCAAATGTTTTCCTCAGCTCACTCTTTTCGAACATCAACTTATTATTATTATTCCATCTATTCACCACTTTATGGGGTACGTACTTCCATGTACCCGAGACAGACCTTGTCCCTAAGGTACATAGGGCAGCAGCTATTTCCGGGATACATTTTGTTTTTAATATGTATTACATGTATTATATAATTTTATTTTATGACAGCGTCTTTCGAATGATGTATGAAGATCCCAAAATGGAGGTCTTCTGCAGTTCCCTGATGTCGTGTTTGTCCGGGATGTTAGCCAAATATTTTCTCAGTGACCTGGAGACAATTCCTGTTGGTCCTATAACTATTGGGATTACTTTTGCTTATTATTATAGGAGAAACTGGAACCGTCTCCAGGTCACTCAAAAAATATTTGGCCAACACCCCGGACAAACACGACATACGATACTTCAGAAATCCGACATTATAGGAACATCAAACATCATTCGAAAGACGTTCACGCGAAATCTGTTTAATGTATGTAACACCTGTTAGAAAACAAAATGTGTTTGAGAAATATCTGCTGCACTAAGTACCTCAGGGGCAAAGTTTGTCTCAAGTACATAGAAATAAATATCCTGTGAAAGAGTAAAAATATGTAATAATAATAATAACTCGGTTTAAAAAATGTTAATACTTGGTTTAAGGATCTTTAAGGTAACAGCAGTTTATTTACCTTGACATGCAAGATCATGAGATGATAAAGTTGCGTCATATTGTGATAGAGATATATTTGTTTAAATATTGTCAGTCTAATCACAATAAAATTCCTATTAAATATTAAAATATTACCATAATTAACATTTAAATATTTAAAATATATTAAATGATATTCTCTAACAAAATGTTCGATTTACATTAGAATATCACTTTTTACACGACATGTTTCAGTTCTAAAAGAACCATCTTCAGGTGTATAAAATTATATAAACTTAAATATAATTTCTTAAATGCAACTTTTTAGTCTTAATTGATTTTGAAGCAATTTTCGTGTGCTGTCCAGTAATACGTTCTAAGCCGTCCCGATCACCTGACTCTTCTGGAATGTATTTAGAGTGTTTTAGAAGCCTTATTTAGGCTTAAACTCTATGACAGATTAAAACAAAACACAGTCGCCTTTCTAATGCATAGGTTAAACGTTATTGGGCGAGATGTGTAACCAACAAGTGACATGAGAAATGCATACAAAAATGTGTTCGGAAATCCTGAAGAGAAAATACTACTTGGAAGACTTAGGCCAAAATGGGATGATAATATTAGTATAATTGTTAATAATGCAGGGTGTGAAGGTACAGGTTGGATTCATCTGGCTCAGAATAGGGACCAGTGGTGAGCTCTTGTAAACATGATAATGAACCTTTAGCTTCTAAACCAGCTGAGCGACTACTAGCTTCTAAAAAGACTACTGCTTGACGTGTGAATAGAAGTAATGTAAAATGAACAAAAAAACAAAAGGTAATTCCCATTAAAAATAAGTACAAAAGTCTAAACACTGTAAAAGAAATTGTAACAAAACAGTCAGGGTGATTAAGTCGAGAAGAATGAGATGGGCTGGGCATGTAGCGCGCATGGTTGGGACTAGAAGTGTATACCAGATGTTGGTCGGGAAGCCTGAGGGGAAGAGACCACTGGGGAGACCTAGACATAGATGAGATGATGTCACGCGATGTCTATGGGAGATAGGAGTTGAAGGAGATTGGATTTTGTTAGCCCAGTTAAGGGTCCGGTGGAGAGTTTTGGTTAATTCGGTTATAAACTTTCGGTTTCCTTAAGCCAGCTAGCTAGTTAGCCTGAGTACTGTACATATACCACTTCTGTCTCAAGACTTAATTGATATTCCCTGTAATAAATTGGAACAATTTATATTTCTCGTCACGCAGAATTCAGATTAATAGAATTATAAATATTGCTATAACATATGTCATGTGTAGTAATTATCAGTTTCCGACTGGGTTGAAATGAGAGATTTCCTGTGTGAGTTACTGCTATTACGTACATGAAATATGTCATTATTCCCGTAATTTATCGACGATTCAGCATTTAAGTTGCAGTCATCGTTAAACAAGACACGCACGTTGCATGGTTTCTTTCAGGTATCCAGCGGCAACCGTCAATTTTTTATTCACAGGCAATGTTTATAGCTATACGTGTCTGTTATGAATAAATTATTATAATGGTTACCATAGTAACACTGTTAAGGGACTTTCGACCTTGTTGTTTACATTATTGATCTTAAAACCACTGCCTCCAATTTCTGGCTAAAACAGCTGTCATTATCCATAGATTTTCTTTTCATCGCTTACAGTTCTTGGCGATTACTAAAATGAAAAGTAGAAGTATATTAGTTTCTTTAAAGTTAAAGATTCGAACCGACATCAGTTCAGATTAAAAAGGAAGCTGGCGATCGAATTATCCTATTTGGAGTATGAGCCTTGCTTCTGGAAGACAGTGAGACAGAACCTAATATTTTGAGAAAAAAAGATATCGTGGACTAATGATTTCCGTGTTTCTGTAATAGGTAAAAATATCATCATGAAGGATAAAACAGTCTGTTGATATTACTGAATAGTACAAACATTATATGAAGAGACAGAGCTTTTGGTACATATAGGGTACAGAAATGTTATCTATACGCTGCAATTTACAGAATTTCAGTTGAAATTTAGTATTATAACCAACCACAAAATGCTCCTGCAATTACTTTTCTAGCAGTTGGTATGACAGCAGTTTCAATAATTTATAGTTGAGAGCAAGAAACTGGCCATTATAATGTTTTTTAGCCACAAACTGGAATTGGGCGTCCTATTATGTTAGGCCTGCTACCGGGAAGGAATAATTTACACGAACTTAAGGGTTTAAAAGAAACAGAGAAACAAAGATATTAGACTAGAGCAAAATGGGGAACAAGGACTTTAAGATTAAATTGAAAGAACACTAGGTAATCGAAGAGAAATTATAATGTGAGTGTCATAGTTTAGCTTTGCATTTACTCTAATTTTGTAAGAATTTTGTAGCTTTTATTGGAAATTTACAAGTTCCGTGTTTTTCGTAAATAAAAGTGTAGTTATCCACATGTAAACCAGTATTAAAATTTGTTATACCTTGGAACTAAATTAATTTCAGTTCTGCGTTATCTTACAATAAATTATACAACAGTTATCTGAATTGAATTTAAATATTTGTATTGGTCAGTATGAACAAAAGGCAATCCACTTAAAATTAAACAGTGTCATAACAAATTAGATTTTGATAGCAGGAACTTCTAACTGCGTGAAGCAGAATTCTTCTTGAAAGCAGAGAGTCACAAAACTATTCTGAATGATTCCCACTTTTTATGGAACCCGAATTTTTAAGACTGTCACTGGACCTTACACTGAATCCGTCTTCTTTTCAATAAACACGAAATATTATCCTCCCATACAAGATTGTGTTTTCCTTCAGAGTATAATTTTATTATTTATCACGCTTCCATTCGTGCTGCATTCTGCTCCCATCCTATGTTTCTCGATTAGATAATCCCAATAAAATTTGAAAAATATTAACAAACCGAAGGTTCTCGTTATACAGTTTCTTCATCTTGATGCTATATTCTTTCTCTTAAGTCGTTGTTACTTGGAGTATTCCTGCGTATGACTCACTCATCATAAAATTTTTCAATAACTTTTCATTATTAATTTCATCGGATTTGGAAGGAAGCGGTAGTGATCTGTTTTAAGTTTCTTACTCTGTATTCTCTGGAGGGCAGGACCAAACCATGAACGAACTCCGTCAGAATTTCTCTGATCTGTGATTCTATCCCGAGAAATCTCAAATATAATTCAAGTGTTGCTACGACCCCACCCTGACTTTCGTTCGTTTGTTAAGAGAGCTTAGAATCCGCCAAAATACCCACAAACCAATTTCGTGCCATGAATCCTTTACGGTTCAAACAGTGTCGTTTAAAACACTCTTGTCTTGTCGCCATCCAACGAACAGACGGTTTGCACTCATAGAAAAATAAGGAATTAAATTCTTTTTAAACAGCACTAATAATAATGTTTAGCAAAGAATCAAAACTTTAATTTTTGTTGTGAAATAATATGCCTAACGTTTCTGGTAATTCATTTCACATCTGGCTCTCCATATGCTACCTGAAGGGGCACATTACAGGAATTGGAGGTCTCGTAAAAGGACGAATTACGTTACCACCTATAATTTACAACTAAACACTGTTACATGTCTTAGAGCCTAAACCATTTTCTCCACAAACAATCCATTACGTAACCCCCCATTCTATTGTTTTTCATACAATTTAAAGAACCTATAATTTGGAATTGTCTATATACTAACATTGTAATTTCGTGATTATTTTTAAATTAATCTTGTATAACTTGTGACTACGTGTCCTTAGAAATTATTCTCATATTCATTAGTTATGCAGATTGAATAACCGGGGTTACTCTGTTAGAATACTTCGGTCCCTTTTCTCTTGTCAACAAGTTAGTAATTAATTCGCTACTCTTCCAAGTCTATTTCAACAGTTCCTGAATACAGGCAAAGAGTTTTTTCTTGGTGCAGAAACATTTGCAGCAACATAGCACAAAGCGAACTGAGGATGGTGTAGTTAGAACTGGGTTCTTTCCCAAATTTCATGACTATCACGTATGACATTTGAATGTACGTGTGGATTCTTTCTGAAAGTCCTAGATTCTAAACCCATCCGAGCCAAACATTTATTCTGAAAGATCAGTTCCTATAGCGATGTTAAAGTAAGTTAGTATGTCTTTCATTTATACGTAATTTTGTTCTATTAATATCTGACTTTGATTTAACACGATTAATTTGAAAATGATGCATTTATTTTTTTGAATTCTCAAAAAATGTTTAATGACAACAGATAATTATATAAATAGGGAACTTGGCCTAAATATGTGTCTCGTAATTCCTCCTGTTCAATTATTTTATTATTATTATTTCAATATATTTAAGTCGAGTAGAAAATTTGCAAAATTATTAAAATTTACAGAAGAAACAGATAAAGATGCTTAACTGTATGAATATCTTAAGTAGCTGTACCTGGCATTCAATATTAACAAAAAAAAAATAATCCTGTAAGCTGAGAAGGTTGCATTGAATGTCCTGTCCTGAGCCCAAGAGCTACCTACAGCTTCCCAAGCAGTAAATACAACTTGATGGCTTCTTCTATCAACAAATTTCCTTATTTTGGTGTTATCCATAGGCAGTTATTTTGAGTTTACATCATTGTACTATTTGTTTAATGTTAAAACACACATTTGATTTTACTCTTATAAATATTGTGATTCTTCTGTGGTCATCTGCTAGTAACTTGCCTCCTTTAGAATTCTGAATGCATGCCTACCGTTTTCCAATACACAGTAAATTCATGGATTTAACTACTGACACCCAACGAATACGACAACTGTATAAATCAGTTCATTTTTCCTTCCCATGTCAAATCATATCTCCAACGTTTAAATATTTTCTTAACATTGTGTGCTATCTATCTATGCAAGATAAATCTAACCAAATTTGAATAAATATGGCTGTCTTTTGTAAGCCACACTACAGGGCGTAACATCCCAGAAGACAGTCATATTAATTAAGAAGCTATTTGGCTGTGGATTTGTGTATAACCTTCGTCGAAATATTATAGAGGAAATGAGTCCAGGTTTTCTGTCGCCACGCTCTACATAACCGACGAAAATTTCAGTGTCCCCCCCTCCCCCTCCCCGACAACCACCAGTCACACTAAACACCACCAGAAACGTCGTATCATGTCAAATATTCCGTTTCGTAATTTAGTTCAATTTGTCAGTGAAAATTCACATCTGCTGTTTCGTAACGGTTTGACGTTTCATTGATGACAGTTTTAGGTGATGAAATGTGGTTACGCCACATACGGAAAAACGCCAGTCTAAATAGAACAGTGTCGTTTATGATCCGTTATAGCCGACAGCTGGTACGTGAAGTACTGATTGCTACCCACTTTTGAGGATAATTTAAATTTTATTACTGTGTGATTAGCTTTGTTCATGTCACTCTCTGGAACATGAGCGATCCGTTATAGTAAAGAATAGAGTACATTACAATATTTCAGACACTCCAACGGATTTTGTATCAGTCGGGGATACAGAAATTCGGAATTTGATTTGTACTGGAACATTAGTGTCTAAGTTTCGAATACTGGTACGTAAGAGGTCTCGTAGTTCGCTTCAATCCTGGATAGTACTTTAAAGTAACCACAGTCGTTTACTTTCACAGATTTTCTAAATATTTGTTGTTAAATCCTACAGTTATAACGTATGAAGTTTAAAAACGTTAAATTTGACAAAAAAATAATTGCATACAATGCAAAAATCCAAGTAACCTTTGTTTCTCATTCGTTGATTAAGAATAAACCCTTGTTTTACGACGATTTGAACATTTTCGAGTAACTTCCTTCGTTTGCCACAAAATTATTTGAAACCCTACACTGTGACAAAAATAATTATCCAAGGATGGCGCTGTTATTGTTGAACAATGCCCCAGAACATCCAACACACATTGGAAAATTAAGAAAGTTCTGGTTAGGATTAGTAGGTACCTGCACAGATTACGCGACATTGGTCCTGTCTGGTGTCGGAGTTGGAACACATCTGTTAAAATACGTTATAATTCAATTGAATAAATTTTTTGGATATTATCCATTGTCTAGTAAATATAAAACGTAAAACGACGTTTCGGAGATGGGACTCTATCTCCGTCTTCAGGTTCCTACACAGTTGGGCCTACTAGATAGAGCTAATCCCTATCTCCGGAGATAGAGTCCCATCTCCGAAACGTCGTTTTACGTTTTATATTTACTAGACGATGGATAATATCCAAAAATTTTATTCAATTGACTCTTCACCATCGTCAAGAAGTTTTAGATTTGATATACGTTATAATTCGTCTTTCGATATACGCTGGCATCTCCAGGTAACTAATCCCGGCGTAAAACAAGGTTTACCTGCACTAAGATTCCAGTTTCATGACATTACAGTTCAAACTATTTTATAAAGAAGCTGTCATTAGAATAATTTTTGGTAGCTACATATAAATTTCGTATTCTCGGCATATCGCTGTTTAAAACTTATATAACTTCAAGAAATTCTTAGCCATGTTAGTTCGGTATTCTACGTGAGTGTTTGAAGCCATTCCATGTTACTTCATCTGGGTTTAAACGCACCGTATGTATAAAAAGTCGCTTTATCTGTATCTTTAGATACCCCTTAACACAGGCGTCCCACCGTGTTCAAATTGTACTTGTCAAAATTAGTAAACTCGGAGTGGTTTCATTTCGATTAGCTTTATGGCTTCTCTTGTTTTCGTCGTGGTATATCCTCTCGTTTGGTGTGGTTATGTTAATGACGATGGCCGTGGTTTCAGCGGGTGTACGACAAAATTACATTTGTTTGTATTATCGATGTTTTAGTACAGTACAGCTTACGCCGCGTACATTAGAGGCGATCGAGGGATAGTGGAGAAGCCTATTCAGATAATTTTGATTCACGCAGTGTTCCTCTCTAAGGTTTTGCTGTTGGAAATAAATGAAGGCGATGGGTTTATAATTATTATTATTATTATTAGTGTTCTGTCTGACGACAGGTCCATATGAACAGGATCCTTCCATCCTTTTCTCGGACTGGGACCTGTTCATATACGTTCTTGGCAGATGATCCAGAAGTGGTTTGCCATTGCCTTCTTCTGTGTGTGAATGGAGTAATTGTTGGGATGCCACGGAGGAAAACTCCGTGTTGCCTAGACCACGGCCTTGCCAAACACAAGTTATAAATTCGGGCACCGCCGGGAATCGAACCCGAGACCCCAGGATTACAAGGCCAGCTTTCTAACCGCTAGACTATTTTATTATTTAGTGTTCTGTCTGACGACAGGTCCATATGAACAGGATCCTTCCATCCTTTTCTCGGACTGGGACCAGTTCATATACGTTCTTGACAGATGATCCAGAAGTGGTTTGCCATTGCCTTCTTCTGTGTGTGAATGGAGTAATTGTTGGGATGCCACGGAGAAACCGGGGAACCCCCGGAGGAAAACTCCGTGTTACCTAGACCACGGCCTTGCCCAACACAAGTTATAAATTCGGGCACCGCCGGGAATCGAACCCGGGACCACTGGTTATCTATTGCTGTATATTGAAACTGGAGGGAGGGCATCACGTGATTTGTTAATTGAATAGCGAAAAGTTTACCAGCCAGTAAGCAAAGGGTAATGCAAATGATTAAATATAAATAACTGTTAATGAAATAACCCATAGTTGATTCATGCATGTTTAAGTTGATGTTGAGCTAATTAATTTAACATGAAGTCAGTTCTTTCCCTTGTAAATTATCAATGGATCCCGAAATATTAATTAGTGTTAATGTTTTAACAGTTGAAAGGTGTTTAATTATTTCAAGACTCTTTACCTTCATTTATTTGTTGAATGAAATTATTTATGTTGAATAATCACCATCGTTTAAAGACAAAATTCTGTCCCATGAAAGGTTTTGAACCAAAACCAGTTCAAACAAGTTCAGAGATCGTACAGAGAACAACATTTCGTAATTCGATGTACTTTTGAGATTATGTGTAACACAGAATGTGTTTAATTTAATAATGTGGAAACAGGACGGAATAGTTTCAACTGCATGTAAACTTCCTACGACAGCGTAACCTTTGAAACAAACTCTCTGCACTTTGTCGTGAATGTTGCTGTCGGTAACAACCGACTTGCCACCGACATTTTGTAAGCCAGATCGGACATGTTGTGAACAGAATAAATACAAATGTTTCGTGACCTTTAACGGTGGTGTTAGTTTACCGAACAGCATTAACGTAATCAATGTCATGACTATGAATTGTTTAGAGTGTTGTGTTGCAACTCCTTTTCTATTTTAACGAATGCAACTAAGTTAACCTCTTAATCAGGTGACAGTATTAGAAATATTCCTGTGATAATATTGTTCTATTCATTTAAATACGTTTTAAATTTGTTACTTACAATGAATCTGGATAAATTTCTTAACAAATAACTTTTATATTTTTAGGCAAATCACGCATTCCTAGCAAAGATATTTTTAAAATTAACAGTTGAAAGTTCGAATGTGTTTCGTAGACTAACAACGACGATGGAGGTAGTTGTCGAATGGCTCTGTAACACATTCTGACACCTACTGCTGGCTGAAACGGAGAGGAAACCTCTGAGTTTAAAATTTACAAAATTATTTATCGAAATGAAAGCACTCCAGGAAGATCCGACTAGGGGGTGAGTGTTCAACTAATTTCTGAATGAAGAATCTTGTAATTACTTCCTTTAGTCCTCAATATTTTTATATGCTATTCGGACTGGTCGGTGTTAACTGGGCTGAAGTCGCGATAAGCCAGAAAGTTTGAATCAGGTCCTGGGTAAACATGCCGTAGGTTCTTCAAAATTAAATTAGTGGCACGTTAAAACTGCAGGGGTCGTTTGCACATTAAGACAGTTCTTACGCTAAGACGTTTGGTTTTAAATTTACGCTCTTGGTTTCACATCTGGAGGTGCCTTTGGGCCAATGCTTAGCAATATATTTTTGAGTAAATATGTTTATTTTGTACAGTCTATACACAAACGTTTGAAGTTTATTGGTGTTGTAAAAATTATATAATATTAAAACATTTTGTTGTGTAAAATATTATATTAACCCTCAAACAACATACATACACCAGACACAGATTATCTTCACCAGCCGTCAGACGCACGTTACTCTACACAACATCTCTTGGTATGTTCCTCGTTTACTATTTTTAATAGATATTTATATTAATTACACAGATAAATATAACGTCTGACTACAATAAGCAACTTACCATGAAAATGGAAAGCTACAAACGAAACTACGGATCATTATAATATATTGCATCAAATATCTAATAGTTTTTAAAATATTTTAATTTAATAAAAACCTGAAGACGACGGTATTACCCGTCGAAACATGTCGTTTTAATAAAAGCGCTTAAAAATATAATGTAAAATCGTATTTACGATTAAGAGCGCTAATATAATATTTTACACAACAAAATGTTTTAATATTATATAATTTTTTACAACACCAATAAACTCCAAACGTTTGTGTATAGACTGTACAAAATAAATATATTTAATCAAACACAAACATGACGCATATAAGATAGAAATATTTTAAAGTGTTTCCTGCGCCGTACATTAGACTACACGTCGCAACAACCCAGCATACAGCAAAACGGGCTGCCTTGAGAACCTCAAGTCTTCCATTTTCCTGAACGTCCGACACGTGTGATTCGTTTTAGACTGAGTCATACCAACTGTTACCTCTAGCTTTAAGTTCTGAGACTGTAACTTCCTTTAAAGTATGATTCCGCTGTCATCTAGCAGATTTAATTTGTAAAAGATTCTTAAATCCATTTCTACCTGCATTGGTAAACAACCGAAGAGGCTTAGTAAGTGACTGACTACGGACTTGACGACCGGGGTTCGATCCCCAAGTCCCTAAATGGCGTGTAATGGGACAGCTTTAATCTTTTTAGTTTTTACCTTCAATGGTGGTTTTTGCTCGGTTCGAACATGAGACAGTATCCTTGCTTCATTTTAGAAGTTCAATCAACCCTACATTGACCAATTCAGAACAAAAGTTATAACAGAAAATCTTTATATGACTATGTCCAAGTCTCCATGGGCTAGTGTGTGGGACTAAATAATATTTGCACAGAAGCAAAGTGTTTTTTCGATGTTGCTACTATGGGGTATAACCACTGTAATCTAACACCAACCTTTGTAACCTTGCATATGTGAACTGACCACCCATCGTAGAGAGTCCTTGTACCATTAACCGCCAAATTATCGTCTAAGAATGTTGCCCATTCTACAGACAGCCACTTATTCCCTTATTCCACCCATCTTCCCTCTCAAGCCCATCAACTTTAACCTCGTTAACTTACCCTACAAACTACATAATTTCAACTCTAATACCCCAGGCTTCTAACTCAGCTGCCAACTCAGGGTCTCCCATGTAGCTTGACTTGAGGGACATTTTAAAACTGTGCTTCTGGATGTACAGAATGATATTATTTGTTTCATAAGTGGAGTAACATAATCGACAGGCCTATGAATATTTAGCGAAAGCGTAACATATAATGTAGCTTACAGTAAGCTTAGTCGATGTTTAGCAAACACATTGTGATAACACTGTTTTTAGTCGTGATAATTAAGGAGTTATTTTCCACCATCTTAAACGAGTATTGTACATATAATACTAAATAAGCATGCAGGCTTAACGCTCTCAGATACATACATTTTGTAACAAAGCACCTAATAAGTTCTAATTTACTTTTTTATTCAAAACAAAAACGACTTTTCAATTTCGGATTGTGTTCGACAAAGCACGAATTCTCTTTGATGTCAATCAAGTTCGATCCCAATACTAACAGCCAGGCCGATTTCAGGTAATGTCTTCGCATTGTATCATCATGGGGAAAAAATCTTAGGCCGACTTTGGTCTAGATTATGATTTGCCAAGTGTCAGACTGAATGGGACGGAAGACTTCAGATTTTCGAATCAGAGTTGAATTGTCTGCGTATATTTCGAGTATTGCCTACATGAAATTTGTATTCTACACAATACGCAGTTAATGACATTAAATTATAGATTTGATTTATTTTTTTAATTATATATTTTATTTGTCAAGCTTCAGAAGTTTCACTAAAACTGATAATCCAAATGATTGCTCTCCAAAGCTCCACGCCACTGCTCTTCAATAATGCATTTACATAGTACATTGAAGCTACTTCTTTTTCAAATTTGAAATAAAATTAATTAATTTTACAATTTATTATAAAACATTTAAATAATATATCCAGTTGATATTTATACTTAAAAGTCTCTCGTAAGTATAATATTGTATTACCAGATTTACAGCTAGTAAATTCCGGTCAGCAGGATTTTCACTTTCCCTTAAATGCGCGTGTCTCCATGTTGAGACAAATTTTGAAGGGACTAGCACAGAACTAATTTCGGTACCCCAATAAACAGTTACTTTGACCTTCTTTAAATGTGTTAGTATTCTTAAAAATACAAATAAAATCAATAAAATATTTCAGCAACAAGGTCTATATTTTACCATGTATTAATTATATCTTTTAATTTTTTTATGATAAGTTTACCATAATCATTTCAATGAGAAAGCCTCTGAAACGTCGGTAAACTACTTTCAGACTACACGTCGCAACATCCCAGACGACAGTCATTTTCAATTTTGGGGTAGGTTACAAATCCTTTAGACTCAGAGAATAATATTTAAATTTCTATATAATAAATGTAAGGTAAATTTGCCGTTGTGTTTAATTAAACACCACGAAATGAAGACGTGTGGACGAATGGATATCAAAACTGCACAGTCTCTTATCACCGGCTTTACATTTAGGTGTTTGCCTTCACGATCCAATCGCGTTAGCACCCGGGTAATCGCCTCAGGTGTCCATCAGATAGGAGTGTGGGTGGGCCTACGATAGTTCTAAATGATGTGGCAAGGTGGAAAAGGTATGGTCTGGTAGGAATCGAAGCCCGATCTTTGCTTTCGTAGCCACTCATTGTACTGTCTAGGTTATTCGGCTTAAGTTTAATAGACTGTATTTCTACGCTCTCAGGACGTACAGATCAAATTGGTTTTCACAAATTTAATGATGAGCGTAAGAGGTGCGATCGGAAAGTTTCAAGACTGCGCGTATAGAAACCCGTACACTTATCTCAGGTATTAAATTCATCCATCACCCTCGAAGTAGTTCGCCTGGGAGTGAACACAACGATCCCAGCGCCGCTGCCAAGCCTGGAAGCATCCCTGGAAATCTTTCTTTGTCAGCCTGTCAAGCACCATCTGCGATTCTGCCTGAATCTCTTGCCAAAGACTCGCCAAAACGGCTACGGAAACCTATGAAATGCTAAAGCAAGCATTTGGGGAGTCCGCAATGGGTCGTGCACAAACTTTTGTGTGGAATTCACGTTTTAAAAATGGCCGAACCTCTGTCGATGATGACGAGCGTTCTGGACGACCATCTTCGAGCACAACGCCCGAAAATGTTACGAAGATTCGGCAGGCCATTCACGAAGATCGACGTCGTACCATCAACGACTTGTGCGACATTGTTGGGATAGGCTATGGGACATGTCAGCTGATTCTAAAGGAAGAACTCCACATGCGACGCATCCTGTCTGAGGACCAGAAGCAGAATCGACTTCTCGTTTGTCAGGAGCTCAAAGATCTTGCAAGAACCGACCCCAACTTCCTTTCTAAGCTCCGTGTGACTTCTTCCTCTTCCCAAAAATGAAAATTCAGCTAAAGGGAAGGAGATTTGAGACGATAGAAGAGATTCAGGCAGAATCGCAGATGGTGCTTGACAGGCTGACAAAGAAAGATTTCCAGGGATGCTTCCAGGCTTGGCAGCGGCGCTGGGATCGTTGTGTTCACTCCCAGGGAAACTACTTCGAGGGTGATGGATGAATTTAATACCTGAGATAAGTGTACGGGTTTTTATAGGCGCAGTCTAGAAACTTTCCGATCGCACCTCGTACATTTTGGTAGCAGGCTTTAAGGTATCATAACTACTTTCGTTATTTCTTTGTCAACATGTTCGTTGTGAAAATTACTCTGTATAAAGAGTCGATGAAGCTTGGGGAGATTGCGAAAGAAACTGAGTTAGGAATATTTCGGCACCAAATATTTCCAATTTATTTCTGTCTTTCTATCTCCCCTTACTGCTCTCAGACCTTCAACGCTTTTCTGTTATTCTCTCCCTTCCAACCTATTTTTTTGTGCTCTCCAACCTTAGAGCCGGTAATGACTGAGCCATTTAACGATGTTACGTATTTATGAGCTAAGGAAGGCAGGAACTTTTTTCCCCTGTTAAACTTTCCTCTTCGTTTTTAGTACGACGTTGAAATTTGTATTTTGCGCATTGCATAGATAGAATGTCTAAACCAGACAGTCAACTGATATAGTCTAGGTATGTTTACATGTGGGTTTTGGCATTGCTTCAAGTATACTGTTATATGAGCCTACACTCCACCCAGTTTCAAAGAGCAGTTCTGAATTTTTTTTTAAATATATTGAATTCTTTGTCACTTCAAACGTTTTCCAGTCCACGTAGCACTGTAACGTTCAACAGAAAAAAAATTACCCACCCAACATACGTCCTTTTCCAACACAAAACTTGAAACATCTGTGCAAACTTGAATCAGGATAACCGGTCACCTAATTCAATCTTAAAGATGCCAGCCGGAGCATAATAATTATTTAGACTTCCAGATTGGCTAACCGCATGGAGCGAAGTCATTGAAGAGCTGATATCTTCTCAGCAAGATAAGAAATTCTATCACTAAACGCTATCCAGTGATATCCTCACATTCCATTTCGTTAAGATACAATAATATTCTTTCTAAATATCCTCTCCCATAAAAGGTTTTCCAACTAAAATTTTGCATCAATTTTACATTTCCCTTCACGTGCTAATT
Source organism: Zootermopsis nevadensis (assembly GCF_977971745.1). NCBI lineage: Eukaryota > Metazoa > Arthropoda > Insecta > Blattodea > Termopsidae > Zootermopsis > Zootermopsis nevadensis. Next base: position 3,222,787 of record NW_028259153.1, on the reverse strand, counting down.
GTTATAACCATCTTATAATTTATTTTATTTTATCAACTTACAATACTTTATGAAAAGTATGAAATATTAAGGTTCTCACTTTGTACTTCTAATTGGCCTCGTTACGCAATTATCGCAATTGTTTTTATTTATTTAGTGTTCTGTCTGACGACAGGTCCATATGAACAGGATCCTTCCATCCTTTTCTCGGACTGGGACCTGTTCATATACGTTCTTGGCAGATGATCCAGAAATGGTTTGCCATTGCCTTCTTCTGTGTGTGAATGGAGTAATTGTTAGGATGCCACGGAGGAAAACTCCGTGTTGCCTAGACCACGGCCTTGCCCAACACAAGTTATAAATTCGAACCCGAGACCCCAGGATTACAAGGCCAGCGTTCTAACCGCTAGACCACCTCATCTTATTATTATTTAGTGTTCTGTCTGACGACAGGTCCATATGAACAGGATCCTTCCATCCTTTTCTCGGACTGGGACCTGTTCATATACGTTCTTGGCAGATGATCCAGAAGTGGTTTGCCATTGCCTTCTTCTGTGTGTGAATGGAGTAATTGTTGGGATGCCACGGAGGAAAACTCCGTGTTGCCTAGACCACGGCGTTGCCCAACACAAGTTATAAATTCGGGCACCGCCGGGAATCGAACCTGAGACCCCAGGATTACAAGGCCAGCGTTCTAACCGCTAGACCACCGTGGCTGTTATCGTAATTGTACCGCCACTTAATGTTCTAATTGTTTAAGAAAGAGATTAAATGCAGACGTTTCTGCATGTGATAACAAATAATATGTTTCATATATGAAAGATTCTAAAACAGAAATTGGCATTATCATAAAATTTAATCGAAACTTTTTGAATTAGTCTAGGGAATTGTTATTATCACATTTTATACATTTGATGCGTGATATTTCTCTGTAAATATTACCATTTAACAATTAAGCAATTTGTATTATATTTTATTGTGACTGGTGAGGAGTACGTGTGAGAGTACAGTGCACATAATTTTTTTATTCATTTTTGAGTTTCTTTAAAATTTGGTGACAATAGTTCATTTGTTTTTCGACTGTTACATTGGACGTTGTCTATGGTATGAAAAATATCTGATGTACTGAGCGTTCCGAAAGCTGTGTCTACTTCCGTCCTAAGGTCATACTTTGTTATTTCATTCATCGATTTTTGTCAATAATTTATTTTGATGTCGTTAACCGCAGTTGAGATCAAACCAAGGGCATTTTAAATACAAACTTAGCTTGCAAACCACAAAAAATCTGTCTGTAGAATGTTAACCAAACACTTGAAGACGATAGTAGAGCCAACTTTTGAAACATCGAGGACACTAAAGTATATCTTACGCGAGACGAAATGTCCAACATAGAATTTTTATAAAACGCTGAGATTTGACATCGTTTGAACTGTAAGTGCTGAATTCGAAATGAATTTATAAGGACATTGGTCGGACGTTATTTATTGAATGCTTAGAAGTCCATATGATAACTGTGACGTTCAATATTACCCTTAAAATTCCCATTACTAATTAAGGAAGGTCGTATTCGGAAGGTCCGGGTTCAAATCTCAGCCCAGAGACCAGCTATCTTGACTGAGATTTACCTCAGTTCCTTCAGACAAATACTGGGATATTACTAGGCTACAAACAATTTCTTCCACATTCTTTAAAATTCATTATTTATCTTCTCATCCGTCTCTGTATACTCTAGATATTTAAATCGTCGTTAAATAAACTATAAGTACGTAATTAAATAAATACAAAAATAAATTTATTTTTAATCAAAACGTACCCATCTTAACAACTGAGATATTGCGGGTTGGAATTTTTTTTAAAAAAAATTTAATAAATGTAATGTTGTGTAAATTGCCAATTTCAAGATCAGTTCTTTGTGGTTCGTTACGCAGTGTCCAATTCGCAGTAACCACACCTGTATCCATTAAAGTAACAAACAAATTAGTAGGATTTGAGGTTCTGACGCGCTGAGTCCGGTAGAATTTTGTCTCCTGGGCAACCTCTATCATCAAGGCGTTCAGTCATTGCCCTGATGATGGAGGCAGCAAGAAACTCTAAAACGTCGGTAAATTTCTATCAGACTACAAGTCGCTACAACCCTGAAGACAGCAATCTTCTATCAAACAAATATTTTTGCATATTAAGAAGAAGTAATAATATACATTTCTTTGAATTCAGGTTACACACAAATACAGCCTATATTAAGACATGAATAGAGTAAACTTTTTATTTAGCGAACGATATTTTCACTTCCAGCTATCATTTAAATATATTACATAAAATGAAATTGAGGTACAGTGTTCACACGTGACATGCAAAGTTGTATACTAGATCCTTGTGACGACAAGCCTTGGTTCTAATATCAGACTAGTGCAGAGGTTCCCAAACTTTTATACCTTGCGCCCCTCTTAAAACATTTCATAAATTTTAAGCCCCTTCTTTGAGAACAAGTGGAAGCAAACAGATTTTACATAAATTTTAGCTATAAGTATACATTTTTTATAATCTAGTATATATTATTAAATTAATTTAATTTAAAAACTGTAATAAAATATACGCTCTGAATTCTACAGCACTGTAAGACAATTAAACTGCCTCAACCAAGCAAAGGATGTTAAAAATGTTTCTCCATATTTCGGTAAAAAAAGGTTTTTCATACAAACAACTCTCCCCCCCAGGGGGGCGCGTCCCACACTTTGGGAACCTCTGGTCTAATGATATAAATATGTGATATAAAGGGAAATGAACTGGCATTAATTCTGATTCCAAATGGTTATTGACATTGATATAAAGCAGATTCCATTTTCGCTGTGTCAACTGACTGACTTCGACCTGCTAAGTTCTTTTCGATATTTTAAGAATGATTTATTCTATATCTGGACATGTATTTGTTGAAGTCATTATGTCTCAGTTATTCTTTACATAAATTAGTCACCTCTAATTAAAGCTTGAATCTAAGATAAATTTGTGAATCAGATGTACATATTAACTGTGACGATAATAGTATCAAATTTTCGCCATTGAGTGTTCTGGTAGACATAATTTGTTTAAAATATATTATACTAATCAAAAGTGTCACGTCAGAAGATAAGAAAAACATAGTCTGCATTCATCTTTGTTCGATATGTATGAAGGAAACTCGCTAAATCTTAGATAACACAGCGTAAATAATCCCTGAAACAGTCTATTTATATTCCAATGTGCAAACCCGAGGCCTATTGCATTAATAAAATTTTCTTAAGTACCATTCCATGATATCATGTCAGTATCAAAGGATATCAGACAAAGCTGTAACCAATTTCGGTCATGCATTACGAAGGGGCGGATACGAGCTTAGTGCTTTGATGGTAAGTGAATTCTGGCCCGTAAGCTAGTCGTTTTACAGACTGATGAAACTTGATTAAATTTGGTTTAGCTTCCTCATATAACTCACGGCCTGCTCGATAATTACGCGCTGTATAATATTTTCCTCGCTAATTTTTCACGTAATTTCTGATTTATATGAAGCTTGGGACTGACTTTTAGGTTTTAAAACTGGTTCATCATATAAAAATTGGCACATGACATATATTCTAAGAATAATGTTACTAAATAAATTTGAATTACTTTTGATGTCAATATGGTCATTATTCAGCGAAGTACAAGGAAAACCAATGTATAACTAAAATCTCGTCATTTGTGGTTAAGTTTGTTTTACAACCTAAAATAAATTGACATTACTACCAATGAGGTGTTCAAAATCTATGAAAGAAAAAATATTCAGAAACCACACTTACTCCATACTCCTATTCCTGTATGAACTTCAAGTGTTTTTTATTCACCTGATGATTACTTTCTTCAGATTTTTATATTGTAATAATCAGAAAAAAATTATTATATTTGTATTGTCATGATTTGTGTTCAGAAATTATCATGTAGTGACCTTACGGAAGTCAGCATCATCTGTTGTTCAATTTGCACAACTGCAGGAACTGTGGTAATGCTAATGGATAATTCGAACATGTCAAGTCCATTTACTTCTCTTCATGGTCTTCAAGCGTGATTCAAATTGCCCACGACCGCAACTCGTCGTTGCCAATAGTTTCTGCGAACTATATATTTATCGAAATTCAATGTGACAAACTGTAAGGTCTATTTTCAATCTGAATGTGACATACTAATCGAAGTGTTTAAACTTTTCTGTTCCTGTAATACGAACATGAAGGTACCTGGCCAGATAAAAAGAATACCTTCTTTATGGACACTGGAATGAAAAGAATCTACGACTGTATGATTTGAGGTTTTCACAGCGGTGAGTATGAAGATTTCTGTCTCCTGAGTTGTTGCCCTGTGTAGTCTGGTCGATGTTAACCAACGTTTCAGGGGTCATACTGCCTCCGTCATCAGAGTATGAAGATTTCTGTCCTTTGGGTTGTTGCCCTGTGTAGTCTGGTCGATGTTAACCAACGTTTCAGAGGTCATACTGCCTCCGTTATTAGATTATGAAGATTTCTGTCTTCTGAGTTGTTGCGCTGTGTAGTATGAATCACCCTGATGACGGAGGCAGTATGACCTCTGAAACGTTGGTAAACATCGACCAGACTACACAGCGCAACGACCCAGAAGACAGAAATCTTTATAATCTAATGACGGAGACAGTATGACCTCTGAAACGTTGGTTAACATCGACCAGACTACACATCGCAACAACCCAGAGGACAGAAATCTTCATACTCTGATGACGGAGGCAGTATGACCCCTGAAACGTTGGTTAACATCGACCAGACTACACAGGGCAACAACCCAGAGGACAGAAATCTTCATACTCTGATGACGGAGGCAGTATGACCTCCGAAACGTTGGTAAACATCGACCAGACTACACAGCGCACAACCCAGAAGACGGAAATCTTCATACTCTGATGACGGAGGCAGTATGACCTCTGAAACGTTGGTTAACATCGACCAGACTACACAGGGCAACAACCCAGAAGACAGAAATCTTCATACTCTGATGACGGAGGCAGTATGACCTCCGAAACGTTGGTAAACATCGACCAGACTACACAGCGCACAACCCAGAAAACGGAAAACTTCATACTCTGATGACGGAGGCAGTATGACCTCTGAAACGTTGGTTAACATCGACCAGACTACACAGGGCAACAACCCAGAGGACAGAAATCTTCATACTCTGATGACGGAGGCAGTATGACCTCCGAAACGTTGGTAAACATCGACCAGACTACACAGGGCAACAACCCAGAGGACAGAAATCTTCATACTCTGATGACGGAGGCAGTATGACCTCCGAAACGTTGGTAAACATCCACCAGACTACACAGCGCACAACCCAGAGGACAGAAATCTTCATACTCTGATGACGGAGGCAGTATGACCTCCGAAACGTTGGTAAACATCAACCAGACTACACAGCGCACAACCCAGAAGACGGAAATCTTCATACTCTGATGACGGAGGCAGTATGACCTCTGAAACGTTGGTTAACATCGACCAGACTACACAGGGCAACAACCCAGAGGACAGGAATCTTCATACTCTGAAGACGGAGGCAGTATGACCTCTGAAACGTTGGTAAACTTCGACCAGACTACACAGCGCAACAACCCAGAAGACAGAAATCTTCATACTCTGAAGACGGAGGCAGTATGACCTCTGAAACGTTGGTAAACATCGACCAGACTACACAGCGCAACAACCCAGAAGACAGAAATCTTCAGAATCTACGACTGATTGTGAACAAAAAAAATGCACTTTATACCTCAGCTCCTCATAGAAGTCATTTGTTTTAGGGGCAAAATATATCTGTTGTATCCCACCTTCGAACCGACTCGTTTTCATCCCCTTTGACTGGTGTTCTGTTGCTAAGAAATAAAAAACGAAACTCTTCCTTCTACCAACCCCTCAGTATTCAACCCCCAGTGGAACCGACAACAAGAGAAGACAGAGGAGGGTTGAAATAAGACCGAGGAAGACTCAGTGGAATTTCCTCACCTCTCTGTAGACAATTAACTCTCGTTCCATTTTTCAGGAGCACCTCCCCCCCCTCTTCTCTCACCAGTCACGTGACTTGGACAAACAATACTGGAAGTGAACGCTGAGGGTTTCAATGCTATCTAGAGCCGGCCAACTACATGTGACCTATTGGAAGCTCTGTGGACCTGGCTAGAATAGTCAACGCAAACACCCTTCGACCAGAGGAGATCTGGTCATTGGGATGCTGTAGCCGTTACAGACTCCTCTTTCTCCCGTCTACTTCTTTTTCTTCTTATTCTTCGATTTCTGCCCGTTTTTGTGCTTTTTGGTGGAAGGGAGGTGGGAGTAAACAAGACGGAACTTACTCAGTAAGACCCAATACTTGTGTTATACGAGTTCTTTCGTTTTTTGTGCTGAAGTCTACGAAAACAGACAGTGCATTACTGGATACTGTAGACGAGAGAGGCGAAGGGTGGGGGAAGGAAAATGTCGGGTATAATCTCGATGTTTTGGGATGAATTTTTTCTATTCATTCAGCTCAGAATTTATCCCATTTTCCTAACTTAGACTTAAATTGTAATAATTGAGATGATAAAGTTGCGTCAAATTGTGATAAATATATATTTGTTTAAATCTTGTCAGTCTAATCACAATAAAAATTCCTATTAAAAATATTAAAATATTACCATAATTAACATTTAAATTAGACATGTCATGTAAAAAAGTGATGTTCTAATGTAAATCGAACATTTCGATAGAGAATATCATTTAATATATTTTAAATATTTAAATGTTAATTATAGTAATATTTTTAATAGGAATTTTATTGTGATTAGACTGACAAGATTTAAACAAATTGTAATACTTGTTTTATAACTTTGTTACCGACTTTTGAAAAATACTTTCTTTTCTTGTCATCGATATGGATTTTTCTATACACTTCCTTCGAGGACCGCAAATCATCCCGACCGATGGACCACGATGACACTTTCCGGATGTTAAAAACAGCCATCTTATACAGGTATTCATAATGTGTGCAATATTATTTTCAGTTCAATTTCCGTCTTCAATTCCTTCAGGCACATCTACTTTAAATCTATTATAAAATCTATGTGTAGAAATCACTTGGGATACAAATATAAATTTTTAATTTAAGGTTAAAGACCCATTTTCTTTCCCATATAAAAATATAATGAAGATCGATTAACTGCTTAGAAGGAAAGTAATTTTGCCAATGCATATTTGAAGACGTCGTACGAACTTTTAACTTGTCAATAATCCAGCAAGTAGCGTGCGTTATGGGACTTGATACAAAGAAAAAGGGGAAGGTTACTGAAGTCACGTAATATTTAGAAACAACACAATTCCTGCGAAGGAGTGTCGGAAGTACAAACGGAATAGTTGAAAGCAACAGATAGAGTGGAATTCAACTACGGACTGTACACACAGATGGCCAAGTACACAGCAGATCACAAATAGCGGCCTCACATATGCAAAATATATTAGAAGTTACTACTTTTTGCTGTTGGATAGGAAACATTGCAAAAGACATAGCACAGTACCTAATCATGTCACATTCTGAGTTTGTCTTTATTTTGTGTTTCATGTTGTAAAAATATATACCACATAAAGTCCCAAAAGATGTCCACACATTCAAGAAAATAAATAAATGAATTTTAGAAAAACTGTACCGTTACAAACGTCAGCATTGGTACTTCGTGAATTGGCGAATCTAGTTTAGCTGTTTAAGAGGTGTGTACCCGGTATTGGTTGGGAAACCTGAGGGGAAGAGACCACTGGGGAGACCTAGACGTAGATGGGAGGATAAGGTCAGGCGGGATCTATGGGAGATAGGAGTTGAAGGAGACTGGATTTTGTTGGCCCAGAACAGGGTCCGGTGGAGGGCTTTTGTTAGTTCGGTGATGAACCTTCGGATTTCGTAAGCCATCTGGTTGGTTGGGTCCACTATTTGGGAAGCCTGAGGGGAAGAGACCGCTGGGGAGACCTAGACGTAGATGGGAGGATAATCTCAGGCGGGATCTATGGGAGATAGGAGTTGAAGGAGACTGGATTTTGTTGGCCCAGAACAGGGTCCGGTGGAGGGCTTTTGTTAGTTCGGTGATGAACCTTCGGGTTCGATAAGCCATCTGGTTGGTTGGGTCCACTATTTGGGAAGCCTGAGGGGAAGAGACCGCTGGGGAGACCTAGACGTAGAAGGAAAGATATTGTCAGGCGGGATCTATGGGAGATAGGAGTTGAAGGAGACTGGATTTTGTTGGCACAGGACAGGGTCCGGCGGAGGGCTTTGGTTAATTCGGTGATGAACCTTCGGTTTCTGTAAGCCATCTAGTTGGTTAGTGTAGTTGTTCAAAATGACCACCGTTAGCTTCGTCGGACAGATCACAGCGTTGAACAATTGACTGATAAGCAGCCACCAAATTTTCTGCTGGGGTTGGTGATCAAGACCTCAATTTCTTGCCGGGGGGGGGGGGGCTTGAAGTGTTGCAGGCTTTGTGATGTACACCGCATCCTTGAAGAAACTCCATAACTTAATTAGGCGGGGATAAATCTGGCGATCGCGATGGTAGTAAACAGATCTCTGCGACAAATCCGTTGGTGAAAAAAATGTGTTGTCGATTGGCACATGACATAACATAATTGATGTAGACCATACCAGGTTCTCCTTACAATACAATGAGTTCGATAACAAGATTCTGTATTATAATGTGTATAAATATTTTTGAGACAACCTATATTTAAATACTGATATGAGTTGTATACAGAAATGTAACCAGAAAAGAGTTGCTTTAGAAGTTTTGACAGAATAATCTAAAGAGATAAGGCGAAGCCACTTGAAATTACAAAGCATAGATGTAAGAGTTTTAAGTAGGTAATAAAGAATATGTTTTGTGGGAGTGGACTGAATTATAGTAGCTTATGACAGGTTCGAAGTTAATGAGTTTCCGGGTTATATAAAATTTCACAAAAGTTCGTTAACAGTTCACTAATTATCACCTTCTCAGAATGTTACTTAATACGCACTATACTGATCTTTAATGTGGACATAACTGAACGGTGAATTCCTCTGTCTGGCTAGGTGGCGAGAACATTAAAATCGGAAGAATACAAAAGAAATGTTTTGTTTTCTCCGTTCAATAAAAGCTCAAATGTTTGTTTGAATTGTGTAGACTAACCGCCAACCCATTTGATCACCTTAATATGTTAAGGGTAGCGGGTTTGATCAGTCTATACCAGAGATGCCAATCTGTGCTTTCTAGTTTGAGTCGTACTGAAGAAACATCTTTAACACTGCCAATTCGTGAGATTTTAGCCACGTCATATTTCGCGAATATTTTTCCTTTATGTGAAGTTCTTGTGATGACTTTAAATTAGACTGATATGTTATTAAAACATTAATTTCAGTGATGTAATATTTGTTTAGTGAACAATGAATTTGTGAGAAGTTGATGCAAGTTGTATTAAAAACAAATACCAAAACTTTATAAACGAGAACTTTAACAAAGAAACTGAAAGTATTGATGGAATATCTTGCCCAACTTTACCAACGGAATATCAGTTAATAAAATTTGGGCTCTTCAAAGTGAAATATGGATATATTCCACACACTTGAACGTTCCTCTGTGAATTTACAAATTTACGAGTCTTCATTGTAGATAATATCATTTGGAGGTGTTAAGCGGAGATGTGATTTTGAAACTACTGAAGAGTGTATATGGGTTGAAATTTCTATTACTTACAGTAAATCATTATATTACATCCGACTGTGACATAAATTTTTCGAAATTAATTTGAAATTTTTAGAACAAAATCCCTTTTTTTATATGTTTAGATGAGTTTAATGTTCTTAAGTGTGACTGGCTTAATGACTTGGTAAGGGCCCTGATGATTTGGGAAGGTGGGTCGTGTCCCTTTCCGATTATTCCCCGCTATAACCTTACAAGTAAAGGAGAACAAGGAAACCTCAGGCTCCACTAGTTTCGCCAACTTTGTCGTCTTTTCAGTAACTGCATATTAACTCTGCTGAAAAACAGTCCCACTACGTAATCCGTGATTTCAGTCAGCGCTTGGTCAGTACAGGGGACTTTCAAATTACTGAAAGAAACAAGACCTAACTTTTATTCTAATTTCTCAATCAGTACTCTGATTGGGTCATTGAGGAATGGAAATTTAAATCTGTTATACGCTATGTTACAAACGTACCAAATTGCGACAGTCGCAATGCGAAGACTGATTGTAACATTTGCAACTCCTGGAGTGGCTCCAGGCAACAGGCTTCCAGATACGACATGCGTAATCCGCCACAGGAACAATGAGTTGTTTGTTCAGTAGCACGCCGCTTCTGACAGTCGGCTTTTCCTGTTAAAAAGGAGGCCAGTAACGACAAGTCTTTGAGCTGACAACCTGGCTTACGTGCGAGGGTCAGGTAACCTGAGTGTCAAAGGTCATCTCAAGATACCGAGTCATTTCGACCCACTGTATTTGTCCTCCGAGAAACTGAACTACTCAGGGCTTTCTTGATGCGTCTCGCGGGCTTAAAATGAGCATTACGGTGTTCTTCGAGACGTCGATGGCAATCCTCAAGTACCATAACCAGCGCACCGGTCTACCGGGATAGACCTCCAAATAATCGTAGAGAAGCGATGGATTGCGGAATGAGTGTCATGTTATCCGCGTACTACGTAAGATCCACGTGGTCGCAGGGTGTAAGTATGTCTTTCACGTTGCATATTAAAGAGCACAGGGTGCGACGAGTCCACTCTGGCCTCTCCAGCTCGCTAATCACATGTGAACTTTTATGACTGAAAGAAATTTTGGAACGTCATATATGATATAGTTTCTGTCAAACAAGGCGTGAAGTTTAGGGTGGAAAGATTATAAAGGAGGATTCTGACACGCACGATGTCGAAGTCTTTAGCCATATCAAAGGAAAAAAACGCGTGGTCTCTTAACTCTCCATAAGGCAGGCCAGCTGTAGTGTCGTGCTGTCTGAGTCGAAACCCAGACTGTTTATCACGCAGCAATCCGTTTTCCTTTACTACTCAGTAAATCCTGAGTAGAATCTTTTCGAAGAGCTTGTTAAAAGTGTCATGTAGTCTTATGGTCTTAAGAAAGAAGGCAGCTTGGTCACACTTCAGTATGTATACCACGCGAGCGTGTTTCTATGCTGATGGGGAGTACCGCTTCTGAATAACTAAACACTTTAGTGAAAAAATGATATCGTAAGCTTAGATTCTTCAGGACCCTGTCTGCAATATCGTTTGGGCCCGCAGCCTTGTCAAACATTTCTCCCCTGATGGTCTGTAGGTCCTCTGAGGGACTGGATAATTTCGGTTCAATTGCGGGGACATATTTTTATTCCCACCTCGCCTCAGTAACCATCTTGTTATCTTCCGAGACTAATGGATCGTCCCTCGGCTGGAACTGAGGCTTAAAGCTGTCAACCAGGGCGTCCACATCCTCGGAGTCTAAGGCGCTTGTACGCTTGGCACTTGAAAGGGGACAACGTAGTAGAAACTCCCATACTGTCTTCGCCGTTGTCGATAGTGAGTGGTCTTCAATGTCCAAAGATTCTTGTATATTACTCCTTTCTTCATGTATCCACTCTTTCAGCCAATCGGTTACCGTTCTCGAGAGGCAGTTGACCTGGGTAACCAGAGCGGGTTCCTCGCGACTTACCATTGCCTTCTCTTCTGGTTCTTAAGGCGAATTTTATCCTGAATACTAGTGATTAGGATAGGCAGAGGGACGTAATCGGCCCTTGCTGGCAGATAACGCTCAGACCTTTTGGATGGTGTTGGTAAGATCCTCAAGAAACTAGTCGACTACCTACACACGCTTTTAATTATCCCCTTCCATTCACGTCAAGTCCGACATGATTGAGGAACAAACAGACATATTCACAGGTAGGACGAGATTGTTGACACCCACTAAATCAAGGATATCGGGGGTGGCATTGTGTGGTTGCAGAGTCCGGCCCATATATCAAACAGTAGTTTCTTTTATCGTAACCACGCAGGAGCGAACCCCTGACTGTAATCGACCTAGGTTTCCAGTCTGTGTGCTTTGCGTTGAGATCACCGTTATTAACATAGGGAATCCTCCGCTCAGACACTCGGTGAGGTTCAAGTCGATCACGGGTAGCGAGAGCGTGCTTTGTTAGTATTGTCGCAAAAATTGGGTGTATGGAAGTCTGATTCTCTGAGGGGTACGGTATTGAGTTAGCCTGTTTCCAACTGGATGGTTAGGAATTTACAAATCAGGACAAGCGAGTTCTTTTTGTCGTCCTTGGAAACAGATTGCCTCTCGGTCTGTCTTTTATGTCAGATGAAGGTTTGTGCATAGCCAGAACATTGACGACAAGGATGTTTCCGGGGTCAACTCAGCCTCCTATGCATTTGGTGCAGAGGGGTCCTCTGTCAGGTGTGTATACAGCGACAGGAATATCAATATTACAATTTTCCCGTCTACATTATCTACGTAAAAATGCAAGCAGCCTCATTTCAACCCTCCGACACGTCTTCATGCTTTAAGAACAATATGAATAACATGACTTTCGCTATACCCTCCGATACGCATGCGTGAACTGAAGGGATGTAAGTCACCGGGCGGGGTCGTTTTGCAGTCCTTCTTTCTCCCTGATCACTAATGTCATGCTTTTAGTCTGGCAGAAAATGTCGAGGCTGCTAATATCTCAAGAAGGAAATGGAAATTCTTATCAGTGGCAAGTACATTCTCTGACAAAATGTGTTAATTTTACTCTGTGGAAACCCGCGTCCAGGTTTAACCAATCGGGCTCGAAAAATCCGGGTTTAAAATTCGAACATTCTTTACATTGTATCACTCTACTTTCACAGAAATGGGTAGTATGATAGGCCCTACGACCATCCTAATTTCGTTACCGTGCGGTGCTATACCCAGAGACCGGGCTCTATTGAGTTTGTACAACGCAGAACACAAGTGACATCCAGTAGTACCTCTCACGTATTAATTATTCACCTCAAGTCTTAAGTAATGTAATATGTATGTGTTTAATTAAGCGCTACGTCTTTGGATGTACGTTATAAATCATTTAGAATCTCTGCAGTTTGAAACACTGATCGCTTTACCATCGGTAAAGGAACCTCCACTACGTATCGCATAGGAGAGAGGGTGGACCCCGCATCCAAAGTCGACGTGGCCTATCTCTGCTGGAAATCGAACTAAAGTCTTGCAGGATTGTTTGTCCGCTGTGTTCTTTAGCGGGTGATGCTTACACACAGGGGAAAATATACCTTTCCCTACAATCTATTTCAGTCTTTCTGTGACAAAGGCGGACATAAGCTTGAAGTAGGCAGTGACGTTTCCTTCTCTGTCTTTTCCAATTCACTAACCGTGATTATCCTCACACCTCAGGAAATTCAGTATTGTGATCGGGGTGTTACTCAGTCGCCGAACATCATTAGCTTCAACATGGTCGTCTCAGTCTTGTACAGTTTACTGTAGAGACAAGAATCCCAATGTTGGTTCGTAAAGACTCTGTTCTTCTCAGAGAATATTCACAGCGTAGTCACAAAGCCCTTTCTCAGATAGGCTATCTTTAGGATTTCAACTCCAAATACAGAAAGCATGCTTGAGGTTTCCTTTGTAAGGACAGGAGTGGCATAGAGTGAGATACAGAAGAGGACATTACGTTGGGTACAACCCTGTGTCATTAATAGTAACAGTCCAAGAGCTACAGGCTATTATCTTAGCAAGAACAGAAGCAGAGAGGCCTTCCACGCGGTTCCTCTGAACACACACTTAATCCTTGAGGTTATTGGGGCGGTCCCCCACGGTTTCGTACAAGTTCGCATATATAGATCACATTCAAGACCCCTTCCTCAAATTAGTACATGAATAATAGAAGTTGTTTTACAGCACAGACATCCGTCCTATCATGAAAGTTGCATGATACTGTTAGGGTGGAAGGATAAGAAAACACGAGGCTTGAGGGGCTGAGAAAATACGTGTCTGGGTCGCCTAGCGAGCAGCGAGTTAGAGGATGGAATACGTAGCACCTTAAATAACAGTGGACTCAAAGTGGAAAAACTCGTATGTTTTATTGCATCTGTAAGTCCGATAATATCAGATCATATGAGACGAATAAACAACATACAAGGTGCGATCGGAAAGTTTCTATACTGCGCCTATAAAAACCCGTACACTTATCTCAGGTATTAAATTCATCCATCACCCCCGAAGTAGTTCCCCTGGGAGTGAACACAACGATCCCAGCGCCGCTGCCAAGCCTGGAAGCATCCCTGGAAATCTTTCTTTCTCAGCCTGTCAAGCACCGTCTGCGATTCTGTCTGAATCTCTTCTATCGTCTCAAATCTCCTTCCCTTTAGCTGAATTTTCATCTTTGGCAAGAGGAAGAAGTCACACGGAGCTTAGAAAGGAAGTTGGGGTCGGTTCTTGCAAGATCTTTGAGCTCCTGACAAACGAGAAGTCGATTCTGCTTCTGGTCCTCAGACGGGATGCGTCACATGTGGAGTTCTTCCTTTAGAATCAGCTGACAGGTCCCATAGCCTATCCCAACAATGTCGCACAAGTCGTTGATGGTACGACGTCGATCTTCGTAACATTTTCGGGCGTTGTGCTCGAAGATGGTCGTCCAGAACGCTCGTCATCATCATCGACAGAGGTTCGGCCATTTTTAAAACGTGAATGCCACACAAAAGTTTGTGCACGACCCATTGCGGACTCCCCAAATGCTTGCTTTAGCATTTCATAGGTTTCCGTAGCCGTTTTGGCGAGTCTTTGGCAAAATTTGATGCACACGCCATTCCGAAATCGCAGGAGGGTCGGTGTAATGCACTACCAAAACGCCCGTAACTAAGAAACAAATGCTAATTCGATGATGCCGGCTGGCACACTGATTCACTATGAATGTAGGCCGCATCCCCTAGCGGCAGAAGCTCGTACTACATCCGGTTCGCTCTCTATTGACACAGTCTTTAAACTTTCCGATCGCACCTCGTACATCAAAATCATGTTTATGGTAATGAATCTCGGTCTACATAAAATACGATTAATTCCCTGACCAGCAGAACCATATCAGTTCGTTTTGCATACATTATTTTAATCGGGTGATGTATTTAAATGCATATAATAAAGGGTATCACAAGGTTTTGGTCAAAACAAGTGAAGAGAATAGAATTTAATAAAGTAACTTAAGTAGGCGGGAGGATAATATTAAGATAAATTTTAAATAAATCAGATCAGAAATTTTGGACATAATTAATTAGGCTGAGGATATATGGCCCACTGTGAAGGACACTTGTGAATATGGCAGCAAACATTCAGGTCCCATAAAAACTTATCGACTAGCTGAGCGACTGAAGGACACAAAGACAGTATTTTTTTGAAAAGTTAATTGTATTTTCTTCTTTGTTTCAGGTACGTCTCTATATCTTATTATGAGCTAACACGTACTGAGCTTCAAACGCAGCTGTAACCAGTAAGTAGAACTTATGAAATTTATAATTGATCACTGACTCACTATTCCGAAATTCACAAATACAATAAACTGTTGTTCTGACATCGGAATCTGTTTAGGTTAAGTCAATTTTCAATTGTATAAATAAACAGTGGTTATTTCTCTAAAAAAGGGCTAGTAGAGAAGCTTTATGTCGTCTTTGAGTTGGAAACACGTGTTTAAACATTATTTAAACTACCTTTAGAGCCTCAAACGGTTAAATAAAACAAAATATCAATATTTCTGCGTCCATCCTTCTCCTGTAGCTTGCTAACAAAAAGTGAGCGAATGGCACACAGGACCGACTGTAACTGTTTATTTCGTTATTAATGCAGACCACAAAAGTTCCTGGAAAGTATCAGAACGTTCACAAATGTTTCGATCTGAATCCGTATTAATTGTGTAAATAAAGTACGAGGTGCGATCGAAAAGTTTCAAGACTGTGTCAATAGAGGGCGAACCGGATGT
This sequence comes from Zootermopsis nevadensis, assembly GCF_977971745.1. NCBI lineage: Eukaryota > Metazoa > Arthropoda > Insecta > Blattodea > Termopsidae > Zootermopsis > Zootermopsis nevadensis. The sequence goes on along the minus strand of NW_028259153.1, from coordinate 3,206,812 downwards.
AGTACGAGCTTCTGCCTTTAGGGGGTGCGGCCTACATTCATAGTGAATCAGTGTGCCAGCCGACATCATCGAATTAGCATTTGTTTCTTAGTTACGGGCGTTTTGGTAGTGCATTACACCGACCCTCCTGCGATTTCGGAATGGCGTGTGCATCAAATTTTGCCAAAGACTCGCCAAAACGGCTACGGAAACAAAATGAATTATTTTATTGTAAGTTCTGACGAAATATTCACAAAGGAGTTTCATATGTTTTGTACTAAACCGCACTGACTTTCAATCAGTGTACTTGGTTCAACACTCCGTCACGATCCGGTTTTAATCAAAACGATAAATATAATTTTCCTTTCGCTGTATACCATTTTTGCACTGCGTCCTTATTTGACTGGTGCTCATTTCTTCAGCGCCGATTCCTCGTTTTAGGTCTGACCCTCAACTTGAACACTTGTTACAGCTGACGGCCACCCACAACGCTCATCATCTTCATTTGCAATTCTCCACTTTCCTGTGGCACATAGAGTTATCGCCATGCCAAACTGCCATTCTTCCGTAAACTTTACTAGATTTTACACCTCTAGCCACATAATTCAATCGCAAAACCGTTTCCCATTTTTCGAATGACAATAAAAACCACATCAGTGCAAATGAGGGAAGGTTCATATTGCTTACATGAACAATATTTTCAGTTCTGTCATCACTTATATTTCAACTCCATAAATGCTTCAAATTTTATTATATAAATCTTAATGTGATCTACATTTAATGAACATCACCAAAAAGCTACACAACAGAAATTGTAATTGAGTTTTAAGTTTGTTGATATAATTTTACACCTGAAGATGGTTCGATGAAACCGAAACATGTTGTAAAAATGTTCCAAATGTAAATCGATTATTCGATGTGGAACATAAAATTATATTTTAATTATCTTATTTGTAAATTTTAAATATAATTGTGATTAGACGGACAAAACCGAATAATTAATTTAATATTTGATTCACAATATGACGCAATTATACTATCTTAAAAAATTAATTTTGTCTAACAGACTTCTTTGTGAATCAGAACTGTAACATTTAATATATGTATTTGGCTTTAAAACGAAGGAATTGGAGTGGCAAGACCTCCCCATTATGCGTTCCTTCTACGCGATAAGAGCTAATAATTCATAAACAAATATTTGGGGATTATCAACATTTTTTTTCGATACACAACTTAATAATTAAATACAATATTTAAGAAACTGGCTTAAGACTCTTTTTAGCTACCGAGTTGGTAGTCACCTCAGTCTGAACGCTATGTGCAAAGCTAAATCGAAAATTTACCTTCAAATTAATTTTGTATTTGAATGGTTTTATGTTTACTTTATTTCACTAAACCTAAAAAAAACCCTAATATTTAAAATAATAATACAATGCGTCCGACCTCACAACTATTCTTAGGTTTTATTTATTCGTTAATTATACCACATGTTTCGATCACAGTAGAATCATCTTCAGGTGGATACTCTATTATTTTAGGATAATTTTAATTGTTAAGAATAGTGTGGATATTAAATGAATTACTAAAAGTCAAAATTATCATTGAATAAAATTGTTAAGTTATAAATAACTTGATCAACAGAATACGGTAGTATTGACAAAATTATAATCCAGTGTATGCATGTATGTTTGTATGTATGTATGTATATATATATATATATATAAAACATATATATTACTATTATTTGCTGTTATAATGTAGACTTTATGGTACTGTTTGTCTTCTGTGCAGAGAATTCTTTATGTTGGTTGATATTCTAGACGCCTAAATACGATGAATCACAAAGATAAAAATGTAACTGAAGAAGGTGTCGGCGGATAAATCAGTATCAGAAGCACTTCTGTAAAAATTTGAAATACCTATAGAATTTGGGAATTTTATGTGTATTGTATTTCGCAACTGTGAAGAAATCTCAAATATTGGATTTAAGGGACACGTATTTTAAAATGTCTTTTATGAAATTATTTATACGAAGCGTTTAAGGAATAAATGTATGAGAAAGGCGTTTCTTGAAGCATGAAAGAACTTGTTGAAGTTATATGTTTAGTGATTACGGACTAGAAGTTGTGGTAGGAAAGTTTTTGATATAATCGATGCAGATGATGGTTAATCGAAGGCAGATTTATTTTAATAAGAAGGCAGCTTTCGTGGAAGGAGAGCTTACGTGAAGTGGCTTTTGCTGGTGCTGGTGAGGGACTGCGTTGGCGAGGGAAATATTTTAGTCACTTGAATACCTTTCCTGCCAATTCCGTAAATGTTGAACTTCTGCCTACATCATCAGAGCGATGACTAATCGCCCTGATGATGGAGGTAGCAAGGACCTCTGAAACGTAGGTAAACATCTACCAGACTACATGACGCAACAACCCAGAAGACAGCCATCTTCAGTTAAATAAACAATAATTTACTAAAATGTTTGTATATCATTCCAAATTAGAAGTAAATTTTATGGCCAAGACTTCATTCTCTAATGGTCTCATACGGAAATTGTAAATATTACAAGGTAACGTCTTGTATCTGCCTTCACGAACTGAGGAAACACGCCAAGTCAGGACAGGTCTTCGTCGGAATTCCGAACGCCCCCTCGTTAATTCAGAGAAAGTGGAATGAACTAAGAGCCGAGTTTCATTCAGAAGCATTATCTCAGGCCCTGATCCAGATATTGCCACTTTAATATGACCATACAGTTTAAGATGTAAGATAAGAATATTACGTGTCAGATTAATACGCCTATGTAGGATGTCCCTCCGTGGATGCGGATGACACACTCCTTTAGAGGAATTGAGTCAGGCAATATAGTAATGGTTTCTGATGTACCATTTTTATCCACACAACTGTTAATTTCTTATAGGGATCTATCCAAAGTCAATGACAGGGTAATAATCCTCATGTTTTAGCGTTATTTTCAATTGTATGTGCGTTCCATTACATCCCGGAGAGAGCTGGAAGACACTTGCTTCACGGAGTGTACACCTGCTTATTTAGTGATTCTCAACCCCTCGCGAACGATATTCCGATATATTATTGATTGCAGTGGATTGCTTATAAATTAACTTTAAATTTTTAAGAGATGATAAAGTTGCGTCATTTTGTGATAAATATATATTTGTTTAAATTTGTCAGTCTAATCACAAAGTTTCCTATTAAAATATTAAAATATTACTATAATTAACATTTAAATATTTAAAATATATTAAATGATGTTCTCTATCAAAATGTTCGATTTACATTAGATCAACACTTTTTACATGACATGTTTCGGTTCTATAAGAACCATCTTCAGGTGTATAAAATAATATAAACTTAAATATAATTTCTTAAATGCAACTTTTAATTTTTAAACGTGTGCGAGATTTCACTAACACACACACACACACACACACATATATATATATATATATATATATATTACATAATTTACGATATAAGGCAATAAAGTTTCGTAGCATGTATTTCATATAATAAAACAATATCGATCCTAAAGTGAATCTTTTTCACTCGCAACCACAGATTAATCTGCAAAATCCACATTGTATTGCTAAGGAAATCATCTGTGCATTTGCAGATGTGCCCAGCTCAATTAAGTTTTATCCCATTCTTTACTGCTGACCTAAATAATGTAATTCTGTTTTTTTTAGAATTATACTGCCTGTCCGATGACTTCTTTACATCGCTCTGGCATCATCAGTCTGGTTCTGTGTAGTACGGGCTCCTTGGCAGAGCAGTTTTGCCTAAATATCGCTTAAAATATTTATATATTTTTGTTTACCGTTAAATCACAATAAAATAGTAAGATAAGATAATTAAAATGATGGTATAAACTGGTATAAACATCAATAACACCACCTCAACAAATAATGTTATATTAATAATATCTAAACACAACTTCCATAAAATATACTGAGAAAGATGATAAAATTATAAAATTGTAAAAACTATAAATAATTGCAATTTTAGTTTAAAAGTTTATAATTTACACCTGATGACGGTTTTATAAACCGAAACATGTTGTGAAAGTTCCGATGTAAATCGAATGCTCGATATGGAACATAAGATGATATTTTAATCATTTTAATTATCTGATCTTACTATTTTATTGTGATTTGACGGTAAACAAATATAATAATTATTTTAATTAATATTACAATATGACGCAGCTATCCTATCTCATAAATATCGGTGTAAAGTTTTATTAATGTTGGTCTATTTAACGAGCTTATTTCATTGACTATAGCGTCGAATGATAAGAAAATAATTACTAATAAATAAAGAATTTGGGATGACATAAAAAGACAGTAGTAGCCTAATGCAGGGTACTGTATTAGAATTTGTCTGAGGAACTGAGGAAAACCAAGAACATCTTAGGAAACCACGATCGGTTTGTGGTGATTGTATATAGTGCAACCCTAAAGTGGTAGGACCATTGGTAGACACGAGAAAAAAAATTGTTAAGAAAAGTTCATAAAGTTGGTCACAGATGTACCTCAATAACAGCTAATGGAGAAGAGAGACCACGGAGTTAGTTGCTGTGAAGTTCTAGCAAATAAGAAACCGAAATTAAATAAGTTAGTATTATTTCTGGAAATGAAATATGGAACTTTGGCTGATGGCTATGTCACTTTCTAGAGGGGTCAAAGTTAAATAAAACTATATTTTTTTGGTTCTGGGTCATGCCAACAAGAAATTCTGCTGTCATTGAAGACTTGTATTAGGTTTTAAAAGTAATTTAAAAGGTTTAAAAACTTCACACAGAAGCAGTTGAGTTCGTACGTCCCTGAGCTAAAGTGAGATTAGTGATAAGAAATGATTTTTTAATTAAATTACAGCCACTCCGATTCCATACAAAAACCGCATTTATTCTTAAAAACGAGTCAGGATTTGATGGAAAATATTATGTGAAGTTTGTATTCATGGAGGTAATCATGTACATGTACGACTTATCTGCAGGTGTCAGCTGTATGAACCTTATTCTCAGGTTTCAAAATAATCTTGACTCGTGTCATTCCAGCGAAACATTTTGTAAAAACGATGCTATAAATTAGATAATTTTCAAGATGCTATGTTCTAAAATGTTCGCTGCATCAACATAACTTCTGTTTCATAAAGTGTCTCAACATGATTATTCATCAGCAGACTTTTAAAATGTGTGCAGAGAGGAAAAAGTGCGGCCTGGACGTGACGCTGACTACTCACCCCATCTATTGCCGAGGTCAGGAGTGAGTAGGAGCTGTACTACATCTCCCCCGAAGCGCCTTCATGGTGGTTAGCAGGACAGTTGTTTTAAGAGATGCATGAATAACTGAAGAAATTCTTCTGCCGAAAAAAGAATAGTGAGATTCGAAAATCTGTTTAACTATGACAATAAACTGAATCAAATCACATATTTAGATATATCTGGATTGTTGAATGAATTTAAAATTTCTCTGCAAGGTTACAATTTGCCCATCCGTTAGCATAGCAATGTTTTTAAAATAAAACTAGATTTCCAAATCACACATCAGATTTGTCGTTATTGATATTCAATAAATTTCAAGAGAGGGCTTTGTGAAATGATTAATAACACTGACTTAATTTTTTTTCTTCTATTTTTGAAACTCATTTTTATTTTCTCAGACTTTTAGATTATTCAACACTAGTATAAAGTGAAGTTTTCAACACTTATTACATTTTTGTAAAATATCTTCTGCCTTCCCAACAACTTATCAAAATATTCACAGATGAAAAACAGAGGCACGTGGCTATTACGCGATGCTTAATATATGAGTTTTTTGTTTCATACATTACTGAATAAGCAATGTTACTGACCCTCTAACTAACTGGATTCCCAGAATTTTGTGGAATCCAAAGGTTCATTACTGATTTTACAAAAGCCCACCGTCGACATTTATCTTCTGTCAGATAAGTCCAGTCCAAACTCTTATTTTCTTAAGGTCGATCTTCCATTTAAGCTCAGGTTTTCTGAGTGGCCTCTACTCTTCAAACTTCCCAACAAAAATGTTAATACTTTTCACATTTCTCCCATGCGTGCTACGTCCCAAGAGTAACGAAGTGACAGGTAGATGAAGACAATTTTATAATACAGAGCAGAAAAATGTGAGCTGTCCAGGAATTTTTTTTAGAATAATAAAACCGAGATTGAAATTGGTGTTGCATCTTGGACACATGGGGAGATAAGAAATGTCTACAAAATTTTGATTGGAAATCGTGAAGGGACAGGTCAAGGACCAGTGGATCGATCGTGTACACATGATAATGCAACTTCCGGGTTCATAAATAGCGTGGAATTTAGCTGGTTAAGAAAAATTTTACTCCATGATTTTGTTCATATTTCGAGAAGAAAACAAGTTATAGAACTCCTTTTTATGTGAAACCACTATCCATCACAGCTCCAAAACGATATCAGAAACGTAAATCATACATAAGAAGTCTGCAATAAGAATTCCGTATTTACAGTCATCTTAATTTGTCGAATCATTTGTATTTCTTTTAATAACGTTTTCTCATAATACACCGTCTTCACTTCTTATATTGGATTTACTTACATTAAATTTGATGCTTCAATATTAATATTCTCCCCCTGTTTCTAAGCAGGACACAGTGAATGTATTCATTAACGTAAACGTACTCATATGTTATCAAATATATTATTTTATTTTCTATTTCTAATTTATTAATATTCATTTAGTCTTTATATTATTTACTTTACAGGATGATACAAAAACAACAACAAAACGTTCACCCACACAAAATCATGTTAAGCACGACGTACATACGGAACAACTTCGAATACGATATTAAAAAAATACAATAAAATCTATAAGAAAACATCATTTGAAATCTGATAAACATCTGACTAAAAGTTGCATTTAAGAAATTATATTTAAGTTTATATAATTTTATACACCTGAAGATGGTTCTTTTAGAACTGAAACATGTCGTGTAAAAATTAAAAATTGATGATCTAATGTAAATCGAACATTTCGATAGAGAACATCGTATAATATATTTTAAATGTTTAAATGTTAATTATAGTAATATTTTAATAGGAATTTTATTGTGATTATACTGACAAGATTTAAACAGATTTTGGAATGTGTTTTGATGGTGAAAACGGAATTATTTCCCTACTGACTCTGCTAGCATGTTTTTCATTGCATTTGTTATATCATGTTGTTGTTATGATGATGATGATGATAGTTGATGATGAAGTCCTTCTTAATTAACAATTAAGAAATTATCGTGAATTAAAAACTTGGAAGACAATAAGCTGATGGTTTCAGTGTAAACAGACGACGGAGGCTAGAATTAGACTTAAAAATTAAAGAGATAAAACGGGAAACAAACAAGAGAGTAACGGAGAGGTGACACGGAAGTCTTGGTTCTACAATTTCACGGACTATTTTCACCCGTTGTAGGTAGGCATCGCTGCAACACAGCTCGTTCCAGAATCCGAAAAGCAAACATCGCTTAGGTGCTCTTTAAATTCACTGAGTCAACTGACCACAAGCCAACCGACCTCGACGGATAGAAAGATCCATTCCCTCCATACTTTGTTACATGCAACTTTTAGTAGCCCGAAAAGCGTTGCCATCAACACGATAGAACCCGTGTGTCACCGGGATGTTTGCTCACCGAATGACGAATAGTATTTCAGTTATAAGGTATTGTAGATGCGTCATATTGTGATTTATATAGTATTAAAAATATATTAAAATTAACCGTCAATCACAATATAATATTATTAAAAAATTAAAATATCATTTTACGTTCCCTATCGAGTACTCGATTTACATGTGAAACTTACACGACATGTTTCTGCTATATATAGCCATCATCAGGTGTTATGTATTAAAACTTTTCACTAAATTACTGATTTTTTTACTGATTTTTAAATGATTTTTAGTCTTCATTTTTCTTGTGATGTTCTTGTCCTTTATATTGTTTCTTCATTCGTTGTGGTATCACATGTCACTAATATGTTTGTATTTCGTATTTCGTATTGATGTAAATGTTTTGTATACGGACTGTGAAGTAAAGGTTTCAAACTATTAATGAAAATTGAATATAGAAAACAAAATAAATAGTTGAAATTAATCATGTGAACTTACCCAAGAAGTAATATCGTATCAGGTTTATGAGAGATCGGAGATGTTGTGATGCAGAGGGCAGGATGATTTATTAATTACCCTTACATTCTGAACACAGTCGTTTATTTATTTATAGTTTATATTATCGATGCTTTTGTCAGTAATTCAGATAATATAGCGTTGAAACAGTCGTCTTAAGCCGTATTATTATACGCTAGACTCTTAGGTAGTGTGTCTAATTACCACATTTTTGTCAAAACATCCTGTGAAACATGTATTTTACTTTAGCTTAGTGCCAGAACTCTTTTACAAAGACAGATACTTTTCGGGTGGTTTCAATTTTCTCACGTCATTATACAAGGCTTTGTCATGAGACGTACAGCCGAAAACCGTGGTCCTATTTCGTAGTCAGGAGGTTAAAATATAATCCTGATACGCGTTACTATAACCAATCACTACTTTCCAATTCTTCCGCGCTGAGTTTTCGCTAGCTTACTCTCGATTATATTAGGATCATAATGGAATATTATATGAGATTAATTAAGGAAAAAATTAATTACTGAATTAACAGATACTTTGGGCGCCATAGGGTTAATTCAAAGTTTACTTTCGTTGATCTTTAGATCGTTTGTAGCTAGATGGAAATAAATACGATTTTTTTGTAGAATATATGTCACCTTAACTACTTAACTAATCATATATATACATATATATAAACATATATAGCAATTGGGGTGGATTTTGAACGTGGGAGCGGATGTGCCACCTAAGTTTCCAAACGCATCATAAACCCCACAAATGGATCATAACAAAATGAAAAATTTAGAATATGAAAGCGCATAAATACTGATAAATTAACTTATAAACTAATACTGAAATTAATTACATTATAAATCGTTACCAAAAGCATATAAGCTTTATATTATAATAAACCTGAATATTAGAATTGATTAAACGAAATCAAATTATGATTTTATGAGCGCTTACAACACTCATTTCCATCTGTCACCTTAGGTTGATAACCTGAATGTAATCTTATAACGTTGCACGCTGTTTCTGTATAGAAAAAGCCGCCATAGGACCACCCAATTATTCATTATATACAGTATTTCTCTCTCACAACACGTTTCGATCAAAATGTACCATTATCAGGTGATTAACACAATAATATACAAAACAGTAGCTGACTGAACTGAATAATTTATAAATTTCGATGTGTGCAAGTAATATCTTATGGACAAACTTTTCATGAATAAAATTTTCTTATATTATCACCATTAAATATTATTATAATTATTAACAAAAAATTACATATATTATCCAGTGTCTTCCATAATATATATAAATTTTATTCTTCGATTTAATTAATATTGTCTTTAACAAACTTATTAATTTTATATATCTGTCATTTTAGTGTCTTTGAGTCGTGTCTTAGGCATAGCCCAGCTGGAAGTCGGTTTCGACAGCAATCCGATAACCACGGATTTCAAATGATAACCAAAGTGGCCCTCACTCGCACGGTAAAGGTTAGAATCACCGGAATATTTCTACTATTATATCGGTCACTTGTACCATTTTATTTAATCAGATACGTTTCATCTCGCAAATCGGAACTGTTAATAAAACTTCTACAAGTATCTAATAATATCCTGTCATTACAAGCTATTACAACAAGAAATGAATGATTAAGTGTTCTTAAAATTCTATTATAACCACAAAGCTCACAAAGATCTCTGCGTGTTTATTGTAAAATTGTCTTCCTTGTGTGAAATAATTGTCTCTAATAAGTGACAATGTGGGAATTCATTAAGAAATTTATAATAGAAACATACTATTAAATTCATTCCTTTCTCCCCCACGTACTTTGAATTTTAGGTTATTAGGCGAGAGAAGGAACATATGATCTACAAATATAGTATTAAAATATATTAAAATTGTCCGTCAATCACAATAAAGTAATATAAGATAATTAGATAGTTAAAATATTATCCTTTGTTCCGTATCGAGTACTCGATTTACATATGGAACATTCTCGACATGTTTCGGCTTTAATAGAGCCGTCATCAGGTGTATGTTATAAACTCTTAATTCAATTACTAATTTTTAATTTTTTAATTTTCTTATCATTTCTTCGTTTTTCTTGTATCAACTTATTTGATGTGTTATATATAACATTGATGCAATCGTATTGTCGGAGTGATGTTAATGCTGCGTATATTGGTCTGTGAATTAAAGGATTCAAAACCATTAATGAAATTGAATATAGAAAACAAAATAAATAAATGAAAGTGAACGTATAAACTTACCAGAGAAGTAATATCGAAGTTGTAAGAGGAGAGATCAGAAGTACATCGTATCGGAGCGAGGTTGGTTATTGACTGCGGTGCTAGTGGGTGAAAGGTGGTTTGTCAGGGTTGGGGTCAAGGTACTGGAGTGCATTAAAAATGGGGTTGTTAAGCAAAATGTTATTGTCATTAAGGCATATGTTTTGTTTATAAGTCTGACATATGTCGAGAATGTTCCATATGTAAATCGAGTACTCGATAAAGGATAATATTTTAACCATCTAATTATCTTATATTACTTTATTGTGATTGACGGACAATTTTAATATATTTTAATACTATTTTTAAATAAAATCACAATATGACGCACCTACAATATATATGATCTACAATTTAAAGCGGAATGCAAATAGCAGAAGAGATTCGAATGGATTTTGGTACAGTACCACCTTAAGTAATAATAAACAAGTTATCACGATCATTTCAGAAGAAGATGAAGATTAAATCTGGTACGGAAGCCGTGAGGCATCAGACGACTCGTCAACAGCAAGGATATGAATGAACTTTCAAAAAAAATACACGTCAGCTGAAGAAGGAAAGAATAATCTTCAAAAATATATTTAAAGGTTTCAATTTGATGTAGTCTAGAATAGCTAGGAAGAAAAATGAAATTACACTGCCACTGTAGAATAAAATTCATCGAATACATGTCTCTGGAAGGCAGAGAAAATCATTTTAGCGCTTAGTGGGTTGTAGATGATTGTGACAGGAAAATTTTATCAATTTCAAGCTTGTTAAGGGGGAAAAAACATGAAAAATAACAAGAAACAGAACAGATAAATCTGACACATCATTTCCGACAAATCACAATCCTCTATCACTCATTGCTAACAGCAAGTACGAGGTGCGATCGGAAAGTTTCAAGACTGTGTCAATAGAGGGCGAACCGGATGTAGTACGAGCTTCTGCCTTTAGGGGGTGCGGCCTACATTCATAGTGAATCAGTGTGCCAGCCGGCATCATCGAATTAGCATTTGTTTCTTAGTTACGGGCGTTTTGGTAGTGCATTACACCGACCATCCTGCGATTTCGGAATGGCGTGTGCATCAAATTTTGCAAAAGACTCGCCAAAACGGCTACGAAAACCTATGAAATGCTAAAGCAAGCATTTGGGGAGTCCGCAATGGGTCGTGCACAAACTTTTGTGTGGCATTCACGTTTTAAAAATGGCCGAATTTCTGTCGATGATGACGAGCGTTCTGGACGACCATCTTCGAGCACAACGCCCGAAAATGTTACGAATATTCGGCAGGCCATTCACGAAGATCGACGTTGTACCATCAACGACTTGTGCGACATTGTTGGGATAGGTTATGGGACCTGTCAGCTGATTCTAAAGGAAGAACTCCACATGCGACGCATCCTGTCTGAGGACCAGAAGCAGAATCGACTTCTCGTTTGTCAGGAGCTCAAAGATCTTGCAAGAACCGACCCCAACTTCCTTTCTAAGCTTCGTGTGACTTCTTCCTCTTCCCAAAGATGAAAATTCAGCCAAAGGGAAGGAGATTTGAGACGATAGAAGGAATTCAGGCAGAATCGCAGATGGTGCTTGACAGGCTGGCAAAGAAAGATTTCCAGGGATGCTTCCAGGCTTGGCAGCGGCGCTGGGATTGTTGTGTTCACTCCCAGGGGAACTACGTCGAGGGTGATGGATGAATTTAATACCTGAGATAAGTGTACGGGTTTTTATAAGCGCAGTCTTTAAACTTTCCGATCGCACCTCGTATAACTCAGTAAAATAATGGCGGAAACAAATTTGACTTGAAACTGTGCCGCGTACGAAATCGAATGACTCAACCCGATGTACAAAGTAAGACAAGTCCACCTATTGAAATAACAACGGACAGTTCACAGTCGCCTACTTTTAATACTGAGCTATAATAAGGAAGGTTCATCAGCAGAAATAATTGTCATTAACAGTAAGACCGACGAGGCAGCCACCACAATAGAAGGTTTCGTGAAAATGGATCCCAAAGTTTCTAGTTGTATTTGAGCAGTTTCAAAAATACGCTTCCAATTGAATATGTCCAAAAAGATTAACAAATGTTACAAACAATATATAAATAATGTCATAATGTTTTCATATTCATGTGTAAGTTATCCTTAGTTCGTGCTTAAGTTGTGTTTAGAAACTCCCAAATAATTTATTGTTGCAAAATATCGAATAATTTGAATATTTAAAAGAAATTGTACAATATTTTTATATTTTTTCCCTTCATTCAGAAGACAGTTATGTTACAAGGGATTTTATCATTTTGATGAGGTTTTCAATGTGTTAATTAGAGTTTACTTATGAATAAAATATCTTATGTATTAAGTGTAAATAAATTGTGTCTACATCATATCTTACAAACAGACTATAAGAATTTGCAATGAAATCTCCATACAATAATGATAAATTTCTTTAAATCCTTTTCATTCACACAAGTGTCATATTCGAATAAAAACCAACTGATTGAGAAATCTGTCGGTGCTTGGTTTCTGCTATTGTCCATGTAAATTGATCTCTTCCTGGTGGTAATTCTTAATCTATTCATTGAAGTTTAGTTTACGTAACGAAAGGCTGTTAGGACAGATTTCTAGAGTAAGGTGATACGTCGCCTTAAGATGTTGATTCGGCTTATCTTATATAATAACTATACCGCAAGGTACTATTTGGTTAACTCGTTTTGCATAATATTCAACCTACTGATGGAGCTTTATAATACAGCCTGTGTTTTGTTCCGAGTTATCAGTCCTTGTACCAATAGTAGTCCGCTTTGTGCCTGGTATGAGAGTACGTGGGTGTGTCCGTTCATATTATGCAATATGATATAGACTGTAAGAGGAAACGTTAACCACAGCTCGTTAGAAAGTTAATGACTCCCGGACGTCTGTAAAAATAAAAGTTTTGCGATAATGCTAAAGATATCTGAGGAATCACAGTATTTCTGTCGTATGAATCTTTTATTCTGAACAGTATAAAAGCACATAGTAGGCCTTGGACGAGAAAAAGGTCTTCTTTCCATTTTGTGCTAACATAACATTAGACTGTAAATATGGGAAGTTAGCGTTTTTCGTCGAAAGTGAATTATTTTAACCAACAGGATAAGCCAAGTGGACACTTGATATGCTCGTATTACGAAGAACATAAAGATTTGCATACTAGTCTTCATGAACATGACCGAAATAGTATATACTTCGTACTAACTTGGGCAACAACATTGTAATACAGGTCGTAGTTTGTATAAGTAACGTCATTAGTCACCTCGAGAGCGAAATTAGTGCGATTCTGTTAAACATAGTTTCAAACTCCAACGAGAAAGATCTTTCTTTATCTTTGCAGTCTACAGATTGCACAATTTGGTACATATCTTACAATGGGAACAACATTAATGATCGGTTTAATTGATACAAGAGCTACAGATTCGAATATAACGCAACTGCGGGCGAAAAATTTTGAAAATGTCATTATTTTGAGTTGTAATTATAAGTTTACAGCAAGAACGTCTTAGACCTGTAGTGGTATTTTGTGCCTCGTTGATTGTAATAGGCCGTTTCCGTAATGGAAGAGCCTTTTAAGTGTGGTGAATGTTTAAAATATTTAAGGTTTAAATGCGTCATGTTTGTGTTTTATAATTAAAATATATAATAAAATTCAGGTCAATACACAAACTTTATTTACAGATGTTAAAATTTTAAAATTTAAAATTTAAAATTTAAAATTTGCGCCCATCATCGCCAATGAAGGCGCTCTATTGTAACATCGTTGTAGCGATGATTGGCGCAAATTTTAAATTTTAAAATTTTAACATCTGTAAATAAAGTTTGTGTATTGACCTGAATTTTATTATATATTTTAATTTAAAATATTTGTTTTCTTGGATACTTCAAATTCGTAATTGGAACGTTTCCGTTTTAATTATTTCTCTTTCGACTATTTAAGTCCATTTCATATAAATGACATAACCGTTCCATATTGTAGATATCTTAGTTTATAATTCGTTACAAGAGGTTAAATAGAAACACGTATATATACGAGATTATTAAAACACGTTCCTCGCATTATAAATACAGTATACATTTCGTATCAGTGTATTTTATGCAGTGTAAGAGAGAGACAGTGAATGAGAGAAAGTGGGTTCATCTGATAAATTTGTTAACATTCAGTAATTCGAAATTGTTACGTTTTTAATTTATTTCCCCAAATAAAATATGCTACAAAATTCTCTAAAATGAATTTATAGTAACGTTTCGTTTCAGCTTAGTGCGAAATTTGTTTTCAAATTTGTCAATATCTTAGATCAGCTTCTCAAAAACTATGTCATCAGACGGATTTAACGGAAGCTTATTCAAAATTTCAGTAGCAGCAAACTGGTCTTCCACAGCCGTAATCTCGATTGAGCGATCGATATAAGAGGAAAATCGATTAAGCAATTAATATATCATCCCTTAAACGTGTTTTTGTTTGTGTGCGTATGAGTGAATGTGTATGAGTACAAATTATAGGAGAAATTAGTTAGCTCCTATTTGCTCTCAACTTTGTGTTCATAATTTCTGATATGTTATATTTTATTACTCATTAGCCTTATGATTCAATTTAATGACTCATATATATCCGTGACCTTTATCTTGAAGTATACAATTTGAATATAACTGCAATCAACGTGTACAAGAACAAACTTCAATGATATGGAATTTAGCAGTGCATATAAACAGTCCTTTTTCAGTTTTGTTTGACGGATAATAATACAGCGTTAAACAAAGGGAAGGGTTATGTTTCAAGATTTTACTTTATGCTAGAATTCCACAGAACTAGGTACTATAAGGAATTGAATAACAATTGTTCAAAAAGTTAGAATTTAGTAGTTGTTCAGTTCGTCCGCACTTTCCCTCCCTAAGAATTTAAGATCTACCTTAGTATAATATTTCTGTCTACGCCTAGGTCAATTTATTTCTTCGTGAGATATTCATATTTCTGATTTTATCATCCTAATAATATTTGGCGAGTGGTAAAAGGTTTGGAAATCAAAATTATGTAGCGTAATGTCTCTCAGAGTTAAATATTTTTCTCAGCACCTTATTTTCAAACGTCCCCCGTCCAAGTTCATGTCAGGTTTTCCATCCACGTAAAACAAAAATTAAACAATAGTTTTAATCTTTAAATGTTTAGATTGTGGAAGGGAAAACATTAACGTAATTTTGATTTTTCATCCCATTTTCAATTGATTTATGAGATGTGGTCTTATTATAATTTTGGTTTCTTCTTTATTTATGTTCGACAGGCAGATAAAACGTTTATATGAGAGTATATACATCAAGGGTATTGCAAGATTACTTGTTATCTGCATCAGTATAATTGTTTATTAACACCCAGAAGATATTCAAGAGAATGAATCCAAATTATTTATATTTTAACAAGTTTAATTTTTATTTTCATTTTATTTATATTTTAATATTTTCCGTCAAATCACAATTTTAATAAGATAATAAAATATAAAATATTTAAAATATAATTTCACGTTCCGCATCGAATGGTCGATTTACAAATTGGAACGTCTCTAAATCGATCATTCGATGCGGAACGTGAAATGATATTTTAAATATTTTATATTTTATTATCTTATTAAAATTGTGATTTGACGGAAAATATAAAAAAATATTAACCTAATTCACAATATGACGCAAATATACTACCTTATTTTCATTTTAATTTGTTACCTTTGTTATTCTATATTCAAGGAAACCATTCTGTGGATAAAGAATAAATAAAAATATGGTTGTCTTCTAGACTAGGGTTTGATAGGCAACCTCTGAAACGTCTTTCAGTATCTATTTACTACACGGTATTACATCTCACAAGGCATAACAAAGTTTTCACGTAATGTGTTAGTATTTAATATACAAACGTGATTTAATACATACACTGAAAGACATTTAATTTAAATTCAACATAGTGTTTCTAAAACCAATAGCGTGGAAATATAAGAACGTTAATACAGACGTGAAGATGGAATTCAAAATTCGAAACATTTCGTTTGTGTATTAAATACTATGACGCTGAATGAACATCTTTTAAAGTAAAGACTGACAATAATAACGTATAACATGTTGAATAAAACTATCAACGATGAATCAGTATGTGTGTGTGATAAAGATAATATTACGAATTCTAATGACGAAAGATAAGATATTGCCTGATTCTAAAAATAACATTCGAAAATATAATATCATATACAAATTTGCATCACACTGGTTGCGGTTTACTGCTATAAGTAATGAGAGTTTGAAGGCATAGCATGGAGAATATATCCAGTAAAAACTTACTTATTTTACTCTCAGTCGGTCTGAGTGGTTGACATGGCTGCACCTTTGGTAGAACACGATCCGTGATCTGACTATTATGAACAGTCTGTGATAACAAGTGAAGATCACTGTAGACTAAAGGCACTTTCACACAAGGCTCAGTGAGCTGAAGATTTAATCAGTCTGGCTAACGCATTTATACGGGAAAAAACTATAGTAAGT
This sequence comes from Zootermopsis nevadensis, assembly GCF_977971745.1. Taxonomy (NCBI): domain Eukaryota; kingdom Metazoa; phylum Arthropoda; class Insecta; order Blattodea; family Termopsidae; genus Zootermopsis; species Zootermopsis nevadensis. Next base: position 3,189,834 of record NW_028259153.1, on the reverse strand, counting down.
TGTTTGTAATAGATACTATTTATTAATCATTTATGATATTTATGCTATAAAATATTACTATTACTCCTTCAAATTCCAACAAGATTTAATTGAATAAAAATTTACTTGGATATTATCCATCGTCTAGTAATAAAACGTAAAAAACTTAAAACGACGTTTCGGAGATGGGGCTCTATCTCCGTCTTCAGGTTCCTACTCAGTTTTACGTTTTTTACGTTTTATTACTAGACGATGGATAATATCCAAGTAAATTTTTATTCAATTGACTCTTCACCATCGTCAAGAAGTTTTAGATTTGACCAACAAGATTTGATGAACACTGTTAACACACTGAAAATATGTTGTTGGAGGGTCTGAGTTAAGTTGGTAACTCTAGTGGGGGTTAGGTTAGCCGACCTGTGAATTGAATATCGGCCCCTCAACTGTATGAATAAAAGAAAAGTTTATGATCTGATGGAGAGCTTCAGAAGAGATCGGCCCGATTGCTTAGCAAACTGGTTCTAGGCCCAAACATGTCAAATAGCACATCGATCGGAGTATCCGGGAAAATCGAATAATCGGCACTGAATAGCATCTAGCAATCCACGAAGTTAATCCGCTTTTAATTTCGTTGTGAATATAATTTTGATTTGTTACTGTGATTTCCAAATATCGAAACTTAGCCAAAACTTTCCCGGAATTTCGTAACTATATATTTTTTTTTATATAATTGTAATATTAATTCTTTCTAAAATTTGATGACAAGATATCAAGAGATTCTTTTGTTTTCTTTGAGTTTACTTCTCGGTTAATCTCATTTCTAAATCACAATAGATTGTTTATTATTTATTTATACTGAGGCCTTCATGTTTTCTCCTTACGTATTCACAGACTCATGTTATCCATTGGATTCAAATTCCTTCTAGATTTATTATATAATTCAAACAGCTTTTTAGAATAAATAAAATTTAATAGGGAAAGATATAAATTCTTCTTGTTATGAGATCATTCTGTATACAGATATTCGTTTGTGCGTTTTGTTAAAACCATGGCAGTGTACCCGGCTGTCAGCTGGCTCGTAGTTACCATGTCTTGGGCATTATGTACGGTCCTTCCAGCTACTATAACCTGTTTTCATGCGGTATCACAGTTGGTAACAGAGTTTGATTCCCGGGTCGAGTCCGCTTCTTGGAAGGGCACTGGCTGGACGCGCGTCATTTATGACGAAGACACTGTGTCTCATCCAATGTTGAGTTTTATACTGAAAGTTTGCTATTTGTATTTTTTTAACGAAGTGCATGAGTGAAAACGTAAAACTGAAACATGGTAGTGATCATGCAGATTTTCCTCCACACGTTAAAACTCCGAAACACATTTTGTAGTTTCATTTAATTTTAAACGAGGATGTTCTAAGTTATTTTAACTTGGATTTTACTCAGACGCTTATAGCGGTCGAATCTTGAATGGAAGCTGGCTACCCTCCTCCATATAGCTCCAAGGTTAAAAGTGAGTGTCATTTTATCACCGCTCTTGCATGTGTATCCATTGCGTCGTTCTTAAGCACATGAATGAATTTTCGCTGTGACCGATGCTTTACACGAAGTGAAAGTTTATTTTCTCAAAATCTGATCATAAAAATATGTTTACAACATAAAACATAAATATGCTTTAAGGTTTACACTTCTATCACAAATACCAGTAGAATTTCCGCGTTACTGAAGATGAATTCGACAAATGCTTAAATTTCTTATCAGTCTTTCTTGCCCGAGAATAGACCTGATTTTTCGCCTCGTAACACTAAACACTATACGAAAAAATTTTACTCTTAACACAAGAACATTTGTGATTAGAGCATTACCTACACTAATCAGTTTTAAAGATATTCGTAAGTGTCCTGCAGAAACAACTTCTGAGCATCTAACGTCTGCCTACATGCAAAACCAATTTTAATTACATCAGCGGGTAACTGTCCTATTTTTAAAAATGACTTAAACTTCGAACAGGTTAAATGTCTCTAAGATTCTGCCCCCTAAAGATTCTGATAAACTTTAAATAGCGCCAAGTCATAAGACCAAGATTCTTAACAGCGTTACCATGGCAATAGTTAAATAATCTATGCTTAATTATGACGGGCACAGCATATTTTATTATGAGTAAATTGTTGATGTGGTCAGTAGAAAGTCAAACTGTTATAATCATGGCGGCGCCGTACATTGTAAACAGTTCTTGAACTATGTTGGTTACTAACGTGCTCTGAACTGAGTTCGTGGTCTCTTCGCGTTTTAAGTTGGCCCAACTTATTTGATGGATAATTTGGTTACTTGTCTTTTCAGCACTGCCATCGAGGAAGAAGCATTAGATTTGTATGTTTTTATTATCGGGTCATAGGTTTGGTATGTGTGTCGGTTAAGGAACACATCCATCAAACACCACTGATGAATTTTCAATAAAAATAATAGTCAATCATTTTATTCTAACGAAACCAGTAAAGTTGTAGACCTTTTGTTAAAATACACAGGGACCTGTGAGGACATTACATAGAAAAACAATGATTAGCTCTATCTAGTGGTCCCAACTGTGTAGGAACCTGAAGACGGAGATAGAGTCCCATCTCCGAAACGTCGTTTTACGTTTTATATTTACTAGACGATGGATAATATCCAAGAAAATTTTTATTCAATTGACTCCTTAATAAATTTTTCAGAGCTTATAATAATAACATTTTTCTCCATGAAGTTTCATGAGTATTTTTTTTTAAAATTTGAAATTTCCCAACTTTTTTTATTAATCTTCAAATTCCTAATCACTTACAGACACTACATAAACACTACGAGAAAATCTGTTTCACGGTGATTCATTGTAAAATCTGACCCGGGGTTTAGCGCTTGCTGTGTATGGAAGTGGGTTATGTTGGCGAGATTCAGGTGAACACACTACCTCCATCATCAGGGCTGATTAATTGTGTAAGTAAAATTTGTATAATTAGGATGCAGAGAGTCTGGCCAATCCAATAGAGTCCACATCCTTTCCCCCTATAAATTGTCGACTTACACAGCATTCCTCACTTCAGATCTGATGACGGAGGAAGTATGTGCCTCTGAAACACAGATCCTTTCCTTATGGAAAAAGTAATATTGATATTAATTACAAAACTGTCCACTTATTTACTTACTACGTGATTCTGTAGTCCTTGAAGGACCTTCGCCGCCTCACATATGGAAAGTTCCTTAAAGCATTTAGATATTTGGTAGGACCTCTGGGTCGAGACCTCTCGGCAGCATGACTCGGATCAAGGTCCACACTCCAGACCACTCGGCCACTGTTGCCGTCTGTGTAATATCTTCCTGTGCACTTTTCATATCTGGTTCAAATCACACGAAACGTTCTGGGTCGATTAATTATTGTAACGTGTTTCGACGCTAAAAAAATGCACTTTAAAATTTCAGTAGGAATGTAATTTTCATAATGACAAGTTATGCATACGTGTGTCGCTTTTAATGTTTTATTACAGTACACATTGTTTATTAAACTTAGCAAGAGATGGATGTAACTATGTTATATATAGCCTATGGTTATTACTGTTTACATAAATTTGACGTCCTGAAAATTACTAATTAGTTAATATGTGTGTCTATATACGTACTGTGGTAACTACGCATGGGCTTAATACATGTTTTCGCTTTTATACGAGAAAATGACTCATAGTCAGTTAGTGGGTACATATTTTATACTTAACAGTCTATTGGACATTAAGGCCTAACTATGAAAACCGTGTGCTTTCACTCTTATAATTGCTTATTGTATTCAGAGTCCAGTTAATGGATTACATTTGTTATACATTTGCAATTGCGATGCGTGATGTTTTCTTGTGGGTAAGAATTGAATTTTTAAATGTTATTCACGTTAAATGTCATTTAATGAGTTAAAGTAATTTCCTAAGAATTCTTTTTACAAAACTGAACACTGTAGTAATGTACCCGGTAAAATCCGTACCTAGTTTTCGTTGTCACCTTTTAACAAACTTCAATTAAAGCTTGGTTCTTTCAAAAAAATCGTTGTCTACATTCGATTTGTTCAATTCCATTAGATTTAAAGAGTGTAAAATTTATTCATAATTCCCTTGCGTGTCATTGTGCCGTCTCCGTAACAATTTAACAGATTTCGATGAAATGTTGTATTTGGTGCGTAGATGAATATTTTCAACTGTTTTGTCAAAATCTGCCTTATATAACTCCTTTTACATAACATCAATAACAGAATTAGTATTTTTCTGAAATAAGGCGGTAATCTTTAAAGAAATGATATATTACATCATTCTCTCTTCACTTTTTCTCAAAACGTTCTGACCACAGGCTATTCGAACGTCAAGTGGTTCTTCCAACTTTAGTCAAACGCCAAAAATCATCGGTATGAGCAGTAAGAATTTTAACTGCATTCCTAAAGATTTATTTGTCATAAAAATATCGTCGAAATTCCAAAAGTCAAATAACAGTGGAATCAAAGGCCAAGGCCGTGGTCTAGGCAACACGGAGTTTTCCTCCGGGGGCTTCCCCGGTTTCTCCGTGGCATCCCAACAATTACTCCATTCACACACAGAAGAAGGCAATGGCAAACCACTTCTGGATCATCTGCCAAGAACGTATATGAACAGGTCCCAGTCCGAGAAAAGGATGGAAGGATCCTGTTCATATGGACCTGTCGTCAGACAGAACACTAAATAATAATAAGATGAGGTGGTCTAGCGGTTAGAATGCTGGCCTTGTAATCCTGGGGTCTCGGGTTCGATTCCCGGCGGTGCCCGAATTTATAACTTGTGTTGGGCAAGGCCGTGGTCTAGGCAACACGGAGTTTTCCTCCGTGGCATCCCAACAATTACTCCATTCACACACAGAAGAAGGCAATGGCAAACCACTTCTGGATCATCTGCCAAGAACGTATATGAACAGGTCCCAGTCCGAGAAAAGGATGGAAGGATCCTGTTCATATGGACCTGTCGTCAGACAGAACACTAAATAAATATATAAAAAAGTGATAGGTATCCTGTATCCTTGGGGTATTATTTCCATATCGAGTTCGGTTAATAATAAAGCCTTGAAAGTTTGAAACGCCCGTCGTATGTTTGTCTTCATATTCGTCAAGGGTAAAATCACGTGCGTTTTAAATTAAAATTTTCCATGCTCTGATCGAGATATCTCGCACACAAAGTCGTTCTACTTAAAACCTTTATATTCTATAATTGACTCTATGACGCAACAGCCTGACTTCGATCCTCGGCCTCGTCCCATGTGGGAGGTTTCTTTGTCTTTTGAAGTGTGCATTTAGGAGTAGTGAGTGACAAGCTCACTGCCTCTGCACAATTTCTACCCAATCCTGATTTGTCTGCTAGAGCCATTTAGTAGTGAATCAGGAGAAACTTGGGTGAGAATTGGCTGCTAAATTTTGCTTTCGAAATATGTCATTCGTACTCGCACGATTCTTTTACACGCCATAAATCTACGACATAGGACCGACAGCTTTACTTTTACAGTTGCGCTACGGATTTGTATCACCCTTAAAAAACGATCGACATTGGCCGGGTTTGAACCCGATAACCTTGGGTCCAGTGGGGAGCACACCAACCACTAGTCCACCGAGGCAGACTTATCTTCTATAAAAAATAGCAAAAATAACTTCTTATTCCATCTGTTAGCAGATAAAAATTTTCTGTTTTTTTATCTATGTTCATTATTGATTGGAAGCGAATGAATATTGATTAATTCAACAAAATATTTGTTATACAACACCGGATGATGAATTACGTACATGTGGGAGAAAACGTTTCAAGTCTGCTTTAATGTCGTACATAGTTTGACCTTAATGTTCCTGTAGGAGATGGGAAAACGTAAAAAGATCCTGAACTGAATGGTCTTAGCTTCGTCGTGAACGTACTTTTGAACTAATACTTTCATTCCCCAAATATCTGAAATTGTTCGCGTTTTCAAACGAATTGTTAACTCTCATTGTATTATGAATTTTTCTACGTTCTGGTGACGAGAGTGTAATCTCACTTAAATTTTAGACCAATCGTTTAATCCAATTTATACTCCTCCTTCCTAATAACCTTCATGAAGTCCGCCCAAATTAATTTTTCGATAGCTTTGGGGGCACCCTATAGTCGGAAGTGTTACGTCACTTCCTGCCTGTTTACCCTTCTCAACAATTTTCGTCTTCGCCCTCTGCGAGTTGGCTTCATTCGCCGTGAAATATGCAGACGATTGCGCTCGAGGGCTCCTAGACAGTCGCCCGCCGTCCCAAGACCGCCACACAAACCGACACTTCCATTATATTTCTTGCATTCCTTGGTCTCCTATCATCCACCCCTGATGTCGCACATTCCGTCCCTACAAAATATTCTTTAAGAGTAAGAGTGAGACAAGAATAATAGTAAACTTTAGCCAAATTTTTAAGTCTACAACTGGCAGACAGCTTACAAATGTTTTTATGCAGACCCTAAATATAAACCTACTGAAACACACACTTTCCAATGTTGTATTTGTTAATTCTCTTCATGAGATGATAAAGTTTCGTCATATTGTGATAAATATATATTTGTTTAAATCTTAAATATTTAAATGTTAATTATAGTAATATTTTAATATTTAATAGGAATTTTATTGTGATTAGACTGACAAGATTTAAACAAATATAAACAAATAAACAAATTCTCTTCATGTTAAAATAGCTTAAGAAGGACTTTATAAATTTTTGACAAGTTAGAATGAATGTTTTCGTAACAAATATAATAGGCCCATTTCTATGTATTTCCGTCGTCCGCTGGTGTCAGATGGGCGAGACAGGATTATAGATGTATGAGGGAGGGAGAACTGTTGATTTATTGAATAAACAATCACAGACAGCCGACAAAAGTCCCTTGGATTGAAGATTCAATGAGAGGCTAACAACCATCCACCTTAAAATAAACAAGTTAGGAAACGTACGCATAGCTTGACTATTCTGGTGCGATCGCAAGAATTTTTCTTTTCTGGCTCTAACACGTGACAGGGTTGATGACGTCATGTGATTACGGCACTGGATGAGAATTTTCCATCTAGTCACTTAGACGCGCAGAAAATCATGCAGTTATCATGTGGTGTCCTTTTATATTTTCCGATTTCAACTAAAATTGGAATATGTCTACAAATTTTAGTGAAATCTACCAATCAAAGTATCAGGTTATGAATACGTTAAACAGGTATCGGATTTAGTAGATACATTGTCAGGAAATTAGCAACGAAAATCAGATTTGGAGCAAATTACCTTCATAATATTAAAAAGACCTGTTTGTTTGTGTGGCCGGTCACAGTGGCCGTGAGTTCGCTTTACTGTTTGTTACGTTTACTTTGCGATATTCTGATTTGTTGGGCCGTGGAATCTTTTGGCTGTACACCGACGTTTCTGATAAACATGATATTTCCATAATATTTCGATGTCCAGTCCTGAAGATGGAGGCAGTAGATTTTTACGAAACATTGTTATACAATCGAAAGTCTACAAGACACCACAGCCCACACGATCACCGAAACTAACTCCTGCGAAAAAAAACTTCGTATCTACAGTTGATGAACTTTCTGATCGACTGGTCATAGCCATCTCAGTCACGTCAATCGCTGATCGAATTATTGATGCAATTTATTATTTTATTCAGGTCATGGGTCTGTTTCCTCCAGGGTGTGAACCTCGCCGTCTTCCTGTGATGGAGTTGTCTCTCTCACTATTTGCACATTTCTGTAGAGTGTCACTCGTGATACAAAGTTACTCCATTGTTTCCTTCATGTACGGAATTCGACGTTCATCTCTTTTATCGATCTCGCATTGATGCCTGAGTCCTCGGCTTCTCATGTGCTCAATCTTCATTTCTGCTTCTGTATTTCTCAAGACGCTCGTTCCAGTAGTCTCCAATTCCGGTCTTTGTGTCTTATTTTACATCTGATGCAAAATTCTAGAGCATTCTGTAGGTTAGCAACTGTTTGTGTCCTTAAACTACCAGATGTAATATAACTCCACCCTCCATCATCAACTTCCAAACAGAGAAAAGAAATATTTGTACGTGCCGTCAGACACAAGGCACATGTCTGTTAACCTCAGCCAGGATGCATGAAAAGGGGAAGACAGTCAACCAGCACAACACAGACTAGTTATTAGTGTTCATTGGTTCGTTTATTGCTTGACTGACGTGTTGTTTGAATGGATCTGATGGACCTTAGGGACACAAGGCTTTTTTACCTTTGATGTTGATATGTTCCTGTATGACAGTGGAGCATATCTAAATCTATAACGAAAACAGACCCACTGATCCTTCGTGCTACAGGTTAATTATCCTTGTTTTTAAAGACAAAGTTATATTTTGAATGCTGAATGATATCAAGTCTGGATGTATCCTGGCTCGACTTCAGATACCAGAGATGTTGATGCTTCTAATGTCTGTTATTTCTGTCCTCCTACAAGCACAGATAAAGGACTCAGCTACTTCGAGGATGTCATAAATCATTGTCGGCTGTCCGAAACAGCCTTCGTCTCTGACTGTGAGTCAATCATACAACTTGTCATTTTTCATGAACATTCTACGGGTAGAAGAAACACAAATGTTTACAGGGAACACGGAACGACGTATACATTGTGTACTTTTTGGTTATTAAACAAGCCTGTTTCAACTTAATAGGTTGATGATGATGCTGTGTTGTGACGTGTTTACCCCCAATGAGTATCTACGAATAAATAATTACAGAGTTAACGCTGTATGTAACCTTTTTTTAATTGGTGTATATTTTGGGATCACCCCAGTAAAACTATGCATTGTCTAAATAAGCCAGCGGATGTGATGTATTGACATTTTCTTCGAATAAATTAAACACAAAAACTCTTGAAACATTATGGAAGAAATCATTGATTAATTTAATGAGTAATGCTTGTGGTCTTCTAAGCGTCATTTATTTCAGATTTAACTTCTCGACGACAAATCTCATTAACAAACCCCTCAGTGTCGGCATTCACATAACCCGTCCTACATTTTCCATGTTACCTTCCTCATGACAAATCTCAAGAGATTTTTGTTTTCAAGGTAACATCGAAAATTGCGATATTTCACAAATATAATTAAGGAATACCTGAATAAAACAACGTTAATCCAAAATTAGACTTATGGGAAATCAAAATATCCGAGTGATGTTTGGTGCCTGTCTTCTGGGGTGTTGCGCCATGGATACTGGTAGAAGTTTACAGTCACAAGACAGAAGTTGTCGTATTCATCACAGTGAAAACCTCAGATCTAAACCTCTACGTATGTTCTATCCGTAATTTGAGATATTAAGTTTCAAAAAATATAATGCAACTGCTGTATGTTTTCGATTACCCACGTGTGTCAGTCACATCTCTAAAGACAGAATGAGTCGCGGTGTAGAGTTCGCAGGTCAGACAGGCGCCACACTGCAAGACGTCGGCCATTCAGGCATTGTTTGCAAAGACAAGATTGTTTCGCTTGGATTGTGGACAAGACGAAATGATTGTATGTACGAGAAGAAAGAAAGATGCTACTGGTCAGGGAAATGCGGGAGACCCTCTGGCGCGCAGGGGGGGCATAACGACGAGATTAAATTCCCCAGACGACGTCAAGTTCTGTATAAAGTATTGGAAACCAAAGATCAAGATTTTCTGGAAACAGGGCCCTGTTTGTAATGCGAAATAGAATTTCGTTTTTATTTGCTTTCGGTTTACGTCTTACAATTTGCCTGTAGGCTTAGGGTAAGTCTAGATGAAATGAATGGCACAAGATCATCAAATGTTGCCCGAAATGCTTCAAGCCATCCATGATCAGGTATGCTTAAGGGAGTGATTGTTTCCTGAATTATATTTAACATAAATATATGAAAAACACTCAGATTAGCTGAGTTGACGGAAATGAAATGTCCACAATATTTTAAATTGTAATCCTGTTTCGTTGAATATGCACCGTTACATTTTTAAATCTTGACAAACTCTATAATTTACGTAACATAGTTTAATTATTTTCTTGAGGTAAAGTCCTCAAACGTCGAGGAAGTTCGTGATATTAGATCGCTAAGAACCAATACGAAATTTGCCTGATTATGAATGGTCCTGATCTTTGTTACCAATGTTAATGTGGAGACTGTTAAGTAGTTTCGGAGAAAATACGCGAGGACAGGCATCCCTATTACGCTTTCATTTTATACAATATGTAAGAGAAACACAGAAGATGGCATGATCTAGTTCTGTATAAACTTTCGTTCATTCACTGTTTGTCAAATAATATCAGAATTTATGCTCCGTTGGTAAAAAAATAATTGTGAAATTATAAAGAATCGCGTACTTAACACCAAATAGTTTTGTGTTTACCGACGTTTAGGAAATCAGACATTGTAATGATGCTATAGAATATTGCAATATTTTATATCTCAGAGCAATGTGAATAAAGGTGTTTCACGATGGAGTAGTCGGTAATGTCTCACCATTTGTTGTCCTTCGTAAGCCTACGGTTATAAACTACAGAACGGATTTTTATTCGATGTGATATTGGCGGTCTACCCGGAAAGGTATTTCGAAAAAAGCTGAAATGAAAATTATGTGAGTTTTGTAAAAACGAAATATGAAAACATAATATAAATTGCAGATTTCATTCACATGTACAAATTTTACTTAAACATGTTGTATTTGGTGTGGACTTCTTTTAACAAAATATGAGAAAAAAATTTGACAGCTTCGTAGACCTAACTGTACCACGGTCAGCTGCGCAATGCCGAGTTGTGTCCCAGACAGCTGAAGAAGCTTTTCAAGTGTGTGATCCAGCAGACGAGTTAAATATGCTGGTAGTTTATTGAACAGTGGTTTTATTGTAGAGATCGAACTCTGGACTCTGGGGCCGATCGGAGTTTAGTGGCGACTTGGGACACCCAAACTGGATCAATCTACACTTGATACTCCACACCATACCCAACCTTCCTAAACTCGCGTCACACTAAATATTGTCGAAGAATCATCGCGGCATACCAACCCTATTTTTCATACCGTGGAGTGGGAGGTAGATGGTTTACGGCAATATTTGGCCTCGACAATTTCTTTATAAATCTACCACAACCGAAAAATGTTCTATTTTGTTATTATTATTATTATTATTATTATTATCAATCTTTATTATAATATTTTTTATTTTAAAAATATTCATTATTTGAAATAAATTAAAATATAATATTTCACATCGTTTGATCTAAAATGTATTAACTATGTGTAAACATTAAAACTTAAAGATACTTATTTATATTTGTACATGTATATTGCAGAAAAATACATAGAGTGGCAATAAAAGTATATTGGAGGTGCACATGTTTTGCTGCAAAGTGGTTGTGTTGTTTCCAAATTCCATTTAGTACTTATTGTCTGTCCTCAGTCATAATAATCATAATAAAGAAAATTAAAACTGAGAGAGAGCAGAAAACAAGATTAACAATTATTTATCTCATTATGCCTATCATTATAATATAAGGTAAAAATTTCTAAAATGAAGCATTTGCGACCCCAAGTTCATAGGAACATTTTTTTCTTATTTTCGATCCTGGAAAACGCACACGAAGTTTGTGAACATACTTCTGACTCACCCTGTATTTGCAGTAACACCTGTGAGGTATGGAAAATTCCGAAGTGTGGGTAGTCTGAGAAAATTTAATTAGTGTTTTAAATTAAGAGCGTACAGACACAACGAGGTTTATATAAACTGTTTTGTTGAAGATTTTTTATATAAATTTACTGACGCATTTTCAAACAAAGCGCGCAGTCTAAAAAATATTTAGCCTGCATGAGAACAGATTCAAAACGTTTTCACAGATGGTAACATATTATCCACAACAACAGAACAAGAAAAACGCACTTAAAAACTGTGGCTATACATGAATACAGAAATAAACTGAAATTCACAAACTCAATTAAACAAATTAATAAACTCAGGCATATAAATTAATATCAGAAAACCAAAACACACGAACAAGCAAACTTACGTATACAAACTCAAATTACACGAAACAGTTTATCAAAATCAGAAACATAAACAGACTGTGCAGACTAGAAAGCTGTTGTTTTAAGTTGCATATCCCTGGCTTACTACAGCTCAGAGTTTTGCCTCGGATCCAAAAGTTACTTTCCTACTATCAGAAGCAATGAGGTGTGAATTTATGGACTGAACTCAAAAGGTTTAATAATTTCGTGAGCGTTATAGTTCCGTAAAAGCTGGAACTTCTTTGCTGGCTAATAAACTATCTACTTCTTCTCACGGAAGATAAAGATACAGGCAGACTAATTGATTGGTTGATGATTGATATGTCACACTTAAGCAATATTTTCGTCAAATAACGCTGTTAGATACATAGATTGACGTGTAAGTAGGTTATTACGTAGACAAATATCGAACATGATGTACATATACAGAACAACATCGAGTATATTATTAAAATTGAATAAATCTGGAAAAGAACATCGTTCGATTTCTGATAAAAAAATCTGATATAAATATGTGCGCTAAAATAGTATATGGAAATTGTATTTAAGTTATTATTGATTTGAATCTTTATATAAATATATACACCTGAAGATAGTTCTTTTAGGAACTGAAACATGTAGTGAAAAAAAATGATGGTCTAATGTGAATCGAATATTTCGATAAAGAACATCATTTAATATTTTAAATATTTTAAATGTTAATTATTGTAATATTTTAATATTTAATAAGAATTTATTGTGATTAGACGGACAAGATTTAATATAATATATAGACAAATAAATATAAAAGTAGGTATATATACAGACGAATAGAAATATGGACGAATTTGATCGCCTAGATGAATAAACATCAGAGTTATACTTCGGATTGTTTACAAAACCGAAAGATAAATTTAGGTTTTGTTATGTGGAAGTTTAAGTAACATTATCATAAAAAATGTCTCATAACAACAAGGGAAATTTGAAGAAAATCTAAGAACAAAACGAAAATGCTAAAGGAATAATTCTCTGAAAGGGATTTTTACATGCACGTAAATTAATCAATCTTTGGGAATTCCAAATGTCATAAAACGTTACGTACAGCACAGGAAATACAATGATAGCTCTTTTGAGATACCAAGGTCAACACTAAACGCGGAGGACTAGTCTTACCTTTTGCGCTGTGCAGTCGTCGAAAGACATTGAACAAATCACCAAGAAATAACAACTGAAACGAACTTCACTTTGCACTGTTACTGTGATAACGTATTCGATGCTTCGAGCTTGTGGTATCTTTATTCACGCTGCATGGAGGTAGCCAGCACGTCGCCCCCAGCCCAGTAATGTGTACGACAGGATGAGGGAGACTTGCAAACTGCTGTCAACACCAGCACCGCACAAGAGACGACCGCGACATAGAAGACCTGACAGCCAAGTTTCATGCTGTTATGGCGACTATTCATGCAGACATGTTCACGCTAGTATTCCGCGATGTACATTTGAAGTGTTGCACGTCGACTAACCATGATGGACACTGAAACAACCGCACTCTTAGCTAACTACCTGCTGTGATCTATGTCCACAGGCGTTGTGAGCTCCTCAAGTCTTGTTTATCTTTAGATGTGAGTAATGTGTATTCCTTTTATGTACGCTGTTCTTCTGCGTTAACTCTCTAGTTCATGAGTGTCCCCTAAAGTTTATTTTGTATCTATTTAACCCTCCGTGTGTCTGTTGTCTATGCCTCTCTGCATCAACAGTGGATTCTTTTCTCCTTATGATCGGTGAAACTCTTGCCCATTTGACGATTTCTCCCTACCATGATATCTCGTGAACGATTATTTCTAGAGAATTATATCCGTATGATTTTCATTTATGGGGTTGTCTCCCCGTTCCAATTGTCCCCATATTCTGTATATTTACCGTACTAGTAAGTACGAAAGTTATGGAGTAAATAGCATAGTTATATGTCGTACGAAGTCAGGTTATGAAATGGAAGGTGTATAAGTATAGGATCTTGACTTCTATACTATAAAGATAAAGGTCTTGTACTTTTAAATTTATCTCCATTTCACAATTTCCTTTTAATTAATGTTATTTATTGATGATAATAAATCAGAAGAGACAGAGATGTGGGAAGTCTGGAGTCGTATCGCGTTTAAAAAAGTTTAATGAAAATCTGTTAATTATTCGGTTTTTGTCCGTCTAATCAGAATTCAAATTTAAAATTTAAAATTTACAATTAAGATAATTATAGAATATAGAAACCGAAACAAAAATATGTTCAAAATGTAAATCGATTGTTCGATGAGGAACATCAAATGATATTTTAATTATCTTAATTGTAAATTTTAAATTTTAAATTTGAATTCTGATTAGACGGACCAAAACCGAATAATTAATTAATATATTTTATCACAATATGACGCAACTATATCATCTTACAGAATTTTACTCTTAACAAGACTACACGAGACTATTAATACTCCATTGTAGACAGTGTTTTGTTTTATATGAGTATAATATTGAAACTGATCTTGAAGAAACAATTAGGGACTGTGGACCGTAAAGACTTGGATCATGATAAGAACCAGCGACCGGACTCTTGTGAACACTGAACGAGGCGGATAATTGTTTCGCTGTCAGGATGTGCATGCTCAGTGGAGTTCCGGTCTGTTTTTAAGCAACCGGTTTCAGTAATTTAGTCTGACCAGTGATTATGATAACAACCAGTTTATAACGTGTCTTGTCCCAGAAATTGCTAAGGGTCTCTTATAACGTAAACCTCTTTCCATATAATCCCTAGATCACTGTCTCCGGCTTCCAGAGGTTGAGCAAAGACTGCTCCCGAAGAATTCTGTTGCCGCGTCGTACTGAACCTTCTGGTGTTAGGAATAGTTCTTAAGAATTCCACAGGGAGAGTCTTCGGTTATAGTCTGAGTACGAAGAGTCTAAAGATAACTGATTCAAATAGTCCTCATTCTATTAGGCGTGTGTAAGACAGTTTTCATCTCATTAAAGACAGAGATCATGCTACGGCCAGGTACCAAAAAACTTAATTTTTGTTTTCTTGGTATACTTACATACATCCAGGCCAATTAACATTATTAGAGTAATTAAATTTAAGAAGCTAAAAAGTATTTTGTATTTGGTTTGGATAGGTGAGAGAATAAATAAGTGCATGCAGACGAAATTTTTGTAAAAGAACATTCTGCAAATTGTTAATTTGCAAGATCTAAAATTAAGTACGGTTATAACTTAAAATTGACTTAGAGGGAGTCACGTCCTGAGGCTCAGACGTAAAAGGGTCTAATCAGTTAAAATAATATATCCTAAATGTCTTGTTTCTGTCGCAGTCTATAATGCATTACTACTTTTTAAGATCTTGCCTGTTTTTAAGATTTGTCCGTATATAAAATTTATCAGATAAACTGAATTGTAACACAGCCTCCCATCAAATGTTATGTAACCACATATACGTCCTAGTTGTCATAAATAAAAATGTAGCGTCTCATTTTATTTCTGTTTGTTCACCTTCAAAAAATACTTCCAATGGATTTACCAAAAATTCTGTTATAATCTGGACACGGATAAGCCGACTGAAAGAAGATGGGTAGTGTGTTGCACGGAGGTAAATCCAACCATATTTCTTGAGCGCTGTGGAAAGTTTTCTCTTTGGAGGGCTTTTAAAAATCTTCTGAATGCCTTCAACTGTCCTCCTATCTAGCTCGTATTCACCACTGTCTCTGAAAGTGATGAGTAGCATTCTTCAACTAGTGTGAAAAGTAAAACTAGGATAAATTATGACGGCGTTAACAGCGATATGGCACTGTTTATCAATTCCAGTAATACGTTTCATACTTCAGAATGGTATAACCTTACAAGGGAAGATATCGTTCTCTTGCGTATGTATCCAAATAAATTATTCAGATACTTCTTTCTTGTCAAGTTGGCTCGAGTTTGGCAGTAGAGTTTCACAGACTTCTATCCAGAGTTTCTCTTTAGTTTTTGTCACTGTACTCCGATTTGACCGAACTGTACAGTGGCCTTTCCTCCTATTCACTTACACCAAGGTCGAGCAAACAACGGAGGCAGTATAACCTCAGAAACGTTGGTTAACATCGACCAGACTACACAACGCAACAACCCAGAAGACAGAAATCTTCATACTCTGATGACGGAGGCAGTATGACCTCAGAAACGTTGGTTAACATCGACTAGACTACACAGCGCAGCAACCCAGAAGACAGAAATCTTCATACTCTGATGACGGAGGCAGTATGACCTCAGAAACGTTGGTTAACATCGACTAGACTACACAGCGCAGCAACCCAGAAGACAGAAATCTTCATACTCTGATGACGGAGGCAGTATGACCTCAGAAACGTTGGTTAACATCGACCAGACTACACAGCGCAACAACCCAGAAGACAGAAATCTTCATATTCTGATGACGGAGGCAGTATGACCTCAGAAACGTTGGTTAACATTGACCAGACTACACAGCGCAACAACCCAGAAGACAGAAATCGTCATACTCTGATGACGGAGGCAGTATGACCTCTGAAACATTGGTTAACATCGACCAGACTACACAGCGCAACAACCCAGAAGACAGAAATCTTCATACTCTGATGACGGAGGCAGTATGACCTCTGAAACATTGGTTAACATCGACCAGACTACACAGCGCAACAACCCAGAAGACAGAAATCTTCATACTCTGATGACGGAGGCAGTATGACCTCAGAAACGTTGGTTAACATCGACCAGACTACACAGCGCAACAACCCAGAAGACAGAAATCTTCATACTCTGATGACGGAGGCAGTATGACCTCTGAAACGTTGGTTAACATCGACCAGACTACACAGTGCAACAATCCAGAAGACAGAAATCTTCATCGCCCTGATGATGGAGGCAGTATGACCTCTGAAACGTTGATAAACATCGACCAGACTACACAGCGCAACAACCCAGAAGACAGAAATCTTCATACTCTGATGACGGAGGCAGTATGACCTCTGAAACGTTGGTTAACATCGACCAGACTACACAGCACAACAACCCAGAAGACAGAAATCTTCAACTTTTGGTTTACTTTCACTGAGATCATTTATTGACTTTCTGAGATTTGTGTTTAAAGACATCTTAAGAACGACCCCACAAGACGAGGTTACTGAGAATTTAATATCGATTTAGAATTATTGTGCCCTGTACTGCCTTGCGATGGCTGAATGGCAGTTCAATTCACTTAAAGAGGTGGGTTCTGGTACTAAAAGTTCAGTTGAAATACATGTAGCGCCTGTGTCTTCTTATGTTATTATCACACACAACAGGATGTAGAACATTCCATTACTGTGTACACGTGTTCTATAAGTGGCCTAGATAAGTCATTTAACCTAATTCCATTATCTATTTACTGATTCGATGCAAATAATACAACCACTACCTCACTTGTTCTTTATTATTCCTACTGAAATAATTAATAGTTTCTACGTAGTTTACATGAAAGAGGATCTAACTTTATGCGGGTAATAACAAACACGCGGCATGACTTAATATTGCCTATATCAGTCACACCTTCAGGGTGATTAAGTCAAGAGGAATGAGAGGGGCAGGGCATGTAGCGCGCATGGATGGGGCAAGAGGTGTGCACCGGTTATTGGTCGGAAAGCCTGAGGGGAAGAGACATCTGGGGAGACCTAGACGTAGATGGGAGGATAATATATGGGAGATAGGAGTTGAAGGAGACTGGATTTTGTTGGCCCAGGACATGGACCGGTGGAGGGCTTTGGTTAATTCGGTGATGAACCTTCGGTTTCTGTAAGCCATCTGGTTGGTTGGGTCCACTATTTGGGAAGCCTGAGGGGAAGAGACCTCAGGGGAGACCTAGACGTAGATGGGAGGATAATCTCAGGCGGGATCTATGGGAGATAGGAGTTGAAGGAGACTGGATTTTGTTGGCCCAGGACAGGGTCCGGTCTAGGGCTTTGGTTAATTCGGTGATGAACCTTCGGGTTCGGTAAGAAATCTCGTTAGTTAGTTATGTAACTTTTAAAAAACGCTACGTACATAAACGTGTCTGGTCTAAATCGGTTGGTTCTTAGAATATGGAGTGTCAAAAAAGATATTGGGCCCAAAAAAGAATCAAAAGCTGTTCAAAATGTAACAAAATTAATTCCCAGTTACAAATTTTTATTAACTTTGTGTCGCGTCCTACACACGCGCATTGTACATGACTTTGGGCCACCCTATACCGTAAACGTACATTCGATTGTTTGCACATCCTCCGGGATCCCCACGCAGTCGCTTAACAACGCGACAGTGTTTTTTTAAACACGTGGGCCGACAGGTGAGGTGGTGCTGGGGATCTAGAGGAGTTCGGCTCGTCCGTAATCACGGGATGTGACAGGCAGACTGAAATTCAATCTTGATGTTCTATCAGAATTTTACGAAGTTACAGAGAAGGAAAGGTTTTTGTAAGAATTTGTTCCAACAGGCACCTATTTCTCGTTCAAAGTGAGAAGCGATAACGATTTCATGTCTTCCGGGTTGTTGCGCCGTGTAGTCTGGTAGATGGTTATCAGATAAACCGCCCTGAAGACGGAGGCAGTATGACCTCTGAAACGTTGGTGGAAATCGCCCATACTACACGGCGCAAAAACCCAGAAGACAGAAATCTTCATACTCTGATGACGGAGGCAGTATGACCTCTGAAACGTTGGTAAACATCGACCAGACAACACAGCGTAACATCCCAGAAGACAGAAATCTTCAGACTCACCGCCCTGATGATGGAGGCAGTATGACCTCTGAAACGTTGGTTAACATCGACCAGACAACACAGCGTAACATCCCAGAAGACAGAAATCTTCATACTCTGATGACGGAGGCAGTATGACCTCTGAAACGTTGGTAAACATCGACCAGCTACACAGAGCAACAACCCAGAAGACAGAAATCTTCAGACTCACCGCCCTGATGATGGAGGCAGTATGACCTCTGAAACGTTGGTAAACATCGACCAGACTACACAGCGCAACAACCCAGAAGATAAAAATCTTCATACTCTGATGACGGAGGCAGTATGACCTCTGAAACGTTGGTAAACATCGACCAGCTACACAGAGCAACAACCCAGAAGACAGAAATCTTCATACTCATCGCCCTGATGACGGAGGCAGTATGACCTCTGAAACGTTGGTAAACATCGAGCAGACTACACAGCACAACAACCCAGAAGACAGAAATCTTCAGACTCACCGCTGTGAAAACCTCAAATCTTACTGAGAATCAATAATTTTGAAATACAAAATTATCTGCGATATTATATTAAAACTAATACTTCTTAAAACAGATTGTGAAATGTTTTATTTAAATACACAGTCTATGCTGTGTAAGGAATAGCCACATTAAAGATTACCAGGCAGGGTAATGGATCTCACACTGTGTGGCTTTACCCTAACACTGAGCACCATTACCCGATTAAAATCTAAAAATTTAACACATCTCATTATCTTGTAGATATTCAGTTTCGGACTATGTGCTACATGATGGAGGACTATTGCTAATGCACGTTCTATTGTGATAGTATTTTAAATTATGTGGATAGGTCATTTGAAACTACTTTCATAACTGTCACATTTTACTTGAAATGATTAACTCTTGAAGCATTTTCAAAACACACTTGGGCTCCCTCTTTATTTAAAAAATGCCTAGAATTTATTAGGTTAATCTTATCTAATTTATTTTTAGATGCCTAGGAAGACAGACAAAAAGAGCGAGAGAGGGGAGAGAGAGAGAGAGAACGATAACAAACGTTTCATGGATAACTCCAACAACGCAGTCCGCATTTAATACTGTAACTGAAAGCTGTAAAATTTGGGGAGTCATTTTTGCGAAAAAATATATTTATAATGTAAAACAAGCGAGTGAGATAGAAAATCATATTCTGTAGCTTGCAAAACTATTTTTGGAACCACTCTTACTATGCTAAGAATAACAGCATATAAATTTACGAAGTGGATTAAAATAAAGAATAATTTATCCAAATGATTTCTAGGTGGCAATGATTGGTTGTACGGATACATGAAGAGACATCCTGTTCTTTGTTTACAGAACTAAATGTTTGGATGATCATTGAGTTATTTCCACTGGCTCAAACACTCTGCTACACAAATAAATTTATCATTTCTGAATCATTCTAGTTACATTTCACTTCAATCCTACTTATTCTGCAAAATATATTAATCTGCATTGCTTCAGAACCACAGCACACATCTCATAGGTTGCAATCTCTGGACTCGAAATCCTTCCGCCCACGCAAAACTATTTTCCACATCGAACTTGCTTCCTTGTTTAATAAGGCATATAACAGAGTGTCAAGTTTTAGAAAGCTTTGAAGGGCTTTGAGAGAAAATTTGAATTTTTTTCTGAATCCAGAAACTTGTGGTTTAGTGGACTTCATGGTTGCACGTAACCTGCAGAAGATAAGTAAACATCTACTGCAGTGATTTCTAATCTCGTAGTTCTGTTTCATCTGGGATAAGTCAGATTCAGACTTCATCATGATAAAATCCTCTGCACGAAATCTCCATACCTGTTTTACATCCACTGTAGACAAATCTCCAATACTATTACCTTCAAATGTACCAACGAATAGGCCCAAAGGCCATGAGTCTAAGAAACTGGAGTCGGGAACATTAACTTCAACACCAATGTTACAAGAACTTGATGGAGCTGAACGTTGTCGATCTAACAAGTTTTGTAAAAACGTTCCTAAAACACGTAAAACACAAAAGAGAAGAGAAAACCAATGACGTAGGCTTGGTTTGATATCTCTTCAAATCATATATTAACGAAAAGCATATCTGTGACGACGACTTTGATAGCTTTCCAGGTTTTCTGAATCATGAAGAGAACAATACAATGCGCCTGGTTCCTTTTTAAAATTTGGGCGGGGCAATGAGTTTTTCGATGTGTGTCGTGTTTGGTATTGGCGCATGAAGAATGTAGTGGGCAATATACTACGAAGGACTACAGTTGTTATTAATGTTTTAAATAATGTCTTACAGATCCTCTCCAAACTTACTTATGTATCCAAGACTCAGCACCATTATCCCAACGCATGGGTAATGCCGCTCTGTGTAATGTTTTGTATTTCGTCTTTTTCAAATTAACAATTAGATTATTTCATGATAATTTAATCGTATGTTTGAACTATTTTACCCAATATATAGATTTTTTAAATACCCTTCTGTTTTATTAAAAATCTTACTTTAATTGAGAGAAAATTTCCGGACATTACCTAAGACAGAGTGGTCCAACTATTTTCCTCGTTCGGGCCAGAATAATTTTCCTGTTGGATCCGAGGGCCAAGAAATAACTATTGTCACTATTTTTGCATTTGGGTGTTATCTTTAATAACACTTATTCAGAAATGACAAATTACCATTGCAAATTCTGAAATAAAATTTTTATTTAAATGTGCTCAAATTGCTATAGAGTTGAAGATTTCCGTCTTCTGGGTTCTTGTGCCGTGTAGTCTGGTCTATGTTAACCAACGTTTCAGAGGTCATACTGCCTCCATCATCAGAGTATGAAGATTTCTGTCTTCTGGGTTGTTACGCCGTGTAGTCTGGTTGATGTTAACCAACGTTTCAGAGGTCATACTGCCTCCGTCATCAGGGCGGAGATAGGGATTAGCTCTATCTAGTGGGCCCAACTGTGTAGGAACCTGAAGACGGAGATAGAGTACCATCTCCGAAACGTCGTTTTACGTTTTATATTTACTAGACGATGGATAATATCCCAGAAAATTTTTATTCAATTGATTCTATTTTTGTTATTGCGTAAAGAATGGTTGATCTTAACACATCCTCAGATAACGCGTACAGACATATGGAATTTGTACTTAAAGCAGCAGACGAGATGGGAATTGCAATTATATTTTTTCTAAAATCATTAAGAGTAATGAAAATAAAATGGTTTTTACTAACTATTAACAAATACTTTCGCGTGTCGGACCCGGCCCGCGGGCCGCCAGTTGGATCACTGTTACCTAACACATAAAACTTTTAATTCTGAAATGTTTAATGACTTTAGTTATCCACTGACACAAAACAGAACGACCATAAAAAATATATTTAACGTATTTCTAAATTTATATAAACAAATCTGAATTTGGGTCACTTTTAAGCTGAGAAAATTACATTTCTTAAGTTCTGAGCTTCGTACTGGATACACGTATTGTAGGCATGAATGTGAAAATTGAGTTTGGATGTGCTCGTAGATCACCCAAGCGGTGTGCTGGCTTGTGTACGACGCCATATTAAAAGTATTCCAAGTTCTACCGCAACATAATATAAAGCATAGGAAAACGAATCACCTCCAAATGCAAGTCCAGGTACTACAAGAGCATCAAATATTCATCACACGTTGGACAATGCCCAACAATTCATGCATTGAGTCAACCATTCACAAATCCCTTGAGGTAGGGTGTGGGTTACTTCTTCATAGACTGCGATGTATTTCACAGATGACCGCGTAGAGAATTTTTATCATTCCTGTGATGTCGACCTTTCAAGAGATGGGCGTGTCCAGACCGTTTCTGAGGTCCGCTCCTGTCGAACTGGGTCAGTGGGCCCTTTACCCGGGATAAGGAGACCGGATCGTGAACCTAACCACTCACTTCTATCTATTAATTGAGCCGTGTGTGGCTCGCGTTTCATAGTTTGTATAGCTGCTTTCAACTCTTCTCTGTTTAATCTTGTCTTTCCAGCTCTTTACCTTACCTCTATAATTACGTCTCCCCCACTCCTTTTCACCTGACCTCCCCTTTTGCTGATTTACTCTTGGAGACTTCTTGTTGTCTTTCCGTGCTGTTGGATTTTGAATTTTAATTTTCCTGTTTGCTTTTGGGGTTTCGTAGTTTTGTAAGTTTCTGAGCTTTAAAACTGATTCCTTGCCCCCTACTAATGTGCGTTTTTGTAGTGTTATTAAGTAAATTTTGTACTGTTTGAAACGCGAGACCTCTTTTGTTGGCCTCTCAAGGCCCAGAGAAATAAATAGAGGTCTCCCTTACAAATTTACCTCTCATTTTACAGTCTAACACTTTGTGACCTGTAACAGTAAGAGCCTCGACGGTAGAAAATAATACGTGTTTTGACTTCCTGTGTCAAGAATTCGGAAAGAAGAATTTTTGTATTTGTTAATCACAAGAGAAAGATTACGGATCCTGAAGTATATTATGTCGTGATCAATCTAAAAACTACGTATTTGGCAAAAGTGTTAATAAATAAGTCTAACTAATTCTATGTTATTCGTCTAAAAGTTATATAATGTCATTTTAAAAATTGTTTTGTCGGCCCCCCGATATAGCGCCTCTCATTGTCAGACACCACAACTATCGTGAAACTAGACGTGACGGTAAATTCAGTTCTTCTGAGAAAATATATAATTATTAATCTATTAAATTATTATATACTCTGCGAGATTTATATTTACGATCTTGAGTACGTATTTAATTAACAACTTTTGCAATGATAACCTAATACTCTTTACTCCTGACTTATTTAAAGCAATATACGTACCAATTTTGAATACAATAATTAATAGTCTCATCTCATCTCCTGGCAAGTTACTTGTCCTGTCCAAATAAGGTCTTCAAGTTTTGTGTTCTTAGAATTTCTTATATTTGTACATGTTTCATTCTACAATTTATTTATCATATAATATACTAAGCTCAGTGCCAACTGATAGGTTCATCTCATAAAAACGGAGAACTGATGACAACATTTTGCTTTCTTGCAACATAATATCGTTATTTGTCGGCATAGACGTCTGTGTGTAACCAGCTCTGTCTGTGCAGTAGGCGTACATAACCTCAGTCTGTCTGGTTATTATATTCGACCCGAAGTACGTCTCTTTATAGCTTGCTAGTTACTCAAGGAAAATGTGCAGGAAACACTTTTGTTGCGGAAGTGTTCACTATTCTTGTCAAACAACAAAAGCGTAACTGTTTTACTGAATTCTTGGAATGTTATCTGCTTCTGAATGAAGCTTAATCTCTGTAATGTTCCCACTTTCATATCAACGTCCTTCCCAGTTGCAGGTTCAGTTACCATAACTGCAAAAGTCTCTATTAGCACCGCTGATCCAAGTAAAATCACGACTTCGTCCCTGACTAGCTGTAAGAAATTTGAAGATTTCTGTCTTCTGGCGATCGCCCTGATGACGGAGGCAGTATGACCTCTGAAACGTTGGTAAACATCGACCAGACTACACAGCACAACAACCCAGAAGACAGAAATCTTCATACTCATCGCCCTGATGATGGAGGCAGTATGACCTCTGAAACGTTGGTAAACATCTACCAGGCTACACAGCACAACAACCCAGAAGACAGAAATCTTCAGACTCATCGCCATGAAAACCTCGAAGCTTACGTATATAATTTAAGCATTTCAGCAATGAAAATTATTAGTATTAACGCAACGAGAAATGTTAATACGAGTATAATAGTTGTGACTTACATTTTTATGTTGTAGGATGAAGGACGTCAATGAGAAATTTCTAACTTTTTTCTTTCTTTACTAACAAATTCTCAATGTCTGGACAAATGTGAGAAGCAGCAACTTGGAAGTAGTCCTACAATTTCTAGATTTACCCTTAACCACTTTAATTTTTTTAAAAAACTGTTCAAAAACACTTGTCTTCAGTCGTTTATAGTCACTAAGCATAAGATTCCATAACGTATCTGCAGGTAAAGGTATTTTATTAAAGTTAAGGAGTCGAACATGTCTTAAGGTATTTTTAAGTCTCGTAACACTGTGGATCCTCCATTTCCATTTCAAATTTTAGTATTGAATATAAGTAAATATCATGCATCTTGAGAACGAGAGTTTCGTTCTTATTCAAGAAGTTAGATTTGTATTTTCTAGTATCAATAGAATTTTCCTTTGTCAGAACTGCGAAATGTTTCACAATTCTTGTTCGCAGTTCGTGTTGCTATCGAAGGCTGTCACTTTGTCAAAAACATTTCATTCGGAAGGCGATTCTCCTCGTTGGCTGATCTTCTGTTCGTTCAGGTGTTGAGTGGTGTCAACGCCGTGATCACAAAGATGGGGTAAGAAAATCTTCTTCACGTCCAAGAATAATTCCCTTTTTGACTTCAACTCGTACAGGCGTTTAAGCATCTAAACCACGATCCAACCAATAAAATTCCATATCATAGAAAACATCTTTGTAACTCAGATTTTATATTCCTGTATCAAGCAATGGCATATTATCAAATCGCGATCAATTGAATTCTGCACGTCGCTCGTGATAAGCGAAAAACTTGACTGTTTCTTCTGACCAAATTTGACGCATCTGTCTACCTTATTTCTGTGTTGCTATATCAAGACGTTCAGAAACTTGTCGTCTTATAAATCTGCACCTACCGCTGGCATTAAGGCACCTAATTCCTCAGATACAAGAAACTCCTCGTCGATTATACGAAACGCTGCTTCGCTCACATAAGAATACTTCTGAAAAATTTCAGCTACTTTCTTAAAATATCATAATTGATTAACTAGTACATACTGCAGTGTTTGTTTTAAGGGTGAACGTTTAAATATTTGCTGTCAAGAAATACAGTCTTGAAACTGTTCTATTCCGTCTCTCCTTGACTGGCTCTGTATGTAATTCAACTGTTGATTGTGCTCTGTTTAAGATTGTCTCTTAAAATCGTATTATTTTAAAACACAGATACTTCCATTTCAAGTGATGCAAAGAGCATTATTTTTAACACGAAAAAATAAATATTGTTCAGAAATACTATTTTTAAAAGTACAATTTTTATCAACTGTTTTATTTTTATTGCAGCCACATTAGAAAAAATATTATAGAAAAATCTTCTTTTATACTTTGACCATTGTGTAAATTACAAATTTATTGTCTCAGACCTGAGCCTAACTCAACCAAGCGACCCAGGAGATAGTTTATCTGTCTTCTTGTCCATTTTACATGAAGGCGGATCTAGATAAAGCTTCCGAAACGTTGTGTTTCCTTTTTTATATAATTTTTAGTTTAAACGAAGAACAGAAGAACAATTTTAAGTATAATAACGCGCCATTAAAGGGAAACTTTCGGACTTAAGTAAGACACAAGAGATCTTATGTGAATAAATTTAACACTCTCAGATTTTATACTTCCCTGAAGTAAGAACCGAAAATAGTTTTCTAACCTATTCATTCGCCAGAATAAAATTCAATAAATCGCTTTCATGATTCTTCAAATTGCCGCATAAACAATGGCATCCATATTGAACACATTTATAAAATCTTGAAGTGTTAAATTCTGTGTAAAATGTGTGTTGTGATATTAGCATTCTATTGGTCACAATAAATTTTCAAACTTGTATAGGCCTACACCTTATTCGGTTTCACGCTGTGGATCTCCCTACATCATTTCCAGAGGCGTCGTCCCTTTGGTCGATAAACCAGAATTTTATTCAGTAATCTTTTCTCCGGAATTCGTGTACTCTATATGCAAAACTATAATTTAGATTATTCATGTTATGCCACGCTCATTTTTCTGGCTTCAAGATAATTTCCAAGTCATCATTCATAATCACCGTTTTATTCCACGTTGTTTAGAATATATGCAGAGAAAATGTGCTTAGTTAAGAAAAGAAAAACCATGAGAGTTTATCGTGGACTTCAGTTTGAGGTCGCAAATCGTGTAGCCTTGCTGTTTGCCTCGTGTAAATGAACTTCCCAAAAGAGCTGTCTCGAATGTTCTGTTTACGTAGCAAGTGATTTAGAAATACAAATAAATCAACTTGAAACTCACACGTATCTCAGCTCCGAGCAGCCGAACTGCTATACACCCACCTCTTAAAACTAAAGAATGTCTG
The DNA here is from genome assembly GCF_977971745.1 of Zootermopsis nevadensis. Taxonomy (NCBI): domain Eukaryota; kingdom Metazoa; phylum Arthropoda; class Insecta; order Blattodea; family Termopsidae; genus Zootermopsis; species Zootermopsis nevadensis. The sequence goes on along the minus strand of NW_028259153.1, from coordinate 3,162,938 downwards.
CTGCTTGTTCGAGAAGGGCCATACATTTTAACCTCTCAACCCACCTTCTGTATTACGTCACGAACTAAGTGCCTCAATCTCCCTCACACACTCTTAGTACAGTTCTCTGGACCACGACGTGTTTCCAGTGGCGCCAATTGTCGAGTTTACAACACCGAAAGAAACTTGGAACTGCTAGATCGTAACCCGCATTTCCTCCAATTCCTTTTGGATTGAAATTTATTTTTCGTTTTTCTACTCTGTTATTGATCTTGGTTCCTCTCCTCCTCTCAGTATTCACTTCCTTTCGACTTTATCTTTGGAAAATAAAGAAAAATCAGAATTTCCTTTGTGCGTAGAACTTAAAATGATCATGTCTGTTTTACAAGTTACTTTTTAAAAAAACTTCACGAATGAAATAAATTCATTCTCCACTTCAGAGAAACTTTTTACCTGTTCCCATAGCAACAAGATGTGAGGAAATGATCGATATTTAAGATTATGAATATTTACCTCCTTTCCATTATTTGGAACAAAATTTAAATTCAGATCAGTTTACTTTGACAAGGTTTTGCGACATCGATAAGTCTGTCTGCTTACCATCAGTTAAGAGAACTTTGATCAGGACATAAGTTAATATTCCTTCCCTTGACTGATTCAACCGACATGCTAGTAGAAGGGATGAGTTTAGAGCATAAACAAACTTTATCAACAACACAAAATAACGCACGTATTTCCCACTAAAATGTTAATGTCACTTAGTGAGGCTGTGGTAGATTCACAGAGACGTTTATCTAGCGACATGCTTACTTCTTTGTAGCTATTATTTTAGAGATTAATGCAGAATTAAATAAAGACTTGGTAATGATGTCTTCAACAGTCACGCACAAACTTATATTACATCAATTTTCAAAGAAAAACAAATTCAATAAATATTATACATTTTTCAAAGATTAATTTTCTTACAAACTACAATTTATTCTCGTCTCAGAAGTCTGCATGACGTCCACGTTTCTCGTGCTAATGACCGCGAATTAAAGGTAACTGAAACTGAATAACTTCAGAGACAACTTCTTCTAAAAATATTGACACTGGAACCACGGTTTCCTAATTAACGTTGAATAACGTTTAATTGTATAAGTATATTTGTACTGAAATAAAATTTTATTTACATGTAAATGTATACCTTTACATCTTATCTATACGTGGCGTCATCTGTCGATATCTTATCTACGGGTTGCGTAGTCAACACACTCACTCTAGAACAGTTCTTTGTTACAAAATAAATTGCCAAAACTCCTAAACCGTGAGAGTTAGCTGAAATCTGTTTACAAATTTGAAAATCTCGTGTTTATTTACGTATTTCTCTCGCAATACGTCCAGATCCAACTCCTACGCTTTAGACGTGGAAATCAGTTTAATTTAGGGAACGAATGTATAGTTATTACATGTTTTGAGTAATTATTTAAACAAAGTGTAAAATATGCATTATAGAATAAATTAAACATCATTTTAATCTTTAATTTACGTATGGGTTTATATTCTCTATCTTAAATAGGTCTGGACTCATTGGCGTTTGAAGAAGTTACACACCAGCGTTACCTTACATCTTAAAGTTTCCGTCGAGTGTACCGTGATTTTATAAACATTATTCAACGTTAATATCATAAAATTTTGTCGAATAGTGCAGATAAGACTAGTAGGTCCATGTCTGGAACAGAAGCAGCACTATGAACCGCATTCTACTTTGCAATATATTACTACCCGTTGCTGGCAGATGTAATTTCCTTCGTCTTTTTGAGTCACTCATAATGGTGTCTTTCACACCTTGAAGTCTTCGGTAATATTTAATAAAAATGAGTCAAACGGGGTGGTCGAGTTGTTAGTATTCTTGGTTTGCATTCGAAATATCTCAGGTTAAAAATGTCGGTTTGGGGACTGGCCAATTTGACTAAGATTTTGGTGATTTTCCTTAATCCATTTAGACAAATTCTGGAATATTACTTTAAATTACACAACGATCCCGTACTTATCCGTTAATTTTATAATTCGACGCTATAAAATATACGCATTTCAATGTGACGTTGAATATAACAGTAATAAATAAATAACCGGTCTTCGAACGTCATTGACATTGAATAACATCGATTTTATTTTGATTGAAGTGACTATAAAGATTTATGTTTAATCTAATATTTTTACAGAGCAGTAAAGTCTGGTTTCATACTCTTATGAAATCTTGTGTACGAGGTGATTAAAGGCTGAGTTGCAAACAAGTATAAAACCCAGCATTTTATTTATTTATTATTTATTTATCTTAGTGTTCTGTCTGACGACAGGTCCATATGAACAGGGTCCTTCCAACCTTTTCTCGGACTGGGACCTGTTCATATACGTTCTTAGCAGATGATCCAGAAGTGGTTTGCCATTGCCTTCTTCTGTGTGTGAATGGAGTAATTGTTTGGATGCCACGGAGGAAACCTCGTGATGCCTAGACCACGGCCTTGCCCAACACAAGTTATAAATTCGGGCAATAAAAGATTAATATGTTACGACCGCATTAACAAAACTATATAAATAATAAGTTATATATTATCACATGACGTGGGAAGTCCACGTTACAGGTATTGAAACAAAATAAATATTTTATTACGATTTTAACGACAGAATAACAAATCGTAAATACGTATTTCGTGTTAAATATTATCAATACAGACATAATTTTTAGCTCATTACACTATTTATAAGTCAGTGAAACACCAATTAGGTGCAAATAGGCACTGTTTATATCTAACAACATCTTTATTGTTCCCAAAGTCAGCTTCAAGTAAACTGAAACTGACTTTACATTTTATATACTTTTTTTCCTTCCTTTAACACAGAAAAACACACACAAGAGTTTCGTAACTGGTGCCTTGCCACATAGACGCTTCATGGTCGCAGTTTCATATGAGGAAATCCCTTATTAAATATCCAATACACGCTTTTTTAAAATTGAGCAATGGATTTATATCGCCAGGATTCCTTTTGAAAGTTACTGAGCTTAATAGCATTGCCTTTAAATTAATACCAACTGAAAGGTGTGGTCCAGCTTGTTTTTGTAATGCTAGTTCAGATTAAAAGACGTAAACAAATGAAGACAAAGAAATTTAGAATAATCAAACAAGAAATAATGATCCATGGACTCGAACAAACATCGTTCTGCTCTATCAGAAGTTATGGAATTGACACAGAGACTTGAATTCTTCTAAAGGACAGCGATGACCTCGTGCTGTTTTAGGAGTTGTCGCGCTGAAATCCCATGTAATATAACCTTAGTGCGGGAACGGTTTATATAACAAATAAACCTTTATGTTATTATCAAGCATGTTTGCTTAATTGTACTTACGGTACACAGCGAATTGTAATGGTAAAGCTAAGAAACACTGTTCTTTGTTCACGATATTGCATTAATACAAATTTAGTGAACACCGATGGTCGTCCATGGCAGTTGTAAGCAACTGTAACCTATATTTCCAATTAAACTGTTTGACACGTTGGACTATTATTTTTGTATTTGTTTTTGTTAGTGGTTGTCAGTCGTAGGCTCTTTACTGCTGAAAGACACTTTAATAAAGAAACTTAATACAATTTTCTTACATCGTCATATTTTTAGATAAATTATAGGCTAATAACAGTGAAAACTTTTAGAGTCTAGTAAATTCGTAAAATAAACTTCGATTTTTTATTAGACAAATATAACTTTATTCTTTATAATTAAATCAGCTCATTGCAAAAAATATATATATTCGTTACAGGATCACAGAACTGATTAAAATCAAAACTTTATCTGAAAAAATATTCCTATATATTTATGCGTCAAAGAAATACAATAAAATCACATGGAATACTTTCTAAATGTAATTAGATTCTTAAAAATATTTTATTTCTTGTGAGATAAAAAATATATGAAAGATAGTAGGTTATAGGACATACAGAAATGAAAATAACGCAATTGGAAGGCATGTGTACTCCACTGGAGTAATTTTTCTTCCTACTGTACATGCAACTTTGCTATAAAAGTATTTGGATATGGAGGTAAATATTTAAGAATTCAAGACGCCAGCGTTGCATGCAAATAAATAATCGGGTACAACCCCCGACTGGTAGTTACCGGTACCTGTCTGGAAGGAAGGGCGGAAGTCTGGATTTCTGTAAAGCTTGCCGTCACGAAAGAACTTGTACGCTAGAGGGGTGTAGCGACACGGAGCTGAGACAGTCGCGTAATTCGGAGCTTTATAATGTGTACTCTTCAGTAAATGTTACTAGGATTATTAAACCAAAGATGATGAGTTGAGCAGGACTTGTAGCATGAATTGACAGTTAATAAATTTAGGTTAGAAAGCCTAAATAAAAGATATTACTCAGAAGACAGTATAATATTAAAACGGATCTTAATTAAATTTAGTGAGAGGGCATGTTCTGGATTCGTGTGCCACAGGATATGGACTGGCTTTTGTGAAACTGTAATGAAAGTTCGGTTTCTTAAACATCCGGTTTGGAGGTTATTTGACATCCTGAGCGACTGTCAGCATTGCACTCAGGACTGTCCTCAAATGAGTTACTTTGATAAATGTTAGTTGTATCCGACAACATGCTTTAAGTTTCAATGGTTAAGAAAGATGAGTTAATAGGTATGCATAAGAGATCGTGGCTTATTTTGAGTTAGTAGCTGTTGGGAATTATTCTGCACAACAACGTAACCATTTATGAGAACAAAAACACTCAATCTGTTTTCTTACACTCGAATGAGTGACCAATTTTCACATCACCTGTTTTTACGTGTTATAATGCAACTTATACCACTTTAATATTTAGTTATGAAGCCAAACTTCTCAATAGTAAACAGAGTGAATTTGCTCATGAGCCGATCTACATATGTTCACGTACTGGTTTAATTCCATATGCAGCCGACATACATTTCAGAGCGTGTAAACATCTCAATGCCTTTGAATCTCTGCCGTAACCAGCACAAAATAACACGCATTAAAATAAGCCGGATCCCATTTTAACGTGCAGTATAATAAGTTTGGGAATGTTGCAATCCGTACATTAATTTGCATTTTCCACTCGCGTTCTCCAGATCAATATTAAATTACTGAACGTGTGTTATCTTCAGCAGTTTCCGCATAGACGTACAAGTAGACCTCAGAGGACACAAAAATATACTCATCCATTTGGGTCTGAACGAGATGAAAATGTTAGAATAAAGTAAAAAGAGGCATAAGGCGCATCTTTTGCGCTTGTGAACATGTAACATGGGAGTTTCGTGTGGGATAGTCATTCAAAATACGCGGCGTAAAAATCATGGCAAATATATGATCTGAAGCTTTCATAGCGACTAAGTATAATGAATTATTCTCGGGTCACCAATCGTGTTAGGTGGTTGAATGGGCACCAGTCCCTATTGGCTAACGTGGAGCCAATAATACGGGGGATCGGACAGATATACAGGGTTATTCATAATTCCCTGACACATTACAAAATATCTCCTGACTTTAATGATGCAAAGGATGGTAACACGCGAAATGCCGATAGAACGAGAAACTCTCAACGTTTATTTTACATATCTCATAAATGATCTACGACCATGCGCTGCCTCGTTGGCCACCCCGATCACCCGACCTGACGCCGTGTGATTTTGTCTTATGGGGGTACGTTAAGGACAGATGTTGACCTATGGACAAAATACACTCTTAAATATGACGATAACATGAAAATAAGAGCAATTTTCCAGAAATTAACAATTCAGAAGAGAAATACTGTCACGTGTCTAATAAGAAGTGTTGTAGAAGTTTTTGTAATTCAGGATACGTGTATAACGGACTTCTTTTGTTATTAACTTGAATCCGTCTTGAAGTTTCCAGTCGCGAAATAACGAAGGTCTCTTCGTGTAGATGCGATAAAGATTTCCCTCGTTCCCAACTCCTCTTTACGAGCTATGGTTGATCAGTATGGGCGGCCAACCAGAGCAGCTTATATCGATTATTAAGAAATGAGACACGTTTCCAAACCGCGCCTTGTAACGTGATATTGTTTTCCATATTCCTAACTTCACTACTGAAGTTAAAACACTTACCTTCATTTAAAAGATTCGTACAACTAAATATAAACTCAACATTTAGAATATCCTGAATAATAAATATATGCTGGATAGTTGGGGTTCGATTCCTTATCTCCTTCGCTGTTTAGTCGAGAACGACTCGAGGTCCACCTGGCCTCGTCGAATAGCTACGGTCTGTTTCCTCGGAGATAATGCGGCGAGGATATAAAGCCGATCATTTACCACCATCTAGTCCCGAGGTTAAAATTCATCGAGCTTGCAGGGTTGTGTTCGTTTATAAGTAAGAATAAAATTTACAGTTGCCTCTTATGCAATGTCTACTTAAAGGGTTAAGATCTAAGACCTGCATTGAACTGTGTCCATGCAAACTGCTGATGTTAGAGAATGCAACCAGGAACAATTTGGATTTGAGATCTAGTAGGTGGCGGAATCTATAAAGTGGAAAAGTTCTGTCTTAAGTACTTACATCAATAAGATTATATCTTACTACATATTCTACTCATATCACTGACTTTAATAATACTCTTAGTTTCGTTCATAATTTTTGTCTGGCTAAACAAGTTTGTTAGCCTTGTCCTGTCTTTCACAGGATTTATGAATGTCGCGTCGCAATGAACCAGTAGTGGACTTTACTTATCACAATAACCACAACAATCCTAATGCCACTACGATCAGGGCTGTGGAGTTGGTACTAAAACCTCCGACTTCTTCATAAAAGCTCGATATGGATTAATAATGATAAATCTACTAAAATGGTAAATGGTACCATAAGAGATCATCACCACCACGTAAATCATAAGGACACTTTTCAGACTTATAACCTATATTGAAATATAAGTCTAATGGTTATTGCAGAAATTGGTTGATTTGTAGACAGTTTGTATTCTTAAGGTATCGGAACCAAAGTTACAAAGCATTATTCCCACACGACGTGGCTCAACGCGTCGTTGAATCTCCCTAAGCGTTAGGCCACCGGCGGCTCACACGGTATCAAAATTGTTCTTAAGATTTTATATCGAGGTCGGAGTCGGAGTCGGAGTCGGTACATTTTTGCTGACTCCGACCCCACAACCGAAGCGATCTTATGGAAACTTGTCAGACTGGCTGCTGTGTGTACGTCATTTGTTATGGCATATACAATGTCGTTGTGAAAACAGTAAGGCATTGACAAAGGTAAACAAACTTAGGAACACCCATGAAGGCGTCTACACATTGCAGATTTAGTTACTTCAATAGGAAGAACTCGCAGACCGCAATTTTTGGCGGAAATCAGATCTGGGCGAAGAGAGAGGGAAATGTAGAGACCAAACTCGGTCGAAGTAAGTTGATTGCAGAAGTTAAGGTTATGGTCCGATGGGGTAGGAGAGGGCGTCTTTTAACTGTTTTAAAACTTCTGGTTGTGTTGCCAGAGAATCTGAGTTGATATTTGACAGTCACGGCGATGTTATTGGATTTTCCTGAAGAATTACACTAAGAGAGCTCTGACTTAATTTGAATGCAAGACATCAACATACGGAACGGACTCACATTCTATACTTAAAGCGTAATTGTACGTAAGTCACTACAAAGTTATTTTAATCACTTGTCTAAAGCGGTTTTTTCTGATATAATGTCACCGTCTACTGCACGGACTGTTGTTTTTGTTTTCTTTACATAAAAGGAATTCTTATTGTTCTATTTCAGCAACAGATTATGTCTTCTAATGACTCCTTGTGTTCAAATCAAGGTCGGCGGATCGGACCAGTTTGTTTTTATTATATAGATTTCCTATAATAATGATACGAAATGAAAAATAGTTTTGTTTTGTCTTCGTTACGGATGAGAAATGTAATTTTTTGTTCGGATTCATAAGATTTAAAACATTACAAAACAAAATATTGTTCATTTTTAGGCGAAACACTTTGAATACGCGGTTTTAGAACCACTGTACTAGTTGTCTGTTAGATTTGAGGTTCCAAATCATTAGTGACATTACGTGCTAGCTAATGTTGGTAGTGAAAAGCTCGATGGGTAGGTGGACTGTATTGTATTATCATAATCATCGTATAACCCGCAGATCGATACAGCACGTGGCTTGCAACAACCTTCCTTACCACACGTCGTATGGCCATAGCTCCTGCTGTAGTTTTGAGATAAGTATCAAGAATCTTGCTGACAGGAAAAGGCCTACGTCGATAAATATATTACAGCTTTTATAATTCCCAGCTGTAGTTCTGAGAACGAAATTATAATTTTGTAACTTTTATACCTTTTGTGAAAATTAATGGGTTTTAAAATATGAAAATTTGTCGCTGTTTAAACAAGATTAAGATAATACAGGTAAAGGAGACATTCGCCTTAAAGTAAATATCTTTAAAATATTACAAAAATAGAATAAAATAATACCTCGTTTTACAGAAGAAATGGGTTTTCGAAGAATTTCTTCAGGACGAATTTGAACTGATGAATGTAAGCGTACCTTTAAATACGTTACGTAAGTGAGGTTTTGGATATAGAAGCGAAAGGGAGTGTTGTATTTAATTCACAGGTACGTGGGTGTCTTCGTTTACTATAATAAACATTTCAGCTTCTTTATTAATGATTATGATATAACGATAATAATTCAATTTATTTATTTATATGCTTGACAACAATTGAAAAGTGCCAAGCACAAGATAAATTAATAGAATAAAATGTATTAATTACATTAAAAAATTAAAATAACATGAAATAACAAAATAAACATAGTCCAGACGTACTGCATAAAACCTGCAGAATATGACAAAGAAAAGTGAAAAATCTATCACTTTAAGCAACGTTACATGATCGAAGTGAAAATTTATTCAATATACATTTTAATATTATCATCACATATATACGTAGACCTTCGGGTGGTCTTTCAGGATACCGTCTAAAATTTTGTTTACATTTATCACATGGTTAATTCCTGTCCCATACATCCGCCAATCTAATCCCCTTTACTACTCAATACTTGGTTAAATGTACCTAAAAAAATTCTTAAGTATCTCAATACGCAGTTTTCTCCATTCTTATTTTACTTTCTTAACCTTGGATCGAAGTAATATTTATGAGATGATAATGTTGCGTCATATTGTAATAAATATATATTTGTTTAAATCTTTTCAGTCTAATCACAATAAAATTCCTATTAAATATTAAAATATTTCCATAATTAACATTTAAATATTTAAAATATATTAAAATTATTAGTCAACGGTTCCAAATTTTACATCGGCTTTCTAGGTAAAACGAAGATATTTTATCTGTTCTTAATTCCACCGAACGCTCCAGCCTGGAATTATCAGAAGCCCTCAAACTCAGCCAATACAGTGATGTATGTGAATGTCCAGTGTTCAATAAGACAAAGCGCACGTTTCTTTAGCAGTAAGAATGACAGATAAAAAAGGGGATCTCAGAATTCTTCACGTGCTGCCAGTACCTTATACCTCGTACAAGTGCAGATGACAGGAAACAGGTTACAACGCGACTTGTCTGTGAAGAGAAACTACAGAGAGCCAAGGCTTTCGAAGACAGCTGTCGCCGCCTGGAGGATCGAACGGCTTCTAGAACTCACGAAGTCATTTGTTCTAAAACATGTCCACGAGTTACGAGGCAGCCCCTTAAGGCACATAAAAATTCGGAAAAAATATATTTTGAAATGGTGGTATGACCCAGTGATAACTGTTATTTGCGTTTTCTTTGTTATCGAATACCCAAGCTGATGTTTTGCATCAGAATTGAACCATTTATGGATCGGGAGTAAAAATAGTGTTTATGTGCTGTAACAGTGTTTAGAGTTTGGATAGTTCTACAGCTGGTAAATAGAACTTTGTAATAAAACTTGTGTTCATGTTTCATTGTTCGAATTGAAGCCTCAAGGTCTAATAAACCAGTGGTATTCAACCTGGGGTACGCGTACCCCCGGGGGTACGCGAAGACATCTTAGGGGGTACGTGAAATTTAAAAATAAATTATTTTATTTTAAACACTGAATAATCAGTAATGTAATTTATTTAATTTATTTTAGGTGTAGATTATATACTATGTATAACTTAAATTATACACCAACAACTTTGGGGGTACAAAGTTGAAGAGAAATTATATCTGGGGGTACGCGAAGACATCTTAGGGGGTACATGAAATTTAAAAAGAAATTATTTTATTTTAAACACTGAATAATCAGTAATGTAATTTATTTAATTTATTTTAGATGTAATTATATATTATGTATAACTTGAATTATACACCAACAACTTTGGGGGTACAAAGTTGAAGAGAAATTATATCTGGGGCTACGCAAAGACATCTTAGGGGGTACGTGAAATTTTTTAAAAACAAATTGTATTATTTTATGATAAACACTGAATAATCAGTCATTTAATTTATTTAATTTATTTTATATGTAGATTATATACTATGTATAACTTGAATTATACACCAACAACTTTGGGGGTACAAAGTTGAAGAGAAATTATATCTGGGGGTACGCAAACAAAAAAGGTTTAATACCACTGTAATAAACCACGTATTGCTTAGTTCCTTTAAGCGAAAGCCAGGATAGTGCCTTAAATTATTCCAAGATCGTTTTCTTCCATATCCTTTCCAATTACTTATTTATTTATCACCCTATAATTCGGCGCTATAAAAGACATGACCTGCTGTAGGCGCCCTTAAATGGACCACAAGCACCAGCTACAGACTGGTCACGGAAACCAAATACGAAGGCCATCTAAAGCCATATTTGTCTTAATTTGTGCGTCACTTGTACAAATTTAATAATTTGTACTTATCATCATTATTATATTTTTAATGCGATGAACTCTAGGAGTCGATTCGTTCTCAATATGTAGCACGCATGGGGAGATGTGGACTGGATTCAGCTGTCTAGGTTCAATGTAAATGTCTTGGCCAGCTGAGAGACTATAAACTTCTCAAGGAAGCTGGGACTAATGTTAAGTCATCATTATAGAATATGCAAATTTTGTATAAATCTATTATATGATGATGGAACACAAGGGGGACCGTTGATGTCATGAAGTACCTCATTATATTTGTTTGTCCGTCCTTCTGTGTCTTCCACTTTCGTAGACCTAAATAATTTCCTTCGGTTATTACAAAGTTTCATCTGGAGACGAAAACCGTTCCTAACGTTTCGACAAAATTTTATTTGCATTTAGCATTACAAACTCGTGCAAATTAATTCAGAAGCTTACTAGACATGAGTCCGTAGGGAAATTAAAGATGTCGCCTTCACCCAGGCAAGTCACGTGAAAGTGAAAGTTACTGTTATTAACTGAGAGAGAGAGAGAGAGAGAGAGAGAGAGAGAGAGAGAGAAACGTCTTCAAATCATGTGACAGCGTCCTGTATACTGAAATGTGTCCTGAGAGCTTCACAGTGATACCGGCATACATTAGCAGTGCCTTCTGGTTTGTGTTTGTGGACTAAGTGTCGAAATTCGTTGTTGGATAGTGGTTCGAAGCTATCAGCAGCTCAGACTATATGGCGTCGAAAGATATATATATATATGGATATATTTAAAGTACTATCGTGGCATTTACTTAAAGTAACTGGTTAAAAACACGAGACATCTTACTCAGGCATCTGATTTATGCAGCGAGATTTGAACCCGAAAACTTCCGAACACGAAGCTGAAGTTTAACAAATTTTCAACCAAATTCTGTTTTTTTTTTCCGTTTTTTAACATTTAGTCCGAAAATATTTGTGCAATAAACCGTCCAAATGAACTACTCTTTCATTACAAAAGCAACTCAGCACGTCATGGCAATACGAGTTATCCCTAAACGTCATGTCTTGTTTAAAGTATAAGCTATATATATATATATATATATATATATACAGTATTGTGTTCAACTTTGAAAGGAATGGAATTAGTAGTCTTATTAACATTGTGCACAACTATTCTCTGAAAAATAATTACACCATTAAAATATCAATTATTTATTTTAATCCGTCTGATCACAATATAATTTTATTTAAAATTTCTTATAATTAAGATAATAAAATATCATTCATGTTCCTTATCGATTGATCGATTTACATTTCGGAACATTTACACTTAACTGTAAATGTTCTTAATTATAAGAAATTTTAAATAAAATTATATTGTGATCAGACGGATTAAAATAAATAATTGTTATAATATTCACAATATGACGCAATTACACTATCTTACCATTAAAATAGTCAGATACAATTAAACCTTTAAATTAAAATGGTGACTATGTATAGCCTTCTTTACTGTGTATTTATGGGGGTCCTGTAATTGTCAATGAAATCAGCAATTATTTATTTAAACAGCAATAACCAGTTGATATTTGTAATGGTAAAGAATTGAGTTTTCTTTGCAGTACGGATTAAGTTTTGAAATATTTATACGAGCATCGATTTCAAAGGATTAAATCACATTCAATAGTTAAAGTCAGGCACTTGTATGATCTTCATGTTAAGGTAGTTTTTAGTAAAGATAATAAATAACATAGGCTAAGACAGAGTAAAAATTATTTTTGTGGGAGTATTTTTTTTATTCGAAGATCTTTTATATGTAGGTTTACTTGTTGCAACAGAAAATTATAGTAGCCTCTGGAATACAGAACAGAAAATGAAACATTTAAATTTCCTACGTTTCATTTTTATATATTAACTCTTGTCCGTCTAATCACAATAAATTCTTATTAAATATTAAAATATTACAATAATTAATATTTAAAATATTTAAAATATTAAATAATGTTCTTTATCGAAATATTCGATTTACATTAGACCATCATTTTTCATGTTTCACGACATGTTTCAGTTCCTAAAAGAACCATCCTCATTTAATATTTTAAATGTTAATTATTGTAATATTTTAATATTTAATAAGAATTTATTGTGATTAGACGGACAAGAGTTAATATATACTTAATATATCACAATATGACGCAACTTTACCATCTTATATTTCATTTTCAGTATGTTCTTCGCACATGCTAGATCGTAGAACAAGAATCAACTCATGTTCGTAAGTTTCATTTCACTTCGTATGTAGTCTGCCCGAATGACCTTGAGATTCGTTGTCCCAACAGCGGAAGATGATATCTTTGTTGGAACACGTCGTTACAACGGTGGGACCCGAATGTGTTCTTGGCTCGACTACACAGTGACACAACAGTGGCCTTGGATACAATTATTACATATAATAACACTGTTTCATTTATTAATCCTTTTGAGTAAGAGCACGCAGTTCCTTTGGGTCGTTGTTACCAACGAGGTAATTTGCTGACGTCACAATCAAGGTATATGATATGACGCCTTTTGAATGTTAGTGTGCACTCCTTTCCAGTCTTGATAATTACTAGGTTACGTCAGGTAAACAGATATTTATTACGCCAAATATTGTGTCCGTCGCGCTGAATTCGGTTTGACTATGTATATCATTCAAAATGTATGCAAATTGCCTCTCATAAATCATACATTTTTTTGTCGATGAACCTAATTGTTCTGAAAAGCATGCTCCTGGACTGCAAATTTGTTATAGTCTTTAATGTGTTTTATGTTAATTTGTGCCCGAATTTATAACTTGTGTTGGGCAAGGCCGTGGTCTAGGCAACACGGAGTTTTCCTCCGGGGGCTTCCCCGGTTTTTCCGTGGCATCCCAAAAATTACTCCATTCACACACAGAAGAAGGCAATGGCAAACCACTTCTGGATCATCTGCCAAGAACGTATATGAACAGGTCCCAGTCCGAGAAAAGGATGGAAGGATCCTGTTCATATGGACCTGTCGTCAGACAGAACACTAAATAAATAATAATAAATACTCTAGATATGCGTAAAAATTACCTTCCTTTACACTCACTCGTCTGGTCTCCGAGTGGAGTCAACATTTTGGTGTCTTTCAGGGCGACATCACTGGAATGTAATATATAAGACAGGCACAGTTATGCTGACAGATATTCTGAAGAATGTTCAAGTGAAGTCAAGGTCCTATAGTGTTGTAATTACATTAAATAGCGTATATAAGCTGTAAGTGGAACGAGAATTTTTTTGTTGTAAGTGACTAACGAATTTGAGGTACTGTGAAATTGAGGTGCTAACAGTTTTCTGGAAGAACCGACAGAAATCACTGTAAACATCTTGTTTACTGATCTCTGGGCTCATATTTTGATACCAAGTCTCCCGAAAATGATCCAGCAGAGATATTTCAGCTGTGACGTTCGGTGTTCAGACAGAAATAGATCACGAAGTTAAAATAGGCATGGAAATCTTGGTTCTCAGCAACAAAATAAATATGTGAAAGATTGTTCTAAGTCGTTTTAATGCTCGTGTAATTAAGTTATTAGTTAATCAAATTACTCCCAGATATTACACCTAATATAAAACCAAATTTTAGAAGACGTAATATTAAAAATAACACAAATAAAATTATTATCCATGTGTTATGGGACTTACACTTCCCACAAATTCGCTATCCAATATAGCAACGAACGTCACTGCTGAGTGATCAGTATCACTGCTTCGTAATCGGGATGTCCCGGGTTAAAACATCGACCTGTAGACTGACAAAATATTGTATTTTTCATCTTTGTCAGTCAAATGCTGGAACACTGCATTGTATTACACCACGACTGGTTCCTTCCATATATTTTCAGTTCATTAGCCTATAATTATTCATTATCATTCGACGCTATAAAATTTAAATACCTGAATCTGTTGTTTAATAAACAAATGATATATAAAGTAACCGGATATATCAGTTATATTTCTACAATTCCATCATCGAACACTCTGGAGGCGAGATTAATACGAAGGGACGACAGTGCAACACAAAAGTTTATGAAACGGCTTATGGCGAATGAATTAATCGAGTGTTTTAGCAGAAAATTGTATTAGCACGCGACAATACGAAAGCATTTGGTCTGAATTCGTGTATGGCAGGCAAATGTAATAACGTTTGGGAATGGTAGGAACGTATGTTCCCGTGTTCCCCTCGACATCGCTGGATAGCGTGCTATTTAAACCAAGAAAACGGGATTCTCTGCGAACTGAGACGCTACATGTTGGATGACAAAGTTCCATTACAACTAAACTTTTGAAGGCTCTTCAAATCCTTATCACACTTCTAAACAATTTTTCATTTGTCATAAACCATATTAGTTGAATTTACAGAACTTTCTAAAAGTAAAATAAATTGATTTAGAAATTAAATTCCAAAAGAGGATTTTCACGTGAGGAAATTTATTTTTTAATATCGAGGAATAAAATCGAATAGTCTGTCTTGGATGTAACATAACTGATTGTGTCCAGAGATGTATTGATTTGACCTAACGTCTTTGTAATTCTTTTCTACCTTACCTTGGCATTTTCATTTTAAAAAACATACCTTTTACTATCAAATCAATGTCACATAGAATAGTATAATACATAATAGGCCCTATTGTAATGAATTAACCACTGTCGCAGACCTGTACGGAATCTAAAGTCAATTAAATTCAAGATATAAGAGAAATAAATAAAATTATTACATAGAATAAATACAAAAAATAATGTGTTCCCTCCCTTTTAAATATTGTCTAATATTTTAGCAAATTTTATTATACCATTGATGTGTTTTGGTGTTCTTTATGTATTTATCTTTGTGTATAAGGTGAAGTACCACGGTGGTCTAGCTATACGCCATGGGCGCGCTTTGGGGAAGAGAAGATATAGCTCCTATTACCTATTGACCTCGGCACTAATTGGACGATGGACAAAATCCAAAAACCCAAGAAACCCGACTAGAAGAAATATCCCTTGCTCCTGCCGGGGACAATTTATAAGGCTGTTGTGATAAAATAATGAACACTGTTTTGAAACAAAAGAACTGGGATAGCTTTGTAGAGATTTAATTCCCTAGGAAAAAGCTTAACAACAGAAAGAGAATTTAATGGAAATATTCGCTACGCATTTCCGGTCTTAAATTTATCGCACGTGTCTTCCGTCCACATATATTTACATGTACCTTAAAACAATAACAATAGTAAAATGCAAGTGAATTTTTCTCTCCAACCTCTGGTTCAAAACAATCTACGACCTCTTCCTACAAGTGGTATGTAATATTTCCTCTACCCTTCTTCGTTAGATGCTCGTACATAAACTTTACAGTTGACAGCTTGATTTATATACTTTATAATGCATAATGAATAAAAAAACAGCAAACACGTCCAAGTACCGACTCTCATGTGGCTATTGTTAAAGTTATATTACATAAATTATAAAAAGTATTCCAAAGTTTTTGCTGTTACACAAATAAACATAATACAGAAGCAAGACTCTCACTGAGATACATGTACATTAATTAAACAGAACACTCATTTGTCATCAACGAAACATAGTTTGTGGTAGAATGTATTAGGTTATAGAGTTCTAAAAATTATATGTTATATCAAAGCGAATTTTTCACGTGTTAGATTATTACAGTTAATAATATGAATACACTGTATCAGGATATCACTTTATACGAATATTGACGTATTGATAACAACACCTTTATAAAGCTGGCGAACACATTATTGTTATTATCAATATCAATAACATTTTGTTGGTAAATTCAATGAATTCATATTATGTAAGACTTGAGGTTCTCACAGCGGTGAGTATGAAGATCGCCCTGATGACGGAGGCAGTATGACATCTGAAACGTTGGTTAACATCGACCAGACTACACAGCGCAACAACCCAGAAGACAGAAATCTTCATACTCTGATGACGGAGACAGTATGACCTCTGAAACGTTGGTTAACATCGACCAGACTACACAGCGCAACAACCCAGAAGACAGAAATCTTCATACTCATCGCCCTGATGACGGAGGCAGTATGACCTCTGAAACGTTGGTAAACATCGACCAGGCTACACAGCGCAACAACCCAGAAGACAGAAATCTTCATACTCATCGCCCTGATGACGGAGGCAGTATGACCTCTGAAACGTTGGTAAACATCGACCAGGCTACACAGCGCAACAACCCAGAAGACGGAAATCTTCATACTCATCGCCCTGATGACGGAGGCAGTATGACCTCTGAAACGTTGGTAAACATCGACCAGACTACACAGCGCAACAACCCAGAAGACAGAAATCTTCATACTCTGATGACGGAGGCAGTATGACCTCTGAAACGTTGGTAAACATCGACCAGACTACACAGCGCAACAACCCAGAAGACAGAAATCTTCATACTCTGATGACGGAGGCAGTATGACCTCTGAAACGTTGGTAAACATCGACCAGACTACACAGCACAACAACCCAGAAGACAGAAATCTTCATACTCATCGCCCTGATGATGGAGGCAGTATGACCTCTGAAACGTTGGTAAACATCGACCAGACTACACAGCACAACAACCCAGAAGACAGAAATCTTCATACTCATCGCCCTGATGACGGAGGCAGTATGACCTCTGAAACGTTGGTAAACATCGACCAGACTACACAGCACAACAACCCAGAAGACAGAAATCTTCATACTCATCGCCCTGATGATGGAGGCAGTATGACCTCTGAAACGTTGGTAAACATCGACCAGACTACACAGCACAACAACCCAGAAGACAGAAATCTTCATACTCATCGCCCTGATGATGGAGGCAGTATGACCTCTGAAACGTTGGTAAACATCGACCAGACTACACAGCACAACAACCCAGAAGACAGAAATCTTCATACTCATCGCCCTGATGATGGAGGCAGTATGACCTCTGAAACGTTGGTAAACATCGACCAGACTACACAGCACAACAACCCAGAAGACAGAAATCTTCATACTCATCGCCCTGATGACGGAGGCAGTATGACCTCTGAAACGTTGGTAAACATCGACCAGACTACACAGCGCAACAACCCAGAAGACGGAAATCTTCATACTCATCGCCGTGATGACGGAGGCAGTATGACCTCTGAAACGTTGGTAAACATCGACCAGGCTACACAGCGCAACAACCCAGAAGACGGAAATCTTCATACTCATCGCCCTGATGACGGAGGCAGTATGACCTCTGAAACGTTGGTAAACATCGACCAGGCTACACAGCGCAACAACCCAGAAGACGGAAATCTTCATACTCATCGCCGTGATGACGGAGGCAGTATGACCTCTGAAACGTTGGTAAACATCGACCAGGCTACACAGCGCAACAACCCAGAAGACAGAAATCTTCATACTCATCGCCCTGATGACGGAGGCAGTATGACCTCTGAAACGTTGGTAAACATCGACCAGGCTACACAGCGCAACAACCCAGAAGACGGAAATCTTCATACTCATCGCCCTGATGACGGAGGCAGTATGACCTCTGAAACGTTGGTAAACATCGACCAGGCTACACAGCGCAACAACCCAGAAGACGGAAATCTTCATACTCATCGCCGTGATGACGGAGGCAGTATGACCTCTGAAACGTTGGTAAACATCGACCAGGCTACACAGCACAACAACCCAGAAGACAGAAATCTTCATACTCATCGCCCTGATGATGGAGGCAGTATGACCTCTGAAACGTTGGTAAACATCGACCAGGCTACACAGCGCAACAACCCAGAAGACGGAAATCTTCATACTCATCGCCCTGATAATGGAGGCAGTATGACCTCTGAAACGTTGGTAAACATCGACCAGGCTACACAGCGCAACAACCCAGAAGACGGAAATCTTCATACTCATCACCCTGATGACGGAGGCAGTATGACCTCTGAAACGTTGGTAAACATCGACCAGACTACACAGCACAACAACCCAGAAGACAGAAATCTTCATACTCATCGCCCTGATGACGGAGGCAGTATGACCTCTGAAACGTTGGTAAACATCGACCAGGCTACACAGCACAACAACCCAGAAGACGGAAATCTTCATACTCATCGCCCTGATGACGGAGGCAGTATGACCTCTGAAACGTTGGTAAACATCGACCAGGCTACACAGCACAACAACCCAGAAGACGGAAATCTTCATACTCATCGCCCTGATGACGGAGGCAGTATGACCTCTGAAACGTTGGTAAACATCGACCAGGCTACACAGCACAACAACCCAGAAGACGGAAATCTTCATACTCATCGCCCTGATGACGGAGGCAGTATGACCTCTGAAACGTTGGTAAACATCGACCAGGCTACACAGCGCAACAACCCAGAAGACGGAAATCTTCATACTCATCGCCCTGATGACGGAGGCAGTATGACCTCTGAAACGTTGGTAAACATCGACCAGGCTACACAGCACAACAACCCAGAAGACAGAAATCTTCATACTCATCGCCCTGATGATGGAGGCAGTATGACCTCTGAAACGTTGGTAAACATCGACCAGGCTACACAGCGCAACAACCCAGAAGACGGAAATCTTCATACTCATCGCCGTGATGACGGAGGCAGTATGACCTCTGAAACGTTGGTAAACATCGACCAGGCTACACAGCACAACAACCCAGAAGACAGAAATCTTCATACTCTTCGCCCTGATGACGGAGGCAGTATAACCTCAGAAACATTGGTAAACATCGACCAGACTACACAGCACAACAACCCAGAAGACAGAAATCTTCATACTCATCGCCCTGATGATGGAGGCAGTATGACCTCTGAAACGTTGGTAAACATCGACCAGGCTACACAGCGCAACAACCCAGAAGACGGAAATCTTCATACTCATCGCCCTGATGATGGAGGCAGTATGACCTCTGAAACGTTGGTAAACATCGACCAGGCTACACAGCGCAACAACCCAGAAGACGGAAATCTTCATACTCATCGCCCTGATGACGGAGGCAGTATGACCTCTGAAACGTTGGTAAACATCGACCAGGCTACACAGCACAACAACCCAGAAGACAGAAATCTTCATACTCATCGCCCTGATGATGGAGGCAGTATGACCTCTGAAACGTTGGTAAACATCGACCAGGCTACACAGCGCAACAACCCAGAAGACGGAAATCTTCATACTCATCGCCGTGATGACGGAGGCAGTATGACCTCTGAAACGTTGGTAAACATCGACCAGGCTACACAGCACAACAACCCAGAAGACAGAAATCTTCATACTCATCGCCCTGATGATGGAGGCAGTATGACCTCTGAAACGTTGGTAAACATCGACCAGGCTACACAGCGCAACAACCCAGAAGACGGAAATCTTCAAATTCCTATTAATTTGCGACATCATACTATTAATTTTGAAGTAACTAAAATGAATGATAAGCATTCGGAACTATGGTCCATTACTGAGAAATATCATAATTTCGATAAATATTACACAGAATTATTTTCGTTAGGGGCCTGAATACGTTTATATCTACATTTCAGTGTGTGTTCATTAGATATAAATATTTTTCTGACAAGAGTATTTCCATATATCATGTGTTTAACGATCGTATTTTATTTTGATTCGTAAGTCGATAGTCTAAAGTAGACATAACTTGTTGTTATGGCGTTGATGGTAATAATAATTTGTATGATATTTATACAGGTGATGCGGTGTAAGATATCATCTACGTATTTGTTTGGGGAGGCTGAGAAATATATGCAAGCCCTTGGACAGTCAATCTATGTATTTACACACCGAATATAAATTAAGTTCTCTAACACTAAAGTAATTTTATGAGTCGTGCAATTAATAGCCTTTTTCAGTATAATTTGTCTTTTACATTTTGTAGCTCTTTCATTAGAAGTTAGACATATTCAATCTTTCCAAAGATTAAAATATACAACATTTTGACGTCATTGTGTTTTTTTATAGATATGAAACTCTGTTTTTTTCTCTAATCGACAAACATAGACGGAGGGCATTTGATAACAAAGGGAAGACGAAATAATATAGAGGATCGAAAAATTAAATAATAACGAGTTTCTTCTTATGGTTTTTGGTTAACTATTTTTAAGTCCTGGATTTTAAAGATATGAACTTCCATCTTACATCCATGGTCATATTTATTTCTTAATAAATGTAAACCACGTATACACAATAATTTTTAAGTCTGTGTACACTAAAATTAAGCGTTATTAATTGATAAAGCACCACGTCATGAAATGAGTAATGAGCTTCACGATCCGTCCGCTTAATCACCTTTCCAATTTCACAGTCGATATATAATTTTATTGAAAATTTTTACATTACCAACACAAAAATTATTAAAACTCTGCCTATATCCGACCGAGTTTTTATTTTCAAGTCAGAATACAACCAGCATTTCATACACCAATGATCTAATTCGCTGGACCAAATTCCCTGTTTGTGTCTTCCAGTTATTAGCAAATACGCATACAGGACACTGACCTCGAGGGTGGCGCCTGATTGCACCCTGTCCTCTTGTGTGTGCAGTGAATCCGTGATGAGTCGATTCTTATGCTCAGTAATGAAGTAGCTTCTGATGAGGTTTGTTCAGGGAGGGGACTCGAGCTATGTAACCGTTAACAATTGAGTTCAGGGTATGTGGTCACAGTGTCAGCCAGGTCACGCATTGCCAACGTTCTCATCTTTACACTCGAATATACAGACTATGAATTACACCCAAAAATTACAAATGTTTCTATTGTCCATACAAATATTATAGCTAAATGTTTCGACACCAAAGTTTAATCACAAGGTCTCAATATTTTTACGTAAGTTAACAAGTAACATACCGCCACGGTGGTCTAGCGGTTAGAACGCTGGCCTTGTAATCCTGGGGTCTCGGGTTCGAATTTATAACTTGTGTTGGGCAAGGCCGTGGTCTAGGCAACACGGAGTTTTCCTCCGTGGCATCCCAACAATGACTCCATTCACACACAGAAGAAGGCAATGGCAAACCACTTCTGGATCATCTGCCAAGAACGTATATGAACAGGTCCCAGTCCGAGAAAATGATTGAAGGATCCTGTTCATATGGACCTGTCGTCACACAGAACACTAAATAAAAATAATAAAACAAGTAACATACATATATACTTATCGCTATTCTGAATCAGATAAATCCACTCTACAGTCTCACATCCTGATTCCTCAAGAAAAACTTCAGTAGTATTTTACAATCAAAGGTCTCTTTCAATAAAATTGTGTTAAAGGGCCTTTGGACTAAATAAAAGCTGATAATTATGAGTCTATATAAAATTACGTAGGCTATTACACTCTCCAACTAAAATATCTGGGGGTGAAGCCTGAAATTGATACATGTAACATAATATAATAATTGTTTTGTGGATATAAATCAATTTTAATGATCACCTGCCTTAAACAACAGCAATATTTTTATAATAACTTAATAATTATGTGAAATGGCATCTTACGTCTACAGAAATGGCAAGGTTATTTGACTTTGCGTTGAAATTGGTTAGATATTTAGTAACCTCATTTATTCTTTTTTGTTTTTCTTGTATTAGCTTCATGTGTTATGCATGTGAGCTCAAATGGAGGCGGTATGTGCTACCTTGACCTTGGTGTCCACGTACAAAACTAAGCTACTTTATAATACCCAAAATATGATTAGGATGATCAAAACAGGAACAATTGGATGAGGAATTTAACAACACGCGTGGGGCAGAAAAAATATGTTACTCACACGAAAATATTTCATTAAATACTTAAGGGTGTGAAGGTATGGACTTGAATTCGTCTGGCTTAGTACTCTGTATACGAGGTGCGATCGGAAAGTTTCAAGACTGCGCGTATAAAAACCCGTACACTTATCTCAGGTATTAAATTCATCCATCACCCTCGAAGTAGTTCCCCTGGGAGTGAACACAACGATCCCAGCGCCGCTGCCAAGCCTGGAAGCATCCCTGGAAATCTTTCTTTGTCAGCCTGTCAAGCACCATCTGCGATTCTGCCTGAATCTCTTCTATCGTCTCAAATCTCCTTCCCTTTAGCTGAATTTTCATCTTTGGGAAGAGGAAGAAGTCACACGGAGCTTAGAAAGGAAGTTGGGGTCGGTTCTTGCAAGATATTTGAGCTCCTGACAAACGAGAAGTCGATTCTGCTTCTGGTCCTCAGACAGGATGCGTCGCATGTGGAGTTCTTCCTTTAGAATCAGCTGACAGGTCCCATAGCCTATCCCAACAATGTCGCACAAGTCGTTGATGGTACGACGTCGATCTTCGTAACATTTTCGGGCGTTGTGCTCGAAGATGGTCGTCCAGAACGCTCGTCATCATCGACAGAGGTTCGGGCATTTTTAAAACGTGAATGCCACACAAAAGTTTGTGCACGACCCATTGCGGACTCCCCAAATGCTTGCTTTAGCATTTCATAGGTTTCCGTAGCCGTTTTGGCGAGTCTTTGGCAAAATTTGATGCACACGCCATTCCGAAATCGCAGGAGGGTATGTGTAATGCACTACCAAAACGCCCGTAACTAAGAAACAAATGCTAATTCGATGATGCCGGCTGGCACACTGATTCACTATGAATGTAGGCCGCATCCCCTAGCGGCAGAAGCTCGTACTACATCCGGTTCGCCCTCTATTGACACAGTCTTGAAACTTTCCGATCGCACCTCGTAGATCAGTGACGAGCTCGTATTGACGCAATTAATAAACTCTTTGGATTTTATAGAAGACAGGGGATTTCTTGATTATGTTGGTTATTGTTACTTTCTGAAAGACTTTGCTTCATACAGTGGGATTCAGGGCTATCGAAATTTATCTCGATGTTATGCAGTTATTATAGAAAATGCTACCAAGAACTTTATCTCCAGTCGCCAAAGACGAGGAACACAGATGAATTCCGACGTTTCCATAACCGTAAAAAGACGTACCACACAAAATGTTCATCAAATACTGAAGAACTAATTGCCATTGAGATATAAATAATCGCATATAATCATAGGAATACCCACAAGTTCTCTTAAATACCTTTCAGGAAATATTTGTCATTTGGACTTATCGACAAATAAGTGTGAAATCTTTTTGAAACCTTCGTTAAAATCGTGTTTTATCTTATTTTAGTGCTTACTATTTCTGCATTCGTTCTAATTTTTGTGGTCATGGTTCGTCTCTTAAAGCTGTAGGATTACTACTCAGAAGATAGAGAATTTGAAGACAGAAACGCAAGGGACCTGAAAACAAAATTTCTTCTATAAATATTGGCGACGCAAAAACTGTAATATTTATATATATATTTTTTTTATCTTAATTGCGTCATGTTTGTGTTTTATCAATACATATATTTATTTTTCCAGTCTATACACAAAACTTGTTTTAAAATAATGTTGTTAAAATTATTAATAACATTTACAATATAAATTGTGGCGCTTTTCTGTGTCTTATAATATTACATTTATCACAGCGCTTTTGATTTCGACGACATGTTTCGATGTTTACCACATCATCATCAGGCTTATCAATTCATATATTTTTAAAAATAAAATAAAAATAAATATATGTAATATTTATGTATGTTCTTTCAGTGTCACCTTATATTTTAGGGAAAACTAAAATGGAATTTGAAGAATAAAACGTAAACTCTTTAACACGTGGAAAAGAAATCTTATTCTTTCCATAAAACAAAGTAGCAAAGTTCTTTCTTCTACTCTGTTTCGTTCCAGCTTTTTCAAGTTGGTATGAAGTGAGTCTGTTTTTATATCTTTCGAGACATCGTATAACTCTTTATGGACC
Organism: Zootermopsis nevadensis; assembly: GCF_977971745.1. Taxonomy (NCBI): domain Eukaryota; kingdom Metazoa; phylum Arthropoda; class Insecta; order Blattodea; family Termopsidae; genus Zootermopsis; species Zootermopsis nevadensis. Next base: position 3,138,228 of record NW_028259153.1, on the reverse strand, counting down.
TTGTTTGGAATTTATGTGTGTAACCGCCATGCACTAGAAACGTCGTCGTAGCAAAATAATAGCCGAAATATGAAGAATTGTCGTGTATTCCGAAAGTTAAATTTCTCTGACATTATATTACACATACCGGACCAGGTAGAAGACTGTCGTATTTTCCTTCTCTCGCCCTGGTCATACGTTCTGTTTCCTCCTGAAATTGTTACTGTGTTACTGTCTTGCATTTTCCTCCTTTACAGTGGAAAATGCTGTATCCTTTTTGTAGGTTATCCCGTTTACATTCGGGTTCATCTGAAGGCCAATACGCTTTAGAAAGTCGCTTAAAGTTCTTAACCCTTTAACGAATAGGAACAATTATAGATTTTATTGAGGGATTATTATTATTATTATTATTATTTAGTGTTCTGTCTGACGACAGGTCCATATGAACAGGATCCTTCCATCCTTTTCTCGGACTGGGACCTGTTCATATACGTTCTTGGCAGATGATCCAGAAGTGGTTTGCCATTGCCTTCTTCTGTGTGTGAATGGAGTAATTTGTTGGGATGCCACGGAGGAAAACTCCGTGTTGCCTAGACCACGGCCTTGCCCAACACAAGTTATAAATTCGGGCACCGCCGGGAATCGAACCAGAGACCCCAGGATTACAAGGCCAGCGTTGTGGAGGAAATAAAGGGAATAATTTTGTTAGAAAGTTTTCACGCCTTGCACACACGTTTTCTAATAAGGATAAAATAAGAGAGTAATTTAGAATGGTAAGGAGCAGAAGTCTAAGACATACAACGGGATTTTGATACTGTGTTTAAAGTGTGATGAAACAATTAGTAATACGGTGACCTCCACATCATTTTCATTAACTGCTGCATGCGAATATAATAGTCTCTTAATTTCTCTGTAACGTGTGGTCTTTTACTGATATTTTCACAAATATTGATATTTTATGTAAAATATTTTAGTAATTCACTGGTTAACATGATTTCAGAGCCCGTCTATATTTAAACACTCAGTTATCACAACCAAAAAACAAACTTTTTCCATTACAAAGACCAATTGTTCAGAACTGTTTAATGAAATAATTGCTGTTTAATTTGAGATTTATGCGATTCCACAGATAAAATGTAGATTTACCGATTACTTAAAACAGGTGGTAATGTAATTAACTTCCCTTTTGGCTAGCTAAGAGTCTGAATCTGCGCTTCTAAAGATTAACTCTGATCCATGGAGCTATGTTCACGTCGCAGAAGTAAAAGCTTTCCCCCGACTCATACAGTCCCATTGTATTATCCTAAAAAAAGTTTCATAAGCCACTCTTCTACATACCGTACTCAGAAAACACGTCTCATGTCTCATCACGGCTAAAAGCCATTGAGTTGGATGTCAGAGAAATATGAGATATTAAATTCTAGTTAATATTTAAGACGTTGCATGTCCGGAGCTCTGTTCGTGTGATACGAGATCTTCTAAACTCAAAATACTTATAACGTTAAGTCACCTCCATACAGAACATCACAAAAGTTCTTTCTTTAATGTGACTGACCTTACAATGCCTGCGAGGCTTTTAAGTCGTCAAGGACAATTAGTGTCTGGTCCAAGAGCTTCGAGGTCGGTCGTGGATTTTGATGAAACTTGTGAAGACAAGACACGTATCGTAGTAATGTTACTTTAGACCGAGTTTACAGAACGTTACGTTATGTAATTTGAGAGGTCAAAAGTGAAAGACTTGAGTGATGTGTAGGACTGAACTGAATAAATTAAAACATTACGCCTCATTTTATGACCTATAATTAGTTAAAACTTTAAAATTATAAATACAGAATTATTGAAATAAATTAATATTACTTCCAGAAACGTTCTTTATACCAAATCTGGTAGGTCTTATAATAAACTGTTAGTAAACTTTAAACGTTCTGGTTATTGTAATAATTATAATTGTGATTAAATACCTGGTTCGATTCCAGCTGTTGCCATTAAATAATAATCTGCGTGGGGGTTGGTGTTATCACAGTCAATCATGGATAGGACGTGCCCCTAAACGCCCATAAAATAACCAACTACAGACTGGAGAACCGAGGTTTGGATCCCGGACTGGGTAAGAAGTTTATATTCTACATAATGTCCCTACCGGCTTTGTGGTCCCAGGCGCTGAAGGAGACATGTTATTTCTTAAAATGAATTTATAAGAGATTTGTAATTATAAGAGATGCTGTTTCTACCCGCCATGTGCGACTGTCTACATAATGATTACTTTATCTGACCACTTTTTTCGAAAAATGAGGGCTATTTGTCGGATTTTAAAACAAACGCTTAACTGTCATAAATACAAAGTAGGGTTAAATCTCTGATCGTAAGTAATGAACGCCGGACATCACGATTTTCAATGGACGATCCGATACAGTATACCTCCGATCTCTCATAATACTGATACGATATTTCTTCTCGGGTAAGTTTATATGATTACTTTCATCTATTTATTTTGTTTTCTATATTCAATTTTCATTAATAGTTTTGAAACCTTTACTTCACAGTCCAATATACACAACATTGGCATCACTACGACATACAATCATATTAGTGACATGTGACACAACAACGGATGAAGATACAATATGAAGGACGAGAAAATGATAAGAAAAATGAAAACTAAAAATCATTAAAAATCAGTAATTCAGTTAAAAAGTTTATAACATAACACCTGATGACAGCTCTATGATAGCCGAAACATGTCGTAAATGTTCCATATGTAAATCGAGTACTCGATACGGAACGAAAAATGATATTTTAATCTTTTAATTATCTTATATTGTGATTTTAATATATTTTTAATACTATTTAAATAAATCACAATATGACGCATCTACAATATCTTATGATTTACCTTATTCGTTTTGTGTAGTCTACAGGAAAATCTTAGTGGTAGAACCTGACTGACTCGGAGACTTACGCATACGTAGAAGAATATTATTAAAATAAAAATTGAGAAAACATAGTCTGAGGATATGTACTGTGTTTACTTCGTCAGTTGAGTTAGTTGCTGCATTAAGCTCACGGACAAAATGGTGGACAATTTCCGCCACAATCTATAGCTCTCTCTCTCTTTTTTTACTGACAACCTCGATCCAACTTCCTGTACAACACAAGGAATCAGAAACGAAATTTCCTGATCTCAGTGGTAGAAAGGCAGTTGTAGGGAGAGAAATCAGTTTTCTTACAGGTCAGTGGACCCTACAACAGAACCTTACGGCGTTTTCTGTGGAACAACTCTTTATTCTCATACAAAACTTTCTCAACTCTTTTTTATAAGAAAAAGTCCCGGAAGCTGAATTTTGTCTCCACGTGTATACACATAATGGCGGGCAATTTGTGCGTCGGACTCGGTTCTGAACTGAGGTCACTTGGTCATTTTCCTACATCGCGGTTCGCGAATTCCCTTTGCTTTGCTCCCTTCTAACTTTTTATTCCCACCAAATCTTCAGTGCGTTCAATACCCAGACGTGGCGGCATCGTCACATTCGCCAAGCGAGAAGGGAAATGAAATCCTCATCACAACATCACAAGACCTTTCCGTGCTTTTCTGTCAAACGTGCCTTTTGCTATGTCAACGGAAGGACCTGGTAGCCACTCCCCAAGCCAGTCTATAATCTACAAAAGTTGTGGACAAGCCTCGTACCAGCTTGACCCACAGAAACACTTTACGAACAAAATAACTTTATAAAGTAGAACCAAAGAAATTCTCGACTTTCAAGGGACCCAAAAGTTCATTTCTATCTTCACAAGATCCCGCCACTAGACCCTATCCTGAGCCAGTTAAATCCAAACCAAACCCTCACATTCTATATACGAGAAATCATTTTTAATATTATCTAATTTTTGAATTCTTCTTGTCTCTTCATTCAGGTTTAGTAAATACAATGTTCCAGCAATTTATTATTCCCCCGTGAAAGCTGCATACATTACCATTCTTGTTCTTCATTTTATTGTCTTAACATTATTTGTTGGAACTGGGTTAGCTCAGCAACTGGAGTGAATGACTTCTGGTTTAACGGCCGGAGTTCGATCCCCCCCCCCCCACAATGCCGAGTTCAAGAACGAGAAGGGCTTTGGAGCTATCTCTTCCGTCGACCCCCTACGCCGTCCCCAGCATTCAAGAAAAATACCGGAGACATCTTCACTTTAATTGTTTAATTTTAACCGTCTAATCACAATAAAATATTATTACTACAATTAACATTTAATATTTAAAATATATTAAAATGATGCTCTTTTTATCGAAATGTTCGATTTACAATTAGAGCATCATCTTTTTCACGACATGTTTCGGTTTTCAATGAACCATCTTCAGGTGTATAATCGATATAAATTTAAATGTAATATTCTAAATGCAATCTTTCGTCAGATGTCCATTAAATATCGGAAAGTTATCCTCTTCTAGATCAATTGTACTTTGTTATCACATTCAATGTTGTTTCGTAAATGTCTATGTCGCGTATAGCGTGATCTTGCGTGGGTGAAATGTTTGTAGTGGTTTTTTATAATCGGCCTGTAAATTAAATAATAATATTATAAAGACTAAATAAATATTAGAGATAGAAAACAAAATAATATATTGAGAAATTCTAATTTAAAAACTTTAAACATACCAGATATGAACAGTGGATGAGGTCCGTCTAGAAGTAATGTTGTGTTGGAACTGAATACTTTCGTTATTGATCGTGGTTGTTTGTAGGGGGGGTGGTAAGTGAAAGGAGGTTGTTGGGGGTGGAGTTAAGTATTTGAAGGGAATTAAAGATAGGGTTATTAAGATAAATATTATTGTCATTTAAGCAAATATTTTGTTTAAATGTTTGTTGTATGTGGTATTTTTCAATAATGTCTCTGTGTCTCTTGTTGTGAAACGTTGGTAAACTACTACCATACTACACGGCGCTTCTACTCATATTAACCATCTTTTATTTATAGACCTACTACACTTTATTATTAAGAAACAGTTACTAAAGAACTACAAATCTTCACACTAACATCCGCTTACAAAATTAAAATTATAATAATTTTTTCTCCCTTTATTGTTCAATAATACGAGCTCGATTCGTGCCCCTTTATTTTCGCGACTGAGTTCAGTACACCATATGACATCAGCTCGAGTTAGCTCAACCATTGAAGTGACTGGTTACGAGCTGGACGACCAGTGATCGATTTCCGACAAACACTGGAGCGTGTTTATTCACTGTAGAGTTCACGCAGTCGAATGCCGAGAAATGTACTTAAAATTGGTCACGGCCGTATCTATCACCGCCTCTTCTTATTTGTCCTCCATAACCATCGTATCATATCTAATTGAATGTTGAATGAACTCAGTAGCTGATAGAATAATTGACCACCGGATCATCTGGGTGTTTAACAAAAATATTTCTGAATTCGAATGGTACCGGGTTTGATACTTATTTCTACCAGTAATGTTGAAAATAAGAGTGTAACCTGCCAATTCAACGACATAACAAAATAGAATGGTATAAATGTTCGTAATACTTAGGACAATGTAATGTGTACCATATCGTATACCTGCTTAATGAACGTATACTTAATATTCTTATAGTATTCAAAATTAAGCATTGAAGCACGTAAATACACGAATATCGATATCAGTAATCGATATGGTATCGAGTTCGACCGACGTTCCCAACTTTGCCAGTCCTAGCGTCCCTCTCTCTCGAACAAAAGCACGAAACTGACACAATATGAAATGACACCTGTCAAAAAAGTGTTTTAATAATTACACTTTTGCTTTGTTTCTCAGTCAATGCTGTCGAACGAGTTAACATTTTCATTTGTAGTTCAGATCACCGAATTCTTCGACGGTGTGACCAAGAATACCGATGACTTTCTAGAAGACGAGATGGACGGGCCATGTAGAATGGATGAAAGGATTGATAAATTCGTACAATAATCTGTAAATGTAGCCTGAACATGAATCAAACTATTATTTATTTCACTCTAAACATGAAGTTATCCCAGTGTTTACAAATACAGGTTCTACTCCTGTGTCACTTAATAAAATGCTATATTATTTTTAAATACCATGACGTCCGCGTTAGCTTATTGAAGAGATATGCATCTATTCTCAGCGCATGAATGCCTTAGTCCGCCCGCGGTCTGAGAAACTGCCATGCCCTTGCTGTATAGGACTACGCGGTGATGGTTACTGAATAGAATTGCTAAAGTGTCCTGTACCGCGGAAAAAATTTCCATGTTATTTAAAATCAGTTACTTCCATCCGTTTCCGATGTCTAGAACGCTTGGAGTTTTACCTTCAACGACCCCAAAATGGAATAGATCAATTATTATACGGACTAGTTAAACAGGATGACCGGAATTCTGTTTCCGGCAGGGGAAGGATTGTTGTTCATGGCCACAACTTTGAGAACGTTTCTGGGGCCCACACGGCCACCTGTATAACAAACGAATCAAATATATTTAGATCCAATTAAATGTAAAGGAATCCTGTTTAGAAAAAAATCATATTTTTTATGACGACTCTGGTCAAGCCAAGTGGTTTCAATTCTGTTGTTTAATGAATATGACAGTGAAAATAGTTGGGAATTTTCAAATATTTCTTTATGTCTTAACTGTACTTTTAAGGAAATGTAAGGTTTGGTCCTTTTTTTCTGGTGAAGATTGTAAATACCTGGCCCCTCGCACAAGACGTCGCCAGTCTCGATTTCTGCTTGTACCTGTGGTTGTCGACAGACAATCTATTCCTCTTGCAAGCTTTTGTATTTCTATGGCGCCTTGTCGAGTAACGTAACCAGTCTTAGCAGCGTTATGACTGCAAAATTGTGACACTCGCCTTTGAGGGCTTTTGTGAACACGGTAATTATTCCTATGTTTCACAGAAGATAAAAATTTTATTGAATAACTGATCCACTATAAGCTTCTAAAAAGTACGATGCTCTATGGATTATGGTACATATAATTCTGGAGGTCAGGAATACATGTCATTCTCTGTCCATGTCCTCGTTTAATGTCGAAACATAATTATTCGTGTTTCTTTTCCGTCTAATCACAATTGTATATAAATAAAATTTATACACAAGATATTAAAATATCATTTACATATTTGGTACATCTTTTTACTACATGTTTCGGTTACATTGAACCATCTTCAGGTGTAAAGTTAAAAGTTAAAAATTATAATCTTATAAACTAAAACTTAATTACTGTTGTTGTGTAACTTCTGATGATGTTTACTTCCAAATTCATTGGAGTGAGGGTGTATTTTGAAGTGATAGTGGTTCAATATTGGCCTGTAACGTAAATAATTTAAAATATTTTTTTTTAATTTTAACTTTTAACTTTACACCTGAAGATGGTTCAATGTAACCGAAACATGTAGTAAAAAGATGTACCAAATATGTAAATGATATTTTAATATCTTATGTATAAATTTTATTTATATACAATTGTGATTAGACGGGAAAAAAAACACGAATAATTAAATTTTAATTCACAATATGACGCAATTATATCAACTGTCGAAACATACTTGTATCACAGTAGAACAGGAAAGTGGAGCCCATCTTCAAATCGCAGGTTTATATAAATGTACTATTTCTCTGACAATGCTCGTCTCGTGTGTGAATCCCGGGGAGGCTTCAACCCTTCCCTTCCTTCCCATCATTCCCTTCCTACCTACTAAACCTTTCCTCCCCTACTAACCATTCTTTCCTCCACAACCAACAAATGACTGTCTGCCCTTATTACCTTCATCTTTACATTTAATTCATTCAGTTACTTCAGTAAATAAACAGCAATTATGTACATTTCGTAATTTTTTTAGCTTTAAATGTTTCACCACAGTGTTCGCGTTAGCCCTGGATTGAACAGCCAAGGTCTTCCACCACGACGAAATTTCCTCATTTTAGTTGCAAGGCTCCAGCAATGCGTTTCGTAAGCAGGAACGGCGTAACTAGCAAAGGGACGATGTTTTGCCTCGTACGTTGGATCCGACCGTAGTTTTTTGGTTGGTTGGCGATGTTCACTCACTGCACGGGGTGCAGACTTGTTAATGAATGCAATCTCATTTGTATCGGGCACGTCTTCTCAGCGTCGTTTACGTTATCAACACGTCCATAAGACTGTACCCGTTCTTGCACTGTTTTATTCTCATAATCTACACGTTATAATTCCTAAAAGATCCTCGCGGTTCCGTTCTCAGCTCCACAGGTGATTTTCTGGCTATATTGTTATATTTCTTCTAGTGCATAATTAACGCGATCTATTCGATATTGTTTGCCCTAGTTTAGATAAAATTGTAAGGTATACTGAGATTCGAGATGTTTTTCAATGCAGATCCTACGCGAAAGAAAATCATCTCATTTCAAAAATAAAATTGTTTTGTTGTGTAGGTAAATAATCAGTGTTTGTTCTACGAATGAATGTTAAAATACTTGGCATGTATAATTATCATTGTGATAAGATAACTTTTGATTCAAGAACTTGAAATGAAAACAAAATACTTGAATTTGTATCTTATATGCGTCATGTTTGTGTTTGATTAAATATATTTATTTTGTACAGTCTATACACAAACGTTTGAAGTTTATTGGTGTTGTAAAAATTATAAAAAAAATATAATGTAAAATCGTATTTACGATTAAGAGCGCTAATATAATATTTTACACAACAAAATGTTTTAATATTATATAATTTTTACAATACCAATAAACTTCAAACGTTTGTGTATAGACTGTACAAAATAAATATATTTAAAAATACTTGGCGATTAATGAACAAATTAAATAGTCTTATATTTCAGTGTTTACAGTGAGACAGTTTTGATTTGATAAAGACGGTTGTCAAATCATGTTAACAAGGCAAGTGGAATATGAAATGGAGGACTAATATAAACTAATATTGTGTCAGCACAGACTTCTGATGTCCAAAACGTACGGATGTTAGATCTACTTGTTATCATTTAATGAAGTAATTTGTTTTTAAATGTAACTGAAATTTTAACCACATAATTTGTTTTGTCTGTCATATCGACTAAACAAAGCTTCGATTTTAGCAGAGACTTTCTTATAAAAAGACTCGTCCTTGAATGTGACCTTGTGGTTTCAAAATCTCGTGTGGACACTTATTACGGAGGGACGCTCAAGTTTCCTAATTATCAGTCATTATCTTAATGACAATATTTTGACGTCGGCTGAAGAATTTTGAGTCTTTCTGTCTATTCTTCTGTTTCAATTGACCCAGGGTACTATATCTTCCGCTCACCAGGTGTTAGAGAAAAGTTTTGTAGGTCATTGTCCGCATTTGTCTATGCAGTCCTAGTTTACATACGTTGCTCCAAGACTTACAGATGCTGTACAATGTGATTATAAGCTGCCCGTAGCTTACATTTCAAAGCCATTCTGAGGTTAAAAACACTTTTAGACTGTGAACCTAAGTAGGATTTGCTAATGTCAACCTATCCTACCGAGTATGGAGAACATCTTTCGATTTGACTAAAACTACAAACACAGCTACTTCAATTGTGGCCTGTGGGTATCGAAATGTTATGGATTATTTAGATTAAATTCAACAAAAAAGTCCAAAGTACTCGCGGATTTCATAGAAAAAGGAGGGCCTCGTATTTCTATAAAAATTTGACTCACGTGGTATAAATGACATTTGATCGTGTTCAATTGTATATGATTTGCCTAAAGTAGGCCAGCAAAACTTTTGGACAACCCTGCTGTACGTGCTGTAGAACTGATGACATATTCCCTAATTCAGAGCCAAAGACCACTTTTCGTATCTACTCGTATCGTTTTTTCTCTCGAGCGAATACAATGTTGTTGAAGTGGCGAAGTTTGCAGCGTCAAATGTCAATTTATTAAAAGAACACGACTGGGGGGGGGGGCTCGCTCCATTGTGCTCTAGTCCAATTACTTTGCGAGAAAATGTCGGCTACTGACAACAGCGTAACTTCCTTGCAACAGGCTTTTAAAAGGAACAATTCACCACTGGGTTGTAGGAGGATTTGTAGTGAGTCTCGAGGATGAGCGGTCAGTTCTCAGCGCACGACAACGAAATTCATGTTAGTTTGTATGAAAGGTTAGAAATTCTTACATAAAAGTACCCAAGGTTGATAAACTTCTACCAGACAACACCGTGCTACAACACGAAGGACAATCATCTACAAACAAGGCAGTCCGTAGACCTGACAAAATTCTCCAAAAATATTCGTTTTTCTTCGACAAACTTTTGGACACCCGTCTAACTAAATTTCGAAGGAAAAATGTTTCCGTGAGCTGTCTCTCCATGAGTTGTTTACGTTGGTCTCTCCGTGAGCGGAGCGTCACGGAGTCGCTGAGTTTCCGTATAGTCTGTCGCCATTCATAAAAGATTGGGAAACACTGATCTGGAGACATTGATGGATGGATGGATGTGCATAAGTGGGATGGTTTTCAGAACAATGGCTTTGTATGCAGACAACTGATGGACAAGAAACGTTCTGACTTTTTGGTATTTAAAACTGGGATACGATGAGTAAATACACAATGTTTTATTTTTAACATTTCTTCGAATATACAGGGTGAGTCAGAAGTATGTTTACAAACTTCATGTGCGTGTTTCGGTATCATAAAAAATGTTCCTATGAACTTGGGGTCGCAAATGTTTCATTTTCGAAATAATATCCAAAAATAAATTTCAATTAGTTGACTTTATGTCAAAGTGAATCCAGCTTCCAGCAAAGATTTTCAATTAACATTTGGACAAGAATCTGGCGACATGCTTATTGGTCCACACATGTTTCCATCACGCCTAAGAGGACCTTCATATCGGTGATTCTTAAGAAGACACTTGCCACGTCTCCTTGAAGATGTACCACTGAATACAAGAAGACAAATGTGGTTTATGTACGTCAGAGCCCCGGCACACTTCTCCCATCGCGTCAGAGATCATCTCAATGAACAGTACCCTCAGCGATGGATTGGGTGTGGTGGCCCAGTGGCATGGCCACCAAGGTCACCGGACTTCACCCCATTGGACTTTTATCTGTGGGGTCACTTGAAGTCCGTCGTTGATGCAACGCCCATAAACAATGAAGACGACCTATGGGAACGTGTGCAGAATGCATGTCAGATGATTCGAGGAAACCCTGGTGTGTACGAACGAATAATTCAGTCTTGTGTAGTGTGGAGAATGCAGGCGCAACCTTTGAGCATCTGTTAAAAAGAAATATCCCTGTCCTTATACTCGGCAATGAAGGCATACATTGAAACTTATTTTTGGCTGTTATTTCGAAAATGAAACATTTGCGACCGATGTTCATAGGAATATTATTTCTTATTTTTGATCCTGGAACACGCACACGAAGTTTGTAAACATACTTTTGACTCACCCTGTATACAAAAGGACTCTACTTTGGAGATGTTAATAGTGCTCAAAGAAGTAAAGTATTCTACAAAGTCGAATTACTCAGTAGAATCAGTCAGCTCGAAGAAAAATCTTGTCATTGAAAGTCGTATTATAGTTTCCATGAGTTCTTTGCCAGGGTACAAAGTGCGATTGAGTTTGCACACATAATGTAAACTTCAATCTCGTTTTTATTTTGTACGAGGTAAAAGCCGAAATGTGGACACACTGGTCAGGTAGAACGTGGCAGTGAGTGATCAAATTCTACTCTCTGAGCATACAAGTGAACCTTCATGTACATATGCACCTTGTTTAATTTTGTGGTGGTACATACAGTCTCTGCGTTACACGCTGTATAAAAAGGAATTCCTCTTTCCCATTTCACGAGTTTCTCTGCACTCAGAAGGTCGAACTCCATTCAACAGTCTGTTAATCTAACTTTAAAGACAGCTCCTCCTATAGCATAACTGAGCGGTACGTGGCTCGAAGTTTACCAGCGGATCGGATATTTTAATTGTGATCTTTCATAATTGTCCTCAGTTTTTCCATATATGACGCTGAATTACGACGCTGTCATAATTGTTTTGTTATAATCACTGTCACACCTCATTGTACAATGAAATTACTTAAGGAACCTGTTTTTCACCACACAGGGTAATATAATACAAAATATGGACAACTTTAATCCTTACTAGAATACACACATGCGTTTTTTTTTACAAATTTTGAATTATTATTGCAATAAAAGCCACGGTGGTCTAGCGGTTAGAACGCTGGCCTTGTAATCCTGGGGTCTCGGGTTCGATTCCCGGCGGTGCCCGAATTTATAACTTGTGTTGGGCAAGGCCGTGGTCTAGGCAACACGGAGTTTTCCTCCGGGGGCTTCCCCGGTTTCTCCGTGGCATCCCAACAATTACTCAATTCACACACAGAAGAAGGCAATGGCAAACCACTTCTGGATCATCTGCCAAGAACGTATATGAACAGGTCCCAGTCCGAGAAGAGGATGGAAGGATCCTGTTCATATGGACCTGTCGTCAGACAGAACACTAAATAATAAAATTGCAATAAATCAGTTGTCTTTGACAATTTTAGTTCTCAACTATACAGATCTTACGGTCTTAAAAGTATTTTTCAATTGTAAATCAACAGATCTGTGTCGTACGGCGCGTTAGCTAAATTGTAGCATATTTGACTCATCTGCACGGAGACATAGTATCAAATTTTAATGAAGTTAAATTATTCTTGTTCATGCCGCCCGCGTGTTTTTACTTTGCATCGTACAAAGAATTACATTTTCAAATTTTGTTATTCTCCGAATATATAAAACCATACATCATTGTATGTCTCTATTGTCAGTGGCGCTAGTGTCGAACCCAACTCACAAATCTATTAGTCCGCCAGGTTGGTATTACAGATTACACAAAATAAAATTTTAAAAAAATGTGATTTTAACGTAGATTCAAATTATCTAATTTCCTTACCAAACTTTTTCAATATACGTCCAGCATTTCTCGAGTTGAATCATGTGGACAGACGGACAGCATGATCAGCTCTGTGTACCTTTCTTTCATGTACTTTATGCAAATCAATTAACCTGATGATAACTATATGATATTAAAATAAAATTTGGTACAAAAGTGCAACAGTGTAATAAATGCTAGTGAAATTGTGACGCAAGAGACGGTGAATAATTATCCTTCTAAATGTTATCCCCTACATCGTCTTTGGTCTTCGAGATGTCAGTGACAAAGTGCATTCGTAACTGGCGCCAGGTAGATTCGTTTAATCTGGCCTCGGATTTCGTTACTGACAGAAACGCATGAACAAAAAAGTTTGTCTTTTGTAATAGCGGCCTTTTATTATGTGTCATGAAAATTTTGTTTGTGTTTTTTTTATATTTTTTTACATCGATGCTGTTAGCATTAATTTCGAAGGTTTCTAAATTCGGAGATTCCTCTTCGTTCCTGGGTAAACTCAAGTGGGATTTGTAGTGGATTATATAATACCGGAGAATATGAGGTGCGATTGGAAAGTTTTCAGACTGTGTCAATAGAGGGCGAACCGGATGTAGTACGAGCTTCTGCCGCTAGGGGTGCGGCCTACATTCATAGTGAATCAGTGTGCCAGCCGGCATCATCGAATTAGCATTTGTTTCTTAGTTACGGGCGTTTTGGTAGTGCATTACACCGACCCTCCTGCGATTTCGGAATGGCGTGTGCATCAAATTTTGCCAAAGACTCGCCAAAACGGCTACGGAAACCTATGAAATGCTAAAGCAAGCATTTGGGGAGTCCGCAATGGGTCGTGCAAAAACTTTTGTGTGGCATTCACGTTTTAAAAATGGCCGAACCTCTGTCGATGATGACGAGCGTTCTGGACGACCATCTTCAAGCACAACGCCCGAAAATATTACGAAGATTCGGCAGGCCATTCACGAAGATCGACGTCGTACCATCAACGACTTGTGCGACATTGTTGGGATAGGCTATGGGACCTGTCAGCTGATTCTAAAGGAAGAACTCCACATGCGACGCATCCTGTCTGAGGACCAGAAGCAGAATCGACTTCTCGTTTGTCAGGAGCTCAAAGATCTTGCAAGAACCGACCCCAACTTCCTTTCTAAGCTCCGTGTGACTTCTTCCTCTTCCCAAAGATGAAATTTCAGCTAAAGGGAAGGAGATTTGAGACGATAGAAGAGATTCAGGCAGAATCGCAGATGGTGCTTGACAGGCTGACAAAGAAAGATTTCCAGGGATGCTTCCAGGCTTGGCAGCGGCGCTGGGATCGTTGTGTTCACTCCCAGGAAAACTACTTCGAGGGTGATGGATGAATTTAATACCTGAGATAAGCGTACGGGTTTTTTTTTTTATAGGCGCAGTCTGGAAACTTTGCGATCGCACCTCGTGTATCTCTACGACCTCTTCAGCTATTCCCTGCTAATCATCATTCCACCATTGTTTCATACTCATTTGTCACCTCCCCAGCCTATTATTATACCCTCGTTCCTTAGTAAGGACCTCGTCTCTGACCCAACCAGAACTTGGCTGGTCTCGAAGTAAAACCAGATTTATTTTCGCTAACTGTCTATGTTAGAGTCGTCGCCAACATCAGAGTGATTAACTGACTTAGTAACTGTCCAGCAATCTTTAGAGAACCGACTAGCCGTACCTTTTTTAGCCGACACAATTAAGTCCATTTGACATACTCTGCCATTCTCTGTACAGCGTGTCTTAGTTTCCCTTACATTAACCCTAGCTCATCTCCGCGTTGTCTGTCTCCTGAACTAAAAAAAATATAATCCCTAGCTACAAAATTAGAATATACAAGAAAACGGGAAGAGATGGACGGAATTTAACGCCAGTTGAATACCACCATAACGTTGTCGGCCATGATGAGATTAACGATGCCTCGTTCCATCACGAAACGTGTTCATTTCATTATAAAGGAATTCTGTAAGGGTTTAAAACCCGGTGGAGTAATTTGTTCCCCCGTCAAAGACTAGTGATATTATACAAACAAATTTAAATTCAATTTATTTTTATTTGAAATAGGCGCGCATTCTTTCATATCCAAGGTTCAAAATGTATTGTGTTTGAAATTTTACATAAGAATGAAACAAGAATCAGATGCCGTTATTCCAGAAGATGAATTTCAACTTCAGAGCCTTACACGGGGAGGTGAATGAACTTTCTATTGATGCATCAGATTAAAATAACGAACAGGAACTAACCTACATTCTATTTTTCATTATAAACTGCAGGATTTATTCGACTTTTAAACCAGTGCAAGAACTTCAAAATTAATATCTGGAATCAAGTAACCTACTTTTAACAAGTAAGACTTGAGGTTCTCACAGCGGTGAATATGAAGATTTCTGTCTTCTGGGTTATTGCGCTGTGAATATCGCCCTGATGACGGAGGCAGTATGACCTCTGAAACGTTGGTTAACATCGACCAGACTACACAGCGCAACAACCCAGAAGACAGAAATCTTCATACTCTGATGACGGAGGCAGTATGACCTCTGAAACGTTGGTTAACATCGACCAGACTACACAGCGCAACAACCCAGAAGACAGAAATATTCATACTCACCGCCCTGATGACGGAGGCAGTATGACCTCTGAAACGTTGGTTAATATCGACCAGACTACACAGCGCAGCAACCCAGAAGACAGAAATCATCATACTCATCGCCCTGAGGATGGAGGCAGTATGACCTCTGAAACGTTGGTTAACATCGACCAGACTACACAGCGCAACAACCCAGAAGACAGAAATCTACTTTTAACAAATTAAAATTTTTTCGCCATATGATAATAAATCAAAATCTAAGTAACTTATTAATATACATTATTAAAACCGCCTAAACAAACTCGCTGGCTACATACCTCACTCATTCTTGAGAAGTCAATAAATAGTACGCTCAGCTATAAAATATATTTCCCTCTTTTTACGCAACTAGAAGGTTAATTTCTGTGTCCACCACCGGTACCTAACCTGATCCAGATGGATGTAATTTACCGAAGATACATTTTAATATTATCCATGATGAAAGTATATAAAATAAAAATGCATTTCAGACGTTAAGTAGTCCTTAAGGCTATGGAAACGTGAATTATTTTACACAACATTGGCTTCGTCCTAGAAATCTGTCAGATTCATAGCTCTGAAATAACTGTGTGTACACGTTCATGTAAACCTCTGAAACGTTGGTTAACATCGACCAGACTACACAGCGCAACAACCCAAAAGACGGAAATCTTCATACTCATCGCCCTGATGATGGAGGCAGTATGACCTCCGAAACGTTGGTAAACATCGACCAGACTACACAGCGCACAACCCAGAAGACGGAAATCTTCATACTCTGATGACGGAGGCAGTATGACCTCCGAAACGTTGGTAAACATCGACCAGACTACACAGCGCAACAACCCAGAAGACGGAAATCTTCATACTCTGATGACGGAGGCAGTATGACCTCTGAAACGTTGGTTAACATCTACCAGACTACACAGCGCAACAACCCAGAAGACAGAAATCTTCATACTCTGATGACGGAGGCAGTATGACCTCCGAAACGTTGGTAAACATCGACCAGACTACACAGCGCACAACCCAGAAGACGGAAATCTTCATACTCTGATGACGGAGGCAGTATGACCTCTGAAACGTTGGTTAACATCGACCAGACTACACAGCGCACAACCCAGAAGACGGAAATCTTCATACTCTGATGACGGAGGCAGTATGACCTCTGAAACGTTGGTTAACATCGACCAGACTACACAGCGCAACAACCCAGAAGACAGAAATCTTCATACTCTGATGATGGAGGCAGTATGACCTCTGAAACGTTGGTTAACATCGACCAGACTACACAGCGCAACAACCCAGAAGACAGAAATCTTCATACTCTGATGATGGAGGCAGTATGACCTCTGAAACGTTGGTTAACATCGACCAGACTACACAGCGCAACAACCCAGAAGACAGAAATCTTCATACTCTGATGATGGAGGCAGTATGACCTCTGAAACGTTGGTTAACATCGACCAGACTACACAGCGCAACAACCCAGA
Source organism: Zootermopsis nevadensis (assembly GCF_977971745.1). Taxonomy (NCBI): domain Eukaryota; kingdom Metazoa; phylum Arthropoda; class Insecta; order Blattodea; family Termopsidae; genus Zootermopsis; species Zootermopsis nevadensis. The sequence goes on along the minus strand of NW_028259153.1, from coordinate 3,121,246 downwards.
AGACAGAAATCTTCATACTCTGATGATGGAGGCAGTATGACCTCTGAAACGTTGGTTAACATCGACCAGACTACACAGCGCAACAACCCAGAAGACAGAAATCTTCATACTCTGATGATGGAGGCAGTATGACCTCTGAAACGTTGGTTAACATCGACCAGACTACACAGCGCAACAACCCAGAAGACGGAAATTTTCATACTCTGATGACGGAGGCAGTATGACCTCTGAAACGTTGGTTAACATCGACCAGACTACACAGCGCACAACCCAGAAGACGGAAATCTTCATACTCTGATGACGGAGGCAGTATGACCTCTGAAACGTTGGTTAACATCGACCAGACTACACAGCGCAACAACCCAGAAGACGGAAATCTTCATACTCTGATGACGGAGGCAGTATGACCTCTGAAACGTTGGTTAACATCGACCAGACTACACAGCGCACAACCCAGAAGACGGAAATCTTCATACTCTGATGACGGAGGCAGTATGACCTCTGAAACGTTGGTTAACATCGACCAGACTACACAGCGCAACAACCCAGAAGACAGAAATCTTCATACTCTGATGATGGAGGCAGTATGACCTCTGAAACGTTGGTTAACATCGACCAGACTACACAGCGCAACAACCCAGAAGACAGAAATCTTCATACTCTGATGATGGAGGCAGTATGACCTCTGAAACGTTGGTTAACATCGACCAGACTACACAGCGCAACAACCCAGAAGACGGAAATTTTCATACCCACCGCTGTGAAAACCTCAAATGTTACATATATTTTGAACTTATTACGTAATATCGCAGAAAATATTACAAAAGCTCTTGTGTGTTTTTGTTTAGCTTTTGATAACAAGAGTATTTTATTGATATTACTAATACACCGCTGAGGTCCGAAGGAGGCAGTGTCGAAACCTTGTTCCTTTATTGAATGGACTGTCTTTGTCATGTATTAATGACGTCAAGGATCAGTTCCATAAACCCGGTCATAACGGAATTACTTTCCTATATTATTACTTGCATGCTTTGTGAAAATTATCAAAGAGTTTAGGAAGTTATTGCGTAAACATGTCGTCGACTGCGTGAGACGCTTTAGAAATTGTTGCGTGTGTGCGCACCTACCACACACACCCACAGGCCAGAACCCGTCTGAGTCGACTTCACTTCACCGGAGACAAAGCTTTTGTGGTACACAAAGTGGGAGGATTTGCTCCAGCCCAAGGGGGGGAGAGGTAGAAATGACCTTCTGACTCTCAGTTTCACACAACACACTCGTTTGTTGAACTTATCAGAGGGAACTGACCACTACATTGGAATAGACACCTTAATGGATTTTCCTTCAACAGAACCACTATGAAAAGGCACGCAACAGCGACAGATGGGACAGGAGGGGTTGAAAATTGAATTACAACAACGAATTTCAGGCTGTACTACGCCTTTATGAGAGCTCGTTTGACCTTTTGATTTCCAGCTCCTAGGATATCTTCATTAGCGATCTTCCTGCAGTCATGGACTCTTAAGATTCAATTGAATATACTTTCGGGAACACTTAAAAGATATTTTTCGGTATTACCTCTGCGAAATGCCATTTACAGGAACCAAAGTCCTGAATCAAAGAGCATGTTACCGCCGTATGGTAATCCATACTGTATAAAGGCAAAGAATACTGTGTTGGGTAATCGTGCTTTGTCTGCGGTATGCTTTCTTTTACATAAGGGACGTTTCGGGACTTGGTTCTATACGCATCTTCAAGAAAATGGTTTTTATTACAATGATAAATTTATCACGTACTAATTCCATTTCAGTACAGGGTTCGACGATTTAGATTGAACTCCGGTTAAGGATAACAAACGGAACGAAGGTATCTTGCCGAAACGTCGCGTGGATCTTTATTCAGACCGTGGTGAAAGTTCCACATAATATTCACGTAATGAATTAATAGTTGTAATATATATCGAGGACTGGTTAGTTTTCGAAGATCCGTTTTAGACATCACATTCCAGTATCCATTTACTTCTGTGCTAGATAATATATCAATACAATTTGAAAATAAACTTTGTAATTATGTTAAGAGTGAGTTTGTAGCATGTTTCCAGAACATAAATATTCACGGCCATCAACACTTGTCTATTTCTTGCCTCCAGTCTCAAAAAAATATTTTGACACACGTTAGTAGGATTTCGTTTTGGAGAGTCTTACACAAAATGTTTAGTAAATGTGAATTCTAGCCATATTAATCAACCAAATCGCTATTTTCGATTACAAAATTATTTTGTGTAAAAACTATAGTTTGTGTGGAACATTGTGTCTTCATCCCCCTGTTACCATACACAATTTCATCCCCTAGAGCAGTGATATTCAAACTTTTTTGTTCGCGTACCCCCAGATATAATTTTTCTTCAATTTTGTACTCCCCAAAGTTGTTGGTGTATAATTCAAGTTATACATAGTATATAATCTACACCTAAAATAAATTAAATAAATTACATTACTGATTATTCAGTGTTTATCATAAAATAATACAATTTTTTTTAAAAAAAATTCACGTACCCTCTAAGATGTCTTCGCGTACCCCCAGATATAATTTCTCTTCAACTTGTAGCCCCCAAAGTTGTTGGTGTATAATTCAAGTTATACATAGTATATAATCTACACCTAAAATAAATTAAATAAATTACATTACTGATTATTCAGTGTTTATCATAAAATAATACAATTTTTTTTTAAAAAAAATTCACGTACCCTCTAAGATGTCTTCGCGTACCCCCAGATATAATTTCTCTTCAACTTGTAGCCCCCAAAGTTGTTGGTGTATAATTCAAGTTATACATAGTATATAATCTACACCTAAAATAAATTAAATAAATTACATTACTGATTATTCAGTGTTTATCATAAAATAATACAATTTTTTTTAAAAAAAATTCACGTACCCTCTAAGATGTCTTCTCGTACCCCCAGATATAATTTCTCTTCAACTTGTAGCCCCCAAAGTTGTTGGTGTATAATTCAAGTTATACATAGTATATAATCTACACCTAAAATAAATTAAATAAATTACATTACTGATTATTCAGTGTTTATCATAAAATATTTTTTTTAAATTTCACGTACCCCTTAAGATGTCTTCGCGTACCCCAAGTTGAATACCACTGCCCTAGAGTGAGAGACCAAATTTCGGATCAATACACGACAGGTAAAACTCTTATAAAACATTAAACGTCAATCTATTGCATTGCAGAAGGAAACATGTCCTATTGACGCTAGTTAAAGCCATCATACTTCGAAGTACAGTACTAATTCTGCCTTAAAAAGTCGAGGCTTTGCCCTGCACAGTTTAGCAGAGATGGAACAGTGGATCAGGTATGTGAGAATGAAGCCCGACACGACGGGAGATCACTGCGTCTCTCTGAATTTACGATTTTGTGTTTTAAAGCAAGCACGTAGAAACAGGAATACGTAATCATCATAATGTCGGCAGTTCTTAAGGGCCTTAGTCCTTTCAGTGGAATGTGTGATTCAACGGCCCTCCTGTTGCGTATGCTATGAATATAGATTATCAACATTTTCTGTGGGATGTACGTTTATGCCGAGTTCCTACAGGGGAAACCATTTCCAACATAAAGCCTCTTTTTCATACAGTATTCAACGCAGTAAAATCTTCCTCTGATATATAAAAATTCTTCAAAAGAGTGTCATCTTACACTGTACTTATAAAGATAGTTTTCTGTTAATTTCATAAAGCTCACAATTTTAAAAAGATCTTCGAGTTCCTCTTTTGATATCTTCATCAATGTGTTAATTGGTCTTCTTTTCACCATAATCTTCACAAGAAAATTTGTCTGTGGTAACCGTCACTAGGTTTTGTGCTTCAAGGCAACGGAAGGACTCATCCCCCTTGCTTTGCTACGCTGCTAGTTCTGAGCTGTCTTCAATCGTTTTCCTACACTGGCAGATATACATGCAAATTTGTGCTCATTATGTGTTCACTTTTAGATTTATGTATGTCATTACGTACTTTTGTTACAAATAAACGCTGAAATTATATAATTATGTACCAAGAGCTATATATGCATTGCTGTTGGTTTAACGGAGATGTATTTGTTAGTTTTATTTTTTGACAGATAACAGTCATTCTCTATAAAACTATTAGCAATTTACAACAAATCTTTAAAGAAATCTCTTGTCAGTGAACTGAATGAGTGGTCGCAGGACTGTGTCGTTTGATTCGTATTTCAGAATCTGAATAAATAGACTGAAACAAAATTAATTTTGTCTTTCTAAGATAATATCTACGTACAAGTAGATCCTTGAAATACAGCCTGCAATGATTGCATTTTTTAAGTGAGCTAAACTACTTTAGACAATTTCCCGTAATTATTACAGGCAGCATATTTATATATTTGCATTGAATCTGTAATTTCCTCGCCGAAATAAACAGTATCGGATTGATCGGTGTTCTTCTACCGTAATTTAATTCTAATATACAGAAATAACTTTACCCGGAAACGAATCCAGGACAGTATTTCGGGTTTGCTACATTTGTTCCTGAAATATCCCTTCCTAAACAAGCAGTTTCGGTTGAGGTCTCATTTTTTCTATCTTCTGACTTACAAAAGCGATCCTCACCGAACTAGAAACCAAGAACACTAAGAAGGATTTTACTTGTTTAATTTTAACCGTCTAATCACAATAAAATATTTTATTAAATATTAAAATATTATTACTACAATTAACATTCAATATTTAAAATATTTAAAATATATTAATAATATTTTAATATTTAATAAAATATTTTATTGTGATTAGACGGTTAAAATTAAACAATTATAATCATCACAATATGACGCAACATTATCATCTCAAGGATTTTACTGCCAAGTCTCTGTCGGATTAGTGAATCATTTATGGATCTGTAAGTCAACATACGTACCTACATACATATATATATATATATATATATATATATATATAAGGAAATAATTTCAATTTTATTCAACTTTTTAAATTTCTTTCCGAATTATAGTTAAATAGAGACTTTTCTATGTATATATACAGAGGATGTTCTATTGATTTCAGAAACACACTTTCCAGAATTATAACATTTCTATGGCAACACATGCTCCTTCTTATGAATTATAGTTGTGGGCGGTAGCCAAAGGTAACAGAATAAACGATATAGACAGCCTGAAGAAATAACACCAAGCCAGATCACAGAAGATATATTACAAGTGAATAATCTTGCAGAAAACATTTCATAATATCGAGTTCAGTGGTGCAGGAAGTTTGAAAATCCTGTCCTGTAGTAGAGTGCTTTTGGAAAGCCAACAAGGAAGGAAGCTTTTCCAAACGAAACGCCCTTTACGCACAATTTGTGAAGACGACAGAAGTGTTCAATTTTTCCTTACCTCTGAAATTACGTATTAGTATATGATTGAATTTTAAATTTTAATTTTATATAATAATATTTAATTTAACCGCACACATAGCAAAAGCAAACTAGATGGTCCAATCACTTTATGATGTTTTGGTCTTCTATTTGAAAGGGCAACGCTATTTTGAAGATAATCTGTGCTTTACTCTCATTACATACTAATACACAGCACAAGGCTTAATTCCACTGTCTGTTTCCTAATAATCTAATGTTATTAGCGGTGTTACTGTAAATGGCATCGGATTATTTTGGAGGGTAAAGAGAGCGTATTAGTTCAGTACGAATGAATTTTACAGGTGCTAGAATACAGTTTAATTGCATTTAACGATTAGCTAGGTCTGATTACGGAATTTTTCATACGCGATTACATAAGGATTAGTGGTATAAAATTCTTTTGATATACAGCAGCAATGACGCATTACGTAATATTTTTGTCTGTTCAATAAGTTTTTGAACGCTGCATATCACAATATGAGAGAGAATTAAAGTAGAAAATTAAATAGAATTTCGTCATAAATTTATAACTTGTGTTGGTCAAGGCCGTGGTCTAGGCAACACGGAGTTTTCCTCCGGGGGCTTCCCCGGTTTCAAATACTCCATTCACACACAGAAGAAGGCAATGGCAAACCACTTCTGGATCATCTGCCAAGAACGTATATGAACAGGTCCCAATCCGAGAAAAGGATGGAAGGATCCTGTTCATATGGACCTCTCCTCAGACAGAACACTAAATAATAATATGAGGAGGTGGTCTAGCGGTTAGAACTCTGGCCTTGTAATCCTGGGGTCTCGGGTTCGATTCCCGGCGGTGCCCGAATTTATAACTTGTGTTGGGCAAGGCCGTGGTCTAGGCAACACGGAGTCTTCCTCCGTGGCATCCCAACAATTACTCCATTCACACACAGAAGAAGGCAATGGCAAACCACTTCTGGATCATCTGCCAAGAACGTATATGAACAGGTCCCAATCCGAGAAAAGAATGGAAGGATCCTGTTCATATGGACCTGTCGTCAGACAGAACACTAAATAAATAAATAAAGTTAAGGGTACTAATATTTTATTTTTCAATGTGATGCTCATTTTTTTTCCAAAGCACTTCACTCAACGCTCAACAAGTTTCCTGATTCAAATATAAAACAGTGTCTCTCGTGTCTCTTCTGATATGTGATTCAGTGTAATCTTGTGAGGGGTTAACAACGTTTAGAGGAACATAGGGTCTCCACCTTCTACTGTAAAAGTGGAAGCGACATGTTCCTCATACGCTTATCGCTTTACCCATGTGAAATTCCTCGGTTACTTTCACTAACTTTCACACCACCTGGGAACAGAAATCGAATGACAGATCATCGTCCTTTTCCTTGATGAATTCTATCCATATTAGACTTGTCGCAGTATAGACGAACGTGCAAATACGTGATCCATTTCGTTTTTAACATCTTCCCCTGAAACAGTTGCCCGGATAAGGAAAATTATAAATTTATTTGGCTGCAGGGCTCGAAACAATATAATTCGTATTGATAACTTACGAGGTGCGATCGGAAAGTTTCAAGACTGCGCCTATAAAAACCCGTACACTTATCTCAGGTATTAAATTCATCCATCCCCCTCGAAGTAGTTCCCCTGGGAGTGAACACAACGATCCCAGCGCAGCTGCCAAGCCTGGAAGCATCCCTGGAAATATTTCTTTGTCAGCCTGTCAAGCACCATCTGCGAATTTAATACCTGAGATAAGTGTACAGGTTTTTATACGCGCAGTCTTGAAACTTTCCGATCGCACCTCGTACACACAATATTGAATCATACAAAAAATATACGTGCTACATTTCGATAAAGTATCGAAATATGATATATTCAACAATTTTTAATACAAAATGCATAGCAATAATCATTTACAGAACTTTTATTCTAAAATAATTACGTTATTTTCTACGAAGACATTTCCACGTAACCAGGTAATCTTCTTAGATGTAAACGACTTATTGCAATTTTGAATGTGCTAAACAATAATAGGATCCATGTGTTAGACTTACGCTGGTCTGCGTATCACGAAATATCGTAGATTTCAGTAAAGCTCAATCCTGAAATTTTGTGACGATGGTGCGTTGTTGAAGCAAGTTGTTTTCTGGACATTATCCATCGTCCAACACTAAATAAAACCAATAAAAGTCACGACGTTTCGGAGATGGGACTTCATCTCCGTCTTTAGGTAAATCCTACTCTCTTGGGCCCAATCAATTAGAGCTAAAGTATGACTCGCGTACTGAAGTATTAAAAGTTGAATGAATATCTAAAGCTGTAATATATCTTCATGTTTATATTTTAACTTAACTTTAAGTCGTTGTACCTTTAAACAACAGCAATCAACAAACGCGCAGTCCTTGAACAAAAAACTCACAAAATGGCCGAGAACGCTACAGCCAAATTTCCTTTGTGAGAATTTCCGGTTCTAATATTTTCCAACAGATTACAGCACGTGAAGGGGCGAAATGTCGGTATTGTAAAATACAAGCTCTATCCAAAATTTTAAACCTCGCCTCTATTATCACTACTCAAAAACAATACAAGAGAACTTAATGAAAGTGGGGAATATTTCAAAATGTTAAATTACTTTTTCCAGTTCTGCCAATGTCGGTTGATCCCTTGTGATCCTGCCTTGACGAAAGGGAGGGGGTAATTTATGTTAGTTTACGAATACAGCGCAACTCAAGTACACAAAGGATCTGCTACTTTAATTAACCTCTTACGAATTAAAGTACATTTGGAAACGATTAAGATTTTGTTGTAAATGTTCTAATATTCAGCACTCACTCTATGGTACAGAATAGCCTTTGGAAAGTCGATTTGTAAACTGGGCTTGTTAGAGAATAGCCCACTTTTTTATTTAACCCGAAGGTTCATAACCGTGTTCACAAAATCTCGCTACCGGACTCTACCTTAAGCCAGCTGCATCCAGTTCCCTCCATCAATTCCTATCTCCCTAAGGCCCATTTTTACATTATCCTCCCACCTACGCCGGGGTCTTCCCAGAGGTCTCCTCCCTTCAGGCCTCCCAACCAACACCTCATCTCCCCAATGCGACCCACCACCCTAACATTACCAGGTGAGGAGTACAAGCCGTGAAGCTAATCATTATGCAATTTTCTTCTAAATCCGTCTTCCTCCCTTTCAGGTCCAAATATGCTCCTCAAAACTCGGTTCTCAAAGATCCTCAATCTACGTTGCTCCCTCTAAGTGCGAGACCAAGTTTCGCACCCATACAGCACAACTTAAACACATTTTAATTAGCCCTACCAGCTTCTTAGGGACACCGAACCCAAGAAAAATATTATAAACAGCGTCTCATTTAACTTGGTCGTAGGCTTTCTTGAATGCTATAAATAGTTCATGTGCTATTCCATTGTATTCCCACTTTTTCCTCTAGTATCTGTCGAATGTAGAAAATTTGATCTGTTACTACTGAACTCACACTGATGATTCCCAATCATTTCAATTGCATATGGAGTCAGCCTCGCCAGAATAATGTTTGATAAAATTTTGTAAGCAGGTGATTAGAGGGAGGTTCCTCGATAATTATTACAATGTCTTATCGCCCTTCTTTGTTTTGGTATAATAATCGATTCCTTCCACTGCTGTGGCATTTCCTCCTTATTCAACATAGAACAAATAAATTTGTTTATCTGAGAACGCAGGAAAATTTTATTCAACACCGAAATTAAAATTTTCTTTTTCTTGTCTCCTGTTTCTTTCTATTTATTTCTTCCATATTTCTCTTGATTTCTCTGCATTTAATCTTTTCAACCTATTCTGTTCTTTACTTCATTTAAGTCTTTTTTATTTTCTTTCCTTCTTTGTTTCTTTATCTATTTCTACACTTCTCTTCCTTCCTGCGTGCCAATGTTTTCTCTCTTTGTTTTTTCTGCAATTTCAATTCATTTTCATGTTTTGTCCAGTACCTTTTCTTTCCATAATTATTAAACGTTTTTATATTTCCCTCAATTTCTGTTGTATTTGTCATTTTCACATTTTGCTTACCGTAATTTATTTTTTTTCGTAACGTACGTAAAAAAATTGGACTGATTAAACAATTAATTAGACCTCTAGTATTGAATGTTAGCAACTGTCTGATTGCGCGATAAATTTCGATATGTTTCTGAGGGAATTAATCGTCTGTTGGAAGCGATAGGAAACATTTAATAACCTAATTAATGAAATCTGTTTTGCAGCCGAGCTCTGATCGAGTGAAATTCTGATGTTCGCTTTAGCTGCTTAGGTTAAGTAAGATGAAAGTTTCGTCTTTAATATCGACTGAAGTTAGTGTGAAATTTAGCGGGTTTGAATGTTCAAGGGGCAAGAAGATATAGCTAACATTCAATAAGACGTCCACCGTCATCGAATTATAGTTGAGATTATAATAATTATAACAGTTATTATTAGTGTTTGTTTACATTGATAAAAACACTAATTATGCCATTCTGTTCTAAGGCCGATACTCAGAACCGGAACGTTCAGAACAATAAACATCTGAGATTTCAAATGAACTGAGATGTTACATCTTATATCCTATTGTACACAGACTACATACGACAAGTCTTGTTACCGCCCGAATGCCTCCTTCCAATTTGATTACATCCATTTAAAATTACATACATTTATGGACGTACCGTTTGTACTGTACTGATATAATTTTTAGACATTTACATTATATGTAATTTTGCGAGAGCCTAAAGTTAATTTATTCGGGATATTAATAGAATAACACGCATTAATAAATGAAAGGCAACTGAAGAATTCAGAAAGAAACAAATTTGTTTAGACAATAGAACACAGAAATAAATGGAAAGGACATTTAGAACGAAAATAAAATATAGAAAAACGAGGTATACAGTTTAGACCTCGTGGAAGAAGTATTTTGGGTCAAAAATGGAAAAGTTGGATATAAAAAAGTCATTGGTTCTGACGGAACTTGAACACAGAATGAGTCCAATGTTCATAGCAGATGATGAAGAATTCTCCTGACACCAACCCTTCATAATTACACTCATTTTCCCTTACGAACGCCGTGCCGACGCTGAATTCAGAAGATTCCTTCACGTGTATGTCTACCCTCTTCATTTGCATGCCAGTGAGTCGTATGCTACCGGGTCCCTGACTTCCTCGAGCGAGGCTGTTGAATCCCTGCACTGGGACGAGAGCAAAGAAATATATAACCGCATCTTCAAATAATTCATGTCTAGTGACTTGAGAGCTAGACCCGGGTCCACGAAACCTGAGAGTGTGATTCGAACCCTGGAGAGTTAAGGTGGTTCTAGGAAGCACGTCTTGACCTCTGCTCGCACCATGCTTACAGACAGCCCTTTGTGGGCTAAAACACAAGACTCGTGTTTCTGCAAAGCATAGAAGCCATTTTGTTATACGAGGTATCATCGTGTGAATTCAATGTATATATATATATATATATATATATATATATATATATATATATTATTCATCTTCTATGTATTGCCGTATACAGGCTACTCGTGTAGATCTGTACTGAAATTTTGCAAAAGTATACCTACTGTGGTCGCAATTTCTATCTTGCTGCCCCTCTGGCTGTCCGTGTGTAAAAATTTTAGAAGTGTGGAACCGATTTTAATGTTTCATTTAAAATCGGATGTCAGTAATGAACACATTACACAAATTTGCATCTGTAATTTTAGGTGTGATAAATATTACTTTTGCATTTCATTTCTGTCCTGTTTAATCTTCCAGTCTGCTAAACTATTATATTCTTTTGCAAAAAATATTTTCACTAAAGAAATTTGCTCACTGTTTATGTTTCCTATATCACTAAACATATTTCTGCCCTACTATTTGAGCCACGTGAATCCAGTAGATACACGTATTTCTTTATAGTACATTTTAATATTATCCTCTGAGCTAAACCTAGGTCTCCCAAGGCTCGATATTCATCGTCTTAGAACTCATTCCCTTCACATTAAGACATATAAATAATGTTACTACACGTCCGTCTTTTATTTATCCATTTAAATTTCCTACGTAGTACTATTGACTAAATTATCCAAAATTAGCATGTTCTGAAAATATGTCAGAGAATAATAAATTGTATTTCCAGTTTATTGTCATTCGTTGTAACTTCTACAATCATATGTACTTTAGAGAATAATGGAACACAAGTGAATCCAACGTAATAATTGCTTTCTTCCTACGATGACTTAACAAGTAGACCCAAACGATTTACTAAATGACATGATTGCTGTAACATATGGGAACCTTTGCAAATCCAAAGCTAGGTGAGAGGAGATTGTAAGTGATTTCTTTACTGAATGCTATCATGCTGTCATGAAATTACTACCAGTTGGTCGTAACAAACGTCTAACGTGATTCGTACGTAATAAGTATTTTGTAACGTTTATATTGTCATATATTCTGTTAGTAATTTTAAGTCTCAGAGTTATTTGAATGATAGAAATTCTATTCTGAAGTGACATAAACTGTACATTATCATTTGAGTAAAAGCATTAAGAAAGGATTTATATTACGCATTGGACACGGACATTTTAAAATTTCTTTAGAAACCGTGGAGAAAATGATCAGTCTCACATCTTATAACGATGCTGTTAAGAATTTACAGTGAAATCCAATTTAGTTATAAGAGAAAAATTGCAGCTTTAAATATGTCATCTCTTATTTCTAAACCACAATTCTACGAAATGGCAGACTTATCATTCAGTTTGCGTTCACGTGACTTTTCACTTCTCAGACATTGAAAATAATAAATGACCTGTAAATCAAACAGAATGAGATGGAAATAAAAAAAGAGGAACTACTGGGGTGGATTAGTTAAATCTTAGAGCCACAAAAGACCTCCCTCTAATTTGGTTTAAGCCTTTGATAAAACTCGCAGAGAAAACTCAAGCCAGCATTTTAACCCTTTCCTTGTCTCCATCCACAGTTAAGTAAGACATCCGAAAAGCGAATGGAAAACTTAGCCTGGGGAGTTTGTAAGATGGGGAAAAAAAGAGAAAAGTTTTGGTTGGCTGTGTGCAAATTAGAAGCCAATATGAGCTCTTCAACGCCATCACAACCGGAACCACCAAAGAACTGTGTTCACACATCGGGATGTTTGGCCTGCAGGCTACTACACATAGGTCAACAAATATTAAAGGAATGCTTGCAATCTTTCCAACCAGAATATTTTAATTATTCGTGTTTTTTTTTTCCGTCTAATCACAATTGTATATAAATAAAATTTATACATAAGATATTAAAATATCATTTACATATTTGATACATCTTTTTACTACATGTTTCGGTTACATTGAACCATCTTCAGGTGTAAAGTTAAAAGTTAAAAATTATAATCTTATAAACTAAAACTTAATTACTGTTGTGTAACTTCTGATGATGTTTACTTCCAAATTCATTGGAGTGAGGGTATATTTTGAAGTGAAAGTGGTTCAACATTGGCCTGTAACGTAAATAATTTAAAATATTTTTTAAATATTACTGAACTTGAAAGAACGAGTATAGAAGAAAAAATGTAATAAGGTAAAATTAAATAAGAGAATATTTTGTTTAAATTTCCTATTACCTGCTCTCATTTTACGTTCAGTCTTTGTTTCTTTCCATCCCTTGTCAATTTAATTCTTTCTCTATTCATTTTGAACTTCCCTTCCTCTTTATATGTGTATTTATTTACTTGTTGTTGTTAATAAATTGTTTATAGTAATGTTACGTACTGAATTTGTTTCAATTCTACAAAAAACCAATTCCCTTTAAACTGATTCTAAAATTCCAGAAAATATTCTCATTACCTCTACGACAACTTTTGTGTGTATATCTTAGTTCTCCCGTATAATCCGTGCCCATCCCTGTCTTAATTTATTCATCTGCCTAGGGTAATATTTTATGACGTGTACAAATTTTGAAAATTTCTCCTGCCTTCATTTACTTCTTCCCATCACATCCCAAACACCCTCAATCAATGTGACCAATTAAAGACAAAGACAGGTGCCATACCCTCACATAAGAAGACTGGAAATTATCGAGTATCCACATGCATTCTTTGAAAATTCTGAATATCCTTATCTTTACAACGTAAGATTTATTCATTCGCTGATATGTACATTTTCAGAAATATATTAACATAATTTTCAAACAAGTTCCCTTTATTATATTTTTCTTGGAATCTGATTTTTGACAGAACATCACAAATTGCTTTACGAGCTGTTCAATAAATGTGAGGTGTAGCCTTCGTTAAATGCTTAAATATTTCTTAACATGCTACTCTGTAAAACCAGTCTTACGTCATTATCTTACTTTGTTTTAATTTAAAACAATACAAATAATGTTTTAATAATGTCTTCTGTAGGTGTTATGAATCAATATCAATACAGCACACCGCCAATTAGTTCTGTGGTGGATTACTCAGTAGTTTTAGAATGTTCAAGTAATTGTAAGACTTGAGGTTCTCACAGCGGTGAGTATGAAGATATCCGTCTTCTGGGTTATTGCGCTGTGTAGTCTGGTCGATGTTAACCAACGTTTCAGAGGTCATACTGCCTCCATCATCAGGGCGATGAGTATGTAGATTTCCGTCTTCTGGGTTGTTGCGCTGTGTAGTCTGGTCGATGTTTATCAACGTTTCAGAGGTCATACTGCCTCCGTCATCAGGGCGATGACGTTGGTTAACATCGACTAGACTACACAGCGCAATAACCCAGAAGACGGATATCTTCGTTCAAGTAATTGCTGGACCAAAATTGTATATCTTTCGAAAATCTATTCTCAAAAGTCATTGTATGACTCTATATTAAGTGACGCCAGTGTCAATTTCACCTCAGAAATTCGTTCGTCCACCAAAGTTGTATTACCGATTGTGGAAAATTAAACGGCACGACTTTATAATGGTAGATACCAATGAAATGACGTCCATACCAAATTTCATCTCATTCTGTCTAGCATAACAACAGTCAAAATTACAGTTCTGAATAATTTCAATTTTCATTTACACAATATGTTGTCTTATTAATCATGCATGCCTGTAAACCAAAATACGATTTAATCAGTTAAAGTCTGCATAAATGTAACATCGTTAACTTCCGATTTTTTGTTGAATCCGAAACTGCGATATGAAAATCTGGAACAACCCACCGCGCTGTATCATATTTCAAACACCTTTAGAGGTTAATTCAGTGTGGTAGTAATGTTATGCCCAATTTTCTCGCTAATTACATTGTCGTGGCTTTGGTTTACAAATACGACACGAAACACAGTTTAAAACATCGCTTAGGTTCCATGAATTTATTTTAAAAATGCAAAGTTTATTAAGAGCAAAATGTTATTTCAAAAACGATTTAAGTCACATTGACCTTGATTATTTTTTAAAACATTTTACCTTTTTTACTAAGTTAAAGTGAGACTTATTACGTCCATGAGAATGTCATTAATAATGTTTTAACCACTAACCGATGTTATTGAAAATGCTGGGAGAAGACATTCCATCGGATGCCAAGCGTTGGAGGCTTCCTGGAACACTTATAAACAGAGAACGACATAAGGGACACACGAAATACTGACCTGGAGCTTGAAAAATACGAAATTTCGTAGAATGCGAATAAAATGTGGGGTCGTATGAAACTCATAGACTTGTTTTTATATTGTCTGTTTCACAACGGTATCAAATATTAGTTTTCAATAAATAACATTTAATGTTAACTTACTTAAAATAATAAATACTGAAATTTTCGCATAAGTGCAAATTCCAAAGTTAATCTCGATGCCGTTCAGATATTGGAAACCGATATCAATTTTAATTATCGACGTAGATCAGTAACGTATAATTATTTCATGTGTTCGGAGATCTCTCGAATGAGATCATGCATTGAAAAACGTATGTCACAAATTACGTAACTTCAGAACTTAAATTACACTCTCAACTATCCCATTGTAATGATATAAGAATTATTTCTGTATAATAATCAATGTTGGTTGGTGACCATTTATTGTTGAGGAATTTTGGGCCTTATAATGTAATATTCATTAAAGTGTATTTTTTTACCGTTGACACTGTATACTGATTATTCTAATTTCGTAATTAATAAGACTAATTCATGCACATGACTGATCTATATAAAAACTGAAAAATTTCTGGATTTTGCTCTCCTGATTAAATATTTTAAAAGAACTACATATACGTACAAACGCGGTAATCTTATGAGTTGTTTTATTTTGAGTGTGGTATGTTATTTTGTGTGATGTGTGTTGTTTTGTTGTGTCTTATTGTAGAACCACTGCCACCGGGTATAAACCCATTTGCAGTTAATAATAAATAAATAAAACCTTAAATAATATGCAATTAATTGATTTAAATTAATTGCAATTACTGATCCTCTCCTGATGTCATTACGTACCCATATTATGAACAACGTATAGGCCACTTTCCCTCTCTTTTTGAACAAGACAAGTTCGCATGGGGGGGCTTGAAAGAATACGTGTACCTTAAATTTCTCTCGGTTAATCTCTTCCTTTCACGAAATCGAAATAAACTTTTGTAAAAAGTTTATATATCATTTCCTCTCGCTCTTCTCAGCGTTTAGATACATACTATGAACCCCAAAGTTAGTCAGACTGACTTCAGGATGTGGGATAAGTTATTAGTACAAAATATACAGATGAGTACAATTTAAAATATTATTTATGTTTCATAAAGAGTAAAGTTTTAACAAAGAGCTATTAAAATTTTACACTAAATCCACTACTACGCAATAGATGTGTTACTGATGATAATTTATTTTATATGACTATAGATATATCTAAAAGGGTTTCGTCAACAGAACATTTAATGATTCTTTAAAGTTACCCTTTTATCCGAAATATTTTTCAGACTAGGTTAAGTTTAATTTTGAGTCAATGACAAGTTATAGAGTTCCTATTTACATTCCTTTCTAAATGCTTATTTTTTAAGCAAGGTGGCGTATGTAGTTCTCTAATTTTGTAGAATTTATTAAAAATAATTAATTTCATGACACAAGAGACCAAACTTTACGGATTTGATTTTTGTTTGTTGATTATTAAATAACTATGTGGTTAGGTAGCCATTTTATGCCAGACTGCAACTTTGATTAGCTTACTGAATTCCTCTTATCTGGGATCGGTGATCTGTGAGAGCACGGGCTCTCCTCTATTCAAGCCTGCTGGAGGCAAAGTACAGTCATGTAGAAAATTAAAGTTTCCGCTACCCACACCGACACTAAGCCAGTTAGCTAGGCGCCAATGGACGACGCCCGCTCAAGCAGTCATCTCACAGCCGTACAAAACAGGCCACCTTGTGTCCATGTTTGATTGTTGGAAACGGAAGTATTTAAATTAATATAAATATTTTGATATTGTAATTTTGGGTAATTCGGATTACGAGTTTTATTATTTAAATATTAGTAGAATTTAGATTACTCGGGCCAAGAATTGCTTTCTATGAATTTTTAATGATTTTATTTTTGTAATGATTTAGGCTATATCTTATCAGAATTATTTATATGTTAGAATTAGTATTATTTAACAAATTTCACATCTGGAGTGCACTGGAATAAATCCAGGATTCCACCTGTTCTAAAAATTTAGTTTATAAATACCAGATTTGCATTCTGTAGGCAAAGCAGTTCTCTGTTTGTACGACAAGTTTTGGCTTAGAGCAGTCCAAGGATCAGCATGTTACAGGTGGATTAGGCAAACTTCGTTACTATGGACTTGTTAGTAATGTTTTCGACTCAAACTTTCTTATAATTTTGGATGTTCTAAGAGACACCAATCCATTAGCGTAGTGTTTTGCAGTTGTATATCAGATCTTAAGGCATCAGTTTGTGAACCTGACCTTTGGTGAGGCCACACCGATCATCAAACCACACGAGATGGAGACCGGAGGTAACAAGTGTTTCGTGAAGTCAGCTCTCAGTTCATTTGCTGCTCCGAACCCAGCGCTCTCCAATTTTCCGTCCAACGAACACAGTGTAAATATTAGTATGAAGGGGGCTTGAGTTCAACGCCCAGGGTGGTTAGAGTTCAACGCCCGATGTTCGCTATCTGCTCGAGGCGCCATTGTTTCTACAGAAGAGCATGGTATATGTTAAAGTTTTCGTGATCTATTTTAACTCGCCATCAGGAATGCGTATTACGTTTGCAGTAATGAGATTTGTGGGCTGGACGTAGCAGAAATAAGACATGCATACAAAATTTTCGTTGTAAAACCTTCTAGGGAAGTAAACACCTGAGTTACCTAGGCGTACTTTTCAGAATTATATAAAAATATATGTTGAATGGGTGTTTGGTTGCGGAATGTGATTCAGGATGGGTACCAATGGTGGATACTTGTGAATACGTAAATGTACCCTCAGGATCCATATAACTCGGGGGAATTTCTTGGCTACGTAAGCGACTATTAGTTTCTTAAAAATATTCTTGATGCATGGTGTTACTTTGTCAGATTCTTTAGCACTACTATGTCGAAATGTAAGCATGGCATATATGCGATATCTAGTGTTTAATCTGTCCCAAAAAGGCGCGATCTTAACAAACAAGGTTAACAAACTGGTTATAAAATATTAATAATAATAATTGTGTATTATTATTTATGATATGTGACCTAATTGTTCTGCTTATTTTCATGATTTTTGCGCCTCGCAGACTGGATTAAAATTCGCGTTCGTCTGGATATACCAAACGCCTTCCAACAAAATAATTTCAAGCTTATTATTACATAGAATATATTGAAGTGCCTCTGTGTAAAATACGTTCTTGTAAACGATGTACTATAAATAACTGACTTCATCCCGTGACCATCTAACTGCCGGATCAGAGATGGAACCCCTAAGTCATGACCGATGACAGGGTTGTCATGTAGTTCGTGGGTTGGTAACAGATGAAGATGTAGCAGTGGCTGAATAGTCATTAGCAGGGTATAACTAAGGAAATTGGAGAAAAATCTGATCCAATGTTCACCACTCACATGACAAAGTCACCTGGGATTTAACGCGGATCTAGCGTCTAGCTGCCTGAACTGACCTGATTATTGCATCATGAATTAGAAGGCATTATTCAAGCAAGGCGTATGACAAAATGAGAGACTTATAGGAGTTTAAATTCTTACGTTTGCTTAGTTTTGACAAATGTGTCTCATTAGTATTCATACTCAAAAGTAACTGTATTTTTCCATATATAAATCAGGGAAGAGTTGGGCCAAACGTGGCAGTCCCCCGTTTCCAAGTGTGGCACATAACAAGACGCATGGTTCATTAACACAAATAATATACATTCCAAATTTTAATGAAATCAATAACAACAAAATTATCAACAATTACAACAGAGACGATTGTAATATATGGTGATGTATAGTAATATATACTTGAGATAGTATAGTTGCGTCATATTGTGATGTTAATTAAAATAATTATTATATTTGTTTACCGTCAAATCACAATAAAATAGTAAGATAAGGTAATTAAAATGATTAAATATCATCTTATGTTCCATATCGAGCATTCGATTTACATCGGAACATTCACAACGAACCTCGTTCCGAGATGGTAACACTTCTGGATCTCTCCTCTGAACACATCTGAACCGATTGCTATTTCATATATGGTATGTTTATTTACTATTATTTATTATTTTAGTTCATTTTGTTTTCTATATTCAATTATATTTCATTAATGTTTTCGAATCCTTTACTTCACAGACTGGTAAAACATCAAAACACCACCTCAACAAATAATGTTATATTAATAATATCTAAACACAACTTCCAAAAAATATACTGAGAAAGATGATAAAATTATAAAATTGTAAAAACTATAAATAATTGTAATTTGAGTTTAAAAGTTTATAATTTACACCTGATGACGGTTTGATAAACCGAAACAACTTCCAAACAAAATAAAATGAGTCTCCAAAACGGAGACGTCCAATGCCCCTCCCTCAAGTACCAAAGACTGGAATATAAAACACGCAATTAATTACCTGGTGGACTTTCGCTGAATATTCCCCGGGCGTCGAAACGATATTTAGAAAATGAAATCAAACAAAATGTTCGTAGGCGTTTTTCAGTAGGAGGCCTGCATAAAAGCGGTCTTTTAGGTTGCCAGGGAAAGGGTTTAAAGGCAGAAATGACGACATTCAACGAGTGGGTATAAGAGAGAGGAAGGATGCGTTCTTAAAATAGACGGAAACAATTTGATGTCCTCAAAAGATTTTCGTGTCCCTGGCACAGTATCTCTGTGTAGAGCAGAATCAGAATTACGCTTTCTAGTATGTCATACAAACCATTATTTTGTGCAATTGGACCATTTATATATGATTATGCAAATATGCTGATACGCCCTTCTGGATTAAAGACGTCTACATTTTATTTTATTAATACGATTTTAATTATGTCTTTATGTTTAGAATTATTGTTATAATTTTTAAAGAAATTAAAGTGTTAAATAGCTTCGCAAATTTACAGCAGAAAGAATGAATAATTATGTTTATTGTAGAAATTACTTCCTAAAAATATACAAATGACAAGTGACTTCCGAAAAAATAATATGGGTTTGTTGATTTATTTAAGACAGCAAGCAGAATTGACCTGTTAATTTTAAAATGTTAAAATCTACCCTTTTTCATTTACAAAACTTTCAGACATGTACAAATAGTTAGGTCCCTTCGTCGCTAATGAGTTAAAATCTGCAAGCACACGTTATGAAGGCCAGACGGAGAGAAGATACTGGGTAATTTAATCCATTGACTCTACAAGTCGTAGTAAATCACGAGGAGCCTTCCCTGCCAAGCCTACAATTTCAGTAAGAACAACACAGAAGAGAATTGACCTACGCCATAATTGGATACAATTATGTAACATGAAAGATAATAACACGCTATGATTTATACTTCGGTACTTATTATACGTAATTATTCATCTTGTTAAGTAGCAAATATTTGCATAGTGCAGTTGCAAATTATCTTTATAAAAGAGAAGGAAAGCAATTTTATCTGCCATGACCAAAGCCAGTTAACAAATTCAGCTTTTAATTGGACTGCTCTCCTAGGCACGTTTTCAATACACGACTCCCGTCCGTCCAATTGTCCGTATTCAGTAAATCCGATCTAAATTAACGGATTTTCATTACATTTAATATTTCAGTCCAATTAAAATTTGTCATTTAACTACAAGACGAAGGATAAATTCATTTGTTGTTTTAGTTAAATTTTAAATGCATGTGTTCAAGAGGTGTGTAATTGCCATGTGTATGCCCTCATTTGTCAATATTACGATTGAAACCTTGCATTCATCATGAACGAATCCATAGTCTATAACAATTCAGTAGTAGTTTCAAAATCAAGTCGTGCAAACCAGCGTTTTAGTAATCGAACAATGACACTTCGGTCAAACTGAAGTATCTATTATCGGCTCGACCGTTGTTTTAGAGGGTCGTCGGTTTATCACATTCCGTTTTATTCCCAGTGACGTATAAATCTACATTTACAAGATTATCCTCGGTAAATTTCAGTCAGTCACTGCGACGCTGTGTTTATCTCCCTGACGATGGCAGCAAGCCCCTCTGAAACGTCAGTCCTCAGTATTATTCCTGTTTTATTTCAAACGCTTTAAAATTTAGAACACACAAGATTTTGTATTGTTTATGAAGAAGTTTAATTAGTCTGATATTAATAAAAATTTCCGGAAAATGTTATTGCATAAAGCAACAAAATTGTGCTAAATTGTTTATTTATTGAGTCCCATATCTTGAAAATACGACAGAGAAAATAGCAATGAGAAAATATATAATTTGTTTTCTTGAACAAATATTATACGTCTAATGAAATCAAGGGGTATGGAATGGTTAGGATACGTACACGAATGACAGATCAAAATATCGGTCTAAGGGGTGTGAAGACGTGAAGGGAAGAGTCGAAGTGGGAAAGATAAACATGGGTGAAAGGATATAATGAAACATGTACAAAATAAATAGAGTGGGAATTTGTTTCCTTGGGATAGGGTCCCTTGGCGAGGTCTCTTGAGCGTGGTAATGAACCTTTGGTTTACAGAAAATGCGATAAACTTAATCACCAGTTAAGCAAATATTAATTTAAAACAAGGGCTCGTTTGTATTTAGATAATGAACCGTCCCGGTAGACATCATCCTGGCAGATGAACATTCAGTTCACCCATCATGTGTGCGCATTGCGCTGAGCAGCTGTTACAATATGGAAGCCAGGAACACCAAACAACGGAAGGTCGTAACGCGTAGAGAGCCACGCATGCGCACGGCCGGCGTGGCTGCTGTGTTCCCTTTGCCGTAAAATTTCTTGATTATGCGCACACACAAATTTTGTCACAAGCCATTTTGCAAAATTTTCTTTATATTGAGAATATATTTTTACTGTTATATAAATTGCGGTCAAAAGTATTCCTTGCTTCATTAAAAGGTGAAAATAGACAACGTAGACTGATATGAAGGTGTCGGAGTTGCTTACACGAAACACAGATCTAAGCGCCAAACATGTCTTCGTAACTTAGGAAATCAATTTGTCAGTATAATTTGACCGCTTTTGGTGATCATCAATGTGTAAACGCATTAATTTTATTTTTAATATCTCTTCGATATACTTAATTTTATAATTAATGCTGGGAGCATATTTTGTTGAATTATTTGTAATAAATTTCATTGTACTTATTTGCGTAGATTAGGGCCAGTTTTTTTAGCAGTAAACCATTTGCTCATATAAGATATTGTGTTTTATTCATAGAAATATGACACTTGTGGGTCTGATTGGTTATTAATTGTTGGAGAAATGTTATTTATGCAAGATCCCTAGAACTGGCCCTAATTCCAGGTTCTATTGTTCTGTATTTTCAAAAAACTTTCTAATTTTCTTTGGTAATTTATGTGTTATTATTTATTTATTTTTTTATCTTTTCGTACGACGTGCTCGGATATAGACTCTAACATCTGCAGAACGATCAGTTTTTCCGGGACAACCAATAGATATTTATTGTTGTATGTAGACTTAAATTTATCATTAATCATTGAAATTATCGTTACAATTATACCTTAGGGACCAGAATTGTTGTCCTAATTACTTTTAAAATCTTGTGAAACGTTGGAGTAAATGCATTCAAATTCAGGGCGTATACACTGAAAATTGAGATATGTCTGCATAAAGTGTGATTATTTTTGGAACAATGACCCTACAACGTAGTCAGAATTAGAAGTTTTTTGGTAGATGATATTAACATGTAATTGTTACTCGTTTTTGTCATACAGACGTGTGTTGTTTAAACAAAGTGGCATTTTGTAGGCGGTTACAGAAGTTTCTATTCATCACAACCTTATAGACTACGACAAGCATCTTTATCGTAAAGCAAACCTGCAATCCCGAATACTTATGAGATTTTAATTTTAAAAATTTTGGTTCGTTCCGTCTCGTTTCCGGAAGTTATAATTTATGTGCGGATTTTATAGGCTTGCTGAACTCCGAGGTAAATGTGTAGGCGTATCCACTTTAAATATTTTAGCATTCACTGCGTTTCTATGAAAATTTTAGCGGAAGACGAAAACGCAGGAGATTAAATGTAATAAGAATAGAAAGATATAAATACATTGGATTCCGGTTTGCCCCAATTATGCCAAGTTCCACGTAAACAGTTAAGAAGGTTTGTTCTTTAGGATTTAACCTACATAAAAGGCTACCACGATTAACCGATGGCCCAATTAACCGGAAGCTAATGAATTGTAAATAGTTATTATATAATATAGAAGTTTATGAATAAGGTGGAAATTAATAAAATTGTCTTAGTGTGGCTGATGATGTAAAACTTGCGAAATTTAAAACATGCTATAAAAATAAAAATCAAATAAGCTAGATCTAATAAATCTGTTATGTAATGGGTCATTACAGTTCAATTTATTTCGTGTTTCAGTTCACCTGCATAGGATAGTTAAGCTCCAATCCTCAAATGAATAACTAGATCCAAGTGGCACGCAATTTTTTAAGAAGGAGGCGATCACTGCTCCATATTTACTCATATATCGTCTGGGGGATAGACATAGGGTCAGTTTGAGGCTCAGTCCCAGGAAGACAGTCTCGCCAAATAGCAACCGTTAACACGGGAAAGCGCAATGGATGTGCTCGGAGTCGTTCTGCTCATGCGCACAAAACCATGTACAGAATGAAATATTACCTGCCAGCTTTCAGCACATGGATTAACCTTTGGAACAAGGTTAATACTATTTGCAGACAAACTGTCGGATCGCCGCTATCGCATCAGAAAGCTTACTCACTACAGATACACCGAAACATCCTGTTCTACGTGATATTTAACAGTACCTACTAACCATGGAAATCAAGCAGAGCGAAAGAATGTGATCATATTAGGTTTTTAGGAGGTATAAACAAGTAACAACGAGCATGGTTTAACAAGATGGCTGTCGACTAGGTTGTTTCGCCGTATTATCTGGTAGAAGTTTAACCACGTTTCAGAATATAACCCTAGTGTATGGTATTCCGCCAAAATGTGAGAAAAAGCTACTAAAAGGTCAATATAACTAAAGTTCTATGATACAGAAGGAAGACATTTATTAAGTTGTTTATAATACGACATGTAATCAACTTCCATTCCACGTTAACACGAATAATGAGCTCAGAAACCTAACGCACAAAATTTTTCAATAATCTATATTCTTGAAGCCATATTTTTCACCAAGTTTCTTTGTTGGTTAGGAAAATTCAGAAAAAGTTTAGAATTTCTTAGGGCAAAATCTTGCTTCGGAATATAATGAAAAAAAAAATTGCACAGAAACTAAGAACAGGGGAAATATTAATATATGAAAAAATACATCAAAAACAAAATAAAATGTTAATATAGAAAACATTTTAGCAACTTTCAGTTTTTGTGACAATATTTTTGAATAAAACATTGGCGTGTAAATCGATAATTTGTGATCTTTGGTTAAATGACACAGTGACCTCGCGGTATTAGGCCTGAATTCCTGTCCAACTCTATGCCTGTTCACGGTTTTCTGGGATGTGTTCTCTTGTATCACAGTGGAAGTAAATGAAGTGTGTTTAAGAACGTAGAATGTGATTAATTTCCACCGTACGCCTGAATCAACTCGAAAAAAAAAATACCTCGGTTTTGATTAATTTTAACGTTTGATAATTTAACTAAAGTGTCTCTAACCTTTTCAGTATTCTTTCACATTGGTCAGTTTTAACGACCACTTTACATTAAGAATACAACAACTTTTCTGTACTTTCCACAAAAATTTACATAAATATTCCACACATTTTCGCTTTCTTGGATAATTTTGTTTTTAAAAAAAATCGAAGTGGATTTTTAACTAACTTCGATAAACATTCATCACATTAATAATTAACTAAAATTGTCTTAGTAATTGGGTATAATTTTAATTCATTTCAATCTACCCCTGTCTCAGGACACATCCTTTTCACTTCAACCACAAATTTTACGTACGCTGAATCAAATAGTGTGTGCCGATATACGAATTCATGCCAAATGCCTAGAAGTTTCTTGGAATTGGAACACGTCATAGAGCCTTATTCTTAAGAGTAGAAGAGAGAGGAAGATGGCAGATAACATTACAATGCAAATTATTAAGAAAACAGGCCAAAAGTGTCTGGTAAAAAATTTAGAACAACACAGGCCTATTCAGTAGTGTTTAACGATGTGTTATCTGTCAGCAATACAACCGTTTGAAAGATCAAACGATAACGGTATATTTCATGAGTAGTTTCTGTTTTTGCTAAGAAGTAAATAGAACATAATTCAATATGCGACTCAGAGATACCCGTTCCTCTACAACTTTTATTAATGCTAACATTTACATAAGGCTTTTTACGTTTCCTGTACAGAACAGTTGTAGATTATCATTATAGCAACTTGCATTACACATTATTATTATTATTTATTTAGTGTTCTGTCTGACGACAGGTCCATATGAACAGGATCCTTCCATCCTTTTCTCGGACTGGGACCTGTTGATATACGTTCTTGGCAGATGATCCAGAAGTGGTTTGCCATTGCCTTCTTCTGTGTGTGAATGGAGTAATTGTTGGGATGCCACGGAGGAAAACTCCGTGTTGCCTAGACCACGGCCTTGCCCAACACAAGTTATAAATTCGGGCACCGCCGGGAATCGAACCCGAGACCCCAGGGTTACAAGGCCAGCTGTCTAACCGCTAGACACATAGGTGATAGTTTTTGAGTAGAACGTTGTCTACAACGCCCAGTACTCTTAGAGATGTGTAGTTTAACACACATTTGATTTCTTTGTCTGCCGAAACTGACAGAAATGTAGACGAATCTAAATTTTCAAATTGATAAAAATCACTTTAATTCTAGACAAAAAATCCATAAAATACATTTAAATGGTCCGTAAATATTTTATAAATTTATTTAAGGCCCTGATGGTTCTAAACCTATTAAGTTTAAAGTATAAGTTTTTAATCAAGGACTTGAATAATTGTTTTTATTAGTAAGCTAGTTACTATTTTGATATTGCCTCAAAAGAACAGATACATCATTTTTTTTCACAAAATGGTCACTGTGTCAAAAAATATTGTCATTAATCACGTCTTACATTTCTTATTTTTAAAATAATAATAATAATTAAAATTGACATGAACCGTTGTTCCCCTTACATTAGAATTACTAAATGTTATGTCTCTACTAATAGAATTTAAATGGTCGTGACTTCTGTAATTATCTCTGTTCGGACAATAATGTTTCAGGCTCTGTGAGTTACTTTAAATTGGAGGAAAATAATTTGAGGGACTATCTCCAATTAAATTTGAAATGCGTAAGTCATATACATAGAACACTAATAACTAACAAACCCCAGACTGACTCAAACAGGTAGCACAGCGTTACTAATAGGATCAACCGGCATTGGGCTTCATAATACGTCTCAGTGAAATAAGTTGTAACTTGTCCATACATTATGAAGTCCGTGGTCCTCCGACTGATTCACCATAGGCCACGCCGCGAACCAAAGTCCGAATGTCGACCAACGTCCTCCGATCTCTCTCCGGTAACTAACCCCTGTTAAAGCCGATAAGCAGCTCCCTCCGAGTCGAATGCCCATAACAGTTCCCTCTCATGGTAAAATGGGAAAACATGGAAGAAAGCTGCGTGTTGTCGTGACGTCCCAACACGTAAACAAATGCAGTGTTAAGTTGAAGACGGAAGAATTTTATATGAAATAACTGCTAATTTTACATATGAACTTGTTGTTTCAATTAAACCCTTTTAGGGGCTCAGCTCATTTAAATAATATTTCAAACAGCTGTTCTTGCCTCCATGAAGACACACAATATCATACTTAATAAATGAATTTTAATTACTTTTAGGAACATTCGTCTCTCTGTTCTGAAAATCAAATTAAATATTTTAACGTATTATATCAAAGACTATACAGCAGACTGTAAAAATACTTACCACTGTTAGAAGCTTGGTGGTTGGGAACATTGTCTTTTTTTACTGCCTGTGTGATTGGCTGGTCGTAATTCCTTCTGGAAATGCGTCGCTCAAGAAACTTAAATAATTCTTCGATGTTAAAAGTTGTTTGGTTATGCCCCTATGATTCATTAAATTTTGTATGTTAAAACTTTAACTTTTGTTAACATCTGTACGGTAGGCCTACACAGAAAATATTCGATGCACTGAATACAGTTTATTAAATCATTAATATGGACTGGTGTTTCTTATTGTTCGCAGGTGTGATGGGGATATGACAGCATCACCTTTGTTGCAGATATTTTCATCTTTTGAAAAAGAGAAAATCATGGGTAAGTGAACATAAGCATCGTGTACCTATAGAATTCTATGTTGCTGTTTATAAACTGAACGGAATGCAACATAGACCAATAGTTTAGTCTGCTTAATACCAATGTCCATTTTTAATACAATCAATCAAGTAATTAACAAACACCCCACGAAAATTCAACATTGCTAAACATCAAAGCCTGCATCTAGACACGAATCTGAACCAGTTCAATTCTCCTCCTATCCTCACAATCTGCTTAAGATCAATCTTAATTGCTTGCTTCCTCTAAATTCCCAGCTCTCCTGTTTTCCGGCCAAAGTTACTTAAGATTTTTCACTTATTCGCAAAATATTCCCGTTAACCTAAAAATATTACTCTGCTTTAAATACGAACGTTTGAAATACGATGTTCAATTTGTTATTTACGTTCTCGATGACGTATGGGCCCGCTATTACTGTTTTTCCGTGCTTAATATTTAACTGATTGCTTGAAATTAATAATTGCATATCTTGGCAATTATTGTGGGATTGAAGTGTTTTCTGTAATTACAACTAAAACCCGTATATTTACCGTCCAACGTTAGAAACATCTTTATCCGGGAAACTCTGTGTCCGAAATATATTGGATAAAACCAAGAAAACCTACATCTCTGTCAGGGCGTGTGTATTTTGTGTGTGTGTGTGTCTGTTCGTGTGTGTTCTCCTGTAATTTGTAATCGAAAATATTGGCATAGGTTTGCCAAATACGTATTAATGATATTATATGATTTTTATTTTAATTGTATCATCTTCAACACACAAAATAATTTAACAAAATTAAGAATTTCGATTGAACACAAAATGGATTGTGTGACAAAGATTTTTTCAAAAATATTTTCAGTGGAGAAGCTTTTTAAACTTGGCTAGACAAATAATATCCGAGGTATTTCTTGTGTATATTTGTCATATTTACATCAGACTTTAAAGAATCGGTATTGAATATGTGTCACAATTTCTGGAATAACGTTGCATTTATCTTCCATGGAACTGTTATATTGCATCGAAAAAATATAACCTACATTACGATCAAATACAACGTTTTGTATGTATCTTACTTTGTATCTGTTCCAAGTTATATCAGACAGCGGAATTTTAAGTAGATAAATATTATGATACAAACATCGTGTTTTTCACAACCATATCAAATAATGTTAGTGAGTAGGGAATATGTTTTCATAGTGGGTAGCACGGTTGTTAGCTGCTTGTGGGCTGCACTTGTATTCCTGGTGTGGAAGAAAGTCTTTCTCAATGACCACTAACCCGAGCTGTTCCCGGGTGTCTTTCGAAAGCTGAAACTGCACAGCCTCGCCGAGAAGGAGAGAATTCGAGGCGTTAGCCAAAGCTAAATGATCGGGCGAACGAGTCACTGACCAGTCCGGTGGGCATAAACCCAATTCTGCCGATGGAAGACAGCGATCTACCGGAAGGCTCGCCAAGCCACGACATTCAAAGTCAAAAGTTGGACTTCTCCGACTCGGACGGTTAGACGGAACGTGCCACTAGGTGCCATCTAGCCGGAAGATTATCCGGAGCCGGGTCTCTGACTGCTCAAGCAAAGGGCAATTATGCTTAAGACCCGTCTTTAAAACCATCGCCTCCACGGTCAAGCCGCGTCTAGCATCCGGCAACTCAGTTACACTGAGTTTGATTCTGCGTACGCCGGGGTATTGGCAAGGTGACCGGTGAATGCTAAGTTGGATTCCTCTCCGGAGGATGATGTAGGAAGGGATTACGAAAGAAACATGAGAAACAGTGACCAAAAACGTGATAAAATATTACGGAATAGAAATATAAGAAAGGCAAAACGACTGAGAGAAGACGAAAGATTCGGCTATGAAATATTTTAAGTACATTTTAACGGAATTTTTAATATATATTAAATCTTGTCCGTCTCATCACAATAATTCTTATTAAATATTAAAATATTACAATAATTAACATTTAAAATATTTAAAATATTAAATGATGTTCTTTATCGAAAAATGATGGTCTAATGTAAATCGAATATTTCGATAAAGAACATCATTTAATATTTTAAATATTTTAAATGTTAATTATTGTAATATTTTAATATTTAATAAGAATTATTGTGATTAGACGGACAAGATTTAAATAATATATATTTATTATATCACAATATGACGCAACTTTACCATCTTAGGAATTTTTAATATTGTTTTAGAATTTAAAACAATCTTTAAATATTCCTTCGCGATGTGTTAAGAAATATACCGAACTTTGGCTAGAAAGTTGGTATATTACCTAAAAGATATCTTTTGAACACGGTACAGAAAAATTGTGTAAAATTCTTAGAGCATAAACTGAGTAAATTGTATTTGGCAGTGGATTAGAAGGTAAGGTCAAATGCGATAATTACGATACCTAACTGCAATCAAATGTCCTAGTTCAGTATTCAAGTCCCACCACTGCAATAAAGTCGACCGACATAAAACACGCTCCTTCAGATTAAGGAAAAACCGGGTTTATAAATAAAATTGTGCGTTATCTGAGGTGACTCTACAGTAATTAGAAGAGCCGGTGAGACCTGCGTCACTGCTAACAGTTGACAGTCGTTTTCATAGGAAAGTCCGTGCTTATGGAGAAAGGCGAAGAAATTACCGCCAGCCATCAAAATATCTTTATGACTGTTGAGTTGAAGTGACATGAGGATGAAAGATTTAAATTAGAGGCAACTTTATTATAAACTTTGACAAAGTAATCACATAGTAGGCTGTATTCCATTACAATACAGTATTTTATGTTAGACCCTAAGAATTATTGTATCACCTTGTTCGATGCTCGCTTCAGTTTAAGCATTATCGGTCCGGATACGGTTACACATTTGTTTTTTAATATTAAGATATGTTATATTTTGTTAACCTGCATTATCAACACCCTGCCGCGTTCTTTAAGCATTCACTGGGATACCGGGAACGACCTTCTTCAAGTGCCTTGAGCATCTGCGGGTCTCAACTTTTCGTTGACTTTGATCTATAGACATTCGGTAGGACTCCTTGGATGAGGGATCGGCCCGTCGCAAGGCCTCTACCTGTACACAGGACAGCACAACACAGAATAACATTCATGGCTTGAGTGGGATTCGAACCCACGGTCCCAGTGACTGGTTCATACAACTGCTACCATACCCAACTGTGTTTTTATTGCCAATTTCACTAGTTTCTACACACACTATCAATAAAAATTGTTCACACATCATTATTGATTTCTGGTGCGTTCTATAAAATGGGACAGTTATGTTGAACGTGGAATTTTTTTACCATTCTAAAAACAACTGGTACAAATGATGGGAATACATTAGTTTAGGCCCGTAGAAACGTTCCACTGCTATCAGCTTTACTTTTCAGGTAAACAATTATCATATACACTTTCTTATTCTCCTTTACGCGTAAAAGAAAATTAAGGGAGTATGTAAATATCGGATAGCATACGCCTACGAAATATTCATATCAGAATATGTAAATATTTGTCAAACGTTTTAGAAGATGAAAGGAGGAACACACAGACAGAATAATAATATAAATGGCCTATTTTATTTCCTTAGGAATGACAAACGTCTTGAAAACTTTTACTGATCCACACGGCTTGTAGAATACTTTCTTTAAATGGGCCTCGAATGAGTTTCTTTCACTGGGCAAGCCATTTATTTTTAATTAAAACAAAGTAAACTGTATCTCAAATCTAAAACTTCTTGAAAATGGTGAAGAGTCAATTGAATAAAAATTTCCTTGGATATTATCCATCGTCTAGTAAAAATAAAACGTAAAAAGACGTTTCGGAGATGGGACTCTATCTCCGTCTTCAGGTTCTTACACAGTTGGGCCCACTAGATAGAGCTAATCCCCATCTCCGAAACGTCGTTTTACGTTTTATATTTACTAGACGATGGATAATATCCAAGTAAATTTTTATTCAATTAAACTGTATCTGACAAATTTTTTTAGATAAAACATGGTATATGGGTCGCAAAATTTGAACTTATATGTATACTACATACTCGTGTACAAGTTCCTCTTGCGGGGCGCTGTCAGCGTTAAAATAACTGTGACGATGTGATTTTTGAGGTTATGTCCTACAAAGATAAACTGACTAAATCAAAGTAATAACCTCTTCCGAAAAATGTAATAACAGATATAAAAATGCTACCCGGATGTGAGGGCAATAAACGTCTTCCTTCCTAACCACGTGGAAGATAAAACTTCCTTCCAGGGCATTTTCACCTAAAAACTTCTTCTCCTTACAGCATGGTTACTGAAATTCTCCAACCCCAGTTTACCTGAACCACGTCTTTCATATCCAATTCGCCTTCTACTGCTCTACACATGGACCCCTAAACCCCAAAACATGTTCATCCTGAAGAAGGTAACATAATTGTTTGACGAAACGTTGGAAATCTTTAACAGTTAACTCTGCTTGTCCCCGAAAGTGATAGTTAAAGACAAAAACTTTTCATTTCCTAACCAAGTCCGAGGTATGTAATTCTGGAGCGGAGATTTCTGGTGTTTTAATTTCGTAATTGGCAGGCAATGAATGGTCAACTTCAAATCAGCAAACAAAACCCTTCCAGTTAAGCAGTTGAATTCCACGGCCATTTCTAAGAACTAAGCAATGGGGAGAGGATAATATTAAAATTGTATTAAGGGAATGAGGCGCGAGTAAAAAAATAAATTGAACTCGCAAACCGTGGGGACCAATAATGGTCTTTGTGAACACGGTAATGAACATGTTCATATTTTAATATTTTCCGTCAAATCACAATTTTAATAAGATAATAAAATATAAAATATTTAAAATATCATTTCACGTTCCGTATCGAATGATCGATTTACAAATTGGAACGTCTCTTACGACATGTTTCGGTTATCTTTAACCGTCCTCAGGTACGGAACGTGAAATGATATTTAAAATATTTTATATTTTATTATCTTATTAAAATTGTGATTTGACGGAAAATATTAAAATATTAACCTAATTCACAATATGACGCAAATATACTACATTATGAACATGTTCATGATTTTTGATCAGCTTAGTAACTATCAGATTATCAATAAGTACATGTTACATGCTGCATGTACATACTTGAACACTATTACCTCAAAATTAACGACTATGTTCCCTAACCTACATGCAGACAGATCGACAGTCGAACCTTTTCTATCAGAGTTAGAACTCGTAGCGTCATTTTTCGTTCCAAAATTGCCAGATCATTTTTCTTGTCTTCATAAAACCGTCTCATACACGCATGTATCATTCTCAAACGTGTCTTTTTCTGTACGAGTAAATAAACTTGTCTTTGCCTCGTCGGAGTAATTTAGAAATACCATTGTGTATAGAATGACTAAAATGGCGAGGGATTTCTATGTAACATAAATTACGAAGTTTCTTTGGAGGGTTGTGTTAAGCCCCTATACACTGCAGTCATTAAGTTGCCTGAGAGAATATAAGTTCTTACCGTAGCCGTGCAACCCCTCTCCCGATAACCAGACTATGACTCTTTCCAGCAGGGGCCTCAGCTGCCCCTGAGATGACCTCTCAACTCCCTGGAGTTTGTTTCTCTCTGCTCTATAAACCTATGTGTGCTACTGCCCTTCTGGTCTCCCTTCCTGGCATCCATCTTCAGGAAGGACGCTCTAAGGTACGTCAGCCATGGTGCCTCAGTGTTACCAACATACTACTATTCCCTGTTGTTTGTTGATCTCACATTTTCGCCCTTTTTTCCCCACTATCAACTTTATACACGTTGAAACCAAATTTGCGCACAAGCTCTCCATAGTGTGATTCAATGTTAAAAAATAAACTGAAAATTTTGCGATTTGTACAGGAATGTAATACACGAGACATTGCCAACACCTACTGTAAGCTTCGGAGGCACACTGTCGTGAGGACTGAGTGGAAAGACTAGGTTATTTCATTGTCCATGTTATCTCTTCAGACGACCAAGTGATAGAACATATATTGCATAGCGATACAAATCGTGAATGAAATATATGTTACTGTACATAACATTTGGTGTGTTTAATGGTTTTTATCTAAAATGTTTATCTCAACATATATTCAAATATAAACGATGAGTTCCAAAAATTAACATACTTGGCGCAGATTTCCTCAACATTCTCTTGGTGCGGAAAAGATTCTAATGAGAGGAGAGAAATTGTTTTAAAAACTGGAATCAAAATAGAGAGGCCAATGGCCAGAGAACAATCTTCGAGAAGATGGTACTGTAGTTGGAAAAAATGTGTTAATTACATAAGCGTCTATTAATTGCGAGTATATGATATTTATTTTGAAATTTTTTTTGTATGAATTAACTGTTAACTTCATAAGTCACAATTTAATTAGATTTATAATTTTTTAGATGCTAGTTTGTACCCATAACAGGATCATTGGTTTCCTAATAGGGTCATTTAACCCCAACATTTATTTCACCTAAAAATCGATCATATCCCTTTATTTGCAATCCAAATCAAGAACATATCTCCGGAAGTTTCACCACTCCATTTAAGCAAGAACAATTTGACAGTTTTTCCAAAACTTAAGATACCCAAAATTGTTTCAGGTACCTTATATTTCATGAAATACTTTAGTTAACATTTACTAAAACCATACTTTAAATTAGAATTATTCATTTCAACTTACAACATCCTAATAATTTAAGTTAGTTCTCGATATAAATTATTATTTGAGGAAGACTTGGCCAGGTGACCCCAAGAAACAGAATTCGATAATTTCGTAGATGGCTGTCTTATGGATTGCAGCGCCGTGTATTCTGGCAGAAGTTTTCACCATCGTGGCGATCGCCCTGGTGATGGAGGTTGCAAGGACCTCTAAAATTTGCTAAACTTCTACCAGACAACACGGCACTACAACCCAGAAGACAGCCATCTTCGAATTCACCGCCGTAAAACCTCAGATCAATCACTTCCTTCATCGCGTTGAAAAAGAATGGTATTCCAGAGTAGGTCGCAGTGGTGATTCGATCCATACGAACCGGATATCAAAAATGAAGTTACCCGCCTAATTGAATCTATCCCTTAAGAGCCTCCTTAACAACAAGGAAAACTTTAAAATTGGTGCAGTATAAAATCACGAAATTCCTCATTGTAAAATTTTCCATTCCCTTGTTAATTTTTTTTTTCCAAACTGATCACATTTCACGCTCATACAAACTATCATACTGTACTGGGAGTTCATTACAAAAGAGGAAATCCATAGGCCCAAAGTTTTGAAACACAATAATAGATAAACGACTGTATTCACACGGTTTCGGATGCTGCATTCGATCAATGAGAATCCACTTTCAGTCTGCTAGCGGCAAGTTTCCACTGATCAGGTAGCCATCCATAGAGTTTGACCCAACAAGCATTACTCCGAATACTGCTGTCGAAAGTCTCACGATGACTACAGCCATTACAGAGGATCCATGCAAACAATCATCGTAGGACAGCGAAGATAATATCGATTCGAAATGGTCATGTCACTTCTCTACCAGTCAGCTACTTTGCATCAGTTTGCAGTGTCAAAGAAGGATATTTTATACAAATATTACAATATCTGTGTAACACCCAGAGCTTTAAAATATACTGAGAGGATGGACTGTATTGATGTGACAGTGGCGACTTCTTGTATAATAAACACTACAATATTCTTTGTGTTCGATAGTCGAAATGTGGTGTTGGAGAAGAATAGAGAAGATCAGGTGGACGGATCGAGTGACCAACGAAGAAGTATTGAGGAGAGTCAACGAGCAAAGAAGCATTCTGCAGGCGATTACACGAAGGAAAGCTAACTGGCTGGGACATATTATGAGAAGGAATGGGTTACTGAGTGATATCACCGAAGGCCAGGTTGAAGGAAAGAGAGGACTAGGAAGAAGATTGATACAGCTAACCGACGATCTGAAACAAGGAAAGAAGATGACGTTCCAGGAATTAAAGCGAGAAGCCGAGAATATGGACAACTGGAGAGCTCTTTTTGGGCAGAGCAATGGACCTGTCGTAAGACAGAACACTTAATAATAATAAAGAAGGATTCTTCCGTCGTAAAGCAGTCCTGCTTTATACGGTATAGTGTATAATGAAACTTTAATGGGGAGTGCGTTGTTAAGATTCGTTCATTTTACAATATTAATAATTTTTCTGCAATTTACATATTTATTAGATGTCAGGAAACTGACCCATTAGTAATAAATTTTTAGACACTTTTGTATGCGTTTGTTTCAGAGATTAGAAAGTAATTTCTCAGACTCTCAAACAGAAAAAATTACCTTCAATAGAAAACAAGTCGGAGATCACAGGCTGGGAAAACTCAGTGCCTAGCTATAGGTTGGATAACCAGAGTTCTATCCCCCACAGGGTCATGAAATTTTATTTTCGTCACACACTTATCTTCTTTTGTAATAGTTAAGATGACGGAAGCTTGAAGCTGATATCTCCATGTAGTGCAGAATCTTATCTCTATTCGCCGTAAATCTTCAGGTTATAGCTCTTAATTACAGAGACATCGTTAACTCTATAGGAGACAGCTTTAATTTCGTATACATAAATGCACTAAACGTTCAGCGTTATCTTTATCTTATCACCGAACAATTACTCTGTGACATTAAGAATAATTAAACTATTATATGCAAGGTATTCTCTTGTTGGCTGCGATGATGTCCCTAAATCTTGTGATACAAGTTGGTTGCCTAGTGATTCTTATTATCATAATGAGAGTCAACTTTTTATATTCAGCAACAAAGAAACATCCATTAAGTTAATTAAATAACTGAAGTTCTGTTACTCGTTGGAGGTTTGTTTTAATGAATACACAGTTAACCTTATTGGCTATGTTCTGTTTTTATGAGAAAACCTTTCATGGCCAATGAAATCTAGATTACATCTTTGCCGAGACTTTAACACAGGAGTCACCTTTGAACTGAGCCGGAAGTGTAAAATATTGGACACGCAGAAACTTGTCGTTTTTCCTATTAAGTTAAAATATGCCAGTGCCTTCTTCCACACTGTCTTTGTAGATGTAACCGTGAGGTCGAGGAAAATGTGATGAGTACTTACCCCCATTTCATTACATCAAGTCACGTCTTTCCGGAAAGTAAGGGGCAGAGAGAGTGTGAATGAGTAATTTCTTCTGACACTCGCCCTTTCTACAAGCCCAGTACATTAATAGGAAAGAGTCCAAAGTCATCGACGTCCGAATGTTTCGAAACTTCGCCACCAGCGGTCTCATTTCTGGCGTTATATTACAAGTGTTAAAGGATTTCGTGTGCAGTCATATTCGTCCTTTAATAAATCTTTAAATACTCGAGCAGCCGAAACGAAATGATAAACTTTGAACAAATACACATTCAAATTATCACTATTTTAATATTGTTTTCCAAAGGAATTTAAAATACGAGGCGCGTCCCAAAAGTAAGTTTCCCACTCGTCCCACAGCTAGCAAACCTTATATTGCGCGAAGCGACTGTGCGTACGTGATAGAGCAATGACGTAGCATGGCGCATGCACTAACGGTACTTCTCGCGTTCTCACAGTAGCATCGTTGCAGCTGTTGAAGATGGAGGTTCTTATTCCAGCTCCCGCCGACTGTGAAGTGCGGTCAGTGATAACGCTAGGCCGCACACGGCTCGACGGACAGCAAGTCTCGTGCAGGAGTTCAGCTGGGAGGTGTTTAATCATTCACCCTACAGCCCGGACCTCGCTCCCAGTGATTTCCATCTTTTCCTACACCTCAAGAAATTCCTGTCCGGTCAGCGTCAGCGTTTTGAGAATGACAGAGAGGCGGAGATGGTTGTCACACAGTGGTTCCAATCCCAGGCGGCAGACTTCTACGACACAGGTATTAAAAGTTGGTCCCACGGTATGACAAATGTCTCAATTCCGGTGGCGAATATGTTGAAAAATAGCTGGACACTTGCTGTATCTGTTGCAATAAATATTTCCATGAAATTGGGTTTTGTTTCTGTAAACGGCCCCAGGGAAACTTACTTTGTAGACCAGCCTCGTATTTGGCTTTAGACATGGTCATCTGATATTCTGACCTTCATAACGGATTTTTAGAAAAATTGCTCAAGCTAATCTAAATAATATTCAAATAATATTAGCATTTCACACTGAATGTAAAGTTAATCTTCTCGTCTCGACACACGTCGATCTCCACTGCTAACTCCTACGACCCGAAATACTCATCCCGCCGTTCACCTCCTGCTCACATTCCTCTGCTCGTTAGCGCAGTCGTTCATATTATTTTTGGTTTTGCAAGAAAAATGCACGATAGACTTTTGATTAAATTTCAGTTCCCATAAATTCCCTAATGGTGGAGGCATTAATACCTCTGAAACATCAGTAAGCCTCTGTCAAACTGCTCGGTGCAACATTCAAAAAGTCAGCCATCTTCATCAGCTGTCTCTTTTTCGTATTTCCTACGTGTTTTTTCAAGTCTTGTTCTGATACTGTGTTGAATAATGTTTTATCAACTATCTGTTTTGTTCATATGTGAACCGTAATCTTAATATTTTCCCTTTGCATTAATCTTCACGATTCTCTGACCTTTTGTATTAGGGGTGGTCCTACTCTGCGTTCGTTAAGTTTTCCGCTACTTTTGTTAGATCTGTCAGGTCCAGAAGAATTTTTTATCCGAAAATATCGTTTTCAAGAGCAAATTTGTATCCTGCTGAATATTAGTTATATAACACATATTTCGTGTGTAATCCGTATCGAATTATGAGTGCTAAACAGCGTCACGGCAAATACTGTAATCGATTCCTTCAGATATCTTCCCACATTCACCCTGAAAATGACAATTGCAGTGTTTACAATTACGTCGACTCGGCTCACACTCATAAGCCAAAGTTACACATCGAATTTCTGACGCAAAAATCTATGGAGAAGTATTTCCAAAATTATTTTACTTCACGTCAGATGGTGTGGCAGGAGCTCGTAATTGGACTTTCCCATAAGGCATTTTACGCTTACACCAAAGCGCTAAGTTTGCCTAATAAATTTAAAATGAAATTTCGTGTTTAGAATTGTCTTCTGTTTCAGTAGTAACGAATTTTTCTTTCATACGATGACCGACGGTGGTCTAGCGGTTAGAACGCTGGCCTTGTAATCCTGGGGTCTCGGGTTCGATTCCCGGCGGTGCCCGAATTTATAACTTGTGTTGGGCAAGGCCGTGGTCTAGGCAACACGGAGTTTTCCTCCGTGGCATCCCAACAATTACTCCATTCACACACAGAAGAAGGCAATGGCAAACCACTTCTGGATCATCTGCCAAGAACGTATATGAACAGGTCCCAGTCCGAGAAAGGGATGGAAGGATCCTGTTCATATGGACCTGTCGTCAGACAGAACACTACAAATAAAATAACAAAAATAAACGTAGCCAAAACATAATGCAAGGCAAATGAATGTTCCCTCAACTGCTAATAGAATGTTATGAAATTGTTCCACAAATACGACCTCTCCACAAGTTCGCCCACGTTAACACTTAACTAGCTGTGGTGTATAGAGCCTCATTAGACCCGCATCATAACAATTATCCGTCTATTATCCAATTTCTAATAATCTTTGGCCGCGTGCCATTACACTGCATTGTAAAAGCCTAATATAGAGTTAATTATTTCGAGAGAATTTCGCTTCAAATACTGAATCTAGTTCGGAGCTGTGTGTAGGTTACTCAATAGAAATACAGACCAGCCAACAACACACTAGCGACAGCGGCGGGATGAAATAACAAATTGAATTACATCATTAGCCTACAGAACAGTCAGTTACGAGCGAAACAATTCGGACCTTAGATTCAAGATTCTTCAGAATGTATTCAGCTGAAAGAGTGAAGTTTGAAACAAAGTTCAGCTTTAAAGTGTGTACCGTTCACGATATATCGTTAGGATATTTAAATAAAGATCTATGTACATGTAGAACGAGTTAGATAATTGAGAAATGCATACATTTCAGCTAGAAGTTCAAAGATCCACGTGTAGGTGAGAGTATAATTTTAAAATGGTGCTTAACTAACACGTGAGTGATTATGTGGGATCAATTTTCTCAGTGGACCCAAATTGGCGGGCTGTTATGCGATAAAGTACCTTCATGTTTCAATAAAAATCTTACAATTAGATATTAACTTATTGCTAGCGGCTTTGCTGCTCTGTTATCAATCAGTATAGAGACTGACTACGGGCTAGACGATTGGGTTTCGATCCTCGACGTGGGCAGAGGAATTTCCTCTAGCCTCTGCGTCCAGACCGGCTCTGGGACCCACCCAGCCGCCTGTCCAATGGGTACCGGGAGTCCTTTCCACCGGGGTAAAACTCGGCCGGAGCGTGATGCTGACCGCTCACCCCCCCCATCTAGTGTCGAGGTTGAGAATTAGTACGAG
Organism: Zootermopsis nevadensis; assembly: GCF_977971745.1. Lineage (NCBI taxonomy): Eukaryota > Metazoa > Arthropoda > Insecta > Blattodea > Termopsidae > Zootermopsis > Zootermopsis nevadensis. The sequence goes on along the minus strand of NW_028259153.1, from coordinate 3,081,552 downwards.
CTATAGCTTATCTCCACCCAAGTGGCTATAAGGCTTTACTAAGGCTTTATTACGGAAGGCTGTGGGTTCGGATCCAGATTAGAGCACCGGCTGTTTTAGATTTGTCATGTCTTTCCTCGGTTTATGATGTGAATTCCGAGGTAGTAACTTCTTTTCGGCAAGTACCTAGTCCTAACAAATTTTAAAATATTTCGGTTTGTTTTTTTAAAGTGCTACAGTCTTAAAAATTAAGATGTTTAGTCGTCACAATGTAATTTCTTTGTTAAAAATTTAGCATTGATTTTACTTCCGGTCAGCTGTAGTTTAGATGCATCTTTCCGGTATGGCTACAACAGTTACTTTAATTCGTCTTACAACGCCAACATTTCAGAGTTACGTATTCTTCTAAATACTCTTTTAATATATCTTCAGTAAAAGTCACAGTTTTCGAATGATGGAATGGTTAATGTATAATGAGGAAATGATAAGGCATGAAGGTGTCGTCCTTAATTTAAGTAACTACTGTCTGTAAATTTGCCTTGTGGGACGCTGTTCTACGAAAAAGTTCAGGATAGCCAGTCTTCGACCTCCTAAATACGAAGTAGGAGTTCTTAGTCACTTGGTCGATTTGTAACTAGAAACCTAACCTAACAAGTAACAGTGTTTGTAGTAAACTCTGAGCAGTTTTATCCCTTAGATTAAGGCAGCTAATGCAGACAGATTGGCTTCTGGGATTAGAGATAAGGTTGTCTTTCGACCAAGCACAGAGCCTTGAAGACGTGTGAGGCACGCGAAGGTGAATACATTCTTTATCTCCCCATTTGCAGGGGTCAGAGGTCAACTTCTCGCCATAAAAGAAGGCACGTTGCCTGCTATAAGATATAAAGTGGGCCACGATTTTCTTCGGACGTGACGATGAAGGGACTGTCTAGTTACGAAAAACTCATAATTTTCTTTGTCATTTACAAGCCGACTACTGACAAATGCTGGAAGTGCATTGTCCGTTACTAGTGAGACTGTACTTGTGGTGTCATATTTCTGAACACACCCACTCATCGTCCTTGCATTTCCATCGCGAATTCGAGACGTTCATTATGTAGCCTGACTTTCTAACCAGCTACTACGCCAAGAAATGCTCATTCCCGATATGTAAATGTCTGTTCTTGTAAAGGACATAGTTTAGTCAGAATCGTGACTAAACTACGGGCCGGAGATCGGGTTTCGTGTCCCGACAGGGACAGAGCCTTTTATCTTCCGCACCAATTGTACATGGCTCTCAAGGCCCCTCCCCACCTGTTTCCACGTCATTTGTATCAGGGGTAAAGCTCCCAGAGCGTGAAGCAGACACATTCACCTTTATCAATTGCCGACGTTAAGAATGTCTGGAACATTATAATCTAAGTCTGTTTGTGTAATTTATTGGGAGGAAATTAAGAAACACAAAGGTGTTGTAGTCGTGTTTATACCAACTTTGAATAAAATCTGCCATTTTGGTTTAATATTTATCAGGAGTGATAGACGAACAAGATTTTGTCGTGTTTCGTAAAAGGCCTCAGTATCTTGAAGAGAGGAATGTTCCCGTGCGCTGTTCCTTGTCAGAAGCGCCAGCAGTTTTTGAGTTGAAGTGACATTCGTTGTGAACACTTATCTCCGTCTGCATAAAAGATGTTGTTTGATCTAACACTGGATCCATAAGTTTATTTACACATGCGTTAGTCATTTGTTGACCTCCACTGACACGTTCTAGTGTGTATATAGATAAGCTAAACCATATGCACAGCCCGCCATCATTTGTGATGTCATCCTCACAGCATCCCGCGAGTATTTCTGGTACTAGCAGCGTCGTTCTTGTGTTAATTTATTAGAAACTTTTACATTCATCTGCTGCTTGAAAGTTTTAAATGTTCGTGCGTTCTTATCAGACCTCACGCTCATAAACGTTGCGTTCATGGTCTCCTTAAAGGTATTTTGTTTAGATGTCCACCTGTATAAAATTTTACAACTCACGTCAGCGGATATTACAACCCAGAAGACAGTCATCTTCAGTCTCTAAGTGGTTTCCGAATCGCAAATCTGTTAGCATTTAATTCACTTTCACCGTAACAGGAGACAGTCTCTTGCATGAAGAACCTGAGAACGCGCCCTGCCATGGTTACAAAGGAACTCTGAAGCTAAAACCTCACCCCCATCTACAACAGAGGTCACGAACGAGTGGACAGACCTCCACTTCTCCGTACGTCTTTATGACATAAAATCTCTGTACTTTATATGATGAATACGGTTATTTGGCGTTTACTAATAATCAAAGCTTGTACGCGTGTATCGTGAACATCGGATAAGTCAGTTAGTAAAATGACTGGCTATTGACTTCCATCCCCAGAATGGGCAAAGAATGTTCTGTGTGCTTTTGTGTCCAAAATACCTCTGGAATCGGAACCTAGGTCTCATTCCAACACTGTAAAGCGTTGAGATTAAGAATATATGGAGCTTTACCTCCATTCTAACATAAATTTTCATGGCGTGATGCTTAAGCGAGAGGACAGACTAGCATTGCCTTTGCATATAGACGTACCCGTGAAGACTGGTTAAGGACGGTATCGCACTAGGATGCCATGGCAGCGACACCAACAGCGATGCCATGGCGTCCAGCTGCCAGAAAAAGACGCCAGACAAGCTGCCAGCTTTCGACGCCAGTCGAGCGAACAGATGGATCAACGTTATGAGATCACGAAATGAAGGGCTATTAGCAAGGAGAAATGTTCACTTTTATCACTTTTGAGAAAATGAGATTTACCTTTATCAAAACTACATACCTGGAGTGAATTTCAATTCTGTAACAAAGAAATAAGTAAAAAAAAATTCTCCATACACACACTTTGCACGTCCATACCATTATTGAATTTGAAATATTTCAGTTCTTGCAAATCACATGTAATATTACATGAACAAACTTTATTTAATAAAACATTATAAAAGCAGGTTTCTTCTTAATTCACATTATTTGTGATATATAGATAGATATATAGATTGCTAAACAAAGAAACTTATAAATCAAGTTGCCATATTGGAAAGCGGCCCCACAAATAAAGCCATAGGAACACTTCTTAGCTAATTCTTTCTTTTCTACTGTAAATAAATCTCCTCCAAATATTTCCACAAGTTCTACTCAGTTTCTTCTTTTCAAGTCCCGGTTTGCGTATTCAATAGCAGATGAATCCCATAATGATGGTCGGGACTGAATTTCAATTATCAATCTTTCGGTGTCGAAATTATCCACGTTTGGAAGAAACAGAAATACACACAAGCACATTCACGCACGGACGTCAATGGACTGGCCAGACTGTCATGTGATGTTGATTTGGCCTTGGCAGCGATGCCAGTAGCATTTGAACTTGGCATCTTGGTTGGCAGCGATGCCAAGTTGGAAGCGCTGCCAGACGGATGCCAGGTGCGATTATGACTACTAAATTAATGCATTGAGTTTGGCCGAGATGCTGGCAGCTGCGCCATGGCCTCCTAGTGCGACACCGCCCTAAGAGGTGCTCACGCGCGTCGGGTGTAGAGACTGAATAAACCCACGACAGTAAAGCAATGGACCTGCACTGCACATACACACTTGAACAGACCTCATACACAGCGACACAGCAGGAGATACGCCTGTAGGCCTAACACCTCCCCACAGTCGGACTACTGATTTTAACATTTATTTCTGCGATTTGAAAGAGTGAATCAAACGCGAATCATATTCAAGTTACTGAAGTCTGGTTCGATTGACGTAACAGGAGAGAAATTTAATAAAACCTATCCTCCCCACCCCTAAGAGCTATGAAATTATATCAATAACTCAGCGACGTCTTGAGATTTTCAGATTAAATTCGAAGGATCAACTCGACCGTGTAACTATACAGTATTGCAACTTCTATACATGTCTTATCGATTCTTATGGAACCGCAAACTGCGAATCTAGTCTCTGAAATGTTGCGTCAATGATCCAGTGTATGACACAGGAACATCTTCGGGGCTTAGTTCAGTTGTGGCGCTTCAAAATTGCGAGTTCTTCAGTTAAAATACAGATGTTCCTGGTGAAACATTCGGCTAATGTCAGGAGAACTGAACACTCCCCTGGGATCAAATAACATTCTACCTAATGTTGTGTATTAGCGTGAAATTTTATCTCGCTACTTGAGATAGAGAACAGTGCAGATGGAGTACCTGCACAGTGAGTACCCTGCTAATGTTCAGTTATCACCATTGAATATTAAGCCATCAAATCGAAGGAGAGGAGATGGAGATCGACGGGGCATGTAGCACGCACAAGGGATGAGAAATTTACATATAACTACAATAGAAGAGAAAATGTCACTGATTCAGGCATACCTGGGAGGATATTAAAATAGTTAAAATTTTATAAAAGTATTCTACCTGTTGTTTTGTATGGGTGCGAAACATGGTCTCTCACTCTGAGGGAGGAACACAGATTGCAGGTGTTTGAGAATCGGGTGTTGAGGAGGATATTTGGGCCTAGGAGAGAAGACGACGGGGCGTGGAGAAAACTGCATAATGACGAGCTTAAAAATCTGTACTGCTCCCCCAGTATTGTCAGGGTGATTAAGTCGAGAAGAATGAGATGGGCTGGGCATGTAGCGCGCGTGGATGGGACAAGAGGTGTGTACCGGGTATTGGTTGGGAAGCCTAAGGGGAAGAGACCTCTGGAGAGACCTAGACGTAGATGGGAGGATAATTTCAGGCGGGATCTATGGGAGATAGGAGCTGAAGGAGACTGAAATTTGTTGGCCCAGGACAGGGTCCGGTGGAGGGCTTTGGTTAATTCGGTGATGAACCTTCGGGTTCGCTAAGCCATCTGGTTGGTTGGGTCCACTATTTGGGAAGCCTGAGGGGAAGAGACTGCTGGGGAGACCTAGACGTAGATGGGAGGATAATCTTAGGCGGGATCTATGGGAGATAGGAGTTGAAGGAGACTGGATTTTGCTGGCCCAGGACAGGGTCCGGTGGAGGGCTTTGGTTAATTCGGTGATGAACCTTCGGGTTCGCTAAGCCATCTGGTTGGTTGGGTCTACTATTTGGGAAACCTGAGGGGAAGAGACCACTGGGGAGACCTAGACGTAGATGGGAGGATAATCTTAGGCGGGATCTATGGGAGATAGGAGTTGAAGGAGACTGGATTTTGCTGGCCCAGGACAGAGTCCGGTGGAGGGCTTTGGTTAATTCGGTGATGAACCTTCGGGTTCCGTAAGCCATCTGGTTGGTTGGGTCCACTATTTGGGAAGCCTGAGGGGAAGAGACCACTGGGGAGACCTAGACGTAGATGGGAGGATAATCTTAGGCGGGATCTATGGGAGATAGGAGTTGAAGGAGACTGGATTTTGCTGGCCCAGGACAGGGTCCGGTGGAGGGCTTTTGTTAGTTCGGTGATGAACCCTCGGGTTTTGTAAGCCATCTAGTTTGTTAGTTAGTTAGTTAATAAAATGAGCATTTGGAAGTGGATTGAGTTAATATAATTTTGGTACTATCCTTTGAACACTCATATTCAGTAAAATGCAGGATTGTGTTGGTCAGCTGAGTCACAAGGACTCTTCTCCGTGACATTTATTGTAACTGTGGAATAAACGTAGACCTATTAAAATGTCCATATATGTTTTTCACCCTCTCATTCTGATGCCATTATTCAAGAATAAAAATAAATGAAACGAAACGTAGTCTATCGATGTCAGTGTAAGTCTACCGTCTGCTGTTTAACCATTGCAAGATGATAGCTTGCCCTTCATTAGACCTAATACCAGTTGCAATAACACGGAATTCTGTAGACTGTGAAGCCGACCGAGTCCGGCGTCTTCCTCCGTTGTGTGACTGCTATACCAGGAACAGTAGACATCGCCCTGTGCACAGAAACACATCACTTTGCACCAGTCTGTTGGCACCTTGATAGCATCCTTGCCATAAATTTCAAATTAATTTCCTCTCCTTTCTAGTCCCTTTCCTTTCACTGTTTGTTGTGTAATTCACTTCTGTGGCGCGCACACGAACAGAATATCAATTTGGATGTTCTTGTGTTGGTTTTTGTCGAAAACTGTTTCTCGTTTTCGGAAAACAAACTTGAGGCAGTAAGAGAATTCCGAGGAACGGAAGAAGATTTCTCAGGAGAGCGTCATCCCTTCTTCCTCGTGAGATCACCCTTCGTTCATGTTATTGTCATGATAGGGTGGAACGGATATGGTTAGAGGAGGGTGCAGTAGGGGGTTGGTATTGTACTTAAGGGTAAGCAGACACACAACAAAGCAGGAAAAGGATGTGCGGTGCAGTCGGTATCATGACAAAACTGCTTCGTGGATTTCGGGATGTTTCAAGCCGTTTGAATTCTGGGTTTAGAAATCACTAAGCGAGTCATTTGCCGCGTTTTACCAACAACAGTTCTCTGTTTTGCTAAATTACTTAGCTGTATTTGCCGAAATGGTAATGTACAGTTTTATTTACAGTAATTTTCAATGTTTTTACTCATAATTAGTTCCGTAGTCATTAGTTATTTTGGAGCTACAGTAAATTTAAGGAATTCTTGTCGCCGTTCAGATTAAAAATCTTTAATATTCACGCAAAACTATAATTTTGTCTGTTTTGTATTGTGTCAAACCTGATCTCTCACGTTAAGGGGAAAACACAGACCGAGATTGTTCGAGAACAAGTTTCTTAGAAAAATATTTGGACCTAAGAGAGATGAAGTCACAGGAGACGGAAAAATAATTCACACTGAGGAGCTTCCATAGTCTGTACTCTTCACAAAACTTGAATGAGGTCATAATATCAAGATGGGCCAGATGGACATAGCACGTATCGCGCTTAAGAGAGATTAGAACTACATCAAAAGTTTTAGTTAGAAAACCTAAATTGAATAGACCACTCTGAAGACCTAGACTTAGATAGAGAAGTTTTCACGGCGGTGAGTCTGAAGATCGCTGTCTTCTGAGTTGTTCAGCCGTGTAGTCTCGTAGAAGTCAGGGCCTGAAGATCGAGACAGAAGGACCTCTGAAACGTCGGTAAGCTTCCACCGGTGTCTGGCGTTCAGGTTTTTCTCCCTTGACGAATTAGGCGGTAACCCAAAGTATTTCATCTCCAACACAAGAACTCCTTCACGCTGCTGATGATTCACTGCTTTAAATCTTCACTCGTGTAATTCAACTGTTTTCTCGCCAGATCATCACAGACAGACACTTCTGGGTCCCGAAATATTATAATCATTCGTGGCAATATTGTCATATTCGGTACTTCCTTGTCACGAGACGCATTCCCATGTACCTGCTACATCACTCAGGACACGGAATCTTCTTATAAACACCGCACACACAACAAACAACCCTCTGTCCACTTCTACTGAACGTAAATAACATAGCAAGTGGTAGGTGTGTACATGGCACTGTAAAGATAAGTTTAACAAGGGCTTTAAATCGATCTTGGGGGAGGGGAATCTCAAGAACGTGTAAATTCAACAATTTTCACTCTTAATAAGCCATTGTAACCGACGTTTTATGGGAGATTCCGTATTTTAAAACAATCATCATATCATTCATATCATATCATAATTTTGATATCTGATAAACATCTGACTAAAAGTTGCATTTAAGAAATTATATTTAAGTTTATATAATTTTATACACCTGAAGATGGTTCTTTTAGAACTGAAACATGTCGTGGGAAAAAGTGATGCTCTAATGTAAATCGAACATTTCGATAGAGAAGATCATTTTAAATATTTAAATGTTAATTTTAGTATTATTTTAATATTTAATAGGAATTTTATTGTGATTAGACTGACAAGATTTAAACAAATAAACAAATCATCATATATTTTGATTACGTAATAATCAATGAATTCACTGATTATTTAGTCCGTACGCCAGTGATCAATCCATCAACGCAGTAGCAGCCAACAATCTTCAGTGAAGGATACGTCCATGTTTCTTGGCATATAACAGTCTACACGCCACTGACCAATAGGCTAAGCATTGCAGCAGTCGTCATGTAACTTCGGAAGTCTGTAGCAAACAATGGATTCGCTGCATGAAGCATTCAGAGGATCCGTTGCCCTCATTGCTGCCTTAGCCATTGAAATCCGCTCATACGAAGCACCAACATCAGAAATCTCATCTTCCCTCCGTTTCCCTTAAGGTCCTTCCAACCTTCGTCTCCTCACATCTATGCAGAATCCTTGTTGAAATTACTGACCATTTCCCCAACCTATTTCCTCTTCCATGCGTTTGCTTTTCTGTTTGCAAAGTTCAAGTCTTGCTGTCTGAGCATTTCCTCGAATGTTCGCCCCCTTTCTCCTGTTTCAACTCCTGAGGCAAAGTTGCGTCCACAAACACTGCTTTGCGAATCACTACATCTTAAGGCGTAATGTAACTGTTTCTGAAACGCGTAGTCTTCTAACAATAGTTAGGACTGCTCGCACAGACGTCAGGGTCTGTGGATATTGCTGGAAATAAATTTAGCTAGTAACAGGTGAGCAGAGACCAAAGTTCCTTGTATTTTCTCCCTGGATGTCGCCAGTCTGAGATGCGATATGACTCCAATAATCCTTCATTCCTAAAACCCTGATAATAACGACATACAAAGATAGAACTCTTTTCGCCTTTTGTATGTGTGTAACACACTGTCTTCTGCTTCGCGGGAAAAATGTTCATTACAAGGTTTCAAAAAGCAAAATGCTGATAAGGAAATATTTGGCACTGTTAGGATGGTAACATCTGGTAGTCTACAGCAGTGGTATTCAACCTTTTTTTGTTCGCTTACCCCCAGCTATAATTTCTTTTCAAATTTGTACCCTAAAGTTGTTGGTGTATAATTCAAGTTATACATAGTATATAATCTACATATAAAATAAATTAAATAAATTACATTACTGATTATTCAGTGTTTATCATAAAATAATACAATTTTTTTTAAATTTCACGTAACCCCTAAGATGTCTTCGCGTACCCCCGGGGGTACGCGTACCCCAGGTTGAATACCACTGGTCTACAGCGTCTTGGACTTGTAGCGAGGATTTTATGGATTTTCAATTGCACGTCTGTTGGAAACCACGCCCTTGGAAGACCAAGAATAAATTCTGTTCCAAATTTATATTTGTAGGTTACTCAAATACAATGTATAAGTAGCTGAGAATATATAACATCAAAAGACGGGATGATTAATCACAAATTAATTTGTAAAGGATATGGAAGGAATCGGTCATAGCCTAAATAAAAATACCGTCCCGGCATTGTCTGGAGCGACTGAGAAAATCCACAACGAGCCTCAGTTAGTGTATCTTGCTTTTGTAGTAGAAGAGTTTAATTTGTCCTGGTTTTTTTTCGACAATAAGATGTCTCTGATGTTTTATTATTTCAAGTTTAAAATATGTAATTACAGTATCTGATGACCTTTAGTTCCTCATATTGAACTTTATTTCACTTTCTTTCTATAATACAACAAGTATTATTTGATCTGATCTGTCCATGGAAACATTATTATTGCACTCATAAAGACCAGAGATTTTATAAAAATATTTTTGCATTCAGTGATTCAATGCGCACACTCAGGACGATGCGTGGCGTTCTGATACACTTCTTCGGAGACCTTCGTGCGTCTCCGGATGAATTCGAATAGATTCGGATAGATCCAGCATAATCTCAGTTACCACAGATGCAGGTGTTTTCCAGTTTAGTGTAAAGTGTTTTACATAATTCCTCGAATGTTTGGTCAGCCAGCAGCTATAACAACATTAATCAGCGGAAACAACGAACTTAATCTATTACTGAGCTGAACACATACTTGTTTTCATTTCATCGACGAGTCCATGTATGCCTTAATACAGAAGCAGTTAATCCACGCCACACAGACTGCAAACACTAAGGAAGGCGACTGTTTGTTATTAATGTTATCCCCAAGTGAGGGTCTGGATAAGATTTGAATTTAATTAACACTTGATATCGTTTATTATTCGTGTTACTGTACCACTGACTCTTGGTTTCGCAAATACCTTAACGCCGTTCTGACTTGTTTGTCTTACGAAGAGACACTGGACAGGTTCAGACCGCATCATCACGCCGATGTATCCTTCCTCCTGCCCCTTGCAACCAGTTCAGACTTTGCATTCGTAATCTTGTCAGCTCCACAGGGCTCTCTCTTTGGCGAAACAACGAACGGGGTTCAACGTTGAATCTTCCACATAGTCGTCTGACGTCTTGGAAATGCTTCTTTGCATTCGGTAACAAAAAAATACTGCATAAGCCAGTCTTAAGAAGCTTACAGTCACTCATCAGGTCACCAAATCCCTCACATTTATGGAATAAAATTATTTATTACTGAGTTCATAAGAACTTGCACTATACCTTATCTTCAGTCAGTTGAATCCACGCTACATCTTACCATCTTACGCCTTCAAAATTCTACTTAACATCATCCACTATCCATGTCTTTGTACCCAAAGTGATTTTGTAACTTTCTTTCAGGTGTTCCAACGAAAATAATGAAAACATTTCTCACTTCTCCCGCAGGTATGCCTATAACCAAAATTTTCTATATATTGTGCATTCACTCTTGTTGGCTAGCACAAAATAAGTGGCCGGCATAGCTCTTAAAGTTTTTCATTCCATATTGCTACAATATTTTATTTATAGTTTTATTAAGACAATTTATGGAACACTTTTAGCTACTTTTGGGCGACATCATGCTCTAAATATTTGTTTTATTACATAAACTGACTATAAAAATAATTCGTTTAGTTCAGTGGTATTCAACCCCAGATATAATTTCTCTTCAACTTGTAGCCCCCAAAGTTGTTGGTGTATAATTCAAGTTATACATAGTATATAATCTATATCTAAAATAAATTAAATAAATTACATTACTCATTATTCAGTATTTATCACAAAATAATATATTTTTTTAATATTTCACGTAACCCCTAAGATGTCTTCGCGTACCCCCAGATATAATTTCTCTTCAACTTTGTACCCCCAAATTTGTTGGTGCATAATTCAAGTTATACATAGTATATAATTTACATCTAAAATAAATTAAATAAATTACATTACTCATTATTCAGTATTTATCACAAAATAATATATTTTTTTAATATTTCACGTAACCCCTAAGATGTCTTCGCGTACCCCCAGATATAATTTTTCTTCAACTTTGTACCCCCAAATTTGTTGGTGCATAATTCAAGTTATACATAGTATATAATCTACATCTAAAATAAATTAAATAAATTACATTACTCATTATTCAGTATTTATCACAAAATAATATTTTTTTTAATATTTCACGTACTCCCTAAGATATCTTCGCGTACCCCAAGTTGATTACCACTGGTTTAGTTTACTGCAGTTCATTTATACGTAGCCTATATAAGTACAACTTCAGATCTGTTACAGTAAATTCTGACACTTTACCAAGAATTAAAACTGTCCTTCTGAAGACCGCCATCTTCAAACTTGCAGCCGTGAGAACCTCACATCTCACTTGTCTTCTGATATTGCTCCAGAAATATAAATTTTGCGTCACTTAACTTGTGTTTCTTGATAGTAACAAATCGGCAGCTCAGATATCTAATGTGTTAAAGTGACTGACTATAGCACAAACACGGTTTCTTCACTACTTTATCGAGAATGGCCGTGGGGCCCATGACTCGTCTTGTGCGGTGGTTTCTGGAATTCTTTCCCGAGCTGTAAAGCTAACTACTCTCCTCCAAAGTTAAGGATACGCGGAGATATACTTCCACGCCCCCACACGTCTCTATGGTGTACTGACATATTTACCTTTCAGTATGTACCAAAAAAACTAGAGAAGTGAGTTCATAAGTTACTGCACACACTCCGCTTAGAAAAATAGGCCAACAGTAACTGTATCATTCCGTAGCCTACTTCAAACACGAAAACACCAAGCTCGAGGCTACAATTGAAATCCAAGTTTCGTCAAAGTAAACATCACATTGAAACTGTTAACATCACGAAATACATAATTTAAAAAAAATGCAGAAACTCACATTTTAATATGTCAAATTGACGAAAATATACCCACATATACAAATCTTATCAATAATTCTGCACTCTTTAGAGTTGTAATAAACGTTTTATCCTTTATGCTCGCACATCTGATGGATAAGTATTTCTGATGACGTGCTTAAAATGGCGAGCAGGATATCAGCTTTGGCCACACAGTAACCAGGACACAAACTCCTGCGAATTCTTCCTTTGGTGTTGCATTGAACATGTAATCCATAAAGGACAAATTCACATTAACATTCTTTGTCTTCAGATATGTATATATTACAATTATACGAATGTTAAATCTTTTATTCAAACTTTCAAACGTGTATCATTTTGTGTGCAACTCTGGAATTTATATCAGACTGAGCGGTCTGGTAAGCCATTAGACATACCATTTATTTTTAATAGTTTCATTCTGTTTCTGCCTTTGGAATGCCGTCTTCGAATAAAAATACGGGCTGAAACTATTGAATGATTTATTTTAATTTTGAATTCTGTTGTAGAAAAATTCGGTCTCTTCGACAGTACGGAACACCCTGACAACCACGTCTTTCTAATGCAGGTAAAGTTTCTTTTTCAGTCTGTGTTTACCTGATTCCAAATCCTATTCATGATAATATTCTCATTTCATTCGGTGCTGGAAATCTAGGTATACAAAAAGTTAAATTATCTTACATAACGTTTAACATGTCATCAGCGAAAGAAATTTGAAATTAAAAAAAAATTATGCTCCTGTGATTTTATTAACATAATTTTATTATGAAAGTAAATTTAGTCCAATAATTAAATCGATATAATATCCTCTTCACATGTTCACGGTTCTCGTAAGTTATCAAAGGATCTATAACATTTAATTTTCCGAATTCGTCACTAGATCTTAAATGTTATATATGAATATACTAACAGTTCCTTCGAGTATTTATTATTTAATTTTTTCCGTCTTTAGCGTCTAACAAAACATTTATCGTGACATACTTGAAATCCTCCTCGACATATTTCTATCCTCGGGGCCGTCATCTGGTAGGCCTACATGTTGCAACTCTCGCATCTGGCATTCTTAACGTCACAATAATTTTCAGTGGCCCACTTTAAATATTTCTTCAATGGATAAAACATGTAATCCTACTACTGAAGATTAAACACGTGGCTGAATTGGGGGGCGTGGTACTTATATAAATTTTGAATGTAGTGTCACAAGAGTGTCCGCTTTGTGCTTGTGATTAGGTTAATGCCTACGTGACCCTAATATCCTCCACCTAACTATATCAACATCACACACCTTAATGTGCCTTTAAGCATTCCATAGGCAAGGAGGTCACGTTAATGTATGAAAACACATCGTTTACATTCGTGACCATTTTGTCGTGAGATGAATATATCCATATGATGCTCTGAAGACGTATTTTATATTGAACTGGATAACAAGTTGTTTATTTTATTATTATTATGTAGTGTTCTGTCTGACGACAGGTCCATATGAACAGGATCCTTCCATCCTTTTCTCGGACTGGGACCTGTTCATATACGTTCTTGGCAGATGATCCAGAAGTTGTTTGCCATTGCCTTCTTCTGTGTGTGAATGGAGTAATTGTTGGGATGCCACGGAGAAACCGGGGAAGCCCCGGAGGAAAACTCCGTGATACCTTGACCACGGCCTTGCCCAACACAAGTTATAAATTCGGGAGGAAATTAAGGAAGAAAGGAAAACGAAAGAATGGTACAGGATTTAGACACCTCCATTTGTGAAGTGTTGCTTTTCTGTTCAACCTTGTTCATACCTGTATACTGTTCCTTAAATCCACCACTGTCCATGAGGGATTTGATGAAAGCAATAGAGGGGAGAATATCCTCCCCTTACGTCGACATAGCACACCCCCATTTACTGTAGTTCCATAATATCCCATTCATTTATTCATGCTTTGCCTTGCCATCAGTAATTCGAAATAACAGAACGCAGAAGGCTTCCGAGGACTTAATATTATGATGAAGATACATGGAATCAAGCTGAGCTGTTGTAGTAGGCCTTTGGGCTAAGAAGGAGCCAGTGGCGGAGAGACAATTTACAGAGCTTGGTCTCACCACCCTTGACGATTTCTGCCTTGATACACGTCTGATCCTTCGGGGATTCACGGCTTACGAAGTGTGAGCCGCGTCCTATTCGCCCTCTCCTTCCTTCCAAAGTTTCTCTCTCATTAACTCGAATATCTCCAGCCTAAGTAGCTAATTGGGAGTGATCTTCCGAGCACAGCGCTCCATGAAGCTGGAAGTCTCTCAGCTATCCGCATTCTGCGGAACCCGAGGTTTCATTGGCGCTATCAAAAAAGCTCACCACTTGAACCTACCCACACCAGTAACGGCATAATTTTAATATCATTTTTAATATTATCCTCTGATCGACTCCTAAGTCATCCATTTGGTCCTTCCCGTTAGATTTGTGATCTTCTGAAGAACAGATTAAAATTCTGGAAATCTTAGTATTGACCGACAATGCAGTAGACTGTTCAGAAATATTTTAATTCAACCCAAAACGGTGATTACTTTAACGCACAGAAAACAAAAGTGGATAATTACTTATTCTATAATTATTCGTCTAAGACACGAAACTCACTCGAAATTTACTGTCAGGTAAGAAAAGGACACCGTCATATTTTCATAAAATCATACGCCTACGTCAGTGCCTCTGTGTACTTTTTCCACAGAATCACTCTGCGCTGAAGAGTGTTACATTACCTGAAAATTCCAATTAGTTTTCTAAAGGGATCTGGTTGGAAACGTGGATTAGCAACCAAATATTCAACTTTTTTTAGTAGTGTGTGTCTTTTAAGTAAACCATGACAAATTCTTACAAAATTAATAACAGATATGCATTTTAGATTAATTCTCTTTCAACGTGATTTTAAACACTGACGAAGGAAGGAACATGGCTGTCTTAATTCACGGTTGTAGTCTTCTAGGAAGTTTACCGACGTTTCGTACGTCCCTGCAACATTCATAATGTGTACTTCTCATCGAAATATTTTCTATTCACTCCCCAATATTATTATACGTAATTTAATATATAATTCCTGATGAGCTACATCTAATACAAATTTACATTTACACATATGTGGAAACCTTTAGCTAATCCTCATACACTCCACACTGAACTGGATGAACGTACACTAAATCCCAGGGTTTAAAGAGACTCGAACAACAAACTCTATTTAGCAAAGCCTTTCTTAAGGAACTGGTAATGCTCTCAGGTAGATAAGAATTGTCTGTCTTTTATAGAACGCGAAGGTTCATCGCCGTTTCCACAAAAGAGTTCGTCCCTAGTACTTATTCTCAGACGCTTTAAAAGAACCCATTTACAACCCGTTTTCAAAGATCAACTTTAATATTATCCTCCTATTCATAATCAATTATTCCAAGCGGTTTCTTCCTTTCAGAATTTCGGATGGAAGCTTACCATAAATCGGTTATTTACCCATGTATAAATGTTCTTGGTTTCAGTGTACAAACATAAGAGCAGTTCCTTCAAGTAATTATACTCTTACTGTCGAATACCAAATTATTCTGAACCTCAGTCACCTGCTTTTGTAGTTTATTCGACACACGCGCAAATTTTACATGCAGGGGTAGGTTTACAGAGATAATTCCTTGAATTAAATAATTCACATGACACCAGTATTAAATAACGCGGAATGAGACGTGACAACGACAACCATCTGTGGAAAGAGAACTCACAGATGTGTATAATTAGCCCTACCTCATCTGTGAGATACTTCCTAGTCATCAGTCGTATTATCATTAACAAAATGTAAAACTTAAGTAGAAATAGAAATTAAATTCGCTTAGTCGATACAGGTTACAAATAAAATTGCATGGGATGACGTCGACAAGAATCGATAAAATTCGATGAGGCCGGTACAAATCCATAACATAAAACTTTACTCAGAAGAACAGGATTTTAGATCAGTGGTATTCAACCACGTTTTGTTCGCGTACCCCCCAGATATAATTTCTCTTCAACTTTGTACCCCCAAAGTTGTTGGTGTATATTTCAAGTTATACATAGTATATAATCTACATCTAAAATAAATTAAATTACTGATTATTCAGTGTTTATCATAAAATATATTTATATTTTTTAAATTTCACGTACCCCCTAAGATGTCTTCGCGTACCCCCAGATATAATTTCTCTTCAACTTTGTACCCCCAAAGTTGTTGGTGTATAATTCAAATTATACATAGTATATAATCTACATCTAAAATAAATTAAATAAATTACATTACTCATTATTCAGTGTTTATAATAAAATAATATATTTCTAATTTCACGTACCCCTGGTTGAATACCACTGCTTTAGATAACTGCCTTGCAGTTGTCATCATTGCTTTCTTAGGTTGCAGTAGACTATGTAAGGTCGATTTTAGTTGGCCCAGACGTGACACAGGTAACACTGACAAATTTGATGGTTATAAACAACACGAATCTCGCCCCATCTAACTAGCTTTCTTTGTACATCGAGTACCTTGTCTGTAATTTATATTTTTCGCTAGGTTTTCGTGGTTGGGACACGTAGCACGCATGAGTAAGGTAAGAAATGCATGCAGAACTTGAATTATTTCCTACTCAGAAGTAAAACCATAAGTTTGGTGCGTGCCCGCCCGCCACTGGAGTCCCTGGTGAACGAACATAAGAGCTCCGCTCTGCGTTGGATATGCAGACTGAGCCAAGCCGTGACGTAGAGCAACCAGGTACCGACAACAGCGGAACGAACTGGTGGGTGAGTATTATCATATTTACGGTGCACTCACAAAAGGAAGGGAGAATGTAGTGAAATCGATATTAATGTACAGACCGTAGGATACGGCTCAGGAAACGAAAGCTGATGTGATGCAATGGCCGTGGATAGATTACTTCCTACTCGAGAGCAAAGCACAGCAATGTTCGAAAATTTCTAAGACTGCACGTTATTCTGTAACTCCAGTTTGTAGCCAGTTACTATACCGACTGAGCCACCCCGTCTCCCAAAGACATCAAACATCACATGAGATATTGAAATTAAATTTAAAGAGTAATAACATTTCAAAAGGAGATTAAAAGATGTACACTACAGAGTAGTCAAAATAAGTGTTTTTTCTACAATTGACGTTCGTATATGAAATGGATGGTAATAGTATTCTTATGAATATAGATATTATGATATTGTGATTTTGAAGAGAATGATGGCTATGATTGTGGTGATTGCTTTGACTGTTTAAAGGATCCCGGGTTCGATCTAAACCTTTGCCGGGAAATGATCTTTGTTTGGAGAGAATTCTCTCTGGTTGAATGATAACGTAGTAACATAGAAAATACGCGATAGTCAGAAGGAAAAGACGTACCCATATGGCATTCTTTCCTTATGAAAAAGCGTAAAGATTTCCCAAAACCACATTTTCTTAATTCCATACAAAATTGTCCTTCTTGAGGAAAAGCTAATAGTTGCTTAGTTTCACTAATCCAAAGCCTCGTATAAGGTGTCATAACACCAAACTTATTCTCCGCGACGGTTTTTCCGAAATATTAGCAGATAGGAACAAAAAAAACACAACATTACTTCTAGACGGACCTCCTTAACTCTTCATATCTGACCGATTATAAAAAACCACTACAAACATTTCACCCACGCAAGATCACGCTATACGCGACATAGACATTTACGAAACAACATTGAATGTGATAACAAAGTACAATTGATCTAGAAGAGGATAACTTTCCGATATTTAATGGACATCTGACGAAGGATTGCATTTAGAATATTACATTTAAATTTATATCGATTATACACCTGAAGATGGTTCATTGAAAACCGAAACATGTCGTGAAAAAGATGATGCTCTAATTGTAAAACGAAGAGCATCATTTTAATATATTTTAAATATTTTAAATATTAAATGTTAATTGTAGTAATAATATTTTAATATTTAATAAAATATTTTATTGTGATTAGACGGTTAAAATTAAACAATTAAACAACAAGATAGGAACAAATTATGCGAAAGCTCTAACATGTTTGAAACGTCACTCTAAAGCAAACATCGCCAATCTTATGCCCGAGGACAACTCGGGGCCCTCGGAAAGGTTTGCGATTCCGCACGAGAATTCGAAAATGCCCTTAATAGTTTGATTAGTCGCTGATGATTTCAAAGCACGTGTTGATTTTCTATCTAAGAACTGAATTTCTGTCCGGTGTCGAAGAATTTTAAATATTTAGATTCTGATGTTACATTAATTCAGAGATTCTGATGTGAATTTACTTAACCGCTTATATCCGTCCTTAAGATAGGTTATTTTTGTGTGATGGAGTTTGGAAAATCAATGTTTTTGGAAATGTCATGATATGAGAGCATAAGATATAAATCTAATGGAAATTTTATTTATTCCAATCGAATTTTTTTTGTATTTTAACACTGTGCTAGCTGTAAGTTGTAAGCGTCTTCTAGATGCTTGCCACCAAAAGCCTGTCTTCGCTGTCGTAAAACGTCGGTTTCAATTTTGAATTCTGAATTACAAATAAATTTTATTACTCTATTATCAATGCATGTAGAGTGAGTGAGCTGAAAGACTGAGTTAATTCCGTTAAGTGGACGTCTATTCACGAGCCTCGTGGCATGTAAGCTGAACGGAGATCACCTCAGTTCCCACTGACTGAACGTATCGCCCAGGGATCGTTTATTGTACTCCAAGTTCGACATTGTGAGAGGCACAGTGGAACACTCGTTGCTACGACTGCATGCTGTGAGGAAAATGGCGGAAGAACGGACCATTCACTACGTGAATTCTTTTCATGACTAGACGGTTAGGCTGTGTTTTTATTATTTCCATCCAGTCGTGGCTCTGACAAATTAATAGGATCACGAAACGTCTTTTGTTCAGTATATAGAATAGCGGATTGTTTTGTAAAATAAATACGTATTGGTTTCAATATAAATTCGATATTTTTAGGTACAGGAAATCGTAAACTTGTGATTTAAAAAGAACAATGTGTCTAGATTTTGGGATTGTTAATGAATACTGAAAGAGATGGCAACTGACGTGTTTATCAATTGGAAGTAACTAGTGCCTCGCCTGTGTCTGATTGCAAATCCCCAGGTGTTATTTAAAAAGTTAAATCGGGATGGTCTCGAGCTGTCCGGATATTTACCATATAATTTCTATCCATAGTGAAATAGTGAATGAAGGAATGTGTAAGATTTTTAAGAACTTGAAAATTAAAGTATAAAAAACAATAATTTTGTCTGTTGTTTTGTATGGGTGCGAAACATGGTCTCTCACTCAGAGGGAGGAACACAGATTGCAGGTGCTTGAGAACAGGGTGTTGAGGAGGATATTTGGGCCTAGGAGAGAAGACGATGGGGCGTGGAGAAAACTGCATAATGATGAGCTTAAAAATCTGTACTCATCCCCCAATATTGTCAGGGTGATTAAGTCGGGAAGAATGAGATGGGCTGGGCACGTAGCGCGCATGGATGGGATAAGAGGTGTGCACCGGGTACTGGTTGGGAAACCTGAGGGAAAGAGACCGCTGGGGAGACTTAGACGTAGATGGGAGGATAATGTCAGGCGGGATCTATGGGAGACAGGAGTTGAATGAGACTGGATTTTGTTGGCCCAGGACAGGGTCCGGTGGAGGGCTTTGGTTAATTCGGTGATGAACCTTCGAGTTCCGTATGCCATCTGGTTGGTTGGGTTCACTATTTGGGAAGTCTGAGGGGAAGAGATCTCTGGGGAGACCTAGACGTAGATGGGAGGATAATCTCAGGCGGGATCTATGGGAGATAGGAGTTGAAGGAGACTGGATTTTGTTGGCCCAGGACAGGGTTCGGTGGAGGGCTTTGGTTAATTCGGTGATGAACAGAGTTCGGTAAGATATCCAGGTAGTTACTACGACAAAATCTTTAATACCGACTATGGTGTGAAAACTTGCCCTCACCCTATGAAAACATCTGGCTTCAAATTTTCCTGCCAGGCCTTCACTTTAATTAGCGAAAGACTAATTTGCTTCAAGGTTTATATCGTCCGTACTAAGTGGTCGGGCTGACACATTTTACTAATTGCCAAGCAGACCGCGTTGTTCAGATCTCGACAGAGTCTCTTCATCGGCCCACAACAATTATACGAACTGTAAATATTATTCTGTATATTTAACGCTAAGCGGACTTAAACGTTACATATGCATGTAGCTTCTCTTCTCACCCTAATTACAGGATCAGCTAGTCAGCTAGTTCCTCCGCCTGTCACAGAACCCAAAGGTTCATTACCGTGTTTACAAAAGTCCGCCATAGAATCGTTCCCTAATTCGAATCAAGGTATATCTTTCAGTTATGTCTAAGAATCGTAAGTGATATCCAAATATTCTTCGCAGTAGTCTTTTTGTTAAATATTTTCAGACCAAGTTTTTTTATAAAATTAAAATTAAAATTTTGTACGTACATAATAATTTTTAGGTGTCAAAATAGAAGATAAATTAAAGCCGGGATAGCTCAGTCAGTATAGTGACTAGCTACGGGCTGGACGGCCGGGGTTCGATCCCCGACGGGGGCAGAGGATTTTTCCTCTAGCCTCTGCGTCCAGACTGGCTCTGGGGCCCACCCAGCCTCCTCTACAATGGGTACCGGGGTTCTTTCCCGGGGGTAAAGCCGGCCGAGGCGTGATGCTGACCACTCACCCCCATCTAGTGCCGAGGTCAAGGAAGGGAGGAGCTATACCTTCACTCACCCCAAGCGCCTACATGGCGTATAGTGGGACAAACTTTTTTTAAAAAAAACTTTTTATACACCGGATATTTTGGTTCTTAGGTCACGTCTTAATCTTACATGGCCGGTAACGGAGATCATACAAATTATTAATTTTATTCTCTAGCATAATATTTATATGACACTAAATTTTCCATTTTTAATAACTTTCAGAATTCGCAGATTTCAAAGAACCATCTGGTGTTCAGAATGTGAATTTGTACTCACTTCAATGGACGTCGTGGACTGATGCATACCAGACGTTCAATTGAAAATATTTAGTTGTGAACAAAAGATCGTGGGCAGAATTCTGAAAAGTCATTCTTCTATTGTGACACGCTGTGTAACGGTTACTTATTGTACTTATTTGAAAACTCAAGTAGATTTTAATTCCTTCTTAACAGGTATTAAACATCTGTACAGCATCCTATTCACAGAACATCACAGAATGTCACCTCGGCTCGGAACGTCCTTACGTTTCGAGTGGAGATGAAGGCTTCCAGATATTGAAAGCAGCTACGAATGAATTGAATAAACCGACGTGGACAGCCGATAGGGGGTTGCCCTCCAGGTTGAATTTAAACGGGAGATAACAACTATAAACAGAAAATAACCTGTAGCTCAGTAACGTGTCCTGACGGAGTTAGTCAATGATTAAAGAGAAGATCTTTACAATATTTTGCTTGTTGTATCTAAAAAGCTAGTCAGGCTAATTAAAATGTATAATTGTATAACCAACAACTTTTAACACTGAACGGTATTATACGTAGACCATACGCGTTTCGGCCCTAAGGGGTCATCTTCAGTGGCCAGTAAATATGTTATATTTCAATATAAAGCTTCTAAAAATATATAAAAGTACAGAGTTAAAATACTTCTTCCAACTTGTATGCAAACGCTACTGACTGACTGTAATGAAAACGTGAGTCTAATTGGGTAAAAAATGTTTTTAAAAACTGACTAAGTCGGACGTTTAAACAATAAAAAGTTTTTGTTATTCTCACCACATGTCACATTTCACTCCAGGCCTTAATGTATTGTCCGTACTCGTCGTGTGGATGCTAATGTTGTTGCACCGATTAAATCGTAAATGGGTGCGAAACATGGTCTCTCACTTTGAAGGAGAAATATATAGATAGAGGGTTTTGATGAGAGTGTTGAGGAAGATATTTTGACCTGAAAGGGAGGAAGACGGATTTAGGAGAAAATTGAATAATGATTAGCTTCACGGCTTGTATTCCTCACCTGATATTGTTAGGGTGATTAAATCCAGGAGTATGAGGTGAGATATGCAGAGGCATTGGGATGGGGAGGTGTGTTTAAAAGGTACTGGTTGGGAGGCCTGAAGAGAGGAGACCTTCTGGGAAGACCTAGGCGAAGGTGAGAGGGTAATGTAAAGATGGACCTTAGGGAGATAAGAATCGATGGAGCGAATTGGAGGCAGCTGGCTCACGGTAGAGTCCGGTGACAAGCTTTTGTGAACATGGTTATGAACGAAGATTTCTGTCTTCTGGGTTATTGCGCTGTGTAGTCTGGTCGATGTTAACCAACGTTTCAGAGGTCATACTGCCTCCGTCATCAGGGCGATGATCGCCCTGATGACGGAGGCAGTATGACCTCTGAAACGTTGGTTAACATCGACCAGACTACACAGCGCAATAACACAGAAGACAGAAATCTTCATATTCACCGCTGTGAGAACCTCAAGTCTTACATGGTTATGAACCTTTTCATAAGGAAAGTAGGCAATTCTTTGACAAGCCAAGTAACAATTGACTTTTCAAAGAATATCCTGCACTATAGAGTGAGGGAGTGAGTGGCGTTTCTGTCTGAGTATTGGCCAGATTCGTTCTGAAACACCGGGCGTTGTAAGGATCGATATAGCTCAGGCAATAAATTGTTTGGATACGTTCTGGACAACGTAAATTTATACAGAGAGAGGTAATTCTGTTGTAATATGACTGTCTGCCGTCTAGATAAGCGTGTTTTAAGTTTGTAAGTATATTTTTGTATTTGGTGTGAATTTCGAAATCTTGTGAATATTTTGGATTTGGTTTTCTGAGCTGTAACGCTGCATAGTTTCGTATGGGTTTGCCAGTTAAGGAAGTAACGAAGAAGGAGGAGTTATGTTCCTCCGAAACTTCGGTAATTGCACGATGTCATAAGCGAGAAGACCACAGTGTTCAATGATTTCTCTGTTAGCCACATTCAGACTGACGGTGTGACCACCCAGCCTCTAGATGAAACCAGGCTGACCACCCCTCACCATCTTGCCATCCAGAACGCGCGAAGCTTTACAGTCACTTATCTGTATGACTTCATGCAAAGGGATAAATTTGCTTTCTCTTAACTCATAAATTTACTTAAGATGGTTAAGTATCGACATTGATGGTCCCAAACCGTCATTCCATCACTTTATCGGGCAGAGTAAAGTTATGTAAAATTAGTAATTGCGAGTCTAATGTCTTATGGTACAGTGTATGAAGCCAAGCATCGTATAATCGCTAAATTCATCCTCTTTAGTGTCCACAAGTCTAATCTGCAGGAGCCCTTTAAATTCTTACGGTTGATATATTAATATTTGTTTTCATTACTTTGTAGAATGGCGGGTTTTTTTAAAAAAAATTAGAATAATTCTTGTTGTTTTAGAAGATTACTAATTATTTAAACGCTAGAAATGAAATGTCTCACCTAAGAACTGGCCAATAACATTTTGTTCTTTACCAAATCGGTGAAAATATCCTACAACCTTACTTTTTGGCAATTCAGTTAATAAACTTTAACTGTGTCTTTGAAAGTGAATGTGACTTCAATTCTTAAACTCTCTCTTTCCCGGAAGCATGGTTATGATGTAATTAATCACGATATTTATTTACTTATTTCATAGTTTTTCTTTTAACATTTTCTTTGTTTATTACTGAATTTGATAAAATCGGAGACACTCGCAGAAATTTAACACGAAGCGTACAATCAAATTCCCTTCCAACGTTTCGAGAACAATTGTTTGTTCACCGTTCAGCCACATTACGCGGCTTATAGACCGAGAATCTTCTACCAACTTCAGTCGCAGCGAAAGCCTCACCTAATACACAAGAAGTGTATAATTGTCCGTAAGTTTTCGCGGATTCGAGTTCAATGTATAACTCACCGGCAACTAAAGTTATATATAAGGAACTTGTAGCATTTCTCTCTGCAGCGCTGTCCTGAAAACCCTGGCTAAATTATACCTCAGTCGCCGAACATAATTTTTAATTCATCTAAAATGACTTACATGAGCATGTAACTAACTCCAAGGAACAAAATACAACTCGGCAAACGGATGGTCTACCATCCTTCGTCTTTTATGGAACCATAAGTTTCATTTCCGTGTTGAGTTCGTCTCGAGGCAGTTGATACCATTCCACTTTCTCACACCCACGCCGTAAGCTAAGGTCGCCAAAGTCGTTACTTTCCTCTCGGGTTTTATAACTTCAGTTTTATAAGCATTTACCGTCTCCTCACGCATGCTTCATGATCCGCCCGTTCGATAACCCTCGTAATATTTGGCGAAAAATACGAATTAAGAAACACCTCACTGTATATTTCTCCATCCTCTTTATTTTCTCTGGCAGGCTAAATTCCTCTTTACAAATGATTTTTTGAAGATTTCTGTCTTCTGGGTTATTGCGCTGTGTAGTCTGGTCGATGTTAACCAACGTTTCAGAGGTCATACTGCCTCCTTCATCAGGGCGATGAGTATGAAGATTTCTGTCTTCTGGGTTGACGCCCTGATGACGGAGGCAGTATGACCTCTGAAACGTTGGTTAACATCGACCAGACTACACAGCGCAACAACCCAGAAGACAGAAATCTTCAGACTCATCGCCCTGATGATGGAGGCAGTATGACCTCTGAAACGTTGCTAAACATCGACCAGACTACACAGCGCAATAACCCAGAAGACGGATATCTTCATACTCACCGCTGTGAGAACCTCATGTCTTACAAATGATTTTTTAACTTCATGGCTGTAATGCGCAATGAATCAAGGAATTTTAACATCTAAAAAAATTTAAGCTTATATGATCAGGAAAGAAACTTTTCCATCTTCCATAATAATGTAGAGAAATTGTAAGTGATCACGTTCGAGTGTCTTAAGCAATGCAATTGTGCAATTTATTCCCTCCTACATGAGGCTCTCGTTATTAACACTTAACTGCAACTGACGTTTTGCGTAGGTTTCAAGGTTGCCACAACCTCTGCTGTTTGCTGTTCCAAGAGCACTTACGGTAACGCAAAATATTACCCACCGTTTATGGAACCCCAAAGATTAATTACCGTGTTCACAAGAACCAGTCATCGGCCACGTGAATCCAATCGATAACTTTGCATTCTATTTCTTCAAGATTTATTTTAATATTATTCTGCCTTCAATGCCTAGTGTCTTCCAATTACTCTCTACCTTTCAGGTCTGTGTTCAAACATTTTTTCGCCTTTCACTCTCGTATATATTACATGCACCGGCCATCTCATTTTTCGTGATGACAATGTTTCGGTGAACAGTACAAATGATGAAGCTCCTTATTATGTATGCTCCCCGTCGAGCTACTTCCTCTGTCCTAGACAGCCTACAAATATTCTCCTTAACACCCTCCAGCAAACGCTTTTGTTTTATTTACCCATTTAAAATAGATGAATAAATTTTAATTCGTGAGTTGCATAGATGTGGGCCTACCACTGTGATGGCAAATTTGTCTCTCATTTCTCAATTCTCTTCTGTTTTTGGAATTTTATTTCGGAGGGGATATTTTAACATAAAGGTTTGAAGAGTTTAAAACATAACTTAAATTCTACACTTTTTTTAAGTTATTTGTTCATACTTCACAGATCCATGTAACACAGAATCCATCGCGGGTATATTTCAGCCAGGGCGTGAGTCTTCCTTTTTACCAAACTTTCAGACCGGTTCTGAGATCCACCCAGCCTCATCCAGTGCGTACCCAGGACTCAAAATATCTTCTACCCTGGGCTAAGTCACATTAAAAGGGCCTCGATCTACCGCTGGCTGGGCACAATATGTGTATTTTTAACGGTAAACGAAAATTAAGATTTCCAATAGCTATTTCATCAATTTGGGCCCCAAGTTCTGAGCCATAAAACGTAGTGGCATAAGAGAATTTCGGGCCTGGACTAAATTTTTGCAAATCAATTGTCATACAGAACATTTCGGGCTTTCTAGAGCTGTGCTTTCGAAATATATATATATATATATATATATATATATATATATATTAGTAGTAGCGCTTATCTTAAGCTCGTGACATAATTGGGCTCAGGGAACAAATCCCACGGACTCGGTTTTCTTGGGAATTTTCCATAGATTCCCCTCCCAAATACATTTCGGTATAACACACTTGGCATTCTGTATTTTTTGTGTCGTTGATGAAAATCCAAAATTGGATGTTTCAGAGCATCGTTAAATTATTTGTTAAACGATTACTGGCATTTGTGGACAGAAATAAACGTGCATCAGTGACACTATAGTCGGAGCAGGAGTTAAATATATCGAGATACATTTGGGCTAAAATAAAAAAACGTCGATCTTAGGTAGTTTACGGGTAACGTATTTGAAGATGAACTTCTGGCTCGGGTTGAGACGGGCCAAATGGTCGTCGGGCTAGTTAAAATTTTTAAAATTCCGGTCCGTACAGAACTCTACATTCAATATCCAGCACGTCTGCGTGACTTGGCATTTGGTTAAGTATCGGGGATATAATTAAATGTACCTTACGTCATAGAATACATCCATGTCTTACGGAATCAGCGTTACCTTACGGCACATTACTGTTTGCTACGTTCAGTTGTCTGGTTGACACTACGAAGCAAACGAAACTACTGAAATGTATGAACTCCACATGAAGGATCCTTGAGAGATGCAAGGACAAAACGATGTCAGCTGATAGCGGAAAATAACTATTACATAATTTATGTATCCCAGACACTAACTAGGGTAACATGTTCTAAGTGTGGAAGAAAGCTGTCCTGGTTTTAAGACATTCTTCCAGCAATTGTTTGGTGGGACTTTGGAAAACCACGAGAAATCCCGTTCGGACAGCAGATATCAAAGCCGAGACTTGGTCCGGGATCTCCGGAATACAAACCAGCGACGTTCGGTTTATAATTGCTACGTATTTTCACCGGAGCTATTCTAGAGCTTGAGAAATGCTTACAGAATTTTAGTACACGTCTCTCCGCCCGTATGTTGCATTTCGGATACCAATCAGAGGAGTCAATTTTTGGTTTACAGCGGACGCAAAATAACTTCGAGCTTGAGCTACTTCACTTAAAGACGGAAAGCGAAGATGGAAAGGATAATGTTGCAAGGAATTTGTGTGATCGTGTTTATTGTAACTGAAAACACTTTTGCCCCCATCTAATTTCGATAAAATCGGTTTTTTACACTGCGCGATTGTCCGATTCACTCAGGACTGTAGAGTTTTTGTGAGATAAGTATTCTTGCCTAAATTTACTGCCTTATGGTCATTAGATTATTGAGAGCAGACATTCAAAAACGTAAAAAAAAAATCTGCTCGAGTTATCATAGATAAGTATCATGCCTTCTGCCCTAATTGAAATACAGAGCTTAATATATGTTAATTTCAAAGCTAATAAAATGCCTTTCCAATAACATATTACTTAAAAATATTTTGAAAAATTTCCAGATTTTTCAAATTTCACCCTCGTCCTTATATTTCTCAACACGCTGGATTATAATTTCTTTGCAAAAGTGTTTTGTGCGTGCAACTATTATATAAAACATCTGAGAATATTCAGTTAGAACTGCAATAGGATTGAGGTTTGTGAAGCATTTTGCTCTGAAGTGTCGTTTGACAGTAAAAAAAATATTAAATTATAGTTGCGTGCACTCACTATCTTTTAAAAAATTAAATACCGCATTTTGAGAAGCACAAGGATGAAGATGAAATTTCATGACCTTGAAAACACAATTTCTTAATATTAATGCATTACGTCATTAGAAAAGGGATTTTATTATCTTTGAAATGAACATCAAGTGAGCTCTGTTTCTCAATTAGGCCAGAATATCCTTTTCTGAGATAACTTGTGCAGAAAAAAGATAATTTTTGACGACTTTAAAAGTTTGCTCTCAAAAATATAATGGCCTTAAGGTAATAAAATTTGACAGGAATACTTACATCTTCATCCAGTTCTGAGGTTGTCGAATTTGAAACGTAATTTTTCTGTTTTGATGTAGAATTTTCCTACACACTTTAACCCATACACGCCATTTCGCCAACCTAAATGTAACAATTTCGCATCTGGTATTATACAAGGAAGAATTGGGTTATTTCACTGAAAATGATGTCGCTTCGTGGTGTTCCCCTCCCACCCTTCCACCCAAGTGTGTATTTGTTGCGACCAACGTAAACTAAAATTTATTACACGGATTTGGTTGTTTCTTATTGGTCCATTGTATACCCTAATTCACACAACTTCCCGTTTCCAGCAATAGAAGTATTAAAGAATGTACGAAGAAAAACATCACATATCACGTTCTACGCTGTCATATTTGTAGCTGTGTATTACGAAAATTCTACTTCGCTTTAAGACAAACATTTAGTACAGTATTAGTAGAAAAGGAAAGAAGATATAATATGGTCTATTATAATAGTATAGTGTAATAAAAACAGAAGAAGTATAATTTTAAATTCATATCTGAAATGGTTTTGTGTACAAGCAAATACTTCGAGCGAGACCCGACATTATAAAGTCTCATTGTGATCTGGAATAATACGATGTCCTGTGGGTGGTTACTACCGTCTCAGAAGAAAATTCAGCCTCGTCAAAACAAGGTGATTGCAACAAATTACTGTGAAACATTAGTCACCAGTTATTTTACTTTCTTCACACAAAGTTCGTAGCCAAATAACACATCGCGTTTACAAAACCAAATACGGACATTTATAGTTTGTTACAGTCTCAGTAGAGCGTGTTTGTATGCACATTTTGTGGTCTATGTCAGTGGTATTCAACCTTTTTTGTTCGCGTACCCCCAGATATAATTTCTCTTCAACTTTGTACCCCCAAAGTCGTTGGTGTATAATTCAAGTTATACGTAGTATATAATCTACATCTAAAATAAATTAAACAAATTACATTACTGATTATTCAGTGTTTATCATAAAATAATACAATTTTTATTAAAAAAATTTCACGTACCCCCTAAGATTTCTTCGCGTACCCCCAGATATAATTTCTCTTCAACTTTGTACCCCCAAAGTCGTTGGTGTATAATTCAAGTTATACATAGTATATAATCTACATCTAAAATAAATTAAATAAATTACATTACTGATTATTCAGTGTTTATCATAAAATAATATATATTTTTTTAAATTTCACGTACCCCCTAAGATTTCTTCGCGTACCCCCAGATATAATTTCTCTTCAACTTTGTACCCCCAAAGTTGTTGGTGTATAATTCAAGTTATACATAGTATATAATCTACATCTAAAATAAATTAAACAAATTACATTACTGATTATTCAGTGTTTATCATAAAATAATACTTTTTTTAAAATTTCACGTACCCCCTAAGATATCTTCGCGTACCCCCGGGGGCACGCGTACCCCAGGTTGAAAACCACTGGTCTATGTCATTGCCTGGTAACAGCAGTTAGTTAAGAATAGGAGGTTAATTCGTGTGATCACATAGGGCGACACGAAAAGTGCGTTGGATGACGTGGGGTGGGAAGGGGTGTTTTTTCCTGGTGTTCCCACACACGATTGTTATCTAGTGATCACCCAACCTTGCAAGGTTCCCCGACACCCAGTCCGTTGGCTGCAAGCATAATTAATGCTATTTTCATTCTCAAATATTCCAACGCTGCCTCGTTTACCTGTCTTTATTTCAACCTGTCTCTGTCCAATGTATCTCTTTCATAATAGATTTTCTGCATTCGTCTCATTTTTCAAGCTGCTCACTGTCAATATCTGTCCTCATTTCCCGTTGGGTCATGCCGATGGAAGAGTTTGATTATCGCATGTTCTGACCCCCTGTAGAGCAGAGTTATTCTTGAGAAGCTGATAGTAGCTGAATTCGAAAATTCATTTCTGTATTCATTAGGGGCGGTCAGTTTATCCTATCCGAAGTTATCTACGTCTAAAGATGATATCCGTCTTCTGGGTTCTTGCGCTGTGTAGTCTGGCAGATGTCCACCAACGTTTCAGAGGTCATACTGCCTCCGTCATCAGAGTATGAAGATTTCTGTCTTCTGGGTTGTTGCGACTGTGTAGTCTGGTCGATGTTAACCAACGTTTCAGAGGTCATACTGCCTCCATCATCAGGCCGATGAATATGAAGATGTTAACATCGACCAGACTACACAGCGCAACAACCCAGAAGACGGAAATCTTCATACTCACCGCTGTGAGAACCTCAAGTCTTACATATCTACGTCTAGTTCACACCATCACACCCTGTTTGTTTATAATTTATTTTAATATTAGATTTATATCCACTCGTATATCTCCCAGGTGATATTAATCAAGTTGATTTCTGATCTTTCCCAATCTGCTACTTGTCACGCCAATTTTCGCTTTATTTATTAAAAAATCCATATAACTTTCAGGAACTAAATACCATACTAAATAACAGTAATAATAAATAGACTTTAGTAGTTTTAATAACGAAAACTTTCACGAATTTTCTGAAAGAACGACTATGCATTTATCTCTTTGGATGTGAGTCAGAGCTAATTCGTAAGGGAATGAGCTTAGTATCTCTTCATTCATTACCGAATAAAATAAAATTACTATTGTAACCAAGTGTTTTAAGTAACACAATTTATACTCAGTGAATTCCAGTCTGCAGGTAGCTCTGTACTGTCTGCTTATTTGTGTTGAATACCTTTCGTAGTCACAACTTAGGAATAATTTTCGCACGAGATGGAGGACTTGGAATTCCCTCAGGAAATTTCTTTGTATGCACTTGTGATTCATAGCCTCAATAAATGCTAAAAGTACACCCCGAGGAACGTACGTGAACACAAACCAGCGCATTTGAATGGTCCTGATATCCTTCATTTACGTCATTACTTGCTTTGTCGTCTGCCTTTCGACTTTTAATACAATACTTCAAGTTACGCAATGTCATGGCTGCAGTGTCTGGAGAATTTAAAACAACGGTTTGCTGTATTGCAAGTTAATACATCAACGTTATTACAAAAAAAGCAAAATAAACTTGTTTCCTCGAGAATGGGACCCCAGTTATCCAATTAAGCGACATCACAGCAGAGAACCTCATTCATCAAGTCCGCTCACTGCTTGACACTTCTGACATGTGAACTTATGAAAACAGAAAATTAACAGAGAATTAAAATTCATACCTTTACTAGAAATAATAAAAGTAAAATAGATACAAAATTTGAAAAAAGGCTTATCACCTAATTTATATTGGCTTGATTGTCGTACTGTTGGTTTTGATGCTACGTAATTTGCACAATTTCTATGTTTGTACAGTCTTAAAATATGTCTCCATAATCGGGCTTTTCACGTGAATTCTATTCATTATTATTTTCATGTTTCTCTGTAATTTTTCTCGTTCTGTACCTTGTGCAGAAAACGCACACACAGCCAGCCAGTTCCTTTCATGTTTCAAGCATTACCACCAAAGGTCTTGCCCCTGCTCCTAGAATATTTCAGGATTTCTTGAGTTAATTCACTCCCTTTCTGTGTATGTGCTGTGTTTCATTCGTTTATTCCCGGTCGTTACACCAGTTTCTGTCTTTCTAAAACGACGCATGTGGTTAAATAACTCTCACAAAACCGCGTTGGATTTTGTAGTAGGCTATACACCAATAAAAACTAGAAAAAGATCGACTATCAACATTAGACGCACGGACAGATTTACCGACTAATGGTTTCTATGTATTTCTATTTTTCAAACGCGTCCTACATTTCCAGTCCGACTAACTCTTCAGGTTTTAATTATTCCAACAAAATCCAGTCTCCTTCAACTCCTATCTCCCATAGATCCCGCCTGAGATTATCCTCCATCTACGTCTAGGTCTCCCCAAAGGTCTCTTTCCCTCAGGCTTCCCAGATAGTGGACCCAACCAATCAGATGGCTTACGGAACCCGAAGGTTCATCACCGAACTAACCAAAGTCCTCCACCGGACCCTGTCCTGGGCCAGCAAAATCCAGTCTCCTTCAACTCCTATCTCCCATAGATCCCGCCTGACATTATACTCCCATCTACGTCTAAGTCTCCCCAGAGGTCTCTTCCCATCAGGCTTCCCAAATAGTGGACCCAACCAACCAGATGGCTTACGAAATCCCAAGGTTCATCACCGAATTAACCAAAGCCCTCCACCGGACCCTGTCCTGGGCCAACAAAATCCAGTCTTCTTCAACTCCTATCTCCCATAGATCCCGCCTGAGATTATCCTCCCATCTACGTCTAGGTCTCCCCAGAGGTCTCTTCCCCTCAGGCTTCCCAAACAGTGGACCCAACCAACCAGATGGCTTAAGAAACCCGAAGGTTCATCGCCGAATTAACCAAAGCCCTCCACCGGACCCTGTCCTGGGCCAACAAAATCCAGTCTCCTTCGACTCCTATCTCCCATAGATCCCGCCTGAGATTATCATCTCATCTACGTCTAGGTCTCCCCAGCGGTCTCTTCCCCTTAGGCTTCCCGACCAATACCAGGTGCTGACATGGGATATATGTTGTAATTATTTTATTGGACTTAATCCACCAAATAAACGTTTTTAATTAGACAACGAATTTTCGCAATTTCGTTCTATTTCCGTCTTCAGGTGACCGTTTGGAGGACAAGGCCCTATTCTCTATTCCCTAGGGGGCCCGACAGAGATGGTCTGTCCCCTTACCAGACACCTTACAACCGTATGTGTGATAAGTTTCACACCATTGCCCATACGAATAAGAAACATTATGGTTTTATATAATGTAATTATTAGGCTTTAGATAAAACACGTCAACAAATATTCAGAACTGAATGATAGCAGAATTTATCAAATGTAACCTTCGCCTGGGTTTACCTATGTCATATTTTCGAATGTAGTAAGTACGAGATCAGCAATTATGTTGCATAAGGTTTATTTTACCAGATGTATTTTCTTCTAATTATATCCTTGCATTTTAAATATTTTTATGACACCACTGTAAAAAAGACCTAATGGTCACTTTAAAATTCAATAGAGCAGCTCCAGGCTTCCAATTAAATTGAAATTCTCCACCCGAAAAGAGTTTATAAACAGCAGAAAAATGTGGGTTCAATGCTCCCGATTTAAAAGAAACAAAATAAAGTTTTTAACTGTCTGTACGTTAGAACAGTAAGTGTAGATTCTAATCGTCTGTGTCTACAAACACTGTTATGTCTGCATTACTAATTACTTTGTCTACAAGGTAGTGGTACCTTTGGCTAACCTTTAACCGCAGTACTTAATTTCAGTGGCCAAAACTGTACTATTTTGCTATGTTAGAAACTGAAATCGTCTTAATTTTTCTAAAAAAAAAATCGGTTATTAGAATTATGGGTTATTTTTTTTCCGAAATTTTGACCATCGTTAAGTATTCAGAACATACCACCACAAAGGCCAGAAATCCATTAGATAATATTAATTACAATAAGCCTTCATCAGATCCCTTACAATTAAGTAGTTTATGTTTTTTAATTAAGCCTTGCTATATATACACTAACCCACAATTGGGAATGTCCAAAAATTATGATAATGAGCACACTCGTAAAATAAATATTATTAATAAAATAAATAAATATAAAATAATATTATTTTATCAAGACCTGAATGGCATGGAAAACTTATACAGGCAATTAACCTATTTTAAAAAAAAATCACATATGCAAGGACTGTAGGTAAAGTGAGGTGTTTTTTTTATTATCTACAACCTTTAAACGGGCTGAACAGCTTTGTGGTAAGTGTTTAATTGCATTTGCAATACTCCACCGCGTGATGCTTTTTAGAAAATAGTGAAAATACGTATTTTACAGGATTAAATTATCCGGTTCAGTGGTGGGTGGTTAAACAGTTTGAAAATCAAGTCGAATCCTCTTATATTTCAGCCATTAGTCTGGCTTTTGTCCATGCAAGTTGCGTTATTAGAAATGAACAACTTTCGCTGTAATTATGGTGTAGTATACGCGCTGTTGTAAACAGAAATTGTCCAGACAACTTTCACTCACTCTGTTGAAATGAAGGCAGACATTGTGTGCTCAGACTGTTTATCGTACGTGTGTTTCTTAAGGAATCAAAAGGAAAGAAAAGAGAAGAAGGGAGGAAAATATGAGAAAGAACGAAAAGAAGAAAGATAATGAAAGGAAGAAAGTGACGCGGAGAGGTCCAACGGACTTGAGGCTGTCGCAGCGATTAAAGTGGTAAGTCTTCTCGGGTGACCAACAGCGTCAATGTGGAGCAGAAGACAAACGTTGTGTAAGCCCTCTCTGTCTCCACCAGGGAATTAAGAGAGAGAATTTTATTCCTCATAAATAACATTAATCTTAATAGGTTCACGACGTATGTACATCAACATGAAATGAAAAATTACATCTCCTAGAAATTTCTGCTTGTTAACAACACAAACCCGAGTAGTGGATTCCCGCTCATCCAGTCAATAAATTTCTCATCTCTTAAGAAGCCCGAAGGCTCATTATAATATTTACTAAACACCGCCATTGGACGGTAACCTGATCAGTTTGTATCATTTATACCAGGGGTGGGGAACCCGCGGCCTTAAGGCCACATGTGGCCTTCTAGGTCCTTAAGTGCGGCCTTTAGACTGAATCCAAATTTTACAGAACAAATCCTTTTATTTTTATTAATACATGCTGCAACCAAATATTCAAATGCTTTCCAACAAAACTTAGACACAATAAAGTCATTAAAAGATTAGTTAACTTTAAAATTAACAAATAGTTTTTATTTTTTTGAAATTATTAAGTACATAGTAGTTAAATTTTTACAAAATAATGTACATTTTTAAGTGTATCTAATTGAAGTATCTTGAACGCGGCCTTCCAACATGAAAATGTTCCCCATCCCTGATTTATATACCCACAGACCCTACATTAATAGCTTCAACCAATCGGCGACGGTCGTTAAATCCCAAATGGTCTCTTCTCTCGAGACATTTCAGCAAAATTTCATTTTGATATTTTGATCGCTTTCGTTTGAAATATACATATAATTAAGAAGCTCTTTCGGTCTGATTACTTACAGCGTTTGTCTGTGAATTCACTTGCGCCTGAACTGGTGACAACACTGCAACCATATACACACGATCGAAAAGTCACGCACCGCTTATTGAAATATTTATTGATAGTTGGAACTCGATACAATTCAACTGGATTAATAAACACGGTATCGCTGTGACTATACAAGTGCCCACGCAGGTCACGTCATGAAGTAACCTGCTAAAACCAGTCCGACAGGTCTTCAAGGACGCCTTTCATTATCGAACACTACTGACATTTCGTTCTTACTTGTCAGTATGAGTTTAGGGATACATTTCACGATGCTCCTGCTCTAAGAAAGTCGACAATATTTCGTCTGATGACTCATAATTTCTTCACCGGTTTTGCATCAAACATGAGGAAAGAGAGAACATCGCTGAACGCAGTATCCAATTCGAACACTTAATATAACTTTGCTTTTTTGGTTTTTGATTTCAATGTAATTTATTTTTGACACATAGAACGTGTGTCAGGAATGAGTATTCCATGCCTCGTACAACGCCATATGCAGGCCTACGATGTCATTGACATTGAGACACATTTGCGAGAACAATTCTTAAATATGCTTTGGATGCATATATTCCTTTTTATATTTATTTAGTGTTCTGTCTGACGACAGGTCCATATGAACAGGATCCTTCGATCCTTTTCTCGGACTGGGACCTGTTCATATAGGTTCTTGGCAGATGATCCAGAAGTGGTTTGCCATTGCCTTCTTCTGTGTGTGAATGGAGTAATTGTTGGGATGTCACGGAGAAAAACTCCGTGTTGCCTAGACCACGGCCTTGCCCAACACAAGTTATAAATTCGGGCACCGCCGGGAATCGAACCCTTACAGAACAGCATTTTTTTAAACTAGTCTATGGCTTTCCCACTCCTGCTTACCATTACTTGGAAAAGAAGAAATGTTTCTGTCCATATGATAGCATGTAAAATACGATTTAATACTGTAACTGTGACTCTTACATTGGACAGTTTCAATGCACTCTGCCTAAAAGTGCACAGTATTAGTAAGTAAATCATGATATCAAACTCATTATTTAATACAATTTCCTTTTTATTATTTAACGTTTCCTTTCATAAGAGTCAGTTCACAGAATGATTTCAGGTTCTCACAATGGTGACTATGAAGATTAATGTCTTCTGGAATGTTGCGCTTTGTAGTGGCGTAGAAAATTACCGACGTTTCAAGGTATTTGCTGCTTTCATCTCGTCTCTATCTCCAGAGCGTAATCGCACTTTTGATAGCAGCAGTAAGCACCTCAGAATTTCGTACAAGATTACACAGCACAACATTCCAGAAGACAGCCATCATCAGTCCTCGGAGTGTCCACAGTTAGTCTGTTCATGAGCAACTTTGTTCGTAATATTAAGCCGACTATCCACTTTCTGCCTACCTGAGGTACTTATCGGAAATAATTATATAAACCCACTTTCTAAAGCCATAGGATTAACAAGGCACGTCTGTGTTTCTCCTATTCCTTCCGTCCTTCCAAATTGAAAATATTGTTAATTATATCAGCTGATTCAGAGATTTCCACGTAAAATCGAAATTAGTTACACGTTCACAGGTTTCGCTGATGCTAATGAAGTTACCTCATGTTACGTACAGGATGATAAGGTGACATGCACGTCAGGTGCTTTGTCCTCGTTTGCCTGAACTATTGCCGGCGAGGACAATGCGGAAACTTGTGCAGTGCTATTGATCAGACATCCCGTCGTTAACGTGACATCCTCTGCAGAACCTGGCTACTCCAACAGGTTCCTGTGGCGAGAGGACAAAGGCTCGTCAGGCAAAAGAGCGCTTGCATCGTTGAAGTTGAGGCGGAAATGTGTTCATTCCTTTGAGGATCAAGGACATTCTCTTTTAATTCTCTCGTATTTGTAAGGTTTCAACAACCGTGTCACCACAGTGGCTGATTAACATTTGATGATAAGATCGCTGGTTTGTTGTGTGAATGGATGTTTATCTAGTGTTCGGATCTCATGAGATGTTGGCAGCTCTTGTGGACTGCGAAAGTCCATAAATTCCAATGGATCTACCAGCTGGAGATTTTTTAAGTAATGTTGAGAATAACGTACACGAAACACTAACGAAAGATGACCAGCACTCTGTAGACTTGTGACTTTGATGGTCTCCTGTCCACACCACTGTGTGATACGATGGTTCTTAGTGGAAGTCGGTACAGACGAGCAGAAGGTGGAATGGAAGATGCGCTGAGACCTCAATGTGGTATTCCCTACACTGAATAAACTGGCAGTAAACATAATCAGTCGGCATAATAAATCGATGTACGTGGGTTGTGTCCTCACTGGAAGGAATTCAGCTTACCTCCGTCTCCGGATTCAGCAGAGCGCCTTAGTAGAGCTTGACACAGGATAATTTAAGAGTGCCAAAGAAGAGTCTGTGGACCTTGCGAACCAGTTTTTCTTTATGTAAATTGATCATGTAATGTTAAATAGCTTTCTGTAGTCCTGTTTCTTCTGATGTACTGATTGGGTCTACTTTTAAAACCCTACGCTCGCCTGTTTGCTGGATTGTTATTTTCTGTCTTTCTTTCTTTAATACTTTTATTTTTGTCTTCGTAATTTCTTCCTTCCTATTTTCGTGTCCCCTCATTCATGTTTTGTTGACGAAAGCACGTCTCTGAAAACCAGTCACAAACGAAATAATCTTAATTATGATTTGTAAATGAATAAATAATTTGTCATGGCCTATTTAATATCACTTTTCTTATCATTCTGTCCGTAAACGTAGGAAAAACTGAACAGGACCCCCGTCAGAATCCATGTTCTTAACTTGTGATTTCGGCCAAAAGCATTGTTCGTGCACATAGCTGACTTCATGGAGTCAAACCCTGAAAATGGATTCAGCTTATTCCCTTCACGTTCCGATCCTGCAGAACTGAACGTTCCTTTGGCAATGACATCGTTGAAACCCAGCGTTTACCGAGGCAGAATACAGATCCGGGCTAACAACCAAACACAACACGACCAAGTAACTTCATTATGCAAACCGGACTAGTTCGGTTTCTGCCTACTCACGTCTTATAATGTGACCCTGAACTGAAGTGGATTAGCTTTCATGAAGGAAGGTTTCTAATTACACTACGCCATCGCCTCAAAATTAACCACACAATAATGAATTATTTATGTTCATTTTAGCTGCCATAAGCAAAACAATGAATACATTGCTCTATTTTTTAAGTTTTATTTCTTACCGTTATATTCCATGTAACTGGTTTATTAAATTCGTCTAATAAAACGAGTAACATTGAATTGTCAGTCTAGATAAAGTAATTTATTATTTTAGTAATTATTTATTTCATTATCGTGTTTGCAGGAGCCAGGCATTGGACCCTCCCAAATGTCTTCTTTTGCGGAAGATTCCCTACAGAACGTTTTGCTTCTTATATGAAATTTTCATCGCTACCATTCGTGCTACATGTCCCGCCAATCTCATAATAATATTTTGTAAAGAGTAAGAATTAAGACACTTCGTATGGTCACCACATTTTCTTCTAACAAAACAATAATTTTGACTGTACTCAGCATTAAGTGAGGTTAAAAGCTGTATCTGGAGGATTCATACTTTATAAATGCGTGAGGAACTGAAATATATGATGTATTAGACGTATGATTCAATTCTAAAGGGTTTTGACGACGGTAGATTACACTTAAAATTATTCATTGTCAGGACTTTTTCCATCGTCTATTCTTTAAAACTCACGACGTTTCGGAGGCTGGTTCTGTCTACATCTTCAGGTGAGAGGCACCTGCTCTGTTGAGTCCCTCAGATAGAGCTAGTCTCTGTCACTGGACAATATATATCGCCCAACTATCTCATCATATCCACCTGAGTACAGGTTTTGTCAGCAGATTATAATACGTATATGGGAAAATAAAATGATAAAACAGCAATAATCTATCTAAGGGACCCAACAGACTAGGTACCTCTCATCTGAAGATGGAGAGAGAACCAGCATCCGAAACATCGTGGGTTTTAAAGAACAGACGATGGAAAGAGTTCTGATAATGAATAATTTTAATTTTACTAGAGATATGACTTTAATTTTCTACGTTCGTGCATAAATACAGTCTCAGTAGCAAATCAAATTGAAAATGCCCACTACTGATGAGTTCAGAATGGTTTAATATCTCATATTCTGTCTACAGATAAAGAGATCAAAACCATGAAATTACCAGGTATGAAACTTCATCTCTCACTCTAAGAGAAGCAGGTGTTTAACGGCACTAATGTGTTGAAACAGGTCACTGTCCCATCCCACAAATAATGTTTTAGCAGTGGTCTAGCGGTTAGAACGCTGGCCTTGTAATCCAGGGGTCTCGGGTTCGATTCCCGGCAGTGCCCGAATTTATAACTTGTGTTGGGCAAGGCCGTGGTCTAGGCAACACGGAGTTTTCCTCTGGGGGCTTCCCCGGTTTCTCCGTGGCATCCCAACAATTACTCCATTCACACACAGAAGAAGGCAATGGCAAACCACTTCTGGATCATCTGCCAAGAACGTATATGAACAGGTCCCAGTCCGAGAAAAGGATGGAAGGATCCTGTTCATATGGACCTGTCGTCAGACAGAACACTAAATAAATAAACCATTGAACGCCACATGACCCCTGAATTCGGAACAGAGTCGTTAAATAACCCAAGAAAAAATCAGTCCGGATCACATCACAGTTCAAAAGAACCTTTTCAGTTTCGGTCTGTCAATAAAGTTATTGCATTCACGTTAAAAATAAACAAGGTTCACCAAAACATAACAAATTTACAGCATCAAATACGAAAACAAAACCATTAATGTTAACGAAACGCTAAGTGCCCCTGATAATTATGATGCAACAAGCAGTGTACCAAGAGTGAAACAAGCTTTCGGTACAAAAAATGGGCCCTCATTTATTCTGCGAGTATCTTTATGTATATAGAAAGCGACAAGCGAAAATAGCTTAGCAAGTTTCACAGTTTAACAGGCATCCACGTTTGTCGCGAAAGAGTTCTTTTAAGCGGCAAATGGATGTCGTTTGGGAACGCGACAAACAGACGCCGAACTCTTGACAAGATTTGAAAGGCAATTTGAAGCCAGCCACCTCACCGCTTTTCCCTTCCAAACCCTGAAACCTGCAATGGCGATTAGCATTTTCTCATTCCCTTTTCCTGCCAAAAGCATGGCTTTGCTCCAAATTCCCACACATCGCCACTTTTCTGCTCGATGGGGTCCACAAAAGTTAACTACGGCCTCTTTAATTTCTGCTAGATTTGCAAGCGACTGTACAGCTCGTTAGCTAGAAAGAGATGCTCCTACCTTCAATGAAAACATTAGATGTAGGATCTCGGAAAATTCGTACAAATCCGGATCAGAATTTTAACATCCTCGTTTCCACCCGATGAATTCTAAAGTAAGGTGAAAACAACGGAATTAAAGATGTTTGCGATTGTGGGCTTATTTTATGTGTAAATCCTCTTCTTGATCAATGATTTCTTTATTTTATTAATCGCTGATTTTTCAGATGTCGTATCACCAACAACATCAAGCAAACTCTTGAACTGTCCTTGTCAGATGCAAAAAGAAACGTAAAGCTGCCCCGCTACACGCCATGTAGGCGCTTGTGGGGAG
Organism: Zootermopsis nevadensis; assembly: GCF_977971745.1. Taxonomy (NCBI): domain Eukaryota; kingdom Metazoa; phylum Arthropoda; class Insecta; order Blattodea; family Termopsidae; genus Zootermopsis; species Zootermopsis nevadensis. Next base: position 3,040,862 of record NW_028259153.1, on the reverse strand, counting down.
GGGTATCGGTATAGCTCCTACTCATTCTTAACCTCTGCACTAGATAGGGTGAGAGGTCAGCATCACGCCCTCTCACCCCATCTAGTGCCGAGGTCCGTCTTTACCCGAATGCACCTCAGAAGATTTTACATCGGTTTATATTGATAGATCAACTCGGAATTCTGTTTGGAGGTATTCTTTCTAAAATATGTGATAATTTCTGTCACTTAGTTCCTATAATGGATCCATGGCCTCCATCCTCAGTCGGTCTGACCCATAGTTCAATCCCCGACGACGGCAAATTATAGAAGTATTTAACCGCGGTAACACGTCGCCACTCTGAACATCCGAAGTTTAGCCGACATTTTAATGGAGTTAGAATCGAAATCGATCAATCTTTGCAGAGTACAATTTTATTGTTCGTTTTGTATAAAGACTGAAAATAACGAACTGCTATGATTCCACATCAGTGCATTTGTGCATCATCTTAAGAGGACAGAGGCACAATATCTGAGTCCTCTTAGGGGATCATTCCTATTCTATTTTCCCCACGAATCGCCTACACGGAAACCAGGGATTAGATCCTTTTTAAATTATCCTTACGAACAGTCATCTTACCGTCTTACACTACATTACGAGTAGCCCAGGAAATAACAGAAATTTCGGGACATCAGCTGGCGAGTGACCGCAGGGTAAGGACGGCCACAGCTACACACGGACCGTTATATTTAATATCACTGTTAACTTCATTAAATTTTCGAACAGTCATCATTCTGTTTCCCAAGACCGCCCTGAAGAATTGCGTTTCTCCAATAGTCTCATTCGGATGCATATAAAACGGCTACACAGATGATCTTTCTTTTAAGGTTTGATTATGGTTTTTCTATGCCCCGTGAAATTGTAATTAGTTAAAATGAATCTGAATGAGGTGTAGAAAACTGACATATATGTGAGCAACATTAAGAGATTAATTCAGTGTGGTTTAGTCATAAGCTCTGAACTTTACGAAGGAAGGCAAATTACCACCAGCTTTACTGACTATATTAGGGACAAGGGCGTATTACGGAGTCTTCGATCAGAAATCTCCACTCCGTGTTATCTGTAGCTCTCTTCCAAGAGAAAATGTTGCCACTACATCGTAACCAAACTAATTAATTGTCAATTGAAATCATCTTTGTTTGGAAACCTATTTGTTGCCTGAAGTTGAATAACATGTTAATTTAGTTAGTTAGTTAGTTAGCTTGTCACTTAATTTGGACCTGTTGTGTACATTGATATTTAAAATAAGAAAGTTGCTTTGTCAACATTGCTAATTTCATGTTACTAAAATTTTACCAGTAATGTTAAAATAATTATGAATGGATAAATAGAATTATTTTGCTGGGAAGAAAGATTGTTACCTTGTTACTAGAATATAAACCGAAAAGAAACCCACCCACAATGCAAGGAATAATAAATGTGAGTAACTTTGTCACGATATCGCGTGTTACAACTCAACACGGGCGAAGATGTGATAAGTGTATTGCCTTCTGTGGATACATGGCCCAATCCTCGGGAAGAATTTAACTTTCTGTAAATTATATTTACAGTAATACATCATATAACATAGGGATATTTACAGGCTGGATCCATTATAGATTATGTTTCTAGTCCCTCAAGTGATCAAGGAGTTCCTCGTCTTTTATGGTACTCGGAGAAATTAACATGGTTATGAGAGCCCGCTACTGGCCCCTATCTTAACTAAGAAGAAGCTAAATGTCCGGAACAGCTCATCTTCCTCTGTTTAATAATGTAAGCCCCAGAAATTATGAAGCTCATCACTGTGCAATTTTCTCCAGCATCCCGATACTCCCCCCTCTTGGAATCAAATATTCGCTTCAGCAAGATGATCATATTCATCGTTAATCTGTATTATTCTCGGAAGGCGAGGGAGAATGTTTCACTGGAGAACAACTTAACAGATAAGATTATGTGCTATTTGCTTGTACAGAGTGTCCCATTTAAATTCAACCCAGTAGCAATCAGAACAACGAAATTATGAGCCCTTCGTGAGGCATTTACCAGTGCGTATCCTGTCAACGAAGTACCGAGGAAGACACAATAAACAGATTGGTAACAAAATTTCAGCGGATGTTCGTCTTCGAGAAGGTGATTGACTTTCCAGCATCTGCTCTAAAGCAATTCTGCAAGTTATTCTTAACAAATAACTTCAAAACAAATAATTTGTATCGTCGTTTTGATGTCACTAAAGCTCTCGACAAGGACGTCAATATTTTAATTACAATTTTTTAAAATAATTTAGCCTGCGTATTTGATTTTTGTTTTTGTCTCAATTTTGCTTCAAGACAATCTAGAATTTTCAGTTTAGGCATCTAGTTCATAAACGTGATACTGGTTGGGAAACCTGAGGGGAAGAGATCGCTGGGGAGACCTAGACGTAGATGGGAGGATAATCTCAGGCGGGATCTATGGGAGATAGGAGTTGAAGGAGACTGGATTTTGTTGGCCCAGGACAGAGTCCGGTGGAGGGCTTTGGTTAATGCGGTGATGAACCTTGGGATTTCGTAAGCCATCTGGTTGGTTGGGTCCACTATTTGGGAAGCCTGAGGGGAAGAGATTGCTGGGGAGACCTAGACGTAGATGGGAGGATGTCAGGCGGGATCTATGGGAGATAGGAGTTGAAGGAGACCGAATTTTTTTGGCTCAGGACAGGGTCCGGTGGAGGGCTTTGGTTAATTCGGTGATGAACCTTCGGGTTCGGTAAGCCATCTAGTTAGTTAGTTAGTTAGTTAGTTAGTTAGTTAGTTAGTTCATAAACGTGATCCTCCTTAATGTGACATGGCATGAAGTATGTTTCGGAAGAACTGACACGATGAAACAGTCGACTTTAGCTTTACGTTGGAGTATTTCACTTACGTTTATTGACGTACAGTAATACTTCCTGTTTTTAATATCAATCTACTCCTCAGTGGGTTAGGGCTGTATTTTCCAATCCACTCATTTGTCCTCGTTTGTGTTGAAAGGAGCGTTTGTCTGGAAAATACTGATTTGTCTCATAAATTTCGTTTTATTCGTACGGTAAAGTGCGAAGTGTACTTCATCTTCTGTACCAGAGAACATTTCGGCTTAGCAAACACATTCTGTTTCACATAAATTACTGTACAAAATTGCCCACTAGGTAATGTTGTAAGATACAAAGGACAGGTCTTTGGAAGCAGAGAACACCGCCTGTCTCTAACTACACAGAAGTCGGGGAATGCCTGATCTGTAATAATTCTCTTTAGTGCAAGGAACAAAAGGAAATCTGTTAGTAAAGAGAGACTAGTCACATCATTTGTGCTGCGTGTTGGAATGCTGCATGGTCAGTATTAAAACCGGATATTGTGAGATAAAATATAATTGTAGTAGCCGATATTATACACCGTTCACCGCCTGTGAGATAAGAACTATTTTGTCATGTGCATTTAAGAACTCTTTCCAGTAGTCAAGGTTAAGGAAGACGTGGGAAAGTGATTAAATTTTTTTATATATAATGATATTAAGGTAAATTTTAACCCCCAATGATACTGCTCTGGAAATAATTCAAACTCCACGGAGCAGAGTCCTTATGAAACTCGTTGTGGCTCAGTAGGTCCAATCTGTACCATTTATTGGACCCCGAAATTCCATCACCCTGCTCACATGAGCCCGTCACTACATCCTATACTAAGCAACATGAGTCCGAACCTGCACCCTACCTTTTAGATTTCTCCTCTTATCTACACCAAGAAGTCCTTTCAATTCACTTCAGGTTTTCCTACTAACCTGTGTACATTTTTCACATCTATGACATGCGTCAGTGCTAAATGTCCCACCCATCTCGTCCTTGGCGTAGTCGCCCTAATAATTACACAAAATTATAAGTAAATTAGGGATATGATATTTTTCGCAAATCCAATTATGCCAACGTTATGAATTTTGGGCGCAAGGAGGGAAATGGAACAAATGTATAAAGAGTGTTGGTAGAATAAATAATTTAGTTTAATTACGTGTAATGACGGATATTCATGAAGAAACAAAGTAACATCGACTATTGTTAGCAGGTTTTAAGTGATATTCTGCTGTTTCTTGTCGTACGTGCAGGGTCGGAGGACATTACAAGCCGTAACTTGTTCGGATGTTCCTGAGGCTCCTGTTTGGCTTTTCCAGCGGTTGAAAATACTGAAATGTAAAGTTCTGTCTTTACTGACAGATTAATCTGCGAAATGACATCGTATTTTAGCCTGTCCATCTGTCGGCAGACAGACATGTAGGAAGAGCTGAAGAGCTGTACTCTACTGTCCAGTGTATACCTGCTGTAAAGCAGTCTTTTCAAACCATAAACATCCTCCCCCACAACTCACACCTCCAGCCACCTGGTATTACACCAATTCGGGATTTGTGCACAGGCAAGCGTCTTTAAACCCACACTCACCTTGTTTCAAGTCATAATCCATCTAGTGAGAAATAAGTTCTTTTGTGACAGGTTAAGTTTTCTATGGTCTTGGCGACGGCTGCTATAGTGTGTACTTCAAGTAGTGTATATGAACAATACCAAAATTCCTTTCACTACATCTCCATTCATCTGTTAATCATTTTTCCCTACAACCCGACCGTTCATCTATCCATTTGTCAAATTCTCATTCCGTTTTTCTTCTGTTTCTCATTAATTTCCTTTTATTTTCCATTTTATTTTATTTGTAATTGTTACCCACGTATCGTGCGTACATTTACCGAGCATAGCCCGTTTTATAATAAGTGCTCATATAAAATAGTCTACATAATGCCATTTCGTTGTACGAGGTGCGATCGGAAAGTTTCAAGACTGCGCGTATAAAAACCCGTACGCTTATCTCAGGTATTAAATTCATCCATCACCCTCGAAGTAGTTCCCCTGGGAGTGAACACAACTACTTCGAGGGTAATGGATGAATTTAATACCTGAGATAAGTGTACGGGTTTTTATAGGCGCAGTCTGGAAACTTTCCGATCGCAGCTCGTATATATATATATATATATATATATATGATCAGTTGTCTTTGTATTTCTTTCCTACAGTCATATTGGTATACGAGGTGCGATCGGAAAGTTCCCAGACTGCACGTATAAAAACCCGTACACTTATCTCAGGTATTAAATTCATCCATCACCCTCGAAGTAGTTCCCCTGGGAGTGAACACAACTACTAACTACTTCGAAGGTGATGGATGAATTTAATACCTGAGATAAGTGTACGGGTTTTTATACGCGCAGTCTTGAAACTTTCCGATCGCACCTCGTATTTACAGCCATAGAATGGGACACGGTCTCTTTCCGCACTCTGCCAACAACCTCAAGGTGTGAGGTCCTTTATGAATCCGATATCCCCGCCTGGTCCTTCCGGCACATTTCCTCCAACATTCAAAGAAGAGGGAACAAAGATCTGTTCTGAACTTCTGTCCACAAAAGGGAGATTCATAAAAATAGGCAACTCCTCGTATACTGAAGGAATTTCCATTGCAGGAGACGTCGTTTTGGAAACTGCTCGTATCACGAGTTATTAAACGTACTTACATCATCTGAAGCAAACTGTTTTCTGGACATTATCCATCGTCCAAGATAAAATAAAATGAAATCAATAACCACTACGTTTCGGTGATGGGGATTAGCTCTATCGATTAGGCCAAACAGAATAGGTTTTACCCAAAGACGGAGATAGACTCCCATCTCCGAAACGTCGTGGTTTTATTTATTTTATTTAATCTTGGACGATGGATAATGTCCAGAAAAGAGTTCGCTTCAACAACGCACCATAGTCACAAATTTTCAGTACTGAGATTCATCATCTGTTGATTTTCTGTACCTTCCAGTCAGATACGTGATGCAAGTTGATGATGACTTGAGAGTACGTGGGAGAAGTTATATTCAGCCTGATTATTGATACTTTCACATTTTCTATCGCTGATTTCATCTGATTTCAACGTCAGCAGTTTCGAACTAATTTTACCTAATTACCAGACATTAGTAATAGTAACTTTATAGAACGTGTTTGCGATCAACTGGCATATATTACAGAGTGCATTATCGTTATGACTGTACTCTGGAGAGAGATGTGTGTACCGTTGAAAAGAAGCTCAAGGATCTTCAGAAAAGATACAGATAAAGTTGTCCCTGTGTTTAATTATGCACCACACCATGAAGTCGCGAGGAAGTGTCCCTTAAAACATTCTTAAGCCTCCACACTAGATGGAGAAAAGTGGTCATATTCACTTTTAGGTCGAATTGTCCAAAAATTAGTCTGTGACCTATTTTTATCTGATTCATCTGGCGAAAGTATTTCAGGGTAGGCAAATGGTCTTTCTCGAGGGCCGCGGATCGGACTGCCTAAGTCAACAAAAGTTCTGTAGTTTAGAAAAGCAGCTACCTATTACGTATTATTCACACTGGCTGAAATAATTTGTAAACTTGATATCTTTACATTCTTATGAAAGTGTCTTCAGCAGTTCATATTCGACTCTGTGTATAATTATAAATTCACCGTGCCGGAACTCACTAATAATTTATCAAATTATGTAAGTGAACAACAACTGACATTTTGAACCCCAGGTGACCCTGATACTTGTAACGTCTGAGAACTTCCGCAATGGGGGAAATAATGACTCAAATGTAACAATTCCAAGGTCACGTGTCCAGCAGGGTCGGTAGTGACTAAGTATTCACCAGCTATATGTTTACTCCGTCCCACGCGCTGACCATTTAGAACAGTTGGCAACACCGTAGAGTTCCACCAATCACAGAACAACATAAATAATTAAATCAGTAAAAAAGAAAGAGAATTTAATGTGAAAGTAAAAGAAAGATTGCGGATGGCAATTGTCTACAGAGAGACGTAATAAGAAAGCAATTTAATCGTAAAAGGTTTCGTATTTCGTATTCAGATTTCAATTTAGAATACGAAAGTTATGTTTCAATGTTGACCTCGTCTTTCGTGATATAATCTTCAAAAATAACAAATATGTCTTCTGTGTCGCCTTTCTTTCCGTAATATTATCTGGTCTGGTTCATTTTACCTGTTGTTTATAAGCGATTCATATTTCGTCGTTAAACTATGACATGGGTACAATGCATGAATCCACATAACCCGCTATCAAATGGATCCATGAAACGTGTTACCAAATTTCGCCACGGCGGTAAGTGATACAAACGACGACGTGGATGTCACATCTTTTAGCTTCTGGATTAATTTAATTATAATTTCAAGAATAATGAAGTATTTACTGCAGTGCACCAACTTATAAGTTCATTATTAACATGGGGGAAACTTTTCGATCGTCTGAGGGAAATTATGTGATTATTATTATTATCGTTGTCATCATATTTATAACCCTCTGAGTGAGATCAAAGTTGTGTCAATATATTCCTTACCTTCTTTAGTTGTCTCTCTCTAAAAGTTAGCTGTATCGAGTCAATATCCTAATATTCCTCATGTTCTGTTTATCTTATCTCTTTGTCGTAAATAGTTTAGTTCAGGTTTTCACCGCAGTGCAGCGCATGAAAACAAGCGACTAGGCACTTCCTGTGCGTTGAGGGACGTACACAGACAAACGGGTTTCCAATAGCCGTGTCGTATGAAAGCAACAAAGACTCGTTTCTCACAGAGTTTCACTTGATACTTTGGTTGTGACAAAGTACAGGCGAACTTAAGACAAAGGAAGTGACAAGTCTCCGTGCTTACGTACGTAATTTGAGGTTGAAAACTAAAACTGCAGGAACCTCTGATGCGTTCCGGAGACGGAAAACACTTCGTTATTAATGTCAGCGGCCCTTGATTCGATCTAGAGTAGTGTTTAACGACGAAGTATCTCAGTAGAGAGGAAGGTATTTGTTGCGGGGTTAATTTTCTCAGCGGCTTTGACAAGAGATTCATCAAGAAATCGCGAAGTTGCACAACGTACTGTCCACAGATGACGTGAAAGTCCCTGCGAGGGGAAGTCGTTTCTGGTCGGTGCGGGGGGAATGTTTACTGCCTGGTGGACTAGAGGGCTGCTATTGGTGGGAAGTGTGATACGTCAGAGTTTAAGGCTACTACACAGACTGAAAACATCAAGCAGTTGAGAGTAGCTTGTAGTGAGCGCACTTCTAATGTGTTCTGCGGGTGTTGCGATAATATTCTATATTAAATCACTGTGCCTCTGTGAGGTAATCTTAAAGCTGTAGCCATTAGAACACGTGAAAGCCTGTCGTCTGTTGTTCGTTCAGTGGTTGTGGAACAAATGTTTTTAGGATGGGTCGTCACTCACCGCGAAATCTTGCGCATGCGCGTATATCGAATTCGTAGCAGTGATTTTCTCCTGGTCTGTGGACTATAGTAACAGTAACAAGTATTGTAGGAGCCTTTTACTGACCTTTGTATTAAGGTGAGCGTGCTTTGCAAATTTCTACTAATTACTGACCGGTAACCGAAATGTATAATTTCGTTTTGATCTAGAATTCCACTGATGTCAAAAGGGTTATGATGTGGGGGAATAACATTTTGCTGGATTCTAGGATGTTATACTGTTATTGGAATTGGCTGGAATTGGCAGCCATGACTGAATCCATTGGCGGACGTTTAAAGGTGTTAAACATTCGGTTTATACTGCCAGAGAGTTATTATGTCTCAAGTCTGAGATGTCTGAAGTTGGGGCGTTACAATTTGCAAAAAATTGTATTTTAGACTTTGTTTACCCTCCATATTTAAATAATATTAAAATTTGCCAACAGAACTTAGAAATCTCTCCCATTTGGGTTTCACTGATTCGTGAAGTGCATTGTAAAATCCTAGATTCCTGGACAAAGTTCTTTGTCTTGGATTGGTACCGGCCTCATCTAATTTTATGGATTTTATGGAGTCTTCACGATCTGTCATTCCATCCCTCTCTTACAATGTCGCCGTTGATTTCTTCTGTACTATGCCAACCCAGCAAATTTTCATTTTGTCACTGATAAACGCAATTTATGACTTGGGAGTATCTCACAGACGGGGTAGGTGTCTAACTACACATATCCACGAGTTCTCTTTCCACTGATGGTTGTCGTTGGCCGCTGCTTCTGATGCGGGGACTTCGAAGTCGCAACCAGAGAGCTCAACAACTACGTGTTCCATCCTTCCCCTTTTTACCTAAAGACAGAAGAAGTTCCGAAACGTCGTAATTTTATTGAAATATAGACGATAGACGGAATTCAAATCCCCTCCTTAACATTAATGTAAATGAAAAAATAATTTTCTGATTTTCTTACTTTTCACTAATTGTTACTGTGATCTAGTCTTTACTCTTTTCCTATTATTTATTTATTATTTAGTGTTCTGTCTGACGACAGGTCCATATGAACAGGATCCTTCCATCCTTTTCTCGGACTGGGACCTGTTCATATACGTTCTTGGCAGATGATCCAGAAGTGGTTTGCCATTGCCTTCTTCTGTGTGTGAATGGAGTAATTGTTGGGATGCCACGGAGGAAAACTCCGTGTTGCCTAGACCACGGCCTTGCCCAACACAAGTTATAAATTCGGGCACCGCCGGGAATCGAACCCGAGACCCAGGATTACAAGGCCAGCGTTCTAACCGCTAGACCACCTCATCTTATTATTATTTAGTGTTCTGTCTGAGGACAGGTCCATATGAACAGGATCCTTCCATCCTTTTCTCGGACTGGGACCTGTTCATATACGTTCTTGGCAGATGATCCAGAAGTGGTTTGTCATTGCCTTCTTCTGTGTGTGAATGGAGTAATTGTTGGGATGCCACGGAGAAACCGGGTAAGCCCCCGGAGGAAAACTCCGTGTTGCCTAGACCACGGCCTTGCCCAACACAAGTTATAAATTCGGGCACCGCCGGGAATCGAACCCGAGACCCCAGGATTACAAGGCCAGCTCTTTTCCTATACTCTCAGGATTATCCTAAAAACGCAGTAGCGTTGAAACACTTTAAAATATAACGTGGAGAGTAGACGAGAGGATAGGAGAGAGATATTAGAAAACATTGCTCTTAGAAGGAACGTAGGGCGACGGTAATATAAAATTGCCACCACAGTGCCACTTACATTATTAATAATCCGATTACATCGGAATGGAATTAATGAAAGTCAGGTTTCTGGAATCCTCTCTATTCTGTAGCGCTGTGATATGCTGATATGATGAGATGGAGAAGTCAAATTTCGAAGCAGGGTGCTTTGAGGGGCGTGTTTAAATAGGTACAGAAGTAATTAAACATACCTTCTTCGGAATGCTTCAGATTCTGTCTACGTGAGTATGTTTCGAAACGTGAGACACACCACTGAAACGTTAGCGAAAGTACCAGATCTTATCTCAGGGTTTTCTTAAAATAAACACATAGGAATTAATACAACTGATTATTTATATTGACAATCTTTTGAGTCTCTTATACCACCGTTGGCTACAAAGTAAGCAACCTCGTAGGAATTTGAAATCTTTTTCTTCATTTCTTATAATAATCTTCTGCAGACTAATATATATATATATATATATATATATATATATATATACATATATATGGTATTTCTACCGGGGATCAAGAATAATTAGATTATTTGCCCTCTGCACTCTTGAGCATAAAACATAAAAATATTATGGGAAATTTCTATACGCCGATGATCAGATTTTAATATCAAACACAGAGGACGAGTTAGGAAATTTCTCAAAGATTTTAACAGACCTAGCGGAATTATATAACATGAAGACAAGGGTTTTTTCTTTTCGAGTTAAAAATATAAGAAAAGTGAAAACTGTTATAGATAATGAAATCTTTGAACAAGTTAAAACATTTAAATACCTACGAAATTTGATAGCAGATAGAAGACAAGAAGAAATGAAGACCCCCCATTGACAAATTATAACAGAATAAATGAAACAATAAAGAGAGATATCGGAAGACAAATGAGGAAAGATATCTTACTGAGATTCTACAATATAGTTGGTAAACCTGCTCTACTCCATGGAAGTGAATGCTGGGTAATAGGTACAGCAGATGAAAGAAGCTGCAAAGATGAGATTCCTGCGACCATTAGTCGGAGTAACAAGAAACCACATTCGGAATGATGATATTTGGCAAGAGCTGAAAGTATAAAATGTAAGTATATAAATAAAAAATGTCCTACAAAATGAAAAGAACATCTAGAAAGAATGCCCCAGGAACGCCTCTCGAAAGACGATATGAAATACAAACCAAAGGGAAGATGAAGCCTTGGAAGACCTAAAAAGAGGTGGAAGGATCAATAGTCTTTGCTTCACAACGGAGAAATTAGTACACAAACCTTGGAAAGGTAGAAGGAGAATTTCCACACTCAGAATTCCTTCGCATGTTCCAGAGTGTCCGTCCCTGAAGATCATTACGTAGCAGTGTTTACCACAGACGTCATCTAGAGGCATTTGAAATCATCTTGACAAGCGTTCAACATCACCTGGACGTCTGGGATCACCTTTGCCTTCACGTTCCACATTACTATTATTATTAACTTCATGGAGCTTGGCTAATACAGAAATGACCCGCCTTTTATGGAAACAAAAGGATCATTGCCTTGTACATAACATCCCTCTGTCGGTCTATACTCGAGTCAGTTAACCCAGTCTATAATCTGCGAAAACCTGTTCCTCTGACATCCATTTTAATATTATCCTCACATCTGTTATTACTCTAAACCAATTACAGAATATTTATCTTTTTAAAAAAGAACGATTTTAAGATCTAGTCTAGATCTACACTACTTCCCTGCAGAACACCTCATGCTGACGTAATCCTAGTTATTTTCTATTGTAATTTAATGTTATTTTATTTGTTTCGTATTTATATTTAATTCGATGTTTATCCGCAATAGACATTTGATATTGACAAATACTTTAATCAACGAACTTAAAGGAATTAATACAATACTCGTCAGATATAGACTCTAGGCCATTGTTTTTCTTTACACACCCAAGGTAACTTATTTTAATTCAAATAGCACCGAGTTTTAAACGATGATGGAAAGGAATGCAGAGTTATGACGGTAAATATGGACATAACACGGCCATAACATTCTATTATTTGCTCAAATTTGGCATCGTGGTAAACAAAGGACTTCATACGTACACTGATTTTAAAGGCCTATGTGTAGATTATTATTCAGACAGAGGAAGCCTTAATTGGCTACGTGTCCCAAAGTCATCCACTGGATGAATTTGTAAAAGACCATAGTAAATGTCAGGAAATGGAGAGAGAACTCATCAGCGGTACATCGCACATATGACGTCATAATTAGTCAGTTTAAGCAAAGTGTGATCGGATTGTGTAGATGTTTGCTGTACACGAGTAGTTGAATTGTGTACGAACTGAATATGACATCAGTGTTACTTATTAGGTCATGGATTTGATGGTAATAAGTGACTTGTTTGTACCTGCGTGTGGTAGAGTGGTCTATCGATGCCTCGACAAGACGGGCCTAGTTAGTCATGACTGAACTTGTGCCTAAAAAAGTGTTCCCGACCAACGTACCTCAAAATCTTGACAATAAATTCTATTTGTGCATGTGATTTAACAATATTCCTCAGAAAACACGCGACTAGTTTACCAAGAGAACCACCTCTGTCAGAAGCAAGTCTGCTTTGACTGAAGGGACATGACAAATTGAGAATGTATTTGAATATAGGAACTGAGGCTCTCAAGGTAGCAAATTTGAATACGGCTGTCTTGTGGGATGTAGCATCGTGTAGTCTGGTAGAAGTTTACCAATGTTTCAAGGTTCCTTATTGTCTCCGTCATCAGGGCGATGATACGACCTGACTACACGGTACACAGATGACAGCCACTGCTAAAAGCATCCAACTTAAAAAATACTTACGTGGTTCGAATTTTATTGATGTTCAGATTTTCTTAAATCATTCGGAAAAAACAGTGGATTATTGTCGCCTTGGTAACGATATCAACGTTTCGGAGGAACAGTTTGCCTCCATCGTCAGGATAGGTTTATCAATGTTCCTTCAAAACGCTGGTAGGTACTTGTAAGATATAAGAAGTGTCACAAACCAGATCACAGTCTATATTTTTTCCTCTGTGGAAACATTTGTGCTCATAAGAACGATGCTGTTAAATGAGCACTTATATGACAAGAAACATCGTGATTTAGAAAGGTCACCTAGTATTGTCAGAATAATGTATCTAGGATAAATATAAATTGGCATGCATCAAGAATTTTGGTAGAATGTTAAAATCGACTCTCGCTTTGTCTCAGCTGTTTTATGTAATCCTATGTGATTTGTAGGCTTATATAAACTGCTGTATTAAATCAGTACTAGGGAATAAATGCAAACAGAGGGAGCTATTAAAGCTGCAGCTGGCTTAAATATCTTGTTGTTTTACTTTATAAGAATTTACGACCAATCACACTGAATCCCGGTTGTACAAGATCACTTTCGGGATCATCTTTACAGAAAAATAACCTTTTTCTAAAAGAGCAGTCTTAATGCAGATCTAACTTCAAAACAGCGCATACAAATTACCGCGCTAGAACATGGCGAATGACTGCAGAGGTACAAGGATACTAAATATTATATGAGTTGTAAAAAAATCAAGACGTGACGAACATAACTTGAGAAGGAAGACGTTTGTCTTCTGGGATGTTGCACCGCGTGTAGATACTGACTGAAGTTTCAGAGGAACTTTCTGCCATCATCATCAGCGTTAAATAATCACCCTAATAAGGTAGTTAATAAGATCCTCTGAAACTTCGATCAATTTCTATCAGTTTACACGGCGCGACAACTCTGAAGACAGCCATCTTCATATTCGTCACCGTGAGAATCTGAATTCTTAAGGCCGGCCATTCACGATCGCTCCATTCGTCCAAATGGCGCGGTGTCGCTCCAAAATTGTACCGTGAATGCGGAAACTGAAGTCCATTGGCGTGGCGTAGTGGGCTCGTTTGGATATTCTGTCGAGCCATAATCCATCCGATCGCTCCATCGTATCGTGAATGGGGGAATCGGCGATCGAGCCACTCCAAATCGGTTCGTGAGTGGCGGAAACGTGGTCCATTCTCATGCCAGTCTGCCACGAGCCTTCGTCCAGTGAAGTCCAAACTTGTATAATGTCGGGTCGTGAGTTTGTTATTGAGGTGATTGAGAAATATAGAGAGTTGCCATGTTTGTGGCAGATAAGTAATGAAGACTATCATGATAGAGCTAAAAGAAGCTTAGCAATGGAAGAATTGGTGGTTTTATTTAAAACCAAAGATCCTACCGCCAACAAAGAAAATTCCCTTAGAAGTTGCTTCAGAAAGGAGCATAAGGACTTAAATTGCTTCTATTTAAGAGCCATTGCTTTGACCACTTTCGTTTTGGTTTCCTCCTTTTAATATACAGGCATACTGCCGTAGCTAGTAACAATTCTTCGTCCATCGCAAACACCACACACTTCACAGAGTGACAACAAACCGCGACTGGCGTGACGCGACCGCGAATGTAGTACCTGTTTGGACGACATCCGTTTGGACGTCATCCATTCGGATGCCATCCATCTGGAGCGATCGTGAATGGCGGCCTTTACGTAAGTTGAGGGTGCTGAATAGTTGTTGAGCAAAGTGTTTGGACCAATGACGGATGAAATATTAGGAACGGTTGGTACAATTGCGTAATGACAACTTCGTCAATTGCACTCATCGCCAAATAAAATTAGGTTTATGAAATGAAGGAGCACACGGCAGGTTTACATGTGCAGATGTACGACACTTTAGTCGGAAAACATTTTATGAAAGAGACCACTTGGGTGACGGAAGATTAGATGAGTAGTTAGTGAGCCTATTAAAAGTCACTTTAGGAAACTTGATGTGAGTGTGAACTTAATTCAATTGGCTCGAAGGAGGATACAATGGCGGGTTTATGTTAACATGATAATGATATTTTGGTTTCCACAAAATGTCTGGAATCTTTTGAAAAATTAAATGACTGTGAGATTCTTAAAAAAGGATTGTAGTACACGAAAGTAATGAAATTGTAGGCATGAATAGAAGAATCTGTAGATCTGGAGATGACTGACCAAGGCAAATAATAAGCTGTAAGAGATTTTTAAGCAGCGTGATGTGCCATTAGGTTCACTGAAATTGTATTTGTCCGACAAGATTTGAACGGAAGAGTGACGAGATTATGAGATGACTCCATCTCAGAAATATGTTCACATGCGATCGATAAAATCTGTCGGCACCGAGTACGTAAGAATGAATACAATCAGACAGCGAAAGTAAGCAAAATGCACGGTGTGTTCGTTCGAGTAATGAAGTTGCTATTCTGATCGCCATACAATTCTGACACAAGAAGATATAAACATAAAAGATTCAGTTTTCACTTGTGGAATGTGTCGACTTGGATAAGTCGTGAGTTTCTCTCGGTAACAGTGCTCAAAAAGGAAGTGAGAGCTCTTTTATTATCGTCGAACTGAGTTACTTTGTAGAATTCCTTCGTGGCAACGACTGTAACTTCGACCTTCTTCCAAGTGTCGTATCACCGTTGCTACGTTAAACATTGTTTTTAAACGAAAAATTTCTTAAATATAAAATTGTGCATATAAACAAAACTGTCTACACTTTAAAAAACACTTCTTGCTAAACGCGTTTTGACCTCATAAGGTATCATCAGTGGCAAAAAACATATTAATTTATTCCATTAATCTATCTATTAAAATCATATAATTCACAAATCAACACTTTGCATAAAAACAGTCATATTTTATAAAACCACACTGAACGTTTATATTGCGTAAAAGTTGGTGTATTATTTTGGAAAAGCGTTTGGCACAAAGTGGTTTTTAAAGTGTAAAACAGTTTTGTCTGTAAGCACAATTTTATATTTAAGATATTCAACGCTGTATGGTATGCAACGTTGTAAGAGAAATTTCTAGGTTAAAACATAATATCACTTACTAGAACCTATGTTGGGGCAGTGCCATTTTAGTGGAGGAACATCGTTGGGAAATATGGACTTCTGCAAGATCGAGTTGGAAACGAGTGACACACATTAGGATCGAAGGGTGGACAGAACTGACTTTGGATCCTTTGCAATGGGGGGACTTTGTCATTAGCGGACTTGAACCTTCGTGTTTGCTAACACAGTGATATTTAATTTAGATCGTTTAAGAATAATACATCATTTGCTCAGGATGTGGGAGCTTTAAATGAAAGTTATGGGAAGAATTAACTGTAGGTGGCGGCTGTAGCCTTCTTTAACGAGCTCTTCCGCCATTAGGACATCGAACGGAATGGTCTTTCAACTTTAACAAACATCTTTTTCAAGATTCTTCTAATGTGAGCTTGCATATGTTATTATTTTTAATTAAGCCTATTTAGGCCTACGCTTTGTTTGCATAACGACGCTTTCGATAAATGAGATTAGGCATTTTTGCAAGAAACCTTTGTTAAGAATGTTGGACTCCGGTACGACATTCAAACGCGTATCTCCCAGAATGAATAAATATTATGTCCTAATTTAATTGTATAGAAGTAAATAAAACAATTTGTAAGCATGCATGCTTCCCGCGTGCATAACCTTGTTTTACAACTTACTTTCACTTTTTGATTAAATTTCTCTAAAACGTAACCAAAAATAATTCTATTTCAGAACATGAAATTTATACTTTACTAACCAACTAGATGGTTTACGGAACACAAAGGTTCATCACCGAATTAACCAAAGCCCTCCACCGGACCCTGTCCTGGGCCAACAAAATCCAGTCTCCTTCAACTCCTATCTCCCATAGATCCCGCCTGAGATTATCCTCCCATCTACGTCTAGGTCTCCCCAGAGGTCTCTTCCCCTCAGGCTTCCCAAATAGTGGACCCAACCAACCAGATGGCTTACCGATCCCGAAGGTTCATCACCGAATTAACCAAAGCCCTCCACCGGACCCTGTCCTGGGCCAACAAAATCCAGTCTCCTTCAACTCCTATCTCCCATAGATCCCGCCTGAGATTATCCTCCCATCTACGTCTAGGTCTCCCCAGAGGTCTCTTCCCCTCAGGCTTCTCAAATAGTGGACCCAACCAACCAGATGGCCTACGGAGCCCGAAGGTTCATCACCGAATTAACCAAAGCCCTCCACCGGACCCTGTCCTGGGCCAACAAAATCCAGTCTCCTTCAACTCCTATCTCCCATAGATCCCGCCTGAGATTATCCTCCCATCTACGTCTAGGTCTCCCCGGAGGTCTCTTCCCCTCAGGCTTCCCAAATAGTGGACCCAACCAACCAGATGGCTTAGCGAACACAAAGGTTCATCACCGAATTAATCAAAGCCCTCCACCGGACCCTGTCCTGGGCCAACAAAATCCAGTCTCCTTCAACTCCTATCTCCCATAGATCCCGCCTGACATTATCCTCCCATCTACGTCTAGGTCTCCCCGGAGGTCTCTTCCCCTCAGGCTTCCCAAATAGTGGACCCAACCAACCAGATGGCTTAGCGAACACAAAGGTTCATCACCAAATTAATCAAAGCCCTCCACCGGACCCTGTCCTGGGCCAACAAAATCCAGTCTCCTTCAACTCCTATCTCCCATAGATCCCGCCTGACATTATCCTCCCATCTACGTCTAGGTCTCCCCGGAGGTCTCTTCCCCTCAGGCTTCCCAAATAGTGGACCCAACCAACCAGATGGCTTAGCGAACACAAAGGTTCATCACCGAATTAATCAAAGCCCTCCACCGGACCCTGTCCTGGGCCAACAAAATCCAGTCTCCTTCAACTCCTATCTCCCATAGATCCCGCCTGACATTATCCTCCCATCTACGTCTAGGTCTCCCCGGAGGTCTCTTCCCCTCAGGCTTCCCAAATAGTGGACCCAACCAACCAGATGGCTTAGCGAACACAAAGGTTCATCACCAAATTAATCAAAGCCCTCCACCGGACCCTTTCCTGGGCCAACAAAATCCAGTCTCCTTCAACTCCTATCTCCCATAGATCCCGCCTGACATTATCCTCCCATCTACGTCTAGGTCTCCCCTAGGTCTCTTCCCTTCAGGCTTTCCAACCAATACCCGGTGCACACCTCTTACGGCAGGAGCTACTAGGATCCACAGTTATTATGATTTCCATGGCGTGTCAATGTACTGACTTACACTAAAGTATCAGAAACCGAAATTTAAAAATCATTAATAGAACATCTTTCCATCTCCTGTCCCCCATCCGTCTCCTTCAGCACGTTTAAAACGACTGTTTTCCAAGAAATTACCCTACGAAAATTTATTATAGTTCATTATCTCAATCCTCAATATCCGACAGACAGAATTAACTTGTTTGAAAAAGACAGGAAGACCAAAATATTTGTTACCTTCGGAGAGCCATATATGAATTTAAGAAGAGCTACCAACCTGAACGAACTTTATAAAAGATGAAAATGGTGACATAATATTTCACTATTGTGTTAAAACACTAAAACATTTCCTCCAATTTCATTGTACCGGCGGTACACTTCTAGGCAGACCGGAGTATTCTACACTAAATTCAGCACTTTCTAAGGCCCACAGACTTATTAATTATGTTTGAAATAGGGAGTAATTGTCAGAGGAAATTAAGAAATGTACTATTGTACTTATTTATAAGAAGGGTAGTAAAACCATTTACGATGATTGCCAAAGAATACAATTGATATTAAACTGCATCGACCAACAAATTTTTATCGATCGTTCTTATATCACAGCTGGTGTTTACATTTTGAATCTTTTTGTGATCTGCTGCAAGATGAATGCTATTAATGCCGGTGTGGAATTCGGGGAGAATATGTAACCATCAATATTTGTGACTTATTTCTGCGCAGAACGTAAATCAATCAAGAAAATTTTTACGTATAAATGTCGGGAGATTAATAAATCCATACTCCGCTCTCCCCGAATCAACTGGTGAATTTTTTGTTATATCATCAACCACTAAGTTACTCTTTATGTGATATTAGAAATTGCTTATGTACTTCAGTAACATTGACACCCAGTACTGAATTAATTAAAACCCTTCAGTATTTTACGTTCATTTCACATATCGCAGCTTTACACAACTGGACGAAGATGGACTTTATTTACTGGGTGAATTGAATGGATTTTCCATTCCAGTGATCTCTTTCCCGGCAGTTAGAACGCTGGCCTTGTAATCATGGGGTCCCGGGTTCAATTCCCGGTGGTGTTCAGATTTATAACTTGTGTTGGGCAAGGCCGTGGTCTAGGCAACACGGAGTTTTCCTCCGTGGCATCCCAACAATTACTCCATTCACACACAGAAGAAGGCAATGGCAAACCACTTCTGGATCATCTGCCAAGAACGTATATGAACAGGTCCCAGTCCGAGAAAAGGATGGAAGGATCGTGTTCATATGGACCTGTCGTCAGACAGAACACTAAATAAATAATAATATAAATAACCAAATACATAACACTGTTGCTTTATGGGATCTACTTAATCTTCTCGGGCAGTCGACGTTTCATTGCTGTCATAGCAGGAATATTTTTTCTTAAATTATACTCATTTTATTACGAATTATAATAATATAAAATGTATTGATAAACACATAATGAGGAGGTTGTGTTTGTCCGTTTCATTTTCATGTTTCACCTACAAAACTACTCAACGAAAATCGATTAAATTTGGCGTTGGCGCAAGTTGAAACTTACCGGAGGAATTTACGTGAAACTTGTATAGATCTCTCTAAAACGGGCAATATTCTTAAGAATAGTCACATTAAATACAATAATGAACACTTTAGGCTAGCCTATTAGAAATATTTTTTTTTAATGAAGTGAATGTTTCCTGTATGCAACGGAAAAATGCAGTGTCTTTTGTAACTTAGCAACAATTGATTTTATCTGCAATTGTTTCCCTATTTATCATTCATATTCATTGTTTCCATATCATTTTGTGTCATAAATAACCTCAGTTTGACCAGAATCGTTAAACAAATTTCGTAGATTCATTACTGAATTAACGACAGCCTATGTTGATCTATTCCGTTCGATTAATTCCTGGTTTGTTTAAATGATCTTTTAATTACTGGAGTGCAACGAAGGGGTTATTCGGCTCTAGAACCAATTTAATCTTATATATCCATCGCTGACTAGGTCTCCAAGGCGACCTTTTCCCTCGTTGCAAATTGATTAATCAGGGAAACAGAAAGGAATAAACGAATATAGAAATTGTTAGACAAGTTTAACTCGGGACGTCACTAAGCGTCTGACGGTGAGAAATCTGGCAATGTGGGGCAGATAACTCCAAACGTGTGGCTTGAAGGATCTTCGTGCCCGAGTTTTGTGTTACTTAAAGCATCAGCCTAGAAGCAAAATAGTTCACCAGTACAACAAAAGCAAATTAATTATATCAGAAAATGAGACTAGTTTTCACGATGTCCTCTAAAAGGAAAACCAGACGTTTAATGTAAAAAGAAATTCTATCAACGAGGATGTTTTAAAAGAAAATCTCTTACACTGAACTGGCAACATCGTTGCGACTAAGGTTCATGTTTGTGGCCGCTAGGTGGACTAGTGGTCGGACAGAGAAATGAAGAACGCAAACGCGTTTAGGACAGACGAGGAGCGGGGAGGATGTGTGGTCAGAGGAAAGCCAACTGAGCGAGAGACGGAAACGCTGCCAGCAGTGGGCTGGTAGTTGCGTTTGAGGTTAGAACGAGCGTTGTGTTTTGTGTTATTTGAATTAGCATCTACAACCATCTATTGTCAGTGGATACGTAATCAAATCACAGGAAGTTATTAACTGGTGATAACAGAAAAGTGTTGTGGCTGGAAAAGCAGATGTGAACGTGTGCCATTTTGTGAATTATTTGTGCCCACATTTCATAAGAAGTTCTGATTCAGTACGCGCCATTACTCATGATGTAGCAGTTTATAATTCATTTTGTTTCACATTGATGTGTGGATAAATATATGGACTACAGTTGTTTGTGTTAGATTTGAAGTGTTGCTACCGTTTGTGTGTGTGTGTCGAGTACAGTTTTGAAGCTATCACAACGGTGGATATAACACCTGCCTCAAAGTGTAGCAGAGGAAAGAGATTTCAAGTTATGGAAAAGTAGGAGGAATGTAAGTAAACAAAACGCGTCATTAGTGACGTCATTTCTTATTTTGTTGGCACTGTTATGATCTCCATGAAACGTTATGTAGGCCAACGGCCAACTTTTTGTGTGTGGTCAGATGTATAATCGTCATGTTACAGCTGAATAAGTCTTCATGTCCATTGTTTTCTGAATTAGTCGTACAAGTTCCGACAGTAGAGCGAAGAGATTTGTAGGTTAGGTTTGGAACAGTGTTGTGGGTTTGTGACAAATAGAGCGAGTTTATTTATCTATAACTCTTGTATTATCATCGAAATTATAGTGTATACAGGACAATAAAGTAGTTGATGAAAGACTTTCATCAACTTCAGTTCAGTTATTACGCGTTTAGATTACTTCCTGAGGGATAGTTTCCGTTTCCTTCCAAATATTTTGTCACAGACAAGGAATTCAGTCGAATCAGCGTAGTCAGCCATATTCCACTTGAGTTCACGCCCGTGCATACTACATTTTTGCGTGATAGAATTAATAATGTGTGTAAAGTGTAGGCTAGATCTCTGTCGACGGAAGACATGAACAAGCTAGAAAATTACCTAACGTCTGTATCACGTTTTTCCGGTTCTGTTGCCGGGAAGTGGAGCACGGCTACTAAAGACACGACCGGAGTTCGATTCCGGGCAGACGCTGGAATTTTTTTTTGTATTGTGCTGCATAATCCGGCGAGAAATTCAATTACCCCTGCAGTTGAAACAAATTTAAGATAACACGAAAATTCCCAGGCGTTGTATAAAGCAGTCTAGTCTCTTTGAAGACTCTGCAACAAGTTTTCGGTTCCCTACGGCTTATCTCCAGACATGAACTTCGCCCAATTAAGACTGTCGGGGCGTGTTGACTCATTGCCCCCTGGAAAGAGAATGAGCTGACGAAAGCTCCATTTTGTTCACGTACCATGTTCGACGAAAATTTGTTACGATAAAAAGGCATTAGCTGATCTCGCCGACCGTGTGGTCAGCGACGTGGGTCATGGGATCGCGGGTTCGAATCCTGCTCAAGGAACTGGCCACACGGTCTAGGGCATGGCTTTTCGCTCCAGGAAACACGGCCAGTGCCTTCGGTATCTTATTATTTTTCGTTCAAGGCCCTAACCTTATCAGCATTGGTATTTTTCTCACTTCTGGATTATGTTTCTGATGTGCTTCGAAAAATAATTTTGGTACTTGTGGGTTATCGAGACACGTCGCTTTAAAAATAGGTTAGGTTAGGTTAGGTTAATGTGTGTGGATAAATGACAATACTTGAAAGTTATTATATTTTATTTCAATAAATGACAAATTATTATATATTGTTTGGATATGCACGAGATGTTAATAGGAGGCCAAATTTAATAACTGAACGAACTAAGAGATGAGAGCAACCGAGTACACGGGTATACGCATGCCAAGTTTTCCGTGACAATCCAACTCCAGATATATTTGACTTCCCCGTTCTGTGTCCCGTTAACCCACAAGTACCATAATTTTTAGCCAAGATAATTTCTTCTCTTTTAAATTGTGTAATGCTATAACATTCGTTTGTGTAAAATTTTGCAACCCCACCCACCGTCAGAGAGATCTTTTACGTTTTAACAAGTTTAATAAAATTATCGCGATTTAAAACGTAATTTTTTGAAACGTGGTCACTGTCATTTTACTTGGTTTGCTCTATATTTCAGATTATTTAGCGTCCACTGATAGGATAATTAGTGATTAATGCGTGGAGGGATATTTTAACCCCATGCAAGACCTTAGCCAGGTTATTTGAACCTGGGACTTCCCGACTACAAAACAGGAATGCAAACCACTGAACCGCGTCGTTAGACAGCTCAGTGTTTAGACTAGGCTTTACGTGTGAATTGCAGAATACGTAAGAGCGAGGAAGTGGTAATAAATTTTTTTATAATAATACGTGCAGGTCAAATGATGGACGGAGAATGAACGTTATAATTTAGAAGTCCGCAGTTTTGCATTTGTTACAGTGTTTTAATCATTGATGTGAGGGTTGGCTCTCCTTCATTTCCTTATTATTCAATCTATTCAACACATTACACGGTTTTTACTTCAATGTACCCGAGACAGACCTTGCCCCTGAGGTATATAATGTAGCAGCTATTTCCGAATTACATTTTGTTTTTAATACGTGTTACATGTATCATATAGTTTTATTGTGAGGGATGACTATATATTTTACGACAGCGTCTTTCGAATGACGTATGAATATCCTAAAATGGCAGTTTTTTGAAGTTTTCTGATGTCGTGTTCGCCCGGGATGTTGGCCAAATATTTTCTGAGTGACCTGAAGACAGTTACAGTTGCTCCTATAATTATCGGGATTACTTTTGCTTTCACTTTCCACAATCGCTGTATTTCGATGAGAAGGTCCTTGTACCGGGTCTACAATTTATGAGGCTGCGGTCATGCTTGCATTGCGTGGTCGGCCGGAGCTCTGTTGATGTGGGCGGGAGTCGTGCGCGTTCTTCCGGTGGGTGACCGGGCGAATCAGTTTCGGTGCCGCTAGTAACAGCGGACTACGAATATTTCTCGTCACTAATACATGTAATTACATTAATTGTTCTTACCTTAAATCACAAAAGATGTTCAAAGTGACTTCCTTGTTCTTGCAAGCAAGCTTCACATCTCTTTAACATGTTTCGAAATACTGGAAATTGCTCTTTTTATTATTTTATATTTTTCTGTCAGCTGGTCATATTTCTGAACTTAAGTTATGGTGGGAGTCTGCAAGGAGCTGTCATTTCTCACAATACCCTCTGTAGATTTTCTTGAAATCCTCATGTAATCTTCGGGGTTTGTTGCATTGGATAAGAATCTTGGTATTAACGTATTAAATAGGAACCTTTGTATCACAGACTTTTGACTGAGTGAACAGCTAAGAAAGAAACTGGTTAGAGGCTAAGAGTCACAGAAATAGTCTCACTTAACAACAAGATGAAGGTAGCTTGAAATAAAAGTAGGAATATTTCTGTGCTTAATTCTGTGTCCCCCCCCCCCACGGTTTCACATACAAAAACCATGCAAATAAATTCAGTCATCGGTGTTCCAAATAAATGACCTTGAAAACAGATTTTTCGCAATTTTAATTGCACAACCTTTGATGTAATTCTAATTGTCCACCATTGAAAAAGATCCCTCGCCTGTTACTTCAGAATAAGTTACGATTAACCACTGGAAAGGCTGGAGATCGTTCAAAACATGGGAATGAGTTGCACCCTAAAGTCCGCTCACTCCCGTTCGAAAACAGGTTCAGCGCATTTCAGCAAGACGTGGTTAGTCGTATGACTTCTCGTCAGAGTAGCCACTTCGCTTTTAATGAGTGATAATGACATAGATTACTTTATTTTTGAACTGTGACACTGTTTTCACTACAGCTGTCTACTTGAACGTTTTATAACCAAAGTATAAAAAAGCTCCATCTTGTTTTAAAATACACAGCTAAAAAAATTACAAGAGTCTGACATTTTACAACACTTGGCTTGCCTGTGAATTCAATCGTGCATTCAGCAAACAAGGTCAGTTTGTACGTGTTCTTTCTTTAGTGTGTGTTGACCAAACGAGACTGATAACATCGCGCAAGACTTTTATAAAATCATTTAACTCTTACTTCAAACCGGATATAACACAATACCACATTATAAAAGTAATATCCTTCCGCAGTAATCTACTGCGGTTAGAACGCTGGCCTTGTAATCCTGGGGGTCTCGGGTTCGATTCCCGGCGGTGCCCGAATTTATAACTTGCGTTGGGCAAGGCCGTGGTCTAGGCAACACGGAGTTTTCCTCCGGGGGCTTCCCCGGTTTCTCCATTCACACACAGAAGAAGGCAATGGCAAACCACTTCTGGATCACCTGCCAAGAACGTATATGAACAGGTCCCAGTCCGAGAAAAGGATGGAAGGATCCTGTTCATATGGACCTGTCGTCAGACAGAACACTAAATAATATATAATAAATAGTAATCAACTGTGATTGGCGTGTACCGAGAGTCTCGTATGTCTATATCCCTTCCGCCAATTTAAACAAAAAAATATCTAGTGTTAAGCAGTTTTTGATTCGAATTTAACTACACGTTCACAAATGGCGATACGACGTCGGTTTTCAATCCCTTCCTGATCTCCTTCTGGCTTCGTGTAATCGTCAGTGATGAAGAGAAAATTGCATGATCAGGGTTCTTTTAAACTTCATTGCTTGTCTGCTCGGGTCGTGCCTCTGTCGTATCTGAATCGACCTTTCAAGTCTTGCCGCGTAGCCTTCAGTTAACTCCGCAAGTTGCTGAGGCAGTTTCTCACCAAATCAATCCTTAACCCCACGTTCGTGTGTTTGTCTGCGTCGTTGTCCTCATGAGTTGTGCTTTTCGTAGAAGAGATTTCGATTTTAGCCACTAAGCAGCGTCCTGCTTGCCTGTATGAGGTATTATGTCGACGTGGCAACCTGACACGTGGCGTTGTTCAAATCAGTTACACTAGTTAGTACCCTACAAGACAGGAAAATTTTCAAACCTGAAAACTTCATGGTAACCACCAGTGTTTTTCGATTCGAAGATTATTAGCAACTCCTAATCCAAGAAATCAGAGTTTCTTCCAGTGTGGATAAAGATTGAATGTCTTTTACTTGGTTTTTCATTCCGCTAGAGAGGCTAGAAAGAAAAACATGTTTTGTTCTGATCAAAATCAAACATTTTGCTTTATCTTACCAGAATCGGCGAACGTTTCTTCAAAAGTTTCGTTCCTCTTTATCGATAATTACAATAATTTTCTTTTTTTAACAAAAGAAACCTGGTTTCTAACAGACGGTGTTACATTATCGTTCTTTGCATCTCAAGGCCACCATTGATTGACGTCATCAAAAGAGTTCGCTGTTAGCGGTTTGTTAAAAATAATAATTGTTACGCTAGGAGAAGTGTACATTAAAAATGGAACAGTTACGTGGTTGTTCCTCGGCCAGGGGCCAGAAGTGTTCTCTGATTTTCATCAGGAGGAGATGGTGAACTCTGAAGCGACTGTGAGATTGAGGGTTTCATTGCAGCGAGCATAAAATGGCTGTCTTCTGCTTACACTGATGATGAAGACGGCAAGCACCTCTGAAACGTCGGTAAACCACTACTGAAGCTCTTTCCCTGTCAGATTATCTTTTATCTTATGATTTCTGTTGTCACTACCGGCGAATGGAGGAAATACGAAGGCTTGAAGAATTGAAGTGAGATCGATAGCGTAGAATTTACGTTTCTGGTAGACAGGAGACGGTGTGATTTCTTCATTTTGATAAAGTGTCCTCCAAACGAGAAGTAGACATTTTATATTTAGATCTGAGTTTTAATTTACGTATTTATATCTAACTGTCACGCAACTTCTGTGTTAACTTTTGGCCCAGGCGTCTTCGAGCAAATATTCGTGGCGATGCTCATCAAAGTTCTCTTCTAACCCTAGAAAACACGCCACGTGACATTGAGGAATAGCTCGTGCGTTGATATAATGTTGCCGATTTTGAATGTACGAAACATTTTCCGCTTATAAAGTTTGAGCACGTCCCTGGTAAATGTTAACTGTGTAACAAGCCTCGTGTAAAATTTTCCCCTCCTGCTGTGACTACGCTGTATTAGTAGAACTGACTATACATATGACGTAATTAACAGTGTCACGTGATGAACTCCAACGAGAATGTTACTGCGCTGTGTAGAGGGCTCTGTCGTAACGCGAAGTAAAAGAAACTGTGAAATATTAATACTTTGAAGCCAAAACTAATCTAAACAATGTTTAAAAATTCAGTTTGTACCTCCAGTGCCCATGAGCCGGGATAGCTAAGTCAGTGTAGTGACAAGCTACGGGCTGGACGACCGGGGTTCGATCCCCGACGGGGGCAGAGGATTTTTCCTCTAGCCTCTGCGTCCAGACCGGCTCTGGGGCCCACCCAGCCTCCTCTACAATGGGTACCGGGGTCCTTTCCCGGGGGTAAAGCCGGCCGGGGCGTGATGCTGACCACTCACCCCCATCTAGTGCCGAGGTCAAGGAAGAGAGGAGCTATACCTCCACTCCCCCCAAACGCCTACATGGCGTATAGTGGGACAAACTTTACTTTACTTTACTTACCTCCAGTGCCCAAGTCATTAAAAATCTGTATTTGCAAAAACCGACTTCTGACGTAAATACGTCCATACGGAAGGGTCATTCGGCAAAAACGTGAAACGAAAACGTGGAACGAAAATGTGTAAAAAGTAAGTTTGTCTTATTATACGCCATGTAGGCGCTTGGGGTGAGTGAAGGTATAGCTCCTCCCTTCCTTGACCTCGGCACTAGATAGGGCGAGTGGTCAGCATCACGCCCCGGCCGGCTTTACCCCCGGGAAAGGACCCCGGTACCCATTGTAGAGGAGGCTGGGTGGGGCCCCCAGAGGCTAGAGGAAAAATCCTCTGCCCCCCCCGTCGGGGATCGAACCCCGGTCGTCCAGCCCGTAGCTACTCACTATACTGACTGAGCTATCCCGGCTCTGGGATTGTTGTTACCTATAAAACAGTACATTACTTTACATTACATTCATCTACCACAGACCCATTTTAAGCGTAATTAATTCAAGTTAAATAAGCAAAGTCTTAATCAAACTTATCTCAATTGTAAAGAATGTATAAAGGAAATATTTAGAATAAAGCCAATATATAAACTTCCTTTCCGTATAGACGTATTTACGTCAAATTCTCCGGAACCGTGGTTCCACTGTCAATTTTTTGAGTAATGTAATCACATACACAGTCTATTGTGTGCTATATGTGTCCGGTTAATATATTTTCTAACGTAGAAGGTGAAATTATAATGATAATTATTTCGTCCCAAACAATAATGCGTGCTGAATTAAACGTCTGATTCTTAAAAGAAGTAATTTCCTCCTTCAGTTCACTAATTAAACAAGGACTATATCCTTTGAACGCGTAATGACAAGAGGAAATAATTGAAATATTAAAAGTAATACAACCTGCATCCACCAGTACTCGAAATTAGTGTTCTCCTTCGGTGAAGAGGGCTTGCTTTAAGAGGGGACAACCAAATCATTGACTTTATTGGACTGATTTAGTCAGTTTGACTCATTTTTACGCGAATTCATGAAAAAATTATGATAATTTTGGAAAAGGAACCCCTTGATATACTTGTTAGTCACGATTTGTGAAGAATTTGTAGGGGGCCAAAGTGTTGACAGCTGTTGAAACCGAAATACAGAAAGTATTTTGGAATTTTTTTGGATTGTGTGATGGTATGGTACATTATCTTTAGTAATGATAATCCCCAAAGATGAGAGATTCTGATACTTTAATTAGAGGCAAGTTATTTAATCAGTTTCTGTGATTAATTTTATAAAATGAATTTATTGCAATTTTTATTTAATAACTCGTTTATTGTTATTATTCCAAATACATAATTTTGATAATGCAAGTTTTGCTAATCAAAATTTTTTGTGGTCTGAGATAACATTTATGACCTGTACTCTGTTAGAAGCTGTGAAATTTAGTAATTTGTATAAATAATGATGATTTTGTTAAAATTATGTACATTTGTATTTCAAAATAAATTGTTTCTGATATTGAATTTGCAACTTTTAACACGAAAATGGCAGGAAGAGGGCCCACTTTTCTAAGTACCCGGTGGGGGGGGGGGGTCCAAAGAGTTATTGAAATACCCCTGCGTTAGTCAAGGAAAACGAACGTGTGTCGATCACAAAGACCAGTTGGTTAATGCCTTCATAAAAATAAACTCGCTTAATCTGAGAATCGTGGGATTGAAATCGTGTTATTGATTGTTAAAACGTGGTTCATACAGTTATCACTGTGCTGTAAAGGATTAAGTACACATTATACAACTTGTAATTATTAGTTTTGCGTGCCCGTGTCTTTCTGTTGAGGCTTACTTAATAATGACGAGAAACTTTTAAGGGAGGTTGGTTCACACCGACGCGACTGGGAGCAAACAGCAGGTATTTGGCGATGCGCTATCTCCCGTTTGCTGCTTTGGTGTAAATCAGGGGTGGGGAACCAGCGGCCCTAAGGCCACATGTGGCCCTCTAGGTCCTTAAGTGCGGGCTTTAGACTGAATCCAAATTTTACAGAACAAATCCTTTTATTTTTATTAATACATGCTGCAACCAAATATTCAAATGCTTTCCAACAAAACTTAGACACAATAAAGTCATTAAAAGATTAGTTAACTTTAAAATTAACAAATAGTTTTTATTTTTTGAAATTATTTAGTACGTAGTAGTTAGATTTTTACAAATTAATGTACATTTTTAAGTATATCTAATTGAAGTTTCTTGAATGCGGCCTTATTTGATTATTATTATTATTTATTTATTTAGTGTTCTGTCTGACGACAGGTCCATATGAACAGGATCCTTCCATCTTTTTCTCGGACTGGGACCTGTTCATATACGTTCTTGGCAGATGATCCAGAAGTGGTTTGCCATTGCCTTCTTCTGTGTGTGAATGGAGTAATTGTTGGGATGCCACGGAGGAAAACTCCGTGTTGCCTAGACCACGGCCTTGCCCAACACAAGTTATAAATTCGGGCACCGCCGGGAATCGAACCCGAGACCCCAGGATTACAACCGCTAGACCACCTTGGCTATCTTATTTGATTACAGCTAAATTAATGCGGCCTTCCAACACGAAAAGGTCCCCCACCCCTGATGTAAATCCTGCAAAAGGCTGCCACGAATAGGAAGAAGGCGATTTGATATCGTATGTCGCCTGTCGCCTGTCGCTTGTTGCTACCTGCGTCGTTATAAAGTCTGCCCAAGGCAAATGCTTCTTTCTAAGTGACAGTGCACTGTGAATTAGGACACACCTATCTGTCCACTTTTAACTTGTCTAGAGTCGTTTTTACTGATGCTGATGTCATTGGACCTCACTTTCACGCCTTCTAATCGCCGACAGAAGAAGTCCCCGTTATTCGTCTCGCCCAAGTACGAACCTGATGAGAATGAACCTTCCGCCCACCACACGATTGGAGAAAGACCGTACCTTTATTTAATAATCGCTTGTCGTTTTCTGGGCAGGGCAGATTATACAGACAATTCAATTACAATTTTTGTACAATTTATGCATTGATTAATCATTGACACGTGTTAATTTTAAGCATTCTGAACTCACGAAATCTTGCGCATGCGCGTATATCGCATTCCTACCAGGGATTTTCTCCTGATCTGTGGACTGTACGCACACTTTATGAACATTAAGCACGTGCGAGTTCCGACCCTCTAATCACGAATTCTGTACCCCTCTGTTTACATCAGGTTTGTTGTTGGGTGAGACAGTTTATCTCAAGTAATTTCGTCATGTGAATTACAAGCAGATAAAATTAGAGTTTATTTATGTTTTCAGTAATAGTTTTGTTTTAATTTCAGTTTTTTTATATATATACTGGAACATATAGCTGCACGCTGGTGACTTATAAAAGTACTTAATTTGTCTATGTGAATATGTTTGCAGCAGGAAGTTAGTATTATTCTTAATTACCATGGCGTTTGAATAAATCGTCCTCATTTTTGCCATGCTGTCTGCCCTCGAGTCCATAATAAAGCGCCTCTGGGCCTGGGATACGTTCAGATGTCGATATTGACAACTAGTTAAAAGAAGTACAGTCCACGACTGTAATATTGAGAGTTGCAAGGAATACAGGAAGTACGTAGCTTTAAAGGCAGACGCTACCTTTCCTCCTTCACCCAGCAAGTCTCAAGATTACAGTCGCGGACTGTACTTTGTGATCTCCGTGTGTCTGACCGGAAGGAAGTGTTTGTACAAGAATTCTATGCTATTAAAACATGCTTTTAGAATTTAATTTCGAATCTGATGAAAGTAAACTAACTCAAAATTTTTTTTTATTTAGAATAGAGCAGTTAACGGCTGTTTGTGAGCGGAATTGGAGTTATTTTTTGAATTTAAGAAAGAATTTATGCCTGGGATGAGACTGTTTTGACGTGGAAATGTGTTACGGTGTGAGAATTCGATACAAGATGTACTACGTCACTTCAAATATTTAGGATGTCTAATGGGACAAGACGAGGTTAGAGTCTGGCGGCGGGTTTTTGTGAACACGGTAATGAACCGTTGGGTTCCGCAAAGAAAATGGGACGCTCTTTAACAAGGCGAGTAACAATCGACTTTTCAAAGAACGTCCTGCTCTATGGAGTGAGTGAGTGAATGGGCCCAGATGTTGTCATTTCGGGATTACATGGCAAGGCATTGATGCCGGCAGAAAAGAAGGGAGTTGGCTGGCTTCGTATGTAGTTCAGGACGTCTCTGATTCTGGGGTGATGTGGGGTTACCATATCTCGCAACAAGTCAAAGTTCGCTTCAGAAATGCATTTTCCTTGCGGTCTCCGTCATCAGGGCGAGGGAGATCGCCCTGATCAAGGACGCAGCAAGGACTTCTTAAACGTTGTTAAACATCGACCAGAATACACAGCGCAACAACCCAGAAGACAGAAATCTTGCTACTCATCGCCCTGATGATGGAGGCAGTATGACCTCCGAAACGTTGGTTGACATCGACCAGACTACACAGCACAACAACCCAGAAGACAGAAATCTTCATACTCATCGCCCTGATGACGGAGGCAGTATGACCTCTGAAACGTTGGTTAACATCGACCAGACTACACAGCGCAACAACCCAGAAGACAGAAATCTTCATACTCTGATGACGGAGGCAGTATGACCTCTGAAACGTTGGTAAACATAAACCAGACTACACAGCGCAACAACCCAGAAGACAGAAATCTTCATACTCTGATGACGGAGGCAGTATGACCTCTGAAACGTTGGTAAACATCGACCAGACTACACAGCGCAACAACCCAGAAGACAGAAATCTTCATACTCTGATGACGGAGGCAGTATGACCTCTGAAATGTTGGTTAACATCGACCAGACTACACAGCGCAACAACCCAGAAGACAGAAATCTTCATACTCTGATGATGGAGGCAGTATGACCTCTGAAATGTTGGTTAACATCGACCAGACTACACAGCGCAACAACCCAGAAGACAGAAATCTTCATACTCTGATGACGGAGGCAGTATGACCTCTGAAACGTTGGTAAACATCGACCAGACTACACAGCGCAACAACCCAGAAGACAGAAATCTTCATACTCTGATGACGGAGGCAGTATGACCTCTGAAACGTTGGTAAACATCGACCAGACTACACAGCGCAACAACCCAGAAGACAGAAATCTTCATACTCTGATGACGGAGGCAGTATGACCTCTGAAACGTTGGTAAACATCGACCAGACTACACAGCGCAACAACCCAGAAGACAGAAATCTTCATACTCTGATGATGGAGGCAGTATGACCTCTGAAATGTTGGTTAACATCGACCAGACTACACAGCGCAACAACCCAGAAGACAGAAATCTTCATACTCTGATGACGGAGGCAGTATGACCTCTGAAACGTTGGTAAACATAAACCAGACTACACAGCGCAACAACCCAGAAGACAGAAATCTTCATACTCTGATGACGGAGGCAGTATGATCTCTGAAACGTTGGTAAACATCGGCCAGACTACACAGCGCAACAACCCAGAAGACAGAAATCTTCATACTCTGATGATGGAGGCAGTATGACCTCTGAAATGTTGGTTAACATCGACCAGACTACACAGCGCAACAACCCAGAAGACAGAAATCTTCATACTCTGATGACGGAGGCAGTATGACCTCTGAAACGTTGGTAAACATCGACCAGACTACACAGCGCAACAACCCAGAAGACAGAAATCTTCATACTCTGATGATGGAGGCAGTATGACCTCTGAAATGTTGGTTAACATCGACCAGACTACACAGCGCAACAACCCAGAAGACAGAAATCTTCATACTCTGATGACGGAGGCAGTATGACCTCTGAAACGTTGGTAAACATCGACCAGACTACACAGCGCAACAACCCAGAAGAGGGCCATCTTGAAATCAGTAATTAATATCCTGTGGGAGGTTTCTTTTACGCTTAAAAATGCGGGTATCACACGTGCACGAAATACTGCACATTTGCTGACATTATATTTTTAAGAACGAAACGTGATACGTAAATAGGATGAAATTGTAACTTTAATTCGGAAGACAATAGGAGAATACTAACAACAGTTTTATGATTTAACAGAATTTGTGAATACTTTGCCAACTCCAGTATCCTGATGATTCGATATTATCTTCGGGCTTAAATTATGTTTCTGTTACTCTTTTGTATTTGATTTCATTAGTCCCAAGTTTCATTGTACACAACAGACATTTATATTACAACACTTTAAAGCCTTGAAAAAATTTGCTTTGCTGTACTCTCCGTTTCTTAGAAGTAAAACGATAAAATTGGTTATCACATTGTGTTGTCGTGTTTGCCCTTTAATTACCTTATAATATTGCATCAACATAGTGGCCGTCTATACAGCGAAGGTAATTTCACACGTCCGTAACATTTGCATACTGCGAGAGACTCCAGAAGTTAACGACTTGTATACGTTTTGGTGGAATAATCCTCTGGATCATTATGGATCAGGTTGATGCCAGCGGGTCCCGTGACACATCCTTAGCAATCTTCAGCCTTTTTATTATTAGTTGCAAGTCAGCTTTACGTCAAATCAACGTCCAAAGCTCCAGTCAGCCGAGATTACTAGTGTCTCTGTTCA
The DNA here is from genome assembly GCF_977971745.1 of Zootermopsis nevadensis. Classification (NCBI taxonomy): domain Eukaryota; kingdom Metazoa; phylum Arthropoda; class Insecta; order Blattodea; family Termopsidae; genus Zootermopsis; species Zootermopsis nevadensis. Next base: position 3,007,097 of record NW_028259153.1, on the reverse strand, counting down.
TCTGTTCAGCAGTGTTAGTCAACGAAAAGTTTTTGCTTCTGAACACAATTACTGTTAGAGAAAATTGATAGGACATACAGCGGCTCGTATGTCGATTTGCAGAGCTTTACGTCAGTGCCAGAAAAATTCGTCTTACGAGGTGCGATCGGAAAGTTTCCAGGCTGCGCGTATAAAAACCCGTACACTTATCTCAGGTATTAAATTCATCCATCACCCTCGAAGTAGTTCCCCTGGGAGTGAACACAACGATCCCAGCGCCGCTGCCAAGCCTGGAAGCATCCCTGGAAATCTTTCTTTGTCAGCCTGTCAAGCACCATCTGCGATTCTGCCTGAATCTCTTCTATCGTCTCAAATATCCTTCCCTTTAGCTGAATTTTCATCTTTGGGAAGAGGAAGAAGTCACACGGAGCTTAGAAAGGAAGTACGGGTCGGTTCTTGCAAGATCTTTGAGCTCCTGACAAACGAGAAGTCGATTCTGCTTCTGGTCCTCAGACAGGATGCGTCGCATGTGGAGTTCTTCCTTTAGAATCAGCTGACAGGTCCCATAGCCTATCCCAACAATGTCGCACAAGTCGTTGATGGTACGACGTCGATCTTCGTAACATTTTCGGGCGTTGTGCTCGAAGATGGTCGTCCAGAACGCTCGTCATCATCGACAGAGTTTCGGCCATTTTTAAAACGTGAATGCCACACAAAAGTTTGTGCACGACCCATTGCGGACTCCCCAAATGCTTGCTTTAGCATTTCATAGGTTTCCGTAGCCGTTTTGGCGAGTCTTTGGCAAAATTTGATGCACACGCCATTCCGAAATCGCAGGAGGGTCGGTGTAATGCACTACCAAAACGCCCGTAACTAAGAAACAAATGCTAATTCGATGATGCCGGCTGGCACACTGATTCACTATGATTGTAGGCCGCACCCTCTAGCGGCAGAAGCTCGTACTACATCCGGTTCGCCCTCTATTGACACAGTCTTGAAACTTTCCGATCGCACCTCGTATATGGATCCAGAATAACTGAAGAAGAATCATAGGAATCGAACTCCGGTCGTCTAGGACGTGAGCCAGTGAGCTATGCTGTTGCAGAATGGACCTACCTCTTGTGACCGAGATGCGACTGTATAGGGGTTATGACGTGTTGTGACTGTTTCCCCGGTAGTTCGCTATTGGGGCGGGTTGTGGCGGTTCCAAGTTAAGTGGGACAACTTGTAGTATCAAAAACATTGGAAAATAGTTGGTGTTGTCTGTTTAAATCAATTATAGGTCGCAATGTCTTCTTATGTTGTGCATTTGAAATGGTTTTCAAATGTTTCGATTTATTTGTTACAAGTGACTGGCGAAAGTTAAGCTGGGCAGTTCTGACGTAAAGGTAGAACCAATTGTCGACTTTTGAAATATACAGGTGGTCCGAGAAAGAGTGGACACATTTTTTAAACATTTTTATTGGGGAAATAAACAGAGCTACATGAAACAGCAATTCAGAAACTTTTTCCCGCCAACTTTCTCCATTTCACTGCACTTCGATCTGAGCTCCCTTTCATGCTCGCACAATGCCCGTTCTGTATTCAGATGCGTTGCCACACGTTTGAGGCGTGATTCCTTCCACAGAATGGACGATGCTGTTTTTCAAATCTTGCAAACAAGTGACTCGTTTGCGGTCCACCTGGTCCTTTGTGTACCCCCGAAGGAAGAAATCCATGGGCGTTAAATCCGGTGATCTTGTAGGTCATACAAAGGGCCCACCTTCTCCAAACCATCTTGGAGGAAACGTATGGGGAAGAAACTTTCTGAGTCACTGTTTCATGTGGTGAAAACTGTGCTCTCCTAGCTCTGTTTATTTTCTCAATAAAGACGTTTAAAATGAGTACACTCTTTCTCGGACACCCTGTATTTCGTAATGTAATGACTTTTTATATGTTGATACAGTTAGGAATATTTTGTGACAAAATTGAACAGTTTTGAGGTTGAAATCCTTGTCGTTTGTAGGAATTCGTAAAGTGGAATGCAATGTTAATCATTCCCGAATAATTCGATCCTTCTGCCCCGTTTTTCAGTGTTTCCTTGTTTTCTCGCCTAGTGCCGCTCATGACAGCTGATCACGTAATCCTTCTCAGTTCGCAATCTTTGTGTTTTATAAGCCCAGTAGCAAAATATTCTGTCTCTGAGCTATGAAAGCAAAATTAGATGTGTTAAACACAAAAGTACTTATAACCTGGTGACATGCCTGGAAGAGAACGGAGATCATTACGTAAATGGGAGCGTCACTGTATATTAATTGTTTTTTGTGTTCATGGCTTATTTAAGCTCGCTGCCAATAGCGTCGAACGTCGGGCTGAAACAGGGTTTATATGGAAGGAAGCTATCGACGTTTGAACCGGACCTCTAGCAGAAGCCAACCGCTCGGCTGAGACGTTCGGTGAGAAGCATCTTAAACACAAATAAGCAAAGCTGTCTCACTATACATGTAGGGGCTTTGACCTCGGCACTAGATGGGGGCGAGTGGTCAGCATCACGCCCCGGCCGGCTTTACCCCCGGGAAAGGACCCCGGTAACCATTGTTACGAGGCTGAGTGGGCCCCGGAACCGGTCTGGACGCAGAGTCTAGAGGAAAAATCCTTTGCCCCTGTCGGGGATCGAACCCCGGAGAATGTATACTGGGTTTGGGCGGGCAAACTAGAAGGAATGAGACCTGGGTTCATCTGACTCAGGTTAGGGACCAGTGGTGGGCTGTTGTGAACACGGTAATGAACCTTCGGGTTCCATAAAATTTTGGGAATTTCTTGAGTGGATTAGCGACTATTGGCTTCTCAGGAAGGACTTGGCTCCATGGAGTAAGTAAGTTACGGAGACAACGATCCAGTTTAGTTCCATGAATGACTGTAAATTTGTACCCTTTGTGCAAATATCAGTTTTTCAAGAAGGAGCCGAGGTCTTTCAGACGACGGGGTGAGTCCCCCTTCCTTCTTGTGTTGCCAAAAGCAGATATTACCATAAAATATAAGCAGTCATATTTATCTCATTAAGTTATTTCGGCTTGAAGATTTCCATTCTCTGGGTTCTTGCGCCGTGTAGTCTGGTCGATGTTAACCAACGTTTCAGAGGTCATACTGCCTCCGTCATCAGAGTATGAAGATTTCTGTCTTCTGGGTTATTGCGCTGTGTAGTCTGGTCGATGTTTACCGACGTTTCGGAGGTCATACTGCCTCCGTCATCAGAGTATGAAGATTTCTGTCTTCTGGGTTGTTGCGCCGTGTAGTCTGGTCGATGTTAACCAACGTTTCAGAGGTCATACTGCCTCCGTCATCAGAGTATGAAGATTTCTGTCTTCTGGGTTATTGCGCTGTGTAGTCTGGTCGATGTTTACCAACGTTTCAGAGGTCATACTGCCTCCGTCATCAGAGTATGAAGATTTCTGTCTTCTGGGTTATTGCGCTGTGTAGTCTGGTCGATGTTAACCAACGTTTCAGAGGTCATACTGCCTCCGTCATCAGAGTATGAAGATTTCTGTCTTCTGGGTTATTGCGCTGTGTAGTCTGGTCGATGTTAACCAACGTTTCAGAGGTCATACTGCCTCCGTCATCAGAGTATGAAGATTTCTGTCTTCTGGGTTATTGCGCTGTGTAGTCTGGTCGATGTTAACCAACGTTTCAGAGGTCATACTGCCTCCGTCATCAGAGTATGAAGATTTCTGTCTTCTGGGTTATTGCGCTGTGTAGTCTGGTCGATGTTAACCAACGTTTCAGAGGTCATACTGCCTCCGTCATCAGAGTATGAAGATTTCTGTCTTCTGGGTTATTGCGCTGTGTAGTCTGGTCGATGTTAACCAACGTTTCAGAGGTCATACTGCCTCCGTCATCAGAGTATGAAGATTTCTGTCTTCTGGGTTATTGCGCTGTGTAGTCTGGTCGATGTTAACCAACGTTTCAGAGGTCATACTGCCTCCGTCATCAGGGAGATGAATATAAATCTTCATACTCACCGCTGTGAGAACCTCAAGTCTTACATAATTTCGCCTTATTTCGCGTACAGTATTGATCATTTGGGTTAAACCATGAACCATTACCTCGTTGTATGAAGTGCAGTACCTCGATGGTAATAGTAATTTCGTCCGTTTGTCATGTGTTTTGAATTCTTAAGTAGCTGTTCCGTCCCTCGTTTATATTATGAAACTTGTAGTTCATGCTGTTGTGTTGCGGGGTGACGGGGCCCAGGATAGAAATTCGAACATGCTTCAATCAACAAAACAGGTGGCCAGTGAGATCGGGGGAGGAATTGAAAACCGAGACTTCGAAAATCAAAGTGGACATTTGTGTGACAAGCAGTAATGAGCAGTTTCATATTTGCTTACATATCAGTGTGTTCACAATTAATTTAATTACGTGAACACTTTATAACATTCGATATTTACCTAATCATAATTTAACCTGTTTGTCATTGGTTATGCAAACTTCGAATAGGATGGCAATGATTTCTGTATTTTAGAATGTTCCCGCTCTTTGGAAACTCTTGGTGTAGACGTTCTGGACGAAAATGTGTGACACAGATGAATGTTCTCGTCGAGATGATTGGGGCATTGATGCCGGCGGTAAATACAGAAGTAGACTCAAGCAGCCAATTGAGACCACCGCTCTATATATTTCCCCATTCCAAACTCGACTTCTTTGATTCTGGAGTGAGGTAATGTATCCATATATCGTCACAAGTCACCATTTCCTTTAGAAATGCTCTACACTCGAGTTCAGTCCGATTCAGATGGTCTGAAGACACAGAAACACGTTGTGCCTTCTAGTCGAATGTCAGCATCTTTTGGACCCATCGTGCACACACTTTCTTGAAAAATGACTGTTCACGAATAATTGATGTTATACCACGCACTTTAATTCGCATGTTTTCCAAAATCACCTCAACGTGTCTATTGTTCATGTCTGTGACACGTGACCATGTGGTCGGTTGGCGAACTATTCACGGCCTTCCGAAAATTCGTTGCTTCAGCCATACACTTTCAAATTTGAGCACTTAACCTCCGGAGAAATTTCTCCAGAAATTTAATTATACAGCGTTGTTCTACGGCTGGAGTGAGAAAATTGTCCGACGCCATTTTGTGATCTTCTAATGCGAACACGCCGTGTGTATGGGAATGAGAACAGTGTTGCCACCATCTGCCAAGAAGCTTATTTTCGTCATTCTGGTGCAGACGTATTTTGGTAAGAAAAGCCCGTTAGACCCAGAACCAACGTAGTATTTTCAAACATCTGTAACCAGACATGACCATGCAAGTGGTTCTAGTATCGATGCCACCTCATATGTTTGTTTGGCCGCTGTGTTGGTATTATCAATCGTAGAAAACGCAAAAGTATGATTTTAAGGTTCGTCTGCAATGGCATAACGTCATAACCAAATTTTATCAAAATCCGTCCAGTGGTTCTCGAGTTAAATGATGCAGAGAGACGTGACCAGATCTTTTGCGTTTATTTCGTGCGTACATGCAAATAACAGATACGGGAGTCGCTGTTTTTTTTAGTGTTCATAAACGTTCTTGGCAGATGATCCAGAAGTGGTTTGCCATTGCCTTCTTCTGTGTGTGAATGGAGTAATTGTTGGGATGCCACGGAGAAACCGGGGAAGCCCCCGGAGGAAAACTCCGTGTTGCCTAGACCACGGCCTTGCCCAACACAAGTTATAAATTCGGGCACCGCCGGGAATCGAACCCGAGACCCCAGGATTACAAGGCCAGCGTTCTAACCGCTAGACCACCTCATCTTATTATTATTTAGTGTTCTGTCTGACGACAGGTCCATATGAACAGGATCCTTCCATCCTTTTCTCGGACTGGGACCTGTTCATATACGTTCTTGGCAGATGATCCAGAAGTGGTTTGCCATTGCCTTCTTCTGTGTGTGAATGGAGTAATTGTTGGGATGCCACGGAGGAAAACTCCGTGTTGCCTAGACCACGGCCTTGCCCAACACAAGTTATAAATTCGGGCACCGCCGGGAATTGAACCCGAGACCCCCAGGATTACAAGGCCAGCGTTCTATCCGCACAAAGCTGCAACCTGTGGTTTAACTGCCTTGGTGGTATTTTCTGTTTATTATTCTGTTATAACCGATGCCCAGAAGAGAATGACGAGTGGATTTTATTCGACATGGTTTCAAATAATTTACAGCTGTTCATGTGATCTTTGTTTTTCCCTCGTTCTGTGTTAATGAAAAGAGAAACGTGTTGCATAATTTCGTACTCGCCCCTTTTTATACATGAAATGCGGTTGGTGACGTAGGCATGTGATGAAGAAACACGTCTACGAACAGCGGCGACACGTGATCTACTCCAAATTTGAGGCTGGATTTAATAACGACAAAGGACTCACTGTCTCCTGATAATCACGTGTGTGTGTTACTTGCTATTATTAAATGACTCTCATTTTAATTGATAATCAATCCACTGTTATTCCGGGATGGGACAGGGTCTGTCCTAGTCACCAGACGCGATTTAATATGCGTATGACTGATGATTTTGTAGCCACATTACTAATGCTGATTGTGTTGTACGTCTACCAGAAGAAACGGCTGTAGACCTGATTGAATGATTAATTGGCCGACAGTTGATTCGTCGACACTGTCTCATATTTGTGGAGTGTTTATTTCGGTTCTGTTGTGTTTTCTTACACGTCTCTCTTAAACATTTAATTTACAAGAATAAATTGAATACAGGCCACGTGATATCAATTGTGTAATGTACAGAATATTCTATACATATTTTTACAGATTGATTTGTTACTGTGTGTTTATTTAAGAACATTTAATAATTAAATTAATTTATTTAAGTGCTTGACAACAGCCAAATAAAGCGAATAACAAACAAGCACTAATATCAGTACAAAATAAAATATAAAAATAATAATAATAAAAGTAAATTATTACAAATACAAAAACAAACTATAATTGTACAATATTATTAATGATAATAATTTAGTTAAATCATTTATTGAATAATAATTCAAATGAATATAGAGTAAACAAACCAACAACTATTAACACTATAATAGACACTATTGCCATACGCGTTTCGACCTCAAGAGGTCATCATCAGTGGCATCAGGGAAATTAATTCATTTAATCAAATGATTTAAACTGGATTCAGATATTTGACAAAATATTCGAAGCGACCTTTTCATTTTGATTCTGAATCCAGTTTGAACCATTTGACTAAATGTATTAATTTCTCTGATGCCACTGATGATGACCTCTTGAGGTCGAAACGCGTATGGCAATAGTGTCTTATTATAGTGTTAATAGTTGTTGGTTTGCTTAATACTATATTCTAATACACTACACGGTATGCAAAGTTTTTAAAATCAAATAAATGAGCTAAATAATATGCCTAAGTAATATAATAATTAAATTAAAATCAGTTCAGTTTTAAACAATATTTAGATAACATAAAAAATTAAATTTTATTACAAATTAAAACGGTGAAATGAGAACAAATATTATTGTTTAAGAAGCTGACTGACATCGGTAAGCAAAATACGATCTTCGTTAAAGATGTCGATGGTTCTACAGCTGAGACTAGAAAGTTTCAGATCTGAGAATTGGACCCACTAGTAGGCATTTTGGCGGATTAACACTGAAAGACTGCATCCGTTAAAAATACAACCACGGTGTCAGTCTAATCATTCCATCGCAATTTTAACTTTGCAGTTTTGATAAATCATGGAATAAGTCTGTATATGTCGGTCTGTTTACAATAATTTACTTGTTAGGCGATAAGGTATACTCGTAAGACTTCTTCAGAATTGCAAATCCAGAATTCAAGAAAAATTCAAATGGGAAATAACGAAACATTCGCTTTGTGCTATCGACCTTCTTCATGACGCAAAGTGGCAAAGTCAGTTACCATCGACTCTTAAACTATCCCGTTAGTAAAACAGAATGGAAGTTTTAGATTCGTGTTTGGCGGTGCTTTAAATGTGTGCACGAGTATTTCCACGTCATGCTTGAGCGATTAACGCTTTGCAAAGACACTTAATGTTTTCGTATGATATTCATTGTTCCTTTTGCAGATCTTTTTTTCGTTTAGTGTTGCTAAATGTAGCCGTGGTTTTGTAAGCTCTCGAGTTTGCTTTCCGTATAAAAACTAAAGATGGAGAGACGATGAATGACTGACACAACCAACCACTGAACCCGATACAAACCAGTGGACCAAGAAGTGAACGAACTAAACTAGTTAACCAACCAGCCAACCAACCAACCGAGAAACCAAGTAAATAAGCAAACCAGCCAACGAAGCAACCAACAGACTAACGTATCCAACGAACGGATTGACCAACGAACCAAACAGCAACCAACGGGCCACTTAACCAACCATCAAACTAGACAAATAATGAAACAACCAACCACTGAACGAAGAAAGCAACCAACCAACTGACGAACGAACCAACGAACCAAGGAACCCACCGACGAACCAACAAGGCAACGAATTAACCATCCATCATTGAACCAACCAACCATCGAATGAATGAATGAATGAATGAATGAACGAACCAATTAACCGACTAACCAACGAACCAACCAACGAACGAACCATCCATCATTGAACCAACCAACCATCGAATGAATGAATGAATGAATGAATGAACGAACCAATTAACCGACTAACCAACGAACCAACCAACGAACGAACCATCCATCATTGAACCAACCAACCATCGAATGAATGAATGAATGAATGAATGAACGAACCAATTAACCGACTAACCAACGAACCAACCAACGAACGAACCATCCATCATTGAACCAACCAACCATCGAATGAATGAATGAATGAATGAATGAATGAACCAATTAACCGACTAATCAACGAGCCAACCAACCAAACCAGCAAACAACCGACTAACAGTCAAAGAAGCAACGACCCTAACAACCAAAGAACGAACCAGTCAAGCAGCTGTGTTTATGCCAATTCTTTGCTTTGATTTATGTAATTGATGAGGGAGGGAGTGAGGGGAAATGGTTGGGAAAGTTACACAACGAAATTTTTGGTGTATTTTATGGAGAGACTATGGGTGTGAGCAACAAACCTAGAAACCTAGAAACCAACCAGTCATCCGTGATTATAAAGTTTCTGGGTATAGTAGTCTACAACGCTCCTTTGGGAAAATGAAAACGCCAGCGTCCACATTTACGAGAGCGAACGGCGAGTCGAAATCCAAACAATGCAAAGAGTTGAGTGTTCGAATTCCGATGACTCACTGGTGTTTTTATCGTCTATATAACGGGGTACGTGACTTCCATTAAGGAACGCTAGTGACAGGTGGACTGGTGACCACACTGCCTGTTGTGCGTTTTCAAATGACTGGATCCTCGGTCCGTCGAGACGAATTCCACTAATAAATAGAACTTAAATAGGCCACGATGTTTACTTTTCATATGCTCAATCAGATTGCTCACAGTGCTGATTCACATCTGTGATTTATATAGTGTTTTAAAATTTGCTGCTGGTTCAGATCAAAATTCTGCAGGTACTTTTATTACTTCTGACGAATTAATTTCTGTTTCCCGAAATCGCAGTATCTGTTTATATGTGCATTCCAAAAGAAGTAAGCAAAACTCCTTTGTTTGCGTCATGGAGTCACAGCTTAATTTCTTTGTCAGGGAATTTAATGTAATGATATGTTTACAGATCGTAAATTAATTAACCACGAAGCAAACTGCGTAATTTATATTATGTTATATGTTACGAGAGTAAAACTTGTTCTCTAATTCTGAGGGAGGAACATGAGATACACGAGCATTAATAATAATTAATTAGTGTTCTGTCTGACGACAGGTCCATATGAACAGGATCCTTCCATCCTTTTCTCGGACTGGGACCTGTTCATATACGTTCTTGGCAGATGATCCAGAAGTGGTTTGCCATTGCCTTCTTCTGTGTGTGAATGGAGTAATTGTTGGGATGCCACGGAGGAAAACTCCGTGTTGCCTAGACCACGGCCTTGCCCAACACAAGTTATAAATTCGGGCACCGCCGGGAATCGAACCCGAGACCCCAGGATTACAACCAGCGTGGCGTTATACAATTATATTTAAACATATTAATAATTTGTATAGATCGTGGAAGCTGGTAAATGCTTACAAAGGTTCAGTCTGAAGAATTTCTGAAGGGACGAAATTATTTGGGAGATCTAGTCGCAGGTACAGGATTATATTAAAATGGACCTTAATCAAAGGGACGCGAGTATACAAACTGGAGTCATTCTGTCACGTTTGGGGCCAGTGAACTTAGGTTCCATAAAAGTCGGGATAGTTTCATTGCCAGCTGAGCAACTGAACGAGGACTGTGCTCCGTGAATCCGCCACCACATTAATTTGCTATCGCAGCAATCCCACTTGAGAGCTAGGCATGTTCTGGCAGATGAATCACGCGCACAGTCATGTCCATGATCATTTCATTTCCTCCAGCCACAGAGGAATACAAGATGTCTCTTGCCGTGTCCAGTTGTTCACGTGCTCCGAGGCGAGCGAGATAAACATAGGAAATGCGGAAATGCTGAGCAACTAGTAGTTTGCAAATATAGCAAGTGGTAAGTGTTGTGTGATCAGGAGCTGTATCAATTTTGGCAGATGTACCTGCTTGTCCAACTCTCTCTCTCCTCCAGTTTCCGTCCGTCTTAATCTCATTGTGGCTGCTGTGAGACCGGAATAGGTGAGTGTATAAACCGATGTATGTCCATCGCCGTCTTGTCTGGGGCAACGCACTATACGAGGTGCTACCCGAGACTCAAGAACGCGGCCTCTCGCCTTCATGGCTGTTGGCACACTAATTCACAAAGGATACTACTCGCCCCGAACTTTTGGGTAGCACCTCGTATATATTTTAATCCACGAAGTGATCAATTTAAACAGTTTATTGCTATACTGTGCTACGACAGTAGAAAGTGTAAATGTGACATTCTTCTGTTTTTGACGAGAAAACGTCTTTAAAATCGATGACAAAATGAGCGACAGTTTCTGTCGAAGTAATTTCAAACTTCAATAACTCGGCTAAAAATAGACATAACGCCGCGATCTTAGTCTCGTTTTAAAGAGGAAGGATGAAAGTTTGTGCCAGTACCGCCCCGACATTCGTGGCAGCCGGACGTCGCGAACTGCGCACGCGCAAAGTTAACCCACGATTTTAGACTTTCCGGATTCGACACGTTTCCATAAACGGGATCATATCTCAGAGAGTAATTATCCGATCCGAGTGAACCAAGTGTTGTTTTGAAGAGGATTGTATATGTTACAACTCATCGTGGCCTCCAAGTGTGTATCTCAAAAACTCGAAAAGATACGAGGCTGTGAATTTGAAAAAGTTTGAAAATTTCCCGATTTTCTTAAAATGTCGCGATATTTGAGGGAAAAGTACAAAAAGAATTACAAAAATGTTTAATTTTCAATATACTGTTCACGATTGACGTTTTCACGAAAATAACTGCTGCAGTGTCCGACACTGCCTATCAATTTTTTTGAACAAAAATAAAACCGAATTTGATATTTGTTGATATTAATGCATAGTTCCTTGCCTTGACAAAGGAGATATTTAATAGGCGTGATTCTCGGGGGAAATATTCAAGTAACATAACACGACTGATATTTTTAATTGTTTTTCTCTTGTTTTGAGGTGTTATTTTTATTTGTAGCTTTCAAATTCTACGGTGCCCCAGACTGCCACAACTGGTAAGACGAGATCCCCCCCATGCTGTTCGTGTGTTCTGATAAAGACGTTTGAATTTCAACTAATTTGTTGTAGTGTTGCAAACTAATCAGAACCGTTATTAAAGAAATGTTTGTTCTTATTCTCAAATTAGGTGGGATAAAGAATAAAAATGGTGGCGTAAGTTATTATCATTTTGTTCTGATTATGAACTGTATTCATTTTTCCAAAATGAACCCCGTTTCTCTTTCAAGTTATGTAGAACTTCGATGGAATGTTTGAATTCATTCACTCGCTGTCGATCCATAATTAGACAATACAAATTAAATTAATTTAATTTTACAGTTGATATAAATACCGATTTAGCTCACTAAAACTGAGTAAGCTAATATTTTGATAAGAATAAACAATCAAAGCAGCTGTTATAATACCGTAACTGACATGGTGCTGTCTGTCAGACCGCTAAAAGGTTTATTTTCAGAATAAATCACAATCTAGAAGCTCCAGATTTCTCTCTAGCTCACCTAGCAACAAGCGGGAGAATTCAGGCGGTCTGACGACCATTACTGTTTAAACTATTTACAGGGTTTGCACTCGGAATGTACTGTCCACAGATGACGAGAAAATCCCTGCGAGGGGAAGTCGTTTCTGGTCGGTGCGGGGGGAATGTTTACTGCCTGGTGGACTAGAGGGCTGCTATTGGTGGGAAGTGTGATACGTCAGAGTTTTACGCTACTACACAGACTGAAAACATCAAGCAGTTACGAGTAGCGTGTAGTGAGCGCACCTCTAATGTGTTCTGATAATATTCTAGATTAAATCGCTGTGCCTCTGTGAGGTAATCTTAAAGCTGTGCCCATTAGAACACATGAAAGCCTGTCGTCTGTCGTTCGTTCAGTGGTTGTGGAACGAATGCTTTTAGGGTCGGTCGTCACTCACCGCGAAATCTTGCGCATGCGCGTATATCGAATTCCTACCAGCGCTTTTCTCGTGATCTGTGGACTGTACCATGAACCTCAACAAGCCATTCTCACGTGTTTCATGACAAGAATTATTCGGTTCCTAGCTTTTCATATCTCATTTCTAGGTCGAGTTACCTGTTACTGTTTTATAATTGTTTATGAACTTGGATGAATGTGGAAGATTGATTGAGTGCAGGGGTAACCAACCTGTGGACCTAGCAACATTTTTATGCGGCGTCTCACATGATTTGGGAATACGACGAGAGCAAAAGTTTTCCGCTGGTGACCAGACAATCGCAAATACGGTTTGAATTTGCTGTGGCAGTTATAACTGAAGTTTTGTAAAATTAGCTATGACTTGTTGGAAGCTAATAATCATCGACTTCACAATAAACTTAGTTGTGGGGAGAAACAGGTTTTATCAGTTTTTAGGCAAATATCAAGTACACTCGTTTACAGAAATACAATTACCACATCATTAATGTTTTTGTGGGCCCCGACAAGAACATGAATAGTTAATTTGGTCCGCGGTATTGAAAATGTTTCCTATCCCTACACTCATGGTTTTTGTTAAATGAGTGCAATGCAACAAATCAGCCGAACAAAGAAGTTTTAATGACACGACGTTATTCCTATGCTGGAGTTCGATTTAAAATTCCCGCAGAAGCATTAATTTTTAGAAAATTATCTGTGAATTTGTTCCAGTATCTACCAAACTTTAAGTCTGCATAGTTCGTGATGGTTTTGATGATCTCACGCACGCACGGTGTCTAAAAAAGATATACACGTAGCAGAAACTTTCGTGGCCCCTTGTCAGTAAGTTGTTCACCGATGCTAACTGTCACGAAACTGTGGTCATTTTGAACACCAATGCTGACGTATGTAATGGTTTGGTTCATTAAAATGTCTTCATTTCGTTAATTGAATGTGTGTATGCGTGTCTTTGGGATGTACCACATTGGGCTTCAGGTTGACGGAACCTGAATAGTAACTATTGTGTAGTATGCCAGGCAACGGCCCCCCCCCCCCCCCCCCCAAGACCCGTCTCTCTCCAGCAAGAGCACAACGTTATAAATTGTCTGTCCTCTCCTCGGGAGTCACGTGACTCATGAAATGCATCCGATGATGTAACACGTAAAAGACTTTGCTTGGCAGCGTTTCAACTGCCTGTGGGATGTTTCGAAAGAGTTGGAAGTCACAGCTGTTCCTGTAATGTCATTTGTGTGCTGATATCTGCTGTCTTCGTTTTATGACGAAGTTGCTGTATGAGCTGAGGTCTCAGACGTTCACAGATGTTGCACAAAGATCTTCTGAAGTCATATCGAAGACGGATGCATTTGTAAAGTGGTAAAATATTTACTCTGCGTTTATGTTGAATGACCGTGCCACGGTGGTCTAGCGGTTAGAACGCTGGCCTTGTAATCCTGGGGTCTCGGGTTCGATTCCCTGCGGTGCCCGAATTTATAACTTGTGTTGGGCAAGGCCGTGGTCTAGGCAACACGGAGTTTTCCTCCGTGGCATCCCAACAATTACTCCATTCACACACAGAAGAAGGCAATGGCAAACCACTTCTGGATCATCTGCCAAGATCGTATATGAACAGGTCCCAGTCCGAGAAAAGGATGGAAGGATCCTGTTCATATGGACCTGTCCTCAGACAGAACACTAAATACTAATTAGATGAGGTGGTCTAGCGGTTAGAACGCTGGCCTTGTAATCCTGGGGTCTCGGGTTCGATTCCCGGCGGTGCCCGAATTTATAACTTGTGTTGGGCAAGGCCGTGGTCTAGGCAACACGGAGTTTTCCTCCGTGGCATCCCAACAATTACTTCATTCACACACAGAAGAAGGCAATGGCAAACCACTTCTGGATCATCTGCCAAGAACGTATATGAACAGGTCCCAGTCCGAGAAAAGGATGGAAGGATCCTGTTCATATGGACCTGTCGTCAGACAGAACACTGTTGAATGAATTCGCGTTATACTTCATTGGATCAAGGTTCACGCCACGTCTCTCAGTGAATGCCATAATCACTCTCGAAGTCTTGACGAACAGAAATATAATTTCGTTCCGTTGAAATTTTCTTGGAGAAAACGGAAATATATTTTGTATGAATTATTTCTCGGTGCATCTGCTAAAATCTATTAAAGTTAACTGCACTCTGTGAAATGTTTGTGTAACAAGCATGTTTATTTTAAAATAATAAATGCTTCAATCTCTTGTATTGGCTTTGTTAGGTAATCGTATTTATGTATTTGTTAGATGTCATTATAACATTATATGAACGTTAAGTTGGACTTTTCCTTTGTGTTACGAAAATTGTATGTACACGATGTTTCAAGACTTGGCTCTTTTCCAGTTTCAAGCGAGTGGGTTTCGTAATGAACCAACTCCCGAAACGCCATGAATATTTAATTGGGCATACCTCATATTATGGGCAGTGCCCATGTTCGTAAATAATTTAATAAAAAAATTGGTATAAATGTTGTTAAATAATTGATAACCGATGGTGTCTTTTTTCCTGTGTTTAGATTCTTTATAATTCTTCGAGGTATGATTTGACTCAAAATCTGTGCGTTCGAGGTCTGTTGGAAGTAAATGGGAAAGGGATCAGAGAGGTGTGACGGGTAGCAGATTAGGAAGGATATATATTTTTTTCCGTAGTATAAAAATTATCTCCAGGCGGCAGTACCTACTTCGTACCTCGCTGTCTCATTTACTCTGACGGTAATGTCTTTGGTTTATATAGTATGCGCGTTTATATTCTACCCGAAAGCTTGAGACGTAGGCGAAACACATATTTTGGTCCCGGGTACAGTACTTACAAGGATCTTTTAATGTTTTTCCATTTATATTATATAATAGAATATATTCGGCCGGAGAGGAAAAATTGGGTACAATTTATCTGCTGGTATTTTCATACTTAAACAAGTTTCCGACAACGAAGGAGAATGAGTGCGCCTGTGTGGCGAAAAAAGGAACTACCGATTGTACAGAAAGACTTTACTTTATCGTACTGTTTATCACCCAGTTTACTAGTAGCGTATGTCGAGATCCAACACCGTTTTAACATTCGCTTTAGGTGAATTATCTTGTGCCATGCACGCAGAGAACTTGCTTAAATTAAGTATTGTCCTATGAATTCTAACACGGAGGTATATGTCAGCCCATTTTGATGACAGCGACTGTGATACTGCATTACTGCGGTGCCCGAATTTATAACTTGTGTTGGGCAAGGCCGTGGTCTAGGCAACACGGAGTTTTCCTCCGTGGCATCCCAACAATTACTCCATTCACACACAGAAGAAGGTAATGGCAAACCACTTCTGGATCATCTGCCAAGAACGTATATGAACAGGTCCCAGTCCGAGAAAAGGATGGAAGGATCCTGTTCATATGGACCTGTCGTCAGACAGAACTCTAAATAATAATAAGATGAGGTGGTCTAGCGGTTAGAACGCTGGCCTTGTAATCCTGGGGTCTCGGGTTCGAATTTATAACTTGTGTTGGGCAAGGCCGTGGTCTAGGCAACACGGAGTTTTCCTCCGTGGCATCCCAACAATTACTCCATTCACACACAGAAGAAGGTAATGGCAAACCACTTCTGGATCATCTGCCAAGAACGTATATGAACAGGTCCCAGTCCGAGAAGAGAAAAGGATGGAAGGATCCTGTTCATATGGACCTGTCGTCAGACAGAACACTAAATAATAATAAAGCTGTTGAAGAAAACGGGACACAGGGATACCGGGAACGACCCGTTCTTCAAGTGCCTGAGCACTGCCGGTCCCAACTTTTTCGTTTACTCGATCTATAGACCTTCAGTAGGACTCCTTGGACGAGGGATCGGCCCGTCGCAAGGTCTCTACCTGTACACAGGACAGCACAACACAGAAAGACGCCGACAAACATTCATGGCTTGAGTGGGATTCGAACCCACGGTCTCAGTGGCACAAGGCCCACGCCTCAGACCGCGCGGCCACTGCGGGCGGACCCCTCAAGGAAACGAGGAACAAGAAACTCGTTAGTCAAATCAACGTACCTCGTGTCAAAAGAGCATATCAGCTTCCGAAACGTCCTTCGTGGTCGTCTGAGTTGTGACGTCTTGGCGCTGAAGATCGAGGCGATATGTTTCTCCGAACTGTTGGCGACCGCCCACAAGACAACCCAGCGTTAGCATCCATAGGGCCAAGGTCGACTTCCTCGCCGCCATGAAAATGTTCCCGAAACGACATTTATTATCTGTGTGGGAGTATGCCGTCTCATTACGGGGTTGACACTGCGATATACAGTGGGGTGCAAATATCTGGACACATCTGAAGTGAAGATGCATTTGTGTATCCGTGTTTGTTTTATTTAAAGTATTGGATATGGGGCCGCGTTGCACGAAAAGGTGTCCGGTTTGTCTTGACTTTACGTCATTCCATGTAAGAGTCTTTGTTGTTATTTATTCATAAACACAGAAAATCACTCATCACAGTAGTATAATTAAAGTTCTTCGATTTGTATTATCTTTGACATGCTATGGAGATGGATTGCATTGACTGGGTTTTAGATGTTTCAGTTATTTTATTCATCTCTCAAGTTATAGCGTGTTTACATCACACAGAAGCCAACCCCCTCTGTCAGCAGATATTTTTATATTATTTTACCAATACTCAACCTCTTACATACCTTGTGCCAAGTTTATCTTTTCTTGTCAACTCCGGGTCTATGTAGAATTTGAGGTTTTGATGGCGGTGAGTTTGAATATGGCAAGGACCTCTGAAACGTCCGTAAATTTCTACCAGACTACACTGCATAACAACACATTAGACAGCCATGTTCAAACTCTCGATCTGTCGTGTTATATAAATGAGCTCATTTAACTTAATCGCCATTTTTGTTTATTTTTGTTTAAATCTTGTCAGTCTAATCACAATAAAATTCCTATTAAATATTAAAATATTACTATAATTAACATTTAAATATTTAAAATATTTAAATATTTAAAATATATTAAAATGATGTTCTCTATCGAAATGTTTGATTTACATTAGAACATCACTTTTTCACACGACATGTTTCAGTTCCAAATGAACTATCTTCAGGTGTATAAATATAATTTCTTAAATGCAACTTTTAGTCAGATGTTTATCAGATATCAAAATGATGTTTTCTTACAGATTTTATTGTATTTTAATATCGTATTCGAAGTTGTTCTGTATATGTACGTCGTGCTTAACATGATTTTGTGTGGGTGAACGTTTTGTTGTTGTCTTCGTATCAGCCAGAAATGAATTAGCCATTGCTAATTAAAATGAAGGTACTGGTTGAAACTCCCCCCCCCTTTTAAAACAGCCATATTTTCAATTTGTGATGTTTTTAAGCATATATTATTTATCACATTAAAGCTCAGTAACAGAAGTACTAAGTGTGTTGTAAGGTTAGTAATAAATCTTATGTATTACGTGCCCTGTATTAGGAAACCATGAGGTCCTAATGTGGGCCCCTCGTAAAATTATTATGACTGTCATAGTCAGGGTGACGTGCGCTGAGTGCACTGGACCCACCGGTCCCATAATTTAACTTGAAACCGCCACGGAATGTACGTTCGGCGTCGATGGGAATTGGAACTTCAAAATCACACTCTGAGTTGATGCACGAAACTTTGTGTAATCTGGAATTTCTCTTGCCAGATACTTTTGTAGCAGCCACAATCTCGCTTGATTTTGATTTATGTCGACATGCACAATGTTTTGTTCAACCTTTTTTTATCAGATTTCATTGTGTTGTGGTCGGATTTGTTATCTTTCAACTTCTGTACAGGGAACCGCTTACAAAAGGTGTTACACGCCGCGAATTTTTTTTTTTTTGAAATTGTTTGTGAAACGTTCGACACTGTAATGCAACGGACTGATGCGTTGAACAACGGTAGTCTGAGATTCTGAACATTATCCACTAATGATAGTGATGTTTGATTGCTGATTAATGAAATCATGTTCTGAGACCGTTGACAGCTGTTTCAGCAGAAGTATCCCGAAGGCAAGTTTTTCTAATCAACCCAGGAATTTTATAGTGGGTTACAGCGCGTCCAGAATGATTTCTGAGGTACTTGTCAATTTCCTAAATGTAGTAGGTTTTAAATGCCCTCATTAAGGCTTTGACCGGGATGTTAAATCTTATGTGGTACCGCCTGATTCGACTTCTAATGGTTAAGTGAAGTGTTTTCTTCGCGGTACGGTCTGGATTCGTAAATATTATGAAGACGAGCTTCGGCTTCAAAGGGTTAACCAGCTGATTTTCGTAATGGTGAGGTGTAGTGTTTTCTTCGCGGTACGGACTGAATTCATAAATAATATTCAGACGATCTTCGGCTTCAAAGGGTTAAAGCCGCTATAATCGGCTGCATTCGTGGGGCAATCACACCGAGACCAAGGAAACGTGGTTTTCTCGCGCCATATCTGTTCCCATTGTGGGAGTAGTGCCCATCGAATATCAACACATCTGTGTCGTCTTTCGTTGGTTTAGTAAAGACTTAGAGGTGCTGGAAACATTGCAATGTGTTGCTGAAACTTTGTGGATGGGAGTACACGGAAAGGTGCAAAGGTTACTTGCCCTTTCAGTGTTTATCCCGCTCTGTGGTAACACCAGTTTCGTCAAAGTTGAATGTTCGATTTGGGGAATGTCCTATTGTGTCTAATTCTGTACTAGAATGAGAAGAACTTTTCGAATAGGGCGATCACTCCTGGTTTGTTCGATGGCGTATGGTTAGTCCCGTGAATAGGGTTTATCACAGGATGAATCACATTATCAGGAGTGAATGACTTCATCCTGACAGCGGAGATCCCTTGCGGTGATCTCATATAAAGGCGTCTGAAGAAACCTTTCAGCCACTTCTTTTCGACTGTCGATGGAAAATGGATGTGGAAAGCTATTCCTTATGGACAGCTGGAAAGCCAAATGCTGGTACATCTGCAGATGACAAACCACGTTATCTGGAAATAATTGCATAAACTGTTCCTCAACTTCTCTAGGCAAACGGTGTCCCGTCCCAGCACTGTTTCTAAGGCTTCTTTACGATTTAGAGAACTGTCATTTACACGTCTGTGGAGGATTGAACCGAGGACATTATGGAGTTTAAAAGCTGTCATTTATTTGTCTTTTCCCCCACAGCTGAAATAGCTAACAACATAGCATCTACATTCCATTTTTTACGCGGTGGCTTGGAATATAGTTTACAATTTTCGTTGTATCTACATAATTAATAATAATCATTCAATAAATCTGTAGTTTATTTTAAGATTGTGGTCAAGCATGCGTTTTTGATTGAAACATCATTTTTTAAAAAAAACAAACAGCTAGAAACAAACCACAATGAACCTTCCGAGAACCGAATGTGGCTCCCGAGCTGGCCTTGTAATCCTGGGGTCTCGGGTTCGATTCCCGGCGGTGCCCGAATTTATAACTTGTGTTGGGCAAGGCCGTGGTCTAGGCAACACGGAGTTTTCCTCCGTGGCATCCCAACAATTACTCCATTCACACACAGAAGAAGGCAATGGCAAACCACTTCTGGATCATCTGCCAAGAACGTATATGAACAGGTCCCAGTCCGAGAAAAGGATGGAAGGATCCTGTTCATATGGACCTGTCGTCAGACAGAACACTAAATAAATAAAATATAATAGTTATTTACAGTAGTTCTGGTGGACTTTCTCAGTATTAAGCGTAATGAAGTAACTCAGAATCATACGGTGCGACACTTCCTAACACGGGCTCTAGCTTATATTAGGGTCTCACAGGGGCCTGTTTGTCTTCAGGTTCCTACACAGTTGGGCCCACTAGATAGGGATTAGCTCTATCTAGTGGGCCCAACTGTGTAGGAACCTGAAGACGGAGATAGAGCCCCATCTCCGAAACGTCATTTTACGTTTTATTTTTACTAGACGATGGATAATATCCAAGAAAACTTTTATTCAGTTTAATAACTACTCAAATGCCTAATAGTGGAAATTAAAGTGTGCATACATATACGACGATTTCATATTGCACAAAAAACATATTTTTGACTACATAACAAATCAATTTAGGCTTCAGTGCGAAGTTTGTACTTTCGTATGTCAGGTTCCATTTCAGTTAATTTCAACCTTGCTTGATTTTCGTACTTATTTCATTTACCACCCAACATTGGCTCGCGTACCATAGGTTGAGAAACGCTACTCTGTATGATAAGGGTTTAAAAACGAGACTTTAACTTTAAAACTCTCGATTACATGGCGTCTTGCCTGACACAAGTCAAACTAGACGAAACCAGACTTCAGTGTTTTCGTATGATTCATCGAGAAGAGAAATCGATATTATCATAATTTTACACGCGTTCTCATAAATAAAATGTGCCTCCTCCTAGCATAGAGGTTATCCCGCCAAACTAGTGTTCAAGGCAAGGGTAGAAAGAGGAAATTGTACGAGGAGCGTAATAATTTGTACGCTGCATCAGATATTAATAAAGGAGATCAAAGTAACTCTAAAACTGTTTCCGTAAGATCCATTTTAGTACTACAAAGGCATCCGTCAGAGCGGTCTCCTCGTTTCAGGCTTTTCAACCAGAATTTTGCACGTTTTTGCCATCTCCGCGATATGATTATTATCCCTTTAATAGTTGGTGAAGCATACAAATTAGAGACCTGTTTCTTGTAAACTTTTCTCTACCCGTAGGCTAATTAAACAATACAAAAGCAACTGGCAACTTTATTGTCGTGTGTCGGAGTGATCAGGGCTTTCGTAATGTGTGGTTTCTATGTGAATTCTTACCAACATTTCCTGGACTGATTTCTTCTGATGTCTTCTAGACTCTTGCTAGAGCAACTTGCCTCTAGGGAATTGTCTGGAATTACTTTCGTCTGCATTGTTTTTGACAGCGAAACATGACGGCATCATTCCCAATCTTAGACTAGTGGTATTCAACCATTTTTTGTTCGCGTACCCCCAGATATAATTTCTCTTCCAAATTTGTACCCCCAAAGTTGTTGGTGTGTAATTCAAGTTATACATAATATATAATCTACACCTAAAATAAATTACATGATTGATTATTCAGTGTTTATCATAATTTTTTTTTTTAAATTTTACGTACCCCCTAAGATGTCTTCGCGTACCCTCAGATATAATTTATCTTCAACTTTGTACCCCCAAAGTTGTTGGTGTATAATTCCAGTTATACATAGTATATAATCTACACCTAAAATAAATTAAATAAATTACATTACTGATTATTCAGTGTTTATCATAAAATAATATTTTTTTTAAATTTCACGTACCCCCTAAGATGTTGCGTACCCCCGGGGGTACCCGTACCCCAGGTTGAATACCACTGTCTTAGACCATTCACAATCATCGACAGTCATTGGGGCCTTGCATTAAATGTTTCCTACTAAAGAAACAATGAAACATAATTTACAAGGTATGATATTTGTAATTGAATTTTTTCCCAGTTTTCATTCGCTCAAATTAAAAACCTAAAAATGCCTGTTCTTATCAATAGAAAGACCTGATGACGCTAGTAAGTACTCGAGGTTTCGATCTGAACTGTAATATATCAGAAATCACAGACGTCATGCAGTTGAATGCAAGCGCCTACATATTGCATTGACCGGTAGTTCAAGGTCTAGACAAGAGTGGCTTTCCCAGCATTCTGTGCAAAGATGCAAGCAGCTGGCTCGATGTGTCACGTTCTATTGTGCGAGAGGGGGACGTAGAACCTCACTCCCCTACCTCCCCTCACGCTGCAGAAGCGCTCGGCGCGGAAGGGGGAAGTATTAGTCGAGACACTGGTTGTATGGAGTTGCTTCATTAGGTTTGTGCGTACTGTAGGATTTTCAGGGCTGCACATAAAGCGAAGGAACCAACAGTTGACTCTAACGCTAACGAACATTCACTAAGTAAGGAGTAGAAAAATATTCTGTGTTAAGAGTAGCGCGTAGTGAGCGCACCTCTAATGTGTTCTCATAATATTCTAGATTAAATCACTGTGCCGCTGTGAGGTAATCTTAAAGCTGTCGTCTGTTGTTCGTTCAGTGGTTGTGGAACGAATGCTTTTAGGGTCGGTCGTCACTCACCGCGAAATCTCGCGCATGCGCGTATATCGAATTCCTAGCAGGGAATTTCTCCTGGTCTGTGGACTGTACACAGTCCTTTATTCTTCGTATTTGTGAGGCTGGACTGGTTCAGGTGAAAAAGTAGAATGTAGTTCAATGTATTTAAACACGCGGCAGAAATCCGTGTTCGTTCTGTCAGTTTGTAAACTTGTGTGTGTGTGTGGGTCGGGGGAATGCCAAGGCAACTTAACCTGTCTGCGCATGTGCGCACTCACTGTCTTACCTAACCACCTGCGGGTTATTTACATGACATTAATCTGTTCACCAAGGTTATTGACCTCTCATTCCACTAGAAGTGTAGTTCCCGGAATCACGATCGTCCGAAGCAATCCTTGTGTGTCCAGAATTAATAATTAATCCATTCACAACAGCCACACAAGGCCAGTTACAGCCCAAAAACAACAGCAAAACAACACTGTAATATAACAAATGATGTACAAGAAAGAAATTACACTGAAAAGAAATAATAATAATAATAATAAACATTATTGAAATAAATAATTACTACTTACAATTAATCTTAACGAGCCAGACGACGTAATCCCAAGAAGAGAGGAAGACCGAGTCATCTAGCTCAGTGGTTTCAACCCGGGGTACGCGTACCCCCGGGGGTACGTGAAATTTTTTAAAAAAATTATATTATTTTATGATAAACACTGAATAATCAGTAATGTAATTTATTTAATTTATTTTAGATGTAGATTATATGCTATGTATAACTTGAATTATACACCAACAACTTTGGGGGTACAAAGTTGAAGAGAAATTATATCTGGGGGTACGCGAAGACATCTTAGGGGGTACGAGAATTTTTTTAAAAAAATTGTATTATTTTATGATAAACACTGAATAATCAGTAATGTAATTTATTTAATTTATTTTAGGTGTAGATTATATACTATGTATAACTTGAATTATACACCAACAACTTTGGGGGTACAAAGTTGAAGAGAAATTATATCTGGGGGTACGCGAACAAAAAAGGTTGAATACCACTGATCTAGCTGATTGAGCTTTGTGTACTAAATAACCAAAGAGGTTCCAACAAATATACCAATAACGTATAGCAAAATACATGCCGGCTAACACAAATGAGGCAAATATGGCACCAAAATGGGGGACGTAGAGCCGGATTTACATAGTAATTCTGTTTTCCACCATAACCATCGCAGTTAATTGTCCTCAGTAGCATCAGATACTGTCTACAGCTAGCAAGGAATATCTGCTTTTAGCTTAACAGATAGTCGGCAGACTTTTAAATGATATTCTAGATATTTAAATTTCATATACTTCGTAAAGAAGGCACTTTCAATTTACGTAGAACTAATTGACACATTTCATAAAAAGTTCTAACCTTAACCAAGAGGATACCGAAATATCGGACGAACCATAGTCAGATGGGATGACTCGTTCTCCTGAAGTCTGAAACAGGCCCGTGGCGTATATCCTTGAAGCAGATGAACGAAAGAAAATGTGTATTTTGGAATTCTGTACGTCACAAACCAATCAGCCAAGCACAGTTTTGAAGTTGGGTGATTTGATAATATTTATACGTAAAAGATATGGCTTCTGCAATAGGCTGGGCCTTCGAACCTTCGTCGTATCATTTAATTTTTTCCACGCGATATTTTTATATTATTAATTCATATTTCGTAATAAGTTCACTAGAATTACTAAACAGGCATTCATAGGCCCTGTGGTTTATTTAACGACGTTTTTTGAGTAGCTCAGACTATATAGCGTCGAATGAGAGGATATTCAATTAGAAATGTTGCGGAAGGAAGCGGTCGTGGCCTAATTTAAGGTACTATCCCTGGATTTGCCTTGAAGGACTGAGAAAAGAGGACAATCTGAGTTAGGATACCTGCATTCGGTCATAGGCCTTTTGTGTGCTAACCAGGGAGGAAATTGATTGGTGGTTCATCAGGTAACGTTGCCAGGGTCTCACGTCGTCGTCGTCGTCGTGGAGTTGATTTGGACAACACTGAAGTCGTGTCGTTCGCTCCACACGTGCGAGTGCCACATTGTTTGTGTCGAGCTATTGAAGTTATAAATTGCATAATTCACAGTACTGAATTCTGTTAAATTCATATGTATATTAGAGGCGTGGCGGCTTGAATCTGCAGCTGTTCTCTTTCCAGTATGTTCTAAGCAAAACCGTATAATAAGAGTCTACCACGTTACTCCTTAATGCCCAGATGCCAAAAGGTATAGACAGTTACGTAAAATATGATACGGTTCTGTCCATTTTCCATCGTGAGACATCTGTGAAGTTACCATCCCATCTTCTTCTTGGTCTCCGTCATCTTCTCTTTCTAAAATAAAATAATAGTTTCTCAATTTGAATTACATGTCTCGTCCATCTTAGCGTCCTACATTTATTTGACTAACTCAGATGACCATTAAAACTTACGAAGTTTTTATTCAAACATCCAAAATTGCGTCAAATTACGTCTATGGAGTTTATATTTATCATATCATATGCGCCAAACTTAGAGGCTGTATTCGGTAAGTCCTGGATTTAAATATTGACTCGGAGATCGGTTATCCTGACTGAAGGTTTTCATAGTTTTCATCAGTAATCCGAGAAAAGGCTGTAAATTAGGCCACCACCGCTTCATTTCAAATTAATTTTTCATTAATTATCCCACCATTTGACTTTAAATTGTCTGAGACTTAAAGAACCACAAATAAGTAAAATTGGATTTCGTGTCATTTTCTCCTCTCTGCACCTTGTTATTACGTGGATAGAAGAATATTTCTAAATCAGAAAACCCCTACAGAAACGAATTACGCCTTAGAAACCTTGGTCACGAGACGTTGCGCGTGTTCAATGATACAATTCCATGTAAGATAATACAAAATCGAATCGCTGCTTCCGACAGACAGAAAGGCGATTCAAACCCGTTCCTTCAGTTCTGTGACAACGTGATCAGAATTGTAAACCCTGATGGGGCAGCGAGTGGCGCGTATACTCACCTAACTGGTCCAGCAACCAGCCTCTTCCACGCACGTCATATCTGTTGAGACGATCTGCGCACACACATCTAGAAAGAGATGGATACGAAAGGTCATCTTGTGTCGGTCTCCTCTTGGTTTACTTACAGTCCACAGATCAGGAGAAAAGCCCTGTATGCGCAAGATTTCGCGGTGAGTGACGACCGATCCTAAAAGCATTCGTTCCACAACCACTGAACGAACAACAGACGACAGGCTTTCACGTGTTCTGATGGCTACAGCTTTAGGATTACCTCACAGAGGCACAGCGATTTAATCTAGAATATTATCGCAACACCCGCAGAACACATTAGAGCTGTACAGTCCACAGACCAGGAGAAAATCCCTGCTAGGAATTCGATATACGCGCATGCGTAAGATTTCGCGGTGACTGACGACCCATCCTAAAAGCATTCGTTCCACAACCACTGAACGAACGACAGACGACAGGCTTTCACGTGTTCTGTTGGGTACAGCTTTAAGATTACCTCACAGAGGCACAGCGACACAATCTAGAATATTATGAGAACACATTAGAGGTGCGCTCACTACACGCTACTCTTAACTGCTTGATGTTTTCAGTCTGTGTAATAGCCTTAAACTCTGACGTGTCACACTTCCCACCAATATCAGCCCTCTAGTCCACCAGGCAGTAAACATTCCCCCCCTCACCGACCAGAGACGACTTCCCCTCGCAGGGATTTTCTCCTGGTCTGTGGACTGTACCTTTTCCAAACAGAGGATGCCACAAACATGTGATCCATCATCCTGTTACTATGTAATTTTTAACAGTTTCTTTCTGTTTTATTTTATCTCCCCAAAGAGAATTCACAAATTGTCTCTCCGTCTCTCACCTCCCTTTATATATGCTCTTTGATCTGAACCCGATATCGTGTCGTCGTAATGCTGGTGATGCTCTGTTCGCTGAGAATGGGGATCCCCTTTCCTCTGTTCGCTGAAAAATTAATGAAACGTAGTTTCTTTCATGTTCTGGTTACTATAGTGGAATTGATTTACCTTTTCTCTTTCCTACATATTTGTTTTAATTACGAACTATTTTATACCTAAAGGGCTTTAATAGTTCTGTGATTCTTTGTGTCAAAGCGTTTTCCTGTCACTTGAACTATGGTCTTTTAAACCTCTTTTCCGTATTTTCGTGAAATTTGACATTAATATCTTGCCTCTGGAGGTTAATGCATAATTTCCAGCTTCCCATCATGCAACAGTGCATCACTATCTTCGAAAAATAGGCAACTGTTATTTATTTAGTGTTCTGTCTGACGACAGGTCCATATGAACAGGATCCTTCCATCCTTTTCTCGGACTGGGACCTGTTCATATACGTTCTTGGCAGATGATCCAGAAGTGGTTTGCCATTGCCTTCTTCTGTGTGTGAATGGAGTAATTGTTGGGATGCCACGGAGGAAAACTCCGTGTTGCCTAGACCACGGCCTTGCCCAACACAAGTTATAAATTCGGGCACCGCCGGGAATCGAACCCGAGACCCCAGGATTACAAGGCCAGCGTTCTAACCGCTAGTGGAACACTGGCATATGACATTTGTGTTCGACGAAACAGGGAACAATTTTGTGTGCTAAAAATTACAAACTACAGTATAGTTGTTATAAATTACATTAAAAGCTCGAGAACTGGGAAATTTTGTCGAGTCGTATTAAAAGTTTGGTCACCCTGGCCGCTTTCCAAATAGCTCAGGATCAGGAAATACAAAATTGTTTTTCCAACTTTAATATTATTCCACGCGTTTTGTAACAGACTTTATGGTGTAGGGTTTTCCATCGAACGTTGATACTTATGTGATTTACTAGTTACTGTTTATTCGTTATTTGTGTAATGTCCATTTTAATATTGTCACTTCAGCCCTCGAGGATTTACGACCATTGTTTCTTGTATGCATTTTTAATATTCTGCATTCATGCCTGTTCACTCCGGCGTGAAGATTAATAAGGTATTTCTCCATTTTAATGTTTACTGAGTGTTAATACATAAGAACTGCATAATTTACTATCAGTTAGTTAAGTGAGGAAATCTGTTGATTAATAGTAAGTAAAGTAAAGTTTGTCCCACTATACGCCATGTAGGCGTTTGGGGTGAGTGGAGGTATAGCTCCTCTCTTCCTTGACCCCGGCACTAGATGGGGGTGAGTGGTCAGCATCACGCCCCGGCCGGCTTTACCCCCGGGAAATGACCCCGGTACCCATTGTATAGGAGGCTGGGTGGGCCCCAGAGCCGGTCTGGACGCAGAGGCTAGAGGAAAAATCCTCTGCCCCCATCGGGGATCGAACCCCGGTCGTCCAGCCCGTAGCTAGTCACTATACTGACTGAGCTATCCCGGCTCATGTTGATTAATAGTTTTGATTCAAAATTCAATGTTTTACAAGAAAATTAACTTAAATTTATAGGATTTGATGTTTTCACGGCGGTGAGTATGAAGATTTCCGTCTTCTGGGTTGTTGCGCTGTGTAGTCTGGTCGATGTTAACCAACGTTTCAGAGGTCATACTGCCTCCATCATCAGGGCGATGAGTATGAAGATTTCCGTCTTCTGGGTTGTTGCGCTGTGTAGTCTGGTCGATGTTAACCAACGTTTCAGAGGTCATACTGCCTCCATCATCAGGGCGATGAGTATGAAGATTTCTGTCTTCTGGGTTGTTGCGCTGTGTAGTCTGGTCGATGTTAACCAACGTTTCAGAGGTCATACTGCCTCCATCATCAGGGCGATGAGTATGAAGATTTCTGTCATCTGGGTTGTTGCGCTGTGTAGTCTGGTCGATGTTAACCAACGTTTCAGAGGTCATACTGCCTCCATCCTCAGGGCGATGAGTATGATGATTTCTGTCTTCTGGGTTGTTGCGCTGTGTAGTCTGGTCTATGTTTACCAACGTTTCAGAGGACATACTGCCTCCGTCATCAGAGTATGAAGATTTCCGTCTTCTGGGTTGTTGCGCTGTGTAGTCTGGTCGATGTTAACCAACGTTTCAGAGGTCGTACTGCCTCCGTCATCAGAGTATGAAGATTTCTGTCTTCTGGATTGTTGCGCTGTGTAGTTTGATAGAAGTTTACCGACGTTTCGGAGGTCATACTGCCTCCATCATCAGGGCGATTAAAAATATGAAGATTTCCGTCTTCTGGGTTGTTGCGCTGTATAGTTTGGTAGAAGTTTACCGACGTTTCAGAGGTCATACTGCCTCCGTCATCAGGGCGATTAGTATGAAGATTTCTGTCTTCTGGGTTGTTGCGCTGTGTAGTCTGGTCGATGTTTACCAACGTTTCAGAGGTCGTACTGCCTCCGTCATCAGAGTATGAAGATTTCTGTCTTCTGGATTGTTGCGCTGTGTAGTTTGATAGAAGTTTACCGACGTTTCGGAGGTCATACTGCCTCCATCATCAGGGCGATTAAAAATATGAAGATTTCTGTCTTCTGGGTTGTTGCGCTGTATAGTTTGGTAGAAGTTTACCGACGTTTCAGAGGTCATACTGCCTCCGTCATCAGGGTGATGATAACTTAAATTTAACCATCGCGACCGAATTTAATTCCTGTTCTCAACATGCCCTGTTGTTCACGTCAGTATGTTCGAAATGCTGAATGTAAACGTTTTCTTTCATTTGCTTGTGTTTGCAGGTCTTACCCTAACAGAAGAGGAAATAACATTGAAATTAGGCCACTTGTTGCAGGGTTTCACGAATCGTGAACGAATATCTCCCGCACGTTTTCCGTTAATATTTTTACACTGCTTGAAGGCCTTCTTAAACATGAAAGTGTTCATCTTGATTTTTATTCGGCGAAGTTTTAATATAAATTACTTCTCTTTTTTTAATTTACACAACAGAGAGAAAACTGATAAAAGAGGAAGTAGTATCTTGAGATTATCAGCCATTCTGATTTACAAATATAATGAGCAGGGAATCAGAATTTCTCCGAGGAAAATATTTGTGACGTGTTCGCCTTAGTGCCAAAGCCGTTCGTGGATGGATAATTAGAACACAAGCCACTAATTGATGTGACAAGAAGTTATTTTAAGTTGAGTCATGGAGTCCATGTCCTTGTTTACAGCAGTTGGAGATTTACACATTATTTTAACAAAGTGCTGCCAAGACTTGGCTCACGTAGGGAGTTTCGTGTTGTAAGTATTCACAATTTTGTGTTGGGTTTCACAGGCCTGTGTGAAAATTTCTGCTACCATCAGCGCCACAACTACTGTAACTATTTCTTTGTAACGTATCACTGAAGTGACTGGGATACCGGAGTTCGATTCCCGGTCGTTACTGTTATCTCTTCCAATGAATCTCTTCCACATTCGGGAAGTCACTGGTACGGCCATGTTCTCTTACTTTCATTTCCAACTCATTATTAATCATCTGAGCATTTGACTTTGGTGAACGGATCAGTCTGATTTATTATTGTTTTACCTTTCCGTGTGTTTCAATCATAATGACACTCACGAGGAAGTTAGGAGGAGACTAAATTCTGGAAATGCTTGCTACTTCTAAGTCCAAAATATTTTGTGTTCCTGGCTGATTTCTGAGAACCTGAAAATTAAAGTTTACAAAACAATAATCTTGCCTGTTGTTTTGTATGGGTGCGAAACATGGTCTCTCACTCAGAGGGAGGAACACAGATTGCAGGTGTTTGAGAATCGGGTGTTGAGGAGGATATTTGGGCCTAAGAGAGAAGACGATGGGGTCTGGAGAAAACTGCATAATGACGAGCTTAAAAATCTGTACTCCTCCCCCAATATTGTCAGGGTGATTAAGTCGAGAAGAATGAGATGGGCGGGGTATGTAGCACGCATGGATGGGACAAGAGGTGTGCACCGGGTACTGGTTGGGAAGCCTGAGGGGAAGAGACCGCTGGGGAGACCTAGACGTAGATGGGAGGATAATGTCAGGCGGGATCTATGGGAGATAGGAGTTGAAGGAGACTGGATTTTGTTGGCCCAGGACAGGGTCCGGTGGAGGGCTTTGATTAATTCGGTGATAAACCTTTGTGTTCGCTAAGCCATCTGGTTGGTTGGGTCCACTATTTGGGAAGCCTGAGGGGAAGGGACCGCTGGGGAGACCTAGACGTAGATGGGAGGCTAATGTGAGGCGGGATCTGTGGGAGATAGGAGTTGAAGGAGACTGGAATTTGTTGTCCGGTGGAGGGCTGTGGTTAATTCGGTGATGAACCGGGTTCGGTAATCCATCTAATTAGTTAGTCTCGGTGTACACGCGGGGCTGGACGCATTAACTTCACGTCACTAATTTATTTCGACAGCCGTCATGCTCGCTTTCCAGAAAAATTAAAAAAAATCGTTAAAAGAGGGTTGAGCCAGATATGATTAATGGAAGAGGGAGATATGTTCTTTCGGTTTTAATATTGTTTGTATGCTGTGTTTTTCATTAAATTTAGTGTATGTATTAACACAGAGGACAGCAGTAGGCGTTGACCTCAGAAGTGATTTATTTTTGTTTGTTTTGTAGGTGACTGTGACAGACTTAGTCACGATTTTTATAATAATGCACGCGCAGAATGTTTCGTAATTTGTTTGCGTCCAGATGGACAGGTGTGGTCGATTAGACTGCCTCCGAGAATTGGAATCCATCATACTTTACCATTCTCGCATTGCACGCCACCTACTACTTGAAGGATGGTTTGGACGATATTAATAATAACACTTTTTATTAATTTATAATTACTTATACATATTTGTTACTTGCAGATAAAAGACCTGTTGTAGGAAAATGTTAACAAAATGGATGACATTTAAACGCTTGCAGAAATTTAAGGTTAGGATTCTTAGCCCACGTATTTGTCATTATTATCTGCATAGGAATACAGGCATACCTCGGAGATATTGCGGGGTCGGTTCCAGACCACAGCAATAAAGCGAGTCACACGAATAGCAGCCCACTAGTCCAGCTGATAAGTAACTTTCCCCAAGCACCGCACCAGAAATGACTTCCCTCAGCAGGGTTTTTCTCGTTATCTGTGGACAGTACGTGGTGCAGGATTGTATTTGCCAGACTACATAACGCAACAACCCAGAAGACAGTAATCTTCATACTCTGATGACGGAGGCAGTATGACCTCTGAAACGTCGGTTAACATCGACCAGACTACACAGCGCAACAACCCAGAAGACAGAAATCTTCATACTCATCGCCCTGATGATGGAGGCAGTATGACCTCTGAAACGTTGGTTAACATCGACCAGACTACACAGCGCAACAACCCAGAAGACAGAAATCTTCATACTCATCGCCCTGATGATGGAGGCAGTATGACCTCTGAAACGTTGGTTAACATCGACCAGACTACACAGCGCAACAACCCAGAAGACAGAAATCTTCATACTCATCGCCCTGATGATGGAGGTAGTATGACCTCTGAAACGTTGGTTAACATCGACCAGACTACACAGCGCAACAACCCAGAAGACAGAAATCTTCATACTCATCGCCCTGATGATGGAGGTAGTATGACCTCTGAAACGTTGGTTAACATCGACCAGACTACACAGCGCAACAACCCAGAAGACAGAAATCTTCAGACTCTGAAGACGGAGGCAGTATGACCTCTGAAACGTTGGTTAACATCGACCAGACTACACAGCGCAACAACCCAGAAGACAGAAATCTTCATACTCATCGCCCTGATGATGGAGGCAGTATGACCTCTGAAACGTTGGTTAACATCGACCAGACTACACAGCGCAACAACCCAGAAGACAGAAATCTTCATACTCATCGCCCTGATGATGGAGGCAGTATGACCTCTGAAACGTTGGTTAACATCGACCAGACTACACAGCGCAACAACCCAGAAGACAGAAATCTTCATACTCATCGCCCTGATGATGGAGGTAGTATGACCTCTGAAACGTTGGTTAACATCGACCAGACTACACAGCGCAACAACCCAGAAGACAGAAATCTTCATACTCTTCGCCCTGATGATGGAGGTAGTATGACCTCTGAAACGTTGGTTAACATCGACCAGACTACACAGCGCAACAACCCAGAAGACAGAAATCTTCAGACTCTGAAGACGGAGGCAGTATGACCTCTGAAACGTTGGTTAACATCGACCAGACTACACAGCGCAACAACCCAGAAGACAGAAATCTTCATACTCATCGCCCTGATGATGGAGGCAGTATGACCTCTGAAACGTTGGTTAACATCGACCAGACTACACAGCGCAACAACCCAGAAGACAGAAATCTTCATACTCATCGCCCTGATGATGGAGGCAGTATGACCTCTGAAACGTTGGTTAACATCGACCAGACTACACAGCGCAACAACCCAGAAGACAGAAATCTTCATACTCATCGCCCTGATGATGGAGGTAGTATGACCTCTGAAACGTTGGTTAACATCGACCAGACTACACAGCGCAACAACCCAGAAGACAGAAATCTTCAGACTCTGAAGACGGAGGCAGTATGACCTCTGAAACGTTGGTTAACATCGACCAGACTACACAGCGCAACAACCCAGAAGACAGAAATCTTCATACTCATCGCCCTGATGATGGAGGCAGTATGACCTCTGAAACGTTGGTTAACATCGACCAGACTACACAGCGCAACAACCCAGAAGACAGAAATCTTCATACTCATCGCCCTGATGATGGAGGCAGTATGACCTCTGAAACGTTGGTTAACATCGACCAGACTACACAGCGCAACAACCCAGAAGACAGAAATCTTCAGACTCACCGCTGTGAAAACCTCAAATCATACATCTTATATTTTAGTCCAGAGTTTTTCGGCCTGTGGTCCGCCTGTTTGTTGTGCGCGGTGTTTGTACAGTTTTAAATATTGTATCAGGCTAAATGATGAGAGAAACTTACCGCCAAAGTTAATATTTGTGGTGCTTAATTGGAAATGAATAGTTAATAAACGTAACAAATCGCAGTGAATATTCAATAAATTGCCATCATTTGTGCTGCCTACCGGTCGTTAATTCTTCGAGTACCGACGGTTCAGTACTTGTTATCTGAGTGATAGCTTCGCAAAAGTGACTTATGAATTTCCTACTCCAGATTTTACAGTTTCGTCGAATATCGTGGCCTAGTGGTTAGCATGGTTCATATTGAGGAGGTCCCTGGTTCAAATTTTGGCTGGCGACCGGATATTCTCCCAGAGTCTTTTCGTGGTTGTCCTCATTTCCTTTAAAATTGGCCACGGCCGCTTCGTTTCTAATTTATTATTATCTTTCATCCTCTCAGCCACGGTGGTGTAGCGGTTAGAACGCTGGCCTTGTAATCCTGGGGGTCTCGGGTTCGATTCCCGGCGGTGCCCGAATTTATGACTTGTGTTGGGCAAGGCCGTGGTCTAGGCAACACGGAGTTTTCCTCCGTGGCATCCCAACAATTACTCCATTCACACACAGAAGAAGGCAATGGCAAACCACTTCTGGATCATCTGCCAAGAACGTATATGAACAGGTCCCAGTCCGAGAAAAGGATGGAAGGATCCTGTTCATATGGACCTGTCGTCAGACAGAACACTAAATAAATAAAATAGAATCATCCTCTCATTCGACGCTGCATTCTGAGTTACTGAAATAGCGTAGTTAAATAAACTATAAAACAATTATTAATTAATTAATTAAGAGTTTTATTATCTAACGGCGGCTTCTAAGGAAGAAATCCGTGCTTCGTTCCGTTTGCACAGTGATATTCTGGCATTGTGCAAAGCATTTCATTCTGTTCGCATTTGCATGTATGAAACAGTGTGAACTGCAATGAGCTGTGTCAATTTGTTGTTGGACTTTGTCATACGTTTTCATTCCGTAGTTTCACAGATAAATCCATGCGTGCATGCACACGGAGTAGAATGCATCCATGCGTGCTGTGAGAGGTTGCTGTTTTCCACACTTTGTAATTTTAGATAACTGACAGGTAATTTCCTGGAATGGGGAATTTACATTTGACATTCTATCAAGCCAGAGGGAGGGGGTGTCTGTATACAAGGAACTCAACCAATATATTGTATCCGCCATGCCATTATGATTTGGTTCTATTACCGATTCGTTATGGAGATTCTGTGTCCGTCTTAATCGAGTTGAGTTACCAACAATTGTCGTCCCTGTCTAGGATTTGCGCATCGTAAGCTGATGCTTGGAGTTCTGTTCACTACAGGGGAAAGTCAAGGATCTGCTTTTAAACGAAACTAATTTAAAGCTCATATAGGCATTATTTTTGTTAAGTGTTCTGTCTTGACGACAGGTCCATATGAACAGGATCCTTCCATCCTTTTCTCGGACTGGGACCTGTTCATATACGTTCTTGGCAGATGATCCAGAAGTGGTTTACCATTGCCTTCTTCTGTGTGTGTATGGAGTAATTGTTGGGATGCCACGGAGGAAAACTCCGTGTTGCCTAGACCACGGCCTTGCCCAACACAAGTTATAAATTCAGGCACCGCCGGGAATCGAACCCGAGACCCCAGGATTACAAGGCCAGCGTTCTAACCGCTAGACCACCTCATCTTATTATTATTAGTGTTCTGTCTGACGACAGGTCCATATGAACAGGATCCTTCCATCCTTTTCTCGGACTGGGTCCTGTTCGTATACGTTCTTGGCAGATGATCCAGAAGTGGTTTGCCATTGCCTTCTTCTATGTGTGAATGGAGTAATTGTTGGGATGCCACGGAGGAAAACTCCGTGTTGCCTAGACCACGGCCTTGCCCAACACAAGTTATAAATTCGGGCACCGCCGGGAATCGAACCCGGGACCCCCGGCTTACAAGACTAGCGTTGTGACTGCTAGACCACCGTGGCGGGTTCATATAGGCATACGCCGCCATATTTTTATCTGTTCTCAGACTAGAAACTCGATAGTGTGAAGTGAGAGGAGACAATCAAAGGACAGATGTCTTTGTCGACGCTGCGAGTACCACAGACTACGTCGGGTCGCTCATTAAGTAATGCCCCACATTTTTTTCCTCAGAACATATTTATTCAAGATGGCTCAAATTTAGTGACAATATAAATCAATGTTTCCTTTACACATACTATTTTTCCACATAGTCCCCATCAACTTGTACGGTTTTACGCCAGCGTGGAACAAGTGCATGCATGCCTTGCCGGTACCAGCTCTTGTCCTGTGCACGTAGCCATGTCCTCACTGCTTGAATCACGCTCTCGTCATCTTCAAATCTTGTTCCGCGGATAGCATCTTTAAGTGGTCCAAAGAGATGGAGTCGGAGGGTGGATGGGGC
Source organism: Zootermopsis nevadensis (assembly GCF_977971745.1). Lineage (NCBI taxonomy): Eukaryota > Metazoa > Arthropoda > Insecta > Blattodea > Termopsidae > Zootermopsis > Zootermopsis nevadensis. The sequence continues at coordinate 2,971,079 of NW_028259153.1, read as the reverse complement.
AGCACCGTTCAACCAAATTTGGTGATTTCTTCCCGGGTTCTCGGACTTGTGTAAGGGCGTGCATTGTCATGCAGGAGCAAAATTTCTGCTGGATGCTTGTGAGGCCGAACTCGTCGGAAACGCTTCTTGAGGGTTTCCAGGGTCATAATGTACGCGTCTGAATTGATGGTCGCACCTCTTGGCATCACATCCACAAGAATGACCCCATCACTGTCCCAAAAGACAGTCATCATGACTTTTCCGGCGGAGGGAGTTGTCTTGAATTTCTTCTTTCTCGGTGATTGAGGATGATGCCACTCCATTGACTGCCTTTTTGTCTCCGGCTCAAAGTGGTGTATCCAGGTTTCTTCACCTGTAATGATCCGGGACAGAAAGATCTCTCCCTCAGCATCAAAACGCTCCAACAATTCAGAAGAAATCGTTTTCCTTTGAATCCTGTGGTCTGCTGTGAGACTTCGTGGAACCCATCATGCGCACACCTTCGAATATGCAGGAGCCCGGATAATTGCAATCACACTTCCATTACTGACTGAAAGCTGTTGGGCCAATTGTCGAGTTGTGATGCGCCGATCCTCACGAATAATGGCATCCGCGCGGTTCAACATGTCTGGAGTGGTGGCTGTGGCAGGACGCCCAGAGCGCGGCAGATCACGGAGCTCTGTTTCTTCACTTCCTGAAGCTTTAACTCTCTTAGCCCAGCGACCAACGGTGCTCCTATCGACTGCACAGCTTCCATACACAGCACACAAACGTTTATGAATGTTCACCACAGTTTCTTTTTCAGCAAAAAAGAATTCAATTACAGCTCGTTGCTTGTAACGAGAGTCGTTCACAGACGCCATTTTAACAGTTCACTACAGCTCCGCTATCGGTTTGAATCATTTGAAACTCCGTACACGAACGCGGGAAACATCAAATCTCAAGCATGTAAAAGTGCACTTTTCTATCTTTATTATTGGCTGAGAAAAAAAATGTGGGGCATTACTTAATGAGCGACCCTCGTATATCGCTTAGAATGATCGCATGATGTATTTTCGAAGGATATGGAAGGAAGCGGTCGTGGGAAGAGGTGTGGTATTACTCCGGCGTTTGTAAGGAGGGTCTAAGGAACACCGTACAGGACCTCAGGATAGCCGGTGTCTGCTCAGAGTTAGGACACGGTGTCTTCAGAATACAAAGGACGTCAACTCCAGGGCATCTGCACGTACGGATTTGCATGTTGGAGAGTTTTTGGTTAAAATCGAACAACAGTAAATGGTACTTGGTCTACATGCGATTTTTTGACTGGGTGGGGAGTCCCTTCCTGATTTATGCTAGTACCCAGTTGGTGTTCTTCTCAATTTCTGGGCTGGTATTGACTACTACTTACGTTCTACCACGTTGCAATTTGAGAGAGGGGACTGTTTTTAATTGAACATCATTGAACCACTAAACTGAATTGGAGTTAGGTTCCTTCATAAATATGAGTGGACGTTTTGCCACATAGACAGTTCCTGGGAATGTTATTATGAACGTGTATGTCTGCAAGAGAAAACACTCTTGGGTCATGCAGACGACTGTACGGGAGTTGAGTAATGCAGCTGTAACATTTCTGGGATGTTTGGAGTTCCATAGCCTCAATTTTAAACATTCTGACCTGAAGCATCGTCTGACATTGCAGGTAAATACGAGAACCACAAAATCTGCTTTGGTGGTTTTTGTTTCCACTTTCTGAAACGATTCTACAATACAGAAGCGAGAAATTTAATACTGCAGTACTCTATGTTCCGCAAGATAGGACGAGAAGAATGTAGAGGTAATATTTAATGACTAAAATATTTGTTTCTCGCTCACAGTTTTTATAAAATCATGGACTAAAATAATTACGTTTCGTGTTTATGGTGTCACACATATTTAGACGTAATGACTGTAACTAGGTGTAATACGTTTCAGATTAACGTTCTGCATGCATATTTAATGAGAGACGGAGTAACTCTGTCAATATAGTGATTACGTCGCGGGTTGGGTAACCGGGGTTCAAGTCCCAAGGGTGGAATGACTTCTCTGCTTGTTTGCAATTTGAAAATTCAAAATTGTGCCTCATCAAATTCGCTCTGACTATCGACACATCTCGTATTTTCGTTAAAATCGGACGACAGTATCGGACACTAACGCGGAGGACTACGTGCGCCCTGGGATTGCCAAGTTCTAGGGCGACAAATAGACTTGGATGGGCCCATAATGTGTTATCTTTCTTAGCGCTAAAGCTTAAACATCACCAAAAGATTTCTGTCATCGGTTTCGAATAAAGTGTACTGTTCCATTTTAAAATGTTAGCTTCGTGTTAAGTAATGGCTTCATATGGATTAGGTTTGTGACCGGTTCCAAACAGAATCACCTTTTCAATTACGACTTCGTATACATCTGGAAGAAATATGTAGTCAGAGGACCAAGGACGTCGCAGAGGTTATGTTTAAACATGCCGGCACAATTCCAATTGCCAATTTTTGGCAATAACTATCGGTATGGGTAGTCTATCTTATCGAAAAGCTACAAATCAAATACTAAGACGCCTCACACTAATCAACACTTTCAGGGTTTCTTGTGAGCAAGATATAAATAAATATGATGTTGGAAGATCACTGAGGCATAAATAATATCGAACATGAAGATTGCTGTCTTCTAGGTTGTAGCGCCGTGCGATTTGGTAGAAGTTTGTTAAGGTTTTGGAGGTCCTTGCTGCCTCCATCATCAGGGCACTCGCCTGTCTTCGTACTCGCATCCGTGAGAACCTCAAATCGTAATATGAGAAACATTTTACTACTGACTGACTTTTTAAGATAATTTAGTAATGTCTGAACCTGTTTGCTATTTTACGCCCAGTTTAATAGAATTTTAAATACATTTCCACGGAATTTCAAGAAATTTCCATCATTTGTGTGGGTGGGGAAGTGAGTGAAAGTGATCATTAAATTGTGGGTTCTAGGTTTATTGCACGGATTTATGTCGGTGCGTTTGAAATTTATGGCGAACCAGGTTTCGGTACCCATTTCGTAGAATTGGGAAATTTTTTACTGAAAGATGTCTGAGGAAAGATGGAGCTCCATTTTCATTGGTTTGGTCAATATTTCAGTCTAGAAAACATAAAAACTGCAAAAAATATTCCATATACCGGATCCAGTACCGTATGGCTTAAGGCAACGTGAGTGGGCTGCTGTTCATGAGGAAGTCTGCCCCACCCCATCCCAGAGTACAGTGACCGTCGAACGCGTTTTTGTCCAACGCGGATTCGATTATATGCGTGAAAAATGTGAAGTCTTCTTTGCAGAAAGTATAAATTTGTTTAAATCTTGTCAGTCTAATCACAATAAAATTTCTATTAAATATTAAAATATTACTATAATTAACATTTAAATATTTAAAATATATTAAATGATGTTCTCTATCGAAATATTCGATTTACAATTAGACCATCATTTTTTTTACACGACATGTTTTAGTTCTAAAAGAACCATCTTCAGGTGTATAAAATTATATAAACTTAAATATAATTTCTTAAATGAAACTTTTAGTCAGATGTTTATCAGATTTTCAAATGATGTTCTCTTCCAGATTTTATTCCATTTTAATAACATATTCGAAGTTGTTCTGTATGTACGTCGTGCTTAACATGATTTTGTGTGGGTGAACGTTTTGTTGTTGTTTTTGTATCATCCTGTAAAGTAAATAATATAAAGACTAAATGAATATCAATAGTAATATTTTAATATTTAATAGAAATTTTATTGTGATTAGACTGACAAGATTTAAACAAATATATATTTATCACAATATGACGCAACTTTATCATATCAGAAAGTATATAATTCGATTTTACGCGTTCTGCCAAACACACTAAAATGGATTATGATAAGACTACTGCTCAGGAAGCTAAGAGGGTTTAGCTTTTGCAAGTTAATTTGGTTTGTTTAATTCAGCATATGTAAGAGTATAAATATTGTGCCCAACTCTCATTGTGCGATATCTTCTTCCAGGTTCTATCACCCCGTGTTCCCGTCTTTGTCTCATCGCAACCCGCGGACTCCGTCAGGTTTACGCTGCTGACTGTTAACTTGGGTTCGAGTTATTTTCCAGAATGTTAGCGTTAATGATGTTGACCGTGGACAGTTTTATGGGTTGAAAACGTAAATGTAGAAGTGATAATGAAGCAAGGAACATTTGTAAGGTTATGCCACTAAATGGGAAAGTAACGATTCTATATAAATTGTGTAGCAGCAGTAGACTTAACACTCCGTTGTTATTTTATTTTAAAGTCTAACTTTCCCTCGATATTTTGTTTAATGCTTAACCTTTCGGTGACACTTTGTTATGTTCCACAGTTTGTTTACAAATAAATAGCGTGTATTTTTCTTCTTTATTTGTCCTCTCCACGGCCACATTTCCCTGTCTCTACCAATCAAAACATAGTACAGGGTCATTCATAATTCCCTGACACATTACAAAAAATCGCTAGACTTGAATGGTTCAACGGATGGTAACATGGGACACGCCGATAGAAAGAGAAACTCTCCAAGTTTATTTTACGTTCCTCATAAATGTTCTATGTGTCCTCCCTTTGTGACGCTGCAGACGTCAAGCCGATAACCCATTTTCGCCCATACTCGCTGCAGCATGTCACGATCGATTTGTGAGATGGCACAGATGATTCGTCTTTGCAGCTCAGGCAGATCCCGTGGCCGAGACGGTACAAAGACCTGGTCCTTAACGTGCCCCCGTAAGACAAAGTCACATGGAGTCAGGTCCGGTGATCGGGGTGGCCAACGAGGCAGCGCATGGTCATAGAGAATTTATGAGATATGTAAAATAAACTTTGAGAGTTTCTCGTTCTATCGGCATGTCGCGTGTTACCATCCTTTGCATCATTAAAGTCTGGAGATATTTTGTAATGTGTCAGGGGATTATGAATAACCCTGTATTAAGTTGCTTCAGTGCGAATTTACGGAACACGCCCTCCCTTTTAGGCGGGGGTATATTGAAGATGTAACTCTGTACTATTTCTGTTGGAAAAGCCCTGATGATCCCTAATCTTCGTTACGGTTAGACTAGGACTGAGCGTGCAATGTTACAGACCTACGCACATGCACGCGTTCTAAACGCATTAAGAGCGAAGTGAACATTAACGGCATAATAGTTATTTCTCCTCTGCAGTAACCATAATTTACTGACCCCAGCTCCCCACCAGACGAGGAAGTGGTGAGAGACGAACGTAGCGTGATGCAACGGAGGCAGAATGTGAGATTTGAGAGAAACGTGGCATTTGTGATCTATCTCGAAAACAAAACTTGTTACCGCCACGTTTTCGTAAGCTTAAAAATATTATTTTCTAAGGAATTTTGTTAACAGTCTATCTCGGTGGCTACACGATCTAGGACGTGGATCTTGGTCACTTGGATCACGAGCTCGAATCCGGCTGAAGGTATGGATTTTGGTTCCTATCTTTCTGTGTTGCAGTGCAAACAGACACCTTGCGATGGTCTGATAATACAGACGTCAGAGGGGCCGTACCAGGTCTTGAAACATTATTAATTTCGAAATTAATTCCGAATTGTAACAAGACCTAATCTGTAAGAGTTAATGATGAATAAATTATAACTGACTGAAGTCGTCTTTTCATGTCATACGTCCGATATATATTTTTATTAGTTTTATTTACATATCTACAAAGGCGTGACATGTTTTGGCGAAATTTTTCAGTCCTTAGGGGCATCCATTACGTACATGGGGAGAACGCATTATGGGCTGGTCGTGTCTGTCCTGGTTCTTTCTGGTTAAGACATGTTTTAGTTAATTCAGTTTATTTCGATGAAGGAAGTGTAAGTTGGGATAAATATTTAAGTATTAATTTTAAATGTTAAAATTTCGAATAGTGATCGTGAAATGTTAAATTCTGGATTTTGTAATTTTGAAAAAATTTGAAAATTTTTATATTGTGGTTGTTTAGAAAGTTTGGAAATTTTAAAAAATTAAAATTGTTTAAATTAGGAATTCTGAGGAATTTAAAGTTTTAGAAACTTTGAAATCATGAAAAATTTGAAATTTATCAATCATAAAAGCCCAAGAATGTAGTTGAGTTACTTCGGTGTAGGTTTTGTGGGTTCAGGTTAGTTTAAGTTAGTTTGGGGTAGGTTTGGTTAGGTTAAGTTAGGTTATGTCAGATTATAACAGTGTAGTTAATTTATGTAAAGTTACATTAGGTTAAATTTGTTTACTTTCTGTTGGGAAGAATTTGTTATGTATGGTGAGACATTGCTAGGTATTTTTTTAAATTGAGATTTTATTTGGGTAGGTTAGGTTATTTGAGGTTAGGTGAAGCTAGTTTAGGTTAATCTGGTTTAAGTTACTTCTGAATATCGGAAAATTATGACTGTTTTAATATGCGCAAGAAATTTTATAAAATGCCTAGGACTTTTAGGCAATGTATGAAACTAACAGTTTGTTTTATACTTTAGGAAAAGTATATAACAAATAAATTTCTATAATACGATTTATACAATTTTGTTTTATTTTATATTTACAAAAATTTAATATAAAACAATTATTTTAATTCTCAAAACTTTTGTTACGTCCAGATTCAGTAGCTTGGTGTTTTCGCGACTATCTTTCACAACCTCCATCTTGACAGCTTACCCAATCGGCTTTCATTAATTTTAATTTACACAACCAAACAATATTAACTTTACGATATATTGCCTACTGACTTTAGGCATTCCATACGTTGCTTAGGTATTCTATACATTATCATCTGAACTCATGTCATCGTCATAATCATACGAGTATTAACCATTACCAATGTTAGTTCTCGCCCCCATAATATGTGAGATACTCTTGGACGTTCGTTCCTCCGACTGTGGGATCTGGGCTAATGTCTGCAGCGTTCATTTCTCCCTCGGCTTGTAGCAAGAAATACCAGACGATCCTAAATACAAGAGATGTGCTGTATCATGAGGGGTTAATTCTGCTTTGTAATAGTACAGTCATGTTACGTTGTTTACATGTCGAGGGGGCTGAATCAAGATCTAAGTGGAAGATAGTGTAGTTGCGTCATATTGTGATTTATTAAATTAAAATTAAATTATTTGGTTATTCCGTCAAATCACAATGTATTTAAATTAAAATAATTAAAATATTATTCTTTGTTCCATATCGAATAATCGATTTACAATTGGAACAGTTACAACATGTTTCGGTTTTATTAAACCATCATCAGGTGTAAAATTATATTAAATTTAAAACTCAATTATAATTTTTTAAAATATTTTCGTAGTGTAGTTTTGGAGGTCGTGTCCAGATATTTTCATATAATGGATCAACTTTATTGTTTGAAGTGATGCTTCTGGATCACCTCCAGACACAACTGTGTTGTCTACTATTTCATCTCTGGTATGTATATTTTACTTTCCTTATAATATTATTTATTTATTTATTTAATTGTTTTCTATATTCATCCATATTCAATAATGTTTCTTTGAATCATATACTTCACAGACCAATGTAAACATCAATAGCATAACTTCAAACAATAAAGTTGATCCATTATATGAAAATATCTGGACACGACCTCCAAAAAACTACACTACGAAAAAATTGTAAAAAATTGTAATTGAGTTTTAAATTTAATATAATTTTACACCTGATGATGGTTTAATAAAACCGAAACATGTTGTAACTGTTCCAATTGTAAATCGATTATTCGATATGGAACAAAGAATGATATTTTAATTATTTTAATTATCTTATTTTAAATACATTGTGATTTGACGGAATAACCAAATAATTTAATTTTAATCTAAGTGGAAACAAATGGAGGAAATTTTATAATTTGTACTCTTCATCAGATGTTTCTGGAGTGACCAAATAAAGATTTGCGGGTCTTGTAGCACGCGCAGAGGAACTGAGAAATGCCTACAAATGTACAGTCTGAAAACCCTAAAGAAGGAGGCTTCTTGGAAGAGGTGGTGTTAAAATGGGTCTTAATGAAGTAGGATGTGTGGCTGTGGACCGAGAGGCTGTTAAGTCCGGTAATAAACCCCCATGAGGGGGCACACGTGTCTCAGGCTAAATACTTTTTATATTTTTATGTGCCCCGCGTATCTGATATTTCAGTTGTTCCCAGACGTCAAAATAGACCACGGTCTTTCTGTAGAATCCAGATACGTAATTCTCAACCATTATTCCATTTCACGCTGTGTAATGACGAATTATGTGAGCGTGTTCGAATAAACTACGTTAAAATACATCGAATAGGCCTACTGAAGCATTTCGACAAAATTTAACCATCGTTAATTATTAAGTGCGGACTTTACGAGGTGCGATCGGTTCGGCCATTTTTAAAACGTGAATGCCACACAAAAGTTTGTGCACGACCCATTGCGGACTCCCCAAATGCTTGCTTTAGCATTTCATAGGTTTCCGTAGCCGTTTTGGCGAGTCTTTGGAAAAATTTGATGCACACGCCATTCCGAAATTGCAGGAGGGTCGGTGTAATGCACTACCAAAACGACCCTAACTAAGAAACAAATGCTAATTCGATGATGCCGGCTGGCACACTGATTCACTATGAATGTAGGCCGCACCCCCTAGCGGCAGAAGCTCGTACTACATCCGGTTCGCCCTCTATTGACACAGTCTTGAAACTTTCCGATCGCACCTCGTATGTCGGTAATTATCAAGCATCTCAATGTTTTTAAGTTGGATAAAATTTAGAAGCAAATGCCTTTTGAACGATTTGAGTTTCCACGTTCTTAAGTGAGTTGTGGTAAATTATAAACCAGTTAAACAAGACAATACATTCAAAAGCCACTTTAATGTGTTTTATTATGAAACTAAATAACTGGAAACGCAGATGACAGAGTAGGCACTTGGTTTCAAGTTTATAAAGTAACTATCTGAGTGTTCGCTTTGTTTACTGCGGAAAAGTAAACATTCTTACAATTGTTGTTCTTAATCGTAAGGTTGTCATAGGCCTCAACTTTCGATAATTATTGTTAGATAATATAGGAAATCTTGTTATCCCTCAACCAAAGAACAGTATGATACGATTCACAGTAATTAGTTTCAAAAATATTTGTCAGGATTTCATCCTTTCCTTGTGTATAAATTTATATAGCATCTGGGCCCGTTCTTACTTCTGAAACTAGCTGCATCATGAATTTGTTGAATGCTGAAATGTATTAAACAGCGGCAAGTACATATGTAATTTATGAAATTAAGTATGAGAATCTATAAGACCGGAGAACATATTTGAATATTCGCGTAAGAGTTTATATTTAGTCTTTTAATGACGGTGCTGACGAGAAAATTATAACATTAATTATGGTTGAGATTGCAAGTGTTTTACGCGTTTTTTCATGAAAATAAAAGTAGTAATTTCTTTAACGACGAATAACTGTTATAGAAACTTTTCGGGCGATCAGCCATGTCAGTGTACCTGATTATGGAGATGAGTGAGTCTCTGAAACCTTGAGTTTTAACTGATTGTTGACACTGCTGATCGACCAAGAATATTTTAGAGTTCGCATTCCGATGTTAGTAGCCACGGTGGTCTAGCGGTTAGAACGCTGGCCTTGTAATCCTGGGGTCTCGGGTTGGAATCCCGGCGGTGCCCGAATTTATAACTTGTGTTGGGCAAGGCCGTGGTCTAGGCAACACGGAGTTTTCAACCGTGGCATCCCAACAATTACTCCATTCACACACAGAAGAAGGCAATGGCAAACCACTTCTGGATCATCTGCCAAGAACGTATATGAACAGGTCCCAGTCCGAGAAAAGGATGGAAGGATCGTGTTCATATGGACCTGTCGTCAGACAGAACACTAAATAAAATAAATAATAAAAATTCCGATGTTGCTCTAGTAACGTCTCGTCTCAAACACAAGAGACGTAGGCATGAGAGCAAAACATGACCTTAGTCACGAACGTGTTGCTTTATTTCTATGGTGAGTTTGTGGTAAATTTTAAACAACGTTTTCTCGTATTTTAACTTGTGAATGTTCGTGTAGCAATTACGTTGTAGACTTCTGTTCCGGAGGTACCCAAGTCTAACCTTGTCTGGGGCACTGACCTTCTACACTGAGGTTTTATGACAACTGGAACTGCGTTAATATAACTTTGAAATTTACCGCGAACCTTTCCTTCCAAATCCATACATTCTTATGTGCCCACTCTATTGTTCGCTGCAATATAGCGTCGTTAAATAATTTAAGATTCTGTCAGTCGAAAGGATACGAGATCTCTTTGAAAATAATTTTCAAGGATTGATACGTTTTAGAACGTAGAACAGAATGTTAAGTTCTTTGTTGAAAAAAAAAAAATTATGTCTTTTTTCAAGTGAAATATAAAAGGCTGGTATAATTTTACATTATTTTTGACACACTGCTATTTGTCCTATAAATTTTCCCTTAATACCTGAGCAATATATTTCTACGCTCTTTTCCGTTTTTATAACATAATTTTGCTTGCGGTAAGTTGTTTGAAATATAAGACATCGAAGTTCTCCGTGCAATTCTTTTCATCCAAAAGCAAGCCTTATTTTTTATTTTTGAAGTTACTTCCCTTAATACCCGAGACTTGCAATTCTTCACCGTTGCCATTTTATTACGTAGTTGCCTCTCAGTCTTGTGTATTATTCATGGTTCTCTTGACTATAAAAACTTCTTTCCTAACGTCAGCGACTGTCTCTCTTTTCTTTCTTTCTTTCTTTCTTTCTTTCTAAATGTACATGGACATATTCTTCTGTAGCGTAATTTTCCTTGGGTTAACAGCACCCAGCACTTTGAAATATTATTCTCACATTTCTTGTGCAGTCTGCAGTAAAATGGCGTTCTCCTTTCAGCAATGTTACCAACTGAATAGAAATAAAAGGAAAGCTTAAAATGGTAACTTTACCCCATGATAAACGGCCATGTTATCTGTCGTTTATTGAGAGTCGCTGATCGACTGCTTTGTTAACTCTGTACAGTATTTCCTCTACACAGAAAGCCCTCCCACTCAATAGCTTTAGGGAATTCGCATGTTATTGTCAGTAGAGAATGAAAATTGTTCACCGTCAATGAACAGGCTTTTTACACAATTATAATAAGCCACAACTTTTCGTATTTTCCTCCCCTGCGTTTGTGAAGCTTTGCAGGCCCGCCGATCATTGGTTTGCAATGTGACATACGCTCAAAGAGCTAGCTGATTTGAAGTTTCGAGGACACTGGACCACTCACATCAGTCTAGTCTAGACGGAGAATGAGTGGAGATTTACCTCCTCTCATCCATTCATACATCATCATTTCGTGTTATTTATGCATAGGAGAAACTTTACCGATAAATTGGCTATCCGTTGTATCTGCCTTAATGAGGTTTACGCTAGAGGAGTTGAGTGTTTTGTTGATTGATAATTTTGTAAATTATTTAACTCGAGCGATCACCATGACCACAAAAGCCCGGTGTTGGACCCCATTTTAAGTTAAATGTATGCAGTTCATATTGAAATAAATTTTATCCCTTTGATTAATTTTAATATTATTCTTTCGTGTTGTTTCCTAGGCCTCAAGCGATACCTTGCTCTTGAGTTCTCCAACAAGTGTTTGTGAATTTTGTACCCCGTGCATGCTACATGTGCGTGCCATCTCGTTGATTTAATCATCATTGCAGTCTCAGCATTAAACAGTGATAATTATCGTATCGTAATGTGACTTGCTCTGTTACTTAATATTTTTTTGTGTTCCTATTCCAAACACCAATCAGAGAGAGAAAACTTTTGCGACGCTATTTCAAGCTTGCAGTTCCTTAATAATATCGACCTATTCAAATTTTTGCCTTTAATGCCACTGAAGTCGGCCACGTTATTTAAACGCTGGGTGGGGTAGTGCAATGTTTGTTTGGACCTGCTAATGAAGGCTTGCAGATAGCCTGGGGGCTACCAATACCCCCGTAAAGGCATCAATGTCGATGTGATCTATGCGTTCAAAACAGTGCATTATGGAACATGTTTTTCGGGATACGGATAAGTTGACTCAGATAAGACTCCTTGTGTGTAGACCAAAAGTGACCATTTTGAAGAACGGCCCGGTACGTGTTTTAGGACTGGAATGAGGAAAATAAAATGAGTTTCATGACTATTGTGAGCTGGTAAAATGACTTGTGTGTGGTGTCAGACAGTACGGATTTAGGATTTAAAACTACACGGCACGGGTATTTACCCGTATCCCTAAACCCGGTGAAACAGAACGTTGGTTATGTGGTCCTTGGAAGGACTGTTTTAAGGACGTAGCGTCTTCAAATGAATTAGAATGTTCACTGTTGAAAATACTTACTTACTCACTTAGGATGCTCAGGCGACCCGTTCTTCAGTGTCTTGAACCTCTGCGGGTCCAAACTTTCGTTGGCTTTGATCTATTAGACATTCGGTAGGACTCCTTAGACGAGTGATCAGCCCATTTCAAGGTCACTATCTTTACACGGGACGGCGCAACACAGAAAGACGCTGACAAACATAAATTTTCTTGAGTGGGATTCGAACCCACGGTCCCAGTGACCAAGCGGAACAAGGCCCACGCCTCAGACTACGCGGCCACTGTGACGGGTTGAAAATAGATATTTCAAAATCTAGTGACCTTAAGAACATAGTGGCTGTTATCTTCCTTGAGAATTAACCCGGAAGATGGCAGCGGCATTGCTTTCCGAAACGGAGAATATGTAGCTCATCTCCGAAAGTCTATGTTGTACTTTTACTTCGTCGAGGGTTACCTGAGGACAAATATAGTAGTTTTACCCGAAAACAATTAGGACACCTTTACGTAGATGAGAGAATATGGAAATATAGTAAATAATTGTCTCCGAGGATGCGGACTGCATGAGGTCGGTCCAGTATGGGTTTTGGTCAACACGGCAATGGACCTTCGGATTCCATGTTAAGCGGGGAATATCTTCACCACGTTCCGTGCAGTTAGTGTCTGGAAAGAAGAGAACGTAGACTGGTGCTTTCTGAACTGAATGCTCTTAATTTGATTACGAAATTCATTTGTATTTGTTAGTCGTTTCAACAGCCCGTCATAGGAACACGTCGAACCTCGCAGGTCAGGAGAGATTCAATTGGAGCGAATGCAAAATACCACGGGAATGGAGGAGGTGATAATGGAAATGGGGATAGGAATTGTTTGGGGTTTGAAGAAAATGAGCTGATGAACTGGAGAGATGAATTGGAACCAACATGTAAATTACGCACACGAGGTGCAGAGAAATCGCGTTATTTGCTTGTTAATATGGAATTAAACAAATTACCATTCTCGATCCACGTATTTCTGTGTTTTCGGACGCTATGATGTAACAGCAAATGTGCTTGGTACGTGTTCATACGTCATTGGCTCGATTTTCGAAGTTGGGCGTATTAATTAGCTCAAGACAACAGATTCTGGTTTCCTAATTTGAAAGTACCTGGTTCGAATCTTATCCTCTCACTAATTATCCTGACATGAGATTTTTTATATTACGTTCAACACACCACGTGAATTTCTGGTCCTCATTTGACCCCGCGAGAATCTAGTAGCCAGAGCCGATCATTAATAATATTATAGGTTATCTTAGCGTGTTTAATGACGCGATTTCAGGTGAAGGAGTTATGGATCTGTCGTCGAATGACATGGGACGATGTTCATGAATACTGTAAGGAATCGATCGTGACGTTTGAAGATAATGTCCTGGAATTCACTTGAAGGTACTGAATAAAACACGAGAAACATATTACCGAGCCCCGGTTCGAAGTCAGTGCCTCCATAGCATTATGCTACACCATCTTGTAAAGCGAACAAGATGGTGTCTTTAAGACTCATGTTTTTGTATCAGACGATTCTCCGACATATCTTAGGATCATATTGCAAATGAACAAAGGATATTATTGGAACATATTGTTCTCAATTATGACTTTGAATGACTATCAATGCCCTACGTCATGTGGCGTGAAGTAGAAATTTTAAATGTCTGTGTGCTGCAAAGAGTACGTTTTTCTAGCCTTGTTGAGTGCAATATACATATTAGTAATGTGATTTTTTTTCTTCATTTTCTGGAGTGTGTTTCGAAAAATTGCTATTCTAAAATTATAGCCATAAACTCAGCAGAGAAGTATGACAAATTATAAACTTTTAACGCATCTTATTTTGAAGATGGAAATACTTCGTGTGGTTTGAAAAAGCATTGATTTTTATGTTGTGAGAAAACAAAATGAAATCCGGTGTTCCTGTTTTCATATGTCTCTTGGTTTTTAGAATAGATTTTAAAATGCCTAAACTCGTAGTAAATGAACATGAGTGAGTGTCCTCCATTTTTGATCTCTAAAATTGTTTTGACGGATTTGGATGAAATTGGTGTGAGGGTTTTCATTGAAAGTTACCTGAATAATTTAATTCTGGTTTTGAATAATTTTAATTTCACTTGGTTTATTGTCGTTGTTGATAATATTATGTCAAATATCAACAGTATACAAATTTCTTGAGTGATTTGTACATTTTTGTGACTTAGGTTTTTTTTTTTATTATTACGATAATTTTCTAAACTGTAAATTTGTTTCTCCCTTAAACATATTACACACCCATTCTTGGATTAAAATTTTAAGTACTACTTACAAATTTTATTTATTATTTCTTTAGTGTTCTGTCTGACGACAGGTCCATATGAACAGGATCCTTCCATCCTTTTCTCGGACTGGGACCTGTTCATATACGTTCTTGGCAGATGATCCAGAAGTGGTTTGCCATTGCCTTCTTCTGTGTGTGAATGGAGTAATTGTTGGGATGCCACGGAGAAACCGGGGAAGCCCCCGGAGGAAAACTCCGTGTTGCCTAGACCACGGCCTTGCCCAACACAAGTTATAAATTCGGGCACCGCCGGGAATCGAACCCGAGACCCAGGATTACAAGGCCAGCGTTCTAACCGCTAGACCACCTCATCTTATTATTTATTTAGTGTTGTGTCTGACGACAGGTCCATATGAACAGGATCCTTCCATCCTTTTCTCGGACTGGGACCTGTTCATATACGTTCTTGGCAGATGATCCAGAAGTGGTTTGCCATTGCCTTCTTCTGTGTGTGAATGGAGTAATTGTTGGGATGCCACGGAGGAAAACTCCGTGTTGCCTAGACCACGGCCTTGCCCAACACAAGTTATAAATTCGGGCACCGCCTGGAATCGAACCCGAGACCCCCGGATATAGTAGAAAAAACGTTCGTGGAAATTGTATGTACTCTGATATTACGTCAGACTTTTCCTACTTCGGTCCTTAATATATAATTCGTTTATCCTGTAGAAACATTCATCTGTGCAACTGTAGGACCTAAGAGTGACTTGAACGAGATGTGAGATGGGTTATCGACCTTTCCCAGACCTAGGGCCTTATTTACCTTTGCAGGTCACTGGTCTACAAATGAAGATAATTTGTTGAAACTTCATGACAAATTTTTCGTACTTGTTCTTATCAACAATTTCATATTTTAACCACTAATTATCTTTAATAAGTGAGATATTTTACCCTGCTCTCTTTTATCAGTGTCAGTATCTGTTTTTTAGCTTTGCGTGGTGATCGGTAAGACGCATCCTAGTTCATGATTCGACATTCTTTATCAGAGATGGTAAAGTTGCGTCATATTGTGATATAATAAATATATATTATTTAAATCTTGTCCGTCTAATCACAATAAATTCTTATCAAATATTAAAATATTACAATAATTAACATTTAAAATATTTAAAATATATCAAATGATGTTCTTTATCGAAATATTCGATTTACATTAGACCATCATTTTTCACGATATAAAAGAACTATCTTCAGGTGTATATAATTATATAAAAATTCAAATCAATAATAACTTAAATACAATTTCTATATATTATTTTAGCGTACATTTTTTTTATCAGATTTTTATCAGATATCAAACGATGTTCTTTTCCAGATTTTATTCCATTTTAATAACATACTCGATGTTGTTCTGTATATGTACATCATGCTCAATATCAGGCCGTATGTAGTTACTCATAGCGAGAGGTTTCCCAATTGTGTGTATTTCGGTTAACAGCGAATTATGTAAGTACAGTAAAACGAAAATTCTGAGCTATATCTCTTGAACCCCCCCTCAAAATATAGGCGTAACTACCCAAGGTCATTTCATCCGCTCCGAACCAGAAGTTTGAGTGCGATTATAGTCGTGTGGCCAGCCACGTAACCTAAGAGCTTTTGCTAGTGGAGTTGGTTAATTTAAATGAAAAGGAAAATAGAAGCTTGTGTGTAGAATAAAGTGCACACACAGAAAGACAGCACTTACCAGTGTGATGGTAATTCCCACAGCAGCCTCATTGTTTGTTCTCTGTGCCCGCCGTTCGCTGGCATTGGAAAGTGGAAATGGATTAGATACATCCAGCCGGTTTGTGGTTTTGTTTGGAATCCACACCACGTTCGAATTGCAGGGAGAGCTGTGAGATCGTGGAAATTAACTTTCGAAATTTATTTTACGTTTGGCAAATACGAACAGTTCCGATGGATGAGATCGAACCTGGACCCTTACGGTACTAAACATGGTTTTCTACACTGTTTTTTATATGTAATGCGTGCGACGTTTTGGCAGTTCGTTGCCATTATCTTGATTTAGGGGCTGTTTTTATATCGTGGTTGTTGATAGCAACGATTGGAATCGAACTAGGGACTCTTATAATAATAATAATAATATTGGTGGCCTAGTGATTATTGTGCCTGTTGTTAATTGAAGTACGCTGTAAGCTTTCCCATACGCAGTTGTAGGTATAATTAGTATAGCCTATTAAGTTAAAATGACATTTTGGAAATAGACAAAATGATAAGAAAGTAACAGATGCAGAGATGAGAAAGAAATATTGAAAGATTGAAAAATGAAAAGTCTAGAGTGGGAGATTTCGGCTAGCCTGCTGTATACAGACCTCTGGTGTATTTTGTACTGCCCGAAAACGCGTGTTGCCAAAAGTTTAGGCCGCCCCGTATGTACAAAACTACGATCCTGATATCGTAAAACACGTTTTGCAAATTACATTATTTTTGGCAGTAACTTTCGTTGTGAGCAACTGTTGAGCTTCTGAAGAACGTCAATCTTGAACGCGCTTTCCCGATGAACATTTGGCGGGATGCATCAAATCCCCCACGAAAGAAGAATGGATAGTTGTACTCTTTGGAGTATGCTGACATTCCAAAGGCCGCCTTTATTCCTCACCCCGAAGGGCGTTGTCACATTCATGTGATCCAGGAACATTGATGCCCAGCGATGTTCCGACGTTGAACTTACTTCAGTCTTTTGTTAATGTTGCAACAAGGATTATGGATGCTTAGCGGTGTCCAAGGCAGGGGAGAATTGGCTCGTGGGGCAAAGCCTCTGGGAGCTAGACTCCAACGAAGCGAGCATCATTGGGACGGTCCTAGGCGGGAAAGTTCCAGGGGTTAAATAATATCACGTGTCACCCACATAGATAATTATATCCAACACTTTTCTGTCGCAGATAATCATTATAGATTTCGACTTAATCCTTGAAATGTCGATCAGATATTCTGCATTCTCCGAATAGTCATGTAGAGTAGCATTAGTGAATAGTTGTAGTAAGCAGTAGTGCTAATAGTGCTACGTATGTAAGGACTGTGGCCGTGAAAACCTGGTGTTAGGCGGCCACAGATCTCTGTATATAGTCTAAACCAAATATATTATATTATTATAT
Source organism: Zootermopsis nevadensis (assembly GCF_977971745.1). Lineage (NCBI taxonomy): Eukaryota > Metazoa > Arthropoda > Insecta > Blattodea > Termopsidae > Zootermopsis > Zootermopsis nevadensis. Next base: position 2,953,330 of record NW_028259153.1, on the reverse strand, counting down.
ATACCAGAGACAAATCAGGAGTGCTGCGGGACTTCTAGAAAGCCTGTGATTCATATAGGAAGGAATTATTTTCAACATTCGGTATAACGATGAAGCAAGGACCACTTACAAGTCCTGGGCGTAGGTGGGAGTGTAATATTAAAATGGATGTTTGAGAAAGGTTTGGGTATATGGTCTGGATTCTTCTACGTCAGATATGTATCAGAGGGATGCTGTTTTTAACACGACAATGGACCTTCCTGTTTCTTATCTGAGTGTAGTGTTAGCTTCTTAAGGATTCTCTATCATGGGATTGGTTAGTCCCTAAGCTACTCTGTACACCCCTGATCCAAAGATGCCAGGAAAGCCTGCTTCGAGTATCCAGTGTTTCAAAACGAGCCCAGGTTCTCTTACTGCTGAGTGGTCTGTCTTATTATTAATTGTAATATGTTTGTTGGAACGTGCGTATAGGACGTTTTGTAGAAAGGAGATTTGGTTGTTTTATATTGCTGGAGATCGACAAGATTGATGGGCGACTAACGCGACACGAGAGGAATGAGAAGGGCAAAGAGGAATGATTGGAATCCACATTTCCGGACCCGGTCAGAGACTTGCCTCGGCATGTTAACTTATTATCAGAAAAGACGTCTATTCTATCGTTTTTAAAGCAGTATTTTTTTTTATAAACATTATACAATTTTCAATACTATTAAAAATATATTAAGAATTGCTGTCAATCACAAATATAATAATGTTAAAAAGATTAAAACATCATTTGAGGTTTCCTATCGAGTACTGGATTACATAGGAACTTACACGACTAGTTTCAGCTACAATTTAGCCATAAACGGGTGTTATGTAGTTTAAAACTTATTACTGAAAAGTTGATTTTTATTTGTTTTCCATAATTATTGTTCTTTATATTGTTAATATAATACAATATAAAGAACAAGAAGAACAACATCAGACGATGAAGACTATAAATTATGGAAAACAATAAAAATCAACTTTTCAGTAATAAGTTTTAAACTACATAACACCCGTTGATGGCTAAATTGTAGCCGAAACTAGTCGTGTAAGTTCCTATGTAATCGAGTACTCGATAGGGAACCTCAAATGATGTTTTAATCTTTTTAACATTATTATATTTGTGATTGACGGCAATTCTTAATATATTTTTTAATAATTATAATCACACTATGACGCATTTACAATATCTTAATTTTCAATACGTAAATTTCAAAGAAATAAAACATTTTTCTATTATTTTGTATTGATTACTGAAAATCTTGCAACGGAACCTAATGTATTTACATATGTTCCAATTATATTTATACTTCAATTTACGCCGGAAATCTCAGGAACCTAACCCCGACGTAAACCGAGTCCTACCTGTATTTAGGTCTTTTGTCGTAGCCACTGCATTGCATTGGGCATAAGATGGTCCACAGTGATCCACAATGTCGTAAGCTATTAAAAATAAAGCGCCCTGACATTCTGTATTTATCAATACGCGATATACGTCACTCGGGTGTACAGCAAAACTGTTGCTTTCGACAAGTATCGTACGCCACTGTTTGATAATATTAAAAGTGATATCGCCGTCATTTTGTTGATATCAGTCCTCCGTACCAGCTGGACTATCATTTACTCGTAAGTAAGTCCACCATGTAACTAATTTCATGCTCTGATGGTTGATCACCTGCTTAGGAAATGTCCTTCCTTCATTTTTATGCAAGACAAAGGTTTGTTACTCTGTTCACAAGAGTTTGCCAATGGTATCGTCTAGTTCAGTGGTATTCAACCTGGGGTACGCGTACCCCCGGGGGTACGTGAAATTTAAAAAAAAAATGATAAGCACTGAATAATCAGGGCCACATTTAATACATCATTTTGGATGTAATTTATTTTAGGTGTAGATTATATACTATGTATAACTTGAATTATACACCAACAAATTTGGGGGTACAGAGTTGAAGAGAAATTATATCTGGGGGTACGCGAACAAAGAAGGTTGAATACCACTGCTCTAGTTCAGGGGTCGGCAAACATTTTTTCTAAAGGGCCAAATAGTAGATACTTTAGGCTCTGCGGGCCAAAAGGCATACTCGAGGATATTTATAGAGGTAAGCCTACTTATGTAACAAGAAAAAAACCAAGTTTTAACAAATTTATTGGACAAAATGTAACGTAATAATAATATTTAGACTACAATTGTTTGAAATACAGCTCTACTAATGAGAAGAATGGAATTGCTTGTATATGATATGATATTTCACCAAACTGAGGTTTAAATTCAGTACTCCCTATCATCAAAATTGATTGTAAATGTTCATCCGTTAACGCTGACCTGTATTGAGATTTTACATATTTCATCTTTGAAAATGTCTTTTCACACAGGTAAGAGCTGTCAAATACAGATATAAATCCCCGAGCATATGATCTTAATTGGCCGTATTCATCGCTTGGAAGACATTTATAGAATTCTGTTAGATTCTTCTCTTGAAATTTGCTTTGTAGCATGTGATCACACTGCAGATCAATCACTTCTAATTGAAGGTTAGGTGGGAGCTTCTCAATTTGACAGTCAAATGGATTTTGAAATATGGAAATGTCTTCCGCACTTGCATCAAGATCTGAGAAACGCTTCTGGAACTGTAATTTGAGTTCAGAAAATATATCCGCTGCAAATTTGTGCGCGAATGGAAATTTCACTTCTTTTAATTTTTGACAGCATGGAAAATGCACAAAGCAGTTTGAAATTTCAAAGAATTTAAATATTTAAAATCCGTTCTTAGCTCGCGGGCCGTAGTTTTGCTGACCCCTGGTCTAGTTCAATCCCATATTCTATCTATACGACCTAATTATATGATATCCATTTTAATATTATCCTAACTGCGCTTAGACTTTTCAGGTGGTTTCGTACAGTTCTGTAGGCTAACATTTTGTAAACGTCTCTATTTTTTTTTCTAATCATTGCTACATGCTCCTTTCATCTGACTGTATCGTCATAATAATACTTGAAGAAGGGTACAGATTTTGAAGGTCCAAATTGTCATTTCGCTTCTGAATGATTTCTGTGGGGAAGGAGAAAATAGATCTCTTGATTTCCTTGGTGTGTTTGGACGTAACATAGCGAATGATAGGAGGTTGGAGAGAATTGTATGATGAGGAACTCCATTATTTGTACCCGTCATCTCGTGTTGTTGGTTGTGAACAAACAAATGAGGATATGATGGGATATGTGTTACACAAAGGAGCGAGGATAAATGCTCTCAAAGTCCTGGGCACAGGTGGGAAGATAATATTAAATTTCATTTTTTTACGAAATAGTTTGTAAGAATGTGGACTGGATTCATGTGGATGGTTCCAGTGGCGCGATCTTGTGAAAATGGTAAGGAACATATGGGTTACATGAAATTCCGGGAATTTCTTGTCTAGCTGAGTGGTTCTTGTCTTCTAAGAAATAGTTGCTCCATGAAGTTGGTTACGCCACAAACTCATGAAATGTTCGTGATTTGTCACCCAGTTATCCGCTGTTGATGACGTAAGCCTTTTTGTACGATAACGCTTGGCTAGACGTGTGGACACAGTAGCTAATAATACAAATGACTATGGCTTTTTTCAGACATGACGAGAAGCTTGAAATCACAGTGCCACAGTGAACTTAAAATATTTAACTCTGTTAATTTCGAACGTGCTTCTTGGATACCAGCAGATTAAGGCAAGAATTGCTTGGTAGACTACTCGTAATATGCTTTAGGACTTTTCGCGGTACAAAGTTTACGACTATCTCATACATAACAAATAATAAAAATATCCAAGTGTGTGTTGTACATCGCCGTATCCATGTATGGTCATTCAAGGGGACTGTGAAGTCATATATTTGATTTGGTTTCGTGACCCTTAATCGTTATTATATTAAATTTATTTTAGTGTTATAACTTAGGGTCAGATTCATAGTGGGTTCTCATCCTTCATTGAGCGATTCTAGAAGTAGTAATGTGTAATTCGGTTAAAATCAAAAACTTTCGGAGAAATTACATTTTTGTAATCCTGGGGTCTCGGGTTCGATTCCCGGCGGTGCCCGAATTTTTATAACTTGTGTTGGGCAAGGCCGTGGTCTAGGCAACGCGGAGTTTTCCTCCGGGGGCTTCCCCGGTATATCCGTGGCATCCCAACAATTACACAGAAGAAGGCAATGGCAAACCACTTCTGGATCATCTGCCAAGAACGTATATGAACAGATCCCAGTCCGAGAAAAGGATGGAAGGATCCTGTTCATATGGACCTGTCTTCAGACAGAACACTAAATAATAATAAGATGAGGTGGTCTAGCGGTTAGAACGCTGGCCTTGTAATCCTGGGGTCTCGGGTTAGATTCCCGGCGGTGCCAGAATTTATAACTTGTGTTGGACAAGGCCGTGGTCTAGGCAACACGGAGTTTTCCTCCGGGGGCTTCCCCGGTTTCTCCGTGGCATCCCAACAATTACTCCATTCACACACAGAAGAAGGCAATGGCAAACCACTTCTGGATCATCTGCCAAGAACGTATATGAACAGGTCCCAGTCCGAGAAAAGGATGGAAGGATCCTGTTCATATGGACCTGTCCTCAGACAGAACACTAAATAATAATAAGATGAGGTCGACGTTTAACTTTCAAAGAAGAAAATAACTTTACGCAGGTTGTGATGGCCAGAGTTCGTGGAATTAGTGACGAGTTACTCCATTGGGAAGCAAATGCTTGAAGTAACTTTGTTTTCTGCAGTTGTAGATGCATGAAGTACTAAAATATTAATTGTTATAGTGCCTTAAGGATTGTAGCACCTACCACATTTTTTCTTGGGTTGTTTTTGAACAACTTTGATCACTTTGCAAGTTCACTATTTTTTACTAGTTATAAATTTAGAAACTGCGTAACACTTAGTTGTTTTGTTTGATTTAATCATAATGGAGGAATTACAGGTCATAATGAAAAATAGAATGGCGGCTGGAACTGATATAATTAATATTGAATTACTGAAATATGCTGGTGAAGTCCTCAATAATAGACTTTCAGACTTCATAAATGTGTGCTGGCGATGTGCTGAATTTTCCAAAACTTGTTATCAAGCACATGTTATTTCGATAATTAAAGAGTAAAACGAGGAATTGGTCTCCTGAATATTACACACAAAGTATACACCAAACTAATAATTTCACGCTTTGAGATAATCTTATTAGAATATCAACGTAGTTTTAGATAGGTACTTTTTTTTACATTGTCTGCGTTTTCACCTTATATAAAATTATTTAAGGCTTTGATCGAAATGTTCTTTTGTTAAATCTTATGTGGTACCGCCTGATTCGACTTCTAATGGTTAAGTGAAGTGTTTTCTTCGCGGTACGGTCTGGATTCGTAAATATTATGAAGACGAGCTTCGGCTTCAAAGGGTTAACCAGCTGATTTTCGTAATGGTGAGGTGTAGTGTTTTCTTCGCGGTACGGACTGAATTCATAAATAATATTCAGACGATCTTCGGCTTCAAAGGGTTAATAAAAAAGAGTTTAATGTGAAACGCATATTGGTTGTATTGATCTGGAAAAATATAATTTGATAGAGTTAATAGGAAACTCTGGGAGATTTTGGATAAAATATGATAACATAGACATTTAATAAACGTTTTGGAAAATATATAATGGGTCTAAAGTAAAAATAGTTTTAGGAGATGAACGACTTTCACAAGAAATCGTTATTAATCAAGTACTGAGACAGGGTTTCAACCTATCCTCGACGTACGCGTGCGTGGACTAGGAAAGAGACATATTTAAAATATCGTGAGATTATGGCTGTGCCATTGCATTTGTAAAGTAACGAAACATGAACGCTGAATAAGAGAGACTGGAATATAACGCAGGCAGCAGATATGAAATGCCTGAGGACCTTCTAAGGTTGGACTGGAACAGATCAGTTAAGAAATGAGGACATACGGAAAATATTAGGACATTTTACGTTTATTTTAAAAAAATAAATACAGAATGTAGAGATATACGGAAAATTCACTTTCAAAGTGCGGAACAGACTGGCAGGAATTCGGATTTTGGGTGTCAAGAAATTAATTAATTAAAAAAATGGAGACCCTTTGAATGCGTATCCTCGGAGTGGTCTTTGTATACAGAATGACGAACCAAAAATGTAAATAAGTGAGAATAGTAGTTATAACTTCAGTAATAAAGATCTATCAAAATAAATGACTGGAACATTTGAAATGAACACCTCAAACTCGAGTCCTCAAACTGCTTTTGAGATGAAAGAAAGTCTTATCTCGAAGCTGTTGTATCAATATAAACCATTGGGTAAATTAATGAAGGAATTATGTAAGGCGTAACCTTTTTTTTCCAACATTGATTCCTTGTGTGTCTATTTATAGTGATTTCCGTCGTATATGTTTAATAAATTACTTAAATGACCAAAGTTATTTATGAACGTAGAAGTTTTAAGTTAACTAAAATGTAAAAAGTTAACTTTTATATCATTTGTGCTTGTTTACTCAAGTACATCTATTATATATAGGGCAATAAATCAACGGAATTTTACTGTCGACTGGACGTATTTCGATCTTTAATATCTCCTTGATAAACTAATGCATTAAAATACGCAAACTTTTGTGGTTGGACAGTTGTATAAGGGTACGAGTTTTTTATTCTATTCATGGGCAAGCGAGAGTTCTTTTATGACACAGATAACGACTAGTTGAATTTTTCAAGCAAGAGAAATTCTTTGTCCTGACTTTCTTCTGTAACATCTTTGTAGAAATTTGATTACGTCACGTTAAATAATTCGATGAAGCAGAAAAGTCTGTAGTAAAAAGAAAAGTTCTAGAAAAGGAAGGCACACAGCAGAGTAAACTTTTGTAAGTTTACATTAGCTTTTTTCTATTTTTGTCATTGACAGTGAACTTGAAATGGCGGTGCTAGATAAACATTGTTTAAAATTGGCATCAATGTAAAATTAAAATCTACTAGGGTCAAACAAAATTAGAACGCTGGCCTTGTAATCCTGGGGTCTCGGGTTCGATTCCCGGCGGTGCCCGAATTTATAACTTGTGTTGGGCAAGGCCGTGGTCTAGGCAACACGGAGTTTTCCTCCGGGGGCTTCCCCGGTTTCTCCGTGGCATTCACACACAGAAGAAGGCAATGGCAAACCACTTCTGGATCATCTGCCAAGAACGTATATGAACACGTCCCAGTCCGAGAAAAGGATGGAAGGATCCTGTTCATATGGACCTGTCCTCAGACAGAATACTAAATAATAATAAGATGAGGTGGTCTAGCGGTTAGAACGCTGGCCTTGTAATCCTGGGGTCTCGGGTTCGATTCCCGGCGGTGCCCGAATTTATAACTTGTGTTGGGCAAGGCCGTGGTCTAGGCAACACGGAGTTTTCCTCCATGGCATCCCAACAATTACTCCATTCACACACAGAAGAAGGCAATGGCAAACCACTTCTGGATCATCTGCCAAGAACGTATATGAACAGGTCCTAGTCCGAGAAAAGGATGGAAGGATCCTGTTCATATGGACCTGTCCTCAGACAGAACACTAAATAATAATAAGATGAGGTGGTCTAGCGGTTAGAACGCTGGCCTTGTAATCCTGGGGTCTCGGGTTCGATTCCCGGCGGTGCCCGAATTTATAACTTGTGTTGGGCAAGGCCGTGGTCTAGGCAACACGGAGTTTTCCTCCATGGCATCCCAACAATTACTCCATTCACACACAGAAGAAGGCAATGGCAAACCACTTCTGGATCATCTGCCAAGAACGTATATGAACAGGTCCCAGTCCGAGAAAAGGATGGAAGGATCCTGTTCATATGGACCTGTCGTCAGACAGAACACTAATAAAAAAAAAGTGAAACAAAATTAAAATCTACTAGGGTGAAACGAAACAAACATGAGTAAAGCTTTGTTTTCGTATACTAGAATGTTTGTGGGGAAAGTGTTTTCTACTTAGATGTGTAGTTTCGTACCCCCATTTTGTGATATGGCTGAGAGAGAAATGGTTCGAGAACTCTGATTTGCAGCCGCGCAGATAGGGGCGCGTAGTCCCACCGTGACCTTGAAGCATACAGTTTTGTGACGCCTACTATAATCATATTAATTTTTATTCTATTTTCATGGTACTGGGCCCGAGTTAGAAAAAGTAAATTTTCGTTTCTTTTGCGAGAACACAGATTCTTTCTGCTGCCATTTCTGAACTTAAAGCCTTCGTCACAATTTGTAACACGTAATTCCAAAGTATGGGACCTGATAGAGCTGGTTCTAATTTCTATAATTTTTTCCCCAGCAACGTTTCGCAACTCTAGTAGCCGATACAGTATCATTTCAAAAGTTAACAAAAATATAATCAGTATATATTAAATCTTGTCCGTCTAATCACAATAATTCTTATTAAATATTAAAATATTACAATAATTAACATTTTAAAATATTTAAAATATTAAATGATGTTCTTTATCGAAATATTCGATTTTACATTAGACCATCATTTTTCATGTTTCACGACATGTTTCAGTTCCTCATTTTAAATTTCTTCATGACTTCTCCCTTAAGGCATTACTTGTCATTAATTTCAGAACGGTAAAATATTATAGTGTAGGAATCTAAAATATAATTTTTGTATAGTCGAAACACCTGGTAGAAAGCAATATTTCCATGGAAAGGAGACTAGGATTTGAAGGAAGAATATGAAAAATAGGTTATGTATATGAGTGCGTTGACTGCCCGGGTGTAGATTGGCTCAACATATTTCTGGAAGGGTGTTTCGAAGACGGTAATGAAACTTCCGGCTTCATGAAGTTTGGGGGAATTTCTTTATCGGCTGGGATCTATCAGCTTATCAAGAAGAGCTCTGCTCCGTGGATGTACGTAGAAGATTTTCTGCGATTTAGATTCAATCCGGAACCTGTAGCTTAGTTTTTCATACAATTTCAAAATAAATAATTTTATTTCAGATTAATAGAGAAAACGTAAAGCCTATGAAATATGTCATTGCGACACGGCAGTGTGTATATATTACATGAGGACTTGGAATAATGTTTGCATTTCTTCATCGAGTTATCAGTAATGGTCTATTCTACTTAATATTTCATGTTTTTCCTGTCTGCTGTACTACACGACACTGAAGTTTACATACCATTATTTCGAGCTGAACCTCTGTAGCAGGGAGAGACATGTTTAAACACGGAGACCACGTCATTAGTAGGTCGTATCGTTAAGCTGTGTGCCTTCGTATCAATGACATATACGTACGTGTCTCATGTGTACAGTTCTGCAAAGACATTGAAATTGTGAGCGAACAGAGGGTACGACCCCATCGAAAACTAAAGGTTGCCTAATGTCTTTAAAGTAAACGTTTTACGACCAGACTTAAGAAATCTGCGAAATTAATGTATTTTCTTTGCTGTGTTGCATAAATGTATATGGCAGCTATGAACATGGCTACCGTACACATTATATATTATAAATATTTACAGAATAATAAAAAACGCGTTCAAACAAAAGAATGTTCGCTTCTGTGATTGATTAAGGCTTTGACCGGGATGTTAAATCTTATGTGGTACCGCCTGATTCGACTTCTAATGGTTAAGTGAAGTGTTTTCTTCGCGGTACGGGCTGAATTCATAAATAATATTCAGACGATCTTCGGCTTCAAAGGGTTAACCAGCTGATTTTCGTAATGGTGAGGTTTAGTGTTTTCTTTGCGGTACGGACTGAATTCTTAAATAATATTCAGACGATCTTCGGCTTCAAAGGGTTAATGTTTGTCGTTAAACCAGAATTAATTTAAATATGTCCGCATGGGCCTGATTATTAAGAGCCCTCTAATCTGAAACCAAGAGGACAAGGCAATTGGATTTCAAAACGACGTGTATATCGAGTAGTTTGATTTGGAGGGGCCAACGAAACACTTTCCTGGTGTGATTGTTTTCACTAAAGCGCCTTGTCTCGGTCTGCTTAGTTCGGACAGGCTTATCAAAAATGCCCACGAGTGATTGCCTGGCTTGGTTGATCCGTAGCCCAGATTAACCAAATGCTTTTGCTGGACAAATTTGCGCCGTTCATATTGTGTTGCGCTCTGTGGGGGATTAACAACGGCAACGTGACAGAAGCCTCGTCGGTAAGAAAGTTAACTACTTTTCAACCTTCAACCCCCCCCCCCCCCCCCCGGCCCCATAAAGACTACTCATATAACATGCATAATTTTGAAACCCTCATATCGTAGGAAATTACGTCTCCGCGAAACGTGATCGATATTCAGGGTAAAAATAAGGATATGTATAATAATTTTTAATATAAGTTCTATTCACCAGTTGAAGGTATTCCAACAACATGAGATTTACTTAAAAATGGCATAATTATAAAATGCATTTTATCATTTTTTTCCCCCCTTTTCAGAAATGTATTAAACCGTAAAGTAGTCTGAGGTCAGTTTAAGGTTGAAAACTGTCAACGAGAAACACGTTTTGGTCATAGATATTTGTATTCAACTTTATAATTAATATTCAAACTTATACTTGGATCTACAGAAAACAATGTATTAAGTGATTTCAATATATCATCATCTCATCTTTGGCTCTAGAACCTAGTGTGCGTCTTGGCCGCCTCTTTGGAGGTTATTTGACCTATTTAGACTTTGATATGACTCCTTGGATGAGTGATCAGCCCGTCGCAAGGTCTCTACCTGTACACAGGACAGCACAACACAGAGAGACACGGATAAACATCCATGCCTTGAGTGGGATTCGAACCCACTGTCGGGGATCGAACGCCGGTCGTCCAGTCCGTGGTCAATCATTATACAGTGTCCTCATCGAAGCCTTCTGATCTCTCTAATATGTCTAACATGCCGACTGTTGAAATATTTTCTCGTAAGTTTGGAAAGTGAGAAGGGTTATTCTCGAAACAGTGAATGAAATGTTTTATAATTCCGTTCAGGAGGCCAATACATTGCCGTAGGCGTACCATTTATTCGTAAGTTGAATTTTCTGTACAGCTTCCTGTTTTACGTAATTCAAGTGGCCACAAATATCTGTCAAGATGTTCGGAATACAGAGTTTCATCTCGAAAGTGACTGAGTATTTGTCCTTTTTGATAAGGGAAACTCTGATAGCTTTTAATAGTGACAAGAAACTTCTTCACATTCTTACTTTTGCATTACTTAACATTTTAAATTGTCCTTAACCGCCTTTACTAAGATGTGACGTGTCATTTGCCTCTGGCTGTCTGAATAAAGAACAAGGCGGCCCACGACTTGTACATCTCTGCAGTTTAAGCAGGATTTACGCGTAGGGTAATATATTCAGTGAGGAGATGAGGAATGCTTACAAAATTTAGTAATCGCAACACCTGAAGCGAAAGGACGAACGTAAACCTGGGTACAGACAAAGACGAACATTGCTCACAAACAGTGTTCAGCAATTCGATGCCCTCGGTAGACCAGAGGTTAGTGTGCTTGCCACTGGATCTAAGGTTCGCGGGTTCAAACCCGGCCGCGATGTCGATGGATTTTTAATGGTGATAAAATCCGTAGTATAAATTTGGAGGGGAAGTAGATTTACGGCAAAATTCAGCGGCCATTTCTCACCCAAGTCTCTCCTGATTCTCTGCTAGATGGCTAGATGCTAGATCTTCGATTTAGGATCGTAGTTTTCCGTTAGATATTTTAATGTTGGATCCTATTCATATCTTCGTCGGCTGATCCAGAGCGCAAATGTTAAATTTATTACAGAACTGCGAACTGCGTTTATGTTTATGGAATGTAATTTTAGAAGATTATAAAAACTGAAATAACAAGAAAGATGCTTGGAAAGAAGTTTTTTCACATGGGAATTTATTTGGAATTTCTTGATAAGAATGAAACCTCCTGTGGCTCAGTATCGTCGTGAAAGATAAGTTGCCTAACCTTCGGAGCGTAAGTGTATTACAGTTGTACATTGCTTCGTAAGACTTATTTTAAAGAATTCTTGTTTGGTTTACTGAACTACCTGAAACCTCGATATACGAGGTGCGATCGGAAAGTTTCAAGACTGTGTCAATAGAGGGCGAACCGGATGTAGTACGAGCTTCTGCCGCTAGGGGGTGCGGCCTACATTCATAGTGAATCAGTGTGCCAGCCGGCATCATCGAATTAGCATTTGTTTCTTAGTTACGGGCGTTTTGGTAGTGCATTACACCGACCCTCCTTCGATTTCGGAATGGCGTGTGCATCAAATTTTGCCAAAGAAATGCTAAAGCAAGCATTTGGGGAGTCCGCAATGGGTCGTGCAAAAACTTTTGTGTGGCATTCACGTTTTAAAAATGGCCGAACCTCTGTCGATGATGACGAGCGTTCTGGACGACCATCTTCGAGCACAACGCCCGAAAATGTTACGAAGATTCGGCAGGCCATTCACGAAGATCGACGTCGTACCATCAACGACTTGCGCTGGGATCGTTGTGTTCACTCCCAGGGGAACTACTTCGAGGGTGATGGATGAATTTAATACCTGAGATAAGTGTACGGGTTTTTATAGGCGCAGTCTGGAAACCTTTCGATCGCACCTCGTACAGGCGTTTACTTTGTCTTTGTATTTACGAAAACCATTTCTTAATCTGTGTGAAGGCTGTAGTTTTTCCTCATCCTGGACCTTGAGTAAGTGGCCGTGTCGCCAGCTCGGCGGTGTTAAGTGCGTTGAGGGACAATTTTAGATAACGAGAGACGGAAGCTATCACAATGGTCAGGAGTAAAGAATACTGGCGACCAAAGAGTGATGTTTCAAGACTCCTTGTAGTTCTGTCAATATTGGTTTAGTTTGAACTGGTGTTAAGGCTTTAGAGTCTTCCGATCCCCACAGCAATTCCACGTACAGGCGTGTGTTTGAAATTAAGAGCATTGATGTGTTACTGTAGTCGATAATTTATATAATTAAGACACGAGTCCATAAGACATCTTCGACGTCACACGTTGCACGGTGGAGGTTAGTAATATTTGTATAGCTCGACGCCCGCGGACGTGTTTTGTGGGACCCGCGTATAATGTTTGCAACACTTTACCATTCTTTAACCTAAAGGATGGTTAACACATTGTCAGAAAATACGCTTTGTTGCTATGGTCGATATTTGGCAGTGCCTGTCGCCATGATTGACGTCATACCAAGAACTTCGACAAACTCTGTAGGATTTGAGGTTTTTCACGGCCGTGAGTCTGAAGATGGTTCTCCTGGGTTAGTGTTCTACCAGACTACACGGCCCTCCAGTTGTGTTAAAGAAAGTTACCGAATATCTATGCATTACTAAGTTAGTAGGTCTGGCATATGTTATAAAATGCCGTGAGGTTTTTGTCTGATTTATAACCAACGGTCCGCGAGTCCATAAGGATGTGGTCCAAGGTCTTAAAGATTGAGGGCCATAATTGCATCGTTTTGTCTTGAAGAAAGATGGCTCAACAAATTCTGATGTTGGGCTATAGAGCGCCCATAGGAAAGTGCATTGGAACTTTGGAAGTTTCGAACAAAATCTCTTGGGTTTATTTTTGGGAATTGAATTATGATTCAATGGAACGACAAAGTAAACTGAATTTTTGTAAAACTATGGGAATGTAGAGTAGACAGTTGAAGTTTAATTACTTGAGACACTCATTGACCTGGGGGACTGAATACTTTTTCCTTGAGTGATTTATACGAACTAGGAAAAGAATGGAGAACATTTGCATCGGGGAGGATTTATACTCTTCGCCAGTTTTGCAGTTTTTGAAATAAATGAGAATGTAATTGATGGATGGTGTGGCACGCGTAGATAAATAATTGCACACAGCATTTTAGTTAGGGAACTTGGTAGAGGTCAGATATGTAGGATTATACCGGATGGTAATTTTGAAATTGATCTTAAGCATAGCCCGTGTTGATGTAGACTAGATTTGACAGTCTCAGGATGGGGTCGAATGGCGGACTGTTGTACGTTGTAATGAATCATGTAGTTACATAACATACAATGAATTTCTTGACTCAGTTAGCTACTGTTAGATTCTCAAGAAAGGTTGTGTGCTGCGTGGAGTATTTTAGAGGGTAGCTATATTTTGCTTGTCTTAAATTCAAAATGTGTATGTTCTTGGTTTTTTGTGTGTTTCAGGTAAATTTCCATCTGGGTGTCGACTAAAATCCGCGCTTCGAACAAGAGAGTCTATGACGTCGATAACAGATGAGGTAACTGTAAATCTGCATATTGCTTTCTGTAGAATGTTGGAATGTGTTTTGGAAATTAATTATTCATAAAATCCTTCCAGTAACAGCAAATCCATCTAACGTTTTATGTTAAAAACAAGCTTTAGGGCATTTGAGAATTCTAAATTTTAATTTGACGGTGTGAGTCGCACAGAGGTGGACTGAAGGAAGTCGTATAACGTAAAAGTCTTGCAGTGGTTTCTTAGAAAGAATTTGAATGTTAATGTAAATGGGAAATGAATATACGTGACGAAGCAATGAAGTCAACAGAAGAAACCTCCCCTCCCTCCGGCTACTAGCAATATAAATGAATGTGAAAACACCCACAAACATTATCATTAAAATGAACCGTCTTCCCCATCCAAGGCATTTTAATATATGTATCTCCATACACCGTCATAATACAGCATAGACAGTTGTTAAGTCCGAATGAAGGTAATTAGCTTCTATAGATTCATCGCCCTGATGACGGAGGCAATATGACCTCCGAAACGTAGGTTAACATCGACCATACTACACAGCGCAACAACCCAGAAGACAGAAATCTTCAGACTCACCGCTGTGAAAACCTCAGACCCTGTAAATAGCGAACAGGATAGGTTTCTCCGCTATTAAGAGGACATTGGGTTAATTGGATAGTTTCAAGATTATACAGAAGTAGTTTTTTCATAAATGCTACTAACTGCATGTAACAGTGCCTTCTTCAGAATTGTTTGTAAAGCATTGCGTTAGTGAACGGTAACAGAATGACGGATTAATTAGGCTGTTGCTGAGAAGAGTGAATAGCACCAGTAACTAATCAGAATATTTTTCTCTGGAGGTTTATGTTTCAAGGAACATATCGATCATAAATGAAAAGTAAACGATTTCTTTGTCTCCATATAAAACAGTGCCCCAAAATGATGTATACACAAAAAGGCAGGTTCGCACGTCTAAAACCACTTTCTCATACAACCCTAAAACCTATAACTGAGTTAGTTGGAATTTTCAGTGGTCACATAGGGCCTGTTTTCAGAAACATAAAGCTGACTTTTTCTAGAAGTTAGGGGACAGAAACATTCACTTTTGTTACGTTTGGTAATGATCAAAACCTGTTTTCTATGATTAACGAATTAATTAATTAATCTGTTCCTTTATACGCCATTCAGGCGCTTGGGGGGTATAGCTCCTCTCTTCCTTGACCTCGGCACTAGATGGGGGAGAGTGGTCAGCATCACGCCCTGGCCGGCTTTACCCCGGGAAAGGACCCCCGGTATCCATTGTAAAGGAGGCTGGGTGGGCCCCAGAGCCGGTCTGGACGCAGAGGCTAGAGGAAAAATCCTCTGCCCCCGTCGGGGATCTCTGTGATACTCGTTTAGTATGTCTGCATTTAGTAAGAAGCGTAAATTGTGTTCTCGCACTGACTTCGCCCAGTCTGCGTTGAAGTATGAAGCGAATTCGAAAGACGTGTTTCCTTATATTTAATACCTAGCAAAACTGCGATAGTATTTACGTTAAATCTCCAGTATAAGTTCAGAGAGAAGTTAATTTTCAGTAAATAGGATCTGTGTAGTTTTTTTAGAACACTTCTCTGCATGACTGCAGAGATCATATTTGTAGGCCTTCGCCAAACATATAAAATATTACATAAATAAAACGCAAAAGACTTAGTACTTCAGAGGTCAGTTTGTCTTTTGTAATGGAAGCAGAAGATACGCTTAATAAATCAATTCCTTATAAATATTATTTATTTATTTAGTGTTCTGTCTGACGACAGGTCCATATGAACAGGATCCTTCCATCCTTTTCTCGGACTGGGACCTGTTCATATACGTTCTTGGCAGATGATCCAGAAGTGGTTTGCCATTGCCTTCTTCTGTGTGTGTGAATGGAGTAATTGTTGGGATGCCACGGAGGAAAACTCCGTGTTGCCTAGACCACGGCCTTGCCCAGCACAACTTATAAATTCGGGCACCGCCGGGAATCGAACCCGAGACCTCAGGATTACAAGGCCAGCGTCCTTATAAATATAATCTGTAAATGTGACTATAAATTTAATTCCAATCTACTGATCATTTGTGTCCACTTATTAGAAATGTTTCCGACCTGTGGTTATGGAGTTTACGTACATAGCAACGTAAACCTTCAACAGACTGGCGTATTGATGATCTGGTATCACCTGCCTCCAGTGGAATGTTTCAGAATAATGAAATTTCGTCATTTAAGACGTAGAGGAACGTGTGCTGTTTTCCAATGAATTCAGTAAAGTACGCCAAGATTTGGCTTTTGTCTTTTCGTTCACTGTCTAATGACGCAGAGATTAAAGTATAACATACAAAGCTGTAACATTACCTGTTGCTTTTTACATTTGTGAAACTCCCGACATAAATGGAATAACACAGGTCGAGGGTATTTGAGAGCACGGAGTTGAAGAGAAGATTTCAACCTAAGAGTGTGTGGTAAATATCACACTGAGGGTCACGTTGTACTGTACCCTTTAACGAATATTATTAGGGTTGCAAAATAAGGAGAATAAAGTAGATGTGATATGTAGTATTCATGAGAAATAATAAATTCGTACTAAATTTTGGATTCGTCTTGCGGAGAAAAACCAACGCGTAGACGGATGAGCGTTATGGATCTTGGGAGAAATATGTTTCAATTCATGTGGTACATAGAGAGACCAGTGGCGGGATCTTGTGAGGACAATAATGAATAATTCGGTTTCAAAAATGCGGGATTTTGTGCTGGGCGACTGCCATTGTATGAAGGGAACTGAGCCCCATGGATGCAGGCACGCCAAACTTTCTTTTCTACCACCTGCCTGTCAGTTTAGAAATTATAGTATGAGTTATTTATTAATTAACCAAGCACATACTCGGTAATACGTGGGTGCCATCTGCATACAAAGATAGAAACGAGTTCCATTGTGTCCAATTTTCACGCAAAAAGGATATAAGGACTACAGGTTGAAGTCCTCAAATGCTCCCTGCATGTTAAAGTTGATTTAGCAACTCCTTCGAAACGTCTCCACCGAATAGAGAGGGTCTTTCTTAAGAAGCTGTTAATCTATCAGCTGATTAAGAAATTTAAATGGTTTTGTGGAACCCAAAGGCTTATTATCCTTACGATATATTTCATTATCTTTGAAAAGCGTAGTGCCAACTGCGTTTACGCCACACAAATATTTCCAGATGAAAATATTTTAAAATTCAACCAACATAAACAAATAATGTGTGTGTGTTTAAGCCCGCCAAATCGGATGCCCAACGGCACTACACCGGTGCTCACCCGCTGGGGCTCTATGCCCGCCCGGGCACACCCCTCAATGCGAAATGTAATGTAACCTAAACCAACTTTAACTAACCTCACTTAACATATCCCAAACTAATCTAACACCCGAATTCAACCCACTCTAACCCAGTACAATCTAATATACCTCACGCAACGAAACTACCGACCTCACCTGACTCAGTCTGCCCTGGTCTTATTTATTTATTTATTTAGTGTTCTGTCTGACGACAGGTCCATATGAACAGGATCCTTCCATCCTTTTCTCGGACTAGGACCTGTTCATATACGTTCTTGGCAGATGATCCAGAAGTGGTTTGCCATTGCCTTCTTCTGTGTGTGAATGGAGTAATTGTTGGGATGCCACGGAGGAAAACTCCGTGTTGCCTAGACCACGGCCTTGCCCAACACAAGTTATAAATTCGGGCACCGCCGGGAATCGAACCCGAGACCCCAGGATTACAAGGCCAGCGTCTAACACAAACTAAGTTTACTTAACCGAACCCAACCTCGCTACAATCCTTAACCGCCCCGAAATTGGGCCACTTTCCGTGCCATACCGACTGGTCTACGATGGAACGTGGGCAACCGACCTAGGGAAATTTCGGACTCCTCCTTGCCGTCGGAGGATTCGAAAAAGACTTTCAAATTCATGTTTTTCTTCAAATTAAGCATAAATATTGGTGTCTATGTTTAATGGACATCTGGCACAAATCATTGTATGAAATGGAATTTACAGAAGAGACAAATTCGTCCAATGACTGAAATTATGACGCCATCTGTACGCTTATATTAACCATCTGATGTTTGTGATGGACACACGATTTCTCTGTGGTACAAGAACTGCATTTTAAAATAATATTTAGACGGGTTTCGGCTCCAAAGGCGAAATCTTGATCGTGAGTCTTGTAGGTGGCTGCCAACTTTTCGGAGAAATATATTTCTCTGCCTTCAGAGTTACCCGATATTAGGTTTGTTGGTGCCAACCTATTTGTCTACCTACACGGCGTTACAACTCAGAATACGAATTTCGACATCTTAAACCGCTTTCGTGAGAAACTCAAATGGCTGTCAGTCTACATTTGTGCGTAGTTATGGAGTATTTTACAGCCCTGCGCGAAGCTGTGGTGGTTATTTCTTACGGGCAGGTGTTACATAATAATTTCACCAGCTCCTAACTCAGAAAATGATCAAAAATAATTAGTCATTTCATATATTTTGGAGAAAAAAGACATTATGTATCTACGAATTGGACTCTACGCACAACACGAAACTACATTTTTATTTTAACTCATTTCACGTATAGGACTGTATCATCATACTCTGTAATAAGTAAAAATGTTTTTTTTTCCACTAAGAACACTAATTGAATTTTGAGCATAAAATATATATGTAGTTCCTGTACAAATGCTACACTCCAATTCTTCATCACGTAGTATTCGCTAGCTTGCAATCGATTGTATTAGGGTCGCCATTGGTGATATGTAATAATATATTGGATTCATTAAGGAAATAAATGACTGAATAATTTGGGCGCCATAAATTTGGGTGGAAAACTCTGTAATCGTGTTCACGGTCTTTTGTAGCTAGCTGGAAATGAATACTGATATGGTTTATATGACGTTACATGAAATATATTTAAGTAATCTCACACACACACGCAACATCGTTTACTTAGATTACAATAGCACGATATAATTTAGTTTATTGTTGTTATATATGGTAATTCTCTTACACATGACGACACTTTATTTTGAAATAAAGATAAAAAGTATTTCTGAAGCACTGTAAATTTTTCTTGTCAATTTAACAACTTAGGAATAGGACACAGTCCCAGTAAATCTGTCACTCGCAATTGGTTTACAGAGTTACAAGGTATAACACAAAAATGTATGACAAGATCTCCCAATGGCTCTAAGCCCCAGTTTCGGTGACTAACACCGCCCATTTCATTTTAGATCAGAGACAAAATCGGTACATGTGTGGAAATACGTTTTTGTCAGAGTTTTTTTCAGCTACTAACTCTCTAAGTGGTAAACAATGCAATGAAATACAAATTTTGCTATAAACATAAATTCTTAAAACTTGAATATCATAGCGTAGAAATTGTGGTGAACTTAGCAATTGGAATTTGCCAAATTCGGTATTACAAACCTCACAAATGGAACATACCAAATAGGAATAGGAATCTGCATAAATACTGATAAGCTGACATGCAAATTAAAATTGAAATTAATTAAATATACAAATGATATTAAAAATAAAACGCTTGATATGCAAATTAATTAAGCGAAATCAGATGACGCTTTTATGAGCGTTTGATATGTTCAGGCTGATAAAATATAAAGTAATTAAAATGATGTGGTATAAGTTTTATACGGTTTATAAGAAAATAAACTTGGTACTTAGTATCATTGGTTTGTTCCGGAATTTGTAGGATAAGTGTGGTCAGATTTCAAACTTCCTTTGAAATGGATTTACTGCTGTGTCATGCCTCTTTCCGAGTTCTTTAATTTCAGTTCATGCAAGTAAGTGGCTTTGCATTCTCTACTAACGCACCCAACAATATTATTTTATATTACATTACGCTGCATGTGATGTTGACGAATTTCTTAATCAGAACAGGGGCGACGAAACTACGGCATACTGATCGTAAGCCTCGTACTAAAATTTAGGCAAACGTACATTTTCGTGTATTAAGCTATTCTTAATACTATGGCCCCACGAATATTAATTTGTAGTTCTGTACGTAGTATTAAGAAATCATTGTGATCTCATACGTAAACAAATATAAAAATCAATTTTTTGGGAAGATTTCTGTATTCTGGTTTGTAGCGCAGTGTAGTCTGGTAGAAATTTGCCAACTTTTCAGAAGTTCTTGCTGCCTCCATCATCAGGGCGATGAGTCATATTAACTATTTTCGTTCATTTTACCAGCAACGAGGTATGAGAAGGTTTGGTAAGGCCAACTCAAGATTAGGATTACGTCTTCAGTGTCTTGAGGACACTTATCGGAGTTTGGGATATGTTAGAACTAGGATGGTGGCAGTGCAGGGGTGTCCAGGTAGAACCCCTCCCCCCCAATATCAACAAAATGCATTTTATAATAAAAGATTGTTGTAAATGTATAATTATAATTATCTGTTGCCTCATTTTCGGTATTTAGACACCTCAAAGTGACGTCATTTGGTGAACTTTCCTTATTTCAAGAATAACTTTCCGTTGTAAACCGGGCTTTGGTTATTATGGACATTTGTACAGGTTTAGACGTGGATTGGAAGTGTAAAATATTTTGTTAAACTTGCACGGTGTGCTGTCAGTAGTTTTGTTACGATTTGGTACAACGTTCACAAGTTTGTATCTACAGGGCAGGGGGGATTCGTGTAAGTAGATAAACATATTTCCATATCAAATCTAAAACTTCTTGACGATGGTGAAGAGTCAATTGAATAAAAATTTTCTTGGATATTATCCATCGTCTAGTAAATATAAAACGTAAAACGACGTTTCGGAGATGGGACTCTATCTCCGTCTTCAGGTTCCTAGTGGGCCCAACTGTGTAGGAACCTGAAGACGGAGATAGAGTCCCATCTCCGAAACGTCGTTTTACGTTTTATATTTACTAGAAGATGGATAATATCCAAGGAAATTTTTATTCAATTAACATATTTCCAGCTGTAATATTTATGTCAGTCCGAAAACTGTCAAATCGGCTACATTTGACGAATTTGTTTCGTGTGTGAGATGATCCGTGTTAAATCAAAACGAAGGTTTTGAATTATTGGTTTTATGTACGCTGTTTGTAATGTATGCTTATCAGAATCTGCTGACTGGTTTGGTTTAAATTTAACAAGGTATCTGAAACCTCTCTTCTGTGCTCTCTTCTTGTGTGTGCTAATTTGTGAAGTGGGAGGGGACGAGAATTTTAATTAGCGCTGAGAAGTATGAAGATTCTAGAAGCAAATGGTGGACCGGTCGATAAGATTCTTTCTTTTTATGATGGGGGGGGGGGGGGGGGGCGCAGTGTTCAAGTGCAAGGCAAAATGATGTCTGCCAGAGTTTTCCCCTTGTAATAATTTACTTATTATTTTATGTACCGTATAACGTAGCAAGAAATTTTGTAACTTGGTTACAGTTTGGGGGTTCTCATTTTGGAATATTACGTAGTGAGAGAATTTTTTTATTTTTTTTTATTTTGCAGTTATGTTGCTTTTAAATTGTTATTTTCTTAATGGAAACATGTATAGACTTCAATTCTACGATATTATATTTTCCCCCAGAACTGTCGTAAAATTAAGTCTCGCTGTGCCTTCTGGGAATGAAATGAAGTCGATCTTTTTAGTATCGATTGTACTGGAAATATGTTTTAATTTTTTGAATAAGAGTCTCAAGGTTGCCTTTATTTGCTTGTATTTACTACTTTTAAATCGTTACAGGCCTTCTGTGTTATGTTTAACTTATAACATGCTACAATTAGGTTTCATGTTTCAACGGATGCTATGATAGTAATGTATGTATGAGTATTATTCTAATTCTGTGTTACATAGTTCATGCACGTGAAGTCACCATTTCTTACAGATTCGGAGACCGCTGGGTTGCAAATGCGGACAATACGTTGTCAGTCTTTGGAGTGACTTTAATTGTTCTCTAGAGTCGGGTCAACACTTGGGCATTTTGTCGGAACGTGAGAGCAAATGGGCATGTGTGGACGTCGATATCTCAGCGACCGTCAAAGGATGTAGAGGTAGCGCGAGAACTTGAGCAAAAGGACTGATTTTGGTCGTGTGAGATGGACCCGTTCGAAAATTTGGCGATGTTTAGTGAAGTCAGTAGACTGATTTTCTGTTTTAACCTCGCACAAAAATCGAAACTTTTCGCAATAGCAGAAAATAGCTTTGAAGACTTTGTGCGAAGTTCAATGCAACTTTTGAAAAATTCATTTCTGACCATTTACAGTTGGAAAGTTGGACAAGTTTCTTTCTCGTTACAGAGTACGTCTTTGAATAGGTTTTGCCGTACATTAGGATGGTATTAGGTATCTCGCCCACTTTCATTCAGTATGCACAACTAACTCTTTTACCGTGTATAGTCTTTCTAAGCACATTTACTTGAAATACTGCCCTACCACGCCACAAATAAATTACGACAATCGATAGACGAATCTCTTTAATAGCCCCAGTTGGGTTGGCTTTGGAACATATTAAACTATGCAGTAATGTTTCTCTTCTTTTCATTGCTGCTGAATTGTTTTCTGTTTTGAATCTCGCTGCCTTTACACTTTCTTATTCATCCTAATCCGGTTACCGAAAGGAGCACCCATGTGCTGAGAATTTGTGTACGTGCATACGTGTATGTATGTGTGTGTATATATATATATATATATATATATATATATAAAGAGAGAGAGAGAGAGAGTGTATCTCTTATATCATTCCTACTCTGTAGTCTAGCGGTTAGAACGCTGGCCTTGTATTCCTGGGGTCTCGGGTTCGATTCCCGGCGGTGCCCGAATTTATAACTTGTGTTGGGCAAGGCCGTGGTCTAGGCAACACGGAGTTTTCCTCCGTGGCATCCCAACAATTACTCCATTCACACACAGAAGAAGGCAATGGCAAACCACTTCTGGATCATCTGCCAAGATCGTATATGAACAGGTCCCAGTCCGAGAAAAGGATGGAAGGATCCTGTTCATATGGACCTGTCGTCAGACAGAACACTAAATAATAATAAGATGAGGTTGTCTAGCGGTTAGAACGCTGGCCTTGTATTCCTGGGGTCTCGGGTTCGATTCCCGGCGGTGCCCGAATTTATAACTTGTGTTGGGCAAGGCCGTGGTCTAGGCAACACGGAGTTTTCCTCCGTGGCATCCCAACAATTACTCCATTCACACACAGAAGAAGGCAATGGCAAACCACTTCTGGATCATCTGCCAAGAACGTATATGAACAGGTCCCAGTCCGAGAAAAGGATGGAAGGATCCTGTTCATATGGACCTGTCCTCAGACAGAACACTAAATAAATAAATAAGAAGAATTTTTTATCACCCAAAAAGTCTAAACTGTTATAAATTCCATGTAAGTAATAATGGTAGTTGTTTCTCATCATAGTTATTTTGCTGTAATACTGTAATTCGAAAATTCTGTCAATAGCTGTTATAACTATGTATTTATATTTGTACTAGAAACAAGTATTGTATTTGTACTATGACATGTTCTACATCCTTGGATTAGGCCTTTGAAGGATATATGGAATGTAAATAAATTCTATTCGATATATACACACGCACAGACAGAGCTAAATTCATACAGTTCTATGAGTTGTGGCCTGAGAAACTATAATTCAAAGAATGACATTCGTTGGCTTAGTTTCAAGAGCCTACTTTCCACCCCATCGCATTTCCTTTATTATCAAAACCCTCTTCCTGCAGTTATCAAAAGATGATCTTGTAAGAGTAGGAAGAAAGTTTTCCTCTGAAAGTATTTACGCAAAGAAATTTCAGAAAATGATCTTTTCCGTTCAGACATTCCGTTGACTGGCACGGGAAAGTACGTCATGCAGTTGTGACTTAATATTTTACTGCTACAACAAATCACGTGTTTGGTTTAGTAACTGAAATCGCATTATCTGAGAGGATGAAATATTTTGTAATGTCGTGGAACTGAAAACTATCTTCACAAACAAAATGACCCGGACGTGAGTCATTAATAAATCACCCAAATACTGTGTATGTAATTGCTTACAGTGTGCCCTAGTTCAAAATATTTTGTGTTCCCGTCTGATTTCTAAGAACCTGAAGATTAAAGTTTACAAAACAATAATCTTGCCTGTTGTTTTGTATGGGTGCGAAACATGGTCTCTCGTTCTGAGGGTGGAACACAGATTACAGGTGTTGAGGAGGATATTTGGGCCTAGGAGAGAAGACGATGGGGCCTGGAGAAAACTGCACAATGACGAGCTTAAAAATCTGTACTGCTCCCCCAGTATTGTGAGGGTGATTAAATCGAGAAGAATGAGATTGATGGGGCATGTAGCACGCATGGATGGGACAAGAGGTGTGCACCGGGTATTGGTTGGGAAGCCTGAGGGGAAGAGACCCCTGGGGAGACCTAGACGTAGATGGGAGGATAATCTCAGGCGGGATCTATGGGAGATAGGAGTTGAAGGAGACTGGATTTTGTTGGCCCAGGACAGGGTCCGGTGGAGGGCTTTGGTTAATTCGGTGATGAACCTTCGGGTTCGATAAGCCATCTGGTTGGTTAGTTAGTGCCCTAGATGGCAGTGTTGCTTGCGGTCTGGTACGGACAGCCCTGATTGGCGTGCACAAACAAAACTGTAATATTTATCCATCAGATACATTAATTATTTCACACATAAATTAAACGGGCCGGTATGTTATAAAATTTATCTGTTTTTGCCAGACATGTTTCTGCATTAGGCACTACCATGGTCAGGGGAAGAGCCAATTACTGTAATAAACGTAAGACTGTTAAGAATGTATTTGTTTATATGGTCACTATAATATCCGGAAGTATTGCGAGATTCTCAAATTTTCGTATAGTTTAAGAACTGAAAAATTAATGTGTTATTTAAAGCTTGTGATACGACAAATGTGATATTTGTGTATATCAATATCAATTGTAAGAACACGCATTAAATTAAAGTAGACTATTGGGTGTCTCTGTTATATAAAAAACTAAATGACGTCTGTGTATCAACTTTTTTTCTGGAGTTACCTTTCCGCGCGCGGTATTCATCGATCACCAAGTGTGGGCATGCTCGTAATTGTCATGTTTTCCTACTTCACTCCTTCCTGTTCCCTGTTCTTCATGCTGACAATGAAGTGTGGAGTCACGTGTCTTTCTGGTATGGCCCATTATCCTTAGATCATACCCGTTGTCTTAGTGTTCCGTGTTTGTTTCCTAGACTGCCGTGTTCGAAATAATTATGGCAGCGATTAGCTCCTGCCTTTGTTTGTTTATCATCAGTCTTTCGACTGGTTTGATGCGGACCCCCATTTTCGTCCATCTTGCGCCAATCTCTTCATTTCCACATCCTCAAAATTCTGCGTCACATTTTCCAATCTTTGTCTCTCCCTATAATTCTTCCATTCCATTACCAAATTAACCAATCCTGGGTGCTTCAAAATGTGTCCCACCATCTTATCTCTTCTCGTAAAATTTTTTCATAGAATTCTTCCTTCGCCTATCCTGTCTAAGACCAGCAAATTTCGTAATTTATCAGTCCACTTAATTTTAAACATAAATTCACAAGCAACGGTTCACTGTTATGTGATACTACTTCAACGTGAAAAGTCTGAACTGTGTACACTGAAAGGAAATTTTATATACTTGTAGTAATAGACCACTAAGTTTTTAGATTAAATATAATTTGTTTTTAGCTTGGCCTGAACTTATTTGAGACTTTTTCGTCTTTGCACTGATTGTTTTAATCTTCTGCTAAACTAATTCGCACATTTGTTTTTGTTTAGAGTGCGACGTTGTGATGAAACGATCAAGACAATCTTAGACTCTTACATAATGAAGTCGTTAAAATAGTCCGATATATTAATATATGGAAATTTAAATTGCTCTACAGTTTTCTCGTTTATCAAATCTCAAAATTTGTCGACATTCGTCTATGCGTTCAAGATCAGGTTTATAACGTATAGAATCGTAGGTAGATGAGTGTACCACAACGAGTCTACACGGTCCTGAAAACCTAAAATCTCACAAAATCAGGCTCGATTCATGTGTCACCCAACTTTTCATCAGCAAAACGTGTCAATGGTCTTCAATTGAAGTTATTCATTCAGCTAAACATTTAAGGAATAGCTGCTGTGAAATATTAATTATATCAACACAGCGTGGCTTCTGGAATCATGTAACCAAAGTGACTCAGTACATTATTACAAAAATGTACGCAAGTCGCCCAAAATACATCTGTACCCCGCAGACTAATAACCCGTTTGATCGCTTGAGTATCACGTGACAATTTTTGTGAGTTGATTTCCGCGGAGCGCTGGGGACTTTCTGTAAACCTCAAACAAACCTTCAGAGTGTTTACGTTGCAGGTGTTGGTTCTAAAACAAGGAGACGAGCGAATATTATATCTTGCTGTTATCCACTTTCTGTTATGGGGCCTACGCGCCATGATACATGTGGCCATAACGCATCGATATGCACTTTGCAGCATCTGTAGGAATGTATCAGGATTAGGTTGCAGCGTCTTAGTGACCGTTACAAATTCCGCCGATAAGTTAACAAACTTCTGAGAATTAAGATGGAGATGGCTTCTGCATCGTGTAGTCTAGAGCAGTGGTATTCAACATTTTTGGTTCGCGTACCCTTAGATATAATTTCTCTTCAATTTTGTACCCCCTAAGATGTCTTCGCGTACCCCTGGGGGTACGTGAAATTTAAAAAAAAATATATTATTTTATGATAAACACTGAATAATCAGTAATGTAATATATTTAATTTATTTTATATGTAGATTATATACTATGTATAACTTGAATTATACACCAACAACTTTGGGGGTACAAAGTTGAAGAGAAATTATATCTGGGGGTACGCGAACAAAAAAGGTTGAATATCACTGGTCTAGAACAGTGGTCTCCAAAGTAGGGTGCGCGAGATGGTCCATGGGGGTCGCGAGATAATTTCAATTTAATTTTGTTTTGTATTCTTGTATTTGTGATTTTTTGTGATGTGATGCTAGATGTAAATTATTTGTAAATAAATAATAAATATAATACAAATTACACTTAAATATTTATTTATTCCGGGGATGCGTGCTACGTTTTTTAGTAAGTAGGGGTGCACGAACAAAAACGTTTGGAGACCACTGGTCTAGAAGACAAGCCTTATTAATTTCCTCTCCCCCTCGAGAGAACATAAAAAAATTTACTCTGAGAACTGAGTTGAGTGATCTTCGTTGATTAGCAGAACTCAGGCAAGTGGACAGTCGCTCTTGGTGTGACTTCTGGTTCTCGTAGCTGTATTCTGAAGCGCCGTGTATTCTGGCAGAAACTGACTTACTGCTGCCATCATCAGGGTTCTGGTGATTCCATGACTATGCGTGCCTTACCTCGGAGCTAACGCGCGATGTTATATTGCTATGATTTACATTGCTTAAAACCCAGAAACTAAAGTTTGTAATTAATGTAACCGACGCAATCTTTAATTAAATTTTGTTCTTTAAAAGGTTATAGGTCATTCAACGTATATCGCAGGCTGTACATTGCATTTATTGATCAGTTTACAATCCAAGGTTAAGGCCCTCTGATCTGTGATGGTTTTCAACAGTCAGTTTCCGATAAACAAACGAATTGGTAGAGAATAAAACATTTAAAACGTATTTTCATGCTTTGTGATGAAGTTTGTCGAAAGTACACACAGTCAGATTGGCAGTTCGCTCATTTTGATTTTAATAAGAATGGTAAGATTCGATAAATCACATGTTGACGAGATACGCTCATGTTTTTTACTACGCTTTTGTGGATGATACTTGGTGTACGTATGAAATTATTTATTTTTATTTCAAATAGGGAGCATTCAAAATTTGCAAGAACGCGTCTGTGTGTATTTCAGTAGGGATTGCACGTGTCCGGTCTTGAAGTCTGAAGGTTTCTAACGAAGGTGCTTTTTTAATCTGCAAAACCACTCTACTTTATTTATCGTCTGAATTATAGTATAATAAAATGACAACGTTTCGGAAGCTAGATTCAGCTTCTGTCCTGAATGAGCTAGTCTCATACTTGGACCAGTCCGAAACGTGATTTTATAATTTTTATAATTCAGACTGTGGTCAAACCGTGGTTTATGGATCGCAAGTATGGTCCTCATTGGGTGGCAACATGTTGTGTCCCGTCAGCCTTCGAATGAGTGGAATTATAAAATATTTTACTTTTCCTTCTGGTAGCAGCCAACCCTAAACCGCGAAGAGTTGTGCCCTCAGCTGTTACGTTCTTTGGCAAACCTTTTTTTCATAAAGTGGTCATCATGCTGCGATACATTGGCAAATATTTTAACACTGGTTGACAGAAATAATATTGGTAAGACTTAACGATAGGCAGCTAAATTATTTCAATACATCCGCTCGGAGGACCGGTGTTTTGATAGTTTTGTAACGTTAATGTCTCCAGTTGTATATAAATTAAAACAGAGAAAAGTACACATTAGGTAACTCGTAAAACTAGTCTGTGTATGTTTTAATATTATTTATCGTATATTTAGTACTTGAAGGAGCTTAAGAAAACAGTTTTGTGTATAATTTAACACACACACACACTTTGGTGAATCTGTTTTAAGTTTATGTAGGAAAGAAGTAAATTAGATTTACTAAAGAAGTTCCCTTCTTCCACCTGATATTATCAGGCCAAGTTAAGACGAGAGTCGTTAGCTTACAGGAGGTCTTAAGAAAATGCTGTATCACGTAAAAGCACCAAACTATTTTCTATTTTTTCCGTTTTCCTTTCTGTTATTTAATTTTGTTTTTCGCTGTTAGAAATAATGCAGAAAAATTGTATAGCGTGCATGGGGACTTGTAGGAAAATACCCATTAGTAAAGTCGGTTGCTCTAGCTCAGTGGTATTCAACCTGGGGTATGCGTACCCCCGGGGGTACGCGAATTTTTAAAAAAAATATTATTTTATGATAAACACTGAATAATCAGTAATGTAATTTATTTAATTTATTTTAGGTGTAGATTATATACTATGTATAACTTGAATTATACACCAACAACTTTGGGGGTACAAAGTTGAAGATAAATTATATCTGGGGGTACGCGAAGACATCTTAGGGTGTACGTGAAATTTAAAAAATGTATTATTTTACGATAAACACTGAATAATCAGTAATGTAATTTATTTAATTTATTTTAAATGTAGATTATATACTATGTATAACTTGAATTATACACCAACAACTTTGGGGGTACAAAGTTGAAGATAAATTATATCTGGGGGTACGCGAAGACATCTTAGGGTGTACGTGAAATTTAAAAAATGTATTATTTTACGATAAACACTGAATAATCAGTAATGTAATTTATTTAATTTATTTTAGGTGTAGATTATATACTATGTATAACTTGAATTATACACCAACAACTTTGGGGGTACAAAGTTGAAGATAAATTATATCTGGGGGTACGCGAAGACATCTTAGGGTGTACGTGAAATTTAAAAAATGTATTATTTTACGATAAACACTGAATAATCAGTAATGTAATTTATTTAATTTATTTTAAATGTAGATTATATACTATGTATAACTTGAATTATACACCAACAACTTTGGGGGTACAAAGTTGAAGATAAATTATATCTGGGGGTACGCGAAGACATCTTAGGGTGTACGTGAAATTTAAAAAATGTATTATTTTACGATAAACACTGAATAATCAGTAATGTAATTTATTTAATTTATTTTAGGTGTAGATTATATACTACGTATAACTTGAATTATACACCAACAACTTTGGGGGTACAAAGTTGAAGAGAAATTATATCTGGGGGTACGCGAAGACATCTTAGGGTGTACGTGAAATTTAAAAAATGTATTATTTTACGATAAACACTGAATAATCAGTAATGTAATTTATTTAATTTATTTTAAATGTAGATTATATACTATGTATAACTTGAATTATACACCAACAACTTTGGGGGTACAAATTTGGATGAGAAATTATATCTGGGGGTACGAGAACAAAAAAGGTTGAATACCACTGCTCTAGATGAATGTAAAAATGTAGGAACGGAGTAGGAAGTCTGTTTATTTTAAATTTTAATGGCACTAATGAGGAGTTCAGTGTTTTGGTATTAGAAAGTTTAGGGGTCGGTTTTAAGGGTCGTGTAATACGCGAAAATATGTCCACAGATTTTCGCTGTGGCTGCAGCCGGTATGCATGAAACTAGTGTGTTATTGAACTGTAACATGGAGTAAGGAAAGTGTGGTTTTGTTAGGTTGGTGGCACCGGTTACGACAACGTGTTGCAACACGGTCAGCACATTGCACCTGGAGTGACCCTTCACGTTTCCAGGATGCCGCAAACTCGGAACCTCACGCGGAGAGTAAAAAGCGTTGTATTGGCGATGTCTTGCTTTCCTTCACTCTTTATTTATAACTGGATATTAATTGTATATTTGAAACTGTTTCACACGATTTGACTTCCTTAATATTATAAGATAGTTTAATTGCGTCATATTGTGAATATTATAACAATTATTTATTTTAATCCGTCTGATCACAATATTTAAAATTTCTTATAATTAAGATAATAAAATATCATTCATGTTCCTTATCGATTGATCGATTTACATTTCGGAACATTTACACAACATGTTTCGGTTTTTATAAAACCATCATCAGGTGTAAAGTATATCTAAGAACTTAAAACTCAATTATGATTTCTGTAGTTTTTTGGTGATGTTTCATTACGTTTGTTTTTCTATTTTTGGGCGAAGGTGTTGTTTTTCTTAAATGTTATTAGATGTACATATCCGCCAAAGATGTAGGAGTAAGTGTACCGATATGTCCAGAAGTACTTCTTTTTTGACTTCAGAGGACGTGAAATTTAATTTCACTTTTGAACCCGCATTCATTTTTTCATCATCCATCTGTTCATATTCGAGAACGATGAAGTGATATGGGATTATTGTATCCTAGCTGTCTTGTTCATGAAACATTTAATACTATTTCTTCAAAAATGGCATTATTCTTACTGCCAATATGCTTTGTCAGCTGTTTTTGTGTGATCTTTGACCCACCCTGCAGATACCTAAAAGGGGAACTGTTTATTTTTAGTATTTCATTTTCAGAAACCAACTGCACTCCACTCTCTCATTGTCGAATATGAGTAAAGGGAAAAAATTAATAAATTCTACAATTTAAACAAATAAATGAAACTTTATGGCCTCAAAAAACATTTAAGACTTGTTAATTAAATATGAACACGTCAGTGAGAATCGAACTCCGGTCTTTCGTAGTGTAGGCAAACCTTAAGCGGCTTCCGGCAACCGGACGTGTTTTGTTCTTGTGAAGAAAGTTCGTATTTGGAGTGTCGACACCTAATATTTTGGTCGGGAAGTCTTGGAGCCGAATCGGAGGGTTTTAATTGATCGGGTCTACTTTCTCTATCTACGTGTACGCCTTTTTTTCCACAATAGTGAAAATTTGGATTGTGGTGTTTCTCGATTGTGACGCTGTGTGTTATTTTTGGAAATTATCACAAAAAATCGATTTTATTTCGACATTTTCTGTTATTATATTTAAATTGAAGTAACTATACGGATAATAAATAGTGATAGCTTTATAATAATGTGATTAATGAAGAATGATTATAACTTTCACTGGAATCTTATCTATTTTTATCGATAATTACAGCTGTAAAACAAAATAAAGTGTAGACCTAACACATATTGAGTCTTTAAAAACTGTTATTTTTAATCATTCTATTTCTGTGTAAGATTTGAGGTTTTCACAGCGGTGAGTATGAAGATTTCCGTCTTCTGGGTTGTTGCGCTGTGTAGTCTGGTAGATGTTAAACAACGTTTCAGAGGTCATACTGTCTTTGTCATCAGGGCTATGAATATTCATCGCCCTGATGATAATAAATAGTGATAGCTTTATAATAATGTGATTAATGAAGAATGATTATAACTTTCACTGGAATCTTATCTGTTTTTATCGATAATTACAGCTGTAAAACAAAATAAAGTGTAGACCTAACACATATTGAGTCTTTAAAAACTGTTATTTTTAATCATTCTATTTCTGTGTAAGATTTGAGGTTTTCACAGCGGTGAGTATGAAGATTTCCGTCTTCTGGGTTGTTGCGCTGTGTAGTCTGGTAGATGTTAAACAACGTTTCAGAGGTCATACTGTCTTTGTCATCAGGGCTATGAATATTCATCGCCCTGATGACGGAGGCAGTATGACCTCTGAAACGTTGGTAAACATCGACCAGACTACACAGCACAACAACCCAGAAGACAGAAATCTTCATACTCTGATGACGGAGGCAGTATGACCTCTGAAACGTTGGTTAACATCGACCAGACTACACAGCGCAACAACCCAGAAGACAGAAATCTTCATCGCCCTGATGATGGAGGCAGTATGACCTTTGAAACGTCGGTTAACATCAACCAGACTACACAGGGCAACAACCCAGAAGACAGAAATCTTCATCGCTCTGATGATGGAGGCAGTATGACCTCTGAAACGTCGGTTAACATCGACCAGACTACACAGCGCAACAACCCAGAAGACAGAAATCTTCATACTCTGATGACGGAGGCAGTATGACCTCCGAAACGTTGGTAAACATCTACCAGACTACACAGCGCAACAACCCAGAAGACAGAAATCTTCATTCTATTTCTATTTTCTACGTATTAATGTTGAAAATTTCCAGGATATTTATTTTTATCATATTAAGGAAAATATTTATTTAGAGTGGAAATACAGATCGACTAGTGACATTATCGGTTTCACTGGATATTACATTTAGAACAGTCCAAGAAGATGTTCGCGATGTTGTGCATGTTATTAGGCACATTTCGCTCTTAAGATATTTGTATACAGTGAAAGTGGAAGTTTTGTGTCCGTGTGGAAGTGATATCCAGACACCACACTTGTACGTGGAGTGTGATAACACCCTCGAATCCGGGGGGGGGGGGGGGTCAACATGACGGAGAATGGTTTTTGTGATGCTAGAAAGTGGAAACAGAGAACGTATTGTAATCGACCCTCCTGTTTGTCGGTTACCGCTGGTTTAAACGTCTTAGCCACAAAAAACTTTATTTCTCTCTGTGCTGTGCGTTGCTGATAATTGCTATCTTACAAACCTACGAGGCTCGTGTAACACAAGAACGACTGTGTGCTTCAGGACAGTCAGTGTTGCTGCTCCGAGTACCACAAATTCGTAGTTACGTGAACCGAAATTGTGGAGTGGTCTCACTCTTTGTGACTGTCCAACCAAAATTTTGTATGTGTCGGAGAAGGAATTCATCTTGAAGCAACATTCCCAGTGCGCCTGATGCTTATATGTCCTCCTAAACGCAATGCAGTAATTGATCTCTGGTGCAATGGCAATTGAAACTTTGTTTTTTTGTTTAATTACTTAAACACTCGTGCCTGCTTCGTTCAGCAAATCTCTCCTGAAGATGGATGTCTTCTGGGTCGTTCGCTGTGTAGCCTGATAGAAGTTTACCGACGTTTCAGAGGTGCTTGCTTCTCTAGGGCGCATTAATCCAGAAGACAGCCATATTCATAATCGCAGTCGTGAAAACTCAGATTTATTTTGAATTATCTACAATAGGTGCATATATTTTGGGGGTGACTCTCGGCACTCAGATGGATGGACATTGGTTCATGGTCAATCAGGATGGTTCGAGTGGCTGGCTGTTGACACAGTAATAATAACACTTAGTGTCCCATAAAAGCAGCGAAGGGTTGAAGGGGGTCTCGTAATGAACGTAGCTATGCAAAAAAGAGATGATTCAAACGAAATGTTCATACTTGGGTTGAAGGTTTAAGTTTATTTTCCATGTAAGATCAGGTAGCCTAGTATTAGAGTGTGTTAGATGAATATGTGTACGAATGTGTGACCTAGCTCTAGACTCTACCACTCCTACAAATACAGGTAGGCCTCGATTTACGCCGGGGTTACGTTCCACCTCCTCAGGGTCGGCGTAAATCGATTAGAATTCTTCCTCGTTTAAGCTTGATTTTTCAAATTTTCTTCTTATATTTGTTTTTTTTTTTAAAAAAATCATTATTATTTTTAAACGGCGTTAATGTGAAACAACGTAAAATGACGCGTCGTAAAACGGGGTCTACCTGTACTGGTAACATTTAACAAATACCATGTTGTAATAAAATCTTGTAATCACCTGCAAGGTTATACAGCCTCTCGTTCTAGCTCAGGAGTAATGTGCCATCTTCTTATGTGGCGACCTACATATCTTTTCTCTGATCAGTTTCTGTGTTACAAATAACTGAGGTAGCCTATTCGGCTCGTACCCATTCACAGAACACAGACGTGCCTTTGTTCTAAGATTATTTCTTCGTCGTTTTATATAGTTCCAGTACATTGCATATTGTATCTTTACGGTCGTGAAGGTGAATTTAGAAACACGTCTTAATAATCTCTTTTATGACTCTGGAGCGTCGGAAATGCCAACACTGCTGTATTAAATATATTTATTTTGTACAGTCTATACACAAACGTTTGAAGTTTATTGGTGTTGTAAAAATTATATAATATTAAAACATTTTATTGTGTAAAATATTATATTAGCGCTCTTAATCGTAAATACGATTTTACATTATATTTTTTTTAGCGATTTTTATTAAAACGACATGTTTCGACGGGTAATACCGTCGTCTTCAGGTTTTTATCAATTTAAAATATTTTAAAAACTATTAGATATTTGATGCAATATATTATAATGATCCGTAGTTTATTGTAGTGAGACGTTATATTTATCTGTGGAATTAATGTTTAATTATTTTCTTGGAATGAGTATGAATTGACATAGGAAATAAAATAAATAATCGTATAAATATATATTAAAAATAGTAAACGAGGAACATACCAAGAGATTGATAAGTAGATTGTCCTTTGCCGTGATCACGCGCTCGCTGGCTGGATTTCTCTCCCTCCCTTTATAGGGGACGTCTGATAAGGCTCCACGCATTCCAAACATCCGTGATGGTGAAGGCGAGTAGTCATTTGCACACTCAGGTCGTTTTATACCTCGGCGAGAAAAGCCCTCGTTCGTATTAGCTAAATGTATGGCTGTGTCCCTAGTACCGTTCTCAGTGTATCCTGCTGGGAATCGAACTCTGTAATCAGTCGCTGACCGGTTCCAAGACTCGAAGCTGGTGTGTAAGGATTAAATGTGAGGTCTTCACAGCGGCGAAAATGTCACTGATGATTTTAGAGGTTGGCAAGCCGCGAGGGATTGTATCGAAGGAACATACTGCCTCCTCCTTCAGTATGGAGGTAGAATTAAGTCACTCCGGAACGTCGGTAGCTGCTTGCAAGTCTACGCGGTGCTACAACCCAGAAAGTCAACATCTAATGAATTATCCTTCAACTTGAATAACATGAAATATGTTAATATTAGGGTCATCTTTCGGTCCAGGTTCAAATTTGCCGTAAGTTAAATTTATTTTCTGTTTTAAAACTTTATTTTAGGATGTCACCGAAATGGGTATGGAAGAATAATTCTATGGGACAGTCTCAAAGCTGATGGTCTCTCAGCAGCTCAAAAATTGCAACCGGAATGTTATTTGCCGGCTTCAAAACATCCTGACCTGTTCTGGACAATTTAATTCCGGTTTAGATTTTTACATCGTGTTTAAAAATAATGCGATATTATTCTTACTTCTTTACTCGAGTTTCTTAAGTGGTCTTTACCCATCAGATTTTCGATTTAAACTTTATATATGCTACATCTCGTATGTCTCCCATGCGTGCTACATTTCCTGTCCACTTAGTTTATTTAATAACCCTAAAAATGTTAGCGTAGTATTGTAAATACTGGGTAGGAGTGATGGTGTACCGTATGGCTGCACGCCATGGTTGTTTCAGAACCAGGAGGTGTTAGAAGCCTCGAGGGTGGGTTCAGTGTTGCTTGTTGGCAGACCCGCTGGTGGCAGGCAAGGGGCTAGTTTGCCTCGTATGTGTCTTCCTACCTTCAAAATCCTATGGAGGAAGCTGTGCGGATATCAGAAATAAATTCGCCGGGTAAAATCCATGCTAATTTTACTTCGGGTTACCAATTACTGGATATGTAATGTAAGGAAAATGTGTCTCTCCGGAACTAGGGAAAGGGAGGTTAGAAAGTCGTGGTGGTTGTGACATTTCGCATTTACGTAAATGTATGATAACAGTTTGTCACACGACGTTATTAAAATGTCTTGTCCAGCAAACATTTATAGCGGATACGTAAATCTGCTATGGGGTATGTGATCAAGTTTTGCAGAGCTTAGCGACCATAACATCGGGAGAGTTTTCAGAAACCGTGTTGTTTCTCTGCTTAATCAGAAATGCGCGGTTAATAATAATTCACAAATCTGGAATGCTCCTTACATTACAGTAATTAATGAAACCTAAGTGGTTTATTTTATCCAGATTCAATAATTTTAGAGCATAAAACATACGAGGTGCGATTGGAAAGTTTCCAGACTGTGTCAATAGAGGGCGAACCGGATGTAGTACGAGCTTCTGCCGCTAGGGGGTGCGGCCTACATTCATAGTGAATCAGTGTGCCAGCCGGCATCATCGAATTAGCATTTGTTTCTTAGTTACGGGCGTTTTGGTAGTGCATTACACCGACCCTCCTGCGATTTCGGAATGGCGTGTGCATCAAATTTTGCCAAAGACTCGCCAAAACGGCTACGGAAACCTATGAAATGCTAAAGCAAGCATTTGGGGAGTCCGCAATGGGTCGTGCACAAACTTTTGTGTGGCATTCACGTTTTAAAAATGGCCGAACCTCTGTCGATGATGACGAGCGTTCTGGACGACCATCTTCGAGCACAACGCCCGAAAATGTTACGAAGATTCGGCAGGCCATTCACGAAGATCGACGTCGTACCATCAACGACTTGTGCGACATTGTTGGGATAGGCTATGGGACCTGTCAGCTGATTCTAAAGGAAGAACTCCACATGCGACGCATCCTGTCTGAGGACCAGAAGCAGAATCGACTTCTCGTTTGTCAGGAGCTCAAAGATCTTGCAAGAACCGACCCCAACTTCCTTTCTAAGCTCCGTGTGACTTCTTCCTCTCCCCAAAGATGAAAATTCAGCTAAAGGAAAGGAGATTTGAGACGATAGAAGAGATTCAGGCAGAATCGCAGATGGTGCTTGACAGGCTGACAAAGAAAGATTTCCAGGGATGCTTCCAGGCTTGGCAGCGGCGCTGGGATCGTTGTGTTCACTCCCAGGGTAACTACTTCGAGGGTGATGGATGAATTTAATACCTGAGATAAGTGTACGGGTTTTTATAGGCGCAGTCTTGAAACTTTCCGATCGCACCTCGTAATACAGAATCGCATATCAGTTCGTGACATATATTTCGATCCGTTTGTCACCAAACTAGTCTTTTCTAAATTAATTTAAAAATTTCTTGTCGTTCCTAAACATTTCATGGCATATATGGAGAGGGGGGAGGGACTTGAAACTGTGACCTCTCTCAAAATATGTTCGTGCCTCTTTCAGAGACAAGACAGATTACCTTCACGTTAAGAACAGCGATCAGTCGAATCAATTTTCCAGAGTGCAGACCCATAAATTAGAGAGAACAATTTTTTGTGTTGATCCAGTATAAAGTACTGTCGAAAAAGCAGGTTTCTAAAAAAAGAAATATATAAACCATCACAAAATTAAATTAAATTGCTATACTTTTTTGTTAGTGACTTCAGTAAGGAAGGAGGCGGGTGTTCGAGATGGATTGCTTTGATTTTCTTTTTACAGCAAATCGGTTTTCTCATCAAGCCCCTGGCTCTAACCGACTAAAGTGCATTTATAAGCTGCACACTGGTTTCAGCTCAGTAGTTTGCTTTTTTCCCCCACGTGATAAAATGTAGCTGGTAATGACGTGATGTATTGAACGAACTGATACTTGTGTTGAGAATAAATGAATTTTGTAAAGTCGGGATAGCTCAGCATAATAGCCAGGCTGCATGTTGGATACCCTGCGTTCGATTCCAGGCAGATCTAAACGGGCTGCTGATCGTATATTTTCTATGACGAGGCGATAAGGCGGTCAGGGCTTGAACCTGACCACTGAAGTCCATTTAGTGCCCGTGTTAAGAATGTGAGCAGCTCCACTCCCCTGTATGCCGTCATGACGCTTGTAATTAAGCACCAGGAACAATTTTTTGTAATTAATATGCGTGTAATAAGTTGTAGTTTATGTTGATGAATTTGACAAAAACACTCCTTGAATGAGAATCTAACTGCACTGATGCTGTGAGCTTGTGATCTCTTCGTGGTTGCACAATTAGCTGAAGATGATTCCCGTCCTCAACTATTTCATATGTGGATTGCCGTTGCGGAGTTTAAGATTCACCTGTCTTCAAGTTTTTTTCATCCGGATTGCGTGAATATGAACCTCTGCTACCGTCATCATGTAGGGAGCGAATTTGGACGGAATTAATCACTGCTGGCAGAACGGATTCCCTCCATAATCCCTTCTCCCAGTGCTTCGTTATTCCAAAAGCTCTAGGTCCTCTGTAATAACCTCCGTCTACGTCTCTTTATTCTTAGTTTGTTTAACGACGCTTACAGAAGCTCGGTTTTATGTCTGATGAATGATTGGATTATTAGTAAATATTTATTTGGAAAAGATGTGTCAGAAGTGGAACTAGTCTTTGTGGTTGATAATGTGTGTTAGAATAAATAGGCACTTGTATTATTTGGTTACAAAATTAACTCCGCGGAACGGAGTTCTTGAGATGATCGTAGCCGCTCAGTTACTCAAAAATTCTTTGGCATTTATGGAACCCGAGGGTGATTGGTGGGGCATGTAGCGTACATGGATGGGACAAGAGGTGTGCACCGGGTACTGGTTGGGAAGCCTGAGGGAAAGAGACTGCTGGGGAGACCTAGACGTAGATGGAGGATAATCTCAGGCGGGATCTATGGGAGATAGGAGTTGAAGGAGACAGGGTCCGGTGGTGGGCTTTGGTTAGTTCGGTGATGAACCTTCGGGTTCCGTGAGCCATCTAGTTGGTTTGGTCCACTATTTGGGAAGCCTGAGGGGAAGAGACCGCTGGGGAGACCTAGACGTAGATGGGAGGATAATCTCAGGCGGGATCTATGGGAGATAGGAGTTGAAGGAGACTGGAATTTGTTGTCCGGTGGTGGGCTTTGGTTAATTCGGTGATGAACCTTCGGGTTCCGTAAGCCATCTGGTTGGTTGGGTCCACTATTTGGGAAGCCTGAGGGGAAGAGACCCCTGGGGAGACCTAGACGTAGATGGGAGGATAATGTCAGGCGGTATCTATGGGAGATAGGAGTTGAAGGAGACTGGATCTTGTTGGCCCAGGACAGGGTCCGGTGGAGAGTTTTGGTTAATTCGGTGATGAACCTTCGGGTTAGGTAAGTCATCTAGTTAGAGGGTTCATTACCATGTTTACAATTTCTCGCCAGTGGTTCGTGTCCTGAGCAAAATGAATCCAGTTCTGTCACCTTTAACATCCATTTTAATGTCATTCTGTCAACTACGCGTAGGTCTTCCGAGTGGTCTTTCCCCTTCAGGCTTACCAACCAGAATGTTTGTCCCCAGCTTGACCTATAAACTCTGTTCCACTCTGCCGTCAATTTAAACAAACGTTTCCGGTTCCACTTCTTACACCGCTAATATCATATTTATCTTTGCAAGGTAACTGCTATTGTAGTTGTTTTCAAGTACGTTTTGTTTAAAATTAAATGATTGTCTGGTTCTACAGGCGCTTTTCCTCGCACATGAGGGCGATTAATTTACTATGCACTATGTTCTATTAATGCAGATAATAATAACATAATTTTTTTTAATTTAGAGAGTTTACGTAGAAGACTCCTGGCATTTAAAGCTCCAAATCTGAAGCCCTGTGTAACATTTCGCAACATGATAGCCTCTATTCGGCATACGCTTGGGCTGAGGTTGACATGACCTTGACCTAACCATGACCTCAAATTGACGTGAATATGGTCATTCATGGACCCACCGTTCGGCAGAAATAAGCTAGAAAACAAATTACCCCTAAATGACCTTGAAAATTTTAAAGGCCTTATTCGGAATTTCATTGGGCTGATACTGCCGTGACCTTGCCCTAACCATGACCTCGGCTTGACATGAATGTGGTCATTCAGGAACCTGTTATTCGGCAGTAAACCCACCCTTTGTCGAATGTCTGGGACCTCTTGTTTAGTAAATTCTCTGCAACTCCCCTTGTCTGGAGACCGTCTTCTCCATCTGCAACCTGAGGACGCGCCATGTAGTCGAGACAAGGGGCCCAGTTAACCTGTGTTTCAGCGAAGAGCGGCCACGTTTTCTTTTGGCAGAGTGACTCAGAGGTCCATAAGCATGATGACATCACTGAAGTAATGATGTTTTAGTTTTCTTGTGCGGAGTGGTGAACAAGTTTTCTGTCCGCATATCTGGTTTCCTGTTCGGGGAAAGTGGTCATTGCCCTGGTAGCATAGTGTAGGCGTTAGCGGGAATTTCGTTATTTAAAGGTGAACTGCATCTTGTTAGGTACTGCTATACGCCTTTCCAGGTAAGACGAGACGCGATGTAAACAAGGTTCAGTTCGGGGAACTGCTATTATTTTTCGTAACCTTTTTCCCCAACCGGTGTCATTTCATATTAATGTTTTTGATTTTTAGAAGAGTGATATAGCAATTATAATATTATATTATTGGGAGCGTTATATTCGTATTTTATAAATAATGTCAAATGTTACAGCTTAATTTCTATCTTTACGAACTACCTTGGGGGTAAATGCATATTTATTGGAACATCGCGGCGACCACCATCTTCACGGATTATCGAAAACGAAAACACACACTCATTTTTTGTGAATTGTAGCAGTAATTTTTGTCAATTCGCACATACCAATTAAGAGTTTGTTGTGCTGTAAGTCTTGAGAACAATTGTTTGTATGTTTATAGAGTAACAGGCGGACACAAGTTTGCAGTACCGCGTGTTTCAAAAGGAGTTGCAGGAGTGAGAATTTATTTTGACCGCATAAAACTATCGATAATGAACGTATGTATGTGTTTATTACGAATTCTGATTACGAGAGGCAAGATATTGAATTTTTCTGACTGTAACATATGAATATGCAATTTCGTATGGAAATTCGTGGTACATCTGAAACCTTCTGGCGGTACACCTGTTCCTGAACAGAATTATTTTCAGAGTCAGATACATTCACTGGCATGATGAGATTATGTTACTGTGATTCAAATTCCTACAATTGTATAACGTAATTTTTATTTTATTTATTTAGTGTTCTGTCTGACGACAGGTCCATATGAACAGGATCCTTCCATCCTTTTCTCGGACTGGGACCTGTTCATATACGTTCTTGGCAGATGATCCAGAAGTGGTTTGCCATTGCCTTCTTCTGTGTGTGAATGGAGTAATTGTTGGGATGCCACGGAGGAAAACTCCGTGTTGCCTATACCACGGCCTTGCCCAACACAAGTTATAAATTCGGGCACCGCCGGGAATCGAACCCGGGACCCCAGGATTACAAGGCCAGCGTTCTAACCGCTACGTAATGCAAAATAAAAAATGGACACAACAAAAATAACTACAGAATTTTGTGTCTGCATTGCAATTTGCTTTGTATTTTCAAATAATTAATAATAAGTTTTGAAAGTAGCAGGTAATCGTTTTTCGCATACTTGAAACACCGTCAAATGCCCGTTTGGTGCTACTTTTTTCGTCCGACGGACACTTCCTTCGCTTTTGTGAGTCATTCTGTACTTTTCCCAGTAAAATATTGACAGCACGCAGTGGAAACATGAAATATTCATGAAAATGAGTTTCAGCGTCCATCAGTTCTTCAGGAAGATTCGCGTATTTTCCCTTTGTTACTCGTTTCTTCCACGCCTTATGCACTTACATTGCATATGTTTCTTTATCCTCTAAAGGGCATACGATGGACGTCCCTCGACAGGAAGTGCGGTTTCGCCATGGCTCGTACTTAAGAATGACAAAACATTGACGTAAAAACGAATTTTCCACCCCCCTCGACCCCCCATCCATCCCTTCCACGTTTTTCCGGGTTGTGGACCTCGCCTCGGATGATTGCGTTATCGAACTTCCAAAATTGTTTGGATCATCGTTTTCGTCCTGGTTGAGTCCCGGTGCTACGGGATATACGACGACGCTCCCAAGCGTGGTGAGTCGACAATTTTTGGATTAGTTTTGCCGTGTTTAATATTGGAGGATT
This sequence comes from Zootermopsis nevadensis, assembly GCF_977971745.1. Taxonomy (NCBI): domain Eukaryota; kingdom Metazoa; phylum Arthropoda; class Insecta; order Blattodea; family Termopsidae; genus Zootermopsis; species Zootermopsis nevadensis. The sequence continues at coordinate 2,910,867 of NW_028259153.1, read as the reverse complement.
TTTGGGTCACGACGTGGACGCCGCCTTGTTTTTAGGATTGCATGGGACATTTCGATTTTTGGCGTCTTGGATAAAAAGACTTTTGTTCGTTCCGTGTCTCCTCACTGCATTAGTGGGCTACGTAAAAAATATTTTTATGTTCTTTGTCATCCCAGCGTCTGCTTTTGTGCTACTAGAGCAGAGCGCTTTTTTCGGAACTCCTCGGGGGGTTGGTTAAGTTTTTCACGTTAGTTTTAAAATCTTGAGTAAGAAACTAAACCAACCAACCCCCCCCCCCCCCGGATGGGGGGTTAAAACACTTCACCAACCCCCCAAGGGGGTTGGTTGCGTTTTAAAATCTTGAGTAAGAAGCTAAACCAAACCCCCCGAATGGGGGGTTAAAACACTTCACCAACCCCCCTTGGGGGGTTAGTTTAGTGTCTTACTCACGTCATTTGTTTGATGACGTCATTTTTTGATAGACGACGACAAATCTCGAATTTTTATAGTAGATTAGTTTAATTTCCCGTGTTGACCTGAAGACTCCTTTCTTTTGGCACAATATGAAGCAGAAATTTGAATGAATGGGGGAAGAGGTTCGGATTTGTGGTGGTTTCCTGTTTAAATTACATTTTTAAACAACTTGTTTTGTAAGTTTTCTACACGGTATTTTAAAGACGCGTTAAATCAGAAATTTGGATACTTTTTTTTTAGTACGCCTGCTATTTTTAAACGCCGTCTTGGATATTTTATTGCAACTCTCATTTTCATAGCCTCAGTCAGATCGAATATTGTTCGAAGCACAACTCGACCTGCGCTGCTAGAGAGTGGAAGAATCCGCGCACACCTCTCGCCTGTCCGTCGCCCCTCTCTGCGGGTTCATTACTAAACTTACTGTGCTGTAGTGCGCAGGTCTGTGAGGACATTTCACAGCAAGAACGAACCATCTCCCTTTTCATGTTCGTCGTCGCTAGACCTGTCAGTGGATTGGCTGGCAGGGCACGTGGTTAGGTATGGGCTCTTGTGAACACGGTAATGAAATGTCTTGACTAGCTAGACGACTGTTAGCTTTTCAAGGATCACGAAGTTCATCTAAATAATAATTATAACTTCCTTGCCTCAAATAAAACACGTTATAAGATCATTTGATTTCTGTTATTTACGGAAATAATCACTGTTCCTGTTTCAAGTCCTTGGATTTTCCAGTGTAAATATGCTATGAAATTTTGCGTTTTAAAGGTATGACTCATCCTCCCAGACTTTTGGATGAGTGAACGAACCTTGCACGTCACACCGACACTGCTGAGGTCCGCTCACGTTACAGCACGCCACAGGTGCACAGTTTTTATTTCCTTGTATTGAAACAAATTCGTTGATTCTTCGCCAAGATTACTGGGCGAAAACGTGCTAGGCCAGGGGTCGACAAACTACGGCCCGCCGCCTCTTTTTTTTTTACGACCCGCGAGCTAAGAACGGATTTTACATATTTAATTCTTTGGAATTTCACGGATATATTTTTTGAACTCAAACTACAGTTCCAGAAGCGTTTCTCGGATCTTGATGCAAGTGCGGAAGACATTTCCATATTTCAAAATTCATTTGACTGTACAATTGGAAGTGATTAATCTGCAGTGTGATGACTTGCTAAAAAGCAAATTTCAAGAGAAGAATCTAACAGAATTCTATAAATGTCTTCGAAGCGATGGATACGGCCAATTAAGATCATATGCTCGGGGATTTGTATCTGCATTTGGCAGCACCTACCTGTGTAAAAAGACATTTTCAAAGATGAAATATGCAAAATCTCAATAGAGGTCAGCGTTAACGGATGAACATTTACAATAAATTTTGATGATAGCGAGTACTGAATTTAAACCTCAGTTTGGTGAAATATCATCTAATAAACAGGCAATTCCATTCTTCTCATTAGTAGAGCTGTATTTCAAACAATTGTAGTCTACTTATTATTATTACGTTACATTTTGTCCAATAAATTTGTTAAAACTTGGTTTTTTCTTGTTACATAAGTAGGCTTACCTATATAAATATCCTCGAGTTTGCCTCTTGGCCCGCAGAGACTAAAGTATCTACTATTTGGCCCTTTAGAAAACATGTTTGCCGACCCCTGTGCTGGGGCATGCTTGCCTCTGCATCAGACTGGTTCTGGCTCGTGTTCCCACCGGTTTCCAGTGGATTGGGCGAGATTCCCAGGAACCGCTCGTTCAAGAACTGCTAACTTATTGTCCACGGCGAAGGGTTGGGAGGGAGGGACTTCCGTGGCCTTGAAGTTTGCAGTTGGTGACGGTGGTTATAGTTATGCGAATAACTAGCTACGTATGAGAGTGCCTGTCATCGCATCTTCCATCAGCCTAAGCACTGAGACAGCTTCATCTTCATGTGTCCGCGGGCTTTGAAGTGAAGAAAGCAGGGAACACTTACAGTGTTACAAGGTGTTTGAAGTCTTTTTGTAGTCAATAATACAAGCCAAACAGAATATTGGAGATACCAGATAAGCTTAGTTACTGAAGTTACTGGTGTTCGGATATTAATTATATGACCCTGTATTAATATGTAGACTTTCTTTCGTGTAATGTAGGAAAGTGTTGTAGTTGCATCCGTGATTCTGTGAGCAGTAAAATACTGTGAGTAAATAAATTAATAAACAAGTTGAGATGATACGAAATAAATGATAGACCCAGATATTTGTGGTGATGTTTAGGGTTCTCTAGTTTTTGCTGTACTCGGGACAAAACTGTGCGCTTTGTCCACGTCCTGTGATAATGCATGGATCAAACAAAATAGATTTTTGTATGTTGGAATATTTCATAAAATTGTAATTCTAGAAACTTTGAGAAATATATTTACCGTCGGCTATATGATCAAAAGAAAATTTGCCACTGATGATGACCTCTTGAGGTCGAAACGCGTTTGGTACTAGTGTCGTTTATAGTGTAAAGAGTTTGTTCGTATGCTTGTTTTTATATTCCAATAGACTACGCGGTATGCAAAGTTTTAAGATTTAAATATGTCATTAGTTCATCTGTCCATATGTTCCAACTGTTCCGTATGTAAGAATGATATTACGTCCAGTATATTCCTTAATTAATTTCTTTTTCATAACACTCATATTCATTGTGTCAAAAGAATCAATGTTGTATTTTTATGCAGGATAATTTAAATTTGTTATATTTCTGCATTTGCAATTTCAGGACGAGAGGTTCAGACTCAAGGTAAACGTCAACATTGAAATTGTATTTGACGGTTACAGGAACATAAAATGGTGTCCTATATCGTATAACACATAGAAGCCATATTTAGAACCCGAAAGTTCAACACCGTCATCGGACACGATACTGAAATTTTTCGTTTTCCTCTAATTCTCACAACGAATCTCCCTAATCCTATTATAATTGTATTTATTTGGTGTTCACGTGGGTGTTTTTTTAAAGAGGATTTCCCAGTAAAATTCTTTGTGCATGCATTGCGTCTACAGTAGGTCCACTCGCCACCTGCTGCCTTTTTTTGTTTACCAAATGTAAGTTTAGAGGTCAGCAGAACTGAGGGATTTACAGCTGATGGCACCCCTTGGGATCGGGGCTGCTTGTAACTTGAAGTGTTCACCGTTTCAAAGCAAATAATTCTACAAAGATTCTTTCCCATTTCACTTATTAGCGTTAGACGTTAAATTTAAAAAAGATACTATTTATGGTGGCATGCAGAGAAGGCGAATGTACTCACGTGTTTGCAGTAGAGGGAAGAGCACGCACTAGTCCTGCCCACGTCAACACAGCGCCGGCCGACCACGCAATCCAAGCACGCCCCGATTGTCATAAATTGTAGACTCTGTATAAAGCAGTTAATTCCAAACATCAAGATCTGATAAGGCACGATCCGATATTGTATGGGTTTAATCTACTGGATGTATAAGCGTAAAAGAATTATTTAAATACAGCGCTGTTCTTTTGTCCCTCTGCATTGATGTTACATAAAAAGTTTGATATTAAATAATATTGATTTTCAAGACAAGTTTTTTTTTAGCATGGAATTAAAAAGTAAGGATAACAAAAGAAAAACTTGAGGCGCGTGTTTCATGTCAGATGCTCCAAATTGTATAAAGAAGCCAATGGAGAGTGAAAATCAATACTTACCCAACTAAGCGACGTTAAAAAAATCTGAAAAAAGTATTACAGTACTCGAAAGTTATTGTGCATTACAAAAGTTACACGTAAACTTAAGTTTAAAATGTAAAGGTATATAAGAGCTTACACAGGACCTGTGCGCTAACAGCCCTCGGAGAGTAGGAACCCAATAGCGGATTTATGTGTGCGACCTAAACAAAATGCATTGCAGATTTTGGATCGGGCAACCGGACTAAGACTCATCTTGCCTTATTGTACAGTTGTCTCCGAACAGTTAAATAAAGCTGACCAAAGAGTGTGTATCCTAATTTTTCTGGATAGACTAGTCCCAGGAGGACATTTCTCGTTTTCCGTAGAAAAGTGTCCAAGGTATTGCAGTCTTTTTTTTCAACAGTTTCGAAAATCGAAAGGGCAGGCAATGAAGCCTTTATAAACGTTTCTTATGAACATGCCATTAACGAAACGCCATCTGTTCTGTGATTTGTTCGATTTTTGAGTTGTCCGAAACGTCTGCATTATGATTTAAGATTCTAGGCTGTTGTAAAGCAATACAAGACTGTCTAAAGGAGACGGGGTAACAGTAATCGTCCGCATTAGGCCTAACAGCTTTTGGTATGAGACAATAGACAATCAAAGTGACCGAATATCTTAATTATGTGACTTTTTAAAGTCTAAATTGTAACCGTCCGCTGTAACCTCGTGATAGCTGTCGTTTCAGGGTGGGTGTTCGACTGCCTCTACTCCCGAGGGCTTTGTGGGTATCTCAAGGCGTAGGATATTGGGTCGTAGCTCATCGGTAGGTGGGCTATTATCTCAGGTCGTGTTAACGGTCTGTTTACACCAGCCACCAATAATTCGGATTGAAGTTTGAAGTCACTACTATTTAAGACACACAGTAATAATGAAGTTACAGGAGAAAAAAAGAAATTATAAGTTTATAAGATGTGTAGAACCGCCACGGTGGTCTAGCGGTTAGAACGCTGGCCTTGTAATCCTGGGGTCTCGGGTTCGATTCCCGGCGGTGCCCGAATTTGTGTTGGGGAAGGCCGTGGTCTAGGCAACACGGAGTTTTCCTCCGTGGCATCCCAACAATTACTCCATTCACACACAGAAGAAGGCAATGGCAAACCACTTCTGGATCATCTGCCAAGAACGTATACGAACAGGTCCCAGTCCGAGGAAATGATGGAAGGATCCTGTTCATATGGACCTGTCGTCAGACAGAACACTAAATAAATAAATAGTTTAGCGGTTAGAACGCTGGCCTTGTAATCCTGGGGTCTCGGGTTCGATTCCCGGCGGTGACCGAATTTATAACTTGTGTTGGGCAAGACCGTGGTCTAGGCGACACGGAGTTTTCCTCCGTGGCATCCCAACAATTACTCCATTCACACACAGAAGAAGGCAATGGCAAACCACTTCTGGATCATCTGCCAAGAACGTATATGAACAGGTCCCAGTCCGAGAAAAGGATGGAAGGATCCTGTTCATATGGACCTGTCGTCAGACAGAACACTAAATAAATAATAATGTCAGATGAGCGGTTACAATATTCTGATTGCTTTGTAGAAGGAATGTGTATGTTGGGGTGGGACTAACCAACACGTCCTGGACTGTGGGACGAATAATAAAACAGTCCACGGTCGCATTCACAGGGACTGGTTCATTAAAGTTCCGTTTGGTTCAACCAAGATGGGTAATTAGGATTTGGTGTTCTCACGACGATAAGTACGAAGCTGGCTGTCGGAAATCTTCGTTATCTCGAACTTTTGTTTGGGGCTGCAGAAAGTGAAGTTTCATTCTGTATGCTGTGGTCCAGGATGTATAACCCATGCAAAGAAAACTTTATCTGATATATAATTCCTCACTGTATGCTGTGATAATCTTTACAAACAACTTTAAAATCAAAATAAAATGTGTTTGACCAAATAATAACTGATCTTAAGTTAGTGTTACCGCGTTTTAAATTAATCATGTAACTCAGTTTCGGAAGTAGTTTATAGATAATTGCCGACATATTTACTTTGACACAAAATTAATGAATTGAGTGCTAAATAAGACACTTGTCGAAATCCTCCACGTCTGTCACACGCTTCGACACTTTGCCGGGCGAAGTGATGAACGTCCTCGATTGACAGTCGAAACAAAACTCCTCACATGATACGGAGTACGCCCGTCCACTAGTCATCCCACCGGCAAAAAGTTTATTTTTTACCTTAAATTACTACGCTTATCTGAAGATAAACAAGTTTTGTGATCGTGCTTCGGGAGAATTACGCGTTTTGCAACTGGACAATCCGTCCTTTTATCGTATTATTATGTAGGTATTAAATTTCGTGTGGACCTCCCGTCTGCCTCGACATTTTTTTGTAGGCATTCGTATTTGAAATGCAGGCAAATATCCATTCAAACTCTCGCATTATTCAGAACAAAAGCACTGCATTATTTCGTGCAGTAAAATTTATGTGCGTGAAGCAGATTTGTCATGTAGACAGTAAATAATACGCTTAGGTGTGTTAAATCCCAGAAAAGCCTTGAAAACAGTACGCGTACTGTGTAATACCCCTGAGCTTCCATTTTATCGATATGAATGCGAGTGTTATGATAGAATATAAGCATGTATTTGGCCTACACCAAGAGCGGGGGTACGAGAAACATGTTAAAATGGTTTCATATCGGTAACTGTTGTTAATAAATTTGTAATATTTTACACGAAGGGATTAACATTCCGGCAAATCCCGAATTACGTTAAAATTATTAACATTTTAGTTGATTAAAATATATTAATTCTGCCAATTATGGTTGTACTGTGAACCTGTTTTCATACGCTTGGATCTGTAGATTAATGAGTAGACTGGCTCGTGTTTCATATTAATTATGATTTTCTATTCTAACACCATTATATACACATATTTAAGAATCTAGAAATATAAACAAGTATAAAAAATGTTTGAAAATTAACTGATTTAGACGTCAGATTTCCATGTGAGTGCCCAACATTTTTTTTCCCCACATTACTCGCGAGGCCGAGATATAAAACATTGATTTGGTTCTCAAGAATTAAAAGATGATGTATTATTCTATAGTGGCGTTGAAGTATTAGAATATCAGACATGGTTGAAATCAAAATGGATGAACAGAGCCAATGAGAGAATACTTATATACGATATAAATCAAGGAGAGGGTACATGAGTATACGAGATGCGATCGGAAAGTTTCTAGACTGCGCGTATAAAAACCCGTACACTTATCTCAGGTATTAAATTCATCCATCACCCTCGAAGTATATCCCCTGGGAGTGAACACAACGATCCCAGCGCCGCTGCCAAGCCTGGAAGCATCCCTGGAAATCTTTCTTTGTGAGCCTGTCAAGCACCATCTGCGATTCTGCCTGAATCTCTTCTATCGTCTCAAATCTCCTTCCCTTTAGCTGAATTTTCATCTTTGGGAAGAGGAAGAAGTCACACGGAGCTTAGAAAGGAAGTTGGGGTCGGTTCTTGCAAGATCTTTGAGCTCCTGACAAACGAGAAGTCGATTCTGCTTCTGGTCCTCAGACAGGATGCGTCGCATGTGGAGTTCTTCCTTTAGAATCAGCTGACAGGAGGGTCGGTGTAATGCACTACCAAAACGCCCGTAACTAAGAAACAAATGCTAATTCGATGATGCCGGCTGGTACACTGATTCACTATGAATGTAGGCCGCACCCCCTAAAGTCAGAAGCTCGTACTACATCCGGTTCGCCCTCTATTGACACAGTATGGAAACTTTCCGATCGCACCTCGTAGTTGGTGTCTACACCTGAGGAAGGAAAGTAGAATAAACCATGAACTACAAGTAATAATTGCCAAAATAAATACAAATGATTACCTTAATGTTGCGGACGATTTAAATACCAGAGTTGACAGCGCACTAGATTAATTTGCCTCGTGGAATGCACTTAAAATAACTAATACCTTTTACCGCCATAAATAAGTTCGTAAGATAACTTAATGTGCATTTGGCAGTAGATGTATTATTGATTATATTTCATCAAGCAGAAAAACCACTCTGCTCGTAAAGGACACCAGAGTACGTAGAGGTTTTGATGTAAGTGCCAGATCATTTCATATTAATGTACAAAAAATCTGCCCCCCTCAAAAATGGCGTAAAATTATTTAGAGACCAAACTAGATGAAGAGGTCTTCAGAGTGAATTTATTGGAAGAGCCTAGTATCCGATACTTACATCAAAGCAGAATTAAAAAAAGTATCATTCTCAGTCACTTAAAAGCTTAAAAATTAACACAGAATGGGGAAACACTAAAATCTGTAGTAATGCAATCAGCTACGGAAGCCTTGGGAAAAGGAAAAGGGAAAGTTTAAAAGGGCCTTTCACATGTGGAATGAAGAAAGAGCTGCTTTAATCACAAATAAAAAGAGGCATGACAAAGTCGACCTGATAATTACAGAAGATCGTACGTAGGTAATTAAAAAATCAAAGACAGGAAATCACTGGGGTCAGATGGCTTTAATAATGAACTTTTTAAGTATGTACTAAACAGTTTTCTTGTAAAATTCTTTGATTTTATAAATATATATTGGATATATGACAATATACCAGAAGAGTGGAGAATAGCAGTTAAAGTCCCCATATATATAAAAAATGTGACAAGTAGAGTTGAAAAAAATTACAGGGGAATAATTTTCTTAAATACGGGACACAAAATATGTGTTAAAATGATCACACAACGTTTGATGATGATATCTGACTCCTCAAAGAACAGAATGGGTTCAGAAAACATCGATCGGTTGTGGATCGTGTGTATCCCAAATCATTTATAAACACAGGCAGGGTAATATACCAGCATATATAGGTTTTATCGAATTAGAGAAATCGTTTGACACAGTAAACAAAGTAAAACTTTAAGAAATCTTGTAAACCAAGACATTTAATAGGAACTATTAAGAATATGTATATCCACACAGTGATTACAATCAAAATAAAATTCAGAAACAGTGAGGACTGCACAGAAATATCACAAGGAGTTAGATAAGGATGTCCTGTATCACAAACCTTGTTTTGTTTCAAGTTAATGTCAATTGCAACTGAAAACAAACCACTTTATATGGTGACATACCCCTAAATTCATTAATATATGCGGACGATCAGATTGTCCTATCAGACTGAGTAAAACTTACAGCTTAAATAAATTTGCAAAGGAATAAAACAGGCGGTTTGGTGATTTCTTCTCGGGCTATCAACCGACGTTTCGAGAACAATCTTCGTCGTCGTCCTCAGGGTCGAAACGTTGGTGTCTTCTTCATTAGTCGCCGTGAAAGCTTCAGATCATACAAAACCTCCGGTTATCTACAAAGAAAATTGAAGCAGAACATCTCAGAGCTAAAATATAAATCAGTAACCAAATATTAGAACAAATGATCTGTATTAACTACTTTTGATGTAATATTTCTTATGTTATAAATAAAGACCCGGAAGTTAAATTGGCCACGTTCCTACAGCTACCAGGCACAGTAAAGAGAACTCTATTGAAAAGTGTAAGGAAAATGAACAGTTCTGAAGTTTTATAAAACACTGGCTGTCTCCGTTTTGCCGTACGATGCAGAAAATTGGACACTGACAGCCCCTCAAAGGAAATGGATCGAAGGTGCTGAAGTGAAGTTATTAAGGCCATTAGCAGTCTGCACTTCAAAGGACCAAGAGGATAATGGCGTTACACGCTTCGAACTTGGAGTACAAAATATCATGGAAATATTAGATACTTACAGGACAAATTGGCACGACCACTAATTGCATGTGGAATCATATCGCACGGCTTTCCAGTTATTTCGTCAAGGCCTACAGTCAGAAGAAATGCGGGACGGCTGAGGAGTTGTAGTTGAGTCCTGGATTAGTCTTGAAGTAGACTTTAAACCCTTTAGAACTCACCGTTCGTGGCCATCTTCCCAACAGATTTACGTATCCATTTTTCAGTCGGTATACTTTTCGACTTCGTAGACTGATGACTCCTTGGATTTTTAATGACACTGTCTCGACTGCAGAGATTATGGCATTGATTAAGTCTGGTCGACTATCATGAACGGTGGATAAGAGCTTTTCAGGAAGCTGTAGTGGCCTGTTTTAAAGTACTAACCCGGCACTAACAAGCCACGGTGGTCTAGCGGTTGGAACGCTGGCCTTGTAATCCTGGGGTCTCGGGTTCGATTCCCGGCGGTGCCCGAATTTATAACTTGTGTTGGGCAAGGCCGTGGTCTAGGCAACACGGAGTTTTCCTCCGGGGGCTTCCCCGGTTTCTCCGTGGCATCCCAACAATTACTCCATTCACACACAGAATAAGGCAATGGCAAACCACTTCTGGATCATCTGCCAAGAACGTATATGAACAGGTCCCAGTCCGAGAAAGGATGGAAGGATCCTGTTCATATGGACCTGTCGTCAGACAGAACACTAAGATAAATATAAAACTCGGCACTGAGCTTGAGAGAATCCAGAAGCAACTGATAAACTCCGTGATAATTGATGACGTGGCTGATATTTGATAAATTGAGAGACAAAGCTGCTGCTACTATAAGCCACTTTCACATTAAGTTTCTGTGTGTCAGTAATGAATCTGACATTCATTAAGAATTATACCGAGTTATTTTCAGGAAATGTTCACTGATATCGATCCATGTTTACTTTAATTATATTTGTGTACGCTTATACAGTTATTTTATTTGAAACAAGTTACAGTTTTTTTTAATTTCCCTCAGCGGTTTCACTCGACTACGTGGCCGGTTTCCCCCACAAACTTCCAGTTGAACATTTCCAATTTTATTTTGTTAAAATTTAGAACCTTAAATACTTTATTGTATACGATCGAACTTTTTCTTGAGTATACTAGAAAACCCAATTCAGAAACATGAATTTGTTCAAAGAAACCGCAGTCATTTGTTTAAATACATCAGTGGACTTTAAGCAATGAATTAAAGTTATAACCAGGTGGTATGTATTTGAAGGAAAATCGTATTAATTGTAGGACTAAGGAATTTTTTTAAATGTATGGCATAAATCGGATTTAATTGGAAGTTTTTAGATGTTCAGTTGTCATGCAAATCAACAACAACCAACGACATAAACAAACATTTATTCGGGTAGTTACGTGTATCTGTTCAGATATGAAAAGTGCATTTGTTATGTGGATTTATCGTGCTAAACCTGATACTGCGAGATTTCAGTATTGCATGACACATTGTCAACAAAGCTCTAACTACCAATCATATTCGTTATGTTGACTGTAACGGGCTGTCGTACTCTGTTCACAAGGGTTTTGTACCATAAACGAACCTTACAACAAGGAAACAATGAGCCTGGATATAACTCAGTCAGAAAAGTGACTAGCTTCGGGCTGGACGGCCGGGGTTCGAACCCCGACGGGGGCAGAGGATTTTTTCCTCTAGCCTCTGCGTCCAGACCGGCTCTGGGCCCCACCCAGCCTCCTCTACAATGGGTACCGGGGGGTCCTTTCCCGGTGGTAAAGCCGGCCGGGGCGTGATGCTGACCACTAACCCCATCTAGTGCCTAGGTCAAGGAAGAGAGGAGCTATACCTCCACTCCCCCCAAACGCCTACATGGCGTTTAGTGGGACTGCTTTACTTTTTACTACAGGGAAACAATTGAGCTTTTAATGTACTTCCTAGGTCAAATTTCAACATCTAAGTACAGGTTTCTGTATATTTCTTACGTATAAAATAACTCAAATTCTGAACTAATTAAAATAAGTGGCATACAGGTTGTTATAGATTACATTCGCCATTTGATGGCCAATATAATGCAAACGATATGCGTGTGTGAAGAGAATTTTTATGTAGTTTGTGGGTTTAGGAGCTGTAGATTGTGTGTAAGAAAGAATGTAGGATTTGAGGTTTTCGCGGCGGTGAGATTGAAGATGGCTGTCTTCTGGGTTGTAGCGCTGTGTAAGTCTGGTAGAAGTTTACCGACGTTTCAGAGGTCATTGCTGCCTGCATTATCATAGCAATGAGGAAAACGTCTACCAGACTTACACGGCGCTACAACCCAGAATACAGCCATCTTCAGGTAAGAAAGACTTTAAATTATTTCCATCACGTAGAGATTATTGACAGTGAGAATCAGATGTATTAAGAAAACTATATGTTACACACTTCTGGATCACAGAGACGTAGATACATTTTAGGAAGTTAAATATTCTGCGTGTAATGAAACGCGTATAAAGAGAGGTGACCTGACTGGAAATAATAACTAAGATTAATGGATTTCGACAGTCGTGTTTAGCCTCTCCTGTGGACCACATTGGACGTCAGATGGGAAATATAATTAAATCGTAACGTAGCAAGTAAGCAACTATTTATTTATATTTTAATTAATTTATATTCTTGGCATCTCCTCTACTATTTTACAGTTTGCCTTCGCCCTGCGCCCCACAGGGCAAGATTACGTGGTCTATCCCCTGCCTTGCCTGTCTTAGCCAAACTTGATTTCCCTAGACATGAGGATTTTTTAAGAAAACGGTGTAAAAGAGACATTTTACTTTCAAAAACATTCCTGACGGTTAGGAAAGATATTATGGTACGTATACCATGTGGGAGATAAGTTTGTGAGGGGGGGGGGGGGATTCGGTGTCCCAAACTGTTGAGCAGGGAAAATAAAGTTTTGCTACTCGAGTCTTCCTCGTTTGCTCCTTAATACCAAAATTCTCGATTCCCAGTTCGCACACCTTTCGCCCTCAACTTTAAGATGTTTCTCGTCTTCGTCGCGAACAATGGCGACACTGATTTCGCGTCGTTTTGCCAAATTTGCATTTGCCCCCCCCCCCGTGCCCTCTCCAGTGGTTTATTTAAATCGGCCAGATAGAAGTTTCCCTTGTTGAGAAAATATTCCTACTGTGGCCAGAGTATTCAATTATAAGGTTGAGTTAATTTCAGCTTCATTTAAACTTCTTACTGTTTTACATTGAACTCCATCTTTCATCCTGCCTCTTAAACTGGGCTGTCGAGATGTTTTATCTCCATTTCAATAACTGAAAGAGAACTTCTTGGAGTTTCAGCTGATAAGTAGCCACGTGGTTGTCGGATCGGATGGATGAGATGGGCTGGACATGTAACATGCATGTGGGGAGATGTACAAATTAAGTTCGAAGACGTGAAGGGATTCAGTTGGCAAATCTTGGCGTACATGGGAGGATGGTCTTCGAGTCGATGATAAAGAAATGATGTGGTGGCATGACTGAGGACAGGGTCCATTGGTGGAGTTTGTGACCGCCTTCGGGTTCCACAGAAGACTGGGGATTTTTAGACCAGCTCAGTGACTTTGAACTTCCCAACAAGGACTTTGCTCCGTCCGGTTAAGAGTTATATTTCCTTTCAGTCTTCTTCTTGGGTTGTTGAACGACATTTCTCAGGTGGTCGTGTTATATATCTTAAAGTGGTATGATGATTGTAAATGCTGGGAGAGTATGAGGAAAACCACGAAACAGGATACCAGTTTCCGGGCTGAGTTTTCAACCCGGATATTTCCCATATACGAAACAGGACGGCTAATCACTCAACCGTGACAATTTCAGGGCGTTGTGAATTTTGAGTAATTTATTAACGTTTTCATTTTGTTTTTATAGAAGGTCTAAACCTCTTCCTGCGTGGATCATTACAGCCGCAGAGAGGGATAAACTGCTGTAAAACTTAGGAAGACTCGGAAGGCTCTGTAGCATATCGTTTCGTCAAAATCTCCTTGTAACTCTGTTTAAAGCTTTCCTCCCCGTGGTGTCTACAGTAGGTAGGTGGAATCAGGTTCTTCCCCTCTCGCAATCTTGGTAATGTTTCCCACGTGGGTCGTAAGCTCCTTTACCTTGTTACCCCACTGACACCGCCACCGCCGATTTCCTTCGAACACCAGCGTTGGAGAGAAATACAAGATATTACGTAGTTGAAGAGATTCGGTAATATCTTTCTTATATTTTTGTTAAAACTAAAAGTACATAGTCTAAAAATCACATTTATATCCAACAGTAATGAATTACTTTATTTTGTTATAAATATGGAAAAATGTAATTTATCTTCGCTTACAAAGAAACTGAAGTTTTGTACTCGTTTATAAAAGAGACAGTTCAATAAATACTACAGGCGAAAGTCTTGTGGGTTGCGCCGTGTACTTATTTCCTGATGATGGAGGCAGCAAACGCCTCTGTAACGTTAGACTATGTGTGTTCCCGATTGATCCTAGTGGAGAAGCTATCCGTACAGCCTTGATGTGTGGAATCTACCCGGAGCCCGTCACATGTCACTTACATCAAGACTGTTAATCGTGGAAAATGCGAACCTTGGTCGTTTATGCGGTTTCAGTGGGAAACATAAATAAAGCCAGATTTTCCCTCAAAATCTAGTGTCTTTTCCAAGTTGAGCGCTTTTTGAAAATATTTATTTATCTTACAACTTGAAATATCTCGTCCTGTGAATGAAATTCCATACTTGGTCCTACTACGTTTGTCTTACTCCCTGTATTTTTCAGGTCGATTTCGTATAACCACTTTTATTTTCATACTTCTTGCAATTTTAATTCTAATTCTTCGTTGTTGTTTTTTACTTGGCACTTCGTTTTAAACTTATTTTCAAGATTTATGATAATTTACTTGCATTATAGTCGAGTTCATTCGATATTCAGCCAATCTTTAGAAGATTTAATAATTATTTATGGACATCGCCCTGAATGAAACGTTACCTGTGTCACATGAGTGACAGAATCCTGTGATTACGAAACCTGTGACATATTCAAAACTCAAATATGAGGTAATACATGAGAGTTGTGAAATAACTCTTAAGAGAGAAGGAACCGATCGATTTGTGTATTGTGTGACGAGGAAGTTGATTATTTCAGTATTTTTAGGACTGTACAATATCTGGAGGCACCTTGTTCGAATCTCCACATGGGCATAGATTATTCATAGTTCTTATGTGATTGTAAACAGTCCCTATGTACGAATTCCTTAGAATACATCGAAAGCGATTAGCATCTTATAATTTGAACTTAAGCTCTTGTACAGTTGACTAAGTTCCTTTACATAACCTAGCAACCGTAAGAATCCACGAATATACTGTTACGGAAGTAAAGAGATTTGGTACATTTTGACCTAAGCTAATTTTGTTTTGGTATTTGACATTTATAGTGTTATTGAAATATGACGTCATTTCTTGTGTAATTTCTCTGTAGGATGTTGAAAAAAAAGTCTTCCATCTATTAAAGGAACTGTTTTATAGATTGTGGCTACATAAAAATGAATGTTTCTTTGTTTCGTTTTTTTTCTGTTGTTGACATACGTAATAAATTACACTTTCGTTTAGCCTTGAGGAAATATAAAATGTCAACTCACTTTCAGTGATAGGTTTCAAGGCGCCTGTATCGTGAGACTTTGTGGTAGTCGCTGGTACTTCTGTTGGTGTGTGCGTTGAAAGGCAGAATAATTTCAGTAATCTGTCGAAACTTGCAGTAGAAATGCGTTCTCTGGAAAGACGATTAAGATACAATTTTATCAGTGCTTGTTTTCCGTCTTCTTAGATGTGTCCCTTATCAGTTACGGTCGGTGGCCGTCCAGGACGAGAGTTTGTTTGAATTACCAACCGTTCTTAAGTTTTCCCTCTGGTTCACACAGCTCCTACCACCACAGTGAAACGACTACCTACTGATTACGAAACTCGCGCAGAGCAGGCTTGTTACACACGTGTTACGTACAGTGTTGTCAGAATTCCTTACAGCGTAGCCACTGTCTGAAAGCACAGCTGTGAAGAGAGGATTACAAAATCCAGTAACTAACAAGAGACAAGGAATGTATGTCAATAGTTACGTTCTCACAGTCCATTATCGCTGTCTTATCTCCCTCCAATTCTATCAATCTCACTGTGATGATAAAACAAATCAATTCAAATCCCTCTGGACAAAATATTCCAACGCGTAGCTTTCATTAAACATTCATGACGATGAAAGATATATTACAGTCTGACCAACCTAATTTACCTCTGATTGCCGAGAGCCATGTAGGGAGAGTTCCACGACAGATGGATCCACTGTGCAGCGTAAGGCGTTCAGTGATGAGGTCAGCAATGATTTAAGAAAATATCCTGATAAGTTCTTCAGCTATCTGCGTTTAACCATAGAATCATTTGACGAATTATTAACTATACGTGAAAATGATTTGACAGAACAGGATACCATTCTGAGAAAGTCCCATCAGTCCATAAGAGAAGCTGTTCGTATTGTCTTTTTCTATATTCCTGTAATTTTTATAGATTTTCATTGCAGATGCTGTGTCACAGTTGAACACATCTCGGGATGTTCTTACCATTAGCATACCAGCAGTGGCGTGCTGAGTGTAGAGTATAAATTCATGTGTGATTCAGAAACGGCTGGATATAAAATTATATTTTAGTTTTCATAATGAGCGTGAACGACGTAGATAACATCTCCATCATAATAACTTCGTTAAACAGGATTTATTTAACGTTGTTACCACTCTAACGATTGTATTCAAAATGAAATATATTTTATTTTATTTTATTTATTTTACTTATTTTATTTATTTTATTTAGTCTTTATATTATTTACATTACAGGCTGATACAAAAACAACAACAAAAACGTTCACCCACACAAAAAATCATATTAAGCACGACGTACATATACAGAACAACTTCGAATATGTTATTAAAATGGAATAAAATCTGGAAGAGAACATCATTTGATATCTGATAAACATCTGACTAAAATACAATAATATATAAAAGTTGCATTTAATTATTATATTTAAGTTTATATAATTTTATACACCTGAAGATGGTTCTTTTAGAACTGAAACATGTCGTGAAAAAAAAATGATGGTCTAATTGTAAATCGAATATTAGTATATAATATAGTAATATTTTAATATTTAATAGGAATTTTATTGTGATTAGACTGACAAGATTTAAACAAATATATATTTATCACAATATGACGCAACTTTATCATCTCAAAATGAGATGTGTATTGTATGTTCGTTGCTCAAAGAGAATGCCATTACGGAAAAGTTCAGTAGCGCCGTTAAACAGCTATACCGGAGTATTGTCACAGGTAGGCGAGGCGGCTATGCGAGTGGCGCTTTATCGGGATTCTGTTTGACGTTGTCTTGAGCGCTGTGTTAGGTTGGCGGTATGAACAGGGGCACTGTATCGGGGTTTGATTCTGGTAGGTGTTTCGGATATATTTTATCTCGAAAGTTACTAATGAACCGAGGTAAGAATGATACCAGTTATATTTCTGACTCTGCCCTCTTATTCAGTGCCGAATTGTGGACAGTACGGGCTGGTTATCCGACCTTACGTTTTATCGACGCCTGGCATTTGCTTACGTTGGGCAACGAAGGGACACGACCGCTAAGGGCGGTATCGCACTAGGAAGCCATGGCAGCGACACCAACAGCGATGCCATGGCGTCCAGCTGCCAGAAAAAGACGCCAGACAAGCTGCCAGCTTTCGACGCCAGTCGAGCGAACAGATGGATCAACGTTATGAGATCACGAAATGAAGGGCTATTAGGAAGGAGAAATGTCCACTTTTATCACTTTTGAGGAAATGAGATTTACCTTTATCAAAACTACATACCTGGAGTGAATTTCAATTCTGTAACAAAGAAATAAGTAAGAAAAATTCTCCATACACACACTTTGCACGTCCATACCATTATTGAATTTGAAATATTTCAGTTCTTGCAAATCACATGTAATATTACATGAACAAACTTTATTTAATAAAACATTATAAAAGCAGGTTTCTTCTTAATTCACATTATTTGTGATATATAGATAGATATATAGATTGCTAAACAAAGAAACTTATAAATCAAGTTGCCATATTGGAAAGCGGCCCCGCAAATAAAGCCATAGGAACACTTCTTAGCTAATTCTTTCTTTTCTACTGTAAATAAATCTCCTCCAAATATTTCCACAAGTTCTACTCAGTTTCTTCTTTTCAAGTCCCGGTTTGCGTATTCAATAGCAGATGAATCCCATAGTGATGGTCGGGACTGAATTTCAATTATCAATCTTTCGGTGTCGAAATTATCCACGTTTGGAAGAAACAGAAATACACACAAGCACATTCACGCACGGACGTCAATGGACTGGCCAGACTGTCATGTGATGTTGATTTGGCCTTGGCCGTGGCAGCGATGCCAGTAGCATTTGAACTTGGCAGCGATGCCAAGTTGGAAGCGCTGCCAGACGGATGCCGGATGCGATTATGACTACTTAATTAATGCATTGAGTTTGGCCGAGATGCTGGCAGCTGCGCCATGGCCTCCCGTTGGCATCCTAGTGCGATACCGCCCTAAGACGTTCTGCTGTGCAGACGCTGGCGGGACCTTGTGACCTTGTCAGAAAGAAAAGGACGGAGGCTCAGAAGGAAATACCGAATGTATTCAAAATAAAACTCGTTCATTTGCAATTTTTGTTTGTGAAATTCTTTATTTAACGCCTTCTTTTCTTCGTAATTTAATAATATATTAAATTGAGTTATGAATGTTGGTTCATATTTGCCATCGACTTCTTTATTAGTTTTCCGTATTATCCGACATTTTACATTATCTGGCTGTCTTTCGGTCACGTGTAGGTTGGATAATCGGGAGTCTGCTGTATTTCAGAGTTCTGTTCTTATCTGAGAGAACATTATTACTCATTGGTGTTGTTTGTGAGGATTTTCTGTGTATAATTCCTTTGCTGCTTATAGTTTGTAAGAACCACTTCAGCTTCTGACGTGATTATATTGCATTGACATTCACAAAATATTCTTTAATGCGACTGTTGAAGAAATTGAAATCTAGGTCTTGGTGTACGGTACTTTGGTGACAGAAATGCATTAATTTTAAATGGTGTTTTAGAACTAGTGGTTCGTGGGCCCCTGCCGTATCGAAAATTATATTTACCGTGTTGTACGATGAGAAAAGATAAAGGTAAATACTCCTCTGGTTTACGTAGGTTATTATGTTAGCAGAGTCATCGATATGAAACAACCAGCGCATAAACAAGACCTGAATATACCCGCATCTTATTCCTTTCAACTCCTACCCTAAAAGAAATCACTCCAGAACTAGTTATCGCCACATAAACCTTAACTACCCTTTACGTCTCTCCACACCCCCACAGAACACCCTCTTTTCCATTTCCATTTATTATCCTACTCACGAAATAGTACAGATCCATGCCATAAAACTTCAGAGGTTGGTAACATGTAACGAATACTTCCGCTCCGTGAAATGTTGCAACTCAGACACTGGACCTCATTTTAACCGTTGCATTACAGTCTGTAATTATCAGGGAGGGAATACGAGATGCGATCGAAAGGTTTCCAGACTGCGCGTATAAAAACCCGTACACTTATCTCAGGTATTAAATTCATCCATCACCCTCGAAGTAGTTCCCCTGGGAGTGAACACAACGATCCCAGCGCCCCTGCCAAGTGTGGAAGCATCCCTGGAAATCTTTCTTTGTCAGCCTGTCAAGCACCATCTGCGATTCTGCCTGAATCTCTTCTATCGTCTCAAATTTCCTTCCCTTTAGCTGAATTTTCATCTTTGGGAAGAGGAAGAAGTCACACGGAGCTTAGAAAGGAAGTTGGGGTCGGTTCTTGCAAGATCTTTGAGCTCCTGACAAACGAGAAGTCGATTCTGCTTCTGGTCCTAAGACAGGATGCTTGTTTTAGCATTTCATAGGTTTCCGTAGCCGTTTTGGCGAGTCTTTGGCAAAATTTGATGCACACGCCATTCCGAAATCGCAGGAGGGTCGGTGTAATGCACTACCAAAACGCCCGTAACTAAGAAACAAATGCTAATTCGATGATGCCGGCTGGCACACTGATTCACTATGAATGTAGGCCGCACCCCCTAGCGGCAGAAGCTCGTACTACATCCGGTTCGCCCTCTATTGACACAGTCTGGAAACTTTCCGATCGCACCTCGTATAGTAGATGTCTTAGGACCCTGTTCTGAATACCGTTCGGTCCCCGATCCTGAAGGCCAGAAGGACCTCGGAGGGACTGGTTAATTTCGGTTCACTTGCGGGTGCTTACTCGTATGCGCGTATTGCCTCAGTAACTGCCGGGTCTGATGGATCACTTACAGGTCGAAACTGGGCCTCAAGGTTGTCGGCCAGGTCTTCCGTCTTCTCGGAGTCTGAGAGAACTTGTCTTCCCGGTACTTGCAAGTGGGGCGACGTATACTATGAATAATAATTAGGTCCACCCGTACGTCCACAAGAGCGATTGCATGCTCCTGTCTGTGGCTTGTCTTGTTTTGATTTTTCAGCAGTAACAAAATTATCGGAACTTCAGTTTCATCACTCGGTTGTATTGTCGGTGGTAAACACGTAGATGGCCTCAGCTCACGAAATAAGCTGTTCTGGAATCATGAAAAGAAGTTGAGTTGCCGGTCTGAAATCGATATCATTTATTTATTTATTAATCTACGCAACTTACATTTTAAATGGCCTAGAACATCTCCTTAGTTAATTTCGGTTTTATTCTGTACGGAAAAATCCTGGTACAAAATTACAGGTTTGGTTTTTGCCTTCCCCGCGGTCTTGGAAGATAAATGTTTTATTACATTCTACCTCAACTCTCGTCACGGTTTGGCGCTGATGGAAAATTCCAGGGTTTTACTTTGACGTGCCTTTGAGTATTCATTACTAGTTATGTCATCTTGTTTTGAGAACAGAACTTTCATTGACAGTGGCACGAGTTTCATTTTATTTCTCAAAAATCTACGCATTCATTATTAATAGCCGTTGCAACATGACCTTAAAATCTGTATGTATTTACTGTTTCAGTGTTTAACAGAAAAAAAGTTAATGCCTTGATAACACGTTCTTTATATGTTATTAGTTATATGAATTATTATCCAGATATCATCTGGATATTGATGTGGGTTATTAATATTAAACAGAAGATGGCCATTTTCATTATCAAATACAATGCCATACGAAGATAAGTCAGAAAGTATCTGCAAAAGTACAGGCATACCTCGTTTCATTGCTTCGAGCAAGTCTATCGGCGCCATTTTTCCAACATGTGCTCACTTCGTGTCTCTGTGTCACATTTTGGTAATTCTCGCGATGTTTTTTAGACATAACGCTATTGCACACTTAATAGACTACAGTACAGCGTAAACATAACTTTTATATGCACTGAGAAACCAAACAATTCGTATGACTCGCTTTATTGCGGTGGTCTGGAACCGAGCCCAGATGTATCGAGTGAGTTGTAAAGCAGGGCACACTTGTGAGTAGTATGTTGTTTTAATTGTGGTTGTCTGAGTTATATCGCCATGTTGTCTTGTAGGTGGTTAAAAAATTCTATACCGACCTTTTGTCTCTATTTCATGTACTGAAGATAGAGAAAATAGGTTCATCTGAATCAGTGCTATCCAAGATTTTAAATCTTCACGGCATCAAAATCCAGATGACTGCAATCGAAATTCTCGCCGTCGTGAAAACTTCAATTCTCTGGAAGTCATTCGATCCCTGTATCATATTTGACTGTGTTGACTTTTAGTGTACTGATAGCCATTCTCTCCTTCAGGAGCTCCCTTGTCCGAGTGTCGCCTGGGATAGTTCACTGCCTATAATTCTACCTCGGTAGCGTCCTGTCTTTATGTTCAAATTGTATTAGACTTCGTGTTATCTACTCAGCAACGCCGTTAATCTGCTTTAACCTTACCATGACCTAAGAATTTCGGCGGGAACGAATGAAGTTTCGAATGAAACTGACCTCGTTCTCCGCTCAGATCAGACAGTCTTTTCTGAATAAACCTTGTTAACTACGAGACATGTTTGAGGTATGTGAGATAGCCCAGAAATGTTTTGACTAAAACTGAATACATCTTAAGAAAGAAATTTTCTCTTTGAATTCCTGAAAATTGGGTCAGATAACATAACTTTAAATTTATACAATAAATAATAGTAATTATAATGTAAGTAAAGTGTCTCGCTACGTGCCTATGAAGGCAAAGAAAACTAAAGCACAATTACACTTTCGGTTCACCTGTGTTAACTAACTAGATGGCTTAGGGAAACAGAAGACTTATCACAGTATTAAGTAGCAAGCATCTCTGAAACGTCAGTAAGCTTTTAGCAGACTACACGACGAAAACGATCCAGAAGACAGGCATCTTCTGACTCACCGCCGTGAAAACTTCAAAATCGTACAAAATCCAATCGCCTTACCTGTGTTTAATAACCAAAATATTACCCACAAAAGTTGCACGTAACACAATTTACGTACGCATAAGAATCACGCTTATGACGCGCGCTGTGCGTATGATTGTCCCTCGTGACACCATCAACGCAATCCAGCCTCTTCATGTTCACAGTAAATCATTAATGGACCAAAGAGTAATTATTAAGCAAAATAATGCTTACTGTTGATATTTTAGACCACTTAAAGGCTGTTGACTTAACGGAGATTATTTCATGTCTGCATAATACAAATCACAAAGAGTCCATGACTTCTAAGAAGGCGGACTCACAGTTGGTACTAACTTTTGGAATACTCAGTTACATTGTAGTGTGATGTAGAACTGTCTACAGCTTTTTGAAATTACAGAATTGGCTTGGGTACCAAAACACCAAAGATTAAAAATATCTAGGAAATTGACGATATGTTTAATTATACAAAATAATCTCTACCAAAACCAATATACGCATGTCCAATTCGATCTCCTTCCAAAAAAACACCTCATAATAATCATAATAATAACTAAAACAGTAAGAATTAGAATATCACATTCTGTCGTTCAAAGATAAACTGATAAATTTATATTTATGGCATTATAATCTTTTCCATAACAGAAAATAGACTCTTCAGCAAATTTATAAATGTTTCAGCTTACAGCGGTGATATTTGCAGTACAAATTGGGACTTGCGTTTCGTAGAACTCGAGAAAAAAAACCCTGATGTGTGTCTCTAAATCAGGCCGCAGTGGACGAGAATTGTATTTATTCAGCTTGCGTTATACAGACGAGTTAAAACGGATCCTGCACGAAATCAACATCAGTTGTGGGGTTTGCTCTTTTTAAATATTTATGAGAATTCATTCCACTGCCTGTTTTACCTAACTCAGTTTTCGTGAATTTATGAAAGTGTAAAAGAATGTTTTATGCATGTCTGTTTCGTGATAACTATTTCTTCATTTCACCACACGCCAGCTCAATTCAGACACTGGAATCCAATGATTTCAGTAGAAATTGTACTTTAATTTTCCCTCTAAGATAAAATAAGTTATATTCTGTCCGTTCGAGCCCAGTATGTCTTTTTTAATAAACCTAAAGGCCTGAAGAGATATTTTTCTACACACATTGCACCCTTAAAGTTTACAAAATGAATGCTTTTCTTGAAAGTCGTTCGTCTAGTGAAAATTTTGTTTAACTAAAATTAATTTCACGTTTAATGGCTGTGCCTCCCCCTTTAACCAGTTTGTGGATTTGTATGAACTTAGAAAGGCACACAGTTATAGTCGTTCCAGTAGATGTATAGGCGTATCTCGGAGATATTGCGGTTTCGGTTCCAGACCAACGCAATAAAGCGAGTCACACGAATTTGTTTTGGTTTCTCAGTGCATATAAAAGTTATGTTTGCACTATACTGTAGTCTATTGAGTGTGCAATAGCATTACGAGGTGCGATCGAAAGCTTTCCA
Organism: Zootermopsis nevadensis; assembly: GCF_977971745.1. Lineage (NCBI taxonomy): Eukaryota > Metazoa > Arthropoda > Insecta > Blattodea > Termopsidae > Zootermopsis > Zootermopsis nevadensis. Next base: position 2,887,029 of record NW_028259153.1, on the reverse strand, counting down.
GACTGCGCGTATAAAAACCCGTACACTTATCTCAGGTATTAAATTCACCCATCACCCTCGAAGTAGTTCCCCTGGGAGTGAACACAACGATCCCAGCGCCGCTGCCAAGCCTGGAAGCATCCCTGGAAATCTTTCTTTGTCAGCCTGTCAAGCACCATCTGCGATTCTGCCTGAATCTCTTCTATCGTCTCAAATCTCCTTCCCTTTAGCTGAATTTTCATCTTTGGGAAGAGGAAGAAGTCACACGGCGAATAAGGAGAGTGCGGGATGACGGCCATGGTATTTGAGGCCAAAAACTGCCGAACTTTGAGGGCGGTGTGCGCTGGCGCGTTGTCATGATGCGTCGCATGTGGAGTTCTTCCTTTAGAATCAGCTGACAGGTCCCATAGCCTATCCCAACAATGTCGCACAAGTCGTTGATGGTACGACGTCGATCTTCGTGAATGGCCTGCCGAATCTTCGTAACATTTTCGGGCGTTGTGCTCGAAGATGGTCGTCCAGAACGCTCGTCATCATCGACAGAGGTTCGGCCATTTTTAAAACGTGAATGCCACACAAAAGTTTGCGGACTCCCGAAATGCTTGCTTTAGCATTTCATAGGTTTCCGTAGCCGTTTTGGCGAGTCTTTGGCAAAATTTGATGCACACGCCATTCCGAAATCGCAGGAGGGTCGGTGTAATGCACTACCAAAACACCCGTAACTAAGAAACAAATGCTAATTCGATGATGCCGGCTGGCACACTGATTCACTATGAATGTAGGCCGCACCCCCTTAAAGGCAGAAGCTCGTACTACATCCGGTTCGCCCTCTATTGACACAGTCTCTAAACTTTCCGATCGCACCTCGTAGACTACCCAGCAGGCCACAGTATAAATTTTCATTGGCACGAAAACTCCCATCTCATTTCGTCATGTCTTTGTTTTCAGATTGTCTTGCCGTTGATGCCGAGATGTTGCGCCGCTAGCAAGATGGCTACACCCTCACAACCTCTTCTCCTCATTATATGTGTGGCAGCTCTGCTCGCGTCGGCCGCCAAGGCGCTGGCTTTCTGCCCCACCGGCTGCACCTGTGATGATGACACGTTGGTGGTGACATGTATCGAGGCCAACTTGGACGTGATTCCAATAACACTGAACCCTTCTATCCAACGGCTGGTGCTTAAATACAATCGCATCAAGACGGTGGACGCTGCCTTTCAGTTTTACGGTGAGCTCAAATACGTGGATCTGTCATATAACCATTTGGTGAGCATCCACACGAGGAGTTTTGAAGCTCAGAGGAAGCTGGTCGAACTCCATCTCAATCACAACAAAATTTCGTCGGTGAGTAATACGACGTTCGTGGGTTTGAGAGCCCTTACTGTACTCAGCCTAAGGGGTAACTATCTGGAGGAACTCCCAGAGCGTCTCTTCAGCCTTCTACCACAGTTGGAAGAACTTGATGTAGGTCAGAATCGAGTGTCACGTGTTGATCCAGCCGCATTTGCTGGCCTGACAGCTCTGAGAGTGTTGTACCTCGACGATAATCAACTTCGTGCCGTGCCTACATCATCGTTTGTCGAACTCAGTAACCTGGCCGAATTAAAAGTGGGACTGAATGCATTTACAGCGCTACCAGATGACGCATTCCATGGGTTAAATCGCCTAACTAACTTGGATGTTAGTGGAGCCAGCTTACAAAACATAAGCGAGAATGCTTTTCGAGGCTTATCTGTGCTCAGGAGCCTTGGCCTGCATGACAATTGTCTGCGGGTCGTCCCAACACGCCAGCTTGCTATACTCCCTCGACTTGAGGAGCTCAGTGTCGGGCAGAATGAATTCACTGCCTTGGAGGCTCATGCATTCCAAGGCTTGGAGAAACTGAAGCGACTTGACGTATCTGGAGCCCAACAACTCGAACGTGTTGAGAAGGGCGCCCTTGCCGATAATTTGAACTTGGAGGCACTTGTCCTGAGTAGTAACAAAAAGCTGTCGTCAATTGAAGAGGGTGCCCTTGCAGGTCTGCCAAATCTTAGGCACCTGGTGCTTCGGGACAATGCTTTCACCACCTTCTCTGAGCCATTGGCCACATGGCCAGAGCTGCGAAAACTAGACCTGGCAGAGAATCCTCTGGAGTGCAGATGTTCACTGTTGTGGCTCCGTGATCTCCTGGCACGTCGAAATGCCAGCCAAGTCTTGTGTGCAGCACCCAAACACCTCAAGGATCGACCTCTGAAGTCACTGTCAGCAGATGAGTTGGGCTGTGCCCTCCATGATACCCGGCAACAAGCCATTATTGGCGCACTTTGTGGCACAGGAGTGGCCCTCATAGCACTGTTAGGAATCCTGCTTTACCGCTACAGACGCCGCCTTCAAGATGCCCTCAAAGACTACAAGTGGAACAATCGTGCCATAAGCCGAAAGGAACACGAGTATCAGAAGACGTTCTCTGACGAGGACTACATTGTGCGTGCAGCTCAACAGCAGAGTCTCAAGCCAATACCTGTGACGGAACTGTAGCTAGAGCTCCTTGCCTCCAGCCCAGTGCCCAGTGTGTTCTTCCTTCCCACAGGGGGACCTGGAGGGACGGAGGCCAAGGTAGGAGCAGGGTCTGCTGCTACCGCTAGTGGTGGGCGGCGTTCTACCCGATCTGGACACAGAGGCACCAACAGCCGTGGGCAGTCAGCTGCCAACGGCTTCTCCTGTGTCAACGGCGACGTTTGCCGAGCCATTTGCCACCCCATCAATAATGGCCACTTCGATCACATCTTAGAAAAGGATGTTGACAAGTACCATCACCACAGCAACCACATCTCGTCATCCAAGTGTGTTAATGGTCATCGTGGCGGTGGTTCAAAGTAGCCCTCACCACTCGTAGTCACGACTGAACTCCAGTGGAGCCAATACTTCTTTCATTCCACCAAGCTCTGAACTACAGTTCAGAGCCTCTACTAGTCTAAGGATTGTTATTTGTCTGATGCAGTGATTTTTATAGAGTGATAAAAAGTTCTTGTCCCTCTGGTGTGGTTGTAGACATCTCAGAGATCATCCAAGCTTCTCCAATTAATTCAGCAGTCTGGAGATCTTCCTTTCAGATGTCATTCAGACAAGAAAATGGTACTCTGGCCATAGGCATAAACTGTATTCATCTTCCTTTTCGTAGGAAGAACTGTATCTTCAATTTTTCTCGTCATCCGTGCAATTAATGAATCTAATTAAGTGTATGTACACAATTTTAAGATGTGGACACTTCTCTCTCTAGTGTCAAGTCTTACTTTTAAATTGAAATGGAACTTTGTACAATACAATATTCTTTCTGTCTCAGATTATTGTAGGAAATGTTCTTAATGAGGAAACCAATCCCGTAAATTAGAAGCACGTATTTGTTTATTGAGGCAGGGAGGAGTAAGTAATGAGGTATTTTCGTGTTTACACGATTGCGTCAGATATTAAAGTAGACGGAAGTATACGCATTCTAATACAACTGAACCTTAGAAAGATGATTTGTCAGAAGGAAGTGAGGAGTGACGTGCAGGAATTCTAAAGAATTCATAAACACTCGTGTGGTTCTGGTGCACACCGGTGTACAGTTCCACTAGGTCACTTTCTTAAACAACTAAACAGAATGTTACTAAAATAAAAGAACACTTCTTGTATCTTCCAACATTGGCATAGTGAGGGAGCATTGTGTACTCACCCATCCACTCCCTACGTATTAATATAAAAGCAATACTTAAGGGCAACTTCGGTTCTGTCGGGGATTAAACATTTTATAAACAGGAGAATAATTAACGAAAATGGCTAGATATTTAGAAAAGTGAAACGTACAGCTGAAATCACATTGAATCAGTTCTCTTTTTCGTGTATTTTATTAATATAATATCCGGGCATGTAAGAAGTTGTCTGTGGACAATATTAATCTAATAATCATCACTGATTCAAAGTACATTTTTGAAGTATGAGAATGGGATAAGATGAAAGTTTAAATGATTTTGCTTTGTGACTTTGTGTGTAAAGGAAAAGATAAGCGATTTCTAGATCCTTGTGATCGAAGAGATTCTTTATGTTTGTTTCCTCATAATTCTGCAAATGTTTTTACGTATTAAACAAAAATTCTCTTTTCTTGAAGATCAGAGTGCAGTCTGTTGGTGAGTTACGTAACTAGATTTCTTCAATTTGTTTTGCGTGATACATTCATATAATCGAGTAGAATATATCTTCAGTCCTAAGTTAACATTAAAAGCAACTTAGGATGAGGCAAAGTCTTATAATATTTCAGAATTTAATCTGAACGTTATGGGAACTTAGAAAATAGTGTAATATTGAAGGGAAGGTTAAGAATTGTAATCTTAACTTTTAAATTACCTTTTAATGAGCTGTAGCAATTAAACTTCGTGTCAGTTAAAAGTATTCAAAGGCGGCAGCTACTGTGATATTAGTTGTGAAGGGATTACAAGCTGCTTTAATGCAAGTATGTTGTTCTGTTCAATCTTCGTAGTTGAGATCTCAGTTTCCAACGTAGCAGAATGAGTGAATTATGTGCCATCCAGGAACCCTTTGCATGTTTCGTGTACCTCTGTTATAAACCCTCAAGAATGACGATCTTTTCTTGGCATACCAGGAATCTCTGAGAGAACATAATAAGTACTGAAAGCCAAGAAGAAAAATCCACAATAAATCTGTGATTCCAGAATCTTAAACCCCATCATTAATTTTTTTTCTGAAGCCTTCTTATTTAATGATTTAATGTTGTAGGAGTTGAGAGGTTGTTGAATATGAGAAATGTTGATTTGGTGGGACAGCAAAAGGAAATGTTGAAACCATGTTATAAACATTGATATAAATACTGCCCCTCGCTTCTGGAAGCGTCGTCTTCGAATTGCTAATTGGTATCTCAGAGACTTCTCTTTGTTTGATTTCAGCCCTTAAATGAAAAATTGCCCTTCTGCTAGATCTGAAGCTAATGTTTTCTGCAGGGACTTTGATATATTTGAAACAAAAATTGTTTTAGATTTGTGAAGTGCAGCTTTTACAGCAGGTGGATGAACGGTGAAAAAGCCAAATCTTCTGCCGCCGTTCGGCCACCTGACGCAGCTTATAGCCCAAGAGTATTTCAAAAAGAATTGTTTTCCTTAATCTTATTCTATAACTGTCATACTGTCCATATATTTGGTCTTAATTACATTATATATAGATTTATATACGTTTTGCCCATTCCTCATCTCCTGCACGCAGCATAAGATTAATTATCTTATTCTAATTATGTAAATTCCCTGATTTAGTACCTTGTTTCTTTGTATCTTACGTGTTTTCTTCTATTTTTAAACTAATTGACTAAGTCTAATTGAATTATTATTACAGATGTATTGATATATTCAGCAGAAAGTTTTCCTTTATACAGGGTTATTCATAATTCCCTGTCACATTACAAAACATCGCTAGACTTGAATGGTTTAATGGATTGTAACATACGACATGCCGATAGAAAGAGAAACTCTCCAAGTTTATTTTACGTTCCTCATAAATGTTCTATGTGTCCTCCCTTTGTGACGCGGCAGACGTCAAGCCGATAACCCATTTTCGCCCATACTCGCTGCAGCATGTCACGATCGATTTGTGAGATGGCAGCGATGATTTGTCTCCGCAGCTCAGGCAGATCCCGTGGCCGAGACGGTACAAAGACATGGTCCTTAACGTACCCCCGTAAGACAAAGTCACATGGCGTCAAGTCCGGTGATCGGGGTGGCCAACGAGGCAGCGCATGGTCATAGAGAATTTATGAGATATGTAAAATAAACTTTGAGAGTTTCTCGTTCTATCGGCATGTCGCGTGTTACCATCCTTTGCACCATTAAAGTCTGGAGATATTTTGTAATGTGTCAGGGGATTATGAATAACCCTGTATTATGTATATTAACTTTCTCTACACTCTGTAATTTCTTTATAATCTGTTGTTATATTCCTATATTTATTATTGTGTTTTTGTGTTGTGCTGTATCTTTAATCGGCCTTTTGGCTGTTAATGCAGTACATTAATAATAAAGAACTGATTGAATACAGATAAAAGAAAAACGATAGATAATTTGAGGTTTGAAAATAGTGGAATTTCATATGAAGTATTCTGACTTAAATTACGTTTATGTCAGAATATTCTTTCAGTAACTAACAGGACAAAGCATCACAGTCATCCATGAGCATTTAGTGTTTACAAAATATATCAAGAATTTCAATAAAATATAAATAATTTTACAATTTAATTAAAAGTTAATGCGTGAAATTTGAAGAACAAAATTTAGACAGATACATAAGTCAAGTGCAATACTTAATGAGACAGCAGAGATTCATTTAAAATTACGAAATTACTGGATTTTGTTGGCCTCCGAATATTAAAATGCTCACATTAACTCCAAAAGTAGATATACCGTCTTTGGGAGCTCTGAGAAGTGTAAAATAATAATATAGGACAAAGACATCAGTTAAAAGAATATTATTTAATCTTATTCTGAACCTGGAGAATGACACATTTAACTAAAAGAACCATTATTCAATAAATAATTCAGTAACAGATATGATAAACGTGGACTTATTAAAGTTTGTAACATTTGCCGAAAGTTTATAACAATAAGTGTCAAAAATATTCCTGAATCTAATTTAAGTGAAGATAAAATAGGATTTTTGAAGTGACGCTCGAGTATCGAGCATAAAATTTGACTACTATTTACGTATTTTAAAAGACTTTTGTTAAAGTAAATATGATATTGCCACCGGTATTGAACTATAATTCGTACTATAGCGAAACCATGAAATTTTTTCAGATCTGAATGTTTTGGGGGTCAGTAAGAATTGTACGGACAATGTGTAAATTTGTCACCAGACAGTTTTTTGTCAGGAATTCAAATTTGTGATTATTTAATCTACCACTGGCGGACGCACTTTCCAGAATGGTTACAATAACCAACGTGACGCCTTAATTTTACTAGCTAAGTAGCATTTGTGATTTTCAAGGCGGTGAGTCCAGAGATGGGTTGTAGTGCAGTGTAGTCTGGTAGAAGTTACCGACGTTTCAGAGGTCCTTCCTGCCTCCACCATCAGGGTGATGAGTAAGATGCGCGCATGGACTTATATGGTTTGAGATACGTAGGAAACTGTCAGGAACTGGGAGCCACAGCTGAAGGCGGAAGGATTTCAAATTCAGGTTATTTATCGCCCTGATGATGGAGGCAGCAAAGACCTCTGAAACGCTAATGAACTTCTACCAAACTTGATGGTGCTACAGCCCAGAAAACAGGTCAGAGCAGTGGCACCCTTGCATATTTTCTGTTCCTAGTATGCAAATATCGTGTTTTTATATTTTTAAATTAATTCTGATATTGTGTGCTTCGTAAATGTTTGTGTTTTCGTCAGAGCTTGTATTTATTGTCGTTAACATTTAAGTAAAGAAGCTAGCAAAGCATATAAGAGCCACTCATTGATGAGTAAAGTAACTAATAATTTCATGTCTGAAAGTTGTTCTCATTGCTACATAATTTGTACTCTGTGTAAGAAAATTTTTTGCTCACTTTGATATTGCTGTGTGATATACGTTTTTGAAACTTCTTCGAATATACAGAATGTGTGATAAAAGAAAACAAATAATTAGGCTGTTTGAGTTGCATGTATTTGCAATTCATTGATATTTTAATTGCTTAAAATGCTACAGATATATTAATAATTCGTTAAATTAATTTATTTAGTGACATTCTCGTAAAAATAAATTAATAATTCGTTAAATTAATTTATTTAGTGACATTCTCGTAAAAATAAATTAATAATTCGTTAAATTAACTTATTTAGTGACATTCTCGTAAAAATAAATTAATAATTCGATAAATTAATTTATTTAGTGACATTCTCGTAAAAATAAATTAATAATTCGTTAAATTAATTTATTTAGTGACATTCTCGTAAAAATAAATTAATAATTCGTTAAATGAATTTATTTAGTGACATTCTCGTAAAAATAAATTAATAATTCGTTAAATTAATTTATTTAGTGACATTCTCGTAAAAATAAATTAATAATTCGTTAAATTAATTTATTTAGTGACATTCTCGTAAAAATAAATTAATAATTCGTTAAATTAATTTATTTAGTGACATTCTCGTAAAAATATTCTGTTTTTTGTGCAGTTTCCTGAACGTGAAGTAACATCATAACTACATCACACTACTTAGGCACTCGAAATTATCATTATGTATAAATAATAAGTCATAACATGGTAGAGTGCTTAAAAATTCCATTTACTGAAATTAACTACCAAGTACACTAGCATTGGTCACTTTTGATTAGCTTAATTTGCGAAAGCGCGCAAAGATACATGAAATCCATTCTGTAACTCTGATACATTGCGTGATGTTGCAATGTGATTCATAAAATTTGCATTTTGCAATTCCATTGCCTTTAGTGCAGTGAATGTGTCAAGATAGAAGAAATAGTCCACAGACCAGGCACGTGTTGATGTATGAGGAATGCGTAATCAGACAGACGTAGCTACCTGGAGCTCAGCGTGACCCGGAGTACGCATTGAGTGGACTGCAAAGTGTGGGATAGCCTAGGGTTTTATTTTCGCTGTTTATACCAGCAGGGAGTTCATAGCACTAGGAATGGAGAGGCCATTAATTTTGATATCAGTACCGCCTTACAGATTCATATTGGAAATATTTCGAATATCATGACCAGTGTTGGAATTCAAAAGAAATTGTGTTATAAAAATTGTCTCTGTGCGTAATCTCTGCATGAAGACATATAGGGGTGTATATTCATACCCCCCTGTTAGAGTCTCGTTATCAACTTCACTGGGCAGAAGGCTGAGTGGGCCCTGCACCGTTTGGATATAATGCCAAAACATGAAATTCGGTGTTTTTGTCGGGAATCAAACCACGGTCGTCTGATTCGCAAAGAATCGCTGTACCCAAATGACTCAGCTATCACGGTTTGTGAAATTGTCTTTTATATTGTGTGCGAGAAATTTCCTCAGTTTGAAACTAAATATACCTTTGGTTATTTGTCATTTGTGAACCATGATCGAAGTCAACATCTAGGTGGGATTTGAGGCGGTGACCACGAAGATGTTGCCATCTGGGTTATAACGCCGTGTAACTCTAATAGAGACGTCTTTGCCATGAGTGATGATGGAGGCAGCAGTGACCACTGAAACGTTGGTAAACTTTTACCAGAGAACACGACTTTGCAGCTCGGAAGACAGCAATTTTCGGTTGCTGAAGGCATTTAAATTCATTTCCTAAATTTTTCTTTGGGAGTTTTGGAGGACTCTGAGGAAACACATCTAAGAATATCAAACAAAACAAATATCTTATGTTAAGTGGTTATAGGAGAAAGCGGGTTTAAAATAGGATTTCTGTGTCTTGAAGCTTCCCATATTCTGTTTTATTGAAATTAGCTGGAACGCGGACAAAGTTTGATTGGAAACTGAGAATCGCTTCTTTTTAAAAACGTTGTCTGCTTTGTTGTTATTTACAAACGACCCTCGATATGCAGTGCTTCGTATCGTGAGGGTGGAACTGTGAGGAACGGGGTTCCAGCACGTACCTCAGCTGCATGAAGTGTACAAATTATAAATGATGTCCTTTGTTTAAGAGTTCTGACTGCGCTAAAACCAAATTTCTGGACGTCGTGCTCGTGTTATTCTGAACCTAGACGGCAACGGGCATTGCCCATTCGCTAAATATGAAAATAATTAATTTAGATTAATTTTAATTATACCTTAACTACCGCAAATTAATTTGTTTTCGAAATGTTTGTATTTTGCTTATCAAGAATAATTTTTCTCATTCGTGGAAATAATTAATCAGATTAATTTTAATTATACCATTACGCCTACAAAGTAATTTTTTTGAAATGTCTATTTTGGTAGTCAAGAATAATTAAATTTACTCTTAGAAATAATAATTCAGATATTTAATTAATTAATCTTGTCCGTCTAATCACAATTTAAAAATTTAAAATTAAGATAGATAATTTTAAATTTTTAAATTGTGATTTGACGGACAAGATTAATTAATTAAATATATATTTTTACAATATGACGCAACTCTATCATCTTATAATAATTCAGATTAATTTGAATTATACCTTAGCGCCTGTAGAGTCATTTTTCGAAATGTGTTTATTTGTCAATAATTAATGTTACTGAAGTGGATTCAATTCTATTCAATGTACTTTCAAATGCCGAGAAGCTGTTTCAGAATTGAGAAATTCTCGAGTTATGTATTTAACGAAGATGGCTGTCATCTGGATTGTTGCGACGCAAGTCTGATAGAAGTTTACCGACGTTTCAGAGTCACCGCCATAAAAACCTCAAATCCTACTTACGTATGCAACGTTTACATTAATTTCTACTTCTGATTTTATATAAATTAGAAATTTTCAACACATGAAAATTTCCCTCGTCGGAGGTCTTACAAATTTGTATTGGTTACAGCGAATTCGATTTTGGTTTTGGAAACTTACGTTCATTTGAGATGTATTCGAACACTTGCCCACAATATATTAATGACCATTACTTTGCGAAATGTTTACCCTCTGCCCTCTGATCAATCCGTTTACACTTTGACATGTCTTCCATTTGCGACTGCAACTTTCATTTCAGGTTTTTCGAATAAAACTTTGTCCATCTGTCGTCTCCATCGTGCATGCTACGTGATCGTTAATACTCTGTGAATAATGCAAGGTACTTATGGCGCGTGTGTAGTTTTTGCCTCTAAAAAGAACACGTAACATTATTTAAAGTGTTCCATCACTTGATTTCCAAAGCGTTTTAAAATTTAAAAAACACCGTCATTAATTTTTGGATTTTATAACCACAGAAGGTTACATTTTTCTTAAATTCCCTTCAGTTCTTCGAAATTTCTTGTCTCTCAAACCATCGTGGACGTCTTAAGTTTGAACAAATGTGGGTATTACATTAACTGCGCCTGTAAATTAGTTTATGAGTAGGTTATTTTTATTTTACCCTTCAATGTGTTGAAGAGAATAGAAATGGCATTTTGGTCGTCGCATAATTTCATTTCAACATTACTTTGAGCGATATTATCAGTTTCTGTGGTCACTCCATGTGTTACATGTTAGATTCAATGTTTTGGTTACCTTATGGAGTGACCATTAGACTTTTTTTTTGTAGAAGCAAAATTTGAAAAAAGATCGATTTTCGTCATATCCGCATTTAAACAAACGTTCACTTTCGGTCACCCGTGACATTTGTGTTGGTTTGGTTGCCACCGAACGTATCTGATTTTCTCTTTATTTTCCGTGTTTCAGTACTGAAATCGTGTTAATAGTCACGCATTTCCTTGCCACACCAGACACATGCGCCCTCGCGTGTCGTGTTGATCAATAGTCGGGGGTGCCCGGGATCTGTGGTCTGCCCTCAGCCAGGTCGACACCCTATGTGACGGACACACTTTGTAAAAATTCAGTTTTTGAAACTAAGAACACGTATTCGTTTATGGGGAAGCGGTAACTATGTGTACCATTTGATTGTCGATCCTTAACTCGTCATACATCCTTTCTATCTCAAAGTAAGTGAGCTAATCTTTTCCTGATCGTAATTAAAAGATAAATTTGTAAGGATCGGCTTGTTTCCTTGGAGGCAGGTACAGAATTATTAATTATTATTTGGGGTTAATTTGGCTTCTCTCTGTTCGTATAATAACAATTTAATCTCCAGAGTTTTGTTAAATGATTTCCCTGAATGCATTGTGTAATCCCGTGCCAAATATTTTATTCATTTCAAATAATTCCCTCATATTTAAACAAAGAATAGTCTCTTATGTCTTTAATATATAGATTGACTTGGTTTACTGAAGCATGTGGATTTTATCTCAAAATCATGTTATAGGGTTAAATGCGTTCTTTAAACTCATCTACATGTGGTGTGCTGAAATCCTGTGAGCAGAAATTTTTTTTAAAAATTCATACACAACTGTTTGTAAAAGGGCATTTTCTGGCCAGTAAAAACCATCTAGGGCTGTGTTTTAGGCCAACCGATGTCCTTTCATAGACAAAGTTCATCCTTAGGGGAAAATTATAAACTAAAATATAAAAATGGAAATACATTATAAATCTGAAAGACTTCGTAACTGTTACGAGGATCATTATTAGAGCGGCGTTAATTACTCTATTAAACGCATTAAAATGTGAGTGGTTTTCGTTCTCTCATTGTTTTGCGCTCTGCACGTTATCACATTGAAAATAGAGGCATATATACGGAGCAGACTGAGAGGTAGGCAAGGTACTCTGGAAGTCTGTCGATTTTAAAATTAATTATTTTTCTTTATTTACGCATCTCGCCAACAGTATCTATAGTGGATTTGCCGTTTAGAGTAGACTACTGTTCACATATCTGCCATTCGCCACAAGTTCAGCATTCCTTTGTGGATGAACAGACTTAAATCCTGATTTTCTAGCTTCTTAAAATAACTTATACAAAATATACCCCATCTAATCACGGCAGAGGTTATATGACCCCCATTACATCGTCACTGTCACTTCGTAAATGACGTACGAACATGTTAGAAGCTGTTAATTTCAAGGTACGAGACCCACGCAAAGTATATTAAATATATGTGTTGTTATTAAGTAGCATTTAAAAGTTTAGTCCGTGCTAATGCGTTTTAACACCTCCACAAAATTTATTTCATTTGTTAAGCTATTTCATCCTCTCACACTGTCGAGACCGGGTACAAATTATTTGGGGATGTTTCACTAAAGTAGAGGTTCATAAGAGCCCGTAGTTAGTCTACTCTAAACAGTGAGTCTTATAGCGTTTTAATATAATAATATGAAATGTCTGTCGATGTGTGTAGCAAAGCTAAAATATTCTCTTATTTTTAATTCTTTCCTTCAAGTGTGAAGTTCTGTGTTTGAGAGTGGAAAAGATGAAGAAATGTGTATAGTAGTATGTAATGTAAAGAACAGAATCTGCAGCGTTACGTCTCGTATACAACCACACTGTCTTGCCTTAATTAAAAAGCAATACAAGAAAGAGATAAAAATGAGGTATTCAGAATGTTAACCTTTTTTTGTACAAATTCGAAATGTATAAAACTTAATAATGTATTGTGTATAAAGTAAAGTAATATATTATGTGTTCCTCAACTTTGTAACACACAAGAAAATAGTGTTATTGGCATTAAATTTTGCAATTCCTGGCTGGCTCCGAGTGAAAGTTGTACGTTCAGTGGCGGCTTGTAGGGATATTATTATTATTATGCTGTCATTCCGAGACGACCTTCACAAGTATTATGGTTAGTTATCGACAAATTCTGTCAAGAGCCATATGTAAATTGTAGGCGTGAAATAGGACAGGAATATTATCGAGGTTTTTTTACAGTTCAGTCCAGTGGATACAGTATTTAAGAATCATGCAGCGATCTGCAAGTGGTGTGTTGTTATGTTGGTATACTCTGAATCGTGTTTAGGTCTCAAACTGAGTGGGACCGTGGTTCTACAGGAAATACTTGTAACATTTAAAAGTTGTTGAATGAATGTGTCTCGCGGTGGTAAATTTTGGGAGGTTAGAAAATTGTCATCCGAGTTGGGTACCTTCGCTCTTTTCGCATGTGCCCCACATATAAATATTGTCCTTGTTTTTCGCTTTGTATTTTCATAATACCCACATCGAACCAATGAATATTATAAAATCGGTATTGCAAAAGTTACACATTTACGTATAGGATTACTACAGGTGCCGACCAATACGTAAGGCATTTTGAATGTCATTTAGTGACATTTCACGTTGATAAGTTGTGTTATTTGGCTTCAGTACACAGCAATACTGTGTGAATACAAAAGCGATATAAAATATTAACCTTTGGTTCTCCTGCAACGGGAATGTGTTGTTTCGTCTGTTACATGAACTCTCTTTGATTAATAAAGATCAAAGTATATAAACTACTTTCTTGCAGCTTATGTAACTCACCATAGTTAATTGAGAATTTTTAGTAAACTAATATCAGCGGATCCGTCTCCCAGCATTCACTTGCGGTAAAGCTGTTTACAAATATACTTTTAAGTCATAACATTCTATTTACCAAAATTGTCTTCGTGTTACAAATATTTCTGTTCCATTTTTAAATTTCTTGATTTTCTAGTAATAGTAATTTGATGGGTATAATTTCTGTGGTAATGAAACGTAGACTTAAGGCTGAAATCGAAAATCATTTTGACTCAAAATGTTCATAAAAAGTCATATATTCCCATGGAAGTTGTGTTAAATAATACGACCTTTTTAACGTATACACTTAAAGAGAAATGATGTGTCATTTGGGGGTATTCAAGAGTGTCTGACGTCATCTCGTACAGAAGGTACCCGTTTCGTGTATATATAAATTGCATGTTTTTCACAATTATATTTTTTCTATTATTCTTGCTGTTTAGACATGAAAAATGTGATCATATTAGTTAGATTGTGTTTTGGAAGTAGTGTTGTTAGAACTGAGTTTCATATGAATATTACAATTGCTAATTTTTTAGTATCAGTACTTAGGAATATCTTTTTTCGCTGAGAACTGTGAAGTTCTTGCTTAAGTCTGTAATATAAGTACTTGAAGTATTATGTTGAAAATGCCTTAGGCGATTTTAAATTTGTGCAACATCGATAAAGATGAAATTAACACTCTCCTTACGTAAAACAATTTACTTTATGTTACAGATTTGAGTCTCATTTGTAACTACGAGCCGCCACTGGAAAAAAAACAATCCTGATTTTCATTTTTATTGTCCAAGAGATAAAACCTTGTAAAAATGTCTGCAAAATGTTCTTCGAGAATTTTTCAAATGTCCAGTCAAATGCTTATCCTTTTTGTATCAGCGATGTAATGTATTTTATATAAGCCAGCTCAGGTCCTAAAAATATGCATTCTAAATATATTCAGAAATTTATATTTGTGAAGGGAAAAACAAGTTTAGTCCGTTGTTAAGTAACTGTTCTTAATTTAATGAAGGACAACGTGTTTATAATTTAGTTTCAATATATACGACCTAGGTACAGGGGTCGTTAATGTATAGAACTGTAGTATGAATGTTTATTAATGAACCTAAAAATCAAAACATTTCACTTACTGCAATTTAAATATTTTCGTTGTGTTTCTTTTCTGATGACAAAGAAATGTAAACATTTATTTTCAATTCTTAACGCACTATCATGAGTACATTTTACGAAGGTGCGGTAAGTTTTCTGAAAAAAGGAAGCCGTAAGGCGAACACACGTCATGGCCGGGCCGATTTTATTACGATGGGAGTGTAACTCACTCTCATATTAATTACATCCAAAATGAACGTCCCGAACTACAGTAACACATAACGCCTTTGTAATTAATTCATGTGTATTATGCTTACATATTTTCAATGAACATTTTAATTTAATAACTTACAGTATTACTACTTTAATAGTTAGGTATTTTAATTTTTAGGGCATTGAAGTCAGTAACTTGAAAATTAGGCTATAGCAATTCTCATACGTTCAATGTTTCTGCTTAATGAATCTTTTCCTGTGCCAAGTAGATGTTCTTGGAGATGCGTATAAATTCATCTTTTCTTTTTCGATTAGAACTACGCAGACAAGAAAACCTTAAATGGAGAGATTCTGATATTAAATACAACATAAAACCCCTTTCTGATAATCTACAACGTTCGATCGCGACTATTGGGACGTCGCGTACTGAAATAAACGCGATTATCCGGTTTTAAATTTGTTGTAATTTACGTCCTTTACGTTTCTTCAAATAATGTGAGCTGAATACAGTGATATGGATGTTGTTTTGTCTGATTATTGTCATGGTAGCGAGGTTTATAGGCATGATGAAAATTGTTGGAGTGCTTGTTCATATTATGTATGTATGTTTGTATGTGTGTGTCTGAATAAGAGTGCGAAACTGAAATTTTAAGACTCATTGTATTCACAGCTGATATGATAACTGTATATAATTTCTTTTGTACATAACTCTCTTTAAATTTGAGAATTCCAAAATAAAAATAATAAAAAGATATTTCCAAACACTTGTTATTACTTTTATTATCATTTACTTGAGATCATGAAGAGTCATTTTCGTTGTTAAAAAGCTGAAGACGTCTTGTACAGTTGAGATTTTTATTGGATCCAGGATGTTCGAGAGCATATGTAAATCAGAGGTGGTGAAGATTCTGTTGAATTCGAATTAGCTGCCTATAAATCTACGCCAAACAGAAATACTATATCTTCGTAACATATTTTTACATACATGAGGTTTATCAGAACATAATCATTTCATGGAATAGAGTTTTCTAGAAAATCCTCCCCTTTATGGAATTAAAACTTAATCTAGTCCACAGGAGAAACATTTCTAACATCCTTCGCTTGATTCAGGCAGTTCAGCATTGGCTGCCATCAAAACAAAGCATCGTTCTACGATGAACCTTGAATACAACCTTAGAGCGTCAATTTCAAAACTCCAACCTCGGTATAAGTTACGTTCACAGAAGCGACCACATCCATCCTACTAATCCAGGAATGAAGCGTATAATTTATTACAATTTTTAAATTAAATGCATTGAATAATATATACTAAATTATAAAATAATGTATACTCATAGCTAAATTTTATGTCAAATCTGTTTGCTTGCACTTGTTCTGGAAGGGGGGGCGTGCAATTTATGAAATTTTTAAAGGGGGACACAAGGTATAAAAGTTTGGGAACCTATGACCTAGTGAATTATTCGTGTAATTTCAGACCACGGAGCATAGACCTGCCAGGAAAGTGACAATACCTCCATCCAATGCAATTTCCGCGTGACATGTTTTCTCAAACTCTGTCATTTTTTTTAATATTTTATCAATTATCATTTGAGATACTGTGCGCTGTGAAAATTTCGGTGTTGGTGTTCTGGGTTGTAACACTGAGTGGAATTGTAGGTAGATACCACCATTTCGTAGGAAAAATACTTCAGCCCTGAAGATGGATTAGTATGTTCCTCCGAAGCGGGTGTCTTGTAGGAGTCCACCCGGCGTTCCAGCCCAGAATACCATTGAGAACCAGGTTTCTGCGGAGTTTAGTACGTGGGATAAAGAAACTAGTTTCGGATCGTCGTAAGAGAAAGGTTTTAAAAAAATCTGAATTAAAAATAATTATTTTCCCCTTTGGCATAATCTGTACAACTATTCACCGAAGACCAGTTATCGTCATTTAAATTTTATTTTGATATTAATTTCTCAGTACATTATGAAACATTGCATATGATCCACAGTTGCATTCTGGGTATTGATTGTGGATCATTTCTTATAATGACATGCCACGATTTGTTGGTGCACTAGAGAAAATAAAGATAGTTTCGAGTTCCCATTAAAATAGTCTAATGTGTCTCACGCAATTGCGTTTTGAAGATACTTGTTGTCTTAACAACACCAAAAGTTACTGATGAGTTCCTCAGACGCCTTTGTTCTGTTAGTCATCTCTCTTACCCCAATCTTCCGGAGTTCCAGCTACTCGCGTCTTTCTTACAACGCGGCCGTACACACCTCGTCGTGACTTGTTCCACGATGAAGCATACGAAGTGAACACACACAATTGAGAGTCTAAGATGATTAATGAAATTTTCGTTCGTTAATGTTTGAAAGGGGAACTAAGACTGACGTCTAAAATATTATTACAGAAACTTGTGATGCTTGGGGTATTGTACTCTACCTGGTGCAGTATAATAATTCAGTTATTCTCTTCAAAATTACACGTTTCTTCTCAGTCACTTGAGACATTCCCGCATGCACAATTTGTTTTATATTTTCGTCCAAATCAAATGCACGTCTGTTCTATTTAATAAAGAAAATCTCTACATGTATGAGGTCTGATGTTCAGTCGGCAATGAAGGTGTCTGTATTGGCCTTCTAGATTACAACACTCTTTGAACTTGCAGGTAAATACCGACGTTTCGGAGGAATATACTGACTTTATATTCAAGGCTGAAGTAACCCCTGAAGATGGGGGCAGCATGTACAACCGAAATGATTGTATCTACTTACAAGTCTGCAGGTGTTACAACTCATAAAACGTAATATTCGTAGGCTACTGCATAATTAATTTGACATTTGTGACAAAATACAAATACAGTCTTTTGTAGAAAAGTAAGTATCGGGTTTTATCAGAAGTTTGTTTGTAACAAAGAACTGTGAATATTTCAATGAAATCAAAACTTCTATCGTGTGCTAACAGCTCTGGAGTGTAGCTGTTCAATCGACGTTGAATATAATTTTACACTCATAATCAAAATGTAATTTTGACAGGAAGATTATGGCGTTCAGAAATTCTTCACTATAGTTTAGACAGATTTAAGTTGAAGAACATAATTTATCTTTTTACTGACATCTGCTAACACCGTTTACCGTGGGTGTCTGGGTTGTGACGTCGTGTGGCGTTGTAGGAGATTACTAATGTTTCGGAGGATAATATGACCTACGTCTTCAGGGCCAGGAGACCGGAAGACCACGAAGGACAACCTCACAGCGACTAGAATCTTAGGCATAACAAAGAAGTTTCTATAATACGGTTTATACAGTTTTATTTTATATTTGCAAAAATTTAATTTAAAACAATCTTTTTAATTCTCAAAACTTTTGTTACGTTCAAATTCAGTAGCTTGGTGTTTTCGCGACTATCTTGCACAACCATCTTGACAGCTTACCCAATCGACTTTCATTAATTTTAAGTTACACAAAAAAAACAATATTAACATTACGATATATTTCATAATTTATCGAGGGAAATTTGTAATAGTGTTTGCAATAAATCAAATTTTATTTGAAAGAACCCAGTGTAATTTCCGATATGTTACTATTAAATTTGTAATCTTTCAAACCTGATTTTGTTATTTTCTATGATTTAATTGCATTCATGGATCCCAACGTTCAAAATGTTCAAACAGATTACCGATTTTCGTAAAAAATTTCCGTGAGCGACATGTTGGATAATGTTTTGAGGCAACAAGCATCTCCGAAACGTCTGTAAACGTCAACCAGACTACTGTACACGAAGCAACATCGCTAAAGACAATCATCTTCAAGTTTAATAAACTCTTTGAATTAATTTGATGTATCATTGCCGCTGAGATGTGCTGCCACATAGCACGAAATATGTAAACTATTTAACAACGTGCACTGAGTTCAAACTAGCGCTCCCGGTGGAAGACACCGCAAGCAAGAGGAAGTGGAAAGCATCTCGCTAGTAGTAAGTTATTTACAGGTTATGTTGCTTTGAACTCTGTAGTGAAACAAATATCAACGCTATCTTCGTAAGACTGTAAACCCACACGAGCATTTTCAGTTGCAGTACAGTTGTTTGTGCACATTAGAAGTTGTAACAGGACCTGATCGAGAATTTCTTCATAAAGCAGGAAAACAGTAAGTCATACCATCTTTAATCGTTTGATATGTGATATTTTATAATGTTGAAACACATTTTAGTTTAATGCTTACAAAATATTACAATCATCTTTATTCGTTAAACGTTTAAACATTGACAGTGGTGTATTAGCTCATGTACGTTTCTCAAAATATGACAGCAGCAAAATGTTTAATATAAAACTTGTCCTAATTTGATGTCAGCCTCGTTTTCATGTGGATAGAATTATAATATAGTATAGTACATCAGAAAGTGAAACATTGTCAAGGTTCGTACTGTGGATCGCTTCTGGCCCATTAAACACACTCTTTACTTCATTGTTAAAGCAGCTTACAACATGACTGTAGTATTCAGTACCGCTGTTTATAGAATAGGCTTACTATTATGGAAGCAGTACACAAATGACGTTATCTTTTCATTGGCCTTGGAAAAACTGGTTTCTGTTCTGCCCACCTGTTCTCTGTTCCATGTACAATATCTTACACAGAAATCTAAAAATTCATATCACAGCTGAAGCTGTAGTCAACGTCTGCAACAGCTCTTAGAAACAGTAGGCTCATGCAACGTTACTAATATGTATGCAAATGAAGTCTTTTGATAAATAATTCAGTCTTCAGTTATGCTGTCTAATTTAGCTGAATTAATTTCTGTTGCGGATAATTTGATTCCGTGTTGGGTACAGCCTTGGCTAGATCAGTGGTATACAACCTGGGGGTACGCGTACCCCCGGGGGTACGCGAAGACATCTTAGGGGGTACGTGAAATTTAAAAAAAAAATATTATTTATGATAAACACTGAATAATCAGTAATGTAATTTATTTAATTTATTTTATATGTAGATTATATACTATGTATAACTGAAATTATACACCAACAACTTTGGGGGTACAAAGTTGAAGATAAATTATATCTGGGGGTACGCGAAGACATCTTAGGGGGTACGTGAAATTTTTTTTTAAAAAGATTGTATTATTTTATGATAAACACTGAATAATCAGTAATGTAATTTATTTAATTGATTTTATATGTAGATTATATACTATGTATAACTTGAATTATACACCAACAACTTTGGGGGTACAAAGTTGAAGAGAAATTATATCTGGGGGTACGCGAACAAAAAAGGTTGAATACCGCTGGACTAGATGATGTAAAGATAAAGTCGAAATTTTCTTTGTTTGATGGAATCCATGTGCATGTGTTCAAATTTCAACCAATTACATGTCTTAGCCGTGTAATGTAGTTGTAAGTTATGGAGTTAGAACCTGATTTGTATTGGCAAAATGAAAATGAAGGGGAACTTTGTAACTTTTCAAATATCGGCCACTCAAATTATAAAACGAGCGGTGCAGAGTTTTGAATACTTAGTTTTACGAAGGAAATATATACTCCGCGAGTAGACTGTTAACCCAAAACTAACTGAAGCAGATTTCTACAGAATCTGTCAGTATCACAACCACAATCATTATCATCTTCACTCAGACATGTCCTTTACCTGCTACAGAGAACGCTGCTGGTTTTGAAAACTGCTCGGCCTATTTATTATTTGTGAACTTACATTTCCGGCACACGTACATGACCTGACGCTTTAAAACGTCTTTATTATGTATCGGAACATTAAAACAATTTTACATATATTTCTACACGCTTGAATAATTTGTTTGTTACTCTAAAATATTTTCCATGTTATGTCTCCGAAGATAACGTAGCACAGAATTTTTAGTAATTTGGTTATAGCTTCATTCTCTGACTCTATAACAATTTTCAGCTATAGAATTGCGTGTAGAATTTTGTGAAAAACCGTATCCTTCCAATACCTTTACAGAAAATAATCGGAAAGACTTTAAGTCAGGTCAGATTGGTGGCCACGAAATTTTTGTAACCTTAAACGTGATTTATTCTGCCTTTAATATCTAAAACTTATGAGAGTAAGATGACAACTTTTCGTTGGCTTTGATCTATTAGACAGTTGTTGGGACTCCCTGGACGAGGGATCGGCCCGTCGCAAGGCCTCTATCTTTACACAGGACAACACAACACAGAAAAACGCGGACAAACATCCGGGATTCGAACCCACGGTCCCAGTGACCACGCGGCCACTTTGACGACAACTTATTTGTATACATATTGTATAAACAGAAAATGTATTTACAAATCATGTCATATCTCGAACACTTAAACAGAACTATATGAAAGTAACTAATTAAGATCGATAAATGTAGTGGATTCTTAATAAACATTGAATCTATAAACACTAATCGCTGTGTACGAGGATTGTCAACCTAACAGACATACGGGGTAGCCAAGAGAGGTTTCGAGTAGCGCAAAGGATTTGTCCAAAACACTTTCTCTCACGATCGTAGAAATACCACGTAGGCTATGGTTTTATCCTCTCTCTCCTGAATCTCCTGCAATTCTCTGGGGTAAAACAAAAAGGCAGAAGTGTTCTGGGATAACAAGAGAAAGGTTTAGAACGTTCTTATCTGCAATTAATCCTTTGTCTTTCTTTGGTTCTACCGCCGAACAGAGCTGTAAGCACTCTGCTCTCTTGTGCGAGAAGAAAACATCTCAGATGACAAATGCTTTAAAAATTGAACTCCGAAAATTACTAAGACTGTGCAGATTGAAGGGACAGAGAGAACAAAAATATATTTTATTTTCATTGTTTGCTGTAAAACCATGTGGGTTTGTACGTAGAAACTAAGCGTTTCGGAGGCGAATACGACCTCCATCTTCAGCTCTGGGAATGAGACAAGTTTGTTTATCCAAAATATTGGTGTCTTCTATCTAAGACCTCACGGCGCTGCTGTCACAGAATTAACATTAGATCCACATTTCCTTCTTTCTTTTTATTTTATTGATGCTTCGAGATTTTACTCCTTGAAACACAGGAAGCAGACTGTGCCACTTTCTTACAAATGAAATTTATGTAAATTGAATTGAGTAGTTTAGTGTACGGTCACTTCGAAACGTCCGATTTCAGTGCCCTGATGCACCAGCGGGACTGTTGGACTGTGACCTTTTGTCTTCAGCACGTCACTAGACTGGCTTTGAGACCGTCCTAGAGTCTTTTTTAAATGATTGCCTAAGTCTTTCCTCGGCCGGAGCGTGAGGCACTGTCCACAGACCAGGAGAAAAACCCTGCTGGGGGAAGTCGTTTCTAGTCGGTGCGGGGGGAATGTTCCTTATCAGCTGGACTAGAGGGCTGCTATTGGTGGGAAGTGTGATACGTCAGAGTTTTACGCTACTACACAGACTGAAAACATCAAGCAGTTAAGAGTAGCGTGTAGTGGGTGCATCTCAAATGTGTTCTGTGGGTGTTGTGATAATATTCTAGATTAAATCGCTGTGCCGCTGTGAGGTAATCTTAAAGCTGTACCCATCAGAACACGTGAAAGCCTGTCGTCTGTTGTTCGTTCAGTGGTTGTGGAACGAATGTTTTTAGGATGGGTCGTCACTCACCGCGAAATCTTGCGCATGCGCGTATATCGAATTCCTAGCAGGGATTTTCTCGTATGATAGATGTTTTTCATTAGAATAGTAGTTGCTGATTAGCGTGCTGCAGTGAAGTACGTTGCCCCTGAGAAAATTCCCCCCACAACTTTCCCCTACATTCCCCTAACACGCCGGCCAGAGGCCACAATGAATAATACGGACTGTAGATCCCTTTGTACACTGAAGAAATTCCTTACAATTTCCTAGCAGGTTGCGTGAGGACAGGAAGGAATAGGGCAAGCGAAATGTTTTATTGGAAGATAGAAATACGCCATAAATATAAATGGATTAGTCGTTAGATTGTTTTATGATTTTGCATCAAACATTAAGGTAATAGAACCTTGATGGATGGATATTATATTGTTTGTGAGTTAAGAATGAGGTCACAGGGGTTTTGAGATAGATTACATGATATAGGCCTATATCAGGATAGTTAATTAATCTGAGGAACCTGACGAAATACATCAGAAAAATCTGCCCTATCGTAAAACAGTGATCTCACTAATGCTAATGGCACATACTTAAGATTCAATAAAATAAAAGAGGAAAATAAGAGATGCTGTGAGGGTGGCCTATGTTCTCATCGTCCGTCTGTGAGTGTCTCTCAGCCCCACGTAGTTCATCCTGTTAATTACGGTAATTCGTCTCCGGGTTCTCTGAAGGTTTACCATTTCTGCGGCCTGGCCTGATGCATATTTTCTCTCTGTATCCGATGAGAGTCAAAACGTGAAGGAGTTAAATTCGTACCGGGGGGGGGGGGGGGGGGGAAGTAGACTTTAATTGTGTGGTTCTTCATCTACTCTGCTGAAGTAATGTGGAATTATGAATCCAAAGCATAAACATAGCCGTGGTTTCACATCTTATTCAGATGGATGCCTGGACTGAAATTGTTATTTTTATCACCGCTCATACGTGAGCATTAATTAAATTTGTACATTTCGGTGGTAATACAATTTAAGCGAAACGTATATCCTGTTCTTCTGCAGTTTTAACTCCTAAAAATATGAGGTACGATTATGCAGTGTCTCTGAGAAGACGATCAGGATATCTCAGTGATACCCACTTCGTCACATGGAGACAGTACGCAAAATTAAAGTTTTCCCTCATTTTATCCGTCTCAAAAAACCACTACACTTAATATGACAACATTAAATAAAGAAACAAAACATTGAAACCTATCGTGTGAACCGTACGTCATGATCGAGAGGTATTCGGGAGGTCCCGGTTTCAAATCTTGTGTACGTAGACCGGCTATACTTACTGGGAGTTTTCGTGGTTTTTCTCAATCCTCCGCGCAAATTCGGGTATAGTACCTTAAATTAGGCTAAATCGCTTTCAACATTATTCACTAATCTTACTCTCATTCGACGCTACTTAGTCTGAGCTAATAAAAAAGTGTCTTTAAATAAAATATAAATAATTAAATCTACCGTGTGCAATCCCTGCTTCAGCGAACAACAACCAAAACACTCATTTTGAAAAGGTTATAGTCGCTCAGCGAGTCAACAAATTGTAAGAATTTTATATAACCTGAAGGTTCATTATTCTGCTCACAAGAGCTTAATTTTGAGTCTAATTAATCAAGTCCACACACAAAATCTATTTATTTAAGACCTGTTTGAATAATATCATTCCTTCTATGACCAGGTCCCTCAAGGTGTCTCTTCCCTTCAGGTTTTCTAATAAAAACTGAATTATGCATGCGTGCTACATGTTCCGTACACCTCATTCTCCATTAATTCGACAGATTGATAATATCTGGCGAACATTTGCTGTCCAAACTATGGAATCCCACATAACACTGATAGAGTATTTCGTGTAGGTGACATATTCCTGTTTTCCACTTCTACAAACATGAGTTCTGACATTTTATTTGTGTGTAGGCCCAGCTGACTCTCAAGTAATACGTCAAGTGTGAGATTTCTGACAAATCCATTCCTTACGATTTCATTTAGAAAGAAACTGTCGTGCGGATAAAACATCAATTCCCTGTTCTTTGCACACGAAACAATTTCGGTGAGACAACGATAACTTGTTTCAAGGTTTAACATGTGACATGTCACTCAATATGTGACAAATGTCGATCCATGCATTGCAAAATCTGCTACTACAAGCATTTCGCAACGCTACATTAAACAGCGCTGACATTTCCTCAAACTAGCAACGGAATGTACCTCAGTTGTACCAACTTTGCAACATGTGATGTTATGTAACCAGGGATTTACTAATGTAAATTAGTTTCTAGTTATATCTCAAAATTTCAATGAATTCAGTAAATTTTCCATGCACCAAATTTTCTGTCTTAAAGCTCCTATCATTTTAAAACGTTAAGATATCTTCAAGGTTGTTTGTCCAAAAACGGTGGTAATTCGCCGCGGGTCCAAGATGTGCCTTGCAGCCTCCTGGTTGTATACCCATGCCTACAATCTTCTGGGTTGAAGACAGAAGCTCAATGAGCCATGAATCCACAGCCTAAATATAAAAGTTACCACGTTGATGCAACGTCGATTTATAAATATTTAAGTAATGAATTGTTATTCCACTTGTTTGTAAGTTAATTGTTGTCTATGCAGTAGAAAGAGCACTTTAAGAGTATATTATAGTCGTTTTTGCCGTGATTAATGTATCCTGTGCTGTGCGAGACGATTCCAATCCATCAGCCTCATTTCTTTATCAAAAACTCTAATATTATCCTGGATTGTATAAATAGTCTCTTATTTGAAGTCTTCTCGGATAATATTTTGTATAATTTCTACGTGCCCCACAAATCTCATCCTTCGCGAGTTAATCACAAAAATAAATCTAAATTGCATAAATTATTTACCTACTATCATATGGTTTTCGCCATCTTCGTGTTATCTTCTCTTTCAGGCGAAAATATTCCACTCTGTGCCAAGCGCCCCTAATCTGCGATCGTCAAAGTCTACGTTTCCAATCTAACAAGATTAAATTAAATTATACTTTTAAAGCCGCTGTCTTCTGTAGCTTAAAACGTCTAGCGCCGTGGAGGATTCGCGAACCTACAAGAACGTTTCTCCCTTTCATTTGTTTTTGTGTTAAAAAGAAATTTACCCACTGGTCAAAATACCGTTCCGATCACTTCACATGTGCAGTGAACATTTGTGTGGCTAGAGCGAGAGATACGGACTTTGGACTCAGGTGCATTTCGACTTCCCTCGACTTTTCTTTGATTAGGATCGTACAATTTTGTAGCTTGTGGCAAAGCAGGAACATTACGTGTGTTGCTGGTAGCCGATGTTTCAGAGGGAACTTTGTAGCTAATTGGGAATCCAATCAAGTGGTCGCACACCAGCACAGGGGATGGGGTGGGTTGGGGTGGTTCAGTATACCATCGTCTTCGTCCCACATCCTTGTTTTCTAGTCTTACAGAGCATCGCAGACAGAAGGAAAAAAGAAACAACTTAATGGTATCTAAGACATTCTCATAGTATGAGAATAACAACGTTTTCAGACACAGACTCTGCTAATGCACGTTTCTGGGCGTTCTGGGTTCAAACCTCTCCGCAGGAAAAACGTACTGAGGCGTTTAACAAGGTGCATTATTTCAATTTCATTTTCTGCTCCAAACTAATCCCCCAGTTCACGCGTTTAAATTTTTCTGTGGTACCCAATATAGGCATGAATCGATGTAGCTAAGTCAGTATAGTGATTGGCTACGGGCTGGACGACCGGGGTTCGATCCCTGACGGGGGCAGAGGATTTTTCCTCTAGCCTCTGCGTCCAGACCGGCTCTGGGGTCCACCCAGCCTCCTCTACAATGGGTACCGGGGTCCTTTACCTGGGGATAAAGCACGGCCGGGGCGTGATGCTGACCACTTACCTCCATCTAGTGCCGACGTTAAGAATGAGTAGGAGCTATAGTTCTCTCCCCCCAAGCGCCTATATGGCGTATAGTGGGACAGCTTTATTTTTTAACCATTAGAGGCTATATCATTGTTCAGATACTCCACATGCAGTTCAGTTCTTTTGTTTTTTTGACAGACACCTCCGTCGTAGAGCTCAGTAACTTCATAAATATGATTGTGTGAACCGTGATGAGTAGTTGAAATGACAGACTTGTTCAGTATAAATTCATTCCTTTAGTCGAACCAAATCTTTTGTTCCATAGAAATTGGGCTTGTTGCTTGAAGTCATAAAAATGAAATCTATAACAAAGTTACTTTGAAGTAGGGATACAGTTCAGTTATTTTATTTATTTAGTGTTCTGTCTGACGACAGGTCCATATGAACAGGATCCTTCGATCCTTTTCTCGGACTGGGACCTGTTCATATACGTTCTTGGCAGATGATCCAGAAGTGGTTTGCCATTGCCTTCTTCTGTGTGTGAATGGAGTAATTGTTGGGATGCCACGGAGGAAAACTCCGTGTTGCCTAGACCACGGCCTTGCCCAACACAAGTTATAAATTCATGAAAATAAAGAATGACATACAGATGGAGACGGAAGTGACAAATGGCATAGCCATTTAAAATTATCGATGATAACATGTACAATCCCCGCCACTGAAATTTCCTGGATGGCCACAATAGTTTGTGTTAGCTGAGACACTACAGACTTTGATTACAGAGGCACTGGCACGAGTCTCGGTTTTTTACTGAAATTTCTCGAGGTTTCCATTGATCTCTACAAGAGAATTCAGTGATACGACTGCCTTCTTCCAAACTCTTGTCCACTGACTACTCGTAACCTTATTTCCATTTAATTTTATCCTATTGCTCAAGGGATATGCTTCACGACTAAGAAGCCAAAATGATTTTTTTAGCAGGTTTAGGTTTAGTTCAGTTCCCAATCACACCCCCCCCCCCCCCCAACGAAGAATCATAAACGGATTCAAAAACTAGTTAGGTTTTGATCAGATTAGATCATATTATTTTGGCAAGAGCACAGGCTTATATGATTACCGCATCGTCCAGCCAGCCCCGGGTCCCCCGAAGTGCATCGGAATTAGAGCGACGCCTGGGGCTCTTACGGGTCGGAGGAACACTTTCACCATCACGCGTGGTGTTTCTCTGGAACTTTGGTATTTACCTACAAGTCCATATGACGATACTACGCAGAATATCAAGATATAAATATTTACTGCAATCAGAACCTCAGAATACTTATATCGATTTTTATTGTCGAGAAATAATTAAAATTCTATATAATATTCGAAAGATACTCGTATTTATGGTCCTATGAAGTGTGGGATTTTTCACGGCGGTGAAAATTACTTCTGACGTTTCGGAGGAGGCTATAACCTGTGGCACTTGAAGAACGGCTTGTTCTCAGTATCCCAGTATCACCTAACCCTCGTAAGGCCTTGTCCTTGGCAACCGCCGCGCTTTTCAAGAGCGCGTCACTCTGGTTAGGTTAGGTTTTGTTGTTTATACATGACTATGTCCGTAAGCCTGGTGATATTTTAAAGATTCTAAGCTGTTCATTTTAGGTTCCTATGTAGGAGAGTTTAGAATATATGAAGGAAAACGGCCAAGACACGTGTCAGATAAAACTATAAACGTTTAATGAATACTTCTGCATAAAAAAAACCGCTCCTCGAGGACAAGTTTGTAGTAAGATACCAAAAAGTAGTATAAGAGAAATGTTGGAAAAGTTTTATACAGCTCGTGTGCTTATAAGTTATAGAGTCTGTACAGTAAAAAGAGAAATGTATTCTCTCTATTGTGTCTTTAGCTCATAAATTTTAAGCATTTTCCTTCTGTCCTCTTTCTTGAAGACTGAGAGAAAGATGAAAACTTCTTCTCTTCACTGTGGATACCAAGCCAGTGAAAACCATAGACTACTGAAGAAACCTTAAAAAACAAGCGAAATTTCACAGAAGTGCCTGCTTTACTTGTGACTGTAGTCAAGGACGTCAGACTTTGCCCAAGTTCCCAAAACTTCTATTCACGGATCCCGTTGCCCCAACACCGTCTGTCCCTGGATCCTTATAATGGGCTTCGCCCTCCCTCCGTTGCTCGAAACCCCAAAGCGATCGAACTAAAACCATTAATTGCATTCCGGTCATATAAGCACTGCGAAGTAATTGAGTTCAATCCGTATGGGTCGTGCAGTTTTATGTTGGCATGTGCGATTCTGTCCTCATTCTATGATGTCACTTACCTTCCATTATCCTTATGAATTTTTCTGCTAAAGAAAGTAAGTCGTGGTTAGGTTAAAAATAGTCACAATGAAGAAGGTACGCCAAACGTGCGCTGGAAAGTGAACGCAATCCTGCAAATGATCGAATTTCCAAACGATTATTTTTACTAGAATGACGTATAGAACTGTGTATTTGGCAGGAATTTGGTTTATACACAGTCGATAATTATATTTAGGGCCAACTTTCTTGAAAGAATTTAATTAATTAATTATTCTTGTCCGTCTATTCACAATTTAAAATTTAAAATTAAGATTAAGATAATTAAAATATCATGTGATGTTTCTTATCGAAACATTCGATTTATAGTTAGAACATCTTTTTCTTACTTTCTTTTGACATGTTTCGGTTCTTAAATGAACCTTCTTCAGGTGTATAAAAATTAAAATTATATAAACTTAAAACTTAATCGATTAAAAATTAAAATTATATAAACTTAAAACTTAATCGATTAAGTTTTAAGTTTATATAATTTTAATTTTTATACACCTGAAGATGGTTCATTTAAGAACCGAAACATGTCAAAAAAAGTAATAAAAAGATGTTCTAACTGTAAATCGAATGTTTAGATAAGGAACATCACATGATATTTTAATTATCTTAATCTTAATTCTAAATTATAAATTGTGAATAGACGGACAAGAATAATTAATTAAATATATATCTTCACAATATGACGCAACTATACCAACTTATGAATTTAATTAAGTAAAATACCATCCACACTGCTTAAGGAATTAGGTATATATATTTTTTCCCAGCCTTGTACGTACACTGCAATGTCTGTTATTGTCTGAGAGGTGGTGATATCACGACCTCCATCGGAGATAATTAAAGAAGGAAAACAGTAAGCTGTTTGAGGTTTCTCACATTAATTAAAAAACATCCAATACCGAAGCTTAATCCAGTAATGTTATACATTAGGCTCATTGTTTTTAAAGTTAATTCGAAGATGATAATGTTGCGTCATATTGTGTTGAATATATACTTGCTCAATTTTATCAGTCTAATCACAATAAAAATATTACTATTAAATGTTAAAATATTAAAATATTATTACAATTAACATTTAAATATTTAAAATATATTAAAATGATGCTCTCATCGAAATGTTCGATTTACATTAGAGCAAGTTAATTCGAAGCAAGAATTATTCCAAAAACAATTAGCTTAGGTGCCATGAATGACACTGGTGTCTTTCTGCAATGCTCCACAGTGAAGTTTGACAGAGTTAAGTGGGTACCCGCACATAGTACATAGTACATAGTAAACCATCTATTTACAGACCTCAATAAAGCCTATGATTTGGTTGTATTTATGTATTTATCGAATTAGATTATGATATTGAATAATGAATTTTAAAGGATGTGGAAGGAAGCGGTCGTGTTCTAATTTAAGTTACTAACCCAGTATTTGCTTGGAGGTAATGAGAGAAACTACGAAAATCCGAGTCAGAATTGCCGGTCTTTAGGCCGAGGTTTGAACCCAGGACCTCCCTAATACGAAAGAAGATTTTCAACCACGGTAATGGCTCTTCGTTGCTACACGAAAACGGGGAATTATTTGATAAGTTTCTCGAGAAATACTCTGTTCATTTTAATTATTTAGTTAAAATTCTTAGGCGCGTATTCCAATTGAGGCCTCGGAAACATACAGAAACACAGATTAACTCCTACCTTAAAGGGTAAATATCGGACAGGAAATTTATATGACTGACCGGACTGGTAATATTAAGCTAAACAGCACAAGGTCTCCCCAACTTGAACAATTTAAAAGTCCATATAATTGTGATTATTCCCAATGTTCTCCAGTCAGTTCATTTCCTCTGAAAATTGAAATTTTTTCCAGGAAATAAATCAGCGTTTTTCCCTACGTAGCATCTCTAGCGAAGTTGGTAAATGATACACGTAAGACTAATGTATTTAGGGAAATATACTGGAAGTTAAGAACAGAGATATGGCGAATATGTTCGAAGTGTGTGCCACCAAATTTTAAAATTCTCTAGCTGCTACCGTTGAGTCCAGAACTGCGACATATACGTATATATTTTACAATACGATGACAACTGAACGTGGAACTGCGTCCTCGAGCAGCAGTTGTGGGCATTAACTCCGTCCGTAGCTGATAGATGGCAGTGCTGTATTCCTTGATAACTACCACTGCGAAAGCTTGAACTTCTGAAGTCTGGCTCCCTTTCGAAAAAGAAGTTACCATTACGTAGAAGTTGAAAGGGCAGTGGGCGGGGCAGATAACCTGTCTCTGGCATTGTCTAGCCCATCGGACATTGCGAGGCGGACTTCGAAAAAAAAAAATAATGCAATAGGCATACCTCGTCGATAAATCGATAGCAGTGTAAAGTCCATATATAATATTTTGTTTAGCACATCTCTTGAAACACTGTCTACTTCTTTGCCATAGAAAACAGAATGTAAACCAATTACTGTTATTACCACGATGTTAAGATATTTTATATATATTATTCTACAACAGGTTTTATAATAATTATCTTAAGGTAAAATTTTAAGATTTTATTGGCTTAAAATAAATGTGCACAGTACATACAGGAGGAAACTTTGAAATATATTAAAAATACATATAATTATATATATATATAATCCTTTATAATCATAGAAAGACTCATACCTTTTATGGGGGCGGGTTCAAACTAAAAACTTAGAACAAAATATATGATAACACATGACACACCTGTGGTATATCACTGGTACTCGAAAAAGCAATTAGCAAGGGATGTCTGATCTTGTTTGAGACTTGTTAAATAACAACACCGGAAATTATAATACTTATCACTATACGTAGAGATCCCACGTGCGTTTTTTTTGGTAAATTTTTACTTCTAAATGCGCGTAGCACTTGAAAACATATTTATCTCAATCGTAAAACTTTTGAAATAAGCCCTCTACTTTATCGATCCTACTCCATCCACCCTCATCTTACGAAACCAAACATAACCTAACCTAACATAATATGACACAAATTAACAGAGGGGTTCTTCGACAACCATGGACTACGTTCCATAAGGCAGCATCACCACAACCGTTAGGTTCCACTCCCCATTCATCGTGGCGTCCGACATTGGGGGTCTTCGCTCAGTGATAGATCTACACCAGGGCGATCCGTAGGTCCACTATTCCCGAACCGCTGTCACATCCTAAGAACCATATAAGTTTATTTATTAGTATCTACAGGTCACAATAGAGAACTGAAGCTTTGGAGAACTTCATAGACAACAAATTTAAAACAAAAATCAGAAATGGATTGGTTGACAGCACTGTTCTATCTGACATGGAATGAATTACTCTAGTTTTCCCATCCTTATAATTTGTGCAAGACATTTGGTATAAATCCCTTTTCTTTTCTTTTTAAAAAAAACCAAAGGTATTTTGAAACGAAATTAAGGGAAAATAATATTGCGGATTACGGAGTAAAATCGCGTGTCCGGTCAGCGGCCTTGAAGATCCCCAGATAGTTCAAAGACAGCGCGATTTTGCAACGAATTACTAGAAACGCCTCGAGTAGCGTAGATTATTCTGAAAATGACCGGAAAATCCCAAGTACAATTTCTTGCCAAAAGAACGCATCGACAGTTTATTTTCAAGTGAAAGGTGTCTCGTGGTTCGTGAAGTTCTCTGCACGGATGCCGACTGAGTGGCACAAGACTGGAGGGAATTAATTACCGCGTGGAAGAAAGTTTCCCTCGCTAGATTGTCAGCAATGTGATTTCAGTACAGTCAGGCATTAGTCCATGAAATTGTCATTTTTACTGTTAGCAGTTTGAAATAAATCTATATTGTGTTAAGAACCAATGGTGTAATCACTGATTACGTCACAATTATTTTTCTTACACAGTACAGTGTTTGTGGTATAATTTATTTAACAACAAAGATTTCTTTCTATAACAAATTAACTTGAAGTTTAATGAGGTACGCCTTTCCTCGGAGTTAGCCTAACATAATCCGCTTATCACATTAGTAGCAGGGTTCAAATTCTACTGTCCCCAAGAGCTGGCACTGTGGAAGGGTTTAAACCAGGGGTGGCCAACCCGCGGCCCGCGGGCCGCATGTGGCCCGCCTTGAACATTTTTCCGGCCCGCGAGATTCATCACACTTTTACAAAATATATTTATTTTATAATGGCCAAAGTAGTGAAAACCAATGTATTAAAATTTTTAGTGCTATATATTTCTTTACAATGTACGCTTAGTATCATTATTATTATATTATCTATGTTTACATGTAAGAATAATAGTAAACACAATAATAATAACTCATTATGTTTCAATTTTTCACTCCAAAAAAATGTCTATAGTGTATCTAAATCTAATATGGGGATATATAATTTTATATGTGGCCCGCGGAGTTATGATGCATTTCCAAAGTGGCCCGAAAGATCATTTGGGTTGGCCACCCCTGGTTTAAACACACAAATAATTCGTGGAAGTTTTGATGGACGCCCCTGGTATGTTCTGCCCTTCGGTTTGTATTGACAGAGCTATTTGTTTTAACAATTCCTGCTGATAGTTGGTATCTGCTACTCCCATTTTCTCTCTAAAATCTCCATTAAATTTACGGTACTCCGTTCTGTATCTTACCACCTCTCCGAGAGATCGCATCTTCTCTAACGTGGAGCTATAGGATCCATAGAAATGGAGCTACTGTATAGATTTTAGTGAGGTTTCCTTTCTCAATTTCCCCAGTAGTGTGCCTACTTATAGTTGCAAAGTACTGCTGAACTACTGTTCCACTCTTGTTCAAAACAAAGAGACAAGAAAATATTTCAGAACATTCTTCTGTTTCACATGGAGACGGTAGGCATAAGTCTCTGACAGGTGGCCCTAGGGACAGCCGCCGGCAACTTTAGGTACTAACATGTTCCCTTTCTCTTACGTTACACGTCTTAGAAAGTTATACCACATCCCCCCAGAGCTTCCCGATCTTACAAACGAGGTTCAGTAAATCGAGTTATGGCGACGACACTAAAAGGTACAGTCATGAATCAGTAAAGAAAGTGTAATCAATACACCTAAGATGAAACAGCTGTGACACAAAATCATCTTTGGATCTGTGTTGTGAGGCGGCGAGTGTGAAGGGGATGCAGAAAGTACCTCTGAAACGTCGGCAAGCCTCTATCAGACTACGGCCCTACATCTCGTAAGAAATTCATATCCCTATGATGCATTGACGTAAGACGAAGCTGAGGTTCCGAAATAGGTCAATTTGTTGAACTTTTCTTTCATAATGTGAGCTTAAAAATGAAAAAAAATGTCAAATTTTATTATTATTAAGCATTCTAAGATGATTGATTACTAATATTATTCCGTTCGTGGTATTGGTTTTCATCTTGTTCATATAGACCTATATTTATTTTAAGGGAACTTCTTTTAAAGATAATCCCTAAACAAATTAATATAAGGTGCATAAAGTAGTAAATTGTATCAGATTATTTCAATTACCTCCATAACGCATATTTATTTAAATTAAGAAACACAACCCAAATATTTTTAATTCTTATACGCATACGATATATATTAAATTTTAATTCTTATAAGACAAAATGTTGTGGGTCTTCCGGAGTGTGATATTCTGTTCTTAACAACGCGCCAAGATAACTCCCGTCTATTTTCGATCACAGGTTAGCAAACAAATTCTGTGCCAACTAGTACTCTAAGCCGTCATGGTCTCTCATAATAGCATGTAAAATGTCTCAAGTGAATTTGGTTTATGTGTGGTTGTACATGTGCAAAATGTGAATAATCCGATCACAAATCTTTTAATAGCAACAACATGGCACGTAGTAATTTTGTAGGTGATTTGACAAGGCATCGTGGCCTTCCTTTTAGGTGAAAACTCATAAACGTGTCCTCAATATAGTCACACTTTTGGTCTTGGTCATTAGGTTGTGCGTTAAGAAGTTTTAGGAACTATTTTACGTCTGAATAAAGGGGAAATGTTACCACTGCAGGTGTAGAACTTGAGCGGCTAAGAGTCCCTGATGGGCTAATCCACAACCTTCTTTAACCTTTGGGCTCTAAAAAACAAACAAAGAACACTCAGTTTGTACTGGGCACGTCTAAAAATAGGACTATAGAATGAATGATTATATGCTCATTTACGATTCCTCCGCGGTTGTGTCAGAACGTAAAATAGTAGTGCCAGAATCCTATGAACCAGTGGTATTCAACCTGGGGTACCCGAAGACATCTTAGGGGGTACGTGAAATTTAAAGAAAAATATTATTTTATGATAAACACTGAATAATCAGTAATGTAATTTATTTAATTTATTTTAGGTGTAGATTATATACTATGTATAACTTGAATTATACACCAACAACTTTGGGGGTACAAAGTTGAAGAGAAATTATATCTGGGGGTACGCGAAGACATCTTAGGGGGTACGTGAAATTTAAAAAAAAAATGTTATTTTATGATAAACACTGAATAATCAGTAATGTAATTTATGTAATTTATTTTATATGTAGATTATATACTATGTATAACTTGAATTATACACCAACAACTTTGAGGGTACAAAGTTGAAGAGAAATTATATCTGGGGGTACGTGAAATTTAAAAAAAATATTATTTTATGATAAACACTGAATAATCAGTAATGTAATTTATTTAATTTATTTTAGATGTAGATTATATACTATGTATAACTATTATGTAATTTATTTTATATGTAGATTATATACTATGTATAACTATTATGTAATTTATTTTATATGTAGATTATATACTATGTATAACTTGAATTATACACCAACAACTTTGGGGGTACAAAGTTGAAGAGAAATTATATCTGGGGGTACGCGAAGACATCTTAGGGGGTACGTGAAATTTAAAAAAAAATGTTATTTTATGATAAACACTGAATAATCAGTAATGTAATTTATGTAATTTATTTTATATGTAGATTATATACTATGTATAACTTGAATTATACACCAACAACTTTGAGGGTACAAAGTTGAAGAGAAATTATATCTGGGGGTACGTGAAATTTAAAAAAAATATTATTTTATGATAAACACTGAATAATCAGTAATGTAATTTATTTAATTTATTTTAGATGTAGATTATATACTATGTATAACTATTATGTAATTTATTTTATATGTAGATTATATACTATGTATAACTTGAATTATACACCAACAACTTTGGGGGTACAAAGTTGAAGAGAAATTATATCTGGGGGTACGCGAACAAAAAAGGTTGAATACCACTGCTATAAAACAGTCACATATTAGACCTAAGTGCCACAGTTTGCGGACTTCTGTCATGGCGATAAACCAGCGTCACAGCTTATATGACTAAAAGTTTGCCATAATAATGTTGGATTTATGTGCTGGAAGTATTAAAACAAAGAGTGTAGATAATACACAATTGGAGCTCATTGATGCCAGTTAAAAAAGAAGGGGGGGAAATCCAGTGCAGCTGAGATAATGAACTCCATCGTACCCGAGCCATTAATACCAAACAAAGGGATAAAACCATTGGTTACGCTCTAAAATCACAACAGAAAAGTTCAATGATGCGGGATTATATGCCTAGATCATCCTGTCCCCTGTGTTTATAAAAAGGTAGTGTCGTAGCTTGTTGTGATTTATGCGAGTCATTAATTGGAACGGTAATTAATTATGACAGACATCATCACTTTACCAATGGCAGGCCGCCATTTTCACTGTGCGTGTGTGTTCTTTTTTTAAACTCTTAAGCAAATCATTATCACCCCTTCACTCCCACATCCCAAAGCAGTCTTTTGACAGTATCACATTTACATAAAACTGTTTAAATTTTCCATGAATAATACTGGGAGGTAACTTTTGGTAAAACAGTTCCTAGATTCTAATTCACGACGATTAAGAAGTGATATTTGACGTGTGACAATTAAAATAGAACTGAATGTATATTATACCGTGGAGAAGCGATCCTGGATGTCTGAAGGAGAGATGAAGTCCAGACTCCACAGTTCGTAATGCTGATATTAAAGAACTGAAATGCGAGGCTGTGGACTAGATTGAGATGACCCAGGACATTGTCCAATACCGCGATTGTTTAAAAAGTTTTCCCTAAAAGAAATCTGAGGACTTTCTAGGCAGATTAATTGATTTTGACTATTTTAAGAGGACGTTTTACGTACCATGAAGTCAGCTGTACTCATGAACTCGACAGCTGTTTCATCAGGTACAAAGGTGTTTGTCAGCTTTCGTCTGTCTATTTTAAATCTTGATTACAATGTGTTTTTGAGTTACATGGGGAGGAAGCTTGCCTGTCTTTACTGTTATTAATAAAAGCATGTCTCTTCTATGTAATAATATTTATACATTGTGTAGCTGGAAGAAATTCAAGTACGAACAAGCGTTAATTAACTGCCTTGTTGAAGACTTGCTATTATCATACACAAAGAAAAATATTTCAAGGAGGAAAGAGCCCTGCTGTGATTGATATGTCATATTCAACTTTTATCCTCTCCTTGTTCCTCCTTGATGCAAGAACGGCTTAAAGACAAACAAACCACGAAAATCCAAAGGTGTTTTGATTAAGGCGTTTAGAATAAAATGTATAATCTACTACAATATATTGAAACAGAATAGGATGAATGTATTATAATAGAATGTAATGGGGTATAATTAATTAAAAATAATAACAAATTAGAAGATAATACGGTACAGACATAACAGATCCACAACAAGAGGACTTCGAACCTCAAGGTGAAAATAAAAATTGGATTAAAAATATATTTAATGTCGATATTTAAAATTTAATGGGACTAACAGGAATAAAAGGAAACGGTTTGATTGAAATCAATATGGATACTACGTTAAAACTTTAATTAAAGGAAAATTCTCTGGCGAATTTCTGGCTGCCCAAGGTCCTTTATGTTGTACCAATTCCTTGACTAATATGCAGATTCCTTACGGCTAGGAGTTATTATCCACTGCAAAATCCCAAGCTCGAGGACTGCCTCTTGTCGACCGTCCGCGAATGCATATTCAATATTTGCACAAATATTCTATGAGCCTATGTCTTACATTTATTTATTTCTACAGTCGATACATGTAATAAACTAATTTTTTTTTTGAGTGGTTTCACTTTTAATTTTTTGCCTAAATTATGTTCTAACTATGTAGGTTAAGTTCATGAAGATTTTTATAATATTGTGAGTTTTTGTGCTTGGTTATAAAAACTTAAAATCCGCTGAGTTATAAGAAAAACCAGCATTGTCTTATTCTGCATTCCTGTCATAGCCAAATAACACTGATTGACACACAGCCAAGTATTTGATTAATTATCATTGTAATGGGTTTATAGCACAACTGAATTAGTGCGATCCGGAACGTCTATTGAACACCCCACGAAGCAGGTCTTCTCGAGACACGGTTCCAGAAATCCGGGACGAGCCAAGAAGAATTTCCATGCCCAAAAAGCCATTTATCAAAAGACGTCGAGGTCCCGAAATAGAGACCCCCGTTTGCCGCGTTTAGTACATCGCAGTAAATAAGATGGATGAAAGCTCATTTAGGAAGTGAGGAGTTTAGAAAAGTGAGGGGAAGGAAGGGGTAGGAGACTATATATTATTTTTGTTATTCTAACATCCCGCGACATTAGAAGGAAGTTCACAAAAACCCTTCTACACTTTGCTGTCCTGAACTAAAGGCTACTCAGACCAACGGCAATCACACGAAACATATGTAAATACTGGAGTCTTCACGTAGGTTATGCTTGTGACATCCATTAGCAGACAGAGGTCGTGCATGTCTGAGACGTTTAATCTAAAATCCATTACGCTGTGTGCAGTCAGGATTCCGGACGGCAAGGCTTCGTTTCTGACATTCATCACAAAATATTAATATTGCGGCTAAGAAATCAAAGAGGGTGAGAATGGCTGGGGGCGAAGCACGCACGACAGAGGTGATAATTTTTTTTTTTAAGTGTTCTGTCTGACGACAGGTCCATATGAACAGGATCCTTCCATCCTTTTCTCGGACTGGGACCTGTTCATATACGTTCTTGGCAGATGATCCAGAAGTGGTTTGCCATTGCCTTCTTCTGTGTGTGAATGGAGTAATTGTTGGGATACCACGGAGGAAAACTCCGTGTTGCCTAGACCACGGCCTTGCCCAACACAAGTTATAAATTCGGGCACCGCCGGGAATCGAACCCGAGACCCCAGGATTACAAGGCCAGCGTTCTAACCGCTAGACCACCGTGGCTAATTTAGGTGATAAATACAGAAATATTTGTCCGGGAAAACGTTGGAGGGAGAGTCAGTTATGGGCGAAAGGAAAATAATAGTGGAGGTCTTGGAGAAAAACGGTGTGAGAATGTGGATTGGATTCATGTAGCTCAGAACAGGGAGCAGTGGCGGACTCTTGTGAACATGGAAATTAACTATCGGGTTCCATAAAAGGACCGAATTTCTTGCCTACCTAAGCAACAGTTAGAGCCATAAGAAAGACTCTGCTCCATGAAGTTACTAATTTAGATAATTTAATTATGTATCTTCATCAGCATAACAGCTAATGGTTTATAATTCTTACAGTCTGACGGCAAATAGACAACTACAATAGGTTAAACCATGGAGATGATGATGATGAACAATTTAAATTCAAACTTCTTAATTAATTAATTACTTTGTATTAGACATAACTGGAAAACATTTTAAGAAATAGTTTTGTTTTGATGTGCATTTCTACTGATAAAAACTACCTTTACCATAATGCCAGCCAAATGCTGGGCCACAGCTGAAATTTATTATCAATTCAATTCAATTCAATTCAAGGTACGATAATAATTTATCATAGCTATTGCACACCTTATACAACAATTACAGATATGTATGGACCAATGGTGGAGAGATGATTAGGAGGGACAAGCCAAGGAACTATTTCATTACCACTTTTTCCACCACAAATATCCCTGATGACGCGTAGATATGTATTTATAGGTCTATTATGCATAAAGTAAATTATGACAAGCTCTATCTAACCACCCTTAATTATGTAAAATTTCTCTGCCAGTAGAATGTTTCAGAACTCACACGACAAAAATAATAACTATGCAATCGGTCGTAAAAAGAAACTCGGAGAATTAAGCTGTATAATGTTGAAATCACAGTTGGCAAGTTTTGCCATATGTCAGCGTCGTCTTAGCTGGCAGAATTGACATTGAAATTTCGTCGCAATGTTTGAAATTATCATTCAAGAACTCAGAAGCAGACATATATTTAGTAATAAATTAATTAGATGAATGACTGAATATGATATCTTACCATATCTTACCTAACAATGTGAAGACTAAACTAATTTTAATTTTTTGTATTGTATGGGTGTGAAACTTGGTCTGTCTGGGGTGGCTTCCAGAGCAGTCTGGACGCTGTGACAGTGAGAACAATTTCCACTACTCCACATTTCAATCATGTTAATGTGCCTGATCCTAAAATAGAGTAAAGCTGTCCCACTATACGCCATGTAGGCGCTTGGGGGGAGAGGAGGTATAGCTCCTACTCATTCTTGACCTCGGCACTAGATGGGGTAAGTGGTCAGCATCACGCCCCGGCCGTGCTTTACCCCAGGGAAAGAATCCCGGTACCCATTGGATACGAGGCTGGGCGGGGCCCAGAGCCGGTCTGGACGCAGAGGCTGGAGGAAAAATTCCTTGCCCCCGTCGAGATAACCCGGTTCAATGCGATTGATACTGCAATTTGTAAATTTTAATTGAATTTGTAAACTTGCAAATATGCTAAAATATAAAACATTTCTTCTGTCTGTTTGTACAAACCATAACGATGTATTCTACCTGTGTTTGTTGTCTAACAGCATCACATAACACCGTTATTGTTTTCGTACACCAACTATGAAGTAAATTATTAACATTCATAAATCTGCAACTGTAATTGTTTACTGGGCAGTTTTCTGCACAGTGGAGGCTGAGATGTGAGATGAAAATATGACGTAAGAACAGTGATGATGGCCTACGGACCCAAAAGTATATTATAAACAGAAATCAATTAATGAAAGAGTGTTGATGAAAGTAAATCATAGTGAATATTCTGAGAGATCACCATAAAAATTTATGAAAATAAAATAATTTATAAGGTTGTGTCGTCTTAGGATATGCAGAGGAGTGGTTCTAAAGTAAATTCAGAAATGTCTGATGTGAAAGAAAGTTCAATAGCTGCTATGTGGCAGTCGCCATGATGTCTTGGTGAAATTCGCAATAAATACCAGTTAAGTTACCGTATCTTTACACAACCCGAATAAAAATAATTCTTCGCATTTTAAATGACCCATATTTATTACATTTTGCAGTTTATGCTTATTGTAAATGAATTTTTTAAGTGGATTGTCAGACATTAGGCTTAAATGTTGTAAAGTTCTGCACCTCGATATCATAATTTTGTCCGTGTTACATCAAACGAGAATTTCTTAAATTCCAACAGCAACCACGTACTACAGAACAAAATGTAACCAGAAACAGGTCCACCCTTGTGTAATAGGTTCCCCCAACAGCCTGCATGACACCGGAGAAAATATCAAGAGTAACAAATTTTTCCCTTAAAACATTAATAAGAAATATAAATTTATTCTGAGTAAAATATCTTTATAATTATAATTACATATATCATTAAAAACTTATAACATGTAGCAGTAAATTAATTATTGTTTTGATAAAGACGACTTTCAAGAGAATACAACACAATGAGTCAGATATAGAAAATTTGAAAAGAAGGAAGGAGAACATACACGTATTACCAGAACTTCTATAATGAACTGTGTACCTATTACAACCTAGAAGAGTGCAGTGTTTGCATTGGAAAACATAGAAAATCCTGGGCAAATTCCTCTCATAAGTGAAATTTATCCTATGTAATATTTGAAATTTTTCAAAGCAGTGAGTCCGAAGATGGCTGTCTTCTGGGTTGTTGTGCCATGTATAGTCTCGTAGAAGTTTACTGATATTTAAGAAGGTCCTTGCTGCCTCCATCATCATGACCCTCTGAAACGTCTGTAAACTTCTACCAGACTACATGGCACAACAAACCAGAAGACAGCCATCTTTTGTAATTCGTAATGTAAAAAATACATGTACCATGTTTTGTTTTATAAGAGTCGGATTGACTGGCTGCATTTTGTGCTCACATTTTGTTTTCTGTTCATCAGTTTGACCAACCATCTCTTTGTTGTCTTCCACCAGTGTGAATATGGGGCAGTACGGGGCCTTATAGCGTTTCTGTTACTTGGCACAGTGGTAGAAGAAACTGCAGACTCTGCAAATAACATATTCACATTATATGTTCTCTGTTCATCTAATGGATACATGAATTCTTAAATTAACTTAGAAGAATTTATTTTTCTGGCAATAATTATTTTGAAATTCTTTCAAAACTGAATCTACTACGAGCCTTATAGCTAAGGACATAAGAATTTTAAGCAACTTTCCTCGTGATTCTACCCTTATCAGTTCCAATGTTTCTGCTATGCAGTTTTTAAATGTAAGAAATAAGTATGCGTGACGGAAGTTAATACCTGAAGCACTTTTGGCTATTTGCATGGAAAACAGAGTCGTGTAGTCCAACAACAATTTTTTAAAAAGAATACGTCAAATCTCACATTGAGAACGTTTGCTGTGGGCAAACTATCTTAGTTTGAGAATTTTTATGTGCAAATGATACTGCATTCTTCACTATTCATTTGAATACAAATGATGTTTGTATCAAATCATACGCTAGTTCTACATAGCTTGAGCCTAATTAAAATTAAACAAGAATTTTTGCATGCAGATAAAGCAATTTGGTAAGAAAATAAAATATCGTAATTTGCACAGCCGATACCAAGAGACACACAGCTACCACAGAATGCCAAACCGATAGAGTAAACCTCCATAGTGAGCATCTTTCTGAGGAAGACAGAATGTTTGTGGCTACAAGTATTTAAATTGGATATGTATATTTTTTATGTAAGTTTTCCTTGCATAATATCATTGGCTGCTTTGTATATGCATTGTAAGGGTATACATATACATAATATTAAAATTTTAACTTATGTTTAATTGCTTGTTAAATCTCCTTGGCACATAACGTATTTGAAATTAAGAGCAAAATAATTGACTTCAGGCTATAGGTACTGAGCACTAAATCTTAACTCAAAAGTGCTAGATTACGATTAATTTTTCTCTAGCTTCCAACAGAATTACCATACATAGAATTATATTTCAGAATACATGAAAGGAACAAAGAAAAATATGTCAAATGTACAGAATATATTTGTACTTTTTGGGGTGAATATAGCAAATTTCTATGCTTTCCTTAATTATAAATGCAAGAATTTAAAAAAAAATCCGGTATAAAATAAATTCCCTAAACATCTACACTAAAAGAATTTTCAACTCGTAATCAACATCTACCCTCTACCCGAACAGTTGTAGATAATTACTCGAACGAGGCTACCAAATATCATGGTCAATTAACCTTCAATATTTCTTAATATCTGGGAGATTCTATTATGATTTTCTGTCTGGAGACCGGCTATCCTCATTGAGGTGTTCTTGACTTCCCTCAATTTGCAGAAGAAAGCCTTAGTAGCCTGCAACAAGAGATGATACGAAATTGAACACTTACCTTCCGTGGTATAATATTTCACACGTCCACCAGCAAAGCTCCTATTAATATGCATATTTTCACAGGTTTCCTCAACGCGCAATTGTGCCCTTTGTACACCATTTGGGTTGTAACTATGAAATATATAAAAATGAATAAAATGAACATAAATTATTAAAAATTGATGGAAATATATGTACTGATAAGGAGGATATCTAGCCTTGGATAGATAAAGTAAGAAAATAATGTATTAAATTACACTGTAGAAAAATGAATGATTTATACTCTTCGCTAACGTTCGAATAATTATGCCAATGGTAAACTAACTGGGGCATATTTCAAAAAAGTAGTGAAACAAGTAGAACTGTGAGTTAGAAAATTTTGTAAGAAATCGCTGGAAACCAGGGTCTTATATGGAAGAATAATATTCTAAATGGGTCTTTGAGAACAGGCTGTGACGTTATGAGATAGATTAAACATACAAAGTTCGAAAGGTGGTAACAAATCAAAAGTAAATATAATGTTGTTAAGT
Source organism: Zootermopsis nevadensis (assembly GCF_977971745.1). Lineage (NCBI taxonomy): Eukaryota > Metazoa > Arthropoda > Insecta > Blattodea > Termopsidae > Zootermopsis > Zootermopsis nevadensis. The sequence continues at coordinate 2,842,814 of NW_028259153.1, read as the reverse complement.
TTTAAACATGAAATCATATTCCATTAAACTGGTCGTATCAGCAATTTAAATATGACAGCCAAATAACATTTTGAATGTCAGTAGCCACGACATCGAACAGAAGATACTGTGAAAATAAAACGGCTATATACCCAGCTGTTAGAAACATTTCACAACTTCAAATTTCTTAACGGGGACAAAAATATTATACCAAGAATACTTTTCTTCGCGTTAACGACCGCTGACAAGTGACCAGGAGTTCCTAGGTCTCTGTTAGGGGTTTGTCGGTTTTTAAAAACCGGGTTTAAAAACCGATATTTTTGGATAAATTTGTAAAATTCGAAAACCGGTTTTTAAAATTTAAAAAAAAAAAGATTTTTAGGTACTACAATTAATATGTAAAAATTAATTAAAAACATTAACATTTTGACTTGAAATCGCCTCGGGCACAAGCATATTGTAGTAAAACTAATCTTCATGAGTCAGGCGAATGTTTGACATGCAAATCCACAAACGCATTCTATTATGCTATTATTATTATTTGATTTTGTATGGAGTATATTTTATTTTGTCATATTTTTGTAGTTCCATAAAGATTAAATAAACTGATTTTTTTTTAAAATAAGTATAAATATTTTTTTACTGTTTTAATTTGTTGTAAAAAATCGAAAACCGGTTTAATCGGTTTTTTCAAAAGTAAGTTTTCGTATAAACCCTAGTCTCTGTAAACGGGTCTCAGTTCTTGACCACAGCATTTAAAATCTAATATCGTGATATTTGTAAATGTTTCAGAGAAAACAATGGTTACAATTTATTAAATAACTACAACTCGTATTATCAGTAAGGACGAATCATGGGGTTATAAGACTATATACAACAGAAACTAATCACCTGATATGATCACTCTGTAAATGGACGAATGGTGAGGTTGTTCTGTCAATTGTAGTACTGGATTCTACCGACATTGCCCTGTCACTAGTGGAGTCATGTCGAGGTTTTGCGTCATAATCCTGATAACTATGACAAATGCCACGTCGTTCCAACGTCTGTGTAATACATTTTACTGGCCGCGTGTCCCTCTTAATTTTGTCATTTGTCTTCCTGTAATACTGAAGCTGATCCTCCAAATCACGTATTTTGGTACGAAGTTTCGTGTTTTCCTCCATACGTCGTGCCAGATCACGTGCTGCCGATGTTAGCTCAGCGCCCAGTCGGTTTATAAACAGATTTTTCAAGGTCACTTGTGATTGCAGGTCACAACATTCTCGTTCTTTCCGCCTCATTTTGTCTTCCATTTCTGAAGCAACTTTCATCGAAGCAACAATTTCCGACTCCAGGTCATTGAATTTCTGTACAATTTCTGCTGATACCATTTCAAGTTTCCTTTCCTTGCATTCCATCGTCCTAAAATCTACTGCTTGTTAAATTGCCTTGCGTCTAGATCCAAAGTTTCTTGCAAGCAGAAGTTACTTTTCATAACAACGTAGTCTCTCATCCTTCCTGGCTAATTCTTTTTGCAGATCTGGAATATAATTCTCACATTCCACCTACAAAACGCCACAATCAATCACAAGAAATTGTATTATAAGAAGAAAATATTGAACAAGAAAACATTTCTTACATTAACAGATTATCACGTTGAATGTCAGAGAGACTTATGCAAGAAACCTTTGTTTCTCTAACGATTAACAGAAAATGTTAACAAAGGAACGACAGACTCTGCCGCAGTATTACTGAAATCGGCTGCATACAAGCGGAAAAAATTAACAAAATTAATAATTATACGAGCCCATTTACATATATAACAATCTTATGTTACTGATATTTGCTAGTGATTTGTTTACTTTTTGTTACAATAATACAACATCCGTTTTCTTTAGAGAATAATGTTTCTTTACGATCAACGAGTCAGGAGACATTTTAATATTTATAGTACTATACACGCTGCACTTCATGGATTAGTTTGTAAGTCCAGGCCCTCTTGGAACGACGATATCCTCTCAACAATAATTTTCCAACAGACGAATGAAATCGGTAGAGAATATAATATCACCATTTACGTGGCATATACAGGGTGATTCAAAATGTTAGGGCGTATAGAGGGACTCGTCGAATACGAATCCATGTCCTCCGAAGTAATCTTGAGTCTGTCGAGGCCATTGAAGTCTGATAACATATCGCTGAAATAATTTGGTTTGTAAGATTGCTAATGTAATCCTTATACATTAATAAAAAAACAAAATTAAGCTAGTAAGAGAATAGCAAAGTACGATTCATTATGGAGATGAGAAATGCACACCAATTTAGTGGGGGGAAACCGAAGGGAATATCTGGATTTAGATGGGAGGATAATATTAAAACTGATCGTAAATAAACAAGATCTTTGATATTGTGGACTGAATTTATCTGGCTTAGGATATTGTTTAGTGGCGGGCTGTTGAATGCTGAAATGAACCTTTGGGTTCCAGAAATTGGAAGCAATATCTTTGTCGGTTAAATGAAAGTCAGCTTATCAAGAATAAATCAGCTTCCCAGAGTTGGTTAACTTATTGATGTTGTTCCCCTGTCTAGATATGCACGTCTGTGACGTAGCACTTGCAGTTGGTCATATTACATTCGCATTGTCCCGGGAAATACATTTACATATTTAGAAAATTTCTAAATATTCTAAGTTTTTAAAACATGTAAACATCTACAAGTTTAGAGATCCCAAAAATTTTTGAAATTTCAAAATCCAAAATTAAGCATTTTTTTTTAAATTTCCATATTCGAAAGCCCAGCATTTAGAAGTCATTAAATATCTTTCCTAAACTAAGTTCCCTTAACCTGAACTAAAAATTGAATGTGGAACCACGGTTCCGGAGAATCTGACGTAAAATACGTGTTTGTATTTAAATTATCATCATCGGACTCTTTTAGCTTCAATGTCATCCATCTTGTTATCTCTACATAGTATAACGCAACTGCGCAGACGCAGTAGTAGCGTGGAGTGCGATGCGCCTTTGTTTATATAAATAAATGTTTGTAGAACCTAAACCATCTGTGATATGTAAAATCTGAAAACAGATATGGAAAGCTCATGAGGTAATACGTATTTCGTACGCAATATGTCCAGATCCATCTCTTACGGTTTTCGAGAGGCGGGCGCTTAACGCGCCAGATGCATTGAAAATTGTACACATTGGTTCATTAAAATTACAATAAATATATAAATAATTATAATTACAATAAATACATTACAGATTCTTAAAGGTCGTTATTTACTGATCATTTTACATATAGGTTACATTACCCTCACTCTCAGCATTCCTGAGGAATGAACGTTTAAAAGTCACTCGGCACTGGATCTTACCTTAAACTTTGTTCAATTGTAACAGACCACGATGTGCACCGGCAATTATCAATTTAACCAAAAATAAAATGGAGAGAGTGGAGGGCAGTATCACAGATTTCTTAATAATTCTTATATAAGAGAAGAACTTGTGATATTCTGAAAGGATTTTACCAGCACAAAATTATCTATTCTACGACGCACTTCTTCTACAAGCGATTCACAGCTCAGCTCTTTCCGCAATAACGAAAGCGGATTGTTGAAGCGATAATGAAACACAACAATGCCGAGTAAACAGATGACGTAACAATTAGTTTCTTAGGTAAAGGAGTGGATTGCAATACGGTTTATTCAGGCAATTATACTGCATACATAGTAAATGATAAAAGAGTCTTTATAGCAATGAAATAGCTCTGTCATTCCGTTACATTAAATAGTTAAATATTTCTAAAATGTAAATTCAATAATAATCCTGGTCGCTACGAGTTTAAAAGCTGTCTTGACCTTCATTATCGATAATTCAGTAAACTGCACACCTGCTTTAAAGCAGTCGCTAATGCCACACAGAATATTCTACAAATGCATATCGAGTTTTTGTACAAACCCATTGTTAGAAAACTTTCGAAAAAAAGAAGATAGAATTTAGAAAATTATTTTATATTAATTTTGTAGGTATTTATTTATTATTTTATTAATTTCTTAAAGCCTGCCCCACTGTCCCGCGAAGATCTGAATCAAATGTGTCCAATGAACTGCGTCTTCTTTTAAATGAACCTCACTTATTCCTCAGCTGGTTTTCTCGTAATATATTAATTGATTTTCGTACATTGTTTAATGACCGCATCTTATACATTACTAACAAATTACAGTAAAATTTATTCATAGCGAAACTCAACAGGCATTTCTGTAAATAAGAAAGAAACTGATTCCAAGGACCCGAAGTCTTGCTTCAGAATCTAATAGTAGCCCAGGTAATCAAATTTCTCGCCTTTTATGAAATTCGATGTTTCATTGCCGTGTTTACAAGATCCCACACCTGGACCATATCCGGAGGCAGATGAAGTCAGTCCATACCCTCAGTCCCAATTTTTTAATGTCAATTTTAAGATTATCGTCGCACGAATATTTAGCTTTCCCAAATGGTCTCTTACTTTCAGATTTTACGATAGAAATGTTGCATTTCTTGTCTATTTCATGTGTACTACATGCCCCGACCATTTTATCCTTCACAATTAGATGACCCTAATAATTATTACTTAGAAAAGAATGCCAATTATAAAAGCTTCACATCATGTAATTTTACTTACTCTCTCGCAGGATCAAATATTCTTCTCAGACACTATTTATTATTATTTAGTGTTCTGTCTGACGACAGGTCCATATGAACAGGATTCTTCCATCCTTTTCTCGGACTGGGACCTGTTCATATACGTTCTTGGCAGATGATCCAGAAGTGGTTTGCCATTGCCTTCTTCTGTGTGTGAATGGAGTAATTGTTGGGATGCCACGGAGGAAAACTCCGTGTTGCCTAGACCACGGCCTTGCCCAACACAAGTTATAAATTCGGGCACCGCCGGGAATCGAACCCGAGACCCCAGGATTACAAGGCCAGCGTTCTAACCGCTAGACCACCGTGGCTTCTTCTCAGACACTAACAGTTGATAATGCACGCATATCACTTTGACGAAAAACCTGTTAAAACAGTAATCTATTTATCAGAAAACGGAGGTTAAGCAAGAGAGTGGCTGTCCCCAGCAAGATGGCAGGTGCATGTGCACCGAAGTATTTCTTTCTTTGAGTGATTTGAGAGAGAAGAACTTGCTATGTGACGCAGTGTTGAGTTTGGAAGACGGTGGCACTTTTTCTGTGCACAGAGTGATTCTGTCGTACCACAGCACATATTTCAGGTTCGTTTATTTACTGATATGGTTGTTTCAGCGTAAAAGTAGGACTTAATAGGACTTCAGGACATGACAGACGTCAATTAATCTGTGGCTCGAGAAATTCTTTGAAAAGTCGATTGTTACTCGGTTTGTCAAAGAATAACCCCCTTTCTTTATGGAACACGGAGGACTTCACCTTGTACCCAGAAGCCCGCCATTGGACTATATCCTTAGCTATCAGCTTCCAGTTCCCTTCATCGATACCTGTCTCCCTAAGGTCAATATTAATGTTATCATCCCACTTAATCGTGATCGGCGTAAATTGAAACTCTTTTATAATGAAAATCAAATGGGAAGTTAATGACATGCGTTCCCAGCACCAAAACATTGACGAGTAATATAATGGCATTACATTTACAATCGGCAATTCGCTAGTCCTCGAGATTCTTTCATGTGACTGATGTGTACAGTCATCTCTGCTGTTATGCGATAGTTGCATTCATGTAAGACGCCGACCTATAGAAAATCGTGTAGTAAAAATAACCCCGGTACCTCCGCAGAGATTAAATTAGTCCTTTGAAAGTTTTAAAGCACCGGGAATGAAATTGCATAAGTGGCTATACGTTGTTATTTGTTCATTGTGGTGAGATATCAGGTTCTCACGGCGATGAGTATATAGATTTCTCTCTTCTGGGTTGTTGCATCCCGTGGTGTCGTAGAAGTTCACTGCCGTTTTAGATGTACTTATGCCGTTATTCCCTGATTATGGGGGCAGTTGTCAAAATGTACAAACGCTTACGTATATCGTACATTGTTCGTCGGGAAATGGATGTTGACAGAGTACATACTGATATATGTATTTTCTGCAAATCATCCGTTATAAAGATGGCTGTCTTCTGGGTTGTAGCGCCGTGTAGTCTGACAGCCTTCTTCGTACATCCACATTGACATTTTTTAATTGTTCATAGTAAGACCTCTTACCATTCTCTGGAGGCAAGTTTTTCACATTTTTACAATTTATAAAAAAAACATGAAATTCTGTGAACGTACAAATATTTGCAAGGGTCAGACTGAAACAAACTTACATGATATTATTTAATTATATTTTCAGTAGTGAGACATGCTGATAATTTTTCTGGTATAAAATTAAAAGTAGAGAAGTCATGTCTTGTCACCAAAATCCAGAAGAGAATCGTAATATAGGTAGCATATAAATCCTTGGAAAATGTGGTATATTACAAAAGAACATGGACAGATCAAAATCAAATTCAAAAAAAGAAATTAAAGGTGGGTTACATATGGAATTTTTGTGTTCATGTGTAATCAAATATATGAAAACTGAAATATGCTAACTGTTATTTTAGTGTAGTCTCTTACTTTTTGGAAAATGACACAAAGAACTTGAGGCAAAAACAGTAACAGGCTAAAGGTCCCATAATGACGAGCTTCATAATTTGTACTCCTTCTAAAATATTATTACGGTGATGAAATAAAGGATTATGAAATGGATGAGACATTTAAAGGCATGGAAGAACGCGTACACACGGGATTTTGATCAGAGAACCTGACAGGAAGAGACCACCTGTGAGATGACTTGGCCACTTCTACATTTTGAAATAACATAAAATAAATCATACATAAGCTACCAATTTTTTAAAAAAATTTTGGCCACAGTTTTTCACGTGTCATACATGAGTATTTGAGAGTATTTGTACAGGATTCAAAGCATCCCTTCCTTTCGCAGTCAAGTAAACACGATATTTAGTGATACGTCTAATATGAATATTAAATGCTTATCCAAACACTGCTCCTTCTAATGCAGCGTCCAAATTATGGAGGATAATGAACATTTTATGACGAAATTTGCAGGCTAACAGAATTCAACGCTACATTAGTTAAAAGTAACACTCAGAGATATATATCATATCTAGTCTTGATTCTATCAAACTCTCCTGAAGCTCTACTTTCAGTAGGAGTAAGTAATTCATAATTTCATCACCATCTTCCTATAATCTAACATCTAACATCAAAAAACTACGCGTGCCCTCAGTAAATCACAGAAAGCTTAATCACAAAGATGACCAAGGTATCATCAGCACCAATACAAGTATTGGTTTTCCTACGTTAGTGCACAGCGAAGAAATTTTGGTTCCTACGTGACGATCTATTAAAGGACTACGCTATCTTGCCATGTGAGTTATAGTCACATTCTTTGTACATGCTGCAGACACGACAGTCTACCCTAAACCCAAGGTTAAAATCCCGAGAAATGAGGCGTAGTAGTAGTAGTAATTCTTATTATCGACTGAACAGAGCTACCGAAGCTGAAATAGTTCCGCCCAACCAGAAGATGGTAGCACAGTCAAGGTATGTTTCCCTTTTGCAGCACATCTGTGGAGCAGGTTTGTCATAGAGGTTATCAGTTACAGGTGTTTTATGGTCTGTGATTTGTCGTGTGTAGCCCATCTTCTGTCTTGCTGTGGTAGGCGGTTACATTTAATACATGAAAATAGTACGAATACTGAATAGGACTGCTGTTTCGTTTTGTTTGTTTTATACAATGGACGGAGAATTTAATAACGATTCAGAAAATATAATTCCTTCACCTGATTTGCTCTTTGTAGCAGAATTTATTTCCTACTCAGCTTGTTTTGATTGTTCTTTGCCCTCTGAATTGATAGCAGCTATGAACTGTTAGTAATCAAGAGGTGGAAATATTAGTCTGTAGCCAAACAGTACTTGACATGCTGATGTGTACAGGATATGAACACCTACTTGTGTAGTGGGTTATTCATAAACACTGTACTATGAAGGTATGTAAAGGACTTAAAAATTAAACTCCACTCATTCTTAGTCTCAGCATTAGCCGCTTTTACTGTTTTTGTGAAAAACTGTAGTCTTCCTGTAAATATAGGTTTCCTGTTCCTTATTTGGTTGGCATCTTTCAGCAGTTGAAAGAATGTAGTAGCATTGATATGTGTAGAGGTGTGAGGATATTTTACCCACGGTTGTGCATTCATTAAATTTCTTATCCAAGGGCATTCCACAGACTTTTGTCCACAAGTCATTTAAAAGGAAGGTGGTAGAGTAGCTCATTTCACTAAACATATTTTTGCATGTATGTTGTTGTTATGACATACCCTGTCTATTTCTATGTTATTCTTTGCATTCCTGATGTTGCAAATTTTGTCTAAATACATACTGATGATTTTTTATTTCCGTTGTTGAGATTTCATGGTAGCAAGTATAAGAAATTGACTGGTATTTCAGAGGTGGTTGATGCCTCTATGAGATTGTTCCATAAAACAGCAATTTTTTCCTATTTTTTGAACAGTCACCATAGATTCTTCTGAGTAGTTAGTATGTTAGTATATTATAGGTATTTGAATCTTATTTTGTTTGAATTTATAGCAATAAACATAAAACTGTGGAGCCATATTCATAAATAATAACATTTTGAATCTTTTTATGACTTTGTAAGGGGCCTATTAAAGACTTAGAGGTAATGGATGAATTTCTGGTAGTTAAATTTGAAGTAGTAAGAATGGAAAAGACTCGCTTGGAATGAAACTAGGAGTTAATAAGAAAATGTAGGTGTAATACCACACCATGAATAATATATACTCAGACCCATATTTCTTCTTCATTGGTGTAAGGTATTCCATCATTTAAGATTGTATTTCATATGTCCCAGCTAAATAATTTCATTAATAAATTTACTCTTATGGGTGTTCAAAACTACAATTGCCCTGATGGCCTTGGATAAGGATTTCATTAATAACTATCTTTGTAACTGGACATTGCCCTCGAAAATAAATTAATAACTTTGTTACTAACTTCATGCTATGGGGTCTTATGAGCATTGTCTGTTACTTCTCTTTTTTTTATGAACTGTGTGTTCATAAACATACTCGTAGCATGTGACATTTATAACAAGGAAGTAGTATGTATTTGTGAAAATGTTTCCTGTGATGGAAAAGACAAAAAGTTCTAACTCAGTGTGTCAGCTTTTTCTTAAAATGTTTTAGTCTGTATGACGAGACTAGCAACAATTGTGAATTAATAATTATATAGTTTACTGATCCATTTCTGTTCATCTTTTTGATTAGTACATGTTCTAACCACAGGTATTGTCAGATAAAGCCACTAAGTTTCACATGTGTGCAGTGTTTGTAATTATGTGTATACAAAAATATTTTCATAGAGAATTTGTAGGTTAGTTTTTTAATTTTGTACTGACTGGGTATCAAGGGTTTGAATTACATTTGGGACTTAGCTTTCTATCCTCACATTTACTTCCATAATACCTCTGAGGGCCATCTAGACTTCTAACCAATGAATCCTGATGCTTTTTCTATATGGCAATATGACCAGTGCATGAAGTCGATCACTCGTCTCTTTTAAGTTATATGATTAAGATTGCATGAAGCTTTGTACTCCCATATGCTTTGTGTTATGATATTTAGGCATAGGAATAAGTTCACCTGTACTTTGCCATGAATCAGATGCTTCTGCATTTCATCCAGGAGGTCCCAGTTTTAAATCTTGGCCCAGAGGTCTGACTGAATAGGTTATGGTTTTCCTCAGTCTTGCTGATCAAGTAGTGCCTTAAATTCGTCTCCCACATCCTCTTCATCTCTTTATTCTTAATCATCCTCTCACTGTTTGCTATGTAATTTGAGCTGTTCACAGCATCGTTAAATAAACTACAAATTTAATGATGCTGAGACTGTAAAGATTGCAGTTTTTAAAGTAGTCTAAATACAAATAACTTATACTTTATTGTATGTTATTTGCAGGGTATTTTTTGAGCGCAAGTTAGAATTCACACCTGACAATGCAAACACAGTGAACAGTATTGTATATATACGTAATATCAGCTGTGGCATCACCTCTCCTTGGTCTTCTGGTGGATAAAGTTGGCAAGAATATACTCTTGAGTATGATTTTCAGTTCTGGTGTCCATTGGCTGCCATGCACTTCTTGCCTTCACTTTCATCAATCCATATATTGCAATGGTAAGAATAATATCTTTATTATTGTTATTGACTTAGCAATAAAACTGGAATTTTGCAGTATTTTTAAATCTAGGAGTAGAGTTCATTACAGAGATTTCAATTCAGAAATTTCATATTGACATGGTTTATATTTATTTCACATTAAGGATTATTTGAACATGATAGGTACAATATCCATGTAGATGGAACATTTACTTCTACGTTCCAGTGGATAGGAAAACTTTATATGTTCCGATTGATGTATACGTGGGTATCCTCATATGCGACCCAATGTTCATGTGTTGCCACAAGTCGTAGCTCAAAGGCCATTGATCCCAGGTCAAAGGTTGGCTGCTTTTTCAATGTCCCTTCAGGGTTAGTTGTGCAGGAGGGATTATTGATTTGGAATAATCAAATTTAGACTGTTGTGTTATCTAGTGTACCTATTGCAACAAAGTAACGATTAACAAATAAGTGGCATTTTCATCATCTGGAATCCAGATGAATATATAGTCTTCTTAAAGCGTGCTAAGTATAAGTAAAGCTGTCCCACCATACGCCATGTAGACGCTTGGGGGAAGCGGAGGTATAGCTCCTCCCTTTCTTGACCTCAGCACTAGATGGGGGTGAGTGGTCAGCATCATGCCCTGGCCATGCTTTACCTACAGGAAAGGACCCTGGTACCTATTGGATAGGAGGCTGGGTGAGCCCCAGAACTGGTCTGGACGCAGAGGCAACAGGAAAAATCATCTGTCCCAGTCGGCGATTGACCCCTCGTCGATGCTATACAATTTATTACCATACGTTTTGTTTTGTTTGTAGTGTATCTTGGGTGTGGCATATTCAATGCTTGCTAGAGCTCCGTGGCCAATGGTTGCTCTCGTAATTCCTGAATATCAACTGGGGACAGCATATGGCACGTAAATAGTATGCAGAAGTTGTGGTTTATAGATAATTTCTGGTACTAAAAGACATCTAATTCATTTAATAATTCCAACTTCAGTTTTAATGTCCCCCCCCCCCCCCTTCACCCCCTCCTTCATAGAATGAAACTTTATTCATTATGTTTCCTTCCCTGTCACTCTGTACTCTTCTACGTGCCTGTGTGTCACCCTGTTTTTAACCTTATTTTCCCGCCAGAGTGCACCCTGGTCCTCTCCAGTTTTCCTGTGTTGTCGGGGGGCTCGTGAGGGGATTCTCTGCTCGGTGATCAGACATGCAGTGTCTGCTCCATTTTCGGACCAAAATTGCTTTGGGGAGGCGGTTTTTAAAACGGCAGAGAACCGACATGGGTTCCTGGGATGCTTTGTGATTTAGAGGCTTATTGGTGTGCTGTTTGTGTTAATAATTAATAATAAAAAAAGGTTGTGGGCCAGTGTGTTTCAGGATAAAGTGTGTTTGAATTAATTGGCTTCAAGATGAAGAAATTCAAATGGTGTGTGAAGGGTTAATATCTTAACACTTTTTGGAACTGAAATTAAAACTAAAGGTTTCATGTATATTAATGTTTTCTGGCATATGATAGACTCTAATTATAGTTTATCCACACAAAATGAATTTAATTTGTTCATGAAAGCCTTCATTATGTGAAATTGGGGAAATACTGGACGAAGGCCTAATTTGTTCTAAGACTACATAGTAAGTTAACCTTAAAAAATGTGGTAATTTTTGACAATTAAACATTATAATAACTTGGTAAATTGTTACAATTAACAAAAATAGTAAAGAATCAGTAAGTAAAGCAGACAAATATTACAGTAGAACAATGCTTACCTTAGCTTAACACAGTAAGTAATGGAAATTGAGCACGAAACAATCATAAATGGATGTTTTTGATTGGCTGAATCTTGCTGAGTTCACTTAGAAGTGTTTTGTTTGGCTGATATTGACAACCACTTGACTTTGTAAGCAGTATCAATTTTAGACGCTTGTTATAATAAATGTCGGTAAGCATGTTTAGGCAATAACACTTGCTGTCTGTGAACACCACTTCAATAAGAAAATGTCTTAAGCGAGTGTGACTATAATTGATTCCACACATTTATTATATATTAATAAAGCAGTTTAATCCCCTTTTCATAGTTCCATTTTAACTCATCTTCCAGGTGAAGCCTTATGATACTGAACTAGCAGTGCAAGATTTGTTTTGGTGCCACTTACAATTTCTTATTCATGTGTGAAAATGTTTATCAGAATGATGTTAGTATTGTTTGCATCATTTAACTTGGCATCTGGCTGAAGGGTGGGAAGGAGGCTAGCATGACATGCTATGTGCTTGCTGTGCTTTGTGCGGGCATCAGAGTGACACTTATGTGTCGTACGCGTAGTGTTTGAGGTTTGCACATGCAACATTTGAGGAAACATCACCATGTAGAATGTTGACTGGCTAATACCTGCATTAGTCCTGCGCCGTAGCCGCGCAGTCTGAGGCATCATGCTTCGGACCGGCGATATGGAATGCGCGCTGGTTCGAGTCTCAGGGGAGAAGAAATTTTCTCATGAGCTTTCGACCAGTGTATGGGACCGGTGCCAACCCAGCATCGTGAGGAAATTGGGGAGCTACAATGAGTAGCGTAATCCGATCAGGAAATCTAGCAATGGCTGGGGGATCGTCGTGCTGACCACACATCATCCTATATCTGGTTGGATGATCGTTCACCTCTGCTTAAGCATGTGAACTAATAATAAACAAGCAAATTGAGTGGTTGGCATTTGAAAACACAACTTTCCATAGTCATCTCGTAATTATATTGGTACGCCCCAAATATAGTCGATTTGTTCATAATCTGTTGTCATATCATGTTTTATTTCCCAATCTGTGCTGAGTAACCTCAAGCCATTATATGTAATATTTTCATTTGAAATGTTGACACTCTAAGTGCTACGCTACAAAACAGCTCATTAGACCATCAAGTGTATGTAGTAATGTTATAATTATCACATCATATTGCCAATTTTTAGTGGGAAAATGATTTGCCTCTTGGAAAGTAACAGCAGCAGAGATATGAGGATATATTAAAATGGAGCTTTAGGAAGTAGGTTTTTGTAATGTGTACAGATGTAACTGTATGAATCACATTCAGTGGTGATATTTTATGTTAGCGGTATTGGGTTTTAACAGGACAGAGGGAGAAAGGATTGAATGAGTTGGTTTTTGGGATATAATACCATATCTTCTGTATATATGAGTAAAAAAGTTGTAATAGGACCTTGAAATTGTGTATTTAGATTTTATGGTGTAATTTTCTAGGTGTGTCTCAAATTTTCATTAATATTCATTATAGCAGTTTCATATAAGTATTTGAACTTCTTAGGAATTTGTTGTGGGATGCCACTGCCTGTGTTTGTAAGTATGAATGCTTTGCTGATTACCTTTAATATTTAAATATTTTATTCAAGGAAGTAAAACCACCCATCATTCTTAGTTGAGAGTCACAGTAATCAGATACCTGTGATTGCTAGCATTTCCTCATTCAGAAAGTTTACAAATGGATGGACTATTTGGTGTGACTTTTCTTATAGTCACTTTGATGGTTGGGAGCTGGAAGGACTGCTGTGACATTTAAACAGATATTATACTCCTTAAATCTGATGTTGATAACTACTATTGCATTGTCAATGTATTGAATTAGCATTGTATGAAGTTCAAAGCAATATAGTGTTGTCCTTTTGAGATATTTTAATCGTGATTTGGTCAGCAGTAATTCTTATGTGTAGTTGTCATTGTCATCTACACTAACTAACCAGATGGCTTACTGAACCTGAAGGTTCATCACCGAATTAACCAAAGCCCTCCACCGGACCCTGTCCTGGGCCAACAAAATACAGTCTCCTTCAACTCCTATCTCCCATAGATCCCGCCTGAGATTATCCTCCCATCTACGTTCGTCATCTACACAGACTCTCTAATTTGATTTGTTGCATCGCAGAAATTTTACTCTTCAGATTATTGGACAGAACACTTTGTGTGTTTTAGTGCCCTTGATCACAGATTCGTTTATCTTTTATATTAAACCAAAAGTAGTCCAGTTTTGCCATAGCGGTTCTAGAATTTTGACAGTGGTCTCCGAATCTACATTTTTAATGAAGTTTTCTCTATTCCAGGGAATTGCTTATAGAAATTGTGAGTCGTTAATCTGTCGTTTGTATGCTTTAGACCTCCTCCTCACAATCTCGGTCAGCTTGCTTTGGGCTACAAGTGGTATATCATTTGAATTTTAGGCAGTTAAATCATCATCAGCATGATAAGTCTTCCAATTTTCAGATTTGACATTCTTATGGTGGTGAAGATGTTGGTCTTCTGTGATGTAATGCTGTCTGTTAACATGTAGGTAGATACCAGCATTATGGAGGAACATCCAGCTTCTTTTTTCAGCAGTTTCAGTCCTGAAATTGTTTATATCTTGCCATGTTATTTGTTGCTGCTAAGGAATATTAATTTATAGTTTAGATGCGTCATGTTTGTGTTTTCAATTGATATATATATATATTTATTCTTCAAGTCTATACACAAACCATTTTAATATTGATGTTTAAAATTAAAATTGATATAAATAATTCGCGCTATTCATCGTTTTTCTCGATGTTACAATTTGCGCTATATATTACAACATGTTTCGATGTCTCAGCATCATCTTCAGGTTTATTTTTTAAAACTATTCAATATTTTTTATTTATTAATGCACGATTTTTGGTAATTGTAGATTGTAGGTTGTAGTTGTGGATGTTCCTTTTATCTTCTGGTTCTCTGCATATTATGTGGCGTGTTTATATTATTTTGTTCATTATTTCTGTGAAATTATCAACAATATAATTAATATTATTCATACGTAAATATAAAAGTTGCATACAGAACAAAAAATACAATAAAAAACATTTTAAAACAAAAACAACATTAGACACAAAAAACCAATACGAACAACCCGGTGTATATAGATTGAAATGCATAGACTGTCCTTTAACCTACATAGGTCAAACAGGACGTACCTTTAAACAAAGACACAAAGAACATGTAACAGCTATAAAACATAATAAGGATCACTCAGCTTACGCAAAACATATATTAAACACGGGGCACACATATGGGGGAATCGAACAAACATTGGACATTATAAAGATTGTACAAAATAGACGACATAGAGAAACCATAGAAAAATACCATATACAACGTACACATAAACAAAATATTGCGCTAAACGACAACAACCCATATTTAAATAACTCTATATTTAACACAATTCAGGTTATTGACCCAACTCCATAACACCATGCTACCTATATATACGACCCATTCAGTACACCAAACTAGTCTGTGAACTGACATTCACCCGATCAGACCTGTCCAGCCGAGGACACACGACACATCCAACTCCTGGTATGTTATTATGTTTCTATATTGCTTAATGAAAATTTTTATAACGATGTCCAAACTCATTTACGTATGAATAATATTAATTATATTGTTGATAATTTCACAGAAATAATGAACAAAATAATATAAACACGCCACATAATATGCAGAGAATCAGAAGATAAAAGGAACATCCACAACTACAACCTACAATCTACAATTACCGAAAAGCGTGCATTGAAAAATGTTGAATAGTTTTAAAAAATAAACCTGAAGATGATGCTGAGACATCGAAACATGTTGTAATATATAGCGCAAATTGTAACATCGAGAAAAACGATGAATAGCGCGAATTATTTATATCAATTTTAATTTTAAACATCAATATTAAAATGGTTTGTGTATAGACTTGAAGAATAAATATATATATATCAATATTAATTTAGTTGTAGGGTTCGAGGTTTTCACAGCGGTGAGTATGAAGATTTCTGTCTTCTGGGTTATTGCGCTGTGTAGTCTGGTCGATGTTAACCAATGTTTCGGAGGTCATACTGCCTCCGTCATCAGAGTATGAAGATTTCTGTCTTCTGGGTTGTTGCGCTGTGTAGTCTGGTCGATGTTAACCAATGTTTCGGAGGTCATACTGCCTCCGTCATCAGAGTATGAAGATTTCTGTCTTCTGGGTTGTTGCGCTGTGTAGTCTGGTCGATGTTTACCAACGTTTCAGAGGTCATACTGCCTCCGTCATCAAAGTATGAAGATTTCTGTCTTCTGGGTTGTTGCGCTGTGTAGTCTGGTCGATGTTTACCAACGTTTCAGAGGTCATACTGCCTCCGTCATCAGAGTATGAAGATTTCCGTCTTCTGGGTTGTTGCGCTGTGTAGTCTGGTCGAAGTTAACCAACGTTTCTGAGGTCATACTGCCTCCGTCATCAGAGTATGAAGATTTCTGTCTTCTGGGTTGTTGCGCTGTGTAGTCTGGTGGATGTTAACCAACGTTTCAGAGGGCATACTGCCTCCATCATCAGAGTATGAAGATTTCCGTCTTCTGGGTTGTTGCGCTGTGTAGTCTGGTCGATGTTAACCAACGTTTCAGAGGTCATACTGCCTCCATCATCAGAGTATGAAGATTTCCGTCTTCTGGGTTGTTGCGCTGTGTAGTCTGGTCGATGTTTACCAACGTTTCAGAGGTCATACTGCCTCCGTCATCAGAGTATGAAGATTTCTGTCTTCTGGGTTGTTGCGCTGTGTAGTCTGGTCGATGTTTACCAACGTTTCAGAGGTCATACTGCCTCCGTCATCAGAGTATGAAGATTTCTGTCTTCTGGGTTGTTGCGCTGTGTAGTCTGGTCGATGTTTACCAACGTTTCAGAGGTCATACTGCCTCCGTCATCAGAGTATGAATATTTCTGTCTTCTGGGTTGTTGCGCTGTGTAGTCTGGTCGATGTTTACCAACGTTTCAGAGGTCATACTGCCTCCATCATCAGAGTATGAAGATTTCCGTCTTCTGGGTTGTTGCGCTGTGTAGTCTGGTCGATGTTTACCAACGTTTCAGAGGTCATACTGCCTCCGTCATCAGAGTATGAAGATTTCCGTCTTCTGGGTTGTTGCGCTGTGTAGTCTGGTCGATGTTTACCAACGTTTCAGAGGTCATACTGCCTCCGTCATCAGAGTATGAAGATTTCTGTCTTCTGGGTTGTTGCGCTGTGTAGTCTGGTCGATGTTTACCAACGTTTCAGAGGTCATACTGCCTCCGTCATCAGAGTATGAATATTTCTGTCTTCTGGGTTGTTGCGCTGTGTAGTCTGGTCGATGTTTACCAACGTTTCAGAGGTCATACTGCCTCCGTCATCAAAGTATGAAGATTTCTGTCTTCTGGGTTGTTGCGCTGTGTAGTCTGGTCGATGTTTACCAACGTTTCAGAGGTCATACTGCCTCCGTCATCAGAGTATGAATATTTCTGTCTTCTGGGTTGTTGCGCTGTGTAGTCTGGTCGATGTTTACCAACGTTTCAGAGGTCATACTGCCTCCGTCATCAGAGTATGAAGATTTCTGTCTTCTGGGTTGTTGCGCTGTGTAGTCTGGTCGATGTTTACCAACGTTTCAGAGGTCATACTGCCTCCGTCATCAGAGTATGAATATTTCTGTCTTCTGGGTTGTTGCGCTGTGTAGTCTGGTCGATGTTTACCAACGTTTCAGAGGTCATACTGCCTCCGTCATCAGAGTATGAAGATTTCCGTCTTCTGGGTTGTTGCGCTGTGTAGTCTGGTCGATGTTAACCAACGTTTCTGAGGTCATACTGCCTCCGTCATCAGGGTGATGAATTGGAGGCAGTATGACCTCTGAAACGTTGGTTGACATCGACCAGACTACACAGCGCAACAACCCAGAAGACAGAAATCTTCATACTCATCGCCCTGATGATGGAGGCAGTATGACCTCTGAAACGTTGGTAAACATCGACCAGACTACACAGCGCAACAACCCAGAAGTGAGAAATCTTCATTAATTTAGTTCTTCCTTCAATGGCTAATAACCAAAAATACAGCTGAAACATCATAAATTGCAATAGAGTTTGCGAAGTATGTCTGATTAATAAATACACTGCAGGTTTTTAATACTGGATCATGGAGCTTATAATTGTGGCTTCACAATGATGAAACAGGTAAGTCAAATGTTGTTGGGTCTGTAATCATTTTATCATTCACCAAAATGTCATTCAGTATATTATCTGATTCACTCTGCTAGTGGAACCTTTCTTCAGAATGTCCTTTTCTCTCAATGACACTTGTGGAATGCTACCAGAGGATAATCAAAACCACTCATTGGACTGTATATGTTATGTAACCAAATGGAAGTTTTGAGATCATTTTAAAGAATTTGATTTGAAATATTTGAATTAATTTCATATAGGTAAATATTATGCAAACGGATGAAATATTGTACGAATTGAAAATTAGTAATACAAAATTGGTTCAGTGTGTGCTGGCTGCCTTTTTCAGTGTATATATTTTCTTTATATTTGTATTGATCGTGGATTTTTGTAGTTATTAACAGGAATCTTGAATCCATGTTTCTTAGGCAGAAAAATAAATTAAAAATTTTATGTGGTATTGGATAAAAATGTAGTGAAGCATTATAATATGATTGGTGATTTTAGAGCTGCTGATGCTCTAGAACGTGAGAAACTACTTGCATCAGGATCCGTGTCGGACATCACACCTCAAGACTTGCTTCAGCTTCGCTCGTACTTCCATGATTCTGTCCGTTAACTGGATTTGTTGTCTCAAGAATAACAGCTAGCAGTCAATTTCTGAAAGGCTCGCTAGTAGTCGCAAAGGAACAGGCTGATGCAGCACAGGGTGAGTGTGCTTTATTGGTTGATTTCAGGTTCAAATGACTGTTTTATAGGTTGTTATGCCATGTAGACTGGAAGAAGCTTGTAGACACAAAATATGTTATTCCCAAAATTTTGTTATGTTGCATTATTTCCTTTAGGACCAAAAATTATTCCCTTACATATATACTGATTCATTCTTAACATATGTATTTACACAAAATAATTTTATGTGCAAATCCTTGGTTATGAAGCCACATAAATTTTGTATAATCATTTTAACCATATTTCACCATGTGGCACGACGACCATACACAATTTCAGCAATCTCCGACCATCAATGGTCTATTTCGAAAATTCGTGCGCACGTAGTCATGTTCAGCTGACACAGATTATCGCTCTAGAGTTGAGTTAGGTTAGGTTAATGAGGCATCTGCGCAGAAGGTGATGCGCAGTGACGTGTGCAAGGTGTCTAGGTTACAGCATCGTATGAGTTCTATTATCGATTGCGGTAAATTAAAAACTCGAATATTTCAATGTTCTCAAATTATAGAACAATCTTGTTGTTTGAGTTACTACCATAGCTTTACACTTCAAAGATTTTACATTGGTTACCTTATTGTTGACCTCGAAAGACTATTAGCTCACGTCACTTGTGTATGTTTTTACGCATTGGTAGTTGTTGAATTGCATTTGTAGTCTGCTTACGCTTAGGAATCATTAATACACATGTCAAAATTTTATTTTAAAATGTATCGAGATATTATAAAGATCCGGATTGTCAGAAATATATATGTATACATATGCACACACACGTCACATTTAGACACGTCCAACTTCAGTAAATCAGGTACATCTGGTATTTATTTGGCTGTCACCATAAGAAACTCTCGCCTCTTTTGTGCTCACGTGTAATGTCGAAAGTTAATTCCCGGAGTTTAATGACACATCTCGGCAATTCACACGTTCACGTACATCAGACCGTAAGTGTAATTTTGTACTTGGCTCCATCTTGCATACGACACTGGAAGGAGAACGTCCTCTCGTCTTCTCTGTACGAAGCACACAGTAGTTTAATATGCATCGCAGGATGTAAATGTTGCTAATTATCCCGATGAACGCATTTGTTTGAGTACTAACGTCCGAAAGCTTGAACTTAAGAAGGTGAATATGTCTTAGCTAAATTCCAAGGCAAACATTGAATCACGGAGACTGCACCACTGCATCTGGACGAAAATCAATAACGACTGACTTTGACTTCCGGGGCTGACATCAATCTCACGTATTTGAAAGCCGATGTACAGTACTGTCCAATCGAATGGAACCACGTCATTTTCTGTTTAGTTTTCTCTTTGTTAAAGTTCGTAAATTTGTGAGCTCTGCTGTCGGCCAATCGCTACGTAGAAGGGTTATTGATTTACCTGACTGCAACAGCACGTCATCACCAGCCTAATTCGGAAAGTCTTTTTTCACATGCAGCCATCTGTACGCTACATTCAATGCGTACTAAGAGTTGCATAATTTTCGAAATGGTTTTTGATGTTTGCAATTCATATTGCATATTTATTTGTTGCTTTTCCTAATTTCCGTCACTTGAATGTGTTTGAATTAAATCTTAATCCCGTTATTTACGTATGGTGATTTCTGTGCGCGAATCCTTACGTATTAATTGACAACGCGCTTACATAACCTTAGTCATTATCAGTTTCTTCGCCATAAAAATATTTCTACACTCATTTTGTGCATTTTTTAGTCTTATGACGTATCTGTGCAGGTATAGGCACCAGTTAAAAAGCATAAAGAAACGTTTTTGAGCGTAATTCCATGTTGATAAAGTCGGATGTTGGTGATCGTGGCCGATTTCGCGTTTCGTCCACCTCGGGAATTTGATACCTTCGTGTGAATTTATTCCAAGTGTTGTGACACTAAAGAGTATGAAATTTTATTACTTACCTGTGGCACGACGTCCATACAAAATTTCAGCAATTTCCGACCATCCATGGTTTTTTCGAAAATTCGTGCTCAGCTCACGCAGATTACCGCTATAGGGTTGTGTTAGGTAAGGTTAGGTTAGGTTAGCTTAGGTTAATGGGGCATCTGCGCAGAAGGTGATGCGCAGTGACGTGTGCAAGTTGTCTAGGCTACGGCATCGTATGAGTTCTGTTATCGATTGCGGGAAATTAAAAACTCGAATATTTCAATGTTCTTAAATTATAGAACAATCTTGTGTTGATAAAGTCGGATGTTGGTGATCGTGGCCGATTTCGCTTTTCTTCCACCTCGGGAATTTGATACCTTCGTGTGAATTTATAAAAAGCGATATGACATAATAGAGTATGAATATCATTAACTTACCTGTGGCATGACTTCCATACAAAATTTCAATAATTTCTGAGCATCCACTCGCTTTTTCCAAAATTCGTGCGCAGGAAACCATTTTGCACTGATCGAGATTACCCTGTTTTGGTTGGTTTGGGTTAGGTTAGGTTAGGTTAGTGGGGCACCTGCGCAGACGTTGTTGCGCAGTGCAGTCGTATGACGTGCGCATGTATGGGCACCTTGAGCTCGTTATGTTTAATTGTAAATTATTAAACTCTCAAGAATTCGATTCCGTCGCATTAAAAAGTATATTATATTCTGGGCTTCACTTTACATACCTAATTTAATTTTTTCATAAATATATTTTTTTGGACACATAGTTTCAGTAATTGCAAGCACACAAATCACTTATCACTTAAATATGATGTTGTTGAATATTTCATTGTGGAAGTATATATGTTGCCACACGTAGAATTTATTAAAATATTTATTTAATTTTATATTACACTACATGTAATTACTACAGTGACCCCAGCCATCGTTATAAAGAATAAATGTTCTCAAATTACATAGGTCCAGCTTCTGCAGATACGCGATATCTGTATATGATATACGTGTTACTAACTCGTAAGAACGTCTTTACTGAGCACACATGGCATGCAAATGTCCTTTCACTGAAGTCGTATGTCTCAATGTGGCGAACCGCACTTATTCTTGCATGTTATGTTGGATTGGTGTATCACGTTTCTATTCTCACACGTCACCGTGAAGACATCCTTGCACTGAGATTCACTGTAAGTAGCACCCGTTAATACGTTTTTGAAGGGTGGTAATTAATCTTGTTAATGCTCCCGAAGAACTCTATTTCTAAAGCAAAAAATTACGTTGACACTGAACGACCGAAATCAAATAATTCCAACCGTAGTTTAATGGCGACTCTTCAATCGGGACCAGCCGACTGTTCCGATACAGAATCAGTAGTGACTGACTTCTGATTGGTCCTCGATGCCATTCGAAAGTATTGATTTCCTTCCATTGAGGTCATCACAGATGGCACGTCTTATCTTTGGTTCCGTAATTTTCCGATAGACTGCGTCTTTGTGTTTGTACGTCGTGTCCTCGAGTAAATGTGAGGCAATACTTTCGATATATTTTGTTGACATTGGACATAGGACACCAATATGTCACCACGAGTTTGACGTGCGCCACAAATTCTGCGCCCACCAAGCATTGCAATTAATGTACCAGAGATTTATATTCAGTTTTTTTGTGAGGCGATTTTTATTAATAAATGACGTACTATCATTCACGTATTTTTTCCAATTTTTCGTTACATGATACTTATTTATAGTGAGTTAGATTGGGTCATCGTTACGCATGAATCTGCTACGTATTTGCGTCAACATCTACACTGCATCAGTTTTGGAAGAAATAATTCTCGTGGAAATATTATGTAATTTTTGACGTGTTATGATGTATTACATGCATATAAGCACTATTTGCATCATTTCGGGATTGTGTGAGCGCGTAATATCGTTATTGATAAGTGGTCGTGTCCGACTTTGCGCAACCTCCACCTCACGACTTTGATGCTTTCTTGCGAATTTCTAAAGAGCGATTAGACATAATAGAGTATGAATATCATTAACTTACCTGTGGCATGACGTCCATACAAAATTTGAATAATATCTGAGCATCCATTCGCTTTTTCCAAAATTCGTGCGCAGGAAACCATTTTGCACTGATCGAGATTACCCTGTTTTGGTTGGTTTGGGTTAGGTTAGGTTAGGTTAGGTTAGGTTAGGTTAGTGGGGCACCTGCGCAGAAGTTGTTGCGCAGTGCAGTCGTATGACGTGCGCATGTATGGGCACCTTGAGCTCGTTATGTTTAATTGTAAATTATTAAACTCTCAAGAATTCGATTCCGTCGCTTTAAAAAGTATATTATTTTCTGGGCTTCACTTTACATACCTAACTTAATTTTTTCATAAATATATTTTTTTGGACACATACTTTCAGTAATTGCAAGTACACAAATCACTTATCACTTAAATATGATGTTGTTGAATATTTCATTGTGGAAGTATATATGTTGCCACACGTAGAATTTATAAAAATATTTATTTAATTTTATATTAGACTACATGTAATTACTACAGTGACCCCAGTCATCGTTATAAAGAATAAATGTTCTCAAATTACATAGGTCCAGCTTCTGCAGATACGCGATATCTGTATATGATATACGTGTTACTAACTCGTAAGAACGTCTTTACTGAGCACACATGGCATGCAAATGTCCTTTCACTGAAGTCGTATGTCTCAATGTGGCGATCCGCACTTATTCTTGCATGTTATGTTGGATTGGTGTATCACTTGTTTCTATTCTCACACGTCACCGTGAAGACATCCTTGCACTGAGATTCACTGTAAGTAGCACCCGTTAATACGTGATTGAAGGGTGGTAATTAATCTTGTTAATGTTCCCGAAGAACTCTATTTCTAAAGCACAAAATTACGTTGAAACTGAACGACCGAAATCAAATAATTCCAACCGTAGTTTAATGGCGACTCTTCAATCGGGACCAGCCGACTGTTCCAATACAGAATCAGTAGTGACTGACTTCTGATTGGTCCTCGATGCCATTCGAAAGTATTGATTTCTTTCCATTGAGGTCATCACAGATGGCACGTCTTATCTTTGGTTCCGTAATTTTCCGATATACTGCGTCTTTGTGTTTGTACGTCGTGTCCTCGAGTAAATGTGAGGCAATACTTTCGATATATTTTGTTGACATTGGACATAGGACACCAATATGTCACCACAAGTTTGACGTGCGCCACAAATTCTGCGCCCACCAAGCATTGCAATTAATGTACCAGAGATTTATATTCAGTTTTTTGTGAGGCGATTTTTATTAATAAATGTCGTACTATCATTCACGTATGTTTATTCCAATTTTTCGTTACATGATACTTATTTATAGTGAGTTACATTGGGTCATCGTTACGCATGAATCTGCTAGGTATTTGCGTCAACATCTACACTGCATCAGTTTTGCAAGAAATAATTCTCGTGGAAATATTATGTAATTTTAGACGTGTTATGATTTATTACACGCATATAAGCACTATTTGCATCGTATGGGGATTGTGTGAGCGCGTAATATCGTTATTGATAAGTGGTCGTGGCCGACTTTGCGCATCCTCCACCTCACGACTTTGATGCTTTCTTGCGAATTTCTAAAGAGCGATAAGACATAATAGAGTATGAATATCATTAACTTACCTGTGGCATGACGTCCACACAAAATTTCAATAATATCTGAGCATCCACTCGCTTTTTCCAAAATTCGTGCGCAGGAAACGATTTTGCACTGATCGAGATTACCCTGTTTTGGTTGGTTTGGGTTAGGTTAGGTTAGGTTAGGTTAGGTTAGGTTAGTTTAGTGGGGCACCTGCGCAGAAGTTGTTGCGCAGTGCAGTCGTATGACGTGCGCATGTATGGGCACCTTGAGCTCGTTATGTTTAATTGTAAATTATTAAACTCTCAAGAATTCGATTCCGTCGCTTTAAAAAGTATATTATTTTCTAGGCTTCACTTTACATACCTAATTTAATTTTTTCATAAATATATTTTTTTGGACACATACTTTCAGTAATTGCAAGTACACAAATCACTTATCACTTAAATATGATGTTGTTGAATATTTCATTGTGGAAGTATATATGTTGCCACACGTAGAATTTATTAAAATATTTATTTAATTTTATATTAGACTACATGTAATTACTACAGTGACCCCAGTCATCGTTATAAAGAATAAATGTTCTCAAATTACATAGGTCCAGCTTCTGCAGATACGCGATATCTGTATATGATATACGTGTTACTAACTCGTAAGAACGTCTTTACTGAGCACACATGGCATGCAAATGTCCTTTCACTGAAGTCGTATGTCTCAATGTGGCGAACCGCACTTATTCTTGCATGTTATGTTGGATTGGTGTATCACTTGTTTCTATTCTCACACGTCACCGTGAAGACATCCTTGCACTGAGATTCACTGTAAGTAGCACCCGTTAATACGTGATTGAAGGGTGGTAATTAATCTTGTTAATGTTCCCGAAGAACTCTATTTCTAAAGCACAAAATTACGTTGAAACTGAACGACCGAAATCAAATAATTCCAACCGTAGTTTAATGGCGACTCTTCAATCGGGACCAGCCGACTGTTCCAATACAGAATCAGTAGTGACTGACTTCTGATTGGTCCTCGATGCCATTCGAAAGTATTGATTTCCTTCCATTGAGGTCATCACAGATGGCACGTCTTATCTTTGGTTCCGTAATTTTCCGATATACTGCGTCTTTGTGTTTGTACGTCGTGTCATCGAGTAAATGTGAGGCAATACTTTCGATATATTTTGTTGACATTGGACATAGGACACCAATATGTCACCACAAGTTTGACGTGCGCCACAAATTCTGCGCCCACCAAGCATTGCAATTAATGTACCAGAGATTTATATTCAGTTTTTTTGTGAGGCGATTTTTATTAATAAATGTCGTACTATCATTCACGTATGTTTATTCCAATTTTTCGTTACATGATACTTATTTATAGTGAGTTACATTGGGTCATCGTTACGCATGAATCTGCTAGGTATTTGCGTCAACATCTACACTGCATCAGTTTTGCAAGAAATAATTCTCGTGGAAATATTATGTAATTTTAGACGTGTTATGATTTATTACACGCATATAAGCACTATTTGCATCGTATGGGGATTGTGTGAGCGCGTAATATCGTTATTGATAAGTGGTCGTGGCCGACTTTGCGCATCCTCCACCTCACGACTTTGATGCTTTCTTGCGAATTTCTAAAGAGCGATAAGACATAATAGAGTATGAATATCATTAACTTACCTGTGGCATGACGTCCACACAAAATTTCAATAATATCTGAGCATCCACTCGCTTTTTCCAAAATTCGTGCGCAGGAAACGATTTTGCACTGATCGAGATTACCCTGTTTTGGTTGGTTTGGGTTAGGTTAGGTTAGGTTAGGTTAGGTTAGGTTAGGTTTGGTTAGGTTAGTGGGGCACCTGCGCAGAAGTTGTTGCGCAGTGCAGTCGTATGACGTGCGCATGTATGGGCACCTTGAGCTCATTATGTTTAATTGTAAATTATTAAACTCTCAAGAATTCGATTCCGGCGCTTTAAAAAGTATATTATATTCTGGGCTTCACTTTACATACCTAATTTAATTTTTTCACAAGGATATTTTTTTTTGGATACATACTTTCAGTAATTGCAAGTACACAAATCACTTATCACTTAAATATGATGTTGTTGAATATTTCATTGTGGAAGTATATATGTTGTCAGACGTAGAATTTATTAAAATATTTATTTAATTTTATATTACACTGCATGTAATTACTACAGTGACCCCAGTCATCGTTATAAAGAATAAATGTTCTCAAATTACATAGGTCCAGCTTCTGCAGATACGCGATATCTGTATATGATATACGTGTTACTAACTCGTAAAAACGTCTTTACTGAGCACACATGGCATGCAAATGTCCTTTCACTGAAGTCGTATGTCTCAATGTGGCGAACCGCACTTATTCGTGCATGTTATGTTAGATTGGTTTATAACTTTTTTCTATTCTCACACGTCACCGTGAAGACATCCTTACACTGAGATTCACTGTAGGTAGCACCCGTTAATACGTGATTGAAGGGTGGTAATTAATCTTGTTAATGTTCCCGAAGAACTCTATTTCTAAAGCACAAAATAACGTTGACACTGAACGACCGAAATCAAATAATTCCAACCGTAGTTTAATGGCGACTCTTCAATCGGGACCAGCCGACTGTTCCAATACAGAATCAGTAGTGACTGACTTCTGATTGGTCCTCGATGCCATTCGAAAGTATTGATTTCCTTCCATTGAGGTCATCACAGATGGCACGTCTTATCTTTGGTTCCGTAATTTTCCGATAGACTGCGTCTTTGTGTTTGTACGTCGTGTCCTCGAGTAAATGTGAGGCAATACTCTCGATATATTTTGTTGAGATTGGACATAGGACACCAATATATCACCACAAGTTTGACGTGCGCCACAAATTGTGCGCCCACCAAGCATTGAAATTAATGTACCAGAGGTTTATATTCAGTTTTTTTGTGAGGCGATTTTTATTAATAAATGACGTACTGTCATTCAGGTATGTTTATTCCAATTTTTCGTTACATGTTGCTTATTTATAGTGAGTTAGATTGGGTCATCGTTACGCATGAATCTGCTACGTATTTGCGTCAACATCTACACTGCATCAGTTTTGCAAGAAATAATTCTCGTGGAAACATTATGTAATTTTTGACGTGTTATGATGTATTACATGCATATAAGCACTATTTGCATCATATGGGGATTGTGTGGGCGCGTAATATCGTTATTGATAAGTGGTCGTGGCCGACTTTGCGCAACCTCCACCTCACGACTTTGATGCTTTCTTGCGAATTTCTAAAGAGCGATTAGACATAATAGAGTATGAATATCATTAACGTACCTGTGGCATGACGTCCATACAAAATTTCAATAATATCTGAGCATCCATTCGCTTTTTCCAAAATTCGTGCGCAGGAAACCATTTTGCACTGATCGAGATTACCCTGTTTTGGTTGGTTTGGGTTAGGTTAGGTTAGGTTAGGTTAGGTTAGGTTAGTGGGGCACCTGCGCAGAAGTTGTTGCGCAGTGCAGTCGTATGACGTGCGCATGTATGGGCACCTTGAGCTCATTATGTTTAATTGTAAATTATTAAACTCTCAAGAATTCGATTCCGTCGCTTTAAAAAGTATATTATATTCTGGGCTTCACTTTACATACCTAATTTAATTTTTTCACAAGGATATTTTTTTTTGGATACATACTTTCAGTAATTGCAAGTACACAAATCACTTATCACTTAAATATGATGTTGTTGAATATTTCATTGTGGAAGTATATATGTTGTCACACGTAGAATTTATTAAAATATTTATTTAATTTTATATTACACTGCATGTAATTACTACAGTGACCCCAGTCATCGTTATAAAGAATAAATGTTCTCAAATTACATAGGTCCAGCTTCTGCAGATACGCGATATCTGTATATGATATACGTGTTACTAACTCGTAAAAACGTCTTTACTGAGCACACATGGCATGCAAATGTCCTTTCACTGAAGTCGTATGTCTCAATGTGGCGAACCGCACTTATTCTTGCATGTTATGTTAGATTGGTTTATAACTTGTTTCTATTCTCACACGTCACCGTGAAGACATCCTTACACTGAGATTCACTGTAGGTAGCACCCGTTAATACGTGATTGAAGGGTGGTAATTAATCTTGTTAATGTTCCCGAAGAACTCTATTTCTAAAGCACATAATTACGTTGACACTGAACGACCGAAATCAAATAATTCCAACCGTAGTTTAATGGCGACTCTTCAATCGGGACCAGCCGACTGTTCCAATACAGAATCAGTAGTGACTGACTTCTGATTGGTCCTCGATGCCATTCGAAAGTATTGATTTCCTTCCATTGAGGTCATCACAGATGGCACGTCTTATCTTTGGTTCCGTAATTTTCCGATATACTGCGTCTTTGTGTTTGTACGTCGTGTCATCGAGTAAATGTGAGGCAATACTTTCGATATATTTTGTTGACATTGGACATAGGACACCAATATGTCACCACAAGTTTGACGTGCGCCACAAATTCTGCGCCCACCAAGCATTGCAATTAATGTACCAGAGATTTATATTCAGTTTTTTTGTGAGGCGATTTTTATTAATAAATGTCGTACTATCATTCACGTATGTTTATTCCAATTTTTCGTTACATGATACTTATTTATAGTGAGTTACATTGGGTCATCGTTACGCATGAATCTGCTAGGTATTTGCGTCAACATCTACACTGCATCAGTTTTGCAAGAAATAATTCTCGTGGAAATATTATGTAATTTTAGACGTGTTATGATTTATTACACGCATATAAGCACTATTTGCATCGTATGGGGATTGTGTGAGCGCGTAATATCGTTATTGATAAGTGGTCGTGGCCGACTTTGCGCATCCTCCACCTCACGACTTTGATGCTTTCTTGCGAATTTCTAAAGAGCGATAAGACATAATAGAGTATGAATATCATTAACTTACCTGTGGCATGACGTCCACACAAAATTTCAATAATATCTGAGCATCCACTCGCTTTTTCCAAAATTCGTGCGCAGGAAACGATTTTGCACTGATCGAGATTACCCTGTTTTGGTTGGTTTGGGTTAGGTTAGGTTAGGTTAGGTTAGGTTAGGTTAGGTTTGGTTAGGTTAGTGGGGCACCTGCGCAGAAGTTGTTGCGCAGTGCAGTCGTATGACGTGCGCATGTATGGGCACCTTGAGCTCATTATGTTTAATTGTAAATTATTAAACTCTCAAGAATTCGATTCCGGCGCTTTAAAAAGTATATTATATTCTGGGCTTCACTTTACATACCTAATTTAATTTTTTCACAAGGATATTTTTTTTTGGATACATACTTTCAGTAATTGCAAGTACACAAATCACTTATCACTTAAATATGATGTTGTTGAATATTTCATTGTGGAAGTATATATGTTGTCAGACGTAGAATTTATTAAAATATTTATTTAATTTTATATTACACTGCATGTAATTACTACAGTGACCCCAGTCATCGTTATAAAGAATAAATGTTCTCAAATTACATAGGTCCAGCTTCTGCAGATACGCGATATCTGTATATGATATACGTGTTACTAACTCGTAAAAACGTCTTTACTGAGCACACATGGCATGCAAATGTCCTTTCACTGAAGTCGTATGTCTCAATGTGGCGAACCGCACTTATTCGTGCATGTTATGTTAGATTGGTTTATAACTTTTTTCTATTCTCACACGTCACCGTGAAGACATCCTTACACTGAGATTCACTGTAGGTAGCACCCGTTAATACGTGATTGAAGGGTGGTAATTAATCTTGTTAATGTTCCCGAAGAACTCTATTTCTAAAGCACAAAATAACGTTGACACTGAACGACCGAAATCAAATAATTCCAACCGTAGTTTAATGGCGACTCTTCAATCGGGACCAGCCGACTGTTCCAATACAGAATCAGTAGTGACTGACTTCTGATTGGTCCTCGATGCCATTCGAAAGTATTGATTTCCTTCCATTGAGGTCATCACAGATGGCACGTCTTATCTTTGGTTCCGTAATTTTCCGATAGACTGCGTCTTTGTGTTTGTACGTCGTGTCCTCGAGTAAATGTGAGGCAATACTCTCGATATATTTTGTTGAGATTGGACATAGGACACCAATATATCACCACAAGTTTGACGTGCGCCACAAATTGTGCGCCCACCAAGCATTGAAATTAATGTACCAGAGGTTTATATTCAGTTTTTTTGTGAGGCGATTTTTATTAATAAATGACGTACTGTCATTCAGGTATGTTTATTCCAATTTTTCGTTACATGTTGCTTATTTATAGTGAGTTAGATTGGGTCATCGTTACGCATGAATCTGCTACGTATTTGCGTCAACATCTACACTGCATCAGTTTTGCAAGAAATAATTCTCGTGGAAACATTATGTAATTTTTGACGTGTTATGATGTATTACATGCATATAAGCACTATTTGCATCATATGGGGATTGTGTGGGCGCGTAATATCGTTATTGATAAGTGGTCGTGGCCGACTTTGCGCAACCTCCACCTCACGACTTTGATGCTTTCTTGCGAATTTCTAAAGAGCGATTAGACATAATAGAGTATGAATATCATTAACGTACCTGTGGCATGACGTCCATACAAAATTTCAATAATATCTGAGCATCCATTCGCTTTTTCCAAAATTCGTGCGCAGGAAACCATTTTGCACTGATCGAGATTACCCTGTTTTGGTTGGTTTGGGTTAGGTTAGGTTAGGTTAGGTTAGGTTAGGTTAGTGGGGCACCTGCGCAGAAGTTGTTGCGCAGTGCAGTCGTATGACGTGCGCATGTATGGGCACCTTGAGCTCATTATGTTTAATTGTAAATTATTAAACTCTCAAGAATTCGATTCCGTCGCTTTAAAAAGTATATTATATTCTGGGCTTCACTTTACATACCTAATTTAATTTTTTCACAAGGATATTTTTTTTTGGATACATACTTTCAGTAATTGCAAGTACACAAATCACTTATCACTTAAATATGATGTTGTTGAATATTTCATTGTGGAAGTATATATGTTGTCACACGTAGAATTTATTAAAATATTTATTTAATTTTATATTACACTGCATGTAATTACTACAGTGACCCCAGTCATCGTTATAAAGTATAAATGTTCTCAAATTACATAGGTCCAGCTTCTGCAGATACGCGATATCTGTATATGATATACGTGTTACTAACTCGTAAAAACGTCTTTACTGAGCACACATGGCATGCAAATGTCCTTTCACTGAAGTCGTATGTCTCAATGTGGCGAACCGCACTTATTCTTGCATGTTATGTTAGATTGGTTTATAACTTGTTTCTATTCTCACACGTCACCGTGAAGACATCCTTACACTGAGATTCACTGTAGGTAGCACCCGTTAATACGTGATTGAAGGGTGGTAATTAATCTTGTTAATGTTCCCGAAGAACTCTATTTCTAAAGCACATAATTACGTTGACACTGAACGACCGAAATCAAATAATTCCAACCGTAGTTTAATGGCGACTCTTCAATCGGGACCAGCCGACTGTTCCAATACAGAATCAGTAGTGACTGACTTCTGATTGGTCCTCGATGCCATTCGAAATTATTGATTTCCTTCCATTGAGGTCATCACAGATGGCACGTCTTATCTTTGGTTCCGTAATTTTCCGATAGACTGCGTCTTTGTGTTTGTACGTCGTGTCCTCGAGTAAATGTGAGGCAATACTTTCGATATATTTTGTTGACATTGGACGTAGGACACCAATATGTCACCACAAGTTTGACGTGCGCCACAAATTCTGCGCCCACCAAGCATTGCAATTAATGTACCAGAGATTTATATTCAGTTTTTTTGTGAGGCGATTTTTATTAATAAATGACGTACTATCATTCACGTATTTTTCCAATTTTTCGTTACATGATACTTATTTATAGTGAGTTAGATTGGGTCATCGTTACGCATGAATCTGCTACGTATTTGCGTCAACATCTACACTGCATCAGTTTTGGAAGAAATAATTCTCGTGGAAATATTATGTAATTTTTGACTTGTTATGATGTATTACATGCATATAAGCACTATTTGCATCATATGGGGATTGTGTGAGCGCGTAATATCGTTATTGATAAGTGGTCGTGGCCGACTTTGCGCAACCTCCACCTCACGACTTTGATGCTTTCTTGCGAATTTCTAAAGAGCGATTAGACATAATAGAGTATGAATATCATTAACTTACCTGTGGCATGACGTCCATACAAAATTTGAATAATATCTGAGGATCCATTCGCTTTTTCCAAAATTCGTGCGCAGGAAACCATTTTGCACTGATCGAGATTACCCTGTTTTGGTTGGTTTGGGTTAGGTTAGGTTAGGTTAGGTTAGGTTAGGTTAGTGGGGCACCTGCGCAGAAGTTGTTGCGCAGTGCAGTCGTATGACGTGCGCATATATGAGCACCTTGATCTCATTATGTTTAATTGTAAATTATTAAACTCTCAAGAATTCGATTCCGTCGCTTTAAAAAGTATATTATATTCTGGGCTTCACTTTACATACCTAATTTAATTTTTTCACAAGGATATTTTTTTTGGATACATACTTTCAGTAATTGCAAGTACACAAATCACTTATCACTTAAATATGATGTTGTTGAATATTTCATTGTGGAAGTATATATGTTGTCACACGTAGAATTTATTAAAATATTTATTTAATTTTATATTACACTGCATGTAATTACTACAGTGACCCCAGTCATCGTTATAAAGAATAAATGTTCTCAAATTACATAGGTCCAGCTTCTGCAGATACGCGATATCTGTATATGATATACGTGTTACTAACTCTTAAAAACGTCTTTACTGAGCACACATGGCATGCAAATGTCCTTTCACTGAAGTCGTATGTCTCAATGTGGCGAACCGCACTTATTCTTGCATGTTATGTTAGATTGGTTTATAACTTGTTTCTATTCTCACACGTCACCGTGATCACATCCTTACACTGAGATTCACTGTAGGTAGCACCCGTTAATACGTGATTGAAGGGTGGTAATTAATCTTGTTAATGTTCCCGAAGAACTCTATTTCTAAAGCACAAAATTACGTTGACACTGAACGACCGAAATCAAATAATTCCAACCGTAGTTTAATGGCGACTCTTCAATCGGGACCAGCCGACTGTTCCAATACAGAATCAGTAGTGACTGACTTCTGATTGGTCCTCGATGCCATTCGAAATTATTGATTTCCTTCCATTGAGGTCATCACAGATGGCACGTCTTATCTTTGGTTCCGTAATTTTCCGATAGACTGCGTCTTTGTGTTTGTACGTCGTGTCCTCGAGTAAATGTGAGGCAATACTTTCGATATATTTTGTTGACATTGGACGTAGGACACCAATATATCACCACAAGTTTGACGTGCGCCACAAATTCTGCGCCCACCAAGCATTGCAATTAATGTACCAGAGATTTATATTCAGTTTTTTTGTGAGGCGATTTTTATTAATAAATGACGTACTATCATTCACGTATTTTTCCAATTTTTCGTTACATGATACTTATTTATAGTGAGTTAGATTGGGTCATCGTTACGCATGAATCTGCTAGGTATTTGCGTCAACATCTACACTGCATCAGTTTTGCAAGAAATAATTCTCGTGGAAATATTATGTAATTTTAGACGTGTTATGATTTATTACACGCATATAAGCACTATTTGCATCGTATGGGGATTGTGTGAGCGCGTAATATCGTTATTGATAAGTGGTCGTGGCCGACTTTGCGCATCCTCCACCTCACGACTTTGATGCTTTCTTCCGAATTTCTAAAGAGCGATAATACATAATAGAGTATGAATATCATTAACTTACCTGTGGCATGACGTCCACACAAAATTTCAATAATATCTGAGCATCCACTCGCTTTTTCGAAAATTCGTGCGCAGGAAACGATTTTGCACTGATCGAGATTACCCTGTTTTTGTTGGTTTGGGTTAGGTTAGGTTAGGTTAGGTTAGGTTAAGTTAGGTTAGGTTAGGTTAGTGGGGCACCTGCGCAGAAGTTGTTGCGCAGTGCAGTCGTATGACGTGCGCATGTATGGGCACCTTGAGCTCATTATGTTTAACTGTAAATTATTAAACTCTCAAGAATTCGATTCCGTCGCTTTAAAAAGTATATTATATTCTGGGCTTCACTTTACATACCTAATTTAATTTTTTCACAAGGATATTTTTTTTTGGATACATACTTTCAGTAATTGCAAGTACACAAATCACTTATCACTTAAATATGATGTTGTTGAATATTTCATTGTGGAAGTATATATGTTGTCACACGTAGAATTTATTAAAATATTTATTTAATTTTATATTACACTGCATGTAATTACTACAGTGACCCCAGTCATCGTTATAAAGAATAAATGTTCTCAAATTACATAGGTCCAGCTTCTGCAGATACGCGATATCTGTATATGATATACGTGTTACTAACTCTTAAAAACGTCTTTACTGAGCACACATGGCATGCAAATGTCCTTTCACTGAAGTCGTATGTCTCAATGTGGCGAACCGCACTTATTCTTGCATGTTATGTTAGATTGGTTTATAACTTGTTTCTATTCTCACACGTCACCGTGAAGACATCCTTACACTGAGATTCACTGTAGGTAGCACCCGTTAATACGTGATTGAAGGGTGGTAATTAATCTTGTTAATGTTCCCGAAGAACTCTATTTCTAAAGCACAAAATTACGTTGACACTGAACGACCGAAATCAAATTATTCCAACCGTAGTTTAATGGCGACTCTTCAATCGGGACCAGCCGACTGTTCCAATACAGAATCAGTAGTGACTGACTTCTGATTGGTCCTGGATGCCATTCGAAATTATTGATTTCCTTCCATTGAGGTCATCACAGATGGCACGTCTTATCTTTGGTTCCGTAATTTTCCGATATACTGCGTCTTTGTGTTTGTACGTCGTGTCATCGAGTAAATGTGAGGCAATACTTTCGATATATTTTGTTGACATTGGACATAGGACACCAATATGTCACCACAAGTTTGACGTGCGCCACAAATTCTGCGCCCACCAGCATTGCAATTAATGTACCAGAGATTTATATTCAGTTTTTTTGTGAGGCGATTTTTATTAATAAATGTCGTACTATCATTCACGTATGTTTATTCCAATTTTTTGTTACATGATACTTATTTATAGTGAGTTACATTGGGTCGTCGTTACGCATGAATCTGCTAGGTATTTGCGTCAACATCTACACTGCATCAATTTTGCAAGAAATAATTCTCGTGGAAATATTATGTAATTTTAGACGTGTTATGATTTATTACACGCATATAAGCACTATTTGCATCGTATGGGGATTGTGTGGGCGCGTAATATCGTTATTGATAAGTGGTCGTGGCCGACTTTGCGCATCCTCCACCTCACGAGTTTGATGCTTTCTTGCGAATTTCTAAAGAGCGATTAGACATAATAGAGTATGAATATCATTAACTTACCTGTGGCATGACGTCCACACAAAATTTCAATAATATCTGAGCATCCACTCGCTTTTTCGAAAATTCGTGCGCAGGAAACGATTTGGCACTGATCGAGATTACCCTGTTTTGGTTGGTTTGGGTTAGGTTAGGTTAGGTTAGGTTAGGTTAGTGGGGCACCTACGCAGAAGTTGTTGCGCAGTGCAGTGGTATGACGTGCGCATGTATGGGCACCTTGAGCTCATTATGTTTAATTGTAAATTATTAAACTCTCAAGAATTCGATTCCGTCGCTTTAAAAAGTATATTATATTCTGGGCTTCACTTTACATACCTAATTTAATTTTTTCACAAGGATATTTTTTTTTGGATACATACTTTCAGTAATTGCAAGTACACAAATCACTTATCACTTAAATATGATGTTGTTGAATATTTTATTGTGGAAGTATATATGTTGTCATACGTAGAATTTATTAAAATATTTATTTAATTTATATTACACTACATGTAATTACTACAGTGACCCCAGTCATCGTTATAAAGAATAAATGTTCTCAAATTACATAGGTCCAGCTTCTGCAGATACGCGATATCTGTATATGATATACGTGTTACTAACTCGTAAAAACGTCTTTACTGAGCACACATGGCATGCAAATGTCCTTTCACTGAAGTCGTATGTCTCAATGTGGCGAACCGCACTTATTCTTGCATGTTATGTTAGATTGGTTTATAACTTGTTTCTATTCTCACACGTCACCGTGAAGACATCCTTACACTGAGATTCACTGTAGGTAGCACCCGTTAATACGTGATTGAAGGGTGGTAATTAATCTTTTTAATGTTCCCGAAGAACTCTATTTCTAAAGCACAAAATTACGTTGACACTGAACGACCGAAATCAAATAATTCCAACCGTAGTTTAATGGCGACTCTTCAATCGGGACCAGCCGACTGTTCCAATACAGAATCAGTAGTGACTGACTTCTGATTGGTCCTCGATGCCATTCGAAAGTATTGATTTCCTTCCATTGAGGTCATCACAGATGGCACGTCTTATCTTTGGTTCCGTAATTTTCCGATAGACTGCGTC
Source organism: Zootermopsis nevadensis (assembly GCF_977971745.1). Classification (NCBI taxonomy): domain Eukaryota; kingdom Metazoa; phylum Arthropoda; class Insecta; order Blattodea; family Termopsidae; genus Zootermopsis; species Zootermopsis nevadensis. Next base: position 2,805,750 of record NW_028259153.1, on the reverse strand, counting down.
TTTGTGTTTGTACGTCGTGTCCTCGAGTAAATGTGAGGCAATACTTTCGATATATTTTGTTGACATTTTACATAGGACACCAATATGTCACCACGAGTTTGACGTGCGCCACAAATTCTGCGCCCACCAAGCATTGCAATTAATGTACCAGAGATTTATATTCAGTTTTTTTGTGAGGCGATTTTTATTAATAAATGACGTACTATCATTCACGTATGTTTATTCCAATTTTTCGTTACATGATACTTATTTATAGTGAGTTAGATTGGATCATCGTTAGGCATGAATCTGCTACGTATTTGCGTCAACATCTACACTGCATCAGTTTTGCAAGAAATAATTCTCGTGGAAATATTATGTAATTTTAGACGTGTTATGATGTATTACACGCATACAAGCACTATTTGCATCATATGGGTATTGTGTGAGCGCGTAATATCGTTATTGATAAGTGGTCGTGGCCGACTTTGCGCATCCTCCACCTCACGACTTTGATGCTTTCTTGCGAATTTCTAAAGAGCGATAAGACATAATAGAGTATGAATATCATTAACTTACCTGTGGCATGACGTCCACACAAAATTTCAATAATATCTGAGCATCCACTCGCTTTTTCCAAAATTCGTGCGCAGGAAACGATTTTGCACTGATCGAGATTACCCTGTTTTGGTTGGTTTGGGTTAGGTTAGGTTAGGTTAGGTTAGGTTAGGTTAGTGGGGCACCTGCGCAGAAGTTGTTGCGCAGTGCAGTGGTATGATGTGCGCATATATGAGCACCTTGAGCTCGTTATGTTTAATTGTAAATTATTAAACTCTCAAGAATTCGATTCCGTCGCTTTAAAAAGTATATTATATTCTGGGCTTCACTTTACATACCTAATTTAATTTTTTCACAAGGATATTTTTTTTTTGGATACATACTTTCAGTAATTGCAAGTACACAAATCACTTATCACTTAAATATGATGTTGTTGAATATTTCGTTGTGGAAGTATATATGTTGCCACACGTAGAATTTATTAAAATATTTATTTAATTTTATATTACACTGCATGTAATTACTACAGTGACCCCAGTCATCGTTATAAAGAATAAATGTTCTCAAATTACATAGGTCCAGCTTCTGCAGATACGCGATATCTGTATATGATATACGTGTTACTAACTCGTAAAAACGTCTTTACTGAGCACACATAGCATGCAAATGTCCTTTCACTGAAGTCGTATGTCTCAATGTGGCGAACCGCACTTATTCTTGCATGTTATGTTAGATTGGTTTATAACTTGTTTCTATTCTCACACGTCACCGTGAAGACATCCTTACACTGAGATTCACTGTAGGTAGCACCCGTTAATACGTGATTGAAGGGTGGTAATTAATCTTGTTAATGTTCCCGAAGAACTCTATTTCTAAAGCACAAAATTACGTTGACACTGAACGACCGGAATCAAATAATTCCAACCGTAGTTTAATGGCGACTCTTCAATCGGGACCAGCCGACTGTTCCAATACAGAATCAGTAGTGACTGACTTCTGATTGGTCCTCGATGCCATTCGAAATTATTGATTTCCTTCCATTGAGGTCATCACAGATGGCACGTCTTATCTTTGGTTCCGTAATTTTCCGATAGACTGCGTCTTTGTGTTTGTACGTCGTGTCCTCGAGTAAATGTGAGGCAATACTTTCGATATATTTTGTTGACATTGGACGTAGGACACCAATATGTCACCACAAGTTTGACGTGCGCCACAAATTCTGCGCCCACCAAGCATTGCAATTAATGTACCAGAGATTTATATTCAGTTTTTTTGTGAGGCGATTTTTATTAATAAATGACGTACTATCATTCACGTATTTTTCCAATTTTTCGTTACATGATACTTATTTATAGTGAGTTAGATTGGGTCATCGTTACGCATGAATCTGCTACGTATTTGCGTCAACATCTACACTGCATCAGTTTTGGAAGAAATAATTCTCGTGGAAATATTATGTAATTTTTGACGTGTTATGATGTATTACATGCATATAAGCACTATTTGCATCATATGGGGATTGTGTGAGCGCGTAATATCGTTATTGATAAGTGGTCGTGGCCGACTTTGCGCAACCTCCACCTCACGACTTTGATGCTTTCTTGCGAATTTCTAAAGAGCGATTAGACATAATAGAGTATGAATATCATTAACTTACCTGTGGCATGACGTCCATACAAAATTTGAATAATATCTGAGGATCCATTCGCTTTTTCCAAAATTCGTGCGCAGGAAACCATTTTGCACTGATCGAGATTACCCTGTTTTGGTTGGTTTGGGTTAGGTTAGGTTAGGTTAGGTTAGGTTAGGTTAGTGGGGCACCTGCGCAGAAGTTGTTGCGCAGTGCAGTCGTATGACGTGCGCATGTATGGGCACCTTGAGCTCGTTATGTTTAATTGTAAATTATTAAACTCTCAAGAATTCGATTCCGTCGCTTTAAAAAGTATATTATATTCTGGGCTTCACTTTACATACCTAATTTAATTTTTTCATAAATATATTTTTTTTGGACACATACTTTCAGTAATTGCAAGTACACAAATCACTTATCACTTAAATATGATGTTGTTGAATATTTCATTGTGGAAGTATATATGTTGCCACACGTAGAATTTATTAAAATATTTATTTAATTTATATTACACTACATGTAATTACTACAGTGACCCCAGTCATCGTTATAAAGAATAAATGTTCTCAAATTACATAGGTCCAGCTTCTGCAGATACGCGATATCTGTATATGATATACGTGTTACTAACTCGTAAAAACGTCTTTACTGAGCACACATGGCATGCAAATGTCCTTTCACTGAAGTCGTATGTCTCAATGTGGCGAACCGCACTTACTCTTGCATGTTATGTTGGATTGGTGTATCACATGTTTCTATTCTCACACGTCACCGTGAAGACATCCTTACACTGAGATTCACTGTAGGTAGCACCCGTTAATACGTGATTGAAGGGTGGTAATTAATCTTTTTAATGTTCCCGAAGAACTCTATTTCTAAAGCACAAAATTACGTTGACACTGAACGACCGAAATCAAATAATTCCAACCGTAGTTTAATGGCGACTCTTCAATCGGGACCAACCGACTGTTCCAATACAGAATCAGTAGTGACTGACTTCTGATTGGTCCTCGATGCCATTCGAAAGTATTGATTTCCTTCCATTGAGGTCATCACAGATGGCACGTCTTATCTTTGGTTCCGTAATTTCCGATAGACTGCGTCTTTGTGTTTGTACGTCGTGTCCTCGAGTAAATGTGAGGCAATACTTTCGATATATTTTGTTGACATTTTACATAGGACACCAATATGTCACCACGAGTTTGACGTGCGCCACAAATTCTGCGCCCACCAAGCATTGCAATTAATGTACCAGAGATTTATATTCAGTTTTTTTGTGAGGCGATTTTTATTAATAAATGACGTACTATCATTCACGTATGTTTATTCCAATTTTTCGTTACATGATACTTATTTATAGTGAGTTAGATTGGATCATCGTTACGCATGAATCTGCTAGGTATTTGCGTCAACATCTACACTGCATCATTTTGCAAGAAATAATTCTCGTGGAAATATTATGTAATTTTAGACGTGTTATGATGTATTACACGCATATAAGCACTATTTGCATCATATGGGGATTGTGTGAGCGCGTAATATCGTTATTGATAAGTGGTCGTGGCCGACTTTGCGCATCCTCCACCTCACGACTTTGATGCTTTCTTGCGAATTTCTAAAGAGCGATAAGACATAATAGAGTATGAATATCATTAACTTACCTGTGGCATGACGTCCACACAAAATTTCAATAATATCTGAGCATCCACTCGCTTTTTCCAAAATTCGTGCGCAGGAAACGATTTTGCACTGATCGAGATTACCCTGTTTTGGTTGGTTTGGGTTAGGTTAGGTTAGGTTAGGTTAGGTTAGGTTAGTGGGGCACCTGCGCAGAAGTTGTTGCGCAGTGCAGTGGTATGATGTGCGCATATATGAGCACCTTGAGCTCGTTATGTTTAATTGTAAATTATTAAACTCTCAAGAATTCGATTCCGTCGCTTTAAAAAATATATTATATTCTGGGCTTCACTTTACATACCTAATTTAATTTTTTCACAAGGATATTTTTTTTTGGATACATACTTTCAGTAATTGCAAGTACACAAATCACTTATCACTTAAATATGATGTTGTTGAATATTTCGTTGTGGAAGTATATATGTTGCCACACGTAGAATTTATTAAAATATTTATTTAATTTTATATTACACTACATGTAATTACTACAGTGACCCCAGCCATCGTTATAAAGAATAAATGTTCTCAAATTACATAGGTCCAGCTTCTGCAGATACGCGATATCTGTATATGATATACGTGTTACTAACTCGTAAGAACGTCTTTACTGAGCACACATGGCATGCAAATGTCCTTTCACTGAAGTCGTATGTCTCAATGTGGCGAACCGCACTTATTCTTGCATGTTATGTTGGATTGGTGTATCACATGTTTCTATTCTCACACGTCACCGTGAAGACATCCTTGCACTGAGATTCACTGTAAGTAGCACCCGTTAATACGTTTTTGAAGGGTGGTAATTAATCTTGTTAATGTTCCCGAAGAACTCTATTTCTAAAGCACAAAATTACGTTGAAACTGAACGACCGAAATCAAATAATTCCAACCGTAGTTTAATGGCGACTCTTCAATCGGGACCAGCCGACTGTTCCAATACAGAATCAGTAGTGACTGACTTCTGATTGGTCCTCGATGCCATTCGAAAGTATTGATTTCCTTCCATTGAGGTCATCACAGATGGCACGTCTTATCTTTGGTTCCGTAATTTTCCGATATACTGCGTCTTTGTGTTTGTACGTCGTGTCATCGATTAAATGTGAGGCAATACTTTCGATATATTTTGTTGACATTGGACATAGGACACCAATATGTCACCACAAGTTTGACGTGCGCCACAAATTCTGCGCCCACCAAGCATTGCAATTAATGTACCAGAGATTTATATTCAGTTTTTTTGTGAGGCGATTTTTATTAATAAATGTCGTACTATCATTCACGTATGTTTATTCCAATTTTTCGTTACATGATACTTATTTATAGTGAGTTACATTGGGTCGTCGTTACGCATGAATCTGCTAGGTATTTGCGTCAACATCTACACTGCATCAGTTTTGCAAGAAATAATTCTCGTGGAAATATTATGTAATTTTAGACGTGTTATGATTTATTACACGCATATAAGCACTATTTGCATCGTATGGGGATTGTGTGAGCGCGTAATATCGTTATTGATAAGTGGTCGTGGCCGACTTTGCGCATCCTCCACCTCACGACTTTGATGCTTTCTTGCGAATTTCTAAAGAGCGATAAGACATAATAGAGTATGAATATCATTAACTTACCTGTGGCATGACGTCCACACAAAATTTCAATAATATCTGAGCATCCACTCGCTTTTTCGAAAATTCGTGCGCAGGAAACGATTTTGCACTGATCGAGATTACCCTGTTTTGGTTGGTTTGGGTTAGGTTAGGTTAGGTTAGGTTAGGTTACGTTAGGTTAGGTTAGGTTAGGTTAGTGGGGCACCTGCGCAGAAGTTGTTGCGCAGTGCAGTCGTATGACGTGCGCATGTATGGGCACCTTGAGCTCATTATGTTTAATTGTAAATTATTAAACTCTCAAGAATTCGATTCCGTCGCTTTAAAAAGTATATTATATTCTGGGCTTCACTTTACATACCTAATTTAATTTTTTCACAAGGATATTTTTTTTTGGATACATACTTTCAGTAATTGCAAGTACACAAATCACTTATCACTTAAATATGATGTTGAATATTTCATTGTGGAAGTATATATGTTGTCATACGTAGAATTTATTAAAATATTTATTTAATTTATATTACACTACATGTAATTACTACAGTGACCCCAGTCATCGTTATAAAGAATAAATGTTCTCAAATTACATAGGTCCAGCTTCTGCAGATACGCGATATCTGTATATGATATACGTGTTACTAACTCGTAAAAACGTCTTTACTGAGCACACATGGCATGCAAATGTCCTTTCACTGAAGTCGTATGTCTCAATGTGGCGAACCGCACTTATTCTTGCATGTTATGTTAGATTGGTTTATAACTTGTTTCTATTCTCACACGTCACCGTGAAGACATCCTTACACTGAGATTCACTGTAGGTAGCACCCGTTAATACGTGATTGAAGGGTGGTAATTAATCTTTTTAATGTTCCCGAAGAACTCTATTTCTAAAGCACAAAATTACGTTGACACTGAACGACCGAAATCAAATAATTCCAACCGTAGTTTAATGGCGACTCTTCAATCGGGACCAGCCGACTGTTCCAATACAGAATCAGTAGTGACTGACTTCTGATTGGTCCTCGATGCCATTCGAAAGTATTGATTTCCTTCCATTGAGGTCATCACAGATGGCACGTCTTATCTTTGGTTCCGTAATTTTCCGATAGACTGCGTCTTTGTGTTTGTACGTCGTGTCCTCGAGTAAATGTGAGGCAATACTTTCGATATATTTTGTTGACATTTTACATAGGACACCAATATGTCACCACGAGTTTGACGTGCGCCACAAATTCTGCGCCCACCAAGCATTGCAATTAATGTACCAGAGATTTATATTCAGTTTTTTTGTGAGGCGATTTTTATTAATAAATGACGTACTATCATTCACGTATGTTTATTCCAATTTTTCGTTACATGATACTTATTTATAGTGAGTTAGATTGGATCATCGTTACGCATGAATCTGCTACGTATTTGCGTCAACATCTACACTGCATCAGTTTTGCAAGAAATAATTCTCGTGGAAATATTATGTAATTTTAGACGTGTTATGATGTATTACACGCATATAAGCACTATTTGCATCATATGGGGATTGTGTGAGCGCGTAATATCGTTATTGATAAGTGGTCGTGGCCGACTTTGCGCATCCTACACCTCACGACTTTGATGCTTTCTTGCGAATTTCTAAAGAGCGATAAGACATAATAGAGTATGAATATCATTAACTTACCTGTGGCATGACGTCCACACAAAATTTCAATAATATCTGAGCATCCACTCGCTTTTTCCAAAATTCGTGCGCAGGAAACGATTTTGCACTGATCGAGATTACCCTGTTTTGGTTGGTTTGGGTTAGGTTAGGTTAGGTTAGGTTAGGTTAGGTTAGGTTAGTGGGGCACCTGCGCAGAAGTTGTTGCGCAGTGCAGTGGTATGATGTGCGCATATATGAGCACCTTGAGCTCGTTATGTTTAATTGTAAATTATTAAACTCTCAAGAATTCGATTCCGTCGCTTTAAAAAGTATATTATATTCTGGGCTTCACTTTACATACCTAATTTAATTTTTTCATAAATATTTTTTTTTTGGATACATACTTTCAGTAATTGCAAGTACACAAATCACTTATCACTTAAATATGATGTTGTTGAATATTTCGTTGTGGAAGTATATATGTTGCCACACGTAGAATTTATTAAAATATTTATTTAATTTTATATTACACTACATGTAATTACTACAGTGACCTCAGCCATCGTTATAAAGAATAAATGTTCTCAAATTACATAGGTCCAGCTTCTGCAGATACGCGATATCTGTATATGATATACGTGTTACTAACTCGTAAGAACGTCTTTACTGAGCACACATGGCATGCAAATGTCCTTTCACTGAAGTCGTATGTCTCAATGTGGAGAACCGCACTTATTCTTGCATGTTATGTTGGATTGGTGTATCACATGTTTCTATTCTCACACGTCACCGTGAAGACATCCTTGCACTGAGATTCACTGTAAGTAGCACCCGTTAATACGTTTTTGAAGGGTGGTAATTAATCTTGTTAATGCTCCCGAAGAACTCTATTTCTAAAGCAAAAAATTACGTTGACACTGAACGACCGAAATCAAATAATTCCAACCGTAGTTTAATGGCGACTCTTCAATCGGGACCAGCCGACTGTTCCAATACAGAATCAGTAGTGACTGACTTCTGATTGGTCCTCGATGCCATTCGAAAGTATTGATTTCCTTCCATTGAGGTCATCATCGTCTTTGGTTCCGTAATTTTCCGATAGACTGCGTCTTTGTGTTTGTACGTCGTGTCCTCGTGTAATTACTACAGTGACCCCAGCCATCGTTATAAAGAATAAATGTTCTCAAATTACATAGGTCCAGCTTCTGCAGATACGCGATATCTGTATATGATATACGTGTTACTAACTCGTAAGAACGTCTTTACTGAGCACACATGGCATGCAAATGTCCTTTCACTGAAGTCGTATGTCTCAATGTGGAGAACCGCACTTATTCTTGCATGTTATGTTGGATTGGTGTATCACATGTTTCTATTCTCACACGTCACCGTGAAGACATCCTTGCACTGAGATTCACTGTAAGTAGTACCCGTTAATACGTTTTTGAAGGGTGGTAATTAATCTTGTTAATGCTCCCGAAGAACTCTATTTCTAAAGCAAAAAATTACGTTGACACTGAACGACCGAAATCAAATAATTCCAACCGTAGTTTAATGGCGACTCTTCAATCGGGACCAGCCGACTGTTCCAATACAGAATCAGTAGTGACTGACTTCTGATTGGTCCTCGATGCCATTCGAAAGTATTGATTTCCTTCCATTGAGGTCATCATCGTCTTTGGTTCCGTAATTTTCCGATAGACTGCGTCTTTGTGTTTGTACGTCGTGTCCTCGAGTAAATGTGAGGCAATACTCTCGATATATTTTGTTGAGATTGGACATAGGACACCAATATATCACCACAAGTTTGACGTGCGCCACAAATTCTGCGCCCACCAAGCATTGCAATTAATGTACCAGAGATTTATATTCAGTTTTTTTGTGAGGCGATTTTTATTAATAAATGACGTACTATCATTCACGTATGTTTATTCCAATTTTTCGTTACATGTTGCTTATTTATAGTGGGTTAGATTGGGTCATCGTTACGCATGAATCTGCTACGTATTTGCGTCAACATCTACACTGCATCAGTTTTGCAAGAAATAATTCTCGTGGAAACATTATGTAATTTTTGACGTGTTGTGATGTATTACATGCATATAAGCACTATTTGCATCATATGGGGATTGTGTGATCGCGTAATATCGTTATTGATAAGTGGTCGTGGCCGACTTTGCGCAACCTCCACCTCACGACTTTGATGCTTTCTTGCGAATTTCTAAAGAGCGATTAGACATAATAGAGTATGAATATCATTAACTTACCTGTGGCATGACGTCCACACAAAATTTCAATAATATCTGAGCATCCACTCGCTTTTTCCAAAATTCGTGCGCAGGAAACGATTTTGCACTGATCGAGATTACCCTGTTTTGGTTGGTTTGGGTTAGGTTAGGTTAGGTTAGGTTAGGTTAGGTTAGGTTAGTGGGGCACCTGCGCAGAAGTTGTTGCGCAGTGCAGTCGTATGACGTGCGCATGTATGGGCACCTTGAGCTCATTATGTTTAATTGTAAATTATTAAACTCTCAAGAATTCGATTCCGTCGCTTTAAAAAATATATTATATTCTGGGTTTCACTTTACATACCTAATTTAATTTTTTCACAAGGATATTTTTTTTTGGATACATACTTTCAGTAATTGCAAGTACACAAATCACTTATCACTTAAATATGATGTTGTTGAATATTTCATTGTGGAAGTATATATGTTGTCATACGTAGAATTTATTAAAATATTTATTTAATTTATATTACACTACATGTAATTACTACAGTGACCCCAGTCATCGTTATAAAGAATAAATGTTCTCAAATTACATAGGTCCAGCTTCTGCAGATACGCGATATCTGTATATGATATACGTGTTACTAACTCGTAAAAACGTCTTTACTGAGCACACATGGCATGCAAATGTCCTTTCACTGAAGTCGTATGTCTCAATGTGGCGAACCGCACTCATTCTTGCATGTTATGTTAGATTGGTTTATAACTTGTTTCTATTCTCACACGTCACCGTGAAGACATCATTACACTGAGATTCACTGTAGGTAGCACCCGTTAATACGTGATTGAAGGGTGGTAATTAATCTTTTTAATGTTCCCGAAGAACTCTATTTCTAAAGCACAAAATTACGTTGACACTGAACGACCGAAATCAAATAATTCCAACCGTAGTTTAATGGCGACTCTTCAATCGGGACCAGCCGACTGTTCCAATACAGAATCAGTAGTGACTGACTTCTGATTGGTCCTCGATGCCATTCGAAAGTATTGATTTCCTTCCATTGAGGTCATCACAGATGGCACGTCTTATCTTTGGTTCCGTAATTTTCCGATAGACTGCGTCTTTGTGTTTGTACGTCGTGTCCTCGAGTAAATGTGAGGCAATACTTTTGATATATTTTGTTGACATTGGACATAGGACACCAAAATGTCACCACGAGTTTGACGTGCGCCACAAATTCTGCGCCCACCAAGCATTGCAATTAATGTACCAGAGATTTATATTCAGTTTTTTTGTGAGGCGATTTTTATTAATAAATGACGTACTATCATTCACGTATGTTTATTCCAATTTTTCGTTACATGATACTTATTTATAGTGAGTTAGATTGGATCATCGTTACGCATGAATCTGCTACGTATTTGCGTCAACATCTACACTGCATCAGTTTTGCAAGAAATAATTCTCGTGGAAATATTATGTAATTTTAGACGTGTTATGATGTATTACACGCATATAAGCACTATTTGCATCATATGGGGATTGTGTGAGCGCGTAATATCGTTATTGATAAGTGGTCGTGGCCGACTTTGCGCATCCTCCACCTCACGACTTTGATGCTTTCTTGGGAATTTCTAAAGAGGGATAAGACATAATAGAGTATGAATATCATTAACTTACCTGTGGCATGACGTCCACACAAAATTTCAATAATATCTGAGCATCCACTCGCTTTTTCCAAAATTCGTGCGCAGGAAACGATTTTGCACTGATCGAGATTACCCTGTTTTGGTTGGTTTGGGTTAGGTTAGGTTAGGTTAGGTTAGGTTAGGTTAGTGGGACAACTGCGCAGAAGTTGTTGCGCAGTGCAGTCGTATGACGTGCGCATGTATGGGCACCTTGAGCTCATTATGTTTAATTGTAAATTATTAAACTCTCAAGAATTCGATTCCGTCGCTTTAAAAAGTATATTATATTCTGGGCTTCACTTTACATACCTAATTTAATTTTTTCACAAGGATATTTTTTTTTGGATACATACTTTCAGTAATTGCAAGTACACAAATCACTTATCACTTAAATATGATGTTGTTGAATATTTCATTGTGGAAGTATATATGTTGTCACACGTAGAATTTATTAAAATATTTATTTAATTTTATATTACACTGCATGTAATTAATACAGTGACCCCAGTCATCGTTATAAAGAATAAATGTTCTCAAATTACATAGGTCCAGCTTCTGCAGATACGCGATATCTGTATATGATATACGTGTTACTAACTCGTAAAAACGTCTTTACTGAGCACACATGGCATGCAAATGTCCTTTCACTGAAGTCGTATGTCTCAATGTGGCGAACCGCACTTATTCTTGCATGTTATGTTAGATTGGTTTATAACTTGTTTCTGTTATCACACGTCACCGTGAAGACATCCTTACACTGAGATTCACTGTAGGTAGCACCCGTTAATACGTGATGGAAGGGTGGTAATTAATCTTGTTAATGTTCCCGAAGAACTCTATTTCTAAAGCACAAAATTACGTTGACACTGAACGACCGAAATCAAATAATTCCAACCGTAGTTTAATGGCGACTCTTCAATCGGGACCAGCCGACTGTTCCAATACAGAATCAGTAGTGACTGACTTCTGATTGGTCCTCGATGCCATTCGAAAGTATTGATTTCCTTCCATTGAGGTCATCACAGATGGCACGTCTTATCTTTGGTTCCGTAATTTTCCGATAGACTGCGTCTTTGTGTTTGTACGTCGTGTCCTCGAGTAAATGTGAGGCAATACTTTCGATATATTTTGTTGACATTGGACATAGGACACCAATATATCACCACAAGTTTGACGTGCGCCACAAATTCTGCGCCCACCAAGCATTGCAATTAATGTACCAGAGATTTATATTCAGTTTTTTTGTGAGGCGATTTTTATTAATAAATGACGTACTATCATTCACGTATGTTTATTCCAATTTTTCGTTACATGATGCTTATTTATAGTGAGTTAGATTAGGTCATCGTTACGCATGAATCTGCTACGTATTTGCGGCAACATCTACACTGCATCAGTTTTGCAAGAAATAATTCTCGTGGAAACATTATGTAATTTTTGACGTGTTATGATGTATTACATGCATATAAGCACTATTTGCATCATATGGGGATTGTGTGAGCGCGTAGTATCGTTATTGATAAGTGGTCGTGGCCGACTTTGCGCATCCTCCACCTCACGACTTTGATGCTTTCTTGGGAATTTCTAAAGAGGGATAAGACATAATAGAGTATGAATATCATTAACTTACCTGTGGCATGACGTCCACACATATTTTCAAGAATATCTGAGCATCCACTCGCTTTTTCCAAAATTCGTGCGCAGGAAACGATTTTGCACTGATCGAGATTACCCTGTTTTGGTTGGTTTGGGTTAGGTTAGGTTAGGTTAGGTTAGGTTAGTTTAGTGGGCACCTGCGCAGAAGTTGTTGCGCAGTGCAGTCGTATGACGTGCGCATGTATGGGCACCTTGAGCTCATTATGTTTAATTGTAAATTATTAAACTCTCAAGAATTCGATTCCGTCTCTTTAAAAAGTATATTATATTCTGGGCTTCACTTTACATACCTTATTTAATTTTTTCACAAGGATATTTTTTTTTGGATACATACTTTCAGTAATTGAATGTACACAAATCACTTATCACTTAAATATGATGTTGTTGAATATTTCATTGTGGAAGTATATATGTTGTCACACGTAGAATTTATTAAAATATTTATTTAATTTTATATTACACTACATGTAATTACTACAGTGACCCCAGTCATCGTTATAAAGAATAAATGTTCTCAAATTACATAGGTCCAGCTTCTGCAGATACGCGATATCTGTATATGATATACGTGTTACTAACTCGTAAAAACATCTTTACTGAGCACACATGGCATGCAAATGTCCTTTCACTGAAGTCGTATGTCTCAATGTGGCGAACCGCACTTATTCTTGCATGTTATGTTAGATTGGTTTATAACTTGTTTCTGTTCTCACACGTCACCGTGAAGACATCCTTACACTGAGATTCACTGTAGGTAGCACCCGTTAATACGTGATTGAAGGGTGGTAATTAATCTTGTTAATGTTCCCGAAGAACTCTATTTCTATAGCACAAAATTACGTTGACACTGAACGACCGAAATCAAATAATTCCAACCGTAGTTTAATGGCAACTCTTCAATCGGGACCAGCCGACTGTTCCAATACAGAATCAGTAGTGACTGACTTCTGATTGGTCCTCGATGCCGTTCGAAAGTATTGATTTCCTTCCATTGAGGTCATCACAGATGGCACGTCTTATCTTTGGTTCCGTAATTTTCCGATAGACTGCGTCTTTGTGTTTGTACGTCGTGTCCTCGAGTAAATGTGAGGCAATACTTTCGATATATTTTGTTGACATTGGACATAGGACACCAATATGTCACCACAAGTTTGACGTGCGCCACAAATTCTGTGCCCACCAAGCATTGCAATTAATGTACCAGAGATTTATATTCAGTTTTTTTGTGAGGCGATTTTTATTAATAAATGACGTACTATCATTCACGTATTTTTTTCCAATTTTTCGTTACATGATACTTATTTATAGTGAGTTAGATTGGGTCATCGTTACGCATGAATCTGCTACGTATTTGCGTCAACATCTACACTGCATCAGTTTTGCAAGAAATAATTCTCGTGGAAACATTATGTAATTTTTGACGTGTTATAATGTATTACATGCATATAAGCACTATTTGCATCATATGGGGATTGTGTGAGCGCGTAATATCGTTATTGATAAGTGGTCGTGGCCAACTTTGCGCAACCTCCACCTCACGACTTTGATGCTTTCTTGCGAATTTCTAAAGAGCGATTAGACATAAGAGAGCATGAATATCATTAACGTACCTGTATCATGACGTCCATACAAAATTTCAATAATATCTGAGCATCCATTCGCTTTTTCCAAAATTCGTTCGCAGGAAACCATTTTGCACTGATCGAGATTACCCTGTTTTGGTTGGTTTGGGTTAGGTTAGGTTAGGTTAGGTTAGGTTAGGTTAGTGGGGCACCTGCGCAGAAGTTGTTGCGCAGTGCAGTGGTATGACGTGCGCATGTATGGGCACCTTGAGCTCGTTATGTTTAATTGTAAATTATTAAACTCTCAAGAATTCGATTCCGTCGCCTTAAAAAGTATATTATTTTCTGGGCTTCACTTTACATACCTAATTTAATTTTTTCATAAATATATTTTTTTGGACACATACTTTCAGTAATTGCAAGTACACAAATCACTTATCACTTAAATATGATGTTGTTGAATATTTCATTGTGGAAGTATATATGTTGCCACACGTAGAATTTATTAAAATATTTATTTTATTTTACATTACTCTACATGTAATTACTATAGTGACCCCAGCCATCGTTATAAAGAATAAATGTTCTCAAATTACATAGGTCCAGCTTCTGCAGATACGCGATATCTGTATATGATATACGTGTTACTAACTCGTAAAAACGTCTTTACTGAGCACACATGGCATGCAAATGTCCTTTCACTGAAGTCGTATGTCTCAATGTGGCGAAGCGCACTTATTCTTGCATGTTATGTTAGATTGGTTTATAACTTGTTTCTATTCTCACACGTCACCGTGAAGACATCCTTACACTGAGATTCACTGTAGGTAGCACCCGTTAATACGTGATTGAAGGGTGGTAATTAATCTTGTTAATGTTCCCGAAGAACTCTATTTCTAAAGCACAAAATTACGTTGACACTGAACGACCGAAATCAAATAATTCCAACCGTAGTTTAATGGCGACTCTTCAATCGGGACCAGCCGACTGTTCCAATACAGAATCAGTAGTGACTGACTTCTGATTGGTCCTCGACGCCATTCGAAAGTATTGATTTCCTTCCATTGAGGTCATCACAGATGGCACGTCTTATCTTTGGTTCCGTAATTTTCCGATAGACTGCGTCTTTGTGTTTTTACGTCGTGTCCTCGAGTAAATGTGAGGCAATACTTTCGATATATTTTGTTGACATTGGACATAGGACACCAATATGTCACCACAAGTTTGACGTGCGCCACAAATTCTGCGCCCACCAAGCATTGCAATTAATGTACCAGAGATTTATATTCAGTTTTTTGTGAGGCGATTTTTATTAATAAATGACGTACTATCATTCACGTATTTTTATTCCAATTTTTCGTTACATGATACTTATTTATAGTGAGTTAGATTGGGTCATCGTTACGCATGAATATGCTACGTATTTGCGTCAACATCTACACTGCATCAGTTTTGCAAGAAATAATTCTCGTGGAAATATTATGTAATTTTAGACGTGTTATGATGTATAACACGCATATAAACACTATTTGTATCATATGGGGATTGTGTGAGCGCGTAATATCGTTATTGATAAGTGGTCGTGGCCGACTTTGCGCAACCTCCACCTCACGACTTTGATGCTTTCTTGCGAATTTCTAAAGAGCGATTAGACATAATAGAGTATGAATATCATTAACTTACCTGTGGCATGACGTCCATACAAAATTTCAATAATATCTGAGCATCCATTCGCTTTTTCCAAAATTCGTGCGCAGGAAACCATTTTGCACTGATCGAGATTACCCTGTTTTGGTTGGTTTGGGTTAGGATAGGTTAGGTTAGGTTAGGTTAGTGGGGCACCTGCGCAGAAGTTGTTGCGCAGTGCAGTCTTATGACGTGCGCATGTATGGGCACCTTGAGCTCATTATGTTTAATTGTAAATTATTAAACTCTCAAGAATTCGATTCCGTCGCTTTAAAAAGTATATTATATTCTGGGCTTCACTTTACATACCTAATTTAATTTTTTCATAAATATATTTTTTTTGTACACATACTTTCAGTAATTGCAAGTACACAAATCACTTATCACTTAAATATGATGTTGTTGAATATTTCATTGTGGAAGTATATATGTTGCCACACGTAGAATTTATTAAAATATTTATTTAAGTTTATATTACACTACATGTAATTACTACAGTGACCCCAGCCATCGTTATAAAGAATAAATGTTCCCAAATTACATAGGTCCAGCTTCTGCAGATACGCGATATCTGTATATGATATACGTGTTACCAACTCGTAAGAACGTCTTTACTGAGCACACATGGCATGCAAATGTCCTTTCACTGAAGTCGTATGTCTCAATGTGGCGAAGCGCACTTATTCTTGCATGTTATGTTAGATTGGTTTATAACTTGTTTCTATTCTCACACGTCACCGTGAAGACATCCTTACACTGAAATTCACTGTAGGTAGCACCCGTTAATACGTGATTGAAGGGTGGTAATTAATCTTGTTAATGTTCCCGAAGAACTCTATTTCTAAAGCACAAAATTACGTTGACACTGAACGACCGAAATCAAATAATTCCAACCGTAGTTTAATGGCGACTCTTCAATCGGGACCAGCCGACTGTTCCAATACAGAATCAGTAGTGACTGACTTCTGATTGGTCCTCGATGCCATTCGAAAGTATTGATTTCCTTCCATTGAGGACATCACAGATGGCACGTCTTATCTTTGGTTCCGTAATTTTCCGATAGACTGCGTCTTTGTGTTTTTACGTCGTGACCTCGAGTAAATGTGAGGCAATACTTTCGATATATTTTGTTGACATTGGACATAGGACACCAATATGTCACCACAAGTTTGACGTGCGCCACAAATTCTGCGCCCACCAAGCATTGCAATTAATGTACCAGAGATTTATATTCAGTTTTTTTGTGAGGCGATTTTTATTAATAAATGACGTACTATCATTCACGTATGTTTATTCCAATTTTTCGTTACATGATACTTATTTATAGTGAGTTAGATTGGGTCATCGTTATGCATGAATCTGCTACGTATTTGCGTCAACATCTACACTGCATCAGTTTTGCAAGAAATAATTCTCGTGGAAACATTATGTAATTTTTGACGTGTTATGATGTATTACATGCATATAAGCACTATTTGCATCATATGGGGATTGTGTGAGCGCGTAATATCGTTATTGATAAGTGGTCGTGGCCGACTTTGCGCATCCTCCACCTCACGACTTTGATGCTTTCTTGGGAATTTCTAAAGAGGGATAAGACATAATAGAGTATGAATATCATTAACTTACCTGTGGCATGACGTCCACACATATTTTCAATAATATCTGAGCATCCACTCGCTTTTTCCAAAATTCGTGCGCAGGAAACGATTTTGCACTGATCGAGATTACCCTGTTTTGGTTGGTTTGGGTTAGGTTAGGTTAGGTTAGGTTAGGTTAGGTTAGGTTAGGTTAGTGGGGCACCTGCGCAGAAGTTGTTGCGCAGTGCAGTCGTATGACGTGCGCATATATGTGCACCTTGAGCTCATTATGTTTAATTGTAAATTATTAAACTCTTAAGAATTCGATTCCGTCGCTTTAAAAAATATATTATATCCTGGGTTTCACTTTACATACCTAATTTAATTTTTTCACAAGGATATTTTTTTTTGGATACATACTTTCAGTAATTGCAAGTACACAAATCACTTATCACTTAAATATGATGTTGTTGAATATTTCATTGTGGAAGTATATATGTTGTCATACGTAGAATTTATTAAAATATTTATTTAATTTATATTACACTACATGTAATTACTACAGTGACCCCAGTCATCGTTATAAAGAATAAATGTTCTCAAATTACATAGGTCCAGCTTCTGCAGATACGCGATATCTGTATATGATATACGTGTTACTAACTCGTAAAAACGTCTTTACTGAGCACACATGGCATGCAAATGTCCTTTCACTGAAGTCGTATGTCTCAATGTGGCGAACCGCACTTATTCTTGCATGTTATGTTAGATTGGTTTATAACTTGTTTCTATTCTCACACGTCACCGTGAAGACATCCTTACACTGAGATTCACTGTAGGTAGCACCCGTTAATACGTGATTGAAGGGTGGTAATTAATCTTTTTAATGTTCCCGAAGAACTCTATTTCTAAAGCACAAAATTACGTTGACACTGAACGACCGAAATCAAATAATTCCAACCGTAGTTTAATGGCGACTCTTCAATCGGGACCAGCCGACTGTTCCAATACAGAATCAGTAGTGACTGACTTCTGATTAGTCCTCGATGCCATTCGAAAGTATTGATTTCCTTCCATTGAGGTCATCACAGATGGCACGTCTTATCTTTGGTTCCGTAATTTTCCGATAGACTGCGTCTTTGTGTTTGTACGTCGTGTCCTCGAGTAAATGTGAGGCAATACTTTCGATATATTTTGTTGACATTGGACATAGGACACCAATATATCACCACAAGTTTGACGTGCGCCACAAATTCTGCGCCCACCAAGCATTGCAATTAATGTACCAGAGATTTATATTCAGTTTTTTTGTGAGGCGATTTTTATTAATAAATGACGTACTATCATTCACGTATGTTTATTCCAATTTTTCGTTACATGATGCTTATTTATAGTGAGTTAGATTGGGTCATCGTTACGCATGAATCTGCTACGTATTTGCGTCAACATCTACACTGCATCAGTTTTGCAAGAAATAATTCTCGTGGAAACATTATGTAATTTTTGACGTGTTGTGATGTATTACATGCATATAAGCACTATTTGCATCATATGGGGATTGTGTGAGCGCGTAATATCGTTATTGATAAGTGGTCGTGGCCGACTTTGCGCATCCTCCACCTCACGACTTTGATGCTTTCTTGGGAATTTCTAAAGAGGGATAAGACATAATAGAGTATGAATATCATTAACTTACCTGTGGCATGACGTCCACACATATTTTCAATAATATCTGAGCATCCACTCGCTTTTTCCAAAATTCGTGCGCAGGAAACGATTTTGCACTGATCGAGATTACCCTGTTTTGGTTGGTTTGGGTTAGGTTAGGTTAGGTTAGGTTAGGTTAGGTTAGTGGGGCACCTGCGCAGAAGTTGTTGCGCAGTGCAGTCGTATGACGTGCGCATGTATGTGCATCTTGAGCTCATTATGTTTAATTGTAAATTATTAAACTCTTAAGAAATCGATTCCGTCGCTTTAAAAAATATATTATATCCTGGGTTTCACTTTACATACCTAATTTAATTTTTTCACAAGGATATTTTTTTTTGGATACATACTTTCAGTAATTGCAAGTACACAAATCACTTATCACTTAAATATGATGTTGTTGAATATTTCATTGTGGAAGTATATATGTTGTCATACGTAGAATTTATTAAAATATTTATTTAATTTATATTACACTACATGTAATTACTACAGTGACCCCAGTCATCGTTATAAAGAATAAATGTTCTCAAATTACATAGGTCCAGCTTCTGCAGATACGCGATATCTGTATATGATATACGTGTTACTAACTCGTAAAAACGTCTTTACTGAGCACACATGGCATGCAAATGTCCTTTCACTGAAGTCGTATGTCTCAATGTGGCGAACCGCACTTATTCTTGCATGTTATGTTAGATTGGTTTATAACTTGTTTCTATTCTCACACGTCACCGTGAAGACATCCTTACACTGAGATTCACTGTAGGTAGCACCCGTTAATACGTGATTGAAGGGTGGTAATTAATCTTTTTAATGTTCCCGAAGAACTCTATTTCTAAAGCACAAAATTACGTTGACACTGAACGACCGAAATCAAATAATTCCAACCGTAGTTTAATGGCGACTCTTCAATCGGGACCAGCCGACTGTTCCAATACAGAATCAGTAGTGACTGACTTCTGATTAGTCCTCGATGCCATTCGAAAGTATTGATTTCCTTCCATTGAGGTCATCACAGATGGCACGTCTTATCTTTGGTTCCGTAATTTTCCGATAGACTGCGTCTTTGTGTTTGTACGTCGTGTCCTCGAGTAAATGTGAGGCAATACTTTCGATATATTTTGTTGACATTGGACATAGGACACCAATATATCACCACAAGTTTGACGTGCGCCACAAATTCTGCGCCCACCAAGCATTGCAATTAATGTACCAGAGATTTATATTCAGTTTTTTTGTGAGGCGATTTTTATTAATAAATGACGTACTATCATTCACGTATGTTTATTCCAATTTTTCGTTACATGATGCTTATTTATAGTGAGTTAGATTAGGTCATCGTTACGCATGAATCTGCTACGTATTTGCGGCAACATCTACACTGCATCAGTTTTGCAAGAAATAATTCTCGTGGAAACATTATGTAATTTTTGACGTGTTATGATGTATTACATGCATATAAGCACTATTTGCATCATATGGGGATTGTGTGAGCGCGTAATATCGTTATTGATAAGTGGTCGTGGCCGACTTTGCGCATCCTCCACCTCACGACTTTGATGCTTTCTTGGGAATTTCTAAAGAGGGATAAGACATAATAGAGTATGAATATCATTAACTTACCTGTGGCATGACGTCCACACATATTTTCAATAATATCTGAGCATCCACTCGCTTTTTCCAAAATTCGTGCGCAGGAAACGATTTTGCACTGATCGAGATTACCCTGTTTTGGTTGGTTTGGGTTAGGTTAGGTTAGGTTAGGTTAGGTTAGTTTAGTGGGCACCTGCGCAGAAGTTGTTGCGCAGGGCAGTCGTATGACGTGCGCATGTATGGGCACCTTGAGCTCATTATGTTTAATTGTAAATTATTAAACTCTCAAGAATTCGATTCCGTCTCTTTAAAAAGTATATTATATTCTGGGCTTCACTTTACATACCTAATTTAATTTTTTCACAAGGATATTTTTTTTTGGATACATACTTTCAGTAATTGAAAGTACACAAATCACTTATCACTTAAATATGATGTTGTTGAATATTTCATTGTGGAAGTATATATGTTGTCACACGTAGAATTTATTAAAATATTTATTTAATTTTATATTACACTACATGTAATTACTACAGTGACCCCAGTCATCGTTATAAAGAATAAATGTTCTCAAATTACATAGGTCCAGCTTCTGCAGATACGCGATATCTGTATATGATATACGTGTTACTAACTCGTAAAAACGTCTTTACTGAGCACACATGGCATGCAAATGTCCTTTCACTGAAGTCGTATGTCTCAATGTGGCGAACCGCACTTATTCTTGCATGTTATGTTAGATTGGTTTATAACTTGTTTCTGTTCTCACACGTCACCGTGAAGACATCCTTACACTGAGATTCACTGTAGGTAGCACCCGTTAATACGTGATTGAAGGGTGGTAATTAATCTTGTTAATGTTCCCGAAGAACTCTATTTCTATAGCACAAAATTACGTTGACACTGAACGACCGAAATCAAATAATTCCAACCGTAGTTTAATGGCGACTCTTCAATCTGGACCAGCCGACTGTTCCAATACAGAATCAGTAGTGACTGACTTCTGATTGGTCCTCCATGCCATTCGAAAGTATTGATTTCCTTCCATTGAGGTCATCACAGATGGCACGTCTTATCTTTGGTTCCGTAATTTTCCGATAGACTGCGTCTTTGTGTTTGTACGTCGTGTCCTCGAGTAAATGTGAGGCAATACTTTCGATATATTTTGTTGACATTGGACATAGGACACCAATATGTCACCACAAGTTTGACGTGCGCCACAAATTCTGCGCCCACCAAGCATTGCAATTAATGTACCTGAGATTTTACTTTTTGACGTGTTATGATGTATTACATGCATATAAGCACTATTTGCATCATATGGGGATTGTGTGAGCGCGTAATATCGTTATTGATAAGTGGTCGTGGCCAACTTTGCGCAACCTCCACCTCACGACTTTGATGCTTTCTTGCGAATTTCTAAAGAGCGATTAGACATAAGAGAGCATGAATATCATTAACTTACCTGTATCATGACGTCCATACAAAATTTCAATAATATCTGAGCATCCATTCGCTTTTTCCAAAATTCGTGCGCAGGAAACCATTTTGCACTGATCGAGATTACCCTGTTTTGGTTGGTTTGGGTTAGGTTGTGTTAGGTTACGTTAGGTTAGTGGGGCACCTGCGCAGAAGTTGTTGCGCAGTGCAGTCGTATGACGTGCGCATGTATGGGCACCTTGAGCTCGTTATGTTTAATTATAAATTATTAAACTCTCAAGAATTCGATTCCGTCCCTTTAAAAGTATATTATATTCTGGGCTTCACTTTACATACCTAATTTAATTTTATCATTAATATATTTTTTTGGACACATACTTTCAGTAATTGCAAGTACACAAATCACTTATCACTTAAATATGATGTTGTTGAATATTTCATTGTGGAAGTATATATGTTGTCACACGTAGAATTTATTAAAATATTTATTTAATTTTATATTACACTACATGTAATTACTACAGTGACCCCAGCCATCGTAATAAAGAATAAATGTTCTCAAATTACATAGGTCCAGCTTCTGCAGATACGCGATATCTGTATATGATATACGTGTTACTAACTCGTAAGAACGTCTTTACTGAGCACACATGGCATGCAAATGTCCTTTCACTGAAGTCGTATGTCTCAATGTGGCGAAGCGCACTTATTCTTGCATGTTATGTTGGATTGGTGTATCACATGTTTCAATTCTCACACGTCACCGTGAAGACATCCTTGCACTGAGATTCACTGTAAGTAGCACCCGTTAATACGTTTTTGAAGGGTGGTAATTAATCTTGTTAATGCTCCCGAAGAACTCTATTTCTAAAGCAAAAAATTACGTTGACACTGAACGACCGAAATCAAATAATTCCAACCGTAGTTTAATGGCGACTCTTCAATCGGGACCAGCCGACTGTTCCAATACAGAATCAGTAGTGACTGACTTCTGATTGGTCCTCGATGCCATTCGAAAGTATTGATTTCCTTCCATTGAGGTCATCACAGATGGCACGTCTTATCTTTGGTTCCGTAATTTTCCGATAGACTGCGTCTTTGTGATTGTACGTCGTGTCCTCGAGTAAATGTGAGGCAATACTTTCGATATATTTTGTTGACATTGGACATAGGACACCAATGTCACCACAAGTTTGACGTGCGCCACAAATTCTGCGCCCACCAAGCATTGCAATTAATGTACCAGAGATATATATTCAGTTTTTTTGTGAGGCGATTTTTATTAATAAATGACGTACTATCATTCACGTATGTTTATTCCAATTTTTCGTTACATGATACTTATTTATAGTGAGTTAGATTGGATCATCGTTACGCATGAATCTGCTACGTATTTGCGTCAACATCTACACTGCATCAGTTTTGCAAGAAATAATTCTCGTGGAAATATTATGTAATTTTAGACGTGTTATGATGTATTACACGCATATAAGCACTATTTGCATCATATGGGGATTGTGTGAGCGCGTAATATCGTTATTGATAAGTGGTCGTGGCCGACTTTGCGCATCCTCCACCTCACGACTTTGATGCTTTCTTGCGAATTTCTAAAGAGCGATAAGACATAATAGAGTATGAATATCATTAACTTACCTGTGGCATGACGTCCACACAAAATTTCAATAATATCTGAGCATCCACTCGTTTTTTCCAAAATTCGTGCGCAGGAAACGATTTTGCACTGATCGAGATTACCCTGTTTTGGTTGGTTTGGGTTAGGTTAGGTTAGGTTAGTGGGGCACCTGCGCAGAAGTTGTTGCGCAGTGCAGTCGTATGACGTGCGCATGTATGGGCACCTTGAGCTCATTATGTTTAATTGTAAATTATTAAACTCTCAAGAATTCGATTCCGTCGCTTTAAAAAGTATATTATATTCTGGGCTTCACTTTACATACCTAATTTAATTTTTTCACAAGGATATTTTTTTTTTGGATACATACTTTCAGTAATTGCAAGTACACAAATCACTTATCACTTAAATATGATGTTGTTGAATATTTCATTGTGGAAGTATATATGTTGTCACACGTAGAATTTATTAAAATATTTATTTAATTTTATATTACACTACATGTAATTACTACAGTGACCCCAGTCATCGTTATAAAGAATAAATGTTCTCAAATTACATAGGTCCAGCTTCTGCAGATACGCGATATCTGTATATGATATACGTGTTACTAACTCGTAAAAACGTCTTTACTGAGCACACATGGCATGCAAATGTCCTTTCACTGAAGTCGTATGTCTCAATGTGGTGAACCGCACTTATTCTTGCATGTTATGTTAGATTGGTTTATAACTTGTTTCTATTCTCACACGTCACCGTGAAGACATCCTTACACTGAGATTCACTGTAGGTAGCACCCGTTAATACGTGATTGAAGGGTGGTAATTAATCTTGTTAATGTTCCCGAAGAACTCTATTTCTAAAGCACAAAATTACGTTGACACTGAACGACCGAAATCAAATAATTCCAACCGTAATTTAATGGCGACTCTTCAATCGGGACCAGCCGACTGTTCCAATACAGAATCAGTAGTGACTGACTTCTGATTGGTCCTCGATGCCATTCGAAAGTATTGATTTCCTTCCATTGAGGTCATCACAGATGGCACGTCTTATCTTTGGTTCCGTAATTTTCCGATAGACTGCGTCTTTGTGATTGTACGTCGTGTCCTCGAGTAAATGTGAGGCAATACTTTCGATATATTTTGTTGACATTGGACATAGGACACCAATATGTCACCACAAGTTTGACGTGCGCCACAAATTCTGCGCCCACCAAGCATTGCAATTAATGTACCAGAGATTTATATTCAGTTTTTTTGTGAGGCGATTTTTAATAATAAATGACGTACTATCATTCACGTATGTATATTCCAATTTTTCGTTACATGATACTTATTTATAGTGAGTAAGATTGGATCACCGTTACGCATGAATCTGCTACGTATTTGCGTCAACATCTACACTGCATCAGTTTTGCAAGAAATAATTCTCGTGGAAATATTATGTAATTTTAGACGTGTTATGATGTATTACACGCAT
Source organism: Zootermopsis nevadensis (assembly GCF_977971745.1). NCBI lineage: Eukaryota > Metazoa > Arthropoda > Insecta > Blattodea > Termopsidae > Zootermopsis > Zootermopsis nevadensis. The sequence continues at coordinate 2,780,413 of NW_028259153.1, read as the reverse complement.
ATAAGCACTATTTGCATCATATGGGGATTGTGTGAGCGCGTAATATCGTTATTGATAAGTGGTCGTGGCCGACTTTGCCCATCCTCCACCTCACGACTTTGATGCTTTCTTGCGAATTTCTAAAGAGCGATAAGACATAATAGAGTACGAATATCATTAACTTACCTGTGGCATGACGTCCACACAAAATTTCAATAATATCTGAGCATCCACTCGCTTTTTCCAAAATTCGTGCGCAGGAAACGATTTTGCACTGATCGAGATTACCCTGTTTTGGTTGGTTTGGGTTAGGTTAGGTTAGGTTAGGTTAGGTTAGGTTAGTGGGGCACCTGCGCAGAAGTTGTTGCGCAGTGCAGTCGTATGACGTGCGCATGTATGGGCACCTTGAGCTCATTATGTTTAATTGTAAATTATTAAACTCTCAAGAATTCGATTCCGTCGCTTTAAAAAGTATATTATATTCTGGGCTTCACTTTACATACCTAATTTAATTTTTTCACAAGGATATTTTTTTTTGGATACATACTTTCAGTAATTGCAAGTACACAAATCACTTATCACTTAAATATGATGTTGTTGAATATTTCATTGTGGAAGTATATATGTTGTCACACGTAGAATTTATTAAAATATTTATTTAATTTTATATTACACTACATGTAATTACTACAGTGACCCCAGTCATCGTTATAAAGAATAAATGTTCTCAAATTACATAGGTCCAGCTTCTGCAGATACGCGATATCTGTATATGATATACGTGTTACTAACTCGTAAGAACGTCTTTACTGAGCACACATGGCATGCAAATGTCCTTTCACTGAAGTCGTATGTCTCAATGTGGCGAACCGCACTTATTCTTGCATGTTATGTTGGATTGGTGTATCACATGTTTCAATTCTCACACGTCACCGTGAAGACATCCTTGCACTGAGATTCACTGTAAGTAGCACCCGTTAATACGTTTTTGAAGGGTGGTAATTAATCTTGTTAATGCTCCCGAAGAACTCTATTTCTAAAGCAAAAAATTACGTTGACACTGAACGACCGAAATCAAATAATTCCAACCGTAGTTTAATGGCGACTCTTCAATCGGGACCAGCCGACTGTTCCAATACAGAATCAGTAGTGACTGACTTCTGATTGGTCCTCGATGCCATTCGAAAGTATTGATTTCCTTCCATTGAGGTCATCACAGATGGCACGTCTTATCTTTGGTTCCGTAATTTTCCGATAGACTGCGTCTTTGTGATTGTACGTCGTGTCCTCGAGTAAATGTGAGGCAATACTTTCGATATATTTTGTTGACATTGGACATAGGACACCAATGTCACCACAAGTTTGACGTGCGCCACAAATTCTGCGCCCACCAAGCATTGCAATTAATGTACCAGAGATTTATATTCAGTTTTTTTGTGAGGCGATTTTTATTAATAAATGACGTACTATCATTCACGTATTTTTATTCCAATTTTTCGTTACATGATACTTATTTATAGTGAGTTAGATTGGATCATCGTTACGCATGAATCTGCTACGTATTTGCGTCAACATCTACACTGCATCAGTTTTGCAAGAAATAATTCTCGTGGAAATATTATGTAATTTTAGACGTGTTATGATGTATTACACGCATATAAGCACTATTTGCATCATATGGGGATTGTGTGAGCGCGTAATATCGTTATTGATAAGTGGTCGTGGCCGACTTTGCCCATCCTCCACCTCACGACTTTGATGCTTTCTTGCGAATTTCTAAAGAGCGATATGACATAATAGAGTATGAATATCATTAACTTACCTGTGGCATGACGTCCACACAAAATTTCAATAATATCTGAGCATCCACTCGCTTTTTCCAAAATTCGTGCGCAGGAAACGATTTTGCACTGATCGAGATTACCCTGTTTTGGTTGGTTTTGGTTAGGTTAGGTTAGGTTAGGTTAGGTTAGGTTAGGTTAGTGGGGCACCTGCGCAGAAGTTGTTGCGCAGTGCAGTCGTATGACGTGCGCATGTATGGGCACCTTGAGCTCATTATGTTTAATTGTAAATTATTAAACTCTCAAGAATTCGATTCCGTCGCTTTAAAAAGTATATTATATTCTGGGCTTCACTTTACATACCTAATTTAATTTTTTCACAAGGATATTTTTTTTTGGATACATACTTTCAGTAATTGCAAGTACACAAATCACTTATCACTTAAATATGATGTTGTTGAATATTTCATTGTGGAAGTATATATGTTGTCATACGTAGAATTTATTAAAATATTTATTTAATTTTATATTACACTACATGTAATTACTACAGTGACCCCAGTCATCGTTATAAAGAATAAATGTTCTCAAATTACATAGGTCCAGCTTCTGCAGATACGCGATATCTGTATATGATATACTTGTTACTAACTCGTAAAAACGTCTTTACTGAGCACACATGGCATGCAAATGTCCTTTTACTGAAGTCGTATGTCTCAATGTGGCGAACCGCACTTATTCTTGCATGTTATGTTAGATTGGTTTATAACTTGTTTCTATTCTCACACGTCACCGTGAAGACATCCTTACACTGAGATTCACTATAGGTAGCACCCGTTAATACGTGATTGAAGGGTGGTAATTAATCTTGTTAATGTTCCCGAAGAACTCTATTTCTAAAGCACAAAATTACGTTGACACTGAACGACCGAAATCAAATAATTCCAACCGTAGTTTAATGGCGACTCTTCGATCGGGACCAGCCGACTGTTCCAATACAGAATCAGTAGTGACTGACTTCTGATTGGTCCTCGATGCCATTCGAAAGTATTGATTTCCTTCCATTGAGGTCATCACAGATGACACGTCTTATCTTTGGTTCCGTAATTTTCCGATAGACTGCGTCTTTGTGTTTGTACGTCGTGTCCTCGAGTAAATGTGAGGCAATACTTTCGATATATTTTGTTGACATTGGACATAGGACACCAATATGTCACCACAAGTTTGACGTGCGCCACAAATTCTGCGCCCACCAAGCATTGCAATTAATGTACCAGAGATTTATATTCAGGTTTTTTTGTGAGGCGATTTTTATCAATAAATGACGTACTATCATTCACGTATGTTTATTCCGATTTTTCGTTACATGATACTTATTTATAGTGAGTTAGATTGGGTCATCGTTACGCATGAATCTGCTACGTATTTGCGTCAACATCTACACTGCATCAGTTTTGCAAGAAATAATTCTCGTGGAAATATTATGTAATTTTAGACGTGCTATGATGTATTACACGCATATAAGCACTATTTGCATCATATGGGGATTGTGTGAGCGCGTAATATCGTTACTGATAAGTGGTCGTGGCCGACTTTGCGCAACCTCCACCTCACGACTTTGATGCTTTCTTGCGAATTTCTAAAGAGCGATAAGACATAATAGAGTATGAATATCATTAACTTACCTGTGGCATGACGTCCATACAATATTTCAATAATATCTGAGCATACATTCTCTTTTTCCAAAATTCGTGCGCAGGAAACCATTTTGCACTGATCGAGATTACCCTGTTTTGGTTGGTTTGGGTTAGGTTCGGTTAGGTTAGGTTAGTGGGGCACCTGCGCAGAAGTTGTTGCGCAGTGCAGTCGTATGACGTGGGCATGTATGGGCACCTTGAGCACGTTATGTTTAATTGTAAATTATTAAACACTCAAGAATTCGATTCCGTCGCTTTAAAAAGTATATTATATTCTGGGCTTCACTTTACATACCTAATTTCATTTTTTCATAAATATATTTTTTTGGACACATACTTTCAGTAATTGCAAGTACACAAATCACTTATCACTTAAATATGATGTTGAATATTTCATTGTGGAAGTATATATGTTGTCACACGTAGAATTTATTAAAATATTTATTTAATTTTATATTACACTACATGTAATTACTACAGTGACCCCAGCCATCGTTATAAAGGATAAATATACTCAAATTACATAGGTCCAGCTTCTGCAGATACGCGATATCTATATATGATATACTTGTAACTAACTCGTAAAAACGTCTTTACTGAGCACACATGGCATGCAAATGTCCTTTCACTGAAGTCGTATGTCTCAATGTGGCGAACCGCACTTATTCTTGCTTGTTATGTTGGATTGGTGTATCACTTGTTTCTATTCTCACACGTCACCGTGAAGACATCCTTGCACTAATATTCACTGTAGGTAGCACCCGTTAATACGTGATTGAAGGGTGGTAATTAATCTTGTTAATGTTCCCAAAGAACTCTATTTCTAAAGCACAAAATTACGTTGACACTGAACGACCGAAATCAAATAATTCCAACCGTAGTTTAATGGCGACTCTTCAATCGGGACCAGCCGACTGTTCCAATACAGAATCAGTAGTGGCTGACTTCTTATTGGTCCTCGATGCCATTCGAAAGTATTGATTTCCCTCCATTGAGGTCATCACAGATGGCAGGTGTTATCTTTGGTTCATTAGTTTAACGATAGACTGCGTCTTTGTGTTTGTACGTCGTGTCCTCGAGTAAATGTGAGGCAATACTTTCGATATATTTTGTTGACATTGGACATAGGACACCAATATGTCACCACAAGTTTGACGTGCGCCACAAATTCTACGCCCACCAAGCATTGCAATTAATATACCAGAGATTTATATTCAGTTTTTTTGTGAGGCGATTTTTATTAATAAATGACGTACTGTTATTCACGTATGTTTATTCCGAATTTTCGTTACATGATACTTATTTATAGTGAGTTAGATTGGGTCATCGTTACGCATGAATCTGCTACGTATTTGCGTCAACATCTACACTGCATCAGTTTTGCAAGAAATAATTCTCGTGGAAATATTATGTAATTTTAGACGTGTGTATTACACGCATATAAGCACTATTTGTATCATATGGGGATTGTGTAAGGGCGTAATATCGTTATTGATAAGTAGTCGTGGCCGACTTTGCGCAACCTCCACCTCACGACTTTGATGCTTACTTGCGAATTTCTAAAGAGCGATAAGACATAATAGAGCATGAAAATCATTAACTTACCTGTGGCATGACGTCCATACAAAATTTCAATAATATCTGAGCATCCATTCGCTTTTTCCAAAATTCGTGCGCAGGAATCCATTTTGCACTGATCGAGATTACCGTGTTTTGGTTGGCTTGGGTTAGGTTAGGTTAGGTTAGGTTAGTGGGGCACCTGCGCAGAAGTTGTTGCGCAGTGCAGTCGTATGACGTGCGCATGTATGGGCACCTTGAGCTCGTTATGTTTAATTGTAAATTATTAAACACTCAAGAATTCGATTCCGTCGCTTTAAAAAGTATATTATATTCTGGGCTTCACTTTCGTACCTAATTTAATTTTTCACAAGGATATTTTTTTTTTGGACCCATACTTTCAGTAATTGCAAGTACACAAATCACTTATCACTTAAATATGATGTTGTTGAATATTTCATTGTGGAAGTATATATGTTGTCACACGTAGAATTTATTAAAATATTTATTTAATTTTATATTACACTACATGTAATTACTACAGTGACCCCAGTTACCGTTATAAAGAATAAATGTTCTCAAATTACATAGGTCCAGCTTCTGCAGATACGCGACATCAATATATGATATACGTCTAACTAACTCGTAAAAACGTCTTTACTGAGCACTCATTTCATGCAAATGTCCTTTCACTGGTGTCGTATGTCTCAATGTGGCGAACCGCACTTATTCTTGCATGTTATGTTAGATTGGTTTATAACTTGTTTCTATTCTCACACGTCACCGTGAAGACATCCTTACACTGAGATTCACTGTAGGTAGCACCCGTTAATACGTGATTGAAGGGTGGTAATTAATCTTGTTAATGTCCCAGAAGAACTCTATTTATAAAGCACAAAATTACGTTGACACTGAACGACCGAAATCAAATAATTCCAACCGTAGTTTAATGGCGACTCTTCAATCGGGACCAGCCGACTGTTCCAATACAGGATCAGTACTGACTGACTTCTGATTGGTACTCGATGCCATTCGAAAGTATTGATTTCCTTCCATTGAGGTCATCACACATGGCACACTTATCTTTGGTTCCGTAATTTTCCGATAGACTGCGTCTTTGTGTTTGTACGTCGTGTCCTCGAGTAAATGTGAGGCAATACTTTCGATATATTTTGTTGACATTGGACATAGGACACCAATATGTCACCACAAGTTTGACGTGCGCCACAAATTCTGCGCCCACCAAGCATTGCAATTAATGTACCAGAGATTTATATTCAGGTTTTTTTGTGAGGCGATTTTTATCAATAAATGACGTACTATCATTCACGTATGTTTATTCCGATTTTTCGTTACATGATACTTATTTATAGTGAGTTAGATTGGGTCATCGTTACGCATGAATCTGCTACGTATTTGCGTCAACATCTACACTGCATCAGTTTTGCAAGAAATAATTCTCGTGGAAATATTATGTAATTTTAGACGTGCTATGATGTATTACACGCATATAAGCACTATTTGCATCATATGGGGATTGTGTGAGCGCGTAATATCGTTACTGATAAGTGGTCGTGGCCGACTTTGCGCAACCTCCACCTCACGACTTTGATGCTTTCTTGCGAATTTCTAAAGAGCGATAAGACATAATAGAGTATGAATATCATTAACTTACCTGTGGCATGACGTCCATACAATATTTCAATAATATCTGAGCATACATTCTCTTTTTCCAAAATTCGTGCGCAGGAAACCATTTTGCACTGATCGAGATTACCCTGTTTTGGTTGGTTTGGGTTAGGTTCGGTTAGGTTAGGTTAGTGGGGCACCTGCGCAGAAGTTGTTGCGCAGTGCAGTCGTATGACGTGGGCATGTATGGGCACCTTGAGCACGTTATGTTTAATTGTAAATTATTAAACACTCAAGAATTCGATTCCGTCGCTTTAAAAAGTATATTATATTCTGGGCTTCACTTTACATACCTAATTTCATTTTTTCATAAATATATTTTTTTTGGACACATACTTTCAGTAATTGCAAGTACACAAATCACTTATCACTTAAATATGATGTTGAATATTTCATTGTGGAAGTATATATGTTGTCACACGTAGAATTTATTAAAATATTTATTTAATTTTATATTACACTACATGTAATTACTACAGTGACCCCAGCCATCGTTATAAAGGATAAATATACTCAAATTACATAGGTCCAGCTTCTGCAGATACGCGATATCTATATATGATATACTTGTAACTAACTCGTAAAAACGTCTTTACTGAGCACACATGGCATGCAAATGTCCTTTCACTGAAGTCGTATGTCTCAATGTGGCGAACCGCACTTATTCTTGCTTGTTATGTTGGATTGGTGTATCACTTGTTTCTATTCTCACACGTCACCGTGAAGACATCCTTGCACTAATATTCACTGTAGGTAGCACCCGTTAATACGTGATTGAAGGGTGGTAATTAATCTTGTTAATGTTCCCAAAGAACTCTATTTCTAAAGCACAAAATTACGTTGACACTGAACGACCGAAATCAAATAATTCCAACCGTAGTTTAATGGCGACTCTTCAATCGGGACCAGCCGACTGTTCCAATACAGAATCAGTAGTGGCTGACTTCTTATTGGTCCTCGATGCCATTCGAAAGTATTGATTTCCCTCCATTGAGGTCATCACAGATGGCATGTGTTATCTTTGGTTCATTAGTTTAACGATAGACTGCGTCTTTGTGTTTGTACGTCGTGTCCTCGAGTAAATGTGAGGCAATACTTTCGATATATTTTGTTGACATTGGACATAGGACACCAATATGTCACCACAAGTTTGACGTGCGCCACAAATTCTACGCCCACCAAGCATTGCAATTAATATACCAGAGATTTATATTCAGTTTTTTTGTGAGGCGATTTTTATTAATAAATGACGTACTGTTATTCACGTATGTTTATTCCGAATTTTCGTTACATGATACTTATTTATAGTGAGTTAGATTGGGTCATCGTTACGCATGAATCTGCTACGTATTTGCGTCAACATCTACACTGCATCAGTTTTGCAAGAAATAATTCTCGTGGAAATATTATGTAATTTTAGACGTGTGTATTACACGCATATAAGCACTATTTGTATCATATGGGGATTGTGTAAGGGCGTAATATCGTTATTGATAAGTAGTCGTGGCCGACTTTGCGCAACCTCCACCTCACGACTTTGATGCTTACTTGCGAATTTCTAAAGAGCGATAAGACATAATAGAGCATGAAAATCATTAACTTACCTGTGGCATGACGTCCATACAAAATTTCAATAATATCTGAGCATCCATTCGCTTTTTCCAAAATTCGTGCGCAGGAATCCATTTTGCACTGATCGAGATTACCGTGTTTTGGTTGGCTTGGGTTAGGTTAGGTTAGGTTAGGTTAGTGGGGCACCTGCGCAGAAGTTGTTGCGCAGTGCAGTCGTATGACGTGCGCATGTATGGGCACCTTGAGCTCGTTATGTTTAATTGTAAATTATTAAACACTCAAGAATTCGATTCCGTCGCTTTAAAAAGTATATTATATTCTGGGCTTCACTTTCGTACCTAATTTAATTTTTCACAAGGATATTTTTTTTTTGGACCCATACTTTCAGTAATTGCAAGTACACAAATCACTTATCACTTAAATATGATGTTGTTGAATATTTCATTGTGGAAGTATATATGTTGTCACACGTAGAATTTATTAAAATATTTATTTAATTTTATATTACACTACATGTAATTACTACAGTGACCCCAGTTACCGTTATAAAGAATAAATGTTCTCAAATTACATAGGTCCAGCTTCTGCAGATACGCGACATCAATATATGATATACGTCTAACTAACTCGTAAAAACGTCTTTACTGAGCACTCATTTCATGCAAATGTCCTTTCACTGGTGTCGTATGTCTCAATGTGGCGAACCGCACTTATTCTTGCATGTTATGTTAGATTGGTTTATAACTTGTTTCTATTCTCACACGTCACCGTGAAGACATCCTTACACTGAGATTCACTGTAGGTAGCACCCGTTAATACGTGATTGAAGGGTGGTAATTAATCTTGTTAATGTCCCAGAAGAACTCTATTTATAAAGCACAAAATTACGTTGACACTGAACGACCGAAATCAAATAATTCCAACCGTAGTTTAATGGCGACTCTTCAATCGGGACCAGCCGACTGTTCCAATACAGGATCAGTACTGACTGACTTCTGATTGGTACTCGATGCCATTCGAAAGTATTGATTTCCTTCCATTGAGGTCATCACACATGGCACACTTATCTTTGGTTCCGTAATTTTCCGATATACTGCGTTTTTGTGTTTGTAATTCGTGTCCTCGAATAAATGTGAGGCAATACTTTCGATATATTTTGTTGACATTGGACATAGGACACCAATATGTTACCACTAGTTTGACGTGTTCCACAAATTCTGCGCCCACCAAGCATTGCAATTAATGTACCAGAGATTTATATTCAGTTTTTTGTGAGGCGATTTTTATTAATAAATGACGTACTATCATTCACGTATGTTTATTCCGATTTTTCGTTACGTGATACTTATTTATAGTGAGTTAGATTGGGTCATCGTTACGCATGAATCTGCTACGTATTTGCGTCAATATCTACACTGCATCAGTTTTGCAAGAAATAATTCTCGTGGGAATATTATGTAATTTTAGACGTGTTATGATGTATTACACACATGTAAGCACTATTTGTATCATATGGGGATTGTGTGAGCGCTTAATATTGTTATTGTAAGTGGTCGTGGCCGACTTTGCGCATCCTCCACCTCACGACTTTGATGCTTTCTTGCGAATTTCTAAAGAGCGATAAGACATAATAGAGTATGAATATCATTAACTTACCTGTGGCATGACGTCCATACAAAATTTCAATAATATCTGAGCATACATTCACTTTTTCCAAAATACGTGCGCAGGAAACCATTTTGCACTGATCGAGATTACCCTGTTTTGGTTGGTTTGGGTTAGGTTAGGTTAGGTTAGGTTAGGTTAGGTTAGGTTAGGTTAGTGGGGCACCTGCGCAGGAGTTGTTGCGCAGAACAGTCGTATGACGTGCGCATGTATGGGCACCTTGAGCTCGTTATGTTTAATTGTAAATTATTAAACACTCAAGAATTAGATTCCGTGGCTTTAAAAAGTATATTATATTCTGAGCTTCACTTTCATACCTAATTTAATTCTTTTACAAGGATATTTTATTGAACACATACTTTCATTAATTGCAAGTGCACAAATCACTTATCACTTAAATATGATGTTGTTGAATATTTCATTGTGGAAGTATATATGTTGTCACACGTAGAATTTATTAAAATATTTATTTAATTTTATATTACACTACATGTAATTACTACAGTGACCCCAGTCATCGTTATAAAGAATAAATGTTCTCAAATTACATAGGTCCAGCTTCTGCAGATACGCGATATCTGTATATGATATACGTGTTACTAACTCGTAAAAACGTCTTTACTGAGCACACATGGCATGCTAATGTCCTTTCACTGAAGTCGTATGTCTCAATGTGGAGAACCGCACTTATTCTTGCATGTTATGTTAGATTGGTGTATCACTTTTTCTATTCTCACACTTCACCGTGAAGACATCCTTACACTGAGATTCACTGTAGGTAGCACCCGTTAATACGTGATTGAAGGGTGGTAATTAATCTGTTAATGTTCCCGAAGAACTCTATTTCTAAAGCACAAAATTACGTTGACACTGAACGACCGAAATCAAATAATTCCAACCGTAGTTTAATGGCGACTCTTCAATCGGGACCAGCCGACTGTTCCAATACAGAATCAGTACTGACTGACTTCTGATTGGTCCTCGATGCCATTCGAAAGTATTGATTTCCTTCCATTGAGGTCATCACAGATGGCACGTCTTATCTTTCCTTCCGTAATTTTCCGATAGACTGCGTCTTTGTGTTTGTACGTCGTGTCCTTGAGTAAATGTGAGGCAATACTTTCGATATATTTTGTTGACATTGGACATAGGACACCAATGTCTTACCACAAGTTTGACGTGCGCCACAAATTCTGTGTCCACCAAGCATTGCAATTAATGTACCAGAGATTTATATTCAGTTTTTTTGTGAGGCGATTTTTATTAATAAATGACGTACTATCATTCACGTATGTTTATTCCAATTTTTCGTTACATGATACTTATTTATAGTGAGTTAGATTGGGTCATCGTTACGCATGAATCTGCTACGTATTTGCGTCAACATCTTCACTGCATCAGTTTTGCAAGAAATAATTCTCGTGGAAATATTATGTAATTTTAGACGTGTGTATTACACGCATATAAGCACTATTTGTATCATATGGGGATTGTGTGAGGGCGTAATATCGTTTCTGATAAGTGGTCGTGGCCGACTTTGCGCAACCTCCTCCTCACGACTTTGATGCTTTCTTGCGAATTTCTGAAGAGCGATAAGACATAATAGAGTATGAATATTATTAACTTACCTGTGGCATGACGTCCATACAAATTTTCAATTATATCTGAGCATCCATTCGCTTTTTCCAAAATTCGTGCGCAGGAAACCATTTTGCACTGATCGAGATTACCCTGTTTTGGTTGGTTTGGGTTAGGTTAGGTTAGGTTAGTTAGGTTAGGTTAGTGGGGCACCTGCGCAGAAGTTGTTGCGCAGTGCAGTCGTATGACGTGCGCATGTATGGGCACCTTGATCTCGTTATGTTTAATTGTAAATTATTAAACACTCAAGAATTCGATTCCGTCGCTTTAAAAAGTATATTATATTCTGGGCTTCACTTTCGTACCTAATTTAATTTTTCACAAAGATATTTTTTTTGGACACATACTTTCAGTAATTGCAAGTACACAAATCACTTATCACTTAAATATGATGTTGTTGAATATTTCATTGTGGAAGTATATATGTTGTCACACGTAGAATTTATTAAAATATTTATTTAATTTTATATTACACTACATGTAATTACTACAGTGACCCCAGTCATCCTTATAAAGAATAAAAGTTCTCTAATTACATAGGTCCAGCTTCTGCAGATACGCGATATCTGTATATGATATACGTGTTACTAACTCGTAAGAACGTCTTTACCGAGCACACATGGCATGCAAATGTCCTTTCACTGAAGTCGTATGTCTCAATGTGGAGAACCGCACTTATTCTTGCATGTTATGTTAGATTGATGTATCACTTGTTTCTATTCTCACACGTCACCGTGAAGACATTCTTACACTGAGATTCACTGTAGGTAGCACCCGTTAATACGTGATTGAAGGGTGGTAATTAATCTTGTTAATTTTCCGGAAGAACTCTATTTCTAAAGCACAAAATTACTTTGACACTGAACGACCGAAATCAAATAATTCCAACAGTAGTTTAATGGCGACTCTCCAATCGGGACCAGCCGACTGTTCTAATACAGAATCAGTAGTGACTGACTTCTGATTGGTCCTCGATGCCATTCGAAAGTATTGATTTCCTTCCATTGAGGTCATCACAGATGGCACGTCTTATCTTTGGTTCCGTAATTTTCCGATAGACTGCGTCTTTGTGTTTGTACGTCGTGTCCTCGAGTAAATGTGAGGCAATACTTTCGATATATTTTGTTGACATTGGACATAGGACACCAATATGTTACCACAAATTTGACGTGCGCCACGAATTCTGCGCCCACCAAGCATTGCAATTACTGTACCAGAGATTTATATTCAGTTTTTTGTGAGGCGATTTATGTTAATAAATGACGTACTATCATTCACGTATGTTTATTCCGATTTTTCGTTACATGATACTTATTTATAGTGAGTTAGATTGGATCATCGTTACGCATGAATCTGCTACGTATTTGCGTCTACATCTACACTGCATCAGTTTTGCAAGAAATAATTCTCGTGGAAATATTATGTAATTTTAGACGTGTGTATTACACGCATATAAGCACTATTTGTATCATATGGGGATTGTGTGAGGGCGTAATATCGTTATTGATAAGTGGTCGTGGCCGACTTTGCGCAACCTCCACCTCACGACTTTGATGCTTTCTTGCGAATTTCTAAAGAGCGATAAGACATAATAGAGTATGAATATCATTAACTTACCTGTGGCATGACGTCCATACAAAATTTCAATAATATCTGAGCATCCATTCGCTTTTTCCAAAATTCGTGCGCAGGAAACTATTTTGCACTGATCGAGATTACCCTGTTTTGGTTGGTTTGGGTTAGGTTAGGTTAGGTTAGGTTAGTGGGGCACCTGCGCAGAAGTTGTTGCGCAGTGCAATCGTATGACGTGCGCATGTATGGGCACCTTGAGCTCGTTATGTTTAATTGTAAATTATTAAACACTCAAGAATTCGATTCCGTCGCTTTAAAAAGTATATTATATTCTGGGCTTCACTTTCGTACCTAATTTAATTTTTCACAAGGATATTTTTTTTTGGACACATACTTTCAGTAATTGTAAGTACACAAATCACTTATCACTTAAATATGATGTTGTTGAATATTTCATTGTGGAAGTATATATGTTGTCACACGTAGAATTTATTAAAATATTTATTTAATTTTATATTACACTACATGTAATTACTACAGTGACCCCAGTCATCCTTATAAAGAATAAAAGTTCTCTAATTACATAGGTCCAGCTTCTGCAGATACGCGATATCTGTATATGATATACGTGTTACTAACTCGTAAGAACGTCTTTACCGAGCACACATGGCATGCAAATGTCCTTTCACTGAAGTCGTATGTCTCAATGTGGAGAACCGCACTTATTCTTGCATGTTATGTTATATTGATGTATCACTTGTTTCTATTCTCACACGTCACCTTGAAGACATTCTTACACTGAGATTCACTGTAGGTAGCACCCGTTAATACCCGATTGAAGGGTGGTAATTAATCTTGTTAATGCCCCCGAAGAACTCTATTTCTAAAGCACAAAATTACGTTGACACTGAACGACCGAAATCAAATAATTCCAACCGTAGTTTAATGGCGACTCTTCAATCGGGACCAGCCGACTGTTCCAATACAGAATCAGTAGTGACTGACTTCTTATTGGTCCTCGATGCCATTCGAAAGTATTGATTTCCCTCCATTGAGGTCATCACACATGGCAGGTCTTATCTTTGGTTCCGTAATTTTCCGATAGACTGCGTCTTTGTGTTTGTACGTCGTGTCCTCGAGTAAATGTGAGGCAATACTTTCGATATATTTTGTTGACATTGGACATAGGACACCAATATGTCACCACAAGTTTGACGTGCGCCACAAATTCTGCGCCCACCAAGTATTGCAATTAATGTACCAGAGATTTATATTCAGTTTTTTTGTGAGGCGATTTTTATTAATAAATGACGTACTATCACTCACGTATGTTTATTCCGATTTTTCGTTACATGATACTTATTTATGGTGAGTTAGATTGGGTCATCGTTACTCATGAATCTGCTACGTATTTGCGTCTACATCTACACTGCATCAGTTTTGCAAGAAATAATTCTCGTGGAAATATTATGTAATTTTAGACGTGTTATGATGAATTGCACGCATATAAGCACTATTTGTATCATATGGGGATTGTGTGAGGGCGTAATATCGTTATTGATAAGTGGTCGTGGCCGACTTTGCGCAACCTCCACCTCACGACTTTTATCCTTTCTTGCGAATTTCTAAAGAGCGATAAGTCATAATAGAGTATGAATATCATTAACTTACCTGTGGCATGACGTCCATACAAAATTTCAATAATATCTGAGCATCCATTCGCTTTTTCCAAAATTCGTGCGCAGGAAACCATTTTGCACTGATCGAGATTACCCTGTTTTGGTTGGTTTGGGTTAGGTTAGGTTAGGTTAGGTTAGTGGGGCACCTGCGCAGAAGTTGTTGCGCAGCGCAGTCGTATGACGTGCGCATGTATGGGCACCTTGAGCTCGTTATGTCTAATTGTAAATTATTAAACACTCAAGAATTCGATTCCGTCGCTTTAAAAAGTATATTATATTCTGGGCTTCACTTTCGTACCTAATTTAATTTTTCACAAAGATATTTTTTTTGGACACATACTTTCAGTAATTGCAAGTACACAAATCACTTATCACTTAAATATGATGTTGTTGAATATTTCATTGTGGAAGTATATATGTTGTCACACGTAGAATTTATTAAAATATTTATTTAATTTTATATTACACTACATGTAATTACTACAGTGACCCCAGTCATCCTTATAAAGAATAAAAGTTCTCTAATTACATAGGTCCAGCTTCTGCAGATACGCGATATCTGTATATGATATACGTGTTACTAACTCGTAAGAACGTCTTTACCGAGCACACATGGCATGCAAATGTCCTTTCACTGAAGTCGTATGTCTCAATGTGGAGAACCGCACTTATTCTTGCATGTTATGTTAGATTGATGTATCACTTGTTTCTATTCTCACACGTCACCGTGAAGACATTCTTACACTGAGATTCACTGTAGGTAGCACCCGTTAATACGTGATTGAAGGGTGGTAATTAATCTTGTTAATTTTCCGGAAGAACTCTATTTCTAAAGCACAAAATTACTTTGACACTGAACGACCGAAATCAAATAATTCCAACAGTAGTTTAATGGCGACTCTCCAATCGGGACCAGCCGACTGTTCTAATACAGAATCAGTAGTGACTGACTTCTGATTGGTCCTCGATGCCATTCGAAAGTATTGATTTCCTTCCATTGAGGTCATCACAGATGGCACGTCTTATCTTTGGTTCCGTAATTTTCCGATAGACTGCGTCTTTGTGTTTGTACGTCGTGTCCTCGAGTAAATGTGAGGCAATACTTTCGATATATTTTGTTGACATTGGACATAGGACACCAATATGTTACCACAAATTTGACGTGCGCCACGAATTCTGCGCCCACCAAGCATTGCAATTACTGTACCAGAGATTTATATTCAGTTTTTTGTGAGGCGATTTATGTTAATAAATGACGTACTATCATTCACGTATGTTTATTCCGATTTTTCGTTACATGATACTTATTTATAGTGAGTTAGATTGGATCATCGTTACGCATGAATCTGCTACGTATTTGCGTCTACATCTACACTGCATCAGTTTTGCAAGAAATAATTCTCGTGGAAATATTATGTAATTTTAGACGTGTGTATTACACGCATATAAGCACTATTTGTATCATATGGGGATTGTGTGAGGGCGTAATATCGTTATTGATAAGTGGTCGTGGCCGACTTTGCGCAACCTCCACCTCACGACTTTGATGCTTTCTTGCGAATTTCTAAAGAGCGATAAGACATAATAGAGTATGAATATCATTAACTTACCTGTGGCATGACGTCCATACAAAATTTCAATAATATCTGAGCATCCATTCGCTTTTTCCAAAATTCGTGCGCAGGAAACTATTTTGCACTGATCGAGATTACCCTGTTTTGGTTGGTTTGGGTTAGGTTAGGTTAGGTTAGGTTAGTGGGGCACCTGCGCAGAAGTTGTTGCGCAGTGCAATCGTATGACGTGCGCATGTATGGGCACCTTGAGCTCGTTATGTTTAATTGTAAATTATTAAACACTCAAGAATTCGATTCCGTCGCTTTAAAAAGTATATTATATTCTGGGCTTCACTTTCGTACCTAATTTAATTTTTCACAAGGATATTTTTTTTTGGACACATACTTTCAGTAATTGTAAGTACACAAATCACTTATCACTTAAATATGATGTTGTTGAATATTTCATTGTGGAAGTATATATGTTGTCACACGTAGAATTTATTAAAATATTTATTTAATTTTATATTACACTACATGTAATTACTACAGTGACCCCAGTCATCCTTATAAAGAATAAAAGTTCTCTAATTACATAGGTCCAGCTTCTGCAGATACGCGATATCTGTATATGATATACGTGTTACTAACTCGTAAGAACGTCTTTACCGAGCACACATGGCATGCAAATGTCCTTTCACTGAAGTCGTATGTCTCAATGTGGAGAACCGCACTTATTCTTGCATGTTATGTTATATTGATGTATCACTTGTTTCTATTCTCACACGTCACCTTGAAGACATTCTTACACTGAGATTCACTGTAGGTAGCACCCGTTAATACCCGATTGAAGGGTGGTAATTAATCTTGTTAATGCCCCCGAAGAACTCTATTTCTAAAGCACAAAATTACGTTGACACTGAACGACCGAAATCAAATAATTCCAACCGTAGTTTAATGGCGACTCTTCAATCGGGACCAGCCGACTGTTCCAATACAGAATCAGTAGTGACTGACTTCTTATTGGTCCTCGATGCCATTCGAAAGTATTGATTTCCCTCCATTGAGGTCATCACACATGGCAGGTCTTATCTTTGGTTCCGTAATTTTCCGATAGACTGCGTCTTTGTGTTTGTACGTCGTGTCCTCGAGTAAATGTGAGGCAATACTTTCGATATATTTTGTTGACATTGGACATAGGACACCAATATGTCACCACAAGTTTGACGTGCGCCACAAATTCTGCGCCCACCAAGTATTGCAATTAATGTACCAGAGATTTATATTCAGTTTTTTTGTGAGGCGATTTTTATTAATAAATGACGTACTATCACTCACGTATGTTTATTCCGATTTTTCGTTACATGATACTTATTTATGGTGAGTTAGATTGGGTCATCGTTACTCATGAATCTGCTACGTATTTGCGTCTACATCTACACTGCATCAGTTTTGCAAGAAATAATTCTCGTGGAAATATTATGTAATTTTAGACGTGTTATGATGAATTGCACGCATATAAGCACTATTTGTATCATATGGGGATTGTGTGAGGGCGTAATATCGTTATTGATAAGTGGTCGTGGCCGACTTTGCGCAACCTCCACCTCACGACTTTTATCCTTTCTTGCGAATTTCTAAAGAGCGATAAGTCATAATAGAGTATGAATATCATTAACTTACCTGTGGCATGACGTCCATACAAAATTTCAATAATATCTGAGCATCCATTCGCTTTTTCCAAAATTCGTGCGCAGGAAACCATTTTGCACTGATCGAGATTACCCTGTTTTGGTTGGTTTGGGTTAGGTTAGGTTAGGTTAGGTTAGTGGGGCACCTGCGCAGAAGTTGTTGCGCAGTGCAGTCGTATGACGTGCGCATGTATGGGCACCTTGAGCTCGTTATGTCTAATTGTAAATTATTAAACACTCAAGAATTCGATTCCGTCGCTTTAAAAAGTATATTATATTCTGGGCTTCACTTTCGTACCTAATTTAATTTTTCACAAGGATATTTTTTTTTGGACACATACTTTCAGTAATTGCAAGTACACAAATCACTTATCACTTAAATATGATGTTGTTGAATATTTCATTGTGGAAGTATATATGTTGTCACACGTAGAATTTATTAAAATATTTATTTAATTTTATATTACACTACATGTAATTACTACAGTGACCCCAGCCATCGTAATAAAGAATAAATGTACTCAAATTACATAGGTCCAGCTTCTGCAGATACGCGATATCTATATATGATATACGTGTAACTAACTCGTAAAAACGTCTTTACTGAGCACACATGGCATGCAAATGTCCTTTCACTGAAGTCGTATGTCTCAATGTGGCGAACCGCACTTATTCTTGCATGTTATGTTAGATTGGTGTATCACTTGTTTCTATTCTCACACGTTACCGTGAAGACATCCTTACACTGATATTCACTGTAGGTAGCACCCGTTAATACGTGATTGAAGGGTGGTAATTAATCTTGTTAATGTTCCCGAAGAACTCTATTTCTAAAGCACAAAATTACGTTGACACTGAACGACCGAAATCAAATAATTTCAAACGTAGTTTAATGGCGACTCTTCAATCGGGACCAGCCGACTGTTCCAATACAGAATCAGTAGTGACTGACTTCTGATTGGTCCTCGATGCCATTCGAAAGTATTGATTTCCTTCCATTGAGGTCATCACAAATGGCACGTCTTACCTTTGGTTCCGTAATTTTCCGATAGACTGCGTCTTTGTGTTTGTACGTCGTGTCCTCGAGTAAATGTGAGGCAATACTTTCGATATATTTTGTTGACATTGGACATAGGACACCAATATGTCACCACAAGTTTGACGTGCGCCACAAATTCTGCGCCCACCAAGCATTGCAATTAATGTACCAGAGATTTATATTCAGTTTTTTTGTGAGGCGATTTTTATTAATAAATGACGTACTATCATTCACGTATGTTTATTCCGATTTTTCGTTACGTGATACTTATTTATAGTGAGTTAGATTGGGTCATCGTTACGCTTGAATCTGCTACGTATTTGCGTCAACATCTACACTGCATCAGTTTTGCAAGAAATAATTCTCGTGGAAATATCATGTAATTTTAGACGTGTTATGATATATTACACGCATATAAGCACTATTTGTATCATATGGGGATTGTGTGAGCGCGTAATATCGTTATTGATAAGTGGTCGTGGCCGACTTTGCGCATCCTCCACCTCACGACTTTGATGCTTTCTTGCGAATTTCTAAAGAGCGATAAGACATAATAGAGTATGAATATCATTAACTTACCTGTGGCATGACGTCCATACAAAATTTCAATAATATCTGAGCATCCATTCGCTTTTTCCAAAATTCGTGCGCAGGAAACAATTTTGTACTGATCGAGATTACCCTGTTTTGGTTGGTTTGGGTTAGGTTAGGTTAGGTTAGGTTAGGTTAGTGGGCACCTGCGCAGAAGTTGTTGCGCAGAGCAGTCGTATGACGTGCGCATGTATGGGCACCTTGAGCTCGTTATGGTTAATTGTAAATTATTAAAGTCTCAAGAATTCGATTCCGTGACTTTAAAAAGTATATTATATTCTGGGCTTCACTTTCATACCTAATTTAATTCTTTTACACGGATATTTTATTGGACACATACTTTCATTAATTGCAAGAACACAAATCACTTATCACTTAAATATGATGTTGAATATTTCATTGTGGAAGTATATATGTTGTCACACGTAGAATTTATTAAAATATTTATTTAATTTTATATTACACTGCATGTAATTACTACAGTGACCCCAGTCATCGTTATAAAGAATAAATGTTCTCAAATTACATAGGTCCAGCTTCTGCAGATACGCGATATCTATATATGGTATACGTGTAACTAACTCGTAAAAACGTCTTTACTGAGCACACATTTCATGCAAATGTCCTTTCACTGGTGTCGTATGTCTCAATGTTGCGAACCGCACTTATTCTTGCATGTTATGTTAGATTGGTGTATCACTTGTTTCTATTCTCACACGTCACCGTGAAGACATCCTTACTCTGAGATTCACTGTAGGTACCATCCGTTAATACGTGATTGAGGGGTGGTAATTAATCTTGTTAATGCCCCCGAAGAACTCTATTTCTAAAGCACAAAATTACGTTGACCCTGAACGACCGAAATCAAATAATTCCAACCGTAGTTTAATGGTGTCTCTTCAATCGGGACCAGCCGCCTGTTCCAATACAGAATCAGTAGTGACTGACTTCTTATTGGTCCTCGATGCCATTCGAAAGTATTGATTTCCCTCCATTGAGGTCATCACAGATGGCACGTCTTATCTTTGGTTCCGTAATTTTCCGATAGACTGCGTCTTTGTATTTGTACGTCGTGTCCTCGAGTAAATGTGAGGCAATACTTTCGATATATTTTGTTGACATTGGACATAGGACACCAATATGTCACCACAAGTTTGACGTGCGCCACAAATTCTGCGCACACCAAGCATTGCAATTAATGTACCAGAGATTTATATTCAGTTTTTTTGTGAGGCGATTTTTATTAATAAATGACGTACTATCATTCACGTATTTTTTTCCAATTTTTCGTTACATGATACTTATTTATAGTGAGTTAGATTGGGTCATCGTTACGCATGAATCTGCTACGTATTTGCGTCAACATCTACACTGCATCAGTTTTGCAAGAAATAATTCTCGGTGAAATATTATGTAATTTTTGACGTGTTATGATGTATTACATGCATATAAGCACTATTTGCATCATATGGGGATTGTGTGAGCGCGTAATATCGTTATTGATAAGTGGTCGTGGCCGACTTTGCGCAACCTCCACCTCACGACTTTGATGCTTTCTTGCGAATTTCTAAAGAGCGATTACACATAATAGAGTATGAATATCATTAACTTACCTGTGGCATGACGTCCATACAAAATTTCAATAATATCTGAGCATCCGTTCGCTTTTTCCAAAATTCGTGCGCAGGAAACCATTTTGCACTGATCGAGATTACCCTGTTTTGGTTGGTTTGGGTTAGGTTAGGTTAGGTTAGGTTAGGTAAGGTTAGTGGGGCACCTGCGCAGAAGTTGTTGCGCAGTGCAGTCGTATGACGTGCGCATGTATGGGCACCTTGAGCTCGTTATGTTTAATTGTAAATTATTAAACTCTCAAGAATTCGATTCCGTCGCTTTAAAAAGTATATTATATTCTGGGCTTCACTTTACATACCTAATTTAATTTTTTCACAAGGATGTTTTTTTTTGGATACATACTTTCAGTAATTGCAAGTACACAAATCACTTATCACTTAAATATGATGTTGTTGAATATTTCATTGTGGAAGTATATATGTTGTCACACGTAGAATTTATTAAAATATTTATTTAATTCTATATTACACTACATGTAATTACTACAGTGACCCCAGCCATCGTTATAAAGAATAAATGTTCTCAAATTACATAGGTCCAGCTTCTGCAGATACGCGATATCTGTATATGATATACGTGTTACTAACTCGTAAGAACGTCTTTACTGAGCACACATGGCATGCAAATGTCCTTTCACTGAAGTCGTATGTCTCAATGTGGCGAACCGCACTTATTCTTGCATGTTATGTTGGATTGGTGTATCACATGTTTCTATTCTCACACGTCACCGTGAAGACATCCTTGCACTGAGATTAACTGTAAGTAGCACCCGTTAATACGTTTTTGAAGGGTGGTAATTAATCTTGTTAATGCTCCCGAAGAACTCTATTTCTAAAGCAAAAAATTACGTTGACACTGAACGACCGAAATCAAATAATTCCAACCGTAGTTTAATGGCGACTCTTCAATCGGGACCAGCAGACTGTTCCAATACAGAATCAGTAGTGACTGACTTCTGATTGGTCCTCGATGCCATTCGAAAGTATTGATTTCCTTCCATTGAGGTCATCACAGATGGCACGTCTTATCTTTGGTTCCGTAATTTTCCGATAGACTGCGTCTTTGTGTTTGTACGTCGTGTCCTCGAGTAAATGTGAGGCAATACTTTCGATATATTTTGTTGACATTGGACATAGGACACCAATATGTCACCACGAGTTTGACGTGCGCCACAAATTCTGCGCCCACCAAGCATTGCAATTAATGTACCAGAGATTTATATTCAGTTTTTTTGTGAGGCGATTTTTATTAATAAATGACGTACTATCATTCACGTATGTTTATTCCAATTTTTCGTTACATGATACTTATTTATAGTGAGTTAGATTGGATCATCGTTACGCATGAATCTGCTACGTATTTGCGTCAACATCTACACTGCATCAGTTTTGCAAGAAATAATTCTCGTGGAAATATTATGTAATTTTAGACGTGTGTATTACACGCATATAAGCACTATTTGTATCATATGGGGATTGTGTGAGGGCGTAATATCGTTATTGATAAGTGGTCGTGGCCGACTTTGCGCAACCTCCACCTCACGACTTTGATGCTTTCTTGCGAATTTCTAAAGAGCGATAAGACATAATAGAGTATGAATATCATTAACTTACCTGTGGCATGACGTCCATACAAAATTTCAATAATATCTGAGCATCCATTCGCTTTTTCCAAAATTCGTGCGCAGGAAACTATTTTGCACTGATCGAGATTACCCTGTTTTGGTTGGTTTGGGTTAGGTTAGGTTAGGTTAGGTTAGTGGGGCACCTGCGCAGAAGTTGTTGCGCAGTGCAATCGTATGACGTGCGCATGTATGGGCACCTTGAGCTCGTTATGTTTAATTGTAAATTATTAAACACTCAAGAATTCGATTCCGTCGCTTTAAAAAGTATATTATATTCTGGGCTTCACTTTCGTACCTAATTTAATTTTTCACAAGGATATTTTTTTTTGGACACATACTTTCAGTAATTGTAAGTACACAAATCACTTATCACTTAAATATGATGTTGTTGAATATTTCATTGTGGAAGTATATATGTTGTCACACGTAGAATTTATTAAAATATTTATTTAATTTTATATTACACTACATGTAATTACTACAGTGACCCCAGTCATCCTTATAAAGAATAAAAGTTCTCTAATTACATAGGTCCAGCTTCTGCAGATACGCGATATCTGTATATGATATACGTGTTACTAACTCGTAAGAACGTCTTTACCGAGCACACATGGCATGCAAATGTCCTTTCACTGAAGTCGTATGTCTCAATGTGGAGAACCGCACTTATTCTTGCATGTTATGTTATATTGATGTATCACTTGTTTCTATTCTCACACGTCACCTTGAAGACATTCTTACACTGAGATTCACTGTAGGTAGCACCCGTTAATACCCGATTGAAGGGTGGTAATTAATCTTGTTAATGCCCCCGAAGAACTCTATTTCTAAAGCACAAAATTACGTTGACACTGAACGACCGAAATCAAATAATTCCAACCGTAGTTTAATGGCGACTCTTCAATCGGGACCAGCCGACTGTTCCAATACAGAATCAGTAGTGACTGACTTCTTATTGGTCCTCGATGCCATTCGAAAGTATTGATTTCCCTCCATTGAGGTCATCACACATGGCAGGTCTTATCTTTGGTTCCGTAATTTTCCGATAGACTGCGTCTTTGTGTTTGTACGTCGTGTCCTCGAGTAAATGTGAGGCAATACTTTCGATATATTTTGTTGACATTGGACATAGGACACCAATATGTCACCACAAGTTTGACGTGCGCCACAAATTCTGCGCCCACCAAGTATTGCAATTAATGTACCAGAGATTTATATTCAGTTTTTTTGTGAGGCGATTTTTATTAATAAATGACGTACTATCACTCACGTATGTTTATTCCGATTTTTCGTTACATGATACTTATTTATGGTGAGTTAGATTGGGTCATCGTTACTCATGAATCTGCTACGTATTTGCGTCTACATCTACACTGCATCAGTTTTGCAAGAAATAATTCTCGTGGAAATATTATGTAATTTTAGACGTGTTATGATGAATTGCACGCATATAAGCACTATTTGTATCATATGGGGATTGTGTGAGGGCGTAATATCGTTATTGATAAGTGGTCGTGGCCGACTTTGCGCAACCTCCACCTCACGACTTTTATCCTTTCTTGCGAATTTCTAAAGAGCGATAAGTCATAATAGAGTATGAATATCATTAACTTACCTGTGGCATGACGTCCATACAAAATTTCAATAATATCTGAGCATCCATTCGCTTTTTCCAAAATTCGTGCGCAGGAAACCATTTTGCACTGATCGAGATTACCCTGTTTTGGTTGGTTTGGGTTAGGTTAGGTTAGGTTAGGTTAGTGGGGCACCTGCGCAGAAGTTGTTGCGCAGTGCAGTCGTATGACGTGCGCATGTATGGGCACCTTGAGCTCGTTATGTCTAATTGTAAATTATTAAACACTCAAGAATTCGATTCCGTCGCTTTAAAAAGTATATTATATTCTGGGCTTCACTTTCGTACCTAATTTAATTTTTCACAAGGATATTTTTTTTTGGACACATACTTTCAGTAATTGCAAGTACACAAATCACTTATCACTTAAATATGATGTTGTTGAATATTTCATTGTGGAAGTATATATGTTGTCACACGTAGAATTTATTAAAATATTTATTTAATTTTATATTACACTACATGTAATTACTACAGTGACCCCAGCCATCGTAATAAAGAATAAATGTACTCAAATTACATAGGTCCAGCTTCTGCAGATACGCGATATCTATATATGATATACGTGTAACTAACTCGTAAAAACGTCTTTACTGAGCACACATGGCATGCAAATGTCCTTTCACTGAAGTCGTATGTCTCAATGTGGCGAACCGCACTTATTCTTGCATGTTATGTTAGATTGGTGTATCACTTGTTTCTATTCTCACACGTTACCGTGAAGACATCCTTACACTGATATTCACTGTAGGTAGCACCCGTTAATACGTGATTGAAGGGTGGTAATTAATCTTGTTAATGTTCCCGAAGAACTCTATTTCTAAAGCACAAAATTACGTTGACACTGAACGACCGAAATCAAATAATTTCAAACGTAGTTTAATGGCGACTCTTCAATCGGGACCAGCCGACTGTTCCAATACAGAATCAGTAGTGACTGACTTCTGATTGGTCCTCGATGCCATTCGAAAGTATTGATTTCCTTCCATTGAGGTCATCACAAATGGCACGTCTTACCTTTGGTTCCGTAATTTTCCGATAGACTGCGTCTTTGTGTTTGTACGTCGTGTCCTCGAGTAAATGTGAGGCAATACTTTCGATATATTTTGTTGACATTGGACATAGGACACCAATATGTCACCACAAGTTTGACGTGCGCCACAAATTCTGCGCCCACCAAGCATTGCAATTAATGTACCAGAGATTTATATTCAGTTTTTTTGTGAGGCGATTTTTATTAATAAATGACGTACTATCATTCACGTATGTTTATTCCGATTTTTCGTTACGTGATACTTATTTATAGTGAGTTAGATTGGGTCATCGTTACGCTTGAATCTGCTACGTATTTGCGTCAACATCTACACTGCATCAGTTTTGCAAGAAATAATTCTCGTGGAAATATCATGTAATTTTAGACGTGTTATGATATATTACACGCATATAAGCACTATTTGTATCATATGGGGATTGTGTGAGCGCGTAATATCGTTATTGATAAGTGGTCGTGGCCGACTTTGCGCATCCTCCACCTCACGACTTTGATGCTTTCTTGCGAATTTCTAAAGAGCGATAAGACATAATAGAGTATGAATATCATTAACTTACCTGTGGCATGACGTCCATACAAAATTTCAATAATATCTGAGCATCCATTCGCTTTTTCCAAAATTCGTGCGCAGGAAACAATTTTGTACTGATCGAGATTACCCTGTTTTGGTTGGTTTGGGTTAGGTTAGGTTAGGTTAGGTTAGGTTAGTGGGCACCTGCGCAGAAGTTGTTGCGCAGAGCAGTCGTATGACGTGCGCATGTATGGGCACCTTGAGCTCGTTATGGTTAATTGTAAATTATTAAAGTCTCAAGAATTCGATTCCGTGACTTTAAAAAGTATATTATATTCTGGGCTTCACTTTCATACCTAATTTAATTCTTTTACACGGATATTTTATTGGACACATACTTTCATTAATTGCAAGAACACAAATCACTTATCACTTAAATATGATGTTGAATATTTCATTGTGGAAGTATATATGTTGTCACACGTAGAATTTATTAAAATATTTATTTAATTTTATATTACACTGCATGTAATTACTACAGTGACCCCAGTCATCGTTATAAAGAATAAATGTTCTCAAATTACATAGGTCCAGCTTCTGCAGATACGCGATATCTATATATGGTATACGTGTAACTAACTCGTAAAAACGTCTTTACTGAGCACACATTTCATGCAAATGTCCTTTCACTGGTGTCGTATGTCTCAATGTTGCGAACCGCACTTATTCTTGCATGTTATGTTAGATTGGTGTATCACTTGTTTCTATTCTCACACGTCACCGTGAAGACATCCTTACTCTGAGATTCACTGTAGGTACCATCCGTTAATACGTGATTGAGGGGTGGTAATTAATCTTGTTAATGCCCCCGAAGAACTCTATTTCTAAAGCACAAAATTACGTTGACCCTGAACGACCGAAATCAAATAATTCCAACCGTAGTTTAATGGTGTCTCTTCAATCGGGACCAGCCGCCTGTTCCAATACAGAATCAGTAGTGACTGACTTCTTATTGGTCCTCGATGCCATTCGAAAGTATTGATTTCCCTCCATTGAGGTCATCACAGATGGCACGTCTTATCTTTGGTTCCGTAATTTTCCGATAGACTGCGTCTTTGTATTTGTACGTCGTGTCCTCGAGTAAATGTGAGGCAATACTTTCGATATATTTTGTTGACATTGGACATAGGACACCAATATGTCACCACAAGTTTGACGTGCGCCACAAATTCTGCGCACACCAAGCATTGCAATTAATGTACCAGAGATTTATATTCAGTTTTTTTGTGAGGCGATTTTTATTAATAAATGACGTACTATCATTCACGTATTTTTTTCCAATTTTTCGTTACATGATACTTATTTATAGTGAGTTAGATTGGGTCATCGTTACGCATGAATCTGCTACGTATTTGCGTCAACATCTACACTGCATCAGTTTTGCAAGAAATAATTCTCGGTGAAATATTATGTAATTTTTGACGTGTTATGATGTATTACATGCATATAAGCACTATTTGCATCATATGGGGATTGTGTGAGCGCGTAATATCGTTATTGATAAGTGGTCGTGGCCGACTTTGCGCAACCTCCACCTCACGACTTTGATGCTTTCTTGCGAATTTCTAAAGAGCGATTACACATAATAGAGTATGAATATCATTAACTTACCTGTGGCATGACGTCCATACAAAATTTCAATAATATCTGAGCATCCGTTCGCTTTTTCCAAAATTCGTGCGCAGGAAACCATTTTGCACTGATCGAGATTACCCTGTTTTGGTTGGTTTGGGTTAGGTTAGGTTAGGTTAGGTTAGGTAAGGTTAGTGGGGCACCTGCGCAGAAGTTGTTGCGCAGTGCAGTCGTATGACGTGCGCATGTATGGGCACCTTGAGCTCGTTATGTTTAATTGTAAATTATTAAACTCTCAAGAATTCGATTCCGTCGCTTTAAAAAGTATATTATATTCTGGGCTTCACTTTACATACCTAATTTAATTTTTTCACAAGGATGTTTTTTTTTGGATACATACTTTCAGTAATTGCAAGTACACAAATCACTTATCACTTAAATATGATGTTGTTGAATATTTCATTGTGGAAGTATATATGTTGTCACACGTAGAATTTATTAAAATATTTATTTAATTCTATATTACACTACATGTAATTACTACAGTGACCCCAGCCATCGTTATAAAGAATAAATGTTCTCAAATTACATAGGTCCAGCTTCTGCAGATACGCGATATCTGTATATGATATACGTGTTACTAACTCGTAAGAACGTCTTTACTGAGCACACATGGCATGCAAATGTCCTTTCACTGAAGTCGTATGTCTCAATGTGGCGAACCGCACTTATTCTTGCATGTTATGTTGGATTGGTGTATCACATGTTTCTATTCTCACACGTCACCGTGAAGACATCCTTGCACTGAGATTAACTGTAAGTAGCACCCGTTAATACGTTTTTGAAGGGTGGTAATTAATCTTGTTAATGCTCCCGAAGAACTCTATTTCTAAAGCAAAAAATTACGTTGACACTGAACGACCGAAATCAAATAATTCCAACCGTAGTTTAATGGCGACTCTTCAATCGGGACCAGCAGACTGTTCCAATACAGAATCAGTAGTGACTGACTTCTGATTGGTCCTCGATGCCATTCGAAAGTATTGATTTCCTTCCATTGAGGTCATCACAGATGGCACGTCTTATCTTTGGTTCCGTAATTTTCCGATAGACTGCGTCTTTGTGTTTGTACGTCGTGTCCTCGAGTAAATGTGAGGCAATACTTTCGATATATTTTGTTGACATTGGACATAGGACACCAATATGTCACCACGAGTTTGACGTGCGCCACAAATTCTGCGCCCACCAAGCATTGCAATTAATGTACCAGAGATTTATATTCAGTTTTTTTGTGAGGCGATTTTTATTAATAAATGACGTACTATCATTCACGTATGTTTATTCCAATTTTTCGTTACATGATACTTATTTATAGTGAGTTAGATTGGATCATCGTTACGCATGAATCTGCTACGTATTTGCGTCAACATCTACACTGCATCAGTTTTGCAAGAAATAATTCTCGTGGAAATATTATGTAATTTTAGACGTGTTATGATGTATTACACGCATATAAGCACTTTTTGCATCATATGGGGATTGTGTGAGCGCGTAATATCTTTATTGATAAGTGGTCGTGGCCGACTTTTCGCATCCTCCACCTCACGACTTTGATGCTTTCTTGCGAATTTCTAAAGAGCGATAAGACATAATAGAGTATGAATATCATTAACTTACCTGTGGCATGACGTCCACACAAAATTTCAATAATATCTGAGCATCCACTCGCTTTTTCCAAAATTCGTGCGCAGGAAACGATTTTGCACTGATCGAGATTACCCTGTTTTGGTTGGTTTGGGTTAGGTTAGGTTAGGTTAGGTTAGGTTAGATTAGGTTAGGTTAGTGGGGCACCTGCGAAGAAGTTGTTGCGCAGTGCAGTGGTATGACGTGCGCATGTATGGGCACCTTGAGCTCGTTATGTTTAATTGTAAATTATTAAACTCTCAAGAATTCGATTCCGTCGCTTTAAAAAGTATATTATATTCTGAGCTTCACTTTACATACCTAATTTAATTTTTTCACAAGGATATTTTTTTTTGGATACTTACTTTCAGTAATTGCAAGTACACAAATCACTTATCACTTAAATATGTTGTTGTTGAATATTTCATTGTGGAAGTATATATGTTGTCACACGTAGAATTTATTAAAATATTTATTTAATTTTATATTACACTGCATGTAATTACTACAGTGACCCCAGTCATCGTTATAAAGAATAAATGTTCTCAAATTACATAGGTCCAGCTTCTGCAGATACGCGATATCTGTATATGATATACGTGTTACTAACTCGTAAAAACGTCTTTACTGAGCACACATGGCATGCAAATGTCCTTTCACTGAAGTCGTATGTCTCAATGTGGCGAACCGCACTTATTCTTGCATGTTATGTTAGATTGGTTTATAACTTGTTTCTATTCTCACACGTCACCGTGAAGACATCCTTACACTGAGATTCACTGTATGTAGCACCCGTTAATACGTGATTGAAGGGTGGTAATTAATCTTGTTAATGTTCCCGAAGAACTCTATTTCTAAAGCACAAAATTACGTTGACACTGAACGACCGAAATCAAATAATTCCAACCGTAGTTTAATGGCGACTCTTCAATCGGGACCAGCCGACTGTTCCAATACAGAATCAGTAGTGACTGACTTCTGATTGGTCCTCGATGCCATTCGAAAGTATTGATTTCCTTCCATTGAGGTCATCACAGATGGCACGTCTTATCTTTGGTTCCGTAATTTTCCGATAGACTGCGTCTTTCTGTTTGAACGTCGTGTCCTCGAGTAAATGTGAGGCAATACTTTCGATATATTTTGTTGACATTGGACATAGGACACCAATATGTCACCACAAGTTTGACGTGCGCCACAAATTCTGCGCCCACCAAGCATTGCAATTAATGTACCAGAGATTTATATTCAGTTTTTTTGTGAGGCGATTTTTATTAATAAATGACGTACTATCATTCACGTATTTTTATTCCAATTTTTCGTTACATGATACTTATTTATAGTGAGTTAGATTGGGTCATCGTTACGCATGAATCTGCTACGTATTTGCGTCAACATCTACACTGCATCAGTTTTGCAAGAAATAATTCTCATGGAAATATTATGTAATTTTTGACGTGTTATGATGTATTACATGCATATAAGCACTATTTGCATCATATGGGGATTGTGTGAGCGCGTAATATCGTTATTGATAATTGGTCGTGGCCGACTTTGCGCAACCTCCACCTCACGACTTTGATGCTTTCTTGCGAATTTCTAAAGAGCGATTAGACATAATAGAGTATGAATATCATTAACTTACCTGTGGCATGACGTCCATACAAAATTTCAATAATATCTGAGCATCCATTCGCTTTTTCCAAAATTCGTGCGCAGGAAACCATTTTGCACTGATCGAGATTACCCTGTTTTGGTTGGTTTGGGTTAGGTTAGGTTAGGTTAGGTTAGGTTAGTGGGGCACCTGCGCAGAAGTTGTTGCGCAGTGCAGTCGTATGACGTGCGCATGTATGGGCACCTTGAGCTCGTTATGTTTAATTGTAAATTATTAAACTCTCAAGAATTCGATTCCGTCGCTTTAAAAAGTATATTATATTCTGGGCTTCACTTTACATACCTAATTTAATTTTTTCATAAATATATTTTTTTTGGACACATACTTTCAGTAATTGCAAGTACACAAATCACTTATCACTTAAATATGATGTTGTTGAATATTTCATTGTGGAAGTATATATGTTGCCACACGTAGAATTTATTAAAATATTTATTTAATTTTATATTACACTACATGTAATTACTACAGTGACCCCAGCCATCGTTATAAAGAATAAATGTTCTCAAATTACATAGGTCCAGCTTCTGCAGATACGCGATATCTGTATATGATATACGTGTTACTAACTCGTAAGAACGTCTTTACTGAGCACACATGACATGCAAATGTACTTTCACTGAAGTCGTATGTCTCAATGTGGCGAACCGCACTTATTCTTGCATGTTATGTTGGATTGGTGTATCACATGTTTCTATTCTCACACGTCACCGTGAAGACATCCTTGCACTGAGATTCACTGTAAGTAGCACCCGTTAATACGTTTTTGAAGGGTGGTAATTAATCTTGTTAATGCTCCCGAAGAACTCTATTTCTAAAGCAAAAAATTACGTTGACACTGTACGACCGAAATCAAATAATTCCAACCGTAGTTTAATGGCGACTCTTCAATCGGGACCAGCCGACTGTTCCAATACAGAATCAGTAGTGACTGACTTCTGATTGGTCCTCGATGCCATTCGAAAGTATTGATTTCCTTCCATTGAGGTCATCACAGATGGCACGTCTTATCTTTGGTTCCGTAATTTTCCGATAGACTGCGTCTTTGTGTTTGTACGTCGTGTCCTCGAGTAAATGTGAGGCAATACTCTCGATATATTTTGTTGAGTTTGGACATAGGACACCAATATATCACCACAAGTTTGACGTGCGCCACAAATTCTGCGCCCACCAAGCATTGAAATTAATGTACCAGAGATTTATATTCAGTTTTTTTGTGAGGCGATTTTTATTAATAAATGACGTACTGTCATTCACGTATGTTCATTCCAATTTTTCGTTACATGTTGCTTATTTATAGTGAGTTAGATTGGGTCATCGTTACGCATGAATCTGCTACGTATTTGCGTCAACATCTACACTGCATCAGTTTTGCAAGAAATAATTCTCGTGGAAACATTATGTAATTTTTGACGTGTTATGATGTATTACACGCATATAAGCACTATTTGCATCATATGGGGATTGTGTGAGCGCGTAATATCTTTATTGATAAGTGGTCGTGGCCGACTTTTCGCATCCTCCACCTCACGACTTTGATGCATTCTTGCGAATTTCTAAAGAGCGTTAAGACATAATAGAGTATGAATATCATTAACTTACCTGTGGCATGACGTCCACACAAAATTTCAATAATATCTGAGCATCCACTCGCTTTTTCCAAAATTCGTGCGCAGGAAACGATTTTGCACTGATTGAGATTACCCTGTTTTGGTTGGTTTGGGTTAGGTTAGGTTAGGTTAGGTTAGGTTAGGTTATTGGGTTACCTGCGCAGAAGTTGTTGCGCAGAGCAGTCGTATGACGTGCGCATGTATGGGCACCTTGAGGTCGTTATGTTTAATTGTAAATTATTAAACACTCAAGAATTCGATTCCGTCGCTTTAAAAAGTATATTATATTCTGGGCTTCACTTTCGTACCTAATTTAATTTTTTTACAAGGATATTTTATTGGACACATACTTTCAGTAATTGCAAGTACACAAATCACTTATCACTTAAATATGATGTTGTTGAATATTTCATTGTGGAAATATATATGTTGTCACACGTAGAATTTATTAAAATATTTATTTAATTTTATATTACACTACATGTAATTACTACAGTGACCCCAGTCATCGTTATAAAGAATAAATGTTCTCAAATTACATAGGTCCAGCTTCTGCAGATACGCGATATCTGTATATGATATACGTGTTACTAACTCGTAAAAACGTCTTTACTGAGCACACATGGCATGCAAATGTCCTTTCACTGAAGTCGTATGTCTCAATGTTTCGAACCGCACTTATTCTTGCATGTTATGTTAGATTGGTTTATAACTTGTTTCTATTCTCACACGTCACCGTGAAGACATCCTTGCACTGAGATTCACTGTAGGTAGCACCTGTTAATACGTGATTGAAGGGTGGTAATTAATCTTGTTAATGTTCCCGAAGAACTCTATTTCTAAAGCACAAAATTACGTTGACACTGAACGACCGAAATCAAATAATTCCAATCGTAGTTTAATGGCGACTCTTCAATCGTGACCAGCCGACTGTTCCAATACAGAATCAGTACTGACTGACTTCTGATTGGTCCTCGATGCCATTCGAAAGTATTGATTTCCTTCCATTGAGGTCATCACAGATGGCACGTCTTATCTTTGGTTCCGTAATTTTCCGATAGACTGCGGCTTTGTGTTTGTACGTCGTGTCCTTGAGTAAATGTGAGGCAATACTTTCGATATATTTTGTTGACATTGGACATAGGACACCAATGTGTTACCAGAAGTTTGACGTGCGTCACAAATTCTGCGTCCACCAAGCATTGCAATTAATGTACCAGAGATTTATATTCATTTTTTTTGTGAGGCGATTTTTATTAATAGATTACGTACTATCACTCACGTATGTTTATTCCGATTTTTTGTTACATGATACTTATTTATAGTGAGTTAGAATGGGTCATCGTTACGCATGAATCTGCTACGTATTTGCGTCAACATCTACACTGCATCATTTTTGCAAGAAATAATTCTCGTGGAAATATTATGTAATTTTAGACGTGTTATGATGTATTACACGCATATAAGCACTATTTGTAACATATGGGGATTGTGTGAGCGCTTAATATCGTTATTGATAAGTGGTCGTTGCCGACTTTGCTCATTCTAAACCTCACGACTTTGATGCTTTCTTGCGAATTTCTAAAGAGCGATAAGACATAATAGAGTATGAATATCATTAACTTACCTGTGGCATGACGTCCATACAAAATTTCAATAATATCTGAGCATCCATTCGGTTTTTCCAAAATTCGTGCGCAGGAAACCATTTTGCACTGATCGAGATTACCCTGTTATGGTCGGTTTGGGTTAGGTTAGGTTAGGTTAGGTTATTGGGTTACATGCGCAGAAGTTGTTGCGCAGAGCAGTCGTATGACGTGCGCATGTATGTGGACCTTGAGGTCGTTATGTTTAATTGTAAATTATTAAACACTCAAGAATTCGATTCCGTCGCTTTAAAAAGTATATTATATTCTGGGCTTCACTTTCATACCTAATTTAATTTTTTTACAAGGATATTTTATTGGACACATACTTTCAGTAATTGCAAGTACACAAATCACTTATCACTTAAATATGATGTTGTTGAATATTTCATTGTGGAAATATATATGTTGTCACACGTAGAATTTATTAAAATATTTATTTAATTTTATATTACACTACATGTAATTACTACAGTGACCCCAGTCATCGTTATAAAGAATAAATGTTCTCAAATTACATAGGTCCAGCTTCTGCAGATACGCGATATCTGTATATGATATACGTGTTACTAACTCGTAAAAACGTCTTTACTGAGCACACATGGCATGCAAATGTCCTTTCACTGAAGTCGTATGTCTCAATGTGGCGAACCGCACTTATTCTTGCATGTTATGTTAGATTGGTGTATCACTTGTTTCTATTCTCACACGTCACCGTGAAGACATCCTTGCACTGAGATTCACTGTAGGTAGCACCCGTTAATACGTGATTGAAGGGTGGTAATTAATGTTGTTAATGTTCCCGAAGAACTCTATTTCTAAAGCACAAAATTACGTTGACACTGAACGACCGAAATCAAATAATTGCAACCGTAGTTTAATGGGACTATTCAATCGGGACCATCTTACGGTTCCAAGACAGAAAGAGTACTGACTGACTTCTGATTGGTCCTCGATGCCATTCGAAAGTATTAATTTCTTTCCATTGAGGTCATCACAGATGGCAATTCTTATCTTTGGTTCCGTGTTTTTCCGATAGACTGCGTCTTTGTGTTTGTACGTCGCGTCCTCGAGTAAATGTGAGGCAATACTTTCGATATATTTTGTTGACATTTGACATAGGACACCAATATGTTACCACAAGTTTGTCGTGCGCCACGAATTCTGCGCCCACCAAGCATTGCAATTAATGTACCACAGATTTATATTCTGTTTTTTTGAGGCGATTTATATTAATAAATGACATACTATCATTAACGTATGTTTATTCCGATTCTTTCGTTACATGATACTTGTTTATAGTGAGTTAGATTGGATCATCGTTACGCATGAATCTGCTACGTATTTGCGTCAACATCTACACTGCATCAGTTTTGCAAGAAATAATTCTCGTGGAAATATTATGTAATTTTAGACGTGTTATGATGTATTACACGCACATATGCACTATTTGTATCATATGGGGATTGTGTGAGCGTGTAATATCATTATTGGTAAGTGATCGTGGCCGACTTTGCGCATCCTCCACCTTACGACTTTGATGCTTTCTTGCTAATTTCTAAAGAGCGATAAGACATAATAAGGTATGAATATCATTAACTTACCTGTGGCATGACGTGCATACAAAATTTCAATAATATCTGAGCATCCATTCGCTTTTTCCAAAATTCGTGCGCAGGAAACCATTTTGCACTGATCGAGATTACCCTGTTTTTGTTGGTTTGTGTTAAGTTAGGTTACGTTAGGCTAGGTTAGTGGGGCACCTGCGCAGACGTTGTTGCGCAGTGCAGTCGTATGACGTGCGCATGTGAGGGTACGTTGAGCACGTTATGGTTAATTGTAAATTATTAAACACTCAAGAATTCGACTCCGTTGCTTTAAAAAGTATATTATATTCTGGGCTTCACTTTCATACCTATTTTAATTTTTTCACAAGGATATTTTTTTTGTACACATACTTTCACTAATTGCAAGTACACCAATCACTTATCACTTAAATATGATGTTGTTGAATATTTAATTGTGGAAGTACATATGTTGTCACACGTATAATTTATTAAAATATTTATTTAATTTTATATTACACTACATGTAA
This sequence comes from Zootermopsis nevadensis, assembly GCF_977971745.1. NCBI lineage: Eukaryota > Metazoa > Arthropoda > Insecta > Blattodea > Termopsidae > Zootermopsis > Zootermopsis nevadensis. Next base: position 2,743,921 of record NW_028259153.1, on the reverse strand, counting down.
TTACTACAGTGACCCCACCCATCGTTATAAAGAATAAATGTTCTCAAATTACATAGGTCCAGCTTCTGCAGATACGCGATATCTGTATATGATATACGTGTTACTAACTCGTAAGAACGTCTTTACTGAGCACACATGGCATGCAAATGTCCTTTCACTGAAGTCGTATGTCTCAATGTGGCGAACCGCACATATTCTTGCATGTTATGTTAGATTTGTCTTTCACTTGTTTCTATTCTCACACGTCACCGAGAAGACATCCTTACACTGAGATTCACTGTAGGTAGCATCCGTTAATACGTGATTGACGGTGGTAATTAATCTTGTTAATGGTCCCGAAGAACTCTATTTTTAGAGCACAAAATTACGTTGATACTGACCGACCGAAATCAAGTAATTCTAAACCGTAGTTCAATGGGGACTATTCAATCGGGACCATCCGACTCTTCCAAGACTGAAAGAGTACTGACTGACTTCTGATTGGTCCTCGATGCCATTCGAAAGTATTGATTTCTTTCCGTTGAGGTCACACAGATGGCAAAGATAGTTATTAATGAAATCCTTATCCAAGGTCATCAGTAAGTAATTCATCATTTCATTACCATCTTCCTACAATCTAACATCTAACATCAAGAAACTACGCATGCCCTCAGTAAATCACAGAAAGCTTAATCACAAAGATGACCAAGGTATCACCAACACCAATACAAGTAATGGTTTTCCTACATTAGTGCACAGCGAAGAAATTTTGGTTCTTACGTGACGATCTATTGAAGGACTACGCTATCTTGCCATGTGATTTATAGTCACATTCTTTGTACATGCTGCAGACGCGACAGTCTACCCTAAACCCAAGGTTAAAATCCCGAGAAATGAGGCGTAGTAGTAGTAGTAGTAATTCTTATTATCGACTGAGCAGAGCTACCGAAGCTGAAATAGTTCCGCTCAACCAGAAGATGGTAGCACAGTCAAGAAAGGTTTCCCTTTTGCAGAACTTCTGGGGATCAGGTTTGTCATAGAGGTTATCAGTTACAGGTGATTTATGGTCTGTGATTTGTCGTGTGTAGCCCATCTTCTGTCTTGCTGTGGTAGGCGGTTGCATTTAATACATTAAAATAGTACGAATACTGAATAGGACTGTTGTTTCGTTTTGTTTGTTTTATACAATGGACGGAGAATTTAATAACGATTCAGAAAATATAATTCCTTCACCTGATTGGCTCTTTGTAGCAGAATTTATTTCCTACTCAGCTTGTTTTGATTGTTCTTTGCCCTCTGAATTGATAGCAGCTATGAACTGTTAGTAATCAAGAGGTGGAAATATTCCGAATCTACATATTTTAAGGAAGTTTTCTCTGAGATATTGTAAATGCGTCATATTGTGATTTATAAGTATTAAAAATATATTAAAAATTTGCCGTCAATCACAAATATAATATTGTTAAAAGATTAAAACATCATTTAACGTTCCCCATCGAGTACTCGATTACATAGGAACTTACACGACTAGTTTCGGCTATAATTTAGCCATCAACTGGTGTTATGTAGTTTAAACCTATCACTGAATTACTGATTTTTATTGTTTTTTATGATTTATAGTCTTCATTTTCTGATGATGTTCTTGTCCTTTATTGTTTCTTCGTTTGTTGCACTATCACAGGTCACTATTAGGTTTGTATTTCGTATTTCGTAGTAACGTCAATATTTTGTGTAGGACTGTGAAGTAAAGTTTTAATCCCATCAATGACAATTGAAAATAGAATATAGAAAACAAAATAAATGGTGAAAATAAATAAATTATGTGAACTTACCCAAGAAGTAATATCGTATTCGTATATAAGAGAACGGAGATGTTCTGGGCTGTATTGGATCGTGGCTGGTTACCGACTGCGGTGCTAGTGGGTGAAAGGTGGTTTGTTAGGGTTGAGGTCAAGGTACTGAAGTGCTTTAAAGATGGGGTTGTTAAGTTCAATACTATTATCATTAAGGCATAAGTTTTGTTTATAATTTTGATATATGTAATATTTTTCTATTGTGTCCCTGTGTCTTTTGTTTTTTTATTATTTTCAATATGTCCATTGTTTCATTGATTGTGTTATAGGCATGTCCTGTATTGAGAATGTGTTTAGAGTATGCAGAACTATCTTTATTGTGTTTTATGGCTGCTATGTGTTCTTTGTATCTGTGTGTGAAAGTGCGACCTGTTTGACCTATGTATATTAGAGGGCAATCTTTACATTTCAATTTATATATACCTGGTAGTTGATATTGGTTGTTTTCGTTTGTAATTGGTTTTTGTTTGAGGATGTTTTTTATTGTGTTTTTAGTTTTGTAGGCCATTTTTTTTAATATCTTATAATTTAGTTATGAATTTGGTTTCTTTACCTATGTATGTAAAAGTGGCCCATTTATTTTGTATGTTTTCGTTTTCGTTGGGTTTTGGGGTTGGGTTTTCTGTAAATTTTGAAGTCGAAATTGTTTGTTGTTTACAGAAAACCAACAAATACAAGCACAATAATACATGCCTCATCCTGCCACCCCATCGAACACAAACAAATGGCTATAAATTACCTACTAAACAGAAAAAAATATATACCCAATATCTATAAAAACAAACAAATAGAACTAAACATCATTCAACAAATTCTTAAAGAAAACGGATATAATAGCTATAAACTAAATAAAAAACCTAATAATACGACAAAACCCAACGAAAACGAAAACATACAAAATAAATGGGCCACTTTTACATACATAGGAAAAGAAACCAAATTCATAACTAAATTATAAGATATTAAAAAATGGCCTACAAAACTAAAAACACAATAAAAAACATCCTCAAACAAAAACCAATTACAAACGAAAACAACCAATATCAACTACCAGGTATATATAAATTGAAATGTAAAGATTGCCCTCTAATATACATAGGTCAAACAGGTCGCACTTTCACACACAGATACAAAGAACACATAGCAGCCATAAAACACAATAAAGATAGTTCTGCATACTCTAAACACATTCTCAATACAGGACACGCATATAATACAATCAATGAAACAATGGACATAATGAAAATAATAAAAAAACAAAAGACACAGGGACACAATAGAAAAATATTACATATATCAAAATTATAAACAAAACTTATGCCTTAATGATAATAGTATTGAACTTAACAACCCCATCTTTAAAGCACTTTAGTACCTTGACCTCAACCCTAACAAACCACCTTTCACCCACTAGCACCCCAGTCGGTAACCAGCCACCACGCAATACAGTCCAGTACATCTCCGTTCTCTTACATACGAGTGTGATATTGCTTCTTGGGTAAGTTCACATAATTTATTTTTACTATTTATTTTGTTTTCTATATTCTATAATCAATTGTCATTGATAAAATTGAAACTTTACTTCACAGTCCTACACAAAATATTGACGTTACTACGAAATACGAAATACAAACCTAATAGTGACCTGTGATAGTGCAACAAACGAAGAAACAATAAAGGACAAGAACATCATCAGAAAATGAAGACTATAAATCATAAAAAACAATAAAAATCAGTAATTCAATGATAGGTTTAAACTACATAACACCCGTTGATGGCTAAATTATAGCCGAAACTAGTCGTGTAAGTTCCTACGTAATCGAGTACTCGATGGGGAACGTTAAATGATGTTTTAATCTTTTAACAATATTATATTTGTGATTGACGGTGAAGTTTTCTCTATTCCAGGGAATTGCTTATAGAAATTGTGAGTCGTTAATCTGTCGTTTGTATGGTTTAGACCTCCTCCTCCTCACAATCTCGGTCAGCTTGCTTTGGGCAACAAGTGGTATATCATTTGAATTTTAGGCAGTTAAGTCATCATCAGCATGATAAGTCTTCCAATTTTCAGATTCGACTTTCTTATGGTGGTGTAGATGTTGGTCTTCTGTGATGTAATGCTGTCTGTTAACATGTAGGTAGATACCAGCATTTTGGAGGAACATCCAGCTTCTTTTTTCAGGAATTTCAGTCCTGAAATTGTTTATATCTTGCCATGTTATTTGTTGCTGCTAACTAACTAACTAACTAACTAGATGGCTTACCGAACCCGAAGGTTCATCACCGAGTTAACCAAAGCCCTCCACCGGACCCTGTCCTGGGCCAACAAAATCCAGTTTCCTTCAACTCCTATCTCCCATAGATCCCGCCTGAGATTATCCTTCCATCTACGTCTAGGTCTCCCCAGCGGTCTCTTCCCTTCAGGTTTCCCAAAAAGTACCCGGTGCACACCTCTTGTCCCATCCATGCGCGCTACATGTCCCGCCCATCTCACTCTTCTCGACTTAATCACCCTCACAATACTGGGAGAGCAGTACAGATTTTTAAGTTCGTCATTGTGCAGTTTTTATTTGTTGCTGCTAAGGAATATTAATTTAGTTGTAGGGTTCGAGGTTTTCACAGCGGTGAGTATGAAGATTTCTGTCTTCTGGGTTGTTGCGCTGTGTAGTCTGGTCGATGTTAACCAACGTTTCAGAGGTCATACTGCCTCCATCATCAGGGCGATGAGTATGAATATTTCTGTCTTCTGGGTTGTTGCGCTGTGTAGTCTGGTAGATGTTTACCAACGTTTCAGGGATCATACTGCCTCCATCATCAGAGTATGAAGATTTCTGTCTTCTGGGTTGTTGCGCTGTGTAGTCTGGTAGATGTCTACCAACGTTTCAGGGATCATACTGCCTCCATCATCAGAGTATGAAGATTTCTGTCTTCTGGGTTGTTGCGCTGTGTAGTCTGGTAGATGTTTACCAACGTTTCAGGGATCATACTGCCTCCATCATCAGAGCGATAAAGATTTCTGTCTTCTGGGTTGTTGCGCTGTGTAGTCTAGTCGATGTTAACCAGCGTTTCAGAGGTCATACTGCCTCCATCATCAGGGCGATGAGTATGAAGATTGCTGTCTTCTGGGTTGTTGCGCTGTGTAGTCTGGTAGATGTTAACCAACGTTTCTGAGGTCATACTGCCTCCGTCATCAGGGTGATGAATTGGAGGCAGTGTGACCTCTGAAACGTTGGTTAACATCGACCATACTACATAGCGCAACAACCCAGAAGACAGAAATCTTCATACTCTGATGACGGAGGCAGTATGACCTCTGAAACGTTGGTAAACATCGACCAGACTACACAGCGCAACAACCCAGAAGACAGAAATCTTCATACTCTGATGACGGAGGCAGTATGTTCTCTGAAACGTTGGTAAACATCGACCAGACTACACAGCGCAACAACCCAGAAGACAGAAATCTTCATACTCTGATGACGGAGGCAGTATGACCTCTGAAACTTTGGTTAACATCGACCAGACTACACAGCGCAACAACCCAAAAGACAGAAATCTTCATACTCTGATGACGGAGGCAGTATGACCTCTGAAACGTTGGTAAACATCTACCAGACTAAACAGCGCATCAACCCTGAAGATGGCCATCTTCATTAATTTAGTTCTTCCTTCAATGGCTAATAACCAAAAATACAGCTGAAACATCATAAATTGCAATAGAACTTGCGAAGTATATCTGAGTAATAAATACACTGCAGGTTTTTTATACTGGATCATGTTTAACATTTCTACACATTTGTTTAATTCCCACAGTGAGCTTATACTTGTGGCTTCACAATGATGAAGCAGGTAAGTAAAATGTTGTTAGGTCTGTAATCATTTTATCATTCACCAAAATGTCATTCAGTATATTATCTGATTCACTCTGCTAGTGGAACCTTTCTTCAGAATGTCCTTTTCTCTCAATGGCACTTGTGGAATGCTACCAGAGGATAGTCAGAACCACTCATTGGACTGTATATGTTATGTAACCAAATGGAAGTTTTGATATAATTTTAAAGAATTTGATTTGAAATATTTGAATTCATTTCATGTAGGTAAATATTATGCAAACGGATGAAATATTGTACGAATTGAAAATTAGTAATACAAAATTGATTCAGCGTGTGCTGGCTGCCTTTTTCAGTGTATATGTTTTCTTTATATTTGTATTGATCGTGGATTTTTGTAGTTATTAACAGGAATCTTGAATCCATGTTTCTTAGGCAGAAAAATAAATTAAAAATTTTATGTGGTATTGGATAAAAATGTAGTGAAGCATTATAATATGATTGGTGATTTTAGAGCTGCTGATGCTCTAGAACGTGAGAAACTACTTGCATCAGGATCCGTGTCGGACATCACACCTCAAGACTTGCTTCATCTTTGCTCGTACTTCCATGATTCTGTCCGTTAACTGGATTTGTTGTCTCAAGAATAACAGCTAGCAGTCAATTTCTGAAAGGCTCGCTAGTAGTCGCAAAGGAACAGGCTGATGCAGCACAGGGTGAGTGTGCTTTATTGGTTGATTTTTAGGTTCAAATGACTGTTTTATAGGTTGTTATGCCATGTAGACTGGAAGAAGCTTGTAGACACAAAATATGTTATTCCCAAAATTTTGTTATGTTGCATTATTTCCTTTAGGACCAAAAATTATTCCCTTACATATATACTGATTCATTCTTAACATATGTATTTACACAAAATAATTTTATGTGCAAATCCTTGGTTATGAAGCCACATAAATTTTGTATAATCATTTTAACCATATTTCACCATGTGGCACGACGACCATACACAATTTCAGCAATCTCCGACCATCAATGGTCTATTTCGAAAATTCGTGCGCACGTAGTCATGTTCAGCTGACACAGATTATCGCTCTAGAGTTGAGTTAGGTTAGGTTAATGAGGCATCTGCGCAGAAGGTGATGCGCAGTGACGTGTGCAAGGTGTCTAGGTTACAGCATCGTATGAGTTCTATTATCGATTGCGGTAAATTAAAAACTCGAATATTTCAATGTTCTCAAATTATAGAACAATCTTGTTGTTTGAGTTACTACCATAGCTTTACACTTCAAAGATTTTACATTGGTTACCTTATTGTTGACCTCGAAAGACTATTAGCTCACGTCACTTGTGTATGTTTTTACGCATTGGTAGTTGTTGAATTGCATTTGTAGTCTGCTTACGCTTAGGAATCATTAATACACATGTCAAAATTTTATTTTAAAATGTATCGAGATATTATAAAGATTCGGATTGTCAGAAATATATATGTATACATATGCACACACACGTCACATTTAGACACGTCCAACTTCAGTAAATCAGGTACATCTGGTATTTATTTGGCTGTCACCATAAGAAACTCTCGCCTCTTTTGTGCTCACGTGTAATGTCGAAAGTTAATTCCCGGAGTTTAATGACACATCTCGGCAATTCACACGTTCACGTACATCAGACCGTAAGTGTAATTTTGTACTTGGCTCCATCTTGCATACGACACTGGAAGGAGAACGTCCTCTCGTCTTCTCTGTACGAAGCACACAGTAGTTTAATATGCATCGCAGGATGTAAATGTTGCTAATTATCCCGATGAACGAATTTGTTTGAGTACTAACGTCCGAAAACTTGAACTTAAGAAGGTGAATATGTCTTAGCTAAATTCCAAGGCAAACATTGAATCACGGAGACTGTACCACTGCATCTCGACGAAAATCAATAACGACTGACTTTGACTTCCGGGGCTGACATCAATCTCACGTATTTGAAAGCCGATGTACAGTACTGTCCAATCGAATGGAACCACGTCATTTTCTGTTTAGTTTTCTCTTCGTTAAAGTTCGTAAATTTGTGAGCTCTGCTGTCGGCCAATCGCTACGTAGAAGGGTTATTGATTTACCTGACTGCAACAGCACGTCATCACCAGCCTAATTCGGAAAGTCTTTTTTCACATGCAGCCATCTGTACGCTACATTCAATGCGTACTAAGAGTTGCATAATTTTCGAAATGGTTTTTGATGTTTGCAATTCATATTGCATATTTATTTGTTGCTTTTCCTAATTTCCGTCACTTGAATGTGTTTGAATTAAATCTTAATCCCGTTATTTACGTATGGTGATTTCTGTGCGCGAATCCTTACATATTAATTGACAACGCGCTTACATAACCTTAGTCACTATCAGTTTCTTCGCCATAAAAATATTTCTACACTCATTTTGTGCATTTTTTAGTCTTATGACGTATCTGTGCAGGTATAGGCACCAGTTAAAAACCATAAAGAAACGTTTTTGAGCGTAATTCCATGTTGATAAAGTCGGATGTTGGTGATCGTGGCCGATTTCGCGTTTCGTCCACCTCGGGAATTTGATACCTTCGTGTGAATTTATTCCAAGTGTTGTGACACTAAAGAGTATGAAATTTTATTACTTACCTGTGGCACGACGTCCATACAAAATTTCAGCAATTTCCGACCATCCATGGTTTTTTCGAAAATTCGTGCACAGGTCGTCATGCTCAGCTCACGCAGATTACCGCTATAGGGTTGTGTTAGGTAAGGTTAGGTTAGGTTAGGTTAGCTTAGGTTAATGGGGCACCTGCGCAGAAGGTGATGCGCAGTGACGTGTGCAAGTTGTCTAGGCTACGGCATCGTATGAGTTCTGTTATCGATTGCGGGAAATTAAAAACTCGACTATTTCAATGTTCTTAAATTATAGAACAACCTTGTGTTGATAAAGTCAGATGTTGGTGATCGTGGCCGATTTCGCTTTTCTTCCACCTCGGGAATTTGATACCTTCGTGTGAATTTATAAAAAGCGATATGACATAATAGAGTATGAATATCATTAACTTACCTGTGGCATGACTTCCATACAAAATTTCAATAATTTCTGAGCATCCATTCGCTTTTTCCAAAATTCGTGCGCAGGAAACCATTTTGCACTGATCGAGATTGCCCTGTTTTGGTGGTTTGGGTTAGGTTAGGTTAGGTTAGGTTAGGTTAGTGGGTCACCTGCGCAGACGTTGCGCAGTGCAGTCGTATGACGTGCGCATGTGAGGGTACCTTGAGCTCGTTATGGTTAATTGTAAATTATTAAACACTCAAGAATTCGATTCCGTCGCTTTAAAAAGTATATTATATTCTGAGCTTCACTTTCATACCTAATTTAAAATTTTTACAAGGATATTTTATTGGAGACATACTTTCAGTAATTGCAAGTACACCAATCACTTATCACTTAAGTATGATGTTATTGAATATTTCATTGTGGAAGTATATCAGTTGTCACACGAAGAAGTATTTATTAAAATATCTATTTAATTTTTTATTAAACTACATGTAATTACTAGTGACCCCAATCATCGTTATAAAGAATAAATGTTCTCAAATTACATAGGTCCAGCTTCTGCAGATACGCGATATCTGTATATGATTTTCGTGTTACTAACTCGTACAAATGTCTTTACTGAGCACACTTGGCATGCAAATGTCCTTTCACTGAAGTCGTATGTCTCAATGTGGCGAACATCACATATTCTTGCATGTTATGTTGGATTGGTGTTCACTTGTTTCTATTCTCACACGTCACCGAGAAGACATCCTTACACTGAGATTCACTGTAGGTAGCACCCGTTAATACGTGATTGAACGGTGGTAATTAATCATGTTAATGGTCCCGAAGAACTCTGTTTCTAGAGCAGAAAATTACGAACGACCGAAATCAAATAATCCCAACCGTAGTTTAATGGTGACTATTCAATCGGGACCAGCCGACTGTTCCAAGACAGAATCAGTACTGACTGACTTCTGATTGGTCCTCGATGCCATTCGAAAGTATTGATTTCCTTCCATTGAGGTCATCACAGATGGCACGTCTTATCTTTGGTTCCGTAATTTTCCGATAGACTGCGTCTTTGTGTTTGTACGTCGTGTCCTCGAGTAAATGTGAGGCAATACTTTCGATATATTTTGTTGACATTGGACATAGGACACCAATATGTCACCACAAGTTTGACGTGCGCCACAAATTCTGCGCCCACCAAGCATTGCAATTAATGTACCAGAGATTTATATTCAGTTTTTTTGTGAGGCGATTTTTATTAATAAATGACGTACTATCATTCACGTATGTTTATTCCAATTTTTTGTTACATGATACTTATTTATAGTGAGTTACATTGGGTCATCGTTACGCATGAATCTGCTACGTATTTGCGTCAACATCTACACTGCATCAGTTTTGCAAGAAATAATTCTCGTGGAAATATTATGTAATTTTAGACGTGTTATGATGTATTACACGCATATAAGCACTATTTGCATCATATGGGGATTGTGTGAGCGCGTAATATCGTTATTGATAAGTGGTCGTGGTCGACATTGCGCATCCTCCACCTCACGACTTTGATGCTTTCTTGCGAATTTCTAAAGAGCGATAAGACATAATAGAGTATGAATATCATTAACTTACCTGTGGCATGACGTCCACACAAAATTTCAATAATATCTGAGCATCCATTCGCTTTTTCCAAAATTCGTGCGCAGGAAACGATTTTGCACTGATCGAGATTACCCTGTTTTGGTTGGTTTGGGTTAGGTTTGGTTAGGTTAGGTTAGGTTAGGTTAGGTTAGTGGGGCACCTGCGCAGAAGTTGTTGCGCAGTGCAGTCGTATGACGTGCGCATGTATGGGCACCTTGAGCTCATTATGTTTAATTGTAAATTATTAAACTCTCAAGAATTCGATTCCGTCGCTTTAAAAAGTATATTATATTCTGGGCTTCACTTTACATACCTAATTTAATTTTTTCACAAGGATATTTTTTTTTGGATACATACTTTCAGTAATTGCAAGTACACAAATCACTTATCACTTAAATATGATGTTGTTGAATATTTCATTGTGGAAGTATATATGTTGCCACACGTAGAATTTATTAAAATATTTATTTAATTTTATATTACACTACATGTAATTACTACAGTGACCCCAGTCATCGTTATAAAGAATAAATGTTCTCAAATTACATAGGTCCAGCTTCTGCAGATACGCGATATCTGTATATGATATACGTGTTACTAACTCGTAAAAACGTCTTTACTGAGCACACATGGCATGCAAATGTCCTTTCACTGAAGTCGTATGTCTCAATGTGGCGAACCGCACTTATTCATGCATGTTATGTTAGATTGGTTTATAACTTGTTTCTATTCTCACACGTCACCGTGAAGACATCCTTACACTGAGATTCACTGTAGGTAGCACCCGTTAATACGTGATTGAAGGGTGGTAATTAATCTTTTTAATGTTCCCGAAGATCTCTATTTCTAAAGCACAAAATTACGTTGACACTGAACGACCGAAATCAAATAATTCCAACCGTAGTTTAATGGCGACTCTTCAATCGGGACCAGCCGACTGTTCCAATACAGAATCAGTAGTGACTGACTTCTGATTGGTCCTCGATGTCATTCGAAAGTATTGATTTCCTTCCATTGAGGTCATCACAGATGGCACGTCTTATCTTTGGTTCCGTAATTTTCCGATAGACTGCGTCTTTGTGTTTGTACGTCGTGTCTTCGAGTAAATGTGAGGCAATACTTTTGATATATTTTGTTGACATTGGACATAGGACACCAATATGTCACCACAAGTTTGACGTGCGCCACAAATTCTGCGCCCACCAAGCATTGCAATTAATGTACCAGAGATTTATATTCAGTTTTTTTGTGAGGCGATTTTTATTAATAAATGACGTACTATCATTCACGTATTTTTATTCCAATTTTTCGTTACATGATACTTATTTATAGTGAGTTAGATTGGGTCATCGTTACGCATGAATATGCTACGTATTTGCGTCAACATCTACACTGCATCAGTTTTGCAAGAAAAAATTCTCGTGGAAATATTATGTAATTTTAGACGTGTTATGATGTATAACACGCATATGAACACTATTTGTATCATATGGGGATTGTGTGAGCGCGTAATATCGTTATTGATAAGTGGTCGTGGCCGACTTTGCGCAACCTCCACCTCACGACTTTGATGCTTTCTTGCGAATTTCTAAAGAGCGATTAGACATAATAGAGTATGAATATCATTAACTTACCTGTGGCATGACGTCCATACAAAATTTCAATAATATCTGAGCATCCATTCGCTTTTTCCAAAATTCGTGCGCAGGAAACCATTTTGCACTGATCGAGATTACCCTGTTTTTTGTTGGTTTGGTTTAGGATAAGTTAGGTTAGGTTAGGTTAGTGGGGCACCTGCGCAGAAGTTGTTGCGCAGTGCAGTGGTATGACGTGCGCATGTATGGGCACCTTGAGCTCGTTATGTTTAATTGTAAATTATTAAACTCTCAAGAATTCGATTCCGTCGCTTTAAAAAGTATATTATATTCTGGGCTTCACTTTACATACCTAATTTAATTTTTTCATAAATATATTTTTTTTGGACACATACTTTCAGTAATTGCAAGTACACAAATCACTTATCACTTAAATATGATGTTGAATATTTCATTGTGGAAGTATATATGTTGCCACACGTAGAATTTATTAAAATATTTATTTAATTTTATATTACACTACATGTAATTACTACAGTGACCCCAGTCATCGTTATAAAGAATAAATGTTCTCAAATTACATAGGTCCAGCTTCTGCAGATACGCGATATCTGTATATGATATACGTGTTACTAACTCGTAAAAACGTCTTTACTGAGCACACATGGCATGCAAATGTCCTTTCACTGAAGTCGTATGTCTCAATGTGGCGAACCGCACTTATTCTTGCATGTTATGTTAGATTGGTTTATAACTTGTTTCTATTCTCACACGTCACCGTGAAGTCATCCTTACACTGAGATTCACTGTAGGTAGCACCCGTTAATACGTGATTGAAGGGTGGTAATTAATCTTTTTAATGTTCCCGAAGATCTCTATTTCTAAAGCACAAAATTACGTTGACACTGAACGACCGAAATCAAATAATTCCAACCGTAGTATAATGGCGACTCTTCAATCGGGACCAGCCGACTGTTCCAATACAGAATCAGTAGTGACTGACTTCTGATTGGTCCTCGATGTCATTCGAAGGTATTGATTTCCTTCCACTGAGGTCATCACAGATGGCACGTCTTATCTTTGGTTCCGTAATTTTCCGATAGACTGCGTTTTTGTGTTTGTACGTCGTGTCTTCGAGTAAATGTGAGACAATACTTTTGATATATTTTGTTGACATTGGACATAGGACACCAATATGTCACCACAAGTTTGACGTGCGCCACAAATTCTGCGCCCACCAAGCATTGCAATTAATGTACCAGAGATTTATATTCAGTTTTTTTGTGAGGCGATTTTTATTAATAAATGACGTACTATCATTCACGTATTTTTATTCCAATTTTTCGTTACATGATACTTATTTATAGTGAGTTAGATTGGGTCATCGTTACGCATGAATATGCTACGTATTTGCGTCAACATCTACACTGCATCAGTTTTGCAAGAAAAAATTCTCGTGGAAATACTATGTAATTTTAGACGTGTTATGATGTATAACACGCATATGAACACTATTTGTATCATATGGGGATTGTGTGAGCGCGTAATATCGTTATTGATAAGTGGTCGTGGCCGACTTTGCGCAACCTCCACCTCGCGACTTTGATGCTTTCTTGCGAATTTCTAAAGAGCGATTAAACATAATAGAGTATGAATATCATTAACGTACCTGTGGCATGACGTCCATACAAAATTTCAATAATATCTGAGCATCCATTCGCTTTTTCCAAAATTCGTGCGCAGGAAACCATTTTGCACTGATCGAGATTACCCTGTTTTGGTTGGTTTGGGTTAGGTTAGGTTAGGTTAGGTTAGGTTAGTGGGGCACCTGCGCAGAAGTTGTTGCGCAGTGCAGTCGTATGACGTGCGCATGTATGGGCACCTTGAGCTCGTTATGTTTAATTGTAAATTATTAAACTCTCAAGAATTCGATTCCGTCGCTTTAAAAAGTATATTATTTTCTGGGCTTCACTTTACATACCGAATTTAATTTTTTCATAAATATATTTTTTTGGACACATACTTTCAGTAATTGCAAGTACACAAATCACTTATCACTTAAATATGATGTTGTTGAATATTTCTTTGTGGAAGTATATATGTTGCCACACCTAGAATTTATTAAAATATTTATTTAATTTTATATTAGACTACATGTAATTACTACAGTGACCCCAGTCATCGTTATAAAGAATAAATGTTCTCAAATTACATAGGTCCAGCTTCTGCAGATACGCGATATCTGTATATGATATACGTGTTACTAACTCGTAAGAACGTCTTTACTGAGCACACATGGCATGCAAATGTCCTTTCACTGAAGTCGTATGTCTCAATGTGGCGAACCGCACTTATTCTTGCATGTTATGTTGGATTGGTGTATCACATGTTTCTATTCTCACACGTAACCGTGAAGACATCATTGCACTGAGATTCACTGTAAGTAGCACCCGTTAATACGTTTTTGAAGGGTGGTAATTAATCTTGTTAATGCTCCCGAAGAACTCTATTTCTAAAGCAAAAAATTACGTTGACACTGAACGACCGAAATCAAATAATTCCAACCGTAGTTTAATGGCGACTCTTCAATCGGGACCAGCCGACTGTTCCAATACAGAATCAGTAGTGACTGACTTCTGATTGGTCCTCGATGCCATTCGAAAGTATTGATTTCCTTCCATTGAGGTCATCACAGATGGCACGTCTTATCTTTGGTTCCGTAATTTTCCGATAGACTGCGTCTTTGTGTTTGTACGTCGTGTCCTCGAGTAAATGTGAGGCAATACTTTCGATATATTTTGTTGACATTGGACATAGGACACCAATATGTCACCACGAGTTTGACGTGCGCCACAAATTCTGCGCCCACCAAGCATTGCAATTAATGTACCAGAGATTTATATTCAGTTTTTTTGTGAGGCGATTTTTATTAATAAATGACGTACTATCATTCACGTATGTTTATTCCAATTTTTCGTTACAGGATACTTATTTATAGTGAGTTAGATTGGATCATCGTTACGCATGAATCTGCTACGTATTTGCGTCAACATCTACACTGCATCAGTTTTGCAAGGAATAATTCTCGTGGAAATATTATGTAATTTTAGACGTGTTATGATGTATTACACGCATATAAGCACTATTTGCATCATATGGGGATTGTGTGAGCGCGTAATATCATTATTGATAAGTGGTCGTGGCCGACTTTGCGCATCCTCCAACTCACGAATTTGATGCTTTCTTGCGAATTTCTACAGAGCGATAAGACATAATAGAGTATGAATATCATTAACTTACCTGTGGCATGACGTCCACACAAAATTTCAATAATATCTGAGCATCCATTCGCTTTTTCCAAAATTCGTGCGCAGGAAACCATTTTGCACTGATCGAGATTACCCTGTTTTGGTTGGTTTGGGTTAGGTTAGGTTAGGTTAGGTTAGGTTAGTGGGGCACCTGCGCAGAAGTTGTTGCGCAGTGCAGTCGTATGACGTGCGCATGTATGGGCACCTTGAGCTCGTTATGTTGAATTGTAAATTATTAAACTCTCAAGAATTCGATTCCGTCGCTTTAAAAAGTATATTATATTCTGGGCTTCACTTTACATACCTAATTTAATTTTTTCACAAGGATATTTTTTTTTGGATACATACTTTCAGTAATTGCAAGTACACAAATCACTTATCACTTAAATATGATGTTGTGGAATATTTCATTGTGGAAGTATATATGTTGCCACACGTAGAATTTATTAAAATATTTATTTAATTTTATATTACACTACATGTAATTACTACAGTGACCCCAGTCTTCGTTATAAAGAATAAATGTTCTCAAATTACATAGGTCCAGCTTCTGGAGATACGCGATATCTGTATATGATATACGTGTTACTAACTCGTAAAAACGTCTTTACTGAGCACACATGGCATGCAAATGTCCTTTCACTGAAGTCGTGTGTCTCAATGTGGGGAACCGCACATATTCTGGCATGTTATGTCAGATTGGTTTATAACTTGTTTCTATTCTCACACGTCACAGTGAAGACATCCTTACACTGAGATTCACTGTAGGTAGCACCCGTTAATACGTGATTGAAGGGTGGTAATTAATCTTGTTAATGTTCCCAAAGAACTCTATTTCTAAAGCAAAAAATTACGTTGACACTGAACGACCGAAATCAAATAATTCCAACCGTAGTTTAATGGCGACTCTTCAATCGGGACCAGCCGACTGTTCCAATACAGAATCAGTAGTGACTGACTTCTGATTGGTCCTCGATGCCATTCGAAAGTATTGATTTCTTTCCATAGAGGTCATCACAGATGGCACGTCTTATCTTTGGTTCCGTAATTTTCCGATAGACTACGTCTTTGTGTTTGTACGTCGTGTCCTCGAGTAAATGTGAGGCAATACTCTCGATATATTTTGTTGAGATTGGATATAGGACACCAATATATCACCACAAGTTTGACGTGCGCCACAAATTCTGCGCCCACCAAGCATTGCAATTAATGTACCAGAGATTTATATTCATTTTTTTTGTGAGGCGATTTTTATTAATAAATGACGTACTATCATTCACGTATGTTTATTCCAATTTTTCGTTACATGATGCTTATTTATAGTGAGTTAGATTGGGTCATCGTTACGCATGAATCTGCTACGTATTTGCGTCAACATCTACACTGCATCAGTTTTGCAAGAAATAATTCTCGTGGAAACATTATGTAATTTTTGACGTGTTATGATGTATTACATGCATATAAGCACTATTTGCATCATATGGGGATTGTGTTAGCGCGTAATATCGTTATTGATAAGTGGTCGTGGCCGACTTTGCGCATCCTCCACCTCACGACTTTGATGCTTTCTTGCGAATTTCTAAAGAACGATAAGACATAATAGATTATGAATATCATTAACTTACATGTGGCATGACGTCCACATAAAATTTCAATAATATCTGAGCATCCACTCGCTTTTTCCAAAATTCGTGCGCAGGAAACGATTTTGCACTGATCGAGATTACCCTGTTTTGGTTGGTTTGGGTTAGGTTAGGTTAGGTTAGGTTAGGTTAGTGGGGCACCTGCGCAGAAGTTGTTGCGCAGTGCAGTCGTATGACGTGCGCATGTATGGGCACCTTGAGCTCATTATGTTTAATTGTAAATTATTAAACTCTCAAGAATTCGATTCCGTCGCTTTAAAAAGTATATTATATTCTGGGCTTCACTTTACATACCTAATTTAATTTTATCACAAGGATATTTTTTTTTGGATACATACTTTCAGTAATTGCAAGTACACAAATCACTTATCACTTAAATATGATGTTGTTGAATATTTCATTGTGGAAGTATATATGTTGTCATACGTAGAATTTATTAAAATATTTATTTAATTTATATTACACTACATGTAATTACTACAGTGACCCCAGTCATCGTTATAAAGAATAAATGTTCTCAAATTACATAGGTCCAGCTTCTGCAGATACGCGATATCTGTATATGATATACGTGTTACTAACTCGTAAGAACGTCTTTACTGAGCACACATGGCATGCAAATGTCCTTTCACTGAAGTCGTATGTCTCAATGTGGGGAACCGCACTTATTCTTGCATGTTATGTTGGATTGGTGTATCACATGTTTCTATTCTCACACGTCACCGTGAAGACATCCTTGCACTGAGATTCACTGTAAGTAGCACCCGTTAATACGTTTTTGAAGGGTGGTAATTAATCTTGTTAATGCTCCCGAAGAACTCTATTTCTAAAGCAAAAAATTACGTTGACACTGAACGACCGAAATCAAATAATTCCAACCGTAGTTTAATGGCGACTCTTCAATCGGGACCAGCCGACTGTTCCAATACAGAATCAGTAGTGACTGACTTCTGATTGGTCCTCGATGCCATTCGAAAGTATTGATTTCCTTCCATTGAGGTCATCACAGATGGCACGTCTTATCTTTGGTTCCGTAATTTTCCGATAGACTGCGTCTTTGTGTTTGTACGTCGTGTCATCGAGTAAATGTGAGGCAATACTCTCGATATATTTTGTTGAGATTGGACATAGGACACCAATATATCACCACAAGTTTGACGTGCGCCACAAATTCTGCGCCCACCAAGCATTGCAATTAATGTACCAGAGATTTATATTTAGTTTTTTTGTGAGGCGATTTTTATTAATAAATGACGTGCTATCATTCACGTATGTTTATTCCAATTTTTCGTTACATGATGCTTATTTATAGCGAGTTAGATTGGATCATCGTTACGCATGAATCTGCTACGTATTTGCGTCAACATCTACACTGCATCAGTTTTGCAAGAAATAATTCTCGTGGAAACATTATGTAATTTTTGACGTGTTATGATGTATTACATGCATATAAGCACTATTTGCATCATATGGGGATTGTGTTAGCGCGTAATATCGTTATTGATAAGTGGTCGTGGCCGACTTTGCGCATCCTCCACCTCACGACTTTGATGCTTTCTTGCGAATTTCTAAAGAACGATAAGACATAATAGAGTATGAATATCATTAACTTACCTGTGGCATGACGTCCACACAAAATTTCAATAATATCTGAGCCTCCACTCGCTTTTTCCAAAATTCGTGCGCAGGAAACGATTTTGCACTGATCGAGATTACCCTGTTTTGGTTGGTTTGGGTTAGGTTAGGTTAGGTTAGGTTAGGTTAGGTTAGGTTAGTGGGGCACCTGCGCAGAAGTTGTTGCGCAGTGCAGTCGTATGACGTGCGCATGTATGGGCACCTTGAGCTCATTATGTTTAATTGTAAATTATTAAACTCTCAAGAATTCGATTCCGTCGCTTTAAAAAGTATATTATATTCTGGGCTTCACTTTACATACCTAATTTAATTTTTTCACAAGGATATTTTTTTTTGGATACATCCTTTCAGTAATTGCAAGTACACAAATCACTTATCACTTAAATATGATGTTGTTGAATATTTCATTGTGGAAGTATATATGTTTTCATACGTAGAATTTATTAAAATATTTATTTAATTTATATTACACTACATGTAATTACTACAGTGACCCCAGTCATCGTTATAAAGAATAAATGTTCTCAAATTACATAGGTCCAGCTTCTGCAGATACGCGATATCTGTATATGATATACGTGTGACTAACTCGTAAAAACGTCTTTACTGAGCAGACATGGCATGGAAATGTCCTTTCACTGAAGTCGTATGTCTCAATGTGGCGAACCGCACTTATTCTTGCATGTTATGTTAGATTGGTTTATAACTTGTTTCTATTCTCACACGTCACCGTGAAGACATCCTTACACTGAGATTCACTGTAGGTAGCACCCGTTAATACGTGATTGAAGGGTGGTAATTAATCTTTTTAATGTTCCCGAAGAACTCTATTTCTAAAGCACAAAATTACGTTGACACTGAACGACCGAAATCAAATAATTCCAACCGTAGTTTAATGGCGACTCTTCAATCGGGACCAGCCGACTGTTCCAATACAGAATCAGTAGTGACTGACTTCTGATTGGTCCTCGATGCCATTCGAAAGTATTGATTTCCTTCCATTGAGGTCATCACAGATGGCACGTCTTATCTTTGGTTCCGTAATTTTCCGATAGACTGCGTCTTTGTGTTTGTACGTCGTGTCCTCGAGTAAATGTGAGGCAATACTTTCGATATATTTTGTTGACATTGGACATAGGACACCAATATATCACCACAAGTTTGACGTGCGCCACAAATTCTGCGCCCACCAAGCATTGCAATTAATGTACCAGAGATTTATATTCAGTTTTTTTGTGAGGCGATTTTTATTAATAAATGACGTACTATCATTCACGTATGTTTATTCCAATTTTTCGTTACATGATACTTATTTATAGTGAGTTAGATTGGGTCATCGTTACGCATGAATCTGCTACGTATTTGCGTCAACATCTACACTGCATCAGTTTTGCAAGAAATAATTCTCGTGGAAACATTATGTAATTTTTGACGTGTTATGATGTATTACATGCATATAAGCACCATTTGCATCATATGGGGATTGTGTTAGCGCGTAATATCGTTATTGATAAGTGGTCGTGGCCGACTTTGCGCATCCTCCACCTCACGACTTTGATGCTTTCTTGCGAATTTCTAAAGAGCGATTAGACATAATAGAGTATGAATATCATTAACTTACCTGTGGCATGACGTCCATACAAAATTTCAATAATATCTGAGCATCCATTCGCTTTTTCCAAAATTCGTGCGCAGGAAACCATTTTGCACTGATCGAGATTACCCTGTTTTGGTTGGTTTGGGTTAGGTTAGGTTAGGTTAGTGGGGCACCTGCGCAGAAGTTGTTGCGCAGTGCAGTCGTATGACGTGCGCATGTATGGGCACCTTGAGCTCATTATGTTTAATTGTAAATTATTAAACTCTCAAGAATTCGATTCCGTCGCTTTAAAAAGTATATTATATTCAGGGCTTCACTTTACATACCTAATTTAATTTTTTCACAAGGATATTTTTTTTTTGGATACATACTTTCAGTAATTGCAAGTACACAAATCACTTATCACTTAAATATGATGTTGTTGAATATTTCATTGTGGAAGTATATATGTTGCCACACGTAGAATTTATTAAAATATTTATTTAATTTTATATTACACTACATGTAATTACTACAGTGACCCCAGCCATCGTTATAAAGAATAAGGGTTCTCAAATTACATAGGTCCAGCTTCTGCAGATACGCGATATCTGTATATGATATACGTGTTATTAACTCGTAAGAACGTCTTTACTGAGCACACATGGCATGCAAATGTCCTTTCACTGAAGTCGTATGTCTCAATGTGGCGAACCGCACTTATTCTTGCATGTTATGTTGGATTGGTGTATCACATGTTTCTATTCTCACACGTCACCGTGAAGGCATCCTTGCACTGAGATTCACTGTAAGTAGCACCCGTTAATACGTTTTTGAAGGGTGGTAATTAATCTTGTTAATGCTCCCGAAGAACTCTATTTCTAAAGCAAAAAATTACGTTGACACTGAACGACCGAAATCAAATAATTCCAACCGTAGTTTAATGGCGACTCTTCAATCGGGACCAGCCGACTGTTCCAATACAGAATCAGTAGTGACTGACTTCTGATTGGTCCTCGATGCCGTTCGAAAGTATTGATTTCCTTCCATTGAGGTCATCACAGATGGCACGTCTTATCTTTGGTTCCGTAATTTTCCGATAGACTGCGTCTTTGTGTTTGTACTTCGTGTCCTCGAGTAAATGTGAGGCAATACTCTCGATATATTTTGTTGACATTGGACATAGGACACCAATATATCACCACAAGTTTGACGTGCGCCACAAATTCTGCGCCCACCAAGCATTGCAATTAATGTACCAGAGATTTATATTCAGTTTTTTTGTGAGGCGATTTTTATTAATAAATGACGTACTATCATTCACGTATGTTTATTCCGATTCTTTTGTTACATGATACTTATTTATAGTGAGTTAGATTGGGTCAACGTTACGCATGAATCTGCTACGTATTTGCGTCAACATCTACACTGCATCAGTTTTGCAAGAAATAATTCTCGTGAAAATATTATGTACTTTGACGTGTTATGATGTATTACATGCATATAAGCACTATTTGCATCATATGGGGATTGTGTGAGCGCGTAATATCGTTATTGATAAGTGGTCGTGGCCGACTTTGCGCAACCTCCACCTCACGACTTTGATGCTTTCTTGCGAATTTCTAAAGAGCGATTAAACATAATAGAGTATGAATATCATTAACTTACCTGTGGCATGACGTCCATACAAAATTTCAATAATATCTGAGCATCCATTCGCTTTTTCCAAAATTCGTGCGCAGGAAACCATTTTGCACTGATCGAGATTACCCTGTTTTGGTTGGTTTGGGTTAGGTTAGGTTAGGTTAGGTTAGGTTAGGTTAGTGGGGCACCTGCGCAGAAGTTGTTGCGCAGTGCAGTCGTATGACGTGCGCATGTATGGGCACCTTGAGCTCATTATGTTTAATTGTAAATTATTAAACTCTCAAGAATTCGATTCCGTCGCTTTAAAAAGTATATTATATTCTGGGCTTCACTTTACATACCTAATTTAATTTTTTCACAAGGATATTTTTTTTTGGATACATACTTTCAGTAATTGCAAGTACACAAATCACTTATCACTTAAATATGATGTTGAATATTTCATTGTGGAAGTATATATGTTTTCATACGTAGAATTTATTAAAATATTTATTTAATTTATATTACACTACATGTAATTACTACAGTGACCCCAGCCATCGTTATAAAGAATAAGGGTTCTCATATTACATAGGTCCAGCTTCTGCAGATACGCGATATCTGTATATGATATACGTGTTACTAACTCGTAAGAACGTCTTTACTGAGCACACATGGCATGCAAATGTCCTTTCACTGAAGTCGTATGTCTCAATGTGGCGAACCGCACTTATTCTTGCATGTTATGTTGGATTGGTGTATCACATGTTTCTATTCTCACACGTCACCGTGAAGGCATCCTTGCACTGAGATTCACTGTAAGTAGCACCCGTTAATACGTTTTTGAAGGGTGGTAATTAATCTTGTTAATGCTCCCGAAGAACTCTATTTGTAAAGCAAAAAATTACGTTGACACTGAACGACCGAAATCAAATAATTCCAACCGTAGTAAAATGGCGACTCTTCAATCGGGACCAGCCGACTGTTCCAATACAGAATCAGTAGTGACTGACTTCTGATTGGTCCTCGATGCCATTCGAAATTATTGATAACCTTCCATTGAGGTCATCACAGATGGCACGTCTTATCTTTGGTTCCGTAATTTTCCGATAGACTGCGTCTTTGTGTTTGTACGTCGTGTCCTCGAGTAAATGTGAGGCAATACTCTCGATATATTTTGTTGAGATTGGATATAGGACACCAATATATCACCACAAGTTTGACGTGCGCCACAAATTCTGCGCCCACCAAGCATTGCAATTAATGTACCAGAGATTTATATTCAGTTTTTTTGTGAGGCGATTTTTATTAATAAATGACGTACTATCATTCACGTATGTTTATTCCAATTTTTCGTTACATGATGCTTATTTGTAGTGAGTTAGATTGGGTCATCGTTACGCATGAATCTGCTACGTATTTGCGTCAACATCTACACTGCATCAGTTTTGCAAGAAATAATTCTCGTGGAAACATTATGTAATTTTTGACGTGTTATGATGTATTACATGCATATAAGCACTATTTGCATCATATGGGGATTGTGTTAGCGCGTAATATCGTTATTGATAAGTGGTCGTGGCCGACTTTGCGCATCCTCCACCTCACGACTTTGATGCTTTCTTGCGAATTTCTAAAGAAGTATAAGACATAATAGAGTATGAATATCATTAACTTACCTGTGGCATGACGTCCACACAAAATTTCAATAATATCTGAGCATCCACTCGCTTTTTCCAAAATTCGTGCGCAGGAAACGATTTTGCACTGATCGAGATTACCCTGTTTTGGTTGGTTTGGGTTAGGTTAGGTTAGGTTAGGTTAGGTTAGGTTAGGTTAGGTTAGTGGGGCACCTGCGCAGAAGTTGTTGCGCAGTGCAATCGTATGACGTGCGCATGTATGGGCACCTTGAGCTCATTATGTTTAATTGTAAATTATTAAACTCTCAAGAATTCGATTCCGTCGCTTTAAAAAGTATATTATATTCTGGGCTTCACTTTACATACCTAATTTAATTTTATCACAAGGATATTTTTTTTTGGATACATACTTTCAGTAATTGCAAGTACACAAATCACTTATCACTTAAATATGATGTTGTTGAATATTTCATTGTGGAAGTATATATGTTGTCATACGTAGAATTTATTAAAATATTTATTTAATTTATATTACACTACATGTAATTACTACAGTGACCCCAGTCATCGTTATAAAGAATAAATGTTCTCAAATTACATAGGTCCAGCTTCTGCAGATACGCGATATCTGTATATGATATACGTGTGACTAACTCGTAAAAACGTCTTTACTGAGCAGACATGGCATTGAAATGTCCTTTCACTGAAGTCGTATGTCTCAGTGTGGCGAACCGCACTTATTCTTGCATGTTATGTTAGATTGGTTTATAACTTGTTTCTATTCTCACACGTCACCGTGAAGACATCCTTACACTGAGATTCACTGTAGGTAGCACCCGTTAATACGTGATTGAAGGGTGGTAATTAATCTTTTTAATGTTCCCGAAGAACTCTATTTCTAAAGCACAAAATTACGTTGACACTGAACGACCGAAATCAAATAATTCCAACCGTAGTTTAATGGCGACTCTTCAATCGGGACCAGCCGACTGTTCCAATACAGAATCAGTAGTGACTGACTTCTGATTGGTCCTCGATGCCATTCGAAAGTATTGATTTCCTTCCATTGAGGTCATCACAGATGGCACGTCTTATCTTTGGTTCCGTAATTTTCCGATAGACTGCGTCTTTGTGTTTGTACGTCGTGTCCTCGAGTAAATGTGAGGCAATACTTTCGATATATTTTGTTGACATTGGACATAGGACACCAATATATCACCACAAGTTTGACGTGCGCCACAAATTCTGCGCCCACCAAGCATTGCAATTAATGTACCAGAGATTTATATTCAGTTTTTTTGTGAGGCGATTTTTATTAATAAATGACGTACTATCATTCACGTATGTTTATTCCAATTTTTCGTTACATGATACTTATTTATAGTGAGTTAGATTGGGTCATCGTTACGCATGAATCTGCTACGTATTTGCGTCAACATCTACACTGCATCAGTTTTGCAAGAAATAATTCTCGTGGAAACATTATGTAATTTTTGACGTGTTATGATGTATTACATGCATATAAGCACCATTTGCATCATATGGGGATTGTGTTAGCGCGTAATATCGTTATTGATAAGTGGTCGTGGCCGACTTTGCGCATCCTCCACCTCACGACTTTGATGCTTTCTTGCGAATTTCTAAAGAGCGATTAGACATAATAGAGTATGAATATCATTAACTTACCTGTGGCATGACGTCCATACAAAATTTCAATAATATCTGAGCATCCATTCGCTTTTTCCAAAATTCGTGCGCAGGAAACCATTTTGCACTGATCGAGATTACCCTGTTTTGGTTGGTTTGGGTTAGGTTAGGTTAGGTTAGGTTAGGTTAGGTTAGTGGGGCACCTGCGCAGAAGTTGTTGCGCAGTGCAGTCGTATGACGTGCGCATGTATGGGCACCTTGAGCTCATTATGTTTAATTGTAAATTATTAAACTCTCAAGAATTCGATTCCGTCGCTTTAAAAAGTATATTATATTCAGGGCTTCACTTTACATACCTAATTTAATTTTTTCACAAGGATATTTTTTTTTGGATACATACTTTCAGTAATTGCAAGTACACAAATCACTTATCACTTAAATATGATGTTGTTGAATATTTCATTGTGGAAGTATATATGTTGCCACACGTAGAATTTATTAAAATATTTATTTAATTTTATATTACACTACATGTAATTACTACAGTGACCCCAGCCATCGTTATAAAGAATAAGGGTTCTCAAATTACATAGGTCCAGCTTCTGCAGATACGCGATATCTGTATATGATATACGTGTTATTAACTCGTAAGAACGTCTTTACTGAGCACACATGGCATGCAAATGTCCTTTCACTGAAGTCGTATGTCTCAATGTGGCGAACCGCACTTATTCTTGCATGTTATGTTGGATTGGTGTATCACATGTTTCTATTCTCACACGTCACCGTGAAGGCATTCTTGCACTGAGATTCACTGTAAGTAGCACCCGTTAATACGTTTTTGAAGGGTGGTAATTAATCTTGTTAATGCTCCCGAAGAACTCTATTTCTAAAGCAAAAAATTACGTTGACACTGAACGACCGAAATCAAATAATTCCAACCGTAGTTTAATGGCGACTCTTCAATCGGGACCAGCCGACTGTTCCAATACAGAATCAATAGTGACTGACTTCTGATTGGTCCTCGATGCCGTTCGAAAGTATTGATTTCCTTCCATTGAGGTCATCACAGATGGCACGTCTTATCTTTGGTTCCGTAATTTTCCGATAGACTGCGTCTTTGTGTTTGTACGTCGTGTCCTCGAGTAAATGTGAGGCAATACTCTCGATATATTTTGTTGACATTGGACATAGGACACCAATATATCACCACAAGTTTGACGTGCGCCACAAATTCTGCGCCCACCAAGCATTGCAATTAATGTACCAGAGATTTATATTCAGTTTTTTTGTGAGGCG
The DNA here is from genome assembly GCF_977971745.1 of Zootermopsis nevadensis. NCBI lineage: Eukaryota > Metazoa > Arthropoda > Insecta > Blattodea > Termopsidae > Zootermopsis > Zootermopsis nevadensis. The sequence continues at coordinate 2,717,601 of NW_028259153.1, read as the reverse complement.
ATTTTTATTAATAAATGACGTACTATCATTCACGTATGTTTATTCCGATTCTTTTGTTACATGATACTTATTTATAGTGAGTTAGATTGGGTCAACGTTACGCATGAATCTGCTACGTATTTGCGTCAACATCTACACTGCATCAGTTTTGCAAGAAATAATTCTCGTGAAAATATTATGTACTTTGACGTGTTATGATATATTACATGCATATAAGCACTATTTGCATCATATGGGGATTGTGTGAGCGCGTAATATCGTTATTGATAAGTGGTCGTGGCCGACTTTGCGCAACCTCCACCTCACGACTTTGATGCTTTCTTGCGAATTTCTAAAGAGCGATTAGACATAATAGAGTATGAATATCATTAACTTACCTGTGGCATTACGTCCATACAAAATTTCAATAATATCTGAGCATCCATTCGCTTTTTCCAAAATTCGTGCGCAGGAAACCATTTTGCACTGATCGAGATTACCCTGTTTTGGTTGGTTTGGGTTAGGTTAGGTTAGGTTAGGTTAGGTTAGGTTAGTGGGGCACCTGCGCAGAAGTTGTTGCGCAGTGCAGTCGTATGACGTGCGCATGTATGGGCACCTTGAGCTCATTATGTTTAATTGTAAATTATTAAACTCTCAAGAATTCGATTCCGTCGCTTTAAAAAGTATATTATATTCTGGGCCCCACTTTACATACCTAATTTAATTTTATCACAAGGATATTTTTTTTTGGATACATACTTTCAGTAATTGCAAGTACACAAATCACTTATCACTTAAATATGATGTTGTTGAATATTTCATTGTGGAAGTATATATGTTGTCATACGTAGAATTTATTAAAATATTTATTTAATTTATATTACACTACATGTAATTACTACAGTGACCCCAGTCATCGTTATAAAGAGTAAATGTTCTCAAATTACATAGGTCCAGCTTCTGCAGATACGCGATATCTGTATATGATATACGTGTTACTAACTCGTAAGAACGTCTTTACTGAGCACACATGGCATGCAAATGTCCTTTCACTGAAGTCGTATGTCTCAATGTGGCGAACCGCACTTATTCTTGCATGTTATGTTGGATTGGTGTATCACATGTTTCTATTCTCACACGTCACCGTGAAGTCATCCTTGCACTGAGATTCACTGTAAGTAGCACCCGTTAATACGTTTTTGAAGGGTGGTAATTAATCTTGTTAATGCTCCCGAAGAACTCTATTTCTAAAGCAAAAAATTACGTTGACACTGAACGACCGAAATCAAATAATTCCAACCGTAGTTTAATGGCGACTCTTCAATCGGGACCAGCCGACTGTTCCAATACAGAATCAGTAGTGACTGACTTCTGATTGGTCCTCGATGCCATTCGAAAGTATTGATTTCCTTCCATTGAGGTCATCACAGATGGCACGTCTTATCTTTGGTTCCGTAATTTTCCGATAGACTGCGTCTTTGTGTTTGTACGTCGTGTCCTCGAGTAAATGTGAGGCAATACTCTCGATATATTTTGTTGAGATTGGACATAGGACACCAATATATCACCACAAGTTTGACGTGCGCCACAAATTCTGCGCCCACCAAGCATTGAAATTAATGTACCAGAGATTTATATTCATTTTTTTTGTGATTCGATTTTTATTAATAAATGACGTACTATCATTCACGTATGTTTATTCCAATTTTTCGTTACATGATGCTTATTTATAGCGAGTTAGATTGGGTCATCGTTACGCATGAATCTGCTACGTATTTGCGTCAACATCTACACTGCATCAGTTTTGCAAGAAATAATTCTCGTGGAAACATTATGTAATTTTTGACGTGTTATGATGTATTACATGCATATAAGCACTATTTGCATCATATGGGGATTGTTTTAGCGCGTAATATCGTTATTGATAAGTGGTCGTGGCCGACTTTGCGCATCCTCCACCTCACGACTTTGATGCTTTCTTGCGAATTTCTAAAGAACGATAAGACATAGTAGACTATGAATATCATTAACTTACCTGTGGCATGACGTCCACACAAAATTTGAATAATATCTGAGCATCCGCTCGCTTTTTCCAAAATTCGTGCGCAGGAAACGATTTTGCACTGATCGAGATTACCCTGTTTTGGTTGGTTTGGGTTAGGTTAGGTTAGGTTAGGTTAGGTTAGGTTAGGTTATGTTAGTGGGGCACCTGCGCAGAAGTTGTTGCGCAGTGCAGTCGTATGACGTGCGCATGTATGGGCACCTTGAGCTCATTATGTTTAATTGTAAATTATTAAACTCTCAAGAATTCGATTCCGTCGCTTTAAAAAGTATATTATATTCTGGGCTTCACTTTACATACCTAATTTAATTTTTTCACAAGGATATTTTTTTTTGGATACATACTTTCAGTAATTGCAAGTACACAAATCACTTATCACTTAAATATGATGTTGTTGAATATTTCATTGTGGAAGTATATATGTTTTCATACGTAGAATTTATTAAAATATTTATTTAATTTATATTACACTACATGTAATTACTACAGTGACCCCAGTCATCGTTATAAAGAATAAATGTTCTCAAATTACATAGGTCCAGCTTCTGCAGATACGCGATATCTGTATATGATATACGTGTGACTAACTCGTAAAAACGTCTTTACTGAGCACACATGGCATGGAAATGTCCTTTCACTGAAGTCGTATGTCTCAATGTGGCGAACCGCACTTATTCTTGCATGTTATGTTGGATTGGTGTATCACATGTTTCTATTCTCACACGTCACCGTGAAGGCATCCTTGCACTGAGATTCACTGTAAGTAGCACCCGTTAATACGTTTTTGAAGGGTGGTAATTAATCTTGTTAATGCTCCCGAAGAACTCTATTTCTAAAGCAAAAAATTACGTTGACACTGAACGACCGAAATCAAATAATTCCAACCGAAGTAAAATGGCGACTCTTCAATCGGGACCAGCCGACTGTTCCAATACAGAATCAGTAGTGACTGACTTCTGATTGGTCCTCGATGCCATTCGAAATTATTGATAACCTTCCATTGAGGTCATCATAGATGGCACGTCTTATCTTTGGTTCCGTAATTTTCCGATAGACTGCGTCTTTGTGTTTGTACGTCGTGTCCTCGAGTAAATGTGAGGCAATACTCTCGATATATTTTGTTGAGATTGGATATAGGACACCAATATATCACCACAAGTTTGACGTGCGCCACAAATTCTGCGCCCACCAAGCATTGCAATTAATGTACCAGAGATTTATATTCAGTTTTTTTGTGAGGCGATTTTTATTAATAAATGACGTACTATCATTCACGTATGTTTATTCCAATTTTTCGTTACATGATGCTTATTTGTAGTGAGTTAGATTGGGTCATCGTTACGCATGAATCTGCTACGTATTTGCGTCAACATCTACACTGCATCAGTTTTGCAAGAAATAATTCTCGTGGAAACATTATGTAATTTTTGACGTGTTATGATGTATTACATGCATATAAGCACTATTTGCATCATATGGGGATTGTGTTAGCGCGTAATATCGTTATTGATAAGTGGTCGTGGCCGACTTTGCGCATCCTCCACCTCACGACTTTGATGCTTTCTTACGAATTTCTAAAGAACGATAAGACATAATAGAGTATGAATATCATTAACTTACCTGTGGCATGACGTCCACACAAAATTTCAATAATATCTGAGCATCCACTCGCTTTTTCCAAAATTCGTGCGCAGGAAACGATTTTGCACTGATCGAGATTACCCTGTTTTGGTTGGTTTGGGTTAGGTTAGGTTAGGTTAGGTTAGGTTAGGTTAGGTTAGTGGGGCACCTGCGCAGAAGTTGTTGCGCAGTGCAGTCGTATGACGTGCGCATGTATGGGCACCTTGAGCTCATTATGTTTAATTGTAAATTATTAAACTCTCAAGAATTCGATTCCGTCGCTTTAAAAAGTATATTATATTCTGGGCTTCACTTTACATACCTAATTTAATTTTTTCACAAGGATATTTTTTTTTGGATACATCCTTTCAGTAATTGCAAGTACACAAATCACTTATCACTTAAATATGATGTTGTTGAATATTTCATTGTGGAAGTATATATGTTGTCATACGTAGAATTTATTAAAATATTTATTTAATTTATATTACACTACATGTAATTACTACAGTGACCCCAGTCATCGTTATAAAGAGTAAATGTTCTCAAATTACATAGGTCCAGCTTCTGCAGATACGCGATATCTGTATATGATATACGTGTTACTAACTCGTAAGAACGTCTTTACTGAGCACACATGGCATGCAAATGTCCTTTCACTGAAGTCGTATGTCTCAATGTGGCGAACCGCACTTATTCTTGCATGTTATGTTGGATTGGTGTATCACATGTTTCTATTCTCACACGTCACCGTGAAGTCATCCTTGCACTGAGATTCACTGTAAGTAGCACCCGTTAATACGTTTTTGAAGGGTGGTAATTAATCTTGTTAATGCTCCCGAAGAACTCTATTTCTAAAGCAAAAAATTACGTTGACACTGAACGACCGAAATCAAATAATTCCAACCGTAGTTTAATGGCGACTCTTCAATCGGGACCAGCCGACTGTTCCAATACAGAATCAGTAGTGACTGACTTCTGATTGGTCCTCGATGCCATTCGAAAGTATTGATTTCCTTCCATTGAGGTCATCACAGATGGCACGTCTTATCTTTGGTTCCGTAATTTTCCGATAGACTGCGTCTTTGTGTTTGTACGTCGTGTCCTCGAGTAAATGTGAGGCAATACTCTCGATATATTTTGTTGAGATTGGACATAGGACACCAATATATCACCACAAGTTTGACGTGCGCCACAAATTCTGCGCCCACCAAGCATTGAAATTAATGTACCAGAGATTTATATTCATTTTTTTTGTGATTCGATTTTTATTAATAAATGACGTACTATCATTCACGTATGTTTATTCCAATTTTTCGTTACATGATGCTTATTTATAGCGAGTTAGATTGGGTCATCGTTACGCATGAATCTGCTACGTATTTGCGTCAACATCTACACTGCATCAGTTTTGCAAGAAATAATTCTCGTGGAAACATTATGTAATTTTTGACGTGTTATGATGTATTACATGCATATAAGCACTATTTGCATCATATGGGGATTGTTTTAGCGCGTAATATCGTTATTGATAAGTGGTCGTGGCCGACTTTGCGCATCCTCCACCTCACGACTTTGATGCTTTCTTGCGAATTTCTAAAGAACGATAAGACATAGTAGACTATGAATATCATTAACTTACCTGTGGCATGACGTCCACACAAAATTTGAATAATATCTGAGCATCCACTCGCTTTTCCAAAATTCGTGCGCAGGAAACGATTTTGCACTGATCGAGATTACCCTGTTTTGGTTGGTTTGGGTTAGGTTAGGTTAGGTTAGGTTAGGTTAGGTTAGGTTATGTTAGTGGGGCACCTGCGCAGAAGTTGTTGCGCAGTGCAGTCGTATGACGTGCGCATGTATGGGCACCTTGAGCTCATTATGTTTAATTGTAAATTATTAAACTCTCAAGAATTCGATTCCGTCGCTTTAAAAAGTATATTATATTCTGGGCTTCACTTTACATACCTAATTTAATTTTTTCACAAGGATATTTTTTTTTGGATACATACTTTCAGTAATTGCAAGTACACAAATCACTTATCACTTAAATATGATGTTGTTGAATATTTCATTGTGGAAGTATATATGTTTTCATACGTAGAATTTATTAAAATATTTATTTAATTTATATTACACTACATGTAATTACTACAGTGACCCCAGTCATCGTTATAAAGAATAAATGTTCTCAAATTACATAGGTCCAGCTTCTGCAGATACGCGATATCTGTATATGATATACGTGTGACTAACTCGTAAAAACGTCTTTACTGAGCACACATGGCATGGAAATGTCCTTTCACTGAAGTCGTATGTCTCAATGTGGCGAACCGCACTTATTCTTGCATGTTATGTTGGATTGGTGTATCACATGTTTCTATTCTCACACGTCACCGTGAAGGCATCCTTGCACTGAGATTCACTGTAAGTAGCACCCGTTAATACGTTTTTGAAGGGTGGTAATTAATCTTGTTAATGCTCCCGAAGAACTCTATTTCTAAAGCAAAAAATTACGTTGACACTGAACGACCGAAATCAAATAATTCCAACCGTAGTAAAATGGCGACTCTTCAATCGGGACCAGCCGACTGTTCCAATACAGAATCAGTAGTGACTGACTTCTGATTGGTCCTCGATGCCATTCGAAATTATTGATAACCTTCCATTGAGGTCATCACAGATGGCACGTCTTATCTTTGGTTCCGTAATTTTCCGATAGACTGCGTCTTTGTGTTTGTACGTCGTGTCCTCGAGTAAATGTGAGGCAATACTCTCGATATATTTTGTTGAGATTGGATATAGGACACCAATATATCACCACAAGTTTGACGTGCGCCACAAATTCTGCGCCCACCAAGCATTGCAATTAATGTACCAGAGATTTATATTCAGTTTTTTTGTGAGGCGATTTTTATTAATAAATCACGTACTATCATTCACGTATGTTTATTCCAATTTTTCGTTACATGATGCTTATTTGTAGTGAGTTAGATTGGGTCATCGTTACGCATGAATCTGCTACGTATTTGCGTCAACATCTACACTGCATCAGTTTTGCAAGAAATAATTCTCGTGGAAACATTATGTAATTTTTGACGTGTTATGATGTATTACATGCATATAAGCACTATTTGCATCATATGGGGATTGTGTTAGCGCGTAATATCGTTATTGATAAGTGGTCGTGGCCGACTTTGCGCATCCTCCACCTCACGACTTTGATGCTTTCTTGCGAATTTCTAAAGAAGTATAAGACATAATAGAGTATGAATATCATTAACTTACCTGTGGCATGACGTCCACACAAAATTTCAATAATATCTGAGCATCCACTCGCTTTTTCCAAAATTCGTGCGCAGGAAACGATTTTGCACTGATCGAGATTACCCTGTTTTGGTTGGTTTGGGTTAGGTTAGGTTAGGTTAGGTTAGGTTAGGTTAGTGGGGCACCTGCGCAGAAGTTGTTGCGCAGTGCAATCGTATGACGTGCGCATGTATGGGCACCTTGAGCTCATTATGTTTAATTGTAAATTATTAAACTCTCAAGAATTCGATTCCGTCGCTTTAAAAAGTATATTATATTCTGGGCTTCACTTTACATACCTAATTTAATTTTATCACAAGGATATTTTTTTTTGGATACATACTTTCAGTAATTGCAAGTACACAAATCACTTATCACTTAAATATGATGTTGTTGAATATTTCATTGTGGAAGTATATATGTTGTCATACGTAGAATTTATTAAAATATTTATTTAATTTATATTACACTACATGTAATTACTACAGTGACCCCAGTCATCGTTATAAAGAATAAATGTTCTCAAATTACATAGGTCCAGCTTCTGCAGATACGCGATATCTGTATATGATATACGTGTTACTAACTCGTAAGAACGTCTTTACTGAGCACACATGGCATGCAAATGTCCTTTCACTGAAGTCGTATGTCTCAATGTGGGGAACCGCACTTATTCTTGCATGTTATGTTGGATTGGTGTATCACATGTTTCTATTCTCACACGTCACCGTGAAGACATCCTTGCACTGAGATTCACTGTAAGTAGCACCCGTTAATACGTTTTTGAAGGGTGGTAATTAATCTTGTTAATGCTCCCGAAGAACTCTATTTCTAAAGCAAAAAATTACGTTGACACTGAACGACCGAAATCAAATAATTCCAACCGTAGTTTAATGGCGACTCTTCAATCGGGACCAGCCGACTGTTCCAATACAGAATCAGTAGTGACTGACTTCTGATTGGTCCTCGATGCCATTCGAAAGTATTGATTTCCTTCCATTGAGGTCATCACAGATGGCACGTCTTATCTTTGGTTCCGTAATTTTCCGATAGACTGCGTCTTTGTGTTTGTACGTCGTGTCCTCGAGTAAATGTGAGGCAATACTCTCGATATATTTTGTTGAGATTGGACATAGGACACCAATATATCACCACAAGTTTGACGTGCGCCACAAATTCTGCGCCCACCAAGCATTGCAATTAATGTACCAGAGATTTATATTCAGTTTTTTTGTGAGGCGATTTTTATTAATAAATGACGTGCTATCATTCACGTATGTTTATTCCAATTTTTCGTTACATGATGCTTATTTATAGCGAGTTAGATTGGATCATCGTTACGCATGAATCTGCTACGTATTTGCGTCAACATCTACACTGCATCAGTTTTGCAAGAAATAATTCTCGTGGAAACATTGTGTAATTTTTGACGTGTTATGATGTATTACATGCATATAAGCACTATTTGCATCATATGGGGATTGTGTTAGCGCGTAATATCGTTATTGATAAGTGGTCGTGGCCGACTTTGCGCATCCTCCACCTCACGACTTTGATGCTTTCTTGCGAATTTCTAAAGAACGATAAGACATAATAGAGTATGAATATCATTAACTTACCTGTGGCATGACGTCCACACAAAATTTCAATAATATCTGAGCATCCACTCGCTTTTTCCAAAATTCGTGCGCAGGAAACGATTTTGCACTGATCGAGATTACCCTGTTTTGGTTGGTTTGGGTTAGGTTAGGTTAGGTTAGTGGGGCACCTGCGCAGAAGTTGTTGCGCAGTGCAGTCGTATGACGTGCGCATGTATGGGCACCTTGAGCTCATTATGTTTAATTGTAAATTATTAAACTCTCAAGAATTCGATTCCGTCGCTTTAAAAAGTATATTATATTCAGGGCTTCACTTTACATACCTAATTTAATTTTTTCACAAGGATATTTTTTTTTGGATACATACTTTCAGTAATTGCAAGTACACAAATCACTTATCACTTAAATATGATGTTGTTGAATATTTCATTGTGGAAGTATATATGTTGCCACACGTAGAATTTATTAAAATATTTATTTAATTTTATATTACACTACATGTAATTACTACAGTGACCCCAGCCATCGTTATAAAGAATAAGGGTTCTCAAATTACATAGGTCCAGCTTCTGCAGATACGCGATATCTGTATATGATATACGTGTTATTAACTCGTAAGAACGTCTTTACTGAGCACACATGGCATGCAAATGTCCTTTCACTGAAGTCGTATGTCTCAATGTGGCGAACCGCACTTATTCTTGCATGTTATGTTGGATTGGTGTATCACATGTTTCTATTCTCACACGTCACCGTGAAGGCATCCTTGCACTGAGATTCACTGTAAGTAGCACCCGTTAATACGTTTTTGAAGGGTGGTAATTAATCTTGTTAATGCTCCCGAAGAACTCTATTTCTAAAGCAAAAAATTACGTTGACACTGAACGACCGAAATCAAATAATTCCAACCGTAGTTTAATGGCGACTCTTCAATCGGGACCAGCCGACTGTTCCAATACAGAATCAGTAGTGACTGACTTCTGATTGGTCCTCGATGCCGTTCGAAAGTATTGATTTCCTTCCATTGAGGTTATCACAGATGGCACGTCTTATCTTTGGTTCCGTAATTTTCCGATAGACTGCGTCTTTGTGTTTGTACGTCGTGTCCTCGAGTAAATGTGAGGCAATACTCTCGATATATTTTGTTGACATTGGACATAGGACACCAATATATCACCACAAGTTTGACGTGCGCCACAAATTCTGCGCCCACCAAGCATTGCAATTAATGTACCAGAGATTTATATTCAGTTTTTTTGTGAGGCGATTTTTATTAATAAATGACGTACTATCATTCACGTATGTTTATTCCGATTCTTTTGTTACATGATACTTATTTATAGTGAGTTAGATTGGGTCAACGTTACGCATGAATCTGCTACGTATTTGCGTCAACATCTACACTGCATCAGTTTTGCAAGAAATAATTCTCGTGAAAATATTATGTACTTTGACGTGTTATGATGTATTACATGCATATAAGCACTATTTGCATCATATGGGGATTGTGTGAGCGCGTAATATCGTTATTGATAAGTGGTCGTGACCGACTTTGCGCAACCTCCACCTCACGACTTTGATGCTTTCTTGCGAATTTCTAAAGAGCGATTAGACATAATAGAGTATGAATATCATTAACTTACCTGTGGCATGACGTCCATACAAAATTTCAATAATATCTGAGCATCCATTCGCTTTTTCCAAAATTCGTGCGCAGGAAACCATTTTGCACTGATCGAGATTACCCTGTTTTGGTTGGTTTGGGTTAGGTTAGGTTAGGTTAGGTTAGGTTAGGTTAGGTTAGGTTAGGTTAGTGGGGCACCTGCGCAGAAGTTGTTGCGCAGTGCAGTCGTATGACGTGCGCATGTATGGGCACCTTGAGCTCATTATGTTTAATTGTAAATTATTAAACTCTCAAGAATTCGATTCCGTCGCTTTAAAAAGTATATTATATTCTGGGCATCACTTTACATACCTAATTTAATTTTATCACAAGGATATTTTTTTTTGGATACATACTTTCAGTAATTGCAAGTACACAAATCACTTATCACTTAAATATGATGTTGTTGAATATTTCATTGTGGAAGTATATATGTTGTCATACGTAGAATTTATTAAAATATTTATTTAATTTATATTACACTACATGTAATTACTACAGTGACCCCAGTCATCGTTATAAAGAGTAAATGTTCTCAAATTACATAGGTCCAGCTTCTGCAGATACGCGATATCTGTATATGATATACGTGTTACTAACTCGTAAGAACGTCTTTACTGAGCACACATGGCATGCAAATGTCCTTTCACTGAAGTCGTATGTCTCAATGTGGCGAACCGCACTTATTCTTGCATGTTATGTTGGATTGGTGTATCACATGTTTCTATTCTCACACGTCACCGTGAAGTCATCCTTGCACTGAGATTCACTGTAAGTAGCACCCGTTAATACGTTTTTGAAGGGTGGTAATTAATCTTGTTAATGCTCCCGAAGAACTCTATTTCTAAAGCAAAAAATTACGTTGACACTGAACGACCGAAATCAAATAATTCCAACCGTAGTTTAATGGCGACTCTTCAATCGGGACCAGCCGACTGTTCCAATACAGAATCAGTAGTGACTGACTTCTGATTGGTCCTCGATGCCATTCGAAAGTATTGATTTCCTTCCATTGAGGTCATCACAGATGGCACGTCTTATCTTTGGTTCCGTAATTTTCCGATAGACTGCGTCTTTGTGTTTGTACGTCGTGTCCTCGAGTAAATGTGAGGCAGTACTCTCGATATATTTTGTTGAGATTGGACATAGGACACCAATATATCACCACAAGTTTGACGTGCGCCACAAATTCTGCGCCCACCAAGCATTGAAATTAATGTACCAGAGATTTATATTCATTTTTTTTGTGATTCGATTTTTATTAATAAATGACGTACTATCATTCACGTATGTTTATTCCAATTTTTCGTTACATGATGCTTATTTATAGCGAGTTAGATTGGGTCATCGTTACGCATGAATCTGCTACGTATTTGCGTCAACATCTACACTGCATCAGTTTTGCAAGAAATAATTCTCGTGGAAACATTATGTAATTTTTGACGTGTTATGATGTATTACATGCATATAAGCACTATTTGCATCATATGGGGATTGTTTTAGCGCGTAATATCGTTATTGATAAGTGGTCGTGGCCGACTTTGCGCATCCTCCACCTCACGACTTTGATGCTTTCTTGCGAATTTCTAAAGAACGATAAGACATAGTAGACTATGAATATCATTAACTTACCTGTGGCATGACGTCCACACAAAATTTGAATAATATCTGAGCATCCACTCGCTTTTTCCAAAATTCGTGCGCAGGAAACGATTTTGCACTGATCGAGATTACCCTGTTTTGGTTGGTTTGGGTTAGGTTAGGTTAGGTTAGGTTAGGTTAGGTTAGGTTATGTTAGTGGGGCACCTGCGCAGAAGTTGTTGCGCAGTGCAGTCGTATGACGTGCGCATGTATGGGCACCTTGAGCTCATTATGTTTAATTGTAAATTATTAAACTCTCAAGAATTCGATTCCGTCGCTTTAAAAAGTATATTATATTCTGGGCTTCACTTTACATACCTAATTTAATTTTTTCACAAGGATATTTTTTTTTGGATACATACTTTCAGTAATTGCAAGTACACAAATCACTTATCACTTAAATATGATGTTGTTGAATATTTCATTGTGGAAGTATATATGTTTTCATACGTAGAATTTATTAAAATATTTATTTAATTTATATTACACTACATGTAATTACTACAGTGACCCCAGTCATCGTTATAAAGAATAAATGTTCTCAAATTACATAGGTCCAGCTTCTGCAGATACGCGATATCTGTATATGATATACGTGTGACTAACTCGTAAAAACGTCTTTACTGAGCACACATGGCATGGAAATGTCCTTTCACTGAAGTCGTATGTCTCAATGTGGCGAACCGCACTTATTCTTGCATGTTATGTTAGATTGGTTTATAACTTGTTTCTATTCTCACACGTCGCCGTGAAGACATCCTTACACTGAGATTCACTGTAGGTAGCACCCGTTAATACGTGATTGAAGGGTGGTAATTAATCTTTTTAATGTTCCCGAAGAACTCTATTTCTAAAGCACAAAATTACGTTGACACTGAACGACCGAAATCAAATAATTCCAACCGTAGTTTAATGGCGACTCTTCAATCGGGACCAGCCGACTGTTCCAATACAGAATCAGTAGTGACTGACTTCTGATTGGTCCTCGATGCCATTCGAAAGTATTGATTTCCTTCCATTGAGGTCATCACAGATGGCACGTCTTATCTTTGGTTCCGTAATTTTCCGATAGACTGCGTCTTTGTGTTTGTACGTCGTGTCCTCGAGTAAATGTGAGGCAATACTTTCGATATATTTTGTTGACATTGGACCTAGGACACCAATATATCACCACAAGTTTGACGTGCGCCACAAATTCTGCGCCCACCAAGCATTGCAATTAATGTACCAGAGATTTATATTCAGTTTTTTTGTGAGGCGATTTTTATTAATAAATGACGTACTATCATTCACGTATGTTTATTCCGATTCTTTTGTTACATGATACTTATTTATAGTGAGTTAGATTGGGTCAACGTTACGCATGAATCTGCTACGTATTTGCGTCAACATCTACACTGCATCAGTTTTGCAAGAAATAATTCTCGTGAAAATATTATGTACTTTGACGTGTTATGATGTATTACATGCATATAAGCACTATTTGCATCATATGGGGATTGTGTGAGCGCGTAATATCGTTATTGATAAGTGGTCGTGGCCGACTTTGCGCAACCTCCACCTCACGACTTTGATGCTTTCTTGCGAATTTCTAAAGAGCGATTAGACATAATAGAGTATGAATATCATTAACTTACCTGTGGCATGACGTCCATACAAAATTTCAATAATATCTGAGCATCCATTCGCTTTTTCCAAAATTCGTGCGCAGGAAACGATTTTGCACTGATCGAGATTACCCTGTTTTGGTTGGTTTGGGTTAGGTTAGGTTAGGTTAGGTTAGGTTAGGTTAGTGGGGCACCTGCGCAGAAGTTGTTGCGCAGTGCAGTGGTATGACGTGCGCATGTATGGGCACCTTGAGCTCGTTATGTTTAATTGTAAATTATTAAAGTCTCAAGAATTCGATTCCGTCGCTTTAAAAAGTATATTATATTCTGGGCTTCACTTTACATACCTAATTTAATTTTTTCACAAGGATATTTTTTTTTGGATACATACTTTCAGTAATTGCAAGTACACAAATCACTTGTCACTTAAATATGATGTTGTTGAATATCTCATTGTGGAAGTATATATGTTGCCAGACGTAGAATTTATTAAAATATTTATTTAATTTTATATTACACTACATGTAATTACTACAGTGACCCCAGCCATCGTTATAAAGAATAAGGGTTCTCAAATTACATAGGTCCAGCTTCTGCAGATACGCGATATCTGTATATGATATACGTGTTACTAACTCGTAAGAACGTCTTTACTGAGCACACATGGCATGCAAATGTCCTTTCACTGAAGTCGTATGTCTCAATGTGGCGAACCGCACTTATTCTTGCATGTTATGTTGGATTGGTGTATCACATGTTTCTATTCTCACACGTCACCGTGAAGACATCCTTGCACTGAGATTCACTGTAAGTAGCACCCGTTAATACGTTTTTGAAGGGTGGTAATTAATCTTGTTAATGCTCCCGAAGAACTCTATTTCTAAAGCAAAAAATTACGTTGACACTGAACGACCGAAATCAAATAATTCCAACCGTAGTTTAATGGCGACTCTTCAATCGGGACCAGCCGACTGTTCCAATACAGAATCAGTAGTGACTGACTTCTGATTGGTCCTCGATGCCATTCGAAAGTATTGATTTCCTTCCATTGAGGTCATCACAGATGGCACGTCTTATCTTTGGTTCCGTAATTTTCCGATAGACTGCGTCTTTGTGTTTGTACGTCGTGTTCGAGTAAATGTGAGGCAATACTCTCGATATATTTTGTTGAGATTGGACATAGGACACCAATATATCACCACAAGTTTGACGTGCGCCACAAATTCTGCGCCCACCAAGCCTTGCAATTAATGTACCAGAGATTTATATTCATTTTTTTTGTGATTCGATTTTTATTAATAAATGACGTACTATCATTCACGTATGTTTATTCCAATTTTTCGTTACATGATGCTTATTTATAGTGAGTTAGATTGGGTCATCGTTACGCATGAATCTGCTACGTATTTGCGTCAACATCTACACTGCATCAGTTTTGCAAGAAATAATTCTCGTGGAAACATTATGTAATTTTTGACGTCTTATGATGTATTACATGCATATAAGCACTATTTGCATCATATGGGGATTGTGTTAGCGCGTAATATCGTTATTGATAAGTGGTCGTGGCCGACTTTGCGCATCCTCCACCTCACGACTTTGATGCTTTCTTGCGAATTTCTAAAGAACGATAAGACATAATAGAGTATGAATATCATTAACTTACCTGTGGCATGACGTCCACACAAAATTTCAATAATATCTGAGCATCCACTCGCTTTTTCCAAAATTCGTGCGCAGGAAACGATTTTGCACTGATCGAGATTACCCTGTTTTGGTTGGTTTGGGTTAGGTTAGGTTAGGTTAGGTTAGGTTAGGTTAGGTTTGGTTAGTGGGGCACCTGCGCAGAAGTTGTTGCGCAGTGCAGTCGTATGACGTGCGCATGTATGGGCACCTTGAGCTCATTATGTTTAATTGTAAATTATTAAACTCTCAAGAATTCGATTCCGTCGCTTTAAAAAGTATATTATATTCTGGGCTTCACTTTACATACCTAATTTAATTTTTTCACAAGGATATTTTTTTTTGGATACATACTTTCAGTAATTGCAAGTACACAAATCACTTATCACTTAAATATGATGTTGAATATTTCATTGTGGAAGTATATATGTTGTCATACGTAGAATTTATTAAAATATTTATTTAATTTATATTACACTACATGTAATTACTACAGTGACCCCAGTCATCGTTATAAAGAATAAATGTTCTCAAATTACATAGGTCCAGCTTCTGCAGATACGCGATATCTGTATATGATATTCGTGTTACTAACTCGTAAAAACGTCTTTACTGAGCACACATGGCATGGAAATGTCCTTTCACTGAAGTCGTATGTCTCAATGTGGCGAACCGCACTTATTCTTGCATGTTATGTTAGATTGGTTTATAACTTGTTTCTATTCTCACACGTCACCGTGAAGACATCCTTACACTGAGATTCACTGTAGGTAGCACCCGTTAATACGTGATTGAAGGGTGGTAATTAATCTTTTTAATGTTCCCGAAGAACTCTATTTCTAAAGCACAAAATTACGTTGACACTGAACGACCGAAATCAAATAATTCCAACCGTAGTTTAATGGCGACTCTTCAATCGGGACCAGCCGACTGTTCCAATACAGAATCAGTAGTGACTGACTTCTGATTGGTCCTCGATGCCATTCGAAAGTATTGATTTCCTTCCATTGAGGTCATCACAGATGGCACGTCTTATCTTTGGTTCCGTAATTTTCCGATAGACTGCGTCTTTGTGTTTGTACGTCGTGTCCTCGAGTAAATGTGAGGCAATACTTTCGATATATTTTGTTGACATTGGACCTAGGACACCAATATATCACCACAAGTTTGACGTGCGCCACAAATTCTGCGCCCACCAAGCATTGCAATTAATGTACCAGAGATTTATATTCAGTTTTTTTGTGAGGCGATTTTTATTAATAAATGACGTACTATCATTCACGTATGTTTATTCCGATTCTTTTGTTACATGATACTTATTTATAGTGAGTTAGATTGGGTCAACGTTACGCATGAATCTGCTACGTATTTGCGTCAACATCTACACTGCATCAGTTTTGCAAGAAATAATTCTCGTGAAAATATTATGTACTTTGACGTGTTATGATGTATTACATGCATATAAGCACTATTTGCATCATATGGGGATTGTGTGAGCGCGTAATATCGTTATTGATAAGTGGTCGTGGCCGACTTTGCGCAACCTCCACCTCACGACTTTGATGCTTTCTTGCGAATTTCTAAAGAGCGATTAGACATAATAGAGTATGAATATCATTAACTTACCTGTGGCATGACGTCCATACAAAATTTCAATAATATCTGAGCATCCATTCGCTTTTTCCAAAATTCGTGCGCAGGAAACGATTTTGCACTGATCGAGATTACCCTGTTTTGGTTGGTTTGGGTTAGGTTAGGTTAGGTTAGGTTAGGTTAGGTTAGGTTAGTGGGGCACCTGCGCAGAAGTTGTTGCGCAGTGCAGTGGTATGACGTGCGCATGTATGGGCACCTTGAGCTCGTTATGTTTAATTGTAAATTATTAAAGTCTCAAGTTTTCGATTCCGTCGCTTTAAAAAGTATATTATATTCTGGGCTTCACTTTACATACCTAATTTAATTTTTTCACAAGGATATTTTTTTTTGGATACATACTTTCAGTAATTGCAAGTACACAAATCACTTGTCACTTAAATATGATGTTGTTGAATATTTCATTGTGGAAGTATATATGTTGCCAGACGTAGAATTTATTAAAATATTTATTTAATTTTATATTACACTACATGTAATTACTACAGTGACCCCAGCCATCGTTATAAAGAATAAGGGTTCTCAAATTACATAGGTCCAGCTTCTGCAGATACGCGATATCTGTATATGATATACGTGTTACTAACTCGTAAGAACGTCTTTACTGAGCACACATGGCATGCAAATGTCCTTTCACTGAAGTCGTATGTCTCAATGTGGCGAACCGCACTTATTCTTGCATGTTATGTTGGATTGGTGTATCACATGTTTCTATTCTCACACGTCACCGTGAAGACATCCTTGCACTGAGATTCACTGTAAGTAGCACCCGTTAATACGTTTTTGAAGGGTGGTAATTAATCTTGTTAATGCTCCCGAAGAACTCTATTTCTAAAGCAAAAAATTACGTTGACACTGAACGACCGAAATCAAATAATTCCAACCGTAGTTTAATGGCGACTCTTCAATCGGGACCAGCCGACTGTTCCAATACAGAATCAGTAGTGACTGACTTCTGATTGGTCCTCGATGCCATTCGAAAGTATTGATTTCCTTCCATTGAGGTCATCACAGATGGCATGTCTTATCTTTGGTTCCGTAATTTTCCGATAGACTGCGTCTTTGTGTTTGTACGTCGTGTTCGAGTAAATGTGAGGCAATACTCTCGATATATTTTGTTGAGATTGGACATAGGACACCAATATATCACCACAAGTTTGACGTGCGCCACAAATTCTGCGCCCACCAAGCCTTGCAATTAATGTACCAGAGATTTATATTCATTTTTTTTGTGATTCGATTTTTATTAATAAATGACGTACTATCATTCACGTATGTTTATTCCAATTTTTCGTTACATGATGCTTATTTATAGTGAGTTAGATTGGGTCATCGTTACGCATGAATCTGCTACGTATTTGCGTCAACATCTACACTGCATCAGTTTTGCAAGAAATAATTCTCGTGGAAACATTATGTAATTTTTGACGTCTTATGATGTATTACATGCATATAAGCACTATTTGCATCATATGGGGATTGTGTTAGCGCGTAATATCGTTATTGATAAGTGGTCGTGGCCGACTTTGCGCATCCTCCACCTCACGACTTTGATGCTTTCTTGCGAATTTCTAAAGAACGATAAGACATAATAGAGTATGAATATCATTAACTTACCTGTGGCATGACGTCCACACAAAATTTCAATAATATCTGAGCATCCACTCGCTTTTTCCAAAATTCGTGCGCAGGAAACGATTTTGCACTGATCGAGATTACCCTGTTTTGGTTGGTTTGGGTTAGGTTAGGTTAGGTTAGGTTAGGTTAGGTTAGGTTTGGTTAGTGGGGCACCTGCGCAGAAGTTGTTGCGCAGTGCAGTCGTATGACGTGCGCATGTATGGGCACCTTGAGCTCATTATGTTTAATTGTAAATTATTAAACTCTCAAGAATTCGATTCCGTCGCTTTAAAAAGTATATTATATTCTGGGCTTCACTTTACATACCTAATTTAATTTTTTCACAAGGATATTTTTTTTTGGATACATACTTTCAGTAATTGCAAGTACACAAATCACTTATCACTTAAATATGATGTTGAATATTTCATTGTGGAAGTATATATGTTGTCATACGTAGAATTTATTAAAATATTTATTTAATTTATATTACACTACATGTAATTACTACAGTGACCCCAGTCATCGTTATAAAGAATAAATGTTCTCAAATTACATAGGTCCAGCTTCTGCAGATACGCGATATCTGTATATGATATTCGTGTTACTAACTCGTAAAAACGTCTTTACTGAGCACACATGGCATGGAAATGTCCTTTCACTGAAGTCGTATGTCTCAATGTGGCGAACCGCACTTATTCTTGCATGTTATGTTAGATTGGTTTATAACTTGTTTCTATTCTCACACGTCACCGTGAAGACATCCTTACACTGAGATTCACTGTAGGTAGCACCCGTTAATACGTGATTAGAGGGTGGTAATTAATCTTTTTAATGTTCCCGAAGAACTCTATTTCTAAAGCACAAAATTACGTTGACACTGAACGACCGAAATCAAATAATTCCAACCGTAGTTTAATGGCGACTCTTCAATCGGGACCAGCCGACTGTTCCAATACAGAATCAGTAGTGACTGACTTCTGATTGGTCCTCGATGCCATTCGAAAGTATTGATTTCCTTCCATTGAGGTCATCACAGATGGCACGTCTTATCTTTGGTTCCGTAATTTTCCGATAGACTGCGTCTTTGTGTTTGTACGTCGTGTCCTCGAGTAAATGTGAGGCAATACTTTCGATATATTTTGTTGACATTGGACATAGGACACCAATATATCACCACAAGTTTGACGTGCGCCACAAATTCTGCGCCCACCAAGCATTGCTTTTAATGTACCGGAGATTTATATTCAGTTCTTTTGTGAGGCGATTTTTATTAATAAATGACGTACTATCATTCACGTATGTTTATTCCAATTTTTCGTTACATGATGCTTATTTATAGTGAGTTAGATTGGGTCATCGTTACGCATGAATCTGCTACGTATTTGCGTCAACATCTACACTGCATCAGTTTTGCAAGAAATAATTCTCGTGAAAATATTATGTACTTTGACGTGTTATGATGTATTACATGCATATAAGCACTATTTGCATCATATGGGGATTGTGTGAGCGCGTAATATCGTTATTGATAAGTGGTCGTGGCCGACTTTGCGCATCCTCCACCTCACGACTTTGATGCTTTCTTGCGAATTTCTAAAGAGCGATTAGACATAATAGAGTATGAATATCATTAACTTACCTGTGGCATGACGTCCATACAAAATTTCAATAATATCTGAGCATCCATTCGCTTTTTCCAAAATTCGTGCGCAGGAAACCATTTTGCACTGATCGAGATTACCCTGTTTTGGTTGGTTTGGGTTAGGTTAGGTTAGGTTAGGTTAGGTTAGTGGGGCACCTGCGCAGAAGTTGTTGCGCAGTGTAGTCGTATGACGTGAGCATGTATGGGCACCTTGAGCTCATTATGTTTAATTGTAAATAATTAAACTCTCAAGAATTCGATTCCGTCGCTTTACAAAGTATATTATATTCTGCGCTTCACTTTACATACCTAATTTAATTTTTTCACAAGGATATTTTTTTTGGATACATACTTTCACTAATTGCAAGTACACAAATCACTTATCACTTAAATATGATGTTGTTGAATATTTCATTGTGGAAGTATATATGTTGTCACACGTAGAATTTATTAAAATATTTATTTAATTTTATATTACACTACATGTAATTACTACAGTGACCCCAGTCATCGTTATAAAGAATAAATGTTCTCAAATTACATAGGTCCAGCTTCTGCAGATACGCGATATCTGTATATGATATACGTGTTACTAACTCGTAAGAACGTCTTTACTGAGCACACATGGCATGCAAATGTCCTTTCACTGAAGTCGTATGTCTCAATGTGGCGAAGCGCACTTATTCTTGCATGTTATGTTGGATTGGTGTATCACATGTTTCAATTCTCACACGTCACCGTGAAGACATCCTTGCACTGAGATTCACTGTAAGTAGCACCCGTTAATACGTTTTTGAAGGGTGGTAATTAATCTTGTTAATGCTCCCGAAGAACTCTATTTCTAAAGCAAAAAATTACGTTGACACTGAACGACCGAAATCAAATAATTCCAACCGTAGTTTAATGGCGACTCTTCAATCGGGACCAGCCGACTGTTCCAATACAGAATCAGTAGTGACTGACTTCTGATTGGTCCTCGATGCCATTCGAAAGTATTGATTTCCTTCAATTGAGGTCATCACAGATGGCACGTCTTATCTTTGGTTCCGTAATTTTCCGATAGACTGCGTCTTTGTGTTTGTACGTCGTATCCTCGAGTAAATGTGAGGCTATACTTTCGATATATTTTGTTGACATTGGACATAGGACACCAATATGTCACCACAAGTTTGACGTGCGCCACAAATTCTGCGTTCACCAAGCATTGCAATTAATGTACCGGAGATTTATATTCAGTTTTTTTGTGAGGCGATTTTTATTAATAAATGACGTACTATCATTCACGTATGTTTATTCCAATTTTTCGTTACATGATACTTATTTATAGTGAGTAAGATTGGATCATCGTTACGCATGAATCTGCTACGTATTTGCGTCAACATCTACACTGGATCAGTTTTGCAAGAGATAATTCTCGTGGAAATATTATGTAATTTTAGACGTGTTATGATGTATTACACGCATATAAGCACTATTTGCATCATATGGGGATTGTGTGAGCACGTAATATCGTTATTGATAAGTGGTCGTGGCCGACTTTGCGCATCCTCCACCTCACGAATTTGATGCTTTCTTGCGAATTTCTAAAGAGCGATAAGACATAATAGAGTATGAATATCATTAACTTACCTGTGGCACGACGTCCACACAAAATTTCAATAATATCTGAGCATCCACTCGCTTTTTCCAAAATTCGTGCCCAGGAAAGGATTTTGCACTGATCGAGATTACCCTGTTTTGTTTGGATTGGGTTAGGTTAGGTTAGGTTAGGTTAGGTTAGGTTAGGTTAGGTTAGGTTAGTGGGGCACCTGCGCAGAAGTTGTTGCGCAGTGCAGTCGTATGACGTGCGCATGTATGGGCACCTTGAGCTCATTATGTTTAATTGTAAATTATTAAACTCTCAAGAATTCGATTCCGTCGCTTTAAAAAGTATATTATATTCTGGGCTTCACTTTACATACCTAATTTAATTTTTTCACAAGGATATTTTTTTTTGGATACATACTTTCAGTAATTGGAAGTACACAAATCACTTATCACTTAAATATGATGTTGTTGAATATTTCATTGTGGAAGTATATATGTTGTCACACGTAGAATTTATTAAAATATTTATTTAATTTTATATTACACTACATGTAATTACTACAGTGACCCCAGTCTTCGTTATAAAGAATAAATGTTCTCAAATTACATAGGTCCAGCTTCTGCAGATACGCGATATCTGTATATGATATACGTGTTACTAACTCGTAAAAACGTCTTTACTGAGCACACATTTCATGCAAATGTCCTTTCACTGAAGTCGTATGTCTCAATGTGGGGAACCGCACTTATTCTGGCATGTTATGTTAGATTGGTTTATAACTTGTTTCTATTCTCACACGTCACAGTGAAGACATCCTTACACTGAGATTCACTGTAGGTAGCACCCGTTAATACGTGATTGAAGGGTGGTAATTAATCTTGTTAATGTTCCCAAAGAACTCTATTTCTAAAGCACAAAATTACGTTGACACTGATCGACCGAAATCATATAATTCCAACCGTAGTTTAATGGCGACTCTTCAATCGGGACCAGCCGACTGTTCCAATACAGAATCAGTAGTGACTGACTTCTGATTGGTCCTCGATGCCATTCGAAAGTATTGATTTCCTTCCATTGAGGTCATCACAGATGGCACGTCTTATCTTTGGTTCCGTAATTTTCCGATAGACTGCGTCTTTGTGTTTGTACGTCGTGT
The DNA here is from genome assembly GCF_977971745.1 of Zootermopsis nevadensis. Taxonomy (NCBI): domain Eukaryota; kingdom Metazoa; phylum Arthropoda; class Insecta; order Blattodea; family Termopsidae; genus Zootermopsis; species Zootermopsis nevadensis. The sequence goes on along the minus strand of NW_028259153.1, from coordinate 2,694,786 downwards.
CCTCGAGTAAATGTGAGGCAATACTTTCGATATATTTTGTTGACATTGGACATAGGACACCAATTTATCACCACAAGTTTGACGTGCGCCACAAATTCTGCGCCCACCAAGCATTGCAATTAATGTACCAGAGATTTATATTCAGTTTTTTTGTGAGGCGATTTTTATTAATAAATGACGTACTATCATTCACGTATGTTTATTCCAATTTTTCGTTACATGATGCTTATTTATAGTGAGTTAGATTGGGTCATCGTTACGCATGAATCTGCTACGTATTTGCGTCAACATCTACACTGCATCAGTTTTGCAAGAAATAATTCTCGTGGAAACATTATGTAATTTTTGACGTGTTATGATGTATTACATGCATATAAGCACTATTTGCATCATATGGGGATTGTGTGAGCGCGTAATATCGTTATTGATAAGTGGTCGTGGCCGACTTTGCGCATCCTCCACCTCACGACTTTGATGCTTTCTTGCGAATTTCTAAAGAGCGATAAGACATAATAGAGTATGAATATCATTAACTTACCTGTGGCATGACGTCCACACAAAATTTCAATAATATCTGAGCATCCACTCGCTTTTTCCAAAATTCGTGCGCAGGAAACGATTTTGCACTGATCGAGATTACACTGTTTTGGTTGGTTTGGGTTAGGTTAGGTTAGGTTAGGTTAGGTTAGGTTAGGTTTGGTTAGGTTAGTGGGGCACCTGCGCAGAAGTTGTTGCGCAGTGCAGTCGTATGACTTGCGCATGTATGGGCACCTTGAGCTCATTATGTTTAATTGTAAATTATTAAACTCTCAAGAATTCGATTCCGTCGCTTTACAAAGTATATTATATTCTGGGCTTCACTTTACATACCTAATTTAATTTTTTCACAAGGATATTTTTTTTTGGATACATACTTTCACTAATTGCAAGTACACAAATCACTTATCACTTAAATATGATGTTGTTGAATATTTCATTGTGGAAGTATATATGTTGCCACACGTAGAATTTATTAAAATATTTATTTAATTTTATATTACACTACATGTAATTACTACAGTGACCCCAGCCATCGTTATAAAGAATAAAAGTTCTCAAATTACATAGATCCAGCTTCTGCAGATACGCGATATCTGTATATGATATACGTGTTACTAACTCGTAAGAACGTCTTTACTGAGCACACATGGCATGCAAATGTTCTTTCACTGAAATCGTATGTCTCAATGTGGCGAACCGCACTTATTCTTGCATGTTATGTTGGATTGGTGTATCACATGTTTCTATTCTCACACGTCACCGTGAAGACATCCTTGCACTGAGATTCACTGTAAGTAGCACCTGTTAATACGTTTTTGAAGGGTGGTAATTAATCTTGTTAATGTTCCCGAAGAACTCTATTTCTAAAGGACAAAATTACGTTGACACTGAACGACCGAAATCAAATAATTCCAACCGTAGTTTAATGGCGACTCTTCAATCGGGACCAGCCGACTGTTCCAATACAGAATCAGTAGTGACTGACTTCTGATTGGTCCTCGATGCCATTCGAAAGTATTGATTTCCTTCCATTGAGGTCATCACAGATGGCACGTCTTATCTTTGGTTCCGTAATTTTCCGATAGACTGCGTCTTTGTGTTTGTACGTCGTGTCCTCGAGTAAATGTGAGGCAATACTTTTGATATATTTTGTTGACATTGGACATAGGACACCAATATGTCACCACAAGTTTGACGTGCGCCACAAATTCTGCGCCCACCAAGCATTGCAATTAATGTACCAGAGATTTATATTCAGTTTTTTTGAGGCGATTTATATTAATAAATGACGTACTATCATTCACGTATGTTTATTCCGATTCTTTTGTTACATGATACTTATTAATAGTGAGTTAGTTTGGGTCAACGTTACGCATGAATCTGCTACGTATTTGCGTCAACATCTACACTGCATCAGTTTTGCAAGAAATAATTCTCGTGAAAATATTATGTACTTTGACGTGTTATGATGTATTACATGCATATAAGCACTATTTGCATCATATGGGGATTGTGTGATCGCGTAATATCGTTATTGATAAGTGGTCGTGGCCGACTTCGTGCAACCTCCACCTCACGACTTTGATGCTTTCTTGCGAATTTCTAAAGAGCGATTAGACATAATAGAGTATGAATATCATTAACTTACCTGTGGCATGACGTCCATACAAAATTTCAATAATATCTGAGCATCCACTCGCTTTTTCCAAAATTCGTGCGCAGGAAACCATTTGCACTGATCGAGATTACCCTGTTTTGGTTGGTTTGGGTTAGGTTAGGTTAGGTTAGGTTAGGTTAGTGGGGCACCTGCGCAGAAGTTGTTGCGCAGTGCAGTGGTATGATGTGCGCATTTATGGGCACCTTGAGCTCGTTATGTTTAATTGTAAATTATTAAACTCTCAAGAATTCGATTCCGTCGCTTTAAAAAGTATATTATATTCTGGGCTTCACTTTACATACCTAATTTAATTTTTTCACAATGATATTTTTTTTTGGATACATACTTTCAGTAATTGCAAGTACACAAATCACTTATCACTTAAATATGATGTTGTTGAATATTTCATTGTGGAAGTATATATGTTGCCACACGTAGAATTGATTAAAATATTTATTTAATTTTATATTACACTACATGTAATTACTACAGTGACCCCAGCCATCGTTATAAAGAATAAATGTTCTCAAATTACATAGGTCCTGCTTCTTCAGATACGCGATATCTGTATATGATATACGTGTTACTAACTCGTAAGAACGTCTTTACTGAGCACACATGGCATGCAAATGTCCTTTCACTGAAGTCGTATGTCTCAATGTGGCGAACCGCACTTATTCTTGCATGTTATGTTGGATTGGTGTATCACATGTTTCTATTCTCACACGTCACCGTGAAGACATCCTTGCACTGAGATTCACTGTAAGTAGCACCCGTTAATACGTTTTTGAAGGGTGGTAATTAATCTTGTTAATGCTCCCGAAGAACTCTATTTCTAAAGCAAAAAATTACGTTGACACTGAACGACCGAAATCAAATAATTCCAACCGTAGTTTAATGGCGACTCTTCAATCGGGACCAGCCGACTGTTCCAATACAGAATCAGTAGTGACTGACTTCTGATTGGTCCTCGATGCCATTCGAAAGTATTGATTTCCTTCCATTGAGGTCATCACAGATGGCACGTCTTATCTTTGGTTCCGTAATTTTCCGATAGACTGCGTCTTTGTGTTTGTACGTCGTGTCCTCGAGTAAATGTGAGGCAATACTCTCGATATATTTTGTTGAGATTGGACATAGGACACCAATATATCACCACAAGTTTGACGTGCGCCACAAATTCTGCGCCCACCAAGCATTGCAATTAATGTACCAGAGATTTATATTCAGTTTTTTTGTGAGGCGATTTTTATTAATAAATGACGTACTATCATTCACGTATGTTTATTCCAATTTTTCGTTACATGATGCATATTTATAGTGAGTTAGATTGGGTCATCGTTACGCATGAATCTGCTACGTATTTGCGTCAACATCTACACTGCATCAGTTTTGCAAGAAATAATTCTCGTGGAAACATTATGTAATTTTTGACGTGTTATGATGTATTACATGCATATAAGCACTATTTGCATCATATGGGGATTGTGTTAGCGCGTAATATCGTTATTGATAAGTGGTCGTGGCCGACTTTGCGCATCCTCCACCTCACGACTTTGATGCTTTCTTGCGAATTTCTAAAGAACGATAAGACATAATTGAGTATGAATATCATTAACTTACCTGTGGCATGACGTCCACACATAATTTCAATAATATCTGAGCATCCACTCGCTTTTTCCAAAATTCGTGCGCAGGAAACGATTTTGCACTTATCGAGATTACCCTGTTTTGGTTGGTTTGGGTTAGGTTAGGTTAGGTTAGGTTAGGTTAGTGGGGCACCTGCGCAGAAGTTGTTGCGCAGTGCAGTCGTATGACGTGCGCATGTATGGGCACCTTGAGCTCATTATGTTTAATTGTAAATTATTAAACTCTCAAGAATTCGATTCCGTCGCTTTACAAAGTATATTATATTCTGGGCTTCACTTTACATACCTAATTTAATTTTTTCACAAGGATATTTTTTTTTGGATACATACTTTCACTAATTGCAAGTACACAAATCACTTATCACTTAAATATGATGTTGTTGAATATTTCATTGTGGAAGTATATATGTTGTCACACGTAGAATTTATTAAAATATTTATTTAATTTTATATTACACTACATGTAATTACTACAGTGACCCCAGTCATCGTTATAAAGAATAAATGTTCTCAAATTACATAGGTCCAGCTTCTGCAGATACGCGATATCTGTATATGATATACGTGTTACTAACTCGTAAGAACGTCTTTACTGAGCACACATGGCATGCAAATGTCCTTTCACTGAAGTCGTATGTCTCAATGTGGGGAACCGCACTTATTCTGGCATGTTATGTTAGATTGGTTTATAACTTGTTTCTATTCTCACACGTCACAGTGAAGACATCCTTACACTGAGATTCACTGTAGGTAGCACCCGTTAATACGTGATTGAAGGGTGGTAATTAATCTTGTTAATGTTCCCAAAGAAATCTATTTCTAAAGCACAAAATTACGTTGACACTGAACGACCGAAATCAAATAATTCCAACCGTAGTTTAATGGCGACTCTTCAATCGGGACCAGCCGACTGTTCCAATACAGAATCAGTAGTGACTGACTTCTGATTGGTCCTCGATGCCATTCGAAAGTATTGATTTCCTTCCATTGAGGTCATCACAGATGGCACGTCTTATCTTTGGTTCCGTAATTTTCCGATAGACTGCGTCTTTGTGTTTGTACGTCGTGTCCTCGAGTAAATGTGAGGCTATACTTTCGATATATTTTGTTGACATTGGACATAGGACACCAATATGTCACCACAAGTTTGACGTGCGCCACAAATTCTGCGCCCACCAAGCATTGCAATTAATGTACCAGAGATTTATATTCAGTTTTTTTGTGAGGCGATTTTTATTAATAAATGACGTACTATCATTCACGTATTTTTATTCCAATTTTTCGTTACATGATACTTATTTATAGTGAGTTAGATTGGGTCATCGTTACGCATGAATCTGCTACGTATTTGCGTCAACATCTACACTGCATCAGTTTTGCAAGAAATAATTCTCGTGGAAATATTATGTAATTTTTGACGTGTTGTGATGTATTACATGCATATAAGCACTATTTGCATCATATGGGGATTGTGTGATCGCGTAATATCGTTATTGATAAGTGGTCGTGGCCGACTTTGCGCAACCTCCACCTCACGACTTTGATGCTTTCTTGCGAATTTCTAAAGAGCGATTAGACATAATAGAGTATGAATATCATTAACTTACCTGTGGCATGACGTCCATACAAAATTTCAATAATATCTGAGCATCCATTCGATTTTTCCAAAATTCGTGCGCAGGAAACCATTTTGCACTGATCGAGATTACCCTGTTTTGGTTGGTTTGGGTTAGGTTAGGTTAGGTTAGGTTAGGTTAGTGGGGCACCTGCGCAGAAGTTGTTGCGCAGTGCAGTGGTATGATGTGCGCATGTATTTGCACCTTGAGCTCGTTATGTTTAATTGTAAATTATTAAACTCTCAAGAATTCGATTCCGTCGCTTTAAAAAGTATATTATATTCTGGGCTTCACTTTACATACCTAATTTAATTTTTTCATAAATATATTTTTTTTGGACACATACTTTCAGTAATTGCAAATACACAAATCACTTATCACTTAAATATGATGTTGTTGAATATTTCATTGTGGAAGTATATATGTTGCCACACGTAGAATTTATTAAAATATTTATTTAATTTTATATTACACTACATGTAATTACTACAGTGACCCCAGCCATCGTTATAAAGATTAAAAGTTCTCAAATTACATAGATCCAGCTTCTGCAGATACGCGATATCTGTATATGATATACGTGTTACTAACTCGTAAGAACGTCTTTACTGAGCACACATGGCATGCAAATGTCCTTTCACTGAAATCGTATGTCTCAATGTGGCGAACCGCACTTATTCTTGCATGTTATGTTGGATTGGTGTATCACATGTTTCTATTCTCACACGTCACCGTGAAGACATCCTTGCACTGAGATTCACTGTAAGTAGCACCCGTTAATACGTTTTTGAAGGGTGGTAATTAATCTTGTTAATGTTCCCGAAGAACTCTATTTCTAAAGGACAAAATTACGTTGACACTGAACGACCGAAATCAAATAATTCCAACCGTAGTTTAATGGCGACTCTTCAATCGGGACCAGCCGACTGTTCCAATACAGAATCAGTAGTGACTGACTTCTGATTGGTCCTCGATGCCATTCGAAAGTATTGATTTCCTTCCATTGAGGTCATCACAGATGGCACGTCTTATCTTTGGTTCCGTAATTTTCCGATAGACTGCGTCTTTGTGTTTGTACGTCGTGTCCTCGAGTAAATGTGAGGCAATACTTTTGATATATTTTGTTGACATTGGACATAGGACACCAATATGTCACCACAAGTTTGACGTGCGCCACAAATTCTGCGCCCACCAAGCATTGCAATTAATGTACCAGAGATTTATATTCAGTTTTTTTTGAGGCGATTTATATTAATAAATGACGTACTATCATTCACGTATGTTTATTCCGATTCTTTTGTTACATGATACTTATTTATAGTGAGTTAGTTTGGGTCAACGTTACGCATGAATCTGCTACGTATTTGCGTCAACATCTACACTGCATGAGTTTTGCAAGAAATAATTCTCGTGAAAATATTATGTACTTTGACGTGTTATGATGTATTACATGCATATAAGCACTATTTGCATCATATGGGGATTGTGTGATCGCTTAATATCGTTATTGATAAGTGGTCGTGGCCGACTTTGTGCAACCTCCACCTCACGACTTTGATGCTTTCTTGCGAATTTCTAAAGAGCGATTAGACATAATAGAGTATGAATATCATTAACTTACCTGTGGCATGACGTCCATACAAAATTTCAATAATATCTGAGCATCCATTCGCTTTTTCCAAAATTCGTGCGCAGGGAACCATTTGCACTGATCGAGATTACCCTGTTTTGGTTGGTTTGGCTTAGGTTAGGTTAGGTTAGGTTAGGTTAGTGGGGCACCTGCGCAGAAGTTGTTGCGCAGTGCAGTGGTATGATGTGCGCATGTATGGGCACCTTGAGCTCGTTATGTTTAATTGTAAATTATTAAACTCTCAAGAATTCGATTCCGTCGCTTTAAAAAGTATATTATATTCTGGGCTTCACTTTACATACCTAATTTAATTTTTTCACAAGGATATTTTTTTTTGGATACATACTTTCAGTAATTGCAAGTACACAAATCACTTATCACTTAAATATGATGTTGTTGAATATTTCATTGTGGAAGTATATATGTTGCCACACGTAGAATTTATTAAAATATTTATTTAATTTTATATTACACTACATGTAATTACTACAGTGACCCCAGCCATCGTTATAAAGAATAAAAGTTCTCAAATTACATAGATCCAGCTTCTGCAGATACGCGATATCTGTATATGATATACGTGTTACTAACTCGTAAGAACGTCTTTACTGAGCACACATGGCATGCAAATGTCCTTTCACTGAAATCGTATGTCTCAATGTGGCGAACCGCACTTATTCTTGCATGTTATGTTGGATTGGTGTATCACATGTTTCTATTCTCACACGTCACCGTGAAGACATCCTTGCACTGAGATTCACTGTAAGTAGCACCCGTTAATACGTTTTTGAAGGGTGGTAATTAATCTTGTTAATGTTCCCGAAGAACTCTATTTCTAAAGGACAAAATTACGTTGACACTGAACGACCGAAATCAAATAATTCCAACCGTAGTTTAATGGCGACTCTTCAATCGGGACCAGCCGACTGTTCCAATACAGAATCAGTAGTGACTGACTTCTGATTGGTCCTCGATGCCATTCGAAAGTATTGATTTCCTTCCATTGAGGTCATCACAGATGGCACGTCTTATCTTTGGTTCCGTAGTTTTCCGATAGACTGCGTCTTTGTGTTTGTACGTCGTGTCCTCGAGTAAATGTGAGGCAATACTTTTGATATATTTTGTTGACATTGGACATAGGACACCAATATGTCACCACAAGTTTGACGTGCGCCACAAATTCTGCGCCCACCAAGCATTGCAATTAATGTACCAGAGATTTATATTCAGTTTTTTTGAGGCGATTTATATAAATAAATGACTTACTATCATTCACGTATGTTTATTCCGATTCTTTTGTTACATGATACTTATTTATAGTGAGTTAGTTTGGATCAACGTTACGCATGAATCTGCTACGTATTTGCGTCAACTTCTACACTGCATCAGTTTTGCAAGAAATAATTCTCGTGAAAATATTATGTACTTTGACGTGTTATGATGTATTACATGCATATAAGCACTATTTGCATCATATGGGGATTGTGTGATCGCGTAATATCGTTATTGATAAGTGGTCGTGGCCGACTTTGTGCAACCTCCACCTCACGACTTTGATGCTTTCTTGCGAATTTCTAAAGAGCGATTAGACATAATAGAGTATGAATATCATTAACTTACCTGTGGCATGACGTCCATACAAAATTTCAATAATATCTGAGCATCCATTCGCTTTTTCCAAAATTCGTGCGCAGGAAACCATTTGCACTGATCGAGATTACCCTGTTTTGGTTGGTTTGGCTTAGGTTAGGTTAGGTTAGGTTAGGTTAGTGGGGCACCTGCGCAGAAGTTGTTGCGCAGTGCAGTCGTATGACGTGCGCATGTATGGGCACCTTGAGCTCATTATGTTTAATTGTAAATTATTAAACTCTCAAGAATTCGATTCCGTCGCTTTAAAAAATATATTATATTCTGGGTTTTACTTTACATACCTAATTTAATTTTTTCACAAGGATATTTTTTTTTGGATACATACTTTCAGTAATTGCACGTACACAAATCACTTATCACTTAAATATGATGTTGTTGAATATTTCATTGTGGAAGTATATATGTTGTCATACGTAGAATTTATTAAAATATTTATTTAATTTATATTACACTACATTTAATTACTACAGTGACCCCAGTCATCGTTATAAAGAATAAATGTTCTCAAATTACTTAGGTCCAGCTTCTGCAGATACGCGATATCTGTATATGATATACGTGTTACTAACTCGTAAAAATGTCTTTACTGAGCACACATGGCATGCAAATGTCCTTTCACTGAAGTCGTATGTCTCAATGTGGCGAACCGCACTTATTCTTGCATGTTATGTTAGATTGGTTTATAACTTGTTTCTATTCTCACACGTCACCGTGAAGACATCCTTACACTGAGATTCACTGTAGGTAGCACCCGTTAATACGTGATTGAAGGGTGGTAATTAATCTTTTTAATGTTCCCGAAGAACTCTATTTCTAAAGCACAAAATTACGTTGACACTGAACGACCGAAATCAAATAATTCCAACCGTAGTTTAATGGCGACTCTTCAATCGGGACCAGCCGACTGTTCCAATACAGAATCAGTAGTGACTGACTTCTGATTGGTCCTCGATGCCATTCGAAAGTATTGATTTCCTTCCATTGAGGTCATCACAGATGGCACGTCTTATCTTTGGTTCCGTAATTTTCCGATAGACTGCGTCTTTGTGTTTGTACGTCGTGTCCTCGAGTAAATGTGAGGCAATACTTTCGATATATTTTGTTGACATTGGACATAGGACACCAATATGTCACCACGAGTTTGACGTGCGCCACAAATTCTGCGCCCAGCAAGCATTGCAATTAATGTACCAGAGATTTATATTCAGTTTTTTTGTGAGGCGATTTTTATTAATAAATGACGTACTATCATTCACGTATGTTTATTCCAATTTTTCGTTACATGATACTTATTTATAGTGAGTTAGATTGGATCATCGTTACGCATGAATCTGCTACGTATTTGCGTCAACATCTACACTGCATCAGTTTTGCAAGAAATAATTCTCGTGGAAATATTATGTAATTTTAGACGTGTTATGATGTATTACACGCATATAAGCACTATTTGAATCATATGGGGATTGTGTGAGCGCGTAATATCGTTATTGATAAGTGGTCGTGGCCGACTTTGCGCATCCTCCACCTCACGACTTTGATGCTTTCTTGCGAATTTCTAAAGAGCGATAAGACATAATAGAGTATGAATATCATTAACTTACCTGTGGCATGACGTCCACACAAAATTTCAATAATATCTGAGCATCCACTCGCTTTTTCCAAAATTCGTGCGCAGGAAACGATTTTGCACTGATCGAGATTACCCTGTTTTGGTTGGTTTGGGTTAGGTTAGGTTAGGTTAGGTTAGGTTAGGTTAGGTTAGTGGGGCACCTGCGCAGAAGTTGTTGCGCAGTGCAGTGGTATGATGTGCGCATATATGAGCACCTTGAGCTCGTTATGTTTAATTGTAAATTATTAAACTCTCAAGAATTCGATTCCGTCGCTTTAAAAAGTATATTATATTCTGGGCTTCACTTTACATACCTAATTTAATTTTTTCACAAGGATATTTTTTTTTGGATACATACTTTCAGTAATTGCAAGTACACAAATCACTTATCACTTAAATATGATGTTGTTGAATATTTCATTGTGGAAGTATATATGTTGTCACACGTAGAATTTATTAAAATATTTATTTAATTTTATATTACACTGCATGTAATTAATACAGTGACCCCAGTCATCGTTATGAAGAATAAATGTTCTCAAATTACATAGGTCCAGCTTCTGCAGATACGCGATATCTGTATATGATATACGTGTTACTAACTCGTAAAAACGTCTTTACTGAGCACACATGGCATGCAAATGTCCTTTCACTGAAGTCGTATGTCTCAATGTGGCGAACCGCACTTATTCTTGCATGTTATGTTAGATTGGTTTATAACTTGTTTCTGTTATCACACGTCACCGTGAAGACATCCTTACACTGAGATTCACTGTAGGTAGCACCCGTTAATACGTTATTGAAGGGTGGTAATTAATCTTGTTAATGTTCCCGAAGAACTCTATTTCTAAAGCACAAAATTACGTTGACACTGAACGACCGAAATCAAATAATTCCAACCGTAGTTTAATGGCGACTCTTCAATCGGGACCAGCCGACTGTTCCAATACAGAATCAGTAGTGACTGACTTCTGATTGGTCCTCGATGCCATTCGAAAGTATTGATTTCCTTCCATTGAGGTCATCACAGATGGCACGTCTTATCTTTGGTTCCGTAATTTTCCGATAGACTGCGTCTTTGTGTTTGTACGTCGTGTCCTCGAGTAAATGTGAGGCAATACTTTCGATATATTTTGTTGACATTGGACATAGGACACCAATATATCACCACAAGTTTGACGTGCGCCACAAATTCTGCGCCCACCAAGCATTGCAATTAATGTACCAGAGATTTATATTCAGTTTTTTTGTGAGGCGATTTTTATTAATAAATGACGTACTATCATTCACGTATGTTTATTCCAATTTTTCGTTACATGATGCTTATTTATAGTGAGTTAGATTGGGTCATCGTTACGCATGAATCTGCTACGTATTTGCGGCAACATCTACACTGCATCAGTTTTGCAAGAAATAATTCTCGTGGAAACATTATGTAATTTTTGACGTGTTATGATGTATTACATGCATATAAGCACTATTTGCATCATATGGGGATTGTGTGAGCGCGTAATATCGTTATTGATAAGTGGTCGTGGCCGACTTTGCGCATCCTCCACCTCACGACTTTGATGCTTTCTTGGGAATTTCTTAAGAGGGATAAGACATAATAGAGTATGAATATCATTAACTTACCTGTGGCATGACGTCCACACAAAATTTCAATAATATCTGAGCATCCACTCGCTTTTTCCAAAATTCGTGCGCAGGAAACGATTTTGCACTGATCGAGATTACCCTGTTTTGGTTGGTTTGGGTTAGGTTAGGTTAGGTTAGGTTAGGTTAGGTTAGGTTAGGTTAGGTTAGGTTAGGTTAGTTTAGTGGGCACCTGCGCAGAAGTTGTTGCGCAGTGCAGTCGTATGACGTGCGCATGTATGGGCACCTTGAGCTCATTATGTTTAATTGTAAATTATTAAACTCTCAAGAATTTGGTTTCGTCGCTTTAAAAAGTATATTATATTCTGGGCTTCACTTTACATATCTAATTTAATTTTTTCACAAGGATATTTTTTTTTGGATACATACTTTCAGTAATTGCAAGTACACAAATCACTTATCACTTAAATATGATGTTGTTGAATATTTCATTGTGGAAGTATATATGTTGTCACACGTAGAATTTATTAAAATATTTATTTAATTTTATATTACACTGCATGTAATTACTACAGTGACCCCAGTCATCGTTATAAAGAATAAATATTCTCAAATTACATAGGTCCAGCTTCTGCAGATACGCGATATCTGTATATGATATACGTGTTACTAACTCGTAAAAACGTCTTTACTGAGCACACATGGCATGCAAATGTCCTTTCACTGAAGTCGTATGTCTCAATGTGGCGAAGCGCACTTATTCTTGCATGTTATGTTAGATTGGTTTATAACTTGTTTCTGTTCTCACACGTCACCGTGAAGACATCCTTACACTGAGATTCACTGTAGGTAGCACCCGTTAATACGTGATTGAAGGGTGGTAATTAATCTTGTTAATGTTCCCGAAGAACTGTATTTCTAAAGCCCAAAATTACGTTGACACTGAACGACCGAAATCAAATAATTCCAACCGTTGTTTAATGGCGACTCTTCAATCGGGACCAGCCGACTGTTCCAATACAGAATCAGTAGTGACTGACTTGTGATTGGTCCTCGATGCCAATCGAAAGTATTGATATCCTTCCATTGAGGTCATCACAGATGGCACGTCTTATCTTTGGTTCCGTAATTTTCCGATAGACTGCGTCTTTGTGTTTGTACGTCGTGTCCTCGAGTAAATGTGAGGCAATACTTTCGATATATTTTGTTGACATTGGACATAGGACACCAATATGTCACCACAAGTTTGACGTGCTCCACAAATACTGCGCCCACCAAGCATTGAAATTAATGTACCAGAGATTTATATTCAGTTTTTTTGTGAGGCGATTTTTATTAATAAATGACGTACTATCATTCACGTATGTTTATTCCAATTTTTCGTTCCATGTTACTTATTTATAGTGAGTTAGATTGGGTCATCGTTACGCATGAATCTGCTACGTATTTGCGTCAACATCTACACTGCATCAGTTTTGCAAGAAATAATTCTCGTGGAAACATTATGTAATTTTTGACGTGTTATGATGTATTACATGCATATAAGCACTACTTGCATCATATGGGGATTGTGTGAGCGCGTAATATCGTTATTGATAAGTGGTCGTGGCCGACTTTGCGCAACCTCCACCTCACGACTTTGATGCTTTCTTGCGAATGTCTAAAGAGCGATTAGACATAATAGAGTATGAATATCATTAACTTACCTGTGGCATGACGTCCATACAAAATTTCAATAATATCTGAGCATCCATTCGCTTTTTCGAAAATTCGTGCGCAGGAAACCTTTTTGCACTGATCGAGATTACCCTGTTTTGGTTGGTTTGGGTTAGGATAGGTTAGGTTAGGTTAGGTTAGTGGGGCACCTGCGCAGAAGTTGTTGCGCAGTGCAGTCTTATGACGTGCGCATGTATGGGCACCTTGAGCTCATTATGTTTAATTGTAAATTATTAAACTCTCAAGAATTCAATTCCGTCGCTTTAAAAAGTATAATATATTCTGGGCTTCACTTTACATACCTAATTTAATTTTTTCATAAATATATTTTTTTTGGACACATACTTTCAGTAATTGCAAGTACACAAATCACTTATCACTTAAATATGATGTTGTTGAATATTTCATTGTGGAAGTATATATGTTGCCACACGTAGAATTTATTAAAATATTTATTTAATTTTATATTACACTACATGTAATTACTACAGTGACCCCAGCCATCGTTATAAAGAATAAATGTTCTCAAATTACATAGGTCCAGCTTCTGCAGATACGCGATATCTGTATATGATATACGTGTTACCAACTCGTAAGAACGTCTTTACTGAGCACACATGGCATGCAAATGTCCTTTCACTGAAGTCGTATGTCTCAATGTGGCGAACCGCACTTATTCTTGCATGTTATGTTAGATTGGTTTATAACTTGTTTCTATTCTCACACGTCACCGTGAAGACATCCTTACACTGAGATTCACTGTAGGTAGCACACGTTAATACGTGATTGAAGGGTGGTAATTAATCTTGTTAATGTTCCCGAAGAACTCTATTTCTAAAGCCCAAAATTACGTTGACACTGAACGACCGAAATCAAATAATTCCAACCGTTGTTTAATGGCGACTCTTCAATCGGGACCAGCCGACTGTTCCAATACAGAATCAGTAGTGACTGACTTGTGATTGGTCCTCGATGCCAATCGAAAGTATTGATTTCCTTCCATTGAGGTCATCACAGATGGCACGTCTTATCTTTGGTTCCGTAATTTTCCGATAGACTGCGTCTTTGTGTTTGTACGTCGTGTCCTCGAGTAACTGTGAGGCAATACTTTCGATATATTTTGTTGACATTGGACATAGGACACCAATATGTCACCACAAGTTTGACGTGCTCCACAAATACTGCGCCCACCAAGCATTGCAATTAATGTACCAGAGATTTATATTCAGTTTTTTTGTGAGGCGATTTTTATTAATAAATGACGTACTATCATTCACGTATGTTTATTCCAATTTTTCGTTCCATGATACTTATTTATAGTGAGTTAGATTGGGTCATCGTTACGCATGAATCTGCTACGTATTTGCGTCAACATCTACACTGCATCAGTTTTGCAAGAAATAATTCTCGTGGAAATATTATGTAATTTTTGACGTGTTATGATGTATTACATGCATATAAGCACTACTTGCATCATATGGGGATTGTGTGAGCGCGTAATATCGTTATTGATAAGTGGTCGTGGCCAACTTTGCGCAACCTCCACCTCACGACTTTGATGCTTTCTTGCGAATTTCTAAAGAGCGATTAGACATAAGAGAGTATGAATATCATTAACTTACCTGTGACATGACGTCCACACAAAATTTCAATAATATCTGAGCATCCACTCGCTTTTTCCAAAATTCGTGCGCAGGAAACGATTTTGCACTGATCGAGATTACCCTGTTTTGGTTGGTTTGGGTTAGGTTAGGTTAGCTTAGGTTAGGTTAGTGGGGCACCTGCGCAGAAGTTGTTGCGCAGTGCAGTCGTATGACGTGCGCATGTATGGGCACCTTGAGCTCATTATGTTTAATTGTAAATTATTAAACTCTCAAGAATTCGATTCCGTCGCTTTAAAAAGTATATTATATTCTGGGCTTCACTTTACATACCTAATTTAATTTTTTCACAAGGATATTTTTTTTTGGATACATACTTTCAGTAATTGCAAGTACACAAATCACTTATCACTTAAATATGATGTTGTTGAATATTTCATTGTGGAAGTATATATGTTGTCACACGTAGAATTTATTAAAATGTTTTTTTAATTTTATATTACACTACATGTAATTACTACAGTGACCCCAGTCATCGTTATAAAGAATAAATGTTCTCAAATTACATAGGTCCAGCTTCTGCAGATACGCGATATCTGTATATGATATACGTGTTACTAACTCGTAAAAACGTCTTTACTGAGCACACATGGCATGCAAATGTCCTTTCACTGAAGTCGTATGTCTCAATGTGGCGAACCGCACTTATTCTTGCATGTTATGTTAGATTGGTTTATAACTTGTTTCTGTTCTCACACGTCACCGTGAAGACATCCTTACACTGAGATTCACTGTAGGTAGCACCCGTTAATACGTGATTGAAGGGTGGTAATTAATCTTGTTTTGTTCCCGAAGAACTCTATTTCTATAGCACAAAATTACGTTGACACTGAACGACCGAAATCAAATAATTCCAACCGTAGTTTAATGGCGACTCTTCAATCGGGACCAGCCGACTGTTCCAATACAGAATCAGTAGTGACTGACTTCTGATTGGTCCTCGATGCCATTCGAAAGTATTGATTTCCTTCCATTGAGGTCATCACAGATGGCACGTCTTATCTTTGGTTCCGTAATTTTCCGATAGACTGCGTCTTTGTGTTTTTACGTCGTGTCTTCGAGTAAATGTGAGGCAATACTTTCGATATATTTTGTTGACATTGGACATAGGACACCAATATGTCACCACAAGTTTGACGTGCGCCACAAATTCTGCGCCCACCAAGCATTGCACTTAATGTACCAGAGATTTATATTCAGTTTTTTTGTGAGGCGATTTTTATTAATAAATGACGTACTATCATTCACGTATTTTTATTCCAATTTTTCGTTACATGATACTTATTTATAGTGTGTTAGATTGGGTCATCGTTACGCATGAATCTGCTACGTATTTGCGTCAACATCTACACTGCATCAGTTTTGCAAGAAATAATTCTCGTGGAAATATTATGTAATTTTTGACGTGTTATGATGTATTACATGCATATAAGCACTATTTGCATCATATGGGGATTGTGTGAGCGCGTAATATCGTTATTGATAAGTGGTCGTGGCCGACTTTGCGCAACCTCCACCTCACGACTTTGATGCTTTCTTGCGAATTTGTAAAGAGCGATTAGACATAATAGAGTATGAATATCATTAACTTACCTGTGGCATGACGTCCATACAAAATTTCAATAATATCTGAGCATCCATTCGCTTTTTCCAAAATTCGTGCGCAGGAAACCATTTTGCACTGATCGAGATTACCCTGTTTTGGTTGGTTTGGGTTAGGTTAGGTTAGGTTAGGTTAGGTTAGTGGGGCACCTGCGCAGAAGTTGTTGCGCAGTGCAGTCGTATGACGTGCGCATGTATGGGCACCTTGAGCTCGTTATGTTTAATTATAAATTATTAACCTCTCAAGAATTCGATTCCGTCGCTTTAAAAATATATTATATTCTGGGCTTCACTTTACATACCTAATTTAATTTTTTCATAAATATATTTTTTTTGGACACATACTTTCAGTAATTGCAAGTACACAAATCACTTATCACTTAAATATGATGTTGAATATTTCATTGTGGAAGTATATATGTTGCCACACGTAGAATTTATTAAAATATTTATTTAATTTTATATTACACTACATGTAATTACTACAGTGACCCCAGTCATCGTTATAAAGAATAAATGTTCTCAAATTACATAGGTCCAGCTTCTGCAGATACGCGATATCTGTATATGATATACGTGTTACTAACTCGCAAAAACGTCTTTACTGAGCACACATGGCATGCAAATGTCCTTTCACTGAAGTCGTATGTCTCAATGTGGCGAAGCGCACTTATTCTTGCGTGTTATGTTAGATTGGTTTATAACTTGTTTCTATTCTCACACGTCACCGTGAAGACATCCTTACACTGAGATTCACTATAGGTAGCACCCGTTAATACGTGATTGAAGGGTGGTAATTAATCTTGTTAATGTTCCCGAAGAACTCTATTTCTAAAGCACAAAATTACGTTGACACTGAACGACCGAAATCAAATAATTCCAACCGTAGTTTAATGGCGACTCTTCAATCGGGACCAGCCGACTGTTCCAATACAGAATCAGTAGTGACTGACTTCTGATTGGTCCTCGATGCCATTCGAAAGTATTGATTTCCTTCCATTGAGGTCATCATAGATGGCACGTCTTATCTTTGGTTCCGTAATTTTCCGATAGACTGCGTCTTTGTGTTTTTACGTCGTGTGCTCGAGTAAATGTGAGGCAATACTTTCGATATATTTTGTTGACATTGGACATAGGACACCAATATGTCACCACAAGTTTGACGTGCGCCACAAATTCTGCGCCCACCAAGCATTGCAATTAATGTACCAGAGATTTATATTCAGTTTTTTTGTGAGGCGATTTTTATTAATAAATGACGTACTATCATTCACGTATGTTTATTCCAATTTTTCGTTACATGATACTTATTTATAGTGAGTTAGATTGGGTCATCGTTACGCATGAATCTGCTACGTATTTGCGTCAACATCTACACTGCATCAGTTTTGCAAGAAATAATTCTCGTGGAAATATTATGTAATTTTAGACGTGTTATGATGTATAACACGCATATAAACACTATTTGTATCATATGGGGATTGTGTGAGCGCGTAATATCGTTATTGATAAGTGGTCGTGGCCGACTTTGCGCAACCTCCACCTCACGACTTTGATGCTTTCTTGCGAATTTCTAAAGAGCGATTAGACATAATAGAGTATGAATATCATTAACTTACCTGTGGCATGACGTCCATACAAAATTTCAATAATATCTGAGCATCCATTCGCTTTTTCCAAAATTCGTGCGCAGGAAACCATTTTGCACTGATCGAGATTACCCTGTTTTGGTTGGTTTGGGTTAGGTTAGGTTAGGTTAGGTTAGGTTAGTGGGGCACCTGCGCAGAAGTTGTTGCGCAGTGCAGTCGTATGACGTGCGCATGTATGGGCACCTTGAGCTCGTTATGTTTAATTATAAATTATTAAACTCTCAAGAATTCGATTCCGTCGCTTTGAAAATATATTATATTCTGGGCTTCACTTTACATACCTAATTTAATTTTTTTATAAATATATTTTTTTTGGACACATACTTTCAGTAATTGCAAGTACACAAATCACTTATCACTTAAATATGATGTTGTTGAATATTTCATTGTGGAAGTATATATGTTGCCACACGTAGAATTTATTAAAATATTTATTTAATTTTATATTACACTACATGTAATTACTAGTGTCCCCAGTCATCGTTATAAAGAATAAATGTTCTCAAATTACATAGGTCCAGCTTCTGCAGATACGCGATATCTGTATATGATATACGTGTTACTAACTCGCAAAAACGTCTTTACTGAGCACACATGGCATGCAAATGTCCTTTCACTGAAGTCGTATGTCTCAATGTGGCGAAGCGCACTTATTCTTGCGTGTTATGTTAGATTGGTTTATAACTTGTTTCTATTCTCACACGTCACCGTGAAGACATCCTTACACTGAGATTCACTATAGGTAGCACCCGTTAATACGTGATTGAAGGGTGGTAATTAATCTTGTTAATGTTCCCGAAGAACTCTATTTCTAAAGCACAAAATTACGTTGACACTGAACGACCGAAATTAAATAATTCCAACCGTAGTTTAATGGCGACTCTTCAATCGGGACCAGCCGACTGTTCCAATACAGAATCAGTAGTGACTGACTTCTGATTGGTCCTCGATGCCATTCGAAAGTATTGATTTCCTTCCATTGAGGTCATCATAGATGGCACGTCTTATCTTTGGTTCCGTAATTTTCCGATAGACTGCGTCTTTGTGTTTTTACGTCGTGTCCTCGAGTAAATGTGAGGCAATACTTTCGATATATTTTGTTGACATTGGACATAGGACACCAATATGTCACCACAAGTTTGACGTGCGCCACAAATTCTGCGCCCTCCAAGCATTGCAATTAATGTACCAGAGATTTATATTCAGTTTTTTTGTGAGGCGATTTTTATTAATAAATGACGTACTATCATTCACGTATGTTTATTCCAATTTTTCGTTACATGATACTTATTTATAGTGAGTTAGATTGGGTCATCGTTACGCATGAATCTGCTACGTATTTGCGTCAACATCTACACTGCATCAGTTTTGCAAGAAATAATTCTCGTGGAAATATTATGTAATTTTAGACGTGTGTATTACACGAATATAAGCACTATTTGTATCATATGGGGATTGTGTGAGGGCGTAATATCGTTTTTGATAAGTGGTCGTGGCCGACTTTGCGCAACCTCCACCTCACGACTTTGATGCCTTCTTGCGAATTTCTAAAGAGCGATAAGACATAATAGAGTATGAATGTTATTAACTTACCTGTGGCATGACGTCCATACAAACTTTCAATTAAATCTGAGCATCCATTCGCTTTTTCCAAAATTCGTGCGCAGGAAACCATTTTGCACTGATCGAGATTACCCTGTTTTGGTTGGTTTGGGTTAGGTTAAGTTAGGTTAGGTTAGGTTAGGTTAGTGGGGCACCTGCGCAGAAGTTGTTGCGCAGTGCAGTCGTATGACGTGCGCATGTATGGGCACCTTGAGCTCGTTATGTTTAATTGTAAATTATTAAACACTCAAGAATTCGATTCCGTCGCTTTAAAAAGTATATTATATTCTGGGCTTCACTTTCGTACCTAATTTAATTTTTCACAAAGATATTTTTTTTGGACACATACTTTCAGTAATTGCAAGTACACAAATCACTTATCACTTAAATATGATGTTGTTGAATATTTCATTGTGGAAGTATATATGTTGTCACACGTAGAATTTATTAAAATATTTATTAATTTTATATTACACTACATGTAATTACTACAGTGACCCCAGTCATCCTTATAAAGAATAAAAGTTCTCTAATTACATAGGTCCAGCTTCTGCAGATACGCGATATCTGTATATGATATACGTGTCACTAACTCGTAAGAACGTCTTTACCGAGCACACATGGCATGCAAATGTCCTTTCACTGAAGTCGTATGTCTCAATGTGGAGAACCGCACTTATTCTTGCATGTTATGTTAGATTGATGTATCACTTGTTTCTATTCTCACACGTCACCGTGAAGACATCCTTACACTGAGATTCACTGTAGGTAGCACCCGTTAATACGTGATTGAAGGGTGGTAATTAATCTTGTTAATGTTCCCGAAGAACTCTATTTCTAAAGCACAAAATTACGTTGACACTGAACGACCGAAATCAAATAATTCCAACCGTAGTTTAATGGCGACTCTTCAATCGGGACCAGCCGACTGTTCCAATACAGAATCAGTAGTGACTGACTTCTGATTGGTCCTCGATGCCATTCGAAAGTATTGATTTCCTTCCATTGAGGTCATCACAGATGGCACGTCTTATCTTTGGTTCCGTAATTTTCCGATAGACTGCGTCTTTGTGTTTGTACGTCGTGTCCTCGAGTAAATGTGAGGCAATACTTTCGATATATTTTGTTGACATTGGACATAGGACACCAATATGTCACCACGAGTTTGACGTGCGCCACAAATTCTGCGCCCACCAAGCATTGCAATTAATGTACCAGAGATTTATATTCAGTTTTTTTGTGAGGCGATTTTTATTAATAAATGACGTACTATCATTCACGTATGTTTATTCCAATTTTTCGTTACATGATACTTATTTATAGTGAGTTAGATTGGATCATCGTTACGCATGAATCTGCTACGTATTTGCGTCAACATCCACACTGCATCAGTTTTGCAAGAAATAATTCTCGTGGAAATATTATGTAATTTTAGACGTGTTATGTTGTATTACTCGCATATAAGCACTATTTGTATCATATGGGGATTGTGTGAGCGCGTAGTATCGTTATTGATAAGTGGTCGTGGCCGACTTTGCGCAACCTCCACCTCACGACTTTGATGCTTTCTTGCGAATTTCTAAAGAGCGATTAGACATTATAGAGTATGAATATCATTAACTTACCTGTGGCATGACGTCCATACAAAATTTCAATAATATCTGAGCATCCATTCGCTTTTTCCAAAATTCGTGCGCAGGAAACCATTTTGCACTGATCGAGATTACCCTGTTTTGGTTGGTTTGGGTTAGGTTAGGTTAGGTTAGGTTAGGTTAGTGGGGCACCTGCGCAGACGTTGTTGCGCAGTGCAGTCGTATGACGTGCGCATGTATGGGCACCTTGAGCTCGTTATGTTTAATTGTAAATTATTAAACTCTCAAGAATTCGATTCCGTCGCATTAAAAAGTATATTATATTCTGGGCTTCACTTTACATACCTAATTTAATTTTTTCATAAATATATTTTTTTGGACACATAGTTTCAGTAATTGCAAGCACACAAATCACTTATCACTTAAAAATGATGTTGTTGAATATTTCATTGTGGAAGTATATATGTTGCCACACGTAGAATTTATTAAAATATTTATTTAATTTTATATTACACTACATGTAATTACTACAGTGACCCCAGCCATCGTTATAAAGAATAAATGTTCTCAAATTGCATAGGTCCAGCTTCTGCAGATACGCGATATCTGTATATGATATACGTGTTACTAACTCGTAAGAACGTCTTTACTGAGCACACATGGCATGCAAATGTCCTTTCACTGAAGTCGTATGTCTCAATGTGGCGAACCGCACTTATTCTTGCACGTTATGTTGGATTGGTGTATCACATGTTTCTATTCTCACACGTCACCGTGAAGACATCCTTGCACTGAGATTCACTGTAAGTAGCACCCGTTAATACGTTTTTGAAGGGTGGTAATTAATCTTGTTAATGCTCCCGAAGAACTCTATTTCTAAAGCAAAAAATTACGTTGACACTGAACGACCGAAATCAAATAATTCCAACCGTAGTTTAATGGCGACTCTTCAATCGGGACCAGCCGACTGTTCCGATACAGAATCAGTAGTGACTGACTTCTGATTGGTCATCGATGCCATTTGAAAGTATTGATTTCCTTCCATTGTGGTCATCACAGATGGCACGTCTTATCTTTGGTTCCGTAATTTTCCGATAGACTGCGTCTTTGTGTTTGTACGTCGTGTCCTCGAGTAAATGTGAGGCAATACTTTCGATATATTTTGTTGACATTGGACATAGGACACCAATATGTCACCACGAGTTTGACGTGCGCCACAAATTCTGCGCCCACCAAGCATTGCAATTAATGTACCAGAGATTTATATTCAGTTTTTTTGTGAGGCGATTTTTATTAATAAATGTCGTACTATCATTCACGTATGTTTATTCCAATTTTTCGTTACATGATACTTATTTATAGTGAGTTAGATTGGGTCATCGTTACGCATGAATCTGCTACGTATTTGCGTCAACATCTACACTGCATCAGTTTTGCAAGAAATAATTCTCGTGGAAATATTATGTAATTTTAGACGTGTTATGATGTATTACACGCATATAAGCACTATTTGCATCATATGGGGATTGTGTGAGCGCGTAATATCGTTATTGATAAGTGGTCGTGGCCGACTTTGCGCATCCTCCACCTCACGACTTTGATGCTTTCTTGCGAATTTCTAAAGAGCGATAAGACATAATAGAGTATGAATATCATTAACGTACCTGTGGCATGACGTCCACACAAAATTTCAATAATATCTGAGCATCCACTCGCTTTTTCCAAAATTCGTGCGCAGGAAACGATTTTGCACTGATCGAGATTACCCTGTTTTGGTTGGTTTGGGTTAGGTTAGGTTAGGTTAGGTTAGGTTAGGTTAGGTTAGGTTAGTGGGGCACCTGCGCAGAAGTTGTTGCGCAGTGCAGTCGTATGACGTGCGCATGTATGGGCACCTTGAGCTCATTATGTTTAATTGTAAATTATTAAACTCTCAAGAATTCGATTCCGTCGCTTTAAAAAGTATATTATATTCTGGGCTTCACTTTACATACCTAATTTAATTTTTTCACAAGGATATTTTTTTTTGGATACATACTTTCAGTAATTGCAAGTACACAAATCACTTATCACTTAAATATGATGTTGAATATTTCATTGTGGAAGTATATATATTGCCACACGTAGAATTTATTAAAATATTTATTTAATTTTATATTACACTACATGTAATTACTACAGTGACCCCAGTCATCGTTATAAAGAATAAATGTTCTCAAATTACATAGGTCTAGCTTCTGCAGATACGCGATATCTGTATATGATATACGTGTTACTAACTCGTAAAAACGTCTTTACTGAGCACACATGGCATGCAAATGTCCTTTCACTGAAGTCGTATGTCTCAATGTGGCGAACCGCACTTATTCTTGCATGTTATGTTAGATTGGTTTATAACTTGTTTCTATTCTCACACGTCACCGTGAAGACATCCTTACACTGAGATTCACTGTAGGTAGCACCCGTTAATACGTGATTGAAGGGTGGTAATTAATTTTGTTAATGTTCCCGAAGAACTCTATTTCTAAAGCACAAAATTACGTTGACACTGAACGACCGAAATCAAATAATTCCAACCGTAGTTTAATGGCGACTCTTCAATCGGGACCAGCCGACTGTTCCAATACAGAATCAGTAGTGACTGACTTCTGATTGGTCCTCGATGCCATTCGAAAGTATTGATTTCCTTCCATTGAGGTCATCACAGATGGCACGTCTTATCTTTGGTTCCGTAATTTTCCGATAGACTGCGTCTTTGTGTTTGTACGTCGTGTCCTCGAGTAAATGTGAGGCAATACTTTCGATATATTTTGTTGACATTGGACATAGGACCCCAATATGTCACCACAAGTTTGACGTGCGCCACAAATTCTGCGCCCACCAAGCATTGCAATTAATGTACCAGAGATTTATATTCAGTTTTTTTGTGAGGCGATTTTTATTAATAAATGACGTACTATCATTCACGTATTTTTTCCAATTTTTCGTTACATGATACTTATTTATAGTGAGTTAGATTGGGTCATCGTTACGCATGAATCTGCTACGTATTTGCGTCAACATCTACACTGCATCAGTTTTGGAAGAAATAATTCTCGTGGAAATATTATGTAATTTTTGACGTGTTATGATGTATTACATGCATATAAGCACTATTTGCATTATTTCGGGATTGTGTGAGCGCGTAATATCGTTATTGATAAGTGGTCGTGTCCGACTTTGCGCAACCTCCACCTCACGATTTTGATGCTTTCTTGCGAATTTCTAAAGAGCGATTAGACATAATAGAGTATGAATATCATTAACTTACCTGTGGCATGACGTCCATACAAAATTTCAATAATATCTGAGCATCCATTCGCTTTTTCCAAAATTCGTGCGCAGGAAACCATTTTGCACTGATCGAGATTACCCTGTTTTGGTTGGTTTGGGTTAGGTTAGGTTAGGTTAGGTTAGGTTAGGTTAGGTTAGTGGGGCACCTGCGCAGAAGTTGTTGCGCAGTGCAATCGTATGACGTTGGCATGTATGGGCACCTTGAGCTCGTTATGTTTAATTGTAAATTATTAAACTCTCAAGAATTCGATTCCGTCGCTTTAAAAAGTATATTATTTTCTGGGCTTCACTTTACATACCTAACTTAATTTTTTCATAAATATATTTTTTTGGACACATACTTTCATTAATTGCAAGTACACAAATCACTTATCACTTAAATATGATGTTGTTGAATATTTCATTGTGGAAGTATATATGTTGCCACACGTAGAATTTATTAAAATATTTATTTAATTTTATATTAGACTACATGTAATTACTACAGTGACCCCAGTCATCGTTATAAAGAATAAATGTTCTCAAATTACATAGGTCCAGCTTCTGCAGATACGCGATATCTGTATATGATATACGTGTTGCTAACTCGTAAGAACGTCTTTACTGAGCACACATGGCATGCAAATGTCCTTTCACTGAAGTCGTATGTCTCAATGTGGCGAACCGCACTTATTCTTGCATGTTATGTTGGATTGGTGCATCACTTGTTTCTATTCTCACACGTCACCGTGAAGACATCCTTGCACTGAGATTCACTGTAAGTAGCACCCGTTAATACGTGATTGAAGGGTGGTAATTAATCTTGTTAATGTTCCCGAAGAACTCTATTTCTAAAGCACAAAATTACGTTGAAACTGAACGACCGAAATCAAATAATTCCAACCGTAGTTTAATGGCGACTCTTCAATCGGGACCAGCCGACTGTTCCAATACAGAATCAGTAGTGACTGACTTCTGATTGGTCCTCGATGCCATTCGAAAGTATTGATTTCCTTCCATTGAGGTCATCACAGATGGCACGTCTTATCTTTGGTTCCGTAATTTTCCGATATACTGCGTCTTTGTGTTTGTACGTCGTGTCATCGAGTAAATGTGAGGCAATACTTTCGATATATTTTGTTGACATTGGACATAGGACACCAATATGTCACCACAAGTTTGACGTGCGCCACAAATTCTGCGCCCACCAAGCATTGCAATTAATGTACCAGAGATTTATATTCAGTTTTTTTGTGAGGCGATTTTTATTAATAAATGTCGTACTATCATTCACGTATGTTTATTCCAATTATTCGTTACATGATACTTATTTATAGTGAGTTACATTGGGTCATCGTTACGCATGAATCTGCTAGGTATTTGCGTCAACATCTACACTGCATCAGTTTTTCAAGAAATAATTCTCGTGGAAATATTATGTAATTTTAGACGTGTTATGATGTATTACACGCATATAAGCACTATTTGCTTCATATGGGGATTGTGTGAGCGCGTAATATCGTTATTGATAAGTGGTCGTGGCCGACTTTGCGCATCCTCCACCTCACGACTTTGATGCTTTCTTGCGAATTTCTAAAGAGCGATAAGACATAATAGAGTATGAATATCATTAACGTACCTGTGGCATGACGTCCACACAAAATTTCAATAATATCTGAGCATCCACTCGCTTTTTCCAAAATTCGTGCGCAGGAAACGATTTTGCACTGATCGAGATTACCCTGTTTTGGTTGGTTTGGGTTAGGTTAGGTTAGGTTAGGTTAGGTTAGTGGGGCACCTGCGCAGAAGTTGTTGCGCAGTGCAGTCGTATGACGTGCGCATGTATGGGCACCTTGAGCTCATTATGTTTAATTGTAAATTATTAAACTCTCAAGAATTCGATTCCGTCGCTTTAAAAAGTATATTATATTCTGGGCTTCACTTTACATACCTAATTTAATTTTTTCACAAGGATATTTTTTTTTGGATACATACTTTCAGTAATTGCAAGTACACAAATCACTTATCACTTAAATATGATGTTGAATATTTCATTGTGGAAGTATATATATTGCCACACGTAGAATTTATTAAAATATTTATTTAATTTTATATTACACTACATGTAATTACTACAGTGACCCCAGTCATCGTTATAAAGAATAAATGTTCTCAAATTACATAGGTCTAGCTTCTGCAGATACGCGATATCTGTATATGATATACGTGTTACTAACTCGTAAAAACGTCTTTACTGAGCACACATGGCATGCAAATGTCCTTTCACTGAAGTCGTATGTCTCAATGTGGCGAAGCGCACTTATTCTTGCATGTTATGTTAGATTGGTTTATAACTTGTTTCTATTCTCACACGTCACCGTGAAGACATCCTTACACTGAGATTCACTGTAGGTAGCACCCGTTAATACGTGATTGAAGGGTGGTAATTAATTTTGTTAATGTTCCCGAAGAACTCTATTTCTAAAGCACAAAATTACGTTGACACTGAACGACCGAAATCAAATAATTCCAACCGTAGTTTAATGGCGACTCTTCAATCGGGACCAGCCGACTGTTCCAATACAGAATCAGTAGTGACTGACTTCTGATTGGTCCTCGATGCCATTCGAAAGTATTGATTTCCTTCCATTGAGGTCATCACAGATGGCACGTCTTATCTTTGGTTCCGTAATTTTCCGATAGACTGCGTCTTTGTGTTTGTACGTCGTGTCCTCGAGTAAATGTGAGGCAATACTTTCGATATATTTTGTTGACATTGGACATAGGACACCAATATGTCACCACAAGTTTGACGTGCGCCACAAATTCTGCGCCCACCAAGCATTGCAATTAATGTACCAGAGATTTATATTCAGTTTTTTTGTGAGGCGATTTTTATTAATAAATGACGTACTATCATTCACGTATTTTTTCCAATTTTTCGTTACATGATACTTATTTATAGTGAGTTAGATTGGGTCATCGTTACGCATGAATCTGCTACGTATTTGCGTCAACATCTACACTGCATCAGTTTTGGAAGAAATAATTCTCGTGGAAATATTATGTAATTTTTGACGTGTTATGATGTATTACATGCATATAAGCACTATTTGCATTATTTCGGGATTGTGTGAGCGCGTAATATCGTTATTGATAAGTGGTCGTGTCCGACTTTGCGCAACCTCCACCTCACGACTTTGATGCTTTCTTGCGAATTTCTAAAGAGCGATTAGACATAATAGAGTATGAATATCATTAACTTACCTGTGGCATGACGTCCATACAAAATTTCAATAATATCTGAGCATCCATTCGCTTTTTCCAAAATTCGTGCGCAGGAAACCATTTTGCACTGATCGAGATTACCCTGTTTTGGTTGGTTTGGGTTAGGTTAGGTTAGGTTAGGTTAGGTTAGGTTAGGTTAGTGGGGCACCTGCGCAGAAGTTGTTGCGCAGTGCAATCGTATGACGTTGGCATGTATGGGCACCTTGAGCTCGTTATGTTTAATTGTAAATTATTAAACTCTCAAGAATTCGATTCCGTCGCTTTAAAAAGTATATTATTTTCTGGGCTTCACTTTACATACCTAACTTAATTTTTTCATAAATATATTTTTTTGGACACATACTTTCATTAATTGCAAGTACACAAATCACTTATCACTTAAATATGATGTTGTTGAATATTTCATTGTGGAAGTATATATGTTGCCACACGTAGAATTTATTAAAATATTTATTTAATTTTATATTAGACTACATGTAATTACTACAGTGACCCCAGTCATCGTTATAAAGAATAAATGTTCTCAAATTACATAGGTCCAGCTTCTGCAGATACGCGATATCTGTATATGATATACGTGTTGCTAACTCGTAAGAACGTCTTTACTGAGCACACATGGCATGCAAATGTCCTTTCACTGAAGTCGTATGTCTCAATGTGGCGAACCGCACTTATTCTTGCATGTTATGTTGGATTGGTGCATCACTTGTTTCTATTCTCACACGTCACCGTGAAGACATCCTTGCACTGAGATTCACTGTAAGTAGCACCCGTTAATACGTGATTGAAGGGTGGTAATTAATCTTGTTAATGTTCC
Organism: Zootermopsis nevadensis; assembly: GCF_977971745.1. Classification (NCBI taxonomy): domain Eukaryota; kingdom Metazoa; phylum Arthropoda; class Insecta; order Blattodea; family Termopsidae; genus Zootermopsis; species Zootermopsis nevadensis. The sequence goes on along the minus strand of NW_028259153.1, from coordinate 2,665,603 downwards.
CGAAGAACTCTATTTCTAAAGCACAAAATTACGTTGAAACTGAACGACCGAAATCAAATAATTCCAACCGTAGTTTAATGGCGACTCTTCAATCGGGACCAGCCGACTGTTCCAATACAGAATCAGTAGTGACTGACTTCTGATTGGTCCTCGATGCCATTCGAAAGTATTGATTTCCTTCCATTGAGGTCATCACAGATGGCACGTCTTATCTTTGGTTCCGTAATTTTCCGATATACTGCGTCTTTGTGTTTGTACGTCGTGTCATCGAGTAAATGTGAGGCAATACTTTCGATATATTTTGTTGACATTGGACATAGGACACCAATATGTCACCACAAGTTTGACGTGCGCCACAAATTCTGCGCCCACCAAGCATTGCAATTAATGTACCAGAGATTTATATTCAGTTATTTTGTGAGGCGATTTTTATTAATAAATGTCGTACTATCATTCACGTATGTTTATTCCAATTACTCGTTACATGATACTTATTTATAGTGAGTTACATTGGGTCATCGTTACGCATGAATCTGCTAGGTATTTGCGTCAACATCTACACTGCATCAGTTTTGCAAGAAATAATTCTCGTGGAAATATTATGTAATTTTAGACGTGTTATGATTTATTACACGCATATAAGCACTATTTGCATCGTATGGGGATTGTGTGAGCGCGTAATATCGTTATTGATAAGTGGTCGTGGCCGACTTTGCGCATCCTCCACCTCACGACTTTGATGCTTTCTTGCGAATTTCTAAAGAGCGATAAGACATAATAGAGTATGAATATCATTAACTTACCTGTGGCATGACGTCCACACAAAATTTCAATAATATCTGAGCATCCACTCGCTTTTTCCAAAATTCGTGCGCAGGAAACGATTTTGCACTGATCGAGATTACCCTGTTTTGGTTGGTTTGGGTTAGGTTAGGTTAGGTTAGGTTAGGTTAGGTTAGGTTAGTGGGGCACCTGCGCAGAAGTTGTTGCGCAGTGCAGTCGTATGACGTGCGCATGTATGGGCACCTTGAGCTCATTATGTTTAATTGTAAATTATTAAACTCTCAAGAATTCGATTCCGTCGCTTTAAAAAGTATATTATATTCTGGGCTTCACTTTACATACCTAATTTAATTTTTTCACAAGGATATTTTTTTTTGGATACATACTTTCAGTAATTGCAAGTACACAAATCACTTATCACTTAAATATGATGTTGTTGAATATTTCATTGTGGAAGTATATATGTTGTCAGACGTAGAATTTATTAAAATATTTATTTAATTTTATATTACACTGCATGTAATTACTACAGTGACCCCAGTCATCGTTATAAAGAATAAATGTTCTCAAATTACATAGGTCCAGCTTCTGCAGATACGCGATATCTGTATATGATATACGTGTTACTAACTCGTAAAAACGTCTTTACTGAGCACACATGGCATGCAAATGTCCTTTCACTGAAGTCGTATGTCTCAATGTGGCGAACCGCACTTATTCTTGCATGTTATGTTAGATTGGTTTATAACTTGTTTCTATTCTCACACGTCACCGTGAAGACATCCTTACACTGAGATTCACTGTAGGTAGCACCCGTTAATACGTGATTGAAGGGTGGTAATTAATCTTGTTAATGTTCCCGAAGAACTCTATTTCTAAAGCACAAAATAACGTTGACACTGAACGACCGAAATCAAATAATTCCAACCGTAGTTTAATGGCGACTCTTCAATCGGGACCAGCCGACTGTTCCAATACAGAATCAGTAGTGACTGACTTCTGATTGGTCCTCGATGCCATTCGAAAGTATTGATTTCCTTCCATTGAGGTCATCACAGATGGCACGTCTTATCTTTGGTTCCGTAATTTTCCGATAGACTGCGTCTTTGTGTTTGTACGTCGTGTCCTCGAGTAAATGTGAGGCAATACTTTCGATATATTTTGTTGACATTGGACATAGGACACCAATATGTCACCACAAGTTTGACGTGCGCCACAAATTCTGCGCCCACCAAGCATTGCAATTAATGTACCAGAGATTTATATTCAGTTTTTTTGTGAGGCGATTTTTATTAATAAATGACGTACTATCATTCACGTATTTTTTCCAATTTTTCGTTACATGATACTTATTTATAGTGAGTTAGATTGGGTCATCGTTACGCATGAATCTGCTACGTATTTGCGTCAACATCTACACTGCATCAGTTTTGGAAGAAATAATTCTCGTGGAAATATTATGTAATTTTTGACGTGTTATGATGTATTACATGCATATAAGCACTATTTGCATCATATCGGGATTGTGTGAGCGCGTAATATCGTTATTGATAAGTGGTCGTGTCCGACTTTGCGCAACCTCCACCTCACGACTTTGATGCTTTCTTGCGAATTTCTAAAGAGCGATTAGACATAATAGAGTATGAATATCATTAACTTACCTGTGGCATGACGTCCATACAAAATTTCAATAATATCTGAGCATCCATTCGCTTTTTCCAAAATTCGTGCGCAGGAAACCATTTTGCACTGATCGAGATTACCCTGTTTTGGTTGGTTTGGGTTAGGTTAGGTTAGGTTAGGTTAGGTTAGTGGGGCACCTGCGCAGAAGTTGTTGCGCAGTGCAGTCGTATGACGTGCGCATGTATGTGCACCTTGAGCTCATTATGTTTAATTGTAAATTATTAAACTCTCAAGAATTCGATTCCGTCGCTTTAAAAAGTATATTATATTCTGGGCTTCACTTTACATACCTAATTTAATTTTTTCATAAATATATTTTTTTTGGACACATACTTTCAGTAATTGCAAGTACACAAATCACTTATCACTTAAATATGATGTTGTTGAATATTTCATTGTGGAAGTATATATGTTGCCACACGTAGAATTTATTAAAATATTTATTTAATTTTATATTACACTACATGTAATTACTACAGTGACCCCAGCCATCGTTATAAAGAATAAGGGTTCTCAAATTACATAGGTCCAGCTTCTGCAGATACGCGATATCTGTATATGATATACGTGTTACTAACTCGTAAGAACGTCTTTACTGAGCACACATGGCATGCAAATGTCCTTTCACTGAAGTCGTATGTCTCAATGTGGCGAACCGCACTTATTCTTGCATGTTATGTTGGATTGGTGTATCACATGTTTCTATTCTCACACGTCACCGTGAAGACATCCTTGCACTGAGATTCACTGTAAGTAGCACCCGTTAATACGTGATTGAAGGGTGGTAATTAATCTTGTTAATGTTCCCGAAGAACTCTATTTCTAAAGCACAAAATTACGTTGAAACTGAACGACCGAAATCAAATAATTCCAACCGTAGTTTAATGGCGACTCTTCAATCGGGACCAGCCGACTGTTCCAATACAGAATCAGTAGTGACTGACTTCTGATTGGTCCTCGATGCCATTCGAAAGTATTGATTTCCTTCCATTGAGGTCATCACAGATGGCACGTCTTATCTTTGGTTCCGTAATTTTCCGATATACTGCGTCTTTGTGTTTGTACGTCGTGTCATCGAGTAAATGTGAGGCAATACTTTCGATATATTTTGTTGACATTGGACATAGGACACCAATATGTCACCACAAGTTTGACGTGCGCCACAAATTCTGCGCCCACCAAGCATTGCAATTAATGTACCAGAGATTTATATTCAGTTTTTTTGTGAGGCGATTTTTATTAATAAATGACGTACTATCATTCACGTATTTTTTCCAATTTTTCGTTACATGATACTTATTTATAGTGAGTTAGATTGGGTCATCGTTACGCATGAATCTGCTACGTATTTGCGTCAACATCTACACTGCATCAGTTTTGGAAGAAATAATTCTCGTGGAAATATTATGTAATTTTTGACGTGTTATGATGTATTACATGCATATAAGCACTATTTGCATTATTTCGGGATTGTGTGAGCGCGTAATATCGTTATTGATAAGTGGTCGTGTCCGACTTTGCGCAACCTCCACCTCACGACTTTGATGCTTTCTTGCGAATTTCTAAAGAGCGATTAGACATAATAGAGTATGAATATCATTAACTTACCTGTGGCATGACGTCCATACAAAATTTCAATAATATCTGAGCATCCATTCGCTTTTTCCAAAATTCGTGCGCAGGAAACCATTTTGCACTGATCGAGATTACCCTGTTTTGGTTGGTTTGGGTTAGGTTAGGTTAGGTTAGGTTAGGTTAGGTTAGGTTAGTGGGGCACCTGCGCAGAAGTTGTTGCGCAGTGCAATCGTATGACGTTGGCATGTATGGGCACCTTGAGCTCGTTATGTTTAATTGTAAATTATTAAACTCTCAAGAATTCGATTCCGTCGCTTTAAAAAGTATATTATTTTCTGGGCTTCACTTTACATACCTAACTTAATTTTTTCATAAATATATTTTTTTGGACACATACTTTCATTAATTGCAAGTACACAAATCACTTATCACTTAAATATGATGTTGTTGAATATTTCATTGTGGAAGTATATATGTTGCCACACGTAGAATTTATTAAAATATTTATTTAATTTTATATTAGACTACATGTAATTACTACAGTGACCCCAGTCATCGTTATAAAGAATAAATGTTCTCAAATTACATAGGTCCAGCTTCTGCAGATACGCGATATCTGTATATGATATACGTGTTGCTAACTCGTAAGAACGTCTTTACTGAGCACACATGGCATGCAAATGTCCTTTCACTGAAGTCGTATGTCTCAATGTGGCGAACCGCACTTATTCTTGCATGTTATGTTGGATTGGTGCATCACTTGTTTCTATTCTCACACGTCACCGTGAAGACATCCTTGCACTGAGATTCACTGTAAGTAGCACCCGTTAATACGTGATTGAAGGGTGGTAATTAATCTTGTTAATGTTCCCGAAGAACTCTATTTCTAAAGCACAAAATAACGTTGACACTGAACGACCGAAATCAAATAATTCCAACCGTAGTTTAATGGCGACTCTTCAATCGGGACCAGCCGACTGTTCCAATACAGAATCAGTAGTGACTGACTTCTGATTGGTCCTCGATGCCATTCGAAAGTATTGATTTCCTTCCATTGAGGTCATCACAGATGGCACGTCTTATCTTTGGTTCCGTAATTTTCCGATAGACTGCGTCTTTGTGTTTGTACGTCGTGTCCTCGAGTAAATGTGAGGCAATACTTTCGATATATTTTGTTGACATTGGACATAGGACACCAATATGTCACCACAAGTTTGACGTGCGCCACAAATTCTGCGCCCACCAAGCATTGCAATTAATGTACCAGAGATTTATATTCAGTTTTTTTGTGAGGCGATTTTTATTAATAAATGACGTACTATCATTCACGTATTTTTTCCAATTTTTCGTTACATGATACTTATTTATAGTGAGTTAGATTGGGTCATCGTTACGCATGAATCTGCTACGTATTTGCGTCAACATCTACACTGCATCAGTTTTGGAAGAAATAATTCTCGTGGAAATATTATGTAATTTTTGACGTGTTATGATGTATTACATGCATATAAGCACTATTTGCATCATATCGGGATTGTGTGAGCGCGTAATATCGTTATTGATAAGTGGTCGTGTCCGACTTTGCGCAACCTCCACCTCACGACTTTGATGCTTTCTTGCGAATTTCTAAAGAGCGATTAGACATAATAGAGTATGAATATCATTAACTTACCTGTGGCATGACGTCCATACAAAATTTCAATAATATCTGAGCATCCATTCGCTTTTTCCAAAATTCGTGCGCAGGAAACCATTTTGCACTGATCGAGATTACCCTGTTTTGGTTGGTTTGGGTTAGGTTAGGTTAGGTTAGGTTAGGTTAGTGGGGCACCTGCGCAGAAGTTGTTGCGCAGTGCAGTCGTATGACGTGCGCATGTATGTGCACCTTGAGCTCATTATGTTTAATTGTAAATTATTAAACTCTCAAGAATTCGATTCCGTCGCTTTAAAAAGTATATTATATTCTGGGCTTCACTTTACATACCTAATTTAATTTTTTCATAAATATATTTTTTTTGGACACATACTTTCAGTAATTGCAAGTACACAAATCACTTATCACTTAAATATGATGTTGTTGAATATTTCATTGTGGAAGTATATATGTTGCTACACGTAGAATTTATTAAAATATTTATTTAATTTTATATTACACTACATGTAATTACTACAGTGACCCCAGCCATCGTTATAAAGAATAAGGGTTCTCAAATTACATAGGTCCAGCTTCTGCAGATACGCGATATCTGTATATGATATACGTGTTACTAACTCGTAAGAACGTCTTTACTGAGCACACATGGCATGCAAATGTCCTTTCACTGAAGTCGTATGTCTCAATGTGGCGAACCGCACTTATTCTTGCATGTTATGTTGGATTGGTGTATCACATGTTTCTATTCTCACACGTCACCGTGAAGACATCCTTGCACTGAGATTCACTGTAAGTAGCACCCGTTAATACGTGATTGAAGGGTGGTAATTAATCTTGTTAATGTTCCCGAAGAACTCTATTTCTAAAGCACAAAATTACGTTGAAACTGAACGACCGAAATCAAATAATTCCAACCGTAGTTTAATGGCGACTCTTCAATCGGGACCAGCCGACTGTTCCAATACAGAATCAGTAGTGACTGACTTCTGATTGGTCCTCGATGCCATTCGAAAGTATTGATTTCCTTCCATTGAGGTCATCACAGATGGCACGTCTTATCTTTGGTTCCGTAATTTTCCGATAGACTGCGTCTTTGTGTTTGTACGTCGTGTCCTCGAGTAAATGTGAGGCAATACTTTCGATATATTTTGTTGACATTGGACATAGGACACCAATATGTCACCACAAGTTTGACGTGCGCCACAAATTCTGCGCCCACCAAGCATTGCAATTAATGTACCAGAGATTTATATTCAGTTTTTTTGTGAGGCGATTTTTATTAATAAATGACGTACTATCATTCACGTATTTTTTCCAATTTTTCGTTACATGATACTTATTTATAGTGAGTTAGATTGGGTCATCGTTACGCATGAATCTGCTACGTATTTGCGTCAACATCTACACTGCATCAGTTTTGGAAGAAATAATTCTCGTGGAAATATTATGTAATTTTTGACGTGTTATGATGTATTACATGCATATAAGCACTATTTGCATCATATCGGGATTGTGTGAGCGCGTAATATCGTTATTGATAAGTGGTCGTGTCCGACTTTGCGCAACCTCCACCTCACGACTTTGATGCTTTCTTGCGAATTTCTAAAGAGCGATTAGACATAATAGAGTATGAATATCATTAACTTACCTGTGGCATGACGTCCATACAAAATTTCAATAATATCTGAGCATCCATTCGCTTTTTCCAAAATTCGTGCGCAGGAAACCATTTTGCACTGATCGAGATTACCCTGTTTTGGTTGGTTTGGGTTAGGTTAGGTTAGGTTAGGTTAGGTTAGTGGGGCACCTGCGCAGAAGTTGTTGCGCAGTGCAGTCGTATGACGTGCGCATGTATGTGCACCTTGAGCTCATTATGTTTAATTGTAAATTATTAAACTCTCAAGAATTCGATTCCGTCGCTTTAAAAAGTATATTATATTCTGGGCTTCACTTTACATACCTAATTTAATTTTTTCATAAATATATTTTTTTTGGACACATACTTTCAGTAATTGCAAGTACACAAATCACTTATCACTTAAATATGATGTTGTTGAATATTTCATTGTGGAAGTATATATGTTGCCACACGTAGAATTTATTAAAATATTTATTTAATTTTATATTACACTACATGTAATTACTACAGTGACCCCAGCCATCGTTATAAAGAATAAGGGTTCTCAAATTACATAGGTCCAGCTTCTGCAGATACGCGATATCTGTATATGATATACGTGTTACTAACTCGTAAGAACGTCTTTACTGAGCACACATGGCATGCAAATGTCCTTTCACTGAAGTCGTATGTCTCAATGTGGCGAACCGCACTTATTCTTGCATGTTATGTTGGATTGGTGTATCACATGTTTCTATTCTCACACGTCACCGTGAAGACATCCTTGCACTGAGATTCACTGTAAGTAGCACCCGTTAATACGTGATTGAAGGGTGGTAATTAATCTTGTTAATGTTCCCGAAGAACTCTATTTCTAAAGCACAAAATTACGTTGAAACTGAACGACCGAAATCAAATAATTCCAACCGTAGTTTAATGGCGACTCTTCAATCGGGACCAGCCGACTGTTCCAATACAGAATCAGTAGTGACTGACTTCTGATTGGTCCTCGATGCCATTCGAAAGTATTGATTTCCTTCCATTGAGGTCATCACAGATGGCACGTCTTATCTTTGGTTCCGTAATTTTCCGATATACTGCGTCTTTGTGTTTGTACGTCGTGTCATCGAGTAAATGTGAGGCAATACTTTCGATATATTTTGTTGACATTGGACATAGGACACCAATATGTCACCACAAGTTTGACGTGCGCCACAAATTCTGCGCCCACCAAGCATTGCAATTAATGTACCAGAGATTTATATTCAGTTTTTTTGTGAGGCGATTTTTATTAATAAATGTCGTACTATCATTCACGTATGTTTATTCCAATTACTCGTTACATGATACTTATTTATAGTGAGTTACATTGGGTCATCGTTACGCATGAATCTGCTAGGTATTTGCGTCAACATCTACACTGCATCAGTTTTGCAAGAAATAATTCTCGTGGAAATATTATGTAATTTTAGACGTGTTATGATTTATTACACGCATATATGCACTATTTGCATCGTATGGGGATTGTGTGAGCGCGTAATATCGTTATTGATAAGTGGTCGTGGCCGACTTTGCGCATCCTCCACCTCACGACTTTGATGCTTTCTTGCGAATTTCTAAAGAGCGATAAGACATAATAGAGTATGAATATCATTAACTTACCTGTGGCATGACGTCCACACAAAATTTCAATAATATCTGAGCATCCACTCGCTTTTTCCAAAATTCGTGCGCAGGAAACGATTTTGCACTGATCGAGATTACCCTGTTTTGGTTGGTTTGGGTTAGGTTAGGTTAGGTTAGGTTAGGTTAGGTTAGGTTAGTGGGGCACCTGCGCAGAAGTTGTTGCGCAGTGCAGTCGTATGAGGTGCGCATGTATGGGCACCTTGAGCTCATTATGTTTAATTGTAAATTATTAAACTCTCAAGAATTCGATTCCGTCGCTTTAAAAAGTATATTATATTCTGGGCTTCACTTTACATACCTAATTTAATTTTTTCACAAGGATATTTTTTTTTGGATACATACTTTCAGTAATTGCAAGTACACAAATCACTTATCACTTAAATATGATGTTGTTGAATATTTCATTGTGGAAGTATATATGTTGTCAGACGTAGAATTTATTAAAATATTTATTTAATTTTATATTACACTGCATGTAATTACTACAGTGACCCCAGTCATCGTTATAAAGAATAAATGTTCTCAAATTACATAGGTCCAGCTTCTGCAGATACGCGATATCTGTATATGATATACGTGTTACTAACTCGTAAAAACGTCTTTACTGAGCACACATGGCATGCAAATGTCCTTTCACTGAAGTCGTATGTCTCAATGTGGCGAACCGCACTTATTCTTGCATGTTATGTTAGATTGGTTTATAACTTGTTTCTATTCTCACACGTCACCGTGAAGACATCCTTACACTGAGATTCACTGTAGGTAGCACCCGTTAATACGTGATTGAAGGGTGGTAATTAATCTTGTTAATGTTCCCGAAGAACTCTATTTCTAAAGCACAAAATAACGTTGACACTGAACGACCGAAATCAAATAATTCCAACCGTAGTTTAATGGCGACTCTTCAATCGGGACCAGCCGACTGTTCCAATACAGAATCAGTAGTGACTGACTTCTGATTGGTCCTCGATGCCATTCGAAAGTATTGATTTCCTTCCATTGAGGTCATCACAGATGGCACGTCTTATCTTTGGTTCCGTAATTTTCCGATAGACTGCGTCTTTGTGTTTGTACGTCGTGTCCTCGAGTAAATGTGAGGCAATACTTTCGATATATTTTGTTGACATTGGACATAGGACACCAATATGTCACCACAAGTTTGACGTGCGCCACAAATTCTGCGCCCACCAAGCATTGCAATTAATGTACCAGAGATTTATATTCAGTTTTTTTGTGAGGCGATTTTTATTAATAAATGACGTACTATCATTCACGTATTTTTTCCAATTTTTCGTTACATGATACTTATTTATAGTGAGTTAGATTGGGTCATCGTTACGCATGAATCTGCTACGTATTTGCGTCAACATCTACACTGCATCAGTTTTGGAAGAAATAATTCTCGTGGAAATATTATGTAATTTTTGACGTGTTATGATGTATTACATGCATATAAGCACTATTTGCATCATATCGGGATTGTGTGAGCGCGTAATATCGTTATTGATAAGTGGTCGTGTCCGACTTTGCGCAACCTCCACCTCACGACTTTGATGCTTTCTTGCGAATTTCTAAAGAGCGATTAGACATAATAGAGTATGAATATCATTAACTTACCTGTGGCATGACGTCCATACAAAATTTCAATAATATCTGAGCAACCATTTTGCACTGATCGAGATTACCCTGTTTTGGTTGGTTTGGGTTAGGTTAGGTTAGGTTAGGTTAGGTTAGTGGGGCACCTGCGCAGAAGTTGTTGCGCAGTGCAGTCGTATGACGTGCGCATGTATGTGCACCTTGAGCTCATTATGTTTAATTGTAAATTATTAAACTCTCAAGAATTCGATTCCGTCGCTTTAAAAAGTATATTATATTCTGGGCTTCACTTTACATACCTAATTTAATTTTTTCATAAATATATTTTTTTTGGACACATACTTTCAGTAATTGCAAGTACACAAATCACTTATCACTTAAATATGATGTTGTTGAATATTTCATTGTGGAAGTATATATGTTGCCACACGTAGAATTTATTAAAATATTTATTTAATTTTATATTACACTACATGTAATTACTACAGTGACCCCAGCCATCGTTATAAAGAATAAGGGTTCTCAAATTACATAGGTCCAGCTTCTGCAGATACGCGATATCTGTATATGATATACGTGTTACTAACTCGTAAGAACGTCTTTACTGAGCACACATGGCATGCAAATGTCCTTTCACTGAAGTCGTATGTCTCAATGTGGCGAACCGCACTTATTCTTGCATGTTATGTTGGATTGGTGTATCACATGTTTCTATTCTCACACGTCACCGTGAAGACATCCTTGCACTGAGATTCACTGTAAGTAGCACCCGTTAATACGTTTTTGAAGGGTGGTAATTAATCTTGTTAATGCTCCCGAAAAACTATATTTCTAAAGCAAAAAATTACGTTGACACTGTACGACCGAAATCAAATAATTCCAACCGTAGTTTAATGGCGACTCTTCAATCGGGACTAGCCGACTGTTCCAATACAGAATCAGTAGTGACTGACTTCTGATTGGTCCTCGATGCCATTCGAAAGTATTGATTTCCTTCCATTGAGGTCATCACAGATGGCACGTCTTATCTTTGGTTCCGTAATTTTCCGATAGACTGCGTCTTTGTGTTTGTACGTCGTGTCCTCGAGTAAATGTGAGGCAATACTCTCGATATATTTTGTTGAGATTGGACATAGGACACCAATATATCACCACAAGTTTGACGTGCGCCACAAATTGTGCGCCCACCAAGCATTGAAATTAATGTACCAGAGGTTTATATTCAGTTTTTTTGTGAGGCGATTTTTATTAATAAATGACGTACTGTCATTCAGGTATGTTTATTCCAATTTTTCGTTACATGTTGCTTATTTATAGTGAGTTAGATTGGGTCATCGTTACGCATGAATCTGCTACGTATTTGCGTCAACATCTACACTGCATCAGTTTTGCAAGAAATAATTCTCGTGGAAACATTATGTAATTTTTGACGTGTTATGATGTATTACATGCATATAAGCACTATTTGCATCATATGGGGATTGTGTGGGCGCGTAATATCGTTATTGATAAGTGGTCGTGGCCGACTTTGCGCAACCTCCACCTCACGACTTTGATGCTTTCTTGCGAATTTCTAAAGAGCGATTAGACATAATAGAGTATGAATATCATTAACGTACCTGTGGCATGACGTCCATACAAAATTTCAATAATATCTGAGCATCCATTCGCTTTTTCCAAAATTCGTGCGCAGGAAACCATTTTGCACTGATCGAGATTACCCTGTTTTGGTTGGTTTGGGTTAGGTTAGGTTAGGTTAGGTTAGGTTAGGTTAGGTTAGGTTAGTGGGGCACCTGCGCAGAAGTTGTTGCGCAGTGCAGTCGTATGACGTGCGCATGTATGGGCACCTTGAGCTCGTTATGTTTAATTGTAAATTATTAAACTCTCAAGAATTCGATTCCGTCGCTTTAAAAAGTATATTATATTCTGGGCTTCACTTTACATAACTAATTTAATTTTTTCATAAATATATTTTTTTTGGACACATACTTTCAGTAATTGCAAGTACACAAATCACTTATCACTTAAATATGATGTTGAATATTTCATTGTGGAAGTATATATGTTGCCACACGTAGAATTTATTAAAATATTTATTTAATTTTATATTACACTACATGTAATTACTACAGTGACCCCAGCCATCGTTATAAAGAATAAATGTTCTCAAATTACATAGGTCCAGCTTCTGCAGATACGCGATATCTGTATATGATATACGTGTTACTAACTCGTAAGAACGTCTTTACTGAGCACACATGGCATGCAAATGTCCTTTCACTGAAGTCGTATGTCTCAATGTGGCGAACCGCACTTATTCTTGCATGTTATGTTGGATTGGTGTATCACATGTTTCTATTCTCACACGTCACCGTGAAGACATCCTTGCACTGAGATTCACTGTAAGTAGCACCCGTTAATACGTTTTTGAAGGGTGGTAATTAATCTTGTTAATGCTCCCGAAGAACTCTATTTCTAAAGCAAAAAATTACGTTGACACTGTACGACCGAAATCAAATAATTCCAACCGTAGTTTAATGGCGACTCTTCAATCGGGACCAGCCGACTGTTCCAATACAGAATCAGTAGTGACTGACTTCTGATTGGTCCTCGATGCCATTCGAAAGTATTGATTTCCTTCCATTGAGGTCATCACAGATGGCACGTCTTATCTTTGGTTCCGTAATTTTCCGATAGACTGCGTCTTTGTGTTTGTACGTCGTGTCCTCGAGTTAATGTGAGGCAATACTCTCGATATATTTTGTTGAGATTGGACATAGGACACCAATATATCACCACAAGTTTGACGTGCGCCACAAATTCTGCGCCCACCAAGCATTGAAATTAATGTACCAGAGATTTATATTCAGTTTTTTTGTGAGGCGATTTTTATTAATAAATGACGTACTGTCATTCAGGTATGTTTATTCCAATTTTTCGTTACATGTTGCTTATTTATAGTGAGTTAGATTGGGTCATCGTTACGCATGAATCTGCTACGTATTTGCGTCAACATCTACACTGCATCAGTTTTGTAAGAAATAATTCTCGTGGAAACATTATGTAATTTTTGACGTGTTATGATGTATTACATGCATATAAGCACTATTTGCATCATATGGGGATTGTGTGGGCGCGTAATATCGTTATTGATAAGTGGTCGTGGCCGACATTGCGCAACCTCCACCTCACGACTTTGATGCTTTCTTGCGAATTTCTAAAGAGCGATTAGACATAATAGAGTATGAATATCATTAACGTACCTGTGGCATGACGTCCATACAAAATTTCAATAATATCTGAGCATCCATTCGCTTTTTCCAAAATTCGTGCGCAGGAAACCATTTTGCACTGATCGAGATTACCCTGTTTTGGTTGGTTTGGGTTAGGTTAGGTTAGGTTAGGTTAGGTTAGGTTAGTGGGGCACCTGCGCAGAAGTTGTTGCGCAGTGCAGTCGTATGACGTGCGCATGTATGGGCACCTTGAGCTCGTTATGTTTAATTGTAAATTATTAAACTCTCAAGAATTCGATTCCGTCGCTTTAAAAAGTATATTATTTTCTAGGCTTCACTTTGCATACCTAATTTAATTTTTTCATAAATATATTTTTTTGGACACATACTTTCAGTAATTGCAAGTACACAAATCACTTATCACTTAAATATGATGTTGTTGAATATTTCATTGTGGAAGTATATATGTTGCCACAAGTAGAATTTATTAAAATATTTATTTAATTTTATATTAGACTACATGTAATTACTACAGTGACCCCAGTCATCGTTATAAAGAATAAATGTTCTCAAATTACATAGGTCCAGCTTCTGCAGATACGCGATATCTGTATATGATATACGTGTTACTAACTCGTAAGAACGTCTTTACTGAGCACACATGGCATGCAAATGTCCTTTCACTGAAGACGTATGTCTCAATGTGGCGAACCGCACTTATTCTTGCATGTTATGTTGGATTGGTGTATCACTTGTTTCTATTCTCACACGTCACCGTGAAGACATCCTTGCACTGAGATTCACTGTAAGTAGCACCCGTTAATACGTGATTGAAGGGTGGTAATTAATCTTGTTAATGTTCCCGAAGAACTCTATTTCTAAAGCACAAAATTACGTTGAAACTGAACGACCGAAATCAAATAATTCCAACCGTAGTTTAATGGCGACTCTTCAATCGGGACCAGCCGACTGTTCCAATACAGAATCAGTAGTGACTGACTTCTGATTGGTCCTCGATGCCATTCGAAAGTATTGATTTCCTTCCATTGAGGTCATCACAGATGTCACGTCTTATCTTTGGTTCCGTAATTTTCCGATATACTGCGTCTTTGTTTTTGTACGTCGTGTCATCGAGTAAATGTGAGGCAATACTTTCGATATATTTTGTTGACATTGGACATAGGACACCAATATGTCACCACAAGTTTGACGTGCGCCACAAATTCTGCGCCCACCAGAGCATTGCAATTAATGTACCAGAGATTTATATTCAGTTTCTTTGTGAGGCGATTTTTATTAATAAATGTCGTACTATCATTCACGTATGTTTATTCCAATTTTTCGTTACATGATACTTATTTATAGTGAGTTACATTGGGTCATCGTTACGCATGAATCTGCTAGGTATTTGCGTCAACATCTACACTGCATCAGTTTTGCAAGAAATAATTCTCGTGGAAATATTATGTAATTTTAGACGTGTTATGATTTATTACACGCATATAAGCACTATTTGCATCGTATGGGGATTGTGTGAGCGCGTAATATCGTTATTGATAAGTGGTCGTGGCCGACTTTGCGCATCCTCCACCTCACGACTTTGATGCTTTCTTCCGAATTTCTAAAGAGCGATAAGACATAATAGAGTATGAATATCATTAACTTACCTGTGGCATGACGTCCACACAAAATTTCAATAATATCTGAGCATCCACTCGCTTTTTCGAAAATTCGTGCGCAGGAAACGATTTTGCACTGATCGAGATTACCCTGTTTTGGTTGGTTTGGGTTAGGTTAGGTTAGGTTAGGTTAGGTTAGGTTAGGTTAGGTTAGTGGGGCACCTGCGCAGAAGTTGTTGCGCAGTGCAGTCGTATGACGTGCGCATGTATGGGCACCTTGAGCTCATTATGTTTAATTGTAAATTATTAAACTCTTAAGAATTCGATTCCGTCGCTTTAAAAAGTATATTATATTCTGGGCTTCACTTTACATACCTAATTTAATTTTTTCACAAGGATATTTTTTTTTGGATACATACTTTCAGTAATTGCAAGTACACAAATCACTTATCACTTAAATATGATGTTGTTGAATATTTCATTGTGGAAGTATATATGTTGTCACACGTAGAATTTATTAAAATATTTATTTAATTTTATATTACACTGCATGTAATTACTACAGTGACCCCAGTCATCGTTATAAAGAATAAATGTTCTCAAATTACATAGGTCCAGCTTCTGCAGATACGCGATATCTGTATATGATATACGTGTTACTAACTCGTAAAAACGTCTTTACTGAGCACACATGGCATGCAAATGTCCTTTCACTGAAGTCGTATGTCTCAATGTGGCGAACCGCACTTATTCTTGCATGTTATGTTAGATTGGTTTATAACTTGTTTCTATTCTCACACGTCACCGTGAAGACATCCTTACACTGAGATTCACTGTAGGTAGCACCCGTTAATACGTGATTGAAGGGTGGTAATTAATCTTGTTAATGTTCCCGAAGAACTCTATTTATAAAGCACAAAATTACGTTGACACTGAACGACCGAAATCAAATAATTCCAACCGTAGTTTAATGGCGACTCTTCAATCGGGACCAGCCGACTGTTCCAATACAGAATCAGTAGTGACTGACTTCTGATTGGTCCTCGATGCCATTCGAAATTATTGATTTCCTTCCATTGAGGTCATCACAGATGGCACGTCTTATCTTTGGTTCCGTAATTTTCCGATAGACTGCGTCTTTGTGTTTGTACGTCGTGTCCTCGAGTAAATGTGAGGCAATACTTTCGATATATTTTGTTGACATTGGACGTAGGACACCAATATGTCACCACAAGTTTGACGTGCGCCACAAATTCTGCGCCCACCAAGCATTGCAATTAATGTACCAGAGATTTATATTCAGTTTTTTTGTGAGGCGATTTTTATTAATAAATGACGTACTATCATTCACGTATTTTTCCAATTTTTCGTTACATGATACTTATTTATAGTGAGTTAGATTGGGTCATCGTTACGCATGAATCTGCTACGTATTTGCGTCAACATCTACACTGCATCAGTTTTGGAAGAAATAATTCTCGTGGAAATATTATGTAATTTTTGACGTGTTATGATGTATTACATGCATATAAGCACTATTTGCATCATATGGGGATTGTGTGAGCGCGTAATATCGTTATTGATAAGTGGTCGTGGCCGACTTTGCGCAACCTCCACCTCACGACTTTGATGCTTTCTTGCGAATTTCTAAAGAGCGATTAGACATAATAGAGTATGAATATCATTAACTTACCTGTGGCATGACGTCCATACAAAATTTGAATAATATCTGAGGATCCATTCGCTTTTTCCAAAATTCGTGCGCAGGAAACCATTTTGCACTGATCGAGATTACCCTGTTTTGGTTGGTTTGGGTTAGGTTAGGTTAGGTTAGGTTAGGTTAGGTTAGTGGGGCACCTGCGCAGAAGTTGTTGCGCAGTGCAGTCGTATGACGTGCGCATGTATGGGCACCTTGAGCTCGTTATGTTTAATTGTAAATTATTAAACTCTCAAGAATTCGATTCCGTCGCTTTAAAAAGTATATTATATTCTGGGCTTCACTTTACATACCTAATTTAATTTTTTCATAAATATATTTTTTTTGGACACATACTTTCAGTAATTGCAAGTACACAAATCACTTATCACTTAAATATGATGTTGTTGAATATTTCATTGTGGAAGTATATATGTTGCCACACGTAGAATTTATTAAAATATTTATTTAATTTTATATTACACTACATGTAATTACTACAGTGACCCCAGCCATCGTTATAAAGAATAAATGTTCTCAAATTACATAGGTCCAGCTTCTGCAGATACGCGATATCTGTATATGATATACGTGTTACTAACTCGTAAGAACGTCTTTACTGAGCACACATGGCATGCAAATGTCCTTTCACTGATGTCGTATGTCTCAATGTGGCGAACCGCACTTATTCTTGCATGTTATGTTGGATTGGTGTATCACATGTTTCTATTCTCACACGTCACCGTGAAGACATCCTTGCACTGAGATTCACTGTAAGTAGCACCCGTTAATACGTTTTTGAAGGGTGGTAATTAATCTTGTTAATGCTCCCGAAGAACTCTATTTCTAAAGCAAAAAATTACGTTGACACTGTACGACCGAAATCAAATAATTCCAACCGTAGTTTAATGGCGACTCTTCAATCGGGTCCAGCCGACTGTTCCAATACAGAATCAGTAGTGACTGACTTCTGATTGGTCCTCGATGCCATTCGAAAGTATTGATTTCCTTCCATTGAGGTCATCACAGGTGGCACGTCTTATCTTTGGTTCCGTAATTTTCCGATAGACTGCGTCTTTGTGTTTGTACGTCGTGTCCTCGAGTAAATGTGAAGCAATACTCTCGATATATTTTGTTGAGATTGGACATAGGACACCAATATATCACCACAAGTTTGACGTGCGCCACAAATTCTGCGCCCACCAAGCATTGAAATTAATGTACCAGAGATTTATATTCAGTTCTTTTGTGAGGTGATTTTTATTAATAAATGACGTACTGTCATTCAGGTATGTTTATTCCAATTTTTCGTTACATGTTGCTTATTTATAGTGAGTTAGATTGGGTCATCGTTACGCATGAATCTGCTACGTATTTGCGTCAACATCTACACTGCATCAGTTTTGCAAGAAATAATTCTCGTGGAAACATTATGTAATTTTTGACGTGTTATGATGTATTACACGCATATAAGCACTATTTGCATCATATGGGGATTGTGTGGGCGCGTAATATCGTTATTGATAAGTGGTCGTGGCCGACTTAGCGCAACCTCCACCTCACGACTTTGATGCTTTCTTGCGAATTTCTAAAGAGCGATTAGACATAAGAGAGTATGATTATCATTAACGTACCTGTGGCATGACGTCCATACAAAATTTCAATAATATCTGAGCATCCATTCGCTTTTTCCAAAATTCGTGCGCAGGAAACCATTTTGCACTGATCGAGATTACCCTGTTTTGGTTGGTTTGGGTTAGGTTAGGTTAGGTTAGGTTAGGTTAGGTTAGTGGGGCACCTGCGCAGAAGTTGTTGCGCAGTGCAGTCGTATGACGTGCGCATGTATGGGCACCTTGAGCTCATTATGTTTAATTGTAAATTATTAAACTCTCAAGAATTCGATTCCGTCGCTTTAAAAAGTATATTATATTCTGGGCTTCACTTTACATACCTAATTTAATTTTTTCACAAGGATATTTTTTTTTGGATACATACTTTCAGTAATTGCAAGTACACAAATCACTTATCACTTAAATATGATGTTGTTGAATATTTCATTGTGGAAGTATAAATGTTGTCATACGTAGAATTTATTAAAATATTTATTTAATTTATATTACACTACATGTAATTACTACAGTGACCCCAGTCATCGTTATAAAGAATAAATGTTCTCAAATTACATAGGTCCAGCTTCTGCAGATACGCGATATCTGTATATGATATACGTGTTACTAACTCGTAAAAACGTCTTTACTGAGCACACATGGCATGCAAATGTCCTTTCACTGAAGTCGTATGTCTCAATGTGGCGAACCGCACTTATTCTTGCATGTTATGTTAGATTGGTTTATAACTTGTTTCTATTCTCACACGTCACCGTGAAGACATCCTTACACTGAGATTCACTGTAGGTAGCACCCGTTAATACGTGATTGAAGGGTGGTAATTAATCTTTTTAATGTTCCCGAAGAACTCTATTTCTAAAGCACAAAATTACGTTGACACTGAACGACCGAAATCAAATAATTCCAACCGTAGTTTAATGGCGACTCTTCAATCGGGACCAGCCGACTGTTCCAATACAGAATCAGTAGTGACTGACTTCTGATTGGTCCTCGATGCCATTCGAAAGTATTGATTTCCTTCCATTGAGGTCATCACAGATGGCACGTCTTATCTTTGGTTCCGTAATTTTCCGATAGACTGCGTCTTTGTGTTTGTACGTCGTGTCCTCGAGTAAATGTGAGGCAATACTTTCGATATATTTTGTTGACATTTTACATAGGACACCAATATGTCACCACGAGTTTGG
Organism: Zootermopsis nevadensis; assembly: GCF_977971745.1. NCBI lineage: Eukaryota > Metazoa > Arthropoda > Insecta > Blattodea > Termopsidae > Zootermopsis > Zootermopsis nevadensis. Next base: position 2,645,645 of record NW_028259153.1, on the reverse strand, counting down.
CGTGCGCCACAAATTCTGCGCCCACCAAGCATTGCAATTAATGTACCAGAGATTTATATTCAGTTTTTTTGTGAGGCGATTTTTATTAATAAATGACGTACTATCATTCACGTATGTTTATTCCAATTTTTCGTTACATGATACTTATTTATAGTGAGTTAGATTGGATCATCGTTACGCATGAATCTGCTACGTATTTGCGTAAACATCTACACTGCATCAGTTTTGCAAGAAATAATTCTCGTGGAAATATTATGTAATTTTAGACGTGTTATGATTTATTACACGCATATAAGCACTATTTGCATCATTTGGGGATTGTGTGAGCGCGTAATATCGTTATTGATAAGTGGTCGTGGCCGACTTTGCGCATCCTCCACCTCACGACTTTGATGCTTTCTTGCGAATTTCTAAAGAGCGATAAGACATAATAGAGTATGAATATCATTAACTTACCTGTGGCATGACGTCCACACAAAATTTCAATAATATCTGAGCATCCACTCGCTTTTTCCAAAATTCGTGCGCAGGAAACGATTTTGCACTGATCGAGATTACCCTGTTTTGGTTGGTTTGGGTTAGGTTAGGTTAGGTTAGGTTAGGTTAGTGGGACAACTGCGCAGAAGTTGTTGCGCAGTGCAGTCGTATGACGTGCGCATGTATGGGCACCTTGAGCTCATTATGTTTAATTGTAAATTATTAAACTCTCAAGAATTCGATTCCGTCGCTTTAAAAAGTATATTATATTCTGGGCTTCACTTTACATACCTAATTTAATTTTTTCACAAGGATATTTTTTTTGGATACATACTTTCAGTAATTGCAAGTACACAAATCACTTATCACTTAAATATGATGTTGTTGAATATTTCATTGTGGAAGTATATATGTTGTCACACGTAGAATTTATTAAAATATTTATTTAATTTTATATTACACTGCATGTAATTAATACAGTGACCCCAGTCATCGTTATAAAGAATAAATGTTCTCAAATTACATAGGTCCAGCTTCTGCAGATACGCGATATCTGTATATGATATACGTGTTACTAACTCGTAAAAACGTCTTTACTGAGCACACATGGCATGCAAATGTCCTTTCACTGAAGTCGTATGTCTCAATGTGGCGAACCGCACTTATTCTTGCATGTTATGTTAGATTGGTTTATAACTTGTTTCTGTTATCACACGTCACCGTGAAGACATCCTTACACTGAGATTCACTGTAGGTAGCACCCGTTAATACGTGATGGAAGGGTGGTAATTAATCTTGTTAATGTTCCCGAAGAACTCTATTTCTAAAGCACAAAATTACGTTGACACTGAACGACCGAAATCAAATAATTCCAACCGTAGTTTAATGGCGACTCTTCAATCGGGACCAGCCGACTGTTCCAATACAGAATCAGTAGTGACTGACTTCTGATTGGTCCTCGATGCCATTCGAAAGTATTGATTTCCTTCCATTGAGGTCATCACAGATGGCACGTCTTATCTTTGGTTCCGTAATTTTCCGATAGACTGCGTCTTTGTGTTTGTACGTCGTGTCCTCGAGTAAATGTGAGGCAATACTTTCGATATATTTTGTTGACATTGGACATAGGACACCAATATATCACCACAAGTTTGACGTGCGCCACAAATTCTGCGCCCACCAAGCATTGCAATTAATGTACCAGAGATTTATATTCAGTTTTTTTGTGAGGCGATTTTTATTAATAAATGACGTACTATCATTCACGTATGTTTATTCCAATTTTTCGTTACATGATGCTTATTTATAGTGAGTTAGATTAGGTCATCGTTACGCATGAATCTGCTACGTATTTGCGGCAACATCTACACTGCATCAGTTTTGCAAGAAATAATTCTCGTGGAAACATTATGTAATTTTTGACGTGTTATGATGTATTACATGCATATAAGCACTATTTGCATCATATGGGGATTGTGTGAGCGCGTAATATCGTTATTGATAAGTGGTCGTGGCCGACTTTGCGCATCCTCCACCTCACGACTTTGATGCTTTCTTGGGAATTTCTAAAGAGGGATAAGACATAATAGAGTATGAATATCATTAACTTACCTGTGGCATGACGTACACACATATTTTCAATAATATCTGAGCATCCACTCGCTTTTTCCAAAATTCGTGCGCAGGAAACGATTTTGCACTGATCGAGATTACCCTGTTTTGGTTGGTTTGGGTTAGGTTAGGTTAGGTTAGGTTAGGTTAGGTTAGGTTAGTTTAGTGGGCACCTGCGCAGAAGTTGTTGCGCAGTGCAGTCGTATGACGTGCGCATGTATGGGCACCTTGAGCTCATTATGTTTAATTGTAAATTATTAAACTCTCAAGAATTCGATTCCGTCTCTTTAAAAAGTATATTATATTCTGGGCTTCACTTTACATACCTAATTTAATTTTTTCACAAGGATATTTTTTTTTGGATACATACTTTCAGTAATTGAAAGTACACAAATCACTTATCACTTAAATATGATGTTGTTGAATATTTCATTGTGGAAGTATATATGTTGTCACACGTAGAATTTATTAAAATATTTATTTAATTTTATATTACACTACATGTAATTACTACAGTGACCCCAGTCATCGTTATAAAGAATAAATGTTCTCAAATTACATAGGTCCAGCTTCTGCAGATACGCGATATCTGTATATGATATACGTGTTACTAACTCGTAAAAACGTCTTCACTGAGCACACATGGCATGCAAATGTCCTTTCACTGAAGTCGTATGTCTCAATGTGGCGAACCGCACTTATTCTTGCATGTTATGTTAGATTGGTTTATAACTTGTTTCTGTTCTCACACGTCACCGTGAAGACATCCTTACACTGAGATTCACTGTAGGTAGCACCCGTTAATACGTGGTTGAAGGGTGGTAATTAATCTTGTTAATGTTCCCGAAGAACTCTATTTCTATAGCACAAAATTACGTTGACACTGAACGACCGAAATCAAATAATTCCAACCGTAGTTTAATGGCGACTCTTCAATCTGGACCGACTGTTCCAATACAGAATCAGTAGTGACTGACTTCTGATTGGTCCTCGATGCCATTCGAAAGTATTGATTTCCTTCCATTGAGGTCATCACAGATGGCACGTCTTATCTTTGGTTCCGTAATTTTCCGATAGACTGCGTCTTTGTGTTTGTACGTCGTGTCCTCGAGTAAATGTGAGGCAATACTTTCGATATATTTTGTTGACATTGGACATAGGACACCAATATGTCACCACAAGTTTGACGTGCGCCACAAATTCTGCGCCCACCAAGCATTGCAATTAATGTACCAGAGATTTATATTCAGTTTTTTTGTGAGGCGATTTTTATTAATAAATGACGTACTATCATTCACGTATTTTTTTCCAATTTTTCGTTACATGATACTTATTTATAGTGAGTTAGATTGGGTCATCGTTACGAATGAATCTGCTACGTATTTGCGTCAACATCTACACTGCATCAGTTTTGCAAGAAATAATTCTCGTGGAAACATTATGTAATTTTTGACGTGTTATGATGTATTACATGCATATAAGCACTATTTGCATCATATGGGGATTGTGTGAGCGCGTAATATCGTTATTGATAAGTGGTCGTGGCCAACTTTGCGCAACCTCCACCTCACGACTTTGATGCTTTCTTGCGAATTTCTAAAGAGCGATTAGACATAAGAGAGCATGAATATCATTAACTTACCTGTATCATGACGTCCATACAAAATTTCAATAATATCTGAGCATCCATTCGCTTTTTCCAAAATTCGTGCGCAGGAAACCATTTTGCACTGATCGAGATTACCCTGTTTTGGTTGGTTTGGGTTAGGTTAGATTAGGTTAGGTTAGTGGGGCACCTGCGCAGAAGTTGTTGCGCAGTGCAGTGGTATGACGTGCGCATGTATGGGCACCTTGAGCTCGTTATGTTTAATTGTAAATTATTAAACTCTCAAGAATTCGATTCCGTCGCCTTAAAAAGTATATTATTTTCTGGGCTTCACTTTACATACCTAATTTAATTTTTTCATAAATATATTTTTTTGGACACATACTTTCAGTAATTGCAAGTACACAAATCACTTATCACTTAAATATGATGTTGTTGAATATTTCATTGTGGAAGTATATATGTTGCCACACGTAGAATTTATTAAAATATTTATTTTATTTTATATTACTCTACATGTAATTACTACAGTGACCCCAGCCATCGTTATAAAGAATAAATGTTCTCAAATTACATAGGTCCAGCTTCTGCAGATACGCGATATCTGTATATGATATACGTGTTACTAACTCGTAAAAACGTCTTTACTGAGCACACATGGCATGCAAATGTCCTTTCACTGAAGTCGTATGTCTCAATGTGGCGAAGCGCACTTATTCTTGCATGTTATGTTAGATTGGTTTATAACTTGTTTCTATTCTCACACGTCACCGTTAAGACATCCTTACACTGAGATTCACTGTAGGTAGCTCCCGTTAATACGTGATTGAAGGGTGGTAATTAATCTTGTTAATGTTCCCGAAGAACTCTATTTCTAAAGCACAAAATTACGTTGACACTGAACGACCGAAATCAAATAATTCCAACCGTAGTTTAATGGCGACTCTTCAATCGGGACCAGCCGACTGTTCCAATACAGAATCAGTAGTGACTGACTTCTGATTGGTCCTCGATGCCATTCGAAAGTATTGATTTCCTTCCATTGAGGTCATCACAGATGGCACGTCTTATCTTTGGTTCCGTAATTTTCCGATAGACTGCGTCTTTGTGTTTGTACGTCGTGTCCTCGAGTAAATGTGAGGCAATACTTTCGATATATTTTGTTGACATTGGACATAGGACACCAATATGTCACCACAAGTTTGACGTGCGCCACAAATTCTGCGCCCACCAAGCATTGCAATTAATGTACCAGAGATTTATATTCAGTTTTTTTGTGAGGCGATTTTTATTAATAAATGACGTACTATCATTCACGTATTTTTTTCCAATTTTTCGTTACATGATACTTATTTATAGTGAGTTAGATTGGGTCATCGTTACGAATGAATCTGCTACGTATTTGCGTCAACATCTACACTGCATCAGTTTTGCAAGAAATAATTCTCGTGGAAACATTATGTAATTTTTGACGTGTTATGATGTATTACATGCATATAAGCACTATTTGCATCATATGGGGATTGTGTGAGCGCGTAATATCGTTATTGATAAGTGGTCGTGGCCAACTTTGCGCAACCTCCACCTCACGACTTTGATGCTTTCTTGCGAATTTCTAAAGAGCGATTAGACATAAGAGAGCATGAATATCATTAACTTACCTGTATCATGACGTCCATACAAAATTTCAATAATATCTGAGCATCCATTCGCTTTTTCCAAAATTCGTGCGCAGGAAACCATTTTGCACTGATCGAGATTACCCTGTTTTGGTTGGTTTGGGTTAGGTTAGATTAGGTTAGGTTAGTGGGGCACCTGCGCAGAAGTTGTTGCGCAGTGCAGTGGTATGACGTGCGCATGTATGGGCACCTTGAGCTCGTTATGTTTAATTGTAAATTATTAAACTCTCAAGAATTCGATTCCGTCGCCTTAAAAAGTATATTATTTTCTGGGCTTCACTTTACATACCTAATTTAATTTTTTCATAAATATATTTTTTTGGACACATACTTTCAGTAATTGCAAGTACACAAATCACTTATCACTTAAATATGATGTTGTTGAATATTTCATTGTGGAAGTATATATGTTGCCACACGTAGAATTTATTAAAATATTTATTTTATTTTATATTACTCTACATGTAATTACTACAGTGACCCCAGCCATCGTTATAAAGAATAAATGTTCTCAAATTACATAGGTCCAGCTTCTGCAGATACGCGATATCTGTATATGATATACGTGTTACTAACTCGTAAAAACGTCTTTACTGAGCACACATGGCATGCAAATGTCCTTTCACTGAAGTCGTATGTCTCAATGTGGCGAAGCGCACTTATTCTTGCATGTTATGTTAGATTGGTTTATAACTTGTTTCTATTCTCACACGTCACCGTTAAGACATCCTTACACTGAGATTCACTGTAGGTAGCTCCCGTTAATACGTGATTGAAGGGTGGTAATTAATCTTGTTAATGTTCCCGAAGAACTCTATTTCTAAAGCACAAAATTACGTTGACACTGAACGACCGAAATCAAATAATTCCAACCGTAGTTTAATGGCGACTCTTCAATCGGGACCAGCCGACTGTTCCAATACAGAATCAGTAGTGACTGACTTCTGATTGGTCCTCGATGCCATTCGAAAGTATTGATTTCCTTCCATTGAGGTCATCACAGATGGCACGTCTTATCTTTGGTTCCGTAATTATCCGATAGACTGCGTCTTTGTGTTTTTACGTCGTGTCCTCGAGTAAATGTGAGGCAATACTTTCGATATATTTTGTTGACATTGGACATAGGACACCAATATGTCACCACAAGTTTGACGTGCGCCACAAATTCTGCGCCCACCAAGCATTGCAATTAATGTACCAGAGATTTATATTCAGTTTTTTTGTGAGGCGATTTTTATTAATAAATGACGTACTATCATTCACGTATTTTTATTCCAATTTTTCGTTACATGATACTTATTTATAGTGAGTTAGATTGGGTCATCGTTACGCATGAATATGCTACGTATTTGCGTCAACATCTACACTGCATCAGTTTTGCAAGAAATAATTCTCGTGGAAATATTATGTAATTTTAGACGTGTTATGATGTATAACACGCATATAAACACTATTTGTATCATATGGGGATTGTGTGAGCGCGTAATATCGTTATTGGTAAGTGGTCGTGGCCGACTTTGCGCAACCTCCACCTCACGACTTTGATGCTTTCTTGCGAATTTCTAAAGAGCGATTAGACATAATAGAGTATGAATATCATTAACTTACCTGTGGCATGACGTCCATACAAAATTTCAATAATATCTGAGCATCCATTCGCTTTTTCCAAAATTCGTGCGCAGGAAACCATTTTGCACTGATTGAGATTACCCTGTTTTGGTTGGTTTGGGTTAGGTTAGGTTAGGTTAGGTTAGGTTAGGTTAGGTTAGGTTAGTGGGGCACCTGCGCAGAAGTTGTTGCGCAGTGCAGTCGTATGACGTGCGCATGTATGTGCACCTTGAGCTCATTATGTTTAATTGTAAATTATTAAACTCTCAAGAATTCGATTCCGTCGCTTTAAAAAATATATTATATCCTGGGTTTCACTTTACATACCTAATTTAATTTTTTCACAAGGATATTTTTTTTTGGATACATACTTTCAGTAATTGCAAGTACACAAATCACTTATCACTTAAATATGATGTTGTTGAATATTTCATTGTGGAAGTATATATGTTGTCATACGTAGAATTTATTAAAATATTTATTTAATTTATATTACACTACATGTAATTACTACAGTGACCCCAGTCATCGTTATAAAGAATAAATGTTCTCAAATTACATAGGTCCAGCTTCTGCAGATACGCGATATCTGTATATGATATACGTGTTACTAACTCGTAAAAACGTCTTTACTGAGCACACATGGCATGCAAATGTCCTTTCACTGAAGTCGTATGTCTCAATGTGGCGAAGCGCACTTATTCTTGCATGTTATGTTAGATTGGTTTATAACTTGTTTCTATTCTCACACGTCACCGTGAAGACATCCTTACACTGAGATTCACTGTAGGTAGCACCCGTTAATACGTGATTGAAGGGTGGTAATTAATCTTGTTAATGTTCCCGAAGAACTCTATTTCTAAAGCACAAAATTACGTTGACACTGAACGACCGAAATCAAATAATTCCAAACGTAGTTTAATGGCGACTCTTCAATCGGGACCAGCCGACTGTTCCAATACAGAATCAGTAGTGACTGACTTCTGATTGGTCCTCGATGCCATTCGAAAGTATTGATTTCCTTCCATTGAGGTCATCACAGATGGCACGTCTTATCTTTGGTTCCGTAATTATCCGATAGACTGCGTCTTTGTGTTTTTACGTCGTGTCCTCGAGTAAATGTGAGGCAATACTTTCGATATATTTTGTTGACTTTGGACATAGGACACCAATATGTCACCACAAGTTTGACGTGCGCCACAAATTCTGCGCCCACCAAGCATTGCAATTAATGTACCAGAGATTTATATTCAGTTTTTTTGTGAGGCGATTTTTATTAATAAATGACGTACTATCATTCACGTATTTTTATTCCAATTTTTCGTTACATGATACTTATTTATAGTGAGTTAGATTGGGTCATCGTTACGCATGAATATGCTACGTATTTGCGTCAACATCTACACTGCATCAGTTTTGCAAGAAATAATTCTCGTGGAAATATTATGTAATTTTAGACGTGTTATGATGTATAACACGCATATAAACACTATTTGTATCATATGGGGATTGTGTGAGCGCGTAATATCGTTATTGATAAGTGGTCGTGGCCGACTTTGCGCAACCTCCACCTCACGACTTTGATGCTTTCTTGCGAATTTCTAAAGAGCGATTAGACATAATAGAGTATGAATATCATTAACTTACCTGTGGCATGACGTCCATACAAAATTTCAATAATATCTGAGCATCCATTCGCTTTTTCCAAAATTCGTGCGCAGGAAACCATTTTGCACTGATTGAGATTACCCTGTTTTGGTTGGTTTGGGTTAGGTTAGGTTAGGTTAGGTTAGGTTAGGTTAGGTTAGTGGGGCACCTACGCAGAAGTTGTTGCGCAGTGCAGTCGTATGACGTGCGCATGTATGTGCACCTTGAGCTCATTATGTTTAATTGTAAATTATTAAACTCTCAAGAATTCGATTCCGTCGCTTTAAAAAATATATTATATCCTGGGTTTCACTTTACATACCTAATTTAATTTTTTCACAAGGATATTTTTTTTTGGATACATACTTTCAGTAATTGCAAGTACACAAATCACTTATCACTTAAATATGATGTTGTTGAATATTTCATTGTGGAAGTATATATGTTGTCATACGTAGAATTTATTAAAATATTTATTTAATTTATATTACACTACATGTAATTACTACAGTGACCCCAGTCATCGTTATAAAGAATAAATGTTCTCAAATTACATAGGTCCAGCTTCTGCAGATACGCGATATCTGTATATGATATACATGTTACTAACTCGTAAAAACGTCTTTACTGAGCACACATGGCATGCAAATGTCCTTTCACTGAAGTCGTATGTCTCAATGTGGCGAACCGCACTTATTCTTGCATGTTATGTTAGATTGGTTTATAACTTGTTTCTATTCTCACACGTCACTGTGAAGACATCCTTACACTGAGATTCACTGTAGGTAGCACCCGTTAATACGTGATTGAAGGGTGGTAATTAATCTTTTTAATGTTCCCGAAGAACTCTATTTCTAAAGCACAAAATTACGTTGACACTGAACGACCGAAATCAAATAATTCCAACCGTAGTTTAATGGCGACTCTTCAATCGGGACCAGCCGACTGTTCCAATACAGAATCAGTAGTGACTGACTTCTGATTAGTCCTCGATGCCATTCGAAAGTATTGATTTCCTTCCATTGAGGTCATCACAGATGGCACGTCTTATCTTTGGTTCCGTAATTTTCCGATAGACTGCGTCTTTGTGTTTGTACGTCGTGTCCTCGAGTAAATGTGAGGCAATACTTTCGATATATTTTGTTGACATTGGACATAGGACACCAATATATCACCACAAGTTTGACGTGCGCCACAAATTCTGCGCCCACCAAGCATTGCAATTAATGTACCAGAGATTTATATTCAGTTTTTTTGTGAAGCGATTTTTATTAATAAATGACGTACTATCATTCACGTATGTTTATTCCAATTTTTCGTTACATGATGCTTATTTATAGTGAGTTAGATTAGGTCATCGTTACGCATGAATCTGCTACGTATTTGCGGCAACATCTACACTGCATCAGTTTTGCAAGAAATAATTCTCGTGGAAATATTATGTAATTTTTGACGTGTTATGATGTATTACATGCATATAAGCACTATTTGCATCATATGGGGATTGTGTGAGCGCGTAATATCGTTATTGATAAGTGGTCGTGGCCGACTTTGCGCATCCTCCACCCCACGACTTTGATGCTTTCTTGGGAATTTCTAAAGAGGGATAAGACATAATAGAGTATGAATATCATTAACTTACCTGTGGCATGACGTCCACACATATTTTCAATAATATCTGAGCATCCACTCGCTTTTTCCAAAATTCGTGCGCAGGAAACGATTTTGCACTGATCGAGATTACCCTGTTTTGGTTGGTTTGGGTTAGGTTAGGTTAGGTTAGGTTAGGTTAGGTTAGGTTAGTTTAGTGGGCACCTGCGCAGAAGTTGTTGCGCAGTGCAGTCGTATGACGTGCGCATGTATGGGCACCTTGAGCTCATTATGTTTAATTGTAAATTATTAAACTCTCAAGAATTCGATTCCGTCTCTTTAAAAAGTATATTATATTCTGGGCTTCACTTTACATACCTAATTTAATTTTTTCACAAGGATATTTTTTTTTGGATACATACTTTCAGTAATTGAAAGTACACAAATCACTTATCACTTAAATATGATGTTGTTGAATATTTCATTGTGGAAGTATATATGTTGTCACACGTAGAATTTATTAAAATATTTATTTAATTTTATATTACACTACATGTAATTACTACAGTGACCCCAGTCATCGTTATAAAGAATAAATGTTCTCAAATTACATAGGTCCAGCTTCTGCAGATACGCGATATCTGTATATGATATACGTGTTACTAACTCGTAAAAACGTCTTTACTGAGCACACATGGCATGCAAATGTCCTTTCACTGAAGTCGTATTACTCAATGTGGCGAACCGCACTTATTCTTGCATGTTATGTTAGATTGGTTTATAACTTGTTTCTGTTCTCACACGTCACCGTGAAGACATCCTTACACTGAGATTCACTGTAGGTAGCACCCGTTAATACGTGATTGAAGGGTGGTAATTAATCTTGTTAATGTTCCCGAAGAACTCTATTTCTATAGCACAAAATTACGTTGACACTGAACGACCGAAATCAAATAATTCCAACCGTAGTTTAATGGCGACTCTTCAATCTGGACCGACTGTTCCAATACAGAATCAGTAGTGATTGACTTCTGATTGGTCCTCGATGCCATTCGAAGGTATTGATTTCCTTCCATTGAGGTCATCACAGATGGCACGTCTTATCTTTGGTTCCGTAATTTTCCGATAGACTGCGTCTTTGTGTTTGTACGTCGTGTCCTCGAGTAAATGTGAGGCAATACTTTCGATATATTTTGTTGACATTGGACATAGGACACCAATATGTCACCACAAGTTTGACGTGCGCCACAAATTCTGCGCCCACCAAGCATTGCAATTAATGTACCAGAGATTTATATTCAGTTTTTTTGTGAGGCGATTTTTATTAATAAATGACGTACTATCATTCACGTATTTTTTTCCAATTTTTCGTTACATGATACTTATTTATAGTGAGTTAGATTGGGTCATCGTTACGCATGAATCTGCTACGTATTTCCGTCAACATCTACACTGCATCAGTTTTGCAAGAAATAATTCTCGTGGAAACATTATGTAATTTTTGACGTGTTATGATGTATTACATGCATATAAGCACTATTTGCATCATATGGGGATTGTGTGAGCGCGTAATATCGTTATTGATAAGTGGTCGTGGCCAACTTTGCGCAACCTCCACCTCACGACTTTGATGCTTTCTTGCGAATTTCTAAAGGGCGATTAGACATAAGAGAGCATGAATATCATTAACTTACCTGTATCATGACGTCCATACAAAATTTCAATAATATCTGAGCATCCATTCGCTTTTTCCAAAATTCGTGCGCAGGAAACCATTTTGCACTGATCGAGATTACCCTGTTTTGGTTGGTTTGGGTTAGGTTAGGTTAGGTTAGGTTAGTGGGGCACCTGCGCAGAAGTTGTTGCGCAGTGCAGTCGTATGACGTGCGCATGTATGTGCACCTTGAGCTCATTATGTTTAATTGTAAATTATTAAACTCTCAAGAATTCGATTCCGTCGCTTTAAAAAATATATTATATCCTGGGTTTCACTTTACATACCTAATTTAATTTTTTCACAAGGATATTTTTTTTTGGATACATACTTTCAGTAATTGCAAGTACACAAATCACTTATCACTTAAATATGATGTTGTTGAATATTTCATTGTGGAAGTATATATGTTGTCATACGTAGAATTTATTAAAATATTTATTTAATTTATATTACACTACATGTAATTACTACAGTGACCCCAGTCATCGTTATAAAGAATAAATGTTCTCAAATTACATAGGTCCAGCTTCTGCAGATACGCGATATCTGTATATGATATACGTGTTACTAACTCGTAAAAACGTCTTTACTGAGCACACATGGCATGCAAATGTCCTTTCACTGAAGTCGTATGTCTCAATGTGGCGAACCGCACTTATTCTTGCATGTTATGTTAGATTGGTTTATAACTTGTTTCTATTCTCACACGTCACCGTGAAGACATCCTTACACTGAGATTCACTGTAGGTAGCACCCGTTAATACGTGATTGAAGGGTGGTAATTAATCTTTTTAATGTTCCCGAAGAACTCTATTTCTAAAGCACAAAATTACGTTGACACTGAACAACCGAAATCAAATAATTCCAACCGTAGTTTAATGGCGACTCTTCAATCGGGACCAGCCGACTGTTCCAATACAGAATCAGTAGTGACTGACTTCTGATTAGTCCTCGATGCCATTCGAAAGTATTGATTTCCTTCCATTGAGGTCATCACAGATGGCACGTCTTATCTTTGGTTCCGTAATTTTCCGATAGACTGCGTCTTTGTGTTTGTACGTCGTGTCCTCGAGTAAATGTGAGGCAATACTTTCGATATATTTTGTTGACATTGGACATAGGACACCAATATATCACCACAAGTTTGACGTGCGCCACAAATTCTGCGCCCACCAAGCATTGCAATTAATGTACCAGAGATTTATATTCAGTTTTTTTGTGAGGCGATTTTTATTAATAAATGACGTACTATCATTCACGTATGTTTATTCCAATTTTTCGTTACATGATGCTTATTTATAGTGAGTTAGATTGGATCATCGTTACGCATGAATCTGCTACGTATTTGCGTCAACATCTACACTGCATCAGTTTTGCAAGAAATAATTCTCGTGGAAATATTATGTAATTTTTGACGTGTTATGATGTATTACATGCATATAAGCACTATTTGCATCATATGGGGATTGTGTGAGCGCGTAATATCGTTATTGATAAGTGGTCGTAGCCGACTTTGCGCATCCTCCACCTCACGACTTTGATGCTTTCTTGGGAATTTCTAAAGAGGGATAAGACATAATAGAGTATGAATATCATTAACTTACCTGTGGCATGACGTCCACACATATTTTCAATAATATCTGAGCATCCACTCGCTTTTTCCAAAATTCGTGCGCAGGAAACGATTTTGCACTGATCGAGATTACCCTGTTTTGGTTGGTTTGGGTTAGGTTAGGTTAGGTTAGGTTAGGTTAGGTTAGGTTAGTTTAGTGGGCACCTGCGCACAAGTTGTTGCGCAGGGCAGTCGTATGACGTGCGCATGTATGGGCACCTTGAGCTCATTATGTTTAATTGTAAATTATTAAACTCTCAAGAATTCGATTCCGTCTCTTTAAAAAGTATATTATATTCTGGGCTTCACTTTACATACCTAATTTAATTTTTTCACAAGGATATTTTTTTTTGGATACATACTTTCAGTAATTGAAAGTACACAAATCACTTATCACTTAAATATGATGTTGTTGAATATTTCATTGTGGAAGTATATATGTTGTCACACGTAGAATTTATTAAAATATTTATTTAATTTTATATTACACTACATGTAATTACTACAGTGACCCCAGTCATCGTTATAAAGAATAAATGTTCTCAAATTACATAGGTCCAGCTTCTGCAGATACGCGATATCTGTATATGATATACGTGTTACTAACTCGTAAAAACGTCTTTACTGAGCACACATGGCATGCAAATGTCCTTTCACTGAAGTCGTATGTCTCAATGTGGCGAACCGCACTTATTCTTGCATGTTATGTTAGATTGGTTTATAACTTGTTTCTGTTCTCACACGTCACCGTGAAGACATCCTTACACTGAGATTCACTGTAGGTAGCACCCGTTAATACGTGATTGAAGGGTGGTAATTAATCTTGTTAATTTTCCCGAAGAACTCTATTTCTATAGCACAAAATTACGTTGACACTGAACGACCGAAATCAAATAATTCCAACCGTAGTTTAATGGCGACTCTTCAATCTGGACCGACTGTTCCAATACAGAATCAGTAGTGACTGACTTCTGATTGGTCCTCGATGCCATTCGAAAGTATTGATTTCCTTCCATTGAGGTCATCACAGATGGCACGTCTTATCTTTGGTTCCGTAATTTTCCGATAGACTGCGTCTTTGTGTTTGTACGTCGTGTCCTCGAGTAAATGTGAGGCAATACTTTCGATATATTTTGTTGACATTGGACATAGGACACCAATATATCACCACAAGTTTGACGTGCGCCACAAATTCTGCGCCCACCAAGCATTGCAATTAATGTACCAGAGATTTATATTCAGTTTTTTTGTGAGGCGATTTTTATTAATAAATGACGTACTATCATTCACGTATTTTTTTCCAATTTTTCGTTACATGATACTTATTTATAGTGAGTTAGATTGGGTCATCGTTACGAATGAATCTGCTACGTATTTGCGTCAACATCTACACTGCATCAGTTTTGCAAGAAATAATTCTCGTGGAAACATTATGTAATTTTTGACGTGTTATGATGTATTACATGCATATAAGCACTATATGCATCATATGGGGATTGTGTGAGCGCGTAATATCGTTATTGATAAGTGGTCGTGGCCAACTTTGCGCAACCTCCACCTCACGACTTTGATGCTTTCTTGCGAATTTCTAAAGAGCGATTAGACATAAGAGAGCATGAATATCATTAACTTACCTGTATCATGACGTCCATACAAAATTTCAATAATATCTGAGCATCCATTCGCTTTTTCCAAAATTCGTGCGCAGGAAACCATTTTGCACTGATCGAGATTACCCTGTTTTGGTTGGTTTGGGTTAGGTTAGATTAGGTTAGGTTAGTGGGGCACCTGCGCAGAAGTTGTTGCGCAGTGCAGTGGTATGACGTGCGCATGTATGGGCACCTTGAGCTCGTTATGTTTAATTGTAAATTATTAAACTCTCAAGAATTCGATTCCGTCGCCTTAAAAAGTATATTATTTTCTGGGCTTCACTTTACATACCTAATTTAATTTTTTCATAAATATATTTTTTTGGACACATACTTTCAGTAATTGCAAGTACACAAATTACTTATCACTTAAATATGATGTTGTTGAATATTTCATTGTGGAAGTATATATGTTGCCACACGTAGAATTTATTAAAATATTTATTTTATTTTATATTACTTTACATGTAATTACTACAGTGACCCCAGCCATCGTTATAAAGAATAAATGTTCTCAAATTACATAGGTCCAGCTTCTGCAGATACGCGATATCTGTATATGATATACGTGTTACTAACTCGTAAAAACGTCTTTACTGAGCACACATGGCATGCAAATGTCCTTTCACTGAAGTCGTATGTCTCAATGTGGCGAAGCGCACTTATTCTTGCATGTTATGTTAGATTGGTTTATAACTTGTTTCTATTCTCACACGTCACCGTGAAGACATCCTTACACTGAGATTCACTGTAGGTAGCACCCGTTAATACGTGATTGAAGGGTGGTAATTAATCTTGTTAATGTTCCCGAAGAACTCTATTTCTAAAGCACAAAATTACGTTGACACTGAACGACCGAAATCAAATAATTCCAAACGTAGTTTAATGGCGACTCTTCAATCGGGACCAGCCGACTGTTCCAATACAGAATCAGTAGTGACTGACTTCTGATTGGTCCTCGATGCCATTCGAAAGTATTGATTTCCTTCCATTGAGGTCATCACAGATGGCACGTCTTATCTTTGGTTCCGTAATTATCCGATAGACTGCGTCTTTGTGTTTTTACGTCGTGTCCTCGAGTAAATGTGAGGCAATACTTTCGATATATTTTGTTGACATTGGACATAGGACACCAATATGTCACCACAAGTTTGACGTGCGCCACAAATTCTGCGCCCACCAAGCATTGCAATTAATGTACCAGAGATTTATATTCAGTTTTTTTGTGAGGCGATTTTTATTAATAAATGACGTACTATCATTCACGTATTTTTATTCCAATTTTTCGTTACATGATACTTATTTATAGTGAGTTAGATTGGGTCATCGTTACGCATGAATATGCTACGTATTTGCGTCAACATCTACACTGCATCAGTTTTGCAAGAAATAATTCTCGTGGAAATATTATGTAATTTTAGACGTGTTATGATGTATAACACGCATATAAACACTATTTGTATCATATGGGGATTGTGTGAGCGCGTAATATCGTTATTGATAAGTGGTCGTGGCCGACTTTGCGCAACCTCCACCTCACGACTTTGATGCTTTCTTGCGAATTTCTAAAGAGCGATTAGACATAATAGAGTATGAATATCATTAACTTACCTGTGGCATGACGTCCATACAAAATTTCAATAATATCTGAGCATCCATTCGCTTTTTCCAAAATTCGTGCGCAGGAAACCATTTTGCACTGATTGAGATTACCCTGTTTTGGTTGGTTTGGGTTAGGTTAGGTTAGGTTAGGTTAGGTTAGGTTAGGTTAGTGGGGCACCTACGCAGAAGTTGTTGCGCAGTGCAGTCGTATGACGTGCGCATGTATGTGCACCTTGAGCTCATTATGTTTAATTGTAAATTATTAAACTCTCAAGAATTCGATTCCGTCGCTTTAAAAAATATATTATATCCTGGGTTTCACTTTACATACCTAATTTAATTTTTTCACAAGGATATTTTTTTTTGGATACATACTTTCAGTAATTGCAAGTACACAAATCACTTATCACTTAAATATGATGTTGTTGAATATTTCATTGTGGAAGTATATATGTTGTCATACGTAGAATTTATTAAAATATTTATTTAATTTATATTACACTACATGTAATTACTACAGTGACCCCAGTCATCGTTATAAAGAATAAATGTTCTCAAATTACATAGGTCCAGCTTCTGCAGATACGCGATATCTGTATATGATATACATGTTACTAACTCGTAAAAACGTCTTTACTGAGCACACATGGCATGCAAATGTCCTTTCACTGAAGTCGTATGTCTCAATGTGGCGAACCGCACTTATTCTTGCATGTTATGTTAGATTGGTTTATAACTTGTTTCTATTCTCACACGTCACTGTGAAGACATCCTTACACTGAGATTCACTGTAGGTAGCACCCGTTAATACGTGATTGAAGGGTGGTAATTAATCTTTTTAATGTTCCCGAAGAACTCTATTTCTAAAGCACAAAATTACGTTGACACTGAACGACCGAAATCAAATAATTCCAACCGTAGTTTAATGGCGACTCTTCAATCGGGACCAGCCGACTGTTCCAATACAGAATCAGTAGTGACTGACTTCTGATTAGTCCTCGATGCCATTCGAAAGTATTGATTTCCTTCCATTGAGGTCATCACAGATGGCACGTCTTATCTTTGGTTCCGTAATTTTCCGATAGACTGCGTCTTTGTGTTTGTACGTCGTGTCCTCGAGTAAATGTGAGGCAATACTTTCGATATATTTTGTTGACATTGGACATAGGACACCAATATATCACCACAAGTTTGACGTGCGCCACAAATTCTGCGCCCACCAAGCATTGCAATTAATGTACCAGAGATTTATATTCAGTTTTTTTGTGAAGCGATTTTTATTAATAAATGACGTACTATCATTCACGTATGTTTATTCCAATTTTTCGTTACATGATGCTTATTTATAGTGAGTTAGATTAGGTCATCGTTACGCATGAATCTGCTACGTATTTGCGGCAACATCTACACTGCATCAGTTTTGCAAGAAATAATTCTCGTGGAAATATTATGTAATTTTTGACGTGTTATGATGTATTACATGCATATAAGCACTATTTGCATCATATGGGGATTGTGTGAGCGCGTAATATCGTTATTGATAAGTGGTCGTGGCCGACTTTGCGCATCCTCCACCCCACGACTTTGATGCTTTCTTGGGAATTTCTAAAGAGGGATAAGACATAATAGAGTATGAATATCATTAACTTACCTGTGGCATGACGTCCACACATATTTTCAATAATATCTGAGCATCCACTCGCTTTTTCCAAAATTCGTGCGCAGGAAACGATTTTGCACTGATCGAGATTACCCTGTTTTGGTTGGTTTGGGTTAGGTTAGGTTAGGTTAGGTTAGGTTAGGTTAGGTTAGTTTAGTGGGCACCTGCGCAGAAGTTGTTGCGCAGTGCAGTCGTATGACGTGCGCATGTATGGGCACCTTGAGCTCATTATGTTTAATTGTAAATTATTAAACTCTCAAGAATTCGATTCCGTCTCTTTAAAAAGTATATTATATTCTGGGCTTCACTTTACATACCTAATTTAATTTTTTCACAAGGATATTTTTTTTTGGATACATACTTTCAGTAATTGAAAGTACACAAATCACTTATCACTTAAATATGATGTTGTTGAATATTTCATTGTGGAAGTATATATGTTGTCACACGTAGAATTTATTAAAATATTTATTTAATTTTATATTACACTACATGTAATTACTACAGTGACCCCAGTCATCGTTATAAAGAATAAATGTTCTCAAATTACATAGGTCCAGCTTCTGCAGATACGCGATATCTGTATATGATATACGTGTTACTAACTCGTAAAAACGTCTTTACTGAGCACACATGGCATGCAAATGTCCTTTCACTGAAGTCGTATTACTCAATGTGGCGAACCGCACTTATTCTTGCATGTTATGTTAGATTGGTTTATAACTTGTTTCTGTTCTCACACGTCACCGTGAAGACATCCTTACACTGAGATTCACTGTAGGTAGCACCCGTTAATACGTGATTGAAGGGTGGTAATTAATCTTGTTAATGTTCCCGAAGAACTCTATTTCTATAGCACAAAATTACGTTGACACTGAACGACCGAAATCAAATAATTCCAACCGTAGTTTAATGGCGACTCTTCAATCTGGACCGACTGTTCCAATACAGAATCAGTAGTGATTGACTTCTGATTGGTCCTCGATGCCATTCGAAGGTATTGATTTCCTTCCATTGAGGTCATCACAGATGGCACGTCTTATCTTTGGTTCCGTAATTTTCCGATAGACTGCGTCTTTGTGTTTGTACGTCGTGTCCTCGAGTAAATGTGAGGCAATACTTTCGATATATTTTGTTGACATTGGACATAGGACACCAATATGTCACCACAAGTTTGACGTGCGCCACAAATTCTGCGCCCACCAAGCATTGCAATTAATGTACCAGAGATTTATATTCAGTTTTTTTGTGAGGCGATTTTTATTAATAAATGACGTACTATCATTCACGTATTTTTTTCCAATTTTTCGTTACATGATACTTATTTATAGTGAGTTAGATTGGGTCATCGTTACGCATGAATCTGCTACGTATTTCCGTCAACATCTACACTGCATCAGTTTTGCAAGAAATAATTCTCGTGGAAACATTATGTAATTTTTGACGTGTTATGATGTATTACATGCATATAAGCACTATTTGCATCATATGGGGATTGTGTGAGCGCGTAATATCGTTATTGATAAGTGGTCGTGGCCAACTTTGCGCAACCTCCACCTCACGACTTTGATGCTTTCTTGCGAATTTCTAAAGGGCGATTAGACATAAGAGAGCATGAATATCATTAACTTACCTGTATCATGACGTCCATACAAAATTTCAATAATATCTGAGCATCCATTCGCTTTTTCCAAAATTCGTGCGCAGGAAACCATTTTGCACTGATCGAGATTACCCTGTTTTGGTTGGTTTGGGTTAGGTTAGGTTAGGTTAGGTTAGTGGGGCACCTGCGCAGAAGTTGTTGCGCAGTGCAGTCGTATGACGTGCGCATGTATGTGCACCTTGAGCTCATTATGTTTAATTGTAAATTATTAAACTCTCAAGAATTCGATTCCGTCGCTTTAAAAAATATATTATATCCTGGGTTTCACTTTACATACCTAATTTAATTTTTTCACAAGGATATTTTTTTTTGGATACATACTTTCAGTAATTGCAAGTACACAAATCACTTATCACTTAAATATGATGTTGTTGAATATTTCATTGTGGAAGTATATATGTTGTCATACGTAGAATTTATTAAAATATTTATTTAATTTATATTACACTACATGTAATTACTACAGTGACCCCAGTCATCGTTATAAAGAATAAATGTTCTCAAATTACATAGGTCCAGCTTCTGCAGATACGCGATATCTGTATATGATATACGTGTTACTAACTCGTAAAAACGTCTTTACTGAGCACACATGGCATGCAAATGTCCTTTCACTGAAGTCGTATGTCTCAATGTGGCGAACCGCACTTATTCTTGCATGTTATGTTAGATTGGTTTATAACTTGTTTCTATTCTCACACGTCACCGTGAAGACATCCTTACACTGAGATTCACTGTAGGTAGCACCCGTTAATACGTGATTGAAGGGTGGTAATTAATCTTTTTAATGTTCCCGAAGAACTCTATTTCTAAAGCACAAAATTACGTTGACACTGAACAACCGAAATCAAATAATTCCAACCGTAGTTTAATGGCGACTCTTCAATCGGGACCAGCCGACTGTTCCAATACAGAATCAGTAGTGACTGACTTCTGATTAGTCCTCGATGCCATTCGAAAGTATTGATTTCCTTCCATTGAGGTCATCACAGATGGCACGTCTTATCTTTGGTTCCGTAATTTTCCGATAGACTGCGTCTTTGTGTTTGTACGTCGTGTCCTCGAGTAAATGTGAGGCAATACTTTCGATATATTTTGTTGACATTGGACATAGGACACCAATATATCACCACAAGTTTGACGTGCGCCACAAATTCTGCGCCCACCAAGCATTGCAATTAATGTACCAGAGATTTATATTCAGTTTTTTTGTGAGGCGATTTTTATTAATAAATGACGTACTATCATTCACGTATGTTTATTCCAATTTTTCGTTACATGATGCTTATTTATAGTGAGTTAGATTAGGTCATCGTTACGCATGAATCTGCTACGTATTTGCGGCAACATCTACACTGCATCAGTTTTGCAAGAAATAATTCTCGTGGAAATATTATGTAATTTTTGACGTGTTATGATGTATTACATGCATATAAGCACTATTTGCATCATATGGGGATTGTGTGAGCGCGTAATATCGTTATTGATAAGTGGTCGTGGCCGACTTTGCGCATCCTCCACCTCACGACTTTGATGCTTTCTTGGGAATTTCTAAAGAGGGATAAGACATAATAGAGTATGAATATCATTAACTTACCTGTGGCATGACGTCCACACATATTTTCAATAATATCTGAGCATCCACTCGCTTTTTCCAAAATTCGTGCGCAGGAAACGATTTTGCACTGATCGAGATTACCCTGTTTTGGTTGGTTTGGGTTAGGTTAGGTTAGGTTAGGTTAGGTTAGGTTAGTTTAGTGGGCACCTGCGCACAAGTTGTTGCGCAGGGCAGTCGTATGACGTGCGCATGTATGGGCACCTTGAGCTCATTATGTTTAATTGTAAATTATTAAACTCTCAAGAATTCGATTCCGTCTCTTTAAAAAGTATATTATATTCTGGGCTTCACTTTACATACCTAATTTAATTTTTTCACAAGGATATTTTTTTTTGGATACATACTTTCAGTAATTGAAAGTACACAAATCACTTATCACTTAAATATGATGTTGTTGAATATTTCATTGTGGAAGTATATATGTTGTCACACGTAGAATTTATTAAAATATTTATTTAATTTTATATTACACTACATGTAATTACTACAGTGACCCCAGTCATCGTTATAAAGAATAAATGTTCTCAAATTACATAGGTCCAGCTTCTGCAGATACGCGATATCTGTATATGATATACGTGTTACTAACTCGTAAAAACGTCTTTACTGAGCACACATGGCATGCAAATGTCCTTTCACTGAAGTCGTATGTCTCAATGTGGCGAACCGCACTTATTCTTGCATGTTATGTTAGATTGGTTTATAACTTGTTTCTGTTCTCACACGTCACCGTGAAGACATCCTTACACTGAGATTCACTGTAAGTAGCACCCGTTAATACGTGATTGAAGGGTGGTAATTAATCTTGTTAATGTTCCCGAAGAACTCTATTTCTATAGCACAAAATTACGTTGACACTGAACGACCGAAATCAAATAATTCCAACCGTAGTTTAATGGCGACTCTTCAATCTGGACCAGCCGAATGTTCCAATACAGAATCAGTAGTGACTGACTTCTGATTGGTCCTCGATGCCATTCGAAAGTATTGATTTCCTTCCATTGAGGTCATCACAGATGGCACGTCTTATCTTTGGTTCCGTAATTTTCCGATAGACTGCGTCTTTGTGTTTGTACGTCGTGTCCTCGAGTAAATGTGAGGCAATACTTTCGATATATTTTGTTGACATTGGACATAGGACACCAATATGTCACCACAAGTTTGACGTGCGCCACAAATTCTGCGCCCACCAAGCATTGCAATTAATGTACCAGAGATTTTAATTTTTGACGTGTTATGATGTATTACATGCATATAAGCACTATTTGCATCATATGGGGATTGTGTGAGCGCGTAATATCGTTATTGATAAGTGGTCGTGGCCAACTTTGCGCAACCTCCACCTCACGAATTTGATGCTTTCTTGCGAATTTCTAAAGAGCGATTAGACATAAGAGAGCATGAATATCATTAACTTACCTGTATCATGACGTCCATACAAAATTTCAATAATATCTGAGCATCCATTCGCTTTTTCCAAAATTCGTGCGCAGGAAACCATTTTGCACTGATCGAGATTACCCTGTTTTGGTTGGTTTGGGTTATGTTAGGTTAGGTTAGGTTAGGTTAGTGGGGCACCTGCGCAGAAGTTGTTGCGCAGTGCAGTCGTATGACGTGCGCATGTATGGGCACCTTGAGCTCGTTATGTTTAATTATAAATTATTAAACTCTCAAGAATTCGATTCCGTCGCTTTAAAAATATATTATATTCTGGGCTTCACTTTACATACCTAATTTAATTTTTTCATAAATATATTTTTTTTGGACACATACTTTCAGTAATTGCAAGTACACAAATCACTTATCACTTAAATATGATGTTGTTGAATATTTCATTGTGGAAGTATATATGTTGCCACACGTAGAATTTATAAAAATATTTATTTAATTTTATATTACACTACATGTAATTACTACAGTGACCCCAGTCATCGTTATAAAGAATAAATGTTCTCAAATTACATAGGTCCAGCTTCTGCAGATACGCGATATCTGTATATGATATACGTGTTACTAACTCGTAAAAACGTCTTTACTGAGCACACATGGCATGCAAATGTCCTTTCACTGAAGTCGTATGTCTCAATGTGGCGAAGCGCACTTATTCTTGCATGTTATGTTAGATTGGTTTATAACTTGTTTCTATTCTCACACGTCACCGTGAAGACATCCTTACACTGAGATTCACTGTAGGTAGCACCCGTTAATACGTGATTGAAGGGTGGTAATTAATCTTGTTAATGTTCCCGAAGAACTCTATTTCTAAAGCACAAAATTACGTTGACACTGAACGACCGAAATCAAATAATTCCAACCGTTGTTTAATGGCGACTCTTCAATCGGGACCAGCCGACTGTTCCAATACAGAATCAGTAGTGACTGACTTGTGATTGGTCCTCGATGCCAATCGAAAGTATTGATTTCCTTCCATTGAGGTCATCACAGATGGCACGTCTTATCTTTGGTTCCGTAATTTTCCGATAGACTGCGTCTTTGTGTTTGTACGTCGTGTCCTCTAGTAAATGTGAGGCAATACTTTCGATATATTTTGTTGACATTGGACATAGGACACCAATATGTCACCACAAGTTTGACGTGCGCCACAAATACTGCGCCCACCAAGCATTGCAATTAATGTACCAGAGATTTATATTCAGTTTTTTTGTGAGGCGATTTTTATTAATTAATGACGTACTATCATTCACGTATTTTTATTCCAATTTTTCGTTACATGATACTTATTTATAGTGAGTTAGATTGGGTCATCGTTACGCATGAATCTGCTACGTATTTGCGTCAACATCTACACTGCATCAGTTTTGCAAGAAATACTTCTCGTGGAAACATTATGTAATTTTTGACGTGTTATGATGTATTACATGCATATAAGCACTACTTGCATCATATGGGGATTGTGTGAGCGCGTAATATCGTTATTGATAAGTGGTCGTGGCCAACTTTGCGCAACCTCCACCCACGACTTTGATGCTTTCTTGCGAATTTCTAAAGAGCGATTAGACATAAGAGAGTATGAATATCATTAACTTACCTGTGGCATGACGTCCACACAAAATTTCAATAATATCTGAGCATCCACTCGCTTTTTCCAAAATTCGTGCGCAGGAAACGATTTTGCACTGATCGAGATTACCCTGTTTTGGTTGGTTTGGGTTAGGTTAGGTTAGGTTAGGTTAGGTTAGTGGGGCACCTGCGCAGAAGTTGTTGCGCAGTGCAGTCGTATGACGTGCGCATGTATGGGCACCTTGAGCTCATTATGTTTAATTGTAAATTATTAAACTCTCAAGAATTCGATTCCGTCGCTTTAAAAAGTATATTATATTCTGGGCTTCACTTTACATACCTAATTTAATTTTTTCACAAGGATATTTTTTTTTGGATACATGCTTTCAGTAATTGCAAGTACACAAATCACTTATCACTTAAATATGATGTTGAATATTTCATTGTGGAAGTGTATATGTTGTCACACGTAGAATTTATTAAAATATTTATTTAATATTATATTACACTGCATGTAATTACTACAGTGACCCCAGTCATCGTTATAAAGAATAAATGTTCTCAAATTACATAGGTCCAGCTTCTGCAGATACGCGATATCTGTATTTGATATACGTGTTACTAACTCGTAAAAACGTCTTTACTGAGCACACATGGCATGCAAATGTCCTTTCACTGAAGTCGTATGTCTCAATGTGGCGAACCGCACTTATTCTTGCATGTTATGTTAGATAGGTTTATAACTTGTTTCTGTTCTCACACGTCACCGTGAAGACATCCCGACACTGAGATTCACTGTAGGTAGCACCCGTTAATACGTGATTGAAGGGTGGTAATTAATCTTGTTAATGTTCCCGAAGAACTCTATTTCTCTAGCACAAAATTACGTTGACACTGAACGACCGAAATCAAATAATTCCAACCGTAGTTTAATGGCGACTCTTCAATCGGGACCAGCCGACTGTTCCAATACAGAATCAGTAGTGACTGACTTGTGATTGGTCCTCGATGCCAATCGAAAGTATTGATTTCCTTCCATTGAGGTCATCACAGATGGCACGTCTTATCTTTGGTTCCGTAATTTTCCGATAGACTGCGTCTTTGTGTTTGTACGTCGTGTCCTCGAGTAAATGTGAGGCAATACTTTCGATATATTTTGTTGACATTGGACATAGGACACCAATATGTCACCACAAGTTTGACGTGCGCCACAAATTCTGCGCCCACCAAGCATTGCAATTAATGTACCAGAGATTTATATTCAGTTTTTTTGTGAGGCGATTTTTATTAATAAATGACGTACTATCATTCACGTATTTTTATTCCAATTTTTCGTTACATGATACTTATTTATAGTGAGTTATATTGGGTCATCGTTACGCATGAATCTGCTACGTATTTGCGTCAACATCTACACTGCATCAGTTTTGCAAGAAATAATTCTCGTGGAAATATTATGTAATTTTTGACGTGTTATGATGTATTACATGCATATAAGCACTATTTGCATCATATGGGGATTGTGTGAGCGCGTAATATCGTTATTGATAAGTGGTCGTGGCCGACTTTGCGCAACCTCCACCTCACGACTTTGATGCTTTCTTGCGAATTTCTAAAGAGCGATTAGACATAATAGAGTATGAACATCATTAACTTACCTGTGGCATGACGTCCATACAAAATTTCAATAATATCTGAGCATCCATTCGCTTTTTCCAAAATTCGTGCGCAGGAAACCATTTTGCACTGATCGAGATTACCCTGTTTTGGTTGGTTTGGGTTAGGTTTTGTTAGGTTAGGTTAGGTTAGTGGGGCACCTGCGCAGAAGTTGTTGCGCAGTGCAGTCGTATGACGTGCGCATGTATGGGCACCTTGAGCTCCTTATGTTTAATTATAAATTATTAAACTCTCAAGAATTCGATTCCGTCCCTTTAAAAAGTATATTATATTCTGGGCTTCACTTTACATACCTAATTTAATTTTATCATTAATATATTTTTTTGGACACATACTTTCAGTAATTGCAAGTACACAAATCACTTATCACTTAAATATGATGTTGTTGAATATTTCATTGTGGAAGTATATATGTTGCCACACGTAGAATTTATTAAAATATTTATTTAATTTTATATTACACTACATGTAATTACTACAGTGACCCCAGCCATCGTAATAAAGAATAAATGTTCTCAAATTACATAGGTCCAGCTTCTGCAGATACGCGATATCTGTATATGATATACGTGTTACTAACTCGTAAGAACGTCTTTACTGAGCACACATGGCATGCAAATGTCCTTTCACTGAAGTCGTATGTCTCAATGTGGCGAAGCGCACTTATTCTTGCATGTTATGTTGGATTGGTGTATCACATGTTTCAATTCTCACACGTCACCGTGAAGACATCCTTGCACTGAGATTCACTGTAAGTAGCACCCGTTAATACGTTTTTGAAGGGTGGTAATTAATCTTGTTAATGCTCCCGATGAACTCTATTTCTAAAGCAAAAAATTACGTTGACACTGAACGACCGAAATCAAATAATTCCAACCGTAGTTTAATGGCGACTCTTCAATCGGGACCAGCCGACTGTTCCAATACAGAATCAGTAGTGACTGACTTCTGATTGGTCCTCGATGCCATTCGAAAGTATTGATTTCCTTCCATTGAGGTCATCACAGATGGCACGTCTTATCTTTGGTTCCGTAATTTTCCGATAGACTGCGTCTTTGTGATTGTACGTCGTGTCCTCGAGTAAATGTGAGGCAATACTTTCGATATATTTTGTTGACATTGGACATAGGACACCAATGTCACCACAAGTTTGACGTGCGCCACAAATTCTGCGCCCACCAAGCATTGCAATTAATGTACCAGAGATTTATATTCAGTTTTTTTGTGAGGCGATTTTTATTAATAAATGACGTACTATCATTCACGTATGTTTATTCCAATTTTTCGTTACATGATACTTATTTATAGTGAGTTAGATTGGATCATCGTTACGCATGAATCTGCTACGTATTTGCGTCAACATCTACACTGCATCAGTTTTGCAAGAAATAATTCTCGTGGAAATATTATGTAATTTTAGACGTGTTATGATGTATTACACGCATATAAGCACTATTTGCATCATATGGGGATTGTGTGAGCGCGTAATATCGTTATTGATAAGTGGTCGTGGCCGACTTTGCGCATCCTCCACCTCACGACTTTGATGCTTTCTTGCGAATTTCTAAAGAGCGATAAGACATAATAGAGTATGAATATCATTTACTTACCTGTGGCATTACGTCCACACAAAATTTCAATAATATCTGAGCATCCACTCGTTTTTTCCAAAATTCGTGCGCAGGAAACGATTTTGCACTGATCGAGATTACCCTGTTTTGGTTGGTTTGGGTTAGGTTAGGTTAGGTTAGGTTAGGTTAGGTTAGTGGGGCACCTGCGCAGAAGTTGTTGCGCAGTGCAGTCGTATGACGTGCGCATGTATGGGCACCTTGAGCTCATTATGTTTAATTGTAAATTATTAAACTCTCAAGAATTCGATTCCGTCGCTTTAAAAAGTATATTATATTCTGGGCTTCACTTTACATACCTAATTTAATTTTTTCACAAGGATATTTTTTTTTGGATACATACTTTCAGTAATTGCAAGTACACAAATCACTTATCACTTAAATATGATGTTGTTGAATATTTCATTGTGGAAGTATATATGTTGTCACACGTAGAATTTATTAAAATATTTTTTTAATTTTATATTACACTACATGTAATTACTACAGTGACCCCAGCCATCGTTATAAAGATTAAAAGTTCTCAAATTACATAGGTCCAGCTTCTGCAGATACGCGATATCTGTATATGATATACGTGTTACTAACTCGTAAAAACGTCTTTACTGAGCACACATGGCATGCAACTGTCCTTTCACTGAAGTCGTATGTCTCAATGTGGTGAACCGCACTTATTCTTGCATGTTATGTTAGATTGGTTTATAACTTGTTTCTATTCTCACACGTCACCGTGAAGACATCCTTACACTGAGATTCACTGTAGGTAGCACCCGTTAATACGTGATTGAAGGGTGGTAATTAATCTTGTTAATGTTCCCGAAGAACTCTATTTCTAAAGCACAAAAATACGTTGACACTGAACGACCGAAATCAAATAATTCCAACCGTAATTTAATGGCGACTCTTCAATCGGGACCAGCCGACTGTTGCAATACAGAATCAGTAGTGACTGACTTCTGATTGGTCCTCGATGCCATTCGAAAGTATTGATTTCCTTCCATTGAGGTCATCACAGATGGCACGTCTTATCTTTGGTTCCGTAATTTTCCGATAGACTGCGTCTTTGTGATTGTACGTCGTGTCCTCGAGTAAATGTGAGGCAATACTTTCGATATATTTTGTTGACATTGGACATAGGACACCAATATGTCACCACAAGTTTGACGTGCGCCACAAATTCTGCGCCCACCATGCATTGCAATTAATGTACCAGAGATTTATATTCAGTTTTTTTGTGAGGCGATTTTTAATAATAAATGACGTACTATCATTCACGTATGTATATTCCAATTTTTCGTTACATGATACTTATTTATAGTGAGTAAGATTGGATCATCGTTACGCATGAATCTGCTACGTATTTGCGTCAACATCTACACTGCATCAGTTTTGCAAGAAATAATTCTCGTGGAAATATTATGTAATTTTAGACGTGTTATGATGTATTACACGCATATAAGCACTATTTGCATCATATGGGGATTGTGTGAGCGCGTAATATCGTTATTGATAAGTGGTCGTGGCCGACTTTGCCCATCCTCCACCTCACGACTTTGATGCTTTCTTGCGAATTTCTAAAGAGCGATAAGACATAATAGAGTACGAATATCATTAACTTACCTGTGGCATGACGTCCACACAAAATTTCAATAATATCTGAGCATCCACTCGCTTTTTCCAAAATTCGTGCGCAGGAAACGATTTTGCACTGATCGAGATTACCCTGTTTTGGTTGGTTTGGGTTAGGTTAGGTTAGGTTAGGTTAGGTTAGGTTAGGTTAGTGGGGCACCTGCGCAGAAGTTGTTGCGCAGTGCAGTCGTATGACGTGCGCATGTATGGGCACCTTGAGCTCATTATGTTTAATTGTAAATTATTAAACTCTCAAGAATTCGATTCCGTCGCTTTAAAAAGTATATTATATTCTGGGCTTCACTTTACATACCTAATTTAATTTTTTCATAAATATATTTTTTTTTGACACATACTTACAGTAATTGCAAGTACACAAATCACTTATCACTTAAATATGATGTTGTTGAATATTTCATTGTGGAAGTATATATGTTGCCACACGTAGAATTTATTAAAATATTTATTTAATTTTATATTACACTACATGTAATTACTACAGTGACCCCAGCCATCGTTATAAAGAATAAATGTTCTCAAATTACATAGGTCCAGCTTCTGCAGATACGCGATATCTGTATATGATATACGTGTTACTAACTCGTAAGAACGTCTTTACTGAGCACACATGGAATGCAAATGTCCTTTCACTGAAGTCGTATGTCTCAATGTGGCG
This sequence comes from Zootermopsis nevadensis, assembly GCF_977971745.1. NCBI lineage: Eukaryota > Metazoa > Arthropoda > Insecta > Blattodea > Termopsidae > Zootermopsis > Zootermopsis nevadensis. Next base: position 2,615,275 of record NW_028259153.1, on the reverse strand, counting down.
AACCGCACTTATTCTTGCATGTTATGTTGGATTCGTGTATCACATGTTTCAATTCTCACACGTCACCGTGAAGACATCCTTGCACTGAGATTCACTGTAAGTAGCACCCGTTAATACGTTTTTGAAGGGTGGTAATTAATCTTGTTAATGCTCCCGAAGAACTCTATTTCTAAAGCAAAAAATTACGTTGACACTGAACGACCGAAATCAAATAATTCCAACCGTAGTTTAATGGCGACTCTTCAATCGGGACCAGCCGACTGTTCCAATACAGAATCAGTAGTGACTGACTTCTGATTGCTCCTCGATGCCATTCGAAAGTATTGATTTCCTTCCATTGAGGTCATCACAGTTGGCACGTCTTATCTTTGGTTCCGTAATTTTCCGATAGACTGCGTCTTTGTGATTGTACGTCGTGTCCTCGAGTAAATGTGAGGCAATACTTTCGATATATTTTGTTGACATTGGACATAGGACACCAATGTCACCACAAGTTTGACGTGCGCCACAAATTCTGCGCCCACCAAGCATTGCAATTAATGTACCAGAGATTTATATTCAGTTTTTTTGTGAGGCGATTTTTATTAATAAATGACGTACTATCATTAACGTATTTTTATTCCAATTTTTCGTTACATGATACTTATTTATAGTGAGTTAGATTGGATCATCGTTACGCATGAATCTGCTACGTATTTGCGTCAACATCTACACTGCATCAGTTTTGCAAGAAATAATTCTCGTGGAAATATTATGTAATTTTAGACGTGTTATGATGTATTACACGCATATAAGCACTATTTGCATCATATGGGGATTGTGTGAGCGCGTAATATCGTTATTGATAAGTGGTCGTGGCCGACTTTGCCCATCCTCCACCTCACGACTTTGATGCTTTCTTGCGAATTTCTAAAGAGCGATAAGACATAATAGAGTATGAATATCATTAACTTACCTGTGGCATGACGTCCACACAAAATTTCAATAATATCTGAGCATCCACTCGCTTTTTCCAAAATTCGTGCGCAGGAAACGATTTTGCACTGATCGAGATTACCCTGTTTTGGTTGGTTTTGGTTAGGTTAGGTTAGGTTAGGTTAGGTTAGGTTAGGTTAGTGGGGCACCTGCGCAGTGCAGTCGTATGACGTGCGCATGTATGGGCACCTTGAGCTCATTATGTTTAATTGTAAATTATTAAACTCTCAAGAATTCGATTCCGTCGCTTTAAAAAGTATATTATATTCTGGGCTTCACTTTACATACCTAATTTAATTTTTTCACAAGGATATTTTTTTTTGGATACATACTTTCAGTAATTGCAAGCACACAAATCACTTATCACTTAAATATGATGTTCTTGAATATTTCATTGTGGATGTATATATGTTGTCACACGTAGAATTTATTAAAATATTTATTTAATTTTATATTACACTGCATGTAATTACTACAGTGACCCCAGTCATCGTTATAAAGAATAAATGTTCTCAAATTACATAGGTCCAGCTCTGCAGATACGCGATATCTGTATATGATATACTTGTTACTAACTCGTAAAAACGTCTTTACTGAGCACACATGGCATGCAAATGTCCTTTTACTGAAGTCGTATGTCTCAATGTGGCGAACCGCACTTATTCTTGCATGTTATGTTAGATTGGTTTATAACTTGTTTCTATTCTCACACGTCACCGTGAAGACATCCTTACACTGAGATTCACTATAGGTAGCACCCGTTAATACGTGATTGAAGGGTGGTAATTAATCTTGTTAATGTTCCCGAAGAACTCTATTTCTAAAGCACAAAATTACGTTGACACTGAACGACCGAAATCAAATAATTCCAACCGTAGTTTAATGGCGACTCTTCGATCGGGACCAGCCGACTGTTCCAATACAGAATCAGTAGTGACTGACTTCTGATTGGTCCTCGATGCCATTCGAAAGTATTGATTTCCTTCCATTGAGGTCATCACAGATGACACGTCTTATCTTTGGTTCCGTAATTTTCCGATAGACTGCGTCTTTGTGTTTGTACGTCGTGTCCTCGAGTAAATGTGAGGCAATACTTTCGATATATTTTGTTGACATTGGACATAGGACACCAATATGTCACCACAAGTTTGACGTGCGCCACAAATTCTGCGCCCACCAAGCATTGCAATTAATGTACCAGAGATTTATATTCAGGTTTTTTTGTGAGGCGATTTTTATCAATAAATGACGTACTATCATTCACGTATGTTTATTCCGATTTTTCGTTACATGATACTTATTTATAGTCAGTTAGATTGGGTCATCGTTACGCATGAATCTGCTACGTATTTGCGTCAACATCTACACTGCATCAGTTTTGCAAGAAATAATTCTCGTGGAAATATTATGTAATTTTAGACGTGCTATGATGTATTACACGCATATAAGCACTATTTGCATCATATGGGGATTGTGTGAGCGCGTAATATCGTTACTGATAAGTGGTCGTGGCCGACTTTGCGCAACCTCCACCTCACGACTTTGATGCTTTCTTGCGAATTTCTAAAGAGCGATAAGACATAATAGAGTATGAATATCATTAACTTACCTGTGGCATGACGTCCATACAATATTTCAATAATATCTGAGCATACATTCTCTTTTTCCAAAATTCGTGCGCAGGAAACCATTTTGCACTGATCGAGATTACCCTGTTTTGGTTGGTTTGGGTTAGGTTTGGTTAGGTTAGGTTAGTGGGGCACCTGCGCAGAAGTTGTTGCGCAGTGCAGTCGTATGACGTGGGCATGTATGGGCACCTTGAGCACGTTATGTTTAATTGTAAATTATTAAACACTCAAGAATTCGATTCCGTCGCTTTAAAAAGTATATTATATTCTGGGCTTCACTTTACATACCTAATTTAATTTTTTCATAAATATATTTTTTTTGGACACATACTTTCAGTAATTGCAAGTACACAAATCACTTATCACTTAAATATGATGTTGAATATTTCATTGTGGAAGTATATATGTTGTCACACGTAGAATTTATTAAAATATTTATTTAATTTTATATTACACTACATGTAATTACTACAGTGACCCCAGCCATCGTTATAAAGGATAAATATACTCAAATTACATAGGTCCAGCTTCTGCAGATACGCGATATCTATATATGATATACGTGTAACTAACTCGTAAAAACGTCTTTACTGAGCACACATGGCATGCAAATGTCCTTTCACTGAAGTCGTATGTCTCAATGTGGCGAACCGCACTTATTCTTGCTTGTTATGTTGGATTGGTGTATCACTTGTTTCTATTCTCACACGTCACCGTGAAGACATCCTTGCACTAATATTCACTGTAGGTAGCACCCGTTAATACGTGATTGAAGGGTGGTAATTAATCTTGTTAATGTTCCCAAAGAACTCTATTTCTAAAGCACAAAATTACGTTGACACTGAACGACCGAAATCAAATAATTCCAACCGTAGTTTAATGGCGACTCTTCAATCGGGACCAGCCGACTGTTCCAATACAGAATCAGTAGTGGCTGACTTCTTATTGGTCCTCGATGCCATTCGAAAGTATTGATTTCCCTCCATTGAGGTCATCACAGATGGCAGGTCTTATCTTTGGTTCATTAGTTTAACGATAGACTGCGTCTTTGTGTTTGTACGTCGTGTCCTCGAGTAAATGTGAGGCAATACTTTCGATATATTTTGTTGACATTGGACATAGGACACCAATATGTCACCACAAGTTTGACGTGCGCCACAAATTCTACGCCCACCAAGCATTGCAATTAATGTACCAGAGATTTATATTCAGTTTTTTTGTGAGGCGATTTTTATTAATAAATGACGTACTATCATTCACGTATGTTTATTCCGATTTTTCGTTACATGATACTTATTTATAGTGAGTTAGATTGGGTCATCGTTACGCATGAATCTGCTACGTATTTGCGTCAACATCTACACTGCATCAGTTTTGCAAGAAATAATTCTCGTGGAAATATTATGTAATTTTAGACGTGTGTATTACACGCATATAAGCACTATTTGTATCATATGGGGATTGTGTGAGGGCGTAATATCGTTATTGATAAGTGGTCGTGGCCGACTTTGCGCAACCTCCACCTCACGACTTTGATGCTTTCTTGCGAATTTCTAAAGAGCGATAAGACATAATAGAGCATGAAAATCATTAACTTACCTGTGGCATGACGTCCATACAAAATTTCAATAATATCTGAGCATCCATTCGCTTTTTCCAAAATTCGTGCGCAGGAATCCATTTTGCACTGATCGAGATTACCGTGTTTTGGTTGGCTTGGGTTAGGTTAGGTTAGGTTAGGTTAGTGGGGCACCTGCGCAGAAGTTGTTGCGCAGTGCAGTCGTATGACGTGCGCATGTATGGGCACCTTGAGCTCGTTATGTTTAATTGTAAATTATTAAACACTCAAGAATTCGATTCCGTCGCTTTAAAAAGTATATTATATTCTGGGCTTCACTTTCGTACCTAATTTAATTTTTCACAAGGATATTTTTTTTTTGGACACATACTTTCAGTAATTGCAAGTACACAAATCACTTATCACTTAAATATGATGTTGTTGAATATTTCATTGTGGAAGTATATATGTTGTCACACGTAGAATTTATTAAAATATTTATTTAATTTTATATTACACTACATGTAATTACTACAGTGACCCCAGTTATCGTTATAAAGAATAAATGTTCTCAAATTACATAGGTCCAGCTTCTGCAGATACGCGATATCAATATATGATATACGTCTAACTAACTCGTAAAAACGTCTTTACTGAGCACTCATTTCATGCAAATGTCCTTTCACTGGTGTCGTATGTCTCAATGTGGCGAACCGCACTTATTCTTGCATGTTATGTTAGATTGGTTTATAACTTGTTTCTATTCTCACACGTCACCGTGAAGACATCCTTACACTGATATTCACTGTAGGTAGCACCCGTTAATACGTGATTGAAGGGTGGTAATTAATCTTGTTAATGTCCCCGAAGAACTCTATTTATAAAGCACAAAATTACGTTGACACTGAACGACCGAAATCAAATAATTCCAACCGTAGTTTAATGGCGACTCTTCAATCGGGACCAGCCGACTGTTCCAATACAGAATCAGTACTGACTGACTTCTGATTGGTACTCGATGCCATTCGAAAGTATTGATTTCCTTCCATTGAGGTCATCACAGATGGCACACTTATCTTTGGTTCCGTAATTTTCCGATATACTGCGTTTTTGTGTTTGTAATTCGTGTCCTCGAATAAATGTGAGGCAATACTTTCGATATATTTTGTTGACATTGGACATAGGACACCACTATGTTACCACTAGTTTGACGTGTTCCACAAATTCTGCGCCCACCAAGCATTGCAATTAATGTACCAGAGATTTATATTCAGTTTTTTGTGAGGCGATTTTTATTAATAAATGACGTACTATCATTCACGTATGTTTATTCCGATTTTTCGTTACGTGATACTTATTTATAGTGAGTTAGATTGGGTCATCGGTACGCATGAATCTGCTACGTATTTGCGTCAATATCTACACTGCATCAGTTTTGCAAGAAATAATTCTCGTGGAAATATTATGTAGTTTTAGACGTGTTATGATGTATTACACACATGTAAGCACTATTTGTATCATATGGGGATTGTGTGAGCGCGTAATATTGTTATTGTAAGTGGTCGTGGCCGACTTTGCGCATCCTCCACCTCACGACTTTGATGCTTTCTTGCGAATTTCTAAAGAGCGATAAGACATAATAGAGTATGAATATCATTAATTTACCTGTGGCATGACGTCCATACAAAATTTCAATAATATCTGAGCATACATTCGCTTTTTCCAAAATACGTGCGCAGGAAACTATTTTGCACTGATCGAGATTACCCTGTTTTGGTTGGTTTGGGTTAGGTTAGGTTAGGTTAGGTTAGGTTAGGTTAGGTTAGTGGGGCACCTGCGCAGGAGTTGTTGCGCAGAACAGTCGTATGACGTGCGCATGTATGGGCACCTTGAGCTCGTTATGTTTAATTGTAAATTATTAAACACTCAAGAATTAGATTCCGTGGCTTTAAAAAGTATATTATATTCTGAGCTTCACTTTCATACCTAATTTAATTCTTTTACAAGGATATTTTATTGAACACATACTTTCATTAATTGCAAGTGCACAAATCACTTATCACTTAAATATGATGTTGTTGAATATTTCATTGTGGAAGTATATATGTTGTCACACGTAGAATTTATTAAAATATTTATTTAATTTTATATTACACTACATGTAATTACTACAGTGACCCCAGTCATCGTTATAAAGAATAAATGTTCTCAAATTACATAGGTCCAGCTTCTGCAGATACGCGATATCTGTATATGATATACGTGTTACTAACTCGTAAAAACGTCTTTACTGAGCACACATGGCATGCTAATGTCCTTTCACTGAAGTCGTATGTCTCAATGTGGAGAACCGCACTTATTCTTGCATGTTATGTTAGATTGGTTTATAACTTGTTTCTATTCTCACACGTCACCGTGAAGACATCCTTACACTGAGATTCACTGTAGGTAGCACCCGTTAATACGTGATTGAAGGGTGGTAATTAATCTTGTTAATGTTCCCGAAGAACTCTATTTCTAAAGCACAAAATTACGTTGACAATGAACGACCGAAATCAAATAATTCCAACCGTAATTTAATGGCGACTCTTTAATCGGGACCAGCCGACTGTTCCAATACAGAATCAGTAGTGACTGACTTCTGATTGGTCCTCGATGCCATTCGAAAGTATTGATTTCCTTCCATTGAGGTCATCACAGATGGCACGTCTTATCTTTGGTTCCGTAATTTTCCGATAGACTGCGTCTTTGTGATTGTACGTCGTGTCCTCGAGTAAATGTGAGGCAATACTTTCGATATATTTTGCTGACATTGGACATAGGACACCAATATGTCACCACAAGTTTGACGTGCGCCACAAATTCTGCGCCCACCATGCATTGCAATTAATGTACCAGAGATTTATATTCAGTTTTTTTGTGAGGCGATTTTTAATAATAAATGACGTACTATCATTCACGTATGTATATTCCAATTTTTCGTTACATGATACTTATTTATAGTGAGTAAGATTGGATCATCGTTACGCATGAATCTGCTACGTATTTGCGTCAACATCTACACTGCATCAGTTTTGCAAGAAATAATTCTCGTGGAAATATTATGTAATTTTAGACGTGTTATGATGTATTACACGCATATAAGCACTATTTGCATCATATGGGGATTGTGTGAGCGCGTAATATCGTTATTGATAAGTGGTCGTGGCCGACTTTGCCCATCCTCCACCTCACGACTTTGATGCTTTCTTGCGAATTTCTAAAGAGCGATAAGACATAATAGAGTACGAATATCATTAACTTACCTGTGGCATGACGTCCACACAAAATTTCAATAATATCTGAGCATCCACTCGCTTTTTCCAAAATTCGTGCGCAGGAAACGATTTTGCACTGATCGAGATTACCCTGTTTTGGTTGGTTTGGGTTAGGTTAGGTTAGGTTAGGCTAGGTTAGGTTAGGTTAGTGGGGCACCTGCGCAGAAGTTGTTGCGCAGTGCAGTCGTATGACGTGCGCATGTATGGGCACCTTGAGCTCATTATGTTTAATTGTAAATTATTAAACTCTCAAGAATTCGATTCCGTCGCTTTAAAAAGTATATTATATTCTGGGCTTCACTTTACATACCTAATTTAATTTTTTCACAAGGATATTTTTTTTTGGATACATACTTTCAGTAATTGCAAGTACACAAATCACTTATCACTTAAATATGATGTTGTTGAATATTTCATTGTGGAAGTATATATGTTGTCACACGTAGAATTTATTAAAATATTTATTTAATTTTATATTACACTACATGTAATTACTACAGTGACCCCAGTCATCGTTATAAAGAATAAATGTTCTCAAATTACATAGGTCCAGCTTCTGCAGATACGCGATATCTGTATATGATATACGTGTTACTAACTCGTAAAAACGTCTTTACTGAGCACACATGGCATGCAAATGTCCTTTCACTGAAGTCGTATGTCTCAATGTGGCGAACCGCACTTATTCTTGCATGTTATGTTAGATTGGTTTATAACTTGTTTCTATTCTCACACGTCACCGTGAAGACATCCTTACACTGAGATTCACTATAGGTAGCACCCGTTAATACGTGATTGAAGGGTGGTAATTAATCTTGTTAATGTTCCCGAAGAACTCTATTTCTAAAGCACAAAATTACGTTGACACTGAACGACCGAAATCAAATAATTCCAACCGTAGTTTAATGGCGACTCTTCAATCGGGACCAGCCGACTGTTCCAATACAGAATCAGTAGTGACTGACTTCTGATTGGTCCTCGATGCCATTCGAAAGTATTGATTTCCTTCCATTGAGGTCATCACAGATGACACGTCTTATCTTTGGTTCCGTAATTTTCCGATAGACTGCGTCTTTGTGTTTGTACGTCGTGTCCTCGAGTAAATGTGAGGCAATACTTTCGATATATTTTGTTGACATTGGACATAGGACACCAATATGTCACCACAAGTTTGACGTGCGCCACAAATTCTGCGCCCACCAAGCATTGCAATTAATGTACCAGAGATTTATATTCAGTTTTTTTGTGAGGCGATTTTTATTAATAAATGACGTACTATCATTCACGTAATTTTTTCCAATTTTTCGATACATGATACTTATTTATAGTGAGTTAGATTGGGTCATCGTTACGCATGAATCTGCTACGTATTTGCGTCAACATCTACACTGCATCAGTTTTGCAAGAAATAATTCTCGTGGACATATTATGTAATTTTTGACGTGTTATGATGTATTGCATGCATATAAGCACTATTTGCATCATATGGGGATTGTGTGAGCGCGTAATATCGTTATTGATAAGTGGTCGTGGCCGACTTTGCGCAACCTCCACCTCACGACTTTGATGCTTTCTTGCGAATTTCTAAAGAGCGATTAGACATAATGGAGTATGAATATCATTAACTTACCTGTGGCATGACGTCCACACAAAATTTCAATAATATCTGAGCATCCATTCGCTTTTTCCAAAATTCGTGCGCAGGAAACGATTTTGCACTGATCGAGATTACCCTGTTTTGGTTGGTTTTGGTTAGGTTAGGTTAGGTTAGGTTAGGTTAGGTTAGGTTAGTGGGGCACCTGCGCAGTGCAGTCGTATGACGTGCGCATGTATGGGCACCTTGAGCTCATTATGTTTAATTGTAAATTATTAAACTCTCATGAATTCGATTCCGTCGCTTTAAAAAGTATATTATATTCTGGGCTTCACTTTACATACCTAATTTAATTTTTTCACAAGGATATTTTTTTTTGGATACATACTTTCAGTAATTGCAAGTACACAAATCACTTATCACTTAAATATGATGTTGTTGAATATTTCATTTTGGATGTATATATGTTGTCACACGTAGAATTTATTAAAATATTTATTTAATTTTATATTACACTACATGTAATTACTACAGTGACCCCAGTCATCGTTATAAAGAATAAATGTTCTCAAATTACATAGGTCCAGCTTCTGCAGATACGCGATATCTGTATATGATATACTTGTTACTAACTCGTAAAAACGTCTTTACTGAGCACACATGGCATGCAAATGTCCTTTTACTGAAGTCGTATGTCTCAATGTGGCGAACCGCACTTATTCTTGCATGTTATGTTGGATTGGTTTATAACTTGTTTCTATTCTCACACGTCACCGTGAAGACATCCTTACACTGAGATTCACTATAGGTAGCACCCGTTAATACGTGATTGAAGGGTGGTAATTAATCTTGTTAATGTTCCCGAAGAACTATTTCTAAAGCACAAAATTACGTTGACACTGATCGACCGAAATCAAATAATTCCAACCGTAGTTTAATGGCGACTCTTCGATCGGGACCAGCCGACTGTTCCAATACAGAATCAGTAGTGACTGACTTCTGATTGGTCCTCGATGCCATTCGAAAGTATTGATTTCCTTCCATTGAGGTCATCACAGATGACACGTCTTATCTTTGGTTCCGTAATTTTCCGATAGACTGCGTCTTTGTGTTTGTACGTCGTGTCCTCGAGTAAATGTGAGGCAATACTTTCGATATATTTTGTTGACATTGGACATAGGACACCAATATGTCACCACAAGTTTGACGTGCGCCACAAATTCTGCGCCCACCAAGCATTGCAATTAGTGTACCAGAGATTTATATTCAGGTTTTTTTGTGAGGCGATTTTTATCAATAAATGACGTACTATCATTCACGTATGTTTATTCCGATTTTTCGTTACATGATACTTATTTATAGTGAGTTAGATTGGGTCATCGTTACGCATGAATCTGCTACGTATTTGCGTCAACATCTACACTGCATCAGTTTTGCAAGAAATAATTCTCGTGGAAATATTATGTAATTTTAGACGTGCTATGATGTATTACACGCATATAAGCACTATTTGCATCATATGGGGATTGTGTGAGCGCGTAATATCGTTACTGATAAGTGGTCGTGGCCGACTTTGCGCAACCTCCACCTCACGACTTTGATGCTTTCTTGCGAATTTCTAAAGAGCGATAAGACATAATAGAGTATGAATATCATTAACTTACCTGTGGCATGACGTCCATACAATATTTCAATAATATCTGAGCATACATTCTCTTTTTCCAAAATTCGTGCGCAGGAAACCATTTTGCACTGATCGAGATTACCCTGTTTTGGTTGGTTTGGGTTAGGTTTGGTTAGGTTAGGTTAGTGGGGCACCTGCGCAGAAGTTGTTGCGCAGTGCAGTCGTATGACGTGGGCATGTATGGGCACCTTGAGCACGTTATGTTTAATTGTAAATTATTAAACACTCAAGAATTCGATTCCGTCGCTTTAAAAAGTATATTATATTCTGGGCTTCACTTTACATACCTAATTTCATTTTTTCATAAATATATTTTTTTTGGACACATACTTTCAGTAATTGCAAGTACACAAATCACTTATCACTTAAATATGATGTTGAATATTTCATTGTGGAAGTATATATGTTGTCACACGTAGAATTTATTAAAATATTTATTTAATTTTATATTACACTACATGTAATTACTACAGTGACCCCAGCCATCGTTATAAAGGATAAATATACTCAAATTACATAGGTCCAGCTTCTGCAGATACGCGATATCTATATATGATATACGTGTAACTAACTCGTAAAAACGTCTTTACTGAGCACACATGGCATGCAAATGTCCTTTCACTGAAGTCGTATGTCTCAATGTGGCGAACCGCACTTATTCTTGCTTGTTATGTTGGATTGGTGTATCACTTGTTTCTATTCTCACACGTCACCGTGAAGACATCCTTGCACTAATATTCACTGTAGGTAGCACCCGTTAATACGTGATTGAAGGGTGGTAATTAATCTTGTTAATGTTCCCAAAGAACTCTATTTCTAAAGCACAAAATTACGTTGACACTGAACGACCGAAATCAAATAATTCCAACCGTAGTTTAATGGCGACTCTTCAATCGGGACCAGCCGACTGTTCCAATACAGAATCAGTAGTGGCTGACTTCTTATTGGTCCTCGATGCCATTCGAAAGTATTGATTTCCCTCCATTGAGGTCATCACAGATGGCAGGTCTTATCTTTGATTCATTAGTTTAACGATGGACTGCGTCTTTGTGTTTGTACGTCGTGTCCTCGAGTAAATGTGAGGCAATACTTTCGATATATTTTGTTGACATTGGACATAGGACACCAATATGTCACCACAAGTTTGACGTGCGCCACAAATTCTACGCCCACCAAGCATTGCAATTAATGTACCAGAGATTTATATTCAGTTTTTTTGTGAGGCGATTTTTATTAATAAATGACGTACTATCATTCACGTATGTTTATTCCGATTTTTCGTTACATGATACTTATTTATAGTGAGTTAGATTGGGTCATCGTTACGCATGAATCTGCTACGTATTTGCGTCAACATCTACACTGCATCAGTTTTGCAAGAAATAATTCTCGTGGAAATATTATGTAATTTTAGACGTGTGTATTACACGCATATAAGCACTATTTGTGTCATATGGGGATTGTGTGAGGGCGTAATATCGTTATTGATAAGTGGTCGTGGCCGACTTTGCGCAACCTCCACCTCACGACTTTGATGCTTACTTGCGAATTTCTAAAGAGCGATAAGACATAATAGAGCATGAAAATCATTAACTTACCTGTGGCATGACGTCCATACAAAATTTCAATAATATCTGAGCATCCATTCGCTTTTTCCAAAATTCGTGCGCAGGAATCCATTTTGCACTGATCGAGATTACCGTGTTTTGGTTGGCTTGGGTTAGGTTAGGTTAGGTTAGGTTAGTGGGGCACCTGCGCAGAAGTTGTTGCGCAGTGCAGTCGTATGACGTGCGCATGTATGGGCACCTTGAGCTCGTTATGTTTAATTGTAAATTATTAAACACTCAAGAATTCGATTCCGTCGCTTTAAAAAGTATATTATATTCTGGGCTTCACTTTCGTACCTAATTTAATTTTTCACAAGGATATTTTTTTTTTGGACACATACTTTCAGTAATTGCAAGTACACAAATCACTTATCACTTAAATATGATGTTGTTGAATATTTCATTGTGGAAGTATATATGTTGTCACACGTAGAATTTATTAAAATATTTATTTAATTTTATATTACACTACATGTAATTACTACAGTGACCCCAGTTATCGTTATAAAGAATAAATGTTCTCAAATTACATAGGTCCAGCTTCTGCAGATACGCGATATCAATATATGATATACGTCTAACTAACTCGTAAAAACGTCTTTACTGAGCACTCATTTCATGCAAATGTCCTTTCACTGGTGTCGTATGTCTCAATGTGGCGAACCGCACTTATTCTTGCATGTTATGTTAGATTGGTTTATAACTTGTTTCTATTCTCACACGTCACCGTGAAGACATCCTTACACTGAGATTCACTGTAGGTAGCACCCGTTAATACGTGATTGAAGGGTGGTAATTAATCTTGTTAATGTCCCCGGAGAACTCTATTTATAAAGCACAAAATTACGTTGACACTGAACGACCGAAATCAAATAATTCCAAAAGTAGTTTAATGGCGACTCTCCAATCGGGACCAGCCGACTGTTCTAATACAAATCAGTAGTGACTGACTTCTGATTGGTCCTCGATGCCATTCGAAAGTATTGATGTCCTTCCATTGAGGTCATCACAGATGGCACGTCTTATCTTTGGTTCCGTAATTTTCCGATAGACTGCGTCTTTGTGTTTGTACGTCGTGTCCTCGAGTAAATGTGAGGCAATACTTTCGATATATTTTGTTGACATTGGACATAGGACACCAATATGTTACCACAAATTTGACGTGCGCCACGAATTCTGCGCCCACCAAGCATTGCAATTACTTTACCAGAGTTTTATATTCAGTTTTTTGTGAGGCGATTTATGTTAATAAATGACGTACTATCATTCACGTATGTTTATTCCGATTTTTCGTTACATGATACTTATTTATAGTGAGTTAGATTGGATCATCGTTACGCATGAATCTGCTACGTATTTGCGTCTACATCTACACTGCATCAGTTTTGCAAGAAATAATTCTCGTGGAAATATTATGTAATTTTAGACGTGTGTATTACACGCATATAAGCACTATTTGTATCATATGGGGATTGTGTGAGGGCGTAATATCGTTATTGATAAGTGGTCGTGGCCGACTTTGCGCAACCTCCACCTCACGACTTTGATGCTTTCTTGCGAATTTCTAAAGAGCGATAAGACATAATAGAGTATGAATATCATTAACTTACCTGTGGCATGACGTTCATACAAAATTTCAATAATATCTGAGCATCCATTCGCTTTTTCCAAAATTCGTGCGCAGGAAACTATTTTGCACTGATCGAGATTACCCTGTTTTGGTTGGTTTGGGTTAGGTTAGGTTAGGTTAGGTTAGTGGGGCACCTGCGCAGAAGTTGTTGCGCAGTGCAATCGTATGACGTGCGCATGTATGGGCACCTTGAGCTCGTTATGTTTAATTGTAAATTATTAAACACTCAAGAATTCGATTCCGTCGCTTTAAAAAGTATATTATATTCTGGGCTTCACTTTCGTACCTAATTTAATTTTTCACAAGGATATTTTTTTTTGGACACATACTTTCAGTAATTGCAAGTACACAAATCACTTATCACTTAAATATGATGTTGTTGAATATTTCATTGTGGAAGTATATATGTTGTCACACGTAGAATTTATTAAAATATTTATTTAATTTTATATTACACTACATGTAATTACTACAGTGACCCCAGTCATCCTTATAAAGAATAAAAGTTCTCTAATTACATAGGTCCAGCTTCTGCAGATACGCGATATCTGTATATGATATACGTGTTACTAACTCGTAAGAACGTCTTTACTGAGCAGACATGGCATGGAAATGTCCTTTCACTGAAGTCGTATGTCTCAATGTGGCGAACCGCACTTATTCTTGCATGTTATGTTAGATTGGTTTATAACTTGTTTCTATTCTCACACGTCACCGTGAAGACATTCTTACACTGAGATTCACTGTAGGTAGCACCCGTTATTACGTGATTGAAGGGTGGTAATTAATCTTGTTAATGTTCCCGAAGAACTCTATTTCTAAAGCACAAAATTACGTTGACACTGAACGACCGAAATCAAATAATTTCAAACGTAGTTTAATGGCGACTCTTCAATCGGGACCAGCCGACTGATCCAATACAGAATCAGTAGTGACTGACTTCTGATTGGTCCTCGATGCCATTCGAAAGTATTGATTTCCTTCCATTGAGGTCATCACAAATGGCACGTCTTATCTTTGGTTCCGTAATTTTCCGATAGACTGCGTCTTTGTGTTTGTACGTCGTGTCCTCGAGTAAATGTGAGGCAATACTTTCGATATATTTTGTTGACATTGGACATAGGACACCAATATGTCACCACAAGTTTGACGTGCGCCACAAATTCTGCGCCCACCAAGCATTGCAATTAATGTACCAGAGATTTATATTCAGTTTTTTTGTGAGGCGATTTTTATTAATAAATGACGTACTATCATTCACGTATGTTTATTCCGATTTTTCGTTACGTGATACTTATTTATAGTGAGTTAGATTGGGTCATCGTTACGCTTGAATCTGCTACGTATTTGCGTCAACATCTACACTGCATCAGTTTTGCAAGAAATAATTCTCGTGGAAATATTATGTAATTTTAGACGTGTTATGATATATTACACGCATATAAGCACTATTTGTATCATATGGGGATTGTGTGAGCGCGTAATATCGTTATTGATAAGTGGTCGTGGCCGACTTTGCGCATCCTCCACCTCACGACTTTGATGCTTTCTTGCGAATTTCTAAAGAGCGATAAGACATAATAGAGTATGAATATCATTAACTTACCTGTGGCATGACGTCCATACAAAATTTCAATAATATCTGAGCATCCATTCGCTTTTTCCAAAATTCGTGCGCAGGAAACAATTTTGTACTGATCGAGATTACCCTGTTTTGGTTGGTTTGGGTTAGGTTAGGTTAGGTTAGGTTAGGTTAGGTTAGTGGGCACCTGCGCAGAAGTTGTTGCGCAGAGCAGTCGTATGACGTGCGCATGTATGGGCACCTTGAGCTCGTTATGGTTAATTGTAAATTATTAAAGTCTCAAGAATTCGATTCCGTGACTTTAAAAAGTGTATTATATTCTGGGCTTCACTTTCATACCTAATTTAATTCTTTTACACGGATATTTTATTGGACACATACTTTCATTAATTGCAAGAACACAAATCACTTATCACTTAAATATGATGTTGAATATTTCATTGTGGAAGTATATATGTTGTCACACGTAGGATTTATTAAAACATTTATTTAATTTTATATTACACTGCATGTAATTACTACAGTGACCCCAGTCATCGTTATAAAGAATAAATGTTCTCAAATTACATAGGTCCAGCTTCTGCAGATACGCGATATCTGTACATGATATACGTGTTACTAACTCGTAAAAACGTCTTTACTGAGCACACATGGCATGCAAATGTCCTTTCACTGAAGTCGTATGTCTCAATGTGGCGAACCGCACTTATTCTTGCATGTTATGTTAGATTGGTTTATAACTTGTTTCTATTCTCACACGTCACCGTGAAGACATCCTTACACTGAGATTCACTGTATGTAGCACCCGTTAATACGTGATTGAAGGGTGGTAATTAATGTTGTTAATGTTCCCGAAGAACTCTATTTCTAAAGCACAAAATTACGTTGACACTGAACGACCGAAATCAAATAATTCCAACCGTAGTTTAATGGCGACTCTTCAATCGGGACCAGCCGACTGTTCCAATACAGAATCAGTACTGACTGACTTCTGATTGGTCCTCGATGCCATTCGAAAGTATTGATTTCCTTCCATTGAGGTCATCACAGATGGCACGTCTTATCTTTGGTTCCGTAATTTTCCGATAGACTGCGTCTTTGTGTTTGTACGTCGTGTCCTCGAGTAAATGTGAGGCAATACTTTCGATATATTTTGTTGACATTGGACATAGGACACCAATATGTCACCACAAGTTTGACGTGCGCCACAAATTCTGCGCCCACCAAGCATTGCAATTAATGTACCAGAGATTTATATTCAGTTTTTTTGTGAGGCGATTTTTATTAATAAATGACGTACTATCATTCACGTATTTTTATTCCAATTTTTCGTTACATGATACTTATTTATAGTGAGTTAGATTGGGTCATCGTTACGCATGAATCTGCTACGTATTTGCGTCAACATCTACACTGCATCAGTTTTGCAAGAAATAATTCTCGTGGAAATATTATGTAATTTTGGACGTGTTATGATGTATTACATGCATATAAGCACTATTTGCATCATATGGGGAATGTGTGAGCGCGTAATATCGTTATTGACAATTGGTCGTGGCCGACTTTGCGCAACCTCCACCTCACGACTTTGATGCTTTCTTGCGAATTTCTAAAGAGCGATTAGACATAATAGAGTATGAATATCATTAACTTACCTGTGGCATGACGTCCATACAAAATTTCAATAATATCTGAGCATCCATTCGCTTTTTCCAAAATTCGTGCGCAGGAAACCATTTTGCACTGATCGAGATTACCCTGTTTTGGTTGGTTTGGGTTAGGTTAGGTTAGGTTAGTGGGGCACCTGCGCAGAAGTTGTTGCGCAGTGCAGTCGTATGACGTGCGCATGTATGGGCACCTTGAGCTCGTTATGTTTAATTGTAAATTATTAAACTCTCAAGAATTCGATTCCGTCGCTTTAAAAAGTATATTATATTCTGGGCTTCACTTTACATACCTAATTTAATTTTTTCATAAATATATTTTTTTTGGACACATACTTTCAGTAATTGCAAGTACACAAATCACTTATCACTTAAATATGATGTTGTTGAATATTTCATTGTGGAAGTATATATGTTGCCACACGTAGAATTTATTAAAATATTTATTTAATTTTATATTACACTACATGTAATTACTACAGTGACCCCAGCCATCGTTATAAAGAATAAGGGTTCTCAAATTACATAGGTCCAGCTTCTGCAGATACGCGATATCTGTATATGATATACGTGTTACTAACTCGTAAGAACGTCTTTACTGAGCACACATGGCATGCAAATGTACTTTCACTGAAGTCGTATGTCTCAATGTGGCGAACCGCACTTATTCTTGCATGTTATGTTGGATTGGTGTATCACATGTTTCTATTCTCACACGTCACCGTGAAGACATCCTTGCACTGAGATTCACTGTAAGTAGCACCCGTTAATACGTTTTTGAAGGGTGGTAATTAATCTTGTTAATGCTCCCGAAGAACTCTATTTCTAAAGCAAAAAATTACGTTGACACTGTACGACCGAAATCAAATAATTCCAACCGTAGTTTAATGGCGACTCTTCAATCGGGACCAGCCGACTGTTCCAATACAGAATCAGTAGTGACTGACTTCTGATTGGTCCTCGATGCCATTCGAAAGTATTGATTTCCTTCCATTGAGGTCATCACAGATGGCACGTCTTATCTTTGGTTCCGTAATTTTCCGATAGACTGCGTCTTTGTGTTTGTACGTCGTGTCCTCGAGTAAATGTGAGGCAATACTCTCGATATATTTTGTTGAGATTGGACATAGGACACCAATATATCACCACAAGTTTGACGTGCGCCACAAATTCTGCGCTCACCAAGCATTGAAATTAATGTACCAGAGATTTATATTCAGTTTTTTTGTGAGGCGATTCTTATTAATAAATGACGTACTGTCATTCACGTATGTTCATTCCAATTTTTCGTTACATGTTGCTTATTTATAGTGAGTTAGATTGGGTCATCGTTACGCATGAATCTGCTACGTATTTGCGTCAACATCTACACTGCATCAGTCTTGCAAGAAATAATTCTCGTGGAAACATTATGTAATTTTTGACGTGTTATGATGTATTACATGCATATAAGCACTATTTGCATCATATGGGGATTGTGTGGGCGCGTAATATCGTTATTGATAAGTGGTCGTGGCCGACTTTGCGCAACCTCCACCTCACGACTTTGATGCTTTCTTGCGAATTTCTAAAGAGCGATTAGACATAATAGAGTATGAATATCATTAACGTACCTGTGGCATGACGTCCATACAAAATTTCAATAATATCTGAGCATCCATTCGCTTTTTCCAAAATTCGTGCGCAGGAAACGATTTTGCACTGATCGAGATTACCCTGTTTTGGTTGGTTTGGGTTAGGTTAGGTTAGGTTAGGTTAGGTTAGGTTAGTGGGGCACCTGCGCAGAAGTTGTTGCGCAGTGCAGTCGTATGACGTGCGCATGTATGGGCACCTTGAGCTCATTATGTTTAATTGTAAATTATTAAACTCTCAAGAATTCGATTCCGTCGCTTTAAAAAGTATATTATATTCTGGGCTTCACTTTACATACCTAATTTAATTTTTTCACAATGATATTTTTTTTTGGATACATACTTTCAGTAATTGCAAGTACACAAATCACTTATCACTTAAATATGATGTTGTTGAATATTTCATTGTGGAAATATATATGTTGTCACACGTAGAATTTATTAAAATATTTATTTAATTTTATATTACACTACATGTAATTACTACAGTGACCCCAGTCATCGTTATAAAGAATAAATGTTCTCAAATTACATAGGTCCAGCTTCTGCAGATACGCGATATCTGTATATGATATACGTGTTACTAACTCGTAAAAACGTCTTTACTGAGCACACATGGCATGCAAATGTCCTTTCACTGAAGTCGTATGTCTCAATGTGGCGAACCGCACTTATTCTTGCATGTTATGTTAGATTGGTGTATCACTTGTTTCTATTCTCACACGTCACCGTGAAGACATCCTTGCACTGAGATTCACTGTAGGTAGCACCCGTTAATACGTGATTGAAGGGTGGTAATTAATGTTGTTAATGTTCCCGAAGAACTCTATTTCTAAAGCACAAAATTACGTTGACACTGAACGACCGAAATCAAATAATTCCAACCGTAGTTTAATGAGGACTATTCAATCGGGACCATCTTACGGTTCCAAGACAGAAAGAGTACTGACTGACTTCTGATTGGTCCTCGATGCCATTCGAAAGTATTAATTTCTTTCCATTGAGGTCATCACAGATGGCAATTCTTATCTTTGGTTCCGTGTTTTTCCGATAGACTGCGTCTTTGTGTTTGTACGTCGCGTCCTCGAGTAAATGTGAGGCAATACTTTCGATATATTTTGTTGACATTTGACATAGGACACCAATATGTTACCACAAGTTTGTCGTGCGCCACGAATTCTGCGCCCACCAAGCATTGCAATTAATGTACCACAGATTTATATTCTGTTTTTTTGAGGCGATTTATATTAATAAATGACGTACTATCATTAACGTATGTTTATTCCGATTCTTTCGTTACATGATACTTATTTATAGTGAGTTAGATTGGATCATCGTTACGCATGAATCTGCTACGTATTTGCGTCAACATCTACACTGCATCAGTTTTGCAAGAAATAATTCTCGTGGAAATATTATGTAATTTTAGACGTGTTATGATGTATTACACGCACATATGCACTATTTGTAACATATGGGGATTGTGTGAGCGCTTAATATCGTTATTGATAAGTGGTCGTTTCCGACTTTGCTCATTCTAAACCTCACGACTTTGATGCTTTCTTGCTAATTTCTAAAGAGCGATAAGACATAATAAGGTATGAATATCATTAACTTACCTGTGGCATGACGTGCATACAAAATTTCAATAATATCTGAGCCCTGTTTTGGTGGTTTGGGTTAGGTTAGGTTAGGTTAGGTTAGGTTAGTGGGTCACCTGCGCAGACGTTGCGCAGTGCAGTCGTATGACGTGCGCATGTGAGGGTACCTTGAGCTCGTTATGGTTAATTGTAAATTATTAAACACTCAAGAATTCGATTCCGTCGCTTTAAAAATTATATTATATTCTGAGCTTCACTTTCATACCTAATTTAAAATTTTTACAAGGATATTTTATTGGAGACATACTTTCAGTAATTGCAAGTACACCAATCACTTATCACTTAAGTATGATGTTATTGAATATTTCATTGTGGAAGTATATCAGTTGTCACACGAAGAAGTATTTATTAAAATATCTATTTAATTTTTTATTAAACTACATGTAATTACTATTGACCCCAATCATCGTTATAAAGAATAAATGTTCTCAAATTACATAGGTCCAGCTTCTGCAGATACGCGATATCTGTATATGATTTTCGTGTTACTAACTCGTACAAATGTCTTTACTGAGCACACTTGGCATGCAAATGTCCTTTCACTGAAGTCGTATGTCTCAATGTGGCGAACATCACATATTCTTGCATGTTATGTTGGATTGGTGTTCACTTGTTTCTATTCTCACACGTCACCGAGAAGACATCCTTACACTGAGATTCACTGTAGGTAGCACCCGTTAATACGTGATTGAACGGTGGTAATTAATCATGTTAATGGTCCCGAAGAACTCTGTTTCTAGAGCAGAAAATTACGTTGACACTGAACGACCGAAATCAAATAATTCCAACCGTAGTTTAATGGGGACTATTCAATCGGGACCATCTTACGGTTCCAAGACAGAAAGAGTACTGACTGACTTCTGATTGGTCCTCGATGCCATTCGAAAGTATTAATTTCTTTCCATTGAGGTCATCACAGATGGCACGTCTTATCTTTGGTTCCGTAATTTTCCGATAGACTGCGTCTTTGTGTTTGTACGTCGTGTCCTCGAGTAAATGTGAGGCAATACTTTCGATATATTTTGTTGACATTGGACATAGGACACCAATATGTCACCACAAGTTTGACGTGCGCCACAAATTCTGCGCCCACCAAGCATTGCAATTAATGTACCAGAGATTTATATTCAGTTTTTTTGTGAGGCGATTTTTATTAATAAATGACGTACTATCATTCACGTATGTTTATTCCAATTTTTTGTTACATGATACTTATTTATAGTGAGTTACATTGGGTCATCGTTACGCATGAATCTGCTACGTATTTGCGTCAACATCTACACTGCATCAGTTTTGCAAGAAATAATTCTCGTGGAAATATTATGTAATTTTAGACGTGTTATGATGTATTACACGCATATAAGCACTATTTGCATCATATGGGGATTGTGTGAGCGCGTAATATCGTTATTGATAAGTGGTCGTGGCCGACATTGCGCATCCTCCACCTCACGACTTTGATGCTTTCTTGCGAATTTCTAAAGAGCGATAAGACATAATAGAGTATGAATATCATTAACTTACCTGTGGCATGACGTCCACACAAAATTTCAATAATATCTGAGCATCCATTCGCTTTTTCCAAAATTCGTGCGCAGGAAACGATTTTGCTCTGATCGAGATTACCCTGTTTTGGTTGGTTTGGATTAGGTTAGGTTAGGTTAGGTTAGGTTAGGTTAGGTTAGTGGGGCACCTGCGCAGAAGTTGTTGCGCAGTGCAGTCGTATGACGTGCGCATGTATGGGCACCTTGAGCTCGTTATGTTTAATTGTAAATTATTAAACTCTCAAGAATTCGATTCCGTCGCTTTAAAAAGTATATTATATTCTGGGCTTCACTTTACATACCTAATTTAATTTTTTCATAAATATATTTTTTTTGGACACATACTTTCAGTAATTGCAAGTACACAAATCACTTATCACTTAAATATGATGTTGTTGAATATTTCATTGTGGAAGTATATATGTTGCCACACGTAGAATTTATTAAAATATTTATTTAATTTTATATTACACTACATGTAATTACTACAGTGACCCCAGCCATCGTTATAAAGAATAAATGTTCTCAAATTACATAGGTCCAGCTTCTGCAGATACGCGATATCTGTATATGATATACGTGTTACTAACTCGTAAGAACGTCTTTACTGAGCACACATGGCATGCAAATGTCCTTTCACTGAAGTCGTATGTCTCAATGTGGCGAACCGCACTTATTCTTGCATGTTATGTTGGATTGGTGTATCACATGTTTCTATTCTCACACGTCACCGTGAAGACATCCTTGCACTGAGATTCACTGTAAGTAGCACCCGTTAATACGTTTTTGAAGGGTGGTAATTAATCTTGTTCGTGCTCCCGAAGAACTCTATTTCTAAAGCAAAAAATTACGTTGACACTGTACGACCGAAATCAAATAATTCCAACCGTAGTTTAATGGCGACTCTTCAATCGGGACCAGCCGACTGTTCCAATACAGAATCCGTAGTGACTGACTTGTGATTGGTCCTCGATGCCATTCGAAAGTATTGATTTCCTTCCATTGAGGTCATCACAGATGGCACGTCTTATCTTTGGTTCCGTAATTTTCCGATAGACTGCGTCTTTGTGTTTGTACGTCGTGTCCTCGAGTAAATGTGAGGCAATACTCTCGATATATTTTGTTGAGATTGGACATAGGACACCAATATATCACCACAAGTTTGACGTGCGCCACAAATTCTGCGCCCACCAAGCATTGAAATTAATGTACCAGAGATTTATATTCAGTTTTTTTGTGAGGCGATTTTTATTAATAAATGACGTACTGTCATTCAGGTATGTTTATTCCAATTTTTCGTTACATGTTGCTTATTTATAGTGAGTTAGATTGGGTCATCGTTACGCATGAATCTGCTACGTATTTGCCTCAACATCTACACTGCATCAGTTTTGCAAGAAATAATTCTCGTGGAAACATTATGTAATTTTTGACGTGTTATGATGTATTACATGCATATAAGCACTATTTGCATCATATGGGGATTGTGTGGGCGCGTAATATCGTTATTGATAAGTGGTCGTGGCCGACTTTGCGCAACCTCCACCTCATGACTTTGATGCTTTCTTGCGAATTTCTAAAGAGCGATTAAACATAATAGAGTATGAATATCATTAACGTACCTGTGGCATGACGTCCATACAAAATTTCAATAATATCTGAGCATCCATTCGCTTTTTCCAAAATTCGTGCGCAGGAAACCATTTTGCACTGATCGAGATTACCCTGTTTTGGTTGGTTTGGGTTAGGTTAGGTTAGGTTAGGTTAGGTTAGGTTAGTGGGGCACCTGCGCAGAAGTTGTTGCGCAGTGCAGTCGTATGACGTGCGCATGTATGGGCACCTTGAGCTCGTTATGTTTAATTGTAAATTATTAAACTCTCAAGAATTCGATTCCGTCGCTTTAAAAAGTATATTATTTTCTGGGCTTCACTTTACATACCTAATTTAATTTTTTCACAAGGATATTTTTTTTTGGACACATACTTTCAGTAATTGCAAGTACACAAATCACTTATCACTTAAATATGATGTTGTTGAATATTTCATTGTGGAAGTATATATGTTGCCACACCTAGAATTTATTAAAATATTTATTTAATTTTATATTAGACTACATGTAATTACTACAGTGACCCCAGTCATCGTTATAAAGAATAAATTTTCTCAAATTACATAGGTCCAGCTTCTGCAGATACGCGATATCTGTATATGATATACGTGTTACTAACTCGTAAGAACGTCTTTACTGAGCACACATGGCATGCAAATGTCCTTTCACTGAAGTCGTATGTCTCAATGTGGCGAACCGCACTTATTCTTGCATGTTATGTTGGATTGGTGTATCACTTGTTTCTATTCTCACACGTCACCGTGAAGACATCCTTGCACTGAGATTCACGTTAAGTAGCACCCGTTAATACGTGATTGAAGGGTGGTAATTAATCTTGTTAATTTTCCCGAAGAACTCTATTTCTAAAGCACAAAATTACGTTGACACTGAACGACCGAAATCAAATAATTCCAACCGTAGTTTAATGGCGACTCTTCAATCGGGACCAGCCGACTGTTCCAATACAGAATCAGTAGTGACTGACTTCTGAGTGGTCCTCGATGCCATTCGAAAGTATTGATTTCCTTCCATTGAGGTCATCACAGATGGCACGTCTTATCTTTGGTTCCGTAATTTTCCGATAGACTGCGTCTTTCTGTTTGTACGTCGTGTCCTCGAGTAAATGTGAGGCAATACTTTCGATATATTTTGTTGACATTGGACATAGGACACCAATATGTCACCACAAGTTTGACGTGCGCCACAAATTCTGCACCCACCAAGCATTGCAATTAATGTACCAGAGATTTATATTCAGTTTTTTTGTGAGGCGATTTTTATTAATAAATGTCGTACTATCATTCACGTATGTTTATTCCAATTTTTCGTTACATGATACTTATTTATAGTGAGTTACATTGGGTCATCGTTACGCATGAATCTGCTAGGTATTTGCGTCAACATCTACACTGCATCAGTTTTGCAAGAAATAATTCTTGTGGAAATATTATGTAATTTTAGACGTGTTATGATGTATTACACGCATATAAGCACTATTTGCATCGTATGGGGATTGTGTGAGCGCGTAATATCGTTATTGATAAGTGGTCGTGGCCGACTTTGCGCATCCTCCACCTCACGACTTTGATGCTTTCTTGCGAATTTCTAAAGAGCGATAAGACATAATAGAGTATGAATATCATTAACGTACCTGTGGCATGACGTCCACACAAAATTTCAATAATATCTGAGCATCCACTCGCTTTTTCCAAAATTCGTGCGCAGGAAACGATTTTGCACTGATCGAGATTACCCTGTTTTGGTTGGTTTGGGTTAGGTTAGGTTAGGTTAGGTTAGGTTAGTGGAGCACCTGCGCAGAAGTTGTTGCGCAGTGCAGTCGTATGACGTGCGCATGTATGGGCACCTTGAGCTCATTATGTTTAATTGTAAATTATTAAACTCTCAAGAATTCGATTCCGTCGCTTTAAAAAGTATATTATATTCTGGGCTTCACTTTACATACCTAATTTAATTTTTTCACAAGGATATTTTTTTTGGGGTACATACTTTCAGTAATTGCAAGTACACAAATCACTTATCACTTAAATATGATGTTGTTGAATATTTCATTGTGGAAGTATATATGTTGTCACACGTAGAATTTATTAAAATATTTATTTAATTTTATATTACACTACATGTAATTACTACAGTGACCCCAGTCATCGTTATAAAGCATAAATGTTCTCAAATTACATAGGTCCAGCTTCTGCAGATACGCGATATCTGTATATGATATACGTGTTACTAACTCGTAAGAACGTCTTTACTGAGCACACATGGCATGCAAATGTCCTTTCACTGAAGTCGTATGTCTCAATGTGGCGAACCGCACTTATTCTTGCATGTTATGTTAGATTGGTTTATAACTTCTTTCTATTCTCACATGTCACCGTGAAGACATCCTTACACTGAGATTCACTGTTGGTAGCACCCGTTAATACGTGATTGAAGGGTGGTAATTAATCTTGTTAATGTTCCCGAAGAACTCTATTTCTAAAGCACAAAATTACGTTGACACTGAACGACCGAAATCAAATAATTCCAACCGTAGTTTAATGGCGACTCTTCAATCGGGACCAGCCGACTGTTCCAATACAGAATCAGTAGTGACTGACTTCTGAGTGGTCCTCGATGCCATTCGAAAGTATTGATTTCCTTCCATTGAGGTCATCACAGATGGCACGTCTTATCTTTGGTTCCGTAATTTTCCGATAGACTGCGTCTTTCTGTTTGTACGTCGTGTCCTCGAGTAAATGTGAGGCAATACTTTCGATATATTTTGTTGACATTGGACATAGGACACCAATATATCACCACAAGTTTGACGTGCGCCACAAATTCTGCACCCACCAAGCATTGCAATTAATGTACCAGAGATTTATATTCAGTTTTTTTGTGAGGCGATTTTTATTAATAAATGTCGTACTATCATTCAGGTATGTTTATTCCAATTTTTCGTTACATGATACTTATTTATAGTGAGTAAGATTGGATCATCGTTACGCATGAATCTGCTACGTATTTGCGTCAACATCTACACTGCATCAGTTTTGCATTAGATAATTCTCGTGGAAATATTATGTACTTTGACGTGTTATGATGTATTACACGCATATAAGCACTATTTGCATCATATGGGGATTGTGTTAGCGCGTAATATCGTTATTGATAAGTGGTCGTGGCCGACTTTGCGCATCCTCCACCTCACGACTTTGATGCTTTCTTGCGAATTTCTAAAGAACTATAAGACATAATAGAGTATGAATATCATTAACTTACCTGTGGCATGACGTCCACACAAAATTTCAATAATATCTGAGCATCCACTCGCTTTTTCCAAAATTCGTGCGCAGGAAACGATTTTGCACTGATCGAGATTACCCTGTTTTGGTTGGTTTGGGTTAGGTTAGGTTAGGTTAGGTTAGGTTAGGTTAGGTTAGTGGGGCACCTGCGCAGAAGTTGTTGCGCAGTGCAGTCGTATGACGTGCGCATGTATGGGCACCTTAAGCTCATTATGTTTAATTGTAAATTATTAAACTCTCAAGAATTCGATTCCGTCGCTTTAAAAAGTATATTATATTCTGGGCTTCACTTTACATACCTAATTTAATTTTTTCACAAGGATATTTTTTTTTGGATACATACTTTCAGTAATTGCAAGTACACAAATCACTTATCACTTAAATATGATGTTGTTGAATATTTCATTGTGGAAGTATATATGTTTTCATACGTAGAATTTATTAAAATATTTATTTAATTTATATTACACTACATGTAATTACTACAGTGACCCCAGCCATCGTTATAAAGAATAAGGGTTCTCATATTACATAGGTCCAGCTTCTGCAGATACGCGATATCTGTATATGATATACGTGTTACTAACTCGTAAGAACGTCTTTACTGAGCACACATGGCATGCAAATGTCCTTTCACTGAAGTCGTATGTCTCAATGTGGCGAACCGCACTTATTCTTGCATGTTATGTTGGATTGGTGTATCACATGTTTCTATTCTCACACGTCACCGTGAAGGCATCCTTGCACTGAGATTCACTGTAAGTAGCACCCGTTAATACGTTTTTGAAGGGTGGTAATTAATCTTGTTAATGCTCCCGAAGAACTCTATTTCTAAAGCAAAAAATTACGTTGACACTGAACGACCGAAATCAAATAATTCCAACCGTAGTAAAATGGCGACTCTTCAATCGGGACCAGCCGACTGTTCCAATACAGAATCAGTAGAGACTGACTTCTGATTGGTCCTCGATGCCATTCGAAATTATTGATAACCTTCCATTGAGGTCATCACAGATGGCACGTCTTATCTTTGGTTCCGTAATTTTCCGATAGACTGCGTCTTTGTGTTTGTACGTCGTGTCCTCGAGTAAATGTGAGGCAATACTCTCGATATATTTTGTTGAGATTGGATATAGGACACCAATATATCACCACAAGTTTGACGTGCGCCACAAATTCTGCGCCCACCAAGCATTGCAATTAATGTACCAGAGATTTATATTCAGTTTTTTTGTGAGGCGATATTTATTAATAAATGACGTACTATCATTCACGTATGTTTATTCCAATTTTTCGTTACATGATGCTTATTTGTAGTGAGTTAGATTGGGTCATCGTTACGCATGAATCTGCTACGTATTTGCGTCAACATCTACACTGCATCAGTTTTGCAAGAAATAATTCTCGTGGAAACATTATGTAATTTTTGACGTGTTATGATGTATTACATGCATATAAGCACTATTTGCATCATATGGGGATTGTGTTAGCGCGTAATATCGTTATTGATAAGTGGTCGTGGCCGACTTTGCGCATCCTCCACCTCACGACTTTGATGCTTTCTTGCGAATTTCTAAAGAACTATAAGACATAATAGAGTATGAATATCATTAACTTACCTGTGGCATGACGTCCACACAAAATTTGAATAATATCTGAGCATCCACTCGCTTTTTCCAAAATTCGTGCGCAGGAAACGATTTTGCACTGATCGAGATTACCCTGTTTTGGTTGGTTTGGGTTAGGTTAGGTTAGGTTAGGTTAGGTTAGGTTAGTGGGGCACCTGCGCAGAAGTTGTTGCGCAGTGCAATCGTATGACGTGCGCATGTATGGGCACCTTGAGCTCATTATGTTTAATTGTAAATTATTAAACTCTCAAGAATTCGATTCCGTCGCTTTAAAAAGTATATCATATTCTGGGCTTCACTTTACATACCTAATTTAATTTTATCACAAGGATATTTTTTTTTGGATACATACTTTCAGTAATTGCAAGTACACAAATCACTTATCACTTAAATATGATGTTGTTGAATATTTCATTGTGGAAGTATATATGTTGTCATACGTAGAATTTATTAAAATATTTACTTAATTTATATTACACTACATGTAATTACTACAGTGACCCCAGTCATCGTTATAAAGAATAAATGTTCTCAAATTACATAGGTCCAGCTTCTGCAGATACGCGATATCTGTATATGATATACGTGTTACTAACTCGTAAGAACGTCTTTACTGAGCACACATGGCATGCAAATGTCCTTTCACTGAAGTCGTATGTCTCAATGTGGGGAACCGCACTTATTCTTGCATGTTATGTTGGATTGGTGTATCACATGTTTCTATTCTCACACGTCACCGTGAAGACATCCTTGCACTGAGATTCACTGTAAGTAGCACCCGTTAATACGTTTTTGAAGGGTGGTAATTAATCTTGTTAATGCTCCCGAAGAACTCTATTTCTAAAGCAAAAAATTACGTTGACACTGAACGACCGAAATCAAATAATTCCAACCGTAGTTTAATGGCGACTCTTCAATCGGGACCAGCCGACTGTTCCAATACAGAATCAGTAGTGACTGACTTCTGATTGGTCCTCGATGCCATTCGAAAGTATTGATTTCCTTCCATTGAGGTCATCACAGATGGCACGTCTTATCTTTGGTTCCGTAATTTTCCGATAGACTGCGTCTTTGTGTTTGTACGTCGTGTCCTCGAGTAAATGTGAGGCAATACTCTCGATATATTTTGTTGAGATTGGACATAGGACACCAATATATCACCACAAGTTTGACGTGCGCCACAAATTCTGCGCCCACCAAGCATTGCAATTAATGTACCAGAGATTTATATTCAGTTTTTTTGTGAGGCGATTTTTATTAATAAATGACGTGCTATCATTCACGTATGTTTATTCCAATTTTTCGTTACATGATGCTTATTTATAGCGAGTTAGATTGGATCATCGTTACGCATGAATCTGCTACGTATTTGCGTCAACATCTACACTGCATCAGTTTTGCAAGAAATAATTCTCGTGGAAACATTATGTAATTTTTGACGTGTTATGATGTATTACATGCATATAAGCACTATTTGCATCATATGGGGATTGTGTTAGCGCGTAATATCGTTATTGATAAGTGGTCGTGGCCGACTTTGCGCAACCTCCACCTCACGACTTTGATGCTTTCTTGCGAATTTCTAAAGAACGATAAGACATAATAGAGTATGAATATCATTATCTTACCTGTGGCATGACGTCCACACAAAATTTCAATAATATCTGAGCATCCACTCGCTTTTTCCAAAATTCGTGCGCAGGAAACGATTTTGCACTGATCGAGATTACCCTGTTTTGGTTGGTTTGGGTTAGGTTAGGTTAGGTTAGGTTAGGTTAGGTTAGTGGGGCACCTGCGCAGAAGTTGTTGCGCAGTGCAGTCGTATGACGTGCGCATGTATGGGCACCTTGAGCTCATTATGTTTAATTGTAAATTATTAAACTCTCAAGAATTCGATTCCGTCGCTTTAAAAAGTATATTATATTCTGGGCTTCACTTTACATACCTAATTTAATTTTTTCACAAGGATATTTTTTTTTGGATACATCCTTTCAGTAATTGCAAGTACACAAATCACTTATCACTTAAATATGATGTTGAATATTTCATTGTGGAAGTATATATGTTTTCATACGTAGAATTTATTACAATATTTATTTAATTTATATTACACTACATGTAATTACTACAGTGACCCCAGTCATCGTTATAAAGAATAAATGTTCTCAAATTACATAGGTCCAGCTTCTGCAGATACGCGATATCTGTATATGATATACGTGTGACTAACTCGTAAAAACGTCTTTACTGAGCACACATGGCATGGAAATGTCCTGTCACTGAAGTCGTATGTCTCAATGTGGCGAACCGCACTTATTCTTGCGTGTTATGTTAGATTGGTTTATAACTTGTTTCTATTCTCACACGTCACCGTGAAGACATCCTTACACTGAGATTCACTGTAGGTAGCACCCGTTAATACGTGATTGAAGGGTGGTAATTAATCTTTTTAATGTTCCCGAAGAACTCTATTTCTAAAGCACAAAATTACGTTGACACTGAACGACCGAAATCAAATAATTCCAACCGTAGTTTAATGGCGACTCTTCAATCGGGACCAGCCGACTGTTCCAATACAGAATCAGTAGTGACTGACTTCTGATTGGTCCTCGATGCCATTCGAAAGTATTGATTTCCTTCCATTGAGGTCATCACAGATGGCACGTCTTATCTTTGGTTCCGTAATTTTCCGATAGACTGCGTCTTTGTGTTTGTACGTCGTGTCCTCGAGTAAATGTGAGGCAATACTTTCGATATATTTTGTTGACATTGGACATAGGACACCAATATATCACTACAAGTTTGACGTGCGCCACAAATTCTGCGCCCACCAAGCATTGCAATTAATGTACCAGAGATTTATATTCAGTTTTTTTGTGAGGCGATTTTTATTAATTAATGACGTACTATCATTCACGTATGTTTATTCCAATTTTTCGTTACATGATACTTATTTATAGTGAGTTAGATTGGGTCATCGTTACGCATGAATCTGCTACGTATTTGCGTCAACATCTACACTGCATCAGTTTTGCAAGAAATAATTCTCGTGGAAACATTATGTAATTTTTGACGTGTTATGATGTATTACATGCATATAAGCACTATTTGCATCATATGGGGATTGTGTTAGCGCGTAATATCGTTATTGATAAGTGGTCGTGGCCGACTTTGCGCATCCTCCACCTCACGACTTTGATGCTTTCTTGCGAATTTCTAAAGAGCGATTAGACATAATAGAGTATGAATATCATTAACTTACCTGTGGCATGACGTCCACACAAAATTTCAATAATATCTGAGCATCCACTCGCTTTTTCCAAAATTCGTGCGCAGGAAACGATTTTGCACTGATCGAGATTACCCTGTTTTGGTTGGTTTGGGTTAGGTTAGGTTAGGTTAGGTTAGGTTAGGTTAGGTTATGTTAGTGGGGCACCTGCGCAGAAGTTGTTGCGCAGTGCAGTCGTATGACGTGCGCATGTATGGGCACCTTGAGCTCATTATGTTTAATTGTAAATTATTAAACTCTCAAGAATTCGATTCCGTCGCTTTAAAAAGTATATTATATTCTGGGCTTCACTTTACATACCTAATTTAATTTTTTCACAAGGATATTTTTTTTTGGATACATCCTTTCAGTAATTGCAAGTACACAAATCACTTATCACTTAAATATGATGTTGTTGAATATTTCATTGTGGAAGTATATATGTTTTCATACGTAGAATTTATTAAAATATTTATTTAATTTATATTACACTACATGTAATTACTACAGTAACCCCAGTCATCGTTATAAAGAATAAATGTTCTCAAATTACATAGGTCCAGCTTCTGCAGATACGCGATATCTGTATATGATATACGTGTGACTAACTCGTAAAAACGTCTTTACTGAGCACACATGGCATGGAAATGTCCTTTCACTGAAGTCGTATGTCTCAATGTGGCGAACCGCACTTATTCTTGCATGTTATGTTAGATTGGTTTATAACTTGTTTCTATTCTCACACGTCGCCGTGAAGACATCCTTACACTGAGATTCACTGTAGGTAGCACCCGTTAATACGTGATTGAAGGGTGGTAATTAATCTTTTTAATGTTCCCGAAGAACTCTATTTCTAAAGCACAAAATTACGTTGACACTGAACGACCGAAATCAAATAATTCCAACCGTAGTTTAATGGCGACTCTTCAATCGGGACCAGCCGACTGTTCCAATACAGAATCAGTAGTGACTGACTTCTGATTGGTCCTCGATGCCATTCGAAAGTATTGATTTCCTTCCATTGAGGTCATCACAGATGGCACGTCTTATCTTTGGTTCCGTAATTTTCCGATAGACTGCGTCTTTGTGTTTGTACGTCGTGTCCTCGAGTAAATGTGAGGCAATACTTTCGATATATTTTGTTGACATTGGACATAGGACACCAATATATCACCACAAGTTTGACGTGCGCCACAAATTCTGCGCCCACCAAGCATTGCAATTAATGTACCAGAGATTTATATTCAGTTTTTTTGTGAGGCGATTTTTATTAATAAATGACGTACTATCATTCACGTATGTTTATTCCGATTCTTTTGTTACATGATACTTATTTATAGTGAGTTAGATTGGGTCAACGTTACGCATGAATCTGCTACGTATTTGCGTCAACATCTACACTGCATCAGTTTTGCAAGAAATAATTCTCGTGAAAATATTATGTACTTTGACGTGTTATGATGTATTACATGCATATAAGCACTATTTGCATCATATGGGGATTGTGTGAGCGCGTAATATCGTTATTGATAAGTGGTCGTGGCCGACTTTGCGCAACCTCCACCTCACGACTTTGATGCTTTCTTGCGAATTTCTAAAGAGCGATTAGACATAATAGAGTATGAATATCATTAACTTACCTGTGGCATGACGTCCATACAAAATTTCAATAATATCTGAGCATCCATTCGCTTTTTCCAAAATTCGTGCGCAGGAAACGATTTTGCACTGATCGAGATTACCCTGTTTTGGTTGGTTTGGGTTAGGTTAGGTTAGGTTAGGTTAGGTTAGGTTAGTGGGGCACCTGCGCAGAAGTTGTTGCGCAGTGCAATCGTATGACGTGCGCATGTATGGGCACCTTGAGCTCATTATGTTTAATTGTAAATTATTAAACTCTCAAGAATTCGATTCCGTCGCTTTAAAAAGTATATTATATTCTGGGCTTCACTTTACATACCTAATTTAATTTTATCACAAGGATATTTTTTTTTGGATACATACTTTCATTAATTGCAAGTACACAAATCACTTATCACTTAAATATGATGTTGTTGAATATTTCATTGTGGAAGTATATATGTTGTCATACGTAGAATTTATTAAAATATTTATTTAATTTATATTACACTACATGTAATTACTACAGTGACCCCAGTCATCGTTATAAAGAATAAATGTTCTCAAATTACATAGGTCCAGCTTCTGCAGATACGCGATATCTGTATATGATATACGTGTTACTAACTCGTAAGAACGTCTTTACTGAGCACACATGGCATGCAAATGTCCTTTCACTTAAGTCGTATGTCTCAATGTGGGGAACCGCACTTATTCTTGCATGTTATGTTGGATTGGTGTATCACATGTTTCTATTCTCACACGTCACCGTGAAGACATCCTTGCACTGAGATTCACTGTAAGTAGCACCCGTTAATACGTTTTTGAAGGGTGGTAATTAATCTTGTTAATGCTCCCGAAGAACTCTATTTCTAAAGCAAAAAATTACGTTGACACTGAACGACCGAAATCAAATAATTCCAACCGTAGTTTAATGGCGACTCTTCAATCGGGACCAGCCGACTGTTCCAATACAGAATCAGTAGTGACTGACTTCTGATTGGTCCTCGATGCCATTCGAAAGTATTGATTTCCTTCCATTGAGGTCATCACAGATGGCACGTCTTATCTTTGGTTCCGTAATTTTCCGATAGACTGCGTCTTTGTGTTTGTACGTCGTGTCCTCGAGTAAATGTGAGGCAATACTCTCGATATATTTTGTTGAGATTGGACATAGGACACCAATATATCACCACAAGTTTGACGTGCGCCACAAATTCTGCGCCCACCAAGCATTGCAATTAATGTACCAGAGATTTATATTCAGTTTTTTTGTGAGGCGATTTTTATTAATAAATGACGTGCTATCATTCACGTATGTTTATTCCAATTTTTCGTTACATGATGCTTATTTATAGCGAGTTAGATTGGATCATCGTTACGCATGAATCTGCTACGTATTTGCGTCAACATCTACACTGCATCAGTTTTGCAAGAAATAATTCTCGTGGAAACATTATGTAATTTTTGACGTGTTATGATGTATTACATGCATATAAGCACTATTTGCATCATATGGGGATTGTGTTAGCGCGTAATATCGTTATTGATAAGTGGTCGTGGCCGACTTTGCGCATCCTCCACCTCACGACTTTGATGCTTTCTTGCGAATTTCTAAAGAACGATAAGACATAATAGAGTATGAATATCATTAACTTACCTGTGGCATGACGTCCACACAAAATTTCAATAATATCTGAGCATCCACTCGCTTTTTCCAAAATTCGTGCGCAGGAAACGATTTTGCACTGATCGAGATTACCCTGTTTTGGTTGGTTTGGGTTAGGTTAGGTTAGGTTAGGTTAGGTTAGGTTAGTGGGGCACCTGCGCAGAAGTTGTTGCGCAGTGCAGTCGTATGACGTGCGCATGTATGGGCACCTTGAGCTCATTATGTTTAATTGTAAATTATTAAACTCTCAAGAATTCGATTCCGTCGCTTTAAAAAGTATATTATATTCTGGGCTTCACTTTACATACCTAATTTAATTTTTTCACAAGGATATTTTTTTTTGGATACATACTTTCAGTAATTGCAAGTACACAAATCACTTATCACTTAAATATGATGTTGTTGAATATTTCATTGTGGAAGTATATATGTTTTCATACGTAGAATTTATTAAAATATTTATTTAATTTATATTACACTACATGTAATTACTACAGTAACCCCAGTCATCGTTATAAAGAATAAATGTTCTCAAATTACATAGGTCCAGCTTCTGCAGATACGCGATATCTGTATATGATATACGTGTGACTAACTCGTAAAAACGTCTTTACTGAGCACACATGGCATGGAAATGTCCTTTCACTGAAGTCGTATGTCTCAATGTGGCGAACCGCACTTATTCTTGCATGTTATGTTAGATTGGTTTATAACTTGTTTCTATTCTCACACGTCGCCGTGAAGACATCCTTACACTGAGATTCACTGTAGGTAGCACCCGTTAATACGTGATTGAAGGGTGGTAATTAATCTTTTTAATGTTCCCGAAGAACTCTATTTCTAAAGCACAAAATTACGTTGACACTGAACGACCGAAATCAAATAATTCCAACCGTAGTTTAATGGCGACTCTTCAATCGGGACCAGCCGACTGTTCCAATACAGAATCAGTAGTGACTGACTTCTGATTGGTCCTCGATGCCATTCGAAAGTATTGATTTCCTTCCATTGAGGTCATCACAGATGGCACGTCTTATCTTTGGTTCCGTAATTTTCCGGTAGACTGCGTCTTTGTGTTTGTACGTCGTGTCCTCGAGTAAATGTGAGGCAATACTTTCGATATATTTTGTTGACATTGGACATAGGACACCAATATATCACCACAAGTTTGACGTGCGCCACAAATTCTGCGCCCACCAAGCATTGCAATTAATGTACCAGAGATTTATATTCAGTTTTTTTGTGAGGCGATTTTTATTAATAAATGACGTACTATCATTCACGTATGTTTATTCCGATTCTTTTGTTACATGATACTTATTTATAGTGAGTTAGATTGGGTCAACGTTACGCATGAATCTGCTACGTATTTGCGTCAACATCTACACTGCATCAGTTTTGCAAGAAATAATTCTCGTGAAAATATTATGTACTTTGACGTGTTATGATGTATTACATGCATATAAGCACTATTTGCATCATATGGGGATTGTGTGAGCGCGTAATATCGTTATTGATAAGTGGTCGTGGCCGACTTTGCGCAACCTCCACCTCACGACTTTGATGCTTTCTTGCGAATTTCTAAAGAGCGATTAGACATAATAGAGTATGAATATCATTAACTTACCTGTGGCATGACGTCCATACAAAATTTCAATAATATCTGAGCATCCATTCGCTTTTTCCAAAATTCGTGCGCAGGAAACGATTTTGCACTGATCGAGATTACCCTGTTTTGGTTGGTTTGGGTTAGGTTAGGTTAGGTTAGGTTAGGTTAGGTTAGTGGGGCATCTGCGCAGAAGTTGTTGCGCAGTGCAGTCGTATGACGTGCGCATGTATGGGCACCTTGAGCTCGTTATGTTTAATTGTAAATTATTAAACTCTCAAGAATTCGATTCCGTCGCTTTAAAAAGTATATTATATTCTGGGCTTCACTTTACATACCTAATTTAATTTTTTCACAAGGATATTTTTTTTTGGATACATACTTTCACTAATTGCAAGTACACAAATCACTTATCACTTAAATATGATGTTGTTGAATATTTCATTGTGGAAGTATATATGTTGTCATACGTAGAATTTATTAAAATATTTATTTAATTTATATTACACTACATGTAATTACTACAGTGACCCCAGTCATCGTTATAAAGAATAAATGTTCTCAAATTACATAGGTCCAGCTTCTGAGATACGCGATATCTGTATATGATATTCGTGTTACTAACTCGTAAAAACGTCTTTACTGAGCACACATGGCATGGAAATGTCCTTTCACTGAAGTCGTATGTCTCAATGTGGCGAACCGCACTTATTCTTGCATGTTATGTTAGATTGGTTTATAACTTGTTTCTATTCTCACACGTCACCGTGAAGACATCCTTACACTGAGATTCACTGTAGGTAGCACCCGTTAATACGTGATTAGAGGGTGGTAATTAATCTTTTTAATGTTCCCGAAGAACTCTATTTCTAAAGCACAAAATTACGTTGACACTGAACGACCGAAATCAAATAATTCCAACCGTAGTTTAATGGCGACTCTTCAATCGGGACCAGCCGACTGTTCCAACACAGAATCAGTAGTGACTGACTTCTGATTGGTCCTCGATGCCATTCGAAAGTATTGATTTCCTTCCATTGAGGTCATCACAGATGGCACGTCTTATCTTTGGTTCCGTAATTTTCCGATAGACTGCGTCTTTGTGTTTGTACGTCGTGTCCTCGAGTAAATGTGAGGCAATACTTTCGATATATTTTGTTGACATTGGACATAGGACACCAATATATCACCACAAGTTTGACGTGCGCCACAAATTCTGCGCCCACCAAGCATTGCTTTTAATGTACCAGAGATTTATATTCAGTTCTTTTGTGAGGCGATTTTTATTAATAAATGACGTACTATCATTCACGTATGTTTATTCCAATTTTTCGTTACATGATGCTTATTTATAGTGAGTTAGATTGGGTCATCGTTACGCATGAATCTGCTACGTATTTGCGTCAACATCTACACTGCATCAGTTTTGCAAGAAATAATTCTCGTGAAAATATTATGTACTTTGACGTGTTATGATGTATTACATGCATATAAGCACTATTTGCATCATATGGGGATTGTGTGATCGCGTAATATCGTTATTGATAAGTGGTCGTGGCCGACTTCGTGCAACCTCCACCTCACGACTTTGATGGTTTCTTGCGAATTTCTAAAGAGCGATTAGACATAATAGAGTATGAATATCATTAACTTACCTGTGGCATGACGTCCATACAAAATTTCAATAATATCTGAGCATCCATTCGCTTTTTCCAAAATTCGTGCGCAGGAAACCATTTGCACTGATCGAGATTACCCTGTTTTGGTTGGTTTGGGTTAGGTTAGGTTAGGTTAGGTTAGGTTAGTGGGGCACCTGCGCAGAAGTTGTTGCGCAGTGCAGTGGTATGATGTGCGCATTTATGGGCACCTTGAGCTCGTTATGTTTAATTGTAAATTATTAAACTCTCAAGAATTCGATTCCGTCGCTTTAAAAAGTATATTATATTCTGGGCTTCACTTTACATACCTAATTTAATTTTTTCACAATGATATTTTTTTTTGGATACATACTTTCAGTAATTGCAAGTACACAAATCACTTATCACTTAAATATGATGTTGTTGAATATTTCATTGTGGAAGTATATATGTTGCCACACGTAGAATTTATTAAAATATTTATTTAATTTTATATTACACTACATGTAATTACTACAGTGACCCCAGCCATCGTTATAAAGAATAAATGTTCTCAAATTACATAGGTCCTGCTTCTGCAGATACGCGATATCTGTATATGATATACGTGTGACTAACTCGTAAAAACGTCTTTACTGAGCACACATGGCATGGAAATGTCCTTTCACTGAAGTCGTATGTCTCAATGTGGCGAACCGCACTTATTCTTGCATGTTATGTTAGATTGGTTTATAACTTGTTTCTATTCTCACACGTCGCCGTGAAGACATCCTTACACTGAGATTCACTGTAGGTAGCACCCGTTAATACGTGATTGAAGGGTGGTAATTAATCTTTTTAATGTTCCCGAAGAACTCTATTTCTAAAGCACAAAATTACGTTGACACTGAACGACCGAAATCAAATAATTCCAACCGTAGTTTAATGGCGACTCTTCAATCGGGACCAGCCGACTGTTCCAATACAGAATCAGTAGTGACTGACTTCTGATTGGTCCTCGATGCCATTCGAAAGTATTGATTTCCTTCCATTGAGGTCATCACAGATGGCACGTCTTATCTTTGGTTCCGTAATTTTCCGATAGACTGCGTCTTTGTGTTTGTACGTCGTGTCCTCGAGTAAATGTGAGGCAATACTTTCGATATATTTTGTTGACATTGGACATAGGACACCAATATATCACCACAAGTTTGACGTGCGCCACAAATTCTGCGCCCACCAAGCATTGCAATTAATGTACCAGAGATTTATATTCAGTTTTTTTGTGAGGCGATTTTTATTAATAAATGACGTACTATCATTCACGTATGTTTATTCCGATTCTTTTGTTACATGATACTTATTTATAGTGAGTTAGATTGGGTCAACGTTACGCATGAATCTGCTACGTATTTGCGTCAACATCTACACTGCATCAGTTTTGCAAGAAATAATTCTCGTGAAAATATTATGTACTTTGACGTGTTATGATGTATTACATGCATATAAGCACTATTTGCATCATATGGGGATTGTGTGAGCGCGTAATATCGTTATTGATAAGTGGTCGTGGCCGACTTTGCGCAACCTCCACCTCACGACTTTGATGCTTTCTTGCGAATTTCTAAAGAGCGATTAGACATAATAGAGTATGAATATCATTAACTTACCTGTGGCATGACGTCCATACAAAATTTCAATAATATCTGAGCATCCATTCGCTTTTTCCAAAATTCGTGCGCAGGAAACGATTTTGCACTGATCGAGATTACCCTGTTTTGGTTGGTTTGGGTTAGGTTAGGTTAGGTTAGGTTAGGTTAGGTTAGGTTTGGTTAGTGGGGCACCTGCGCAGAAGTTGTTGCGCAGTGCAGTCGTATGACGTGCGCATGTATGGGCACCTTGAGCTCATTATGTTTAATTGTAAATTATTAAACTCTCAAGAATTCGATTCCGTCGCTTTAAAAAGTATATTATATTCTGGGCTTCACTTTACATACCTAATTTAATTTTTTCACAAGGATATTTTTTTTTGGATACATACTTTCACTAATTGCAAGTACACAAATCACTTATCACTTAAATATGATGTTGTTGAATATTTCATTGTGGAAGTATATATGTTGTCATACGTAGAATTTATTAAAATATTTATTTAATTTATATTACACTACATGTAATTACTACAGTGACCCCAGTCATCGTTATAAAGAATAAATGTTCTCAAATTACATAGGTCCAGCTTCTGCAGATACGCGATATCTGTATATGATATTCGTGTTACTAACTCGTAAAAACGTCTTTACTGAGCACACATGGCATGGAAATGTCCTTTCACTGAAGTCGTATGTCTCAATGTGGCGAACCGCACTTATTCTTGCATGTTATGTTAGATTGGTTTATAACTTGTTTCTATTCTCACACGTCACCGTGAAGACATCCTTACACTGAGATTCACTGTAGGTAGCACCCGTTAATACGTGATTAGAGGGTGGTAATTAATCTTTTTAATGTTCCCGAAGAACTCTATTTCTAAAGCACAAAATTACGTTGACACTGAACGACCGAAATCAAATAATTCCAACCGTAGTTTAATGGCGACTCTTCAATCGGGACCAGCCGACTGTTCCAATACAGAATCAGTAGTGACTGACTTCTGATAGGTCCTCGATGCCATTCGAAAGTATTGATTTCCTTCCATTGAGGTCATCACAGATGGCACGTCTTATCTTTGGTTCCGTAATTTTCCGATAGACTGCGTCTTTGTGTTTGTACGTCGTGTCCTCGAGTAAATGTGAGGCAATACTTTTGATATATTTTGTTGACATTGGACATAGGACACCAATATGTCACCACAAGTTTGACGTGCGCCACAAATTCTGCGCCCACCAAGCATTGCAATTAATGTACCAGAGATTTATATTCAGTTTTTTTGTGAGGCGATTTTTATTAATAAATGACGTACTATCATTCACGTATTTTTATTCCAATTTTTCGTTACATGATACTTATTTATAGTGAGTTAGATTGGGTCATCGTTGCGCATGAATCTGCTACGTATTTGCGTCAACATCTACACTGCATCAGTTTTGCAAGAAATAATTCTCGTGGAAATATTATGTAATTTTTGACGTGTTGTGATGTATTACATGCATATAAGCACTATTTGCATCATATGGGGATTGTGTGATCGCGTAATATCGTTATTGATAAGTGGTCGTGGCCGAATTTGCGCAACCTCCACCTCACGACTTTGATGCTTTCTTGCGAATTTCTAAAGAGCGATTAGACATAATAGAGTATGAATATCATTAACTTACCTGTGGCATGACGTCCATACAAAATTTCAATAATATCTGAGCATCCATTCGCTTTTTCCAAAATTCGTGCGCAGGAAACCATTTTGCACTGATCGAGATTACCCTGTTTTGGTTGGTTTGGGTTAGGTTAGGTTAGGTTAGGTTAGGTTAGTGGGGCACCTGCGCAGAAGTTGTTGCGCAGTGCAGTGGTATGATGTGCGCATGTATGGGCACCTTGAGCTCGTTATGTTTAATTGTAAATTATTAAACTCTCAAGAATTCGATTCCGTCGCTTTAAAAAGTATATTATATTCTGGGCTTCACTTTACATACCTAATTTAATTTTTTCATAAATATATTTTTTTTGGACACATACTTTCAGTAATTGCAAGTACACAAATCACTTATCACTTAAATATGATGTTGTTGAATATTTCATTGTGGAAGTATATATGTTGCCACACGTAGAATTTATTAAAATATTTATTTAATTTTATATTACACTACATGTAATTACTACAGTGACCCCAGCCATCGTTATAAAGAATAAAAGTTCTCAAATTACATAGATCCAGCTTCTGCAGATACGCGATATCTGTATATGATATACGTGTTACTAACTCGTAAGAACGTCTTTACTGAGCACACATGGCATGCAAATGTCCTTTCACTGAAATCGTATGTCTCAATGTGGCGAACCGCACTTATTCTTGCATGTTATGTTGGATTGGTGTATCACATGTTTCTATTCTCACACGTCACCGTGAAGACATCCTTGCACTGAGATTCACTGTAAGTAGCACCCGTTAATACGTTTTTGAAGGGTGGTAATTAATCTTGTTAATGTTCCCGAAGAACTCTATTTCTAAAGGACAAAATTACGTTGACACTGAACGACCGAAATCAAATAATTCCAACCGTAGTTTAATGGCGACTCTTCAATCGGGACCAGCCGACTGTTCCAATACAGAATCAGTAGTGACTGACTTCTGATTGGTCCTCGATGCCATTCGAAAGTATTGATTTCCTTCCATTGAGGTCATCACAGATTGCACGTCTTATCTTTGGTTCCGTAATTTTCCGATAGACTGCGTCTTTGTGTTTGTACGTCGTGTCCTCGAGTAAATGTGAGGCAATACTTTTGATATATTTTGTTGACATTGGACATAGGACAC
Source organism: Zootermopsis nevadensis (assembly GCF_977971745.1). Classification (NCBI taxonomy): domain Eukaryota; kingdom Metazoa; phylum Arthropoda; class Insecta; order Blattodea; family Termopsidae; genus Zootermopsis; species Zootermopsis nevadensis. The sequence goes on along the minus strand of NW_028259153.1, from coordinate 2,572,411 downwards.
CAATATGTCACCACAAGTTTGACGTGCGCCACAAATTCTGCGCCCACCAAGCATTGCAATTAATGTACCAGAGATTTATATTCAGTTTTTTTGTGAGGCGATTTTTATTAATAAATGACGTACTATCATTCACGTATTTTTATTCCAATTTTTCGTTACATGATGCTTATTTATAGTGAGTTAGATTGGGTCATCGTTACGCATGAATCTGCTACGTATTTGCGTCAACATCTACACTGCATCAGTTTTGCAAGAAATAATTCTCGTGGAAACATTATGTAATTTTTGACGTGTTGTGATGTATTACATGCATATAAGCACTATTTGCATCATATGGGGATTGTGTGATCGCGTAATATCGTTATTGATAAGTGGTCGTGGCCGACTTTGCGCAACCTCCACCTCACGACTTTGATGCTTTCTTGCGAATTTCTAAAGAGCGATTAGACATAATAGAGTATGAATATCATTAACTTACCTGTGGCATGACGTCCATACAAAATTTCAATAATATCTGAGTATCCATTCGATTTTTCCAAAATTCGTGCGCAGGAAACCATTTTGCACTGATCGAGATTACCCTGTTTTGGTTGGTTTGGGTTAGGTTAGGTTAGGTTAGGTTAGGTTAGTGGGGCACCTGCGCAGAAGTTGTTGCGCAGTGCAGTGGTATGATGTGCGCATGTATGGGCACCTTGTGCTCGTTATGTTTAATTGTAAATTATTAAACTCTCAAGAATTCGATTCCGTCGCTTTAAAAAGTATATTATATTCTGGGCTTCACTTTACATACCTAATTTAATTTTTTCATAAATATATTTTTTTTGGACACATACTTTCAGTAATTGCAAGTACACAAATCACTTATCACTTAAATATGATGTTGTTGAATATTTCATTGTGGAAGTATATATGTTGCCACACGTAGAATTTATTAAAATATTTATTTAATTTTATATTACACTACATGTAATTACTACAGTGACCCCAGCCATCGTTATAAAGATTAAAAGTTCTCAAATTACATAGATCCAGCTTCTGCAGATACGCGATATCTGTATATGATATACGTGTTACTAACTCGTAAGAACGTCTTTACTGAGCACACATGGCATGCAAATGTCCTTTCACTGAAATCGTATGTCTCAATGTGGCGAACCGCACTTATTCTTGCATGTTATGTTGGATTGGTGTATCACATGTTTCTATTCTCACACGTCACCGTGAAGACATCCTTGCACTGAGATTCACTGTAAGTAGCACCCGTTAATACGTTTTTGAAGGGTGGTAATTAATCTTGTTAATGCTCCCGAAGAACTCTATTTCTAAAGCACAAAATTACGTTGACACTGAACGACCGAAATCAAATAATTCCAACCGTAGTTTAATGGCGACTCTTCAATCGGGACCAGCCGACTGTTCCAATACAGAATCAGTAGTGACTGACTTCTGATTGGTCCTCGATGCCATTCGAAAGTATTGATTTCCTTCCATTGAGGTCATCACAGATGGCACGTCTTATCTTTGGTTCCGTAATTTTCCGATAGACTGCGTCTTTGTGTTTGTACGTCGTGTCCTCGAGTAAATGTGAGGCAATACTCTCGATATATTTTGTTGAGATTGGACATAGGACACCAATATATCACCACAAGTTTGACGTGCGCCACAATTTCTGCGCCCACCAAGCATTGCAATTAATGTACCAGAGATTTATATTCAGTTTTTTTGTGAGGCGATTTTTATTAATAAATGACGTACTATCATTCACGTATGTTTATTCCAATTTTTCGTTACATGTTGCTTATTTATAGTGTTTTAGATTGGGTCATCGTTACGCATGAATCTGCTACGTATTTGCGTCAACATCTACACTGCATCAGTTTTGCAAGAAATAATTCTCGTGGAAACATTATGTAATTTTTGACGTGTTGTGATGTATTACATGCATATAAGCACTATTTGCATCATATGGGGATTGTGTGATCGCGTAATATCGTTATTGATAAGTGGTCGTGGCCGACTTTGCGCAACCTCCACCTCACGACTTTGATGCTTTCTTGCGAATTTCTAAAGAGCGATTAGACATAATAGAGTATGAATATCATTAACTTACCTGTGGCATGACGTCCACACAAAATTTCAATAATATCTGAGCATCCACTCGCTTTTTCCAAAATTCGTGCGCAGGAAACGATTTTGCACTGATCGAGATTACCCTGTTTTGGTTGGTTTGGGTTAGGTTAGGTTAGGTTAGGTTAGGTTAGGTTAGGTTAGTGGGGCACCTGCGCAGAAGTTGTTGCGCAGTGCAGTCGTATGACGTGCGCATGTATGGGCACCTTGAGCTCATTATGTTTAATTGTAAATTATTAAACTCTCAAGAATTCGATTCCGTCGCTTTAAAAAGTATATTATATTCTGGGCTTCACTTTACATACCTAATTTAATTTTTTCACAAGGATATTTTTTTTTTGATACATACTTTCACTAATTGCAAGTACACAAATCACTTATCACTTAAATATGATGTTGTTGAATATTTCATTGTGGAAGTATATATGTTGTCACACGTAGAATTTATTAAAATATTTATTTAATTTTATATTACACTACATGTAATTACTACAGTGACCCCAGTCATCGATATAAAGAATAAATGTTCTCAAATTACATAGGTCCAGCTTCTGCAGATACGCGATATCTGTATATGATATACGTGTTACTAACTCGTAAGAACGTCTTTACTGAGCACACATGGCATGCAAATGTCCTTTCACTGAAGTCGTATGTCTCAATGTGGGGAACCGCACTTATTCTGGCATGTTATGTTAGATTGGTTTATAACTTGTTTCTATTCTCACACGTCACAGTGAAGACATCCTTACACTGAGATTCACTGTAGGTAGCACCCGTTAATACGTGATTGAAGGGTGGTAATTAATCTTGTTAATGTTCCCAAAGAACTCTATTTCTAAAGCACAAAATTACGTTGACACTGAACGACCGAAATCAAATAATTCCAAACGTAGTTTAATGGCGACTCTTCAATCGGGACCAGCCGACTGTTCCAATACAGAATCAGTAGTGACTGACTTCTGATTGGTCCTCGATGCCATTCGAAAGTATTGATTTCCTTCCATTGAGGTCATCACAGATGGCACGTCTTATCTTTGGTTCCGTAATTTTCCGATAGACTGCGTCTTTGTGTTTGTACGTCGTGTCCTCGAGTAAATGTGAGGCTATACTTTCGATATATTTTGTTGACATTGGACATAGGACACCAATATGTCACCACAAGTTTGACGTGCGCCACAAATTCTGCGCCCACCAAGCATTGCAATTAATGTAGAAGAGATTTATATTCAGTTTTTTTGTGAGGCGATTTTTATTAATAAATGACGTACTATCATTCACGTATTTTTATTCCAATTTTTCGTTACATGATACTTATTTATAGTGAGTTAGATTGGGTCATCGTTACGCATGAATCTGCTACGTATTTGCGTCAACATCTACACTGCATCAGTTTTGCAAGAAATAATTCTCGTGGAAATATTATGTAATTTTTGACGTGTTGTGATGTATTACATGCATATAAGCACTATTTGCATCATATGGGGATTGTGTGATCGCGTAATATCGTTATTGATAAGTGGTCGTGGCCGACTTTGCGCAACCTCCACCTCACGACTTTGATGCTTTCTTGCGAATTTCTAAAGAGCGATTAGACATAATAGAGTATGAATATCATTAACTTACCTGTGGCATGACGTCCATACAAAATTTCAATAATATCTGAGCATCCATTCGATTTTTCCAAAATTCGTGCGCAGGAAACCATTTTGCACTGATCGAGATTACCCTGTTTTGGTTGGTTTGGGTTAGGTTAGGTTAGGTTAGGTTAGGTTAGTGGGGCACCTGCGCAGAAGTTGTTGCGCAGTGCAGTGGTATGATGTGCGCATGTATGGGCACCTTGAGCTCGTTATGTTTAATTGTAAATTATTAAATTCTCAAGAATTCGATTCCGTCGCTTTAAAAAGTATATTATATTCTGGGCTTCACTTTACATACGTAATTTAATTTTTTCATAAATATATTTTTTTTGGACACATACTTTCAGTAATTGCAAGTACACAAATCACTTATCACTTAAATATGATGTTGTTGAATATTTCATTGTGGAAGTATATATGTTGCCACACGTAGAATTTATTAAAATATTTATTTAATTTTATATTACACTACATGTAATTACTACAGTGACCCCAGCCATCGTTATAAAGAATAAAAGTTCTCAAATTACATAGATCCAGCTTCTGCAGATACGCGATATCTGTATATGATATACGTGTTACTAACTCGTAAGAACGTCTTTACTGAGCACACATGGCATGCAAATGTCCTTTCACTGAAATCGTATGTCTCAATGTGGCGAACCGCACTTATTCTTGCATGTTATGTTGGATTGGTGTATCACATGTTTCTATTCTCACACGTCACCGTGAAGACATCCTTGCACTGAGATTCACTGTAAGTAGCTCCCGTTAATACGTTTTTGAAGGGTGGTAATTAATCTTGTTAATGTTCCCGAAGAACTCTATTTCTAAAGGACAAAATTACGTTGACACTGAACGACCGAAATCAAATAATTCCAACCGTAGTTTAATGGCGACTCTTCAATCGGGACCAGCCGACTGTTCCAATACAGAATCAGTAGTGACTGACTTCTGATTGGTCCTCGATGCCATTCGAAAGTATTGATTTCCTTCCATTGAGGTCATCACAGATGGCACGTCTTATCTTTGGTTCCGTAATTTTCCGATAGACTGCGTCTTTGTGTTTGTACGTCGTGTCCTCGAGTAAATGTGAGGCAATACTTTTGATATATTTTGTTGACATTGGACATAGGACACCAATGTCACCACAAGTTTGACGTGCGCCACAAATTCTGCGCCCACCAAGCATTGCAATTAATGTACCAGAGATTTATATTCAGTTTTTTTTGAGGCGATTTATATAAATAAATGACTTACTATCATTCAGGTATGTTTATTCCGATTCTTTTGTTACATGATACTTATTTATAGTGAGTTAGTTTGGGTCAACGTTACGCATGAATCTGCTACGTATTTGCGTCAACATCTACACTGCATCAGTTTTGCAAGAAATAATTCTCGTGAAAATATTATGTACTTTGACGTGTTATGATGTATTACATGCATATAAGCACTATTTGCATCATATGGGGATTGTGTGATCGCGTAATATCGTTATTGATAAGTGGTCGTGGCCGACTTTGTGCAACCTCCACCTCACGACTTTGATGCTTTCTTGCGAATTTCTAAAGAGCGATTAGACATAATAGAGTATGAATATCATTAACTTACCTGTGGCATGACGTCCATACAAAATTTCAATAATATCTGAGCATCCATTCGCTTTTTCCAAAATTCGTGCGCAGGAAACCATTTGCACTGATCGAGATTACCCTGTTTTGGTTGGTTTGGCTTAGGTTAGGTTAGGTTAGGTTAGGTTAGTGGGGCACCTGCGCAGAAGTTGTTGCGCAGTGCAGTGGTATGATGTGCGCATTTATGGGCACCTTGAGCTCGTTATGTTTAATTGTAAATTATTAAACTCTCAAGAATTCGATTCCGTCGCTTTAAAAAGTATATTATATTCTGGGCTTCACTTTACATACCTAATTTAATTTTTTCACAAGGATATTTTTTTTTGGATACATACTTTCAGTAATTGCAAGTACACAAATCACTTATCACTTAAATATGATGTTGTTGAATATTTCATTGTGGAAGTATATATGTTGTCATACGTAGAATTTATTAAAATATTTATTTAATTTATATTACACTACATGTAATTACTACAGTGACCCCAGTCATCGTTATAAAGAATAAATGTTCTCAAATTACATAGGTCCAGCTTCTGCAGATACGCGATATCTGTATATGATATACGTGTTACTAACTCGTAAAAACGTCTTTACTGAGCACACATGGCATGCAAATGTCCTTTCACTGAAGTCGTATGTCTCAATGTGGCGAACCGCACTTATTCTTGCATGTTATGTTAGATTGGTTTATAACTTGTTTCTATTCTCACACGTCACCGTGAAGACATCCTTACACTGAGATTCAATGTAGGTAGCACCCGTTAATACGTGATTGAAGGGTGGTAATTAATCTTTTTAATGTTCCCGAAGAACTCTATTTCTAAAGCACAAAATTACGTTGACACTGAACGACCGAAATCAAATAATTCCAACCGTAGTTTAATGGCGTCTCTTCAATCGGGACCAGCCGACTGTTCCAATACAGAATCATTAGTGACTGACTTCTGATTGGTCCTCGATGCCATTCGAAAGTATTGATTTCCTTCCATTGATGTCATCACAGATGGCACGTCTTATCTTTGGTTCCGTAATTTTCCGATAGACCGCGTCTTTGTGTTTGTACGTCGTGTCCTCGAGTAAATGTGAGGCAATACTTTCGATATATTTTGTTGACATTGGACATAGGACACCAATATGTCACCACAAGTTTGACGTGCGCCACAATTTCTGCGCCCACCAAGCATTGCAATTAATGTACCAGAGATTTATATTCAGTTTTTTGTGAGGCGATTTTTATTAATAAATGACGTACTATCATTCACGTATGTTTATTCCAATTTTTCGTTACATGATGCTTATTTATAGTGAGTTAGATTGGGTCATCGTTACGCATGAATCTGCTTCGTATTTGCGTCAACATCTACACTGCATCAGTTTTGCAAGAAATAATTCTCGTGGAAACATTATGTAATTTTTGACGTGTTATGATGTATTACATGCATATAAGCACTATTTGCATCATATGGGGATTGTGTGAGCGCGTAATATCGTTATTGATAAGTGGTCGTGGCCGACTTTGCGCATCCTCCACCTCACGACTTTGATGCTTTCTTGCGAATTTCTAAAGAGCGATAAGACATAATAGAGTATGAATATCATTAACTTACCTGTGGCATGACGTCCACACAAAATTTCAATAATATCTGAGCATCCACTCGCTTTTTCCAAAATTCGTGCGCAGGAAACGATTTTGCACTGATCGAGATTACCCTGTTTTGGTTGGTTTGGGTTAGGTTAGGTTAGGTTAGTGGGGCACCTGCGCAGAAGTTGTTGCGCAGTGCAGTCGTATGACGTGCGCATGTATGGGCACGTTGAGCTCATTATGTTTAATTGTAAATTATTAAACTCTCAAGAATTCGATTCCGTCGCTTTAAAAAATATATTATATTCTGGGCTTCACTTTACATACCTAATTTAATTTTTTCACAAGGATATTTTTTTTTGGATACATACTTTCAGTAATTGCAAGTACACAAATCACTTATCACTTAAATATGATGTTGTTGAATATTTCATTGTGGAAGTATATATGTTGCCACACGTAGAATTTATTAAAATATTTATTTAATTTTATATTACACTACATGTAATTACTACAGTGACCCCAGCCATCGTTATAAAGATTAAAAGTTCTCAAATTACATAGATCCAGCTTCTGCAGATACGCGATATCTGTATATGATATACGTGTTACTAACTCGTAAGAACGTCTTTACTGAGCACACATGGCATGCAAATGTCCTTTCACTGAAATCGTATGTCTCAATGTGGCGAACCGCACTTATTCTTGCATGTTATGTTGGATTGGTGTATCACATGTTTCTATTCTCACACGTCACCGTGAAGACATCCTTGCACTGAGATTCACTGTAAGTAGCACCCGTTAATACGTTTTTGAAGGGTGGTAATTAATCTTGTTAATGCTCCCGAAGAACTCTATTTCTAAAGGACAAAATTACGTTGACACTGAACGACCGAAATCAAATAATTCCAACCGTAGTTTAATGGCGACTCTTCAATCGGGACCAGCCGACTGTTCCAATACAGAATCAGTAGTGACTGACTTCTGATTGGTCCTCGATGCCATTCGAAAGTATTGATTTCCTTCCATTGAGGTCATCACAGATGGCACGTCTTATCTTTGGTTCCGTAATTTTCCGATAGACTGCGTCTTTGTGTTTGTACGTCGTGTCCTCGAGTAAATGTGAGGCAATACTCTCGATATATTTTGTTGAGATTGGACATAGGACACCAATATATCACCACAAGTTTGACGTGCGCCACAATTTCTGCGCCCACCAAGCATTGCAATTAATGTACCAGAGATTTATATTCAGTTTTTTTGTGAGGCGATTTTTATTAATAAATGACGTACTATCATTCACGTATGTTTATTCCAATTTTTCGTTACATGATGCTTATTTATAGTGTTTTAGATTGGGTCATCGTTACGCATGAATCTGCTACGTATTTGCGTCAACATCTACACTGCATCAGTTTTGCAAGAAATAATTCTCGTGGAAACATTATGTAATTTTTGACGTGTTGTGATGTATTACATGCATATAAGCACTATTTGCATCATATGGGGATTGTGTGATCGCGTAATATCGTTATTGATAAGTGGTCGTGGCCGACTTTGCGCAACCTCCACCTCACGACTTTGATGCTTTCTTGCGAATTTCTAAAGAGCGATTAGACATAATAGAGTATGAATATCATTAACTTACCTGTGGCATGACGTCCACACAAAATTTCAATAATATCTGAGCATCCACTCGCTTTTTCCAAAATTCGTGCGCAGGAAACGATTTTGCACTGATCGAGATTACCCTGTTTTGGTTGGTTTGGGTTAGGTTAGGTTAGGTTAGGTTAGGTTAGGTTAGTGGGGCACCTGCGCAGAAGTTGTTGCGCAGTGCAGTCGTATGACGTGCGCATGTATGGGCACCTTGAGCTCATTATGTTTAATTGTAAATTATTAAACTCTCAAGAATTCGATTCCGTCGCTTTAAAAAGTATATTATATTCTGGGCTTCACTTTACATACCTAATTTAATTTTTTCACAAGGATATTTTTTTTTGATACATACTTTCACTAATTGCAAGTACACAAATCACTTATCACTTAAATATGATGTTGTTGAATATTTCATTGTGGAAGTATATATGTTGTCACACGTAGAATTTATTAAAATATTTATTTAATTTTATATTACACTACATGTAATTACTACAGTGACCCCAGTCATCGATATAAAGAATAAATGTTCTCAAATTACATAGGTCCAGCTTCTGCAGATACGCGATATCTGTATATGATATACGTGTTACTAACTCGTAAGAACGTCTTTACTGAGCACACATGGCATGCAAATGTCCTTTCACTGAAGTCGTATGTCTCAATGTGGGGAACCGCACTTATTCTGGCATGTTATGTTAGATTGGTTTATAACTTGTTTCTATTCTCACACGTCACAGTGAAGACATCCTTACACTGAGATTCACTGTAGGTAGCACCCGTTAATACGTGATTGAAGGGTGGTAATTAATCTTGTTAATGTTCCCAAAGAACTCTATTTCTAAAGCACAAAATTACGTTGACACTGAACGACCGAAATCAAATAATTCCAAACGTAGTTTAATGGCGACTCTTCAATCGGGACCAGCCGACTGTTCCAATACAGAATCAGTAGTGACTGACTTCTGATTGGTCCTCGATGCCATTCGAAAGTATTGATTTCCTTCCATTGAGGTCATCACAGATGGCACGTCTTATCTTTGGTTCCGTAATTTTCCGATAGACTGCGTCTTTGTGTTTGTACGTCGTGTCCTCGAGTAAATGTGAGGCTATACTTTCGATATATTTTGTTGACATTGGACATAGGACACCAATATGTCACCACAAGTTTGACGTGCGCCACAAATTCTGCGCCCACCAAGCATTGCAATTAATGTAGAAGAGATTTATATTCAGTTTTTTTGTGAGGCGATTTTTATTAATAAATGACGTACTATCATTCACGTATTTTTATTCCAATTTTTCGTTACATGATACTTATTTATAGTGAGTTAGATTGGGTCATCGTTACGCATGAATCTGCTACGTATTTGCGTCAACATCTACACTGCATCAGTTTTGCAAGAAATAATTCTCGTGGAAATATTATGTAATTTTTGACGTGTTGTGATGTATTACATGCATATAAGCACTATTTGCATCATATGGGGATTGTGTGATCGCGTAATATCGTTATTGATAAGTGGTCGTGGCCGACTTTGCGCAACCTCCACCTCACGACTTTGATGCTTTCTTGCGAATTTCTAAAGAGCGATTAGACATAATAGAGTATGAATATCATTAACTTACCTGTGGCATGACGTCCATACAAAATTTCAATAATATCTGAGCATCCATTCGATTTTTCCAAAATTCGTGCGCAGGAAACCATTTTGCACTGATCGAGATTACCCTGTTTTGGTTGGTTTGGGTTAGGTTAGGTTAGGTTAGGTTAGGTTAGTGGGGCACCTGCGCAGAAGTTGTTGCGCAGTGCAGTGGTATGATGTGCGCATGTATGGGCACCTTGAGCTCGTTATGTTTAATTGTAAATTATTAAATTCTCAAGAATTCGATTCCGTCGCTTTAAAAAGTATATTATATTCTGGGCTTCACTTTACATACGTAATTTAATTTTTTCATAAATATATTTTTTTTGGACACATACTTTCAGTAATTGCAAGTACACAAATCACTTATCACTTAAATATGATGTTGTTGAATATTTCATTGTGGAAGTATATATGTTGCCACACGTAGAATTTATTAAAATATTTATTTAATTTTATATTACACTACATGTAATTACTACAGTGACCCCAGCCATCGTTATAAAGAATAAAAGTTCTCAAATTACATAGATCCAGCTTCTGCAGATACGCGATATCTGTATATGATATACGTGTTACTAACTCGTAAGAACGTCTTTACTGAGCACACATGGCATGCAAATGTCCTTTCACTGAAATCGTATGTCTCAATGTGGCGAACCGCACTTATTCTTGCATGTTATGTTGGATTGGTGTATCACATGTTTCTATTCTCACACGTCACCGTGAAGACATCCTTGCACTGAGATTCACTGTAAGTAGCTCCCGTTAATACGTTTTTGAAGGGTGGTAATTAATCTTGTTAATGTTCCCGAAGAACTCTATTTCTAAAGGACAAAATTACGTTGACACTGAACGACCGAAATCAAATAATTCCAACCGTAGTTTAATGGCGACTCTTCAATCGGGACCAGCCGACTGTTCCAATACAGAATCAGTAGTGACTGACTTCTGATTGGTCCTCGATGCCATTCGAAAGTATTGATTTCCTTCCATTGAGGTCATCACAGATGGCACGTCTTATCTTTGGTTCCGTAATTTTCCGATAGACTGCGTCTTTGTGTTTGTACGTCGTGTCCTCGAGTAAATGTGAGGCAATACTTTTGATATATTTTGTTGACATTGGACATAGGACACCAATGTCACCACAAGTTTGACGTGCGCCACAAATTCTGCGCCCACCAAGCATTGCAATTAATGTACCAGAGATTTATATTCAGTTTTTTTTGAGGCGATTTATATAAATAAATGACTTACTATCATTCACGTATGTTTATTCCGATTCTTTTGTTACATGATACTTATTTATAGTGAGTTAGTTTGGGTCAACGTTACGCATGAATCTGCTACGTATTTGCGTCAACATCTACACTGCATCAGTTTTGCAAGAAATAATTCTCGTGAAAATATTATGTACTTTGACGTGTTATGATGTATTACATGCATATAAGCACTATTTGCATCATATGGGGATTGTGTGATCGCGTAATATCGTTATTGATAAGTGGTCGTGGCCGACTTTGTGCAACCTCCACCTCACGACTTTGATGCTTTCTTGCGAATTTCTAAAGAGCGATTAGACATAATAGAGTATGAATATCATTAACTTACCTGTGGCATGACGTCCATACAAAATTTCAATAATATCTGAGCATCCATTCGCTTTTTCCAAAATTCGTGCGCAGGAAACCATTTGCACTGATCGAGATTACCCTGTTTTGGTTGGTTTGGCTTAGGTTAGGTTAGGTTAGGTTAGGTTAGTGGGGCACCTGCGCAGAAGTTGTTGCGCAGTGCAGTGGTATGATGTGCGCATTTATGGGCACCTTGAGCTCGTTATGTTTAATTGTAAATTATTAAACTCTCAAGAATTCGATTCCGTCGCTTTAAAAAGTATATTATATTCTGGGCTTCACTTTACATACCTAATTTAATTTTTTCACAAGGATATTTTTTTTTGGATACATACTTTCAGTAATTGCAAGTACACAAATCACTTATCACTTAAATATGATGTTGTTGAATATTTCATTGTGGAAGTATATATGTTGTCATACGTAGAATTTATTAAAATATTTATTTAATTTATATTACACTACATGTAATTACTACAGTGACCCCAGTCATCGTTATAAAGAATAAATGTTCTCAAATTACATAGGTCCAGCTTCTGCAGATACGCGATATCTGTATATGATATACGTGTTACTAACTCGTAAAAACGTCTTTACTGAGCACACATGGCATGCAAATGTCCTTTCACTGAAGTCGTATGTCTCAATGTGGCGAACCGCACTTATTCTTGCATGTTATGTTAGATTGGTTTATAACTTGTTTCTATTCTCACACGTCACCGTGAAGACATCCTTACACTGAGATTCAATGTAGGTAGCACCCGTTAATACGTGATTGAAGGGTGGTAATTAATCTTTTTAATGTTCCCGAAGAACTCTATTTCTAAAGCACAAAATTACGTTGACACTGAACGACCGAAATCAAATAATTCCAACCGTAGTTTAATGGCGTCTCTTCAATCGGGACCAGCCGACTGTTCCAATACAGAATCATTAGTGACTGACTTCTGATTGGTCCTCGATGCCATTCGAAAGTATTGATTTCCTTCCATTGATGTCATCACAGATGGCACGTCTTATCTTTGGTTCCGTAATTTTCCGATAGACCGCGTCTTTGTGTTTGTACGTCGTGTCCTCGAGTAAATGTGAGGCAATACTTTCGATATATTTTGTTGACATTGGACATAGGACACCAATATGTCACCACAAGTTTGACGTGCGCCACAATTTCTGCGCCCACCAAGCATTGCAATTAATGTACCAGAGATTTATATTCAGTTTTTTGTGAGGCGATTTTTATTAATAAATGACGTACTATCATTCACGTATGTTTATTCCAATTTTTCGTTACATGATGCTTATTTATAGTGAGTTAGATTGGGTCATCGTTACGCATGAATCTGCTTCGTATTTGCGTCAACATCTACACTGCATCAGTTTTGCAAGAAATAATTCTCGTGGAAACATTATGTAATTTTTGACGTGTTATGATGTATTACATGCATATAAGCACTATTTGCATCATATGGGGATTGTGTGAGCGCGTAATATCGTTATTGATAAGTGGTCGTGGCCGACTTTGCGCATCCTCCACCTCACGACTTTGATGCTTTCTTGCGAATTTCTAAAGAGCGATAAGACATAATAGAGTATGAATATCATTAACTTACCTGTGGCATGACGTCCACACAAAATTTCAATAATATCTGAGCATCCACTCGCTTTTTCCAAAATTCGTGCGCAGGAAACGATTTTGCACTGATCGAGATTACCCTGTTTTGGTTGGTTTGGGTTAGGTTAGGTTAGGTTAGTGGGGCACCTGCGCAGAAGTTGTTGCGCAGTGCAGTCGTATGACGTGCGCATGTATGGGCACGTTGAGCTCATTATGTTTAATTGTAAATTATTAAACTCTCAAGAATTCGATTCCGTCGCTTTAAAAAATATATTATATTCTGGGCTTCACTTTACATACCTAATTTAATTTTTTCACAAGGATATTTTTTTTTGGATACATACTTTCAGTAATTGCAAGTACACAAATCACTTATCACTTAAATATGATGTTGTTGAATATTTCATTGTGGAAGTATATATGTTGTCATACGTAGAATTTATTAAAATATTTATTTAATTTATATTACACTACATGTAATTACTACAGTGACCCCAGTCATCGTTATAAAGAATAAATGTTCTCAAATTACATAGGTCCAGCTTCTGCAGATACGCGATATCTGTATATGATATACGTGTTACTAACTCGTAAAAACGTCTTTACTGAGCACACATGGCATGCAAATGTCCTTTCACTGAAGTCGTATGTCTCAATGTGGCGAACCGCACTTATTCTTGCATGTTATGTTAGATTGGTTTATAACTTGTTTCTATTCTCACACGTCACCGTGAAGACATCCTTACACTGAGATACAATGTAGGTAGCACCCGTTAATACGTGATTGAAGGGTGGTAATTAATCTTTTTAATGTTCCCGAAGAACTCTATTTCTAAAGCACAAAATTACGTTGACACTGAACGACCGAAATCAAATAATTCCAACCGTAGTTTAATGGCGTCTCTTCAATCGGGACCAGCCGACTGTTCCAATACAGAATCATTAGTGACTGACTTCTGATTGGTCCTCGATGCCATTCGAAAGTATTGATTTCCTTCCATTGATGTCATCACAGATGGCACGTCTTATCTTTGGTTCCGTAATTTTCCGATAGACCGCGTCTTTGTGTTTGTACGTCGTGTCCTCGAGTAAATGTGAGGCAATACTTTCGATATATTTTGTTGACATTGGACATAGGACACCAATATGTCACCACAAGTTTGACGTGCGCCACAAATTCTGCGCCCACCAAGCATTGCAATTAATGTACCAGAGATTTATATTCAGTTTTTTGTGAGGCGATTTTTATTAATAAATGACGTACTATCATTCACGTATGTTTATTCCAATTTTTCGTTACATGATGCTTATTTATAGTCAGTTAGATTGGGTCATCGTTACGCATGAATCTGCTTCGTATTTGCGTCAACATCTACACTGCATCAGTTTTGCAAGAAATAATTCTCGTGGAAACATTATGTAATTTTTGACGTGTTATGATGTATTACATGCATATAAGCACTATTTGCATCATATGGGGATTGTGTGAGCGCGTAATATCGTTATTGATAAGTGGTCGTGGCCGACTTTGCGCATCCTCCACCTCACGACTTTGATGCTTTCTTGCGAATTTCTAAAGAGCGATAAGACATAATAGAGTATGAATATCATTAACTTACCTGTGGCATGACGTCCACACAAAATTTCAATAATATCTGAGCATCCACTCGCTTTTTCCAAAATTCGTGCGCAGGAAACGATTTTGCACTGATCGAGATTACCCTGTTTTGGTTGGTTTGGGTTAGGTTAGGTTAGGTTAGTGGGGCACCTGCGCAGAAGTTGTTGCGCAGTGCAGTCGTATGACGTGCGCATGTATGGGCACCTTGAGCTCATTATGTTTAATTGTAAATTATTAAACTCTCAAGAATTCGATTCCGTCGCTTTACAAAGTATATTATATTCTGGGCTTCACTTTACATACCTAATTTAATTTTTTCACAAGGATATTTTTTTTTGGATACATACTTTCACTAATTGCAAGTACACAAATCACTTATCACTTAAATATGATGTTTTTGAATATTTCATTGTGGAAGTATATATGTTGCCACACGTAGAATTTATTAAAATATTTATTTAATTTTATATTACACTACATGTAATTACTACAGTGACCCCAGCCATCGTTATAAAGAATAAAAGTTCTCAAATTACATAGATTCAGCTTCTGCAGATACGCGATATCTGTATATGATATACGTGTTACTAACTCGTAAGAACGTCTTTACTGAGCACACATGGCATGCAAATGTCCTTTCACTGAAATCGTATGTATCAATGTGGCGAACCGCACTTATTCTTGCATGTTATGTTGGATTGGTGTATCACATGTTTCTATTCTCACACGTCACCGTGAAGACATCCTTGCACTGAGATTCACTGTAAGTAGCACCCGTTAATACGTTTTTGAAGGGTGGTAATTAATCTTGTTAATATTCCGGAAGAACTCTATTTCTAAAGGACAAAATTACGTTGACACTGAACGACCGAAATCAAATAATTCCAACCGTAGTTTAATGGCGACTCTTCAATCGGGACCAGCCGACTGTTCCAATACAGAATCAGTAGTGACTGACTTCTGATAGGTCCTCGATGCCATTCGAAAGTATTGATTTCCTTCCATTGAGGTCATCACAGATGGCACGTCTTATCTTTGGTTCCGTAATTTTCCGATAGACTGCGTCTTTGTGTTTGTACGTCGTGTCCTCGAGTAAATGTGAGGCAATACTTTTGATATATTTTGTTGACATTGGACATAGGACACCAATATGTCACCACAAGTTTGACGTGCGCCACAAATTCTGCGCCCACCAAGCATTGCAATTAATGTACCAGAGATTTATATTCAGTTTTTTTTGAGGCGATTTATATTAATAAATGACGTACTATCATTCACGTATGTTTATTCCGATTCTTTTGTTACATGATACTTATTTATAGTGAGTTAGATTGGACAACGTTACGCATGAATCTGCTACGTATTTGCGTTAACATCTACACTGCATCAGTTTTGCAAGAAATAATTCTCGTGAAAATATTATGTACTTTGACGTGTTATGATGTATTACATGCATATAAGCACTATTTGCATCATATGGGGATTGTGTGAGCGCGTAATATCGTTATTGATAAGTGGTCGTGGCCGACTTTGCGCAACCTCCACCTCACGACTTTGATGCTTTCTTGCGAATTTCTAAAGAGCGATTAGACATAATAGAGTATGAATATCATTAACTTACCTGTGGCATGACGTCCATACAAAATTTCAATAATATCTGAGCATCCATTCGCTTTTTCCAAAATTCGTGCGCAGGAAACCATTTTGCACTGATCGAGATTACCCTGTTTTGGTTGGTTTGGGTTAGGTTAGGTTAGGTTAGGTTAGGTTAGGTTAGGTTAGTGGGGCACCTGCGCAGAAGTTGTTGCGCAGTGCAGTGGTATGATGTGCGCATATATGAGCACCTTGAGCTCGTTATGTTTAATTGTAAATTATTAAACTCTCAAGAATTCGATTCCGTCGCTTTAAAAAGTATATTATATTTTGGGCTTCACTTTACATACCTAATTTAATTTTTTCACAAGGATATTTTTTTTTGGATACATACTTTCAGTTATTGCAAGTACACAAATCACTTATCACTTAAATATGATGTTGTTGAATATTTCATTGTGGAAGTATAAATGTTGCCACACGTAGAATTTATTAAAATATTTATTTAATTTTATATTACACTACATGTAATTACTACAGTGACCCCAGCCATCGTTATAAAGAATAAATGTTCTCAAATTACATAGGTCCAGCTTCTGCAGATACGCGATATCTGTATATGATATACGTGTTACTAACTCGTAAGAACGTCTTTACTGAGCACACATGGCATGCAAATGTCCTTTCGCTGAAGTCGTATGTCTCAATGTGGCGAACCGCACTTATTCTTGCATGTTATGTTGGTTTGGTGTATCACATGTTTCTATTCTCACACGTCACCGTGAAGACATCCTTGCACTGAGATTCACTGTAAGTAGCACCCGTTAATACGTTTTTGAAGGGTGGTAATTAATCTTGTTAATGCTCCCGAAGAACTCTATTTCTAAAGCAAAAAATTACGTTGACACTGAACGACCGAAATCAAATAATTCCAACCGTAGTTTAATGGCGACTCTTCAATCGGGACCAGCCGACTGTTCCAATACAGAATCAGTAGTGACTGACTTCTGATTGGTCCTCGATGCCATTCGAAAATATTGATTTCCTTCCATTGAGGTCATCACAGATGGCACGTCTTATCTTTGGTTCCGTAATTTTCCGATAGACTGCGTCTTTGTGTTTGTACGTCGTGTCCTCGAGTAAATGTGAGGCAATACTCTCGATATATTTTGTTGAGATTGGACATAGGACACCAATATATCACCACAAGTTTGACGTGCGCCACAATTTCTGCGCCCACCAAGCATTGCAATTAATGTACCAGAGATTTATATTCAGTTTTTTTGTGAGGCGATTTTTATTAATAAATGACGTACTATCATTCACGTATGTTTATTCCAATTTTTCGTTACATGATGCTTATTTATAGTGAGTTAGATTGGGTCATCGTTACGCATGAATCTGCTACGTATTTGCGTCAACATCTACACTGCATCAGTTTTGCAAGAAATAATTCTCGTGGAAACATTATGTAATTTTTGACGTGTTGTGATGTATTACATGCATATAAGCACTATTTGCATCATATGGGGATTGTGTGAGCGCGTAATATCGTTATTGATAAGTGGTCGTGGCCGACTTTGCGCATCCTCCACCTCACGACTTTGATGCTTTCTTGCGAATTTCTAAAGAGCGATAAGACATAATAGAGTATGAATATCATTAACTTACCTGTGGCATGACGTCCACACAAAATTTCAATAATATCTGAGCATCCACTCGCTTTTTCCAAAATTCGTGCGCAGGAAACGATTTTGCACTGATCGAGATTACCCTGTTTTGGTTGGTTTGGGTTAGGTTAGGTTAGGTTAGGTTAGGTTAGTGGGGCACCTGCGCAGAAGTTGTTGCGCAGTGCAGTCGTATGACGTGCGCATGTATGGGCACCTTGAGCTCGTTATGTTTAATTGTAAATTATTAAACACTCAAGAATTCGATTCCGTCGCTTTAAAAAGTATATTATATTCTGGGCTTCACTTTCGTACCTAATTTAATTTTTCACAAAGATATTTTTTTTGGACACATACTTTCAGTAATTGCAAGTACACAAATCACTTATCACTTAAATATGATGTTGTTGAATATTTCATTGTGGAAGTATATATGTTGTCACGCGTAGAATTTATTAAAATATTTATTAATTTTATATTACACTACATGTAATTACTACAGTGACCCCAGTCATCCTTATAAAGAATAAAAGTTCTCTAATTACATAGGTCCAGCTTCTGCAGATACGCGATATCTGTATATGATATACGTGTCACTAACTCGTAAGAACGTCTTTACCGAGCACACATGGCATGCAAATGTCCTTTCACTGAAGTCGTATGTCTCAATGTGGAGAACCGCACTTATTCTTGCATGTTATGTTAGATTGATGTATCACTTGTTTCTATTCTCACACGTCACCGTGAAGACATTCTTACACTGAGATTCACTGTAGGTAGCACCCGTTAATACGTCATTGAAGGGTGGTAATTAATCTTGTTAATTTTCCGGAAGAACTCTATTTCTAAAGCACAAAATTACGTTGACACTGAACGACCGAAATCAAATAATTCCAACCGTAGTTTAATGGCGACTCTCCAATCGGGACCAGCCGACTGTTCTAATACAGAATCAGTAGTGACTGACTTCTGATTGGTCCTCGATGCCATTCGAAAGTATTGATTTCCTTCCATTGAGGTCATCACAGATGGCACGTCTTATCTTTGGTTCCGTAATTTTCCGATAGACTGCGTCTTTGTGTTTGTACGTCGTGTCCTCGAGTAAATGTGAGGCAATACTTTCGATATATTTTGTTGACATTGGACATAGGACACCAATATGTTACCACAAATTTGACGTGCGCCACGAATTCTGCGCCCACCAAGCATTGCAATTACTGTACCAGAGATTTATATTCATTTTTTTGTGAGGCGATTTATATTAATGAATGACGTACTATCTTTCACGTATGTTTATTCCGATTTTTCGTTAGATGATACTTATTTATAGTGAGTTAGATTGGATCATCGTTACGCATGAATCTGCTACGTATTTGCGTCTACATCTACACTGCATCAGTTTTGCAAAAAATAATTCTCGTGGAAATATTATCTAATTTTAGACGTGTTATGATGAATTATACGCATATAAGCACTATTTGTATCATATGGGGATTGTGTGAGCGCGTAATATCGTTATTGATAAGTGGTCGTGGCCGACTTTGCGCAACCTTCACCTCACGACTTTGATGCTTTCTTGCGAATTTCTAAAGAGCGATAAGTCATAATAGAGTATGAATATCATTAACTTACCTGTGGCATGACGTCCATACAAAATTTCAATAATATCTGAGCATCCATTCGCTTTTTCCAAAATTCGTGCGCAGTAAACCATTTTGCACTGATCGAGATTACCCTGTTTTGGTTGGTTTGGTTTAGGTTAGGTTAGGTTAGGTTAGTGGGGCACCTGCGCAGAAGTTGTTGCGCAGTGAAGTCGTATGACGTGCGCATGTATGGGCACCTTGAGCTCGTTATGGTTAATTGTAAATTATTAAACTCTCAAGAATTCGATTCCGTCGCTTTAAAAAGTATATTATATTCTGGGCTTCACTTTCATACCTAATTTAATTATTTTACAAGGATATTTTATTGGACACATACTTTCATTAATTGCATGTACACAAATCACTTATCACTTAAATATGATGTTGAATATTTCATTGTGGAAGTATATATGTTGTCACACGTAGAATTTATTAAAATATTTATTTAATGTTATATTACACTACATGTAATTACTACAGTGACCCCAGCCATCGTTATAAAGAATAAATGTTCTCAAATTACATAGGTCCAGCTTCTGCAGATACGCGATATCTGTATATGATATACGTGTCACTAACTCGTAAAAACGTCTTTACTGAGCACACATTTCATGCAAATGTCCTTTCACTGGTGTCGTATGTCTCAATGTTGCGAACCGCACTTATTCTTGCATGTTATGTTAGATTGGTGTATCACTTGTTTCTATTCTCACACGTCACCGTGAAGACATCCTTACACTGAGATTCACTGTAGGTAGCACCCGTTAATACGTGATTGAAGGGTGGTAATTAATCTTGTTAATGCCCCCGAAGAACTCTATTTCTAAAGCACAAAATTACGTTGACACTGAACGACCGAAATCAAATAATTCCAACCGTAGTTTAATGGCGACTCTTCAATCGGGACCAGCCGACTGTTCCAATACAGAATCAGTAGTGACTGACTTCTTATTGGTCCTCGATGCCATTCGAAAGTATTGATTTCCCTCCATTGAGGTCATCACAGATGGCACGTCTTATCTTTGGTTCCGTAATTTAACGATAGACTGCGTCTTTGTGTTTGTACGTCGTGTCCTCGAGTAAATGTGAGGCAATACTTTCGATATATTTTGTTGACATTGGACATAGGACACCAATATGTCACCACAAGTTTGACGTGCGCCACAAATTCTGCGCCCACTAAGCATTGCAATTAATGTACCAGAGATTTATATTCAGTTTTTTTGTGAGGCGATTTTTATTAATAAATGACGTACTATCATTCACGTATGTTTATTCCGATTTTTCGTTACGTGATACTTATTTATAATGAGTTAGATTGGGTCATCGTTACGCATGAATCTGCTACGTATTTGCGTCAACATCTACACTGCATCAGTTTTGCAAGAAATAATTCTCGTGGAAATATCATGTAATTTTAGACGTGTTATGATATATTACACGCATATAAGCACTATTTGTATCATATGGGGATTGTGTGAGCGCGTAATATCGTTATTGATAAGTGGTCGTGGCCGACTTTGCGCATCCTCCACCTCACGACTTTCATGCTTTCTTGCGAATTTCTAAAGAGCGATAAGACATAATAGAGTATGAATATCATTAACTTACCTGTGGCATGACGTCCATACAAAATTTCAATAATATCTGAGCATCCATTCGCTATTTCCAAAATTCGTGCGCAGGAAACAATTTTGCACTGATCGAGATTACCCTGTTTTGGTTGGTTTGGGTTAGGTTAGGTTAGGTTAGGTTAGGTTAGTGGGCACCTGCGCAGAAGTTGTTGCGCAGAGCAGTCGTATGACGTGCGCATGTATGGGCACCTTGAGCTCGTTATGGTTAATGGTAAATTATTAAAGTCTCAAGAATTCGATTCCGTGACTTTAAAAAGTATATTATATTCTGGGCTTCACTTTCATACCTAATTTAATTCTTTTACACAGATATTTTATTGGACACATACTTTCATTAATTGCAAGTACACAAATCACTTATCACTGAAATATGATGTTGAATATTTCATTGTGGAAGTATATATGTTGTCACACGTAGAATTTATTAAAATATTTATTTAATTTTATTTTACACTACATGTAATTACGACAGTGACCCCAGCCATCGTTATAAAGAATAAATGTTCTCAAATTACATAGGTCCATCTTCTGCAGATACGCGATATCTATATATGGTATACGTGTAACTAACTCGTAAAAACGTCTTTACTGAGCACACATTTCATGCAAATGTCCTTTCACTGGTGTCGTATGTCTCAATGTTGGGAACCGCACTTATTCTTGCATGTTATGTTAGATTGGTGTATTACTTGTTTCTATTCTCACACGTCACCGTGAAGACATCCTTACTCTGAGATTCACTGTAGGTACCATCCGTTAATACGTGATTGAGGGGTGGTAATTAACCTTGTTAATGGTCCCGAAGAACTCTATTTCTAAAGCACAAAATTACGTTGAAGCTGAACGACCGAAATCAAATAATTCCAACCGTAGTTTAATGGCGACTCTTCAATCGGGACCAGGCGACTGTTCCAATACAGAATCAGTAGTGACTGACTTCTGATTGGTCCTCGATGCCATTCGAAAGTATTGATTTCCTTCCATTGAGGTCATCACAGATGGCACGTCTTATCTTTGGTTCCGTAATTTTCCGATATACTGCGTCTTTGTGTTTGTACGTCGTGTCCTCGAGTAAATGTGAGGCAATACTTTTGATATATTTTGTTGACATTGGACATAGGACACCAATATGTTACCACAAGTTTGACGTGCGCCACGAATTCTGCGCCCACCAAGCATTGCAATTAATGTACCACAGATTTATATTCTGTTTTTTTTGAGGCGATTTATATTAATAAATGACGTACTATCATTAACGTATGTTTATTCCGATTCTTTCGTTACATGATACTTATTTATAGTGAGTTAGATTGGATCATCGTTACGCATGAATCTGCTACGTATTTGCGTCAACATCTACACTGCATCAGTTTTGCAAGAAATAATTCTCGTGGAAATGTTATGTAATTTTAGACGTGTTATGATGTATTACACGCACATAAGCACTATTTGTATCATATGGGGATTGTGTGAGCGCGTAATATCATTATTGGTAAGTGGTCGTGGCCGACTTTGCGCATCCTCCACCTTATGACTTTGATGCTTTCTTGCTAATTTCTAAAGAGCGATAAGACATAATAAGGTATGAATATCATTAACTTACCTGTGGCATGACGTGCATACAAAATTTCAATAATATCTGAGCATCCATTCGCTTTTTCCAAAATTCGTGCGCAGGAAACCATTTTGCACTGATCGAGATTACCCTGTTTTGGTTGGTTTGTGTTAAGTTAGGTTAGGTTAGGCTAGGTTAGTGGGGCACCTGCGCAGACGTTGTTGCGCAGTGCAGTCGTATGACGTGCGCATGTGAGGGTACGTTGAGCACGTTATGGTTAATTGTAAATTATTAAACACTCAAGAATTCGACTCCGTCGCTTTAAAAAGTATATTATATTCTGGGCTTCACTTTCATACCTAATTTAATTTTTTCACAAGGATATTTTTTTTTGTACACATACTTTCAGTAATTGCAAGTACACCAATCACTTATCACTTAAATATGATGTTATTGAATATTTAATTGTGGAAGTACATATGTTGTCACACGTATAATTTATTAAAATATTTATTTAATTTTATATTACACTACATGTAATTACTACAGTGACCCCACCCATCGTTATAAAGAATAAATGTTCTCAAATTACATAGGTCCAGCTTCTGCAGATACGCGATATCTGTATATGATATACGTGTTACTAACTCGTAAGAACGTCTTTACTGAGCACACATGGCATGCAAATGTCCTTTCACTGAAGTCATATGTCTCAATGTGGCGAACCGCACATATTCTTGCATGTTATGTTAGATTGGTCTTTCACTTGTTTCTATTCTCACACGTCACCGAGAAGACATCCTTACACTGAGATTCACTGTAGGTAGCATCCGTTAATACGTGATTGACGGTGGTAATTAATCTTGTTAATGGTCCCGAAGAACTCTATTTCTAGAGCACAAAATTACGTTGATACTGACCGACCGAAATCTAGTAATTCTAAACCGTAGTTCAATGGGGACTATTCAATCGGGACCATCCGACTCTTCGAAGACAGAAAGAGTACTGACTGACTTCTGATTGGTCCTCGATGCCATTCGAAAGTATTGATTTCTTTCCGTTGAGGTCATCACAGATGGCAAAGATAGTTATTAATGAAATCCTTATCCAAGGTCATCAGTAAGTAATTCATCATTTCATCACCATCTTCCTACAATCTAACATCTAACATCAAGAAACTACGCATGCCCTCAGTAAATCACAGAAAGCTTAATCACAAAGATGACCAAGGTATCACCAACACCAATACAAGTATTGGTTTTCCTACGTTAGTGCACAGCGAAGAAATTTTGGTTCTTACGTGACGATCTATTGAAGGACTACGCTATCTTGCCATGTGATTTATAGTCACATTCTTTGTACATGCTGCAGACGCGACAGTCTACCCTAAACCCAAGGTTAAAATCCCGAGAAATGAGGCGTAGTAGTAGTAGTAGTAATTCTTATTATCGACTGAGCAGAGCTACCGAAGCTGAAATAGTTCCGCTCAACCAGAAGATGGTAGCACAGTCAAGAAAGGTTTCCTTTTGCAGAACTTCTGTGGATCAGGTTTGTCATAGAGGTTATCAGTTACAGGTGATTTATGGTCTGTGATTTGTCGTGTGTAGCCCATCTTCTGTCTTGCTGTGGTAGGCGGTTGCATTTAATACATTAAAATAGTACGAATACTGAATAGGACTGTTGTTTCGTTTTGTTTGTTTTATACAATGGACTGAGAATTTAATAACGATTCAGAAAATATAATTCCTTCACCTGATTTGCTCTTTGTAGCAGAATTTATTTCCTACTCAGCTTGTTTTGATTGTTCTTTGCCCTCTGAATTGATAGCAGCTATGAACTGTTAGTAATCAAGAGGTGGAAATATTAGTCTGTAGCCAAACACTACTTGACAGAAGATATTGTAAGTGCGTCATATTGTGATTTATTTAAATAGTATTAAAAATTAAAAGTTTATAACATAACACCTGATGACGGCTCTATGATAGCCGAAACATGTCGTAAATGTTCCATATGTAAATCGAGTACTCGATACGGAACGAAAAAATGATATTTTAATCTTTTAATTATCTTATATTGTGATTGACGGCCAATTTTAATATAATTTTTAATACTACTTGACATGCTGATGTGTACAGGATATGAACACCTACTTGTGTAGTGGGTTATTCATAAACATATAAAATATAAAAAGTAAGCTATTTTAGTACTAAACACTATACTATGAATGTATGTAAAGGACTTAAAAATAAAGCTCCACTCATCCTTAGTCTCAGCATTAGCCGCTTTCACTGTCTTTGTGAAAAACTTGATGTCAGGGCATGAATCCACAAAGAACAGTGATTGAAGTACACATTGGTCTGAATGATATATTCTGCTAGACCATATTTTTCCATTGATTAACCTTTGTTGACTGTGTGTCACAATTTATGTGAAGTCCAGCTGATTGTGCACTTCAGTGCAGTAGCGTACTACTAAACTATTGACGCTAGAGTCCAGCTGGCAGCCTTGTACTGTGGACATTTAAATCCCCTATTCCCGGTTGATAAAGGTTAATATTTCATTTGAACATAATAAATTTGTCATGTAGTCTTCCTGTAAATATAAGTTTCCTGTTCCTTATTTGGTTGGCATCTTTCAGCATTTGAAAGAATGTAGTAGCATTGATATGTGTAGAGGTGTGAGGATATTTTACCCACGGTTGTGCATTCATTAAATTTCTTATCCAAGGGCATTCCACAGACTTTTGTCCACAAGTCATTTAAAAGGAAGGTGGTAGAGGAGCTCATTTCACTAAACATATTTTTGCATGTATGTTGTTGGACATACCCTGTCTATTTCTATGTTATTCTTTGCATTCCTGATGTTGCAAATGTTGTCTAAATACATACTGATGATTTTTTATTTCTGTTGTTGAGATTTCATGGTAGCAAGTATAAGAAATTGACTGGTATTTCAGAGGTGGTTGATGCCTCTATGAGATTGTTCCATAAAACAGCAATTTTTTCCTATTTTTTGAACAGTCACCATAGATTCTTCTGAGTAGTTAGTATGTTAGTATATTATAGGTATTTGAATCTTATTTTGTTTGAATTTATAGCAATAAACATAAAACTGTGGAGCCATATTCATAAATAATAACATTTTGAATCTTTTTATGACTTTGTAAGGGGCCTATTAAAGACTTAGAGGTAATGGATGAATTTCTGGTAGTTAAATTTGAAGTAGTAAGAATGGAAAAGACTCGCTTGGAATGAAACTAGGAGTTAATAAGAAAATGTAGGTGTAATACCACACCATGAATAATATATACTCAGACCCATATTTCTTCTTCATTGGTGTAAGGTATTCCATCATTTAAGATTGTATTTCATATGTCCCAGCTAAATAATTTCATTAATAAATTTACTCTTATGGGTGTTCAAAACTACAATTGCCCTGATGGCCTTGGATAAGGATTTCATTAATAACTATCTTTGTAACTGGACATTGCCCTCGAAAATAAATTAATAACTTTGTTACTAACTTCATGCTATGGGGTCTTATGAGCATTGTCTGTTACTTCTCTTTTTTTTATGAACTGTGTGTTCATAAACATACTCGTAGCATGTGACATTTATAACAAGGAAGTAGTATGTATTTGTGAAAATGTTTCCTGTGATGGAAAAGACAAAAAGTTCTAACTCAGTGTGTCAATTTCTCTTAAAATGTTTTAGTCTGTATGACGAGACTAGCAACAATTGTGAATTAATAATTATATAGTTTACTGATCCATTTCTGTTCATCTTTTTGATTAGTACATGTTCTAACCACAGGTATTGTCAGATAAAGCCTCTAAGTTTCACATGTGTGCAGTGTTTGTAATTATGTGCATACAAAAATATTTTCATAGAGAATTTGTAGGTTAGTTTTTTAATTTTGTACTAACTGGGTATCTAGGGTTTGAATTACATTTGGGACTTAGCTTTCTATCCTCACATTTACTTCCATAATGCCTCTGAGGGCCATCTAGACTTCTAACCAATGAATTATGATGCTTTTTCTATATGGCAATATGACCAGTGCATGAAGTCGATCACTCGTCTCTTTTAAGTTATATGATTAAGATTGCATGAAGCTTTGTACTC
This sequence comes from Zootermopsis nevadensis, assembly GCF_977971745.1. Lineage (NCBI taxonomy): Eukaryota > Metazoa > Arthropoda > Insecta > Blattodea > Termopsidae > Zootermopsis > Zootermopsis nevadensis. The sequence goes on along the minus strand of NW_028259153.1, from coordinate 2,545,046 downwards.
CCATATGCTTTGTGTTATGATATTTAGGCATAGGAATAAGTTCACCTGTACTTTGCCATGAATCAGATGCTTCTGCATTTCATCCAGGAGGTCCCAGTTTTAAATCTTGGCCCAGAGGTCTGACTGAATAGGTTATGGTTTTCCTCAGTCTTGCTGATCAAGTAGTGCCTTAAATTCGTCTCCCACATCCTCTTCATCTCTTTATTCTTAATCATCCTCTCACTGTTTGCTATGTAATTTGAGCTGTTCACAGCATCGTTAAATAAACTACAAATTTAATGATGCTGAGACTGTAAAGATTGCAGTTTTTAAAGTAGTCTAAATACAAATAACTTATACTTTATTGTATGTTATTTGCAGGGTATTTTTTGAGCGCAAGTTAGAATTCACACCTGACAATGCAAACACAGTGAACAGTATTGTATATATACGTAATATCAGCTGTGGCATCACCTCTCCTTGGTCTTCTGGTGGATAAAGTTGGCAAGAATATACTCTTGAGTATGATTTTCAGTTCTGGTGTCCATTGGCTGCCATGCACTTCTTGCCTTCACTTTCATCAATCCATATATTGCAATGGTAAGAATAATATCTTTATTATTGTTATTGACTTAGCAATAAAACTGGAATTTTGCAGTATTTTTAAATCTAGGAGTAGAGTTCATTACAGAGATTTCAATTCAGAAATTTCATATTGACATGGTTTATATTTATTTCACATTAAGGATTATTTGAACATGATAGGTACAATATCCATGTAGATGGAACATTTACTTCTACGTTCCAGTGGATAGGAAAACTTTATATGTTCCGATTGATGTATACGTGGGTATCCTCATATGCGACCCAATGTTCATGTGTTGCCACAAGTCGTAGCTCAAAGGCCATTGATCCCAGGTCAAAGGTTGGCTGCTTTTTCAATGTCCCTTCAGGGTTAGTTGTGCAGGAGGGATTATTGATTTGGAATAATCAAATTTAGACTGTTGTGTTATCTAGTGTACCTATTGCAACAAAGTAACGATTAACAAATAAGTGGCATTTTCATCATCTGGAATCCAGATGAATATATAGTCTTCTTAAAGCGTGCTAAGTATAAGTAAAGCTGTCCCACCATACGCCATGTAGGCGCTTGGGGGAAGCGGAGGTATAGCTCCTCCCTTTCTTGACCTCAGCACTAGATGGGGGTGAGTGGTCAGCATCACGCCCTGGCCATGCTTTACCTACAGGAAAGGACCCTGGTACCCATTGGATAGGAGGCTAGGTGGGCCCCAGAACTGGACTGGGCATGCTAGAGGAAAAATCATCTGTCCCAGTCGGCGATTGACCCCTCGTCGATGCTATACAATTTATTACCATACGTTTTGTTTTGTTTGTAGTGTATCTTGGGTGTGGCATATTCAATGCTTGCTAGAGCTCCGTGGCCAATGGTTGCTCTCGTAATTCCTGAATATCAACTGGGGACAGCATATGGCACGTAAATAGTATGCAGAAGTTGTGGTTTATAGATAATTTCTGGTACTAAAAGACATCTAATTCATTTAATAATTCCAACTTCAGTTTTAATGTCCCCCCCCCCTTCACCCCCTCCTTCATAGAATGAAACTTTATTCATTATGTTTCCTTCCCTGTCACTCTGTACTCTTCTACGTGCCTGTGTGTCACCCTGTTTTTAACCTTATTTTCCCGCCAGAGTGCACCCTGGTCCTCTCCAGTTTTCCTCTGTTGTCGGGGGGCTCGTGAGGGGATTCTCTGCTCGGTGATCAGACATGCAGTGTCTGCTCCATTTTCGGACCAAAATTGCTTTGGGGGGGGGGGGGGCGGTTTTTAAAACAGCAGAGAACCGACATGGGTTCCTGGGATGCTTTGTGATTTAGAGGTTTATTGGTGTGCTGTTTGTGTGTGCATGTGTGTGTTAATAATTAATAATAAAAAAAGGTTGTGGGCCAGTGTGTTTCAGGATAAAGTGTGTTTGAATTAATTGGCTTCAAGATGCAGAAATTCAAATGGTGTGTGAAGGGTTAATATCTTAACACTTTTTGGAACTGAAATTAAAACTAAAGGCTTCATGTATATTAATGTTTTCTGGCATATGATAGACTCTAATTATAGTTTATCCGCACAAAATGAATTTAATTTGTTCATGAAAGCCTTCATTATGTGAAATTGGGGAAATACTGGACGAAGGCCTAATTTGTTCTAAGACTACATAGTAAGTTAACCTTAAAAAATGTGGTAATTTTTGACAATTAAACATTATAAGAACATGGTAAATTGTTACAATTAACAAACATAGTAAAGAATCGGTAAGTAAAGCAGACAAATATTACAGTAGAACAATGCTTACCTTAGCTTAACACAGTAAGTAATGGAAATTGAGCACGAAACAATCATAAATGGATGTTTTTGATTGGCTGAATCTTGCTGAGTTCACTTAGAAGTGTTTTGTTTGGCTGATATTGACAACCACTTGACTTTGTAAGCAGTATCAATTTTAGACGCTTGTTATAATAAATGTCGGTAAGCATGTTTAGGCAATAACACTTGCTGTCTGTGAACACCACTTCAATAAGAAAATGTCTTAAGCGAGTGTGACTATAATTGATTCCACACATTTATTATATATTAATAAAGCAGTTTAATCCCCTTTTCATAGTTCCATTTTAACTCATCTTCCAGGTGAAGCCTTATGATACTGAACTAGCAGTGCAAGATTTGTTTTGGTGCCACTTACAATTTCTTATTCATGTGTGAAAATGTTTATCAGAATGATGTTAGTATTGTTTGCATCATTTAACTTGGCATCTGGCTGAAGGGTGGGAAGGAGGCTAGCATGACATGCTATGTGCTTGCTGTGCTTTGTGCGGGCATCAGAGTGACACTTATGTGTCGTACGCGTAGTGTTTGAGGTTTGCACATGCAACATTTGAGGAAACATCACCATGTAGAATGTTGACTGGCTAATACCTGCATTAGTCCTGCGCCGTAGCCGCGCAGTCTGAGGCATCATGCTTCGGACCGGCGATATGGAATGCGCGCTGGTTCGAGTCTCAGGGGAGAAGAAATTTTCTCATGAGCTTTCGACTAGTGTATGGGACCGGTGCCAACCCAGCATCGTGAGGAAATTGGGGAGCTACAATGAGTAGCGTAATCCGATCAGGAAATCTAGCAATGGCTGGGGGATCGTCGTGCTGACCACACATCATCCTATATCTGGTTGGATGATCGTTCACCTCTGCTTAAGCATGTGAACTAATAATAAACAAGCAAATTGAGTGGTTGGCATTTGAAAACACAACTTTCCATAGTCATCTCGTAATTATATTGGTACGCCCCAAATATAGTCGATTTGTTCATAATCTGTTGTCATATCATGTTTTATTTCCCAATCTGTGCTGAGTAACCTCAAGCCATTATATGTAATATTTTCATTTGAAATGTTGACACTCTAAGTGCTACGCTACAAAACAGCTCATTAGACCATCAAGTGTATGTAGTAATGTTATAATTATCACATCATATTGCCAATTTTTAGTGGGAAAATGATTTGCCTCTTGGAAAGTAACAGCAGCAGAGATATGAGGATATATTAAAATGGAGCTTTAGGAAGTAGATTTTGGAATGTGTACAGATGTAACTGTATGAATCACATTCAGTGGTGATATTTTATGTTAGCGGTATTGGGTTTTAACAGGACAGAGGGAGAAAGGATTGAATGAGTTGGTTTTTGGGATATAATACCATATCTTCTGTATATAAGAGTAAAAAAGTTGTAATAGGACCTTGAAATTGTGTATTTAGATTTTATGGTGTAATTTTCTAGGTGTGTCTCAAATTTTCATTAATATTCATTATAGCAGTTTCATATAAGTATTTGAACTTCTTAGGAATTTGTTGTGGGATGCCACTGCCTGTGTTTGTAAGTATGAATGCTTTGCTGATTACCTTTAATATTTAAATATTTTATTCAAGGAAGTAAAACCACCCATCATTCTTAGTTGAGAGTCACAGTAATCAGATACCTGTGATTGCTAGCATTTCCTCATTCAGAAAGTTTACAAATGGATGGACTATTTGGTGTGACTTTTCTTATAGTCACTTTGATGGTTGGGAGCTGGAAGGACTGCTGTGACATTTAAACAGATATTATACTCCTTAAATCTGATGTTGATAACTACTATTGCATTGTCAATGTATTGAATTAGCATTGTATGAAGTTCAAAGCAATATAGTGTTGTCCTTTTGAGATATTTTAATCGTGATTTGGTCAGCAGTAATTCTTATGTGTAGTTGTCATTGTCATCTACACTAACTAACCAGATGGCTTACTGAACCTGAAGGTTCATCACCGAATTAACCAAAGCCCTCCACCGGACCCTGTCCTGGGCCAACAAAATACAGTCTCCTTCAACTCCTATCTCCCATAGATCCCGCCTGAGATTATCCTCCCATCTACGTTCGTCATCTACACAGACTCTCTAATTTGATTTGTTGCATCGCAGAAATTTTACTCTTCAGATTATTGGACAGAACACTTTGTGTGTTTTAGTGCCCTTGATCACAGATTCGTTTATCTTTTATATTAAACCAAAAGTAGTCCAGTTTTGCCATAGCGGTTCTAGAATTTTGACAGTGGTCTCCGAATCTACATTTTTAATGAAGTTTTCTCTATTCCAGGGAATTGCTTATAGAAATTGTGAGTCGTTAATCTGTCGTTTGTATGCTTTAGACCTCCTCCTCACAATCTCGGTCAGCTTGCTTTGGGCTACAAGTGGTATATCATTTGAATTTTAGGCAGTTAAATCATCATCAGCATGATAAGTCTTCCAATTTTCAGATTTGACATTCTTATGGTGGTGAAGATGTTGGTCTTCTGTGATGTAATGCTGTCTGTTAACATGTAGGTAGATACCAGCATTATGGAGGAACATCCAGCTTCTTTTTTCAGCAGTTTCAGTCCTGAAATTGTTTATATCTTGCCATGTTATTTGTTGCTGCTAAGGAATATTAATTTATAGTTTAGATGCGTCATGTTTGTGTTTTCAATTGATATATATATATATTTATTCTTCAAGTCTATACACAAACCATTTTAATATTGATGTTTAAAATTAAAATTGATATAAATAATTCGCGCTATTCATCGTTTTTCTCGATGTTACAATTTGCGCTATATATTACAACATGTTTCGATGTCTCAGCATCATCTTCAGGTTTATTTTTTAAAACTATTCAATATTTTTTATTTATTAATGCACGATTTTTGGTAATTGTAGATTGTAGGTTGTAGTTGTGGATGTTCCTTTTATCTTCTGGTTCTCTGCATATTATGTGGCGTGTTTATATTATTTTGTTCATTATTTCTGTGAAATTATCAACAATATAATTAATATTATTCATACGTAAATATAAAAGTTGCATACAGAACAAAAAATACAATAAAAAACATTTTAAAACAAAAACAACATTAGACACAAAAAACCAATACGAACAACCCGGTGTATATAGATTGAAATGCATAGACTGTCCTTTAACCTACATAGGTCAAACAGGACGTACCTTTAAACAAAGACACAAAGAACATGTAACAGCTATAAAACATAATAAGGATCACTCAGCTTACGCAAAACATATATTAAACACGGGGCACACATATGGGGGAATCGAACAAACATTGGACATTATAAAGATTGTACAAAATAGACGACATAGAGAAACCATAGAAAAATACCATATACAACGTACACATAAACAAAATATTGCGCTAAACGACAACAACCCATATTTAAATAACTCTATATTTAACACAATTCAGGTTATTGACCCAACTCCATAACACCATGCTACCTATATATACGACCCATTCAGTACACCAAACTAGTCTGTGAACTGACATTCACCCGATCAGACCTGTCCAGCCGAGGACACACGACACATCCAACTCCTGGTATGTTATTATGTTTCTATATTGCTTAATGAAAATTTTTATAACGATGTCCAAACTCATTTACGTATGAATAATATTAATTATATTGTTGATAATTTCACAGAAATAATGAACAAAATAATATAAACACGCCACATAATATGCAGAGAATCAGAAGATAAAAGGAACATCCACAACTACAACCTACAATCTACAATTACCGAAAAGCGTGCATTGAAAAATGTTGAATAGTTTTAAAAAATAAACCTGAAGATGATGCTGAGACATCGAAACATGTTGTAATATATAGCGCAAATTGTAACATCGAGAAAAACGATGAATAGCGCGAATTATTTATATCAATTTTAATTTTAAACATCAATATTAAAATGGTTTGTGTATAGACTTGAAGAATAAATATATATATATCAATATTAATTTAGTTGTAGGGTTCGAGGTTTTCACAGCGGTGAGTATGAAGATTTCTGTCTTCTGGGTTATTGCGCTGTGTAGTCTGGTCGATGTTAACCAATGTTTCGGAGGTCATACTGCCTCCGTCATCAGAGTATGAAGATTTCTGTCTTCTGGGTTGTTGCGCTGTGTAGTCTGGTCGATGTTAACCAATGTTTCGGAGGTCATACTGCCTCCGTCATCAGAGTATGAAGATTTCTGTCTTCTGGGTTGTTGCGCTGTGTAGTCTGGTCGATGTTTACCAACGTTTCAGAGGTCATACTGCCTCCGTCATCAAAGTATGAAGATTTCTGTCTTCTGGGTTGTTGCGCTGTGTAGTCTGGTCGATGTTTACCAACGTTTCAGAGGTCATACTGCCTCCGTCATCAGAGTATGAAGATTTCCGTCTTCTGGGTTGTTGCGCTGTGTAGTCTGGTCGAAGTTAACCAACGTTTCTGAGGTCATACTGCCTCCGTCATCAGAGTATGAAGATTTCTGTCTTCTGGGTTGTTGCGCTGTGTAGTCTGGTGGATGTTAACCAACGTTTCAGAGGGCATACTGCCTCCATCATCAGAGTATGAAGATTTCCGTCTTCTGGGTTGTTGCGCTGTGTAGTCTGGTCGATGTTAACCAACGTTTCAGAGGTCATACTGCCTCCATCATCAGAGTATGAAGATTTCCGTCTTCTGGGTTGTTGCGCTGTGTAGTCTGGTCGATGTTTACCAACGTTTCAGAGGTCATACTGCCTCCGTCATCAGAGTATGAAGATTTCTGTCTTCTGGGTTGTTGCGCTGTGTAGTCTGGTCGATGTTTACCAACGTTTCAGAGGTCATACTGCCTCCGTCATCAGAGTATGAAGATTTCTGTCTTCTGGGTTGTTGCGCTGTGTAGTCTGGTCGATGTTTACCAACGTTTCAGAGGTCATACTGCCTCCGTCATCAGAGTATGAATATTTCTGTCTTCTGGGTTGTTGCGCTGTGTAGTCTGGTCGATGTTTACCAACGTTTCAGAGGTCATACTGCCTCCATCATCAGAGTATGAAGATTTCCGTCTTCTGGGTTGTTGCGCTGTGTAGTCTGGTCGATGTTTACCAACGTTTCAGAGGTCATACTGCCTCCGTCATCAGAGTATGAAGATTTCCGTCTTCTGGGTTGTTGCGCTGTGTAGTCTGGTCGATGTTTACCAACGTTTCAGAGGTCATACTGCCTCCGTCATCAGAGTATGAAGATTTCTGTCTTCTGGGTTGTTGCGCTGTGTAGTCTGGTCGATGTTTACCAACGTTTCAGAGGTCATACTGCCTCCGTCATCAGAGTATGAATATTTCTGTCTTCTGGGTTGTTGCGCTGTGTAGTCTGGTCGATGTTTACCAACGTTTCAGAGGTCATACTGCCTCCGTCATCAAAGTATGAAGATTTCTGTCTTCTGGGTTGTTGCGCTGTGTAGTCTGGTCGATGTTTACCAACGTTTCAGAGGTCATACTGCCTCCGTCATCAGAGTATGAATATTTCTGTCTTCTGGGTTGTTGCGCTGTGTAGTCTGGTCGATGTTTACCAACGTTTCAGAGGTCATACTGCCTCCGTCATCAGAGTATGAAGATTTCTGTCTTCTGGGTTGTTGCGCTGTGTAGTCTGGTCGATGTTTACCAACGTTTCAGAGGTCATACTGCCTCCGTCATCAGAGTATGAAGATTTCTGTCTTCTGGGTTGTTGCGCTGTGTAGTCTGGTCGATGTTTACCAACGTTTCAGAGGTCATACTGCCTCCGTCATCAGAGTATGAAGATTTCCGTCTTCTGGGTTGTTGCGCTGTGTAGTCTGGTCGATGTTAACCAACGTTTCTGAGGTCATACTGCCTCCGTCATCAGGGTGATGAATTGGAGGCAGTATGACCTCTGAAACGTTGGTTGACATCGACCAGACTACACAGCGCAACAACCCAGAAGACAGAAATCTTCATACTCATCGCCCTGATGATGGAGGCAGTATGACCTCTGAAACGTTGGTAAACATCGACCAGACTACACAGCGCAACAACCCAGAAGTGAGAAATCTTCATTAATTTAGTTCTTCCTTCAATGGCTAATAACCAAAAATACAGCTGAAACATCATAAATTGCAATAGAGTTTGCGAAGTATGTCTGAGTAATAAATACACTGCAGGTTTTTAATACTGGATCATGGAGCTTATAATTGTGGCTTCACAATGATGAAACAGGTAAGTCAAATGTTGTTGGGTCTGTAATCATTTTATCATTCACCAAAATGTCATTCAGTATATTATCTGATTCACTCTGCTAGTGGAACCTTTCTTCAGAATGTCCTTTTCTCTCAATGACACTTGTGGAATGCTACCAGAGGATAATCAAAACCACTCATTGGACTGTATATGTTATGTAACCAAATGGAAGTTTTGAGATCATTTTAAAGAATTTGATTTGAAATATTTGAATTAATTTCATATAGGTAAATATTATGCAAACGGATGAAATATTGTACGAATTGAAAATTAGTAATACAAAATTGGTTCAGTGTGTGCTGGCTGCCTTTTTCAGTGTATATATTTTCTTTATATTTGTATTGATCGTGGATTTTTGTAGTTATTAACAGGAATCTTGAATCCATGTTTCTTAGGCAGAAAAATAAATTAAAAATTTTATGTGGTATTGGATAAAAATGTAGTGAAGCATTATAATATGATTGGTGATTTTAGAGCTGCTGATGCTCTAGAACGTGAGAAACTACTTGCATCAGGATCCGTGTCGGACATCACACCTCAAGACTTGCTTCAGCTTCGCTCGTACTTCCATGATTCTGTCCGTTAACTGGATTTGTTGTCTCAAGAATAACAGCTAGCAGTCAATTTCTGAAAGGCTCGCTAGTAGTCGCAAAGGAACAGGCTGATGCAGCACAGGGTGAGTGTGCTTTATTGGTTGATTTCAGGTTCAAATGACTGTTTTATAGGTTGTTATGCCATGTAGACTGGAAGAAGCTTGTAGACACAAAATATGTTATTCCCAAAATTTTGTTATGTTGCATTATTTCCTTTAGGACCAAAAATTATTCCCTTACATATATACTGATTCATTCTTAACATATGTATTTACACAAAATAATTTTATGTGCAAATCCTTGGTTATGAAGCCACATAAATTTTGTATAATCATTTTAACCATATTTCACCATGTGGCACGACGACCATACACAATTTCAGCAATCTCCGACCATCAATGGTCTATTTCGAAAATTCGTGCGCACGTAGTCATGTTCAGCTGACACAGATTATCGCTCTAGAGTTGAGTTAGGTTAGGTTAATGAGGCATCTGCGCAGAAGGTGATGCGCAGTGACGTGTGCAAGGTGTCTAGGTTACAGCATCGTATGAGTTCTATTATCGATTGCGGTAAATTAAAAACTCGAATATTTCAATGTTCTCAAATTATAGAACAATCTTGTTGTTTGAGTTACTACCATAGCTTTACACTTCAAAGATTTTACATTGGTTACCTTATTGTTGACCTCGAAAGACTATTAGCTCACGTCACTTGTGTATGTTTTTACGCATTGGTAGTTGTTGAATTGCATTTGTAGTCTGCTTACGCTTAGGAATCATTAATACACATGTCAAAATTTTATTTTAAAATGTATCGAGATATTATAAAGATCCGGATTGTCAGAAATATATATGTATACATATGCACACACACGTCACATTTAGACACGTCCAACTTCAGTAAATCAGGTACATCTGGTATTTATTTGGCTGTCACCATAAGAAACTCTCGCCTCTTTTGTGCTCACGTGTAATGTCGAAAGTTAATTCCCGGAGTTTAATGACACATCTCGGCAATTCACACGTTCACGTACATCAGACCGTAAGTGTAATTTTGTACTTGGCTCCATCTTGCATACGACACTGGAAGGAGAACGTCCTCTCGTCTTCTCTGTACGAAGCACACAGTAGTTTAATATGCATCGCAGGATGTAAATGTTGCTAATTATCCCGATGAACGCATTTGTTTGAGTACTAACGTCCGAAAGCTTGAACTTAAGAAGGTGAATATGTCTTAGCTAAATTCCAAGGCAAACATTGAATCACGGAGACTGCACCACTGCATCTGGACGAAAATCAATAACGACTGACTTTGACTTCCGGGGCTGACATCAATCTCACGTATTTGAAAGCCGATGTACAGTACTGTCCAATCGAATGGAACCACGTCATTTTCTGTTTAGTTTTCTCTTTGTTAAAGTTCGTAAATTTGTGAGCTCTGCTGTCGGCCAATCGCTACGTAGAAGGGTTATTGATTTACCTGACTGCAACAGCACGTCATCACCAGCCTAATTCGGAAAGTCTTTTTTCACATGCAGCCATCTGTACGCTACATTCAATGCGTACTAAGAGTTGCATAATTTTCGAAATGGTTTTTGATGTTTGCAATTCATATTGCATATTTATTTGTTGCTTTTCCTAATTTCCGTCACTTGAATGTGTTTGAATTAAATCTTAATCCCGTTATTTACGTATGGTGATTTCTGTGCGCGAATCCTTACGTATTAATTGACAACGCGCTTACATAACCTTAGTCATTATCAGTTTCTTCGCCATAAAAATATTTCTACACTCATTTTGTGCATTTTTTAGTCTTATGACGTATCTGTGCAGGTATAGGCACCAGTTAAAAAGCATAAAGAAACGTTTTTGAGCGTAATTCCATGTTGATAAAGTCGGATGTTGGTGATCGTGGCCGATTTCGCGTTTCGTCCACCTCGGGAATTTGATACCTTCGTGTGAATTTATTCCAAGTGTTGTGACACTAAAGAGTATGAAATTTTATTACTTACCTGTGGCACGACGTCCATACAAAATTTCAGCAATTTCCGACCATCCATGGTTTTTTCGAAAATTCGTGCTCAGCTCACGCAGATTACCGCTATAGGGTTGTGTTAGGTAAGGTTAGGTTAGGTTAGCTTAGGTTAATGGGGCATCTGCGCAGAAGGTGATGCGCAGTGACGTGTGCAAGTTGTCTAGGCTACGGCATCGTATGAGTTCTGTTATCGATTGCGGGAAATTAAAAACTCGAATATTTCAATGTTCTTAAATTATAGAACAATCTTGTGTTGATAAAGTCGGATGTTGGTGATCGTGGCCGATTTCGCTTTTCTTCCACCTCGGGAATTTGATACCTTCGTGTGAATTTATAAAAAGCGATATGACATAATAGAGTATGAATATCATTAACTTACCTGTGGCATGACTTCCATACAAAATTTCAATAATTTCTGAGCATCCACTCGCTTTTTCCAAAATTCGTGCGCAGGAAACCATTTTGCACTGATCGAGATTACCCTGTTTTGGTTGGTTTGGGTTAGGTTAGGTTAGGTTAGTGGGGCACCTGCGCAGACGTTGTTGCGCAGTGCAGTCGTATGACGTGCGCATGTATGGGCACCTTGAGCTCGTTATGTTTAATTGTAAATTATTAAACTCTCAAGAATTCGATTCCGTCGCATTAAAAAGTATATTATATTCTGGGCTTCACTTTACATACCTAATTTAATTTTTTCATAAATATATTTTTTTGGACACATAGTTTCAGTAATTGCAAGCACACAAATCACTTATCACTTAAATATGATGTTGTTGAATATTTCATTGTGGAAGTATATATGTTGCCACACGTAGAATTTATTAAAATATTTATTTAATTTTATATTACACTACATGTAATTACTACAGTGACCCCAGCCATCGTTATAAAGAATAAATGTTCTCAAATTACATAGGTCCAGCTTCTGCAGATACGCGATATCTGTATATGATATACGTGTTACTAACTCGTAAGAACGTCTTTACTGAGCACACATGGCATGCAAATGTCCTTTCACTGAAGTCGTATGTCTCAATGTGGCGAACCGCACTTATTCTTGCATGTTATGTTGGATTGGTGTATCACGTTTCTATTCTCACACGTCACCGTGAAGACATCCTTGCACTGAGATTCACTGTAAGTAGCACCCGTTAATACGTTTTTGAAGGGTGGTAATTAATCTTGTTAATGCTCCCGAAGAACTCTATTTCTAAAGCAAAAAATTACGTTGACACTGAACGACCGAAATCAAATAATTCCAACCGTAGTTTAATGGCGACTCTTCAATCGGGACCAGCCGACTGTTCCGATACAGAATCAGTAGTGACTGACTTCTGATTGGTCCTCGATGCCATTCGAAAGTATTGATTTCCTTCCATTGAGGTCATCACAGATGGCACGTCTTATCTTTGGTTCCGTAATTTTCCGATAGACTGCGTCTTTGTGTTTGTACGTCGTGTCCTCGAGTAAATGTGAGGCAATACTTTCGATATATTTTGTTGACATTGGACATAGGACACCAATATGTCACCACGAGTTTGACGTGCGCCACAAATTCTGCGCCCACCAAGCATTGCAATTAATGTACCAGAGATTTATATTCAGTTTTTTTGTGAGGCGATTTTTATTAATAAATGACGTACTATCATTCACGTATTTTTTCCAATTTTTCGTTACATGATACTTATTTATAGTGAGTTAGATTGGGTCATCGTTACGCATGAATCTGCTACGTATTTGCGTCAACATCTACACTGCATCAGTTTTGGAAGAAATAATTCTCGTGGAAATATTATGTAATTTTTGACGTGTTATGATGTATTACATGCATATAAGCACTATTTGCATCATTTCGGGATTGCGTGAGCGCGTAATATCGTTATTGATAAGTGGTCGTGTCCGACTTTGCGCAACCTCCACCTCACGACTTTGATGCTTTCTTGCGAATTTCTAAAGAGCGATTAGACATAATAGAGTATGAATATCATTAACTTACCTGTGGCATGACGTCCATACAAAATTTGAATAATATCTGAGCATCCATTCGCTTTTTCCAAAATTCGTGCGCAGGAAACCATTTTGCACTGATCGAGATTACCCTGTTTTGGTTGGTTTGGGTTAGGTTAGGTTAGGTTAGGTTAGGTTAGGTTAGTGGGGCACCTGCGCAGAAGTTGTTGCGCAGTGCAGTCGTATGACGTGCGCATGTATGGGCACCTTGAGCTCGTTATGTTTAATTGTAAATTATTAAACTCTCAAGAATTCGATTCCGTCGCTTTAAAAAGTATATTATTTTCTGGGCTTCACTTTACATACCTAACTTAATTTTTTCATAAATATATTTTTTTGGACACATACTTTCAGTAATTGCAAGTACACAAATCACTTATCACTTAAATATGATGTTGTTGAATATTTCATTGTGGAAGTATATATGTTGCCACACGTAGAATTTATAAAAATATTTATTTAATTTTATATTAGACTACATGTAATTACTACAGTGACCCCAGTCATCGTTATAAAGAATAAATGTTCTCAAATTACATAGGTCCAGCTTCTGCAGATACGCGATATCTGTATATGATATACGTGTTACTAACTCGTAAGAACGTCTTTACTGAGCACACATGGCATGCAAATGTCCTTTCACTGAAGTCGTATGTCTCAATGTGGCGATCCGCACTTATTCTTGCATGTTATGTTGGATTGGTGTATCACTTGTTTCTATTCTCACACGTCACCGTGAAGACATCCTTGCACTGAGATTCACTGTAAGTAGCACCCGTTAATACGTGATTGAAGGGTGGTAATTAATCTTGTTAATGTTCCCGAAGAACTCTATTTCTAAAGCACAAAATTACGTTGAAACTGAACGACCGAAATCAAATAATTCCAACCGTAGTTTAATGGCGACTCTTCAATCGGGACCAGCCGACTGTTCCAATACAGAATCAGTAGTGACTGACTTCTGATTGGTCCTCGATGCCATTCGAAAGTATTGATTTCTTTCCATTGAGGTCATCACAGATGGCACGTCTTATCTTTGGTTCCGTAATTTTCCGATATACTGCGTCTTTGTGTTTGTACGTCGTGTCATCGAGTAAATGTGAGGCAATACTTTCGATATATTTTGTTGACATTGGACATAGGACACCAATATGTCACCACAAGTTTGACGTGCGCCACAAATTCTGCGCCCACCAAGCATTGCAATTAATGTACCAGAGATTTATATTCAGTTTTTTGTGAGGCGATTTTTATTAATAAATGTCGTACTATCATTCACGTATGTTTATTCCAATTTTTCGTTACATGATACTTATTTATAGTGAGTTACATTGGGTCATCGTTACGCATGAATCTGCTAGGTATTTGCGTCAACATCTACACTGCATCAGTTTTGCAAGAAATAATTCTCGTGGAAATATTATGTAATTTTAGACGTGTTATGATTTATTACACGCATATAAGCACTATTTGCATCGTATGGGGATTGTGTGAGCGCGTAATATCGTTATTGATAAGTGGTCGTGGCCGACTTTGCGCATCCTCCACCTCACGACTTTGATGCTTTCTTGCGAATTTCTAAAGAGCGATAAGACATAATAGAGTATGAATATCATTAACTTACCTGTGGCATGACGTCCACACAAAATTTCAATAATATCTGAGCATCCACTCGCTTTTTCGAAAATTCGTGCGCAGGAAACGATTTTGCACTGATCGAGATTACCCTGTTTTGGTTGGTTTGGGTTAGGTTAGGTTAGGTTAGGTTAGGTTAGGTTAGGTTAGGTTAGGTTAGTGGAGCACCTGCGCAGAAGTTGTTGCGCAGTGCAGTCGTATGACGTGCGCATGTATGGGCACCTTGAGCTCATTATGTTTAATTGTAAATTATTAAACTCTCAAGAATTCGATTCCGTCGCTTTAAAAAGTATATTATATTCTGGGCTTCACTTTACATACCTAATTTAATTTTTTCACAAGGATATTTTTTTTTGGATACATACTTTCAGTAATTGCAAGTACACAAATCACTTATCACTTAAATATGATGTTGTTGAATATTTCATTGTGGAAGTATATATGTTGCCACACGTAGAATTTATTAAAATATTTATTTAATTTTATATTAGACTACATGTAATTACTACAGTGACCCCAGTCATCGTTATAAAGAATAAATGTTCTCAAATTACATAGGTCCAGCTTCTGCAGATACGCGATATCTGTATATGATATACGTGTTACTAACTCGTAAGAACGTCTTTACTGAGCACACATGGCATGCAAATGTCCTTTCACTGAAGTCGTATGTCTCAATGTGGCGAACCGCACTTATTCTTGCATGTTATGTTGGATTGGTGCATCACTTGTTTCTATTCTCACACGTCACCGTGAAGACATCCTTGCACTGAGATTCACTGTAAGTAGCACCCGTTAATACGTGATTGAAGGGTGGTAATTAATCTTGTTAATGTTCCCGAAGAACTCTATTTCTAAAGCACAAAATTACGTTGAAACTGAACGACCGAAATCAAATAATTCCAACCGTAGTTTAATGGCGACTCTTCAATCGGGACCAGCCGACTGTTCCAATACAGAATCAGTAGTGACTGACTTCTGATTGGTCCTCGATGCCATTCGAAAGTATTGATTTCCTTCCATTGAGGTCATCACAGATGGCACGTCTTATCTTTGGTTCCGTAATTTTCCGATATACTGCGTCTTTGTGTTTGTACGTCGTGTCATCGAGTAAATGTGAGGCAATACTTTCGATATATTTTGTTGACATTGGACATAGGACACCAATATGTCACCACAAGTTTGACGTGCGCCACAAATTCTGCGCCCACCAAGCATTGCAATTAATGTACCAGAGATTTATATTCAGTTTTTTTGTGAGGCGATTTTTATTAATAAATGTCGTACTATCATTCACGTATGTTTATTCCAATTTTTCGTTACATGATACTTATTTATAGTGAGTTACATTGGGTCATCGTTACGCATGAATCTGCTAGGTATTTGCGTCAACATCTACACTGCATCAGTTTTGCAAGAAATAATTCTCGTGGAAATATTATGTAATTTTAGACGTGTTATGATTTATTACACGCATATAAGCACTATTTGCATCGTATGGGGATTGTGTGAGCGCGTAATATCGTTATTGATAAGTGGTCGTGGCCGACTTTGCGCATCCTCCACCTCACGACTTTGATGCTTTCTTGCGAATTTCTAAAGAGCGATAAGACATAATAGAGTATGAATATCATTAACTTACCTGTGGCATGACGTCCACACAAAATTTCAATAATATCTGAGCATCCACTCGCTTTTTCCAAAATTCGTGCGCAGGAAACGATTTTGCACTGATCGAGATTACCCTGTTTTGGTTGGTTTGGGTTAGGTTAGGTTAGGTTAGGTTAGGTTAGGTTAGGTTTGGTTAGGTTAGTGGGGCACCTGCGCAGAAGTTGTTGCGCAGTGCAGTCGTATGACGTGCGCATGTATGGGCACCTTGAGCTCATTATGTTTAATTGTAAATTATTAAACTCTCAAGAATTCGATTCCGGCGCTTTAAAAAGTATATTATATTCTGGGCTTCACTTTACATACCTAATTTAATTTTTTCACAAGGATATTTTTTTTTGGATACATACTTTCAGTAATTGCAAGTACACAAATCACTTATCACTTAAATATGATGTTGTTGAATATTTCATTGTGGAAGTATATATGTTGTCAGACGTAGAATTTATTAAAATATTTATTTAATTTTATATTACACTGCATGTAATTACTACAGTGACCCCAGTCATCGTTATAAAGAATAAATGTTCTCAAATTACATAGGTCCAGCTTCTGCAGATACGCGATATCTGTATATGATATACGTGTTACTAACTCGTAAAAACGTCTTTACTGAGCACACATGGCATGCAAATGTCCTTTCACTGAAGTCGTATGTCTCAATGTGGCGAACCGCACTTATTCGTGCATGTTATGTTAGATTGGTTTATAACTTTTTTCTATTCTCACACGTCACCGTGAAGACATCCTTACACTGAGATTCACTGTAGGTAGCACCCGTTAATACGTGATTGAAGGGTGGTAATTAATCTTGTTAATGTTCCCGAAGAACTCTATTTCTAAAGCACAAAATAACGTTGACACTGAACGACCGAAATCAAATAATTCCAACCGTAGTTTAATGGCGACTCTTCAATCGGGACCAGCCGACTGTTCCAATACAGAATCAGTAGTGACTGACTTCTGATTGGTCCTCGATGCCATTCGAAAGTATTGATTTCCTTCCATTGAGGTCATCACAGATGGCACGTCTTATCTTTGGTTCCGTAATTTTCCGATAGACTGCGTCTTTGTGTTTGTACGTCGTGTCCTCGAGTAAATGTGAGGCAATACTCTCGATATATTTTGTTGAGATTGGACATAGGACACCAATATATCACCACAAGTTTGACGTGCGCCACAAATTGTGCGCCCACCAAGCATTGAAATTAATGTACCAGAGGTTTATATTCAGTTTTTTTGTGAGGCGATTTTTATTAATAAATGACGTACTGTCATTCAGGTATGTTTATTCCAATTTTTCGTTACATGTTGCTTATTTATAGTGAGTTAGATTGGGTCATCGTTACGCATGAATCTGCTACGTATTTGCGTCAACATCTACACTGCATCAGTTTTGCAAGAAATAATTCTCGTGGAAACATTATGTAATTTTTGACGTGTTATGATGTATTACATGCATATAAGCACTATTTGCATCATATGGGGATTGTGTGGGCGCGTAATATCGTTATTGATAAGTGGTCGTGGCCGACTTTGCGCAACCTCCACCTCACGACTTTGATGCTTTCTTGCGAATTTCTAAAGAGCGATTAGACATAATAGAGTATGAATATCATTAACGTACCTGTGGCATGACGTCCATACAAAATTTCAATAATATCTGAGCATCCATTCGCTTTTTCCAAAATTCGTGCGCAGGAAACCATTTTGCACTGATCGAGATTACCCTGTTTTGGTTGGTTTGGGTTAGGTTAGGTTAGGTTAGGTTAGGTTAGGTTAGGTTAGGTTAGTGGGGCACCTGCGCAGAAGTTGTTGCGCAGTGCAGTCGTATGACGTGCGCATGTATGGGCACCTTGAGCTCGTTATGTTTAATTGTAAATTATTAAACTCTCAAGAATTCGATTCCGTCGCTTTAAAAAGTATATTATTTTCTAGGCTTCACTTTACATACCTAATTTAATTTTTTCATAAATATATTTTTTTGGACACATACTTTCAGTAATTGCAAGTACACAAATCACTTATCACTTAAATATGATGTTGTTGAATATTTCATTGTGGAAGTATATATGTTGCCACACGTAGAATTTATTAAAATATTTATTTAATTTTATATTAGACTACATGTAATTACTACAGTGACCCCAGTCATCGTTATAAAGAATAAATGTTCTCAAATTACATAGGTCCAGCTTCTGCAGATACGCGATATCTGTATATGATATACGTGTTACTAACTCGTAAGAACGTCTTTACTGAGCACACATGGCATGCAAATGTCCTTTCACTGAAGTCGTATGTCTCAATGTGGCGAACCGCACTTATTCTTGCATGTTATGTTGGATTGGTGTATCACTTGTTTCTATTCTCACACGTCACCGTGAAGACATCCTTGCACTGAGATTCACTGTAAGTAGCACCCGTTAATACGTGATTGAAGGGTGGTAATTAATCTTGTTAATGTTCCCGAAGAACTCTATTTCTAAAGCACAAAATTACGTTGAAACTGAACGACCGAAATCAAATAATTCCAACCGTAGTTTAATGGCGACTCTTCAATCGGGACCAGCCGACTGTTCCAATACAGAATCAGTAGTGACTGACTTCTGATTGGTCCTCGATGCCATTCGAAAGTATTGATTTCCTTCCATTGAGGTCATCACAGATGGCACGTCTTATCTTTGGTTCCGTAATTTTCCGATATACTGCGTCTTTGTGTTTGTACGTCGTGTCATCGAGTAAATGTGAGGCAATACTTTCGATATATTTTGTTGACATTGGACATAGGACACCAATATGTCACCACAAGTTTGACGTGCGCCACAAATTCTGCGCCCACCAAGCATTGCAATTAATGTACCAGAGATTTATATTCAGTTTTTTTGTGAGGCGATTTTTATTAATAAATGTACTATCATTCAAGTATGTTTATTCCAATTTTTCGTTACATGATACTTATTTATAGTGAGTTACATTGGGTCATCGTTACGCATGAATCTGCTAGGTATTTGCGTCAACATCTACACTGCATCAGTTTTGCAAGAAATAATTCTCGTGGAAATATTATGTAATTTTAGACGTGTTATGATTTATTACACGCATATAAGCACTATTTGCATCGTATGGGGATTGTGTGAGCGCGTAATATCGTTATTGATAAGTGGTCGTGGCCGACTTTGCGCATCCTCCACCTCACGACTTTGATGCTTTCTTCCGAATTTCTAAAGAGCGATAATACATAATAGAGTATGAATATCATTAACTTACCTGTGGCATGACGTCCACACAAAATTTCAATAATATCTGAGCATCCACTCGCTTTTTCGAAAATTCGTGCGCATTAAACGATTTTGCACTGATCGAGATTACCCTGTTTTGGTTGGTTTGGGTTAGGTTAGGTTAGGTTAGGTTAGGTTAGGTTAGGTTAGTGGGGCACCTGCGCAGAAGTTGTTGCGCAGTGCAGTCGTATGACGTGCGCATGTATGGGCACCTTGAGCTCATTATGTTTAATTGTAAATTATTAAACTCTCAAGAATTCGATTCCGTCGCTTTAAAAAGTATATTATATTCTGGGCTTCACTTTACATACCTAATTTAATTTTTTCACAAGGATATTTTTTTTTGGATACATACTTTCAGTAATTGCAAGTACACAAATCACTTATCACTTAAATATGATGTTGTTGAATATTTCATTGTGGAAGTATATATGTTGTCACACGTAGAATTTATTAAAATATTTATTTAATTTTATATTACACTGCATGTAATTACTACAGTGACCCCAGTCATCGTTATAAAGAATAAATGTTCTCAAATTACATAGGTCCAGCTTCTGCAGATACGCGATATCTGTATATGATATACGTGTTACTAACTCGTAAAAACGTCTTTACTGAGCACACATGGCATGCAAATGTCCTTTCACTGAAGTCGTATGTCTCAATGTGGCGAACCGCACTTATTCTTGCATGTTATGTTAGATTGGTTTATAACTTGTTTCTATTCTCACACGTCACCGTGAAGACATCCTTACACTGAGATTCACTGTAGGTAGCACCCGTTAATACGTGATTGAAGGGTGGTAATTAATCTTGTTAATGTTCCCGAAGAACTCTATTTCTAAAGCACATAATTACGTTGACACTGAACGACCGAAATCAAATAATTCCAACCGTAGTTTAATGGCGACTCTTCAATCGGGACCAGCCGACTGTTCCAATACAGAATCAGTAGTGACTGACTTCTGATTGGTCCTCGATGCCATTCGAAATTATTGATTTCCTTCCATTGAGGTCATCACAGATGGCACGTCTTATCTTTGGTTCCGTAATTTTCCGATAGACTGCGTCTTTGTGTTTGTACGTCGTGTCCTCGAGTAAATGTGAGGCAATACTTTCGATATATTTTGTTGACATTGGACGTAGGACACCAATATGTCACCACAAGTTTGACGTGCGCCACAAATTCTGCGCCCACCAAGCATTGCAATTAATGTACCAGAGATTTATATTCAGTTTTTTTGTGAGGCGATTTTTATTAATAAATGACGTACTATCATTCACGTATTTTTCCAATTTTTCGTTACATGATACTTATTTATAGTGAGTTAGATTGGGTCATCGTTACGCATGAATCTGCTACGTATTTGCGTCAACATCTACACTGCATCAGTTTTGGAAGAAATAATTCTCGTGGAAATATTATGTAATTTTTGACTTGTTATGATGTATTACATGCATATAAGCACTATTTGCATCATATGGGGATTGTGTGAGCGCGTAATATCGTTATTGATAAGTGGTCGTGGCCGACTTTGCGCAACCTCCACCTCACGACTTTGATGCTTTCTTGCGAATTTCTAAAGAGCGATTAGACATAATAGAGTATGAATATCATTAACTTACCTGTGGCATGACGTCCATACAAAATTTGAATAATATCTGAGGATCCATTCGCTTTTTCCAAAATTCGTGCGCAGGAAACCATTTTGCACTGATCGAGATTACCCTGTTTTGGTTGGTTTGGGTTAGGTTAGGTTAGGTTAGGTTAGGTTAGGTTAGTGGGGCACCTGCGCAGAAGTTGTTGCGCAGTGCAGTCGTATGACGTGCGCATATATGAGCACCTTGATCTCATTATGTTTAATTGTAAATTATTAAACTCTCAAGAATTCGATTCCGTCGCTTTAAAAAGTATATTATATTCTGGGCTTCACTTTACATACCTAATTTAATTTTTTCACAAGGATATTTTTTTTGGATACATACTTTCAGTAATTGCAAGTACACAAATCACTTATCACTTAAATATGATGTTGTTGAATATTTCATTGTGGAAGTATATATGTTGTCACACGTAGAATTTATTAAAATATTTATTTAATTTTATATTACACTGCATGTAATTACTACAGTGACCCCAGTCATCGTTATAAAGAATAAATGTTCTCAAATTACATAGGTCCAGCTTCTGCAGATACGCGATATCTGTATATGATATACGTGTTACTAACTCTTAAAAACGTCTTTACTGAGCACACATGGCATGCAAATGTCCTTTCACTGAAGTCGTATGTCTCAATGTGGCGAACCGCACTTATTCTTGCATGTTATGTTAGATTGGTTTATAACTTGTTTCTATTCTCACACGTCACCGTGATCACATCCTTACACTGAGATTCACTGTAGGTAGCACCCGTTAATACGTGATTGAAGGGTGGTAATTAATGTTGTTAATGTTCCCGAAGAACTCTATTTCTAAAGCACAAAATTACGTTGACACTGAACGACCGAAATCAAATAATTCCAACCGTAGTTTAATGGCGACTCTTCAATCGGGACCAGCCGACTGTTCCAATACAGAATCAGTAGTGACTGACTTCTGATTGGTCCTCGATGCCATTCGAAATTATTGATTTCCTTCCATTGAGGTCATCACAGATGGCACGTCTTATCTTTGGTTCCGTAATTTTCCGATAGACTGCGTCTTTGTGTTTGTACGTCGTGTCCTCGAGTAAATGTGAGGCAATACTTTCGATATATTTTGTTGACATTGGACGTAGGACACCAATATATCACCACAAGTTTGACGTGCGCCACAAATTCTGCGCCCACCAAGCATTGCAATTAATGTACCAGAGATTTATATTCAGTTTTTTTGTGAGGCGATTTTTATTAATAAATGACGTACTATCATTCACGTATTTTTCCAATTTTTCGTTACATGATACTTATTTATAGTGAGTTAGATTGGGTCATCGTTACGCATGAATCTGCTAGGTATTTGCGTCAACATCTACACTGCATCAGTTTTGCAAGAAATAATTCTCGTGGAAATATTATGTAATTTTAGACGTGTTATGATTTATTACACGCATATAAGCACTATTTGCATCGTATGGGGATTGTGTGAGCGCGTAATATCGTTATTGATAAGTGGTCGTGGCCGACTTTGCGCATCCTCCACCTCACGACTTTGATGCTTTCTTCCGAATTTCTAAAGAGCGATAATACATAATAGAGTATGAATATCATTAACTTACCTGTGGCATGACGTCCACACAAAATTTCAATAATATCTGAGCATCCACTCGCTTTTTCGAAAATTCGTGCGCAGGAAACGATTTTGCACTGATCGAGATTACCCTGTTTTTGTTGGTTTGGGTTAGGTTAGGTTAGGTTAGGTTAAGTTAGGTTAGGTTAGGTTAGTGGGGCACCTGCGCAGAAGTTGTTGCGCAGTGCAGTCGTATGACGTGCGCATGTATGGGCACCTTGAGCTCATTATGTTTAACTGTAAATTATTAAACTCTCAAGAATTCGATTCCGTCGCTTTAAAAAGTATATTATATTCTGGGCTTCACTTTACATACCTAATTTAATTTTTTCACAAGGATATTTTTTTTTGGATACATACTTTCAGTAATTGCAAGTACACAAATCACTTATCACTTAAATATGATGTTGTTGAATATTTCATTGTGGAAGTATATATGTTGTCACACGTAGAATTTATTAAAATATTTATTTAATTTTATATTACACTGCATGTAATTACTACAGTGACCCCAGTCATCGTTATAAAGAATAAATGTTCTCAAATTACATAGGTCCAGCTTCTGCAGATACGCGATATCTGTATATGATATACGTGTTACTAACTCTTAAAAACGTCTTTACTGAGCACACATGGCATGCAAATGTCCTTTCACTGAAGTCGTATGTCTCAATGTGGCGAACCGCACTTATTCTTGCATGTTATGTTAGATTGGTTTATAACTTGTTTCTATTCTCACACGTCACCGTGAAGACATCCTTACACTGAGATTCACTGTAGGTAGCACCCGTTAATACGTGATTGAAGGGTGGTAATTAATCTTGTTAATGTTCCCGAAGAACTCTATTTCTAAAGCACAAAATTACGTTGACACTGAACGACCGAAATCAAATTATTCCAACCGTAGTTTAATGGCGACTCTTCAATCGGGACCAGCCGACTGTTCCAATACAGAATCAGTAGTGACTGACTTCTGATTGGTCCTCGATGCCATTCGAAATTATTGATTTCCTTCCATTGAGGTCATCACAGATGGCACGTCTTATCTTTGGTTCCGTAATTTTCCGATAGACTGCGTCTTTGTGTTTGTACGTCGTGTCCTCAAGTAAATGTGAGGCAATACTTTCGATATATTTTGTTGACATTGGACGTAGGACACCAATATGTCACCACAAGTTTGACGTGCGCCACAAATTCTGCGCCCACCAAGCATTGCAATTAATGTACCAGAGATTTATATTCAGTTTTTTTGTGAGGCGATTTTTATTAATAAATGACGTACTATCATTCACGTATTTTTCCAATTTTTCGTTACATGATACTTATTTATAGTGAGTTAGATTGGGTCATCGTTACGCATGAATCTGCTACGTATTTGCGTCAACATCTACACTGCATCAGTTTTGGAAGAAATAATTCTCGTGGAAATATTATGTAATTTTTGACGTGTTATGATGTATTACATGCATATAAGCACTATTTGCATCATATGGGGATTGTGTGAGCGCGTAATATCGTTATTGATAAGTGGTCGTGGCCGACTTTGCGCAACCTCCACCTCACGACTTTGATGCTTTCTTGCGAATTTCTAAAGAGCGATTAGACATAATAGAGTATGAATATCATTAACTTACCTGTGGCATGACGTCCATACAAAATTTGAATAATATCTGAGGATCCATTCGCTTTTTCCAAAATTCGTGCGCAGGAAACCATTTTGCACTGATCGAGATTACCCTGTTTTGGTTGGTTTGGGTTAGGTTAGGTTAGGTTAGGTTAGGTTAGTGGGGCACCTGCGCAGAAGTTGTTGCGCAGTGCAGTCGTATGACGTTCGCATGTATGGGCACCTTGAGCTCGTTATGTTTAATTGTAAATTATTAAACTCTCAAGAATTCGATTCCGTCGCTTTAAAAAGTATATTATATTCTGGGCTTCACTTTACATACCTAATTTAATTTTTTCATAAATATATTTTTTTTGGACACATACTTTCAGTAATTGCAAGTACACAAATCACTTATCACTTAAATATGATGTTGTTGAATATTTCATTGTGGAAGTATATATGTTGCCACACGTAGAATTTATTAAAATATTTATTTAATTTTATATTACACTACATGTAATTACTACAGTGACCCCAGCCATCGTTATAAAGAATAAATGTTCTCAAATTACATAGGTCCAGCTTCTGCAGATACGCGATATCTGTATATGATATACGTGTTACTAACTCGTAAGAACGTCTTTACTGAGCACACATGGCATGCAAATGTCCTTTCACTGAAGTCGTATGTCTCAATGTGGCGAACCGCACTTATTCTTGCATGTTATGTTGGATTGGTGTATCACATGTTTCTATTCTCACACGTCACCGTGAAGACATCCTTGCACTGAGATTCACTGTAAGTAGCACTTGTTAATACGTTTTTGAAGGGTGGTAATTAATCTTGTTAATGCTCCCGAAGAACTCTATTTCTAAAGCAAAAAATTACGTTGACACTGTACGACCGAAATCAAATAATTCCAACCGTAGTTTAATGGCGACTCTTCAATCGGGACCAGCCGACTGTTCCAATACAGAATCAGTAGTGACTGACTTCTGATTGGTCCTCGATGCCATTCGAAAGTATTGATTTCCTTCCATTGAGGTCATCACAGATGGCACGTCTTATCTTTGGTTCCGTAATTTTCCGATAGACTGCGTCTTTGTGTTTGTACGTCGTGTCCTCGAGTAAATGTGAGGCAATACTCTCGATATATTTTGTTGAGATTGGACATAGGACACCAATATATCACCACAAGTTTGACGTGCGCCACAAATTCTGCGCCCACCAAGCATTGAAATTAATGTACCAGAGATTTATATTCAGTTCTTTTGTGAGGCGATTTTTATTAATAAATGACGTACTGTCATTCAGGTATGTTTATTCCAATTTTTCGTTACATGTTGCTTATTTATAGTGAGTTAGATTGGGTCATCGTTACGCATGAATCTGCTACGTATTTGCGTCAACATCTACACTGCATCAGTTTTGCAAGAAATAATTCTCGTGGAAACATTATGTAATTTTTGACGTGTTATGATGTATTACACGCATATAAGCACTATTTGCATCATATGGGGATTGTGAGGGCGCGTAATATCGTTATTGATAAGTGGTCGTGGCCGACTTTGCGCAACCTCCACCTCACGACTTTGATGCTTTCTTGCGAATTTCTAAAGAGCGATTAGACATAATAGAGTATGATTATCATTAACGTACCTGTGGCATGACGTCCATACAAAATTTCAATAATATCTGAGCATCCATTCGCTTTTTCCAAAATTCGTGCGCAGGAAACCATTTTGCACTGATCGAGATTACCCTGTTTTGGTTGGTTTGGGTTAGGTTAGGTTAGGTTAGGTTAGGTTAGGTTAGTGGGGCACCTGCGCAGAAGTTGTTGCGCAGTGCAGTCGTATGACGTGCGCATGTATGGGCACCTTGAGCTCGTTATGTTTAATTGTAAATTATTAAACTCTCAAGAATTCGATTCCGTCGCTTTAAAAAGTATATTATTTTCTAGGCTTTACTTTACATACCTAATTTAATTTTTTCATAAATATATATTTTTGGACACATACTTTCAGTAATTGCAAGTACACAAATCACTTATCACTTAAATATGATGTTGTTGAATATTTCGTTGTGGAAGTATATATGTTGCCACACGTAGAATTTATTAAAATATTTATTTAATTTTATCTTACACTACATGTAATTACTACAGTGACCCCAGCCATCGTTATAAAGAATAAATGTTCTCAAATTACATAGGTCCAGCTTCTGCAGATACGCGATATCTGTATATGATATACGTGTTACTAACTCGTAAGAACGTCTTTACTGAGCACACATGGCATGCAAATGTCCTTTCACTGAAGTCGTATGTCTCAATGTGGCGAACCGCACTTATTCTTGCATGTTATGTTGGATTGGTGTATCACATGTTTCTATTCTCACACGTCACCGTGAAGACATCCTTGCACTGGGATTCACTGTAAGTAGCACCCGTTAATACGTTTTTGAAGGGTGGTAATTAATCTTGTTAATGTTCCCGAAGAACTCTATTTCTAAAGCACAAAATTACGTTGAAACTGAACGACCGAAATCAAATAATTCCAACCGTAGTTTAATGGCGACTCTTCAATCGGGACCAGCCGACTGTTCCAATACAGAATCAGTAGTGACTGACTTCTGATTGGTCCTCGATGCCATTCGAAAGTATTGATTTCCTTCCATTGAGGTCATCACAGATGGCACGTCTTATCTTTGGTTCCGTAATTTTCCGATATACTGCGTCTTTGTGTTTGTACGTCGTGTCATCGAGTAAATGTGAGGCAATACTTTCGATATATTTTGTTGACATTGGACATAGGACACCAATATGTCACCACAAGTTTGACGTGCGCCACAAATTCTGCGCCCACCAGCATTGCAATTAATGTACCAGAGATTTATATTCAGTTTTTTTGTGAGGCGATTTTTATTAATAAATGTCGTACTATCATTCACGTATGTTTATTCCAATTTTTTGTTACATGATACTTATTTATAGTGAGTTACATTGGGTCGTCGTTACGCATGAATCTGCTAGGTATTTGCGTCAACATCTACACTGCATCAATTTTGCAAGAAATAATTCTCGTGGAAATATTATGTAATTTTAGACGTGTTATGATTTATTACACGCATATAAGCACTATTTGCATCGTATGGGGATTGTGTGGGCGCGTAATATCGTTATTGATAAGTGGTCGTGGCCGACTTTGCGCATCCTCCACCTCACGAGTTTGATGCTTTCTTGCGAATTTCTAAAGAGCGATTAGACATAATAGAGTATGAATATCATTAACTTACCTGTGGCATGACGTCCACACAAAATTTCAATAATATCTGAGCATCCACTCGCTTTTTCGAAAATTCGTGCGCAGGAAACGATTTGGCACTGATCGAGATTACCCTGTTTTGGTTGGTTTGGGTTAGGTTAGGTTAGGTTAGGTTAGGTTAGTGGGGCACCTACGCAGAAGTTGTTGCGCAGTGCAGTGGTATGACGTGCGCATGTATGGGCACCTTGAGCTCATTATGTTTAATTGTAAATTATTAAACTCTCAAGAATTCGATTCCGTCGCTTTAAAAAGTATATTATATTCTGGGCTTCACTTTACATACCTAATTTAATTTTTTCACAAGGATATTTTTTTTTGGATACATACTTTCAGTAATTGCAAGTACACAAATCACTTATCACTTAAATATGATGTTGTTGAATATTTTATTGTGGAAGTATATATGTTGTCATACGTAGAATTTATTAAAATATTTATTTAATTTATATTACACTACATGTAATTACTACAGTGACCCCAGTCATCGTTATAAAGAATAAATGTTCTCAAATTACATAGGTCCAGCTTCTGCAGATACGCGATATCTGTATATGATATACGTGTTACTAACTCGTAAAAACGTCTTTACTGAGCACACATGGCATGCAAATGTCCTTTCACTGAAGTCGTATGTCTCAATGTGGCGAACCGCACTTATTCTTGCATGTTATGTTAGATTGGTTTATAACTTGTTTCTATTCTCACACGTCACCGTGAAGACATCCTTACACTGAGATTCACTGTAGGTAGCACCCGTTAATACGTGATTGAAGGGTGGTAATTAATCTTTTTAATGTTCCCGAAGAACTCTATTTCTAAAGCACAAAATTACGTTGACACTGAACGACCGAAATCAAATAATTCCAACCGTAGTTTAATGGCGACTCTTCAATCGGGACCAGCCGACTGTTCCAATACAGAATCAGTAGTGACTGACTTCTGATTGGTCCTCGATGCCATTCGAAAGTATTGATTTCCTTCCATTGAGGTCATCACAGATGGCACGTCTTATCTTTGGTTCCGTAATTTTCCGATAGACTGCGTCTTTGTGTTTGTACGTCGTGTCCTCGAGTAAATGTGAGGCAATACTTTCGATATATTTTGTTGACATTTTACATAGGACACCAATATGTCACCACGAGTTTGACGTGCGCCACAAATTCTGCGCCCACCAAGCATTGCAATTAATGTACCAGAGATTTATATTCAGTTTTTTTGTGAGGCGATTTTTATTAATAAATGACGTACTATCATTCACGTATGTTTATTCCAATTTTTCGTTACATGATACTTATTTATAGTGAGTTAGATTGGATCATCGTTAGGCATGAATCTGCTACGTATTTGCGTCAACATCTACACTGCATCAGTTTTGCAAGAAATAATTCTCGTGGAAATATTATGTAATTTTAGACGTGTTATGATGTATTACACGCATACAAGCACTATTTGCATCATATGGGGATTGTGTGAGCGCGTAATATCGTTATTGATAAGTGGTCGTGGCCGACTTTGCGCATCCTCCACCTCACGACTTTGATGCTTTCTTGCGAATTTCTAAAGAGCGATAAGACATAATAGAGTATGAATATCATTAACTTACCTGTGGCATGACGTCCACACAAAATTTCAATAATATCTGAGCATCCACTCGCTTTTTCCAAAATTCGTGCGCAGGAAACGATTTTGCACTGATCGAGATTACCCTGTTTTGGTTGGTTTGGGTTAGGTTAGGTTAGGTTAGGTTAGGTTAGGTTAGTGGGGCACCTGCGCAGAAGTTGTTGCGCAGTGCAGTGGTATGATGTGCGCATATATGAGCACCTTGAGCTCGTTATGTTTAATTGTAAATTATTAAACTCTCAAGAATTCGATTCCGTCGCTTTAAAAAGTATATTATATTCTGGGCTTCACTTTACATACCTAATTTAATTTTTTCACAAGGATATTTTTTTTTTGGATACATACTTTCAGTAATTGCAAGTACACAAATCACTTATCACTTAAATATGATGTTGTTGAATATTTCGTTGTGGAAGTATATATGTTGCCACACGTAGAATTTATTAAAATATTTATTTAATTTTATATTACACTGCATGTAATTACTACAGTGACCCCAGTCATCGTTATAAAGAATAAATGTTCTCAAATTACATAGGTCCAGCTTCTGCAGATACGCGATATCTGTATATGATATACGTGTTACTAACTCGTAAAAACGTCTTTACTGAGCACACATGGCATGCAAATGTCCTTTCACTGAAGTCGTATGTCTCAATGTGGCGAACCGCACTTATTCTTGCATGTTATGTTAGATTGGTTTATAACTTGTTTCTATTCTCACACGTCACCGTGAAGACATCCTTACACTGAGATTCACTGTAGGTAGCACCCGTTAATACGTGATTGAAGGGTGGTAATTAATCTTGTTAATGTTCCCGAAGAACTCTATTTCTAAAGCACAAAATTACGTTGACACTGAACGACCGAAATCAAATAATTCCAACCGTAGTTTAATGGCGACTCTTCAATCGGGACCAGCCGACTGTTCCAATACAGAATCAGTAGTGACTGACTTCTGATTGGTCCTCGATGCCATTCGAAATTATTGATTTCCTTCCATTGAGGTCATCACAGATGGCACGTCTTATCTTTGGTTCCGTAATTTTCCGATAGACTGCGTCTTTGTGTTTGTACGTCGTGTCCTCGAGTAAATGTGAGGCAATACTTTCGATATATTTTGTTGACATTGGACGTAGGACACCAATATGTCACCACAAGTTTGACGTGCGCCACAAATTCTGCGCCCACCAAGCATTGCAATTAATGTACCAGAGATTTATATTCAGTTTTTTTGTGAGGCGATTTTTATTAATAAATGACGTACTATCATTCACGTATTTTTCCAATTTTTCGTTACATGATACTTATTTATAGTGAGTTAGATTGGGTCATCGTTACGCATGAATCTGCTACGTATTTGCGTCAACATCTACACTGCATCAGTTTTGGAAGAAATAATTCTCGTGGAAATATTATGTAATTTTTGACGTGTTATGATGTATTACATGCATATAAGCACTATTTGCATCATATGGGGATTGTGTGAGCGCGTAATATCGTTATTGATAAGTGGTCGTGGCCGACTTTGCGCAACCTCCACCTCACGACTTTGATGCTTTCTTGCGAATTTCTAAAGAGCGATTAGACATAATAGAGTATGAATATCATTAACTTACCTGTGGCATGACGTCCATACAAAATTTGAATAATATCTGAGGATCCATTCGCTTTTTCCAAAATTCGTGCGCAGGAAACCATTTTGCACTGATCGAGATTACCCTGTTTTGGTTGGTTTGGGTTAGGTTAGGTTAGGTTAGGTTAGGTTAGGTTAGTGGGGCACCTGCGCAGAAGTTGTTGCGCAGTGCAGTCGTATGACGTGCGCATGTATGGGCACCTTGAGCTCGTTATGTTTAATTGTAAATTATTAAACTCTCAAGAATTCGATTCCGTCGCTTTAAAAAGTATATTATATTCTGGGCTTCACTTTACATACCTAATTTAATTTTTTCATAAATATATTTTTTTTGGACACATACTTTCAGTAATTGCAAGTACACAAATCACTTATCACTTAAATATGATGTTGTTGAATATTTCATTGTGGAAGTATATATGTTGCCACACGTAGAATTTATTAAAATATTTATTTAATTTTATATTACACTACATGTAATTACTACAGTGACCCCAGCCATCGTTATAAAGAATAAATGTTCTCAAATTACATAGGTCCAGCTTCTGCAGATACGCGATATCTGTATATGATATACGTGTTACTAACTCGTAAGAACGTCTTTACTGAGCACACATGGCATGCAAATGTCCTTTCACTGAAGTCGTATGTCTCAATGTGGCGAACCGCACTTATTCTTGCATGTTATGTTGGATTGGTGTATCACATGTTTCTATTCTCACACGTCACCGTGAAGACATCCTTGCACTGAGATTCACTGTAAGTAGCACTTGTTAATACGTTTTTGAAGGGTGGTAATTAATCTTGTTAATGCTCCCGAAGAACTCTATTTCTAAAGCAAAAAATTACGTTGACACTGTACGACCGAAATCAAATAATTCCAACCGTAGTTTAATGGCGACTCTTCAATCGGGACCAGCCGACTGTTCCAATACAGAATCAGTAGTGACTGACTTCTGATTGGTCCTCGATGCCATTCGAAAGTATTGATTTCTTTCCATTGAGGTCATCACAGATGGCACGTCTTATCTTTGGTTCCGTAATTTTCCGATAGACTGCGTCTTTGTGTTTGTACGTCGTGTCCTCGAGTAAATGTGAGGCAATACTCTCGATATATTTTGTTGAGATTGGACATAGGACACCAATATATCACCACAAGTTTGACGTGCGCCACAAATTCTGCGCCCACCAAGCATTGAAATTAATGTACCAGAGATTTATATTCAGTTCTTTTGTGAGGCGATTTTTATTAATAAATGACGTACTGTCATTCAGGTATGTTTATTCCAATTTTTCGTTACATGTTGCTTATTTATAGTGAGTTAGATTGGGTCATCGTTACGCATGAATCTGCTACGTATTTGCGTCAACATCTACACTGCATCAGTTTTGCAAGAAATAATTCTCGTGGAAACATTATGTAATTTTTGACGTGTTATGATGTATTACACGCATATAAGCACTATTTGCATCATATGGGGATTGTGTGGGCGCGTAATATCGTTATTGATAAGTGGTCGTGGCCGACTTTGCGCAACCTCCACCTCACGACTTTGATGCTTTCTTGCGAATTTCTAAAGAGCGATTAGACATAATAGAGTATGATTATCATTAACGTACCTGTGGCATGACGTCCATACAAAATTTCAATAATATCTGAGCATCCATTCGCTTTTTCCAAAATTCGTGCGCAGGAAACCATTTTGCACTGATCGAGATTACCCTGTTTTGGTTGGTTTGGGTTAGGTTAGGTTAGGTTAGGTTAGGTTAGGTTAGTGGGGCACCTGCGCAGAAGTTGTTGCGCAGTGCAGTCGTATGACGTGCGCATGTATGGGCACCTTGAGCTCGTTATGTTTAATTGTAAATTATTAAACTCTCAAGAATTCGATTCCGTCGCTTTAAAAAGTATATTATTTTCTAGGCTTCACTTTACATACCTAATTTAATTTTTTCATAAATATATTTTTTTGGACACATACTTTCAGTAATTGCAAGTACACAAATCACTTATCACTTAAATATGATGTTGTTGAATATTTCGTTGTGGAAGTATATATGTTGCCACACGTAGAATTTATTAAAATATTTATTTAATTTTATATTACACTACATGTAATTACTACAGTGACCCCAGCCATCGTTATAAAGAATAAATGTTCTCAAATTACATAGGTCCAGCTTCTGCAGATACGCGATATCTGTATATGATATACGTGTTACTAACTCGTAAGAACGTCTTTACTGAGCACACATGGCATGCAAATGTCCTTTCACTGAAGTCGTATGTCTCAATGTGGCGAACCGCACTTACTCTTGCATGTTATGTTGGATTGGTGTATCACATGTTTCTATTCTCACACGTCACCGTGAAGACATCCTTGCACTGAGATTCACTGTAAGTAGCACCCGTTAATACGTTTTTGAAGGGTGGTAATTAATCTTGTTAATGTTCCCGAAGAACTCTATTTCTAAAGCACAAAATTACGTTGAAACTGAACGACCGAAATCAAATAATTCCAACCGTAGTTTAATGGCGACTCTTCAATCGGGACCAGCCGACTGTTCCAATACAGAATCAGTAGTGACTGACTTTTGATTGGTCCTCGATGCCATTCGAAAGTATTGATTTCCTTCCATTGAGGTCATCACAGATGGCACGTCTTATCTTTGGTTCCGTAATTTTCCGATATACTGCGTCTTTGTGTTTGTACGTCGTGTCATCGAGTAAATGTGAGGCAATACTTTCGATATATTTTGTTGACATTGGACATAGGGCACCAATATGTCACCACAAGTTTGACGTGCGCCACAAATTCTGCGCCCACCAGCATTGCAATTAATGTACCAGAGATTTATATTCAGTTTTTTTGTGAGGCGATTTTTATTAATAAATGTCGTACTATCATTCACGTATGTTTATTCCAATTTTTCGTTACATGATACTTATTTATAGTGAGTTACATTGGGTCGTCGTTACGCATGAATCTGCTAGGTATTTGCGTCAACATCTACACTGCATCAATTTTGCAAGAAATAATTCTCGTGGAAATATTATGTAATTTTAGACGTGTTATGATTTATTACACGCATATAAGCACTATTTGCATCGTATGGGGATTGTGTGAGCGCGTAATATCGTTATTGATAAGTGGTCGTGGCCGACTTTGCGCATCCTCCACCTCACGACTTTGATGCTTTCTTGCGAATTTCTAAAGAGCGATAAGACATAATAGAGTATGAATATCATTAACTTACCTGTGGCATGACGTCCACACAAAATTTCAATAATATCTGAGCATCCACTCGCTTTTTCGAAAATTCATTTGCAGGAAACGATTTGGCACTGATCGAGATTACCCTGTTTTGGTTGGTTTGGGTTAGGTTAGGTTAGGTTAGGTTAGGTTAGGTTAGTGGGGCACCTGCGCAGAAGTTGTTGCGCAGTGCAGTCGTATGACGTGCGCATGTATGGGCACCTTGAGCTCATTATGTTTAATTGTAAATTATTAAACTCTCAAGAATTCGATTCCGTCGCTTTAAAAAGTATATTATATTCTGGGCTTCACTTTACATACCTAATTTAATTTTTTCACAAGGATATTTTTTTTGGATACATACTTTTAGTAATTGCAAGTACACAAATCACTTATCACTTAAATATGATGTTGTTGAATATTTTATTGTGGAAGTATATATGTTGTCATACGTAGAATTTATTAAAATATTTATTTAATTTATATTACACTACATGTAATTACTACAGTGACCCCAGTCATCGTTATAAAGAATAAATGTTCTCAAATTACATAGGTCCAGCTTCTGCAGATACGCGATATCTGTATATGATATACGTGTTACTAACTCGTAAAAACGTCTTTACTGAGCACACATGGCATGCAAATGTCCTTTCACTGAAGTCGTATGTCTCAATGTGGCGAACCGCACTTATTCTTGCATGTTATGTTAGATTGGTTTATAACTTGTTTCTATTCTCACACGTCACCGTGAAGACATCCTTACACTGAGATTCACTGTAGGTAGCACCCGTTAATACGTGATTGAAGGGTGGTAATTAATCTTTTTAATGTTCCCGAAGAACTCTATTTCTAAAGCACAAAATTACGTTGACACTGAACGACCGAAATCAAATAATTCCAACCGTAGTTTAATGGCGACTCTTCAATCGGGACCAACCGACTGTTCCAATACAGAATCAGTAGTGACTGACTTCTGATTGGTCCTCGATGCCATTCGAAAGTATTGATTTCCTTCCATTGAGGTCATCACAGATGGCACGTCTTATCTTTGGTTCCGTAATTTCCGATAGACTGCGTCTTTGTGTTTGTACGTCGTGTCCTCGAGTAAATGTGAGGCAATACTTTCGATATATTTTGTTGACATTTTACATAGGACACCAATATGTCACCACGAGTTTGACGTGCGCCACAAATTCTGCGCCCACCAAGCATTGCAATTAATGTACCAGAGATTTATATTCAGTTTTTTTGTGAGGCGATTTTTATTAATAAATGACGTACTATCATTCACGTATGTTTATTCCAATTTTTCGTTACATGATACTTATTTATAGTGAGTTAGATTGGATCATCGTTACGCATGAATCTGCTAGGTATTTGCGTCAACATCTACACTGCATCATTTTGCAAGAAATAATTCTCGTGGAAATATTATGTAATTTTAGACGTGTTATGATGTATTACACGCATATAAGCACTATTTGCATCATATGGGGATTGTGTGAGCGCGTAATATCGTTATTGATAAGTGGTCGTGGCCGACTTTGCGCATCCTCCACCTCACGACTTTGATGCTTTCTTGCGAATTTCTAAAGAGCGATAAGACATAATAGAGTATGAATATCATTAACTTACCTGTGGCATGACGTCCACACAAAATTTCAATAATATCTGAGCATCCACTCGCTTTTTCCAAAATTCGTGCGCAGGAAACGATTTTGCACTGATCGAGATTACCCTGTTTTGGTTGGTTTGGGTTAGGTTAGGTTAGGTTAGGTTAGGTTAGGTTAGGTTAGTGGGGCACCTGCGCAGAAGTTGTTGCGCAGTGCAGTGGTATGATGTGCGCATATATGAGCACCTTGAGCTCGTTATGTTTAATTGTAAATTATTAAACTCTCAAGAATTCGATTCCGTCGCTTTAAAAAGTATATTATATTCTGGGCTTCACTTTACATACCTAATTTAATTTTTTCACAAGGATATTTTTTTTTGGATACATACTTTCAGTAATTGCAAGTACACAAATCACTTATCACTTAAATATGATGTTGTTGAATATTTCGTTGTGGAAGTATATATGTTGCCACACGTAGAATTTATTAAAATATTTATTTAATTTTATATTACACTACATGTAATTACTACAGTGACCCCAGCCATCGTTATAAAGAATAAATGTTCTCAAATTACATAGGTCCAGCTTCTGCAGATACGCGATATCTGTATATGATATACGTGTTACTAACTCGTAAGAACGTCTTTACTGAGCACACATGGCATGCAAATGTCCTTTCACTGAAGTCGTATGTCTCAATGTGGCGAACCGCACTTATTCTTGCATGTTATGTTGGATTGGTGTATCACATGTTTCTATTCTCACACGTCACCGTGAAGACATCCTTGCACTGAGATTCACTGTAAGTAGCACCCGTTAATACGTTTTTGAAGGGTGGTAATTAATCTTGTTAATGTTCCCGAAGAACTCTATTTCTAAAGCACAAAATTACGTTGAAACTGAACGACCGAAATCAAATAATTCCAACCGTAGTTTAATGGCGACTCTTCAATCGGGACCAGCCGACTGTTCCAATACAGAATCAGTAGTGACTGACTTCTGATTGGTCCTCGATGCCATTCGAAAGTATTGATTTCCTTCCATTGAGGTCATCACAGATGGCACGTCTTATCTTTGGTTCCGTAATTTTCCGATATACTGCGTCTTTGTGTTTGTACGTCGTGTCATCGAGTAAATGTGAGGCAATACTTTCGATATATTTTGTTGACATTGGACATAGGACACCAATATGTCACCACAAGTTTGACGTGCGCCACAAATTCTGCGCCCACCAAGCATTGCAATTAATGTACCAGAGATTTATATTCAGTTTTTTTGTGAGGCGATTTTTATTAATAAATGTCGTACTATCATTCACGTATGTTTATTCCAATTTTTCGTTACATGATACTTATTTATAGTGAGTTACATTGGGTCGTCGTTACGCATGAATCTGCTAGGTATTTGCGTCAACATCTACACTGCATCAGTTTTGCAAGAAATAATTCTCGTGGAAATATTATGTAATTTTAGACGTGTTATGATTTATTACACGCATATAAGCACTATTTGCATCGTATGGGGATTGTGTGAGCGCGTAATATCGTTATTGATAAGTGGTCGTGGCCGACTTTGCGCATCCTCCACCTCACGACTTTGATGCTTTCTTGCGAATTTCTAAAGAGCGATAAGACATAATAGAGTATGAATATCATTAACTTACCTGTGGCATGACGTCCACACAAAATTTCAATAATATCTGAGCATCCACTCGCTTTTTCGAAAATTCGTGCGCAGGAAACGATTTTGCACTGATCGAGATTACCCTGTTTTGGTTGGTTTGGGTTAGGTTAGGTTAGGTTAGGTTAGGTTAGGTTAGGTTAGGTTAGGTTAGGTTAGTGGGGCACCTGCGCAGAAGTTGTTGCGCAGTGCAGTCGTATGACGTGCGCATGTATGGGCACCTTGAGCTCATTATGTTTAATTGTAAATTATTAAACTCTCAAGAATTCGATTCCGTCGCTTTAAAAAGTATATTATATTCTGGGCTTCACTTTACATACCTAATTTAATTTTTTCACAAGGATATTTTTTTTTGGATACATACTTTCAGTAATTGCAAGTACACAAATCACTTATCACTTAAATATGATGTTGAATATTTCATTGTGGAAGTATATATGTTGTCATACGTAGAATTTATTAAAATATTTATTTAATTTATATTACACTACATGTAATTACTACAGTGACCCCAGTCATCGTTATAAAGAATAAATGTTCTCAAATTACATAGGTCCAGCTTCTGCAGATACGCGATATCTGTATATGATATACGTGTTACTAACTCGTAAAAACGTCTTTACTGAGCACACATGGCATGCAAATGTCCTTTCACTGAAGTCGTATGTCTCAATGTGGCGAACCGCACTTATTCTTGCATGTTATGTTAGATTGGTTTATAACTTGTTTCTATTCTCACACGTCACCGTGAAGACATCCTTACACTGAGATTCACTGTAGGTAGCACCCGTTAATACGTGATTGAAGGGTGGTAATTAATCTTTTTAATGTTCCCGAAGAACTCTATTTCTAAAGCACAAAATTACGTTGACACTGAACGACCGAAATCAAATAATTCCAACCGTAGTTTAATGGCGACTCTTCAATCGGGACCAGCCGACTGTTCCAATACAGAATCAGTAGTGACTGACTTCTGATTGGTCCTCGATGCCATTCGAAAGTATTGATTTCCTTCCATTGAGGTCATCACAGATGGCACGTCTTATCTTTGGTTCCGTAATTTTCCGATAGACTGCGTCTTTGTGTTTGTACGTCGTGTCCTCGAGTAAATGTGAGGCAATACTTTCGATATATTTTGTTGACATTTTACATAGGACACCAATATGTCACCACGAGTTTGACGTGCGCCACAAATTCTGCGCCCACCAAGCATTGCAATTAATGTACCAGAGATTTATATTCAGTTTTTTTGTGAGGCGATTTTTATTAATAAATGACGTACTATCATTCACGTATGTTTATTCCAATTTTTCGTTACATGATACTTATTTATAGTGAGTTAGATTGGATCATCGTTACGCATGAATCTGCTACGTATTTGCGTCAACATCTACACTGCATCAGTTTTGCAAGAAATAATTCTCGTGGAAATATTATGTAATTTTAGACGTGTTATGATGTATTACACGCATATAAGCACTATTTGCATCATATGGGGATTGTGTGTGCGCGTAATATCGTTATTGATAAGTGGTCGTGGCCGACTTTGCGCATCCTACACCTCACGACTTTGATGCTTTCTTGCGAATTTCTAAAGAGCGATAAGACATAATAGAGTATGAATATCATTAACTTACCTGTGGCATGACGTCCACACAAAATTTCAATAATATCTGAGCATCCACTCGCTTTTTCCAAAATTCGTGCGCAGGAAACGATTTTGCACTGATCGAGATTACCCTGTTTTGGTTGGTTTGGGTTAGGTTAGGTTAGGTTAGGTTAGGTTAGGTTAGGTTAGTGGGGCACCTGCGCAGAAGTTGTTGCGCAGTGCAGTGGTATGATGTGCGCATATATGAGCACCTTGAGCTCGTTATGTTTAATTGTAAATTATTAAACTCTCAAGAATTCGATTCCGTCTCTTTAAAAAGTATATTATATTCTGGGCTTCACTTTACATACCTAATTTAATTTTTTCATAAATATTTTTTTTTTGGATACATACTTTCAGTAATTGCAAGTACACAAATCACTTATCACTTAAATATGATGTTGTTGAATATTTCGTTGTGGAAGTATATATGTTGCCACACGTAGAATTTATTAAAATATTTATTTAATTTTATATTACACTACATGTAATTACTACAGTGACCCCAGCCATCGTTATAAAGAATAAATGTTCTCAAATTACATAGGTCCAGCTTCTGCAGATACGCGATATCTGTATATGATATACGTGTTACTAACTCGTAAGAACGTCTTTACTGAGCACACATGGCATGCAAATGTCCTTTCACTGAAGTCGTATGTCTCAATGTGGAGAACCGCACTTATTCTTGCATGTTATGTTGGATTGGTGTATCACATGTTTCTATTCTCACACGTCACCGTGAAGACATCCTTGCACTGAGATTCACTGTAAGTAGCACCCGTTAATACGTTTTTGAAGGGTGGTAATTAATCTTGTTAATGCTCCCGAAGAACTCTATTTCTAAAGCAAAAAATTACGTTGACACTGAACGACCGAAATCAAATAATTCCAACCGTAGTTTAATGGCGACTCTTCAATCGGGACCAGCCGACTGTTCCAATACAGAATCAGTAGTGACTGACTTCTGATTGGTCCTCGATGCCATTCGAAAGTATTGATTTCCTTCCATTGAGGTCATCATCGTCTTTGGTTCCGTAATTTTCCGATAGACTGCGTCTTTGTGTTTGTACGTCGTGTCCTCGAGTAAATGTGAGGCAATACTCTCGATATATTTTGTTGAGATTGGACATAGGACACCAATATATCACCACAAGTTTGACGTGCGCCACAAATTCTGCGCCCACCAAGCATTGCAATTAATGTACCAGAGATTTATATTCAGTTTTTTTGTGAGGCGATTTTTATTAATAAATGACGTACTATCATTCACGTATGTTTATTCCAATTTTTCGTTACATGTTGCTTATTTATAGTGGGTTAGATTGGGTCATCGTTACGCATGAATCTGCTACGTATTTGCGTCAACATCTACACTGCATCAGTTTTGCAAGAAATAATTCTCGTGGAAACATTATGTAATTTTTGACGTGTTGTGATGTATTACATGCATATAAGCACTATTTGCATCATATGGGGATTGTGTGATCGCGTAATATCGTTATTGATAAGTGGTCGTGGCCGACTTTGCGCAACCTCCACCTCACGACTTTGATGCTTTCTTGCGAATTTCTAAAGAGCGATTAGACATAATAGAGTATGAATATCATTAACTTACCTGTGGCATGACGTCCACACAAAATTTCAATAATATCTGAGCATCCACTCGCTTTTTCCAAAATTCGTGCGCAGGAAACGATTTTGCACTGATCGAGATTACCCTGTTTTGGTTGGTTTGGGTTAGGTTAGGTTAGGTTAGGTTAGGTTAGGTTAGGTTAGGTTAGTGGGGCACCTGCGCAGAAGTTGTTGCGCAGTGCAGTCGTATGACGTGCGCATGTATGGGCACCTTGAGCTCATTATGTTTAATTGTAAATTATTAAACTCTCAAGAATTCGATTCCGTCGCTTTAAAAAATATATTATATTCTGGGTTTCACTTTACATACCTAATTTAATTTTTTCACAAGGATATTTTTTTTTGGATACATACTTTCAGTAATTGCAAGTACACAAATCACTTATCACTTAAATATGATGTTGTTGAATATTTCATTGTGGAAGTATATATGTTGTCATACGTAGAATTTATTAAAATATT
The DNA here is from genome assembly GCF_977971745.1 of Zootermopsis nevadensis. NCBI lineage: Eukaryota > Metazoa > Arthropoda > Insecta > Blattodea > Termopsidae > Zootermopsis > Zootermopsis nevadensis. The sequence continues at coordinate 2,503,468 of NW_028259153.1, read as the reverse complement.
TATTTAATTTATATTACACTACATGTAATTACTACAGTGACCCCAGTCATCGTTATAAAGAATAAATGTTCTCAAATTACATAGGTCCAGCTTCTGCAGATACGCGATATCTGTATATGATATACGTGTTACTAACTCGTAAAAACGTCTTTACTGAGCACACATGGCATGCAAATGTCCTTTCACTGAAGTCGTATGTCTCAATGTGGCGAACCGCACTCATTCTTGCATGTTATGTTAGATTGGTTTATAACTTGTTTCTATTCTCACACGTCACCGTGAAGACATCATTACACTGAGATTCACTGTAGGTAGCACCCGTTAATACGTGATTGAAGGGTGGTAATTAATCTTTTTAATGTTCCCGAAGAACTCTATTTCTAAAGCACAAAATTACGTTGACACTGAACGACCGAAATCAAATAATTCCAACCGTAGTTTAATGGCGACTCTTCAATCGGGACCAGCCGACTGTTCCAATACAGAATCAGTAGTGACTGACTTCTGATTGGTCCTCGATGCCATTCGAAAGTATTGATTTCCTTCCATTGAGGTCATCACAGATGGCACGTCTTATCTTTGGTTCCGTAATTTTCCGATAGACTGCGTCTTTGTGTTTGTACGTCGTGTCCTCGAGTAAATGTGAGGCAATACTTTTGATATATTTTGTTGACATTGGACATAGGACACCAAAATGTCACCACGAGTTTGACGTGCGCCACAAATTCTGCGCCCACCAAGCATTGCAATTAATGTACCAGAGATTTATATTCAGTTTTTTTGTGAGGCGATTTTTATTAATAAATGACGTACTATCATTCACGTATGTTTATTCCAATTTTTCGTTACATGATACTTATTTATAGTGAGTTAGATTGGATCATCGTTACGCATGAATCTGCTACGTATTTGCGTCAACATCTACACTGCATCAGTTTTGCAAGAAATAATTCTCGTGGAAATATTATGTAATTTTAGACGTGTTATGATGTATTACACGCATATAAGCACTATTTGCATCATATGGGGATTGTGTGAGCGCGTAATATCGTTATTGATAAGTGGTCGTGGCCGACTTTGCGCATCCTCCACCTCACGACTTTGATGCTTTCTTGGGAATTTCTAAAGAGGGATAAGACATAATAGAGTATGAATATCATTAACTTACCTGTGGCATGACGTCCACACAAAATTTCAATAATATCTGAGCATCCACTCGCTTTTTCCAAAATTCGTGCGCAGGAAACGATTTTGCACTGATCGAGATTACCCTGTTTTGGTTGGTTTGGGTTAGGTTAGGTTAGGTTAGGTTAGGTTAGGTTAGTGGGACAACTGCGCAGAAGTTGTTGCGCAGTGCAGTCGTATGACGTGCGCATGTATGGGCACCTTGAGCTCATTATGTTTAATTGTAAATTATTAAACTCTCAAGAATTCGATTCCGTCGCTTTAAAAAGTATATTATATTCTGGGCTTCACTTTACATACCTAATTTAATTTTTTCACAAGGATATTTTTTTTTGGATACATACTTTCAGTAATTGCAAGTACACAAATCACTTATCACTTAAATATGATGTTGTTGAATATTTCATTGTGGAAGTATATATGTTGTCACACGTAGAATTTATTAAAATATTTATTTAATTTTATATTACACTGCATGTAATTAATACAGTGACCCCAGTCATCGTTATAAAGAATAAATGTTCTCAAATTACATAGGTCCAGCTTCTGCAGATACGCGATATCTGTATATGATATACGTGTTACTAACTCGTAAAAACGTCTTTACTGAGCACACATGGCATGCAAATGTCCTTTCACTGAAGTCGTATGTCTCAATGTGGCGAACCGCACTTATTCTTGCATGTTATGTTAGATTGGTTTATAACTTGTTTCTGTTATCACACGTCACCGTGAAGACATCCTTACACTGAGATTCACTGTAGGTAGCACCCGTTAATACGTGATGGAAGGGTGGTAATTAATCTTGTTAATGTTCCCGAAGAACTCTATTTCTAAAGCACAAAATTACGTTGACACTGAACGACCGAAATCAAATAATTCCAACCGTAGTTTAATGGCGACTCTTCAATCGGGACCAGCCGACTGTTCCAATACAGAATCAGTAGTGACTGACTTCTGATTGGTCCTCGATGCCATTCGAAAGTATTGATTTCCTTCCATTGAGGTCATCACAGATGGCACGTCTTATCTTTGGTTCCGTAATTTTCCGATAGACTGCGTCTTTGTGTTTGTACGTCGTGTCCTCGAGTAAATGTGAGGCAATACTTTCGATATATTTTGTTGACATTGGACATAGGACACCAATATATCACCACAAGTTTGACGTGCGCCACAAATTCTGCGCCCACCAAGCATTGCAATTAATGTACCAGAGATTTATATTCAGTTTTTTTGTGAGGCGATTTTTATTAATAAATGACGTACTATCATTCACGTATGTTTATTCCAATTTTTCGTTACATGATGCTTATTTATAGTGAGTTAGATTAGGTCATCGTTACGCATGAATCTGCTACGTATTTGCGGCAACATCTACACTGCATCAGTTTTGCAAGAAATAATTCTCGTGGAAACATTATGTAATTTTTGACGTGTTATGATGTATTACATGCATATAAGCACTATTTGCATCATATGGGGATTGTGTGAGCGCGTAATATCGTTATTGATAAGTGGTCGTGGCCGACTTTGCGCATCCTCCACCTCACGACTTTGATGCTTTCTTGGGAATTTCTAAAGAGGGATAAGACATAATAGAGTATGAATATCATTAACTTACCTGTGGCATGACGTCCACACATATTTTCAAGAATATCTGAGCATCCACTCGCTTTTTCCAAAATTCGTGCGCAGGAAACGATTTTGCACTGATCGAGATTACCCTGTTTTGGTTGGTTTGGGTTAGGTTAGGTTAGGTTAGGTTAGGTTAGGTTAGGTTAGTTTAGTGGGCACCTGCGCAGAAGTTGTTGCGCAGTGCAGTCGTATGACGTGCGCATGTATGGGCACCTTGAGCTCATTATGTTTAATTGTAAATTATTAAACTCTCAAGAATTCGATTCCGTCTCTTTAAAAAGTATATTATATTCTGGGCTTCACTTTACATACCTTATTTAATTTTTTCACAAGGATATTTTTTTTTGGATACATACTTTCAGTAATTGAAAGTACACAAATCACTTATCACTTAAATATGATGTTGTTGAATATTTCATTGTGGAAGTATATATGTTGTCACACGTAGAATTTATTAAAATATTTATTTAATTTTATATTACACTACATGTAATTACTACAGTGACCCCAGTCATCGTTATAAAGAATAAATGTTCTCAAATTACATAGGTCCAGCTTCTGCAGATACGCGATATCTGTATATGATATACGTGTTACTAACTCGTAAAAACGTCTTTACTGAGCACACATGGCATGCAAATGTCCTTTCACTGAAGTCGTATGTCTCAATGTGGCGAACCGCACTTATTCTTGCATGTTATGTTAGATTGGTTTATAACTTGTTTCTGTTCTCACACGTCACCGTGAAGACATCCTTACACTGAGATTCACTGTAGGTAGCACCCGTTAATACGTGATTGAAGGGTGGTAATTAATCTTGTTAATGTTCCCGAAGAACTCTATTTCTATAGCACAAAATTACGTTGACACTGAACGACCGAAATCAAATAATTCCAACCGTAGTTTAATGGCGACTCTTCAATCGGGACCAGCCGACTGTTCCAATACAGAATCAGTAGTGACTGACTTCTGATTGGTCCTCGATGCCGTTCGAAAGTATTGATTTCCTTCCATTGAGGTCATCACAGATGGCACGTCTTATCTTTGGTTCCGTAATTTTCCGATAGACTGCGTCTTTGTGTTTGTACGTCGTGTCCTCGAGTAAATGTGAGGCAATACTTTCGATATATTTTGTTGACATTGGACATAGGACACCAATATGTCACCACAAGTTTGACGTGCGCCACAAATTCTGTGCCCACCAAGCATTGCAATTAATGTACCAGAGATTTATATTCAGTTTTTTTGTGAGGCGATTTTTATTAATAAATGACGTACTATCATTCACGTATTTTTTTCCAATTTTTCGTTACATGATACTTATTTATAGTGAGTTAGATTGGGTCATCGTTACGCATGAATCTGCTACGTATTTGCGTCAACATCTACACTGCATCAGTTTTGCAAGAAATAATTCTCGTGGAAACATTATGTAATTTTTGACGTGTTATAATGTATTACATGCATATAAGCACTATTTGCATCATATGGGGATTGTGTGAGCGCGTAATATCGTTATTGATAAGTGGTCGTGGCCAACTTTGCGCAACCTCCACCTCACGACTTTGATGCTTTCTTGCGAATTTCTAAAGAGCGATTAGACATAAGAGAGCATGAATATCATTAACGTACCTGTATCATGACGTCCATACAAAATTTCAATAATATCTGAGCATCCATTCGCTTTTTCCAAAATTCGTGCGCAGGAAACCATTTTGCACTGATCGAGATTACCCTGTTTTGGTTGGTTTGGGTTAGGTTAGGTTAGGTTAGGTTAGGTTAGGTTAGTGGGGCACCTGCGCAGAAGTTGTTGCGCAGTGCAGTGGTATGACGTGCGCATGTATGGGCACCTTGAGCTCGTTATGTTTAATTGTAAATTATTAAACTCTCAAGAATTCGATTCCGTCGCCTTAAAAAGTATATTATTTTCTGGGCTTCACTTTACATACCTAATTTAATTTTTTCATAAATATATTTTTTTGGACACATACTTTCAGTAATTGCAAGTACACAAATCACTTATCACTTAAATATGATGTTGTTGAATATTTCATTGTGGAAGTATATATGTTGCCACACGTAGAATTTATTAAAATATTTATTTTATTTTACATTACTCTACATGTAATTACTATAGTGACCCCAGCCATCGTTATAAAGAATAAATGTTCTCAAATTACATAGGTCCAGCTTCTGCAGATACGCGATATCTGTATATGATATACGTGTTACTAACTCGTAAAAACGTCTTTACTGAGCACACATGGCATGCAAATGTCCTTTCACTGAAGTCGTATGTCTCAATGTGGCGAACCGCACTTATTCTTGCATGTTATGTTAGATTGGTTTATAACTTGTTTCTATTCTCACACGTCACCGTGAAGACATCCTTACACTGAGATTCACTGTAGGTAGCACCCGTTAATACGTGATTGAAGGGTGGTAATTAATCTTGTTAATGTTCCCGAAGAACTCTATTTCTAAAGCACAAAATTACGTTGACACTGAACGACCGAAATCAAATAATTCCAACCGTAGTTTAATGGCGACTCTTCAATCGGGACCAGCCGACTGTTCCAATACAGAATCAGTAGTGACTGACTTCTGATTGGTCCTCGACGCCATTCGAAAGTATTGATTTCCTTCCATTGAGGTCATCACAGATGGCACGTCTTATCTTTGGTTCCGTAATTTTCCGATAGACTGCGTCTTTGTGTTTTTACGTCGTGTCCTCGAGTAAATGTGAGGCAATACTTTCGATATATTTTGTTGACATTGGACATAGGACACCAATATGTCACCACAAGTTTGACGTGCGCCACAAATTCTGCGCCCACCAAGCATTGCAATTAATGTACCAGAGATTTATATTCAGTTTTTTGTGAGGCGATTTTTATTAATAAATGACGTACTATCATTCACGTATTTTTATTCCAATTTTTCGTTACATGATACTTATTTATAGTGAGTTAGATTGGGTCATCGTTACGCATGAATATGCTACGTATTTGCGTCAACATCTACACTGCATCAGTTTTGCAAGAAATAATTCTCGTGGAAATATTATGTAATTTTAGACGTGTTATGATGTATAACACGCATATAAACACTATTTGTATCATATGGGGATTGTGTGAGCGCGTAATATCGTTATTGATAAGTGGTCGTGGCCGACTTTGCGCAACCTCCACCTCACGACTTTGATGCTTTCTTGCGAATTTCTAAAGAGCGATTAGACATAATAGAGTATGAATATCATTAACTTACCTGTGGCATGACGTCCATACAAAATTTCAATAATATCTGAGCATCCATTCGCTTTTTCCAAAATTCGTGCGCAGGAAACCATTTTGCACTGATCGAGATTACCCTGTTTTGGTTGGTTTGGGTTAGGATAGGTTAGGTTAGGTTAGGTTAGTGGGGCACCTGCGCAGAAGTTGTTGCGCAGTGCAGTCTTATGACGTGCTCATGTATGGGCACCTTGAGCTCATTATGTTTAATTGTAAATTATTAAACTCTCAAGAATTCGATTCCGTCGCTTTAAAGAGTATATTATATTCTGGGCTTCACTTTACATACCTAATTTAATTTTTTCATAAATATATTTTTTTTGTACACATACTTTCAGTAATTGCAAGTACACAAATCACTTATCACTTAAATATGATGTTGTTGAATATTTCATTGTGGAAGTATATATGTTGCCACACGTAGAATTTATTAAAATATTTATTTAATTTTATATTACACTACATGTAATTACTACAGTGACCCCAGCCATCGTTATAAAGAATAAATGTTCCCAAATTACATAGGTCCAGCTTCTGCAGATACGCGATATCTGTATATGATATACGTGTTACCAACTCGTAAGAACGTCTTTACTGAGCACACATGGCATGCAAATGTCCTTTCACTGAAGTCGTATGTCTCAATGTGGCGAAGCGCACTTATTCTTGCATGTTATGTTAGATTGGTTTATAACTTGTTTCTATTCTCACACGTCACCGTGAAGACATCCTTACACTGAAATTCACTGTAGGTAGCACCCGTTAATACGTGATTGAAGGGTGGTAATTAATCTTGTTAATGTTCCCGAAGAACTCTATTTCTAAAGCACAAAATTACGTTGACACTGAACGACCGAAATCAAATAATTCCAACCGTAGTTTAATGGCGACTCTTCAATCGGGACCAGCCGACTGTTCCAATACAGAATCAGTAGTGACTGACTTCTGATTGGTCCTCGATGCCATTCGAAAGTATTGATTTCCTTCCATTGAGGTCATCACAGATGGCACGTCTTATCTTTGGTTCCGTAATTTTCCGATAGACTGCGTCTTTGTGTTTTTACGTCGTGTCCTCGAGTAAATGTGAGGCAATACTTTCGATATATTTTGTTGACATTGGACATAGGACACCAATATGTCACCACAAGTTTGACGTGCGCCACAAATTCTGCGCCCACCAAGCATTGCAATTAATGTACCAGAGATTTATATTCAGTTTTTTTGTGAGGCGATTTTTATTAATAAATGACGTACTATCATTCACGTATGTTTATTCCAATTTTTCGTTACATGATACTTATTTATAGTGAGTTAGATTGGGTCATCGTTATGCATGAATCTGCTACGTATTTGCGTCAACATCTACACTGCATCAGTTTTGCAAGAAATAATTCTCGTGGAAACATTATGTAATTTTTGACGTGTTATGATGTATTACATGCATATAAGCACTACTTGCATCATATGGGGATTGTGTGAGCGCGTAATATCGTTATTGATAAGTGGTCGTGCCAACTTTGCGCAACCTCCACCTCACGACTTTGATACTTTCTTGCGAATTTCTAAAGAGCGATTAGACATAAGAGAGTATGAATATCATTAACTTACCTGTGGCATGACGTCCACACAAAATTTCAATAATATCTGAGCATCCACTCGCTTTTTCCAAAATTCGTGCGCAGGAAACGATTTTGCACTGATCGAGATTACCCTGTTTTGGTTGGTTTGGGTTAGGTTAGGTTAGGTTAGGTTAGGTTAGGTTAGGTTAGTGGGGCACCTGCGCAGAAGTTGTTGCGCAGTGCAGTCGTATGACGTGCGCATGTATGGGCACCTTGAGCTCATTATGTTTAATTGTAAATTATTAAACTCTCAAGAATTCGATTCCGTCGCTTTAAAAAGTATATTATATTCTGGGCTTCACTTTACATACCTAATTTAATTTTTTCACAAGGATATTTTTTTTTGGATACATACTTTCAGTAATTGCAAGTACACAAATCACTTATCACTTAAATATGATGTTGTTGAATATTTCATTGTGGAAGTATATATGTTGTCACACGTAGAATTTATTAAAATATTTATTTAATTTTATATTACACTACATGTAATTACTACAGTGACCCCAGTCATCGTTATAAAGAATAAATGTTCTCAAATTACATAGGTCCAGCTTCTGCAGATACGCGATATCTGTATATGATATACGTGTTACTAACTCGTAAAAACGTCTTTACTGAGCACACATGGCATGCAAATGTCCTTTCACTGAAGTCGTATGTCTCAATGTGGCGAACCGCACTTATTCTTGCATGTTATGTTAGATTGGTTTATAACTTGTTTCTGTTCTCACACGTCACCGTGAAGACATCCTTACACTGAGATTCACTGTAGGTAGCACCCGTTAATACGTGATTGAAGGGTGGTAATTAATCTTGTTAATGTTTCCGAAGAACTCTATTTCTAAAGCACAAAATTACGTTGACACTGAACGACCGAAATCAAATAATTCCAACCGTAGTTTAATGGCGACTCTTCAATCGGGACCAGCCGACTGTTCCAATACAGAATCAGTAGTGACTGACTTCTGATTGGTCCTCGATGCCATTCGAAATATTGATTTCCCTGCATTGAGGTCATCACAGATGGCAGGTCTTATCTTTGGTTCCGTAATTTTAAGATAGACTGCGTCTTTGTGTTTGTACGTCGTGTCCTCGAGTAAATGTGAGGCAACACTTTCGATATTTTTTGTTGAGATTGGACATAGGACACCAATATATCACCACAAGTTTGACGTGCGCCACAAATTCTGCGCCCACCAAGCATTGCAATTAATGTACCAGAGATTTATATTCAGTTTTTTGTGAGGCGATTTTTATTAATAAATGACGTACTATCATTCACGTATGTTTATTCCAATTTTTCGTTACATGATGCTTATTTATAGTGAGTTAGATTGGGTCATCGTTACGCATGAATCTGCTACGTATTTGCGTCAACATCTACACTGCATCAGTTTTGCAAGAAATAATTCTCGTGGAAACATTATGTAATTTTTGACGTGTTGTGATGTATTACATGCATATAAGCACTATTTGCATCATATGGGGATTGTGTGATCGCGTAATATCGTTATTGATAAGTGGTCGTGGCCGACTTTGCGCAACCTCCACCTCACGACTTTGATGCTTTCTTGCGAATTTCTAAAGAGCGATTAGACATAATAGAGTATGAATATCATTAACTTACCTGTGGCATGACGTCCACACAAAATTTCAATAATATCTGAGCATCCACTCGCTTTTTCCAAAATTCGTGCGCAGGAAACGATTTTGCACTGATCGAGATTACCCTGTTTTGGTTGGTTTGGGTTAGGTTAGGTTAGGTTAGGTTAGGTTAGGTTAGGTTAGTGGGGCACCTGCGCAGAAGTTGTTGCGCAGTGCAGTCGTATGACGTGCGCATGTATGTGCATCTTGAGCTCATTATGTTTAATTGTAAATTATTAAACTCTTAAGAAATCGATTCCGTCGCTTTAAAAAATATATTATATCCTGGGTTTCACTTTACATACCTAATTTAATTTTTTCACAAGGATATTTTTTTTTGGATACATACTTTCAGTAATTGCAAGTACACAAATCACTTATCACTTAAATATGATGTTGTTGAATATTTCATTGTGGAAATATATATGTTGTCACACGTAGAATTTATTAAAATATTTATTTAATTTTATATTACACTACATGTAATTACTACAGTGACCCCAGTCATCGTTATAAAGAATAAATGTTCTCAAATTACATAGGTCCAGCTTCTGCAGATACGCGATATCTGTATATGATATACGTGTTACTAACTCGTAAAAACGTCTTTACTGAGCACACATGGCATGCAAATGTCCTTTCACTGAAGTCGTATGTCTCAATGTGGCGAACCGCACTTATTCTTGCATGTTATGTTAGATTGGTTTATAACTTGTTTCTATTCTCACACGTCACCGTGAAGACATCCTTACACTGAGATTCACTGTAGGTAGCACCCGTTAATACGTGATTGAAGGGTGGTAATTAATCTTTTTAATGTTTCCGAAGAACTCTATTTCTAAAGCACAAAATTACGTTGACACTGAACGACCGAAATCAAATAATTCCAACCGTAGTTTAATGGCGACTCTTCAATCGGGACCAGCCGACTGTTCCAATACAGAATCAGTAGTGACTGACTTCTGATTAGTCCTCGATGCCATTCGAAAGTATTGATTTCCTTCCATTGAGGTCATCACAGATGGCACGTCTTATCTTTGGTTCCGTAATTTTCCGATAGACTGCGTCTTTGTGTTTGTACGTCGTGTCCTCGAGTAAATGTGAGGCAATACTTTCGATATATTTTGTTGACATTGGACATAGGACACCAATATATCACCACAAGTTTGACGTGCGCCACAAATTCTGCGCCCACCAAGCATTGCAATTAATGTACCAGAGATTTATATTCAGTTTTTTTGTGAGGCGATTTTTATTAATAAATGACGTACTATCATTCACGTATGTTTATTCCAATTTTTCGTTACATGATGCTTATTTATAGTGAGTTAGATTGGGTCATCGTTACGCATGAATCTGCTACGTATTTGCGGCAACATCTACACTGCATCAGTTTTGCAAGAAATAATTCTCGTGGAAACATTATGTAATTTTTGACGTGTTATGATGTATTACATGCATATAAGCACTATTTGCATCATATGGGGATTGTGTGAGCGCGTAATATCGTTATTGATAAGTGGTCGTGGCCGACTTTGCGCATCCTCCACCTCACGACTTTGATGCTTTCTTGGGAATTTCTAAAGAGGGATAAGACATAATAGAGTATGAATATCATTAACTTACCTGTGGCATGACGTCCACACATATTTTCAATAATATCTGAGCATCCACTCGCTTTTTCCAAAATTCGTGCGCAGGAAACGATTTTGCACTGATCGAGATTACCCTGTTTTGGTTGGTTTGGGTTAGGTTAGGTTAGGTTAGGTTAGGTTAGGTTAGGTTAGGTTAGTTTAGTGGGCACCTGCGCAGAAGTTGTTGCGCAGGGCAGTCGTATGACGTGCGCATGTATGGGCACCTTGAGCTCATTATGTTTAATTGTAAATTATTAAACTCTCAAGAATTCGATTCCGTCTCTTTAAAAAGTATATTATATTCTGGGCTTCACTTTACATACCTAATTTAATTTTTTCACAAGGATATTTTTTTTTGGATACATACTTTCAGTAATTGAAAGTACACAAATCACTTATCACTTAAATATGATGTTGTTGAATATTTCATTGTGGAAGTATATATGTTGTCACACGTAGAATTTATTAAAATATTTATTTAATTTTATATTACACTACATGTAATTACTACAGTGACCCCAGTCATCGTTATAAAGAATAAATGTTCTCAAATTACATAGGTCCAGCTTCTGCAGATACGCGATATCTGTATATGATATACGTGTTACTAACTCGTAAAAACGTCTTTACTGAGCACACATGGCATGCAAATGTCCTTTCACTGAAGTCGTATGTCTCAATGTGGCGAACCGCACTTATTCTTGCATGTTATGTTAGATTGGTTTATAACTTGTTTCTGTTCTCACACGTCACCGTGAAGACATCCTTACACTGAGATTCACTGTAGGTAGCACCCGTTAATACGTGATTGAAGGGTGGTAATTAATCTTGTTAATGTTTCCGAAGAACTCTATTTCTAAAGCACAAAATTACGTTGACACTGAACGACCGAAATCAAATAATTCCAACCGTAGTTTAATGGCGACTCTTCAATCGGGACCAGCCGACTGTTCCAATACAGAATCAGTAGTGACTGACTTCTGATTGGTCCTCGATGCCATTCGAAATATTGATTTCCCTGCATTGAGGTCATCACAGATGGCAGGTCTTATCTTTGGTTCCGTAATTTTAAGTTAGACTGCGTCTTTGTGTTTGTACGTCGTGTCCTCGAGTAAATGTGAGGCAACACTTTCGATATTTTTTGTTGAGATTGGACATAGGACACCAATATATCACCACAAGTTTGACGTGCGCCACAAATTCTGCGCCCACCAAGCATTGCAATTAATGTACCAGAGATTTATATTCAGTTTTTTTGTGAGGCGATTTTTATTAATAAATGACGTACTATCATTCACGTATGTTTATTCCAATTTTTCGTTACATGATGCTTATTTATAGTGAGTTAGATTGGGTCATCGTTACGCATGAATCTGCTACGTATTTGCGTCAACATCTACACTGCATCAGTTTTGCAAGAAATAATTCTCGTGGAAACATTATGTAATTTTTGACGTGTTGTGATGTATTACATGCATATAAGCACTATTTGCATCATATGGGGATTGTGTGATCGCGTAATATCGTTATTGATAAGTGGTCGTGGCCGACTTTGCGCAACCTCCACCTCACGACTTTGATGCTTTCTTGCGAATTTCTAAAGAGCGATTAGACATAATAGAGTATGAATATCATTAACTTACCTGTGGCATGACGTCCACACAAAATTTCAATAATATCTGAGCATCCACTCGCTTTTTCCAAAATTCGTGCGCAGGAAACGATTTTGCACTGATCGAGATTACCCTGTTTTGGTTGGTTTGGGTTAGGTTAGGTTAGGTTAGGTTAGGTTAGGTTAGGTTAGTGGGGCACCTGCGCAGAAGTTGTTGCGCAGTGCAGTCGTATGACGTGCGCATGTATGTGCACCTTGAGCTCATTATGTTTAATTGTAAATTATTAAACTCTTAAGAATTCGATTCCGTCGCTTTAAAAAATATATTATATCCTGGGTTTCACTTTACATACCTAATTTAATTTTTTCACAAGGATATTTTTTTTTGGATACATACTTTCAGTAATTGCAAGTACACAAATCACTTATCACTTAAATATGATGTTGTTGAATATTTCATTGTGGAAGTATATATGTTGTCATACGTAGAATTTATTTAAATATTTATTTAATTTATATTACACTACATGTAATTACTACAGTGACCCCAGTCATCGTTATAAAGAATAAATGTTCTCAAATTACATAGGTCCAGCTTCTGCAGATACGCGATATCTGTATATGATATACGTGTTACTAACTCGTAAAAACGTCTTTACTGAGCACACATGGCATGCAAATGTCCTTTCACTGAAGTCGTATGTCTCAATGTGGCGAACCGCACTTATTCTTGCATGTTATGTTAGATTGGTTTATAACTTGTTTCTATTCTCACACGTCACCGTGAAGACATCCTTACACTGAGATTCACTGTAGGTAGCACCCGTTAATACGTGATTGAAGGGTGGTAATTAATCTTTTTAATGTTCCCGAAGAACTCTATTTCTAAAGCACAAAATTACGTTGACACTGAACGACCGAAATCAAATAATTCCAACCGTAGTTTAATGGCGACTCTTCAATCGGGACCAGCCGACTGTTCCAATACAGAATCAGTAGTGACTGACTTCTGATTAGTCCTCGATGCCATTCGAAAGTATTGATTTCCTTCCATTGAGGTCATCACAGATGGCACGTCTTATCTTTGGTTCCGTAATTTTCCGATAGACTGCGTCTTTGTGTTTGTACGTCGTGTCCTCGAGTAAATGTGAGGCAATACTTTCGATATATTTTGTTGACATTGGACATAGGACACCAATATATCACCACAAGTTTGACGTGCGCCACAAATTCTGCGCCCACCAAGCATTGCAATTAATGTACCAGAGATTTATATTCAGTTTTTTTGTGAGGCGATTTTTATTAATAAATGACGTACTATCATTCACGTATGTTTATTCCAATTTTTCGTTACATGATGCTTATTTATGGTGAGTTAGATTGGGTCATCGTTACGCATGAATCTGCTACGTATTTGCGTCAACATCTACACTGCATCAGTTTTGCAAGAAATAATTCTCGTGGAAACATTATGTAATTTTTGACGTGTTGTGATGTATTACATGCATATAAGCACTATTTGCATCATATGGGGATTGTGTGAGCGCGTAATATCGTTATTGATAAGTGGTCGTGGCCGACTTTGCGCATCCTCCACCTCACGACTTTGATGCTTTCTTGGGAATTTCTAAAGAGGGATAAGACATAATAGAGTATGAATATCATTAACTTACCTGTGGCATGACGTCCACACATATTTTCAATAATATCTGAGCATCCACTCGCTTTTTCCAAAATTCGTGCGCAGGAAACGATTTTGCACTGATCGAGATTACCCTGTTTTGGTTGGTTTGGGTTAGGTTAGGTTAGGTTAGGTTAGGTTAGGTTAGGTTAGTGGGGCACCTGCGCAGAAGTTGTTGCGCAGTGCAGTCGTATGACGTGCGCATGTATGTGCATCTTGAGCTCATTATGTTTAATTGTAAATTATTAAACTCTTAAGAAATCGATTCCGTCGCTTTAAAAAATATATTATATCCTGGGTTTCACTTTACATACCTAATTTAATTTTTTCACAAGGATATTTTTTTTTGGATACATACTTTCAGTAATTGCAAGTACACAAATCACTTATCACTTAAATATGATGTTGTTGAATATTTCATTGTGGAAGTATATATGTTGTCATACGTAGAATTTATTAAAATATTTATTTAATTTATATTACACTACATGTAATTACTACAGTGACCCCAGTCATCGTTATAAAGAATAAATGTTCTCAAATTACATAGGTCCAGCTTCTGCAGATACGCGATATCTGTATATGATATACGTGTTACTAACTCGTAAAAACGTCTTTACTGAGCACACATGGCATGCAAATGTCCTTTCACTGAAGTCGTATGTCTCAATGTGGCGAACCGCACTTATTCTTGCATGTTATGTTAGATTGGTTTATAACTTGTTTCTATTCTCACACGTCACCGTGAAGACATCCTTACACTGAGATTCACTGTAGGTAGCACCCGTTAATACGTGATTGAAGGGTGGTAATTAATCTTTTTAATGTTCCCGAAGAACTCTATTTCTAAAGCACAAAATTACGTTGACACTGAACGACCGAAATCAAATAATTCCAACCGTAGTTTAATGGCGACTCTTCAATCGGGACCAGCCGACTGTTCCAATACAGAATCAGTAGTGACTGACTTCTGATTAGTCCTCGATGCCATTCGAAAGTATTGATTTCCTTCCATTGAGGTCATCACAGATGGCACGTCTTATCTTTGGTTCCGTAATTTTCCGATAGACTGCGTCTTTGTGTTTGTACGTCGTGTCCTCGAGTAAATGTGAGGCAATACTTTCGATATATTTTGTTGACATTGGACATAGGACACCAATATATCACCACAAGTTTGACGTGCGCCACAAATTCTGCGCCCACCAAGCATTGCAATTAATGTACCAGAGATTTATATTCAGTTTTTTTGTGAGGCGATTTTTATTAATAAATGACGTACTATCATTCACGTATGTTTATTCCGATTCTTTTGTTACATGATACTTATTTATAGTGAGTTAGATTGGGTCAACGTTACGCATGAATCTGCTACGTATTTGCGTCAACATCTACACTGCATCAGTTTTGCAAGAAATAATTCTCGTGAAAATATTATGTACTTTGACGTGTTATGATATATTACATGCATATAAGCACTATTTGCATCATATGGGGATTGTGTGAGCGCGTAATATCGTTATTGATAAGTGGTCGTGGCCGACTTTGCGCATCCTCCACCTCACGACTTTGATGCTTTCTTGGGAATTTCTAAAGAGGGATAAGACATAATAGAGTATGAATATCATTAACTTACCTGTGGCATGACGTCCACACATATTTTCAATAATATCTGAGCATCCACTCGCTTTTTCCAAAATTCGTGCGCAGGAAACGATTTTGCACTGATCGAGATTACCCTGTTTTGGTTGGTTTGGGTTAGGTTAGGTTAGGTTAGGTTAGGTTAGTTTAGTGGGCACCTGCGCAGAAGTTGTTGCGCAGGGCAGTCGTATGACGTGCGCATGTATGGGCACCTTGAGCTCATTATGTTTAATTGTAAATTATTAAACTCTCAAGAATTCGATTCCGTCTCTTTAAAAAGTATATTATATTCTGGGCTTCACTTTACATACCTAATTTAATTTTTTCACAAGGATATTTTTTTTTGGATACATACTTTCAGTAATTGAAAGTACACAAATCACTTATCACTTAAATATGATGTTGTTGAATATTTCATTGTGGAAGTATATATGTTGTCACACGTAGAATTTATTAAAATATTTATTTAATTTTATATTACACTACATGTAATTACTACAGTGACCCCAGTCATCGTTATAAAGAATAAATGTTCTCAAATTACATAGGTCCAGCTTCTGCAGATACGCGATATCTGTATATGATATACGTGTTACTAACTCGTAAAAACGTCTTTACTGAGCACACATGGCATGCAAATGTCCTTTCACTGAAGTCGTATGTCTCAATGTGGCGAACCGCACTTATTCTTGCATGTTATGTTAGATTGGTTTATAACTTGTTTCTGTTCTCACACGTCACCGTGAAGACATCCTTACACTGAGATTCACTGTAGGTAGCACCCGTTAATACGTGATTGAAGGGTGGTAATTAATCTTGTTAATGTTCCCGAAGAACTCTATTTCTATAGCACAAAATTACGTTGACACTGAACGACCGAAATCAAATAATTCCAACCGTAGTTTAATGGCGACTCTTCAATCTGGACCAGCCGACTGTTCCAATACAGAATCAGTAGTGACTGACTTCTGATTGGTCCTCCATGCCATTCGAAAGTATTGATTTCCTTCCATTGAGGTCATCACAGATGGCACGTCTTATCTTTGGTTCCGTAATTTTCCGATAGACTGCGTCTTTGTGTTTGTACGTCGTGTCCTCGAGTAAATGTGAGGCAATACTTTCGATATATTTTGTTGACATTGGACATAGGACACCAATATGTCACCACAAGTTTGACGTGCGCCACAAATTCTGCGCCCACCAAGCATTGCAATTAATGTACCAGAGATTTATATTCAGTTTTTTTGTGAGGCGATTTTTATTAATAAATGACGTACTATCATTCACGTATTTTTATTCCAATTTTTCGTTACATGATACTTATTTATAGTGAGTTAGATTGGATCATCGTTACGCATGAATCTGCTACGTATTTGCGTCAACATCTACACTGCATCAGTTTTGCAAGAAATAATTCTCGTGGAAATATTATGTAATTTTAGACGTGTTATGATGTATTACACGCATATAAGCACTATTTGCATCATATGGGGATTGTGTGAGCGCGTAATATCGTTATTGATAAGTGGTCGTGGCCGACTTTGCCCATCCTCCACCTCACGACTTTGATGCTTTCTTGCGAATTTCTAAAGAGCGATATGACATAATAGAGTATGAATATCATTAACTTACCTGTGGCATGACGTCCACACAAAATTTCAATAATATCTGAGCATCCACTCGCTTTTTCCAAAATTCGTGCGCAGGAAACGATTTTGCACTGATCGAGATTACCCTGTTTTGGTTGGTTTTGGTTAGGTTAGGTTAGGTTAGGTTAGGTTAGGTTAGGTTAGTGGGGCACCTGGGCAGAAGTTGTTGCGCAGTGCAGTCGTATGACGTGCGCATGTATGGGCACCTTGAGCTCATTATGTTTAATTGTAAATTATTAAACTCTCAAGAATTCGATTCCGTCGCTTTAAAAAGTATATTATATTCTGGGCTTCACTTTACATACCTAATTTAATTTTTTCACAAGGATATTTTTTTTTGGATACATACTTTCAGTAATTGCAAGTACACAAATCACTTATCACTTAAATATGATGTTGTTGAATATTTCATTGTGGAAGTATATATGTTGTCATACGTAGAATTTATTAAAATATTTATTTAATTTTATATTACACTACATGTAATTACTACAGTGACCCCAGTCATCGTTATAAAGAATAAATGTTCTCAAATTACATAGGTCCAGCTTCTGCAGATACGCGATATCTGTATATGATATACTTGTTACTAACTCGTAAAAACGTCTTTACTGAGCACACATGGCATGCAAATGTCCTTTTACTGAAGTCGTATGTCTCAATGTGGCGAACCGCACTTATTCTTGCATGTTATGTTAGATTGGTTTATAACTTGTTTCTATTCTCACACGTCACCGTGAAGACATCCTTACACTGAGATTCACTATAGGTAGCACCCGTTAATACGTGATTGAAGGGTGGTAATTAATCTTGTTAATGTTCCCGAAGAACTCTATTTCTAAAGCACAAAATTACGTTGACACTGAACGACCGAAATCAAATAATTCCAACCGTAGTTTAATGGCGACTCTTCGATCGGGACCAGCCGACTGTTCCAATACAGAATCAGTAGTGACTGACTTCTGATTGGTCCTCGATGCCATTCGAAAGTATTGATTTCCTTCCATTGAGGTCATCACAGATGACACGTCTTATCTTTGGTTCCGTAATTTTCCGATAGACTGCGTCTTTGTGTTTGTACGTCGTGTCCTCGAGTAAATGTGAGGCAATACTTTCGATATATTTTGTTGACATTGGACATAGGACACCAATATGTCACCACAAGTTTAACGTGCGCCACAAATTCTGCGCCCACCAAGCATTGCAATTAATGTACCAGAGATTTATATTCAGGTTTTTTTGTGAGGCGATTTTTATCAATAAATGACGTACTATCATTCACGTATGTTTATTCCGATTTTTCGTTACATGATACTTATTTATAGTGAGTTAGATTGGGTCATCGTTACGCATGAATCTGCTACGTATTTGCGTCAACATCTACACTGCATCAGTTTTGCAAGAAATAATTCTCGTGGAAATATTATGTAATTTTAGACGTGCTATGATGTATTACACGCATATAAGCACTATTTGCATCATATGGGGATTGTGTGAGCGCGTAATATCGTTACTGATAAGTGGTCGTGGCCGACTTTGCGCAACCTCCACCTCACGACTTTGATGCTTTCTTGCGAATTTCTAAAGAGCGATAAGACATAATAGAGTATGAATATCATTAACTTACCTGTGGCATGACGTCCATACAATATTTCAATAATATCTGAGCATCCACTCGCTTTTTCCAAAATTCGTGCGCAGGAAACCATTTTGCACTGATCGAGATTACCCTGTTTGGTTGGTTTGGGTTAGGTTCGGTTAGGTTAGGTTAGTGGGGCACCTGCGCAGAAGTTGTTGCGCAGTGCAGTCGTATGACGTGGGCATGTATGGGCACCTTGAGCACGTTATGTTTAATTGTAAATTATTAAACACTCAAGAATTCGATTCCGTCGCTTTAAAAAGTATATTATATTCTGGGCTTCACTTTACATACCTAATTTCATTTTTTCATAAATATATTTTTTTTGGACACATACTTTCAGTAATTGCAAGTACACAAATCACTTATCACTTAAATATGATGTTGAATATTTCATTGTGGAAGTATATATGTTGTCACACGTAGAATTTATTAAAATATTTATTTAATTTTATATTACACTACATGTAATTACTACAGTGACCCCAGCCATCGTTATAAAGGATAAATATACTCAAATTACATAGGTCCAGCTTCTGCAGATACGCGATATCTATATATGATATACTTGTAACTAACTCGTAAAAACGTCTTTACTGAGCACACATGGCATGCAAATGTCCTTTCACTGAAGTCGTATGTCTCAATGTGGCGAACCGCACTTATTCTTGCTTGTTATGTTGGATTGGTGTATCACTTGTTTCTATTCTCACACGTCACCGTGAAGACATCCTTGCACTAATATTCACTGTAGGTAGCACCCGTTAATACGTGATGGAAGGGTGGTAATTAATCTTGTTAATGTTCCCGAAGAACTCTATTTCTATAGCACAAAATTACGTTGACACTGAACGACCGAAATCAAATAATTCCAACCGTAGTTTAATGGCGACTCTTCAATCGGGACCAGCCGACTGTTCCAATACAGAATCAGTAGTGGCTGACTTCTTATTGGTCCTCGATGCCATTCGAAAGTATTGATTTCCCTCCATTGAGGTCATCACAGATGGCAGGTGTTATCTTTGGTTCATTAGTTTAACGATAGACTGCGTCTTTGTGTTTGTACGTCGTGTCCTCGAGTAAATGTGAGGCAATACTTTCGATATATTTTGTTGACATTGGACATAGGACACCAATATGTCACCACAAGTTTGACGTGCGCCACAAATTCTACGCCCACCAAGCATTGCAATTAATATACCAGAGATTTATATTCAGTTTTTTTGTGAGGCGATTTTTATTAATAAATGACGTACTGTTATTCACGTATGTTTATTCCGAATTTTCGTTACATGATACTTATTTATAGTGAGTTAGATTGGGTCATCGTTACGCATGAATCTGCTACGTATTTGCGTCAACATCTACACTGCATCAGTTTTGCAAGAAATAATTCTCGTGGAAATATTATGTAATTTTAGACGTGTGTATTACACGCATATAAGCACTATTTGTATCATATGGGGATTGTGTAAGGGCGTAATATCGTTATTGATAAGTAGTCGTGGCCGACTTTGCGCAACCTCCACCTCACGACTTTGATGCTTACTTGCGAATTTCTAAAGAGCGATAAGACATAATAGAGCATGAAAATCATTAACTTACCTGTGGCATGACGTCCATACAAAATTTCAATAATATCTGAGCATCCATTCGCTTTTTCCAAAATTCGTGCGCAGGAATCCATTTTGCACTGATCGAGATTACCGTGTTTTGGTTGGCTTGGGTTAGGTTAGGTTAGGTTAGGTTAGTGGGGCACCTGCGCAGAAGTTGTTGCGCAGTGCAGTCGTATGACGTGCGCATGTATGGGCACCTTGAGCTCGTTATGTTTAATTGTAAATTATTAAACACTCAAGAATTCGATTCCGTCGCTTTAAAAAGTATATTATATTCTGGGCTTCACTTTCGTACCTAATTTAATTTTTCACAAGGATATTTTTTTTTTGGACACATACTTTCAGTAATTGCAAGTACACAAATCACTTATCACTTAAATATGATGTTGTTGAATATTTCATTGTGGAAGTATATATGTTGTCACACGTAGAATTTATTAAAATATTTATTTAATTTTATATTACACCACATGTAATTACTACAGTGACCCCAGTTATCGTTATAAAGAATAAATGTTCTCAAATTACATAGGTCCAGCTTCTGCAGATACGCGATATCAATATATGATATACGTCTAACTAACTCGTAAAAACGTCTTTACTGAGCACTCATTTCATGCAAATGTCCTTTCACTGGTGTCGTATGTCTCAATGTGGCGAACCGCACTTATTCTTGCATGTTATGTTAGATTGGTTTATAACTTGTTTCTATTCTCACACGTCACCGTGAAGACATCCTTACACTGAGATTCACTGTAGGTAGCACCCGTTAATACGTGATTGAAGGGTGGTAATTAATCTTGTTAATGTCCCAGAAGAACTCTATTTATAAAGCACAAAATTACGTTGACACTGAACGACCGAAATCAAATAATTCCAACCGTAGTTTAATGGCGACTCTTCAATCGGGACCAGCCGACTGTTCCAATACAGGATCAGTACTGACTGACTTCTGATTGGTACTCGATGCCATTCGAAAGTATTGATTTCCTTCCATTGAGGTCATCACAGATGGCACACTTATCTTTGGTTCCGTAATTTTCCGATATACTGCGTTTTTGTGTTTGTAATTCGTGTCCTCGAATAAATGTGAGGCAATACTTTCGATATATTTTGTTGACATTGGACATAGGACACCAATATGTTACCACTAGTTTGACGTGTTCCACAAATTCTGCGCCCACCAAGCATTGCAATTAATGTACCAGAGATTTATATTCAGTTTTTTGTGAGGCGATTTTTATTAATAAATGACGTACTATCATTCACGTATGTTTATTCCGATTTTTCGTTACGTGATACTTATTTATAGTGAGTTAGATTGGGTCATCGTTACGCATGAATCTGCTACGTATTTGCGTCAATATCTACACTGCATCAGTTTTGCAAGAAATAATTCTCGTGGGAATATTATGTAATTTTAGACGTGTTATGATGTATTACACACATGTAAGCACTATTTGTATCATATGGGGATTGTGTGAGCGCTTAATATTGTTATTGTAAGTGGTCGTGGCCGACTTTGCGCATCCTCCACCTCACGACTTTGATGCTTTCTTGCGAATTTCTAAAGAGCGATAAGACATAATAGAGTATGAATATCATTAACTTACCTGTGGCATGACGTCCATACAAAATTTCAATAATATCTGAGCATACATTCGCTTTTTCCAAAATACGTGCGCAGGAAACCATTTTGCACTGATCGAGATTACCCTGTTTTGGTTGGTTTGGGTTAGGTTAGGTTAGGTTAGGTTATGTTAGGTTAGGTTAGGTTAGTGGGGCACCTGCGCAGGAGTTGTTGCGCAGAACAGTCGTATGACGTGCGCATGTATGGGCACCTTGAGCTCGTTATGTTTAATTGTAAATTATTAAACACTCAAGAATTAGATTCCGTGGCTTTAAAAAGTATATTATATTCTGAGCTTCACTTTCATACCTAATTTAATTCTTTTACAAGGATATTTTATTGAACACATACTTTCATTAATTGCAAGTGCACAAATCACTTATCACTTAAATATGATGTTGTTGAATATTTCATTGTGGAAGTATATATGTTGTCACACGTAGAATTTATTAAAATATTTATTTAATTTTATATTACACTACATGTAATTACTACAGTGACCCCAGTCATCGTTATAAAGAATAAATGTTCTCAAATTACATAGGTCCAGCTTCTGCAGATACGCGATATCTGTATATGATATACGTGTTACTAACTCGTAAAAACGTCTTTACTGAGCACACATGGCATGCTAATGTCCTTTCACTGAAGTCGTATGTCTCAATGTGGAGAACCGCACTTATTCTTGCATGTTATGTTAGATTGGTGTATCACTTTTTCTATTCTCACACTTCACCGTGAAGACATCCTTACACTGAGATTCACTGTAGGTAGCACCCGTTAATACGTGATTGAAGGGTGGTAATTAATCTGTTAATGTTCCCGAAGAACTCTATTTCTAAAGCACAAAATTACGTTGACACTGAACGACCGAAATCAAATAATTCCAACCGTAGTTTAATGGCGACTCTTCAATCGGGACCAGCCGACTGTTCCAATACAGAATCAGTACTGACTGACTTCTGATTGGTCCTCGATGCCATTCGAAAGTATTGATTTCCTTCCATTGAGGTCATCACAGATGGCACGTCTTATCTTTCCTTCCGTAATTTTCCGATAGACTGCGTCTTTGTGTTTGTACGTCGTGTCCTTGAGTAAATGTGAGGCAATACTTTCGATATATTTTGTTGACATTGGACATAGGACACCAATGTCTTACCACAAGTTTGACGTGCGCCACAAATTCTGTGTCCACCAAGCATTGCAATTAATGTACCAGAGATTTATATTCAGTTTTTTTGTGAGGCGATTTTTATTAATAAATGACGTACTATCATTCACGTATGTTTATTCCAATTTTTCGTTACATGATACTTATTTATAGTGAGTTAGATTGGGTCATCGTTACGCATGAATCTGCTACGTATTTGCGTCAACATCTTCACTGCATCAGTTTTGCAAGAAATAATTCTCGTGGAAATATTATGTAATTTTAGACGTGTGTATTACACGCATATAAGCACTATTTGTATCATATGGGGATTGTGTGAGGGCGTAATATCGTTTCTGATAAGTGGTCGTGGCCGACTTTGCGCAACCTCCTCCTCACGACTTTGATGCTTTCTTGCGAATTTCTGAAGAGCGATAAGACATAATAGAGTATGAATATTATTAACTTACCTGTGGCATGACGTCCATACAAATTTTCAATTATATCTGAGCATCCATTCGCTTTTTCCAAAATTCGTGCGCAGGAAACCATTTTGCACTGATCGAGATTACCCTGTTTTGGTTGGTTTGGGTTAGGTTAGGTTAGGTTAGTTAGGTTAGGTTAGTGGGGCACCTGCGCAGAAGTTGTTGCGCAGTGCAGTCGTATGACGTGCGCATGTATGGGCACCTTGATCTCGTTATGTTTAATTGTAAATTATTAAACACTCAAGAATTCGATTCCGTCGCTTTAAAAAGTATATTATATTCTGGGCTTCACTTTCGTACCTAATTTAATTTTTCACAAAGATATTTTTTTTGGACACATACTTTCAGTAATTGCAAGTACACAAATCACTTATCACTTAAATATGATGTTGTTGAATATTTCATTGTGGAAGTATATATGTTGTCACACGTAGAATTTATTAAAATATTTATTTAATTTTATATTACACTACATGTAATTACTACAGTGACCCCAGTCATCCTTATAAAGAATAAAAGTTCTCTAATTACATAGGTCCAGCTTCTGCAGATACGCGATATCTGTATATGATATACGTGTTACTAACTCGTAAGAACGTCTTTACCGAGCACACATGGCATGCAAATGTCCTTTCACTGAAGTCGTATGTCTCAATGTGGAGAACCGCACTTATTCTTGCATGTTATGTTAGATTGATGTATCACTTGTTTCTATTCTCACACGTCACCGTGAAGACATTCTTACACTGAGATTCACTGTAGGTAGCACCCGTTAATACGTGATTGAAGGGTGGTAATTAATCTTGTTAATTTTCCGGAAGAACTCTATTTCTAAAGCACAAAATTACTTTGACACTGAACGACCGAAATCAAATAATTCCAACAGTAGTTTAATGGCGACTCTCCAATCGGGACCAGCCGACTGTTCTAATACAGAATCAGTAGTGACTGACTTCTGATTGGTCCTCGATGCCATTCGAAAGTATTGATTTCCTTCCATTGGGTCATCACAGATGGCACGTCTTATCTTTGGTTCCGTAATTTTCCGATAGACTGCGTCTTTGTGTTTGTACGTCGTGTCCTCGAGTAAATGTGAGGCAATACTTTCGATATATTTTGTTGACATTGGACATAGGACACCAATATGTTACCACAAATTTGACGTGCGCCACGAATTCTGCGCCCACCAAGCATTGCAATTACTGTACCAGAGATTTATATTCAGTTTTTTGTGAGGCGATTTATGTTAATAAATGACGTACTATCATTCACGTATGTTTATTCCGATTTTTCGTTACATGATACTTATTTATAGTGAGTTAGATTGGATCATCGTTACGCATGAATCTGCTACGTATTTGCGTCTACATCTACACTGCATCAGTTTTGCAAGAAATAATTCTCGTGGAAATATTATGTAATTTTAGACGTGTGTATTACACGCATATAAGCACTATTTGTATCATATGGGGATTGTGTGAGGGCGTAATATCGTTATTGATAAGTGGTCGTGGCCGACTTTGCGCAACCTCCACCTCACGACTTTGATGCTTTCTTGCGAATTTCTAAAGAGCGATAAGACATAATAGAGTATGAATATCATTAACTTACCTGTGGCATGACGTCCATACAAAATTTCAATAATATCTGAGCATCCATTCGCTTTTTCCAAAATTCGTGCGCAGGAAACTATTTTGCACTGATCGAGATTACCCTGTTTTGGTTGGTTTGGGTTAGGTTAGGTTAGGTTAGGTTAGTGGGGCACCTGCGCAGAAGTTGTTGCGCAGTACAATCGTATGACGTGCGCATGTATGGGCACCTTGAGCTCGTTATGTTTAATTGTAAATTATTAAACACTCAAGAATTCGATTCCGTCGCTTTAAAAAGTATATTATATTCTGGGCTTCACTTTCGTACCTAATTTAATTTTTCACAAGGATATTTTTTTTTGGACACATACTTTCAGTAATTGTAAGTACACAAATCACTTATCACTTAAATATGATGTTGTTGAATATTTCATTGTGGAAGTATATATGTTGTCACACGTAGAATTTATTAAAATATTTATTTAATTTTATATTACACTACATGTAATTACTACAGTGACCCCAGTCATCCTTATAAAGAATAAAAGTTCTCTAATTACATAGGTCCAGCTTCTGCAGATACGCGATATCTGTACATGATATACGTGTTACTAACTCGTAAGAACGTCTTTACCGAGCACACATGGCATGCAAATGTCCTTTCACTGAAGTCGTATGTCTCAATGTGGAGAACCGCACTTATTCTTGCATGTTATGTTATATTGATGTATCACTTGTTTCTATTCTCACACGTCACCTTGAAGACATTCTTACACTGAGATTCACTGTAGGTAGCACCCGTTAATACCCGATTGAAGGGTGGTAATTAATCTTGTTAATGCCCCCGAAGAACTCTATTTCTAAAGCACAAAATTACGTTGACACTGAACGACCGAAATCAAATAATTCCAACCGTAGTTTAATGGCGACTCTTCAATCGGGACCAGCCGACTGTTCCAATACAGAATCAGTAGTGACTGACTTCTTATTGGTCCTCGATGCCATTCGAAAGTATTGATTTCCCTCCATTGAGGTCATCACACATGGCAGGTCTTATCTTTGGTTCCGTAATTTTCCGATAGACTGCGTCTTTGTGTTTGTACGTCGTGTCCTCGAGTAAATGTGAGGCAATACTTTCGATATATTTTGTTGACATTGGACATAGGACACCAATATGTCACCACAAGTTTGACGTGCGCCACAAATTCTGCGCCCACCAAGTATTGCAATTAATGTACCAGAGATTTATATTCAGTTTTTTTGTGAGGCGATTTTTATTAATAAATGACGTACTATCACTCACGTATGTTTATTCCGATTTTTCGTTACATGATACTTATTTATGGTGAGTTAGATTGGGTCATCGTTACTCATGAATCTGCTACGTATTTGCGTCTACATCTACACTGCATCAGTTTTGCAAGAAATAATTCTCGTGGAAATATTATGTAATTTTAGACGTGTTATGATGAATTGCACGCATATAAGCACTATTTGTATCATATGGGGATTGTGTGAGGGCGTAATATCGTTATTGATAAGTGGTCGTGGCCGACTTTCCGCAACCTCCACCTCACGACTTTTATCCTTTCTTGCGAATTTCTAAAGAGCGATAAGTCATAATAGAGTATGAATATCATTAACTTACCTGTGGCATGACGTCCATACAAAATTTCAATAATATCTGAGCATCCATTCGCTTTTTCCAAAATTCGTGCGCAGGAAACCATTTTGCACTGATCGAGATTACCCTGTTTTGGTTGGTTTGGGTTAGGTTAGGTTAGGTTAGTGGGGCACCTGCGCAGAAGTTGTTGCGCAGTGCAGTCGTATGACGTGCGCATGTATGGGCACCTTGAGCTCGTTATGTCTAATTGTAAATTATTAAACACTCAAGAATTCGATTCCGTCGCTTTAAAAAGTATATTATATTCTGGGCTTCACTTTCGTACCTAATTTAATTTTTCACAAGGATATTTTTTTTTGGACACATACTTTCAGTAATTGCAAGTACACAAATCACTTATCACTTAAATATGATGTTGTTGAATATTTCATTGTGGAAGTATATATGTTGTCACACGTAGAATTTATTAAAATATTTATTTAATTTTATATTACACTACATGTAATTACTACAGTGACCCCAGCCATCGTAATAAAGAATAAATGTACTCAAATTACATAGGTCCAGCTTCTGCAGATACGCGATATCTATATATGATATACGTGTAACTAACTCGTAAAAACGTCTTTACTGAGCACACATGGCATGCAAATGTCCTTTCACTGAAGTCGTATGTCTCAATGTGGCGAACCGCACTTATTCTTGCATGTTATGTTAGATTGGTGTATCACTTGTTTCTATTCTCACACGTTACCGTGAAGACATCCTTACACTGATATTCACTGTAGGTAGCACCCGTTAATACGTGATTGAAGGGTGGTAATTAATCTTGTTAATGTTCCCGAAGAACTCTATTTCTAAAGCACAAAATTACGTTGACACTGAACGACCGAAATCAAATAATTTCAAACGTAGTTTAATGGCGACTCTTCAATCGGGACCAGCCGACTGTTCCAATACAGAATCAGTAGTGACTGACTTCTGATTGGTCCTCGATGCCATTCGAAAGTATTGATTTCCTTCCATTGAGGTCATCACAAATGGCACGTCTTACCTTTGGTTCCGTAATTTTCCGATAGACTGCGTCTTTGTGTTTGTACGTCGTGTCCTCGAGTAAATGTGAGGCAATACTTTCGATATATTTTGTTGACATTGGACATAGGACACCAATATGTCACCACAAGTTTGACGTGCGCCACAAATTCTGCGCCCACCAAGCATTGC
Source organism: Zootermopsis nevadensis (assembly GCF_977971745.1). Taxonomy (NCBI): domain Eukaryota; kingdom Metazoa; phylum Arthropoda; class Insecta; order Blattodea; family Termopsidae; genus Zootermopsis; species Zootermopsis nevadensis. Next base: position 2,474,921 of record NW_028259153.1, on the reverse strand, counting down.
AATTAATGTACCAGAGATTTATATTCAGTTTTTTTGTGAGGCGATTTTTATTAATAAATGACGTACTATCATTCACGTATGTTTATTCCGATTTTTCGTTACGTGATACTTATTTATAGTGAGTTAGATTGGGTCATCGTTACGCTTGAATCTGCTACGTATTTGCGTCAACATCTACACTGCATCAGTTTTGCAAGAAATAATTCTCGTGGAAATATCATGTAATTTTAGACGTGTTATGATATATTACACGCATATAAGCACTATTTGTATCATATGGGGATTGTGTGAGCGCGTAATATCGTTATTGATAAGTGGTCGTGGCCGACTTTGCGCATCCTCCACCTCACGACTTTGATGCTTTCTTGCGAATTTCTAAAGAGCGATAAGACATAATAGAGTATGAATATCATTAACTTACCTGTGGCATGACGTCCATACAAAATTTCAATAATATCTGAGCATCCATTCGCTTTTTCCAAAATTCGTGCGCAGGAAACAATTTTGTACTGATCGAGATTACCCTGTTTTGGTTGGTTTGGGTTAGGTTAGGTTAGGTTAGGTTAGGTTAGGTTAGTGGGCACCTGCGCAGAAGTTGTTGCGCAGAGCAGTCGTATGACGTGCGCATGTATGGGCACCTTGAGCTCGTTATGGTTAATTGTAAATTATTAAAGTCTCAAGAATTCGATTCCGTGACTTTAAAAAGTATATTATATTCTGGGCTTCACTTTCATACCTAATTTAATTCTTTTACACGGATATTTTATTGGACACATACTTTCATTAATTGCAAGAACACAAATCACTTATCACTTAAATATGATGTTGAATATTTCATTGTGGAAGTATATATGTTGTCACACGTAGAATTTATTAAAATATTTATTTAATTTTATATTACAATACATGTAATTACTACAGTGACCCCAGCCATCGTTATAAAGAATAAATGTTCTCAAATTACATAGGTCCAGCTTCTGCAGATACGCGATATCTATATATGGTATACGTGTAACTAACTCGTAAAAACGTCTTTACTGAGCACACATTTCATGCAAATGTCCTTTCACTGGTGTCGTATGTCTCAATGTTGCGAACCGCACTTATTCTTGCATGTTATGTTAGATTGGTGTATCACTTGTTTCTATTCTCACACGTCACCGTGAAGACATCCTTACTCTGAGATTCACTGTAGGTACCATCCGTTAATAGGTGATTGAGGGGTGGTAATTAATCTTGTTAATGCCCCCGAAGAACTCTATTTCTAAAGCACAAAATTACGTTGACCCTGAACGACCGAAATCAAATAATTCCAACCGTAGTTTAATGGTGTCTCTTCAATCGGGACCAGCCGCCTGTTCCAATACAGAATCAGTAGTGACTGACTTCTTATTGGTCCTCGATGCCATTCGAAAGTATTGATTTCCCTCCATTGAGGTCATCACAGATGGCACGTCTTATCTTTGGTTCCGTAATTTTCCGATAGACTGCGTCTTTGTATTTGTACGTTGTGTCCTCGAGTAAATGTGAGGCAATACTTTCGATATATTTTGTTGACATTGGACATAGGACACCAATATGTCACCACAAGTTTGACGTGCGCCACAAATTCTGCGCACACCAAGCATTGCAATTAATGTACCAGAGATTTATATTCAGTTTTTTTGTGAGGCGATTTTTATTAATAAATGACGTACTATCATTCACGTATTTTTTTCCAATTTTTCGTTACATGATACTTATTTATAGTGAGTTAGATTGGGTCATCGTTACGCATGAATCTGCTACGTATTTGCGTCAACATCTACACTGCATCAGTTTTGCAAGAAATAATTCTCGGTGAAATATTATGTAATTTTTGACGTGTTATGATGTATTACATGCATATAAGCACTATTTGCATCATATGGGGATTGTGTGAGCGCGTAATATCGTTATTGATAAGTGGTCGTGGCCGACTTTGCGCAACCTCCACCTCACGACTTTGATGCTTTCTTGCGAATTTCTAAAGAGCGATTACACATAATAGAGTATGAATATCATTAACTTACCTGTGGCATGACGTCCATACAAAATTTCAATAATATCTGAGCATCCGTTCGCTTTTTCCAAAATTCGTGCGCAGGAAACCATTTTGCACTGATCGAGATTACCCTGTTTTGGTTGGTTTGGGTTAGGTTAGGTTAGGTTAGGTTAGGTAAGGTTAGTGGGGCACCTGCGCAGAAGTTGTTGCGCAGTGCAGTCGTATGACGTGCGCATGTATGGGCACCTTGAGCTCGTTATGTTTAATTGTAAATTATTAAACTCTCAAGAATTCGATTCCGTCGCTTTAAAAAGTATATTATATTCTGGGCTTCACTTTACATACCTAATTTAATTTTTTCACAAGGATGTTTTTTTTTGGATACATACTTTCAGTAATTGCAAGTACACAAATCACTTATCACTTAAATATGATGTTGTTGAATATTTCATTGTGGAAGTATATATGTTGTCACACGTAGAATTTATTAAAATATTTATTTAATTCTATATTACACTACATGTAATTACTACAGTGACCCCAGCCATCGTTATAAAGAATAAATGTTCTCAAATTACATAGGTCCAGCTTCTGCAGATACGCGATATCTGTATATGATATACGTGTTACTAACTCGTAAGAACGTCTTTACTGAGCACACATGGCATGCAAATGTCCTTTCACTGAAGTCGTATGTCTCAATGTGGCGAACCGCACTTATTCTTGCATGTTATGTTGGATTGGTGTATCACATGTTTCTATTCTCACACGTCACCGTGAAGACATCCTTGCACTGAGATTAACTGTAAGTAGCACCCGTTAATACGTTTTTGAAGGGTGGTAATTAATCTTGTTAATGCTCCCGAAGAACTCTATTTCTAAAGCAAAAAATTACGTTGACACTGAACGACCGAAATCAAATAATTCCAACCGTAGTTTAATGGCGACTCTTCAATCGGGACCAGCAGACTGTTCCAATACAGAATCAGTAGTGACTGACTTCTGATTGGTCCTCGATGCCATTCGAAAGTATTGATTTCCTTCCATTGAGGTCATCACAGATGGCACGTCTTATCTTTGGTTCCGTAATTTTCCGATAGACTGCGTCTTTGTGTTTGTACGTCGTGTCCTCGAGTAAATGTGAGGCAATACTTTCGATATATTTTGTTGACATTGGACATAGGACACCAATATGTCACCACGAGTTTGACGTGCGCCACAAATTCTGCGCCCACCAAGCATTGCAATTAATGTACCAGAGATTTATATTCAGTTTTTTTGTGAGGCGATTTTTATTAATAAATGACGTACTATCATTCACGTATGTTTATTCCAATTTTTCGTTACATGATACTTATTTATAGTGAGTTAGATTGGATCATCGTTACGCATGAATCTGCTACGTATTTGCGTCAACATCTACACTGCATCAGTTTTGCAAGAAATAATTCTCGTGGAAATATTATGTAATTTTAGACGTGTTATGATGTATTACACGCATATAAGCACTATTTGCATCATATGGGGATTGTGTGAGCGCGTAATATCTTTATTGATAAGTGGTCGTGGCCGACTTTTCGCATCCTCCACCTCACGACTTTGATGCTTTCTTGCGAATTTCTAAAGAGCGATAAGACATAATAGAGTATGAATATCATTAACTTACCTGTGGCATGACGTCCACACAAAATTTCAATAATATCTGAGCATCCACTCGCTTTTTCCAAAATTCGTGCGCAGGAAACGATTTTGCACTGATCGAGATTACCCTGTTTTGGTTGGTTTGGGTTAGGTTAGGTTAGGTTAGGTTAGGTTAGATTAGGTTAGGTTAGTGGGGCACCTGCGAAGAAGTTGTTGCGCAGTGCAGTGGTATGACGTGCGCATGTATGGGCACCTTGAGCTCGTTATGTTTAATTGTAAATTATTAAACTCTCAAGAATTCGATTCCGTCGCTTTAAAAAGTATATTATATTCTGAGCTTCACTTTACATACCTAATTTAATTTTTTCACAAGGATATTTTTTTTTGGATACTTACTTTCAGTAATTGCAAGTACACAAATCACTTATCACTTAAATATGTTGTTGTTGAATATTTCATTGTGGAAGTATATATCTTGTCACACGTAGAATTTATTAAAATATTTATTTAATTTTATATTACACTGCATGTAATTACTACAGTGACCCCAGTCATCGTTATAAAGAATAAATGTTCTCAAATTACATAGGTCCAGCTTCTGCAGATACGCGATATCTGTATATGATATACGTGTTACTAACTCGTAAAAACGTCTTTACTGAGCACACATGGCATGCAAATGTCCTTTCACTGAAGTCGTATGTCTCAATGTGGCGAACCGCACTTATTCTTGCATGTTATGTTAGATTGGTTTATAACTTGTTTCTATTCTCACACGTCACCGTGAAGACATCCTTACACTGAGATTCACTGTATGTAGCACCCGTTAATACGTGATTGAAGGGTGGTAATTAATCTTGTTAATGTTCCCGAAGAACTCTATTTCTAAAGCACAAAATTACGTTGACACTGAACGACCGAAATCAAATAATTCCAACCGTAGTTTAATGGCGACTCTTCAATCGGGACCAGCCGACTGTTCCAATACAGAATCAGTAGTGACTGACTTCTGATTGGTCCTCGATGCCATTCGAAAGTATTGATTTCCTTCCATTGAGGTCATCACAGATGGCACGTCTTATCTTTGGTTCCGTAATTTTCCGATAGACTGCGTCTTTCTGTTTGAACGTCGTGTCCTCGAGTAAATGTGAGGCAATACTTTCGATATATTTTGTTGACATTGGACATAGGACACCAATATGTCACCACAAGTTTGACGTGCGCCACAAATTCTGCGCCCACCAAGCATTGCAATTAATGTACCAGAGATTTATATTCAGTTTTTTTGTGAGGCGATTTTTATTAATAAATGACGTACTATCATTCACGTATTTTTATTCCAATTTTTCGTTACATGATACTTATTTATAGTGAGTTAGATTGGGTCATCGTTACGCATGAATCTGCTACGTATTTGCGTCAACATCTACACTGCATCAGTTTTGCAAGAAATAATTCTCGTGGAAATATTATGTAATTTTTGACGTGTTATGATGTATTACATGCATATAAGCACTATTTGCATCATATGGGGATTGTGTGAGCGCGTAATATCGTTATTGATAATTGGTCGTGGCCGACTTTGCGCAACCTCCACCTCACGACTTTGATGCTTTCTTGCGAATTTCTAAAGAGCGATTAGACATAATAGAGTATGAATATCATTAACTTACCTGTGGCATGACGTCCATACAAAATTTCAATAATATCTGAGCATCCATTCGCTTTTTCCAAAATTCGTGCGCAGGAAACCATTTTGCACTGATCGAGATTACCCTGTTTTGGTTGGTTTGGGTTAGGTTAGGTTAGGTTAGGTTAGGTTAGTGGGGCACCTGCGCAGAAGTTGTTGCGCAGTGCAGTCGTATGACGTGCGCATGTATGGGCACCTTGAGCTCGTTATGTTTAATTGTAAATTATTAAACTCTCAAGAATTCGATTCCGTCGCTTTAAAAAGTATATTATATTCTGGGCTTCACTTTACATACCTAATTTAATTTTTTCATAAATATATTTTTTTTGGACACATACTTTCAGTAATTGCAAGTACACAAATCACTTATCACTTAAATATGATGTTGTTGAATATTTCATTGTGGAAGTATATATGTTGCCACACGTAGAATTTATTAAAATATTTATTTAATTTTATATTACACTACATGTAATTACTACAGTGACCCCAGCCATCGTTATAAAGAATAAATGTTCTCAAATTACATAGGTCCAGCTTCTGCAGATACGCGATATCTGTATATGATATACGTGTTACTAACTCGTAAGAACGTCTTTACTGAGCACACATGACATGCAAATGTACTTTCACTGAAGTCGTATGTCTCAATGTGGCGAACCGCACTTATTCTTGCATGTTATGTTGGATTGGTGTATCACATGTTTCTATTCTCACACGTCACCGTGAAGACATCCTTGCACTGAGATTCACTGTAAGTAGCACCCGTTAATACGTTTTTGAAGGGTGGTAATTAATCTTGTTAATGCTCCCGAAGAACTCTATTTCTAAAGCAAAAAATTACGTTGACACTGTACGACCGAAATCAAATAATTCCAACCGTAGTTTAATGGCGACTCTTCAATCGGGACCAGCCGACTGTTCCAATACAGAATCAGTAGTGACTGACTTCTGATTGGTCCTCGATGCCATTCGAAAGTATTGATTTCCTTCCATTGAGGTCATCACAGATGGCACGTCTTATCTTTGGTTCCGTAATTTTCCGATAGACTGCGTCTTTGTGTTTGTACGTCGTGTCCTCGAGTAAATGTGAGGCAATACTCTCGATATATTTTGTTGAGTTTGGACATAGGACACCAATATATCACCACAAGTTTGACGTGCGCCACAAATTCTGCGCCCACCAAGCATTGAAATTAATGTACCAGAGATTTATATTCAGTTTTTTTGTGAGGCGATTTTTATTAATAAATGACGTACTGTCATTCACGTATGTTCATTCCAATTTTTCGTTACATGTTGCTTATTTATAGTGAGTTAGATTGGGTCATCGTTACGCATGAATCTGCTACGTATTTGCGTCAACATCTACACTGCATCAGTTTTGCAAGAAATAATTCTCGTGGAAACATTATGTAATTTTTGACGTGTTATGATGTATTACACGCATATAAGCACTATTTGCATCATATGGGGATTGTGTGAGCGCGTAATATCTTTATTGATAAGTGGTCGTGGCCGACTTTTCGCATCCTCCACCTCACGACTTTGATGCTTTCTTGCGAATTTCTAAAGAGCGATAAGACATAATAGAGTATGAATATCATTAACTTACCTGTGGCATGACGTCCACACAAAATTTCAATAATATCTGAGCATCCACTCGCTTTTTCCAAAATTCGTGCGCAGGAAACGATTTTGCACTGATCGAGATTACCCTGTTTTGGTTGGTTTGGGTTAGGTTAGGTTAGGTTAGGTTAGGTTAGATTAGGTTAGGTTAGTGGGGCACCTGCGAAGAAGTTGTTGCGCAGTGCAGTGGTATGACGTGCGCATGTATGGGCACCTTGAGCTCGTTATGTTTAATTGTAAATTATTAAACTCTCAAGAATTCGATTCCGTCGCTTTAAAAAGTATATTATATTCTGAGCTTCACTTTACATACCTAATTTAATTTTTTCACAAGGATATTTTTTTTTGGATACTTACTTTCAGTAATTGCAAGTACACAAATCACTTATCACTTAAATATGTTGTTGTTGAATATTTCATTGTGGAAGTATATATGTTGTCACACGTAGAATTTATTAAAATATTTATTTAATTTTATATTACACTGTATGTAATTACTACAGTGACCCCAGTCATCGTTATAAAGAATAAATGTTCTCAAATTACATAGGTCCAGCTTCTGCAGATACGCGATATCTGTATATGATATACGTGTTACTAACTCGTAAAAACGTCTTTACTGAGCACACATGGCATGCAAATGTCCTTTCACTGAAGTCGTATGTCTCAATGTGGCGAACCGCACTTATTCTTGCATGTTATGTTAGATTGGTTTATAACTTGTTTCTATTCTCACACGTCACCGTGAAGACATCCTTACACTGAGATTCACTGTATGTAGCACCCGTTAATACGTGATTGAAGGGTGGTAATTAATCTTGTTAATGTTCCCGAAGAACTCTATTTCTAAAGCACAAAATTACGTTGACACTGAACGACCGAAATCAAATAATTCCAACCGTAGTTTAATGGCGACTCTTCAATCGGGACCAGCCGACTGTTCCAATACAGAATCAGTAGTGACTGACTTCTGATTGGTCCTCGATGCCATTCGAAAGTATTGATTTCCTTCCATTGAGGTCATCACAGATGGCAGGTCTTATCTTTGGTTCCGTAATTTTCCGATAGACTGCGTCTTTCTGTTTGTACGTCGTGTCCTCGAGTAAATGTGAGGCAATACTTTCGATATATTTTGTTGACATTGGACATAGGACACCAATATGTCACCACAAGTTTGACGTGCGCCACAAATTCTGCGCCCACCAAGCATTGCAATTAATGTACCAGAGATTTATATTCAGTTTTTTTGTGAGGCGATTTTTATTAATAAATGACGTACTATCATTCACGTATTTTTATTCCAATTTTTCGTTACATGATACTTATTTATAGTGAGTTAGATTGGGTCATCGTTACGCATGAATCTGCTACGTATTTGCGTCAACATCTACACTGCATCAGTTTTGCAAGAAATAATTCTCGTGGAAATATTATGTAATTTTTGACGTGTTATGATGTATTACATGCATATAAGCACTATTTGCATCATATGGGGATTGTGTGAGCGCGTAATATCGTTATTGATAATTGGTCGTGGCCGACTTTGCGCAACCTCCACCTCACGACTTTGATGCTTTCTTGCGAATTTCTAAAGAGCGATTAGACATAATAGAGTATGAATATCATTAACTTACCTGTGGCATGACGTCCATACAAAATTTCAATAATATCTGAGCATCCATTCGCTTTTTCCAAAATTCGTGCGCAGGAAACCATTTTGCACTGATCGAGATTACCCTGTTTTGGTTGGTTTGGGTTAGGTTAGGTTAGGTTAGGTTAGGTTAGTGGGGCACCTGCGCAGAAGTTGTTGCGCAGTGCAGTCGTATGACGTGCGCATGTATGGGCACCTTGAGCTCGTTATGTTTAATTGTAAATTATTAAACTCTCAAGAATTCGATTCCGTCGCTTTAAAAAGTATATTATATTCTGGGCTTCACTTTACATACCTAATTTAATTTTTTCATAAATATATCTTTTTGGACACATACTTTCAGTAATTGCAAGTACACAAATCACTTATCACTTAAATATGATGTTGTTGAATATTTCATTGTGGAAGTATATATGTTGCCACACGTAGAATTTATTAAAATATTTATTTAATTTTATATTACACTACATGTAATTACTACAGTGACCCCAGCCATCGTTATAAAGAATAAATGTTCTCAAATTACATAGGTCCAGCTTCTGCAGATACGCGATATCTGTATATGATATACGTGTTACTAACTCGTAAGAACGTCTTTACTGAGCACACATGACATGCAAATGTACTTTCACTGAAGTCGTATGTCTCAATGTGGCGAACCGCACTTATTCTTGCATGTTATGTTGGATTGGTGTATCACATGTTTCTATTCTCACACGTCACCGTGAAGACATCCTTGCACTGAGATTCACTGTAAGTAGCACCCGTTAATACGTTTTTGAAGGGTGGTAATTAATCTTGTTAATGCTCCCGAAGAACTCTATTTCTAAAGCAAAAAATTACGTTGACACTGTACGACCGAAATCAAATAATTCCAACCGTAGTTTAATGGCGACTCTTCAATCGGGACCAGCCGACTGTTCCAATACAGAATCAGTAGTGACTGACTTCTGATTGGTCCTCGATGCCATTCGAAAGTATTGATTTCCTTCCATTGAGGTCATCACAGATGGCACGTCTTATCTTTGGTTCCGTAATTTTCCGATAGACTGCGTCTTTGTGTTTGTACGTCGTGTCCTCGAGTAAATGTGAGGCAATACTCTCGATATATTTTGTTGAGTTTGGACATAGGACACCAATATATCACCACAAGTTTGACGTGCGCCACAAATTCTGCGCCCACCAAGCATTGAAATTAATGTACCAGAGATTTATATTCAGTTTTTTTGTGAGGCGATTTTTATTAATAAATGACGTACTGTCATTCACGTATGTTCATTCCAATTTTTCGTTACATGTTGCTTATTTATAGTGAGTTAGATTGGGTCATCGTTACGCATGAATCTGCTACGTATTTGCGTCAACATCTACACTGCATCAGTTTTGCAAGAAATAATTCTCGTGGAAACATTATGTAATTTTTGACGTGTTATGATGTATTACATGCATATAAGCACTATTTGCATCATATGGGGATTGTGTGGGCGCGTAATATCGTTATTGATAAGTGGTCGTGTCCGACTTTGCGCAACCTCCACCTCACGACTTTGATGCTTTCTTGCGAATTTCTAAAGAGCGATTAGACATAATAGAGTATGAATATCATTAACGTACCTGTGGCATGACGTCCATACAAAATTTCAATAATATCTGAGCATCCATTCGCTTTTTCCAAAATTCGTGCGCAGGAAACGATTTTGCACTGATCGAGATTACCCTGTTTTGGTTGGTTTGGGTTAGGTTAGGTTAGGTTAGGTTAGGTTAGGTTATTGGGTTACCTGCGCAGAAGTTGTTGCGCAGAGCAGTCGTATGACGTGCGCATGTATGGGCACCTTGAGGTCGTTATGTTTAATTGTAAATTATTAAACACTCAAGAATTCGATTCCGTCGCTTTAAAAAGTATATTATATTCTGGGCTTCACTTTCGTACCTAATTTAATTTTTTTACAAGGATATTTTATTGGACACATACTTTCAGTAATTGCAAGTACACAAATCACTTATCACTTAAATATGATGTTGTTGAATATTTCATTGTGGAAATATATATGTTGTCACACGTAGAATTTATTAAAATATTTATTTAATTTTATATTACACTACATGTAATTACTACAGTGACCCCAGTCATCGTTATAAAGAATAAATGTTCTCAAATTACATAGGTCCAGCTTCTGCAGATACGCGATATCTGTATATGATATACGTGTTACTAACTCGTAAAAACGTCTTTACTGAGCACACATGGCATGCAAATGTCCTTTCACTGAAGTCGTATGTCTCAATGTTTCGAACCGCACTTATTCTTGCATGTTATGTTAGATTGGTGTATCACTTGTTTCTATTCTCACACGTCACCGTGAAGACATCCTTGCACTGAGATTCACTGTAGGTAGCACCTGTTAATACGTGATTGAAGGGTGGTAATTAATCTTGTTAATGTTCCCGAAGAACTCTATTTCTAAAGCACAAAATTACGTTGACACTGAACGACCGAAATCAAATAATTCCAATCGTAGTTTAATGGCGACTCTTCAATCGTGACCAGCCGACTGTTCCAATACAGAATCAGTACTGACTGACTTCTGATTGGTCCTCGATGCCATTCGAAAGTATTGATTTCCTTCCATTGAGGTCATCACAGATGGCACGTCTTATCTTTGGTTCCGTAATTTTCCGATAGACTGCGTCTTTGTGTTTGTACGTCGTGTCCTTGAGTAAATGTGAGGCAATACTTTCGATATATTTTGTTGACATTGGACATAGGACACCAATGTGTTACCACAAGTTTGACGTGCGTCACAAATTCTGCGTCCACCAAGCATTGCAATTAATGTACCAGAGATTTATATTCATTTTTTTTGTGAGGCGATTTTTATTAATAGATTACGTACTATCACTCACGTATGTTTATTCCGATTTTTTGTTACATGATACTTATTTATAGTGAGTTAGAATGGGTCATCGTTACGCATGAATCTGCTACGTATTTGCGTCAACATCTACACTGCATCATTTTTGCAAGAAATAATTCTCGTGGAAATATTATGTAATTTTAGACGTGTTATGATGTATTACACGCATATAAGCACTATTTGTAACATATGGGGATTGTGTGAGCGCTTAATATCGTTATTGATAAGTGGTCGTTGCCGACTTTGCTCATTCTAAACCTCACGACTTTGATGCTTTCTTGCGAATTTCTAAAGAGCGATAAGACATAATAGAGTATGAATATCATTAACTTACCTGTGGCATGACGTCCATACAAAATTTCAATAATATCTGAGCATCCATTCGGTTTTTCCAAAATTCGTGCGCAGGAAACCATTTTGCACTGATCGAGATTACCCTGTTATGGTCGGTTTGGGTTAGGTTAGGTTAGGTTAGGTTATTGGGTTACATGCGCAGAAGTTGTTGCGCAGAGCAGTCGTATGACGTGCGCATGTATGTGGACCTTGAGGTCGTTATGTTTAATTGTAAATTATTAAACACTCAAGAATTCGATTCCGTCGCTTTAAAAAGTATATTATATTCTGGGCTTCACTTTCATACCTAATTTAATTTTTTTACAAGGATATTTTATTGGACACATACTTTCAGTAATTGCAAGTACACAAATCACTTATCACTTAAATATGATGTTGTTGAATATTTCATTGTGGAAATATATATGTTGTCACACGTAGAATTTATTAAAATATTTATTTAATTTTATATTACACTACATGTAATTACTACAGTGACCCCAGTCATCGTTATAAAGAATAAATGTTCTCAAATTACATAGGTCCAGCTTCTGCAGATACGCGATATCTGTATATGATATACGTGTTACTAACTCGTAAAAACGTCTTTACTGAGCACACATGGCATGCAAATGTCCTTTCACTGAAGTCGTATGTCTCAATGTGGCGAACCGCACTTATTCTTGCATGTTATGTTAGATTGGTGTATCACTTGTTTCTATTCTCACACGTCACCGTGAAGACATCCTTGCACTGAGATTCACTGTAGGTAGCACCCGTTAATACGTGATTGAAGGGTGGTAATTAATGTTGTTAATGTTCCCGAAGAACTCTATTTCTAAAGCACAAAATTACGTTGACACTGAACGACCGAAATCAAATAATTGCAACCGTAGTTTAATGGGACTATTCAATCGGGACCATCTTACGGTTCCAAGACAGAAAGAGTACTGACTGACTTCTGATTGGTCCTCGATGCCATTCGAAAGTATTAATTTCTTTCCATTGAGGTCATCACAGATGGCAATTCTTATCTTTGGTTCCGTGTTTTTCCGATAGACTGCGTCTTTGTGTTTGTACGTCGCGTCCTCGAGTAAATGTGAGGCAATACTTTCGATATATTTTGTTGACATTTGACATAGGACACCAATATGTTACCACAAGTTTGTCGTGCGCCACGAATTCTGCGCCCACCAAGCATTGCAATTAATGTACCACAGATTTATATTCTGTTTTTTTGAGGCGATTTATATTAATAAATGACATACTATCATTAACGTATGTTTATTCCGATTCTTTCGTTACATGATACTTATTTATAGTGAGTTAGATTGGATCATCGTTACGCATGAATCTGCTACGTATTTGCGTCAACATCTACACTGCATCAGTTTTGCAAGAAATAATTCTCGTGGAAATATTATGTAATTTTAGACGTGTTATGATGTATTACACGCACATATGCACTATTTGTATCATATGGGGATTGTGTGAGCGTGTAATATCATTATTGGTAAGTGATCGTGGCCGACTTTGCGCATCCTCCACCTTACGACTTTGATGCTTTCTTGCTAATTTCTAAAGAGCGATAAGACATAATAAGGTATGAATATCATTAACTTACCTGTGGCATGACGTGCATACAAAATTTCAATAATATCTGAGCATCCATTCGCTTTTTCCAAAATTCGTGCGCAGGAAACCATTTTGCACTGATCGAGATTACCCTGTTTTTGTTGGTTTGTGTTAAGTTAGGTTACGTTAGGCTAGGTTAGTGGGGCACCTGCGCAGACGTTGTTGCGCAGTGCAGTCGTATGACGTGCGCATGTGAGGGTACGTTGAGCACGGTATGGTTAATTGTAAATTATTAAACACTCAAGAATTCGACTCCGTTGCTTTAAAAAGTATATTATATTCTGGGCTTCACTTTCATACCTATTTTAATTTTTTCACAAGGATATTTTTTTTGTACACATACTTTCACTAATTGCAAGTACACCAATCACTTATCACTTAAATATGATGTTGTTGAATATTTAATTGTGGAAGTACATATGTTGTCACACGTATAATTTATTAAAATATTTATTTAATTTTATATTACACTACATGTAATTACTACAGTGACCCCACCCATCGTTATAAAGAATAAATGTTCTCAAATTACATAGGTCCAGCTTCTGCAGATACGCGATATCTGTATATGATATACGTGTTACTAACTCGTAAGAACGTCTTTACTGAGCACACATGGCATGCAAATGTCCTTTCACTGAAGTCGTATGTCTCAATGTGGCGAACCGCACATATTCTTGCATGTTATGTTAGATTTGTCTTTCACTTGTTTCTATTCTCACACGTCACCGAGAAGACATCCTTACACTGAGATTCACTGTAGGTAGCATCCGTTAATACGTGATTGACGGTGGTAATTAATCTTGTTAATGGTCCCGAAGAACTCTATTTTTAGAGCACAAAATTACGTTGATACTGACCGACCGAAATCAAGTAATTCTAAACCGTAGTTCAATGGGGACTATTCAATCGGGACCATCCGACTCTTCCAAGACTGAAAGAGTACTGACTGACTTCTGATTGGTCCTCGATGCCATTCGAAAGTATTGATTTCTTTCCGTTGAGGTCACACAGATGGCAAAGATAGTTATTAATGAAATCCTTATCCAAGGTCATCAGTAAGTAATTCATCATTTCATTACCATCTTCCTACAATCTAACATCTAACATCAAGAAACTACGCATGCCCTCAGTAAATCACAGAAAGCTTAATCACAAAGATGACCAAGGTATCACCAACACCAATACAAGTAATGGTTTTCCTACATTAGTGCACAGCGAAGAAATTTTGGTTCTTACGTGACGATCTATTGAAGGACTACGCTATCTTGCCATGTGATTTATAGTCACATTCTTTGTACATGCTGCAGACGCGACAGTCTACCCTAAACCCAAGGTTAAAATCCCGAGAAATGAGGCGTAGTAGTAGTAGTAGTAATTCTTATTATCGACTGAGCAGAGCTACCGAAGCTGAAATAGTTCCGCTCAACCAGAAGATGGTAGCACAGTCAAGAAAGGTTTCCCTTTTGCAGAACTTCTGGGGATCAGGTTTGTCATAGAGGTTATCAGTTACAGGTGATTTATGGTCTGTGATTTGTCGTGTGTAGCCCATCTTCTGTCTTGCTGTGGTAGGCGGTTGCATTTAATACATTAAAATAGTACGAATACTGAATAGGACTGTTGTTTCGTTTTGTTTGTTTTATACAATGGACGGAGAATTTAATAACGATTCAGAAAATATAATTCCTTCACCTGATTGGCTCTTTGTAGCAGAATTTATTTCCTACTCAGCTTGTTTTGATTGTTCTTTGCCCTCTGAATTGATAGCAGCTATGAACTGTTAGTAATCAAGAGGTGGAAATATTCCGAATCTACATATTTTAAGGAAGTTTTCTCTGAGATATTGTAAATGCGTCATATTGTGATTTATAAGTATTAAAAATATATTAAAAATTTGCCGTCAATCACAAATATAATATTGTTAAAAGATTAAAACATCATTTAACGTTCCCCATCGAGTACTCGATTACATAGGAACTTACACGACTAGTTTCGGCTATAATTTAGCCATCAACTGGTGTTATGTAGTTTAAACCTATCACTGAATTACTGATTTTTATTGTTTTTTATGATTTATAGTCTTCATTTTCTGATGATGTTCTTGTCCTTTATTGTTTCTTCGTTTGTTGCACTATCACAGGTCACTATTAGGTTTGTATTTCGTATTTCGTAGTAACGTCAATATTTTGTGTAGGACTGTGAAGTAAAGTTTTAATCCCATCAATGACAATTGAAAATAGAATATAGAAAACAAAATAAATGGTGAAAATAAATAAATTATGTGAACTTACCCAAGAAGTAATATCGTATTCGTATATAAGAGAACGGAGATGTTCTGGGCTGTATTGGATCGTGGCTGGTTACCGACTGCGGTGCTAGTGGGTGAAAGGTGGTTTGTTAGGGTTGAGGTCAAGGTACTGAAGTGCTTTAAAGATGGGGTTGTTAAGTTCAATACTATTATCATTAAGGCATAAGTTTTGTTTATAATTTTGATATATGTAATATTTTTCTATTGTGTCCCTGTGTCTTTTGTTTTTTTATTATTTTCAATATGTCCATTGTTTCATTGATTGTGTTATAGGCATGTCCTGTATTGAGAATGTGTTTAGAGTATGCAGAACTATCTTTATTGTGTTTTATGGCTGCTATGTGTTCTTTGTATCTGTGTGTGAAAGTGCGACCTGTTTGACCTATGTATATTAGAGGGCAATCTTTACATTTCAATTTATATATACCTGGTAGTTGATATTGGTTGTTTTCGTTTGTAATTGGTTTTTGTTTGAGGATGTTTTTTATTGTGTTTTTAGTTTTGTAGGCCATTTTTTTTAATATCTTATAATTTAGTTATGAATTTGGTTTCTTTACCTATGTATGTAAAAGTGGCCCATTTATTTTGTATGTTTTCGTTTTCGTTGGGTTTTGGGGTTGGGTTTTCTGTAAATTTTGAAGTCGAAATTGTTTGTTGTTTACAGAAAACCAACAAATACAAGCACAATAATACATGCCTCATCCTGCCACCCCATCGAACACAAACAAATGGCTATAAATTACCTACTAAACAGAAAAAAATATATACCCAATATCTATAAAAACAAACAAATAGAACTAAACATCATTCAACAAATTCTTAAAGAAAACGGATATAATAGCTATAAACTAAATAAAAAACCTAATAATACGACAAAACCCAACGAAAACGAAAACATACAAAATAAATGGGCCACTTTTACATACATAGGAAAAGAAACCAAATTCATAACTAAATTATAAGATATTAAAAAATGGCCTACAAAACTAAAAACACAATAAAAAACATCCTCAAACAAAAACCAATTACAAACGAAAACAACCAATATCAACTACCAGGTATATATAAATTGAAATGTAAAGATTGCCCTCTAATATACATAGGTCAAACAGGTCGCACTTTCACACACAGATACAAAGAACACATAGCAGCCATAAAACACAATAAAGATAGTTCTGCATACTCTAAACACATTCTCAATACAGGACACGCATATAATACAATCAATGAAACAATGGACATAATGAAAATAATAAAAAAACAAAAGACACAGGGACACAATAGAAAAATATTACATATATCAAAATTATAAACAAAACTTATGCCTTAATGATAATAGTATTGAACTTAACAACCCCATCTTTAAAGCACTTTAGTACCTTGACCTCAACCCTAACAAACCACCTTTCACCCACTAGCACCCCAGTCGGTAACCAGCCACCACGCAATACAGTCCAGTACATCTCCGTTCTCTTACATACGAGTGTGATATTGCTTCTTGGGTAAGTTCACATAATTTATTTTTACTATTTATTTTGTTTTCTATATTCTATAATCAATTGTCATTGATAAAATTGAAACTTTACTTCACAGTCCTACACAAAATATTGACGTTACTACGAAATACGAAATACAAACCTAATAGTGACCTGTGATAGTGCAACAAACGAAGAAACAATAAAGGACAAGAACATCATCAGAAAATGAAGACTATAAATCATAAAAAACAATAAAAATCAGTAATTCAATGATAGGTTTAAACTACATAACACCCGTTGATGGCTAAATTATAGCCGAAACTAGTCGTGTAAGTTCCTACGTAATCGAGTACTCGATGGGGAACGTTAAATGATGTTTTAATCTTTTAACAATATTATATTTGTGATTGACGGTGAAGTTTTCTCTATTCCAGGGAATTGCTTATAGAAATTGTGAGTCGTTAATCTGTCGTTTGTATGGTTTAGACCTCCTCCTCCTCACAATCTCGGTCAGCTTGCTTTGGGCAACAAGTGGTATATCATTTGAATTTTAGGCAGTTAAGTCATCATCAGCATGATAAGTCTTCCAATTTTCAGATTCGACTTTCTTATGGTGGTGTAGATGTTGGTCTTCTGTGATGTAATGCTGTCTGTTAACATGTAGGTAGATACCAGCATTTTGGAGGAACATCCAGCTTCTTTTTTCAGGAATTTCAGTCCTGAAATTGTTTATATCTTGCCATGTTATTTGTTGCTGCTAACTAACTAACTAACTAACTAGATGGCTTACCGAACCCGAAGGTTCATCACCGAGTTAACCAAAGCCCTCCACCGGACCCTGTCCTGGGCCAACAAAATCCAGTTTCCTTCAACTCCTATCTCCCATAGATCCCGCCTGAGATTATCCTTCCATCTACGTCTAGGTCTCCCCAGCGGTCTCTTCCCTTCAGGTTTCCCAAAAAGTACCCGGTGCACACCTCTTGTCCCATCCATGCGCGCTACATGTCCCGCCCATCTCACTCTTCTCGACTTAATCACCCTCACAATACTGGGAGAGCAGTACAGATTTTTAAGTTCGTCATTGTGCAGTTTTTATTTGTTGCTGCTAAGGAATATTAATTTAGTTGTAGGGTTCGAGGTTTTCACAGCGGTGAGTATGAAGATTTCTGTCTTCTGGGTTGTTGCGCTGTGTAGTCTGGTCGATGTTAACCAACGTTTCAGAGGTCATACTGCCTCCATCATCAGGGCGATGAGTATGAATATTTCTGTCTTCTGGGTTGTTGCGCTGTGTAGTCTGGTAGATGTTTACCAACGTTTCAGGGATCATACTGCCTCCATCATCAGAGTATGAAGATTTCTGTCTTCTGGGTTGTTGCGCTGTGTAGTCTGGTAGATGTCTACCAACGTTTCAGGGATCATACTGCCTCCATCATCAGAGTATGAAGATTTCTGTCTTCTGGGTTGTTGCGCTGTGTAGTCTGGTAGATGTTTACCAACGTTTCAGGGATCATACTGCCTCCATCATCAGAGCGATAAAGATTTCTGTCTTCTGGGTTGTTGCGCTGTGTAGTCTAGTCGATGTTAACCAGCGTTTCAGAGGTCATACTGCCTCCATCATCAGGGCGATGAGTATGAAGATTGCTGTCTTCTGGGTTGTTGCGCTGTGTAGTCTGGTAGATGTTAACCAACGTTTCTGAGGTCATACTGCCTCCGTCATCAGGGTGATGAATTGGAGGCAGTGTGACCTCTGAAACGTTGGTTAACATCGACCATACTACATAGCGCAACAACCCAGAAGACAGAAATCTTCATACTCTGATGACGGAGGCAGTATGACCTCTGAAACGTTGGTAAACATCGACCAGACTACACAGCGCAACAACCCAGAAGACAGAAATCTTCATACTCTGATGACGGAGGCAGTATGTTCTCTGAAACGTTGGTAAACATCGACCAGACTACACAGCGCAACAACCCAGAAGACAGAAATCTTCATACTCTGATGACGGAGGCAGTATGACCTCTGAAACTTTGGTTAACATCGACCAGACTACACAGCGCAACAACCCAAAAGACAGAAATCTTCATACTCTGATGACGGAGGCAGTATGACCTCTGAAACGTTGGTAAACATCTACCAGACTAAACAGCGCATCAACCCTGAAGATGGCCATCTTCATTAATTTAGTTCTTCCTTCAATGGCTAATAACCAAAAATACAGCTGAAACATCATAAATTGCAATAGAACTTGCGAAGTATATCTGAGTAATAAATACACTGCAGGTTTTTTATACTGGATCATGTTTAACATTTCTACACATTTGTTTAATTCCCACAGTGAGCTTATACTTGTGGCTTCACAATGATGAAGCAGGTAAGTAAAATGTTGTTAGGTCTGTAATCATTTTATCATTCACCAAAATGTCATTCAGTATATTATCTGATTCACTCTGCTAGTGGAACCTTTCTTCAGAATGTCCTTTTCTCTCAATGGCACTTGTGGAATGCTACCAGAGGATAGTCAGAACCACTCATTGGACTGTATATGTTATGTAACCAAATGGAAGTTTTGATATAATTTTAAAGAATTTGATTTGAAATATTTGAATTCATTTCATGTAGGTAAATATTATGCAAACGGATGAAATATTGTACGAATTGAAAATTAGTAATACAAAATTGATTCAGCGTGTGCTGGCTGCCTTTTTCAGTGTATATGTTTTCTTTATATTTGTATTGATCGTGGATTTTTGTAGTTATTAACAGGAATCTTGAATCCATGTTTCTTAGGCAGAAAAATAAATTAAAAATTTTATGTGGTATTGGATAAAAATGTAGTGAAGCATTATAATATGATTGGTGATTTTAGAGCTGCTGATGCTCTAGAACGTGAGAAACTACTTGCATCAGGATCCGTGTCGGACATCACACCTCAAGACTTGCTTCATCTTTGCTCGTACTTCCATGATTCTGTCCGTTAACTGGATTTGTTGTCTCAAGAATAACAGCTAGCAGTCAATTTCTGAAAGGCTCGCTAGTAGTCGCAAAGGAACAGGCTGATGCAGCACAGGGTGAGTGTGCTTTATTGGTTGATTTTTAGGTTCAAATGACTGTTTTATAGGTTGTTATGCCATGTAGACTGGAAGAAGCTTGTAGACACAAAATATGTTATTCCCAAAATTTTGTTATGTTGCATTATTTCCTTTAGGACCAAAAATTATTCCCTTACATATATACTGATTCATTCTTAACATATGTATTTACACAAAATAATTTTATGTGCAAATCCTTGGTTATGAAGCCACATAAATTTTGTATAATCATTTTAACCATATTTCACCATGTGGCACGACGACCATACACAATTTCAGCAATCTCCGACCATCAATGGTCTATTTCGAAAATTCGTGCGCACGTAGTCATGTTCAGCTGACACAGATTATCGCTCTAGAGTTGAGTTAGGTTAGGTTAATGAGGCATCTGCGCAGAAGGTGATGCGCAGTGACGTGTGCAAGGTGTCTAGGTTACAGCATCGTATGAGTTCTATTATCGATTGCGGTAAATTAAAAACTCGAATATTTCAATGTTCTCAAATTATAGAACAATCTTGTTGTTTGAGTTACTACCATAGCTTTACACTTCAAAGATTTTACATTGGTTACCTTATTGTTGACCTCGAAAGACTATTAGCTCACGTCACTTGTGTATGTTTTTACGCATTGGTAGTTGTTGAATTGCATTTGTAGTCTGCTTACGCTTAGGAATCATTAATACACATGTCAAAATTTTATTTTAAAATGTATCGAGATATTATAAAGATTCGGATTGTCAGAAATATATATGTATACATATGCACACACACGTCACATTTAGACACGTCCAACTTCAGTAAATCAGGTACATCTGGTATTTATTTGGCTGTCACCATAAGAAACTCTCGCCTCTTTTGTGCTCACGTGTAATGTCGAAAGTTAATTCCCGGAGTTTAATGACACATCTCGGCAATTCACACGTTCACGTACATCAGACCGTAAGTGTAATTTTGTACTTGGCTCCATCTTGCATACGACACTGGAAGGAGAACGTCCTCTCGTCTTCTCTGTACGAAGCACACAGTAGTTTAATATGCATCGCAGGATGTAAATGTTGCTAATTATCCCGATGAACGAATTTGTTTGAGTACTAACGTCCGAAAACTTGAACTTAAGAAGGTGAATATGTCTTAGCTAAATTCCAAGGCAAACATTGAATCACGGAGACTGTACCACTGCATCTCGACGAAAATCAATAACGACTGACTTTGACTTCCGGGGCTGACATCAATCTCACGTATTTGAAAGCCGATGTACAGTACTGTCCAATCGAATGGAACCACGTCATTTTCTGTTTAGTTTTCTCTTCGTTAAAGTTCGTAAATTTGTGAGCTCTGCTGTCGGCCAATCGCTACGTAGAAGGGTTATTGATTTACCTGACTGCAACAGCACGTCATCACCAGCCTAATTCGGAAAGTCTTTTTTCACATGCAGCCATCTGTACGCTACATTCAATGCGTACTAAGAGTTGCATAATTTTCGAAATGGTTTTTGATGTTTGCAATTCATATTGCATATTTATTTGTTGCTTTTCCTAATTTCCGTCACTTGAATGTGTTTGAATTAAATCTTAATCCCGTTATTTACGTATGGTGATTTCTGTGCGCGAATCCTTACATATTAATTGACAACGCGCTTACATAACCTTAGTCACTATCAGTTTCTTCGCCATAAAAATATTTCTACACTCATTTTGTGCATTTTTTAGTCTTATGACGTATCTGTGCAGGTATAGGCACCAGTTAAAAACCATAAAGAAACGTTTTTGAGCGTAATTCCATGTTGATAAAGTCGGATGTTGGTGATCGTGGCCGATTTCGCGTTTCGTCCACCTCGGGAATTTGATACCTTCGTGTGAATTTATTCCAAGTGTTGTGACACTAAAGAGTATGAAATTTTATTACTTACCTGTGGCACGACGTCCATACAAAATTTCAGCAATTTCCGACCATCCATGGTTTTTTCGAAAATTCGTGCACAGGTCGTCATGCTCAGCTCACGCAGATTACCGCTATAGGGTTGTGTTAGGTAAGGTTAGGTTAGGTTAGGTTAGCTTAGGTTAATGGGGCACCTGCGCAGAAGGTGATGCGCAGTGACGTGTGCAAGTTGTCTAGGCTACGGCATCGTATGAGTTCTGTTATCGATTGCGGGAAATTAAAAACTCGACTATTTCAATGTTCTTAAATTATAGAACAACCTTGTGTTGATAAAGTCAGATGTTGGTGATCGTGGCCGATTTCGCTTTTCTTCCACCTCGGGAATTTGATACCTTCGTGTGAATTTATAAAAAGCGATATGACATAATAGAGTATGAATATCATTAACTTACCTGTGGCATGACTTCCATACAAAATTTCAATAATTTCTGAGCATCCATTCGCTTTTTCCAAAATTCGTGCGCAGGAAACCATTTTGCACTGATCGAGATTGCCCTGTTTTGGTGGTTTGGGTTAGGTTAGGTTAGGTTAGGTTAGGTTAGTGGGTCACCTGCGCAGACGTTGCGCAGTGCAGTCGTATGACGTGCGCATGTGAGGGTACCTTGAGCTCGTTATGGTTAATTGTAAATTATTAAACACTCAAGAATTCGATTCCGTCGCTTTAAAAAGTATATTATATTCTGAGCTTCACTTTCATACCTAATTTAAAATTTTTACAAGGATATTTTATTGGAGACATACTTTCAGTAATTGCAAGTACACCAATCACTTATCACTTAAGTATGATGTTATTGAATATTTCATTGTGGAAGTATATCAGTTGTCACACGAAGAAGTATTTATTAAAATATCTATTTATTTTTTTATTAAACTACATGTAATTACTAGTGACCCCAATCATCGTTATAAAGAATAAATGTTCTCAAATTACATAGGTCCAGCTTCTGCAGATACGCGATATCTGTATATGATTTTCGTGTTACTAACTCGTACAAATGTCTTTACTGAGCACACTTGGCATGCAAATGTCCTTTCACTGAAGTCGTATGTCTCAATGTGGCGAACATCACATATTCTTGCATGTTATGTTGGATTGGTGTTCACTTGTTTCTATTCTCACACGTCACCGAGAAGACATCCTTACACTGAGATTCACTGTAGGTAGCACCCGTTAATACGTGATTGAACGGTGGTAATTAATCATGTTAATGGTCCCGAAGAACTCTGTTTCTAGAGCAGAAAATTACGTTGACACTGAACGACCGAAATCAAATAATCCCAACCGTAGTTTAATGGTGACTATTCAATCGGGACCAGCCGACTGTTCCAAGACAGAATCAGTACTGACTGACTTCTGATTGGTCCTCGATGCCATTCGAAAGTATTGATTTCCTTCCATTGAGGTCATCACAGATGGCACGTCTTATCTTTGGTTCCGTAATTTTCCGATAGACTGCGTCTTTGTGTTTGTACGTCGTGTCCTCGAGTAAATGTGAGGCAATACTTTCGATATATTTTGTTGACATTGGACATAGGACACCAATATGTCACCACAAGTTTGACGTGCGCCACAAATTCTGCGCCCACCAAGCATTGCAATTAATGTACCAGAGATTTATATTCAGTTTTTTTGTGAGGCGATTTTTATTAATAAATGACGTACTATCATTCACGTATGTTTATTCCAATTTTTTGTTACATGATACTTATTTATAGTGAGTTACATTGGGTCATCGTTACGCATGAATCTGCTACGTATTTGCGTCAACATCTACACTGCATCAGTTTTGCAAGAAATAATTCTCGTGGAAATATTATGTAATTTTAGACGTGTTATGATGTATTACACGCATATAAGCACTATTTGCATCATATGGGGATTGTGTGAGCGCGTAATATCGTTATTGATAAGTGGTCGTGGTCGACATTGCGCATCCTCCACCTCACGACTTTGATGCTTTCTTGCGAATTTCTAAAGAGCGATAAGACATAATAGAGTATGAATATCATTAACTTACCTGTGGCATGACGTCCACACAAAATTTCAATAATATCTGAGCATCCATTCGCTTTTTCCAAAATTCGTGCGCAGGAAACCATTTTGCACTGATCGAGATTACCCTGTTTTGGTTGGTTTGGTTTAGGATAAGTTAGGTTAGGTTAGGTTAGTGGGGCACCTGCGCAGAAGTTGTTGCGCAGTGCAGTGGTATGACGTGCGCATGTATGGGCACCTTGAGCTCGTTATGTTTAATTGTAAATTATTAAACTCTCAAGAATTCGATTCCGTCGCTTTAAAAAGTATATTATATTCTGGGCTTCACTTTACATACCTAATTTAATTTTTTCATAAATATATTTTTTTTGGACACATACTTTCAGTAATTGCAAGTACACAAATCACTTATCACTTAAATATGATGTTGAATATTTCATTGTGGAAGTATATATGTTGCCACACGTAGAATTTATTAAAATATTTATTTAATTTTATATTACACTACATGTAATTACTACAGTGACCCCAGTCATCGTTATAAAGAATAAATGTTCTCAAATTACATAGGTCCAGCTTCTGCAGATACGCGATATCTGTATATGATATACGTGTTACTAACTCGTAAAAACGTCTTTACTGAGCACACATGGCATGCAAATGTCCTTTCACTGAAGTCGTATGTCTCAATGTGGCGAACCGCACTTATTCTTGCATGTTATGTTAGATTGGTTTATAACTTGTTTCTATTCTCACACGTCACCGTGAAGTCATCCTTACACTGAGATTCACTGTAGGTAGCACCCGTTAATACGTGATTGAAGGGTGGTAATTAATCTTTTTAATGTTCCCGAAGATCTCTATTTCTAAAGCACAAAATTACGTTGACACTGAACGACCGAAATCAAATAATTCCAACCGTAGTTTAATGGCGACTCTTCAATCGGGACCAGCCGACTGTTCCAATACAGAATCAGTAGTGACTGACTTCTGATTGGTCCTCGATGTCATTCGAAAGTATTGATTTCCTTCCATTGAGGTCATCACAGATGGCACGTCTTATCTTTGGTTCCGTAATTTTCCGATAGACTGCGTTTTTGTGTTTGTACGTCGTGTCTTCGAGTAAATGTGAGACAATACTTTTGATATATTTTGTTGACATTGGACATAGGACACCAATATGTCACCACAAGTTTGACGTGCGCCACAAATTCTGCGCCCACCAAGCATTGCAATTAATGTACCAGAGATTTATATTCAGTTTTTTTGTGAGGCGATTTTTATTAATAAATGACGTACTATCATTCACGTATTTTTATTCCAATTTTTCGTTACATGATACTTATTTATAGTGAGTTAGATTGGGTCATCGTTACGCATGAATATGCTACGTATTTGCGTCAACATCTACACTGCATCAGTTTTGCAAGAAAAAATTCTCGTGGAAATACTATGTAATTTTAGACGTGTTATGATGTATAACACGCATATGAACACTATTTGTATCATATGGGGATTGTGTGAGCGCGTAATATCGTTATTGATAAGTGGTCGTGGCCGACTTTGCGCAACCTCCACCTCGCGACTTTGATGCTTTCTTGCGAATTTCTAAAGAGCGATTAAACATAATAGAGTATGAATATCATTAACGTACCTGTGGCATGACGTCCATACAAAATTTCAATAATATCTGAGCATCCATTCGCTTTTTCCAAAATTCGTGCGCAGGAAACCATTTTGCACTGATCGAGATTACCCTGTTTTGGTTGGTTTGGGTTAGGTTAGGTTAGGTTAGGTTAGGTTAGTGGGGCACCTGCGCAGAAGTTGTTGCGCAGTGCAGTCGTATGACGTGCGCATGTATGGGCACCTTGAGCTCGTTATGTTTAATTGTAAATTATTAAACTCTCAAGAATTCGATTCCGTCGCTTTAAAAAGTATATTATTTTCTGGGCTTCACTTTACATACCTAATTTAATTTTTTCATAAATATATTTTTTTGGACACATACTTTCAGTAATTGCAAGTACACAAATCACTTATCACTTAAATATGATGTTGTTGAATATTTCTTTGTGGAAGTATATATGTTGCCACACCTAGAATTTATTAAAATATTTATTTAATTTTATATTAGACTACATGTAATTACTACAGTGACCCCAGTCATCGTTATAAAGAATAAATGTTCTCAAATTACATAGGTCCAGCTTCTGCAGATACGCGATATCTGTATATGATATACGTGTTACTAACTCGTAAGAACGTCTTTACTGAGCACACATGGCATGCAAATGTCCTTTCACTGAAGTCGTATGTCTCAATGTGGCGAACCGCACTTATTCTTGCATGTTATGTTGGATTGGTGTATCACATGTTTCAATTCTCACACGTCACCGTGAAGACATCCTTGCACTGAGATTCACGTTAAGTAGCACCCGTTAATACGTAATTGAAGGGTGGTAATTAATCTTGTTAATGTTCCCGAAGAACTCTATTTCTAAAGCACAAAATTACGTTGAAACTGAACGACCGAAATCAAATAATTCCAACCGTAGTTTAATGGCGACTCTTCAATCGGGACCAGCCGACTGTTCCAATACAGAATCAGTAGTGACTGACTTCTGATTGGTCCTCGATGCCATTCGAAAGTATTGATTTCCTTCCATTGAGGTCATCACAGATGGCACGTCTTATCTTTGGTTCCGTAATTTTCCGATATACTGCGTCTTTGTGTTTGTACGTCGTGTCATCGAGTAAATGTGAGACAATACTTTCGATATATTTTGTTGACATTGGACATAGGACACCAATATGTCACCACAAGTTTGACGTGCGCCACAAATTCTGCGCCCACCAAGCATTGCAATTAATGTACCAGAGATTTATATTCAGTTTTTTTGTGAGGCGATTTTTATTAATAAATGTCGTACTATCATTCACGTATGTTTATTCCAATTTTTCGTTACATGATACTTATTTATAGTGAGTTACATTGGGTCATCGTTACGCATGAATCTGCTAGGTATTTGCGTCAACATCTACACTGCATCAGTTTTGCAAGAAATAATTCTTGTGGAAATATTATGTAATTTTAGACGTGTTATGATGTATTACACGCATATAAGCACTATTTGCATCGTATGGGGATTGTGTGAGCGCGTAATATCGTTATTGATAAGTGGTCGTGGCCGACTTTGCGCATCCTCCACCTCACGACTTTGATGCTTTCTTGCGAATTTCTAAAGAGCGATAAGACATAATAGAGTATGAATATCATTAACGTACCTGTGGCATGACGTCCACACAAAATTTCAATAATATCTGAGCATCCAATCGCTTTTTCCAAAATTCGTGCGCAGGAAACGATTTTGCACTGATCGAGATTACCCTGTTTTGGTTGGTTTGGGTTAGGTTAGGTTAGGTTAGGTTAGGTTAGTGGGGCACCTGCGCAGAAGTTGTTGCGCAGTGCAGTCGTATGATGTGCGCATGTATGGGCACCTTGAGCTCATTATGTTTAATTGTAATTTATTAATCTCTCAAGAATTCGATTCCGTCGCTTTAAAAAGTATATTATATTCTGGGCTTCACTTTACATACCTAATTTAATTTTTTCACAAGGATATTTTTTTTTGGATACATACTTTCAGTAATTGCAAGTACACAAATCACTTATCACTTAATATGATGTTGTTGAATATTTCATTGTGGAAGTATATATGTTGTCACACGTAGAATTTATTAAAATATTTATTTAATTTTATATTACACTACATGTAATTACTACAGTGACCCCAGTCATCGTTATAAAGAATAAATGTTCTCAAATTACATAGGTCCAGCTTCTGCAGATACGCGATATCTGTATATGATATACGTGTTACTAACTCGTAAAAACGTCTTTACTGAGCACACATGGCATGCAAATGTCCTTTCACTGAAGTCGTATGTCTCAATGTGGCGAACCGCACTTATTCTTGCATGTTATGTTGGATTGGTGTATCACATGTTTCTATTCTCACACGTAACCGTGAAGACATCATTGCACTGAGATTCACTGTAAGTAGCACCCGTTAATACGTTTTTGAAGGGTGGTAATTAATCTTGTTAATGCTCCCGAAGAACTCTATTTCTAAAGCAAAAAATTACGTTGACACTGAACGACCGAAATCAAATAATTCCAACCGTAGTTTAATGGCGACTCTTCAATCGGGACCAGCCGACTGTTCCAATACAGAATCAGTAGTGACTGACTTCTGATTGGTCCTCGATGCCATTCGAAAGTATTGATTTCCTTCCATTGAGGTCATCACAGATGGCACGTCTTATCTTTGGTTCCGTAATTTTCCGATAGACTGCGTCTTTGTGTTTGTACGTCGTGTCCTCGAGTAAATGTGAGGCAATACTTTCGATATATTTTGTTGACATTGGACATAGGACACCAATATGTCACCACGAGTTTGACGTGCGCCACAAATTCTGCGCCCACCAAGCATTGCAATTAATGTACCAGAGATTTATATTCAGTTTTTTTGTGAGGCGATTTTTATTAATAAATGACGTACTATCATTCACGTATGTTTATTCCAATTTTTCGTTACAGGATACTTATTTATAGTGAGTTAGATTGGATCATCGTTACGCATGAATCTGCTACGTATTTGCGTCAACATCTACACTGCATCAGTTTTGCAAGGAATAATTCTCGTGGAAATATTATGTAATTTTAGACGTGTTATGATGTATTACACGCATATAAGCACTATTTGCATCATATGGGGATTGTGTGAGCGCGTAATATCATTATTGATAAGTGGTCGTGGCCGACTTTGCGCATCCTCCAACTCACGAATTTGATGCTTTCTTGCGAATTTCTACAGAGCGATAAGACATAATAGAGTATGAATATCATTAACTTACCTGTGGCATGACGTCCACACAAAATTTCAATAATATCTGAGCATCCATTCGCTTTTTCCAAAATTCGTGCGCAGGAAACCATTTTGCACTGATCGAGATTACCCTGTTTTGGTTGGTTTGGGTTAGGTTAGGTTAGGTTAGGTTAGGTTAGTGGGGCACCTGCGCAGAAGTTGTTGCGCAGTGCAGTCGTATGACGTGCGCATGTATGGGCACCTTGAGCTCGTTATGTTGAATTGTAAATTATTAAACTCTCAAGAATTCGATTCCGTCGCTTTAAAAAGTATATTATATTCTGGGCTTCACTTTACATACCTAATTTAATTTTTTCACAAGGATATTTTTTTTTGGATACATACTTTCAGTAATTGCAAGTACACAAATCACTTATCACTTAAATATGATGTTGTGGAATATTTCATTGTGGAAGTATATATGTTGCCACACGTAGAATTTATTAAAATATTTATTTAATTTTATATTACACTACATGTAATTACTACAGTGACCCCAGTCTTCGTTATAAAGAATAAATGTTCTCAAATTACATAGGTCCAGCTTCTGGAGATACGCGATATCTGTATATGATATACGTGTTACTAACTCGTAAAAACGTCTTTACTGAGCACACATGGCATGCAAATGTCCTTTCACTGAAGTCGTGTGTCTCAATGTGGGGAACCGCACATATTCTGGCATGTTATGTTAGATTGGTTTATAACTTGTTTCTATTCTCACACGTCACAGTGAAGACATCCTTACACTGAGATTCACTGTAGGTAGCACCCGTTAATACGTGATTGAAGGGTGGTAATTAATCTTGTTAATGTTCCCAAAGAACTCTATTTCTAAAGCAAAAAATTACGTTGACACTGAACGACCGAAATCAAATAATTCCAACCGTAGTTTAATGGCGACTCTTCAATCGGGACCAGCCGACTGTTCCAATACAGAATCAGTAGTGACTGACTTCTGATTGGTCCTCGATGCCATTCGAAAGTATTGATTTCTTTCCATAGAGGTCATCACAGATGGCACGTCTTATCTTTGGTTCCGTAATTTTCCGATAGACTACGTCTTTGTGTTTGTACGTCGTGTCCTCGAGTAAATGTGAGGCAATACTCTCGATATATTTTGTTGAGATTGGATATAGGACACCAATATATCACCACAAGTTTGACGTGCGCCACAAATTCTGCGCCCACCAAGCATTGCAATTAATGTACCAGAGATTTATATTCATTTTTTTTGTGAGGCGATTTTTATTAATAAATGACGTACTATCATTCACGTATGTTTATTCCAATTTTTCGTTACATGATGCTTATTTATAGTGAGTTAGATTGGGTCATCGTTACGCATGAATCTGCTACGTATTTGCGTCAACATCTACACTGCATCAGTTTTGCAAGAAATAATTCTCGTGGAAACATTATGTAATTTTTGACGTGTTATGATGTATTACATGCATATAAGCACTATTTGCATCATATGGGGATTGTGTTAGCGCGTAATATCGTTATTGATAAGTGGTCGTGGCCGACTTTGCGCATCCTCCACCTCACGACTTTGATGCTTTCTTGCGAATTTCTAAAGAACGATAAGACATAGTAGATTATGAATATCATTAACTTACATGTGGCATGACGTCCACATAAAATTTCAATAATATCTGAGCATCCACTCGCTTTTTCCAAAATTCGTGCGCAGGAAACGATTTTGCACTGATCGAGATTACCCTGTTTTGGTTGGTTTGGGTTAGGTTAGGTTAGGTTAGGTTAGGTTAGGTTAGGTTAGTGGGGCACCTGCGCAGAAGTTGTTGCGCAGTGCAGTCGTATGACGTGCGCATGTATGGGCACCTTGAGCTCATTATGTTTAATTGTAAATTATTAAACTCTCAAGAATTCGATTCCGTCGCTTTAAAAAGTATATTATATTCTGGGCTTCACTTTACATACCTAATTTAATTTTATCACAAGGATATTTTTTTTTGGATACATACTTTCAGTAATTGCAAGTACACAAATCACTTATCACTTAAATATGATGTTGTTGAATATTTCATTGTGGAAGTATATATGTTGTCATACGTAGAATTTATTAAAATATTTATTTAATTTATATTACACTACATGTAATTACTACAGTGACCCCAGTCATCGTTATAAAGAATAAATGTTCTCAAATTACATAGGTCCAGCTTCTGCAGATACGCGATATCTGTATATGATATACGTGTTACTAACTCGTAAGAACGTCTTTACTGAGCACACATGGCATGCAAATGTCCTTTCACTGAAGTCGTATGTCTCAATGTGGGGAACCGCACTTATTCTTGCATGTTATGTTGGATTGGTGTATCACATGTTTCTATTCTCACACGTCACCGTGAAGACATCCTTGCACTGAGATTCACTGTAAGTAGCACCCGTTAATACGTTTTTGAAGGGTGGTAATTAATCTTGTTAATGCTCCCGAAGAACTCTATTTCTAAAGCAAAAAATTACGTTGACACTGAACGACCGAAATCAAATAATTCCAACCGTAGTTTAATGGCGACTCTTCAATCGGGACCAGCCGACTGTTCCAATACAGAATCAGTAGTGACTGACTTCTGATTGGTCCTCGATGCCATTCGAAAGTATTGATTTCCTTCCATTGAGGTCATCACAGATGGCACGTCTTATCTTTGGTTCCGTAATTTTCCGATAGACTGCGTCTTTGTGTTTGTACGTCGTGTCATCGAGTAAATGTGAGGCAATACTCTCGATATATTTTGTTGAGATTGGACATAGGACACCAATATATCACCACAAGTTTGACGTGCGCCACAAATTCTGCGCCCACCAAGCATTGCAATTAATGTACCAGAGATTTATATTCAGTTTTTTTGTGAGGCGATTTTTATTAATAAATGACGTGCTATCATTCACGTATGTTTATTCCAATTTTTCGTTACATGATGCTTATTTATAGCGAGTTAGATTGGATCATCGTTACGCATGAATCTGCTACGTATTTGCGTCAACATCTACACTGCATCAGTTTTGCAAGAAATAATTCTCGTGGAAACATTATGTAACTTTTGACGTGTTATGATGTATTACATGCATATAAGCACTATTTGCATCATATGGGGATTGTGTTAGCGCGTAATATCGTTATTGATAAGTGGTCGTGGCCGACTTTGCGCATCCTCCACCTCACGACTTTGATGCTTTCTTGCGAATTTCTAAAGAACGATAAGACATAATAGAGTATGAATATCATTAACTTACCTGTGGCATGACGTCCACACAAAATTTCAATAATATCTGAGCCTCCACTCGCTTTTTCCAAAATTCGTGCGCAGGAAACGATTTTGCACTGATCGAGATTACCCTGTTTTGGTTGGTTTGGGTTAGGTTAGGTTAGGTTAGGTTAGGTTAGTGGGGCACCTGCGCAGAAGTTGTTGCGCAGTGCAGTCGTATGACGTGCGCATGTATGGGCACCTTGAGCTCATTATGTTTAATTGTAAATTATTAAACTCTCAAGAATTCGATTCCGTCGCTTTAAAAAGTATATTATATTCTGGGCTTCACTTTACATACCTAATTTAATTTTTTCACAAGGATATTTTTTTTTGGATACATCCTTTCAGTAATTGCAAGTACACAAATCACTTATCACTTAAATATGATGTTGTTGAATATTTCATTGTGGAAGTATATATGTTTTCATACGTAGAATTTATTAAAATATTTATTTAATTTATATTACACTACATGTAATTACTACAGTGACCCCAGTCATCGTTATAAAGAATAAATGTTCTCAAATTACATAGGTCCAGCTTCTGCAGATACGCGATATCTGTATATGATATACGTGTGACTAACTCGTAAAAACGTCTTTACTGAGCAGACATGGCATGGAAATGTCCTTTCACTGAAGTCGTATGTCTCAATGTGGCGAACCGCACTTATTCTTGCATGTTATGTTAGATTGGTTTATAACTTGTTTCTATTCTCACACGTCACCGTGAAGACATCCTTACACTGAGATTCACTGTAGGTAGCACCCGTTAATACGTGATTGAAGGGTGGTAATTAATCTTTTTAATGTTCCCGAAGAACTCTATTTCTAAAGCACAAAATTACGTTGACACTGAACGACCGAAATCAAATAATTCCAACCGTAGTTTAATGGCGACTCTTCAATCGGGACCAGCCGACTGTTCCAATACAGAATCAGTAGTGACTGACTTCTGATTGGTCCTCGATGCCATTCGAAAGTATTGATTTCCTTCCATTGAGGTCATCACAGATGGCACGTCTTATCTTTGGTTCCGTAATTTTCCGATAGACTGCGTCTTTGTGTTTGTACGTCGTGTCCTCGAGTAAATGTGAGGCAATACTTTCGATATATTTTGTTGACATTGGACATAGGACACCAATAT
Organism: Zootermopsis nevadensis; assembly: GCF_977971745.1. Lineage (NCBI taxonomy): Eukaryota > Metazoa > Arthropoda > Insecta > Blattodea > Termopsidae > Zootermopsis > Zootermopsis nevadensis. The sequence goes on along the minus strand of NW_028259153.1, from coordinate 2,441,243 downwards.
ATCACCACAAGTTTGACGTGCGCCACAAATTCTGCGCCCACCAAGCATTGCAATTAATGTACCAGAGATTTATATTCAGTTTTTTTGTGAGGCGATTTTTATTAATAAATGACGTACTATCATTCACGTATGTTTATTCCAATTTTTCGTTACATGATACTTATTTATAGTGAGTTAGATTGGGTCATCGTTACGCATGAATCTGCTACGTATTTGCGTCAACATCTACACTGCATCAGTTTTGCAAGAAATAATTCTCGTGGAAACATTATGTAATTTTTGACGTGTTATGATGTATTACATGCATATAAGCACCATTTGCATCATATGGGGATTGTGTTAGCGCGTAATATCGTTATTGATAAGTGGTCGTGGCCGACTTTGCGCATCCTCCACCTCACGACTTTGATGCTTTCTTGCGAATTTCTAAAGAGCGATTAGACATAATAGAGTATGAATATCATTAACTTACCTGTGGCATGACGTCCATACAAAATTTCAATAATATCTGAGCATCCATTCGCTTTTTCCAAAATTCGTGCGCAGGAAACCATTTTGCACTGATCGAGATTACCCTGTTTTGGTTGGTTTGGGTTAGGTTAGGTTAGGTTAGTGGGGCACCTGCGCAGAAGTTGTTGCGCAGTGCAGTCGTATGACGTGCGCATGTATGGGCACCTTGAGCTCATTATGTTTAATTGTAAATTATTAAACTCTCAAGAATTCGATTCCGTCGCTTTAAAAAGTATATTATATTCAGGGCTTCACTTTACATACCTAATTTAATTTTTTCACAAGGATATTTTTTTTTTGGATACATACTTTCAGTAATTGCAAGTACACAAATCACTTATCACTTAAATATGATGTTGTTGAATATTTCATTGTGGAAGTATATATGTTGCCACACGTAGAATTTATTAAAATATTTATTTAATTTTATATTACACTACATGTAATTACTACAGTGACCCCAGCCATCGTTATAAAGAATAAGGGTTCTCAAATTACATAGGTCCAGCTTCTGCAGATACGCGATATCTGTATATGATATACGTGTTATTAACTCGTAAGAACGTCTTTACTGAGCACACATGGCATGCAAATGTCCTTTCACTGAAGTCGTATGTCTCAATGTGGCGAACCGCACTTATTCTTGCATGTTATGTTGGATTGGTGTATCACATGTTTCTATTCTCACACGTCACCGTGAAGGCATCCTTGCACTGAGATTCACTATAAGTAGCACCCGTTAATACGTTTTTGAAGGGTGGTAATTAATCTTGTTAATGCTCCCGAAGAACTCTATTTCTAAAGCAAAAAATTACGTTGACACTGAACGACCGAAATCAAATAATTCCAACCGTAGTTTAATGGCGACTCTTCAATCGGGACCAGCCGACTGTTCCAATACAGAATCAGTAGTGACTGACTTCTGATTGGTCCTCGATGCCGTTCGAAAGTATTGATTTCCTTCCATTGAGGTCATCACAGATGGCACGTCTTATCTTTGGTTCCGTAATTTTCCGATAGACTGCGTCTTTGTGTTTGTACTTCGTGTCCTCGAGTAAATGTGAGGCAATACTCTCGATATATTTTGTTGACATTGGACATAGGACACCAATATATCACCACAAGTTTGACGTGCGCCACAAATTCTGCGCCCACCAAGCATTGCAATTAATGTACCAGAGATTTATATTCAGTTTTTTTGTGAGGCGATTTTTATTAATAAATGACGTACTATCATTCACGTATGTTTATTCCGATTCTTTTGTTACATGATACTTATTTATAGTGAGTTAGATTGGGTCAACGTTACGCATGAATCTGCTACGTATTTGCGTCAACATCTACACTGCATCAGTTTTGCAAGAAATAATTCTCGTGAAAATATTATGTACTTTGACGTGTTATGATGTATTACATGCATATAAGCACTATTTGCATCATATGGGGATTGTGTGAGCGCGTAATATCGTTATTGATAAGTGGTCGTGGCCGACTTTGCGCAACCTCCACCTCACGACTTTGATGCTTTCTTGCGAATTTCTAAAGAGCGATTAGACATAATAGAGTATGAATATCATTAACTTACCTGTGGCATGACGTCCATACAAAATTTCAATAATATCTGAGCATCCATTCGCTTTTTCCAAAATTCGTGCGCAGGAAACCATTTTGCACTGATCGAGATTACCCTGTTTTGGTTGGTTTGGGTTAGGTTAGGTTAGGTTAGGTTAGGTTAGGTTAGTGGGGCACCTGCGCAGAAGTTGTTGCGCAGTGCAGTCGTATGACGTGCGCATGTATGGGCACCTTGAGCTCATTATGTTTAATTGTAAATTATTAAACTCTCAAGAATTCGATTCCGTCGCTTTAAAAAGTATATTATATTCTGGGCTTCACTTTACATACCTAATTTAATTTTTTCACAAGGATATTTTTTTTTGGATACATACTTTCAGTAATTGCAAGTACACAAATCACTTATCACTTAAATATGATGTTGTTGAATATTTCATTGTGGAAGTATATATGTTTTCATACGTAGAATTTATTAAAATATTTATTTAATTTATATTACACTACATGTAATTACTACAGTGACCCCAGCCATCGTTATAAAGAATAAGGGTTCTCATATTACATAGGTCCAGCTTCTGCAGATACGCGATATCTGTATATGATATACGTGTTACTAACTCGTAAGAACGTCTTTACTGAGCACACATGGCATGCAAATGTCCTTTCACTGAAGTCGTATGTCTCAATGTGGCGAACCGCACTTATTCTTGCATGTTATGTTGGATTGGTGTATCACATGTTTCTATTCTCACACGTCACCGTGAAGGCATCCTTGCACTGAGATTCACTGTAAGTAGCACCCGTTAATACGTTTTTGAAGGGTGGTAATTAATCTTGTTAATGCTCCCGAAGAACTCTATTTGTAAAGCAAAAAATTACGTTGACACTGAACGACCGAAATCAAATAATTCCAACCGTAGTAAAATGGCGACTCTTCAATCGGGACCAGCCGACTGTTCCAATACAGAATCAGTAGTGACTGACTTCTGATTGGTCCTCGATGCCATTCGAAATTATTGATAACCTTCCATTGAGGTCATCACTGATGGCACGTCTTATCTTTGGTTCCGTAATTTTCCGATAGACTGCGTCTTTGTGTTTGTACGTCGTGTCCTCGAGTAAATGTGAGGCAATACTCTCGATATATTTTGTTGAGATTGGATATAGGACACCAATATATCACCACAAGTTTGACGTGCGCCACAAATTCTGCGCCCACCAAGCATTGCAATTAATGTACCAGAGATTTATATTCAGTTTTTTTGTGAGGCGATTTTTATTAATAAATGACGTACTATCATTCACGTATGTTTATTCCAATTTTTCGTTACATGATGCTTATTTGTAGTGAGTTAGATTGGGTCATCGTTACGCATGAATCTGCTACGTATTTGCGTCAACATCTACACTGCATCAGTTTTGCAAGAAATAATTCTCGTGGAAACATTATGTAATTTTTGACGTGTTATGATGTATTACATGCATATAAGCACTATTTGCATCATATGGGGATTGTGTTAGCGCGTAATATCGTTATTGATAAGTGGTCGTGGCCGACTTTGCGCATCCTCCACCTCACGACTTTGATGCTTTCTTGCGAATTTCTAAAGAAGTATAAGACATAATAGAGTATGAATATCATTAACTTACCTGTGGCATGACGTCCACACAAAATTTCAATAATATCTGAGCATCCACTCGCTTTTTCCAAAATTCGTGCGCAGGAAACGATTTTGCACTGATCGAGATTACCCTGTTTTGGTTGGTTTGGGTTAGGTTAGGTTAGGTTAGGTTAGGTTAGGTTAGTGGGGCACCTGCGCAGAAGTTGTTGCGCAGTGCAATCGTATGACGTGCGCATGTATGGGCACCTTGAGCTCATTATGTTTAATTGTAAATTATTAAACTCTCAAGAATTCGATTCCGTCGCTTTAAAAAGTATATTATATTCTGGGCTTCACTTTACATACCTAATTTAATTTTATCACAAGGATATTTTTTTTTGGATACATACTTTCAGTAATTGCAAGTACACAAATCACTTATCACTTAAATATGATGTTGTTGAATATTTCATTGTGGAAGTATATATGTTGTCATACGTAGAATTTATTAAAATATTTATTTAATTTATATTACACTACATGTAATTACTACAGTGACCCCAGTCATCGTTATAAAGAATAAATGTTCTCAAATTACATAGGTCCAGCTTCTGCAGATACGCGATATCTGTATATGATATACGTGTGACTAACTCGTAAAAACGTCTTTACTGAGCAGACATGGCATGGAAATGTCCTTTCACTGAAGTCGTATGTCTCAGTGTGGCGAACCGCACTTATTCTTGCATGTTATGTTAGATTGGTTTATAACTTGTTTCTATTCTCACACGTCACCGTGAAGACATCCTTACACTGAGATTCACTGTAGGTAGCACCCGTTAATACGTGATTGAAGGGTGGTAATTAATCTTTTTAATGTTCCCGAAGAACTCTATTTCTAAAGCACAAAATTACGTTGACACTGAACGACCGAAATCAAATAATTCCAACCGTAGTTTAATGGCGACTCTTCAATCGGGACCAGCCGACTGTTCCAATACAGAATCAGTAGTGACTGACTTCTGATTGGTCCTCGATGCCATTCGAAAGTATTGATTTCCTTCCATTGAGGTCATCACAGATGGCACGTCTTATCTTTGGTTCCGTAATTTTCCGATAGACTGCGTCTTTGTGTTTGTACGTCGTGTCCTCGAGTAAATGTGAGGCAATACTTTCGATATATTTTGTTGACATTGGACATAGGACACCAATATATCACCACAAGTTTGACGTGCGCCACAAATTCTGCGCCCACCAAGCATTGCAATTAATGTACCAGAGATTTATATTCAGTTTTTTTGTGAGGCGATTTTTATTAATAAATGACGTACTATCATTCACGTATGTTTATTCCGATTCTTTTGTTACATGATACTTATTTATAGTGAGTTAGATTGGGTCAACGTTACGCATGAATCTGCTACGTATTTGCGTCAACATCTACACTGCATCAGTTTTGCAAGAAATAATTCTCGTGAAAATATTATGTACTTTGACGTGTTATGATATATTACATGCATATAAGCACTATTTGCATCATATGGGGATTGTGTGAGCGCGTAATATCGTTATTGATAAGTGGTCGTGGCCGACTTTGCGCAACCTCCACCTCACGACTTTGATGCTTTCTTGCGAATTTCTAAAGAGCGATTAGACATAATAGAGTATGAATATCATTAACTTACCTGTGGCATGACGTCCATACAAAATTTCAATAATATCTGAGCATCCATTCGCTTTTTCCAAAATTCGTGCGCAGGAATCCATTTTGCACTGATCGAGATTACCCTGTTTTGGTTGGTTTGGGTTAGGTTAGGTTAGGTTAGGTTAGTTTAGGTTAGTGGGGCACCTGCGCAGAAGTTGTTGCGCAGTGCAGTCGTATGACGTGCGCATGTATGGGCACCTTGAGCTCATTATGTTTAATTGTAAATTATTAAACTCTCAAGAATTCGATTCCGTCGCTTTAAAAAGTATATTATATTCTGGGCATCACTTTACATACCTAATTTAATTTTATCACAAGGATATTTTTTTTTGGATACATACTTTCAGTAATTGCAAGTACACAAATCACTTATCACTTAAATATGATGTTGTTGAATATTTCATTGTGGAAGTATATATGTTGTCATACGTAGAATTTATTAAAATATTTATTTAATTTATATTACACTACATGTAATTACTACAGTGACCCCAGTCATCGTTATAAAGAGTAAATGTTCTCAAATTACATAGGTCCAGCTTCTGCAGATACGCGATATCTGTATATGATATACGTGTTACTAACTCGTAAGAACGTCTTTACTGAGCACACATGGCATGCAAATGTCCTTTCACTGAAGTCGTATGTCTCAATGTGGCGAACCGCACTTATTCTTGCATGTTATGTTGGATTGGTGTATCACATGTTTCTATTCTCACACGTCACCGTGAAGTCATCCTTGCACTGAGATTCACTGTAAGTAGCACCCGTTAATACGTTTTTGAAGGGTGGTAATTAATCTTGTTAATGCTCCCGAAGAACTCTATTTCTAAAGCAAAAAATTACGTTGACACTGAACGACCGAAATCAAATAATTCCAACCGTAGTTTAATGGCGACTCTTCAATCGGGACCAGCCGACTGTTCCAATACAGAATCAGTAGTGACTGACTTCTGATTGGTCCTCGATGCCATTCGAAAGTATTGATTTCCTTCCATTGAGGTCATCACAGATGGCACGTCTTATCTTTGGTTCCGTAATTTTCCGATAGACTGCGTCTTTGTGTTTGTACGTCGTGTCCTCGAGTAAATGTGAGGCAATACTCTCGATATATTTTGTTGAGATTGGACATAGGACACCAATATATCACCACAAGTTTGACGTGCGCCACAAATTCTGCGCCCACCAAGCATTGAAATTAATGTACCAGAGATTTATATTCATTTTTTTTGTGATTCGATTTTTATTAATAAATGACGTACTATCATTCACGTATGTTTATTCCAATTTTTCGTTACATGATGCTTATTTATAGCGAGTTAGATTGGGTCATCGTTACGCATGAATCTGCTACGTATTTGCGTCAACATCTACACTGCATCAGTTTTGCAAGAAATAATTCTCGTGGAAACATTATGTAATTTTTGACGTGTTATGATGTATTACATGCATATAAGCACTATTTGCATCATATGGGGATTGTTTTAGCGCGTAATATCGTTATTGATAAGTGGTCGTGGCCGACTTTGCGCATCCTCCACCTCACGACTTTGATGCTTTCTTGCGAATTTCTAAAGAACGATAAGACATAGTAGACTATGAATATCATTAACTTACCTGTGGCATGACGTCCACACAAAATTTGAATAATATCTGAGCATCCACTCGCTTTTTCCAAAATTCGTGCGCAGGAAACGATTTTGCACTGATCGAGATTACCCTGTTTTGGTTGGTTTGGGTTAGGTTAGGTTAGGTTAGGTTAGGTTAGGTTAGGTTATGTTAGTGGGGCACCTGCGCAGAAGTTGTTGCGCAGTGCAGTCGTATGACGTGCGCATGTATGGGCACCTTGAGCTCATTATGTTTAATTGTAAATTATTAAACTCTCAAGAATTCGATTCCGTCGCTTTAAAAAGTATATTATATTCTGGGCTTCACTTTACATACCTAATTTAATTTTTTCACAAGGATATTTTTTTTTGGATACATACTTTCAGTAATTGCAAGTACACAAATCACTTATCACTTAAATATGATGTTGTTGAATATTTCATTGTGGAAGTATATATGTTTTCATACGTAGAATTTATTAAAATATTTATTTAATTTATATTACACTACATGTAATTACTACAGTGACCCCAGTCATCGTTATAAAGAATAAATGTTCTCAAATTACATAGGTCCAGCTTCTGCAGATACGCGATATCTGTATATGATATACGTGTGACTAACTCGTAAAAACGTCTTTACTGAGCACACATGGCATGGAAATGTCCTTTCACTGAAGTCGTATGTCTCAATGTGGCGAACCGCACTTATTCTTGCATGTTATGTTGGATTGGTGTATCACATGTTTCTATTCTCACACGTCACCGTGAAGGCATCCTTGCACTGAGATTCACTGTAAGTAGCACCCGTTAATACGTTTTTGAAGGGTGGTAATTAATCTTGTTAATGCTCCCGAAGAACTCTATTTCTAAAGCAAAAAATTACGTTGACACTGAACGACCGAAATCAAATAATTCCAACCGAAGTAAAATGGCGACTCTTCAATCGGGACCAGCCGACTGTTCCAATACAGAATCAGTAGTGACTGACTTCTGATTGGTCCTCGATGCCATTCGAAATTATTGATAACCTTCCATTGAGGTCATCACAGATGGCACGTCTTATCTTTGGTTCCGTAATTTTCCGATAGACTGCGTCTTTGTGTTTGTACGTCGTGTCCTCGAGTAAATGTGAGGCAATACTCTCGATATATTTTGTTGAGATTGGATATAGGACACCAATATATCACCACAAGTTTGACGTGCGCCACAAATTCTGCGCCCACCAAGCATTGCAATTAATGTACCAGAGATTTATATTCAGTTTTTTTGTGAGGCGATTTTTATTAATAAATGACGTACTATCATTCACGTATGTTTATTCCAATTTTTCGTTACATGATGCTTATTTGTAGTGAGTTAGATTGGGTCATCGTTACGCATGAATCTGCTACGTATTTGCGTCAACATCTACACTGCATCAGTTTTGCAAGAAATAATTCTCGTGGAAACATTATGTAATTTTTGACGTGTTATGATGTATTACATGCATATAAGCACTATTTGCATCATATGGGGATTGTGTTAGCGCGTAATATCGTTATTGATAAGTGGTCGTGGCCGACTTTGCGCATCCTCCACCTCACGACTTTGATGCTTTCTTACGAATTTCTAAAGAACGATAAGACATAATAGAGTATGAATATCATTAACTTACCTGTGGCATGACGTCCACACAAAATTTCAATAATATCTGAGCATCCACTCGCTTTTTCCAAAATTCGTGCGCAGGATGCGATTTTGCACTGATCGAGATTACCCTGTTTTGGTTGGTTTGGGTTAGGTTAGGTTAGGTTAGGTTAGGTTAGGTTAGGTTAGTGGGGCACCTGCGCAGAAGTTGTTGCGCAGTGCAGTCGTATGACGTGCGCATGTATGGGCACCTTGAGCTCATTATGTTTAATTGTAAATTATTAAACTCTCAAGAATTCGATTCCGTCGCTTTAAAAAGTATATTATATTCTGGGCTTCACTTTACATACCTAATTTAATTTTTTCACAAGGATATTTTTTTTTGGATACATCCTTTCAGTAATTGCAAGTACACAAATCACTTATCACTTAAATATGATGTTGTTGAATATTTCATTGTGGAAGTATATATGTTTTCATACGTAGAATTTATTAAAATATTTATTTAATTTATATTACACTACATGTAATTACTACAGTGACCCCAGTCATCGTTATAAAGAATAAATGTTCTCAAATTACATAGGTCCAGCTTCTGCAGATACGCGATATCTGTATATGATATACGTGTGACTAACTCGTAAAAACGTCTTTACTGAGCAGACATGGCATGGAAATGTCCTTTCACTGAAGTCGTATGTCTCAATGTGGCGAACCGCACTTATTCTTGCATGTTATGTTAGATTGGTTTATAACTTGTTTCTATTCTCACACGTCACCGTGAAGACATCCTTACACTGAGATTCACTGTAGGTAGCACCCGTTAATACGTGATTGAAGGGTGGTAATTAATCTTTTTAATGTTCCCGAAGAACTCTATTTCTAAAGCACAAAATTACGTTGACACTGAACGACCGAAATCAAATAATTCCAACCGTAGTTTAATGGCGACTCTTCAATCGGGACCAGCCGACTGTTCCAATACAGAATCAGTAGTGACTGACTTCTGATTGGTCCTCGATGCCATTCGAAAGTATTGATTTCCTTCCATTGAGGTCATCACAGATGGCACGTCTTATCTTTGGTTCCGTAATTTTCCGATAGACTGCGTCTTTGTGTTTGTACGTCGTGTCCTCGAGTAAATGTGAGGCAATACTTTCGATATATTTTGTTGACATTGGACATAGGACACCAATATATCACCACAAGTTTGACGTGCGCCACAAATTCTGCGCCCACCAAGCATTGCAATTAATGTACCAGAGATTTATATTCAGTTTTTTTGTGAGGCGATTTTTATTAATAAATGACGTACTATCATTCACGTATGTTTATTCCAATTTTTCGTTACATGATACTTATTTATAGTGAGTTAGATTGGGTCATCGTTACGCATGAATCTGCTACGTATTTGCGTCAACATCTACACTGCATCAGTTTTGCAAGAAATAATTCTCGTGGAAACATTATGTAATTTTTGACGTGTTATGATGTATTACATGCATATAAGCACCATTTGCATCATATGGGGATTGTGTTAGCGCGTAATATCGTTATTGATAAGTGGTCGTGGCCGACTTTGCGCATCCTCCACCTCACGACTTTGATGCTTTCTTGCGAATTTCTAAAGAGCGATTAGACATAATAGAGTATGAATATCATTAACTTACCTGTGGCATGACGTCCATACAAAATTTCAATAATATCTGAGCATCCATTCGCTTTTTCCAAAATTCGTGCGCAGGAAACCATTTTGCACTGATCGAGATTACCCTGTTTTGGTTGGTTTGGGTTAGGTTAGGTTAGGTTAGGTTAGGTTAGGTTAGTGGGGCACCTGCGCAGAAGTTGTTGCGCAGTGCAGTCGTATGACGTGCGCATGTATGGGCACCTTGAGCTCATTATGTTTAATTGTAAATTATTAAACTCTCAAGAATTCGATTCCGTCGCTTTAAAAAGTATATTATATTCAGGGCTTCACTTTACATACCTAATTTAATTTTTTCACAAGGATATTTTTTTTTGGATACATACTTTCAGTAATTGCAAGTACACAAATCACTTATCACTTAAATATGATGTTGTTGAATATTTCATTGTGGAAGTATATATGTTGCCACACGTAGAATTTATTAAAATATTTATTTAATTTTATATTACACTACATGTAATTACTACAGTGACCCCAGCCATCGTTATAAAGAATAAGGGTTCTCAAATTACATAGGTCCAGCTTCTGCAGATACGCGATATCTGTATATGATATACGTGTTATTAACTCGTAAGAACGTCTTTACTGAGCACACATGGCATGCAAATGTCCTTTCACTGAAGTCGTATGTCTCAATGTGGCGAACCGCACTTATTCTTGCATGTTATGTTGGATTGGTGTATCACATGTTTCTATTCTCACACGTCACCGTGAAGGCATCCTTGCACTGAGATTCACTGTAAGTAGCACCCGTTAATACGTTTTTGAAGGGTGGTAATTAATCTTGTTAATGCTCCCGAAGAACTCTATTTCTAAAGCAAAAAATTACGTTGACACTGAACGACCGAAATCAAATAATTCCAACCGTAGTTTAATGGCGACTCTTCAATCGGGACCAGCCGACTGTTCCAATACAGAATCAGTAGTGACTGACTTCTGATTGGTCCTCGATGCCGTTCGAAAGTATTGATTTCCTTCCATTGAGGTCATCACAGATGGCACGTCTTATCTTTGGTTCCGTAATTTTCCGATAGACTGCGTCTTTGTGTTTGTACGTCGTGTCCTCGAGTAAATGTGAGGCAATACTCTCGATATATTTTGTTGACATTGGACATAGGACACCAATATATCACCACAAGTTTGACGTGCGCCACAAATTCTGCGCCCACCAAGCATTGCAATTAATGTACCAGAGATTTATATTCAGTTTTTTTGTGAGGCGATTTTTATTAATAAATGACGTACTATCATTCACGTATGTTTATTCCGATTCTTTTGTTACATGATACTTATTTATAGTGAGTTAGATTTTGTCAACGTTACGCATGAATCTGCTACGTATTTGCGTCAACATCTACACTGCATCAGTTTTGCAAGAAATAATTCTCGTGAAAATATTATGTACTTTGACGTGTTATGATGTATTACATGCATATAAGCACTATTTGCATCATATGGGGATTGTGTGAGCGCGTAATATCGTTATTGATAAGTGGTCGTGACCGACTTTGCGCAACCTCCACCTCACGACTTTGATGCTTTCTTGCGAATTTCTAAAGAGCGATTAGACATAATAGAGTATGAATATCATTAACTTACCTGTGGCATGACGTCCATACAAAATTTCAATAATATCTGAGCATCCATTCGCTTTTTCCAAAATTCGTGCGCAGGAAACCATTTTGCACTGATCGAGATTACCCTGTTTTGGTTGGTTTGGGTTAGGTTAGGTTAGGTTAGGTTAGGTTAGGTTAGGTTAGTGGGGCACCTGAGCAGAAGTTGTTGCGCAGTGCAGTCGTATGACGTGCGCATGTATGGGCACCTTGAGCTCATTATGTTTAATTGTAAATTATTAAACTCTCAAGAATTCGATTCCGTCGCTTTAAAAAGTATATTATATTCTGGGCATCACTTTACATACCTAATTTAATTTTATCACAAGGATATTTTTTTTTGGATACATACTTTCAGTAATTGCAAGTACACAAATCACTTATCACTTAAATATGATGTTGTTGAATATTTCATTGTGGAAGTATATATGTTGTCATACGTAGAATTTATTAAAATATTTATTTAATTTATATTACACTACATGTAATTACTACAGTGACCCCAGTCATCGTTATAAAGAATAAATGTTCTCAAATTACATAGGTCCAGCTTCTGCAGATACGCGATATCTGTATATGATATACATGTTACTAACTCGTAAGAACGTCTTTACTGAGCACACATGGCATGCAAATGTCCTTTCACTGAAGTCGTATGTCTCAATGTGGGGAACCGCACTTATTCTTGCATGTTATGTTGGATTGGTGTATCACATGTTTCTATTCTCACACGTCACCGTGAAGACATCCTTGCACTGAGATTCACTGTAAGTAGCACCCGTTAATACGTTTTTGAAGGGTGGTAATTAATCTTGTTAATGCTCCCGAAGAACTCTATTTCTAAAGCAAAAAATTACGTTGACACTGAACGACCGAAATCAAATAATTCCAACCGTAGTTTAATGGCGACTCTTCAATCGGGACCAGCCGACTGTTCCAATACAGAATCAGTAGTGACTGACTTCTGATTGGTCCTCGATGCCATTCGAAAGTATTGATTTCCTTCCATTGAGGTCATCACAGATGGCACGTCTTATCTTTGGTTCCGTAATTTTCCGATAGACTGCGTCTTTGTGTTTGTACGTCGTGTCCTCGAGTAAATGTGAGGCAATACTCTCGATATATTTTGTTGAGATTGGACATAGGACACCAATATATCACCACAAGTTTGACGTGCGCCACAAATTCTGCGCCCACCAAGCATTGCAATTAATGTACCAGAGATTTATATTCAGTTTTTTTGTGAGGCGATTTTTATTAATAAATGACGTGCTATCATTCACGTATGTTTATTCCAATTTTTCGTTACATGATGCTTATTTATAGCGAGTTAGATTGGATCATCGTTACGCATCAATCTGCTACGTATTTGCGTCAACATCTACACTGCATCAGTTTTGCAAGAAATAATTCTCGTGGAAACATTGTGTAATTTTTGACGTGTTATGATGTATTACATGCATATAAGCACTATTTGCATCATATGGGGATTGTGTTAGCGCGTAATATCGTTATTGATAAGTGGTCGTGGCCGACTTTGCGCATCCTCCACCTCACGACTTTGATGCTTTCTTGCGAATTTCTAAAGAACGATAAGACATAATAGAGTATGAATATCATTAACTTACCTGTGGCATGACGTCCACACAAAATTTCAATAATATCTGAGCATCCACTCGCTTTTTCCAAAATTCGTGCGCAGGAAACGATTTTGCACTGATCGAGATTACCCTGTTTTGGTTGGTTTGGGTTAGGTTAGGTTAGGTTAGTGGGGCACCTGCGCAGAAGTTGTTGCGCAGTGCAGTCGTATGACGTGCGCATGTATGGGCACCTTGAGCTCATTATGTTTAATTGTAAATTATTAAACTCTCAAGAATTCGATTCCGTCGCTTTAAAAAGTATATTATATTCTGGGCTTCACTTTACATACCTAATTTAATTTTTTCACAAGGATATTTTTTTTTGGATACATCCTTTCAGTAATTGCAAGTACACAAATCACTTATCACTTAAATATGATGTTGTTGAATATTTCATTGTGGAAGTATATATGTTTTCATACGTAGAATTTATTAAAATATTTATTTAATTTATATTACACTACATGTAATTACTACAGTGACCCCAGTCATCGTTATAAAGAATAAATGTTCTCAAATTACATAGGTCCAGCTTCTGCAGATACGCGATATCTGTATATGATATACGTGTGACTAACTCGTAAAAACGTCTTTACTGAGCAGACATGGCATGGAAATGTCCTTTCACTGAAGTCGTATGTCTCAATGTGGCGAACCGCACTTATTCTTGCATGTTATGTTAGATTGGTTTATAACTTGTTTCTATTCTCACACGTCACCGTGAAGACATCCTTACACTGAGATTCACTGTAGGTAGCACCCGTTAATACGTGATTGAAGGGTGGTAATTAATCTTTTTAATGTTCCCGAAGAACTCTATTTCTAAAGCACAAAATTACGTTGACACTGAACGACCGAAATCAAATAATTCCAACCGTAGTTTAATGGCGACTCTTCAATCGGGACCAGCCGACTGTTCCAATACAGAATCAGTAGTGACTGACTTCTGATTGGTCCTCGATGCCATTCGAAAGTATTGATTTCCTTCCATTGAGGTCATCACAGATGGCACGTCTTATCTTTGGTTCCGTAATTTTCCGATAGACTGCGTCTTTGTGTTTGTACGTCGTGTCCTCGAGTAAATGTGAGGCAATACTTTCGATATATTTTGTTGACATTGGACATAGGACACCAATATATCACCACAAGTTTGACGTGCTCCACAAATTCTGCGCCCACCAAGCATTGCAATTAATGTACCAGAGATTTATATTCAGTTTTTTTGTGAGGCGATTTTTATTAATAAATGACGTACTATCAATCACGTATGTTTATTCCAATTTTTCGTTACATGATACTTATTTATAGTGAGTTAGATTGGGTCATCGTTACGCATGAATCTGCTACGTATTTGCGTCAACATCTACACTGCATCAGTTTTGCAAGAAATAATTCTCGTGGAAACATTATGTAATTTTTGACGTGTTATGATGTATTACATGCATATAAGCACCATTTGCATCATATGGGGATTGTGTTAGCGCGTAATATCGTTATTGATAAGTGGTCGTGGCCGACTTTGCGCATCCTCCACCTCACGACTTTGATGCTTTCTTGCGAATTTCTAAAGAGCGATTAGACATAATAGAGTATGAATATCATTAACTTACCTGTGGCATGACGTCCATACAAAATTTCAATAATATCTGAGCATCCATTCGCTTTTTCCAAAATTCGTGCGCAGGAAACCATTTTGCACTGATCGAGATTACCCTGTTTTGGTTGGTTTGGGTTAGGTTAGGTTAGGTTAGGTTAGGTTAGGTTAGGTTAGTGGGGCACCTGCGCAGAAGTTGTTGCGCAGTGCAGTCGTATGACGTGCGCATGTATGGGCACCTTGAGCTCATTATGTTTAATTGTAAATTATTAAACTCTCAAGAATTCGATTCCGTCGCTTTAAAAAGTATATTATATTCAGGGCTTCACTTTACGTACCTAATTTAATTTTTTCACAAGGATATTTTTTTTTGGATACATACTTTCAGTAATTGCAAGTACACAAATCACTTATCACTTAAATATGATGTTGTTGAATATTTCATTGTGGAAGTATATATGTTGCCACACGTAGAATTTATTAAAATATTTATTTAATTTTATATTACACTACATGTAATTACTACAGTGACCCCAGCCATCGTTATAAAGAATAAGGGTTCTCAAATTACATAGGTCCAGCTTCTGCAGATACGCGATATCTGTATATGATATACGTGTTATTAACTCGTAAGAACGTCTTTACTGAGCACACATGGCATGCAAATGTCCTTTCACTGAAGTCGTATGTCTCAATGTGGCGAACCGCACTTATTCTTGCATGTTATGTTGGATTGGTGTATCACATGTTTCTATTCTCACACGTCACCGTGAAGGCATCCTTGCACTGAGATTCACTGTAAGTAGCACCCGTTAATACGTTTTTGAAGGGTGGTAATTAATCTTGTTAATGCTCCCGAAGAACTCTATTTCTAAAGCAAAAAATTACGTTGACACTGAACGTTCGAAATCAAATAATTCCAACCGTAGTTTAATGGCGACTCTTCAATCGGGACCAGCCGACTGTTCCAATACAGAATCAGTAGTGACTGACTTCTGATTGGTCCTCGATGCCGTTCGAAAGTATTGATTTCCTTCCATTGAGGTTATCACAGATGGCACGTCTTATCTTTGGTTCCGTAATTTTCCGATAGACTGCGTCTTTGTGTTTGTACGTCGTGTCCTCGAGTAAATGTGAGGCAATACTCTCGATATATTTTGTTGACATTGGACATAGGACACCAATATATCACCACAAGTTTGACGTGCGCCACAAATTCTGCGCCCACCAAGCATTGCAATTAATGTACCAGAGATTTATATTCAGTTTTTTTGTGAGGCGATTTTTATTAATAAATGACGTACTATCATTCACGTATGTTTATTCCGATTCTTTTGTTACATGATACTTATTTATAGTGAGTTAGATTGGGTCAACGTTACGCATGAATCTGCTACGTATTTGCGTCAACATCTACACTGCATCAGTTTTGCAAGAAATAATTCTCGTGAAAATATTATGTACTTTGACGTGTTATGATGTATTACATGCATATAAGCACTATTTGCATCATATGGGGATTGTGTGAGCGCGTAATATCGTTATTGATAAGTGGTCGTGACCGACTTTGCGCAACCTCCACCTCACGACTTTGATGCTTTCTTGCGAATTTCTAAAGAGCGATTAGACATAATAGAGTATGAATATCATTACCTTACCTGTGGCATGACGTCCATACAAAATTTCAATAATATCTGAGCATCCATTCGCTTTTTCCAAAATTCGTGCGCAGGAAACCATTTTGCACTGATCGAGATTACCCTGTTTTGGTTGGTTTGGGTTAGGTTAGGTTAGGTTAGGTTAGGTTAGGTTAGGTTAGGTTAGTGGGGCACCTGCGCAGAAGTTGTTGCGCAGTGCAGTCGTATGACGTGCGCATGTATGGGCACCTTGAGCTCATTATGTTTAATTGTAAATTATTAAACTCTCAAGAATTCGATTCCGTCGCTTTAAAAAGTATATTATATTCTGGGCATCACTTTACATACCTAATTTAATTTTATCACAAGGATATTTTTTTTTGGATACATACTTTAAGTAATTGCAAGTACACAAATCACTTATCACTTAAATATGATGTTGTTGAATATTTCATTGTGGAAGTATATATGTTGTCATACGTAGAATTTATTAAAATATTTATTTAATTTATATTACACTACATGTAATTACTACAGTGACCCCAGTCATCGTTATAGATTGGACATAGGACACCAATATATCACCACAAGTTTGACGTGCGCCACAAATTCTGCGCCCACCAAGCATTGCAATTAATGTACCAGAGATTTATATTCAGTTTTTTTGTGAGGCGATTTTTATTAATAAATGACGTGCTATCATTCACGTATGTTTATTCCAATTTTTCGTTACATGATGCTTATTTATAGCGAGTTAGATTGGATCATCGTTACGCATCAATCTGCTACGTATTTGCGTCAACATCTACACTGCATCAGTTTTGCAAGAAATAATTCTCGTGGAAACATTGTGTAATTTTTGACGTGTTATGATGTATTACATGCATATAAGCACTATTTGCATCATATGGGGATTGTGTTAGCGCGTAATATCGTTATTGATAAGTGGTCGTGGCCGACTTTGCGCATCCTCCACCTCACGACTTTGATGCTTTCTTGCGAATTTCTAAAGAACGATAAGACATAATAGAGTATGAATATCATTAACTTACCTGTGGCATGACGTCCACACAAAATTTCAATAATATCTGAGCATCCACTCGCTTTTTCCAAAATTCGTGCGCAGGAAACGATTTTGCACTGATCGAGATTACCCTGTTTTGGTTGGTTTGGGTTAGGTTAGGTTAGGTTAGTGGGGCACCTGCGCAGAAGTTGTTGCGCAGTGCAGTCGTATGACGTGCGCATGTATGGGCACCTTGAGCTCATTATGTTTAATTGTAAATTATTAAACTCTCAAGAATTCGATTCCGTCGCTTTAAAAAGTATATTATATTCTGGGCTTCACTTTACATACCTAATTTAATTTTTTCACAAGGATATTTTTTTTTGGATACATCCTTTCAGTAATTGCAAGTACACAAATCACTTATCACTTAAATATGATGTTGTTGAATATTTCATTGTGGAAGTATATATGTTTTCATACGTAGAATTTATTAAAATATTTATTTAATTTATATTACACTACATGTAATTACTACAGTGACCCCAGTCATCGTTATAAAGAATAAATGTTCTCAAATTACATAGGTCCAGCTTCTGCAGATACGCGATATCTGTATATGATATACGTGTGACTAACTCGTAAAAACGTCTTTACTGAGCAGACATGGCATGGAAATGTCCTTTCACTGAAGTCGTATGTCTCAATGTGGCGAACCGCACTTATTCTTGCATGTTATGTTAGATTGGTTTATAACTTGTTTCTATTCTCACACGTCACCGTGAAGACATCCTTACACTGAGATTCACTGTAGGTAGCACCCGTTAATACGTGATTGAAGGGTGGTAATTAATCTTTTTAATGTTCCCGAAGAACTCTATTTCTAAAGCACAAAATTACGTTGACACTGAACGACCGAAATCAAATAATTCCAACCGTAGTTTAATGGCGACTCTTCAATCGGGACCAGCCGACTGTTCCAATACAGAATCAGTAGTGACTGACTTCTGATTGGTCCTCGATGCCATTCGAAAGTATTGATTTCCTTCCATTGAGGTCATCACAGATGGCACGTCTTATCTTTGGTTCCGTAATTTTCCGATAGACTGCGTCTTTGTGTTTGTACGTCGTGTCCTCGAGTAAATGTGAGGCAATACTTTCGATATATTTTGTTGACATTGGACATAGGACACCAATATATCACCACAAGTTTGACGTGCTCCACAAATTCTGCGCCCACCAAGCATTGCAATTAATGTACCAGAGATTTATATTCAGTTTTTTTGTGAGGCGATTTTTATTAATAAATGACGTACTATCAATCACGTATGTTTATTCCAATTTTTCGTTACATGATACTTATTTATAGTGAGTTAGATTGGGTCATCGTTACGCATGAATCTGCTACGTATTTGCGTCAACATCTACACTGCATCAGTTTTGCAAGAAATAATTCTCGTGGAAACATTATGTAATTTTTGACGTGTTATGATGTATTACATGCATATAAGCACCATTTGCATCATATGGGGATTGTGTTAGCGCGTAATATCGTTATTGATAAGTGGTCGTGGCCGACTTTGCGCATCCTCCACCTCACGACTTTGATGCTTTCTTGCGAATTTCTAAAGAGCGATTAGACATAATAGAGTATGAATATCATTAACTTACCTGTGGCATGACGTCCATACAAAATTTCAATAATATCTGAGCATCCATTCGCTTTTTCCAAAATTCGTGCGCAGGAAACCATTTTGCACTGATCGAGATTACCCTGTTTTGGTTGGTTTGGGTTAGGTTAGGTTAGGTTAGGTTAGGTTAGGTTAGGTTAGTGGGGCACCTGCGCAGAAGTTGTTGCGCAGTGCAGTCGTATGACGTGCGCATGTATGGGCACCTTGAGCTCATTATGTTTAATTGTAAATTATTAAACTCTCAAGAATTCGATTCCGTCGCTTTAAAAAGTATATTATATTCAGGGCTTCACTTTACGTACCTAATTTAATTTTTTCACAAGGATATTTTTTTTTGGATACATACTTTCAGTAATTGCAAGTACACAAATCACTTATCACTTAAATATGATGTTGTTGAATATTTCATTGTGGAAGTATATATGTTGCCACACGTAGAATTTATTAAAATATTTATTTAATTTTATATTACACTACATGTAATTACTACAGTGACCCCAGCCATCGTTATAAAGAATAAGGGTTCTCAAATTACATAGGTCCAGCTTCTGCAGATACGCGATATCTGTATATGATATACGTGTTATTAACTCGTAAGAACGTCTTTACTGAGCACACATGGCATGCAAATGTCCTTTCACTGAAGTCGTATGTCTCAATGTGGCGAACCGCACTTATTCTTGCATGTTATGTTGGATTGGTGTATCACATGTTTCTATTCTCACACGTCACCGTGAAGGCATCCTTGCACTGAGATTCACTGTAAGTAGCACCCGTTAATACGTTTTTGAAGGGTGGTAATTAATCTTGTTAATGCTCCCGAAGAACTCTATTTCTAAAGCAAAAAATTACGTTGACACTGAACGTTCGAAATCAAATAATTCCAACCGTAGTTTAATGGCGACTCTTCAATCGGGACCAGCCGACTGTTCCAATACAGAATCAGTAGTGACTGACTTCTGATTGGTCCTCGATGCCGTTCGAAAGTATTGATTTCCTTCCATTGAGGTTATCACAGATGGCACGTCTTATCTTTGGTTCCGTAATTTTCCGATAGACTGCGTCTTTGTGTTTGTACGTCGTGTCCTCGAGTAAATGTGAGGCAATACTCTCGATATATTTTGTTGACATTGGACATAGGACACCAATATATCACCACAAGTTTGACGTGCGCCACAAATTCTGCGCCCACCAAGCATTGCAATTAATGTACCAGAGATTTATATTCAGTTTTTTTGTGAGGCGATTTTTATTAATAAATGACGTACTATCATTCACGTATGTTTATTCCGATTCTTTTGTTACATGATACTTATTTATAGTGAGTTAGATTGGGTCAACGTTACGCATGAATCTGCTACGTATTTGCGTCAACATCTACACTGCATCAGTTTTGCAAGAAATAATTCTCGTGAAAATATTATGTACTTTGACGTGTTATGATGTATTACATGCATATAAGCACTATTTGCATCATATGGGGATTGTGTGAGCGCGTAATATCGTTATTGATAAGTGGTCGTGACCGACTTTGCGCAACCTCCACCTCACGACTTTGATGCTTTCTTGCGAATTTCTAAAGAGCGATTAGACATAATAGAGTATGAATATCATTACCTTACCTGTGGCATGACGTCCATACAAAATTTCAATAATATCTGAGCATCCATTCGCTTTTTCCAAAATTCGTGCGCAGGAAACCATTTTGCACTGATCGAGATTACCCTGTTTTGGTTGGTTTGGGTTAGGTTAGGTTAGGTTAGGTTAGGTTAGGTTAGGTTAGGTTAGTGGGGCACCTGCGCAGAAGTTGTTGCGCAGTGCAGTCGTATGACGTGCGCATGTATGGGCACCTTGAGCTCATTATGTTTAATTGTAAATTATTAAACTCTCAAGAATTCGATTCCGTCGCTTTAAAAAGTATATTATATTCTGGGCATCACTTTACATACCTAATTTAATTTTATCACAAGGATATTTTTTTTTGGATACATACTTTAAGTAATTGCAAGTACACAAATCACTTATCACTTAAATATGATGTTGTTGAATATTTCATTGTGGAAGTATATATGTTGTCATACGTAGAATTTATTAAAATATTTATTTAATTTATATTACACTACATGTAATTACTACAGTGACCCCAGTCATCGTTATAAAGAGTAAATGTTCTCAAATTACATAGGTCCAGCTTCTGCAGATACGCGATATCTGTATATGATATACGTGTTACTAACTCGTAAGAACGTCTTTACTGAGCACACATGGCATGCAAATGTCCTTTCACTGAAGTCGTATGTCTCAATGTGGCGAACCGCACTTATTCTTGCATGTTATGTTGGATTGGTGTATCACATGTTTCTATTCTCACACGTCACCGTGAAGTCATCCTTGCACTGAGATTCACTGTAAGTAGCACCCGTTAATACGTTTTTGAAGGGTGGTAATTAATCTTGTTAATGCTCCCGAAGAACTCTATTTCTAAAGCAAAAAATTACGTTGACACTGAACGACCGAAATCAAATAATTCCAACCGTAGTTTAATGGCGACTCTTCAATCGGGACCAGCCGACTGTTCCAATACAGAATCAGTAGTGACTGACTTCTGATTGGTCCTCGATGCCATTCGAAAGTATTGATTTCCTTCCATTGAGGTCATCACAGATGGCACGTCTTATCTTTGGTTCCGTAATTTTCCGATAGACTGCGTCTTTGTGTTTGTACGTCGTGTCCTCGAGTAAATGTGAGGCAGTACTCTCGATATATTTTGTTGAGATTGGACATAGGACACCAATATATCACCACAAGTTTGACGTGCGCCACAAATTCTGCGCCCACCAAGCATTGAAATTAATGTACCAGAGATTTATATTCATTTTTTTTGTGATTCGATTTTTATTAATAAATGACGTACTATCATTCACGTATGTTTATTCCAATTTTTCGTTACATGATGCTTATTTATAGCGAGTTAGATTGGGTCATCGTTACGCATGAATCTGCTACGTATTTGCGTCAACATCTACACTGCATCAGTTTTGCAAGAAATAATTCTCGTGGAAACATTATGTAATTTTTGACGTGTTATGATGTATTACATGCATATAAGCACTATTTGCATCATATGGGGATTGTTTTAGCGCGTAATATCGTTATTGATAAGTGGTCGTGGCCGACTTTGCGCATCCTCCACCTCACGACTTTGATGCTTTCTTGCGAATTTCTAAAGAACGATAAGACATAGTAGACTATGAATATCATTAACTTACCTGTGGCATGACGTCCACACAAAATTTGAATAATATCTGAGCATCCACTCGCTTTTTCCAAAATTCGTGCGCAGGAAACGATTTTGCACTGATCGAGATTACCCTGTTTTGGTTGGTTTGGGTTAGGTTAGGTTAGGTTAGGTTAGGTTAGGTTAGGTTATGTTAGTGGGGCACCTGCGCAGAAGTTGTTGCGCAGTGCAGTCGTATGACGTGCGCATGTATGGGCACCTTGAGCTCATTATGTTTAATTGTAAATTATTAAACTCTCAAGAATTCGATTCCGTCGCTTTAAAAAGTATATTATATTCTGGGCTTCACTTTACATACCTAATTTAATTTTTTCACAAGGATATTTTTTTTTGGATACATACTTTCAGTAATTGCAAGTACACAAATCACTTATCACTTAAATATGATGTTGTTGAATATTTCATTGTGGAAGTATATATGTTTTCATACGTAGAATTTATTAAAATATTTATTTTATTTATATTACACTACATGTAATTACTACAGTGACCCCAGTCATCGTTATAAAGAATAAATGTTCTCAAATTACATAGGTCCAGCTTCTGCAGATACGCGATATCTGTATATGATATACGTGTGACTAACTCGTAAAAACGTCTTTACTGAGCACACATGGCATGGAAATGTCCTTTCACTGAAGTCGTATGTCTCAATGTGGCGAACCGCACTTATTCTTGCATGTTATGTTAGATTGGTTTATAACTTGTTTCTATTCTCACACGTCGCCGTGAAGACATCCTTACACTGAGATTCACTGTAGGTAGCACCCGTTAATACGTGATTGAAGGGTGGTAATTAATCTTTTTAATGTTCCCGAAGAACTCTATTTCTAAAGCACAAAATTACGTTGACACTGAACGACCGAAATCAAATAATTCCAACCGTAGTTTAATGGCGACTCTTCAATCGGGACCAGCCGACTGTTCCAATACAGAATCAGTAGTGACTGACTTCTGATTGGTCCTCGATGCCATTCGAAAGTATTGATTTCCTTCCATTGAGGTCATCACAGATGGCACGTCTTATCTTTGGTTCCGTAATTTTCCGATAGACTGCGTCTTTGTGTTTGTACGTCGTGTCCTCGAGTAAATGTGAGGCAATACTTTCGATATATTTTGTTGACATTGGACCTAGGACACCAATATATCACCACAAGTTTGACGTGCGCCACAAATTCTGCGCCCACCAAGCATTGCAATTAATGTACCAGAGATTTATATTCAGTTTTTTTGTGAGGCGATTTTTATTAATAAATGACGTACTATCATTCACGTATGTTTATTCCGATTCTTTTGTTACATGATACTTATTTATAGTGAGTTAGATTGGGTCAACGTTACGCATGAATCTGCTACGTATTTGCGTCAACATCTACACTGCATCAGTTTTGCAAGAAATAATTCTCGTGAAAATATTATGTACTTTGACGTGTTATGATGTATTACATGCATATAAGCACTATTTGCATCATATGGGGATTGTGTGAGCGCGTAATATCGTTATTGATAAGTGGTCGTGGCCGACTTTGCGCAACCTCCACCTCACGACTTTGATGCTTTCTTGCGAATTTCTAAAGAGCGATTAGACATAATAGAGTATGAATATCATTAACTTACCTGTGGCATGACGTCCATACAAAATTTCAATAATATCTGAGCATCCATTCGCTTTTTCCAAAATTCGTGCGCAGGAAACCATTTTGCACTGATCGAGATTACCCTGTTTTGGTTGGTTTGGGTTAGGTTAGGTTAGGTTAGGTTAGGTTAGGTTAGGTTAGGTTAGTGGGGCACCTGCGCAGAAGTTGTTGCGCAGTGCAGTCGTATGACGTGCGCATGTATGGGCACCTTGAGCTCATTATGTTTAATTGTAAATTATTAAACTCTCAAGAATTCGATTCCGTCGCTTTAAAAAGTATATTATATTCTGGGCATCACTTTACATACCTAATTTAATTTTATCACAAGGATATTTTTTTTTGGATACATACTTTCAGTAATTGCAAGTACACAAATCACTTATCACTTAAATATGATGTTGTTGAATATTTCATTGTGGAAGTATATATGTTGTCATACGTAGAATTTATTAAAATATTTATTTAATTTATATTACACTACATGTAATTACTACAGTGACCCCAGTCATCGTTATAAAGAGTAAATGTTCTCAAATTACATAGGTCCAGCTTCTGCAGATACGCGATATCTGTATATGATATACATGTTACTAACTCGTAAGAACGTCTTTACTGAGCACACATGGCATGCAAATGTCCTTTCACTGAAGTCGTATGTCTCAATGTGGCGAACCGCACTTATTCTTGCATGTTATGTTGGATTGGTGTATCACATGTTTCTATTCTCACACGTCACCGTGAAGTCATCCTTGCACTGAGATTCACTGTAAGTAGCACCCGTTAATACGTTTTTGAAGGGTGGTAATTAATCTTGTTAATGCTCCCGAAGAACTCTATTTCTAAAGCAAAAAATTACGTTGACACTGAACGACCGAAATCAAATAATTCCAACCGTAGTTTAATGGCGACTCTTCAATCGGGACCAGCCGACTGTTCCAATACAGAATCAGTAGTGACTGACTTCTGATTGGTCCTCGATGCCATTCGAAAGTATTGATTTCCTTCCATTGAGGTCATCACAGATGGCACGTCTTATCTTTGGTTCCGTAATTTTCCGATAGACTGCGTCTTTGTGTTTGTACGTCGTGTCCTCGAGTAAATGTGAGGCAGTACTCTCGATATATTTTGTTGAGATTGGACATAGGACACCAATATATCACCACAAGTTTGACGTGCGCCACAAATTCTGCGCCCACCAAGCATTGAAATTAATGTACCAGAGATTTATATTCATTTTTTTTGTGATTCGATTTTTATTAATAAATGACGTACTATCATTCACGTATGTTTATTCCAATTTTTCGTTACATGATGCTTATTTATAGCGAGTTAGATTGGGTCATCGTTACGCATGAATCTGCTACGTATTTGCGTCAACATCTACACTGCATCAGTTTTGCAAGAAATAATTCTCGTGGAAACATTATGTAATTTTTGACGTGTTATGATGTATTACATGCATATAAGCACTATTTGCATCATATGGGGATTGTTTTAGCGCGTAATATCGTTATTGATAAGTGGTCGTGGCCGACTTTGCGCATCCTCCACCTCACGACTTTGATGCTTTCTTGCGAATTTCTAAAGAACGATAAGACATAGTAGACTATGAATATCATTAACTTACCTGTGGCATGACGTCCACACAAAATTTGAATAATATCTGAGCATCCACTCGCTTTTTCCAAAATTCGTGCGCAGGAAACGATTTTGCACTGATCGAGATTACCCTGTTTTGGTTGGTTTGGGTTAGGTTAGGTTAGGTTAGGTTAGGTTAGGTTAGGTTATGTTAGTGGGGCACCTGCGCAGAAGTTGTTGCGCAGTGCAGTCGTATGACGTGCGCATGTATGGGCACCTTGAGCTCATTATGTTTAATTGTAAATTATTAAACTCTCAAGAATTCGATTCCGTCGCTTTAAAAAGTATATTATATTCTGGGCTTCACTTTACATACCTAATTTAATTTTTTCACAAGGATATTTTTTTTTGGATACATACTTTCAGTAATTGCAAGTACACAAATCACTTATCACTTAAATATGATGTTGTTGAATATTTCATTGTGGAAGTATATATGTTTTCATACGTAGAATTTATTAAAATATTTATTTTATTTATATTACACTACATGTAATTACTACAGTGACCCCAGTCATCGTTATAAAGAATAAATGTTCTCAAATTACATAGGTCCAGCTTCTGCAGATACGCGATATCTGTATATGATATACGTGTGACTAACTCGTAAAAACGTCTTTACTGAGCACACATGGCATGGAAATGTCCTTTCACTGAAGTCGTATGTCTCAATGTGGCGAACCGCACTTATTCTTGCATGTTATGTTAGATTGGTTTATAACTTGTTTCTATTCTCACACGTCGCCGTGAAGACATCCTTACACTGAGATTCACTGTAGGTAGCACCCGTTAATACGTGATTGAAGGGTGGTAATTAATCTTTTTAATGTTCCCGAAGAACTCTATTTCTAAAGCACAAAATTACGTTGACACTGAACGACCGAAATCAAATAATTCCAACCGTAGTTTAATGGCGACTCTTCAATCGGGACCAGCCGACTGTTCCAATACAGAATCAGTAGTGACTGACTTCTGATTGGTCCTCGATGCCATTCGAAAGTATTGATTTCCTTCCATTGAGGTCATCACAGATGGCACGTCTTATCTTTGGTTCCGTAATTTTCCGATAGACTGCGTCTTTGTGTTTGTACGTCGTGTCCTCGAGTAAATGTGAGGCAATACTTTCGATATATTTTGTTGACATTGGACCTAGGACACCAATATATCACCACAAGTTTGACGTGCGCCACAAATTCTGCGCCCACCAAGCATTGCAATTAATGTACCAGAGATTTATATTCAGTTTTTTTGTGAGGCGATTTTTATTAATAAATGACGTACTATCATTCACGTATGTTTATTCCGATTCTTTTGTTACATGATACTTATTTATAGTGAGTTAGATTGGGTCAACGTTACGCATGAATCTGCTACGTATTTGCGTCAACATCTACACTGCATCAGTTTTGCAAGAAATAATTCTCGTGAAAATATTATGTACTTTGACGTGTTATGATGTATTACATGCATATAAGCACTATTTGCATCATATGGGGATTGTGTGAGCGCGTAATATCGTTATTGATAAGTGGTCGTGGCCGACTTTGCGCAACCTCCACCTCACGACTTTGATGCTTTCTTGCGAATTTCTAAAGAGCGATTAGACATAATAGAGTATGAATATCATTAACTTACCTGTGGCATGACGTCCATACAAAATTTCAATAATATCTGAGCATCCATTCGCTTTTTCCAAAATTCGTGCGCAGGAAACCATTTTGCACTGATCGAGATTACCCTGTTTTGGTTGGTTTGGGTTAGGTTAGGTTAGGTTAGGTTAGGTTAGGTTAGGTTAGGTTAGTGGGGCACCTGCGCAGAAGTTGTTGCGCAGTGCAGTCGTATGACGTGCGCATGTATGGGCACCTTGAGCTCATTATGTTTAATTGTAAATTATTAAACTCTCAAGAATTCGATTCCGTCGCTTTAAAAAGTATATTATATTCTGGGCATCACTTTACATACCTAATTTAATTTTATCACAAGGATATTTTTTTTTGGATACATACTTTCAGTAATTGCAAGTACACAAATCACTTATCACTTAAATATGATGTTGTTGAATATTTCATTGTGGAAGTATATATGTTGTCATACGTAGAATTTATTAAAATATTTATTTAATTTATATTACACTACATGTAATTACTACAGTGACCCCAGTCATCGTTATAAAGAGTAAATGTTCTCAAATTACATAGGTCCAGCTTCTGCAGATACGCGATATCTGTATATGATATACATGTTACTAACTCGTAAGAACGTCTTTACTGAGCACACATGGCATGCAAATGTCCTTTCACTGAAGTCGTATGTCTCAATGTGGCGAACCGCACTTATTCTTGCATGTTATGTTGGATTGGTGTATCACATGTTTCTATTCTCACACGTCACCGTGAAGTCATCCTTGCACTGAGATTCACTGTAAGTAGCACCCGTTAATACGTTTTTGAAGGGTGGTAATTAATCTTGTTAATGCTCCCGAAGAACTCTATTTCTAAAGCAAAAAATTACGTTGACACTGAACGACCGAAATCAAATAATTCCAACCGTAGTTTAATGGCGACTCTTCAATCGGGACCAGCCGACTGTTCCAATACAGAATCAGTAGTGACTGACTTCTGATTGGTCCTCGATGCCATTCGAAAGTATTGATTTCCTTCCATTGAGGTCATCACAGATGGCACGTCTTATCTTTGGTTCCGTAATTTTCCGATAGACTGCGTCTTTGTGTTTGTACGTCGTGTCCTCGAGTAAATGTGAGGCAGTACTCTCGATATATTTTGTTGAGATTGGACATAGGACACCAATATATCACCACAAGTTTGACGTGCGCCACAAATTCTGCGCCCACCAAGCATTGAAATTAATGTACCAGAGATTTATATTCATTTTTTTTGTGATTCGATTTTTATTAATAAATGACGTACTATCATTCACGTATGTTTATTCCAATTTTTCGTTACATGATGCTTATTTATAGCGAGTTAGATTGGGTCATCGTTACGCATGAATCTGCTACGTATTTGCGTCAACATCTACACTGCATCAGTTTTGCAAGAAATAATTCTCGTGGAAACATTATGTAATTTTTGACGTGTTATGATGTATTACATGCATATAAGCACTATTTGCATCATATGGGGATTGTTTTAGCGCGTAATATCGTTATTGATAAGTGGTCGTGGCCGACTTTGCGCATCCTCCACCTCACGACTTTGATGCTTTCTTGCGAATTTCTAAAGAACGATAAGACATAGTAGACTATGAATATCATTAACTTACCTGTGGCATGACGTCCACACAAAATTTGAATAATATCTGAGCATCCACTCGCTTTTTCCAAAATTCGTGCGCAGGAAACGATTTTGCACTGATCGAGATTACCCTGTTTTGGTTGGTTTGGGTTAGGTTAGGTTAGGTTAGGTTAGGTTAGGTTAGGTTATGTTAGTGGGGCACCTGCGCAGAAGTTGTTGCGCAGTGCAGTCGTATGACGTGCGCATGTATGGGCACCTTGAGCTCATTATGTTTAATTGTAAATTATTAAACTCTCAAGAATTCGATTCCGTCGCTTTAAAAAGTATATTATATTCTGGGCTTCACTTTACATACCTAATTTAATTTTTTCACAAGGATATTTTTTTTTGGATACATACTTTCAGTAATTGCAAGTACACAAATCACTTATCACTTAAATATGATGTTGTTGAATATTTCATTGTGGAAGTATATATGTTTTCATACGTAGAATTTATTAAAATATTTATTTTATTTATATTACACTACATGTAATTACTACAGTGACCCCAGTCATCGTTATAAAGAATAAATGTTCTCAAATTACATAGGTCCAGCTTCTGCAGATACGCGATATCTGTATATGATATACGTGTGACTAACTCGTAAAAACGTCTTTACTGAGCACACATGGCATGGAAATGTCCTTTCACTGAAGTCGTATGTCTCAATGTGGCGAACCGCACTTATTCTTGCATGTTATGTTAGATTGGTTTATAACTTGTTTCTATTCTCACACGTCGCCGTGAAGACATCCTTACACTGAGATTCACTGTAGGTAGCACCCGTTAATACGTGATTGAAGGGTGGTAATTAATCTTTTTAATGTTCCCGAAGAACTCTATTTCTAAAGCACAAAATTACGTTGACACTGAACGACCGAAATCAAATAATTCCAACCGTAGTTTAATGGCGACTCTTCAATCGGGACCAGCCGACTGTTCCAATACAGAATCAGTAGTGACTGACTTCTGATTGGTCCTCGATGCCATTCGAAAGTATTGATTTTCTTCCATTGAGGTCATCACAGATGGCACGTCTTATCTTTGGTTCCGTAATTTTCCGATAGACTGCGTCTTTGTGTTTGTACGTCGTGTCCTCGAGTAAATGTGAGGCAATACTTTCGATATATTTTGTTGACATTGGACCTAGGACACCAATATATCACCACAAGTTTGACGTGCGCCACAAATTCTGCGCCCACCAAGCATTGCAATTAATGTACCAGAGATTTATATTCAGTTTTTTTGTGAGGCGATTTTTATTAATAAATGACGTACTATCATTCACGTATGTTTATTCCGATTCTTTTGTTACATGATACTTATTTATAGTGAGTTAGATTGGGTCAACGTTACGCATGAATCTGCTACGTATTTGCGTCAACATCTACACTGCATCAGTTTTGCAAGAAATAATTCTCGTGAAAATATTATGTACTTTGACGTGTTATGATGTATTACATGCATATAAGCACTATTTGCATCATATGGGGATTGTGTGAGCGCGTAATATCGTTATTGATAAGTGGTCGTGGCCGACTTTGCGCAACCTCCACCTCACGACTTTGATGCTTTCTTGCGAATTTCTAAAGAGCGATTAGACATAATAGAGTATGAATATCATTAACTTACCTGTGGCATGACGTCCATACAAAATTTCAATAATATCTGAGCATCCATTCGCTTTTTCCAAAATTCGTGCGCAGGAAACGATTTTGCACTGATCGAGATTACCCTGTTTTGGTTGGTTTGGGTTAGGTTAGGTTAGGTTAGGTTAGGTTAGGTTAGTGGGGCACCTGCGCAGAAGTTGTTGCGCAGTGCAGTGGTATGACGTGCGCATGTATGGGCACCTTGAGCTCGTTATGTTTAATTGTAAATTATTAAAGTCTCAAGAATTCGATTCCGTCGCTTTAAAAAGTATATTATATTCTGGGCTTCACTTTACATACCTAATTTAATTTTTTCACAAGGATATTTTTTTTTGGATACATACTTTCAGTAATTGCAAGTACACAAATCACTTGTCACTTAAATATGATGTTGTTGAATATTTCATTGTGGAAGTATATATGTTGCCAGACGTAGAATTTATTAAAATATTTATTTAATTTTATATTACACTACATGTAATTACTACAGTGACCCCAGCCATCGTTATAAAGAATAAGGGTTCTCAAATTACATAGGTCCAGCTTCTGCAGATACGCGATATCTGTATATGATATACGTGTTACTAACTCGTAAGAACGTCTTTACTGAGCACACATGGCATGCAAATGTCCTTTCACTGAAGTCGTATGTCTCAATGTGGCGAACCGCACTTATTCTTGCATGTTATGTTGGATTGGTGTATCACATGTTTCTATTCTCACACGTCACCGTGAAGACATCCTTGCACTGAGATTCACTGTAAGTAGCACCCGTTAATACGTTTTTGAAGGGTGGTAATTAATCTTGTTAATGCTCCCGAAGAACTCTATTTCTAAAGCAAAAAATTACGTTGACACTGAACGACCGAAATCAAATAATTCCAACCGTAGTTTAATGGCGACTCTTCAATCGGGACCAGCCGACTGTTCCAATACAGAATCAGTAGTGACTGACTTCTGATTGGTCCTCGATGCCATTCGAAAGTATTGATTTCCTTCCATTGAGGTCATCACAGATGGCACGTCTTATCTTTGGTTCCGTAATTTTCCGATAGACTGCGTCTTTGTGTTTGTACGTCGTGTTCGAGTAAATGTGAGGCAATACTCTCGATATATTTTGTTGAGATTGGACATAGGACACCAATATATCACCACAAGTTTGACGTGCGCCACAAATTCTGCGCCCACCAAGCCTTGCAATTAATGTACCAGAGATTTATATTCATTTTTTTTGTGATTCGATTTTTATTAATAAATGACGTACTATCATTCACGTATGTTTATTCCAATTTTTCGTTACATGATGCTTATTTATAGTGAGTTAGATTGGGTCATCGTTACGCATGAATCTGCTACGTATTTGCGTCAACATCTACACTGCATCAGTTTTGCAAGAAATAATTCTCGTTGAAACATTATGTAATTTTTGACGTCTTATGATGTATTACATGCATATAAGCACTATTTGCATCATATGGGGATTGTGTTAGCGCGTAATATCGTTATTGATAAGTGGTCGTGGCCGACTTTGCGCATCCTCCACCTCACGACTTTGATGCTTTCTTGCGAATTTCTAAAGAACGATAAGACATAATAGAGTATGAATATCATTAACTTACCTGTGGCATGACGTCCACACAAAATTTCAATAATATCTGAGCATCCACTCGCTTTTTCCAAAATTCGTGCGCAGGAAACGATTTTGCACTGATCGAGATTACCCTGTTTTGGTTGGTTTGGGTTAGGTTAGGTTAGGTTAGGTTAGGTTAGGTTAGGTTTGGTTAGTGGGGCACCTGCGCAGAAGTTGTTGCGCAGTGCAGTCGTATGACGTGCGCATGTATGGGCACCTTGAGCTCATTATGTTTAATTGTAAATTATTAAACTCTCAAGAATTCGATTCCGTCGCTTTAAAAAGTATATTATATTCTGGGCTTCACTTTACATACCTAATTTAATTTTTTCACAAGGATATTTTTTTTTGGATACATACTTTCAGTAATTGCAAGTACACAAATCACTTATCACTTAAATATGATGTTGAATATTTCATTGTGGAAGTATATATGTTGTCATACGTAGAATTTATTAAAATATTTATTTAATTTATATTACACTACATGTAATTACTACAGTGACCCCAGTCATCGTTATAAAGAATAAATGTTCTCAAATTACATAGGTCCAGCTTCTGCAGATACGCGATATCTGTATATGATATTCGTGTTACTAACTCGTAAAAACGTCTTTACTGAGCACACATGGCATGGAAATGTCTTTTCACTGAAGTCGTATGTCTCAATGTGGCGAACCGCACTTATTCTTGCATGTTATGTTAGATTGGTTTATAACTTGTTTCTATTCTCACACGTCACCGTGAAGACATCCTTACACTGAGATTCACTGTAGGTAGCACCCGTTAATACGTGATTAGAGGGTGGTAATTAATCTTTTTAATGTTCCCGAAGAACTCTATTTCTAAAGCACAAAATTACGTTGACACTGAACGACCGAAATCAAATAATTCCAACCGTAGTTTAATGGCGACTCTTCAATCGGGACCAGCCGACTGTTCCAATACAGAATCAGTAGTGACTGACTTCTGATTGGTCCTCGATGCCATTCGAAAGTATTGATTTCCTTCCATTGAGGTCATCACAGATGGCACGTCTTATCTTTGGTTCCGTAATTTTCCGATAGACTGCGTCTTTGTGTTTGTACGTCGTGTCCTCGAGTAAATGTGAGGCAATACTTTCGATATATTTTGTTGACATTGGACATAGGACACCAATATATCACCACAAGTTTGACGTGCGCCACAAATTCTGCGCCCACCAAGCATTGCTTTTAATGTACCGGAGATTTATATTCAGTTCTTTTGTGAGGCGATTTTTATTAATAAATGACGTACTATCATTCACGTATGTTTATTCCAATTTTTCGTTACATAATGCTTATTTATAGTGAGTTAGATTGGGTCATCATTACGCATGAATCTGCTACGTATTTGCGTCAACATCTACACTGCATCAGTTTTGCAAGAAATAATTCTCGTGAAAATATTATGTACTTTGACGTGTTATGATGTATTACATGCATATAAGCACTATTTGCATCATATGGGGATTGTGTGAGCGCGTAATATCGTTATTGATAAGTGGTCGTGGCCGACTTTGCGCATCCTCCACCTCACGACTTTGATGCTTTCTTGCGAATTTCTAAAGAGCGATTAGTCATAATAGAGTATGAATATCATTAACTTACCTGTGGCATGACGTCCATACAAAATTTCAATAATATCTGAGCATCCATTCGCTTTTTCCAAAATTCGTGCGCAGGAAACGATTTTGCACTGATCGAGATTACCCTGTTTTGGTTGGTTTGGGTTAGGTTAGGTTAGGTTAGGTTAGGTTAGTGGGGCACCTGCGCAGAAGTTGTTGCGCAGTGCAGTCGTATGACGTGCGCATGTATGGGCACCTTGAGCTCATTATGTTTAATTGTAAATAATTAAACTCTCAAGAATTCGATTCCGTCGCTTTACAAAGTATATTATATTCTGCGCTTCACTTTACATACCTAATTTAATTTTTTCACAAGGATATTTTTTTTGGATACATACTTTCACTAATTGCAAGTACACAAATCACTTATCACTTAAATATGATGTTGTTGAATATTTCATTGTGGAAGTATATATGTTGTCACACGTAGAATTTATTAAAATATTTATTTAATTTTATATTACACTACATGTAATTACTACAGTGACCCCAGTCATCGTTATAAAGAATAAATGTTCTCAAATTACATAGGTCCAGCTTCTGCAGATACGCGATATCTGTATATGATATACGTGTTACTAACTCGTAAGAACGTCTTTACTGAGCACACATGGCATGCAAATGTCCTTTCACTGAAGTCGTATGTCTCAATGTGGCGAAGCGCACTTATTCTTGCATGTTATGTTGGATTGGTGTATCACATGTTTCAATTCTCACACGTCACCGTGAAGACATCCTTGCACTGAGATTCACTGTAAGTAGCACCCGTTAATACGTTTTTGAAGGGTGGTAATTAATCTTGTTAATGCTCCCGAAGAACTCTCTTTCTAAAGCAAAAAATTACGTTGACACTGAACGACCGAAATCAAATAATTCCAACCGTAGTTTAATGGCGACTCTTCAATCGGGACCAGCCGACTGTTCCAATACAGAATCAGTAGTGACTGACTTCTGATTGGTCCTCGATGCCATTCGAAAGTATTGATTTCCTTCAATTGAGGTCATCACAGATGGCACGTCTTATCTTTGGTTCCGTAATTTTCCGATAGACTGCGTCTTTGTGTTTGTACGTCGTATCCTCGAGTAAATGTGAGGCTATTCTTTCGATATATTTTGTTGACATTGGACATAGGACACCAATATGTCACCACAAGTTTGACGTGCGCCACAAATTCTGCGTTCACCAAGCATTGCAATTAATGTACCGGAGATTTATATTCAGTTTTTTTGTGAGGCGATTTTTATTAATAAATGACGTACTATCATTCACGTATGTTTATTCCAATTTTTCGTTACATGATACTTATTTATAGTGAGTAAGATTGGATCATCGTTACGCATGAATCTGCTACGTATTTGCGTCAACATCTACACTGGATCAGTTTTGCAAGAGATAATTCTCGTGGAAATATTATGTAATTTTAGACGTGTTATGATGTATTACACGCATATAAGCACTATTTGCATCATATGGGGATTGTGTGAGCACGTAATATCGTTATTGATAAGTGGTCGTGGCCGACTTTGCGCATCCTCCACCTCACGAATTTGATGCTTTCTTGCGAATTTCTAAAGAGCGATAAGACATAATAGAGTATGAATATCATTAACTTACCTGTGGCACGACGTCCACACAAAATTTCAATAATATCTGAGCATCCACTCGCTTGTTCCAAAATTCGTGCCCAGGAAAGGATTTTGCACTGATCGAGATTACCCTGTTTTGTTTGGATTGGGTTAGGTTAGGTTAGGTTAGGTTAGGTTAGGTTAGGTTAGGTTAGGTTAGTGGGGCACCTGCGCAGAAGTTGTTGCGCAGTGCAGTCGTATGACGTGCGCATGTATGGGCACCTTGAGCTCATTATGTTTAATTGTAAATTATTAAACTCTCAAGAATTCGATTCCGTCGCTTTAAAAAGTATATTATATTCTGGGCTTCACTTTACATACCTAATTTAATTTTTTCACAAGGATATTTTTTTTTGGATACATACTTTCAGTAATTGGAAGTACACAAATCACTTATCACTTAAATATGATGTTGTTGAATATTTCATTGTGGAAGTATATATGTTGTCACACGTAGAATTTATTAAAATATTTATTTAATTTTATATTACACTACATGTAATTACTACAGTGACCCCAGTCTTCGTTATAAAGAATAAATGTTCTCAAATTACATAGGTCCAGCTTCTGCAGATACGCGATATCTGTATATGATATACGTGTTACTAACTCGTAAAAACGTCTTTACTGAGCACACATTTCATGCAAATGTCCTTTCACTGAAGTCGTATGTCTCAATGTGGTGAACCGCACTTATTCTGGCATGTTATGTTAGATTGGTTTATAACTTGTTTCTATTCTCACACGTCACAGTGAAGACATCCTTACACTGAGATTCACTGTAGGTAGCACCCGTTAATACGTGATTGAAGGGTGGTAATTAATCTTGTTAATGTTCCCAAAGAACTCTATTTCTAAAGCACAAAATTACGTTGACACTGAACGACCGAAATCATATAATTCCAACCGTAGTTTAATGGCGACTCTTCAATCGGGACCAGCCGACTGTTCCAATACAGAATCAGTAGTGACTGACTTCTGATTGGTCCTCGATGCCATTCGAAAGTATTGATTTCCTTCCATTGAGGTCATCACAGATGGCACGTCTTATCTTTGGTTCCGTAATTTTCCGATAGACTGCGTCTTTGTGTTTGTACGTCGTGTCCTCGAGTAAATGTGAGGCAATACTTTCGATATATTTTGTTGACATTGGACATAGGACACCAATTTATCACCACAAGTTTGACGTGCGCCACAAATTCTGCGCCCACCAAGCATTGCAATTAATGTACCAGAGATTTATATTCAGTTTTTTTGTGAGGCGATTTTTATTAATAAATGACGTACTATCATTCACGTATGTTTATTCCAATTTTTCGTTACATGATGCTTATTTATAGTGAGTTAGATTGGGTCATCGTTACGCATGAATCTGCTACGTATTTGCGTCAACATCTACACTGCATCAGTTTTGCAAGAAATAATTCTCGTGGAAACATTATGTAATTTTTGACGTGTTATGATGTATTACATGCATATAAGCACTATTTGCATCATATGGGGATTGTGTGAGCGCGTAATATCGTTATTGATAAGTGGTCGTGGCCGACTTTGCGCATCCTCCACCTCACGACTTTGATGCTTTCTTGCGAATTTCTAAAGAGCGATAAGACATAATAGAGTATGAATATCATTAACTTACCTGTGGCATGACGTCCACACAAAATTTCAATAATATCTGAGCATCCACTCGCTTTTTCCAAAATTCGTGCGCAGGAAACGATTTTGCACTGATCGAGATTACCCTGTTTTGGTTGGTTTGGGTTAGGTTAGGTTAGGTTAGGTTAGGTTAGGTTAGGTTTGGTTAGGTTAGTGGGGCACCTGCGCAGAAGTTGTTGCGCAGTGCAGTCGTATGACTTGCGCATGTATGGGCACCTTGAGCTCATTATGTTTAATTGTAAATTATTAAACTCTCAAGAATTCGATTCCGTCGCTTTACAAAGTATATTATATTCTGGGCTTCACTTTACATACCTAATTTAATTTTTTCACAAGGATATTTTTTTTTGGATACATACTTTCACTAATTGCAAGTACACAAATCACTTATCACTTAAATATGATGTTGTTGAATATTTCATTGTGGAAGTATATATGTTGCCACACGTAGAATTTATTAAAATATTTATTTAATTTTATATTACACTACATGTAATTACTACAGTGACCCCAGCCATCGTTATAAAGAATAAAAGTTCTCAAATTACATAGATCCAGCTTCTGCAGATACGCGATATCTGTATATGATATACGTGTTACTAACTCGTAAGAACGTCTTTACTGAGCACACATGGCATGCAAATGTCCTTTCACTGAAATCGTATGTCTCAATGTGGCGAACCGCACTTATTCTTGCATGTTATGTTGGATTGGTGTATCACATGTTTCTATTCTCACACGTCACCGTGAAGACATCCTTGCACTGAGATTCACTGTAAGTAGCACCCGTTAATACGTTTTTGAATTGTGGTAATTAATCTTGTTAATGTTCCCGAAGAACTCTATTTCTAAAGGACAAAATTACGTTGACACTGAACGACCGAAATCAAATAATTCCAACCGTAGTTTAAT
Organism: Zootermopsis nevadensis; assembly: GCF_977971745.1. Taxonomy (NCBI): domain Eukaryota; kingdom Metazoa; phylum Arthropoda; class Insecta; order Blattodea; family Termopsidae; genus Zootermopsis; species Zootermopsis nevadensis. Next base: position 2,402,740 of record NW_028259153.1, on the reverse strand, counting down.
GGCGACTCTTCAATCGGGACCAGCCGACTGTTCCAATACAGAATCAGTAGTGACTGACTTCTGATTGGTCCTCGATGCCATTCGAAAGTATTGATTTCCTTCCATTGAGTTCATCACAGATGGCACGTCTTATCTTTGGTTCCGTAATTTTCCGATAGACTGCGTCTTTGTGTTTGTACGTCGTGTCCTCGAGTAAATGTGAGGCAATACTTTTGATATATTTTGTTGACATTGGACATAGGACACCAATATGTCACCACAAGTTTGACGTGCGCCACAAATTCTGCGCCCACCAAGCATTGCAATTAATGTACCAGAGATTTATATTCAGTTTTTTTGAGGCGATTTATATTAATAAATGACGTACTATCATTCACGTATGTTTATTCCGATTCTTTTGTTACATGATACTTATTAATAGTGAGTTAGTTTGGGTCAACGTTACGCATGAATCTGCTACGTATTTGCGTCAACATCTACACTGCATCAGTTTTGCAAGAAATAATTCTCGTGAAAATATTATGTACTTTGACGTGTTATGATGTATTACATGCATATAAGCACTATTTGCATCATATGGGGATTGTGTGATCGCGTAATATCGTTATTGATAAGTGGTCGTGGCCGACTTCGTGCAACCTCCACCTCACGACTTTGATGCTTTCTTGCGAATTTCTAAAGAGCGATTAGACATAATAGAGTATGAATATCATTAACTTACCTGTGGCATGACGTCCATACAAAATTTCAATAATATCTGAGCATCCATTCGCTTTTTCCAAAATTCGTGCGCAGGAAACCATTTGCACTGATCGAGATTACCCTGTTTTGGTTGGTTTGGGTTAGGTTAGGTTAGGTTAGGTTAGGTTAGTGGGGCACCTGCGCAGAAGTTGTTGCGCAGTGCAGTGGTATGATGTGCGCATTTATGGGCACCTTGAGCTCGTTATGTTTAATTGTAAATTATTAAACTCTCAAGAATTCGATTCCGTCGCTTTAAAAAGTATATTATATTCTGGGCTTCACTTTACATACCTAATTTAATTTTTTCACAATGATATTTTTTTTTGGATACATACTTTCGGTAATTGCAAGTACACAAATCACTTATCACTTAAATATGATGTTGTTGAATATTTCATTGTGGAAGTATATATGTTGCCACACGTAGAATTGATTAAAATATTTATTTAATTTTATATTACACTACATGTAATTACTACAGTGACCCCAGCCATCGTTATAAAGAATAAATGTTCTCAAATTACATAGGTCCTGCTTCTTCAGATACGCGATATCTGTATATGATATACGTGTTACTAACTCGTAAGAACGTCTTTACTGAGCACACATGGCATGCAAATGTCCTTTCACTGAAGTCGTATGTCTCAATGTGGCGAACCGCACTTATTCTTGCATGTTATGTTGGATTGGTGTATCACATGTTTCTATTCTCACACGTCACCGTGAAGACATCCTTGCACTGAGATTCACTGTAAGTAGCACCCGTTAATACGTTTTTGAAGGGTGGTAATTAATCTTGTTAATGCTCCCGAAGAACTCTATTTCTAAAGCAAAAAATTACGTTGACACTGAACGACCGAAATCAAATAATTCCAACCGTAGTTTAATGGCGACTCTTCAATCGGGACCAGCCGACTGTTCCAATACAGAATCAGTAGTGACTGACTTCTGATTGGTCCTCGATGCCATTCGAAAGTATTGATTTCCTTCCATTGAGGTCATCACAGATGGCACGTCTTATCTTTGGTTCCGTAATTTTCCGATAGACTGCGTCTTTGTGTTTGTACGTCGTGTCCTCGAGTAAATGTGAGGCAATACTCTCGATATATTTTGTTGAGATTGGACATAGGACACCAATATATCACCACAAGTTTGACGTGCGCCACAAATTCTGCGCCCACCAAGCATTGCAATTAATGTACCAGAGATTTATATTCAGTTTTTTTGTGAGGCGATTTTTATTAATAAATGACGTACTATCATTCACGTATGTTTATTCCAATTTTTCGTTACATGATGCATATTTATAGTGAGTTAGATTGGGTCATCGTTACGCATGAATCTGCTACGTATTTGCGTCAACATCTACACTGCATCAGTTTTGCAAGAAATAATTCTCGTGGAAACATTATGTAATTTTTGACGTGTTATGATGTATTACATGCATATAAGCACTATTTGCATCATATGGGGATTGTGTTAGCGCGTAATATCGTTATTGATAAGTGGTCGTGGCCGACTTTGCGCATCCTCCACCTCACGACTTTGATGCTTTCTTGCGAATTTCTAAAGAACGATAAGACATAATTGAGTATGAATATCATTAACTTACCTGTGGCATGACGTCCACACATAATTTCAATATATCTGAGCATCCACTCGCTTTTTCCAAAATTCGTGCGCAGGAAACGATTTTGCACTTATCGAGATTACCCTGTTTTGGTTGGTTTGGGTTAGGTTAGGTTAGGTTAGGTTAGGTTAGTGGGGCACCTGCGCAGAAGTTGTTGCGCAGTGCAGTCGTATGACGTGCGCATGTATGGGCACCTTGAGCTCATTATGTTTAATTGTAAATTATTAAACTCTCAAGAATTCGATTCCGTCGCTTTACAAAGTATATTATATTCTGGGCTTCACTTTACATACCTAATTTAATTTTTTCACAAGGATATTTTTTTTTGGATACATACTTTCACTAATTGCAAGTACACAAATCACTTATCACTTAAATATGATGTTGTTGAATATTTCATTGTGGAAGTATATATGTTGTCACACGTAGAATTTATTAAAATATTTATTTAATTTTATATTACACTACATGTAATTACTACAGTGACCCCAGTCATCGTTATAAAGAATAAATGTTCTCAAATTACATAGGTCCAGCTTCTGCAGATACGCGATATCTGTATATGATATACGTGTTACTAACTCGTAAAAACTTCTTTACTGAGCACACATGGCATGCAAATGTCCTTTTACTGAGGTCGTATGTCTCAATGTGGCTAACCGCACTTATTCTTGCATGTTATGTTAGATTGGTTTATAACTTGTTTCTATTCTCACACGTCACCGTGAAGACATCCTTACACTGAGATTCACTGTAGGTAGCACCCGTTAATACGTGATTGAAGGGTGGTAATTAATCTTGTTAATGTTCCCGAAGAACTCTATTTCTAAAGCACAAAATTACGTTGACACTGAACGACCGAAATCAAATAATTCCAACCGTAGTTTAATAGCGACTCTTCAATCGGGACCAGCCGACTGTTCCAATACAGAATCAGTAGTGACTGACTTCTGATTGGTCCTCGATGTCATTCGAAAGTATTGATTTCCTTCCATTGAGGTCATCACAGATGGCACGTCTTATCTTTGGTTCCGTAATTTTCCGATAGACTGCGTCTTTGTGTTTGTACGTCGTGTCCTCGAGTAAATGTGAGGCAATACTTTCGATATATTTTGTTGACATTGGACATAGGACACCAATATGTCACCACAAGTTTGACGTGCGCCACAATTTCTGCGCCCACCAAGCATTGCAATTAATGTACCAGAGATTTATATTCATTTTTTTTGTGAGGCGATTTTTATTAATAAATGACGTACTATCATTCACGTATTTTTATTCCAATTTTTCGTTACATGATACTTATTTTTAGTGAGTTAGATTGGGTCATCGTTACGCATGAATATGCTACGTATTTGCGTCAACATCTACACTGCATCAGTTTTGCAAGAAATAATTCTCGTGGAAATATTATGTAATTTTAGACGTGTCATGATGTATAACACGCATATAAACACTATTTGTATCATATGGGGATTGTGTGAGCGCGTAATATCGTTATTGATAAGTGGTCGTGGCCGACTTTGCGCAACTTCCACCTCACGACTTTGATGCTTTCTTGCGAATTTCTAAAGAGCGATAAGACATAATAGAGTATGAATATCATTAACTTACCTGTGGCATGACGTCCACACAAAATTTCAATAATATCTGAGCATCCACTCGCTTTTTCCAAAATTCGTGCGCAGGAAACGATTTTGCACTGATCGAGATTACCCTGTTTTGGTTGGTTTGGGTTAGGTTAGGTTAGGTTAGGTTAGGTTAGGTTAGGTTAGTGGGGCACCTGCGCAGAAGTTGTTGCGCAGTGCAGTGGTATGATGTGCGCATATATGAGCACCTTGAGCTCGTTATGTTTAATTGTAAATTATTAAACTCTCAAGAATTCGATTCCGTCGCTTTAAAAAGTATATTATATTCTGGGCTTCACTTTACATACCTAATTTAATTTTTTCACAAGGATATTTTTTTTTGGATACATACTTTCAGTAATTGCAAGTACACAAATCACTTATCACTTAAATATGATGTTGTTGAATATTTCATTGTGGAAGTATATATGTTGTCACACGTAGAATTTATTAAAATATTTATTTAATTTTATATTACACTGCATGTAATTAATACAGTGACCCCAGTCATCGTTATGAAGAATAAATGTTCTCAAATTACATAGGTCCAGCTTCTGCAGATACGCGATATCTGTATATGATATACGTGTTACTAACTCGTAAAAACGTCTTTACTGAGCACACATGGCATGCAAATGTCCTTTCACTGAAGTCGTATGTCTCAATGTGGCGAACCGCACTTATTCTTGCATGTTATGTTAGATTGGTTTATAACTTGTTTCTGTTATCACACGTCACCGTGAAGACATCCTTACACTGAGATTCACTGTAGGTAGCACCCGTTAATACGTTATTGAAGGGTGGTAATTAATCTTGTTAATGTTCCCGAAGAACTCTATTTCTAAAGCACAAAATTACGTTGACACTGAACGACCGAAATCAAATAATTCCAACCGTAGTTTAATGGCGACTCTTCAATCGGGACCAGCCGACTGTTCCAATACAGAATCAGTAGTGACTGACTTCTGATTGGTCCTCGATGCCATTCGAAAGTATTGATTTCCTTCCATTGAGGTCATCACAGATGGCACGTCTTATCTTTGGTTCCGTAATTTTCCGATAGACTGCGTCTTTGTGTTTGTACGTCGTGTCCTCGAGTAAATGTGAGGCAATACTTTCGATATATTTTGTTGACATTGGACATAGGACACCAATATATCACCACAAGTTTGACGTGCGCCACAAATTCTGCGCCCACCAAGCATTGCAATTAATGTACCAGAGATTTATATTCAGTTTTTTTGTGAGGCGATTTTTATTAATAAATGACGTACTATCATTCACGTATGTTTATTCCAATTTTTCGTTACATGATGCTTATTTATAGTGAGTTAGATTGGGTCATCGTTACGCATGAATCTGCTACGTATTTGCGGCAACATCTACACTGCATCAGTTTTGCAAGAAATAATTCTCGTGGAAACATTATGTAATTTTTGACGTGTTATGATGTATTACATGCATATAAGCACTATTTGCATCATATGGGGATTGTGTGAGCGCGTAATATCGTTATTGATAAGTGGTCGTGGCCGACTTTGCGCATCCTCCACCTCACGACTTTGATGCTTTCTTGGGAATTTCTTAAGAGGGATAAGACATAATAGAGTATGAATATCATTAACTTACCTGTGGCATGACGTCCACACAAAATTTCAATAATATCTGAGCATCCACTCGCTTTTTCCAAAATTCGTGCGCAGGAAACGATTTTGCACTGATCGAGATTACCCTGTTTTGGTTGGTTTGGGTTAGGTTAGGTTAGGTTAGGTTAGGTTAGGTTAGGTTAGGTTAGTTTAGTGGGCACCTGCGCAGAAGTTGTTGCGCAGTGCAGTCGTATGACGTGCGCATGTATGGGCACCTTGAGCTCATTATGTTTAATTGTAAATTATTAAACTCTCAAGAATTCGATTCCGTCTCTTTAAAAAGTATATTATATTCTGGGCTTCACTTTACATACCTAATTTAATTTTTTCACAAGGATATTTTTTTTGGATACATACTTTCAGTAATTGAAAGTACACAAATCACTTAACACTTAAATATGATGTTGTTGAATATTTCATTGTGGAAGTATATATGTTGTCACACGTAGAATGTATTAAAATATTTATTTAATTTTATATTACACTACATGTAATTACTACAGTGACCCCAGTCATCGTTATAAAGAATAAATGTTCTCAAATTACATAGGTCCAGCTTCTGCAGATACGCGATATCTGTATATGATATACGTGTTACTAACTCGTAAAAACGTCTTTACTGAGCACACATGGCATGCAAATGTCCTTTCACTGAAGTCGTATGTCTCAATGTGGCGAACCGCACTTATTCTTGCATGTTATGTTAGATTGGTTTATAACTTGTTTCTATTCTCACACGTCACCGTGAAGACATCCTTACACTGAGATTCACTGTAGGTAGCACCCGTTAATACGTGATTGAAGGGTGGTAATTAATCTTGTTAATGTTCCCGAAGAACTCTATTTCTAAAGCACAAAATTACGTTGACACTGAACGACCGAAATCAAATAATTCCAACCGTAGTTTAATGGCGACACTTCAATCGGGATCAGCTGACTGTTCCAATACAGAATCAGTAGTGACTGACTTCTGATTGGTCCTCGATGCCATTCGAAAGTATTGATTTCCTTCCATTGAGGTCATCACAGATGGCACGTCTTATCTTTGATTCCGTAATTTTCCGATAGACTGCGTCTTTGTGTTTGTACGTCGTGTCCTCGAGTAAATGTGAGGCAATACTTTCGATATATTTTGTTGACATTGGACATAGGACACCAATATATCACCACAAGTTTGACGTGCGCCACAAATTCTGCGCCCACCGAGCATTGCAATTAATGTACCAGAGATTTATATTCAGTTTTTTTGTGAGGCGATTTTTATTAATAAATGACGTACTATCATTCACGTATGTTTATTCCAATTTTTCGTTACATGATGCTTATTTATAGTGAGTTAGATTAGGTCATCGTTACGCATGAATCTGCTTCGTATTTGCGGCAACATCTACACTGCATCAGTTTTGCAAGAAATAATTCTCGTGGAAACATTATGTAATTTTTGACGTGTTATGATGTATTACATGCATATAAGCACTATTTGCATCATATGGGGATTGTGTGAGCGCGTAATATCGTTATTGATAAGTGGTCGTGGCCGACTTTGCGCATCCTCCACCTCACGACTTTGATGCTTTCTTGCGAATTTCTAAAGAGCGATTAGACATAAGAGAGTATGAATATCATTAACTCACCTGTGGCATGACGTCCATACAAAATTTCAATAATATCTGAGCATCCATTCGCTTTTTCCAAAATTCGTGCGCAGGAAACCATTTTGCAATGATCGAGATTACCCTGTTTTGGTTGGTTTGGGTTAGGTTAGGTTAGGTTACGTTATGTTAGGTTAGTGGGGCACCTGCGCAGAAGTTGTTGCGCAGTGCAGTGGTATGACGGGCGCATGTATGGGCACCTTGAGCTCGTTATGTTTAATTGTAAATTATTAAACTCTCAAGAATTCGATTCCGTCGCTTTAAAAAGTATATTATTTTCTGGGCTTCACTTTACATACCTAATTTAATTTTTTCATAAATATATTTTTTTGGACACATACTTTCAGTAATTGCAAGTACACAAATCACTTATCACTTAAATATGATGTTGTTGAATATTTCATTGTGGAAGTATATATGTTGCCACACGTAGAATTTATTAAAATATTTATTTTATTTTATAGTACTCTACATGTAATTACTACAGTGACCCCAGCCATCGTTATAAAGAATAAATGTTCTCAAATTACATAGGTCCAGCTTCTGCAGATACGCGATATGTGTATATGATATACGTGTTACTAACTCGTAAGAACGTCTTTACTGAGCACACATGGCATGCAAATGTCCTTTCACTGAAGTCGTATGTCTCAATGTGGCGAACCGCACTTATTCTTGCGTGTTATGTTGGATTGGTGTATCACTTGTTTCTATTCTCACACGTCACCGTGAAGACATCCTTGCACTGAGATTCACTGTAAGTAGCACCCGTTAATACGTGATTGAAGGGTGGTAATTAATCTTGTTAATGTTCCCGAAGAACTCTATTTCTAAAGCACAAAATTACGTTGAAACTGAACGACCGAAATCAAATAATTCCAACCGTAGTTTAATGGCGACTCTTCAATCGGGACCAGCCTACTGTTCCAATACAGAATCAGTAGTGACTGACTTCTGATTGGTCCTCGATGCCATTCGAAAGTATTGATTTCCTTCCATTGAGGTCATCACAGATGGCACGTCTTATCTTTGGTTCCGTAATTTTCCGATAGACTGCGTCTTTGTGATTGTACGTCGTGTCCTCGAGTAAATGTGAGGCAATACTTTCGATATATTTTGTTGACATTGGACATAGGACACCAATATGTCACCACAAGTTTGACGTGCGCCACAAATTCTGCGCCCACCAATCATTGCAATTAATGTACCAGAGATTTATATTCAGTTTTTTTGTGAGGCGATTTTTATTAATAAATGACGTACTATCATTCACGTATGTTTATTCCAATTTTTGTTACATAATACTTATTTATAGTGAGTAAGATTGGATCATCGTTACGCATGAATCTGCTACGTATTTGCGTCAACATCTACACTGCATCAGTTTTGCAAGAGATAATTCTCGTGGAAATATTATGTAATTTTAGACGTGTTATGATGTATTACACGCATATAAGCACTATTTGCATCATATGGGGATTGTGTGAGCGCGTAATATCGTTATTGATAAGTGGTCGTGGCCGACTTTGCGCAGCCTCCACCTCACGACTTTGATGCTTTCTTGCGAATTTCTAAAGAGCGATAAGACATAATAGAGTATGAATATCATTAACTTACCTGTGGCATGACGTCCACACAAAATTTCAATAATATCTGAGCATCCACTCGCTTTTTCCAAAATTCGTGCGCAGGAAACGATTTTGCACTGATCGAGATTACCCTGTTTTGGTTGGTTTGGGTTAGGTTAGGTTAGGTTAGGTTAGGTTAGGTTAGTGGGGCACCTGCGCAGAAGTTGTTGCGCATTGCAGTCGTATGACGTGCGCATGTATGGGCACCTTGAGCTCATTATGTTTAATTGAAAATTATTAAACTCTCAAGAATTTGGTTTCGTCGCTTTAAAAAGTATATTATATTCTGGGCTTCACTTTACATATCTAATTTAATTTTTTCACAAGGATATTTTTTTTTGGATACATACTTTCAGTAATTGCAAGTACACAAATCACTTATCACTTAAATATGATGTTGTTGAATATTTCATTGTGGAAGTATATATGTTGTCACACGTAGAATTTATTAAAATATTTATTTAATTTTATATTACACTGCATGTAATTACTACAGTGACCCCAGTCATCGTTATAAAGAATAAATATTCTCAAATTACATAGGTCCAGCTTCTGCAGATACGCGATATCTGTATATGATATACGTGTTACTAACTCGTAAAAACGTCTTTACTGAGCACACATGGCATGCAAATGTCCTTTCACTGAAGTCGTATGTCTCAATGTGGCGAAGCGCACTTATTCTTGCATGTTATGTTAGATTGGTTTATAACTTGTTTCTGTTCTCACACGTCACCGTGAAGACATCCTTACACTGAGATTCACTGTAGGTAGCACCCGTTAATACGTGATTGAAGGGTGGTAATTAATCTTGTTAATGTTCCCGAAGAACTGTATTTCTAAAGCCCAAAATTACGTTGACACTGAACGACCGAAATCAAATAATTCCAACCGTTGTTTAATGGCGACTCTTCAATCGGGACCAGCCGACTGTTCCAATACAGAATCAGTAGTGACTGACTTGTGATTGGTCCTCGATGCCAATCGAAAGTATTGATATCCTTCCATTGAGGTCATCACAGATGGCACGTCTTATCTTTGGTTCCGTAATTTTCCGATAGACTGCGTCTTTGTGTTTGTACGTCGTGTCCTCGAGTAAATGTGAGGCAATACTTTCGATATATTTTGTTGACATTGGACATAGGACACCAATATGTCACCACAAGTTTGACGTGCTCCACAAATACTGCGCCCACCAAGCATTGAAATTAATGTACCAGAGATTTATATTCAGTTTTTTTGTGAGGCGATTTTTATTAATAAATGACGTACTATCATTCACGTATGTTTATTCCAATTTTTCGTTCCATGTTACTTATTTATAGTGAGTTAGATTGGGTCATCGTTACGCATGAATCTGCTACGTATTTGCGTCAACATCTACACTGCATCAGTTTTGCAAGAAATAATTCTCGTGGAAACATTATGTAATTTTTGACGTGTTATGATGTATTACATGCATATAAGCACTACTTGCATCATATGGGGATTGTGTGAGCGCGTAATATCGTTATTGATAAGTGGTCGTGGCCGACTTTGCGCAACCTCCACCTCACGACTTTGATGCTTTCTTGCGAATGTCTAAAGAGCGATTAGACATAATAGAGTATGAATATCATTAACTTACCTGTGGCATGACGTCCATACAAAATTTCAATAATATCTGAGCATCCATTCGCTTTTTCGAAAATTCGTGCGCAGGAAACCTTTTTGCACTGATCGAGATTACCCTGTTTTGGTTGGTTTGGGTTAGGATAGGTTAGGTTAGGTTAGGTTAGTGGGGCACCTGCGCAGAAGTTGTTGCGCAGTGCAGTCTTATGACGTGCGCATGTATGGGCACCTTGAGCTCATTATGTTTAATTGTAAATTATTAAACTCTCAAGAATTCAATTCCGTCGCTTTAAAAAGTATAATATATTCTGGGCTTCACTTTACATACCTAATTTAATTTTTTCATAAATATATTTTTTTTGGACACATACTTTCAGTAATTGCAAGTACACAAATCACTTATCACTTAAATATGATGTTGTTGAATATTTCATTGTGGAAGTATATATGTTGCCACACGTAGAATTTATTAAAATATTTATTTAATTTTATATTACACTACATGTAATTACTACAGTGACCCCAGCCATCGTTATAAAGAATAAATGTTCTCAAATTACATAGGTCCAGCTTCTGCAGATACGCGATATCTGTATATGATATACGTGTTACCAACTCGTAAGAACGTCTTTACTGAGCACACATGGCATGCAAATGTCCTTTCACTGAAGTCGTATGTCTCAATGTGGCGAACCGCACTTATTCTTGCATGTTATGTTAGATTGGTTTATAACTTGTTTCTATTCTCACACGTCACCGTGAAGACATCCTTACACTGAGATTCACTGTAGGTAGCACACGTTAATACGTGATTGAAGGGTGGTAATTAATCTTGTTAATGTTCCCGAAGAACTCTATTTCTAAAGCCCAAAATTACGTTGACACTGAACGACCGAAATCAAATAATTCCAACCGTTGTTTAATGGCGACTCTTCAATCGGGACCAGCCGACTGTTCCAATACAGAATCAGTAGTGACTGACTTGTGATTGGTCCTCGATGCCAATCGAAAGTATTGATTTCCTTCCATTGAGGTCATCACAGATGGCACGTCTTATCTTTGGTTCCGTAATTTTCCGATAGACTGCGTCTTTGTGTTTGTACGTCGTGTCCTCGAGTAACTGTGAGGCAATACTTTCGATATATTTTGTTGACATTGGACATAGGACACCAATATGTCACCACAAGTTTGACGTGCTCCACAAATACTGCGCCCACCAAGCATTGCAATTAATGTACCAGAGATTTATATTCAGTTTTTTTGTGAGGCGATTTTTATTAATAAATGACGTACTATCATTCACGTATGTTTATTCCAATTTTTCGTTCCATGATACTTATTTATAGTGAGTTAGATTGGGTCATCGTTACGCATGAATCTGCTACGTATTTGCGTCAACATCTACACTGCATCAGTTTTGCAAGAAATAATTCTCGTGGAAATATTATGTAATTTTTGACGTGTTATGATGTATTACATGCATATAAGCACTACTTGCATCATATGGGGATTGTGTGAGCGCGTAATATCGTTATTGATAAGTGGTCGTGGCCAACTTTGCGCAACCTCCACCTCACGACTTTGATGCTTTCTTGCGAATTTCTAAAGAGCGATTAGACATAAGAGAGTATGAATATCATTAACTTACCTGTGACATGACGTCCACACAAAATTTCAATAATATCTGAGCATCCACTCGCTTTTTCCAAAATTCGTGCGCAGGAAACGATTTTGCACTGATCGAGATTACCCTGTTTTGGTTGGTTTGGGTTAGGTTAGGTTAGCTTAGGTTAGGTTAGTGGGGCACCTGCGCAGAAGTTGTTGCGCAGTGCAGTCGTATGACGTGCGCATGTATGGGCACCTTGAGCTCATTATGTTTAATTGTAAATTATTAAACTCTCAAGAATTCGATTCCGTCGCTTTAAAAAGTATATTATATTCTGGGCTTCACTTTACATACCTAATTTAATTTTTTCACAAGGATATTTTTTTTTGGATACATACTTTCAGTAATTGCAAGTACACAAATCACTTATCACTTAAATATGATGTTGTTGAATATTTCATTGTGGAAGTATATATGTTGTCACACGTAGAATTTATTAAAATATTTTTTTAATTTTATATTACACTACATGTAATTACTACAGTGACCCCAGTCATCGTTATAAAGAATAAATGTTCTCAAATTACATAGGTCCAGCTTCTGCAGATACGCGATATCTGTATATGATATACGTGTTACTAACTCGTAAAAACGTCTTTACTGAGCACACATGGCATGCAAATGTCCTTTCACTGAAGTCGTATGTCTCAATGTGGCGAACCGCACTTATTCTTGCATGTTATGTTAGATTGGTTTATAACTTGTTTCTGTTCTCACACGTCACCGTGAAGACATCCTTACACTGAGATTCACTGTAGGTAGCACCCGTTAATACGTGATTGAAGGGTGGTAATTAATCTTGTTTTGTTCCCGAAGAACTCTATTTCTATAGCACAAAATTACGTTGACACTGAACGACCGAAATCAAATAATTCCAACCGTAGTTTAATGGCGACTCTTCAATCGGGACCAGCCGACTGTTCCAATACAGAATCAGTAGTGACTGACTTCTGATTGGTCCTCGATGCCATTCGAAAGTATTGATTTCCTTCCATTGAGGTCATCACAGATGGCACGTCTTATCTTTGGTTCCGTAATTTTCCGATAGACTGCGTCTTTGTGTTTTTACGTCGTGTCTTCGAGTAAATGTGAGGCAATACTTTCGATATATTTTGTTGACATTGGACATAGGACACCAATATGTCACCACAAGTTTGACGTGCGCCACAAATTCTGCGCCCACCAAGCATTGCAATTAATGTACCAGAGATTTATATTCAGTTTTTTTGTGAGGCGATTTTTATTAATAAATGACGTACTATCATTCACGTATTTTTATTCCAATTTTTCGTTACATGATACTTATTTATAGTGTGTTAGATTGGGTCATCGTTACGCATGAATCTGCTACGTATTTGCGTCAACATCTACACTGCATCAGTTTTGCAAGAAATAATTCTCGTGGAAATATTATGTAATTTTTGACGTGTTATGATGTATTACATGCATATAAGCACTATTTGCATCATATGGGGATTGTGTGAGCGCGTAATATCGTTATTGATAAGTGGTCGTGGCCGACTTTGCGCAACCTCCACCTCACGACTTTGATGCTTTCTTGCGAATTTGTAAAGAGCGATTAGACATAATAGAGTATGAATATCATTAACTTACCTGTGGCATGACGTCCATACAAAATTTCAATAATATCTGAGCATCCATTCGCTTTTTCCAAAATTCGTGCGCAGGAAACCATTTTGCACTGATCGAGATTACCCTGTTTTGGTTGGTTTGGGTTAGGTTAGGTTAGGTTAGGTTAGGTTAGTGGGGCACCTGCGCAGAAGTTGTTGCGCAGTGCAGTCGTATGACGTGCGCATGTATGGGCACCTTGAGCTCGTTATGTTTAATTATAAATTATTAACCTCTCAAGAATTCGATTCCGTCGCTTTAAAAATATATTATATTCTGGGCTTCACTTTACATACCTAATTTAATTTTTTCATAAATATATTTTTTTTGGACACATACTTTCAGTAATTGCAAGTACACAAATCACTTATCACTTAAATATGATGTTGAATATTTCATTGTGGAAGTATATATGTTGCCACACGTAGAATTTATTAAAATATTTATTTAATTTTATATTACACTACATGTAATTACTACAGTGACCCCAGTCATCGTTATAAAGAATAAATGTTCTCAAATTACATAGGTCCAGCTTCTGCAGATACGCGATATCTGTATATGATATACGTGTTACTAACTCGCAAAAACGTCTTTACTGAGCACACATGGCATGCAAATGTCCTTTCACTGAAGTCGTATGTCTCAATGTGGCGAAGCGCACTTATTCTTGCGTGTTATGTTAGATTGGTTTATAACTTGTTTCTATTCTCACACGTCACCGTGAAGACATCCTTACACTGAGATTCACTATAGGTAGCACCCGTTAATACGTGATTGAAGGGTGGTAATTAATCTTGTTAATGTTCCCGAAGAACTCTATTTCTAAAGCACAAAATTACGTTGAAACTGAACGACCGAAATCAAATAATTCCAACCGTAGTTTAATGGCGACTCTTCAATCGGGACCAGCCGACTGTTCCAATACAGAATCAGTAGTGACTGACTTCTGATTGGTCCTCGATGCCATTCGAAAGTATTGATTTCCTTCCATTGAGGTCATCATAGATGGCACGTCTTATCTTTGGTTCCGTAATTTTCCGATAGACTGCGTCTTTGTGTTTTTACGTCGTGTGCTCGAGTAAATGTGAGGCAATACTTTCGATATATTTTGTTGACATTGGACATAGGACACCAATATGTCACCACAAGTTTGACGTGCGCCACAAATTCTGCGCCCACCAAGCATTGCAATTAATGTACCAGAGATTTATATTCAGTTTTTTTGTGAGGCGATTTTTATTAATAAATGACGTACTATCATTCACGTATGTTTATTCCAATTTTTCGTTACATGATACTTATTTATAGTGAGTTAGATTGGGTCATCGTTACGCATGAATCTGCTACGTATTTGCGTCAACATCTACACTGCATCAGTTTTGCAAGAAATAATTCTCGTGGAAATATTATGTAATTTTAGACGTGTTATGATGTATACACGCATATAAACACTATTTGTATCATATGGGGATTGTGTGAGCGCGTAATATCGTTATTGATAAGTGGTCGTGGCCGACTTTGCGCAACCTCCACCTCACGACTTTGATGCTTTCTTGCGAATTTCTAAAGAGCGATTAGACATAATAGAGTATGAATATCATTAACTTACCTGTGGCATGACGTCCATACAAAATTTCAATAATATCTGAGCATCCATTCGCTTTTTCCAAAATTCGTGCGCAGGAAACCATTTTGCACTGATCGAGATTACCCTGTTTTGGTTGGTTTGGGTTAGGTTAGGTTAGGTTAGGTTAGGTTAGTGGGGCACCTGCGCAGAAGTTGTTGCGCAGTGCAGTCGTATGACGTGCGCATGTACGGGCACCTTGAGCTCGTTATGGTTAATTGTAAATTATTAAACTCTCAAGAATTCGATTCCGTCGCTTTGAAAATATATTATATTCTGGGCTTCACTTTACATACCTAATTTAATTTTTTTATAAATATATTTTTTTTGGACACATACTTTCAGTAATTGCAAGTACACAAATCACTTATCACTTAAATATGATGTTGTTGAATATTTCATTGTGGAAGTATATATGTTGCCACACGTAGAATTTATTAAAATATTTATTTAATTTTATATTACACTACATGTAATTACTACAGTGTCCCCAGTCATCGTTATAAAGAATAAATGTTCTCAAATTACATAGGTCCAGCTTCTGCAGATACGCGATATCTGTATATGATATACGTGTTACTAACTCGCAAAAACGTCTTTACTGAGCACACATGGCATGCAAATGTCCTTTCACTGAAGTCGTATGTCTCAATGTGGCGAAGCGCACTTATTCTTGCGTGTTATGTTAGATTGGTTTATAACTTGTTTCTATTCTCACACGTCACCGTGAAGACATCCTTACACTGAGATTCACTATAGGTAGCACCCGTTAATACGTGATTGAAGGGTGGTAATTAATCTTGTTAATGTTCCCGAAGAACTCTATTTCTAAAGCACAAAATTACGTTGACACTGAACGACCGAAATCAAATAATTCCAACCGTAGTTTAATGGCGACTCTTCAATCGGGACCAGCCGACTGTTCCAATACAGAATCAGTAGTGACTGACTTCTGATTGGTCCTCGATGCCATTCGAAAGTATTGATTTCCTTCCATTGAGGTCATCATAGATGGCACGTCTTATCTTTGGTTCCGTAATTTTCCGATAGACTGCGTCTTTGTGTTTTTACGTCGTGTCCTCGAGTAAATGTGAGGCAATACTTTCGATATATTTTGTTGACATTGGACATAGGACACCAATATGTCACCACAAGTTTGACGTGCGCCACAAATTCTGCGCCCTCCAAGCATTGCAATTAATGTACCAGAGATTTATATTCAGTTTTTTTGTGAGGCGATTTTTATTAATAAATGACGTACTATCATTCACGTATGTTTATTCCAATTTTTCGTTACATGATACTTATTTATAGTGAGTTAGATTGGGTCATCGTTACGCATGAATCTGCTACGTATTTGCGTCAACATCTACACTGCATCAGTTTTGCAAGAAATAATTCTCGTGGAAATATTATGTAATTTTAGACGTGTGTATTACACGAATATAAGCACTATTTGTATCATATGGGGATTGTGTGAGGGCGTAATATCGTTTTTGATAAGTGGTCGTGGCCGACTTTGCGCAACCTCCACCTCACGACTTTGATGCCTTCTTGCGAATTTCTAAAGAGCGATAAGACATAATAGAGTATGAATGTTATTAACTTACCTGTGGCATGACGTCCATACAAACTTTCAATTAAATCTGAGCATCCATTCGCTTTTTCCAAAATTCGTGCGCAGGAAACCATTTTGCACTGATCGAGATTACCCTGTTTTGGTTGGTTTGGGTTAGGTTAAGTTAGGTTAGGTTAGGTTAGGTTAGTGGGGCACCTGCGCAGAAGTTGTTGCGCAGTGCAGTCGTATGACGTGCGCATGTATGGGCACCTTGAGCTCGTTATGTTTAATTGTAAATTATTAAACACTCAAGAATTCGATTCCGTCGCTTTAAAAAGTATATTATATTCTGGGCTTCACTTTCGTACCTAATTTAATTTTTCACAAAGATATTTTTTTTGGACACATACTTTCAGTAATTGCAAGTACACAAATCACTTATCACTTAAATATGATGTTGTTGAATATTTCATTGTGGAAGTATATATGTTGTCACACGTAGAATTTATTAAAATATTTATTAATTTTATATTACACTACATGTAATTACTACAGTGACCCCAGTCATCCTTATAAAGAATAAAAGTTCTCTAATTACATAGGTCCAGCTTCTGCAGATACGCGATATCTGTATATGATATACGTGTCACTAACTCGTAAGAACGTCTTTACCGAGCACACATGGCATGCAAATGTCCTTTCACTGAAGTCGTATGTCTCAATGTGGAGAACCGCACTTATTCTTGCATGTTATGTTAGATTGATGTATCACTTGTTTCTATTCTCACACGTCACCGTGAAGACATTCTTACACTGAGATTCACTGTAGGTAGCACCCGTTAATACGTCATTGAAGGGTGGTAATTAATCTTGTTAATTTTCCGGAAGAACTCTATTTCTAAAGCACAAAATTACGTTGACACTGAACGACCGAAATCAAATAATTCCAACCGTAGTTTAATGGCGACTCTCCAATCGGGACCAGCCGACTGTTCTAATACAGAATCAGTAGTGACTGACTTCTGATTGGTCCTCGATGCCATTCGAAAGTATTGATTTCCTTCCATTGAGGTCATCACAGATGGCACGTCTTATCTTTGGTTCCGTAATTTTCCGATATACTGCGTCTTTGTGTTTGTACGTCGTGTCCTCGAGTAAATGTGAGGCAATACTTTCGATATATTTTGTTGACATTGGACATAGGACACCAATATGTTACCACAAATTTGACGTGCGCCACGAATTCTGCGCCCACCAAGCATTGCAATTACTGTACCAGAGATTTATATTCATTTTTTTGTGAGGCGATTTATATTAATAAATGACGTACTATCATTCACGTATGTTTATTCCGATTTTTCGTTAGATGATACTTATTTATAGTGAGTTAGATTGGATCATCGTTACCCATGAATCTGCTACGTATTTGCGTCTACATCTACACTGCATCAGTTTTGCAAGAAATAATTCTCGTGGAAATATTATGTAATTTTAGACGTGTTATGATGAATTATACGCATATAAGCACTATTTGTATCATATGGGGATTGTGTGAGCGCGTAATATCGTTATTGATAAGTGGTCGTGGCCGACTTTGCGCAACCTTCACCTCACGACTTTGATGCTTTCTTGCGAATTTCTAAAGAGCGATAAGTCATAATAGAGTATGAATATCATTAACTTACCTGTGGCATGACGTCCATACAAAATTTCAATAATATCTGAGCATCCATTCGCTTTTTCCAAAATTCGTGCGCAGTAAACCATTTTGCACTGATCGAGATTACCCTGTTTTGGTTGGTTGTGTTTAGGTTAGGTTAGGTTAGGTTAGTGGGGCACCTGCGCAGAAGTTGTTGCGCAGTGAAGTCGTATGACGTGCGCATGTATGGGCACCTTGAGCTCGTTATGGTTAATTGTATATTATTAAACTCTCAAGAATTCGATTCCGTCGCTTTAAAAAGTATATTATATTCTGGGCTTCACTTTCATACCTAATTTAATTATTTTACAAGGATATTTTATTGGACACATACTTTCATTAATTGCATGTACACAAATCACTTATCACTTAAATATGATGTTGAATATTTCATTGTGGAAGTATATATGTTGTCACGCGTAGAATTTATTAAAATATTTATTTAATGTTATATTACACTACATGTAATTACTACAGTGACCCCAGCCATCGTTATAAAGAATAAATGTTCTCAAATTACATAGGTCCAGCTTCTGCAGATACGCGATATCTATATATGGTATACGTGTAACTAACTCGTAAAAACGTCTTTACTGAGCACACATTTCATGCAAATGTCCTTTCACTGGTGTCGTATGTCTCAATGTTGCGAACCGCACTTATTCTTGCATGTTATGTTAGATTGGTGTATCACTTGTTTCTATTCTCACACGTCACCGTGAAGACATCCTTACACTGAGATTCACTGTAGGTAGCACCCGTTAATACGTGATTGAAGGGTGGTAATTAATCTTGTTAATGCCCCCGAAGAACTCTATTTCTAAAGCAAAAAATTACGTTGACACTGTACGACCGAAATCAAATAATTCCAACCGTAGTATAATGGCGACTCTTCAATCGGGACCAGCCGACTGTTCCAATACAGAATCAGTAGTGACTGACTTCTGATTGGTCCTCGATGCCATTCGAAAGTATTGATTTCCTTCCATTGAGGTCATCACAGATGGCACGTCTTATCTTTGGTTCCGTAATTTTCCGATAGACTGCGTCTTTGTGTTTGTACGTCGTGTCCTCGAGTAAATGTGAGGCAATACTCTCGATATATTTTGTTGAGATTGGACATAGGACACCAATATATCACCACAAGTTTGACGTGCGCCACAAATTGTGCGCCCACCAAGCATTGAAATTAATGTACCAGAGATTTATATTCAGTTTTTTTGTGAGGCGATTTTTATTAATAAATGACGTACTGTCATTCAGGTATGTTTATTCCAATTTTTCGTTACATGTTGCTTATTTATAGTGAGTTAGATTGGGTCATCGTTACGCATGAATCTGCTACGTATTTGCGTCAACATCTACACTGCATCAGTTTTGCAAGAAATAATTCTCGTGGAAACATTATGTAATTTTTGACGTGTTATGATGTATTACATGCATATAAGCACTATTTGCATCATATGGGGATTGTGTGGGCGCGTAATATCGTTATTGATAAGTGGTCGTGGCCGACTTTGCGCAACCTCCACCTCACGACTTTGATGCTTTCTTGCGAATTTCTAAAGAGCGATTAGACATAATAGAGTATGAATATCATTAACGTACCTGTGGCATGACGTCCATACAAAATTTCAATAATATCTGAGCATCCATTCGCTTTTTCCAAAATTCGTGCGCAGGAAACCATTTTGCACTGATCGAGATTACCCTGTTTTGGTTGGTTTGGGTTAGGTTAGGTTAGGTTAGGTTAGGTTAGGTTAGTGGGGCACCTGCGCAGAAGTTGTTGCGCAGTGCAGTCGTATGACGTGCGCATGTATGGGCACCTTGAGCTCGTTATGTTTAATTGTAAATTATTAAACTCTCAAGAATTCGATTCCGTCGCTTTAAAAAGTATATTATTTTCTGGGCTTCACTTTACATACCTAACTTAATTTTTTCATAAATATATTTTTTTGGACACATACTTTCAGTAATTGTAAGTACACAAATCACTTATCACTTAAATATGATGTTGTTGAATATTTCATTGTGGAAGTATATATGTTGCCACACGTAGAATTTATAAAAATATTTATTTAATTTTATATTAGACTACATGTAATTACTACAGTGACCCCAGTCATCGTTATAAAGAATAAATGTTCTCAAATTACATAGGTCCAGCTTCTGCAGATACGCGATATCTGTATATGATATACGTGTTACTAACTCGTAAGAACGTCTTTACTGAGCACACATGGCATGCAAATGTCCTTTCACTGAAGTCGTATGTCTCAATGTGGCGATCCGCACTTATTCTTGCATGTTATGTTGGATTGGTGTATCACTTGTTTCTATTCTCACACGTCACCGTGAAGACATCCTTGCACTGAGATTCACTGTAAGTAGCACCCGTTAATACGTGATTGAAGGGTGGTAATTAATCTTGTTAATGTTCCCGAAGAACTCTATTTCTAAAGCACAAAATTACGTTGAAACTGAACGACCGAAATCAAATAATTCCAACCGTAGTTTAATGGCGACTCTTCAATCGGGACCAGCCGACTGTTCCAATACAGAATCAGTAGTGACTGACTTCTGATTGGTCCTCGATGCCATTCGAAAGTATTGATTTCCTTCCATTGAGGTCATCACAGATGGCACGTCTTATCTTTGGTTCCGTAATTTTCCGATATACTGCGTCTTTGTGTTTGTACGTCGTGTCATCGAGTAAATGTGAGGCAATACTTTCGATATATTTTGTTGACATTGGACATAGGACACCAATATGTCACCACAAGTTTGACGTGCGCCACAAATTCTGCGCCCACCAAGCATTGCAATTAATGTACCAGAGATTTATATTCAGTTTTTTTGTGAGGCGATTTTTATTAATAAATGTCATACTATCATTCACGTATGTTTATTCCAATTTTTCGTTACATGATACTTATTTATAGTGAGTTAGATTGGGTCATCGTTACGCATGAATCTGCTAGGTATTTGCGTCAACATCTACACTGCATCAGTTTTGCAAGAAATAATTCTCGTGGAAATATTATGTAATTTTAGACGTGTTATGATTTATTACACGCATATAAGCACTATTTGCATCGTATGGGGATTGTGTGAGCGCGTAATATCGTTATTGATAAGTGGTCGTGGCCGACTTTGCGCATCCTCCACCTCACGACTTTGATGCTTTCTTGCGAATTTCTAAAGAGCGATAAGACATAATAGAGTATGAATATCATTAACTTACCTGTGGCATGACGCCCACACAAAATTTCAATAATATCTGAGCATCCACTCGCATTTTCCAAAATTCGTGCGCAGGAAACGATTTTGCACTGATCGAGATTACCCTGTTTTGGTTGGTTTGGGTTAGGTTAGGTTAGGTTAGGTTAGGTTAGGTTAG
This sequence comes from Zootermopsis nevadensis, assembly GCF_977971745.1. Classification (NCBI taxonomy): domain Eukaryota; kingdom Metazoa; phylum Arthropoda; class Insecta; order Blattodea; family Termopsidae; genus Zootermopsis; species Zootermopsis nevadensis. The sequence goes on along the minus strand of NW_028259153.1, from coordinate 2,380,625 downwards.
GTTAGGTTAGTGGGGCACCTGCGCAGAAGTTGTTGCGCAGTGCAGTCGTATGACGTGCGCATGTATGGGCACCTTGAGCTCATTATGTTTAATTGTAAATTATTAAACTCTCAAGAATTCGATTCCGTCGCTTTAAAAAGTATATTATATTCTGGGCTTCACTTTACATACCTAATTTAATTTTTTCACAAGGATATTTTTTTTTGGATACATACTTTCAGTAATTGCAAGTACACAAATCACTTATCACTTAAATATGATGTTGTTGAATATTTCATTGTGGAAGTATATATGTTGCCACACGTAGAATTTATTAAAATATTTATTTAATTTTATATTACACTACATGTAATTACTACAGTGACCCCAGCCATCGTTATAAAGAATAAAAGTTCTCAAATTACATAGATCCAGCTTTTGCAGATACGCGATATCTGTATATGATATACGTGTTACTAACTCGTAAGAACGTCTTTACTGAGCACACATGGCATGCAAATGTCCTTTCACTGAAGTCGTATGTCTCAATGTGGCGAACCGCACTTATTCTTGCATGTTATGTTAGATTGGTTTATAACTTGTTTCTATTCTCACACGTCACCGTGAAGACATCCTTACACTGAGATTCACTGTAGGTAGCACCCGTTAATACGTGATTGAAGGGTGGTAATTAATCTTGTTAATGTTCCCGAAGAACTCTATTTCTAAAGCACAAAATTACGTTGACACTGAACGACCGAAATCAAATAATTCCAACCGTAGTTTAATGGCGACTCTTCAATCGGGACCAGCCGACTGTTCCAATACAGAATCAGTAGTGACTGACTTCTGATTGGTCCTCGATGCCATTCGAAAGTATTGATTTCCTTCCATTGAGGTCATCACAGATGGCACGTCTTATCTTTGGTTCCGTAATTTTCCGATAGACTGCGTCTTTGTGTTTGTACGTCGTGTCCTCGAGTAAATGTGAGGCAATACTTTCGATATATTTTGTTGACATTGGACATAGGACACCAATATGTCACCACGAGTTTGACGTGCGCCACAAATTCTGCGCCCACCAAGCATTGCAATTAATGTACCAGAGATTTATATTCAGTTTTTTTGTGAGGCGATTTTTATTAATAAATGACGTACTATCATTCACGTATGTTTATTCCAATTTTTCGTTACATGATACTTATTTATAGTGAGTTAGATTGGATCATCGTTACGCATGAATCTGCTACGTATTTGCGTCAACATCCACACTGCATCAGTTTTGCAAGAAATAATTCTCGTGGAAATATTATGTAATTTTAGACGTGTTATGTTGTATTACACGCATATAAGCACTATTTGTATCATATGGGGATTGTGTGAGCGCGTAGTATCGTTATTGATAAGTGGTCGTGGCCGACTTTGCGCAACCTCCACCTCACGACTTTGATGCTTTCTTGCGAATTTCTAAAGAGCGATTAGACATTATAGAGTATGAATATCATTAACTTACCTGTGGCATGACGTCCATACAAAATTTCAATAATATCTGAGCATCCATTCGCTTTTTCCAAAATTCGTGCGCAGGAAACCATTTTGCACTGATCGAGATTACCCTGTTTTGGTTGGTTTGGGTTAGGTTAGGTTAGGTTAGGTTAGGTTAGTGGGGCACCTGCGCAGACGTTGTTGCGCAGTGCAGTCGTATGACGTGCGCATGTATGGGCACCTTGAGCTCGTTATGTTTAATTGTAAATTATTAAACTCTCAAGAATTCGATTCCGTCGCATTAAAAAGTATATTATATTCTGGGCTTCACTTTACATACCTAATTTAATTTTTTCATAAATATATTTTTTTGGACACATAGTTTCAGTAATTGCAAGCACACAAATCACTTATCACTTAAAAATGATGTTGTTGAATATTTCATTGTGGAAGTATATATGTTGCCACACGTAGAATTTATTAAAATATTTATTTAATTTTATATTACACTACATGTAATTACTACAGTGACCCCAGCCATCGTTATAAAGAATAAATGTTCTCAAATTGCATAGGTCCAGCTTCTGCAGATACGCGATATCTGTATATGATATACGTGTTACTAACTCGTAAGAACGTCTTTACTGAGCACACATGGCATGCAAATGTCCTTTCACTGAAGTCGTATGTCTCAATGTGGCGAACCGCACTTATTCTTGCACGTTATGTTGGATTGGTGTATCACATGTTTCTATTCTCACACGTCACCGTGAAGACATCCTTGCACTGAGATTCACTGTAAGTAGCACCCGTTAATACGTTTTTGAAGGGTGGTAATTAATCTTGTTAATGCTCCCGAAGAACTCTATTTCTAAAGCAAAAAATTACGTTGACACTGAACGACCGAAATCAAATAATTCCAACCGTAGTTTAATGGCGACTCTTCAATCGGGACCAGCCGACTGTTCCGATACAGAATCAGTAGTGACTGACTTCTGATTGGTCATCGATGCCATTTGAAAGTATTGATTTCCTTCCATTGTGGTCATCACAGATGGCACGTCTTATCTTTGGTTCCGTAATTTTCCGATAGACTGCGTCTTTGTGTTTGTACGTCGTGTCCTCGAGTAAATGTGAGGCAATACTTTCGATATATTTTGTTGACATTGGACATAGGACACCAATATGTCACCACGAGTTTGACGTGCGCCACAAATTCTGCGCCCACCAAGCATTGCAATTAATGTACCAGAGATTTATATTCAGTTTTTTTGTGAGGCGATTTTTATTAATAAATGTCGTACTATCATTCACGTATGTTTATTCCAATTTTTCGTTACATGATACTTATTTATAGTGAGTTAGATTGGGTCATCGTTACGCATGAATCTGCTACGTATTTGCGTCAACATCTACACTGCATCAGTTTTGCAAGAAATAATTCTCGTGGAAATATTATGTAATTTTAGACGTGTTATGATGTATTACACGCATATAAGCACTATTTGCATCATATGGGGATTGTGTGAGCGCGTAATATCGTTATTGATAAGTGGTCGTGGCCGACTTTGCGCATCCTCCACCTCACGACTTTGATGCTTTCTTGCGAATTTCTAAAGAGCGATAAGACATAATAGAGTATGAATATCATTAACGTACCTGTGGCATGACGTCCACACAAAATTTCAATAATATCTGAGCATCCACTCGCTTTTTCCAAAATTCGTGCGCAGGAAACGATTTTGCACTGATCGAGATTACCCTGTTTTGGTTGGTTTGGGTTAGGTTAGGTTAGGTTAGGTTAGGTTAGGTTAGGTTAGGTTAGTGGGGCACCTGCGCAGAAGTTGTTGCGCAGTGCAGTCGTATGACGTGCGCATGTATGGGCACCTTGAGCTCATTATGTTTAATTGTAAATTATTAAACTCTCAAGAATTCGATTCCGTCGCTTTAAAAAGTATATTATATTCTGGGCTTCACTTTACATACCTAATTTAATTTTTTCACAAGGATATTTTTTTTTGGATACATACTTTCAGTAATTGCAAGTACACAAATCACTTATCACTTAAATATGATGTTGAATATTTCATTGTGGAAGTATATATATTGCCACACGTAGAATTTATTAAAATATTTATTTAATTTTATATTACACTACATGTAATTACTACAGTGACCCCAGTCATCGTTATAAAGAATAAATGTTCTCAAATTACATAGGTCTAGCTTCTGCAGATACGCGATATCTGTATATGATATACGTGTTACTAACTCGTAAAAACGTCTTTACTGAGCACACATGGCATGCAAATGTCCTTTCACTGAAGTCGTATGTCTCAATGTGGCGAACCGCACTTATTCTTGCATGTTATGTTAGATTGGTTTATAACTTGTTTCTATTCTCACACGTCACCGTGAAGACATCCTTACACTGAGATTCACTGTAGGTAGCACCCGTTAATACGTGATTGAAGGGTGGTAATTGATTTTGTTAATGTTCCCGAAGAACTCTATTTCTAAAGCACAAAATTACGTTGACACTGAACGACCGAAATCAAATAATTCCAACCGTAGTTTAATGGCGACTCTTCAATCGGGACCAGCCGACTGTTCCAATACAGAATCAGTAGTGACTGACTTCTGATTGGTCATCGATGCCATTTGAAAGTATTGATTTCCTTCCATTGTGGTCATCACAGATGGCACGTCTTATCTTTGGTTCCGTAATTTTCCGATAGACTGCGTCTTTGTGTTTGTACGTCGTGTCCTCGAGTAAATGTGAGGCAATACTTTCGATATATTTTGTTGACATTGGACATAGGACACCAATATGTCACCACGAGTTTGACGTGCGCCACAAATTCTGCGCCCACCAAGCATTGCAATTAATGTACCAGAGATTTATATTCAGTTTTTTTCTGAGGCGATTTTTATTAATAAATGTCGTACTATCATTCACGTATGTTTATTCCAATTTTTCGTTACATGATACTTATTTATAGTGAGTTAGATTGGGTCATCGTTACGCATGAATCTGCTACGTATTTGCGTCAACATCTACACTGCATCAGTTTTGCAAGAAATAATTCTCGTGGAAATATTATGTAATTTTAGACGTGTTATGATGTATTACACGCATATAAGCACTATTTGCATCATATGGGGATTGTGTGAGCGCGTAATATCGTTATTGATAAGTGGTCGTGGCCGACTTTGCGCATCCTCCACCTCACGACTTTGATGCTTTCTTGCGAATTTCTAAAGAGCGATAAGACATAATAGAGTATGAATATCATTAACGTACCTGTGGCATGACGTCCACACAAAATTTCAATAATATCTGAGCATCCACTCGCTTTTTCCAAAATTCGTGCGCAGGAAACGATTTTGCACTGATCGAGATTACCCTGTTTTGGTTGGTTTGGGTTAGGTTAGGTTAGGTTAGGTTAGGTTAGGTTAGGTTAGGTTAGTGGGGCACCTGCGCAGAAGTTGTTGCGCAGTGCAGTCGTATGACGTGCGCATGTATGGGCACCTTGAGCTCATTATGTTTAATTGTAAATTATTAAACTCTCAAGAATTCGATTCCGTCGCTTTAAAAAGTATATTATATTCTGGGCTTCACTTTACATACCTAATTTAATTTTTTCACAAGGATATTTTTTTTTGGATACATACTTTCAGTAATTGCAAGTACACAAATCACTTATCACTTAAATATGATGTTGAATATTTCATTGTGGAAGTATATATATTGCCACACGTAGAATTTATTAAAATATTTATTTAATTTTATATTACACTACATGTAATTACTACAGTGACCCCAGTCATCGTTATAAAGAATAAATGTTCTCAAATTACATAGGTCTAGCTTCTGCAGATACGCGATATCTGTATATGATATACGTGTTACTAACTCGTAAAAACGTCTTTACTGAGCACACATGGCATGCAAATGTCCTTTCACTGAAGTCGTATGTCTCAATGTGGCGAACCGCACTTATTCTTGCATGTTATGTTAGATTGGTTTATAACTTGTTTCTATTCTCACACGTCACCGTGAAGACATCCTTACACTGAGATTCACTGTAGGTAGCACCCGTTAATACGTGATTGAAGGGTGGTAATTAATTTTGTTAATGTTCCCGAAGAACTCTATTTCTAAAGCACAAAATTACGTTGACACTGAACGACCGAAATCAAATAATTCCAACCGTAGTTTAATGGCGACTCTTCAATCGGGACCAGCCGACTGTTCCAATACAGAATCAGTAGTGACTGACTTCTGATTGGTCCTCGATGCCATTCGAAAGTATTGATTTCCTTCCATTGAGGTCATCACAGATGGCACGTCTTATCTTTGGTTCCGTAATTTTCCGATAGACTGCGTCTTTGTGTTTGTACGTCGTGTCCTCGAGTAAATGTGAGGCAATACTTTCGATATATTTTGTTGACATTGGACATAGGACACCAATATGTCACCACAAGTTTGACGTGCGCCACAAATTCTGCGCCCACCAAGCATTGCAATTAATGTACCAGAGATTTATATTCAGTTTTTTTGTGAGGCGATTTTTATTAATAAATGACGTACTATCATTCACGTATTTTTTCCAATTTTTCGTTACATGATACTTATTTATAGTGAGTTAGATTGGGTCATCGTTACGCATGAATCTGCTACGTATTTGCGTCAACATCTACACTGCATCAGTTTTGGAAGAAATAATTCTCGTGGAAATATTATGTAATTTTTGACGTGTTATGATGTATTACATGCATATAAGCACTATTTGCATTATTTCGGGATTGTGTGAGCGCGTAATATCGTTATTGATAAGTGGTCGTGTCCGACTTTGCGCAACCTCCACCTCACGACTTTGATGCTTTCTTGCGAATTTGTAAAGAGCGATTAGACATAATAGAGTATGAATATCATTAACTTACCTGTGGCATGACGTCCATACAAAATTTCAATAATATCTGAGCATCCATTCGCTTTTTCCAAAATTCGTGCGCAGGAAACCATTTTGCACTGATCGAGATTACCCTGTTTTGGTTGGTTTGGGTTAGGTTAGGTTAGGTTAGGTTAGGTTAGGTTAGGTTAGTGGGGCACCTGCGCAGAAGTTGTTGCGCAGTGCAATCGTATGACGTTGGCATGTATGGGCACCTTGAGCTCGTTATGTTTAATTGTAAATTATTAAACTCTCAAGAATTCGATTCCGTCGCTTTAAAAAGTATATTATTTTCTGGGCTTCACTTTACATACCTAACTTAATTTTTTCATAAATATATTTTTTTGGACACATACTTTCATTAATTGCAAGTACACAAATCACTTATCACTTAAATATGATGTTGTTGAATATTTCATTGTGGAAGTATATATGTTGCCACACGTAGAATTTATTAAAATATTTATTTAATTTTATATTAGACTACATGTAATTACTACAGTGACTCCAGTCATCGTTATAAAGAATAAATGTTCTCAAATTACATAGGTCCAGCTTCTGCAGATACGCGATATCTGTATATGATATACGTGTTGCTAACTCGTAAGAACGTCTTTACTGAGCACACATGGCATGCAAATGTCCTTTCACTGAAGTCGTATGTCTCAATGTGGCGAACCGCACTTATTCTTGCATGTTATGTTGGATTGGTGCATCACTTGTTTCTATTCTCACACGTCACCGTGAAGACATCCTTGCACTGAGATTCACTGTAAGTAGCACCCGTTAATACGTGATTGAAGGGTGGTAATTAATCTTGTTAATGTTCCCGAAGAACTCTATTTCTAAAGCACAAAATTACGTTGAAACTGAACGACCGAAATCAAATAATTCCAACCGTAGTTTAATGGCGACTCTTCAATCGGGACCAGCCGACTGTTCCAATACAGAATGAGTAGTGACTGACTTCTGATTGGTCCTCGATGCCATTCGAAAGTATTGATTTCCTTCCATTGAGGTCATCACAGATGGCACGTCTTATCTTTGGTTCCGTAATTTTCCGATATACTGCGTCTTTGTGTTTGTACGTCGTGTCATCGAGTAAATGTGAGGCAATACTTTCGATATATTTTGTTGACATTGGACATAGGACACCAATATGTCACCACAAGTTTGACGTGCGCCACAAATTCTGCGCCCACCAAGCATTGCAATTAATGTACCAGAGATTTATATTCAGTTTTTTTGTGAGGCGATTTTTATTAATAAATGTCGTACTATCATTCACGTATGTTTATTCCAATTATTCGTTACATGATACTTATTTATAGTGAGTTACATTGGGTCATCGTTACGCATGAATCTGCTAGGTATTTGCGTCAACATCTACACTGCATCAGTTTTGCAAGAAATAATTCTCGTGGAAATATTATGTAATTTTAGACGTGTTATGTTGTATTACACGCATATAAGCACTATTTGTATCATATGGGGATTGTGTGAGCGCGTAGTATCATTATTGATAAGTGGTCGTGGCCGACTTTGCGCAACCTCCACCTCACGACTTTGATGCTTTCTTGCGAATTTCTAAAGAGCGATTAGACATTATAGAGTATGAATATCATTAACTTACCTGTGGCATGACGTCCATACAAAATTTGAATAATATCTGAGCATCCATTCGCTTTTTCCAAAATTCGTGCGCAGGAAACGATTTTGCACTGATCGAGATTACCCTGTTTTGGTTGGTTTGGGTTAGGTTAGGTTAGGTTAGGTTAGGTTAGGTTAGGTTAGGTTAGTGGGGCACCTGCGCAGAAGTTGTTGCGCAGTGCAGTCGTATGACGTGCGCATGTATGGGCACCTTGAGCTCATTATGTTTAATTGTAAATTATTAAACTCTCAAGAATTCGATTCCGTCGCTTTAAAAAGTATATTATATTCTGGGCTTCACTTTACATACCTAATTTAATTTTTTCACAAGGATATTTTTTTTTGGATACATACTTTCAGTAATTGCAAGTACACAAATCACTTATCACTTAAATATGATGTTGAATATTTCATTGTGGAAGTATATATATTGCCACACGTAGAATTTATTAAAATATTTATTTAATTTTATATTACACTACATGTAATTACTACAGTGACCCCAGTCATCGTTATAAAGAATAAATGTTCTCAAATTACATAGGTCTAGCTTCTGCAGATACGCGATATCTGTATATGATATACGTGTTACTAACTCGTAAAAACGTCTTTACTGAGCACACATGGCATGCAAATGTCCTTTCACTGAAGTCGTATGTCTCAATGTGGCGAACCGCACTTATTCTTGCATGTTATGTTAGATTGGTTTATAACTTGTTTCTATTCTCACACGTCACCGTGAAGACATCCTTACACTGAGATTCACTGTAGGTAGCACCCGTTAATACGTGATTGAAGGGTGGTAATTAATTTTGTTAATGTTCCCGAAGAACTCTATTTCTAAAGCACAAAATTACGTTGACACTGAACGACCGAAATCAAATAATTCCAACCGTAGTTTAATGGCGACTCTTCAATCGGGACCAGCCGACTGTTCCAATACAGAATCAGTAGTGACTGACTTCTGATTGGTCCTCGATGCCATTCGAAAGTATTGATTTCCTTCCATTGAGGTCATCACAGATGGCACGTCTTATCTTTGGTTCCGTAATTTTCCGATAGACTGCGTCTTTGTGTTTGTACGTCGTGTCCTCGAGTAAATGTGAGGCAATACTTTCGATATATTTTGTTGACATTGGACATAGGACACCAATATGTCACCACAAGTTTGACGTGCGCCACAAATTCTGCGCCCACCAAGCATTGCAATTAATGTACCAGAGATTTATATTCAGTTTTTTTGTGAGGCGATTTTTATTAATAAATGACGTACTATCATTCACGTATTTTTTCCAATTTTTCGTTACATGATACTTATTTATAGTGAGTTAGATTGGGTCATCGTTACGCATGAATCTGCTACGTATTTGCGTCAACATCTACACTGCATCAGTTTTGGAAGAAATAATTCTCGTGGAAATATTATGTAATTTTTGACGTGTTATGATGTATTACATGCATATAAGCACTATTTGCATTATTTCGGGATTGTGTGAGCGCGTAATATCGTTATTGATAAGTGGTCGTGTCCGACTTTGCGCAACCTCCACCTCACGACTTTGATGCTTTCTTGCGAATTTGTAAAGAGCGATTAGACATAATAGAGTATGAATATCATTAACTTACCTGTGGCATGACGTCCATACAAAATTTCAATAATATCTGAGCATCCATTCGCTTTTTCCAAAATTCGTGCGCAGGAAACCATTTTGCACTGATCGAGATTACCCTGTTTTGGTTGGTTTGGGTTAGGTTAGGTTAGGTTAGGTTAGGTTAGGTTAGGTTAGTGGGGCACCTGCGCAGAAGTTGTTGCGCAGTGCAATCGTATGACGTTGGCATGTATGGGCACCTTGAGCTCGTTATGTTTAATTGTAAATTATTAAACTCTCAAGAATTCGATTCCGTCGCTTTAAAAAGTATATTATTTTCTGGGCTTCACTTTACATACCTAACTTAATTTTTTCATAAATATATTTTTTTGGACACATACTTTCATTAATTGCAAGTACACAAATCACTTATCACTTAAATATGATGTTGTTGAATATTTCATTGTGGAAGTATATATGTTGCCACACGTAGAATTTATTAAAATATTTATTTAATTTTATATTAGACTACATGTAATTACTACAGTGACTCCAGTCATCGTTATAAAGAATAAATGTTCTCAAATTACATAGGTCCAGCTTCTGCAGATACGCGATATCTGTATATGATATACGTGTTGCTAACTCGTAAGAACGTCTTTACTGAGCACACATGGCATGCAAATGTCCTTTCACTGAAGTCGTATGTCTCAATGTGGCGAACCGCACTTATTCTTGCATGTTATGTTGGATTGGTGCATCACTTGTTTCTATTCTCACACGTCACCGTGAAGACATCCTTGCACTGAGATTCACTGTAAGTAGCACCCGTTAATACGTGATTGAAGGGTGGTAATTAATCTTGTTAATGTTCCCGAAGAACTCTATTTCTAAAGCACAAAATTACGTTGAAACTGAACGACCGAAATCAAATAATTCCAACCGTAGTTTAATGGCGACTCTTCAATCGGGACCAGCCGACTGTTCCAATACAGAATCAGTAGTGACTGACTTCTGATTGGTCCTCGATGCCATTCGAAAGTATTGATTCCCTTCCATTGAGGTCATCACAGATGGCACGTCTTATCTTTGGTTCCGTAATTTTCCGATATACTGCGTCTTTGTGTTTGTACGTCGTGTCATCGAGTAAATGTGAGGCAATACTTTCGATATATTTTGTTGACATTGGACATAGGACACCAATATGTCACCACAAGTTTGACGTGCGCCACAAATTCTGCGCCCACCAAGCATTGCAATTAATGTACCAGAGATTTATATTCAGTTTTTTTGTGAGGCGATTTTTATTAATAAATGTCGTACTATCATTCACGTATGTTTATTCCAATTATTCGTTACATGATACTTATTTATAGTGAGTTACATTGGGTCATCGTTACGCATGAATCTGCTAGGTATTTGCGTCAACATCTACACTGCATCAGTTTTGCAAGAAATAATTCTCGTGGAAATATTATGTAATTTTAGACGTGTTATGTTGTATTACACGCATATAAGCACTATTTGTATCATATGGGGATTGTGTGAGCGCGTAGTATCATTATTGATAAGTGGTCGTGGCCGACTTTGCGCAACCTCCACCTCACGACTTTGATGCTTTCTTGCGAATTTCTAAAGAGCGATTAGACATTATAGAGTATGAATATCATTAACTTACCTGTGGCATGACGTCCATACAAAATTTCAATAATATCTGAGCATCCATTCGCTTTTTCCAAAATTCGTGCGCAGGAAACCATTTTGCACTGATCGAGATTACCCTGTTTTGGTTGGTTTGGGTTAGGTTAGGTTAGGTTAGGTTAGTGGGGCACCTGCGCAGACGTTGTTGCGCAGTGCAGTCGTATGACGTGCGCATGTATGGGCACCTTGAGCTCGTTATGTTTAATTGTAAATTATTAAACTCTCAAGAATTCGATTCCGTCGCATTAAAAAGTATATTATATTCTGGGCTTCACTTTACATACCTAATTTAATTTTTTCATAAATATATTTTTTTGGACACATAGTTTCAGTAATTGCAAGCACACAAATCACTTATCACTTAAAAATGATGTTGTTGAATATTTCATTGTGGAAGTATATATGTTGCCACACGTAGAATTTATTAAAATATTTATTTAATTTTATATTACACTACATGTAATTACTACAGTGACCCCAGCCATCGTTATAAAGAATAAATGTTCTCAAATTGCATAGGTCCAGCTTCTGCAGATACGCGATATCTGTATATGATATACGTGTTACTAACTCGTAAGAACGTCTTTACTGAGCACACATGGCATGCAAATGTCCTTTCACTGAAGTCGTATGTCTCAATGTGGCGAACCGCACTTATTCTTGCACGTTATGTTGGATTGGTGTATCACATGTTTCTATTCTCACACGTCACCGTGAAGACATCCTTGCACTGAGATTCACTGTAAGTAGCACCCGTTAATACGTTTTTGAAGGGTTGTAATTAATCTTGTTAATGCTCCCGAAGAACTCTATTTCTAAAGCAAAAAATTACGTTGACACTGAACGACCGAAATCAAATAATTCCAACCGTAGTTTAATGGCGACTCTTCAATCGGGACCAGCCGACTGTTCCGATACAGAATCAGTAGTGACTGACTTCTGATTGGTCATCGATGCCATTTGAAAGTATTGATTTCCTTCCATTGTGGTCATCACAGATGGCACGTCTTATCTTTGGTTCCGTAATTTTCCGATAGACTGCGTCTTTGTGTTTGTACGTCGTGTCCTCGAGTAAATGTGAGGCAATACTTTCGATATATTTTGTTGACATTGGACATAGGACACCAATATGTCACCACGAGTTTGACGTGCGCCACAAATTCTGCGCCCACCAAGCATTGCAATTAATGTACCAGAGATTTATATTCAGTTTTTTTGTGAGGCGATTTTTATTAATAAATGTCGTACTATCATTCACGTATGTTTATTCCAATTTTTCGTTACATGATACTTATTTATAGTGAGTTAGATTGGGTCATCGTTACGCATGAATCTGCTACGTATTTGCGTCAACATCTACACTGCATCAGTTTTGCAAGAAATAATTCTCGTGGAAATATTATGTAATTTTAGACGTGTTATGATGTATTACACGCATATAAGCACTATTTGCATCATATGGGGATTGTGTGAGCGCGTAATATCGTTATTGATAAGTGGTCGTGCCCGACTTTGCGCATCCTCCACCTCACGACTTTGATGCTTTCTTGCGAATTTCTAAAGAGCGATAAGACATAATAGAGTATGAATATCATTAACGTACCTGTGGCATGACGTCCACACAAAATTTCAATAATATCTGAGCATCCACTCGCTTTTTCCAAAATTCGTGCGCAGGAAACGATTTTGCACTGATCGAGATTACCCTGTTTTGGTTGGTTTGGGTTAGGTTAGGTTAGGTTAGGTTAGGTTAGGTTAGGTTAGGTTAGTGGGGCACCTGCGCAGAAGTTGTTGCGCAGTGCAGTCGTATGACGTGCGCATGTATGGGCACCTTGAGCTCATTATGTTTAATTGTAAATTATTAAACTCTCAAGAATTCGATTCCGTCGCTTTAAAAAGTATATTATATTCTGGGCTTCACTTTACATACCTAATTTAATTTTTTCACAAGGATATTTTTTTTTGGATACATACTTTCAGTAATTGCAAGTACACAAATCACTTATCACTTAAATATGATGTTGAATATTTCATTGTGGAAGTATATATATTGCCACACGTAGAATTTATTAAAATATTTATTTAATTTTATATTACACTACATGTAATTACTACAGTGACCCCAGTCATCGTTATAAAGAATAAATGTTCTCAAATTACATAGGTCTAGCTTCTGCAGATACGCGATATCTGTATATGATATACGTGTTACTAACTCGTAAAAACGTCTTTACTGAGCACACATGGCATGCAAATGTCCTTTCACTGAAGTCGTATGTCTCAATGTGGCGAACCGCACTTATTCTTGCATGTTATGTTAGATTGGTTTATAACTTGTTTCTATTCTCACACGTCACCGTGAAGACATCCTTACACTGAGATTCACTGTAGGTAGCACCCGTTAATACGTGATTGAAGGGTGGTAATTAATTTTGTTAATGTTCCCGAAGAACTCTATTTCTAAAGCACAAAATTACGTTGACACTGAACGACCGAAATCAAATAATTCCAACCGTAGTTTAATGGCGACTCTTCAATCGGGACCAGCCGACTGTTCCAATACAGAATCAGTAGTGACTGACTTCTGATTGGTCCTCGATGCCATTCGAAAGTATTGATTTCCTTCCATTGAGGTCATCACAGATGGCACGTCTTATCTTTGGTTCCGTAATTTTCCGATAGACTGCGTCTTTGTGTTTGTACGTCGTGTCCTCGAGTAAATGTGAGGCAATACTTTCGATATATTTTGTTGACATTGGACATAGGACACCAATATGTCACCACAAGTTTGACGTGCGCCACAAATTCTGCGCCCACCAAGCATTGCAATTAATGTACCAGAGATTTATATTCAGTTTTTTTGTGAGGCGATTTTTATTAATAAATGACGTACTATCATTCACGTATTTTTTCCAATTTTTCGTTACATGATACTTATTTATAGTGAGTTAGATTGGGTCATCGTTACGCATGAATCTGCTACGTATTTGCGTCAACATCTACACTGCATCAGTTTTGGAAGAAATAATTCTCGTGGAAATATTATGTAATTTTTGACGTGTTATGATGTATTACATGCATATAAGTACTATTTGCATTATTTCGGGATTGTGTGAGCGCGTAATATCGTTATTGATAAGTGGTCGTGTCCGACTTTGCGCAACCTCCACCTCACGACTTTGATGCTTTCTTGCGAATTTCTAAAGAGCGATTAGACATAATAGAGTATGAATATCATTAACTTACCTGTGGCATGACGTCCATACAAAATTTCAATAATATCTGAGCATCCATTCGCTTTTTCCAAAATTCGTGCGCAGGAAACCATTTTGCACTGATCGAGATTACCCTGTTTTGGTTGGTTTGGGTTAGGTTAGGTTAGGTTAGGTTAGGTTAGGTTAGTGGGGCACCTGCGCAGAAGTTGTTGCGCAGTGCAATCGTATGACGTTGGCATGTATGGGCACCTTGAGCTCGTTATGTTTAATTGTAAATTATTAAACTCTCAAGAATTCGATTCCGTCGCTTTAAAAAGTATATTATTTTCTGGGCTTCACTTTACATACCTAACTTAATTTTTTCATAAATATATTTTTTTGGACACATACTTTCATTAATTGCAAGTACACAAATCACTTATCACTTAAATATGATGTTGTTGAATATTTCATTGTGGAAGTATATATGTTGCCACACGTAGAATTTATTAAAATATTTATTTAATTTTATATTAGACTACATGTAATTACTACAGTGACCCCAGTCATCGTTATAAAGAATAAATTTTCTCAAATTACATAGGTCCAGCTTCTGCAGATACGCGATATCTGTATATGATATACGTGTTGCTAACTCGTAAGAACGTCTTTACTGAGCACACATGGCATGCAAATGTCCTTTCACTGAAGTCGTATGTCTCAATGTGGCGAACCGCACTTATTCTTGCATGTTATGTTGGATTGGTGCATCACTTGTTTCTATTCTCACACGTCACCGTGAAGACATCCTTGCACTGAGATTCACTGTAAGTAGCACCCGTTAATACGTGATTGAAGGGTGGTAATTAATCTTGTTAATGTTCCCGAAGAACTCTATTTCTAAAGCACAAAATTACGTTGAAACTGAACGACCGAAATCAAATAATTCCAACCGTAGTTTAATGGCGACTCTTCAATCGGGACCAGCCGACTGTTCCAATACAGAATCAGTAGTGACTGACTTCTGATTGGTCCTCGATGCCATTCGAATGTATTGATTTCCTTCCATTGAGGTCATCACAGATGGCACGTCTTATCTTTGGTTCCGTAATTTTCCGATATACTGCGTCTTTGTGTTTGTACGTCGTGTCATCGAGTAAATGTGAGGCAATACTTTCGATATATTTTGTTGACATTGGACATAGGACACCAATATGTCACCACAAGTTTGACGTGCGCCACAAATTCTGCGCCCACCAAGCATTGCAATTAATGTACCAGAGATTTATATTCAGTTTTTTTGTGAGGCGATTTTTATTAATAAATGTCGTACTATCATTCACGTATGTTTATTCCAATTACTCGTTACATGATACTTATTTATAGTGAGTTACATTGGGTCATCGTTACGCATGAATCTGCTAGGTATTTGCGTCAACATCTACACTGCATCAGTTTTGCAAGAAATAATTCTCGTGGAAATATTATGTAATTTTAGACGTGTTATGATTTATTACACGCATATAAGCACTATTTGCATCGTATGGGGATTGTGTGAGCGCGTAATATCGTTATTGATAAGTGGTCGTGGCCGACTTTGCGCATCCTCCACCTCACGACTTTGATGCTTTCTTGCGAATTTCTAAAGAGCGATAAGACATAATAGAGTATGAATATCATTAACTTACCTGTGGCATGACGTCCACACAAAATTTCAATAATATCTGAGCATCCACTCGCTTTTTCCAAAATTCGTGCGCAGGAAACGATTTTGCACTGATCGAGATTACCCTGTTTTGGTTGGTTTGGGTTAGGTTAGGTTAGGTTAGGTTAGGTTAGGTTAGGTTAGTGGGGCACCTGCGCAGAAGTTGTTGCGCAGTGCAGTCGTATGACGTGCGCATGTATGGGCACCTTGAGCTCATTATGTTTAATTGTAAATTATTAAACTCTCAAGAATTCGATTCCGTCGCTTTAAAAAGTATATTATATTCTGGGCTTCACTTTACATACCTAATTTAATTTTTTCACAAGGATATTTTTTTTTGGATACATACTTTCAGTAATTGCAAGTACACAAATCACTTATCACTTAAATATGATGTTGTTGAATATTTCATTGTGGAAGTATATATGTTGTCAGACGTAGAATTTATTAAAATATTTATTTAATTTTATATTACACTGCATGTAATTACTACAGTGACCCCAGTCATCGTTATAAAGAATAAATGTTCTCAAATTACATAGGTCCAGCTTCTGCAGATACGCGATATCTGTATATGATATACGTGTTACTAACTCGTAAAAACGTCTTTACTGAGCACACATGGCATGCAAATGTCCTTTCACTGAAGTCGTATGTCTCAATGTGGCGAACCGCACTTATTCTTGCATGTTATGTTAGATTGGTTTATAACTTGTTTCTATTCTCACACGTCACCGTGAAGACATCCTTACACTGAGATTCACTGTAGGTAGCACCCGTTAATACGTGATTGAAGGGTGGTAATTAATCTTGTTAATGTTCCCGAAGAACTCTATTTCTAAAGCACAAAATAACGTTGACACTGAACGACCGAAATCAAATAATTCCAACCGTAGTTTAATGGCGACTCTTCAATCGGGACCAGCCGACTGTTCCAATACAGAATCAGTAGTGACTGACTTCTGATTGGTCCTCGATGCCATTCGAAAGTATTGATTTCCTTCCATTGAGGTCATCACAGATGGCACGTCTTATCTTTGGTTCCGTAATTTTCCGATAGACTGCGTCTTTGTGTTTGTACGTCGTGTCCTCGAGTAAATGTGAGGCAATACTTTCGATATATTTTGTTGACATTGGACATAGGACACCAATATGTCACCACAAGTTTGACGTGCGCCACAAATTCTGCGCCCACCAAGCATTGCAATTAATGTACCAGAGATTTATATTCAGTTTTTTTGTGAGGCGATTTTTATTAATAAATGACGTACTATCATTCACGTATTTTTTCCAATTTTTCGTTACATGATACTTATTTATAGTGAGTTAGATTGGGTCATCGTTACGCATGAATCTGCTACGTATTTGCGTCAACATCTACACTGCATCAGTTTTGGAAGAAATAATTCTCGTGGAAATATTATGTAATTTTTGACGTGTTATGATGTATTACATGCATATAAGCACTATTTGCATCATATCGGGATTGTGTGAGCGCGTAATATCGTTATTGATAAGTGGTCGTGTCCGACTTTGCGCAACCTCCACCTCACGACTTTGATGCTTTCTTGCGAATTTCTAAAGAGCGATTAGACATAATAGAGTATGAATATCATTAACTTACCTGTGGCATGACGTCCATACAAAATTTCAATAATATCTGAGCATCCATTCGCTTTTTCCAAAATTCGTGCGCAGGAAACCATTTTGCACTGATCGAGATTACCCTGTTTTGGTTGGTTTGGGTTAGGTTAGGTTAGGTTAGGTTAGGTTAGTGGGGCACCTGCGCAGAAGTTGTTGCGCAGTGCAGTCGTATGACGTGCGCATGTATGTGCACCTTGAGCTCATTATGTTTAATTGTAAATTATTAAACTCTCAAGAATTCGATTCCGTCGCTTTAAAAAGTATATTATATTCTGGGCTTCACTTTACATACCTAATTTAATTTTTTCATAAATATATTTTTTTTGGACACATACTTTCAGTAATTGCAAGTACACAAATCACTTATCACTTAAATATGATGTTGTTGAATATTTCATTGTGGAAGTATATATGTTGCCACACGTAGAATTTATTAAAATATTTATTTAATTTTATATTACACTACATGTAATTACTACAGTGACCCCAGCCATCGTTATAAAGAATAAGGGTTCTCAAATTACATAGGTCCAGCTTCTGCAGATACGCGATATCTGTATATGATATACGTGTTACTAACTCGTAAGAACGTCTTTACTGAGCACACATGGCATGCAAATGTCCTTTCACTGAAGTCGTATGTCTCAATGTGGCGAACCGCACTTATTCTTGCATGTTATGTTGGATTGGTGTATCACATGTTTCTATTCTCACACGTCACCGTGAAGACATCCTTGCACTGAGATTCACTGTAAGTAGCACCCGTTAATACGTTTTTGAAGGGTGGTAATTAATCTTGTTAATGCTCCCGAAAAACTCTATTTCTAAAGCAAAAAATTACGTTGACACTGTACGACCGAAATCAAATAATTCCAACCGTAGTTTAATGGCGACTCTTCAATCGGGACTAGCCGACTGTTCCAATACAGAATCAGTAGTGACTGACTTCTGATTGGTCCTCGATGCCATTCGAAAGTATTGATTTCCTTCCATTGAGGTCATCACAGATGGCACGTCTTATCTTTGGTTCCGTAATTTTCCGATAGACTGCGTCTTTGTGTTTGTACGTCGTGTCCTCGAGTAAATGTGAGGCAATACTCTCGATATATTTTGTTGAGATTGGACATAGGACACCAATATATCACCACAAGTTTGACGTGCGCCACAAATTGTGCGCCCACCAAGCATTGAAATTAATGTACCAGAGGTTTATATTCAGTTTTTTTGTGAGGCGATTTTTATTAATAAATGACGTACTGTCATTCAGGTATGTTTATTCCAATTTTTCGTTACATGTTGCTTATTTATAGTGAGTTAGATTGGGTCATCGTTACGCATGAATCTGCTACGTATTTGCGTCAACATCTACACTGCATCAGTTTTGCAAGAAATAATTCTCGTGGAAACATTATGTAATTTTTGACGTGTTATGATGTATTACATGCATATAAGCACTATTTGCATCATATGGGGATTGTGTGGGCGCGTAATATCGTTATTGATAAGTGGTCGTGGCCGACTTTGCGCAACCTCCACCTCACGAATTTGATGCTTTCTTGCGAATTTCTAAAGAGCGATTAGACATAATAGAGTATGAATATCATTAACGTACCTGTGGCATGACGTCCATACAAAATTTCAATAATATCTGAGCATCCATTCGCTTTTTCCAAAATTCGTGCGCAGGAAACCATTTTGCACTGATCGAGATTACCCTGTTTTGGTTGGTTTGGGTTAGGTTAGGTTAGGTTAGGTTAGGTTAGGTTAGGTTAGGTTAGTGGGGCACCTGCGCAGAAGTTGTTGCGCAGTGCAGTCGTATGACGTGCGCATGTATGGGCACCTTGAGCTCGTTATGTTTAATTGTAAATTATTAAACTCTCAAGAATTCGATTCCGTCGCTTTAAAAAGTATATTATATTCTGGGCTTCACTTTACATAACTAATTTAATTTTTTCATAAATATATTTTTTTTGGACACATACTTTCAGTAATTGCAAGTACACAAATCACTTATCACTTAAATATGATGTTGAATATTTCATTGTGGAAGTATATATGTTGCCACACGTAGAATTTATTAAAATATTTATTTAATTTTATATTACACTACATGTAATTACTACAGTGACCCCAGCCATCGTTATAAAGAATAAATGTTCTCAAATTACATAGGTCCAGCTTCTGCAGATACGCGATATCTGTATATGATATACGTGTTACTAACTCGTAAGAACGTCTTTACTGAGCACACATGGCATGCAAATGTCCTTTCACTGAAGTCGTATGTCTCAATGTGGCGAACCGCACTTATTCTTGCATGTTATGTTGGATTGGTGTATCACATGTTTCTATTCTCACACGTCACCGTGAAGACATCCTTGCACTGAGATTCACTGTAAGTAGCACCCGTTAATACGTTTTTGAAGGGTGGTAATTAATCTTGTTAATGCTCCCGAAGAACTCTATTTCTAAAGCAAAAAATTACGTTGACACTGTACCACCGAAATCAAATAATTCCAACCGTAGTTTAATGGCGACTCTTCAATCGGGACCAGCCGACTGTTCCAATACAGAATCAGTAGTGACTGACTTCTGATTGGTCCTCGATGCCATTCGAAAGTATTGATTTCCTTCCATTGAGGTCATCACAGATGGCACGTCTTATCTTTGGTTCCGTAATTTTCCGATAGACTGCGTCTTTGTGTTTGTACGTCGTGTCCTCGAGTAAATGTGAGGCAATACTCTCGATATATTTTGTTGAGATTGGACATAGGACACCAATATATCACCACAATTTTGACGTGCGCCACAAATTCTGCGCCCACCAAGCATTGAAATTAATGTACCAGAGATTTATATTCAGTTTTTTTGTGAGGCGATTTTTATTAATAAATGACGTACTGTCATTCAGGTATGTTTATTCCAATTTTTCGTTACATGTTGCTTATTTATAGTGAGTTAGATTGGGTCATCGTTACGCATGAATCTGCTACGTATTTGCGTCAACATCTACACTGCATCAGTTTTGTAAGAAATAATTCTCGTGGAAACATTATGTAATTTTTGACGTGTTATGATGTATTACATGCATATAAGCACTATTTGCATCATATGGGGATTGTGTGGGCGCGTAATATCGTTATTGATAAGTGGTCGTGGCCGACTTTGCGCAACCTCCACCTCACGACTTTGATGCTTTCTTGCGAATTTCTAAAGAGCGATTAGACATAATAGAGTATGAATATCATTAACGTACCTGTGGCATGACGTCCATACAAAATTTCAATAATATCTGAGCATCCATTCGCTTTTTCCAAAATTCGTGCGCAGGAAACCATTTTGCACTGATCGAGATTACCCTGTTTTGGTTGGTTTGGGTTAGGTTAGGTTAGGTTAGGTTAGGTTAGGTTAGTGGGGCACCTGCGCAGAAGTTGTTGCGCAGTGCAGTCGTATGACGTGCGCATGTATGGGCACCTTGAGCTCGTTATGTTTAATTGTAAATTATTAAACTCTCAAGAATTCGATTCCGTCGTTTTAAAAAGTATATTATTTTCTAGGCTTCACTTTACATACCTAATTTAATTTTTTCATAAATATATTTTTTTGGACACATACTTTCAGTAATTGCAAGTACACAAATCACTTATCACTTAAATATGATGTTGTTGAATATTTCATTGTGGAAGTATATATGTTGCCACAAGTAGAATTTATTAAAATATTTATTTAATTTTATATTAGACTACATGTAATTACTACAGTGACCCCAGTCATCGTTATAAAGAATAAATGTTCTCAAATTACATAGGTCCAGCTTCTGCAGATACGCGATATCTGTATATGATATACGTGTTACTAACTCGTAAGAACGTCTTTACTGAGCACACATGGCATGCAAATGTCCTTTCACTGAAGACGTATGTCTCAATGTGGCGAACCGCACTTATTCTTGCATGTTATGTTGGATTGGTGTATCACTTGTTTCTATTCTCACACGTCACCGTGAAGACATCCTTGCACTGAGATTCACTGTAAGTAGCACCCGTTAATACGTGATTGAAGGGTGGTAATTAATCTTGTTAATGTTCCCGAAGAACTCTATTTCTAAAGCACAAAATTACGTTGAAACTGAACGACCGAAATCAAATAATTCCAACCGTAGTTTAATGGCGACTCTTCAATCGGGACCAGCCGACTGTTCCAATACAGAATCAGTAGTGACTGACTTCTGATTGGTCCTCGATGCCATTCGAAAGTATTGATTTCCTTCCATTGAGGTCATCACAGATGTCACGTCTTATCTTTGGTTCCGTAATTTTCCGATATACTGCGTCTTTGTTTTTGTACGTCGTGTCATCGAGTAAATGTGAGGCAATACTTTCGATATATTTTGTTGACATTGGACATAGGACACCAATATGTCACCACAAGTTTGACGTGCGCCACAAATTCTGCGCCCACCAGAGCATTGCAATTAATGTACCAGAGATTTATATTCAGTTTCTTTGTGAGGCGATTTTTATTAATAAATGTCGTACTATCATTCACGTATGTTTATTCCAATTTTTCGTTACATGATACTTATTTATAGTGAGTTACATTGGGTCATCGTTACGCATGAATCTGCTAGGTATTTGCGTCAACATCTACACTGCATCAGTTTTGCAAGAAATAATTCTCGTGGAAATATTATGTAATTTTAGACGTGTTATGATTTATTACACGCATATAAGCACTATTTGCATCGTATGGGGATTGTGTGAGCGCGTAATATCGTTATTGATAAGTGGTCGTGGCCGACTTTGCGCATCCTCCACCTCACGACTTTGATGCTTTCTTCCGAATTTCTAAAGAGCGATAAGACATAATAGAGTATGAATATCATTAACTTACCTGTGGCATGACGTCCACACAAAATTTCAATAATATCTGAGCATCCACTCGCTTTTTCGAAAATTCGTGCGCAGGAAACGATTTTGCACTGATCGAGATTACCCTGTTTTGGTTGGTTTGGGTTAGGTTAGGTTAGGTTAGGTTAGGTTAGGTTAGGTTAGTGGGGCACCTGCGCAGAAGTTGTTGCGCAGTGCAGTCGTATGACGTGCGCATGTATGGGCACCTTGAGCTCATTATGTTTAATTGTAAATTATTAAACTCTTAAGAATTCGATTCCGTCGCTTTAAAAAGTATATTATATTCTGGGCTTCACTTTACATACCTAATTTAATTTTTTCACAAGGATATTTTTTTTTGGATACATACTTTCAGTAATTGCAAGTACACAAATCACTTATCACTTAAATATGATGTTGTTGAATATTTCATTGTGGAAGTATATATGTTGTCACACGTAGAATTTATTAAAATATTTATTTAATTTTATATTACACTGCATGTAATTACTACAGTGACCCCAGTCATCGTTATAAAGAATAAATGTTCTCAAATTACATAGGTCCAGCTTCTGCAGATACGCGATATCTGTATATGATATACGTGTTACTAACTCGTAAAAACGTCTTTACTGAGCACACATGGCATGCAAATGTCCTTTCACTGAAGTCGTATGTCTCAATGTGGCGAACCGCACTTATTCTTGCATGTTATGTTAGATTGGTTTATAACTTGTTTCTATTCTCACACGTCACCGTGAAGACATCCTTACACTGAGATTCACTGTAGGTAGCACCCGTTAATACGTGATTGAAGGGTGGTAATTAATCTTGTTAATGTTCCCGAAGAACTCTATTTATAAAGCACAAAATTACGTTGACACTGAACGACCGAAATCAAATAATTCCAACCGTAGTTTAATGGCGACTCTTCAATCGGGACCAGCCGACTGTTCCAATACAGAATCAGTAGTGACTGACTTCTGATTGGTCCTCGATGCCATTCGAAATTATTGATTTCCTTCCATTGAGGTCATCACAGATGGCACGTCTTATCTTTGGTTCCGTAATTTTCCGATAGACTGCGTCTTTGTGTTTGTACGTCGTGTCCTCGAGTAAATGTGAGGCAATACTTTCGATATATTTTGTTGACATTGGACGTAGGACACCAATATGTCACCACAAGTTTGACGTGCGCCACAAATTCTGCGCCCACCAAGCATTGCAATTAATGTACCAGAGATTTATATTCAGTTTTTTTGTGAGGCGATTTTTATTAATAAATGACGTACTATCATTCACGTATTTTTCCAATTTTTCGTTACATGATACTTATTTATAGTGAGTTAGATTGGGTCATCGTTACGCATGAATCTGCTACGTATTTGCGTCAACATCTACACTGCATCAGTTTTGGAAGAAATAATTCTCGTGGAAATATTATGTAATTTTTGACGTGTTATGATGTATTACATGCATATAAGCACTATTTGCATCATATGGGGATTGTGTGAGCGCGTAATATCGTTATTGATAAGTGGTCGTGGCCGACTTTGCGCAACCTCCACCTCACGACTTTGATGCTTTCTTGCGAATTTCTAAAGAGCGATTAGACATAATAGAGTATGAATATCATTAACTTACCTGTGGCATGACGTCCATACAAAATTTGAATAATATCTGAGGATCCATTCGCTTTTTCCAAAATTCGTGCGTAGGAAACCATTTTGCACTGATCGAGATTACCCTGTTTTGGTTGGTTTGGGTTAGGTTAGGTTAGGTTAGGTTAGGTTATGTTAGTGGGGCACCTGCGCAGAAGTTGTTGCGCAGTGCAGTCGTATGACGTGCGCATGTATGGGCACCTTGAGCTCGTTATGTTTAATTGTAAATTATTAAACTCTCAAGAATTCGATTCCGTCGCTTTAAAAAGTATATTATATTCTGGGCTTCACTTTACATACCTAATTTAATTTTTTCATAAATATATTTTTTTTGGACACATACTTTCAGTAATTGCAAGTACACAAATCACTTATCACTTAAATATGATGTTGTTGAATATTTCATTGTGGAAGTATATATGTTGCCACACGTAGAATTTATTAAAATATTTATTTAATTTTATATTACACTACATGTAATTACTACAGTGACCCCAGCCATCGTTATAAAGAATAAGGGTTCTCAAATTACATAGGTCCAGCTTCTGCAGATACGCGATATCTGTATATGATATACGTGTTACTAACTCGTAAGAACGTCTTTACTGAGCACACATGGCATGCAAATGTCCTTTCACTGAAGTCGTATGTCTCAATGTGGCGAACCGCACTTATTCTTGCATGTTATGTTGGATTGGTGTATCACATGTTTCTATTCTCACACGTCACCGTGAAGACATCCTTGCACTGAGATTCACTGTAAGTAGCACCCGTTAATACGTTTTTGAAGGGTGGTAATTAATCTTGTTAATGCTCCCGAAAAACTCTATTTCTAAAGCAAAAATTACGTTGACACTGTACGACCGAAATCAAATAATTCCAACCGTAGTTTAATGGCGACTCTTCAATCGGGACTAGCCGACTGTTCCAATACAGAATCAGTAGTGACTGACTTCTGATTGGTCCTCGATGCCATTCGAAAGTATTGATTTCCTTCCATTGAGGTCATCACAGATGGCACGTCTTATCTTTGGTTCCGTAATTTTCCGATAGACTGCGTCTTTGTGTTTGTACGTCGTGTCCTCGAGTAAATGTGAGGCAATACTCTCGATATATTTTGTTGAGATTGGACATAGGACACCAATATATCACCACAAGTTTGACGTGCGCCACAAATTGTGCGCCCACCAAGCATTGAAATTAATGTACCAGAGGTTTATATTCAGTTTTTTTGTGAGGCGATTTTTATTAATAAATGACGTACTGTCATTCAGGTATGTTTATTCCAATTTTTCGTTACATGTTGCTTATTTATAGTGAGTTAGATTGGGTCATCGTTACGCATGAATCTGCTACGTATTTGCGTCAACATCTACACTGCATCAGTTTTGCAAGAAATAATTCTCGTGGAAACATTATGTAATTTTTGACGTGTTATGATGTATTACATGCATATAAGCACTATTTGCATCATATGGGGATTGTGTGGGCGCGTAATATCGTTATTGATAAGTGGTCGTGGCCGACTTTGCGCAACCTCCACCTCACGACTTTGATGCTTTCTTGCGAATTTCTAAAGAGCGATTAGACATAATAGAGTATGAATATCATTAACGTACCTGTGGCATGACGTCCATACAAAATTTCAATAATATCTGAGCATCCATTCGCTTTTTCCAAAATTCGTGCGCAGGAAACCATTTTGCACTGATCGAGATTACCCTGTTTTGGTTGGTTTGGGTTAGGTTAGGTTAGGTTAGGTTAGGTTAGGTTAGGTGAGGTTAGTGGGGCACCTGCGCAGAAGTTGTTGCGCAGTGCAGTCGTATGACGTGCGCATGTATGGGCACCTTGAGCTCGTTATGTTTAATTGTAAATTATTAAACTCTCAAGAATTCGATTCCGTCGCTTTAAAAAGTATATTATATTCTGGGCTTCACTTTACATAACTAATTTAATTTTTTCATAAATATATTTTTTTTGGACACATACTTTCAGTAATTGCAAGTACACAAATCACTTATCACTTAAATATGATGTTGAATATTTCATTGTGGAAGTATATATGTTGCCACACGTAGAATTTATTAAAATATTTATTTAATTTTATATTACACTACATGTAATTACTACAGTGACCCCAGCCATCGTTATAAAGAATAAATGTTCTCAAATTACATAGGTCCAGCTTCTGCAGATACGCGATATCTGTATATGATATACGTGTTACTAACTCGTAAGAACGTCTTTACTGAGCACACATGGCATGCAAATGTCCTTTCACTGAAGTCGTATGTCTCAATGTGGCGAACCGCACTTATTCTTGCATGTTATGTTGGATTGGTGTATCACATGTTTCTATTCTCACACGTCACCGTGAAGACATCCTTGCACTGAGATTCACTGTAAGTAGCACCCGTTAATACGTTTTTGAAGGGTGGTAATTAATCTTGTTAATGCTCCCGAAGAACTCTATTTCTAAAGCAAAAAATTACGTTGACACTGTACCACCGAAATCAAATAATTCCAACCGTAGTTTAATGGCGACTCTTCAATCGGGACCAGCCGACTGTTCCAATACAGAATCAGTAGTGACTGACTTCTGATTGGTCCTCGATGCCATTCGAAAGTATTGATTTCCTTCCATTGAGGTCATCACAGATGGCACGTCTTATCTTTGGTTCCGTAATTTTCCGATAGACTGCGTCTTTGTGTTTGTACGTCGTGTCCTCGAGTAAATGTGAGGCAATACTCTCGATATATTTTGTTGAGATTGGACATAGGACACCAATATATCACCACAATTTTGACGTGCGCCACAAATTCTGCGCCCACCAAGCATTGAAATTAATGTACCAGAGATTTATATTCAGTTTTTTTGTGAGGCGATTTTTATTAATAAATGACGTACTGTCATTCAGGTATGTTTATTCCAATTTTTCGTTACATGTTGCTTATTTATAGTGAGTTAGATTGGGTCATCGTTACGCATGAATCTGCTACGTATTTGCGTCAACATCTACACTGCATCAGTTTTGTAAGAAATAATTCTCGTGGAAACATTATGTAATTTTTGACGTGTTATGATGTATTACATGCATATAAGCACTATTTGCATCATATGGGGATTGTGTGGGCGCGTAATATCGTTATTGATAAGTGGTCGTGGCCGACTTTGCGCAACCTCCACCTCACGACTTTGATGCTTTCTTGCGAATTTCTAAAGAGCGATTAGACATAATAGAGTATGAATATCATTAACGTACCTGTGGCATGACGTCCATACAAAATTTCAATAATATCTGAGCATCCATTCGCTTTTTCCAAAATTCGTGCGCAGGAAACCATTTTGCACTGATCGAGATTACCCTGTTTTGGTTGGTTTGGGTTAGGTTAGGTTAGGTTAGGTTAGGTTAGGTTAGTGGGGCACCTGCGCAGAAGTTGTTGCGCAGTGCAGTCGTATGACGTGCGCATGTATGGGCACCTTGAGCTCGTTATGTTTAATTGTAAATTATTAAACTCTCAAGAATTCGATTCCGTCGTTTTAAAAAGTATATTATTTTCTAGGCTTCACTTTACATACCTAATTTAATTTTTTCATAAATATATTTTTTTGGACACATACTTTCAGTAATTGCAAGTACACAAATCACTTATCACTTAAATATGATGTTGTTGAATATTTCATTGTGGAAGTATATATGTTGCTACAAGTAGAATTTATTAAAATATTTATTTAATTTTATATTAGACTACATGTAATTACTACAGTGACCCCAGTCATCGTTATAAAGAATAAATGTTCTCAAATTACATAGGTCCAGCTTCTGCAGATACGCGATATCTGTATATGATATACGTGTTACTAACTCGTAAGAACGTCTTTACTGAGCACACATGGCATGCAAATGTCCTTTCACTGAAGACGTATGTCTCAATGTGGCGAACCGCACTTATTCTTGCATGTTATGTTGGATTGGTGTATCACTTGTTTCTATTCTCACACGTCACCGTGAAGACATCCTTGCACTGAGATTCACTGTAAGTAGCACCCGTTAATACGTGATTGAAGGGTGGTAATTAATCTTGTTAATGTTCCCGAAGAACTCTATTTCTAAAGCACAAAATTACGTTGAAACTGAACGACCGAAATCAAATAATTCCAACCGTAGTTTAATGGCGACTCTTCAATCGGGACCAGCCGACTGTTCCAATACAGAATCAGTAGTGACTGACTTCTGATTGGTCCTCGATGCCATTCGAAAGTATTGATTTCCTTCCATTGAGGTCATCACAGATGTCACGTCTTATCTTTGGTTCCGTAATTTTCCGATATACTGCGTCTTTGTTTTTGTACGTCGTGTCATCGAGTAAATGTGAGGCAATACTTTCGATATATTTTGTTGACATTGGACATAGGACACCAATATGTCACCACAAGTTTGACGTGCGCCACAAATTCTGCGCCCACCAGAGCATTGCAATTAATGTACCAGAGATTTATATTCAGTTTCTTTGTGAGGCGATTTTTATTAATAAATGTCGTACTATCATTCACGTATGTTTATTCCAATTTTTCGTTACATGATACTTATTTATAGTGAGTTACATTGGGTCATCGTTACGCATGAATCTGCTAGGTATTTGCGTCAACATCTACACTGCATCAGTTTTGCAAGAAATAATTCTCGTGGAAATATTATGTAATTTTAGACGTGTTATGATTTATTACACGCATATAAGCACTATTTGCATCGTATGGGGATTGTGTGAGCGCGTAATATCGTTATTGATAAGTGGTCGTGGCCGACTTTGCGCATCCTCCACCTCACGACTTTGATGCTTTCTTCCGAATTTCTAAAGAGCGATAAGACATAATAGAGTATGAATATCATTAACTTACCTGTGGCATGACGTCCACACAAAATTTCAATAATATCTGAGCATCCACTCGCTTTTTCGAAAATTCGTGCGCAGGAAACGATTTTGCACTGATCGAGATTACCCTGTTTTGGTTGGTTTGGGTTAGGTTAGGTTAGGTTAGGTTAGGTTAGGTTAGGTTAGTGGGGCACCTGCGCAGAAGTTGTTGCGCAGTGCAGTCGTATGACGTGCGCATGTATGGGCACCTTGAGCTCATTATGTTTAATTGTAAATTATTAAACTCTTAAGAATTCGATTCCGTCGCTTTAAAAAGTATATTATATTCTGGGCTTCACTTTACATACCTAATTTAATTTTTTCACAAGGATATTTTTTTTTGGATACATACTTTCAGTAATTGCAAGTACACAAATCACTTATCACTTAAATATGATGTTGTTGAATATTTCATTGTGGAAGTATATATGTTGTCACACGTAGAATTTATTAAAATATTTATTTAATTTTATATTACACTGCATGTAATTACTACAGTGACCCCAGTCATCGTTATAAAGAATAAATGTTCTCAAATTACATAGGTCCAGCTTCTGCAGATACGCGATATCTGTATATGATATACGTGTTACTAACTCGTAAAAACGTCTTTACTGAGCACACATGGCATGCAAATGTCCTTTCACTGAAGTCGTATGTCTCAATGTGGCGAACCGCACTTATTCTTGCATGTTATGTTAGATTGGTTTATAACTTGTTTCTATTCTCACACGTCACCGTGAAGACATCCTTACACTGAGATTCACTGTAGGTAGCACCCGTTAATACGTGATTGAAGGGTGGTAATTAATCTTGTTAATGTTCCCGAAGAACTCTATTTATAAAGCACAAAATTACGTTGACACTGAACGACCGAAATCAAATAATTCCAACCGTAGTTTAATGGCGACTCTTCAATCGGGACCAGCCGACTGTTCCAATACAGAATCAGTAGTGACTGACTTCTGATTGGTCCTCGATGCCATTCGAAATTATTGATTTCCTTCCATTGAGGTCATCACAGATGGCACGTCTTATCTTTGGTTCCGTAATTTTCCGATAGACTGCGTCTTTGTGTTTGTACGTCGTGTCCTCGAGTTAATGTGAGGCAATACTTTCGATATATTTTGTTGACATTGGACGTAGGACACCAATATGTCACCACAAGTTTGACGTGCGCCACAAATTCTGCGCCCACCAAGCATTGCAATTAATGTACCAGAGATTTATATTCAGTTTTTTTGTGAGGCGATTTTTATTAATAAATGACGTACTATCATTCACGTATTTTTCCAATTTTTCGTTACATGATACTTATTTATAGTGAGTTAGATTGGGTCATCGTTACGCATGAATCTGCTACGTATTTGCGTCAACATCTACACTGCATCAGTTTTGGAAGAAATAATTCTCGTGGAAATATTATGTAATTTTTGACGTGTTATGATGTATTACATGCATATAAGCACTATTTGCATCATATGGGGATTGTGTGAGCGCGTAATATCGTTATTGATAAGTGGTCGTGGCCGACTTTGCGCAACCTCCACCTCACGACTTTGATGCTTTCTTGCGAATTTCTAAAGAGCGATTAGACATAATAGAGTATGAATATCATTAACTTACCTGTGGCATGACGTCCATACAAAATTTGAATAATATCTGAGGATCCATTCGCTTTTTCCAAAATTCGTGCGTAGGAAACCATTTTGCACTGATCGAGATTACCCTGTTTTGGTTGGTTTGGGTTAGGTTAGGTTAGGTTAGGTTAGGTTATGTT
Source organism: Zootermopsis nevadensis (assembly GCF_977971745.1). NCBI lineage: Eukaryota > Metazoa > Arthropoda > Insecta > Blattodea > Termopsidae > Zootermopsis > Zootermopsis nevadensis. The sequence continues at coordinate 2,349,479 of NW_028259153.1, read as the reverse complement.
AGTGGGGCACCTGCGCAGAAGTTGTTGCGCAATGCAGTCGTATGACGTGCGCATGTATGGGCACCTTGAGCTCGTTATGTTTAATTGTAAATTATTAAACTCTCAAGAATTCGATTCCGTCGCTTTAAAAAGTATATTATATTCTGGGCTTCACTTTACATACCTAATTTAATTTTTTCATAAATATATTTTTTTTGGACACATACTTTCAGTAATTGCAAGTACACAAATCACTTATCACTTAAATATGATGTTGTTGAATATTTCATTGTGGAAGTATATATGTTGCCACACGTAGAATTTATTAAAATATTTATTTAATTTTATATTACACTACATGTAATTACTACAGTGACCCCAGCCATCGTTATAAAGAATAAATGTTCTCAAATTACATAGGTCCAGCTTCTGCAGATACGCGATATCTGTATATGATATACGTGTTACTAACTCGTAAGAACGTCTTTACTGAGCACACATGGCATGCAAATGTCCTTTCACTGATGTCGTATGTCTCAATGTGGCGATCCGCACTTATTCTTGCATGTTATGTTGGATTGGTGTATCACATGTTTCTATTCTCACACGTCACCGTGAAGACATCCTTGCACTGAGATTCACTGTAAGTAGCACCCGTTAATACGTTTTTGAAGGGTGGTAATTAATCTTGTTAATGCTCCCGAAGAACTCTATTTCTAAAGCAAAAAATTACGTTGACACTGTACGACCGAAATCAAATAATTCCAACCGTAGTTTAATGGCGACTCTTCAATCGGGTCCAGCCGACTGTTCCAATACAGAATCAGTAGTGACTGACTTCTGATTGGTCCTCGATGCCATTCGAAAGTATTGATTTCCTTCCATTGAGGTCATCACAGATGGCACGTCTTATCTTTGGTTCCGTAATTTTCCGATAGACTGCGTCTTTGTGTTTGTACGTCGTGTCCTCGAGTAAATGTGAGGCAATACTCTCGATATATTTTGTTGACATTGGACATAGGACACCAATATATCACCACAAGTTTGACGTGCGCCACAAATTCTGCGCCCACCAAGCATTGAAATTAATGTACCAGAGATTTATATTCAGTTCTTTTGTGAGGTGATTTTTATTAATAAATGACGTACTGTCATTCAGGTATGTTTATTCCAATTTTTCGTTACATGTTGCTTATTTATAGTGAGTTAGATTGGGTCATCGTTACGCATGAATCTGCTACGTATTTGCGTCAACATCTACGCTGCATCAGTTTTGCAAGAAATAATTCTCGTGGAAACATTATGTAATTTTTGACGTGTTATGATGTATTACACGCATATAAGCACTATTTGCATCATATGGGGATTGTGTGGGCGCGTAAAATCGTTATTGATAAGTGGTCGTGGCCGACTTAGCGCAACCTCCACCTCACGACTTTGATGCTTTCTTGCGAATTTCTAAAGAGCGATTAGACATAATAGAGTATGATTATCATTAACGTACCTGTGGCATGACGTCCATACAAAATTTCAATAATATCTGAGCATCCATTCGCTTTTTCCAAAATTCGTGCGCAGGAAACCATTTTGCACTGATCGAGATTACCCTGTTTTGGTTGGTTTGGGTTAGGTTAGGTTAGGTTAGGTTAGGTTAGGTTAGTGGGGCACCTGCGCAGAAGTTGTTGCGCAGTGCAGTCGTATGACGTGCGCATGTATGGGCACCTTGAGCTCATTATGTTTAATTGTAAATTATTAAACTCTCAAGAATTCGATTCCGTCGCTTTAAAAAGTATATTATATTCTGGGCTTCACTTTACATACCTAATTTAATTTTTTCACAAGGATATTTTTTTTTGGATACATACTTTCAGTAATTGCAAGTACACAAATCACTTATCACTTAAATATGATGTTGTTGAATATTTCATTGTGGAAGTATAAATGTTGTCATACGTAGAATTTATTAAAATATTTATTTAATTTATATTACACAACATGTAATTACTACAGTGACCCCAGTCATCGTTATAAAGAATAAATGTTCTCAAATTACATAGGTCCAGCTTCTGCAGATACGCGATATCTGTATATGATATACGTGTTACTAACTCGTAAAAACGTCTTTACTGAGCACACATGGCATGCAAATGTCCTTTCACTGAAGTCGTATGTCTCAATGTGGCGAACCGCACTTATTCTTGCATGTTATGTTAGATTGGTTTATAACTTGTTTCTATTCTCACACGTCACCGTGAAGACATCCTTACACTGAGATTCACTGTAGGTAGCACCCGTTAATACGTGATTGAAGGGTGGTAATTAATCTTTTTAATGTTCCCGAAGAACTCTATTTCTAAAGCACAAAATTACGTTGACACTGAACGACCGAAATCAAATAATTCCAACCGTAGTTTAATGGCGACTCTTCAATCGGGACCAGCCGACTGTTCCAATACAGAATCAGTAGTGACTGACTTCTGATTGGTCCTCGATGCCATTCGAAAGTATTGATTTCCTTCCATTGAGGTCATCACAGATGGCACGTCTTATCTTTGGTTCCGTAATTTTCCGATAGACTGCGTCTTTGTGTTTGTACGTCGTGTCCTCGAGTAAATGTGAGGCAATACTTTCGATATATTTTGTTGACATTGGACATAGGACACCAATATGTCACCACGAGTTTGACGTGCGCCACAAATTCTGCGCCCACCAAGCATTGCAATTAATGTACCAGAGATTTATATTCAGTTTTTTTGTGAGGCGATTTTTATTAATAAATGACGTACTATCATTCACGTATGTTTATTCCAATTTTTCGTTACATGATACTTATTTATAGTGAGTTAGATTGGATCATCGTTACGCATGAATCTGCTACGTATTTGCGTCAACATCTACACTGCATCAGTTTTGCAAGAAATAATTCTCGTGGAAATATTATGTAATTTTAGACGTGTTATGATGTATTACACGCATATAAGCACTATTTGCATCATTTGGGGATTGTGTGAGCGCGTAATATCGTTATTGATAAGTGGTCGTGGCCGACTTTGCGCATCCTCCACCTCACGACTTTGATGCTTTCTTGCGAATTTCTAAAGAGCGATAAGACATAATAGAGTATGAATATCATTAACTTACCTGTGGCATGACGTCCACACAAAATTTCAATAATATCTGAGCATCCACTCGCTTTTTCCAAAATTCGTGCGCAGGAAACGATTTTGCACTGATCGAGATTACCCTGTTTTGGTTGGTTTGGGTTAGGTTAGGTTAGGTTAGGTTAGGTTAGGTTAGTGGGACAACTGCGCAGAAGTTGTTGCGCAGTGCAGTCGTATGACGTGCGCATGTATGGGCACCTTGAGCTCATTATGTTTAATTGTAAATTATTAAACTCTCAAGAATTCGATTCCGTCGCTTTAAAAAGTATATTATATTCTGGGCTTCACTTTACATACCTAATTTAATTTTTTCACAAGGATATTTTTTTTGGATACATACTTTCAGTAATTGCAAGTACACAAATCACTTATCACTTAAATATGATGTTGTTGAATATTTCATTGTGGAAGTATATATGTTGTCACACGTAGAATTTATTAAAATATTTATTTAATTTTATATTACACTGCATGTAATTAATACAGTGACCCCAGTCATCGTTATAAAGAATAAATGTTCTCAAATTACATAGGTCCAGCTTCTGCAGATACGCGATATCTGTATATGATATACGTGTTACTAACTCGTAAAAACGTCTTTACTGAGCACACATGGCATGCAAATGTCCTTTCACTGAAGTCGTATGTCTCAATGTGGCGAACCGCACTTATTCTTGCATGTTATGTTAGATTGGTTTATAACTTGTTTCTGTTATCACACGTCACCGTGAAGACATCCTTACACTGAGATTCACTGTAGGTAGCACCCGTTAATACGTGATGGAAGGGTGGTAATTAATCTTGTTAATGTTCCCGAAGAACTCTATTTCTAAAGCACAAAATTACGTTGACACTGAACGACCGAAATCAAATAATTCCAACCGTAGTTTAATGGCGACTCTTCAATCGGGACCAGCCGACTGTTCCAATACAGAATCAGTAGTGACTGACTTCTGATTGGTCCTCGATGCCATTCGAAAGTATTGATTTCCTTCCATTGAGGTCATCACAGATGGCACGTCTTATCTTTGGTTCCGTAATTTTCCGATAGACTGCGTCTTTGTGTTTGTACGTCGTGTCCTCGAGTAAATGTGAGGCAATACTTTCGATATATTTTGTTGACATTGGACATAGGACACCAATATATCACCACAAGTTTGACGTGCGCCACAAATTCTGCGCCCACCAAGCATTGCAATTAATGTACCAGAGATTTATATTCAGTTTTTTTTGTGAGGCGATTTTTATTAATAAATGACGTACTATCATTCACGTATGTTTATTCCAATTTTTCGTTACATGATGCTTATTTATAGTGAGTTAGATTAGGTCATCGTTACGCATGAATCTGCTACGTATTTGCGGCAACATCTACACTGCATCAGTTTTGCAAGAAATAATTCTCGTGGAAACATTATGTAATTTTTGACGTGTTATGATGTATTACATGCATATAAGCACTATTTGCATCATATGGGGATTGTGTGAGCGCGTAATATCGTTATTGATAAGTGGTCGTGGCCGACTTTGCGCATCCTCCACCTCACGACTTTGATGCTTTCTTGGGAATTTCTAAAGAGGGATAAGACATAATAGAGTATGAATATCATTAACTTACCTGTGGCATGACGTACACACATATTTTCAATAATATCTGAGCATCCACTCGCTTTTTCCAAAATTCGTGCGCAGGAAACGATTTTGCACTGATCGAGATTACCCTGTTTTGGTTGGTTTGGGTTAGGTTAGGTTAGGTTAGGTTAGGTTAGGTTAGGTTAGTTTAGTGGGCACCTGCGCAGAAGTTGTTGCGCAGTGCAGTCGTATGACGTGCGCATGTATGGGCACCTTGAGCTCATTATGTTTAATTGTAAATTATTAAACTCTCAAGAATTCGATTCCGTCTCTTTAAAAAGTATATTATATTCTGGGCTTCACTTTACATACCTAATTTAATTTTTTCACAAGGATATTTTTTTTGGATACATACTTTCAGTAATTGAAAGTACACAAATCACTTATCACTTAAATATGATGTTGTTGAATATTTCATTGTGGAAGTATATATGTTGTCACACGTAGAATTTATTAAAATATTTATTTAATTTTATATTACACTACATGTAATTACTACAGTGACCCCAGTCATCGTTATAAAGAATAAATGTTCTCAAATTACATAGGTCCAGCTTCTGCAGATACGCGATATCTGTATATGATATACGTGTTACTAACTCGTAAAAACGTCTTCACTGAGCACACATGGCATGCAAATGTCCTTTCACTGAAGTCGTATGTCTCAATGTGGCGAACCGCACTTATTCTTGCATGTTATGTTAGATTGGTTTATAACTTGTTTCTGTTCTCACACGTCACCGTGAAGACATCCTTACACTGAGATTCACTGTAGGTAGCACCCGTTAATACGTGGTTGAAGGGTGGTAATTAATCTTGTTAATGTTCCCGAAGAACTCTATTTCTATAGCACAAAATTACGTTGACACTGAACGACCGAAATCAAATAATTCCAACCGTAGTTTAATGGCGACTCTTCAATCTGGACCGACTGTTCCAATACAGAATCAGTAGTGACTGACTTCTGATTGGTCCTCGATGCCATTCGAAAGTATTGATTTCCTTCCATTGAGGTCATCACAGATGGCACGTCTTATCTTTGGTTCCGTAATTTTCCGATAGACTGCGTCTTTGTGTTTGTACGTCGTGTCCTCGAGTAAATGTGAGGCAATACTTTCGATATATTTTGTTGACATTGGACATAGGACACCAATATGTCACCACAAGTTTGACGTGCGCCACAAATTCTGCGCCCACCAAGCATTGCAATTAATGTACCAGAGATTTATATTCAGTTTTTTTGTGAGGCGATTTTTATTAATAAATGACGTACTATCATTCACGTATTTTTTTCCAATTTTTCGTTACATGATACTTATTTATAGTGAGTTAGATTGGGTCATCGTTACGAATGAATCTGCTACGTATTTGCGTCAACATCTACACTGCATCAGTTTTGCAAGAAATAATTCTCGTGGAAACATTATGTAATTTTTGACGTGTTATGATGTATTACATGCATATAAGCACTATTTGCATCATATGGGGATTGTGTGAGCGCGTAATATCGTTATTGATAAGTGGTCGTGGCCAACTTTGCGCAACCTCCACCTCACGACTTTGATGCTTTCTTGCGAATTTCTAAAGAGCGATTAGACATAAGAGAGCATGAATATCATTAACTTACCTGTATCATGACGTCCATACAAAATTTCAATAATATCTGAGCATCCATTCGCTTTTTCCAAAATTCGTGCGCAGGAAACCATTTTGCACTGATCGAGATTACCCTGTTTTGGTTGGTTTGGGTTAGGTTAGATTAGGTTAGGTTAGTGGGGCACCTGCGCAGAAGTTGTTGCGCAGTGCAGTGGTATGACGTGCGCATGTATGGGCACCTTGAGCTCGTTATGTTTAATTGTAAATTATTAAACTTTCAAGAATTCGATTCCGTCGCCTTAAAAAGTATATTATTTTCTGGGCTTCACTTTACATACCTAATTTAATTTTTTCATAAATATATTTTTTTGGACACATACTTTCAGTAATTGCAAGTACACAAATCACTTATCACTTAAATATGATGTTGTTGAATATTTCATTGTGGAAGTATATATGTTGCCACACGTAGAATTTATTAAAATATTTATTTTATTTTATATTACTCTACATGTAATTACTACAGTGACCCCAGCCATCGTTATAAAGAATAAATGTTCTCAAATTACATAGGTCCAGCTTCTGCAGATACGCGATATCTGTATATGATATACGTGTTACTAACTCGTAAAAACGTCTTTACTGAGCACACATGGCATGCAAATGTCCTTTCACTGAAGTCGTATGTCTCAATGTGGCGAACCGCACTTATTCTTGCATGTTATGTTAGATTGGTTTATAACTTGTTTCTATTCTCACACGTCACCGTTAAGACATCCTTACACTGAGATTCACTGTAGGTAGCTCCCGTTAATACGTGATTGAAGGGTGGTAATTAATCTTGTTAATGTTCCCGAAGAACTCTATTTCTAAAGCACAAAATTACGTTGACACTGAACGACCGAAATCAAATAATTCCAACCGTAGTTTAATGGCGACTCTTCAATCGGGACCAGCCGACTGTTCCAATACAGAATCAGTAGTGACTGACTTCTGATTGGTCCTCGATGCCATTCGAAAGTATTGATTTCCTTCCATTGAGGTCATCACAGATGGCACGTCTTATCTTTGGTTCCGTAATTATCCGATAGACTGCGTCTTTGTGTTTTTACGTCGTGTCCTCGAGTAAATGTGAGGCAATACTTTCGATATATTTTGTTGACATTGGACATAGGACACCAATATGTCACCACAAGTTTGACGTGCGCCACAAATTCTGCGCCCACCAAGCATTGCAATTAATGTACCAGAGATTTATATTCAGTTTTTTTGTGAGGCGATTTTTATTAATAAATGACGTACTATCATTCACGTATTTTTATTCCAATTTTTCGTTACATGATACTTATTTATAGTGAGTTAGATTGGGTCATCGTTACGCATGAATATGCTACGTATTTGCGTCAACATCTACACTGCATCAGTTTTGCAAGAAATAATTCTCGTGGAAATATTATGTAATTTTAGACGTGTTATGATGTATAACACGCATATAAACACTATTTGTATCATATGGGGATTGTGTGAGCGCGTAATATCGTTATTGATAAGTGGTCGTGGCCGACTTTGCGCAACCTCCACCTCACGACTTTGATGCTTTCTTGCGAATTTCTAAAGAGCGATTAGACATAATAGAGTATGAATATCATTAACTTACCTGTGGCATGACGTCCATACAAAATTTCAATAATATCTGAGCATCCATTCGCTTTTTCCAAAATTCGTGCGCAGGAAACCATTTTGCACTGATTGAGATTACCCTGTTTTGGTTGGTTTGGGTTAGGTTAGGTTAGGTTAGGTTAGGTTAGGTTAGTGGGGCACCTACGCAGAAGTTGTTGCGCAGTGCAGTCGTATGACGTGCGCATGTATGTGCACCTTGAGCTCATTATGTTTAATTGTAAATTATTAAACTCTCAAGAATTCGATTCCGTCGCTTTAAAAAATATATTATATCCTGGGTTTCACTTTACATACCTAATTTAATTTTTTCACAAGGATATTTTTTTTTGGATACATACTTTCAGTAATTGCAAGTACACAAATCACTTATCACTTAAATATGATGTTGTTGAATATTTCATTGTGGAAGTATATATGTTGTCATACGTAGAATTTATTAAAATATTTATTTAATTTATATTACACTACATGTAATTACTACAGTGACCCCAGTCATCGTTATAAAGAATAAATGTTCTCAAATTACATAGGTCCAGCTTCTGCAGATACGCGATATCTGTATATGATATACGTGTTACTAACTCGTAAAAACGTCTTTACTGAGCACACATGGCATGCAAATGTCCTTTCACTGAAGTCGTATATCTCAATGTGGCGAACCGCACTTATTCTTGCATGTTATGTTAGATTGGTTTATAACTTGTTTCTATTCTCACACGTCACTGTGAAGACATCCTTACACTGAGATTCACTGTAGGTAGCACCCGTTAATACGTGATTGAAGGGTGGTAATTAATCTTTTTAATGTTCCCGAAGAACTCTATTTCTAAAGCACAAAATTACGTTGACACTGAACGACCGAAATCAAATAATTCCAACCGTAGTTTAATGGCGACTCTTCAATCGGGACCAGCCGACTGTTCCAATACAGAATCAGTAGTGACTGACTTCTGATTAGTCCTCGATGCCATTCGAAAGTATTGATTTCCTTCCATTGAGGTCATCACAGATGGCACGTCTTATCTTTGGTTCCGTAATTTTCCGATAGACTGCGTCTTTGTGTTTGTACGTCGTGTCCTCGAGTAAATGTGAGGCAATACTTTCGATATATTTTGTTGACATTGGACATAGGACACCAATATATCACCACAAGTTTGACGTGCGCCACAAATTCTGCGCCCACCAAGCATTGCAATTAATGTACCAGAGATTTATATTCAGTTTTTTTGTGAGGCGATTTTTATTAATAAATGACGTACTATCATTCACGTATGTTTATTCCAATTTTTCGTTACATGATGCTTATTTATAGTGAGTTAGATTAGGTCATCGTTACGCATGAATCTGCTACGTATTTGCGGCAACATCTACACTGCATCAGTTTTGCAAGAAATAATTCTCGTTTAAATATTATGTAATTTTTGACGTGTTATGATGTATTACATACATATAAGCACTATTTGCATCATATGGGGATTGTGTGAGCGCGTAATATCGTTATTGATAAGTGGTCGTGGCCGACTTTGCGCATCCTCCACCCCACGACTTTGATGCTTTCTTGGGAATTTCTAAAGAGGGATAAGACATAATAGAGTATGAATATCATTAACTTACCTGTGGCATGACGTCCACACATATTTTCAATAATATCTGAGCATCCACTCGCTTTTTCCAAAATTCGTGCGCAGGAAACGATTTTGCACTGATCGAGATTACCCTGTTTTGGTTGGTTTGGGTTAGGTTAGGTTAGGTTAGGTTAGGTTAGGTTAGGTTAGGTTAGTTTAGTGGGCACCTGCGCAGAAGTTGTTGCGCAGTGCAGTCGTATGACGTGCGCATGTATGGGCACCTTGAGCTCATTATGTTTAATTGTAAATTATTAAACTCTCAAGAATTCGATTCCGTCTCTTTAAAAAGTATATTATATTCTGGGCTTCACTTTACATACCTAATTTAATTTTTTCACAAGGATATTTTTTTTTGGATACATACTTTCAGTAATTGAAAGTACACAAATCACTTATCACTTAAATATGATGTTGTTGAATATTTCATTGTGGAAGTATATATGTTGTCACACGTAGAATTTATTAAAATATTTATTTAATTTTATATTACACTACATGTAATTACTACAGTGACCCCAGTCATCGTTATAAAGAATAAATGTTCTCAAATTACATAGGTCCAGCTTCTGCAGATACGCGATATCTGTATATGATATACGTGTTACTAACTCGTAAAAACGTCTTTACTGAGCACACATGGCATGCAAATGTCCTTTCACTGAAGTCGTATTACTCAATGTGGCGAACCGCACTTATTCTTGCATGTTATGTTAGATTGGTTTATAACTTGTTTCTGTTCTCACACGTCACCGTGAAGACATCCTTACACTGAGATTCACTGTAGGTAGCACCCGTTAATACGTGATTGAAGGGTGGTAATTAATCTTGTTAATGTTCCCGAAGAACTCTATTTCTATAGCACAAAATTACGTTGACACTGAACGACCGAAATCAAATAATTCCAACCGTAGTTTAATGGCGACTCTTCAATCTGGACCGACTGTTCCAATACAGAATCAGTAGTGACTGACTTCTGATTGGTCCTCGATGCCATTCGAAAGTATTGATTTCCTTCCATTGAGGTCATCACAGATGGCACGTCTTATCTTTGGTTCCGTAATTTTCCGATAGACTGCGTCTTTGTGTTTGTACGTCGTGTCCTCGAGTAAATGTGAGGCAATACTTTCGATATATTTTGTTGACATTGGACATAGGACACCAATATGTCACCACAAGTTTGACGTGCGCCACAAATTCTGCGCCCACCAAGCATTGCAATTAATGTACCAGAGATTTATATTCAGTTTTTTTGTGAGGCGATTTTTATTAATAAATGACGTACTATCATTCACGTATTTTTTTCCAATTTTTCGTTACATGATACTTATTTATAGTGAGTTAGATTGGGTCATCGTTACGCATGAATCTGCTACGTATTTCCGTCAACATCTACACTGCATCAGTTTTGCAAGAAATAATTCTCGTGGAAACATTATGTAATTTTTGACGTGTTATGATGTATTACATGCATATAAGCACTATTTGCATCATATGGGGATTGTGTGAGCGCGTAATATCGTTATTGATAAGTGGTCGTGGCCAACTTTGCGCAACCTCCACCTCACGACTTTGAAGCTTTCTTGCGAATTTCTAAAGGGCGATTAGACATAAGAGAGCATGAATATCATTAACTTACCTGTATCATGACGTCCATACAAAATTTCAATAATATCTGAGCATCCATTCGCTTTTTCCAAAATTCGTGCGCAGGAAACCATTTTGCACTGATCGAGATTACCCTGTTTTGGTTGGTTTGGGTTAGGTTAGGTTAGGTTAGGTTAGTGGGGCACCTGCGCAGAAGTTGTTGCGCAGTGCAGTCGTATGACGTGCGCATGTATGTGCACCTTGAGCTCATTATGTTTAATTGTAAATTATTAAACTCTCAAGAATTCGATTCCGTCGCTTTAAAAAATATATTATATCCTGGGTTTCACTTTACATACCTAATTTAATTTTTTCACAAGGATATTTTTTTTTGGATACATACTTTCAGTAATTGCAAGTACACAAATCACTTATCACTTAAATATGATGTTGTTGAATATTTCATTGTGGAAGTATATATGTTGTCATACGTAGAATTTATTAAAATATTTATTTAATTTATATTACACTACATGTAATTACTACAGTGACCCCAGTCATCGTTATAAAGAATAAATGTTCTCAAATTACATAGGTCCAGCTTCTGCAGATACGCGATATCTGTATATGATATACGTGTTACTAACTCGTAAAAACGTCTTTACTGAGCACACATGGCATGCAAATGTCCTTTCACTGAAGTCGTATGTCTCAATGTGGCGAACCGCACTTATTCTTGCATGTTATGTTAGATTGGTTTATAACTTGTTTCTATTCTCACACGTCACCGTGAAGACATCCTTACACTGAGATTCACTGTAGGTAGCACCCGTTAATACGTGATTGAAGGGTGGTAATTAATCTTTTTAATGTTCCCGAAGAACTCTATTTCTAAAGCACAAAATTACGTTGACACTGAACGACCGAAATCAAATAATTCCAACCGTAGTTTAATGGCGACTCTTCAATCGGGACCAGCCGACTGTTCCAATACAGAATCAGTAGTGACTGACTTCTGATTAGTCCTCGATGCCATTCGAAAGTATTGATTTCCTTCCATTGAGGTCATCACAGATGGCACGTCTTATCTTTGGTTCCGTAATTTTCCGATAGACTGCGTCTTTGTGTTTGTACGTCGTGTCCTCGAGTAAATGTGAGGCAATACTTTCGATATATTTTGTTGACATTGGACATAGGACACCAATATATCACCACAAGTTTGACGTGCGCCACAAATTCTGCGCCCACCAAGCATTGCAATTAATGTACCAGAGATTTATATTCAGTTTTTTTGTGAGGCGATTTTTATTAATAAATGACGTACTATCATTCACGTATGTTTATTCCAATTTTTCGTTACATGATGCTTATTTATAGTGAGTTAGATTGGATCATCGTTACGCATGAATCTGCTACGTATTTGCGTCAACATCTACACTGCATCAGTTTTGCAAGAAATAATTCTCGTGGAAATATTATGTAATTTTTGACGTGTTATGATGTATTACATGCATATAAGCACTATTTGCATCATATGGGGATTGTGTGAGCGCGTAATATCGTTATTGATAAGTGGTCGTGGCCGACTTTGCGCATCCTCCACCTCACGACTTTGATGCTTTCTTGGGAATTTCTAAAGAGGGATAAGACATAATAGAGTATGAATATCATTAACTTACCTGTGGCATGACGTCCACACATATTTTCAATAATATCTGAGCATCCACTCGCTTTTTCCAAAATTCGTGCGCAGGAAACGATTTTGCACTGATCGAGATTACCCTGTTTTGGTTGGTTTGGGTTAGGTTAGGTTAGGTTAGGTTAGGTTAGGTTAGGTTAGTTTAGTGGGCACCTGCGCACAAGTTGTTGCGCAGGGCAGTCGTATGACGTGCGCATGTATGGGCACCTTGAGCTCATTATGTTTAATTGTAAATTATTAAACTCTCAAGAATTCGATTCCGTCTCTTTAAAAAGTATATTATATTCTGGGCTTCACTTTACATACCTAATTTAATTTTTTCACAAGGATATTTTTTTTTGGATACATACTTTCAGTAATTGAAAGTACACAAATCACTTATCACTTAAATATGATGTTGTTGAATATTTCATTGTGGAAGTATATATGTTGTCACACGTAGAATTTATTAAAATATTTATTTAATTTTATATTACACTACATGTAATTACTACAGTGACCCCAGTCATCGTTATAAAGAATAAATGTTCTCAAATTACATAGGTCCAGCTTCTGCAGATACGCGATATCTGTATATGATATACGTGTTACTAACTCGTAAAAACGTCTTTACTGAGCACACATGGCATGCAAATGTCCTTTCACTGAAGTCGTATGTCTCAATGTGGCGAACCGCACTTATTCTTGCATGTTATGTTAGATTGGTTTATAACTTGTTTCTGTTCTCACACGTCACCGTGAAGACATCCTTACACTGAGATTCACTGTAGGTAGCACCCGTTAATACGTGATTGAAGGGTGGTAATTAATCTTGTTAATGTTCCCGAAGAACTCTATTTCTATAGCACAAAATTACGTTGACACTGAACGACCGAAATCAAATAATTCCAACCGTAGTTTAATGGCGACTCTTCAATCTGGACCAGCCGAATGTTCCAATACAGAATCAGTAGTGACTGACTTCTGATTGGTCCTCGATGCCATTCGAAAGTATTGATTTCCTTCCATTGAGGTCATCACAGATGGTACGTCTTATCTTTGGTTCCGTAATTTTCCGATAGACTGCGTCTTTGTGTTTGTACGTCGTGTCCTCGAGTAAATGTGAGGCAATACTTTCGATATATTTTGTTGACATTGGACATAGGACACCAATATGTCACCACAAGTTTGACGTGCGCCACAAATTCTGCGCCCACCAAGCATTGCAATTAATGTACCAGAGATTTTAATTTTTGACGTGTTATGATGTATTACATGCATATAAGCACTATTTGCATCATATGGGGATTGTGTGAGCGCGTAATATCGTTATTGATAAGTGGTCGTGGCCAACTTTGCGCAACCTCCACCTCACGAATTTGATGCTTTCTTGCGAATTTCTAAAGAGCGATTAGACATAAGAGAGCATGAATATCATTAACTTACCTGTATCATGACGTCCATACAAAATTTCAATAATATCTGAGCATCCATTCGCTTTTTCCAAAATTCGTGCGCAGGAAACCATTTTGCACTGATCGAGATTACCCTGTTTTGGTTGGTTTGGGTTATGTTAGGTTAGGTTAGGTTAGGTTAGTGGGGCACCTGCGCAGAAGTTGTTGCGCAGTGCAGTCGTATGACGTGCGCATGTATGGGCACCTTGAGCTCGTTATGTTTAATTATAAATTATTAAACTCTCAAGAATTCGATTCCGTCGCTTTAAAAATATATTATATTCTGGGCTTCACTTTACATACCTAATTTAATTTTTTCATAAATATATTTTTTTTGGACACATACTTTCAGTAATTGCAAGTACACAAATCACTTATCACTTAAATATGATGTTGTTGAATATTTCATTGTGGAAGTATATATGTTGCCACACGTAGAATTTATAAAAATATTTATTTAATTTTATATTACACTACATGTAATTACTACAGTGACCCCAGTCATCGTTATAAAGAATAAATGTTCTCAAATTACATAGGTCCAGCTTCTGCAGATACGCGATATCTGTATATGATATACGTGTTACTAACTCGTAAAAACATCTTTACTGAGCACACATGGCATGCAAATGTCCTTTCACTGAAGTCGTATGTCTCAATGTGGCGAAGCGCACTTATTCTTGCATGTTATGTTAGATTGGTTTATAACTTGTTTCTATTCTCACACGTCACCGTGAAGACATCCTTACACTGAGATTCACTGTAGGTAGCACCCGTTAATACGTGATTGAAGGGTGGTAATTAATCTTGTTAATGTTCCCGAAGAACTCTATTTCTAAAGCTCAAAATTACGTTGACACTGAACGACCGAAATCAAATAATTCCAACCGTTGTTTAATGGCGACTCTTCAATCGGGACCAGCCGACTGTTCCAATACAGAATCAGTAGTGACTGACTTGTGATTGGTCCTCGATGCCAATCGAAAGTATTGATTTCCTTCCATTGAGGTCATCACAGATGGCACGTCTTATCTTTGGTTCCGTAATTTTCCGATAGACTGCGTCTTTGTGTTTGTACGTCGTGTCCTCGAGTAAATGTGAGGCAATACTTTCGATATATTTTGTTGACATTGGACATAGGACACCAATATGTCACCACAAGTTTGACGTGCGCCACAAATACTGCGCCCACCAAGCATTGCAATTAATGTACCAGAGATTTATATTCAGTTTTTTTGTGAGGCGATTTTTATTAATTAATGACGTACTATCATTCACGTATGTTTATTCCAATTTTTCGTTACATGATACTTATTTATAGTGAGTTAGATTGGGTCATCGTTACGCATGAATCTGCTACGTATTTGCGTCAACATCTACACTGCATCAGTTTTGCAAGAAATACTTCTCGTGGAAACATTATGTAATTTTTGACGTGTTATGATGTATTACATGCATATAAGCACTACTTGCATCATATGGGGATTGTGTGAGCGCGTAATATCGTTATTGAGAAGTGGTCGTGGCCAACTTTGCGCAACCTCCACCTCACGACTTTGATGCTTTCTTGCGAATTTCTAAAGAGCGATTAGACATAAGAGAGTATGAATATCATTAACTTACCTGTGGCATGACGTACACACATATTTTCAAAAATATCTGAGCATCCACTCGCTTTTTCCAAAATTCGTGCGCAGGAAACGATTTTGCACTGATCGAGATTACCCTGTTTTGGTTGGTTTGGGTTAGGTTAGGTTAGGTTAGGTTAGGTTAGGTTAGTTTAGTGGGCACCTGCGCAGAAGTTGTTGCGCAGTGCAGTCGTATGACGTGCGCATGTATGGGCACCTTGAGCTCATTATGTTTAATTGTAAATTATTAAACTCTCAAGAATTCGATTCCGTCTCTTTAAAAAGTATATTATATTCTGGGCTTCACTTTACATACCTAATTTAATTTTTTCACAAGGATATTTTTTTTTGGATACATACTTTCAGTAATTGAAAGTACACAAATCACTTATCACTTAAATATGATGTTGTTGAATATTTCATTGTGGAAGTATATATGTTGTCACACGTAGAATTTATTAAAATATTTATTTAATTTTATATTACACTACATGTAATTACTACAGTGACCCCAGTCATCGTTATAAAGAATAAATGTTCTCAAATTACATAGGTCCAGCTTCTGCAGATACGCGATATCTGTATATGATATACGTGTTACTAACTCGTAAAAACGTCTTTACTGAGCACACATGGCATGCAAATGTCCTTTCACTGAAGTCGTATGTCTCAATGTGGCGAAGCGCACTTATTCTTGCATGTTATGTTAGATTGGTTTATAACTTGTTTCTATTCTCACACGTCACCGTGAAGACATCCTTACACTGAGATTCACTGTAGGTAGCACCCGTTAATACGTGATTGAAGGGTGGTAATTAATCTTGTTAATGTTCCCGAAGAACTCTATTTCTAAAGCACAAAATTACGTTGACACTGAACGACCGAAATCAAATAATTCCAACCGTTGTTTAATGGCGACTCTTCAATCGGGACCAGCCGACTGTTCCAATACAGAATCAGTAGTGACTGACTTGTGATTGGTCCTTGATGCCAATCGAAAGTATTGATTTCCTTCCATTGAGGTCATCACAGATGGCACGTCTTATCTTTGGTTCCGTAATTTTCCGATAGACTGCGTCTTTGTGTTTGTACGTCGTGTCCTCGAGTAAATGTGAGGCAATACTTTCGATATATTTTGTTGACATTGGACATAGGACACCAATATGTCACCACAAGTTTGACGTGCGCCACAAATACTGCGCCCACCAAGCATTGCAATTAATGTACCAGAGATTTATATTCAGTTTTTTTGTGAGGCGATTTTTATTAATTAATGACGTACTATCATTCACGTATGTTTATTCCAATTTTTCGTTACATGATACTTATTTATAGTGAGTTAGATTGGGTCATCGTTACGCATGAATCTGCTACGTATTTGCGTCAACATCTACACTGCATCAGTTTTGCAAGAAATACTTCTCGTGGAAACATTATGTAATTTTTGACGTGTTATGATGTATTACATGCATATAAGCACTACTTGCATCATATGGGGATTGTGTGAGCGCGTAATATCGTTATTGAGAAGTGGTCGTGGCCAACTTTGCGCAACCTCCACCTCACGACTTTGATGCTTTCTTGCGAATTTCTAAAGAGCGATTAGACATAAGAGAGTATGAATATCATTAACTTACCTGTGGCATGACGTACACACATATTTTCAAAAATATCTGAGCATCCACTCGCTTTTTCCAAAATTCGTGCGCAGGAAACGATTTTGCACTGATCGAGATTACCCTGTTTTGGTTGGTTTGGGTTAGGTTAGGTTAGGTTAGGTTAGGTTAGGTTAGTTTAGTGGGCACCTGCGCAGAAGTTGTTGCGCAGTGCAGTCGTATGACGTGCGCATGTATGGGCACCTTGAGCTCATTATGTTTAATTGTAAATTATTAAACTCTCAAGAATTCGATTCCGTCTCTTTAAAAAGTATATTATATTCTGGGCTTCACTTTACATACCTAATTTAATTTTTTCACAAGGATATTTTTTTTTGGATACATACTTTCAGTAATTGAAAGTACACAAATCACTTATCACTTAAATATGATGTTGTTGAATATTTCATTGTGGAAGTATATATGTTGTCACACGTAGAATTTATTAAAATATTTATTTAATTTTATATTACACTACATGTAATTACTACAGTGACCCCAGTCATCGTTATAAAGAATAAATGTTCTCAAATTACATAGGTCCAGCTTCTGCAGATACGCGATATCTGTATATGATATACGTGTTACTAACTCGTAAAAACGTCTTTACTGAGCACACATGGCATGCAAATGTCCTTTCACTGAAGTCGTATGTCTCAATGTGGCGAACCGCACTTATTCTTGCATGTTATGTTAGATTGGTTTATAACTTGTTTCTGTTCTCACACGTCACCGTGAAGACATCCTTACACTGAGATTCACTGTAGGTAGCACCCGTTAATACGTGATTGAAGGGTGGTAATTAATCTTGTTAATGTTCCCGAAGAACTCTATTTCTATAGCACAAAATTACGTTGACACTGAACGACCGAAATCAAATAATTCCAACCGTAGTTTAATGGCGACTCTTCAATCTGGACCGACTGTTCCAATACAGAATCAGTAGTGACTGACTTCTGATTGGTCCTCGATGCCATTCGAAAGTATTGATTTCCTTCCATTGAGGTCATCACAGATGGCACGTCTTATCTTTGGTTCCGTAATTTTCCGATAGACTGCGTCTTTGTGTTTGTACGTCGTGTCCTCGAGTAAATGTGAGGCAATACTTTCGATATATTTTGTTGACATTGGACATAGGACACCAATATATCACCACAAGTTTGACGTGCGCCACAAATTCTGCGCCCACCAAGCATTGCAATTAATGTACCAGAGATTTATATTCAGTTTTTTTGTGAGGCGATTTTTATTAATAAATGACGTACTATCATTCACGTATTTTTTTCCAATTTTTCGTTACATGATACTTATTTATAGTGAGTTAGATTGGGTCATCGTTACGAATGAATCTGCTACGTATTTGCGTCAACATCTACACTGCATCAGTTTTGCAAGAAATAATTCTCGTGGAAACATTATGTAATTTTTGACGTGTTATGATGTATTACATGCATATAAGCACTATTTGCATCATATGGGGATTGTGTGAGCGCGTAATATCGTTATTGATAAGTGGTCGTGGCCAACTTTGCGCAACCTCCACCTCACGACTTTGATGCTTTCTTGCGAATTTCTAAAGAGCGATTAGACATAAGAGAGCATGAATATCATTAACTTACCTGTATCATGACGTCCATACAAAATTTCAATAATATCTGAGCATCCATTCGCTTTTTCCAAAATTCGTGCGCAGGAAACCATTTTGCACTGATCGAGATTACCCTGTTTTGGTTGGTTTGGGTTAGGTTAGATTAGGTTAGGTTAGTGGGGCACCTGCGCAGAAGTTGTTGCGCAGTGCAGTGGTATGACGTGCGCATGTATGGGCACCTTGAGCTCGTTATGTTTAATTGTAAATTATTAAACTCTCAAGAATTCGATTCCGTCGCCTTAAAAAGTATATTATTTTCTGGGCTTCACTTTACATACCTAATTTAATTTTTTCATAAATATATTTTTTTGGACACATACTTTCAGTAATTGCAAGTACACAAATTACTTATCACTTAAATATGATGTTGTTGAATATTTCATTGTGGAAGTATATATGTTGCCACACGTAGAATTTATTAAAATATTTATTTTATTTTATATTACTTTACATGTAATTACTACAGTGACCCCAGCCATCGTTATAAAGAATAAATGTTCTCAAATTACATAGGTCCAGCTTCTGCAGATACGCGATATCTGTATATGATATACGTGTTACTAACTCGTAAAAACGTCTTTACTGAGCACACATGGCATGCAAATGTCCTTTCACTGAAGTCGTATGTCTCAATGTGGCGAAGCGCACTTATTCTTGCATGTTATGTTAGATTGGTTTATAACTTGTTTCTATTCTCACACGTCACCGTGAAGACATCCTTACACTGAGATTCACTGTAGGTAGCACCCGTTAATACGTGATTGAAGGGTGGTAATTAATCTTGTTAATGTTCCCGAAGAACTCTATTTCTAAAGCACAAAATTACGTTGACACTGAACGACCGAAATCAAATAATTCCAACCGTAGTTTAATGGCGACTCTTCAATCGGGACCAGCCGACTCTTCCAATACAGAATCAGTAGTGACTGACTTCTGATTGGTCCTCGATGCCATTCGAAAGTATTGATTTCCTTCTATTGAGGTCATCACAGATGGCACGTCTTATCTTTGGTTCCGTAATTATCCGATAGACTGCGTCTTTGTGTTTTTACGTCGTGTCCTCGAGTAAATGTGAGGCAATACTTTCGATATATTTTGTTGACATTGGACATAGGACACCAATATGTCACCACAAGTTTGACGTGCGCCACAAATTCTGCGCCCACCAAGCATTGCAATTAATGTACCAGAGATTTATATTCAGTTTTTTTGTGAGGCGATTTTTATTAATAAATGACGTACTATCATTCACGTATTTTTATTCCAATTTTTCGTTACATGATACTTATTTATAGTGAGTTAGATTGGGTCATCGTTACGCATGAATATGCTACGTATTTGCGTCAACATCTACACTGCATCAGTTTTGCAAGAAATAATTCTCGTGGAAATATTATGTAATTTTAGACGTGTTATGATGTATAACACGCATATAAACACTATTTGTATCATATGGGGATTGTGTGAGCGCGTAATATCGTTATTGATAAGTGGTCGTGGCCGACTTTGCGCAACCTCCACCTCACGACTTTGATGCTTTCTTGCGAATTTCTAAAGAGCGATTAGACATAATAGAGTATGAATATCATTAACTTACCTGTGGCATGACGTCCATACAAAATTTCAATAATATCTGAGCATCCATTCGCTTTTTCCAAAATTCGTGCGCAGGAAACCATTTTGCACTGATTGAGATTACCCTGTTTTGGTTGGTTTGGGTTAGGTTAGGTTAGGTTAGGTTAGGTTAGGTTAGGTTAGTGGGGCACCTACGCAGAAGTTGTTGCGCAGTGCAGTCGTATGACGTGCGCATGTATGTGCACCTTGAGCTCATTATGTTTAATTGTAAATTATTAAACTCTCAAGAATTCGATTCCGTCGCTTTAAAAAATATATTATATCCTGGGTTTCACTTTACATACCTAATTTAATTTTTTCACAAGGATATTTTTTTTTGGATACATACTTTCAGTAATTGCAAGTACACAAATCACTTATCACTTAAATATGATGTTGTTGAATATTTCATTGTGGAAGTATATATGTTGTCATACGTAGAATTTATTAAAATATTTATTTAATTTATATTACACTACATGTAATTACTTCAGTGACCCCAGTCATCGTTATAAAGAATAAATGTTCTCAAATTACATAGGTCCAGCTTCTGCAGATACGCGATATCTGTATATGATATACGTGTTACTAACTCGTAAAAACGTCTTTACTGAGCACACATGGCATGCAAATGTCCTTTCACTGAAGTCGTATGTCTCAATGTGGCGAACCGCACTTATTCTTGCATGTTATGTTAGATTGGTTTATAACTTGTTTCTATTCTCACACGTCACTGTGAAGACATCCTTACACTGAGATTCACTGTAGGTAGCACCCGTTAATACGTGATTGAAGGGTGGTAATTAATCTTTTTAATGTTCCCGAAGAACTCTATTTCTAAAGCACAAAATTACGTTGACACTGAACGACCGAAATCAAATAATTCCAACCGTAGTTTAATGGCGACTCTTCAATCGGGACCAGCCGACTGTTCCAATACAGAATCAGTAGTGACTGACTTCTGATTAGTCCTCGATGCCATTCGAAAGTATTGATTTCCTTCCATTGAGGTCATCACAGATGGCACGTCTTATCTTTGGTTCCGTAATTTTCCGATAGACTGCGTCTTTGTGTTTGTACGTCGTGTCCTCGAGTAAATGTGAGGCAATACTTTCGATATATTTTGTTGACATTGGACATAGGACACCAATATATCACCACAAGTTTGACGTGCGCCACAAATTCTGCGCCCACCAAGCATTGCAATTAATGTACCAGAGATTTATATTCAGTTTTTTTGTGAAGCGATTTTTATTAATAAATGACGTACTATCATTCACGTATGTTTATTCCAATTTTTCGTTACATGATGCTTATTTATAGTGAGTTAGATTAGGTCATCGTTACGCATGAATCTGCTACGTATTTGCGGCAACATCTACACTGCATCAGTTTTGCAAGAAATAATTCTCGTGGAAATATTATGTAATTTTTGACGTGTTATGATGTATTACATGCATATAAGCACTATTTGCATCATATGGGGATTGTGTGAGCGCGTAATATCGTTATTGATAAGTGGTCGTGGCCGACTTTGCGCATCCTCCACCCCACGACTTTGATGCTTTCTTGGGAATTTCTAAAGAGGGATAAGACATAATAGAGTATGAATATCATTAACTTACCTGTGGCATGACGTCCACACATATTTTCAATAATATCTGAGCATCCACTCGCTTTTTCCAAAATTCGTGCGCAGGAAACGATTTTGCACTGATCGAGATTACCCTGTTTTGGTTGGTTTGGGTTAGGTTAGGTTAGGTTAGGTTAGGTTAGGTTAGGTTAGTTTAGTGGGCACCTGCGCAGAAGTTGTTGCGCAGTGCAGTCGTATGACGTGCGCATGTATGGGCACCTTGAGCTCATTATGTTTAATTGTAAATTATTAAACTCTCAAGAATTCGATTCCGTCTCTTTAAAAAGTATATTATATTCTGGGCTTCACTTTACATACCTAATTTAATTTTTTCACAAGGATATTTTTTTTTGGATACATACTTTCAGTAATTGAAAGTACACAAATCACTTATCACTTAAATATGATGTTGTTGAATATTTCATTGTGGAAGTATATATGTTGTCACACGTAGAATTTATTAAAATATTTATTTAATTTTATATTACACTACATGTAATTACTACAGTGACCCCAGTCATCGTTATAAAGAATAAATGTTCTCAAATTACATAGGTCCAGCTTCTGCAGATACGCGATATCTGTATATGATATACGTGTTACTAACTCGTAAAAACGTCTTTACTGAGCACACATGGCATGCAAATGTCCTTTCACTGAAGTCGTATTACTCAATGTGGCGAACCGCACTTATTCTTGCATGTTATGTTAGATTGGTTTATAACTTGTTTCTGTTCTCACACGTCACCGTGAAGACATCCTTACACTGAGATTCACTGTAGGTAGCACCCGTTAATACGTGATTGAAGGGTGGTAATTAATCTTGTTAATGTTCCCGAAGAACTCTATTTCTATAGCACAAAATTACGTTGACACTGAACGACCGAAATCAAATAATTCCAACCGTAGTTTAATGGCGACTCTTCAATCTGGACCGACTGTTCCAATACAGAATCAGTAGTGATTGACTTCTGATTGGTCCTCGATGCCATTCGAAGGTATTGATTTCCTTCCATTGAGGTCATCACAGATGGCACGTCTTATCTTTGGTTCCGTAATTTTCCGATAGACTGCGTCTTTGTGTTTGTACGTCGTGTCCTCGAGTAAATGTGAGGCAATACTTTCGATATATTTTGTTGACATTGGACATAGGACACCAATATGTCACCACAAGTTTGACGTGCGCCACAAATTCTGCGCCCACCAAGCATTGCAATTAATGTACCAGAGATTTATATTCAGTTTTTTTGTGAGGCGATTTTTATTAATAAATGACGTACTATCATTCACGTATTTTTTTCCAATTTTTCGTTACATGATACTTATTTATAGTGAGTTAGATTGGGTCATCGTTACGCATGAATCTGCTACGTATTTCCGTCAACATCTACACTGCATCAGTTTTGCAAGAAATAATTCTCGTGGAAACATTATGTAATTTTTGACGTGTTATGATGTATTACATGCATATAAGCACTATTTGCATCATATGGGGATTGTGTGAGCGCGTAATATCGTTATTGATAAGTGGTCGTGGCCAACTTTGCGCAACCTCCACCTCACGACTTTGATGCTTTCTTGCGAATTTCTAAAGGGCGATTAGACATAAGAGAGCATGAATATCATTAACTTACCTGTATCATGACGTCCATACAAAATTTCAATAATATCTGAGCATCCATTCGCTTTTTCCAAAATTCGTGCGCAGGAAACCATTTTGCACTGATCGAGATTACCCTGTTTTGGTTGGTTTGGGTTAGGTTAGGTTAGGTTAGGTTAGTGGGGCACCTGCGCAGAAGTTGTTGCGCAGTGCAGTCGTATGACGTGCGCATGTATGTGCACCTTGAGCTCATTATGTTTAATTGTAAATTATTAAACTCTCAAGAATTCGATTCCGTCGCTTTAAAAAATATATTATATCCTGGGTTTCACTTTACATACCTAATTTAATTTTTTCACAAGGATATTTTTTTTTGGATACATACTTTCAGTAATTGCAAGTACACAAATCACTTATCACTTAAATATGATGTTGTTGAATATTTCATTGTGGAAGTATATATGTTGTCATACGTAGAATTTATTAAAATATTTATTTAATTTATATTACACTACATGTAATTACTACAGTGACCCCAGTCATCGTTATAAAGAATAAATGTTCTCAAATTACATAGGTCCAGCTTCTGCAGATACGCGATATCTGTATATGATATACGTGTTACTAACTCGTAAAAACGTCTTTACTGAGCACACATGGCATGCAAATGTCCTTTCACTGAAGTCGTATGTCTCAATGTGGCGAACCGCACTTATTCTTGCATGTTATGTTAGATTGGTTTATAACTTGTTTCTATTCTCACACGTCACCGTGAAGACATCCTTACACTGAGATTCACTGTAGGTAGCACCCGTTAATACGTGATTGAAGGGTGGTAATTAATCTTTTTAATGTTCCCGAAGAACTCTATTTCTAAAGCACAAAATTACGTTGACACTGAACAACCGAAATCAAATAATTCCAACCGTAGTTTAATGGCGACTCTTCAATCGGGACCAGCCGACTGTTCCAATACAGAATCAGTAGTGACTGACTTCTGATTAGTCCTCGATGCCATTCGAAAGTATTGATTTCCTTCCATTGAGGTCATCACAGATGGCACGTCTTATCTTTGGTTCCGTAATTTTCCGATAGACTGCGTCTTTGTGTTTGTACGTCGTGTCCTCGAGTAAATGTGAGGCAATACTTTCGATATATTTTGTTGACATTGGACATAGGACACCAATATATCACCACAAGTTTGACGTGCGCCACAAATTCTGCGCCCACCAAGCATTGCAATTAATGTACCAGAGATTTATATTCAGTTTTTTTGTGAGGCGATTTTTATTAATAAATGACGTACTATCATTCACGTATGTTTATTCCAATTTTTCGTTACATGATGCTTATTTATAGTGAGTTAGATTAGGTCATCGTTACGCATGAATCTGCTACGTATTTGCGGCAACATCTACACTGCATCAGTTTTGCAAGAAATAATTCTCGTGGAAATATTATGTAATTTTTGACGTGTTATGATGTATTACATGCATATAAGCACTATTTGCATCATATGGGGATTGTGTGAGCGCGTAATATCGTTATTGATAAGTGGTCGTGGCCGACTTTGCGCATCCTCCACCTCACGACTTTGATGCTTTCTTGGGAATTTCTAAAGAGGGATAAGACATAATAGAGTATGAATATCATTAACTTACCTGTGGCATGACGTCCACACATATTTTCAATAATATCTGAGCATCCACTCGCTTTTTCCAAAATTCGTGCGCAGGAAACGATTTTGCACTGATCGAGATTACCCTGTTTTGGTTGGTTTGGGTTAGGTTAGGTTAGGTTAGGTTAGGTTAGGTTAGGTTAGGTTAGTTTAGTGGGCACCTGCGCACAAGTTGTTGCGCAGGGCAGTCGTATGACGTGCGCATGTATGGGCACCTTGAGCTCATTATGTTTAATTGTAAATTATTAAACTCTCAAGAATTCGATTCCGTCTCTTTAAAAAGTATATTATATTCTGGGCTTCACTTTACATACCTAATTTAATTTTTTCACAAGGATATTTTTTTTTGGATACATACTTTCAGTAATTGAAAGTACACAAATCACTTATCACTTAAATATGATGTTGTTGAATATTTCATTGTGGAAGTATATATGTTGTCACACGTAGAATTTATTAAAATATTTATTTAATTTTATATTACACTACATGTAATTACTACAGTGACCCCAGTCATCGTTATAAAGAATAAATGTTCTCAAATTACATAGGTCCAGCTTCTGCAGATACGCGATATCTGTATATGATATACGTGTTACTAACTCGTAAAAACGTCTTTACTGAGCACACATGGCATGCAAATGTCCTTTCACTGAAGTCGTATGTCTCAATGTGGCGAACCGCACTTATTCTTGCATGTTATGTTAGATTGGTTTATAACTTGTTTCTGTTCTCACACGTCACCGTGAAGACATCCTTACACTGAGATTCACTGTAGGTAGCACCCGTTAATACGTGATTGAAGGGTGGTAATTAATCTTGTTAATGTTCCCGAAGAACTCTATTTCTATAGCACAAAATTACGTTGACACTGAACGACCGAAATCAAATAATTCCAACCGTAGTTTAATGGCGACTCTTCAATCTGGACCAGCCGAATGTTCCAATACAGAATCAGTAGTGACTGACTTCTGATTGGTCCTCGATGCCATTCGAAAGTATTGATTTCCTTCCATTGAGGTCATCACAGATGGCACGTCTTATCTTTGGTTCCGTAATTTTCCGATAGACTGCGTCTTTGTGTTTGTACGTCGTGTCCTCGAGTAAATGTGAGGCAATACTTTCGATATATTTTGTTGACATTGGACATAGGACACCAATATGTCACCACAAGTTTGACGTGCGCCACAAATTCTGCGCCCACCAAGCATTGCAATTAATGTACCAGAGATTTTAATTTTTGACGTGTTATGATGTATTACATGCATATAAGCACTATTTGCATCATATGGGGATTGTGTGAGCGCGTAATATCGTTATTGATAAGTGGTCGTGGCCAACTTTGCGCAACCTCCACCTCACGAATTTGATGCTTTCTTGCGAATTTCTAAAGAGCGATTAGACATAAGAGAGCATGAATATCATTAACTTACCTGTATCATGACGTCCATACAAAATTTCAATAATATCTGAGCATCCATTCGCTTTTTCCAAAATTCGTGCGCAGGAAACCATTTTGCACTGATCGAGATTACCCTGTTTTGGTTGGTTTGGGTTATGTTAGGTTAGGTTAGGTTAGGTTAGTGGGGCACCTGCGCAGAAGTTGTTGCGCAGTGCAGTCGTATGACGTGCGCATGTATGGGCACCTTGAGCTCGTTATGTTTAATTATAAATTATTAAACTCTCAAGAATTCGATTCCGTCGCTTTAAAAATATATTATATTCTGGGCTTCACTTTACATACCTAATTTAATTTTTTCATAAATATATTTTTTTTGGACACATACTTTCAGTAATTGCAAGTACACAAATCACTTATCACTTAAATATGATGTTGTTGAATATTTCATTGTGGAAGTATATATGTTGCCACACGTAGAATTTATAAAAATATTTATTTAATTTTATATTACACTACATGTAATTACTACAGTGACCCCAGTCATCGTTATAAAGAATAAATGTTCTCAAATTACATAGGTCCAGCTTCTGCAGATACGCGATATCTGTATATGATATACGTGTTACTAACTCGTAAAAACGTCTTTACTGAGCACACATGGCATGCAAATGTCCTTTCACTGAAGTCGTATGTCTCAATGTGGCGAAGCGCACTTATTCTTGCATGTTATGTTAGATTGGTTTATAACTTGTTTCTATTCTCACACGTCACCGTGAAGACATCCTTACACTGAGATTCACTGTAGGTAGCACCCGTTAATACGTGATTGAAGGGTGGTAATTAATCTTGTTAATGTTCCCGAAGAACTCTATTTCTAAAGCACAAAATTACGTTGACACTGAACGACCGAAATCAAATAATTCCAACCGTTGTTTAATGGCGACTCTTCAATCGGGACCAGCCGACTGTTCCAATACAGAATCAGTAGTGACTGACTTGTGATTGGTCCTCGATGCCAATCGAAAGTATTGATTTCCTTCCATTGAGGTCATCACAGATGGCACGTCTTATCTTTGGTTCCGTAATTTTCCGATAGACTGCGTCTTTGTGTTTGTACGTCGTGTCCTCTAGTAAATGTGAGGCAATACTTTCGATATATTTTGTTGACATTGGACATAGGACACCAATATGTCACCACAAGTTTGACGTGCGCCACAAATACTGCGCCCACCAAGCATTGCAATTAATGTACCAGAGATTTATATTCAGTTTTTTTGTGAGGCGATTTTTATTAATTAATGACGTACTATCATTCACGTATTTTTATTCCAATTTTTCGTTACATGATACTTATTTATAGTGAGTTAGATTGGGTCATCGTTACGCATGAATCTGCTACGTATTTGCGTCAACATCTACACTGCATCAGTTTTGCAAGAAATACTTCTCGTGGAAACATTATGTAATTTTTGACGTGTTATGATGTATTACATGCATATAAGCACTACTTGCATCATATGGGGATTGTGTGAGCGCGTAATATCGTTATTGATAAGTGGTCGTGGCCAACTTTGCGCAACCTCCACCCACGACTTTGATGCTTTCTTGCGAATTTCTAAAGAGCGATTAGACATAAGAGAGTATGAATATCATTAACTTACCTGTGGCATGACGTCCACACAAAATTTCAATAATATCTGAGCATCCACTCGCTTTTTCCAAAATTCGTGCGCAGGAAACGATTTTGCACTGATCGAGATTACCCTGTTTTGGTTGGTTTGGGTTAGGTTAGGTTAGGTTAGGTTAGGTTAGTGGGGCACCTGCGCAGAAGTTGTTGCGCAGTGCAGTCGTATGACGTGCGCATGTATGGGCACCTTGAGCTCATTATGTTTAATTGTAAATTATTAAACTCTCAAGAATTCGATTCCGTCGCTTTAAAAAGTATATTATATTCTGGGCTTCACTTTACATACCTAATTTAATTTTTTCACAAGGATATTTTTTTTTGGATACATGCTTTCAGTAATTGCAAGTACACAAATCACTTATCACTTAAATATGATGTTGAATATTTCATTGTGGAAGTGTATATGTTGTCACACGTAGAATTTATTAAAATATTTATTTAATATTATATTACACTGCATGTAATTACTACAGTGACCCCAGTCATCGTTATAAAGAATAAATGTTCTCAAATTACATAGGTCCAGCTTCTGCAGATACGCGATATCTGTATTTGATATACGTGTTACTAACTCGTAAAAACGTCTTTACTGAGCACACATGGCATGCAAATGTCCTTTCACTGAAGTCGTATGTCTCAATGTGGCGAACCGCACTTATTCTTGCATGTTATGTTAGATAGGTTTATAACTTGTTTCTGTTCTCACACGTCACCGTGAAGACATCCCGACACTGAGATTCACTGTAGGTAGCACCCGTTAATACGTGATTGAAGGGTGGTAATTAATCTTGTTAATGTTCCCGAAGAACTCTATTTCTCTAGCACAAAATTACGTTGACACTGAACGACCGAAATCAAATAATTCCAACCGTAGTTTAATGGCGACTCTTCAATCGGGACCAGCCGACTGTTCCAATACAGAATCAGTAGTGGCTGACTTCTGATTGGTCCTCGATGCCATTCGAAAGTATTGATTTCCTTCCATTGAGGTCATCACAGATGGCACGTCTTATCTTTGGTTCCGTAATTTTCCGATAGACTGCGTCTTTGTGTTTGTACGTCGTGTCCTCGAGTAAATGTGAGGCAATACTTTCGATATATTTTGTTGACATTGGACATAGGACACCAATGTCACCACAAGTTTGACGTGCGCCACAAATTCTGCGCCCACCAAGCATTGCAATTAATGTACCAGAGATTTATATTCAGTTTTTTTGTGAGGCGATTTTTATTAATAAATGACGTACTATCATTCACGTATGTTTATTCCAATTTTTCGTTACATGATACTTATTTATAGTGAGTTAGATTGGATCATCGTTACGCATGAATCTGCTACGTATTTGCGTCAACATCTACACTGCATCAGTTTTGCAAGAAATAATTCTCGTGGAAATATTATGTAATTTTAGACGTGTTATGATGTATTACACGCATATAAGCACTATTTGCATCATATGGGGATTGTGTGAGCGCGTAATATCGTTATTGATAAGTGGTCGTGGCCGACTTTGCGCATCCTCCACCTCACGACTTTGATGCTTTCTTGCGAATTTCTAAAGAGCGATAAGACATAATAGAGTATGAATATCATTTAATTACCTGTGGCATGACGTCCACACAAAATTTCAATAATATCTGAGCATCCATTCGCTTTTTCCAAAATTCGTGCGCAGGAAACCATTTTGCACTGATCGAGATTACCCTGTTTTGGTTGGTTTGGGTTAGGTTAGGTTAGGTTAGGTTAGGTTAGTGGGGCACCTGCGCAGAAGTTGTTGCGCAGTGCAGTCGTATGACGTGCGCATGTATGGGCACCTTGAGCTCATTATGTTTAATTGTAAATTATTAAACTCTCAAGAATTCGATTCCGTCGCTTTAAAAAGTATATTATATTCTGGGCTTCACTTTACATACCTAATTTAATTTTTTCACAAGGATATTTTTTTTTGGATACATACTTTCAGTAATTGAAAGCACACAAATCACTTATCACTTAATATGATGTTCTTGAATATTTCATTGTGGAAGTATATATGTTGTCACACGTAGAATTTATTAAAATATTTATTTAATTTTATATTACACTACATGTAATTACTACAGTGACCCCAGCCATCGTTATAAAGGATAAATATACTCAAATTACATAGGTCCAGCTTCTGCAGATACGCGATATCTATATATGATATACGTGTAACTAACTCGTAAAAACGTCTTTACTGAGCACACATGGCATGCAAATGTCCTTTCACTGAAGTCGTATGTCTCAATGTGGCGAACCGCACTTATTCTTGCTTGTTATGTTGGATTGGTGTATCACTTGTTTCTATTCTCACACGTCACCGTGAAGACATCCTTGCACTAATATTCACTGTAGGTAGCACCCGTTAATACGTGATTGAAGGGTGGTAATTAATCTTGTTAATGTTCCCAAAGAACTCTATTTCTAAAGCACAAAATTACGTTGACACTGAACGACCGAAATCAAATAATTCCAACCGTAGTTTAATGGCGACTCTTCAATCGGGACCAGCCGACTGTTCCAATACAGAATCAGTAGTGGCTGACTTCTTATTGGTCCTCGATGCCATTCGAAAGTATTGATTTCCCTCCATTGAGGTCATCACAGATGGCAGGTCTTATCTTTGGTTCATTAGTTTAACGATAGACTGCGTCTTTGTGTTTGTACGTCGTGTCCTCGAGTAAATGTGAGGCAATACTTTCGATATATTTTGTTGACATTGGACATAGGACACCAATATGTCACCACAAGTTTGACGTGCGCCACAAATTCTACGCCCACCAAGCATTGCAATTAATGTACCAGAGATTTATATTCAGTTTTTTTGTGAGGCGATTTTTATTAATAAATGACGTACTATCATTCACGTATGTTTATTCCGATTTTTCGTTACATGATACTTATTTATAGTGAGTTAGATTGGGTCATCGTTACGCATGAATCTGCTACGTATTTGCGTCAACATCTACACTGCATCAGTTTTGCAAGAAATAATTCTCGTGGAAATATTATGTAATTTTAGACGTGTGTATTACACGCATATAAGCACTATTTGTATCATATGGGGATTGTGTGAGGGCGTAATATCGTTATTGATAAGTGGTCGTGGCCGACTTTGCGCAACCTCCACCTCACGACTTTGATGCTTTCTTGCGAATTTCTAAAGAGCGATAAGACATAATAGAGCATGAAAATCATTAAGTTACCTGTGGCATGACGTCCATACAAAATTTCAATAATATCTGAGCATCCATTCGCTTTTTCCAAAATTCGTGCGCAGGAATCCATTTTGCACTGATCGAGATTACCGTGTTTTGGTTGGCTTGGGTTAGGTTAGGTTAGGTTAGGTTAGTGGGGCACCTGCGCAGAAGTTGTTGCGCAGTGCAGTCGTATGACGTGCGCATGTATGGGCACCTTGAGCTCGTTATGTTTAATTGTAAATTATTAAACACTCAAGAATTCGATTCCGTCGCTTTAAAAAGTATATTATATTCTGGGCTTCACTTTCGTACCTAATTTAATTTTTCACAAGGATATTTTTTTTTTGGACACATACTTTCAGTAATTGCAAGTACACAAATCACTTATCACTTAAATATGATGTTGTTGAATATTTCATTGTGGAAGTATATATGTTGTCACACGTAGAATTTATTAAAATATTTATTTAATTTTATATTACACTACATGTAATTACTACAGTGACCCCAGTTATCGTTATAAAGAATAAATGTTCTCAAATTACATAGGTCCAGCTTCTGCAGATACGCGATATCAATATATGATATACGTCTAACTAACTCGTAAAAACGTCTTTACTGAGCACTCATTTCATGCAAATGTCCTTTCACTGGTGTCGTATGTCTCAATGTGGCGAACCGCACTTATTCTTGCATGTTATGTTAGATTGGTTTATAACTTGTTTCTATTCTCACACGTCACCGTGAAGACATCCTTACACTGAGATTCACTGTAGGTAGCACCCGTTAATACGTGATTGAAGGGTGGTAATTAATCTTGTTAATGTCCCCGAAGAACTCTATTTATAAAGCACAAAATTACGTTGACACTGAACGACCGAAATCAAATAATTCCAACCGTAGTTTAATGGCGACTCTTCAATCGGGACCAGCCGACTGTTCCAATACAGAATCAGTACTGACTGACTTCTGATTGGTACTCGATGCCATTCGAAAGTATTGATTTCCTTCCATTGAGGTCATCACAGATGGCACACTTATCTTTGGTTCCGTAATTTTCCGATATACTGCGTTTTTGTGTTTGTAATTCGTGTCCTCGAATAAATGTGAGGCAATACTTTCGATATATTTTGTTGACATTGGACATAGGACACCACTATGTTACCACTAGTTTGACGTGTTCCACAAATTCTGCGCCCACCAAGCATTGCAATTAATGTACCAGAGATTTATATTCAGTTTTTTGTGAGGCGATTTTTATTAATAAATGACGTACTATCATTCACGTATGTTTATTCCGATTTTTCGTTACGTGATACTTATTTATAGTGAGTTAGATTGGGTCATCGGTACGCATGAATCTGCTACGTATTTGCGTCAATATCTACACTGCATCAGTTTTGCAAGAAATAATTCTCGTGGAAATATTATGTAGTTTTAGACGTGTTATGATGTATTACACACATGTAAGCACTATTTGTATCATATGGGGATTGTGTGAGCGCGTAATATTGTTATTGTAAGTGGTCGTGGCCGACTTTGCGCATCCTCCACCTCACGACTTTGATGCTTTCTTGCGAATTTCTAAAGAGCGATAAGACATAATAGAGTATGAATATCATTAATTTACCTGTGGCATGACGTCCATACAAAATTTCAATAATATCTGAGCATACATTCGCTTTTTCCAAAATACGTGCGCAGGAAACTATTTTGCACTGATCGAGATTACCCTGTTTTGGTTGGTTTGGGTTAGGTTAGGTTAGGTTAGGTTAGGTTAGGTTAGGTTAGGTTAGGTTAGTGGGGCACCTGCGCAGGAGTTGTTGCGCAGAACAGTCGTATGACGTGCGCATGTATGGGCACCTTGAGCTCGTTATGTTTAATTGTAAATTATTAAACACTCAAGAATTAGATTCCGTGGCTTTAAAAAGTATATTATATTCTGAGCTTCACTTTCATACCTAATTTAATTCTTTTACAAGGATATTTTATTGAACACATACTTTCATTAATTGCAAGTGCACAAATCACTTATCACTTAAATATGATGTTGTTGAATATTTCATTGTGGAAGTATATATGTTGTCACACGTAGAATTTATTAAAATATTTATTTAATTTTATATTACACTACATGTAATTACTACAGTGACCCCAGTCATCGTTATAAAGAATAAATGTTCTCAAATTACATAGGTCCAGCTTCTGCAGATACGCGATATCTGTATATGATATACTTGTTACTAACTCGTAAAAACGTCTTTACTGAGCACACATGGCATGCAAATGTCCTTTTACTGAAGTCGTATGTCTCAATGTGGCGAACCGCACTTATTCTTGCATGTTATGTTGGATTGGTTTATAACTTGTTTCTATTCTCACACGTCACCGTGAAGACATCCTTACACTGAGATTCACTATAGGTAGCACCCGTTAATACGTGATTGAAGGGTGGTAATTAATCTTGTTAATGTTCCCGAAGAACTATTTCTAAAGCACAAAATTACGTTGACACTGATCGACCGAAATCAAATAATTCCAACCGTAGTTTAATGGCGACTCTTCGATCGGGACCAGCCGACTGTTCCAATACAGAATCAGTAGTGACTGACTTCTGATTGGTCCTCGATGCCATTCGAAAGTATTGATTTCCTTCCATTGAGGTCATCACAGATGACACGTCTTATCTTTGGTTCCGTAATTTTCCGATAGACTGCGTCTTTGTGTTTGTACGTCGTGTCCTCGAGTAAATGTGAGGCAATACTTTCGATATATTTTGTTGACATTGGACATAGGACACCAATATGTCACCACAAGTTTGACGTGCGCCACAAATTCTGCGCCCACCAAGCATTGCAATTAGTGTACCAGAGATTTATATTCAGGTTTTTTTGTGAGGCGATTTTTATCAATAAATGACGTACTATCATTCACGTATGTTTATTCCGATTTTTCGTTACATGATACTTATTTATAGTGAGTTAGATTGGGTCATCGTTACGCATGAATCTGCTACGTATTTGCGTCAACATCTACACTGCATCAGTTTTGCAAGAAATAATTCTCGTGGAAATATTATGTAATTTTAGACGTGCTATGATGTATTACACGCATATAAGCACTATTTGCATCATATGGGGATTGTGTGAGCGCGTAATATCGTTACTGATAAGTGGTCGTGGCCGACTTTGCGCAACCTCCACCTCACGACTTTGATGCTTTCTTGCGAATTTCTAAAGAGCGATAAGACATAATAGAGTATGAATATCATTAACTTACCTGTGGCATGACGTCCATACAATATTTCAATAATATCTGAGCATACATTCTCTTTTTCCAAAATTCGTGCGCAGGAAACCATTTTGCACTGATCGAGATTACCCTGTTTTGGTTGGTTTGGGTTAGGTTTGGTTAGGTTAGGTTAGTGGGGCACCTGCGCAGAAGTTGTTGCGCAGTGCAGTCGTATGACGTGGGCATGTATGGGCACCTTGAGCACGTTATGTTTAATTGTAAATTATTAAACACTCAAGAATTCGATTCCGTCGCTTTAAAAAGTATATTATATTCTGGGCTTCACTTTACATACCTAATTTCATTTTTTCATAAATATATTTTTTTTGGACACATACTTTCAGTAATTGCAAGTACACAAATCACTTATCACTTAAATATGATGTTGAATATTTCATTGTGGAAGTATATATGTTGTCACACGTAGAATTTATTAAAATATTTATTTAATTTTATATTACACTACATGTAATTACTACAGTGACCCCAGCCATCGTTATAAAGGATAAATATACTCAAATTACATAGGTCCAGCTTCTGCAGATACGCGATATCTATATATGATATACGTGTAACTAACTCGTAAAAACGTCTTTACTGAGCACACATGGCATGCAAATGTCCTTTCACTGAAGTCGTATGTCTCAATGTGGCGAACCGCACTTATTCTTGCTTGTTATGTTGGATTGGTGTATCACTTGTTTCTATTCTCACACGTCACCGTGAAGACATCCTTGCACTAATATTCACTGTAGGTAGCACCCGTTAATACGTGATTGAAGGGTGGTAATTAATCTTGTTAATGTTCCCAAAGAACTCTATTTCTAAAGCACAAAATTACGTTGACACTGAACGACCGAAATCAAATAATTCCAACCGTAGTTTAATGGCGACTCTTCAATCGGGACCAGCCGACTGTTCCAATACAGAATCAGTAGTGGCTGACTTCTTATTGGTCCTCGATGCCATTCGAAAGTATTGATTTCCCTCCATTGAGGTCATCACAGATGGCAGGTCTTATCTTTGGTTCATTAGTTTAACGATGGACTGCGTCTTTGTGTTTGTACGTCGTGTCCTCGAGTAAATGTGAGGCAATACTTTCGATATATTTTGTTGACATTGGACATAGGACACCAATATGTCACCACAAGTTTGACGTGCGCCACAAATTCTACGCCCACCAAGCATTGCAATTAATGTACCAGAGATTTATATTCAGTTTTTTTGTGAGGCGATTTTTATTAATAAATGACGTACTATCATTCACGTATGTTTATTCCGATTTTTCGTTACATGATACTTATTTATAGTGAGTTAGATTGGGTCATCGTTACGCATGAATCTGCTACGTATTTGCGTCAACATCTACACTGCATCAGTTTTGCAAGAAATAATTCTCGTGGAAATATTATGTAATTTTAGACGTGTGTATTACACGCATATAAGCACTATTTGTATCATATGGGGATTGTGTGAGGGCGTAATATCGTTATTGATAAGTGGTCGTGGCCGACTTTGCGCAACCTCCACCTCACGACTTTGATGCTTACTTGCGAATTTCTAAAGAGCGATAAGACATAATAGAGCATGAAAATCATTAACTTACCTGTGGCATGACGTCCATACAAAATTTCAATAATATCTGAGCATCCATTCGCTTTTTCCAAAATTCGTGCGCAGGAATCCATTTTGCACTGATCGAGATTACCGTGTTTTGGTTGGCTTGGGTTAGGTTAGGTTAGGTTAGGTTAGTGGGGCACCTGCGCAAAAGTTGTTGCGCAGTGCAGTCGTATGACGTGCGCATGTATGGGCACCTTGAGCTCGTTATGTTTAATTGTAAATTATTAAACACTCAAGAATTCGATTCCGTCGCTTTAAAAAGTATATTATATTCTGGGCTTCACTTTCGTACCTAATTTAATTTTTCACAAGGATATTTTTTTTTTGGACACATACTTTCAGTAATTGCAAGTACACAAATCACTTATCACTTAAATATGATGTTGTTGAATATTTCATTGTGGAAGTATATATGTTGTCACACGTAGAATTTATTAAAATATTTATTTAATTTTATATTACACTACATGTAATTACTACAGTGACCCCAGTTATCGTTATAAAGAATAAATGTTCTCAAATTACATAGGTCCAGCTTCTGCAGATACGCGATATCAATATATGATATACGTCTAACTAACTCGTAAAAACGTCTTTACTGAGCACTCATTTCATGCAAATGTCCTTTCACTGGTGTCGTATGTCTCAATGTGGCGAACCGCACTTATTCTTGCATGTTATGTTAGATTGGTTTATAACTTGTTTCTATTCTCACACGTCACCGTGAAGACATCCTTACACTGAGATTCACTGTAGGTAGCACCCGTTAATACGTGATTGAAGGGTGGTAATTAATCTTGTTAATGTCCCCGGAGAACTCTATTTATAAAGCACAAAATTACGTTGACACTGAACGACCGAAATCAAATAATTCCAACCGTAGTTTAATGGCGACTCTTCAATCGGGACCAGCCGACTGTTCCAATACAGAATCAGTACTGACTGACTTCTGATTGGTACTCGATGCCATTCGAAAGTATTGATTTCCTTCCATTGAGGTCATCACTGATGGCACACTTATCTTTGGTTCCGTAATTTTCCGATATACTGCGTTTTTGTGTTTGTAATTCGTGTCCTCGAATAAATGTGAGGCAATACTTTCGATATATTTTGTTGACATTGGACATAGGACACCAATATGTTACCACTAGTTTGACGTGTTCCACAAATTCTGCGCCCACCAAGCATTGCAATTAATGTACCAGAGATTTATATTCAGTTTTTTGTGAGGCGATTTTTATTAATAAATGACGTACTATCATTCACGTATGTTTATTCCGATTTTTCGTTACGTGATACTTATTTATAGTGAGTTAGATTGGGTCATCGGTACGCATGAATCTGCTACGTATTTGCGTCAATATCTACACTGCATCAGTTTTGCAAGAAATAATTCTCGTGGAAATATTATGTAGTTTTAGACGTGTTATGATGTTTTACACACATGTAAGCACTATTTGTATCATATGGGGATTGTGTGAGCGCGTAATATTGTTATTGTAAGTGGTCGTGGCCGACTTTGCGCATCCTCCACCTCACGACTTTGATGCTTTCTTGCGAATTTCTAAAGAGCGATAAGACATAATAGAGTATGAATATCATTAACTTACCTGTGGCATGACGTCCATACAAAATCTCAATAATATCTGAGCATACATTCGCTTTTTCCAAAATACGTGCGCAGGAAACTATTTTGCACTGATCGAGATTACCCTGTTTTGGTTGGTTTGGGTTAGGTTAGGTTAGGTTAGGTTAGGTTAGGTTAGGTTAGTGGGGCACCTGCGCAGGAGTTGTTGCGCAGAACAGTCGTATGACGTGCGCATGTATGGGCACCTTGAGCTCGTTATGTTTAATTGTAAATTATTAAACACTCAAGAATTAGATTCCGTGGCTTTAAAAAGTATATTATATTCTGAGCTTCACTTTCATACCTAATTTAATTCTTTTACAAGGATATTTTATTGAACACATACTTTCATTAATTGCAAGTGCACAAATCACTTATCACTTAAATATGATGTTGTTGAATATTTCATTGTGGAAGTATATATGTTGTCACACGTAGAATTTATTAAAATATTTATTTAATTTTATATTACACTACATGTAATTACTACAGTGACCCCAGTCATCGTTATAAAGAATAAATTTTCTCAAATTACATAGGTCCAGCTTCTGCAGATACGCGATATCTGTATATGATATACGTGTTACTAACTCGTAAAAACGTCTTTACTGAGCACACATGGCATGCTAATGTCCTTTCACTGAAGTCGTATGTCTCAATGTGGAGAACCGCACTTATTCTTGCATGTTATGTTAGATTGGTGTATCACTTTTTCTATTCTCACACGTCACCGTGAAGACATCCTTACACTGAGATTCACTGTAGGTAGCACCCGTTAATACGTGATTGAAGGGTGGTAATTAATCTGTTAATGTTCCCGAAGAACTCTATTTCTAAAGCACAAAATTACGTTGACACTGAACGACCGAAATCAAATAATTCCAACCGTAGTTTAATGGCGACTCTTCAATCGGGACCAGCCGACTGTTCCAATACAGAATCAGTACTGACTGACTTCTGATTGGTCCTCGATGCCATTCGAAAGTATTGATTTCCTTCCATTGAGGTCATCACAGATGGCACGTCTTATCTTTCCTTCCGTAATTTTCCGATAGACTGCGTCTTTGTGATTGTACGTCGTGTCCTTGAGTAAATGTGAGGCAATACTTTCGATATATTTTGTTGACATTGGACATAGGACACCAATGTCTTACCACAAGTTTGACGTGCGCCACAAATTCTGTGTCCACCAAGCATTGCAATTAATGTACCAGAGATTTATATTCAGTTTTTTTGTGAGGCGATTTTTATTAATAAATGACGTACTATCATTCACGTATGTTTATTCCAATTTTTCGTTACATGATACTTATTTATAGTGAGTTAGATTGGGTCATCGTTACGCATGAATCTGCTACGTATTTGCGTCAACATCTTCACTGCATCAGTTTTGCAAGAAATAATTCTCGTGGAAATATTATGTAATTTTAGACGTGTGTATTACACGCATATAAGCACTCTTTGTATCATATGGGGATTGTGTGAGGGCGTAATATCGTTTCTGATAAGTGGTCGTGGCCGACTTTGCGCAACCTCCTCCTCACGACTTTGATGCTTTCTTACGAATTTCTAAAGAGCGATAAGACATAATAGAGTATGAATATTATTAACTTACCTGTGGCATGACGTCCATACAAATTTTCAATTATATCTGAGCATCCATTCGCTTTTTCCAAAATTCGTGCGCAGGAAACCATTTTGCACTGATCGAGATTACCCTGTTTTGGTTGGTTTGGGTTAGGTTAGGTTAGGTTAGTTAGGTTAGGTTAGTGGGGCACCTGCGCAGAAGTTGTTGCGCAGTGCAGTCGTATGACGTGCGCATGTATGGGCACCTTGATCTCGTTATGTTTAATTGTAAATTATTAAACACTCAAGAATTCGATTCCGTCGCTTTAAAAAGTATATTATATTCTGGGCTTCACTTTCGTACCTAATTTAATTTTTCACAAAGATATTTTTTTTGGACACATACTTTCAGTAATTGCAAGTACACAAATCACTTATCACTTAAATATGATGTTGTTGAATATTTCATTGTGGAAGTATATATGTTGTCACACGTAGAATTTATTAAAATATTTATTTAATTTTATATTACACTACATGTAATTACTACAGTGACCCCAGTCATCCTTATAAAGAATAAAAGTTCTCTAATTACATAGGTCCAGCTTCTGCAGATACGCGATATCTGTATATGATATACGTGTCACTAACTCGTAAGAACGTCTTTACCGAGCACACATGGCATGCAAATGTCCTTTCACTGAAGTCGTATGTCTCAATGTGGAGAACCGCACTTATTCTTGCATGTTATGTTAGATTGATGTATCACATGTTTCTATTCTCACACGTCACCGTGAAGACATTCTTACACTGAGATTCACTGTAGGTAGCACCCGTTAATACGTGATTGAAGGGTGGTAATTAATCTTGTTAATTTTCCGGAAGAACTCTATTTCTAAAGCACAAAATTACGTTGACACTGAACGACCGAAATCAAATAATTCCAAAAGTAGTTTAATGGCGACTCTCCAATCGGGACCAGCCGACTGTTCTAATACAAATCAGTAGTGACTGACTTCTGATTGGTCCTCGATGCCATTCGAAAGTATTGATGTCCTTCCATTGAGGTCATCACAGATGGCACGTCTTATCTTTGGTTCCGTAATTTTCCGATAGACTGCGTCTTTGTGTTTGTACGTCGTGTCCTCGAGTAAATGTGAGGCAATACTTTCGATATATTTTGTTGACATTGGACATAGGACACCAATATGTTACCACAAATTTGACGTGCGCCACGAATTCTGCGCCCACCAAGCATTGCAATTACTTTACCAGAGTTTTATATTCAGTTTTTTGTGAGGCGATTTATGTTAATAAATGACGTACTATCATTCACGTATGTTTATTCCGATTTTTCGTTACATGATACTTATTTATAGTGAGTTAGATTGGATCATCGTTACGCATGAATCTGCTACGTATTTGCGTCTACATCTACACTGCATCAGTTTTGCAAGAAATAATTCTCGTGGAAATATTATGTAATTTTAGACGTGTGTATTACACGCATATAAGCACTATTTGTATCATATGGGGATTGTGTGAGGGCGTAATATCGTTATTGATAAGTGGTCGTGGCCGACTTTGCGCAACCTCCACCTCACGACTTTGATGCTTTCTTGCGAATTTCTAAAGAGCGATAAGACATAATAGAGTATGAATATCATTAACTTACCTGTGGCATGACGTTCATACAAAATTTCAATAATATCTGAGCATCCATTCGCTTTTTCCAAAATTCGTGCGCAGGAAACTATTTTGCACTGATCGAGATTACCCTGTTTTGGTTGGTTTGGGTTAGGTTAGGTTAGGTTAGGTTAGTGGGGCACCTGCGCAGAAGTTGTTGCGCAGTGCAATCGTATGACGTGCGCATGTATGGGCACCTTGAGCTCGTTATGTTTAATTGTAAATTAT
This sequence comes from Zootermopsis nevadensis, assembly GCF_977971745.1. Classification (NCBI taxonomy): domain Eukaryota; kingdom Metazoa; phylum Arthropoda; class Insecta; order Blattodea; family Termopsidae; genus Zootermopsis; species Zootermopsis nevadensis. The sequence continues at coordinate 2,307,305 of NW_028259153.1, read as the reverse complement.
TAAACACTCAAGAATTCGATTCCGTCGCTTTAAAAAGTATATTATATTCTGGGCTTCACTTTCGTACCTAATTTAATTTTTCACAAGGATATTTTTTTTTGGACACATACTTTCAGTAATTGCAAGTACACAAATCACTTATCACTTAAATATGATGTTGTTGAATATTTCATTGTGGAAGTATATATGTTGTCACACGTAGAATTTATTAAAATATTTATTTAATTTTATATTACACTACATGTAATTACTACAGTGACCCCAGTCATCCTTATAAAGAATAAAAGTTCTCTAATTACATAGGTCCAGCTTCTGCAGATACGCGATATCTGTATATGATATACGTGTTACTAACTCGTAAGAACGTCTTTACTGAGCACACATGGCATGCAAATGTCCTTTCACTGAAGTCGTATGTCTCAATGTGGAGAACCGCACTTATTCTTGCATGTTATGTTAGATTGATGTATCACTTGTTTCTATTCTCACACGTCACCGTGAAGACATTCTTACACTGAGATTCACTGTAGGTAGCACCCGTTATTACGTGATTGAAGGGTGGTAATTAATCTTGTTAATGTTCCCGAAGAACTCTATTTCTAAAGCACAAAATTACTTTGACACTGAACGACCGAAATCAAATAATTTCAAACGTAGTTTAATGGCGACTCTTCAATCGGGACCAGCCGACTGATCCAATACAGAATCAGTAGTGACTGACTTCTGATTGGTCCTCGATGCCATTCGAAAGTATTGATTTCCTTCCATTGAGGTCATCACAAATGGCACGTCTTATCTTTGGTTCCGTAATTTTCCGATAGACTGCGTCTTTGTGTTTGTACGTCGTGTCCTCGAGTAAATGTGAGGCAATACTTTCGATATATTTTGTTGACATTGGACATAGGACACCAATATGTCACCACAAGTTTGACGTGCGCCACAAATTCTGCGCCCACCAAGCATTGCAATTAATGTACCAGAGATTTATATTCAGTTTTTTTGTGAGGCGATTTTTATTAATAAATGACGTACTATCATTCACGTATGTTTATTCCGATTTTTCGTTACGTGATACTTATTTATAGTGAGTTAGATTGGGTCATCGTTACGCTTGAATCTGCTACGTATTTGCGTCAACATCTACACTGCATCAGTTTTGCAAGAAATAATTCTCGTGGAAATATCATGTAATTTTAGACGTGTTATGATATATTACACGCATATAAGCACTATTTGTATCATATGGGGATTGTGTGAGCGCGTAATATCGTTATTGATAAGTGGTCGTGGCCGACTTTGCGCATCCTCCACCTCACGACTTTGATGCTTTCTTGCGAATTTCTAAAGAGCGATAAGACATAATAGAGTATGAATATCATTAACTTACCTGTGGCATGACGTCCATACAAAATTTCAATAATATCTGAGCATCCATTCGCTTTTTCCAAAATTCGTGCGCAGGAAACAATTTTGTACTGATCGAGATTACCCTGTTTTGGTTGGTTTGGGTTAGGTTAGGTTAGGTTAGGTTAGGTTAGGTTAGTGGGCACCTGCGCAGAAGTTGTTGCGCAGAGCAGTCGTATGACGTGCGCATGTATGGGCACCTTGAGCTCGTTATGGTTAATTGTAAATTATTAAAGTCTCAAGAATTCGATTCCGTGACTTTAAAAAGTGTATTATATTCTGGGCTTCACTTTCATACCTAATTTAATTCTTTTACACGGATATTTTATTGGACACATACTTTCATTAATTGCAAGAACACAAATCACTTATCACTTAAATATGATGTTGAATATTTCATTGTGGAAGTATATATGTTGTCACACGTAGGATTTATTAAAACATTTATTTAATTTTATATTACACTGCATGTAATTACTACAGTGACCCCAGTCATCGTTATAAAGAATAAATGTTCTCAAATTACATAGGTCCAGCTTCTGCAGATACGCGATATCTGTACATGATATACGTGTTACTAACTCGTAAAAACGTCTTTACTGAGCACACATGGCATGCAAATGTCCTTTCACTGAAGTCGTATGTCTCAATGTGGCGAACCGCACTTATTCTTGCATGTTATGTTAGATTGGTTTATAACTTGTTTCTATTCTCACACGTCACCGTGAAGACATCCTTACACTGAGATTCACTGTATGTAGCACCCGTTAATACGTGATTGAAGGGTGGTAATTAATGTTGTTAATGTTCCCGAAGAACTCTATTTCTAAAGCACAAAATTACGTTGACACTGAACGACCGAAATCAAATAATTCCAACCGTAGTTTAATGGCGACTCTTCAATCGGGACCAGCCGACTGTTCCAATACAGAATCAGTAGTGACTGACTTCTGATTGGTCCTCGATGCCATTCGAAAGTATTGATTTCCTTCCATTGAGGTCATCACAGATGGCACGTCTTATCTTTGGTTCCGTAATTTTCCGATAGACTGCGTCTTTGTGTTTGTACGTCGTGTCCTCGAGTAAATGTGAGGCAATACTTTCGATATATTTTGTTGACATTGGACATAGGACACCAATATGTCACCACAAGTTTGACGTGCGCCACAAATTCTGCGCCCACCAAGCATTGCAATTAATGTACCAGAGATTTATATTCAGTTTTTTTGTGAGGCGATTTTTATTAATAAATGACGTACTATCATTCACGTATTTTTATTCCAATTTTTCGTTACATGATACTTATTTATAGTGAGTTAGATTGGGTCATCGTTACGCATGAATCTGCTACGTATTTGCGTCAACATCTACACTGCATCAGTTTTGCAAGAAATAATTCTCGTGGAAATATTATGTAATTTTTGACGTGTTATGATGTATTACATGCATATAAGCACTATTTGCATCATATGGGGAATGTGTGAGCGCGTAATATCGTTATTGACAATTGGTCGTGGCCGACTTTGCGCAACCTCCACCTCACGACTTTGATGCTTTCTTGCGAATTTCTAAAGAGCGATTAGACATAATAGAGTATGAATATCATTAACTTACCTGTGGCATGACGTCCATACAAAATTTCAATAATATCTGAGCATCCATTCGCTTTTTCCAAAATTCGTGCGCAGGAAACCATTTTGCACTGATCGAGATTACCCTGTTTTGGTTGGTTTGGGTTAGGTTAGGTTAGGTTAGGTTAGGTTAGTGGGGCACCTGCGCAGAAGTTGTTGCGCAGTGCAGTCGTATGACGTGCGCATGTATGGGCACCTTGAGCTCGTTATGTTTAATTGTAAATTATTAAACTCTCAAGAATTCGATTCCGTCGCTTTAAAAAGTATATTATATTCTGGGCTTCACTTTACATACCTAATTTAATTTTTTCATAAATATATTTTTTTTGGACACATACTTTCAGTAATTGCAAGTACACAAATCACTTATCACTTAAATATGATGTTGTTGAATATTTCATTGTGGAAGTATATATGTTGCCACACGTAGAATTTATTAAAATATTTATTTAATTTTATATTACACTACATGTAATTACTACAGTGACCCCAGCCATCGTTATAAAGAATAAGGGTTCTCAAATTACATAGGTCCAGCTTCTGCAGATACGCGATATCTGTATATGATATACGTGTTACTAACTCGTAAGAACGTCTTTACTGAGCACACATGGCATGCAAATGTACTTTCACTGAAGTCGTATGTCTCAATGTGGCGAACCGCACTTATTCTTGCATGTTATGTTGGATTGGTGTATCACATGTTTCTATTCTCACACGTCACCGTGAAGACATCCTTGCACTGAGATTCACTGTAAGTAGCACCCGTTAATACGTTTTTGAAGGGTGGTAATTAATCTTGTTAATGCTCCCGAAGAACTCTATTTCTAAAGCAAAAAATTACGTTGACACTGTACGACCGAAATCAAATAATTCCAACCGTAGTTTAATGGCGACTCTTCAATCGGGACCAGCCGACTGTTCCAATACAGAATCAGTAGTGACTGACTTCTGATTGGTCCTCGATGCCATTCGAAAGTATTGATTTCCTTCCATTGAGGTCATCACAGATGGCACGTCTTATCTTTGGTTCCGTAATTTTCCGATAGACTGCGTCTTTGTGTTTGTACGTCGTGTCCTCGAGTAAATGTGAGGCAATACTCTCGATATATTTTGTTGAGATTGGACATAGGACACCAATATATCACCACAAGTTTGACGTGCGCCACAAATTCTGCGCTCACCAAGCATTGAAATTAATGTACCAGAGATTTATATTCAGTTTTTTTGTGAGGCGATTCTTATTAATAAATGACGTACTGTCATTCACGTATGTTCATTCCAATTTTTCGTTACATGTTGCTTATTTATAGTGAGTTAGATTGGGTCATCGTTACGCATGAATCTGCTACGTATTTGCGTCAACATCTACACTGCATCAGTCTTGCAAGAAATAATTCTCGTGGAAACATTATGTAATTTTTGACGTGTTATGATGTATTACATGCATATAAGCACTATTTGCATCATATGGGGATTGTGTGGGCGCGTAATATCGTTATTGATAAGTGGTCGTGGCCGACTTTGCGCAACCTCCACCTCACGACTTTGATGCTTTCTTGCGAATTTCTAAAGAGCGATTAGACATAATAGAGTATGAATATCATTAACGTACCTGTGGCATGACGTCCATACAAAATTTCAATAATATCTGAGCATCCATTCGCTTTTTCCAAAATTCGTGCGCAGGAAACGATTTTGCACTGATCGAGATTACCCTGTTTTGGTTGGTTTGGGTTAGGTTAGGTTAGGTTAGGTTAGGTTAGGTTAGTGGGGCACCTGCGCAGAAGTTGTTGCGCAGTGCAGTCGTATGACGTGCGCATGTATGGGCACCTTGAGCTCATTATGTTTAATTGTAAATTATTAAACTCTCAAGAATTCGATTCCGTCGCTTTAAAAAGTATATTATATTCTGGGCTTCACTTTACATACCTAATTTAATTTTTTCACAATGATATTTTTTTTTGGATACATACTTTCAGTAATTGCAAGTACACAAATCACTTATCACTTAAATATGATGTTGTTGAATATTTCATTGTGGAAATATATATGTTGTCACACGTAGAATTTATTAAAATATTTATTTAATTTTATATTACACTACATGTAATTACTACAGTGACCCCAGTCATCGTTATAAAGAATAAATGTTCTCAAATTACATAGGTCCAGCTTCTGCAGATACGCGATATCTGTATATGATATACGTGTTACTAACTCGTAAAAACGTCTTTACTGAGCACACATGGCATGCAAATGTCCTTTCACTGAAGTTGTATGTCTCAATGTGGCGAACCGCACTTATTCTTGCATGTTATGTTAGATTGGTGTATCACTTGTTTCTATTCTCACACGTCACCGTGAAGACATACTTGCACTGAGATTCACTGTAGGTAGCACCCGTTAATACGTGATTGAAGGGTGGTAATTAATGTTGTTAATGTTCCCGAAGAACTCTATTTCTAAAGCACAAAATTACGTTGACACTGAACGACCGAAATCAAATAATTCCAACCGTAGTTTAATGAGGACTATTCAATCGGGACCATCTTACGGTTCCAAGACAGAAAGAGTACTGACTGACTTCTGATTGGTCCTCGATGCCATTCGAAAGTATTAATTTCTTTCCATTGAGGTCATCACAGATGGCAATTCTTATCTTTGGTTCCGTGTTTTTCCGATAGACTGCGTCTTTGTGTTTGTACGTCGCGTCCTCGAGTAAATGTGAGGCAATACTTTCGATATATTTTGTTGACATTTGACATAGGACACCAATATGTTACCACAAGTTTGTCGTGCGCCACGAATTCTGCGCCCACCAAGCATTGCAATTAATGTACCACAGATTTATATTCTGTTTTTTTGAGGCGATTTATATTAATAAATGACGTACTATCATTAACGTATGTTTATTCCGATTCTTTCGTTACATGATACTTATTTATAGTGAGTTAGATTGGATCATCGTTACGCATGAATCTGCTACGTATTTGCGTCAACATCTACACTGCATCAGTTTTGCAAGAAATAATTCTCGTGGAAATATTATGTAATTTTAGACGTGTTATGATGTATTACACGCACATATGCACTATTTGTAACATATGGGGATTGTGTGAGCGCTTAATATCGTTATTGATAAGTGGTCGTGGCCGACTTTGCTCATTCTAAACCTCACGACTTTGATGCTTTCTTGCTAATTTCTAAAGAGCGATAAGACATAATAAGGTATGAATATCATTAACTTACCTGTGGCATGACGTGCATACAAAATTTCAATAATATCTGAGCCCTGTTTTGGTGGTTTGGGTTAGGTTAGGTTAGGTTAGGTTAGGTTAGTGGGTCACCTGCGCAGACGTTGCGCAGTTCAGTCGTATGACGTGCGCATGTGAGGGTACCTTGAGCTCGTTATGGTTAATTGTAAATTATTAAACACTCAAGAATTCGATTCCGTCGCTTTAAAAATTATATTATATTCTGAGCTTCACTTTCATACCTAATTTAAAATTTTTACAAGGATATTTTATTGGAGACATACTTTCAGTAATTGCAAGTACACCAATCACTTATCACTTAAGTATGATGTTATTGAATATTTCATTGTGGAAGTATATCAGTTGTCACACGAAGAAGTATTTATTAAAATATCTATTTAATTTTTTATTAAACTACATGTAATTACTATTGACCCCAATCATCGTTATAAAGAATAAATGTTCTCAAATTACATAGGTCCAGCTTCTGCAGATACGCGATATCTGTATATGATTTTCGTGTTACTAACTCGTACAAATGTCTTTACTGAGCACACTTGGCATGCAAATGTCCTTTCACTGAAGTCGTATGTCTCAATGTGGCGAACATCACATATTCTTGCATGTTATGTTGGATTGGTGTTCACTTGTTTCTATTCTCACACGTCACCGAGAAGACATCCTTACACTGAGATTCACTGTAGGTAGCACCCGTTAATACGTGATTGAACGGTGGTAATTAATCATGTTAATGGTCCCGAAGAACTCTGTTTCTAGAGCAGAAAATTACGTTGACACTGAACGACCGAAATCAAATAATTCCAACCGTAGTTTAATGGGGACTATTCAATCGGGACCATCTTACGGTTCCAAGACAGAAAGAGTACTGACTGACTTCTGATTGGTCCTCGATGCCATTCGAAAGTATTAATTTCTTTCCATTGAGGTCATCACAGATGGCACGTCTTATCTTTGGTTCCGTAATTTTCCGATAGACTGCGACTTTGTGTTTGTACGTCGTGTCCTCGAGTAAATGTGAGGCAATACTTTCGATATATTTTGTTGACATTGGACATAGGACACCAATATGTCACCACAAGTTTGACGTGCGCCACAAATTCTGCGCCCACCAAGCATTGCAATTAATGTACCAGAGATTTATATTCAGTTTTTTTGTGAGGCGATTTTTATTAATAAATGACGTACTATCATTCACGTATGTTTATTCCAATTTTTTGTTACATGATACTTATTTATAGTGAGTTACATTGGGTCATCGTTACGCATGAATCTGCTACGTATTTGCGTCAACATCTACACTGCATCAGTTTTGCAAGAAATAATTCTCGTGGAAATATTATGTAATTTTAGACGTGTTATGATGTATTACACGCATATAAGCACTATTTGCATCATATGGGGATTGTGTGAGCGCGTAATATCGTTATTGATAAGTGGTCGTGGCCGACATTGCGCATCCTCCACCTCACGACTTTGATGCTTTCTTGCGAATTTCTAAAGAGCGATAAGACATAATAGAGTATGAATATCATTAACTTACCTGTGGCATGACGTCCACACAAAATTTCAATAATATCTGAGCATCCATTCGCTTTTTCCAAAATTCGTGCGCAGGAAACGATTTTGCACTGATCGAGATTACCCTGTTTTGGTTGGTTTGGATTAGGTTAGGTTAGGTTAGGTTAGGTTAGGTTAGGTTAGTGGGGCACCTGCGCAGAAGTTGTTGCGCAGTGCAGTCGTATGACGTGCGCATGTATGGGCACCTTGAGCTCATTATGTTTAATTGTAAATTATTAAACTCTCAAGAATTCGATTCCGTCGCTTTAAAAAGTATATTATATTCTGGGCTTCACTTTACATACCTAATTTAATTTTTTCACAAGGATATTTTTTTTTGGATACATACTTTCAGTAATTGCAAGTACACAAATCACTTATCACTTAAATATGATGTTGTTGAATATTTCATTGTGGAAGTATATATGTTGTCACACGTAGAATTTATTAAAATATTTATTTAATTTTATATTACACTGCATGTAATTACTACAGTGACCCCAGTCATCGTTATAAAGAATAAATGTTCTCAAATTACATAGGTCCAGCTTCTGCAGATACGCGATATCTGTATATGATATACGTGTTACTAACTCGTAAGAACGTCTTTACTGAGCACACATGGCATGCAAATGTCCTTTCACTGAAGTCGTATGTCTCAATGTGGCGAACCGCACTTATTCTTGCATGTTATGTTGGATTGGTGTATCACATGTTTCTATTCTCACACGTCACCGTGAAGACATCCTTGCACTGAGATTCACTGTAAGTAGCACCCGTTAATACGTTTTTGAAGGGTGGTAATTAATCTTGTTCGTGCTCCCGAAGAACTCTATTTCTAAAGCAAAAAATTACGTTGACACTGTACGACCGAAATCAAATAATTCCAACCGTAGTTTAATGGCGACTCTTCAATCGGGACCAGCCGACTGTTCCAATACAGAATCAGTAGTGACTGACTTGTGATTGGTCCTCGATGCCATTCGAAAGTATTGATTTCCTTCCATTGAGGTCATCACAGATGGCACGTCTTATCTTTGGTTCCGTAATTTTCCGATAGACTGCGTCTTTGTGTTTGTACGTCGTGTCCTCGAGTAAATGTGAGGCAATACTCTCGATATATTTTGTTGAGATTGGACATAGGACACCAATATATCACCACAAGTTTGACGTGCGCCACAAATTCTGCGCCCACCAAGCATTGAAATTAATGTACCAGAGATTTATATTCAGTTTTTTTGTGAGGCGATTTTTATTAATAAATGACGTACTGTCATTCAGGTATGTTTATTCCAATTTTTCGTTACATGTTGCTTATTTATAGTGAGTTAGATTGGGTCATCGTTACGCATGAATCTGCTACGTATTTGCCTCAACATCTACACTGCATCAGTTTTGCAAGAAATAATTCTCGTGGAAACATTATGTAATTTTTTACGTGTTATGATGTATTACATGCATATAAGCACTATTTGCATCATATGGGGATTGTGTGGGCGCGTAATATCGTTATTGATAAGTGGTCGTGGCCGACTTTGCGCAACCTCCACCTCATGACTTTGATGCTTTCTTGCGAATTTCTAAAGAGCGATTAAACATAATAGAGTATGAATATCATTAACGTACCTGTGGCATGACGTCCATACAAAATTTCAATAATATCTGAGCATCCATTCGCTTTTTCCAAAATTCGTGCGCAGGAAACCATTTTGCACTGATCGAGATTACCCTGTTTTGGTTGGTTTGGGTTAGGTTAGGTTAGGTTAGGTTAGGTTAGTGGGGCACCTGCGCAGAAGTTGTTGCGCAGTGCAGTCGTATGACGTGCGCATGTATGGGCACCTTGAGCTCGTTATGTTTAATTGTAAATTATTAAACTCTCAAGAATTCGATTCCGTCGCTTTAAAAAGTATATTATTTTCTGGGCTTCACTTTACATACCTAATTTAATTTTTTCACAAGGATATTTTTTTTTGGACACATACTTTCAGTAATTGCAAGTACACAAATCACTTATCACTTAAATATGATGTTGTTGAATATTTCATTGTGGAAGTATATATGTTGCCACACCTAGAATTTATTAAAATATTTATTTAATTTTATATTAGACTACATGTAATTACTACAGTGACCCCAGTCATCGTTATAAAGAATAAATTTTCTCAAATTACATAGGTCCAGCTTCTGCAGATACGCGATATCTGTATATGATATACGTGTTACTAACTCGTAAGAACGTCTTTACTGAGCACACATGGCATGCAAATGTCCTTTCACTGAAGTCGTATGTCTCAATGTGGCGAACCGCACTTATTCTTGCATGTTATGTTGGATTGGTGTATCACTTGTTTCTATTCTCACACGTCACCGTGAAGACATCCTTGCACTGAGATTCACGTTAAGTAGCACCCGTTAATACGTGATTGAAGGGTGGTAATTAATCTTGTTAATGTTCCCGAAGAACTCTATTTCTAAAGCACAAAATTACGTTGACACTGAACGACCGAAATCAAATAATTCCAACCGTAGTTTAATGGCGACTCTTCAATCGGGACCAGCCGACTGTTCCAATACAGAATCAGTAGTGACTGACTTCTGAGTGGTCCTCGATGCCATTCGAAAGTATTGATTTCCTTCCATTGAGGTCATCACAGATGGCACGTCTTATCTTTGGTTCCGTAATTTTCCGATAGACTGCGTCTTTCTGTTTGTACGTCGTGTCCTCGAGTAAATGTGAGGCAATACTTTCGATATATTTTGTTGACATTGGACATAGGACACCAATATGTCACCACAAGTTTGACGTGCGCCACAAATTCTGCACCCACCAAGCATTGCAATTAATGTACCAGAGATTTATATTCAGTTTTTTTGTGAGGCGATTTTTATTAATAAATGTCGTACTATCATTCACGTATGTTTATTCCAATTTTTCGTTACATGATACTTATTTATAGTGAGTTACATTGGGTCATCGTTACGCATGAATCTGCTAGGTATTTGCGTCAACATCTACACTGCATCAGTTTTGCAAGAAATAATTCTTGTGGAAATATTATGTAATTTTAGACGTGTTATGATGTATTACACGCATATAAGCACTATTTGCATCGTATGGGGATTGTGTGAGCGCGTAATATCGTTATTGATAAGTGGTCGTGGCCGACTTTGCGCATCCTCCACCTCACGACTTTGATGCTTTCTTGCGAATTTCTAAAGAGCGATAAGACATAATAGAGTATGAATATCATTAACGTACCTGTGGCATGACGTCCACACAAAATTTCAATAATATTTGAGCATCCACTCGCTTTTTCCAAAATTCGTGCGCAGGAAACGATTTTGCACTGATCGAGATTACCCTGTTTTGGTTGGTTTGGGTTAGGTTAGGTTAGGTTAGGTTAGGTTAGTGGAGCACCTGCGCAGAAGTTGTTGCGCAGTGCAGTCGTATGACGTGCGCATGTATGGGCACCTTGAGCTCATTATGTTTAATTGTAAATTATTAAACTCTCAAGAATTCGATTCCGTCGCTTTAAAAAGTATATTATATTCTGGGCTTCACTTTACATACCTAATTTAATTTTTTCACAAGGATATTTTTTTTGGGGTACATACTTTCAGTAATTGCAAGTACACAAATCACTTATCACTTAAATATGATGTTGTTGAATATTTCATTGTGGAAGTATATATGTTGTCACACGTAGAATTTATTAAAATATTTATTTAATTTTATATTACACTACATGTAATTACTACAGTGACCCCAGTCATCGTTATAAAGCATAAATGTTCTCAAATTACATAGGTCCAGCTTCTGCAGATACGCGATATCTGTATATGATATACGTGTTACTAACTCGTAAAAACGTCTTTACTGAGCACACATGGCATGCAAATGTCCTTTCACTGAAGTCGTATGTCTCAATGTGGCGAACCGCACTTATTCTTGCATGTTATGTTAGATTGGTTTATAACTTCTTTCTATTCTCACATGTCACCGTGAAGACATCCTTACACTGAGATTCACTGTTGGTAGCACCCGTTAATACGTGATTGAAGGGTGGTAATTAATCTTGTTAATGTTCCCGAAGAACTCTATTTCTAAAGCACAAAATTACGTTGACACTGAACGACCGAAATCAAATAATTCCAACCGTAGTTTAATGGCGACTCTTCAATCGGGACCAGCCGACTGTTCCAATACAGAATCAGTAGTGACTGACTTCTGAGTGGTCCTCGATGCCATTCGAAAGTATTGATTTCCTTCCATTGAGGTCATCACAGATGGCACGTCTTATCTTTGGTTCCGTAATTTTCCGATAGACTGCGTCTTTCTGTTTGTACGTCGTGTCCTCGAGTAAATGTGAGGCAATACTTTCGATATATTTTGTTGACATTGGACATAGGACACCAATATATCACCACAAGTTTGACGTGCGCCACAAATTCTGCACCCACCAAGCATTGCAATTAATGTACCAGAGATTTATATTCAGTTTTTTTGTGAGGCGATTTTTATTAATAAATGTCGTACTATCATTCACGTATGTTTATTCCAATTTTTCGTTACATGATACTTATTTATAGTGAGTAAGATTGGATCATCGTTACGCATGAATCTGCTACGTATTTGCGTCAACATCTACACTGCATCAGTTTTGCATTAGATAATTCTCGTGGAAATATTATGTACTTTGACGTGTTATGATGTATTACACGCATATAAGCACTATTTGCATCATATGGGGATTGTGTGAGCGCGTAAGATCGTTATTGATAAGTGGTCGTGGCCGACTTTGCGCATCCTCCACCTCACAAATTTGATGCTTTCTTGCGAATTTCTAAAGAGCGATAAGACATATTAGAGTATGAATATCATTAACTTACCTGTGGCACGACGTCCACACAAAATTTCAATAATATCTGAGCATCCACTCGCTTTTTCCAAAATTCTTGCGCAGGAAAGGATTTTGCACTGATCGAGATTACCCTGTTTTGGTTGGTTTGGGTTAGGTTAGGTTAGGTTAGGTTAGGTTAGGTTAGTGGGGCACGTGCGCAGAAGTTGTTGCGCATTGCAGTCGTATGACGTCGCATGTATGGGCACCTTGAGCTCATTATGTTTAATTGTAAATTATTAAACTCTCAAGAATTCGATTCCGTCGCTTTAAAAAGTATATTATATTCTGGGCTTCACTTTACATACCTAATTTAATTTTTTCACAAGGATATTTTTTTTTTGGATACATACTTTAAGTAATTGCAAGTACACAAATCACTTATCACTTAAATATGATGTTGTTGAATATTTCATTGTGGAAGTATATATGTTGTCACACGTAGAATTTATTAAAATATTTATTTAATTTTATATTACACTACATGTAATTACTACAGTGACCCCAGTCATCGTTATAAAGAATAAATTTTCTCAAATTACATAGGTCCAGCTTCTGCAGATACGCGATATCTGTATATGATATACGTGTTACTAACTCGTAAGAACGTCTTTACTGAGCACACATGGCATGCAAATGTCCTTTCACTGAAGTCGTATGTCTCAATGTGGCGAACCGCACTTATTCTTGCATGTTATGTTGGATTGGTGTATCACTTGTTTCTATTCTCACACGTCACCGTGAAGACATCCTTGCACTGAGATTCACGTTAAGTAGCACCCGTTAATACGTGATTGAAGGGTGGTAATTAATCTTGTTAATGTTCCCGAAGAACTCTATTTCTAAAGCACAAAATTACGTTGACACTGAACGACCGAAATCAAATAATTCCAACCGTAGTTTAATGGCGACTCTTCAATCGGGACCAGCCGACTGTTCCAATACAGAATCAGTAGTGACTGACTTCTGAGTGGTCCTCGATGCCATTCGAAAGTATTGATTTCCTTCCATTGAGGTCATCACAGATGGCACGTCTTATCTTTGGTTCCGTAATTTTCCGATAGACTGCGTCTTTCTGTTTGTACGTCGTGTCCTCGAGTAAATGTGAGGCAATACTTTCGATATATTTTGTTGACATTGGACATAGGACACCAATATGTCACCACAAGTTTGACGTGCGCCACAAATTCTGCACCCACCAAGCATTGCAATTAATGTACCAGAGATTTATATTCAGTTTTTTTGTGAGGCGATTTTTATTAATAAATGTCGTACTATCATTCACGTATGTTTATTCCAATTTTTCGTTACATGATACTTATTTATAGTGAGTTACATTGGGTCATCGTTACGCATGAATCTGCTAGGTATTTGCGTCAACATCTACACTGCATCAGTTTTGCAAGAAATAATTCTTGTGGAAATATTATGTAATTTTAGACGTGTTATGATGTATTACACGCATATAAGCACTATTTGCATCGTATGGGGATTGTGTGAGCGCGTAATATCGTTATTGATAAGTGGTCGTGGCCGACTTTGCGCATCCTCCACCTCACGACTTTGATGCTTTCTTGCGAATTTCTAAAGAGCGATAAGACATAATAGAGTATGAATATCATTAACGTACCTGTGGCATGACGTCCACACAAAATTTGAATAATATCTGAGCATCCACTCGCTTTTTCCAAAATTCGTGCGCAGGAAACGATTTTGCACTGATCGAGATTACCCTGTTTTGGTTGGTTTGGGTTAGGTTAGGTTAGGTTAGGTTAGGTTAGGTTAGTGGAGCACCTGCGCAGAAGTTGTTGCGCAGTGCAGTCGTATGACGTGCGCATGTATGGGCACCTTGAGCTCATTATGTTTAATAGTAAATTATTAAACTCTCAAGAATTCGATTCCGTCGCTTTAAAAAGTATATTATATTCTGGGCTTCACTTTACATACCTAATTTAATTTTTTCACAAGGATATTTTTTTTGGGGTACATACTTTCAGTAATTGCAAGTACACAAATCACTTATCACTTAAATATGATGTTGTTGAATATTTCATTGTGGAAGTATATATGTTGTCACACGTAGAATTTATTAAAATATTTATTTAATTTTATATTACACTACATGTAATTACTACAGTGACCCCAGTCATCGTTATAAAGCATAAATGTTCTCAAATTACATAGGTCCAGCTTCTGCAGATACGCGATATCTGTATATGATATACGTGTTACTAACTCGTAAAAACGTCTTTACTTAGCACACATGGCATGCAAATGTCCTTTCACTGAAGTCGTATGTCTCAATGTGGCGTACCGCACTTATTCTTGCATGTTATGTTAGATTGGTTTATAACTTCTTTCTATTCTCACATGTCACCGTGAAGACATCCTTACACTGAGATTCACTGTTGGTAGCACCCGTTAATACGTGATTGAAGGGTGGTAATTAATCTTGTTAATGTTCCCGAAGAACTCTATTTCTAAAGCACAAAGTTACGTTGACACTGAACGACCGAAATCAAATAATTCCAACCGTAGTTTAATGGCGACTCTTCAATCGGGACCAGCCGACTGTTCCAATACAGAATCAGTAGTGACTGACTTCTGAGTGGTCCTCGATGCCATTCGAAAGTATTGATTTCCTTCCATTGAGGTCATCACAGATGGCACGTCTTATCTTTGGTTCCGTAATTTTCCGATAGACTGCGTCTTTCTGTTTGTACGTCGTGTCCTCGAGTAAATGTGAGGCAATACTTTCGATATATTTTGTTGACATTGGACATAGGACACCAATATATCACCACAAGTTTGACGTGCGCCACAAATTCTGCACCCACCAAGCATTGCAATTAATGTACCAGAGATTTATATTCAGTTTTTTTGTGAGGCGATTTTTATTAATAAATGTCGTACTATCATTCACGTATGTTTATTCCAATTTTTCGTTACATGATACTTATTTATAGTGAGTAAGATTGGATCATCGTTACGCATGAATCTGCTACGTATTTGCGTCAACATCTACACTGCATCAGTTTTGCATTAGATAATTCTCGTGGAAATATTATGTACTTTGACGTGTTATGATGTATTACACGCATATAAGCACTATTTGCATCATATGGGGATTGTGTGAGCGCGTAAGATCGTTATTGATAAGTGGTCGTGGCCGACTTTGCGCATCCTCCACCTCACAAATTTGATGCTTTCTTGCGAATTTCTAAAGAGCGATAAGACATATTAGAGTATGAATATCATTAACTTACCTGTGGCACGACGTCCACACAAAATTTCAATAATATCTGAGCATCCACTCGCTTTTTCCAAAATTCTTGCGCAGGAAAGGATTTTGCACTGATCGAGATTACCCTGTTTTGGTTGGTTTGGGTTAGGTTAGGTTAGGTTAGGTTAGGTTAGGTTAGTGGGGCACGTGCGCAGAAGTTGTTGCGCATTGCAGTCGTATGACGTCGCATGTATGGGCACCTTGAGCTCATTATGTTTAATTGTAAATTATTAAACTCTCAAGAATTCGATTCCGTCGCTTTAAAAAGTATATTATATTCTGGGCTTCACTTTACATACCTAATTTAATTTTTTCACAAGGATATTTTTTTTTTGGATACATACTTTAAGTAATTGCACGTACACAAATCACTTATCACTTAAATATGATGTTGTTGAATATTTCATTGTGGAAGTATATATGTTGTCACACGTAGAATTTATTAAAATATTTATTTAATTTTATATTACACTACATGTAATTACTACAGTGACCCCAGTCATCGTTATAAAGAATAAATGTTCTCAAATTACATAGGTCCAGCTTCTGCAGATACGCGATATCTGTATATGATATACGTGTTACTAACTCGTAAAAACGTCTTTACTGAGCACACATGGCATGCAAATGTCCTTTCACTGAAGTCGTATGTCTCAATGTGGCGAACCGCACTTATTCTTGCATGTTATGTTGGATTGGTGTATCACATATTTCTATTCTCACACGTCACCGTGAAGACATCCTTGCACTGAGATTCACTGTAAGTAGCACCCGTTAATACGTTTTTGAAGGGTGGTAATTAATCTTGTTAATGCTCCCGAAGAAATCTATTTCTAAAGCAAAAAATTACGTTGACACTGAACGACCGAAATCAAATAAATCCAACCGTAGTTTAATGGCGACTCTTCAATCGGGACCAGCCGACTGTTCCAATACAGAATCAGTAGTGACTGACTTCTGATTGGTCCTCGATGCCATTCGAAAGTATTGATTTCCTTCCATTGAGGTCATCACAGATGGCACGTCTTATCTTTGGTTCCGTAATTTTCCGATAGACTGCGTCTTTGTGATTGTACTTCGTGTCCTCGAGTAAATGTGAGGCAATACTTTCGATATATTTTGTTGACATTGTACATAGGTCACCAATATGTCACCACAAGTTTGACGTGCGCCACAAATTCTGCGCCCACCAAGCATTGCAATTAATGTACCAGAGATTTATATTCAGTATTTTTGTGAGGCGATTTTTATTAATAAATGACGTACTATCATTCACGTATGTTTATTCCAATTTTTCGATACATGATACTTATTTATAGTGAGTAAGATTGGATCATCGTTACGCATGAATCTGCTACGTATTTGCGTCAACATCTACACTGCATCAGTTTTGCAAGAGATAATTCTCGTGGAAATATTATGTAATTTTAGACGTGTTATGATGTATTACACGCATATAAGCACTATTTGCATCATATGGGGATTGTGTGGGCGCGTAATATCGTTATTGATAAGTGGTCGTGGCCGACTTTGCGCAACCTCCACCTCATGACTTTGATGCTTTCTTGCGAATTTCTAAAGAGCGATTAAACATAATAGAGTATGAATATCATTAACGTACCTGTGGCATGACGTCCATACAAAATTTCAATAATATCTGAGCATCCATTCGCTTTTTCCAAAATTCGTGCGCAGGAAACCATTTTGCACTGATCGAGATTACCCTGTTTTGGTTGGTTTGGGTTAGGTTAGGTTAGGTTAGGTTAGGTTAGTGGGGCACCTGCGCAGAAGTTGTTGCGCAGTGCAGTCGTATGACGTGCGCATGTATGGGCACCTTGAGCTCGTTATGTTTAATTGTAAATTATTAAACTCTCAAGAATTCGATTCCGTCGCTTTAAAAAGTATATTATTTTCTGGGCTTCACTTTACATACCTAATTTAATTTTTTCATAAATATATTTTTTTGGACACATACTTTCAGTAATTGCAAGTACACAAATCACTTATCACTTAAATATGATGTTGTTGAATATTTCATTGTGGAAGTATATATGTTGCCACACCTAGAATTTATTAAAATATTTATTTAATTTTATATTAGACTACATGTAATTACTACAGTGACCCCAGTCATCGTTATAAAGAATAAATTTTCTCAAATTACATAGGTCCAGCTTCTGCAGATACGCGATATCTGTATATGATATACGTGTTACTAACTCGTAAGATCGTCTTTACTGAGCACACATGGCATGCAAATGTCCTTTCACTGAAGTCGTATGTCTCAATGTGGCGAACCGCACTTATTCTTGCATGTTATGTTGGATTGGTGTATCACTTGTTTCTATTCTCACACGTCACCGTGAAGACATCCTTGCACTGAGATTCACGTTAAGTAGCACCCGTTAATACGTGATTGATGGGTGGTAATTAATCTTGTTAATGTTCCCGAAGAACTCTATTTCTAAAGCACAAAATTACGTTGACACTGAACGACCGAAATCAAATAATTCCAACCGTAGTTTAATGGCGACTCTTCAATCGGGACCAGCCGACTGTTCCAATACAGAATCAGTAGTGACTGACTTCTGAGTGGTCCTCGATGCCATTCGAAAGTATTGATTTCCTTCCATTGAGGTCATCACAGATGGCACGTCTTATCTTTGGTTCCGTTATTTTCCGATAGACTGCGTCTTTCTGTTTGTACGTCGTGTCCTCGAGTAAATGTGAGGCAATACTTTCGATATATTTTGTTGACATTGGACATAGGACACCAATATGTCACCACAAGTTTGACGTGCGCCACAAATTCTGCACCCACCAAGCATTGCAATTAATGTACCAGAGATTTATATTCAGTTTTTTTGTGAGGCGATTTTTATTAATAAATGTCGTACTATCATTCACGTATGTTTATTCCAATTTTTCGTTACATGATACTTATTTATAGTGAGTTACATTGGGTCATCGTTACGCATGAATCTGCTAGGTATTTGCGTCAACATCTACACTGCATCAGTTTTGCAAGAAATAATTCTTGTGGAAATATTATGTAATTTTAGACGTGTTATGATGTATTACACGCATATAAGCACTATTTGCATCGTATGGGGATTGTGTGAGCGCGTAATATCGTTATTGATAAGTGGTCGTGGCCGACTTTGCGCATCCTCCACCTCACGACTTTGATGCTTTCTTGCGAATTTCTAAAGAGCGATAAGACATAATAGAGTATGAATATCATTAACGTACCTGTGGCATGACGTCCACACAAAATTTCAATAATATCTGAGCATCCACTCGCTTTTTCCAAAATTCGTGCGCAGGAAACGATTTTGCACTGATCGAGATTACCCTGTTTTGGTTGGTTTGGGTTAGGTTAGGTTAGGTTAGGTTAGGTTAGTGGAGCACCTGCGCAGAAGTTGTTGCGCAGTGCAGTCGTATGACGTGCGCATGTATGGGCACCTTGAGCTCATTATGTTTAATTGTAAATTATTAAACTCTCAAGAATTCGATTCCGTCGCTTTAAAAAGTATATTATATTCTGGGCTTCACTTTACATACCTAATTTAATTTTTTCACAAGGATATTTTTTTTGGGGTACATACTTTCAGTAATTGCAAGTACACAAATCACTTATCACTTAAATATGATGTTGTTGAATATTTCATTGTGGAAGTATATATGTTGTCACACGTAGAATTTATTAAAATATTTATTTAATTTTATATTACACTACATGTAATTACTACAGTGACCCCAGTCATCGTTATAAAGCATAAATGTTCTCAAATTACATAGGTCCAGCTTCTGCAGATACGCGATATCTGTATATGATATACGTGTTACTAACTCGTAAAAACGTCTTTACTGAGCACACATGGCATGCAAATGTCCTTTCACTGAAGTCGTATGTCTCAATGTGGCGAACCGCACTTATTCTTGCATGTTATGTTAGATTGGTTTATAACTTCTTTCTATTCTCACATGTCACCGTGAAGACATCCTTACACTGAGATTCACTGTTGGTAGCACCCGTTAATACGTGATTGAAGGGTGGTAATTAATCTTGTTAATGTTCCCGAAGAACTCTATTTCTAAAGCACAAAATTACGTTGACACTGAACGACCGAAATCAAATAATTCCAACCGTAGTTTAATGGCGACTCTTCAATCGGGACCAGCCGACTGTTCCAATACAGAATCAGTAGTGACTGACTTCTGAGTGGTCCTCGATGCCATTCGAAAGTATTGATTTCCTTCCATTGAGGTCATCACAGATGGCACGTCTTATCTTTGGTTCCGTAATTTTCCGATAGACTGCGTCTTTCTGTTTGTACGTCGTGTCCTCGAGTAAATGTGAGGCAATACTTTCGATATATTTTGTTGACATTGGACATAGGACACCAATATATCACCACAAGTTTGACGTGCGCCACAAATTCTGCACCCACCAAGCATTGCAATTAATGTACCAGAGATTTATATTCAGTTTTTTTGTGAGGCGATTTTTATTAATAAATGTCGTACTATCATTCACGTATGTTTATTCCAATTTTTCGTTACATGATACTTATTTATAGTGAGTAAGATTGGATCATCGTTACGCATGAATCTGCTACGTATTTGCGTCAACATCTACACTGCATCAGTTTTGCATTAGATAATTCTCGTGGAAATATTATGTACTTTGACGTGTTATGATGTATTACACGCATATAAGCACTATTTGCATCATATGGGGATTGTGTTAGCGCGTAATATCGTTATTGATAAGTGGTCGTGGCCGACTTTGCGCATCCTCCACCTCACGACTTTGATGCTTTCTTGCGAATTTCTAAAGAACTATAAGACATAATAGAGTATGAATATCATTAACTTACCTGTGGCATGACGTCCACACAAAATTTCAATAATATCTGAGCATCCACTCGCTTTTTCCAAAATTCGTGCGCAGGAAACGATTTTGCACTGATCGAGATTACCCTGTTTTGGTTGGTTTGGGTTAGGTTAGGTTAGGTTAGGTTAGGTTAGGTTAGGTTAGTGGGGCACCTGCGCAGAAGTTGTTGCGCAGTGCAGTCGTATGACGTGCGCATGTATGGGCACCTTAAGCTCATTATGTTTAATTGTAAATTATTAAACTCTCAAGAATTCGATTCCGTCGCTTTAAAAAGTATATTATATTCTGGGCTTCACTTTACATACCTAATTTAATTTTTTCACAAGGATATTTTTTTTTGGATACATACTTTCAGTAATTGCAAGTACACAAATCACTTATCACTTAAATATGATGTTGTTGAATATTTCATTGTGGAAGTATATATGTTTTCATACGTAGAATTTATTAAAATATTTATTTAATTTATATTACACTACATGTAATTACTACAGTGACCCCAGCCATCGTTATAAAGAATAAGGGTTCTCATATTACATAGGTCCAGCTTCTGCAGATACGCGATATCTGTATATGATATACGTGTTACTAACTCGTAAGAACGTCTTTACTGAGCACACATGGCATGCAAATGTCCTTTCACTGAAGTCGTATGTCTCAATGTGGCGAACCGCACTTATTCTTGCATGTTATGTTGGATTGGTGTATCACATGTTTCTATTCTCACACGTCACCGTGAAGGCATCCTTGCACTGAGATTCACTGTAAGTAGCACCCGTTAATACGTTTTTGAAGTGTGGTAATTAATCTTGTTAATGCTCCCGAAGAACTCTATTTCTAAAGCAAAAAATTACGTTGACACTGAACGACCGAAATCAAATAATTCCAACCGTAGTAAAATGGCGACTCTTCAATCGGGACCAGCCGACTGTTCCAATACAGAATCAGTAGAGACTGACTTCTGATTGGTCCTCGATGCCATTCGAAATTATTGATAACCTTCCATTGAGGTCATCACAGATGGCACGTCTTATCTTTGGTTCCGTAAT
Source organism: Zootermopsis nevadensis (assembly GCF_977971745.1). Taxonomy (NCBI): domain Eukaryota; kingdom Metazoa; phylum Arthropoda; class Insecta; order Blattodea; family Termopsidae; genus Zootermopsis; species Zootermopsis nevadensis. Next base: position 2,285,305 of record NW_028259153.1, on the reverse strand, counting down.
TTTCCGATAGACTGCGTCTTTGTGTTTGTACGTCGTGTCCTCGAGTAAATGTGAGGCAATACTCTCGATATATTTTGTTGAGATTGGATATAGGACACCAATATATCACCACAAGTTTGACGTGCGCCACAAATTCTGCGCCCACCAAGCATTGCAATTAATGTACCAGAGATTTATATTCAGTTTTTTTGTGAGGCGATATTTATTAATAAATGACGTACTATCATTCACGTATGTTTATTCCAATTTTTCGTTACATGATGCTTATTTGTAGTGAGTTAGATTGGGTCATCGTTACGCATGAATCTGCTACGTATTTGCGTCAACATCTACACTGCATCAGTTTTGCAAGAAATAATTCTCGTGGAAACATTATGTAATTTTTGACGTGTTATGATGTATTACATGCATATAAGCACTATTTGCATCATATGGGGATTGTGTTAGCGCGTAATATCGTTATTGATAAGTGGTCGTGGCCGACTTTGCGCATCCTCCACCTCACGACTTTGATGCTTTCTTGCGAATTTCTAAAGAACTATAAGACATAATAGAGTATGAATATCATTAACTTACCTGTGGCATGACGTCCACACAAAATTTGAATAATATCTGAGCATCCACTCGCTTTTTCCAAAATTCGTGCGCAGGAAACGATTTTGCACTCATCGAGATTACCCTGTTTTGGTTGGTTTGGGTTAGGTTAGGTTAGGTTAGGTTAGGTTAGGTTAGTGGGGCACCTGCGCAGAAGTTGTTGCGCAGTGCAATCGTATGACGTGCGCATGTATGGGCACCTTGAGCTCATTATGTTTAATTGTAAATTATTAAACTCTCAAGAATTCGATTCCGTCGCTTTAAAAAGTATATTATATTCTGGGCTTCACTTTACATACCTAATTTAATTTTATCACAAGGATATTTTTTTTTGGATACATACTTTCAGTAATTGCAAGTACACAAATCACTTATCACTTAAATATGATGTTGTTGAATATTTCATTGTGGAAGTATATATGTTGTCATACGTAGAATTTATTAAAATATTTATTTAATTTATATTACACTACATGTAATTACTACAGTGACCCCAGTCATCGTTATAAAGAATAAATGTTCTCAAATTACATAGGTCCAGCTTCTGCAGATACGCGATATCTGTATATGATATACGTGTTACTAACTCGTAAGAACGTCTTTACTGAGCACACATGGCATGCAAATGTCCTTTCACTGAAGTCGTATGTCTCAATGTGGGGAACCGCACTTATTCTTGCATGTTATGTTGGATTGGTGTATCACATTTTTCTATTCTTACACGTCACCGTGAAGACATCCTTGCACTGAGATTCACTGTAAGTAGCACCCGTTAATACGTTTTTGAAGGGTGGTAATTAATCTTGTTAATGCTCCCGAAGAACTCTATTTCTAAAGCAAAAAATTACGTTGACACTGAACGACCGAAATCAAATAATTCCAACCGTAGTTTAATGGCGACTCTTCAATCGGGACCAGCCGACTGTTCCAATACAGAATCAGTAGTGACTGACTTCTGATTGGTCCTCGATGCCATTCGAAAGTATTGATTTCCTTCCATTGAGGTCATCACAGATGGCACGTCTTATCTTTGGTTCCGTAATTTTCCGATAGACTGCGTCTTTGTGTTTGTACGTCGTGTCCTCGAGTAAATGTGAGGCAATACTCTCGATATATTTTGTTGAGATTGGACATAGGACACCAATATATCACCACAAGTTTGACGTGCGCCACAAATTCTGCGCCCACCAAGCATTGCAATTAATGTACCAGAGATTTATATTCAGTTTTTTTGTGAGGCGATTTTTATTAATAAATGACGTGCTATCATTCACGTATGTTTATTCCAATTTTTCGTTACATGATGCTTATTTATAGCGAGTTAGATTGGATCATCGTTACGCATGAATCTGCTACGTATTTGCGTCAACATCTACACTGCATCAGTTTTGCAAGAAATAATTCTCGTGGAAACATTATGTAATTTTTGACGTGTTATGATGTATTACATGCATATAAGCACTATTTGCATCATATGGGGATTGTGTTAGCGCGTAATATCGTTATTGATAAGTGGTCGTGGCCGACTTTGCGCAACCTCCACCTCACGACTTTGATGCTTTCTTGCGAATTTCTAAAGAACGATAAGACATAATAGAGTATGAATATCATTAACTTACCTGTGGCATGACGTCCACACAAAATTTCAATAATATCTGAGCATCCACTCGCTTTTTCCAAAATTCGTGCGCAGGAAACGATTTTGCACTGATCGAGATTACCCTGTTTTGGTTGGTTTGGGTTAGGTTAGGTTAGGTTAGGTTAGGTTAGGTTAGTGGGGCACCTGCGCAGAAGTTGTTGCGCAGTGCAGTCGTATGACGTGCGCATGTATGGGCACCTTGAGCTCATTATGTTTAATTGTAAATTATTAAACTCTCAAGAATTCGATTCCGTCGCTTTAAAAAGTATATTATATTCTGGGCTTCACTTTACATACCTAATTTAATTTTTTCACAAGGATATTTTTTTTTGGATACATACTTTCAGTAATTGCAAGTACACAAATCACTTATCACTTAAATATGATGTTGTTGAATATTTCATTGTGGAAGTATATATGTTTTCATACGTAGAATTTATTAAAATATTTATTTAATTTATATTACACTACATGTAATTACTACAGTAACCCCAGTCATCGTTATAAAGAATAAATGTTCTCAAATTACATAGGTCCAGCTTCTGCAGATACGCGATATCTGTATATGATATACGTGTGACTAACTCGTAAAAACGTCTTTACTGAGCACACATGGCATGGAAATGTCCTTTCACTGAAGTCGTATGTCTCAATGTGGCGAACCGCACTTATTCTTGCATGTTATGTTAGATTGGTTTATAACTTGTTTCTATTCTCACACGTCGCCGTGAAGACATCCTTACACTGAGATTCACTGTAGGTAGCACCCGTTAATACGTGATTGAAGGGTGGTAATTAATCTTTTTAATATTCCCGAAGAACTCTATTTCTAAAGCACAAAATTACGTTGACACTGAACGACCGAAATCAAATAATTCCAACCGTAGTTTAATGGCGACTCTTCAATCGGGACCAGCCGACTGTTCCAATACAGAATCAGTAGTGACTGACTTCTGATTGGTCCTCGATGCCATTCGAAAGTATTGATTTCCTTCCATTGAGGTCATCACAGATGGCACGTCTTATCTTTGGTTCCGTAATTTTCCGATAGACTGCGTCTTTGTGTTTGTACGTCGTGTCCTCGAGTAAATGTGAGGCAATACTTTCGATATATTTTGTTGACATTGGACATAGGACACCAATATATCACCACAAGTTTGACGTGCGCCACAAATTCTGCGCCCACCAAGCATTGCAATTAATGTACCAGAGATTTATATTCAGTTTTTTTGTGAGGCGATTTTTATTAATAAATGACGTACTATCATTCACGTATGTTTATTCCGATTCTTTTGTTACATGATACTTATTTATAGTGAGTTAGATTGGGTCAACGTTACGCATGAATCTGCTACGTATTTGCGTCAACATCTACACTGCATCAGTTTTGCAAGAAATAATTCTCGTGAAAATATTATGTACTTTGACGTGTTATGATGTATTACATGCATATAAGCACTATTTGCATCATATGGGGATTGTGTGAGCGCGTAATATCGTTATTGATAAGTGGTCGTGGCCGACTTTGCGCAACCTCCACCTCACGACTTTGATGCTTTCTTGCGAATTTCTAAAGAGCGATTAGACATAATAGAGTATGAATATCATTAACTTACCTGTGGCATGACGTCCATACAAAATTTCAATAATATCTGAGCATCCATTCGCTTTTTCCAAAATTCGTGCGCAGGAAACGATTTTGCACTGATCGAGATTACCCTGTTTTGGTTGGTTTGGGTTAGGTTAGGTTAGGTTAGGTTAGGTTAGGTTAGTGGGGCATCTGCGCAGAAGTTGTTGCGCAGTGCAGTCGTATGACGTGCGCATGTATGGGCACCTTGAGCTCGTTATGTTTAATTGTAAATTATTAAACTCTCAAGAATTCGATTCCGTCGCTTTAAAAAGTATATTATATTCTGGGCTTCACTTTACATACCTAATTTAATTTTTTCACAAGGATATTTTTTTTTGGATACATACTTTCAGTAATTGCAAGTACACAAATCACTTATCACTTAAATATGATGTTGTTGAATATTTCATTGTGGAAGTATATATGTTGCCAGACGTAGAATTTATTAAAATATTTATTTAATTTTATATTACACTACATGTAATTACTACAGTGACCCCAGCCATCGTTATAAAGAATAAGGGTTCTCAAATTACATAGGTCCAGCTTCTACAGATACGCGATATCTGTATATGATATACGTGTTACTAACTCGTAAGAACGTCTTTACTGAGCACACATGGCATGCAAATGTCCTTTCACTGAAGTCGTATGTCTCAATGTGGCGAACCGCACTTATTCTTGCATGTTATGTTGGATTGGTGTATCACATGTTTCTATTCTCACACGTCACCGTGAAGACATCCTTGCACTGAGATTCACTGTAAGTAGCACCCGTTAATACGTTTTTGAAGGGTGGTAATTAATCTTGTTAATGCTCCCGAAGAACTCTATTTCTAAAGCAAAAAATTACGTTGACACTGAACGACCGAAATCAAATAATTCCAACCGTAGTTTAATGGCGACTCTTCAATCGGGACCAGCCGACTGTTCCAATACAGAATCAGTAGTGACTGACTTCTGATTGGTCCTCGATGCCATTCGAAAGTATTGATTTCCTTCCATTGAGGTCATCACAGATGGCACGTCTTATCTTTGGTTCCGTAATTTTCCGATAGACTGCGTCTTTGTGTTTGTACGTCGTGTCCTCGAGTAAATGTGAGGCAATACTCTCGATATATTTTGTTGAGATTGGACATAGGACACCAATATATCACCACAAGTTTGACGTGCGCCACAAATTCTGCGCCCACCAAGCATTGCAATTAATGTACCAGAGATTTATATTCATTTTTTTTGTGATTCGATTTTTATTAATAAATGACGTACTATCATTCACGTATGTTTATTCCAATTTTTCGTTACATGATGCTTATTTATAGTGAGTTAGATTGGGTCATCGTTACGCATGAATCTGCTACGTATTTGCGTCAACATCTACACTGCATCAGTTTTGCAAGAAATAATTCTCGTGGAAACATTATGTAATTTTTGACGTCTTATGATGTATTACATGCATATAAGCACTATTTGCATCATATGGGGATTGTGTTAGCGCGTAATATCGTTATTGATAAGTGGTCGTGGCCGACTTTGCGCATCCTCCACCTCACGACTTTGATGCTCTCTTGAGAATTTCTAAAGAACGATAAGACATAATAGAGTATGAATATCATTAACTTACCTGTGGCATGACGTCCACACAAAATTTCAATAATATCTGAGCATCCACTCGCTTTTTCCAAAATTCGTGCGCAGGAAACGATTTTGCACTGATCGAGATTACCCTGTTTTGGTTGGTTTGGGTTAGGTTAGGTTAGGTTAGGTTAGGTTAGGTTTGGTTAGTGGGGCACCTGCGCAGAAGTTGTTGCGCAGTGCAGTCGTATGACGTGCGCATGTATGGGCACCTTGAGCTCATTATGTTTAATTGTAAATTATTAAACTCTCAAGAATTCGATTCCGTCGCTTTAAAAAGTATATTATATTCTGGGCTTCACTTTACATACCTAATTTAATTTTTTCACAAGGATATTTTTTTTTGGATACATACTTTCACTAATTGCAAGTACACAAATCACTTATCACTTAAATATGATGTTGTTGAATATTTCATTGTGGAAGTATATATGTTGTCATACGTAGAATTTATTAAAATATTTATTTAATTTATATTACACTACATGTAATTACTACAGTGACCCCAGTCATCGTTATAAAGAATAAATGTTCTCAAATTACATAGGTCCAGCTTCTGCAGATACGCGATATCTGTATATGATATTCGTGTTACTAACTCGTAAAAACGTCTTTACTGAGCACACATGGCATGGAAATGTCCTTTCACTGAAGTCGTATGTCTCAATGTGGCGAACCGCACTTATTCTTGCATGTTATGTTAGATTGGTTTATAACTTGTTTCTATTCTCACACGTCACCGTGAAGACATCCTTACACTGAGATTCACTGTAGGTAGCACCCGTTAATACGTGATTAGAGGGTGGTAATTAATCTTTTTAATGTTCCCGAAGAACTCTATTTCTAAAGCACAAAATTACGTTGACACTGAACGACCGAAATCAAATAATTCCAACCGTAGTTTAATGGCGACTCTTCAATCGGGACCAGCCGACTGTTCCAATACAGAATCAGTAGTGACTGACTTCTGATTGGTCCTCGATGCCATTCGAAAGTATTGATTTCCTTCAATTGAGGTCATCACAGATGGCACGTCTTATCTTTGGTTCCGTAATTTTCCGATAGACTGCGTCTTTGTGTTTGTACGTCGTATCCTCGAGTAAATGTGAGGCTATACTTTCGATATATTTTGTTGACATTGGACATAGGACACCAATATGTCACCACAAGTTTGACGTGCGCCACAAATTCTGCGCCCACCAAGCATTGCAATTAATGTACCAGAGATTTATATTCAGTTTTTTTGTGAGGCGATTTTTATTAATAAATGACGTACTATCATTCACGTATTTTTATTCCAATTTTTCGTTACATGATACTTATTTATAGTGAGTTAGATTGGGTCATCGTTGCGCATGAATCTGCTACGTATTTGCGTCAACATCTACACTGCATCAGTTTTGCAAGAAATAATTCTCGTGGAAATATTATGTAATTTTTGACGTGTTGTGATGTATTACATGCATATAAGCACTATTTGCATCATATGGGGATTGTGTGATCGCGTAATATCGTTATTGATAAGTGGTCGTGGCCGACTTTGCGCAACCTCCACCTCACGACTTTGATGCTTTCTTGCGAATTTCTAAAGAGCGATTAGACATAATAGAGTATGAATATCATTAACTTACCTGTGGCATGACGTCCATACAAAATTTCAATAATATCTGAGCATCCATTCGCTTTTTCCAAAATTCGTGCGCAGGAAACCATTTTGCACTGATCGAGATTACCCTGTTTTGGTTGGTTTGGGTTAGGTTAGGTTAGGTTAGGTTAGGTTAATGGGGCACCTGCGCAGAAGTTGTTGCGCAGTGCAGTGGTATGATGTGCGCATGTATGGGCACCTTGAGCTCGTTATGTTTAATTGTAAATTATTAAACTCTCAAGAATTCGATTCCGTCGCTTTAAAAAGTATATTATATTCTGGGCTTCACTTTACATACCTAATTTAATTTTTTCATAAATATATTTTTTTTGGACACATACTTTCAGTAATTGCAAGTACACAAATCACTTATCACTTAAATATGATGTTGTTGAATATTTCATTGTGGAAGTATATATGTTGCCACACGTAGAATTTATTAAAATATTTATTTAATTTTATATTACACTACATGTAATTACTACAGTGACCCCAGCCATCGTTATAAAGAATAAAAGTTCTCAAATTACATAGATCCAGCTTCTGCAGATACGCGATATCTGTATATGATATACGTGTTACTAACTCGTAAGAACGTCTTTACTGAGCACACATGGCATGCAAATGTCCTTTCACTGAAATCGTATGTCTCAATGTGGCGAACCGCACTTATTCTTGCATGTTATGTTGGATTGGTGTATCACATGTTTCTATTCTCACACGTCACCGTGAAGACATCCTTGCACTGAGATTCACTGTAAGTAGCACCCGTTAATACGTTTTTGAAGGGTGGTAATTAATCTTGTTAATGTTCCCGAAGAACTCTATTTCTAAAGGACAAAATTACGTTGACACTGAACGACCGAAATCAAATAATTCCAACCGTAGTTTAATGGCGACTCTTCAATCGGGACCAGCCGACTGTTCCAATACAGAATCAGTAGTGACTGACTTCTGATTGGTCCTCGATGCCATTCGAAAGTATTAATTTCCTTCCATTGAGGTCATCACAGATGGCACGTCTTATCTTTGGTTCCGTAATTTTCCGATAGACTGCGTCTTTGTGTTTGTACGTCGTGTCCTCGAGTAAATGTGAGGCAATACTTTTGATATATTTTGTTGACATTGGACATAGGACACCAATATGTCACCACAAGTTTGACGTGCGCCACAAATTCTGCGCCCACCAAGCATTGCAATTAATGTACCAGAGATTTATATTCAGTTTTTTTGTGAGGCGATTTTTATTAATAAATGACGTACTATCATTCACGTATGTTTATTCCAATTTTTCGTTACATGATGCTTATTTATAGTGAGTTAGATTGGGTCATCGTTACGCATGAATCTGCTACGTATTTGCGTCAACATCTACACTGCATCAGTTTTGCAAGAAATAATTCTCGTGGAAACATTATGTAATTTTTGACGTGTTGTGATGTATTACATGCATATAAGCACTATTTGCATCATATGGGGATTGTGTGATCGCGTAATATCGTTATTGATAAGTGGTCGTGGCCGACTTTGCGCAACCTCCACCTCACGACTTTGATGCTTTCTTGCGAATTTCTAAAGAGCGATTAGACATAATAGAGTATGAATATCATTAACTTACCTGTGGCATGACGTCCACACAAAATTTCAATAATATCTGAGCATCCACTCGCTTTTTCCAAAATTCGTGCGCAGGAAACGATTTTGCACTGATCGAGATTACCCTGTTTTGGTTGGTTTGGGTTAGGTTAGGTTAGGTTAGGTTACGTTAGGTTAGGTTAGGTTAGTGGGGCACCTGCGCAGAAGTTGTTGCGCAGTGCAGTCGTATGACGTGCGCATGTATGGGCACCTTGAGCTCATTATGTTTAATTGTAAATTATTAAACTCTCAAGAATTCGATTCCGTCGCTTTACAAAGTATATTATATTCTGGGCTTCACTTTACATACCTAATTTAATTTTTTCACAAGGATATTTTTTTTTGGATACATACTTTCACTAATTGCAAGTACACAAATCACTTATCACTTAAATATGATGTTGTTGAATATTTCATTGTGGAAGTATATATGTTGTCACACGTAGAATTTATTAAAATATTTATTTAATTTTATATTACACTACATGTAATTACTACAGTGACCCCAGTCATCGATATAAAGAATAAATGTTCTCAAATTACATAGGTCCAGCTTCTGCAGATACGCGATATCTGTATATGATATACGTGTTACTAACTCGTAAGAACGTCTTTACTGAGCACACATGGCATGCAAATGTCCTTTCACTGAAGTCGTATGTCTCAATGTGGGGAACCGCACTTATTCTGGCATGTTATGTTAGATTGGTTTATAACTTGTTTCTATTCTCACACGTCACAGTGAAGACATCCTTACACTGAGATTCACTGTAGGTAGCACCCGTTAATACGTGATTGAAGGGTGGTAATTAATCTTGTTAATGTTCCCAAAGAACTCTATTTCTAAAGCACAAAATTACGTTGACACTGAACGACCGAAATCAAATAATTCCAAACGTAGTTTAATGGCGACTCTTCAATCGGGACCAGCCGACTGTTCCAATACAGAATCAGTAGTGACTGACTTCTGATTGGTCCTCGATGCCATTCGAAAGTATTGATTTCCTTCCATTGAGGTCATCACAGATGGCACGTCTTATCTTTGGTTTCGTAATTTTCCGATAGACTGCGTCTTTGTGTTTGTACGTCGTGTCCTCGAGTAAATGTGAGGCTATACTTTCGATATATTTTGTTGACATTGGACATAGGACACCAATATGTCACCACAAGTTTGACGTGCGCCACACATTCTGCGCCCACCAAGCATTGCAATTAATGTACCAGAGATTTATATTCAGTTTTTTTGTGAGGCGATTTTTATTAATAAATGACGTACTATCATTCACGTATTTTTATTCCAATTTTTCGTTACATGATACTTATTTATAGTGAGTTAGATTGGGTCATCGTTACGCATGAATCTGCTACGTATTTGCGTCAACATCTACACTGCATCAGTTTTGCAAGAAATAATTCTCGTGGAAATATTATGTAATTTTTGACGTGTTGTGATGTATTACATGCATATAAGCACTATTTGCATCATATGGGGATTGTGTGATCGCGTAATATCGTTATTGATAAGTGGTCGTGGCCGACTTTGCGCAACCTCCACCTCACGACTTTGATGCTTTCTTGCGAATTTCTAAAGAGCGATTAGACATAATAGAGTATGAATATCATTAACTTACCTGTGGCATGACGTCCATACAAAATTTCAATAATATCTGAGCATCCATTCGATTTTTCCAAAATTCGTGCGCAGGAAACCATTTTGCACTGATCGGGATTACCCTGTTTCGGTTGGTTTGGGTTAGGTTAGGTTAGGTTAGGTTAGGTTAGTGGGGCACCTGCGCAGAAGTTGTTGCGCAGTGCAGTGGTATGATGTGCGCATGTATGGGCACCTTGAGCTCGTTATGTTTAATTGTAAATTATTAAACTCTCAAGAATTCGATTCCGTCGCTTTAAAAAGTATATTATATTCTGGGCTTCACTTTACATACCTAATTTAATTTTTTCATAAATATATTTTTTTTGGACACATACTTTCAGTAATTGCAAGTACACAAATCACTTATCACTTAAATATGATGTTGTTGAATATTTCATTGTGGAAGTATATATGTTGCCACACGTAGAATTTATTAAAATATTTATTTAATTTTATATTACACTACATGTAATTACTACAGTGACCCCAGCCATCGTTATAAAGATTAAAAGTTCTCAAATTACATAGATCCAGCTTCTGCAGATACGCGATATCTGTATATGATATACGTGTTACTAACTCGTAAGAACGTCTTTACTGAGCACACATGGCATGCAAATGTCCTTTCACTGAAATCGTATGTCTCAATGTGGCGAACCGCACTTATTCTTGCATGTTATGTTGGATTGGTGTATCACATGTTTCTATTCTCACACGTCACCGTGAAGACATCCTTGCACTGAGATTCACTGTAAGTAGCACCCGTTAATACGTTTTTGAAGGGTGGTAATTAATCTTGTTAATGCTCCCGAAGAACTCTATTTCTAAAGCAAAAAATTACGTTGACACTGAACGACCGAAATCAAATAATTCCAACCGTAGTTTAATGGCGACTCTTCAATCGGGACCAGCCGACTGTTCCAATACAGAATCAGTAGTGACTGACTTCTGATTGGTCCTCGATGCCATTCGAAAGTATTGATTTCCTTCCATTGAGGTCATCACAGATGGCACGTCTTATCTTTGGTTCCGTAATTTTCCGATAGACTGCGTCTTTGTGTTTGTACGTCGTGTCCTCGAGTAAATGTGAGGCAATACTCTCGATATATTTTGTTGAGATTGGACATAGGACACCAATATATCACCACAAGTTTGACGTGCGCCACAATTTCTGCGCCCACCAAGCATTGCAATTAATGTACCAGAGATTTATATTCAGTTTTTTTGTGAGGCGATTTTTATTAATAAATGACGTACTATCATTCACGTATGTTTATTCCAATTTTTCGTTACATGATGCTTATTTATAGTGTTTTAGATTGGGTCATCGTTACGCATGAATCTGCTACGTATTTGCGTCAACATCTACACTGCATCAGTTTTGCAAGAAATAATTCTCGTGGAAACATTATGTAATTTTTGACGTGTTGTGATGTATTACATGCATATAAGCACTATTTGCATCATATGGGGATTGTGTGATCGCGTAATATCGTTATTGATAAGTGGTCGTGGCCGACTTTGCGCAACCTCCACCTCACGACTTTGATGCTTTCTTGCGAATTTCTAAAGAGCGATTAGACATAATAGAGTATGAATATCATTAACTTACCTGTGGCATGACGTCCACACAAAATTTCAATAATATCTGAGCATCCACTCGCTTTTTCCAAAATTCGTGCGCAGGAAACGATTTTGCACTGATCGAGATTACCCTGTTTTGGTTGGTTTGGGTTAGGTTAGGTTAGGTTAGGTTAGGTTAGGTTAGGTTAGGTTAGTGGGGCACCTGCGCAGAAGTTGTTGCGCAGTGCAGTCGTATGACGTGCGCATGTATGGGCACCTTGAGCTCATTATGTTTAATTGTAAATTATTAAACTCTCAAGAATTCGATTCCGTCGCTTTAAAAAGTATATTATATTCTGGGCTTCACTTTACATACCTAATTTAATTTTTTCACAAGGATATTTTTTTTTGATACATACTTTCACTAATTGCAAGTACACAAATCACTTATCACTTAAATATGATGTTGTTGAATATTTCATTGTGGAAGTATATATGTTGTCACACGTAGAATTTATTAAAATATTTATTTAATTTTATATTACACTACATGTAATTACTACAGTGACCCCAGTCATCGATATAAAGAATAAATGTTCTCAAATTACATAGGTCCAGCTTCTGCAGATACGCGATATCTGTATATGATATACGTGTTACTAACTCGTAAGAACGTCTTTACTGAGCACACATGGCATGCAAATGTCCTTTCACTGAAGTCGTATGTCTCAATGTGGGGAACCGCACTTATTCTGGCATGTTATGTTAGATTGGTTTATAACTTGTTTCTATTCTCACACGTCACAGTGAAGACATCCTTACACTGAGATTCACTGTAGGTAGCACCCGTTAATACGTGATTGAAGGGTGGTAATTAATCTTGTTAATGTTCCCAAAGAACTCTATTTCTAAAGCACAAAATTACGTTGACACTGAACGACCGAAATCAAATAATTCCAAACGTAGTTTAATGGCGACTCTTCAATCGGGACCAGCCGACTGTTCCAATACAGAATCAGTAGTGACTGACTTCTGATTGGTCCTCGATGCCATTCGAAAGTATTGATTTCCTTCCATTGAGGTCATCACAGATGGCACGTCTTATCTTTGGTTCCGTAATTTTCCGATAGACTGCGTCTTTGTGTTTGTACGTCGTGTCCTCGAGTAAATGTGAGGCTATACTTTCGATATATTTTGTTGACATTGGACATAGGACACCAATATGTCACCACAAGTTTGACGTGCGCCACAAATTCTGCGCCCACCAAGCATTGCAATTAATGTAGAAGAGATTTATATTCAGTTTTTTTGTGAGGCGATTTTTATTAATAAATGACGTACTATCATTCACGTATTTTTATTCCAATTTTTCGTTACATGATACTTATTTATAGTGAGTTAGATTGGGTCATCGTTACGCATGAATCTGCTACGTATTTGCGTCAACATCTACACTGCATCAGTTTTGCAAGAAATAATTCTCGTGGAAATATTATGTAATTTTTGACGTGTTGTGATGTATTACATGCATATAAGCACTATTTGCATCATATGGGGATTGTGTGATCGCGTAATATCGTTATTGATAAGTGGTCGTGGCCGACTTTGCGCAACCTCCACCTCACGACTTTGATGCTTTCTTGCGAATTTCTAAAGAGCGATTAGACATAATAGAGTATGAATATCATTAACTTACCTGTGGCATGACGTCCATACAAAATTTCAATAATATCTGAGCATCCATTCGATTTTTCCAAAATTCGTGCGCAGGAAACCATTTTGCACTGATCGAGATTACCCTGTTTTGGTTGGTTTGGGTTAGGTTAGGTTAGGTTAGGTTAGGTTAGTGGGGCACCTGCGCAGAAGTTGTTGCGCAGTGCAGTGGTATGATGTGCGCATGTATGGGCACCTTGAGCTCGTTATGTTTAATTGTAAATTATTAAACTCTCAAGAATTCGATTCCGTCGCTTTAAAAAGTATATTATATTCTGGGCTTCACTTTACATATCTAATTTAATTTTTTCATAAATATATTTTTTTTGGACACATACTTTCAGTAATTGCAAGTACACAAATCACTTATCACTTAAATATGATGTTGTTGAATATTTCATTGTGGAAGTATATATGTTGCCACACGTAGAATTTATTAAAATATTTATTTAATTTTATATTACACTACATGTAATTACTACAGTGACCCCAGCCATCGTTATAAAGATTAAAAGTTCTCAAATTACATAGATCCAGCTTCTGCAGATACGCGATATCTGTATATGATATACGTGTTACTAACTCGTAAGAACGTCTTTACTGAGCACACATGGCATGCAAATGTCCTTTCACTGAAATCGTATGTCTCAATGTGGCGAACCGCACTTATTCTTGCATGTTATGTTGGATTGGTGTATCACATGTTTCTATTCTCACACGTCACCGTGAAGACATCCTTGCACTGAGATTCACTGTAAGTAGCACCCGTTAATACGTTTTTGAAGGGTGGTAATTAATCTTGTTAATGTTCCCGAAGAACTCTATTTCTAAAGGACAAAATTACGTTGACACTGAACGACCGAAATCAAATAATTCCAACCGTAGTTTAATGGCGACTCTTCAATCGGGACCAGCCGACTGTTCCAATACAGAATCAGTAGTGACTGACTTCTGATTGGTCCTCGATGCCATTCGAAAGTATTGATTTCCTTCCATTGAGGTCATCACAGATGGCACGTCTTATCTTTGGTTCCGTAATTTTCCGATAGACTGCGTCTTTGTGTTTGTACGTCGTGTCCTCGAGTAAATGTGAGGCTATACTTTCGATATATTTTGTTGACATTGGACATAGGACACCAATATGTCACCACAAGTTTGACGTGCGCCACAAATTCTGCGCCCACCAAGCATTGCAATTAATGTACCAGAGATTTATATTCAGTTTTTTTGTGAGGCGATTTTTATTAATAAATGACGTACTATCATTCACGTATTTTTATTCCAATTTTTCGTTACATGATACTTATTTATAGTGAGTTAGATTGGGTCATCGTTACGCATGAATCTGCTACGTATTTGCGTCAACATCTACACTGCATCAGTTTTGCAAGAAATAATTCTCGTGGAAATATTATGTAATTTTTGACGTGTTGTGATGTATTACATGCATATAAGCACTATTTGCATCATATGGGGATTGTGTGATCGCGTAATATCGTTATTGATTAGTGGTCGTGGCCGACTTTGCGCAACCTCCACCTCACGACTTTGATGCTTTCTTGCGAATTTCTAAAGAGCGATTAGACATAATAGAGTATGAATATCATTAACTTACCTGTGGCATGACGTCCATACAAAATTTCAATAATATCTGAGCATCCATTCGCTTTTTCCAAAATTCGTGCGCAGGAAACGATTTTGCACTGATCGAGATTACCCTGTTTTGGTTGGTTTGGGTTAGGTTAGGTTAGGTTAGGTTAGGTTAGTGGGGCACCTGCGCAGAAGTTGTTGCGCAGTGCAGTGGTATGATGTGCGCATGTATGGGCACCTTGAGCTCGTTATGTTTAATTGTAAATTATTAAATTCTCAAGAATTCGATTCCGTCGCTTTAAAAAGTATATTATATTCTGGGCTTCACTTTACATACCTAATTTAATTTTTTCATAAATATATTTTTTTTGGACACATACTTTCAGTAATTGCAAGTACACAAATCACTTATCACTTAAATATGATGTTGTTGAATATTTCATTGTGGAAGTATATATGTTGCCACACGTAGAATTTATTAAAATATTTATTTAATTTTATATTACACTACATGTAATTACTACAGTGACCCCAGCCATCGTTATAAAGAATAAAAGTTCTCAAATTACATAGATCCAGCTTCTGCAGATACGCGATATCTGTATATGATATACGTGTTACTAACTCGTAAGAACGTCTTTACTGAGCACACATGGC
The DNA here is from genome assembly GCF_977971745.1 of Zootermopsis nevadensis. NCBI lineage: Eukaryota > Metazoa > Arthropoda > Insecta > Blattodea > Termopsidae > Zootermopsis > Zootermopsis nevadensis. The sequence goes on along the minus strand of NW_028259153.1, from coordinate 2,269,353 downwards.
ATGCAAATGTCCTTTCACTGAAATCGTATGTCTCAATGTGGCGAACCGCACTTATTCTTGCATGTTATGTTGGATTGGTGTATCACATGTTTCTATTCTCACACGTCACCGTGAAGACATCCTTGCACTGAGATTCACTGTAAGTAGCTCCCGTTAATACGTTTTTGAAGGGTGGTAATTAATCTTGTTAATGTTCCCGAAGAACTCTATTTCTAAAGGACAAAATTACGTTGACACTGAACGACCGAAATCAAATAATTCCAACCGTAGTTTAATGGCGACTCTTCAATCGGGACCAGCCGACTGTTCCAATACAGAATCAGTAGTGACTGACTTCTGATTGGTCCTCGATGCCATTCGAAAGTATTGATTTCCTTCCATTGAGTTCATCACAGATGGCACGTCTTATCTTTGGTTCCGTAATTTTCCGATAGACTGCGTCTTTGTGTTTGTACGTCGTGTCCTCGAGTAAATGTGAGGCAATACTTTTGATATATTTTGTTGACATTGGACATAGGACACCAATGTCACCACAAGTTTGACGTGCGCCACAAATTCTGCGCCCACCAAGCATTGCAATTAATGTACCAGAGATTTATATTCAGTTTTTTTTGAGGCGATTTATATAAATAAATGACTTACTATCATTCACGTATGTTTATTCCGATTCTTTTGTTACATGATACTTATTTATAGTGAGTTAGTTTGGGTCAACGTTACGCATGAATCTGCTACGTATTTGCGTCAACATCTACACTGCATCAGTTTTGCAAGAAATAATTCTCGTGAAAATATTATGTACTTTGACGTGTTATGATGTATTACATGCATATAAGCACTATTTGCATCATATGGGGATTGTGTGATCGCGTAATATCGTTATTGATAAGTGGTCGTGGCCGACTTTGTGCAACCTCCACCTCACGACTTTGATGCTTTCTTGCGAATTTCTAAAGAGCGATTAGACATAATAGAGTATGAATATCATTAACTTACCTGTGGCATGACGTCCATACAAAATTTCAATAATATCTGAGCATCCATTCGCTTTTTCCAAAATTCGTGCGCAGGAAACCATTTGCACTGATCGAGATTACCCTGTTTTGGTTGGTTTGGCTTAGGTTAGGTTAGGTTAGGTTAGGTTAGTGGGGCACCTGCGCAGAAGTTGTTGCGCAGTGCAGTGGTATGATGTGCGCATTTATGGGCACCTTGAGCTCGTTATGTTTAATTGTAAATTATTAAACTCTCAAGAATTCGATTCCGTCGCTTTAAAAAGTATATTATATTCTGGGCTTCACTTTACATACCTAATTTAATTTTTTCACAAGGATATTTTTTTTTGGATACATACTTTCAGTAATTGCAAGTACACAAATCACTTATCACTTAAATATGATGTTGTTGAATATTTCATTGTGGAAGTATATATGTTGTCATACGTAGAATTTATTAAAATATTTATTTAATTTATATTACACTACATGTAATTACTACAGTGACCCCAGTCATCGTTATAAAGAATAAATGTTCTCAAATTACATAGGTCCAGCTTCTGCAGATACGCGATATCTGTATATGATATACGTGTTACTAACTCGTAAAAACGTCTTTACTGAGCACACATGGCATGCAAATGTCCTTTCACTGAAGTCGTATGTCTCAATGTGGCGAACCGCACTTATTCTTGCATGTTATGTTAGATTGGTTTATAACTTGTTTCTATTCTCACACGTCACCGTGAAGACATCCTTACACTGAGATTCAATGTAGGTAGCACCCGTTAATACGTGATTGAAGGGTGGTAATTAATCTTTTTAATGTTCCCGAAGAACTCTATTTCTAAAGCACAAAATTACGTTGACACTGAACGACCGAAATCAAATAATTCCAACCGTAGTTTAATGGCGTCTCTTCAATCGGGACCAGCCGACTGTTCCAATACAGAATCATTAGTGACTGACTTCTGATTGGTCCTCGATGCCATTCGAAAGTATTGATTTCCTTCCATTGATGTCATCACAGATGGCACGTCTTATCTTTGGTTCCGTAATTTTCCGATAGACCGCGTCTTTGTGTTTGTACGTCGTGTCCTCGAGTAAATGTGAGGCAATACTTTCGATATATTTTGTTGACATTGGACATAGGACACCAATATGTCACCACAAGTTTGACGTGCGCCACAATTTCTGCGCCCACCAAGCATTGCAATTAATGTACCAGAGATTTATATTCAGTTTTTTGTGAGGCGATTTTTATTAATAAATGACGTACTATCATTCACGTATGTTTATTCCAATTTTTCGTTACATGATGCTTATTTATAGTGAGTTAGATTGGGTCATCGTTACGCATGAATCTGCTTCGTATTTGCGTCAACATCTACACTGCATCAGTTTTGCAAGAAATAATTCTCGTGGAAACATTATGTAATTTTTGACGTGTTATGATGTATTACATGCATATAAGCACTATTTGCATCATATGGGGATTGTGTGAGCGCGTAATATCGTTATTGATAAGTGGTCGTGGCCGACTTTGCGCATCCTCCACCTCACGACTTTGATGCTTTCTTGCGAATTTCTAAAGAGCGATAAGACATAATAGAGTATGAATATCATTAACTTACCTGTGGCATGACGTCCACACAAAATTTCAATAATATCTGAGCATCCACTCGCTTTTTCCAAAATTCGTGCGCAGGAAACGATTTTGCACTGATCGAGATTACCCTGTTTTGGTTGGTTTGGGTTAGGTTAGGTTAGGTTAGTGGGGCACCTGCGCAGAAGTTGTTGCGCAGTGCAGTCGTATGACGTGCGCATGTATGGGCACGTTGAGCTCATTATGTTTAATTGTAAATTATTAAACTCTCAAGAATTCGATTCCGTCGCTTTAAAAAATATATTATATTCTGGGCTTCACTTTACATACCTAATTTAATTTTTTCACAAGGATATTTTTTTTTGGATACATACTTTCAGTAATTGCAAGTACACAAATCACTTATCACTTAAATATGATGTTGTTGAATATTTCATTGTGGAAGTATATATGTTGTCATACGTAGAATTTATTAAAATATTTATTTAATTTATATTACACTACATGTAATTACTACAGTGACCCCAGTCATCGTTATAAAGAATAAATGTTCTCAAATTACATAGGTCCAGCTTCTGCAGATACGCGATATCTGTATATGATATACGTGTTACTAACTCGTAAAAACGTCTTTACTGAGCACACATGGCATGCAAATGTCCTTTCACTGAAGTCGTATGTCTCAATGTGGCGAACCGCACTTATTCTTGCATGTTATGTTAGATTGGTTTATAACTTGTTTCTATTCTCACACGTCACCGTGAAGACATCCTTACACTGAGATACAATGTAGGTAGCACCCGTTAATACGTGATTGAAGGGTGGTAATTAATCTTTTTAATGTTCCCGAAGAACTCTATTTCTAAAGCACAAAATTACGTTGACACTGAACGACCGAAATCAAATAATTCCAACCGTAGTTTAATGGCGTCTCTTCAATCGGGACCAGCCGACTGTTCCAATACAGAATCATTAGTGACTGACTTCTGATTGGTCCTCGATGCCATTCGAAAGTATTGATTTCCTTCCATTGATGTCATCACAGATGGCACGTCTTATCTTTGGTTCCGTAATTTTCCGATAGACCGCGTCTTTGTGTTTGTACGTCGTGTCCTCGAGTAAATGTGAGGCAATACTTTCGATATATTTTGTTGACATTGGACATAGGACACCAATATGTCACCACAAGTTTGACGTGCGCCACAAATTCTGCGCCCACCAAGCATTGCAATTAATGTACCAGAGATTTATATTCAGTTTTTTGTGAGGCGATTTTTATTAATAAATGACGTACTATCATTCACGTATGTTTATTCCAATTTTTCGTTACATGATGCTTATTTATAGTCAGTTAGATTGGGTCATCGTTACGCATGAATCTGCTTCGTATTTGCGTCAACATCTACACTGCATCAGTTTTGCAAGAAATAATTCTCGTGGAAACATTATGTAATTTTTGACGTGTTATGATGTATTACATGCATATAAGCACTATTTGCATCATATGGGGATTGTGTGAGCGCGTAATATCGTTATTGATAAGTGGTCGTGGCCGACTTTGCGCATCCTCCACCTCACGACTTTGATGCTTTCTTGCGAATTTCTAAAGAGCGATAAGACATAATAGAGTATGAATATCATTAACTTACCTGTGGCATGACGTCCACACAAAATTTCAATAATATCTGAGCATCCACTCGCTTTTTCCAAAATTCGTGCGCAGGAAACGATTTTGCACTGATCGAGATTACCCTGTTTTGGTTGGTTTGGGTTAGGTTAGGTTAGGTTAGTGGGGCACCTGCGCAGAAGTTGTTGCGCAGTGCAGTCGTATGACGTGCGCATGTATGGGCACCTTGAGCTCATTATGTTTAATTGTAAATTATTAAACTCTCAAGAATTCGATTCCGTCGCTTTACAAAGTATATTATATTCTGGGCTTCAGTTTACATACCTAATTTAATTTTTTCACAAGGATATTTTTTTTTGGATACATACTTTCACTAATTGCAAGTACACAAATCACTTATCACTTAAATATGATGTTTTTGAATATTTCATTGTGGAAGTATATATGTTGCCACACGTAGAATTTATTAAAATATTTATTTAATTTTATATTACACTACATGTAATTACTACAGTGACCCCAGCCATCGTTATAAAGAATAAAAGTTCTCAAATTACATAGATTCAGCTTCTGCAGATACGCGATATCTGTATATGATATACGTGTTACTAACTCGTAAGAACGTCTTTACTGAGCACACATGGCATGCAAATGTCCTTTCACTGAAATCGTATGTATCAATGTGGCGAACCGCACTTATTCTTGCATGTTATGTTGGATTGGTGTATCACATGTTTCTATTCTCACACGTCACCGTGAAGACATCCTTGCACTGAGATTCACTGTAAGTAGCACCCGTTAATACGTTTTTGAAGGGTGGTAATTAATCTTGTTAATATTCCGGAAGAACTCTATTTCTAAAGGACAAAATTACGTTGACACTGAACGACCGAAATCAAATAATTCCAACTGTAGTTTAATGGCGACTCTTCAATCGGGACCAGCCGACTGTTCCAATACAGAATCAGTAGTGACTGACTTCTGATAGGTCCTCGATGCCATTCGAAAGTATTGATTTCCTTCCATTGAGGTCATCACAGATGGCACGTCTTATCTTTGGTTCCGTAATTTTCCGATAGACTGCGTCTTTGTGTTTGTACGTCGTGTCCTCGAGTAAATGTGAGGCAATACTTTTGATATATTTTGTTGACATTGGACATAGGACACCAATATGTCACCACAAGTTTGACGTGCGCCACAAATTCTGCGCCCACCAAGCATTGCAATTAATGTACCAGAGATTTATATTCAGTTTTTTTGAGGCGATTTATATTAATAAATGACGTACTATCATTCACGTATGTTTATTCCGATTCTTTTGTTACATGATACTTATTTATAGTGAGTTAGATTGGACAACGTTACGCATGAATCTGCTACGTATTTGCGTTAACATCTACACTGCATCAGTTTTGCAAGAAATAATTCTCGTGAAAATATTATGTACTTTGACGTGTTATGATGTATTACATGCATATAAGCACTATTTGCATCATATGGGGATTGTGTGAGCGCGTAATATCGTTATTGATAAGTGGTCGTGGCCGACTTTGCGCAACCTCCACCTCACGACTTTGATGCTTTCTTGCGAATTTCTAAAGAGCGATTAGACATAATAGAGTATGAATATCATTAACTTACCTGTGGCATGACGTCCATACAAAATTTCAATAATATCTGAGCATCCATTCGCTTTTTCCAAAATTCGTGCGCAGGAAACCATTTTGCACTGATCGAGATTACCCTGTTTTGGTTGGTTTGGGTTAGGTTAGGTTAGGTTAGGTTAGGTTAGGTTAGGTTAGTGGGGCACCTGCGCAGAAGTTGTTGCGCAGTGCAGTGGTATGATGTGCGCATATATGAGCACCTTGAGCTCGTTATGTTAAATTGTAAATTATTAAACTCTCAAGAATTCGATTCCGTCGCTTTAAAAAGTATATTATATTTTGGGCTTCACTTTACATACCTAATTTAATTTTTTCACAAGGATATTTTTTTTTGGATACATACTTTCAGTTATTGCAAGTACACAAATCACTTATCACTTAAATATGATGTTGTTGAATATTTCATTGTGGAAGTATAAATGTTGCCACACGTAGAATTTATTAAAATATTTATTTAATTTTATATTACACTACATGTAATTACTACAGTGACCCCAGCCATCGTTATAAAGAATAAATGTTCTCAAATTACATAGGTCCAGCTTCTGCAGATACGCGATATCTGTATATGATATACGTGTTACTAACTCGTAAGAACGTCTTTACTGAGCACACATGGCATGCAAATGTCCTTTCGCTGAAGTCGTATGTCTCAATGTGGCGAACCGCACTTATTCTTGCATGTTATGTTGGATTGGTGTATCACATGTTTCTATTCTCACACGTCACCGTGAAGACATCCTTGCACTGAGATTCACTGTAAGTAGCACCCGTTAATACGTTTTTGAAGGGTGGTAATTAATCTTGTTAATGCTCCCGAAGAACTCTATTTCTAAAGCAAAAAATTACGTTGACACTGAACGACCGAAATCAAATAATTCCAACCGTAGTTTAATGGCGACTCTTCAATCGGGACCAGCCGACTGTTCCAATACAGAATCAGTAGTGACTGACTTCTGATTGGTCCTCGATGCCATTCGAAAGTATTGATTTCCTTCCATTGAGGTCATCACAGATGGCACGTCTTATCTTTGGTTCCGTAATTTTCCGATAGACTGCGTCTTTGTGTTTGTACGTCGTGTCCTCGAGTAAATGTGAGGCAATACTCTCGATATATTTTGTTGAGATTGGACATAGGACACCAATATATCACCACAAGTTTGACGTGCGCCACAATTTCTGCGCCCACCAAGCATTGCAATTAATGTACCAGAGATTTATATTCAGTTTTTTTGTGAGGCGATTTTTATTAATAAATGACGTACTATCATTCACGTATGTTTATTCCAATTTTTCGTTACATGATGCTTATTTATAGTGAGTTAGATTGGGTCATCGTTACGCATGAATCTGCTACGTATTTGCGTCAACATCTACACTGCATCAGTTTTGCAAGAAATAATTCTCGTGGAAACATTATGTAATTTTTGACGTGTTGTGATGTATTACATGCATATAAGCACTATTTGCATCATATGGGGATTGTGTGAGCGCGTAATATCGTTATTGATAAGTGGTCGTGGCCGACTTTGCGCATCCTCCACCTCACGACTTTGATGCTTTCTTGCGAATTTCTAAAGAGCGATAAGACATAATAGAGTATGAATATCATTAACTTACCTGTGGCATGACGTCCACACAAAATTTCAATAATATCTGAGCATCCACTCGCTTTTTCCAAAATTCGTGCGCAGGAAACGATTTTGCACTGATCGAGATTACCCTGTTTTGGTTGGTTTGGGTTAGGTTAGGTTAGGTTAGGTTAGGTTAGTGGGGCACCTGCGCAGAAGTTGTTGCGCAGTGCAGTCGTATGACGTGCGCATGTATGGGCACCTTGAGCTCGTTATGTTTAATTGTAAATTATTAAACACTCAAGAATTTGATTCCGTCGCTTTAAAAAGTATATTATATTCTGGGCTTCACTTTCGTACCTAATTTAATTTTTCACAAAGATATTTTTTTTGGACACATACTTTCAGTAATTGCAAGTACACAAATCACTTATCACTTAAATATGATGTTGTTGAATATTTCATTGTGGAAGTATATATGTTGTCACGCGTAGAATTTATTAAAATATTTATTAATTTTATATTACACTACATGTAATTACTACAGTGACCCCAGTCATCCTTATAAAGAATAAAAGTTCTCTAATTACATAGGTCCAGCTTCTGCAGATACGCGATATCTGTATATGATATACGTGTCACTAACTCGTAAGAACGTCTTTACCGAGCACACATGGCATGCAAATGTCCTTTCACTGAAGTCGTATGTCTCAATGTGGAGAACCGCACTTATTCTTGCATGTTATGTTAGATTGATGTATCACTTGTTTCTATTCTCACACGTCACCGTGAAGACATTCTTACACTGAGATTCACTGTAGGTAGCACCCGTTAATACGTCATTGAAGGGTGGTAATTAATCTTGTTAATTTTCCGGAAGAACTCTATTTCTAAAGCACAAAATTACGTTGACACTGAACGACCGAAATCAAATAATTCCAACCGTAGTTTAATGGCGACTCTCCAATCGGGACCAGCCGACTGTTCTAATACAGAATCAGTAGTGACTGACTTCTGATTGGTCCTCGATGCCATTCGAAAGTATTGATTTCCTTCCATTGAGGTCATCACAGATGGCACGTCTTATCTTTGGTTCCGTAATTTTCCGATAGACTGCGTCTTTGTGTTTGTACGTCGTGTCCTCGAGTAAATGTGAGGCAATACTTTCGATATATTTTGTTGACATTGGACATAGGACACCAATATGTTACCACAAATTTGACGTGCGCCACGAATTCTGCGCCCACCAAGCATTGCAATTACTGTACCAGAGATTTATATTCATTTTTTTGTGAGGCGATTTATATTAATGAATGACGTACTATCTTTCACGTATGTTTATTCCGATTTTTCGTTAGATGATACTTATTTATAGTGAGTTAGATTGGATCATCGTTACGCATGAATCTGCTACGTATTTGCGTCTACATCTACACTGCATCAGTTTTGCAAGAAATAATTCTCGTGGAAATATTATCTAATTTTAGACGTGTTATGATGAATTATACGCATATAAGCACTATTTGTATCATATGGGGATTGTGTGAGCGCGTAATATCGTTATTGATAAGTGGTCGTGGCCGACTTTGCGCAACCTTCACCTCACGACTTTGATGCTTTCTTGCGAATTTCTAAAGAGCGATAAGTCATAATAGAGTATGAATATCATTAACTTACCTGTGGCATGACGTCCATACAAAATTTCAATAATATCTGAGCATCCATTCGCTTTTTCCAAAATTCGTGCGCAGTAAACCATTTTGCACTGATCGAGATTACCCTGTTTTGGTTGGTTTGGTTTAGGTTAGGTTAGGTTAGGTTAGTGGGGCACCTGCGCAGAAGTTGTTGCGCAGTGAAGTCGTATGACGTGCGCATGTATGGGCACCTTGAGCTCGTTATGGTTAATTGTAAATTATTAAACTCTCAAGAATTCGATTCCGTCGCTTTAAAAAGTATATTATATTCTGGGCTTCACTTTCATACCTAATTTAATTATTTTACAAGGATATTTTATTGGACACATACTTTCATTAATTGCATGTACACAAATCACTTATCACTTAAATATGATGTTGAATATTTCATTGTGGAAGTATATATGTTGTCACACGTAGAATTTATTAAAATATTTATTTAATGTTATATTACACTACATGTAATTACTACAGTGACCCCAGCCATCGTTATAAAGAATAAATGTTCTCAAATTACATAGGTCCAGCTTCTGCAGATACGCGATATCTGTATATGATATACGTGTCACTAACTCGTAAAAACGTCTTTACTGAGCACACATTTCATGCAAATGTCCTTTCACTGGTGTCGTATGTCTCAATGTTGCGAACCGCACTTATTCTTGCATGTTATGTTAGATTGGTGTATCACTTGTTTCTATTCTCACACGTCACCGTGAAGACATCCTTACACTGAGATTCACTGTAGGTAGCACCCGTTAATACTTGATTGAAGGGTGGTAATTAATCTTGTTAATGCCCCCGAAGAACTCTATTTCTAAAGCACAAAATTACGTTGACACTGAACGACCGAAATCAAATAATTCCAACCGTAGTTTAATGGCGACTCTTCAATCGGGACCAGCCGACTGTTCCAATACAGAATCAGTAGTGACTGACTTCTTATTGGTCCTCGATGCCATTCGAAAGTATTGATTTCCCTCCATTGAGGTCATCACAGATGGCACGTCTTATCTTTGGTTCCGTAATTTAACGATAGACTGCGTCTTTGTGTTTGTACGTCGTGTCCTCGAGTAAATGTGAGGCAATACTTTCGATATATTTTGTTGACATTGGACATAGGACACCAATATGTCACCACAAGTTTGACGTGCGCCACAAATTCTGCGCCCACTAAGCATTGCAATTAATGTACCAGAGATTTATATTCAGTTTTTTTGTGAGGCGATTTTTATTAATAAATGACGTACTATCATTCACGTATGTTTATTCCGATTTTTCGTTACGTGATACTTATTTATAATGAGTTAGATTGGGTCATCGTTACGCATGAATCTGCTACGTATTTGCGTCAACATCTACACTGCATCAGTTTTGCAAGAAATAATTCTCGTGGAAATATCATGTAATTTTAGACGTGTTATGATATATTACACGCATATAAGCACTATTTGTATCATATGGGGATTGTGTGAGCGCGTAATATCGTTATTGATAAGTGGTCGTGGCCGACTTTGCGCATCCTCCACCTCACGACTTTCATGCTTTCTTGCGAATTTCTAAAGAGCGATAAGACATAATAGAGTATGAATATCATTAACTTACCTGTGGCATGACGTCCATACAAAATTTCAATAATATCTGAGCATCCATTCGCTATTTCCAAAATTCGTGCGCAGGAAACAATTTTGCACTGATCGAGATTACCCTGTTTTGGTTGGTTTGGGTTAGGTTAGGTTAGGTTAGGTTAGGTTAGTGGGCACCTGCGCAGAAGTTGTTGCGCAGAGCAGTCGTATGACGTGCGCATGTATGGGCACCTTGAGCTCGTTATGGTTAATGGTAAATTATTAAAGTCTCAAGAATTCGATTCCGTGACTTTAAAAAGTATATTATATTCTGGGCTTCACTTTCATACCTAATTTAATTCTTTTACACAGATATTTTATTGGACACATACTTTCATTAATTGCAAGTACACAAATCACTTATCACTGAAATATGATGTTGAATATTTCATTGTGGAAGTATATATGTTGTCACACGTAGAATTTATTAAAATATTTATTTAATTTTATTTTACACTACATTTAATTACGACAGTGACCCCAGCCATCGTTATAAAGAATAAATGTTCTCAAATTACATAGGTCCATCTTCTGCAGATACGCGATATCTATATATGGTATACGTGTAACTAACTCGTAAAAACGTCTTTACTGAGCACACATTTCATGCAAATGTCCTTTCACTGGTGTCGTATGTCTCAATGTTGGGAACCGCACTTATTCTTGCATGTTATGTTAGATTGGTGTATTACTTGTTTCTATTCTCACACGTCACCGTGAAGACATCCTTACTCTGAGATTCACTGTAGGTACCATCCGTTAATACGTGATTGAGGGGTGGTAATTAACCTTGTTAATGGTCCCGAAGAACTCTATTTCTAAAGCACAAAATTACGTTGAAGCTGAACGACCGAAATCAAATAATTCCAACCGTAGTTTAATGGCGACTCTTCAATCGGGACCAGGCGACTGTTCCAATACAGAATCAGTAGTGACTGACTTCTGATTGGTCCTCGATGCCATTCGAAAGTATTGATTTCCTTCCATTGAGGTCATCACAGATGGCACGTCTTATCTTTGGTTCCGTAATTTTCCGATATACTGCGTCTTTGTGTTTGTACGTCGTGTCCTCGAGTAAATGTGAGGCAATACTTTTGATATATTTTGTTGACATTGGACATAGGACACCAATATGTTACCACAAGTTTGACGTGCGCCACGAATTCTGCGCCCACCAAGCATTGCAATTAATGTACCACAGATTTATATTCTGTTTTTTTTGAGGCGATTTATATTAATAAATGACGTACTATCATTAACGTATGTTTATTCCGATTCTTTCGTTACATGATACTTATTTATAGTGAGTTAGATTGGATCATCGTTACGCATGAATCTGCTACGTATTTGCGTCAACATCTACACTGCATCAGTTTTGCAAGAAATAATTCTCGTGGAAATATTATGTAATTTTAGACGTGTTATGATGTATTACACGCACATAAGCACTATTTGTATCATATGGGGATTGTGTGAGCGCGTAATATCATTATTGGTAAGTGGTCGTGGCCGACTTTGCGCATCCTCCACCTTACGACTTTGATGCTTTCTTGCTAATTTCTAAAGAGCGATAAGACATAATAAGGTATGAATATCATTAACTTACCTGTGGCATGACGTGCATACAAAATTTCAATAATATCTGAGCATCCATTCGCTTTTTCCAAAATTCGTGCGCAGGAAACCATTTTGCACTGATCGAGATTACCCTGTTTTGGTTGGTTTGTGTTAAGTTAGGTTAGGTTAGGCTAGGTTAGTGGGGCACCTGCGCAGACGTTGTTGCGCAGTGCAGTCGTATGACGTGCGCATGTGAGGGTACGTTGAGCACGTTATGGTTAATTGTAAATTATTAAACACTCAAGAATTCGACTCCGTCGCTTTAAAAAGTATATTATATTCTGGGCTTCACTTTCATACCTAATTTAATTTTTTCACAAGGATATTTTTTTTTGTACACATACTTTCAGTAATTGCAAGTACACCAATTACTTATCACTTAAATATGATGTTATTGAATATTTAATTGTGGAAGTACATATGTTGTCACACGTATAATTTATTAAAATATTTATTTAATTTTATATTACACTACATGTAATTACTACAGTGACCCCACCCATCGTTATAAAGAATAAATGTTCTCAAATTACATAGGTCCAGCTTCTGCAGATACGCGATATCTGTATATGATATACGTGTTACTAACTCGTAAGAACGTCTTTACTGAGCACACATGGCATGCAAATGTCCTTTCACTGAAGTCATATGTCTCAATGTGGCGAACCGCACATATTCTTGCATGTTATGTTAGATTGGTCTTTCACTTGTTTCTATTCTCACACGTCACCGAGAAGACATCCTTACACTGAGATTCACTGTAGGTAGCATCCGTTAATACGTGATTGACGGTGGTAATTAATCTTGTTAATGGTCCCGAAGAACTCTATTTCTAGAGCACAAAATTACGTTGATACTGACCGACCGAAATCTAGTAATTCTAAACCGTAGTTCAATGGGGACTATTCAATCGGGACCATCCGACTCTTCGAAGACAGAAAGAGTACTGACTGACTTCTGATTGGTCCTCGATGCCATTCGAAAGTATTGATTTCTTTCCGTTGAGGTCATCACAGATGGCAAAGATAGTTATTAATGAAATCCTTATCCAAGGTCATCAGTAAGTAATTCATCATTTCATCACCATCTTCCTACAATCTAACATCTAACATCAAGAAACTACGCATGCCCTCAGTAAATCACAGAAAGCTTAATCACAAAGATGACCAAGGTATCACCAACACCAATACAAGTATTGGTTTTCCTACGTTAGTGCACAGCGAAGAAATTTTGGTTCTTACGTGACGATCTATTGAAGGACTACGCTATCTTGCCATGTGATTTATAGTCACATTCTTTGTACATGCTGCAGACGCGACAGTCTACCCTAAACCCAAGGTTAAAATCCCGAGAAATGAGGCGTAGTAGTAGTAGTAGTAATTCTTATTATCGACTGAGCAGAGCTACCGAAGCTGAAATAGTTCCGCTCAACCAGAAGATGGTAGCACAGTCAAGAAAGGTTTCCTTTTGCAGAACTTCTGTGGATCAGGTTTGTCATAGAGGTTATCAGTTACAGGTGATTTATGGTCTGTGATTTGTCGTGTGTAGCCCATCTTCTGTCTTGCTGTGGTAGGCGGTTGCATTTAATACATTAAAATAGTACGAATACTGAATAGGACTGTTGTTTCGTTTTGTTTGTTTTATACAATGGACGGAGAATTTAATAACGATTCAGAAAATATAATTCCTTCACCTGATTTGCTCTTTGTAGCAGAATTTATTTCCTACTCAGCTTGTTTTGATTGTTCTTTGCCCTCTGAATTGATAGCAGCTATGAACTGTTAGTAATCAAGAGGTGGAAATATTAGTCTGTAGCCAAACACTACTTGACAGAAGATATTGTAAGTGCGTCATATTGTGATTTATTTAAATAGTATTAAAAATTAAAAGTTTATAACATAACACCTGATGACGGCTCTATGATAGCCGAAACATGTCGTAAATGTTCCATATGTAAATCGAGTACTCGATACGGAACGAAAAAATGATATTTTAATCTTTTAATTATCTTATATTGTGATTGACGGCCAATTTTAATATAATTTTTAATACTACTTGACATGCTGATGTGTACAGGATATGAACACCTACTTGTGTAGTGGGTTATTCATAAACATATAAAATATAAAAAGTAAGCTATTTTAGTACTAAACACTATACTATGAATGTATGTAAAGGACTTAAAAATAAAGCTCCACTCATCCTTAGTCTCAGCATTAGCCGCTTTCACTGTCTTTGTGAAAAACTTGATGTCAGGGCATGAATCCACAAAGAACAGTGATTGAAGTACACATTGGTCTGAATGATATATTCTGCTAGACCATATTTTTCCATTGATTAACCTTTGTTGACTGTGTGTCACAATTTATGTGAAGTCCAGCTGATTGTGCACTTCAGTGCAGTAGCGTACTACTAAACTATTGACGCTAGAGTCCAGCTGGCAGCCTTGTACTGTGGACATTTAAATCCCCTATTCCCGGTTGATAAAGGTTAATATTTCATTTGAACATAATAAATTTGTCATGTAGTCTTCCTGTAAATATAAGTTTCCTGTTCCTTATTTGGTTGGCATCTTTCAGCATTTGAAAGAATGTAGTAGCATTGATATGTGTAGAGGTGTGAGGATATTTTACCCACGGTTGTGCATTCATTAAATTTCTTATCCAAGGGCATTCCACAGACTTTTGTCCACAAGTCATTTAAAAGGAAGGTGGTAGAGGAGCTCATTTCACTAAACATATTTTTGCATGTATGTTGTTGGACATACCCTGTCTATTTCTATGTTATTCTTTGCATTCCTGATGTTGCAAATGTTGTCTAAATACATACTGATGATTTTTTATTTCTGTTGTTGAGATTTCATGGTAGCAAGTATAAGAAATTGACTGGTATTTCAGAGGTGGTTGATGCCTCTATGAGATTGTTCCATAAAACAGCAATTTTTTCCTATTTTTTGAACAGTCACCATAGATTCTTCTGAGTAGTTAGTATGTTAGTATATTATAGGTATTTGAATCTTATTTTGTTTGAATTTATAGCAATAAACATAAAACTGTGGAGCCATATTCATAAATAATAACATTTTGAATCTTTTTATGACTTTGTAAGGGGCCTATTAAAGACTTAGAGGTAATGGATGAATTTCTGGTAGTTAAATTTGAAGTAGTAAGAATGGAAAAGACTCGCTTGGAATGAAACTAGGAGTTAATAAGAAAATGTAGGTGTAATACCACACCATGAATAATATATACTCAGACCCATATTTCTTCTTCATTGGTGTAAGGTATTCCATCATTTAAGATTGTATTTCATATGTCCCAGCTAAATAATTTCATTAATAAATTTACTCTTATGGGTGTTCAAAACTACAATTGCCCTGATGGCCTTGGATAAGGATTTCATTAATAACTATCTTTGTAACTGGACATTGCCCTCGAAAATAAATTAATAACTTTGTTACTAACTTCATGCTATGGGGTCTTATGAGCATTGTCTGTTACTTCTCTTTTTTTTATGAACTGTGTGTTCATAAACATACTCGTAGCATGTGACATTTATAACAAGGAAGTAGTATGTATTTGTGAAAATGTTTCCTGTGATGGAAAAGACAAAAAGTTCTAACTCAGTGTGTCAATTTCTCTTAAAATGTTTTAGTCTGTATGACGAGACTAGCAACAATTGTGAATTAATAATTATATAGTTTACTGATCCATTTCTGTTCATCTTTTTGATTAGTACATGTTCTAACCACAGGTATTGTCAGATAAAGCCTCTAAGTTTCACATGTGTGCAGTGTTTGTAATTATGTGCATACAAAAATATTTTCATAGAGAATTTGTAGGTTAGTTTTTTAATTTTGTACTAACTGGGTATCTAGGGTTTGAATTACATTTGGGACTTAGCTTTCTATCCTCACATTTACTTCCATAATGCCTCTGAGGGCCATCTAGACTTCTAACCAATGAATTATGATGCTTTTTCTATATGGCAATATGACCAGTGCATGAAGTCGATCACTCGTCTCTTTTAAGTTATATGATTAAGATTGCATGAAGCTTTGTACTCCCATATGCTTTGTGTTATGATATTTAGGCATAGGAATAAGTTCACCTGTACTTTGCCATGAATCAGATGCTTCTGCATTTCATCCAGGAGGTCCCAGTTTTAAATCTTGGCCCAGAGGTCTGACTGAATAGGTTATGGTTTTCCTCAGTCTTGCTGATCAAGTAGTGCCTTAAATTCGTCTCCCACATCCTCTTCATCTCTTTATTCTTAATCATCCTCTCACTGTTTGCTATGTAATTTGAGCTGTTCACAGCATCGTTAAATAAACTACAAATTTAATGATGCTGAGACTGTAAAGATTGCAGTTTTTAAAGTAGTCTAAATACAAATAACTTATACTTTATTGTATGTTATTTGCAGGGTATTTTTTGAGCGCAAGTTAGAATTCACACCTGACAATGCAAACACAGTGAACAGTATTGTATATATACGTAATATCAGCTGTGGCATCACCTCTCCTTGGTCTTCTGGTGGATAAAGTTGGCAAGAATATACTCTTGAGTATGATTTTCAGTTCTGGTGTCCATTGGCTGCCATGCACTTCTTGCCTTCACTTTCATCAATCCATATATTGCAATGGTAAGAATAATATCTTTATTATTGTTATTGACTTAGCAATAAAACTGGAATTTTGCAGTATTTTTAAATCTAGGAGTAGAGTTCATTACAGAGATTTCAATTCAGAAATTTCATATTGACATGGTTTATATTTATTTCACATTAAGGATTATTTGAACATGATAGGTACAATATCCATGTAGATGGAACATTTACTTCTACGTTCCAGTGGATAGGAAAACTTTATATGTTCCGATTGATGTATACGTGGGTATCCTCATATGCGACCCAATGTTCATGTGTTGCCACAAGTCGTAGCTCAAAGGCCATTGATCCCAGGTCAAAGGTTGGCTGCTTTTTCAATGTCCCTTCAGGGTTAGTTGTGCAGGAGGGATTATTGATTTGGAATAATCAAATTTAGACTGTTGTGTTATCTAGTGTACCTATTGCAACAAAGTAACGATTAACAAATAAGTGGCATTTTCATCATCTGGAATCCAGATGAATATATAGTCTTCTTAAAGCGTGCTAAGTATAAGTAAAGCTGTCCCACCATACGCCATGTAGGCGCTTGGGGGAAGCGGAGGTATAGCTCCTCCCTTTCTTGACCTCAGCACTAGATGGGGGTGAGTGGTCAGCATCACGCCCTGGCCATGCTTTACCTACAGGAAAGGACCCTGGTACCCATTGGATAGGAGGCTAGGTGGGCCCCAGAACTGGACTGGGCATGCTAGAGGAAAAATCATCTGTCCCAGTCGGCGATTGACCCCTCGTCGATGCTATACAATTTATTACCATACGTTTTGTTTTGTTTGTAGTGTATCTTGGGTGTGGCATATTCAATGCTTGCTAGAGCTCCGTGGCCAATGGTTGCTCTCGTAATTCCTGAATATCAACTGGGGACAGCATATGGCACGTAAATAGTATGCAGAAGTTGTGGTTTATAGATAATTTCTGGTACTAAAAGACATCTAATTCATTTAATAATTCCAACTTCAGTTTTAATGTCCCCCCCCCCCCTTCACCCCCTCCTTCATAGAATGAAACTTTATTCATTATGTTTCCTTCCCTGTCACTCTGTACTCTTCTACGTGCCTGTGTGTCACCCTGTTTTTAACCTTATTTTCCCGCCAGAGTGCACCCTGGTCCTCTCCAGTTTTCCTCTGTTGTCGGGGGGCTCGTGAGGGGATTCTCTGCTCGGTGATCAGACATGCAGTGTCTGCTCCATTTTCGGACCAAAATTGCTTTGGGGGGGGGGGCGGTTTTTAAAACAGCAGAGAACCGACATGGGTTCCTGGGATGCTTTGTGATTTAGAGGTTTATTGGTGTGCTGTTTGTGTGTGCATGTGTGTGTTAATAATTAATAATAAAAAAAGGTTGTGGGCCAGTGTGTTTCAGGATAAAGTGTGTTTGAATTAATTGGCTTCAAGATGCAGAAATTCAAATGGTGTGTGAAGGGTTAATATCTTAACACTTTTTGGAACTGAAATTAAAACTAAAGGCTTCATGTATATTAATGTTTTCTGGCATATGATAGACTCTAATTATAGTTTATCCGCACAAAATGAATTTAATTTGTTCATGAAAGCCTTCATTATGTGAAATTGGGGAAATACTGGACGAAGGCCTAATTTGTTCTAAGACTACATAGTAAGTTAACCTTAAAAAATGTGGTAATTTTTGACAATTAAACATTATAAGAACATGGTAAATTGTTACAATTAACAAACATAGTAAAGAATCGGTAAGTAAAGCAGACAAATATTACAGTAGAACAATGCTTACCTTAGCTTAACACAGTAAGTAATGGAAATTGAGCACGAAACAATCATAAATGGATGTTTTTGATTGGCTGAATCTTGCTGAGTTCACTTAGAAGTGTTTTGTTTGGCTGATATTGACAACCACTTGACTTTGTAAGCAGTATCAATTTTAGACGCTTGTTATAATAAATGTCGGTAAGCATGTTTAGGCAATAACACTTGCTGTCTGTGAACACCACTTCAATAAGAAAATGTCTTAAGCGAGTGTGACTATAATTGATTCCACACATTTATTATATATTAATAAAGCAGTTTAATCCCCTTTTCATAGTTCCATTTTAACTCATCTTCCAGGTGAAGCCTTATGATACTGAACTAGCAGTGCAAGATTTGTTTTGGTGCCACTTACAATTTCTTATTCATGTGTGAAAATGTTTATCAGAATGATGTTAGTATTGTTTGCATCATTTAACTTGGCATCTGGCTGAAGGGTGGGAAGGAGGCTAGCATGACATGCTATGTGCTTGCTGTGCTTCGTGCGGGCATCAGAGTGACACTTATGTGTCGTACGCGTAGTGTTTGAGGTTTGCACATGCAACATTTGAGGAAACATCACCATGTAGAATGTTGACTGGCTAATACCTGCATTAGTCCTGCGCCGTAGCCGCGCGGTCTGAGGCATCATGCTTCGGACCGGCGATATGGTTGGATGATCGTTCACCTCTGCTTAAGCATTTGAACTAATAATAAACAAGCAAATTGAGTGGTTGGCATTTGAAAACACAATTTTCCATAGTCATCTCGTAATTATATTGGTACGCCCCAAATATAGTCGATTTGTTCATAATCTGTTGTCATATCATGTTTTATTTCCCAATCTGTGCTGAGTAACCTCAAGCCATTATATGTAATATTTTCATTTGAAATGTTGACACTCTAAGTGCTACGCTACAAAACAGCTCATTAGACCATCAAGTGTATGTAGTAATGTTATAATTATCACATCATATTGCCAATTTTTAGTGGGAAAATGATTTGCCTCTTGGAAAGTAACAGCAGCAGAGATATGAGGATATATTAAAATGGAGCTTTAGGAAGTAGGTTTTTGTAATGTGTACAGATGTAACTGTATGAATCACATTCAGTGGTGATATTTTATGTTAGCGGTATTGGGTTTTAACAGGACAGAGGGAGAAAGGATTGAATGAGTTGGTTTTTTTGGGATATAATACCATATCTTCTGTATGTATGAGTAAAAAAGTTGTAATAGGACCTTGAAATTGTGTATTTAGATTTTATGGTGTAATTTTCTAGGTGTGTCTCAAATTTTCATTAATATTCATTATAGCAGTTTCATATAAGTATTTGAACTTCTTAGGAATTTGTTGTGGGATGCCACTGCCTGTGTTTGTAAGTATGAATGCTTTGCTGATTACCTTTAATATTTAAATATTTTATTCAAGGAAGTAAAACCACCCATCATTCTTAGTTGAGAGTCACAGTAATCAGATACCTGTGATTGCTAGCATTTCCTCATTCAGAAAGTTTACAAATGGATGGACTATTTGGTGTGACTTTTCTTATAGTCACTTTAATGGTTGGGAGCTGGAAGGACTGCTGTGACATTTAAGCAGATATTATACTCCTTAAATCTGATGTTGATAACTACTATTGCATTGTCAATGTATTGAATTAGCATTGTATGAAGTTCAAAGCAATATAGTGTTGTCCTTTTGAGATATTTTAATCGTGATTTGGTCAGCAGTAATTCTTATGTGTAGTTGTCATTGTCATCTACACTAACTAACTAACTAACTAACTAGATGGCTTACTGAACCTGAAGGTTCATCAC
The DNA here is from genome assembly GCF_977971745.1 of Zootermopsis nevadensis. NCBI lineage: Eukaryota > Metazoa > Arthropoda > Insecta > Blattodea > Termopsidae > Zootermopsis > Zootermopsis nevadensis. Next base: position 2,248,719 of record NW_028259153.1, on the reverse strand, counting down.
CGAATTAACCAAAGCCCTCTACCGGACCCTGACCTGGGCCAACAAAATCCAGTCTCCTTCAACTCCTATCTCCCATAGATCCCGCCTGAGATTATCCTCCCATCTACGTTTGTCATCTACACAGGCTCTCTAATTTGATTTGTTGCATCGCATAAATTTTAATCTTCAGAACATTGGACAGAACACTTTGTGTGTTTTAGTGCCCATGATCACAGATTCGTTTATCTTTTATATTAAACCAAAAGTAGTCCAGTTTTGCCATAGCGGTTCTAGCATTTTGACAGTGGTCTCCGAATCTACATATTTTAAGGAAGTTTTCTCTATTCCAGGGAATTGCTTACAGAAATTGTGAGTCGTTAATCTGTCGTTTGTATGCTTTAGACCTCCTCCTCCTCACAATCTCGGTCAGCTTGCTTTGGGCTACAAGTGGTATATCATTTGAATTTTAGGCAGTTAAATCATCATCAGCATGATAAGTCTTCCAATTTTCAGATTTGACATTCTTATGGTGGTGAAGATGTTGGTCTTCTGTGATGTAATGCTGTCTGTTAACATGTAGGTAGATACCAGCATTATGGAGGAACATCCAGCTTCTTTTTTCAGCAATTTCAGTCCTGAAATTGTTTATATCTTGCCATGTTATTTGTTGCTGCTAAGGAATATTAATTTATAGTTTAGATGCGTCATGTTTGTGTTTTCAATTGATATATATATTTATTCTTCAAGTCTATACACAAACCATTTTAATATTGATGTTTAAAATTAAAATTGATATAAATAATTCGCGCTATTCATCGTTTTTCTCGATGTTACAATTTTCGCTATATATTACAACATGTTTCGATGTCTCAGCATCATCTTCAGGTTTATTTTTTAAAACTATTCAATATTTTTTATTTTTCAATGCACGCTTTTCGGTAATTGTAGATTGTAGGTTGTAGTTGTGGATGTTCCTTTTATCTTCTGATTCTTTGCATATTATGTGGCGTGTTTATATTATTTTGTTCATTATTTCTGTGAAATTATCAACAATATAATTAATATTATTCATACGTAAATATAAAAGTTGCATACAGAACAAAAAATACAATAAAAAACATTTTAAAACAAAAACAACATTAGACACAAAAAACCAATACGAACAACCCGGTGTATATAGATTGAAATGCATAGACTGTCCTTTAACCTACATAGGCCAAACAGGACGTAACTTTAAACGAAGACACAAAGAACATGTAACAGCTATAAAACATAATAAGGATCACTCAGCTTACGCAAAACATATATTAAACACGGGGCACACATATGGGGGAATCGAACAAACATTGGACATTATAAAGATTGTACAAAATAGACGACATAGAGAAACCATAGAAAAATACCATATACAACGTACACATAAACAAAATATTGCGCTAAACGACAACAACCCATATTTAAATAACTCTATATTTAACACAATTCAGGTTATTGACCCAACTCCATAACACCATGCTACCTATATATACGACCCATTCAGTACACCAAACTAGTCTGTGAACTGACATTCACCCGATCAGACCTGTCCAGCCGAGGACACACGACACATCCAACTCCTGGTATGTTATTATGTTTCTATATTGCTTAATGAAAATTTTTATAACGATGTCCAAACTCATTTACGTATGAATAATATTAATTATATTGTTGATAATTTCACAGAAATAATGAACAAAATAATATAAACACGCCACATATTATGCAGAGAATCAGAAGATAAAAGGAACATCCACAACTACAACCTACAATCTACAATTACCGAAAAGCGTGCATTGAAAAATATTGAATAGTTTTAAAAAATAAACCTGAAGATGATGCTGAGACATCGAAACATGTTGTAATATATAGCGCAAATTGTAACATCGAGAAAAACGATGAATAGCGCGAATTATTTATATCAATTTTAATTTTAAACATCAATATTAAAATGGTTTGTGTATAGACTTGAAGAATAAATATATATATATATCAATATTAATTTAGTTGTAGGGTTCGAGGTTTTCACAGCGGTGAGTATGAAGATTTCTGTCTTCTGGGTTATTGCGCTGTGTAGTCTGGTCGATGTTAACCAATGTTTCGGAGGTCATACTGCCTCCGTCATCAGAGTATGAAGATTTCTGTCTTCTGGGTTGTTGCGCTGTGTAGTCTGGTCGATGTTAACCAATGTTTCGGAGGTCATACTGCCTCCGTCATCAGAGTATGAAGATTTCTGTCTTCTGGGTTGTTGCGCTGTGTAGTCTGGTCGATGTTAACCAATGTTTCGGAGGTCATACTGCCTCCGTCATCAGAGTATGAAGATTTCTGTCTTCTGGGTTGTTGCGCTGTGTAGTCTGGTCGATGTTAACCAATGTTTCGGAGGTCATACTGCCTCCGTCATCAGAGTATGAAGATTTCTGTCTTCTGGGTTGTTGCGCTGTGTAGTCTGGTCGATGTTAACCAAGGTTTCGGAGGTCATACTGCCTCCGTCATCAGAGTATGAAGATTTCTGTCTTCTGGGTTGTTGCGCTGTGTAGTCTGGTCGATGTTAACCAATGTTTCGGAGGTCATACTGCCTCCGTCATCAGAGTATGAAGATCTCTGTCTTCTGGGTTGTTGCGCTGTGTAGTCTGGTCGATGTTAACCAATGTTTCGGAGGTCATACTGCCTCCGTCATCAGGGCGATGAGTATGAAGATTGCTGTCTTCTGGGTTGTTGCGCTGTGTAGTCTGGTCGATGTTAAACAACGTTTCAGAGGTCATACTGCCTCCGTCATCAGGGCGATGAGTATGAAGATTGCTGTCTTCTGGGTTCTTGCGCTGTGTAGTCTGCTCGATGTTTATCAACGTTTCAGAGGTCATACTGCCTCCGTCACCAGAGTATGAAGATTTCCGTCTTCTGGGTTGTTGCGCTGTGTAGTCTGGTCGATGTTAACCAACGTTTCTGAGGTCATACTGCCTCCGTCATCAGGGTGATGAATTGGAGGCAGTATGACCTCTGAAACGTTGGTTGACATCGACCAGACTACACAGCGCAACAACCCAGAAGACAGAAATCTTCATACTCATCGCCCTGATGATGGAGGCAGTATGACCTCTGAAACGTTGGTAAACATCGACCAGACTACACAGCGCAACAACCCAGAAGTGAGAAATCTTCATTAATTTAGTTCTTCCTTCAATGGCTAATAACCAAAAATACAGCTGAAACATCATAAATTGCAATAGAGTTTGCGAAGTATGTCTGATTAATAAATACACTGCAGGTTTTTAATACTGGATCATGGAGCTTATAATTGTGGCTTCACAATGATGAAACAGGTAAGTCAAATGTTGTTGGGTCTGTAATCATTTTATCATTCACCAAAATGTCATTCAGTATATTATCTGATTCACTCTGCTAGTGGAACCTTTCTTCAGAATGTCCTTTTCTCTCAATGACACTTGTGGAATGCTACCAGAGGATAATCAAAACCACTCATTGGACTGTATATGTTATGTAACCAAATGGAAGTTTTGAGATCATTTTAAAGAATTTGATTTGAAATATTTGAATTAATTTCATATAGGTAAATATTATGCAAACGGATGAAATATTGTACGAATTGAAAATTAGTAATACAAAATTGGTTCAGTGTGTGCTGGCTGCCTTTTTCAGTGTATATATTTTCTTTATATTTGTATTGATCGTGGATTTTTGTAGTTATTAACAGGAATCTTGAATCCATGTTTCTTAGGCAGAAAAATAAATTAAAAATTTTATGTGGTATTGGATAAAAATGTAGTGAAGCATTATAATATGATTGGTGATTTTAGAGCTGCTGATGCTCTAGAACGTGAGAAACTACTTGCATCAGGATCCGTGTCGGACATCACACCTCAAGACTTGCTTCAGCTTCGCTCGTACTTCCATGATTCTGTCCGTTAACTGGATTTGTTGTCTCAAGAATAACAGCTAGCAGTCAATTTCTGAAAGGCTCGCTAGTAGTCGCAAAGGAACAGGCTGATGCAGCACAGGGTGAGTGTGCTTTATTGGTTGATTTCAGGTTCAAATGACTGTTTTATAGGTTGTTATGCCATGTAGACTGGAAGAAGCTTGTAGACACAAAATATGTTATTCCCAAAATTTTGTTATGTTGCATTATTTCCTTTAGGACCAAAAATTATTCCCTTACATATATACTGATTCATTCTTAACATATGTATTTACACAAAATAATTTTATGTGCAAATCCTTGGTTATGAAGCCACATAAATTTTGTATAATCATTTTAACCATATTTCACCATGTGGCACGACGACCATACACAATTTCAGCAATCTCCGACCATCAATGGTCTATTTCGAAAATTCGTGCGCACGTAGTCATGTTCAGCTGACACAGATTATCGCTGTAGAGTTGAGTTAGTTTAGGTTAGGTTAATGGGGCATCTGCACAGAAGGTGTCTAGGTTACATCATCGTATGAGTTCTATTATCGATTGCGGTAAATTAAAAACACGAATATTTCAATGTTCTCAAATTATAGAACAATCTTGTTGTTTGAGTTACTACCATAGCTTTACACTTCAAAGATTTTACATTGGTTACCTTATTGTTGACCTCGAAAGACTATTAGCTCACGTCACTTGTGTATGTTTTTACGCATTGGTAGTTGTTGAATTGCATTTGTAGTCTGCTTACGCTTAGGAATCATTAATACACATGTCAAAATTTTATTTTAAAATGTATCGAGATATTACAAAGATCCGGATTGTCAGAAATATATATGTATACATATGCACACACACGTTACATTTAGACACGTCCAACTTCAGTAAATCAGGTACATCTGGAATTTATTTGGCTGTCACCATAAGAAACTCTCGCCTCTTTTGTGCTCACGTGTAATGTCGAAAGTTAATTCCCGGAGTTTAATGACACATCTCGGCAATTCACACGTTCACGTACATCAGACCGTAAGTGTAATTTTGTACTTGGCTCCATCTTGCATACGACACTGGAAGGAGAACGTCCTCTCGTCTTCTCTGTACGAAGCACACAGTAGTTTAATATGCATCGCAGGATATAAATGTTGCTAATTATCCCGATGAACGCATTTGTTTGAGTACTAACGTCCGAAAGCTTGAACTTAAGAAGGTGAATATGTCTTAGCTAAATTCCAAGGGAAACATTGAATCACGGAGACTGCACCACTGCATCTCGACGAAAATCAATAACGACTGACTTTGACTTGCGGGGCTGACATCAATCTCACGTATTTGAAAGCCGATGTACAGGTCTGTCCAATCGAATGGAACCACGTCATTTTCTGTTTAGTTTTCTCTTCGTTAAAGTTCGTAAATTTGTGAGCTCTGCTGTCGGCCAATCGCTACGTAGAAGGGTTATTGATTTACCTGACTGCAGCAGCACGTCATCACCAGCCTAATTCGGAAAGTCTTTTTTCACATGCAGCCATCAATGCGTACGAAGAATTGCATAATTTTCGAAATGGTTTTTGATATTGCACATTTATTTGTTGTTTTTTCCTAATTTCCGTCACTTGAATGTGTTTGAATTAAATTTTAATCCCGTTATTTACGTATGGTGATTTCTGTGCGCGAATCCTTACGTATTAATTGACAACGCGCTTACATAACCTTAGTCACTATCAGTTTCTTCGCCATAAAAATAATTCTACACTTATTTTGTGCATTTTTTAGTCTTATGTCGTATCTATGCACGTATAGGCACCAGTTAGAAAACATAAAGAAACGTTTTTGTACATAATTCCTTGTTGATAAAGTCGGATGTTGGTGATCGTTGCCGATTTCGCGTTTCTTCCACCTCGGGACTTTGATACCTTCGTGTGAATTTATTCCAAGTGTTGTGACACTAAAGAGTATGAAATTTTATTACTTACCTGTGGCACGACGTCCATACAAAACTTCAGCAATTTCCGACCATCCATGGTTTTTTCGAAAATTCGTGCACAGATCGTAATGCTCAGCTGACGCAGATTACCGCTATAGGGTTGAGTTAGGTTAGGACAATGGGGCATCTGCGCAGAAGGTGATGCGCAGTGACGTGTGCAACTTGTCTAGGTTACGGCATCGTATGAGTTCTGTTATCGATAGCGGGAAATTAAAAACTCCAATATTTCAATGTTCTTAAATTATAGAACAATCTTGTGTTGATAAAGTCGGATGTTGGTGATCGTGGCCGATTTCGCGTTTCTTCCACCTCGGGATTTTGATACCTTAGTGTGAATTTATAAAAAGCGATATGAATATCATTAACTTACCTGTGGCATGACGTCCATACAAAATTTCAACAATTTCTGAGCATCCATTCGATTTTTCAAAAATTCGTGCGCATGAAGCCGCTTTGCACTGATCTTGATTACCCTGTCTTGGTTGGTTTGGGTTAGGTTAGGTTATGTTAGGTTAGGTTAGGTTAGTGAGGCACCTGCGCAGACGTTGTTGCGCAGTGCAGTCGTATGACTTGCGCATGTGTGGGCACCTTGAGCTCGATATGCTTAATTGTAAATTATTAAACACTCAAAAATTCGATTCCGCCACCTTAAGAAGTATATTATATTCTGGGCTTCACTTTCATACCAAATTAAATTTTTTACAAGGATATTTTATTGGACATATACTTTCAGTAATTGCAAGTACACCAATGACTTATCACTTAAATATGATGCTATTGAATGTTTCATTGTGGAAGTATATATGTTGTCACACGAAGAATAATTTATTAAATATTTATTTAATTTTATATTACACTACATGTAATTACCACAGTAACCCCAGTCATCGTTATAAAGAATAAATGTTCTCAAATTACATAGGTCCAGCTTCTGCACATACGCGATATCTGTATATGATTTACGTGTTACTAACTCGTACAAACGTCTTTACTGAGTACACATGGCATGCAAATGTCCTTTCACTGAAGTCGTATATCTCAATGTGGCGAACCGCACATATTCTTGCATGTTATGTTGAATTGGTGTTCACTTGTTTCTATTCTCACACGTCAGGGAGAAGACATCCTTACACTGAGATCCACTGCAAGTAGCACCCGTTAATACGTGATTGAACGATGGTAATTCATCTTGTTAATGGTCCCGAAGAAATCTATTTCTAGAGCACAATGTTACGTTGATACTGAGCGACCGAAATCAAATATATCCAACCGTGGTTTAATGGAGAGTATTCAACCGTGACCAGCCGACTGTTCCAAAGACAAAATCTGTACTGACTGACTTCTGATTGGTCCTCGATGCCATTCGAAAGTATTGATTTCTTTCCATTGAAGTCTTCACAGATGGCACGTCATATCGTTGGTTCCGTATTTCTCCGATAGACTGCGTCTTTCTGTTTGTACTTTGTGTCCTCGAGTTAATGTGCGGCAATGTTTTCGATATATTTTTTTGACATTTGACATAGGACACCGATATGTTACCACAAGTTTGACGTGCGCCACGAATTCCGCGCCCACCAAGCATTGCAATTAATGTACCAGAGATTTATATTCAATTTTTTTTGTGAGGCTATTTATATTAATAAATGACGTACTATCTGTCACGTATGTTTATTCCAATTTTTTCGTTACATGATACTTAATTATAGTGAGTTAGATTGGGTCATCGTTACGCATGAATCTGCTACGTGTTTGCGTCAACATCTACACTGCATCAATTTTGCAAGAAATAATTCTTGTGGAAACATTATGTAATTTTAGACGTGCTATGATGTATTACTCGAATATAAGCACTATTTGTGTTATATGGGGATTGTGTGAGCGTGTAATATCATTATTGATAAGTGGTCGTGGCCCACTTTGCGCATCCTCCACCTCACGACTTTGATGGCTTCGTGCGAATTTCTAAAAAGCAATAAGACATAATAGAGTATGAATATCATTAACTTACCTGTGGCATGACGTCCATACAAAATTTCAATAATTTCTGAGCATCCATTGGTTTTTTCCAAAATTCGTGCGCAGGAAACTATTTTGCACTGATCCGGATTACACCGTTTAGGTTGGTTTGGGTTAGGTTAGGTTAGTGAGGCACCTGCGCAGACGTTGTTGCGCAGTGCAGTCGTATGACGTGCGCATGTGAGGGTACCTTGAGCTCGATACGGTTAATTGTAAATTATTAAACACTCAAAAATTCGATTCCGTCGCTTTAAGAAGCATATTATATACTGGGCTTCACTTTCATACCTAATTAAATTCTTTTACAAGTATATTTGATTGGACACATACTTTCAGTAATTGCAAGTACACCAATGACTTATCTCTCAAGTATGATACTATTGAATATTTCATTGTGGAAGTATATATGTTGTCACACGAAGAATAATTTATTAAATATTTGTTTAATTTTATATTACACTATATGTAATTACTACAGTATCGTTATAAAGAATAAATGTTCTCAAATTACATAGGTCCAGCTTCTGCACATACGCGATATCTGTATATGATTTACATGTTACTAACTCGTACAAACGTCTTTAATGAGTACACATGGCATGCAAATGTCCTTTCATTGAAGTCGTATATCTCAATGTGGCGAACCGCACATATTCTTGCATGTTATGTTGAATTGGTGTTCACTTGTTTCTATTCTCACACGTCAGGGAGAAGACATCCTTACACTGAGATTCACTGCATTTAGCACCCGTTAATACGTGATTGAACGGTGGTAATTAATCTTGTTAATGGTCCCGAAGAACTCTATTTCTAGAGCACAAAGTTACGTTGACACTGAGCGGCCGAAATCAAGTAATTCCAACAGTAGTTTAATGGAGAGTATACAACCGGCACCAGCCGACTGTTCCAAGACAAAATCTGTACTGACTGACTTCTGATTGGTCCTCGATGCCATTCGAAAGTTTTGAGTTCTTTCCATTGAAGTCTTCACAGATGGCACGTCATATCTTTGGTTCCGTATTTCTCCGGTAGACAGCGTCTTTGTGTTTGTACGTCGTGTCCTCGAGTAAATGTGTAACAATATTTTCGATGTATTTTTTTGACATTTGACATAGGACACCAATATGTTACCACAAGTTTGACGTGCGCCATCAATACCGAGACCACCAAGCATTGTAATTAATGTACCAGAGATTTATATTCAATTTTTTTGTGAGGCGTTTTATATTAATTAATGACGTACTATCATTCACGTATGTTTATTTCATTTCTTTCGTTACATGATACTTATTTATAGTGAGTTAGAATGGGTCATCATTACGCATGAATCTGATACGTATTTGCGTCAAAATCTACATTGCATCAATTTTGCAAGAAAGAATTTTTGTGTAAACATTATGTAATTTTAGACTTGTTATGATGTATTACACGCATATAAGCACTATTTGTGTTATATGGTTGTTGTGTGAGCGCGTAATATCATTATTGATAAGTGGTCGTGGCCGACTTTGCGCATCCTCCACCTCACGACTTTGATGGCTTCGTGCGAATTTCTAAAAAGCAATAAGACATAATAGAGTATGAATATCATTAACGTACCTGTGGCATGACGTCCATACAAAATTTCAATAACTTCTGAGCATCCATTTGTTTTTTCCAAAATTCGTGCGCAGGAAAGTATTTTGCACTGATCAGGATTACACCGTTTTGGTTGGTTTGGGTTAGGTTAGGTTAGGTTAGGTTAGGTTACTGAGGCACCTGCGCAGACGTTGCGCAGTGCAGTCGTATGACGTGCGCATGTGAGGGCACCTTGAGCTCGATACGGTTAATTGTAAATTATTAAACACTCAAAAATTCGATTCCGTCGCTTTAAGAAGTATATTGTATTCTGGGTTTCACTTTCATACCTAATTAAATTTTTTTACAAGGATATTTGATTGGACACATACTTTCAGTAATTGCAAGTACACCAATGACTTATCACTTAAATATGATGCTATTGAATATTTCAGTGTGGAAGTATATATGTTGTCACACGAAGAATAATTTATTAAATATTTATTTAATTTTATATTACACTATATGTAATTACTACAGTATCGTTATAAAGAATAAATGTTCTCAAATTACATAGGTCCTGCTTCTGCACATACGCGATATCTGTATATGATTTACGTGTTACTAACTCGTACAAACGTCTTTAATGAGTACACATGGCATGCAAATGTCCTTTCACTGAAATCGAATATCTCAATGTGGCGACCCGCTCATAATCTTGCATGTCATGTTGAATTGGTCTTCACTTGTTTCTATTCTCACACGTCAGGGAGAAGACATCCTTACACTGAGATTCACTGCATTTAGCACCCGTTAATACGTGATTGAACGGTGGTAATTAATCTTGTTAATGGTCCCGAAGAACTCTATTTCTAGAGCACAAAGTTACGTTGATACTGAGCGACCGAAATCAAATAATTCCAATCGTAGTTTAATGGAGAGTATTCAACCTGGACCAGCCAACTGTTCCAAGACAAATTCTGTACTGACTGACTTCTGATTGGTCCTCGATGCCATTCGAAAGTATTGATTTCTTTCCATTGAAGTCTTCACAGATGGCACGTCATATCGTTGGTTCCGTATTTCTCCGGTAGACTGCGTCTTTGTGTTTGTACGTCGTGTCCTCGAGTAAATGTGAAGCAATATTTTCGATATATTTTTTTGACATTTGACATAGGACACCAATATGTTAAGACAAGCTTGACGTGCGCCATCAATTCCGAGACCACCAATCATTGCCATTAATGTACCAGAGATTTATATTCAATTTTTTTGTGAGGCGTTTTATATTAATTAATGGCGTACTAATATTCACGTATGTTTATTTCATTTCTTTCGTTACATGATACTTATTTATAGTGAGTAAGATTGGGTCATCGTTACGCATGAATCTGATACGTATTTGCGTCAAAATCTACATTGCATCAATTTTGCAAGAAAATTTTTGTGTAAACATTATGTAATTTTAGTCGTGTTATGATGTATTACACGCATATAAGCACTATTTGTGTTATATGGGGATTGTGTGAGCGCGTAATATCATTATTGATAAGTGGTCGTGGCCGAGTTTGCGCATCCTCCACCTCACGACTTTGATGGCTTCGTGCGAATTTCTAAAAAGCAATAAGACATAATAGATTATGAATATCATTAACTTACCTGTGGCATGACGTCCATACAAAATTTCAATAATTTCTGAGCATTAATTGGTTTTTTCCAAAATTCGTGCGCAGGAAAGTATTTTGCACTGATCCGGATTACACCGTTTTGGTTGGTTTGGGTTAGGTTAGGTTAGTTCAGTGAGGCACCTGCGCAGACGTTGTTGCGCAGTGCAGTCGTATGACGTGCGCATGTGAGGGCACCTTGAGCTCGATACGGTTAATTGTAAATTATTAAACACTCAAAAATTCGATTCCGTCGCTTTAAGAAGTATATTGTATTCTGAGCTTCACTTTCATACCTAATTAAATTTTTTTACAAGGATATTTGATTGGACACATACTTTCAGTAATTGCAAGTACACCAATGACTTATCACTTAAATATGATGGTATTGAATATTTCATTGTGGAAGTATATATGTTGTCACACGAAGAATAATTTATTAAATATTTATTTAATTTTATGTTACACTATATGTAATTACTACAGTATCGTTATAAAGAATAAATGTTCTCAAATTACATAGGTCCAGCTTCTGCACATACGCGATATCTGTATATGATTAACGTGTTACTAACTCGTACAAACGTCTTTAATGAGTACACATGGCATGCAAATGTCCTTTCACTGAAGTATATCTCAATGTGGCGAACCGCACATAATCTTGCATGTTATGTTGAATTGTTCTTCACTTGTTTCTATTCTCACACGTCAGGGAGAAGACATCCTTACACTGAGATTCACTGCATGTAGCACCCGTTAATACGTGATTGAACGGTGGTAATTAATCTTGTTAATGGTCCCGAAGAACTCTATTTCTAGAGCACAAAGTTACGTTGATACTGAGCGACCGAAATCAAATAATTCCAATCGTAGTTTAATGGAGAGTATTCAACGGGGACCAGCCGACTGTTCCAAGACAAAATCTGTACTGACTGACTTCTGATTGGTCCTCGATGCCATTCGAAAGTATTGATTTCTTTTCATTGAAGTCTTCACAGATGGCACGTCATATCTTTGGTTCCGTATTTCTCCGGTAGACTGCGTTTTTGTGTTTGTACGTCGTGTCTTCGAGTAAATGTGAAGCAATATTTTCGATATATTTTTTGACATTTGACATAGGACACTAATATGTTAAGACAAGTTTGACGTGCGCCATCAATTCCGAGACCACCAATCATTGCAATTAATGTACCAGAGATTTATATTCAATTTTTTTTGTGAGGCGTTTTATATTAATTAATGGCGTACTAATATTCACGTATGTTTATTTCATTTCTTTCGTTACATGATACTTATTTATAGTGAGTAAGATTGGGTCATCGTTACGCATGAATCTGATACGTATTTGCGTCAAAATCTACATTGCATCAATTTTGCAAGAAAGAATTTTTGTGTAAACATTATGTAATTTTAGACGTGTTATGATGTATTACACGCATATAAGCACTATTTGTGTTATATGGGGATTGTGTGAGCGCGTAATATCATTATTGATAAGTGGTCGTGGCCGAGTTTGCGCATCCTCCACCTCACGACTTTGATGGCTTCGTGCGAATTTCTAAAAAGCAATAAGACATAATAGATTATGAATATCATTAACTTACCTGTGGCATAACGTCCATACAAAATTTCAATAATTTCTGAGCATTAATTGTTTTTTTCCAAAATTCGTGCGCAGGAAAGTATTTTGCACTGATCCGGATTACACCGTTTTGGTTGGTTTGGGTTAGGTTAGGTTAGGTCAGTGAGGCACCTGCGCAGACGTTGTTGCGCAGTGCAGTCGTATGACGTGCGCATGTGAGGGCACCTTGAGCTCGATACGGTTAATTGTAAATTATTAAACACTCAAAAATTCGATTCCGTCGCTTTAAGAAGTATATTGTATTCTGGGCTTCACTTTCATACCTAATTAAATTTTTTTACAAGGATATTTGATTGGACACATACTTTCAGTAATTGCAAGTACACCAATGACTTATCACTTAAATATGATGGTATTGAATATTTCATTGTGGAAGTATATATGTTGTCACACGAAGAATAATTTATTAAATATTTATTTAATTTTATGTTACACTATATGTAATTACTACAGTATCGTTATAAAGAATAAATGTTCTCAAATTACATAGGTCCAGCTTCTGCACATACGCGATATCTGTATATGATTTACGTGTTACTAACTCGTACAAACGTCTTTAATGAGTACACATGGCATGCAAATGTCCTTTCACTGAAGTATATCTCAATGTGGCGAACCGCACATAATCTTGCATGTTATGTTGAATTGTTCTTCACTTGTTTCTATGCTCACACGTCAGGGAGAAGACATCCTTACACTGAGATTCACTGCATGTAGCACCCGTTAATACGTGATTGAACGGTGGTAATTAACCTTGTTAATGGTCCCGAAGAACTCTATTTCTAGAGCACAAAGTTACGTTGATACTGAGCGACCGAAATCAAATAATTCCAATCGTAGTTTAATGGAGACTATTCAACGGGGACCAGCCGACTGTTCCAAGACAAAATCTGTACTGACTGACTTCTGATTGGTCCTCGATGCCATTCGAAAGTATTGATTTCTTTCCATTGAAGTCTTCACAGATGGCACGTCATATCGTTGGTTCCGTATTTCTCCGGTAGACTGCGTCTTTGTGTTTGTACTTCGTGTCCTCGAGTAAATGTGAAGCAATATTTTCGATATATTTTTTTGATATTTGACATAGGACACCAATATGTTAAGACAAGTTTGACGTGCGCCATGAATTCCGAGACCACCAATCATTGCAATTAATGTACCAGAGATTTATATTCAATTTTTTGTGAGGCGTTTTATATTAATTAATGGCGTACTAATATTCACGTATGTTTATTTCATTTCTTTCGTTACATGATACTTATTTATAGTGAGTTAGATTCGGTCATCGTTACGCATAAATCTGATACGTATTTGCGTCAAAATCTACATTGCATCAATTTTGCAAGAAAGAATTTTTGTGTAAACATTATGTAATTTTAGACGTGTTATAATGTATTACACGCATATAAGCACTATTTGTGTTATATGGGGATTTGTGAGCGCGTAATATCATTATTGATAAGTGGTCGTGGCCGACTTTGCGCATCCTCCACCTCACGACTTTGATGGCTTCGTGCGAATTTCTAAAAAGCAATAAGACATAATAGAGTATGAATATCATTAACTTACCTGTGGCATGACGTCCATACAAAATTTCAATAATTTCTGAGCATCCATTGGTTTTTTCCAAAATTCGTGCGCAGGAAAGTATTTTGCACTGATCCGGATTACACCGTTTTGGTTGGTTTGGGTTAGGTTAGGTTAGGTTAGGTTAGTGAGGCACCTGCGCAGACGTTGTTGCGCAGTGCAGTCGTATGACGTGCGCATGTGAGGGCACCTTGAGCTCGATACGGTTAATTGTAAATTATTAAACACTCAAAAATTCGATTCCGTCGCTTTAAGAAGTATATTGTATTCTGGGCTTCACTTTCATACCTAATTAAATTTTTTTACAAGGATATTTGATTGGACACATACTTTCAGTAATTGCAAGTCCACCAATGACTTATCACTTAAATATGATGGTATTGAATATTTCATTGTGGAAGTATATATGTTGTCACACGAAGAATAATTTATTTAATTTTATATTACACTATATGTAATTACTACAGTATCGTTATAAAGAATAAATGTTCTCAAATTACATAGGTCCAGCTTCTGCACATACGCGATATCTGTATATGATTTACGTGTTACTAACTCGTACAAACGTCTTTAATGAGTACACATGGCATGCAAATGTCCTTTCACTGAAGTATATCTCAATGTGGCGAACCGCACATAATCTTGCATGTTATGTTGAATTGTTCTTCACTTGTTTCTATTCTCACACGTCAGGGAGAAGACATCCTTACACTGAGATTCACTGCATGTAGCACCCGTTAATACGTGATTGAACGGTGGTAATTAACATTGTTAATGGTCCCGAAGAACTCTATTTCTAGAGCACAAAGTTACGTTGATACTGAGCGACCGAAATCAAATAATTCCAATCGTAGTTTAATGGAGACTATTCAACGGGGACCAGCCGACTGTTCCAAGACAAAATCTGTACTGACTGACTTCTGATTGGTCCTCGATGCCATTCGAAAGTATTGATTTCTTTCCATTGAAGTCTTCACAGATGGCACGTCATATCGTTGGTTCCGTATTTCTCCGGTAGACTGCGTCTTTGTGTTTGTACTTCGTGTCCTCGAGTAAATGTGAAGCAATATTTTCGATATATTTTTTTGACATTTGACATAGGACACCAATATGTTAAGACAAGTTTGACGTGCGCCATGAATTCCGAGACCACCAATCATTGCAATTAATGTACCAGAGATTTATATTCAATTTTTTTGTGAGGCGTTTTATATTAATTAATGGCGTACTAATATTCACGTATGTTTATTTCATTTCTTTCGTTACATGATACTTATTTATAGTGAGTTAGATTGGGTCATCGTTACGCATGAATCTGATACGTATTTGCGTCAAAATCTACATTGCATCAATTTTGCAAGAAAGAATTTTTGTGTAAACATTATGTAATTTTAGACGTGTTATGATGTATTACACGCATATAATCACTATTTGTGTTATATGGGGATTGTTTGAGCGCGTAATATCATTATTGATAAGTGGTCGTGGCCGACTTTGTGCATCCTCCACCTCACGACTTTGATGGCTTCGTGCAAATTTCTAAAGAGCAATAAGACATAATAGAGTATGAATATCATTAACTTACCTGTGGCATGACGTCCATACAAAATTTCAATAATTTCTGAGCATCCATTGGTTTTTTCCAAAATTCGTGCGCAGGAAACTATTTTGCACTGATCCGGATTACACCGTTTTGGTTGGTTTATGTTAGGTTAGGTTAGGTTAGGTTAGGTTAGTGAGGCACCTGCGCAGACGTTGTTGCGCAGTGCAGTCGTATGACGTGCGCATGTGAGGGCACCTTGAGCTCGATACGGTTAATTGTAAATTATTAAACACTCAAAAATTCGATTCCGTCGCTTTAAGAAGTATATTGTATTCTGGGCTTCACTTTCATACCTAATTAAATTTTTTTACAAGGATATTTGATTGGACACATACTTTCAGTAATTGCAAGTACACCAATGACTTATCACTTAAATATGATGGTATTGAATATTTCATTGTGGAAGTATATATGTTGTCACACGAAGAATAATTTATTAAATATTTATTTAATTTTATATTACACTATATGTAATTACTACAGTATCTTTATAAAGAATAAATGTTCTCAAATTACATAGGTCCAGCTTCTGCACATACGCGATATCTGTATATGATTTACGTGTTACTAACTCGTACAAACGTCTTTAATGAGTACACATGGCATGCAAATGTCCTTTCACTGAAGTCGTATATCTCAATGTGGCGAACCGCACATAATCTTGCATGTTTTGTTGAATTGGTCTTCACTTGTTTCTATTCTCACACGTCAGGGAGAAGACATCCTTACACTGAGATTCACTGCGTGTAGCACCCGTTAATACGTGATTGAACGGTGGTAATTAATCTTGTTAATGGTCCCGAAGATCTCTATTTCTAGAGCACAAAGTTACGTTGATACTGATCGATCGAAATCAAATAATTCCAATCGTAGTTTAATGGAGAGTATTCAACGGGGACCAGCCGACTGTTCCAAGACAAAATCTGTACTGACTGACTTCTGATTGGTCCTCGATAGTCATTCGAAAGTATTGATTTCTTTCCATTGAAGTCTTCACAGATGGCACGTCATATCGTTGGTTCCGTATTTCTCCGGTAGACTGCGTCTTTGTGTTTGTACGTCGTGTCCTCGAGTAAATGTGAAGCAATATTTTCGATATATTTTTTTGATATTTGACATAGGACACCAATATGTTAAGACAAGTTTGACGTGCGCCATCAATTCCGAGACCACCAATCATTGCAATTAATGTACCAGAGATTTATATTCAATTTTTTTGTGAGGCGTTTTATATTAATTAATGGCGTACTAATATTCACGTATGTTTATTTCATTTCTTTCGTTACATGATACTTATTTATAGTGAGTTAGATTGGGTCATCGTTACGCATGAATCTGATACGTATTTGCGTCAAAATCTACATTGCATCAATTTTGCAAGAAAGAATTTTTGTGTAAACATTATGTAATTTTAGACGTGTTATGATGCATTACACGCATATAAGCACCATTTGTGTTATATGGGGATTGTGTGAGCGCGTAATATCATTATTGATAAGTGGTCGTGGCCGACTTTGCGCATCCTCCTCCTCACGACTTTGATGGTTTCGTGCGAATTTCTAAAAAGCAATAAGACATAATAGAGTATGCATATCATTAACTTACCTGTGGCATGACGTCCATACAAAATTTCAATAATTTCTGAGCATCCATTGGTTTTTTCCAAAATTCGTGCGCAGGAAAGTATTTTGCACTGATCCGGATTACACCGTTTTGGTTGGTTTGGGTTAGGTTAGGTTAGGTTAGGTTAGTGAGGCACCTGCGCAGACGTTGTTGCGCAGTGCAGTCGTATGACGTGCGCATGTGAGGGCACCTTGAGATCGATACGGTTAATTGTAAATTATTAAACACTCAAAAATTCGATTCCGTCGCTTTAAGAAGTATATTATATTCTGGGCTTCACTTTCATACCTAATTAAATTTTTTTACAAGGATATTTGATTGGACACATACTTTCAGTAATTGAAAGTACACCAATGACTTATCACTTAAATATGATACTATTGAATATTTCATTGTGGAAGTATATATGTTGTCACACGAAGAATAATTTATTAAATATTTATTTAATTTTATATTACACTATATGTAATTACTATAGTATCGTTATAAAGAATAAATGTTCTCAAATTACATAGGTCCAGCTTCTGCACATACGCGATATCTGTATACGATTTACGTGTTACTAACTCGTACAAACGTCTTTAATGAGTGCACATGGCATGCAAATGTCCTTTCACTGAAGTCGTATATCTCAATGTGGCGAACCGCACATATTCTTGCATGTTATGTTGAATTGGTGTTCACTTGTTTCTATTCTCACACGTCACGGAGAAGACATCCTTACACTGAGTTCCACTGCATGTAGCACCCGTTAATACGTGATTGAACGGTGGTAATTAATCTTGTTAATGGTCCCGAAGAACTCTATTTCTAGAGCACAAAGTTACGTTGATACTGAGCGACCGAAATCAAATAATTCCAATCGTAGTTTAATGGAGAGTATTCAACCTGGACCAGCCAACTGTTCCAAGACAAATTCTGTACTGACTGACTTCTGATTGGTCCTCGATGCCATTCGAAAGTATTGATTTCTTTCCATTGAAGTCTTCACAGATGGCACGTCATATCGTTGGTTCCGTATTTCTCCGGTAGACTGCGTCTTTGTGTTTGTACGTCGTGTTCTCGAGTAAATGTGAAGCAATATTTTCGATATATTTTTTTGACATTTGACATAGGACACCAATATGTTAAGACAAGCTTGACGTGCGCCATCAATTCCGAGACCACCAATCATTGCCATTAATGTACCAGAGATTTATATTCAATTTTTTTGTGAGGCGTTTTATATTAATTAATGGCGTACTAATATTCACGTATGTTTATTTCATTTCTTTCGTTACATGATACTTATTTATAGTGAGTAAGATTGGGTCATCGTTACGCATGAATCTGATACGTATTTGCGTCAAAATCTACATTGCATCAATTTTGCAAGAAAGAATTTTTGTGTAAACATTATGTAATTTTAGACGTGTTATGATGTATTACACGCATATAAGCACTATTTGTGTTATATGGGGATTGTGTGAGCGCGTAATATCATTATTGATAAGTGGTCGTGGCCGAGTTTGCGCATCCTCCACCTCACGACTTTGATGGCTTCGTGCGAATTTCTAAAAAGCAATAAGACATAATAGATTATGAATATCATTAACTTACCTGTGGCATAACGTCCATACAAAATTTCAATAATTTCTGAGCATTAATTGGTTTTTTCCAAAATTCGTGCGCAGGAAAGTATTTTGCACTGATCCGGATTACACCGTTTTGGTTGGTTTGGGTTAGGTTAGGTTAGGTCAGTGAGGCACCTGCGCAGACGTTGTTGCGCAGTGCAGTCGTATGACGTGCGCATGTGAGGGCACCTTGAGCTCGATACGGTTAATTGTAAATTATTAAACACTCAAAAATTCGATTCCGTCGCTTTAAGAAGTATATTGTATTCTGGGCTTCACTTTCATACCTAATTAAATTTTTTTACAAGGATATTTGATTGGACACATACTTTCAGTAATTGCAAGTACACCAATGACTTATCACTTAAATATGATGGTATTGAATATTTCATTGTGGAAGTATATATGTTGTCACACGAAGAATAATTTATTTAATTTTATATTACACTATATGTAATTACTACAGTATCGTTATAAAGAATAAATGTTCTCAAATTACATAGGTCCAGCTTCTGCACATACGCGATATCTGTATATGATTTACGTGTTACTAACTCGTACAAACGTCTTTAATGAGTACACATGGCATGCAAATGTCCTTTCACTGAAGTATATCTCAATGTGGCGAACCGCACATAATCTTGCATGTTATGTTGAATTGTTCTTCACTTGTTTCTATTCTCACACGTCAGGGAGAAGACATCCTTACACTGAGATTCACTGCATGTAGCACCCGTTAATACGTGATTGAACGGTGGTAATTAACATTGTTAATGGTCCCGAAGAACTCTATTTCTAGAGCACAAAGTTACGTTGATACTGAGCGACCGAAATCAAATAATTCCAATCGTAGTTTAATGGAGACTATTCAACGGGGACCAGCCGACTGTTCCAAGACAAAATCTGTACTGACTGACTTCTGATTGGTCCTCGATGCCATTCGAAAGTATTGATTTCTTTCCATTGAAGTCTTCACAGATGGCACGTCATATCGTTGGTTCCGTATTTCTCCGGTAGACTGCGTCTTTGTGTTTGTACTTCGTGTCCTCGAGTAAATGTGAAGCAATATTTTCGATATATTTTTTTGACATTTGACATAGGACACCAATATGTTAAGACAAGTTTGACGTGCGCCATGAATTCCGAGACCACCAATCATTGCAATTAATGTACCAGAGATTTATATTCAATTTTTTTGTGAGGCGTTTTATATTAATTAATGGCGTACTAATATTCACGTATGTTTATTTCATTTCTTTCGTTACATGATACTTATTTATAGTGAGTTAGATTGGGTCATCGTTACGCATGAATCTGATACGTATTTGCGTCAAAATCTACATTGCATCAATTTTGCAAGAAAGAATTTTTGTGTAAACATTATGTAATTTTAGACGTGTTATGATGTATTACACGCATATAATCACTATTTGTGTTATATGGGGATTGTTTGAGCGCGTAATATCATTATTGATAAGTGGTCGTGGCCGACTTTGTGCATCCTCCACCTCACGACTTTGATGGCTTCGTGCAAATTTCTAAAAAGCAATAAGACATAATAGAGTATGAATATCATTAACTTACCTGGGGCATGACGTCCATACAAAATTTCAATAATTTCTGAGCATCCATTGGTTTTTTCCAAAATTCGTGCGCAGGAAACTATTTTGCACTGATCCGGATTACACCGTTTTGGTTGGTTTATGTTAGGTTAGGTTAGGTTAGGTTAGGTTAGTGAGGCACCTGCGCAGACGTTGTTGCGCAGTGCAGTCGTATGACGTGCGCATGTGAGGGCACCTTGAGCTCGATACGGTTAATTGTAAATTATTAAACACTCAAAAATTCGATTCCGTCGCTTTAAGAAGTATATTGTATTCTGGGCTTCACTTTCATACCTAATTAAATTTTTTTACAAGGATATTTGATTGGACACATACTTTCAGTAATTGCAAGTACACCAATGACTTATCACTTAAATATGATGGTATTGAATATTTCATTGTGGAAGTATATATGTTGTCACACGAAGAATAATTTATTTAATTTTATATTACACTATATGTAATTACTACAGTATCGTTATAAAGAATAAATGTTCTCAAATTACATAGGTCCAGCTTCTGCACATACGCGATATCTGTATATGATTTACGTGTTACTAACTCGTACAAACGTCTTTAATGAGTACACATGGCATGCAAATGTCCTTTCACTGAAGTCGTATATCTCAATGTGGCGAACCGCACATAATCTTGCATGTTATGTTGAATTGTTCTTCACTTGTTTCTATTCTCACACGTCAGGGAGAAGACATCCTTACACTGAGATTCACTGCATGTAGCACCCGTTAATACGTGATTGAACGGTGGTAATTAACCTTGTTAATGGTCCCGAAGAACTCTATTTCTAGAGCACAAAGTTACGTTGATACTGAGCGACCGAAATCAAATAATTCCAATCGTAGTTTAATGGAGACTATTCAACGGGGACCAGCCGACTGTTCCAAGACAAAATCTGTACTGACTGACTTCTGATTGGTCCTCGATGCCATTCGAAAGTATTGATTTCTTTCCATTGAAGTCTTCACAGATGGCACGTCATATCGTTGGTTCCGTATTTCTCCGGTAGACTGCGTCTTTGTGTTTGTACTTCGTGTCCTCGAGTAAATGTGAAGCAATATTTTCGATATATTTTTTTGACATTTGACTTAGGACACCAATATGTTAAGACAAGTTTGACGTGCGCCATGAATTCCGAGACCACCAATCATTGCAATTAATGTACCAGAGATTTATATTCAATTTTTTTGTGAGGCGTTTTATATTAATTAATGGCGTACTAATATTCACGTATGTTTATTTCATTTCTTTCGTTACATGATACTTATTTATAGTGAGTTAGATTGGGTCATCGTTACGCATGAATCTGATACGTATTTGCGTCAAAATCTACATTGCATCAATTTTGCAAGAAAGAATTTTTGTGTAAACATTATGTAATTTTAGACGTGTTATGATGTATTACACGCATATAATCACTATTTGTGTTATATGGGGATTGTTTGAGCGCGTAATATCATTATTGATAAGTGGTCGTGGCCGACTTTGCGCATCCTCCACCTCACGACTTTGATGGCTTCGTGCAAATTTCTAAACAGCAATAAAACATAATAGAGTATGAATATCATTAACTTACCTGTGGCATGACGTCCATACAAAATTTCAATAATTTCTGAGCATCCATTGGTTTTTTCCAAAATTCGTGCGCAGGAAACTATTTTGCACTGATCCGGATTACACCGTTTTGGTTGGTTTATGTTAGGTTAGGTTAGGTTAGGTTAGGTTAGTGAGGCACCTGCGCAGACGTTGTTGCGCAGTGCAGTCGTATGACGTGCGCATGTGAGGGCACCTTGAGCTCGATACGGTTAATTGTAAATTATTAAACACTCAAAAATTCGATTCCGTCGCTTTAAGAAGTATATTGTATTCTGGGCTTCACTTTCATACCTAATTAAATTTTTTTACAAGGATATTTGATTGGACACATACTTTCAGTAATTGCAAGTACACCAATGACTTATCACTTAAATATGATGGTATTGAATATTTCATTGTGGAAGTATATATGTTGTCACACGAAGAATAATTTATTAAATATTTATTTAATTTTATATTACACTATATGTAATTACTACAGTATCTTTATAAAGAATAAATGTTCTCAAATTACATAGGTCCAGCTTCTGCACATACGCGATATCTGTATATGATTTACGTGTTACTAACTCGTACAAACGTCTTTAATGAGTACACATGGCATGCAAATGTCCTATCACTGAAGTCGTATATCTCAATGTGGCGAACCGCACATAATCTTGCATGTTTTGTTGAATTGGTCTTCACTTGTTTCTATTCTCACACGTCAGGGAGAAGACATCCTTACACTGAGATTCACTGCGTGTAGCACCCGTTAATACGTGATTGAACGGTGGTAATTAATCTTGTTAATGGTCCCGAAGATCTCTATTTCTAGAGCACAAAGTTACGTTGATACTGATCGATCGAAATCAAATAATTCCAATCGTAGTTTAATGGAGAGTATTCAACGGGGACCAGCCGACTGTTCCAAGACAAAATCTGTACTGACTGACTTCTGATTGGTCCTCGATAGTCATTCGAAAGTATTGATTTCTTTCCATTGAAGTCTTCACAGATGGCACGTCATATCGTTGGTTCCGTATTTCTCCGGTAGACTGCGTCTTTGTGTTTGTACGTCGTGTCCTCGAGTAAATGTGAAGCAATATTTTCGATATATTTTTTTGATATTTGACATAGGACACCAATATGTTAAGACAAGTTTGACGTGCGCCATCAATTCCGAGACCACCAATCATTGCAATTAATGTACCAGAGATTTATATTCAATTTTTTTGTGAGGCGTTTTATATTAATTAATGGCGTACTAATATTCACGTATGTTTATTTCATTTCTTTCGTTACATGATACTTATTTATAGTGAGTTAGATTGGGTCATCGTTACGCATGAATCTGATACGTATTTGCGTCAAAATCTACATTGCATCAATTTTGCAAGAAAGAATTTTTGTGTAAACATTATGTAATTTTAGACGTGTTATGATGCATTACACGCATATAAGCACCATTTGTGTTATATGGGGATTGTGTGAGCGCGTAATATCATTATTGATAAGTGGTCGTGGCCGACTTTGCGCATCCTCCTCCTCACGACTTTGATGGTTTCGTGCGAATTTCTAAAAAGCAATAAGACATAATAGAGTATGCATATCATTAACTTACCTGTGGCATGACGTCCATACAAAATTTCAATAATTTCTGAGCATCCATTGGTTTTTTCCAAAATTCGTGCGCAGGAAAGTATTTTGCACTGATCCGGATTACACCGTTTTGGTTGGTTTGGGTTAGGTTAGGTTAGGTTAGGTTAGTGAGGCACCTGCGCAGACGTTGTTGCGCAGTGCAGTCGTATGACGTGCGCATGTGAGGGCACCTTGAGATCGATACGGTTAATTGTAAATTATTAAACACTCAAAAATTCGATTCCGTCGCTTTAAGAAGTATATTATATTCTGGGCTTCACTTTCATACCTAATTAAATTTTTTTACAAGGATATTTGATTGGACACATACTTTCAGTAATTGAAAGTACACCAATGACTTATCACTTAAATATGATACTATTGAATATTTCATTGTGGAAGTATATATGTTGTCACACGAAGAATAATTTATTAAATATTTATTTAATTTTATATTACACTATATGTAATTACTATAGTATCGTTATAAAGAATAAATGTTCTCAAATTACATAGGTCCAGCTTCTGCACATACGCGATATCTGTATACGATTTACGTGTTACTAACTCGTACAAACGTCTTTAATGAGTGCACATGGCATGCAAATGTCCTTTCACTGAAGTCGTATATCTCAATGTGGCGAACCGCACATATTCTTGCATGTTATGTTGAATTGGTGTTCACTTGTTTCTATTCTCACACGTCACGGAGAAGACATCCTTACACTGAGTTCCACTGCATGTAGCACCCGTTAATACGTGATTGAACGGTGTTAATTAATCTTGTTAATGGTCCCGAAGAACTCTATTTCTAGAGCACAAAGTTACGTTGATACTGAGCGACCGAAATCAAATAATTCCAACCGTAGTTTAACGGAGAATATTCAACCGCTACCAGCCGACTGTTCCAAGACAAAATCTGTACTGACTGACTTCTGATTGGTCCTCGATGCCATTCGAAAGTATTGATTTCTTTCCATTGAAGTCTTCACAGATGGCACGTCATATCGTTGGTTCCGTATTTCTCCGGTAGACTGCGTTTTTGTGATTGTACGTCGTGTTCTCGAGTAATTGTGAGCCAATATTTTCGATATATTTTGTTGACATTTGACATAGGACACCAATATGTTACCACAAGTTTGACGTGCGCCACGAATTCTGCGCCCACCAAGTATTGCAATTAATGTACCAGAGATTTATATTCAATTTGTTTTGTGAGACGATTTATATTAATTAATGACGTAATATCATTCTTGTATGTTTATTCCAATTTTTTCGTTACATGATACTTATTTATAGTGAGTTAGATTGGGTCATCGTTACGCATGAATCTGATACGTATTTGCGTCAAAATCTACATTGCATCAATTTTGCAAGAAAGAATTTTTGTGTAAACATTATGTAATTTTAGACGTGTTATGATGTATTACACGCATATAAGCACTATTTGTGTTGTATGGGGATTGTGTGAGCGCGTAATATCATTATTGATAAGTGGTCGTGGCCGACTTTGCGCATCCTCCACCTCACGACTTTGATGGCTTCGTGCGAATTTCTAAAAAGCAATAAGACATAATAGAGTATGAATATCATTAATTTACCTGTGGCATGACGTCCATGCAAAATTTCAATAATTTCTGAGCATCCATTGGTTTTTTCTAAAATTCGTGCGCAGGAAAGTATTTTGCACTGATCCGGATTACACCGTTTTGGTTGGTTTAGGTTAGGTTAGGTTAGGTTAGGTTAGGTTAGGTTAGTGAGGCACCTGCGCAGACGTTGTTGCGCAGTGCAGTCGTATGACTTGCGCATGTGAGGGCACCTTGAGCTCGATACGGTTAATTGTAAATTATTAAACACTCAAAAATTCGATTCCGTCGCTTTAAGAAGTATATTGTATTCTGGGCTTCACTTTCATACCTAATTAATTTTTTTTACAAGGATATTTGATTGGACACATACTTTCAGTAATTGCAAGTACACCAATGACTTATCACTTAAATATGATGCTATTGAATATTTCATTGTGGAAGTATATATGTTGTTACACGAAGAATAATTTATTAAATATTTATTTAATTTTATATTACACTATATGTAATTACTACAGTATCGTTATAAAGAATAAATGTTCTCAAATTACATAGGTCCAGCTTCTGCACATACGCGATATCTGTATATGATTTACGTGTTACTAACTCGTACAAACGTCTTTACTGAGTACACATGGCATGCAAATGTCCTTTCACTGAAGTCGTATATCTCAATGTGGCGAACCGCTCATAATCTTGCATGTTATGTTGAATTGGTCTTCACTTGTTTCTATTCTCACACGTCAGGGAGAAGACATCCTTACACTGAGATTCACTGCATGTAGCACCCGTTAATACGTGATTGAACGGTGGTAATTAATCTTGTTAATGGTCCCGAAGAACTCTATTTATAGAGCACAAAGTTACGTTGATACTGAGCGACCGAAATCAAATAATTCCAATCGTAGTTTAATGGAGAGTATTCAACCTGGACCAGCCGACTGTTCCAAGACAAAATCTGTACTGACTGACTTCTGATTGGTCCATCGATGCCATTCGAAAGTATTGATTTCTTTCCATTGAAGTCTTCACAGATGTCACGTCATATCGTTGGTTCCGTATTTCTCCGGTAGACTGCGTCTTTGTGTTTGTACGTCGTGTCCTCGAGTAAATGTGAAGCAATATTTTCGATATATTTTTTTGACATTTGACATAGGACACCAATATGTTAAGACAAGTTTGACGTGCGCCATCAATTCCGAGACCACCAATCATTGCAATTAATGTACCAGAGATTTATATTCAATTTTTTTGTGAGGCGTTTTATATTAATTAATGGCGTACTATCATTCACGTATGTTTATTTCATTTCTTTCGTTACATGATACTTATTTATAGTGAGTTAGAATGGGTCATCGTTACGCATGAATCTGATACGTATTTGCGTCAAAATCTACATTGCATCAATTTTACAAGAAAGAATTTTTGTGTAAACATTATGTACTTTTAGACGTGTTATGATGTATTACATGCATATAAGCACTATTTGTGTTATATGGGGATTGTGTGAGCGCGTAATATCATTATTGATAAGTGGTCGTGGCCGACTTTGCGCATCCTCCACCTCACGACTTTGATGGCTTCGTGCGAATTTATAAAAAGCAATAAGACATAATAGAGTATGAATATCATTAACTTACCTGTGGCATGACGTCCATACAAAATTTCAATAATTTCTGAGCATCCATTTGTTTTTTCCAAAATTCGTGCGCAGGAAACTATTTTGCACTGATCCGGATTACACCGATTTGGTTGGTTTGGGTTAGGTTAGGTTAGGTTAGTGAGGCACCTGCGCAGACGTTGTTGCGCAGTGCAGTCGTATGACGTGCGCATGTGAGGGCACCTTGAGCTCGATATGGTTAATTGTAAATTATTAAACACTCAAAAATTCGATTCCGTCACTTTAAGAAGTATATTATATTCTGGGCTTCACTTTCATACCTAATTAAATTTTTTACAATGATATTTGATTGGACACATACTTTCAGTAATTGCAAGTACACCAATGACTTATCACTTAAATATGATGCTATTGAATATTTCATTGTTGTCACACGAAGAATAATTTATTAAATATTTATTTAATTTTATATTACACTACATGTAATTACTACAGTATCGTTATAAAGAATAAATGTTCTCAAATTACATAGGTCCAGCTTCTGCACATACGCGATATCTGTATATGATTTACGTTATACTAACTCGTACAAACGTCTTTACTGAGTACACATGGCATGCAAATGTCCTTTCACTGAAGTCGTATATCTCAATGTGGGGAACCGCACATATTCTTGCATGTTATGTTGAATTGGTGTTCACTTGTTTCTATTCTCACACGTCACGGAGAAGACATCCTTACACTGAGATTCACTGCATGTAGCACCCGTTAATACGTCATTGAACGGTGGTAATTAATCTTGTTAATGGTCCCGAAGAACTCTATTTCTAGAGCACAAAGTTACGTTGATAGTGAGTGACCGAAATCAAATAATTCCAACCGTAGTTTAATGGAGAGTATACAAACCGGGACCAGCCGACTGTTCCAAGACAAAATCTGTACTGACTGACTTATGATTGGTCCTCGATGCCATTCGAAAGTATTGATTTCTTTCCATTGAAGTCTTCACAGATGGCACGTCATATCTTTGGTTCCGTATTTCTCCGATAGACTGCGTCTTTGTGGTTGTACGTCGTTTCCTCGAGTAAATGTGAGGTAATATTTTCGATGTATTTTTTTGACATTTGACATAGGACACCAATTTGTTACCACAAGTTTGACGTGCGCCACGAATTCCGCGCCCACCAAGCATTGCAATTAATGTACCAGAGATTTGTATTCAATTTTTTCTGAGGCGGTTTATATTCATTTTTGACGTACTATCATTCACGTATGTTTATTCCAATTCTGTCGTTACATGATACTGATTTATAGTGAGTTAGATTGGGTAATCGTTATTCATGAATCTGCTACGTATTTGCGTCAACATCTACACTGCATCAATTTTGCAAGAAATAATTTTTGTCTAAACATTATGTAATTTTAGACGTGTTATGATGTATTACACGCATGTAAGCACTATTTGTGTTATATGGGGATTGTGTGAGCGCGTAATATCATTATTGATAAGTGGTCCACCTCACGACTTTGATGCCTTCGTGCGAATTTCTAAAAAGCGATAAGACATAATATAATACAAATGTCAAAATTTTATTTTGAAATATATCGAGATATTACAAATATCCTGTTTGTTAAAAATATATTCATTATGTATACATATCCACACTAACGTCACATTTAAACAGGTCCAACCTCTGTAAATCATGTACATCTGGAATTTATTTTGCTGTCACCTTAGGAAACACATGATAGTTCGAGTAACGATAGAAACGGGAAAATGTAACATTATTCTATATGGGATGTATCTGGGACCGAACAAGACGGACGATGCATGCGGTAAAACGTTAGTTCGAGGAACGATGGCTATAGGTTTCACTGTATTACCGGAGTCAGTCTAATGTTTCTCGAGGTGAGATGACGCAGAAAAACAATAATACAAAACACAAAAAGTGTGTTGTGACACAAATCTCATATCTGTCCACTTGCTATCGAAACCTTCGCATTAGCTAAGACTAGAATGTCTCTAATTTGCCAATATCAATGTAATTAAAATACATATTGCAATTCTCGATTTGTGGACAAAGAGACAGGGAAACACGGAGAAGCCATCAGGAGCATTTTTGAAACTTTTCAGTCTGAACGAGCCTAGAAATGTGTTCTTTCAATCGAAAGTTATACAGCTTCAGTATTCATCTTGACAGCTCTTGGACAGAGAATGTGTTATACGAACACATCCCACTATCATGCATACATATGGCCGTAGAAAAATGCAGCGAGCGATATTTCATATTCGTACCATGCCAGGGCTGGATATTTGTGTTCAGTGCCCTTCTGACCGCGCGCGCCAGACTGGGATGTCGGTAATCAAAAGAGACGAAAGCTTTGACAACGTAACAAGGGCTTATGAAAATGCAAACTGTGCTTCTGTTTCTGGATAGTTCTTCGTATAAATATTAATGGTGATGATGGAGGCTGCAAGGACCGCTGAAAACGTCGTTGAACTACTACCAGACTACAAAGCGCAACAACCCAGAAGACAGCCATCTGCGAATGACGACTTTACTGGTGTGAAGTTTTGGAAATTTTATTTTAGTATGTCGCACGGTCGTCTAGCCTTTAGAACGCTGGCCTTGTAATCCTGAGGTCTAGGTTTCGATTCCCGGCGGTGCCCGAATTTATAACTTGTGTTGGGCAAGGCCGTGGTCTAGGCAACACGGAGTTTTCCTCCGTGGCATCCCAACAATTACTCCATTCACACACAGAAGAAGGCAATGGCAAACCACTTCTGGATCATCTGCCAAGAACGTATATGAACAGGTCCCAGTCCGAGAAAAAGATTTAAGGATCCTGTTCGTATGGACCTATCGTCAAACAGAACACTAAAGAAATGTGGCACGAAGGAAGTCGCACAATTGAAGGTATTGAAGAACTTCCTGTTCACGTTCTTATAATCAGTAAATGTCACTGAAGGAGACCCACTAGGATCGAAACATGCTGGGCCTTTCTAAGAAGCTGCGTAAATAATTACATTAACCGTATTTTCACACGCACGCACGCATAAAGGTATGTGAAGATTACTTGTCCCTTACGTTGGATTGCCTTGTCATTAAGTACTTTGTTATTGGCTGTTAAAACTCTGTAGCTCCAGTTTCAGACCTTTTGGTCGTTATTCATTCGTCGATTAATGAGCCAGTCATGTGTTCTAAATACCATTTTTTAACACCCTGTAAAGAAAGTGGAGTAGGATCATGTAACTGTGGTGGGGACCATTCTCAAACAAGATCGATTAAAATAAGTTAGTGGGTCATATGCACGTAAAAGATTAGCGAAATAGTGAGCATCGGTAGAATGAGGGATGGATGAAATTAAAATATGTTATGATGAAATGAAAAGCGTATCTCGATCGGATAAATGCCCTAAAGAAGGTGTGATATTGTAAGATTTGAGGTTTTTACAGCGGTGAGTATGAAGATTTCTGTCTTCTGGGTTGTTGCGCTGTGTAGTCTGGTCGATGTTAACCAACGTTTCAGAGGTCATACTGCCTCCGTCATCAGGGCGATGAGTATGAAGATTTCTGTCTTCTGGGTTGTTGCGCTGTGTAGTCTGGTAGATGTTTACCAACGTTTCAGAGGTCATACTGCCTCCGTCATCAGGGCGATGAGTATGAAGATTTCTGTCTTCTGGGTTGTTGCGCTGTGTAGTCTTTTAGATGTTTACCAACGTTTCAGAGGTCATACTGCCTCCGTCATCAGAGTATGAAGATTTCTGTCTTCTGGGTTATTGTGCTGTGTAGTCTGGTAGATGTTTACCAACGTTTCAGAGGTCATACTGCCTCCATCATCAGGGCGATGAGTATGAAGATTTCTGTCTTCTGGGTTGTTGCGCTGTGTAGTCTGGTCGATGTTAACCAACGTTTCAGAGGTCATACTGCCTCCGTCATCAGGGCGATGAGTATGAAGATTTCTGTCTTCTGGGTTGTTGCGCTGTGTAGTCTGGTAGATGTTTACCAACGTTTCAGAGGTCATACTGCCTCCGTCATCAGAGTATGAAGATTTCTGTCTTCTGGGTTATTGTGCTGTGTAGTCTGGTAGATGTTTACCAACGTTTCAGAGGTCATACTGCCTCCATCATCAGGGCGATGAGTATGAAGATTTCTGTCTTCTGGGTTGTTGCGCTATGTAGTCTGGTCGATGTTAACCAACGTTTCAGAGGTCATACTGCCGCCATCATCAGAGCGATGAGTATGAAGATTTCTGCCTTCTGGGTTGTTGCGCCGTGTAGTATGGTAGATGTTTACCAACGAATCATCGCCCTGATGACGGAGGCAGTATGACCTCTGAAACGTTGGTTAACATCTACCAGACTACACAGCGCAACAACCCAGAAGACAGAAATCTTCAGGTGTGATATTCTTTCTACACGGCGACGTTTTGAAACTTCTTAAATCGGAGACCTATTCATCTTCAGACAATTCCCGTAACTGTGCGCGGTGTCTCTGTTCGCGATGCGCGTTCCCCTCAGTTGCTCGCTGGTTCTGCGCAGTGTCACAGTCGCTTGTCGCAGGTTGTGGCCGTAGGATGTAAGCCTGCTGGTTCACCGTTATTGGCGTTGACGATAGGGGCTCAGGAGTTGACAGGTGGCGTGTGATTGTGACTTCCATAAGCAGTGAGAGATTTTCGCGGGTCCATTGTCAACATTAACGAAGAGTTGTGAGGTTGGTTTACGAAACACTTTACTTTGTATATTTAATTTGCGGTGTGATCCTAATTATAATCATATTTAACGACATGATACGCAAGATGAAATGTTTTAACACGTTATGTCCTTATTATCAATGAAAACATCAAGGTCATTACTACACTAAAGCAATTTGTTAAGAATAATAGACTGTTGTCAGTTTAGGTGATACAAGTAACTGGTTTTGTATCCACTGAAGTCGCCACAAAATGTAACATAGGCTAACCGTGGTTCATTGTAAACGTGCATTAAAACCAAATTAAAATCATGAGTTTGGTTAGGGAACTTTTGAACTGAAACAAGATCACAAAATTTCTTTAGTTTCAGATATGTATAAAAGGGTCTGTTACGAAAGAACTAATGTTCATTTGACCATTGCAAGTGAAACTGTCCGACACATGGCCAAATAAACTTCTGAAAGGTATTCACAATTCCTTCGACAACAGTTTTAATTTTCTTTAATTTAAATTAATAATATTTATGATGTGCTGACTATGTCATTTCGTTGTCAGTTGGATATTATCTGTGATTTTATTAGTAACATTTATAATCTTCGGGATCAATACTGCGATGTGTATAGATTCTTTAATGTCATTGCCACAAATTAAGATTTACAAGCCAAGTGATGTGCATTTTATTCTTGTGAAATAGTCTACATTTCTTAAAAAGACATATTGGCTGTGAAGACTCATCTGTTTCTTACGTATGCCTTGTGCTGAATGCTGTTCTGGTGCCCAGTTTGACTGTTTTGCGTGTGTCGTTCATAATTTGCTATTGTGAGGACTTGGTTGGTCTGCAGTCTTTGTTCTTATGCGTGCGGTCTCCATGCGCTAAGAAGACAAGTATCTTCGAGGTCATCGCGTAGGAGTGGTGAGTAGGAGATTGATAAACTGCTTTTTAATAAAAACTGTGTGCGTCGTTTGACTAAAGTTGAAATCAAGCGGCACGAACGTTGAAGGGCGACTGCAAATTACAGTATAGATTTAAAAGGTTTTTATTCAGACCACGTATTGGAAAATAGATTGCTTTACAACAGTGGTCCAACATCAAAGTTTTTGTTTATAGCTGTTCAGTTTCGGAAAGCGGTGATGATGTTCAACTACGAACCCGGGCGATTCTGATCCCCGCATGGTTAGAAATGGTTACTAACTACTTTCGTGAAACGTAGTTTCTTCAGTAAACACGGTTTGTTCCCGAAGAATTCTTCATCTTCTTGAACTGCGAATGCCACATAATATTGAATACACTGCTAGGAGACTGCTCCTCAAATCTTATTTGGTAAGGACGTTCTGCAGCGGTCGATGAATGCGTTTCTTCATATACAGAACAGCAAAAAGCACGCTTCCTACGATTGTAATCCGCCATTAATAATTCATAGGATCTGCACGTCTTTTAGGGAAATGCCTGGAAACTCCAGCAGTACGTTGGGAAATTTGAATTTTTGCCCAAGGTTGTAGAGAAATTTGTTTTCGAGTACTTTACCTAAATAAAACGTCATTACTTCTTTTAAATTGTAATGTAACTTTTGCTCAAGATGTATAATGCAGTTGCATGAAAGAAACTTAATAACTACGTTGGTTTCTTGGCGTTATAGTATAAGTGCCAATTCCGACTGCTAGACTTCACAGTTCATCTGCGAAAATCTTTTTAATGCTGAAAATAGTTCTTTTCGGAAAAAACTTTATAATACGGTAACCTTGCACTTGAGTTATTTTGGCATGAACATATTCAACGTTGCAACATTAGTCTTGTTTATCAGTAGACGCAACGTAAACATAATATAAGTTGGAAAAAAAAGCTAAACAAACCTGACACAAAAGTGGACATAGACCGATATTAAATGATGCAGTAAAGTATCCATTTAAAATTATTCTTCGTCAAGACTTTGAAAAATTGACTTTCGAATAACCTTGAAAAATTAAAAGTTCTCCATTTTCCAAACTCTTGGACTTACATTCACAGGACTCTGACATGGCGATGACATATAGGTTAAATCAAACTGACATGAGTTATGTCTCTCAGATTCCTACAGATCGGGAGATATATTCCTTTTTAAATTGACTTTCGAATACCCTTGAAGAATTAAAAGGTCTCTATACTCCAACACCTTGTACTTACATTGTCTTGACTCTGCCATGACGATGACATATACGTTACCTCAAAGTGACATAAGTTTTGTCCTTCAGATTCCTACAGATTGGGAGATATTTGCCTTTTAAAAATTGACTTTCGAATAATCTCGAAAAATTAAAATATCTCTATCCTCCAAACCCTTGGACATACATTGACGTGCTTCTGACAGGAAGTTGACATATACAATCCCTCAAAGTGACATAAGGTTTGTCTCTCAGATGCCTACAGATCGGGAGATATTTGCCTTTTCAAAAATTGACTTTCGAATAATCTCGAAAAATTAAAATGTCTGTATACTCCAAACCCTTGGACATACATTGACGTGACTCTGACAGGAAGTTTACATATACGTTCCCTCAAAGTGACATAAGTTTTGTCTCTCAGATTCCTACAGATCGGAAGATATTTGCGTTTTAAAAATTGACTTTCGAATAATCTCTAAACATTTAAATGTCTCTATCCTCCAAACCCTTGGACAAACATTGACGAGACTCTGGCATGAAGTAGACATATGCGTTCCCTCAAAGTGACATAAGGTTTGTCTCTCAGATGCCTACAGATCGGGAGATATTTGCCTTTTAAAAATTGACTTTCGAATAATCTCGAAAAATTCAAATGTCTCTATCCTCCAAACCCTTGTACATACTTTGACGAGATTCTGACATGAAGTTGACATATACGTTCCCTCATAGTGGCATAAGTTTTGTCTCTCAGATTCCAACAGATCGGGAGATATTAGCCTTTTCAAAAATTGACTTTCGTATAATCTCGAAAAATTTAAATGTCTCTACCCTCCAAACCCTTGGACATACATTGACGTGACTCTGACAGGACGTTGACATATACGTTCCCTCAACGTGACATAAGTTTTGTCTCTCTGATTCGTACAGATCGGGAGATATTTGCCTTTTCACAAATTGAGTTTCGAATAATCTCGAAAAATTAAAATGTCTCTATCCTCCAAACACTTGGACATACATTGACGTAACTCTGACAGGAAGTTGACATATACGTTCCCTCAAAGTGACATACGTTTTGTCTCTCAGATTCCTACAGATCGGGAGATATTTGCCTTTTAAAAATTTACTTTCGAATAATCTCTAAAAATTTAAATGTCTCTATCCTCCAAACCCCTCGACATACATAGACGTGACTATGACATGAAGTTGACATATACGTTCCCTCAAAGTGACATAAGTTTTGTCTCTCAGATTCCTACAGATCGGGAGATATTTGCCTTTTAATAATTGACTTTCGAATAATCTCGAAAAATTAAAATGTCTGTATCCTCCAAACCCTTGGACATACATTGACGTGACTCTGACAGGAAGTTTACATATACTTTCCCTCAACGTGACATAAGTTCTGACTCTCAGATTCCTACAGATCGGGAGATATTTGCCTTTAAATATTGACTTTCGAATAATCTCTAAAGATTTAAATGTCTCTATCCTCCAAACCCTTGGACATACATTGACGTACCTCTGACAGGAAGTTGACATATACGTTCCCTCAAAGTGACATAAGTTTTGTCTCACAGATTCCTACAGATCGGAAGATATTTGCCTTTTAAAAATTGACTTTCGAATAATCTCTAAACATTTAAATGTCTCTATCCTCCAAACCCCTCGACATACATTGACGTGACTATGACATGAAGTTGACATATACGTTCCCTCAAAGTGACATAAGTTTTGTCTCTCAGATTCCTACAGATCGGGAGATATTTGAATTTTAAAAATTGACTTTCGAATAATCTCGAAAAATTAAAATGTCTCTATCCTCCAAACCCTTGGACATACATTGACGTAACTCTGACATCAAGTTGACATATGCGTTCCCTCAAAGTGACATAAGTTGTGTCTCTCAGATTCCTACAGATCGGGAGATATTTGCCTTTTAAAAATTGACTTTCGAATAATCTCTAAAAATTTAAATGTCTCTATCCTCCAAACCCTTGGACATACATTGACGTGACTCTGACATGAAGTTGACATATACGTTCCCTCAAAGTGACATAAGAGTTGTCTCTCAGATTCCTACAGATCGGGAGATATTTGCCTTTTCAAAAATTGACTTTCGAATAATCTCGAGAAATTAAAATGTCTCTATCCTCCAAACCCTTGGACATACATTGACGTGACTCTGACAGGATGTTTACATATACTTTCCCTCAAAGTGACATATGTTTTGACTCTCAGATTCCTACAGATCGGGAGATATTTGCCTTTTAGAAATTGACTTTCGAATAATCTCTAAAAATTTAAATGTCTCTATCCTCCAAACCCTTGGACATACAATGACGTGACTCTGAGAGGAAGTTGACATATACGGTCCCTCAATGTGACATACGTTTTGTCTCTCAGATTCCTACAGATCGGCAGATATTTGCCTTTTAAAAATTGACTTTCGAATAATCTCTAAAAATTTAAATGTCTCTATCCTCCAAACCCCTCGACATACATTGACGTGACTATGACATGAAGTTGACATATACGTTCCCTCAAAGTGACATAAGTTTTGTCTCTCAGATTCCTACAGATCGGGAGATATTTGCCTTTTAATAATTGACTTTCGAATAATCTCGAAAAATTAAAATGTCTGTATCCTCCAAACCCTTGGACATACATTGACGTGACTCTGACAGGAAGTTTACATATACTTTCCCTCAACGTGACATAAGTTTTGACTCTCAGATTCCTACAGATCGGGAGATATTTGCCTTTAAAAATTGACTTTCGAATAATCTCTAAAAATTTAAATGTCTCTATCCTCCAAACCCTTGGACATACATTGACGTACCTCTGACAGGAAGTTGACATATACGTTCCCTCAAAGTGACATAAGTTTTGTCTCTCAGATTCCTACAGATCGGGAGATATTTGCCTTTTAAAAATTGACTTTCGAATAATCTCTAAAAATTTAAATGTCTCTATCCTCCAAACCCCTCGACATACATTGACGTGACTATGACATGAAGTTGACATATACGTTCCCTCAAAGTGACATAAGTTTTGTCTCTCAGATTCCTACAGATCGGGAGATATTTGCCTTTTAAAAATTGACTTTCGAATAATCTCTAAAAATTTAAATGTCTCTATCCTCCAAACCCCTCGACATACATTGACGTGACTATGACATCAGGTTGACATATACGTTCCCTCAAAGTGACATAAGTTTTGTCTCTCAGATTCCTACAGATCGGGAGATATTTGCCTTTCACAAATTGACTTTCGAATAATCTCGAAAAATTAAAATGTCTCTATCCTCCAAACCCTTGGACATACATTGACGTAACTCTGACATCAAGTTGACATATGCGTTCCCTCAAAGTGACATAAGTTGTGTCTCTCAGATTCCTACAGATCGGGAGATATTTGGCTTTTAAAAACTGACTTTCGAATAATCTCTAAAAATTTAAATGTCTCTATCCTCCAAACCCTTGGACATACATTGACGTGACTCTGACATGAAGTTGACATATACGTTCCCTCAAAGTGACATAAGATTTGTCTCTCAGATGCCTACAGATCGGGAGATATTTGTCTTTTAAAAATTGACTTTCGAATAATCTCGTAAAATTAAAATGTCTCTATCGTCCAAACCCTTGGACATACATTGACGTGACTCTGACAGGAAGTTTACATATACGTTCCCTCAAATTGACATAAGTTTTGTCTCTCAGATTCCTACAGATCGGGAGATATTTGCCTTTTCAAAAATTGACTTTCGAATAATCTCGAAAAATTAAAATGTCTCTATCCTCCAAATCCTTGGACATACATTGACGTGACTCTGACAGGAAGTTTACATATACGTTCCCTCAAAGTGACATAAGTTTTGTCCTTCAGATTCCTACAGATTGGGAGATATTTGCCTTTTAAAAATTGACTTTCGAATAATCTCTAAAAATTTAAATGTCTCTATCCTCCAAATCCTTGGACATACATTGACGTGACTCTGACAGGAAGTTTACATATACTTTCCCTCAAAGTGACATAAGTTGCGTCTCTCAGATTCCTACAGATCGGGAGATATTTGCCTTTTAAAGATTGGCTTTCGAATAATCTCTAAAAATTTAAATTTCTCTATCCTCCAAACCCTTGGTCATACATTGACGTGACTCTGACAGGAAGTTGA
The DNA here is from genome assembly GCF_977971745.1 of Zootermopsis nevadensis. Lineage (NCBI taxonomy): Eukaryota > Metazoa > Arthropoda > Insecta > Blattodea > Termopsidae > Zootermopsis > Zootermopsis nevadensis. Next base: position 2,210,433 of record NW_028259153.1, on the reverse strand, counting down.
CATATACGTTCCCTCAAAGTGACATAAGTTTTGCTCTCAGATGCCTACAGATCGGGAGATATTTGTCTTTTAAAAATTGACTTTCGAATAATCTCGAAAAATTAAAATGTCTCTATCGTCCAAACCCTTGGACATACATTGACGTGACTCTGACAGGAAGTTTACATATACGTTCCCTCAAATTGACATAAGTTTTGTCTCTCAGATTCCTACAGATCGGGAGATATTTGCCTTTTCAAAAATTGACTTTCGAATAATCTCGAAAAATTAAAATGTCTCTATCCTCCAAATCCTTGGACATACATTGACGTGACTCTGACAGGAAGTTTACATATACGTTCCCTCAAAGTGACATAAGTTTTGTCTCTCAGATGCCTACAGATCGGGAGATATTTGCCTCTTCAAAAATTGACTTTCGAATAATCTCGAAAAATTCAAATGTCTCTATCCTCCAAACACTTGGACATACATTGACGTAACTCTGACAGGAAGTTGACACATACTTTCCCTCAAAGTGACATAAGTTTTGTCTCTCAGATTCCTACAGATCGGGAGATATTTGCCTTTTAAAAATTGACTTTCGAATAATCTCTAAAAATTTAAATGTGTCTATCCTCCAAACCCTTGGACATACATTGACGTGACTATGACATGAAGTTGACATATACGTTCCCTCAAACTGACATAAGTTTTGTCTCTCAGAATCCTAGAGATCGGGAGATATTTGCCTTTTAAAAATTGACTTTCGAATAATCTCTAAAAATTTAAATGTCTCTATCCTCCAAACCCTTTTACATACATTGACGTGACTATGACATAAAGTTGACATATACATTCCCTCAAAATTACATAAGTTTTGTCTCTTAGATTCCTACAGATCGGGAGATATTTGCCTTTTCAAATTGACTTTCGAATAATCTCGAAAAATTAAAATATCTCTATTCTCCAAACCCTTGGACATACATTGACGTGCTTCTAACAGGAAGTTGACATATACAATCCCTCAAAGTGACATAAGGTTTGTCTCTCAGATGCCTACAGATCGGGAGATATTTGCCTTTTCAAAAATTGACTTTCGAATAATCTCGAAAAATTAAAATGTCTGTATACTCCAAACCCTTGGACATACATTGACGTGACTCTGACAGGAAGTTTACATATACGTTCCCTCAAAGTGACATAAGTTTTGTCTCTCAGATTCCTACAGATCGGAAGATATTTGCGTTTTAAAAATTGACTTTCGAATAATCTCTAAACATTTAAATGTCTCTATCCTCCAAACCCTTGGACAAACATTGACGAGACTCTGGCATGAAGTAGACATATGCGTTCCCTCAAAGTGACATAAGGTTTGTCTCTCAGATGCCTACAGATCGGGAGATATTTGCCTTTTAAAAATTGACTTTCGAATAATCTCGAAAAATTCAAATGTCTCTATCCTCCAAACCCTTGTACATACTTTGACGAGATTCTGACATGAAGTTGACATATACGTTCCCTCATAGTGGCATAAGTTTTGTCTCTCAGATTCCAACAGATCGGGAGATATTAGCCTTTTCAAAAATTGACTTTCGTATAATCTCGAAAAATTTAAATGTCTCTACCCTCCAAACCCTTGGACATACATTGACGTGACTCTGACAGGACGTTTACATATACGTTCCTTCAAAGTGACATAAGTTTTGTCTCTCAGATTCCTACAGATCGGGAGATATTTGCCTTTTACAATTTGACTTTCGAATAATCTCTAACAATTTAAATGTCTCTATCCTCCAAACCCTTGAACATACATTGACGTGACTCTGACAGGACGTTGACATATACGTTCCCTCAACGTGACATAAGTTTTGTCTCTCTGATTCCTACAGATCGGGAGATATTTGCCTTTTCACAAATTGAGTTTCGAATAATCTCGAAAAATTAAAATGTCTCTATCCTCCAAACACTTGGACATACATTGACGTAACTCTGACAGGAAGTTGACATATACGTTCCCTCAAAGTGACATACGTTTTGTCTCTCAGATTCCTACAGATCGGGAGATATTTGCCTTTTAAAAACTTACTTTCGAATAATCTCTAAAAATTTAAATGTCTCTATCCTCCAAACCCCTCGACATACATAGACGTGACTATGACATGAAGTTGACATATACGTTCCCTCAAAGTGACATAAGTTTTGTCTCTCAGATACCTACAGATCGGGAGATATTTGCCTTTTAATAATTGACTTTCGAATAATCTCGAAAAATTAAAATGTCTGTATCCTCCAAACCCTTGGACATACATTGACGTGACTCTGACAGGAAGTTTACATATACTTTCCCTCAACGTGACATAAGTTCTGACTCTCAGATTCCTACAGATCGGGAGATATTTGCCTTTAAATATTGACTTTCGAATAATCTCTAAAGATTTAAATGTCTCTATCCTCCAAACCCTTGGACATACATTGACGTACCTCTGACAGGAAGTTGACATATACGTTCCCTCAAAGTGACATAAGTTTTGTCTCACAGATTCCTACAGATCGGAAGATATTTGCCTTTTAAAAATTGACTTTCGAATAATCTCTAAACATTTAAATGTCTCTATCCTCCAAACCCCTCGACATACATTGACGTGACTATGACATGAAGTTGACATATACGTTCCCTCAAAGTGACATAAGTTTTGTCTCTCAGATTCCTACAGATCGGGAGATATTTGAATTTTAAAAATTGACTTTCGAATAATCTCGAAAAATTAAAATGTCTCTATCCTCCAAACCCTTGGACATACATTGACGTAACTCTGACATCAAGTTGACATATGCGTTCCCTCAAAGTGACATAAGTTGTTTCTCTCAGATTCCTACAGATCGGGAGATATTTGCCTTTTAAAAATTGACTTTCGAATAATCTCTAAAAATTTAAATGTCTCTATCCTCCAAACCCTTGGACATACATTGACGTGACTCTGACATGAAGTTGACATATACGTTCCCTCAAAGTGACATAAGAGTTGTCTCTCAGATTCCTACAGATCGGGAGATATTTGCCTTTTCAAAAATTGACTTTCGAATAATCTCGAGAAATTAAAATGTCTCTATCCTCCAAACCCTTGGACATACATTGACGTGACTCTGACAGGATGTTTACATATACTTTCCCTCAAAGTGACATATGTTTTGACTCTCAGATTCCTACAGATCGGGAGATATTTGCCTTTTAGAAATTGACTTTCGAATAATCTCTAAAAATTTAAATGTCTCTATCCTCCAAACCCTTGGACATACATTGACGTGTCTCTGACATGAATTTGACATATGCGTTCCCTCAAAGTGACAAAAGTTTTGTCTCTCAGATTCCTACAGATCGGGAGATATTTGCCTTTCACAAATTGACTTTCGAATAAACTCGAAGAATTAAAATGTCTCTATCCTCCAAACCCTTGGACATACAATGACGTGACTCTGACAGTAAGTTGACATATACGGTCCCTCAAAGTGACATACGTTTTGTCTCTCAGATTCCTACAGATCGGGAGATATTTGCCTTTTAAAAATTGACTTTCGAATAATCTCTAAAAATTTAAATGTCTCTATCCTCCAAACCCCTCGACATACATTGACGTGACTATGACATGAAGTTGACATATAAGTTACCTCAAAGTGACATAAGTTTTGTCTTTCAGATTCCTACAGATCGGGAGATATTTGCCTTTTAATAATTGACTTTCGAATAATCTCGAAAAATTAAAATGTCTGTATCCTCCAAACCCTTGGACATACATTGACGTGACTCTGACAGGAAGTTTACATATACTTTCCCTCAACGTGACATAAGTTCTGACTCTCAGATTCCTACAGATCGGGAGATATTTGCCTTTAAAAATTGACTTTCGAATAATCTCTAAAGATTTAAATGTCTCTATCCTCCAAACCCTTGGACATACATTGACGTACCTCTGACAGGAAGTTGACATATACGTTCCCTCAAAGTGACATAAGTTTTGTCTCTCAGATTCCTACAGATCGGGAGATATTTGCCTTTTAAAAATTGACTTTCGAATAATCTCTAAAAATTTAAATGTCTCTATCCTCCAAACCCCTCGACATACATTGACGTGACTATGACATGAAGTTGACATATACGTTCCCTCAAAGTGACATAAGTTTTGTCTCTCAGATTCCTACAGATCGGGAGATATTTGAATTTTAAAAATTGACTTTCGAATAATCTCGAAAAATTAAAATGTCTCTATCCTCCAAACCCTTGGACTTACATTGACGTAACTCTGACATTAAGTTGACATATGCGTTCCCTCAAAGTGACATAAGTTGTGTCTCTCAGATTCCTACAGATCGGGAGATATTTGCCTTTTAAAAATTGACTTTCGAATAATCTCTAAAAATTTAAATGTCTCTATCCTCCAAACCCTTGGACATACATTGACGTGACTCTGACATGAAGTTGACATATACGTTCCCTCAAAGTGACATAAGTTTTGTCTCTCAGATTCCTACAGATCGGGAGATATTTGCCTTTTAAAAATTGGCTTTCGAATAATCTCTAAAAATTTAAATTTCTCTATCCTCCAAACCCTTGGACATTCATTGACGTGACTCTGACAGGAAGTTGACATATACGTTCCCTCAAAGTGACATAAGTTTTGTCTCTCAGATGCCTACAGATCGGGAGATATTTGTCTTTTAAAAATTGACTTTCGAATAATCTCGAAAAATTAAAATGTCTCTATCGTCCAAACCCTTGGACATACATTGACGAGATTCTGACATGAAGTTGACATATACGTTCCCTCAAATTGACATAAGTTTTGTCTCTCAGATTCCTACAGATCGGGAGATATTTGCCTTTTCAAAAATTGACTTTCGAATAATCTCGAAAAATTCAAATGTCTCTATCCTCCAAACCCTTGGACATACATTGACGTGACTCTGACAGGAAGTTTACATATACGTTCCCTCAAAGTGACATAAGTTTTGTCTCTCAGATTCCTACAGATCGGGAGATATTTGCCTTTTAAAAATTGACTTTCGAATAATCTCTAAAAATTTAAATGTCTCTATCCTCCAAACCCTTGGACATACATTGACGTACCTCTGACAGGAAGTTGACATATACGTTCCCTCAAAGTGACATAAGTTTTGTGTCTCAGATTCCTACAGATCGGGAGATATTTGCCTTTTAAAAATTGACTTTCGAATAATCTCTAATAATTTAAATGTCTCTATCCTCCAAACCCTTGGACATACATTGACGTGACTCTGACATGAAGTTGACATATGCGTTCCCTCAAAGTGACAAAAGTTTTGTCTCTCAGATTCCTACAGATCGGGAGATATTTGCCTTTTAATAATTGACTTTCGAATAATCTCGAAAAATTAAAATGTCTGTATCCTCCAAACCCTTGGACATACATTGACGTACCTCTGACAGGAAGTTGACATATACGTTCCCTCAAAGTGACATAAGTTTTGTCTCTCAGATTCCTACAGATCGGGAGATATTTGCCTTTTAAAAATTGACTTTCGAATAATCTCTAAAAATTTAAATGTCTCTATCCTCCAAACCCCTCGACATACATTGACGTGACTATGACATGAAGTTGACATATACGTTCCCTCAAAGTGACATAAGTTTTGTCTCTCAGATTCCTACAGATCGGGAGATATTTGAATTTTAAAAATTGACTTTCGAATAATCTCTAAAAATTGTAATGTCTCTATCCTCCAAACCCCTCGACATACATTGACGTGACTATGACATGAAGTTGACATATACGTTCCCTCAAAGTGACATAAGTTTTGTCTCTCAGATTCCTGCAGATCGGGAGATATTTGCCTTTCACAAATTGACTTTCGAATAATCTCGAAAAATTAAAATGTCTCTATCCTCCAAACCCTTGGACATACATTGACGTAACTCTGACATCAAGTTGACATATGCGTTCCCTCAAAGTGACATAAGTTGTGTGTCTCAGATTCCTACAGATCGGGAGATATTTGGCTTTTAAAAACTGACTTTCGAATAATCTCTAAAAATTTAAATGTCTCTATCCTCCAAACCCTTGGACATACATTGACGTGACTCTGACATGAAGTTGACATATACGTTCCCTCAAAGTGACATAAGATTTGTCTCTCAGATTCCTACAGATCGGGAGATATTTGCCTTTTCAAAAATTGACTTTCGAATAATCTCGAGAAATTAAAATGTCTCTATCCTCCAAACCCTTGGACATACATTGACGTGACTCTGACAGGAAGTTTACATATACTTTCCCTCAAAGTGACATAAGTTGCGTCTCTCAGATTCCTACAGATCGGGAGATATTTGCCTTTTAAAGATTGGCTTTCGAATAATCTCTAAAAATTTAAATTTCTCTATCCTCCAAACCCTTGGACATACATTGACGTGACTCTGCCAGGAAGTTGACATATACGTTCCCTCAAAGTGACATAAGTTTTGCTCTCAGATGCCTACAGATCGGGAGATATTTGTCTTTTAAAAATTGACTTTCGAATAATCTCGAAAAATTAAAATGTCTCTATCGTCCAAACCCTTGGACATACATTGACGTGACTCTGACAGGAAGTTTACATATACGTTCCCTCAAATTGACATAAGTTTTGTCTCTCAGATTCCTACAGATCGGGAGATATTTGCCTTTTCAAAAATTGACTTTCGAATAATCTCGAAAAATTAAAATGTCTCTATCCTCCAAATCCTTGGACATACATTGACGTGACTCTGACAGGAAGTTTACATATACGTTCCCTCAAAGTGACATAAGTTTTGTCCTTCAGATTCCTACAGATTGGGAGATATTTGCCTTTTAAAAATTGACTTTCGAATAATCTCTAAAAATTTAAATGTCTCTATCCTCCAAACCCTTGGACATACATTGACGTGACTCTGACAGGAAGTGGACATATACGTTCCCTCAAAGTGACATAAGTTTTGTCTCTCAGATTCCTACAGATCGGGAGATATTTGCCTTTTAAAAATTGACTTTCGAATAATCTCATAAAATTAAAATGTCTCTATCCTCCAAACCCTTGAACATACATTGACGTGACTCTGACATGAAGTTGACATATGCGTTCCCTCAAAGTGACATAAGTTTTGTCTCTCAGATTAATACAGATCGGGAGATATTTGCCTTTTAAAAAGTGACTTTGGATTAATCTCTAAAAATTTAAATGTCTCTATCCTCCAAACCCTTGGACATACATTGACGTGACTCAGACAGGAAGTTGACATATACGTTCCCTCAAAGTGACATAAGTTTTGTCTCTCAGATTCCTACAGATCGGGAGATATTTGTTTTTTAATAATTGACTTTCGAATAATCTCTAAAAATTTAAATGTCTCTATCCTCCAAATCCCTCGACATACATTGACATGACTATGACATGAAGTTGACATATACGTTCCCTCAAAGTGACATAAGCTTTGTCTCTCAGATTCCTACAGATCGGGAGATATTTGCCCTTAAAAATTGACTTTCGAATAATCTCGAAAAATTAAAATGTCTCTATCCTCCAAACCCTTGAACATACATTGACGAGACTCTGACATGAAGTTGACATATGCGTTCCCTCAAAGTGACATAAGGTTTGTCTCTCAGATGCCTACAGATCGGGAGATATTTGCCTTTTCATAAATTGACTTTCGAATAATCTCGAAAAATTAAATCGTCTCTATCCTCCAACCCCTTGGACATACATTGACGTGACTCTGACAGGAAGTTGACATATACGTTTCCTCAAAGTGACATAAGTTTTGTCTCTCAGATTCCTACAGATCGGGAGATATTTGCCTTTTAAAAATTGACTTTCGAATAATCTCTAAAAATTTAAATTTCTCTATCCTCCAAACCCTTGGACATACAATGACGTGACTCTGACAGGAAGTTAACATATACGTTCCCTCAAAGTGACATACGTTTTGTCTCTCAGATTCCTACAGATCTGGAGATATTTGCCTTTTAAAAATTGACTTTCGAATAATCTCTAAAAATTTAAATGTTTCTATCCTCCAAACCCCTCAACATACATTGACGTGACAATGACATGAAGTTGACATATACGTTCCCTCAAAGTGACATAAGGTTTGTCTCTCAGATTCCTACAGATCGGGAGATATTTGCCTTTTAAAAATTGACTTTCGAATAATCTCGAAAAACTAAAATGTCTCTATCCTCCAAACCCTTGGACATATATTGACGAGGCTCTGACAGGAACTTGACATATACGTTCCCTCAAAGTGACATAAGGTTTGTCTCACAGATTCCTACAGATCGGGAGATATTTGCCTTTCAAAAATTGACTTTCGAATAATCTCGAAAAATTGAAATGTCTCTATCCTCCAAACCCTTGGACAAACATTGACGAGACTCTGGCATGAAGTTGACATATGCGTTCCCTCAAAGTGACATAAGGTTTGTCTCTCAGATGCCTACAGATCGGGAGATATTTGCCTTTTAAAAATTGACTTTCGAATAATCTCGAAAAATTCAAATGTCTCTATCCTCCAAACCCTTGGACATACATTGATGTGACTCTGACATGAAGTTAACATATGTGTTCCCTCAAAGTGACATAAGGTTTGTCTCTCAGATTCCTACAGATCGGGAGATATTTGCCATTTCACAAATTGACTTTCGAATAATCTCGAAAAATTAAAATGTCTGTATACTCCAAACCCTTGGACATACATTGACGTGACTCTGACAGGAAGTTGACATATACGTTCCCTCAAAGTGACATAAGTTTTGTCTCTCAGATTCCTACAGATCGGGAGATATTTGCCTTTTAAAAATTGACTTTCGATCAATCTCTAAACATTTAAATGTCTCTATCCTCCAAACCCTTGGACATACATTGTCGTACCTCTGACAGGAAGTTGACATATACGTTCCCTCAAAGTGACATAAGTTTTGTCTCTCAGATTGATACATATCGGGAGATATTTGCCCTTTAAAAATTGACTTTCGAATAATCTCTAAAAATTTAAATGTCTCTATCCTCCAAACCCTTGGACATACAATGACGTGACTCTGACAGGAAGTTAACATATACGTTTCCTCAAAGTGACATACGTTCTGTCTCTCAGATTCCTACAGATCTGGAGATATTTGCCTTTTAAAAATTGACTTTCGAATAATCTCTAAAAATTTAAATGTCTCTATCCTCCAAACCCCTCAACATACATTGACGTGACTATGACAAGAAGTTGACATATACGTTCCCTCAAAGTGACATAAGTTTTGTCTCTCAGATTCCTACAGATCGGGAGATATTTGAATTTTAAAAATTGACTTTCGAATAATCTCTAAAAATTGTAATGTCTCTATCCTCCAAACCCCTCGACATACATTGACGTGACTATGACATGAAGTTCACATATACGTTCCCTGAAAGTGACATAAGTTTTGTCTCTCAGATTCCTGCTGATCGGGAGATATTTGCCTTTCACAAATTGACTTTCGAATAATCTCGAAAAATTAAAATGTCTCTATCCTCCAAACCCTTGTACATACATTGACGTAACTCTGACATCAAGTTGACATATGCGTTCCCTCAAAGTGACATAAGTTGTGTCTCTCAGATTCCTACAGATCGGGAGATATTTGGCTTTTAAAAATTGACTTTCGAATAATCTCTTAAAATTTAAATGTCTCTATCCTCCAAACCCTTGAACATACATTGACGTGACTCTGACATGAAGTTGACATATACGTTCCCTCAAAGTGACATAAGATTTGTCTCTCAGATTCCTACAGATCGGGAGATATTTGCCTTTTCAAAAATTGACTTTCGAATAATCTCGAGAAATTAAAATGTCTCTATCCTCCAAACCCTTGGACATACATTGACGTGACGCTGACAGGAAGTTTACATATACTTTCCCTCAAAGTGACATAAGTTTTGTCTCTCAGATTCCTACAGATCGGGAGATATTTGAATTTTAAAAATTGACTTTCGAATAATCTCTAAAAATTGTAATGTCTCTATCCTCCAAACCCCTCGACATACATTGACGTGACTATGACATGAAGTTGACATATACGTTCCCTCAAAGTGACATAAGTTTTGTCTCTCAGATTCCTGCAGATAGGGAGATATTTGCCTTTCACAAATTGACTTTCGAATAATCTCGAAAAATTAAAATGTCTCTATCCTCCAAACCCTTGGACATACATTAACGTAACTCTGACATCAAGTTGACATATGCGTTCCCTCAAAGTGACATAAGTTGTGTCTCTCAGATTCCTACAGATCGGGAGATATTTGCCTTTTAAAAATTGACTTTCGAATAATCTCTAAAAATTTAAATGTCTCTATCCTCCAAACCCTTGGAAATACATTGACGTGACTCTGACATGAAGTTGACATATACGTTCCCTCAAAGTGACATAAGATTTGTCTCTCAGATTCCTACAGATCGGGAGATATTTGCTTTTTCAAAAATTGACTTTCGAATAATCTCGAGAAATTAAAATGTCTCTATCCTCCAAACCCTTGGACATACATTGACGTGACTCTGACAGGAAGTTTACATATACTTTCCCTCAAAGTGACATAAGTTGCGTCTCTCAGATTCCCACAGATCGGGAGATATTTGCCTTTTAAAAATTGGCTTTCGAATAATCTCTAAAAATTTAAATTTCTCTATCCTCCAAACCCTTGGACATACATTGACGTGACTCTGACAGGAAGTTGACATATACGTTCCCTCAAAGTGACATAAGTTTTGCTCTCAGATGCCTACAGATCGGGAGATATTTGTCTTTTAAAAATTGACTTTCGAATAATCTCGAAAAATTAAAATGTCTCTATCGTCCAAACCCTTGAACATACATTGACGTGACTCTGACAGGAAGTTTACATATACGTTCCCTCAAAGTGACATAAGTTTTGTCTCTCAGATTCCTACAGATTGGGAGATATTTGCCTTTTAAAAATTGACTTTCGAATAATCTCTAAAAATTTAAATGTCTCTATCCTCCAAACCCTTGGACATACATTGACGTGACTCAGACAGGAAGTTGACATATACGTTCCCTCAAAGTGACATAAGTTTTGTCTCTCAGATTCCTACAGATCGGGAGATATTTGTTTTTTAATAATTGACTTTCGAATAATCTCTAAAAATTTAAATGTCTCTATCCTCCAAACCCCTCGACATACATTGACATGACTATGACATGAAGTTGACATATACGTTCCCTCAAAGTGACATAAGCTTTGTCTCTCAGATTCGTACAGATCGGGAGATATTTGCCTTTTAAAAATTGACTTTCGAATAATCTCGAAAAATTAAAATGTCTCTATCCTCCAAACCCTTGTACATACATTGACGAGACTCTGACATGAAGTTGACATATGCGTTCCCTCAAAGTGACATAAGCTTTGTCTCTCAGATTCCTACAGATCGGGAGATATATGCCTTTGAAAAATTGACTTTCGAATAACGTTGAAAAATTAAAAGGTCTCTATCTTGCAAACCCTTGGACTTACATTGACGTGACTCTGACATAAAGTTGACATATACATTCCCTCAAAATTACATAAGTTTTGTCTCTCAGATTCCTACAGATCGGGAGATATTTGCCTTTTCAAATTGACTTTCGAATAATCTCGAAAAATTAAAATATCTCTATCCTCCAAACCCTTGGACATACATTGACTTGCTTCTAACAGGAAGTTGACATATACAATCCCTCAAAGTGACATAAGGTTTGTCTCTCAGATGCCTACAGATCGGGAGATATTTGCCTTTTCAAAAATTGACTTTCGAATAATCTCGAAAAATTAAAATGTCTGTATACTCCAAACCCTTGGACATACATTGACGTGACTCTGACAGGAAGTTTACATATACGTTCCCTCAAAGTGACATAAGTTTTGTCTCTCAGATTCCTACAGATCGGAAGATATTTGCGTTTTAAAAATTGACTTTCGAATAATCTCTAAACATTTAAATGTCTCTATCCTCCAAACCCTTGGACAAACATTGACGAGACTCTGGCATGAAGTAGACATATGCGTTCCCTCAAAGTGACATAAGGTTTGTCTCTCAGATGCCTACAGATCGGGAGATATTTGCCTTTTAAAAATTGACTTTCGAATAATCTCGAAAAATTCAAATGTCTCTATCCTCCAAACCCTTGTACATACTTTGACGAGATTCTGACATGAAGTTGACATATACGTTCCCTCATAGTGGCATAAGTTTTGTCTCTCAGATTCCAACAGATCGGGAGATATTAGCCTTTTCAAAAATTGACTTTCGTATAATCTCGAAAAATTTAAATGTCTCTACCCTCCAAACCCTTGGACATACATTGACGTGACTCTGACAGGACGTTTACATATACGTTCCTTCAAAGTGACATAAGTTTTGTCTCTCAGATTCCTACAGATCGGGAGATATTTGCCTTTTACAATTTGACTTTCGAATAATCTCTAACAATTTAAATGTCTCTATCCTCCAAACCCTTGAACATACATTGACGTGACTCTGACAGGACGTTGACATATACGTTCCCTCAACGTGACATAAGTTTTGTCTCTCTGATTCCTACAGATCGGGAGATATTTGCCTTTTCACAAATTGAGTTTCGAATAATCTCGAAAAATTAAAATGTCTCTATCCTCCAAACACTTGGACATACATTGACGTAACTCTGACAGGAAGTTGACATATACGTTCCCTCAAAGTGACATACGTTTTGTCTCTCAGATTCCTACAGATCGGGAGATATTTGCCTTTTAAAAACTTACTTTCGAATAATCTCTAAAAATTTAAATGTCTCTATCCTCCAAACCCCTCGACATACATAGACGTGACTATGACATGAAGTTGACATATACGTTCCCTCAAAGTGACATAAGTTTTGTCTCTCAGATTCCTACAGATCGGGAGATATTTGCCTTTTAATAATTGACTTTCGAATAATCTCGAAAAATTAAAATGTCTGTATCCTCCAAACCCTTGGACATACATTGACGTGACTCTGACAGGAAGTTTACATATACTTTCCCTCAACGTGACATAAGTTCTGACTCTCAGATTCCTACAGATCGGGAGATATTTGCCTTTAAATATTGACTTTCGAATAATCTCTAAAGATTTAAATGTCTCTATCCTCCAAACCCTTGGACATACATTGACGTACCTCTGACAGGAAGTTGACATATACGTTCCCTCAAAGTGACATAAGTTTTGTCTCACAGATTCCTACAGATCGGAAGATATTTGCCTTTTAAAAATTGACTTTCGAATAATCTCTAAACATTTAAATGTTTCTATCCTCCAAACCCCTCGACATACATTGACGTGACTATGACATGAAGTTGACATATACGTTCCCTCAAAGTGACATAAGTTTTGTCTCTCAGATTCCTACAGATCGGGAGATATTTGAATTTTAAAAATTGACTTTCGAATAATCTCGAAAAATTAAAATGTCTCTATCCTCCAAACCCTTGGACATACATTGACGTAACTCTGACATCAAGTTGACATATGCGTTCCCTCAAAGTGACATAAGTTGTGTCTCTCAGATTCCTACAGATCGGGAGATATTTGCCTTTTAAAAATTGACTTTCGAATAATCTCTAAAAATTTAAATGTCTCTATCCTCCAAACCCTTGGACATACATTGACGTGACTCTGACATGAAGTTGACATATACGTTCCCTCAAAGTGACATAAGAGTTGTCTCTCAGATTCCTACAGATCGGGAGATATTTGCCTTTTCAAAAATTGACTTTCGAATAATCTCGAGAAATTAAAATGTCTCTATCCTCCAAACCCTTGGACATACATTGACGTGACTCTGACAGGATGTTTACATATACTTTCCCTCAAAGTGACATATGTTTTGACTCTCAGATTCCTACAGATCGGGAGATATTTGCCTTTTAGAAATTGACTTTCGAATAATCTCTAAAAATTTAAATGTCTCTATCCTCCAAACCCTTGGACATACATTGACGTGTCTCTGACATGAAGTTGACATATGCGTTCCCTCAAAGTGACAAAAGTTTTGTCTCTCAGATTCCTACAGATCGGGAGATATTTGCCTTTCACAAATTGACTTTCGAATAAACTCGAAGAATTAAAATGTCTCTATCCTCCAAACCCTTGGACATACAATGACGTGACTCTGACAGTAAGTTGACATATACGGTCCCTCAAAGTGACATACGTTTTGTCTCTCAGATTCCTACAGATCGGGAGATATTTGCCTTTTAAAAATTGACTTTCGAATAATCTCTAAAAATTTAAATGTCTCTATCCTCCAAACCCCTCGACATACATTGACGTGACTATGACATGAAGTTGACATATAAGTTACCTCAAAGTGACATAAGTTTTGTCTCTCAGATTCCTACAGATCGGGAGATATTTGCCTCTTAATAATTGACTTTCGAATAATCTCGAAAAATTAAAATGTCTGTATCCTCCAAACCCTTGGACATACATTGACGTGACTCTGACAGGAAGTTTACATATACTTTCCCTCAACGTGACATAAGTTCTGACAATCAGATTCCTACAGATCGGGAGATATTTGCCTTTAAAAATTGACTTTCGAATAATCTCTAAAGATTTAAATGTCTCTATCCTCCAAACCCTTGGACATACATTGACGTACCTCTGACAGGAAGTTGACATATACGTTCCCTCAAAGTGACATAAGTTTTGTCTCTCAGATTCCTACAGATCGGGAGATATTTGCCTTTTAAAAATTGACTTTCGAATAATCTCTAAAAATTTAAATGTCTCTATCCTCCAAACCCCTCGACATACATTGACGTGACTATGACATGAAGTTGACATATACGTTCCCTCAAAGTGACATAAGTTTTGTCTCTCAGATTCCTACAGATCGGGAGATATTTGAATTTTAAAAATTGACTTTCGAATAATCTCGAAAAATTAAAATGTCTCTATCCTCCAAACCCTTGGACTTACATTGACGTAACTCTGACATCAAGTTGACATATGCGTTCCCTCAAAGTGACATAAGTTGTGTCTCTCAGATTCCTACAGATCGGGAGATATTTGCCTTTTAAAAATTGACTTTCGAATAATCTCTAAAAATTTAAATGTCTCTATCCTCCAAACCCTTGGACATACATTGACGTGACTCTGACATGAAGTTGACATATACGTTCCCTCAAAGTGACATAAGTTTTGTCTCTCAGATTCCTACAGATCGGGAGATATTTGCCTTTTAAAAATTGGCTTTCGAATAATCTCTAAAAATTTAAATTTCTCTATCCTCCAAACCCTTGGACATTCATTGACGTGACTCTGACAGGAAGTTGACATATACGTTCCCTCAAAGTGACATAAGTTTTGTCTCTCAGATGCCTACAGATCGGGAGATATTTGTCTTTTAAAAATTGACTTTCGAATAATCTCGAAAAATTAAAATGTCTCTATCGTCCAAACCCTTGGACATACATTGACGAGATTCTGACATGAAGTTGACATATACGTTCCCTCAAATTGACATAAGTTTTGTCTCTCAGATTCCTACAGATCGGGAGATATTTGCCTTTTCAAAAATTGACTTTCGAATAATCTCGAAAAATTCAAATGTCTCTATCCTCCAAACCCTTGGACATACATTGACGTGACTCTGACAGGAAGTTTACATATACGTTCCCTCAAAGTGACATAAGTTTTGTCTCTCAGATTCCTACAGATCGGGAGATATTTGCCTTTTAAAAATTGACTTTCGAATAATCTCTAAAAATTTAAATGTCTCTATCCTCCAAACCCTTGGACATACATTGACGTACCTCTGACAGGAAGTTGACATATACGTTCCCTCAAAGTGACATAAGTTTTGTGTCTCAGATTCCTACAGATCGGGAGATATTTGCCTTTTAAAAATTGACTTTCGAATAATCTCTAATAATTTAAATGTCTCTATCCTCCAAACCCTTGGACATACATTGACGTGACTCTGACATGAAGTTGACATATGCGTTCCCTCAAAGTGACAAAAGTTTTGTCTCTCAGATTCCTACAGATCGGGAGATATTTGCCTTTCACAAATTGACTTTCGAATAATCTCGAAGAATTAAAATGTCTCTATCCTCCAAACCCTTGGACATACAATGACGTGACTCTGAGAGGAAGTTGACATATACGGTCCCTCAAAGTGACATACGTTTTGTCTCTCAGATTCCTACAGATCGGCAGATATTTGCCTTTTAAAAATTGACTTTCGAATAATCTCTAAAAACTTAAATGTCTCTATCCTCCAAACCCCTCGACATACATTGACGTGACTATGACATGAAGTTGACATATACGTTCCCTCAAAGTGACATAAGTTTTGTCTCTCAGATTCCTACAGATCGGGAGATATTTGCCTTTTAATAATTGACTTTCGAATAATCTCGAAAAATTAAAATGTCTGTATCCTCCAAACCCTTGGACATACAATGACGTGACTCTGACAGGAAGTTTACATATACTTTCCCTCAACGTGACATAAGTTTTGACTCTCAGATTCCTACAGATCGGGAGATATTTGCCTTTAAAAATTGACTTTCGAATAATCTCTAAAAATTTAAATGTCTCTATCCTCCAAACCCTTGGACATACATTGACGTACCTCTGACAGGAAGTTGACATATACGTTCCCTCAAAGTGACATAAGTTTTGTCTCTCAGATTCCTACAGATCGGGAGATATTTGCCTTTTAAAAATTGACTTTCGAATAATCTCTAAAAATTTAAATGTCTCTATCCTCCAAACCCCTCGACATACATTGACGTGACTATGACATGAAGTTGACATATACGTTCCCTCAAAGTGACATAAGTTTTGTCTCTCAGATTCCTACAGATCGGGAGATATTTGAATTTTAAAAATTGACTTTCGAATAATCTCTAAAAATTGTAATGTCTCTATCCTCCAAACCCCTCGACATACATTGACGTGACTATGACATGAAGTTGACATATACGTTCCCTCAAAGTGACATAAGTTTTGTCTCTCAGATTCCTGCAGATCGGGAGATATTTGCCTTTCACAAATTGACTTTCGAATAATCTCGAAAAATTAAAATGTCTCTATCCTCCAAACCCTTGGACATACATTGACGTAACTCTGACATCAAGTTGACATATGCGTTCCCTCAAAGTGACATAAGTTGTGTGTCTCAGATTCCTACAGATCGGGAGATATTTGGCTTTTAAAAACTGACTTTCGAATAATCTCTAAAAATTTAAATGTCTCTATCCTCCAAACCCTTGGACATACATTGACGTGACTCTGACATCAAGTTGACATATACGTTCCCTCAAAGTGACATAAGATTTGTCTCTCAGATTCCTACAGATCGGGAGATATTTGCCTTTTCAAAAATTGACTTTCGAATAATCTCGAGAAATTAAAATGTCTCTATCCTCCAAACCCTTGGACATACATTGACGTGACTCTGACAGGAAGTTTACATATACTTTCCCTCAAAGTGACATAAGTTGCGTCTCTCAGATTCCTACAGATCGGGAGATATTTGCCTTTTAAAGATTGGCTTTCGAATAATCTCTAAAAATTTAAATTTCTCTATCCTCCAAACCCTTGGACATACATTGACGTGACTCTGACAGGAAGTTGACATATACGTTCCCTCAAAGTGACATAAGTTTTGCTCTCAGATGCCTACAGATCGGGAGATATTTGTCTTTTAAAAATTGACTTTCGAATAATCTCGAAAAATTAAAATGTCTCTATCGTCCAAACCCTTGGACATACATTGACGTGACTCTGACAGGAAGTTTACATATACGTTCCCTCAAATTGACATAAGTTTTGTCTCTCAGATTCCTACAGATCGGGAGATATTTGCCTTTTAAAAATTGACTTTCGAATAATCTCTAAACATTTAAATGTTTCTATCCTCCAAACCCCTCGACATACATTGACGTGACTATGACATGAAGTTGACATATACGTTCCCTCAAAGTGACATAAGTTTTGTCTCTCAGATTCCTACAGATCGGGAGATATTTGAATTTTAAAAATTGACTTTCGAATAATCTCGAAAAATTAAAATGTCTCTATCCTCCAAACCCTTGGACATACATTGACGTAACTCTGACATCAAGTTGACATATGCGTTCCCTCAAAGTGACATAAGTTGTGTCTCTCAGATTCCTACAGATCGGGAGATATTTGCCTTTTAAAAATTGACTTTCGAATAATCTCTAAAAATTTAAATGTCTCTATCCTCCAAACCCTTGGACATACATTGACGTGACTCTGACATGAAGTTGACATATACGTTCCCTCAAAGTGACATAAGAGTTGTCTCTCAGATTCCTACAGATCGGGAGATATTTGCCTTTTCAAAAATTGACTTTCGAATAATCTCGAGAAATTAAAATGTCTCTATCCTCCAAACCCTTGGACATACATTGACGTGACTCAGACAGGAAGTTGACATATACGTTCCCTCAAAGTGACATAAGTTTTGTCTCTCAGATTCTTACAGATCGGGAGATATTTGTTTTTTAATAATTGACTTTCGAATAATCTCTAAAAATTTAAATGTCTCTATCCTCCAAATCCCTCGACATACATTGACATGACTATGACATGAAGTTGACATATACGTTCCCTCAAAGTGACATAAGCTTTGTCTCTCAGATTCCTACAGATCGGGAGATATTTGCCCTTAAAAATTGACTTTCGAATAATCTCGAAAAATTAAAATGTCTCTATCCTCCAAACCCTTGAACATACATTGACGAGACTCTGACATGAAGTTGACATATGCGTTCCCTCAAAGTGACATAAGGTTTGTCTCTCAGATGCCTACAGATCGGGAGATATTTGCCTTTTCATAAATTGACTTTCGAATAATCTCGAAAAATTAAATCGTCTCTATCCTCCAACCCCTTGGACATACATTGACGTGACTCTGACAGGAAGTTGACATATACGTTTCCTCAAAGTGACATAAGTTTTGTCTCTCAGATTCCTACAGATCGGGAGATATTTGCCTTTTAAAAATTGACTTTCGAATAATCTCTAAAAATTTAAATGTCTCTATCCTCCAAACCCTTGGACATACAATGACGTGACTCTGACAGGAAGTTAACATATACGTTCCCTCAAAGTGACATACGTTTTGTCTCTCAGATTCCTACAGATCTGGAGATATTTGCCTTTTAAAAATTGACTTTCGAATAATCTCTAAAAATTTAAATGTTTCTATTCTCCAAACCCCTCAACATACATTGACGTGACAATGACATGAAGTTGACATATACGTTCCCTCAAAGTGACATAAGGTTTGTCTCTCAGATTCCTACAGATCGGGAGATATTTGCCTTTTAAAAATTGACTTTCGAATAATCTCGAAAAACTAAAATGTCTCTATCCTCCAAACCCTTGGACATATATTGACGAGGCTCTGACAGGAACTTGACATATACGTTCCCTCAAAGTGACATAAGGTTTGTCTCACAGATTCCTACAGATCGGGAGATATTTGCCTTTCAAAAATTGACTTTCGAATAATCTCGAAAAATTGAAATGTCTCTATCCTCCAAACCCTTGGACAAACATTGACGAGACTCTGGCATGAAGTTGACATATGCGTTCCCTCAAAGTGACATAAGGTTTGTCTCTCAGATGCCTACAGATCGGGAGATATTTGCCTTTTAAAAATTGACTTTCGAATAATCTCGAAAAATTCAAATGTCTCTATCCTCCAAACCCTTGGACATACATTGATGTGACTCTGACATGAAGTTAACATATGTGTTCCCTCAAAGTGACATAAGGTTTGTCTCTCAGATTCCTACAGATCGGGAGATATTTGCCATTTCACAAATTGACTTTCGAATAATCTCGAAAAATTAAAATGTCTGTATACTCCAAACCCTTGGACATACATTGACGTGACTCTGACAGGAAGTTGACATATACGTTCCCTCAAAGTGACATAAGTTTTGTCTCTCAGATTCCTACAGATCGGGAGATATTTGCCTTTTAAAAATTGACTTTCGATCAATCTCTAAACATTTAAATGTCTCTATCCTCCAAACCCTTGGACATACATTGTCGTACCTCTGACAGGAAGTTGACATATACGTTCCCTCAAAGTGACATAAGTTTTGTCTCTCAGATTGATACATATCGGGAGATATTTGCCCTTTAAAAATTGACTTTCGAATAATCTCTAAAAATTTAAATGTCTCTATCCTCCAAACCCTTGGACATACAATGACGTGACTCTGACAGGAAGTTAACATATACGTTTCCTCAAAGTGACATACGTTCTGTCTCTCAGATTCCTACAGATCTGGAGATATTTGCCTTTTAAAAATTGACTTTCGAATAATCTCTAAAAATTTAAATGTCTCTATCCTCCAAACCCCTCAACATACATTGACGTGACTATGACAAGAAGTTGACATATACGTTCCCTCAAAGTGACATAAGTTTTGTCTCTCAGATTCCTACAGATCGGGAGATATTTGAATTTTAAAAATTGACTTTCGAATAATCTCTAAAAATTGTAATGTCTCTATCCTCCAAACCCCTCGACATACATTGACGTGACTATGACATGAAGTTCACATATACGTTTCCTCAAAGTGACATAAGTTTTGTCTCTCAGATTCCTGCTGATCGGGAGATATTTGCCTTTCACAAATTGACTTTCGAATAATCTCGAAAAATTAAAATGTCTCTATCCTCCAAACCCTTGTACATACATTGACGTAACTCTGACATCAAGTTGACATATGCGTTCCCTCAAAGTGACATAAGTTGTGTCTCTCAGATTCCTACAGATCGGGAGATATTTGGCTTTTAAAAATTGACTTTCGAATAATCTCTTAAAATTTAAATGTCTCTATCCTCCAAACCCTTGAACATACATTGACGTGACTCTGACATGAAGTTGACATATACGTTCCCTCAAAGTGACATAAGATTTGTCTCTCAGATTCCTACAGATCGGGAGATATTTGCCTTTTCAAAAATTGACTTTCGAATAATCTCGAGAAATTAAAATGTCTCTATCCTCCAAACCCTTGGACATACATTGACGTGACGCTGACAGGAAGTTTACATATACTTTCCCTCAAAGTGACATAAGTTTTGTCTCTCAGATTCCTACAGATCGGGAGATATTTGAATTTTAAAAATTGACTTTCGAATAATCTCTAAAAATTGTAATGTCTCTATCCTCCAAACCCCTCGACATACATTGACGTGACTATGACATGAAGTTGACATATACGTTCCCTCAAAGTGACATAAGTTTTGTCTCTCAGATTCCTGCAGATAGGGAGATATTTGCCTTTCACAAATTGACTTTCGAATAATCTCGAAAAATTAAAATGTCTCTATCCTCCAAACCCTTGGACATACATTAACGTAACTCTGACATCAAGTTGACATATGCGTTCCCTCAAAGTGACATAAGTTGTGTCTCTCAGATTCCTACAGATCGGGAGATATTTGCCTTTTAAAAATTGACTTTCGAATAATCTCTAAAAATTTAAATGTCTCTATCCTCCAAACCCTTGGAAATACATTGACGTGACTCTGACATGAAGTTGACATATACGTTCCCTCAAAGTGACATAAGATTTGTCTCTCAGATTCCTACAGATCGGGAGATATTTGCTTTTTCAAAAATTGACTTTCGAATAATCTCGAGAAATTAAAATGTCTCTATCCTCCAAACCCTTGGACATACATTGACGTGACTCTGACAGGAAGTTTACATATACTTTCCCTCAAAGTGACATAAGTTGCGTCTCTCAGATTCCCACAGATCGGGAGATATTTGCCTTTTAAAAATTGGCTTTCGAATAATCTCTAAAAATTTAAATTTCTCTATCCTCCAAACCCTTGGACATACATTGACGTGACTCTGACAGGAAGTTGACATATACGTTCCCTCAAAGTGACATAAGTTTTGCTCTCAGATGCCTACAGATCGGGAGATATTTGTCTTTTAAAAATTGACTTTCGA
Source organism: Zootermopsis nevadensis (assembly GCF_977971745.1). Taxonomy (NCBI): domain Eukaryota; kingdom Metazoa; phylum Arthropoda; class Insecta; order Blattodea; family Termopsidae; genus Zootermopsis; species Zootermopsis nevadensis. The sequence goes on along the minus strand of NW_028259153.1, from coordinate 2,188,390 downwards.
ATAATCTCGAAAAATTAAAATGTCTCTATCGTCCAAACCCTTGAACATACATTGACGTGACTCTGACAGGAAGTTTACATATACGTTCCCTCAAAGTGACATAAGTTTTGTCTCTCAGATTCCTACAGATTGGGAGATATTTGCCTTTTAAAAATTGACTTTCGAATAATCTCTAAAAATTTAAATGTCTCTATCCTCCAAACCCTTGGACATACATTGACGTGACTCAGACAGGAAGTTGACATATACGTTCCCTCAAAGTGACATAAGTTTTGTCTCTCAGATTCCTACAGATCGGGAGATATTTGTTTTTTAATAATTGACTTTCGAATAATCTCTAAAAATTTAAATGTCTCTATCCTCCAAACCCCTCGACATACATTGACATGACTATGACATGAAGTTGACATATACGTTCCCTCAAAGTGACATAAGCTTTGTCTCTCAGATTCCTACAGATCGGGAGATATTTGCCTTTTAAAAATTGACTTTCGAATAATCTCGAAAAATTAAAATGTCTCTATCCTCCAAACCCTTGTACATACATTGACGAGACTCTGACATGAAGTTGACATATGCGTTCCCTCAAAGTGACATAAGCTTTGTCTCTCAGATTCCTACAGATCGGGAGATATATGCCTTTGAAAAATTGACTTTCGAATAACGTTGAAAAATTAAAAGGTCTCTATCTTGCAAACCCTTGGACTTACATTGACGTGACTCTGACATGATGTTGACATATACGTGACCTCATACTGACATGAGGTTTGTCTCTCAGATTCTTACAGATCGGGAGATATATACCTTTGAAAAATTGAGTTTCGAATACTCTTGAAATATTGAAAGGTCACTATCCTCCAAACCCTTGGACTCACATTGACGTGACTCTGACATTACGATGTTCTATACGTTACCTCAAACTGACATGAGTTGTGTCTCTCAGTTTCCTACAGATCGGGAGATACATGCCTTTGAAACATTGACTTTCGGATAACCTTCAAAAATTAAAAGTTCTCTATCCTGCAAACCTTTTTAACTACAATGACGTGACATTCACATGACGATGACATATATGTTACCTCAAACTGACATGAGTTTTGTCTCTCAGTTTCCTACAGATCGGGAGAAATATGCCTTTGAAAAATTAACTTTCGAATAAACTTCAAAAATTAAAAGTTCTCTTTCCTGCAAACACTTGGACTTACATTGACGTGACTCTGACATGACGATGATATATACGTTACCTCAAACTGTCATGAGTTGTGTCTCTCAGTTTCGTAGAGATCGGGACATATATGCCTTTGAAAAAGTGAGTTTCGTATACCCCTGAAAAATTAAAAGTTCTCTATCCTGCAAAACCTTGGACTTACATTGACGTGACTCTGATATGACGATGACATTTCCGTTACCTAAAACTGACATGATTGTTGTCTCTGAGTTTTCTACAGATCGGGAGATACATGCCTTTGAAACATTGACTTTCGGATAACCTTCAAAAATTAAAAGTTCTCTATCCTGCAAACCTTTTTAACTACAATGACGTGACATTCACATGACGATGACATATATGTTACCTCAAACTGACATGAGTTTTCTCTCTGAGTTTCCTGCAGATCGGGATATATATGCCTTTGAAAAAATGGCTTTCGAATAAACATTCAAAAATTAAAAGTTCTCTATCCTGCAAACCCTTGGACTTACATTGACATGACTCTGACATGACGATGATATACACGTTACCTCAAACTCTCATGAGTTGTGTCTCTCAGTTTCATACAGATCGGGAGATATATATCTTTGAAAAAGTGACTTTCGAATACCCCTGAAAAATTAAAAGTTCTCTATCCTGCAAACTCTTGGACTTACATTAACGTGACTCTGATATGACGATGACATATACGTTACCTGAAACTGACATGAGTTTTGTCTCTCAGTTTCCTACAGACCGGGAGATATATGCCTTTGAAAAATTGACTTTCGAATAAACTTCAAAATTAAAAGTTCTCTATCCTGCAAAGCCTTGGACTTACATTGACGTGACTCTGACATGACGATGATATATACGTTACCTCAAACTGAAATGAGTTTTGTCTCTCGGTTTCCTACAGATCTGGAGATATATGCCTTTGAAAAATTGAGTTTCGAATACCACTGAAAAATTAAAAGTTCTCTATCCTCCAAACCCTTGGACTTACATTGACGTGACCCTGACATGATGATATATACGTTACCTCAAACTGACATGAGTTGTGCCTCTCAGATTCCTGCAGATCGGGAGTTATATGCCTTTGAAAAATTGACTGTCCAATAACCTTCACACATTAAAAGTTCTCTATCCTGCAAACCCTTGGAATTACATTGACGTGATTCTGACATGACGATGATATATACGTTACCTCAAAGTGACATGAGTGTTGTCTCTCAGTTTCCTACAGATCGGGAGATATATGCCTTTGAAACATTGACTTTCGAATAACCTTCAAAAATTAAAAGTTCTCTACCCTGCAAACACTTGGACTTACATTGACGTGACGTTTACATGACGATGACATATATGTTACCTCTAACTGACATGAGTTTTGTCTCTCAGAATCCTAGAGATCGGGAGATATTTGCCTTTTAAAAATTGACTTTCGAATAATCTCTAAAAATTTAAATGTCTCTATCCTCCAAACCCTTTTACATACATTGACGTGACTATGACATAAAGTTGACATATACATTCCCTCAAAATTACATAAGTTTTGTCTCTCAGATTCCTACAGATCGGGAGATATTTGCCTTTTAAAAATTGACTTTCGAATAATCTCTAAAAATTTAAATGTCTCTATCCTCCAAACCCTTTTACATACATTGACGTGACTATGACATAAAGTTGACATATACATTCCCTCAAAATTACATAAGTTTTGTCTCTCAGATTCCTACAGATCGGGAGATATTTGCCTTTTAAAATTGACTTTCGAATAATCTCGAAAAATTAAAATATCTCTATCCTCCAAACCCTTGGACATACATTGACGTGATTCTAACAGGAAGTTGACATATACAATCCCTCAAAGTGACATAAGGTTTGTCTCTCAGATGCCTACAGATCGGGAGATATTTGCCTTTTCAAAAATTGACTTTCGAATAATCTCGAAAAATTAAAATGTCTGTATACTCCAAACCCTTGTACATACTTTGACGAGATTCTGACATGAAGTTGACATATACGTTCCCTCATAGTGGCATAAGTTTTGTCTCTCAGATTCCAACAGATCGGGAGATATTAGCCTTTACAAAAATTGACTTTCGAATAATCTCGAAAAATTTAAATGTCTCTACCCTCCAAACCCTTGGACATACATTGACGTGACTCTGACAGGACGTTTACATATACGTTCCTTCAAAGTGACATAAGTTTTGTCTCTCAGATTCCTACAGATCGGGAGATATTTGCCTTTTACAATTTGACTTTCGAATAATCTCTAACAATTTAAATGTCTCTATCCTCCAAACCCTTGGACATACATTGACGTGACTCTGACAGGACGTTGACATATACGTTCCCTCAACGTGACATAAGTTTTGTCTCTCAGATTCCTACAGATCGGGAGATATTTGCCTTTTCACAAATTGAGTTTCGAATAATCTCGAAAAATTAAAATGTCTCTATCCTCCAAACACTTGGACATACATTGACGTAACTCTGACAGGAAGTTGACATATACGTCCCCTTAAAGTGACATACGTTTTGTCTCTCAGATTCCTACAGATCGGGAGATATTTGCCTTTTAAAAATTTACTCTCGAATAATCTCTAAAAATTTAAATGTCTCTATCCTCCAAACCCCTCGACATACATAGACGTGACTATGACATGAAGTTGACATATACGTTCCCTCAAAGTGACATAAGTTTTGTCTCTCAGATTCCTACAGATCGGGAGATATTTGCCTTTTAATAATTGACTTTCGAATAATCTCGAAAAATTAAAATGTCTGTATCCTCCAAACCCTTGGACATACATTGACGTGACTCTGACAGGAAGTTTACATATACTTTCCCTCAACGTGACATAAGTTCTGACTCTCAGATTCCTACAGATCGGGAGATATTTGCCTTTAAATATTGAATTTCGAATAATCTCGAGAAATTAAAATGTCTCTATCCTCCAAACCCTTGGACATACATTGACGTACCTCTGACAGGAAGTTGACATATACGTTCCCTCAAAGTGACATAAGTTTTGTCCCTCAGATTCCTACAGATCGGGAGATATTTGCCTTTTAAAAATTGACTTTCGAATAATCTCTAAAAATTTAAATGTCTCTATCCTCCAAACCCCTCGACATACATTGACGTGACTATGACATGAAGTTGACATATACGTTCCCTCAAAGTGACATAAGTTTTGTCTCTCAGATTCCTACAGATCGGGAGATATTTGAATTTTAAAAATTGACTTTCGAATAATCTCGAAAAATTAAAATGTCTCTATCCTCCAAACCCTTGGACATACATTGACGTAACTCTGACATCAAGTTGACATATGCGTTCCCTCAAAGTGACATAAGTTGTGTCTCTCAGATTCCTACAGATCGGGAGATATTTGCCTTTTAAAAATTGACTTTCGAATAATCTCTAAAAATTTAAATGTCTCTATCCTCCAAACCGTTGGACATACATTGACGTGACTCTGACATGAAGTTGACATATACGTTCCCTCAAAGTGACATAAGAGTTGTCTCTCAGATTCCTACAGATCGGGAGATATTTGCCTTTTCAAAAATTGACTTTCGAATAATCTCGAGAAATTAAAATGTCTCTATCCTCCAAACCCTTGGACATACATTGACGTGACTCTGACAGGATGTTTACATATACTTTCCCTCAAAGTGACATAAGTTTTGACTCTCAGATTCCTACAGATCGGGAGATATTTGAATTTTAAAAATTGACTTTCGAATAATCTCGAAAAATTAAAATGTCTCTATCCTCCAAACCCTTGGACATACATTGACGTAACTCTGACATCAAGTTGACATATGCGTTCCCTCAAAGTGACATAAGTTGTGTCTCTCAGATTCCTACAGATCGGGAGATATTTGCCTTTTAAAAATTGACTTTCGAATAATCTCTAAAAATTTAAATGTCTCTATCCTCCAAACCCTTGGACATACATTGACGTGACTCTGACATGAAGTTGACATATGCGTTCCCTCAAAGTGACATAAGAGTTGTCTCTCAGATTCCTACAGATCGGGAGATATTTGCCTTTTCAAAAATTGACTTTCGAATAATCTCGAGAAATTAAAATGTCTCTATCCTCCAAACCCTTGGACATACATTGACGTGACTCTGACAGGATGTTTACATATACTTTCCCTCAAAGTTACATAAGTTTTGACTCTCAGATTCCTACAGATCGGGAGATATTTGCCTTTTAGAAATTGACTTTCGAATAATCTCTAAAAATTTAAATGTCTCTATCCTCCAAACCCTTGGACATACATTGACGTGTCTCTGACATGAAGTTGACATATGCGTTCCCTCAAAGTGACAAAAGTTTTGTCTCTCAGATTCCTACAGATCGGGAGATATTTGCCTTTCACAAATTGACTTTCGAATAATCTCGAAGAATTAAAATGTCTCTATCCTCCAAACCCTTGGACATACAATGACGTGACTCTGACAGTAAGTTGACATATACGGTCCCTCAAAGTGACATACGTTTTGTCTCTCAGATTCCTACAGATCGGGAGATATTTGCCTTTTAAAAATTGACTTTCGAATAATCTCTAAAAATTTAAATGTCTCTATCCTCCAAACCCCTCGACATACATTGACGTGACTATGACATGAAGTTGACATATACGTTCCCTCAAAGTGACATAAGTTTTGTCTCTCAGATTCCTACAGATCGGGAGATATTTGCCTTTTAATAATTGACTTTCGAATAATCTCGAAAAATTAAAATGTCTGTATCCTCCAAACCCTTGGACATACATTGACGTGACTCTGACAGGAAGTTTACATATACTTTCCCTCAACGTGACATAAGTTCTGACTCTCAGATTCCTACAGATCGGGAGATATTTGCCTTTAAAAATTGACTTTCGAATAATCTCTAAAGATTTAAATGTCTCTATCCTCCAAACCCTTGGACATACATTGACGTACCTCTGACAGGAAGTTGACATATACGTTCCCTCAAAGTGACATAAGTTTTGTCTCTCAGATTCCTACAGATCGGGAGATATTTGCCTTTTAAAAATTGACTTTCCAATAATCTCTAAAAATTTAAATGTCTCTATCCTCCAAACCCCTCGACATACATTGACGTGACTATGACATGAAGTTGACATATACGTTCCCTCAAAGTGACATAAGTTTTGTCTCTCAGATTCCTACAGATCGGGAGATATTTGAATTTTAAAAATTGACTTTCGAATAATCTCGAAAAATTAAAATGTCTCTATCCTCCAAACCCTTGGACTTACATTGACGTAACTCTGACATCAAGTTGACATATGCGTTCCCTCAAAGTGACATAAGTTGTGTCTCTCAGATTCCTACAGATCGGGAGATATTTGCCTTTTAAAAATTGACTTTCGAATAATCTCTAAAAATTTAAATGTCTCTATCCTCCAAACCCTTGGACATACATTGACGTGACTCTGACATGAAGTTGACATATACGTTCCCTCAAAGTGACATAAGTTTTGTCTCTCAGATTCCTACAGATCGGGAGATATTTGCCTTTTCAAAAATTGACTTTCGAATAATCTCGAGAAATTAAAATGTCTCTATCCTCCAAACCCTTGGACATACATTGACATGACTCTGACAGGAAGTTTACATATACTTTCCCTCAAAGTGACATAAGTTTTGTCTCTCAGATTCCTACAGATCGGGAGATATTTGCCTTTTAAAAATTGGCTTTCGAATAATCTCTAAAAATTTAAATTTCTCTATCCTCCAAACCCTTGGACATACATTGACGTGACTCTGACAGGAAGTTGACATATACGTTCCCTCAAAGTGACATAAGTTTTGTCTCTCAGATGCCTACAGATCGGGAGATATTTGTCTTTTAAAAATTGACTTTCGAATAATCTCGAAAAATTAAAATGTCTCTATCGTCCAAACCCTTGGACATACATTGACGAGATTCTGACATGAAGTTGACATATACGTTCCCTCAAATTGACATAAGTTTTGTCTCTCAGATTCCTACAGATCGGGAGATATTTGCCTTTTCAAAAATTGACTTTCGAATAATCTCGAAAAATTCAAATGTCTCTATCCTCCAAACCCTTGGACATACATTGACGTGACTCTGACAGGAAGTTTACATATACGTTCCCTCAAAGTGACATAAGTTTTGTCTCTCAGATTCCTACAGATCGGGAGATATTTGCCTTTTAAAAATTGACTTTCGAATAATCTCTAAAAATTTAAATGTCTCTATCCTCCAAACCCTTGGACTTACATTGACGTACCTCTGACAGGAAGTTGACATATACGTTCCCTCAAAGTGACATAAGTTTTGTGTCTCAGATTCCTACAGATCGGGAGATATTTGCCTTTTAAAAATTGACTTTCGAATAATCTCTAATAATTTAAATGTCTCTATCCTCCAAACCCTTGGACATACATTGACGTGACTCTGACATGAAGTTGACATATGCGTTCCCTCAAAGTGACAAAAGTTTTGTCTCTCAGATTCCTACAGATCGGGAGATATTTGCCTTTCACAAATTGACTTTCGAATAATCTCGAAGAATTAAAATGTCTCTATCCTCCAAACCCTTGGACATACAATGACGTGACTCTGAGAGGAAGTTGACATATACGGTCCCTCAATGTGACATACGTTTTGTCTCTCAGATTCCTACAGATCGGCAGATATTTGCCTTTTAAAAATTGACTTTCGAATAATCTCTAAAAATTTAAATGTCTCTATCCTCCAAACCCCTCGACATACATTGACGTGACTATGACATGAAGTTGACATATACGTTCCCTCAAAGTGACAAAAGTTTTGTCTCTCAGATTCCTACAGATCGGGAGATATTTGCCTTTTAATAATTGACTTTCGAATAATCTCGAAAAATTAAAATGTCTGTATCCTCCAAACCCTTGGACATACATTGACGTGACTCTGACAGGAAGTTTACATATACTTTCCCTCAACGTGACATAAGTTTTGACTCTCAGATTCCTACAGATCGGGAGATATTTGCCTTTAAAAATTGACTTTCGAATAATCTCTAAAAATTTAAATGTCTCTATCCTCCAAACCCTTGGACATACATTGACGTACCTCTGACAGGAAGTTGACATATACGTTCCCTCAAAGTGACATAAGTTTTGTCTCTCAGATTCCTACAGATCGGGAGATATTTGCCTTTTAAAAATTGACTTTCGAATAATCTCTAAAAATTTAAATGTCTCTATCCTCCAAACCCCTCGACATACATTGACGTGACTATGACATGAAGTTGACATATACGTTCCCTCAAAGTGACATAAGTTTTGTCTCTCAGATTCCTACAGATCGGGAGATATTTGCCTTTTAAAAATTGACTTTCGAATAATCTCTAAAAATTTAAATGTCTCTATCCTCCAATCCCCTCGACATACATTGACGTGACTATGACATGAAGTTGACATATACGTTCCCTCAAAGTGACATAAGTTTTGTCTCTCAGATTCCTGCAGATCGGGAGATATTTTCCTTTCACAAATTGACTTTCGAATAATCTCGAAAAATTAAAATGTCTCTATCCTCCAAACCCTTGGACATACATTGACGTAACTCTGACATCAAGTTGACATATGCGTTCCCTCAAAGTGACATAAGTTGTGTCTCTCAGATTCCTACAGATCGGGAGATATTTGGCTTTTAAAAACTGACTTTCGAATAATCTCTAAAAATTTAAATGTCTCTATCCTCCAAACCCTTGGACATACATTGACGTGACTCTGACATGAAGTTGACATATACGTTCCCTCAAAGTGACATAAGATTTGTCTCTCAGATTCCTACAGATCGGGAGATATTTGCCTTTTCAAAAATTGACTTTCGAATAATCTCGAGAAATTAAAATGTCTCTATCCTCCAAACCCTTGGACATACATTGACGTGACTCTGACAGGAAGTTTACATATACGTTCCCTCAAAGTGACATAAGTTTTGTCTCTCAGATTCCTACAGATCGGGAGATATTTGAATTTTAAAAATTGACTTTCGAATAATCTCTAAAAATTGTAATGTCTCTATCCTCCAAACCCCTCTACATACATTGACGTGACTATGACATGAAGTTGACATATACGTTCCCTCAAAGTGACATAAGTTTTGTCTCTCAGATTCCTACAGATCGGGAGATATTTGCCTTTCACAAATTGACTTTCGAATAATCTCGAAAAATTAAAATGTCTCTATCCTCCAAACCCTTGGACATACATTGACGTAACTCTGACATCAAGTTGACATATGCGTTCCCTCAAAGTGACATAAGTTGTGTCTCTCAGATTCCTACAGATCGGGAGATATTTGCCTTTTAAAAATTGACTTTCGAATAATCTCTAAAAATTTAAATGTCTCTATCCTCCAAACCCTTGGACATACATTGACGTGACTCTGACAGGAAGTTGACATATACGTTCCCTCAAAGTGACATAAGTTTTGCTCTCAGATGCCTACAGATCGGGAGATATTTGTCTTTTAAAAATTGACTTTCGAATAATCTCGAAAAATTAAAATGTCTCTATCGTCCAAACCCTTGGACATACATTGACGAGATTCTGACATGAAGTTGACATATACGTTCCCTCAAATCGACATAAGTTTTGTCTCTCAGATTCCTACAGATCGGGAGATATATGCCTTTTCAAAAATTGACTTTCGAATAATCTCGAAAAATTAAAATGTCTCTATCCTCCAAATCCTTGGACATACATTGACGTGACTCTGACAGGAAGTTTACATATACGTTCCCTCAAAGTGACATAAGTTTTGTCTCTCAGATTCCTACAGATCGGGAGATATTTGCCTTTTCAAAAATTGACTTTCGAATAATCTCGAGAAATTAAAATGTCTCTATCCTCCAAACCCTTGGACATACATTGACGTGACTCTGACAGGAAGTGGACATATACGTTCCCTCAAAGTGACATAAGTTTTGTCTCTCAGATTAATACAGATCGGGAGATATTTGCCTTTTAAAAAGTGACTTTGGAATAATCTCTAAAAATTTAAATGTCTCTATCCTCCAAACCCTTGGACATACATTGACGTGACTCAGACAGGAAGTTGACATATACGTTCCCTCAAAGTGACATAAGTTTTGTCTCTCAGATTCCTACAGATCGGGAGATATTTGTTTTTTTAATAATTGACTTTCGAATAATCTCTAAAAATTTAAATGTCTCTATCCTCCAAACCCCTCGACATACATTGACATGACTATGACATGAAGTTGACATATACGTTCCCTCAAAGTGACATAAGCTTTGTCTCTCAGATTCCTACAGATCGGGAGATATTTGCCTTTAAAAATTGACTTTCGAATAATCTCGAAAAATTAAAATGTCTCTATCCTCCAAACCCTTGAACATACATTGACGAGACTCTGACATGAAGTTGACATATGCGTTCCCTCAAAGTGACATAAGGTTTGTCTCTCAGATGCCTACAGATCGGGAGATATTTGCCTTTTAAAAATTGACTTCCGAATAATCTCGAAAAATTCAAATGTCTCTATCCTCCAAACCCTTTTACATATATTGACGAGACTCTGACAGGAAGTTGACATATACGTTCCCTCAAAGTGACATAAGGTTTGTCTCACAGATTCCTACAGATCGGGAGATATTTGCCTTTTCATAAATTGACTTTCGAATAATCTCGAAAAATTAAATCGTCTCTATCCTCCAACCCCTTGGACATACATTGACGTGACTCTGACAGGAAGTTGACATATAGGTTTCCTCAAAGTGACATAAGTTTTGTCTCTCAGATTCCTACAGATCGGGAGATATTTGCCTTTTAAAAATTGACTTTCGAATAATCTCGAAAAATTAAAATGTCTCTATCCTCCAAACCCTTGGACATACATTGACGTAACTCTGACAGGATGTTGACATATACGTTCCCTCAAAGTGACATAAGTTTTGTCTCTCAGATTCCTACAGATCGGGAGATATTTGCCCTTTAAAAATTGACTTTCGAATAATCTCTAAAAATTTAAATGTCTCTATCCTCCAAACCCTTGGACATACAATGACGTGACTCTGACAGGAAGTTAACATATACGTTCCCTCAAAGTGACATACGTTTTGTCTCTCAGATTCCTACAGATCTGGAGATATTTGCCTTTTAAAAATTGACTTTCGAATAATCTCTAAAAATTTAAATGTCTCTATCCTCCAAACCCCTCAACATGCATTGACGTGACAATGACATGAAGTTGACATATACGTTCCCTCAAAGTGACATAAGGTTTGTCTCTCAGATTCCTACAGATCGGGAGATATTTGCCTTTTAAAAATTGACTTTCGAATAATCTCTAAAAACTAAAATGTCTCTATCCTCCAAACCCTTGGACATATATTGACGAGGCTCTGACAGGAACTTGACATATACTTTCCCTCAAAGTGACATAAGGTTTGTCTCACAGATTCCTACAGATCGGGAGATATTTGCCTTTCAAAAATTGACTTTCGAATAATCTCGATAAATTGAAATGTCTCTATCCTCCAAACCCTTGGACATACATTGATGTGACTCTGACATGAAGTTAACATATGTGTTCCCTCAAAGTGACATAAGGTTTGTCTCTCAGATTCCTACAGATCGGGAGATATTTGCCATTTCACAAATTGACTTTCGAATAATCTCGAAAAATTAAAATGTCTGTATACTCCAAACCCTTGGACATACATTGACGTGACTCTGACAGGAAGTTGACATATACGTTCCCTCAAAGTGACATAAGTTTTGTCTCTCAGATTCCTACAGATCGGGAGATATTTACCTTTTAAAAATTGACTTTCGAACAATCTCTAAACATTTAAATGTCTCTATCCTCCAAACCCTTGGACATACATTGTCGTACCTCTGACAGGAAGTTGACATATACGTTCCCTCAAAGTGACATAAGTTTTGTCTCTCAGATTGATACATATCGGGAGATATTAGCCTTTTAAAAATTGACTTTCGAATGCTCTCGAAAAATTAAAATGTCTCTATCCTCCAAACCCTTGGGCAAACATTGACGAGACTCTGGCATGAAGTTGACATATGCGTTCCCTCAACGTGACATAAGGTTTGTCTCTCAGATGCCTACAGATCGGGAGATATTTGCCTTTTAAAAATTGACTTTCGAATAATCTCGAAAAATTCAAATGTCTCTATCCTCCAAACCCTTGGACATACTTTGACGAGACTCTGACATGAAGTTGACATATGTGTTCCCTCAAAGTGACATAAGTCTTGTCTCTCAGATTAATACAGATCGGGAGATATTTGCCTTTTAAAAAGTGACTTTGGAATAATCTCTAAAAATTTAAATGTCTCTATCCTCCAAACCCTTGGACATACATTGACGTGACTCAGACAGGAAGTTGACATATACGTTCCCTCAAAGTGACATAAGTTTTGTCTCTCAGATTCCTACAGATCGGGAGATATTTGTTTTTTAATAATTGACTTTCGAATAATCTCTAAAAATTTAAATGTCTCTATCCTCCAAACCCCTCGTCATACATTGACATGACTATGACATGAAGTTGACATATACGTTCCCTCAAAGTGACATAAGCTTTGTCTCTCAGATTCCTACAGATCGGGAGATATTTGCCTTTAAAAATTGACTTTCGAATAATCTCGAAAAATTAAAATGTCTCTATCCTCCAAACCCTTGAACATACATTGACGAGACTCTGACATGAAGTTGACATATGCGTTCCCTCAAAGTGACATAAGGTTTGTCTCTCAGATGCCTACAGATCGGGAGATATTTGCCTTTTAAAAATTGACTTCCGAATAATCTCGAAAAATTCAAATGTCTCTATCCTCCAAACCCTTCGACATATATTGACGAGACTCTGACAGGAAGTTGACATATACGTTCCCTCAAAGTGACATAAGGTTTGTCTCACAGATTCCTACAGATCGGGAGATATTTGCCTTTTCATAAATTGACTTTCGAATAATCTCGAAAAATTAAATCGTCTCTATCCTCCAACCCCTTGGACATACATTGACGTGACTCTGACAGGAAGTTGACATATAGGTTTCCTCAAAGTGACATAAGTTTTGTCTCTCAGATTCCTACAGATCGGGAGATATTTGCCTTTTAAAAATTGACTTTCGAATAATCTCGAAAAATTAAAATGTCTCTATCCTCCAAACCCTTGGACATACATTGACGTAACTCTGACAGGATGTTGACATATACGTTCCCTCAAAGTGACATAAGTTTTGTCCCTCAGATTCCTACAGATCGGGAGATATTTGCCTTTTAATTATTGACTTTCGAATAATCTCTAAAAATTTAAAAGTCTCTATCCTCCAAACCCTTGGACATACAATGACGTGACTCTGACAGGAAGTTAACATATACGTTCCCTCAAAGTGACATACGTTTTGTCTCTCAGATTCCTACAGATCTGGAGATATTTGCCTTTTAAAAATTGACTTTCGAATAATCTCTAAAAATTTAAATGTCTCTATCCTCCAAACCCCTCAACATACATTGACGTGACAATGACATGAAGTTGACATATACGTTCCCTCAAAGTGACATAAGGTTTGTCTCTCAGATTCCTACAGATCGGGAGATATTTGCCTTTTAATATTTGACTTTCGAATAATCTCTAAAAACTAAAATGTCTCTATCCTCCAAACCCTTGGACATATATTGACGAGGCTCTGACAGGAACTTGACATATACGTTCCCTCAAAGTGACATAAGGTTTGTCTCACAGATTCCTACAGATCGGGAGATATTTGCCTTTCAAAAATTGACTTTCGAATAATCTCGATAAATTGAAATGTCTCTATCCTCCAAACCCTTGGACATACATTGATGTGACTCTGACATGAAGTTAACATATGTGTTCCCTCAAAGTGACATAAGGTTTGTCTCTCAGATTCCTACAGATCGGGAGATATTTGCCATTTCACAAATTGACTTTCGAATAATCTCGAAAAATTAAAATGTCTGTATACTCCAAACCCTTGGACATACATTGACGTGACTCTGACAGGAAGTTGACATATACGTTCCCTCAAAGTGACATAAGTTTTGTCTCTCAGATTCCTACAGATCGGGAGATATTTGCCTTTTAAAAATTGACTTTCGAACAATCTCTAAACATTTAAATGTCTCTATCCTCCAAACCCTTGGACATACATTGTCGTACCTCTGACAGGAAGTTGACATATACGTTCCCTCAAAGTGACATAAGTTTTGTCTCTCAGATTGATACATATCGGGAGATATTAGCCTTTTAAAAATTGACTTTCGAATGTTCTCGAAAAATTAAAATGTCTCTATCCTCCAAACCCTTGGGCAAACATTGACGAGACTCTGGCATGAAGTTGACATATGCGTTCCCTCAACGTGACATAAGGTTTGTCTCTCAGATGCCTACAGATCGGGAGATATTTGCCTTTTAAAAATTGACTTTCGAATAATCTCGAAAAATTCAAATGTGTCTATCCTCCAAACCCTTGGACATACTTTGACGAGACTCTGACATGAGGTTGACATATGAGTTCCCTCAAAGTGGCAAAAGTTTTGTCTCACAGATTCCTACAGATCGGGAGATATTTGCCTTTTAATAATTGACTTTCGAATAATCTCGATAAATTAAAATGTCTGTATCCTCCAAACCCTTGGACATACATTGACGTGACTCTGACAGGAAGTTGACATGTACGTTTCCTCAAAGTGACATAAGTTTTGTCTCTCAGATTCCTACAGATCGGGAGATATTTGCCTTTTAAAAAATGACTTTCGAATAATCTCGAAAAATTAAAATGTCTCTATCCTCCAAACCCTTGAACATACATTGACGTGACTCTGACATGAAGTTGACATATGCGTTCCCTCAAAGTGACATAAGTCTTGTCTCTCAGATTAATACAGATCGGGAGATATTTGCCTTTTAAAAAGTGACTTTGGAATAATCTCTAAAAATTTAAATGTCTCTATCCTCCAAACCCTTGGACATACATTGACGTGACTCAGACAGGAAGTTGACATATACGTTCCCTCAAAGTCACATAAGTTTTGTCTCTCAGATTCCTACAGATCGGGAGATATTTGTTTTTTAATAATTGACTTTCGAATAATCTCTAAAATTTTAAATGTCTCTATCCTCCAAACCCCTCGACATACATTGACATGACTATGACATGAAGTTGACATATACGTTCCCTCAAAGTGACATAAGCTTTGTCTCTCAGATTCCTACAGATCGGGAGATATTTGCCTTTAAAAATTGACTTTCGAATAATCTCGAAAAATTAAAATGTCTCTATCCTCCAAACCCTTGAACATACATTGACGAGACTCTGACATGAAGTTGACATATGCGTTCCCTCAAAGTGACATAAGGTTTGTCTCTCAGATGCCTACAGATCGGGAGATATTTGCCTTTTAAAAATTGACTTCCGAATAATCTCGAAAAATTCAAATGTCTCTATCCTCCAAACCCTTGGACATACTTTGACGAGATTCTGACATGAAGTTGACATATACGTTCCCTCATAGTGGCATAAGTTTTGTCTCTCAGATTCCTACAGATCGGGAGATATTTGCCTTTTAATAATTGACTTTCAAATAATCTCGAAAAATTAAAATGTCTCTATCCTCCAAACCCTTGGACATACATTGACGAGACTCTGACATGAGGTTGACATATGAGTTCCCTCAAAGTGGCAAAAGTTTTGTCTCTCAGATTCCTACAGATCGGGAGATATTTGCCTTTTAATAATTGACTTTCGAATAATCTCGATAAATTAAAATGTCTGTATCCTCCAAACCCTTGGACATACATTGACGTGACTCTGACAGGAAGTTTACATATACGGTCCCTCAAAGTGACATACGTTATGTCTCTCAGATTTCTACAGATCGGGAGATATTTGCCTTTTAAAAATTGACTTTCGAATAATCTCTAAAAATTTAAATGTCTCTATCCTCCAAACCCCTCGACATACATTGACGTGACTATGACATGAAGTTGACATATACGTTCCCTCAAAGTGACATAAGTTTTGTCTCTCAGATTCCTACAGATCGGGAGATATTTGCCTTTTAAAAATTGACTTTCGAATAATCTCGAAAAATTAATATGTCTGTATCCTCCAAACCCTTGGACATACATTGACGTGACTCTGACAGGAAGTTTACATATACGTTCCCTCAACGTGACATAAGGTTTGACTCTCAGATTCCTACAGATCGGGAGATATTTGCCTTTAAAAATTGACTTTCGAATAATATCGAAAAATTTAAATGTGTCTATCCTCCAAACCCTTGGACATACATTGACGTACCTCTGACAGGAAGTTGACATATACGTTCCCTCAAAGTGACATAAGTTTTGTGTCTCAGATTCCTACAGATCGGGAGATATTTGGCTTTTAAAAATTGACTTTCGAATAACCTCTAAAAATTTAAATGTCTCTATCCTCCAAACCCCTCGACATACATTGACGTGACTATGACATGAAGTTGACATATACGTTATCTCAAAGTGACATAAGTTTTGTCTCTCAGGTTATTACAGATCGGGAGATCTCTGTTTTTTAATAATTGACTTTCGAATAATCTTGAAAAATTAAAATGTCTGTATCCTTTAAACTTTTGGACATACATTGACGTGACTCTGACAGGAAGTTTACATATACGTTCCCTCAAAGTGACATAAGGTTTGTCTCTCAGATTCCTACAGATCGGGAGATATTTGCCTTTTAATATTTGACTTTCGAATAATCTCTAAAAACTAAAATGTCTCTATCCTCCAAACCCTTGGACAAACATTGACGAGACTCTGGCATGAAGTTGACATATGCGTTCCCTCAACGTGACATAAGGTTTGTCTCTCAGATGCCTACAGATCGGGAGATATTTGCCTTTTAAAAATTGACTTTCGAATAATCTCGAAAAATTCAAATGTCTCTATCCTCCAAACCCTTGGACATACTTTGACGAGATTCTGACATGAAGTTGACATATACGTTCCCTCATAGTGGCATAAGTTTTGTCTCTCAGATTCCTACAGATCGGGAGATATTTGCCTTTTAAAAATTGACTTTCAAATAATCTCGAAAAATTAAAATGTCTCTATCCTCCAAACCCTTGGACATACATTGACGAGACTCTGACATGAGGTTGACATATGAGTTCCCTCAAAGTGGCAAAAGTTTTGTCTCTCAGATTCCTACAGATCGGGAGATATTTGCCTTTTAACAATTGACTTTCGAATAATCTCGAAAAATTAATATGTCTGTATCCTCCAAACCCTTGGACATACATTGACGTGACTCTGACAGGAAGTTTACATATACGTTCCCTCAACGCGACATAAGGTTTGACTCTCAGATTCCTACAGATCGGGAGATATTTGCCTTTAAAAATTGACTTTCGAATAATATCGAAAAATTTAAATGTCTCTATCCTCCAAACCCTTGGACATACATTGACGTACCTCTGACAGGAAGTTGACATATACGTTCCCTCAAAGTGACATAAGTTTTGACTCTCAGATTCCTACAGATCGGGAGATATTTGCCTTTTAAAAATTGACTTTCGAATAATCTCTAAAAATTTAAATGTCTCTATCCTCCAAACCCTTGGACATACATTGACGTGACTCTGACATGAAGTTGACATATGCGTTCCCTCAAAGTGACAAAAGTTTTGTCTCTCAGATTCCTACAGATCGGGAGATATTTGCCTTTCACAAATTGACTTTCGAATAATCTCGAAGAATTAAAATGTCTCTATCCTCCAAACCCTTGGACATACCATGACGTGACTCTGACAGGAAGTTGACATATACGGTCCCTCAAAGTGACATACGTTTTGTCTCTCAGATTCCTACAGATCGGGAGATATTTGCCTTTTAATAATTGACTTTCGAATAATCTCGAAAAATTAAAATGTCTGTATCCTCCAAACCCTTGGACATACATTGACGTGACTCTGGCAGGAAGTTTACATATACGTTCCCTCAACGTGACATAAGGTTTGACTCTCAGATTCCTACAGATCGGGAGATATTTGCCTTTAAAAATTGACTTTCGAATAATATCGAAAAATTTAAATGTCTCTATCCTCCAAACCCTTGGACATACATTGACGTACCTCTGACAGGAAGTTGACATATACGTTCCCTCAAAGTGACATAAGTTTTGTGTCTCAGATTCCTACAGATCGGGAGATATTTGCCTTTTAAAAATTGACTTTCGAATAAGCTCTAAAAATTTAAATGTCTCTATCCTCCAAACCCCTCGACATACATTGACGTGACTATGACATGAAGTTGACATATACGTTATCTCAAAGTGACATAAGTTTTGTCTCTCAGATTCTTACAGATCGGGAGATCTTTGTTTTTTAATAATTGACTTTCGAATAATCTCGAAAAATTAAAATGTCTGTATCCTCCAAACCCTTGGACATACATTGACGTGACTCTGACAGGAAGTTTACATATACGTTCCCTTAAAGTGACATAAGTTTTGACTCTCAGATTCCTACAGATCGGGAGATATTTGCCTTTTAAAAATTGACTTTCGAATAATCTCTAAAAATTTAAATGTCTCTATCCTCCAAACCCTTGGACATACATTGACGTGACTCTGACATGAAGTTGACATATCCGTTCCCTCAAAGTGACAAAAGTTTTGTCTCTCAGATTCCTACAGATCGGGAGATATTTGCCTTTCACAAATTGACTTTCGAATAATCTCGAAGAATTAAAATGTCTCTATCCTCCAAACCCTTGGACATACCATGACGTGACTCTGACAGGAAGTTTACATATACGTTCCCTCAACGTGACATAAGGTTTGACTCTCAGATTCCTACAGATCGGGAGATATTTGCCTTTAAAAATTGACTTTCGAATAATCTCGAAAAATTTAAATGTCTCTATCCTCCAAACCCTTGGACATACATTGACGTACCTCTGACAGGAAGTTGACATATACGTTCCCTCAAAGTGGCATAAGTTTTGTGTCTCAGATTCCTACAGATCGGGAGATATTTGCCTTTTAAAAATTGACTTTCGAATAAGCTCTAAAAATTTAAATGTCTCTATCCTCCAAACCCCTCGACATACATTGACGTGACAATGACATGAAGTTGACATATACGTTCCCTCAAAGTGACATAAGGTTTGTCTCTCAGATTCCTACAGATCGGGAGATATTTGCCTTTTAAAAATTGACTTTCGAATAATCTCTAAAAACTAAAATGTCTCTATCCTCCAAACCCTTGGACATATATTGACGAGGCTCTGACAGGAACTTGACATATACGTTCCCTCAAAGTGACATAAGGTTTGTCTCACAGATTCCTACAGATCGGGAGATATTTGCCTTTCAAAAATTGACTTTCGAATAATCTCGATAAATTGAAATGTCTCTATCCTCCAAACCCTTGGACATACATTGATGTGACTCTGACATGAAGTTAACATATGTGTTCCCTCAAAGTGACATAAGGTTTGTCTCTCAGATTCCTACAGATCGGGAGATATTTGCCATTTCACAAATTGACTTTCGAATAATCTCGAAAAATTAAAATGTCTGTATACTCCAAACCCTTGGACATACATTGACGTGACTCTGACAGGAAGTTGACATATACGTTCCCTCAAAGTGACATAAGTTTTGTCTCTCAGATTCCTACAGATCGGGAGATATTTACCTTTTAAAAATTGACTTTCGAACAATCTCTAAACATTTAAATGTCTCTATCCTCCAAACCCTTGGACATACATTTTCGTACCTCTGACAGGAAGTTGACATATACGTTCCCTCAAAGTGACATAAGTTTTGTCTCTCAGATTGATACATATCGGGAGATATTAGCCTTTTAAAAATTGACTTTCGAATGCTCTCGAAAAATTAAAATGTCTCTATCCTCCAAACCCTTGGGCAAACATTGACGAGACTCTGGCATGAAGTTGACATATGCGTTCCCTCAACGTGACATAAGGTTTGTCTCTCAGATGCCTACAGATCGGGAGATATTTGCCTTTTAAAAATTGACTTTCGAATAATCTCGAAAAATTCAAATGTCTCTATCCTCCAAACCCTTGGACATACTTTGACGAGACTCTGACATGAAGTTGACATATGTGCTCCCTCAAAGTGACATAAGTCTTGTCTCTCAGATTAATACAGATCGGGAGATATTTGCCTTTTAAAAAGTGACTTTGGAATAATCTCTAAAAATTTAAATGTCTCTATCCTCCAAACCCTTGGACATACATTGACGTGACTCAGACAGGAAGTTGACATATACGTTCCCTCAAAGTGACATAAGTTTTGTCTCTCAGATTCCTACAGATCGGGAGATATTTGTTTTTTAATAATTGACTTTCGAATAATCTCTAAAAATTTAAATGTCTCTATCCTCCAAACCCCTCGTCATACATTGACATGACTATGACATGAAGTTGACATATACGTTCCCTCAAAGTGACATAAGCTTTGTCTCTCAGATTCCTACAGATCGGGAGATATTTGCCTTTAAAAATTGACTTTCGAATAATCTCGAAAAATTAAAATGTCTCTATCCTCCAAACCCTTGAACATACATTGACGAGACTCTGACATGAAGTTGACATATGCGTTCCCTCAAAGTGACATAAGGTTTGTCTCTCAGATGCCTACAGATCGGGAGATATTTGCCTTTTAAAAATTGACTTCCGAATAATCTCGAAAAATTCAAATGTCTCTATCCTCCAAACCCTTCGACATATATTGACGAGACTCTGACAGGAAGTTGACATATACGTTCCCTCAAAGTGACATAAGGTTTGTCTCACAGATTCCTACAGATCGGGAGATATTTGCCTTTTCATAAATTGACTTTCGAATAATCTCGAAAAATTAAATCGTCTCTATCCTCCAACCCCTTGGACATACATTGACGTGACTCTGACAGGAAGTTGACATATAGGTTTCCTCAAAGTGACATAAGTTTTGTCTCTCAGATTCCTACAGATCGGGAGATATTTGCCTTTTAAAAATTGACTTTCGAATAATCTCGAAAAATTAAAATGTCTCTATCCTCCAAACCCTTGGACATACATTGACGTAACTCTGACAGGATGTTGACATATACGTTCCCTCAAAGTGACATAAGTTTTGTCCCTCAGATTCCTACAGATCGGGAGATATTTGCCCTTTAAAAATTGACTTTCGAATAATCTCTAAAAATTTAAAAGTCTCTATCCTCCAAACCCTTGGACATACAATGACGTGACTCTGACAGGAAGTTAACATATACGTTCCCTCAAGGTGACATACGTTTTGTCTCTCAGATTCCTACAGATCTGGAGATATTTGCCTTTTAAAAATTGACTTTCGAATAATCTCTAAAAATTTAAATGTCTCTATCCTCCAAACCCCTCAACATACATTGACGTGACAATGACATGAAGTTGACATATACGTTCCCTCAAAGTGACATAAGGTTTGTCTCTCAGATTCCTACAGATCGGGAGATATTTGCCTTTTAATATTT
Organism: Zootermopsis nevadensis; assembly: GCF_977971745.1. Classification (NCBI taxonomy): domain Eukaryota; kingdom Metazoa; phylum Arthropoda; class Insecta; order Blattodea; family Termopsidae; genus Zootermopsis; species Zootermopsis nevadensis. Next base: position 2,166,618 of record NW_028259153.1, on the reverse strand, counting down.
GACTTTCGAATAATCTCTAAAAACTAAAATGTCTCTATCCTCCAAACCCTTGGACATATATTGACGAGGCTCTGACAGGAACTTGACATATACGTTCCCTCAAAGTGACATAAGGTTTGTCTCACAGATTCCTACAGATCGGGAGATATTTGCCTTTCAAAAATTGACTTTCGAATAATCTCGATAAATTGAAATGTCTCTATCCTCCAAACCCTTGGACATACATTGATGTGACTCTGACATGAAGTTAACATATGTGTTCCCTCAAAGTGACATAAGGTTTGTCTCTCAGATTCCTATAGATCGGGAGATATTTGCCATTTCACAAATTGACTTTCGAATAATCTCGAAAAATTAAAATGTCTGTATACTCCAAACCCTTGGACATACATTGACGTGACTCTGACAGGAAGTTGACATATACGTTCCCTCAAAGTGACATAAGTTTTGTCTCTCAGATTCCTACAGATCGGGAGATATTTGCCTTTTAAAAATTGACTTTCGAACAATCTCTAAACATTTAAATGTCTCTATCCTCCAAACCCTTGGACATACATTGTCGTACCTCTGACAGGAAGTTGACATATACGTTCCCTCAAAGTGACATAAGTTTTGTCTCTCAGATTGATACATATCGGGAGATATTAGCCTTTTAAAAATTGACTTTCGAATGTTCTCGAAAAATTAAAATGTCTCTATCCTCCAAACCCTTGGGCAAACATTGACGAGACTCTGGCATGAAGTTGACATATGCGTTCCCTCAACGTGACATAAGGTTTGTCTCTCAGATGCCTACAGATCGGGAGATATTTGCCTTTTAAAAATTGACTTTCGAATAATCTCGAAAAATTCAAATGTGTCTATCCTCCAAACCCTTGGACATACTTTGACGAGACTCTGACATGAGGTTGACATATGAGTTCCCTCAAAGTGGCAAAAGTTTTGTCTCACAGATTCCTACAGATCGGGAGATATTTGCCTTTTAATAATTGACTTTCGAATAATCTCGATAAATTAAAATGTCTGTATCCTCCAAACCCTTGGACATACATTGACGTGACTCTGACAGGAAGTTGACATGTACGTTTCCTCAAAGTGACATAAGTTTTGTCTCTCAGATTCCTACAGATCGGGAGATATTTGCCTTTTAAAAAATGACTTTCGAATAATCTCGAAAAATTAAAATGTCTCTATCCTCCAAACCCTTGAACATACATTGACGTGACTCTGACATGAAGTTGACATATGCGTTCCCTCAAAGTGACATAAGTCTTGTCTCTCAGATTAATACAGATCGGGAGATATTTGCCTTTTAAAAAGTGACTTTGGAATAATCTCTAAAAATTTAAATGTCTCTATCCTCCAAACCCTTGGACATACATTGACGTGACTCAGACAGGAAGTTGACATATACGTTCCCTCAAAGTCACATAAGTTTTGTCTCTCAGATTCCTACAGATCGGGAGATATTTGTTTTTTAATAATTGACTTTCGAATAATCTCTAAAATTTTAAATGTCTCTATCCTCCAAACCCCTCGACATACATTGACATGACTATGACATGAAGTTGACATATACGTTCCCTCAAAGTGACATAAGCTTTGTCTCTCAGATTCCTACAGATCGGGAGATATTTGCCTTTAAAAATTGACTTTCGAATAATCTCGAAAAATTAAAATGTCTCTATCCTCCAAACCCTTGAACATACATTGACGAGACTCTGACATGAAGTTGACATATGCGTCCCCTCAAAGTGACATAAGGTTTGTCTCTCAGATGCCTACAGATCGGGAGATATTTGCCTTTTAAAAATTGACTTCCGAATAATCTCGAAAAATTCAAATGTCTCTATCCTCCAAACCCTTGGACATACTTTGACGAGATTCTGACATGAAGTTGACATATACGTTCCCTCATAGTGGCATAAGTTGTGTCTCTCAGATTCCTACAGATCGGGAGATATTTGCCTTTTAATAATTGACTTTCAAATAATCTCGAAAAATTAAAATGTCTCTATCCTCCAAACCCTTGGACATACATTGACGAGACTCTGACATGAGGTTGACATATGAGTTCCCTCAAAGTGGCAAAAGTTTTGTCTCTCAGATTCCTACAGATCGGGAGATATTTGCCTTTTAATAATTGACTTTCGAATAATCTCGATAAATTAAAATGTCTGTATCCTCCAAACCCTTGGACATACATTGACGTGACTCTGACAGGAAGTTTACATATACGGTCCCTCAAAGTGACATACGTTATGTCTCTCAGATTTCTACAGATCGGGAGATATTTGCCTTTTAAAAATTGACTTTCGAATAATCTCTAAAAATTTAAATGTCTCTATCCTCCAAACCCCTCGACATACATTGACGTGACTATGACATGAAGTTGACATATACGTTCCCTCAAAGTGACATAAGTTTTGTCTCTCAGATTCCTACAGATCGGGAGATATTTGCCTTTTAAAAATTGACTTTCGAATAATCTCGAAAAATTAATATGTCTGTATCCTCCAAACCCTTGGACATACATTGACGTGACTCTGACAGGAAGTTTACATATACGTTCCCTCAACGTGACATAAGGTTTGACTCTCAGATTCATACAGATCGGGAGATATTTGCCTTTAAAAATTGACTTTCGAATAATATCGAAAAATTTAAATGTGTCTATCCTCCAAACCCTTGGACATACATTGACGTACCTCTGACAGGAAGTTGACATATACGTTCCCTCAAAGTGACATAAGTTTTGTGTCTCAGATTCCTACAGATCGGGAGATATTTGGCTTTTAAAAATTGACTTTCGAATAACCTCTAAAAATTTAAATGTCTCTATCCTCCAAACCCCTCGACATACATTGACGTGACTATGACATGAAGTTGACATATACGTTATCTCAAAGTGACATAAGTTTTGTCTCTCAGGTTATTACAGATCGGGAGATCTCTGTTTTTTAATAATTGACTTTCGAATAATCTTGAAAAATTAAAATGTCTGTATCCTTTAAACTTTTGGACATACATTGACGTGACTCTGACAGGAAGTTTACATATACGTTCCCTCAAAGTGACATAAGGTTTGTCTCTCAGATTCCTACAGATCGGGAGATATTTGCCTTTTAATATTTGACTTTCGAATAATCTCTAAAAACTAAAATGTCTCTATCCTCCAAACCCTTGGACAAACATTGACGAGACTCTGGCATGAAGTTGACATATGCGTTCCCTCAACGTGACATAAGGTTTGTCTCTCAGATGCCTACAGATCGGGAGATATTTGCCTTTTAAAAATTGACTTTCGAATAATCTCGAAAAATTCAAATGTCTCTATCCTCCAAACCCTTGGACATACTTTGACGAGATTCTGACATGAAGTTGACATATACGTTCCCTCATAGTGGCATAAGTTTTGTCTCTCAGATTCCTACAGATCGGGAGATATTTGCCTTTTAAAAATTGACTTTCAAATAATCTCGAAAAATTAAAATGTCTCTATCCTCCAAACCCTTGGACATACATTGACGAGACTCTGACATGAGGTTGACATATGAGTTCCCTCAAAGTGGCAAAAGTTTTGTCTCTCAGATTCCTACAGATCGGGAGATATTTGCCTTTTAACAATTGACTTTCGAATAATCTCGAAAAATTAATATGTCTGTATCCTCCAAACCCTTGGACATACATTGACGTGACTCTGACAGGAAGTTTACATATACGTTCCCTCAACGCGACATAAGGTTTGACTCTCAGATTCCTACAGATCGGGAGATATTTGCCTTTAAAAATTGACTTTCGAATAATCTCGAAAGATTTAAATGTCTCTATCCTCCAAACCCTTGGACATACATTGACGTACCTCTGACAGGAAGTTGACATATACGTTCCCTCAAAGTGATATAAGTTTTGTGTCTCAGATTCCTACAGATCGGGAGATATTTGCCTTTTAAAAATTGACTTTCGAATAAGCTCTAAAAATTTAAATGTCTCTATCCTCCAAACCCCTCGACATACATTGACGTGACTATGTCATGAAGTTGACATATACGTTATCTCAAAGTGACATAAGTTTTGTCTCTCAGATTCTTACAGATCGGGAGATCTTTGTTTTTTAATAATTGACTTTCGAATAATCTCGAAAAATTAAAATGTCTGTATCCTCCAAACCCTTGGACATACATTGACGTGACTCTGACAGGAAGTTTACATATACGTTCCCTGAAAGTGACATAAGTTTTGACTCTCAGATTCCTACAGATCGGGAGATATTTGCCTTTTAAAAATTGACTTTCGAATAATCTCTAAAAATTTAAATGTCTCTATCCTCCAAACCCTTGGACATACATTGACGTGACTCTGACATGAAGTTGACATATGCGTTCCCTCAAAGTGACAAAAGTTTTGTCTCTCAGATTCCTACAGATCGGGAGATATTTGCCTTTCACAAATTGACTTTCGAATAATCTCGAAGAATTAAAATGTCTCTATCCTCCAAACCCTTGGACATACCATGACGTGACTCTGACAGGAAGTTGACATATACGGTTCCTCAAAGTGACATACGTTTTGTCTCTCAGATTCCTACAGATCGGGAGATATTTGCCTTTTAATAATTGACTTTCGAATAATCTCGAAAAATTAAAATGTCTGTATCCTCCAAACCCTTGGACATACATTGACGTGACTCTGGCAGGAAGTTTACATATACGTTCCCTCAACGTGACATAAGGTTTGACTCTCAGATTCCTACAGATCGGGAGATATTTGCCTTTAAAAATTGACTTTCGAATAATATCGAAAAATTTAAATGTCTCTATCCTCCAAACCCTTGGACATACATTGACGTACCTCTGACAGGAAGTTGACATATACGTTCCCTCAAAGTGACATAAGTTTTGTGTCTCAGATTCCTACAGATCGGGAGATATTTGCCTTTTAAAAATTGACTTTCGAATAAGTTCTAAAAATTTAAATGTCTCTATCCTCCAAACCCCTCGACATACATTGACGTGACTATGACATGAAGTTGACATATACGTTATCTCAAAGTGACATAAGTTTTGTCTCTCAGATTCTTACAGATCGGTAGATCTTTGTTTTTTAATAATTGACTTTCGAATAATCTCGAAAAATTAAAATGTCTGTATCCTCCAAACCCTTGGACATACATTGACGTGACTCTGACAGGAAGTTTACATATACGTTCCCTTAAAGTGACATAAGTTTTGACTCTCAGATTCCTACAGATCGGGAGATATTTGCCTTTTAAAAATTGACTTTCGAATAATCTCTAAAAATTTAAATGTCTCTATCCTCCAAACCCTTGGACATACATTGACGTGACTCTGACATGAAGTTGACATATCCGTTCCCTCAAAGTGACAAAAGTTTTGTCTCTCAGATTCCTACAGATCGGGAGATATTTGCCTTTCACAAATTGACTTTCGAATAATCTCGAAGAATTAAAATGTCTCTATCCTCCAAACCCTTGGACATACATTGACGTACCTCTGACAGGAAGTTGACATATACGTTCCCTCAAAGTGGCATAAGTTTTGTGTCTCAGATTCCTACAGATCGGGAGATATTTGCCTTTTAAAAATTGACTTTCGAATAAGCTCTAAAAATTTAAATGTCTCTATCCTCCAAACCCCTCGACATACATTGACGTGACAATGACATGAAGTTGACATATACGTTCCCTCAAAGTGACATAAGTTTTGTCTCTCAGATTCCTACACATCGGGAGATATTTGCCTTTTAATAATTGACTTTCGAATAATCTCGAAAAATTAAAATGTCTGTATCCTCCAAACCCTTGGACATACATTGACGTGACTCTGACAGGAAGTTTACATATACGTTCCCTCAACGTGACATAAGGTTTGACTCTCAGATTCCTACAGATCGGGAGATATTTGCCTTTAAAAATTGACTTTCGAATAATCTCGAAAAATTTAAATGTCTCTATCCTCCAAACCCTTGGACATACATTGACGTACCTCTGACAGGAAGTTGACATATACGTTATCTCAAAGTGACATAAGTTTTGTCTCTCAGATTCTTACAGATCGGGAGATCTTTGTTTTTTAATAATTGACTTTCGAATAATCTCGAAAAATTAAAATGTCTGTATCCTCCAAACCCTTGGACATACATTGACGTCACTCTGACAGGAAGTTTACATATACGTTCCCTCAAAGTGACATAAGTTTTGACTCTCAGATTCCTACAGATCGGGAGATATTTGCCTTTTAAAAATTGACTTTCGAATAATCTCTAAAAATTTAAATGTCTCTATCCTCCAAACCCTTGGACATACATTGACGTGACTCTGACATGAAGTTGACATATGCGTTCCCTCAAAGTGACAAAAGTTTTGTCTCTCAGATTCCTACAGATCGGGAGATATTTGCCTTTCACAAATTGATTTTCGAATAATCTCGAAGAATTAAAATGTCTCTATCCTCCAAACCCTTGGACATACCATGACGTGACTCTGACAGGAAGTTTACATATACGTTCCCTCAACGTGACATAAGGTTTGACTCTCACATTCCTACAGATCGGGAGATATTTGCCTTTAAAAATTGACTTTCGAATAATCTCGAAAAATTTAAATGTCTCTATCCTCCAAACCCTTGGACATACATTGACGTACCTCTGACAGGAAGTTGACATATACGTTCCCTCAAAGTGACATAAGTTTTGTGTCTCAGATTCCTACAGATCGGGAGATATTTGCCTTTTAAAAATTGACTTTCGAATAAGCTCTAAAAATTTAAATGTCTCTATCCTCCAAACCCCTCGACATACATTGACGTGACTATGACATGAAGTTCACATATACGTTATCTCAAAGTGACATAAGTTTTGTCTCTCAGATTCTTACAGATCGGGAGATCTTTGTTTTTTAATAATTGACTTTTGTATAATCTCGAAAAATTAAAATGTCTGTATCCTCCAAACCCTTGGACATACATTGACGTGGCTCTGACAGGAAGTTTACATATACGTTCCCTCAAAGTGACATAAGTTTTGACTCTCAGATTCCTACAGATCGGGAGATATTTGCCTTTTAAAAATTGACTTTCGAATAATCTCTAAAAATTTAAATGTCTCTATCCTCCAAACCCTTGGACATACATTGACGTGACTCTGACATGAAGTTGACATATGCGTTCCCTCAAAGTGACAAAAGTTTTGTCTCTCAGATTCCTACAGATCGGGAGATATTTGCCTTTCACAAATTGACTTTCGAATAATCTCGAAGAATTAAAATGTCTCTATCCTCCAAACCCTTGGACATACCATGACGTGACTCTGACAGGAAGTTGACATATACGGTCCCTCAAAGTGACATACGTTTTGTCTCTCAGATTCCTACAGATCGGGAGATATTTGCCTTTTAAAAATTGACTTTCGAATAATCTCTAAAAATTTAAATGTCTCTATCCTCCAAACCCCTCGACATACATTGACGTGACAATGACATGAAGTTGACGTATACGTTCCCTCAAAGTGACATAAGTTTTGTCTCTCAGATTCCTACAGATCGGGAGATATTTGCCTTTTAATAATTGACTTTCGAATAATCTCGAAAAATTAAAATGTCTGTATCCTCCAAACTCTTGGACATACATTGACGTGACTCTGACAGGAAGTTTACATATACGTTCCCTCAACGTGACATAAGGTTTGACTCTCAGATTCCTACAGATCGGGAGATATTTGCCTTTAAAAATTGACTTTCGAATAATCTCGAAAAATTTAAATGTCTCTATCCTCCAAACCCTTGGACATACATTGACGTACCTCTGACAGGAAGTTGACATATACGTTCCCTCAAAGTGACATAAGTTTTGTGTCTCAGATTCCTACAGATCGGGAGATATTTGCCTTTTAAAAATTGACTTTCGAATAAGCTCTAAAAATTTAAATGTCTCTATCCTCCAAACCCCTCGACATACATTGACGTGACTATGACATGAAGTTGACATATACGTTATCTCAAAGTGACATAAGTTTTGTCTCTCAGATTCTTACAGATCGCGAGATCTTTGTTTTCTAATAATTGACTTTCGAATAATCTCGAAAAATTAAAATGTCTGTATCCTCCAAACCCTTGGACATACATTGACGTGACTCTGACAGGAAGTTTACATATACGTTCCCTCAAAGTGACATAAGTTTTGACTCTCAGATTCCTACAGATCGGGAGATATTTGCCTTTTAAAAATTGACTTTCGAATAATCTCTAAAAATTTAAATGTCTCTATCCTCCAAACCCTTGGACATACATTGACGTGACTCTGACATGAAGTTGACATATGCGTTCCCTCAAAGTGACAAAAGTTTTGTCTCTCAGATTCCTACAGATCGGGAGATATTTGCCTTTCACAAATTGACTTTCGAATAATCTCGAAGAATTAAAATGTCTCTATCCTCCAAACCCTTGGATATACCATGACGTGACTCTGACAGGAAGTTGACATATACGGTCCCTCAAAGTGACATACGTTTTGTCTCTCAGATTCCTACAGATCGGGAGATATTTGCCTTTTAAAAATTGACTTTCGAATAATCTCTAAAAATTTAAATGTCTCTATCCTCCAAACCCCTCGACATACATTGACGAGACTCTGACATGAATTTGACATATGCGTTCCCTGAAAGTGACATAAGGTTTGTCTCTCAGATGCCTACAGATCGGGAGATATTTGCCTTTTAAAAATTGACTTCCGAATAATCTCGAAAAATTCAAATGTCTCTATCCTCCAAACCCTTGGACACATATTGACGAGACTCTGACAGGAAGTTGACATATACGTTCCCTCAAAGTGACATAAGGTTTGTCTCACAGATTCCTACAGATCGGGAGATATTTGCCTTTTCATAAATTGACTTTCGAATAATCTCGAAAAATTAAATCGTCTCTATCCTCCAACCCCTTGGACATACATTGACGTGACTCTGACAGGAAGTTGACATATAGGTTTCCTCAAAGTGACATAAGTTTTGTCTCTCAGATTCCTACAGATCGGGAGATATTTGCCTTTTAAAAATTGACTTTCGATTAATCTCGAAAAATTTAAATGTCTCTATCCTCCAAACCCTTGGACATACATTGACGTAACAATGACAGGAAGTTGACATATACGTTCCCTCAAAGTGACATAAGTTTTGTCTCTCAGATTCCTACAGATCGGGAGATATTTGCCCTTTAAAAATTGACTTTCGAATAATCTCTAAAAATTTAAATGTCTCTATCCTCCAAACCCTTGGACATACAATGACGTGACTCTGACAGGAAGTTAACATATACGTTCCCTCAAAGTGACATACGTTTTGTCTCTCAGATTCCTACAGATCTGGAGATATTTGCCTTTTAAAAAGTGACTTTCGAATAATCTCGAAAAATTGAAATGTCTCTATCCTCCAAACTCTTGGACATACATTGACGTGACACTGACAGGAAGTTGACATATACGTTCCCTCAAAGTGACATAAGGTTTGTCTCTCAGATTCCTACAGATCGGGAGATATTTGCCTTTTAAAAATTGACTTTCGAATAATCTTTAAAAACCAAAATGTCTCTATCCTCCAAGCCCTTGGACATATATTGACGAGGCTCTGACAGGAACTTGACATATACGTTCCCTCAAAGTGACATCAGGTTTGTCTCACAGATTCCTACAGATCGGGAGATATTTGCCTTTCAAAAATTGACTTTCGAATAATCTCGAAAAATTGAAATGTCTCTATCCTCCAAACCCTTGGACATACATTGATGTGACTCTGACATGAAGTTAACATATGTGTTCCCTCAAAGTGACATAAGGTTTGTCTCTCAGATTCCTACAGATCGGGAGATATTTGCCATTTCACAAATTGACTTTCGAATAATCTCGAAAAATTCAAATGTCTGTATACTCCAAACCCTTGGACATACATTGACGTGACTCTGACAGGAAGTTGACATATACGTTCCCTCAAAGTGACATAAGTTTTGTCTCTCAGATTCCTACAGATCGGGAGATATTTGCCTTTTAAAAATTGACTTTCGAACAATCTCTAAACATTTAAATGTCTCTATCTTCCAAACCCTTGGACATACATTGTCGTACCTCTGACAGGAAGTTGACATATACGTTCCCTCAAAGTGACATAAGTTTTGTCTCTCAGATTGATACATACCGGGAGATATTAGCCTTTTAAAAATTGACTTTCGAATGTTCTCGAAAAATTAAAATGTCTCTATCCTCCAAACCCTTGGACAAACATTGACGAGACTCAGGCATGAAGTTGACATATGCGTTCCCTCAACGTGACATAAGGTTTGTCTCTCAGATGCCTACAGATCGGGAGATATTTGCCTTTTAAAAATTGACTTTCGAATAATCTCGAAAAATTCAAATGTCTCTATCCTCCAAACCCTTGGACATACTTTGACGAGATTCTGACATGAAGTTGACATATACGTTCCCTCATAGTGGCATACGTTTGGTCTCTCAGATTCCTACAGATCGGGAGATATTTGCCTTTTAAAAATTGACTTTCAAATAATCTCGAAAAATTAAAATGTCTCTATTCTCCAAACCCTTGGACATACATTGACGAGACTCTGACATGAGGTTGACATATGAGTTCCCTCAAAGTGGCAAAAGTTTTGTCTGTCAGATTCCTACAGATCGGGAGATATTTGCCTTTTAATAATTGACTTTCGAATAAGCTCTAAAAATTTAAATGTCTCTATCCTCCAAACCCCTCGACATACATTGACGTGACTATGACATGAAGTTGACATATACGTTCCCTCAAAGTGACATAAGTTTTGTCTCTCAGATTCCTACAGATCGGGAGATATTTGCCTTTTAAAAATTGACTTTCGAATAATCTCGAAAAATTAAAATGTCTGTATCCTCCAAACCCTTGGACATACATTGACGTGACTATGACAGGAAGTTTACATATACGTTCCCTCAACGTGACATAAGGTTTGACTCTCAGATTCCTACAGATCGGGAGATATTTGCCTTTAAAAATTGACTTTCGAATAATCTCGAAAAATTTAAATGTCTCTATCCTCCAAACCCTTGGACATACATTGACGTACCTCTGACAGGAAGTTGACATATACGTTCCCTCAAAGTGACATAAGTTTTGTGTCTCAGATTCCTACAGATCGGGAGATATTTGCCTTTTAAAAATTGACTTTCGAATAAGCTCAAAAAATTTAAATGTCTCTATCCTCCAAACCCCTCGACATACATTGACGTGACTATGACATGAAGTTGACATATACGTTATCTCAAAGTGACATAAGTATTATCTCTCAGATTCTTACAGATCGGGAGATCTTTGTTTTTTAATAATTGACTTTCAAATAATCTCGAAAAATTAAAATGTCTCTATCCTCCAAACCCTTGGACATACCATGACGTGACTCTGACAGGAAGTTGACATATACGGTCCCTCAAAGTGACATACGTTTTGTCTCTCAGAATCCTACAGATCGGGAGATATTTGCCTTTTAAAAATTGACTTTCGAATAATCTCTAAAAATTTAAATGTCTCTATCTTCCAAACCCTTGGACATACATTGACGTGACAATGACATGAAGTTGACATATACGTTCCCTCAAAGTGACATAAGTTTTGTCTCTCAGATTCCTACAGATCGGGAGATATTTGCCTTTTAATAATTGACTTTCGAATAATCTCGAAAAATTAAAATGTCTGTATCCTCCAAACCCTTGGACATACATTGACGTGACTCTGACAGGAAGTTTACATATACTTTCCCTCAACGTGACATAAGTTTTGACTCTCAGATTCTTACAGATCGGTATATATTTGCCTTTAAAAATTGACTTTCGAATAATCTCTAAAAATTTAAATGTCTCTATCCTCCAAACCCTTGGACATACATTGACGTACCTCTGACAGGAAGTTGACATATACGTTCCCTCAAAGTGACATAAGTTTTGTCTCTCAGATTCCTACAGATCGGGAGATATTTGCCTTTTAAAAATTGACTTTCGAATAATCTCTAAAAATTTAAATGTCTCTATCCTCCAAACCCCTCGACATACATTGACGTGACTATGACATGAAGTTGACATATACGTTCCCTCAAAGTGACATAAGTTTTGTCTCTCAGATTCCTACAGATCGGGAGATATTTGAATTTTAAAAATTGACTTTCGAATAATCTCTAAAAATTTTAATGTCTCTATCCTCCAAACCCCTCGACATACATTGACGTGACTATGACATGAAGTTGACATATACGTTCCCTCAAAGTGACATAAGTTTTGTCTCTCAGATTCCTACAGATCGGGAGATATTTGCCTTTAAAAATTGACTTTCGAATAATCTCGAAAAATTTAAATGTCTCTATCCTCCAAACCCTTGGACATACATTGACGTACCTCTGACAGGAAGTTGACATATACGTTCCCTCAAAGTGACATAAGTTTTGTGTCTCAGATTCCTACAGATCGGGAGATATTTGCCTTTTAAAAATTGACTTTCGAATAACCTCTAAAAATTTAAATGTCTCTATCCTCCAAACCCCTCGACATACATTGACGTGACTATGACATGAAGTTGACATATACGTTATCTCAAAGTGACATAAGTTTTGTCTCTCAGATTCTTACAGATCGGGAGATCTTTGTTTTTTAATAATTGACTTTCGAATAATCTCGAAAAATTAAAATGTCTGTATCCTCCAAACCCTTGGACATACATTGACGTGACTCTGACAGGAGGTTTACATATACGTTCCCTCAATGTGACATAAGTTTTGACTCTCAGATTCCTACAGATCGGGAGATATTTGCCTTTTAAAAATTGACTTTCGAATAATCTCTAAAAATTTAAATGTCTCTATCCTCCAAACCCTTGGACATACATTGACGTGACTCTGACATGAAGTTGACATGTGCGATTTCTCAAAGTGACAAAAGTTTTGTCTCTCAGATTCCTACAGATCGGGAGATATTTGCCTTTCACAAATTGACTTTCGAATAATCTCGAAGAATTAAAATGTCTCTATCCTCCAAACCCTTGGACATACCATGACGTGACTCTGACAGGAAGTTGACATATACGGTCCCTCAAAGTGACATACGTTTTGTCTCTCAGAATCCTACAGATCGGGAGATATTTGCCTTTTAAAAATTGACTTTCGAATAATCTCTAAAAATTTAAATGTCTCTATCCTCCAAACCCCTCGACATACATTGACGTGACAATGACATGAAGTTGACATATACTTTCCCTCAACGTGACATAAGTTTTGACTCTCAGATTCCTACAGATCGGGAGATATTTGCCTTTAAAAATTGACTTTCCAATAATCTCTAAAAATTTAAATGTCTCTATCCTCCAAACCCTTGGACATACATTGACGTACCTCTGACAGGAAGTTGACATATACGTTCCCTCAAAGTGACATAAGTTTTGTCTCTCAGATTCCTACAGATCGGGAGATATTTGCCTTTTAATAATTGACTTTCGAATAATCTCTAAAAATTTAAATGTCTCTATCCTCCAAACCCCTCGACATACATTGACGTGACTATGACATGAAGTTGACATATACGTTCCCTCAAAGTGACATAAGTTTTGTCTCTCAGATTCCTACAGATCGGGAGATATTTGAATTTTAAAAATTGACTTTCGAATAATCTCTAAAAATTGTAATGTCTCTATCCTCCAAACCCCTCGACATACATTGACGTGACTATGACATGAAGTTGACATATACGTTCCCTCAAAGTGACATAAGTTTTGTCTTTCAGATTCCTGCAGATCGGGCGATATTTGCCTTTTAAAAATTGACTTTCGAATAATCTCGAAAAATTTAAATGTCTGTATCCTCCAAACCCTTGGACATACATTGACGTGACTCTGACAGGAAGTTTACATATACGTTCCCTCAAAGTGACATAAGGTTTGACTCTCAGATTCCTACAGATCGGGAGATATTTGCCTTTTAAAAATTGACTTTCGAATAATCTCTAAAAATTTAAATGTCTCTATCTTCCAAACCCTTGGACATACATTTACGTACCTCTGACAGGAAGTTGACATATACGTTCCCTCAAATTGACATAAGTTTTGTCTCTCAGATTCCTACAGATCGGGAGATATTTGAATTTTAAAAATTGACTTTCGAATAATCTCTAAAAATTTAAATGTCTCTCTCCTCCAAACCCTTGGACATACATTGACGTGACTCTGACATGAAGTTGACATATGCGTTCCCTCAAAGTGACATAAGCTTTGTTTCTCAGATTCCTACAGATCGGGAGATATTTGCCTTTCACAAATTGACTTTCGAATAATCTCGAAAAATTAAAATGTCTCTATCCTCCAAACCCTTGGACATACATTGACGTAACTCTGACATCAAGTTGACATATGCGTTCCCTCAAAGTGACATAAGTTGTGTCTCTCAGATTCCTACAGATCGGGAGATATTTGCCTTTTAAAAATTGACTTTCGAATAATCTCTAAAAATTTAAATGTCTCTAACCTACAAACCCTTGGACATACATTGACGTGACTCTGACATGAAGTTGACATATACGTTCGCTCAAAGTGACATAAGTTTTGTCTCTCAGATTCCTACAGATCGGGAGATATTTGCCTTTTCAAAAATTGACTTTCGAATAATCTCGAAAAATTAAAATGTCTCTATCCTCCAAAACCTTGGACATACATTGACGTGACTCTGACAGGAAGTTTACATATACGTTCCCTCAAAGTGACATACGTTTTGTCTCTCAGATTCCTACAGATCGGGAGATATTTGCCTTTTAAAAATTGACTTTCGAATAATCTCTAAAAATTTAAATGTCTCTATCCTCCAAACCCTTGGACATACATTGACGTGACTCTGACAGGAAGTGGACATATACGTTCCCTCAAAGTGACATAAGTTTTGTCTCTCAGATTCCTACAGATCGGGAGATATTTGCCTTTTAAAAATTGACTTTCGAATAATCTCTAAAAATTTAAATGTCTCTATCTTCCAAACCCTTGGACATACATTTACGTACCTCTGACAGGAAGTTGACATATACGTTCCCTCAAATTGACATAAGTTTTGTCTCTCAGATTCCTACAGATCGGGAGATATTTGAATTTTAAAAATTGACTTTTGAATAATCTCTAAAAATTTAAATGTCTCTATCCTCCAAACCCTTGGACATACATTGACGTGACTCTGACATGAGGTTGACATATGCGTTCCCTCAAAGTGACATAAGCTTTGTTTCTCAGATTCCTACAGATCGGGAGATATTTGCCTTTCACAAATTGACTTTCGAATAATCTCGAAAAATTAAAATGTCACTATCCTCCAAACCCTTGGACATACATTGACGTAACTCTGACATCAAGTTGACATATGCGTTCCCTCAAAGTGACATAAGTTGTGTCTCTCAGATTCCTACAGATCGGGAGATATTTGCCTTTTAAAAATTGACTTTCGAATAATCTCTAAAAATTTAAATGTCTCTAACCTCCAAACCCTTGGACATACATTGACGTGACTCTGACATGAAGTTGACATATACGTTCCCTCAAGGTGACATAAGTTTTGTCTCTCAGATTCCTGCAGATCGGGAGATATCTGCCTTTTCAAAAATTGACTTTCGAATAATCTCGAAAAATTAAAATGTCTCTATCCTCCAAAACCTTGGACATACATTGACGTGACTCTGACAGGAAGTTTACATATACGTTCCCTCAAAGTGACATACGTTTTGTCTCTCAGATTCCTACAGATCGGGAGATATTTGCCTTTTAAAAATTGACTTTCGAATAATCTCTAAAAATTTAAATGTCTCTATCCTCCAAACCCTTGGACATACATTGACGTGACTCTGACAGGAAGTGGACATATACGTTCCCTCAAAGTGACATAAGTTTTGTCTCTCAGATTCCTACAGATCGGGAGATATTTGCCTTTAAAAATTGACTTTCGAATAATCTCGAAAAATTAAAATGACTCTATCCTCCAAACCCTTGAACATACATTGACGATACTCTGACATGAAGTTGACATATGCGTTCCCTCAAAGTGACATAAGGTTTGTCTCTCAGATGCCTACAGATCGGGAGATATTTGCCTTTTAAAAATTGACTTCCGAATAATCTCGAAAAATTCAAATGTCTCTATCCTCCAAACCCTTGGACATATATTGACGAGACTCTGACAGGAAGTTGACATATACGTTCCCTCAAAGTGACACAAGGTTTGTCTCACAGATTCCTACAGATCGGGAGATATTTGCCTTAAAAATTGACTTTCGAATAATCTCGAAAAATTAAAATGTCTCTATCCTCCAAACCCTTGGACATACATTGACGTAACTGTGACAGGATGTTGACATATACGTTCCCTCAAAGTGACATAAGTTTTGTCTCTCACATTCCTACAGTTCGGGAGATATTTGCCCTTTAAAAATTAACTTTCGAATAATCTCTAAAAATTTAAATGTCTCTATCCTCCAAACCCTTGGACATACATTGACGTACCTTTGGCAGGAAGTTGACACATACGTTCCCTCAAAGTGGCATAAGTTTTGTCTCTCAGATTCCTACAGATCGGGAGATATTTGCCTTTTAAAAATTGACTTTCGAATAATCTCTAAAAATTTAAATGTCTCTATCCTCCAAACCCCTCGACATACATTGACGTGACTCTGACAGGAAGTTGACATATAGGTTTCCTCAAAGTGACATAAGTTTTGTCTCTCAGATTCCTACAGATCGGGAGATATTTGCCTTTTAAAAATTGACTTTCGATTAATCTCGAAAAATTAAAATGTCTCTATCCTCCAACCCCTTGGACATACATTGACGTGACTCTGACAGGAAGTTGACATATAGAATTCCTCAAAGTGACATAAGTTTTGTCTCTCAGATTCCTACAGATCGGGAGATATTTCCCTTTTAAAAATTGACTTTCGATTAATCTCGAAAAATTAAAATGTCTCTATCCTCCAAACCCTTGGACATACATTGACGTAACTATGACAGGAAGTTGACATATACGTTCCCTCAGAGTGACATAAGTTTTGTCTCTCAGATTCCAACAGATCGGGAGATATTTGCCCTTTAAAAATTGACTTTCGAATAATCTCTAAAAATTTAAATGTCTCTATCCTCCAAACCCTTGGACATACAATGACGTGACTCTGACAGGAAGTTAACATATACGTTCCCTCAAAGTGACATACGTTTTGTCTCTCAGATTCCTACAGATCTGGAGATATTTGCCTTTTAAAAAGTGACTTTCGAATAATCTCGAAAAATTAAAATGTCTCTATCCTCCAAACTCTTGGACATACATTGACGTGACACTGACAGGAAGTTGACATATACGTTCCCTCAAAGTGACATAAGGTTTGTCTCTCAGATTCCTACAGATCGGGAGATATTTGCCTTTTAAAAATTGACTTTCGAATAATCTCTAAAAACCAAAATGTCTCTATCCTCCAAACCCTTGGACATATATTGACGAGGCTCTGACAGGAACTTGACATATACGTTCCCTCAAAGTGACATAAGGTTTGTCTCACAGATTCCTACAAATCGGGAGATATTTGCCTTTAAAAAATTGACTTTCGAATAATCTCGAAAAATTGAAATGTCTCTATCCTCCAAACCCTTGGACATACATTGATGTGACTCTGACATGAAGTTAACATATGTGTTCCCTCAAAGTGACATAAGGTTTGTCTCTCAGATTCCTACAGATCGGGAGATATTTGCCATTTCACAAATTGACTTTCGAATAATCTCGAAGAATTAAAATGTCAGTATACTCCAAACCCTTGGACATACATTGACGTGACTCTGACAGGAAGTTGACATATACGTTCCCTCAAAGTGACATAAGTTTTGTCTCTCAGATTCCTACAGATCGGGAGATATTTGCCTTTTAAAAATTGACTTTCGAACAATCTCTAAACATTTAAATGTCTCTATCTTCCAAACCCTTGGACATACATTGTCGTACCTCTGACAGGAAGTTGACATATACGTTCCCTCAAAGTGACATAAGTTTTGTCTCTCAGATTGATACATATCGGGAGATATTAGCCTTTTAAAAATTGACTTTCGAATGTTCTCGAAAAATTAAAATGTCTCTATCCTCCAAACCCTTGGACATACATTGACGTACCTCTGACAGGAAGTTGACATATACGTTCCCTCAAAGTGACATAAGTTTTGTGTCTCAGATTCCTACAGATCGGGAGATATTTGCCTTTTAAAAATTGACTTTCGAATAATCTCGAAAAATTCAAATGTCTCTATCCTCCAACCCCTTGGACATACTTTGACGAGATTCTGACATGAAGTTGACATATACGTTCCCTCATAGTGACATACGTTTGGTCTCTCAGATTCCTACAGATCGGGAGATATTTGCCTTTTAAAAATTGACTTTCAAATAATCTCGAAAAATTAAAATGTCTCTATCCTCCAAACCCTTGGACATACATTGACGAGACTCTGACATGAGGTTGACATATGAGTTCCCTCAAAGTGGTAGAAGTTTTGTCTGTCAGATTCCTACAGATCGGGAGATATTTGCCTTTTAATAATTGACTTTCGAATAAGCTCTAAAAATTTAAATGTCTCTATCCTCCAAACCCCTCGACATACATTGACGTGACTATGACATGAAGTTGACATATACGTTCCCTCAAAGTGACATAAGTTTTGTCTCTCAGATTCCTACAGATCGGGAGATATTTGCCTTTTAAAAATTGACTTTCGAATAATCTCGAAAAATTAAAATGTCTGTATCCTCCAAACCCTTGAACATACATTGACGTGACTCTGACAGGAAGTTTACATATACGTTCCCTCAACGTGACATAAGGTTTGACTCTCAGATTCCTACAGATCGGGAGATATTTGCCTTTAAAAATTGACTTTCGAATAATCTCGAAAAATTTAAATGTCTCTATCCTCCAAACCCTTGGACATACATTGACGTACCTCTGACAGGAAGTTGACATATACGTTCCCTCAAAGTGACATAAGTTTTGTGTCTCAGATTCCTACAGATCGGGAGATATTTGCCTTTTAAAAATTGACTTTCGAATAAGCTCTAAAAATTTAAATGTCTCTATCCTCCAAACCCCTCGACATACATTGACGTGACTATGACATGAAGTTGACATATACGTTATCTCAAAGTGGCATAAGTTTTGTCTCTCAGATTCTTACAGATCGGGAGATCTTTGTTTTTTAATAATTGACTTTCCTATAATCTCGAAAAATTTAAATGTCTCTATCCTCCAAACCCTTGGACATACCATGACGTGACTCTGACAGGAAGTTGACATATACGGTCCCTCAAAGTGACATACGTTTTGTCTCTCAGAATCCTACAGATCGGGAGATATTTGCCTTTTAAAAATTGACTTTCGAATAATCTCTAAAAATTTAAATGTCTCTATCCTCCAAACCCCTCGACATACATTGACGTGACAATGACATGAAGTTGACATATACGTTCCCTCAAAGTGACATAAGTTTTGTCTCTCAGATTCCTACAGATCGGGAGATATTTGCCTTTTAATAATTGACTTTCGGATAATCTCGAAAAATTAAAATGTCTGTATCCTCCAAACCCTTGGACATACATTGACGTGACTCTGACAGGAAGTTTACATATACTTTCCCTCAACGTGACATAAGTTTTGACTCTCAGATTCTTACAGATCGGGATATATTTGCCTTTAAAAATTGACTTTCGAATAATCTCTAAAAATTTAAATGTCTCTATCCTCCAAACCCTTGGACATACATTGACGTACCTCTGACAGGAAGTTGACATATACGTTCCCTCAAAGTGACATAAGTTTTGTCTCTCAGATTCCTACAGATCGGGAGATATTTGCCTTTTAAAAATTGACTTTCGAATAATCTCTAAAAATTTAAATGTCTCTATCCTCCAAACCCCTCGACATACATTGACGTGACTATGACATGAAGTTGACATATACGTTCCCTCAAAGTGACATAAGTTTTGTCTCTCAGATTCCTACAGATCGGGAGATATTTGAATTTTAAAAATTGACTTTCGAATAATCTCTAAAAATTTTAATGTCTCTATCCTCCAAACCCCTCGACATACATTGACGTGACTATGACATGAAGTTGACATATACGTTCCCTCAAAGTGACATAAGTTTTGTCTCTCAGATTCCTACAGATCGGGAGATATTTGCCTTTAAAAATTGACTTTCGAATAATCTCGAAAAATTTAAATGTCTCTATCCTCCAAACCCTTGGACATACATTGACGTACCTCTGACAGGAAGTTGACATATACGTTCCCTCAAAGTGACATAAGTTTTGTGTCTCAGATTCCTACAGATCGGGAGATATTTGCCTTTTAAAAATTGACTTTCGAATAACCTCTAAAAATTTAAATGTCTCTATCCTCCAAACCCCTCGACATACATTGACGTGACTATGACATGAAGTTGACATATACGTTATCTCAAAGTGACATAAGTTTTGTCTCTCAGATTCTTACAGATCGGGAGATCTTTGTTTTTTAATAATTGACTTTCGAATAATCTCGAAAAATTAAAATGTCTGTATCCTCCAAACCCTTGGACATACATTGACGTGACTCTGACAGGAGGTTTACATATACGTTCCCTCAATGTGACATAAGTTTTGACTCTCAGATTCCTACAGATCGGGAGATATTTGCCTTTTAAAAATTGACTTTCGAATAATCTCTAAAAATTTAAATGTCTCTATCCTCCAAACCCTTGGACATACATTGACGTGACTCTGACATGAAGTTGACATGTGCGATTTCTCAAAGTGACAAAAGTTTTGTCTCTCAGATTCCTACAGATCGGGAGATATTTGCCTTTCACAAATTGACTTTCGAATAATCTCGAAGAATTAAAATGTCTCTATCCTCCAAACCCTTGGACATACCATGACGTGACTCTGACAGGAAGTTGACATATACGGTCCCTCAAAGTGACATACGTTTTGTCTCTCAGAATCCTACAGATCGGGAGATATTTGCCTTTTAAAAATTGACTTTCGAATAATCTCTAAAAATTTAAATGTCTCTATCCTCCAAACCCCTCGACATACATTGACGTGACAATGACATGAAGTTGACATATACTTTCCCTCAACGTGACATAAGTTTTGACTCTCAGATTCCTACAGATCGGGAGATATTTGCCTTTAAAAATTGACTTTCCAATAATCTCTAAAAATTTAAATGTCTCTATCCTCCAAACCCTTGGACATACATTGACGTACCTCTGACAGGAAGTTGACATATACGTTCCCTCAAAGTGACATAAGTTTTGTCTCTCAGATTCCTACAGATCGGGAGATATTTGCCTTTTAATAATTGACTTTCGAATAATCTCTAAAAATTTAAATGTCTCTATCCTCCAAACCCCTCGACATACATTGACGTGACTATGACATGAAGTTGACATATACGTTCCCTCAAAGTGACATAAGTTTTGTCTCTCAGATTCCTACAGATCGGGAGATATTTGAATTTTAAAAATTGACTTTCGAATAATCTCTAAAAATTGTAATGTCTCTATCCTCCAAACCCCTCGACATACATTGACGTGACTATGACATGAAGTTGACATATACGTTCCCTCAAAGTGACATAAGTTTTGTCTTTCAGATTCCTGCAGATCGGGCGATATTTGCCTTTTAAAAATTGACTTTCGAATAATCTCGAAAAATTTAAATGTCTGTATCCTCCAAACCCTTGGACATACATTGACGTGACTCTGACAGGAAGTTTACATATACGTTCCCTCAAAGTGACATAAGGTTTGACTCTCAGATTCCTACAGATCGGGAGATATTTGCCTTTTAAAAATTGACTTTCGAATAATCTCTAAAAATTTAAATGTCTCTATCTTCCAAACCCTTGGACATACATTTACGTACCTCTGACAGGAAGTTGACATATACGTTCCCTCAAATTGACATAAGTTTTGTCTCTCAGATTCCTACAGATCGGGAGATATTTGAATTTTAAAAATTGACTTTCGAATAATCTCTAAAAATTTAAATGTCTCTCTCCTCCAAACCCTTGGACATACATTGACGTGACTCTGACATGAAGTTGACATATGCGTTCCCTCAAAGTGACATAAGCTTTGTTTCTCAGATTCCTACAGATCGGGAGATATTTGCCTTTCACAAATTGACTTTCGAATAATCTCGAAAAATTAAAATGTCTCTATCCTCCAAACCCTTGGACATACATTGACGTAACTCTGACATCAAGTTGACATATGCGTTCCCTCAAAGTGACATAAGTTGTGTCTCTCAGATTCCTACAGATCGGGAGATATTTGCCTTTTAAAAATTGACTTTCGAATAATCTCTAAAAATTTAAATGTCTCTAACCTACAAACCCTTGGACATACATTGACGTGACTCTGACATGAAGTTGACATATACGTTCGCTCAAAGTGACATAAGTTTTGTCTCTCAGATTCCTACAGATCGGGAGATATTTGCCTTTTCAAAAATTGACTTTCGAATAATCTCGAAAAATTAAAATGTCTCTATCCTCCAAAACCTTGGACATACATTGACGTGACTCTGACAGGAAGTTTACATATACGTTCCCTCAAAGTGACATACGTTTTGTCTCTCAGATTCCTACAGATCGGGAGATATTTGCCTTTTAAAAATTGACTTTCGAATAATCTCTAAAAATTTAAATGTCTCTATCCTCCAAACCCTTGGACATACATTGACGTGACTCTGACAGGAAGTGGACATATACGTTCCCTCAAAGTGACATAAGTTTTGTCTCTCAGATTCCTACAGATCGGGAGATATTTGCCTTTTAAAAATTGACTTTCGAATAATCTCTAAAAATTTAAATGTCTCTATCTTCCAAACCCTTGGACATACATTTACGTACCTCTGACAGGAAGTTGACATATACGTTCCCTCAAATTGACATAAGTTTTGTCTCTCAGATTCCTACAGATCGGGAGATATTTGAATTTTAAAAATTGACTTTTGAATAATCTCTAAAAATTTAAATGTCTCTATCCTCCAAACCCTTGGACATACATTGACGTGACTCTGACATGAGGTTGACATATGCGTTCCCTCAAAGTGACATAAGCTTTGTTTCTCAGATTCCTACAGATCGGGAGATATTTGCCTTTCACAAATTGACTTTCGAATAATCTCGAAAAATTAAAATGTCACTATCCTCCAAACCCTTGGACATACATTGACGTAACTCTGACATCAAGTTGACATATGCGTTCCCTCAAAGTGACATAAGTTGTGTCTCTCAGATTCCTACAGATCGGGAGATATTTGCCTTTTAAAAATTGACTTTCGAATAATCTCTAAAAATTTAAATGTCTCTAACCTCCAAACCCTTGGACATACATTGACGTGACTCTGACATGAAGTTGACATATACGTTCCCTCAAGGTGACATAAGTTTTGTCTCTCAGATTCCTGCAGATCGGGAGATATCTTCCTTTTCAAAAATTGACTTTCGAATAATCTCGAAAAATTAAAATGTCTCTATCCTCCAAAACCTTGGACATACATTGACGTGACTCTGACAGGAAGTTTACATATACGTTCCCTCAAAGTGACATACGTTTTGTCTCTCAGATTCCTACAGATCGGGAGATATTTGCCTTTTAAAAATTGACTTTCGAATAATCTCTAAAAATTTAAATGTCTCTATCCTCCAAACCCTTGGACATACATTGACGTGACTCTGACAGGAAGTGGACATATACGTTCCCTCAAAGTGACATAAGTTTTGTCTCTCAGATTCCTACAGATCGGGAGATATTTGCCTTTAAAAATTGACTTTCGAATAATCTCGAAAAATTAAAATGACTCTATCCTCCAAACCCTTGAACATACATTGACGATACTCTGACATGAAGTTGACATATGCGTTCCCTCAAAGTGACATAAGGTTTGTCTCTCAGATGCCTACAGATCGGGAGATATTTGCCTTTTAAAAATTGACTTCCGAATAATCTCGAAAAATTCAAATGTCTCTATCCTCCAAACCCTTGGACATATATTGACGAGACTCTGACAGGAAGTTGACATATACGTTCCCTCAAAGTGACACAAGGTTTGTCTCACAGATTCCTACAGATCGGGAGATATTTGCCTTAAAAATTGACTTTCGAATAATCTCGAAAAATTAAAATGTCTCTATCCTCCAAACCCTTGGACATACATTGACGTAACTGTGACAGGATGTTGACATATACGTTCCCTCAAAGTGACATAAGTTTTGTCTCTCACTTTCCTACAGATCGGGAGATATTTGCCCTTTAAAAATTAACTTTCGAATAATCTCTAAAAATTTAAATGTCTCTATCCTCCAAACCCTTGGACATACATTGACGTACCTTTGGCAGGAAGTTGACACATACGTTCCCTCAAAGTGGCATAAGTTTTGTCTCTCAGATTCCTACAGATCGGGAGATATTTGCCTTTTAAAAATTGACTTTCGAATAATCTCTAAAAATTTAAATGTCTCTATCCTCCAAACCCCTCGACATACATTGACGTGACTCTGACAGGAAGTTGACATATAGGTTTCCTCAAAGTGACATAAGTTTTGTCTCTCAGATTCCTACAGATCGGGAGATATTTGCCTTTTAAAAATTGACTTTCGATTAATCTCGAAAAATTAAAATGTCTCTATCCTCCAACCCCTTGGACATACATTGACGTGACTCTGACAGGAAGTTGACATACAGAATTCCTCAAAGTGACATAAGTTTTGTCTCTCAGATTCCTACAGATCGGGAGATATTTCCCTTTTAAAAATTGACTTTCGATTAATCTCGAAAAATTAAAATGTCTCTATCCTCCAAACCCTTGGACATACATTGACGTAACTATGACAGGAAGTTGACATATACGTTCCCTCAGAGTGACATAAGTTTTGTCTCTCAGATTCCAACAGATCGGGAGATATTTGCCCTTTAAAAATTGACTTTCGAATAATCTCTAAAAATTTAAATGTCTCTATCCTCCAAACCCTTGGACATACAATGACGTGACTCTGACAGGAAGTTAACATATACGTTCCCTCAAAGTGACATACGTTTTGTCTCTCAGATTCCTACAGATCTGGAGATATTTGCCTTTTAAAAAGTGACTTTCGAATAATCTCGAAAAATTAAAATGTCTCTATCCTCCAAACTCTTGGACATACATTGACGTGACACTGACAGGAAGTTGACATATACGTTCCCTCAAAGTGACATAAGGTTTGTCTCTCAGATTCCTACAGATCGGGAGATATTTGCCTTTTAAAAATTGACTTTCGAATAATCTCTAAAAACCAAAATGTCTCTATCCTCCAAACCCTTGGACATATATTGACGAGGCTCTGACAGGAACTTGACATATACGTTCCCTCAAAGTGACATAAGGTTTGTCTCACAGATTCCTACAGATCGGGAGATATTTGCCTTTCAAAAATTGACTTTCGAATAATCTCGAAAAATTGAAATGTCTCTATCCTCCAAACCCTTGGACATACATTGATGTGACTCTGACATGAAGTTAACATATGTGTTCCCTCAAAGTGACATAAGGTTTGTCTCTCAGATTCCTACAGATCGGGAGATATTTGCCATTTCACAAATTGACTTTCGAATAATCTCGAAGAATTAAAATGTCAGTATACTCCAAACCCTTGGACATACATTGACGTGACTCTGACAGGAAGTTGACATATACGTTCCCTCAAAGTGACATAAGTTTTGTCTCTCAGATTCCTACAGATCGGGAGATATTTGCCTTTTAAAAATTGACTTTCGAACAATCTCTAAACATTTAAATGTCTCTATCTTCCAAACCCTTGGACATACATTGTCGTACCTCTGACAGGAAGTTGACATATACGTTCCCTCAAAGTGACATAAGTTTTGTCTCTCAGATTGATACATATCGGGAGATATTAGCCTTTTAAAAATTGACTTTCGAATGTTCTCGAAAAATTAAAATGTCTCTATCCTCCAAACCCTTGGACATACATTGACGTACCTCTGACAGGAAGTTGACATATACGTTCCCTCAAAGTGACATAAGTTTTGTGTCTCAGATTCCTACAGATCGGGAGATATTTGCCTTTTAAAAATTGACTTTCGAATAATCTCGAAAAATTCAAATGTCTCTATCCTCCAACCCCTTGGACATACTTTGACGAGATTCTGACATGAAGTTGACATATACGTTCCCTCATAGTGACATACGTTTGGTCTCTCAGATTCCTACAGATCGGGAGATATTTGCCTTTTAAAAATTGACTTTCAAATAATCTCGAAAAATTAAAATGTCTCTATCCTCCAAACCCTTGGACATACATTGACGAGACTCTGACATGAGGTTGACATATGAGTTCCCTCAAAGTGGCAAAAGTTTTGTCTGTCAGATTCCTACAGATCGGGAGATATTTGCCTTTTAATAATTGACTTTCGAATAAGCTCTAAAAATTTAAATGTCTCTATCCTCCAAACCCCTCGACATACATTGACGTGACTATGACATGAAGTTGACATATACGTTCCCTCAAAGTGACATAAGTTTTGTCTCTCAGATTCCTACAGATCGGGAGATATTTGCCTTTTAAAAATTGACTTTCGAATAATCTCGAAAAATTAAAATGTCTGTATCCTCCAAACCCTTGAACATACATTGACGTGACTCTGACAGGAAGTTTACATATACGTTCCCTCAACGTGACATAAGGTTTGACTCTCAGATTCCTACAGATCGGGAGATATTTGCCTTTAAAAATTGACTTTCGAATAATCTCGAAAAATTTAAATGTCTCTATCCTCCAAACCCTTGGACATACATTGACGTACCTCTGACAGGAAGTTGACATATACGTTCCCTCAAAGTGACATAAGTTTTGTGTCTCAGATTCCTACAGATCGGGAGATATTTGCCTTTTAAAAATTGACTTTCGAATAAGCTCTAAAAATTTAAATGTCTCTATCCTCCAAACCCCTCGACATACATTGACGTGACTATGACATGAAGTTGACATATACGTTATCTCAAAGTGGCATAAGTTTTGTCTCTCAGATTCTTACAGATCGGGAGATCTTTGTTTTTTAATAATTGACTTTCCTATAATCTCGAAAAATTTAAATGTCTCTATCCTCCAAACCCTTGGACATACCATGACGTGACTCTGACAGGAAGTTGACATATACGGTCCCTCAAAGTGACATACGTTTTGTCTCTCAGAATCCTACAGATCGGGAGATATTTGCCTTTTAAAAATTGACTTTCGAATAATCTCTAAAAATTTAAATGTCTCTATCCTCCAAACCCCTCGACATACATTGACGTGACAATGACATGAAGTTGACATATACGTTCCCTCAAAGTGACATAAGTTTTGTCTCTCAGATTCCTACAGATCGGGAGATATTTGCGTTTTAATAATTGACTTTCGAATAATCTCGAAAAATTAAAATGTCTGTATCCTCCAAACCCTTGGACATACATTGACGTGACTCTGACAGGAAGTTTACATATACTTTCCCTCAACGTGACATAAGTTTTGACTCTCAGATTCTTACAGATCGGGATATATTTGCCTTTAAAAATTGACTTTCGAATAATCTCTAAAAATTTAAATGTCTCTATCCTCCAAACCCTTGGACATACATTGACGTACCTCTGACAGGAAGTTGACATATACGTTCCCTCAAAGTGACATAAGTTTTGTCTCTCAGATTCCTACAGATCGGGAGATATTTGCCTTTTAAAAATTGACTTTCGAATAATCTCTAAAAATTTAAATGTCTCTATCCTCCAAACCCCTCGACATACATTGACGTGACTATGACATGAAGTTGACATATACGTTCCCTCAAAGTGACATAAGTTTTGTCTCTCAGATTCCTACAGATCGGGAGATATTTGAATTTTAAAAATTGACTTTCGAATAATCTCTAAAAATTGTAATGTCCCTATCCTCCAAACCCCTCGACATACATTGACGTGACTATGACATGAAGTTGACATATACGTTCCCTCAAAGTGACATAAGTTTTGTCTCTCAGATTCCTACAGATCGGGAGATATTTGCCTTTAAAAATTGACTTTCGAATAATCTCGAAAAATTTAAATGTCTCTATCCTCCAAACCCTTGGACATACATTGACGTACCTCTGACAGGAAGTTGACATATACGTTCCCTCAAAGTGACATAAGTTTTGTGTCTCAGATTCCTACAGATCGGGAGATATTTGCCTTTTAAAAATTGACTTTCGAATAACCTCTAAAAATTTAAATGTCTCTATCCTCCAAACCCCTCGACATACATTGACGTGACTATGACATGAAGTTGACATATACGTTATCTCAAAGTGACATAAGTTTTGTCTCTCAGATTCTTACAGATCGGGAGATCTTTGTTTTTTAATAATTGACTTTCGAATAATCTCGAAAAATTAAAATGTCTGTATCCTCCAAACCCTTGGACATACATTGACGTGACTCTGACAGGAGGTTTACATATACGTTCCCTCAATGTGACATAAGTTTTGACTCTCAGATTCCTACAGATCGGGAGATATTTGCCTTTTAAAAATTGACTTTCGAATAATCTCTAAAAATTTAAATGTTTCTATCCTCCAAACCCTTGGACATACATTGACGTGTCTCTGACAGGAGGTTTACATATACGTTCCCTCAATGTGACATAAGTTTTGACTCTCAGATTCCTACAGATCGGGAGATATTTGCCTTTTAAAAATTGACTTTCGAATAATCTCTAAAAATTTAAATGTCTCTATCTTCCAAACCCTTGGACATACATTTACGTACCTCTGACAGGAAGTTGACATATACGTTCCCTCAAATTGACATAAGTTTTGTCTCTCAGATTCCTACAGATCGGGAGATATTTGAATTTTAAAAATTGACTTTCGAATAATCTCTAAAAATTTAAATGTCTCTATCCTCCAAACCCTTGGACATACATTGACGTGACTCTGACATGAAGTTGACATATGCGTTCCCTCAAAGTGACATAAGCTTTGTTTCTCAGATTCCTACAGATCGGGAGATATTTGCCTTTCACAAATTGACTTTCGAATAATCTCGAAAAATTAAAATGTCTCTATCCTCCAAACCCTTGGACATACATTGACGTAACTCTGACATCAAGTTGACATATGCGTTCCCTCAAAGTGACATAAGTTGTGTCTCTCAGATTCCTACAGATCGGGAGATATTTGCCTTTTAAAAATTGACTTTCGAATAATCTCTAAAAATTTAAATGTCTCTAACCTACAAACCCTTGGACATACATTGACGTGACTCTGACATGAAGTTGACATATACGTTCGCTCAAAGTGACATAAGTTTTGTCTCTCAGATTCCTACAGATCGGGAGTTATTTGCCTTTTCAAAAATTGACTTTCGAATAATCTCGAAAAATTAAAATGTCTCTATCCTCCAAAACCTTGGACATACATTGACGTGACTCTGACAGGAAGTTTACATATACGTTCCCTCAAAGTGACATACGTTTTGTCTCTCAGATTCCTACAGATCGGGAGATATTTGCCTTTTAAAAATTGACTTTCGAATAATCTCTAAAAATTTAAATGACTCTATCCTCCAAACCCTTGGACATACATTGACGTGACTCTGACAGGAAGTGGACATATACGTTCCCTCAAAGTGACATAAGTTTTGTCTCTCAGATTCCTACAGATCGGGAGATATTTGCCTTTTAAAAATTGACTTTCGAATAATCTCTAAAAATTTAAATGTCTCTATCTTCCAAACCCTTTTACATACATTTACGTACCTCTGACAGGAAGTTGACATATACGTTCCCTCAAATTGACATAAGTTTTGTCTCTCAGATTCCTACAGATCGGGAGATATTTGAATTTTAAAAATTGACTTTCGAATAATCTCTAAAAATTTAAATGTCTCTATCCTCCAAACCCTTGGACATACATTGACGTGACTCTGACATGAGGTTGACATATGCGTTCCCTCAAAGTGACATAAGCTTTGTTTCTCAGATTCCTACAGATCGGGAGATATTTGCCTTTCACAAATTGACTTTCGAATAATCTCGAAAAATTAAAATGTCACTATCCTCCAAACCCTTGGACATACATTGACGTAACTCTGACATCAAGTTGACATATGCGTTCCCTCAAAGTGACATAAGTTGTGTCTCTCAGATTCCTACAGATCGGGAGATATTTGCCTTTTAAAAATTGACTTTCGAATAATCTCTAAAAATTTAAATGTCTCTAACCTCCAAACCCTTGGACATACATTGACGTGACTCTGACATGAAGTTGACATATACGTTCCCTCAAGGTGACATAAGTTTTGTCTCTCAGATTCCTGCAGATCGGGAGATATCTGCCTTTTCAAAAATTGACTTTCGAATAATCTCGAAAAATTAAAATGTCTCTATCCTCCAAAACCTTGGACATACATTGACGTGACTCTGACAGGAAGTTTACATATACGTTCCCTCAAAGTGACATACGTTTTGTCTCTCAGATTCCTACAGATCGGGAGATATTTGCCTTTTAAAAATTGACTTTCGAATAATCTCTAATAATTTAAATGTCTCTATCCTCCAAACCCTTGGACATACATTGACGTGACTCTGACAGGAAATGGACATATACGTTCCCTCAAAGTGACATAAGTTTTGTCTCTCAGATTCCTACAGATCGGGAGATATTTGCCTTTAAAAATTGACTTTCGAATAATCTCGAAAAATTAAAATGACTCTATCCTCCAAACCCTTGAACATACATTGACGATACTCTGACATGAAGTTGACATATGCGTTCCCTCAAAGTGACATAAGGTTTGTCTCTCAGATGCCTACAGATCGGGAGATATTTGCCTTTTAAAAATTGACTTCCGAATAATCTCGAAAAATTCAAATGTCTCTATCCTCCAAACCCTTGGACATATATTGACGAGACTCTGACAGGAAGTTGACATATACGTTCCCTCAAAGTGACACAAGGTTTGTCTCACAGATTCCTACAGATCGGGAGATATTTGCCTTTTAAAAATTGACTTTCGAATAATCTCGAAAAATTAAAATGTCTCTATCCTCCAAACCCTTGGACATACATTGACGTAACTCTGACAGGATGTTGACATATACGTTCCCTCAAAGTGACATAAGTTTTGTCTCTCACATTCCTACAGATCGGGAGATATTTGCCCTTTAAAAATTGACTTTCGAATAATCTCTAAAAATTTAAATGTCTCTATCCTCCAAACCCTTGGACATACATTGACGTACCTTTGGCAGGAAGTTGACACATACGTTCCCTCAAAGTGACATAAGTTTTGTCTCTCAGATTCCTACAGATCGGGAGATATTTGCCTTTTAAAAATTGACTTTCGAATAATCTCTAAAAATTTAAATGTCTCTATCCTCCAAACCCCTCGACATACATTGACGTGACTATGACATGAAGTTGACATATACGTTCCCTCAAAGTGACATAAGTTTTGTCTCTCAGATTCCTACAGATCGGGAGATATTTGAATTTTAAAAATTGACTTTCGAATAATCTCTAAAAATTGTAATGTCTCTATCCTCCAAACCCCTCGACATACATTGACGTGACTATGACATGAAGTTGACATATACGTTATCTCAAAGTGTCATAAGTTTTGTCTCTCAGATTCTTACAGATCGGGAGATCTTTGTTTTTTAATAATTGACTTTCAAATAATCTCGAAAAATTAAAATGTCTCTATCCTCCAAACCCTTGGACATACCATGACGTGACTCTGACAGGAAGTTGACATATACGGTCCCTCAAAGTGACATACGTTTTGTCTCTCAGAATCCTACAGATCGGGAGATATTTGCCTTTTAAAAATTGACTTTCGAATAATCTCTAAAAATTTAAATGTCTCTATCCTCGAAACCCCTCGACATACAATGACGTGACAATGACATGAAGTTGACATATACGTTCCCTCAAAGTGACATAAGTTTTGTCTCTCAGATTCCTACAGATCGGGAGATATTTGCCTTTTAATAATTGACTTTCGAATAATCTCGAAAAATTAAAATGTCTGTATCCTGCAAACCCTTGGACATACATTGACGTGACTCTGACAGGAAGTTTACATATACTTTCCCTCAACGTGACATAAGTTTTGACTCTCAGATTCTTACAGATCGGGATATATTTGGCTTTAAAAATTGACTTTCGAATAATCTCTAAAAATTTAAATGTCTCTATCCTCCAAACCCTTGGACATACATTGACCTACCTCTGACAGGAAGTTGACATATACGTTCCCTCAAAGTGACATAAGTTTTGTCTCTCAGATTCCTACAGATCGGGAGATATTTGCCTTTTAAAAATTGACTTTCGAATAATCTCTAAAAATTTAAATGTCTCTATCCTCCAAACCCCTCGACATACATTGACGAGACTATGACATGAAGTTGACATATACGTTCCCTCAAAGTGACATAAGTTTTGTCTCTCAGATTCCTACAGATCGGGAGATATTTGAATTTTAAAAATTGACTTTCGAATAATCTCTAAAAATTGTAATGTCTCTATCCTCCAAACCCCTCGACATACATTGACGTGACTATGACATGAAGTTGACATATACGTTCCCTCAAAGTGACATAAGTTTTGTCTCTCAGATTCCTACAGATCGGGAGATATTTGCCTTTAAAAATTGACTTTCGAATAATCTCGAAAAATTTAAATGTCTCTATCCTCCAAACCCTTGGACATACATTGACGTACCTCTGACAGGAAGTTGACATATACGTTCCCTCAAAGTGACATAAGTTTTGTGTCTCAGATTCCTACAGATCGGGAGATATTTGCCTTTTAAAAATTGACTTTCGAATAACCTCTAAAAATTTAAATGTCTCTATCCTCCAAACCCCTCGACATACATTGACGTGACTATGACATGAAGTTGACATATACGTTATCTCAAAGTGACATAAGTTTTGTCTCTCAGATTCTTACAGATCGGGAGATCTTTGTTTTTTAATAATTGACTTTCGAATAATCTCGAAAAATTAAAATGTCTGTATCCTCCAAACCCTTGGACATACATTGACGTGACTCTGACAGGAGGTTTACATTTACGTTCCCTCAATGTGACATAAGTTTTGACTCTCAGATTCCTACAGATCGGGAGATATTTGCCTTTTAAAAATTGACTTTCGAATAATGTCTAAAAATTTAAATGTCTCTATCCTCCAAACCCTTGGACATACATTGACGTGACTCTGACATGAAGTTGACATGTGCGTTTTCTCAAAGTGACAAAAGTTTTGTCTCTCAGATTCCTACAGATCGGGAGATATTTGCCTTTCACAAATTAACTTTCGAATAATCTCGAAGAATTAAAATGTCTCTATCCTCCAAACCCTTGGACATACCATGACGTGACTCTGACAGGAAGTAGACATATACGGTCCCTCAAAGTGACATACGTTTTGTCTCTCAGAATCCTACAGATCGGGAGATATTTGCCTTTTAAAAATTGACTTTCGAATAATCTCTAAAAATTTAAATGTCTCTATCCTCCAAACCCCTCGACATACATTGACGTGACAATGACATGAAGTTGACATATACTTTCCCTCAACGTGACATAAGTTTTGACTCTCAGATTCCTACAGATCGGGAGATATTTGCCTTTAAAAATTGACTTTCCAATAATCTCTAAAAATTTAAATGTCTCTATCCTCCAAACCCTTGGACATACATTGACGTACCTTTGACAGGAAGTTGACATATACGTTCCCTCAAAGTGACATAAGTTTTGTCTCTCAGATTCCTACAGATCGGGAGATATTTGCCTTTTAAAAATTGACTTTCGAATAATCTCTAAAAATTTAAATGTCTCTATCCTCCAAACCCCTCGACATACATTGACGTGACTATGACATGAAGTTGACATATACGTTCCCTCAAAGTGACATAAGTTTTGTCTCTCAGATTCCTACAGATCGGGAGATATTTGAATTTTAAAAATTGACTTTCGAATAATCTCTAAAAATTGTAATGTCTCTATCCTCCAAACCCCTCTACATACATTGACGTGACTATGACATGAAGTTGACATATACGTTCCCTCAAAGTGACATAAGTTTTGTCTTTCAGATTCATGCAGATCGGGCGATATTTGCCTTTTAAAAATTGACTTTCGAATAATCTCGAAAAATTAAAATGTCTGTATCCTCCAAACCCTTGGACATACATTGACGTGACTCTGACAGGAAGTTTACATATACGTTCCCTCAAAGTGACATAAGGTTTGACTCTCAGATTCCTACAGATCGGGAGATATTTGCCTTTTAAAAATTGACTTTCGAATAATCTCTAAAAATTTAAATGTCTCTATCTTCCAAACCCTTGGACATACATTTACGTACCTCTGACAGGAAGTTGACATATACGTTCCCTCAAATTGACATAAGTTTTGTCTCTCAGATTCCTACAGATCGGGAGATATTTGAATTTTAAAAATTGACTTTCGAATAATCTCTAAAAATTTAAATGTCTCTATCCTCCAAACCCTTGGACATACATTGACGTGACTCTGACATGAAGTTGACATATGCGTTCCCTCAAAGTGACATAAGCTTTGTTTCTCAGATTCCTACAGATCGGGAGATATTTGCCTTTCACAAATTGACTTTCGAATAATCTCGAAAAATTAAAATGTCTCTATCCTCCAAACCCTTGGACATACATTGACGTAACTCTGACATCAAGTTGACATATGCGTTCCCTCAAAGTGACATAAGTTGTGTCTCTCAGATTCCTACAGATCGGGAGATATTTGCCTTTTAAAAATTGACTTTCGAATAATCTCTAAAAATTTAAATGTCTCTAACCTACAAACCCTTGGACATACATTGACGTGACTCTGACATGAAGTTGACATATACGTTCGCTCAAAGTGACATAAGTTTTGTCTCTCAGATTCCTACAGATCGGGAGATATTTGCCTTTTCAAAAATTGACTTTCGAATAATCTCGAAAAATTAAAATGTCTCTATCCTCCAAAACCTTGGACATACATTGACGTGACTCTGACAGGAAGTTTACATATACGTTCCCTCAAAGTGACATACGTTTTGTCTCTCAGATTCCTACAGATCGGGAGATATTTGCCTTTTAAAAATTGACTTTCGAATAATCTCTAAAAATTTAAATGTCTCTATCCTCCAAACCCTTGGACATACATTGACGTGACTCTGACAGGAAGTGGACATATACGTTCCCTCAAAGTGACATAAGTTTTGTCTCTCAGATTCCTACAGATCGGGAGATATTTGCCTTTTAAAAATTGACTTTCGAATAATCTCTAAAAATTTAAATGTCTCTATCCTCCAAACCCTTGGACATACATTGACGTGACTCTGACATGAGGTTGACATATGCGTTCCCTCAAAGTGACTTCAGCTTTGTTTCTCAGATTCCTACAGATCGGGAGATATTTGCCTTTCACAAATTGACTTTCGAATAATCTCGAAAAATTAAAATGTCACTATCCTCCAAACCCTTGGACAAACATTGACGTATCTCTGACATCAAGTTGACATATGCGTTCCCTCAAAGTGACATAAGTTGTGTCTCTCAGATTCCTACAGATCGGGAGATATTGCCTTTTAAAAATTGACTTTCGAATAATCTCTAAAAATTTAAATGTCTCTAACCTCCAAACCCTTTGACATACATTGACGTGACTCTGACATGAAGTTGACATATACGTTCCCTCAAAGTGACATAAGTTTTGTCTCTCAGATTCCTACAGATCGGGAGATATCTGCCTTTTCAAAAATTGACTTTCGAATAATCTCGAAAAATTAAAATGTCTCTATCCTCCAAAACCTTGGACATACATTGACGTGACTCTGACAGGAAGTTTACATATACGTTCCCTCAAAGTGACATACGTTTTGTCTCTCAGATTCCTACAGATCGGGAGATATTTGCCTTTTAAAAATTGACTTTCGAATAATCTCTAAAAATTTAAATGTCTCTATCTTCCAAACCCTTGGACATACATTTACGTACCTCTGACAGGAAGTTGACATATACGTTCCCTCAAATTGACATAAGTTTTGTCTCTCAGATTCCTACAGATCGGGAGATATTTGAATTTTAAAAATTGACTTTCGAATAATCTCTAAAAATTTAAATGTCTCTATCCTCCAAACCCTTGGACATACATTGACGTGACTCTGACATGAAGTTGACATATGCGTTCCCTCAAAGTGACATAAGCTTTGTTTCTCAGATTCCTACAGATCGGGAGATATTTGCCTTTCACAAATTGACTTTCGAATAATCTCGAAAAATTAAAATGTCTCTATCCTCCAAACCCTTGGACATACATTGACGTAACTCTGACATCAAGTTGACATATGCGTTCCCTCAAAGTGACATAAGTTGTGTCTCTCAGATTCCTACAGATCGGGAGATATTTGCCTTTTAAAAATTGACTTTCGAATAATCTCTAAAAATTTAAATGTCTCTAACCTACAAACCCTTGGACATACATTGACGTGACTCTGACATGAAGTTGACATATACGTTCGCTCAAAGTGACATAAGTTTTGTCTCTCAGATTCCTACAGATCGGGAGATATTTGCCTTTTCAAAAATTGACTTTCGAATAATCTCGAAAAATTAAAATGTCTCTATCCTCCAAAACCTTGGACATACATTGACGTGACTCTGACAGGAAGTTTACATATACGTTCCCTCAAAGTGACATACGTTTTGTCTCTCAGATTCCTACAGATCGGGAGATATTTGCCTTTTAAAAATTGACTTTCGAATAATCTCTAAAAATTTAAATGTCTCTATCCTCCAAACCCTTGGACATACATTGACGTGACTCTGACAGGAAGTGGACATATACGTTCCCTCAAAGTGACATAAGTTTTGTCTCTCAGATTCCTACAGATCGGGAGATATTTGCCTTTTAAAAATTGACTTTCGAATAATCTCTAAAAATTTAAATGTCTCTATCCTCCAAACCCTTGGACATACATTGACGTGACTCTGACATGAGGTTGACATATGCGTTCCCTCAAAGTGACATCAGCTTTGTTTCTCAGATTCCTACAGATCGGGAGATATTTGCCTTTCACAAATTGACTTTCGAATAATCTCGAAAAATTAAAATGTCACTATCCTCCAAACCCTTGGACAAACATTGACGTATCTCTGACATCAAGTTGACATATGCGTTCCCTCAAAGTGACATAAGTTGTGTCTCTCAGATTCCTACAGATCGGGAGATATTGCCTTTTAAAAATTGACTTTCGAATAATCTCTAAAAATTTAAATGTCTCTAACCTCCAAACCCTTTGACATACATTGACGTGACTCTGACATGAAGTTGACATATACGTTCCCTCAAAGTGACATAAGTTTTGTCTCTCAGATTCCTACAGATCGGGAGATATCTGCCTTTTCAAAAATTGACTTTCGAATAATCTCGAAAAATTAAAATGTCTCTATCCTCCAAAACCTTGGACATACATTGACGTGACTCTGACAGGAAGTTTACATATACGTTCCCTCAAAGTGACATACGTTTTGTCTCTCAGATTCCTACAGATCGGGAGATATTTGCCTTTTAAAAATTGACTTTCGAATAATCTCTAAAAATTTAAATGTCTCTATCCTCCAAACCCTTGGACATACATTGACGTGACTCTGACAGGAAGTGGACATACACGTTCCCTCAAAGTGACATAAGTTTTGTCTCTCAGATTCCTACAGATCGGGAGATATTTGCCTTTAAAAATTGACTTTCGAATAATCTCGAAAAATTAAAATGACTCTATCCTCCAAACCCTTGAACATACATTGACGATACTCTGACATGAAGTTGACATATGCGTTCCCTCAAAGTGACATAAGGTTTGTCTCTCAGATGCCTACAGATCGGGAGATATTTGCCTTTTAAAAATTGACTTCCGAATAATCTCGAAAAATTCAAATGTCTCTATCCTCCAAACCCTTGGACATACATTGACGTAACTCTGACAGGATGTTGACATATACGTTCCCTCAAAGTGACATAAGTTTTGTCTCTCAGATTCCTACAGATCGGGAGATATTTGCCCTTTAAAAATTGACTTTCGAATAATCTCTAAAAATTTAAATGTCTCTATCCTCCAAACCCTTGGACATACATTGACGTACCTTTGACAGGAAGTTGACACATACGTTCCCTCAAAGTGACATAAGTTTTGCCTCTCAGATTCCTACAGATCGGGAGATATTTGCCTTTTAAAAATTGACTTTCGAATAATCTCTAAAAATTTAAATGTCTCTATCCTCCAAACCCCTCGACATACATTGACGTGACTATGACATGAAGTTGACATATACGTTCCCTCAAAGTGACATAAGTTTTGTCTCTCAGATTCCTACAGATCGGGAGATATTTGAATTTTAAAAATTGACTTTCGAATAATCTCTAAAAATTGTAATGTCTCTATCCTCCAAACCCCTCGACATACATTGACGTGACTATGACATGAAGTTGACATATACGTTCCCTCAAAGTGACATAAGTTTTGTCTCTCAGATTCCTGCAGATCGGGAGATATTTGCCTTTTAAAAATTGACTTTCGAATAATCTCGAAAAATTAAAATGTCTGTATCCTCCAAACCCTTGGACATACATTGACGTGACTCTGACAGGAAGTTTACATATACGTTCCCTCAAAGTGACATAAGGTTTGACTCTCAGATTCCTACAGATCGGGAGATATTTGCCTTTTAAAAATTGACTTTCGAATAATCTCTAAAAATTGAAATGTCTCTATCTTCCAAACCCTTGGACATACATTTACGTACCTCTGACAGGAAGTTGACATATAAGTTCCCTCAAATTGACATAAGCTTTGTCTCTCAGATTCCTACGGATCGGGAGATATTTGAATTTTAAAAATTGACGTTCGAATAATCTCTAAAAATTTAAATGTCTCTATCCTCCAAACCCTTGGACATACATTGACGTGACTCTGACATGAAGTTGACATATGCGTTCCCTCAAAGTGACATAAGCTTTGTTTCTCAGATTCCTACAGATCGGGAGATATTTGCCTTTCACAAATTGACTTTCGAATAATCTCGAAAAATTAAAATGTCTCTTTCCTCCAACCCCTTGGACATACATTGACGTGACTCTGACATCTAGTTGACATATGCGTTCCCTCAAAGTGACATAAGTTGTGTCTCTCAGATTCCTACAGATCGGGAGATATTTGCCTTTTAAAAATTGACTTTCGAATAATCTCTAAAAATTTAAATGTCTCTAACCTACAAACCCTTGGACATACATTGACGTGACGCTGACATGAAGTTGACATATACGTTCGCTCAAAGTGACATAAGTTTTGTCTCTCAGATTCCTACAGATCGGGAGATATTTGCCTTTTCAAAAATTGACTTTCGAATAATCTCGAAAAATTAAAATGTCTCTATCCTCCAAACCCTTGGACATACATTGACGTGACTCTGACAGGAAGTTTACATATACGTTCCCTCAAAGTGACATACGTTTTGTCTCTCAGATTCCTACAGATCGGTAGATATTTGCCTTTTAAAAATTGACTTTCGAATAATCTCTAAAAATTTAAATGTCTCTATCCTCCAAACCCTTGGACATACATTGACGTGACTCTGACAGGAAGTGGACATATACGTTCCCTCAAAGTGACATAAGTTTTGTCTCTCAGATTCCTACAGATCGGGAGATATTTGCCTTTTAAAAATTGACTTTCGAATAATCTCTAAAAATTTAAATGTCTCTATCTTCCAAACCCTTGGACATACATTTACGTACCTCTGACAGGAAGTTGACATATATGTTCCTTAAATTGACATAAGTTTTGTCTCTCAGATTCCTACAGATCGGGAGATATTTGAATTTTAAAAATTGACTTTCGAATAATCTCTAAAAATTTGAATGTCTCTATCCTCCAAACCCTTGGACATACATTGACGTGACTCTGACATGAGGTTGACATATGCGTTCCCTCAAAGTGACATAAGCTTTGTTTCTCAGATTCCTACAGATCGGGAGATATTTGCCTTTCACAAATTGACTTTCGAATAATCTCGAAAAATTAAAATGTCTCTATCCTCCAAACCCTTGGACATACATTGACGTAACTCTGACATCAAGTTGACATATGCGTTCCCTCAAAGTGACATAAGTTGTGTCTCTCAGATTCCTACAGATCGGGAGATATTTGCCTTTTAAAAATTGACTTTCGAATAATCTCTAAAAATTTAAATGTCTCTAACCTCCAAACCCTTGGACATACATTGACGTGACTCTGACATGAAGTTGACATATACGTTCCCTCAAAGTGACATAAGTTTTGTCTCTCAGATTCCTACAGATCGGGAGATATTTGCCTTTTCAAAAATTGACTTTCGAATAATCTCGAAAAATTAAAATGTCTCTATCCTCCAAAACCTTGGACATACATTGACGTGACTCTGACAGGAAGTTTACATATACGTTCCCTCAAAGTGACATACGTTTTGTCTCTCAGATTCCTACAGATCGGGAGATATTTGCCTTTTAAAAATTGACTTTCGAATAATCTCTAAAAATTTAAATGTCTCTATCCTCCAAACCCTTGGACATACATTGACGTGACTCTGACAGGAAGTGGACATATACGTTCCCTCAAAGTGACATAAGGTTTGTCTCTCAGATTCCTACAGATCGGGAGATATTTGCCTTTAAAAATTGACTTTCGAATAATCTCGAAAAATTAAAATGTCTCTATCCTCCAAACCCTTGAACATACATTGACGATACTCTGACATGAAGTTGACATATGCGTTCCCTCAAAGTGACATAAGGTTTGTCTCTCAGATGCCTACAGATCGGGAGATATTTGCCTTTTAAAAATTGACTTCCGAATAATCTCGAAAAATTCAAATGTCTCTATCCTCCAAACCCTTGTACATATATTGACGAGACTCTGACAGGAAATTGACATATACGTTCCCTCAAAGTGACATAAGGTTTGTCTCACAGATTCCTACAGATCGGGAGATATTTGCCTTTTAAAAATTGACTTTGGAATAATCTCGATAAAT
Organism: Zootermopsis nevadensis; assembly: GCF_977971745.1. Classification (NCBI taxonomy): domain Eukaryota; kingdom Metazoa; phylum Arthropoda; class Insecta; order Blattodea; family Termopsidae; genus Zootermopsis; species Zootermopsis nevadensis. The sequence continues at coordinate 2,125,360 of NW_028259153.1, read as the reverse complement.
TAAAATGTCTCTATCCTCCAAACCCTTGGACATACATTGACGTAACTCTGACAGGATGTTACATATACGTTCCCTCAAAGTGACATATGTTTTGTCTCTCAGATTCCTACAGATCGGGAGATATTTGCCCTTTAAAAATTGACTTTCGAATAATCTCTAAAAATTTAAATGTCTCTATCCTCCAAACCCTTGGACATACAATGCCGTGACTCTGACAGGAAGTTAACATATACGTTCCCTCAAAGTGACATACGTTTTGTCTCTCAGATTCCTACAGATCTGGAGATATTTGCCTTTTAAAAATTGACTTTCGAATAATCTCTAAAAATTTAAATGTCTCTATCCTCCAAACCCCTCAACATACATTGACGTGACAAAGACATGAAGTTGACATATACGTTCCCTCAAAGTGACATAAGGTTTGTCTCTCAGATACCTACAGATCGGGAGATATTTGCCTTTTAAAAATTGACTTTCGAATAATCTCGAAAAATTGAAATGTCTCTATCCTCCAAACCCTTGGACATACATTGACGAGACTCTGACATGAAGTTGACATATGCGTTCCCTGAAAGTGACATAAGGTTTGTCTCACAGATTCCTACAGATCGGGAGATATTTGCCTTTCACAAATTGACTTTCGAATAATCTCGAAAAATTAAAATGTCTCTATCCTCAAACCCTTGGGCATATATTGACGAGGCTCTGACAGGAACTTGACATATACGTTCCCTCAAAGTGACATAAGGTTTGTCTCACAGATTCCTACAGATCGGGAGATATTTGCCTTTCAAAAATTGACTTTCGAATAATCTCGAAAAATTTAAACGTCTCTATCCTCCAAACCCTTGGACATACATTGACGTAACTCTGACATGTAGTTGACATATGCATTCCCTCAAAGTGACATAAGTTTTGTCTCTCAGATTCCTACAGATCGGGAAATATTTGCCTTTCACAAATTGACTTTCGAATAATCTCGAGAAATTAAAATGTCTCTATCCTCCAAACTCTTGGACATACATTGACGTGACTCTGACAGGACGTTGACATATACGTTCCCTCAAAGTGACATAAGTTTTGTCTCTCAGATTCCTTTCAGATCGGGAGATATTTGCCTTTTAAAAATTGACTTTCGAATAATATCTAAAATTTTAAATGTCTCTATCCTCCAAACCCTTGGACATACATTGACGTGACTCTGACAGGAAGTTGACATATATGTTCCCTCAATGTGACATAAGTTTTGTCTCTCAGATTCCTACAGATCGGGAGATATTTGCCTTTAAATAATTGACTTTCGAATAATCTCGAAAAATTAAAATGTCTCTATCCTCCAGACCCTTGAACATACATTGACGTGACTCTGACATGAAGTTGACATATGCGTTCCCTCAAAGTGACTTAAGATTTGTCTCTCAGATTAATACAGATCGGGAGATATTTGCCTTTTAAAAACTGACTTTCGAATAATCTCTAAAAATTCAAATGTCTCTATCCTCCAAACCCTTGGACATACATTGACGTGACTCTGACAGGAAGTTGACATATACGTTCCCTCAAAGTGACATAAGTTTTGTCTCTCAGATTCCTACAGATCGGGAGATATTTGTTTTTTTTAAAATTGACTTTCGAATAATCTCTAAAAATTTAAATGTCTCTATCCTCCAAACCCCTCGACATACATTGACATGACTATGACATGAAGTTGACATATACGTTCCCTCAAAGTGACATAAGCTTTGTCTCTCAGATTCCTACAGATCGGGAGATATTTGCCTTTAAATATTGACTTTCGAATAATCTCGAAAAATTAAAATGTCTCTATCCTCCAAACCCCTCGACATACATTGACGTGACTATGACATGAAGTTGACATATACGTTCCCTCAAAGTGACATAAGTTTTGTCTCTCAGATTCCTACAGATCGGGAGATATTTGCCTATTAATAATTGACTTTCGAATAATCTCTAAAAATTTAAATGTCTCTATCCTCCAAACCCTTGGACATACATTGATGTGACTATGACATGAAGTTGACATATACGTTCCATCAATGTGACATAAGTTTTGTTTCTTAGATTCCTACAGATCGGGAGATATTTGCCTTTTAAGAATTGACTTTCGAATAATCTCGAAAAATTTAAATGTCTCTATCCTCTAAACCCTAGGATATACATTGACGTGACTCTGACAGGAAGTTTACATATACGTTCCCTCAAAGTGACATAAGTTTTGTCTCTCAGATTCCTACAGATCGGGTGATATTTGCCTTTTAAAAATTGACTTTCGAATAATCTCGAAAGATTTAAATGTCTCTATCCTCCAAACCCTTGGACATACATTGACCTGACTATGACATGAAGTTCACAAATACGTTCCCTCAATGTGACATAAGTTTTGTCTCTCAGATTCCTACAGATCGGGAGATATTTGCCTTTTAAATATTGACTTTCAAATAATCTCGAAAAATTAAAATGTCTCTATCCTCCAAACCCTTGGACATACATTGACGAAACTCTGACATGACGTTGATATATGCGTTCCCTCAAAGTGACATAAGGTTTGTCTCTCAGACGCCTACAGATCGGGAGATATTTGCCTTTTAAAATTGACTTGCAAATAATCTCGAAAAATTAAAATGTCTCTATCGTCCAAACCCTTGGACATACATTGACGAGATTCTGACATGAAGTTGACATATACGTTCCCTCAAAGTGACATAAGTTTTGTCTCTCAGATTCCTACAGATCGGGAGATATTTGCCTTTTAAAAATTGACTTACGAATAATTTCGAAAAATTAAAATGTCTCTATCCTCCAAACCCGTGGACATACATTGACGTAACTCTGACATGTAGTTGACATATGCGTTCCCTCAAACTGACTTAAGATTTGTCTCTCAGATTAATACAGATCGGGAGATATTTGCCTTTTAAAAACTGACTTTCGAATAATCTCTAAAAATTCAAATGTCTCTATCCTCCAAACCCTTGGACATACATTGACGTGACTCTGACAGGAAGTTGACATATACGTTCCCTCAAAGTGACATAAGTTTTGTCTCTCAGATTAATACAGATCGGGAGATATTTGCCTTTACAAAAATTGAATTTCGAATAATCTCGAGAAATTTAAATGTCTCTATCCTCCAAATCCTTGGACATACATAAACGAGACTCTGACATGAAGTTGACATATGCGTTCCCTCAACGTGACATAAGGTTTGTCTCTCAGATGCCTACAGATCGGGAGAAATTTGCCTTTTAAAAATTGACTTTCGAATAATCTCGAAAAATTCAAATGTGTCTATCCTCCAAACCCTTGTACATACATTAACGAGACTCTGACATGAAGTTGACATACACGTTCCCTCAAAGTGGCATACGTTTTGTCTCTGAGATTCCTACAGATCGGGAGATATTTGCCTTTTAAAAATTGACTTTCGTATAATCTCGAAAAATTAAAATATCTCTATCCTCCAAACCCTTGGACATACATTGACAAGACTCTTACAGGAAGTTGACATATACGTTCCCTCAAAGTGACATAAGTTTTGTCTCTCAGATTCCTACAGATCGGGAGATATTTGCCTATTAATAATTGACTTTCGAATAATCTCTAAAAATTTAAATGTCTCTATCCTCCAAACCCTTGGACATACATTGACGTGACTATGACATGAAGTTGACATATACGTTCCATCAAAGTGACATAAGTTTTGCTTCTTAGATTCCTACAGATCGGGAGATATTTGCCTTTTAAAAATTGACTTTCGAATAATCTCGAAAAATTAAAATGTCTCTATCGTCCAAACCCTTGGACATACATTGACGAGATTCTGACATGAAGTTGACATATACGTTCCCTCAATGTGACATAAGTTTTGTCTCTCAGATTCCTACAGATCGGGAGATATTTGCCTTTTAAAAATTGACTTTCGAATAATCTCTAAAAATTTAAATGTCTCTAACCTACAAACCCTTGGACATACATTGACGTGACTCTGACATGAAGTTGACATATACGTTCGCTCAAAGTGACATAAGTTTTGTCTCTCAGATTCCTACAGATCGGGAGATATTTGCCTTTTCAAAAATTGACTTTCGAATAATCTCGAAAAATTAAAATGTCTCTATCCTCCAAAACCTTGGACATACATTGACGTGACTCTGACAGGAAGTTTACATATACGTTCCCTCAAAGTGACATACGTTTTGTCTCTCAGATTCCTACAGATCGGGAGATATTTGCCTTTTAAAAATTGACTTTCGAATAATCTCTAAAAATTTAAATGTCTCTATCCTCCAAACCCTTGGACATACATTGACGTGACTCTGACAGGAAGTGGACATATACGTTCCCTCAAAGTGACATAAGTTTTGTCTCTCAGATTCCTACAGATCGGGAGATATTTGCCTTTAAAAATTGACTTTCGAATAATCTCTAAAAATTTAAATGTCTCTATCTTCCAAACCCTTGGACATACATTTACGTACCTCTGACAGGAAGTTGACATATACGTTCCTTAAATTGACATAAGTTTTGTCTCTCAGATTCCTACAGATCGGGAGATATTTGAATTTTAAAAATTGACTTTCGAATAATCTCTAAAAATTTAAATGTCTCTATCCTCCAAACCCTTGGACATACATTGACGTGACTCTGACATGAGGTTGACATATGCGTTCCCTCAAAGTGACATAAGCTTTGTTTCTCAGATTCCTACAGATCGGGAGATATTTGCCTTTCACAAATTGACTTTCGAATAATCTCGAAAAATTAAAATGTCTCTATCCTCCAAACCCTTGGACATACATTGACGTAACTCTGACATCAAGTTGACATATGCGTTCCCTCAAAGTGACATAAGTTGTGTCTCTCAGATTCCTACAGATCGGGAGATATTTGCCTTTTAAAAATTGACTTTCGAATAATCTCTAAAAATTTAAATGTCTCTAACCTCCAAACCCTTGGACATACATTGACGTGACTCTGACATGAAGTTGACATATACGTTCCCTCAAAGTGACATAAGTTTTGTCTCTCAGATTCCTACAGATCGGGAGATATTTGCCTTTTCAAAAATTGACTTTCGAATAATCTCGAAAAATTAAAATGTCTCTATCCTCCAAAACCTTGGACATACATTGACGTGACTCTGACAGGAAGTTTACATATACGTTCCCTCAAAGTGACATACGTTTTGTCTCTCAGATTCCTACAGATCGGGAGATATTTGCCTTTTAAAAATTGACTTTCGAATAATCTCTAAAAATTTAAATGTCTCTATCCTCCAAACCCTTGGACATACATTGACGTGACTCTGACAGGAAGTGGACATATACGTTCCCTCAAAGTGACATAAGTTTTGTCTCTCAGATTCCTACAGATCGGGAGATATTTGCCTTTAAAAATTGACTTTCGAATAATCTCGAAAAATTAAAATGTCTCTATCCTCCAAACCCTTGAACATACATTGACGATACTCTGACATGAAGTTGACATATGCGTTCCCTCAAAGTGACATAAGGTTTGTCTCTCAGATGCCTACAGATCGGGAGATATTTCCCTTTTAAAAATTGACTTCCGAATAATCTCGAAAAATTCAAATGTCTCTATCCTCCAAACCCTTGGACATATATTGACGAGACTCTTACAGGAAGTTGACATATACGTTCCCTCAAAGTGACATAAGGTTTGTCTCACAGATTCCTACAGATCGGGAGATATTTGCCTTTTAAAAATTGACTTTCGAATAATCTCGATAAATTAAAATGTCTCTATCCTCCAAACCCTTGGACATACATTGACGTAACTCTGACAGGATGTTGACATATACGTTCCCTCAAAGTGACATAAGTTTTGTCTCTCAGATTCCTACAGATCGGGAGATATTTGCCCTTTAAAAATTGAATTTCGAATAATCTCTAAAAATTTAAATGTCTCTATCCTCCAAACCCTTGGACATACAATGCCGTGACTCTGACAGGAAGTTAACATATACGTTCCCTCAAAGTGACATACGTTTTGTCTCTCAGATTCCTACAGATCTGGAGATATTTGCCTTTTAAAAATTGACTTTCGAATAATCTCTAAAAATTTAAATGTCTCTATCCTCCAAACCCCTCAACATACATTGACGTGACAATGACATGAAGTTGACATATACGTTCCCTCAAAGTGACATAAGGTTTGTCTCTCAGATACCTACAGATCGGGAGATATTTGCCTTTTAACAATTGACTTTCGAATAATCTCGAAAAATTGAAATGTCTCTATCCTCCAAACCCTTGGACATACATTGACGAGACTCTGACATGAAGTTGACATATGCGTTCCCTGAAAGTGACATAAGGTTTGTCTCACAGATTCCTACAGATCGGGAGATATTTGCCTTTCACAAATTGACTTTCGAATAATCTCGAAAAATTAAAATGTCTCTATCCTCAAACCCTTGGGCATATATTGACGAGGCTCTGACAGGAACTTGACATATACGTTCCCTCAAAGTGACATAAGGTTTGTCTCACAGATTCCTACAGATCGGGAGATATTTGCCTTTCAAAAATTGACTTTCGAATAATCTCGAAAAATTAAAACGTCTCTATCCTCCAAACCCTTGGACATACATTGACGTAACTCTGACATGTAGTTGACATATGCAATCCCTCAAAGTGACATAAGTTTTGTCTCTCAGATTCCTACAGATCGGGAAATATTTGCCTTTCACAAATTGACTTTCGAATAATCTCGAGAAATTAAAATGTCTCTATCCTCCAAACTCTTGGACATACATTGACGTGACTCTGACAGGACGTTGACATATACGTTCCCTCAAAGTGACATAAGTTTTGTCTCTCAGATTCCTTTCAGATCGGGAGATATTTGCCTTTTAAAAATTGACTTTCGAATAATATCTAAAATTTTAAATGTCTCTATCCTCCAAACCCTTGGACATACATTGACGTGACTCTGACAGGAAGTTGACATATATGTTCCCTCAATGTGACATAAGTTTTGTCTCTCAGATTCCTACAGATCGGGAGATATTTGCCTTTAAATAATTGACTTTCGAATAATCTCGAAAAATTAAAATGTCTCTATCCTCCAGACCCTTGAACATACATTGACGTGACTCTGACATGAAGTTGACATATGCGTTCCCTCAAAGTGACTTAAGATTTGTCTCTCAGATTAATACAGATCGGGAGATATTTGCCTTTTAAAAACTGACTTTCGAATAATCTCTAAAAATTCAAATGTCTCTATCCTCCAAACCCTTGGACATACATTGACGTGACTCTGACAGGAAGTTGACATATACGTTCCCTCAAAGTGACATAAGTTTTGTCTCTCAGATTCCTACAGATCGGGAGATATTTGTTTTTTTTTAAAATTGACTTTCGAATAATCTCTAAAAATTTAAATGTCTCTATCCTCCAAACCCCTCAACATACATTGACGTGACAATGACATGAAGTTGACATATACGTTCCCTCAAAGTGACATAAGGTTTGTCTCTCAGATACCTACAGATCGGGAGATATTTGCCTTTTAAAAATTGACTTTCGAATAATCTCGAAAAATTGAAATGTCTCTATCCTCCAAACCCTTGGACATACATTGACGAGACTCTGACATGAAGTTGACATATGCGTTCCCTGAAAGTGACATAAGGTTTGTCTCACAGATTCCTACAGATCGGGAGATATTTGCCTTTCACAAATTGACTTTCGAATAATCTCGAAAAATTAAAATGTCTCTATCCTCAAACCCTTGGGCATATATTGACGAGGCTCTGACAGGAACTTGACATATACGTTCCCTCAAAGTGACATAAGGTTTGTCTCACAGATTCCTACAGATCGGAAGATATTTGCCTTTCAAAAATTGACTTTCGAATAATCTCGAAAAATTAAAACGTCTCTATCCTCCAAACCCTTGGACATACATTGACGTAACTCTGACATGTAGTTGACATATGCATTCCCTCAAAGTGACATAAGTTTTGTCTCTCAGATTCCTACAGATCGGGAAATATTTGCCTTTCACAAATTGACTTTCGAATAATCTCGAGAAATTAAAATGTCTCTATCCTCCAAACTCTTGGACATACATTGACGTGACTCTGACAGGACGTTGACATATACGTTCCCTCAAAGTGACATAAGTTTTGTCTCTCAGATTCCTTTCAGATCGGGAGATATTTGCCTTTTAAAAATTGACTTTCGAATAATATCTAAAATTTTAAATGTCTCTATCCTCCAAACCCTTGGACATACATTGACGTGACTCTGACAGGAAGTTGACATATATGTTCCCTCAATGTGACATAAGTTTTGTCTCTCAGATTCCTACAGATCGGGAGATATTTGCCTTTAAATAATTGACTTTCGAATAATCTCGAAAAATTAAAATGTCTCTATCCTCCAGACCCTTGAACATACATTGACGTGACTCTGACATGAAGTTGACATATGCGTTCCCTCAAAGTGACTTAAGATTTGTCTCTCAGATTAATACAGATCGGGAGATATTTGCCTTTTAAAAACTGACTTTCGAATAATCTCTAAAAATTCAAATGTCTCTATCCTCCAAACCCTTGGACATACATTGACGTGACTCTGACAGGAAGTTGACATATACGTTCCCTCAAAGTGACATAAGTTTTGTCTCTCAGATTCCTACAGATCGGGAGATATTTGTTTTTTTTTAAAATTGACTTTCGAATAATCTCTAAAAATTTAAATGTCTCTATCCTCCAAACCCCTCGACATACATTGACATGACTATGACATGAAGTTGACATATACGTTCCCTCAAAGTGACATAAGCTTTGTCTCTCAGATTCCTACAGATCGGGAGATATTTGCCTTTAAATATTGACTTTCGAATAATCTCGAAAAATTAAAATGTCTCTATCCTCCAAACCCCTCGACATACATTGACGTGACTATGACATGAAGTTGACATATACGTTCCATCAATGTGACATAAGTTTTGTTTCTTAGATTCCTACAGATCGGGAGATATTTGCCTTTTAAGAATTGACTTTCGAATAATCTCGAAAAATTTAAATGTCTCTATCCTCTAAACCCTAGGACATACATTGACGTGACTCTGACAGGAAGTTTACATATACGTTCCCTCAAAGTGACATAAGTTTTGTCTCTCAGATTCCTACAGATCGGGTGATATTTGCCTTTTAAAAATTGACTTTCGAATAATCTCGAAAGATTTAAATGTCTCTATCCTCCAAACCCTTGGACATACATTGACCTGACTATGACATGAAGTTCACAAATACGTTCCCTCAATGTGACATAAGTTTTGTCTCTCAGATTCCTACAGATCGGGAGATATTTGCCTTTTAAATATTGACTTTCGAATAATCTCGAAAAATTAAAATGTCTCTATCCTCCAAACCCTTGGACATACATTGACGAAACTCTGACATGACGTTGATATATGCGTTCCCTCAAAGTGACATAAGGTTTGTCTCTCAGACGCCTACAGATCGGGAGATATTTGCCTTTTAAAATTGACTTGCGAATAATCTCGAAAAATTAAAATGTCTCTATCGTCCAAACCCTTGGACATACATTGACGAGATTCTGACATGAAGTTGACATATACGTTCCCTCAAAGTGACATAAGTTTTGTCTCTCAGATTCCTACAGATCGGGAGATATTTGCCTTTTAAAAATTGACTTACGAATAATTTCGAAAAATTAAAATGTCTCTATCCTCCAAACCCGTGGACATACATTGACGTAACTCTGACATGTAGTTGACATATGCGTTCCCTCAAAGTGACTTAAGATTTGTCTCTCAGATTAATACAGATCGGGAGATATTTGCCTTTTAATAACTGACTTTCGAATAATCTCTAAAAATTCAAATGTCTCTATCCTCCAAACCCTTGGACATACATTGACGTGACTCTGACAGGAAGTTGACATATACGTTCCCTCAAAGTGACATAAGTTTTGTCTCTCAGATTAATACAGATAGGGAGATATTTGCCTTTACAAAAATTGAATTTCGAATAATCTCGAGAAATTAAAATGTCTCTATCCTCCAAATCCTTGGACATACATAAACGAGACTCTGACATGAAGTTGACATATGCGTTCCCTCAACGTGACATAAGGTTTGTCTCTCAGATGCCTACAGATCGGGAGAAATTTGCCTTTTAAAAATTGACTTTCGAATAATCTCGAAAAATTCAAATGTGTCTATCCTCCAAACCCTTGTACATACATCAACGAGACTCTGACATGAAGTTGACATACACGTTCCCTCAAAGTGGCATACGTTTTGTCTCTGAGATTCCTACAGATCGGGAGATATTTGCCTTTTAAAAATTGACTTTCGTATAATCTCGAAAAATTAAAATATCTCTATCCTCCAAACCCTTGGACATACATTGACAAGACTCTTACAGGAAGTTGACATATACGTTCCCTCAAAGTGACATAAGTTTTGTCTCTCAGATTCCTACAGATCGGGAGATATTTGCCTATTAATAATTGACTTTCGAATAATCTCTAAAAATTTAAATGTCTCTATCCTCCAAACCCTTGGACATACATTGACGTGACTATGACATGAAGTTGACATATACGTTCCATCAAAGTGACATAAGTTTTGCTTCTTAGATTCCTACAGATCGGGAGATATTTGCCTTTTAAAAATTGACTTTCGAATAATCTCGAAAAATTAAAATGTCTCTATCGTCCAAACCCTTGGACATACATTGACGAGATTCTGACATGAAGTTGACATATACGTTCCCTCAATGTGACATAAGTTTTGTCTCTCAGATTCCTACAGATCGGGAGATATTTGCCTTTTAAAAATTGACTTTCGAATAATCTCGAAGAATTAAAATGTCTCTATCCTCCATACCCTTGGACATACATTGACGAAACTCTGACATGAAGTTGATATATGCGTTCCCTCAAAGTGACATAAGGTTTGTCTCTCAGACGCCTACAGATCGGGAGATATTTGCCTTTTAAAATTGACTTGCGAATAATCTCGAAAAATTAAAATGTCTCTATCGTCCAAACCCTTGGACATACATCGACGAGATTCTGACATGAAGTTGACATATACGTTCCCTCAAAGTGACATAAGTTTTGTCTCTCAGGTTCCTACAGATCGGGAGATATTTGCCTTTTAAAAATTGACTTACGAATAATTTCGAAAAATTAAAATGTCTCTATCCCCCAAACCCTTGGACATACATTGACGTAACTCTGACATGTAGTTGACATATGCGTTCCCTCAAAGTGACATAAGTTTTGTCTCTCAGATTCCTACAGATCGGGAGATATTTAGCCTATTAATAATTGACTTTCGAATAATCTCTAAAAATATAAATGCCTCTATCCTCCAAACCCTAGGACATACATTGACGTGACTATGACATGAAGTTGACATATACGTTCCATCAAAGTGACATAAGTTTTCTTTCTTAGATTCCTACAGATCGGGAGATATTTGCCTTTTAAAAATTGACTTTCGAATAATCTCGAAAAATTGAAATGTCTCTATCCTCCAAACCCTAGGACATACATTGACGTGACTCTGACAGGAAGTTTACATATACGTTCCCTCAAAGTGACATAAGTTTTGTCTCTCAGATTCCTACAAATCGGGAGATATTTGCCTTTTAAAAATTGACTTACGAATAATTTCGAAAAATTAAAATGTCTCTATCCTCCAATCCCTTGGACATACATTGACGTAACTCTGAGATGGAGTTGACATATGCGTTCCCTCAAAGTGACATACGTTTTGTCTCTCAGATTCCTACAGATCGGGAGATATTAGCCTTTTAAAAATTGACTTACGAATAATCTCGAAAAATTAAAATGTCTCTATCCTCCAAACCCTTGGACATACATTGACGTGACTCTGACAGGACGTTGACATATACGTTCCCTCAAAGTGACATAAGTTTTGTCTCTCAGATTAATACAGATCGGGAGATATTTGCCTTTACAAAAATTGAATTTCGAATAATCTCGAGAAATTAAAATGTCTCTATCCTCCAAATCCTTGGACATACATAAACGAGACTCTGACATGAAGTTGACATATGCGTTCCCTCAAACTGACATAAGGTTTGTCTCTCAGATGCCTACAGATCGGGAAATATTTGCCTTTTAAAAATTGACTTTCGAATAATCTCGAAAAATTGAAATGTCTCTATCCTCCAAACCCTTGAACATACATTGACGTGACTCTGACATGAAGTTGGCACATGCGTTCCCTCAAAGTGACATAAGTTTTGTCTCTCAGATTCCTACAGATCGGGAGATATTTGCTTTTTAAAAATTGACCTTCGAATAATCTCGAAAAATTTAGATATCTCTATCCTCCAAACCCTTGGACATACATTGACGAGATTCTGACATGAAGTTGAGATATACGTTTCCTCAAAGTGACATAAGGTTTGTCTCTCAGATTCCTACAGATCGGTAGATATTTGCCTTTTAAAATTGACTTTCGAATAATCTCGAAAAATTTAAATGTCTCTATCCTCCAAACCCCTCGACATACATTGACGTGACTATGACATGAAGTTGACATATACGTTATCTCAAAGTGACATAAGTTTTGTCTCTCAGATTCTTACAGATCGGGAGATCTTTGTTTTTTAATAATTGACTTTCGAATAATCTCGAAAAATTAAAATGTCTGTATCCTCCAAACCCTTGGACATACATTGACGTGACTCTGACAGGAAGTTTACATATACGTTCCCTCAGAGTGACATAAGTTTTGACTCTCAGATTCCTACAGATCGGGATATATTTGCCTTTAAAAATTGACTTTCGAATAATCTCTAAAAATTTAAATGTCTCTATCCTCCAAACCCTTGGACATACATTGACGTGCCTCTGACATGAAGTGCACATATGCGTTCCCTCAAAGTGACAAAAGTTTTGTCTCTCAGATTCCTACAGATCGGGAGATATTTGCCTTTCACAAATTGACTTTCGAATAATCTCGAAGAATTAAAATGTCTCTATCCTCCAAACCCTTTTACATACAATGACGTGACTCTGACAGGAATTTGACATATACGGTTCCTCAAAGTGACATACGTTTTGTCTCTCAGATTCCTACAGATCGGGAGATATTTGCCTTTTAAAAATTCACTTTTGAATAATCTCTAAGAATTTAAATGTCTCTATCCTCCAAACCCCTCGACATACATTGACGTGACTATAACATGAAGTTGACATATACGTTCCATCAAAGTGACATAAGTTTTGTCTCTCAGATTCCTACAGATCGGGAGATATTTGCCTTTTAATAATTGACTTTCGAATAATCTCGAAAAATTAAAACGTCTTTATCCTCCAAACCCTTGGACATACATTGACGTGACTCTGTCAGGAAGTTTACATATACTTTCCCTCAACGTGACATATGTTTTGACTCTCAGATTCCTACAGATCGGGAGATATTTGCCTTTAAAAATTGACTTTCGAATAATCTCTAAAAATTTAAATGTCTCTATCCTCCAAACCCTTGGAAATACATTGACGTACCTCTGACAGGAAGTTGACATATACGTTCCCTCAAAGTGACATAAGTTTCGTCTCTCAGATTCCAACAGATCGGGAGATATTTGCCTTTTAAAAATTGACTTTCGAATAATCTCTAAAAATTTAAATGTCTCTATCCTCCAAACCCCTCGACATACATTGACGTGACTATTACATGAAGTTGACATATACGTTCCCTCAAAGTGACATAAGTTTTGTCTCTCAGATTCCTACAGATCGGGAGATATTTGAATTTTAAAAATTGACTTTCGAATAATCTCTAAAAATTGTAATGTCTCTATCCTCCAAACCCCTCTACATACATTGACGTGACTATGACATTAAGTTGACATATACGTTCCCTCAAAGTGACATAAGTTTTGTCTCTCAGATTCCTGCAGATCGGGAGATATTTGCCTTTTAAAAATTGACTTTCGAATAATCTCGAAAAATTAAAATGTCTGTATCCTCCAAACCCTTGGACATACATTGACGTGACTCTGACAGGAAGTTTACATCTACGTTCCCTCAAAGTGACATAAGTTTTGACTCTCAGATTCCTACAGATCGGGAGATATTTGCCTTTTAAAAATTGACTTTCGAATAATCTCTAAAAATTTAAATGTCTCTATCTTCCAAACCCTTGGACATACATTTACGTACCTCTGACAGGAAGTTGACATATACGTTCCCTCAAATTGACATAAGTTTTGTCTCTCAGATTCCTACAGATCGGGAGATATTTGCCTTTTAAAAATTGACTTTCGAATAATCTCTAAAAATTTAAATGTCTGTATCTTCCAAACCCTTGGATATACATTGACGTGACTCTGACATGAAGTTGACATATACGTTCCCTCAAAGTGACATAAGCTTTGTTTCTCAGATTCCTACAGATCGAGAGATATTTGCCTTTAACCAATTGACTTTCGAATAATCTCGAAAAATTAAAATGTCTCTATCCTCCAAACCCTTGGACATACATTGACGAGAATCTGACATGAAGTTGAGATATACGTTCCCTCAAAGTGACATAAGTTGTGTCTCTCAGATTCCTACAGATCGGGAGATATTTGCCTTTTAAAAATTGACTTTCGAATAATCTCTAAAAATTTAAATGTCTCTATCCTCCAAACCCTTGGACATACATTGACGTGACTCTGACATGAAGTTGACATATACGTTCCCCCAAAGTGACATAAGTTTTGTCTCTCAGATTCCTACAGATCGGGAGATATTTGCCTTTTAAAAATTGACTTTCGAATAATCTCTAAAAATTTAAATGTCTCTATCCTCCAAACCCTTCGACATACATTGACGTGACTATGACATGAAGTTGACACATACGTTCCCTCTAAGTGACATAAGTTTTGTCTCTCAGATTAATACAGATCGGGAGATATTTGCCTTTTCAAAAATTGACTTTCGAATAATCTCGAGAAATTAAAATGTCTCTATCCTCCAAACCCTTGGACATACATTGACGTGACTCTGACAGGAAGTTTACATATACTTTCCCTCAAAGTGACATAAGTTTTGTCTCCCAGATTCCTACAGATCGGGAGATATTTTCCTTTAAAAATTGGCTTTCGAATAATCTCTAAAAATTTAAATTTCTCTATCCTCCAAACTTTTTTACATACATTGACGTGACTCTGACAGGAAGTTGACATATACGTTCCCTCAAAGTGACATAAGTTTTGTCTCTCAGATGCCTACAGATCGGGAGATATTTGTCTTTTAAAAATTGACTTTCGAATAATCTCGAAAAATTAAAATGTCTCTATCGTCCAAACCCTTGGACATACATTGACGAGATTCTGACATGAAGTTGACATATACGTTCCCTCAAATTGACATAAGTTTTGTCTCTCAGATTCCTACAGATCGGGAGATATTTGCCTTTTCAAAAATTGACTTTCGAATAATCTCGAAAAATTTAAATGTCTCTATCCACCAAACCCTTGGACATACATTGACGTGACTCTGACAGGAAGTTTACATATACTTTCCCTCAAAGTGACATAAGTTTTGTCTCTCAGATTCCTACAGATCGGGAGATATTTGCCTTTTAAAAATTGACTTTCGAATAATCTCTAAAAATTTAAATGTCTCTATCCTCCAAACCCCTCGACATACATTGACATGACTATGACATGAAGTTGACATATACGTTCCCTCAAAGTGACATAAGCTTTGTCTCTCAGATTCCTACAGATCGGGAGATATTTGCCTTTAAAAATTGACTTTCGAATAATCTCGAAAAATTAAAATGTCTCTATCCTCCAAACCCTTGAACATACATTGACGAGACTCTGACATGAAGTTGACATATGCGTTCCCTCAAAGTGACATAAGGTTTGTCTGTCAGATGCCTACAGATCGGGAGATATTTGCCTTTTAAAAATTGACTTCCGAATATTCTCGAAAAATTCAAATGTCTCTATCCTCCAAACCCTTGGACATATATTGACGAGACTCTGACAGGAAGTTGACATATACGTTCCCTCAAAGTGACATAAGGTTTGTCTCACAGATTCCTACAGATCGGGAGATATTTGCCTTTTCATAAATTGACTTTCGAATAATCTCGAAAAATTAAATCGTCTTTATCCTCCAACCCCTTGGACATACATTGACGTGACTCTGACAGGAAGTTGACATATACGTTTCCTCAAAGTGACATAAGTTTTGTCTCTCAGATTCCTACAGATCGGGAGATATTTGCATTTTAAAAATTGACTTTCGAATAATCTCGAAAAATTAAAATGTCTCTATCCTCCAAACCCTTGGACATACATTGACGTAACTCTGACAGGATGTTGACATATACGTTCCCTCAAAGTGACATAAGTTTTGTCTCTCAGATTCCTACAGATCGGGAGATATTTGCCCTTTAAAAATTGACTTTCGAATAATCTCTAAAAATTTAAATGTCTCTATCCTCCAAACCCTTGTACATACATTGACGTGACTATGACATGAAGTTGACATATACGTTACCTCAAAGTGACATAAGTTTTGTCTCTCAGATTCCTACAGATCGGGAGATATTTGCCTTTTAAAAATTGACTTTCGAATAATCTCGAAAAATTAAGATATCTCTATCCTCCAAACCCTTGGACATACATTGACGAGACTCTTATATGAAGTTGACATATGCGTTCCCTCAAAGTGACATAAGGTTTGTTTCTCAGATGCCTACAGATCGGGAGATATTTGCCTTTTAAAAATTGACTTTCGAATAATCTCGAAAAATTCAAATGTGTCTATCCTCCAAACCCTTGTACATACATTGACGAGACTCTGACATGAAGTTGACATACACGTTCCCTCAATGTGGCATACGTTTTGTCTCTCAGATTCCTACAGATCGGGAGATATTTGCCTTTTAAAAATTGACTTTCGTATAATCTCGAAAAAATAAAATATCTCTATCCTCCAAACCCTTGGACATACATTGACAAGGCTCTTACAGGAAGTTGACATATACGTTCCCTCAAAGTGACATAAGTTTTGTCTCTCAGATTCCTACAGATCGGGAGATATTTGCCTATTAATAATTGACTTTCGAATAATCTCTAAAAATTTAAATGTCTCTATCCTCCAAACCCTTGGACATACAATGACGTGACTCTGACAGGAAGTTAACATATACGTTCCCTCAAAGTGACATACGTTTTGTCTCTCAGATTCCTACAGATCTGGAGATATTTGCCTTTTAAAAATTGACTTTCGAATAATCTCTAAAAATTTAAATGTCTCTATCCTCCAAACCCCTCAACATACATTGACGTGACAATGACTTGAAGTTGACATATACGTTCCCTCAAAGTGACATAAGGTTTGTCTCTCAGATTCCTACAGATCGGGAGATATTTGCCTTTTAAAAATTGACTTTCGAATAATCTCGAAAAATTAAAATGTCTCTATCCTCCAAACCCTTGGACATACATTGCCGAGACTCTGACATGAAGTTGACATATGCGTTCCCTCAAAGTGACATAAGGTTTGTCTCACAGATTCCTACAGATCGGGAGATATTTGCCTTTCACAAATTGACTTTCGAATGATCTCGAAAAATTAAAATGTCTCTATCCTCCAAACCCTTGGACATATATTGACGAGGCTCTGACAGGAACTTGACATATACGTTCCCTCAAAGTGACATAAGGTTTGTCTCACAGATTCCTACAGATCGGGAGATATTTGCCTTTCAAAAATTGACTTTCGAATAATCTCGAAAAATTAAAACGTCTCTAACCTCCAAACCCTTGGACATACATTGACGTAACTCTGACATGAAGTTGACATATGCGTTCCCTCAAAGTGACATAAGGTTTGTCTCACAGATTCCTACAGATCGGGAGATATTTGCCTTTCACAAATTGACTTTCGAATAATCTCGAAAAATTAAAATGTCTCTATCCTCCAAACTCTTGGACATACATTGACGTGACTCTGACAGGACGTTGACACATACGTTCCCTCAAAGTGACATAAGTTTTGTCTCTCAGATTCGTACAGATCGGGAGATAGATGCCTTTTAAAAATTGACTTTCAAATAATCTCGAAAAATTAAGATATCTCTATCCTCCAAACCCTTGGACATACCTTGACGAGATTCTGACATGAAGTTGATATATACGTTCCCTCAAATTGACATAATTTTTGTCTCTCAGATTCCTACAGATCGGGAGATATTTGCCTTTTCAAAAATTGATTTTCGAATAATCTCGAAAAATTAAAATGTCTCTATCCTCCAACCCCTTGGACATACATTGACGTGACTCTGACAGGAAGTTTGCATATACGTTCCCTCAAAGTGACATAAGTTTTGTCTCTCAGATTCCTACAGATCGGGAGATATTTGCCTTTTAAAAATTGACTTTCGAATAATCTCTAAAAATTTAAATGTCTCTATTCTCCAAACCCTTTTACATACATTGACGTGCCTCTGACAGGAAGTGGACATATACGTTCCCTCAAAGTGACATAAGTTTTGTCTCTCAGATTCCTTCAGATCGGGAGATATTTGCCCTTTAAAAATTGACTTTCGAATAATCTCTAAAAATTTAAATGTCTCTATCCTCCAAACCCTTGGACATACAATGCCGTGACTCTGACAGGAAGTTAACATATACGTTCCCTCAAAGTGACATACGTTTTGTCTCTCAGATTCCTACAGATCGGGAGATATTTGCCCTTTAAAAATTGACTTTCGAATAATCTCTAAAAATTTAAATGTCTCTATCCTCCAAACCCCTCAACATACATTGACGTGACAATGACATGAAGTTGACATATACGTTCCCTCAAAGTGACATAAGGTTTGTCTCTCAGATTCCTACAGATCGGGAGATATTTGCCTTTTAAAAATTGACTTTCGAATAATCTCGAAAAATTGAAATGTCTCTATCCTCCAAACCCTTGGACATACCTTGACGAGACTCTGACATGAAGTTGACATATGCGTTCCCTGAAAGTTACATAAGGTTTGTCTCACAGATTCCTACAGATCGGGAGATATTTGCCTTTCACAAATTGACTTTCGAATAATCTCGAAAAATTAAAATGTCTCTATCCTCAAACCCTTGGGCATATATTGACGAGGCTCTGACAGGAACTTGACATATACGTTCCCTCAAAGTGACATAAGGTTTGTCTCACAGATTCCTACAGATCGGGAGATATTTGCCTTTCAAAAATTGACTTTCGAATAATCTCGAAAAATTAAAACGTCTCTATCCTCCAAACCCTTGGACATACATTGACGTAACTCTGACATGTAGTTGACATATGCATTCCCTCAAAGTGACATAAGTTTTGTCTCTCAGATTCCTACAGATCGGGAAATATTTGCCTTTCACAAATTGACTTTCGAATAATCTCGAGAAATTAAAATGTCTCTATCCTCCAAACTCTTGGACATACATTGACGTAACTCTGACATGTAGTTGACATATGCGTTCCCTCAAAGTGACATAAGTTTTGTCTCTCAGATTCCTACAGATCGGGAGATATTTGCCTATGAATAATTGACTTTCGAATAATCTCTAAAAATATAAATGTCTCTATCCTCCAAACCCTTGGACATACATTGACGTGACTATGACATGAAGTTGACATATACTTTCCATAAAAGTGACATAAGTTTTGTTTCTTAGATTCCTACAGATCGGGAGATATTTGCCTTTTAAAAATTGACTTTCGAATAATCTCGAGAAATTGAAATGTCTCTATCCTCCAAACCCTAGGACATACATTGACGTGACTCTGACAGGAAGTTTACATATACGTTCCCTCAAAGTGACATAAGTTTTGTCTCTCATATTCCTACAGATCGGGAGATATTTGCCTTTTAAAAATTGACTTACGAATAATTTCGAAAAATTAAAATGTCTCTATCCTCCAAACCCTTGGACATACATTGACGTAACTCTGACATGGAGTTGACATATGCGTTCCCTCAAAGTGACATACGTTTTGTCTCTCAGATTCCTACAGATCGGGAGATATTTGCCTTTCAAAAATTGACTTTCGAATAATCTCGAAAAATTAAAACGTCTCTATCCTCCAAACCCTTGGACATACATTGACGTAACTCTGACATGTAGTTGACATATGCATTCCCTCAAAGTGACATAAGTTTTGTCTCTCAGATTCCTACAGATCGGGAAATATTTGCCTTTCACAAATTGACTTTCGAATAATCTCGAGAAATTAAAATGTCTCTATCCTCCAAACTCTTGGACATACATTGACGTGACTCTGACAGGACGTTGACATATACGTTCCCTCAAAGTGACATAAGTTTTGTCTCTCAGATTCCTTTCAGATCGGGAGATATTTGCCTTTTAAAAATTGACTTTCGAATAATATCTAAAATTTTAAATGTCTCTATCCTCCAAACCCTTGGACATACATTGACGTGACTCTGACAGGAAGTTGACATATATGTTCCCTCAATGTGACATAAGTTTTGTCTCTCAGATTCCTACAGATCGGGAGATATTTGCCTTTAAATAATTGACTTTCGAATAATCTCGAAAAATTAAAATGTCTCTATCCTCCAGACCCTTGAACATACATTGACGTGACTCTGACATGAAGTTGACATATGCGTTCCCTCAAAGTGACTTATGATTTGTCTCTCAGATTAATACAGATCGGGAGATATTTGCCTTTTAAAAACTGACTTTCGAATAATCTCTAAAAATTCAAATGTCTCTATCCTCCAAGCCCTTGGACATACATTGACGTGACTCTGACAGGAAGGTGACATATACGTTCCCTCAAAGTGACATAAGCTTTGTCTCTCAGATTCCTACAGATCGGGAGATATTTGCCTTTAAAAATTGACTTTCGAATAATCTCGAAAAATTAAAATGTCTCTATCCTCCAAACCCCTCGACATACATTGACGTGACTATGACATGAAGTTGACATATACGTTCCCTCAAAGTGACATAAGTTTTGTCTCTCAGATTCCTACAGATCGGAAGATATTTGCCTATTAATAATTGACTTTCGAATAATCTCTAAAAATTTAAATGTCTCTATCCTCCAAACCCTTGGACATACATTGACGTGACTATGACATGAAGTTGACATATACGTTCCATCAATGTGACATAAGTTTTGTTTCTTAGATTCCTACAGATCGGGAGATATTTGCCTTTTAAGAATTGACTTTCGAATAATCTCGAAAAATTTAAATGTCTCTATCCTCTAAACCCTAGGACATACATTGACGTGACTCTGACAGGAAGTTTACATATACGTTCCCTCAAAGTGACATAAGTTTTGTCTCTCAGATTCCTACAGATCGGGTGATATTTGCCTTTTAAAAATTGACTTTCGAATAATCTCGAAAGATTTAAATGTCTCTATCCTCCAAACCCTTGGACATACATTGACCTGACTATGACATGAAGTTCACAAATACGTTCCCTCAATGTGACATAAGTTTTGTCTCTCAGATTCCTACAGATAGGGAGATATTTGCCTTTTAAATATTGACTTTCGAATAATCTCGAAAAATTAAAATGTCTCTATCCTCCAAACCCTTGGACATACATTGACGAAACTCTGACATGACGTTGATATATGCCTTCCCTCAAAGTGACATAAGCTTTGTCTCTCAGACGCCTACAGATCAGGAGATATTTGCCTTTTAAAATTGACTTGCGAATAATCTCGAAAAATTAAAATGTCTCTATCGTCCAAACCCTTGGACATACATTGACGAGATTCTGACATGAAGTTGACATATACGTTCCCTCAAAGTGACATAAGTTTTGTCTCTCAGATTCCTACAGATCGGGAGATATTTGCCTTTTAAAAATTGACTTACGAATAATTTCGAAAAATTAAAATGTCTCTATCCTCCAAACCCGTGGACATACATTGACGTAACTCTGACATGTAGTTGACATATGCGTTCCCTCAAAGTGACTTAAGATTTGTCTCTCAGATTAATACAGATCGGGAGATATTTGCCTTTTAAAAACTGACTTTCGAATAATCTCTAAAAATTCAAATGTCTCTATCCTCCAAACCCTTGGACATACATTGACGTGACTCTGACATGTAGTTGACATATGCGTTCCCTCAAAGTGACTTAAGATTTGTCTCTCAGATTAATACAGATCGGGAGATATTTGCCTTTACAAAAATTGAATTTCGAATAATCTCGAAAAATTAAAATGTCTCTATCCTCCAAATCCTTGGACATACATAAACGAGACTCTGACATGAAGTTGACATATGCGTTCCCTCAAAGTGACATAAGATTTGTCTCTCAGATGCCTACAGATCGGGAGAAATTTGCCTTTTAAAAATTGACTTTCGAATAATCTCGAAAAATTCAAATGTGTCTATCCTCCAAACCCTTGTACATACATTAACGAGACTCTGACATGAAGTTGACATACACGTTCCCTCAAAGTGGCATACGTTTTGTCTCTCAGATTCCTACAGATCGGGAGATATTTGCCTTTTAAAAATTGACTTTCGTATAATCTCGAAAAATTAAAATATCTCTATCCTCCAAACCCTTGGACATACATTGACAAGACTCTTACAGGAAGTTGACATATACGTTCCCTCAAAGTCACATAAGTTTTGTCTCTCAGATTCCTACAGATCGGGAGATATTTGCCTATTAATAATTGACTTTCGAATAATCTCTAAAAATTTAAATGTCTCTATCCTCCAAACCCTTGGACATACATTGACGTGACTATGACATGAAGTTGACATATACGTTCCATAAAAGTGACATAAGTTTTGTTTCTTAGATTCCTACAGATCGGGAGATATTTGCCTTTTAAAAATTGGCTTTCGAATAATCTCGAAAAATTAAAATGTCTCTATCCTCCAAACCCTAGGACATACATTGACGTGACTCTGACAGGAAGTTTACATATACATTCCCTCAAAGTGACATAAGTTTTGTCTCTCAGATTCCTACAGATCGGGTGATATTTGCCTTTTAAAAATTGACTTTCGAATAATCTCGAAAGATTTAAATGTCTCTATCCTCCAAACCCTTGGACATACATTGACCTGACTATGACATGAAGTTCACAAATACGTTCCCTCAATGTGACAAGTTTTGTCTCTCAGATTCCTACAGATCGGGAGATATTTGCCTTTTAAAAATTGACTTTCGAATAATCTCGAAAAATTAAAATGTCTCTATCCTCAAACCCTTGGGCATATATTGACGAGGCTCTGACAGGAACTTGACATATACGTTCCCTCAAAGTGACATAAGGTTTGTCTCACAGATTCCTACAGATCGGGAGATATTTGCCTTTCAAAAATTGACTTTCGAATAATCTCGAAAAATTAAAACGTCTCTATCCTCCAAACCCTTGGACATACATTGACGTAACTCTGACATGTAGTTGACATATGCATTCCCTCAAAGTGACATAAGTTTTGTCTCTCAGATTCCTACAGATCGGGAAATATTTGCCTTTCACAAATTGACTTTCGAATAATCTCGAGAAATTAAAATGTCTCTATCCTCCAAACTCTTGGACATACATTGACGTGACTCTGACAGGACGTTGACATATACGTTCCCTCAAAGTGACATCAGTTTTGTCTCTCAGATTCCTTTCAGATCGGGAGATATTTGCCTTTTAAAAATTGACTTTCGAATAATATCTAAAACTTTAAATGTCTCTATCCTCCAAACCCTTGGACATACATTGACGTGACTCTGACAGGAAGTTGACATATATGTTCCCTCAATGTGACATAAGTTTTGTCTCTCAGATTCCTACAGATCGGGAGATATTTGCCTTTAAATAATTGACTTTCGAATAATCTCGAAAAATTAAAATGTCTCTATCCTCCAGACCCTTGAACATACATTGACGTGACTCTGACATGAAGTTGACATATGCGTTCCCTCAAAGTGACTTATGATTTGTCTCTCAGATTAATACAGATCGGGAGATATTTGCCTTTTAAAAACTGACTTTCGAATAATCTCTAAAAATTCAAATGTCTCTATCCTCCAAGCCCTTGGACATACATTGACGTGACTCTGACAGGAAGGTGACATATACGTTCCCTCAAAGTGACATAAGCTTTGTCTCTCAGATTCCTACAGATCGGGAGATATTTGCCTTTAAAAATTGACTTTCGAATAATCTCGAAAAATTAAAATGTCTCTATCCTCCAAACCCCTCGACATACATTGACGTGACTATGACATGAAGTTGACATATACGTTCCCTCAAAGTGACATAAGTTTTGTCTCTCAGATTCCTACAGATCGGAAGATATTTGCCTATTAATAATTGACTTTCGAATAATCTCTAAAAATTTAAATGTCTCTATCCTCCAAACCCTTGGACATACATTGACGTGACTATGACATGAAGTTGACATATACGTTCCATCAATGTGACATAAGTTTTGTTTCTTAGATTCCTACAGATCGGGAGATATTTGCCTTTTAAGAATTGACTTTCGAATAATCTCGAAAAATTTAAATGTCTCTATCCTCTAAACCCTAGGACATACATTGACGTGACTCTGACAGGAAGTTTACATGTACGTTCCCTCAAAGTGACATAAGTTTTGTCTCTCAGATTCCTACAGATCGGATGATATTT
Source organism: Zootermopsis nevadensis (assembly GCF_977971745.1). Taxonomy (NCBI): domain Eukaryota; kingdom Metazoa; phylum Arthropoda; class Insecta; order Blattodea; family Termopsidae; genus Zootermopsis; species Zootermopsis nevadensis. Next base: position 2,100,651 of record NW_028259153.1, on the reverse strand, counting down.
GCCTTTTAAAAATTGACTTTCGAATAATCTCGAAAGATTTAAATGTCTCTATCCTCCAAACCCTTGGACATACATTGACCTGACTATGACATGAAGTTCACAAATACGTTCCCTCAATGTGACATAAGTTTTGTCTCTCAGATTCCTACAGATAGGGAGATATTTGCCTTTTAAATATTGACTTTCGAATAATCTCGAAAAATTAAAATGTCTCTATCCTCCAAACCCTTGGACATACATTGACGAAACTCTGACATGACGTTGATATATGCCTTCCCTCAAAGTGACATAAGCTTTGTCTCTCAGACGCCTACAGATCAGGAGATATTTGCCTTTTAAAATTGACTTGCGAATAATCTCGAAAAATTAAAATGTCTCTATCGTCCAAACCCTTGGACATACATTGACGAGATTCTGACATGAAGTTGACATATACGTTCCCTCAAAGTGACATAAGTTTTGTCTCTCAGATTCCTACAGATCGGGAGATATTTGCCTTTTAAAAATTGACTTACGAATAATTTCGAAAAATTAAAATGTCTCTATCCTAAAAACCCGTGGACATACATTGACGTAACTCTGACATGTAGTTGACATATGCGTTCCCTCAAAGTGACTTAAGATTTGTCTCTCAGATTAATACAGATCGGGAGATATTTGCCTTTTAAAAGCTGACTTTCGAATAATCTCTAAAAATTCAAATGTCTCTATCCTCCAAACCCTTGGACATACATTGACGTGACTCTGACATGTAGTTGACATATGCGTTCCCTCAAAGTGACTTAAGATTTGTCTCTCAGATTAATACAGATCGGGAGATATTTGCCTTTACAAAAATTGAATTTCGAATAATCTCGAAAAATTAAAATGTCTCTATCCTCCAAATCCTTGGACATACATAAACGAGACTCTGACATGAAGTTGACATATGCGTTCCCTCAAAGTGACATAAGGTTTGTCTCTCAGATGCCTACAGATCGGGAGAAATTTGCCTTTTAAAAATTGACTTTCGAATAATCTCGAAAAATTCAAATGTGTCTATCCTCCAAACCCTTGTACATACATTAACGAGACTCTGACATGAAGTTGACATACACGTTCCCTCAAAGTGGCATACGTTTTGTCTCTCAGATTCCTACAGATCGGGAGATATTTGCCTTTTAAAAATTGACTTTCGTATAATCTCGAAAAATTAAAATATCTCTATCCTCCAAACCCTTGGACATACATTGACAAGACTCTTACAGGAAGTTGACATATACGTTCCCTCAAAGTGACATAAGTTTTGTCTCTCAGATTCCTACAGATCGGGAGATATTTGCCTATTAATAATTGACTTTCGAATAATCTCTAAAAATTTAAATGTCTCTATCCTCCAAACCCTTGGACATACATTGACGTGACTATGACATGAAGTTGACATATACGTTCCATAAAAGTGACATAAGTTTTGTTTCTTAGATTCCTACAGATCGGGAGATATTTGCCTTTTAAAAATTGGCTTTCGAATAATCTCGAAAAATTAAAATGTCTCTATCCTCCAAACCCTAGGACATACATTGACGTGACTCTGACAGGAAGTTTACATATACATTCCCTCAAAGTGACATAAGTTTTGTCTCTCAGATTCCTACAGATCGGGTGATATTTGCCTTTTAAAAATTGACTTTCGAATAATCTCGAAAGATTTAAATGTCTCTATCCTCCAAACCCTTGGACATACATTGACCTGACTATGACATGAAGTTCACAAATACGTTCCCTCAATGTGACAAGTTTTGTCTCTCAGATTCCTACAGATCGGGAGATATTTGCCTTTTAAAAATTGACTTTCGAATAATCTCGAAAAATTAAAATGTCTCTATCCTCAAACCCTTGGGCATATATTGACGAGGCTCTGACAGGAACTTGACATATACGTTCCCTCAAAGTGACATAAGGTTTGTCTCACAGATTCCTACAGATCGGGAGATATTTGCCTTTCAAAAATTGACTTTCGAATAATCTCGAAAAATTAAAACGTCTCTATCCTCCAAACCCTTGGACATACATTGACGTAACTCTGACATGTAGTTGACATATGCATTCCCTCAAAGTGACATAAGTTTTGTCTCTCAGATTCCTACAGATCGGGAAATATTTGCCTTTCCCAAATTGACTTTCGAATAATCTCGAGAAATTAAAATGTCTCTATCCTCCAAACTCTTGGACATACATTGACGTGACTCTGACAGGACGTTGACATATACGTTCCCTCAAAGTGACATCAGTTTTGTCTCTCAGATTCCTTTCAGATCGGGAGATATTTGCCTTTTAAAAATTGACTTTCGAATAATATCTAAAATTTTAAATGTCTCTATCCTCCAAACCCTTGGACATACATTGACGTGACTCTGACAGGAAGTTGACATATATGTTCCCTCAATGTGACATAAGTTTTGTCTCTCAGATTCCTACAGATCGGGAGATATTTGCCTTTAAATAATTGACTTTCGAATAATCTCGAAAAATTAAAATGTCTCTATCCTCCAGACCCTTGAACATACATTGACGTGACTCTGACATGAAGTTGACATATGCGTTCCCTCAAAGTGACTTATGATTTGTCTCTCAGATTAATACAGATCGGGAGATATTTGCCTTTTAAAAACTGACTTTCGAATAATCTCTAAAAATTCAAATGTCTCTATCCTCCAAGCCCTTGGACATACATTGACGTGACTCTGACAGGAAGTTGACATATACGTTCCCTCAAAGTGACATAAGCTTTGTCTCTCAGATTCCTACAGATCGGGAGATATTTGCCTTTAAAAATTGACTTTCGAATAATCTCGAAAAATTAAAATGTCTCTATCCTCCAAACCCCTCGACATACATTGACGTGACTATGACATGAAGTTGACATATACGTTCCCTCAAAGTGACATAAGTTTTGTCTCTCAGATTCCTACAGATCGGGAGATATTTGCCTATTAATAATTGACTTTCGAATAATCTCTAAAAATTTAAATGTCTCTATCCTCCAAACCCTTGGACATACATTGACGTGACTATGACATGAAGTTGACATATACGTTCCATCAATGTGACATAAGTTTTGTTTCTTAGATTCCTACAGATCGGGAGATATTTGCCTTTTAAGAATTGACTTTCGAATAATCTCGAAAAATTTAAATGTCTCTATCCTCTAAACCCTAGGACATACATTGACGTGACTCTGACAGGAAGTTTACATATACGTTCCCTCAAAGTGACATAAGTTTTGTCTCTAAGATTCCTACAGATCGGGTGATATTTGCCTTTTAAAAATTGACTTTCGAATAATCTCGAAAGATTTAAATGTCTCTATCCTCCAAACCCTTGGACATACATTGACCTGACTATGACATGAAGTTCACAAATACGTTCCCTCAATGTGACATAAGTTTTGTCTCTCAGATTCCTACAGATCGGGAGATATTTGCCTTTTAAATATTGACTTTCGAATAATCTCGAAAAATTAAAATGTCTCTATCCTCCAAACCCTTGGACATACATTGACGAAACTCTGACATGACGTTGATATATGCGTTCCCTCAAAGTGACATAAGCTTTGTCTCTCAGACGCCTACAGATCAGGAGATATTTGCCTTTTAAAATTGACTTGCGAATAATCTCGAAAAATTAAAATGTCTCTATCGTCCAAACCCTTGGACATACATTGACGAGATTCTGACATGAAGTTGACATATACGTTCCCTCAAAGTGACATAAGTTTTGTCTCTCAGATTCCTACAGATCGGGAGATATTTGCCTTTTAAAAATTGACTTACGAATAATTTCGAAAAATTAAAATGTCTCTATCCTCCAAACCCGTGGACATACATTGACGTAACTCTGACATGTAGTTGACATATGCGTTCCCTCAAAGTGACTTAAGATTTGTCTCTCAGATTAATACAGATCGGGAGATATTTGCCTTTTAAAAACTGACTTTCGAATAATCTCTAAAAATTCAAATGTCTCTATCCTCCAAACCCTTGGACATACATTGACGTGACTCTGACATGTAGTTGACATATGCGTTCCCTCAAAGTGACTTAAGATTTGTCTCTCAGATTAATACAGATCGGGAGATATTTGCCTTTACAAAAATTGAATTTCGAATAATCTCGAAAAATTAAAATGTCTCTATCCTCCAAATCCTTGGACATACATAAACGAGACTCTGACATGAAGTTGACATATGCGTTCCCTCAAAGTGACATAAGGTTTGTCTCTCAGATGCCTACAGATCGGGAGAAATTTGCCTTTTAAAAATTGACTTTCGAATAATCTCGAAAAATTCAAATGTGTCTATCCTCCAAACCCTTGTACATACATTAACGAGACTCTGACATGAAGTTGACATACACGTTCCCTCAAAGTGGCATACGTTTTGTCTCTCAGATTCCTACAGATCGGGAGATATTTGCCTTTTAAAAATTGACTTTCGTATAATCTCGAAAAATTAAAATATCTCTATCCTCCAAACCCTTGGACATACATTGACAAGACTCTTACAGGAAGTTGACATATACGTTCCCTCAAAGTGACATAAGTTTTGTCTCTCAGATTCCTACAGATCGGGAGATATTTGCCTATTAATAATTGACTTTCGAATAATTTCTAAAAATTTAAATGTCTCTATCCTCCAAACCCTTGGACATACATTGACGTGACTATGACATGAAGTTGACATATACGTTCCATAAAAGTGACATAAGTTTTGTTTCTTAGATTCCTACAGATCGGGAGATATTTGCCTTTTAAAAATTGGCTTTCGAATAATCTCGAAAAATTAAAATGTCTCTATCCTCCAAACCCTAGGACATACATTGACGTGACTCTGACAGGAAGTTTACATATACATTCCCTCAAAGTGACATAAGTTTTGTCTCTCAGATTCCTACAGATCGGGTGATATTTGCCTTTTAAAAATTGACTTTCGAATAATCTCGAAAGATTTAAATGTCTCTATCCTCCAAACCCTTGGACATACATTGACCTGACTATGACATGAAGTTCACAAATACGTTCCCTCAATGTGACATAAGTTTTGTCTCTCAGATTCCTACAGATCGGGAGATATTTGCCTTTTAAAAATTGACTTTCGAATAATCTCGAAGAATTAAAATGTCTCTATCCTCCATACCCTTGGACATACATTGACGAAACTCTGACATGAAGTTGATATATGCGTTCCCTCAAAGTGACATAAGGTTTGTCTCTCAGACGCCTACAGATCGGGAGATATTTGCCTTTTAAAATTGACTTGCGAATAATCTCGAAAAATTAAAATGTCTCTATCGTCCAAACCCTTGGACATACATCGACGAGATTCTGACATGAAGTTGACATATACGTTCCCTCAAAGTGACATAAGTTTTGTCTCTCAGATTCCTACAGATCGGGAGATATTTGCCTTTTAAAAATTGACTTACGAATAATTTCGAAAAATTAAAATGTCTCTATCCCCCAAACCCTTGGACATACATTGACGTAACTCTGACATGTAGTTGACATATGCGTTCCCTCAAAGTGACATAAGTTTTGTCTCTCAGATTCCTACAGATCGGGAGATATTTGCCTATTAATAATTGACTTTCGAATAATCTCTAAAAATATAAATGTCTCTATCCTCCAAACCCTTGGACATACATTGACGTGACTATGACATGAAGTTGACATATACTTTCCATAAAAGTGACATAAGTTTTGTTTCTTAGATTCCTACAGATCGGGAGATATTTGCCTTTTAAAAATTGACTTTCGAATAATCTCGAAAAATTGAAATGTCTCTATCCTCCAAACCCTAGGACATACATTGACGTGACTCTGACAGGAAGTTTACATATACGTTCCCTCAAAGTGACATAAGTTTTGTCTCTCATATTCCTACAGATCGGGAGATATTTGCCTTTTAAAAATTGACTTACGAATAATTTCGAAAAATTAAAATGTCTCTATCCTCCAAACCCTTGGACATACATTGACGTAACTCTGACATGGAGTTGACATATGCGTTCCCTCAAAGTGACATACGTTTTGTCTCTCAGATTCCTACAGATCGGGAGATATTTGCCTTTCAAAAATTGACTTTCGAATAATCTCGAAAAATTAAAACGTCTCTATCCTCCAAACCCTTGGACATACATTGACGTAACTCTGACATGTAGTTGACATATGCATTCCCTCAAAGTGACATAAGTTTTGTCTCTCAGATTCCTACAGATCGGGAAATATTTGCCTTTCACAAATTGACTTTCGAATAATCTCGAGAAATTAAAATGTCTCTATCCTCCAAACTCTTGGACATACATTGACGTGACTCTGACAGGACGTTGACATATACGTTCCCTCAAAGTGACATAAGTTTTGTCTCTCAGATTCCTTTCAGATCGGGAGATATTTGCCTTTTAAAAATTGACTTTCGAATAATATCTAAAATTTTAAATGTCTCTATCCTCCAAACCCTTGGACATACATTGACGTGACTCTGACAGGAAGTTGACATATATGTTCCCTCAATGTGACATAAGTTTTGTCTCTCAGATTCCTACAGATCGGGAGATATTTGCCTTTAAATAATTGACTTTCGAATAATCTCGAAAAATTAAAATGTCTCTATCCTCCAGACCCTTGAACATACATTGACGTGACTCTGACATGAAGTTGACATATGCGTTCCCTCAATGTGACTTATGATTTGTCTCTCAGATTAATACAGATCGGGAGATATTTGCCTTTTAAAAACTGACTTTCGAATAATCTCTAAAAATTCAAATGTCTCTATCCTCCAAGCCCTTGGACATACATTGACGTGACTCTGACAGGAAGTTGACATATACGTTCCCTCAAAGTGACATAAGTTTTGTCTCTCAGATTCCTACAGATCGGGAGATATTTGTTTTTTTTAAAATTGACTTTCGAATAATCTCGAAAAATTTAAATGTCTCTATCCTCCAAACCCCTCGACATACATTGACATGACTATGACATGAAGTTGACATATACGTTATCTAAAAGTGACATAAGTTTTGTCTCTCAGATTCTTACAGATCGGGAGATCTTTGTTTTTTAATAATTGACTTTCGAATAATCTCGAAAAATTAAAATGTCTCTATCCTCCAAACCCCTCAACATACATTGACGTGACAATGACATGAAGTTGACATATACGTTCCCTCAAAGTGACATAAGGTTTGTCTCTCAGATTACTACAGATCGGGAGATATTTGCCTTTTAAAAATTGACTTTCGAATAATCTCGAAAAATTGAAATGTCTCTATCCTCCAAACCCTTGGACATACCTTGACGAGACTCTGACATGAAGTTGACATATGCGTTCCCTGAAAGTGACATAAGGTTTGTCTCACAGATTCCTACAGATCGGGAGATATTTGCCTTTCACAAATTGACTTTCGAATAATCTCGAAAAATTAAAATGTCTCTATCCTCAAACCCTTGGGCATATATTGACGAGGCTCTGACAGGAACTTGACATATACGTTCCCTCAAAGTGACATAAGGTTTGTCTCACAGATTCCTACAGATCCGGAGATATTTGCCTTTCAAAAATTGACTTTCGAATAATCTCGAAAAATTAAAACGTCTCTATCCTCCAAACCCTTCTACATACATTGACGTAACTCTGACATGTAGTTGACATATGCATTCCCTCAAAGTGACATAAGTTTTGTCTCTCAGATTCCTACAGATCGGGAAATATTTGCCTTTCACAAATTGACTTTCGAATAATCTCGAGAAATTAAAATGTCTCTATCCTCCAAACTCTTGGACATACATTGACGAGACTCTTATATGAAGTTGACATATGCGTTCCCTCAAAGTGACATAAGGTTTGTTTCTCAGATGCCTACAGATCGGGAGATATTTGCCTTTTAAAAATTGACTTTCGAATAATCTCGAAAAATTCAAATGTGTCTATCCTCCAAACCCTTGTACATACATTGACGAGACTCCGACATGAAGTTGACATATGCGTTCCCTCAAAGTGACATAAGGTTTGTCTCTCAGATTCCTACAGATCGGGAGATATTTGCCTTTTAAAAATTGACTTTCGTATAATCTCGAAAAAATAAAATATCTCTATCCTCCAAACCCTTGGACATACATTGACAAGGCTCTTACAGGAAGTTGACATATACGTTCCCTCAAAGTGACATAAGTTTTGTCTCTCAGATTCCTACAGATCGGGAGATATTTGCCTATTAATAATTGACTTTCGAATAATCTCTAAAAATTTAAATGTCTCTATCCTCCAAACCCTTGGACATACAATGACGTGACTCTGACAGGAAGTTAACATATACGTTCCCTCAAAGTGACATACGTTTTGTCTCTCAGATTCCTACAGATCTGGAGATATTTGCCTTTTAATAATTGACTTTCGAATAATCTCTAAAAATTTAAATGTCTCTATCCACCAAACCCCTCAACATACATTGACGTGACAATGACTTGAAGTTGACATATACGTTCCCTCAAAGTGACATAAGGTTTGTCTCTCAGATTCCTACAGATCGGGAGATATTTGCCTTTTAAAAATTGACTTTCGAATAATCTCGAAAAATTAAAATGTCTCTATCCTCCAAACCCTTGGACATACATTGCCGAGACTCTGACATGAAGTTGACATATGCGTTCCCTCAAAGGGACATAAGGTTTGTCTCACAGATTCCTACAGATCGGGAGATATTTGCCTTTCACAAATTGACTTTCGAATAATCTCGAAAAATTAAAATGTCTCTATCCTCCAAACCCTTGGACATATATTGACGAGGCTCTGACAGGAACTTGACATATACGTTCCCTCAAAGTGACATAAGGTTTGTCTCACAGATTCCTACAGATCGGGAGATATTTGCCTTTCAAAAATTGACTTTCGAATAATCTCGAAAAATTAAAACGTCTCTAACCTCCAAACCCTTGGACATACATTGACGTAACTCTGACATGTAGTTGACATATGCATTCCCTCAAAGTGACATAAGTTTTGTCTCTCAGATTCCTACAGATCGGGAAATATTTGCCTTTCACAAATTGACTTTCCAATAATCTCGAAAAATTAAAATGTCTCTATCCTCCAAACTCTTGGACATACATTGACGTGACTCTGACAGGACGTTGACACATACGTTCCCTCAAAGTGACATAAGTTTTGTCTCTCAGATTCCTACAGATCGGGAGATAGATGCCTTTTAAAAATTGACTTTCAAATAATCTCGAAAAATTAAGATATCTCTATCCTCCAAACCCTTGGACATACCTTGACGAGATTCTGACATGAAGTTGATATATACGTTCCCTCAAATTGACATAAGTTTTGTCTCTCAGATTCCTACAGATCGGGAGATATTTGCCTTTTCAAAAATTGATTTTCGAATAATCTCGAAAAATTAAAATGTCTCTATCCTCCAACCCCTTGGACATACATTGACGTGACTCTGACAGGAAGTTTGCATATACGTTCCCTCAAAGTGACATAAGTTTTGTCTCTCAGATTCCTACAGATCGGGAGATATTTGCCTTTTAAAAATTGACTTTCGAATAATCTCTAAAAATTTAAATGTCTCTATCCTCCAAACCCTTTTACATACATTGACGTGCCTCTGACAGGAAGTGGACATATACGTTCCCTCAAAGTGACATAAGTTTTGTCTCTCAGATTCCTACAGATCGGGAGATATTTGCCTTTTAGAAATTGACTTTCGAATAATCTCTAAAAATTTAAATGTCTCTATCCTCCAAACCCCTCAACATACATTGACGTGACAACGACATGAAGTTGACATATACGTTCCCTCAAAGTGACATAAGGTTTGTCTCTCAGATTCCTACAGATCGGGAGATATTTGCCTTTTAAAAATTGACTTTCGAATAATCTCGAAAAATTGAAATGTCTCTATCCTCCAAACCCTTGGACATACCTTGACGAGACTCTGACATGAAGTTAACATATGCGTTCCCTGAAAGTGACATAAGGTTTGTCTCACAGATTCCTACAGATCGGGAGATATTTGCCTTTCACAAATTGACTTTCGAATAATCTCGAAAAATTAAAATGTCTCTATCCTCAAACCCTTGGGCATATATTGACGAGGCTCTGACAGGAACTTGACATATACGTTCCCTCAAAGTGACATAAGGTTTGTCTCACAGATTCCTACAGATCGGGAGATACTTGCCTTTCAAAAATTGACTTTCGAATAATCTCGAAAAATTAAAACGTCTCTATCCTCCAAACCCTTGGACATACATTGACGTAACTCTGACATGTAGTTGACATATGCATTCCCTCAAAGTGACATAAGTTTTGTCTCTCAGATTCCTACAGATCGGGAAATATTTGCCTTTCACAAATTGACTTTCGAATAATCTCGAGAAATTAAAATGTCTCTATCCTCCAAACTCTTGGACATACATTGACGTGACTCTGACAGGACGTTGACATATACGTTCCCTCAAAGTGACATAAGTTTTGTCTCTCAGATTCCTACAGATCGGGAGATATTTGCCTTTAAATAATTGACTTTAGAATAATCTCGAAAAATTAAAATGTCTCTATCCTCCAGACCCTTGAACATACATTGACGTGACTCTGACATGAAGTTGACATATGCGTTCCCTCAAAGTGACTTATGATTTGTCTCTCAGATTAATACAGATCGGGAGATATTTGCCTTTTAAAAACTGACTTTCGAATAATCTCTAAAAATTCAAATGTCTCTATCCTCCAAGCCCTTGGACATACATTGACGTGACTCTGACAGGAAGTTGACATATACGTTCCCTCAAAGTGACATAAGTTTTGTCTCTCAGATTCCTACAGATCGGGAGATATTTGTTTTTTTTAAAATTGACTTTCGAATAATCTCTAAAAATTTAAATGTCTCTATCCTCCAAACCCCTCTACATACATTGACATGACTATGACATGAAGTTGACATATACGTTCCCTCAAAGTGACATAAGCTTTGTCTCTCAGATTCCTACAGATCGGGAGATATTTGCCTTTAAAAATTGACTTTCGAATAATCTCGAAAAATTAAAATGTCTCTATCCTCCAAACCCCTCGACATACATTGACGTGACTATGACATGAAGTTGACATATACGTTCCCTCAAAGTGACATAAGTTTTGTCTCTCAGATTCCTACAGATCGGGAGATATTTGCCTATTAATAATTGACTTTCGAATAATCTCTAAAAATTTAAATGTCTCTATCCTCCAAACCCTTGGACATACATTGACGTGACTATGACATGAAGTTGACATATACGTTCCATCAATGTGACATAAGTTTTGTTTCTTAGATTCCTACAGATCGGGAGATATTTGCCTTTTAAGAATTGACTTTCGAATAATCTCGAAAAATTTAAATGTCTCTATCCTCTAAACCCTAGGACATACATTGACGTGACTCAGACAGAAAGTTTACATATACGTTCCCTCAAAGTGACATAAGTTTTGTCTCTCAGATTCCTACAGATCGGGTGATATTTGCCTTTTAAAAATTGACTTTCGAATAATCTCGAAAGATTTAAATGTCTCTATCCTCCAAACCCTTGGACATACATTGACCTGACTATGACATGAAGTTCACAAATACGTTCCCTCAATGTGACATAAGTTTTGTCTCTCAGATTCCTACAGATCGGGAGATATTTGCCTTTTAAATACTGACTTTCGAATAATCTCGAAAAATTAAAATGTCTCTATCCTCCAAACCCTTGGACATACATTGACGAAACTCTGACATGACGTTGATATATGCGTTCCCTCAAAGTGACATAAGGTTTGTCTCTCAGACGCCTACAGATCGGGAGATATTTGCCTTTTAAAATTGACTTGCGAATAATCTCGAAAAATTAAAATGTCTCTATCGTCCAAACCCTTGGACATACATTGACGAGATTCTGACATGAAGTTGACATATACGTTCCCTCAAAGTGACATAAGTTTTGTCTCTCAGATTCCTACAGATCGGGAGATATTTGCCTTTTAAAAATTGACTTACGAATAATTTCGAAAAATTAAAATGTCTCTATCCTCCAAACCCGTGGACATACATTGACGTAACTCTGACATGTAGTTGACATATGCGTTCCCTCAAAGTGACTTAAGATTTGTCTCTCAGATTAATACAGATCGGGAGATATTTGCCTTTTAAAAACTGACTTTCGAATAATCTCGAAAAATTAAAATGTCTCTATCCTCCAAATCCTTGGACATACATAAACGAGACTCTGACATGAAGTTGACATATGCGTTCCCTCAAAGTGACATAAGGTTTGTCTCTCAGATGCCTACAGATCGGGAGAAATTTGCCTTTTAAAAATTGACTTTCGAATAATCTCGAAAAATTCAAATGTGTCTATCCTCCAAACCCTTGTACATACATTAACGAGACTCTGACATGAAGTTGACATACACGTTCCCTCAAAGTGGCATACGTTTTGTCTCTCAGATTCCTACAGATCGGGAGATATTTGCCTTTTAAAAATTGACTTTCGTATAATCTCGAAAAATTAAAATATCTCTATCCTCCAAACCCTTGGACATACATTGACAAGACTCTTACAGGAAGTTGACATATACGTTCCCTCAAAGTGACATAAGTTTTGTCTCTCAGATTCCTACAGATCGGGAGATATTTGCCTATTAATAATTGACTTTCGAATAATCTCTAAAAATTTAAATGTCTCTATCCTCCAAACCCTTGGACATACATTGACGTGACTATGACATGAAGTTGACATATACGTTCCATCAAAGTGACATAAGTTTTGTTTCTTAGATTCCTACAGATCGGGAGATATTTGCCTTTTAAAAATTGACTTTCGAATAATCTCGAAAAATTAAAATGTCTCTATCCTCCAAACCCTAGGACATACATTGACGTGACTCTGACAGGAAGTTTACATATACATTCCCTCAAAGTGACATCAGTTTTGTCTCTCAGATTCCTTTCAGATCGGGAGATATTTGCCTTTTAAAAATTGACTTTCGAATAATATCTAAAACTTTAAATGTCTCTATCCTCCAAACCCTTGGACATACATTGACGTGACTCTGACAGGAAGTTGACATATATGTTCCCTCAATGTGACATAAGTTTTGTCTCTCAGATTCCTACAGATCGGGAGATATTTGCCTTTTAAAAATTGACTTTCGAATAATCTCGAAGAATTAAAATGTCTCTATCCTCCATACCCTTGGACATACATTGACGAAACTCTGACATGAAGTTGATATATGCGTTCCCTCAAAGTGACATAAGGTTTGTCTCTCAGACGCCTACAGATCGGGAGATATTTGCCTTTTAAAATTGACTTGCGAATAATCTCGAAAAATTAAAATGTCTCTATCGTCCAAACCCTTGGACATACATCGACGAGATTCTGACATGAAGTTGACATATACGTTCCCTCAAAGTGACATAAGTTTTGTCTCTCAGATTCCTACAGATCGGGAGATATTTGCCTTTTAAAAATTGACTTACGAATAATTTCGAAAAATTAAAATGTCTCTATCCCCCAAACCCTTGGACATACATTGACGTAACTCTGACATGTAGTTGACATATGCGTTCCCTCAAAGTGACATAAGTTTTGTCTCTCAGATTCCTACAGATCGGGAGATATTTGCCTATTAATAATTGACTTTCGAATAATCTCTAAAAATATAAATGTCTCTATCCTCCAAACCCTTGGACATACATTGACGTGACTATGACATGAAGTTGACATATACTTTCCATAAAAGTGACATAAGTTTTGTTTCTTAGATTCCTACAGATCGGGAGATATTTGCCTTTTAAAAATTGACTTTCGAATAATCTCGAAAAATTGAAATGTCTCTATCCTCCAAACCCTAGGACATACATTGACGTGACTCTGACAGGAAGTTTACATATACGTTCCCTCAAAGTGACATAAGTTTTGTCTCTCAGATTCCTACAGATCGGGAGATATTTGCCTTTTAAAAATTGACTTACGAATAATTTCGAAAAATTAAAATGTCTCTATCCTCCAAACCCTTGGACATACATTGACGTAACTCTGACATGGAGTTGACATATGCGTTCCCTCAAAGTGACATACGTTTTGTCTCTCAGATTCCTACAGATCGGGAGATATTTGCCTTTCAAAAATTGACTTTCGAATAATCTCGAAAAATTAAAACGTCTCTATCCTCCAAACCCTTGGACATACATTGACGTAACTCTGACATGTAGTTGACATATGCATTCCCTCAAAGTGACATAAGTTTTGTCTCTCAGATTCCTACAGATCGGGAAATATTTGCCTTTCACAAATTGACTTTCGAATAATCTCGAGAAATTAAAATGTCTCTATCCTCCAAACTCTTGGACATACATTGACGTGACTCTGACAGGACGTTGACACATACGTTCCCTCAAAGTGACATCAGTTTTGTCTCTCAGATTCCTTTCAGATCGGGAGATATTTGCCTTTTAAAAATTGACTTTCGAATAATATCTAAAATTTTAAATGTCTCTATCCTCCAAACCCTTGGACATACATTGACGTGACTCTGACAGGAAGTTGACATATATGTTCCCTCAATGTGACATAAGTTTTGTCTCTCAGATTCCTACAGATCGGGAGATATTTGCCTTTAAATAATTGACTTTCGAATAATCTCGAAAAATTAAAATGTCTCTATCCTCCAGACCCTTGAACATACATTGACGTGACTCTGACATGAAGTTGACATATGCGTTCCCTCAAAGTGACTTATGATTTGTCTCTCAGATTAATACAGATCGGGAGATATTTGCCTTTTAAAAACTGACTTTCGAATAATCTCTAAAAATTCAAATGTCTCTATCCTCCAAACCCTTGGACATACATTGACGTGACTCTGACAGGAAGTTGACATATACGTTCCCTCAAAGTGACATAAGTTTTGTCTCGCAGATTCCTACAGATCGGGAGATATTTGTTTTTTTTTAAAATTGACTTTCGAATAATCTCTAAAAATTTAAATGTCTCTATCCTCCAAACCCCTCGACATACATTGACATGACTATGACATGAAGTTGACATATACTTTCCCTCAAAGTGACATAAGCTTTGTCTCTCAGATTCCTACAGATCGGGAGATATTTGCCTTTAAAAATTGACTTTCGAATAATCTCGAAAAATTAAAATGTCTCTATCCTCCAAACCCCTCGACATACATTGACGTGACTATGACATGAAGTTGACATATACGTTCCCTCAAAGTGACATAAGTTTTGTCTCTCAGATTCCTACAGATCGGGAGATATTTGCCTATTAATAATTGACTTTCGAATAATCTCTAAAAATTTAAATGTCTCTATCCTCCAAACCCTTGGACATACATTGACGTGACTATGACGTGAAGTTGACATATACGTTCCATCAATGTGACATAAGTTTTGTTTCTTAGATTCCTACTGATCGGGAGATATTTGCCTTTTAAGAATTGACTTTCGAATAATCTCGAAAAATTTAAATGTCTCTATCCTCCAAACCCTTGGACATACATTGACCTGACTATGACATGAAGTTCACAAATACGTTCCCTCAATGTGACATAAGTTTTGTCTCTCAGATTCCTACAGATCGGGAGATATTTGCCTTTTAAATATTGACTTTCGAATAATCTCGAAAAATTAAAATGTCTCTATCCTCCAAACCCTTGGACATACATTGACGAAACTCTGACATGACGTTGATATATGCGTTCCCTCAAAGTGACATAAGGTTTGTCTCTCAGACGCCTACAGATCGGGAGATATTTGCCTTTTAAAATTGACTTGCGAATAATCTCGAAAAATTAATATGTCTCTATCGTCCAAACCCTTGGACATACATTGACGAGATTCTGACATGAAGTTGACATATACGTTCCCTCAAAGTGACATAAGTTTTGTCTCTCAGATTCCTACAGATCGGGAGATATTTGCCTTTTAAAAATTGACATTCGAATAATTTCGAAAAATTAAAATGTCTCTATCCTCCAAACCCGTGGACATACATTGACGTAACTCTGACATGTAGTTGACATATGCGTTCCCTCAAAGTGACTTAAGATTTGTCTCTCAGATTAATACAGATCGGGAGATATTTGCCTTTTAAAAACTGACTTTCGAATAATCTCTAAAAATTCAAATGTCTCTATCCTCCAAACCCTTGGACATACATTGACGTGACTCTGACAGGAAGTTGACATATACCTTCCCTCAAAGTGACATAAGTTTTGTCTCTCAGATTAATACAGATCGGGAGATATTTGCCTTTACAAAAATTGAATTTCGAATAATCTCGAAAAATTAAAATGTCTCTATCCTCCAAATCCTTGGACATACATAAACGAGACTCTGACATGAAGTTGACATATGCGTTCCCTCAAAGTGACATAAGGTTTGTCTCTCAGATGCCTACAGATCGGGAGAAATTTGCCTTTTAAAAATTGACTTTCGAATAATCTCGAAAAATTCAAATGTGTCTATCCTCCAAACCCTTGTACATACATTAACGAGACTCTGACATGAAGTTGACATACACGTTCCCTCAAAGTGGCATACGTTTTGTCTCTCAGATTCCTACAGATCGGGAGATATTTGCCTTTTAAAAATTGACTTTCGTATAATCTCGAAAAATTAAAATATCTCTATCCTCCAAACCCTTGGACATACATTGACAAGACTCTTACAGGAAGCTGACATATACGTTCCCTCAAAGTGACATAAGTTTTGTCTCTCAGATTCCTACAGATCGGGAGATATTTGCCTATTAATAATTGACTTTCGAATAATCTCTAAAAATTTAAATGTCTCTATCCTCCAAACCCTTGGACATACATTGACGTGACTATGACATGAAGTTGACATATACGTTCCATCAAAGTGACATAAGTTTTGTTTCTTAGATTCCTACAGATCGGGAGATATTTGCCTTTTAAAAATTGACTTTCGAATAATCTCGAAAAATTAAAATGTCTCTATCCTCCAAACCCTAGGACATACATTGACGTGACTCTGACAGGAAGTTTACATATACATTCCCTCAAAGTGACATAAGTTTTGTCTCTCAGATTCCTACAGATCGGGTGATATTTGCCTTTTAAAAATTGACTTTCGAATAATCTCGAAGAATTAAAATGTCTCTATCCTCCATACCCTTGGACATACATTGACGAAACTCTGACATGAAGTTGATATATGCGTTCCCTCAAAGTGACATAAGGTTTGTCTCTCAGACGCCTACAGATCGGGAGATATTTGCCTTTTAAAATTGACTTGCGAATAATCTCGAAAAATTAAAATGTCTCTATCGTCCAAACCCTTGGACATACATCGACGAGATTCTGACATGAAGTTGACATATACGTTCCCTCAAAGTGACATAAGTTTTGTCTCTCAGATTCCTACAGATCGGGAGATATTTGCCTTTTAAAAATTGACTTACGAATAATTTCGAAAAATTAAAATGTCTCTATCCCCCAAACCCTTGGACATACATTGACGTCACTCTGACATGTAGTTGACATATGCGTTCCCTCAAAGTGACATAAGTTTTGTCTCTCAGATTCCTACAGATCGGGAGATATTTGCCTATTAATAATTGACTTTCGAATAATCTCTAAAAATATAAATGTCTCTATCCTCCAAACCCTTGGACATACATTGACGTGACTATGACATGAAGTTGACATATACGTTCCATAAAAGTGACATAAGGTTTGTTTCTTAGATTCCTACAGATCGGGAGATATTTGCCTTTTAAAAGTTGACTTTCGAATAATCTCGAAAAATTGATATGTCTCTATCCTCCAAACCCTAGGACATACATTGACGTGACTCTGACAGGAAGTTTACATATACGTTCCCTCAAAGTGACATAAGTTTTGTCTCTCAGATTCCTACAGATCGGGAGATATTTGCCTTTTAAAAATTGACTTACGAATAATTTCGAAAAATTAAAATGTCTCTATCCTCCAAACCCTTGGACATACATTGACGTAACTCTGACATGGAGTTGACATATGCGTTCCCTCAAAGTGACATACGTTTTGTCTCTCAGATTCCTACAGATCGGGAGATATTAGCCTTTTAAAAATTGACTTACGAATAATCTCGAAAAATTAAAATGTCTCTATCCTCCAAACCCTTGATCATACATTGACGTGACTCTGACAGGAAGTTGACATATACGTTCCCTCAAAGTGACATAAGTTTTGTCTCTCAGATTAATACAGATCGGAAGATATTTGCCTTTACAAAAATTGAATTTCGAATAATCTCGAGAAATTAAAATGTCTCTATCCTCCAAATCCTTGGACATACATAAACGAGACTTTGACATGAAGTTGACATATGCGTTCCCTCAAAGTGACATAAGGTTTGTCTCTCAGATGCCTACAGATCGGGAGAAATTTGCCTTTTAAAAATTGACTTTCGAATAATCACGAAAAATTTAAATGTCTCTATCCTCCTAACCCTTGGACATACATTGACGAGACTCTGACATGAAGTTGACATATGCGTTCCCTCAAAGTGACATTAAGTTTGTCTCTCAGATGCCTACAGATCGGGAAATATTTGCCTTTTAAAAATTGACTTTCGAATAATCTCGAAAAATTGAAATGTCTCTATCCTCCAAACCCTTGAACATACATTGACGTGACTCTGACATGAAGTTGGCACATGCGTTCCCTCAAAGTGACATAAGTTTTGTCTCTCAGATTCCTACAGATCGGGATATATTTGCTTTTTAAAAATTGACTTTCGAATAATCTCGAAAAATTTAGATATCTCTATCCTCCAAACCCTTGGACATACATTGACGAGATTCTGACATGAAGTTGAGATATACGTTCCCTCAAAGTGACATAAGGTTTGTCTCTCAGATTCCTACAGATCGGTAGATATTTGCCTTTTAAAATTGACTTTCGAATAATCTCGAAAAATTTAAATGTCTCTATCCTCCAAACCCCTCGACATACATTGACATGACTATGACATGAAGTTGACATATACGTTATCTAAAAGTGACATAAGTTTTGTCTCTCAGATTCTTACAGATCGGGAAATCTTTGTTTTTTAATAATTGACTTTCGAATAATCTCGAAAAATTAAAATGTCTGTATCCTCCAAACCCTTGGACATACATTGACGTGACTCTGACAGGAAGTTTACATATACGTTCCCTCAAAGTGACATAAGTTTTGACTCTCAGATTCCTACAGATCGGGAGATATTTGCCTTTTAAAAATTGACTTTCGAATAATCTCTAAAAATTTAAATGTCTCTATCCTCCAAACCCTTGGACATACATTGACGTGACTCTGACATGAAGTTGACATATGCGTTCCCTCAAAGTGACAAAAGTTTTGTCTCTCAGATTAATACAGATCGGGAGATATTTGCCTTTCACAAATTGACTTTCGAATAATCTCGAAGAATTAAAATGTCTCTATCCTCCAAACCCTTGGACATACAATGACGTGACTCTGACAGGAATTTGACATATACGGTTCCTCAAAGTGACATACGTTTTGTCTCTCAGATTCCTACAGATCGGGAGATATTTGCCTTTTAAAAATTCACTTTCGAAAAATCTCTAAAAATTTAAATGTCTCTATCCTCCAAACCCCTCTACATACATTGACGTGACTATGACATGAAGTTGACATATACGTTCCCTCAAAGTGACATAAGTTTTGTCTCTCAGATTCCTACAGATCGGGAGATATTTGCCTTTTAATAATTGACTTTCGAATAATCTCGAAAAATTAAAACGTCTGTATCCTCCAAACCCTTGGACATACATTGACGTGACTCTGTCAGGAAGTTTACATATACTTTCCCTCAACGTGACATAAGTTTTGACTCTCAGATTCCTACAGATCGGGAGATATTTGCCTTTAAAAATTGACTTTCGAATAATCTCTATAAATTTAAATGCCTCTATCCTCCAAACCCTTGGAAATACATTGACGTACCTCTGACAGGAAGTTGACATATATGTTCCCTCAAAGTGACATAAGTTTCGTCTCTCAGATTCCAACAGATCGGGAGATATTTGCCTTTTAAAAATTGACTTTCGAATAATCTCTAAAAATTTAAATGTCTCTATCCTCCAAACCCTAGGACATACATTGACGTGACTCTGACAGGAAGTTTACATATACATTCCCTCAAAGTGACATAAGTTTTGTCTCTCAGATTCCTACAGATCGGGTGATATTTGCCTTTTAAAAATTGACTTTCGAATAATCTCGAAAGATTTAAATGTCTCTATCCTCCAAACCCTTGGACATACATTGACCTGACTTTGACATGAAGTTCACAAATACGTTCCCTCAATGTGACATAAGTTTTGTCTCTCAGATTCCTACAGATCGGGAGATATTTGCCTTTTAAAAATTGACTTTCGAATAATCTCGAAGAATTAAAATGTCTCTATCCTCCATACCCTTGGACATACATTGACGAAACTCTGACATGAAGTTGATATATGCGTTCCCTCAAAGTGACATAAGGTTTGTCTCTCAGACGCCTACAGATCGGGAGATATTTGCCTTTTAAAATTGACTTGCGAATAATCTCGAAAAATTAAAATGTCTCTATCGTCCAAACCCTTGGACATACATCGACGAGATTCTGACATGAAGTTGACATATACGTTCCCTCAAAGTGACATAAGTTTTGTCTCTCAGATTCCTACAGATCGGGAGATATTTGCCTTTTAAAAATTGACTTACGAATAATTTCGAAAAATTAAAATGTCTCTATCCCCCAACCCCTTGGACATACATTGACGTAACTCTGACATGTAGTTGACATATGCGTTCCCTCAAAGTGACATAAGTTTTGTCTCTCAGATTCCTACAGATCGGGAGATATTTGCCTATTAATAATTGACTTTCGAATAATCTCTAAAAATATAAATGTCTCTATCCTCCAAACCCTTGGACATACATTGACGTGACTATGACATGAAGTTGACATATACGTTCCATAAAAGTGACATAAGTTTTGTTTCTTAGATTCCTACAGATCGGGAGATATTTGCCTTTTAAAAATTGACTTTCGAATAATCTCGAAAAATTGAAATGTCTCTATCCTCCAAACCCTAGGACATACATTGACGTGACTCTGACAGGAAGTTTACATATACGTTCCCTCAAAGTGACATAAGTTTTGTCTCTCAGATTCCTACAGATCGGGAGATATTTGCCTTTTAAAAATTGACTTACGAATAATTTCGAAAAATTAAAATGTCTCTATCCTCCAAACCCTTGGACATACATTGACGTAACTCTGACATGGAGTTGACATATGCGTTCCCTCAAAGTGACATACGTTTTGTCTCTCAGATTCCTACAGATCGGGAGATATTTGCCTTTTAAAAATTGACTTTCGAATAATCTCTAAAAATTTAAATGTCTCTATCTTCCAAACCCTTGGACATACATTTACGTACCTCTGACAGGAAGTTGACATATACGTTCCCTCAAAGTGACATAAGCTTTGTTTCTCAGATTCCTACAGATCGAGAGATATTTGCCTTTAACAAATTGACTTTCGAATAATCTCGAAAAATTAAAAATGTCTCTATCCTCCAAACCCTTGGACATACATTGACGAGAATCTGACATTAAGTTGAGATATACGTTCCCTCAAAGTGACATAAGTTGTGTCTCTCAGATTCCTACAGATCGGGAGATATTTGCCTTTTAAAAATTGACTTTCGAATAATCTCTAAAAATTTAAATGTCTCTATCCTCCAAACCCTTGGACATACATTGACGTGACTCTGACATGAAGTTGACATATACGTTCCCCCAAAGTGACATAAGTTTTGTCTCTCAGATTCCTACAGATCGAGAGATATTTGCCTTTTAAAAATTGACTTTCGAATAATCTCTAAAAATTTAAATGTCTCTATCCTCCAAACCCTTCGACATACATTGACGTGACTATGACATGAAGTTGACACATACGTTCCCTCAAAGTGACATAAGTTTTGTCTCTCAGATTAATACAGATCGGGAGATATTTGCCTTTTCAAAAATTGACTTTCGAATAATCTCGAGAAATTAAAATGTCTCTATCCTCCAAACCCTTGGACATACATTGACGTGACTCTGACAGGAAGTTTACATATACTTTCCCTCAAAGTGACATAAGTTTTGTCTCTCAGATTCCTACAGATCGGGTGATATTTGCCTTTTAAAAATTGACTTTCGAATAATCTCGAAAGATTTAAATGTCTCTATCCTCCAAACCCTTGGACATACATTGACCTAACTATGACATGAAGTTCACAAATACGTTCCCTCAATGTGACATAAGTTTTGTCTCTCAGATTCCTACAGATCGGGAGATATTTGCCTTTTAAAAATTGACTTTCGAATAATCTCGAAGAATTAAAATGTCTCTATCCTCCATACCCTTGGACATACATTGACGAAACTCTGACATGAAGTTGATATATGCGTTCCCTCAAAGTGACATAAGGTTTGTCTCTCAGACGCCTACAGATCGGGAGATATTTGCCTTTTAAAATTGACTTGCGAATAATCTCGAAAAATTAAAATGTCTCTATCGTCCAAACCCTTGGACATACATCGACGAGATTCTGACATGAAGTTGACATATACGTTCCCTCAAAGTGACATAAGTTTTGTCTCTCAGGTTCCTACAGATCGGGAGATGTTTGCCTTTTAAAAATTGACTTACGAATAATTTCGAAAAATTAAAATGTCTCTATCCCCCAAACCCTTGGACATACATTGACGTAACTCTGACATGTAGTTGACATATGCGTTCCCTCAAAGTGACATAAGTTTTGTCTCTCAGATTCCTACAGATCGGGAGATATTTGCCTATTAATAATTGACTTTCGAATAATCTCTAAGAATATAAATGTCTCTATCCTCCAAACCCTTGGACATACATTGACGTGACTATGACATGAAGTTGACATATACGTTCCATAAAAGTGACATAAGTTTTGTTTCTTAGATTCCTACAGATCGGGAGATATTAGCCTTTTAAAAATTGACTTTCGAATAATCTCGAAAAATTGAAATGTCTCTATCCTCCAAACCCTAGGACATACATTGACGTGACTCTGACAGGAAGTTTACATATACGTTCCCTCAAAGTGACATAAGTTTTGTCTCTCAGATTCCTACAGATCGGGAGATATTTGCCTTTTAAAAATTGACTTACGAATAATTTCGAAAAATTAAAATGTCTCTATCCTCCAAACCCTTGGACATACATTGACGTAACTCTGACATGGAGTTGACATATGCGTTCCCTCAAAGTGACATACGTTTTGTCTCTCAGATTCCTACAGATCGGGAGATATTAGCCTTTTAAAAATTGACTTACGAATAATCTCGAAAAATTAAAATGTCTCTATCCTCCAAACCCTTGGTCATACATTGACGTGACTCTGACAGGAAGTTGACATATATGTTCCCTCAAAGTGACATAAGTTTTGTCTCTCAGATTAATACAGATCGGGAGATATTTGCCTTTACAAAAATTGAATTTCGAATAATCTCGAGAAATTAAAATGTCTCTATCCTCCAAATCCTTGGACATACATAAACGAGACTCTGACATGAAGTTGACATATGCGTTCCCTCAAAGTGACATAAGGTTTGTCTCCCAGATGCCTACAGATCGGGAGAAATTTGCCTTTTAAAAATTGACTTTCGAATAATCTCGAAAAATTTAAATGTCTCTATCCTCCTAACCCTTGGACATACATTGACGAGACTCTGACATGAAGTTGACATATGCGATCCCTCAAAGTGACATAAAGTTTGTCTCTCAGATGCCTACAGATCGGGAAATATTTGCCTTTTAAAAATTGACTTTCGAATAATCTCGAAAAATTGAAATGTCTCTATCCTCCAAACCCTTGAACATACATTGACGTGACTCTGACATGAAGTTGGCACATGCGTTCCCTCAAAGTGACATAAGTTTTGTCTCTCAGATTCCTACAGATCGGGATATATTTGCTTTTTAAAAATTGACTTTCGAATAATCTCGAAAAATTTAGATATCTCTATCCTCCAAACCCTTGGACATACATTGACGAGATTCTGACATGAAGTTGAGATATACGTTCCCTCAAAGTGACATAAGGTTTGTCTCTCAGATTCCTACAGATCGGTAGATATTTGCCTTTTAAAATTGACTTTCGAATAATCTCGAAAAATTTAAATGTCTCTATCCTCCAAACCCCTCGACATACATTGACATGACTATGACATGAAGTTGACATATACGTTATCTAAAAGTGACATAAGTTTTGTCTCTCAGATTCTTACAGATCGGGAAATCTTTGTTTTTTAATAATTGACTTTCGAATAATCTCGAAAAATTAAAATGTCTGTATCCTCCAAACCCTTGGACATACATTGACGTGACTCTGACAGGAAGTTTACATATACGTTCCCTCAAAGTGACATAAGTTTTGACTCTCAGATTCCTACAGATCGGGAGATATTTGCCTTTTAAAAATTGACTTTCGAATAATCTCTAAAAATTTAAATGTCTCTATCCTCCAAACCCTTGGACATACATTGACGTGACTCTGACATGAAGTTGACATATGCGTTCCCTCAAAGTGACAAAAGTTTTGTCTCTCAGATTAATACAGATCGGGAGATATTTGCCTTTCACAAATTGACTTTCGAATAATCTCGAAGAATTAAAATGTCTCTATCCTCCAAACCCTTGGACATACAATGACGTGACTCTGACAGGAATTTGACATATACGGTTCCTCAAAGTGACATACGTTTTGTCTCTCAGATTCCTACAGATCGGGAGATATTTGCCTTTTAAAAATTCACTTTCGAAAAATCTCTAAAAATTTAAATGTCTCTATCCTCCAAACCCCTCTACATACATTGACGTGACTATGACATGAAGTTGACATATACGTTCCCTCAAAGTGACATAAGTTTTGTCTCTCAGATTCCTACAGATCGGGAGATATTTGCCTTTTAATAATTGACTTTCGAATAATCTCGAAAAATTAAAACGTCTGTATCCTCCAAACCCTTGGACATACATTGACGTGACTCTGTCAGGAAGTTTACATATACTTTCCCTCAACGTGACATAAGTTTTGACTCTCAGATTCCTACAGATCGGGAGATATTTGCCTTTAAAAATTGACTTTCGAATAATCTCTATAAATTTAAATGCCTCTATCCTCCAAACCCTTGGAAATACATTGACGTACCTCTGACAGGAAGTTGACATATATGTTCCCTCAAAGTGACATAAGTTTCGTCTCTCAGATTCCAACAGATCGGGAGATATTTGCCTTTTAAAAATTGACTTTCGAATAATCTCTAAAAATTTAAATGTCTCTATCCTCCAAACCCTAGGACATACATTGACGTGACTCTGACAGGAAGTTTACATATACATTCCCTCAAAGTGACATAAGTTTTGTCTCTCAGATTCCTACAGATCGGGTGATATTTGCCTTTTAAAAATTGACTTTCGAATAATCTCGAAAGATTTAAATGTCTCTATCCTCCAAACCCTTGGACATACATTGACCTGACTATGACATGAAGTTCACAAATACGTTCCCTCAATGTGACATAAGTTTTGTCTCTCAGATTCCTACAGATCGGGAGATATTTGCCTTTTAAAAATTGACTTTCGAATAATCTCGAAGAATTAAAATGTCTCTATCCTCCATACCCTTGGACATACATTGACGAAACTCTGACATGAAGTTGATATATGCGTTCCCTCAAAGTGACATAAGGTTTGTCTCTCAGACGCCTACAGATCGGGAGATATTTGCCTTTTAAAATTGACTTGCGAATAATCTCGAAAAATTAAAATGTCTCTATCGTCCAAACCCTTGGACATACATCGACGAGATTCTGACATGAAGTTGACATATACGTTCCCTCAAAGTGACATAAGTTTTGTCTCTCAGATTCCTACAGATCGGGAGATATTTGCCTTTTAAAAATTGACTTACGAATAATTTCGAAAAATTAAAATGTCTCTATCCCCCAACCCCTTGGACATACATTGACGTAACTCTGACATGTAGTTGACATATGCGTTCCCTCAAAGTGACATAAGTTTTGTCTCTCAGATTCCTACAGATCGGGAGATATTTGCCTATTAATAATTGACTTTCGAATAATCTCTAAAAATATAAATGTCTCTATCCTCCAAACCCTTGGACATACATTGACGTGACTATGACATGAAGTTGACATATACGTTCCATAAAAGTGACATAAGTTTTGTTTCTTAGATTCCTACAGATCGGGAGATATTTGCCTTTTAAAAATTGACTTTCGAATAATCTCGAAAAATTGAAATGTCTCTATCCTCCAAACCCTAGGACATACATTGACGTGACTCTGACAGGAAGTTTACATATACGTTCCCTCAAAGTGACATAAGTTTTGTCTCTCAGATTCCTACAGATCGGGAGATATTTGCCTTTTAAAAATTGACTTACGAATAATTTCGAAAAATTAAAATGTCTCTATCCTCCAAACCCTTGGACATACATTGACGTAACTCTGACATGGAGTTGACATATGCGTTCCCTCAAAGTGACATACGTTTTGTCTCTCAGATTCCTACAGATCGGGAGATATTTGCCTTTTAAAAATTGACTTTCGAATAATCTCTAAAAATTTAAATGTCTCTATCTTCCAAACCCTTGGACATACATTTACGTACCTCTGACAGGAAGTTGACATATACGTTCCCTCAAAGTGACATAAGCTTTGTTTCTCAGATTCCTACAGATCGAGAGATATTTGCCTTTAACAAATTGACTTTCGAATAATCTCGAAAAATTAAAATGTCTCTATCCTCCAAACCCTTGGACATACATTGACGAGAATCTGACATTAAGTTGAGATATACGTTCCCTCAAAGTGACATAAGTTGTGTCTCTCAGATTCCTACAGATCGGGAGATATTTGCTTTTTAAAAATTGACTTTCGAATAATCTCTAAAAATTTAAATGTCTCTATCCTCCAAACCCTTGGACATACATTGACGTGACTCTGACATGAAGTTGACATATACGTTCCCCCAAAGTGACATAAGTTTTGTCTCTCAGATTCCTACAGATCGAGAGATATTTGCCTTTTAAAAATTGACTTTCGAATAATCTCTAAAAATTTAAATGTCTCTATCCTCCAAACCCTTCGACATACATTGACGTGACTATGACATGAAGTTGACACATACGTTCCCTCAAAGTGACATAAGTTTTGTCTCTCAGATTAATACAGATCGGGAGATATTTGCCTTTTCAAAAATTGACTTTCGAATAATCTCGAGAAATTAAAATGTCTCTATCCTCCAAACCCTTGGACATACATTGACGTGACTCTGACAGGAAGTTTACATATACTTTCCCTCAAAGTGACATAAGTTTTGTCTCTCAGATTCCTACAGATCGGGTGATATTTGCCTTTTAAAAATTGACTTTCGAATAATCTCGAAAGATTTAAATGTCTCTATCCTCCAAACCCTTGGACATACATTGACCTAACTATGACATGAAGTTCACAAATACGTTCCCTCAATGTGACATAAGTTTTGTCTCTCAGATTCCTACAGATCGGGAGATATTTGCCTTTTAAAAATTGACTTTCGAATAATCTCGAAGAATTAAAATGTCTCTATCCTCCATACCCTTGGACATACATTGACGAAACTCTGACATGAAGTTGATATATGCGTTCCCTCAAAGTGACATAAGGTTTGTCTCTCAGACGCCTACAGATCGGGAGATATTTGCCTTTTAAAATTGACTTGCGAATAATCTCGAAAAATTAAAATGTCTCTATCGTCCAAACCCTTGGACATACATCGACGAGATTCTGACATGAAGTTGACATATACGTTCCCTCAAAGTGACATAAGTTTTGTCTCTCAGGTTCCTACAGATCGGGAGATGTTTGCCTTTTAAAAATTGACTTACGAATAATTTCGAAAAATTAAAATGTCTCTATCCCCCAAACCCTTGGACATACATTGACGTAACTCTGACATGTAGTTGACATATGCGTTCCCTCAAAGTGACATAAGTTTTGTCTCTCAGATTCCTACAGATCGGGAGATATTTGCCTATTAATAATTGACTTTCGAATAATCTCTAAGAATATAAATGTCTCTATCCTCCAAACCCTTGGACATACATTGACGTGACTATGACATGAAGTTGACATATACGTTCCATAAAAGTGACATAAGTTTTGTTTCTTAGATTCCTACAGATCGGGAGATATTAGCCTTTTAAAAATTGACTTTCGAATAATCTCGAAAAATTGAAATGTCTCTATCCTCCAAACCCTAGGACATACATTGACGTGACTCTGACAGGAAGTTTACATATACGTTCCCTCAAAGTGACATAAGTTTTGTCTCTCAGATTCCTACAGATCGGGAGATATTTGCCTTTTAAAAATTGACTTACGAATAATCTCGAAAAATTAAAATGTCTCTATCCTCCAAACCCTTGGTCATACATTGACGTGACTCTGACAGGAAGTTGACATATATGTTCCCTCAAAGTGACATAAGTTTTGTCTCTCAGATTAATACAGATCGGGAGATATTTGCCTTTACAAAAATTGAATTTCGAATAATCTCGAGAAATTAAAATGTCTCTATCCTCCAAATCCTTGGACATACATAAACGAGACTCTGACATGAAGTTGACATATGCGTTCCCTCAAAGTGACATAAGGTTTGTCTCCCAGATGCCTACAGATCGGGAGAAATTTGCCTTTTAAAAATTGACTTTCGAATAATCTCGAAAAATTTAAATGTCTCTATCCTCCTAACCCTTGGACATACATTGACGAGACTCTGACATGAAGTTGACATATGCGATCCCTCAAAGTGACATAAAGTTTGTCTCTCAGATGCCTACAGATCGGGAAATATTTGCCTTTTAAAAATTGACTTTCGAATAATCTCGAAAAATTGAAATGTCTCTATCCTCCAAACCCTTGAACATACATTGACGTGACTCTGACATGAAGTTGGCACATGCGTTCCCTCAAAGTGACATAAGTTTTGTCTCTCAGATTCCTACAGATCGGGATATATTTGCTTTTTAAAAATTGACTTTCGAATAATCTCGAAAAATTTAGATATCTCTATCCTCCAAACCCTTGGACATACATTGACGAGATTCTGACATGAAGTTGAGATATACGTTCCCTCAAAGTGACATAAGGTTTGTCTCTCAGATTCCTACAGATCGGTAGATATTTGCCTTTTAAAATTGACTTTCGAATAATCTCGAAAAATTTAAATGTCTCTATCCTCCAAACCCCTCGACATACATTGACATGACTATGACATGAAGTTGACATATACGTTATCTAAAAGTGACATAAGTTTTGTCTCTCAGATTCTTACAGATCGGGAAATCTTTGTTTTTTAATAATTGACTTTCGAATAATCTCGAAAAATTAAAATGTCTGTATCCTCCAAACCCTTGGACATACATTGACGTGACTCTGACAGGAAGTTTACATATACGTTCCCTCAAAGTGACATAAGTTTTGACTCTCAGATTCCTACAGATCGGGAGATATTTGCCTTTTAAAAATTGACTTTCGAATAATCTCTAAAAATTTAAATGTCTCTATCCTCCAAACCCTTGGACATACATTGACGTGACTCTGACATGAAGTTGACATATGCGTTCCCTCAAAGTGACAAAAGTTTTGTCTCAGATTAATACAGATCGGGAGATATTTGCCTTTCACAAATTGACTTTCGAATAATCTCGAAGAATTAAAATGTCTCTATCCTCCAAACCCTTGGACATACAATGACGTGACTCTGACAGGAATTTGACATATACGGTTCCTCAAAGTGACATACGTTTTGTCTCTCAGATTCCTACAGATCGGGAGATATTTGCCTTTTAAAAATTCACTTTCGAAAAATCTCTAAAAATTTAAATGTCTCTATCCTCCAAACCCCTCTACATACATTGACGTGACTATGACATGAAGTTGACATATACGTTCCCTCAAAGTGACATAAGTTTTGTCTCTCAGATTCCTACAGATCGGGAGATATTTGCCTTTTAATAATTGACTTTCGAATAATCTCGAAAAATTAAAACGTCTGTATCCTCCAAACCCTTGGACATACATTGACGTGACTCTGTCAGGAAGTTTACATATACTTTCCCTCAACGTGACATAAGTTTTGACTCTCAGATTCCTACAGATCGGGAGATATTTGCCTTTAAAAATTGACTTTCGAATAATCTCTATAAATTTAAATGCCTCTATCCTCCAAACCCTTGGAAATACATTGACGTACCTCTGACAGGAAGTTGACATATATGTTCCCTCAAAGTGACATAAGTTTCGTCTCTCAGATTCCAACAGATCGGGAGATATTTGCCTTTTAAAAATTGACTTTCGAATAATCTCTAAAAATTTAAATGTCTCTATCCTCCAAACCCTAGGACATACATTGACGTGACTCTGACAGGAAGTTTACATATACATTCCCTCAAAGTGACATAAGTTTTGTCTCTCAGATTCCTACAGATCGGGTGATATTTGCCTTTTAAAAATTGACTTTCGAATAATCTCGAAAGATTTAAATGTCTCTATCCTCCAAACCCTTGGACATACATTGACCTGACTATGACATGAAGTTCACAAATACGTTCCCTCAATGTGACATAAGTTTTGTCTCTCAGATTCCTACAGATCGGGAGATATTTGCCTTTTAAAAATTGACTTTCGAATAATCTCGAAGAATTAAAATGTCTCTATCCTCCATACCCTTGGACATACATTGACGAAACTCTGACATGAAGTTGATATATGCGTTCCCTCAAAGTGACATAAGGTTTGTCTCTCAGACGCCTACAGATCGGGAGATATTTGCCTTTTAAAATTGACTTGCGAATAATCTCGAAAAATTAAAATGTCTCTATCGTCCAAACCCTTGGACATACATCGACGAGATTCTGACATGAAGTTGACATATACGTTCCCTCAAAGTGACATAAGTTTTGTCTCTCAGATTCCTACAGATCGGGAGATATTTGCCTTTTAAAAATTGACTTACGAATAATTTCGAAAAATTAAAATGTCTCTATCCCCCAACCCCTTGGACATACATTGACGTAACTCTGACATGTAGTTGACATATGCGTTCCCTCAAAGTGACATAAGTTTTGTCTCTCAGATTCCTACAGATCGGGAGATATTTGCCTATTAATAATTGACTTTCGAATAATCTCTAAAAATATAAATGTCTCTATCCTCCAAACCCTTGGACATACATTGACGTGACTATGACATGAAGTTGACATATACGTTCCATAAAAGTGACATAAGTTTTGTTTCTTAGATTCCTACAGATCGGGAGATATTTGCCTTTTAAAAATTGACTTTCGAATAATCTCGAAAAATTGAAATGTCTCTATCCTCCAAACCCTAGGACATACATTGACGTGACTCTGACAGGAAGTTTACATATACGTTCCCTCAAAGTGACATAAGTTTTGTCTCTCAGATTCCTACAGATCGGGAGATATTTGCCTTTTAAAAATTGACTTACGAATAATTTCGAAAAATTAAAATGTCTCTATCCTCCAAACCCTTGGACATACATTGACGTAACTCTGACATGGAGTTGACATATGCGTTCCCTCAAAGTGACATACGTTTTGTCTCTCAGATTCCTACAGATCGGGAGATATTTGCCTTTTAAAAATTGACTTTCGAATAATCTCTAAAAATTTAAATGTCTCTATCTTCCAAACCCTTGGACATACATTTACGTACCTCTGACAGGAAGTTGACATATACGTTCCCTCAAAGTGACATAAGCTTTGTTTCTCAGATTCCTACAGATCGAGAGATATTTGCCTTTAACAAATTGACTTTCGAATAATCTCGAAAAATTAAAATGTCTCTATCCTCCAAACCCTTGGACATACATTGACGAGAATCTGACATTAAGTTGAGATATACGTTCCCTCAAAGTGACATAAGTTGTGTCTCTCAGATTCCTACAGATCGGGAGATATTTGCCTTTTAAAAATTGACTTTCGAATAATCTCTAAAAATTTAAATGTCTCTATCCTCCAAACCCTTGGACATACATTGACGTGACTCTGACATGAAGTTGACATATACGTTCCCCCAAAGTGACATAAGTTTTGTCTCTCAGATTCCTACAGATCGAGAGATATTTGCCTTTTAAAAATTGACTTTCGAATAATCTCTAAAAATTTAAATGTCTCTATCCTCCAAACCCTTCGACATACATTGACGTGACTATGACATGAAGTTGACACATACGTTCCCTCAAAGTGACATAAGTTTTGTCTCTCAGATTAATACAGATCGGGAGATATTTGCCTTTTCAAAAATTGACTTTCGAATAATCTCGAGAAATTAAAATGTCTCTATCCTCCAAACCCTTGGACATACATTGACGTGACTCTGACAGGAAGTTTACATATACTTTCCCTCAAAGTGACATAAGTTTTGTCTCTCAGATTCCTACAGATCGGGTGATATTTGCCTTTTAAAAATTGACTTTCGAATAATCTCGAAAGATTTAAATGTCTCTATCCTCCAAACCCTTGGACATACATTGACCTAACTATGACATGAAGTTCACAAATACGTTCCCTCAATGTGACATAAGTTTTGTCTCTCAGATTCCTACAGATCGGGAGATATTTGCCTTTTAAAAATTGACTTTCGAATAATCTCGAAGAATTAAAATGTCTCTATCCTCCATACCCTTGGACATACATTGACGAAACTCTGACATGAAGTTGATATATGCGTTCCCTCAAAGTGACATAAGGTTTGTCTCTCAGACGCCTACAGATCGGGAGATATTTGCCTTTTAAAATTGACTTGCGAATAATCTCGAAAAATTAAAATGTCTCTATCGTCCAAACCCTTGGACATACATCGACGAGATTCTGACATGAAGTTGACATATACGTTCCCTCAAAGTGACATAAGTTTTGTCTCTCAGGTTCCTACAGATCGGGAGATGTTTGCCTTTTAAAAATTGACTTACGAATAATTTCGAAAAATTAAAATGTCTCTATCCCCCAAACCCTTGGACATACATTGACGTAACTCTGACATGTAGTTGACATATGCGTTCCCTCAAAGTGACATAAGTTTTGTCTCTCAGATTCCTACAGATCGGGAGATATTTGCCTATTAATAATTGACTTTCGAATAATCTCTAAGAATATAAATGTCTCTATCCTCCAAACCCTTGGACATACATTGACGTGACTATGACATGAAGTTGACATATACGTTCCATAAAAGTGACATAAGTTTTGTTTCTTAGATTCCTACAGATCGGGAGATATTAGCCTTTTAAAAATTGACTTTCGAATAATCTCGAAAAATTGAAATGTCTCTATCCTCCAAACCCTAGGACATACATTGACGTGACTCTGACAGGAAGTTTACATATACGTTCCCTCAAAGTGACATAAGTTTTGTCTCTCAGATTCCTACAGATCGGGAGATATTTGCCTTTTAAAAATTGACTTACGAATAATTTCGAAAAATTAAAATGTCTCTATCCTCCAAACCCTTGGACATACATTGACGTAACTCTGACATGGAGTTGACATATGCGTTCCCTCAAAGTGACATACGTTTTGTCTCTCAGATTCCTACAGATCGGGAGATATTAGCCTTTTAAAAATTGACTTACGAATAATCTCGAAAAATTAAAATGTCTCTATCCTCCAAACCCTTGGTCATACATTGACGTGACTCTGACAGGAAGTTGACATATATGTTCCCTCAAAGTGACATAAGTTTTGTCTCTCAGATTAATACAGATCGGGAGATATTTGCCTTTACAAAAATTGAATTTCGAATAATCTCGAGAAATTAAAATGTCTCTATCCTCCAAATCCTTGGACATACATAAACGAGACTCTGACATGAAGTTGACATATGCGTTCCCTCAAAGTGACATAAGGTTTGTCTCCCAGATGCCTACAGATCGGGAGAAATTTGCCTTTTAAAAATTGACTTTCGAATAATCTCGAAAAATTTAAATGTCTCTATCCTCCTAACCCTTGGACATACATTGACGAGACTCTGACATGAAGTTGACATATGCGATCCCTCAAAGTGACATAAAGTTTGTCTCTCAGATGCCTACAGATCGGGAAATATTTGCCTTTTAAAAATTGACTTTCGAATAATCTCGAAAAATTAAAATGTCTCTATCCTCCAAACCCTTGAACATACATTGACGTGACTCTGACATGAAGTTGGCACATGCGTTCCCTCAAAGTGACATAAGTTTTGTCTCTCAGATTCCTACAGATCGGGAGATATTTGCTTTTTAAAAATTGACTTTCGAATAATCTCGAAAAATTTAGATATCTCTATCCTCCAAACCCTTGGACATACATTGACGAGATTCTGACATGAAGTTGAGATATACGTTCCCTCAAAGTGACATAAGGTTTGTCTCTCAGATTCCTACAGATCGGTAGATATTTGCCTTTTAAAATTGACTTTCGAATAATCTCGAAAAATTTAAATGTCTCTATCCTCCAAACCCCTCGACATACATTGACGTGACTATGACATGAAGTTGACATATACGTTATCTAAAAGTGACATAAGTTTTGTCTCTCAGATTCTTACAGATCGGGAGATCTTTGTTTTTTAATAATTGACTTTCGAATAATCTCGAAAAATTAAAATGTCTCTATCCTCCAAACCCTTGGACATACATTGACGTGACTCTGACAGGAAGTTTACATATACGTTCCCTCAAAGTGACATAAGTTTTGACTCTCAGATTCCTACAGATCGGGAGATATTTGCCTTTTAAAAATTGACTTTCGAATAATCTCTAAAAATTTAAATGTCTCTATCCTCCAAACCCTTGGACATACATTGACGTGACTCTGACATGAAATTGACATATGCGTTCCCTCAAAGTGACAAAAGTTTTGTCTCTCAGATTCCTACAGATCGGGAGATATTTGCCTTTCACAAATTGACTTTCGAATAATCTCGAAGAATTAAAATGTCTCTATCCTCCAAACCCTTGGACATACAATGACGTGACTCTGACAGGAATTTGACATATACGGTTCCTCAAAGTGACATACGTTTTGTCTCTCAGATTCCTACAGATCGGGAGATATTTGCCTTTTAAAAATTCACTTTCGAAAAATCTCTAAAAATTTAAATGTCTCTATCCTCCAAACCCCTCTACATACATTGACGTGACTATGACATGAAGTTGACATATACGTTCCCTCAAAGTGACATAAGTTTTGTCTCTCAGATTCCTACAGATCGGGAGATATTTGCCTTTTAATAATTGACTTTCGAATAATCTCGAAAAATTAAAACGTCTGTATCCTCCAAACCCTTGGACATACATTGACGTGACTCTGTCAGGAAGTTTACATATACTTTCCCTCAACGTGACATAAGTTTTGACTCTCAGATTCCTACAGATCGGGAGATATTTGCCTTTAAAAATTGACTTTCGAATAATCTCTAAAAATTTAAATGTCTCTATCCTCCAAACCCTTGGAAATACATTGACGTACCTCTGACAGGAAGTTGATATATATGTTCCCTCAAAGTGACATAAGTTTCGTCTCTCAGATTCCAACAGATCGGGAGATATTTGCCTTTTAAAAATTGACTTTCGAATAATCTCTAAAAATTTAAATGTCTCTATCCTCCAAACCCCTCGACATACATTGACGTGACTATTACATGAAGTTGACATATACGTTCCCTCAAAGTGACATAAGTTTTGTCTCTCAGATTCCTACAGATCGGGAGATATTTGAATTTTAAAAATTGACTTTCGAATAATCTCTAAAAATTGTAATGTCTCTATCCTCCAAACCCCTCGACATACATTGACGTGACTATGACATTAAGTTGACATATACGTTCCCTCAAAGTGACATAAGTTTTGTCTCTCAGATTCCTGCAGATCGGGAGATATTTGCCTTTTAAAAATTGACTTTCGAATAATCTCGAAAAATTAAAATGTCTGTATCCTCCAAACCCTTGGACATACATTGACGTGACTCTGACAGGAAGTTTACATCTACGTTCCCTCAAAGTGACATAAGTTTTGACTCTCAGATTCCTACAGATCGGGAGATATTTGCCTTTTAAAAATTGACTTTCGAATAATCTCTAAAAATTTAAATGTCTCTATCTTCCAAACCCTTGGACATACATTTACGTACCTCTGATAGGAAGTTGACATATACGTTCCCTCAAATTGACATAAGTTTTGTCTCTCAGATTCCTACAGATCGGGAGATATTTGCCTTTTAAAAATTGACTTTCGAATAATCTCTAAAAATTTAAATGTCTCTATCTTCCAAACCCTTGGATATACATTGACGTGACTCTGACATGAAGTTGACATATGCGTTCCCTCAAAGTGACATAAGCTTTGTTTCTCAGATTCCTACAGATCGGGAGATATTTGCCTTTTAAAAATTGACTTTCGAATAATCTCGAAAAATTAAAATGTCTCTATCCTCCAAACCCTTGTACATACATTGACGAGAATCTGACATTAAGTTGAGATATACGTTCCCTCAAAGTGACATAAGTTGTGTCTCTCAGATTCCTACAGATCGGGAGATATTTGCCTTTTAAAAATTGACTTTCGAATAATCTCTAAAAATTTAAATGTCTCTATCCTCCAAACCCTTTGACATACATTGACGTGACTCTGACATGAAGTTGACATATACGTTCCCCCAAAGTGACATAAGTTTTGTCTCTCAGATTCCTACAGATCGGGAGATATTTGCCTTTTAAAAATTGACTTTCGAATAATCTCTAAAAATTTAAATGTCTCTATCCTCCAAACCCTTCGACATACATTGACGTGACTATGACATGAAGTTGACACATACGTTCCCTCAAAGTGACATAAGTTTTGTCTCTCAGATTAATACAGATCGGGAGATATTTGCCCTTTCAAAAATTGACTTTCGAATAATCTCGAGAAATTAAAATGTCTCTATCCTCCAAACCCTTGGACATACATTGACGTGACTCTGACAGGAAGTTTACATATACTTTCCCTCAAAGTGACATAAGTTTTGTCACCCAGATTCCTACAGATCGGGAGATATTTGCCTTTTAAAAATTGGCTTTCGAATAATCTCTAAAAATTTAAATTTCTCTATCCTCCAAACTTTTTTACATACATTGACGTGACTCTGACAGGAAGTTTACATATACGTTCCCTCAAAGTGACATAAGTTTTGTCTCTCAGATGCCTACAGATCGGGAGATATTTGTCTTTTAAAAATTGACTTTCGAATAATCTCGAAAAATTAAAATGTCTCTATCGTCCAAACCCTTGGACATACATTGACGAGATTCTGACATGAAGTTGACATATACGTTCCCTCAAATTGACATAAGTTTTGTCTCTCAGATTCCTACAGATCGGGAGATATTTGCCTTTTCAAAAATTGACTTTCGAATAATCTCGAAAAATTTAAATGTCTCTATCCTCCAAACCCTTGGACATACATTGACGTGACTCTGACAGGAAGTTTACATATACTTTCCCTCAAAGTGACATAAGTTTTGTCTCTCAGATTCCTACAGATCGGGAGATATTTGCCTTTTAAAAATTGACTTTCGAATAATCTCTAAAAATTTAAATGTCTCTATCCTCCAAACCCCTCGACATACATTGACATGACTATGACATGAAGTTGACATATACGTTCCCTCAAAGTGACATAAGCTTTGTCTCTCAGATTCCTACAGATCGGGAGATATTTGCCTTTAAAAATTGACTTTCGAAAAATCTCGAAAAATTAAAATGTCTCTATCCTCCAAACCCTTGAACATACATTGACGAGACTCTGACATGAAGGTGACATATGCGTTCCCTCAAAGTGACATAAGGTTTGTCTGTCAGATGCCTACAGATCGGGAGATATTTGCCTTTTAAAAATTGACTTCCGAATATTCTCGAAAAATTCAAATGTCTCTATCCTCCAAACCCTTGGACATATATTGACGAGACTCTGACAGGAAGTTGACATATACGTTCCCTCAAAGTGACATAAGGTTTGTCTCACAGATTCCTACAGATCGGGAGATATTTGCCTTTTCATAAATTGACTTTCGAATAATCTCGAAAAATTAAATCGTCTTTATCCTCCAACCCCTTGGACATACATTGACGTGACTCTGACAGGAAGTTGACATATACGTTTCATCAAAGTGACATAAGTTTTGTCTCTCAGATTCCTACAGATCGGGAGATATTTGCATTTTAAAAATTGACTTTCGAATAATCTCGAAAAATTAAAATGTCTCTATCCTCCAAACCCTTGGACATACATTGACGTAACTCTGACAGGATGTTGACAAATACGTTCCCTCAAAGTGACATAAGTTTTGTCTCTCAGATTCCTACAGATCGGGAGATATTTGCCCTTTAAAAATTGACTTTCGAATAATCTCTAAAAATTTAAATGTCTCTATCCTCCAAACCCTTGGACATACATTGACGAGACTCTTATATGAAGTTGACATATGCGTTCCCTCAAAGTGACATAAGGTTTGTTTCTCAGATGCCTACAGATCGGGAGATATTTGCCTTTTAAAAATTGACTTTCGAATAATCTCGAAAAATTCAAATGTGTCTATCCTCCAAACCCTTGGACATACATTGACGTAACTCTGACATGTAGTTGACATATGCATTCCCTCAAAGTGACATAAGTTTTGTCTCTCAGATTCCTACAGATCGGGAAATATTTGCCTTTCACAAATTGACTTTCGAATAATCTCGAGAAATTAAAATGTCTCTATCCTCCAAACTCTTGGACATACATTGACGTGACTCTGACAGGACGTTGACACATACGTTCCCTCAAAGTGACATCAGTTTTGTCTCTCAGATTCCTTTCAGATCGGGAGATATTTGCCTTTTAAAAATTGACTTTCGAATAATATCTAAAATTTTAAATGTCTCTATCCTCCAAACCCTTGGACATACATTGACGTGACTCTGACAGGAAGTTGACATATATGTTCCCTCAATGTGACATAAGTTTTGTCTCTCAGATTCCTACAGATCGGGAGATATTTGCCTTTAAATAATTGACTTTCGAATAATCTCGAAAAATTAAAATGTCTCTATCCTCCAGACCCTTGAACATACATTGACGTGACTCTGACATGAAGTTGACATATGCGTTCCCTCAAAGTGACTTATGATTTGTCTCTCAGATTAATACAGATCGGGAGATATTTGCCTTTTAAAAACTGACTTTCGAATAATCTCTAAAAATTCAAATGTCTCTATCCTCCAAACCCTTGGACATACATTGACGTGACTCTGACAGGAAGTTGACATATACGTTCCCTCAAAGTGACATAAGTTTTGTCTCGCAGATTCCTACAGATCGGGAGATATTTGTTTTTTTTTAAAATTGACTTTCGAATAATCTCTAAAAATTTAAATGTCTCTATCCTCCAAACCCCTCGACATACATTGACATGACTATGACATGAAGTTGACATATACTTTCCCTCAAAGTGACATAAGCTTTGTCTCTCAGATTCCTACAGATCGGGAGATATTTGCCTTTAAAAATTGACTTTCGAATAATCTCGAAAAATTAAAATGTCTCTATCCTCCAAACCCCTCGACATACATTGACGTGACTATGACATGAAGTTGACATATACGTTCCCTCAAAGTGACATAAGTTTTGTCTCTCAGATTCCTACAGATCGGGAGATATTTGCCTATTAATAATTGACTTTCGAATAATCTCTAAAAATTTATATGTCTCTATCCTCCAAACCCTTGGACATACATTGACGTGACTATGACGTGAAGTTGACATATACGTTCCATCAATGTGACATAAGTTTTGTTTCTTAGATTCCTACTGATCGGGAGATATTTGCCTTTTAAGAATTGACTTTCGAATAATCTCGAAAAATTTAAATGTCTCTATCCTCCAAACCCTTGGACATACATTGACCTGACTATGACATGAAGTTCACAAATACGTTCCCTCAATGTGACATAAGTTTTGTCTCTCAGATTCCTACAGATCGGGAGATATTTGCCTTTTAAATATTGACTTTCGAATAATCTCGAAAAATTAAAATGTCTCTATCCTCCAAACCCTTGGACATACATTGACGAAACTCTGACATGACGTTGATATATGCGTTCCCTCAAAGTGACATAAGGTTTGTCTCTCAGACGCCTACAGATCGGGAGATATTTGCCTTTTAAAATTGACTTGCGAATAATCTCGAAAAATTAATATGTCTCTATCGTCCAAACCCTTGGACATACATTGACGAGATTCTGACATGAAGTTGACATATACGTTCCCTCAAAGTGACATAAGTTTTGTCTCTCAGATTCCTACAGATCGGGAGATATTTGCCTTTTAAAAATTGACATTCGAATAATTTCGAAAAATTAAAATGTCTCTATCCT
This sequence comes from Zootermopsis nevadensis, assembly GCF_977971745.1. Lineage (NCBI taxonomy): Eukaryota > Metazoa > Arthropoda > Insecta > Blattodea > Termopsidae > Zootermopsis > Zootermopsis nevadensis. The sequence goes on along the minus strand of NW_028259153.1, from coordinate 2,060,014 downwards.
CCAAACCCGTGGACATACATTGACGTAACTCTGACATGTAGTTGACATATGCGTTCCCTCAAAGTGACTTAAGATTTGTCTCTCAGATTAATACAGATCGGGAGATATTTGCCTTTTAAAAACTGACTTTCGAATAATCTCTAAAAATTCAAATGTCTCTATCCTCCAAACCCTTGGACATACATTGACGTGACTCTGACAGGAAGTTGACATATACCTTCCCTCAAAGTGACATAAGTTTTGTCTCTCAGATTAATACAGATCGGGAGATATTTGCCTTTACAAAAATTGAATTTCGAATAATCTCGAAAAATTAAAATGTCTCTATCCTCCAAATCCTTGGACATACATAAACGAGACTCTGACATGAAGTTGACATATGCGTTCCCTCAAAGTGACATAAGGTTTGTCTCTCAGATGCCTACAGATCGGGAGAAATTTGCCTTTTAAAAATTGACTTTCGAATAATCTCGAAAAATTCAAATGTGTCTATCCTCCAAACCCTTGTACATACATTAACGAGACTCTGACATGAAGTTGACATACACGTTCCCTCAAAGTGGCATACGTTTTGTCTCTCAGATTCCTACAGATCGGGAGATATTTGCCTTTTAAAAATTGACTTTCGTATAATCTCGAAAAATTAAAATATCTCTATCCTCCAAACCCTTGGACATACATTGACAAGACTCTTACAGGAAGCTGACATATACGTTCCCTCAAAGTGACATAAGTTTTGTCTCTCAGATTCCTACAGATCGGGAGATATTTGCCTATTAATAATTGACTTTCGAATAATCTCTAAAAATTTAAATGTCTCTATCCTCCAAACCCTTGGACATACATTGACGTGACTATGACATGAAGTTGACATATACGTTCCATCAAAGTGACATAAGTTTTGTTTCTTAGATTCCTACAGATCGGGAGATATTTGCCTTTTAAAAATTGACTTTCGAATAATCTCGAAAAATTAAAATGTCTCTATCCTCCAAACCCTAGGACATACATTGACGTGACTCTGACAGGAAGTTTACATATACATTCCCTCAAAGTGACATAAGTTTTGTCTCTCAGATTCCTACAGATCGGGTGATATTTGCCTTTTAAAAATTGACTTTCGAATAATCTCGAAGAATTAAAATGTCTCTATCCTCCATACCCTTGGACATACATTGACGAAACTCTGACATGAAGTTGATATATGCGTTCCCTCAAAGTGACATAAGGTTTGTCTCTCAGACGCCTACAGATCGGGAGATATTTGCCTTTTAAAATTGACTTGCGAATAATCTCGAAAAATTAAAATGTCTCTATCGTCCAAACCCTTGGACATACATCGACGAGATTCTGACATGAAGTTGACATATACGTTCCCTCAAAGTGACATAAGTTTTGTCTCTCAGATTCCTACAGATCGGGAGATATTTGCCTTTTAAAAATTGACTTACGAATAATTTCGAAAAATTAAAATGTCTCTATCCCCCAAACCCTTGGACATACATTGACGTAACTCTGACATGTAGTTGACATATGCGTTCCCTCAAAGTGACATAAGTTTTGTCTCTCAGATTCCTACAGATCGGGAGATATTTGCCTATTAATAATTGACTTTCGAATAATCTCTAAAAATATAAATGTCTCTATCCTCCAAACCCTTGGACATACATTGACGTGACTATGACATGAAGTTGACATATACGTTCCATAAAAGTGACATAAGTTTTGTTTCTTAGATTCCTACAGATCGGGAGATATTTGCCTTTTAAAAGTTGACTTTCGAATAATCTCGAAAAATTGATATGTCTCTATCCTCCAAACCCTAGGACATACATTGACGTGACTCTGACAGGAAGTTTACATATACGTTCCCTCAAAGTGACATAAGTTTTGTCTCTCAGATTCCTACAGATCGGGAGATATTTGCCTTTTAAAAATTGACTTACGAATAATTTCGAAAAATTAAAATGTCTCTATCCTCCAAACCCTTGGACATACATTGACGTAACTCTGACATGGAGTTGACATATGCGTTCCCTCAAAGTGACATACGTTTTGTCTCTCAGATTCCTACAGATCGGGAGATATTAGCCTTTTAAAAATTGACTTACGAAAAATCTCGAAAAATTAAAATGTCTCTATCCTCCAAACCCTTGATCATACATTGACGTGACTCTGACAGGAAGTTGACATATACGTTCCCTCAAAGTGACATAAGTTTTGTCTCTCAGATTAATACAGATCGGAAGATATTTGCCTTTACAAAAATTGAATTTCGAATAATCTCGAGAAATTAAAATGTCTCTATCCTCCAAATCCTTGGACATACATAAACGAGACTTTGACATGAAGTTGACATATGCGTTCCCTCAAAGTGACATAAGGTTTGTCTCTCAGATGCCTACAGATCGGGAGAAATTTGCCTTTTAAAAATTGACTTTCGAATAATCACGAAAAATTTAAATGTCTCTATCCTCCTAACCCTTGGACATACATTGACGAGACTCTGACATGAAGTTGACATATGCGTTCCCTCAAAGTGACATAAAGTTTGTCTCTCAGATGCCTACAGATCGGGAAATATTTGCCTTTTAAAAATTGACTTTCGAATAATCTCGAAAAATTGAAATGTCTCTATCCTCCAAACCCTTGAACATACATTGACGTGACTCTGACATGAAGTTGGCACATGCGTTCCCTCAAAGTGACATAAGTTTTGTCTCTCAGATTCCTACAGATCGGGATATATTTGCTTTTTAAAAATTGACTTTCGAATAATCTCGAAAAATTTAGATATCTCTATCCTCCAAACCCTTGGACATACATTGACGAGATTCTGACATGAAGTTGAGATATACGTTCCCTCAAAGTGACATAAGGTTTGTCTCTCAGATTCCTACAGATCGGTAGATATTTGCCTTTTAAAATTGACTTTCGAATAATCTCGAAAAATTTAAATGTCTCTATCCTCCAAACCCCTCGACATACATTGACATGACTATGACATGAAGTTGACATATACGTTATCTAAAAGTGACATAAGTTTTGTCTCTCAGATTCTTACAGATCGGGAAATCTTTGTTTTTTAATAATTGACTTTGAATAATCTCGAAAAATTAAAATGTCTGTATCCTCCAAACCCTTGGACATACATTGACGTGACTCTGACAGGAAGTTTACATATACGTTCCCTCAAAGTGACATAAGTTTTGACTCTCAGATTCCTACAGATCGGGAGATATTTGCCTTTTAAAAATTGACTTTCGAATAATCTCTAAAAATTTAAATGTCTCTATCCTCCAAACCCTTGGACATACATTGACGTGACTCTGACATGAAGTTGACATATGCGTTCCCTCAAAGTGACAAAAGTTTTGTCTCTCAGATTAATACAGATCGGGAGATATTTGCCTTTCACAAATTGACTTTCGAATAATCTCGAAGAATTAAAATGTCTCTATCCTCCAAACCCTTGGACATACAATGACGTGACTCTGACAGGAATTTGACATATACGGTTCCTCAAAGTGACATACGTTTTGTCTCTCAGATTCCTACAGATCGGGAGATATTTGCCTTTTAAAAATTCACTTTCGAAAAATCTCTAAAAATTTAAATGTCTCTATCCTCCAAACCCCTCTACATACATTGACGTGACTATGACATGAAGTTGACATATACGTTCCCTCAAAGTGACATAAGTTTTGTCTCTCAGATTCCTACAGATCGGGAGATATTTGCCTTTTAATAATTGACTTTCGAATAATCTCGAAAAATTAAAACGTCTGTATCCTCCAAACCCTTGGACATACATTGACGTGACTCTGTCAGGAAGTTTACATATACTTTCCCTCAACGTGACATAAGTTTTGACTCTCAGATTCCTACAGATCGGGAGATATTTGCCTTTAAAAATTGACTTTCGAATAATCTCTATAAATTTAAATGCCTCTATCCTCCAAACCCTTGGAAATACATTGACGTACCTCTGACAGGAAGTTGACATATATGTTCCCTCAAAGTGACATAAGTTTCGTCTCTCAGATTCCAACAGATCGGGAGATATTTGCCTTTTAAAAATTGACTTTCGAATAATCTCTAAAAATTTAAATGTCTCTATCCTCCAAACCCTAGGACATACATTGACGTGACTCTGACAGGAAGTTTACATATACATTCCCTCAAAGTGACATAAGTTTTGTCTCTCAGATTCCTACAGATCGGGTGATATTTGCCTTTTAAAAATTGACTTTCGAATAATCTCGAAAGATTTAAATGTCTCTATCCTCCAAACCCTTGGACATACATTGACCTGACTTTGACATGAAGTTCACAAATACGTTCCCTCAATGTGACATAAGTTTTGTCTCTCAGATTCCTACAGATCGGGAGATATTTGCCTTTTAAAAATTGACTTTCGAATAATCTCGAAGAATTAAAATGTCTCTATCCTCCATACCCTTGGACATACATTGACGAAACTCTGACATGAAGTTGATATATGCGTTCCCTCAAAGTGACATAAGGTTTGTCTCTCAGACGCCTACAGATCGGGAGATATTTGCCTTTTAAAATTGACTTGCGAATAATCTCGAAAAATTAAAATGTCTCTATCGTCCAAACCCTTGGACATACATCGACGAGATTCTGACATGAAGTTGACATATACGTTCCCTCAAAGTGACATAAGTTTTGTCTCTCAGATTCCTACAGATCGGGAGATATTTGCCTTTTAAAAATTGACTTACGAATAATTTCGAAAAATTAAAATGTCTCTATCCCCCAACCCCTTGGACATACATTGACGTAACTCTGACATGTAGTTGACATATGCGTTCCCTCAAAGTGACATAAGTTTTGTCTCTCAGATTCCTACAGATCGGGAGATATTTGCCTATTAATAATTGACTTTCGAATAATCTCTAAAAATATAAATGTCTCTATCCTCCAAACCCTTGGACATACATTGACGTGACTATGACATGAAGTTGACATATACGTTCCATAAAAGTGACATAAGTTTTGTTTCTTAGATTCCTACAGATCGGGAGATATTTGCCTTTTAAAAATTGACTTTCGAATAATCTCGAAAAATTGAAATGTCTCTATCCTCCAAACCCTAGGACATACATTGACGTGACTCTGACAGGAAGTTTACATATACGTTCCCTCAAAGTGACATAAGTTTTGTCTCTCAGATTCCTACAGATCGGGAGATATTTGCCTTTTAAAAATTGACTTACGAATAATTTCGAAAAATTAAAATGTCTCTATCCTCCAAACCCTTGGACATACATTGACGTAACTCTGACATGGAGTTGACATATGCGTTCCCTCAAAGTGACATACGTTTTGTCTCTCAGATTCCTACAGATCGGGAGATATTTGCCTTTTAAAAATTGACTTTCGAATAATCTCTAAAAATTTAAATGTCTCTATCTTCCAAACCCTTGGACATACATTTACGTACCTCTGACAGGAAGTTGACATATACGTTCCCTCAAAGTGACATAAGCTTTGTTTCTCAGATTCCTACAGATCGAGAGATATTTGCCTTTAACAAATTGACTTTCGAATAATCTCGAAAAATTAAAATGTCTCTATCCTCCAAACCCTTGGACATACATTGACGAGAATCTGACATTAAGTTGAGATATACGTTCCCTCAAAGTGACATAAGTTGTGTCTCTCAGATTCCTACAGATCGGGAGATATTTGCCTTTTAAAAATTGACTTTCGAATAATCTCTAAAAATTTAAATGTCTCTATCCTCCAAACCCTTGGACATACATTGACGTGACTCTGACATGAAGTTGACATATACGTTCCCCCAAAGTGACATAAGTTTTGTCTCTCAGATTCCTACAGATCGAGAGATATTTGCCTTTTAAAAATTGACTTTCGAATAATCTCTAAAAATTTAAATGTCTCTATCCTCCAAACCCTTCGACATACATTGACGTGACTATGACATGAAGTTGACACATACGTTCCCTCAAAGTGACATAAGTTTTGTCTCTCAGATTAATACAGATCGGGAGATATTTGCCTTTTCAAAAATTGACTTTCGAATAATCTCGAGAAATTAAAATGTCTCTATCCTCCAAACCCTTGGACATACATTGACGTGACTCTGACAGGAAGTTTACATATACTTTCCCTCAAAGTGACATAAGTTTTGTCTCTCAGATTCCTACAGATCGGGTGATATTTGCCTTTTAAAAATTGACTTTCGAATAATCTCGAAAGATTTAAATGTCTCTATCCTCCAAACCCTTGGACATACATTGACCTAACTATGACATGAAGTTCACAAATACGTTCCCTCAATGTGACATAAGTTTTGTCTCTCAGATTCCTACAGATCGGGAGATATTTGCCTTTTAAAAATTGACTTTCGAATAATCTCGAAGAATTAAAATGTCTCTATCCTCCATACCCTTGGACATACATTGACGAAACTCTGACATGAAGTTGATATATGCGTTCCCTCAAAGTGACATAAGGTTTGTCTCTCAGACGCCTACAGATCGGGAGATATTTGCCTTTTAAAATTGACTTGCGAATAATCTCGAAAAATTAAAATGTCTCTATCGTCCAAACCCTTGGACATACATCGACGAGATTCTGACATGAAGTTGACATATACGTTCCCTCAAAGTGACATAAGTTTTGTCTCTCAGGTTCCTACAGATCGGGAGATGTTTGCCTTTTAAAAATTGACTTACGAATAATTTCGAAAAATTAAAATGTCTCTATCCCCCAAACCCTTGGACATACATTGACGTAACTCTGACATGTAGTTGACATATGCGTTCCCTCAAAGTGACATAAGTTTTGTCTCTCAGATTCCTACAGATCGGGAGATATTTGCCTATTAATAATTGACTTTCGAATAATCTCTAAGAATATAAATGTCTCTATCCTCCAAACCCTTGGACATACATTGACGTGACTATGACATGAAGTTGACATATACGTTCCATAAAAGTGACATAAGTTTTGTTTCTTAGATTCCTACAGATCGGGAGATATTAGCCTTTTAAAAATTGACTTTCGAATAATCTCGAAAAATTGAAATGTCTCTATCCTCCAAACCCTAGGACATACATTGACGTGACTCTGACAGGAAGTTTACATATACGTTCCCTCAAAGTGACATAAGTTTTGTCTCTCAGATTCCTACAGATCGGGAGATATTTGCCTTTTAAAAATTGACTTACGAATAATTTCGAAAAATTAAAATGTCTCTATCCTCCAAACCCTTGGACATACATTGACGTAACTCTGACATGGAGTTGACATATGCGTTCCCTCAAAGTGACATACGTTTTGTCTCTCAGATTCCTACAGATCGGGAGATATTAGCCTTTTAAAAATTGACTTACGAATAATCTCGAAAAATTAAAATGTCTCTATCCTCCAAACCCTTGGTCATACATTGACGTGACTCTGACAGGAAGTTGACATATATGTTCCCTCAAAGTGACATAAGTTTTGTCTCTCAGATTAATACAGATCGGGAGATATTTGCCTTTACAAAAATTGAATTTCGAATAATCTCGAGAAATTAAAATGTCTCTATCCTCCAAATCCTTGGACATACATAAACGAGACTCTGACATGAAGTTGACATATGCGTTCCCTCAAAGTGACATAAGGTTTGTCTCCCAGATGCCTACAGATCGGGAGAAATTTGCCTTTTAAAAATTGACTTTCGAATAATCTCGAAAAATTTAAATGTCTCTATCCTCCTAACCCTTGGACATACATTGACGAGACTCTGACATGAAGTTGACATATGCGATCCCTCAAAGTGACATAAAGTTTGTCTCTCAGATGCCTACAGATCGGGAAATATTTGCCTTTTAAAAATTGACTTTCGAATAATCTCGAAAAATTGAAATGTCTCTATCCTCCAAACCCTTGAACATACATTGACGTGACTCTGACATGAAGTTGGCACATGCGTTCCCTCAAAGTGACATAAGTTTTGTCTCTCAGATTCCTACAGATCGGGATATATTTGCTTTTTAAAAATTGACTTTCGAATAATCTCGAAAAATTTAGATATCTCTATCCTCCAAACCCTTGGACATACATTGACGAGATTCTGACATGAAGTTGAGATATACGTTCCCTCAAAGTGACATAAGGTTTGTCTCTCAGATTCCTACAGATCGGTAGATATTTGCCTTTTAAAATTGACTTTCGAATAATCTCGAAAAATTTAAATGTCTCTATCCTCCAAACCCCTCGACATACATTGACATGACTATGACATGAAGTTGACATATACGTTATCTAAAAGTGACATAAGTTTTGTCTCTCAGATTCTTACAGATCGGGAAATCTTTGTTTTTTAATAATTGACTTTCGAATAATCTCGAAAAATTAAAATGTCTGTATCCTCCAAACCCTTGGACATACATTGACGTGACTCTGACAGGAAGTTTACATATACGTTCCCTCAAAGTGACATAAGTTTTGACTCTCAGATTCCTACAGATCGGGAGATATTTGCCTTTTAAAAATTGACTTTCGAATAATCTCTAAAAATTTAAATGTCTCTATCCTCCAAACCCTTGGACATACATTGACGTGACTCTGACATGAAGTTGACATATGCGTTCCCTCAAAGTGACAAAAGTTTTGTCTCTCAGATTAATACAGATCGGGAGATATTTGCCTTTCACAAATTGACTTTCGAATAATCTCGAAGAATTAAAATGTCTCTATCCTCCAAACCCTTGGACATACAATGACGTGACTCTGACAGGAATTTGACATATACGGTTCCTCAAAGTGACATACGTTTTGTCTCTCAGATTCCTACAGATCGGGAGATATTTGCCTTTTAAAAATTCACTTTCGAAAAATCTCTAAAAATTTAAATGTCTCTATCCTCCAAACCCCTCTACATACATTGACGTGACTATGACATGAAGTTGACATATACGTTCCCTCAAAGTGACATAAGTTTTGTCTCTCAGATTCCTACAGATCGGGAGATATTTGCCTTTTAATAATTGACTTTCGAATAATCTCGAAAAATTAAAACGTCTGTATCCTCCAAACCCTTGGACATACATTGACGTGACTCTGTCAGGAAGTTTACATATACTTTCCCTCAACGTGACATAAGTTTTGACTCTCAGATTCCTACAGATCGGGAGATATTTGCCTTTAAAAATTGACTTTCGAATAATCTCTATAAATTTAAATGCCTCTATCCTCCAAACCCTTGGAAATACATTGACGTACCTCTGACAGGAAGTTGACATATATGTTCCCTCAAAGTGACATAAGTTTCGTCTCTCAGATTCCAACAGATCGGGAGATATTTGCCTTTTAAAAATTGACTTTCGAATAATCTCTAAAAATTTAAATGTCTCTATCCTCCAAACCCTAGGACATACATTGACGTGACTCTGACAGGAAGTTTACATATACATTCCCTCAAAGTGACATAAGTTTTGTCTCTCAGATTCCTACAGATCGGGTGATATTTGCCTTTTAAAAATTGACTTTCGAATAATCTCGAAAGATTTAAATGTCTCTATCCTCCAAACCCTTGGACATACATTGACCTGACTATGACATGAAGTTCACAAATACGTTCCCTCAATGTGACATAAGTTTTGTCTCTCAGATTCCTACAGATCGGGAGATATTTGCCTTTTAAAAATTGACTTTCGAATAATCTCGAAGAATTAAAATGTCTCTATCCTCCATACCCTTGGACATACATTGACGAAACTCTGACATGAAGTTGATATATGCGTTCCCTCAAAGTGACATAAGGTTTGTCTCTCAGACGCCTACAGATCGGGAGATATTTGCCTTTTAAAATTGACTTGCGAATAATCTCGAAAAATTAAAATGTCTCTATCGTCCAAACCCTTGGACATACATCGACGAGATTCTGACATGAAGTTGACATATACGTTCCCTCAAAGTGACATAAGTTTTGTCTCTCAGATTCCTACAGATCGGGAGATATTTGCCTTTTAAAAATTGACTTACGAATAATTTCGAAAAATTAAAATGTCTCTATCCCCCAACCCCTTGGACATACATTGACGTAACTCTGACATGTAGTTGACATATGCGTTCCCTCAAAGTGACATAAGTTTTGTCTCTCAGATTCCTACAGATCGGGAGATATTTGCCTATTAATAATTGACTTTCGAATAATCTCTAAAAATATAAATGTCTCTATCCTCCAAACCCTTGGACATACATTGACGTGACTATGACATGAAGTTGACATATACGTTCCATAAAAGTGACATAAGTTTTGTTTCTTAGATTCCTACAGATCGGGAGATATTTGCCTTTTAAAAATTGACTTTCGAATAATCTCGAAAAATTGAAATGTCTCTATCCTCCAAACCCTAGGACATACATTGACGTGACTCTGACAGGAAGTTTACATATACGTTCCCTCAAAGTGACATAAGTTTTGTCTCTCAGATTCCTACAGATCGGGAGATATTTGCCTTTTAAAAATTGACTTACGAATAATTTCGAAAAATTAAAATGTCTCTATCCTCCAAACCCTTGGACATACATTGACGTAACTCTGACATGGAGTTGACATATGCGTTCCCTCAAAGTGACATACGTTTTGTCTCTCAGATTCCTACAGATCGGGAGATATTTGCCTTTTAAAAATTGACTTTCGAATAATCTCTAAAAATTTAAATGTCTCTATCTTCCAAACCCTTGGACATACATTTACGTACCTCTGACAGGAAGTTGACATATACGTTCCCTCAAAGTGACATAAGCTTTGTTTCTCAGATTCCTACAGATCGAGAGATATTTGCCTTTAACAAATTGACTTTCGAATAATCTCGAAAAATTAAAATGTCTCTATCCTCCAAACCCTTGGACATACATTGACGAGAATCTGACATTAAGTTGAGATATACGTTCCCTCAAAGTGACATAAGTTGTGTCTCTCAGATTCCTACAGATCGGGAGATATTTGCCTTTTAAAAATTGACTTTCGAATAATCTCTAAAAATTTAAATGTCTCTATCCTCCAAACCCTTGGACATACATTGACGTGACTCTGACATGAAGTTGACATATACGTTCCCCCAAAGTGACATAAGTTTTGTCTCTCAGATTCCTACAGATCGAGAGATATTTGCCTTTTAAAAATTGACTTTCGAATAATCTCTAAAAATTTAAATGTCTCTATCCTCCAAACCCTTCGACATACATTGACGTGACTATGACATGAAGTTGACACATACGTTCCCTCAAAGTGACATAAGTTTTGTCTCTCAGATTAATACAGATCGGGAGATATTTGCCTTTTCAAAAATTGACTTTCGAATAATCTCGAGAAATTAAAATGTCTCTATCCTCCAAACCCTTGGACATACATTGACGTGACTCTGACAGGAAGTTTACATATACTTTCCCTCAAAGTGACATAAGTTTTGTCTCTCAGATTCCTACAGATCGGGTGATATTTGCCTTTTAAAAATTGACTTTCGAATAATCTCGAAAGATTTAAATGTCTCTATCCTCCAAACCCTTGGACATACATTGACCTAACTATGACATGAAGTTCACAAATACGTTCCCTCAATGTGACATAAGTTTTGTCTCTCAGATTCCTACAGATCGGGAGATATTTGCCTTTTAAAAATTGACTTTCGAATAATCTCGAAGAATTAAAATGTCTCTATCCTCCATACCCTTGGACATACATTGACGAAACTCTGACATGAAGTTGATATATGCGTTCCCTCAAAGTGACATAAGGTTTGTCTCTCAGACGCCTACAGATCGGGAGATATTTGCCTTTTAAAATTGACTTGCGAATAATCTCGAAAAATTAAAATGTCTCTATCGTCCAAACCCTTGGACATACATCGACGAGATTCTGACATGAAGTTGACATATACGTTCCCTCAAAGTGACATAAGTTTTGTCTCTCAGGTTCCTACAGATCGGGAGATGTTTGCCTTTTAAAAATTGACTTACGAATAATTTCGAAAAATTAAAATGTCTCTATCCCCCAAACCCTTGGACATACATTGACGTAACTCTGACATGTAGTTGACATATGCGTTCCCTCAAAGTGACATAAGTTTTGTCTCTCAGATTCCTACAGATCGGGAGATATTTGCCTATTAATAATTGACTTTCGAATAATCTCTAAGAATATAAATGTCTCTATCCTCCAAACCCTTGGACATACATTGACGTGACTATGACATGAAGTTGACATATACGTTCCATAAAAGTGACATAAGTTTTGTTTCTTAGATTCCTACAGATCGGGAGATATTAGCCTTTTAAAAATTGACTTTCGAATAATCTCGAAAAATTGAAATGTCTCTATCCTCCAAACCCTAGGACATACATTGACGTGACTCTGACAGGAAGTTTACATATACGTTCCCTCAAAGTGACATAAGTTTTGTCTCTCAGATTCCTACAGATCGGGAGATATTTGCCTTTTAAAAATTGACTTACGAATAATCTCGAAAAATTAAAATGTCTCTATCCTCCAAACCCTTGGTCATACATTGACGTGACTCTGACAGGAAGTTGACATATATGTTCCCTCAAAGTGACATAAGTTTTGTCTCTCAGATTAATACAGATCGGGAGATATTTGCCTTTACAAAAATTGAATTTCGAATAATCTCGAGAAATTAAAATGTCTCTATCCTCCAAATCCTTGGACATACATAAACGAGACTCTGACATGAAGTTGACATATGCGTTCCCTCAAAGTGACATAAGGTTTGTCTCCCAGATGCCTACAGATCGGGAGAAATTTGCCTTTTAAAAATTGACTTTCGAATAATCTCGAAAAATTTAAATGTCTCTATCCTCCTAACCCTTGGACATACATTGACGAGACTCTGACATGAAGTTGACATATGCGATCCCTCAAAGTGACATAAAGTTTGTCTCTCAGATGCCTACAGATCGGGAAATATTTGCCTTTTAAAAATTGACTTTCGAATAATCTCGAAAAATTGAAATGTCTCTATCCTCCAAACCCTTGAACATACATTGACGTGACTCTGACATGAAGTTGGCACATGCGTTCCCTCAAAGTGACATAAGTTTTGTCTCTCAGATTCCTACAGATCGGGATATATTTGCTTTTTAAAAATTGACTTTCGAATAATCTCGAAAAATTTAGATATCTCTATCCTCCAAACCCTTGGACATACATTGACGAGATTCTGACATGAAGTTGAGATATACGTTCCCTCAAAGTGACATAAGGTTTGTCTCTCAGATTCCTACAGATCGGTAGATATTTGCCTTTTAAAATTGACTTTCGAATAATCTCGAAAAATTTAAATGTCTCTATCCTCCAAACAACTCGACATACATTGACATGACTATGACATGAAGTTGACATATACGTTATCTAAAAGTGACATAAGTTTTGTCTCTCAGATTCTTACAGATCGGGAAATCTTTGTTTTTTAATAATTGACTTTCGAATAATCTCGAAAAATTAAAATGTCTGTATCCTCCAAACCCTTGGACATACATTGACGTGACTCTGACAGGAAGTTTACATATACGTTCCCTCAAAGTGACATAAGTTTTGACTCTCAGATTCCTACAGATCGGGAGATATTTGCCTTTTAAAAATTGACTTTCGAATAATCTCTAAAAATTTAAATGTCTCTATCCTCCAAACCCTTGGACATACATTGACGTGACTCTGACATGAAGTTGACATATGCGTTCCCTCAAAGTGACAAAAGTTTTGTCTCAGATTAATACAGATCGGGAGATATTTGCCTTTCACAAATTGACTTTCGAATAATCTCGAAGAATTAAAATGTCTCTATCCTCCAAACCCTTGGACATACAATGACGTGACTCTGACAGGAATTTGACATATACGGTTCCTCAAAGTGACATACGTTTTGTCTCTCAGATTCCTACAGATCGGGAGATATTTGCCTTTTAAAAATTCACTTTCGAAAAATCTCTAAAAATTTAAATGTCTCTATCCTCCAAACCCCTCTACATACATTGACGTGACTATGACATGAAGTTGACATATACGTTCCCTCAAAGTGACATAAGTTTTGTCTCTCAGATTCCTACAGATCGGGAGATATTTGCCTTTTAATAATTGACTTTCGAATAATCTCGAAAAATTAAAACGTCTGTATCCTCCAAACCCTTGGACATACATTGACGTGACTCTGTCAGGAAGTTTACATATACTTTCCCTCAACGTGACATAAGTTTTGACTCTCAGATTCCTACAGATCGGGAGATATTTGCCTTTAAAAATTGACTTTCGAATAATCTCTATAAATTTAAATGCCTCTATCCTCCAAACCCTTGGAAATACATTGACGTACCTCTGACAGGAAGTTGACATATATGTTCCCTCAAAGTGACATAAGTTTCGTCTCTCAGATTCCAACAGATCGGGAGATATTTGCCTTTTAAAAATTGACTTTCGAATAATCTCTAAAAATTTAAATGTCTCTATCCTCCAAACCCTAGGACATACATTGACGTGACTCTGACAGGAAGTTTACATATACATTCCCTCAAAGTGACATAAGTTTTGTCTCTCAGATTCCTACAGATCGGGTGATATTTGCCTTTTAAAAATTGACTTTCGAATAATCTCGAAAGATTTAAATGTCTCTATCCTCCAAACCCTTGGACATACATTGACCTGACTATGACATGAAGTTCACAAATACGTTCCCTCAATGTGACATAAGTTTTGTCTCTCAGATTCCTACAGATCGGGAGATATTTGCCTTTTAAAAATTGACTTTCGAATAATCTCGAAGAATTAAAATGTCTCTATCCTCCATACCCTTGGACATACATTGACGAAACTCTGACATGAAGTTGATATATGCGTTCCCTCAAAGTGACATAAGGTTTGTCTCTCAGACGCCTACAGATCGGGAGATATTTGCCTTTTAAAATTGACTTGCGAATAATCTCGAAAAATTAAAATGTCTCTATCGTCCAAACCCTTGGACATACATCGACGAGATTCTGACATGAAGTTGACATATACGTTCCCTCAAAGTGACATAAGTTTTGTCTCTCAGATTCCTACAGATCGGGAGATATTTGCCTTTTAAAAATTGACTTACGAATAATTTCGAAAAATTAAAATGTCTCTACCCCCAACCCCTTGGACATACATTGACGTAACTCTGACATGTAGTTGACATATGCGTTCCCTCAAAGTGACATAAGTTTTGTCTCTCAGATTCCTACAGATCGGGAGATATTTGCCTATTAATAATTGACTTTCGAATAATCTCTAAAAATATAAATGTCTCTATCCTCCAAACCCTTGGACATACATTGACGTGACTATGACATGAAGTTGACATATACGTTCCATAAAAGTGACATAAGTTTTGTTTCTTAGATTCCTACAGATCGGGAGATATTTGCCTTTTAAAAATTGACTTTCGAATAATCTCGAAAAATTGAAATGTCTCTATCCTCCAAACCCTAGGACATACATTGACGTGACTCTGACAGGAAGTTTACATATACGTTCCCTCAAAGTGACATAAGTTTTGTCTCTCAGATTCCTACAGATCGGGAGATATTTGCCTTTTAAAAATTGACTTACGAATAATTTCGAAAAATTAAAATGTCTCTATCCTCCAAACCCTTGGACATACATTGACGTAACTCTGACATGGAGTTGACATATGCGTTCCCTCAAAGTGACATACGTTTTGTCTCTCAGATTCCTACAGATCGGGAGATATTTGCCTTTTAAAAATTGACTTTCGAATAATCTCTAAAAATTTAAATGTCTCTATCTTCCAAACCCTTGGACATACATTTACGTACCTCTGACAGGAAGTTGACATATACGTTCCCTCAAAGTGACATAAGCTTTGTTTCTCAGATTCCTACAGATCGAGAGATATTTGCCTTTAACAAATTGACTTTCGAATAATCTCGAAAAATTAAAATGTCTCTATCCTCCAAACCCTTGGACATACATTGACGAGAATCTGACATTAAGTTGAGATATACGTTCCCTCAAAGAGACATAAGTTGTGTCTCTCAGATTCCTACAGATCGGGAGATATTTGCCTTTTAAAAATTGACTTTCGAATAATCTCTAAAAATTTAAATGTCTCTATCCTCCAAACCCTTGGACATACATTGACGTGACTCTGACATGAAGTTGACATATACGTTCCCCCAAAGTGACATAAGTTTTGTCTCTCAGATTCCTACAGATCGAGAGATATTTGCCTTTTAAAAATTGACTTTCGAATAATCTCTAAAAATTTAAATGTCTCTATCCTCCAAACCCTTCGACATACATTGACGTGACTATGACATGAAGTTGACACATACGTTCCCTCAAAGTGACATAAGTTTTGTCTCTCAGATTAATACAGATCGGGAGATATTTGCCTTTTCAAAAATTGACTTTCGAATAATCTCGAGAAATTAAAATGTCTCTATCCTCCAAACCCTTGGACATACATTGACGTGACTCTGACAGGAAGTTTACATATACTTTCCCTCAAAGTGACATAAGTTTTGTCTCTCAGATTCCTACAGATCGGGTGATATTTGCCTTTTAAAAATTGACTTTCGAATAATCTCGAAAGATTTAAATGTCTCTATCCTCCAAACCCTTGGACATACATTGACCTAACTATGACATGAAGTTCACAAATACGTTCCCTCAATGTGACATAAGTTTTGTCTCTCAGATTCCTACAGATCGGGAGATATTTGCCTTTTAAAAATTGACTTTCGAATAATCTCGAAGAATTAAAATGTCTCTATCCTCCATACCCTTGGACATACATTGACGAAACTCTGACATGAAGTTGATATATGCGTTCCCTCAAAGTGACATAAGGTTTGTCTCTCAGACGCCTACAGATCGGGAGATATTTGCCTTTTAAAATTGACTTGCGAATAATCTCGAAAAATTAAAATGTCTCTATCGTCCAAACCCTTGGACATACATCGACGAGATTCTGACATGAAGTTGACATATACGTTCCCTCAAAGTGACATAAGTTTTGTCTCTCAGGTTCCTACAGATCGGGAGATGTTTGCCTTTTAAAAATTGACTTACGAATAATTTCGAAAAATTAAAATGTCTCTATCCCCCAAACCCTTGGACATACATTGACGTAACTCTGACATGTAGTTGACATATGCGTTCCCTCAAAGTGACATAAGTTTTGTCTCTCAGATTCCTACAGATCGGGAGATATTTGCCTATTAATAATTGACTTTCGAATAATCTCTAAGAATATAAATGTCTCTATCCTCCAAACCCTTGGACATACATTGACGTGACTATGACATGAAGTTGACATATACGTTCCATAAAAGTGACATAAGTTTTGTTTCTTAGATTCCTACAGATCGGGAGATATTAGCCTTTTAAAAATTGACTTTCGAATAATCTCGAAAAATTGAAATGTCTCTATCCTCCAAACCCTAGGACATACATTGACGTGACTCTGACAGGAAGTTTACAT
Organism: Zootermopsis nevadensis; assembly: GCF_977971745.1. Classification (NCBI taxonomy): domain Eukaryota; kingdom Metazoa; phylum Arthropoda; class Insecta; order Blattodea; family Termopsidae; genus Zootermopsis; species Zootermopsis nevadensis. The sequence continues at coordinate 2,042,486 of NW_028259153.1, read as the reverse complement.
ATACGTTCCCTCAAAGTGACATAAGTTTTGTCTCTCAGATTCCTACAGATCGGGAGATATTTGCCTTTTAAAAATTGACTTACGAATAATTTCGAAAAATTAAAATGTCTCTATCCTCCAAACCCTTGGACATACATTGACGTAACTCTGACATGGAGTTGACATATGCGTTCCCTCAAAGTGACATACGTTTTGTCTCTCAGATTCCTACAGATCGGGAGATATTAGCCTTTTAAAAATTGACTTACGAATAATCTCGAAAAATTAAAATGTCTCTATCCTCCAAACCCTTGGTCATACATTGACGTGACTCTGACAGGAAGTTGACATATATGTTCCCTCAAAGTGACATAAGTTTTGTCTCTCAGATTAATACAGATCGGGAGATATTTGCCTTTACAAAAATTGAATTTCGAATAATCTCGAGAAATTAAAATGTCTCTATCCTCCAAATCCTTGGACATACATAAACGAGACTCTGACATGAAGTTGACATATGCGTTCCCTCAAAGTGACATAAGGTTTGTCTCCCAGATGCCTACAGATCGGGAGAAATTTGCCTTTTAAAAATTGACTTTCGAATAATCTCGAAAAATTTAAATGTCTCTATCCTCCTAACCCTTGGACATACATTGACGAGACTCTGACATGAAGTTGACATATGCGATCCCTCAAAGTGACATAAAGTTTGTCTCTCAGATGCCTACAGATCGGGAAATATTTGCCTTTTAAAAATTGACTTTCGAATAATCTCGAAAAATTAAAATGTCTCTATCCTCCAAACCCTTGAACATACATTGACGTGACTCTGACATGAAGTTGGCACATGCGTTCCCTCAAAGTGACATAAGTTTTGTCTCTCAGATTCCTACAGATCGGGAGATATTTGCTTTTTAAAAATTGACTTTCGAATAATCTCGAAAAATTTAGATATCTCTATCCTCCAAACCCTTGGACATACATTGACGAGATTCTGACATGAAGTTGAGATATACGTTCCCTCAAAGTGACATAAGGTTTGTCTCTCAGATTCCTACAGATCGGTAGATATTTGCCTTTTAAAATTGACTTTCGAATAATCTCGAAAAATTTAAATGTCTCTATCCTCCAAACCCCTCGACATACATTGACGTGACTATGACATGAAGTTGACATATACGTTATCTAAAAGTGACATAAGTTTTGTCTCTCAGATTCTTACAGATCGGGAGATCTTTGTTTTTTAATAATTGACTTTCGAATAATCTCGAAAAATTAAAATGTCTCTATCCTCCAAACCCTTGGACATACATTGACGTGACTCTGACAGGAAGTTTACATATACGTTCCCTCAAAGTGACATAAGTTTTGACTCTCAGATTCCTACAGATCGGGAGATATTTGCCTTTTAAAAATTGACTTTCGAATAATCTCTAAAAATTTAAATGTCTCTATCCTCCAAACCCTTGGACATACATTGACGTGACTCTGACATGAAATTGACATATGCGTTCCCTCAAAGTGACAAAAGTTTTGTCTCTCAGATTCCTACAGATCGGGAGATATTTGCCTTTCACAAATTGACTTTCGAATAATCTCGAAGAATTAAAATGTCTCTATCCTCCAAACCCTTGGACATACAATGACGTGACTCTGACAGGAATTTGACATATACGGTTCCTCAAAGTGACATACGTTTTGTCTCTCAGATTCCTACAGATCGGGAGATATTTGCCTTTTAAAAATTCACTTTCGAAAAATCTCTAAAAATTTAAATGTCTCTATCCTCCAAACCCCTCTACATACATTGACGTGACTATGACATGAAGTTGACATATACGTTCCCTCAAAGTGACATAAGTTTTGTCTCTCAGATTCCTACAGATCGGGAGATATTTGCCTTTTAATAATTGACTTTCGAATAATCTCGAAAAATTAAAACGTCTGTATCCTCCAAACCCTTGGACATACATTGACGTGACTCTGTCAGGAAGTTTACATATACTTTCCCTCAACGTGACATAAGTTTTGACTCTCAGATTCCTACAGATCGGGAGATATTTGCCTTTAAAAATTGACTTTCGAATAATCTCTAAAAATTTAAATGTCTCTATCCTCCAAACCCTTGGAAATACATTGACGTACCTCTGACAGGAAGTTGACATATATGTTCCCTCAAAGTGACATAAGTTTCGTCTCTCAGATTCCAACAGATCGGGAGATATTTGCCTTTTAAAAATTGACTTTCGAATAATCTCTAAAAATTTAAATGTCTCTATCCTCCAAACCCCTCGACATACATTGACGTGACTATTACATGAAGTTGACATATACGTTCCCTCAAAGTGACATAAGTTTTGTCTCTCAGATTCCTACAGATCGGGAGATATTTGAATTTTAAAAATTGACTTTCGAATAATCTCTAAAAATTGTAATGTCTCTATCCTCCAAACCCCTCGACATACATTGACGTGACTATGACATTAAGTTGACATATACGTTCCCTCAAAGTGACATAAGTTTTGTCTCTCAGATTCCTGCAGATCGGGAGATATTTGCCTTTTAAAAATTGACTTTCGAATAATCTCGAAAAATTAAAATGTCTGTATCCTCCAAACCCTTGGACATACATTGACGTGACTCTGACAGGAAGTTTACATCTACGTTCCCTCAAAGTGACATAAGTTTTGACTCTCAGATTCCTACAGATCGGGAGATATTTGCCTTTTAAAAATTGACTTTCGAATAATCTCTAAAAATTTAAATGTCTCTATCTTCCAAACCCTTGGACATACATTTACGTACCTCTGATAGGAAGTTGACATATACGTTCCCTCAAATTGACATAAGTTTTGTCTCTCAGATTCCTACAGATCGGGAGATATTTGCCTTTTAAAAATTGACTTTCGAATAATCTCTAAAAATTTAAATGTCTCTATCTTCCAAACCCTTGGATATACATTGACGTGACTCTGACATGAAGTTGACTTATGCGTTCCCTCAAAGTGACATAAGCTTTGTTTCTCAGATTCCTACAGATCGGGAGATATTTGCCTTTTAAAAATTGACTTTCGAATAATCTCTAAAAATTAAAATGTCTCTATCCTCCAAACCCTTGTACATACATTGACGAGAATCTGACATTAAGTTGAGATATACGTTCCCTCAAAGTGACATAAGTTGTGTCTCTCAGATTCCTACAGATCGGGAGATATTTGCCTTTTAAAAATTGACTTTCGAATAATCTCTAAAAATTTAAATGTCTCTATCCTCCAAACCCTTTGACATACATTGACGTGACTCTGACATGAAGTTGACATATACGTTCCCCCAAAGTGACATAAGTTTTGTCTCTCAGATTCCTACAGATCGGGAGATATTTGCCTTTTAAAAATTGACTTTCGAATAATCTCTAAAAATTTAAATGTCTCTATCCTCCAAACCCTTCGACATACATTGACGTGACTATGACATGAAGTTGACACATACGTTCCCTCAAAGTGACATAAGTTTTGTCTCTCAGATTAATACAGATCGGGAGATATTTGCCCTTTCAAAAATTGACTTTCGAATAATCTCGAGAAATTAAAATGTCTCTATCCTCCAAACCCTTGGACATACATTGACGTGACTCTGACAGGAAGTTTACATATACTTTCCCTCAAAGTGACATAAGTTTTGTCACCCAGATTCCTACAGATCGGGAGATATTTGCCTTTTAAAAATTGGCTTTCGAATAATCTCTAAAAATTTAAATTTCTCTATCCTCCAAACTTTTTTACATACATTGACGTGACTCTGACAGAAAGTTTACATATACGTTCCCTCAAAGTGACATAAGTTTTGTCTCTCAGATGCCTACAGATCGGGAGATATTTGTCTTTTAAAAATTGACTTTCGAATAATCTCGAAAAATTAAAATGTCTCTATCGTCCAAACCCTTGGACATACATTGACGAGATTCTGACATGAAGTTGACATATACGTTCCCTCAAATTGACATAAGTTTTGTCTCTCAGATTCCTACAGATCGGGAGATATTTGCCTTTTCAAAAATTGACTTTCGAATAATCTCGAAAAATTTAAATGTCTCTATCCTCCAAACCCTTGGACATACATTGACGTGACTCTGACAGGAAGTTTACATATACTTTCCCTCAAAGTGACATAAGTTTTGTCTCTCAGATTCCTACAGATCGGGAGATATTTGCCTTTTAAAAATTGACTTTCGAATAATCTCTAAAAATTTAAATGTCTCTATCCTCCAAACCCCTCGACATACATTGACATGACTATGACATGAAGTTGACATATACGTTCCCTCAAAGTGACATAAGCTTTGTCTCTCAGATTCCTACAGATCGGGAGATATTTGCCTTTAAAAATTGACTTTCGAAAAATCTCGAAAAATTAAAATGTCTCTATCCTCCAAACCCTTGAACATACATTGACGAGACTCTGACATGAAGGTGACATATGCGTTCCCTCAAAGTGACATAAGGTTTGTCTGTCAGATGCCTACAGATCGGGAGATATTTGCCTTTTAAAAATTGACTTCCGAATATTCTCGAAAAATTCAAATGTCTCTATCCTCCAAACCCTTGGACATATATTGACGAGACTCTGACAGGAAGTTGACATATACGTTCCCTCAAAGTGACATAAGGTTTGTCTCACAGATTCCTACAGATCGGGAGATATTTGCCTTTTCATAAATTGACTTTCGAATAATCTCGAAAAATTAAATCGTCTTTATCCTCCAACCCCTTGGACATACATTGACGTGACTCTGACAGGAAGTTGACATATACGTTTCATCAAAGTGACATAAGTTTTGTCTCTCAGATTCCTACAGATCGGGAGATATTTGCATTTTAAAAATTGACTTTCGAATAATCTCGAAAAATTAAAATGTCTCTATCCTCCAAACCCTTGGACATACATTGACGTAACTCTGACAGGATGTTGACAAATACGTTCCCTCAAAGTGACATAAGTTTTGTCTCTCAGATTCCTACAGATCGGGAGATATTTGCCCTTTAAAAATTGACTTTCGAATAATCTCTAAAAATTTAAATGTCTCTATCCTCCAAACCCTTGGACATACATTGACGAGACTCTTATATGAAGTTGACATATGCGTTCCCTCAAAGTGACATAAGGTTTGTTTCTCAGATGCCTACAGATCGGGAGATATTTGCCTTTTAAAAATTGACTTTCGAATAATCTCGAAAAATTCAAATGTGTCTATCCTCCAAACCCTTGTACATACATTGACGAGACTCTGACATGAAGTTGACATACACGTTCCCTCAAAGTGGCATACGTTTTGTCTCTCAGATTCCTACAGATCGGGAGATATTTGCCTTTTAAAAATTGAGTTTCGTATAATCTCGAAAAAATAAAATATCTCTATCCTCCAAACCCTTGGACATACATTGACAAGGCTCTTACAGGAAGTTGACATATACGTTCCCTCAAAGTGACATAAGTTTTGTCTCTCAGATTCCTACAGATCGGGAGATATTTGCCTATTAATAATTGACTTTCGAATAATCTCTAAAAATTTAAATGTCTCTATCCTCCAAACCCTTGGACATACAATGACGTGACTCTGACAGGAAGTTAACATATACGTTCCCTCAAAGTGACATACGTTTTGTCTCTCAGATTCCTACAGATCTGGAGATATTTGCCTTTTAAAAATTGACTTTCGAATAATCTCTAAAAATTTAATTGTCTCTATCCTCCAAACCCCTCAACATACATTGACGTGACAATGACATGAAGTTGACATATGCGTTCCCTCAAAGTGACATAAGGTTTGTCTCACAGATTCCTACAGATCGGGAGATATTTGCCTTTCACAAATTGACTTTCGAATAATCTCGAAAAATTAAAATGTCTCTATCCTCCAAACCCTTGGACATACCTTGACGAGACTCTGACATGAAGTTGACATATGCGTTCCCTGAAAGTGACATAAGGTTTGTCTCTCAGATTCCTACAGATCGGGAGATATTTGCCTATTAATAATTGACTTTCGAATAATCTCTAAAAATATAAATGTCTCTATCCTCCAAACCCTTGGACATACATTGACGTGACTATGACATGAAGTTGACATATACTTTCCATAAAAGTGACATAAGTTTTGTTTCTTAGATTCCTACAGATCGGGAGATATTTGCCTTTTAAAAATTGACTTTCGAATAATCTCGAAAAATTGAAATGTCTCTATCCTCCAAACCCTAGGACATACATTGACGTGACTCTGACAGGAAGTTTACATATACGTTCCCTCAAAGTGACATAAGTTTTGTCTCTCAGATTCCTACAGATCGGGAGATATTTGCCTTTTAAAAATTGACTTACGAATAATTTCGAAAAATTAAAATGTCTCTATCCTCCAAACCCTTGGACATACATTGACGTAACTCTGACATGGAGTTGACATATGCGTTCCCTCAAAGTGACATACGTTTTGTCTCTCAGATTCCTACAGATCGGGAGATATTTGCCTTTCAAAAATTGACTTTCGAATAATCTCAAAAAATTAAAACGTCTCTATCCTCCAAACCCTTTGACATACATTGACGTAACTCTGACATGTAGTTGACATATGCATTCCCTCAAAGTGACATAAGTTTTGTCTCTCAGATTCCTACAGATCGGGAAATATTTGCCTTTCACAAATTGACTTTCGAATAATCTCGAGAAATTAAAATGTCTCTATCCTCCAAACTCTTGGACATACATTGACGTGACTCTGACAGGACGTTGACATATACGTTCCCTCAAAGTGACATAAGTTTTGTCTCTCAGATTCCTTTCAGATCGGGAGATATTTGCCTTTTAAAAATTGACTTTCGAATAATATCTAAAATTTTAAATGTCTCTATCCTCCAAACCCTTGGACATACATTGACGTGACTCTGACAGGAAGTTGACATATATGTTCCCTCAATGTGACATAAGTTTTGTCTCTCAGATTCCTACAGATCGGGAGATATTTGCCTTTAAATAATTGACTTTCGAATAATCTCGAAAAATTAAAATGTCTCTATCCTCCAGACCCTTGAACATACATTGACGTGACTCTGACATGAAGTTGACATATGCGTTCCCTCAAAGTGACTTATGATATGTCTCTCAGATTAATACAGATCGGGAGATATTTGCCTTTTAAAAACTGACTTTCGAATAATCTCTAAAAATTCAAATGTCTCTATCCTCCAAGCCCTTGGACATACATTGACGTGACTCTGACAGGAAGTTGACATATACGTTCCCTCAAAGTGACATAAGTTTTGTCTCTCAGATTCCTACAGATCGGGAGATATTTGTTTTTTTTAAAATTGCCTTTCGAATAATCTCGAAAAATTTAAATGTCTCTATCCTCCAAACCCCTCGACATACATTGACATGACTATGACATGAAGTTGACATATACGTTATCTAAAAGTGACATAAGTTTTGTCTCTCAGATTCTTACAGATCGGGAGATCTTTGTTTTTTAATAATTGACTTTCGAATAATCTCGAAAAATTAAAATGTCTCTATCCTCCAAACCCCTCAACATACATTGACGTGACAATGACATGAAGTTGACATATACGTTCCCTCAAAGTGACATAAGGTTTGTCTCTCAGATTCCTACAGATCGGGAGATATTTGCCTTTTAAAAGTTGACTTTCGAATAATCTCGAAAAATTGAAATGTCTCTATCCTGCAAACCCTTGGACATACCTTGACGAGACTCTGACATGAAGTTGACATATGCGTTCCCTGAAAGTGACATAAGGTCTGTCTCACAGATTCCTACAGATCGGGAGATATTTGCCTTTCACAAATTGACTTTCGAATAATCTCGAAAAATTAAAATGTCTCTATCCTCAAACCCTTGGGCATATATTGACGAGGCTCTGACAGGAACTTGACATATACGTTCCCTCAAAGTGACATAAGGTTTGTCTCACAGATTCCTACAGATCGGGAGATATTTGCCTTTCAAAAATTGACTTTCGAATAATCTCGAAAAATTAAAACGTCTCTATCCTCCAAACCCTTGGACAGACATTGACGTAACTCTGACATGTAGTTGACATATGCATTTTCTCAAAGTGACATAAGTGTTGTCTCTCAGATTCCTACAGATCGGGAAATATTTGCCTTTCACAAATTGACTTACGAATAATCTCGAGAAATTAAAATGTCTCTATCCTCCAAACTCTTGGACATACATTGACGTGACTCTGACAGGACGTTGACATATACGTTCCCTCAAAGTGACATAAGTTTTGTCTCTCAGATTCCTTTCAGATTGGAGATATTTGCCTTTTAAAAATTGACTTTCGAATAATATCTAAAATTTTAAATGTCTCTATCCTCCAAACCCTTGGACATACATTGACGTGACTCTGACAGGAAGTTGACATATATGTTCCCTCAATGTGACATAAGTTTTGTCTCTCAGATTCCTACAGATCGGGAGATATTTGCCTTTAAATAATTGACTTTCGAATAATCTCGAAAAATTAAAATGTCTCTATCCTCCAGACCCTTGAACATACATTGACGTGACTCTGACATGAAGTTGACATATGCGTTCCCTCAAAGTGACTTATGATTTGTCTCTCAGATTAATACAGATCGGGAGATATTTGCCTTTTAAAAACTGACTTTCGAATAATCTCTAAAAATTCAAATGTCTCTATCCTCCAAACCCTTGGACATACATTGACGTGACTCTGACAGGAAGTTGACATATACGTTCCCTCAAAGTGACATAAGGTTTGTCTCGCAGATTCCTACAGATCGGGAGATATTTGTTTTTTTTAAAATTGACTTTCGAATAATCTCTAAAAATTTAAATGTCTCTATCCTCCAAACCCCTCGACATACATTGACATGACTATGACATGAAGTTGACATATACTTTCCCTCAAAGTGACATAAGCTTTGTCTCTCAGATTCCTACAGATCGGGAGATATTTGCCTTTAAAAATTGACTTTCGAATAATCTCGAAAAATTAAAATGTCTCTATCCTCCAAACCCCTCGACATACATTGACGTGACTATGACATGAAGTTGACATATACGTTCCCTCAAAGTGACATAAGTTTTGTCTCTCAGATTCCTACAGATCGGGAGATATTTGCCTATTAATAATTGACTTTCGAATAATCTCTAAAAATTTAAATGTCTCTATCCTCCAAACCCTTGGACATACATTGACGTGACTATGACATGAAGTTGACATATACGTTCCATCAATGTGACATAAGTTTTGTTTCTTAGATTCCTACAGATCGGGAGATATTTGCCTTTTAAGAATTGACTTTCGAATAATCTCGAAAAATTTAAATGTCTCTATCCTCTAAACCCTAGGACATTCATTGACGTGACTCTGACAGGAAGTTTACATATACGTTCCCTCAAAGTGACATAAGTTTTGTCTCTCAGATTCCTACAGATCGGGTGATATTTGCCTTTTAAAAATTGACTTTCGAATAATCTCGAAAGATTTAAATGTCTCTATCCTCCAAACCCTTGGACATACATTGACCTGACTATGACATGAAGTTCACAAATACGTTCCCTCAATGTGACATAAGTTTTGTCTCTCAGATTCCTACAGATCGGGAGATATTTGCCTTTTAAATATTGACTTTCGAATAATCTCGAAAAATTAAAATGTCTCTATCCTCCAAACCCTTGGACATACATTGACGAAACTCTGACATGACGTTGATATATGCGTTCCCTCAAAGTGACATAAGGTTTGTCTCTCAGACGCCTACAGATCGGGAGATATTTGCCTTTTAAAATTGACTTGCGAATAATCTCGAAAAATTAAAATGTCTCTATCGTCCAAACCCTTGGACATACATTGACGAGATTCTGACATGAAGTTGACATATACGTTTCCTCAAAGTGACATAAGTTTTGTCTCTCAGATTCCTACAGATCGGGAGATATTTGCCTTTTAAAAATTGACATTCGAATAATTTCGAAAAATTAAAATGTCTCTATCCTCCAAACCCGTGGACATACATTGACGTAACTCTGACATGTAGTTGACATATGCGTTCCCTCAAAGTGACTTAAGATTTGTCTCTCAGATTAATACAGATCGGGAGATATTTGCCTTTTAAAAACTGACTTTCGAATAATCTCTAAAAATTCAAATGTCTCTATCCTCCAAACCCTTGGACATACATTGACGTGACTCTGACAGGAAGTTGACATATACCTTCCCTCAAAGTGACATAAGTTTTGTCTCTCAGATTAATACAGATCGTGAGATATTTGAATTTACAAAAATTGAATTTCGAATAATCTCGAAAAATTAAAATGTCTCTATCCTCCAAATCCTTGGACATACATAAACGAGACTCTGACATGAAGTTGACATATGCGTTCCCTCAAAGTGACATAAGGTTTGTCTCTCAGATGCCTACAGATCGGGAGAAATTTGCCTTTTAAAAATTGACTTTCGAATAATCTCGAAAAATTCAAATGTGTCTATCCTCCAAACCCTTGTACATACATTAACGAGACTCTGACATGAAGTTGACATACACGTTCCCTCAAAGTGGCATACGTTTTGTCTCTCAGATTCCTACAGATCGGGAGATATTTGCCTTTTAAAAATTGACTTTCGTATAATCTCGAAAAATTAAAATATCTCTATCCTCCAAACCCTTGGACATACATTGACAAGACTCTTACAGGAAGTTGACAAATACGTTCCCTCAAAGTGACATAAGTTTTGTCTCTCAGATTCCTACAGATCGGGAGATATTTGCCTATTAATAATTGACTTTCGAATAATTTCTAAAAATTTAAATGTCTCTATCCTCCAAACCCTTGGACATACATTGACGTGACTATGACATGAAGTTGACATATACGTTCCATCAAAGTGACATAAGTTTTGTTTCTTAGATTCCTACAGATCGGGAGATATTTGCCTTTTAAAAATTGACTTTCGAATAATCTCGAAAAATTAAAATGTCTCTATCCTCCAAACCCTAGGACATACATTGACGTGACTCTGACAGGAAGTTTACATATACATTCCCTCAAAGTGACATAAGTTTTGTCTCTCAGATTCCTACAGATCGGGTGATATTTGCCTTTTAAAAATTGACTTTCGAATAATCTCGAAAGATTTAAATGTCTCTATCCTCCAAACCCTTGGACATACATTGACCTGACTATGACATGAAGTTCACAAATACGTTCCCTCAATGTGACATAAGTTTTGTCTCTCAGATTCCTACAGATCGGGAGATATTTGCCTTTTAAAAATTGACTTTCGAATAATCTCGAAGAATTAAAATGTCTCTATCCTCCATACCCTTGGACATACATTGACGAAACTCTGACATGAAGTTGATATATGCGTTCCCTCAAAGTGACATAAGGTTTGTCTCTCAGACGCCTACAGATCGGGAGATATTTGCCTTTTAAAATTGACTTGCGAATAATCTCGAAAAATTAAAATGTCTCTATCGTCCAAACCCTTGGACATACATCGACGAGATTCTGACATGAAGTTGACATATACGTTCCCTCAAAGTGACATAAGTTTTGTCTCTCAGATTCCTACAGATCGGGAGATATTTGCCTTTTAAAAATTGACTTACGAATAATTTCGAAAAATTAAAATGTCTCTATCCCCCAAACCCTTGGACATACATTGACGTAACTCTGACATGTAGTTGACATATGCGTTCCCTCAAAGTGACATACGTTTTGTCTCTCAGATTCCTACAGATCGGGAGATATTTGCCTATTAATAATTGACTTTCGAATAATCTCTAAAAATATAAATGTCTCTATCCTCCAAACCCTTGGACATACATTGACGTGACTATGACATGAAGTTGACATATACGTTCCATAAAAGTGACATAAGTTTTGTTTCTTAGATTCCTACAGATCGGGAGATATTTGCCTTTTAAAATTGACTTTCGAATAATCTCGAAAAATTGAAATGTCTCTATCCTCCAAACCCTAGGACATACATTGACGTGACTCTGACAGGAAGTTTACATATACGTTCCCTCAAAGTGACATAAGTTTTGTCTCTCAGATTCCTACAGATCGGGAGATATTTGCCTTTTAAAAATTGACTTACGAATAATTTCGATAAATTAAAATGTCTCTATCCTCCAAACCCTTGGAAATACATTGACGTAACTCTGACATGGAGTTGACATATGCGTTCCCTCAAAGTGACATACGTTTTGTCTCTCAGATTCCTACAGATCGGGAGATATTAGCCTTTTAAAAATTGACTTACGAATAATCTCGAAAAATTAAAATGTCTCTATCCTCCAAACCCTTGATCATACATTGACGTGACTCTGACAGGAAGTTGACATATACGTTCCCTCAAAGTGACATAAGTTTTGTCTCTCAGATTAATACAGATCGGGAGATATTTGCCTTTACAAAAATTGAATTTCGAATAATCTCGAGAAATTAAAATGTCTCTATCCTCCAAATTCTTGGACATACATAAACGAGACTCTGACATGAAGTTGACATATGCGTTCCCTCAAAGTGACATAAGGTTTGTCTCTCAGATGCCTACAGATCGGGAGAAATTTGCCTTTTAAAAATTGACTTTCGAATAATCTCGAAAAATTTAAATGTCTCTATCCTCCTAACCCTTGGACATACATTGACGAGATTCTGACATGAAGTTGAGATATACGTTCCCTCAAAGTGACATAAGGTTTGTCTCTCAGATTCCTACAGATCGGTAGATATTTGCCTTTTAAAATTGACTTTCGAATAATCTCGAAAAATTTAAATGTCTCTATCCTCCAAACCCCTCGACATACATTGACATGACTATGACATGAAGTTGACATATACGTTATCTAAAAGTGACATAAGTTTTGTCTCTCAGATTCTTACAGATCGGGAGATCTTTGTTTTTTAATAATTGACTTTCGAATAATCTCGAAAAATTAAAATGTCTGTATCCTCCAAACCCTTGGACATACATTGACGTGACTCTGACAGGAAGTTTACATATACGTTCCCTCAAAGTGACATAAGTTTTGACTCTCAGATTCCTACAGATCGGGAGATATTTGCCTTTTAAAAATTGACTTTCGAATAATCTCTAAAAATTTAAATGTTTCTATCCTCCAAACCCTTGGACATACATTGACGTGACTCTGACATGAAGTTGACATATGCGTTCCCTCAAAGTGACAAAAGTTTTGTCTCTCAGATTCCTACAGATCGGGAGATATTTGCCTTTCACAAATTGACTTTCGAATAATCTCGAAGAATTAAAATGTCTCTATCCTCCAAACCCTTGGACATACAATGACGTGACTCTGACAGGAATTTGACATATACGGTTCCTCAAAGTGACATACGTTTTGTCTCTCAGATTCCTACAGATCGGGAGATATTTGCCTTTTAAAAATTCACTTTCGAAAAATCTCTAAAAATTTAAATGTCTCTATCCTCCAAACCCCTCTACATACATTGACGTGACTATGACATGAAGTTGACATATACGTTCCCTCAAAGTGACATAAGTTTTGTCTCTCAGATTCCTACAGATCGGGAGATATTTGCCTTTTAATAATTGACTTTCGAATAATCTCGAAAAATTAAAACGTCTGTATCCTCCAAACCCTTGGACATACATTGACGTGACTCTGTCAGGAAGTTTACATATACTTTCCCTCAACGTGACATAAGTTTTGACTCTCAGATTCCTACAGATCGGGAGATATTTGCCTTTAAAAATTGACTTTCGAATAATCTCTAAAAATTTAAATGTCTCTATCCTCCAAACCCTTGGAAATACATTGACGTACCTCTGACAGGAAGTTGACATATATGTTCCCTCAAAGTGACATAAGTTTCGTCTCTCAGATTCCAACAGATCGGGAGATATTTGCCTTTTAAAAATTGACTTTCGAATAATCTCTAAAAATTTAAATGTCTCTATCCTCCAAACCCCTCGACATACATTGACGTGACTATTACATGAAGTTGACATATACGTTCCCTCAAAGTGACATAAGTTTTGTCTCTCAGATTCCTACAGATCGGGAGATATTTGAATTTTAAAAATTGACTTTCGAATAATCTCTAAAAATTGTAATGTCTCTATCCTCCAAACCCCTCGACATACATTGACGTGACTATGACATTAAGTTGACATATACGTTCCCTCAAAGTGACATAAGTTTTGTCTCTCAGATTCCTGCAGATCGGGAGATATTTGCCTTTTAAAAATTGACTTTCGAATAATCTCGAAAAATTAAAATGTCTGTATCCTCCAAACCCTTGGACACACATTGACGTGACTCTGACAGGAAGTTTACATCTACGTTCCCTCAAAGTGACATAAGTTTTGACTCTCAGATTCCTACAGATCGGGAGATATTTGCCTTTTAAAAATTGACTTTCGAATAATCTCTAAAAATTTAAATGTCTCTATCTTCCAAACCCTTGGACATACATTTACGTACCTCTGACAGGAAGTTGACATATACGTTCCCTCAAAGTGACATAAGCTTTGTTTCTCAGATTCCTACAGATCGAGAGATATTTGCCTTTAACAAATTGACTTTCGAATAATCTCGAAAAATTAAAATGTCTCTATCCTCCAAACCCTTGGACATACATTGACGAGAATCTGACATTAAGTTGAGATATACGTTCCCTCAAAGTGACATAAGTTGTGTCTCTCAGATTCCTACAGATCGGGAGATATTTGCCTTTTAAAAATTGACTTTCGAATAATCTCTAAAAATTTAAATGTCTCTATCCTCCAAACCCTTTACATACATTGACGTGACTCTGACATGAAGTTGACATATACGTTCCCCCAAAGTGACATAAGTTTTGTCTCTCAGATTCCTACAGATCGGGAGATATTTGCCTTTTAAAAATTGACTTTCGAATAATCTCTAAAAATTTAAATGTCTCTATCCTCCAAACCCTTCGACATACATTGACGTGACTATGACATGAAGTTGACACATACGTTCCCTCAAAGTGACATAAGTTTTGTCTCTCAGATTAATACAGATCGGGAGATATTTGCCTTTTCAAAAATTGACTTTCGAATAATCTCGAGAAATTAAAATGTCTCTATCCTCCAAACCCTTGGACATACATTGACGTGACTCTGACAGGAAGTTTACATATACTTTCCCTCAAAGTGACATAAGTTTTGTCTCTCAGATTCCTACAGATCGGGTGATATTTGCCTTTTAAAAATTGACTTTCGAATAATCTCGAAAGATTTAAATGTCTCTATCCTCCAAACCCTTGGACATACATTGACCTGACTATGACATGAATTTCACAAATACGTTCCCTCAATGTGACATAAGTTTTGTCTCTCAGATTCCTACAGATCGGGAGATATTTGCCTTTTAAAAATTGACTTTCGAATAATCTCGAAGAATTAAAATGTCTCTATCCTCCATACCCTTGGACATACATTGACGAAACTCTGACATGAAGTTGATATATGCGTTCCCTCAAAGCGACATAAGGTTTGTCTCTCAGACGCCTACAGATCGGGAGATATTTGCCTTTTAAAATTGACTTGCGAATAATCTCGAAAAATTAAAATGTCTCTATCGTCCAAACCCTTGGACATACATCGACGAGATTCTGACATGAAGTTGACATATACGTTCCCTCAAAGTGACATAAGTTTTGTCTCTCAGATTCCTACAGATCGGGAGATATTTGCCTTTTAAAAATTGACTTACGAATAATTTCGAAAAATTAAAATGTCTCTATCCCCCAAACCCTTGGACATACATTGACGTAACTCTGACATGTAGTTGACATATGCGTTCCCTCAAAGTGACATAAGTTTTGTCTCTCAGATTCCTACAGATCGGGAGATATTTGCCTATTAATAATTGACTTTCGAATAATCTCTAAAAATATAAATGTCTCTATCCTCCAAACCCTTGGACATACATTGACGTGACTATGACATGAAGTTGACATATACGTTCCATAAAAGTGACATAAGTTTTGTTTCTTAGATTCCTACAGATCGGGAGATATTAGCCTTTTAAAAATTGACTTTCGAATAATCTCGAAAAATTGAAATGTCTCTATCCTCCAAACCCTAGGACATACATTGACGTGACTCTGACAGGAAGTTTACATATACGTTCCCTCAAAGTGACATAAGTTTTGTCTCTCAGATTCCTACAGATCGGGAGATATTTGCCTTTTAAAAATTGACTTACGAATAATTTCGAAAAATTAAAATGTCTCTATCCTCCAAACCCTTGGACATACATTGACGTAACTCTGGCATGGAGTTGACATATGCGTTCCCTCAAAGTGACATACGTTTTGTCTCTCAGATTTCTACAGATCGGGAGATATTAGCCTTTTAAAAATTGACTTACGAATAATCTCGAAAAATTAAAATGTCTCTATCCTCCAAACCCTTGGTCATACATTGACGTGACTCTGACAGGAAGTTGACATATATGTTCCCTCAAAGTGACATAAGTTTTGTCTCTCAGATTAATACAGATCGGGAGATATTTGCCTTTACAAAAATTGAATTTCGAATAATCTCGAGAAATTAAAATGTCTCTATCCTCCAAATCCTTGGACATACATAAACGAGACTCTGACATGAAGTTGACATATGCGTTCCCTCAAAGTGACATAAGGTTTGTCTCCCAGATGCCAACAGATCGGGAGAAATTTGCCTTTTAAAAATTGACTTTCGAATAATCTCGAAAAATTTAAATGTCTCTATCCTCCTAACCCTTGGACATACATTGACGAGACTCTGACATGAAGTTGACATATGCGTTCCCTCAAAGTGACATAAAGTTTGTCTCTCAGATGCCTACAGATCAGGAAATATTTGCCTTTTAAAAATTGACTTTCGAATAATCTCGAAAAATTGAAATGTCTCTATCCTCCAAACCCTTGAACATACATTGACGTGACTCTGACATGAAGTTGGCACATGCGTTCCCTCAAAGTGACATAAGTTTTGTCTCTCAGATTCCTACAGATCGGGAGATATTTGCTTCTTAAAAATTGACTTTCGAATAATCTCGAAAAATTTAGATATCTCTATCCTCCAAACCCTTGGACATACATTGACAAGATTCTGACATGAAGTTGAGATATACGTTCCCTCAAAGTGACATAAGGTTTGTCTCTCAGATTCCTACAGATCGGTAGATATTTGCCTTTTAAAATTGACTTTCGAATAATCTCGAAAAATTTAAATGTCTCTATCCTCCAAACCCCTCGACATACATTGAGGTGACTATGACATGAAGTTGACATATACGTTATCTAAAAGTGACATAAGTTTTGTCTCTCAGATTCTTACAGATCGGGAGATCTTTGTTTTTTAATAATTGACTTTCGAATAATCTCGAAAAATTAAAATGTCTGTATCCTCCAAACCCTTGGACATACATTGACGTGACTCTGACAGGAAGTTTACATATACGTTCCCTCAAAGTGACATAAGTTTTGACTCTCAGATTCCTACAGATCGGGAGATATTTGCCTTTTAAAAATTGACTTTCGAATAATCTCGAAGAATTGAAATGTCTCTATCCTCCAAACCCTTGGACATACAATGACGTGACTCTGACAGGAATTTGACATATACGGTTCCTCAAAGTGACATACGTTTTGTCTCTCAGATTCCTACAGATCGGGAGATATTTGCCTTTTATAAATTCACTTTCGAAAAATCTCTAAAAATTTAAATGTCTCTATCCTCCAAAACCCTCTACATACATTGACGTGACTATGACATGAAGTTGACATATACGTTCCCTCAAAGTGACATAAGTTTTGTCTCTCAGATTCCTACAGATCGGGAGATATTTGCCTTTTAATAATTGACTTTCGAATAATCTCGAAAAATTAAAACGTCTGTATCCTCCAAACCCTTGGACATACATTGACGTGACTCTGTCAGGAAGTTTACATATACTTTCCATCAACGTGACATAAGTTTTGACTCTCAGATTCCTACAGATCGGGAGATATTTGCCTTTAAAAATTGACTTTCGAATAATCTCTAAAAATTTAAATGTCTCTATCCTCCAAACCCTTGGAAATACATTGACGTACCTATTTGCCTTTTAAAAATTGACTTTCGAATAATCTCTAAAAATTTAAATGTTTCTATCCTCCAAACCCTTGGACATACATTGACGTGACTCTGACATGAAGTTGACATATGCGTTCCCTCAAAGTGACAAAAGTTTTGTCTCTCAGATTCCTACAGATCGGGAGATATTTGCCTTTCACAAATTGACTTTCGAATAATCTCGAAGAATTTAAATGTCTCTATCCTCCAAACCCTTGGACATACAATGACGTGACTCTGACAGGAATTTGACATATACGGTTCCTCAAAGTGACATACGTTTTGTCTCTCAGATTCCTACAGATCGGGAGATATTTGCCTTTTAAAAATTCACTTTCGAAAAATCTCTAAAAATTTAAATGTCTCTATCCTCCAAACCCCTCTACATACATTGACGTGACTATGACATGAAGTTGACATATACGTTCCCTCAAAGTGACATAAGTTTTGTCTCTCAGATTCCTACAGATCGGGAGATATTTGCCTTTTAATAATTGACTTTCGAATAATCTCGAGAAATTAAAACGTCTGTATCCTCCAAACCCTTGGACATACATTGACGTGACTCTGTCAGGAAGTTTACATATACTTTCCCTCAACGTGACATAAGTTTTGACTCTCAGATTCCTACAGATCGGGAGATATTTGCCTTTAAAAATTGACTTTCGAATAATCTCTAAAAATTTAAATGTCTCTATCCTCCAAACCCTTGGAAATACATTGACGTACCTCTGACAGGAAGTTGACATATATGTTCCCTCAAAGTGACATAAGTTTCGTCTCTCAGATTCCAACAGATCGGGAGATATTTGCCTTTTAAAAATTGACTTTTGAATAATCTCTAAAAATTTAAATGTCTCTATCCTCCAAACCCCTCGACATACATTGACGTGACTATTACATGAAGTTGACATATACGTTCCCTCAAAGTGACATAAGTTTTGTCTCTCAGATTCCTACAGATCGGGAGATATTTGAATTTTAAAAATTGACTTTCGAATAATCTCTAAAAATTGTAATGTCTCTATCCTCCAAACCCCTCGACATACATTGACATGACTATGACATTAAGTTGACATATACGTTCCCTCAAAGTGACATAAGTTGTGTCTCTCAGATTCCTACAGATCGGGAGATATTTGCCTTTTAAAAATTGACTTTCGAATAATCTCTAAAAATTTAAATGTCTCTATCCTCCAAACCCTTTACATACATTGACGTGACTCTGACATGAAGTTGACATATACGTTCCCCAAAGTGACATAAGTTTTGTCTCTCAGATTCCTACAGATCGGGAGATATTTGCCTTTTAAAAATTGACTTTCGAATAATCTCTAAAAATTTAAATGTCTCTATCCTACAAACCCTTCGACATACATTGACGTGACTATGACATGAAGTTGACACATACGTTCCCTCAAAGTGACATAAGTTTTGTCTCTCAGATTAATACAGATCGGGAGATATTTGCCTTTTCAAAAATTGACTTTCGAATAATCTCGAGAAATTAAAATGTCTCTATCCTCCAAACCCTTGGACATACATTGACGTGACTCTGACAGGAAGTTTACATATACTTTCCCTCAAAGTGACATAAGTTTTGTCTCTCAGATTCCTACAGATCGGGTGATATTTGCCTTTTAAAAATTGACTTTCGAATAATCTCGAAAGATTTAAATGTCTCTATCCTCCAAACCCTTGGACATACATTGACCTGACTATGACATGAAGTTCACAAATACGTTCCCTCAATGTGACATAAGTTTTGTCTCTCAGATTCCTACAGATCGGGAGATATTTGCCTTTTAAAAATTGACTTTCGAATAATCTCGAAGAATTTAAATGTCTCTATCCTCCATACCCTTGGACATACATTGACGAAACTCTGACATGAAGTTGATATATGCGTTCCCTCAAAGTGACATAAGGTTTGTCTCTCAGACGCCTACAGATCGGGAGATATTTGCCTTTTAAAATTGACTTGCGAATAATCTCGAAAAATTAAAATGTCTCTATCGTCCAAACCCTTGGACATACATCGACGAGATTCTGACATGAAGTTGACATATACGTTCCCTCAAAGTGACATAAGTTTTGTCTTTCAGATTCCTACAGATCGGGAGATATTTGCCTTTTAAAAATTGACTTACGAATAATTTCGAAAAATTAAAATGTCTCTATCCCCCAAACCCTTGGACATACATTGACGTATCTCTGACATGTAGTTGACATATGCGTTCCCTCAAAGTGACATAAGTTTTGTCTCTCAGATTCCTACAGATCGGGAGATATTTTCCTATTAATAATTGACATTCGAATAATCTCTAAAAATATAAATGTCTCTATCCTCCAAACCCTTGGACATACATTGACGTGACTATGACATGAAGTTGACATATACATTCCATAAAAGTGACATAAGTTTTGTTTCTTAGATTCCTACAGATCGGGAGATATTAGCCTTTTAAAAATTGACTTTCGAATAATCTCGAAAAATTGAAATGTGTCTATCCTCCAAACCCCTCTACATACATTGACGTGACTATGACATGAAGTTGACATATACGTTCCCTCAAAGTGACATAAGTTTTGTCTCTCAGATTCCTACAGATCGGGAGATATTTGCCTTTTAATAATTGACTTTCGAATAATCTCGAAAAATTAAAACGTCTGTATCCTCCAAACCCTTGGACATACATTGACGTGACTCTGTCAGGAAGTTTACATATACTTTCCCTCAACGTGACATAAGTTTTGACTCTCAGATTCCTACAGATCGGGAGATATTTGCCTTTAAAAATTGACTTTCGAATAATCTCTAAAAATTTAAATGTCTCTATCCTCCAAACCCTTGGAAATACATTGACGTACCTCTGACAGGAAGTTGACATATATGTTCCCTCAAAGTGACATAAGTTTCGTCTCTCAGATTCCAACAGATCGGGAGATATTTGCCTTTTAAAAATTGACTTTCGAATAATCTCTAAAAATTTAAATGTCTCTATCCTCCAAACCCCTCGACATACATTGACGTGACTATTACATGAAGTTGACATATACGTTCCCTCAAAGTGACATAAGTTTTGTCTCTCAGATTCCTACAGATCGGGAGATATTTGAATTTTAAAAATTGACTTTCGAATAATCTCTAAAAATTGTAATGTCTCTATCCTCCAAACCCCTCGACATACATTGACGTGACTATGACATTAAGTTGACATATACGTTCCCTCAAAGTGACATAAGTTTTGTCTCTCAGATTCCTGCAGATCGGGAGATATTTGCCTTTTAAAAATTGACTTTCGAATAATCTCGAAAAATTAAAATGTCTGTATCCTCCAAACCCTTGGACATACATTGACGTGACTCTGACAGGAAGTTTACATCTACGTTCCCCCAAAGTGACATAAGTTTTGACTCTCAGATTCCTACAGATCGGGAGATATTTGCCTTTTAAAAATTGACTTTCGAATAATCTCTAAAAATTTAAATGTCTCTATCTTCCAAACCCTTGGACATACATTTACGTACCTCTGACAGGAAGTTGACATATACGTTCCCTCAAAGTGACATAAGCTTTGTTTCTCAGATTCCTACAGATCGAGAGATATTTGCCTTTAACAAATTGACTTTCGAATAATCTCGAAAAATTAAAATGTCTCTATCCTCCAAACCCTTGGACATACATTGACGAGAATCTGACATTAAGTTGAGATATACGTTCCCTCAAAGTGACATAAGTTGTGTCTCTCAGATTCCTACAGATCGGGAGATATTTGCCTTTTAAAAATTGACTTTCGAATAATCTCTAAAAATTTAAATGTCTCTATCCTCCAAACCCTTTACATACATTGACGTGACTCTGACATGAAGTTGACATATACGTTCCCCAAAGTGACATAAGTTTTGTCTCTCAGATTCCTACAGATCGGGAGATATTTGCCTTTTAAAAATTGACTTTCGAATAATCTCTAAAAATTTAAATGTCTCTATCCTCCAAACCCTTCGACATACATTGACGTGACTATGACATGAAGTTGACACATACGTTCCCTCAAAGTGACATAAGTTTTGTCTCTCAGATTAATACAGATCGGGAGATATTTGCCTTTTCAAAAATTGACTTTCGAATAATCTCGAGAAATTAAAATGTCTCTATCCTCCAAACCCTTGGACATACATTGACGTGACTCTGACAGGAAGTTTACATATACTTTCCCTCAACGTGACATAAGTTTTGACTCTCAGATTCCTACAGATCGGGAGATATTTGCCTTTAAAAATTGACTTTCGAATAATCTCTAAAAATTTAAATGTCTCTATCCTCCAAACCCTTGGAAATACATTGACGTACCTCTGACAGGAAGTTGACATATATGTTCCCTCAAAGTGACATAAGTTTCGTCTCTCAGATTCCAACAGATCGGGAGATATTTGCCTTTTAAAAATTGACTTTCGAATAATCTCTAAAAATTTAAATGTCTCTATCCTCCAAACCCCTCGACATACATTGACGTGACTATTACATGAAGTTGACATATACGTTCCCTCAAAGTGACATAAGTTTTGTCTCTCAGATTCCTACAGATCGGGAGATATTTGAATTTTAAAAATTGACTTTCGAATAATCTCTAAAAATTGTAATGTCTCTATCCTCCAAACCCCTCGACATACATTGACGTGACTATGACATTAAGTTGACATATACGTTCCCTCAAAGTGACATAAGTTTTGTCTCTCAGATTCCTGCAGATCGGGAGATATTTGCCTTTTAAAAATTGACTTTCGAATAATCTCGAAAAATTAAAATGTCTGTATCCTCCAAACCCTTGGACATACATTGACGTGACTCTGACAGGAAGTTTACATCTACGTTCCCCCAAAGTGACATAAGTTTTGACTCTCAGATTCCTACAGATCGGGAGATATTTGCCTTTTAAAAATTGACTTTCGAATAATCTCTAAAAATTTAAATGTCTCTATCTTCCAAACCCTTGGACATACATTTACGTACCTCTGACAGGAAGTTGACATATACGTTCCCTCAAAGTGACATAAGCTTTGTTTCTCAGATTCCTACAGATCGAGAGATATTTGCCTTTAACAAATTGACTTTCGAATAATCTCGAAAAATTAAAATGTCTCTATCCTCCAAACCCTTGGACATACATTGACGAGAATCTGACATTAAGTTGAGATATACGTTCCCTCAAAGTGACATAAGTTGTGTCTCTCAGATTCCTACAGATCGGGAGATATTTGCCTTTTAAAAATTGACTTTCGAATAATCTCTAAAAATTTAAATGTCTCTATCCTCCAAACCCTTTACATACATTGACGTGACTCTGACATGAAGTTGACATATACGTTCCCCAAAGTGACATAAGTTTTGTCTCTCAGATTCCTACAGATCGGGAGATATTTGCCTTTTAAAAATTGACTTTCGAATAATCTCTAAAAATTTAAATGTCTCTATCCTCCAAACCCTTCGACATACATTGACGTGACTATGACATGAAGTTGACACATACGTTCCCTCAAAGTGACATAAGTTTTGTCTCTCAGATTAATACAGATCGGGAGATATTTGCCTTTTCAAAAATTGACTTTCGAATAATCTCGAGAAATTAAAAGGTCTCTATCCTCCAAACCCTTGGACATACATTGACGTGACTCTGACAGGAAGTTTACATATACTTTCCCTCAAAGTGACATAAGTTTTGTCTCTCAGATTCCTACAGATCGGGTGATATTTGCCTTTTAAAAATTGACTTTCGAATAATCTCGAAAGATTTAAATGTCTCTATCCTCCAAACCCTTGGACATACATTAACCTGACTATGACATGAAGTTCACAAATACGTTCCCTCAATGTGACATAAGTTTTGTCTCTCAGATTCCTACAGATCGGGAGATATTTGCCTTTTAAAAATTGACTTTCGAATAATCTCGAAGAATTAAAATGTCTCTATCGTCCAAACCCTTGGACATACATCGACGAGATTCTGACATGAAGTTGACATATACGTTCCCTCAAAGTGACATAAGTTTTGTCTTTCAGATTCCTACAGATCGGGAGATATTTGCCTTTTAAAAATTGACTTACGAATAATTTCGAAAAATTAAAATGTCTCTATCCCCCAAACCCTTGGACATACATTGACGTAACTCTGACATGTAGTTGACATATGCGTTCCCTCAAAGTGACATAAGTTTTGTCTCTCAGATTCCTACAGATCGGGAGATATTTGCCTATTAATAATTGACTTTCGAATAATCTCTAAAAATATAAATGTCTCTATCCTCCAAACCCTTGGACATACATTGACGTGACTATGACATGAAGTTGACATATACATTCCATAAAAGTGACATAAGTTTTGTTTCTTAGATTCCTACAGATCGGGAGATATTAGCCTTTTAAAAATTGACTTTCGAATAATCTCGAAAAATTGAAATGTGTCTATCCTCCAAACCCTAGGACATACATTGACGTGACTCTGACAGGAAGTTTACATATACGTTCCCTCAAAGTGACATAAGTTTTGTCTCTCAGATTCCTACAGATCGGGAGATATTTGCCTTTTAATAATTGAATTACGAATAATTTCGAAAAATTAAAATGTCTCTATCCTCCAAACCCTTGGACATACATTGACGTAACTCTGACATGGAGTTGACATATGCGTTCCCTCAAAGTGACATACGTTTTGTCTCTCAGATTCCTACAGATCGGGAGATATTAGCCTTTTAAAAATTGACTTACGAATAATCTCGAAAAATTAAAATGTCTCTATCCTCCAAACCCTTGGTCATACATTGACGTGACTCTGACAGGAAGTTGACATATATGTTCCCTCAAAGTGACATAAGTTTTGTCTCTCAGATTAATACAGATCGGGAGATATTTGCCTTTACAAAAATTGAATTTCGAATAATCTCGAGAAATTAAAATGTCTCTATCCTCCAAATCCTTGGACATACATAAACGAGACTCTGACATGAAGTTGACATATGCGTTCCCTCAAAGTGACATAAGGTTTGTCTCCCAGATGCCTACAGATCGGGAGAAATTTGCCTTTTAAAAATTGACTTTCGAATAATCTCGAAAAATTTAAATGTCTCTATCCTCCTAACCCTTGGACATACATTGACGAGACTCTGACATGAAGTTGACATATGCGTTCCCTCAAAGTGACATAAAGTTTGTCTCTCAGATGCCTACAGATCGGGAAATATTTGCCTTTTAAAAATTGACTTTCGAATAATCTCGAAAAATTGAAATGTCTCTATCCTCCAAACCCTTGAACATACATTGACGTGACTCTGACATGACGTTGGCACATGCGTTCCCTCAAAGTGACATAAGTTTTGTCTCTCAGATTCCTACAGATCGGGAGATATTTGCTTTTTAAAAATTGACTTTCGAATAATCTCGAAAAATTTAGATATCTCTATCCTCCAAACCCTTGGACATACATTGACGAGATTCTGACATGAAGTTGAGATATACGTTCCCTCAAAGTGACATAAGGTTTGTCTCTCAGATTCCTACAGATCGGTAGATATTTGCCTTTTAAAATTGACTTTCGAATAATCTCGAAAAATTTAAATGTCTCTATCCTCCAAACCCCTCGACATACATTGAGGTGACTATGACATGAAGTTGACATATACGTTCCCTCAAAGTGACATAAGTTTTGTCTCTCAGATTCCTACAGATCGGGAGATATTTGCCTTTTAATAATTGACTTTCGAATAATCTCGAAAAATTAAAACGTCTGTATCCTCCAAACCCTTGGACATACATTGACGTGACTCTGTCAGGAAGTTTACATATACTTTCCCTCAACGTGACATAAGTTTTGACTCTCAGATTCCTACAGATCGGGAGATATTTGCCTTTAAAAATTGACTTTCGAATAATCTCTAAAAATTTAAATGTCTTTATCCTCCAAACCCTTGGAAATACATTGACGTACCTATTTGCCTTTTAAAAATTGACTTTCGAATAATGTCTATAAATTTAAATGTCTCTATCCTCCAAACCCCTCGACATACATTGACGTGACTATTACATGAAGTTGACATATACGTTCCCTCAAAGTGACATAAGTTTTGTCTCTCAGATTCCTACAGATCGGGAGATATTTGAATTTTAAAAATTGACTTTCGAATAATCTCTAAAAATTGTAATGTCTCTATCCTCCAAACCCCTCGACATACATTGACGTGACTATGACATTAAGTTGACATATACGTTCCCTCAAAGTGACATAAGTTTTGTCTCTCAGATTCCTGCAGATCGGGAGATATTTGCCTTTTAAAAATTGACTTTCGAATAATCTCGAAAAATTAAAATGTCTGTATCCTCCAAACCCTTGGACATACATTGACGTGACTCTGACAGGAAGTTTACATCTACGTTCCCTCAAAGTGACATAAGTTTTGACTCTCAGATTCCTACAGATCGGGAGATATTTGCCTTTTAAAAATTGACTTTCGAATAATCTCTAAAAATTTAAATGTCTCTATCTTCCA
Organism: Zootermopsis nevadensis; assembly: GCF_977971745.1. Classification (NCBI taxonomy): domain Eukaryota; kingdom Metazoa; phylum Arthropoda; class Insecta; order Blattodea; family Termopsidae; genus Zootermopsis; species Zootermopsis nevadensis. Next base: position 2,015,799 of record NW_028259153.1, on the reverse strand, counting down.
AACCCTTGGACATACATTTACGTACCTCTGACAGGAAGTTGACATATACGTTCCCTCAAATTGACAAAAGTTTTGTCTCTCAGATTCCTACAGATCGGGAGATATTTGCCTTTTAAAAATTGACTTTCGAATAATCTCTAAAAATTTAAATGTCTCTATCTTCCAAACCCTTGGATATACATTGACGTGACTCTGACATGAAGTTGACATATGCGTTCCCTCAAAGTGACATAAGCTTTGTTTCTCAGATTCCTACAGATCGAGAGATATTTGCCTTTAACCAATTGACTTTCGAATAATCTCGAAAAATTAAAATGTCTCTATCCTCCAAACCCTTGGACATACATTGACGAGAATCTGACATTAAGTTGAGATATACGTTCCCTCAAAGTGACATAAGTTGTGTCTCTCAGATTCCTACAGATCGGGAGATATTTGCCTTTTAAAAATTGACTTTCAAATAATCTCTAAAAATTTAAATGTCTCTATCCTCCAAACCCTTTGACATACATTGACGTGACTCTGACATGAAGTTGACATATACGTTCCCCCAAAGTGACATAAGTTTTGTCTCTCAGATTCCTACAGATCGGGAGATATTTGCCTTTTAAAAATTGACTTTCGAATAATCTCTAAAAATTTAAATGTCTCTATCCTCCAAACCCTTCGACATACATTGACGTGACTATGACATGAAGTTGACACATACGTTCCCTCAAAGTGACATAAGTTTTGTCTCTCAGATTAATACAGATCGGGAGATATTTGCCCTTTCAAAAATTGACTTTCGAAAAATCTCGAGAAATTAAAATGTCTCTATCCTCCAAACCCTTGGACATACATTGACGTGACTCTGACAGGAAGTTTACATATACTTTCCCTCAAAGTGACATAAGTTTTGTCTCCCAGATTCCTACAGATCGGGAGATATTTGCCTTTTAAAAATTGGCTTTCGAATAATCTCGAAAAATTAAAATGTCTCTATCGTCCAAACCCTTGGACATACATTGACGAGATTCTGACATGAAGTTGACATATACGTTCCCTCAAATTGACATAAGTTTTGTCTCTCAGATTCCTACAGATCGGGAGATATTTGCCTTTTCAAAAATTGACTTTCGAATAATCTCTAAAAATTTAAATGTCTCTATCCTCCAAACCCTTTGACATACATTGACGTGACTCTGACAGGAAGTTTACATATACTTTCCCTCAAAGTGACATAAGTTTTGTCTCTCAGATTCCTACAGATCGGGAGATATTTGCCTTTTAATAATTGACTTTCGAATAATCTCTAAAAATTTAAATGTCTCTATCCTCCAAACCCCTCGACATACATTGACATGACTATGACATGAAGTTGACATATACGTTCCCTCAAAGTGACATAAGCTTTGTCTCTCAGATTCCTACAGATCGGGAGATATTTGCCTTTAAAAATTGACTTTCGAAAAATCTCGAAAAATTAAAATGTCTCTATCCTCCAAACCCTTGAACATACATTGACGAGACTCTGACATGAAGTTGACATATGCGTTCCCTCAAAGTGACATAAGGTTTGTCTGTCAGATGCCTACAGATCGGGAGATATTTGCCTTTTAAAAATTGACTTCCGAATATTCTCGAAAAATTCAAATGTCTCTATCCTCCAAACCCTTGGACATATATTGACGAGACTCTGACAGGAAGTTGACATATACGTTCCCTCAAAGTGACATAAGGTTTGTCTCACAGATTCCTACAGATCGGGAGATATTTGCCTTTTCATAAATTGACTTTCGAATAATCTCGAAAAATTAAATCGTCTTTATCCTCCAACCCCTTAGACATACATTGACGTGACTCTGACAGGAAGTTGACATATACGTTTCCTCAAAGTGACATAAGTTTTGTCTCTCAGATTCCAACAGATCGGGAGATATTTGCCCTTTAATAATTGACTTTCGAATAATCTCTAAAAATTTAAATGTCTCTATCCTCCAAACCCTTGTACATACATTGACGTGACTATGACATGAAGTTGACATATACGTTACCTCAAAGTGACATAAGTTTTGTCTCTCAGATTCCTACAGATCGGGAGATATTTGCCTTTTAAAAATTGACTTTCGAATAATCTCGAAAAATTAAGATATCTCTATCCTCCAAACCCTTGGACATACATTGACGAGACTCTTATATGAAGTTGACATATGCGTTCCCTCAAAGTGACATAAGGTTTGTTTCTCAGATGCCTACAGATCGGGAGATATTTGCCTTTTAAAAATTGACTTTCGAATAATCTCGAAAAATTCAAATGTCTATCCTCCAAACCCTTATACATACATTGACGAGACTCTGACATGAAGTTGACATACACGTTCCCTCAAAGTGGCATACGTTTTGTCTCTCAGATTCCTACAGATCGGGAGATATTTGCCTTTTAAAAATTGAGTTTCGTATAATCTCGAAAAAATAAAATATCTCTATCCTCCAAACCCTTGGACATACATTGACAAGGCTCTTACAGGAAGTTGACATATACGTTCCCTCAAAGTGACATAAGTTTTGTTTCTCAGATTCCTACAGATCGGGAGATATTTGCCTATTAATAATTGACTTTCGAATAATCTCTAAAAATTTAAATATCTCTATCCTCCAAACCCTTGGACATACAATGACGTGACTCTGACAGGAAGTTAACATATACGTTCCCTCAAAGTGACATAAGTTTTGTCTCTCAGATTAATACAGATCGGGAGATATTTGCCTTTACAAAAATTGAATTTCGAATAATCTCGAGAAATTAAAATGTCTCTATCCTCCAAATCCTTGGACATACATAAACGAGACTCTGACATGAAGTTGACATATGCGTTCCCTCAAAGTGACATAAGGTTTGTCTCCCAGATGCCTACAGATCGGGAGAAATTTGCCTTTTAAAAATTGACTTTCGAATAATCTCGAAAAATTTAAATGTCTCTATCCTCCTAACCCTTGGACATACATTGACGAGACTCTGACATGAAGTTGACATATGCGTTCCCTCAAAGTGACATAAAGTTTGTCTCTCAGATGCCTACAGATCGGGAAATATTTGCCTTTTAAAAATTGACTTTCGAATAATCTCGAAAAATTGAAATGTCTCTATCCTCCAAACCCTTGAACATACATTGACGTGACTCTGACATGAAGTTGGCACATGCGTTACCTCAAAGTGACATAAGTTTTGTCTCTCAGATTCCTACAGATCGGGAGATATTTGCTTTTTAAAAATTGACTTTCGAATAATCTCGAAAAATTTAGATATCTCTATCCTCCAAACCCTTGGACATACATTGACGAGATTCTGACATGAAGTTGAGATATACGTTCCCTCAAAGTGACATAAGGTTTGTCTCTCAGATTCCTACAGATCGGTAGATATTTGCCTTTTAAAATTGACTTTCGAATAATCTCGAAAAATTTAAATGTCTCTATCCTCCAAACCCCTCGACATACATTGAGGTGACTATGACATGAAGTTGACATATACGTTATCTAAAAGTGACATAAGTTTTGTCTCTCAGATTCTTACAGATCGGGAGATATTTGCCTTTTAAAAATTGACTTTCGAATAATCTCTAAAAATTTAAATGTCTCTATCCTCCAAACCCTTGGACATACATTGACGTGACTCTGACATGAAGTTGACATGTGCGTTCCCTCAAAGTGACAAAAGTTTTGTCTCTCAGATTCCTACAGATCGGGAGATATTTGCCTTTCACAAATTGACTTTCGAATAATCTCGAAGAATTAAAATGTCTCTATCCTCCAAACCCTTGGACATACAATGACGTGACTCTGACAGGAATTTGACATATACGGTTCCTCAAAGTGACATACGTTTTGTCTCTCAGATTCCTACAGATCGGGAGATATTTGCCTTTTAAAAATTCACTTTCGAAAAATCTCTAAAAATTTAAATGTCTCTATCCTCCAAACCCCTCTACATACATTGACGTGACTATGACATGAAGTTGACATATACGTTCCCTCAAAGTGACATAAGTTTTGTCTCTCAGATTCCTACAGATCGGGAGATATTTGCCTTTTAATAATTGACTTTCGAATAATCTCGAAAAATTAAAACGTCTGTATCCTCCAAACCCTTGGACATACATTGACGTGACTCTGTCAGGAAGTTTACATATACTTTCCCTCAACGTGACATAAGTTTTGACTCTCAGATTCCTACAGATCGGGAGATATTTGCCTTTAAAAATTGACTTTCGAATAATCTCTAAAAATTTAAATGTCTCTATCCTCCAAACCCTTGGAAATACATTGACGTACCTATTTGCCTTTTAAAAATTGACTTTCGAATAATCTCTACAAATTGTAATGTCTCTATCCTCCAAACCCCTCGACATACATTGACGTGACTATGACATTAAGTTGACATATACGTTCCCTCAAAGTGACATAAGTTTTGTCTCTCAGATTCCTGCAGATCGGGAGATATTTGCCTTTTAAAAATTGACTTTCGAATAATCTCGAAAAATTAAAATGTCTGTATCCTCCAAACCCTTGGACATACATTGACGTGACTCTGACAGGAAGTTTACATCTACGTTCCCTCAAAGTGACATAAGTTTTGACTCTCAGATTCCTACAGATCGGGAGATATTTGCCTTTTAAAAATTGACTTTCGAATAATCTCTAAAAATTTAAATGTCTCTATCTTCCAAACCCTTGGACATACATTTACGTACCTCTGACAGCAAGTTGACATATACGTTCCCTCAAATTGACATAAGTTTTGTCTCTCAGATTCCTACAGATCGGGAGATATTTGCCTTTTAAAAATTGACTTTCGAATAATCTCTAAAAATTTAAATGTCTCTATCTTCCAAACCCTTGGATATACATTGACGTGACTCTGACATGAAGTTGACATATGCGTTCCCTCAAAGCGACATAAGCTTTGTTTCTCAGATTCCTACAGATCGAGAGATATTTGCCTTTAACAAATTGACTTTCGAATAATCTCGAAAAATTAAAATGTCTCTATCCTCCAAACCCTTGGACATACATTGACGAGAATCTGACATTAAGTTGAGATATACGTTCCCTCAAAGTGACATAAGTTGTGTCTCTCAGATTCCTACAGATCGGGAGATATTTGCCTTTTAAAAATTGACTTTCGAATAATCTCTAAAAATTTAAATGTCTCTATCCTCCAAACTTTTTTACATACATTGACGTGACTCTGACAGGAAGTTTACATATACGTTCCCTCAAAGTGACATAAGTTTTGTCTCTCAGATGCCTACAGATCGGGAGATATTTGTCTTTTAAAAATTGACTTTCGAATAATCTCGAAAAATTAAAATGTCTCTATCGTCCAAACCCTTGGACATACATTGACGAGATTCTGACATGAAGTTGACATATACGTTCCCTCAAATTGACATAAGTTTTGTCTCTCAGATTCCTACAGATCGGGAGATATTTGCCTTTTCAAAAATTGACTTTCGAATAATCTCTAAAAATTTAAATGTCTCTATCCTCCAAACCCTTGGACATACATTGACGTGACTCTGACAGGAAGTTTACATATACTTTCCCTCAAAGTGACATAAGTTTTGTCTCTCAGATTCCTACAGATCGGGAGATATTTGCCTTTTAAAAATTGACTTTCGAATAATCTCTAAAAATTTAAATGTCTCTATCCTCCAAACCCCTCGACATACATTGACATGACTATGACATGAAGTTGACATATACGTTCCCTCAAAGTGACATAAGCTTTGTCTCTCAGATTCCTACAGATCGGGAGATATTTGCCTTTAAATATTGACTTTCGAAAAATCTCGATAAATTAAAATGTCTCTATCCTCCAAACCCTTGAACATACATTGACGAGACTCTGACATGAAGTTGACATATGCGTTCCCTCAAAGTGACATAAGGTTTGTCTGTCAGATGCCTACAGATCGGGAGATATTTGCCTTTTAAAAATTGACTTCCGAATATTCTCGAAAAATTCAAATGTCTCTATCCTCCAAACCCTTGGACATATATTGACGAGACTCTGACAGGAAGTTGACATATACGTTCCCTCAAAGTGACATAAGGTTTGTCTCACAGATTCCTACAGATCGGGAGATATTTGCCTTTTCATAAATTGACTTTCGAATAATCTCGAAAAATTAAATCGTCTTTATCCTCCAACCCCTTGGACATACATTGACGTGACTCTGACAGGAAGTTGACATATACGTTTCCTCAAAGTGACATAAGTTTTGTCTCTCAGATTCCTACAGATCGGGAGATATTTGCATTTTAAAAATTGACTTTCGAATAATCTCGAAAAATTAAAATGTCTCTATCCTCCAAACCCTTGGACATACATTGACGTAACTCTGACAGGATGTTGACATATACGTTCCCTCAAAGTGACATAAGTTTTGTCTCTCAGATTCCAACAGATCGGGAGATATTTGCCCTTTAATAATTGACTTTCGAATAATCTCTAAAAATTTAAATGTCTCTATCCTCCAAACCCTTGTACATACATTGACGTGACTATGACATGAAGTTGACATATACGTTACCTCAAAGTGACATAAGTTTTGTCTCTCAGATTCCTACAGATCGGGAGATATTTGCCTTTTAAAAATTGACTTTCGAATAATCTCGAAAAATTAAGATATCTCTATCCTCCAAACCCTTGGACATACATTGACGAGACTCTTATATGAAGTTGACATATGCGTTCCCTCAAAGTGACATAAGGTTTGTTTCTCAGATGCCTACAGATCGGGAGATATTTGCCTTTTAAAAATTGACTTTCGAATAATCTCGAAAAATTCAAATGTCTATCCTCCAAACCCTTGTACATACATTGACGAGACTCTGACATGAAGTTGACATACACGTTCCCTCAAAGTGGCATACGTTTTGTCTCTCAGATTCCTACAGATCGGGAGATATTTGCCTTTTAAAAATTGAGTTTCGTATAATCTCGAAAAAATAAAATATCTCTATCCTCCAAACCCTTGGACATACATTGACAAGGCTCTTACAGGAAGTTGACATATACGTTCCCTCAAAGTGACATAAGTTTTGTTTCTCAGATTCCTACAGATCGGGAGATATTTGCCTATTAATAATTGACTTTCGAATAATCTCTAAAAATTTAAATGTCTCTATCCTCCAAACCCTTGGACATACAATGACGTGACTCTGACAGGAAGTTAACATATACGTTCCCTCAAAGTGACATACGTTTTGTCTCTCAGATTCCTACAGATCTGGAGATATTTGCCTTTTAAAAATTGACTTTCGAATAATCTCTAAAAATTTAATTGTCTCTATCCTCCAAACCCCTCAACATACATTGACGTGACAATGACATGAAGTTGACATATACGTTCCCTCAAAGTGACATAAGGTTTGTCTCTCAGATTCCTACAGATCGGGAGATATTTGCCTTTTAAAAATTGACTTTCGAATAATCTCGAAAAATTAAAATGTCTCTATCCTCCAAACCCTTGGACATACATTGCCGAGACTCTGACATGAAGTTGACATATGCGTTCCCTCAAAGTGACATAAGGTTTGTCTCACAGATTCCTACAGATCGGGAGATATTTGCCTTTCACAAATTGACTTTCGAATAATCTCGAAAAATTAAAATGTCTCTATCCTCCAAACCCTTGGACATATATTGTCGAGGCTCTGACAGGAACTTGACATATACGTTCCCTCAAAGTGACATAAGGTTTGTCTCACAGATTCCTACAGATCGGGAGATATTTGCCTTTCAAAAATTGACTTTCGAATAATCTCGAAAAATTAAAATGTCTCTATCCTCCAAACTCTTGGACATACATTGACGTGCCTCTGACAGGAGGTGGACATATACGTTCCCTCAAAGTGACATAAGTTTTGTCTCAGATTCCTACAGATCGGGAAATATTTGCCTTTCACAAATTGATTTTCGAATAATCTCGAAAAATTAAAATGTCTCTATCCTCCAAACTCTTGGACATACATTGACGTGCCTCTGACAGGAAGTGGACATATACGTTCCCTCAAAGTGACATAAGTTTTGTCTCTCAGATTCCTACAGATCGGGAGATATTTGCCTTTTAAAAATTGACTTTCGAATAATATCTAAAATTTTAAATGTCTCTATCCTCCAAACCCTTGGACATACATTGACGTGACTCTGACAGGAAGTTGACATATATGTTCCCTCAACGTGACATAAGTTTTGTCTCTCAGATTCCTACAGATCGGGAGATATTTGCCTTTAAATAATTGACTTTCGAATAATCTCAAAAAATTAAAATGTCTCTATCCTCCAAACCCTTGAACATACATTTACGTGACTCAGACATGAAGTTGACATATGCGTTCCCTCAAAGTGACTTAATTTTTGTCTCTCAGATTAATACAGATCGGGAGATATTTGCCTTTTAAAAACTGACTTTCGAATAATCTCTAAAAATTCAAATGTCTCTATCCTCCAAACCCCTGGACATACATTGACGTGACTCTGACAGGAAGTTGACATATACGTTCCCTCAAAGTGACATAAGTTTTGTCTCTCAGATTCCTACAGATCGGGAGATATTTGTTTTTTAAAAATTGACTTTCGAATAATCTCTAAAAATTTAAATGTCTCTATCCTCCAAACCCGTCGACATACATTGACATGACTATGACATGAAGTTGACATATACGTTCCCTCAAAGTGATATAAGCTTTGTCTCTCAGATTCCTACAGATCGGGAGATATTTGCCTTTAAAAATTGACTTTCGAATAATCTCGAAAAATTGAAATGTCTCTATCCTCCAAACCATTGGACATACATTGACGTGACTATGACATGAAGTTGACATATACGTTACCTCAAAGTGACATAAGTTTTGTCTCGCAGATTCCTACAGATCGGGAGATATTTGCCTTTTAAAAATTGACTTTCGAATAATCTCGAAAAATTAAGATATCTCTATCCTCCAAACCCTTGCACATACATTGACGAGACTCTGACATGAAGTTGACATATGCGTTCCCTCAAAGTGACATAAGGTTTGTTTCTCAGATGCCTACAGATCGGGAGAAATTTGCCTTTTAAAAATTGACTTTCTAATAATCTCGAAAAATTCAAATGTGTCTATCCTCCAAACCCTTGTACATACATTGACGAGACTCTGACATGAAGTTGACATACACGTTCCCTCATAGTGGCATACGTTTTGTCTCTCAGATTCCTACAGATCGGGAGATATTTGCCTTTTAAAAATTGAATTTCGTATAATCTCGAAAAATTAAAATATCTCTATCTTCCAAACCCTTGGACAGACATTGACAAGACTCTTACAGGAAGTTGACATATACGTTCCCTCAAAGTGACATAAGTTTTGTCTCTCAGATTCCTACAGATCGGGAGATATTTGCCTATTAATAATTGACTTTCGAATAATCTCTAAAAATTTAAATGTCTCTATCCTCCAAACCCTTGGACATACATTGACGTGACTATGACATGAAGTTGACATATACGTTCCATCAAAGTGACATATGTTTTGTTTCTTAGATTCCTACAGATCGGGAGATATTTGCCTTTTAAAAATTGACTTTCGAATAATCTCGAAAAATTGAAATGTCTCTATCCTCCAAACCCTAGGACATACATTGACGTGACTCTGACAGGAAGTTTACATATACGTTCCCTCAAAGTGACATAAGGTTTGTCTCTCAGATTAGTACAGATCAGGTGATATTTGCCTTTAAAAAATTGACTTTCGAATAATCTCGAAAGATTTAAATGTCTCTATCCTCCAAACCCTTGGACATACATTGACCTGACTATGACATGAAGTTCACAAACACGTTCCCTCAATGTGACATAAGTTTTGTCTCTCAGATTCCTACAGATCGGGAGATATTTGCCTTTTAAAAATTGACTTTCGAATAATCTCGAAGAATTAAAATGTCTCTATCCTCCAAACCCTTGGACATACATTGACAAAACTCTGACATGAAGTTGATATATGCGTTCCCTCAAAGTGACATAAGGGTTGTCTCTCAGACGCCTACAGATCGGGAGATATTTGCCTTTTAAAATTGACTTGCGAATAATCTCGAAAAATTTAAATGTCTCTATCGTCCAAACCCTTGGACATACATTGACGTGATTCTGACATGAAGTTGACATATACGTTCCCTCAAAGTGACATAAGTTTTGTCTCTCAGATTCCTACAGATCGGGAGATATTTGCCTTTTAAAAATTGACTTACGAATAATTTCGAAAAATTAAAATGTCTCTATCCTCCAAACCCTTGGACATACATTGACGTAACTCTGACATGTAGTTGACATATGCGTTCCCTCAAAGTGACATACGTTTTGTCTCTCAGAGTCCTACAGATCGGGAGATATTAGCCTTTTAAAAATTGACTTACGAATAATCTCGAAAAATTAAAATGTCTCTATCCTCCAAACCCTTCGACATACATTGACGTGACTCTGACAGGAAGTTGACATATACGTTCCCTCAAAGTGACATAAGTTTTGTCTCACAGATTCCTACAGATAGGGAGATATTTGCCATTTAAAAATTGACTTTCGAATAATCTCTAAAAATTTAAATGTCTCTATCCTCCAAACCCTTCGACATACATTGACGTGACTATGACATGAAGTTGACATATACGTTCCCTCAAAGTGACATAAGTTTTGTCTCTCAGATTAATACAGATCGGGAGATATTTGCCTTTACAAAAATTGAATTTCGAATAATCTCGAGAAATTAAAATGTCTCTATCCTCCAAATCCTTGGACATACATAAACGAGACTCTGACATGAAGTTGACATATGCGTTCCCTCAAAGTGACATAAGGTTTGTCTCTCAGATGCCTACAGATCGGGAGAAATTCGCCTTTTAAAAATTGACTTTCGAATAATCTCGAAAAATTTAAATGTCTTTATCCTCCTAACCCTTTTACATACATTGACGAGACTCTGACATGAAGTTGACATATACGTTCCCTCAAAGTGACATAAGGTTTGTCTCTCAGATGCATACAGATCGGGAAATATTTGCCTTTTAAAAATTGACTTTCGAATAATCTCGAAAAATTGAAATGTCTCTATCCTCCAAACCCTTGAACATACATTGACGTGACTCTGACATGAAGTTGGCATATGCGTTCCCTCAAATTGACATAAGTTTTGTCTCTCAGATTCCTACAGATCGGGAGATATTTGCTTTTTAAAAATTGACTTTCGAATAATCTCGAAAAATTTAGATATCTCTATCCTCCAAACCCTTGGACATACATTGACGAGACTCTGACATGAAGTTGTCATATGCGTTCCCTCAAAGTGACATAAGGTTTGTCTCTCAGATTCCTACAGATCGGTAGATATTTGCCTTTTAAAATTGACTTTCGAATAATCTCGAAAAATTAAAATGTCTCTATCCTCCAAACCCTTGGACATACTTTGACGTGACTCTGACATTAAGTTCACACATACGTTCCCTCAAAGTGACATACGTTTTGTCTCTCAGATTCCTACAGATCGGGAGATATTTGCCTTTCACTAATTGACTTTCGAATAATCTCGAAAAATTGAAATGTCTCTATCCTCCAAACCCTTGGACATACATTGACAAGACTCTGACATGAAGTTGACATATGCGTTCCCTCAAAGTGACATAAGGTTTGTCTCTCAGACGCCTACAGATCGGGAGATATTTGCCTTTTAAAAATTGACTTGCGAATAATCTCGAAAAATTAAAATGTCTCTATCGTCCAAACTCTTGGACATACATTGACGAGATTCTGACATGAAGTTGACATATACGTTCCCTCAAAGTGACATAAGGTTTGTCTCCCAGATTCCTACAGATCGGGAGATATTTGCCTTTTAAAAATTAAATTACGAATAATTTCGAAAAATTAAAATGTCTTATCCTCCAAACCCTTGGACATACATTGACGTAACTCTGACATGTAGTTGACATATGCGTTCCCTCAAAGTTACATAAGTTTTGTCTCTGAGATTAATACAGATCGGGAGATATTTGCCTTTTAAAAATTGACTTTCGAATAATCTCGAAAAATTAAAATGTCTCTATCCTCCAAACCCTTGGACATACATTGACGAGACTCTGACATGAAGTTGTCATATGCGTTCCCTCAAAGTGACATAAGGTTTGTCTCTCAGACGCCTACATATCGGGAGATATTTGCCTTTTAAAAATTGTTTTGCGAATAATCTCGAAAAATTAAAATGTCTCTATCGTCCAAACCCTTGGACATACATTGACGTAACTCTGACATGTAGTTGACATATGCGTTCCCTCAAAGTGACATACGTTTTGTCTCTCAGTGTCCTACAGATCGGGAGATATTAGCCTTTTAAAAATTGACTTACGAATAATCTCGAAAAATTAAAATGTCTCTATCCTCCAAACCCTTGGACATACATTGACGTGACTCTGACAGGAAGTTGACATATACGTTCCCTCAAAGTGACATAAGTTTTGTCTCACAGATTCCTACAGATCGGGAGATATTTGCCCTTTAAAAATTGACTTTCGAATAATCTCTAAAAATTTAAATGTCTCTATCCTCCAAACCCTTGGACATACATTGACGTGACTATGACATGAAGTTGACATATACGTTCCATCAATGTGACATAAGTTTTGTTTCTTAGATTCCTACAGATCGGGAGATATTTGCCGTTACAAAAATTGAATTTCGAATAATCTCGAGAAATTAAAATGTCTCTATCCTCCAAATCCTTGGACATACATAAACGAGACTCTGACATGAAGTTGACATATGCGTTCCCTCAAAGTGACATAAGGTTTGTCTCAGATGCCTACAGATCGGGAGAAATTTGCCTTTTAAAAATTGACTTTCGAATAATCTCGAATAATTGAAATGTCTCTATCCTCCTAACCCTTGGACATACATTGACGAGACTCTGACATGAAGTTGACATATGCGTTCCCTCAAAGTGACATAAGGTTTGTCTCTCAGATGCCTACAGATCGGGAAATATTTGCCTTTTAAAAATTGACTTTCGAATAATCTCGAAAAATTGAAATGTCTCTATCCTCCAAACCCTTGGACATACATTGACGAGACTCTGACATGAAGTTGTCATATGCGTTCCCTCAAAGTGACATAAGGTTTGTCTCTCAGATGCCTACAGATCGGGAGAAATTTGCCTTTTAAAAATTGACTTTCGAATAATCTCGAAAAATTCAAATGTCTCTATCCTCCAAACCCTTGGACATACTTTGACGTGACTCTGACAGGAAGTTCACATATACGTTCCCTCAAAGTGACATAAGTTTTGTCTCTCAGATACCTACAGATCAGGAGATATTTGCCTTTCACAAATTGACTTTCGAATAATCTCGAAAAATTAAAATGTCTCTATCCTCCAAACCCTTGGACATACATTGACGAGACTCTGACATGAAGTTGACATATGCGTTCCCTCAAAGTGACATAAGGTTTGTCTCTCAGACGCCTACAGATCGGGAGATATTTGCCTCTTAAAAATTGACTTGCGAATAATATCGAAAAATTAAAATGTCTCTATCGTCCAAACTCTTGGATATACATTGACGAGATTCTGACATGAAGTTGACATATACATTCCCTCGAAGTGACATAAGGTTTGTCTCCCAGATTCCTACAGATCGGGAGATATTTGCCTTTTAAAAATTGACTTACGAATAATTTCGAAAAATTTAGATATCTCTATCCTCCAAACCCTTGGACATACATTGACGAGACTCTGACATGAAGTTGTCATATGCGTTCCCTCAAAGTGAAATAAGGTTTGTCTCTCAGATTCCTACAGATCGGTAGATATTTGCCTTTTAAAATTGACTTTCGAATAATCTCGAAAAATTAAAATGTCTCTATCCTCCAAACCCTTGGACATACTTTGACGTAACTCTGACATGTAGTTGACATATGCGTTCCCTCAGAGCGACATAAGTTTTGTCTCTGAGATTAATACAGATCGGGAGATATTTGCCTTTAAAAAATTGATTTTCGAATAATCTCGAAAAATTAAAATGTCTCTATCCTCCAAACCCTTGAACATACATTGACGTGATTCTGACATGTAGTTAACATATGCGTTCCCTCAAAGTGTCATAAGGTTTGTCTCTCAGATTCCTACAGATCGGGAGATATTTGTCTTTCACAAATTGACTTTCGAATAATCTCGAAAAATTAAAATGTCTCTATCCTCCAAACCCTTGGACATACATTGACGTACCTCTGACAGGAAGTTGACGTATACGTTCCCTGAAAGTGACATAAGTTTTGTCTTACAGATTCCTACAGATCGGGAGATATTTGCCCTTTAAAAATTGACTTTGAATAATCTCGAAAAATTAAAATGTCTCTATCCTCCAAACCCTTGGACATACATTGACGTGACTATGACATGAAGTTGACATGTACGTTCCCTCAAAGTGACATAAGTTTTGTCTCTCAGATTAATACAGATCGGGAGATATTTGCATTTCAAAAATTGAATTTCGAATAATCTCGAGAAATTAAAATGTCTCTATCCTCCAAATCCTTGGACATACATAAACGAGACTCTGACATGAAGTTGACATATGCGTTCCCTCAAAGTGACATAAGGTTTGTCTCTCAGATACCTACAGATCGGGAGATATTTGCCTTTTAAAATTGACTTTCGAATAATCTCGAAAAATTTAAATGTCCCTATCCTCCAAACCCTTGGATATGCATTGACGAGACTCTGACATGAAGTTGACATATGCGTTCCCTCAAAGTGACATAAGGTTTGTCTCTCAGATGCGTACAGATCGGGAGATATTTGTGTTTTAAAAATTGACTTTCGAATAATCTCGAAAAATTAAAATGTCTCTATCCTCCCAACCCTTGGACATACATTGACGTGACTCTGACACGAAGTTGACATATGCGTTCCCTCAAAGTGACATAAGGTTTGTCTCTCAGATTCCTACAGATGGGTAGATATTTGCCTTTTAAAATTGACTTTCGAATAATCTCAAAAAATTTAAACGTCTCTATCCTCCAAACCCTTGGACATACATTGACGTGACTCTGACAGGAAGTTGACATATACGTTCCCTCAAAGTAACATAAGGTTTGTCTCTCAGATTCCTACAGATCGGGAGATATTTGCCTTTTCAAAAATTGACTTTAGAATATTCACGAAAAATTCAAATGTCTCTATCCTCCAACCCTTGGACATACATTGACGTGACTCTGACATAAAGTTCACGTATTGGTTCCCTCAAAGTAACATAAGTTTTGTCTTTCAGATTCCTACAGATCGGGAGATATTTGCCTTTTCCAAAATTGTCTTTCGAATAATCTCGAAAAATTAAAATGTCTCTATCCTCCAAACCCTTGGACATACATTGACGAGACCTTGACATGAAGTTGACATATGCGTTCCCTCAAAGTGACATAAGGTTTGTCTCTCAGACGCCTACAGATCGGGAGATATTTGCCTTTTAAAAATTGACTTGCGAATAATCTCGAAAAATTAAAATGTCTCTATCGTCCAAACCCTTGGACATACATTGACGTAACTCTGACATGTAGTTGACATATGCGTTCCCTCAAAGTGACATACGTTTTGTCTCTCAGTGTCCTACAGATCGGGAGATATTAGCCTTTTAAAAATTGACTTACGAATAATCTCGAAAAATTAAAATGTCTCTATCCTCCAAACCCTCGGACATACATTGACGTGACTCTGACAGGAAGTTGACATATACGTTCCCTCAGAGCGACATAAGTTTTGTCTCTGAGATTAATACAGATCGGGAGATATTTGCCTTTTAAAAATTGACTTTCGAATAATCTCGAAAAATTAAAATGTCTCTATCCTCCAAACCCTTGAACATACATTGACGTGATTCTGACATGTAGTTAACATATGCGTTCCCTCAAAGTGTCATAAGGTTTGTCTCTCAGTGTCCTACAGATCGGGAGATATTAGCCTTTTAAAAATTGACTTACGAATAATCTCGAAAAATTAAAATGTCTCTATCCTCCAAACCCTCGGACATACATTGACGTGACTCTGACAGGAAGTTGACATATACGTTCCCTCAAAGTGACATAAGTTTTGTCTCACAGATTCCTACAGATCGGGAGATATTTGCCCTTTAAAAATTGACTTTCGAATAATCTCTAAAAATTTAAATGTCTCTATCCTCCAAACCCTTGGACATACATTGACGTGACTATGACATGAAGTTGACATATACGTTCCATCAATGTGACATAAGTTTTGTTTCTTAGATTCCTACAGATCGGGAGATATTTGCCGTTACAAAAATTGAATTTCGAATAATCTCGAGAAATTAAAATGTCTCTATCCTCCAAATCCTTGGACATACATAAACGAGACTCTGACATGAAGTTGACATATGCGTTCCCTCAAAGTGACATAAGGTTTGTCTGTCAGATGCCTACAGATCGGGAGAAATTTGCCTTTTAAAAATTGACTTTCGAATAATCTCGAAAAATTGAAATGTCTCTATCCTCCTAACCCTTGGACATACATTGACGAGACTCTGACATGAAGTTGACATATGCGTTCCCTCAAAGTGACATAAGGTTTGTCTCTCAGATGCCTACAGATCGGGAAATATTTGCCTTTTAAAAATTGACTTTCGAATAATCTCGAAAAATTGAAATGTCTCTATCCTCCAAACCCTTGAACATACATTGACGTGACTCTGACATGAAGTTGGCATATGCGTTCCCTCAAATTGACATAAGTTTTGTCTCTCAGATTCCTACAGATCGGGAGATATTTGCTTTTTAAAAATTGACTTTCGAATAATCTCGAAAAATTTAGATATCTCTATCCTCCAAACCCTTGGACATACATTGACGAGACTCTGACATGAAGTTGTCATATGCGTTCCCTCAAAGTGACATAAGGTTTGTCTCTCAGATGCCTACAGATCGGGAGAAATTTGCCTTTTAAAAATTGACTTTCGAATAATCTCGAAAAATTAAAATGTCTCTATCCTCCAAACCCTTGGACATACTTTGACGTGACTCTGACAGGAAGTTCACATATACGTTCCCTCAAAGTGACATAAGTTTTGTCTCTCAGATACCTACAGATCGGGAGATATTTGCCTTTCACAAATTGACTTTCGAATAATCTCGAAAAATTAAAATGTCTCTATCCTCCAAACCCTTGGACATACATTGACGGGACTCTGACATGAAGTTGACATATGCTTTCCCTCAAAGTGACATAAGGTTTGTCTCTCAGACGCCTACAGATCGGGAGATATTTGCCTTTTAAAAATTGACTTGCGAATAATCTCGAAAAATTAAAATGTCTCTATCCTCCAAACCCTTGGACATACATTGACGAGACTCTGACATGAAGTTGTCATATGCGTTCCCTCAAAGTGACATAAGGTTTGTCTCTCAGATTCCTACAGATCGGTAGATATTTGCCTTTTAAAATTGACTTTCGAATAATCTCGAAAAATTAAAATGTCTCTATCCTCCAAACCCTTGGACATACTTTGACGTAACTCTGACATGTAGTTGACATATGCGTTCCCTCAGAGCGACATAAGTTTTGTCTCTGAGATTAATACAGATCGGGAGATATTTGCCTTTTAAAAATTGACTTTCGAATAATCTCGAAAAATTAAAATGTCTCTATCCTCCAAACCCTTGAACATACATTGACGTGATTCTGACATGTAGTTAACATATGCGTTCCCTCAAAGTGTCATAAGGTTTGTCTCTCAGTGTCCTACAGATCGGGAGATATTAGCCTTTTAAAAATTGACTTACGAATAATCTCGAAAAATTAAAATGTCTCTATCCTCCAAACCCTCGGACATACATTGACGTGACTCTGACAGGAAGTTGACATATACGTTCCCTCAAAGTGACATAAGTTTTGTCTCACAGATTCCTACAGATCGGGAGATATTTGCCCTTTAAAAATTGACTTTCGAATAATCTCTAAAAATTTAAATGTCTCTATCCTCCAAACCCTTGGACATACATTGACGTGACTATGACATGAAGTTGACATATACGTTCCATCAATGTGACATAAGTTTTGTTTCTTAGATTCCTACAGATCGGGAGATATTTGCCGTTACAAAAATTGAATTTCGAATAATCTCGAGAAATTAAAATGTCTCTATCCTCCAAATCCTTGGACATACATAAACGAGACTCTGACATGAAGTTGACATATGCGTTCCCTCAAAGTGACATAAGGTTTGTCTGTCAGATGCCTACAGATCGGGAGAAATTTGCCTTTTAAAAATTGACTTTCGAATAATCTCGAAAAATTGAAATGTCTCTATCCTCCTAACCCTTGGACATACATTGACGAGACTCTGACATGAAGTTGACATATGCGTTCCCTCAAAGTGACATAAGGTTTGTCTCTCAGATGCCTACAGATCGGGAAATATTTGCCTTTTAAAAATTGACTTTCGAATAATCTCGAAAAATTGAAATGTCTCTATCCTCCAAACCCTTGAACATACATTGACGTGACTCTGACATGAAGTTGGCATATGCGTTCCCTCAAATTGACATAAGTTTTGTCTCTCAGATTCCTACAGATCGGGAGATATTTGCTTTTTAAAAATTGACTTTCGAATAATCTCGAAAAATTTAGATATCTCTATCCTCCAAACCCTTGGACATACATTGACGAGACTCTGACATGAAGTTGTCATATGCGTTCCCTCAAAGTGACATAAGGTTTGTCTCTCAGATGCCTACAGATCGGGAGAAATTTGCCTTTTAAAAATTGACTTTCGAATAATCTCGAAAAATTAAAATGTCTCTATCCTCCAAACCCTTGGACATACTTTGACGTGACTCTGACAGGAAGTTCACGTATACGTTCCCTCAAAGTGACATAAGTTTTGTCTCTCAGATACCTACAGATCGGGAGATATTTGCCTTTCACAAATTGACTTTCGAATAATCTCGAAAAATTAAAATGTCTCTATCCTCCAAACCCTTGGACATACATTGACGAGACTCTGACATGAAGTTGACATATGCTTTCCCTCAAAGTGACATAAGGTTTGTCTCTCAGACGCCTACAGATCGGGAGATATTTGCCTTTTAAAAATTGACTTGCGAATAATCTCGAAAAATTAAAATGTCTCTATCCTCCAAACCCTTGGACATACATTGACGAGACTCTGACATGAAGTTGTCATATGCGTTCCCTCAAAGTGACATAAGGTTTGTCTCTCAGATTAATACAGATCGGTAGATATTTGCCTTTTAAAATTGACTTTCGAATAATCTCGAAAAATTAAAATGTCTCTATCCTCCAAACCCTTGGACATACTTTGACGTAACTCTGACATGTAGTTGACATATGCGTTCCCTCAGAGCGACATAAGTTTTGTCTCTGAGATTAATACAGATCGGGAGATATTTGCCTTTTAAAAATTGACTTTCGAATAATCTCGAAAAATTAAAATGTCTCTATCCTCCAAACCCTTGAACATACATTGACGTGATTCTGACATGTAGTTAACATATGCGTTCCCTCAAAGTGTCATAAGGTTTGTCTCTCAGATTCCTACAGATCGGGAGATATTTGTCTTTCACAAATTGACTTTCGAATAATCTCGAAAAATTAAAATGTCTCTATCCTCCAAACCCTTGGACATACATTAACGTACCTCTGACAGGAAGTTGACGTATACGTTCCCTGAAAGTGATATAAGTTTTGTCTTACAGATTCCTACAGATCGGGAGATATTTGCCCTTTAAAAATTGACTTTCGAATAATCTCGAAAAATTAAAATGTCTCTATCCTCCAAACCCTTGGACATACATTGACGTGACTATGACATGAAGTTGTCATGTACGTTCCCTCAAAGTGACATAAGTTTTGTCTCTCAGATTAATACAGATCGGGAGATATTTGCATTTCAAAAATTGAATTTCGAATAATCTCGAGAAATTAAAATGTCTCTATCCTCCAAATCCTTGGACATACATAAACGAGACTCTGACATGAAGTTGACATATGCGTTCCCTCAAAGTGACATAAGGTTTGTCTCTCAGATACCTACAGATCGGGAGATATTTGCCTTTTAAAAATTGACTTTCGAATAATCTCGAAAAATTAAAATGTCTCTATCCTCCAAACCCTTGGACATACTTTGACGTGACTCTGACAGGAAGTTCACGTATACGTTCCCTCAAAGTGACATAAGTTTTGTCTCTCAGATACCTACAGATCGGGAGATATTTGCCTTTCACAAATTGACTTTCGAATAATCTCGAAAAATTAAAATGTCTCTATCCTCCAAACCCTTGGACATACATTGACGAGACTCTGACATGAAGTTGACATATGCTTTCCCTCAAAGTGACATAAGGTTTGTCTCTCAGACGCCTACAGATCGGGAGATATTTGCCTTTTAAAAATTGACTTGCGAATAATCTCGAAAAATTAAAATGTCTCTATCCTCCAAACCCTTGGACATACATTGACGAGACTCTGACATGAAGTTGTCATATGCGTTCCCTCAAAGTGACATAAGGTTTGTCTCTCAGATTAATACAGATCGGTAGATATTTGCCTTTTAAAATTGACTTTCGAATAATCTCGAAAAATTAAAATGTCTCTATCCTCCAAACCCTTGGACATACTTTGACGTAACTCTGACATGTAGTTGACATATGCGTTCCCTCAGAGCGACATAAGTTTTGTCTCTGAGATTAATACAGATCGGGAGATATTTGCCTTTTAAAAATTGACTTTCGAATAATCTCGAAAAATTAAAATGTCTCTATCCTCCAAACCCTTGAACATACATTGACGTGATTCTGACATGTAGTTAACATATGCGTTCCCTCAAAGTGTCATAAGGTTTGTCTCTCAGATTCCTACAGATCGGGAGATATTTGTCTTTCACAAATTGACTTTCGAATAATCTCGAAAAATTAAAATGTCTCTATCCTCCAAACCCTTGGACATACATTAACGTACCTCTGACAGGAAGTTGACGTATACGTTCCCTGAAAGTGATATAAGTTTTGTCTTACAGATTCCTACAGATCGGGAGATATTTGCCCTTTAAAAATTGACTTTCGAATAATCTCGAAAAATTAAAATGTCTCTATCCTCCAAACCCTTGGACATACATTGACGTGACTATGACATGAAGTTGTCATGTACGTTCCCTCAAAGTGACATAAGTTTTGTCTCTCAGATTAATACAGATCGGGAGATATTTGCATTTCAAAAATTGAATTTCGAATAATCTCGAGAAATTAAAATGTCTCTATCCTCCAAATCCTTGGACATACATAAACGAGACTCTGACATGAAGTTGACATATGCGTTCCCTCAAAGTGACATAAGGTTTGTCTCTCAGATACCTACAGATCGGGAGATATTTGCCTTTTAAAAATTGACTTTCGAATAATCTCGAAAAATTTAAATGTCCCTATCCTCCAAACCCTTGGATATGCATTGACGAGACTCTGACATGAAGTTGACATATGCGTTCCCTCAAAGTGACATAAGGTTTGTCTCTCAGATGCGTACAGATCGGGAGATATTTGTGTTTTAAAAATTGACTTTCGAATAATCTCGAAAAATTAAAATGTCTCTATCCTCCCAACCCTTGGACATACATTGACGTGACTCTGACACGAAGTTGACATATGCGTCCCCTCAAAGTGACATAAGGTTTGTCTCTCAGATTCCTACAGATGGGTAGATATTTGCCTTTTAAAATTGACTTTCGAATAATCTCAAAAAATTTAAACGTCTCTATCCTCCAAACCCTTGGACATACATTGACGTGACTCTTACAGGAAGTAGACATATACGTTCCCTCAAAGTGACATCAGTTTTTTCTCTCAGATTCCTACAGATCGGGAGATATTTGCCTTTTCAAAAATTGACTTTCGAATAATTTCGAAAAATCAAAATGTCTCTATCCTCCAAACCCTTGGACATACTTTGACGTGACTCTATCAGGGCGTTGACATTTACGTTCCCTCAAAGTGACATAAGTTTTGTCTCTCAGATTCCTACAGATCGGGATATATTTGCCTTTAAAGAATTGACTTTCGAATAATCTCGAAAAATTAAAATGTCTCTATCCTCCAAACCCTTGGACATACCTTGACGTGACTCTGACAAGACGTTGACATTTACGTTCCCTCAAAGTGATATAAGTTTTGTCTCCCAGATTCCTACAGATCGGGAGATATTTGCCTTTTAAAAATTGACTTTCGAATAATCTCGAATAATTAAAATGTCTCTATCCTCCAAACCCTTGAACATACATTGACGTGACTCTGACATGAAGTTGACATATGCGTTCCCTCAAAGTGACATAAGTTTTGTCACTCAGATTCCTACAGATCGGGAGATATTTGCCTTTCACAAATTGACTTTCGAATAATCTCGAAAAATTAAAATGTCTCTATCCTCCAAACCCTTGGACATACATTGACGAGACTCTGACATGAAGTTGACATATGCGTTCCCTCAAAGTGACATAAGGTTTGTCTCTCAGACGCCTACAGATCGGGAGATATTTGCCTTTTAAAAATTGACTTGCGAATAATCTCGAAAAATTAAAATGTCTCTATCCTCCAAACCCTTGGACATACATTGACGAGACTCTGACATGAAGTTGTCATATGCGTTCCCTCAAAGTGACATAAGGTTTGTCTCTCAGATTCCTACAGATCGGTAGATATTTGCCTTTTAAAATTGACTTTCGAATAATCTCGAAAAATTAAAATGTCTCTATCCTCCAAACCCTTGGACATACTTTGACGTAACTCTGACATGTAGTTGACATATGCGTTCCCTCAGAGCGACATAAGTTTTGTCTCTGAGATTAATACAGATCGGGAGATATTTGCCTTTTAAAAATTGACTTTCGAATAATCTCGAAAAATTAAAATGTCTCTATCCTCCAAACCCTTGAACATACATTGACGTGATTCTGACATGTAGTTAACATATGCGTTCCCTCAAAGTGACATAAGGTTTGTCTCTCAGATTCCTACAGATCGGGAGATATTTGTCTTTCACAAATTGACTTTCGAATAATCTCGAAAAATTAAAATGTCTCTATCCTCCAAACCCTTGGACATACATTGACGTACCTCTGACAGGAAGTTGACGTATACGTTCCCTGAAAGTGATATAAGTTTTGTCTTACAGATTCCTACAGATCGGGAGATATTTGCCCTTTAAAAATTGACTTTCGAATAATCTCGAAAAATTAAAATGTCTCTATCCTCCAAACCCTTGGACATACATTGACGTGACTATGACATGAAGTTGTCATGTACGTTCCCTCAAAGTGACATAAGTTTTGTCTCTCAGATTAATACAGATCGGGAGATATTTGCATTTCAAAAATTGAATTTCGAATAATCTCGAGAAATTAAAATGTCTCTATCCTCCAAATCCTTGGACATACATAAACGAGACTCTGACATGAAGTTGACATATGCGTTCCCTCAAAGTGACATAAGGTTTGTCTCTCAGATACCTACAGATCGGGAGATATTTGCCTTTTAAAAATTGACTTTCGAATAATCTCGAAAAATTTAAATGTCCCTATCCTCCAAACCCTTGGATATGCATTGACGAGACTCTGACATGAAGTTGACATATGCGTTCCCTCAAAGTGACATAAGGTTTGTCTCTCAGATGCGTACAGATCGGGAGATATTTGTGTTTTAAAAATTGACTTTCGAATAATCTCGAAAAATTAAAATGTCTCTATCCTCCCAACCCTTGGACATACATTGACGTGACTCTGACACGAAGTTGACATATGCGTCCCCTCAAAGTGACATAAGGTTTGTCTCTCAGATTCCTACAGATGGGTAGATATTTGCCTTTTAAAATTGACTTTCGAATAATCTCAAAAAATTTAAACGTCTCTATCCTCCAAACCCTTGGACATACATTGACGTGACTCTTACAGGAAGTAGACATATACGTTCCCTCAAAGTGACATCAGTTTTTTCTCTCAGATTCCTACAGATCGGGAGATATTTGCCTTTTCAAAAATTGACTTTCGAATAATCTCGAAAAATCAAAATGTCTCTATCCTCCAAACCCTTGGACATACTTTGACGTGACTCTATCAGGGCGTTGACATTTACGTTCCCTCAAAGTGACATAAGTTTTGTCTCTCAGATTCCTACAGATCGGGATATATTTGCCTTTAAAGAATTGACTTTCGAATAATCTCGAAAAATTAAAATGTCTCTATCCTCCAAACCCTTGGACATACCTTGACGTGACTCTGACAAGACGTTGACATTTACGTTCCCTCAAAGTGATATAAGTTTTGTCTCCCAGATTCCTACAGATCGGGAGATATTTGCCTTTTAAAAATTGACTTTCGAATAATCTCGAAAAATTAAAATGTCTCTATCCTCCAAACCCTTGAACATACATTGACGTGACTCTGACATGAAGTTGACATATGCGTTCCCTCAAAGTGACATAAGTTTTGTCACTCAGATTCCTACAGATCGGGAGATATTTGCCTTTTAAAAATTGACTTTCGAATAATCTCGAAAAATTTAGATATCTCTATCCTCCAAACCCTTGGACATACATTGACGAGACTCTGACATGAAGTTGTCATATGCGTTCCCTCAAAGTAACATAAGGTTTGTCTCTCAGATTCCTACAGATCGGTAGATATTTGCCTTTTAAAATTGACTTTGGTATAATCTCAAAAAATTTAAACGTCTCTATCCTCCAAACCCTTGGACATACATTGACGTGACTCTGATAGGAAGTAGACACACACGTTCCCTCAAAGTGACATAAGTTTTGTCTCTCAGATTAGTACAGATCGGGAGATATTTGTCATTTCAAAAATTGACTTTCGAATAATCTCGAAAAATTAAAATATCTCTATCCTCCAAACCCTTGGACATACTTTGACGTGACTCTAACAGGGCGTTGACATTTAAGTTCCCTCAAAGTGACATAAGTTTTGTCTCTCAGATTCCTACAGATCGGGATATATTTGCCTTTTAAGAATTGACTTGCGAATAATCTCGAAAAATTAAAATGTCTCTATCGTCCAAACTCTTGGATATACATTGACGAGATTCTGACATGAAGTTGACATATACATTCCCTCGAAGTGACATAAGGTTTGTCTCCCAGATTCCTACAGATCGGGAGATATTTGCCTTTTAAAAATTGACTTACGAATAATTTCGAAAAATTTAGATATCTCTATCCTCCAAACCCTTGGACATACATTGACGAGACTCTGACATGAAGTTGTCATATGCGTTCCCTCAAAGTGACATAAGGTTTGTCTCTCAGATTCCTACAGATCGGTAGATATTTGCCTTTAAAAATTGACTTTCGAATAATCTCGAAAAATTAAAATGTCTCTATCCTCTAAACCCTTGGACATACTTTGACGTAACTCTGACATGTAGTTGACATATGCGTTCCCTCAGAGCGACATAAGTTTTGTCTCTGAGATTAATACAGATCGGGAGATATTTGCCTTTTAAAAATTGACTTTCGAATAATCTCGAAAAATTAAAATGTCTCTATCCTCCAAACCCTTGAACATACATTGACGTGATTCTGACATGTAGTTAACATATGCGTTCCCTCAAAGTGCCATAAGGTTTGTCTCTCAAATTCCTACAGATCGGGAGGTATTTGTCTTTCACAAATTGACTTTCGAATAATCTCGAAAAATTAAAATGTCTCTATCCTCCAAACCCTTGGACATACATTGACGTACCTCTGACAGGAAGTTGACGTATACGTTCCCTGAAAGTGACATAAGTTTTGTCTCACAGATTCCTACAGATCGGGAGATATTTGCCCTTTAAAAATTGACTTTCGAATAATCTCGAAAAATTAAAATGTCTCTATCCTCCAAACCCTTGGACATACATTAACGTGACTATTACATGAAGTTGACATGTACGTTCCCTCAAAGTGACATAAGTTTTGTCTCTCAGATTAATACAGATCGGGAGATATTTGCCTTTTAAAAATTGACTTTCGAATAATCTCGAAAAATTAAAATGTCTCTATCCTCCAAACCCTTGAACATACATTGACGTGACTCTGACATGAAGTTGACATATGCGTTCCCTCAAAGTGACATAAGTTTTGTCACTCAGATTCCTACAGATCGGGAGATATTTGCCTTTTAAAAATTGACTTTCGAATAATCTCGAGAAATTTAAATGTCTCTATCCTCCAAATCCTTGGACATACATAAACGAGACTCTGACATGAAGTTGACATATGTGTTCCCTCAAAGTGACATAAGGTTTGTCTCTCAGATGCGTACAGATCGGGAGATATTTGTCTTTTAAAAATTGACTTTCGAATAATCTCGAAAAATTAAAATGTCTCTATCCTCCCAACCCTTGGACATACATTGACGTGACTCTGACACGAAGTTGACATATGCGTTCCCTCAAAGTGACATAAGGTTTGTCTCTCAGATTCCTACAGATGGGTAGATATTTGCCTTTTAAAATTGACTTTCGAATAATCTCAAAAAATTTAAACGTCTCTATCCTCCAAACCCTTGGACATACATTGACGTGTCTCTTACAGGAAGTAGAAATATACGTTCCCTCAAAGTGGCATCAGTTTTTTCTCTCAGATTCCTACAGATCGGGAGATATTTGCCTTTTCAAAAATTGACTTTCGAATAATCTCGAAAAATCAAAATGTCTCTATCCTCCAAACCCTTGGACATACTTTGACGTGACTCTATCAGGGAGTTGACATTTACGTTCCCTCAAAGTGACATAAGTTTTGTCTCTCAGATTCCTACAGATCGGGATATATTTGCCTTTAAAGAATTGACTTTTGAATAATCTCGAAAAATTAAAATGTCTCTATCCTCCAAACCCTTGGACATACCTTGACGTGACTCTGACAAGACGTTGACAATTACGTTCCCTCAAAGTGATATAAGTTTTGTCTCCAAGATTCCTACAGATCGGGAGATATTTGCCTTTTAAAAATTGACTTTCGAATAATCTCGAAAAATTAAAATGTCTCTATCCTCCAAACCCTTGGACATACATTGACGAGACTCTGACAGGAAGTTGACGTATACGTTCCCTGAAAGTGACATAAGTTTTGTCTCACAGATTCCTACAGATTGGGAGATATTTGCCCTTTAAAAATTGACTTTCGAATAATCTCGAAAAATTCAAATGTCTCTATCCTCCAAACCCTTGGACATACATTGACGTGACTATGACATGAAGTTGACATATACGTTCCCTCAAAGTGACATAAGTTTTGTCTCACAGATTAATACAGATCGGGAGATATTTGCCTTTTCAAAAATTGAATTTCGAATAATCTCGAGAAATTAAAATGTCTCTATCCTCCAAATCCTTGGACATACATAAACGAGACTGACATGAAGTTGACATATGCGTTCCCTCAAAGTGACATAAGGTTTGTCTCTCAGATACCTACAGATCGGGAGATATTTGCCTTTTAAAAATTGACTTTCGAATAATCTCGAAAAATTTAAATGTCTCTATCCTCCAAACCCTTGGACATACATTGACGAGACTCTGACATGAAGTTGACATTTGCGTTCCCTCAAAGTGACAAAAGCTTTGTCTCTCAGATTCCTACAGATCGGGATATATTTGCCTTTTAAAAATTGACTTTCAAATAATCTCGAAAAATTAAAATGTCTCTATCCTCCAAACCTTTGTACATACATTGACGAGACTCTGACATGAAGTTGATATTTGCGTTCCCTCAAAGTGACATAAGGTTTGTCTCTCAGATACCTACAGATCGGGAGATATTTGCCTTTTAAAAATTGACTTTCGAATAATCTCGAAAAATTAAAATGTCTCTATCCTCCAAACTCTTGGACATACATTGACGTGACACTGACAGGAAGTTGACATATACGTTCCCTCAAAGTGACATAAGTTTTGTCTCTCAGATTCCTACAGATCGGGAGATATTTGCCTATTAATAATTGCCTTTCGAATAATCTCTAAAAATTTAAATGTCTGTATCCATCAAACCCTTCGTCATACATTGACCTGACTATGACATGATGTTGACATATACGTTCCCTCAAAGTGACATAAG
Organism: Zootermopsis nevadensis; assembly: GCF_977971745.1. Classification (NCBI taxonomy): domain Eukaryota; kingdom Metazoa; phylum Arthropoda; class Insecta; order Blattodea; family Termopsidae; genus Zootermopsis; species Zootermopsis nevadensis. The sequence goes on along the minus strand of NW_028259153.1, from coordinate 1,987,605 downwards.
CTTTGTCTCTCAGATTCCTACAGATCGGGAGATATTTGTCTTTTAAAATTTGACTTTCGAATAATCTCGAAAAATTAAAATGTCTCTATCCTCCAAACCCTAGGACATACATTGACGTGACTCTGACAGGAAGTTGACATGTATGTTCCCTCAAAGTGACATAAGTTTTGTCTCTCAGATTCCTACACATCGGGAGATATTTGCCTTTTAAAATTGACTTTCGAATAATCTCGAAAAATTAAAATGTCTCTATCCTCCAAACCCTTGGACATACATTGACGTGACTGTGACACGTAGTTGACATATGCATTCCCTCAAAGTGACATAAGTTTTGTTTCTCAGATTCCTACAGTTCGGGAGATATTTGCCTTTAACCAATTGACTTTCGAATAATCTCTAAAAATTTAAATGTCTCTATCCTCCAAACCCTTGGACATACATTGACGTGACTATGACACGAAGTTGACATATACGTTGCCTCAAAGTGACATAAGCTTTGTCTCTCAGATTCCTACAGATCGGGAGATATTTGCCTTTTAAAAATTGACTTTCGAATAATCTTGAAAAATTTAAATGTCTCTATCCTCCAAACCCTTGGATATACATTGACGTGACTATGACATGAAGTTGACATATACGTTGCCTCAAAGTGACATAAGCTTTGTCTCTCAGATTCCTACAGATCGGGAGATATTTGCCTTTTAAAAATTGACTTTCGAATAATCTTGAAAAATTTAAATGTCTCTATCCTCCAAACCCTTGGATATACATTGACGTGACTATGACATGAAGTTGACATATACGTTCCCTCAATGTGACATAAGTGTTGTCTCTCAGATTCCTACAGATCGGGAGATATTTGCCTTTTAAAAATTGACTTTCGAATAATCTCGAAAAATTAAAATGTCTCTATCCTCCAAACCTTTGTACATACATTGACGAGACTCTGACATGAAGTTGATTTTTGCGTTCCCTAAAGTGACATAAGGTTTGTCTCTCAGATTCCTACAGATCGGGAGATATTTGCCTTTTAAAAATTGACTTTCGAATAATCTCGAAAAATTAAAATGTCTCTATCCTCCAAACTCTTGGACATACATTGACGTGACACTGACAGGAAGTTGACATATACGTTCCCTCAAAGTGACATAAGTTTTGTCTCTCAGATTCCTACAGATCGGGAGATATTTGCCTATTAATAATTGCCTTTCGAATAATCTCTAAAAATTTAAATGTCTCTATCCATCAAACCCTTCGTCATACATTGACCTGACTATGACATGAAGTTGACATATACGTTCCCTCAAAGTGACATAAGCTTTGTCTCTCAGATTCCTACAGATCGGGAGATATTTGCCTTTTAAAATTTGACTTTCGAATAATCTCGAAAAATTAAAATGTCTCTATCCTCCAAACTCTAGGACATACATTGACGTGACTCTGACAGGAAGTTGACATGTATGTTCCCTCAAAGTGACATAAGTTTTGTCTCTCAGATTCCTACACATCGGGAGATATTTGCCTTTTAAAATTGACTTTCGAATAATCTCGAAAAATTAAAATGTCTCTATCCTCCAAACCCTTGGACATACATTGACGTGACTGTGACACGTAGTTGACATATGCATTCCCTCAAAGTGACATAAGTTTTGTTTCTCAGATTCCTACAGTTCGGGAGATATTTGCCTTTAACCAATTGACTTTCGAATAATCTCGAGAAATTAAAATGTCTCTATCCTCCAAATCCTTGGACATACATTGACGTGACTGAGACAGGAAGTTGACATATACGTTCCCTCAAAGTGACATAAGTTTTGTCTCTCAGATTCCTACAGATCGGGAGATATTTGCACTTTAATAATTGACTTTCGAATAATCTCTTAAAATTTAAATGTCTCTATCCTCCAAACCGTAGGACATACATTGACGTGACTCTGACAGGAAGTATACATACACGTTCCCTCAAAGTGACATAAGTTTTGTCTCTCAGATTCCTACAGATCGGGAGATATTTGCCTTTTAAAAATTGACTTTCGAATAATCTCGAAAAATTAAAATGTTTCTATCCTCCAAACCCTTGGACATACTTTGACGTGACTATGACATGAAGTTGACATATACGTTCCCTCAAAGTGACATAAGGTTTGTCTATCGGATGCATACAGATCGAAAGATATTTGCCCTTTAAAAATTGACTTTCGAATAATCTCTAAAAATTTAAATGTCTCTATCCTCCTAACCCTTGGACATACATTGACAAGACTCTGATAGGAAGTTAACATATATGTTCCCTCAAAGTGGCATAAGTTTTGTCTCTCAGATTCCTACAGATCGGGAGATATTTGCCTTTTAATAATTGACTTTCGATTAATCTAGAAACATTCAAATGTCTCTATCCTCCAAACCCTTGGACATACATTGACGAGACTCTTACATGAAGTTGATATATGCGTTCCCTCAAAGTGACATAAGGTTTGTCTCTCAGATGCATACAGATCGAAAGATATTTGCCCTTTAAAAATTGACTTTCGAATAATGTCGAAAAATTAAAATGTCTCTATCCTCCAAACCCTTGGACATACATTGACGTGACACTGACAGGAAGTTGACATATACGTTCCTTCAAAGTGATATAAGTTTTGTTTCTCAGATTCCTACAGATCGGGAGATATTTGCCTTTTAAAAATTGACTTTCGAATAATCTCTAAAAATTTAAATGTCTCTATCCTCCAAACCCTTGGACATACATTGACGTGTCTATGACATGATGTTGACATATACGTTCCCTCAAAGTGACATACGTTTTGTCTCTCAGATTCCTACAGATCGGGAGATATTTGCCTTTAGAAAATTGACTTTCGAATAATCTCGAAAAAGTCAAATGTCTCTATCCTCCAAACCCTTGGACATACATTGACGTGACTCTGATAGGTCGTTGACATATACGTTCCCTCAAAGTGACATAAGTTTTGTCTCTCAGATTCCTACAGATCGGAAGATATTTGCCTATTAATAATTGACTTTCGAATAATCTCTAAAAATTTAAATGTCTCTATCCTCCAAACCCTTGGACATACATTGACGTGACTATGACACGAAGTTGACATATACGTTGCCTCAAAGTGACATAAGCTTTGTCTCTCAGATTCCTACAGATCGGGAGATATTTGCCTTTTAAAAATTGACTTTCGAATAATCTTGAAAAATTTAAATGTCTCTATCCTCCAAACCCTTGGATATACATTGACGTGACTATGACATGAAGTTGACATATACGTTCCCTCAATGTGACATAAGTGTTGTCTCTCAGATTCCCACAGATCGGGAGATATTTGCCTTTTAAAAATTGACTTTCGAATAATCTCGAAAAATTAAAATGTCTCTATCCTCCAAACCTTTGTACATACATTGACGAGACTCTGACATGAAGTTGATATTTGCGTTCCCTAAAGTGACATAAGGTTTGTCTCTCAGATTCCTACAGATCGGGAGATATTTGCCTTTTAAAAATTGACTTTCGAATAATCTCGAAAAATTAAAATGTCTCTATCCTCCAAACCCTTGGACATACATTGACGAGACTCTGACAGGAAGTTGACGTATACGTTCCCTGAAAGTGACATAAGTTTTGTCTCACAGATTCCTACAGATTGGGAGATATTTGCCCTTTAAAAATTGACTTTCGAATAATCTCGAAAAATTCAAATGTCTCTATCCTCCAAACCCTTGGACATACATTGACGTGACTATGACATGAAGTTGACATATACGTTCCCTCAAAGTGACATAAGTTTTGTCTCACAGATTAATACAGATCGGGAGATATTTGCCTTTTCAAAAATTGAATTTCGAATAATCTCGAGAAATTAAAATGTCTCTATCCTCCAAATCCTTGGACATACATAAACGAGACTGACATGAAGTTGACATATGCGTTCCCTCAAAGTGACATAAGGTTTGTCTCTCAGATACCTACAGATCGGGAGATATTTGCCTTTTAAAAATTGACTTTCGAATAATCTCGAAAAATTTAAATGTCTCTATCCTCCAAACCCTTGGACATACATTGACGAGACTCTGACATGAAGTTGACATTTGCGTTCCCTCAAAGTGACAAAAGCTTTGTCTCTAAGATTCCTACAGATCGGGATATATTTGCCTTTTAAAAATTGACTTTCAAATAATCTCTAAAAATTTAAATGTCTCTATCCTCCAAACCCTTGGACATACATTGACGTGTCTATGACATGATGTTGACATATACGTTCCCTCAAAGTGACATACGTTTTGTCTCTCAGATTCCTACAGATCGGGAGATATTTGTCTTTCACAAATTGACTTTCGAATAATCTCGAAAAATTAAAATGTCTCTATCCTCCAAACCCTTGGACATACATTGACGTACCTCTGACAGGAAGTTGACGTATACGTTCCCTGAAAGTGATATAAGTTTTGTCTTACAGATTCCTACAGATCGGGAGATATTTGCCCTTTAAAAATTGACTTTCGAATAATCTCGAAAAATTAAAATGTCTCTATCCTCCAAACCCTTGGACATACATTGACGTGACTATGACATGAAGTTGTCATGTACGTTCCCTCAAAGTGACATAAGTTTTGTCTCTCAGATTAATACAGATCGGGAGATATTTGCATTTCAAAAATTGAATTTCGAATAATCTCGAGAAATTAAAATGTCTCTATCCTCCAAATCCTTGGACATACATAAACGAGACTCTGACATGAAGTTGACATATGCGTTCCCTCAAAGTGACATAAGGTTTGTCTCTCAGATACCTACAGATCGGGAGATATTTGCCTTTTAAAAATTGACTTTCGAATAATCTCGAAAAATTTAAATGTCCCTATCCTCCAAACCCTTGGATATGCATTGACGAGACTCTGACATGAAGTTGACATATGCGTTCCCTCAAAGTGACATAAGGTTTGTCTCTCAGATGCGTACAGATCGGGAGATATTTGTGTTTTAAAAATTGACTTTCGAATAATCTCGAAAAATTAAAATGTCTCTATCCTCCCAACCCTTGGACATACATTGACGTGACTCTGACACGAAGTTGACATATGCGTCCCCTCAAAGTGACATAAGGTTTGTCTCTCAGATTCCTACAGATGGGTAGATATTTGCCTTTTAAAATTGACTTTCGAATAATCTCAAAAAATTTAAACGTCTCTATCCTCCAAACCCTTGGACATACATTGACGTGACTCTTACAGGAAGTAGACATATACGTTCCCTCAAAGTGACATCAGTTTTTTTCTCTCAGATTCCTACAGATCGGGAGATATTTGCCTTTTCAAAAATTGACTTTCGAATAATCTCGAAAAATCAAAATGTCTCTATCCTCCAAACCCTTGGACATACTTTGACGTGACTCTATCAGGGCGTTGACATTTACGTTCCCTCAAAGTGACATAAGTTTTGTCTCTCAGATTCCTACAGATCGGGATATATTTGCCTTTAAAGAATTGACTTTCGAATAATCTCGAAAAATTAAAATGTCTCTATCCTCCAAACCCTTGGACATACCTTGACGTGACTCTGACAAGACGTTGACATTTACGTTCCCTCAAAGTGATATAAGTTTTGTCTCCCAGATTCCTACAGATCGGGAGATATTTGCCTTTTAAAAATTGACTTTCGAATAATCTCGAAAAATTAAAATGTCTCTATCCTCCAAACCCTTGAACATACATTGACGTGACTCTGACATGAAGTTGACATATGCGTTCCCTCAAAGTGACATAAGTTTTGTCACTCAGATTCCTACAAATCGGGAGATATTTGCCTTTTAAAAATTGACTTTCGAATAATCTCGAAAAATTTAGATATCTCTATCCTCCAAACCCTTGGACATACATTGACGAGACTCTGACATGAAGTTGTCATATGCGTTCCCTCAAAGTAACATAAGGTTTGTCTCTCAGATTCCTACAGATCGGTAGATATTTGCCTTTTAAGAATTGACTTGCGAATAATCTCGAAAAATTAAAATGTCTCTATCGTCCAAACTCTTGGATATACATTGACGAGATTCTGACATGAAGTTGACATATACATTCCCTCGAAGTGACATAAGGTTTGTCTCCCAGATTCCTACAGATCGGGAGATATTTGCCTTTTAAAAATTGACTTACGAATAATTTCGAAAAATTTAGATATCTCTATCCTCCAAACCCTTGGACATACATTGACGAGACTCTGACATGAAGTTGTCATATGCGTTCCCTCAAAGTGACATAAGGTTTGTCTCTCAGATTCCTACAGATCGGTAGATATTTGCCTTTAAAAATTGACTTTCGAATAATCTCGAAAAATTAAAATGTCTCTATCCTCTAAACCCTTGGACATACTTTGACGTAACTCTGACATGTAGTTGACATATGCGTTCCCTCAGAGCGACATAAGTTTTGTCTCTGAGATTAATACAGATCGGGAGATATTTGCCTTTTAAAAATTGACTTTCGAATAATCTCGAAAAATTAAAATGTCTCTATCCTCCAAACCCTTGAACATACATTGACGTGATTCTGACATGTAGTTAACATATGCGTTCCCTCAAAGTGTCATAAGGTTTGTCTCTCAAATTCCTACAGATCGGGAGGTATTTGTCTTTCACAAATTGACTTTCGAATAATCTCGAAAAATTAAAATGTCTCTATCCTCCAAACCCTTGGACATACATTGACGTACCTCTGACAGGAAGTTGACGTATACGTTCCCTGAAAGTGACATAAGTTTTGTCTCACAGATTCCTACAGATCGGGAGATATTTGCCCTTTAAAAATTGACTTTCGAATAATCTCGAAAAATTAAAATGTCTCTATCCTCCAAACCCTTGGACATACATTAACGTGACTATTACATGAAGTTGACATGTACGTTCCCTCAAAGTGACATAAGTTTTGTCTCTCAGATTAATACAGATCGGGAGATATTTGCCTTTTAAAAATTGACTTTCGAATAATCTCGAAAAATTAAAATGTCTCTATCCTCCAAACCCTTGAACATACATTGACGTGACTCTGACATGAAGTTGACATATGCGTTCCCTCAAAGTGACATAAGTTTTGTCACTCAGATTCCTACAGATCGGGAGATATTTGCCTTTTAAAAATTGACTTTCGAATAATCTCGAGAAATTTAAATGTCTCTATCCTCCAAATCCTTGGACATACATAAACGAGACTCTGACATGAAGTTGACATATGCGTTCCCTCAAAGTGACATAAGGTTTGTCTCTCAGATGCGTACAGATCGGGAGATATTTGTCTTTTAAAAATTGACTTTCGAATAATCTCGAAAAATTAAAATGTCTCTATCCTCCCAACCCTTGGACATACATTGACGTGACTCTGACACGAAGTTGACATATGCGTTCCCTCAAAGTGACATAAGGTTTGTCTCTCAGATTCCTACAGATGGGTAGATATTTGCCTTTTAAAATTGACTTTCGAATAATCTCAAAAAATTTAAACGTCTCTATCCTCCAAACCCTTGGACATACATTGACGTGTCTCTTACAGGAAGTAGAAATATACGTTCCCTCAAAGTGGCATCAGTTTTTTCTCTCAGATTCCTACAGATCGGGAGATATTTGCCTTTTCAAAAATTGACTTTCGAATAATCTCGAAAAATCAAAATGTCTCTATCCTCCAAACCCTTGGACATACTTTGACGTTACTCTATCAGGGAGTTGACATTTACGTTCCCTCAAAGTGACATAAGTTTTGTCTCTCAGATTCCTACAGATCGGGATATATTTGCCTTTAAAGAATTGACTTTCGAATAATCTCGAAAAATTAAAATGTCTCTATCCTCCAAACCCTTGGACATACCTTGACGTGACTCTGACAAGACGTTGACATTTACGTTCCCTCAAAGTGATATAAGTTTTGTCTCCAAGATTCCTACAGATCGGGAGATATTTGCCTTTTAAAAATTGACTTTCGAATAATCTCGAAAAATTAAAATGTCTCTATCCTCCAAACCCTTGGACATACATTGACGAGACTCTGACAGGAAGTTGACGTATACGTTCCCTGAAAGTGACATAAGTTTTGTCTCACAGATTCCTACAGATTGGGAGATATTTGCCCTTTAAAAATTGACTTTCGAATAATCTCGAAAAATTCAAATGTCTCTATCCTCCAAACCCTTGGACATACATTGACGTGACTATGACATGAAGTTGACATATACGTTCCCTCAAAGTGACATAAGTTTTGTCTCACAGATTAATACAGATCGGGAGATATTTGATTTTTCAAAAATTGAATTTCGAATAATCTCGAGAAATTAAAATGTCTCTATCCTCCAAATCCTTGGACATACATAAACGAGACTGACATGAAGTTGACATATGCGTTCCCTCAAAGTGACATAAGGTTTGTCTCTCAGATACCTACAGATCGGGAGATATTTGCCTTTTAAAAATTGACTTTCGAATAATCTCGAAAAATTTAAATGTCTCTATCCTCCAAACCCTTGGACATACATTGACGAGACTCTGACATGAAGTTGACATTTGCGTTCCCTCAAAGTGACAAAAGCTTTGTCTCTAAGATTCCTACAGATCGGGATATATTTGCCTTTTAAAAATTGACTTTCAAATAATCTCTAAAAATTTAAATGTCTCTATCCTCCAAACCCTTGGACATACATTGACGTGTCTATGACATGATGTTGACATATACGTTCCCTCAAAGTGACATACGTTTTGTCTCTCAGATTCCTACAGATCGGGAGATATTTGTCTTTCACAAATTGACTTTCGAATAATCTCAAAAAATTAAAATGTCTCTATCCTCCAAACCCTTGGACATACATTGACGTACCTCTGACAGGAAGTTGACGTATACGTTCCCTGAAAGTGATATAAGTTTTGTCTTACAGATTCCTACAGATCGGGAGATATTTGCCCTTTAAAAATTGACTTTCGAATAATCTCGAAAAATTAAAATGTCTCTATCCTCCAAACCCTTGGACATACATTGACGTGACTATGACATGAAGTTGTCATGTACGTTCCCTCAAAGTGACATAAGTTTTGTCTCTCAGATTAATACAGATCGGGAGATATTTGCATTTCAAAAATTGAATTTCGAATAATCTCGAGAAATTAAAATGTCTCTATCCTCCAAATCCTTGGACATACATAAACGAGACTCTGACATGAAGTTGACATATGCGTTCCCTCAAAGTGACATAAGGTTTGTCTCTCAGATACCTACAGATCGGGAGATATTTGCCTTTTAAAAATTGACTTTCGAATAATCTCGAAAAATTTAAATGTCCCTATCCTCCAAACCCTTGGATATGCATTGACGAGACTCTGACATGAAGTTGACATATGCGTTCCCTCAAAGTGACATAAGGTTTGTCTCTCAGATGCGTACAGATCGGGAGATATTTGTGTTTTAAAAATTGACTTTCGAATAATCTCGAAAAATTAAAATGTCTCTATCCTCCCAACCCTTGGACATACATTGACGTGACTCTGACACGAAGTTGACATATGCGTCCCCTCAAAGTGACATAAGGTTTGTCTCTCAGATTCCTACAGATGGGTAGATATTTGCCTTTTAAAATTGACTTTCGAATAATCTCAAAAAATTTAAACGTCTCTATCCTCCAAACCCTTGGACATACATTGACGTGACTCTTACAGGAAGTAGACATATACGTTCCCTCAAAGTGACATCAGTTTTTTCTCTCAGATTCCTACAGATCGGGAGATATTTGCCTTTTCAAAAATTGACTTTCGAATAATCTCGAAAAATCAAAATGTCTCTATCCTCCAAACCCTTGGACATACTTTGACGTGACTCTATCAGGGCGTTGACATTTACGTTCCCTCAAAGTGACATAAGTTTTGTCTCTCAGATTCCTACAGATCGGGATATATTTGCCTTTAAAGAATTGACTTTCGAATAATCTCGAAAAATTAAAATGTCTCTATCCTCCAAACCCTTGGACATACCTTGACGTGACTCTGATAAGACGTTGACATTTACGTTCCCTCAAAGTGATATAAGTTTTGTCTCCCAGATTCCTACAGATCGGGAGATATTTGCCTTTTAAAAATTGACTTTCGAATAATCTCGAAAAATTAAAATGTCTCTATCCTCCAAACCCTTGAACATACATTGACGTGACTCTGACATGAAGTTGACATATGCGTTCCCTCAAAGTGACATAAGTTTTGTCACTCAGATTCCTACAGATCGGGAGATATTTGCCTTTTAAAAATTGACTTTCGAATAATCTCGAAAAATTTAGATATCTCTATCCTCCAAACCCTTGGACATACATTGACGAGACTCTGACATGAAGTTGTCATATGCGTTCCCTCAAAGTAACATAAGGTTTGTCTCTCAGATTCCTACAGATCGGTAGATATTTGCCTTTTAAAATTGACTTTGGTATAATCTCAAAAAATTTAAACGTCTCTATCCTCCAAACCCTTGGACATACATTGACGTGACTCTGACAGGAAGTAGACACACACGTTCCCTCAAAGTGACATAAGTTTTGTCTCTCAGATTAGTACAGATCGGGAGATATTTGTCATTTCAAAAATTGACTTTCGAATAATCTCGAAAAATTAAAATATCTCTATCCTCCAAACCCTTGGACATACTTTGACGTGACTCTAACAGGGCGTTGACATTTAAGTTCCCTCAAAGTGACATAAGTTTTGTCTCTCAGATTCCTACAGATCGGGATATATTTGCCTTTTAAGAATTGACTTGCGAATAATCTCGAAAAATTAAAATGTCTCTATCGTCCAAACTCTTGGATATACATTGACGAGATTCTGACATGAAGTTGACATATACATTCCCTCGAAGTGACATAAGGTTTGTCTCCCAGATTCCTACAGATCGGGAGATATTTGCCTTTTAAAAATTGACTTACGAATAATTTCGAAAAATTTAGATATCTCTATCCTCCAAACCCTTGGACATACATTGACGAGACTCTGACATGAAGTTGTCATATGCGTTCCCTCAAAGTGACATAAGGTTTGTCTCTCAGATTCCTACAGATCGGTAGATATTTGCCTTTAAAAATTGACTTTCGAATAATCTCGAAAAATTAAAATGTCTCTATCCTCTAAACCCTTGGACATACTTTGACGTAACTCTGACATGTAGTTGACATATGCGTTCCCTCAGAGCGACATAAGTTTTGTCTCTGAGATTAATACAGATCGGGAGATATTTGCCTTTTAAAAATTGACTTTCGAATAATCTCGAAAAATTAAAATGTCTCTATCCTCCAAACCCTTGAACATACATTGACGTGATTCTGACATGTAGTTAACATATGCGTTCCCTCAAAGTGTCATAAGGTTTGTCTCTCAAATTCCTACAGATCGGGAGGTATTTGTCTTTCACAAATTGACTTTCGAATAATCTCGAAAAATTAAAATGTCTCTATCCTCCAAACCCTTGGACATACATTGACGTACCTCTGACAGGAAGTTGACGTATACGATCCCTGAAAGTGACATAAGTTTTGTCTCACAGATTCCTACAGATCGGGAGATATTTGCCCTTTAATAATTGACTTTCGAATAATCTCGAAAAATTAAAATGTCTCTATCCTCCAAACCCTTGGACATACATTAACGTGACTATTACATGAAGTTGACATGTACGTTCCCTCAAAGAGACATAAGTTTTGTCTCTCAGATTAATACAGATCGGGAGATATTTGCCTTTTAAAAATTGACTTTCGAATAATCTCGAAAAATTAAAATGTCTCTATCCTCCAAACCCTTGAACATACATTGACGTGACTCTGACATGAAGTTGACATATGCGTTCCCTCAAAGTGACATAAGTTTTGTCACTCAGATTCCTACAGATCGGGAGATATTTGCCTTTTAAAAATTGACTTTCGAATAATCTCGAGAAATTTAAATGTCTCTATCCTCCAAATCCTTGGACATACATAAACGAGACTCTGACATGAAGTTGACATATGCGTTCCCTCAAAGTGACATAAGGTTTGTCTCTCAGATGCGTACAGATCGGGAGATATTTGTCTTTTAAAAATTGACTTTCGAATAATCTCGAAAAATTAAAATGTCTCTATCCTCCCAACCCTTGGACATACATTGACGTGACTCTGACACGAAGTTGACATATGCGTTCCCTCAAAGTGACATAAGGTTTGTCTCTCAGATTCCTACAGATGGGTAGATATTTGCCTTTTAAAATTGACTTTCGAATAATCTCAAAAAATTTAAACGTCTCTATCCTCCAAACCCTTGGACATACATTGACGTGTCTCTTACAGGAAGTAGAAATATACGTTCCCTCAAAGTGGCATCAGTTTTTTCTCTCAGATTCCTACAGATCGGGAGATATTTGCCTTTAAAGGATTGACTTTCGAATAATCTCGAAAAATTAAAATGTCTCTATCCTCCAAACCCTTGCACATACCTTGACGTGACTCTGACAAGACGTTGACATTTACGTTCCCTCAAAGTGATATAAGTTTTGTCTCCAAGATTCCTACAGATCGGGAGATATTTGCCTTTTAAAAATTGACTTTCGAATAATCTCGAAAAATTAAAATATCTCTATCCTCCAAACCCTTGGACATACATTGACGAGACTCTGACAGGAAGTTGACGTATACGTTCCCTGAAAGTGACATAAGTTTTGTCTCACAGATTCCTACAGATTGGGAGATATTTGCCCTTTAAAAATTGACTTTCGAATAATCTCGAAAAATTCAAATGTCTCTATCCTCCAAACCCTTGGACATACATTGACGTGACTATGACATGAAGTTGACATATACGTTCCCTCAAAGTGACATAAGTTTTGTCTCACAGATTAATACAGATCGGGAGATATTTGCCTTTTCAAAAATTGAATTTCGAATAATCTCGAGAAATTAAAATGTCTCTATCCTCCAAATCCTTGGACATACATAAACGAGACTGACATGAAGTTGACATATGCGTTCCCTCAAAGTGACATAAGGTTTGTCTCTCAGATACCTACAGATCGGGAGATATTTGCCTTTTAAAAATTGACTTTCGAATAATCTCGAAAAATTTAAATGTCTCTATCCTCCAAACCCTTGGACATACATTGACGAGACTCTGACATGAAGTTGACATTTGCGTTCCCTCAAAGTGACAAAAGCTTTGTCTCTCAGATTCCTACAGATCGGGATATATTTGCCTTTTAAAAATTGACTTTCAAATAATCTCGAAAAATTAAAATGTCTCTATCCTCCAAACCTTTGTACATACATTGACGAGACTCTGACATGAAGTTGATATTTGCGTTCCCTAAAGTGACATAAGGTTCGTCTCTCAGATTCCTACAGATCGGGAGATATTTGCCTTTTAAAAATTGACTTTCGAATAATCTCGAAAAATTAAAATGTCTCTATCCTCCAAACTCTTGGACATACATTGACGTGACACTGACAGGAAGTTGACATATACGTTCCCTCAAAGTGACATAAGTTTTGTCTCTCAGATTCCTACAGATCGGGAGATATTTGCCTATTAATAATTGCCTTTCGAATAATCTCTAAAAATTTAAATGTCTGTATCCATCAAACCCTTCGTCATACATTGACCTGACTATGACATGAAGTTGACATATACGTTCCCTCAAAGTGACATAAGCTTTGTCTCTCAGATTCCTACAGATCGGGAGATATTTGTCTTTTAAAATTTGACTTTCGAATAATCTCGAAAAATTAAAATGTCTCTATCCTCCAAACCCTAGGACATACATTGACGTGACTCTGACAGGAAGTTGACATGTATGTTCCCTCAAAGTGACATAAGTTTTGTCTCTCAGATTCCTACACATCGGGAGATATTTGCCTTTTAAAATTGACTTTCGAATAATCTCGAAAAATTAAAATGTCTCTATCCTCCAAACCCTTGGACATACATTGACGTGACTGTGACACGTAGTTGACATATGCATTCCCTCAAAGTGACATAAGTTTTGTTTCTCAGATTCCTACAGTTCGGGAGATATTTGCCTTTAACCAATTGACTTTCGAATAATCTCTAAAAATTTAAATGTCTCTATCCTCCAAACCCTTGGACATACATTGACGTGACTATGACACGAAGTTGACATATACGTTGCCTCAAAGTGACATAAGCTTTGTCTCTCAGATTCCTACAGATCGGGAGATATTTGCCTTTTAAAAATTGACTTTCGAATAATCTTGAAAAATTTAAATGTCTCTATCCTCCAAACCCTTGGATATACATTGACGTGACTATGACATGAAGTTGACATATACGTTGCCTCAAAGTGACATAAGCTTTGTCTCTCAGATTCCTACAGATCGGGAGATATTTGCCTTTTAAAAATTGACTTTCGAATAATCTTGAAAAATTTAAATGTCTCTATCCTCCAAACCCTTGGATATACATTGACGTGACTATGACATGAAGTTGACATATACGTTCCCTCAATGTGACATAAGTGTTGTCTCTCAGATTCCTACAGATCGGGAGATATTTGCCTTTTAAAAATTGACTTTCGAATAATCTCGAAAAATTAAAATGTCTCTATCCTCCAAACCTTTGTACATACATTGACGAGACTCTGACATGAAGTTGATTTTTGCGTTCCCTAAAGTGACATAAGGTTTGTCTCTCAGATTCCTACAGATCGGGAGATATTTGCCTTTTAAAAATTGACTTTCGAATAATCTCGAAAAATTAAAATGTCTCTATCCTCCAAACTCTTGGACATACATTGACGTGACACTGACAGGAAGTTGACATATACGTTCCCTCAAAGTGACATAAGTTTTGTCTCTCAGATTCCTACAGATCGGGAGATATTTGCCTATTAATAATTGCCTTTCGAATAATCTCTAAAAATTTAAATGTCTCTATCCATCAAACCCTTCGTCATACATTGACCTGACTATGACATGAAGTTGACATATACGTTCCCTCAAAGTGACATAAGCTTTGTCTCTCAGATTCCTACAGATCGGGAGATATTTGCCTTTTAAAATTTGACTTTCGAATAATCTCGAAAAATTAAAATGTCTCTATCCTCCAAACCCTAGGACATACATTGACGTGACTCTGACAGGAAGTTGACATGTATGTTCCCTCAAAGTGACATAAGTTTTGTCTCTCAGATTCCTACACATCGGGAGATATTTGCCTTTTAAAATTGACTTTCGAATAATCTCGAAAAATTAAAATGTCTCTATCCTCCAAACCCTTGGACATACATTGACGTGACTGTGACACGTAGTTGACATATGCATTCCCTCAAAGTGACATAAGTTTTGTTTCTCAGATTCCTACAGTTCGGGAGATATTTGCCTTTAACCAATTGACTTTCGAATAATCTCGAGAAATTAAAATGTCTCTATCCTCCAAATCCTTGGACATACATTGACGTGACTGAGACAGGAAGTTGACATATACGTTCCCTCAAAGTGACATAAGTTTTGTCTCTCAGATTCCTACAGATCGGGAGATATTTGCACTTTAATAATTGACTTTCGAATAATCTCTTAAAATTTAAATGTCTCTATCCTCCAAACCGTAGGACATACATTGACGTGACTCTGACAGGAAGTATACATACACGTTCCCTCAAAGTGACATAAGTTTTGTCTCTCAGATTCCTACAGATCGGGAGATATTTGCCTTTTAAAAATTGACTTTCGAATAATCTCGAAAAATTAAAATGTTTCTATCCTCCAAACCCTTGGACATACTTTGACGTGACTATGACATGAAGTTGACATATACGTTCCCTCAAAGTGACATAAGGTTTGTCTATCAGATGCATACAGATCGAAAGATATTTGCCCTTTAAAAATTGACTTTCGAATAATCTCTAAAAATTTAAATGTCTCTATCCTCCTAACCCTTGGACATACATTGACAAGACTCTGATAGGAAGTTAACATATATGTTCCCTCAAAGTGGCATAAGTTTTGTCTCTCAGATTCCTACAGATCGGGAGATATTTGCCTTTTAATAATTGACTTTCGATTAATCTAGAAACATTCAAATGTCTCTATCCTCCATACCCTTGGACATACATTGACGAGACTCTTACATGAAGTTGATATATGCGTTCCCTCAAAGTGACATAAGGTTTGTCTCTCAGATGCATACAGATCGAAAGATATTTGCCCTTTAAAAATTGACTTTCGAATAATGTCGAAAAATTAAAATGTCTCTATCCTCCAAACCCTTGGACATACATTGACGTGACACTGACAGGAAGTTGACATATACGTTCCTTCAAAGTGATATAAGTTTTGTTTCTCAGATTCCTACAGATCGGGAGATATTTGCCTTTTAAAAATTGACTTTCGAATAATCTCTAAAAATTTAAATGTCTCTATCCTCCAAACCCTTGGACATACATTGACGTGTCTATGACATGATGTTGACATATACGTTCCCTCAAAGTGACATACGTTTTGTCTCTCAGATTCCTACAGATCGGGAGATATTTGCCTTTAGAAAATTGACTTTCGAATAATCTCGAAAAAGTCAAATGTCTCTATCCTCCAAACCCTTGGACATACATTGACGTGACTCTGATAGGTCGTTGACATATACGTTCCCTCAAAGTGACATAAGTTTTGTCTCTCAGATTCCTACAGATCGGAAGATATTTGCCTATTAATAATTGACTTTCGAATAATCTCTAAAAATTTAAATGTCTCTATCCTCCAAACCCTTGGACATACATTGACGTGACTATGACACGAAGTTGACATATACGTTGCCTCAAAGTGACATAAGCTTTGTCTCTCAGATTCCTACAGATCGGGAGATATTTGCCTTTTAAAAATTGACTTTCGAATAATCTTGAAAAATTTAAATGTCTCTATCCTCCAAACCCT
This sequence comes from Zootermopsis nevadensis, assembly GCF_977971745.1. Lineage (NCBI taxonomy): Eukaryota > Metazoa > Arthropoda > Insecta > Blattodea > Termopsidae > Zootermopsis > Zootermopsis nevadensis. Next base: position 1,970,687 of record NW_028259153.1, on the reverse strand, counting down.
TGGATATACATTGACGTGACTATGACATGAAGTTGACATATACGTTCCCTCAATGTGACATAAGTGTTGTCTCTCAGATTCCTACAGATCGGGAGATATTTGCCTTTTAAAAATTGACTTTCGAATAATCTCGAAAAATTAAAATGTCTCTATCCTCCAAACCTTTGTACATACATTGACGAGACTCTGACATGAAGTTGATATTTGCGTTCCCTAAAGTGACATAAGGTTTGTCTCTCAGATTCCTACAGATCGGGAGATATTTGCCTTTTAAAAATTGACTTTCGAATAATCTCGAAAAATTAAAATGTCTCTATCCTCCAAACCCTTGGACATACATTGACGAGACTCTGACAGGAAGTTGACGTATACGTTCTCTGAAAGTGACATAAGTTTTGTCTCACAGATTCCTACAGATTGGGAGATATTTGCCCTTTAAAAATTGACTTTCGAATAATCTCGAAAAATTCAAATGTCTCTATCCTCCAAACCCTTGGACATACATTGACGTGACTATGACATGAAGTTGACATATACGTTCCCTCAAAGTGACATAAGTTTTGTCTCACAGATTAATACAGATCGGGAGATATTTGCCTTTTCAAAAATTGAATTTCGAATAATCTCGAGAAATTAAAATGTCTCTATCCTCCAAATCCTTGGACATACATAAACGAGACTGACATGAAGTTGACATATGCGTTCCCTCAAAGTGACATAAGGTTTGTCTCTCAGATACCTACAGATCGGGAGATATTTGCCTTTTAAAAATTGACTTTCGAATAATCTCGAAAAATTTAAATGTCTCTATCCTCCAAACCCTTGGACATACATTGACGAGACTCTGACATGAAGTTGACATTTGCGTTCCCTCAAAGTGACAAAAGCTTTGTCTCTAAGATTCCTACAGATCGGGATATATTTGCCTTTTAAAAATTGACTTTCAAATAATCTCTAAAAATTTAAATGTCTCTATCCTCCAAACCCTTGGACATACATTGACGTGTCTATGACATGATGTTGACATATACGTTCCCTCAAAGTGACATACGTTTTGTCTCTCAGATTCCTACAGATCGGGAGATATTTGCCTTTAGAAAATTGACTTTCGAATAATCTCGAAAAAGTCAAATGTCTCTATCCTCCAAACCCTTGGACATACATTGACGTGACTCTGATAGGTCGTTGACATATACGTTCCCTCAAAGTGACATAAGTTTTGTCTCTCAGATTCCTACAGATCGGAAGATATTTGCCTATTAATAATTGACTTTCGAATAATCTCTAAAAATTTAAATGTCTCTATCCTCCAAACCCTTGGACATACATTGACGTGACTATGACACGAAGTTGACATATACGTTGCCTCAAAGTGACATAAGCTTTGTCTCTCAGATTCCTACAGATCGGGAGATATTTGCCTTTTAAAAATTGACTTTCGAATAATCTTGAAAAATTTAAATGTCTCTATCCTCCAAACCCTTGGATATACATTGACGTGACTATGACATGAAGTTGACATATACGTTCCCTCAATGTGACATAAGTGTTGTCTCTCAGATTCCTACAGATCGGGAGATATTTGCCTTTTAAAAATTGACTTTCGAATAATCTCGAAAAATTAAAATGTCTCTATACTCCAAACCTTTGTACATACATTGACGAGACTCTGACATGAAGTTGATATTTGCGTTCCCTAAAGTGACATAAGGTTTGTCTCTCAGATTCCTACAGATCGGGAGATATTTGCCTTTTAAAAATTGACTTTCGAATAATCTCGAAAAATTAAAATGTCTCTATCCTCCAAACTCTTGGACATACATTGACGTGACACTGACAGGAAGTTGACATATACGTTCCCTCAAAGTGACATAAGTTTTGTCTCTCAGATTCCTACAGATCGGGAGATATTTGCCTATTAATAATTGCCTTTCGAATAATCTCTAAAAATTTAAATGTCTCTATCCATCAAACCCTTCGTCATACATTGACCTGACTATGACATGAAGTTGACATATACGTTCCCTCAAAGTGACATAAGCTTTGTCTCTCAGATTCCTACAGATCGGGAGATATTTGCCTTTTAAAATTTGACTTTCGAATAATCTCGAAAAATTAAAATGTCTCTATCCTCCAAACCCTAGGACATACATTGACGTGACTCTGACAGGAAGTTGACATGTATGTTCCCTCAAAGTGACATAAGTTTTGTCTCTCAGATTCCTACACATCGGGAGATATTTGCCTTTTAAAATTGACTTTCGAATAATCTCGAAAAATTAAAATGTCTCTATCCTCCAAACCCTTGGACATACATTGACGTGACTGTGACACGTAGTTGACATATGCATTCCCTCAAAGTGACATAAGTTTTGTTTCTCAGATTCCTACAGTTCGGGAGATATTTGCCTTTAACCAATTGACTTTCGAATAATCTCTAAAAATTTAAATGTCTCTATCCTCCAAACCCTTGGACATACATTGACGTGACTATGACACGAAGTTGACATATACGTTGCCTCAAAGTGACATAAGCTTTGTCTCTCAGATTCCTACAGATCGGGAGATATTTGCCTTTTAAAAATTGACTTTCGAATAATCTTGAAAAAATTAAATGTCTCTATCCTCCAAACCCTTGGATATACATTGACGTGACTATGACATGAAGTTGACATATACGTTCCCTCAATGTGACATAAGTGTTGTCTCTCAGATTCCTACAGATCGGGAGATATTTGCCTTTTAAAAATTGACTTTCGAATAATCTCGAAAAATTAAAATGTCTCTATCCTCCAAACCTTTGTACATACATTGACGAGACTCTGACATGAAGTTGATATTTGCGTTCCCTAAAGTGACATAAGGTTTGTCTCTCAGATTCCTACAGATCGGGAGATATTTGCCTTTTAAAAATTGACTTTCGAATAATCTCGAAAAATTAAAATGTCTCTATCCTCCAAACTCTTGGACATACATTGACGTGACACTGACAGGAAGTTGACAAATACGTTCCCTCAAAGTGACATAAGTTTTGTCTCTCAGATTCCTACAGATCGGGAGATATTTGCCTATTAATAATTGCCTTTCGAATAATCTCTAAAAATTTAAATGTCTCTATCCATCAAACCCTTCGTCATACATTGACCTGACTATGACATGAAGTTGACATATACGTTCCCTCAAAGTGACATAAGCTTTGTCTCTCAGATTCCTACAGATCGGGAGATATTTGCCTTTTAAAATTTGACTTTCGTATAATCTCGAAAAATTAAAATGTCTCTATCCTCCAAACCCTAGGACATACATTGACGTGACTCTGACAGGAAGTTGACATGTATGTTCCCTCAAAGTGACATAAGTTTTGTCTCTCAGATTCCTACACATCGGGAGATATTTGCCTTTTAAAATTGACTTTCGAATAATCTCGAAAAATTAAAATGTCTCTATCCTCCAAACCCTTGGACATACATTGACGTGACTGTGACACGTAGTTGACATATGCATTCCCTCAAAGTGACATAATTTTTCTTCTCAGATTCCTACAGTTCGGGAGATATTTGCCTTTAACCAATTGACTTTCGAATAATCTCGAGAAATTAAAATGTCTCTATCCTCCAAATCCTTGGACATACATTGACGTGACTGAGACAGGAAGTTGACATATACGTTCCCTCAAAGTGACATAAGTTTTGTCTCTCAGATTCCTACAGATCGGGAGATATTTGCACTTTAATAATTGACTTTCGAATAATCTCTTAAAATTTAAATGTCTCTATCCTCCAAACCCTAGGACATACATTGACGTGACTCTGACAGGAAGTATACATACACGTTCCCTCAAAGTGACATAAGTTTTGTCTCTCAGATTCCTACAGATCGGGAGATATTTGCCTTTTAAAAATTGACTTTCGAATAATCTCGAAAAATTAAAATGTTTCTATCCTCCAAACCCTTGGACATACTTTGACGTGACTATGACATGAAGTTGACATATACGTTCCCTCAAAGTGACATAAGGTTTGTCTATCAGATGCATACAGATCGAAAGATATTTGCCCTTTAAAAATTGACTTTCGAATAATCTCTAAAAATTTAAATGTCTCTATCCTCCTAACCCTTGGACATACATTGACAAGACTCTGATAGGAAGTTAACATATATGTTCCCTCAAAGTGGCATAAGTTTTGTCTCTCAGATTCCTACAGATCGGGAGATATTTGCCTTTTAATAATTGACTTTCGATTAATCTCGAAACATTCAAATGTCTCTATCCTCCAAACCCTTGGACATACATTGACGAGACTCTTACATGAAGTTGATATATGCGTTCCCTCAAAGTGACATAAGGTTTGTCTCTCAGATGCATACAGATCGAAAGATATTTGCCCTTTAAAAATTGACTTTCGAATAATCTCGAAAAATTAAAATGTCTCTATCCTCCAAACTCTTGGACATACATTGACGTGACACTGACAGGAAGTTGACATATACGTTCCCTCAAAGTGACATAAGTTTTGTCTCTCAGATTCCTACAGATCGGGAGATATTTGCCTATTAATAATTGCCTTTCGAATAATCTCTAAAAATTTAAATGTCTCTATCCATCAAACCCTTCGTCATACATTGACCTGACTATGACATGAAGTTGACATATACGTTCCCTCAAAGTGACATAAGCTTTGTCTCTCAGATTCCTACAGATCGGGAGATATTTGCCTTTTAAAATTTGACTTTCGAATAATCTCGAAAAATTAAAATGTCTCTATCCTCCAAACCCTAGGACATACATTGACGTGACTCTGACAGGAAGTTGACATGTATGTTCCCTCAAAGTGACATAAGTTTTGTCTCTCAGATTCCTACACATCGGGAGATATTTGCCTTTTAAAATTGACTTTCGAATAATCTCGAAAAATTAAAATGTCTCTATCCTCCAAACCCTTGGACATACATTGACGTGACTGTGACACGTAGTTGACATATGCATTCCCTCAAAGTGACATAAGTTTTGTTTCTCAGATTCCTACAGTTCGGGAGATATTTGCCTTTAACCAATTGACTTTCGAATAATCTCTAAAAATTTAAATGTCTCTATCCTCCAAACCCTTGGACATACATTGACGTGACTATGACACGAAGTTGACATATACGTTGCCTCAAAGTGACATAAGCTTTGTCTCTCAGATTCCTACAGATCGGGAGATATTTGCCTTTTAAAAATTGACTTTCGAATAATCTTGAAAAATTTAAATGTCTCTATCCTCCAAACCCTTGGATATACATTGACGTGACTATGACATGAAGTTGACATATACGTTCCCTCAATGTGACATAAGTGTTGTCTCTCAGATTCCTACAGATCGGGAGATATTTGCCTTTTAAAAATTGACTTTCGAATAATCTCGAAAAATTAAAATGTCTCTATCCTCCAAACCTTTGTACATACATTGACGAGACTCTGACATGAAGTTGATATTTGCGTTCCCTAAAGTGACATAAGGTTTGTCTCTCAGATTCCTACAGATCGGGAGATATTTGCCTTTTAAAAATTGACTTTCGAATAATCTCGAAAAATTAAAATGTCTCTATCCTCCAAACTCTTGGACATACATTGACGTGACACTGACAGGAAGTTGACATATAGGTTCCCTCAAAGTGACATAAGTTTTGTCTCTCAGATTCCTACAGATCGGGAGATATTTGCCTATTAATAATTGCCTTTCGAATAATCTCTAAAAATTTAAATGTCTCTATCCATCAAACCCTTCGTCATACATTGACCTGACTATGACATGAAGTTGACATATACGTTCCCTCAAAGTGACATAAGCTTTGTCTCTCAGATTCCTACAGATCGGGAGATATTTGCCTTTTAAAATTTGACTTTCGAATAATCTCGAAAAATTAAAATGTCTCTATCCTCCAAACCCTAGGACATACATTGACGTGACTCTGACAGGAAGTTGACATGTATGTTCCCTCAAAGTGACATAAGTTTTGTCTCTCAGATTCCTACACATCGGGAGATATTTGCCTTTTAAAATTGACTTTCGAATAATCTCGAAAAATTAAAATGTCTCTATCCTCCAAACCCTTGGACATACATTGACGTGACTGTGACACGTAGTTGACATATGCATTCCCTCAAAGTGACATAAGTTTTGTTTCTCAGATTCCTACAGTTCGGGAGATATTTGCCTTTAACCAATTGACTTTCGAATAATCTCTAAAAATTTAAATGTCTCTATCCTCCAAACCCTTGGACATACATTGACGTGACTATGACACGAAGTTGACATATACGTTGCCTCAAAGTGACATAAGCTTTGTCTCTCAGATTCCTACAGATCGGGAGATATTTGCCTTTTAAAAATTGACTTTCGAATAATCTTGAAAAATTTAAATGTCTCTATCCTCCAAACCCTTGGATATACATTGACGTGACTATGACATGAAGTTGACATATACGTTCCCTCAATGTGACATAAGTGTTGTCTCTCAGATTCCTACAGATCGGGAGATATTTGCCTTTTAAAAATTGACTTTCGAATAATCTCGAAAAATTAAAATGTCTCTATCCTCCAAACCTTTGTACATACATTGACGAGACTCTGACATGAAGTTGATATTTGCGTTCCCTAAAGTGACATAAGGTTTGTCTCTCAGATTCCTACAGATCGGGAGATATTTGCCTTTTAAAAATTGACTTTCGAATAATCTCGAAAAATTAAAATGTCTCTATCCTCCAAACTCTTGGACATACATTGACGTGACACTGACAGGAAGTTGACATATACGTTCCCTCAAAGTGACATAAGTTTTGTCTCTCAGATTCCTACAGATCGGGAGATATTTGCCTATTAATAATTGCCTTTCGAATAATCTCTAAAAATTTAAATGTCTCTATCCATCAAACCCTTCGTCATACATTGACCTGACTATGACATGAAGTTGACATATACGTTCCCTCAAAGTGACATAAGCTTTGTCTCTCAGATTCCTACAGATCGGGAGATATTTGCCTTTTAAAATTTGACTTTCGAATAATCTCGAAAAATTAAAATGTCTCTATCCTCCAAACCCTAGGACATACATTGACGTGACTCTGACAGGAAGTTGACATGTATGTTCCCTCAAAGTGACATAAGTTTTGTCTCTCAGATTCCTACACATCGGGAGATATTTGCCTTTTAAAATTGACTTTCGAATAATCTCGAAAAATTAAAATGTCTCTATCCTCCAAACCCTTGGACATACATTGACGTGACTGTGACACGTAGTTGACATATGCATTCCCTCAAAGTGACATAAGTTTTGTTTCTCAGATTCCTACAGTTCGGGAGATATTTGCCTTTAACCAATTGACTTTCGAATAATCTCGAGAAATTAAAATGTCTCTATCCTCCAAATCCTTGGACATACATTGACGTGACTGAGACAGGAAGTTGACATATACGTTCCCTCAAAATTACATAAGTTTTGTCTCTCAGATTCTACAGATCGGGAGATATTTGCACTTTAATAATTGACTTTCGAATAATCTCTTAAAATTTAAATGTCTCTATCCTCCAAACCCTAGGACATACATTGACGTGACTCTGACAGGAAGTATACATACACGTTCCCTCAAAGTGACATAAGTTTTGTCTCTCAGATTCCTACAGATCGGGAGATATTTGCCTTTTAAAAATTGACTTACGAATAATCTCGAAAAATTAAAATGTTTCTATCCTCCAAACCCTTGGACATACTTTGACGTGACTATGACATGAAGTTGACATATACGTTCCCTCAAAGTGACATAAGGTTTTTCTATCAGATGCATACAGATCGAAAGATATTTGCCCTTTAAAAATTGACTTTCGAATAATCTCTAAAAATTTAAATGTCTCTATCCTCCTAACCCTTGGACATACATTGACAAGACTCTGATAGGAAGTTAACATATATGTTCCCTCAAAGTGGCATAAGTTTTGTCTCTCAGATTCCTACAGATCGGGAGATATTTGCCTTTTAATAATTGACTTTCGATTAATCTCGAAACATTCAAATGTCTCTATCCTCCAAACCCTTGGACATACATTGACGAGACTCTTACATGAAGTTGATATATGCGTTCCCTCAAAGTGACATAAGGTTTGTCTCTCAGATGCATACAGATCGAAAGATATTTGCCCTTTAAAAATTGACTTTCGAATAATCTCGAAAAATTAAAATGTCTCTATCCTCCAAACCCTTGGACATACATTGACGTGACACTGACAGGAAGTTGACATATACGTTCCTTCAAAGTGATATAAGTTTTGTTTCTCAGATTCCTACAGATCGGGAGATATTTGCCTTTTAAAAATTGACTTTCGAATAATCTCTAAAAATTTAAATGTCTCTATCCTCCAAACCCTTGGGCATACATTGACGTGTCTATGACATGAAGTTGACATATACGTTCCCTTAAAGTGACATACGTTTTGTCTCTCAGATTCCTACAGATCGGGAGATATTTGATTATTGAAAATTGACTTTCGAATAATCTCGAAAAATTGAAATGTCTCTATCCTGCAAAGCCTTGGACTTAAATTGACGTGACTTTGACAGGACGTTGACATATACGTTCCCTCAAAGTGACACAAGCTTTGTCTCTCAGATTCCTACAGATCGGGATATATTTGCCTTTTAAAAATTGACTTTCGAATAATCTCGAAAAATTAAAATGTCTCTATCCTCCAAACCCTTGGACATACATTGACGAGACTCTGACATGAAGTTGATATATGCGTTCCCTCAAAGTGACATAAGGTATGTCTCTCAGATGCCTACAGATCGGGAGATATTTGCCCTTTAAGAATTGACTTTCGAATAATCTCGAAAAATTCAAATGTCTCTATCCTCCAAACCCTTGGACATACATTGACGAGACTCTGACGTGAAGTTGATGTATGCGTTTCCTCAAAGTGACATAAGGTTTGTCTCTCAGATGCCTACAGATCGGGAGATATATGCCCTTTAAAAATTGACTTTCGAATAATCTCGAAAAATTCAAATGTCTCTATCCTCCAAACCCTTGGACATACATTGACGATACTCTGACATGAAGTTGACATATACGTTCCCTCAAAGTGGCATAAGTTTTGTTTTTCAGATTCCTACAGATCGGGAGATATTTGCCTTTTAAAAATTGACTTTCGAATAATCTCTAAAAATTCAAATGTTTCTATCCTCCAAACCCTTGGACATACATTGACGTGTCTATGACATGAAGTTGACATATACGTTCCCTCAAAGTGACATACGTTTTGTCTCTCAGATTCCTACAGATCGGGAGATATTTCCCTTTTGAAAATTGACTTTCGAATAATCTCGAAAAATTCAAATGTCTCTATCCTCCAAACCCTTGGACATACATTGACGTGACTCTGATAGGACGTTGACATATACGTTCCCTCAAAGTGACATAAGTTTTGTCTCTCAGATTCCTACAGATCGGAAGATATTTGCCTATTAATAATTGACTTTCGAATAATCTCTAAAAATTTAAATGTCTCTATCCTCCAAACCCTTGGACATACATTGACGTGACTATGACACGAAGTTGACATATACGTTGCCTCAAAGTGACATAAGCTTTGTCTCTCAGATTCCTACAGATCGGGAGATATTTGCCTTTTAACAATTGACTTTCGAATAATCTCGAAAAATTTAAATGTCTCTATCCTCCAAACCCTTGGACATACATTGACGTGACTGTGACATGAAGTTGACATATACGTTCCCTCAATGTGACATAAGTGTTGTCTCTCAGATTCCTACAGATCGGCAGATATTTGCCTTTTAAAAATTGACTTTCGAATAATCTCGAAAAATTAAAATGTCTCTATCCTCCAAACCCTTGGACATACATTGACGTGACACAGACAGGAAGTTGACATATACGTTCCCTCAAAGTGATATAAGTTTTGTCTCTCAGATTCCTACAGATCGGGAGATATTTGCCTTTAAATATTGACTTTCGAATAATCTCGAAAAATTAAAATGTCTCTATCCTCCAAACCCTTGGACTTACATTGACGAGACTCTGACAGGCAGTTGACATATACGTTCCCTCAAAGTGACATAAGCTTTTTCTCTCAGATTCCTACAGATCGGGAGATATTTGCCTTTTAAAAATTGACTTTCGAATAATCTCGAAAAATTAAAATGTCTCTATCCTCCAAACCCTAGGACATACATTGACGTGACTCTGACAGGAAGTTGACATGTATGTTCCCTCAAAGTGACATAAGTTTTGTCTCTCAGATTCCTACACATCGGGAGATATTTGCCTTTTAAGAATTGACTTTCGAATAATGTCGAAAAATTCAAATGTCTCTAACCTCCAAACCCTTGGACATACATTGACGTGACTGTGACACGAAGTTGACATATGCGTTCCCGCAAAGTGACATAGGTTTTGTCTCTCAGATTCCTACAGATCGGGAGATATTTGCCTTTAAATATTGACTTTCGAATAATCTCGAAAAATTAAAATGTCTCTATCCTCCAAATCCTTGGACATACATTGACGTGACTCAGACAGGAAGTTGACATATACGTTCCCTCATAGTGACATAAGTTCTGTCTCTCATATTCCTACAGATCGGGAGATATTTGCCCTTTAAAAATTGACTTTCGAATAATCTCTTAAAATTTAAATGTCTCTATCCTCCAAACCCTAGGACATACATTGACGTGACTCTGACAGGAAGTTTACATACACGTTCCCTCAAAGTGACATAAGTTTTGTCTCTCAGATTCCTACAGATCGGGAGATATTTGCCTTTTAAAAATTGACTTTCGAATAATCTCGGAAAATTAAAATGTCTCTATCCTCCAAACCCTTGGACATACATTGACGGGACTATGACATGAAGTTGACATATACGTTCCCTCAAAGTGACATAAGTTTTGTCTCTCAGATTCCTACAGATCGGGAGATATTTGCCTTTTAAAAATTGACTTTCGAATAATCTCGAAAAATAAAATGTCTCTATCCTCCAAACCCTTGGACATACATTGACGAGACTCTGACATGAAGTTGTCATATACGTTCCCTCAAAGTGGCATAAGTTTTGTCTCTCAGATGCCTACAGATCGGGAGATATTTGCCCTTTAATAATTGACTTTCGAATAATCTCTATAAATTTAAATGTCTCTATCCTCCTAACCCTTGGACATACATTGACAAGACTCTGATAGGAAGTTAACACATACGTTCCCTCAAAGTGGCATAAGTTTTGTCTCTCAGATTCCTACAGATCGGGAGATATTTGCCATTTAATAATTGACTTTCGATTAATCTCGAAAAATTCAAATGTCTCTATCCTCCAAACCCTTGGACATGCGTTGACACGACTATGACATGAAGTTGACATATACGTTCGCTCAAAGTGGCATAAGTTTTGTCTCTCAGATTAATACAGATCGGAAGATATTTGCCTATTAATAATTGACTTTCGAATAATCTCTAAAAATTTAAATGTCTCTATCCTCCAAACCCTTCGACATACATTGACACGACTATGACATGAAGTTGACATATACGTTCGCTCAAAGTGGCATAAGTTTTGTCTCTCAGATTCCTACAGATCGGGAAATATTTGTCTTTAAAAAATTGACTTTCGAATAATCTCGAAAAATTAAAATGTCTCTATCCTCCAAACCCTTGGACATACATTGACGAGACTCTGACAGAAGGTTGATATATGCGTTCCCTCAAAGTGACATAAGGTTTGTCTCTCAGATGCATACAGATCGAAAGATATTTGCCCTTTAAAAATTGACTTTCGAATAATCTCGAAAAATTAAAATGTCTCTATCCTCCAAACCCTTGGACATACATTGACGAGACTCTGACATGAAGTTGACATATTCGTTCCCTCAAAGTGGCATAAGTTTTGTCTCTCAGATTCCTACAGATCGGGAGATATTTGCCTTTTAAAAATTGACTTTAGAATAATCTCGAAAAATTTAAATATCTCTATCCTCCAAACCCTTGGACATACATTGACGTGACACTGACAGGAAGTTGACATATACCTTCCCTCAAAGTGACATAAGGTTTGTCTCTCAGATGCCTACAGATCGAAAGATATTTGCCCTTTAAAAATTGACTTTCGAATAATCTCGAAAAATTAAAATGTCTCTATCCTCCAAACCCTTGGACATACATTGACGAGACTCTGACATGAAGTTGACATACACGTTTCCTCAAAGTGGCATACGTTTTGTCTATCAGATTCCTACAGATCGGGAGATATTTGCCTTTTAAAAGTTGACTTTCGAATAATCTCGAAAAATTAAAATGTCTCTATCCTCCAAACCCTTGGACATACATTGACGAGACTCTGACATGAAGTTGATATATGAGTTCCCTCAAAGTGATATAAGGTTTGTCTCTCAGATGCCCACAGATCGGGAGATATTTGCCCTTTAAAAATTGACTTTCGAATAATCTCGAAAAATTCAAATGTCTCTATAGTCCAAACCCTTGGACATACATTGACGAGACTCTGACATGAAGTTGACATATACGTTCCCTCAAAGTGGCATAAGTTTTGTCTCTCAGATTCCTACAGATCGGGAGATATTTGCCTTTTAATAATTGACTTTCGAATAATCTCGAAAAATTAAAATGTCTCTATCCTCCAAACTCTTGGACATACATTGACATGACTCTGACATGAAGTTGACATATACGTTCCCTCAAAGTGGCATACGTTTTGTCTTTCAGATTCCTACAGATCGGGAGATATTTGCCTTTTAATAATTGACTTTCGAATAATCTCGATAAATTAAAATGTCTCTATTCTCCAAACCCTTGGACATACATTGACGAGACTCTGACATGAAGTTGACATATACGTTCCCTCAAAGTGGCATACGTTTTGTCTTTCAGATTCCTACAGATCGGGAGATATTTGCCTTTTAATAATTGACTTTCGAATAATCTCGAAAAATTAAAATGTCTCTATTCTCCAAACCCTTGGACATACATTGACGAGACTCTGACATGAAGTTGACATATACGTTCCCTCAAAGTGGCATAAGTTTTGTCTCTCAGATTCCTACAGATCGGGAGATATTTGCCATTAGAAAATTGACTTTCGAATAATCTCGAAAAAGTCAAATGTCTCTATCCTCCAAACCCTTGGACATACATTGACGTGACTCTGATAGGTCGTTGACATATACGTTCCCTCAAAGTGACATACGTTTTGTCTCTCAGATTCCTACAGATCGGGAGATATTTGCCTTTAGAAAATTGACTTTCGAATAATCTCGAAAAAGTCAAATGTCTCTATCCTCCAAACCCTTGGACATACATTGACGTGACTCTGATAGGTCGTTGACATATACGTTCCCTCAAAGTGACATAAGTTTTGTCTCTCAGATTCCTACAGATCGGAAGATATTTGCCTATTAATAATTGACTTTCGAATAATCTCTAAAAATTTAAATGTCTCTATCCTCCAAACCCTTGGACATACATTGACGTGACTATGACACGAAGTTGACATATACGTTGCCTCAAAGTGACATAAGCTTTGTCTCTCAGATTCCTACAGATCGGGAGATATTTGCCTTTTAAAAATTGACTTTCGAATAATCTTGAAAAATTTAAATGTCTCTATCCTCCAAACCCTTGGATATACATTGACGTGACTGAGACAGGAAGTTGACATATACGTTCCCTCAATGTGACATAAGTGTTGTCTCTCAGATTCCTACAGATCGGGAGATATTTGCCTTTTAAAAATTGACTTTCGAATAATCTCGAAAAATTAAAATGTCTCTATCCTCCAAACCTTTGTACATACATTGACGAGACTCTGACATGAAGTTGATATTTGCGTTCCCTAAAGTGACATAAGGTTTGTCTCTCTGATTCCTACAGATCGGGAGATATTTGCCTTTTAAAAATTGACTTTCGAATAATCTCGAAAAATTAAAATGTCTCTATCCTCCAAACTCTTGGACATACATTGACGTGACACAGACAGGAAGTTGACATATACGTTCCCTCAAAGTGACATAAGTTTTGTCTCTCAGATTCCTACAGATCGGGAGATATTTGCCTATTAATAATTGCCTTTCGAATAATCTCTAAAAATTTAAATGTCTCTATCCATCAAACCCTTCGTCATACATTGACCTGACTATGACATGAAGTTGACATATATGTTCCCTCAAAGTGACATAAGCTTTGTCTCTCAGATTCCTACAGATCGGGAGATATTTGCCTTTAAAAATTTGACTTTCGAATAATCTCGAAAAATTAAAATGTCTCTATCCTCCAAACCCTAGGACATACATTGACGTGACTCTGACAGGAAGTTGACATGTATGTTCCCTCAAAGTGACATAAGTTTTGTCTCTCAGATTCCTACACATCGGGAGATATTTGCCTTTTAAAAATTGACTTTCGAATAATCTCGAAAAATTAAAATGTCTCTATCCTCCAAACCCTTGGACATACATTGACGTGACTGTGACACGTAGTTGACATATGCATTCCCTCAAAGTGACATAAGTTTTGTTTCTCAGATTCCTACAGTTCGGGAGATATTTGCCTTTAACCAATTGACTTTCGAATAATCTCGAGATATTAAAATGTCTCTATCCTCCAAATCCTTGGACATACATTGACGTGACTGAGACAGGAAGTTGACATATACGTTCCCTCAAAGTGACATAAGTTTTGTCTCTCAGATTCCTACAGATCGGGAGATATTTGCCCTTTAAAAATTGACTTTCGAATAATCTCTTAAAATTTAAATGTCTCTATCCTCCAAACCCTAGGACATACATTGACGTGACTCTGACAGGAAGTTTACATACACGTTCCCTCAAAGTGACATATGTTTTGTCTCTCAGATTCCTACAGATCGGGAGATATTTGCCTTTTAAAAATTGACTTTCGAATAATCTCGAAAAATTAAAATGTTTCTATCCTCCAAACCCTTGGACATACTTTGACGTGACTATGACATGAAGTTGAGATATACGTTCCCTCAAAGTGACATAAGTTTTGTCTCTCAGATTCCTACAGATCGGGAGATATTTGCCTTTTAAAAATTGACTTTCGAATAATCTCGAAAAATTAAAATGTCTCTATCCTCCAAACTCTTGGACATACATTGACGAGACTCTGACATGAAGTTGTCATATACGTTCCCTCAAAGTGACATAAGTTTTGTCTCTCAGATTCCTACAGATCGGGAGATATTTGCCTTTTAAAAATTGACTTTCGAATAATCTCGAAAAATTAAAATGTCTCTATCCTCCAAACCCTTGGACATACATTGACGTGACACTGACAGGAAGTTGACATATACGTTCCCTCAAAGTGACATAAGGTTTGTCTATCAGATGCATACAGATCGAAAGATATTTGCCCTTTAAAAATTGACTTTCGAATAATCTCTAAAAATTTAAATGTCTCTATCCTAGTAACCCTTGGACATACATTGACAAGACTCTGATAGGAAGTTAACATATATGTTCCCTCAAAGTGGCATAAGTTTTGTCTCTCAGATTCCTACAGATCGGGAGATATTTGCCTTTTAATAATTGACTTTCGATTAATCTCGAAACATTCAAATGTCTCTATCCTCCAAACCCTTGGACATACATTGACGAGACTCTGACATGAAGTTGATATATGCGTTCCCTCAAAGTGACATAAGGTTTGTCTCTCAGATGCATACAGATCGAAAGATATTTGCCCTTTAAAAATTGACTTTCGAATAATCTCGAAAAATTAAAATGTCTCTATCCTCCAAACCCTTGGACATACATTGACGTGACACTGACAGGAAGTTGACATATACGTTCCTTCAAAGTGATATAAGTTTTGTTTCTCAGATTCCTACAGATCGGGAGATATTTGCCTTTTAAAAATTGACTTTCGAATAATCTCTAAAAATTTAAATGTCTCTATCCTCCAAACCCTTGGACATACATTGACGTGTCTATGACATGAAGTTGACATATACGTTCCCTTAAAGTGACATACGTTTTGTCTCTCAGATTCCTACAGATCGGGAGATATTTGATTTTTGAAAATTGACTTTCGAATAATCACGAAAAATTGAAATGTCTCTATCCTCCAAAGCCTTGGACTTAAATTGACGTGACTTTGACAGGACGTTGACATATACGTTCCCTCAAAGTGACACAAGCTTTGTCTCTCAGATTCCTACAGATCGGGAGATATTTGCCTTTTAAAAATTGACTTTCGAATAATCTCGAAAAATTAAAATGTCTCTATCCTCCAAACCCTTGGACATACATTGACGAGACTCTGACATGAAGTTGATATATGCGTTCCCTCAAAGTGACATAAGGTATGTCTCTCAGATGCCTACAGATCGGGAGATATTTGCCCTTTAATAATTGACTTTCGAATAATCTCGAAAAATTCAAATGTCTCTATCCTCCAAACCCTTGGACATACATTGACGAGACTCTGACGTGAAGTTGATGTATGCGTTTCCTCAAAGTGACATAAGGTTTGTCTCTCAGATGCCTACAGATCGGGAGATATATGCCCTTTAAAAATTGACTTTCGAATAATCTCGAAAAATTCAAATGTCTCTATCCTCCAAACCCTTCGACATACATTGACGATACTCTGACATGAAGTTGACATATACGTTCCCTCAAAGTGGCATAAGTTTTGTTTTTCAGATTCCTACAGATCGGGAGATATTTGCCTTTTAAAAATTGACTTTCGAATAATCTCTAAAAATTCAAATGTTTCTATCCTCCAAACCCTTGGACATACATTGACGTGTCTATGACATGAAGTTGACATATACGTTCCCTCAAAGTGACATACGTTTTGTCTCTCAGATTTCTACAGATCGGGAGATATTTGCCTTTTGAAAATTGACTTTCGAATAATCTCGAAAAATTCAAATGTCTCTATCCTCCAAACCCTTGGACATACATTGACGTGACTCTGATATTACGTTGACATATACGTTCCCTCAAAGTGACATAAGTTTTGTCTCTCAGATTCCTACAGATCGGAAGATATTTGCCTATTAATAATTGACTTTCGAATAATCTCTAAAAATTTAAATGTCTCTATCCTCCAAACCCTTGGACATACATTGACGTGACTATGACACGAAGTTGACATATACGTTGCCTCAAAGTGACATAAGCTTTGTCTCTCAGATTCCTACAGATCGGGAGATATTTGCCTTTTAACAATTGACTTTCGAATAATCTCGAAAAATTTAAATGTCTCTATCCTCCAAACCCTTGGACATACATTGACGTGACACTGACAGGAAGTTGACATATACGTTCCCTCAAAGTGATATAAGTTTTGTCTCTCAGATTCCTACAGATGTGGAGATATTTGCCTTTAAATATTGACTTTCGAATAATCTCGAAAAATTGAAATGTCTCTATCCTCCAAACCCTTGGACTTACATTGACGAGACTCTGACAGGCAGTTGACATATACGTTCCCTCAAAGTGACATAAGCTTTTTCTCTCAGATTCCTACAGATCGGTAGATATTTGCCTTTTAAAAATTGACTTTCGAATAATCTCGAAAAATTCAAATGTCTCTATCCTCCAAACCCTATTACATACATTGACGTGACTCTGACAGGAAGTTGACATGTATGTTCCCTCAAAGTGACATAAGTTTTGTCTCTCAGATTCCTACAGATCGGAAGATATTTGCCTATTAATAATTGACTTTCGAATAATCTCTAAAAATTTAAATGTCTCTATCCTCCAAACCCTTGGACATACATTGACGTGACTATGACACGAAGTTGACATATACGTTGCCTCAAAGTGACATAAGCTTTGTCTCTCAGATTCCTACAGATCGGGAGATATTTGCCTTTTAACAATTGACTTTCGAATAATCTCGAAAAATTTAAATGTCTCTATCCTCCAAACCCTTGGACATACATTGACGTGACACTGACAGGAAGTTGACATATACGTTCCCTCAAAGTGATATAAGTTTTGTCTCTCAGATTCCTACAGATGTGGAGATATTTGCCTTTAAATATTGACTTTCGAATAATCTCGAAAAATTGAAATGTCTCTATCCTCCAAACCCTTGGACTTACATTGACGAGACTCTGACAGGCAGTTGACATATACGTTCCCTCAAAGTGACATAAGCTTTTTCTCTCAGATTCCTACAGATCGGTAGATATTTGCCTTTTAAAAATTGACTTTCGAATAATCTCGAAAAATTCAAATGTCTCTATCCTCCAAACCCTAGGACATACATTGACGTGACTCTGACAGGAAGTTGACATGTATGTTCCCTCAAAGTGACATAAGTTTTGTCTCTCAGATTCCTACACATCGGGATATATTTGCCTTTTAAGAATTGACTTTCGAATAATCTCGAAAAATTCAAATGTCTCTATCCTCCAAACCCTTGGACATACATTGACGTGACTGTGACACGAAGTTGACATATGCGTTCCCGCAAAGTGACATAGGTTTTGTCTCTCAGATCCCTACAGTTCGGGAGATATTTGCCTTTAACCAATTGACTTTCGAAAAATCTCGAAAAATTTAAATGTCTCTATCCTCCAAACCCTTGGACATACATTGACGTGACTTTGACATGAAGTTGACATATACGTTCCCTCAATGTGACATAAGTGTTGTCTCTCAGATTCCTACAGATCGGCAGATATTTGCCTTTTAAAAATTGACTTTCGAATAATCTCGAAAAATTAAAATGTCTCTATCCTCCAAATCCTTGGACATACATTGACGTGACTCAGACAGGAAGTTGACATATACGTTCCCTCAAAGTGACATAAGTTCTGTCTCTCATATTCCTACAGATCGGGAGATATTTGCCCTTTAAAAATTGACTTTCGAATAATCTCTTAAAATTTAAATGTCTCTATCCTCCAAACCCTAGGACATACATTGACGTGACTCTGACAGGAAGTTTACATACACGTTCCCTCAAAGTGACATAAGTTTTGTCTCTCAGATTCCTACAGATCGGGAGATATTTGCCTTTTAAAAATTGACTTTCGAATAATCTCGAAAAATTAAAATGTCTCTATCCTCCAAACCCTTGGACATACATTGACGGGACTATGACATGAAGTTGACATATACGTTCCCTCAAAGTGACATAAGTTTTGTCTCTCAGATTCCTACAGATCGGGAGATATTTGCCTTTTAAAAATTGACTTTCGAATAATCTCGAAAAATAAAATGTCTCTATCCTCCAAACCCTTGGACATACAGTGACGAGACTCTGACATGAAGTTGTCATATACGTTCCCTCAAAGTGGCATAAGTTTTGTCTCTCAGATGCCTACAGATCGGGAGATATTTGCCCTTTAAAAATTGACATTCGAATAATCTCTAAAAATTTAAATGTCTCTATCCTCCTAACCCTTGGACATACATTGACAAGACTCTGATAGGAAGTTAACATATACGTTCCCTCAAAGTTGCATAAGTTTTGTCTCTCAGATTCCTACAGATCGGGAGATATTTGCCTTTTAATAATTGACTTTCGATTAATCTCGAAAAATTCAAATGTCTCTATCCTCCAAACCCTTGGACATACATTGACGAGACTCTGACAGAAGGTTGATATATGCGTTCCCTCAAAGTGACATAAGGTTTGTCTCTCAGATGCATACAGATCGAAAGATATTTGCCCTTTAAAAATTGACTTTCGAATAATCTCGAAAAATTAAAATGTCTCTATAGTCCAAACCCTTGGACATACATTGACGAGACTCTGACATGAAGTTGACATATTCGTTCCCTCAAAGTGGCATAAGTTTTGTCTCTCAGATTCCTACAGATCGAGAGATATTTGCCTTTTAAAATTGACTTTAGAATAATCTCGAAAAATTTAAATATCTCTATCCTCCAAACCCTTGGACATACATTGACGTGACACTGACAGGAAGTTGACATATACGTTTCCTCAAAGTGACATAAGGTTTGTCTCTCAGATGCCTACAGATCGAAAGATATTTGCCCTTTAAAAATTGACTTTCGAATAATCTCGAAAAATTAAAATGTCTCTATCCTCCAAACCCTTGGACATACATTGACGAGACTCTGACATGAAGTTGACATATACGTTTCCTCAAAGTGACATAAGGTTTGTCTCTCAGATGCCTACAGATCGAAAGATATTTGCCCTTTAAAAATTGACTTTCGAATAATCTCTAAAAATTCAAATGTTTCTATCCTCCAAACCCTTGGACATACATTGACGTGTCTATGACATGAAGTTGACATATACGTTCCCTCAAAGTGACATACGTTTTGTCTCTCAGATTCCTACAGATCGGGAGATATTTGCCTTTTGAAAATTGACTTTCGAATAATCTCGAAAAATTCAAATGTCTCTATCCTCCAAACCCTTGGACATACATTGACGTGACTCTGATAGGACGTTGACATATACGTTCCCTCAAAGTGACATAAGTTTTGTCTCTCAGATTCCTACAGATCGGAAGATATTTGCCTATTAATAATTGACTTTCGAATAATCTCTAAAAATTTAAATGTCTCTATCCTCCAAACCCTTGGACATACATTGACGTGACTATGACACGAAGTTGACATATACGTTGCCTCAAAGTGACATAAGCTTTGTCTCTCAGATTCCTACAGATCGGGAGATATTTGCCTTTTAACAATTGACTTTCGAATAATCTCGAAAAATTTAAATGTCTCTATCCTCCAAACCCTTGGACATACATTGACGTGACACTGACAGGAAGTTGACATATACGTTCCCTCAAAGTGATATAAGTTTTGTCTCTCAGATTCCTACAGATGTGGAGATATTTGCCTTTAAATATTGACTTTCGAATAATCTCGAAAAATTGAAATGTCTCTATCCTCCAAACCCTTGGACTTACATTGACGAGACTCTGACAGGCAGTTGACATATACGTTCCCTCAAAGTGACATAAGCTTTTTCTCTCAGATTCCTACAGATCGGTAGATATTTGCCTTTTAAAAATTGACTTTCGAATAATCTCGAAAAATTCAAATGTCTCTATCCTCCAAACCCTAGGTCATACATTGACGTGACTCTGACAGGAAGTTGACATGTATGTTCCCTCAAAGTGACATAAGTTTTGTCTCTCAGATTCCTACAGATCGAAAGATATTTGCCTATTAATAATTGACTTTCGAATAATCTCTAAAAATTTAAATGTCTCTATCCTCCAAACCCTTGGACATACATTGACGTGACTATGACACGAAGTTGACATATACGTTGCCTCAAAGTGACATAAGCTTTGTCTCTCAGATTCCTACAGATCGGGAGATATTTGCCTTTTAACAATTGACTTTCGAATAATCTCGAAAAATTTAAATGTCTCTATCCTCCAAACCCTTGGACATACATTGACGTGACACTGACAGGAAGTTGACATATACGTTCCCTCAAAGTGATATAAGTTTTGTCTCTCAGATTCCTACAGATGTGGAGATATTTGCCTTTAAATATTGACTTTCGAATAATCTCGAAAAATTGAAATGTCTCTATCCTCCAAACCCTTGGACTTACATTGACGAGACTCTGACAGGCAGTTGACATATACGTTCCCTCAAAGTGACATAAGCTTTTTCTCTCAGATTCCTACAGATCGGTAGATATTTGCCTTTTAAAAATTGACTTTCGAATAATCTCGAAAAATTCAAATGTCTCTATCCTCCAAACCCTAGGACATACATTGACGTGACTCTGACAGGAAGTTGACATGTATGTTCCCTCAAAGTGACATAAGTTTTGTCTCTCAGATTCCTACACATCGGGATATATTTGCCTTTTAAGAATTGACTTTCGAATAATCTCGAAAAATTCAAATGTCTCTATCCTCCAAACCCTTGGACATACATTGACGTGACTGTGACACGAAGTTGACATATGCGTTCCCGCAAAGTGACATAGGTTTTGTCTCTCAGATTCCTACAGTTCGGGAGATATTTGCCTTTAACCAATTGACTTTCGAAAAATCTCGAAAAATTTAAATGTCTCTATCCTCCAAACCCTTGGACATACATTGACGTGACTTTGACATGAAGTTGACATATACGTTCCCTCAATGTGACATAAGTGTTGTCTCTCAGATTCCTACAGATCGGCAGATATTTGCCTTTTAAAAATTGACTTTCGAATAATCTCGAAAAATTAAAATGTCTCTATCCTCCAAATCCTTGGACATACATTGACGTGACTCAGACAGGAAGTTGACATATACGTTCCCTCAAAGTGACATAAGTTCTGTCTCTCATATTCCTACAGATCGGGAGATATTTGCCCTTTAAAAATTGACTTTCGAATAATCTCTTAAAATTTAAATGTCTCTATCCTCCAAACCCTAGGACATACATTGACGTGACTCTGACAGGAAGTTTACATACACGTTCCCTCAAAGTGACATAAGTTTTGTCTCTCAGATTCCTACAGATCGGGAGATATTTGCCTTTTAAAAATTGACTTTCGAATAATCTCGAAAAATTAAAATGTCTCTATCCTCCAAACCCTTGGACATACATTGACGGGACTATGACATGAAGTTGACATATACGTTCCCTCAAAGTGACATAAGTTTTGTCTCTCAGATTCCTACAGATCGGGAGATATTTGCCTTTTAAAAATTGACTTTCGAATAATCTCGAAAAATAAAATGTCTCTATCCTCCAAACCCTTGGACATACAGTGACGAGACTCTGACATGAAGTTGTCATATACGTTCCCTCAAAGTGGCATAAGTTTTGTCTCTCAGATGCCTACAGATCGGGAGATATTTGCCCTTTAAAAATTGACATTCGAATAATCTCTAAAAATTTAAATGTCTCTATCCTCCTAACCCTTGGACATACATTGACAAGACTCTGATAGGAAGTTAACATATACGTTCCCTCAAAGTTGCATAAGTTTTGTCTCTCAGATTCCTACAGATCGGGAGATATTTGCCTTTTAATAATTGACTTTCGATTAATCTCGAAAAATTCAAATGTCTCTATCCTCCAAACCCTTGGACATACATTGACGAGACTCTGACAGAAGGTTGATATATGCGTTCCCTCAAAGTGACATAAGGTTTGTCTCTCAGATGCATACAGATCGAAAGATATTTGCCCTTTAAAAATTGACTTTCGAATAATCTCGAAAAATTAAAATGTCTCTATAGTCCAAACCCTTGGACATACATTGACGAGACTCTGACATGAAGTTGACATATTCGTTCCCTCAAAGTGGCATAAGTTTTGTCTCTCAGATTCCTACAGATCGAGAGATATTTGCCTTTTAAAAATTGACTTTAGAATAATCTCGAAAAATTTAAATATCTCTATCCTCCAAACCCTTGGACATACATTGACGTGACACTGACAGGAAGTTGACATATACGTTTCCTCAAAGTGACATAAGGTTTGTCTCTCAGATGCCTACAGATCGAAAGATATTTGCCCTTTAAAAATTGACTTTCGAATAATCTCGAAAAATTAAAATGTCTCTATCCTCCAAACCCTTGGACATACATTGACGAGACTCTGACATGAAGTTGACATACACGTTTCCTCAAAGTGGCATACGTTTTGTCTCTCAGATTCCTACAGATCGGGAGATATTTGCCTTTTAAAAATTGACTTTAGAATAATCTCGAAAAATTAAAATGTCTCTATCCTCCAAACCCTTGGACATACATTGACGAGACTCTGACATGAAGTTGATATATGAGTTCCCTCAAAGTGATATAAGGTTAGTCTCTCAGATTCCCACAGATCGGGAGATATTTGCCCTTTAAAAATTGACTTTCGAATAATCTCGAAAAATTCAAATGTCTCTATAGTCCAAACCCTTGGACATACATTGACGAGACTCTGACATGAAGTTGACATATACGTTCCCTCAAAGTGGCATAAGTTTTGTCTCTCAGATTCCTACAGATCGGGAGATATTTGCCTTTTAATAATTGACTTTCGAATAATCTCGAAAAATTAAAATGTCTCTATTCTCCAAACCCTTGGACATACATTGACGAGACTCTGACATGAAGTTGACATATACGTTCCCTCAAAGTGGCATAAGTTTTGTCTCTCAGATTCCTACAGATCGGGAGATATTTGCCTTTTAAAAATTGACTTTCGAATAATCTCGAAAAATTCAAATGTCTCTATTCTCCAAACCCTTGGACATACATTGACGTGACTCTGACAGGACGTTGACATATACGTTCCCTCAAAATGACATAAGTTTTGTCTCTCAGATTAATACAGATCGGAAGATATTTGCCTATTAATAATTGACTTTCGAATAATCTCTAAAAATTTAAATGTCTCTATCCTCCAAACCCTTCGACATACATTGACACGACTATGACATGAAGTTGACATATACGTTCGCTCAAAGTGGCATAAGTTTTGTCTCTCAGATTCCTACAGATCGGGAAATATTTGTCTTTAAAAAATTGACTTTCGAATAATCTCGAAAAATTAAAATGTCTCTATCCTCCAAACCCTTGGACATACATTGACGTGACTCTGACATGAAGTTG
The DNA here is from genome assembly GCF_977971745.1 of Zootermopsis nevadensis. NCBI lineage: Eukaryota > Metazoa > Arthropoda > Insecta > Blattodea > Termopsidae > Zootermopsis > Zootermopsis nevadensis. The sequence continues at coordinate 1,946,091 of NW_028259153.1, read as the reverse complement.
ACATATGCGTTCCCTCAAATTGATATACGTTTTGTCTCTCAGATTCCTACAGATCGGGAGATATTTGCCTTTCACTAATTGACTTACGAATAATCTCGAAAAATTTAAATGTCTCTATAATCCAAACCCTTGTACATACATTGACGTGACTGTGACAGCAAGTTCACATATACGTTCCCTCAAAGTGACATAAGTTTTGTCTCTCAGATTAATAGAAATCGGGAGATATTTGCCTTTTAAGAATTGACTTTCGAATAATCTCTAAAAAAGTTAAATGTCTCTATCCTCCAAACCCTTGGACATACATTGACATGACTATGACATGAAGGTGACATAAACGTTCCCTCTAAGTGACATAAGTTTTGTCTCTCAGATTCCTACAGATCGGGAGATATTTGCCTTTCACAAATTGACTTTCGAATAATCTCGAAACATTTAAATGTCTCTATCCTCCAACCCCTTCTACATACATTGACCTGACTATGACATGAAGTTGACATATATGTTCCCTCAAAGTGACATAAGTTTTGTCTCTGAGACTCCTACAGATCGGGAGATATTTGCCCTTTAAAAATTGACTTTCGAATAATCTCGAAAAATTAAACTGTCTCTATCCTCCAAACCCTTGGACATACATTTACGTGACTATAACATGAAGTTGATATATGTATTCCCTCAAAGTGACATAAGGTTTGTCTCTCAGATGCCTACAGATCGGGAGATATTTGCCCTTTAATAATTGACTTTCGAATAATCTCGAAAAATTCAAATATCTCTATCCTCCAAACCCTTGGACATACAGTGACGAGACTCTGACATGAAGTTAACATATACGTTCCCTCAAAGTGGCATACGTTTTGCTCTCAGATTCCTACAGATCGGGAAATATTTGCCATTAAAAATTGACTTTCGAATAATCTCGAAAAATTAAAATGTCTCTATCCTCCAAACCCTGTGGACATACATTGACGTGCCTCTGACAGGAAGTTAACATATACGTTCCCTCAAAGTGACATAAGCTTTGTCTCACAGATTCCTACAGATCGGGAGATATTTGCCTTTTAAAAATTAACTTTCGAATAATCTCGAAAAATTAAAATGTCTCTATCCTCCAAACCCTTGGACATACATTGACGAGACTCTGACATGAAGTTGACATACACGTTTCCTCAAAGTGGCATACGTTTTGTCTCTCAGATTCCTACAGATCGGGAGATATTTGCCTTTTAAAAATTGACTTTCGAATAATCTCGAAAAATTTGAATGTCTCTATCCTCCACACCCTTGGACATACATTGACGTGACACTGACAGGAAGTTGACACATACGTTCCCTCAAATTGACATCGTTTTGTCTCTCAGATTCCTACAGATCGGGAGATATTTGCCTATTAATAATTGCCTTTCGAATAATCTCTAAAAATTTAAATGTCTCTATCCATCAAACCCTTCGACATACATTGACCTGACTATGACATGAAGTTGACATATACGTTCCCTCAAAGTGACATAAGTTTTGTCTCTGAGATACCTACAGATCGGAAGATATTTGCCTTTTAATTATTTACTTTCGAATAATTTCGAAAAATTAAAATGTCTCTATCCTCCAAACCTTTGGACATACATTGACGTGACTATGACATGAAGTTGACATATACGTTCCCTCAATGTGACATAAGTTTTGTCTCTCAGATTCCTACAGATCGGGAGATATTTGCCTTTTAATAAGTGACTTTCGAATAATCTCGAAAAATTAAAATGTCTCTATCCTCCAAACCCTTGGACATACATTGACGAGACTGACATGAAGTTGATATATGCGTTCCCTCAAAGTGACATAAGGTTTGTCTCTCAGATGCCTGCAGATCGGGAGATATTTGCCCTTTAATAATTGACTTTCGAATAATCTCGAAAAATTCAAATGTCTCTATCCTCGAAACCCTTGGACATACATTGACGAGACTCTGACATGAAGTTGACATATGCGTTCCCTCAAAGTGACATAAGGTTTGTATCTCTGATTCCTACAGATCGGGAGATATTTGCCTTTTAAAAATTGACTTTCGAATAATCTCGAAAAATTAAAATGTCTCTATCCTCCAAACCCTTGGACATACATTGACGTGACTCTGACAGGAAGTTGACATTTACGTTCCCTCAAAGTGACATAAGTTTTGTCTCTCAGATTCCTACAGATCGGGAGATATTTGCCTTTTATTAATTGACTTTCGAATAATCCTGAAAAATTCAAATGTCTCTATCCTCCAAACCCTTGGACATACATTGACGAGACTCTGACATGAAGTTGACATATACGTTCCCTCAAAGTGGCATACGTTTTGTCTCTCAGATTCCTACAGATCTGGAGATATTTGCCTTTTAAAAATTGACTTTCGAATAATCTCGAAAAATTTAATTGTTTCTATCCTCCAAACCCTTGGACATACATTGACGAGACTCTGACATGAAGTTGATATATGCGTTCCCTCAAAGTGACATAAGGTTTGTCTCTCAGATGCCTACAGATCGGGAGATATTTGCCCTTTAAGAATTGGCTTTCGAATAATCTCGAAAAATTCAAATGTCTCTATTCTCCAAATCCTTGGACATACGTAGACGAGACTCTGACATGAAGTTCACATATACGTTCCCTCAAAGTGGCATAAGTTTTGTCTCTCAGATTCCTACAGATCGGGAGATATTTGCTTTTTAAAAATTGACTTTCGAATAATCTCGAAAAATTAAAATGTCTCTATCCTCCAAACTCTTGGACATACATTGACGTGACACTGACAGGAAGTTGACATATACGTTCCCTCAAAGTGACATAAGTTTTGTCTCTTAGATTCCTACAGATCGGGAGATATTTGCCTTTTAACTATTGACTTTCGAATAATCTCGAAAAATTAAAATGTCTCTATCCTCCAAACCCTTGGACATACATTGACGTGACTCTGACATGAAGTTTACATATGCGTTCCCTCAAAGTGACATAAGTTTTGTCTCTCAGATTCGTACAGATCGGGAGATATTTGCCTTTTAAAAATTGACTTTCGAATAATCTCGAAAAATTAAAATGTCTCTATCCTCCAAACCCTTGGACATACATTGACGTGACTGTGCCAGGAAGTTGACATGTATGTTCCCTCAAAGTGACATAAGTTTTGTCTCTCAGATTCCTACAGATCGGGAGATATTAGCCTTTTAAAAATTGATTTTCGAATAATCTCGAAAAATTCAAATGTCTCTATCCTCCAAACCCTTGGACATACATTGACGTGACTGTGACATGAAGTTCACATATGTGTTCCCTCAAAGCGACATAAGTTTTGTCTCTCAGATTCCTACAGTTCGGGACATATTTGCCTTTCACCAATTGACTTTCGAATAATCTCGAAAAATTGAAATGTCTCTATCCTCCAAATACTTGGACATACATTGACGTGATTCAGACAGGAAGTTGACATATACATTCCCTCAAAGTGACATAAGTTTTGTCTCTCAGATTCCTACAGATCGGGAGATATTTGCCCTTTAAAAATTGACTTTCGAATAATCTCTAGAAATTTAAATGTCTCTATCCTCCAAACCCTAGGACATACATTGACGTGACTCTGACAGGAAGTTTACATACACGTTCCCTCAAAGTGACATAAGTTTTGTCTCTCAGATTCCTACAGATCGGGAGATATTTGCTTTTAAAAATTGACTTTCGAATAATCTCGAAAAATTAGAATGTCTCTATCCTCCAAACCCTAGGACATACATTGACGTGACTATGACATGAAGTTGACATATACGTTCCCTCAAAGTGACATAAGTTTTGTCTCTCAGATTCCTACAGATCGGGAGATATTTGCCTTTTAAAAATTGACTTTCCAATAATCTCGAGAAATTAAAATGTCTCTATCCTACAAACCCTTGGACATACATTGACGAGACTCTGACATGAAGTTGACATATACGTTCCCTCAAAGTGGCATAAGTTTTGTCTCTCAGATTCCTACAGATCGGGAGATATTTGCCTTTTAAAAATTGACTTTCGAATAATCTCGAAAAATTAAAATGTCTCTATCCTTAAAACCCTTGGACATACATTGACGTGACACTAACAGGAAGTTGACATATACGTTCCTTCAATGTGACATAGGTTTTGTCTCTCAGATTAATACAGATCGGGAGATATTTGCCCTTTAAAAATTGACTTTCGAATAATCTCTAAAAAATTAAATGTCTCTATCCTCCTAACCCTTGGACATACATTGACAAGACTCTGACAGAAAGTTGATATATGCGTTCCCTCAAAGTGACATAAGGTTTGTCTCTCAGAGGCATACAGATCGAAAAATATTTGCCCTTTAAAAATTGACTTTCGAATAATCTCGAAAAATTAAAATGTCTCTATCCTCCAAACCCTTTTACATACATTGACAAGATTCTGACATGAAGTTGACATATCCGTTCCCTCAAAGTGGCATAAGTTTTGTCTCTCAGATTCCTACAGATCGAGAGATATTTGCCTTTTAAAAATTGACTTTCGAATAATCTCGACAAATTTAAATATCTCTATCCTCCAAACCCTTGGACATACATTGACGTGACACTGACAGGAAGTTGACATATATGTTCCCCCAAAGTGACATAAGTTTTGTCTCTCAGATTCCTACAGATCGGGTGATATTTGCCCATTAATAATTGCCTTTCGAATAATCTCTAAAAATTTAAATGTCTCTATCCTCCTAACCCTTGGACATACATTGATGTGACTCTGACAGGAAGTTGACATATATGTTCCCTCAAAGTGACATAAGGTTTGTCTCTCAGATGCCTACAGATCGGGAGATATTTGCCCTTTAAGAATTGACTTTCGAATAATCTCGAAAAATTCAAATGTCTCTATCCTTCAAACGCTTGGACATACATTGACGAGACACTGACATGAAGTTGACATATACGTTCCCTCAAAGTGGCATAAGTTTTGTCTCTCAGATTCCTACAGATCGGGAGATATTTGCCTTTTAATAATTGACTTTCGAATAATCTCGAAAAATTAAAATGTCTCTATCCTCCAAACTCTTGCACATACATTGACATGACTCTGACATGAAGTTAACATATACGTTCCCTCAAAGTGGCATACGTTTTGTCTCTCAGATTCCTACAGATCGGGAGATATTTGCATTTTAATAATTGGCTTTCGAATAATCTCGAAAAATTAAAATGTCTCTATCCTCCAAACCCTTGGACATACATTGACGAGACTCTGACATGAAGTTGACATATACGTTCCCTCAAAGTGGCATAAGTTTTGTCTCTCAGATTCCTACAGATCGGGAGATATTTGCCTTTTAAAAATTGACTTTCGAATAATCTCGAAAAATTAAAATGTCTCTATCCTCCAAACCCTTTTACATACATTGACGTGACCTTGACAGGACGTTGACATATACGTTCCCTCAAAGTGACATAACTTTTGTCTCTCAGATTAATACAGATCGGAAGATATTTGCCTATTAATAATTGACTTTAGAATAATCTCTAAAAATTTAAATGTCTCTATCCTCCAAACCCTTCAACATACATTGACCTGACTATGACATGAAGTTGACATATACGTTCGCTCAAAGTGACATAAGTTTTGTCTCTCAGATTCCTACAGATCGGGAAATATTTGCCTTTAAAAAATTGACTTTCGAATAATCTCGATAAATTAAAATGTCTCTATCCTCCAAACCCTTGTACATACATTGACGTGACTGTGACAGCAAGTTAACATATACGTTCCCTCAAAGTGACATAAGTTTTGTCTCTCAGATTAATACAGATCGGGAGATATTTGCCTTTTAAGAATTGACTTTCGAGTAATCTCTAAAAAGTTAAATGTCTCTATCCTCCAAACCCTTGGACATACATTGACATGACTATGAGATGAAGGTGACATATACGTTCCCTCTAAGTGACATAAGATTTGTCTCTCAGATTCCTACAGATCGGGAGATACTTGCCTTTCACAAATTGACTTTCGAATAATCTCGAAAAATTTAAATGTCTCTATCCTCCAAACCCTTCGACATACATTGACCTGACTATGACATGAAGTTGAAATATACGTTCCCTCAAAGTGACATAAGTTTTGTCTCTGAGACTCCTACAGATCGGGAGATATTTGCCCTTTAAAAATTGACTTTCGAATAATCTCGAAAAATTAAACTGTCTCTATCCTCCAAACCCTTGGACATACATTGACGTGACTATGACATGAAGTTGACATATGCGTTCCCTCAAAGTGACATACGTTTTGTCTCTCAGATTCCTACAGATCGGGAGATATTTGCCTTTTGATAATTGACTTTCGAATAATCTCGAAAAATTCAAATGTCTCTATCGTCCAAACCCTTGGACATACATTGACGTGACTCTGACAGGACGTTGATATATACGTTCCCTCAAAGTGACATAAGCTTTGTCTTTCAGATTCCTACAGATCGGGAGATATTTGCCTTTTAATAATTGACTTTCGAATAATCTCGAAAAATTTAAATGTCTCTATCCTCCAAACCCTTGGACATACATTGACGTGACTATGACATGAAGTTGACATTTACGTTCCCTCAATGTGACATAAGTTTTGTCTCTCAGATTCCTACAGATCGGGAGATATTTGCCTTTTAAAAATTGACTTTCGAATAATCTCGAAAAATTAAAATGTCTCTATCCTCCAAACCCTTGGACATACATTGACAAGACTCTGACATGAAGTTGATATATGTATTCCCTCAAAGTGGCATAAGGTTTGTCTCTCAGATGCCTACAGATCGGGAGATATTTGCCCTTTAATAATTGACTTTCGAATAATCTCGAAAAATTCAAATGTCTCTATCCTCCAAACCCTTGGACATACAGTGACGAGACTCTGACATGAAGTTGACATATAGGTTCCCTCAAAGTGGCATAAGTTTTGTCTCTAAAATTCCTACAGATCGGGAGATATTTGCTATTAAAACATTGACTTTCGAATAATCTCGAAAAATTAAAATGTCTCTATCCTCCAAACCCTTGGACATATATTGACGTGCCTCTGACAGGAAGTTAACGTATACGTTCCCTCAAAGTGACATAAGTTTTGTCTCTCAGATTCCTACAGATCGGGAGATATTTGCCTTTTAAAAATTGACTTTCGAATAATCTCGAAAAATTAAAATGACTCTATCCTCCAAACCATTGGACATACATTGACGAGACTCTGACATGAAGTTGACATACACTTTCCCTCAAAGTGGCATACGTTTTGTCTCTCAGATTCCTACAGATCGGGAGATATTTGCCTTTTAAAAATTGACTTTGGAATAATCTCGAAAAATTAAAATGTCTCTATCCTCCAAACTTTTGGACATACATTGACGAGACTCTGACATGAAGTTGATATATGCGTTCCCTCAAAGTGATATAAGGTTTGTCTCTCAGATGCCCACAGATCGGGAGATATTTGCCCTTTAAAAATTCACTTTCGAATAATCTCGAAAAATTCAAATGTCTCTATAGTCCAAACCCTTGGACATACATTGACGAGACTCTGACATGAAGTTGACATATACGTTCCCTCAAAGTGGCATAAGTTTTGTCTCTCAGATTCCAACAGATCGGGAGATATTTGCCTTTTAAATATTGACTTTCGAATAATTTCGAAAAATTTAAATGTCTCTATCCTCCAAACCTTTGGACATACATTGACGTGACTGTGACATGAAGTTGACATATACGTTCCCTCAACGTGACATAAGTTTTGTCTCTCAGGTTCTTACAGATCGGGAGATATTTGCCTTTTAAAAATTGACTTTCGAATAATCTCGAAACATTAAAATGTCTCTATCCTCCAAACCCTTGGACTTACATTGACGAGACTCTGACATGAAGTTGAAATATGCGTTCCCTCAAAGTGACATAAGGTTTGTCTCTCTGATGCCTACAGATCGGGAGATATTTGCCCTTTAATAATTGGCTTTCGAATAATCTCGAAAAATTCAAATGTCTCTATCCTCCAAACCCTTGGACATACATTGACGAGACTCTGACATGAAGTTGACATATGCGTTCCCTCAAAGTGACATAAGGTTTGTATCTCAGATTCCTACAGATCGGGAGATATTTACCTTTTAAAAATTGACTTTCGAATATTCTCGAAAAATTAAAATGTCTCTATCCTCCAAACCCTTGGACATACATTGACGTGACTCTGACAGGAAGTTGACATTTACGTTCCCTCAAAGTGACATAAGGTTTGTCTCTCAGATGCCTACAGATCGGGAGATGTTTGCCCTTTAAGAATTGGCTTTCGAATAATCTCGAAAAATTAAAATGTCTCTATCCTCCAAACCCTAGGACATACATTGACGTGACTCTGCCAGGAAGTTGACATGTATGTTTCCTCAAAGTGACATAAGTTTTGTCTCTCAGATTCCTACAGATCGGGAGATATTTGCCTTTTAAAAATTGACTTTCGAATAATCTCGAAGAATTCAAATGTCTCTATCCTCCATACCCTTGGACATACATTGACGTGACTGTGACATGAAGTTCACATATGCGTTCCCTCAAAGTGACATCAGTTTTGTCTCTCAGATTCCTACAGTTCGGGACATATTTGCCTTTCACCAATTGATTTTCGAATAATCTCGAAAAATTAAAATGTCTCTAATCTCCAAATCCTTGGACATACATTGACGTGACTCAGACAGGAAGTTGACATATACGTTCCCTCAAAGTGACATAAGTTTTGTCTCTCAGATTCCTACAGATCGGGAGATATTTGCCCTTTAAAAATTGACTTTCGAATAATCTCTAAAAATTTAAATGTCTCTATCCTCCAAACCCTAGGACATACATTGACGTGACTCTGACAGGAAGTTTACATACACGTTCCCTCAAAGTGACATAAGTTTTGTCTCTCAGATTCCTACAGATCGGGAGATATTTGCTTTTAAAAATTGACTTTCGAATAATCTCGAAAAATTAAAATGTCTCTATCCTCCAAACCCTTGGACATACATTGACGTGACTATGAAATGAAGTTGACATATTCGTTCCCTCAAAGTGACATAAGTTTTGTCTCTCAGATTCCTACAGATCGGGAGATATTTGCCTTTTAAAAATTGACTTTCGAATAATCTCGAAAAATTAAAATGTCTCTATCCTACAAACCCTTGGCCATACATTGACGAGACTCTGACATGAAGTTGACATATACGTTCCCTCAAAGTGGCATAAGTTTTGTCTCTCAGATTCCTACAGATCGGGGATATTTGCCTTTTAAAAATTGACTTTCGAATAATCTCGAAAAATTAAAATGTCTCTATCCTCCAAACCCTTGGACATACATTGACGTGACACTAACAGGAAGTTGACATATACGTTCCTTCAAAGTGACATAAGTTTTGTCTCTCAGATTCCTACAGATCGGGAGATATTTGCAGTTTAAAAATTGACTTTCGAGTAATCTATAAAAAATTAAATGTCTCTATCCTTTTAACCCTTGGACATACATTGACAAGACTCTGACAGAAAGTTGATATATGCGTTCCCTCAAAGTGACATAAGGTTTGTCTCTCAGATGAATACAGATCGAAAGATATTTGCCCTTTAAAAATTGACTTTCGAATAATCTCGAAAAATTCAAATGTCTCTATCCTCCAAACCCTTGGACATACATTGACGAGACTCTGACATGAAGTTGACATATGCGTTCCCTCAAAGTGACATAAGGTTTGTATCTCAGATTCCTACAGATCGGGAGATATTTGCCTTTTAAAAATTGACTTTCGAATATTCTCGAAAAATTAAAATGTCTCTATCCTCCAAACCCTTGGACATACATTGACGTGACTCTGACAGGAAGTTGACATTTACGTTCCCTCAAAGTGACATAAGTTTTGTCTCTCAGATTCCTACAGATCGGGAGATATTTGCCTTTTATTAATTGACTTTCGAATAATCCTGAAAAATTCAAATGTCTCTATCCTCCAAACCCTTGGACATACATTGACGAGACTCTGACATGAAGTTGGCATATACGTTCCCTCAAAGTTTCATACGTTTTGTCTCTAAGATTCCTACAGATCGGGAGATATTTGCCTTTTAAAAATTGAGTTTCGAATAATCTCGAAAAATTTAAATGTCTCTATCCTCCAAACCCTTGGACATACATTGACGAGACTCTGACATGAAGTTGATATATGCGTTCCCTCAAAGTGACATAAGGTTTGTCTCTCAGATGCCTACAGATCGGGAGATATTTGCCCTTTAAGAATTGGCTTTCGAATAATCTCGAAAAATTAAGATGTCTCTATCCTCCAAACCCTAGGACATACATTGACGTGACTCTGCCAGGAAGTTGACATGTATGTTCCCTCAAAGTGACATAAGTTTTGTCTCTCAGATTCCTACAGATCGGGAGATATTTGCCTTTTAAAAATTGACTTTCGAATAATCTCGAAGAATTCAAATGTCTCTATCCTCCAAACCCTTGGACATACATTGACGTGACTGTGACATGAAGTTCACATATGCGTTCCTTCAAAGTGACATCAGTTTTGTCTCTCAGATTCCTACAGTTCGGGACATATTTGCCTTTCACCAATTGACTTTCGAATAATCTCGAAAAATTAAAATGTCTCTAATCTCCAAATCCTTGGACATACATTGACGTGACTCAGACAGGAAGTTGACATATACGTTCCCTCAAAGTGACACAAGTTTTGTCTCTCAGATTCCTACAGATCGGGAGATATTTGCCCTTTAAAAATTGACTTTCGAATAATCTCTAAAAATTGAAATGTCTCTATCCTCCAAACTCTAGGACATACATTGACGTGACTCTGACAGGAAGTTTACATACACGTTCCCTCAAAGTGACATAAGTTTTGTCTCTCAGATTCCTACAGATCGGGAGATATTTGCTTTTAAAAATTGACTTTCGAATAATCTCGAAAAATTAAAATGTCTCTATCCTCCAAACCCTTGGACATACATTGACGTGATTATGACATGAAGTTGACATATACGTTCCCTCAAAGTGACATAAGTTTTGTCTCTCAGATTCCTACAGATCGGGAGATATTTGCCCTTTAAAAATTGACTTTCAAATAATCTCGAAAAATTTAAATGTCTCTATCCTACAAACCCTTGGCCATACATTGACGAGACTCTGACATGAAGTTGACATATACGTTCCCTCAAAGTGGCATAAGTTTTGTCTCTCAGATTCCTACAGATCGGGGATATTTGCCTTTTAAAAATTGACTTTCGAATAATCTCGAAAAATTAAAATGTCTCTATCCTCCAAACCCTTGGACATACATTGACGTGACACTAACAGGAAGTTGACATATACGTTCCTTCAAAGTGACATAAGTTTTGTCTCTCAGATTCCTACAGATCGGGAGATATTTGCAGTTTAAAAATTGACTTTCGAGTAATCTATAAAAAATTAAATGTCTCTATCCTTCTAACCCTTGGACATACATTGACAAGACTCTGACAGAAAGTTGATATATGCGTTCCCTCAAAGTGACATAAGGTTTGTCTCTCAGATGCATACAGATCGAAAGATATTTGCCCTTTAAAAATTGACTTTCGAATAATCTCGAAAAATTCAAATGTCTCTATCCTCCAAACTCTTGGACATACATTGACATGACTCTGACATGAAGTTGACATATACGTTCCCTCAAAGTGGCATACGTTTTGTCTCTCAGATTCCTACAGATCGGGCGATATTTGTCTTTTAATAATTGACTTTCGAATAATCTCGAAAAATTAAAATGTCTCTATCCTCCAAACCCTTGGACATACATTGACATGACTCTGACATGAAGTTGACATATACGTTCCCTCAAAGTGGCATACGTTTTGTCTCTCAGATTCCTACAGATCGGGCGATATTTGCCTTTTAATAATTGACTTTCGAATAATCTCGAAAAATTAAAATGTCTCTATCCTCCAAACCCTTGGACATACATTGACGAGACTCTGACATGAAGTTGATATACACGTTCCCTCAAAGTGGCATACGTTTTGTCTCTCAGATTCCTACAGATCGGGAGATATTTGCCTTTTAAAAATTGACTTTCGAATAATCTCGAAAAATTAAAATGTCTCTATCCTCCAAACCCTTGGACATACATTGACGAGACTCTGAAATGAAGTTGATATATGCGTTCAATCAAAGTGATATAAGGTTTGTCTCTCAGATGCCCACAGATCGGGAGATATTTGCCCTTTAAAAATTCACTTTCGAATAATCTCGAAAAATTCAAATGTCTCTATAGTCCAAACCCTTGGACATACATTGACGAGACTCTGACATGAAGTTGACATATACGTTCCCTCAAAGTGGCATAAGTTTTGTCTCTCAGATTCCTACAGATCGGGAGATATATGCCTTTTAACTATTGACTTTCGAATAATCTCGAAAAATTAAAATGTCTCTATCCTCCAAACCCTTGGACATACATTGACGTGACTCTGACATGAAGTTTACATATGCGTTCCCTCAAAGTGACATAAGTTTTGTCTCTCAGATTCCTACATATCGGGAGATATTTGCCTTTTAAAAATTGACTTTCGAATAATCTCGAAAAATTAAAATGTCTCTATCCTCCAAACACTAGGACATACATTGACGTGACTCTGCCAGGAAGTTGACATGTATGTTCCCTCAAAGTTACATAAGTTTTGTCTCTGATTCCTACAGTTCGGGACATATTTGCCTTTCACCAATTGACTTTCGAATAATCTCGAGAAATTGAAATGTCTCTATCCTCCAAATACTTGGACATACATTGACGTGACTCAGATAGGAAGTTGACATATACATTCCCTCAAAGTGACATAAGTTTTGTCTCTCAGATTCCTACAGATCGGGAGATATTTGCCCTTTAAAAATTGACTTTCGAATAATCTCTAGAAATTTAAATGTCTCTATCCTCCAAACCCTAGGACATACATTGACGTGACTCTGACAGGAAGTTTACATACACGTTCCCTCAAAGTGACATAAGTTTTGTCTCTCAGATTCCTACAGATCGGGAGATATTTGCTTTTAAAAATTGACTTTCGAATAATCTCGAAAAATTAAAATGTCTCTATCCTCCAAACCCTTGGACATACATTGACGTGACTATGACATGAAGTTGACATATACGTTCCCTCAATGTGACATAAGTTTTGTCTCTCAGATTCCTACAGATCGGGAGATATTTGCCTTTTAAAAATGGACTTTCGAATAATCTCGAGAAATTTAAATGTCTCTATCCTCCAAACCCTTTTACATACATTGACGAGATTCTGACATGAAGTTGACATATCCGTTCCCTCAAAGTGGCATAAGTTTTGTCTCTCAGATTCCTACAGATCGAGAGATATTTGCCTTTTAAAAATTGACTTTCGAATAATCTCGAAAAATTAAAATGTCTCTATCCTCCAAACCCTTGGACATACATTGACAAGACTCTGACAGAAAGTTGATATATGCGTTCCCTCAAAGTGACATAAGGTTTGTCTCTCAGATGCATACAGATCGAAAGATATTTTCCCTTTAAAAATTGACTTTCGAATAATCTCGAAAAATTAAAATGTCTCTATCCTCCAAACCCTTTTACATACATTGACGAGATTCTGACATGAAGTTGACATATCCGTTCCCTCAAAGTGGCATAAGTTTTGTCTCTCAGATTCCTACAGATCGAGAGATATTTGCCTTTTAAAAATTGACTTTCGAATAATCTCGACAAATTTAAATATCTCTATCCTCCAAACCCTTGGACATACATTGACGTGACACTGACAGGAAGTTGACATATACGTTCCCTCAAAGTGACATAAGTTTTGTCTCTCAGATTCCTACAGATCGGGTGATATTTGCCCATTAATAATTGCCTTTCGAATAATCTCTAAAAATTTAAATGTCTCTATCCTCCTAACCCTTGGACATACATTGATGTGACTTTGAAAGGAAGTTGACATATATGTTCCCTCAAAGTGACATAAGGTTTGTCTCTCAGATGCCTACAGATCGGGAGATATTTGCCCTTTAAGAATTGACTTTCGAATAATCTCGAAAAATTCAAATGTCTCTATCCTCCAAACTCTTGGACATACATTGACATGACTCTGACATGAAGTTAACATATACGTTCCCTCAAAGTGGCATACGTTTTGTCTCTCAGATTCCTACAGATCGGGAGATATTTGCCTTTCAATAATTGGCTTTCGAATAATCTCGAAAAATTAAAATGTCTCTATCCTCCAAACCCTTGGACATACATTGACGAGACTCTGACATGAAGTTGACATATACGTTCCCTCAAAGTGGCATAAGTTTTGTCTCTCAGATTCCTACAGATCGGGAGATATTTGCCTTTTAAAAATTGACTTTCGAATAATCTCGAAAAATTAAAATGTCTCTATTCTCCAAACCCTTGTACATACATTGACGTGACTGTGACAGCAAGTTAACATATACGTTCCCTCAAAGTGACATAAGTTTTGTCTCTTAGATTAATACAGATCGGGAGATATTTGCCTTTTAAGAATTGACTTTCGAATAATCTCTAAAAAGTTAAATGTCTCTATCCTCCAAACCCTTGGACATACATTGACATGACTATGACATGAAGGTGACATATACGTTCCCTCTAAGTGACATAAGTTTTGTCTCTCAGATTCCTACAGATCGGGAGATACTTGCCTTTCACAAATTGACTTTCGAATAATCTCGAAACATTTAAATGTCTCTATCCTGCAAACCCTTCGACATACATTGACCTGACTATGACATGAAGTTGACATATACGTTCCCTCAAAGTGACATACGTTTTGTCTCTCAGATTCCTACAGATCGGGAGATATTTGCCTTTTGATAATTGACTTTCGAATAATCTCGAAAAATTCAAATGTCTCTATCGTCCAAACCCTTGGACATACATTGACGTGACTCTGACAGGACGTTGATATATACGTTCCCTCAAAGTGACATAAGCTTTGTCTTTCAGATTCCTACAGATCGGGAGATATTTGCCTTTTAATAATTGACTTTCGAATAATCTCGAGAAATTTAAATGTCTCTATCCTCCAAACCCTTGGACATACATTGACAAGACTCTGACAGAAAGTTGATATATGCGTTCCCTCAAAGTGACATAAGGTTTGTCTCTCAGATGCATACAGATCGAAAGATATTTGCCCTTTAAAAATTGACTTTCGAATAATCTCGAAAAATTCAAATGTCTCTATCCTCCAAACCCTTGGACATACATTGACGAGACTCTGACATGAAGTTGACACATCCGTTCCCTCAAAGTGGCATAAGTTTTGTCTCTCAGATTCCTACAGATCGAGAGATATTTGCCTTTTAAAAATTGACTTTCGAATAATCTCGAAAAATTTAAATATCTCTATCCTCCAAACCCTTGGACATACATTGACGTGACACTGACAGGAAGTTGACATATACGTTCCCTCAAAGTGACATAAGTTTTGTCTCTCAGATTCCTACAGATCGGGAGATATTTGCCCATTAATAATTGCCTTTCGAATAATCTCTAAAAATTTAAATGTCTCTATCCTCCTAACCCTTGGACATACATTGATGTGACTCTGACAGGAAGTTGACACATACGTTCCCTCAATGTTACATAAGGTTTGTCTCTCAGATGCCTACAGATCGGGAGATATTTGCCCTTTAAGAATTGACTTTCGAATAATCTCGAAAAATTCAAATGTCTCTATCCTCCAAACGCTTGGACATACATTGACGAGACTCTGACATGAAGTTGACATGTACGTTCCCTCAAAGTGGCATAAGTTTTGTCTCTCAGATTCCTACAGATCGGGAGATATTTGCCTTTTAATAATTGACTTTCGAATAATCTCGAAAAATTTAAATGTCTCTATCCTCCAAACCCTTGGACATACATTCACGTGACTGTGACATGAAGTTGACATTTACGTTCCCTCAATGTGACATAAGTTTTGTCTCTCAGATTCCTACAGATCGGGAGATATTTGCCATTAAAAAATTGACTTTCGAAAAATCTCGAAAAATTAAAATGTCTCTATCCTCAAAACCCTTGGACATATATTGACGTGCCTCTGACAGGAAGTTAACGTATACGTTCCCTCAAAGCGACATAAGTTTTGTCTCTCAGATTCCTACAGATCGGGAGATATTTGCTTTTTAAAAATTGACTTTCGAATAATCTCGAAAAATTAAAATGACTCTATCCTCCAAACCATTGGACATACATTGACGAGACTCTGACATGAAGTTGACATACACTTTCCCTCAAAGTGGCATACGTTTTGTCTCTCAGATTCCTACAGATCGGGAGATATTTGCCTTTTAAAAATTGACTTTCGAATAATCTCGAAAAATTCAAATGTCTCTATCCTCCAAACGCTTGGACATACATTGACAAGACTCTGACAGAAAGTTGATATATGCGTTCCCTCAAAGTGACATAAGGTTTGTCTCTCAGATGCATACAGATCGAAAGATATTTGCCCTTTAAAAATTGACTTTCGAATAATCTCGAAAAATTCAAATGTCTCTATAGTCCAAACCCTTGGACATACATTGACGAGACTCTGACATGAAGTTGACATATACGTTCCCTCAAAGTGGCATAAGTTTTGTCTCTCAGATTCCTACAGATCGGGAGATATTTGCCTTTTAAATACTGACTTTCGAATAATTTCGAAAAATTAAAATGTCTCTATCCTCCAAACCTTTGGATATACATTGACGTGACTGTGACATGAAGTTAACATATACGTTCCCTCAATGTGACATAAGTTTTGTCTCTCAGATTCCTACAGATCGGGAGATATTTGCCTTTTAAAAATTGACTTTCGAATAATCTCGAAAAATTAAAATGTCTCTATCCTCCAAACCCTTGGACTTACATTGACGAGACTCTGACATGAAGTTGATATATGCGTTCCCTCAAAGTGACTTAAGGTTTGTCTCTCAGATGCCTACAGATCGGGAGATATTTGCCCTTTAATAATTGGCTTTCGAATAATCTCGAAAAATTCAAATGTCTCTATCCTCCAAACCCTTGGACATACATTGACGAGACTCTGACATGAAGTTGACATATGCGTTCCCTCAAAGTGACATAAGGTTTGTATCTCAGATTCCTACAGATCGGGAGATATTTGCCTTTTAAAAATTGACTTTCGAATAATCTCGAAAAATTAAAATGACTCTATCCTCCAAACGCTTTTACATACATTGACGAGATTCTGACATGAAGTTGACATATCCGTTCCCTCAAAGTGGCATAAGTTTTGTCTCTCAGATTCCTACAGATCGGGAGATATTTGCCTTTTAAAAATTGACTTTCGAATAATCTCGAAAAATTAAAATGTCTCTATCCTCCAAACCCTTGGCCATACATTGACGTGACTCTGGCAGGAAGTTGACATTTACGTTCCCTCAAAGTGACATAAGTTTTGTCTCTCAGATTCCTACAAATCGGGAGATATTTGCCTTTTATTAATTGACTTTCGAATAATCCTGAAAAATTCAAATGTCTCTATCCTCCAAACCCTTGGACATACATTGACGAGACTCTGACATGAAGTTGACATATACGTTCCCTCAAAGTTTCATACGTTTTGTCTCTCAGATTCCTACAGATCGGGAGATATTTGCCTTTTAAAAATTGACTTTCGAATAATCTCGAAAAATTTAAATGTCTCTATCCTCCAAACCCTTGGACATACATTGACGAGACTCTGACATGAAGTTGACATATACGTTCCCTCAAAGTGGCATAAGTTTTGTCTCTCAGATTCCTACAGTTCGGGAGATATTTGCCTTTTAACTATTGACTTTCGAATAATCTCGAAAAATTAAAATGTCTCTATCCTCCAAACCCTTGGACATACATTGACGTGACTCTGACATGAAGTTTACATATGCGTTCCCTCAAAGTGACATAAGTTTTGTCTCTCAGATTCCTACAGATCGGGAGCTATTTGCCTTTTAAAAATTGACTTTCGAATAATCTCGAAAAATTAAAATATCTCTATCATCCAAACCCTAGGACATACATTGACGTGACTCTGCCAGGAAGTTGACATGTATGTTCCCTCATAGTGACATAAGTTTTGTCTCTCAGATTCCTACAGATCGGGAGATATTTGCCTTTTAAAAATTGACTTTCGAATAATCTCGAAAAATTCAAATGTCTCTATCCTCCAAACCCTTGGACATACATTGACGTGACTGTGACATGAAGTTCACATATGCGTTCCCTCAAAGTGACATAAGTTTTGTCTCTCAGATTCCTACAGTTCGGGACATATTTGCCTTTCACCAATTGACTTTCGAATAATCTCGAAAAATTAAAATGTCTCTATCCTCCAAATCCTTGGACATACATTGACGTGACTCAGAGAGGAAGTTTACATATACGTTCCCTCAAAGTGACATAAGTTTTGTCTCTCAGATTCCTACAGATCGGGAGATATTTGCCCTTTAAAAATTGACTTTCGAATAATCTCTAAAAATTTAAATGTCTCTATCCTCCAAACCCTAGGACATACATTGACGTGACTCTGACAGGAAGTTTACGTACACGTTCCCTCAAGTGACATAAGTTTTGTCTCTCAGATTCCTACAGATCGGGAGATATTTGCTTTTAAAATTTGACTTTCGAATAATCTCGAAAAATTGAAATGTCTCTATCCTCCAAACCCTTGGACATACATTGACGTGACTATGACATGAAGTTGACATATACGTTCCCTCAAAGTGACATAAGTTTTGTCTCTCAGATTCCTACAGATCGGGAGATATTTGCCTTTTAAAAATTGACTTTCGGATAATCTCGAAAAATTAAAATGTCTCTATCCTACAAACCCTTGGACATACATTGACGTGACACTAACAGGAAGTTGACATATACGTTCCTTCAAAGTGACATAAGTTTTGTCTCTCAGATTCCTACAGATCGGGAGATATTTGCCCTTTAAAAATTGACTTTCGAATAATCTCTATAAAATTAAATGTCTCTATCCTCCTAACCCTTGGACATACATTGACAAGACTCTGACAGAAAGTTGATATATGCGTTCCCTCAAAGTGACATAAGGTTTGTCTCTCAGATGCATACAGATCGAAAGATATTTGCCCTTTAAAAATTGACTTTCGAATAATCTCGAAAAATTCAAATGTCTCTATCCTCCAAACCCTTGGACATACATTGACGAGACTCTGACATGAAGTTGACACATCCGTTCCCTCAAAGTGGCATAAGTTTTGTCTCTCAGATTCCTACAGATCGAGAGATATTTGCCTTTTAAAAATTGACTTTCGAATAATCTCGAAAAATTTAAATATCTCTATCCTCCAAACCCTTGGACATACATTGACGTGACACTGACAGGAAGTTGACATATACGTTCCCTCAAAGTGACATAAGTTTTGTCTCTCAGATTCCTACAGATCGGGAGATATTTGCCCATTAATAATTGCCTTTCGAATAATCTCTAAAAATTTAAATGTCTCTATCCTCCTAACCCTTGGACATACATTGATGTGACTCTGACAGGAAGTTGACACATACGTTCCCTCAATGTTACATAAGGTTTGTCTCTCAGATGCCTACAGATCGGGAGATATTTGCCCTTTAAGAATTGACTTTCGAATAATCTCGAAAAATTCAAATGTCTCTATCCTCCAAACGCTTGGACATACATTGACGAGACTCTGACATGAAGTTGACATGTACGTTCCCTCAAAGTGGCATAAGTTTTGTCTCTCAGATTCCTACAGATCGGGAGATATTTGCCTTTTAATAATTGACTTTCGAATAATCTCGAAAAATTTAAATGTCTCTATCCTCCAAACCCTTGGACATACATTCACGTGACTGTGACATGAAGTTGACATTTACGTTCCCTCAATGTGACATAAGTTTTGTCTCTCAGATTCCTACAGATCGGGAGATATTTGCCATTAAAAAATTGACTTTCGAAAAATCTCGAAAAATTAAAATGTCTCTATCCTCAAAACCCTTGGACATATATTGACGTGCCTCTGACAGGAAGTTAACGTATACGTTCCCTCAAAGCGACATAAGTTTTGTCTCTCAGATTCCTACAGATCGGGAGATATTTGCTTTTTAAAAATTGACTTTCGAATAATCTCGAAAAATTAAAATGACTCTATCCTCCAAACCATTGGACATACATTGACGAGACTCTGACATGAAGTTGACATACACTTTCCCTCAAAGTGGCATACGTTTTGTCTCTCAGATTCCTACAGATCGGGAGATATTTGCCTTTTAAAAATTGACTTTGGAATAATCTCGAAAAATTAAAATGTCTCTATCCTCCAAACTTTTGGACATACATTGACGAGTCTCTGACATGAAGTTGATATATGCGTTCCCTCAAAGTGATATAAGGTTTGTCTCTCAGATGCCCACAGATCGGGAGATATTTGCCCTTTAAAATTGACTTTCGAATAATCTCGAAAAATTCAAATGTCTCTATAGTCCAAACCCTTGGACATACATTGACGAGACTCTGACATGAAGTTGACATATACGTTCCCTCAAAGTGGCATAAGTTTTGTCTCTCAGATTCCTACAGATCGGGAGATATTTGCCTTTTAAATACTGACTTTCGAATAATTTCGAAAAATTAAAATGTCTCTATCCTCCAAACCTTTGGATATACATTGACGTGACTGTGACATGAAGTTAACATATACGTTCCCTCAATGTGACATAAGTTTTGTCTCTCAGATTCCTACAGATCGGGAGATATTTGCCTTTTAAAAATTGACTTTCGAATAATCTCGAAAAATTAAAATGTCTCTATCCTCCAAACCCTTGGACTTACATTGACGAGACTCTGACATGAAGTTGATATATGCGTTCCCTCAAAGTGACTTAAGGTTTGTCTCTCAGATGCCTACAGATCGGGAGATATTTGCCCTTTAATAATTGGCTTTCGAATAATCTCGAAAAATTCAAATGTCTCTATCCTCCAAACCCTTGGACATACATTGACGAGACTCTGACATGAAGTTGACATATGCGTTCCCTCAAAGTGACATAAGGTTTGTATCTCAGATTCCTACAGATCGGGAGATATTTGCCTTTTAAAAATTGACTTTCGAATAATCTCGAAAAATTAAAATGACTCTATCCTCCAAACGCTTTTACATACATTGACGAGATTCTGACATGAAGTTGACATATCCGTTCCCTCAAAGTGGCATAAGTTTTGTCTCTCAGATTAATACAGATCGAGAGATATTTGCCTTTTAAAAATTGACATTCGAATAATCTCGAAAAATTTAAATATCTCTATCCTCCAAACCCTTGGACATACATTGACGTGACACTGACAGGAAGTTGACATATACGTTCCCTCAAAGTGACATAAGTTTTGTCTCTCAGATTCCTACAGATCGGGTGATATTTGCCCATTAATAATTGCCTTTCGAATAATCTCTAAAATTTTAAATGTCTCTATCCTCCTAACCCTTGGACATACATTGATGTGACTCTGACAGGAAGTTGACATATATGTTCCCTCAAAGTGACATAAGGTTTGTCTCTCAGATGCCTACAGATCGGGAGATATTTGCCCTTTAAGAATTGACTTTCGAATAATCTCGAAAAATTCAAATGTGTCTATCCTCCAAACGCTTGGACATACATTGACGAGACTCTGACATGAAGTTGACATATACGTTCCCTCAAAGTGGCATAAGTTTTGTCTCTCAGATTCCTACAGATCGGGAGATATTTGCCTTTTAATAATTGACTTTCGAATAATCTCGAAAAATTAAAATGTCTCTATCCTCCAAACTCTTGGACATACATTGACATGACTCTGACATGAAGTTAACATATACGTTCCCTCAAAGTGGCATACGTTTTGTCTCTCAGATTCCTACAGATCGGGAGATATTTGCCTTTTAATAATTGGTTTTCGAATAATCTCGAAAAATTAAAATGTCTCTATCCTCCAAACCCTTGGACATACATTGACGAGACTCTGACATGAAGTTGACATATACGTTCCCTTAAAGTGGCATAAGTTTTGTCTCTCAGATTCCTACAGATCGGGAGATATTTGCCTTTTAAAAATTGACTTTCGAATAATCTCGAAAAATTAAAATGTCTCTATCCTCCAAACCCTTGGCCATACATTGACGTGACTCTGGCAGGAAGTTGACATTTACGTTCCCTCAAAGTGACATAAGTTTTGTCTCTCAGATTCCTACAAATCGGGAGATATTTGCCTTTTATTAATTGACTTTCGAATAATCCTGAAAAATTCAAATGTCTCTATCCTCCAAACCCTTGGACATACATTGACGAGACTCTGACATGAAGTTGACATATACGTTCCCTCAAAGTTTCATACGTTTTGTCTCTCAGATTCCTACAGATCGGGAGATATTTGCCTTTTAAAAATTGACTTTCGAATAATCTCGAAAAATTTAAATGTCTCTATCCTCCAAACCCTTGGACATACATTGACGAGACTCTGACATGAAGTTGACATATACGTTCCCTCAAAGTGGCATAAGTTTTGTCTCTCAGATTCCTACAGTTCGGGAGATATTTGCCTTTTAACTATTGACTTTCGAATAATCTCGAAAAATTAAAATGTCTCTATCCTCCAAACCCTTGGACATACATTGACGTGACTCTGACATGAAGTTTACATATGCGTTCCCTCAAAGTGACATAAGTTTTGTCTCTCAGATTCCTACAGATCGGGAGCTATTTGCCTTTTAAAAATTGACTTTCGAATAATCTCGAAAAATTAAAATATCTCTATCATCCAAACCCTAGGACATACATTGACGTGACTCTGCCAGGAAGTTGACATGTATGTTCCCTCATAGTGACATAAGTTTTGTCTCTCAGATTCCTACAGATCGGGAGATATTTGCCTTTTAAAAATTGACTTTCGAATAATCTCGAAAAATTCAAATGTCTCTATCCTCCAAACCCTTGGACATACATTGACGTGACTGTGACATGAAGTTCACATATGCGTTCCCTCAAAGTGACATAAGTTTTGTCTCTCAGATTCCTACAGTTCGGGACATATTTGCCTTTCACCAATTGACTTTCGAATAATCTCGAAAAATTAAAATGTCTCTATCCTCCAAATCCTTGGACATACATTGACGTGACTCAGAGAGGAAGTTTACATATACGTTCCCTCAAAGTGACATAAGTTTTGTCTCTCAGATTCCTACAGATCGGGAGATATTTGCCCTTTAAAAATTGACTTTCGAATAATCTCTAAAAATTTAAATGTCTCTATCCTCCAAACCCTAGGACATACATTGACGTGACTCTGACAGGAAGTTTACGTACACGTTCCCTCAAGTGACATAAGTTTTGTCTCTCAGATTCCTACAGATCGGGAGATATTTGCTTTTAAAATTTGACTTTCGAATAATCTCGAAAAATTGAAATGTCTCTATCCTCCAAACCCTTGGACATACATTGACGTGACTATGACATGAAGTTGACATATACGTTCCCTCAAAGTGACATAAGTTTTGTCTCTCAGATTCCTACAGATCGGGAGATATTTGCCTTTTAAAAATTGACTTTCGGATAATCTCGAAAAATTAAAATGTCTCTATCCTACAAACCCTTGGACATACATTGACGTGACACTAACAGGAAGTTGACATATACGTTCCTTCAAAGTGACATAAGTTTTGTCTCTCAGATTCCTACAGATCGGGAGATATTTGCCCTTTAAAAATTGACTTTCGAATAATCTCTATAAAATTAAATGTCTCTATCCTCCTAACCCTTGGACATACATTGACAAGACTCTGACAGAAAGTTGATATATGCGTTCCCTCAAAGTGACATAAGGTTTGTCTCTCAGATGCATACAGATCGAAAGATATTTGCCCTTTAAAAATTGACTTTCGAATAATCTCGAAAAATTCAAATGTCTCTATCCTCCAAACCCTTGGACATACATTGACGAGACTCTGACATGAAGTTGACACATCCGTTCCCTCAAAGTGGCATAAGTTTTGTCTCTCAGATTCCTACAGATCGAGAGATATTTGCCTTTTAAAAATTGACTTTCGAATAATCTCGAAAAATTTAAATATCTCTATCCTCCAAACCCTTGGACATACATTGACGTGACACTGACAGGAAGTTGACATATACGTTCCCTCAAAGTGACATAAGTTTTGTCTCTCAGATTCCTACAGATCGGGAGATATTTGCCCATTAATAATTGCCTTTCGAATAATCTCTAAAAATTTAAATGTCTCTATCCTCCTAACCCTTGGACATACATTGATGTGACTCTGACAGGAAGTTGACACATACGTTCCCTCAATGTTACATAAGGTTTGTCTCTCAGATGCCTACAGATCGGGAGATATTTGCCCTTTAAGAATTGACTTTCGAATAATCTCGAAAAATTCAAATGTCTCTATCCTCCAAACGCTTGGACATACATTGACGAGACTCTGACATGAAGTTGACATGTACGTTCCCTCAAAGTGGCATAAGTTTTGTCTCTCAGATTCCTACAGATCGGGAGATATTTGCCTTTTAATAATTGACTTTCGAATAATCTCGAAAAATTAAAATGTCTCTATCCTCCAAACTCTTGGACATACATTGACATGACTCTGACATGAAGTTGACATATACGTTCCCTCAAAGTGGCATACGTTTTGTCTCTCAGATTCCTACAGATCGGGAGATATTTCCCTTTTAATAATTGACTTTCGAATAATCTCGAAAAATTAAAATGTCTCTATCCTCCAAACCCTTGGACATACATTGACGAGACTCTGACATGAAGTTGACATATACGTTCCCTCAAAGTGGCATAAGTTTTGTCTCTCAGATTCCAACAGATCGATAGATATTTGCCTTTTAAAAATTGACTTTCGAATAATCTCGAAAAATTAAATTGTCTCTATCCTCGAAACCCTTGGACATACATTGACGTGACCCTAACAGGAAGTTGACATATACGTTCCTTCAAAGTGACATAAGTTTTGTCTCTCAGATTCCTACAGATCGGGAGATATTTGCCTATTAATAATTGACTTTCGAATAATCTCTAAAAATTTAAATGTCTCTATCCTCCAAACCCTTCGACATACATTGACCTGACTATGACATGAAGTTGACATATACGTTCGCTCAAAGTGACATTAGTTTTGTCTCTCAGATTCCTACAGATCGGGAAATATTTGCCTTTGAAAAATTGACTTTCGAATAATCTCGAAAAATTAAAATGTCTCTATCCTCCAAACCCTTGGACATAGATTGACGTGACTCTGACATGAAGTTGACATATGCGTTCCCTCAAAGTGACATACGTTTTGTCTCTCAGATTCCTACAGATCGGGAGATATTTGCCTTTTAATAATTGACTTTCGAATAATTTCGAAAAATTAAAATGTCTCTATCCTCCAAACCCTAGTACATACATTGACGTGACTGTGACAGCAAGTTGACATATACGTTCCCTCAAAGTGGCATAAGTTTTGTCTCTCAGATTCCTACAGATCGGGAGATATTTGCCTTTTAAAAATTGACTTTTGAATAATCTCGAAAAATTAAAATGTCTCTATCCTCCAAACCCTTGGACATACATTGACGTGACCCTAACAGGAAGTTGACATATACGTCCCTTCAAAGTGACATAAGTTTTGTCTCTCAGATTCCTACAGATCGGGAGATATTTGCAGTTTAAAAATTGACTTTCGAGTAATCTATAAAAAATTAAATGTCTCTATCCTTCTAACCCTTGGACATACATTGACAAGACTCTGACAGAAAGTTGATATATGCGTTCCCTCAAGGTGACATAAGGTTTGTCTCTCAGATGCATACAGATCGAAAGATATTTGCCCTTTAAAAATTGACTTTCGAATAATCTCGAAAAATTCAAATGTCTCTATCCTCCAAACCCTTGGACATACATTGACGAGACTCTGACATGAAGTTGACATATCCGTTCCCTCAAAGTGGCATAAGTTTTGTCTCTCAGATTCCTACAGATCGGGAGATATTTGCCCTTTAAAAATTGACTTTCGAATAATCTCGAAAAATTCAAATGTCTCTATCCTCCAAACCCTTGGACATACATTGACGAGACTCTGACATGAAGTTGACATATACGTTCCCTCAAAGTGGCATAAGTTTTGTCTCTCAGATTCCTACAGATCGGGAGATATTTGCCTTTTAATAATTGACTTTCGAATAATCTCGAAAAATTAAAATGTCTCTATCCTCCAAACTCTTGGACATACATTGACATGACTCTGACATGAAGTTGACATATACGTTCCCTCAAAGTGGCATACGTTTTGTCTCTCAGATTCCTACAGATCGGGCGATATTTGCCTTTTAATAATTGACTTTCGAATAATCTCGAAAAATTAAAATGTCTCTATCCTCCAAACCCTTGGACATACATTGACGAGACTCTGACATGAAGTTGATATACACGTTCCCTCAAAGTGGCATACGTTTTGTCTCTCAGATTCCTACAGATCGGGAGATATTTGCCTTTTAAAAATTGACTTTCGAATAATCTCGAAAAATTAAAATGTCTCTATCCTCCAAACCCTTGGACATACATTGACGAGACTCTGACATGAAGTTGATATATGCGTTCCCTCAAAGTGATATAAGGTTTGTCTCTCAGATGCCCACAGATCGGGAGATATTTGCCCTTTAAAAATTGACTTTCGAATCATCTCGAAGAATTCAAATGTCTCTATCCTCCAAACCCTTGGACATACATTGACGAGACTCTGACATGAAGTTGACATATACGTTCCCTCAAAGTGGCATAAGTTTTGTCTCTCAGATTCCTACAGATCGGGAGATATTTGCCTTTTAATAATTGACTCTTGAATAATCTCGAAAAATTAAAATGTCTCTATCCTCCAAACTCTTGGACATACATTGACATGACTCTGACATGAAGTTGACATATACGTTCCCTCAAAGTGGCATACGTTTTGTCTCTCAGATTCCTACAGATCGGGCGATATTTGCCTTTTAATAATTGACTTTTGAATAATCTCGAAAAATTAAAATGTCTCTATCCTCCAAACCCTTGGACATACATTGACGTGACTGTGACATGAAGTTCACATATGCGTTCCCTCAAAGTGACATAAGTTTTGTCTCTCAGATTCCTACAGTTCGGGACATATTTGCCTTTCACCAATTGACTTTCGAATAATCTCGAAAAATTAAAATGTCTCTATCCTCCAAATCCTTGGACATACATTGACGTGACTCAGAGAGGAAGTTTACATATACGTTCCCTCAAAGTGACATAAGTTTTGTCTCTCAGATTCCTACAGATCGGGAGATATTTGCCCTTTAAAAATTGACTTTCGAATAATCTCTAAAAATTTAAATGTCTCTATCCTCCAAACCCTAGGACATACATTGACGTGACTCTGACAGGAAGTTTACGTACACGTTCCCTCAAGTGACATAAGTTTTGTCTCTCAGATTCCTACAGATCGGGAGATATTTGCTTTTAAAAATTGACTTTCGAATAATCTCGAAAAATTAAAATGTCTCTATCCTCCAAACCCTTGGACATACATTGACGTGACTATGACATGAAGTTGACATATACGTTCCCTCAAAGTGACATAAGTTTTGTCTCTCAGATTCCTACAGATCGGGAGATATTTGCCTTTTAAAAATTGACTTTCGGATAATCTCGAAAAA
The DNA here is from genome assembly GCF_977971745.1 of Zootermopsis nevadensis. Classification (NCBI taxonomy): domain Eukaryota; kingdom Metazoa; phylum Arthropoda; class Insecta; order Blattodea; family Termopsidae; genus Zootermopsis; species Zootermopsis nevadensis. The sequence continues at coordinate 1,918,286 of NW_028259153.1, read as the reverse complement.
TTAAAATGTCTCTATCCTACAAACCCTTGGACATACATTGACGAGACTCTGACATGAAGTTGACGTATACGTTCCCTCAAAGTGGCATAAGTTTTGTCTCTCAGATTCCTACAGATTGGGAGATATTTGCCTTTTAAAAATTGATTTTCGAATAATCTCGAAAAATTAAAATGTCTCTATCCTCCAAACCCTTGGACATACATTGACGTGACACTAACAGGAAGTTGACATATACGTTCCTTCAAAGTGACATAAGTTTTGTCTCTCAGATTCCTACAGATCGGGAGATATTTGCCCCTTTAAAAATTGACTTTCGAATAATCTCTATAAAATTAAATGTCTCTATCCTCCTAACCCTTGGACATACATTGACAAGACTCTGACAGAAAGTTGATATATGCGTTCCCTCAAAGTGACATAAGGTTTGTCTCTCAGATGCATACAGATCGAAAGATATTTGCCCTTTAAAAATTGACTTTCGAATAATCTCGAAAAATTCAAATGTCTCTATCCTCCAAACCCTTGGACATACATTGACGAGACTCTGACATGAAGTTGACACATCCGTTCCCTCAAAGTGGCATAAGTTTTGTCTCTCAGATTCCTACAGATCGAGAGATATTTGCCTTTTAAAAATTGACTTTCGAATAATCTCGAAAAATTTAAATATCTCTATCCTCCAAACCCTTGGACATACATTGACGTGACACTGACAGGAAGTTGACATATACGTTCCCTCAAAGTGACATAAGTTTTGTCTCTCAGATTCCTACAGATCGGGAGATATTTGCCCATTAATAATTGAATTTCGAATAATCTCTAAAAATTTAAATGTCTCTATCCTCCTAACCCTTGGACATACATTGATGTGACTCTGACAGGAAGTTGACACATACGTTCCCTCAATGTTACATAAGGTTTGTCTCTCAGATGCCTACAGATCGGGAGATATTTGCCCTTTAAGAATTGACTTTCGAATAATCTCGAAAAATTCAAATGTCTCTATCCTCCAAACGCTTGGACATACATTGACGAGACTCTGACATGAAGTTGACATGTACGTTCCCTCAAAGTGGCATAAGTTTTGTCTCTCAGATTCCTACAGATCGGGAGATATTTGCCTTTTAATAATTGACTTTCGAATAATCTCGAAAAATTAAAATGTCTCTATCCTCCAAACTCTTGGACATACATTGACATGACTCTGACATGAAGTTGACATATACGTTCCCTCAAAGTGGCATACGTTTTGTCTCTCAGATTCCTACAGATCGGGAGATATTTCCCTTTTAATAATTGACTTTCGAATAATCTCGAAAAATTAAAATGTCTCTATCCTCCAAACCCTTGGACATACATTGACGAGACTCTGACATGAAGTTGACATATACGTTCCCTCAAAGTGGCATAAGTTTTGTCTCTCAGATTCCAACAGATCGATAGATATTTGCCTTTTAAAAATTGACTTTCGAATAATCTCGAAAAATTAAAATGTCTCTATCCTCGAAACCCTTGGACATACATTGAAATGACCCTAACAGGAAGTTGACATATACGTTCCTTCAAAGTGACATAAGTTTTGTCTCTCAGATTCCTACAGATCGGGAGATATTTGCCTATTAATAATTGACTTTCGAATAATCTCTAAAAATTTAAATGTCTCTATCCTCCAAACCCTTCGACATACATTGACCTGACTATGACATGAAGTTGACATATACGTTCGCTCAAAGTGACATTAGTTTTGTCTCTCAGATTCCTACAGATCGGGAAATATTTGCCTTTTAATAATTGACTTTCGAATAATTTCGAAAAATTAAAATGTCTCTATCCTCCAAACCCTAGTACATACATTGACGTGACTGTGACAGCAAGTTGACATATACGTTCCCTCAAAGTGGCATAAGTTTTGTCTCTCAGATTCCTACAGATCGGGAGATATTTGCCTTTTAAAAATTGACTTTTGAATAATCTCGAAAAATTAAAATGTCTCTATCCTCCAAACCCTTGGACATACATTGACGTGACCCTAACAGGAAGTTGACATATACGTCCCTTCAAAGTGACATAAGTTTTGTCTCTCAGATTCCTACAGATCGGGAGATATTTGCAGTTTAAAAATTGACTTTCGAGTAATCTATAAAAAATTAAATGTCTCTATCCTTCTAACCCTTGGACATACATTGACAAGACTCTGACAGAAAGTTGATATATGCGTTCCCTCAAAGTGACATAAGGTTTGTCTCTCAGATGCATACAGATCGAAAGATATTTGCCCTTTAAAAATTGACTTTCGAATAATCTCGAAAAATTCAAATGTCTCTATCCTCCAAACCCTTGGACATACATTGACGAGACTCTGACATGAAGTTGACATATCCGTTCCCTCAAAGTGGCATAAGTTTTGTCTCTCAGATTCCTACAGATCGGGAGATATTTGCCCTTTAAGAATTGACTTTCGAATAATCTCGAAAAATTCAAATGTCTCTATCCTCCAAACCCTTGGACATACATTGACGAGACTCTGACATGAAGTTGACATATACGTTCCCTCAAAGTGGCATAAGTTTTGTCTCTCAGATTCCTACAGATCGGGAGATATTTGCCTTTTAATAATTGACTTTCGAATAATCTCGAAAAATTAAAATGTCTCTATCCTCCAAACTCTTGGACATACATTGACATGACTCTGACATGAAGTTGACATATACGTTCCCTCAAAGTGGCATACGTTTTGTCTCTCAGATTCCTACAGATCGGGCGATATTTGCCTTTTAATAATTGACTTTCGAATAATCTCGAAAAATTAAAATGTCTCTATCCTCCAAACCCTTGGACATACATTGACGAGACTCTGACATGAAGTTGATATACACGTTCCCTCAAAGTGGCATACGTTTTGTCTCTCAGATTCCTACAGATCGGGAGATATTTGCCTTTTAAAAATTGACTTTCGAATAATCTCGAAAAATTAAAATGTCTCTATCCTCCAAACCCTTGGACATACATTGACGAGACTCTGACATGAAGTTGATATATGCGTTCCCTCAAAGTGATATAAGGTTTGTCTCTCAGATGCCCACAGATCGGGAGATATTTGCCCTTTAAAAATTGACTTTCGAATCATCTCGAAGAATTCAAATGTCTCTATCCTCCAAACCCTTGGACATACATTGACGAGACTCTGACATGAAGTTGACACATCCGTTCCCTCAAAGTGGCATAAGTTTTGTCTCTCAGATTCCTACAGATCGAGAGATATTTGCCTTTTAAAAATTGACTTTCGAATAATCTCGAAAAATTCAAATGTCTCTATCCTCCAAACCCTTGGACATACATTGACGAGACTCTGACATGAAGTTGACACATCCGTTCCCTCAAAGTGGCATAAGTTTTGTCTCTCAGATTCCTACAGATCGAGAGATATTTGCCTTTTAAAAATTGACTTTCGAATAATCTCGAAAAATTTAAATATCTCTATCCTCCAAACCCTTGGACATACATTGACGTGACACTGACAGGAAGTTGACATATACGTTCCCTCAAAGTGACATAAGTTTTGTCTCTCAGATTCCTACAGATCGGGAGATATTTGCCCATTAATAATTGCCTTTCGAATAATCTCTAAAAATTTAAATGTCTCTATCCTCCTAACCCTTGGACATACATTGATGTGACTCTGACAGGAAGTTGACACATACGTTCCCTCAATGTTACATAAGGTTTGTCTCTCAGATGCCTACAGATCGGGAGATATTTGCCCTTTTAGAATTGACTTTCGAATAATCTCGAAAAATTCAAATGTCTCTATCCTCCAAACGCAAGGACATACATTGACGAGACTCTGACATGAAGTTGACATGTACGTTCCCTCAAAGTGGCATAAGTTTTGTCTCTCAGATTCCTACAGATCGGGAGATATTTGCCTTTTAATAATTGACTTTCGAATAATCTCGAAAAATTAAAATGTCTCTATCCTCCAAACTCTTGGACATACATTGACATGACTCTGACATGAAGTTGACATATACGTTCCCTCAAAGTGGCATACGTTTTGTCTCTCAGATTCCTACAGATCGGGAGATATTTCCCTTTTAATAATTGACTTTCGAATAATCTCGAAAAATTAAAATGTCTCTATCCTCCAAACCCTTGGACATACATTGACGAGACTCTGACATGAAGTTGACATATACGTTCCCTCAAAGTGGCATAAGTTTTGTCTCTCAGATTCCAACAGATCGATAGATATTTGCCTTTTAATAATTGACTTTCGAATAATCTCGAAAAATTAAAATGTCTCTATCCTCGAAACCCTTGGACATACATTGACGTGACCCTAACAGGAAGTTGACATATACGTTCCTTCAAAGTGACATAAGTTTTGTCTCTCAGATTCCTACAGATCGGGAGATATTTGCCTATTAATAATTGACTTTCGAATAATCTCTAAAAATTTAAATGTCTCTATCCTCCAAACCCTTCGACATACATTGACCTGACTATGACATGAAGTTGACATATACGTTCGCTCAAAGTGACATTAGTTTTGTCTCTCAGATTCCTACAGATCGGGAAATATTTGCCTTTTAATAATTGACTTTCGAATAATTTCGAAAAATTAAAATGTCTCTATCCTCCAAACCCTAGTACATACATTGACGTGACTGTGACAGCAAGTTGACATATACGTTCCCTCAAAGTGGCATAAGTTTTGTCTCTCAGATTCCTACAGATCGGGAGATATTTGCCTTTTAAAAATTGACTTTTGAATAATCTCGAAAAATTAAAATGTCTCTATCCTCCAAACCCTTGGACATACATTGACGTGACCCTAACAGGAAGTTGACATATACGTCCCTTCAAAGTGACATAAGTTTTGTCTCTCAGATTCCTACAGATCGGGAGATATTTGCAGTTTAAAAATTGACTTTCGAGTAATCTATAAAAAATTAAATGTCTCTATCCTTCTAACCCTTGGACATACATTGACAAGACTCTGACAGAAAGTTGATATATGCGTTCCCTCAAAGTGACATAAGGTTTGTCTCTCAGATGCATACAGATCGAAAGATATTTGCCCTTTAAAAATTGACTTTCGAATAATCTCGAAAAATTCAAATGTCTCTATCCTCCAAACCCTTGGACATACATTGACGAGACTCTGACATGAAGTTGACATATCCGTTCCCTCAAAGTGGCATAAGTTTTGTCTCTCAGATTCCTACAGATCGGGAGATATTTGCCCTTTAAGAATTGACTTTCGAATAATCTCGAAAAATTCAAATGTCTCTATCCTCCAAACCCTTGGACATACATTGACGAGACTCTGACATGAAGTTGACATATACGTTCCCTCAAAGTGGCATAAGTTTTGTCTCTCAGATTCCTACAGATCGGGAGATATTTGCCTTTTAATAATTGACTTTCGAATAATCTCGAAAAATTAAAATGTCTCTATCCTCCAAACTCTTGGACATACATTGACATGACTCTGACATGAAGTTGACATATACGTTCCCTCAAAGTGGCATACGTTTTGTCTCTCAGATTCCTACAGATCGGGCGATATTTGCCTTTTAATAATTGACTTTCGAATAATCTCGAAAAATTAAAATGTCTCTATCCTCCAAACCCTTGGACATACATTGACGAGACTCTGACATGAAGTTGATATACACGTTCCCTCAAAGTGGCATACGTTTTGTCTCTCAGATTCCTACAGATCGGGAGATATTTGCCTTTTAAAAATTGACTTTCGAATAATCTCGAAAAATTAAAATGTCTCTATCCTCCAAACCCTTGGACATACATTGACGAGACTCTGACATGAAGTTGATATATGCGTTCCCTCAAAGTGATATAAGGTTTGTCTCTCAGATGCCCACAGATCGGGAGATATTTGCCCTTTAAAAATTGACTTTCGAATCATCTCGAAGAATTCAAATGTCTCTATCCTCCAAACCCTTGGACATACATTGACGAGACTCTGACATGAAGTTGACATATACGTTCCCTCAAAGTGGCATAAGTTTTGTCTCTCAGATTCCTACAGATCGGGAGATATTTGCCTTTTAATAATTGACTCTTGAATAATCTCGAAAAATTAAAATGTCTCTATCCTCCAAACTCTTGGACATACATTGACATGACTCTGACATGAAGTTGACATATACGTTCCCTCAAAGTGGCATACGTTTTGTCTCTCAGATTCCTACAGATCGGGCGATATTTGCCTTTTAATAATTGACTTTTGAATAATCTCGAAAAATTAAAATGTCTCTATCCTCCAAACCCTTGGACATACATTGACATGACTCTGACATGAAGTTGACATATACGTTCCCTCAAAGTGGCAAACGTTTTGTCTCTCAGATTCCTACAGATCGGGCGATATTTGCCTTTTAATAATTGACTTTCGAATAATCTCGAAAAATTAAAATATCTCTATCCTCCAAACCCTTGGACATACATTGACGAGACTCTGACATGAAGTTGATATACACGTTCCCTCAAAGTGGCATACGTTTTGTCTCTCACATTCCTACAGATCGGGAGATATTTGCCTTTTAAAAATTGACTTTCGAATAATCTCGAAAAATTAAAATGACTCTATCCTCCAAACCCTTGGACATACATTGACGAGACTCTGAAATGAAGTTGATATATGCGTTCCCTCAAAGTGATATAAGGTTTGTCTCTCAGATGCCCACAGATCGGGAGATATTTGCCCTTTAAAAATTGACTTTCGAATAATCTCGAAAAATTCAAATGTCTCTATAGTCCAAACCCTTGGACATACATTGACGAGACTCTAACATGAAGTTGACATATACGTTCCCTCAAAGTGGCATAAGTTTTGTCTCTCAGATTCCTACAGATCGGGAGATATATGCCTTTTAAAAATTGACTTTCGAATAATCTCGAAAAATTAAAATGTCTCTATCCTACAAAACCTTGGACATACATTGACGTGACACTGACAGGAAGTTGACACATACGGTCCCTCAAATTGACATAAGTTTTGTCTCTCAGTTTCCTACAGATCGGGAGATATTTGCTTATTAATAATTGCCTTTCGAATAATCTCTAAAAATTTAAATGTCTCTATCCATCAAACCCTTCGACATACATTGACCTGACTATGACATGAAGTTGACATATACGTTCCCTCAAAGTGACATAAGTGTTGTCTCTCAGATTCCTACAGATCGGGAGATATTTGCCTTTTAATAATTGACTTTCGAATAATCTCGAAAAATTAAAATGTCTCTATCCTCCAAACCCTTGGACATACATTGACGAGACTCTAACATGAAGTTGACATATACGTTCCCTCAAAGTGGCATACGTTTTGTCTCTCAGATTCCTACAGATCGGGAGATATTTGCCTTTTAAAAATTGACTTTCGAATAATCTCGAGAAATTTAAATGTCTCTATCCTCCAAACCCTTGGACATACATTGACGAGACTCTGACATGAAGTTGATATATGCGTTCCCTCAAAGTGACAAGGTTTGTCTCTCAGATGCCTACAGATCGGGAGATATTTGCCCTTTAAGAATTGGCTTTCGAATAATCTCGAAAAATTCAATTGTCCCTATCCTCCAAACCCTTGGACATACATAGACGAGACTCTGACATGAAGTTGACATATACGTTCCCTCAAAGTGGCTTAAGTTTTGTCTCTCAGATTCCTACAGATCGGGAGATATTTGCCTTTTAATAATTGACTTTCGAATAATCTCGAAAAATTAAAATGTCTCTATCCTCCAAACTCTTGGACATACATTGACGTGACACTGACAGGAAGTTGACATATACGTTCCCTCAAAGTGACATAAGTTTTGTCTCTCAGATTCCTACAGATCGGGAGATATTTGCCTTTTAAAAATTGACTTTCGAATAATCTCGAAAAATTAAAATGTCTCTATCCTCCAAACCCTAGGACATACATTGACGTGACTCTGCCAGGAAGTTGACATGTATGTTCCCTCAAAGTGACATAAGTTTTGTCTCTCAGATTCCTACAGATCGGGAGATATTTGCCTTTTAAAAATTGACTTTCGAATAATCTCGAAAAATTAAAATGTCTCTATCCTCCAAACCCTTGGACATACATTGACAAGACTCTGACAGAAAGTTGATATATGCGTTCCCTCAAAGTGACATAAGGTTTGTCTCTCAGATGCATACAGATCGAAAGATATTTGCCCTTTAAAAATTGACTTTCGAATAATCTCGAAAAATTAAAATGTCTCTATCCTCCAAATCCTTGGACATACATTGACGTGACTCAGACAGGAAGTTGACATATACGTTCCCTCAAAGTGACATAAGTTTTGTCTCTCAGATTTCTACAGATCGGGAGATATTTGCCTTTTAAAAACTGACTTTCGAATAATCTCGAAAAATTAAAATGTCTCTATCATACAAACCCTTGGACATACATTGACGAGACTCTGACATGAAGTTGACATATCGGTTCCCTCAAAGTGGCATAAGTTTTGTCTCTCAGATTCCTACAGATCGAGAGATATTTGCCTTTTAAAAATTGACTTTCGAATAATCTCTATAAAATTAAATGTCTCTATCCTCCTAACCCATGGACATACATTGACAAGACTCTGACAGAAAGTTGATATATGCGTTCCCTCAAAGTGACATAAGGTTTGTCTCTCAGATGCATATAGATCGAAAGATATTTGCCCTTTGAAAATTGACTTTCGAATAATCTCGAAAAATTCAAATGTCTCTATCCTCCAAACCCTTGGACATACATTGACGAGACTCTGACATGAAGTTGACATATCCGTTCCCTCAAAGTGGCATAAGTTTTGTCTCTCAGATTCCTACAGATCGAGAGATATTTGCCTTTTAAAAATTGACTTTCGAATAATCTCGAAAAATTTAAATATCTCTATCCTCCAAACCCTTGGACATACATTGACGTGACACTGACAGGAAGTTGACATATACGTTCCCTCAAAGTGACATAAGTTTTGTCTCTCAGATTCCTACAGATCGGGAGATATTTGCCCATTAATAATTGCCTTTCGAATAATCTCTAAAAATTTAAATGTCTCTATCCTCCTAACCCTTGGACATACATTGATGTGACTCTGACAGGAAGTTGACACATACGTTCCCTCAAAGTGACATAAGGTTTGTCTCTCAGATTTCTACAGATCGGGAGATATTTGCCTTTTAAAAATTGACTTTCGAATAATCTCGAAAAATTAAAATGTCTCTATCATACAAACCCTTGGACATACATTGACGAGACTCTGACATGAAGTTGACATATACGTTCCCTCAAAGTGGCGTAAGTTTTGTCTCTCAGATTCCTACAGATCGGGAGATATTTGCCTTTTAATAATTGACTTTCGAATAATCTCGAAAAATTAAAATGTCTCTATCCTCCAAACTCTTGGACATACATTGACATGACTCTGACATGAAGTTGACATATACGTTCCCTCAAAGTGGCATACGTTTTGTCTCTCAGATTCCTACAGATCGGGAGATATTTCCCTTTTAATAATTGACTTTCGAATAATCTCGAAAAATTAAAATGTCTCTATCCTCCAAACCCTTGGACATACATTGACGAGACTCTGACATGAAGTTGACATATACGTTCCCTCAAAGTGGCATAAGTTTTGTCTCTCAGATTCCAACAGATCGATAGATATTTGCCTTTTAAAAATTGACTTTCGAATAATCTCGAAAAATTAAAATGTCTCTATCCTCCAAACCCTTCGACATACATTGACCTGACTATGACATGAAGTTGACATATACGTTCGCTCAAAGTGACATTAGTTTTGTCTCTCAGATTCCTACAGATCGGGAAATATTTGCCTTTGAAAAATTGACTTTCGAATAATCTCGAAAAATTAAAATGTCTCTATCCTCCAAACCCTTGGACATAGATTGACGTGACTCTGACATGAAGTTGACATATGCGTTCCCTCAAAGTGACATACGTTTTGTCTCTCAGATTCCTACAGATCGGGAGATATTTGCCTTTTAATAATTGACTTTCGAATAATTTCGAAAAATTAAAATGTCTCTATCCTCCAAAAACTAGTACATACATTGACGTGACTGTGACAGCAAGTTGACATATACGTTCCCTCAAAGTGGCATAAGTTTTGTCTCTCAGATTCCTACAGATCGGGAGATATTTGCCTTTTAAAAATTGACTTTTGAATAATCTCGAAAAATTAAAATGTCTCTATCCTCCAAACCCTTGGACATACATTGACGTGACCCTAACAGGAAGTTGACATATACGTTCCTTCAAAGTGACATAAGTTTTGTCTCTCAGATTCCTACAGATCGGGAGATATTTGCAGTTTAAAAATTGACTTTCGAGTAATCTATAAAAAAATAAATGTCTCTATCCTTCTAACCCTTGGACATACATTGACAAGACTCTGACAGAAAGTTGATATATGCGTTCCCTCAAAGTGACATAAGGTTTGTCTCTCAGATGCATACAGATCGAAAGATATTTGCCCTTTAAAAATTGACTTTCGAATAATCTCGAAAAATTCAAATGTCTCTATCCTCCAAACCCTTGGACATACATTAACGAGACTCTGACATGAAGTTGACATATCCGTTCCCTCAAAGTGGCATAAGTTTTGTCTCTCAGATTCCTACAGATCGGGAGATATTTGCCCTTTAAGAATTGACTTTCGAATAATCTCGAAAAATTCAAATGTCTCTATCCTCCAAACCCTTGGACATACATTGACGAGACTCTGACATGAAGTTGACATATACGTTCCCTCAAAGTGGCATGAGTTTTGTCTCTCAGATTCCTACAGATCGGGAGATATTTGCCTTTTAATAATTGACTTTCGAATAATCTCGAAAAATTAAAATGTCTCTATCCTCCAAACTCTTGGACATACATTGACATGACTCTGACATGAAGTTGACATATACGTTCCCTCAAAGTGGCATACGTTTTGTCTCTCAGATTCCTACAGATCGGGAGATATTTGCCTTTTAATAATTGACTTTCGAATAATCTCGAAAAATTAAAATGTCTCTATCCTCCAAACCCTTGGACATACATTGACGAGACTCTGACATGAAGTTGATATACACGTTCCCTCAAAGTGGCATACGTTTTGTCTCTCAGATTCCTACAGATCGGGAGATATTTGCCTTTTAAAAATTGACTTTCGAATAATCTCGAAAAATTAAAATGTCTCTATCCTCCAAACCCTTGGACATACATTGACGAGACTCTGACATGAAGTTGATATATGCGTTCCCTCAAAGTGATATAAGGTTTGTCTCTCAGATGCCCACAGATCGGGAGATATTTGCCCTTTAAAAATTGACTTTCGAATCATCTCGAAGAATTCAAATGTCTCTATCCTCCAAACCCTTGGACATACATTGACGAGACTCTGACATGAAGTTGACATATACGTTCCCTCAAAGTGGCATAAGTTTTGTCTCTCAGATTCCTACAGATCGGGAGATATTTGCCTTTTAATAATTGACTCTTGAATAATCTCGAAAAATTAAAATGTCTCTATCCTCCAAACTCTTGGACATACATTGACATGACTCTGACATGAAGTTGACATATACGTTCCCTCAAAGTGGCATACGTTTTGTCTCTCAGATTCCTACAGATCGGGCGATATTTGCCTTTTAAAAATTGACTTTCGAATAATCTCGAAAAATTAAAATGACTCTATCCTCCAAACCCTTGGACATACATTGACGAGACTCTGAAATGAAGTTGATATATGCGTTCCCTCAAAGTGATATAAGGTTTGTCTCTCAGATGCCCACAGATCGGGAGATATTTGCCCTTTAAAAATTGACTTTCGAATAATCTCGAAAAATTCAAATGTCTCTATAGTCCAAACCCTTGGACATACATTGACGAGACTCTGACATGAAGTTGACATATACGTTCCCTCAAAGTGGCATAAGTTTTGTCTCTCAGATTCCTACAGATCGGGAGATATATGCCTTTTAAAAATTGACTTTCGAATAATCTCGAAAAATTAAAATGTCTCTATCCTACAAAACCTTGGACATACATTGACGTGACACTGACAGGAAGTTGACACATACGGTCCCTCAAATTGACATAAGTTTTGTCTCTCAGTTTCCTACAGATCGGGAGATATTTGCTTATTAATAATTGCCTTTCGAATAATCTCTAAAAATTTAAATGTCTCTATCCATCAAACCCTTCGACATACATTGACCTGACTATGACATGAAGTTGACATATACGTTCCCTCAAAGTGACATAAGTGTTGTCTCTCAGATTCCTACAGATCGGGAGATATTTGCCTTTTAATTATTGACTTTCGAATAATTTCGAAAAATTAAAATGTCTCTATCCTCCAAACCTTTGGACATACATTGACGTGACTATGACATGAAGTTGACATATACGTTACCTCAATGTGATATAAGTTTTGTCTCTCAGATTCCTACAGATCGGGAGATATTTGCCTTTTAATAATTGACTTTCGAATAATCTCGAAAAATTAAAATGTCTCTATCCTCCAAACCCTTGGACATACATTGACGAGACTCTAACATGAAGTTGACATATACGTTCCCTCAAAGTGGCATACGTTTTGTCTCTCAGATTCCTACAGATCGGGAGATATTTGCCTTTTAAAAATTGACTTTCGAATAATCTCGAGAAATTTAAATGTCTCTATCCTCCAAACCCTTGGACATACATTGACGAGACTCTGACATGAAGTTGATATATGCGTTCCCTCAAAGTGACAAGGTTTGTCTCTCAGATGCCTACAGATCGGGAGATATTTGCCCTTTAAGAATTGGCTTTCGAATAATCTCGAAAAATTCAATTGTCCCTATCCTCCAAACCCTTGGACATACATAGACGAGACTCTGACATGAAGTTGACATATACGTTCCCTCAAAGTGACATAAGTGTTGTCTCTCAGATTCCTACAGATCGGGAGATATTTGCCTTTTAATAATTGACTTTCGAATAATCTCGAAAAATTAAAATGTCTCTATCCTCCAAACTCTTGGACATACATTGACGTGACACTGACAGGAAGTTGACATATACGTTCCCTCAAAGTGACATAAGTTTTGTCTCTCAGATTCTTACAGATCGGGAGATATTTGCCTTTTAAAAATTGACTTTCGAATAATCTCGAAAAATTAAAATGTCTCTATCCTCCAAACCCTAGGACATACATTGACGTGACTCTGCCAGGAAGTTGACATGTATGTTCCCTCAAAGTGACATAAGTTTTGTCTCTCAGATTCCTACAGATCGGGAGATATTTGCCTTTTAATAATTGACTTTCGAATAATTTCGAAAAATTAAAATGTCTCTATCCTCCAAACCCTAGTACATACATTGACGTGACTGTGACAGCAAGTTGACATATACGTTCCCTCAAAGTGACAAGGTTTGTCTCTCAGATGCCTACAGATCGGGAGATATTTGCCCTTTAAGAATTGGCTTTCGAATAATCTCGAAAAATTCAATTGTCCCTATCCTCCAAACCCTTGGACATACATAGACGAGACTCTGACATGAAGTTGACATATACGTTCCCTCAAAGTGGCTTAAGTTTTGTCTCTCAGATTCCTACAGATCGGGAGATATTTGCCTTTTAATAATTGACTTTCGAATAATCTCGAAAAATTAAAATGTCTCTATCCTCCAAACTCTTGGACATACATTGACGTGACACTGACAGGAAGTTGACATATACGTTCCCTCAAAGTGACATAAGTTTTGTCTCTCAGATTCCTACAGATCGGGAGATATTTGCCTTTTAAAAATTGACTTTCGAATAATCTCGAAAAATTAAAATGTCTCTATCCTCCAAACCCTAGGACATACATTGACGTGACTCTGCCAGGAAGTTGACATGTATGTTCCCTCAAAGTGACATAAGTTTTGTCTCTCAGATTCCTACAGATCGGGAGATATTTGCCTTTTAAAAATTGACTTTCGAATAATCTCGAAAAATTAAAATGTCTCTATCCTCCAAACCCTTGGACATACATTGACAAGACTCTGACAGAAAGTTGATATATGCGTTCCCTCAAAGTGACATAAGGTTTGTCTCTCAGATGCATACAGATCGAAAGATATTTGCCCTTTAAAAATTGACTTTCGAATAATCTCGAAAAATTAAAATGTCTCTATCCTCCAAATCCTTGGACATACATTGACGTGACTCAGACAGGAAGTTGACATATACGTTCCCTCAAAGTGACATAAGTTTTGTCTCTCAGATTTCTACAGATCGGGAGATATTTGCCTTTTAAAAATTGACTTTCGAATAATCTCGAAAAATTAAAATGTCTCTATCATACAAACCCTTGGACATACATTGACGAGACTCTGACATGAAGTTGACATATCGGTTCCCTCAAAGTGGCATAAGTTTTGTCTCTCAGATTCCTACAGATCGAGAGATATTTGCCTTTTAAAAATTGACTTTCGAATAATCTCTATAAAATTAAATGTCTCTATCCTCCTAACCCATGGACATACATTGACAAGACTCTGACAGAAAGTTGATATATGCGTTCCCTCAAAGTGACATAAGGTTTGTCTCTCAGATGCATATAGATCGAAAGATATTTGCCCTTTGAAAATTGACTTTCGAATAATCTCGAAAAATTCAAATGTCTCTATCCTCCAAACCCTTGGACATACATTGACGAGACTCTGACATGAAGTTGACATATCCGTTCCCTCAAAGTGGCATAAGTTTTGTCTCTCAGATTCCTACAGATCGAGAGATATTTGCCTTTTAAAAATTGACTTTCGAATAATCTCGAAAAATTTAAATATCTCTATCCTCCAAACCCTTGGACATACATTGACGTGACACTGACAGGAAGTTGACATATACGTTCCCTCAAAGTGACATAAGTTTTGTCTCTCAGATTCCTACAGATCGGGAGATATTTGCCCATTAATAATTGCCTTTCGAATAATCTCTAAAAATTTAAATGTCTCTATCCTCCTAACCCTTGGACATACATTGATGTGACTCTGACAGGAAGTTGACACATACGTTCCCTCAAAGTGACATAAGGTTTGTCTCTCAGATTTCTACAGATCGGGAGATATTTGCCTTTTAAAAATTGACTTTCGAATAATCTCGAAAAATTAAAATGTCTCTATCATACAAACCCTTGGACATACATTGACGAGACTCTGACATGAAGTTGACATATACGTTCCCTCAAAGTGGCGTAAGTTTTGTCTCTCAGATTCCTACAGATCGGGAGATATTTGCCTTTTAATAATTGACTTTCGAATAATCTCGAAAAATTAAAATGTCTCTATCCTCCAAACTCTTGGACATACATTGACATGACTCTGACATGAAGTTGACATATACGTTCCCTCAAAGTGGCATACGTTTTGTCTCTCAGATTCCTACAGATCGGGAGATATTTCCCTTTTAATAATTGACTTTCGAATAATCTCGAAAAATTAAAATGTCTCTATCCTCCAAACCCTTGGACATACATTGACGAGACTCTGACATGAAGTTGACATATACGTTCCCTCAAAGTGGCATAAGTTTTGTCTCTCAGATTCCAACAGATCGATAGATATTTGCCTTTTAAAAATTGACTTTCGAATAATCTCGAAAAATTAAAATGTCTCTATCCTCGAAACCCTTGGACATACATTGACGTGACCCTAACAGGAAGTTGACATATACGTTCCTTCAAAGTGACATAAGTTTTGTCTCTCAGATTCCTACAGATCGGGAGATATTTGCCTATTAATAATTGACTTTCGAATAATCTCTAAAAATTTAAATGTCTCTATCCTCCAAACCCTTCGACATACATTGACCTGACTATGACATGAAGTTGACATATACGTTCGCTCAAAGTGACATTAGTTTTGTCTCTCAGATTCCTACAGATCGGGAAATATTTGCCTTTGAAAAATTGACTTTCGAATAATCTCGAAAAATTAAAATGTCTCTATCCTCCAAACCCTAGTACATACATTGACGTGACTGTGACAGCAAGTTGACATATACGTTCCCTCAAAGTGGCATAAGTTTTGTCTCTCAGATTCCTACAGATCGGGAGATATTTGCCTTTTAAAAATTGACTTTTGAATAATCTCGAAAAATTAAAATGTCTCTATCCTCCAAACCCTTGGACATACATTGACGTGACCCTAACAGGAAGTTGACATATACGTTCCTTCAAAGTGACATAAGTTTTGTCTCTCAGATTCCTACAGATCGGGAGATATTTGCAGTTTAAAAATTGACTTTCGAGTAATCTATAAAAAAATAAATGTCTCTATCCTTCTAACCCTTGGACATACATTGACAAGACTCTGACAGAAAGTTGATATATGCGTTCCCTCAAAGTGACATAAGGTTTGTCTCTCAGATGCATACAGATCGAAAGATATTTGCCCTTTAAAAATTGACTTTCGAATAATCTCGAAAAATTCAAATGTCTCTATCCTCCAAACCCTTGGACATACATTAACGAGACTCTGACATGAAGTTGACATATCCGTTCCCTCAAAGTGGCATAAGTTTTGTCTCTCAGATTCCTACAGATCGGGAGATATTTGCCCTTTAAGAATTGACTTTCGAATAATCTCGAAAAATTCAAATGTCTCTATCCTCCAAACCCTTGGACATACATTGACGAGACTCTGACATGAAGTTGACATATACGTTCCCTCAAAGTGGCATGAGTTTTGTCTCTCAGATTCCTACAGATCGGGAGATATTTGCCTTTTAATAATTGACTTTCGAATAATCTCGAAAAATTAAAATGTCTCTATCCTCCAAACTCTTGGACATACATTGACATGACTCTGACATGAAGTTGACATATACGTTCCCTCAAAGTGGCATACGTTTTGTCTCTCAGATTCCTACAGATCGGGAGATATTTGCCTTTTAATAATTGACTTTCGAATAATCTCGAAAAATTAAAATGTCTCTATCCTCCAAACCCTTGGACATACATTGACGAGACTCTGACATGAAGTTGATATACACGTTCCCTCAAAGTGGCATACGTTTTGTCTCTCAGATTCCTACAGATCGGGAGATATTTGCCTTTTAAAAATTGACTTTCGAATAATCTCGAAAAATTAAAATGTCTCTATCCTCCAAACCCTTGGACATACATTGACGAGACTCTGACATGAAGTTGATATATGCGTTCCCTCAAAGTGATATAAGGTTTGTCTCTCAGATGCCCACAGATCGGGAGATATTTGCCCTTTAAAAATTGACTTTCGAATCATCTCGAAGAATTCAAATGTCTCTATCCTCCAAACCCTTGGACATACATTGACGAGACTCTGACATGAAGTTGACATATACGTTCCCTCAAAGTGGCATAAGTTTTGTCTCTCAGATTCCTACAGATCGGGAGATATTTGCCTTTTAATAATTGACTCTTGAATAATCTCGAAAAATTAAAATGTCTCTATCCTCCAAACTCTTGGACATACATTGACATGACTCTGACATGAAGTTGACATATACGTTCCCTCAAAGTGGCATACGTTTTGTCTCTCAGATTCCTACAGATCGGGCGATATTTGCCTTTTAAAAATTGACTTTCGAATAATCTCGAAAAATTAAAATGACTCTATCCTCCAAACCCTTGGACATACATTGACGAGACTCTGAAATGAAGTTGATATATGCGTTCCCTCAAAGTGATATAAGGTTTGTCTCTCAGATGCCCACAGATCGGGAGATATTTGCCCTTTAAAAATTGACTTTCGAATAATCTCGAAAAATTCAAATGTCTCTATAGTCCAAACCCTTGGACATACATTGACGAGACTCTGACATGAAGTTGACATATACGTTCCCTCAAAGTGACATAAGTTTTGTCTCTCAGATTCCTACAGATCGGGAGATATTTGCCCATTAATAATTGCCTTTCGAATAATCTCTAAAAATTAAAATGTCTCTATCCTACAAAACCTTGGACATACATTGACGTGACACTGACAGGAAGTTGACACATACGGTCCCTCAAATTGACATAAGTTTTGTCTCTCAGTTTCCTACAGATCGGGAGATATTTGCTTATTAATAATTGCCTTTCGAATAATCTCTAAAAATTTAAATGTCTCTATCCATCAAACCCTTCGACATACATTGACCTGACTATGACATGAAGTTGACATATACGTTCCCTCAAAGTGACATAAGTGTTGTCTCTCAGATTCCTACAGATCGGGAGATATTTGCCTTTTAATTATTGACTTTCGAATAATTTCGAAAAATTAAAATGTCTCTATCCTCCAAACCTTTGGACATACATTGACGTGACTATGACATGAAGTTGACATATACGTTACCTCAATGTGATATAAGTTTTGTCTCTCAGATTCCTACAGATCGGGAGATATTTGCCTTTTAATAATTGACTTTCGAATAATCTCGAAAAATTAAAATGTCTCTATCCTCCAAACCCTTGGACATACATTGACGAGACTCTAACATGAAGTTGACATATACGTTCCCTCAAAGTGGCATACGTTTTGTCTCTCAGATTCCTACAGATCGGGAGATATTTGCCTTTTAAAAATTGACTTTCGAATAATCTCGAGAAATTTAAATGTCTCTATCCTCCAAACCCTTGGACATACATTGACGAGACTCTGACATGAAGTTGATATATGCGTTCCCTCAAAGTGACAAGGTTTGTCTCTCAGATGCCTACAGATCGGGAGATATTTGCCCTTTAAGAATTGGCTTTCGAATAATCTCGAAAAATTCAATTGTCCCTATCCTCCAAACCCTTGGACATACATAGACGAGACTCTGACATGAAGTTGACATATACGTTCCCTCAAAGTGGCTTAAGTTTTGTCTCTCAGATTCCTACAGATCGGGAGTTATTTGCCTTTTAATAATTGACTTTCGAATAATCTCGAAAAATTAAAATGTCTCTATCCTCCAAACTCTTGGACATACATTGACGTGACACTGACAGGAAGTTGACATATACGTTCCCTCAAAGTGACATAAGTTTTGTCTCTCAGATTCTTACAGATCGGGAGATATTTGCCTTTTAAAAATTGACTTTCGAATAATCTCGAAAAATTAAAATGTCTCTATCCTCCAAACCCTAGGACATACATTGACGTGACTCTGCCAGGAAGTTGACATGTATGTTCCCTCAAAGTGACATAAGTTTTGTCTCTCAGATTCCTACAGATCGGGAGATATTTGCCTTTTAATAATTGACTTTCGAATAATCTCGAAAAATTAAAATGTCTCTATCCTCGAAACTCTTGGACATACATTGACATGACTCTGACATGAAGTTGACATATACGTTCCCTCAAAGTGGCATACGTTTTGTCTCTCAGATTCCTACAGATCGGGAGATATTTCCCTTTTAATAATTGACTTTCGAATAATCTCGAAAAATTAAAATGTCTCTATCCTCCAAACCCTTGGACATACATTGACGAGACTCTGACATGAAGTTGACATATACGTTCCCTCAAAGTGGCATAAGTTTTGTCTCTCAGATTCCAACAGATCGATAGATATTTGCCTTTTAAAAATTGACTTTCGAATAATCTCGAAAAATTAAAATGTCTCTATCCTCGAAACCCTTGGACATACATTGACGTGACCCTAACAGGAAGTTGACATATACGTTCCTTCAAAGTGACATAAGTTTTGTCTCTCAGATTCCTACAGATCGGGAGATATTTGCCTATTAATAATTGACTTTCGAATAATCTCTAAAAATTTAAATGTCTCTATCCTCCAAACCCTTCGACATACATTGACCTGACTATGACATGAAGTTGACATATACGTTCGCTCAAAGTGACATTAGTTTTGTCTCTCAGATTCCTACAGATCGGGAAATATTTGCCTTTGAAAAATTGTCTTTCGAATAATCTCGAAAAATTAAAATGTCTCTATCCTCCAAACCCTTGGACATAGATTGACGTGACTCTGACATGAAGTTGACATATGCGTTCCCTCAAAGTGACATACGTTTTGTCTCTCAGATTCCTACAGATCGGGCGATATTTGCCTTTTAATAATTGACTTTCGAATAATTTCGAAAAATTAAAATGTCTCTATCCTCCAAACCCTAGTACATACATTGACGTGACTGTGACAGCAAGTTGACATATACGTTCCCTCAAAGTGGCATAAGTTTTGTCTCTCAGATTCCTACAGATCGGGAGATATTTGCCTTTTAAAAATTGACTTTTGAATAATCTCGAAAAATTAAAATGTCTCTATCCTCCAAACCCTTGGACATACATTGACGTGACCCTAACAGGAAGTTGACATATACGTTCCTTCAAAGTGACATAAGTTTTGTCTCTCAGATTCCTACAGATCGGGAGATATTTGCAGTTTAAAAATTGACTTTCGAGTAATCTATAAAAAATTAAATGTCTCTATCCTTCTAACCCTTGGACATACATTGACAAGACTCTGACAGAAAGTTGATATATGCGTTCCCTCAAAGTGACATAAGGTTTGTCTCTCAGATGCATACAGATCGAAAGATATTTGCCCTTTAAAAATTGACTTTCGAATAATCTCGAAAAATTCAAATGTCTCTATCCTCCAAACCCTTGGACATACATTGACGAGACTCTGACATGAAGTTGACATATCCGTTCCCTCAAAGTGGCATAAGTTTTGTCTCTCAGATTCCTACAGATCGGGAGATATTTGCCCTTTAAGAATTGACTTTCGAATAATCTCGAAAAATTCAAATGTCTCTATCCTCCAAACCCTTGGACATACATTGACGAGACTCTGACATGAAGTTGACATATACGTTTCCTCAAAGTGGCATGAGTTTTGTCTCTCAGATTCCTACAGATCGGGAGATATTTGCCTTTTAATAATTGACTTTCGAATAATCTCGAAAAATTAAAATGTCTCTATCCTCCAAACTCTTGGACATACATTGACATGACTCTGACATGAAGTTGACATATACGTTCCCTCAAAGTGGCATACGTTTTGTCTCTCAGATTCCTACAGATCGGGCGATATTTGCCTTTTAATAATTGACTTTCGAATAATCTCGAAAAATTAAAATGTCTCTATCCTCCAAACCCTTGGACATACATTGACGAGACTCTGACATGAAGTTGATATATGCGTTCCCTCAAAGTGATATAAGGTTTGTCTCTCAGATGCCCACAGATCGGGAGATATTTGCCCTTTAAAAATTGACTTTCGAATCATCTCGAAGAATTCAAATGTCTCTATCCTCCAAACCCTTGGACATACATTGACGAGACTCTGACATGAAGTTGACATATACGTTCCCTCAAAGTGGCATAAGTTTTATCTCTCAGATTCCTACAGATCGGGAGATATTTGCCTTTTAATAATTGACTCTTGAATAATCTCGAAAAATTAAAATGTCTCTATCCTCCAAACTCTTGGACATACATTGACATGACTCTGACATGAAGTTGACATATACGTTCCCTCAAAGTGGCATACGTTTTGTCTCTCAGATTCCTACAGATCGGGCGATATTTGCCTTTTAATAATTGACTTTCGAATAATCTCGAAAAATTAAAATGTCTCTATCCTCCAAACCCTTGGACATACATTGACATGACTCTGACATGAAGTTGACATATACGTTCCCTCAAAGTGGCAAACGTTTTGTCTCTCAGATTCCTACAGATCGGGCGATATTTGCCTTTTAATAATTGACTTTCGAATAATCTCGAAAAATTAAAATGTCTCTATCCTCCAAACCCTTGGACATACATTGACGAGACTCTGACATGAAGTTGATATACACGTTCCCTCAAAGTGGCATACGTTTTGTCTCTCACATTCCTACAGATCGGGAGATATTTGCCTTTTAAAAATTGACTTTCGAATAATCTCGAAAAATTAAAATGACTCTATCCTCCAAACCCTTGGACATACATTGACGAGACTCTGAAATGAAGTTGATATATGCGTTCCCTCAAAGTGATATAAGGTTTGTCTCTCAGATGCCCACAGATCGGGAGATATTTGCCCTTTAAAAATTGACTTTCGAATAATCTCGAAAAATTCAAATGTCTCTATAGTCCAAACCCTTGGACATACATTGACGAGACTCTGACATGAAGTTGACATATACGTTCCCTCAAAGTGGCATAAGTTTTGTCTCTCAGATTCCTACAGATCGGGAGATATATGCCTTTTAAAAATTGACTTTCGAATAATCTCGAAAAATTAAAATGTCTCTATCCTACAAAACCTTGGACATACATTGACGTGACACTGACAGGAAGTTGACACATACGGTCCCTCAAATTGACATAAGTTTTGTCTCTCAGTTTCCTACAGATCGGGAGATATTTGCTTATTAATAATTGCCTTTCGAATAATCTCTAAAAATTTAAATGTCTCTATCCATCAAACCCTTCGACATACATTGACCTGACTATGACATGAAGTTGACATATACGTTCCCTCAAAGTGACATAAGTGTTGTCTCTCAGATTCCTACAGATCGGGAGATATTTGCCTTTTAATTATTGACTTTCGAATAATTTCGAAAAATTAAAATGTCTCTATCCTCCAAACCTTTGGACATACATTGACGTGACTATGACATGAAGTTGACATATACGTTACCTCAATGTGATATAAGTTTTGTCTCTCAGATTCCTACAGATCGGGAGATATTTGCCTTTTAATAATTGACTTTCGAATAATCTCGAAAAATTAAAATGTCTCTATCCTCCAAACCCTTGGACATACATTGACGAGACTCTAACATGAAGTTGACATATACGTTCCCTCAAAGTGGCATACGTTTTGTCTCTCAGATTCCTACAGATCGGGAGATATTTGCCTTTTAAAAATTGACTTTCGAAT
Source organism: Zootermopsis nevadensis (assembly GCF_977971745.1). Lineage (NCBI taxonomy): Eukaryota > Metazoa > Arthropoda > Insecta > Blattodea > Termopsidae > Zootermopsis > Zootermopsis nevadensis. The sequence continues at coordinate 1,895,370 of NW_028259153.1, read as the reverse complement.
AATCTCGAGAAATTTAAATGTCTCTATCCTCCAAACCCTTGGACATACATTGACGAGACTCTGACATGAAGTTGATATATGCGTTCCCTCAAAGTGACAAGGTTTGTCTCTCAGATGCCTACAGATCGGGAGATATTTGCCCTTTAAGAATTGGCTTTCGAATAATCTCGAAAAATTCAATTGTCCCTATCCTCCAAACCCTTGGACATACATAGACGAGACTCTGACATGAAGTTGACATATACGTTCCCTCAAAGTGGCTTAAGTTTTGTCTCTCAGATTCCTACAGATCGGGAGATATTTGCCTTTTAATAATTGACTTTCGAATAATCTCGAAAAATTAAAATGTCTCTATCCTCCAAACTCTTGGACATACATTGACGTGACACTGACAGGAAGTTGACATATACGTTCCCTCAAAGTGACATAAGTTTTGTCTCTCAGATTCTTACAGATCGGGAGATATTTGCCTTTTAAAAATTGACTTTCGAATAATCTCGAAAAAATTAAAATGTCTCTATCCTCCAAACCCTAGGACATACATTGACGTGACTCTGCCAGGAAGTTGACATGTATGTTCCCTCAAAGTGACATAAGTTTTGTCTCTCAGATTCCTACAGATCGGGAGATATTTGCCTTTTAAAAATTGACTTTCGAATAATCTCGAAAAATTAAAATGTCTCTATCCTCCAAACCCTTGGACATACATTGACAAGACTCTGACAGAAAGTTGATATATGCGTTCCCTCAAAGTGACATAAGGTTTGTCTCTCAGATGCATACAGATCGAAAGATATTTGCCCTTTAAAAATTGACTTTCGAATAATCTCGAAAAATTAAAATGTCTCTATCCTCCAAATCCTTGGACATACATTGACGTGACTCAGACAGGAAGTTGACATATACGTTCCCTCAAAGTGACATAAGTTTTGTCTCTCAGATTCCTACAGATCGGGAGATATTTGCCTTTTAAAAATTGACTTTCGAATAATCTCGAAAAATTAAAATGTCTCTATCCTACAAACCCTTGGACATACATTGACGAGACTCTGACATGAAGTTGACATATCGGTTCCCTCAAAGTGACATAAGTTTTGTCTCTCAGATTCCTACAGATCGAGAGATATTTGCCTTTTAAAAATTGACTTTCGAATAATCTCTATAAAATTAAATGTCTCTATCCTCCTAACCCATGGACATACATTGACAAGACTCTGACAGAAAGTTGATATATGCGTTCCCTCAAAGTGACATAAGGTTTGTCTCTCAGATGCATACAGATCGAAAGATATTTGCCCTTTGAAAATTGACTTTCGAATAATCTCGAAAAATTCAAATGTCTCTATCCTCCAAACCCTTGGACATACATTGACGAGACTCTGACATGAAGTTGACATATCCGTTCCCTCAAAGTGGCATAAGTTTTGTCTCTCAGATTCCTACAGATCGAGAGATATTTGCCTTTTAAAAATTGACTTTCGAATAATCTCGAAAAATTTAAATATCTCTATCCTCCAAACCCTTGGACATACATTGACGTGACACTGACAGGAAGTTGACATATACGTTCCCTCAAAGTGACATAAGTTTTGTCTCTCAGATTCCTACAGATCGGGAGATATTTGCCCATTAATAATTGCCTTTCGAATAATCTCTAAAAATTTAAATGTCTCTATCCTCCTAACCCTTGGACATACATTGATGTGACTCTGACAGGAAGTTGACACATACGTTCCCTCAAAGTGACATAAGGTTTGTCTCTCAGATGCCTACAGATCGGGAGATATTTGCCCTTTAAGAATTGACTTTCGAATAATCTCGAAAAATTCAAATGTCTCTCTCCTCCAAACGCTTGGACATACATTGACGAGACTCTGACATGAAGTTGACAAATACGTTCCCTCAAAGTGGCGTAAGTTTTGTGTCTCAGATTCCTACAGATCGGGAGATATTTGCCTTTTAATAATTGACTTTCGAATAATCTCGAAAAATTAAAATGTCTCTATCCTCCAAACTCTTGGACATACATTGACATGACTCTGACATGAAGTTGACATATACGTTCCCTCAAAGTGGCATACGTTTTGTCTCTCAGATTCCTACAGATCGGGAGATATTTGCCTTTTAATAATTGACTTTCGAATAATCTCGAAAAATTAAAATGTCTCTCTCCTCCAAACCCTTGGACATACATTGACGAGACTCTGACATGAAGTTGACATATACGTTCCCTCAAAGTGGCATAAGTTTTGTCTCTCAGATTCCTACAGATCGGGAGATATTTGCCTTTTAAAAATTGACTTTCGAATAATCTCGAAAAATTAAAATGTCTCTATCCTCCAAACCCTTGGACATACATTGACGTGACTCTTACAGGACGTTGACATATACGTTCCCTCAAAGTGACATAAGTTTTGTCTCTCAGATTAATACAGATCGGGAGATATTTGCCTATTAATAATTGACTTTCGAATAATCTCTAAAAATTTAAATGTCTCTATCCTCCAAACCCTTCGACATACATTGACCTGACTATGACATCAAGTTGACATATACGTTCGCTCAAAGTGACATAAGTTTTGTCTCTCAGATTCCTACAGATCGGGAAATATTTGCCTTTGAAAAATTGACTTTCGAATAATCAAGAAAAATTAAAATGTCTCTATCCTACAAACCCTTGGACATAGATTGACGTGACTCTGACATGAAGTTGACATATGCGTTCCCTCAAAGTGACATACGTTTTGTCTCTCAGATTCCTACAGATCGGGAGATATTTGCCTTTTAATAATTGACTTTCGAATAATCTCGAAAAATTAAAATGTCTCTATCCTCCAAACCCTAGTACATACATTGACGTGACTGTGACAGCAAGTTGACATATACGTTCCCTCAAAGTGGCATAAGTTTTGTCTCTTAGATTCCTACAGATCGGGAGATATTTGCCTTTTATTAATTGACTTTCGAATAATCTCGAAAAATTAAAATGTCTCTATCCTCCAAACCCTTGGACATACATTGACGAGACTCTGACATGAAGTTGATATACACGTTCCCTCAAAGTGGCATACGTTTTGTCTCTCACATTCCTACAGATCGGGAGATATTTGCCTTTTAAAAATTGACTTTCGAATAATCTCGAAAAATTAAAATGTCTCTATCCTCCAAACCCTTGAACATACATTGACGAGACTCTGAAATGAAGTTGATATATGCGTTCCCTCAAAGTGATATAAGGTTTGTCTCTCAGATGCCCACAGATCGGGAGATATTTGCCCTTTAAAAATTGACTTTCGAATAATCTCGAAAAATTCAAATGTCTCTATAGTCCAAACCCTTGGACATACATTGACGAGACTCTGATATGAAGTTGACATATACGTTCCCTCAAAGTGGCATAAGTTTTGTCTCTCAGATTCCTACAGATCGGGAGATATATGCCTTTTAAAAATTGACTTTCGAATAATCTCGAAAAATTAAAATGTCTCTATCCTACAAAACCTTGGACATACATTGACGTGACACTGACAGGAAGTTGACACATACGTTCCCTCAAATTGACATAAGTTTTGTCTCTCAGTTTCCTACAGATCGGGAGATATTTGCTTATTAATAATTGCCTTTCGAATAATCTCTAAAAATTTAAATGTCTCTATCCATCAAACCCTTCGACATACATTGACCTGACTATGACATGAAGTTGACATATACGTTCCCTCAAAGTGACATAAGTGTTGTCTCTCAGATACCTACAGATCGGGAGATATTTGCCTTTTAATTATTGACTTTCGAATAATTTCGAAAAATTAAAATGTCTCTATCCTCCAAACCTTTGGACATACATTATCGTGACTATGACATGAAGTTGACATATACGTTACCTCAATGTGTTATAAGTTTTGTCTCTCAGATTCCTACAGATCGGGAGATATTTGCCTTTTAATAATTGACTTTCGAATAATCTCGAAAAATTAAAATGTCTCTATCCTCCAAACCCTTGGACATACATTGACGAGACTCTGACATGAAGTTGATATATGCGTTCCCTCAAAGTGACATAAGGTTTGTCTCTCAGATGCCTACAGATCGGGAGATATTTGCCCTTTAATAATTGACTTTCGAATAATCTCGAAGAATTCAAATGTCTCTATCCTCCAAACCCTTGGACATACATTGACGAGACTCTGACATGAAGTTGACATATGCGTTCCCTCAAAGTGACATAAGGTTTGTATCTCAGATTCCTACAGATCGGGAGATATTTGCCTTTTAAAAATTGACTTTCGAATAATCTCGAAAAATTAAAATGTCTCTATCCTCCAAACCCTTGGACATACATTGACGTGACTCTGACAGGAAGTTGACATTTACGTTCCCTCAAAGTGACATAAGTTTTGTCTCTCAGATTCCTACAGATCGGGAGATATTTGCCTTTTATTAATTGACTTTCGAATAATCTCGAAAAATTAAAATGTCTCTATCCTCCAAACCCTTGGACATACATTGACGAGACTCTAACATGAAGTTGACATATACGTTCCCTCAAAGTGGCATACGTTTTGTCTCTCAGATTCCTACAGATCGGGAGATATTTGCCTTTTAAAAATTGACTTTCGAATAATCTCGAAAAATTTAAATGTCTCTATCCTCCAAACCCTTGGACATACATTGACGAGACTCTGTCATGAAGTTGATATATGCGTTCCCTCAAAGTGACAAGGTTTGTCTCTCAGATGCCTACAGATCGGGAGATATTTGCCCTTTAAGAATTGGCTTTCGAATAATCTCGAAAAATTCAAATGTCTCTATCCTCCAAACCCTTGGACATACATAGACGAGACTCTGACATGAAGTTGACATATACGTTCCCTCAAAGTGGCTTAAGTTTTGTCTCTCAGATTCCTACAGATCGGGAGATATTTGCCTTTTAATAATTGACTTTCGAATAATCTCGAAAAATTAAAATGTCTCTATCCTCCAAACTCTTAGACATACATTGACGTGACACTGACAGGAAGTTGGCATATACGTTCCCTCAAAGTGACATAAGTTTTGTCTCTCAGATTCCTACAGATCGGGAGATATTTGCCTTTTAACTATTGACTTTCGAATAATCTCGAAAAATTCAAATGTCTCTATCCTCCAAACCCTTGGACATACATTGACGTGACTCTGACATGACGTTTACATATGCGTTCCATCAAAGTGACATAAGTTTTGTCTCTCAGATTCCTACAGATCGGGAGATATTTGCCTTTAAAAAATTGACTTTCGAATAATCTCGAAAAATTAAAATGTCTCTATCGTCCAAACCCTAGGACATACATTGACGTGACTCTGCCAGGAAGTTGACATGTATGTTCCCTCAAAGTGACATAAGTTTTGTCTCTCAGAATCCTACAGATCGGGAGATATTTGCCTTTTAAAAATTGACTTTCGAATAATCTCGAAAAATTCAAATGTCTCTATCCTCCAAACCCTTGGACATACATTGACGTGACTGTGACATGAAGTTCACATATGCGTTCCCTCAAAGTGACATAAGTTTTGTCTATCAGATTCCTACAGTTCGGGACATATTTGCCTTTCACCAATTGACTTTCGAATAATCTCGAAAAATTAAAATGTCTCTATCCTCCAAATCCTTGGACATACATTGACGTGACTCAGACAGGAAGTTGACATATACGTTCCCTCAAAGTGACATAAGTTTTGTCTCTCAGATGCCTACGGATCGGGAGATATTTGCCCTTTAAAAATTGACTTTCGAATAATCTCTAAAAATTTAAATGTCTCTATCCTCCAAACCCTAGGACATACATTGACGTGACTCTGACAGGAAGTTTACGTACACGTTCCCTCAAGTGACATAAGTTTTGTCTCTCAGATTCCTACAGATCGGGAGATATTTGCTTTTAAAAATTGACTTTCGAATAATCTCGAAAAATTAAAATGTCTCTATCCTCCAAACCCTTGGACATACATTGACGTGACTATGACATGAAGTTGACATATACGTTCCCTCAAAGTGACATAAGTTTTGTCTCTCAGATTCCTACAGATCGGGAGATATTTGCCTTTTAAAAATTGACTTTGGAATAATCTCGAAAAATTAAAATGTCTCTATCCTACAAACCCTTGGACATACATTGACGAGACTCTGACATGAAGTTGACATATACGTTCCCTCAAAGTGGCATAAGTTTTGTCTCTCAGATTCCTACAGATTGGGAGATATTTGCCTTTTAAAAATTGACTTTCGAATAATCTCTATAAAATTAAATGTCTCTATCCTCCTAACCCTTGGACATACATTGACAAGACTCTGACAGAAAGTTGATATATGCGTTCCCTCAAAGTGACATAAGGTTTGTCTCTCAGATGCATACAGATCGAAAGATATTTGCCCTTTAAAAATTGACTTTCGAATAATCTCGAAAAATTCAAATGTCTCTATCCTCCAAACCCTTGGACATACATTGACGAGACTCTGACATGAAGTTGACATATCCGTTCCCTCAAAGTGGCATAAGCTTTGTCTCTCAGATTCCTACAGATCGAGAGATATTTGCCTTTTAAAAATTGACTTTCGAATAATCTCGAAAAATTTAAATATCTCTATCCTCCAAACCCTTGGACATACATTGACGTGACACTGACAGGAAGTTGACATATACGTTCCCTCAAAGTGACATAAGTTTTGTCTCTCAGATTCCTACAGATCGGGTGATATTTGCCCATTAATAATTGCCTTTCGAATAATCTCTAAAAATTTAAATGTCTCTATCCTCCTAACCCTTAGACATACATTGATGTGACTCTGACAGGAAGTTGACACATACGTTCCCTCAGAGTGACATAAGGTTTGTCTCTCAGATGCCTACAGATCGGGAGATATTTGCCCTTTAAGAATTGACTTTCGAATAATCTCGAAAAATTCAAATGTCTCTATCCTCCAAACTCTTGGACATACATTGACATGACTCTGACATGAAGTTGACATATACGTTCCCTCAAAGTGGCATACGTTTTGTCTCTCAGATTCCTACAGATCGGGAGATATTTGCCTTTTAATAATTGACTTTCGAATAATCTCGAAAAATTAAAATGTCTCTATCCTCCAAACTCTTGGACATACATTGACATGACTCTGACATGAAGTTGACATATACGTTCCCTCAAAGTGGCATACGTTTTGTCTCTCAGATTCCTACAGATCGGGAGATATTTGCCTTTTAATAATTGACTTTCGAATAATCTCGAAAAATTAAAATGTCTCTATCCTCCAAACCCTTGGACATACATTGACGTGACTCTGACAGGACGTTGACATATACGTTCGCTCAAAGTGACATAAGTTTTGTCTCTCAGATTCCTACAGATCGGGAAATATTTGCCTTTAAAAAATTGACTTTCGAATAATCTCGAAAAATTAAAATGTCTCTATCCTCCAAACCCTTGGACATACATTGACGTGACTCAGACATGAAGTTGACATATGCGTTCCCTCAAAGTGACATACGTTTTGTCTCTCAGATTCCTACAGATCGGGAGATATTTGCCTTTCACTAATTGACTTTCGAATAATCTCGAAAAATTTAAATGTCTCTATCCTCCAAACCCTTGGACATACATTGACGAGACTCTGACATGAAGTTGATATATGCGTTCCCTCAAAATGACAAGGTTTGTCTCTCAGATGCCTAACAGATCGGGAGATATTTGCCCTTTAAGAATTGGCTTTCGAATAATCTCGAAAAATTCAAATGTCTCTATCCTCCAAACCCTTGGACATACCTAGACGAGACTCTGACATGAAGTTGACATATACGTTCCCTCAAAGTGGCTTAAGTTTTGTCTCTCAGATTCCTACAGATCGGGAGATATTTGCCTTTTAACTATTGACTTTCGAATAATCTCGAAAAATTCAAATGTCTCTATCCTCCAAACCCTTGGACATACATTGACGTGACTCTGACATGACGTTTACATATGCGTTCCATCAAAGTGACATAAGTTTTGTCTCTCAGATTCCTACAGATCGGGAGATATTTGCCTTTAAAAAATTGACTTTCGAATAATCTCGAAAAATTAAAATGTCTCTATCGTCCAAACCCTAGGACATACATTGACGTGACTCTGCCAGGAAGTTGACATGTATGTTCCCTCAAAGTGACATAAGTTTTGTCTCTCAGATTCCTACAGATCGGGAGATATTTGCCTTTTAAAAATTGACTTTCGAATAATCTCGAAAAATTCAAATGTCTCTATCCTCCAAACCCTTGGACATACATTGACGTGACTGTGACATGAAGTTCACATATGCGTTCCCTCAAAGTGACATAAGTTTTGTTTTTCAGATTCCTACAGTTCGGGACATATTTGCCTTTCACCAATTGACTTTCGAATAATCTCGAAAAATTAAAATGTCTCTATCCTCCAAATCCTTGGACATACATTGACGTGACTCAGACAGGAAGTTGACATATACGTTCCCTCAAAGTGACATAAGTTTTGTCTCTCAGATGCCTACAGATCGGGAGATATTTGCCCTTTAAAAATTGACTTTCGAATAATCTCTAAAAATTTAAATTTCTCTATCCTCCAAACCCTAGGACATACATTGACGTGACTCTGACAGGAAGTTTACGTACACGTTCCCTCAAGGGACATAAGTTTTGTCTCTCAGATTCCTACAGATCGGGAGATATTTGCTTTTAAAAATTGACTTTCGAATAATCTCGAAAAATTTAAATGTCTCTATCCTCCAAACCCTTGGACATACATTGACGTAACTATGACATGAAGTTGACATATACGTTCCCTCAAAGTGACATAAGTTTTGTCTCTCAGATTCCTACAGATCGGGAGATATTTGCCTTTTAAAAATTGACTTTCGAATAATCTCGAAAAATTAAAATGTCTCTATCCTACAAACCCTTGGACATACATTGACGAGACTCTGACATGAAGTTGACATATACGTTCCCTCAAAGTGGCATAAGTTTTGTCTCTCAGATTCCTACAGATTGGGAGATATTTGCCTTTTAAAAATTGACTTACGAATAATCTCTATAAAATTAAATGTCTCTATCCTCCTAACCCTTGGACATACATTGACAAGACTCTGACAGAAAGTTGATATATGAGTTCCCTCAAAGTGACATAAGGTTTGTCTCTCAGATGCATACAGATCGAAAGATATTTGCCCTTTAAAAATTGACTTTCGAATAATCTCGAAAAATTCAAATGTCTCTATCCTCCAAACCCTTGGACATACATTGACGAGACTCTGACATAAAGTTGACATATCCGTTCCCTCAAAGTGGCATAAGCTTTGTCTCTCAGATTCCTACAGATCGAGAGATATTTGCCTTTTAAAAATTGACTTTCGAATAATCTCGAAAAATTTAAATATCTCTATCCTCCAAACCTTTGGACATACATTGACGTGACACTGACAGGAAGTTGACATATACGTTCCCTCAAAGTGACATAAGTTTTGTCTCTCAGATTCCTACAGATCGGGTGATATTTGCCCATTAATAATTGCCTTTCGAATAATCTCTAAAAATTTAAATATCTCTATCCTCCTAACCCTTGGACATACATTGATGTGACTCTGACAGGAAGTTGACACATACGTTCCCTCAGAGTGACATAAGGTTTGTCTCTCAGATGCCTACAGATCGGGAGATATTTGCCCTTTAAGAATTGACTTTCGAATAATCTCGAAAAATTCAAATGTCTCTATCCTCCAAACGCTTGGACATACATTGACGAGACTCTGACATGAAGTTGACATATACGTTCCCTCAAATTGGCATAAGTTTTGTCTCTCAGATTCCTACAGATCGGGAGATATTTGCCTTTAAATAATTGACTTTCGAATAATCTCGAAAAATTAAAATGTCTCTATCCTCCAAACTCTTGGACATACATTGACATGACTCTGACATGAAGTTGACATATACGTTCCCTCAAAGTGGCATACGTTTTGTCTCTCAGATTCCTACAGATCGGGAGATATTTGCCTTTAAATAATTGACTTTCGAATAATCTCGAAAAATTAAAATGTCTCTATCCTCCAAACTCTTGGACATACATTGACATGACTCTGACATGAAGTTGACATATACGTTCCCTCAAAGTGGCATACGTTTTGTCTCTCAGATTCCTACAGATCGGGAGATATTTGCCTTTCACCAATTGACTTTCGAATAATCTCGAAAAATTAAAATGTCTCTATCCTCCAAACCCTTGGACATACATTGACGTGACTCTGACAGGACGTTGACATATACGTTCCCTCAAAGTGACATAAGTTTTGTCTCTCAGATTAATACAGATCGGAAGATATTTGCCTATTAATAATTGACTTTCGAATAATCTCTAAAAATTTAAATGTCTCTATCCTCCAAACCCTTCGACATACATTGACCTGACTATGACATGAAGTTGACATATACGTTCGCTCAAATTGACATAAGTTTTGTCTCTCAGATTCCTACAGATCGGGAAATATTTGCCTTTAAAGAATTGACTTTCGAATAATCTCGAAAAATTAAAATGTCTCTATCCTCCAAACCCTTGGACATACATTGACGTGACTCAGACATGAAGTTGACATATGCGTTCCCTCAAAGTGACATACGTTTTGTCTCTCAGATTCCTACAGATCGGTAGATATTTGCCTTTCACTAATTGAATTTCGAATAATCTCGAAAAATTTAAATGTCTCTATCCTCCAAACCCTTGGACATACATTGACGAGACTCTGACATGAAGTTGATATATGCGTTCCCTCAAAGTGACAAGGTTTGTCTCTCAGATGCCTACAGATCGGGAGATATTTGCCCTTTAAGAATTGGCTTTCGAATAATCTCGAAAAATTCAAATGTCTCTATCCTCCAAACCCTTGGACATACATAGACGAGACTCTGACATGAAGTTGACATATACGTTCCCTCAAAGTGGCTTAAGTTTTGTCTCTCAGATTTCTACAGATCGGGAGATATTTGCCTTTTAACTATTGACTTTCGAATAATCTCGAAAAATTCAAATGTCTCTATCCTCCAAACCCTTGGACATACATTGACGTGACTCTGACATGACGTTTACATATGCGTTCCATCAAAGTGACATAAGTTTTGTCTCTCAGATTCCTACAGATCGGGAGATATTTGTCCTTAAAAAATTGACTTTCGAAAAATCTCGAAAAATTAAAATGTCTCTATCGTCCAAACCCTACGACATACATTGACGTGACTCTGCCAGGAAGTTGACATGTATGTTCCCTCAAAGTGACATAAGTTTTGTCTCTCACATTCCTACAGATCGGGAGATATTTGCCTTTTAAAAATTGACTTTCGAATAATCTCGAAAAATTCAAATGTCTCTATCCTCCAAACCCTTGGACATACATTGACGTGACTGTGACATGAAGTTCACATATGCGTTCCCTCAAAGTGACATAAGTTTTGTCTTTCAGATTCCTACAGTTCGGGACATATTTGCCTTTCACCAATTGACTTTCGAATAATCTCGAAAAATTAAAATGACTCTATCCTCCAAATCCTTGGACATACATTGACGTGACTCAGACAGGAAGTTGACATATACGTTCCCTCAAAGTGACATAAGTTTTGTCTCTCAGATGCCTACAGATCGGGAGATATTTGCCCTTTAAAAATTGATTTTCGAATAATCTCTAAAAATTTAAATGTCTCTATCCTCCAAACCCTAGGACATACATTGACGTGACTCTGACAGGAAGTTTACGTACACGTTCCCTCAAGTGACATAAGTTTTGTCTCTCAGATTCCTACAGATCGGGAGATATTTGCTTTTAAAAATTGACTTTCGAATAATCTCGAAAAATTTAAATGTCTCTATCCTCCAAACCCTTGGACATACATTGACGTGACTATGACATGAAGTTGACATATACGTTCCCTCAAAGTGACATAAGTTTTGTCTCTCAGATTCCTACAGATCGGGAGATATTTGCCTTTTAAAAATTGACTTAAAATAATCTCGAAAAATTAAAATGTCTCTATCCTACAAACCCTTGGACATACATTGACGAGACTCTGACATGAAGTTGACATGTCCGTTCCCTCAAAGTGGCATAAGCTTTGTCTCTCAGATTCCTACAGATCGAGAGATATTTGCCTTTTAAAAATTGACTTTCGAATAATCTCGAAAAATTTAAATATCTCTATCCTCCAAACCCTTGGACATACATTGACGTGACACTGACAGGAAGTTGACATATACGTTCCCTCAAAGTGACATAAGTTTTGTCTCTCAGATTCCTACAGATCGGGTGATATTTGCCCATTAATAATTGCCTTTCGAATAATCTCTAAAAATTTAAATGTCTCTATCCTCCTAACCCTTGGACATACATTGATGTGACTCTGACAGGAAGTTGACACATACGTTCCCTCAGAGTGACATAAGGTTTGTCTCTCAGATGCCTACAGATCGGGAGATATTTGCCCTTTAAGAATTGACTTTCGAATAATCTCGAAAAATTCAAATGTCTCTATCCTCCAAACGCTTGGACATACATTGACGAGACTCTGACATGAAGTTGACATATACGTTCCCTCAAATTGGCATAAGTTTTGTCTCTCAGATTCCTACAGATCGGGAGATATTTGCCTTTAAATAATTGACTTTCGAATAATCTCGAAAAATTAAAATGTCTCTATCCTCCAAACTCTTGGACATACATTGACATGACTCTGACATGAAGTTGACATATACGTTCCCTCAAAGTGGCATACGTTTTGTCTCTCAGATTCCTACAGATCGGGAGATATTTGCCTTTTAATAATTGACTTTCGAATAATCTCGAAAAATTAAAATGTCTCTATCCTCCAAACTCTTGGACATACATTGACATGACTCTGACATGAAGTTGACATATACGTTCCCTCAAAGTGGCATACGTTTTGTCTCTCAGATTCCTACAGATCGGGAGATATTTGCCTTTTAATAATTGACTTTCGAATAATCTCGAAAAATTAAAATGTCTCTATCCTCCAAACCCTTGGACATACATTGACGTGACTCTGACAGGACGTTGACATATACGTTCCCTCAAAGTGACATAAGTTTTGTCTCTCAGATTAATACAGATCGGAAGATATTTGCCTATTAATAATTGACTTTCGAATAATCTCTAAAAATTTAAATGTCTCTATCCTCCAAACCCTTCGACATACATTGACCTGACTATGACATGAAGTTGACATATACGTTCGCTCAAAGTGACATAAGTTTTGTCTCTCAGATTCATACAGATCGGGAAATACTTGCCTTTAAAAAATTGACTTTCGAATAATCTCGAAAAATTAAAGTGTCTCTATCCTCCAAACCCTTGGACATACATTGACGTGACTCAGACATGAAGTTGACATATGCGTTCCCTCAAAGTGACATACGTTTTGTCTCTCAGATTCCTACAGATCGGGAGATATTTGCCTTTCACTAATTGACTTTTGAATAATCTCAAAAAATTTAAATGTCTCTATCCTCCAAACCCTTGTACATACATTGACGTGACTGTGACAGCAAGTTAACATATACGTTCCCTCAAAGTGACATAAGTTTTGTCTCTCAGATTAATACAGATCGGGAGATATTTGCCTTCTAAAAATTGACTTTCGAATAATCTCTACAAATTTAAATGTCTCTATCCTCCAAACCCTTTTACATACATTGACGTGACTATGACATGAAGTTGACATATACGTTCCCTCAAAGTGACATAAGTTTTGTCTCTCAGATTCCTACAGATCGGGAGATATTTGCCTTTCACAAATTGACTTTCGAATAATCTCGAAAAATTTAACTGTCTCTATCCTCCAAACCCTTGGACATACATTGACGTGACTATGACATGAAGTTGACATATGCGTTCCCTCAAAGTGACATACGTTTTGTCTCTCAGATTCCTACAGATCGGGAGATATTTGCCTTTTGATAATTGACTTTCGAATTATCTCGAAAAATTCAAATATCTCTATCGTCCAAACCCTTGGACATACATTGACGTGACTCTGACAGGACGTTGATATATACGTTCCCTCAAAGTGACATAAGCTTTGTCTTTCAGATTCCTACAGATCGGGAGATATTTGCCTTTTAATAATTGACTTTCGAATAATCTCGAAAAATTTAAATATCTCTATCCGCCAAACCCTTGGACATACAGTGACGAGACTCTGACATGAAGTTAACATATACGTTCCCTCAAAGTGGCATAAGTTTTGTCTCTCAGATTCCTACAGATCGGGAGATATTTGCCATTAAAAAATTGACTTTCGAATAACCTCGAAAAATTAAAATGTCTCTATCCTCCAAACCCTTGGACATACATTGACGAGACTCTGACATGAAGTTGACATACACGTTCCCTCAAAGTGGCATACGTTTTGTCTCTCAGATTCCTACAGATCGGGAGATATTTGCCTTTTAAAAATTGACTTTCGAATAATCTCGAAAAATTAAAATGTCTCTATCCTCCAAACCCTTGGACATACATTGACGAGACTCTGACATGAAGTTGACATACACGTTCCCTCAAAGTGGCATACGTTTTGTCTCTCAGATTCCTACAGATCGGGAGATATTTGCCTTTTAAAAATTGACTTTCGAATAATCTCGAAAAATTAATATGTCTCTATCCTCCAAACCCTTGGACATACATTGACGAGACTCTGACATGAAGTTGATATATGCGTTCCCTCAAAGTGATATAAGGTTTGTCTCTCAGATGCCCACAGATCGGGAGATATTTGCCCTTTAAAAATTGACTTTCGAATAATCTCGAAAAATTCAAATGTCCCTATAGTCCAAACCCTTGGACATACATTGACGAGACTCTGACATGAAGTTGACATATATGTTCCCTCAAAGTGGCATAAGTTTTGTCTCTCAGATTCCTACAGATCGGGAGATATTTGCCTTTTAAATATTGACTTTCGAATAATTTCGAAAAATTAAAATGTCTCTATCCTCCAAACCTTTGGACATACATTGACGTAACTATGACATGAAGTTGACATATACGTTCCCTCAATGTGACATAAGTTTTGTCTCTCAGATTCCTACAGATCGGGAGATATTTGCCTTTTAAAAATTGACTTTCGAATAATCTCTAAAAATTTAAATGTCTCTATCCTCCAAACTCTTGGACATACATTGACGAGACTCTGACATGAAGTTGATATATGCGTTCCCTCAAAGTGACATAAGGTTTGTCTCTCAGATGCCTACAGATCGGGGGATATTTGCCCTTTAATAATTGACTTTCGAATAATCTCGAAAAATTCAAATGTCTCTATCCTCCAAACCCTTCGACATACATAGACGAGACTCTGACATGAAGTTGACATATGCGTTCCCTCAAAGTGACATAAGGTTTGTATCTCAGATTCCTACAGATCGGGAGATATTTGCCTTTTAAAAATTGACTTTCGAATAATCTCGAAAAATTTAAATGTCTCTATCCTCCAAACCCTTGGACATACATTGACGTGACTCTGACAGGAAGTTGACATTTACGTTCCCTCAAAGTGACATAAGTTTTGTCTCTCAGATTCCTACAGATCGGGAGATATTTGCCTTTTATTAATTGACTTTCGAATAATCCTGAAAAATTCAAATGTCTCTATCCTCCAAACCCTTGGACATACATTGACGAGACTCTGACATGAAGTTGACATATACGTTCCCTCAAAGTGGCATACGTTTTGTCTCTCAGATTCCTACAGATCGGGAGATATTTGCCTTTTAAAAATTGACTTTCGAATAATCTCGAAAAATTTAAATGTCTCTATCCTCCAAACCCTTGGACATACATTGACGAGACTCTGACATGAAGTTGATATATGCGTTCCCTCAAAGTGACATAAGGTTTGTCTCTCAGATGCCTACAGATCGGGAGATATTTGCCCTTTAAGAATTGGCTTTCGAATAATCTCGAAAAATTCAAATGTCTCTATCCTCCAAACCCTTGGACATACATAGACGAGACTCTGACATGAAGTTGACATATACGTTCCCTCAAAGTGACATAAGTTTTGTCTCTCAGATTTTTACAGATCGGGAGATATTTGCCTTTTAAAAATTGACTTTCGAATAATCTCGAAAAATTAAAATGTCTCTATCCTCCAAACCCTAGGACATACATTGACGTGACTCTGCCAGGAAGGTGACATGTATGTTCCCTCAAAGTGACATAAGTTTTGTCTCTCAGATTCCTACAGATCGGGAGATATTTGCCTTTTAATAATTGACTTTCGAATAATCTCGAAAAATTCAAATGTCTCTATCCTCCAAACCCTTGGACATACATTGACGTGACTGTGACATGAAGTTCACATATGCGTTCCCTCAAAGTGACATAAGTTTTGTCTCTCAGATTCGTACAGTTCGGGACATATTTGCCTTTCACCAATTGACTTTCGAATAATCTCGAAAAATTAAAATGTCTCTATCCTCCAAATCCTTGGACATACATTGACGTGACTCAGACAGGAAGTTGACATATACGTTCCCTCAAAGTGACATAAGTTTTGTCTCTCAGATTCCTACAGATCGGGAGATATTTGCCCTTTAATAATTGACTTTCGAATAATCTCTAAACATTTAAATGTCTCTATCCTCCAAACCCTAGGACATACATTGACGTGACTCTGACAGGAAGTTTACATACACGTTCCCTCAAAGTGACATAAGTTTTGTCTCTCAGATTCCTACAGATCGGGAGATATTTGCTTTTAAAAATTGACTTTCGAATAATCTCGAAAAATTAAAATGTCTCTATCCTCCAAACCCTTGGACATACATTGACGTGACTAGGACATGAAGTTGACATATACGATCCCTCAAAGTGGCATAAGTTTTGTCTCTCAGATTCCTACAGATCGGGAGATATTTGCCTTTTAAAAATTGACTTTCGAATAATCTCGAAAAATTAAAATGTCTCTATCCTACAAACCCTTGGACATACATTGACGAGACTCTGACATGAAGTTGACATATACGTTTCTTCAAAGTGACATAAGTTTTGTCTCTCAGATTCCTACAGATCGGGAGATATTTGCAGTTTAAAAATTGACTTTCGAATAATCTATAAAAAATTAAATGTCTCTATCCTCCTAACCCTTGGACATACATTGACAAGACTCTGAAAGAAAGTTGATATATGCGTTCCCTCAAAGTGACATAAGGTTTGTCTCTCAGATGCATACAGATCGGGAGATATTTGCCTTTTAAAAATTGACTTTCGAATAATCTCTAAACATTTAAATGTCTCTATCCTCCAAACCCTAGGACATACATTGACGTGACTCTGACAGGAAGTTTACATACACGTTCCCTCAAAGTGACATAAGTTTTGTCTCTCAGATTCCTACAGATCGGGAGATATTTGCCATTAAAGAATTGACTTTCGAATAACCTCGAGAAATTAAAATGTCTCTATCCTCCAAACCCTTTTACATACATTGACGAGACTCTGACATGAAGTTGACATACACGTTCCCTCAAAGTGGCATACGTTTTGTCTCTCAGATTCCTACAGATCGGGAGATATTTGCCTTTTAAAAATTGACTTTCGAATAATCTCGAAAAATTAAAATGTCTCTATCCTCCAAACCCTTGGACATACATTGACGAGACTCTGACATGAAGTTGACATACACGTTCCCTCAAAGTGGCATACGATTTGTCTCTCAGATTCCTACAGATCGGGAGATATTTGCCTTTTAAAAATTGACTTTCGAATAATCTCGAAAAATTAATATGTCTCTATCCTCCAAACCCTTGGACATACATTGACGAGACTCTGACATGAAGTTGATATATGCGTTCCCTCAAAGTGATATAAGGTTTGTCTCTCAGATGCCCACAGATCGGGAGATATTTGCCCTTTAAAAATTGACTTTCGAATAATCTCGAAAAATTCAAATGTCTCTATAGTCCAAACCCTTGGACATACATTGACGAGACTCTGACATGAAGTTGACATATATGTTCCCTCAAAGTGGCATACGTTTTGTCTCTCAGATTCCTACAGATCGGGAGATATTTGCCTTTTAAATATTGACTTTCGAATAATTTCGAAAAATTAAAATGTCTCTATCCTCCAAACCTTTGGACATACATTGACGTGACTATGACATGAAGTTGACATATACGTTCCCTCAATGTGACATAAGTTTTGTCTCTCAGATTCCTACAGATCGGGAGATATTTGCCTTTTAAAAATTGACTTTCGAATAATCTCTAAAAATTTAAATGTCTCTATCCTCAAAACTCTTGGACATACATTGACGAGACTCTGACATGAAGTTGATATATGCGTTCCCTCAAAGTGACATAAGGTTTGTCTCTCAGATGCCTACAGATCGGGGGATATTTGCCCTTTAATAATTGACTTTCGAATAATCTCGAAAAATTCAAATGTCTCTATCCTCCAAACCCTTCGACATACATAGACGAGACTCTGACATGAAGTTGACATATGCGTTCCCTCAAAGTGACATAAGGTTTGTATCTCAGATTCCTACAGATCGGGAGATATTTGCCTTTTAAAAATTGACTTTCGAATAATCTCGAAAAATTTAAATGTCTCTATCCTCCAAACCCTTGGACATACATTGACGTGACTCTGACAGGACGTTGACATTTACGTTCCCTCAAAGTGACATAAGTTTTGTCTCTCAGATTCCTACAGATCGGGAGATATTTGCCTTTTATTAATTGACTTTCGAATAATCCTGAAAAATTCAAATGTCTCTATCCTCCAAACCCTTGGACATACATTGACGAGACTCTGACATGAAGTTGACATATACGTTCCCTCAAAGTGGCATACGTTTTGTCTCTCAGATTCCTACAGATCGGGAGATATTTGCCTTTTAAAAATTGACTTTCGAATAATCTCGAAAAATTTAAATGTCTCTATCCTCCAAACCCTTGGACATACATTGACGAGACTCTGACATGAAGTTGATATATGCGTTCCCTCAAAGTGACATAAGGTTTGTCTCTCAGATGCCTACAGATCGGGAGATATTTGCCCTTTAAGAATTGGCTTTCGAATAATCTCGAAAAATTCAAATGTCTCTATCCTCCAAACCCTTGGACATACATAGACGAGACTCTGACATGAAGTTGACATATACGTTCCCTCAAAGTGACATAAGTTTTGTCTCACAGATTTTTACAGATCGGGAGATATTTGCCTTTTAAAAATTGACTTTCGAATAATCTCGAAAAATTAAAATGTCTCTATCCTCCAAACCCTAGGACATACATTGACGTGACTCTGCCAGGAAGGTGACATGTATGTTCCCTCAAAGTGACATAAGTTTTGTCTCTCAGATTCCTACAGATCGGGAGATATTTGCCTTTTAATAATTGACTTTCGAATAATCTCGAAAAATTAAAATGTCTCTATCCTCCAAACCCTTGGACATACATTGACGTGACTGTGACATGAAGTTCACATATGCGTTCCCTCAAAGTGACATAAGTTTTGTCTCTCAGATTCGTACAGTTCGGGACATATTTGCCTTTCACCAATTGACTTTCGAATAATCTCGAAAAATTAAAATGTCTCTATCCTCCAAATCCTTGGACATACATTGACGTGACTCAGACAGGAAGTTGACATATACGTTCCCTCAAAGTGACATAAGTTTTGTCTCTCAGATTCCTACAGATCGGGAGATATTTGCCCTTTAAAAATTGACTTTCGAATAATCTCTAAACATTTAAATGTCTCTATCCTCCAAACCCTAGGACATACATTGACGTGACTCTGACAGGAAGTTTACATACACGTTCCCTCAAAGTGACATAAGTTTTGTCTCTCAGATTCCTACAGATCGGGAGATATTTGCTTTTAAAAATTGACTTTCGAATAATCTCGAAAAATTAAAATGTCTCTATCCTCCAAACCCTTGGACATACATTGACGTGACTAGGACATGAAGTTGACATATACGTTCCCTCAAAGTGGCATAAGTTTTGTCTCTCAGATTCCTACAGATCGGGAGATATTTGCCTTTTAAAAATTGACTTTCGAATAATCTCGAAAAATTAAAATGTCTCTATCCTACAAACCCTTGGACATACATTGACGAGACTCTGACATGAAGTTGACATATACGTTTCTTCAAAGTGACATAAGTTTTGTCTCTCAGATTCCTACAGATCGGGAGATATTTGCAGTTTAAAAATTGACTTTCGAATAATCTATAAAAAATTAAATGTCTCTATCCTCCTAACCCTTGGACATACATTGACAAGACTCTGAAAGAAAGTTGATATATGCGTTCCCTCAAAGTGACATAAGGTTTGTCTCTCAGATGCATACAGATCGGGAGATATTTGCCTTTAAAAATTGACTTTCGAATAATCTCTAAACATTTAAATGTCTCTATCCTCCAAACCCTAGGACATACATTGACGTGACTCTGACAGGAAGTTTACATACACGTTCCCTCAAAGTGACATAAGTTTTGTCTCTCAGATTCCTACAGATCGGGAGATATTTGCCATTAAAGAATTGACTTTCGAATAACCTCGAGAAATTAAAATGTCTCTATCCTCCAAACCCTTGGACATACATTGACGAGACTCTGACATGAAGTTGACATACACGTTCCCTCAAAGTGGCATACGTTTTGTCTCTCAGATTCCTACAGATCGGGAGATATTTGCCTTTTAAAAATTGACTTTCGAATAATCTCGAAAAATTAAAATGTCTCTATCCTCCAAACCCTTGGACATACATTGACGAGACTCTGACATGAAGTTGACATACACGTTCCCTCAAAGTGGCATACGTTTTGTCTCTCAGATTCCTACAGATCGGGAGATATTTGCCTTTTAAAAATTGACTTTCGAATAATCTCGAAAAATTAATATGTCTCTATCCTCCAAACCCTTGGACATACATTGACGAGACTCTGACATGAAGTTGATATATGCGTTCCCTCAAAGTGATATAAGGTTTGTCTCTCAGATGCCCACAGATCGGGAGATATTTGCCCTTTAAAAATTGACTTTCGAATAATCTCGAAAAATTCAAATGTCTCTATAGTCCAAACCCTTGGACATACATTGACGAGACTCTGACATGAAGTTGACATATATGTTCCCTCAAAGTGGCATACGTTTTGTCTCTCAGATTCCTACAGATCGGGAGATATTTGCCTTTTAAATATTGACTTTCGAATAATTTCGAAAAATTAAAATGTCTCTATCCTCCAAACCTTTGGACATACATTGACGTGACTATGACATGAAGTTGACATATACGTTCCCTCAATGTGACATAAGTTTTGTCTCTCAGATTCCTACAGATCGGGAGATATTTGCCTTTTAGAAATTGACTTTCGAATAATCTCTAAAAATTTAAATGTCTCTATCCTCAAAACTCTTGGACATACATTGACGAGACTCTGACATGAAGTTGATATATGCGTTCCCTCAAAGTGACATAAGGTTTGTCTCTCAGATGCCTACAGATCGGGGGATATTTGCCCTTTAATAATTGACTTTCGAATAATCTCGAAAAATTCAAATGTCTCTATCCTCCAAACCCTTCGACATACATAGACGAGACTCTGACATGAAGTTGACATATGCGTTCCCTCAAAGTGACATAAGGTTTGTATCTCAGATTCCTACAGATCGGGAGATATTTGCCTTTTAAAAATTGACTTTCGAATAATCTCGAAAAATTTAAATGTCTCTATCCTCCAAACCCTTGGACATACATTGACGTGACTCTGACAGGACGTTGACATTTACGTTCCCTCAAAGTGACATAAGTTTTGTCTCTCAGATTCCTACAGATCGGGAGATATTTGCCTTTTATTAATTGACTTTCGAATAATCCTGAAAAATTCAAATGTCTCTATCCTCCAAACCCTTGGACATACATTGACGAGACTCTGACATGAAGTTGACATATACGTTCCCTCAAAGTGGCATACGTTTTGTCTCTCAGATTCCTACAGATCGGGAGATATTTGCCTTTTAAAAATTGACTTTCGAATAATCTCGAAAAATTTAAATGTCTCTATCCTCCAAACCCTTGGACATACATTGACGAGACTCTGACATGAAGTTGATATATGCGTTCCCTCAAAGTGACATAAGGTTTGTCTCTCAGATGCCTACAGATCGGGAGATATTTGCCCTTTAAGAATTGGCTTTCGAATAATCTCGAAAAATTCAAATGTCTCTATCCTCCAAACCCTTGGACATACATAGACGAGACTCTGACATGAAGTTGACATATACGTTCCCTCAAAGTGACATAAGTTTTGTCTCACAGATTTTTACAGATCGGGAGATATTTGCCTTTTAAAAATTGACTTTCGAATAATCTCGAAAAATTAAAATGTCTCTATCCTCCAAACCCTAGGACATACATTGACGTGACTCTGCCAGGAAGGTGACATGTATGTTCCCTCAAAGTGACATAAGTTTTGTCTCTCAGATTCCTACAGATCGGGAGATATTTGCCTTTTAATAATTGACTTTCGAATAATCTCGAAAAATTAAAATGTCTCTATCCTCCAAACCCTTGGACATACATTGACGTGACTGTGACATGAAGTTCACATATGCGTTCCCTCAAAGTGACATAAGTTTTGTCTCTCAGATTCGTACAGTTCGGGACATATTTGCCTTTCACCAATTGACTTTCGAATAATCTCGAAAAATTAAAATGTCTCTATCCTCCAAATCCTTGGACATACATTGACGTGACTCAGACAGGAAGTTGACATATACGTTCCCTCAAAGTGACATAAGTTTTGTCTCTCAGATTCCTACAGATCGGGAGATATTTGCCCTTTAAAAATTGACTTTCGAATAATCTCTAAACATTTAAATGTCTCTATCCTCCAAACCCTAGGACATACATTGACGTGACTCTGACAGGAAGTTTACATACACGTTCCCTCAAAGTGACATAAGTTTTGTCTCTCAGATTCCTACAGATCGGGAGATATTTGCTTTTAAAAATTGACTTTCGAATAATCTCGAAAAATTAAAATGTCTCTATCCTCCAAACCCTTGGACATACATTGACGTGACTAGGACATGAAGTTGACATATACGTTCCCTCAAAGTGGCATAAGTTTTGTCTCTCAGATTCCTACAGATCGGGAGATATTTGCCTTTTAAAAATTGACTTTCGAATAATCTCGAAAAATTAAAATGTCTCTATCCTACAAACCCTTGGACATACATTGACGAGACTCTGACATGAAGTTGACATATACGTTTCTTCAAAGTGACATAAGTTTTGTCTCTCAGATTCCTACAGATCGGGAGATATTTGCAGTTTAAAAATTGACTTTCGAATAATCTATAAAAAATTAAATGTCTCTATCCTCCTAACCCTTGGACATACATTGACAAGACTCTGAAAGAAAGTTGATATATGCGTTCCCTCAAAGTGACATAAGGTTTGTCTCTCAGATGCATACAGATCGGGAGATATTTGCCTTTAAAAATTGACTTTCGAATAATCTCTAAACATTTAAATGTCTCTATCCTCCAAACCCTAGGACATACATTGACGTGACTCTGACAGGAAGTTTACATACACGTTCCCTCAAAGTGACATAAGTTTTGTCTCTCAGATTCCTACAGATCGGGAGATATTTGCCATTAAAGAATTGACTTTCGAATAACCTCCAGAAATTAAAATGTCTCTATCCTCCAAACCCTTGGACATACATTGACGAGACTCTGACATGAAGTTGACATACACGTTCCCTCAAAGTGGCATACGTTTTGTCTCTCAGATTCCTACAGATCGGGAGATATTTGCCTTTTAAAAATTGACTTTCGAATAATCTCGAAAAATTAAAATGTCTCTATCCTCCAAACCCTTGGACATACATTGACGAGACTCTGACATGAAGTTGACATACACGTTCCCTCAAAGTGGCATACGTTTTGTCTCTCAGATTCCTACAGATCGGGAGATATTTGCCTTTTAAAAATTGACTTTCGAATAATCTCGAAAAATTAATATGTCTCTATCCTCCAAACCCTTGGACATACATTGACGAGACTCTGACATGAAGTTGATATATGCGTTCCCTCAAAGTGATATAAGGTTTGTCTCTCAGATGCCCACAGATCGGGAGATATTTGCCCTTTAAAAATTGACTTTCGAATAATCTCGAAAAATTCAAATGTCTCTATAGTCCAAACCCTTGGACATACATTGACGAGACTCTGACATGAAGTTGACATATATGTTCCCTCAAAGTGGCATACGTTTTGTCTCTCAGATTCCTACAGATCGGGAGATATTTGCCTTTTAAATATTGACTTTCGAATAATTTCGAAAAATTAAAATGTCTCTATCCTCCAAACCTTTGGACATACATTGACGTGACTATGACATGAAGTTGACATATACGTTCCCTCAATGTGACATAAGTTTTGTCTCTCAGATTCCTACAGATCGGGAGATATTTGCCTTTTAAAAATTGACTTTCGAATAATCTCTAAAAATTTAAATGTCTCTATCCTCAAAACTCTTGGACATACATTGACGAGACTCTGACATGAAGTTGATATATGCGTTCCCTCAAAGTGACATAAGGTTTGTCTCTCAGATGCCTACAGATCGGGGGATATTTGCCCTTTAATAATTGACTTTCGAATAATCTCGAAAAATTCAAATGTCTCTATCCTCCAAACCCTTCGACATACAAAGACGAGACTCTGACATGAAGTTGACATATGCGTTCCCTCAAAGTGACATAAGGTTTGTATCTCAGATTCCTACAGATCGGGAGATATTTGCCTTTTAAAAATTGACTTTCGAATAATCTCGAAAAATTTAAATGTCTCTATCCTCCAAACCCTTGGACATACATTGACGTGACTCTGACAGGACGTTGACAATTACGTTCCCTCAAAGTGACATAAGTTTTGTCTCTCAGATTCCTACAGATCGGGAGATATTTGCCTTTTATTAATTGACTTTCGAATAATCCTGAAAAATTAAAATGTCTCTATCCTCCAAACCCTTGGACATACATTGACGAGACTCTGACATGAAGTTGACATATACGTTCCCTCAAAGTGGCATACGTTTTGTCTCTCAGATTCCTACAGATCGGGAGATATTTGCCTTTTAAAAATTGACTTTCGAATAATCTCGAAAAATTTAAATGTCTCTATCCTCCAAACCCTTGGACATACATTGACGAGACTCTGACATGAAGTTGATATATGCGTTCCCTCAAAGTGACATAAGGTTTGTCTCTCAGATGCCTACAGATCGGGAGATATTTGCCCTTTAAGAATTGGCTTTCGAATAATCTCGAAAAATTCAAATGTCTCTATCCTCCAAACCCTTGGACATACATAGACGAGACTCTGACATGAAGTTGACATATACGTTCCCTCAAAGTGACATAAGTTTTGTCTCTCAGATTTTTACAGATCGGGAGATATTTGCCTTTTAAAAATTGACTTTCGAATAATCTCGAAAAATTAAAATGTCTCTATCCTCCAAACCCTAGGACATACATTGACGTGACTCTGCCAGGAAGGTGACATGTATGTTCCCTCAAAGTGACATAAGTTTTGTCTCTCAGATTCGTACAGTTCGGGACATATTTGCCTTTCACCAATTGACTTTCGAATAATCTCGAAAAATTAAAATGTCTCTATCCTCCAAATCCTTGGACATACATTGACGTGACTCAGACAGGAAGTTGACATATACGTTCCCTCAAAGTGACATAAGTTTTGTCTCTCAGATTCCTACAGATCGGGAGATATTTGCCCTTTAAAAATTGACTTTCGAATAATCTCTAAACATTTAAATGTCTCTATCCTCCAAACCCTAGGACATACATTGACGTGACTCTGACAGGAAGTTTACATACACGTTCCCTCAAAGTGACATAAGTTTTGTCTCTCAGATTCCTACAGATCGGGAGATATTTGCTTTTAAAAATTGACTTTCGAATAATCTCGAAAAATTAAAATGTCTCTATCCTCCAAACCCTTGGACATACATTGACGTGACTAGGACATGAAGTTGACATATACGTTCCCTCAAAGTGGCATAAGTTTTGTCTCTCAGATTCCTACAGATCGGGAGATATTTGCCTTTTAAAAATTGACTTTCGAATAATCTCGAAAAATTCAAATGTCTCTATCCTACAAACCCTTGGACATACATTGACGAGACTCTGACATGAAGTTGACATATACGTTTCTTCAAAGTGACATAAGTTTTGTCTCTCAGATTCCTACAGATCGGGAGATATTTGCAGTTTAAAAATTGACTTTCGAATAATCTATAAAAAATTAAATGTCTCTATCCTCCTAACCCTTGGACATACATTGACAAGACTCTGAAAGAAAGTTGATATATGCGTTCCCTCAAAGTGACATAAGGTTTGTCTCTCAGAAGCATACAGATCGGGAGATATTTGCCTTTTAAAAATTGACTTTCGAATAATCTCGAAAAATTAAAATGTCTCTATCCTCCAAACCCTTGTACATACATTGACGTGACTCTGACAGGAAGTTGACATTTACGTTCCCTCAAAGTGACATAAGTTTTGTCTCTCAGATTCCTACAGATCGGGAGATATTTGCCTTTTAAATATTGACTTTCGAATAATTTCGAAAAATTAAAATGTCTCTATCCTCCAAACCTTTGGACATACATTGACGTGACTATGACATGAAGTTGACATATTCGTTCCCTCAATGTGACATAAGTTTTGTCTCTCAGATTCCTACAGATCGGGAGATATTTGCCTTTTAAAAATTCACTTTCGAATAATCTCGAATAATTAAAATTACCCTACAATACTTTTATTTTCCGTCGTTTACACAAGCTTATTGTTAAAATCATATAAAATTTCACATAAAATTGTTACATTTTAAAATTGGCGACATGTTTCGATATACAATCTTATCATCGTCAGGTCTATCAAAATTAAAATTAAAATCTGGTGTATCTGTTGCTCTGCTTATATTGCTTTTGTTTTTACTCGTTTTTTATTACATTGATAGACCTGACGATGATAAGATTGTATATCGAAACATGTCGTCAATTTTAAAATGTAACAATTTTATGTGAAATTTTATATGATTTTAACAATAAGCTTGTGTAAACGACGGAAAATAAAAGTATTGTATTGAAACACAAGCATGATGCAATTAAGATATAAAATGTCTCTATCCTCCAAACCCTTTGACATACATTGACGAGACTCTGACATGAAGTTGATATATGCGTTCCCTCAAAGTGACATAAGGTTTGTCACTCAGATGCCTACAGATCGGGAGATATTTGCCCTTTAATAATTGACTTTCGAATAATCTCGAGAAATTCAAATGTCTCTATCCTCCAAACCCTTGGACATACATTGACGAGACTCTGACATGAAGTTGACATATGCGTTCCCTCAAAGTGACATAAGGTTTGTATCTCAGATTCCTACAGATCGGGAGATATTTGACTTTTAAAAATTGACTTTCGAATAATCTCGAAAAATTAAAATGTCTCTATCCTCCAAACCCTTGGACATACATTGACGTGACTCTGACAGGAAGTTGACATTTACGTTCCCTCAAAGTGACATAAGTTTTGTCTCTCAGATTCCTACAGATCGGGAGATATTTGCCTTTTATTAATTGACTTTCGAATAATCCTGAAAAATTCAAATGTCTCTATCCTCCAAACCCTTGGACATACATTGACGAGAATCTGACATGATGTTGACATATACGTTCCCTCAAAGTGGCATACGTTTTGTCTCTCAGATTCCTACAGATCGGGAGATATTTGCCTTTTAAAAATTGACTTTCGAATAATCTCGAAAAATTTAAATGTCTCTATCCTCCAAACCCTTGGACATACATTGACGAGACTCTGACATGAAGTTGATACATACGTTCCCTCAAAGTGACATAAGGTTTGTCTCTCAGATGCCTACAGATCGGGAGATATTTGCCTTTTAAAAATTGACTTTCGAATAATCTCGAGAAATTAAAATGTCTCTATCCTCCAAACTCTTGGACATACATTGACGTGACACTGACAGGAAGTTGACATATACGTTCCCTCAAAGTGACAGAAGTTTTGTCTCTCAGATTCCTACAGATCGGGAGATAATTGCCTTTTAACTATTGACTTTCGAATAATCTCGAAAAATTAATATGTCTCAATCCTCCAAACCCTTGGACATACATTGACGTGACTCTGACATGAAGTTTACATATGCGTTCCCTCAAAGTGACATAAGTTTTGTCTCTCAGATTCCTACAGATCGGGAGATATTTGCCTTTTAAAAATTGACTTTCGAATAATCTCGAAAAATTAAAATGTCTCTATCCTCCAAACCCTAGGACATACATTGACGTGACTCTGACAGGACGTTGACATATACGTTCCCTCAAAGTGACATAAGTTTTGTCTCTCAGATTAATACAGATCGGGATATATTTGCCTTTTAAGAATTGACTTTCGAATAATCTCTAAAAATTTAAATGTCTCTATCCATCAAACCCTTCGACATACATTGACCTGACTATGACATGAAGTTGACATATACGTTCCCTCAAAGTGACATAAGTTTTGTCTCTCAGATTCCTACAGATCGGGAGATATTTGCCTTTTAAAAATTGACTTTCGAATAATTTCGAAAAATTAAAATGTCTCTATCCTCCAAACCTTTGGACATACATTGACGTGACTATGACATGAAGTTGACATATACGTTCCCTCAATGTGACATAAGTTTTGTCTCTCAGATTCCTACAGATCGGGAGATATTTGCTTTTAAAAATTGACTTTCGAATAATCTCGAAAAATTAAAATGTCTCTATCCTCCAAACCCTTGGACATACATTGACGTGACTAGGACATGAAGTTGACATATACGTTCCCTCAAAGTGGCATAAGTTTTGTCTCTCAGATTCCTACAGATCGGGAGATATTTGCCTTTTAAAAATTGACTTTCGAATAATCTCGAAAAATTAAAATGTCTCTATCCTACAAACCCTTATACATACATTGACGAGACTCTGACATGAAGTTGACATATACGTTTCTTCAAAGTGACATAAGTTTTGTCTCTCAGATTCCTACAGATCGGGAGATATTTGCAGTTTAAAAATTGACTTTCGAATAATCTATAAAAAATTAAATGTCTCTATCCTCCTAACCCTTGGACATACATTGACAAGACTCTGAAAGAAAGTTGATATATGCGTTCCCTCAAAGTGACATAAGGTTTGTCTCTCAGATGCATACAGATCGGGAGATATTTGCCTTTTAAAAATTGACTTTCGAATAATCTCGAAAAATTAAAATGTCTCTATCCTCCAAACCCTTGTACATACATTGACGTGACTCTGACAGGAAGTTGACATTTACGTTCCCTCAAAGTGACATAAGTTTTGTCTCTCAGATTCCTACAGATCGGGAGATATTTGCCTTTTAAATATTGACTTTCGAATAATTTCGAAAAATTAAAATGTCTCTATCCTCCAAACCTTTGGACATACATTGACGTGACTCTGACAGGAAGTTGACATATTCGTTCCCTCAATGTGACATAAGTTTTGTCTCTCAGATTCCTACAGATCGGGAGATATTTGCCTTTTAATAATTGACTTTCGAATAATCTCGAATAATTAAAATGTCTCTATCCTCCAAACCCTTGGACATACATTGACGAGACTCTGACATGAAGTTGATATATGCGTTCCCTCAAAGTGACATAAGGTTTGTCTCTCAGATGCCTACAGATCGGGAGATATTTGCCCTTTAATAATTGACTTTCGAATAATCTCGAAAAATTCAAATGTCTCTATCCTCCAAACCCTTGGACATACATTGACGAGACTCTGACATGAAGTTGACATATGCGTTCCCTCAAAGTGACATAAGGTTTGTATCTCAGATTCCTACAGATCGGGAGATATTTGCCTTTTAAAAATTGACTTTCGAATAATCTCGAAAAATTAAAATGTCTCTATCCTCCAAACCCTTGGACATACATTGACGTGACTCTGACAGGAAGTTGATATATGCGTTCCCTCAAAGTGACATAAGGTTTGTATCTCAGATTCCTACAGATCGGGAGATATTTGCCTTTTATTAATTGACTTTCGAATAATCCTGAAAAATTCAAATGTCTCTATCCTCCAAACCCTTTGACATACATTGACGAGAATCTGACATGATGTTGACATATACGTTCCCACAAAGTGGCATACGTTCTGTCTCTCAGATTCCTACAGATCGGGAGATATTTGCCTTTTAACTATTGACTTTCGAATAATCTCGAAAAATTAAAATGTCTCTATCCTCCAAACCCTTGGACATAAATTGACGTGACTCTGACATGAAGTTTACATATGCGTTCCCTCAAAGTGACATAAGTTTTCGTCTCTGCGATTCCTACAGATCGGGAGATATTTGCCTTTTAAAAATTGACTTTCGAATAATCTCGAAAAATTAAAATGTCTCTATCCTCCAAACCCTAGGACATACATTGACGTGACTCTGACAGGAAGTTGACATATACGTTCCCTCAAAGTGACATGAGTTTTGTCTCAGATTAATACAGATCGGGATATATTTGCCTTTTAAGAATTGACTTTCGAATAATCTCTAAAAATTTAAATGTCTCTATCCATCAAAACCCTTCGCATTACATTGACCTGACTATGACATGAAGTTGACATATATGTTCCCTCAAAGTGACATAAGTTTTGTCTCTCAGATTCCTACAGATCGGGAGATATTTGCCTTTTAAATATTGACTTTCGAATAATTTCGAAAAATTAAAATGTCTCTATCATCCAAACCTTTGGACATACATTGACGTGACTATGACATGAAGTTGACATATGCGTTCCCTCAATGTGACATAAGTTTTGTCTCTCAGATTCCTACAGATCGGGAGATATTTGCCTTTTAAAAATTGACTTTCGAATAATCTCGAAAAATTTAAATGTCTCTATCCTACAAACCCTTGGACATACATTGACGAGACTCTGACATGAAGTTGACATATACGTTCCCTCAAAGTGGCATAAGTTTTGTCTCTCAGATTCCTACAGATCGGGAGATATTTGCCTTTTAAAAATTGCCTTTCGAATAATCTCTAAAAATTTAAATGTCTATATCCTCCTAACCCTTGGACATACATTGATGTGACTCTGACAGGTAGTTGACATATATGTTCCCTCAAAGTGACATAAGGTTTGTCTCTCAGATGCCTACAGATCAGGAGATATTTGCCCTTTAAAAATTGACTTTCGAATAATCTCGAAAAATTCAAATGTCTCTATCCTCCAAACCCTTGGACATACATTGACGAGACTCTGACATGTAGTTGACATATACGTTCCCTCAAAGTGGCATAAGTTTTCTCTCTCAGATTCCTACATATCGGGAGATATTTGCCTTTTAATAATTGATTTCGAATAATCTCGAAAAATTAAAATGTCTCTATCCTCCAAACTCTTGGACATACATTGACATGACTCTGACATGAAGTTGACATATACGTTCCCTAAAAGTGGCATAAGTTTTGTCTCTCAGATTCCTACAGATCGGGAGATATTTGAATTTTAATAACTGACTTTCGAATAATCTCGAAAAATTAAAATGTCTCTATCCTCCAAACCCTTGGACATACATTGACGAGACTCTGACATGAAGTTGACATATACGTTCCCTCAAAGTGGCATAAGTTTTGTCTCTCAGATTCCTACAGATCGGGAGATATTTGCCTTTTAATAATTGACTTTCGAATAATCTCGAAAAATTAAAATGTCTCTATCCTCCAAACTCTTGGACATACATTGACGTGACACTGACAGGAAGTTGACATATACGTTCCCTCAAATTGACAGAAGTTTTGTCTCTCAGATTCCTACAGATCGGGAGATATTTGCCTTTTAACTATTGACTTTCGAATAATCTCGAAAAATTAAAATGTCTCTATCCTCCAAACCCTTGGACATACATTGACGTGACTCTGACATGAAGTTTACATATGCGTTCCCTCAAATTGACATAAGTTTTGTCTCTCAGATTCCTACAGATCGGGAGATATTTGCCTTTCACCAATTGACTTTCGAATAATCTCGAAAAATTTAAATGTCTCTATCCTCCAAACCCTAGGACATACATTGACGTGACTCTGACAGGTAGTTGACATATATGTTCCCTCAAAGTGACATAAGGTTTGTCTCTCAGATGCCTACAGATCGGGAGATATTTGCTTTTAAAAATTGACTTTCGAATAATCTCGAAAAATTAAAATGTCTCTATCCTCCAAACCCTTGGACATACATTGACGTGACTAGGACATGAAGTTGACATATACGTTCCCTCAAAGTGGCATAAGTTTTGTCTCTCAGATTCCTACAGATCGGGAGATATTTGCCTTTTAAAAATTGACTTTCGAATAATCTCGAAAAATTAAAATGTCTCTATCCTACAAACCCTTATACATACATTGACGAGACTCTGACATGAAGTTGACATATACGTTTCTTCAAAGTGACATAAGTTTTGTCTCTCAGATTCCTACAGATCGGGAGATATTTGCAGTTTAAAAATTGACTTTCGAATAATCTATAAAAAATTAAATGTCTCTATCCTCCTAACCCTTGGACATACATTGACAAGACTCTGAAAGAAAGTTGATATATGCGTTCCCTCAAAGTGACATAAGGTTTGTCTCTCAGATGCATACAGATCGGGAGATATTTGCCTTTTAAAAATTGACTTTCGAATAATCTCGAAAAATTAAAATGTCTCTATCCTCCAAACCCTTGTACATACATTGACGTGACTCTGACAGGAAGTTGACATTTACGTTCCCTCAAAGTGACATAAGTTTTGTCTCTCAGATTCCTACAGATCGGGAGATATTTGCCTTTTAAATATTGACTTTCGAATAATTTCGAAAAATTAAAATGTCTCTATCCTCCAAACCTTTGGACATACATTGACGTGACTCTGACAGGAAGTTGACATATTCGTTCCCTCAATGTGACATAAGTTTTGTCTCTCAGATTCCTACAGATCGGGAGATATTTGCCTTTTAATAATTGACTTTCGAATAATCTCGAATAATTAAAATGTCTCTATCCTCCAAACCCTTGGACATACATTGACGAGACTCTGACATGAAGTTGATATATGCGTTCCCTCAAAGTGACATAAGGTTTGTCTCTCAGATGCCTACAGATCGGGAGATATTTGCCCTTTAATAATTGACTTTCGAATAATCTCGAAAAATTCAAATGTCTCTATCCTCCAAACCCTTGGACATACATTGACGAGACTCTGACATGAAGTTGACATATGCGTTCCCTCAAAGTGACATAAGGTTTGTATCTCAGATACCTACAGATCGGGAGATATTTGCCTTTTAAAAATTGACTTTCGAATAATCTCGAAAAATTAAAATGTCTCTATCCTCCAAACCCTTGGACATACATTGACGTGACTCTGACAGGAAGTTGATATATGCGTTCCCTCAAAGTGACATAAGGTTTGTATCTCAGATTCCTACAGATCGGGAGATATTTGCCTTTTATTAATTGACTTTCGAATAATCCTGAAAAATTCAAATGTCTCTATCCTCCAAACCCTTTGACATACATTGACGAGAATCTGACATGATGTTGACATATACGTTCCCACAAAGTGGCATACGTTCTGTCTCTCAGATTCCTACAGATCGGGAGATATTTGCCTTTTAACTATTGACTTTCGAATAATCTCGAAAAATTAAAATGTCTCTATCCTCCAAACCCTTGGACATAAATTGACGTGACTCTGACATGAAGTTTACATATGCGTTCCCTCAAAGTGACATAAGTTTTCGTCTCTGCGATTCCTACAGATCGGGAGATATTTGCCTTTTAAAAATTGACTTTCGAATAATCTCGAAAAATTAAAATGTCTCTATCCTCCAAACCCTAGGACATACATTGACGTGACTCTGACAGGAAGTTGACATATACGTTCCCTCAAAGTGACATGAGTTTTGTCTCAGATTAATACAGATCGGGATATATTTGCCTTTTAAGAATTGACTTTCGAATAATCTCTAAAAATTTAAATGTCTCTATCCATCAAAACCCTTCGCATTACATTGACCTGACTATGACATGAAGTTGACATATATGTTCCCTCAAAGTGACATAAGTTTTGTCTCTCAGATTCCTACAGATCGGGAGATATTTGCCTTTTAAATATTGACTTTCGAATAATTTCGAAAAATTAAAATGTCTCTATCATCCAAACCTTTGGACATACATTGACGTGACTATGACATGAAGTTGACATATGCGTTCCCTCAATGTGACATAAGTTTTGTCTCTCAGATTCCTACAGATCGGGAGATATTTGCCTTTTAAAAATTGACTTTCGAATAATCTCGAAAAATTTAAATGTCTCTATCCTACAAACCCTTGGACATACATTGACGAGACTCTGACATGAAGTTGACATATACGTTCCCTCAAAGTGGCATAAGTTTTGTCTCTCAGATTCCTACAGATCGGGAGATATTTGCCTTTTAAAAATTGCCTTTCGAATAATCTCTAAAAATTTAAATGTCTATATCCTCCTAACCCTTGGACATACATTGATGTGACTCTGACAGGTAGTTGACATATATGTTCCCTCAAAGTGACATAAGGTTTGTCTCTCAGATGCCTACAGATCAGGAGATATTTGCCCTTAAAAAATTGACTTTCGAATAATCTCGAAAAATTCAAATGTCTCTATCCTCCAAACCCTTGGACATACATTGACGAGACTCTGACATGTAGTTGACATATACGTTCCCTCAAAGTGGCATAAGTTTTCTCTCTCAGATTCCTACATATCGGGAGATATTTGCCTTTTAATAATTGATTTCGAATAATCTCGAAAAATTAAAATGTCTCTATCCTCCAAACTCTTGGACATACATTGACATGACTCTGACATGAAGTTGACATATACGTTCCCTAAAAGTGGCATAAGTTTTGTCTCTCAGATTCCTACAGATCGGGAGATATTTGAATTTTAATAACTGACTTTCGAATAATCTCGAAAAATTAAAATGTCTCTATCCTCCAAACCCTTGGACATACATTGACGAGACTCTGACATGAAGTTGACATATACGTTCCCTCAAAGTGGCATAAGTTTTGTCTCTCAGATTCCTACAGATCGGGAGATATTTGCCTTTTAATAATTGACTTTCGAATAATCTCGAAAAATTAAAATGTCTCTATCCTCCAAACTCTTGGACATACATTGACGTGACACTGACAGGAAGTTGACATATACGTTCCCTCAAATTGACAGAAGTTTTGTCTCTCAGATTCCTACAGATCGGGAGATATTTGCCTTTTAACTATTGACTTTCGAATAATCTCGAAAAATTAAAATGTCTCTATCCTCCAAACCCTTGGACATACATTGACGTGACTCTGACATGAAGTTTACATATGCGTTCCCTCAAATTGACATAAGTTTTGTCTCTCAGATTCCTACAGATCGGGAGATATTTGCCTTTCACCAATTGACTTTCGAATAATCTCGAAAAATTTAAATGTCTCTATCCTCCAAACCCTAGGACATACATTGACGTGACTCTGACAGGTAGTTGACATATATGTTCCCTCAAAGTGACATAAGGTTTGTCTCTCAGATGCCTACAGATCGGGAGATATTTGCTTTTAAAAATTGCCTTTCGAATAATCTCGAAGAATTAAAATGTCTCTATCCTCCAAACCCTTGGACATACATTGACGTGACTATGACATGAAGTTGACATATACGTTCCCTGAAAGTGACATAAGTTTTGTCTCTCAGATTCCTACAGATCGGGAGATATTTGCCTTTTAAAAATTGACTTTCGAATAATCTCGAAAAATTAAAATGTCTCTATCCTACAAACCCTTGGACATACATTGACGAGACACTGACATGAAGTTGACATATACGTTCCCTCAAAGTGGCATAAGTTTTGTCTCTCAGATTCCTACAGATCGGGAATAATTTGCCTTTTAAAAATTGCCATTCGAATAATCTCTAAAAATTTATATGTCTATATCCTCCTAACCCTTGGACATACATTGATGTGACTCTGACAGGTAGTTGACATATATGTTCCCTCAAAGTGACATAAGGTTTGTCTCTCAGATGCCTACAGATCGGGAGATATTTGCCCTTTAAAAATTGACTTTCGAATAATCTCGAAAAATTCAAATGTCTCTATCCTCCAAACCCTTGGACATACATTGACGAGACTCTGACATGTAGTTGACATATACGTTCCCTCAAAGTGGCATAAGTTTTGTCTCTCAGATTCCTACATATCGGGAGATATTTGCCTTTTAATAATTGATTTCGAATAATCTCGAAAAATTAAAATGTCTCTATCCTCCAAACTCTTGTACATACATTGACATGACTCTGACATGAAGTTGACATATACTTTCCCTAAAAGTGGCATAAGTTTTGTCTCTCAGATTCCTACAGATCGGGAGATATTTGAATTTTAATAATTGACTTTCGAATAATCTCGAAAAATTAAAATGTCTCTATCCTCCAAACCCTTGGACATACATTGACGAGACTCTGACATGAAGTTTACATATGCGTTCCCTCAAAGTGACATAAGTTTTCGTCTCTGCGATTCCTACAGATCGGGAGATATTTGCCTTTTAAAAATTGACTTTCGAATAATCTCGAAAAATTAAAATGTCTCTATCCTCCAAACCCTAGGACATACATTGACGTGACTCTGACAGGAAGTTGACATATACGTTCCCTCAAAGTGACATGAGTTTTGTCTCAGATTAATACAGATCGGGATATATTTGCCTTTTAAGAATTGACTTTCGAATAATCTCTAAAAATTTAAATGTCTCTATCCATCAAACCCTTCGCATTACATTGACCTGACTATGACATGAAGTTGACATATATGTTCCCTCAAAGTGACATAAGTTTTGTCTCTCAGATTCCTACAGATCGGGAGATATTTGCCTTTTAAATATTGACTTTCGAATAATTTCGAAAAATTAAAATGTCTCTATCATCCAAACCTTTGGACATACATTGACGTGACTATGACATGAAGTTGACATATGCGTTCCCTCAATGTGACATAAGTTTTGTCTCTCAGATTCCTACAGATCGGGAGATATTTGCCTTTTAAAAATTGACTTTCGAATAATCTCGAAAAATTTAAATGTCTCTATCCTACAAACCCTTGGACATACATTGACGAGACTCTGACATGAAGTTGACATATACGTTCCCTCAAAGTGGCATAAGTTTTGTCTCTCAGATTCCTACAGATCGGGAGATATTTGCCTTTTAAAAATTGCCTTTCGAATAATCTCTAAAAATTTAAATGTCTATATCCTCCTAACCCTTGGACATACATTGATGTGACTCTGACAGGTAGTTGACATATATGTTCCCTCAAAGTGACATAAGGTTTGTCTCTCAGATGCCTACAGATCGGGAGATATTTGCCCTTTAAAAATTGACTTTCGAATAATCTCGAAAAATTCAAATGTCTCTATCCTCCAAACCCTTGGACATACATTGACGAGACTCTGACATGTAGTTGACATATACGTTCCCTCAAAGTGGCATAAGTTTTCTCTCTCAGATTCCTACATATCGGGAGATATTTGCCTTTTAATAATTGATTTCGAATAATCTCGAAAAATTAAAATGTCTCTATCCTCCAAACTCTAAGACATACATTGACATGACTCTGACATGAAGTTGACATATACGTTCCCTAAAAGTGGCATAAGTTTTGTCTCTCAGATTCCTACAGATCGGGAGATATTTGAATTTTAATAACTGACTTTCGAATAATCTCGAAAAATTAAAATGTCTCTATCCTCCAAACCCTTGGACATACATTGACGAGACTCTGACATGAAGTTGACATATACGTTCCCTCAAAGTGGCATAAGTTTTGTCTCTCAGATTCCTACAGATCGGGAGATATTTGCCTTTTAAAAATTGACTTTCGAATAATCTCGAAAAATTAAAATGTCTCTATCCTCCAAACTCTTGGACATACATTGACGTGACACTGACAGGAAGTTGACATATACGTTCCCTCAAATTGACAGAAGTTTTGTCTCTCAGATTCCTACAGATCGGGAGATATTTGCCTTTTAACTATTGACTTTCGAATAATCTCGAAAAATTAAAATGTCTCTATCCTCCAAACCCTTGGACATACATTGACGTGACTCTGACATGAAGTTTACATATGCGTTCCCTCAAATTGACATAAGTTTTGTCTCTCAGATTCCTACAGATCGGGAGATATTTGCCTTTCACCAATTGACTTTCGAATAATCTCGAAAAATTTAAATGTCTCTATCCTCCAAACCCTAGGACATACATTGACGTGACTCTGACAGGAAGTTTACATATACGTTCCCTCAAAGTGACATAAGTTTTGTCTCTCAGATTCCTACAGATCGGGAGATATTTGCTTTTAAAAATTGCCTTTCGAATAATCTCGAAGAATTAAAATGTCTCTATCCTCCAAACCCTTGGACATACATTGACGTGACTATGACATGAAGTTGACATATACGTTCCCTCAAAGTGACATAAGTTTTGTCTCTCAGATTCCTACAGATCGGGAGATATTTGCCTTTTAAAAATTGACTTTCGAATAATCTCGAAAAATTAAAATGTCTCTATCCTACAAACCCTTGGACATACATTGACGAGACTCTGACATGAAGTTGACATATACGTTCCCTCAAAGTGGCATAAGTTTTGTCTCTCAGATTCCTACAGATCGGGAGATATTTGCCTTTTAAAAATTGCCATTCGAATAATCTCTAAAAATTTATATGTATATATCCTCCTAACCCTTGGACATACATTGATGTGACTCTGACAGGTAGTTGACATATATGTTCCCTCAAAGTGACATAAGGTTTGTCTCTCAGATGCCTACAGATCGGGAGATATTTGCCCTTTAAAAATTGACTTTCGAATAATCTCGAAAAATTAAAATGTCTCTATCCTCCAAACCCTTGGACATACATTGACGAGACTATGACATGAAGTTGACATATACGTTCCCTCAAAGTGACATAAGTTTTGTCTCTCAGATTCCTACAGATCGGGAGATATTTGCCTTTTAAAAATTGACTTTCGAATAATCTCGAAAAATTAAAATGTCTCTATCCTACAAACCCTTTTACATACATTGACGAGACTCTGACATGAAGTTGACATATACGTTCCCTCAAAGTGGCATAAGTTTTGTCTCTCAGATTCCTACAGATCGGGAGATATTTGCCTTTTAAAAATTGCCATTCGAATAATCTCTAAAAATTTATATGTATATATCCTCCTAACCCTTGGACATACATTGATGTGACTCTGACATGTAGTTGACATATACGTTCCCTCAAAGTGGCATAAGTTTTGTCTCTCAGATTCCTACATATCGGGAGATATTTGCCTTTTAATAATTGATTTCGAATAATCTCGAAAAATTAAAATGTCTCTATCCTCCAAACTCTTGGACATACATTGACATGACTCTGACATGAAGTTGACATATACTTTCCCTAAAAGTGGCATAAGTTTTGTCTCTCAGATTCCTACAGATCGGGAGATATTTGAATTTTAATAATTGACTTTCGAATAATCTCGAAAAATTAAAATGTCTCTATCCTCCAAACCCTTCGACATACAATGACCTGACTATGACATGAAGTTGACATATATGTTCGCTCAAAGTGACATAAGTTTTGTCTCTCAGATTCCTACAGATCGGGAAATATTTGCCTTTAAATAAATTGACTTTCGAATAATCTCGAAAAATTAAAATGTCTCTATCCTCCAAACCCTTGGACATAGATTGACGTGACTCTGACATGAAGTTGACATATGCGTTCCCTGAATGTGACAGACGTTTTGTCTCTCAGATTACTACAGATCGGGAGATATTTGCCTTTCACTAATTGACTTTCGAATAATCTCGAAAAATTTAAATGTCTCTATCCTCCAAACCCTTGTACATACATTGACGTGACTGTGACAGCAAGTTCACATATACGTTCCCTCAAAGTGACATAAGTCTTGTCTCTCACATTAATACAGATCGGGATATATTTGCCTTTTAAGAATTGACTTTCGAATAATCTCTAAAAATTTAAATGTCTCTATCCATCAAACCCTTCGACATACATTGACCTGACTATGACATGAAGTTGACATATACGTTCCTTCAAAGTGACATAAGTTTTGTCTCTCAGATTCCTACAGATCGGGAAATATTTGCCTTTTAAATATTGACTTTCGAATAATTTCGAAAAATTAAAATGTTTCTCTCCTCCAAACCTTTGGACATACATTGACGTGACTATGACATGAAGTTGACATATACGTTCCCTCAATGTGACATAAGTTTTGTCTCTCAGATTCCTACAGATCGGGAGATATTTGCCTTTTAAAATTGACTTTCGAATAATCTCGAAAAATTAAAATGTCTCTATCCTCCAAACCCTTGGACATACATTGACGAGACTCTGACATGAAGTTGATATATGCGTTCCCTCAAAGTGACATAAGGTTTGTCTCTCAGATGCCTACAGATCGGGAGATATTTGCCCTTTAATAATTGACTTTCGAATAATCTCGAAAAATTCAAATGTCTCTATCCTCCAAACCCTTGGACATACATTGACGAGACTCTGACATGAAGTTGACATATGCGTTCCCTCAAAGTGACATAAGGTTTGTATCTCAGATTCCTACAGATCGGGAGATATTTGCCTTTTAAAAATTGACTTTCGAATAATCTCGAAAAATTTAAATGTCTCTATCCTCCAAACGCTTGGACATACATTGACGTGACTCTGACAGGAAGTTGACATTTACGTTCCCTCAAAGTGACATAAGTTTTGTCTCTTAGATTCCTACAGATCGGGAGATATTTGCCTTTTATTAATTGACATTCGAATAATCCTGAAAAATTCAAATGTCTCTATCCTCCAAACCCTTGGACATACATTGACGAGAATCTGGCATGATGTTGACATATACGTTCCCTCAAAGTGGCATACGTTTTGTCTCTCAGATTCCTACAGATCGGGAGATATTTGCCTTTTAAAAATTGACTTTCGAATAATCTCGAAAAATTAAAATGTCTCTATCCTCCAAACCCTTTGACATACATTGACGAGACTCTGACATGAAGTTGATATATGCGTTCCCTCAAAGTGAGATAAGGTTTGTCTCTCAGGTGCATACAGATCGAAAGATATTTGCCCTTTAAAAATTGACTTTCGAATAATCTCGAAAAATTCAAATGTCTCTATCCTCCAAACCCTTGGACATACATTGACGAGACTCTGACATGAAGTTGACATATCCGTTCCCTCAAAGTGGCATAAGTTTTGTCTCT
This sequence comes from Zootermopsis nevadensis, assembly GCF_977971745.1. Lineage (NCBI taxonomy): Eukaryota > Metazoa > Arthropoda > Insecta > Blattodea > Termopsidae > Zootermopsis > Zootermopsis nevadensis. The sequence continues at coordinate 1,853,824 of NW_028259153.1, read as the reverse complement.
CAGATTCCTACAGATCGAGAGATATTTGCCTTTTAAAAATTGACTTTCGAATAATCTCGAAAAATTTAAATGTCTCTATCCTCCAAACCCTTGGACATACATTGACGTGACACTGACAGGAAGTTGACATATACGTTCCCTCAAAGTGACATAAGTTTTGTCTCAGATTCCTACAGATCGGGAGATATTTGCCTATTAATAATTGCCTTTCGAATAATCTCTAAAAATTTAAATGTCTCTATCCTCCTAACCCTTGGACATACATTAATGTGACTCTGACAGGAAGTTGACATATATGTTCCCTCAAAGTGACATAAGGTTTGTCTCTCAGATGCCTACAGATCGGGAGATATTTGCCCTTTAAAATTGACTTTCGAATAATCTCGAAAAATTCAAATGTCTCTATCCTCCAAACCCTTGGACATACATTGACGAGACTCTGACATGAAGTTGACATATACGTTCCCTCAAAGTGGCATAAGTTTTGTCTCTCAGATTCCTACAGATCGGGAGATATTTGCCTTTTAATAATTGACTTTCGAATAATCTCGAAAAATTAAAATGTCTCTATCCTCCAAACTCTTGGACATGCATTGACATGACTCTGACATGAAGTTGACATATACGTTCCCTCAAAGTGGCATACGTTTTGTCTCTCAGATTCCTACAGATCGGGCGATATTTGCCTTTAAATAATTGACTTTCGAATAATCTCGAAAAATTAAAATGTCTCTATCCTCCAAACCTTTGGACATACATTGACGTGACTATGACATGAAGTTGACATATACGTTCCCTCAATGTGACATAAGTTTTGTCTCTCAGATTCCTACAGATCGGGAGATATTTGCCTTTTAAAAATTGACTTTCGAATAATCTCGAATAATTAAAATGTCTCTATCCTCCAAACCCTTGGACATACATTGACGAGACTCTGACATGAAGTTGATATATGCGTTCCCTCAAAGTGACATAAGGTTTGTCTCTCAGATGCCTACAGATCGGGAGATATTTGCCCTTTAATAATTGACTTTCGAATAATCTCGAAAAATTCAAATGTCTCTATCCTCCAAACCCTTGGACATACATTGACGAGACTCTGACATGAAGTTGACATATGCGTTCCCTCAAAGTGACATAAGGTTTGTATCTCAGATTCCTACAGATCGGGAGATATTTACCTTTTATTAATTGACTTTCGAATAATCCTGAAAAATTCAAATGTCTCTATCCTCCAAACCCTTGGACATACATTGACGAGAATCTGACATGATGTTGACATATACGTTCCCTCAGAGTGGCATACGTTTTGTCTCTCAGATTCCTACAGATCGGGAGATATTTGCCTTTTAAAAATTGACTTTCAAATAATCTCGAAAAATTTAAATGTCTCTATCCTCCAAACCCTTGGACATACATTGACGAGACTCTGACATGAAGTTGATATATGCGTTCCCTCAAAGTGACATAAGGTCTGTCTCTCAGATGCCTACAGATCGGGAGATATTTGCCCTTTAAGAATTGGCTTTCGAATAATCTCGAAAAATTCAAATGTCTCTATCCTCCAAACCCTTGGACATACATAGACGAGACTCTGACATGAAGTTGACATATACGTTCCCTCAAAGTGGCATAAGTTTTGTCTCTCAGATTCCTACAGATCGGGAGATATTTGCCTTTAAAAAATTGACTTTCGAATAATCTCGAAAAATTAAAATGTCTCTATCCTCCAAACTCTTGGACATACATTGACGTGACACTGACAGGTAGTTGACATATACGTTCCCTCAAAGTGACAGACGTTTTGTCTCTCAGATTCCTACAGATCGGGAGATATTTGCCTTTTAACTATTGACCTTCGAATAATCTCGAAAAATTGAAATGTCTCTATCCTCCAAACCCTAGGACATACATTGACGAGACTCTGACATGAAGTTGATATATGTGTTCCCTCAAAGTGACATAAGGTCTGTCTCTCAGATGCCTACAGATCGGGAGATATTTGCCTTTTATTAATTGACTTTCGAATAATCCTGAAAAATTCAAATGTCTCTATCCTCCAAACCCTTGGACATACATTGACGAGAATCTGACATGATGTTGACATATACGTTCCCTCAAAGTGACATAAGGTTTGTATCACAGATTCCTACAGATCGGGAGATATTTGCCTTTTAAAAATTGACTTTCGAATAATCTCGAAAAATTTAAATGTCTCTATCCTCCAAACGCTTGGACATACATTGACATGACTCTGACAGGAAGTTGACATTTACGTTCCCTCAAAGTGACATAAGTTTTGTCTCTTAGATTCCTACAGATCGGGAGATATTTGCCTTTTATTAATTGACTTTCGAATAATCCTGAAAAATTCAAATGTCTCTATCCTCCAAACCCTTGGACATACATTGACGAGAATCTGACATGATGTTGACATATACGTTCCCTCAAAGTGGCATACGTTTTGTCTCTCAGATTCCTACACATCGGGAGATATTTGCCTTTTAAAAATTGACTTTCGAATAATCTCGAAAAATTTAAATGTCTCTATCCTCCAAACCCTTGGACATACATTGACGTGACTCTGACATGAAGTTGATATATGCGTTCCCTCAAAGTGACATAAGGTTTGTCTCTCAGATGCCTACAGATCGGGAGATATTTGCCCTTTAAAAATTGGCTTTCGAATAATCTCGAAAAATTAAAATGTCTCTATCCTCCAAACCCTTGGACATACATTGACGTGACTCTGACATGAAGTTTACATATGCGGTCCCTCAAAGTGACATAAGTTTTGTCTCTCAGATTCCTACAGATCGGGAGATATTTGCCTTTTAAAAATTGACTTTCGAATAATCTCGAAAAATTAAAATGTCTCTATCCTCCAAACCCTAGGACATACATTGACGTGACTATGACATGAAGTTGACATATACGTTCCCTCAAAGTGACATAAGTTTTGTCTCTCAGATTCCTACAGATCGGGAGATATTTGCTTTTAAAAATTGACTTTCGAATAATCTCGAAGAATTAAAATGTCTCTATCCTCCAAACCCTTGGACATACATTGACGTGACTATGACATGAAGTTGACATATACGTTCCCTCAAAGTGACATAAGTTTTGTCTCTCAGATTCCTACAGATCGGGAGATATTTGCCTTTTAAAAATTGACTTTCGAATAATCTCGAAAAATTAAAATGTCTCTATCCTACAAACCCTTGGACATACATTGACGAGACTCTGACATGAAGTTGACATATACGTTCCCTCAAAGTGGCATAAGTTTTGTCTCTCAGATTCCTACAGATCGGGAGATATTTGCCTTTTAAAAATTGACTTTCGAATAATCTCGAAAAATTAAAATGTCTCTATCCTCCAAACCCTTGGACATACATTGACGTGACACTAACAGGAAGTTGACATATACGTTCCTTCAAAGTGACATAAGTTTTGTCTCTCAGATTCCTACAGATCGGGAGATATTTGCCTATTAATAATTGCCTTTCGAATAATCTCTAAAAATTTAAATGTCTATATCCTCCTAACCCTTGGACATACATTGATGTGACTCTGACAGGTAGTTGACATATATGTTCCCTCACAGTGACATAAGGTTTGTCTCTGAGATGCCTACAGATCGGGAGATATTTGCCCTTTAAGAATTGACTTTCGAATAATCTCGAAAAATTCAAATGTCTCTATCCTCCAAACCCTTGGACATACATTGACGAGACTCTGACATGTAGTTGACATATACGTTCCCTCAAAGTGGCATAAGTTTTGTCTCTCAGATTACTACATATCGGGAGATATTTGCCTTTTAATAATTGATTTCGAATAATCTCGAAAAATTAAAATGTCTCTATCCTCCAAACTCTTGGACATACATTGACATGACTCTGACATGAAGTTGACATATACGTTCCCTAAAAGTGGCATAAGTTTTGTCTCTCAGATTCCTACAGATCGGGAGATATTTGCCTTTTAATAATTGACTTTCGAATAATCTCGAAAAATTAAAATGTCTCTATCCTCCAAACCCTTGGACATACATTGACGAGACTCTGACATGAAGTTGACATATACGTTCCCTCAAAGTGGCATAAGTTTTGTCTCTCAGATTAATACAGATAGGGAGATATTTGCCTATTAATAATTGACTTTCGAATATGCTCTAAAAATTTAAATGTCTCTATCCTCCAAACCCTTCGACATACAATGACCTGACTATGACATGAAGTTGACATATACGTTCGCTCAAAGTGACATAAGTTTTGTCTCTCAGATTCCTACAGATCGGGAAATATTTGCCTTTAAATAAATTGACTTTCGAATAATCTCGAAAAATTAAAATGTCTCTATCCTCCAAACCCTTGGACATAGATTGACGTGACTCTGACATGAAGTTGACATATGTGTTCCCTCAATGTGACTGACGTTTTGTCTCTCAGATTACTACAGATCGGGAGATATTTGCCTTTCACTAATTGACTTTCGAATAATCTCGAAAAATTTAAATGTCTCTATCCTCCAAACCCTTGTACATACATTGACGTGACTGTGACAGCAAGTTCACATATACGTTCCCTCAAAGTGACATAAGTTTTGTTTCTCAAATTAATACAGATCGGGATATATTTGCCTTTTAAGAATTGACTTTCGAATAATCTCTAAAAATTTAAATGTCTCTATCCATCAAACCCTTCGACATACATTGACCTGACTATGACATGATGTTGACATATACGTTCCTTCAAAGTGACATAAGTTTTGTCTCTCAGATTCCTACAGATCGGGAGATATTTGCCTTTTAAATATTGACTTTCGAATAATTTCGAAAAATTAAAATGTTTCTATCCTCCAAACCTTTTACATACATTGACGTGACTATGACATGAAGTTGACATATACGTTCCCTCAATGTGACATAAGTTTTGTCTCTCAGATTCCTACAGATCGGGAGATATTTGCCTTTTAAAAATTGACTTTCGAATAATCTCGAAAAATTAAAATGTCTCTATCCTCCAAACCCTTGGACATACATTGACGAGACTCTGACATGAAGTTGATATATGCGTTCCCTCAAAGTGACATAAGGTTTGTCTCTCAGATGCCTACAGATCGGGAGATATTTGCCCTTTAATAATTGACTTTCGAATAATCTCGAAAAATTCAAATGTCTCCATCCTCCAAACCCTTGGACATACATTGACGAGACTCTGACATGAAGTTGACATATGCGTTCCCTCAAAGTGACATAAGGTTTGTATCACAGATTCCTACAGATCGGGAGATATTTGCCTTTTAAAAATTGACTTTCGAATAATCTCGAAAAATTTAAATGTCTCTATCCTCCAAACGCTTGGACATACATTGACGTGACTCTGACAGGAAGTTGACATTTACGATCCCTCAAAGTGACATAAGTTTTGTCTCTTAGATTCCTACAGATCGGGAGATATTTGCCTTTTATTAATTGACTTTCGAATAATCCTGAAAAATTCAAATGTCTCTATCCTCCAAACCCTTGGACATACATTGACGAGAATCTGACATGATGTTGACATATACGTTCCCTCATAGTGGCATACGTTTTGTCTCTCAGATTCCTACAGATCGGGAGATATTTGCCTTTTATAAATTGACTTTCGAATAATCTCGAAAAATTTAAATGTCTCTATCCTCCAAACCTTGGACATACATTGACGTGACTCTGACATGAAGTTGATATATGCGTTCCCTCAAAGTGACATAAGGTTTGTCTCTCAGATGCCTACAGATCGGGAGATATTTGCCCTTTAAAAATTGGCTTTCGAATAATCTCGAAAAATTAAAATGTCTCTATCCTCCAAACCCTTGGACATACATTGACGTGACTCTGACATGAAGTTTACATATGCGGTCCCTCAAAGTGACATAAGTTTTGTCTCTCAGATTCCTACAGATCGGGAGATATTTGCCTTTTAAAAATTGACTTTCGAATAATCTCGAAAAATTAAAATGTCTCTATCCTCCAAACCCTAGGACATACATTGACGTGACTCTGCCAGGAAGTTGACATGTATGTTCCCTCAGAGTGACATAAGTTTTGTCTCACAGATTCCTACAGATCGGGAGATATTTCCCTTTTAAAAATTGTCTTTCGAATAATCTCGAAAAATTCAAATGTCTCTATCCTCCAAACCCTTGGACATACATTGACGTGACTGTGACATGAAGTTCACATATGCGTTCCCTCAAAGTGACATAAGTTTTGTCTCTCAGATTCTTACAGATCGGGAGATATTTGCCTTTTAAAAATTGACTTTCGAATAATCTCTAAAAAATTAAATGTCTCTATCCTCCTAACCCTTGGACTTACATTGACAAGACTCTGACAGAAAGTTGATATATGCGTTCCCTCAAAGTGACATAAGGTTTGTCTCTCAGATGCATACAGATCGAAAGATATTTGCCCATTAAAAATTGACTTTCGAATAATCTCGAAAAATTAAAATGTCTCTATCCTCCAAACCCTTGGACATACATTGACGAGACTCTGACATGAAGTTGACATATACGTTCCCTCAAAGTGACATAAGTTTTGTCTCTCAGATGCCTACAGATAGGGAGATATTTGCCCTTTAAGAATAGACTTTCGAATAATCTCGAAAAATTCAAATGTCTCTATCCTCCAAACCCTTGGACATACATTGACGAGACTCTGACATGAAGTTGACATATACGTTCCCTCAAAGTGGCATAAGTTTTGTCTCTCAGATTCCTACAGATCGGGAGATATTTGCCTTTTAATAATTGACTTTCGAATAATCTCGAAAAATTAAAATGTCTCTATCCTCCAAACTCTTGGACATGCATTGACATGACTCTGACATGTAGTTGACATATACGTTCCCTCAAAGTGGCATACGTTTTGTCTCTCAGATTCCTACAGATCGGGCGATATTTGCCTTTAAATAATTGACTTTCGAATAATCTCGAAAAATTAAAATGTCTCTATCCTCCAAACCCTTGGACATACATTGACGAGACTCTGACATGAAGTTGACATATACGTTCCTTCAAAGTGGCATAAGTTTTGTCTCTCAGATTCCTACAGATCGGGAGATATTTGCCTTTTAAAAATTGACTTTCGAATAATCTCGAAAAATTCAAATGTCTCTATCCTCCAAACCGTTGGACATACGTTGACGTGACTCTGACAGGACGTTGACATATACGTTCCCTCAAAGTGACATAAGTTTTGTCTCTCAGATTAATACAGATCGGGAGATATTTGCCTATTAATAATTGACTTTCGAATAATCTCTAAAAATTTAAAGGTCTCTATCCTCCAAACCCTTCGACATACAATGACCTGACTATGACATGAAGTTGACATATACGTTCGCTCAAAGTGACATAAGTTTTGTCTCTCAGATTCCTGCAGATCGGGAAATATTTGCCTTTAAAAAATTGACTTTCGAATAATCACGAAAAATTAAAATGTCTCTATCCTCCAAACCCTTGGACATAGATTGACGTGACTCTGACATGAAGTTGACATATGCGTTCCCTCAATGTGACATACGTTTTGTCTCTCAGATTCCTACAGATCGGGAGATATTTGCCTTTTACTAATTGACTTTCGAATAATCTCGAAAAATTTAAATTTCTCTATCCTCCAAACCCTTGTACATACATTGACGTGACTGTGACAGCAAGTTCACATATACGTTCCCTCAAAGTGACGTAAGTTTTGTCTCTCAGATTAATACAGATCGGGAGATATTTGCCTTTTAAGAATTTACTTTCGAATAATCTCTAAAAATTTAAATGTCTCTATCCATCAAACCCTTCGATATACATTGACCTGACTATGACATGAAGTTGACATATACGTTCCCTCAAAGTGACATAAGTTTTGTCTCTCAGATTCCTACAGATCGGGAGATATTTGCCTTTTAAATATTGACTTTCGAATAATTTCGAAAAATTAAAATGTCTCTATCCTCCAAACCTTTGGACATATATTGACGTGACTATGACATGAGTTGACATATACGTTCCCTCAATGTGACATAAGTTTTGTCTCTCAGATTCCTACAGATCGGGAGATATTTGCCTTTTAAAAATTGACTTTCGAATAATCTCAAAAAATTAAAATGTCTCTATCCTCCAAACCCTAGGACATACATTGACGTGACACTAACAGGAAGTTGACATATACGTTCCTTCAAAGTGACATAAGTTTTGTCTCTCAGATTCGTACAGATCGGGAGATATTTACCCTTTAAAAATTGACTTTCGAATAATCTCTAAAAAATTAAATGTCTCTATCCTCCTAACCCTTGGACATACATTGACAAGACTCTGACAGAAAGTTTATATATGCGTTCCCTCAAAGTGACATAAGGTTTGTCTCTCAGATGCATACAGATCGAAAGATATTTGCCCTTAAAAATTGACTTTCGAATAATCTCGAAAAATTCAAATGTCTCTATACTCCAACCCCTTGGACATACATTGACGAGACTCTGACATGAAGTTGACATATCCGTTCCCTCAAAGTGGCATAAGTTTTGTCTCTCAGATTCCTACAGATCGAGAGATATTTGCCTTTTTAAAATTGACTTTCGCATAATCTCGAAAAATTCAAATGTCTCTATCCTCCAAACCCTTGGACATACATTGACGTGACTATGACAGCAAGTTCACATATACGTTCCCTCAAAGTGACATAAGTTTTGTCTCTCAGATTCCTACAGATCGGGAGATATTTGCCTATTAATAATTGCCTTTCGAATAATCTCTAAAAATTTAAATGTCTCTATCCTACTAACCCTTGGACATACGTTAATGTGACTCTGACAGGAAGTTGACATATATGTTCCCTCAAAGTGACATAAGGTTTGTCTCTCAGATGCCTACAGATCGGGAGATATTTGCCCTTTAAAAATTGACTTTCGAATAATCTCGAAAAATTAAAATGTCTCTATCCTACAAACCCTTGGACATACATTGACGAGACTTTGACATGAAGTTGACATATACGTTCCCTCAAAGTGGCATAAGATTTGTCTCTCAGATTCCTACAGATCGGGAGATATTTGCCTTTTAAAAATTGACTTTCGAATAATCTCAAAAAATTTAAATGTCTCTATCCTCCAAACCCTTGGACATACATTGACGTGACACTAACAGGAAGTTGACATATACGTTCCTTCAAAGTGACATAAGTTTTGTCTCTCAGATTCGTACAGATCGGGAGATATTTACCCTTTAATAATTGACTTTCGAATAATCTCTAAAAAATTAAATGTCTCTATCCTCCTAACCCTTGGACATACATTGACAAGACTCTGAGAGAAAGTTGATATATGCGTTCCCTCAAAGTGACATAAGGTTTGTCTCTCAGATGCATACAGATCGAAAGATATTTGCCCTTTAAAAATTGACTTTCGAATAATCTCGAAAAATTCAAATGTCTCTATCCTCCAAACCCTTGGACATACATTGACGAGACTCTGACATGAAGTTGACATATCCGTTCCCTCAAAGTGGCATAAGTTTTGTCTCTCAGATTCCTACAGATCGAGAGATATTTGCCTTTTAAAAATTGACTTTCGAATAATCTCGAAAAATTTAAATGTCTCTATCCTCCAAACCCTTGGACATACATTGACGTGACACTGACAGGAAGTTGACATATACGTTCCCTCAAAGTGACATAAGTTTTGTCTCTCAGATTCCTACAGATCGGGAGATATTTGCCTATTAATAATTGCCTTTCGAATAATCTCTATAAATTTAAATGTCTCTATCCTCCTAACCCTTGGATATACATTAATGTGACTCTGACAGGAAGTTGACATATATGTTCCCTCAAAGTGACATAAGGTTTGTCTCTCAGATGCCTACAGATCGGGAGATATTTGCCCTTTAAAAATTGACTTTCGAATAATCTCGAAAAATTCAAATGTCTCTATCCTCCAAACCCTTGGACATACATTGACGAGACTCTGACATGAAGTTGACATATACGTTCCCTCAAAGTGGCATAAGTTTTGTCTCTCAGATTCCTACAGATCGGGCGATATTTGCCTTTTAATAATTGACTTTCGAATAATCTCGAAAAATTAAAATGTCTCTATCCTCCAAACCCTTGGACATACATTGACGAGACTCTGACATGAAGTTGACATATACGTTCCCTCAAAGTGGCATAAGTTTTGTCTCTCAGATTCCTACAGATCGGGAGATATTTGCCTTTTAAAAATTGACTTTCGAATAATCTCGAAAAATTCAAATGTCTCTATCCTCCAAACCCTTGGACATACATTGACGTGACTCTGACAGGACGTTGACATATACGTTCCCTCAAAGTGATATAAGTTTTGTCTCTCAGATTAATACAGATCTTGAGATATTTGCCTATTAATAATTGACTTTCGAATAATCTCTAAAAATTTAAATGTCTCTATCCTCCAAACCCTTCGACATACATTGACGAGACTATGACATGAAGTTGACATATACGTTCCCTCAAAGTGACATAAGTTTTGTCTCTCAGATTCCTACAGATCGGGAGATATTTGCCTTTTAAAAATTGACTTTCGAATAATCTCTAAAAAATTAAATGTCTCTATCCTCCTAACCCTTGGACTTACATTGACAAGACTCTGACAGAAAGTTGATATATGCGTTCCCTCAAAGTGACATAAGGTTTGTCTCTCAGATGCATACAGATCGAAAGATATTTGCCCTTTAAAAATTGACTTTCGAATAATCTCGAAAAATTCAAATGTCTCTATCCTCCAAACCCTTGGACATACATTGACGAGACTCTGACATGAAGTTGACATATCCGTTCACTCAAAGTGGCATAAGTTTTGTCTCTCAGATTCCTACAGATCGAGAGATATTTGCCTTTTAAAAATTGACTTTCGAATAATCTCGAAAAATTTAAATGTCTCTATCCACCAAACCCTTTGACATACATTGACGTGACACTGACAGTAAGTTGACATATACGTTCCCTCAAAGTGACATAAGTTTTGTCTCTCAGATTCCTACAGATCGGGAGATATTTGCCTATTAATAATTGCCTTTCGAATAATCTCTAAAAATTTAAATGTCTCTATCCTCCTAACCCTTGGACATACATTAATGTGACTCTGACAGGAAGTTGACATATATGTTCCCTCAAAGTGACATAAGGTTTGTCTCTCAGATGCCTACAGATAGGGAGATATTTGCCCTTTAAAAATTGACTTTCGAATAATCTCGAAAAATTCAAATGTCTCTATCCTCCAAACCCTTGGACATACATTGACGAGACTCTGACATGAAGTTGACATATACGTTCCCTCAAAGTGGCATAAGTTTTGTCTCTCAGATTCCTACAGATCGGGAGATATTTCCTTTTAATAATTGACTTTCGAATAATCTCGAAAAATTAAAATGTCTCTATCCTCCAAACTCTTGGACATGCATTGACATGACTCTGACATGTAGTTGACATATACGTTCCCTCAAAGTGGCATACGTTTTGTCTCTCAGATTCCTACAGATCGGGCGATATTTGCCTTTAAATAATTGACTTTCGAATAATCTCGAAAAATTAAAATGTCTCTATCCTCCAAACCCTTGGACATACATTGACGAGACTCTGACATGAAGTTGACATATACGTTCCTTCAAAGTGGCATAAGTTTTGTCTCTCAGATTCCTACAGATCGGGAGATATTTGCCTTTTAAAAATTGACTTTCGAATAATCTCGAAAAATTCAAATGTCTCTATCCTCCAAACCGTTGGACATACGTTGACGTGACTCTGACAGGACGTTGACATATACGTTCCCTCAAAGTGACATAAGTTTTGTCTCTCAGATTAATACAGATCGGGAGATATTTGCCTATTAATAATTGACTTTCGAATAATCTCTAAAAATTTAAAGGTCTCTATCCTCCAAACCCTTCGACATACATTGACCTGACTATGACATGAAGTTGACATATACGTTCGCTCAAAGTGACATAAGTTTTGTCTCTCAGATTCCTACAGATCGGGAAATATTTGCCTTTAAAAAATTGACTTTCGAATAATCACGAAAAATTAAAATGTCTCTATCCTCCAAAGACTCTGACATGAAGTTGACATATGCGTTCCCTCAATGTGACATACGTTTTGTCTCTCAGATTCCTACAGATCGGGAGATATTTGCCTTTTACTAATTGACTTTCGAATAATCTCGAAAAATTTAAATTTCTCTATCCTCCAAACCCTTGTACATACATTGACGTGACTGTGACAGCAAGTTCACATATACGTTCCCTCAAAGTGACATAAGTTTTGTCTCTCAGATTAATACAGATCGGGAGATATTTGCCTTTTAAGAATTTACTTTCGAATAATCTCTAAAAATTTAAATGTCTCTATCCATCAAACCCTTCGATATACATTGACCTGACTATGACATGAAGTTGACATATACGTTCCCTCAAAGTGACATAAGTTTTGTCTCTCAGATTCCTACAGATCGGGAGATATTTGCCTTTAAAATATTGACTTTCGAATAATTTCGAAAAATTAAAATGTCTCTTTTCTCCAAACCCTTGGACATACATTGACGTGACTCTGACAGGACGTTGACATATACGTTCCCTCAAAGTGACATAAGTTTTGTCTCTCAGATTAATACAGATCGGGAGATATTTGCCTTTTAATAATTGACTTTCGAATAATCTCTAAAAATTTAAATATCTCTATCCTCCAAACCCTTCGACATACATTGACCTGACTATGACATGAAGTTGACATATACGTTCCTTCAAAGTGACATAAGTTTTGTCTCTCAGATTCGTACAGATCGGGAGATATTTACCCTTTAAAAATTGACTTTCGAATAATCTCTAAAAAATTAAATGTCTCTATCCTCCTAACCCTTGGACATACATTGACAAGACTCTGACAGAAAGTTTATATATGCGTTCCCTCAAAGTGACATAAGGTTTGTCTCTCAGATGCATACAGATCGAAAGATATTTGCCCTTAAAAATTGACTTTCGAATAATCTCGAAAAATTCAAATGTCTCTATACTCCAAACCCTTGGACATACATTGACGAGACTCTGACATGAAGTTGACATATCCGTTCCCTCAAAGTGGCATAAGTGTTGTCTCTCAGATTCCTACAGATCGAGAGATATTTGCCTTTTAAAAATTGACTTTCGAATAATCTCGAAAAATTCAAATGTCTCTATCCTCCAAACCGTTGGACATACATTGACGTGACTATGACATGAAGTTGACATATACGTTCCCTCAAAGTGACATAAGTTTTGTCTCTCAGATTCCTACAGATCGGGAGATATTTGCCTATTAATAATTGCCTTTCGAATAATCTCTAAAAATTTAAATGTCTCTATCCTACTAACCCTTGGACATACGTTAATGTGACTCTGACAGGAAGTTGACATATATGTTCCCTCAAAGTGACATAAGGTTTGTCTCTCAGATGCCTACAGATCGGGAGATATTTGCCCTTTAAAAATTGACTTTCGAATAATCTCGAAAAATTAAAATGTCTCTATCCTACAAACCCTTGGACATACATTGACGAGACTCTGACATGAAGTTGACATATACGTTCCCTCAAAGTGGCATAAGATTTGTCTCTCAGATTCCTACAGATCGGGAGATATTTGCCTTTTAAAAATTGACTTTCGAATAATCTCAAAAAATTTAAATGTCTCTATCCTCCAAACCCTTGGACATACATTGACGTGACACTAACAGGAAGTTGACATATACGTTCCTTCAAAGTGACATAAGTTTTGTCTCTCAGATTCGTACAGATCGGGAGATATTTACCCTTTAAAAATTGACTTTCGAATAATCTCTAAAAAATTAAATGTCTCTATCCTCCTAACCCTTGGACATACATTGACAAGACTCTGCGAGAAAGTTGATATATGCGTTCCCTCAAAGTGACATAAGGTTTGTCTCTCAGATGCATACAGATCGAAAGATATTTGCCCTTTAAAAATTGACTTTCGAATAATCTCGAAAAATTCAAATGTCTCTATCCTCCAAACCCTTGAACATACATTGACGAGACTCTGACATGAAGTTGACATATCCGTTCCCTCAAAGTGGCATAAGTTTTGTCTCTCAGATTCCTACAGATCGAGAGATATTTGCCTTTTAAAAATTGACTTTCGAATAATCTCGAAAAATTTAAATGTCTCTATCCTCCAAACCCTTGGACATACATTGACGTGACACTGACAGGAAGTTGACATATACGTTCCCTCAAAGTGACATAAGTTTTGTCTCTCAGATTCCTACAGATCGGGAGATATTTGCCTATTAATAATTGCCTTTCGAATAATCTCTAAAAATTTAAATGTCTCTATCCTCCTAACCCTTGGACATACATTAATGTGACTCTGACAGGAAGTTGACATATATGTTCCCTCAAAGTGACATAAGGTTTGTCTCTCAGATGCCTACAGATCGGGAGATATTTGCCCTTTAAAAATTGACTTTCGAATAATCTCGAAAAATTCAAATGTCTCTATCCTCCAAACCCTTGGACATACATTGACGAGACTCTGACATGAAGTTGACATATACGTTCCCTCAAAGCGGCATAAGTTTTGTCTCTCAGATTCCTACAGATCGGGCGATATTTGCCTTTTAATAATTGACTTTCGAATAATCTCGAAAAATTAAAATGTCTCTATCCTCCAAACCCTTGGACATACATTGACGAGACTCTGACATGAAGTTGACATATACGTTCCCTCAAAGTGGCATAAGTTTTGTCTCTCAGATTCCTACAGATCGGGAGATATTTGCCTTTTAAAAATTGACTTTCGAATAATCTCGAAAAATTCAAATGTCTCTATCCTCCAAACCCTTGGACATACATTGACGTGTCTATGACATGAAGTTGACATATACGTTCCCTCAAAGTGATATAAGTTTTGTCTCTCAGATTAATACAGATCTTGAGATATTTGCCTATTAATAATTGACTTTCGAATAATCTCTAAAAATTTAAATGTCTCTATCCTCCAAACCCTTCGACATACATTGACGAGACTATGACATGAAGTTGACATATACGTTCCCTCAAAGTGACATAAGTTTTGTCTCTCAGATTCCTACAGATCGGGAGATATTTGCCTTTTAAAAATTGACTTTCGAATAATCTCGAAAAAGTAAAATGTCTCTATCCTACAAACCCTTGGACATACATTGACGAGACTCTGACATGAAGTTGACATATACGTTCCTTCAAAGTGGCACAAGTTTTGTCTCTCAGATTCCTACAGATCGGGAGATATTTTCCTTTTCTTAATTGACTTCAGAATAATCCTGAAAAATTCAAATGTCTCTATCCTCCAAACCCTTGTACATACATTGACGTGACACTAACAGCAAGTTGACATATACGTTCCTTCAAAGAGACATAAGCTTTGTCTCTCAGATGCCTACAGATCGGGAGATATTTGCCCTTTAAGAATTGACTTTCGAATAATCTCGAAAAATTCAAATGTCTCTGTCCTCCAAACCCTTGGACATACATTGACGAGACTCTGACATGAAGTTGACATATACGTTCCCTCAATGTGGCATAAGTTTTGTCTCTCAGATTCCTACAGATCGGGAGATATTTGCCTTTTAATAATTGACTTTCGAATAATCTCGAAAAATTCAAATGTCTCTATCCTCCAAACTCTTGGACATACATTGACATGACTCTGACATGAAGTTGACATATAAGTTCCCTCAAAGTGGCATACGTTTTGTCTCTCAGATTCCTACAGATCGGGCGATATTTGCCTTTTAATAATTGACTTTCGAATAATCTCGAAAAATTAAAATGTCTCTATCCTCCAAACCCTTGGACATACATTGACGAGACTCTGACATGAAGTTGACATATACATTCCCTCAAAGTGGCATAAGTTTTGTCTCTCAGATTCCTACAGATCGGGAGATATTTGCCTTTTAAAAATTGACTTTCGAATAATCTCGAAAAATTCAAATGTCTCTATCCTCCAAACCCTTGGACATACATTGACGTGACTCTGACAGGACGTTGACATATACATTCCCTCAAAGTGACATAAGTTTTGTCTCTCAGATTAATACAGATCGGGAGATATTTGCCTATTAATAATTGACTTTCGAATAATCTCTAAAAATTTAAATGTCTCTATCCTCCAAACCCTTCGACATACATTGACCTGACTATGACATGAAGTTGACATATACGTTCGCTCAAAGTGACATAAGTTTTGTCTCTCAGATTCCTACAGATCGGGAAATATTTGCCTTTACAAAATTGACTTTCGAATAATCACGAAAAATTAAAATGTCTCTATCCTCCAAACCCTTGGACATAGATTGACGTGGCTCTGACATGAAGTTGACATATGCGTTCCCTCAATGTGACATACGTTTTGTCTCTCAGATTCCTACAGATCGGGAGATATTTGCCTTTCACTAATTGACCTTCGAATAATCTCGAAAAATTTAAATGTCTCTATCCTCCAAACCCTTTTACATACATTGACGTGACTATGACAGCAAGTTCACATATACGTTCCCTCAAAGTGACATAAGATTGTCTCTCAGATTCCTACAGATCGGGAGATATTTGCCTTTTAAATATTGACTTTCGAATAATTTCGAAAAATTAAAATGTCTCTATCCTCCAAACCTTTGGACATACATTGACGTGACTATGACATGAAGTTGACATATACGTACCCTCAATGTGACATAAGTTTTGTCTCTCAGATTCCTACAGATCGGGAGATATTTGCCTTTTAAAAATTGACTTTCGAATAATCTCGAAAAATTAAAATGTCTCTATCCTCCAAACCCTTTGACATACATTGACGAGACTCTGACATGAAGTTGATATATGCGTTCCCTCAAAGTGACATAAGGTTTGTCTCTCAGATGCCTACAGATCGGGAGATATTTGCCCTTTAATAATTGACTTTCGAATAATCTCGAAAAATTCAAATGTCTCTATCCTCCAAACCCTAGGACATACATTGACGTGACACTGACAGGAAGCTGACATATACGTTCCCTCAAAGTGACATAAGTTTTGTCTCTCAGATTCCTACAGATCGGGAGATATTTGCCTTTTAACTATTGACTTTCGAATAATCTCGAAAAATTAAAATGTCTCTATCCTCCAAACCCTTGGACATACATTGACGTGACTCTGACATGAAGTTTACATATGCGTTCCCTCAGAGTGACATAAGTTTTGTCTCTCAGATTCCTACAGATCGGGAGATATTTTTTTTTTAAAAATTAACTTTCGAATAATCTCGAAAAATTTAAATGTCTCTATCCTCCAAACCCTAGGACATACATTGACGTGACTCTGCCAGGAAGTTGACATGTATGTTCCCTCAAAGTGACATAAGTTTTGTCTCTCAGATTCCTACAGATCGGGAGATATTTGCCTTTTAAAAATTGACTTTCGAATAATCTCGAAAAATTCAAATGTCTCTATCCTCCAAACCCTTGGACATACATTGACGTGACTGTGACATGAAGTTCACATATCCGTTCCCTCAAAGTGACATAAGTTTTGTCTCTCAGATTCCTACAGTTTGGGACATATTTGCCTTTCACCAATTGACTTTCGAATAATCTCTTAAAATTAAAATGTCTCTATCCTCCAAATCCTTGGACATACATTGATGTGACTCAGACAGGAAGTTGACATATACGTTCCCTCAAAGTGACATAAGTTTTGTCTCTCAGATTCCTACAGATCGGGAGATTTTTGCCCTTTAAAAATTGACTTTCGAATAATATCTAAAAATTTAAATGTCTCTATCCTCCAAACCCTAGGACATACATTGACGTGACTCTGACAGGAAGTTTACATAAACGTTCCCTCAAAGTGACATACGTTTTGTCTCTCAGATTCCTACAGATCGGGAGATATTTGCTTTTAAAAATTGACTTTCGAATAATCTCGAAAAATTAAAATGTCTCTATCCTCGAAACCCTTGGACATACATTAATGTGACTCTGACAGGAAGTTGACATATATGTTCCCTCAAAGTGACATAAGGTTTGTCTCTCAGATGCCTACAGATCGGGAGATATTTGCCCTTTAAAAATTGACTTTCGAATAATCTCGAAAAATTAAAATGTCTCTATCCTACAAACCCTTGGACATACATTGACGAGACTCTGACATGAAGTTGACATATACGTTCCCTCAAAGTGGCATAAGTTTTGTCTCTCAGATTCCTACATATCGGGAGATATTTGCCTTTTAAATATTGACTTTCGAATAATCTCAAAAAATTAAAATGTCTCTATACTCCAAACCCTTGGACATACATGGACGTGACACTAACAGGAAGTTGACACATACGTTCCTTCAAAGTGACATAAGTTTTGTCTCTCAGATTCGTACAGATCGAGAGATATTTACCCTTTAAAAATTGACTTTCGAATAATCTCTAAAAAATTAAATGTCTCTATCCTCCTAACCCTTGGACATACATTGACAAGACTCTGACAGAAAGTTGATATATGCGTTCCCTCAAAGTGACATAAGGTTTGTCTCTCAGATGCATACAGATCGAAAGATATTTGCCCTTTAAAAATTGACTTTCGAATAATCCCGAAAAATTCAAATGTCTCTATCCTCCAAACCCTTGGACATACATTAACGTGACTCTGACAGGACGTTGACATATACGTTCCCTCAAAGTGACATAAGTTTTGTCTCTCAGATTAATACAGATCGGGAGATATTTGCCAATTAATAATTGACTTTCGAATAATCTCTAAAAATTTAAATGTCTCTATCCTCCAAACCCTTCGACATACATTGACGAGACTATGACATTAAGTTGACATATACGTTCTCTCAAAGTGACATAAGTTTTGTCTCTCAGATTCCTACAGATCGGGAGATATTTGCCTTTTAAAAATTGACTTTCGAATAATCTCGAAAAATTAAAATGTCTCTATCCTACAAATCCTTGGACATACATTGACGAGACTCTGACATGAAGTTGACATATACGTTCCTTCAAAGTGGCATAAGTTTTGTCTCTCAGATTCCTACAGATCGGGAGATATTTTCCTTTTATTAATTGACTTCAGAATAATCCTGAAAAATTCAAATGTCTCTATCCTCCAAACCCTTGTACATACATTGACGTGACACTAACAGCAAGTTGACATATACGTTCCTTCAAAGAGACATAAGTTTTGTCTCTCAGATTCCTACAGATCGGGAGATATTTACCCTTTAAAAATTGACTTTCGAATAATCTCTAAAAAATTAAATGTCTCTATCCTCCTAACCCTTGGACATACATTGACAAGACTCTGACAGAAAGTTGATATATGCGTTCCCTCAAAGTGACATAAGGTTTGTCTCTCAGATGCATACAGATCGAAAGATATTTGCCCTTTAAAAATTGACTTTCGAATAATCTCGAAAAATTCAAATGTCTCTATCCTCCAAACCCTTGGACATACATTGACGAGACTCTGACATGAAGTTGACATATACGTTCCCTCAAAGTGGCATAAGTTTTGTCTCTCAGATTCCTGCAGATCGAGAGATATTTGCCTTTTAATAATTGCCTTTCGAATAATCGCTAAAAATTTAAATGTCTCTATCCTCCTAACCCTTGGACATACATTAATGTGACTCTGACAGGAAGTTGACATATATGTTCCCTCAAAGTGACATAAGGTTTGTCTCTCAGATGCCTACAGATCGGGAGATATTTGCCTTTTAATAATTGCCTTTCGAATAATCGCTAAAAATTTAAATGTCTCTATCCTCCTAACCCTTGGACATAAATTAATGTGACTCTGACAGGAAGTTGACATATATGTTCCCTCAAAGTGACATAAGGTTTGTCTCTCAGATGCCTACAGATCGGGAGATATTTGCCCTTTAAAAATTGACTTTCGAATAATCTCGAAAAATTCAAATGTCTCTATCCTCCAAACCCTTGGACATACATTGACGAGACTCTGACATGAAGTTGACATATACGTTCCCTCAAAGTGGCATAAGTTTTGTCTCTCAGATTCCTGCAGATCGAGAGATATTTGCCTTTTAATAATTGCCTTTCGAATAATCGCTAAAAATTTAAATGTCTCTATCCTCCTAACCCTTGGACATACATTAATGTGACTCTGACAGGAAGTTGACATATATGTTCCCTCAAAGTGACATAAGGTTTGTCTCTCAGATGCCTACAGATCGGGAGATATTTGCCCTTTAAGAATTGACTTTCGAATAATCTCGAAAAATTCAAATGTCTCTATCCTCCAAACCCTTGGACATACATTGACGAGACTCTGTCATGAAGTTGACATATACGTTCCCTCAAAGTGGCATAAGTTTTGTCTCTCAGATTCCTACAGATCGGGAGATATTTGCCTTTTAATAATTGACTTTCGAATAATCTCGAAAAATTCAAATGTCTCTATCCTCGAAACTCTTGGACATACATTGACATGACTCTGACATGAAGTTGACATATACGTTCCCTCAAAGTGGCATACGTTTTGTCTCTCAGATTCCTACAGATCGGGCGATATTTGCCTTTTAATAATTGACTTTCGAATAATCTCGAAGAATTAAAATGTCTCTATCCTCCAACCCCTTGGACATACATTGACGAGACTCTGACATGAAGTTTACATATACGTTCCCTCAAAGTGGCATAAGTTTTGTCTCTCAGATTCCTACAGATCGGGAGACATTTGCCTTTTAAAAATTGACTTTCGAATAATCTCGAAAAATTCAAATTTCTCTATCCTCCAAACCCTTGGACATACATTGACGTGACTCTGACAGGACGTTGACATATACGTTCCCTCAAAGTGACATAAGTTTTGTCTCTCAGATTAATACAGATCGGGAGATATTTGCCTTTTAATAATTGACTTTCGAATAATCTCTAAAAATTTAAATATCTCTATCCTCCAAACCCTTCGACATACATTGACCTGACTATGACATGAAGTTGACATATACGTTCGCTCAAAGTGACATAAGTTTTGTCTCTCAGATTCCTACAGATCGGGAAATATTTGCCTTTACAAAATTGACTTTCGAATAATCACGAAAAATTAAAATGTCTCTATCCTCCAAACCCTTGGACATAGATTGACGTGACTCTGACATGAAGTTGACATATGCGTTCCCTCAATGTGACATACGTTTTGTCTCTCAGATTCCTACAGATCGGGAGATATTTGCCTTTCACTAATTGACCTTCGAATAATCTCGAAAAATTTAAATGTCTCTATCCTCCAAACCCTTTTACATACATTGACGTGACTGTGACAGCAAGTTCACATATACGTTCCCTCAAAGTGACATAAGATTGTCTCTCAGATTCCTACAGATCGGGAGATATTTGCCTTTTAAATATTGACTTTCGAATAATTTCGAAAAATTAAAATGTCTCTATCCTCCAACCCTTTGGACATACATTGACGTGACTATGACATGAAGTTGACATATACGTTCCCTCAATGTGACATAAGTTTTGTCTCTCAGATTCCTACAGATCGGGAGATATTTGCCTTTTAAAAATTGACTTTCGAATAATCTCGAAAAATTAAAATGTCTCTATCCTCCAAACCCTTTGACATACATTGACGAGACTCTGACATGAAGTTGATATATGCGTTCACTCAAAGTGACATAAGGTTTGTCTCTCAGATGCCTACAGATCGGGAGATATTTGCCCTTTAATAATTGACTTTCGAATAATCTCGAAAAATTCAAATGTCTCTATCCTCCAAACCCTAGGACATACATTGACGTGACACTGACAGGAAGCTGACATATACGTTCCCTCAAAGTGACATAAGTTTTGTCTCTCAGATTCCTACAGATCGGGAGATATTTGAATTTTAACTATTGACATTCGAATAATCTCGAAAAATTAAAATGTCTCTATCCTTCAAACCCTTGGACATACATTGACGTGACTCTGACATGAAGTTTACATATGCGTTCCCTCAGAGTGACATAAGTTTTGTCTCTCAGATTCCTACAGATCGGGAGATATTTGCCTTTTAAAAATTGACTTTCGAATAATCTCGAAAAATTCAAATGTCTCTATCCTCTAAACCCTTGGACATACATTGACGTGACTGTGACATGAAGTTCACATATCCGTTCTCTCAAAGTGACATAAGTTTTGTCTCTCAGATTCCTACAGTTTGGGACATATTTGCCTTTCACCAATTGACTTTCGAATAATCTCGAAAAATTAAAATGTCTCTATCCTCCAAATCCTTGGACATACATTGATGTGACTCAGACAGGAAGTTGACATATACGTTCCCTCAAAGTGACATAAGTTTTGACTCTCACATTCCTACAGATCGGGAGATATTTGCCCTTTAAAAATTGACTTTCGAATAATCTCTAAAAATTTAAATGTCTCTATCCTCCAACCCTTTGGACATACATTGACGTGACTCTGACAGGAAGTTTACATACACGTTCCCTCAAAGTGACATACGTTTTGTCTCTCAGATTCCTACAGATCGGGAGATATTTGCTTTTAAAAATTGACTTTCGAATAATCTCGAAAAATTAAAATGTCTCTATCCTCGAAACCCTTGGACATACATTAATGTGACTCTGACAGGAAGTTGACATATATGTTCCCTCAAAGTGACATAAGGTTTGTCTCTCAGATGCCTACAGATCGGGAGATAATTGCCCTTTAAAAATTGACTTTCGAATAATCTCGAAATATTAAAATGTCTCTATCCTACAAACCCTTGGACATACATTGACGAGACTCTGACATGAAGTTGACATATACGTTCCCTCAAAGTGGCATAAGTTTTGTCTAAAGGATTCCTACAGATCGGGAGATATTTGGCTTTTAAAAATTGACTTTCGAATAATCTCAAAAAATTAAAATGTCTCTATCCTCCAAACCCTTGGACATACATTGACGTGACACTAACAGGAAGTTGACATATACGTTCCTTCAAAGTGACATAAGTTTTGTCTCTCAGATTCGTACTGATCGAGAGATATTTACCCTTTAAAAATTGACTTTCGAATAATCTCTAAAAAATTAAATGTCTCTATCCTCCTAACCCTTGGAAATACATTGACAAGACTCTGACAGAAAGTTGATATATGCGTTCCCTCAAAGTGACATAAGGTTTGTCTCTCAGATGCATACAGATCGAAAGATATTTGCCCTTAAAAATTGACTTTCGAATAATCTCGAAAAATTCAAATGTCTCTATCCTCCAAACCCTTGGACATACATTGACGAGACTCTGACATGAAGTTGACATATCCGTTCCCTCAAAGTGGCATAAGTTTTGTCTCTCAGATTCCTACAGATCGAGAGATATTTGCCTTTTAAAAATTGACTTTCGAATAATCTCGAAAAATTTAAATGTCTCTATCCTCCAAACCCTTGGACATACATTGACGTGACACTGACAGGAAGCTGACATATACGTTCCCTCAAAGTGACATAAGTTTTGTCTCTCAGATTCCTACAGATCGGGAGATATTTGCCTTTTAAAAATTGACTTTCGAATAATCTCGAAAAATTCAAATGTCTCTATCCTCCAAACCCTTGGACATACATTGACGTGACTGTGACATGAAGTTCACATATCCGTTCCCTCAAAGTGACATAAGTTTTGTCTCTCAGATTCCTACAGTTTGGGACATATTTGCCTTTCACCAATTGACTTTCGAATAATCTCGAAAAATTAAAATGTCTCTATCCTCCAAATCCTTGGACATACATTGATGTGACTCAGACAGGAAGTTGACATATACGTTCCCTCAAAGTGACATAAGTTTTGTCTCTCAGATTCCTACAGATCGGGAGATTTTTGCCCTTTAAAAATTGACTTTCGAATAATCTCTAAAAATTTAAATGTCTCTATCCTCCAAACCCTAGGACATACATTGACGTGACTCTGACAGGAAGTTTACATAAACGTTCCCTCAAAGTGACATACGTTTTGTCTCTCAGATTCCTACAGATCGGGAGATATTTGCCTTTTAAAAATTGACTTTCGAATAATCTCGAAAAATTAAAATGTCTCTATCCTCGAAACCCTTGGACATACATTAATGTGACTCTGACAGGAAGTTGACATATATGTTCCCTCAAAGTGACATAAGGTTTGTCTCTCAGATGCCTACAGATCGGGAGATATTTGCCCTTTAAAAATTGACTTTCTAATAATCTCGAAAAATTAAAATGTCTCTATCCTACAAACCCTTGGACATACATTGACGAGACTCTGACATGAAGTTGACATATACGTTCCCTCAAAGTGGCATAAGTTTTGTCTCTCAGATTCCTACATATCGGGAGATATTTACCCTTTAAAAATTGACTTTCGAATAATCTCTAAAAAATTAAATGTCTCTATCCTCCTAACCCTTGGACATACATTGACAAGACTCTGACAGGACGTTGACATATACGTTCCCTCAAAGTGACATAAGTTTTGTCTCTCAGATTAATACAGATCGGGAGATATTTGCCCTTTAATAATTGACTTTCGAATAATCTCTAAAAATTTAAATGTCTCTATCCTCCAAATCCTTGGACATACATTGACGAGACTATGACATGAAGTTGACATATACGTTCTCTCAAAGTGACATAAGTTTTGTCTCTCAGATTCCTACAGATCGGGAGATATTTGCCTTTTAAAAATTGACTTTCGAATAATCTCGAAAAATTAAAATGTCTCTATCCTACAAATCCTTGGACATACATTGACGAGACTCTGACATGAAGTTGACATATACGTTCCTTCAAAGTGGCATAAGTTTTGTCTCTCAGATTCCTACAGATCGGGAGATATTTTCCTTTTATTAATTGACTTCAGAATAATCCTGAAAAATTCAAATGTCTCTATCCTCCAAACCCTTGTACATACATTGACGTGACACTAACAGCAAGTTGACATATACGTTCCTTCAAAGAGACATAAGTTTTGTCTCTCAGATTCCTACAGATCGGGAGATATTTACCCTTTAAAAATTGACTTTCGAATAATCTCTAAAAAATTAAATGTCTCTATCCTCCTAACACTTGGACATACATTGACAAGACTCTGACAGAAAGTTGATATATGCGTTCCCTCAAAGTGACATAAGGTTTGTCTCTCAGATGCATACAGATCGAAAGATATTTGCCCTTTAAAAATTGACTTTCGAATAATCTCGAAAAATTCAAATGTCTCTATCCTCCAAACCCTTGGACATACATTGACGAGACTCTGACATGAAGTTGACATATACGTTCCCTCAAAGTGGCATAAGTTTTGTCTCTCAGATTCCTGCAGATCGAGAGATATTTGCCTTTTAATAATTGCCTTTCGAATAATCGCTAAAAATTTAAATGTCTCTATCCTCCTAACCCTTGGACATACATTAATGTGACTCTGACAGGAAGTTGACATATATGTTCCCTCAAAGTGACATAAGGTTTGTCTCTCAGATGCCTACAGATCGGTAGATATTTGCCCTTTAAGAATTGACTTTCGAATAATCTCGAAAAATTCTAATGTCTCTATCCTCCAAACCCTTGGACATACATTGACGAGACTCTGTCATGAAGTTGACATATACGTTCCCTCAAAGTGGCATAAGTTTTGTCTCTCAGATTCCTACAGATCGGGAGATATTTGCCTTTTAATAATTGACTTTCGAATAATCTCGAAAAATTCAAATGTCTCTATCCTCGAAACTCTTGGACATACATTGACATGACTCTGACATGAAGTTGACATATACGTTCCCTCAAAGTGGCATACGTTTTGTCTCTCAGATTCCTACAGATCGGGCGATATTTGCCTTTTAATAATTGACTTTCGAATAATCTCGAAGAATTAAAATGTCTCTATCCTCCAACCCCTTGGACATACATTGACGAGACTCTGACATGAAGTTGACATATACGTTCCCTCAAAGTGGCATAAGTTTTGTCTCTCAGATTCCTACAGATCGGGAGACATTTGCCTTTTAAAAATTGACTTTCGAATAATCTCGAAAAATTCAAATTTCTCTATCCTCCAAACCCTTGGACATACATTGACGTGACTCTGACAGGACGTTGACATATACGTTCCCTCAAAGTGACATAAGTTTTGTCTCTCAGATTAATACAGATCGGGAGATATTTGCCTTTTAATAATTGACTTTCGAATAATCTCTAAAAATTTAAATATCTCTATCCTCCAAACCCTTCGACATACATTGACCTGACTATGACATGAAGTTGACATATAAGTTCGCTCAAAGTGACATAAGTTTTGTCTCTCAGATTCCTACAGATCGGGAAATATTTGCCTTTACAAAATTGACTTTCGAATAATCACGAAAAATTAAAATGTCTCTATCCTCCAAACCCTTGGACATAGATTGACGTGACTCTGACATGAAGTTGACATATGCGTTCCCTCAATGTGACATACGTTTTGTCTCTCAGATTCCTACAGATCGGGAGATATTTGCCTTTCACTAATTGACCTTCGAATAATCACGAAAAATTAAAATGTCTCTATCCTCCAAATCCTTGGACATACATTGATGTGACTCAGACAGGAAGTTGACATATACGTTCCCTCAAAGTGACATAAGTTTTGTCTCTCAGATTCCTACAGATCGGGAGATCTTTGCCCTTTAAAAATTGACTTTCGAATAATCTCTAAAAATTTAAATGTCTCTATCCTCCAAACCCTAGGACATACATTGACGTGACTCTGACAGGAAGTTTACATAAACGTTCCCTCAAAGTGACATACGTTTTGTCTCTCAGATTCCTACAGATCGGGAGATATTTGCTTTTAAAAATTGACTTTCGAATAATCTCGAAAAATTTAAATGTCTCTATCCTCGAAACCCTTGGACATACATTAATGTGACTCTGACAGGAAGTTGACATATATGTTCCCTCAAAGTGACATAAGGTTTGTCTCTCAGATGCCTACAGATCGGGAGATATTTGCCCTTTAAAAATTGACTTTCGAATAATCTCGAAAAATTAAAATGTCTCTATCCTACAAACCCTTGGACATACATTGACGAGACTCTGACATGAAGTTGACATATACGTTCCCTCAAAGTGGCATAAGTTTTGTCTCTCAGATTCCTACATATCGGGAGATATTTGCCTTTTAAATATTGACTTTCGAATAATCTCAAAAAATTAAAATGTCTCTATCCTCCAAACCCTTGGACATACATTGACGTGACACTAACAGGAAGTTGACATATACGTTCCTTCAAAGTGACATAAGTTTTGTCTCTCAGATTCGTACAGATCGAGAGATATTTACCCTTTAAAAATTGACTTTCGAATAATCTCTAAAAAATTAAATGTCTCTATCCTCCTAACCCTTGGACATACATTGACAAGACTCTAACAGAAAGTTGATATATGCGTTCCCTCAAAGTGACATAAGGTTTGTCTCTCAGATGCATACAGATCGAAAGATATTTGCCCTTTAAAAATTGACTTTCGAATAATCCCGAAAAATTCAAATGTCTCTATCCTCCAAACCCTTGGACATACATTGACGTGACTCTGACAGGACGTTGACATATACGTTCCCTCAAAGTGACATAAGTTTTGTCTCTCAGATTAATACAGATCGGGAGATATTTGCCTATTAATAATTGACTTTCGAATAATCTCTAAAAATTTAAATGTCTCTATCCTCCTAACCCTTGGACATACATTGACAAGACTCTGACAGAAAGTTGATATATGCGTTCCCTCAAAGTGACATAAGGTTTGTCTCTCAGATGCATACAGATCGAAAGATATTTGCCCTTTAAAAATTGACTTTCGAATAATCCCGAAAAATTCAAATGTCTCTATCCTCCAAACCCTTGGACATACATTGACGTGACTCTGACAGGACGTTGACATATACGTTCCCTCAAAGTGACATAAGTTTTGTCTCTCAGATTAATACAGATCGGGAGATATTTGCCTATTAATAATTGACTTTCGAATAATCTCTAAAAATTTAAATGTCTCTATCCTCCAAATCCTTGGACATACATTGACGAGACTATGACATGAAGTTGACATATACGTTCTCTCAAAGTGACATAAGTTTTGTCTCTCAGATTCCTACAGATCGGGAGATATTTGCCTTTTAAAAATTGACTTTCGAATAATCTCGAAAAATTAAAATGTCTCTATCCTACAAATCCTTGGACATACATTGACGAGACTCTGACATGAAGTTGACATATACGTTCCTTCAAAGTGGCAAAAGTTTTGTCTCTCAGATTCCTACAGATCGGGAGATATTTTCCTTTTATTAATTGACTTCAGAATAATCCTGAAAAATTCAAATGTCTCTATCCTCCAAACCCTTGTACATACATTGACGTGACACTAACAGCAAGTTGACATATACGTTCCTTCAAAGAGACATAAGTTTTGTCTCTCAGATTCCTACAGATCGGGAGATATTTACCCTTTAAAAATTGACTTTCGAATAATCTCTAAAAAATTAAATGTCTCTATCCTCCTAACCCTTGGACATACATTGACAAGACTCTGACAGAAAGTTGATATATGCGTTCCCTCAAAGTGACATAAGGTTTGTCTCTCAGATGCATACAGATCGAAAGATATTTGCCCTTTAAAAATTGACTTTCGAATAATCTCGAAAAATTCATATGTCTCTATCCTCCAAACCCTTGGACATACATTGACGAGACTCTGACATGAATTTGACATATACGTTCCCTCAAAGTGGCATAAGTTTTGTCTCTCAGATTCCTGCAGATCGAGAGATATTTGCCTTTTAATAATTGCCTTTCGAATAATCGCTAAAAATTTAAATGTCTCTATCCTCCTAACCCTTGGACATACATTAATGTGACTCTAACAGGAAGTTGACATATATGTTCCCTCAAAGTGACATAAGGTTTGTCTCTCAGATGCCTACAGATCGGGAGATATTTGCCCTTTAAGAATTGACTTTCGAATAATCTCGAAAAATTCTAATGTCTCTATCCTCCAAACCCTTGGACATACATTGACGAGACTCTGTCATGAAGTTGACATATACGTTCCCTCAAAGTGGCATAAGTTTTGTCTCTCAGATTCCTACAGATCGGGAGATATTTGCCTTTTAATAATTGACTTTCGAATAATCTCGAAAAATTCAAATGTCTCTATCCTCGAAACTCTTGGACATACATTGACATGACTCTGACATGAAGTTGACATATACGTTCCCTCAAAGTGGCATACGTTTTGTCTCTCAGATTCCTACAGATCGGGCGATATTTGCCATTTAATAATTGACTTTCGAATAATCTCGAAGAATTAAAATGTCTCTATCCTCCAACCCCTTGGACATACATTGACGAGACTCTGTCATGAAGTTGACATATACGTTCCCTCAAAGTGGCATAAGTTTTGTCTCTCAGATTCCTACAGATCGGGAGACATTTGCCTTTTAAAAATTGACTTTCGAATAATCTCGAAAAATTCAAATTTCTCTATCCTCCAAACCCTTGGACATACATTGACGTGACTCTGACAGGACGTTGACATATACGTTCCCTCAAAGTGACATAAGTTTTGTCTCTCAGATTAATACAGATCGGGAGATATTTGCCTTTTAATAATTGACTTTCGAATAATCTCTAAAAATTTAAATATCTCTATCCTCCAAACCCTTCGACATACATTGACCTGACTATGACATGAAGTTGACATATACGTTCGCTCAAAGTGACATAAGTTTTGTCTCTCAGATTCCTACAGATCGGGAAATATTTGCCTTTACAAAATTGACTTTCGAATAATCACGAAAAATTAAAATGTCTCTATCCTCCAAACCCTTGGACATAGATTGACGTGACTCTGACATGAAGTTGACATATGCGTTCCCTCAATGTGACATACGTTTTGTCTCTCAGATTCCTACAGATCGGGAGATATTTGCCTTTCACTAATTGACCTTCGAATAATCACGAAAAATTAAAATGTCTCTATCCTCCAAATCCTTGGACATACATTGATGTGACTCAGACAGGAAGTTGACATATACGTTCCCTCAAAGTGACATAATTTTTGTCTCTCAGATTCCTACAGATCGGGAGATTTTTGCCCTTTAAAAATTGACTTTCGAATAATCTCTAAAAATTTAAATGTCTCTATCCTCCAAACCCTAGGACATACATTGACGTGACTCTGACAGGAAGTTTACATAAACGTTCCCTCAAAGTGACATACGTTTTGTCTCTCAGATTCCTACAGATCGGGAGATATTTGCTTTTAAAAATTGACTTTCGAATAATCTCGAAAAATTAAAATGTCTCTATCCTCGAAACCCTTGGACATACATTAATGTGACTCTGACAGGAAGTTGACATATATGTTCCCTCAAAGTGACATAAGGTTTGTCTCTCAGATGCCTACAGATCGGGAGATATTTGCCCTTTAAAAATTGACTTTCTAATAATCTCGAAAAATTAAAATGTCTCTATCCTACAAACCCTTGGACATACATTGACGAGACTCTGACATGAAGTTGACATATACGTTCCCTCAAAGTGGCATAAGTTTTGTCTCTCAGATTCCTACATATCGGGAGATATTTGCCTTTTAAATATTGACTTTCGAATAATCTCAAAAAATTAAAATGTCTCTATCCTCCAAACCCTTGGACATACATTGACGTGACACTAACAGGAAGTTGACATATACGTTCCTTCAAAGTGACATAAGTTTTGTCTCTCAGATTCGTACAGATCGAGAGATATTTACCCTTTAAAAATTGACTTTCGAATAATCTCTAAAAAATTAAATGTCTCTATCCTCCTAACCCTTGGACATACATTGACAAGACTCTGACAGAAAGTTGATATATGCGTTCCCTCAAAGTGACATAAGGTTTGTCTCTCAGATGCATACAGATCGAAAGATATTTGCCCTTTAAAAATTGACTTTCGAATAATCCCGAAAAATTCAAATGTCTCTATCCTCCAAACCCTTGGACATACATTGACGTGACTCTGACAGGACGTTGACATATACGTTCCCTCAAAGTGACATAAGTTTTGTCTCTCAGATTAATACAGATTGGGAGATATTTGCCTATTAATAATTGACTTTCGAATAATCTCTAAAAATTTAAATGTCTCTATCCTCCAAATCCTTGGACATACATTGACGAGACTATGACATGAAGTTGACATATACGTTCCCTCAAAGTGACATAAGGTTTGTCTCTCAGATGCATACAGATCGAAAGATATTTGCCCTTTAAAAATTGACTTTCGAATAATCTCGAAAAATTAAAATGTCTCTATCCTACAAATCCTTGGACATACATTGACGAGACTCTGACATGAAGTTGACATATACGTTCCTTCAAAGTGGCATAAGTTTTGTCTCTCAGATTCCTACAGATCGGGAGATATTTTCCTTTTATTAATTGACTTCAGAATAATCCTGAAAAATTCAAATGTCTCTATCCTCCAAACCCTTGTACATACATTGACGTGACACTAACAGCAAGTTGACATATACGTTCCTTCAAAGAGACATAAGTTTTGTCTCTCAGATTCCTACAGATCGGGAGATATTTACCCTTTAAAAATTGACTTTCGAATAATCTCTAAAAAATTAAATGTCTCTATCCTCCTAACCCTTGGACATACATTGACAAGACTCTGACAGAAAGTTGATATATGCGTTCCCTCAAAGTGACATAAGGTTTGTCTCTCAGATGCATACAGATCGAAAGATATTTGCCCTTTAAAAATTGACTTTCGAATAATCTCGAAAAATTCAAATGTCTCTATCCTCCAAACCCTTGGACATACATTGACGAGACTCTGACATGAAGTTGACATATACGTTCCCTCAAAGTGGCATAAGTTTTGTCTCTCAGATTCCTGCAGATCGAGAGATATTTGCCTTTTAATAATTGCCTTTCGAATAATCGCTAAAAATTTAAATGTCTCTATCCTCCTAACCCTTGGACATACATTAATGTGACTCTGACAGGAAGTTGACATATATGTTCCCTCAAAGTGACATAAGGTTTGTCTCTCAGATGCCTACAGATCGGGAGATATTTGCCCTTTAAGAATTGACTTTCGAATAATCTCGAAAAATTCTAATGTCTCTATCCTCCAAACCCTTGGACATACATTGACGAGACTCTGTCATGAAGTTGACATATACGTTCCCTCAAAGTGGCATAAGTTTTGTTTCTCAGATTCCTACAGATCGGGAGATATTTGCCTTTTAATAATTGACTTTCGAATAATCTCGAAAAATTCAAATGTCTCTATCCTCGAAACTATTGGACATACATTGACATGACTCTGACATGAAGTTGACATATACGTTCCCTCAAAGTGGCATACGTTTTGTCTCTCAGATTCCTACAGATCGGGCGATATTTGCCTTTTAATAATTGACTTTCGAATAATCTCGAAGAATTAAAATGTCTCTATCCTCCAACCCCTTGGACATACATTGACGAGACTCTGACATGAAGTTGACATATACGTTCCCTCAAAGTGGCATAAGTTTTGTCTCTCAGATTCCTACAGATCGGGAGACATTTGCCTTTTAAAAATTGACTTTCGAATAATCTCGAAAAATTCAAATTTCTCTATCCTCCAAACCCTTGGACATACATTGACGTGACTCTGACAGGACGTTGACATATACGTTCCCTCAAAGTGACATAAGTTTTGTCTCTCAGATTAATACAGATCGGGAGATATTTGCCTTTTAATAATTGACTTTCGAATAATCTCTAAAAATTTAAATATCTCTATCCTCCAAACCCTTCGACATACATTGACCTGACTATGACATGAAGTTGACATATACGTTCGCTCAAAGTGACATAAGTTTTGTCTCTCAGATTCCTACAGATCGGGAAATATTTGCATTTACAAAATTGACTTTCGAATAATCACGAAAAATTAAAATGTCTCTATCCTCCAAACCCTTGGACATAGATTGACGTGACTTTGACATGAAGTTGACATATGCGTTCCCTCAATGTGACATACGTTTTGTCTCTCAGATTCCTACAGATCGGGAGATATTTGCCTTTCACTAATTGACCTTCGAATAATCTCGAAAAATTTAAATGTCTCTATCCTCCAAACCCTTTTACATACATTGACGTGACTGTGACAGCAAGTTCACATATACGTTCCCTCAAAGTGACATAAGATTGTCTCTCAGATTCCTACAGATCGGGAGATATTTGCCTTTTAAATATTGACTTTCGAATAATTTCGAAAAATTAAAATGTCTCTATCCTCCAAACCTTTGGACATACATTGACGTGACTATGACATGAAGTTGACATATACGTTCCCTCAATGTGACATAAGTTTTGTCTCTCAGATTCCTACAGATCGGGAGATATTTGCCTTTTAAAAATTGACTTTCGAATAATCTCGAAAAATTAAAATGTCTCTATCCTCCAAACCCTTTGACATACATTGACGAGACTCTGACATGAAGTTGATATATGCGTTCCCTCAAAGTGACATAAGGTTTGTCTCTCAGATGCCTACAGATCGGGAGATATTTGCCCTTTAATAATTGACTTTCGAATAATCTCGAAAAATTCAAATGTCTCTATCCTCCAAACCCTAGGACATACATTGACGTGACACTGACAGGAAGCTGACATATACGTTCCCTCAAAGTGACATAAGTTTTGTCTCTCAGATTCCTACAGATCGGGAGATATTTGCCTTTTAACTATTGACTTTCGAATAATCTCGAAAAATTAAAATGTCTCTATCCTCCAAACCCTTGGACATACATTAACGTGACTCTGACATGAAGTTTACATATGCGTTCCCTCAGAGTGACATAAGTTTTGTCTCTCAGATTCCTACAGATCGGGAGATATTTGCCTTTTAAAAATTGACTTTCGAATAATCTCGAAAAATTCAAATGTCTCTATCCTCCAAACCCTTGGACATACATTGACGTGACTGTGACATGAAGTTCACATATCCGTTCTCTCAAAGTGACATAAGTTTTGTCTCTCAGATTCCTACAGTTTGGGACATATTTGCCTTTCACCAATTGACTTTCGAATAATCTCGAAAAATTAAAATGTCTCTATCCTCCAAATCCTTGGACATACATTGATGTGACTCAGAGAGGAAGTTGACATATACGTTCCCTCAAAGTGACATAAGTTTTGTCTCTCACATTCCTACAGATCGGGAGATATTTGCCCTTTAAAAATTGACTTTCGAATAATCTCTAAAAATTTAAATGTCTCTATCCTCCAAACCCTAGGACATACATTGACGTGACTCTGACAGGAAGTTTACATACACGTTCCCTCAAAGTGACATACGTTTTGTCTCTCAGATTCCTACAGATCGGGAGATATTTGCTTTTAAAAATTGACTTTCGAATAATCTCGAAAAATTAAAATGTCTCTATCCTCGAAACCCTTGGACATACATTAATGTGACTCTGACAGGAAGTTGACATATATGTTCCCTCAAAGTGACATAAGGTTTGTCTCTCAGATGCCTACAGATCGGGAGATATTTGCCCTTTAAAAATTGACTTTCGAATAATCTCGAAAAATTAAAATGTCTCTATCCTCCAAACCCTTGGACATACATTGACGTGACACTAACAGGAAGTTGACATATACGTTCCTTCAAAGTGACATAAGTTTTGTCTCTCAGATTCGTACTGATCGAGAGATAATTACCCTTTAAAAATTGACTTTCGAATAATCTCTAAAAAATTAAATGTCTCTATCCTCCTAACCCTTGGAAATACATTGACAAGACTCTGACAGAAAGTTGATATATGCGATCCCTCAAAGTGACATAAGGTTTGTCTCTCAGATGCATACAGATCGAAAGATATTTGCCCTTAAATATTGACTTTCGAATAATCTCGAAAAATTCAAATGTCTCTATCCTCCAAACCCTTGGACATACATTGACGAGACTCTGACATGAAGTTGACATATCCGTTCCCTCAAAGTGGCATAAGTTTTGTCTCTCAGATTCCTACAGATCGAGAGATATTTGCCTTTTAAAAATTGACTTTCGAATAATCTCGAAAAATTTAAATGTCTCTATCCTCCAAACCCTTGGACATACATTGACGTGACACTGACAGGAAGCTGACATATACGTTCCCTCAAAGTGACATAAGTTTTGTCTCTCAGATTCCTACAGATCGGGAGATATTTGCCTTTTAACTATTGACTTTCGAATAATCTCGAAAAATTAAAATGTCTCAATCCTCCAAACCCTTGGACATACATTGACGTGACTCTGACATGAAGTTTACATATGCGTTCCCTCAGAGTGACATAAGTTTTGTCTCTCAGATTCCTACAGATCGGGAGATATTTGCCTTTTAAAAATTGACTTTCGAATAATCTCGAAAAATTCAAATGTCTCTATCCTCCAAACCCTTGGACATACATTGACGTGACTGTGACATGAAGTTCACATATCCATTCTAACAAAGTGACATAAGTTTTGTCTCTCAGATTCCTACAGTTTGGGACATATTTGCCTTTCACCAATTGACTTTCGAATAATCTCGAAAAATTAAAATGTCTCTATCCTCCAAACCCTTTGACATACATTGACGAGACTCTGACATGAAGTTGATATATGCGTTCCCTCAAAGTGACATAAGGTTTGTCTCTCAGATGCCTACAGATCGGGAGATATTTGCCCTTTAATAATTGACTTTCGAATAATCTCGAAAAATTCAAATGTCTCTATCCTCCAAACCCTAGGACATACATTGACGTGACACTGACAGGAAGCTGACATATACGTTCCCTCAAAGTGACATAAGTTTTGTCTCTCAGATTCCTACAGATCGGGAGATATTTGCCTTTTAACTATTGACTTTCGAATAATCTCGAAAAATTAAAATGTCTCTATCCTCCAAACCCTTGGACATACATTAACGTGACTCTGACATGAAGTTTACATATGCGTTCCCTCAGAGTGACATAAGTTTTGTCTCTCAGATTCCTACAGATCGGGAGATATTTGCCTTTTAAAAATTGACTTTCGAATAATCTCGAAAAATTCAAATGTCTCTATCCTCCAAACCCTTGGACATACATTGACGTGACTGTGACATGAAGTTCACATATCCGTTCTCTCAAAGTGACATAAGTTTTGTCTCTCAGATTCCTACTGTTTGGGACATATTTGCCTTTCACCAATTGACTTTCGAATAATCTCGAAAAATTAAAATGTCTCTATCCTCCAAATCCTTGGACATACATTGATGTGACTCAGACAGGAAGTTGACATATACGTTCCCTCAAAGTGACATAAGTTTTGTCTCTCACATTCCTACAGATCGGGAGATATTTGCCCTTTAAAAATTGACTTTCGAATAATCTCTAAAAATTTAAATGTCTCTATCCTCCAAACCCTAGGACATACATTGACGTGACTCTGACAGGAAGTTTACATACACGTTCCCTCAAAGTGACATACGTTTTGTCTCTCAGATTCCTACAGATCGGGAGATATTTGCTTTTAAAAATTGACTTTCGAATAATCTCGAAAAATTAAAATGTCTCTATCCTCGAAACCCTTGGACATACATTAATGTGACTCTGACAGGAAGTTGACATATATGTTCCCTCAAAGTGACATAAGGTTTGTCTCTCAGATGCCTACAGATCGGGAGATATTTGCCCTTTAAAAATTGACTTTCGAATAATCTCGAAAAATTAAAATGTCTCTATCCTCCAAACCCTTGGACATACATTGACGTGACACTAACAGGAAGTTGACATATACGTTCCTTCAAAGTGACATAAGTTTTGTCTCTCAGATTCGTACTGATCGAGAGATAATTACCCTTTAAAAATTGACTTTCGAATAATCTCTAAAAAATTAAATGTCTCTATCCTCCTAACCCTTGGAAATACATTGACAAGACTCTGACAGAAAGTTGATATATGCGATCCCTCAAAGTGACATAAGGTTTGTCTCTCAGATGCATACAGATCGAAAGATATTTGCCCTTAAATATTGACTTTCGAATAATCTCGAAAAATTCAAATGTCTCTATCCTCCAAACCCTTGGACATACATTGACGAGACTCTGACATGAAGTTGACATATCCGTTCCCTCAAAGTGGCATAAGTTTTGTCTCTCAGATTCCTACAGATCGAGAGATATTTGCCTTTTAAAAATTGACTTTCGAATAATCTCGAAAAATTTAAATGTCTCTATCCTCCAAACCCTTGGACATACATTGACGTGACACTGACAGGAAGCTGACATATACGTTCCCTCAAAGTGACATAAGTTTTGTCTCTCAGATTCCTACAGATCGGGAGATATTTGCCTTTTAACTATTGACTTTCGAATAATCTCGAAAAATTAAAATGTCTCTATCCTCCAAACCCTTGGACATACATTGACGTGACTCTGACATGAAGTTTACATATGCGTTCCCTCAGAGTGACATAAGTTTTGTCTCTCAGATTCCTACAGATCGGGAGATATTTGGCTTTTAAAAATTGACTTTCGAATAATCTCGAAAAATTCAAATGTCTCTATCCTCCAAACCCTTGGACATACATTGACGTGACTGTGACATGAAGTTCACATATCCATTCTAACAAAGTGACATAAGTTTTGTCTCTCAGATTCCTACAGTTTGGGACATATTTGCCTTTCACCAATTGACTTTCGAATAATCTCGAAAAATTAAAATGTCTCTATCCTACAAACCCTTGGACATACATTGACGAGACTCTGACATGAAGTTGACATATACGTTCCCTCAAAGTGGCATTAGTTTTGTCTCTCAGATTCCTACAGATCGGGAGATATTTACCTTTTAAAAATTGACTTTCGAATAATCTCAAAAAATTAAAATGTCTCTATCCTCCAAACCCTTGGACATACATTGACGTGACACTAACAGGAAGTTGACATATACGTTCCTTCAAAGTGGCATACGTTTTGTCTCTCAGATTAATACAGATCGGGAGATATTTGCCTATTAATAATTGACTTTCGAATAATCTCTAAAAATTTAAATGTCTCTATCCTCCAAACCCTTCGACATACATTGACGAGACTATGACATGAAGTTGACATATACGTTCCCTCAAAGTGACATAAGTTTTGTCTCTCAGATTCCTACAGATCGGGAGATATTTGCCTTTTAAAAATTGACTTTCGAATAATCTCGAAAAATTAAAATGTCTCTATCCTACAAACCCTTGGACATACATTGACGAGACTCTGACATGAAGTTGACATATACGTTCCTTCAAAGTGGCATAAGTTTTGTCTCTCAGATTCCTACAGATCGGGAGATATTTTCCTTTTATTAATTGACTTCAGAATAATCCTGAAAAATTCAAATGTCTCTATCCTCCAAACCCTTTGACATACATTGACGAGACTCTGACATGAAGTTGATATATGCGTTCCCTCAAAGTGACATAAGGTTTGTCTCTCAGATGCCTACAGATCGGGAGATATTTGCCCTTTAATAATTGACTTTCGAATAATCTCAAAAAATTCAAATGTCTCTATCCTCCAAACCCTAGGACATACATTGACGTGACACTGACAGGAAGCTGACATATACGTTCCCTCAAAGTGACATAAGTTTTGTCTCTCAGATTCCTACAGATCGGGAGATATTTGCCTTTTAACTATTGACTTTCGAATAATCTCGAAAAATTTAAATGTCTCTATCCTCCAAACCCTTGGACATACATTGACGTGACTCTGACATGAAGTTTACGTATGCGTTCCCTCAGAGTGACATAAGTTTTGTCTCTCAGATTCCTACAGATCGGGAGATATTTGCCTTTTAAAAATTGACTTTCGAATAACCTCGAAAGATTTAAATGTCTCTATGCTCCAAACCCTAGGACATACATTGACGTGACTCTGCCAGGAAGTTGACATGTATGTTCCCTCAAAGTGACATAAGTTTTGTCTCTCAGATTCCTACAGATCGGGAGATATTTGCCTTTTAAAAATTGACTTTCGAATAATCTCGAAAAATTCAAATGTCTCTATCCTCCAAACCCTTGGACATACATTGACGTGACTGTGACATGAAGTTCACATATGCGTTCCCTCAAAGTGACATAAGTTTTGTCTCTCAGATTCCTACAGTTTGGGACATATTTGCCTTTC
Source organism: Zootermopsis nevadensis (assembly GCF_977971745.1). Lineage (NCBI taxonomy): Eukaryota > Metazoa > Arthropoda > Insecta > Blattodea > Termopsidae > Zootermopsis > Zootermopsis nevadensis. The sequence goes on along the minus strand of NW_028259153.1, from coordinate 1,814,563 downwards.
ACCAATTGACTTTCGAATAATCTCGAAAAATTAAAATGTCTCTATCCTCCAAATCCTTGGACATACATTGACGTGACTCAGACAGGAAGTTGACATATACGTTCCCTCAAAGTGACATAAGTTTTGTCTCTCAGATTCCTACAGATCGGGAGATATTTGCCCTTTAAAAATTGACTTTCGAATAATCTCTAAAAATTTAAATGTCTCTATGCTCCAAACCCTAGGACATACATTGACGTGACTCTGCCAGGAAGTTGACATGTATGTTCCCTCAAAGTGACATAAGTTTTGTCTCTCAGATTCCTACAGATCGGGAGATATTTGCCTTTTAAAAATTGACTTTCGAATAATCTCGAGAAATTCAAATGTCTCTATCCTCCAAACCCTTGGACATACATTGACGTGACTGTGACATGAAGTTCACATATGCGTTCCCTCAAAGTGACATAAGTTTTGTCTCTCAGATTCCTACAGTTTGGGACATATTTGCCTTTCACCAATTGACTTTCGAATAATCTCGAAAAATTAAAATGTCTCTATCCTCCAAATCCTTGGACATACATTGACGTGACTCAGACAGGAAGTTGACATATACGTTCCCTCAAAGTGACATAAGTTTTGTCTCTCAGATTCCTACAGATCGGGAGATATTTGCCCTTTAAAAATTGACTTTCGAATAATCTCTAAAAATTTAAATGTCTCTATCCTCCAAACCCTAGGACATACATTGACGTGACTCTGACAGGAAGTTTACATACACGTTCCCTCAAAGTGACATACGTTTTGTCTCTCAGATTCCTACAGATCGGGAGATATTTGCTTCTAAAAATTGACTTTCGAATAATCTCGAAAAATTAAAATGTCTCTATCCTCGAAACCCTTGGACATACATTGGCGTGACTATGACATGAAGTTGACATATACGTTCCCTCAAAGTGGCATAAGTTTTGTCTCTCAGATTCCTACAGATCGGGAGATATTTGCCTTTTAAAAATTGACTTTCGAATAATCTCGAAAAATTTAAATGTCAATATCCTCCAAACCCTTGGACATACATTGACGTGACACTGACAGGAAGTTGACATATACGTTCCCTCAAAGTGACATAAGTTTTGTCTCTCAGATTCCTACAGATCGGGAGATATTTGCCTATTAATAATTGCCTTTCGAATAATCGCTAAAAATTTAAATGTCTCTACCCTCCTAACCCTTGGACATACATTAATGTGACTCTGACAGGAAGTTGACATATATGTTCCCTCAAAGTGACATAAGGTTTGTCTCTCAGATGCCTACAGATCGGGAGAAATTTGCCCTTTAAGAATTGACTTTCGAATAATCTCGAAAGATTCAAATGTCTCTATCCTCCAAACCCTTGGACATACATTGACGAGACTCTGACATGAAGTTGACATATACGTTCCCTCAAAGTGGCATAAGTTTTGTCTCTCAGATTCCTACAGATCGGGAGATATTTGCCTTTTAATAATTGACTTTCGAATAATCTCAAAAATTCAAATGTCTCTATCCTCCAAACTCTTGGACATACATTGACATGACTCTGACATGAAGTTGACATATACGTTCCCTCAAAGTGGCATACGTTTTGTCTCTCAGATTCCTACAGATCGGGCGATATTTGCCTTTTAATAATTGACTTTCGAATAATCTCGAAAAATTAAAATGTCTCTATCCTCCAAACCCTTGGACATACATTGACGAGACTCTGACATGAAGTTGACATATACGTTCCCTCAAAGTGGCATAAGTTTTGTCTCTCAGATTCCTACAGATCGGGAGATATTTGCCTTTTAAAAATTGACTTTCGAATAATCTCGATAAATTCAAATGTCTCTATCCTCCAAACCCTTGGACATACATTGACGTGACTCTGACAGGACGTTGACATATACGTTCCCTCAAAGTGACATAAGTTTTGTCTCTCAGATTAATACAGATCGGGAGATATTTGCCTATTAATAATTGACTTTCGAATAATCTCAAAAAATTTAAATGTCTCTATCCTCCAAACCCTTCGACATACATTGACCTGACTATGACATGAAGTTGACATATACGTTCGCTCAAAGTGACATAAGTTTTCTCTCTCAGATTCCTACAGATCGGGAAATATTTGCCTTTAAAAAATTGACTTTCGAATAATTACGAAAAATTAAAATGTCTCTATCCTCCAAACCCTTGGATATAGATTGACGTGACTCTGACATGAAGTTGACATATGCGTTCCCTCAATGTGACATACGTCTTGTCTCTCAGATTCCTACAGATCGGGAGATATTTGCCTTTCACTAATTGACTTTCGAATAATCTCGAAAAATTTAAATGTCTCTATCCTCCAAACCCTTTTACATACATTGACGTGACTGTGACAGCAAGTTCACATATACGTTCCCTCAAAGTGACATAAGATTGTCTCTCAGATTCCTACAGATCGGGAGATATTTGCCTTTTAAATATTGACTTTCGAATAATTTCGAAAAATTAAAATGTCTCTATCCTCCAAACCTTTGGACATACATTGACGTGACTATGACATGAAGTTGACATATACGTTCCCTCAATGTGACATAAGTTTTGTCTCTCAGATTCCTACAGATCGGGAGATATTTGCCTTTTAAAAATTGACTTTCGAATAATCTCGAAAAATTTAAATGTCTCTATCCTCCAAACCCTTTGACATACATTGACGAGACTCTGACATGAAGTTGATATATGCGTTCCCTTAAAGTGACATAAGGTTTGTCTCTCAGATGCCTACAGATCGGGAGGTATTTGCCCTTTAATAATTGACTTTCGAATAATCTCGAAAAATTCAAATGTCTCTATCCTCCAAACCCTAGGACATACATTGACGTGACACTGACAGGAAGCTGACATATACGTTCCCTCAAAGTGACATAAGTTTTGTCTCTCAGATTCCTACAGATCGGGAGATATTTGCCTTTTAACTATTGACTTTCGAATAATCTCGAAAAATTAAAATGTCTCTATCCTCCAAACCCTTGGACATACATTGACGTGACTCTGACATGAAGTTTACATATGCGTTCCCTCAGAGTGATTTAAGTTTTGTCTCTCAGATTCCTACAGATCGGGAGATATTTGCTTTTATAAATTGACTTTCGAATAATCTCGAAAAATTTAAATGTCTCTATCCTCGAAACCCTTAGACATACATTGACGTGACTATGACATGAAGTTGACATATACGTTCCCTCAAAGTGGCATAAGTTTTGTCTCTCAGATTCCTACAGATCGGGAGATATTTGCCTTTTAAAAATTGACTTTCGAATAATCTCGAAAAATTAAAATGTCTCTATCCTCCAAACCCTTGGACATACATTGACGTGACTCTGACAGGACGTTGACATATACGTTCCCTCAAAGTGACATAAGTTTTGTCTCTCAGATTAATACAGATCGGGAGATATTTGCCTAATAATAATTGACTTTCGAATAATCTCTAAAAATTTAAATTTCTCTATCCTCCAAACCCTTCGACATACATTGACCTGACTATGACATGAAGTTGACATATACGTTCGCTCAAAGTGACATAAGTTTTGTCTCTCAGATTCCTACAGATCGGGAAATATTTGCCTTTAAAAAATTGACTTTCGAATAATCTCGAAAAATTAAAATGTCTCTATCCTCCAAACCCTTGGACATAGATTGACGTGACTCTGACATGAAGTTGACATATGCGTTCCCTCAATGTGACATACGTTTTGTCTCTCAGATTCCTACAGATCGGGAGATATTTGCCTTTCACTAATTGACTTTCGAATAATCTCGAAAAATTTAAATGTCTCTATCCTCCAAACCCTTGTACATACATTGACGTGACTGTGACAGAAAGTTCACATATACGTTCCCTCAAAGTGACATAAGTTTTGTCTCTCAGATTAATACAGATCGGGAGATATTTGCCTTTTAAGAATTTACTTTCAAACAATCACTAAAAATTTAAATGTCTCTATCCATCAAACCCTTCGACATACATTGACCTGACTATGACACGAAGTTGACATATGCGTTCCCTCAAAGTGACATAAGTTTTGTCTCTCAGATTCCTACAGTTTGGGACATATTTGCCTTTCACCAATTGACTTTCGAATAATCTCGAAAAATTAGAATGTCTCTATCCTCCAAATCCTTGGACATACATTGACGTGACTCAGACGGGAAGTTGACATATACGTTCCCTCAAAGTGACATAAGTTTTGTCTCTCAGATTCCTACAGATCGGGAGATATTTGCCCTTTAAAAATTGACTTTCGAATAATCTCTAAAAATTTAAATGTCTCTATCCTCCAAACCCTAGGACATACATTGACGTGACTCTGACAGGAAGTTTACATACACGTTCCCTCAAAGTGACATACGTTTTGTCTCTCAGATTCCTACAGATCGGGAGATATTTGCCTTTTAACTATTGACTTTCGAATAATCTCGAAAAATTAAAATGTCTCTATCCTCCAAACCCTTGGACATACATTGACGAGACTCTGACATGAAGTTGACATATACGTTCCCTCAAAGTGGCATAAGTTTTGTCTCTCAGATTCCTACAGATCGGGAGATATTTGCCTTTTAAAAATTGACTTTCGAATAATCTCGATAAATTCAAATGTCTCTATCCTCCAAACCCTTGGACATACATTGACGTGACTCTGACAGGACGTTGACATATACGTTCCCTCAAAGTGACATAAGTTTTGTCTCTCAGATTAATACAGATCGGGAGATATTTGCCTATTAATAATTGACTTTCGAATAATCTCAAAAAATTTAAATGTCTCTATCCTCCAAACCCTTCGACATACATTGACCTGACTATGACATGAAGTTGACATATACGTTCGCTCAAAGTGACATAAGTTTTCTCTCTCAGATTCCTACAGATCGGGAAATATTTGCCTTTAAAAAATTGACTTTCGAATAATTACGAAAAATTAAAATGTCTCTATCCTCCAAACCCTTGGATATAGATTGACGTGACTCTGACATGAAGTTGACATATGCGTTCCCTCAATGTGACATACGTCTTGTCTCTCAGATTCCTACAGATCGGGAGATATTTGCCTTTCACTAATTGACTTTCGAATAATCTCGAAAAATTTAAATGTCTCTATCCTCCAAACCCTTTTACATACATTGACGTGACTGTGACAGCAAGTTCACATATACGTTCCCTCAAAGTGACATAAGATTGTCTCTCAGATTCCTACAGATCGGGAGATATTTGCCTTTTAAATATTGACTTTCGAATAATTTCGAAAAATTAAAATGTCTCTATCCTCCAAACCTTTGGACATACATTGACGTGACTATGACATGAAGTTGACATATACGTTCCCTCAATGTGACATAAGTTTTGTCTCTCAGATTCCTACAGATCGGGAGATATTTGCCTTTTAAAAATTGACTTTCGAATAATCTCGAAAAATTTAAATGTCTCTATCCTCCAAACCCTTTGACATACATTGACGAGACTCTGACATGAAGTTGATATATGCGTTCCCTTAAAGTGACATAAGGTTTGTCTCTCAGATGCCTACAGATCGGGAGGTATTTGCCCTTTAATAATTGACTTTCGAATAATCTCGAAAAATTCAAATGTCTCTATCCTCCAAACCCTAGGACATACATTGACGTGACACTGACAGGAAGCTGACATATACGTTCCCTCAAAGTGACATAAGTTTTGTCTCTCAGATTCCTACAGATCGGGAGATATTTGCCTTTTAACTATTGACTTTCGAATAATCTCGAAAAATTAAAATGTCTCTATCCTCCAAACCCTTGGACATACATTGACGTGACTCTGACATGAAGTTTACATATGCGTTCCCTCAGAGTGATTTAAGTTTTGTCTCTCAGATTCCTACAGATCGGGAGATATTTGCTTTTATAAATTGACTTTCGAATAATCTCGAAAAATTTAAATGTCTCTATCCTCGAAACCCTTAGACATACATTGACGTGACTATGACATGAAGTTGACATATACGTTCCCTCAAAGTGGCATAAGTTTTGTCTCTCAGATTCCTACAGATCGGGAGATATTTGCCTTTTAATAATTGACTTTCGAATAATCTCGAAAAATTAAAATGTCTCTATCCTCCAAACCCTTGGACATACATTGACGTGACTCTGACAGGACGTTGACATATACGTTCCCTCAAAGTGACATAAGTTTTGTCTCTCAGATTAATACAGATCGGGAGATATTTGCCTAATAATAATTGACTTTCGAATAATCTCTAAAAATTTAAATTTCTCTATCCGGATAGCTCAGTCAGTATAGTGACTAGCTACGGGCTGGACGGCCGGGGTTCGATCCCCGACGGGGGCAGAGGATTTTTCCTCTAGCCTCTGCGTCCAGACCGGCTCTGGGGCCCACCCAGCCTCCTCCACAATGGGTACCGGGGTCCTTTCCCGGGGGTAAAGCCGGCCGGGGCGTGATGCTGACCACTCACCCCAATTTAGTGCCGAGGTCAAGGAAGAGAGGAGCTATACCTCCACTCACCCCAAACGCCTACATGGCGTATAGTGGGACAAACTTATCCTCCAAACCCTTCGACATACATTGACCTGACTATGACATGAAGTTGACATATACGTTCGCTCAAAGTGACATAAGTTTTGTCTCTCAGATTCCTACAGATCGGGAAATATTTGCCTTTAAAAAATTGACTTTCGAATAATCTCGAAAAATTAAAATGTCTCTATCCTCCAAACCCTTGGACATAGATTGACGTGACTCTGACATGAAGTTGACATATGCGTTCCCTCAATGTGACATACGTTTTGTCTCTCAGATTCCTACAGATCGAGAGATATTTGCCTTTCACTAATTGACTTTCGAATAATCTCGAAAAATTTAAATGTCTCTATCCTCCAAACCCTTGTACATACATTGACGTGACTGTGACAGAAAGTTCACATATACGTTCCCTCAAAGTGACATAAGTTTTGTCTCTCAGATTAATACAGATCGGGAGATATTTGCCTTTTAAGAATTTACTTTCAAACAATCACTAAAAATTTAAATGTCTCTATCCATCAAACCCTTCGACATACATTGACCTGACTATGACACGAAGTTGACATATGCGTTCCCTCAAAGTGACATAAGTTTTGTCTCTCAGATTCCTACAGTTTGGGACATATTTGCCTTTCACCAATTGACTTTCGAATAATCTCGAAAAATTAAAATGTCTCTATCCTCCAAATCCTTGGACATACATTGACGTGACTCAGACGGGAAGTTGACATATACGTTCCCTCAAAGTGACATAAGTTTTGTCTCTCAGATTCCTACAGATCGGGAGATATTTGCCCTTTAAAAATTGACTTTCGAATAATCTCTAAAAATTTAAATGTCTCTATCCTCCAAACCCTAGGACATACATTGACGTGACTCTGACAGGAAGTTTACATACACGTTCCCTCAAAGTGACATACGTTTTGTCTCTCAGATTCCTACAGATCGGGAGATATTTGCTTCTAAAAATTGACTTTCGAATAATCTCGAAAAATTAAAATGTCTCTATCCTCGAAACCCTTGGACATACATTGGCGTGACTATGACATGAAGTTGACATATACGTTCCCTCAAAGTGGCATAAGTTTTGTCTCTCAGATTCCTACAGATCGGGAGATATTTGCCTTTTAAAAATTGACTTTCGAATAATCTCGAAAAATTTAAATGTCAATATCCTCCAAACCCTTGGACATACATAGACGTGACACTGACAGGAAGTTGACATATACGTTCCCTCAAAGTGACATAAGTTTTGTCTCTCAGATTCCTACAGATCGGGAGATATTTGCCTATTAATAATTGCCTTTCGAATAATCGCTAAAAATTTAAATGTCTCTACCCTCCTAACCCTTGGACATACATTAATGTGACTCTGACAGGAAGTTGACGTATATGTTCCCTCAAAGAGACATAAGGTTTGTCTCTCAGATGCCTACAGATCGGGAGAAATTTGCCCTTTAAGAATTGACTTTCGAATAATCTCGAAAGATTCAAATGTCTCTATCCTCCAAACCCTTGGACATACATTGACGAGACTCTGACATGAAGTTGACATATACGTTCCCTCAAAGTGGCATAAGTTTTGTCTCTCAGATTCCTACAGATCGGGAGATATTTGCCTTTTAATAATTGACTTTCGAATAATCTCGAAAAATTCAAATGTCTCTATCCTCCAAACTCTTGGACATACATTGACATGACTCTGACATGAAGTTGACATATACGTTCCCTCAAAGTGACATAAGTTTTGTCTCTCAGATTCCTACAGATCGGGAGATATTTGCCTTTTAAAAATTGACTTTCGAATAATCTCGAAAAATTAAAATGTCTCTATCCTCCTAACCCTTGGACATACATTAACAAGACTCTGACAGGAAGTTACATATACGTTCCCTCAAAGTGACATCAGGTTTGTCTCTCAGATTCCTACAGATCGGGAGATATTTGCCTTTTAAAAATTGACTTTCGAATAATCTCGAAAAATTAAAATGTCTCTATCCTCCAAACCCTTTGACATACATTGACGAGACTCTGACATGAAGTTGATATATGCGTTCCCTTAAAGTGACATAAGGTTTGTCTCTCAGATGCCTACAGATCGGGAGGTATTTGCCCTTTAATAATTGACTTTCGAATAATCTCGAAAAATTCAAATGTCTCTATCCTCCAAACCCTAGGACATACATTGACGTGACACTGACAGGAAGCTGACATATACGTTCCCTCAAAGTGACATAAGTTTTGTCTCTCAGATTCCTACAGATCGGGAGATATTTGCCTTTTAACTATTGACTTTCGAATAATCTCGAAAAATTAAAATGTCTCTATCCTCCAAACCCTTGGACATACATTGACGTGACTCTGACATGAAGTTTACATATGCGTTCCCTCAGAGTGATTTAAGTTTTGTCTCTCAGATTCCTACAGATCGGGATATATTTGCTTTTATAAATTGACTTTCGAATAATCTCGAAAAATTTAAATGTCTCTATCCTCGAAACCCTTAGACATACATTGACGTGACTATGACATGAAGTTGACATATACGTTCCCTCAAAGTGGCATAAGTTTTGTCTCTCAGATTCCTACAGATCGGGAGATATTTGCCTTTTAAAAATTGACTTTCGAATAATCTCGAAAAATTCAAATGTCTCTATCCTCCAAACCCTTGGACATACATTGACGTGACTCTGACAGGACGTTGACATATACGTTCCCTCAAAGTGACATAAGTTTTGTCTCTCAGATTAATACAGATCGGGAGATATTTGCCTAATAATAATTGACTTTCGAATAATCTCTAAAAATTTAAATTTCTCTATCCTCCAAACCCTTCGACATACATTGACCTGACTATGACATGAAGTTGACATATACGTTCGCTCAAAGTGACATAAGTTTTGTCTCTCAGATTCCTACAGATCGGGAAATATTTGCCTTTAAAAAATTGACTTTCGAATAATTTCGAAAAATTAAAATGTCTCTATCCTCCAAACCCTTGGACATAGATTGACGTGACTCTGACATGAAGTTGACATATGCGTTCCCTCAATGTGACATACGTTTTGTCTCTCAGATTCCTACAGATCGGGAGATATTTGCCTTTCACTAATTGACTTTCGAATAATCTCGAAAAATTTTAATGTCTCTATCCTCCAAACCCTTGTACATACTTTGACGTGACTGTGACAGAAAGTTCACATATACGTTCCCTCAAAGTGACATAAGTTTTGTCTCTCAGATTAATACAGATCGGGAGATATTTGCCTTTTAAGAATTTACTTTCAAACAATCACTAAAAATTTAAATGTCTCTATCCATCAAACCCTTCGACATACATTGACCTGACTATGACACGAAGTTGACATATGCGTTCCCTCAAAGTGACATAAGTTTTGTCTCTCAGATTCCTACAGTTTGGGACATATTTGCCTTTCACCAATTGACTTTCGAATAATCTCGAAAAATTAAAATGTCTCTATCCTCCAAATCCTTGGACATACATTGACGTGACTCAGACGGGAAGTTGACATATACGTTCCCTCAAAGTGACATAAGTTTTGTCTCTCAGATTCCTACAGATCGGGAGATATTTGCCCTTTAAAAATTGACTTTCGAATAATCTCTAAAAATTTAAATGTCTCTATCCTCCAAACCCTAGGACATACATTGACGTTACTCTGACAGGAAGTTTACATACACGTTCCCTCAAAGTGACATACGTTTTGTCTCTCAGATTCCTACAGATCGGGAGATATTTGCTTCTAAAAATTGACTTTCGAATAATCTCGAAAAATTAAAATGTCTCTATCCTCGAAACCCTTTGACATACATTGGCGTGACTATGACATGAAGTTGACATATACGTTCCCTCAAAGTGGCATAAGTTTTGTCTCTCAGATTCCTACAGATCGGGAGATATTTGCCTTTTAAAAATTGACTTTCGAATAATCTCGAAAAATTTAAATGTCAATATCCTCCAAACCCTTGGACATACATAGACGTGACACTGACAGGAAGTTGACATATACGTTCCCTCAAAGTGACATAAGTTTTGTCTCTCAGATTCCTACAGATCGGGAGATATTTGCCTATTAATAATTGCCTTTCGAATAATCGCTAAAAATTTAAATGTCTCTACCCTCCTAACCCTTGGACATACATTAATGTGACTCTGACAGGAAGTTGACGTATATGTTCCCTCAAAGAGACATAAGGTTTGTCTCTCAGATGCCTACAGATCGGGAGAAATTTGCCCTTTAAGAATTGACTTTCGAATAATCTCGAAAGATTCAAATGTCTCTATCCTCCAAACCCTTGGACATACATTGACGAGACTCTGACATGAAGTTGACATATACGTTCCCTCAAAGTGGCATAAGTTTTGTCTCTCAGATTCCTACAGATCGGGAGATATTTGCCTTTTAATAATTGACTTTCGAATAATCTCGAAAAATTCAAATGTCTCTATCCTCCAAACTCTTGGACATACATTGACATGACTCTGACATGAAGTTGACATATACGTTCCCTCAAAGTGGCATACGTTTTGTCTCTCAGATTCCTACAGATCGGGCGATATTTGCCTTTTAATAATTGACTTTCGAATAATCTCGAAAAATTAAAATGTCTCTATCCTCCAAACCCTTGGACATACATTGACGAGACTCTGACATGAAGTTGACATATACGTCCCCTCAAAGTGGCATAAGTTTTGTCTCTCAGATTCCTACAGATCGGGAGATATTTGCCTTTTAAAAATTGACTTTCGAATAATCTCGAAAAATTCAAATGTCTCTATCCTCCAAAACCTTGGAAATACATTGACGTGACTCTGACATGAAGTTGACATATACGTTCGCTCAAAGTGACATAAGTTTTGTCTCTCAGATTAATACAGATCGGGAGATATTTGCCTATTAATAATTGACTTTCGAATAATCTCAAAAAATTTAAATGTCTCTATCCTCCAAACCCTTCGACATACATTGACCTGACTATGACATGAAGTTGACATATACGTTCGCTCAAAGTGACATAAGTTTTCTCTCTCAGATTCCTACAGATCGGGAAATATTTGCCTTTAAAAAATTGACTTTCGAATAATTACGAAAAATTAAAATGTCTCTATCCTCCAAACCCTTGGATATAGATTGACGTGACTCTGACATGAAGTTGACATATGCGTTCCCTCAATGTGACATACGTTTTGTCTCTCAGATTCCTACAGATCGGGAGATATTTGCCTTTCACTAATTGACTTTCGAATAATCTCGAAAAATTTAAATGTCTCTATCCTCCAAACCCTTTGACATACATTGACGAGACTCTGACATGAAGTTGATATATGCGTTCCCTTAAAGTGACATAAGGTTTGTCTCTCAGATGCCTACAGATCGGGAGGTATTTGCCCTTTAATAATTGACTTTCGAATAATCTCGAAAAATTCAAATGTCTCTATCCTCCAAACCCTAGGACATACATTGACGTGACACTGACAGGAAGCTGACATATACGTTCCCTCAAAGTGACATAAGTTTTGTCTCTCAGATTCCTACAGATCGGGAGATATTTGCCTTTTAACTATTGACTTTCGAATAATCTCGAAAAATTAAAATGTCTCTATCCTCCAAACCCTTGGACATACATTGACGTGACTCTGACATGAAGTTTACATATGCGTTCCCTCAGAGTGACATAAGTTTTGTCTCTCAGATTCCTACAGATCGGGAGATATTTGCTTTTAAAAATTGACTTTCGAATAATCTCGAAAAATTAAAATGTCTCTATCCTCGAAACCCTTAGACATACATTGACGTGACTATGACATGAAGTTGACATATACGTTCCCTCAAAGTGGCATAAGTTTTGTCTCTCAGATTCCTACAGATCGGGAGATATTTGCCTTTTAAAAATTGACTTTCGAATAATCTCGAAAAATTCAAATGTCTCTATCCTCCAAACCCTTGGACATACATTGACGTGACTCTGACAGGACGTTGACATATACGTTCCCTCAAAGTGACATAAGTTTTGTCTCTCAGATTAATACAGATCGGGAAATATTTGCCTATTAATAATTGACTTTCGAATAATCTCTAAAAATTTAAATTTCTCTATCCTCCAAACCCTTCGACATACATTGACCTGACTATGACATGAAGTTGACATATACGTTCGCTCAAAGTGACATAAGTTTTGTCTCTCAGATTCCTACAGATCGGGAAATATTTGCCTTTAAAAAATTGACTTTCGAATAATCTCGAAAAATTAAAATGTCTCTATCCTCCAAACCCTTGGACATAGATTGACGTGACTCTGACATGAAGTTGACATATGCGTTCCCTCAATGTGACATACGTTTTGTCTCTCAGATTCCTACAGATCGGGAGATATTTGCCTTTCACTAATTGACTTTCGAATAATCTCGAAAAATTTAAATGTCTCTATCCTCCAAACCCTTGTACATACATTGACGTGACTGTGACAGCAAGTTCACATATACGTTCCCTCAAAGTGACATAAGTTTTGTCTCTCAGATTAATACAGATCGGGAGATATTTGCCTTTTAAGAATTTACTTTCAAACAATCACTAAAAATTTAAATGTCTCTATCCATCAAACCCTTCGACATACATTGACCTGACTATGACATGAAGTTGACATATACGTTCCCTCAAAGTGACATAAGTTTTGTCTCTCAGATTCCTACAGATCGGAAGATATTTGCCTTTTAAATATTGACTTTCGAATAATTTCGAAAAATTTAAATGTCTCTATCCTCCAAACCTTTGGACATACATTGACGTGACTATGACATGAAGTTGACATATACGTTCCCTCAATGTGACATAAGTTTTGTCTCTCAGATTCCTACAGATCGGGAGATATTTGCCTTTTAAAAATTGACTTTCGAATAATCTCTAAAATTTTAAATGTCTCTATCCTCCAAACCCCTCGACATACATTGACGTGACTATGACATGAAGTTGACATATACGTTCCCTCAATGTGACATAAGTTTTGTCTCTCAGATTCCTACAGATCGGGAGATATTTGCCTTTTAAAAATTGACTTTCGAATAATCTCGAAAAATTTAAATGTCTCTATCCTCCAAACCCTTGGACATACATTGACCAGACTCTGACATGAAGTTGATATATGCGTTCCCTCAAAGTGACATAAGGTTTGTTTCTCAGGTTCCTACAGATCGGGAGATATTTGCCTTTTAAAAATTGACTTTCGAATAATCTCGAAAAATTAAAATGTCTCTATCCTCCTAACCCTTGGACATACATTAACAAGACTCTGACAGGAAGTTACATATACGTTCCCTCAAAGTGACATCAGGTTTGTCTCTCAGATTCCTACAGATCGGGAGATATTTGCCTTTTAAAAATTGACTTTCGAATAATCTCGAAAAATTAAAATGTCTCTATCCTCCAAACCCTTGGACATACATTGACGTGACACTGACAGGAAGTTGACATATACGTTCCCTCAAAGTGACATAAGTTTTGTCTCTCAGATTCCTACAGATCGGGAGATATTTGCCTTTTAAATATTGACTTTCAAATAATCTCGAAAAATTAAAATGTCTCTATCCTCCAAACCCTTGGACATACATTGACGTGACTCTGACATGAAGTTGACATATGCGTTCCCTCAAAGTGACATAAGGTTTGTCTCTCAGATTCCTACAGATCGGGAGATATTTGCCTTTAAATATTGACTTTCGAATAATCTCGAAGAATTAAAATGTCTCTATCCTCCAAACCCTTGGACTTACATTGACGAGACTCTGACATGAAGTTGACATATGCGTTCCCTCAAAGTGACATAAGTTTTGTCTCACAGATTCCTACAGATCGGGAGATATTTGCCTTTTAAAAATTGACTTTCGAATATTCTCGAAAAATTAAAATGTCTCTATCCTCCTAACCCTTGGACATACATTAACAAGACTCTGACAGGAAGTTGACATATACGTTCCCTCAAAGTGACATAAGGTTTGTCTCTCAGATTCCTACAGATCGGGAGATATTTGCCTTAATAAAAATTGACTTTCGATTAATCTCGAAAAATTCAAATGTCTCTATCCTCCAAACCCTTGGACATACATTGAAGAGACTCTGACATGAAGTTGATATATGCGTCCCCTCAAAGTGACATAAGGTTTGTCTCTCAGATGCCCACAGATCGGGAGATATTTGCCCTTTAAAAATTGACTTTCGAATAATCTCGAAAAATTAAAATGTCTCTATCCTCCAAACCCTTGGACATACATTGACGTGACACTGACAGGAAGTTGACATAAACGTTCCCTCAAAGTGACATAAGTTTTGTCTCTCAGATTCCTACAGATCGGGAGATATTTGCCTATTAATAATTGCATTTCGAATAATCTCTAAAAATTTAAATGTCTCTATCCTCCAAACACTTGGACATACATTGACCTGACTATGACATGAAGTTGACATATACGTTCCCTCAAAGTGGCATAAGTTTTGTCTCTCAGATTCCTACAGATCGGGAGATATTTGCCTTTTAAAATTGACTTTCGAATAATCTCGAAAAATTAAAATGTGTCTATCCTCGAAACTCTAGGACATACATTGACGTGACTCTGACGGGACGTTGACATATATGTTCCCTCAAAGTGACATAAGTTTTGTATCTCAAATTCCTACAGATCGGGAGATATTTGCCTTTTAAATATTGACTTTCGAATAATCTCGAAAAATTAAAATGTCACTATCCTCCAAACCCTTGGACATACATTGACGTGACTCTGACATGAAGTTGACATATGCGTTCCCTCAAAGTGACATAAGGTTTGTCTCTCAGATTCCTACAGATCGGGAGATATTTGCCTTTAAATATTGACTTTCGAATAATCTCGAAGAATTAAAATGTCTCTATCCTCCAAACCCTTGGACTTACATTGACGAGACTCTGACATGAAGTTGACATATGCGTTCCCTCAAAGTGACATAAGGTTTGTCTCTCAGATTCCTACAGATCGGGAGATATTTGCCTTTAAATATTGACTTTCGAATAATCTCGAAAAATTAAAATGTCTCTATCCTCCAAACCCTTGGACATACATTGACGAGACTCTAACATGAAGTTGATATATGCGTTCCCTCAAAGTGACATAAGGTTTGTCTATCAGATGCCTACAGATCGGGAGATATTTGCCCTTTAAAAATTGACTTTCGAATAATCTCGAAAAATTAAAATGTCTCTATCCTCTAAACCCTTGGACATACATTGACGAGACTCTGACATGAAGTTGACATCTACGTTCCCTCAAAGTGGCATAAGTTTTGTCTCTCAGATTCCTACATATCGGGAGATATTTGCTTTTTAAAAATTGACTTTCGAATAATCTCGAAAAATTAAAATGTCTCTATCCTCCTAACCCTTGGACATACATTGACAAGACTCTCACAGGAAGTTGACATATACGTTCCCTCAAAGTGACGTAAGTTTTGTCTCTGAGATTCCTACAGATGGGGAGATATTTGCCTTTTAAAAATTGACTTTCGAATAATCTCGAAAAATTAAAATGTCTCTATCCTCAAAAACCCTAGGACATACATTGACGTGACACTGACAGGAAGTTGACATACACGTTCCCTCAAAGTGACATAAGTTTTGTCTCTCAGATTCCTACAGATCGGGAGATATTTGCCTATTAATAATTACCTTTCGAATAATCTCTAAAAATTTAAATGTCTCTATCTATCAAACCCTTCGACATACATTGACCTGACTATGACATGAAGTTGACATATACGTTCCCTCAAAGTGACATAAGTTTTGTCTCTCAGATTCCTACAGATCGGGAGATATTTGCCTTTTAAATATTGACTTTCGAATAATCTCGAAAAATTCAAATGTCTCTATCCTCCAAACCCTTGGACATACATTGACGTGACTATGACATGAAGTTGACATATACGTTCCCTCAATGTGACATAAGTTTTGTCTCTCAGATTCCTACAGATCGTGAGATATTTGCCTTTTAAAAATTGACTTTCGAATAATCTCGAAAAATTAAAATGTCTCTATCCTCCTAACCCTTGGACATACATTAACAAGACTCTGACATGATGTTGATATATGCGTCCCCTCAAAGTGACATAAGGTTTGTCTCTCAGATGCCCACAGATCGGGAGATATTTGCCCTTTAAAAATTGACTTTCGAATAATCTCGAAAAATTAAAATGTCTCTATCCTCCAAACCCTTGGACATACATTGACGTGACACTGACAGGAAGTTGACACATACGTTCCCTCAAAGTGACATAAGTTTTGTCTCTCAGATTCCTACAGATCGGGAGATATTTGCCTATTAATAATTGCATTTCGAATAATCTCTAAAAATTAAAATGTCTCTATCCTCCAAACCCTTGGACATACATTGACGTGACACTGACAGGAAGTTGACACATACGTTCCCTCAAAGTGGCATAAGTTTTGTCTCTCAGATTCCTACAGATCGGGAGATATTTACCTTTTAAAATTGACTTTCGAATAATCTCGAAAAATTAAAATGTGTCTATCCTCGAAACTCTAGGACATACATTGACGTGACTCTGACAGGACGTTGACATATATGTTCCCTCAAAGTGACATAAGTTTTGTTTCTCAGATTCCTACAGATCAGGAGATATTTGCTTTTTAAAAATTGACTTTCGAATAATCTCGATAAATTCAAATGTCTCTATCCTCCAAACCCTTGGACATACATTGACGTGACTATGACATGAAGTTGACATATACGTTCCCTCAATGTGACATAAGGTTTGTCTCTCAGGTTCCTACAGATCGGGAGATATTTGCCTTTTAAAAATTGACTTTCGAATAATCTCGAAAAATTAAAATGTCTCTATCCTCCAAACCCTTGGACATACATTGACGAGACTGTGACATGAAGTTGATATATGCGTTCCCTCAAAGTGACATAAGGTTTGTCTCTCAGGTTCCTACAGATTGGGAGATATTTGCCTTTTAAAAATTGACTTTCGAATAATCTCGAAAAATTAAAATGTCTCTATCCTGCTAACCCTTGGACATACATTAACAAGACTCTGACAGGAAGTTGACATATACGTTCCCTCAAAGTGACATCAGGTTTGTCTCTCAGATTCCTACAGATCGGGAGATATTTGCCTTATTAAAAATTGACTTTCGATTAATCTCGAAAAATTCAAATGTCTCTATCCTCCAAACCCTTGGACATACTTTGACGAGACTCTGACATGAGGTTGACATATACGTTCCCTCAAAGTGACATAAGTTTTATATCTCAGATTCCTACAGATCGGGAGATATTTGCCTTTTAAAAATTGACAATCGAATAATCTCGAAAAATTAAAATGTCTCTATCCTCCAAACCCTTGGACATACATTGACGTGACACTGACAGGAAGTTGACATATACGTTCCCTCAAAGTGACATAAGTTTTGTCTCTCAGATTCCTACAGATCGGGAGATATTTGCCTTTAAAATATTGACTTTCGAATAAACTCGAAAAATTAAAATGTCTCTATCCTCCAAACCCTTGGACATACATTGACGTGACTCTGACATGAAGTAGACATATGCGTTCCCTCAAAGTGACATAAGGTTTGTCTCTCAGATTCCTACAGATCGGGAGATATTTGCCTTTAAATATTGACTTTCGAATAATCTCGAAGAATTAAAATGTCTCTATCCTCCAAACCCTTGGACTTACATTGACGAGACTCTGACATGAAGTTGACATATGCGTTCCCTCAAAGTGACATAAGGTTTGTCTCTCAGATTCTTACAGATCGGGAGATATTTGCCTTTAAATATTGACTTTCGAATAATCTCGAAAAATTAAAATGTCTCTATCCTCCAAACCCTTGGACATACATTGACGAGACTCTAACATGAAGTTGATATATGCGTTCCCTCAAAGATACATAAGGTTTGTCTCTCAGATGCCAACAGATCGGGAGATATTTGCCCTTTAAAAATTGACTTTCGAATAATCTCGAAAAATTAAAATGTCTCTATCCTCTAAACCCTTGGACATACATTGACGAGACTCTGACATGAAGTTGACATATACGTTCCCTCAAAGTGGCATAAGTTTTGTCTCTCAGATTCCTACTGATCGGGAGATATTTGCCTTTAAAAAATTGACTTTCGAATAATCTCGAAAAATTAAAATGTCTCTATCCTCCAAACCCTTAGACTTACATTGACGAGACTCTGACATGAAGTTGACATATGCGTTCCCTCAAAGTGACATAAGGTTTGTCTCTCAGATTAATACAGATCGGGATATATTTGCCTTTAAATATTGACTTTCGAATAATCTCGAAAAATTTAAATGTCTCTATCCTCCAAACCCTTGGACTTACATTGACGAGACTCTGACATGAAGTTGACATATGCGTTCCCTCAAAGTGACATAAGGTTTGTCTCTCAGATTCCTACAGATCGGGAGATATTTGCCTTATAAAAATTGACTTTCGAATAATCTCGAAAAATTAAAATGTCTCTATCCTCCAAACCCTTGGACATACATTGACGAGACTCTAACATGAAGTTGATATATGCGTTCCCTCAAAGTGACATAAGGTTTGTCTCTCAGATGCCTACAGATCGGGAGATATTTGCCCTTTAAAAATTGACTTTCGAATAATCTCGAAAAATTAAAATGTCTCTATGCTCCTAACCCTTGGACATACATTGACAAGACTCTGACAGGAAGTTGACATGTACGTTCCCTCAAAGTGACGTAAGTTTTGTCTCTGAGATTCCTACAGATCGGGAGATATTTGCCTTTAACCAATTGACTTTCGAATAATCTCGAAAAATTAAAATGTCTCTATCCTCCAAATCCTTGGACATACATTGACGTGGCTCTGACAAGAAGTTGGCATATACGTTCCCCCAAAGTGGCATAAGATTTGTCTCTCAGATTCCTAAAGATCGGGAGATATTTGCCTTTTAAAAATTGACTTTCGAATAATCTCGAAAAATTAAAATGTCTCTATCCTCCAAACCCTAGGACATACATTGACGTGACTATGACATGAAGTTGACATATACGTTCCCTCAATGTGACAAAAGCTTTGTCTCTCAGGTTCCTACAGATCGGGAGATATTTGCCTTTTAATAATTGACTTTCGAATAATCTCGAAAAATTTAAATGTCTCTATCTATCAAACCCTTCGACATACATTGACCTGACTATGACAGGAAGTTGACATATACGTTCCCTCAAAATGACATAAGGTTTGTCTCTCAGATTCCTACAGATCGGGAGATATTTGCCTTATTAAAAATTGACTTTCGATTAATCTCGAAAAATTCAAATGACTCTATCCTCCAAACATTTGGACATACATTGACGAGACTCTGACATGAAGTTGATATATGCGTCCCCTCAAAGTGACATAAGGTTTGTCTTTCAGATGCCCACAGATCGGGAGATATTTGCCCTTTAAAAATTGACTTTCGAATAATCTCGAAAAATTAAAATGTCTCTATCCTCCAAACCCTAGGACATACATTGACGTGACACTGACAGGAAGTTGACATACACGTTCCCTCAAAGTGACATAAGTTTTGTCTTTCAGATTCCTACAGATCGGGAGATATTTGCCTATTAATAATTACCTTTCGAATAATCTCTAAAAATTTGAATGTCTCTATCTATCAAACCCTTCGACATACATTGACCTGACTATGACAGGAAGTTGACACATACGTTCCCTCAAAGTGACATAAGTTTTGCCTCTCAGATTCCTACAGATCGGGAGATATTTGCCTATTAATAATTGCCTTTCGAATAATCTCTAAAAATTTAAATGTCTCTATCCATCAAACCCTTGGACATACATTGACCTGACTATGACATGAAGTTGACATATACGTTCCCTCAAAGTGGCATAAGTTTTGTCTCTCAGATTCCTACAGATCGGGAGATATTTGCCTTTAAAATTGACTTTCGAATAATCACGAAAAATTAAAATGTGTCTATCCTCGAAACTCTAGGACATACATTGACGTGACTCTGACAGGACGTTCACATATATGTTCCCTCAAAGTGACATAAGTTTTGTATCTCAAATTCCTACAGATCGGGAGATATTTGCCTTTTAAAAATTGACTTTCGAATAATCTCGAAAAATTCAAATGTCTCTATCCTCCAAACCCTTGGACATACATTGACGTGATTCTGACAAAAAGTTTACATACACGTTCCCTCAAAGTGGCATAAGTTTTGTCTCTCAGATTCCTACATATCGGGAGATATTTGCCTTTTAAAAATTGACTTTCGAATAATCTCGATAAATTCAAATGTCTCTATCCTCCAAACCCTTGGACATACATTGACGTGACTATGACATGAAGTTGACATATACGTTCCCTCAATGTGACATAAGTTTTGTCTCTCAGATTCCTACAGATCGGGAGATATTTGCCTTTTAAAAATTGACTTTCGAATAATCTCGAAAAATTGAAATGTCTCTATCCTCCAAACCCTTGGACATACATTGACCAGACTCTGACATGAAGTTGATATATGCGTTCCCTCAAAGTGACATAAGGTTTGTCTCTCAGGTTCCTACAGATCGGGAGATATTTGCCTTTTAAAAATTGACTTTCGAATAATCTCGAAAAATTAAAATGTCTCTATCCTCCTAACCCTTGGACATACATTAACAAGACTCTGACAGGAAGTTGACATATACGTTCCCTCAAAGTGACATAAGGTTTGTCTCTCAGGTGCCCACAGATCGGGAGATATTTGCCCTTTAAAAATTGACTTTCGAATAATCTCGAAAAATTAAAATGTCTCTATCCTCCAAACCCTTCGACATACATTGACTTGACACTTACAGGAAGTTGACATATACGTTCCCTCAAAGTGGCATAAGTTTTGTCTCTCAGATTCCTACAGATCGGGAGATATTTGCCTTTTAAGTATTGACTTTCGAATAATCTCGAAAAATTAAAATGTCTCTATCCTCCAAACCCTTGGACATACAATAACGTGACTCTGACATGAAGTTGACATATGCGTTCCCTCAAAGTGACATAAGGTTTGTCTCTCAGATTCCTACAGATCGGGAGATATTTGCCTTTAAATATTGACTTTCGCATAATCTCGAAAAATTAAAATGTCTCTATCCTCCAAACCCTTGGACTTACACTGACGAGACTCTGACATGAAGTTGAAATATGCGTTCCCTCAATGTGACATAAGTTTTGTCTCTCAGATTCCTACAGATCGGGAGATATTTGCCTTTCACCAATTGACTTTCGAATAATCTCGAAAAATTAAAATGTCTCTATCCTCCAAATCCTTGGACATACATTGACGTGGCTCTGACAGGAAGTTGACATATACGTTCCCTCAAAGTGACATAAGTTTTGTCTCTCAGATTCCTACAGATCGGGAGATATTTGCCCTTTAAAAATTGACTTTCGAATAATCTCGAAAAATTTAACTGTCTCTATCCTCCAAACCCTTGGACATACATTGACGTGACTCTGACATGAAGTTGACATATACGTTCCCTCAATGTGACATAAGTTTTGTCTCTCAGATTCCTACAGATCGGGAGATATTTGCCTTTTAAAAATTGACTTTCGAATAATCTCGAAAAATTAAAATGTCTCTATCCTCCAAACCCTTGGACATACATTGACGAGACTCTGACATGAAGTTGATATATGCGTTCCCTCAAAGTGACATAAGGTTTGTCTCTCAGATGCCTACTGATCGGGAGATATTTGCCCTTTAAGAATTGACTTTCGAATAATCTCGAAGAATTCAAAAGTCTCTATCCTCCAAACCCTTGGACATACATTGACGAGACTGTGACATGAAGTTGACATATACGTTCCCTCTAAGTGGCATAAGTTTTGTCTCTCAGATTCCTACAGATCGGGAGATATTTGCCTTTTAAAAATTGACTTTCGAATAATCTCGAAAAATTAAAATGTCTCTATCCTCCAAACCCTAGGAAATACATTGACGTGACACTGACAGGAAGTTAACATGCACGTTCCCTCAAAGTGACATAAGTTTTGTCTCTCAGATTCCTACAGATCGGGAGATATTTGCCTATTAATAATTGCCTTTCGAATAATCTCTAAAACTTTAAATGTCTCTATCTATCAAACCCTTCGACATACATTGACCTGACTATGACATGAAGTTGACATATACGTTCCCTCAAAGTGACATAAGTTTTGTCTCTCAGATTCCTACAGATCGGGAGATATTTGCCTTTTAAATATTGACTTTCGAATAATCTCGAAAAATTAAAATGTCTCTATCCTCCAAACCCTTGGACATACTTTGACGTGACTCTGACATGAAGTTGACATATGCGTTCCCTCAAAGTGACATAAGGTTTGTCTCTCAGATTCCTACAGATCTGGATATATTTGCCTTTAAATATTGACTTTCGAATAATCTCGAAAAATTTAAATGTCTCTGTCCTCCAAACCCTTTTACATAAATTGAAGAGACTCTAACATGAAGTTGATATATGCGTTCCCTCAAAGTGACATAAGGTTTGTCTCTCAGATGCCTACAGATCGGGAGATATTTGCCCTTTAAAAATTGACTTTCGAATAATCTCGAAAAATTAAAATGTCTCTATCCTCTAAACCCTTGGACATACATTGACGAGACTCTGACATGAAGTTGACATATACGTTCCCTCAAAGTGGCATAAGTTTTGTCTCTCAGATTTTTACATATCGGTAGATATTTCTCTTTTAAAAATTGACTTTCGAATAATCTCGAAAAATTAAAATGTCTCTATCCTCCTAACCCTTGGACATACATTGACAAGACTCTGACTGGAAGTTGACATATACCTTCCCTCAAAGTGACGTAAGTTTTGTCTCTGAGATTAATACAGATCGGGAGATATTTGCCTTTTAAAAATTGACTTTCGAATAATCTCGAAAAATTAAAATGTCTCTATCCTCCAAACCCTAGGACATACATTGACGTGACACTGACAGGAAGTTGACATACACGTTCCCTCAAAGTGACATAAGTTTTGTCTCTCAGATTCCTACAGATCGGGAGATATTTGCCTATTAATAATTACCTTCGACTAATCTCGAAAAATTAAAATGTCTCTATCCTCCAAACCCTAGGACATACATTGACGTGACACTGACAGGAAGTTGACATACACGTTCCCTCAAAGTGACATAAGTTTTGTCTCTCAGATTCCTACAGATCGGGAGATATTTGCCTTTTAAATATTGACTTTCGAATAATCTCGAAAAATTAAAATGTCTCTATCCTCCAAACCCTTGGACATACATTGACGTGACTCTGACATGAAGTTGACATATGCGTTCCCTCAAAGTGACATAAGGTTTGTCTCTCAGATTCCTACAGATCTGGTGATATTTGCCTTTAAATATTGACTTTCGAATAATCTCGAAAAATTAAAATGTCTCTATCCTCCAAACCCTTCGACATACATTGACTTGACACTGACAGGAAGTTGACATATAGGTTCCCTCAAAGTGACATAAGTTTTGTCTCTCAGATTCCTACAGATCGGGAGATATTTTCCTTTAAATATTGACTTTCGAATAATCTCGAAAAATTTAAATGTCTCTATCCTCCAAACCCTTGGACATACATTGACGAGACTCTGACATGAAGTTGATATATGCGTTCCCTCAAAGTGACATAAGGTTTGTCTCTCAGATACCTACTGATCGGAAGATATTTGCCCTTTAAGAATTGACTTTCGAATAATCTCGAAAAATTCAAAAGTCTCTATCCTCCAAACCCTTGGACATACATTGACGAGACTCTGACATGAAGTTGACATATACGTTCCCTCAAAGTGGCATAAGTTTTGTCTCTCAGATTCCTACAGATCGGGAGATATTTGCCTTTTAAAAATTGACTTTCTAATAATCTCGAAAAATTAAAATGTCTCTATCCTCCAAACCCTAGGAAATACATTGACGTGACACTGACAGGAAGTTGACATACACATTCCCTCAAAGTGACATAAGTTTTGTCTCTCAGATTCCTACAGATCGGGAGATATTTGCCTATTAATAATTGCCTTTCGAATAATCTCTAAAATTTTAAATGTCTCTATCTATCAAACCCTTTGACATACATTGACCTGACTATGACATGAAGTTGACATATACGTTCCCTCAAAGTGACATAAGTTTTGTCTCTCAGATTCCTACAGATCGGGAGATATTTGCCTTTAAATATTTACTTTCGAATAATCTCGAAAAATTAAAATGTCTCTATCCTCCAAACCCTTGGACATATATTGACGTGACTCTGACATGAAGTTGACATATGTGTTCCCTCAAAGTGACATAAGGTTTGTCTCTCAGATTCCTACAGATCTGGAGATATTTGCCTTTAAATATTGACTTTCGAATAATCTCGAAAAATTTAAATGTCTCTGTCCTCCAAACCCTTGGACATACATAGACGAGACTCTAACATGAAGTTAATATATGCGTTCCCTCAAAGTGACATAAGGTTTGTCTCTCAGATGCCTACAGATGGGGAGATATTTGCCCTTTAAAAATTGACTTTCGAATAATCTCGAAAAATTAAAATGTCTCTATCCTCTAAACCCTTGGACATACATTGACGAGACTCTGACATGAAGTTGACATATACGTTCCCTCAAAGTGGCATAAGTTTTGTCTCTCAGATTCCTACATATCGGGAGATATTTGTCTTTTAAAAATTGACTTTCGAATAATCTAGAAAAATTAAAATGTCTCTATCCTCCTAACCCTTGGACATACATTGACAAGACTCTGACAGGAAGTTGACATATACGTTCCCTCAAAGTGACGTAAGTTTTGTCTCTGAGATTCCTACAGATCGGGAGATATTTGCCTTTTAAACATTGACTTTCGAATAATCTCGAAAAATTAAAATGTCTCTATCCTCCAAACCCTAGGACATACATTGACGTGACACTGACAGGGAGTTGACATACACGTTCCCTCAAAGTGACATAAGTTTTGTCTCTCAGATTCCTACAGATCGGGAGATATTTGCCTATTAATAATTACCTTTCGAATAATCTCTAAAAATTTAAATGTCTCTATCTATCAAACCCTTCGACATACATTGACCTGACTATGACATGAAGTTGACATATACGTTCCCTCAAAGTGACATAAGTTTTGTCTCTCAGATTCTTACAGATCGGGAGATATTTGCCTTTTAAATATTGACTTTCGAATAATCTCGAAAAATTAAAATGTCTCTATCCTCCAAACCCTTGGACATACATTGACGTGACTCTGAAATGAAGTTGACATATGCGTTCCCTCAAAGTGACATAAGGTTTGTCTCTCAGATTCCTACAGATCTGGTGATATTTGCCTTTAAATATTGACTTTTGAATAATCTCGAAGAATTTAAATGTCTCTATCCTCCAAACCGTTTTACATACATTGACGAGACTCTGACAGGCATTTGACATATACGTTCCCTCAAAGTGACATAAGTTTTGTCTCTCAGATTCCTACAGATCGGGAGATATTTGCCTTTTAAAATTGACTTTCGAATAATCTCGAAAAATTAAAATGTGTCTATCCTCGAAACTCTAGGACATACATTGACATGACTCTGACAGGACGTTGACATATATGTTCCCTCAAAGTGACATAAGTTTTGTATCTCAGATTAATACAGATCGGGAGATATTTGCCTTTTAAAAATTGACTTTCGAATAATCTCGAAAAATTAAAATGTCTCTATCCTCCAAACCCTTGGACATACATTGACGAGACTCAGACATGAAGTTGATATATGCGTTCCCTCAAAGTGACATAAGGTTTGTCTCTCAGATGCCTACAGATCGAAAGATATTTGCCTTTTAAAAATTGACTTTCGAATAATCTCGAAAAATTCAAATGTCTCTATCCTCCAAACCCTTGGACATACATTGACGAGACTCTGACATGAAGTTGACATATACGTTCCCTCAAAGTGACATAAGTTTTGTCTCTCAGATTCCTACAGATCGGGAGATATTTGCGTATTAATAATTGCCTTTCGAATAATCTCTAAAAATTTAAATGTCTCTATCCATCAAACCCTTGGACATACATTGACCTGACTATTACATGAAGTTAACATATACGTTCCCTCAAAGTGACATAAGTTTTGTCTCTCAGATTCCTACAGATCGGGAGATATTTGCCTTTTAAATATTGACTTTCGAATAATCTCGAAAAATTAAAATGTCTCTATCCTCCAAACCCTTGGACATACATTGACGTGACTCTGACATGAAGTTGACATATGCATTCTCTCAAAATAACATAAGGTTTGTCTCTCAGATTCCTACAGATCGGGGGATATTTGCCTTTAAATATTGACTTTCGAATAATCTCGAAAAATTAAAATGTCTCTATCCTCCAAACCCTTGGACTTACATTGACGAGACTCTGACATGAAGTTGACATATACGTTCCCTCAAAGTGACATAAGTTGTGTCTCTCAGATTCCTACAGATCGGGAGATATTTGCCTATCACCAATTGACTTTCGAATAATCTCGAAAAATTAAAATGTCTCTATCCTCCAAATCCTTGGACATACATTGACGTGGCTCTGACAGGAAGTTGGCATATACGTTCCCTCAAAGTGGCATAAGATTTGTCTCTCAGATTCCTAAAGATCGGGAGATATTTGCCTTTTAAAAATTGACTTTCGAATAATCTCGAAAAATTAAAATGTCTCTATCCTCCAAACCCTAGGACATACATTGACGTGACTATGACATGAAGTTGACATATACGTTCCCTCAATGTGACAAAAGTTTTGTCTCTCAGGTTCCTACAGATCGGGAGATATTTGCCTTTTAATAATTGACTTTCGAATAATCTCGAAAAATTAAAATGTCTCTATCTATCAAAACCTTCGACATACATTGACCTGACTATGACAGGAAGTTGACATATACGTTCCCTCAAAGTGACATTAGGTTTGTCTCTCAGATTCCTACAGATCGGGAGACATTTGCCCTTTAAAAATTGACTTTCGAATAATCTCGAAAAATTAAAATGTCTCTATCCTCCAAACCCTACGACATACATTGACGTGACACTGACAGGAAGTTGACATACACGTTCCCTCAAAGTGACATAAGTTTTGTCTCTCAGATTCCTACAGATCGGGAGATATTTGCCTATTAATAATTACCTTTCGAATAATCTCTAAAAATTTAAATGTCTCTATCTATCAAACCTTTCGACATACATTGACCTGACTATGACAGGAAGTTGACATATACGTTCCCTCAAGGTGACATAAGTTTTGTCTCTCAGATTCCTACAGATCGGGAGATATTTGCCTTATTAAAAATAGACTTTCGATTAATCTCGAAAAATTCAAATGTCTCTATCCTCCAAACCCTTGGACATACATTGACGAGACTCTGACATGAAGTTGATATATGCATCCCCTCAAAGTGACATAAGGTTTGTCTCTCAGAAGCCCACAGATCGGGAGATATTTGCCCTTTAAAAATTGACTTTCGAATAATCTCGAAAAATTCAAATGTCTCTATCCTCCAAACCCTTGGACATTCATTGACGAGACTCAGACATGAAGTTGACATATACGTTCCCTCAAAGTGGCATAAGTTTTGTCTCTCAGATTCCTACTGATCGGGAGATATTTGCCTTTTAAAAATTTACTTTCGAATAATCTCGAAAAATTAAAATGTCTCTATCCTCCAAACCCTTGGACATACATTGACGTGACACTGACAGGAAGTTGACATATAGGTTCCCTCAAAGTGACATAAGTTTTGTCTCTCAGATTCCTACAGATCGGGAGATATTTTCCTTTAAATATTGACTTTCGAATAATCTCGAAAAATTTAAATGTCTCTATCCTCCAAACCCTTGGACATACATTGACGAGACTCTGACATGAAGTTGATATATGCGTTCCCTCAAAGTGACATAAGGTTTGTCTCTCAGATACCTACTGATCGGAAGATATTTGCCCTTTAAGAATTGACTTTCGAATAATCTCGAAAAATTCAAAAGTCTCTATCCTCCAAACCCTTGGACATACATTGACGAGACTCTGACATGAAGTTGACATATACGTTCCCTCAAAGTGGCATAAGTTTTGTCTCTCAGGTTCCTACAGATCGGGAGATATTTGCCTTTTAAAAATTGACTTTCTAATAATCTCGAAAAATTTAAATGTCTCTATCCTCCAAACCCTAGGAAATACATTGACGTGACACTGACAGGAAGTTGACATACACATTCCCTCAAAGTGACATAAGTTTTGTCTCTCAGATTCCTACAGATCGGGAGATATTTGCCTATTAATAATTGCCTTTCGAATAATCTCTAAAATTTTAAATGTCTCTATCTATCAAACCCTTGGACATACATTGACCAGACTCTGACATGAAGTTGATATATGTGTTCCCTCAAAGTGACATAAGGTTTGTCTCTCAGGTTCCTACAGATCGGGAGATATTTGCCCTTTTAAAAATTGACTTTCGAATAATCTCGAAAAATTAAAATGTCTCTATCCTCCTAACCCTTGGACATACATTAACAAGACTCTGACAGGAAGTTGACATATACGTTCCCTCAAAGTGACATAAGGTATGTCTCTCAGATTCCTACAGATCGGGAGATATTTGCCTTATTCAAAATTGACTTTCGATTAATCTCTTAAAATTCAAATGTCTCTATCCTCCAAACCCTTGGACATACATTGACGAGACTCTGACATGAAGTTGATATATGCGTTCCCTCAAAGTGACATAAGGTTTGTCTCTCAGATGCCCACAGATCGGGAGATATTTGCCCTTTAAAAATTGACTTTCGAATAATCTCGAAAAATTCAAATGTCTCTATCCTCCAAACCCTTTTACATACGTTGACGAGACTCTGACATGAAGTTGACATATACGTTCCCTCAAAGTGGCATAAGTTTTGTCTCTCAGATTCCTACAGATCGGGAGATATTTGCCTTTTAATAATTGACTTTCGAATAATCTCGAAAAATTAAAATGTCTCTTTCCTCCAAACCCTTCTACATACATTGACTTGACACTGACAGGAAGTTGACATATACGTTCCCTCAAAGTGACATAAGTTTTGTCTCTCAGATTCCAACAGATCGGGAGATATTTGCCTTTTAATTATTGATTTTCGAATAATTTCGAAAAATTAAAATGTCTCTATCCTCCAAACCCATGGACATACAATAACGTGACTCTGACATGAAGTTGACATATGCGTTCCCTCAAAGTGACATAAGGTTTGTCTCTCAGATGCCCACAGATCGGGAGATATTTGCCCTTTAAAAATTGACTTTCGAATAATCTCGAAAAATTCAAATGTCTCTATCCTCCAAACCCTTGGACATTCATTGACGAGACTCAGACATGAAGTTGACATATACGTTCCCTCAAAGTGGCATAAGTTTTGTCTCTCAGATTCCTACTGATCGGGAGATATTTGCCTTTTAAAAATTGACTTTCGAATAATCTCGAAAAATTAAAATGTCTCTATCCTCCAAACCCTTGGACATACATTGACGTGACACTGACAGGAAGTTGGCATATAGGTTACCTCAAAGTGACATAAGTTTTGTCTCTCAGATTCCTACAGATCGGGAGATATTTTATTTTAAATATTGACTTTCGAATAATCTCGAAAAATTAAAATGTCTCTATCCTCCAAACCCTTGGACATACATTGACGAGACTCTGACATGAAGTTGATATATGCGTTCCCTCAAAGTGACATAAGGTTTGTCTCTCAGATACCTACTGATCGGAAGATATTTGCCCTTTAAGAATTGACTTTCGAATAATCTCGAAAAATTCAAAAGTCTCTATCCTCCAAACCCTTGGACATACATTGACGAGACTCTGACATGAAGTTGACATATACGTTCCCTCAAAGTGGCATAAGTTTTGTCTCTCAAATTCTTACAGATCGGGAGATATTTGCCTTTTAAAAATTGACTTTCTAATAATCTCGAAAAATTTAAATGTCTCTATCCTCCAAACCCTAGGAAATACATTGACGTGACACTGACAGGAAGTTGACATACACATTCCCTCAAAGTGACATAAGTTTTGTCTCTCAGATTCCTACAGATCGGGAGATATTTGCCTATTAATAATTGCCTTTCGAATAATCTCTAAAATTTTAAATGTCTCTATCTATCAAACCCTTCGACATACATTGACCTGACTATGACATGAAGTTGACATATACGTTCCCTCAAAGTGACATAAGTTTTGTCTCTCAGATTCCTACAGATCGGGAGATATTTGCCTTTAAATATTGACTTTCGAATAATCTCGAAAAATTAAAATGTCTCTATCCTCCAAATCCTTGGACATACATTGACGTGACTCTGACATGAAGTTGACATATGCGTTCCCTCAAAGTGACATAAGGTTTGTCTCTCAGATTCCTACAGATCTGGAGATATTTGCCTTTAAATATTGACTTTCGAATAATCTCGAAAAATTTAAATGTCTCTGTCCTCCAAACCCTTGGACATACATAGACGAGATTCTAACATGAAGTTAATATATGCGTTCCCTCAAAGTGACATAAGGTTTGTCTCTCAGATGCCTACAGATCGGGAGATATTTGCCCTTTAAAAATTGACTTTCGAATAATCTCGAAAAATTAAAATGTCTCTATCCTCTAAACCCTTGGACATACATTGACGAGACTCTGACATGAAGTTGACATATACGTTCCCTCAAAGTGGCATAAGTTTTGTCTCTCAGATTTCTACATATCGGGAGATATTTGTCTTTTAAAAATTGACTTTCGAATAATCTAGAAAAATTAAAATGTCTCTATCCTCCTAACCCTTGGACATACATTGACAAGACTCTGACAGGAAGTTGACATATATGTTCCCTCAAAGTGACATAAGTTTTGTATCTCAGATTCCTACAGATCTGGTGATATTTGCCTTTAAATATTGACTTTCGAATAATCTCGAAAAATTTAAATGTCTCTATCCTCCAAACCGTTGGACATACATTGACGAGACTCTGACAGGCATTTGACATATACGTTCCCTCAAAGTGACATAAGTTTTGTCTCTCAGATTCCTACAGATCGGGAGATATTTGCCTTTTAATATTGACTTTCGAATAATCTCGAAAAATTAAAATGTGTCTATCCTCGAAACTCTAGGACATACATTGACATGACTCTGACAGGACGTTGACATATATGTTCCCTCAAAGTGACATAAGTTTTGTATCTCAGATTCCTACAGATCGGGAGATATTTGCCTTTTAAAAATTGACTTTCGAATAATCTCGAAAAATTAAAATGTCTCTATCCTCCAAACCCTTGGACATACATTGACGAGACTCAGACATGAAGTTGATATATGCGTTCCCTCAAAGTGACATAAGGTTTGTCTCTCAGATGCCTACAGATCGAAAGATATTTGCCCTTTAAAAATTGACTTTCGAATAATCTCGAAAAATTCAAATGTCTCTATCCTCCAAACCCTTGGACATACATTGACGAGGCTCTGACATGAAGTTGACATATTCGTTCCCTCAAAGTGGCATAAGTTTTGTCTCTCAGATTCCACAGATCGGAAGATATTTGCCTTTTAAAAATTGACTTTCGAATAATCTCGAAAAATTAAAATGTCTCTATCCTCCAAACCCTTGGACATACATTGACGTGACACTGATAGGAAGGTGACATATACGTTCCCTCAAAGTGACATAAGTTTTGTCTCTCAGATTCCTACAGATCGGGAGATATTTGCCTATTAATAATTGCCTTTCGAATAATCTCTAAAAATTTAAATGTCTCTATCCATCAAACCCTTGGACATACATTGACCTGACTATGACATGAAGTTAACATATACGTTCCCTCAAAGTGACATAAGTTTTGTCTCTCAGATTCCTACAGATCGGGAGATATTTGCCTTTTAAATATTGACTTTCGAATAATCTCGAAAAATTCAAATGTCTCTATCCTCCAAACCCTTGGACTTACATTGACGAGACTCTGACATGAAGTTGACATATACGTTCCCTCAAAGTGACATAAGTTGTGTCTCTCAGATTCCTACAGATCGGGAGATATTTGCCTTTCACCAATTGACTTTCGAATAATCTCGAAAAATTAAAATGTCTCTATCCTCCAAACCCTAGGACATACATTGACGTGACTATGACATGAAGTTGACATATACGTTCCCTCAATGTGACAAAAGTTTTGTCTCTCAGGTTCCTACAGATCGGGAGATATTTGCCTTTTAATAATTGACTTTCGAATAATCTCGAAAAATTAAAATGTCTCTATCTATCAAACCCTTCGACATACATTGACCTGACTATGACAGGAAGTTGACATATACGTTCCCTCAAAGTGACATTAGGTTTGTCTCTCAGATTCCTACAGATCGGGAGATATTTGCCTTATTAAAAATTCACTTTCGATTAATCTCGAAAAATTCAAATGTCTCTATCCTCCAAACCCTTGGACATACATTGACGAGACTCTGACATGAAGTTGACATTTACGTTCCCTCAAAGTGGCATAAGATTTGTCTCTCAGATTCCTAAAGATCGGGAGATATTTGCCTTTTAAAAATTGACTTTCGAATAATCTCGAAAAATTAAAATGTCTCTATCCTCCAAACCCTAGGACATACATTGACGTGACTATGACATGAAGTTGACATATACGTTCCCTCAAAGTGGCATAAGTTTTGTCTCTCAGATTCCTACTGATCGGGAGATATTTGCCTTTTAATAATTGACTTTCGAATAATCTCGAAAAATTAAAATGTCTCTATCCTCCAAACAATTGGACATACATTGCAGTGACACTGACAGGAAGTTGACATATCGGTTCCCTCAAAGTGACATAAGTTTTGTCTCTCAGATTCCTACAGATCGGGAGATATTTTCCTTTAAATATTGACTTTCGAATAATCTCGAAAAATTAAAATGTCTCTATCCTCCAAACCCTTGGACATACATTGACGAGACTCTGACATGAAGTTGATATATGCGTTCCCTCAAAGTGACATAAGGTTTGTCTCTCAGATACCTACTGATCGGAAGATATTTGCCCTTTAAGAATTGACTTTCGAATAATCTCGAAAAATTAAAATGTCTCTATCCTCCAAACCCTAGGAAATACATTGACGAGACACTGACAGGATGTTGACATACACATTCCCTCAAAGTGACATAAGTTTTGTCTCTCAGATTCCTACAGATCGGGAGATATTTGCCTATTAATAATTGCCTTTCGAATAATCTCTAAAATTTTAAATGTCTCTATCTATCAAACCCTTGGACATACATTGACCTGACTATGACATGAAGTTGACATATACGTTCCCTCAAAGTGACATAAGTTTTGTCTCTCAGATTCCTTCAGATCGGGAGATATTTGCCTTTAAATATTGACTTTCGAATAATCTCGAAAAATTAAAATGTCTCCATCTTCCAAACCCTTGGACATACATTGACGTGACTCTGACATGAAGTTGACATATGCGTTCCCTCAAAGTGACATAAGGTTTGTCTCTCAGATTCCTACAGATCTGGAGATATTTGCCTTTATATATTGACTTTCGAATAATCTCGAAAAATTTAAATGTCTCTGTCCTCCAAACCCTTGGACATACATAGACGAGACTCTAACATGAAGTTAATATATGCGTTCCCTCAAAGTGACATAAGGTTTGTCTCTCAGATTCCTACAGATCTGGAGATATTTGCCTTTAAATATTGACTTTCGAATAATCTCGAAAAATTCAAAAGTCTCTATCCTCCAAACCCTAGGACATACATTGACGAGACTCTGACATGAAGTTGACATATACGTTCCCTCAAAGTGGCATAAGTTTTGTCTCTCAGATTCCTACAGATCGGGAGATATTTGCCTTTTAAAAATTGACTTTCTAATAATCTCGAAAAATTTAAATGTCTCTATCCTCCAAACCCTAGGAAATACATTGACGAGACACTGACAGGAAGTTGACATACACATTCCCTCAAAGTGACATAAGTTTTGTCTCTCAGATTCCTACAGATCGGGAGATATTTGCCTATTAATAATTGCCTTTCGAATAATCTCTAAAATTTTAAATGTCTCTATCTATCAAACCCTTAGACATACATTGACCTGACTATGACATGAAGTTGACATATACGTTCCCTCAAAGTGACATAAGTTTTGTCTCTCAGATTCCTACAGATCGGGAGATATTTGCCTTTAAATATTGACTTTCGAATAAACTCGAAAAATTAAAATGTCTCTCTCCTCCAAACCCTTGGACATACATTGACGTGACTCTGACATGAAGTTGACATATACGTTCCCTCAAAGTGGCATAAGATTTGTCTCTCAGATTCCTAAAGATCGGGAGATATTTGCCTTTTAAAAATTGATTTTCGAATAATCTCGAAAAATTAAAATGTCTCTATCCTCCAAACCCTAGGACATACATTGACGTGACTATGACATGAAGTTGACATATACGTTCCCTCAATGTGACAAAAGTTTTGTCTCTCAGGTTCCTACAGATCGGGAGATATTTGCCTTTTAATAATTGACTTTCGAATAATCTCGAAAAATTAAAATGTCTCTATCTATCAAACCCTTCGACATACATTGACCTGACTATGACAGGAAGTTGACATATACGTTCCCTCAAAGTGACATAAGGTTTGTCTCTCAGATTCCTACAGACCGGGAGATATTTGCCTTATTAAAAATTGACTTTCGATTAATCTCGAAAAATTCAAATGTCTCTATCCTCCAAACATTTGGACATACATTGACGAGACTCTGACATGACGTTGATATATGCGTACCCTCAAAGTGACATAAGGTTTGTCTCTCAGATGCCCACAGATCGGGAGATATTTGCTCTTTAAAAATTGACTTTCGAATAATCTCGAAAAATTAAAATGTCTCTATCCTCCAAACCCTAGGACATACATTGACGTGACACTGACAGGAAGTTGACATACACGTTCCCTCAAAGTGACATAAGTTTTGTCTCTCAGATTCCTACAGATTGGGAGATATTTGCCTATTAATTATTGCCTTTCGAATAATCTCTAAAAATTTAAATGTCTCTGTCCATCAAACCCTTGGACATACATTGACCTGACTATGACATGAAGTTGACATATACGTTCCCTCAAAGTGGCATAAGTTTTGTCTATCAGATTCCTACAGATCGGGAGATATTTGCCTTTAAAATTGACTTTCGAATAATCTCGAAAAATTAAAATGTGTCTATCCTCGAAACTCTAGGATATACATTGACGTGACTCTGACAGGACGTTGACATATATGTTCCCTCAAAGTGACATAAGTTTTGTATCTCAAATTCCTACAGATCGGGAGATATTTGCCATTTAAAAATTGACTTTCGAATAATCTCGATAAATTCAAATGTCTCTATCCTCCAAACCCTTGGACATACATTGACGTGACTATGACATGAAGTTGACATATACGTTCCCTCAATGTGACATAAGTTTTGTCTCTCAGATTCTACAGATCGGGAGATATTTGCCTTTTAAAAATTGACTTTCGAATAATCTCGAAAAATTAAAATGTCTCTATCCTCCAAACCCTTGGACATACATTGACCAGACTCTGACATGAAGTTGATATATGTGTTCCCTCAAAGTGACATAAGGTTTGTCTCTCAGATGCCTACAGATCGGGAGATATTTGCCCTTTAAAAATTGACTTTCGAATAATCTCGAAAAATTAAAATGTCTCTATCCTCCTAACCCTTGGACATACATTAACAAGACTCTGACAGGAAGTTGACATATACGTTCCCTCAAAGTGACATAAGGTTTGTCTCTCAGATTCCTACAGATCGGGAGATATTTGCCTTATTAAAAATTGACTTTCGATTAATCTCTTAAAATTCAAATGTCTCTATCCTCCAAACCCTTGGACATACATTGACGAGACTCTGACATGAAGTTGATATATGCGTTCCCTCAAAGTGACATAAGGTTTGTCTCTCAGATGCCCACAGATCGGGAGATATTTGCCCTTTAAAAATTGACTTTCGAATAATCTTGAAAAATTCAAATGTCTCTATCCTCCAAACCCTTTTACATACGTTGACGAGACTCTGACATGAAGTTGACATATACGTTCCCTCAAAGTGGCATAAGTTTTGTCTCTCAGATTCCTACAGATCGGGAGATATTTGCCTTTTAAAAATTGACTTTCGAATAATCTCGAAAAATTAAAATGTCTCTATCCTCCAAACCCTTCTACATACATTGACTTGACACTGACAGGAAGTTGACATATACGTTCCCTCAAAGTGACATAAGTTTTGTCTCTCAGATTCCTACAGATCGGGAGATATTTGCCTTTTAATTATTGACTTTCGAATAATTTCGAAAAATTAAAATGTCTCTATCCTCCAAACCCTTGGACATACAATAACGTGACTCTGACATGAAGTTGACATATGCGTTCCCTCAAAGTGACATAAGGTTTGTCTCTCAGATTCCTACAGATCGGGAGATATTTGCCTTTAAATATTGACTTTCGCATAATCTCGAAAAATTAAAATGTCTCTATCCTCCAAACCCTTGGACTTACATTGACGAGACTCTGACATGAAGTTGAAATATGCGTTCCCTCAAAGTGACATAAGTTTTGTCTCTCAGATTCCTACAGATCGGGAGATATTTGCCTTTCACCAATTGACTTTCGAATAATCTCGAAAAATTAAAATGTCTCTATCCTCCAAATCCTTGGACCTACATTGACGTGGCTCTGACAGGAAGTTGACATATACGTTCCCTCAAAGTGACATAAGTTTTGTCTCTCAGATTCCTACAGATCGGGAGATATATGCCCTTTAAAAATTGAGTTTCGAATAATCTCGAAAAATTTAACTGTCTCTATCCTCCAAACCCTTGGACATACATTGACGTGACTATGACATGAAGTTGACATATACGTTCCCTCAATGTGACATAAGTTTTGTCTCAGAGACTCCAACAAATCGGGAGATATTTCCCTTTTAAAAATTGACTTTCGAATAATCTCGAAAAATTAAAATGTCTCTATCCTCCAAACCCTTGGACATACATTGACGAGACTTTGACATGAAGTTGATATATGCGTTCCCTCAAAGTGACATAAGGTTTGTCTCTCAGATGCCTACTGATCGGGAGATATTTGCCCCTTAAAAATTGACTTTCGAATAATCTCGAAAAATTCAAAAGTCTCTATTCTCCAAACCCTTGGACATACATTGACGAGACTCTGACATGAAGTTGACATATACGTTCCCTCAAAGTGGCATAAGTTTTGTCTCTCAGATTTCTACAGATCGGGAGATATTTGCCTTTTAAAAATTGACTTTCGAATAATCTCGAAAAATTAAAATGTGTCTATCCTCCAAACCCTAGGAAATACATTGACGTGACACTGACAGGAATTTGACATACACGTTCCCTCAAAGTGACATAAGTTTTGTCTCTCAGATTCCTACAGATCGGGAGATATTTGCCTATTAATAATTGCCTTTCGAATAATCTCTAAAATTTAAATGTCTCTATCTATCAAACCCTTCGACATACATTGACCTGACTATGACATGAAGTTGACATATACGTTCCCTCAAAGTGACATAAGTTTTGTCTCTCAGATTCCTACAGATCGGGAGATATTTGCCTTTTAAATATTGACTTTCGAATAATCTCGAAAAATTAAAATGTCTCTATCCTCCAAACCCTTGGACATACATTGAAGAGACTCTAACATGAAGTTGATATATGCGTTCCCTCAAAGTGACATAAGGTTTGTCTCTCAGATGCCTACAGATCGGGAGATATT
This sequence comes from Zootermopsis nevadensis, assembly GCF_977971745.1. NCBI lineage: Eukaryota > Metazoa > Arthropoda > Insecta > Blattodea > Termopsidae > Zootermopsis > Zootermopsis nevadensis. The sequence continues at coordinate 1,776,048 of NW_028259153.1, read as the reverse complement.
TGCCCTTTAAAAATTGACTTTCGAATAATCTCGAAAAATTAAAATGTCTCTATCCTCTAAACCCTTGGACATTCATTGACGAGACTCTGACATGAAGTTGACATATACGTTCCCTCAAAGTGGCATAAGTTTTGTCTCTCAGATTCTTACATATCGGGAGATATTTGTCTTTTAAAAATTGACTTTCGAATAATATCGAAAAATTAAAATGTCTCTATCCTCCTAACCCTTGGACATACATTGACAAGACTCTGACAGGAAGTTGACATATACCTTCCCTCAAAGTGACGTAAGTTTTGTCTCTGAGATTCCTACACATCGGGAGATATTTGCCTTTTAAAAATTGACTTTCGAATAATCTCGAAAAATTAAAATGTCTCTATCCTCCAAACCCTAGGACATACATTGACGTGACACTGACAGGAAGTTGACATACACGTTCCCTCAAAGTGACATAAGTATTGTCTCTCAGATTCCTACAGATCGGGAGATATTTGCCTATTAATAATTACCTATCGAATAATCTCTAAAAATTTAAATGTCTCTATCTATCAAACCCTTCGACATACATTGACCTGACTATGACATGAAGTTGACATATACGTTCCCTCAAAGTGACATAAGTTTTGTCTCTCAGATTCCTACAGATCGGGAGATATTTGCCTTTAAAATATTGACTTTCGAATAATCTCGAAAAATTAAAATGTCTCTATCCTCCAAACCCTAGGACATACATTGACGTGACTCTGACATGAAGTTGACATATGCGTTCCCTCAAAGTGACATAAGGTTTGTCTCTCAGATTCCTACAGATCTGGTGATATTTTCCTTTAAATATTGACTTTCGAATAATCTCGATAAATTTAAATGTTTCTATCCTTCAAACCGTTGGACATACATTGACGAGACTCTGACAGGCATTTGACATATACGTTCCTTCAAAGTGACATAAGTTTTGTCTCTCAGATTCCTACAGATCGAGAGATATTTGCCTTTTAAAATTGACTTTCGAATAATCTCGAAAAATTAAAATGTGTCTATCCTCGAAACTCTAGGACCTACATTGACATGACTCTGACAGGACGTTGACATATATGTTCCCTCAAAGTGACATAAGTTTTGTATCTCAGATTCCTACAGATCGGGAGATATTTGCCTTTTAAAAATTGACTTCCGAATAATCTCGAAAAATTCAAATGTCTCTATCCTCCAAACCCTTGGACATACATTGACGTGACTATGACATGAAGTTGACATATACGTTCCCTCAATGTGACATAAGTTTTGTCTCTCAGATTCCTACAGATCGGGAGATATTTTCCTTTAAATATTGACTTTCGAATAATCTCGAAAAATTTAAATGTCTCTATCCTCCAAACCCTTGGACATACATTGACGAGACTCTGACATGAAGTTGATATATGCGTTCCCTCAAAGTGACATAAGGTTTTTCTCTCAGATGCCTACTGATCGGAAGATATTTGCAATTTAAGTATTGACTTTCGAATAATCTCGAAGAATTCAAAAGTCTCTATCCTCCAAACCCTTGGACATACATTGACGAGACTCTGACATGAAGTTGACATATACGTTCCCTCAAAGTGGCGTAAGTTTTGTCTCTCAGATTCCTACAGATCGGGAGATATTTGCCTTTTAAAAATTGACTTTCGAATAATCTCGAAAAATTAAAATGTCTCTATCCTCCAAACCCTAGGAAATACATTGACGTGACACTGACAGGAAGTTGACATACACATTCGCTCAAAGTGACATAAGTTTTGTCTCTCAGATTCCTACAGATCGGGAGATATTTGCCTATTAATAATTGCCTTTCGAATAATCTCTAAAATTTTAAATGTCTCTATCTATCAAACCCTTCGACATACATTGACCTGACTATGACATGAAGTTGACATATACGTTCCCTCAAAGTGGCATAAGACTTGTCTCTCAGATTCCTAAAGATCGGGAGATATTTGCCTTTTAAAAATTGACTTTCGAATAATCTCGAAAAATTAAAATGTCTCTATCCTCCAAACCCTAGGACATACATTGACGTGACTATGACATGAAGTTGACATATACGTTCCCTCAATGTGACAAAAGTTTTGTCTCTCAGGTTCCTACAGATCGGGAGATATTTGCCTTTTAATAATTGACTTTCGAATAATCTCGAAAAATTAAAATGTCTCTATCTATCAAACCCTTCGACATACATTGACCTGACTATGACAGGAAGTTGACATATACGTTCCCTCAAAGTGACATAAGGTTTGTCTCTCAGATTCCTACAGATCGGGAGATATTTGCCTTATTAAAAATTGACTTTCGATTAATCTCGAAAAATTCAAATGTCTCTATCCTCCAAACATTTGGACATACATTGACGAGACTCTGACATGACGTTGATATATGCGTACCCTCAAAGTGACATAAGGTTTGTCTCTCAGATGCCCACAGATCGGGAGATATTTGCTCTTTAAAAATTGACTTTCGAATAATCTCGAAAAATTAAAATGTCTCTATCCTCCAAACCCTAGGACATACATTGACGTGACACTGACAGGAAGTTGACATACACGTTCCCTCAAAGTGACATAAGTTTTGTCTCTCAGATTCCTACAGATTGGGAGATATTTGCCTATTAATTATTGCCTTTCGAATAATCTCTAAAAATTTAAATGTCTCTATCCATCAAACCCTTGGACATACATTGACCTGACTATGACATGAAGTTGACATATACGTTCCCTCAAAGTGGCATAAGTTTTGTCTATCAGATTCCTACAGATCGGGAGATATTTGCCTTTAAAATTGACTTTCGAATAATCTCGAAAAATTAAAATGTGTCTATCCTCGAAACTCTAGGATATACATTGACGTGACTCTGACAGGACGTTGACATATATGTTCCCTCAAAGTGACATAAGTTTTGTATCTCAAATTCCTACAGATCGGGAGGTATTTGCCATTTAAAAATTGACTTTCGAATAATCTCGATAAATTCAAATGTCTCTATCCTCCAAACCCTTGGACATACATTGACGTGACTATGACATGAAGTTGACATATACGTTCCCTCAATGTGACATAAGTTTTGTCTCTCAGATTCTACAGATCGGGAGATATTTGCCTTTTAAAAATTGACTTTCGAATAATCTCGAAAAATTAAAATGTCTCTATCCTCCAAACCCTTGGACATACATTGACCAGACTCTGACATGAAGTTGATATATGTGTTCCCTCAAAGTGACATAAGGTTTGTCTCTCAGATGCCTACAGATCGGGAGATATTTGCCCTTTAATAATTGACTTTTGAATAATCTCGAAAAATTAAAATGTCTCTATCCTCCTAACCCTTGGACATACATTAACAAGACTCTGACAGGAAGTTGACATATACGTTCCCTGAAAGTGACATAAGGTTTGTCTCTCAGATTCCTACAGATCGGGAGATATTTGCCTTATTAAAAATTGACTTTCGATTAATCTCTTAAAATTCAAATGTCTCTATCCTCCAAACCCTTGGACATACATTGACGAGACTCTGACATGACGTTGATATATGCGTTCCCTCAAAGTGACATAAGGTTTGTCTCTCAGATGCCCACAGATCGGGAGATATTTGCCCTTTAAAAATTGACTTTCGAATAATCTCGAAAAATTCAAATGTCTCTATCCTCCAAACCCTTTTACATACGTTGACGAGACTCTGACATGAAGTTGACATATACGTTCCCTCAAAGTGGCATAAGTTTTGTCTCTCAGATTCCTACAGATCGGGAGATATTTGCCTTTTAAAAATTGACTTTCGAATAATCTCGAAAAATTAAAATGTCTCTATCCTCCAAACCCTTCTACATACATTGACTTGACACTGACAGGAAGTTGACATATACGTTCCCTCAAAGTGACATAAGTTTTGTCTCTCAGATTCCTACAGATCGGGAGATATTTGCCTTTTAATTATTGACTTTCGAATAATTTCGAAAAATTAAAATGTCTCTATCCTCCAAACCCTTGGACATACAATAACGTGACTCTGACATGAAGTTGACATATGCGTTCCCTCAAAGTGACATAAGGTTTGTCTCTCAGATTCCTACAGATCGGGAGATATTTGCCTTTAAATATTGACTTTCGCATAATCTCGAAAAATTAAAATGTCTCTATCCTCCAAACCCTTCGACTTACATTGACGAGACTCTGACGTGAAGTTGAAATATGCGTTCCCTCAAAGTGACATAAGTTTTGTCTCTCAGATTCCTACAGATCGGGAGATATTTGCCTTTCACCAATTGACTTTCGAATAATCTCGAAAAATTAAAATGTCTCTATCCTCCAAATCCTTGGACCTACATTGACGTGGCTCTGACAGGAAGTTGACAAATACGTTCCCTCAAAGTGACATAAGTTTTGTCTCTCAGATTCCTACAGATCGGGAGATATATGCCCTTTAAAAATTGAGTTTCGAATAATCTCGAAAAATTTAACTGTCTCTATCCTCCAAACCCTTGGACATACATTGACGTGACTATGACATGAAGTTGACATATACGTTCCCTCAATGTGACATAAGTTTTGTCTCTGAGACTCCAACAAATCGGGAGATATTTCCCTTTTAAAAATTGACTTTCGAATAATCTCGAAAAATTAAAATGTCTCTATCCTCCAAACCCTTGGACATACATTGACGAGACTTTGACATGAAGTTGATATATGCGTTCCCTCAAAGTGACATAAGGTTTGTCTCTCAGATGCCTACTGATCGGGAGATATTTGCCCCTTAAAAATTGACTTTCGAATAATCTCGAAAAATTCAAAAGTCTCTATTCTCCAAACCCTTGGACATACATTGACGAGACTCTGACATGAAGTTGACATATACGTTCCCTCAAAGTGGCATAAGTTTTGTCTCTCAGATTTCTACAGATCGGGAGATATTTGCCTTTTAAAAATTGACTTTCGAATAATCTCGAAAAATTAAAATGTGTCTATCCTCCAAACCCTAGGAAATACATTGACGTGACACTGACAGGAATTTGACATACACGTTCCCTCAAAGTGACATAAGTTTTGTCTCTCAGATTCCTACAGATCGGGAGATATTTGCCTATTAATAATTGCCTTTCGAATAATCTCTAAAATTTAAATGTCTCTATCTATCAAACCCTTCGACATACATTGACCTGACTATGACATGAAGTTGACATATACGTTCCCTCAAAGTGACATACGTTTTGTCTCTCAGATTCCTACAGATAGGGAGATATTTGCCTTTAAAATATTGACTTTCGAATAATCTCGAAAAATTAAAATGTCTCTATCCTCCAAACCCTTGGACATACATTGAAGAGACTCTAACATGAAGTTGATATATGCGTTCCCTCAAAGTGACATAAGGTTTGTCTCTCAGATGCCTACAGATCGGGAGATATTTGCCCTTTAAAAATTGACTTTCGAATAATCTCGAAAAATTAAAATGTCTCTATCCTCTAAACCCTTGGACATTCATTGACGAGACTCTGACATGAAGTTGACATATACGTTCCCTCAAAGTGGCATAAGTTTTGTCTCTCAGATTCTTACATATCGGGAGATATTTGTCTTTTAAAAATTGACTTTCGAATAATCTCGAAAAATTAAAATGTCTCTATCCTCCTAACCCTTGGACATACATTGACAAGACTCTGACAGGAAGTTGACATATACCTTCCCTCAAAGTGACGTAAGTTTTGTCTCTGAGATTCCTACACATCGGGAGATATTTGCCTTTAAAAAATTGACTTTCGAATAATCTCGAAAAATTAAAATGTCTCTATCCTCCAAACCCTAGGACATACATTGACGTGACACTGACAGGAAGTTGACATACACGTTCCCTCAAAGTGACATAAGTTTTGTCTCTGAGATTCCTACAGATCGGGAGATATTTGCCTATTAATAATTACCTTTCGAATAATCTCTAAAAATTTAAATGTCTCTATCTATCAAACCCTTCGACATACATTGACCTGACTATGACATGAAGTTGACATATACGTTCCCTCAAAGTGACATAAGTTTTGTCTCTCCGATTCCTACAGATCGGGAGATATTTGCCTTTAAAATATTGACTTTCGAATAATCTCGAAAAATTAAAATGTCTCTATCCTCCAAACCCTTGGACATACATTGACGTGACTCTGACATGAAGTTGACATATGCGTTCCCTCAAAGTGACATAAGGTTTGTCTCTCAGATTCCTACAGATCTGGTGATATTTGCCTTTAAATATTGACTTTCGAATAATCTCGAAAAATTTAAATGTTTCTATCCTCCAAACCGTTGGACATACATTGACGAGACTCTGACAGGCATTTGACATATACGTTCCCTCAAAGTGACATAAGTTTTGTCTCTCAGATTCCTACAGATCGAGAGATATTTGCCTTTTAAAATTGACTTTCGAATAATCTCGAAAAATTAAAATGTGTCTATCCTCGAAACTCTAGGACATACATTGACATGACTCTGACAGGACGTTGACATATATGTTCCCTCAAAGTGACATAAGTTTTGTATCTCAGATTCCTACAGATCGGGAGATATTTGCCTTTTAAAAATTGACTTTCGAATAATCTCGAAAAATTCAAATGTCTCTATCCTGCAAACCCTTGGACATACATTGACGTGACTATGACATGAAGTTGACATATACGTTCCCTCAATGTGACATAAGTTTTGTCTCTCAGATTCCTACAGATCGGGAGATATTTGCCTTTTAAAAATTGACTTTCGAATAATATCGAAAAATTAAAATGTCTCTATCCTCCTAACCCTTGGACATACATTAACAAGACTCTGACAGGAAGTTGACATATACGTTCCCTCAAAGTGACATAAGGTTTGTCTCTCAGATTCCTACAGATCGGGAGATATTTGCCTTATTAAAAATTGACTTTCGATTAATCTCGAAAAATTCAAATGTCTCTATCCTCCAAACCCTTGGACATACATTGACGAGACTCTGACATGAAGTTGATATATGCGTCCCCTCAAAGTGACATAAGGTTTGTCTCTCAGATGCCCACAGATCGGGAGATATTTGCCCTTTAAAAATTGACTTTCGAATAATCTCGAAAAATTCAAATGTCTCTATCCTCCAAACCCTTGGACATTCATTGCCGAGACTCAGACATGAAGTTGACATATACGTTCCCTCAAAGTGGCATAAGTTTTGTCTCTCAGATTCCTACTGATCGGGAGATATTTGCCTTTTAAAAATTGACTTTCGAATAATCTCGAAAATTTAAAATGTCTCTATCCTCCAAACCCTTGGACATACATTGACGTGACACTGACAGGAAGTTGACATATACGTTCCCTCAAAGTGACTTAAGTTTTGTCTCTCAGATTCCTACAGATCGGGAGATATTTTCCTTTAAATATTGACTTTCGAATAATCTCGAAAAATTAAAATGTCTCTATCCTCCAAACCCTTGGACATACATTGACGAGACTCTGACATGAAGTTGATATATGCGTTCCCTCAAAGTGACATAAGGTTTGTCTCTCAGATGCCTACTGATCGGAAGATATTTGCAATTTAAGAATTGACTTTCGAATAATCTCGAAAAATTCAAAAGTCTCTATCCTCCAAACCCTTGGACATACATTGACGAGACTCTGACATGAAGTTGACATATACGTTCCCTCAAAGTGGCGTAAGTTTTGTCTCTCAGATTCCTACAGATCGGGAGATATTTGCCTTTTAAAAATTGACTTTCGAATAATCTCGAAAAATTAAAATGTCTCTATCCTCCAAACCCTAGGAAATACATTGACGTGACACTGACAGGAAGTTGACATACACATTCGCTCAAAGTGACATAAGTTTTGTCTCTCAGATTCCTACAGATCGGGAGATATTTGCCTATTAATAATTGCCTTTCGAATAACCTCTAAAATTTTAAATGTCTCTATCTATCAAACCCTTCGACATACATTGACCTGACTATGACATGAAGTTGACATATACGTTCCCTCAAAGTGACATAAGTTTTGTCTCTCAGATTCCTACAGATCGGGAGATATTTGCCTTTAAATATTGACTTTCGAATAATCTCGAAAAATTAAAATGTCTCTATCCTCCAAACCCTTGGACATACATTGACGAGACTCTGACATGAAGTTGACATATGCGTTCCCTCAAAGTGACATAAGGTTTGTCTCTCAGATTCCTACAGATCTGGAGATATTTGCCTTTAAATATTGACTTTCGAATAATCTCGAAAAATTTAAATGTCTCTGTCCTCCAAACCCTTGGACATACATTGACGAGACTCTAACATGAAGTTAATATATGCGTTCCCTCAAAGTGACATAAGGCTTGTCTCTCAGATGCCTACAGATCGGGAGATATTTGCCCTTTAAAAATTGACTTTCGAATAATCTCGAAAAATTAAAATGTCTCTATCCTCTAAACCCTTTGACATACATTGACGAGACTCTGACATGAAGTTGACATATACGTTCCCTCAAAGTGGCATAAGTTTTGTCTCTCAGATTCCTACATATCGGGAGATATTTGTCTTTTAAAAATTGACTTTCGAATAATCTCGAAAAATTAAAATGTCTCTATCCTCCTAACCCTTGGACATACATTGACAAGACTCTGACAGGAAGTTGACATATACGTTCCCTCAAAGTGACGTAAGTTTTGTCTCTGAGATTCCTACAGATCGGGAGATATTTGCCTTTTAAAAATTGACTTTCTAATAATCTCGAAAAATTAAAATGTCTCTATCCTCCAAACCCTAGGACATACATTGACGTGACACTAACAGGAAGTTGACATACACGTTCCCTCAAAGTGACATAAGTTTTCTCTCTCAGATTCCTACAGATCGGGAGATATTTGCCTATTAATAATTACCTTTCGAATAATCTCTAAAAATTTAAATGTCTCTATCTATCAAACCCTTCGACATACATTGACCTGACTATGACATGAAGTTGACATATACGTTCCCTCAAAGTGACATAAGTTTTGTATCTCAGATTCCTACAGATCGGGAGATATTTGCCTTTTAAATATTGACTTTCGAATAATCTCGAAAAATTAAAATGTCTCTATCCTCCAAACCCTTGGACATACATTGACGTGACTCTGACATGAAGTTGACATATGCGTTCCCTCAAAGTGACATAAGGTTTGTCTCTCAGATTCCTACAGATCTGGTGATATTTGCCTTTAAATATTGACTTTCGAATAATCTCGAAAAAATTAAATGTGTCTATTCTCCAAACCGTTGGACATACATTGACGAGACTCTGACAGGCATTTGACATATACGTTCCCTCAAAGTGACATAAGGTTTGTCTCTCAGATTCCTACAGATCGAGAGATATTTGCCTTTTAAAATTGACTTTCGAATAATCTCAAATAATTAAAATGTGTCTATCCTCGAAACTCTAGGACATACATTGACATGACTCTGACAGGACGTTGACATATATGTTCCCTCAATGTGACATAAGTTTTGTATCTCAGATTCCTACAGATCGGGAGATATTTGCCTTTTAAAAATTGACTTTCGAATAATCTCGAAAAATTCAAATGTCTCTATCCTCCAAACCCTTGGACAAACATTGACGTGACTATGACATGAAGTTGACATATACGTTCCCTCAATGTGACATAAGTTTTGTCTCTCAGATTCCTACAGATCGGGAGATATTTGCCTTTTAAAAATTGACTTTCGAATAATATCCAAAAATTAAAATGTCTCTATCCTCCTAACCCTTGGACATACATTAACAAGACTCTGACAGGAAGTTGACATATACGTTCCCTCAAAGTGACATAAGGTTTGTCTCTCAGATTCCTACAGATCGGGAGATATTTGCCTTATTAAAAATTGACTTTCGATTAATCTCGAAAAATTCAAATATCTCTATCCTCGAAACCCTTGGACATACATTGACGAGACTCTGACATGAAGTTGATATATGCGTCCCCTCAAAGTGACATAAGGTTTGTCTCTCAGATGCACACAGATCGGGAGATATTTGCCCTTTAAAAATTGACTTTCGAATAATCTCGAAAAATTCAAATGTCTCTATCCTCCAAACCCTTGGACATTCATTGACGAGACTCAGACATGAAGTTGACACATACGTTCCCTCAAAGTGGCATAAGTTTTGTCTCTCAGATTCCTACTGATCGGGAGATATTTGCCTATTAAAAATTGACTTTCGAATAATCTCGAAAAATTAAAATGTCTCTATCCTCCAAACCCTTGGACATACATTGACGTGACACTGACAGGAAGTTGACATATACGTTCCCTCAAAGTGACATAAGTTTTGTCTCTCAGATTCCTACAGATCGGGAGATATTTGCCTTTAAATATTGACTTTCGAATAATCTCGAAAAATTAAAATGTCTCTATCCTCCAAACCCTTGGACTTACATTGACGAGACTCTGACATGAAGTTGACATATGCGTTCCCTCAAAGTGACATAAGGTTTGTCTCTCAGATGCCTACAGATCGGGAGATATTTGCCCTTTAAAAATTGACTTCGAATAATCTCGAAAAATTAAAATGTCTCTATCCTCTAAACCCTTGGACATACATTGACGAGACTCTGACATGAAGTTGACATATACGTTCCCTCAAAGTGGCATAAGTTGTGTCTCTCAGATTCCTACAGATCGGGAGATATTTGCCTTTTAAAAATTGACTTTCGAATAATATCGAAAAATTAAAATGTCTCTATCCTCCTAACCCTTGGACATACATTAACAAGACTCTGACAGGAAGTTGACATATACGTTCCCTCAAAGTGACATAAGGTTTGTCTCTCAGATTCCTACAGATCGGGAGATATTTGCCTTATTGGAAATTGACTTTCGATTAATCTCGAAAAATTCAAATGTCTCTATCCTCCAAACCCTTGGACATTCATTGACGAGACTCAGACATGAAGTTGACATATACGTTCCCTCAAAGTGGCATAAGTTTTGTCTCTCAGATTCCTACTGATCGGGAGATATTTGCCTTTTAAAAATTGACTTTCGAATAATCTCGAAAAATTAAAATGTCTCTATCCTCCAAACCCTTGGACATACATTGACGTGACACTGACAGGAAGTTGACATATACGTTCCCTCAAAGTGACATAAGTTTTGTCTCTCAGATTCCTACAGATCGGGAGATATTTTCCTTTAAATATTGACTTTCGAATAATCTCGAAAAATTAAAATGTCTCTATCCTCCAAACCCTTGGACATACATTGACGAGACTCTGACATGAAGTTGATATATGCGTTCCCTCAAAGTGACATAAGGTTTGTCTCTCAGATGCCTACTGATCGGAAGATATTTGCCCTTTAAGAATTGACTTTCGAATAATCTCGAAAAATTCAAAAGTCTCTATCCTCCAAACCCTTGGACATACATTGACGAGACTCTGACATGAAGTTGACATATACGTTCCCTCAAAGTGGCGTAAGTTTTGTCTCTCAGATTCCTACAGATCGGGAGATATTTGCCTTTTAAAAATTGACTTTCGAATAATCTCGAAAAATTAAAATGTCTCTATCCTCCAAACCCTTGGACATACATTGACGTCACTCTGACATGAAGTTGACATATGCGTTCCCTCAAAGTGACATAAGGTTTGTCTCTCAGATTCCTACAGATCTGGAGATATTTGCCTTTAAATATTGACTTTCGAATAATCTCGAAAAATTTAAATGTCTCTGTCCTCCAAACCCTTGGACATACATTGACGAGACTCTAACATGAAGTTAATATATGCGTTCCCTCAAAGTGACATAAGGCTTGTCTCTCAGATGCCTACAGATCGGGAGATATTTGCCCTTTAAAAATTGACTTTCAAATAATCTCGAAAAATTAAAATGTCTCTATCCTCTAAACCCTTGGACATACATTGACGAGACTCTGACATGAAGTTGACATATACGTTCCCTCAAAGTGGCATAAGTTTTGTCTCTCAGATTCCTACATATCGGGAGGTATTTGTCTTTTAAAAATTGACTTTCGAATAATCTCGAAAAATTAAAATGTCTCTATCCTCCTAACCCTTGGACATACATTAACAAGACTCTGACAGGAAGTTGACATATACGTTCCCTCAAAGTGACGTAAGTTTTGTCTCTGAGATTCCTACAGATCGGGAGATATTTGCCTTTTAAAAATTGACTTTCGAATAATCTCGAAAAATTAAAATGTCTCTATCCTCCAAACCCTAGGACATACATTGACGTGACACTGACAGGAAGTTGACATACACGTTCCCTCAAAGTGACATAAGTTTTCTCTCTCAGATTCCTACAGATCGGGAGATATTTGCCTATTAATAATTACCTTTCGAATAATCTCTAAAAATTTAAATGTCTCTATCTATCAAACCCTTCGACATACATTGACCTGACTATGACATGAAGTTGACATATACGTTCCCTCAAAGTGACATAAGTTTTGTCTCTCAGATTAATACAGATCGGGAGATATTTGCCTTTTAAATAATGACTTTCGAATAATCTCGAAAAATTAAAATGTCTCTATCCTCCAAACCCTTGGACATACATTGACGTGACTCTGACATGAAGTTGACATATGCGTTCCCTCAAAGTGACATAAGGTTCGTCTCTCAGATTCCTACAGATCTGGTGATATTTGCCTTTAAATATTGACTTTCGAATAATCTCGAAAAATTTAAATGTCTCTATCCTCCAAACCGTTGGACATACATTGACGAGACACTGACAGGCATTTGACATATACGTTCCCTCAAAGTGACATAAGGTTTGTCTCTCAGATTCCTACAGATCGGGAGATATTTGCCTTTTAAAAATTGACTTTCGAATAATATCGAAAAATTCAAATGTCTCTATCCTCCAAACCCTTGGACAAACATTGACCTGACTATGACATGAAGTTGACATATACGTTCCCTCAAAGTGACATAAGTTTTGTATCTCAGATTCCTACAGATCGGGAGATATTTGCCTTTTAAAAATTGACTTTCGAATAATATCGAAAAATTCAAATGTCTCTATCCTCCAAACCCTTGGACAAACATTGACGTGACTATGACATGAAGTTGACATATACGTTCCCTCAATGTGACAAAAGTTTTGTCTCTCAGATTCCTACAGATCGGGAGATATTTGCCTTTTAAAAATTCACTTTCGAATAATATCGAAAAATTAAAATGTCTCTTTCCTCCTAACCCTTGGACATACATTAACAAGACTCTGACAGGAAGTTGACATATACGTTCCCTCAAAGTGGCATAAGGTTTGTCTCTCAGATTCCTACAGATCGGGAGATATTTGCCTTATTAAAAATTGACTTTCGATTAATCTCGAAAAATTCAAATATCTCTATCCTCCAAACCCTTGGACATACATTGACGAGACTCTGACATGAAGTTGATATATGCGTCCCCTCAAAGTGACATAAGGTTTGTCTCTCAGATGCCCACAGATCGGGAGATATTTGCCCTTTAAAAATTGACTTTCGAATAATCTCGAAAAATTCAAATGTCTCTATCCTCCAAACCCTTGGACATTCATTGACGAGACTCAGACGTGAAGTTGACACATACGTTCCCTCAAAGTGGCATAAGTTTTGTCTCTCAGATTCCTACTGATCGGGAGATATTTGCCTTTTAAAAATTGACTTTCGAATAATCTCGAAAAATTAAAATGTCTCTATCCTCCAAACCCTTGGACATACATTGACGTGACACTGACAGGAAGTTGACATATACGTTCCCTCAAAGTGACATAAGTTTTGTCTCTCAGATTCCTACAGATCGGGAGATATTTGCCTTTAAATATTGACTTTCGAATAATCTCGAAAAATTAAAATGTCTCTATCCTCCAAACTCTTGGACTTACATTGACGAGACTCTGACATGAAGTTGACATATGCGTTCCCTCAAAGTGACATAAGGTTTGTCTCTCAGATGCCTACAGATCGGGAGATATTTGCCCTTTAAAAATTGACTTTCGAATAATCTCGAAAAATTAAAATGTCTCTATCCTCTAAACCCTTGGACATACATTGACGAGACTCTGACATGAAGTTGACATATACGTTCCCTCAAAGTGGCATAAGTTTTGTCTCTCAGATTCCTACATATCGGGAGATATTTGCCTTTTAAAAATTGACTTTCGAATAATCTCGAAAAATTAAAATGTCTCTATCCTCCTAACCCTTGGAAATACATTGACAAGACTCTGACAGGAAGTTGACATATACGTTCCCTCAATGTGACGTAAGTTTTGTCTCTGAGATTCCTACAGATCGGGAGATATTTGCCTCTAACCAATTGACTTTCGAATAATCTCGAAAAATTCAAATGTCTCTATCCTCCAAACCCTTGGACAAACATTGACCTGACTCTGACAAACAGTTTACATACACGTTCCCTCAAAGTGACATAAGTTTTGTCTCTCAGATTCCTACAGATCGGGAGATATTTGCCTTTTAAAAATTGACTTTCGAATAATCTCGAAAAATTCAAATGTCTCTATCCTCCAAACCCTTGGACATACATTGACGAGACACAGACATGAAGTTGATATATGCGTTCCCTCAAAGTGACATAAGGTCTGTCTCTCAGATGCCTACAGATCGAAAGATATTTGCCATTTAAAAATTGACTTTCCAATAATCTCGAAAAATTCAAATGTCTCTATCCTCCAAACCCTTGGACATACATTGACCAGACTCTGACATGAAGTTGATATATGCGTTCCCTCAAAGTGACATAAGGTTTGTCTCTCAGATGCCCACAGATCGGGAGATATTTGCCCTTTAAAAATTGACTTTCGAATAATCTCGAAAAATTCAAATGTCTCTATCCTCCAAACCCTTGGACATACGTTGACGAGACTCTGACATGAAGTTGACATATACGTTCCCTCAAAGTGGCATAAGTTTTGTCTCTCAGATTCCTACAGATCGGGAGATATTTGCCTTTTAAAAATTCACTTTCGAATAATATCGAAAAATTAAAATGTCTCTTTCCTCCTAACCCTTGGACATACATTAACAAGACTCTGACAGGAAGTTGACATATACGTTCCCTCAAAGTGACATAAGGTTTGTCTCTCAGATTCCTACAGATCGGGAGATATTTGCCTTATTAAAAATTGACTTTCGATTAATCTCGAAAAATTCAAATATCTCTATCCTCCAAACCCTTGGACATACATTGACGAGACTCTGACATGAAGTTGATATATCCGTCCCCTCAAAGTGACATAAGGTTTGTCTCTCAGATGCCCACAGATCGGGAGATATTTGCCCTTTAAAAATTGACTTTCGAATAATCTCGAAAAATTCAAATGTCTCTATCCTCCAAACCCTTGGACATTCATTGACGATACTCAGACATGAAGTTGACACATACGTTCCCTCAAAGTGGCATAAGTTTTGTCTCTCAGATTCCTACTGATCGGGAGATATTTGAATTTTAAAAATTGACTTTCGAATAATCTCGAAAAATTAAAATGTCTCTATCCTCCAAACCCTTGGACATACATTGACGTGACACTGACAGGAAGTTGACATATACGTTCCCTCAAAGTGACATAAGTTTTGTCTCTCAGATTCCTACAGATCGGGAGATATTTGCCATTAAATATTGACTTTCGAATAATCTCGAAAAATTAAAATGTCTCTATCCTCCAAACCCTTGGACTTACATTGACGAGACTCTGACATGAAGTTGACATATGCGTTCCCTCAAAGTGACATAAGGTTTGTCTCTCAGATGCCTACAGATCGGGAGATATTTGCCCTTTAAAAATTGACTTTCGAATAATCTCGAAAAATTAAAATGTCTCTATCCTCTAAACCCTTGGACATACATTGACGAGACTCTGACATGAAGTGACATATACGTTCCCTCAGAGTGGCATAAGTTTTGTCTCTCAGATTCCTACATATCGGGAAATATTTGCCTTTTAAAAATTGACTTTCGAATAATCTCGAAAAATTAAAATGTCTCTATCCTCCTAACCCTTGGAAATACATTGACAAGACTCTGACAGGAAGTTGACATAAACGTTCCCTCAAAGTGACGTAAGTTTTGTCTCTGAGATTCCTACAGATCGGGAGATATTTGCCTTTAACCAATTGACTTTCGAATAATCTCGAAAAATTCAAATGTCTCTATCCTCCAAACCCTTGGACAAACATTGACCTGACTCTGACAAACAGTTTACATACACGTTCCCTCAAAGTGACATAAGTTTTGTCTCTCAGATTCCTACAGATCGGGAGATATTTGCCTTTTAAAAATTGACTTTCGAATAATCTCGAAAAATTAAAATGTCTCTATCCTCCAAACCCTTGGACATACATTGACGAGACACAGACATGAAGTTGATATATGCGTTCCCTCAAAGTGACATAAGGTTTGTCTCTCAGATGCCTACAGATCGAAAGATATTTGCCCTTTAAAAATTGACTTTCGAATAATCTCGAAAAATTCAAATGTCTCTATCCTCCAAACCCTTGGACATACATTGACCAGACTCTGACATGAAGTTGATATATGCGTTCCCTCAAAGTGACATAAGGTTTGTCTCTCAGATGCCCACAGATCGGGAGATATTTGCCCTTTAAAAATTGACTTTCGAATAATCTCGAAAAATTCAAATGTCTCTATCCTCCAAACCCTTGGACATACGTTGACGAGACTCTGACATGAAGTTGACATATACGTTCCCTCAAAGTGGCATAAGTTTTGTCTCTCAGATTCCTACAGATCGGGAGATATTTGCCTTTTAAAAATTGACTTTCGAATAATCTCGAAAAATTAAAATGTCTCTATCCTCCAAACCCTTGGACTTACATTGACGAGACTCTGACATGAAGTTGACATATGCGTTCCCTTAAAGTGACATAAGTTTTGTCTCTCAGATTCCTACAGATCGGGAGATATTTGCCTTTCACCAATTGACTTTCGAATAACCTTGAAAAATTAAAATGTCTCTATCCTCCAAATCCTTGGACATACACTGACGTGGCTCTGACAGGAAGTTGACATATACGTTCCCTCAAAGTGACATAAGTTTTGTCTCTCAGATTCCTACAGATCGGGAGATATTTGCCCTTTAAAAATTGATTTTCGAATAATCTCGATAAATTTAACTGTCTCTATCCTCCAAACCCTTGGACATACATTGACGTGACTATGACATGAAGTTGACATATACGTTCCCTCAATGTGACATAAGTTTTGTCTCTGAGACTCCTACAAATCGGGAGATATTTCCCTTTTGAAAATTGACTTTCGAATAATCTCGAAAAATTTAAATGTGTCTATCCTCGAAACTCTAGGACATACATTGACATGACTCTGACAGGACGTTGACATATATGTTCCCTCAATGTGACATAAGTTTTGTATCTCAGATTCCTACAGATCGGGAGATATTTGCCTTTTAAAAATTGACTTTCGAATAATTACGAAAAATTAAAATGTCTCTATCCTCCAAACCCTTGGACATACATTGACGAGACACAGACATGAAGTTGATATATGCGTTCCCTCAAAGTGACATAAGGTTTGTCTCTCAGATGCCTACAGATCGAAAGATATTTGCCCTTTAAAAATTGACTTTCGTTTAAACTCGAAAAATTCAAATGTCTCTATCCTCCAAACCCTTGGACATACATTGACCAGACTCTGACATGAAGTTGATATATGCGTTCCCTCAAAGTGACATAAGGTTTGTCTCTCAGATGCCCACAGATCGGGAGATATTTGCCCTTTAAAAATTGACTTTCGAATAATCTCGAAAAATTCAAATGTCTCTATCCTCCAAACCCTTGGACATACGTTGACGAGACTCTGACATGAAGTTGACATATACGTTCCCTCAAAGTGGCATAAGTTTTGTCTCTCAGATTCCTACAGATCGGGAGATATTTGCCTTTTAAAAATTGACTTTCGAATAATCTCCAAAAATTAAAATGTCTCTATCCTCCAAACCCATGGACTTACATTGACGAGACTCTGACATGAAGTTGACATATACGTTCCCTCAAAGTGGCATAAGTTTTGTCTCTCAGATTCCTACAGATCGGGAGATATTTGCCTTTTAATTATTGACTTTCGAATAATCTCGAAAAATTAAAATGTCTCTATCCTCCAAACCCTTGGACATACATTGACGTGACTCTGACATGAAGTTGACATATGCGTTCCCTCAAAGTGACATAAGGTTCGTCTCTCAGATTCCTACAGATCTGGTGATATTTGCCTTTAAATATTGACTTTCGAATAATCTCGAAAAATTTAAATGTCTCTATCCTCCAAACCGTTGGACATACATTGACGAGACACTGACAGGCATTTGACATATACGTTCCCTCAAAGTAACATAAGGTTTGTCTCTCAGATTCCTACAGATCGGGAGATATTTGCCTTTTAAAATTGGCTTTCGAATAATCTCGAAAAATTAAAATGTGTCTATCCTCGAAACTCTAGGACATACATTGACATGACTCTGACAGGACGTTGACATATATGTTCCCTCAAAGTGACATAAGTTTTGTATCTCAGATTCCTACAGATCGGGAGATATTTGCCTTTTAAAAATTGACTTTCGAATAATATCGAAAAATTCAAATGTCTCTATCCTCCAAACCCTTGGACAAACATTGACGTGACTATGACATGAAGTTGACATATACGTTCCCTCAATGTGACAAAAGTTTTGTCTCTCAGATTCCTACAGATCGGGAGATATTTGCCTTTTAAAAATTGACTTTCGAATAATATCGAAAAATTAAAATGTCTCTTTCCTCCTAACCCTTGGACATACATTAACAAGACTCTGACAGGAAGTTGACATATACGTTCCCTCAAAGTGACATAAGGTTTGTCTCTCAGATTCCTATAGATCGGGAGATATTTGCCTTATTAAAAATTGACTTTCGATTAATCTCGAAAAATTCAAATATCTCTATCCTCCAAACCCTTGGACATACATTGACGAGACTCTGACATGAAGTTGATATATGCGTCCCCTCAAAGTGACATAAGGTTTGTCTCTCAGATGCCCACAGATCGGGAGATATTTGCCCTTTAAAAATTGACTTTCGAATAATCTCGAAAAATTCAAATGTCTTTATCCTCCAAACCCTTGGACATTCATTGACGAGACTCAGACATGAAGTTGACACATACGTTCCCTCAAAGTGGCATAAGTTTTGTCTCTCAGATTCCTACTGATCGGGAGATATTTGCCTTTTAAAAATTGACTTTCGAATAATCTCGAAAAATTAAAATGTCTCTATCCTCCAAACCCTTGGACATACATTGACGTGACACTGACAGGAAGTTGACATATACGTTCCCTCAAAGTGACATAAGTTTTGTCTCTCAGATTCCTACAGATCGGGAGATATTTGCCTTTTAATATTGACTTTCGAATAATCTCGAAAAATTAAAATGTCTCTATCCTCCAAACCCTTGGACTTACATTGACGAGACTCTGACATGAAGTTGACATATGCGTTCCCTCAAAGTGACATAAGGTTTGTCTCTCAGATGCCTACAGATCGGGAGATATTTGCCCTTTAAAAATTGACTTTCGAATAATCTTGAAAAATTAAAATGTCTCTATCCTCTAAACCCTTGGACATACATTGACGAGACTCTGACATGAAGTTGACATATACGTTCCCTCAAAGTGGCATAAGTTTTGTCTCTCAGATTCCTACATATCGGGAGATATTTGCCTATTAAAAATTGACTTTCGAATAATCTCGAAAAATTAAAATGTCTCTATCCTCCTAACCCTTGGAAATACATTGACAAGACTCTGAAAGGAAGTTGACATATACGTTCCCTCAAAGTGACGTAAGTTTTGTCTCTCAGATTCCTACAGATCGGGAGATATTTGCCTTTTAAAAATTGACTTTCGAATAATCTCGAAAAATTAAAATGTCTCTATCCTCCAAACCCTTGGACAAACATTGACCTGACTCTGACAAACAGTTTACATACACGTTCCCTCAAAGTGACATAAGTTTTGTCTCTCAGATTCCTACAGATCGGGAGATATTTGCCTTTTAAAAATTGACTTTCGAATAATCTCGAAAAATTCAAATGTCTCTATCCTCCAAACCCTTGGACATACATTGACGAGACACAGACATGAAGTTGATATATGCGTTCCCTCAAAGTGACATAAGGTTTGTCTCTCAGATGCCTACAGATCGAAAGATATTTGCCCTTTAATAATTGACTTTCGAATAATCTCGAAAAATTCAAAAGTCTCTATCCTCCAAACCCTTGGACATACATTGACCAGACTCTGACATGAAGTTGATATATGTGTTCCCTCAAAGTGACATAAGGTTTGTCTCTCAGATGATCACAGATCGGGAGATATTTGCCCTTTAAAAATTGACTTTCGAATAATCTCGAAAAATTCAAATGTCTCTATCCTCCAAACCCTTGGACATACGTTGACGAGACTCTGACATGAAGTTGACATATACGTTCCCTCAAAGTGGCATAAGTTTTGTCTCTCAGATTCCTACAGATCGGGAGATATTTGCCTTTTAAAAATTGACTTTCGAATAATCTCGAAAAATTAAAATGTCTCTATCCTCCAAACCCTTGGACTTACATTGTCGAGACTCTGACATGAAGTTGACATATGCGTCCCTCAAAGTGACATAAGTTTTGTCTCTCAGATTCCTACAGATCGGGAGATATTTGCCTTTCACCAATTGACTTTCGAATAACCTCGAAAAATTAAAATGTCTCTATCCTCCAAATCCTTGGACATACATTGACGTGGCTCTGACAGGAAGTTGACATATACGTTCCCTCAAAGTGACATAAGTTTTGTCTCTCAGATTCCTACAGATCGGGAGATATTTGCCCTTTAAAAATTGACTTTCGAATAATCTCGAAAAATTTAACTGTCTCTATCCTCCAAACCCTTGGACATACATTGACGTGACTATGACATGAAGTTGACATATACGTTCCCTCAATGTGACATAAGTTTTGTCTCTGAGACTCCTACAAATCGGGAGATATTTCCCTTTTAAAAATTGACTTTCGAATAATCTCGAAAAATTTAAATGTGTCTATCCTCGAAACTCTAGGACATACATTGACATGACTCTGACAGGACGTTGACATATATGTTCCCTCAAAGTGACATAAGTTTTGTATCTCAGATTCCTACAGATCGGGAGATATTTGCCTTTTAAAAATTGACTTTCGAATAATCTCGAAAAATTCAAATGTCTCTATCCTCCAAACCCTTGTACAAACATTGACGTGACTATGACATGAAGTTGACATATACGTTCCCTCAATGTGACATAAGTTTTGTCTCTCAGATTCCTACAGATCGGGAGATATTTGCCTTTTAAAAATTGACTTTCGAATAATATCGAAAAATTTAAATGTCTCTATCCTCCTAACCCTTGGACATACATTAACAAGACTCTGACATGAAGTTGATATATGCGTCCCCTCAAAGCGACATAAGGTTTGTCTCTCAGATGCCCACAGATCGGGAGATATTTGCCCTTTAAAAATTGACTTTCGAATAATCTCGAAAAATTCAAATGTCTCTATCCTCCAAACCCTTGGACTTACATTGACGAGACTCTGACATGAAGTTGACATATGCGTTCCCTCAAAGTGACATAAGGTTTGTCTCTTAGATGCCTACAGATCGGGAGATATTTGCCCTTTAAAAATTGACTTTCGAATAATCTCGAAAAATTAAAATGTCTCTATCCTCTAAACCCTTGGACATACATTGACGAGACTCTGACCTGAAGTTGACATATACGTTCCCTCAAAGTGGCATAAGTTTTGTCTCTCAGATTCCTACGTATCGGGAGATATTTGCCTTTTAAAAATTGACTTTCGAATAATCTCGAAAAATTAAAATGTCTCTATCCTCCTAACCCTTGGAAATACATTGACAAGACTCTGACAGGAAGTTGACATATACGTTCCCTCAAAGTGACGTAAGTTTTGTCTCTGAGATTCCTACAGATCGGGAGATATTTGCCTTTAACCAATTGACTTTCGAATAATCTCGAAAAATTAAAATGTCTCTATCCTCCAAACCCTTGGACAAACATTGACCTGACTCTGACAAACAGTTTACATACACGTTCCCTCAAAGTGACATAAGTTTTGTCTCTTAGATTCCTTCAGATCGGGAGATATTTGCCTTTTAAAAATTGACTTTCGAATAATCTCGAAAAATTCAAATGTCTCTATCCTCCAAACCCTTGGACATACATTGACGAGACTCTGACATGAAGTTGACATATACGTTCCCTCAATGTGACAAAAGTTTTGTCTCTCAGATTCCTACAGAACGGGAGATATTTGCCTTTTAAAAATTGACTTTCGAATAATCTCGAAAAATTAAAATGTCTCTATCCTCCAAACCCTTGGACATACATTGACGAGACACAGACATGAAGTTGATATATGCGTTCCCTCAAAGTGACATAAGGTTTGTCTCTCAGATGCCTACAGATCGAAAGATATTTGCCCTTTAAAAATTGACTTTCGAATAATCTCGAAAAATTCAAATGTCTCTATCCTCCAAACCCTTGGACATACATTGACCAGACTCTGACATGAAGTTGATATATGCGTTCCCTCAAAGTGACATAAGGTTTGTCTCTCAGATGCCCACAGATCGGGAGATATTTGCCCTTTAAAAATTGACTTTCGAATAATCTCAAAAAATTCAAATGTCTCTATCCTCCAAACCCTTGGACATACGTTGACGAGACTCTGACATGAAGTTGACATATACGTTCCCTCAAAGTGGCATAAGTTTTGTCTCTCAGATTCCTACAGATCGGGAGATATTTGCCTTTTAAAAATTGACTTTCGAATAATCTCGAAAAATTAAAATGTTTCTATCCTCCAAACCCTTGGACTTACATTGACGAGACTCTGACATGAAGTTGACATATGCGTTCCTCAAAGTGACATAAGTTTTGTCTCTCAGATTCCTACAGATCGGGAGATATTTGCCTTTCACCAATTGACTTTCGAATAACCTCGAAAAATTAAAATGTCTCTATCCTCCAAATACTTGGACATACATTGACGTGGCTCTGACAGGAAGTTGACATATACGTTCCCTCAAAGTGACATAAGTTTTGTCTCTCAGATTCCTACAGATCGGGAGATATTTGCCCTTTAAAAATTGACTTTCGAATAATCTCGAAAAATTTAACTGTCTCTATCCTCCAAACCCTTGGACATACATTGACGTGAAGATGACATGAAGTTGACATATACGTTCCCTCAATGTGACATAAGTTTTGTCTCTGAGACTCCTACAAATCGGGAGATATTTCCCTTTTAAAAATTGACTTTCGAATAATCTCTAAAAATTAAAATGTCTCTATCCTCCAAACCCTTGGACATACATTGACGAGACTCTGACATGAAGTTGATATATGCGTTCCCTCAAAGTGACATAAGGTTTGTCTCTCAGATGCCTACTGATCGGGAGATATTTGCCCTTTAAGAATTGACTTTCGAATAATCTCGAAAAATTCAAAAGTCTCTATCCTCCAAACCCTTGGACATACATTGACGAGACTCTGACATGAAGTTGACATATACGTTCCCTCAAAGTGGCATAAGTTTTGTCTCTCAGATTCCTACAGATCGGGAGATATTTGCCTTTTAAAAATTGACTTTCGAATAATCTCGAAAAATTAAAATGTCTCTATCCTCCAAACCCTTGGACATACATTGACGTGACCCTGACAGAAAGTTGACATTTACGATCCCTCAAAGTGACATAAGTTTTGTCTCTCAGATTCTTACATATCGGGAGATATTTGTCTTTTAAAAATTGACTTTCGATTAATCTCGAAAAATTCAAATGTCTCTATCCTCCAAACCCTTGGACATACATTGACCAGACTCTGACATGAAGTTGATATATGAGTTCCCTCAAAGTGACATAAGGTTTGTCTCTCAGGTTAATACAGATCGGGAGATATTTGCCTTTTAAAAATTGACTTTCGAATAATCTCGAAAAATTAAAATGTCTCTATCCTCCAAACCCTTCGACATACATTGACTTGACACTGACAGGAAGTTGACATATACGTTCCCTCAAAGTGACATAAGTTTTGTCTCTCAGATTCCTACAGATCGGGAGATATTTGCCTTTTAAGTATTGACTTTCGAATAATCTCGAAAAATTAAAATGTCTCTATCCTCCAACCTTGGACATACAATAACGTGACTCTGACATGAAGTTGACATATGCGTTCCCTCAAAGTGACATAAGGTTTGTCTCTTAGATTCCTACAGATCGGGAGATATTTGCCTTTAAATATTGACTTTCGCATAATCTCGAAAAATTTAAATATCTCTATCCTCCAAACCCTTGGACTTACATTGACGAGACTCTGACATGAAGTTGACATATGCGTTCCCTCAAAGTGACATAAGTTTTGTCTCTTAGATTCCTACAGATCGGGAGATATTTGCCTTTCACCAATTGACTTTCGAATAATCTCGAAAAATTAAAATATCTCTATCCTCCAAATCCTTGGACATACATTGACGTGGCTCTGACAGGAAGTTGACATATACGTTCCCTCAAGGTCACATAAGTTTTGTCTCTCAGATTCCTACAGATCGGGAGATATTTGCCCTTTAAAAATTGACTTTCGATTAATCTCGAAAAATTTAACTGTCTCTATCCTCTAAACCCTTGGACATACATTGACGTGACTATGACATGAAGTTGACATATACGTTCCCTCAATGTGACATAAGTTTTGTCTCTGAGACTCCTACAAATCGGGAGATATTTCCCTTTTAAAAATTAACTTTCGAATAATCTCGAAAAATTAAAATGTCTCTATCCTCCAAACCCTTTGACATACATTGACGACACTCTGACATGAAGTTGATATATGCGTTCCCTCAAAGTGACATAAGGTTTGTCTCTCAGATGCCTACTGATCGGGAGATATTTGCCCTTTAAAAATTGACTTTCGAATAATCTCGAAAAATTCAAAAGTCTCTATCCTCCAAACCCTTGGACATACATTGACGAGACTCTGACATGAAGTTGACATATACGTTCCCTCAAAGTGGCATAAGTTTTGTCTCTCAGATTCCTACAGATCGGGAGATATTTGCCTTTTAAAAATTGACTTTCGAATAATCTCGAAAAATTAAAATGTCTCTATCCTCGAAACCCTAGGAAATACATTGACGTGACACTGACAGGAAGTTGACATACACGTTCCCTCAAAGTGACATAAGTTTTGTCTCTCTTGATTCCTACAGATCGGGAGATATTTGCCTATTAATAATTGCCTTTCGAATAATCTCTAAAATTTAAATGTCTCTATCTATCAAACCCTTCGACATACATTGACCTGACTATGACATGAAGTTGACATATACGTTCCCTCAAAGTGACATACGTTTTGTCTCTCAGATTCCTACAGATCGGGAGATATTTGCCTTTTAAATATTGACTTTCGAATAATCTCAAAAAATTAAAATGTCTCTATCCTCCAAACACTTGGACTTACATTGACGAGACTCTGACATGAAGTTGACATATGCGTTCCCTCAAAGTGACATAAGGGTTGTCTCTCAGATTCCTACAGATCGGGAGATATTTGAATTTTAAAAATTGACTTTCGAATATTCTCGAAAAATTAAAATGTCTCTATCCTCCTAACCCTTGGACATACATTAACAAGACTCTGACAGGAAGTTGACATATACGTTCCCTCAAAGTGACATAAGGTTTGTCTCTCAGATTCCTACAGATCGGGAGATATTTGCCTTATTAAAAATTGACTTTCGATTAATCTCGAAAAATTCAAATGTCTCTATCCTCCAAACCCTTGGACATACATTGAAGAGACTCTGACATGAAGTTGATATATGCGTCCCCTCAAAGTGACATAAGGTTTGTCTCTCAGATGCCCACAGATCGGGAGATATTTGCCCTTTAAAAATTGACTTTCGAATAATCTCTAAAAATTAAAATGTCTCTATCCTCCAAACCCTTGGACATACATTGACGTGACACTGACAGGAAGTTGACATATACGTTCCCTCAAAGTGACATAAGTTTTGTCTCTCAGATTCCTACAGATCGGGAGATATTTGCCTTTTAAATATTGACTTTCGAATAATCTCGAAAAATTAAAATGTCTCTATCCTCCAAACCCTTGGACATACATTGACGTGACGCTGACATGAAGTTGACATATGCGTTCCCTCTAAGTGACATAAGGTTTGTCTCTCAGATTCCTACAGATCTGGAGATATTTGCCTTTAAATATTGACTTTCGAATAATCTCGAAAAATTAAAATGTCTCTATTCTCCAAACCCTTGGACATAGATTGACGAGACTCTAACATGAAGTTGATATATGCGTTCCCTCAAAGTTACATAAGGTTTGTCTCTCAGATGCCTACAGATCGGGAGATATTTGCCCTTTAAAAATTGACTTTCGAATAATCTCGAAAAATTAAAATGTCTCAATCCTCTAAACCCTTGGACATACATTGACGAGACTCTGACATGAAGTTGACATATACGTTCCCTCAAAGTGGCATAAGTTTTGTCTCTCAGATTCCTACATATCGGGAGATATTTGCCTTTTAAAAATTGACTTTCGAATAATCTCGAAAAATTAAAATGTCTCTATCCTCCTAACCCTTGGACATACATTGACAAGACTCTGACAGGAAGTTGACATATACGTTCCCTCAAAGTGACGTATGTTTTGTCTCTGAGATTCCTACAGATCGGGAGATATTTGCCTTTTAAAATTGACTTTCGAATAATCTCGAAAAATTAAAATGTCTCTATCCTCCAAACCCTAGGACATACAATGACGTGACACTGACAGGAAGTTGACATACACGTTCCCTCAAAGTGACATAAGTTTTGTCTCTCAGATTCCCACAGATCGGGAGATATTTGCCTATTAATAATTACCTTTCGAATAATCTCTAAAAATTTAAATGTCTCTATCTATCAAACCCTTAGACATACATTGACCTGACTATGACATGAAGTTGACATATACGTTCCCTCAAAGTGACATAAGTTTTGTCTCTCAGATTCCTACAGATCGGGAGATATTTGCCTTTTAAATATTGACTTTCGAATAATCTCGAAAAATTAAAATGTCTCTATCCTCCAAACCCTTGGACATACATTGACGTGACTCTGACATGAAGTTGACATATGCGTTCCCTCAAAGTGACATAAGGTTTGTCTCTCAGATTCCTACAGATCTGGTGATATTTGCCTTTAAATATTGACTTTCGAATAATCTCGAAAAATTTAAATGTCTCTATCCTCCAAACCGTTGGACATACATTGACGAGACTCTGACAGGCATTTGACATATACGTTCCCTCAAAGTGACATAAGTTTTGTCTCTCAGATTCATACAGATCGGGAGATATTTGCCTTTTAAAATTGACTTTCGAATAATCTCGAAAAATTAAAATGTGTCTATCCTCGAAACTCTAGGACATACATTGACATGACTCTGACAGGACGTTGACATATATGTTCCCTCAAAGTGACATAAGTTTTGTATCTCAGATTCCTACAGATCGGGAGATATTTGCCTTTTAAAAATTGACTTTCGAATAATCTCGAAAAATTCAAATGTCTCTATCCTCCAAACCCTTGGACATACATTTGACGTGACTATGACATGAAGTTGACATATACGTTCCCTCAATGTGACATAAGTTTTGTCTCTCAGATTCCTACAGATCGGGAGATATTTGCCTTTTAAAATTGACTTTCGAATAATATCGAAAAATTAAAATGTCTCTATCCTCCTAACCCTTGGACATACATTAACAAGACTCTGACAGGAAGTTGACATATACGTTCCCTCAAAGTGACATAAGGTTTGTCTCTCAGATTCCTACAGATCGGGAGATATTTGCCTTATTAAAAATTGACTTTCGATTAATCTCGAAAAATTCAAATGTCTCTATCCTCCAAACCCTTGGACATACATTGACGAGACTCTGACATGAAGTTGATATATGCGTCCCCTCAAATTGACATAAGGTTTGTCTCTCAGATGCCGACAGATCGGGAGATATTTGCCCTTTAAAAATTGACTTTCGAATAATCTCGAAAAATTAAAATGTCTCTATCCTCCAAACCCTTGGACATTCATTGACGAGACTCAGACATGAAGTTGACATATACGTTCCCTCAAAGTGGCATAAGTTTTGTATCTCAGATTCCTACTGATCGGGAGATATTTGCCTTTTAAAAATTGACTTTCGAATAATCTCGAAAAATTAAAATGTCTCTATCCTCCAAACCCTTGGACATACATTGACGTGACACTGACAGGAAGTTGACATATACGTTCCCTCAAAGTGACATAAGTTTTGTCTCTCAGATTCCTACAGATCGGGAGATATTTGCCTTTAAATATTGACTTTCGAATAATCTCGAAAAATTAAAATGTCTCTATCCTCCAAACCCTTGGACTTACATTGACGAGACTCTGACATGAAGTTGACATATGCGTTCCCTCAAAGTGACATAAGGTTTGTCTCTCAGATGCCTACAGATCGGGAGATATTTGCCCTTTAAAAATTGACTTTCGAATAATCTCGAAAAATTAAAATGTCTCTATCCTCCAAACCCATGGACATACATTGACCAGACTCTGACATGAAGTTGATATATGCGTTCCCTCAAAGTGACATAAGGTTTGTCTCTCAGGTTCCTACAGATCGGGAGATATTTGCCTTTTAAAAATTGACTTTCGAATAATCTCGAAAAATTAAAATGTCTCTATCCTCCTAACCCTTGGACATACATTAACAAGACTCTGACAGGAAGTTGACATATACGTTCCCTCAAAGTGACATAAGGTTTGTCTCTCAGATTCCTACAGATAGGGAGATACTTGCCTTATTAAAAATTGACTTTCGATTAATCTCGAAAAATTCAAATGTCTCTATCCTCCAAACCCTTGGACATACATTGACGAGACTCTGACATGAAGTTGATATATGCGTTCCCTCAAAGTGACATAAGGTTTGTCTCTCAGATGCCCACAGATCGGGAGATATTTGCCCTTTAAAAATTGACTTTCGAATAATCTCGAAAAATTCAAATGTCTCTATCCTCCAAACCCTTTTACATACGTTGACGAGACTCGGACATGAAGTTGACATATACGTTCCCTCAAAGTGACATAAGTTTTGTCTCTCAGATTCCTACAGATCGGGAGATATTTGCCATTTAAAAATTGACTTTCGAATAATCTCGAAAAATTAAAATGTCTCTATCCTCCAAACCCTTGGACATACATTGACTTGACACTGACAGGAAGTTGACATATACGTTCCCTCAAAGTGACATAAGGTTTGTCTCTGAGACTCCTACAAATCGGGAGATATTTCCTTTTTAAAAATTGACTTTCGAATAATCTCGAAAAATTAAAATGTCTCTATCCTCCAAACCCTTGGACATACATTGACGAGACTCTGACATGAAGTTGATATATGCGTTCTCTCAAAGTGACATAAGGTTTGTCTCTCAGATGCCTACTGATCGGAAGATATTTGCCCTTTAAGAATTGACTTTCGAATAATCTCGAAAAATTCAAAAGTCTCTATCCTCCAAACCCTTAGACATACATTGACGAGACTCTGACATGAAGTTGACATATACGTTCCCCCAAAGTGGCATAAGGTTTGTCTCTCAGATTCCTACAGATCGGGAGATATTTGCCTTTTAAAGATTGACTTTCGAATAATCTCGAAAAATTAAAATGTCTCTATCCTCCAAACCCTAGGAAATACATTGACGTGACACTGACAGGAAGTTGACATACACGTTCCCTCAAAGTGACATAAGTTTTGTCTCTCAGATTCCTACAGATCGGGAGATATTTGCCTATTAATAATTGCCTTTCGAATAATCTCTAAAATTTTAAATGTCTCTATCTATCAAACCCTTCGACATACATTGACCTGACTATGACATGAAGTTGACATATACGTTCCCTCAAAGTGACATAAGTGTTGTCTCTCAGATTCCTACAGATCGGGAGATATTTGCCTTTTAAATATTGACTTTCGAATAATCTCGAAAAATTAAAATGTCTCTATCCTCCAAACCTTTGGACATACATTGACGTGACTCTGACATGAAGTTGACATATGCGTTCCCTCAAAGTGACATAAGGTTTGTCTCTCAGATTCCTACAGATCTGGAGATATTTGCCTTTAAATATTGACTTTCGAATAATCTCGAAAAATTTAAATGTCTCTGTCCTCCAAACCCTTGGACATACATTGACGAGACTCTAACATGAAGTTGATATATGCGTTCCCTCAAAGTGACATAAGGTTTGTCTCTCAGATGCCTACATATCGGGAGATATTTGCCTTTTAAAAATTGACTTTCGAATAATCTCGAGAAATTAAAATGTCTCTATCCTCCAAACCCTTCTACATACAATAACGTGACTCTGACATGAAGTTGACATATGCGTTCCCTCAAAGTGACATAAGTTTTGTCTCTCAGATTCCTACAGATCGGGAGATATTTGCCTTTAAATATTGACTTTCGCTTAATCTCGAAAAATTAAAATGTCTCTATCCTCCAAACCCTTGGACTTACATTGACGAGACTCTGACATGAAGTTGACATATGCGTTCCCTCAAAGTGACATAAGTTTTGTCTCTCAGATTCCTACAGATCGGGAGATATTTGCTTTTCACCAATTGACTTTCGAATAATCTCGAAAAATTGAAATGTCTCTATACTCCAAATCCTTGGACATACATTGACGTGGCTCTGACAGGAAGTTGACATATACGTTCCCTCAAAGTGACATAAGTTTTGTCTCTCAGATTCCTACAGATCGGGAGATATTTGCCCTTTAAAAATTGACTTTCGAATAATCTCGAAAAATTTAACTGTCTCTATCCTCCAAACCCTTGGACATACATTGACGTGACTATGACATGAAGTTGACATATACGTTCCCTCAATGTGACATAAGGTTTGTCTCTCAGATTCCTACAGATCTGGAGATATTTGCCTTTAAATATTGACTTTCGAATAATCTCGAAAAATTTAAATGTCTCTGTCCTCCAAACCCTTGGACATACATTGACGAGACTCTAACATGAAGTTGATATATGCGTTCCCTCAAAGTGACATAAGGTTTGTCTCTCAGATGCCTACATATCGGGAGATATTTGCCTTTTAAAAATTGACTTTCGAATGATCTCGAAAAATTAAAATGTCTCTATCCTCCTAACCCTTGGACATACATTGACAAGACTCTGACAGGAAGTTGACATATACGTTCCCTCAAAGTGACGTAAGTTTTGTCTCTGAGATTCCTACAGATCGGGAGATATTTGCCTTTTAAAAATTGACTTTCGAATAATCTCGAAAAATTAAAATGTCTCTATCCTCCAAACCCTAGGACGTACATTGCCAGGACACCGACAGGAAGTTGACATACACGTTCCCTCAAAGTGACATAAGTTTTGTCTCTCAGATTCCTACAGATCGGGAGATATTTGCCTATTAATAATTACCTTACGAATAATCACTAAAAATTTAAATGTCTCTATCTATCAAACCCTTCGACATACATTGACCTGACTATGACATGAAGTTGACATATACGTTCCCTCAAAGTGACATAAGTTTTGTATCTCAGATTCCTACAGATCGGGAGATATTTGCCTTTAAATATTGACTTTCGAATAATCTCGAAAAATTAAAATGTCTCTATCCTCCAAACCCTTGGACTTACATTGACGAGACTCTGACATGAAGTTGACATATGCGTTCCCTCAAAGTGACATAAGGTTTGTCTCTCAGATGCCTACAGATCGGGAGATATTTGCCCTTTAAAAATTGACTTTCGAATAATCTCGAAAAATTAAAATGTCTCTATCCTCCAAACCCTTGGACATACATTGACCAGACTCTGACATGAAGTTGATATATGCGTTCCCTCAAAGTGACATAAGGTTTGTCTCTCAGGTTCCTACAGATCGGGAGATATTTGCCTTTTAAAAATTGACTTTCGAATAATCTCGAAAAATTAAAATGTCTCTATCCTCCTAACCCTTGGACATACATTAACAAGACTCTGACAGGAAGTTGACATATACGTTCCCTCAAAGTGACATAAGGTTTGTCTCTCAGATTCCTACAGATAGGGAGATATTTGCCTTATTAAAAATTGACTTTCGATTAATCTCGAAAAATTCAAATGTCTCTATCCTCCAAACCCTTGGACATACATTGACGAGACTCTGACATGAAGTTGATATATGCGTTCCCTCAAAGTGACATAAGGTTTGTTTCTCAGATGCCCACAGATCGGGAGATATTTGACCTTTAAAAATTGACTTTCGAATAATCTCGAAAAATTCAAATGTCTCTATCCTCCAAACCCTTTTACATACGTTGACGAGACTCGGACATGAAGTTGACATATACGTTCCCTCAAAGTGACATAAGTTTTGTCTCTCAGATTCCTACAGATCGGGAGATATTTGCCATTTAAAAATTGACTTTCGAATAATCTCGAAAAATTAAAATGTCTCTATCCTCCAAACCCTTGGACATACATTGACTTGACACTGACAGGAAGTTGGCATATACGTTCCCTCAAAGTGACATAAGGTTTGTCTCTGAGACTCCTACAAATCGGGAGATATTTCCTTTTTAAAAATTGACTTTCGAATAATCTCGAAAAATTAAAATGTCTCTATCCTCCAAACCCTTGGACATACATTGACGAGACTCTGACATGAAGTTGATATATGCGTTCCCTCAAAGTGACATAAGGTTTGTCTCTCAGATGCCTACTGATCGGGAGATATTTGCCCTTTAAGAATTGACTTTCGAATAATCTCGAAAAATTCAAAAGTCTCTATCCTCCAAACCCTTAGACATACATTGACGAGACTCTGACATGAAGTTGACATATACGTTCCCCCAAAGTGGCATAAGTTTTGTCTCTCAGATTCCTACAGATCGGGAGATATTTGCCTTTTAAAGATTGACTTTCGAATAATCTCGAAAAATTAAAATGTCTCTATCCTCCAAACCCTAGGAAATACATTGACGTGACACTGACAGGAAGTTGACATACACGTTCCCTCAAAGTGACATAAGTTTTGTCTCTCAGATTCCTACAGATCGGGAGATATTTGCCTATTAATAATTGCCTTTCGAATAATCTCTAAAATTTTAAATGTCTCTATCTATCAAACCCTTCGACATACATTGAACTGACTATGACATGAAGTTGACATATACGTTCCCTCAAAGTGACATAAGTTTTGTCTCTCAGATTCCTACAGATCGGGAGATATTTGCCTTTTAAATATTGACTTTCGAATAATCTCGAAAAATTAAAATGTCTCTATCCTCCAAACCTTTGGACATACATTGACGTGACTCTGACATGAAGTTGACATATGCGTTCCCTCAAAGTGACATAAGGTTTGTCTCTCAGATTCCTACAGATCTGGAGATACTTGCCTTTAAATATTGACTTTCGAATAATCTCGAAAAATTTAAATGTCTCTGTCCTCCAAACCCTTGGACATACATTGACGAGACTCTAACATGAAGTTGATATATGCGTTCCCTCAAAGTGACATAAGGTTTGTCTCTCAGATGCCTACATATCGGGAGATATTTGCCTTTTAAAAATTGACTTTCGAATAATCTCGAAAAATTAAAATGTCTCTATCCTCCAAACCCTTCTACATACAATAACGTGACTCTGACATGAAGTTGACATATGCGTTCCCTCAAAGTGACATAAGTTTTGTCTCTCAGATTCCTACAGATCGGGAGATATTTGCCTTTAAATATTGACTTTCGCTTAATCTCGAAAAATTAAAATGTCTCTATCCTCCAAACCCTTGGACTTACATTGACGAGACTCTGACATGAAGTTGACATATGCGTTCCCTCAAAGTGACATAAGTTTTGTCTCTCAGATTCCTACAGATCGGGAGATATTTGCTTTTCACCAATTGACTTTCGAATAATCTCGAAAAATTGAAATGTCTCTATACTCCAAATCCTTGGACATACATTGACGTGGCTCTGACAGGAAGTTGACATATACGTTCCCTCAAAGTGACATAAGTTTTGTCTCTCAGATTCCTACAGATCGGGATATATTTGCCCTTTAAAAATTGACTTTCGAATAATCTCGAAAAATTTAACTGTCTCTATCCTCCAAACCCTTGGACATACATTGACGTGACTATGACATGAAGTTGACATATACGTTCCCTCAATGTGACATAAGGTTTGTCTCTCAGATTCCTACAGATCTGGAGATATTTGCCTTTAAATATTGACTTTCGAATAATCTCGAAAAATTTAAATGTCTCTGTCCTCCAAACCCTTGGACATACATTGACGAGACTCTAACATGAAGTTGATATATGCGTTCCCTCAAAGTGACATAAGGTTTGTCTCTCAGATGCCTACATATCGGGAGATATTTGCCTTTTAAAAATTGACTTTCGAATGATCTCGAAAAATTAAAATGTCTCTATCCTCCTAACCCTTGGACATACATTGACAAGACTCTGACAGGAAGTTGACATATACGTTCCCTCAAAGTGACGTAAGTTTTGTCTCTGAGATTCCTACAGATCGGGAGATATTTGCCTTTTAAGAATTGACTTTCGAATAATCTCGAAAAATTAAAATGTCTCTATCCTCCAAACCCTAGGACGTACATTGCCGTGACACCGACAGGAAGTTGACATACACGTTCCCTCAAAGTGACATAAGTTTTGTCTCTCAGATTCCTACAGATCGGGAGATATTTGCCTATTAATAATTACCTTACGAATAATCTCTAAAAATTTAAATGTCTCTATCTATCAAACCCTTCGACATACATTGACCTGACTATGACATGAAGTTGACATATACGTTCCCTCAAAGTGACATAAGTTTTGTATCTCAGATTCCTACAGATCGGGAGATATTTGCCTTTTAAATATTGACTTTCGAATAATCTCGAAAAATTAAAATGTCTCTATCCTCCAAACCCTTGGACATACATTGACGTGACTCTGACATGAAGTTGACATATGCGTTCCCTCAAAGTGACATAAGGTTTGTCTCTCAGATTCCTACAGATCTGGTGATATTTGCCTTTAAATATTGACTTTCGAATAATCTCGAAAAATTTAAATGTCTCTATCCTCCAAACCGTTGGGCATACATTGACGAGACTCTGACAGGCATTTGACATATACGTTCCCTCAAAGTGACATAAGTTTTGTCTCTCAGATTCATACAGATCGGGAGATATTTGCCTTTTAAAATTGACTTTCGAATAATCTCGAAAAATTAAAATGTGTCTATCCTCGAAACTCTAGGACATACATTGACATGACTCTGACAGGACGTTGACATATATGGTCCCTCAAAGTGACATAAGTTTTGTATCTCAGATTCCTACAGATCGGGAGATATTTGCCTTTTAAAAACTGACTTTCGAATAATCTCGAAAAATTCAAATGTCTCTATCCTCGAAACCCTTGGACATACATTGACGTGACTATGACATGAAGTTGACATATACGTTCCCTCAATGTGACATAAGTTTTGTCTCTCAGATTCCTACAGATCGGGAGATATTTGCCTTTTAAAAATTGACTTTCGAATAATATCGAAAAATTAAAATGTCTCTATCCTCCTAACCCTTGGACATACATTAACAAGACTCTGACAGGAAGTTGACATATACGTTCCCTCAAAGTGACATAAGGTTTGTCTCTCAGATTCCTACAGATCGGGAGATATTTGCCTTTTAATAATTGACTTTCGATTAATCTCGAAAAATTCAAATGTCTCTATCCTCCAAACCCTTGGACATACATTGACGAGACTCTGACATGAAGTTGATATATGCGTCCCCTCAAAGTGACATAAGGTTTGTCTCTCAGATGCCCACAGATCGGGAGATATTTGCCCTTTAAAAATTGACTTTCGAATAATCTCGAAAAATTCAAATGTCTCTATCCTCCAAACCCTTGGACATTCATTGACGAGACTCAGACATGAAGTTGACATATACGTTCCCTCAAAGTGGCATAAGTTTTGTCTCTCAGATTCCTACTGATCGGGAGATATTTGCCTTTTAAAAATTGACTTTCGAATAATCTCGAAAAATTAAAATGTCTCTATCCTCCAAATCCTTGGACATACATTGACGTGGCTCTGACAGGAAGTTGACATATACGTTCCCTCAAAGTGACATAAGTTTTGTCTCTCAGATTCCTACAGATCGGGAGATATTTGCCCTTTAAAAATTGACTTTCGAATAATCTCGAAAAATTTAACTGTCTCTATCCTCCAAACCCTTGGACATACATTGACGTGACTATGACATGAAGTTGACATATACGTTCCCTCAATGTGACATAAGGTTTGTCTCTCAGATTCCTACAGATCTGGAGATATTTGCCTTTAAATATTGACTTTCGAATAATCTCGAAAAATTTAAATGTCTCTGTCCTCCAAACCCTTGGACATACATTGACGAGACTCTAACATGAAGTTGATATATGCGTTCCCTCAAAGTGACATAAGGTTTGTCTCTCAGATGCCTACATATCGGGAGATATTTGCCTTTTAAAAATTGACTTTCGAATGATCTCGAAAAATTAAAATGTCTCTATCCTCCTAACCCTTGGACATACATTGACAAGACTCTGACAGGAAGTTGACATATACGTTCCCTCAAAGTGACGTAAGTTTTGTCTCTGAGATTCCTACAGATCGGGAGATATTTGCCTTTTAAAAATTGACTTTCGAATAATCTCGAAAAATTAAAATGTCTCTATCCTCCAAACCCTAGGACGTACATTGCCGTGACACCGACAGGAAGTTGACATACACGTTCCCTCAAAGTGACATAAGTTTTGTCTCTCAGATTCCTACAGATCGGGAGATATTTGCCTATTAATAATTACCTTTCGAATAATCTCTAAAAATTTAAATGTCTCTATCTATCAAACCCTTCGACATACATTGACCTGACTATGACATGAAGTTGACATATACGTTCCCTCAAAGTGACATAAGTTTTGTATCTCAGATTCCTACATATCGGGAGATATTTGCCTTTTAAATATTGACTTTCGAATAATCTCGAAAAATTAAAATGTCTCTATCCTCCAAACCCTTGGACATACATTGACGTGACTCTGACATGAAGTTGACATATGCGTTCCCTCAAAGTGACATAAGGTTTGTCTCTCAGATTCCTACAGATCTGGTGATATTTGCCTTTAAATATTGACTTTCGAATAATCTCGAAAAATTTAAATGTCTCTATCCTCCAAACCGTTGGGCATACATTGACGAGACTCTGACAGGCATTTGACATATACGTTCCCTCAAAGTGACATAAGTTTTGTCTCTCAGATTCATACAGATCGGGAGATATTTGCCTTTTAAAATTGACTTTCGAATAATCTCGAAAAATTAAAATGTGTCTATCCTCGAAACTCTAGGACATACATTGACATGACTCTGACAGGACGTTGACATATATGTTCCCTCAAAGTGACATAAGTTTTGTATCTCAGATTCCTACAGATCGGGAGATATTTGCCTTTTAAAAACTGACTT
Organism: Zootermopsis nevadensis; assembly: GCF_977971745.1. Taxonomy (NCBI): domain Eukaryota; kingdom Metazoa; phylum Arthropoda; class Insecta; order Blattodea; family Termopsidae; genus Zootermopsis; species Zootermopsis nevadensis. The sequence continues at coordinate 1,738,279 of NW_028259153.1, read as the reverse complement.
TCGAATAATCTCGAAAAATTCAAATGTCTCTATCCTCGAAACCCTTGGACATACATTGACGTGACTATGACATGAAGTTGACATATACGTTCCCTCAATGTGACATAAGTTTTGTCTCTCAGATTCCTACAGATCGGGAGATATTTGCCTTTTAAAAATTGACTTTCGAATAATATCGAAAAATTAAAATGTCTCTATCCTCCTAACCCTTGGACATACATTAACAAGACTCTGACAGGAAGTTGACACATACGTTCCCTCAAAGTGACATAAGGTTTGTCTCTCAGATTCCTACAGATCGGGAGATATTTGCCTTTTAATAATTGACTTTCGATTAATCTCGAAAAATTCAAATGTCTCTATCCTCCAAACCCTTGGACATACATTGACGAGACTCTGACATGAAGTTGATATATGCGTCCCCTCAAAGTGACATAAGTTTTGTCTCTCAGATGCCCACAGATCGGGAGATATTTGCCCTTTAAAAATTGACTTTCGAATAATCTCGAAAAATTCAAATGTCTCTATCCTCCAAACCCTTGGACATTCATTGACGAGACTCAGACATGAAGTTGACATATACGTTCCCTCAAAGTGACATAAGTTTTGTCTCTCAGATTCCTACAGATCGGGAGATATTTGCCTTTAAATATTGAATTTCGAATAACTTCGAAAAATTAAAATATCTCTATCCTCCAAACCCTTGGACTTACATTGACGAGACCCTGACATGAAGTTGACATATGCGTTCCCTCAAAGTGACATAAGGTTTGTCTCTCAGATGCCTACAGATCGGGAGATATTTGCCCTTTAAAAATTGACTTTCGTATAATCTCGAAAAATTAAACTGTCTCTATCCTCTAAACCCTTGGACATACATTGACGAGACTCTGACATGAAGTTGACATATACGTTCCCTCAAAGTGGCATAAGTTTTGTCTCTCAGATTCCTACATATCGGGAGATATTTGCCTTTTAAAAATTGACTTTCGAATAATCTCGAAAAATTAAAATGTCTCTATCCTCCTAACCCTTGGAAATACATTGACAAGACTCTGACAGGAAGTTGACATATACGTTCCCTCAAAGTGACGTATGTTTTGTCTCTGAGATTCCTACAGATCGGGAGATATTTGCCTTTAACCAATTGACTTTCGAATAATCTCGAAAAATTCAAATGTCTCTATCCTCCAAACCCTTGGACATACATTGACGTGACTATGACATGAAGTTGACATATACGTTCCCTCAATGTGACAAAAGTTTTGTCTCTCAGATTCCTACAGATCGGGAGATATTTGCCTCTTAAAAATTGACTTTCGAATATTCTCGAAAAATTAAAATGTCTCTATCCTCCAAACCCTTGGACATACATTGACGAGACTCAGATCTGAAGTTGATATATGCGTTCAATCAAAGTGACATAAGGTTTGTCTCTCAGATGCCTACAGATCGAAAGATATTTGCCCTTTAAAAATTGACTTTCCAATAATCTCGAAAAATTCAAATGTCTCTATCCTCCAAACCCTTCGACATACATTGACGAGACTCTGACATGAAGTTGATATATGCGTTACCTCAAAGTGACATAAGGTTTGTCTCTCAGATGCCCACAGATCGGGAGATATTTGCCCTTTAATAATTGACTTTCGAATAATCTCGAAAAATTCAAATGTCTCTATCCTCCAAACCCTTTTACATACGTTGACGAGACTCTGACACGAAGTTGACATATACGTTCCCTCAAAGTGGCATAAGTTTTGTCTCTCAGATTCCTACAGATCGGGAGATATTTGCCATTTAAAAATTGACTTTCGAATAATCTCGAAAAATTAAAATGTCTCTATCCTCCAAACCCTTGGACTTACATTGACGAGACTCTGACATGAAGTTGACATATGCGTTCCCTCAAAGTGACATAAGTTTTGTCTCTCAGATTCCTACAGATCGGGAGATATTTGCCCTTTAAAAATTGACTTTCGAATAATCTCGAAAAATTTAACTGTCTCTATCCTCCAAACCCTTGGACATACATTGACGTGACTATGACATGAAGTTGACATATACGTTCCCTCAATGTGACATAAGTTTTGTCTCTGAGACTCCTACAAATCGGGAGATATTTCCCTTTTAAAAATTGACTTTCGAATAATCTCGAAAAATTAAAATGTCTCTATCCTCCAAACCCTTGGACATACATTGACGAGACTTCGACATGAAGAAGATATATGCGTTCCCTCAAAGTGACATTAGGTTTGTCTCTCAGATGCCTACTGATCGGGAGATATTTGCCCTTTAAAAATTGACTTTCGAATAATCTCGAAAAATTCAAAAGTCTCTATTCTCCAAACCCTTGGACATACATTGACGAGACTCTGACATGAAGTTGTATATACGTTCCCCCAAAGTGGCATAAGTTTTGTCTCTCAGATTCCTACAGATCGGGAGATATTTGCCTTTTAAAAATTTACTTTCGAATAATCTCGAAAAATTAAAATGTCTCTATCCTCCAAACCCTAGGAAATACATTGACGTGACACTGACAGAAGTTGACATACACGTTCCCTCAAAGTGACATAAGTTTTGTCTCTCACATTCCTACAGATCGGGAGATATTTGCCTATTAATAATTGCCTTTCGAATAATCTCTAAAAATTTAATTGTCTCTATCTATCAAACCCTTCGACATACATTGAACTGACTATGAAATGAAGTTGACATATACGTTCCCTCAAAGTGACATAAGTTTTGTCTCTCAGATTCCTACAGATCGGGAGATATTTGCCTTTTAAATATTGACTTTCGAATAATCTCGAAAAATTAAAATGTCTCTATCCTCCAAACCCTTGGACATACATTGACGTGACTCTGACATGAAGTTGACATATGCGTTCCCTCAAAGTGACATAAGGTTTGTCTCTCAGATGCCTACAGATCGGGAGATATTTGCCCTTTAAAAATTGACTTTCGAATAATCTCGAAAAATTAAAATGTCTCTATCCTCTAAACCCTTGGACATACATTGACGAGACTCTGACATGAAGTTGACATATACGTTCCCTCAAAGTGGCATAAGTTTTGTCTCTCAGATTCCTACATATCGGGAGATATTTGCCTTTTAAAAATTGACTTTCGAATAAACTCGAAAAATTAAAATGTCTCTATCCTCCAAACCCTAGGACACACATTGACGTGACACTTACAGGAAGTTGACATACACGTTCCCTCAAAGTAACATAAGTTTTGTCTCTCAGATTCCTACAGATCGGGAGATATTTGCCTATTAATAATTACCTTTCGAATAATCTCTAAAAATTTAAATGTCTCTAACTATCAAACCCTTGGACATACATTGCCGTGACTCTGACATGAAGTTGACATATGCGTTCCCTCAAAGTGACATAAGGTTTGTCTCTCAGATTCCTACAGATCTGGTGATATTTGCCTTTAAATATTGACTTTCGAATAATCTCGAAAAATTTAAATGTCTCTATCCTCCAAACCGTTGGACATACATTGACGAGACTCTGACAGGCATTTGACATATACGTTCCCTCAAAGTGACATAAGTTTTGTCTCTCAGATTCCTACAGATCGGGAGATATTTGCCTTTTAAAATTGACTTTCGAATAATCTCGAAAAATTTAAATGTGTCTATCCTCGAAACTCTAGGACATACATTGACATGACTCTGACAGGACGTTGACATATATGTTCCCTCAAAGTGACATAAGTTTTGTATCTCAGATTCCTACAGATCGGGAGATATTTGCCTTTTAAAAATTGACTTTCGAATAATCTCGAAAAATTCAAATGTCTCTATCCTCCAAACCCTTGGACATACATTGACGTGACTATGACATGTAGTTGACATATACGTTCCCTCAATGTGACATAAGTTTTGTCTCTCAGATTCCTACAGATCGGGAGATATTTGCCTTTTAAAAATTGACTTTCGAATAATATCGAAAAATTAAAATGTCTCTATCCTCCTAATCCTTGGACATACATTAACAAGACTCTGACAGGAAGTTGACATATACGATCCCTCAAAGTGACATAAGGTTTGTCTCTCAGATTCCTACAGAACGGGAGATATTTGCCTTATCAAAAATTGACTTTCGATTAATCTCGAAAAATTCAAATGTCTCTATCCTCCAAACCCTTGGACATACATTGACGAGACTCTGACATGAAGTTGATATATGCGTCCCCTCAAAGTGACATAAGGTTTGTCTCTCAGATGCCCACAGATCGGGAGATATTTGCCCTTTAAAAATTGACTTTCGAATAATCTCGAAAAATTCAAATGTCTCTATCCTCCAAACCCTTGGACATTCATTGACGAGACTCAGACACGAAGTTGACATATACGTTCCCTCAAAGTGGCATAAGTTTTGTCTCTCAGATTCCTACTGATCGGGAGATATTTGCCTTTTAATAATTGACTTTCGAATAATTTCGAAAAATTAAAATGTCTCTATCCACCAAACCCTTGGACATACATTGACGTGACACTGATAGGAAGTTGACATATACGTTCCCTCAAAGTGACATAAGTTTTGTCTCTCAGATTCCTACAGATCGGGAGATATTTGCCTTTAAATATTGACTTTCGAATAATCTCGAAAAATTAAAATGTCTCTATCCTCCAAACCCTTGGACTTACATTGACGAGACTCTGACATGAAGTTGACATATGCGTTCCCTCAAAGTGACATAAGGTTTGTCTCTCAGATTCCTACAGATCGGGAGATATTTGCCTTATAATAATTGACTTTCGAATAATCTCGAAAAATTAAAATGTCTCTCTCCTCCAAACCCTTGGACATACATTGACGAGACTCTAACATGAAGTTGATATATGCGTTCCCTCAAAGTGACATAAGGTTTGTCTCTCAGATGCCTACAGATCGGGAGATATTTGCCCTTTAAAAATTGACTTTCGAATAATCTCGAAAAATTTAAATGTCTCTATCCTCTAAACCCTTGGACATACATTGACGAGACTCTGACATGAAGTTGACATATACGTTCCCTCAAAGTGGCATAAGTTTTGTCTCTCAGATTCCTACATATCGGGAGATATTTGCCTTTTAAAAATTGACTTTCGAATAATCTCGAAAAATTAAAATGTCTCTATCCTGCTAACCCTTGGACATACATTGACGTGACTATGACATGAAGTTGACATATACGTTACCTCAATGTGACAAACGTTTTGTCTCTCAGATTGCTACAGATCGGGAGATATTTGCCTTTTAAAAATTGACTTTCGAATAATCTCGAAAAATTAAAATGTCTCTATCCTCCAAACCCTTTTACATACATTGACGAGACTCAGACATGAAGTTGATATATGCGTTCCCTCAAAGTGACATAAGGTTTGTCTCTCAGATGCCTACAGATCGTAAGATATTTGCCCTTTAAAAATTGACTTTCGAATAATCTCGAAAAATTCAAATGTCTCTATCCTCCAAACCCTTGGACATACATTGACGTGACACTGACAGGAAGTTAACATATACGTTCCCTCAAAGTGATATAAGTTTTGTCTCTCAGATTCCTACAGATCGGGAGATATTTGCCTATTAATAATTGCCTTTCGAATAATCTCGAAAAATTAAAATGTCTCTATCCTCCAAACCCTTGGACATACATTGACGTGACTCTGACATGAAGTTGACATATGCATTCCCTCAAAATAACATAAGGTTTGTCTCTCAGATTCCTACAGATCGGGAGATATTTGCCTTTAAATATTGACTTTCGAATAATCTCGAAAAATTAAAATGTCTCTATCCTCCAAACCCTTGGACTTACATTGACGAGACTCTGACATGAAGTTGACATATACGTTCCCTCAAAGTGACATAAGTTTTGTCTCTCAGATTCCTACAGATCGGGAGATATTTGCCTTTCACCAATTGACTTTCGAATAATCTCGAAAAATTAAAATGTCTCTATCCTCCAAACCCTTGGACTTACATTGACGAGACTCTGACATGAAGTTGACATATACGTTCCCTCAAAGTGACATAAGTTTTGTCTCTGAGACTCCTACAAATCGGGAGATATTTCCCTTTTAAAAATTGACTTTCGAATAATCTCGAAAAATTAAAATGTCTCTATCCTCCAAACCCTTGGACATACATTGACGAGACTCTGACATGAAGTTGATATATGCGTTCCCTCAAAGTGACATAAGGTTTGTCTCTCAGATGCCTACAGATCGAGAGATATTTGCCCTTTAAGAATTGACTTTCGAATAATCTCGAAAAATTAAAATGTCTCTATCCTCTAAACCCTTGGAAATACATTGACGAGACTCTGACATGAAGTTAACATATACGTTCCCTCAAAGTGGCATAAGGTTTGTCTCTCAGATTCCTACAGATCGGGAGATATTTGCCTTTTAAAAATTGACTTTCGAATAATCTCGAAAAATTAAAATGTCTCTATCCTCCTAACCCTTGGACATATATTGACGAGACTCTGACATGAAGTTGATATATGCGTTCCCTCAAAGTTACAGAAGGTTTGTCTCTCAGATGCATACAGATCGGGAGATATTTGCCCTTTAAAAATTGACTTTCGAATAATCTCGAAAAATTCAGAAGTCTCTATCCTCCAAACCCTTGGACATACATTGACGAGACTCTGACATGAAGTTGACATATACGTTCCCTCAAAGTGGCATAAGATTTGTCTCTCAGATTCCTAAAGATCGGGAGATATTTGCCTTTTAAGAATTGACTTTCGAATAATCTCGAAAAATTAAAATGTCTCTATCCTCCAAACCCTAGGACATACATTGACGTGACTATGACATGAAATTGACATATACGTTCCCTCAATGTGACAAAAGTTTTGTCTCTCAGGTTCCTACAGATCGGGAGATATTTGCGTTTTAATAATTGACTTTCGAATAATCTCGAAAAATTAAAATGTCTCTATCCTCCTAACCCTTGGACATATATTAACAAGACTCTGACAGGAAGTTGACATATACGTTCCCTCAAAGTGACATACGGTTTGTCTCTCACATTCATACAGATCGGGAGATATTTGCCTTATTAAAAATTGACTTTCGATTAATCTCGAAAAATTCAAATGTCTCTATCCTAAAAACCCTTGGACATACATTGACGAGACTCTGACATGAAGTTCATATATGCGTCCCCTCAAAGTGACATAAGGTTTGTCTCTCAGATGCCCACAGATCGGGAGATATTTGCCCTTTAAAAATTGACTTTCGAATAATCTCGAAAAATTAAAATGTCTCTATCCTCCAAACCCTAGGACATACATTGACGTGACACTGACAGGAAGTTGACATACACGTTCCCTCAAAGTGACATAAGTTTTGTCTCTCAGATTCCTACAGATCGGGAGATATTTGCCTATTAATAATTACCTTTCGAATAATCTCTAAAAATTTAAATGTCTCTATCTATCAAACCCTTCGACATACATTGACCTGACTATGACAGGAAGTTGACATATACGTTCCCTCAAAGTGACATAAGTTTTGTCTCTCAGATTCCTACAGATCGGGAGATATTTGCCTATTAATAATTGCCTTTCGAATAATCTCTAAAAATTTAAATGTCTCTATCCATCAAACCCTTTTACATACATTGACCTGACTATGACATGAAGTTGACATATACGTTCCCTCAAAGTGGCATAAGTTTTGTCTCTCAGATTCCTACAGATCGGGAGATATTTGCCTTTAAAATTGACTTTCGAATAATCTCGAAAAATTAAAATGTGTCTATCCACGAAACTCTAGGACATACATTGACGTGACTCCGACAGGACGTTGACATATATGTTCCCTCAAAGTGACATAAGTTTTGTATCTCAAATTCCTACAGATCGGGAGATATTTGCCTTTTAAAAATTGACTTTCGAATAATCTCGAAAAATTCAAATGTCTCTATCCTCCAAACCCTTGGACATACATTGACGTGACTCTGACAAAAAGTTTACATACACGTTCCCTCAAAGTGGCATAAGTTTTGTCTTTCAGATTCCTACATATCGGGAGATATTTGCCTTTTAAAAATTGACTTTCGAATAATCTCGATAAATTCAAATGTCTCTATCCTCCAAACCCTTGGACATACATTGACGTGACTATGACATGAAGTTGACATATACGTTCCCTCAATGTGACATAAGTTTTGTCTCTCAGATTCCTACAGATCGGGAGATATTTGCTTTTTAAAAATTGACTTTCGAATAATCTCGAAAAATTAAAATGTCTCTATCCTCCAAACCCTTGGACATACATTGACGAGACTCTGACAGGCATTTGACATATACGTTCCCTCAAAGTGACATAAGGTTTGTCTCTCAGGTTCATACAGATCGGGAGATATTTCCCTTTTAAAAATTGACTTTCGAATAATCTCGGAAAATTAAAATGTCTCTATCCTCCTAACCCTTGGACATACATTAACAAGACTCTGACAGGAAGTTCACATATACGTTCCCTCAAAGTGACATAAGGTTTGTCTCTCAGATTCCTACAGATCGGGAGATATTTGTCTTATTAAAAATTGACTTTCGATTAATCTCGAAAAATTCAAATGTCTCTATCCTCCAAACCCTTGGACATACATTGACGAGACTCTGACATGAAGTTGATATATGCGTTCCCTCAAAGTGACATAAGGTTTGTTCTCAAATGCTCACAGATCGGGAGATATTTGCCCTTTATAAATTGACTTTCGAATAATCTCGAAAAATTCAAATGTCTCTATCCTCCAAACCCTTTTACATACGTTGACGAGACTCTGACATGAAGCTGACATATACGTTCCCTCAAAGTGGCATAAGTTTTGTCTCTCAGATTCCTACAGATCGGGAGATATTTGCCTTTTAACAATTGACTTTCGAATAATCTCGAAAAATTAAAATGTCTCTATCCTCCGACCCCTTCGACATACATTGACGAGACACTGACAGGAAGTTGACACATACGTTCCCTCAAAGTGACATAAGTTTTGTCTCTCAGATTCCTACAGATCGGGAGATATTTGCCTTTTAATTATTGACTTTCGAATAATCTCGAAAAATTAAAATGTCTCTATCCTCCAAACCCTTGGACATACAATAACGTGACTCTGACATGAAGTTGACATATGCGTTCCCTCAAAGTGACATAAGGTTTGTCTCTCAGATTCCTACAGATCGCGAGATATTTGCCTTTAAATATTGACTTTCGCATAATCTCGAAAAATTAAAATGTCTCTATCCTCCAAACCCTTGGACTTACATTGACGAGACTCTGACATTAAGTTGACATATGCGTTCCCTCAAAGTGACATAAGTTTTGTCTCTCAGATTCCTACAGATCGGGAGATATTTGCCTTTCACCAATTGACTTTCGAATAATATCGAAAAATTAAAATGTCTCTATCCTCCAAATCCTTTTACATACATTGACGTGACTATGACATGAAGTTGACATATACGTTCCCTCAATGTGACATAAGTTTTATCTCTGAGACTCCTACAAATCGGGAGATATTTCCCTTTTAAAAATTGACTTTCGAATAATCTCGAAAAATTAAAATGTCTCTATCCTCCAAACCCTTGGACATACATTGACGAGACTCTGACATGAAGTTGATATATGCGTTCCCTCAAAGTGACATGAGGTTTGTCTCTCAGATGCCTACTGATCGGGAGATATTTGCCCTTTAAGAATTGACTTTCGAATAATCTCGAAAAATTCAAAAGTCTCTATCCTCCAAACCCTTGGACATACATTGACGAGACTCTGACATGAAGTTGACATATACGTTCCCTCAAAGTGGCATAAGTTTTGTCTCTCACATTCCTACAGATCGGGAGATATTTGCCTTTTAAAAATTGACTTTCGAATAATCTCGAAAAATTAAAATGTCTCTATCCTCCAAACCCTAGGAAATACATTGACGTGACACTGACAGGACGTTGACATACACGTTCCCTCAAATTGACATAAGTTTTGTCTCTCTGATTCCTACAGATCGGGAGATATTTGCCTATTAATAATTGCCTTTCGAATAATCTCTAAAATTTTAAATGTCTCTATGTATCAAACCCTTCGACATACATTGACCTGACTATGACATGAAGTTGACATATACGTTCCCTCAAAGTGACATAAGTTTTGTCTCTCAGATTCCTACAGATCGGGAGATATTTGCCTTTTAATTATTGACTTTCGAATAATCTCGAAAAATTAAAATGTCTCTATCCTCCAAACCCTTGGACATACATTGACGAGCCTCTGACATGAAGTTGACATATGCGTTCCCTCAAAGTGACATAAGGTTTGTCTCTCAGATTCCTACAGATCTGGAGATATTTGCCTTTAAATATTGACTTTCGAATAATCTCGAAAAATTTAAATGTCTCTGTCCTCCAAACCGTTGGACATATATTGACGAGACTCTCACAGGCTGTTGACATATACGTTCCCTCAAAGTGACATGCGTTTTGTATCTCAGGTTCCTACAGATCGGGAGATATTTGCCTTTTAAAATTGACTTTCGAATAATCTCGAAAAATTCAAATGTCTCTATCCTCCAACCCCTTGGACATACATTGACGTGACTGTGACATGAAGTTGACATATACGTCCCCCCATAATTACATACGTTTTGTCTCTTAGATTCCTACAGATCGGGAGACATTTGCCTTTAACCAATTGACTTTCGAATAATCTCGAAAAATTAAAATGTCTCTATCCTCCAAACCCTTGGACATACATTGACGAGACTCTGACATGAAGTTGATATATGCGTTCCCTCAAAGTGACATAAGGTTTGTCTCTCAGATGCCTACAGATCGGGAGATATTTGCCCTTTAAGAATTGACTTTCGAATAATCTCGAAAAATTCAAAAGTCTCTATCCTCCAAACCCTTGGACATACATTGACGAGACTCTGACATGAAGTTGACATATACGTTCCCTCAAAGTGGCATAAGTTCTGTCTCTCAGATTCCTAAAAATCGGGAGATATTTGCCTTTTAAAAATTGACTTTCGAATAATCTCGAAAAATTAAAATGTCTCTATCCTCCAAACCCTAGGACATACAATGTCGTGACTATGACATGAAGTTGACATATACGTTCCCTCAATGTAACAAAAGTTTTGTCTCTCAGGTTCCTACAGATCGGAGATATTTGCCTTTTAATAATTGACTTTCGAATAATCTCGAAAAATTAAAATGTCTCTATCCTCCTAACCCTTGGACATACATTAACAAGACTCTGACAGGAATTTGACATATACGTTCCCTAAAAAGTGACATAAGGTTTGTCTCTCAGATTCCTACAGATCGGGTGATATTTGCCTTATTAAAACTTGACTTTCGATTAATTTCGAAAAATTCAAATGTCTCTATCCTCCAAACCCTTGGACTTACATTGACGAGACTCTGACATGAAGTTGACATATGCGTTCCCTCAAAGTGACATAAGGTTTGTCTCTCAGATTCCTACAGATCGGGAGATATTTGCCTTTTAATAATTGACTTTCGAATAATCTCGAAAAATTAAAATGTCTCTATCCTCCTAACCCTTGGACATACATTAACAAGACTCTGACAGGAAGTTGACATACACGTTCCCTCAAAGTGACATAAGTTTTGTCTCTCAGATTCCTACAGATCGGGAGATATTTGCCTATTAATAATTACCTTTCCAATAATCCCTAAAAATTTAAATGTCTCTATCTATCAAACCCTTCGACATACATTGACCTGACTATGACAGGAAGTTGACATATACGTTCCCTCAAAGTGACATAAGTTTTGTCTCTCAGATTATCTACAGATCGGGAGATATTTGCCTATTAATAATTGCATTTCGAATAATCTCTAAAAATTTAAATGTCTCTATCCATCAAACCCTTGGACATACATAGACCTGACTATGACATGAAGTTGACATATACGTTCCCTCAAAGTGGCATAAGTTTTGTCTCTCAGATTCCTACAGATCGGGAGATATTTGCCTTTAAATTTGACTTTCGAATAATCTCGAAAAATTAAAATGTGTCTATCCTCGAAACTCTAGGACATACATTGACGTGACACTGACAGGACGTTGACATATATGTTCCCTCAAAGTGGCATAAGTTTTGTCTCTCAGATTCCTACATATCGGGAGATATTTGCCTTTTAAAAATTGACTTTCGAATAGTCTCGAAAAATTAAAATGTCTCTATCCTCCAAACCCTTTTACATACATTGACGAGACTCAGACATGAAGTTGATATATGCGTTCCCTCAAAGTGACATAAGGTTTGTCTCTCAGATGCCTACAGATCGTAAGATATTTGCCCTTTAAAAATTGACTTTCGAATAATCTCGAAAAATTCAAATGTCTCTATCCTCCAAACCCTTGGACATACATTGACGTGACACTGACAGGAAGTTGACATATACGTTCCCTCAAAGTGATATAAGTTTTGTCTCTCAGATTCCTACAGATCGGGAGATATTTGCCTATTAATAATTGCCTTTCGAATAATCTCTAAAAATTTAAATGTCTCTATCCATCAAACCCTTGGACATACATTGACCTGACTATGACATGAAGTTAACATATATGTTCCCTCAAAGTGACATAAGTTTTGTCTCTCAGATTCCTACAGATCGGGAGATATTTGCCTTTTAAATATTGACTTTCGAATAATCTCGAAAAATTAAAATGTCTCTATCCTCCAAACCCTTGGACATACATTGACGTGACTCTGACATGAAGTTGACATATGCATTCCCTCAAAATAACATAAGGTTTGTCTCTCAGATTCCTACAGATCGGGAGATATTTGCCTTTAAATATTGACTTTCGAATAATCTCGAAAAATTAAAATGTCTCTATCCTCCAAACCCTTGGACTTACATTGACGAGACTCTGACATGAAGTTGACATATACGTTCCCTCAAAGTGACATAAGTTTTGTCTCTCAGATTCCTACAGATCGGGAGATATTTGCCTTTCACCAATTGACTTTCGAATAATCTCGAAAAATTAAAATGTCTCTATCCTCCGAACCCTTGGACTTACATTGACGAGACTCTGACATGAAGTTGACAAATACGTTCCCTCAAAGTGACATAAGTTTTGTTTCTGAGACTCCTACAAATCGGGAGATATTTGCCTTTTAAATATTGACTTTCGAATAATCTCGAAAAATTAAAATGTCTCTATCCTCCTAACCCTTGGACATATATTGACGAGACTCTGACATGAAGTTGATATATGCGTTCCCTCAAAGTGACAGAAGGTTTGTCTCTCAGATGCATACAGATCGGGAGATATTTGCCCTTTAAAAATTGACTTTCGAATAATCTCGAAAAATTCAGAAGTCTCTATCCTCCAAACCCTTGGACATACATTGACGAGACTCTGACATGAAGTTGACATATACGTTCCCTCAAAGTGGCATAAGATTTGTCTCTCAGATTCCTAAAGATCGGGAGATATTTGCCTTTTAAGAATTGACTTTCAAATAATCTCGAAAAATTAAAATGTCTCTATCCTCCAAACCCTAGGACATACATTGACGTGACTATGACATGAAATTGACATATACGTTCCCTCAATGTGACAAAAGTTTTGTCTCTCAGGTTCCTACAGATCGGGAGATATTTGCCTTTTAATAATTGACTTTCGAATAATCTCGAAAAATTAAAATGTCTCTATCCTCCTAACCCTTGGACATATATTAACAAGACTCTGACAGGAAGTTGACATATACGTTCCCTCAAAGTGACATAAGGTTTGTCTCTCAGATTCATACAGATCGGGAGATATTTGCCTTTAAATATTGACTTTCGAATAATCTCGAAAAATTAAAATGTCTCTATCCTCCAAACCCTTGGACTTACATTGACGAGACTCTGACATGAAGTTGACATATACGTTCCCTCAAAGTGACATAAGTTTTGTCTCTCAGATTCCTACAGATCGGGAGATATTTGCCTTTCACCAATTGACTTTCGAATAATCTCGAAAAATTAAAATGTCTCTATCCTCCAAACCCTTGGACTTACATTGACGAGACTCTGACATGAAGTTGACATATACGTTCCCTCAAAGTGACATAAGTTTTGTCTCTGAGACTCCTACAAATCGGGAGATATTTCCCTTTTAAAAATTGACTTTCGAATAATCTCGAAAAATTAAAATGTCTCTATCCTCCAAACCCTTGGACATACATTGACGAGACTCTGACATGAAGTTGATATATGCGTTCCCTCAAAGTGACATAAGGTTTGTCTCTCAGATGCCTACAGATCGAGAGATATTTGCCCTTTAAGAATTGACTTTCGAATAATCTCGAAAGATTAAAATGTCTCTATCCTCTAAACCCTTGGAAATACATTGACGAGACTCTGACATGAAGTTAACATATACGTTCCCTCAAAGTGGCATAAGTTTTGTCTCTCAGATTCCTACAGATCGGGAGATATTTGCCTTTTAAAAATTGACTTTCGAATAATCTCGAGAAATTAAAATGTCTCTATCCTCCTAACCCTTGGACATATATTGACGAGACTCTGACATGAAGTTGATATATGCGTTCCCTCAAAGTGACAGAAGGTTTGTCTCTCAGATGCATACAGATCGGGAGATATTTGCCCTTTAAAAATTGACTTTCGAATAATCTCGAAAAATTCAGAAGTCTCTATCCTCCAAACCCTTGGACATACATTGACGAGACTCTGACATGAAGTTGACATATACGTTCCCTCAAAGTGGCATAAGATTTGTCTCTCAGATTCCTAAAGATCGGGAGATATTTGCCTTTTAAGAATTGACTTTCGAATAATCTCGAAAAATTAAAATGTCTCTATCCTCCAAACCCTAGGACATACATTGACGTGACTATGTCATGAAATTGACATATACGTTCCCTCAATGTGACAAAAGTTTTGTCTCTCAGGTTCCTACAGATCGGGAGATATTTGCCTTTTAATAATTGACTTTCGAATAATCTCGAAAAATTAAAATGTCTCTATCCTCCTAACCCTTTGACATATATTAACAAGACTCTGACAGGAAGTTGACATATACGTTCCCTCAAAGTGACATAAGGTTTGTCTCTCAGATTCATACAGATCGGGAGATATTTGCCTTATTAAAAATTGACTTTCGATTAATCTCGAAAAATTCAAATGTCTCTATCCTCCAAACCCTTGGACATACATTGACGAGACTCTGACATGAAGTTCATATATGCGTCCCCTCAAAGTGACATAAGGTTTGTCTCTCAGATGCCCACAGATCGGGAGATATTGGCCCTGTAAAAATTGACTTTCGAATAATCTCGAAAAATTAAAATGTCTCTATCCTCCAAACCCTAGGACATACATTGACGTGACACTGACAGGAAGTTGACATATACGTTCCCTCAAAGTGACATAAGTTTTGTCTCTCAGATTCCTACAGATCGGGAGATATTTGCCTATTAATAATTACCTTTCGAATAATCTCTAAAAATTTAAATGTCTCAATCTATCAAACCCTTCGACATACATTGACCTGACTATGACAGGAAGTTGACATATACGTTCCCTCAAAGTGACATAAGTTTTGTCTCTCAGATTCCTACAGATCGGGAGATATTTGCCTATTAATAATTGCCTTTCGAATAATCTCTAAAAATTTAAATGTCTCTATCCATCAAACCCTTTTACATACATTGACCTGACTATGACATGAAGTTGACATATACGTTCCCTCAAAGTGGCATAAGTTTTGTATCTCAGATTCCTACAGATCGGGAGATATTTGCCTTTAAAATTGACTTTCGAATAATCTCGAAAAATTAAAATGTGTCTATCCACGAAACTCTAGGACATACATTGACGTGACTCTGACAGGACGTTGACATATATGTTACATCAAAGTGACATAAGTTTTGTATCTCAAATTCCTACAGATCGGGAGATATTTGCCTTTTAAAAATTGACTTTCGAATAATCTCGAAAAATTCAAATGTCTCTATCCTCCAAACCCTTGGACATACATTGACGTGACTCTGACAAAAAGTTTACATACACGTTCCCTTAAAGTGGCATAAGTTTTGTCTCTCAGATTCCTACAGATCGGGAGATATTTGCTTTTTAAAAATTGATTTTCGAATAATCTCGAAAAATTAAAATGTCTCTATCCTCCAAACCCTTGGACATACATTGACGAGACTCTGACAGGCATTTGACATATACGTTCCCTCAAAGTGACATAAGGTTTGTCTCTCAGGTTCCTACAGATCGGGAGATATTTGCCTTTTAAAAATTGACTTTCGAATAATCTCGGAAAATTAAAATGTCTCTATCCTCCTAACCCTTGGACATACATTAACAAGACTCTGACAGGAAGTTCACATATACGTTCCCTCAAAGTGACATAAGGTTTGTCTCTCAGATTCCTACAGATCGGGAGATATTTGCCTTATTAAAAATTGACTTTCGATTAATCTCGAAAAATTCAAATGTCTCTATCCTCCAAACCCTTGGACATACATTGACGAGACTCTGACATGAAGTTGATATATGCGTTCCCTCAAAGTGACATAAGTTTTGTCTCTCAAATGCTCACAGATCGGGAGATATTTGCCCTTTAAAAATTGACTTTCGAATAATCTCGAAAAATTCAAATGTCTCTATCCTCCAAACCCTTTTACATACGTTGACGAGACTCTGACATGAAGCTGACATATACGTTCCCTCAAAGTGGCATAAGTTTTGTCTCTCAGATTCCTACAGATCGGGAGATATTTGCCTTTTAACAATTGACTTTCGAATAATCTCGAAAAATTAAAATGTCTCTATCCTCCGAACCCTTCGACATACATTGACGAGACACTGACAGGAAGTTGACACATACGTTCCCTCAAAGTGACATAAGTTTTGTATCTCAGATTCCTACAGATCGGGAGATATTTGCCTTTTAATTATTGACTTTCGAATAATCTCGAAAAATTAAAATGTCTCTATCCTCCAAACCCTTGGACATACAATAACGTGACTCTGACATGAAGTTGACATATGCGTTCCCTCAAAGTGACATAAGGTTTGTCTCTCAGATTCCTACAGATCGGGAGATATTTGCCTTTCACCAATTGACTTTCGAATAATATCGAAAAATTAAAAGGTCTCTATCCTCCAAATCCTTGGACATACATTGACGTGACTTTGACATGGAGTTGACATATACGTTCCCTCAATGTGACATAAGTTTTATCTCTGAGACTCCTACAAATCGGGAGATATTTCCCTTTTAAAAATTGACTTTCGAATAATCTCGAAAAATTAAAATGTCTCTATCCTCCAAACCCTTGGACATACATTGAAGAGACTCTGACATGAAGTTGATATATGCGTTCCCTCAAAGTGACATAAGGTTTGTCTCTCAGATGCCTACTGATCGGGAGATATTTGCCCTTTAAGAATTGACTTTCGAATAATCTCGAAAAATTCAAAAGTCTCTATCCTCCAAACCCTTGGACATACATTGACGAGACTCTGACATGAAGTTGACATATACGTTCCCTCAAAGTGGCATAAGTTTTGTCTCTCAGATTCCTACAGATCGGGAGATATTTGCCTTTTAAAAATTGACTTTCGAATAATCTCGAAAAATTAAAATGTCTCTATCCTCCAAACCCTAGGAAATACATTGACGTGACACTGACAGGACGTTGACATACACGTTCCCTCAAATTGACATAAGTTTTGTCTCTCTGATTCCTACAGATCGGGAGATATTTGCCTATTAATAATTGCCTTTCGAATAATCTCGAAAATTTTAAATGTCTCTATCTATCAAACCCTTCGACATACATTGACCTGACTATGTAATGAAGTTGACATATACGTTCCCTCAAAGTGACATAAGTTTTGTCTCTCAGATTCCTACAGATCGGGAGATATTTGCCTTTTAATTATTGACTTTCGAATAATCTCGAAAAATTAAAATGTCTCTATCCTCCAAACCCTTGGACATACATTGACGAGCCTCTGACATGAAGTTGACATATGCGTTCCCTCAAAGTGACATAAGGTTTGTCTCTCAGATTCCTACAGATCTGGAGATATTTGCCTTTAAATATTGACTTTCGAATAATCTCGAAAAATTTAAATGTCTCTGTCCTCCAAACCGTTGGACATATATTGACGAGACTCTCACAGGCAGTTGACATATACGTTCCCTCAAAGTGACATGCGTTTTGTCTCTCAGGTTCCTACAGATCGGGAGATATTTGCCTTTTAAAATTGACTTTCGAATAATCTCGAAAAATTCAAATGTCTCTATCCTCCAACCCCTTGGACATACATTGACGTGACTGTGACATGAAGTTGACATATACGTCCCCTCAAAGTGACATACGTTTTGTCTCTTAGATTCCTACAGATCGGGAGACATTTGCCTTTAACCAATTGACTTTCGAATAATCTCGAAAAATTAAAATGTCTCTATCCTCCAAACCCTTGGACATACATTGACGAGACTCTGACATGAAGTTGATATATGCGTTCCCTCAAAGTGACATAAGGTTTGTCTCTCAGATGCCTACAGATCGGGAGATATTTGCCCTTTAAGAATTGACTTTCGAATAATCTCGAAAAATTCAAAAGTATCTATCCTCCAAACCCTTGGACATACATTGACGAGACTCTGACATGAAGTTGACATATACGTTCCCTCAAAGTGGCATAAGTTCTGTCTCTCAGATTCCTAAAAATCGGGAGATATTTGCCTTTTAAAAATTGACTTTCGAATAATCTCGAAAAATTAAAATGTCTCTATCCTCCAAACCCTAGGACATACAATGACGTGACTATGACATGAAGTTGACATATACGTTCTCTCAATGTAACAAAAGTTTTGTCTCTCAGGTTCCTACAGATCGGAGATATTTGCCTTTTAATAATTGACTTTCGAATAATCTCGAAAAATTAAAATGTCTCTATCCTCCTAACCCTTGGACATACATTAACAAGATTCTGACAGGAATTTGACATATACGTTCCCTAAAAAGTGACATAAGGTTTGTCTCTCAGATTCCTACAGATCGGGTGATATTTGCCTTATTAAAAATTGACTTTCGATTAATTTCGAAAAATTCAAATGTCTCTATCCTCCAAACCCTTGGACATACATTGACGAGACTCTGACATGAAGTTGATATATGCGTCCCCTCAAAGTGACATTAGGTTTGTCTCTCAGATGCCCACAGATCGGGAGATATTTGCCCTTTAAAAATTGACTTTCGAATAATCTCGAAAAATTAAAATGTCTCTATCCTCCAAACCCTAGGACATACATTGACGTGACACTGACAGGAAGTTGACATACACGTTCCCTCAAAGTGACATAAGTTTTGTCTCTCAGATTCCTACAGATCGGGAGATATTTGCCTATTAATAATTACCTTTCCAATAATCCCTAAAAATTTAAATGTCTCTATCTATCAAACCCTTCGACATACATTGACCTGACTATGACAGGAAGTTGACATATACGTTCCCTCAAAGTGACATAAGTTTTGTCTCTCAGATTATCTACAGATCGGGAGATATTTGCCTATTAATAATTGCCTTTCGAATAATCTCTAAAAATTTAAATGTCTCTATCCATCAAACCCTTGGACATACATTGACCTGACTATGACATGAAGTTGACATATACGTTCCCTCAAAGTGGCATAAGTTTTGTCTCTCAGATTCCTACAGATCGGGAGATATTTGCCTTTAAAATTGACTTTCGAATTCTCTCGAAAAATTAAAATGTGTCTATCCTCGAAACTCTAGGACATACATTGACGTGACTCTGACAGGACGTTGACATATATGTTCCCTCAAAGTGGCATAAGTTTTGTCTCTCAGATTCCTACATATCGGGAGATATTTGCCTTTTAAAAATTGACTTTCGAATAATCTCGAAAAATTAAAATGTCTCTATCCTGCTAACCCTTGGACATACATTGACGTGACTATGACATGAAGTTGACATATACGTTCCCTCAATGTGACAAACGTTTTGTCTCTCAGATTGCTACAGATCGGGAGATATTTGCCTTTTAAAAATTGACTTTCGAATAGTCTCGAAAAATTAAAATGTCTCTATCCTCCAAACCCTTTTACATACATTGACGAGACTCAGACATGAAGTTGATATATGCGTTCCCTCAAAGTGACATAAGGTTTGTCTCTCAGATGCCTACAGATCGTAAGATATTTGCCCTTTAAAAATTGACTTTCGAATAATCTCGAAAAATTCAAATGTCTCTATCCTCCAAACCCTTGGACATACATTGACGTGACACTGACAGGAAGTTGACATATACGTTCCCTCAAAGTGATATAAGTTTTGTCTCTCAGATTCCTACAGATCGGGAGATATTTGCCTATTAATAATTGCCTTTCGAGTAATCTATAAAAATTTAAATGTCTCTATCCATCAAACCCTTGGACATACATTGACCTGACTATGACATGAAGTTAACATATATGTTCCCTCAAAGTGACATAAGTTTTGTCTCTCAGATTCCTACAGATCGGGAGATATTTGCCTTTTAAATATTGACTTTCGAATAATCTCGAAAAATTAAAATGTCTCTATCCTCCAAACCCTTGGACATACATTGACGTGACTCTGACATGAAGTTGACATATGCATTCCCTCAAAATAACATAAGGTTTGTCTCTCAGATTCCTACAGATCGGGAGATATTTGCTTTTAAATATTGACTTTCGAATAATCTCGAAAAATTAAAATGTCTCTATCCTCCAAACCCTTGGACTTACATTGACGAGACTCTGACATGAAGTTGACATATACGTTCCCTCAAAGTGACAGAAGGTTTGTCTCTCAGATGCATACAGATCGGGAGATATTTGCCCTTTAAAAATTGACTTTCGAATAATCTCGAAAAATTCAGAAGTCTCTATCCTCCAAACCCTTGGACATACATTGACGAGACTCTGACATGAAGTTGACATATACGTTCCCTCAAAGTGGCATAAGATTTGTCTCTCAGATTCCTAAAGATCGGGAGATATTTGCCTTTTAAGAATTGACTTTCGAATAATCTCGAAAAATTAAAATGTCTCTATCCTCCAAACCCTAGGACATACATTGACGTGACTATGACATGAAATTGACATATACGTTCCCTCAATGTGACAAAAGTTTTGTCTCTCAGGTTCCTACAGATCGGGAGATATTTGCCTTTAAATAATTGACTTTCGAATAATCTCGAAAAATTAAAATGTCTCTATCCTCCTAACCCTTGGACATATATTAACAAGACTCTGACAGGAAGTTGACATATACGTTCCCTCAAAGTGACATAAGGTTTGTCTCTCAGATTCATACAGATCGGGAGATATTTGCCTTATTAAAAATTGACTTTCGATTAATCTCGAAAAATTAAAATGTCTCTATCCTCCAAACCCTAGGACATACATTGACGTGACACTGACAGGAAGTTGACATACACGTTCCCTCAAAGTGACATAAGTTTTGTCTCTCAGATTCCTACAGATCGGGAGATATTTGCCTATTAATAATTACCTTTCGAATAATCTCTAAAAATTTAAATGTCTCTATCTATCAAACCCTTCGACATACATTGACCTGACTATGACAGGAAGTTGACATATACGTTTCCTCAAAGTGACATAAGTTTTGTCTCTCAGATTCCTACAGATCGGGAGATATTTGCCTATTAATAATTGCCTTTCGAATAATCTCTAAAAATTTAAATGTCTCTATCCATCAAACCCTTTTACATACATTGACCTGACTATGACATGAAGTTGACATATACGTTCATTCAAAGTGGCATAAGTTTTGTCTCTCAGATTCCTACAGATCGGGAGATATTTGCCTTTAAAATTGACTTTCGAATAATCTCGAAAAATTCAAATGTCTCTATCCTCCAAACCCTTGGACATACATTGACGAGACTCAGATCTGAAGTTGATATATGCGTTCAATCAAAGTGACATAAGGTTTGTCTCTCAGATGCCTACAGATCGAAAGATATTTGCCCTTTAAAAATTGACTTTCCAATAATCTCGAAAAATTAAAATGTGTCTATCCACGAAACTCTAGGACATACATTGACGTGACTCTGACAGGACGTTGACATATATGTTCCCTCAAAGTGACATAAGTTTTGTATCTCAAATTCCTACAGATCGGGAGATATTTGCCTTTTAAAAATTGACTTTCGAATAATCTCGAAAAATTCAAATGTCTCTATCCTCCAAACCCTTGGACATACATTGACGTGACTCTGACAAAACGTTTACATACACGTTCCCTCAAAGTGGCATAAGTTTTTTCTTTTAGATTCCTACATATCGGGAGATATTTGCCTTTTAAAAATTGACTTTCGAATAATCTCGATAAATTCAAATGTCTCTATCCTCCAAACCCTTGGACATACATTGACGTGACTATGACATGAAGTTGACATATACGTTCCCTCAATGTGACATAAGTTTTGTCTCTCAGATTCCTACAGATCGGGAGATATTTGCTTTTTAAAAATTGACTTTCGAATAATCTCGGAAAATTAAAATGTCTCTATCCTCTTAACCCTTGGACATACATTAACAAGACTCTGACAGGAAGTTCACATATACGTTCCCTCAAAGTGACATAAGGTTTGTCTCTCAGATTCCTACAGATCGGGAGATATTTGCCTTATTAAAAATTGACTTTCGATTAATCTCGAAAAATTCAAATGTCTCTATCCTCCAAATCCTTGGACATACATTGACGTGACTATGATATGAAGTTGACATATACGTTCCCTCAATGTGACATAAGTTTTATCTCTGAGACTCCTACAAATCGGGAGATATTTCCCTTTTAAAAATTGACTTTCGAATAATCTCGAAAAATTAAAATGTCTCTATCCTCCAAACCCTTGGACATACATTGACGAGACTCTGACATGAAGTTGATATATGCGTTCCCTCAAAGTGACATAAGGTTTGTCTCTCAGATGCCTACTGATCGGGAGATATTTGCCCTTTAAGAATTGATTTTCGAATAATCTCGAAAAATTCAAAAGTCTCTATCCTCCAAACCCTTGGACATACATTGACGAGACTCTGACATGAAGTTGACATATACGTTCCCTCAGAGTGGCATAAGTTTTGTCTCTCAGATTCCTACAGATCGGGAGATATTTGCCTTTTAAAAATTGACTTTCGAATAATCTCGAAAAATTAAAATGTCTCTATCCTCCAAACCCTAGGAAATACATTGACGTGACACTGACAGGACGTTGACACACACGTTCCCTCAAAGTGACATAAGTTTTGTCTCTCTGATTCCTACAGATCGGGAGATATTTGCCTATTAATAATTGCCTTTCGAATAATCTCTAAAATTTTAAATGTCTCTATCTATCAAACCCTTCGACATACATTGACCTGACTATGACATGAAGTTAACATATACGTTCCCTCAAAGTGACATAAGTTTTGTCTCACAGATTCCTACAGATCGGGAGATATTTGCCTTTTAAATATTGACTTTCGAATAATCTCGAAAAATTTAAATGTCTCTATCCTCCAAACCCTTGGACATACATTGACGAGACTCTGACATGAAGTTGACATATGCGTTCCCTCAAAGTGACATAAGGTTTGTCTCTCAGATTCCTACAGATCTGGAGATATTTGCCTTTAAATATTGACTTTCGAATAATCTCGAAAAATTTAAATGTCTCTGTCCTCCAAACCGTTGGACATATATTGACGAGACTCTCACAGGCAGTTGACATATACGTTCCCTCAAAGTGACATGCGTTTTGTCTCTCAGGTTCCTACAGATCGGGAGATATTTGCCTTTTAAAATTGACTTTCGAATAATCTCGAAAAATTCAAATGTCTCTATCCTCCAACCCCTTGGACATACATTGACGTGACTGTGACATGAAGTTGACATATACGTCCCCTCAAAGTGACATACGTTTTGTCTCTTAGTTTCCTACAGATCGGGAGACATTTGCCTTTAACCAATTGACCTTCGAATAATCTCGAAAAATTAAAATGTCTCTATCCTCCAAACCCTTGGACATACATTGACGAGACTCTGACATGAAGTTGATATATGCGTTCCCTCAAAGTGACATAAGGTTTGTCTCTCAGATGCCTACAGATCGAAAGATATTTGCCCTTTAAGAATTGACTTTCGAATAATCTCGAAAAATTCAAAAGTCTCTATCCTCCAAACCCTTGGACATACATTGACGAGACTCTGACATGAAGTTGACATATACGTTCCCTCAAAGTGGCATAAGTTTTGTCTCTCAGATTCCTAAAGATCGGGAGATATTTGCCTTTTAAAAATTGACTTTCGAATAATCTCGAAAAATTAAAATGTCTCTATCCTCCAAACCCTAGGACATACAATGACGTGACTATGACATGAAGTTGACATATACGTTCCCTCAATGTAACAAAAGTTTTGTCTCTCAGGTTCCTACAGATCGGAGATATTTGCCTTTTAATAATTGACTTTCGAATAATCTCGAAAAATTAAAATGTCTCTATCCTCCTAACCCTTGGACATACATTAACAAGACTCTGACAGGAATTTGACATATACTTTCCCTAAAAAGTGACATAAGGTTTGTCTCTCAGATTCCTACAGATCGGGTGATATTTGCCTTATTAAAAATTTACTTTCGATTAATTTCGAAAAATTCAAATGTCTCTATCCTCCAAACCCTTGGACATACATTGACGAGACTCTGACATGAAGTTGATATATGCGTCCCCTCAAAGTGACATTAGGTTTGTCTCTCAGATGCCCACAGATCGGGAGATATTTGCCCTTTAAAAATTGACTTTCGAATAATCTCGAAAAATTAAAATGTCTCTATCCTCCAAACCCTTGGACTTACATTGACGAGGCTCTGACATGAAGTTGACATATACGTTCCCTCAAAGTGACATAAGTTTTGTCTCTCAGATTCCTACAGATCGGGAGATATTTGTTTTTTAATAATTGACTTTCGAATAATCTCGAAAAATTAAAATGTCTCTATCCCCCAAACCCTAGGAAATACATTGACATGACACTGACAGGAAGTTGAAATGCACGTTCCCTCAAAGTGACATAAGTTTTGTCTCTCAGATTCCTACAGATCGGGAGATATTTGCCTATTAATAATTGCCTTTCGAATAATCTCTAAAAGTTTAAATGTCTATATCTATCAAACCCTTCGACATACATTGACCTGACTATGACATGAAGTTGACATATACGTTCCCTCAAAGTGACATAAGTTTTGTCTCTCAGGTTCCTACAGATCGGGAGATATTTGCCTTTTAAAATTGACTTTCGAATAATCTCGAAAAATTCAAATGTCTCTATCCTCCAACCCCTTGGACATGCATTGACGTGACTCTGACATGAAGTTGACATATACGTTCCCTCAAAGTGACATATGTTTTGTCTCTTAGATTCCTACAGATCGGGAGATATTTGCCTATTAATAATTGCCTTTCGAATAATCTCTAAAAATTTAAATGTCTCTATCCATCAAACCCTTTTACATACATTGACCTGACTATGACATGAAGTTGACATATACGTTCCCTCAAAGTGGCATAAGTTTTGTCTCTCAGATTCCTACAGATCGGGAGATATTTGCCTTTAAAATTGACTTTCGAATAATCTCGAAAAATTAAAATGTGTCTATCCACGAAACTCTAGGACATACATTGACGTGACTCTGACAGGACGTTGACATATATGTTCCCTCAAAGTGACATAAGTTTTGTATCTCAAATTCCTACAGATCGGGAGATATTTGCCTTTTAAAAATTGACTTTCGAATAATCTCGAAAAATTCAAATGTCTCTATCCTCCAAACCCTTGGACATACATTGATGTGACTCTGACAAAAAGTTTACATACACGTTCCCTCAAAGTGGCATATGTTTTGTCTCTCAGATTCCTACATATCGGGAGATATTTGCCTTTTAAAAATTGACTTTCGAATAATCTCGAATAATTAAAATGTCTCTATCCTCCAAACCCTTGGACATACATTGACCAGACTCTGACATGAAGTTGATATATGCGTTCCCTCAAAGTGACATAAGGTTTGTCTCTCAGGTTCCTACAGATCGGGAGATATTTGCCTTTTAAAAATTGACTTTCGAATAATCTCGAAAAATTAAAATTTCTCTATCCTCCTAACCCTTGGACATACATTAACAAGACTCTGACAGGAAGTTGACATATACGTTCCCTCAAAGTGACATAAGGTTTGTCTCTCAGATTCCTACAGATCGGGAGATATTTGCCTTATTAAAAATTGACTTTCGATTAATCTCGAAAAATTCAAATGTCTCTATCCTCCAAACCCTTGGACATACATTGACGAGACTCTGACATGAAGTTGATATATGCGTTCCCTCAAAGTGACATAAGGTTTGTCTCTCAAATGCTCACAGATCGGGAGATATTTGCCCTTTAATAATTGACTTTCGAATAATCTCGAAAAATTCAAAAGTCTCTATCCTCCAAACCCTTGGACATACGATGACGAGACTCTGACATGAAGTTGACATATACGTTCCCTCAAAGTGGCATAAGTTTTGTCTCTCAGATTCCTACAGATCGGGAGGTATTTGCCTTTTAAAAATTGACTTTCGAATAATCTCGAAAAATTAAAATGTCTCTATCCTCCAAACCCTAGGAAATACATTGACGTGACACTGACAGGACGTTGACATACACGTTCCCTCAAAGTGACATAAGTTTTGTCTCTCAGATTCCTACAGATCGGGAGATATTTGCCTATTAATAATTGCCTTTCGAATAATCTCTAAAATTTTAAATGTCTCTATCTATCAAACCCTTCGACATACATTGACCTGACTATGACATGAAGTTGACATATACGTTTCCTCAAAGTGACATAAGTTTTGTCTCTCAGATTCCTACAGATCGGGAGATATTTGCCTTATAAATATTGACCTTCGAATAATCTCGAAAAATTAAAATGTCTCTATCCTCCAAACCCTTGGACATACATTGACGAGACTCTGACATGAAGTTGACATATGCGTTCCCTCAAAGTGACATAAGGTTTGTCTCTCAGATTCCTACAGATCTGGAGATATTTGCCTTTAAATATTGACTTTCGAATAATCTCGAAAAATTTAAATGTCTCTGTCCTCCAAACCGTTGGACATACATTGACGAGACTCTCACAGGCAGTTGACATATACGTTCCCTCAACGTGACATGCGTTTTGTCTCTCAGTTTCCTACAGATCGGGAGATATTTGCCTTTTAAAATTGACTTTCGAATAATCTCGAAAAATTCAAATGTCTCTATCCTCCAACCCCTTGGACATACATTGACGTGACTGTGACATGAAGTTGACATATACGTCCCCTCAAAGTGACATACGTTTTGTCTCTTAGATTCCTACAGATCGGGAGATATTTGCCTTTAACCAATTGACTTTCGAATAATCTCGAAAAATTCAAAAGTCTCTATCCTCCAAACCCTTGGGCATACATTGACGAGACTCTGACATGAAGTTGACATATACGTTCCCTCAAAGTGGCATAAGTTTTGTCTCTCAGATTCCTAAAGATCGGGAGATATTTGCCTTTTAAAAATTGACTTTCGAATAATCTCGAAAAATTAAAATGTCTCTATCCTCCAAACCCTAGGACATACATTGACGTGACTATGACATGAAGTTGACATATACGTTCCCTCAATGTGACAAAAGTTTTGTCTCTCAGGTTCCTACAGATCGGGAGATATTTGCCTTTAAATAATTGACTTTCTGAATAATCTCGAAAAATTAAAATGTCTCTATCCTCCTAACCCTTGGACATATATTAACAAGACTCTGACAGGAAGTTGACATATACGTTCCCTCAAAGTGACATAAGGTTTGTCTCTCAGATTCATACAGATCGGGAGATATTTGCCTTATTAAAAATTGACTTTCGATTAATCTCGAAAAATTCAAGTGTCTCTATCCTCCAAACCCTTGGACATACATTGACGAGACTCTGACATGAAGTTGATATATGCGTCCCCTCAAAGTGACATAAGGTTTGTCTCTCAGATGCCCACAGATCGGGAGATATTTGCCCTTTAAAAATTGACTTTCGAATAATCTCGAAAAATTAAAATGTCTCTATTCTCCAAACCCTAGGACATTCATTAACGTGACACTGACAGGAAGTTGACATACACGTTCCCTCAAAGTGACATAAGTTTTGTCTCTCAGATTCCTACAGATCGGGAGATATTTGCCTATTAATAATTACCTTTCGAATAATCTCTAAAAATTTAAATGTCTCTATCTATCAAACCCTTCGACATACATTGACCTGACTATGACAGGAAGTTGACATATACGTTCCCTCAAAGTGACATAAGTTTTGTCTCTCAGATTCCTACAGATCGGGAGATATTTGCCTATTAATAATTGCCTTTCGAATAATCTCTAAAAATTTAAATGTCTCTATCCATCAAACCCTTTTACATACATTGACCTGACTATGACATGAAGTTGACATATACGTTCCCTCGAAGTGGCATAAGTTTTGTCTCTCAGATTCCTACAGATCGGGAGATATTTGCCTTTAAAATTGACTTTCGAATAATCTCGAAAAATTAAAATGTGTCTATCCACGAAACTCTAGGACATACATTGACGTGACTCTGACAGGACGTTGACATATATGTTCCCTCAAAGTGACATAAGTTTTGTATCTCAAATTCCTACAGATCGGGAGATATTTGCCTTTTAAAAATTGACTTTCGAATAATCTCGAAAAATTCAAATGTCTCTATCCTCCAAACCCTTGGACATACATTGACGTGACTCTGACAAAAAGTTTACATACACGTTCCCTCAAAGTGGCATAAGTTTTGTCTTTCAGATTCCTACATATCGGGAGATATTTGCCTTTTAAAAATTGACTTTCGAATAATCTCGATAAATTCAAATGTCTCTATCCTCCAAACCCTTGGACATACATTGACGTGACTATGACATGAAGTTGACATATACGTTCCCTCAAAGTGACATAAGTTTTGTCTCTCAGATTCCTACAGATCGGGAGATATTTGCCTTTTAAATATTGACTTTCGAATAATCTCGAAAAATTAAAATGTCTCTATCCTCCAAACCCTTGGACATACATTGACGAGACTCTGACATGAAGTTGACATATGCGTTCCCTCAAAGTGACATAAGGTTTGTCTCTCAGATTCCTACAGATCTGGAGATATTTGCCTTTAAATATTGACTTTCGAATAATCTCGAAAAATTTAAATGTCTCTGTCCTCCAAACCGTTGGACATACATTGACGAGACTCTCACAGGCAGTTGACATATACGTTCCCTCAACGTGACATGCGTTTTGTCTCTCAGGTTTATACAGATCGGGAGATATTTGCCTTTTAAAATTGACTTTCGAATAATCTCGAAAAATTCAAATGTCTCTATCCTCCAACCCCTTGGACATACATTGACGTGACTGTGACATGAAGTTGACATATACGTCCCCTCAAAGTGACATACGTTTTGTCTCTTAGATTCCTACAGATCGGGAGATATTTGCCTTTAACCAATTGACTTTCGAATAATCTCGAAAAATTAAAATGTCTCTATCCTCCAAACCCTTGTACATACATTGACGAGACTCTGACAGGATGTTGATATATATGTTCCCTCAAAGTGACATAAGTTTTGTATCTCAAATTAATACAGATCGGGAGATATTTGCCTTTTAAAAATTGACTTTCGAATAATCTCGAAAAATTCAAATGTCTCTATCCTCCAAACCCTTGGACATACATTGACGTGACTCTGACAAAAGGTTTACATACACGTTCCCTCAAAGTGACATAAGTTTTGTTTCTCAGATTCCTACAGATCGGGAGGTATTTGCCTTTTAAAAATTGACTTTCGAATAATCTCGATAAATTCAAATGTCTCTATCCTCCAAACCCTTGGACATACATTGACGTGACTATGACATGAAGTTGACATATACGTTCCCTCAATGTGACATACGTTTTGTCTCTCAGATTCCTACAGATCGTTAGATATTTGCCTTTTAAAAATTGACTTTCGAATAATCTCGAAAAATTAAAATGTCTCTATCCTCCAAACCCTTGGACATACATTGACCAGACTCTGACATGAAGTTGATATATGCGTTCCCTCAGAGTGACATAAGGTTTATCTCTCAGATGCCCACAGATCGGGAGATATTTGCCTTATTATAAATTGACTTTCGATTAATCTCGAAAAATTCAAATGTCTCTATCCTCCAAACCCTTGGACATACATTGACGAGACTCTGACATGAAGTTGATATATGCGTTCCCTCAAAGTGACATAAGGTTTGTCTCTCAGATGCCCACAGATCGGGAGATATTTGCCCTTTAAAAATTGACTTTCGATTAATCTCGAAAAATTCAAATGTCTCTATCCTCCAAACCCTTTTACATACGTTGACTAGACTCTGACATGAAGTTGACATATACGTTCCCTCAAAGTGGCATAAGTTTTGTCTCTCAGATTCCTACAGATAGGGAGATATTTGCCTTTTAAAAATTGACTTTCGAATAATCTCGAAAAATTAAAATGTCTCTATCCTCCAAACCCTTGGACATACATTGACGTGACACTGACAGGAAGTTGACATATACGTTCCCTCAAAGTGACATAAGTTTTGTTTCTCAGATTCCTACAGATCGGGAGATATTTGCCTTTTAAGTATTGACTTTCGAATAATCTCGAAAAATTAAAATGTCTCTATCCTCCAAACCCTTGGACTTACATTGACGAGGCTCTGACATGAAGTTGACATATACGTTCCCTCAAAGTGACATAAGTTTTGTCTCTCAGATTCCTACAGATCGGGAGATATTTGCCTTTTAAAAATTGACTTTCGAATAATCTCGAAAAATTAAAATGTCTCTATCCTCCAAACCCTAGGAAATACATTGACATGACACTGACAGGAAGTTGACATGCACGTTCCCTCAAAGTGACATAAGTTTTGTCTCTCAGATTCCTACAGATCGGGAGATATTTGCCTATTAATAATTGCCTTTCGAATAATCTCTAAAATTTAAATGTCTATATCTATCAAACCCTTCGACATACATTGACCTGACTATGACATGAAGTTGACATATACGTTCCCTCAAAGTGACATAAGTTTTGTCTCTCAGGTTCCTACAGATCGGGAGATATTTGCCTTTTAAAATTGACTTTCGAATAATCTCGAAAAATTCAAATGTCTCTATCCTCCAACCCCTTGGACATACATTGACGTGACTGTGACATGAAGTTGACATATACGTTCCCTCAAAGTGACATATGTTTTGTCTCTTAGATTCCTACAGATCGGGAGATATTTGCCTATTAATAATTGCCTTTCGAATAATCTCTAAAAATTTAAATGTCTCTATCCATCAAACCCTTTTACATACATTGACCTGACTATGACATGAAGTTGACATATACGTTCCCTCAAAGTGGCATAAGTTTTGTCTCTCAGATTCCTACAGATCGGGAGATATTTGCCTTTAAAATTGACTTTCGAATAATCTCGAAAAATTAAAATGTGTCTATCCACGAAACTCTAGGACATACATTGACGTGACTCTGACAGGACGTTGACATATATGTTCCCTCAAAGTGACATAAGTTTTGTATCTCAAATTCCTACAGATCGGGAGATATTTGCCTTTTAAATATTGACTTTCGAATAATCTCGAAAAATTCAAATGTCTCTATCCTCCACACCCTTGGACATACATTGACGTGACTCTGACAAAAAGTTTACATACACGTTCCCTCAAAGTGGCATAAGTTTTGTCTCTCAGATTCCTACATATCGGGAGATATTTGCCTTTTAAAAATTGACTTTCGAATAATCTCGATAAATTCAAATGTCTCTATCCTCCAAACCCTTGGACATACATTGACGTGACTATGACATGAAGTTACATATACGTTCCCTCAATGTGACATAAGTTTTGTCTCTCAGATTCCTACAGATCGGGAGATATTTGCCTTTTAAAAATTGACTTTCGAATAATCTCGAAAAATTAAAATGTCTCTATCCTCCAAACCCTTGGACATACATTGACCAGACTCTGACATGAAGTTGATATGTGCGTTCCCTCAAAGTGACATAAGGTTTGTCTCTCAGGTTCCTACAGATCGGGAGATATTTGCCTTTTAAAAATTGACTTTCGAATAATCTCGAAAAATTAAAATGTCTCTATCCTCCTAACCCTTGGACATACATTAACAAGACTCTGACAGGAAGTTGACATATACGTTCCATCAAAGTGACATAAGGTTTGTCTCTCAGATTTCTACAGATCGGGAGATATTTGCCTTATTAAAAATTGACTTTCGATTAATCTCGAAAAATTCAAATGTCTCTATCCTCCAAACCCTTGGACATACATTGACGAGAGTCTGACAAGAAGTTGATATATGCGTTCCCTCAAAGTGACATAAGGTTTGTCTCTCAAATGCTCACAGATCGGGAGATATTTGCCCTTTAAAAATTGACTTTCGAATAATCTCGAAAAATTCAAATGTCTCTATCCTCCAAACCCTTTTACATACGTTGACGAGACTCTGACATGAAGCTGACATATACGTTCCCTCAAAGTGGCATAAGTTTTGTCTCTCAGATTCCTACAGATCGGGAGATATTTGCCTTTTAAAAATTGTTTTTCGAATAATCTCGAAAAATTAAAATGTCTCTATCCTCCGAACCCTTCGACATACATTGACGTGACACTGACAGGTAGTTGACACTTACCTTCCCTCAAAGTGACATAAGTTTTGTCTCTCAGATTCCTACAGATCGGGAGATATTTGCCTTTTAATTATTGACTTTCGAATAATCTCGAGAAATTAAAATGTCTCTATCCTCCAAACCCTTGGACATACAATAACGTGACTCTGACATGAAGTTGACATATGCGTTCCCTCAAAGTGACATAAGGTTTGTCTCTCAAATTCCTACAGATCGGGAGATATTTGCCTTTAAATATTGACTTTCGCATAATCTCGAAAAATTAAAATGTCTCTATCCTCCAAACCCTTGGACTTACATTGACGAGACTCTGACATGAAGTTGACATATGCTTTCCCTCAAAGTGACATAAGTTTTGTCTCTCAGATTCCTACAGATCGGGAGATATTTGCCTTTCACCAATTGACTTTCGAATAATCTCGAAAAATTAAAATGTTTCTATCCTCCAAATCCTTGGACATACATTGACGTGGCTCTGACAGGAAGTTGACATATACGTTCCCTCAAAGTGACATCAGTTTTGTCTCTCAGATTCCTACAGATCGGGAGATATTTGCCCTTTAATAATTGACTTTCGAATAATCTCGAAAAATTTAACTGTCTCTATCCTCCAAACCCTTGGACATACATTGACGTGACTATGACATGAAGTTGACATATACGTTCCCTCAATGTGACATAAGTTTTGTCTCTGAGACTCCTACAAATCGGGAGATATTTCCCTTTTAAAAATTGACTTTCGAATAATCTCGAAAAATTAGAATGTCTCTATCCTCCAAACCCTTGGACATACATTGACGAGACTCTGACATGAAGTTGATATATGCGTTCCCTCAAAGTGACATAAGCTTTGTCTCTCAGATTCCTACAGATCGGGAGATATTTGCCTTTTAAAAATTGACTTTCGAATAATCTTGAAAAATTTAAATGTCTCTATCCTCCAAACCCTTGGACATACATTGACGAGACTCTGACATGAAGTTGACATATACGTTCCCTCAAAGTGGCATAAGTTTTGTCTCTCAGATTCCTACAGATCGGGAGATATTTGCCTTTTAAAAATTGACTTTCGAATAATCTCGAAAAATTAAAATGTCTCTATCCTCCAAACCCTAGGAAATACATTGAGGTGACACTGACAGGACGTTGACATACACGTTCCCTCAAAGTGACATAAGTTTTGTCTCTCAGATTCCTACAGATCGGGAGATATTTGCCTATTAATAATTGCCTTTCGAATAATCTCTAAAACTTTAAATGTCTCTATCTATCAAACCCTTCGACATACATTGACCTGACTATGACATGAAGTTGACATATACGTTCCCTCAAAGTGACATAAGTTTTGTCTCTCAGATTCCTACAGATCGGGAGATATTTGCCTTTTAAATATTGACTTTCGAATAATCTCGAAAAATTGAAATGTCTCTATCCTCCAAACCCTTGGACATACATTGACGTGACTCTGACATGAAGTTGACATATGCGTTCCCTCAAAGTGACATAAGGTTTGTCTCTCAGATTCCTACAGATCTGGAGATATTTGCCTTTAAATATTGACTTTCGAATAATCTCGAAAAATTTAAATGTCTCTGTCCACCAAACCGTTGGACATACATTGACGAGACTCTCACAGGCAGTTGACATATACGTTCCCTCAAAGTGACATGCGTTTTGTCTCTCAGGTTCCTACAGATCGGGAGATATTTGCCTTTTAAAATTGACTTTCGAATAATCTCGAAAAATTCAAATGTCTCTATCCTCCAACCCCTTGGACATACATTGACGTGACTGTGACATGAAGTTGACATATACGTCCCCTCAAAGTGACATACGTTTTGTCTCTTACATTCCTACAGATCGGGAGATATTTGCCTTTAACCAATTGACTTTCGAATAATCTCTAAAAATTAAAATGTCTCTATCCTCCAAACCCTTGGACATACATTGACGAGACTCTGACATGAAGTTGATATATGCGTTCCCTCAAAGCGACATAAGGTTTGTCTCTCAGATGCCTACAGATCGGGAGATATTTGCCCTTTAACAATTGACTTTCGAATAATCTCGAAAAATTCAAAAGTCTCTATCCTCCAAACCCTTGGACATACATTGACGAGACTCTGACATGAAGTTGACATATACGTTCCCTCAAAGTGGCATAAGTTTTGTCTCTCAGATTCCTAAAGATCGGGAGATATTTGCCTTTTAAAAATTGACTTTCGAATAATCTCGAAAAATTAAAATGTCTCTATCCTCCAAACCCTAGGACATACAATGACGTGACTATGACATGAAGTTGACATATACGTTCTCTCAATGTAACAAAAGTTTTGTCTCTCAGGTTCCTACAGATCGGAGATATTTGCCTTTTAATAATTGACTTTCGAATAATCTCGAAAAATTAAAATGTCTCTATCCTCCTAACCCTTGGACATACATTAACAAGACTCTGACAGGAAGTTGACATATACGTTCCCTAAAAAGTGACATAAGGTTTGTCTCTCAGATTCCTACAGATCGGGTGATATTTGCCTTATTAAAAATTGACTTTCGATTTATCTCGAAAAATTCAAATGTCTCTATCCTCCAAACCATTGGACATACATTGACGAGACTCTGACATGAAGTTGATATATGCGTCCCCTCAAAGTGACATTAGGTTTGTCTCTCAGATGCCCACAGATCGGGAGATGTTTGCACTTTAAAAATTGACTTTCGAATAATCTCGAAAAATTAAAATGTCTCTATCCTCCAAACCCTAGGACATACATTGACGTGACACTGACAGGAAGTTGACATACACGTTCCCTCAAAGTGAGATAAGTTTTGTCTCTCAGATTCCTACAGATCGGGAGATATTTGCCTATTAATAATTACCTTTCGAATAATCCCTAAAAATTTAAATGTCTCTATCTATCAAACCCTTCGACATACATTGACCTGACTATGACAGGAAGTTGACATATACGTTCCCTCAAAGTGACATAAGTTTTGTCTCTCAGATTATCTACAGATCGGGAGATATTTACCTATTAATAATTGCCTTTCGAATAATCTCTAAAAATTTAAATGTCTCTATCCATCAAACCCTTGGACATACATTGAGCTGACTATGACATGAAGTTGACATATACGTTCCCTCAAAGTGGCATAAGTTTTGTCTCTCAGATTCCTACAGATCGGGAGATATTTGCCTTTAAAATTGACTTTCGAATAATCTCGAAAAATTAAAATGTG
Organism: Zootermopsis nevadensis; assembly: GCF_977971745.1. NCBI lineage: Eukaryota > Metazoa > Arthropoda > Insecta > Blattodea > Termopsidae > Zootermopsis > Zootermopsis nevadensis. Next base: position 1,702,144 of record NW_028259153.1, on the reverse strand, counting down.
TCTATCCTCGAAACTCTAGGACATACATTGACGTGACTCTGACAGGACGTTGACATATATGTTCCCTCAAAGTGACATAAGTTTTGTATCTCAAATTCCTACAGATCGGGAGATATTTGCCTTTTAAAAATTGACTTTCGAATAATCTCGAAAAATTCAAATGTCTCTATCCTCCAAACCCTTGGACATACATTGACGTGACTCTGACAAAAAGTTTACATACACGTTCCCTCAAAGTGACATAAGTTTTGTTTCTCAGATTCCTACAGATCGGGAGGTATTTGCCTTTTAAAAATTGACTTTCGAATAATCTTGATAAATTCAAATGTCTCTATCCTCCAAACCCTTGGACATACATTGACGTGACTATGACATGAAGTTGATATATGCGTTCCCTCAAAGTGACATAAGGTTTGTCTCTCAGATGCCCACAGATCGGGAGATATTAGCCTTATTATAAATTGACTTTCGATTAATCTCGAAAAATTCAAATGTCTCTATCCTCCAAACCCTAGGAAATACATTGACATGACACTGACAGGAAGTTGACATGCACGTTCCCTCAAAGTGACATAAGTTTTGTCTCTCAGATTCCTACAGATCGGGAGATATTTGCCTATTAATAATTGCCTTTCGTATAATCTCTAAAATTTTAAATGTCTATATCTATCAAACCCTTCGACATACATTGACCTGACTATGACATGAAGTTGACATATACGTTCCCTCAAAGTGACATAAGTTTTGTCTCTCAGATTCCTACAGATCGGGAGATATTTGCCTTTAAATATTGACTTTCGCATAATCTCGAAAAATTAAAATGTCTATATCCTCCAAACCCTTGGACATACATTGACGTGACTCTGACATGAAGTTGACATATGCGTTCCCTCAAAGTGACATAAGGTTTGTCTCTCAGATTCCTACAGATCGGGAGATATTTGCCTTTAAATATTGACTTTCGCATAATCTCGAAAAATTAAAATGTCTCTATCCTCCAAACCCTTGGACTTACATTGACGAGACTCTTACATGAAGTTGACATATGCTTTCCCTCAAAGTGACATAAGTTTTGTCTCTCAGATTCCTACAGATCGGGAGATATTTGCCTTTCACCAATTGACTTTCGAATAATCTCGAAAAATTAAAATGTTTCTATCCTCCAAATCCTTGGACATACATTGACGTGGCTCTGACAGGAAGTTGACATATACGTTCCCTCAAAGTGACATCAGTTTTGTCTCTCAGATTCCTACAGATCGGGAGATATTTGCCCTTTAAAAATTGACTTTCGAATAATCTCGAAAAATTTAACTGTCTCTATCCTCCAAACCCTTGGACATACATTGACGTGACTATGACATGATGTTGACATATACGTTCCCTCAATGTGACATAAGTTTTGTCTCTGAGACTCCTACAAATCGGGAGATATTTCCCTTTTAAAAATTGACTTTCGAATAATCTCGAAAAATTAGAATGTCTCTATCCTCCAAACCCTTGGACATACATTGACGAGACTCTGACATGAAGTTGATATATGCGTTCCCTCAAAGTGACATAAGGTTTGTCTCTCAGATGCCTACTGATCGGGAGATATTTGCTCTTTAAGAATTGACTTTCGAATAATCTCGAAAAATTCAAAAGTCTCTATCCTCCAAACCCTTGGACATACATTGACGAGACTCTGACATGAAGTTGACACATACGTTCCCTCAAAGTGGCATAAGTTTTGTCTCTCAGATTCCTACAGATCGGGAGATATTTGCCTTTTAAATATTGACTTTCGAATAATCTCGAAAAATTAAAATGTCTCTATCCTCCAAACCCTAGGAAATACATTGAGGTGACACTGACAGGACGTTGACATACACGTTCCCTCAAAGTGACATAAGTTTTGTCTCTCAGATTCCTACAGATCGGGAGATATTTGCCTATTAATAATTGCCTTTCGAATAATCTCTAAAACTTTAAATGTCTCTATCTATCAAACCCTTCGACATACATTGACCTGACTATGACATGAAGTTGACATATACGTTCCCTCAAAGTGACATAAGTTTTGTCTCTCAGATTCCTACAGATCGGGAGATATTTGCCTTTTAAATATTGACTTTCGAATAATCTCGAAAAATTGAAATGTCTCTATCCTCCAAACCCTTGGACATACATTGACGTGACTCTGACATGAAGTTGACATATGCGTTCCCTCAAAGTGACATAAGGTTTGTCTCTCAGATTCCTAGAGATCGGGAGATATTTGCCCTTTAACAATTGACTTTCGAATAATCTCGAAAAATTCAAAAGTCTCTATCCTCCAAACCCTTGGACATACATTGACGAGACTCTGACATGAAGTTGACATATACGTTCCCTCAAAGTGGCATAAGTTTTGTCTCTCAGATTCCTAAAGATCGGGAGATATTTGCCTTTTAAAAATTGACTTTCGAATAATCTCGAAAAATTAAAATGTCTCTATCCTCCAAACCCTAGGACATACAATGACGTGACTATGACATGAAGTTGACATATACGTTCTCTCAATGTAACAAAAGTTTTGTCTCTCAGGTTCCTACAGATCGGAGATATTTGCCTTTTAATAATTGACTTTCGAATAATCTCGAAAAATTAAAATGTCTCTATCCTCCTAACCCTTGGACATACATTAACAAGACTCTGACAGGAAGTTGACATATACGTTCCCTAAAAAGTGACATAAGGTTTGTCTCTCAGATTCCTACAGATCGGGTGATATTTGCCTTATTAAAAATTGACTTTCGATTTATCTCGAAAAATTCAAATGTCTCTATCCTCCAAACCATTGGACATACATTGACGAGACTCTGACATGAAGTTGATATATGCGTCCCCTCAAAGTGACATTAGGTTTGTCTCTCAGATGCCCACAGATCGGGAGATGTTTGCACTTTAAAAATTGACTTTCGAATAATCTCGAAAAATTAAAATGTCTCTATCCTCCAAACCGTAGGACATACATTGACGTGACACTGACAGGAAGTTGACATACACGTTCCCTCAAAGTGAGATAAGTTTTGTCTCTCAGATTCCTACAGATCGGGAGATATTTGCCTATTAATAATTACCTTTCGAATAATCCCTAAAAATTTAAATGTCTCTATCTATCAAACCCTTCGACATACATTGACCTGACTATGACAGGAAGTTGACATATACGTTCCCTCAAAGTGACATAAGTTTTGTCTCTCAGATTATCTACAGATCGGGAGATATTTACCTATTAATAATTGCCTTTCGAATAATCTCTAAAAATTTAAATGTCTCTATCCATCAAACCCTTGGACATACATTGAGCTGACTATGACATGAAGTTGACATATACGTTCCCTCAAAGTGGCATAAGTTTTGTCTCTCAGATTCCTACAGATCGGGAGATATTTGCCTTTAAAATTGACTTTCGAATAATCTCGAAAAATTAAAATGTGTCTATCCTCGAAACTCTAGGACATACATTGACGTGACTCTGACAGGACGTTGACATATATGTTCCCTCAAAGTGACATAAGTTTTGTATCTCAAATTCCTACAGATCGGGAGATATTTGCCTTTTAAAAATTGACTTTCGAATAATCTCGAAAAATTCAAATGTCTCTATCCTCCAAACCCTTGGACATACATTGACGTGACTCTGACAAAAAGTTTACATACACGTTCCCTCAAAGTGACATAAGTTTTGTTTCTCAGATTCCTACAGATCGGGAGGTATTTGCCTTTTAAAAATTGACTTTCGAATAATCTCGATAAATTCAAATGTCTCTATCCTCCAAACCCTTGGACATACATTGACGTGACTATGACATGAAGTTGATATATGCGTTCCCTCAAAGTGACATAAGGTTTGTCTCTCAGATGCCCACAGATCGGGAGATATTAGCCTTATTATAAATTGACTTTCGATTAATCTCGAAAAATTCAAATGTCTCTATCCTCCAAACCCTAGGAAATACATTGACATGACACTGACAGGAAGTTGACATGCACGTTCCCTCAAAGTGACATAAGTTTTGTCTCTCAGATTCCTACAGATCGGGAGATATTTGCCTATTAATAATTGCCTTTCGTATAATCTCTAAAATTTTAAATGTCTATATCTATCAAACCCTTCGACATACATTGACCTGACTATGACATGAAGTTGACATATACGTTCCCTCAAAGTGACATAAGTTTTGTCTCTCAGATTCCTACAGATCGGGAGATATTTGCCTTTAAATATTGACTTTCGCATAATCTCGAAAAATTAAAATGTCTATATCCTCCAAACCCTTGGACATACATTGACGTGACTCTGACATGAAGTTGACATATGCGTTCCCTCAAAGTGACATAAGGTTTGTCTCTCAGATTCCTACAGATCGGGAGATATTTGCCTTTAAATATTGACTTTCGCATAATCTCGAAAAATTAAAATGTCTCTATCCTCCAAACCCTTGGACTTACATTGACGAGACTCTTACATGAAGTTGACATATGCTTTCCCTCAAAGTGACATAAGTTTTGTCTCTCAGATTCCTACAGATCGGGAGATATTTGCCTTTCACCAATTGACTTTCGAATAATCTCGAAAAATTAAAATGTTTCTATCCTCCAAATCCTTGGACATACATTGACGTGGCTCTGACAGGAAGTTGACATATACGTTCCCTCAAAGTGACATCAGTTTTGTCTCTCAGATTCCTACAGATCGGGAGATATTTGCCCTTTAAAAATTGACTTTCGAATAATCTCGAAAAATTTAACTGTCTCTATCCTCCAAACCCTTGGACATACATTGACGTGACTATGACATGAAGTTGACATATACGTTCCCTCAATGTGACATAAGTTTTGTCTCTGAGACTCCTACAAATCGGGAGATATTTCCCTTTTAAAAATTGACTTTCGAATAATCTCGAAAAATTAGAATGTCTCTATCCTCCAAACCCTTGGACATACATTGACGAGACTCTGACATGAAGTTGATATATGCGTTCCCTCAAAGTGACATAAGGTTTGTCTCTCAGATGCCTACTGATCGGGAGATATTTGCTCTTTAAGAATTGACTTTCGAATAATCTCGAAAAATTCAAAAGTCTCTATCCTCCAAACCCTTGGACATACATTGACGAGACTCTGACATGAAGTTGACACATACGATCCCTCAAAGTGGCATAAGTTTTGTCTCTCAGATTCCTACAGATCGGGAGATATTTGCCTTTTAAATATTGACTTTCGAATAATCTCGAAAAATTAAAATGTCTCTATCCTCCAAACCCTAGGAAATACATTGAGGTGACACTGACAGGACGTTGACATACACGTTCCCTCAAAGTGACATAAGTTTTGTCTCTCAGATTCCTACAGATCGGGAGATATTTGCCTATTAATAATTGCCTTTCGAATAATCTCTAAAACTTTAAATGTCTCTATCTATCAAACCCTTCGACATACATTGACCTGACTATGACATGAAGTTGACATATACGTTCCCTCAAAGTGACATAAGTTTTGTCTCTCAGATTCCTACAGATCGGGAGATATTTGCCTTTTAAATATTGACTTTCGAATAATCTCGAAAAATTGAAATGTCTCTATCCTCCAAACCCTTGGACATACATTGACGTGACTCTGACATGAAGTTGACATATGCGTTCCCTCAAAGTGACATAAGGTTTGTCTCTCAGATTCCTAGAGATCTGGAGATATTTGCCTTTAAATATTGACTTTCGAATAATCTCGAAAAATTTAAATGTCTCTGTCCAACAAACCGTTGGACATACATTGACGAGACTCTCACAGGCAGTTGACATATACGTTCCCTCAAAGTGACATGCGTTTTGTCTCTCAGGTTCCTACAGATCGGGAGATATTTGCCTTTTAAAATTGACTTTCGAATAATCGAGAAAAATTCAAATGTCTCTATCCTCCAACCCCTTGGACATACATTGACGTGACTGTGACATGAAATTGACATATACGTCCCCTCAAAGTGACATACGTTTTGTCTCTTACATTCCTACAGATCGGGAGATATTTGCCTTTAACCAATTGACTTTCGAATAATCTCTAAAAATTAAAATGTCTCTATCCTCCAAACCCTTGGACATACATTGACGAGACTCTGACATGAAGTTGATATATGCGTTCCCTCAAAGCGACATAAGGTTTGTCTCTCAGATGCCTACAGATCGGGAGATATTTGCCCTTTAAGAATTGACTTTCGAATAATCTCGAAAAATTCAAAAGTCTCTATCCTCCAAACCCTTGGACATACATTGACGAGACTCTGACATGAAGTTGACATATACGTTCCCTCAAAGTGGCATAAGTTTTGTCTCTCAGATTCCTAAAGATCGGGAGATATTTGCCTTTTAAAAATTGACTTTCGAATAATCTCGAAAAATTAAAATGTCGCTATCCTCCAAACCCTAGGACATACAATGACGTGACTATGACATGAAGTTGACATATACGTTCCCTCAATGTAACAAAAGTTTTGTCTCTCAGGTTCCTACAGATCGGAGATATTTGCCTTTTAATAATTGACTTTCGAATAATCTCGAAAAATTAAAATGTCTCTATCCTCCTAACCCTTGGACATACATTAACAAGACTCTGACAGGAAGTTGACATATACGTTCCCTAAAAAGTGACATAAGGTTTGTCTCTCAGATTCCTACAGATCGGGTGATATTTGCCTTATTAAAAATTGACTTTCGATTTATCTCGAAAAATTCAAATGTCTCTATCCTCCAAACCCTTGGACATACATTGACGAGACTCTGACATGAAGTTGATATATGCGTCCCCTCAAAGTGACATTAGGTTTGTCTCTCAGATGCCCACAGATCGGGAGATGTTTGCACTTTAAAAATTGACTTTCGAATAATCTCGTAAAATTAAAATGTCTCTATCCTCCAAACCCTAGGACATACATTGACGTGACACTGACAGGAAGTTGACATACACGTTCCCTCAAAGTGACATAAGTTTTGTCTCTCAGATTCCTACAGATCGGGAGATATTTGCCTATTAATAATTACCTTTCGAATAATCCCTAAAAATTTAAATGTCTCTATCTATCAAAGCCTTCGACATACATTGACCTGACTATGACAGGAAGTTGACATATACGTTCCCTCAAAGTGACATAAGTTTTGTCTCTCAGATTATCTACAGATCGGGAGATATTTACCTATTAATAATTGCCTTTCGAATAATCTCTAAAAATTTAAATGTCTCTATCCATCAAACCCTTGGACATACATTGAGCTGACTATGACATGAAGTTGACATATACGTTCCCTCAAAGTGGCATAAGTTTTGTCTCTCAGATTCCTACAGATCGGGAGATATTTGCCTTTAAAATTGACTTTCGAATAATCTCGAAAAATTAAAATGTGTCTATCCTCGAAACTCTAGGACATACATTGACGTGACTCTGACAGGACGTTGACATATATGTTCCCTCAAAGTGACATAAGTTTTGTATCTCAAATTCCTACAGATCGGCAGATATTTGCCTTTTAAAAATTGACTTTCGAATAATCTCGAAAAATTCAAATGTCTCTATCCTCCAAACCCTTGGACATACATTGACGTGACTCTGACAAAACGTTTACATACACGTTCCCTCAAAGTGACATAAGTTTTGTTTCTCAGATTCCTACAGATCGGGAGGTATTTGCCTTTTAAAAATTGACTTTCGAATAATCTCGATAAATTCAAATGTCTCTATCCTCCAAACCCTTGGACATACATTGACGTGACTATGACATGAAGTTGATATATGCGTTCCCTCAAAGTGACATAAGGTTTGTCTCTCAGATGCCCACAGATCGGGAGATATTAGCCTTATTATAAATTGACTTTCGATTAATCTCGAAAAATTCAAATGTCTCTATCCTCCAAACCCTTGGACATACATTGACGAGACTCTGACATGAAGGTAATATATGCGTCCCCTCAAAGTGACATAAGGTTTGTCTCTCAGATGCCCACAGATCGGGAGATATTTGCCCTTTAAAAATTGACTTTCGATTAATATCGAAAAATTCAAATGTCACTATCCTCCAAACCCTTATACATACGTTGACGAGACTCTGACATGAAGTTGACATATACGTTCCCTCAAAGTGGCATACGTTTTGTCTCTCAGATTCCTACAGATCGGGAGATATTTGCCTTTTAATTATTGACTTTCGAATAATCTCGAAAAATTAAAATGTCTCTATCCTCCAAACCCTTGGACTTACATTGACGAGGCTCTGACATGAAGTTGACATATACGTTCCCTCAAAGTGACATAAGTTTTGTCTCTCAGATTCCTACAGATCGGGAGTTATTTGCCTTTTAAAAATTGACTTTCGAATAATCTCGAAAAATTAAAATGTCTCTATCCTCCAAACCCTAGGAAATACATTGACATGACACTGACAGGAAGTTGACATGCACGTTCCCTCAAAGTGACATAAGTTTTGTCTCTCAGATTCCTACAGATCGGGAGATATTTGCCTATTAATAATTGAATTTCGTATAATCTCTAAAATTTTAAATGTCTATATCTATCAAACCCTTCTACATACATTGACCTGACTATGACATGAAGTTGACATATACGTTCCCTCAAAGTGACATAAGTTTTGTCTCTCAGATTCCTACAGATCGGGAGATATTTGCCTTTTAAATATTGACTTTCGAATAATCTCGAAAAATTAAAATGTCTCTATCCTCCAAACCCTTGGACATACATTGACGTGACTCTCACATGAAGTTGACATATGCGTTCCCTCAAAGTGACATAAGGTTTGTCTCTCAGATTCCTACAGAACTGGAGATATTTGCCTTTAAATATTGACTTTCGAATAATCTCGAAAAATTTAAATGTCTCTGTCCTCCAAACCGTTGGACATACATTGACGAGACTCTGACAGGCAGTTGACATATACGTTCCCTCAAAGTGACATACGTTTTGTCTTTCAGGTTCCTACAGATCGGGAGATATTTGCCTTTTAAAATTGACTTTCGAATAATCTCGAAAAATTCAAATGTCTCTATCCTCCAACCCCTTGGACATACATTGACGTGACTGTGACATGAAGTTGACATATACGTTCCCTCAAAGTGACATATGTTTTGTCTCTTAGATTCCTACAGATCGGGAGATATTTGCCTTTAACCAATTGACTTTCGAATAATCTCGAAAAATTCAAAAGTCTCTATCCTCCAAACCCTTGGACAAACATTGACGTGACTCTGACAAAACGTTTACATATACGTTCCCTCAATGTGACAAAAGTTTTGTCTCTCAGATTCCTACAGATCGGGAGATATTTGCCTTTTAAAAATTGACTTTCGAATAATCTCGAAAAATTCAAATGTCTCTATCCTCCAAACCCTTGGACATACATTGACGAGACTCTTACATGAAGTTGATATATGGGTTCCCTCAAAGTGACATAATGTTTGTCTCTCAGATGCCTACAGATCGAAAGATATTTGCCCTTTAAAAATTGACTTTCGAATAATCTCGAAAAATTCAAATGTCTCTATCCTCCAAACCCTTGGACATACATCGACGAGACTCTGACATGAAGTTGACATATTCGTTCCCTCAAAGTGGCATAAGTTTTGTCTCTCAGATTCCTACAGATCGGAAGATATTTGCCTTTTAAAAATTGACTTTCGAATAATCTCGAAAAATTCAAATGTCTCTATCATCCAAACCCTTGGACATACATTGACGTGACTATGACATGAAGTTGACATGTACGTTCCCTCAATGTGACAAAAGTTTTGTCTCTCAGATTCCTACAGATCGGGAGATATTTGCCTTTTAAAAATTGACTTTCGAATAATCTCGAAAAATTAAAATGTCTCTATCCTCCAAACCCTTGGACATACATTGACGAGACTCTGACATGAAGTTGATATATGCGTTCCCTCAAAGTGACATAAGGTTTGTCTCTCAGATGCCTACAGATCGAAAGATATTTGCCCTTTAAAAATTGACTTTCGAATAATCTCGAAAAATTCAAATGTCTCTATCCTCCAAACACTTTGACATACATTGACGAGACTCTGTCATGAAGTTGACATATTCGATCCCTCAAAGTGGCATAAGTTTTGTCTCTCAGATTCCTACAGATCGGAAGATAATTGCCTTTTAAAAATTGACTTTCGAATAATCTCGAAAAATTTAAATGTCTCTATCCTGCAAACCCTTGGACATACATTGACGTGACACTGACAGGAAGTTGACATATACGTTCCCTCAAAGTGACATAAGTTTTGTCTCTCAGATTCCTACAGATCGGGAGATATTTGCCTATTAATAATTGCCTTTCGAATAATCTCTAAAAATTTAAATGTCTCTATCCATCAAACCCTTGGACATACATTGTCCTGACTATGACATGAAGTTGACATATACGTTCCCTCAAAGTGACATAAGTTTTGTCTCTCAGATTCCTACAGATCGGGAGATATTTGCCTTTAAATATTGACTTTCGAATAATCTCGAAAAATTAAAATGTCTGTATCCTCCAAACCCTTGGACTTACATTGACGAGACTCTGACATGAAGTTGACATATACGTTCCCTCAAAGTGACATAAGTTGTGTCTCTCAGATTCCTACAGATCGGGAGATATTTGCCCTTTAATATTTGACTTTCGAATAATCTCGAAAAATTTAACTGTCTCTATCCTCCAAACCCTTAGACATACATTGAGGTGACTATGACAAAAAGTTTACATACACGTTCCCTCAAAGTGGCATAAGTTTTGTCTCTCAGATTCCTACATATCGGGAGATATTTGCCTTTTAAAAATTGACTTTCGAATAATCTCGATAAATTCAAATGTCTCTATCCTCCAAACCCTTGGACATACATTGACGTGACTATGACATGAAGTTGACATATACGTTCCCTCAATGTGACATAAGTTTTGTCTCTCAGATTCTTACAGATCGGGAGATATTTGCCTTTTAAGTATTGACTTTCGAATAATCTCGAAAAATTAAAATGTCTCTATCCTCCAAACCCTTGGACTTACATTGACGAGGCTCTGACATGAAGTTGACATATACGTTCCCTCAAAGTGACATAAGTTTTGTCTCTCAGATTCCTACAGATCGGGAGTTATTTGCCTTTTAAAAATTGACTTTCGAATAATCTCGAAAAATTAAAATGTCTCTATCCTCCAAACCCTAGGAAATACATTGACATGACACTGACAGGAAGTTGACATGCACGTTCCCTCAAAGTGACATAAGTTTTGTCTCTCAGATTCCTACAGATCGGGAGATATTTGCCTATTAATAATTGAATTTCGTATAATCTCTAAAACTTTAAATGTCTATATCTATCAAACCCTTCGACATACATTGACCTGACTATGACATGAAGTTGACATATACGTTCCCTGAAAGTGACATAAGTTTTGTCTCTCAGATTCCTACAGATCGGGAGATATTTGCCTTTTAAATATTGACTTTCGAATAATCTCGAAAAATTAAAATGTCTCTATCCTCCAAACCCTTGGACATACATTGACGTGACTCTGACATGAAGTTGACATATGCGTTCCCTCAAAGTGACATAAGGTTTGTCTCTCAGATTCCTACAGAACTGGAGATATTTGCCTTTAAATATTGACTTTCGAATAATCTCGAAAAATTTAAATGTCTCTGTCCTCCAAACCGTTGGACATACATTGACGAGACTCTGACAGGCAGTTGACATATACGTTCCCTCAAAGTGACATACGTTTTGTCTTTCAGGTTCCTACAGATCGGGAGATATTTGCCTTTTAAAATTGACTTTCGAATAATCTCGAAAAATTCAAATGTCTCTATCCTCCAACCCCTTGGACATACATTGACGTGACTGTGACATGAAGTTGACATATACGTTCCCTCAAAGTGACATATGTTTTGTCTCTTAGATTCCTACAGATCGGGAGATATTTGCCTTTAACCAATTGACTTTCGAATAATCTCGAAAAATTCAAAAGTCTCTATCCTCCAAACCCTTGGACAAACATTGACGTGACTCTGACAAAACGTTTACATACACGTTCCCTCAAAGTGACATAAGTTTTGTCTCTCAGATTCCTACAGATCGGGAGATATTTGCCTTTTAAAAATTGACTTTCGAATAATCTCGAGAAATTCAAATGTCTCTATCCTCCAAACCCTTGGACATACATTGACGTGACTATGACATGAAGTTGACATATACGTTCCCTCAATGTGACAAAGGTTTGTCTCTCAGATTCCTACAGATCGGGAGATATTTGCCTTTTAAAAATTGACTTTCGAATAATCTCGAAAAATTCAAATGTCTCTATCCTCCAAACCCTTGGACATACATTGACGAGACTCTTACATGAAGTTGATATATGGGTTCCCTCAAAGTGACATAATGTTTGTCTCTCAGATGCCTACAGATCGAAAGATATTTGCCCTTTAAAAATTGACTTTCGAATAATCTCGAAAAATTCAAATGTCTCTATCCTCCAAACCCTTGGACATACATCGACGAGACTCTGACATGAAGTTGACATATTCGTTCCCTCAAAGTGGCATAAGTTTTGTCTTTCAGATTCCTACAGATCGGAAGATATTTGCCTTTTAAAAATTGACTTTCGAATAATCTCGAAAAATTCAAATGTCTCTATCCTCCAAACCCTTGGACATACATTGACGTGACTATGACATGAAGTTGACATATACGTTCCCTCAATGTGACAAAAGTTTTGTCTCTCAGATTCCTACAGATCGGGAGATATTTGCCTTTTAAAAATTGACTTTCGAATAATCTCGAAAAATTAAAATGTGTCTATCCTCGAAACTCTAGGACATACATTGACGTGACTCTGACAGGACGTTGACATATATGTTCCCTCAAAGTGACATAAGTTTTGTATCTCAAATTCCTACAGATCGGCAGATATTTGCCTTTTAAAAATTGACTTTCGAATAATCTCGAAAAATTCAAATGTCTCTATCCTCCAAACCCTTGGACATACATTGACGTGACTCTGACAAAACGTTTACATACACGTTCCCTCAAAGTGACATAAGTTTTGTTTCTCAGATTCCTACAGATCGGGAGGTATTTGCCTTTTAAAAATTGACTTTCGAATAATCTCGATAAATTCAAATGTCTCTATCCTCCAAACCCTTGGACATACATTGACGTGACTATGACATGAAGTTGATATATGCGTTCCCTCAAAGTGACATAAGGTTTGTCTCTCAGATGCCCACAGATCGGGAGATATTAGCCTTATTATAAATTGACTTTCGATTAATCTCGAAAAATTCAAATGTCTCTATCCTCCAAACCCTTGGACATACATTGACGAGACTCTGACATGAAGGTAATATATGCGTCCCCTCAAAGTGACATAAGGTTTGTCTCTCAGATGCCCACAGATCGGGAGATATTTGCCCTTTAAAAATTGACTTTCGATTAATATCGAAAAATTCAAATGTCACTATCCTCCAAACCCTTATACATACGTTGACGAGACTCTGACATGAAGTTGACATATACGTTCCCTCAAAGTGGCATACGTTTTGTCTCTCAGATTCCTACAGATCGGGAGATATTTGCCTTTTAATTATTGACTTTCGAATAATCTCGAAAAATTAAAATGTCTCTATCCTCCAAACCCTTGGACTTACATTGACGAGGCTCTGACATGAAGTTGACATATACGTTCCCTCAAAGTGACATAAGTTTTGTCTCTCAGATTCCTACAGATCGGGAGTTATTTGCCTTTTAAAAATTGACTTTCGAATAATCTCGAAAAATTAAAATGTCTCTATCCTCCAAACCCTAGGAAATACATTGACATGACACTGACAGGAAGTTGACATGCACGTTCCCTCAAAGTGACATAAGTTTTGTCTCTCAGATTCCTACAGATCGGGAGATATTTGCCTATTAATAATTGAATTTCGTATAATCTCTAAAATTTTAAATGTCTATATCTATCAAACCCTTCTACATACATTGACCTGACTATGACATGAAGTTGACATATACGTTCCCTCAAAGTGACATAAGTTTTGTCTCTCAGATTCCTACAGATCGGGAGATATTTGCCTTTTAAATATTGACTTTCGAATAATCTCGAAAAATTAAAATGTCTCTATCCTCCAAACCCTTGGACATACATTGACGTGACTCTCACATGAAGTTGACATATGCGTTCCCTCAAAGTGACATAAGGTTTGTCTCTCAGATTCCTACAGAACTGGAGATATTTGCCTTTAAATATTGACTTTCGAATAATCTCGAAAAATTTAAATGTCTCTGTCCTCCAAACCGTTGGACATACATTGACGAGACTCTGACAGGCAGTTGACATATACGTTCCCTCAAAGTGACATACGTTTTGTCTTTCAGGTTCCTACAGATCGGGAGATATTTGCCTTTTAAAATTGACTTTCGAATAATCTCGAAAAATTCAAATGTCTCTATCCTCCAACCCCTTGGACATACATTGACGTGACTGTGACATGAAGTTGACATATACGTTCCCTCAAAGTGACATATGTTTTGTCTCTTAGATTCCTACAGATCGGGAGATATTTGCCTTTAACCAATTGACTTTCGAATAATCTCGAAAAATTCAAAAGTCTCTATCCTCCAAACCCTTGGACAAACATTGACGTGACTCTGACAAAACGTTTACATATACGTTCCCTCAATGTGACAAAAGTTTTGTCTCTCAGATTCCTACAGATCGGGAGATATTTGCCTTTTAAAAATTGACTTTCGAATAATCTCGAAAAATTCAAATGTCTCTATCCTCCAAACCCTTGGACATACATTGACGAGACTCTTACATGAAGTTGATATATGGGTTCCCTCAAAGTGACATAATGTTTGTCTCTCAGATGCCTACAGATCGAAAGATATTTGCCCTTTAAAAATTGACTTTCGAATAATCTCGAAAAATTCAAATGTCTCTATCCTCCAAACCCTTGGACATACATCGACGAGACTCTGACATGAAGTTGACATATTCGTTCCCTCAAAGTGGCATAAGTTTTGTCTCTCAGATTCCTACAGATCGGAAGATATTTGCCTTTTAAAAATTGACTTTCGAATAATCTCGAAAAATTCAAATGTCTCTATCATCCAAACCCTTGGACATACATTGACGTGACTATGACATGAAGTTGACATGTACGTTCCCTCAATGTGACAAAAGTTTTGTCTCTCAGATTCCTACAGATCGGGAGATATTTGCCTTTTAAAAATTGACTTTCGAATAATCTCGAAAAATTAAAATGTCTCTATCCTCCAAACCCTTGGACATACATTGACGAGACTCTGACATGAAGTTGATATATGCGTTCCCTCAAAGTGACATAAGGTTTGTCTCTCAGATGCCTACAGATCGAAAGATATTTGCCCTTTAAAAATTGACTTTCGAATAATCTCGAAAAATTCAAATGTCTCTATCCTCCAAACACTTTGACATACATTGACGAGACTCTGTCATGAAGTTGACATATTCGATCCCTCAAAGTGGCATAAGTTTTGTCTCTCAGATTCCTACAGATCGGAAGATAATTGCCTTTTAAAAATTGACTTTCGAATAATCTCGAAAAATTTAAATGTCTCTATCCTGCAAACCCTTGGACATACATTGACGTGACACTGACAGGAAGTTGACATATACGTTCCCTCAAAGTGACATAAGTTTTGTCTCTCAGATTCCTACAGATCGGGAGATATTTGCCTATTAATAATTGCCTTTCGAATAATCTCTAAAAATTTAAATGTCTCTATCCATCAAACCCTTGGACATACATTGTCCTGACTATGACATGAAGTTGACATATACGTTCCCTCAAAGTGACATAAGTTTTGTCTCTCAGATTCCTACAGATCGGGAGATATTTGCCTTTAAATATTGACTTTCGAATAATCTCGAAAAATTAAAATGTCTCTATCCTCCAAACCCTTGGACTTACATTGACGAGACTCTGACATGAAGTTGACATATACGTTCCCTCAAAGTGACATAAGTTGTGTCTCTCAGATTCCTACAGATCGGGAGATATTTGCCCTTTAATATTTGACTTTCGAATAATCTCGAAAAATTTAACTGTCTCTATCCTCCAAACCCTTAGACATACATTGAGGTGACTATGACAAAAAGTTTACATACACGTTCCCTCAAAGTGGCATAAGTTTTGTCTCTCAGATTCCTACATATCGGGAGATATTTGCCTTTTAAAAATTGACTTTCGAATAATCTCGATAAATTCAAATGTCTCTATCCTCCAAACCCTTGGACATACATTGACGTGACTATGACATGAAGTTGACATATACGTTCCCTCAATGTGACATAAGTTTTGTCTCTCAGATTCTTACAGATCGGGAGATATTTGCCTTTTAAGTATTGACTTTCGAATAATCTCGAAAAATTAAAATGTCTCTATCCTCCAAACCCTTGGACTTACATTGACGAGGCTCTGACATGAAGTTGACATATACGTTCCCTCAAAGTGACATAAGTTTTGTCTCTCAGATTCCTACAGATCGGGAGTTATTTGCCTTTTAAAAATTGACTTTCGAATAATCTCGAAAAATTAAAATGTCTCTATCCTCCAAACCCTAGGAAATACATTGACATGACACTGACAGGAAGTTGACATGCACGTTCCCTCAAAGTGACATAAGTTTTGTCTCTCAGATTCCTACAGATCGGGAGATATTTGCCTATTAATAATTGAATTTCGTATAATCTCTAAAACTTTAAATGTCTATATCTATCAAACCCTTCGACATACATTGACCTGACTATGACATGAAGTTGACATATACGTTCCCTGAAAGTGACATAAGTTTTGTCTCTCAGATTCCTACAGATCGGGAGATATTTGCCTTTTAAATATTGACTTTCGAATAATCTCGAAAAATTAAAATGTCTCTATCCTCCAAACCCTTGGACATACATTGACGTGACTCTGACATGAAGTTGACATATGCGTTCCCTCAAAGTGACATAAGGTTTGTCTCTCAGATTCCTACAGAACTGGAGATATTTGCCTTTAAATATTGACTTTCGAATAATCTCGAAAAATTTAAATGTCTCTGTCCTCCAAACCGTTGGACATACATTGACGAGACTCTGACAGGCAGTTGACATATACGTTCCCTCAAAGTGACATACGTTTTGTCTTTCAGGTTCCTACAGATCGGGAGATATTTGCCTTTTAAAATTGACTTTCGAATAATCTCGAAAAATTCAAATGTCTCTATCCTCCAACCCCTTGGACATACATTGACGTGACTGTGACATGAAGTTGACATATACGTTCCCTCAAAGTGACATATGTTTTGTCTCTTAGATTCCTACAGATCGGGAGATATTTGCCTTTAACCAATTGACTTTCGAATAATCTCGAAAAATTCAAAAGTCTCTATCCTCCAAACCCTTGGACAAACATTGACGTGACTCTGACAAAACGTTTACATACACGTTCCCTCAAAGTGACATAAGTTTTGTCTCTCAGATTCCTACAGATCGGGAGATATTTGCCTTTTAAAAATTGACTTTCGAATAATCTCGAGAAATTCAAATGTCTCTATCCTCCAAACCCTTGGACATACATTGACGTGACTATGACATGAAGTTGACATATACGTTCCCTCAATGTGACAAAGGTTTGTCTCTCAGATTCCTACAGATCGGGAGATATTTGCCTTTTAAAAATTGACTTTCGAATAATCTCGAAAAATTCAAATGTCTCTATCCTCCAAACCCTTGGACATACATTGACGAGACTCTTACATGAAGTTGATATATGGGTTCCCTCAAAGTGACATAATGTTTGTCTCTCAGATGCCTACAGATCGAAAGATATTTGCCCTTTAAAAATTGACTTTCGAATAATCTCGAAAAATTCAAATGTCTCTATCCTCCAAACCCTTGGACATACATCGACGAGACTCTGACATGAAGTTGACATATTCGTTCCCTCAAAGTGGCATAAGTTTTGTCTTTCAGATTCCTACAGATCGGAAGATATTTGCCTTTTAAAAATTGACTTTCGAATAATCTCGAAAAATTCAAATGTCTCTATCCTCCAAACCCTTGGACATACATTGACGTGACTATGACATGAAGTTGACATATACGTTCCCTCAATGTGACAAAAGTTTTGTCTCTCAGATTCCTACAGATCGGGAGATATTTGCCTTTTAAAAATTGACTTTCGAATAATCTCGAAAAATTAAAATGTCTCTATCCTCCAAACCCTTGGACATACATTGACGAGACTCTGACATGAAGTTGATATATGCGTTCCCTCAAAGTGACATAAGGTTTGTCTCTCAGATGCCTACAGATCGAAAGATATTTGCCCTTTAAAAATTGACTTTCGAATAATCTCGAAAAATTCAAATGTCTCTATCCTCCAAACCCTTTGACATACATTGACGAGACTCTGTCATGAAGTTGACATATTCGATCCCTCAAAGTGGCATAAGTTTTGTCTCTCAGATTCCTACAGATCGGAAGATAATTGCCTTTTAAAAATTGACTTTCGAATAATCTCGAAAAATTTAAATGTCTCTATCCTGCAAACCCTTGGACATACATTGACGTGACACTGACAGGAAGTTGACATATACGTTCCCTCAAAGTGACATAAGTTTTGTCTCTCAGATTCCTACAGATCGGGAGATATTTGCCTATTAATAATTGCCTTTCGAATAATCTCTAAAAATTTAAATGTCTCTATCCATCAAACCCTTGGACATACATTGTCCTGACTATGACATGAAGTTGACATATACGTTCCCTCAAAGTGACATAAGTTTTGTCTCTCAGATTCCTACAGATCGGGAGATATTTGCCTTTAAATATTGACTTTCGAATAATCTCGAAAAATTAAAATGTCTCTATCCTCCAAACCCTTGGACTTACATTGACGAGACTCTGACATGAAGTTGACATATACGTTCCCTCAAAGTGACATAAGTTGTGTCTCTCAGATTCCTACAGATCGGGAGATATTTGCCCTTTAATATTTGACTTTCGAATAATCTCGAAAAATTTAACTGTCTCTATCCTCCAAACCCTTAGACATACATTGACGTGACTATGACAAAAAGTTTACATACACGTTCCCTCAAAGTGGCATAAGTTTTGTCTCTCAGATTCCTACATATCGGGAGATATTTGCCTTTTAAAAATTGACTTTCGAATAATCTCGATAAATTCAAATGTCTCTATCCTCCAAACCCTTGGACATACATTGACGTGACTATGTCATGAAGTTGACATATACGTTCCCTCAATGTGACATAAGTTTTGTCTCTCAGATTCCTACAGATCGGGAGATATTTTCCTTTTAAAAATTGACTTTCGAATAATCTCGAAAAATTAAAATGTCTCTATCCTCCAAACCCTTGGACATACATTGACCAGACTCTGACATGAAGTTGATATATGCGTTCCCTCAAAGTGACATAAGGTTTGTCTCTCAGGTTCCTACAGATCGGGAGATATTTGCCTTTTAAAAATTGACTTTCGAATAATCTCGAAAAATTAAAATGTCTCTATCCTCCTAACCCTTGGACATACATTAACAAGACTCTGACAGGAAGTTGACATATACGTTCCCTCAAAGTGACATAAGGTTTGTCTCTCAGATTCCTACAGATCGGGAGATATTTGCCTTATTAAAAATTGACTTTCGATTAATCTCGAAAAATTCAAATGTCTCTATCCTCCAAACCCTTGGACATACATTGACGAGACTCTGACATGAAGTTGATATATGCGTTCCCTCAAAGTGACATAAGGTTTGTCTCTCAAATGCTCACAGATCGGGAGATATTTGCCCTTTAAAAATTGACCTTCGAATAATCTCGAAAAATTCAAATGTCTCTATCCTCCAAACCCTTTTACATACGTTGACGAGACTCTAACATGAAGCTGACATATACGTTCCCTCAAAGTGGCATAAGTTTTGTCTCTCAGATTCCTACAGATCGGGAGATATTTGCCTTTTAATTATTGACTTTCGAATAATCTCGAAAAATTAAAATGTCTCTATCCTCCAAACCCTTGGACATACAATAACGTGACTCTGACATGAAGTTGACATATGCGTTCCCTCAAAGTGACATAAGGTTTGTCTCTCAGATTCCTACAGATCGGGAGATATTTGCCTTTAAATATTGACTTTCGCATAATCTCGAAAAATTAAAATGTCTCTATCCTCCAAACCCTTGGACTTACATTGACGAGACTCTGACATGAAGTTGACATATGCGTTCCCTCAAAGTGACATAAGTTTTGTCTCTCAGATTCCTACAGATCGGGAGATATTTGATTTTCACCAATTGACTTTCGAATAATCTCGAAAAATTAAAATGTTTCTATCCTCCAAATCCTTGGACATACATTGACGTGGCTCTGACAGGAAGTTGACATATACGTTCCCTCAAAGTGACATAAGTTTTGTCTCTCAGATTCCTACAGATCGGGAGATATTTGCCCTTTCAAAATTGACTTTCGAATAATCTCGAAAAATTTAACTGTCTCTATCCTCCAAACCCTTGAACATACATTGACGTCACTATGACATGAAGTTGACATATACGTTCCCTCAATGTGACATAAGTTTTGTCTCTGAGACTCCTACAAATCGGGAGATATTTCCCTTTTAAAAATTGACTTTCGAATAATCTCGAAAAATTAAAATGTCTCTATCCTCCAAACCCTTGGACATACATTGACGAGACTCTGACATGAAGTTGATATATGCGTTCCATCAAAGTGACATAAGGTTTGTCTCTCAGATGCCTACTGATCGGGAGATATTTGCTCTTTAAGAATTGACTTTCGAAAAATCTCGAAAAATTCAAAAGTCTCTATCCTCCAAACCCTTGGACATACATTGACGAGACTCTGACATGAAGTTGACATATACGTTCCCTAAAAGTGGCATAAGTTTTGTCTCTCAGATTCAAACAGATCGGGAGATATTTGCCTTTTAAAAATTGACTTTCGAATAATCTCGAAAAATTAAAATGTCTCTATCCTCCAAACCCTAGGAAATACATTGACGTGACACTGACAGGACGTTGACATACACGTTCCCTCAAAGTGACATAAGTTTTGTCTCTCAGATTCCTACAGATCGGGAGATATTTGCCTATTAATAATTGCCTTTCGAATAATCTCTAAAATTTTAAATGTCTCTTTCTATCAAACCCTTCGACATACATTGACCTGACTATGACATGAAGTTGACATATACGTTTCCTCAAAGTGACATAAGTTTTGTCTCTCAGATTCCTACAGATCGGGAGATATTTGCCTTTTAAATATTGACTTTCGAATAATCTCGAAAAATTAAAATGTCTCTATCCTCCAAACCCTTGGACATACATTGACGTGACTCTGACATCAAGTTGACATATGCGTTCCCTCAAAGTGACATAAGGTTTGTCTCTCAGATTCCTACAGATCTGGAGATATTTGCCTTTAAATATTGACTTTCGAATAATCTCAAAAAATTTAAATGTCTCTGTCCTCCAAACCGTTGGACATACATTGACGAGACTCTCACAGGCAGTTGACATATACGTTCCCTCAAAGTGACATTCGTTTTGTCTCTCAGGTTCCTACAGATCGGGAGATATTTGCCTTTTAAAATTGACTTTCGAATAATCTCGAAAAATTCAAAAGTCTCTATCCTCCAACCCCTTGGACAAACATTGACGTGACTGTGACATGAAGTTGACATATACGTCCCCTCAAAGTGACATACGTTTTGTCTTTTAGATTCCTACAGATCGGGAGATATTTGCCTTTAACCAATTGACTTTCGAATAATCTCGAAAAATTAAAATGTCTCTATCCTCCAAACCCTTGGACATACATTGACGAGACTCTGACATGAAGTTGATATATGCGTTCCATCAAAGTGACATAAGGTTTGTCTCTCAGATGCCTACAGATCGGGAGATATTTGCCCTTTAAGAATTGACTTTCGAATAATCTCGAAAAATTCAAAAGTCTCTATCCTCCAAACCCTTGGACATACATTGACGAGACTCTGACATGAAGTTGACATATACGTTCCCTCAAAGTGGCATAAGTTTTGTCTCTCAGATTCCTAAAGATCGGGAGATATTTGCCTTTTAAAAATTGACTTTCGAATAATCTCGAAAAATTAAAATGTCTCTATCCTCCAAACCCTAGGACATACAATGACGTGACTATGACACGAAGTTGACATATACGTTCCCTCAATGTAACAAAAGTTTTGTCTCTCAGGTCCCTACAGATCGGAGATATTTGCCTTTTAATAATTGACTTTCGAATAATCTCGAAAAATTAAAATGTCTCTATCCTCCTAACCCTTGGACATACATTAACAAGACTCTGACAGGAAGTTGACATATACGTTCCCTAAAAAGTGACATCAGGTTTGTCTCTCAGATTCCTAC
Source organism: Zootermopsis nevadensis (assembly GCF_977971745.1). Classification (NCBI taxonomy): domain Eukaryota; kingdom Metazoa; phylum Arthropoda; class Insecta; order Blattodea; family Termopsidae; genus Zootermopsis; species Zootermopsis nevadensis. Next base: position 1,679,619 of record NW_028259153.1, on the reverse strand, counting down.
AGATCGGGTGATATTTGCCTTATTAAAAATTGACTTTCGATTAATCTCGAAAAATTCAAATGTCTCTATCCTCCAAACCCTTGGACATACATTGACGAGACTCTGACATGAAGTTGATATATGCGTCCCCTCAAAGTGACATTAGGTTTGTCTCTCAGATGCCCACAGATCGGGAGATATTTGCCCTTTAAAAATTGACTTTCGAATAATCTCGAAAAATTAAAATGTCTCTATCCTCCAAACCCTAGGACATACATTGAAGTGACACTGACAGGAAGTTGACATACACGTTCCCTCAAAGTGACATAAGTTTTGTCTCTCAGATTCCTACAGATCGGGAGATATTTTCCTATTAATAATTACCTTTCGAATAATCCCTAAAAATTTAAATGTCTCTATCTATCAAACCCTCCGACATACATTGACCTGACTATGACAGGAAGTTGACATATACGTTCCCTCAAAGTGACATAAGTTTCGTCTCTCAGATTATCTACAGATCGGGAGATATTTGCCTATTAATAATTGCCTTTCGAATAATCTCTAAAAATTTAAATGTCTCTATCCATCAAACCCTTGGACATACATTGACCTGACTAAGACATGAAGTTGACATATACGTTCCCTCAAAGTGGCATAAGTTTTGTCTCTCAGATTCCTACAGATCGGGAGATATTTGCCTTTAAAATTGACTTTCGAATAATCTCGAAAAATTAAAATGTGTCTATCCTCGAAACTCTAGGACATACATTGACGTGACTCTGACAGGACGTTGACATATATGTTCCCTCAAAGTGACATAAGTTTTGTATCTCAAATTCCTACAGATCGGGAGATATTTGCCTTTTAAAAATTGACTTTCGAATAATCTCGAAAAATTCAAATGTCTCTATCCTCCAAACCCTTCGACATACATTGACGTGACTCTGACAAAAAGTTTACATACACGTTCCCTCAAAGTGACATAAGTTTTGTTTCTCAGATTCCTACAGATCGGGAGGTATTTGCCTTTTAAATATTGACTTTCGAATAATCTCGATAAATTCAAATGTCTCTATCCTCCAAACCCTTGGACATACATTGACGTGACTATGACATGAAGTTGACATATACGTTCCCTCAATGTGACATAAGTTTTGTCTCTCAGATTCCTACAGATCGGGTGATATTTGCCTTTTAAAAATTGACTTTCGAATAATCTCGAAAAATTAAAATGTCTCTATCCTCCAAACCCTTGGACATACATTGACCAGACTCTGACATGAAGTTGATATATGCGTTCCCTCAAAGTGACATAAGGTTTGTCTCTCAGATGCCCACAGATCGGGAGATATTTGCCTTATTATAAATTGACTTTCGATTAATCTCGAAAAATTCAAATGTCTCTATCCTCCAAACCCTTGGACATACATTGACGAGACTCTGACATGAAGTTGATATATGCGTTCCCTCAAAGTGACATAAGGTTTGTCTCTCAGATGCCCACAGAACGGGAGATAATTGCCCTTTAAAAATTGACTTTCGATTAATCTCGAAAAATTCAAATGTCTCTATCCTCCAAACCCTTAAACATACGTTGACGAGACTCTGACATGAAGTTGACATATACGTTCCCTCAAAGTGGCATAAGTTTTGTCTCTCAGATTCCTACAGATAGGGAGATATTTGCCTTTTAAAAATTGACTTTCGAATAATCTCGAAAAATTAAAATGTCTCTATCCTCCAAACCCTTGGACATACATTGACCTGACTATGACATGAAGTTGACATATACGTTCCCTCAAAGTGACATAAGTTTTGTCTCTCAGATTCCTACAGATCGGGAGATATTTGCCTTTTAAATATTGACTTTCGAATAATCTCGAAAAATTAAAATGTCTCTATCCTCCAAACCCTTGGACAAACATTGACGTGACTCTGAAATGAAGTTGACATATGCGTTCCCACAAAGTGACATAAGGTTTGTCTCTCAGATTCCTACAGAACTGGAGATATTTGCCTTTAAATATTGACTTTCGAATAATCTCGAAGAATTTAAATGTCTCTGTCCTCCAAACCGTTGGACATACATTGACGAGACTCTGACAGGCAGTTGACATATACGTTCCCTCAAAGTGACATACGTTTTGTCTCTCAGGTTCCTACAGATCGGGAGATATTTGCCTTTTAAAAATTGACTTTCGAATAATCTCGAAAAATTCAAATGTCTCTATCCTCCAACCCCTTGGACATACATTGACGTGACTGTGACATGAAGTTGATATATACGTTCCCTCAAAGTGACATATGTTTTGTCTCTTAGATTCCTACAGATCGGGAGATATTTGCCTTTAACCAATTGACTTTCGAATAATCTCGAAAAATTCAAAAGTCTCTATCCTCCAAACCCTTGGACAAACATTGACGTGACTCTGACAAAACGTTTACATACACGTTCCCTCAAAGTGACATAAGTTTTGTCTCTCAGATTCCTACAGATCGGGAGATATTTGCCTTTTAAAAATTGACTTTCGAATAATCTCGAGAAATTCAAATGTCTCTATCCTCCAAACCCTTGGACATACATTGACGTGACTCTGACATGAAGTTGACATATACGTTCCCTCAATGTGACAAAATTTTTGTCTCTCAGATTCCTACAGATCGGGAGATATTTGCCTTTTAAAAATTGACTTTCGAATAATCTCGAAAAATTCAAATGTCTCTATCCTCCAAACCCTTGGACATACATTGACGAGACTCTTACATGAAGTTGATATATGGGTTCCCTCAAAGTGACATAAGGTTTGTCTCTCAGATGCCTACAGATCGAAAGATATTTGCCCTTTAAAAATTGACTTTCGAAAAATCTCGAAAAATTCAAATGTCTCTATCCTCCAAACCCTTGGACATACATCGACGAGACTCTGACATGAAGTTGACATATTCGTTCCCTCAAAGTGGCATAAGTTTTGTCTCTCAGATTCCTACAGATCGGAAGATATTTGCCTTTAAAAAATTGACTTTCGAATAATCTCGAAAAATTCAAATGTCTCTATCCTCCAAACCCTTGGACATACATTGACGTGACAATGACATGAAGTTGACATATACGTTCCCTCAATGTGACAAAAGTTTTGTCTCTCAGATTCCTACAGATCGGGAGATATTTGCCTTTTAAAAATTGACTTTCGAATAATCTCGAAAAATTAAAATGTCTCTATCCTCCAAACCCTTGGACATACATTGACGTACCTCTGACAGGAAGTTGACATATACGTTCCCTCAAAGTGACATAAGTTTTGTGTCTCAGATTCCTACAGATCGGGAGATATTTGCCTTTTAAAAATTGACTTTCGAATAAGCTCTAAAAATTTAAATGTCTCTATCCTCCAAACCCCTCGACATACATTGACGTGACTATGACATGAAGTTGACATATACGTTATCTCAAAGTGACATAAGTTTTGTCTCTCAGATTCTTACAGATCGGGAGATCTTTGTTTTTTAATAATTGACTTTCGTATAATCTCGAAAAATTAAAATGTCTGTATCCTCCAAACCCTTGGACATACATTGACGTGGCTCTGACAGGAAGTTTACATATACGTTCCCTCAAAGTGACATAAGTTTTGACTCTCAGATTCCTACAGATCGGGAGATATTTGCCTTTTAATAATTGACTTTCGAATAATCTCTAAAAATTTAAATGTCTCTATCCTCCAAACCCTTGGACATACATTGACGTGACTCTGACATGAAGTTGACATATGCGTTCCCTCAAAGTGACAAAAGTTTTGTCTCTCAGATTCCTACAGATCGGGAGATATTTGCCTTTCACAAATTGACTTTCGAATAATCTCGAAGAATTAAAATGTCTCTATCCTCCAAACCCTTGGACATACCATGACGTGACTCTGACAGGAAGTTGACATATACGGTCCCTCAAAGTGACATACGTTTTGTCTCTCAGATTCCTACAGATCGGGAGATATTTGCCTTTTAAAAATTGACTTTCGAATAATCTCTAAAAATTTAAATGTCTCTGTCCTCCAAACCCCTCGACATACATTGACGTGACAATGACATGAAGTTGACATATACGTTCCCTCAAAGTGACATAAGTTTTGTCTCTCAGATTCCTACAGATCGGGAGATATTTGCCTTTTAATAATTGACTTTCGAATAATCTCGAAAAATTAAAATGTCTGTATCCTCCAAACCCTTGGACATACATTGACGTGACTCTGACAGGAAGTTTACATATACGTTCCCTCAACGTGACATAAGGTTTGTCTCTGAGATGCCTACAGATCGAAAGATATTTGCCCTTTAAAAATTGACTTTCGAATAATCTCGAAAAATTCAAATGTCTCTATCCTCCAAACCCTTGGACATACATTGACGAGACTCTGACATGAAGTTGACATATTCGTTCCCTCAAAGTTACACAAGTTTTGTCTCTCAGATTCCTACAGATCGGAAGATAATTGCCTTTTAAAAATTGACTTTCGAATAATCTCGAAAAATTAAAATGTCTCTATCCTCCAAACCCTTGGACATACATTGACGTGACACTGACAGGAAGTTGACATATACGTTCCCTCAAAGTGACATAAGTTTTGTCTCTCAGATTCCTACAGATGGGGAGATATTTGCCTATTAATAATTGCCTTTCGAATAATCTCTAAAAATTTAAATGTCTCGATCCATCAAACCCTTGGACATACATTGTCCTGACTATGACATGAAGTTGACATATACGTTCCCTCAAAGTGACATAAGTTTTGTATCTCAGATTCCTACAGATCGGGAGATATTTGCCTTTAAATATTGACTTTCGAATAATCTCGAAAAATTAAAATGTCTCTACCCTCCAAACCCTTGGACTTACATTGACGAGACTCTGACATGAAGTTGACATATACGTTCCCTCAAAGTGACATAAGTTGGTTCTTTCAGATTCCTACAGATCGGGAGATATTTGCCTTTCACCAATTGACTTTCGAATAATCTCGAAAAATTAAAATGTCTTTATCCTCCAAATCCTTGGACATACATTGACGTGGCTCTGACAGGAAGTTGACATATACGTTCCCTCAAAGTGACATAAGTTTTGTCTCTCAGATTCCTACAGATCGGGAGATATTTGCCCTTTAAAATTTGACTTTCGAATAATCTCGAAAAATTTAACTGTCTCTATCCTCCAAACCCTTAGACATACATTGACGTGACTATGACATGAAGTTGACATATACGTTCCCTCAATGTGACATAAGGTTTGTCTCTGAGACTCCTACAAATCGGGAGATATTTCCCTTTTAAAAATTGACTTTCGAATAATCTCGAAAAATTAAAATGTCTCTATCCTCCAAACCCTTGGACTTACATTGACGAGGCTCTGACATGAAGTTGACATATACGTTCCCTCAAAGTGACATAAGTTTTGTCTCTCAGATTCCTACAGATCGGGAGATATTTGCCTTTTAAAAATTGACTTTCGAATAATCTCGAAAAATTAAAATGTCTCTATCCTCCAAACCCTAGGAAATACATTGACATGACACTGACAGGAAGTTGACATGCACGTTCCCTCAAAGTGACATAAGTTTTGTCTCTCAGATTCCTACAGATCGGGAGATATTTGCCTATTAATAATTGCCTTTCGAATAATCACTAAAATTTTAAATGTTTATCTATCAAACCCTTCGACATACATTGACCTGACTATGACATGAAGTTGACATATACGTTCCCTCAAAGTGACATAAGTTTTGTCTCTCAGATTCGTACAGATCGGGAGATATTTGCCTTTTAAATATTGACTTTCGAATAATCTCGAAAAATTAAAATGTCTCTATCCTCCAAACCCTTGGACATACATTGACGTGACTCTGACATGAAGTTGACATATGCGTTCCCTCAAAGTGACATAAGGTTTGTCTCTCAGATTCCTACAGATCTGGAGATATTTGCCTTTAAATATTGACTTTCGAATAATCTCGAAAAATTTAAATGTCTCTGTCCTCCAAACCGTTGGACATACATTGACGAGACTCTGACAGGCAGTTGACATGTACGTTCCCTCAAAGTGACATACGTTTTGTCTCTCAGGTTCCTACAGATCGGGAGATATTTGCCTTTTAATATTGACTTTCGAATAATCTCGAAAAATTCAAATGTCTCTATCCTCCAACCCCTTGGACATACATTGACGTGACTGTGACATGAAGTTGACATATACGTTCCCTCAAAGTGACATATGTTTTGTCTCTTAGATTCCTACAGATCGGGAGATATTTGCCTTTTAGAAATTGACTTTAGAATAATCTCGAGAAATTCAAATGTCTCTATCCTCCAAACCCTTGGACATACATTGACGTGACTATGACATGAAGTTGACATATACGTTCCCTCAATGTGACAAAAGTTTTGTCTCTCAGATTCCTACAGATCGGGAGATATTTGCCTTTTAAAAATTGACTTTCGAATAATCTCGAAAAATTCAAATGTCTCTATCCTCCAAACCCTTCGACATACATTGACGAGACTCTTACATGAAGTTGATATATGGGTTCCCTCAAAGTGACATAAGGTTTGTCTCTCAGATGCCTACAGATCGAAAGATATTTGCCCTTTAAAAATTGACTTTTGAATAATCTCGAAAAATTCAAATGTCTCTATCCTCCAAACCCTTGGACATACATCGACGAGACTCTGACATGAAGTTGACATATTCGTTCCCTCAAAGTGGCATAAGTTTTGTCTCTCAGATTCCTACAGTTCGGAAGATATTTGCCTTTTAAAAATTGACTTTCGAATAATCTCGAAAAATTCAAATGTCTCTATCCTCCAAACCCTTGGACATACATTGACGTGACTATGACATGAAGTTGACATATACGTTCCCTCAATGTGACAAAAGTTTTGTCTCTCAGATTCCTACAGATCGGGAGATATTTGCCTTTTAAAAATTGACTTTCGAATAATCTCGAAAAATTAAAATGTCTCTATCCTCCAAACCCTTGGACATACATTGACGAGACTCTGACATGAAGTTGATATATGCGTTCCCTCAAAGTGACATAAGGTTTGTCTCTCAGATGCCTACAGATCGAAAGATATTTGCCCTTTAAAAATTGACTTTCGAATAATCTCGAAAAATTCAAATGTCTCTATCCTCCAAACCCTTGGACATACATTGACGAGACTCTGACATGAAGTTGACATATTCGTTCCCTCAAAGTGGCATAAGTTTTGTCTCTCAGTTTCCTACAGATCGGAAGATAATTGCCTTTTAAAAATTGACTTTCGAATAATCTCGAAAAATTAAAATGTCTCTATCCTCCAAAACCCTTGGACATACATTGACGTGACACTGACAGGAAGTTGACATATACGTTCCCTCAAAGTGACATAAATTTTGTCTCTCAGATTCCTACAGATCGGGAGATATTTGCCTATTAACAATTGCCTTTCGAATAATCTCTAAAAATTTAAATGTCTCTATCCATCAAACCCTTGGACATACATTGTCCTGACTATGACATGAAGTTGACATATACGTTCCCTCAAAGTGACATAAGTTGTGTCTCTCAGGTTCCTACAGATCGGGAGATATTTGCCTTTCACCAATTGACTTTCGAATAATCTCGAAAAATTAAAATGTCTCTATCCTCCAAACCCTTGGACTTACATTGTCCTGACTATGACATGAAGTTGACATATACGTTCCCTCAAAGTGACATAAGTTTCGTCCCTCAGATTCCTACAGATCGGGAGATATTTGCCCTTTAAAATTTGACTTTCGAAAAATCTCGAAAAATTTAACTGTCTCTATCCTCCAAACCCTTGGACATACATTGACGTGACTATGACATGAAGTTGACATATACGTTCCCTCAATGTGACATAAGTTTTGTCTCTCAGACTCCTACAAATCGGGAGATATTTCCCTTTTAAAAATTGACTTTCGAATAATCTCGAAAAATTAAAATGTCTCTATCCTCCAAACCCTAGGACATACATTAACAAGACTCTGACAGGAAGTTGACATATACGTTCCCTAGAAAGTGACATAAGGTTTGTCTCTCAGATTCCTACAGATCGGGATATATTTGCCTTATTAAAAATTGACTTTCGATTAATCTCGAAAAATTCAAATGTCTCTATCCTCCAAACCCTTGGACATACATTGACAAGACTCTGACATGAAGTTGATATATGCGTCCCCTCAACGTGACATAAGGTTTGTCTCTCAGATGCCCACAGATCGGGAGATATTTGCCTTTAATAATTGACTTTCGAATAATCTCGAAAAATTAAAATGTCTCTATCCTCCAAACCGTAGGACATACATTGACGTGACACTGACAGGAAGTTGACATACACGTTCCCTCAAAGTGACATAAGTTTTGTCTCTCAGATTCCTACAGATCGGGAGATATTTGCCTATTAATAACTACCTTTCGAATAATCTCTAAAAATTTAAATGTCTCTATCTATCAAACCCTTCGACATACATTGACCTGACTATGACAGGAAGTTGACATGTACGTTCCCTCAAAGTGACATAAGTTTTGTCTCTAAGATTCCTACAGATCGGGAGATATTTGCCTATTAATAATTGCCTTTCGAATAATCTCTAAAAATTTAAATTTCTCTATCCATCAAACCCTTTTACATACATTGACCTGCCTATGACATGAAGTTGACATATACGTTCCCTCAAAGCGGCATAAGTTTTGTCTCTCAGATTCCTACAGATCGGGAGATATTTGCCTTTAAAATTGACTTTCGAATAATCTCGAAAAATTAAAATGTGTCTATCCTCGAAACTCTAGGACATACATTGACGTGACTCTGACAGGACGTTGACATATATGTTCCCTCAAAGTGACATAGGTTTTGTATCTCAAATACCTACAGATCGGGAGATATTTGCCTTTTAAAAATTGACTTTCGAATAATCTCGAAAAATTCAAATGTCTCTATCCTCCAAACCCTTGGACATACATTGACGTGACTCTGACAAAAAGTTTACATACACGTTCCCTCAAAGTGATATAAGTTATGTTTCTCAGATTCCTACAGATCGGGAGGTATTTGCCTTTTAAAAATTGACTTTCGAATAATCTCGATAAATTCAAATGTCTCTATCCTCCAAACCCTAGGACATACATTGACGTGACTATGACATGAAGTTGACATATACGTTCCCTCAATGTGACATAAGTTTTGTCTCTCAGATTCCTACAGATCGGGAGATATTTGCCTTTTAAAAATTGACTTTCGAATAATCTCGAAAAATTTAAATGTCTCTATCCTCCAAACCCTTGGACATACATTGACCAGACTCTGACATGAAGTTGATATATGCGTTCCCTCAAAGTGACATAAGGTTTTTCTCTCAGGTTCCTACAGATCGGGAGATATTTGTCTTTTAAAAATTGACTTTCGAATAATCTCGAAAAATTAAAATGTCTCTATCCTCCTAACCCTTGGACATACATTAACAAGACTCTGACAGGAAGTTGACATATACGTTCCCTCAAAGTGACATAAGGTTTGTCTCTCAGATTCCTACAGATCGGGAGGTATTTGCCTTATTAAAAATTGACTTTCGATTAATCTCGAAAAATTCAAATGTCTCTATCCTCCAAACCCTTGGACATACATTGACGAGACTCTGACATGAAGTTGATATATGCGTTCCCTCAAAGTGACATAAGGTTTGTCTCTCAGATGACCACAGATCGGGAGATATTTGCCCTTTAAAAATTGACTTTCGAATAATCTCGAAAAATTCAAATGTCTCTATCCACCAAACCCTTTTACATACGTTGACGAGACTCTGACATGAAGTTGACATATACGTTCCCGCAAAGTGGCATAAGTTTTGTCTCTCAGATTCCTACAGATCGGGAGATATTTGCCTTTTAAAAATTGGCTTTCGAATAATCTCGAAAAATTAAAATGTCTCTATCCTCCAAACCCTTGGACATACATTGACGTGACACTGACAGGAAGTTGACATATACGTTCCCTCAAAGTGACATAAGATTTGTCTCTCAGATTCCTACAGATCGGGAGATATTTGCCTTTAAAGTATTGACTTTCGAATAATCTCGAAAAATTTAAATGTCTCTATCCTCCAAACCCTTGGACATACAATAAAGTAACTCTGACATGAAGTTGACATATGCGTTCCCTCAAAGTGACATAAGGTTTGTCTCTCAGATTCCTACAGATCGGGAGATATTTGCCTTTAAATATTGACTTTCGAATAATCTCGAAAAATTAAAATGTCTCTATTCTCCAAACCCTTTAACTTACATTGACGAGACTCTGACATGAAGTTGACATATGCGTTCCCTCAAAGTGACATATGTTTGATCTCTCAGATTCCTACAGATCGGGAGATATTTGCCTTTCACCAATTGACATTCGAATAATCTCGAAAAATTAAAATGTCTCTATCCTCCAAATCCTTGGACATACATTGACATGGCTCTGACAGGAAGTTGACATATACGTTCCCTCAAAGTGACATAAGTTTTGTCTCTGAGACTCCTACAAATCGGGAGATATTTCCCTTTTAAAAATTGACTATCGAATAATCTCGAAAAATTTAAATGTCTCTATCCTCCAAACCCTTGGACATACATTGACGAGACTCTGACATGAAGTTGATATATGCGTTCCCTCAAAGTGACATAAGTTTTGTCTCTCAGATTCCTACAGATCGGGAGATATTTGCCTATTAATAATTGCCTTTCGAATAATCTCGAAAAATTAAAATGTCTCTATCCTCTAAACCCTTGGAAATACATTGACGAGACTCTGACATGAAGTTAACATATACGTTCCCTCAAAGTGGCATAAGTTTTGTCTCTCAGATTCCTACATATCGGGAGATATTTGCCTTTTAATAATTGACTTTCGAATAATCTCGAAAAATTAAAATGTCTCTATCCTCCTAACCCTTCGACATATATAGACGAGACTCTGACATGAAGTTGATATATGCGTTCCCTCAAAGTGACATAAGGTTTGTCTCTCAGATTCCTACAGATCTGGAGATATTTGCCTTTAAATATTGACTTTCGAATAATCTCGAAAAATTTAAATGTCTCTGTCCTCCAAACCGTTGGACATACGTTGACGAGACTCTGACAGGCAGTTGACATATACGTTCCCTCAAAGTGACATATGTTTTGTCTCTCAGGTTCCTACAGATCGGGAGATATTTGCCTTTTAAAATTGACTTTCGAATAATTTCGAAAAATTCAAATGTCTCTATCCTCCAACCCCTTGGACATACATTGACGTGACTGTGACATGAAGTTGACATATACGTTCCCTCAAAGTGACATACGTTTTGTCTCTTAGATTCCTACAGATCGGGAGATATTTGCCTTTAACCAATTGACTTTCGAATAATCTCGAAAAATTCAAATGTCTCTATCCTCCAAACCCTTGGACAAACATTGACGTGACTCTGACAAAACGTTTACATACACGTTCCCTCAAAGTGACATAAGTTTTGTCTCTCAGATTCCTACAGATCGGGAGATATTTGTCTTTTAATAATTGACTTTCGAATAATCTCGAAAAATTCAAATGTCTCTATCCTCCAAACCCTTGGACATACATTGACGTGACTATGACATGAAGTTGACATATACGTTCCCTCAATGTGACAAAAGTTTTGTCTCTCAGATTCCTACAGATCGGGAGATATTTGCCTTTTAAAAATTGACTTTCGAATAATCTCGAAAAATTAAAATGTCTCTATCCTCCAAACCCTTGGACATACATTGACGTGACTATGACATGAAGTTGACATACACGTTCCCTCAATGTGACAAAAGTTTTGTCTCTCAGATTCCTACAGATCGGGAGATATTTGCCTTTTAAAAATTGACTTTCGAATAATCTCGAAAAATTAAAATATCTCTATCCTCCAAACCCTTGGACATACATTGACGTGACACTGACAGGAAGTTAACATATACGTTCCCTCAAAGTGGCATAAGTTTTGTCTCTCAGATTCCTACAGATCGGGAGATATTTGCCTATTAATAATTGCCTTTCGAATAATCCCTAAAAATTTAAATGTCTCTATCCATCAAACCCTTGGACATACATTGACCTGACTATGACATGAAGTTGACATATACGTTCCCTCAAAGTGACATAAGTTTTGTCTCTCAGATTCCTACAGATCGGGAGATATTTGCTTTTTAAAAATTGACTTTCGAATAATCTCGAAAAATTCAAATGTCTCTATCCTCCAAACCCTTGGACATACATTGACGAGACTCTTACATGAAGTTGATATATGGGTTCCCTCAAAGTGACATAAGGTTTGTCTCTCAGATGCCTACAGATCGAAAGATATTTGCCCTTTAAAAATTGACTTTCGAATAATCTCGAAAAATTCAAATGTCTCTATCCTCCAAACCCTTGGACATACATCGACGAGACTCTGACATGAAGTTGACATATTCGTTCCCTCAAAGTGGAATAAGTTTTGTCTCTCAGATTCCTACAGATCGGAAGATATTTGCCTTTTAAAAATTGACTTTCGAATAATCTCGATAAATTCAAATGTCTCTATCCTCCAAACCCTTGGACATACATTGACGTGACTATGACATGAAGTTGACATATGCGTTCCCTCAATGTGACAAATGTTTTGTCTCTCAGATTCCTACAGATCGGGAGATATTTGCCTTTTAAAAATTGACTTTCGAATAATCTCGAAAAATTAAAATGTCTCTATCCTCCAAACCCTTCGACATACATTGACGAGACTCTGACATGAAGTTGATATATGCGTTCCCTCAAAGTGACATAAGGTTTGTCTCTCAGATGCCTACAGATCGAAAGATATTTGCCCTTTAAAATTGACTTTCGAATAATCTCGAAAAATTCAAATGTCTCTATCCTCCAAACCCTTGGACATACATTGACGAGACTCTGACATGAAGTTGACATATTCGTTCCCTCAAAGTGGCATAAGTTTTGTCTCTCAGATTCCTACAGATCGGAAGATAATTGCCTTTTAAAAATTGACTTTCGAATAATCTCGAAAAATTAAAATGTCTCTATCCTCCAAACCCTTGGACTTACATTGACGAGACTCTGGCATGAAGTTGACATATACGTTCCCTCAAAGTGACATAAGTTGTGTCTCTCAGATTCCTACAGATCGGGAGATATTTGCCTTTCACCAATTGACTTTCGAATAATCTCGAAAAATTAAAATGTCTCTATCCTCCAAACCCTTGGACTTACATTGACGAGACTCTGACATGAAGTTGACATATACGTTCCCTCAAAGTGACATAAGTTTTGTCTCTCAGATTCCTACAGATCGGAAGATATTTGCCCTTTAAAATTTGACTTTCGAATAATCTCGAAAAATTTAACTGTCTCTATCCTCCAAACCCTTGGACATACATTGACGTGACTATGACATGAAGTTGACATATACGTTCCCTCAATGTGACATAAGTTTTGTCTCTGAGACTCCTACAAATCGGGAGATATTTCCCTTTTAAAAATTGACTTTCGAATAATCTCGAATAATTAAAAAGTCTCTATCCTCCAAACCCTTGGACATACATTGACGAGACTCTGACATGAAGTTGATATATGCGTTCCCTCAAAGTGACATAAGGTTTGTCTCTCAGATGCCTACAGATCAGGAGATATTTCCCTTTTAAAAATTGACTTTCGAATAATCTCGAAAAATTAAAATGTCTCTATCCTCCAAACCCTAGGACATACATTAACAAGACTCTGACAGGAAGTTGACATATACGTTCCCTAAAAAGTGACATGAGGTTTGTCTCTCAGATTCCTACAGATCGGGATATATTTGCCTTATTAAAAATTGACTTTCGATTAATCTCGAAAAATTCAAATGTCTCTATCCTCCAAACCCTTGGACATACATTGACGAGACTCTGACATGAAGTTGATATATGCGTCCCCTCAACGTGACATAAGGTTTGTCCCTCAGGTGCCCACAGATCGGGAGATATTTGCCTTTAATAATTGACTTTCGAATAATCTCGAAAAATTAAAATGTCTCTATCCTCCAAACCCTAGGACATACATTGACGTGACACTGACAGGAAGTTGACATACACGTTCCCTCAAAGTGACATAAGTTTTGTCTCTCAGATTCCTACAGATCGGGAGATATTTGCCTATTAATAACTACCTTTCGAATAATCTCTAAAAAATTAAATGTCTCTATCTATCAAACCCTTCGACATACATTGACCTGACTATGACAGGAAGTTGACATATACGTTCCCTCAAAGTGACATAAGTTTTGTCTCTCAGATTCCTACAGATCGGGAGATATTTGCCTATTAATAATTGCCTTTCGAATAATCTCTAAAAATTTAAATTTCTCTATCCATCAAACCCTTTTACATACATTGACCTGACTATGACATGAAGTTGACATATACGTTCCCTCAAAGTGGCATAAGTTTTGTCTCTCAGATTCCTACAGATCGGGAGATATTTGCCTTTAAAATTGACTTTCGAATAATCTCGAAAAATTAAAATGTGTCTATCCTCGAAACTCTAGGACATACATTGACGTGACTCTGACAGGACGTTGACATATATGTTCCCTCAAAGTGACATAAGTTTTGTATCTCAAATACCTACAGATCGGGAGATATTTGCCTTTTAAGAATTGACTTTCGAATAATCTCGAAAAATTCAAATGTCTCTATCCTCCAAACCCTTGGACATACATTGACGTGACTCTGACAAAAAGTTTACATACACGTTCCCTCAAAGTGACATAAGTTTTGTTTCTCAGATTCCTACAGATCGGGAGATATTTGCCTTTTAAAAATTGACTTTCGAATAATCTTGATAAATTCAAATGTCTCTATCCTCCAAACCCTAGGACATACATTGACGTGACTATGACATGAAGTTGACATATACGTTCCCTCAATGTGACTTAAGTTTTGTCTCTCAGATTCCTACAGATCGGGAGATATTTGCCTTTTAAAAATTGACTTTCGAATAATCTCGAAAAATTAAAATGTCTCTATCCTCCAAACCCTTGGACATACATTGACCAGACTCTGACATGAAGTTGATATATGCGTTCCCTCAAAGTGACATAAGGTTTTTCTCTCAGGTTCCTACAGATCGGGAGATATTTGTCTTTTAAAAATTGACTTTCGAATAATCTCGAAAAATTAAAATGTCTCTATCCTCCTAACCCTTGGACATACATTAACAAGACTCTGACAGGAAGTTGACATATACGTTCCCTCAAAGTGACATAAGGTTTTTCTCTCAGATTCCTACAGATCGGGAGATATTTGCCTTATTAAAAATTGACTTTCGATTAATCTCGAAAAATTCAAATGTCTCTATCCTCCAAACCCTTGGACATACATTGACGAGACTCTGACATGAAGTTGATATATGCGTTCCCTCAAAGTGACATAAGGTTTGTCTCTCAGATGACCACAGATCGGGAGATATTTGCCCTTTAAAAATTGACTTTCGAATAATCTCGAAAAATTCAAATGTCTCTATCCACCAAACCCTTTTACATACGTTGACGAGACTCTGACATGAAGTTGACATATACGTTCCCTCAAAGTGGCATACGTTTTGTCTCTCAGATTCCTACAGATCGGGAGATATTTGCCCTTTAAGTATTGACTTTCGAATAATCTCGAAAAATTTAAATGTCTCTATCCTCCAAACCCTTAGACATACAATAAAGTAACTCTGACACGAAGTTGACATATGCGTTCCCTCAAAGTGGCATAAGGTTTGTCTCTCAGATTCCTACAGATCGGGAGATATTTGCCTTTAAATATTGACTTTCGAATAATCTCGAAAAATTAAAATGTCTCTATCCTCCAAATCCTTGGACATACATTGACGTGGCTCTGACAGGAAGTTGACATATACGTTCCCTCAAAGTGACATAAGTTTTGTCTCTGAGACTCCTACAAATCGGGAGATATTTCCTTTTTAAAAATTGACTATCGAATAATCTCGAAAAATTAAAATGTCTCTATCCTCTAAACCCTTGGAAATACATTGACGAGACTCTGACATGAAGTTAACATATACGTTCCCTCAAAGTGGCATAAGTTTTGTCTCTCAGATTCCTACATATCGGGAGATATTTGCCTTTTAATAATTGACTTTCGAATAATCTCGAAAAATTAAAATGTCTCTATCCTCCTAACCCTTCGACATATATAGACGAGACTCTGACATGAAGTTGATATATGCGTTCCCTCAAAGTGACATAAGGTTTGTCTCTCAGATTCCTACAGATCTGGAGATATTTGCCTTTAAATATTGACTTTCGAATAATCTCGAAAAATTTAAATGTCTCTGTCCTCCAAACCGTTGGACATACATTAACGAGACTCTGACAGGCAGTTGACATATACGTTCCCTCAAAGTGACATATGTTTTGTCTCTCAGGTTCCTACAGATCGGGAGATATTTGCCTTTTAAAATTGACTTTCGAATAATCTCGAAAAATTCAAATGTCTCTATCCTCCAACCCCTTGGACATACATTGACGTGACTGTGACATGAAGTTGACATATACGTTCCCTCAAAGTGACATACGTTTTGTCTCTTAGATTCCTACAGATCGGGAGATATTTGCCTTTAACCAATTGACTTTCGAATAATCTCGAAAAATTCAAATGTCTCTATCCTCCAAACCCTTGGACAAACATTGACGTGTCTCTGACAAAAAGGTTACATACACTTTCCCTCAAAGTGACATAAGTTTTGTCTCTCAGATTCCCACAGATCGGGAGATATTTGCCTTTAAATAATTGACTTTCGAATAATCTCGAAAAATTCAAATGTCTCTATCCTCCAAACCCTTGGACATACATTGACGTGACACTGACAGGAAGTTGACATATACGTTCCCTTAAAGTGGCATCAGTTTTGTCTCTCAGATTCCTACAGATCGGGAGATATTTGCCTATTAATAATTGCCTTTCTAATAATCTCTAAAAATTTAAATGTCTCTATCCATCAAACCCTTGGACATACATTGACCTGACTCTGACATGAAGTTGACATATACGTTCCCTCAAAGTGACATAAGTTTTGTCTCTCAGATTCGTACAGATCGGGAGATATTTGCCTTTTAAATATTGACTTTCGAATAATCTCGAAAAATTAAAATGTCTCTATCCTCCAAACCCTTGGACATACATTGACGTGAGTCTGACATGAAGTTGACATATGCATTCCCTCAAAATGACATAAGGTTTGGTTCTCAGATTCCTACAGATCGGGAGATATTTGCCTTTAAATATTGACTTTCGAATAATCTCGAAAAATTAAAATGTCTCTATCCTCCAAACCCTTGGACTTACATTGACAAGACTCTGACATGAAGTTGACATATACGTTCCCTCAAAGTGACATAAGTTGTGTCTCTCAGATTCCTAAAGATCGGGAGATATTTGCCTTTTAAAAATTGACTTTCGAATAATCTCGAAAAATTAAAATGTCTCTATCCTCCAAACCCTAGGACATACATGGACGTGACACTGACAGGAAGTTGACATACACTTTCCCTCAAAGTGACATAAGTTTTGTCTCTCAGATTAATACAGATCGGGAGATATTTGCCTATTAATAATTGCCTTTCGAATAATCTCTAAAAATTTAAATGTCTCTATCTATCAAACCCTTTGACATACATTGACGTGACTATGACATGAAGTTGACATATACGTTAACTCAATGTGACATAAGTTTTGTCTCTCAGATTCCTACAGATCGGGAGATATTTGCCTTTTAAAAATTGACTTTCGAATAATATCGAAAAATTAAAATGTCTCTATCCTCCAAACCCTTGGACATACATTGACCAGACTCTGACATGAAGTTGATATATGCTTTCCCTCAAAGTGACATAAGGTTTGTCTCTCAGGTTCCTACAGATCGGGAGATATTTGCCTTTTAATAATTGACTTTCGAATAATCTCGAAAAATTTAAATGTCTCTATCCTCCTAACCCTTGGACATACATTAACAGGACTCTGACAGGAAGTTGACATATACGTTCCCTCAAAGTGACATAAGGTTTGTCTCTCAGATTCCTACAGATCGGGAGATATTTGCCTTATTAAAAATTGACTTTCGATTAATCTCGAAAAATTCAAATGTCTCTATCCTCCAAACCCTTGGACATACATTGACGAGACTCTGACATGAAGTTGATATATGCGTCCCCTCAAAGTGACATAAGGTTTGTCTCTCAGACGCTCACAGATCGGGAGATATTTGTCCTTTAATAATTGACTTTCGAATAATCTCGAAAAATTAAAATGTCTCTATCCTCCAAACCCTTGGACATACATTGACGTGACACTGACAGGAAGTTGACATATACGTTCCCTTAAAGTGGCATCAGTTTTGTCTCTCAGATTCCTACAGATCGGGAGATATTTGCCTATTAATAATTGCCTTTCTAATAATCTCTAAAAATTTAAATGTCTCTATCCATCAAACCCTTGGACATACATTGACCTGACTATGACATGAAGTTGACATATACGTTCCCTCAAAGTGACATAAGTTTTGTCTCTCAGATTCGTACAGATCGGGAGATATTTGCCTTTAAAATATTGACTTTCGAATAATCTCGAAAAATTAAAATGTCTCTATCCTCCAAACCCTTGGACATACATTGACGTGAGTCTGACATGAAGTTGACATATGCATTCCCTCAAAATGACATAAGGTTTGGTTCTCAGATTCCTACAGATCGGGAGATATTTGCCTTTAAATATTGACTTTCGAATAATCTCGAAAAATTAAAATGTCTCTATCCTCCAAACCCTTGGACTTACATTGACAAGACTCTGACATGAAGTTGACATATACGTTCCCTCAAAGTGACATAAGTTGTGTCTCTCAGATTCCTAAAGATCGGGAGATATTTGCCTTTTAAAAATTGACTTTCGAATAATCTCGAAAAATTAAAATGTCTCTATCCTCCAAACCCTAGGACATACATGGACGTGACACTGACAGGAAGTTGACATACACTTTCCCTCAAAGTGACATAAGTTTTGTCTCTCAGATTCCTACAGATCGGGAGATATTTGCCTATTAATAATTGCCTTTCGAATAATCTCTAAAAATTTAAATGTCTCTATCTATCAAACCCTTTGACATACATTGACGTGACTATGACATGAACTTGACATATACGTTAACTCAATGTGACATAAGTTTTGTCTCTCAGATTCCTACAGATCGGGAGATATTTGCCTTTTAAAAATTGACTTTCGAATAATATCGAAAAATTAAAATGTCTCTATCCTCCAAACCCTTGGACATACATTGACCAGACTCTGACATGAAGTTGATATATGCTTTCCCTCAAAGTGACATAATTTTTGTCTCTCAGGTTCCTACAGATCGGGAGATATTTGCCTTTTAATAATTGACTTTCGAATAATCTCGAAAAATTTAAATGTCTCTATCCTCCTAACCCTTGGACATACATTAACAGGACTCTGACAGGAAGTTGACATATACGTTCCCTCAAAGTGACATAAGGTTTGTCTCTCAGATTCCTACAGATCGGGAGATATTTGCCTTATTAAAAATTGACTTTCGATTAATCTCGAAAAATTCAAATGTCTCTATCCTCCAAACCCTTGGACATACATTGACGAGACTCTGACATGAAGTTGATATATGCGTCCCCTCAAAGTGACATAAGGTTTGTCTCTCAGACGCTCACAGATCGGGAGATATTTGTCCTTTAATAATTGACTTTCGAATAATCTCGAAAAATTAAAATGTCTCTATCCTCCAAACCGTAGGACATACATTGACGTGACACTGACAGGAAGTTAACATACACGTTCCCTCAAAGTGACATAAGTTTTGTCTCTCAGATTCCTACAGATCGGGAGATATTTGCCTATTAATAATTACCTTTCGAATAAGCTCTAAGAATTTAAATGTCTCTATCTATCAAACCCTTCGACATTCATTGACCTGACTATGACAGGAAGTTGACATATACGTTCCCTCAAAGTGACATAAGTTTTGTCTCTCAGATTCCTACAGATCGGGAGATATTTGCCTATTAATAATTGAATTTCGAATAATCTCTAAAATTTTAAATGTCTCTATCTATCAAACCCTTCGACATACATTGACCTGACAATGACATGAAGTTGACATATACGTTCCCTCAAAGTGACATAAGTTTTGTCTCTCAGATTCCTACAGATCGGGAGATATTTGCCTTTTAAATGTTGACTTTCGAATAATCTCGAAAAATTAAAATGTCTCTATCCTCCAAACCCTTGGACATACATTGACGTGACTCTGACATGAAGTTGACATATGCGTTCCCTCAAAGTGACATAAGGTTTGTCTCTCAGATTCCTACAGATCTGGAGATATTTGCCTTTAAATATTGACTTTCGAATAATCTCGAAAAATTTAAATGTCTCTGTCCTCCAAACCGTTGGACATACATTGACGAGACTCTGACAGGCAGTTGACATATACGTTCCCTGAAAGTGACATACGTTTTGTCTCTCAGGTTCCTACAGATCGTTAGATATTTGCCTTTTAAAATTGACTTTCGAATAATCTCGAAAAATTCAAATGTCTCTATCCTCCAACCCCTTGGACATACATTGACGTGACTGTGACATGAAGTTGACATATACGTTCCCTCAAAGTGACATACGTTTTGTCTCTTAGATTCCTACAGATCGGGAGATATTTGCCTTTAACCAATTGACTTTCGAATAATCTCGAAAAATTCAAATGTCTCTATCATCCAAACCCTTTGACAAACATTGACGTGACTCTGACAAAAAGTTTACATACACGTTCCCTCAAAGTGACATAAGTTTTGTCTCTCAGATTCCTACAGATCGGGAGATATTTGCCTTTTAAAAATTGACTTTCGAATAATCTCGAAAAATTAAAATGTCTCTATCCTCCAAACCCTTGGACATTCATTGACGTGATTATGACATGAAGTTGACATATACGTTCCCTCAATGTGACAAAAGTTTTGTCTCTCAGATTCCTACAGATCGGGAGATATTTGAATTTTAAAAATTGACTTTCGAATAATCTCGAAAAATTAAAATGTCTCTATCCTCCAAACCCTTTGACATATATTGACGAGACTCTTACATGAAGTTGATATATGCGTTCCCTCAAAGTGACATAAGGTTTGTCTCTCAGATGCCTACAGATCGAAAGATATTTGCCCTTTAAAAATTGACTTTCGAATAATCTCGAAAAATTCAAATGTCTCTATCCTCCAACCCCCTGGACATACATTGACGAGACTCTGACATGAAGTTAACATATTCGTTCCCTCAAAGTGGCATAAGTTTTGTCTCTCAGATTCCTACAGATCGGAAGATATTTGCCTTTTAAAAATTGACTTTCGAATAATCTCGAAAAATTAAAATGTCTCTATCCTCCAAACCCTTGGACATACATTGACGTGACACTGACAGGAAGTTGACATATACGTTCCCTCAAAGTGACATAAGTTTTGTCTCTCAGATTCCTACAGATCGGGAGATATTTGCCTATTAATAATTGCCTTTCGAATAATCTCTAAAAATTTAAATGTCTCTATCCATCAAACCCTTGGACATAAATTGACCTGACTATGACATGAAGTTGACATATACGTTCCCTCAAAGTGACATAAGTTTTGTCTCTCAGATTCCTACAGATCGGGAGATATTTGCCTTTTAAATATTGACTTTCGAATAATCTCGAAAAATTTAAATGTCTCTATCCTCCAAACCCTTGGACATACATTGACGTGACTCTGACATGAAGTTGACATATGCATTCCCTCAAAATGACATAAGGTTTGTCTCTCAGATTCCTACAGATCGGGAGATATTTGCCTTTAAATATTCACTTTCGAATAATCTCGAAAAATTAAAATGTCTCTATCCTCCAAACCCTTGGACTTACATTGACGAGACTCGGACATGAAGTTGACATATACGTTCCCTCAAAGTGACATAAGGTTTGTCTCTCAGATTCCTACAGATCTGGTGATATTTGCCTTTAAATATTGACTTTCAAATAATCTCGAAAAATTTAAATGTCTCTATCCTCCAAACCGTTGGACATACATTGACGAGACTCTGACAGGCATTTGACATGTACGTTCCCTCAAAGTGACATAAGTTTTGTCTCTCAGATTCCTACAGATCGGGAGATATTTGCCTTTAAAATTGACTTTCGAAAAATCTCGAAAAATTAAAATGTGTCTATCCTCGAAACTCTAGGACATACATTGACGTGACTCTGACAGGACGTTGACATATATGTTCCCTCAAAGTGACATAACTTTTGTATCTCAGATTCCTACAGATCGGGAGATATTTGCCTTTTAAAAATTGACTTTCGAATAATCTCGAAAAATTCAAATGTCTCTATCCTCCAAACCCTTGGACATACATTGACGTGACTATGACATGAAGTTGACATATACGTTCCCTCAAAGTGACATAAGTTTTGTCACTCAGATTCCTACAGATCGGGAGATATTTGCCTTATTAAAAATTGACTTTCGATTAATCTCGAAAAATTCAAATGTCTCTATCCTCCAAACCCTTGGACATACATTGACGAGACTCTGACATGAAGTTGATATATGCGTCCCCTCAAAGTGACATAAGGTTTGTCTCTCAGATGCTCACAGATCGGGAGATATTTGTCCTTTAATAATTGACTTTCGAATAATCTCGAAAAATTAAAATGTCTCTATCCTCCAAACCGTAGGACATACATTGACGTGACACTGACAGGAAGTTAACATACACGTTCCCTCAAAGTGACATAAGTTTTGTCTCTCAGATTCCTACAGATCGGGAGATATTTGCCTATTAATAATTACCTTTCGAATAAGCTGTAAAAATTTAAATGTCTCTATCTATCAAACCCTTCGACATTCATTGACCTGACTATGACAGGAAGTTGACATATACGTTCCCTCAAAGTGACATAAGTTTTGTCTCTCAGATTCCTACAGATCGGGAGATATTTGCCTATTAATAATTGAATTTCGAATAATCTCTAAAATTTTAAATGTCTCTATCTATCAAACCCTTCGACATACATTGACCTGACAATGACATGAAGTTGACATATACGTTCCCTCAAAGTGACATAAGTTTTGTCTCTCAGATTCCTACAGATCGGGAGATATTTGCCTTTTAAATGTTGACTTTCGAATAATCTCGAAAAATTAAAATGTCTCTATCCTCCAAACCCTTGGACATACATTGACGTGACTCTGACATGAAGTTGACATATGCGTTCCCTCAAAGTGACATAAGGTTTGTCTCTCAGATTCCTACAGATCTGGAGATATTTGCCTTTAAATATTGACTTTCGAATAATCTCGAAAAATTTAAATGTCTCTGTCCTCCAAACCGTTGGACATACATTGACGAGACTCTGACAGGCAGTTGACATATACGTTCCCTGAAAGTGACATACGTTTTGTCTCTCAGGTTCCTACAGATCGGGAGATATTTGCCTTTTAAAATTGACTTTCGAATAATCTCGAAAAATTCAAATGTCTCTATCCTCCAACCCCTTGGACATACATTGACGTGACTGTGACATGAAGTTGACATATACGTTCCCTCAAAGTGACATACGTTTTGTCTCTTAGATTCCTACAGATCGGGAGATATTTGCCTTTAACCAATTGACTTTCGAATAATCTCGAAAAATTCAAATGTCTCTATCATCCAAACCCTTTGACAAACATTGACGTGACTCTGACAAAAAGTTTACATACACGTTCCCTCAAAGTGACATAAGTTTTGTCTCTCAGATTCCTACAGATCGGGAGATATTTGCCTTTTAAAAATTGACTTTCGAATAATCTCGAAAAATTAAAATGTCTCTATCCTCCAAACCCTTGGATATTCATTGACGTGATTATGACATGAAGTTGACATATACGTTCCCTCAATGTGACAAAAGTTTTGTCTCTCAGATTCCTACAGATCGGGAGATATTTGAATTTTAAAAATTGACTTTCGAATAATCTCGAAAAATTAAAATGTCTCTATCCTCCAAACCCTTTGACATATATTGACGAGACTCTTACATGAAGTTGATATATGCGTTCCCTCAAAGTGACATAAGGTTTGTCTCTCAGATGCCTACAGATCGAAAGATATTTGCCCTTTAAAAATTGACTTTCGAATAATCTCGAAAAATTCAAATGTCTCTATCCTCCAACCCCCTGGACATACATTGACGAGACTCTGACATGAAGTTAACATATTCGTTCCCTCAAAGTGGCATAAGTTTTGTCTCTCAGATTCCTACAGATCGGATGATATTTGCCTTTTAAAAATTGACTTTCGAATAATCTCGAAAAATTAAAATGTCTCTATCCTCCAAACCCTTGGACATACATTGACGTGACACTGACAGGAAGTTGACATATACGTTCCCTCAAAGTGACATAAGTTTTGTCTCTCAGATTCCTACAGATCGGGAGATATTTGCCTATTAATAATTGCCTTTCGAATAATCTCTAAAAATTTAAATGTCTCTATCCATCAAACCCTTGGACATAAATTGACCTGACTATGTCATGAAGTTGACATATACGTTCCCTCAAAGTGACATAAGTTTTGTCTCTCAGATTCCTACAGATCGGGAGATATTTGCCTTTTAAATATTGACTTTCGAATAATCTCGAAAAATTTAAATGTCTCTATCCTCCAAACCCTTGGACATACATTGACGTGACTCTGACATGAAGTTGACATATGCATTCCCTCAAAATGACATAAGGTTTGTCTCTCAGATTCCTACAGATCGGGAGATATTTGCCTTTAAATATTCACTTTCGAATAATCTCGAAAAATTAAAATGTCTCTATCCTCCAAACCCTTGGACTTACATTGACGAGACTCGGACATGAAGTTGACATATACGTTCCCTCAAAGTGACATAAGTTTTGTCTCTCAGATTTCTACAGATCGGGAGATATTTGCCCTTTAAAATTTGACTTTCGAATAATCTCGAAAAATTTAACTGTCTCTATCCTCCAAACCCTTGGACATACATTGACGTGACTATGACATGAAGTTGATATATACGTTCCCTCAATGTGACATAAGTTTTGTCTCTGAGACTCCTACAAATCGGGAGATATTTCCCTTTTAAAAATTGACTTTCGAATAATCTCGAAAAATTAAAATGTCTCTATCCTCCAAACCCTTGGACACACATTGACGAGACTCTGACATGAAGTTGATATATGCGTTCCCTAAAAGTGACATAAGGTTTGTCTCTCAGATGCCCACAGATCGGGAGATATTTGCCCTTTAAAAATTGACTTTCGAATAATCTCGAAAAATTCAAATGTCTCTATCCTCCAAACCCTTGGACATTCATTGACGAGACTCAGACATGAAGTTGACATATACGTTCCCTCAAAGTGACATAAGTTTTGTCTCTCAGATTCCTACTGATCGGGAGATATTTGCCTTTTAAAAATTGACTTTCGAATAATCTCGAAAAATTAAAATGTCTCTATCCTCCAAACCCTTGGACATACATTGACGTGACACTGACAGGAAGTTGACATATGCGTTCCCTCAAAGTGACATAAGTTTTGTCTTTCAGATTCCTACTGATCGGGAGATATTTGCCCTTTAAAAATTGACTTTCGAATAATCTCGAAAAATTAAAATGTCTCTATCCTCTAAACCCTTGGACATACATTGACGAGACTGTGACATGAAGTTGACATATACGGTCCCTCAAAGTGGCATAAGTTTTGTCTCTCAGATTCCTACATATCGGGAGATATTTGCCTTTTAAAAATTGACTTTCGAATAATCTCGAAAAATTGAAATGTCTCTATCCTCCTAACCCTTGGACATACATTGACAAGACTCTGACAGGAAGTTGACATGTACGTTCCCTCAAAGTGGCGTAAGTTTTGTCTCTGAGATTCCTACAGATCGGGAGATATTTGCCTTTTAAAAATTGACTTTCGAATAATTTCGAAAAATTAAAATGTCTCTATCCTCCAAACCCTAGGACATACATTGACGTGACACTGACAGGAAGTTGACATACACGTTCCCTCAAAGTGACATAAGTTTTGTCTCTCAGATTCCTACAGATCGAGAGATATTTGCCTATTAATAATTACCTTTCGAATAATCTCTAAAAATTTAAATGTCTCTATCTATCAAACCCTTCGACATACATTGACCTGACTATGACATGAAGTTGACATATACGTTCCCTCAAAGTGACATAAGTTTTGTCTCTCAGATTCCTACAGATCGGGAGATATTTGCCTTTTAAATATTGACTTTCGAATAATCTCGAAAAATTAAAATGTCTCTATCCTCCAAACCCTTGGACATACATTGACGTGACTCTGACATGAAGTTGACATATGCGTTCCCTCAAAGTGACATAAGGTTTGTCTCTCAGATTCCTACAGATCTGGTGATATTTGCCTTTAAATATTGACTTTCAAATAATCTCGAAAAATTAAAATGTGTCTATCCTCGAAACTCTAGGACATACATTGACGTGACTCTGACAGGACGTTGACGTATATGTTCCCTCAAAGTGACATAACTTTTGTATCTCAGATTCCTACAGATCGGGAGATATTTGCCTTTTAAAAATTGACTTTCGAATAATCTCGAAAAATTCAAATGTCTCTATCCTCCAAACCCTTCGACATACATTGACGTGACTATGACATGAAGTTGACATATACGTTCCCTCAAAGTGACATAAGTTTTGTCTCTCAGATTCCTACAGATCGGGAGATATTTGCCTTTTAAAATTGACTTTCGAATAATATCGAAAAATTAAAATGTCTCTATCCTCCAAACCCTTGGACATACATTGACCAGACTCTGACATGAAGTTGATATATGCGTTCCCTCAAAGTGACATAAGGTTTGTCTCTCAGGTTCCTACAGATCGGGAGATATTTGCCTCTTAATAATTGACTTTAGAATAATTTCGAAAAATTAAAATGTCTCTATCCTCCTAACCCTGGACATACATTAACAAGACTCTGACAGGAAGTTGACATATACGTTCCCTCAAAGTGACATAAGGTTTGTCTCTCAGATTCCTACAGATCGGGAGATATTTGCCTTATTAAAAATTGACTTTCGATTAATCTCGAAAAATTCAAATGTCTCTATCCTCCAAACCCTTTTACATACATTGACGAGACTCTGAAATGAAGTTGATATATGCGTCCCCTCAAAGTGACATAAGGTTTGTCTCTCAGATGCCCACAGATCGGGAGATATTTGCCCTTTAAAAATTGACTTACGAATAATCTCGAAACATTAAAATGTCTCTATCCTCTAAACCCTTGAAAATACATTGACGAGACTCTGACATGAAGTTAACATATACGTTCCCTCAAAGTGGCATAAGTTTTGTCTCTCAGATTCCTACATATCGGGAGATATTTGCCTTTTAATAATAAACTTTCGAATAATCTCGAAAAATTAAAATGTCTCTATCCTGCTAACCTTTGGACATATATTGACGAGACTCTGACATGAAGTTGATATATGCGTTCCCTCAAAGTGACATAAGGTTTGTCTCTCAGATGCCTACAGATCGGGAGATATTTGCCCTTTAATAATTGACTTTCGAATAATCTCGAAAAATTAAAATGTCTCTATCCTCCAAACCCTTGGACATACATTGACGAGACTCTGACATGAAGTTGATATATGCGTTCCCTCAAAGTGACATAAGTTTTGTCTCTCAGATGCCTACAGATCGGGAGATATTTGCCCTTTAAAAATTGACTTTCGAATAAACTCGAAACATTAAAATGTCTCTATCCTCTAAACCCTTGGAAATACATTCACGAGACTCTGACATGAAGTTAACATATACGTTCCCTCAAAGTGGCATAAGTTTTGTCTCTCAGATTCCTACATATCGGGAGATATTTGCCTTTTAAAAATTGACTTTCGAATAATCCCGAAAAATTAAAATGTCTCTATCCTCCTAACCCTTGGACATATATTGACGAGACTCTAACATGAAGTTGATATATGCGTTCCCTCAAAGTGACATAAGTTTTGTCTCTCAGATGCCTACAGATCGGGAGATATTTGCCCTTTAATAATTGACTTTCGAATATTCTCGAAAAATTAAAATGTCTCTATCCTCCAAACCCTAGGAAATACATTGACGTGACACTGACAGGAGGTTGACATACACGTTCCCTCAAAGTGACATAAGTTTTGTCTCTCAGATTCCTACAGATCGGGAGATATTTGCCTATTAATAATTGCCTTTCGAATAATCTCTAAAAATTTAAATGTCTCTATCCATCAAACCCTTGGACATACATTGACCTGACTATGACATGAAGTTGACATATACGTTCCCTCAAAGTGACATAAGTTTTGTCTCTGATTCCAACAGATCGGGAGATATTTGCCTTTTAAATATTGACTTTCGAATAATCTCGAAAAATTTAAATGTCTCTATCCTTCAAACCCTTGGACTTACATTGACGTGACTCTGACATGAAGTTGACATATGCATTCCCTCAAAATGACATAAGGTTTGTCTCTCAGATTCCTACAGATCGGGAGATATTTGCTTTTAAATATTGACTTTCGAATAATCTCGAAAAATTAAAATGTCTCTATCCTCCAAACCCTTGGACTTACATTGACGAGACTCTGACATGAGGTTGACATATACGTTCCCTAAAAGTGACACAAGTTGTGTCTCTCAGGTTCCTACAGATCGGGAGATATTTGCCTTTAACCAATTGACTTTCGAATAATCTCGAAAAATTAAAATGTCTCTATCCTCCAAATCCTTGGACATACATTGACGTGGCTCTGACAGGAAGTTGACATATACGTTCCCTCAAAGTGACATAAGTTTTGTCTCAGATTCCTACAGATCGGGAGATATTTGTCCTTTAAAATTTGATTTTCGAATAATCTCGAAAAATTTAACTGTCTCTATCCTCCAAACCCTTGGACATACATTGACGTGACTATGACATGAAGTTGACATATACGTTCCCTCAATGTGACATAAGTTTTGTCTCTGAGACTCCTACAAATCGGGAGATATATCCCTTTTAATAATTGACTTTCGAATAATCTCGAAGAATTTAAATGTCTCTATCCTCCAAACCCTTGGACATACATTGACGAGACTCTGACATGAAGTTGATATATGCGTTCCCTCAAAGTGACATAAGGTTTGTCTCTCAGATGCCTACAGATCGTTAGATATTTGCCCTTTAAAAATTGACTTTCGAATAATCTCGAAACATTAAAATGTCTCTATCCTCTAAACCCTTGGAAATACATTGACGACACTCTGACATGAAGTTAACATATACGTTCCCTCAAAGTGGCATAAGTTTTGTCTCTCAGATTCCTACATATCGGGAGATATTTGCCTTTTAAAAATTGACTTTCGAATAATCTCGAAAAATTTAAATGTCTCTATCCTCCAAACCCTTGGACTTACATTGACGTGACTCTGACATGAAGTTGACATATGCATTCCCTCAAAATGACATAAGGTTTGTCTCTCAGATTCCTACAGATCGGGAGATATTTGCCTTTAAATATTGACTTTCGAATAATCTCGAAAAATTAAAATGTCTCTATCCTCCAAACCCTTGGACTTACATTGACGAGACTCTGACATGAAGTTGACATATACGTTCCCTCAAAGTGACACAAGTTGTGTCTCTCAGATTCCTACAGATCGGGAGATATTTGCCTTTCACCAATTGACTTTCGAATAATCTCGAAAAATTAAAATGTCTCTATCCTCCAAATCCTTGGACATACATTGACGTGGCTCTGACAGGAAGTTGACATATACGTTCCTTCAAAGTGACATAAGTTTTGTCTCTCAGATTCCTACAGATCGGGAGATATTTGCCCTTTAAAATTTGACTTTCGAATAATCTCGAAAAATTTAACTGTCTCTATCCTCCAAACCCTTGGACATACATTGACGTGACTATGACATGAAGTTGACATATACGTTCCCTCAATGTGACATAAGTTTTGTCTCTGAGACTCCTACAAATCGGGAGATATTTCCCTTTTAATAATTGACTTTCGAATAATCTCGAAGAATTAAAATGTCTCTATCCTCCAAACCCTTGGACATACATTGACGAGACTCTAACATGAAGTTGATATATGCGTTCCCTCAAAGTGACATAAGGTTTGTCTCTCAGATGCCTACAGATCGGGAGATATTTGCCCTTTAAAAATTGACTTTCGAATAATCTCGAAACATTAAAATGTCTCTATCCTCTAAACCCTTGGAAATACATTGACGAGACTCTGACATGAAGTTAACATATACGTTCCCTCAAAGTGGCATAAGTTTTGTCTCTCAGATTCCTACATATCGGGAGATATTTGCCTTTTAAAAATTGACTTTCGAATAATCTCGAAAAATTAAAATGTCTCTATCCTCCTAACCCTTGGACATATATTGACGAGACTCTGACATGAAGTTGATATATGCGTTCCCTCAAAGTGACATAAGGTTTGTCTCTCAGATGCCCACAGATCGGGAGATATTTGCCCTTTAATAATTGACTTTCGAATAATCTCGAAAAATTCAAAAGTCTCTATCCTCCAAACCCTTGGACATACATTGACGAGACTCTGACATGAAGTTGACATATACGGTCCCTCAAAGTGGCATAAGTTTTGTATCTCAGATTCCTAAAGATCGGGAGATATTTGCCTTTTAAAAATTTACTTTCGAATAATCTCGAAAAATTTAAATGTCTCTATCCTCCAAACCCTAGGACATACATTGACGTGACACTGACAGGAAGTTGACATACACGTTCCCTCAAAGAGACATAAGTTTTGTCTCTCAGATTCCTACAGATCGGGAGATATTTGCCTATTAATAATTGCCTTTCGAATAGTCTCTAAAAATTTAAATGTCTCTATCTATCAAACCCTTCGACATACATTGACCTGACTATGACATGAAGTTGACATACACGTTCCCTCAAAGTGACATAAGTTTTGCCTCTCAGATTCCTACAGATCGGGAGATATTTCCCTTTTAAATATTAATTTTCGAATAATCTCGAAATATTCAAATGTCTCTATCCTCCAAACCCTTGGACATACATTGACGTGACTCTGACATGAAGTTGACATATGCGTTCCCTCAAAGTGACATAAGGTTTGTCTCTCAGATTCCTACAGATCTGGAGATATTTGCCTTTAAATATTGACTTTCGAATAATCTCGAAAAATTTAAATGTCTCTGTCCTCCAAACCGTTGGACATACATTGACGAGACTCTGACAGGCAGTTGACATATACGTTCCCTCAAAGCGACATACGTTTTGTCTCTCAGGTTCCTACAGATCGGGAGATATTTGCCTTTTAATATTGACTTTCGAATAATCTCGAAAAATTCAAATGTCTCTATCCTCCAACCCCTTGGACATACATTGACGTGACTGTGACATGAAGTGACATATGCGTTCCCTCAAAGGGACATACGTTTTGTCTCTTATATTCCTACAGATCGGGAGATATTTGCCTTTAACCAATTGACTTTCGAATAATCTCGAAAAATTCAAATGTCTCTATCCTCCAAACCCTTGGACAAACATTGACGTGACTCTGACAAAAAGTTTACATACACGTTCCCTCAAAGTGACATAAGTTTTGTCTCTCAGATTCCTATAGATCGGGAGATATTTGCCTTTTAAAAATTGACTTTCGAATAATCTCGAAAAATTCAAATGTCTCTATCCTCCAAACCCTTGGACATACATTGACGTGACTATGACATGAAGTTGACATATACGTTCCCTCAAAGTGACAAAAGTTTTGTCTCTCAGATTCCTACAGATCGGGAGATATTTGCCTTTTAAAAATTGACTTTCGAATAATCTCGAAGAATTAAAATGTCTCTATCCTCCAAACCCTTGGACATATATTGACGTGACTCTGACATGAAGTTGACATATGCATTCCCTCAAAACGACATAAGGTTTGTCTCTCAGATTCCTACAGATCGGGAGATATTTGCCTTTAAATATTGACTTTCGATTAATCTCGAAAAATTAAAATGTCTCTATCCTCCAAACCCTTGGACTTAAATTGACGAGACTCTGACATGAAGTTGACATATACGTTCCCTCATAGTGACATAAGTTGTGTCTCTCAGATTCCTACAGATCGGGAGATATTTGCCTTTCACCAATTGACATTCGAATAATCTCGAAAAATTAAAATGTCTCTATCCTCCAAATCCTTGGACATACATTGACGTGGCTCTGACAGGAAGTTGACATATACGTTCCCTCAAAGTGACATAAGTTTTGTCTCTCAGATGCCTACAGATCGAAAGATATTTGCCCTTTAAAAATTGACTTTCGAATAATCTCGAAAAATTCAAATGTCTCTATCCTCCAAACCCTTGGACATACATTGACGAGACTGTGACATGAAGTTGATAAATTCGTTCCCTCAAAGTGGCATAAGTTTTGTCTCTCAGATTCCTACAGATCCTAAGATATTTACCTTTTAAAAATTGACTTTCGAATAATCTCGAAAAATTAAAATGTCTCTATCCTCCAAACCCTTGGACAGACATTGACGTGAAACTGACAGGAAGTTGACATATACGTTCCCTCAAAGTGACATAAGTTTTGTCTCTCAGATTCCTACAGATCGGGAGATATTTGCCTATTAATAATTGCCTTTCGAATAATCTCTAAAAATTTAAATGTCTCTATCCATCAAACCCTTGGACATACATTGACCTGACTATGACATGAAGTTGACATATACGTTCCCTCAAAGTGACATAAGTTTTGTCTCTCAGATTCCTACAGATCGGGAGATATTTGCCTTTTAAATATTGACTTTCGAATAATCTCGAAAAATTTATATGTCTCTATCCTCCAAACCCTTGGACTTACATTGACGTGACTCTGACATGAAGTTGACATATGCATTCCCTCAAAATGACATAAGGTTTGTCTCTCAGATTCCTACAGATCGGGAGATATTTGCCTTTAAATATTGACTTTCGAATAATCTCGAAAAATTAAAATGTCTCTATCCTCCAAACCCTTTTACATACATTGACGAGACTCTGACATGAAGTTGATATATGCATTCCCTCAAAGTGACATAAGGTTTGTCTCTCAGATGCCTACAGATCGGGAGATATTTGCCCTTTAAAAATTGACTTTAGAATAATTTCGAAACATTTAAATGTCTCTATCCTCTAAACCCTTGGAAATACATTGACGAGACTCTGACATGAAGTTAACATATACGTTCCCTCAAAGTGGCATAAGTTTTGTCTCTCAGATTCCTACATATCGGGAGATATTTGGCTTTTAAAAATTGACTTTCGAATAATCTCGAAAAATTTAAATGTCTCTGTCCTCCAAACCGTTGGACATACATTGACGAGACTGTAACAGGCAGTTGACATATACGTTCCCTCAAAGTGACATACGTTTTGTCTCTCAGGTTCCTACAGATCGGGAGATATTTGCCTTTTAAAATTGACTTTCGAATAATCTCGAAAAATTCAAATGTCTCTATCCTCCAACCCCTTGGACATACATTGACGTGACTGTGACATGAAGTTGACATATACGTTCCCTCAAAGTGACATAAGTTTTGTCTCTTAGATTCCTACAGATCGGGAGATATTTGCCTTTAACCAATTGACTTTCGAATAATCTCGAAAAATTCAAATGTCTCTATCCTCCAAACCCTTGGACATACATTGACGTGACTATGACATGAAGTTGATATATGCGTTCCCTCAAAGTGACATAAGGTTTGTCTCTCAGATGCCTACAGATCGAAAGATATTTGCCCTTTAATAATTGACTTTCGAATAATCTCGAAAACTTCAAATGTCTCTATCCTCCAAACCCTTGGACATACATTGACGAGACTCTGACATGAAGTTGATATATTCGTTCCCTCAAAGTGGCATAAGTTTTGTCTCTCAGATTCCTACAGATCGGAAGATATTTGCCTTTTAAAAATTGACTTTCGAATAATCTCGAAAAATTAAAATGTCTCTATCCTCCAAACCCTTGGACATACATTGACGTGACACTGACAGGAATTTGACATATACGTTCCCTCAAAGTGACATAAGTTTTGTCTCTCAGATTCCTACAGATCGGGAGATATTTGCCTATTAATAATTGCCTTTCGAATAATCTCTAAAAATTTAAATGTCTCTATCCATCAAACCCTTGGACATACATTGACCTGACTATGACATGAAGTTGACATATACGTTCCCTCAAAGTGACATAAGTTTTGTCTCTCAGATTCCTAGAGATCGGGAGATATTTGCCTTTTAAATATTGACTTTCGAATAATCTCGAAAAATTAAAATGTCTCTATCCTCCAAACCCTTGGACTTATATTGACGTGACTCTGACATGAAGTAGACATATGCATTCCCTCAAAATGACATAAGGTTTGTCTCTCAGATTCCTACAGATCGGGAGATATTTGCCTTTAAATATTGACTTTCGAATAAACTCGAAAAATTAAAATGTCTCTATCCTCCAAACCCTTGGACTTACATTGACGAGACTCTGACATGAAGTTGACATATACGTTCCCTCAAAGTGACACAAGTTGTGTCTCTCAGATTCCTACAGATCGGGAGATATTTGCCTTTCACCAATTGACTTTCGAATAATCTCGAAAAATTAAAATGTCTCTATCCTCCAAATCCTTGGACATACATTGACGTGGCTCTGACAGGAAGTTGACATATTCGTTCCCTCAAAGTGACATAAGTTTTGTCTCTCAGATTCCTACAGATCGGGAGATATTTGCCCTTTAATATTTGACTTTCGAATAATCTCGAAAAATTTAACTGTCTCTATCCTCCAAACCCTTGGACATACATTGACGTGACTATGACATGAAGTTGACATATACGTTCCCTCAATGTGACATAAGTTTTGTCTCTGAGACTCCTACAAATCGGGAGATATTTCCCTTTTAATAATTGACTTTCGAATAATGTCGAAAAATTAAAATGTCTCTATCCTCCAAACCCTTGGACATACATTGACGAGACTGTGACATGAAGTTGATATATTCGTTCCCTCAAAGTGGCATAAGTTTTGTCTCTCAGATTCCTACAGATCGGAAGATATTTACCTTTTAAAAATTGACTTTCGAATAATCTCGAAAAATTAAAATGTCTCTATCCTCCAAACCCTTGGACAGACATTGACGTGAAACTGACAGGAAGTTGACATATACGTTCCCTCAAAGTGACATAAGTTTTGTCTCTCAGATTCCTACAGATCGGGAGATATTTGCCTATTAATAATTGCCTTTCGAATAATCTCTAAAAATTTAAATGTCTCTATCCATCAAACCCTTGGACATACATTGACCTGACTATGACATGAAGTTGACATATACGTTCCCTCAAAGTGACATAAGTTTTGTCTCTCAGATTCCTACAGATCGGGAGATATTTGCCTTTTAAATATTGACTTTCGAATAATCTCGAAAAATTTATATGTCTCTATCCTCCAAACCCTTGGACTTACATTGACGTGACTCTGACATGAAGTTGACATATGCATTCCCTCAAAATGACATAAGGTTTGTCTCTCAGATTCCTACAGATCGGGAGATATTTGCCTTTAAATATTGACTTTCGAATAATCTCGAAAAATTAAAATGTCTCTATCCTCCAAACCCTTGGACTTACATTGACGAGACTCTGACATGAAGTTGACATATACGTTCCCTCAAAGTGACACAAGTTGTGTCTCTCAGATTCCTACAGATCGGGAGATATTTGCCTTTCACCAATTGACTTTCGAATAATCACGAAAAATTAAAATGTCTCTATCCTCCAAATCCTTGGACATACATTGACGTGGCTCTGACAGGAAGTTGACATATACGTTCCCTCAAAGTGACATAAGTTTTGTCTTTCAGATTCCTACAGATCGGGAGATATTTGCCCTTTGAAATTTGACTTTCGAATAATCTCGAAAAATTTAACTGTCTCTATCCTCCAAATCCTTGGACATACATTGACGTGGCTCTGACAGGAAGTTGACATATACGTTCCCTCAAAGTGACATAAGTTTTGTCTTTCAGATTCCTTCAAATCGGGAGATATTTCCCTTTTAATAATTGCCTTTCGAATAATCTCGAAAAATTAAAATGTCTCTATCCTCCAAACCCTTGGACATACATTGACGAGACTGTAACAGGCAGTTGACATATACGTTCCCTCAAAGTGACATACGTTTTGTCTCTCAGGTTCCTACAGATCGGGAGATATTTGCCTTTTAAAATTGACTTTCGAATAATCTCGAAAAATTCAAATGTCTCTATCCTCCAACCCCTTGGACATACATTGACGTGACTGTGACATGAAGTTGACATATACGTTCCCTCAAAGTGACATAAGTTTTGTCTCTTAGATTCCTACAGATCGGGAGATATTTGCCTTTAACCAATTGACTTTCGAATAATCTCGAAAAATTCAAATGTCTCTATCCTCCAAACCCTTGGACATACATTGACGTGACTATGACATGAAGTTGATATATGCGTTCCCTCAAAGTGACATAAGGTTTGTCTCTCAGATGCCTACAGATCGAAAGATATTTGCCCTTTAATAATTGACTTTCGAATAATCTCGAAAACTTCAAATGTCTCTATCCTCCAAACCCTTGGACATACATTCACGAGACTCTGACATGAAGTTGATATATTCGTTCCCTCAAAGTGGCATAAGTTTTGTCTCTCAGATTCCTACAGATCGGAAGATATTTGCCTTTTAAAAATTGACTTTCGAATAATCTCGAAAAATTAAAATGTCTCTATCCTCCAAACCCTTGGACATACATTGACGTGACACTGACAGGAAGTTGACATATACGTTCCCTCAAAGTGACATAAGTTTTGTCTCTCAGATTCCTACAGATCGGGAGATATTTGCCTATTAATAATTGCCTTTCGAATAATCTCTAAAAATTTAAATGTCTCTATCCATCAAACCCTTGGACATACATTGACCTGACTATGACATGAAGTTGACATATACGTTCCCTCAAAGTGACATAAGTTTTGTCTCTCAGATTCCTACAGATCGGGAGATATTTGCCTTTTAAATATTGACTTTCGAATAATCTCGAAAAATTAAAATGTCTCTATCCTCCAAACCCTCGGACTTACATTGACGTGACTCTGACATGAAGTAGACATATGCATTCCCTCAAAATGACATAAGGTTTGTCTCTCAGATTCCTACAGATCGGGAGATATTTGCCTTTAAATATTGACTTTCGAATAAACTCGAAAAATTAAAATGTCTCTATCCTCCAAACCCTTGGACTTACATTGACGAGACTCTGACATGAAGTTGACATATACGTTCCCTCAAAGTGACACAAGTTGTGTCTCTCAGATTCCTACAGATCGGGAGATATTTGCCTTTCACCAATTGACTTTCGAATAATCTCGAAAAATTAAAATGTCTCTATCCTCCAAATCCTTGGACATACATTGACGTGGCTCTGACAGGAAGTTGACATATTCGTTCCCTCAAAGTGACATAAGTTTTGTCTCTCAGATTCCTACAGATCGGGAGATATTTGCCCTTTAATATTTGACTTTCGAATAATCTCGAAAAATTTAACTGTCTCTATCCTCCAAACCCTTGGACATACATTGACGTGACTATGACATGAAGTTGACATATACGTTCCCTCAATGTGACATAAGTTTTGTCTCTGAGACTCCTACAAATCGGGAGATATTTCCCTTTTAATAATTGACTTTCGAATAATGTCGAAAAATTAAAATGTCTCTATCCTCCAAACCCTTGGACATACATTGACGAGACTGTGACATGAAGTTGATATATTCGTTCCCTCAAAGTGGCATAAGTTTTGTCTCTCAGATTCCTACAGATCGGAAGATATTTACCTTTTAAAAATTGACTTTCGAATAATCTCGAAAAATTAAAATGTCTCTATCCTCCAAACCCTTGGACAGACATTGACGTGAAACTGACAGGAAGTTGACATATACGTTCCCTCAAAGTGACATAAGTTTTGTCTCTCAGATTCCTACAGATCGGGAGATATTTGCCTATTAATAATTGCCTTTCGAATAATCTCTAAAAATTTAAATGTCTCTATCCATCAAACCCTTGGACATACATTGACCTGACTATGACATGAAGTTGACATATACGTTCCCTCAAAGTGACATAAGTTTTGTCTCTCAGATTAATACAGATCGGGAGATATTTGCCTTTTAAATATTGACTTTCGAATAATCTCGAAAAATTTATATGTCTCTATCCTCCAAACCCTTGGACTTACATTGACGTGACTCTGACATGAAGTTGACATATGCATTCCCTCAAAATGACATAAGGTTTGTCTCTCAGATTCCTACAGATCGGGAGATATTTGCCTTTAAATATTGACTTTCGAATAATCTCGAAAAATTAAAATGTCTCTATCCTCCAAACCCTTGGACTCACATTGACGAGACTCTGACATGAAGTTGACATATACGTTCCCTCAAAGTGACACAAGTTGTGTCTCTCAGATTCCTACAGATCGGGAGATATTTGCCTTTCACCAATTGACTTTCGAATAATCACGAAAAATTAAAATGTCTCTATCCTCCAAATCCTTGGACATACATTGACGTGGCTCTGACAGGAAGTTGACATATACGTTCCCTCAAAGTGACATAAGTTTTGTCTTTCAGATTCCTACAGATCGGGAGATATTTGCCCTTTGAAATTTGACTTTCGAATGATCTCGAAAAATTTAACTGTCTCTATCCTCCAAACCCTTGGACATACATTGACGTGACTATGACATGAAGTTGACATATACGTTCCCTCAATGTGACATAAGTTTTGTCTCTGAGACTCCTTCAAATCGGGAGATATTTCCCTTTTAATAATTGCCTTTCGAATAATCTCGAAAAATTTAAATGTCTCTATCCTCCAAACCCTTGGACATACATTGACGAGACTCTGACATGAAGTTGATATATGCATTCCCTCAAAGTGACATAAGGTTTGTCTCTCAGATGCCTACAGATCGGGAGATATTTGCCCTTTAAAAATTGACTTTAGAATAATCTCGAAACATTAAAATGTCTCTATCCTCTAAACCCTTGGAAATACATTGACGAGACTCTGACATGAAGTTAACATATACGTTCCCTCAAAGTGGCATAAGTTTTGTCTCTCAGATTCCTACATATCGGGAGATATTTGGCTTTTAAAAATTGACTTTCGAATAATCTCGAAAAATTTAAATGTCTCTGTCCTCCAAACCGTTGGACATACATTGACGAGACTGTAACAGGCAGTTGACATATACGTTCCCTCAAAGTGACATACGTTTTGTCTCTCAGGTTCCTACAGATCGGGAGATATTTGCCTTTTAAAATTGACTTTCGAATAATCTCGAAAAATTCAAATGTCTCTATCCTCCAACCCCTTGGACATACATTGACGTGACTGTGACATGAAGTTGACATATACGTTCCCTCAAAGTGACATAAGTTTTGTCTCTTAGATTCCTACAGATCGGGAGATATTTGCCTTTAACCAATTGACTTTCGAATAATCTCGAAAAATTCAAATGTCTCTATCCTCCAAACCCTAGGACATACATTGACGTGACTATGACATGAAGTTGATATATGCGTTCCCTCAAAGTGACATAAGGTTTGTCTCTCAGATGCCTACAGATCGAAAGATATTTGCCCTTTAATAATTGACTTTCGAATAATCTCGAAAACTTCAAATGTCTCTATCCTCCAAACCCTTGGACATACATTGACGAGACTATGACATGAAGTTAACATATACGTTCCCTCAAAGTGGCATAAGTTTTGTCTCTCAGATTCCTACATATCGGGAGATATTTGCCTTTTAAAAATTGAATTTCGAATAATCTCGAAAAATTAATATGTCTCTATCCTCCTAACCCTTGGACATATATTGACGAGAATCTGACATGAAGTTGATATATGCGTTCCCTCAAAGTGACATAAGGTTTGTCTCTCAGATGCCTACAGATCGAAAGATATTTGCCCTTTAATAATTGACTTTCGAATAATCTCGAAAACTTCAAATGTCTCTATCCTCCAAACCCTTGGACATACATTGACGAGACTCTGACATGAAGTTGATATGTTCGTTCCCTCAAAGTGGCATAAGTTTTGTCTCTCAGATTCCTACAGATCGGAAGATATTTGCCTTTTAAAAATTGACTTTCGAATAATCTCGAAAAATTAAAATGTCTCTATCCTCCAAACCCTTGGACATACATTGACGTGACACTGACAGGAAGTTGACATATACGTTCCCTCAAAGTGACATAAGTTTTGTCTCTCAGATTCCTACAGATCGGGAGATATTTGCCTATTAATAATTGCCTTTCGAATAATCTCTAAAAATTTAAATGTCTCTATCCATCAAACCCTTGGACATACATTGACCTGACTATGACATGAAGTTGACATATACGTTCCCTCAAAGTGACATAAGTTTTGTCTCTCAGATTCCTACAGATCGGGAGATATTTGCCTTTTAAATATTGACTTTCGAATAATCTCGAAAAATTAAAATGTCTCTATCCTCCAAACCCTTGGACTTACATTGACGTGACTCTGACATGAAGTAGACATATGCATTCCCTCAAAATGACATAAGGTTTGTCTCTCAGATTCCTACAGATCGGGAGATATTTGCCTTTAAATATTGACTTTCGAATAAACTCGAAAAATTAAAATGTCTCTATCCTCCAAACCCTTGGACTTACATTGACGAGACTCTGACATGAAGTTGACATATACGTTCCCTCAAAGTGACACAAGTTGTGTCTCTCAGATTCCTACAGATCGGGAGATATTTGCCTTTCACCAATTGACTTTCGAATAATCTCGAAAAATTAAAATGTCTCTATCCTCCAAATCCTTGGACATACATTGACGTGGCTCTGACAGGAAGTTGACATATTCGTTCCCTCAAAGTGACATAAGTTTTGTCTCTCAGATTCCTACAGATCGGGAGATATTTGCCCTTTAAAATTTGACTTTCGAATAATCTCGAAAAATTTAACTGTCTCTATCCTCCAAACCCTTGGACATACATTGACGTGACTATGACATGAAGTTGACATATACGTTCCCTCAATGTGACATAAGTTTTGTCTCTGAGACTCCTACAAATCGGGAGATATTTCCCTTTTAATAATTGACTTTCGAATAATGTCGAAAAATTAAAATGTCTCTATCCTCCAAACCCTTGGACATACATTGACGAGACTCTGACATGAAGTTGATATATGCGTTCCCTCAAAGTGACATAAGGTTTGTCTCTCAGATGCCTACAGATCGGGAGATATTTGCCCTTTAAAAATTGACTTTCGAATAATCTCGAAACATTAAAATGTCTCTATCCTCTAAACCCTTGGAAATATATTGACGAGACTATGACATGAAGTTAACATATACGTTCCCTCAAAGTGGCATAAGTTTTGTCTCTCAGATTCCTACATATCGGGAGATATTTGCCTTTTAAAAATTGACTTTCGAATAATCTCGAAAAATTAATATGTCTCTATCCTCCTAACCCTTGGACATATATTGACGAGAATCTGACATGAAGTTGATATATGCGTTCCCTCAAAGTGACATAAGGTTTGTCTCTCAGATGCCTACAGATCGGGAGATATTTGCCCTTTAATAATTGACTTTCGAATAATATCGAAAAATTCAAAAGTCTCTATCCTCCAAACCCTTGGACATACATTGACGAGACTCTGACATGAAGTTGACATATACGTTCCCTCAAAGTGGCATAAGTTTTGTCTCTCAGATTCCTAAAGATCGGGAGATATTTGCCTTTTAAAAATTTACTTTCGAATAATCTCGAAAAATTTAAATGTCTCTATCCTCCAAACCCTAGGACATACATTGACGTGACACTGACAGGAAGTTGACATACACGTTCCCTCAAAGAGACATAAGTTTTGTCTCTCAGATTCCTACAGATCGGGAGATATTTGCCTTTTAAAAATTGACTTTCGAATAATCTCGAAGAATTAAAATGTCTCTATCCTCCAAACCCTTGGACATACATTGACGTGACTCTGACATGAAGTTGACATATGCATTCCCTCAAACCGACATAAGGTTTGTCTCTCAGATTCCTACAGATCGGGAGATATTTGCCTTTAAATATTGACTTTCGATTAATCTCGAAAAATTAAAATGTCTCTATCCTCCAAACCCTTGGACTTAAATTGACGAGACTCTGACATGAAGTTGACATATACGTTCCCTCATAGTGACATAAGTTGTGTCTCTCAGATTCCTACAGATCGGGAGATATTTGCCTTTCACCAATTGACTTTCGAATAATCTCGAAAAATTAAAATGTCTCTATCCTCCAAATCCTTGGACATACATTGACGTGGCTCTGACAGGAAGTTGACATATACGTTCCCTCAAAGTGACATAAGGTTTGTCTCTCAGATGCCTACAGATCGAAAGATATTTGCCCTTTAAAAATTGACTTTCGAATAATCTCGAAAAATTCAAATGTCTCTATCCTCCAAACCCTTGGACATACATTGTCGAGACTGTGACATGAAGTTGATATATTCGTTCCCTCAAAGTGGCATAAGTTTTGTCTCTCAGATTCCTACAGATCGGAAGATATTTGCCTTTTAAAAATTGACTTTCGAATAATCTCGAAAAATTAAAATGTCTCTATCCTCCAAACCCTTGGACAGACATTGACGTGAAACTGACAGGAAGTTGACATATACGTTCCCTCAAAGTGACATAAGTTTTGTCTCTCAGATTCCTACAGATCGGGAGATATTTGCCTATTAATAATTGCCTTTCGAATAATCTCGAAAAATTTAAATGTCTCTATCCTCCAAACCCTTGGACTTACATTGACGTGACTCTGACATGAAGTTGACATATGCATTCCCTCAAAATGACATAAGGTTTGTCTCTCAGATTCCTACAGATCGGGAGATATTTGCCTTTTAAGTATTGACTTTCGAATAATCTCGAAAAATTTAAATGTCTCTATCCTCCAAACCCTTGGACTTACATTGACGTGACTCTGACATGAAGTTGACATATGCATTCCCTCAAAATGACATAAGGTTTGTCTCTCAGATTCCTACAGATCGGGAGATATTTGCCTTTAAATATTGACTTTCGAATAATCTCGAAAAATTAAAATGTCTCTATCCTCCAAACCCTTGGACTTACATTGACGAGACTCTGACATGAAGTTGACATATACGTTCCCTCAAAGTGACACAAGTTGTGTCTCTCAGATTCCTACAGATCGGGAGATATTTGCCTTTCACCAATTGACTTTCGAATAATCTCGAAAAATTAAAATGTCTCTATCCTCCAAATCCTTGGACATACATTGACGTGGCTCTGACAGGAAGTTGACATATACGTTCCCTCAAAGTGACATAAGTTTTGTCTCTCAGATTCCTACAGATCGGGAGATATTTGCCCTTTGAAATTTGACTTTCGAATAATCTCGAAACATTTAACTGTCTCTATCCTCCAAACCCTTGGACATACATTGACGTGACTATGACATGAAGTTGACATATACGTTCCCTCAATGTGACATAAGTTTTGTCTCTGAGACTCCTACAAATCGGGAGATATTTCCCTTTTAATAATTGACTTTCGAATAATCTCGAAAAATTAAAATGTCTCTATCCTCCAAACCCTTGGACATACATTGACGAGACTCTGACATGAAGTTGATATATGCGTTCCCTCAAAGTGACATAAGGTTTGTCTCTCAGATGCCTACAGATCGGGAGATATTTGCCCTTTAAAAATTGACTTTCGAATAATCTCGAAACATTAAAATGTCTCTATCCTCTAAACTCTTGGAAATACATTGACGAGACTCTGACATGAAGTTAACATATACATTCCCTCAAAGTGGCATAAGTTTTGTCTCTCAGATTCCTACATATCGGGAGATATTTGGCTTTTAAAAATTGACTTTCGAATAATCTCGAAAAATTTAAATGTCTCTGTCCTCCAAACCGTTGGACATACATTGACGAGACTGTAACAGGCAGTTGACATATACGTTCCCTCAAAGTGATATACGTTTTGTCTCTCAGGTTCCTACAGATCGGGAGATATTTGCCTTTTAAAATTGCCTTTCGAATAATCTCGAAAAATTCAAATGTCTCTATCCTCCAACCCCTTGGACATACATTGACGTGACTGTGACATGAAGTTGTCATATACGTTCCCTCAAAGTGACATAAGTTTTGTCTCTTAGATTCCTACAGATCGGGAGATATTTGCCTTTTAAAAATTGACTTTCGAATAATCTCGAAAAATTAAAATGTCTCTATCCTCCAAACCCTTTTACATACATTGACGTGACTATGACATGAAGTTGATATATGCGTTCCCTCAAAGTGACATAAGGTTTGTCTCTCAGATGCCTACAGATCGTAAGATATTTGCCCTTTAATAATTGACTTTCGAATAATCTCGAAAACTTCAAATGTCTCTATCCTCCAAACCCTTCTACATACATTGACGAGACTCTGACATGAAGTTGATATATTCGTTCCCTCAAAGTGGCATAAGGTTTGTCTCTCAGATTCCTACAGATCGGAAGATATTTGCCTTTTAAAAATTGACTTTCGAATAATCTCGAAAAATTAAAATGTCTCTATCCTCCAAACCCTTGGACATACATTGACGTGACACTGACATGAAGTTGACATATACGTTCCCT
Organism: Zootermopsis nevadensis; assembly: GCF_977971745.1. Taxonomy (NCBI): domain Eukaryota; kingdom Metazoa; phylum Arthropoda; class Insecta; order Blattodea; family Termopsidae; genus Zootermopsis; species Zootermopsis nevadensis. The sequence goes on along the minus strand of NW_028259153.1, from coordinate 1,634,652 downwards.
CAAAGTGACATAAGTTTTGTCTCTCAGATTCCTACAGATCGGGAGATATTTCCCTTTTAATAATTGACTTTCGAATAATGTCGAAAAATTAAAATGTCTCTATCCTCCAAACCCTTGGACATACATTGACGAGACTCTGACATTAAGTTGATATATGCGTTCCCTCAAAGTGACATAAGGTTTGTCTCTCAGATGCCTACAGATCGGGAGATATTTGCCCTTTAAAAATTGACTTTCGAATAATCTCGAAACATTAAAATGTCTCTATCCTCTAAACCCTTGGAAATACATTGACGAGACTATGACATGAAGTTAACATATACGTTCCCTCAAAGTGGCATAAGTTTTGTCTCTCAGATTCCTACATATCGGGAGATATTTGCCTTTTAAAAATTGACTTTCGAATAATCTCGAAAAATTAATATGTCTCTATCCTCCTAACCCTTGGACATATATTGACGAGCATCTGACATGAAGTTGATATATGCGTTCCCTCAAAGTGACATAAGGTTTGTCTCTCAGATGCCTACAGATCGGGAGATATTTGCCCTTTAATAATTGACTTTCGAATAATATCGAAAAATTCAAAAGTCTCTATCCTCCAAACCCTTGGACATACATTGACGAGACTCTGACATGAAGTTGACATATGCGTTCCCTCAAAGTGACATAAGGTTTGTATCTCAGATTCCTACAGATCTGGAGATATTTGCCTTTAAATATTGACTTTCGAATAATCTCGAAAAATTTAAATGTCTCTGTCCTCCAAACCGTTGGACATACATTGACGAGACTGTGACAGGCAGTTGACATATACGTTCCCTCAAAGTGACATACGTTTTGTCTCTCAGGTTCCTACAGATCGGGAGATATTTGCCTTTTAATATTGACTTTCGAATAATCTCGAAAAATTCAAATGTCTCTATCCTCCAACCCCTTGGACATACATTGACGTGACTGTGACATGAAGTTGACATATGCGTTCCCTCAAAGGGACATACGTTTTGTCTCTTATATTCCTACAGATCGGGAGATATTTGCCTTTAACAAATTGACTTTCGAATAATCTCGAAAAATTCAAATGTCTCTATCCTCCAAACCCTTGGACAAACATTGACGTGACTCTGACAAAAAGTTTACATACACGTTCCCTTAAAGTGACATAAGTTTTGTCTCTCAGATTCCTATAGATCGGGAGATATTTGCCTTTTAAAAATTGACTTTCGAATAATCTCGAAAAATTCAAATGTCTCTATCCTCCAAACCCTTGGACATACATTGACGTGACTATGACATGAAGTTGACATATACGTTCCCTCAATGTGACAAAAGTTTTGTCTCTCAGATTCCTACAGATCGGGAGATATTTGCCTTTTAAAAATTGACTTTCGAATAATCTCGAAAAATTAAAATGTCTCTATCCTCCAAACCCTTGGACATACATTGACGTGACTCTGACATGAAGTTGACATATGCATTCCCTCAAAACGACATAAGGTTTGTCACTCAGATTCCTACAGATCGGGAGATATTTGCCTTTAAATATTGACTTTCGAATAATCTCGAAAAATTAAAATGTCTCTATCCTCCAAACCCTTGGACTTAAATTGACGAGACTCTGACATGAAGTTGACATATACGTTCCCTCATAGTGACATAAGTTGTGTCTCTCAGATTCCTACAGATCGGGAGATATTTGCCTTTCACCAATTGACTTTCGAATAATCTCGAAAAATTAAAATGTCTCTATCCTCCAAACCCTTGGACATACATTGACGAGACACTGACATGAAGTTGATATATTCGTTCCCTCAAAGTGGCACAAGTTTTGTCTCTCAGATTCCTACAGATCGGAAGATATTTGCCTTTTAAAAATTGACTTTCGAATAATCTCGAAAAATTAAAATGTCTCTATCCTCCAAACCCTTGGACAGACATTGACGTGAAACTGACAGGAAGTTGACATATACGTTCCATCAAAGTGACATAAGTTTTGTCTCTCAGATTCCTACAGATCGGGAGATATTTGCCTATTAATAATTGCCTTTCGAATAATCTCTAAAAATTTAAATGTCTCTATCCATCAAACCCTTGGACATACATTGACCTGACTATGACATGAAGATGACATATACGTTCCCTCAAAGTGGAATAAGTTTTGTCTCTCAGATTCCTACAGATCGGGAGATATTTCCCTTTTAATAATTGACTTTCGAATAATCTCGAAAAATTAAAATGTCTCTATCCTCCAAACCCTTGGACATACATTGACGAGACTCTGACATGAAGTTGATATATGCGTTCCCTCAAAGTGACATAAGGTTTGTCTCTCAGATGCCTACAGATCGGGAGATATTTGCCCTTTAAAAATTGACTTTCGAATAATCTCGAAACATTAAAATGTCTCTATCCTCTAAACTCTTGGAAATACATTGACGAGACTCTGACATGAAGTTAACATATACATTCCCTCAAAGTGGCATAAGTTTTGTCTCTCAGATTCCTACATATCGGGAGATATTTGGCTTTTAAAAATTGACTTTCGAATAATCTCGAAAAATTTAAATGTCTCTGTCCTCCAAACCGTTGGACATACATTGACGAGACTGTAACAGGCAGTTGACATATACGTTCCCTCAAAGTGATATACGTTTTGTCTCTCAGGTTCCTACAGATCGGGAGATATTTGCCTTTTAAAATTGCCTTTCGAATAATCTCGAAAAATTCAAATGTCTCTATCCTCCAACCCCTTGGACATACATTGACGTGACTGTGACATGAAGTTGTCATATACGTTCCCTCAAAGTGACATAAGTTTTGTCTCTTAGATTCCTACAGATCGGGAGATATTTGCCTTTTAAAAATTGACTTTCGAATAATCTCGAAAAATTAAAATGTCTCTATCCTCCAAACCCTTTTACATACATTGACGTGACTATGACATGAAGTTGATATATGCGTTCCCTCAAAGTGACATAAGGTTTGTCTCTCAGATGCCTACAGATCGTAAGATATTTGCCCTTTAATAATTGACTTTCGAATAATCTCGAAAACTTCAAATGTCTCTATCCTCCAAACCCTTCTACATACATTGACGAGACTCTGACATGAAGTTGATATATTCGTTCCCTCAAAGTGGCATAAGGTTTGTCTCTCAGATTCCTACAGATCGGAAGATATTTGCCTTTTAAAAATTGACTTTCGAATAATCTCGAAAAATTAAAATGTCTCTATCCTCCAAACCCTTGGACATACATTGACGTGACACTGACATGAAGTTGACATATACGTTCCCTCAAAGTGACATAAGTTTTGTCTCTCAGATTCCTACAGATCGGGAGATATTTCCCTTTTAATAATTGACTTTCGAATAATGTCGAAAAATTAAAATGTCTCTATCCTCCAAACCCTTGGACATACATTGACGAGACTCTGACATTAAGTTGATATATGCGTTCCCTCAAAGTGACATAAGGTTTGTCTCTCAGATGCCTACAGATCGGGAGATATTTGCCCTTTAAAAATTGACTTTCGAATAATCTCGAAACATTAAAATGTCTCTATCCTCTAAACCCTTGGAAATACATTGACGAGACTATGACATGAAGTTAACATATACGTTCCCTCAAAGTGGCATAAGTTTTGTCTCTCAGATTCCTACATATCGGGAGATATTTGCCTTTTAAAAATTGACTTTCGAATAATCTCGAAAAATTAATATGTCTCTATCCTCCTAACCCTTGGACATATATTGACGAGCATCTGACATGAAGTTGATATATGCGTTCCCTCAAAGTGACATAAGGTTTGTCTCTCAGATGCCTACAGATCGGGAGATATTTGCCCTTTAATAATTGACTTTCGAATAATATCGAAAAATTCAAAAGTCTCTATCCTCCAAACCCTTGGACATACATTGACGAGACTCTGACATGAAGTTGACATATGCGTTCCCTCAAAGTGACATAAGGTTTGTCTCTCAGATTCCTACAGATCTGGAGATATTTGCCTTTAAATATTGACTTTCGAATAATCTCGAAAAATTTAAATGTCTCTGTCCTCCAAACCGTTGGACATACATTGACGAGACTGTGACAGGCAGTTGACATATACGTTCCCTCAAAGTGACATACGTTTTGTCTCTCAGGTTCCTACAGATCGGGAGATATTTGCCTTTTAATATTGACTTTCGAATAATCTCGAAAAATTCAAATGTCTCTATCCTCCAACCCCTTGGACATACATTGACGTGACTGTGACATGAAGTTGACATATGCGTTCCCTCAAAGGGACATACGTTTTGTCTCTTATATTCCTACAGATCCGGAGATATTTGCCTTTAACAAATTGACTTTCGAATAATCTCGAAAAATTCAAATGTCTCTATCCTCCAAACCCTTGGACAAACATTGACGTGACTCTGACAAAAAGTTTACATACACGTTCCCTTAAAGTGACATAAGTTTTGTCTCTCAGATTCCTATAGATCGGGAGATATTTGCCTTTTAAAAATTGACTTTCGAATAATCTCGAAAAATTCAAATGTCTCTATCCTCCAAACCCTTGGACATACATTGACGTGACTCTGACATGAAGTTGACATATGCATTCCCTCAAAACGACATAAGGTTTGTCACTCAGATTCCTACAGATCGGGAGATATTTGCCTTTAAATATTGACTTTCGAATAATCTCGAAAAATTAAAATGTCTCTATCCTCCAAACCCTTGGACTTAAATTGACGAGACTCTGACATGAAGTTGACATATACGTTCCCTCATAGTGACATAAGTTGTGTCTCTCAGATTCCTACAGATCGGGAGATATTTGCCTTTCACCAATTGACTTTCGAATAATCTCGAAAAATTAAAATGTCTCTATCCTCCAAACCCTTGGACATACATTGACGAGACACTGACATGAAGTTGATATATTCGTTCCCTCAAAGTGGCACAAGTTTTGTCTCTCAGATTCCTACAGATCGGAAGATATTTGCCTTTTAAAAATTGACTTTCGAATAATCTCGAAAAATTAAAATGTCTCTATCCTCCAAACCCTTGGACAGACATTGACGTGAAACTGACAGGAAGTTGACATATACGTTCCATCAAAGTGACATAAGTTTTGTCTCTCAGATTCCTACAGATCGGGAGATATTTGCCTATTAATAATTGCCTTTCGAATAATCTCTAAAAATTTAAATGTCTCTATCCATCAAACCCTTGGACATACATTGACCTGACTATGACATGAAGATGACATATACGTTCCCTCAAAGTGGAATAAGTTTTGTCTCTCAGATTCCTACAGATCGGGAGATATTTGCCTATTAATAATTGCCTTTCGAATAATCTCTAAAAATTTAAATGTCTCTATCCATCAAACCCTTGGACATACATTGACGAGACTCTGACATGAAGTTGATATATGCGTTCCCTCAAAGTGACATAAGTTTTGTCTCTCAGATGCCTACAGATCGGGAGATATTTGCCCTTTAAAAATTGACTTTCGAATAATCTCGAAACATTAAAATGTCTCTATCCTCTAAACCCTTGGAAATACATTGACGAGACTCTGACATGAAGTTAACATATATGTTCCCTCAAAGTGGCATAAGTTTTGTCTCTCAGATTCCTACATATCGGGAGATATTTGCCTTTTAAAAATTGACTTTCGAATAATCCCGAAAAATTAAAATGTCTCTATCCTCCTAACCCTTGGACATATATTGACGAGACTCTAACATGAAGTTGATATATGCGTTCCCTCAAAGTGACATAAGGTTTGTCTCTCAGGTGCCTACAGATCGGGAGATATTTGCCCTTTAATAATTGACTTTCGAATAATCTCGAAAAATTAAAATGTCTCTATCCTCCAAACCCTAGGAAATACATTGACGTGACACTGACAGGAAGTTGACATACACGTTCCCTCAAAGTGACATAAGTTTTGTCTCTCAGATTCTTACAGATCGGGAGATATTTGCCTATTAATAATTGCCTTTCGAATAATCTCTAAAATTTTAAATGTCTCTATCTACCAAACCCTTCGACATACATTGACCTGACTATGACATGAAGTTGACATATACGTTCCCTCAAAGTGGCATAAGTTTTGTCTCTCAGATTCCTACAGATCTGGAGATATTTGCCTTTAAATATTGACTTTCGAATAATCTCGAAGAATTTAAATGTCTCTGTCCTCCAAACCGTTGGACATACATTGACGAGATTCTAACAGGCAGTTGACATATACGTTCCCTCAAAGTGACATACGTTTTGTCTCTCAGGTTCCTACAGATTGGGAGATATTTGCCTTTCAAAATTGACTTTCGAATAATCTCGAATAATTCAAATGTCTCTATCCTCCAACCCCTTGGACATACATTGACGTGACTGTGACATGAAGTTGACATATACGTTCCCTCAAAGTGACATAAGTTTTGTCTCTTAGATTCCTACAGATCGGGAGATATTTGCCTTAACCAATTGACTTTCGAATAATCTCTAAAAATTCAAATGTCTCTATCCTCCAAACCCTTGGACATACATTGACGTGACTATGACATGAAGTTGACATATACGTTCCCTCAATGTGACAAAAGTTTTGTCTCTCAGATTCCTACAGATCGGGAGATATTTGCCTTTTAAAAATTGACTTTCGAATAATCTCGAAAAATTAAAATGTCTCTATCCTCCAAACCCTTGGACATACATTGACGACATTCTGACATGAAGTTGATATATGCGTTCCCTCAAAGTGACACAAGGTTTGTCTCTCAGATGCCTACAGATCGAAAGATATTTGCCCTTTAAAAATTGACTTTCGAATAATCTCGAAAAATTCAAATGTCTCTATCCTCCAAACCCTTGGACATACATTGACGAGACTCTGACATGTAGTTGATATATTCGTTCCCTCAAAGTGGCATAAGTTTTGTCTCTCAGATTCCTACAGATCGGAAGATATTTGCCTTTTAAAAATTGACTTTCGAATAATCTCGAAAAATTAAAATTTCTCTATCCTCCAAACCCTTGGACAGACATTGACGTGAAACTGACAGGAAGTTGATATATACGTTCCCTCAAAGTGACATAAGTTTTGTCTCTCAGATTCCTACAGATCGGGAGATATTTGCCTATTAATATTTGCCTTTCGAATAATCTCTAAAAATTTAAATGTCTCTATCCATCAAACCCTTGGACATACATTGACCTGACTATGACATGAAGTTGACATATACGTTCCCTCAAAGTGATATAAGTTTTGTCTCTCAGATTCCAACAGATCGGGAGATATTTGCCTTTTAAATATTGACTTTCGAATAATCTCGAAAAATTTAAATGTCTCTATCCTCCAAACCCTTGGACTTACATTGACGTGACTCTGACATGAAGTTGACATATGCATTCCCTCAAGATAACATAAGGTTTGTCTCTCAGATTCCTACAGATCGGGAGATATTTGCTTTTAAATATTGACTTTCGAATAATCTCGAAAAATTAAAATGTCTCTATCCTCCAAACACTTGGACTTACATTGACGAGACTCTGACATGAAGTTGACATATACGTTCCCTCAAAGTAACACAAGTTGTGTCTCTCAGATTCCTACAGATCGGGAGATATTTGCCTTTAATCAATTGACTTTCGAATAATCTCGAAAAATTAAAATGTCTCTATCCTCCAAATCCTTGGACATACATTGACGTGGCTCTGACAGGAAGTTGACATATACGTTCCCTCAAAGTGACATAAGTTTTGTCTCTCAGATTCCTACAGATCGGGAGATATTTGCCCTTTAATATTTGATTTTCGAATAATCTCGAAACATTTAACTGTCTCTATCCTCCAAACCCTTGGACATACATTGACGTGACTATGACATGAAGTTGACATATACGTTCCCTCAATGTGACATAAGTTTTGTCTCTGAGACTCCTACAAATCGGGAGATATTTCCCTTTTAATAATTGACTTTCGAATAATCTCGAAGAATTAAAATGTCTCTATCCTCCAAACCCTTGGACATACATTGACGAGACTCTGACATGAAGTTGATATATGCGTTCCCTCAAAGTGACATAAGGTTTGTCTCTCAGATGCCTACAGATCGGGAGATATTTGCCCTTTAAAAATTTACTTTCGAATAATCTCGAAACATTAAAATGTCCCTATCCTCTAAACCCTTGGAAATACATTGACGAGACTCTGACATGAAGTTAACATATACGTTCCCTCAAAGTGGCATAAGTTTTGTCTCTCAGATTCCTACATATCGGGAGATATTTGCCTTTTAAAAATTGACTTTCGAATAATCTCGAAAAATTTAAATGTCTCTATCCTCTAAACCCTTGGACTTACATTGACGTGACTCTGACATGAAGTTGACATATGCATTCCCTCAAAATGACATAAGGTTTGTCTCTCAGATTCCTACAGATCGGGAGATATTTGCCTTTTAAAATTGACTTTCGAATAATCTCGAAAAATTAAAATGTGTCTATCCTCGAAACTCTAGGACATACATTGACATGACTCTGACAGGAAGTTGACATATACGTTCCCACAAAGTGACATAAGTTTTGTCTCTCAGATTCCTACAGATCGGGAGATATTTGCCCTTTAAAATTTGACTTTCGAATAATCTCGAAAAATTTAACTGTCTCTATCCTCCAAACCCTTGGACATACATTGACGTGACTATGACATGAAGTTGACATATACGTTCCCTCAATGTGACATAAGTTTTGTCTCTGAGACTCCTACAAATCGGGAGATATTTCCCTTTTAATAATTGACTTTCGAATAATCTCGAAGAATTTAAATGTCTCTATCCTCCAAACCCTTGGACATACATTGACGAGACTCTGACATGAAGTTGATATATGCGTTCCCTCAAAGTGACATAAGGTTTGTCTCTCAGATGCCTACAGATCGGGAGATATTTGCCCTTTAAAAATTGACTTTCGAATAATCTCGAAACATTAAAATGTCTCTATCCTCTAAACCCTTGGAAATACATTGACGAGACTCTGACATGAAGTTAACATATACGTTCCCTCAAAGTGGCATAAGTTTTGTCTCTCAGATTCCTACATATCGGGAGATATTTGCCTTTTAAAAATTGACTTTCGAATAATCTCGAAAAATTAAAATGTCTCTATCCTCCTAACCCTTGGACATATATTGACGAGACTCTGACATGAAGTTGATATATGCGTTCCCTCAAAGTGACATAAGGTTTGTCTCTCAGATGCCTACAGATCGGGAGATATTTGCCCTTTAATAATTGACTTTCGAATAATCTCGAAAAATTCAAAAGTCTCTATCCTCCAAACCCTTGGACATACATTGACGAGACTCTGACATGAAGTTGACATATACGTTCCCTCAAAGTGGCATAAGTTTTGTATCTCAGATTCCTAAAGATCGGGAGATATTTGCCTTTTAAAAATTTACTTTCGAATAATCTCGAAAAATTTAAATGTCTCTATCCTCCAAACCCTAGGACATACATTGACGTGACACTGACAGGAAGTTGACATACACGTTCCCTCAAAGAGACATAAGTTTTGTCTCTAAGATTCCTACAGATCGGGAGATATTTGCCTATTAATAATTGCCTTTCGAATAGTCTCTAAAAATTTAAATGTATCTATCTATCAAACCCTTCGACATACCTTGACCTGACTATGACATGAAGTTGACATACACGTTCCCTCAAAGTGACATAAGTTTTGCCTCTCAGATTCCTACAGATCGGGAGATATTTCCCTTTTAAATATTAATTTTCGAATAATCTCGAAATATTCAAATGTCTCTATCCTCCAAACCCTTGGACATACATTGACGTGACTCTGACATGAAGTTGACATATGCGTTCCCTCAAAGTGACATAAGGTTTGTCTCTCAGATTCCTACACATCTGGAGATATTTGCCTTTAAATATTGACTTTCGAATAATCTCGAAAAATTTAAATGTCTCTGTCCTCCAAACCGTTGGACATACATTGACGAGACTCTGACAGGCGGTTGACATATACGTTCCCTCAAAGCGACATACGTTTTGTCTCTCAGGTTCCTACAGATCGGGAGATATTTGCCTTTAAATATTGACCTTCGAATAATCTCGAAAAATTCAAATGTCTCTATAATCCAACCCCTTGGACATACATTGACGTGACTGTGACATGAAGTTGACATATGCGTTCCCTCAAAGGGACATACGTTTTGTCTCTTATATTCCTACAGATCGGGAGATATTTGCCTTTAACCAAATGAATTTCGAATAATCTCGAAAAATTCAAATGTCTCTATCCTCTAAACCCTTGGACAAATATTGACGTGACTCTGACAAAAAGTTTACATACACGTTCCCTCAAAGTGACATAAGTTTTGTCTCTCAGATTCCTACAGATCGGGAGATATTTGCCTATTAATAATTGCCTTTCGAATAATCTCTAAAAATTTAAATGTCTCTATCCATCAAACCCTTGGACATACATTGACCTGACTATGACATGAAGTTGACATATACGTTCCCTCAAAGTGACATAAGTTTTGTCTCTCAGATTCCTACAGATCGGGAGATATTTGCCTTTTAAATATTGACTTTCGAATAATCTCGAAAAATTTAAATGTCTCTATCCTCCAAACCCTTGGACTTACATTGACGTGACTCTGACATGAAGTTGACATATGCATTCCCTCAAAATGACATAAGGTTTTTCTCTCAGATTCCTACAGATCGGGAGATATTTGCCTTTAAATATTGACTTTCGAATAATCTCGAAAAATTAAAATGTCTCTATCCTCCAAACCCTTGGACTTACATTGACGAGACTCTGACATGAAGTTGACATATACGTTCCCTCAAAGTGACACAAGTTGTGTCTCTCAGATTCCTACAGATCGGGAGATATTTGCCTTTCACCAATTGACTTTCGAATAATCTCGAAAAATTAAAATGTCTCTATCCTCCAAATCCTTGGACATACATTGACGTGGCTCTGACAGGAAGTTGACATATACGTTCCCTCAAAGTGACATAAGTTTTGTCTCTCAGATTCCTACAGATCGGGAGATATTTGCCCTTTAAAATTTGACTTTCGAATAATCTCGAAAAATTTAACTGTCTCTATCCTCCAAACCCTTGGACATACATTGACGTGACTATGACATGAAGTTGACATATACGTTCCCTCAATGTGACATAAGTTTTGCTTCTGAGACTCCTACAAATCGGGAGATATTTCCCTTTTAATAATTGACTTTCGAATAATCTCGAAAAATTAAAATGTCTCTATCCTCCAAACCCTTGGACATACATTGACGAGACTCTGATATGAAGTTGATATATGCGTTCCCTCATAGTGACATAAGTTGTGTCTCTCAGATTCCTACAGATCGGGAGATATTTGCCTTTCACCAATTGACTTTCGAATAATCTCGAAAAATTAAAATGTCTCTATCCTCCAAATCCTTGGACATACATTGACGTGGCTCTGACAGGAAGTTTACATATACGTTCCCTCAAAGTGACATAAGGTTTGTCTCTCAGATGCCTACAGATCGAAAGATATTTGCCCTTTAAAAATTGACTTTCGAATAATCTCGAAAAATTCAAATGTCTCTATCCTCCAAACCCTTGGACATACCTTGACGAGACTGTGACATGAAGTTGATATATTCGTTCCCTCAAAGTGGCATAAGTTTTGTCTCTCAGATTCCTACAGATCGGAAGATATTTGCCTTTTAAAAATTGACTTTCGAATAATCTCGAAAAATTAAAATGTCTCTACCCTCCAAACCCTTGGACAGACATTGACGTGAAACTGACAGGAAGTTGACATATACGTTCCCTCAAAGTGACATAAGTTTTGTCTCTCAGATTCCTACAGATCGGGAGATATTTGCCTATTAATAATTGCCTTTCGAATAATCTCTAAAAATTTAAATGTCTCTATCCATCAAACCCTTGGACATACATTGACCTGACTATGACATGAAGTTGACATATACGTTCCCTCAAAGTGACATAAGTTTTGTCTCTCAGATTCCTACAGATCGGGAGATATTTGCCTTTTAAATATTGACTTTCGAATAATCTCGAAAAATTTAAATGTCTCTATCCTCCAAACCCTTGGACTTAGATTGACGTGACTCTGACATGAAGTTGACATATGCATTCCCTCAAAATGACATAAGGTTTGTCTCTCAGATTCCTACAGATCGGGAGATATTTGCCTTTAAATATTGACTTTCGAATAATCTCGAAAAATTAAAATGTCTCTATCCTCCAAACCCTTGGACTTACATTGACGAGACTCTGACATGAAGTTGACATATACGTTCCCTCAAAGTGACACAAGTTGTGTCTCTCAGATTCGTACAGATCGGGAGATATTTGCCTTTCACCAATTGACTTTCGAATAATCTCGAAAAATTAAAATGTCTCTATCCTCCAAATCCTTGGACATACATTGACGTGGCTCTGACAGGAAGTTGATATATACGTTCCCTCAAAGTGACATAAGTATTGTCTCTCAGATTAGTACAGATCGGGAGATATTTGCCCTTTAATATTTGACTTTCGAATAATCTCGAAAAATTTAACTGTCTCTATCCTCCAAACCCTTGGACATACATTGACGTGACTATGACATGAAGTTGACATATACGTTCCCTCAATGTGACATAAGTTTTGTCTCTGAGACTCCTACAAATCGGGAGATATTTCCCTTTTAATAATTGACTTTCGAATAATCTCGAAAAATTAAAATGTCTCTATCCTCCAAACCCTTGGACATACATTGACGAGACTCTGATATGAAGTTGATATATGCGTTCCCTCAAAGTGACATAAGGTTTGTCTCTCAGATGCCTACAGATCGGGAGATATTTGCCCTTTAAAAATTGACTTTCGAATAATCTCGAAACATTAAAATGTCTCTATCCTCTAAACCCTTGGAAATACATTGACGAGACTCTGACATGAAGTAAACATATACGTTCCCTCAAAGTGGCATAAGTTTTGTCTCTCAGATTCCTACATATCGGGAGATATTTGGCTTTTAAAAATTGACTTTCGAATAATCTCGAAAAATTTAAATGTCTCTGTCCTCCAAACCGTTGGACATACATTGACGAGACTGTAACAGGCAGTTGACATATACGTTCCCTCAAAGTGACATACGTTTTGTCTCTCAGGTTCCTACAGATCGGGAGATATTTGCCTTTTAAAATTGACTTTCGAATAATCTCGAAAAATTCAAATGTCTCTATCCTCCAACCCCTTGGACATACATTGACGTGACTGTGACATGAAGTTGACATATACGTTCCCTCAAAGTGACATAAGTTTTGTCTCTTAGATTCCTACAGATCGGGAGATATTTGCCTTTAACCAATTAACTTTCGAATAATCTCGAAAAATTCAAATGTCTCTATCCTCCAAACCCTTGGACATACATTGACGTGACTATGACATGAAGTTGATATATGCGATCCCTCAAAGTGACATAAGGCTTGTCTCTCAGATGCCTACAGATCGGGAGATATTTGCCCTTTAATAATTGACTTTCGAATAATCTCGAAAAATTCAAAAGTCTCTATCCTCCAAACCCTTGGACATACATTGACGAGAATCTGACATGAAGTTGACATATACGTTCCCTCAAAGTGGCATAAGTTTTGTCTCTCAGATTCCTAAAGATCGGGAGATATTTGCCTTTTAAAAATTGACTTTCGAATAATCTCGAAAAATTAAAATGTCTCTATCCTCCAAACCCTTGGACATACATTGACGTGACTCTGACATGAAGTTGACATATGCATTCCCTCAAAACGACATAAGGTTTGTCTCTCAGATTTCAACAGATCGGGAGATATTTGCCTTTAAATATTGACTTTCGAATAATCTCGAAAAATTAAAATGTCTCTATCCTCCAAACCCTTGGACTTAAATTGACGAGACTCTGACATGAAGTTGACATATACGTTCCCTCATAGTGACATAAGTTGTGTCTCTCAGATTCCTACAGATCGGGAGATATTTGCCTTTCACCAATTGACTTTCGAATAATCTCGAAAAATTAAAATGTCTCTATCCTCCAAATCCTTGGACATACATTGACGTGGCTCTGACAGGAAGTTGACATATACGTTCCCTCAAAGTGACATAAGGTTTGTCTCTCAGATGTCTACAGATCGAAAGATATTTGCCCTTTAAAAATTGATTTTCGAATAATCTCGAAAAATTCAAATGTCTCTATCCTCCAAACCCTTGGACATACATTGACGAGACTCTGACATGAAGTTGATATATTCGTTCCCTCAAAGTGGCATAAGTTTTGTCTCTCAGATTAATACAGATCGGAAGATATTTGCCTTTAAAAAATTGACTTTTGAATAATCTCGAAAAATTAAAATGTCTCTATCCTCCAAACCCTTGGACAGACATTGACGTGAAACTGACAGGAAGTTGACATATACGTTCCCTCAAAGTGACATAAGTTTTGTCTCTCAGATTCCTACAGATCGGGAGATATTTGCCTATTAATAATTGCCTTTCGAATAATTTCTAAAAATTTAAATGTCTCTATCCATCAAACCCTTGGACATACATTAACCTGACTATGACATGAAGTTGACATATACGTTCCCTCAAAGTGACATAAGTTTTGTCTCTCAGATTCCTACAGATCGGGAGATATTTGCCTTTTAAATATTGACTTTCGAATAATCTCGAAAAATTTAAATGTCTCTATCCTCCAAACCCTTGGACTTATATTGACGTGACTCTGACATGAAGTTGACATATGCATTCCCTCAAAATGACATAAGGTTTGTCTCTCAGATTCCTACAGATCGGGAGATATTTGCCTTTAAATATTGACTTTCGAATAATCTCGAAAAATTAAAATGTCTCTATCCTCCAAACCCTTGGACTTACATTGACGAGACTCTGACATGAAGTTGACATATACGTTCCCTCAAAGTGACACAAGTTGTGTCTCTCAGATTCCTACAGATCGGGAGATATTTGCCTTTAACCAATTGACTTTCGAATAATCTCGAAAAATTAAAATGTCTCTATCCTCCAAATCCTTGGACATACATTGACGTGGCTCTGACAGGAAGTTGACATATACGTTCCCTCAAAGTGACATAAGTTTTGTCTCTCAGATTCCTACAGATCGGGAGATATGTGCCCTTTAAAATTTGACTTTCGAATAATCTCGAAAAATTTAACTGTCTCTATCCTCCAAACCCTTGGACATACATTGACGTGACTATGACATGAAGTTGACATATACGTTCCCTCAATGTGACATAAGTTTTGTCTCTGAGACTCCTACAAATCGGGAGATATTTCCCTTTTAATAATTGACTTTCGAATAATCTCGAAGAATTTAAATGTCTCTATCCTCCAAACCCTTGGACATACATTGACGAGACTCTGACATGAAGTTGATATATGCGTTCCCTCAAAGTGACATAAGGTTTGTCTCTCAGATGCCTACAGATCGGGAGATATTTGCCCTTTAAAAATTGACTTTCGAATAATCTCGAAACATTAAAATGTCTCTATCCTCTAAACCCTTGGAAATACATTGACGAGACTCTGACATGAAGTTAACATATACGTTCCCTCAAAGTGGCATAAGTTTTGTCTCTCAGATTCCTACATATCGGGAGATATTTGCCTTTTAAAAATTGACTTTCGAATAATCTCGAAAAATTAAAATGTCTCTATCCTCCTAACCCTTGGACATATATTGACGAGACTCTGACATGAAGTTGATATATGCGTTCCCTCAAAGTGACATAAGGTTTGTCTCTCAGATGCCTACAGATCGGGAGATATTTGCCCTTTAATAATTGACTTTCGAATAATCTCGAAAAATTCAAAAGTCTCTATCCTCCAAACCCTTGGACATACATTGACGAGACTCTGACATGAAGTTGACATATACGTTCCCTCAAAGTGGCATAAGTTTTGTATCTCAGATTCCTAAAGATCGGGAGATTTTTGCCTTTTAAAAATTTACTTTCGAATAATCTCGAAAAATTTATATGTCTCTATCCACAAAACCCTAGGACATACATTGACGTGACACTGACATGAAGTTGACATACACGTTCCCTCAAAGTGACATAAGTTTTGCCTCTCAGATTCCTACAGATCGGGAGATATTTCCCTTTTAAATATTAATTTTCGAATAATCTCGAAATATTCAAATGTCTCTATCCTCCAAACCCTTGGACATACATTGACGTGACTCTGACATGAAGTTGACATATGCGTTCCCTCAAAGTGACATAAGGTTTGTCTCTCAGATTCCTACACATCTGGAGATATTTGCCTTTAAATATTGACTTTCGAATAATCTCGAAAAATTTAAATGTCTCTGTCCTCCAAACCGTTGGACATACATTGACGAGACTCTAACAGGCGGTTGACATATACGTTCCCTCAAAGCGACATACGTTTTGTCTCTCAGGTTCCTACAGATCGGGAGATATTTGCCTTTAAATATTGACTTTCGAATAATCTCGAAAAATTCAAATGTCTCTATAATCAAACCCCTTGGACATACATTGACGTGACTGTGACATGAAGTTGACATATGCGTTCCCTCAAAGGGACATACGTTTTGTCTCTTATATTCCTACAGATCGGGAGATATTTGCCTTTAACCAAATGACTTTCGAATAATCTCGAAAAATTCAAATGTCTCTATCCTCTAAACCCTTGGACAAACATTGACGTGACTCTGACAAAAAGTTTACATACACGTTCCCTCAAAGTGACATAAGTTTTGTCTCTCAGATTCCTATAGATCGGGAGATATTTGCCTTTTAAAAATTGACTTTCGAATAATCTCGAAAAATTCAAATGTCTCTATCCTCCAAACCCTAGGACATACATTGACGTGACTCTGACATGAAGTTGACATATGCATTCCCTCAAAACGACATAAGGTTTGTCTCTCAGATTCCTACAGATCGGGAGATATTTGCCTTTAAATATTGACTTTCGATTAATCTCGAAAAATTAAAATGTCTCTATCCTCCAAACCCTTGGACTTAAATTGACGAGACTCTGACATGAAGTTGACATATACGTTCCCTCATAGTGACATAAGTTGTGTCTCTCAGATTCCTACAGATCGGGAGATATTTGCCTTTCACCAATTGACTTTCGAATAATCTCGAAAAATTAAAATGTCTCTATCCTCCAAATCCTTGGACATACATTGACGTGGCTCTGACAGGAAGTTTACATATACGTTCCCTCAAAGTGACATAAGGTTCGTCTGTCAGATGCATACAGATCGAAAGATATTTGCCCTTTAAAAATTGACTTTCGAATAATCTCGAAAAATTCAAATGTCTCTATCCTCCAAACCCTTGGACATACATTGACGAGACTGTGACATGAAGTTGATATATTCGTTCCCTCAAAGTGGCATAAGTTTTGTCTCTCAGATTCCTACAGATCGGAAGATATTTGCCTTTTAATAATTGACTTACGAATAATCTCGAAAAATTAAAATGTCTCTATCCTCCAAACCCTTGGACAGACATTGACGTGAAACTGACAGGAAGTTGACATATACGTTCCCTCAAAGTGACATAAGTTTTGTCTCTCAGATTCCTACAGATCGGGAGATATTTGCCTATTAATAATTGCCTTTCGAATAATCTCTAAAAATTTAAATGTCTCTATCCATCAAACCCTTGGACATACATTGACCTGACTATGACATGAAGTTGACATATACGTTCCCTCAAAGTGACATAAGTTTTGTCTCTCAGATTCCTACAGATCGGGAGATATTTGCCTTTTAAATATTGACTTTCGAATAATCTCGAAAAATTTAAATGTCTCTATCCTCCAAACCCTTGGACTTACATTGACGTGACTCTGACATGAAGTTGACATATGCATTCCCTCAAAATGACATAAGGTTTGTCTCTCAGATTCCTACAGATCGGGAGATATTTGCCTTTAAATATTGACTTTCGAATAATCTCGAAACATTAAAATGTCTCTATCCTCTAAACCCTTGGAAATACATTGACGAGACTCTGACATGAAGTTAACATATACGTTCCCTCAAAGTGGCATAAGTTTTGTCTCTCAGATTCCTACATATCGGGAGATATTTGGCTTTTAATAATTGACTTTCGAATAATCTCAAAAATTTAAATGTCTCTGTCCTCCAAACCGTTGGACATACATTGATGAGACTGTAACAGGCAGTTGACATATACGTTCCCTCAAAGTGACATACGTTTTGTCTCTCAGGTTCCTACAGATCGGGAGATATTTGCCTTTTAAAATTGACTTTCGAATAATCTCGAAAAATTCAAATGTCTCTATCCTCCAACCCCTTGGACATACATTGACGTGACTGTGACATGAAGTTGACATATACGTTCCCTCAAAGTGACATAAGTTTTGTCTCTTAGATTCCTACAGATCGGGAGATATTTGCCTTTAACCAATTGACTTTCGAATAATCTCGAAAAATTCAAATGTCTCTATCCTCCAAACCCTTGGACATACATTGACGTGACTATGACATGAAGTTGATATATGCGATCCCTCAAAGTGACATAAGGTTTGTCTCTCAGATGCCTCCAGATCGAAAGATATTTGCCCTTTAATAATTGACTTTCGAATAATCTCGAAAACTTCAAATGTCTCTATCCTCCAAACCCTTGGACATACATTGACGAGACTCTGACATGAAGTTGATATATTCGTTCCCTCAAAGTGGCATAAGTTTTGTCTCTCAGATTCCTACAGATCGGAAGATATTTGCCTTTTAAAAATTGACTTTCGAATAATCTCCCAAAATTAAAATGTCTCTATCCTCCAAACCCTTGGACATACATTGACGTGACACTGATAGGAAGTTGACATATACGTTCCCTCAAAGTGACATAAGTTTTGTCTCTCAGATTCCTACAGATCGGGAGATATTTGCCTATTAATAATTGCCTTTCGAATAATCTCTAAAAATTTAAATGTCTCTATCCATCAAACCCTTGGACATACATTGACCTGACTATGACATGAAGTTGACATATACGTTCCCTCAAAATGACATAAGGTTTGTCTCTCAGATTCCTACAGATCGGGAGATATTTGCCTTTAAATATTGACTTTCGAATAATCTCGAAAAATTAAAATGTCTCTATCCTCCAAACCCTTGGACTTACATTGACGAGACTCTGACATGAAGTTGATATATACGTTCCCTCAAAGTGACACAAGTTGTGTCTCTCAGATTCCTACAGATCGGGAGATATTTGCCTTTCACCAATTGACTTTCGAATAATCTCGAAAAATTTAAATGTCTCTATCCTCCAAATCCTTGGACATACATTGACGTGGCTCTGACAGGAAGTTGACATATACGTTCCCTCAAAGTGACATAAGTTTTGTCTCTCAGATTCCTACAGAACGGGAGATATTTGCCCTTTAAAATTTGACTTTCGAATAATCTCGAAAAATTTAACTGTCTCTATCCTCCAAACCCTTGGACATACATTGACGTGACTATGACATGAAGTTGACATATACGTTCCCTCAATGTGACATATGTTTTGTCTCTGAGATTCCTACAAATCGGGAGATATTTCCCTTTTAATAATTGACTTTCGAATAATCTCGAAAAATTAAAATGTCTCTATCCTCCAAACCCTTGGACATACATTGACGAGGCTCTGACATGAAGTTGATATATGCGTTCCCTCAAAGTGACATAAGGTTTGTCTCTCAGATGCATACAGATCGGGAGATATTTGCCCTTTAAAAATTGACTTTCGAATAATCTCGAAACATTAAAATGTCTCTATCCTCTAAACCCTTGGAAATACATTGACGAGACTCTGACATGAAGTTAACATATACGTTCCCTCAAAGTGGCATAAGTTTTGTCTCTGAGATTCCTACAAATCGGGAGATATTTCCCTTTTAATAATTGACTTTCGAATAATCTCGAAAAATTAAAATGTCTCTATCCTCCAAACCCTTGGACATACATTGACGAGGCTCTGACATGAAGTTGATATATGCGTTCCCTCAAAGTGACATAAGGTTTGTCTCTCAGATGCATACAGATCGGGAGATATTTGCCCTTTAAAAATTGACTTTCGAATAATCTCGAAACATTAAAATGTCTCTATCCTCTAAACCCTTGGAAATACATTGACGAGACTCTGACATGAAGTTAACATATACGTTCCCTCAAAGTGGCATAAGTTTTGTCTCTCAGATTCCTACATATCGGGAGATATTTGCCTTTTAAAAATTGACTTTCGAATAATCTCGAAAAATTAAAATGTCTCTATCCTCCTAACCCTTGGACATATATTGACGAGACTCTGACATGAAGTTGACATATACGTTCCCTCAAAGTGGCATAAGTTTTGTCTCTCAGATTCCTAAAGATCGGGAGATATTTGCCTTTTAAAAATTGACTTTCGAATAATCTCGAAAAATTAAAATGTCTCTATCCTCCAAACCCTTGGACATACATTGACGTGACTCTGACATGAAGTTGACATATGCATTCCCTCAAAACGACATAAGGTTTGTCTCTCAGATTTCTTCAGATCGGGAGATATTTGCCTTTAAATATTGACTTTCGAATAATCTCGTAAAATTAAAATGTCTCTATCCTCCAAACCCTTGGACTTAAATTGACGAGACTCTGACATGAAGTTGACATATACGTTCCCTCATAGTGACATAAGTTGTGTCTCTCAGATTCCTACAGATCGGGAGATATTTGCCTTTCACCAATTGACTTTCGAATAATCTCGAAAAATTAAAATGTCTCTATCCTCCAAATCCTTGGACATACATTGACGTGGCTCTGACATGAAGTTGATATATTCGTTCCCTCAAAGTGGCATAAGTTTTGTCTCTCAGATTAATACAGATCGGAAGATATTTGCCTTTTAAAAATTGACTTTCGAATAATCTCGAAAAATTAAAATGTCTCTATCCTCCAAACCCTTGGACAGACATTGACGTGAAACTGACAGGAAGTTGACATATACGTTCCCTCAAAGTGACATAAGTTTTGTCTCTCAGATTCCTACAGATCGGGAGATATTTGCCTATTAATAATTGCCTTTCGAATAATCTCTAAAAATTTAAATGTCTCTATCCATCAAACCCTTGGACATACATTGACCTGACTATGACATGAAGTTGACATATACGTTCCCTCAAAGTGACATAAGTTTTGTCTCTCAGATTCCTACAGATCGGGAGATATTTGCCTTTTAAATATTGACTTTCGAATAATCTCGAAAAATTTAAATGTCTCTATCCTCCAAACCCTTGGACTTATATTGACGTGACTCTGACATGAAGTTGACATATGCATTCCCTCAAAATGACATAAGGTTTGTCTCTCAGATTCCTACAGATCGGGAGATATTTGCCTTTAAATATTGACTTTCGAATAATCTCGAAAAATTAAAATGTCTCTATCCTCCAAATCCTTGGACATACATTGACGTGGCTCTGACAGGAAGTTGACATATACGTTCCCTCAAAGTGACATAAGTTTTGTCTCTCAGATTCCTACAGATCGGGAGATATTTGCCCTTTAAAATTTGACTTTCGAATAATCTCGAAAAATTTAATTGTCTCTATCCTCCAAACCCTTGGACATACATTGACGTGACTATGACATGAAGTTGACATATACGTTCCCTCAATGTGACATAAGTTTTGTCTCTGAGACTCCTACAAATCGGGAGATATTTCCCTTTTAATAATTGACTTTCGAATAATCTCGAAAAAATTAAAATGTCTCTATCCTCCAAACCCTTGGACATACATTGACGAGACTCTGACATGAAGTTGATATATGCGTTCCCTCAAAGTGACATAAGGTTTGTCTCTCAGATGCCTACAGATCGGGAGATATTTGCCCTTTAAAAATTGACTTTCGAATAATCTCGAAACATTAAAATGTCTCTATCCTCTAAACCCTTGGAAATACATTGACGAGACTCTGACATGAAGTTAACATATACGTTCCCTCAAAGTGGCATAAGTTTTGTCTCTCAAATTCCTACATATCGGGAGATATTTGCCTTTTAAAAATTGACTTTCGAATAATCTCGAAAAATTAAAATGTCTCTATCCTCCTAACCCTTGGACATATATTGACGAGACTCTGACATGAAGTTGATATATGCGTTCCCTCAAAGTGACATAAGGTTTGTCTCTCAGATGCCTACAGATCGGGAGATATTTGCCCTTTAATAATTGACTTTCGAATAATCTCGAAAAATTCAAAAGTCTCTATCCTCCAAACCCTTGGACATACATTGACGAGACTCTGACATGAAGTTGACATATACGTTCCCTCAAAGTGGCATAAGTTTTGTCTCTCAGATTCCTAAAGATCGGGAGATATTTGCCTTTTAAAGATTTACTTTCGAATAATCTCGAAAAATTTAAATGTCTCTATCCTCCAAACCCTAGGACATACATTGACGTGACACTGACAGGAAGTTGACATACACGTTCCCTCAAAGAGACATAAGTTTTGTCTCTCAGATTCCTACAGATCGGGAGATATTTGCCTATTAATAATTGCCTTTCGAATAGTCTCTAAAAATTTAAATGTCTCTATCTATCAAACCCTTGGACATACATTGACCTGACTATGACATGAAGTTGACATACACGTTCCCTCAAAGTGACATAAGTTTTGCCTCTCAGATTCCTACAGATCGGGAGATATTTCCCTTTTAAATATTAATTTTCGAATAATCTCGAAATATTCAAATGTCTCTATCCTCTAAACCCTTGGACATACATTGACGTGACTCTGACATGAAGTTGACATATGCGTTCCCTCAAAGTGACATAAGGTTTGTCTCTCAGATTCCTACAGATCTGGAGATATTTGCCTTTAAATATTGACTTTCGAATAATCTCGAAAAATTTAAATGTCTCTGTCCTCCAAACCGTTGGACATACATTGACGAGACTCTGACAGGCAGTTGACATATACGTTCCCTCAAAGTGACATACGTTTTGTCTCTCAGGATCCTACAGATCGGGAGATATTTGCCTTTTAATATTGACTTTCGAATAATCTCGAAAAATTCAAATGTCTCTATCCTCCAACCCCTTGGACATACATTGACGTGACTGTGACATGAAGTTGACATAGGCGTTCCCTCAAAGGGACATACGTGTTGTCTCTTATATTCCTACAGATCGGGAGATATTTGCCTTTAACCAATTGACTTTCGAATAATCTCGAAAAATTCAAATGTCTCTATCCTCCAAACCCTTGGACAAACATTGACGTGACTCTGACAAAAAGTTTACATACACGTTCCCTCAAAGTGACATAAGTTTTGTCTCTCAGATTCCTATAGATCGGGAGATATTTGCCTTTTAAAAATTGACTTTCGAATAATCTCGAAAAATTCAAATGTCTCTATCCTTCAAACCCTTGGACATACATTGACGTGACTATGACAAGAAGTTGAAATATACGTTCCCTCAAAGTGACATAAGTTTTGTCTCTCAGATTCCTACAGATCGGGAGATATTTGCCCTTTAAAAATTGACTTTCGAATAATCTCTAAAAATTTAAATGTCTCTATCCTCCAAACCCTAGGACATACATTGACGTGACTATGACATGAAGTTGACATATACGTTCCCTCAAAGTGACATAAGTTTTGTCTCTCAGATTCCTACAGATCGGGAGATATTTGCCTTTTAAATATTGACTTTCGAATAATCTCGAAAAATTAAAATGTCTCTATCCTCCAAACCCTTGGACATACATTGACTAGACTCTGACATGAAGTTGACATACAGGTTCCCTCAAAGTGACATAAGTTTTGTCTCTCAGATTCCTACAGATCGGGAGATATTTGCCTTTTAAAAATTGACTTTCGAATAATCTCGAAAAATTTAAATGTCTGTATCCTCCAAACCCTTGGACATACATTGACGAGGCTCTGACATGAAGTTGATATATGCGTTCCCTCAAAGTGACATAAGGTTTGTCTCTCAGATGCATACAGATCGGGAGATATTTGCCCTTTAAAAATTGACTTTCGAATAATCTCGAAACATTAAAATGTCTCTATCCTCTAAACCCTTGGAAATACATTGACGAGACTCTGACATGAAGTTAACATATACGTTCCCTCAAAGTGGCATAAGTTTTGTCTCTCAGATTCCTACATATCGGGAGATATTTGCCTTTTAAAAATTGACTTTCGAATAATCTCGAAAAATTTAAATGTCTCTATCCTCCAAACCCTTGGACATACATTGACGAGGCTCTGACATGAAGTTGATATATGCGTTCCCTCAAAGTGACATAAGGTTTGTCTCTCAGATGCATACAGATCGGGAGATATTTGCCCTTTAAAAATTGACTTTCGAATAATCTCGAAACATTAAAATGTCTCTATCCTCTAAACCCTTGGAAATACATTGACGAGACTCTGACATGAAGTTAACATATACGTTCCCTCAAAGTGGCATAAGTTTTGTCTCTCAGATTCCTACATATCGGGAGATATTTGCCTTTTAAAAATTGACTTTCGAATAATCTCGAAAAATTTAAATGTCTCTATCCTCCAAACCCTTGGACTTATATTGACGTGACTCTGACATGAAGTTGACATATGCATTCCCTCAAAATGACATAAGGTTTGTCTCTCAGATTCCTACAGATCGGTAGATATTTGCCTTTAAATATTGACTTTCGAATAATCTCGAAAAATTCAAATGTCTCTATCCTCCAAACCCTTGGACTTACATTGACGAGACTCTGACATGAAGTTGACATATACGTTCCCTCAAAGTGACACAAGTTGTGTCTCTCAGATTCCTACAGATCGGGAGATATTTGCCTTTAAACAATTGACTTTCGAATAATCTCGAAAAATTAAAATGTCTCTATCCTCCAAATCCTTGGACATACATTGACGTGGCTCTGACAGGAAGTTGACATATACGTTCCCTCAAAGTGACATAAGTTTTGTCTCTCAGATTCCTACAGATCAGGAGATATTTGCCCTTTAATATTTGACTTTCGAATAATCTCGAAAAATTTAACTGTCTCTATCCTCCAAACCCTTGGACATACATTGACGTGACTATGACATGAAGTTGACATATACGTTCCCTCAATGTGACATAAGTTTTGTCTCTGAGACTCCTACAAATCGGGAGATATTTCCCTTTTAATAATTGACTTTCGAATAATCTCGAAAAAATTAAAATGTCTCTATCCTCCAAACCCTTGGACATACATTGACGAGACTCTGACATGAAGTTGATATATGCGTTCCCTCAAAGTGACATAAGGTTTGTCTCTCAGATGCCTACAGATCGGGAGATATTTGCCCTTTAAAAATTGACTTTCGAATAATCTCGAAACATTAAAATGTCTCTATCCTCTAAACCCTTGGAAATACATTGACGAGACTCTGACATGAAGTTAACATATACGTTCCCTCAAAGTGGCATAAGTTTTGTCTCTCAAATTCCTACATATCGGGAGATATTTGCCTTTTAAAAATTGACTTTCGAATAATCTCGAAAAATTAAAATGTCTCTATCCTCCTAACCCTTGGACATATATTGACGAGACTCTGACATGAAGTTGATATATGCGTTCCCTCAAAGTGACATAAGGTTTGTCTCTCAGATGCCTACAGATCGGGAGATATTTGCCCTTTAATAATTGACTTTCGAATAATCTCGAAAAATTCAAAAGTCTCTATCCTCCAAACCCTTGGACATACATTGACGAGACTCTGACATGAAGTTGACATATACGTTCCCTCAAAGTGGCATAAGTTTTGTCTCTCAGATTCCTAAAGATCGGGAGATATTTGCCTTTAAAGATTTACTTTCGAATAATCTCGAAAAATTTAAATGTCTCTATCCTCCAAACCCTATGACATACATTGACGTGACACTGACAGGAAGTTGACATACACGTTCCCTCAAAGAGACATAAATTTTGTCTCTCAGATTCCTACAGATCGGGAGATATTTGCCTATTAATAATTGCCTTTCGAATAGTCTCTAAAAATTTAAATGTCTCTATCTATCAAACCCTTGCACATACATTGACCTGACTATGACATGAAGTTGACATACACGTTCCCTCAAAGTGACATAAGTTTTGCCTCTCAGATTCCTACAGATCGGGAGATATTTCCCTTTTAAATATTAATTTTCGAATAATCTCGAAATATTCAAATGTCTCTATCCTCTAAACCCTTGGACATACATTGACGTGACTCTGACATGAAGTTGACATATGCGTTCCCTCAAAGTGACATAAGGTTTGTCTCTCAGATTCCTACAGATCTGGAGATATTTGCCTTTAAATATTGACTTTCGAATAATCTCGAAAAATTTAAATGTCTCTGTCCTCCAAACCGTTGGACATACATTGACGAGACTCTGACAGGCAGTTGACATATACGTTCCCTCAAAGTGACATACGTTTTGTCTCACAGGTTCCTACAGATCGGGAGATATTTGCCTTTTAATATTGACTTTCGAATAATCTCGAAAAATTCAAATGTCTCTATCCTCCGACCCCTTGGACATACATTGACGTGACTGTGACATGAAGTTGACATATGCGTTCCCTCAAAGGGACATACGTTTTGTCTCTTATATTCCTACAGATCGGGAGATATTTGCCTTTAACCAATTGACTTTCGAATAATCTCGAAAAATTCAAATGTCTCTATCCTCCAAACCCTTGGACAAACATTGACGTGACTCTGACAAAAAGTTTACATACACGTTCCCTCAAAGTGACATAAGTTTTGTCTCTCAGATTCCTATAGATCGGGAGATATTTGCCTTTTAAATATTGACTTTCGAATAATCTCGAAAAATTCAAATGTCTCTATCCTTCAAACCCTTGGACATACATTGACGTGACTATGACAAGAAGTTGACATATACGTTCCCTCAAAGTGACATAAGTTTTGTCTCTCAGATTCCTACAGATCGGGAGATATTTGCCCTTAAAAATTGACTTTCGAATAATCTCTAAAAATTTAAATGTCTCTATCCTCCAAACCCTAGGACATACATTGACGTGACTCTGACAGGAAGTTTACATACACGTTCCCTCAAAGTGACATAAGTTCTGTCTCTCAGATTCCTACAGATCGGGAGATATTTGCCTTTTAAAAATTGACTTTCGAATAATCTCGAAAAATTTAAATGTCTCTATCCTCCAAACCCTTGGACATACATTGACGTGACTTTGACATGAAGTTGACATATACGTTCCCTCAAAGTGACATAAGTTTTGTCTCTCAGATTCCTACAGATCGGGAGATATTTGCCTTTTAAATATTGACTTTCGAATAATCTCGAAAAATTAAAATGTCTCTATCCTCCAAACCCTTGGACATACATTGACTAGACTCTGACATGAAGTTGACATACACGTTCCCTCAAAGTGACATAAGTTTTGTCTCTCAGATTCCTACAGATCGGGAGATATTTGCCTTTTAAAAATTGACTTTCGAATAATCTCGAAAAATTTAAATGTCTCTATCCTCCAAACCCTTGGACATACATTGACGTGACTATGACATGAATTTGACATATACGTTCCCTCAAAGTGACATAAGTTTTGTCTCTCAGATTCCTACAGATCGGGAGATATTTGCCTTTTAAATATTGACTTTCGAATAATCTCGAAAAATTAAAATGTCTCTATCCTCCAAACCCTTGGACATACATTGACTAGACACTGACATGAAGTTGACATATACGTTCCCTCAAAGGGACATACGTTTTGTCTCTCAGATGCCTACAGATCGGGAGATATTTGCCCTTTAAAAATTGACTTTCGAATAATCTCGAAAAATTCAAAAGTCTCTATCCTCCAAACACTTGGACATACATTGACGAGACTCTGACATGAAGTTGCCATATACGTTCCCTTAAAGTGGCATAAGTTTTGTCTCTCAGATTCCTACAGATCGGGAGATATTTGCCTATTAATAATTGCCTTTCTAATAATCTCTAAAAATTTAAATGTCTCTATCTATCAAACCCTTCGACATACATTGACCTGACTATGACATGAAGTTGACATATACGTTCCCTCAAAGTGACATAAGTTGTGTCTCTCAGATTCCTACAGATCGGGAGATATTTGCCTTTCACCAATTGACTTTCGAATAATCTCGAAAAATTTAAATGTCTCTATCCTCCAAATCCTTGGACATACATTGACGTGGCTCTGACAGGAAGTTGACATATACGTTCCCTCAAAGCGACATAAGTTTTGTCTCTCAGATTCCTACAGATCGGGAGATATTTGCCCTTTAAAATTTGACTTTCGAATAATCTCGAAAAATTCAAATGTCTCTATCCTCCAAACCCTTGGACATACATTGACGTGACTATGACATGAAGTTGACATATACGTTCCCTCAATGTGACATAAGTTTTGTCTCTGAGACTCCTACAAATCGGGAGATATTTCCCTTTTAAAAATTGACTTTCGAATAATCTCGAAAAATTAAAATGTCTCTATCCTCCAAACCCTTGGACATACATTGACGAGACTCTGACATGAAGTTGATATATGCGTTCCCTCAAAGTGACATAAGGTTTGTCTCTCAGATGCCTACAGATCGGGAGATATTTGCCCTTAAAAAATTGACTTTCGAATAATCTCGAAAAATTAAAATGTCTCTATCCTCTAAACCCTTGGAAATACATTGACGAGACTCTGACATGAAGTTGACATATACGTTCCCTCAAAGCGACATAAGTTTTGTCTCTGAGATTCCTACAGATCGGGAGATATTTGCCCTTTAAAATTTGACTTTCGAATAATCTCGAAAAATTCAAATGTCTCTATCCTCCAAACCCTTGGACATACATTGACGTGACTATGACATGAAGTTGACATATACGTTCCCTCAATGTGACATAAGTTTTGTCTCTGAGACTCCTACAAATCGGGAGATATTTCCCTTTTAAAAATTGACTTTCGAATAATCTCGAAAAATTAAAATGTCTCTATCCTCCAAACCCTTGGACATACATTGACGAGACTCTGACATGAAGTTGATATATGCGTTCCCTCAAAGTGACATAAGGTTTGTCTCTCAGATGCCTACAGATCGGGAGATATTTGCCCTTAAAAAATTGACTTTCGAATAATCTCGAAAAATTAAAATGTCTCTATCCTCTAAACCCTTGGAAATACATTGACGAGACTCTGACATGAAGTTGACATATACGTTCCCTCA
Organism: Zootermopsis nevadensis; assembly: GCF_977971745.1. Lineage (NCBI taxonomy): Eukaryota > Metazoa > Arthropoda > Insecta > Blattodea > Termopsidae > Zootermopsis > Zootermopsis nevadensis. The sequence continues at coordinate 1,605,313 of NW_028259153.1, read as the reverse complement.
AAGTGGCATAAGTTTTGTCTCTCAGATTCCTACATATCGGGAGATATTTGCCTTTTAAAAATTGACTTTCGAATAATCTCGAAAAATTAAAATGTCTCTATCCTCCAAACCCTTCGACATACATTGACGTGACTCTGACAAAAAGTTTACATACACGTTCCCTCAAAGTGACATAAGTTTTGTCTCTCAGATTCCTACAGATCGGGAGATATTTGCCCTTTAATAATTGACTTTCGAATAATCACGAAAAATTGAAATGTTTCTATAGTCCAAACCCTTGGACATACATTGACGAGACTCTGACATGAGGTTGACATATTCGTTCCCTCAAAGTGGCATAAGTTTTGTCTCTCAGATTCCTACAGATCGGGAGATATTTGCCTTTAAAAATTGACTTTCGAATAATCTCGAAAAATTTAAATGTCTCTATCCTCCTAACCTTTTGACATACATTGACCTGACTATGACATGAAGTTGACATATACGTTCCCTCAAAGTGACATAGGTTTTGTCTCTCAGATTCCTACAGATCGGGAGATATTTGCCTTTTAACTATTGACTTTCGAAAAATCTCGAAAAATTAAAATGTCTCTATCCTCCAAACCCTTGGACATCCATTGACGTGACTCTGACATGAAGTTGACATATGCGTTCCCTCAAAGTGACATAAGTTTTGTCTCTCAGATTAAAACAGATCGGGAGATATTTGCCTTATAAAAATTGACTTTCGAATAATCTCGATAAATTCAAATGTCTCTATCCTCCAAACCCTTGGACATACATTGACGTGACTGTGACATGAAGTTAACATATGCGTTCCCTCAAAGTGACATAAGTTTTGTCTCTCAGATTAATACAGATCGGGAGATATTTACCTTTCACCAATTGACTTTCGAATAATCTCGAAAAATTAAAATGTCTCTATCCTCCAAATCCTTGGACATACATTGACGTGACACTGACATGAAGTTTACATATGCGTTCCCTCAAAGTGACATAAGTTTTGTCTCTCAGATTCCTACAGATCGGGAGATATTTGCCCTTTAAAAATTGACTTTCGAATAATCTCTAAAAATTTAAATGTCTCTATCCTCCAAACCCTAGGACATACATTGACGTGACTCTGACAGGAAGTTTACATACACGTTCCCTCAAAGTGACATAAGTTTTGTCTCTCAGATTCCTACAGATCGGGAGATATTTGCCTTTTAAAAATTGACTTTCGAATAATCTCGAAAAATTTAAATGTCTCTATCCTCCAAACCCTTGGACATACATTGACGTGACTATGACATGAAGTTGACATATACGTTCCCTCAAAGTGACATAAGTTTTGTCTCTCAGATTCCTACAGATCGGGAGATATTTGCCTTTTAAAAATTGACTTTCGAATAATCTCGAAAAATTAAAATGTCTCTATCCTCCAAACCCTTGGACATACATTGACGAGACTCTGACATGAAGTTGATATATGCGTTCCCTCAAAGTGACATAAGGTTTGTCTCTCAGATGCCTACAGATCGAAAGATATTTGCCCTTTAATAATTGACTTTCGAATAATCTCGAAAAATTCAAATTTCTCTATCTTCCTAACCCTTGGACATACATTGACGAGACTCTGACATGAAGTTGACATATTCGTTCCCTCAAAGTGGCATAAGTTTTGTCTCTCAGATTCCTACAGATCGGGAGATATTTGCCTTTTAAAAATTACCTTTCGAATAATCTCTAAAAATTTAAATGTCTCTATCCATCAAACCTTTCGACATACATTGACCTGACTATGACATGAAGTTGACATATACGTTCCCTCAAAGTGACATAGGTTTTGTCTCTCAGATTCCTACAGATCGGGAGATATTTGCCTTTTAACTATTGACTTTCGAAAAATCTCGAAAAATTAAAATGTCTCTATCCTCCAAACCCTTGGACATACATTGACGTGACTCTGACATGAAGTTGACATATGCGTTCCCTCAAAGTGACATAAGTTTTGTCTCTCAGATTAAAACAGATCGGGAGATATTTGCCTTATAAAAATTGACTTTCGAATAATCTCGATAAATTCAAATGTCTCTATCCTCCAAACCCTTGGACATACATTGACGTGACTGTGACATGAAGTTGACATATGCGTTCCCTCAAAGTGACATAAGTTTTGTCTCTCAGATTAATACAGATCGGGAGATATTTACCTTTCACCAATTGACTTTCGAATAATCTCGAAAAATTAAAATGTCTCTATCCTCCAAATCCTTGGACATACATTGACGTGACACTGACATGAAGTTTACATATGCGTTCCCTCAAAGTGACATAAGTTTTGTCTCTCAGATTCCTACAGATCGGGAGATATTTGCCCTTTAAAAATTGACTTTCGAATAATCTCTAAAAATTTAAATGTCTCTATCCTCCAAACCCTAGGACATACATTGACGTGACTCTGACAGGAAGTTTACATATACGTTCCCTCAAAGTGACATAAGTTTTGTCTCTCAGATTCCTACAGATCGGGAGATATTTGCCTTTTAAAAATTGACTTTCGAATAATCTCGAAAAATTTAAATGTCTCTATCCTCCAAACCCTTGGACATACATTGACGTGACTATGACATGAAGTTGACATATACGTTCCCTCAAAGTGACATAAGTTTTGTCTCTCAGATTCCTACAGATCGGGAGATATTTGCCTTTTAAAAATTGACTTTCGAATAATCTCGAAAAATTAAAATGTCTCTATCCTCCAAACCCTTGGACATACATTGACGAGACTCTGACATGAAGTTGATATATGCGTTCCCTCAAAGTGACATAAGGTTTGTCTCTCAGATGCCTACAGATCGAAAGATATTTGCCCTTTAATAATTGACTCTCGAATAATCTCGAAAAATTCAAATTTCTCTATCTTCCTAACCCTTGGACATACATTGACGAGACTCTGGCATGAAGTTGACATATTCGTTCCCTCAAAGTGGCATAAGTTTTGTCTCTCAGATTCCTACAGATCGGGAGATATTTGCCTTTTAAAAATTACCTTTCGAATAATCTCTAAAAATTTAAATGTCTCTATCCATCAAACCTTTCGACATACATTGACCTGACTATGACATGAAGTTGACATATACGTTCCCTCAAAGTGACATAGGTTTTGTCTCTCAGATTCCTACAGATCGGGAGATATTTGCCTTTTAACTATTGACTTTCGAAAAATCTCGAAAAATTAAAATGTCTCTATCCTCCAAACCCTTGGACATACATTGACGTGACTCTGACATGAAGTTGACATATGCGTTCCCTCAAAGTGACATAAGTTTTGTCTCTCAGATTAAAACAGATCGGGAGATATTTGCCTTATAAAAATTGACTTTCGAATAATCTCGATAAATTCAAATGTCTCTATCCTCCAAACCCTTGGACATACATTGACGTGACTGTGACATGAAGTTGACATATGCGTTCCCTCAAAGTGACATAAGTTTTGTCTCTCAGATTAATACAGATCGGGAGATATTTACCTTTCACCAATTGACTTTCGAATAATCTCTAAAAATTTAAATGTCTCTATCCTCCAAACCCTAGGACATACATTGACGTGACTCTGACAGGAAGTTTACATACACGTTCCCTCAAAGTGACATAAGTTTTGTCTCTCAGATTCCTACAGATCGGGAGATATTTGCCTTTTAAATATTGACTTTCGAATAATCTCGAAAAATTAAAATGTCTCTATCCTCCAAACCCTTGGACATACATTGACTAGACTCTGACATGAAGTTGACATACACGTTCCCTCAAAGTGACATAAGTTTTGTCTCTCAGATTCCTACAGATCGGGAGATATTTGCCTTTTAAAAATTGACTTTCGAATAATCTCGAAAAATTTAAATGTCTCTATCCTCCAAACCCTTGGACATACATTGACGTGACTATGACATGAAGTTGACATATACGTTCCCTCAAAGTGACATAAGTTTTGTCTCTCAGATTCCTACAGATCGGGAGATATTTGCCTTTTAAATATTGACTTTCGAATAATCTCGAAAAATTAAAATGTCTCTATCCTCCAAACCCTTGGACATACATTGACTAGACTCTGACATGAAGTTGACATATACGTTCCCTCAAAGTGACATAAGTTTTGTCTCTCAGATTCCTACAGATCGGGAGATATTCCCCTTTTAAATATTAACTTTCGAATAATCTCGAAAAATTAAAATGTCTCTATCCTCCAAACCCTTGGACATACATTGACGTGACTCTGACATGAAGTTGACATATGCGTTCCCTCAAAGTGACATAAGTTTTGTCTGTCAGATTCCTACAGATCTGGAGATATTTGACTTTAAATATTGACTTTCGAATAATCTCGAAAAATTTAAATGTCTCTATCCTCCAAACCGTTGGACATACATTGACGAGACTCTGACAGGCAGTTGACATATACGTTCCCTCAAAGTGACATAAGTTTTGTCTGTCAGATTCCTACAGATCGGGAGATATTTGCCTTTTAAAAATTTACTTTCGAATAATCTCGAAAAATTAAAATGTGTCTATCCTCGAAACTCTAGGACATACATTGACGTGACTCTGACAGGACGTTGACATATACGTTCCCTCAAAGTGGCATAAGTTTTGTATCTCAGATTCCTACAGATCGGAAGATATTTGCCTTTTAAAAATTGACTTTCGAATAATCTCGAAAAATTCAAATGTCTCTATCCTCCAAACCCTTAGATATACATTGACGTGACTGTGACATGAAGTTGACATATGCGTTCCCTCAAAGTGACATACGTTTTGTCTCTTAGATTCCTACAGATCGGGAGATATTTGCCTTTTAAATATTGACTTTCGAATAATCTCGAAAAATTCAAATGTCTCTATCCTCCAAACCCTTGGACATACATTGACGTGACTATGACATGAAGTTGACATATACGTTCCCTCAAAGTGACATAAGTTTTTTCTCTCAGATTCCTACAGATCGGGAGATATTTGCCTTTTAAATATTGACTTTCGAATAATCTCGAAAAATTAAAATGTCTCTATCCTCCAAACACTTGGACATACATTGACTAGACTCTGACATGAAGTTGACATATGCGTTCCCTCAAAGTGACATAAGTTTTGTCTCTCAGATTCCACCAGATCGGGAGATATTTGCCTTTTCAAAATTGACTTTCGAATAATCTCGAAAAATTAAAATGTCTCTATCCTCCAAACCCTAGGACATACATTGACGTGACACTACAGGAAGTTGACATATACGTTCCTTCAAAGTGACATAAGTTTCGTTTCTCAGATTCCTACAGATCGGGAGATATTTGCCTTTTAAAAATTGACTTTCGAATAATCTCGAAAAATTAAAATGTCTCTATCCTCCAAACCCTTGGACATACATTGACGAGACTCTGACATGAAGTTGATATATGCGTTCCCTCAAAGTGATATAAGGTTCGTCTCTCAGATGCAAACAGATCGGGATATATTTGCCCTTTAAAAATTGACTTTCGAATAATCGCGAAAAATTGAAATGTTTCTATAGTCCAAACCCTTGGACATACATTGACGAGACTCTGACATGAGGTTGACATATACGTTCCCTCAAAGTGGCATAAGTTTCGTCTCTCAGATTCCTACAGATCGGGAGATATTTGCCTTTAAAAATTGACTTTCGAATAATCTCGAAAAATTAAAATGTCTCTATCCTCCTAACCCTTGGACATATATTGACGAGACTCTGACATGAAATTGATATATGCGTTCCATCAAAGTGACATAAGGTTTGTCTCTCAGATGCCTACAGATCGGGAGATATTTGCCCTTTAAAAATTGACTTTCGAATAATCTCGAAAAATTCAAAAGTCTCTATCCTCCAAACCCTTGGACATACATTGACGAGACTCTGACATGATGTTGCCATATACGTTCCCTCAAAGTGGCATAAGTTTTGTCTCTCAGATTCCTAAAGATCGGGAGATATTTGCCTTTAAATATTGACTTTCGAATAATCTCGAGAAATTAAAATGTCTCTATCCTCCAAACCCTAGGACATACATTGACGTGACACTGACAGGAAGTTGACATACACGTTCCCTCAAAGTGACATAAGTTTTGTCTCTCAGATGCCCACAGATCGGGAGATAATTGCCCTTTAAAAATTGACTTTCGAATAATCTCGAAAAATTCAAAAGTCTCTATCCTCCAAACACTTGGACATACATTGACGAGACTCTGACATGAAGTTGCCATATACGTTCCCTTAAAGTGGCATAAGTTTTTACTCTCAGATTCCTACAGATCGGGAGATATTTGCCTATTAATAATTGCCTTTCTAATAATCTCTAAAAATTTAAATGTCTCTATCTATCAAACCTTTCGACATACATTGACCTGACTATGACATGAAGTTGACATATACGTTCCCTCAAAGTGACATAAGTTGTGTCTCTCAGATTCCTACAGATCGGGAGATATTTGCCTTTCACCAATTGACTTTCGAATAATCTCGAAAAATTTAAATGTCTCTATCCTCCAAATCCTTGGACATACATTGACGTGGCTCTGACAGGAAGTTGACATATACGTTCCCTCAAAGTGACATAAGTTTTGTCTCTCAGATTCCTACAGATCGGGAGATATTTGCCCTTTAAAATTTGACTTTCGAATAATCTCGAAAAATTTAACTGTCTCTATCCTCCAAACCCTTGGACATACATGACGTGACTATGACATGAAGTTGACATATACGTTCCCTCAATGTGACATAAGTTTTGTCTCTGAGACTCCTACAAATCGGGAGATATTTCCCTTTTAAAAATTGACTTTCGAATAATCTCGAAAAATTAAAATGTCTCTATCCTCCAAACCCTTGGACATACATTGACGAGACTCTGACATGAAGTTGATATATGCGTTCCCTCAAAGTGACATAAGGTTTGTCTCTCAGATGCCTACAGATCGGGAGAAATTTGCCTTTTAAAAATTGACTTTCGAATAATCTCGAAAAATTGAAATGTCTCTATCCTCCTAACCCTTGGACATACATTGACGAGACTCTGACATGAAGTTGACATATGCGTTCCCTCAAAGTGACATAAGGTTTGTCTCTCAGATGCCTACAGATCGGGAAATATTTGCCTTTTAAAAATTGACTTTCGAATAATCTCGAAAATTGAAATGTCTCTATCCTCCAAACCCTTGAACATTCATTGACGTGACTCTGACATGAAGTTGGCATATGCGTTCCCTCAAATTGACATAAGTTTTGTCTCTCAGATTCCTACAGATCGGGAGATATTTGCTTTTTAAAAATTGACTTTCGAATAATCTCGAAAAATTTAGATATCTCTATCCTCCAAACCCTTGGACATACATTGACGAGACTCTGACATGAAGTTGTCATATGCGTTCCCTCAAAGTGACATAAGGTTTGTCTCTCAGATGCCTACAGATCGGGAGAAATTTGCCTTTTAAAAATTGACTTTCGAATAATCTCGAAAAATTAAAATGTCTCTATCCTCCAAACCCTTGGACATACTTTGACGTGACTCTGACAGGAAGTTCACATATCCGTTCCCTCAAAGTGACATAAGTTTTGTCTCTCAGATACCTACAGATCGGGAGATATTTGCCTTTCACAAATTGACTTTCGAATAATCTCGAAAAATTAAAATGTCTCTATCCTCCAAACCGTTGGACATACATTGACGAGACTCTGACATGAAGTTGACATATGCGTTCCCTCAAAGTGACATAAGGTTTGTCTCTCAGACGCCTACAGATCGGGAGATATTTGCCTTTTAAAAATTGACTTGCGAATAATTTCGAAAAATTAAAATGTCTCTATCGTCCAAACTCTTGGATAGACATTGACGAGATTCTGACATGAAGTTGACATATACATTCCCTCGAAGTGACATAAGGTTTGTCTCCCAGATTCCTACAGATCGGGAGATATTTGCCTTTTAAAAATTGACTTACGAATAATTTCGAAAAATTTAGATATCTCTATCCTCCAAACCCTTGGACATACATTGACGAGACTCTGACATGAAGTTGTCATATGCGTTCCCTCAAAGTGACATAAGGTTTCTCTCTCAGATTCCTACAGATCGGTAGATATTTGAATTTTAAAATTGACTTTCGAATAATCTCGAAAAATTTAAATGTCTCTATCCTCCAAACCCTTGGACATACTTTGACGAGACTCTGACATGAAGTTGACATATACGTTCCCTCAAAGTGGCATAAGTTTTGTCTCTCAGATTCCTACATATCGGGAGATATTTGCCTTTTAAAAATTGACTTTCGAATAATCTCGAAAAATTAAAATGTCTCTATCCTCCAAACCCTTCGACATACATTGACGTGACTCTGACAAAAAGTTTACATACACGTTCCCTCAAAGTGACATAAGTTTTGTCTCTCAGATTCCTACAGATCGGGAGATATTTGCCTTTTAAAAATTGACTTTCGAATAATCTCGAAAAATTAAAATGTCTCTATCCTCCAAACCCTTGGACATACATTGACGAGACTCTGACATGAAGTTGATATATGCGTTCCCTCAAAGTGACATAAGGTTTGTCTATCAGATGCCTACAGATCGAAAGATATTTGCCCTTTAATAATTGACTTTCGAATAATCTCGAAAAATTCAAATTTCTCTATCTTCCTAACCCTTGGACATACATTGACGAGACTCTGACATGAAGTTGACATATTCGTTCCCTCAAAGTGGCATACGTTTTGTCTCTCAGATTCCTACAGATCGGGAGATATTTGCCTTTTAAAAATTACCTTTCGAATAATCTCTAAAAATTTAAATGTCTCTATCCATCAAACCTTTCGACATACATTGACCTGACTATGACATGAAGTTGACATATACGTTCCCTCAAAGTGACATAGGTTTTGTCTCTCAGATTCCTACAGATCGGGAGATATTTGCCTTTTAACTATTGACTTTCGAAAAATCTCGAAAAATTAAAATGTCTCTATCCTCCAAACCCTTGGACATACATTGACGTGACTCTGACATGAAGTTGACATATGCGTTCCCTCAAACTGACATAAGTTTTGTCTCTCAGATTAAAACAGATCGGGAGATATTTGCCTTATAAATATTAACTTTCGAATAATCTCGAAAAATTAAAATGTCTCTATCCTCCAAACCCTTGGACACACATTGACGTGACACTGACAGGAAGTTGACATATACGTTCCTTCAAAGTGACATAAGTTTCGTTTCTCAGATTCCTACAGATCGGGAGATATTTGCCTTTTAAAAATTGACTTTCGAATAATCTCGAAAAATTAAAATGTCTCTATCCTCCAAACCCTTGGACATACATTGACGAGACTCTGACATGAAGTTGATATATGCGTTCCCTCAAAGTGATATAAGGTTCGTCTCTCAGATGCAAACAGATCGGGGGATATTTGCCCTTTAAAAATTGACTTTCGAATAATCGCGAAAAATTGAAATGTTTCTATAGTCCAAACCCTTGGACATACATTGACGAGACTCTGACATGAGGTTGACATATACGTTCCCTCAAAGTGGCATAAGTTTCGTCTCTCAGATTCCTACAGATCGGGAGATATTTGCCTTTCACCAATTGACTTTCGAATAATCTCGAAAAATTTAAATGTCTCTATCCTCCAAATCCTTGGACATACATTGACGTGGCTCTGACAGGAAGTTGACATATACGTTCCCTCAAAGTGACATAAGTTTTGTCTCTCAGATTCCTACAGATCGGGAGATATTTGCCCTTTAAAATTTGACTTTCGAATAATCTCGAAAAATTTAACTGTCTCTATCCTCCAAACCCTTGGACATACATTGACGTGACTATGACATGAAGTTGACATATACGTTCCCTCAATGTGACATAAGTTTTGTCTCTGAGACTCCTACAAATCGGGAGATATTTCCCTTTTAAAAATTGACTTTCGAATAATCTCGAAAAATTAAAATGTCTCTATCCTCCAAACCCTTGGACATACATTGACGAGACTCTGACATGAAGTTGATATATGCGTTCCCTCAAAGTGACATAAGGTTTGTCTCTCAGATGCCTACAGATCGGGAGATATTTGCCCTTAAAAAATTGACTTTCGAATAATCTCGAAAAATTAAAATGTCTCTATCCTCTAAACCCTTGGAAATACATTGACGAGACTCTGACATGAAGTTGACATATACGTTCCCTCAAAGTGGCATAAGTTTTGTCTCTCAGATTCCTACATATCGGGAGATATTTGCCTTTTAAAAATTGACTTTCGAATAATCTCGAAAAATTAAAATGTCTCTATCCTCCAAACCCTTCGACATACATTGACGTGACTCTGACAAAAAGTTTACATACACGTTCCCTCAAAGTGACATAAGTTTTGTCTCTCAGATTCCTACAGATCGGGAGATATTTGCCTTTTAAAAATTGACTTTCGAATAATCTCGAAAAATTCAAATGTCTCTATCCTCCAAACCCTTGGACATACATTGACGTGACTATGACATGAAGTTGACATATACGTTCCCTCAACGTGACATAAGTTTTGTCTCTCAGATTCCTACAGATCGGGAGATATTTGCCTTTTAAATATTGACTTTCGAATAATCTCGAAAAATTAAAATGTCTCTATCCTCCAAACACTTGGACATACATTGACTAGACTCTGACATGAAGTTGACACATACGTTCCCTCAAAGTGACATAAGTTTTGTCTCTCAGATTCCACCAGATCGGGAGATATTTGCCTTTTCAAAATTGACTTTCGAATAATCTCGAAAAATTAAAATGTCTCTATCCTCCAAACCCTAGGACATACATTGACGTGACACTGACAGGAAGTTGACATATACGTTCCTTCAAAGTGACATAAGTTTCGTTTCTCAGATTCCTACAGATCGGGAGATATTTGCCTTTTAAAAATTGACTTTCGAATAATCTCGAAAAATTAAAATGTCTCTATCCTCCAAACCCTTAGACATACATTGACGAGACTCTGACATGAAGTTGATATATGCGTTCCCTCAAAGTGATATAAGGTTCGTCTCTCAGATGCAAACAGATCGGGAGATATTTGCCCTTTAAAAATTGACTTTCGAATAATCGCGAAAAATTGAAATGTTTCTATAGTCCAAACCCTTTTACATACATTGACGAGACTCTGACATGAGGTTGACATATACGTTCCCTCAAAGTGGCATAAGTTTCGTCTCTCAGATTCCTACAGATCGGGAGATAATTGCCTTTAAAAATTGACTTTCGAATAATCTCGAAAAATTAAAATGTCTCTATCCTCCTAACCCTTGGACATATATTGACGAGACTCTGACATGAAATTGATATATGCGTTCCATCAAAGTGACATAAGGTTTGTCTCTCAGATGCCTACAGATCGGGAGATATTTGCCCTTTAAAAATTGACTTTCGAATAATCTCGAAAAATTCAAAAGTCTCTATCCTCCAAACCCTTGGACATACATTGACGAGACTCTGACATGATGTTGCCATATACGTTCCCTCAAAGTGGCATAAGTTTTGTCTCTCAGATTCCTAAAGATCGGGAGATATTTGCCTTTAAATATTGACTTTCGAATAATCTCGAGAAATTAAAATGTCTCTATCCTCCAAACCCTAGGACATACATTGACGTGACACTGACAGGAAGTTGACATACACGTTCCCTCAAAGTGACATAAGTTTTGTCTCTCAGATGCCTACAGATCGGGAGATATTTGCCCTTTAAAAATTGACTTTCGAATAATCTCGAAAAATTCAAAAGTCTCTATCCTCCAAACACTTGGACATACATTGACGAGACTCTGACATGAAGTTGCCATATACGTTCCCTTAAAGTGGCATAAGTTTTGTCTCTCAGATTCCTACAGATCGGGAGATATTTGCCTATTAATAATTGCCTTTCTAATAATCTCTAAAAATTTAAATGTCTCTATCTATCAAACCCTTCGACATACATTGACCTGACTATGACATGAAGTTGACATATACGTTCCCTCAAAGTGACATAAGTTGTGTCTCTCAGATTCCTACAGATCGGGAGATATTTGCCTTTCACCAATTGACTTTCGAATAATCTCGAAAAATTTAAATGTCTCTATCCTCCAAATCCTTGGACATACATTGACGTGGCTCTGACAGGAAGTTGACATATACGTTCCCTCAAAGTGACATAAGTTTTGTCTCTCAGATTCCTACAAATCGGGAGATATTTGCCCTTTAAAATTTGACTTTCGAATAATCTCGAAAAATTTAACTGTCTCTATCCTCCAAACCCTTGGACATACATTGACGTGACTATGACATGAAGTTGACATATACGTTCCCTCAATGTGACATAAGTTTTGTCTCTGAGACTCCTACAAATCGGGAGATATTGCCTTTTAAAAATTGACTTTCGAATAATCTCGAAAAATTAAAATGTCTCTATCCTCCAAACCCTTGGACATACATTGACGAGACTCTGACATGAAGTTGATATATGCGTTCCCTCAAAGTTACATAAGGTTTGTCTCTCAGATGCCTACAGATCGGGAGATATTTGCCCTTAAAAAATTGACTTTCGAATAATCTCGAAAAATTAATATGTCTCTATCCTCTAAACCCTTGGAAATACATTGACGAGACTCTGACATGAAGTTGACATATACGTTCCCTCAAAGTGGCATAAGTTTTGTCTCTCAGATTCCTACATATCGGGAGATATTTGCCTTTTAAAAATTGACTTTCGAATAATCTCGAAAAATTAAAATGTCTCTATCCTCCAAACCCTTCGACATACATTGACGTGACTCTGACAAAAAGTTTACATACACGTTCCCTCAAAGTGACATAAGTTTTGTCTCTCAGATTCCTACAGATCGGGAGATATTTGCCTTTTAAAAATTGACTTTCGAATAATCTCGAAAAATTAAAATGTCTCTATCCTCCAAACCCTTGGACATACATTGACGAGACTCTGACATGAAGTTAATATATGCGTTCCCTCAAAGTGACATAAGGTTTGTCTCTCAGATGCCTACAGATCGAAAGATATTTGCCCTTTAATAATTGACTTTCGAATAATCTCGAAAAATTCAAATTTCTCTATCTTCCTAACCCTTGGACATACATTGACGAGACTCTGACATGAAGTTGACATATTCGTTCCCTCAAAGTGGCATAAGTTTTGTCTCTCAGATTCCTACAGATCGGGAGATATTTGCCTTTTAAAAATTACCTTTCGAATAATCTCTAAAAATTTAAATGTCTCTATCCATCAAACCTTTCGACATACATTGACCTGACTATGACATGAAGTTGACATATACGTTCCCTCAAAGTGACATAGGTTTTGTCTCTCAGATTCCTACAGATCGGGAGATATTTGCCTTTTAACTATTGACTTTCGAAAAATCTCGAAAAATTAAAATGTCTCTATCCTCCAAACCCTTGGACATACATTGACGTGACTCTGACATGAAGTTGACATATGCGTTCCCTCAAAGTGACATAAGTTTTGTCTCTCAGATTAAAACAGATCGGGAGATATTTGCCTTATAAAAATTGACTTTCGAATAATCTCGATAAATTCAAATGTCTCTATCCTCCAAACCCTTGGACATACATTGACGTGACTGTGACATGAAGTTGACATATGCGTTCCCTCAAAGTGACATAAGTTTTGTCTCTCAGATTAATACAGATCGGGAGATATTTACCTTTCACCAATTGACTTTCGAATAATCTCGAAAAATTAAAATGTCTCTATCCTCCAAATCCTTGGACATACATTGACGTGACACTGACATGAAGTTTACATATGCGTTCCCTCAAAGTGACATAAGTTTTGTCTCTCAGATTCCTACAGATCGGGAGATATTTGCCCTTTAAGAATTGACTTTCGAATAATCTCTAAAAATTTAAATGTCTCTATCCTCCAAACCCTAGGACATACATTGACGTGACTCTGACAGGAAGTTTACATACACGTTCCCTCAAAGTGACATAAGTTTTGTCTCTCAGATTCCTACAGATCGGGAGATATTTGCCATTTAAAAATTGACTTTCGAATAATCTCGAAAAATTTAAATGTCTCTATCCTCCAAACCCTTGGACATACATTGACGTGACTCTGACAGGAAGTTGACATTTACGTTCCCTCAAAGTGACATAAGTTTTGTCTCGCAGATTCCTACAGATCGGGAGATATTTGCCTTTTAAATATTGACTTTCGAATAATCTCGAAAAATTAAAATGTCTCTATCCTCCAAACCCTTGGACATACATTGACTAGACTCTGACATGAAGTTGACATACACGTTCCCTCAAAGTGACATAAGTTTTGTCTCTCAGATTCCTACAGATCGGGAGATATTTGCCTTTTAAAAATTGACTTTCGAATAATCTCGAAAAATTGAAATGTCTCTATCCTCCAAACCCTAGGACATACATTGACGTGACTATGACATGAAGTTGACATATACGTTCCCTCAAAGTGACATAAGTTTTGTCTCTCAGATTCCTACAGATCGGGAGATATTTGCCTTTTAAATATTGACTTTCGAATAATCTCGAAAAATTAAAATGTCTCTATCCTCCAAACCCTTGGACATACATTGACTAGACTCTGACATGAAGTTGACATATACGTTCCCTCAAAGTGACATAAGTTTTGTCTCTCAGATTCCTACAGATCGGGAGATATTCCCCTTTTAAATATTAACTTTCGAATAATCTCGAAAAATTAAAATGTCTCTATCCTCCAAACCCTTGGACATACATTGACGTGACTCTGACATGAAGTTGACATATGCGTTCCCTCAAAGTGACATAAGTTTTGTCTGTCAGATTCCTACAGATCTGGAGATATTTGACTTTAAATATTGACTTTCGAATAATCTCGAAAAATTTAAATGTCTCTTTCCTCCAAACCGTTGGACATACATTCACGAGACTCTGACAGGCAGTTGACATATACGTTCCCTCAAAGTGACATAAGTTTTGTCTGTCAGATTCCTACAGATCGGGAGATATTTGCCTTTTAAAAATTGACTTTTGAATAATCTCGAAAAATTCAAATGTCTCTATCCTCCAAACCCTTAGACATACATTGACGTGACTGTGACATGAAGTTGACATATGCGTTCCCTCAAAGTGACATACGTTTTGTCTCTTAGATTCCTACAGATCGGGAGATATTTGCCTTTAACCAATTGACTTTCGAATAATCTCGAAAAATTCAAATGTCTCTATCCTCCAAACCCTTGGACATACATTGACGTGACTATGACATGAAGTTGACATATACGTTCCCTCAAAGTGACATAAGTTTTGTCTCTCAGATTCCTACAGATCGGGAGATATTTGCCTTTTAAATATTGACTTTCGAATAATCTCGAAAAATTTAAATGTCTCTATCCTCCAAACACTTGGACATACATTGACTAGACTCTGACATGAAGTTGACATATACGTTCCCTCAAAGTGACATAAGTTTTGTCTCTCAGATTCCACCAGATCGGGAGATATTTGCCTTTTCAAAATTGACTTTCGAATAATCTCGAAAAATTAAAATGTCTCTATCCTCCAAACCCTAGGACATACATTGACGTGACACTGACAGGAAGTTGACATATACGTTCCTTCAAAGTGACATAAGTTTCGTTTCTCAGATTCCTACAGATCGGGAGATATTTGCCTTTAAAAATTGACTTTCGAATAATCTCGAAAAATTAAAATGTCTCTATCCTCCAAACCCTTGGACATACATTGACGAGACTCTGACATGAAGTTGATATATGCGTTCCCTCAAAGTGATATAAGGTTCGTCTCTCAGATGCAAACAGATCGGGAGATATTTGCCCTTTAAAAATTGACTTTCGAATAATCGCGAAAAATTGAAATGTTTCTATAGTCCAAACCCTTGGACATACATTGACGAGACTCTGACATGAGGTTGACATATACGTTCCCTCAAAGTGGCATAAGTTTCGTCTCTCAGATTCCTACAGATCGGGAGATATTTGCCTTTAAAAATTGACTTTCGAATAATCTCGAAAAATTAAAATGTCTCTATCCTCCTAACCCTTGGACATATATTGACGAGACTCTGACATGAAATTGATATATGCGTTCCATCAAAGTGACATAAGGTTTGTCTCTCAGATGCCTACAGATCGGGAGATATTTGCCCTTTAAAAATTGACTTTCGAATAATCTCGAAAAATTCAAAAGTCTCTATCCTCCAAACCCTTGGACATACATTGACGAGACTCTGACATGATGTTGCCATATACGTTCCCTCAAAGTGGCATAAGTTTTGTCTCTCAGATTCCTAAAGATCGGGAGATATTTGCCTTTAAATATTGACTTTCGAATAATCTCGAGAAATTAAAATGTCTCTATCCTCCAAACCCTAGGACATACATTGACGTGACACTGACAGGAAGTTGACATACACGTTCCCTCAAAGTGACATAAGTTTTGTCTCTCAGATGCCTACAGATCGGGAGATATTTGCCCTTTAAAAATTGACTTTCGAATAATCTCGAAAAATTCAAAAGTCTCTATCCTCCAAACACTTGGACATACATTGACGAGACTCTGACATGAAGTTGCCATATACGTTCCCTTAAAGTGGCATAAGTTTTGTCTCTCAGATTCCTACAGATCGGGAGATATTTGCCTATTAATAATTGCCTTTCTAATAATCTCTAAAAATTTAAATGTCTCTATCTATCAAACCCTTCGACATACATTGACCTGACTATGACATGAAGTTGACATATACGTTCCCTCAAAGTGACATAAGTTGTGTCTCTCAGATTCCTACAGATCGGGAGATATTTGCCTTTCACCAATTGACTTTCGAATAATCTCGAAAAATTTAAATGTCTCTATCCTCCAAATCCTTGGACATACATTGACGTGGCTCTGACAGGAAGTTGACATATACGTTCCCTCAAAGTGACATAAGTTTTGTCTCTCAGATTCCTACAAATCGGGAGATATTTGCCCTTTAAAATTTGACTTTCGAATAATCTCGAAAAATTTAACTGTCTCTATCCTCCAAACCCTTGGACATACATTGACGTGACTATGACATGAAGTTGACATATACGTTCCCTCAATGTGACATAAGTTTTGTCTCTGAGACTCCTACAAATCGGGAGATATTGCCTTTTAAAAATTGACTTTCGAATAATCTCGAAAAATTAAAATGTCTCTATCCTCCAAACCCTTGGACATACATTGACGAGACTCTGACATGAAGTTGATATATGCGTTCCCTCAAAGTGACATAAGGTTTGTCTCTCAGATGCCTACAGATCGGGAGATATTTGCCCTTAAAAAATTGACTTTCGAATAATCTCGAAAAATTAAAATGTCTCTATCCTCTAAACCCTTGGAAATACATTGACGAGACTCTGACATGAAGTTGACATATACGTTCCCTCAAAGTGGCATAAGTTTTGTCTCTCAGATTCCTACATATCGGGAGATATTTGCCTTTTAAAAATTGACTTTCGAATAATCTCGAAAAATTAAAATGTCTCTATCCTCCAAACCCTTCGACATACATTGACGTGACTCTGACAAAAAGTTTACATACACGTTCCCTCAAAGTGACATAAGTTTTGTCTCTCAGATTCCTACAGATCGGGAGATATTTGCCTTTTAAAAATTGACTTTCGAATAATCTCGAAAAATTAAAATGTCTCTATCCTCCAAACCCTTGGACATACATTGACGAGACTCTGACATGAAGTTGATATATGCGTTCCCTCAAAGTGACATAAGGTTTGTCTCTCAGATGCCTACAGATCGAAAGATATTTGCCCTTTAATAATTGACTTTCGAATAATCTCGAAAAATTCAAATTTCTCTATCTTCCTAACCCTTGGACATACATTGACGAGACTCTGACATGAAGTTGACATATTCGTTCCCTCAAAGTGGCATAAGTTTTGTCTCTCAGATTCCTACAGATCGGGAGATATTTGCCTTTTAAAAATTACCTTTCGAATAATCTCTAAAAATTTAAATGTCTCTATCCATCAAACCTTTCGACATACATTGACCTGACTATGACATGAAGTTGACATATACGTTCCCTCAAAGTGACATAGGTTTTGTCTCTCAGATTCCTACAGATCGGGAGATATTTGCCTTTTAACTATTGACTTTCGAAAAATCTCGAAAAATTAAAATGTCTCTATCCTCCAAACCCTTGGACATACATTGACGTGACTCTGACATGAAGTTGACATATGCGTTCCCTCAAAGTGACATAAGTTTTGTCTCTCAGATTAAAACAGATCGGGAGATATTTGCCTTATAAAAATTGACTTTCGAATAATCTCGATAAATTCAAATGTCTCTATCCTCCAAACCCTTGGACATACATTGACGTGACTGTGACATGAAGTTGACATATGCGTTCCCTCAAAGTGACATAAGTTTTGTCTCTCAGATTAATACAGATCGGGAGATATTTACCTTTCACCAATTGACTTTCGAATAATCTCGAAAAATTAAAATGTCTCTATCCTCCAAATCCTTGGACATACATTGACGTGACACTGACATGAAGTTTACATATGCGTTCCCTCAAAGTGACATAAGTTTTGTCTCTCAGATTCCTACAGATCGGGAGATATTTGCCCTTTAAAAATTGACTTTCGAATAATCTCTAAAAATTTAAATGTCTCTATCCTCCAAACCCTAGGACATACATTGACGTGACTCTGACAGGAAGTTTACATACACGTTCCCTCAAAGTGACATAAGTTTTGTCTCTCAGATTCCTACAGATCGGGAGATATTTGCCATTTAAAAATTGACTTTCGAATAATCTCGAAAAATTTAAATGTCTCTATCCTCCAAACCCTTGGACATACATTGACGTGACTATGACATGAAGTTGACATATACGTTGCCTCAAAGTGACATAAGTTTTGTCTCGCAGATTCCTACAGATCGGGAGATATTTGCCTTTTAAATATTGACTTTCGAATAATCTCGAAAAATTAAAATGTCTCTATCCTCCAAACCCTTGGACATACATTGACTAGACTCTGACATGAAGTTGACATACACGTTCCCTCAAAGTGACATAAGTTTTGTCTCTCAGATTCCTACAGATCGGGAGATATTTGCCTTTTAAAAATTGACTTTCGAATAATCTCGAAAAATTGAAATGTCTCTATCCTCCAAACCCTTGGACATACATTGACGTGACTATGACATGAAATTGACATATACGTTCCCTCAAAGTGACATAAGTTTTGTCTCTCAGATTCCTACAGATCGGGAGATATTTGCCTTTTAAATATTGACTTTCGAATAATCTCGAAAAATTAAAATGTCTCTATCCTCCAAACCCTTGGACATACATTGACTAGACTCTGACATGAAGTTGACATATACGTTCCCTCAAAGTGACATAAGTTTTGTCTCTCAGATTCCTACAGATCGGGAGATATTCCCCTTTTAAATATTAACTTTGGAATAATCTCGAAAAATTAAAATGTCTCTATCCTCCAAACCCTTGGACATACATTGACGTGACTCTGACATGAAGTTGACATATGCGTTCCCTCAAAGTGACATAAGTTTTGTCTGTCAGATTCCTACAGATCTGGAGATATTTGACTTTAAATATTGACTTTCGAATAATCTCGAAAAATTTAAATGTCTCTTTCCTCCAAACCGTTGGACATACATTGACGAGACTCTGACAGGCAGTTGACATATACGTTCCCTCAAAGTGACATAAGTTTTGTCTGTCAGATTCCTACAGATCGGGAGATATTTGCCTTTTAAAAACTGACTTTCGAATAATCTCGAAAAATTAAAATGTGTCTATCCTCGAAACTCTAGGACATACATTGACGTGACTCTGATAGGACGTTGACATATATGTTCCCTCAAAGTGACATAAGTTTTGTATCTCAGATTCCTACAGATCGGGAGATATTTGCCTTTTAAAAATTGACTTTTGAATAATCTCGAAAAATTCAAATGTCTCTATCCTCCAAACCCTTAGACATACATTGACGTGACTGTGACATGAAGTTGACATATGCGTTCCCTCAAAGTGACATACGTTTTGTCTCTTAGATTCCTACAGATCGGGAGATATTTGCCTTTAACCAATTGACTTTCGAATAATCTCGTAAAATTCAAATGTCTCTATCCTCCAAACCCTTGGACATACATTGACGTGACTATGACATGAAGTTGACATATACGTTCCCTCAAAGTGACATAAGTTTTGTCTCTCAGATTCCTACAGATCGGGAGATATTTGCCTTTTAAATATTGACTTTCAAATAATCTCGAAAAATTTAAATGTCTCTATCCTCCAAACACTTGGACATACATTGACTAGACTCTGACATGAAGTTGACATATACGTTCCCTCAAAGTGACATAAGTTTTGTCTCTCAGATTCCACCAGATCGGGAGATATTTGCCTTTTCAAAATTGACTTTCGAATAATCTCGAAAAATTAAAATGTCTCTATCCTCCAAACCCTAGGACATACATTGACGTGACACTGACAGGAAGTTGACATATACGTTCCTTCAAAGTGACATAAGTTTCGTTTCTCAGATTCCTACAGATCGGGAGATATTTGCCTTTAAAAATTGACTTTCGAATAATCTCGAAAAATTAAAATGTCTCTATCCTCCAAACCCTTGGACATACATTGACGAGACTCTGACATGAAGTTGATATATGCGTTCCCTCAAAGTGATATAAGGTTCGTCTCTCAGATGCAAACAGATCGGGAGATATTTGCCCTTTAAAAATTGACTTTCGAATAATCGCGAAAAATTGAAATGTTTCTATAGTCCAAACCCTTGGACATACATTGACGAGACTCTGACATGAGGTTGACATATACGTTCCCTCAAAGTGGCATAAGTTTCGTCTCTCAGATTCCTACAGATCGGGAGATATTTGCCTTTAAAAATTGACTTTCGAATAATCTCGAAAAATTAAAATGTCTCTATCCTCCTAACCCTTGGACATATATTGACGAGACTCTGACATGAAATTGATATATGCGTTCCATCAAAGTGACATAAGGTTTGTCTCTCAGATGCCTACAGATCGGGAGATATTTGCCCTTTAAAAATTGACTTTCGAATAATCTCGAAAAATTCAAAAGTCTCTATCCTCCAAACCCTTGGACGTACATTGACGAGACTCTGACATGATGTTGCCATATACGTTCCCTCAAAGTGGCATAAGTTTTGTCTCTCAGATTCCTAAAGATCGGGAGATATTTGCCTTTAAATATTGACTTTCGAATAATCTCGAGAAATTAAAATGTCTCTATCCTCCAAACCCTAGGACATACATTTACGTGACACTGACAGGAAGTTGACATACACGTTCCCTCAAACTGACATAAGTTTTGTCTCTCAGATGCCTACAGATCGGGAGATATTTGCCCTTTAAAAATTGACTTTCGAATAATCTCGAAAAATTCAAAAGTCTCTATCCTCCAAACACTTGGACATACATTGACGAGACTCTGACATGAAGTTGCCATATACGTTCCCTCAAAGTGGCATAAGTTTTGTCTCTCAGATTCCTACAGATCGGGAGATATTTGCCTATTAATAATTGCCTTTCTAATAATCTCTAAAAATTTAAATGTCTCTATCTATCAAACCCTTCGACATACATTGACCTGACTATGACATGAAGTTGACATATACGTTCCCTCAAAGTGACATAAGTTTTGTCTCTCAGATTACTACAGATCGGGAGAAATTCCCCTTTTAAATATTAACTTTCGAATAATCTCGAAAAATTAAAATGTCTCTATCCTCCAAACCCTTGGACATACATTGACGTGACTCTGACATGAAGTTGACATATGCGTTCCCTCAAAGTGACATAAGGTTTGTCTCTCAGATTCCTACAGATCTGGAGATATTTGACTTTAAATATTGACTTTCGAATAATCTCGAAAAATTTAAATGTCTCTATCCTCCAAACCGTTGGACATACATTGACGAGACTCTACAGGCAGTTGACATATACATTCCCTCAAAGTGACATAAGTTTTGTCTGTCAGATTCCTACAGATCGGGAGATATTTGCCTTTTAAAAATTGACTTTCGAATAATCTCGAAAAATTAAAATGTGTCTATCGTCGAAACTCCAGGACATACATTGACGTGACTGTGACATGAAGTTGACATATGCTTTCCCTCAAAGTGACATACGTTTTGTCTCTTAGATTCCTACAGATCGGGAGATATTTGCCTTTAACCAATTGACTTTCGAATAATCTCGAAAAATTCAAATGTTTCTATCCTCCAAACCCTTGGACATACATTGACGTGACTCTGACAAAAAGTTTACATACACGTTCCCTCAAAGTGACATAAGTTTTGTCTCTCAGATTCGTAGAGATCGGGAGATATTTGCCTTTTAAAAATTGACTTTCGAATAATCTCGAAAAATTAAAATGTCTCTATCCTCCAAACCCTTGGACATACATTGACCTGACTATGACATTAAGTTGACATATACGTTCCCTCACAGTGACATAAGTTTTGTCTCTCAGATTCCTACAGATCGGGAGATATTTGCCTATTAATAATTGCCTTTCGAATAATCTCTAAAAATTTAAATGTCTCTATCCATCAAACCCTTCGACATACATTGACCTGACTATGACATTAAGTTGACATATACGTTCCCTCACAGTGACATAAGTTTTGTCTCTCAGATTCCTACAGATCGGGAGATATTTGCCTTTTAAATATTGACTTTCGAATAATCTCGAAAAATTAAAATGTCTCTATCCTCCAAACCCTTGGACATACATTGACTAGACTCTGACATGAAGTTGACATATACGTTCCCTCAATGTGACAAAAGTTTTGTCTCTCAGATTCCTACAGATAGGGAGATATTTGCCTTTTAAAAATTGCCTTTCGAATAATCTCGAAAAATTAAAATGTCTCTATCCTCCAAACCCTTGGACATACATTGACGAGACTCTGACATGAAGTTGATATACGCGTTCCCTCAAAGTGACATAAGGTTTGTCTCTCAGATGCCTACAGATCGAAAGATATTTGCCCTTTAAAAATTGACTTTCGAATAATCTCGAAAAATTCAAATGTCTCTATCCTCCAAACCCTTGGACATACATTGACGAGACTCTGACATGAAGTTGACATATTCGTTCCCTCAAAGTGGCATATGTTTTGTCTCTCAGATTCCTACAGATCGGAAGATATTTGCCTTTTAAAAATTGACTTTCGAATAATCTCGAAAAATTAAAATGTCTCTATCCTCCAAACCCTTGGACATACATTGACGTGACACTGACAGGAAGTTGACATATACGTTCCCTCAAAGTGACATAAGTTTTGTCTCTCAGATTCCTACAGATCGGGAGATATTTGCCTATTAATAATTGCCTTTCGAATAATCTCTAAAAATTTAAATGTCTCTATCCATCAAACCCTTGGACATACATTGACCTGACTATGACATGAAGTTGACACATACGTTCCCTCAAAGTGACATAAGTTTTGTCTCTCAGATTCCTACAGATCGGGAGATATTTGCCTTTTAAAAATTGACTTTCGAATAATCTCGAAAAATTAAAATGTCTCTATCCTCCAAACCCTTCGACATACATTGACGTGACTCTGACAAAAAGTTTACATACACGTTCCCTCAAAGTGACATAAGTTTTGTCTCTCAGATTCCTACAGATCGGGAGATATTTGCCTTTTAAAAATTGACTTTCGAATAATCTCGAAAAATTTAAATGTCTCTATCCTCCAAACCCTTGGACATACATTGACGAGACTCTGACATGAAGTTGATATATGCGTTCCCTCAAAGTGACATAAGGTTTGTCTCTCAGATGCCTACAGATCGAAAGATATTTGCCCTTTAAAAATTGACTTTCGAATAATCTCGAAAAATTCAAATTTCTCTATCGTCCAAACCCTTGGACATACAATGACGAGACTCTGACATGAAGTTGACATATTCGTTCCCTCAAAGTGGCATAAGTTTTGTCTCTCAGATTCCTACAGATCGGGTGATATTTGCCTTTTAAAAATTGCCTTTCGAATAATCTCTAAAAATTTAAATGTCTCTATCCATCAAACCCTTCGACATACATTGACCTGACTATGACATGAAGTTGACATATACGTTCCCTCAAAGTGACATAAGTTTTGTCTCTCAGATTCCTACAGATCGGGAGATATTTGCCTTTTAACTATTGACTTTCGAATAATCTCGAAAAATTAAAATGTCTCTATCCTCCAAACCCTTGGACATACATTGACGTGACTCGGACATGAAGTTGACATATGCGTTCCCTCAAAGTGACATAAGTTTTGTCTCTCAGATTCCTACAGATCGGGAGATATTTGCCTTTTAAATATTGACTTTCGAATAATCTCGAAAAATTAAAATGTCTCTATCCTCCAAACACTTGGACATACATTGACTAGACTCTGACATGAAGTTGACATATACGGTCCCTCAAAGTGACATAAGTTTTGTCTTTCAGATTCCACCAGATCGGGAGATATTTGCCTTTTCAAAATTGACTTTCGAATAATCTCGAAAAATTAAAATGTCTCTATCCTCCAAACCCTAAGACATACATTGACGTGACACTGACAGGAAGTTGACATATACGTTCCTTCAAAGTGACATAAGTTTCGTTTCTCAGATTCCTACAGATCGGGAGATATTTGCCTTTTAAAAATTGACTTTCGAATAATCTCGAAAAATTTAAATGTCTCTATCCTCCAAACCCTTGGACATACATTGACGAGACTCTGACATGAAGTTGACATATTCGTTCCCTCAAAGTGGCACATGTTTTGTCTCTCAGATTCCTACAGATCGGAAGATATTTGCCTTTTAAAAATTGACTTTCGAATAATCTCGAAAAATTAAAATGTCTCTATCCTCCAAACCCTTGGACATACATTGACGTGACACTGACAGGAAGTTGACATATACGTTCCCTCAAAGTGACATAAGTTTTGTCTCTCAGATTCCTACAGATCGGGAGATATTTGCCTATTAATAATTGCCTTTCGAATAATCTCTAAAAATTTAAATGTCTCTATCCATCAAACCCTTGGACATACATTGACCTGACTATGACATGAAGTTGACACATACGTTCCCTCAAAGTGACATAAGTTTTGTCTCTCAGATTCCTACAGATCGGGAGATATTTGCCTTTTAAAAATTGACTTTCGAATAATCTCGAAAAATTAAAATGTCTCTATCCTCCAAACCCTTGGACATACATTGACGTGACACTGACAGGAAGTTGACATATACGTTCCCTCAAAGTGACATAAGTTTTGTCTCTCAGATTCCTACAGATCGGGAGATATTTGCCTATTAATAATTGCCTTTCGAATAATCTCTAAAAATTTAAATGTCTCTATCCATCAAACCCTTGGACATACATTGACCTGACTATGACAGGAAGTTGACATATACGTTCCTTCAAAGTGACATAAGTTTCGTTTCTCAGATTCCTACAGATCGGGAGATATTTGCCTTTTAAAAGAAACTTTCGAATAATCTCGAAAAATTAAAATGTCTCTATCCTCCAAACCCTTGGACATACATTGACGAGACTCTGACATGAAGTTGATATATGCGTTCCCTCAAAGTGATATAAGGTTCGTCTCTCAGATGACTACAGATCGGGAGATATTTGCCCTTTAAAAATTGACTTTCGAATAATCTCGAAAAATTCAAAAGTCTCTATCCTCCAAACCCTTGGACATACATTGACGAGACTCTGACATGATGTTGCCATATACGTTCCCTCAAAGTGGCATAAGTTTTGTCTCTCAGATTCCTAAAGATCGGGAGATATTTGCCTTTAAATATTGACTTTCGAATAATCTCGAGAAATTAAAATGTCTCTATCCTCCAAACCCTAGGACATACATTGACGTGACACTGACAGGAAGTTGACTTACACGTTCCCTCAAAGTGACATAAGTTTTGTCTCTCAGATGCCTACAGATCGGGAGATATTTGCCCTTTAATAATTGAATTTCGAATAATCTCAAAAAATTCAAAAGTCTCTATCCTCCAAACACTTGGACATACATTGACGAGACTCTGACATGAAGTTGCCATATACGTTCCCTCAAAGTGGCATAAGTTTTGTCTCTCAGATTCCTACAGATCGGGAGATATTTGCCTATTAATAATTGCCTTTCTAATAATCTCTAAAAATTTAAATGTCTCTATCTATCAAACCCTTCGACATACATTGACCTGACTATGACATGAAGTTGACATATACGTTCCCTCAAAGTGACATAAGTTTTGTCTCTCAGATTACTACAGATCGGGAGAAATTCCCCTTTTAAATATTAACTTTCGAATAATCTCGAAAAATTAAAATGTCTCTATCCTCCAAACCCTTGGACATACATTGACGTGACTCTGACATGAAGTTGACATATGCGTTCCCTCAAAGTGACATAAGGTTTGTCTCTCAGATTCCTACAGATCTGGAGATATTTGACTTTAAATATTGACTTTCGAATAATCTCGAAAAATTTAAATGTCTCTATCCTCCAAACCGTTGGACATACATTGACGAGACTCTGACAGGCAGTTGACATATACGTTCCCTCAAAGTGACATAAGTTTTGTCTGTCAGATTCCTACAGATCGGGAGATATTTGCCTTTTAAAAATTGACTTTCGAATAATCTCGAAAAATTGAAATGTGTCTATCCTCGAAACTCTAGGACATACATTGACGTGACTGTGACATGAAGTTGACATATGCTTTCCCTCAAAGTGACATACGTTTTGTCTCTTAGATTCCTACAGATCGGGAGATATTTGCCTTTAACCAATTGACTTTCGAATAATCTCGAAAAATTCAAATGTTTCTATCCTCCAAACCCTTGGACATACATTGACGTGACTCTGACAAAAAGTTTACATACACGTTCCCTCAAAGTGACATAAGTTTTGTCTCTCAGATTCGTAGAGATCGGGAGATATTTGCCTTTAAAAAATTGACTTTCGAATAATCTCGAAAAATTAAAATGTCTCTATCCTCCAAACCCTTGGACATACATTGACGTGACACTGACAGGAAGTTGACACATACGTTCCCTCAAATTGATATAAGTTTTGTCTCTCAGATTCCTACAGATCGGGAGATATTTGCCTATTAATAATTGCCTTTCGAATAATCTCTAAAAATTTAAATGTCTCTATCCATCAAACCCTTCGACATACATTGACCTGACTATGACATTAAGTTGACATATACGTTCCCTCACAGTGACATAAGTTTTGTCTCTCAGATTCCTACAGATCGGGAGATATTTGCCTTTTAAATATTGACTTTCGAATAATCTCGAAAAATTAAAATGTCTCTATCCTCCAAACCCTTGGACATACATTGACGTGACACTGACAGGAAGTTGACATATACGTTCCCTCAAAGTGACATAAGTTTTGTCTCTCAGATTCCTACAGATCGGGAGATATTTGCCTATTAATAATTGCCTTTCGAATAATCTCTAAAAATTTAAATGTCTCTATCCATCAAACCCTTGGACATACATTGACCTGACTATGACATGAAGTTGACACATACGTTCCCTCAAAGTGACATAAGTTTTGTCTCTCAGATTCCTACAGATCGGGAGATATTTGCCTTTTAAAAATTGACTTTCGAATAATCTCGAAAAATTAAAATGTCTCTATCCTCCAAACCCTTGGACATACATTGACGTGACACTGACAGGAAGTTGACATATACGTTCCCTCAAAGTGACATAAGTTTTGTCTCTCAGATTCCTACAGATCGGGAGATATTTGCCTATTAATAATTGCCTTTCGAATAATCTCTAAAAATTTAAATGTCTCTATCCATCAAACCCTTGGACATACATTGACCTGACTATGACAGGAAGTTGACATATACGTTCCTTCAAAGTGACATAAGTTTCGTTTCTCAGATTCCTACAGATCGGGAGATATTTGCCTTTTAAAAGAAACTTTCGAATAATCTCGAAAAATTAAAATGTCTCTATCCTCCAAACCCTTGGACATACATTGACGAGACTCTGACATGAAGTTGATATATGCGTTCCCTCAAAGTGATATAAGGTTCGTCTCTCAGATGACTACAGATCGGGAGATATTTGCCCTTTAAAAATTGACTTTCGAATAATCTCGAAAAATTCAAAAGTCTCTATCCTCCAAACCCTTGGACATACATTGACGAGACTCTGACATGATGTTGCCATATACGTTCCCTCAAAGTGGCATAAGTTTTGTCTCTCAGATTCCTAAAGATCGGGAGATATTTGCCTTTAAATATTGACTTTCGAATAATCTCGAGAAATTAAAATGTCTCTATCCTCCAAACCCTAGGACATACATTGACGTGACACTGACAGGAAGTTGACTTACACGTTCCCTCAAAGTGACATAAGTTTTGTCTCTCAGATGCCTACAGATCGGGAGATATTTGCCCTTTAATAATTGAATTTCGAATAATCTCAAAAAATTCAAAAGTCTCTATCCTCCAAACACTTGGACATACATTGACGAGACTCTGACATGAAGTTGCCATATACGTTCCCTCAAAGTGGCATAAGTTTTGTCTCTCAGATTCCTACAGATCGGGAGATATTTGCCTATTAATAATTGCCTTTCTAATAATCTCTAAAAATTTAAATGTCTCTATCTATCAAACCCTTCGACATACATTGACCTGACTATGACATGAAGTTGACATATACGTTCCCTCAAAGTGACATAAGTTTTGTCTCTCAGATTACTACAGATCGGGAGAAATTCCCCTTTTAAATATTAACTTTCGAATAATCTCGAAAAATTAAAATGTCTCTATCCTCCAAACCCTTGGACATACATTGACGTGACTCTGACATGAAGTTGACATATGCGTTCCCTCAAAGTGACATAAGGTTTGTCTCTCAGATTCCTACAGATCTGGAGATATTTGACTTTAAATATTGACTTTCGAATAATCTCGAAAAATTTAAATGTCTCTATCCTCCAAACCGTTGGACATACATTGACGAGACTCTGACAGGCAGTTGACATATACGTTCCCTCAAAGTGACATAAGTTTTGTCTGTCAGATTCCTACAGATCGGGAGATATTTGCCTTTTAAAAATTGACTTTCGAATAATCTCGAAAAATTGAAATGTGTCTATCCTCGAAACTCTAGGACATACATTGACGTGACTGTGACATGAAGTTGACATATGCTTTCCCTCAAAGTGACATACGTTTTGTCTCTTAGATTCCTACAGATCGGGAGATATTTGCCTTTAACCAATTGACTTTCGAATAATCTCGAAAAATTCAAATGTTTCTATCCTCCAAACCCTTGGACATACATTGACGTGACTCTGACAAAAAGTTTACATACACGTTCCCTCAAAGTGACATAAGTTTTGTCTCTCAGATTCGTAGAGATCGGGAGATATTTGCCTTTTAAAAATTGACTTTCGAATAATCTCGAAAAATTAAAATGTCTCTATCCTCCAAACCCTTGGACATACATTGACGTGACACTGACAGGAAGTTGACACATACGTTCCCTCAAATTGATATAAGTTTTGTCTCTCAGATTCCTACAGATCGGGAGATATTTGCCTATTAATAATTGCCTTTCGAATAATCTCTAAAAATTTAAATGTCTCTATCCATCAAACCCTTCGACATACATTGACCTGACTATGACATTAAGTTGACATATACGTTCCCTCACAGTGACATAAGTTTTGTCTCTCAGATTCCTACAGATCGGGAGATATTTGCCTTTTAAATATTGACTTTCGAATAATCTCGAAAAATTAAAATGTCTCTATCCTCCAAACCCTTGGACATACATTGACGTGACACTGACAGGAAGTTGACATATACGTTCCCTCAAAGTGACATAAGTTTTGTCTCTCAGATTCCTACAGATCGGGAGATATTTGCCTATTAATAATTGCCTTTCGAATAATCTCTAAAAATTTAAATGTCTCTATCCATCAAACCCTTGGACATACATTGACCTGACTATGACATGAAGTTGACACATACGTTCCCTCAAAGTGACATAAGTTTTGTCTCTCAGATTCCTACAGATCGGGAGATATTTGCCTTTTAAAAATTGACTTTCGAATAATCTCGAAAAATTAAAATGTCTCTATCCTCCAAACCCTTGGACATACATTGACGTGACACTGACAGGAAGTTGACATATACGTTCCCTCAAAGTGACATAAGTTTTGTCTCTCAGATTCCTACAGATCGGGAGATATTTGCCTATTAATAATTGCCTTTCGAATAATCTCTAAAAATTTAAATGTCTCTATCCATCAAACCCTTGGACATACATTGACCTGACTATGACAGGAAGTTGACATATACGTTCCTTCAAAGTGACATAAGTTTCGTTTCTCAGATTCCTACAGATCGGGAGATATTTGCCTTTTAAAAGAAACTTTCGAATAATCTCGAAAAATTAAAATGTCTCTATCCTCCAAACCCTTGGACATACATTGACGAGACTCTGACATGAAGTTGATATATGCGTTCCCTCAAAGTGATATAAGGTTCGTCTCTCAGATGACTACAGATCGGGAGATATTTGCCCTTTAAAAATTGACTTTCGAATAATCTCGAAAAATTCAAAAGTCTCTATCCTCCAAACCCTTGGACATACATTGACGAGACTCTGACATGATGTTGCCATATACGTTCCCTCAAAGTGGCATAAGTTTTGTCTCTCAGATTCCTAAAGATCGGGAGATATTTGCCTTTAAATATTGACTTTCGAATAATCTCGAGAAATTAAAATGTCTCTATCCTCCAAACCCTAGGACATACATTGACGTGACACTGACAGGAAGTTGACTTACACGTTCCCTCAAAGTGACATAAGTTTTGTCTCTCAGATGCCTACAGATCGGGAGATATTTGCCCTTTAATAATTGAATTTCGAATAATCTCAAAAAATTCAAAAGTCTCTATCCTCCAAACACTTGGACATACATTGACGAGACTCTGACATGAAGTTGCCATATACGTTCCCTCAAAGTGGCATAAGTTTTGTCTCTCAGATTCCTACAGATCGGGAGATATTTGCCTATTAATAATTGCCTTTCTAATAATCTCTAAAAATTTAAATGTCTCTATCTATCAAACCCTTCGACATACATTGACCTGACTATGACATGAAGTTGACATATACGTTCCCTCAAAGTGACATAAGTTTTGTCTCTCAGATTACTACAGATCGGGAGAA
Organism: Zootermopsis nevadensis; assembly: GCF_977971745.1. Taxonomy (NCBI): domain Eukaryota; kingdom Metazoa; phylum Arthropoda; class Insecta; order Blattodea; family Termopsidae; genus Zootermopsis; species Zootermopsis nevadensis. The sequence continues at coordinate 1,573,948 of NW_028259153.1, read as the reverse complement.
ATTCCCCTTTTAAATATTAACTTTCGAATAATCTCGAAAAATTAAAATGTCTCTATCCTCCAAACCCTTGGACATACATTGACGTGACTCTGACATGAAGTTGACATATGCGTTCCCTCAAAGTGACATAAGGTTTGTCTCTCAGATTCCTACAGATCTGGAGATATTTGACTTTAAATATTGACTTTCGAATAATCTCGAAAAATTTAAATGTCTCTATCCTCCAAACCGTTGGACATACATTGACGAGACTCTGACAGGCAGTTGACATATACGTTCCCTCAAAGTGACATAAGTTTTGTCTGTCAGATTCCTACAGATCGGGAGATATTTGCCTTTTAAAAATTGACTTTCGAATAATCTCGAAAAATTGAAATGTGTCTATCCTCGAAACTCTAGGACATACATTGACGTGACTGTGACATGAAGTTGACATATGCTTTCCCTCAAAGTGACATACGTTTTGTCTCTTAGATTCCTACAGATCGGGAGATATTTGCCTTTAACCAATTGACTTTCGAATAATCTCGAAAAATTCAAATGTTTCTATCCTCCAAACCCTTGGACATACATTGACGTGACTCTGACAAAAAGTTTACATACACGTTCCCTCAAAGTGACATAAGTTTTGTCTCTCAGATTCGTAGAGATCGGGAGATATTTGCCTTTTAAAAATTGACTTTCGAATAATCTCGAAAAATTAAAATGTCTCTATCCTCCAAACCCTTGGACATACATTGACGTGACACTGACAGGAAGTTGACACATACGTTCCCTCAAATTGATATAAGTTTTGTCTCTCAGATTCCTACAGATCGGGAGATATTTGCCTATTAATAATTGCCTTTCGAATAATCTCTAAAAATTTAAATGTCTCTATCCATCAAACCCTTCGACATACATTGACCTGACTATGACATTAAGTTGACATATACGTTCCCTCACAGTGACATAAGTTTTGTCTCTCAGATTCCTACAGATCGGGAGATATTTGCCTTTTAAATATTGACTTTCGAATAATCTCGAAAAATTTAAATGTCTCTATCCTCCAAACCCTTCGACATACATTGACTAGACTCTGACATGAAGTTGACATATATGTTCCCTCAAAGTGACATAAGTTTTGTCTCTCAGATTCCACCAGATCGGGAGATATTTGCCTTTTAAAAATTGACTTTCGAATAATCTCGAAAAATTCAAATGTCTCTATCCTCCAAACCCTTGAACATACATTGACGTGACTATGACATGAAGTTGACATATACGTTCCCTCAATGTGACAAAAGTTTTGTCTCTCAGATTCCTACAGATCGGGAGATATTTGCCTTTTAAAAATTGACTTTCGAATAATCCCAAAAAATTAAAATGTCTCTATCCTCCAAACCCTTGGACATACATTGACGAGACTCTGACATGAAGTTGATATATGCGTTCCCTCAAAGTGACATAAGGTTTGTCTCTCAGATGCCTACAGATCGGAAGATATTTGCCTTTTAAAAATTGACTTTCGAATAATCTCGAAAAATTAAAATGTCTCTATCCTCCAAACCCTTGGACATACATTGACGTGACACTGACAGGAAGTTGACATATACGTTCCCTCAAAGTGACATAAGTTTTGTCTCTCAGATTCCTACAGATCGGGAGATATTTGCCTATTAATAATTGCCTTTCGAATAATCTCTAAAAATTTAAATGTCTCTATCCATCAAACCCTTGGACATACATTGACCTGACTATGACATGAAGTTGACACATACGTTCCCTCAAAGTGACATAAGTTTTGTCTCTCAGATTCCTACAGATCGGGTGATATTTGCCTTTTAAAAATTGACTTTCGAATAATCTCGAAAAATTAAAATGTCTCTATCCTCCAAACCCTTCGACATACATTGACGTGACTCTGACAAAAAGTTTACATACACGTTCCCTCAAAGTGACATAAGTTTTGTCTCTCAGATTCCTACAGATCGGGAGATATTTGCCTTTTAAAAATTGACTTTCGAATAATCTCGAAAAATTTAAATGTCTCTATCCTCCAAACCCTTGGACATACATTGACGAGACTCTGACATGAAGTTGATATATGCGTTCCCTCAAAGTGACATAAGGTTTGTCTCTCAGATGCCTACAGATCGAAAGATATTTGCCCTTTAAAAATTGACTTTCGAATAATCTCGAAAAATTCAAATTTCTCTATCGTCCAAACCCTTGGACATACAATGACGAGACTCTGACATGAAGTTGACATATTCGTTCCCTCAAAGTGGCATAAGTTTTGTCTCTCAGATTCCTACAGATCGGGTGATATTTGCCTTTTAAAAATTGCCTTTCGAATAATCTCTAAAAATTTAAATGTCTCTATCCATCAAACCCTTCGACATACATTGACCTGACTATGACATGAAGTTGACATATACGTTCCCTCAAAGTGACATAAGTTTTGTCTCTCAGATTCCTACAGATCGGGAGATATTTGCCTTTTAACTATTGACTTTCGAATAATCTCGAAAAATTAAAATTTCTCTATCCTCCAAACCCTTGGACATACATTGACGTGACTCGGACATGAAGTTGACATATGCGTTCCCTCAAAGTGACATAAGTTTTGTCTCTCAGATTAAAACAGATCGGGAGATATTTGCCTTTTAACTATTGACTTTCGAATAATCTCGAAAAATTAAAATGTTTCTATCCTCCAAACCCTTCGACATACATTGACGTGACTCGGACATGAAGTTGACATATGCGTTCCCTCAAAGTGACATAAGTTTTGTCTCTCAGATTAAAACAGATCGGGAGATATTTGCCTTTTAAAAATTGACTTTCGAATAATCTCGATAAATTCAAATGTCTCTATCCTCCAAACCCTTGGACATACATTGACGTGACTGTGACATGAAGTTGACATATGCGTTCCCTCAAAGTGACATAAGTTTTGTCTCTCAGATTCCTACAGATCGGGAGATATTTGCCCTTTAAAAATTGACTTTCGAATAATCTCTAAAAATTTAAATGTCTCTATCCTCCAAACCCTAGGACATACATTGACGTGACTGTGACAGGAAGTTTACATACATGTTCCCTCAAAGTGACATAAGTTTTGTCTCTCAGATTCCTACAGATCGGGAGATATTTGCCTTTTACAAATTGACTTTCGAATAATATCGAAAAATTTAAATGTCTCTATCCTCCAAACCCTTGGACATACATTGACGTGACTATGACATGAAGTTGACATATACGTTCCCTCAAAGTGACATAAGTTTTCTTTCTCAGATTCCTACAGATCGGGAGATATTTGCCTTTTAAATATTGACTTTCGAATAATCTCGAAAAATTAAAATGTCTCTATCCTCCAAACCCTTGGACATACATTGACTAGACTCTGACATGAAGTTGACATATACGTTCCCTCAAAGTGACATAAGTTTTGTCTCTCAGATTCCACCAGATCGGGAGATATTTGCCTTTTAAAAATTGACTTTCGAATAATCTCGAAAAATTAAAATGTCTCTATCCTCCAAACCCTTGGACATACATTGACTAGACTCTGACATGAAGTTGACATATACGTTCCCTCAAAGTGACATAAGTTTTGTCTCTCAGATTCCACCAGATCGGGAGATATTTGCCTTTTAAAAATTGACTTTCGAATAATCTCGAAAAATTAAAATGTCTCTATCCTCTAAACCCTTGGAAATACATTGACGGGACTCTGACATGAAGTTGACATATACGTTCTCTCAAAGTGGCATAAGTTTTGTCTCTCAGATTCCTACATATCGGGAGATATTTGCCTTTTAAAAATTGACTTTCGAATAATCTCGAAAAATTAAAATGTCTCTATCCTCCTAACCCTTGGACATATATTGACGAGACTCTGACATGAAGTTGATATATGCGTTCCCTCAAAGTGACATAAGGTTTGTCTCTCAGATGCCTACAGATCGGGAGATATTTGCCCTTTAAATATTGACTTTCGAATAATCTTGAAAAATTAAAATGTCTCTATCCTCCTAACACTTGGACATACATTGACGAGACTCTGACAGGCAGTTGACATATACGTTCCCTCAAAGTGACATAAGTTTTGTCTGTCAGATTCCTACAGATCGGGAGATATTTGCCTTTTAAAAATTGACTTTCGAATAATCTCGAAAAATTAAAATGTGTCTATCCTCGAAACTCTAGGACATACATTGACGTGACTCTGACAGGACGTTGACATATATGTTCCCTCAAAGTGACATAAGGTTTGTATCTCAGATTCCTACAGATCGGGAGATATTTGCCTTTTAAAAATTGACTTTCGAATAATCTCGAAAAATTAAAATGTCTCTATCCTCCAAACCCTTAGACATACATTGACGTGACTGTGACATGAAGTTGACATATGCGTTCCCTCAAAGTGACATACGTTTTGTCTCTTAGATTCCTACAGATCGGGAGATATTTGCCTTTAACCAATTGACTTTCGAATAATCTCGAAAAATTCAAATGTCTCTATCCTCCAAACCCTTGAACATACATTGACGTGACTCTGACAAAACGTTTACATACACGTTCCCTCAAAGTGATATAAGTTTTGTCTCTCAGATTCCTACAGATCGGGAGATATTTGCCTTTTAAAAATTGACTTTCGAATAATCTCGATAAATTCAAATGTCTCTATCCTCCAAACCCTTCGACATACATTGACGTGACTTTGACAAAAAGTTTACATACACGTTCCCTCAAAGTGACATAAGTTTTGTCTCTCAGATTCCTACAGATCGGGAGATATTTGCCTTTTAAAAATTGACTTTCGAATAATCTCGAAAAATTAAAATGTCTCTATACTCCAAACCCTTGGACATACATTGACGAGACTCTGACATGAAGTTGATATATGCGTTCCCTCAAAGTGACATAAGGTTTGTCTCTCAGATGCCTACAGATCGAAAGATATTTGCCCTTTAAAAATTGACTTTCGTATAATCTCGAAAAATTCAAATTTCTCTATCTTCCAAACCCTTGGACATACATTGACGAGACTCTGACATGAAGTTGACATATTCGTTCCCTCAAAGTGGCATAAGTTTTGTCTTTCAGATTCCTACAGATCGGGAGATATTTGCTTTTTAAAAATTGCCTTTCGAATAATCTCTAAAAATTTAAATGTCTCTATCCATCAAACCCTTCGACATACATTGACCTGACTATGACATGAAGTTGACATATACGTTCCCTCAAAGTGACATTAGTTTTGTCTCTCAGATTCCTACAGATCGGGAGATATTTGCCTTTTAACTATTGACTTTCGAATAATCTCGAAAAATTAAAATGTCTCTATCCTCCAAACCCTTGGACATACATTGACGTGACTCTGACATGAAGTTGACATATGCGTTCCCTCAAAGTGACATAAGTTTTGTCTCTCAGGTTAAAACAGATCGGGAGATATTTGCCTTTTAAAAATTGACTTTCGAATAATCTCGATAAATTCAAATGTCTCTATCCTCCAAACCCTTGGACATACATTGACGTGACTGTGACATGAAGTTGACATATGCGTTCCCTCAAAGTGACATAAGTTTTGTCTCTCAGATTAATACAGATCGGGAGATATTTACCTTTCACCAATTGACTTTCGAATAATCTCGAAAAATTAAAATGTCTTTATCCTCCAAATCCTTGGACATACATTGACGTGACACTGACATGAAGTTTACATATGCGTTCCCTCAAAGTGACATAAGTTTTGTCTCTCAGATTCCTACAGATCGGGAGATATTTGTCTTTTAAATATTGACTTTCGAATAATCTCGAAAAATTAAAATGTCTCTATCCTCCAAACCCTTGCACATACATTGACTAGACTCTGACATGAAGTTGACATATACGTTCCCTCAAAGTGACATAAGTTTTGTCTCTCAGATTCCACCAGATCGGGAGATATTTGCCTTTTAAAAATTGACTTTCGAATAATCTCGAAAAATTCAAATGTCTCTATCCTCCAAACCCTTGGACATACATTGACGTGACTATGACATGAAGTTGACATATACGTTCCCTCAATGTGACAAAAGTTTTGTCTCTCAGATTCCTACAGATCGGGAGATATTTGCCTTTTAAAAATTGACTTTCGAATAATCTCAAAAAATTAAAATGTCTCTATCCTCCAAACCCTTGGACATACATTGACGAGACTCTGACATGAAGTTGATATATGCGTTCCCTCAAAGTGACATAAGGTTTGTCTCTCAGATGCCTACAGATCGAAAGATATTTGCCCTTTAAAAATTGACTTTCGAATAATCTCGAGAAATTCAAATGTCTCTATCCTCCAAACCCTTAGACATACATTGACGAGACTCTGACATGAAGTTGACATATTCGTTCCCTCAAAGTGGCACATGTTTTGTCTCTCAGATTCCTACAGATCGGAAGATATTTGCCTTTTAAAAATTGACTTTCGAATAATCTCGAAAAATTAAAATGTCTCTATCCTCCAAACCCTTGGACATACATTGACGTGACACTGACAGGAAGTTGACATATACGTTCCCTCAAAGTGACATAAGTTTTGTCTCTCAGATTCCTACAGATCGGGAGATATTTGCCTATTAATAATTGCCTTTCGAATAATCTCGAAAAATTAAAATGTCTCTATCCTCCAAACCCTTCGACATACATTGACGTGACTCTGACAAAAAGTTTACATACACGTTCCCTCAAAGTGACATAAGTTTTGTCTCTCAGATTCCTACTGATCGGGAGATATTTGCCTTTTAAAAATTGACTTTCGAATAATCTCGAAAAATTTAAATGTCTCTATCCTCCAAACCCTTGGACATACATTGACGAGACTCTGACATGAAGTTGATATATGCGTTCCCTCAAAGTGACATAAGGTTTGTCTCTCAGATTCCTACAGATCGGGAGATATTTGCCTTTTAAAAATTGACTTTCGAATAATCTCGAAAAATTAAAATGTCTCTATCCTCCAAACCCTTCGACATACATTGACGTGACTCTGACAAAAAGTTTACATACACGTTCCCTCAAAGTGACATAAGTTTTGTCTCTCAGATTCCTACAGATCGGGAGATATTTGCCTTTTAAAAATTGACTTTCGAATAATCTCGAAAAATTTAAATGTCTCTATCCTCCAAACCCTTGGACATACATTGACGAGACTCTGACATGAAGTTGATATATGCGTTCCCTCAAAGTGACATAAGGTTTGTCTCTCAGATTCCTACAGATCGGGAGATATTTGCCTTTTAAAAATTGACTTTCGAATAATCTCGAAAAATTAAAATGTCTCTATCCTCCAAACCCTTGGACATACATTGACGTGACTGTGACATGAAGTTGACATATGCGTTCCCTCAAAGTGACATAAGTTTTGTCTCTCAGATTAATACAGATCGGGAGATATTTACCTTTCACCAATTGACTTTCGAATAATCTCGAAAAATTAGAATGTCTCTATCCTCCAAATCCTTGGACATACATTGACGTGACACTGACATGAAGTTTACATATACGTTCCCTCAAAGTGACATAAGTTTTGTCTCTCAGATTCCTACAGATCGGGAGATATTTGCCCTTTAAAAATTGACTTTCGAATAATCTCTAAAAATTTAAATGTCTCTATCCTCCAAACCCTAGGACATACATTGACGTGACTGTGACAGGAAGTTTACATACACGTTCCCTCAAAGTGACATAAGTTTTGTATCTCAGATTCCTACAGATCGGAAGATATTTGCCTTTTACAAATTGACTTTCGAATAATATCGAAAAATTTAAATGTCTCTATCCTCCAAACCCTTGGACATACATTGACGTGACTATGACATGAAGTTGACATATACGTTCCCTCAAAGTGACATAAGTTTTCTCTCTCAGATTCCTACAGATCGGGAGATATTTGCCTTTTAAATATTGACTTTCGAATAATCTCGAAAAATTAAAATGTCTCTATCCTCCAAACCCTTGGACATACATTGACTAGACTCTGACATGAAGTTGACATATACGTTCCCTCAAAGTGACATAAGTTTTGTCTCTCAGATTCCACCAGATCGGGAGATATTTGCCTTTTAAAAATTGACTTTCGAATAATCTCGAAAAATTAAAATGTCTCTATCCTCCAAACCCTTGGACATACATTGACTAGACTCTGACATGAAGTTGACATATACGTTCCCTCAAAGTGACATAAGTTTTGTCTCTCAGATTCCACCAGATCGGGAGATATTTGCCTTTTAAAAATTGACTTTCTAATAATCTCGAAAAATTAAAATGTCTCTATCCTCTAAACCCTTGGAAATACATTGACGGGACTCTGACATGAAGTTGACATATACGTTCTCTCAAAGTGGCATAAGTTTTGTCTCTCAGATTCCTACATATCGGGAGATATTTGCCTTTTAAAAATTGACTTTCGAATAATCTCGAAAAATTAAAATGTCTCTATCCTCCTAACCCTTGGACATATATTGACGAGACTCTGACATGAAGTTGATATATGCGTTCCCTCAAAGTGACATAAGGTTTGTCTCTCAGATGCCTACAGATCGGGAGATATTTGCCCTTTAAATATTGACTTTCGAATAATCTCGAAAAATTAAAATGTCTCTATCCTCCTAACACTTGGACATACATTGACGAGACTCTGACAGGCAGTTGACATATACGTTCCCTCAAAGTGACATAAGTTTTGTCTGTCAGATTCCTACAGATCGGGAGATATTTGCCTTTTAAAAATTGACTTTCGAATAATCTCGAAAAATTAAAATGTGTCTATCCTCGAAACTCTAGGACATACATTGACGTGACTCTGACAGGACGTTGACATATATGTTCCCTCAAAGTGACATAAGTTTTGTATCTCAGATTCCTACAGATCGGGAGATATTTGCCCTTTAAATATTGACTTTCGAATAATCTCGAAAAATTAAAATGTCTCTATCCTCCTAACACTTGGACATACATTGACGAGACTCTGACATGAAGTTGACATATGCGTTCCCTCAAAGTGACATACGTTTTGTCTCTTAGATTCCTACAGATCGGGAGATATTTGCCTTTAACCAATTGACTTTCGAATAATCTCGAAAAATTCAAATGTCTCTATCCTCCAAACCCTTGAACATACATTGACGTGACTCTGACAAAACGTTTACATACACGTTCCCTCAAAGTGATATAAGTTTTGTCTCTCAGATTCCTACAGATCGGGAGATATTTGCCTTTTAAAAATTGACTTTCGAATAATCTCGATAAATTCAAATGTCTCTATCCTCCAAACCCTTCGACATACATTGACGTGACTTTGACAAAAAGTTTACATACACGTTCCCTCAAAGTGACATAAGTTTTGTCTCTCAGATTCCTACAGATCGGGAGATATTTGCCTTTTAAAAATTGACTTTCGAATAATCTCGAAAAATTAAAATGTCTCTATACTCCAAACCCTTGGACATACATTGACGAGACTCTGACATGAAGTTGATATATGCGTTCCCTCAAAGTGACATAAGGTTTGTCTCTCAGATGCCTACAGATCGAAAGATATTTGCCCTTTAAAAATTGACTTTCGTATAATCTCGAAAAATTCAAATTTCTCTATCTTCCAAACCCTTGGACATACATTGACGAGACTCTGACATCAAGTTGACATATTCGTTCCCTCAAAGTGGCATAAGTTTTGTCTTTCAGATTCCTACAGATCGGGAGATATTTGCCTTTTAAAAATTGCCTTTCGAATAATCTCTAAAAATTTAAATGTCTCTATCCATCAAACCCTTCGACATACATTGACCTGACTATGACATGAAGTTGACATATACGTTCCCTCAAAGTGACATTAGTTTTGTCTCTCAGATTTCTACAGATCGGGAGATATTTGCCTTTTAACTATTGACTTTCGAATAATCTCGAAAAATTAAAATGTCTCTATCCTCCAAACCCTTGGACATACATTGACGTGACTCTGACATGAAGTTGACATATGCGTTCCCTCAAAGTGACATAAGTTTTGTCTCTCAGGTTAAAACAGATCGGGAGATATTTGCCTTTTAAAAATTGACTTTCGAATAATCTCGATAAATTCAAATGTCTCTATCCTCCAAACCCTTGGACATACATTGACGTGACTGTTACATGAAGTTGACATATGCGTTCCCTCAAAGTGACATAAGTTTTGTCTCTCAGATTAATACAGATCGGGAGATATTTACCTTTCACCAATTGACTTTCGAATAATCTCGAAAAATTAAAATGTCTTTATCCTCCAAATCCTTGGACATACATTGACGTGACACTGACATGAAGTTTACATATGCGTTCCCTCAAAGTGACATAAGTTTTGTCTCTCAGATTCCTACAGATCGGGAGATATTTGTCTTTTAAATATTGACTTTCGAATAATCTCGAAAAATTCATATGTCTCTATCCTCCAAACCCTTGGACATACATTGACGTGACTATGACATGAAGTTGACATATACGTTCCCTCAATGTGACAAAAGTTTTGTCTCTCAGATTCCTACAGATCGGGAGATATTTGCCTTTTAAAATTGACTTTCGAATAATCTCAAAAAATTAAAATGTCTCTATCCTCCAAACCCTTGGACATACATTGACAAGACTCTGACATGAAGTTGATATATGCGTTCCCTCAAAGTGACATAAGGTTTGTCTCTCAGATGCCTACAGATCGAAAGATATTTGCCCTTTAAAAATTGACTTTCGCATAATCTCGAGAAATTCAAATGTCTCTATCCTCCAAACCCTTGGACATACATTGACGAGACTCTGACATGAAGTTGACATATTCGTTCCCTCAAAGTGGCACATGTTTTGTCTCTCAGATTCCTACAGATCGGAAGATATTTGCCTTTTAAAAATTGACTTTCGAATAATCTCGAAAAATTAAAATGTCTCTATCCTCCAAACCCTTGGACATACATTAACGTGACACTGACAGGAAGTTGACATATACGTTCCCTCAAAGTGACATAAGTTTTGTCTCTCAGATTCCTACAGATCGGGAGATATTTGCCTATTAATAATTGCCTTTCGAATAATCTCGAAAAATTAAAATGTCTCTATCCTCCAAACCCTTCGACATACATTGACGTGACTCTGACAAAAAGTTTACATACACGTTCCCTCAAAGTGACATAAGTTTTGTCTCTCAGATTCCTACAGATCGGGAGATATTTGCCTTTTAAAAATTGACTTTCGAATAATCTCGAAAAATTTAAATGTCTCTATCCTCCAAACCCTTGGACATACATTGACGAGACTCTGACATGAAGTTGATATATGCGTTCCCTCAAAGTGACATAAGGTTTGTCTCTCAGATTCCTACAGATCGGGAGATATTTGCCTTTTAAAAATTGACTTTCGAATAATCTCGAAAAATTAAAATGTCTCTATCCTCCAAACCCTTCGACATACATTGACGTGACTCTGACAAAAAGTTTACATACACGTTCCCTCAAAGTGACATAAGTTTTGTCTCTCAGATTCCTACAGATCGGGAGATATTTGCCTTTTAAAAATTGACTTTCGAATAATCTCGAAAAATTTAAATGTCTCTATCCTCCAAACCCTTGGACATACATTGACGAGACTCTGACATGAAGTTGATATATGCGTTCCCTCAAAGTGACATAAGGTTTGTCTCTCAGATGTCTACAGATCGAAAGATATTTGCCCTTTAAAAATTGACTTTCGAATAATCTCGAAAAATTCAAATTTCTCTATCGTCCAAACCCTTGGACATACAATGACGAGACTCTGACATGAAGTTGACATATTCGTTCCCTCAAAGTGGCATAAGTTTTGTCTCTCAGATTCCTACAGATCGGGAGATATTTGCCTTTTAAAAATTGACTTTCGAATAATCTCGAAAAATTAAAATGTCTCTATCCTCCAAACCCTTCGACATACATTGACCTGACTATGACATGAAGTTGACATATACGTTCCCTCAAAGTGACATAAGTTTTGTCTCTCAGATTCCTACAGATCGGGAGATATTTGCCTTTTAACTATTGACTTTCGAATAATCTCGAAAAATTAAAATGTCTCTATCCTCCAAACCCTTGGACATACATTGACGTGACTCGGACATGAAGTTGACATATGCGTTCCCTCAAAGTGACATAAGTTTTGTCTCTCAGATTAAAACAGATCGGGAGATATTTGCCTTTTAAAAATTGACTTTCGAATAATCTCGATAAATTCAAATGTCTCTATCCTCCAAACCCTTGGACATACATTGACGTGACTGTGACATGAAGTTGACATATGCGATCCCTCAAAGTGACATAAGTTTTGTCTCTCAGATTCCTACAGATCGGGAGATATTTGCCTTTTAAAAATTGACTTTCGAATAATCTCGAAAAATTAAAATGTCTCTATCCTCCAAACCCTTCGACATACATTGACGTGACTCTGACAAAAAGTTTACATACACGTTCCCTCAAAGTGACATAAGTTTTGTCTCTCAGATTCCTACAGATCGGGAGATATTTGCCTTTTAAAAATTGACTTTCGAATAATCTCGAAAAATTTAAATGTCTCTATCCTCCAAACCCTTGGACATACATTGACGAGACTCTGACATGAAGTTGATATATGCGTTCCCTCAAAGTGACATAAGGTTTGTCTCTCAGATGCCTACAGATCGAAAGATATTTGCCCTTTAAAAATTGACTTTCGAATAATCTCGAAAAATTCAAATTTCTCTATCGTCCAAACCCTTGGACATACATTGACGAGACTCTGACATGAAGTTGACATATTCGTTCCCTCAAAGTGGCATAAGTTTTGTATCTCAGATTCCTACAGATCGGGAGATATTTGCCTTTTAAAAATTGCCTTTCGAATAATCTCTAAAAATTTAAATGTCTCTATCCTTCAAACCCTTCGACATACATTGACCTGACTATGACATGAAGTTGACATATACGTTCCCTCAAAGTGACATAAGTTTTGTCTCTCAGATTCCTACAGATCGGGAGATATTTGCCTTTTAACTATTGACTTTCGAATAATCTCGAAAAATTAAAATGTCTCTATCCTCCAAACCCTTGCACATACATTGACGTGACTCGGACATGAAGTTGACATATGCGTTCCCTCAAAGTGACATAAGTTTTGTCTCTCAGATTAAAACAGATCGGGAGATATTTGCCTTTTACAAATTGACTTTCGAATAATCTCGATAAATTCAAATGTCTCTATCCTCCAAACCCTTGGACATACATTGACGTGACTGTGACATGAAGTTGACATATGCGTTCCCTCAAAGGGACATAAGTTTTGTCTCTCAGATTAATACAGATCGGGAGATATTTACCTTTCACCAATTTACTTTCGAATAATCTCGAAAAATTAAAATGTCTCTATCCTCCAAATCCTTGGACATACATTGACGTGACACTGACATGAAGTTTACATATACGTTCCCTCAAAGTGACATAAGTTTTGTCTCTCAGATTCCTACAGATCGGGAGATATTTGCCTATTAATAATTGCCTTTCGAATAATCTCGAAAAATTAAAATGTCTCTATCCTCCAAACCCTTCGACATACATTGACGTGACTCTGACAAAAAGTTTACATACACGTTCCCTCAAAGTGACATAAGTTTTGTCTCTCAGATTCCTACAGATCGGGAGATATTTGCCTTTTAAAAATTGACTTTCGAATAATCTCGAAAAATTTAAATGTCTCTATCCTCCAAACCCTTGGACATACATTGACGAGACTCTGACATGAAGTTGATATATGCGTTCCCTCAAAGTGACATAAGGTTTGTCTCTCAGATTCCTACAGATCGGGAGATATTTGCCTTTTAAAAATTGACTTTCGAATAATCTCGAAAAATTAAAATGTCTCTATCCTCCAAACCCTTCGACATACATTGACGTGACTCTGACAAAAAGTTTACATACACGTTCCCTCAAAGTGACATAAGTTTTGTCTCTCAGATTCCTACAGATCGGGAGATATTTGCCTTTTAAAAATTGACTTTCGAATAATCTCGAAAAATTTAAATGTCTCTATCCTCCAAACCCTTGGACATACATTGACGAGACTCTGACATGAAGTTGATATATGCGTTCCCTCAAAGTGACATAAGGTTTGTCTCTCAGATGCCTACAGATCGAAAGATATTTGCCCTTTAAAAATTGACTTTCGAATAATCTCGAAAAATTCAAATTTCTCTATCGTCCAAACCCTTGGACATACAATGACGAGACTCTGACATGAAGTTGACATATTCGTTCCCTCAAAGTGGCATAAGTTTTGTCTCTCAGATTCCTACAGATCGGGAGATATTTGCCTTTTAAAAATTGACTTTCGAATAATCTCGAAAAATTAAAATGTCTCTATCCTCCAAACCCTTCGACATACATTGACCTGACTATGACATGAAGTTGACATATACGTTCCCTCAAAGTGACATAAGTTTTGTCTCTCAGATTCCTACAGATCGGGAGATATTTGCCTTTTAACTATTGACTTTCGAATAATCTCGAAAAATTAAAATGTCTCTATCCTCCAAACCCTTGGACATACATTGACGTGACTCGGACATGAAGTTGACATATGCGTTCCCTCAAAGTGACATAAGTTTTGTCTCTCAGATTAAAACAGATCGGGAGATATTTGCCTTTTAAAAATTGACTTTCGAATAATCTCGATAAATTCAAATGTCTCTATCCTCCAAACCCTTGGACATACATTGACGTGACTGTGACATGAAGTTGACATATGCGATCCCTCAAAGTGACATAAGTTTTGTCTCTCAGATTCCTACAGATCGGGAGATATTTGCCTTTTAAAAATTGACTTTCGAATAATCTCGAAAAATTAAAATGTCTCTATCCTCCAAACCCTTCGACATACATTGACGTGACTCTGACAAAAAGTTTACATACACGTTCCCTCAAAGTGACATAAGTTTTGTCTCTCAGATTCCTACAGATCGGGAGATATTTGCCTTTTAAAAATTGACTTTCGAATAATCTCGAAAAATTTAAATGTCTCTATCCTCCAAACCCTTGGACATACATTGACGAGACTCTGACATGAAGTTGATATATGCGTTCCCTCAAAGTGACATAAGGTTTGTCTCTCAGATGCCTACAGATCGAAAGATATTTGCCCTTTAAAAATTGACTTTCGAATAATCTCGAAAAATTCAAATTTCTCTATCGTCCAAACCCTTGGACATACATTGACGAGACTCTGACATGAAGTTGACATATTCGTTCCCTCAAAGTGGCATAAGTTTTGTATCTCAGATTCCTACAGATCGGGAGATATTTGCCTTTTAAAAATTGCCTTTCGAATAATCTCTAAAAATTTAAATGTCTCTATCCTTCAAACCCTTCGACATACATTGACCTGACTATGACATGAAGTTGACATATACGTTCCCTCAAAGTGACATAAGTTTTGTCTCTCAGATTCCTACAGATCGGGAGATATTTGCCTTTTAACTATTGACTTTCGAATAATCTCGAAAAATTAAAATGTCTCTATCCTCCAAACCCTTGCACATACATTGACGTGACACTGACATGAAGTTTACATATACGTTCCCTCAAAGTGACATAAGTTTTGTCTCTCAGATTAAAACAGATCGGGAGATATTTGCCTTTTACAAATTGACTTTCGAATAATCTCGATAAATTCAAATGTCTCTATCCTCCAAACCCTTGGACATACATTGACGTGACTGTGACATGAAGTTGACATATGCGTTCCCTCAAAGGGACATAAGTTTTGTCTCTCAGATTAATACAGATCGGGAGATATTTACCTTTCACCAATTTACTTTCGAATAATCTCGAAAAATTAAAATGTCTCTATCCTCCAAATCCTTGGACATACATTGACGTGACACTGACATGAAGTTTACATATACGTTCCCTCAAAGTGACATAAGTTTTGTCTCTCAGATTCCTACAGATCGGGAGATATTTGCCCTTTAAAAATTGACTTTCGAATAATCTCTAAAAATTTAAATGTCTCTATCCTCCAAACCCTAGGACATACATTGACGTGACTGTGACAGGAAGTTTACATACACGTTCCCTCAAAGTGACATAAGTTTTGTCTCTCAGATTCCTACAGATCGGGAGATATTTGCCTTTTAAAAATTGACTTTCGAATAATATCGAAAAATTTAAATGTCTCTATCCTCCAAACCCTTGGACATACATTGACGTGACTATGACATGAAGTTGACATATACGTTCCCTCAAAGTGACATAAGTTTTGTCTCTCAGATTCCTAAAGATCGGGAGATATTTGCCTTTTAAATATTGACTTTCGAATAATCTCGAAAAATTAAAATGTCTCTATCCTCCAAACCCTTGGACATACATTGACTAGACTCTGACATGAAGTTGACATATACGTTCCCTCAAAGTGACATAAGTTTTGTCTCTCAGATTCCACCAGATCGGGAGATATTTGCCTTTTAAAAATTGACTTTCGAATAATCTCGAAAAATTAAAATGTCTCTATCCTCCAAACCCTTGGACATACATTGACTACACTCTGACATGAAGTTGACATATACGTTCCCTCAAAGTGACATAAGTTTTGTCTCTCAGATTCCTAAAGATCGGGAGATATTTGCCTTTTAAAAATTGACTTTCGAATAATCTCGAAAAATTAAAATGTCTCTATCCTCTAAACCCTTGGAAATACGTTGACGAGACTCTGACATGAAGTTGACATATACGTTCTCTCAAAGTGGCATAAGTTTTGTCTCTCAGATTCCTACATATCGGGAGATATTTGCCTTTTAAAAATTGACTTTCGAATAATCTCGAAAAATTAAAATGTCTCTATCCTCCTAACCCTTGGACATATATTGACGAGACTCTGACATGAAGTTGATATATGCGTTCCCTCAAAGTGACATAAGGTTTGTCTCTCAGATGCCTACAGATCGGGAGATATTTGCCCTTTAAATATTGACTTTCGAATAATCTCGATAAATTAAAATGTCTCTATCCTCCTAACACTTGGACATACATTGACGAGACTCTGACAGGCAGTTGACATATACGTTCCCTCAAAGTGACATAAGTTTTGTCTGTCAGATTCCTACAGATCGGGAGATATTTGCCTTTTAAAAATTGACTTTCGAATAATCTCGAAAAATTTAAATGTGTCTATCCTCGAAACTCTAGGACATACATTGACGTGACTCTGACAGGACGTTTACATATACGTTCCCTCAAAGTGACATAAGTTTTGTCTCTCAGATTCCTACAGATCGGGAGATATTTGCCCTTTAAAAATTGACTTTCGAATAATCTCGAAAAATTCAAATTTCTCTATCGTCCAAACCCTTGGACATACATTGACGAGACTCTGACATGAAGTTGACATATTCGTTCCCTCAAAGTGGCATAAGTTTTGTATCTCAGATTCCTACAGATCGGGAGATATTTGCCTTTTAAAAATTGCCTTTCGAATAATCTCTAAAAATTTAAATGTCTCTATCCATCAAACCCTTCGACATACATTGACCTGACTATGACATGAAGTTGACATATACGTTCCCTCAAAGTGACATAAGTTTTGTCTCTCAGATTCCTACAGATCGGGAGATATTTGCCTTTTAACTATTGACTTTCGAATAATCTCGAAAAATTAAAATGTCTCTATCCTCCAAACCCTTGCACATACATTGACGTGACTCGGACATGAAGTTGACATATGCGTTCCCTCAAAGTGACATAAGTTTTGTCTCTCAGATTAAAACAGATCGGGAGATATTTGCCTTTTAAAAATTGACTTTCGAATAATCTCGATAAATTCAAATGTCTCTATCTTCCAAACCCTTGGACATACATTGACGTGATTGTGACATGAAGTTGACATATGCGTTCCCTCAAAGTGACATAAGTTTTGTCTCTCAGATTAATACAGATCGGGAGATATTTACCTTTCACCAATTGACTTTCGAATAATCTCGAAAAATTAAAATGTCTCTATCCTCCAAATCCTTGGACATACATTGACGTGACACTGACATGAAGTTTACATATACGTTCCCTCAAAGTGACATAAGTTTTGTCTCTCAGATTCCTACAGATCGGGAGATATTTGCCCTTTAAAAATTGACTTTCGAATAATCTCTAAAAATTTAAATGTCTCTATCCTCCAAACCCTAGGACATACATTGACGTGACTGTGACAGGAAGTTTACATACACGTTCCCTCAAAGTGACATAAGTTTTGTCTCTCAGATTCCTACAGATCGGGAGATATTTGCCTTTTAAAAATTGACTTTCGAATAATATCGAAAAATTTAAATGTCTCTATCCTCCAAACCCTTGGACATACATTGACGTGACTATGACATGAAGTTGACATATACGTTCCCTCAAAGTGACATAAGTTTTGTCTCTCAGATTCCTACAGATCGGGAGATATTTGCCTTTTAAATATTGACTTTCGAATAATCTCGAAAAATTAAAATGTCTCTATCCTCCAAACCCTTGGACATACATTGACTAGACTCTGACATGAAGTTGACATATACGTTCCCTCAAAGTGACATAAGTTTTGTCTCTCAGATTCCACCAGATCGGGAGATATTTGCCTTTTAAAAATTGACTTTCGAATAATCTCGAAAAATTAAAATGTCTCTATCCTCCAAACCCTTGGACATACATTGACTAGACTCTGACATGAAGTTGACATATACGTTCCCTCAAAGTGACATAAGTTTTGTCTCTCAGATTCCACCAGATCGGGAGATATTTGCCTTTTAAAAATTGACTTTCGAATAATCTCGAAAAATTAAAATGTCTCTATCCTCTAAACCCTTGGAAATACGTTGACGAGACTCTGACATGAAGTTGACATATACGTTCTCTCAAAGTGGCATAAGTTTTGTCTCTCAGATTCCTACATATCGGGAGATATTTGCCTTTTAAAAATTGACTTTCGAATAATCTCGAAAAATTAAAATGTCTCTATCCTCCTAACCCTTGGACATATATTGACGAGACTCTGACATGAAGTTGATATATGCGTTCCCTCAAAGTGACATAAGGTTTGTCTCTCAGATGCCTACAGATCGGGAGATATTTGCCCTTTAAATATTGACTTTCGAATAATCTCGAAAAATTAAAATGTCTCTATCCTCCTAACACTTGGACATACATTGACGAGACTCTGACAGGCAGTTGACATATACGTTCCCTCAAAGTGACATAAGTTTTGTCTGTCAGATTCCTACAGATCGGGAGATATTTGCCTTTTAAAAATTGACTTTCGAATAATCTCGAAAAATTAAAATGTGTCTATCCTCGAAACTCTAGGACATACATTGACGTGACTCTGACAGGACGTTGACATATATGTTCCCTCAAAGTGACATAAGTTTTGTATCTCAGATTCCTACAGATCGGGAGATATTTGCCTTTTAAAAATTGAATTTCGAATAATCTCGAAAAATTAAAATGTCTCTATCCTCCAAACCCTTGGACATACATTGACGTGACTGTGACATGAAGTTGACATATGCGTTCCCTCAAAGTGACATAAGTTTTGTCTCTCAGATTAATACAGATCGGGAGATATTTACCTTTCACCAATTGACTTTCGAATAATCTCGAAAAATTAAAATGTCTTTACCCTTCAAATCCTTGGACATACATTGACGTGACACTAACATGAAGTTTACATATGCGTTCCCTCAAAGTGACATAAGTTTTGTCTCTCAGATTCCTACAGATCGGGAGATATTTGCCCTTTAAAAATTGACTTTCGAATAATCTCTAAAAATTTAAATGTCTCTATCCTCCAAACCCTAGGACATACATTGACGTGACTCTGACAGGAAGTTTACATACACGTTCCCTCAAAGTGACATAAGTTTTGTCTCTCAGATTCCTACAGATCGGGAGATATTTGCCTTTTAAAAATTGACTTTCGAATAATCTCGAAAAATTTAAATGTCTCTATCCTCCAAACCCTTGGACATACATTGACGTGACTATGACATGAAGTTGACATATACGTTCCCTCAAAGTGACATAAGTTTTGTCTCTCAGATTCCTACAGATCGGGAGATATTTGCCTTTTAAATATTGACTTTCGAATAATCTCGAAAAATTAAAATGTCTCTATCCTCCAAACCCTTAGACATACATTGACTAGAGTCTGACATGAAGTTGACATATACGTTCCCTCAAAGTGACATAAGTTTTGTCTCTCAGATTCCACCAGATCGGGAGATATTTGCCTTTTAAAAATTGACTTTCGAATAATCTCGAAAAATTAAAATGTGTCTATCCTCGAAACTCTAGGACATACATTGACGTGACTCTGACAGGACGTTTACATATACGTTCCCTCAAAGTGACATAAGTTTTGTCTCTCAGATTCCTACAGATCGGGAGATATTTGCCCTTTAAAAATTGACTTTCGAATAATCTCGAAAAATTCAAATTTCTCTATCGTCCAAACCCTTGGACATACATTGACGAGACTCTGACATGAAGTTGACATATTCGTTCCCTCAAAGTGGCATAAGTTTTGTATCTCAGATTCCTACAGATCGGGAGATATTTGCCTTTTAAAAATTGCCTTTCGAATAATCTCTAAAAATTTAAATGTCTCTATCCATCAAACCCTTCGACATACATTGACCTGACTATGACATGAAGTTGACATATACGTTCCCTCAAAGTGACATAAGTTTTGTCTCCCAGATTCCTACAGATCGGGAGATATTTGCCTTTTAACTATTGACTTTCGAATAATCTCGAAAAATTAAAATGTCTCTATCCTCCAAACCCTTGCACATACATTGACGTGACTCGGACATGAAGTTGACATATGCGTTCCCTCAAAGTGACATAAGTTTTGTCTCTCAGATTAAAACAGATCGGGAGATATTTGCCTTTTAAAAATTGACTTTCGAATAATCTCGATAAATTCAAATGTCTCTATCTTCCAAACCCTTGGACATACATTGACGTGATTGTGACATGAAGTTGACATATGCGTTCCCTCAAAGTGACATAAGTTTTGTCTCTCAGATTAATACAGATCGGGAGATATTTACCTTTCACCAATTGACTTTCGAATAATCTCGAAAAATTAAAATGTCTCTATCCTCCAAATCCTTGGACATACATTGACGTGACACTGACATGAAGTTTACATATACGTTCCCTCAAAGTGACATAAGTTTTGTCTCTCAGATTCCTACAGATCGGGAGATATTTGCCCTTTAAAAATTGACTTTCGAATAATCTCTAAAAATTTAAATGTCTCTATCCTCCAAACCCTAGGACATACATTGACGTGACTGTGACAGGAAGTTTACATACACGTTCCCTCAAAGTGACATAAGTTTTGTCTCTCAGATTCCTACAGATCGGGAGATATTTGCCTTTTAAAAATTGACTTTCGAATAATATCGAAAAATTTAAATGTCTCTATCCTCCAAACCCTTGGACATACATTGACGTGACTATGACATGAAGTTGACATATACGTTCCCTAAAAGTGACATAAGTTTTGTCTCTCAGATTCCTACAGATCGGGAGATATTTGCCTTTTAAATATTGACTTTCGAATAATCTCGAAAAATTAAAATGTCTCTATCCTCCAAACCCTTGGACATACATTGACTAGACTCTGACATGAAGTTGACATATACGTTCCCTCAAAGTGACATAAGTTTTGTCTCTCAGATTCCACCAGATCGGGAGATATTTGCCTTTTAAAAATTGACTTTCGAATAATCTCGAAAAATTAAAATGTCTCTATCCTCCAAACCCTTGGACATACATTGACTAGACTCTGACATGAAGTTGACATATACGTTCCCTCAAAGTGACATAAGTTTTGTCTCTCAGATTCCACCAGATCGGGAGATATTTGCCTTTTAAAAATTGACTTTCGAATAATCTCGAAAAATTAAAATGTCTCTATCCTCTAAACCCTTGGAAATACGTTGACGAGACTCTGACATGAAGTTGACATATACGTTCTCTCAAAGTGGCATAAGTTTTGTCTCTCAGATTCCTACATATCGGGAGATATTTGCCTTTTAAAAATTGACTTTCGAATAATCTCGAAAAATTAAAATGTCTCTATCCTCCTAACCCTTGGACATATATTGACGAGACTCTGACATGAAGTTGATATATGCGTTCCCTCAAAGTGACATAAGGTTTGTCTCTCAGATGCCTACAGATCGGGAGATATTTGCCCTTTAAATATTGACTTTCGAATAATCTCGAAAAATTAAAATGTCTCTATCCTCCTAACACTTGGACATACATTGACGAGACTCTGACAGGCAGTTGACATATACGTTCCCTCAAAGTGACATAAGTTTTGTCTGTCAGATTCCTACAGATCGGGAGATATTTGCCTTTTAAAAATTGACTTTCGAATAATCTCGAAAAATTAAAATGTGTCTATCCTCGAAACTCTAGGACATACATTGACGTGACTGTGACATGAAGTTGACATATGCGTTCCCTCAAAGTGACATAAGTTTTGTCTCTCAGATTAATACAGATCGGGAGATATTTACCTTTCACCAATTGACTTTCGAATAATCTCGAAAAATTAAAATGTCTTTACCCTTCAAATCCTTGGACATACATTGACGTGACACTGACATGAAGTTTACATATGCGTTCCCTCAAAGTGACATAAGTTTTGTCTCTCAGATTCCTACAGATCGGGAGATATTTGCCCTTTAAAAATTGACTTTCGAATAATCTCTAAAAATTTAAATGTCTCTATCCTCCAAACCCTAGGACATACATTGACGTGACTCTGACAGGAAGTTTACATACACGGTCCCTCAAAGTGACATAAGTTTTGTCTCTCAGATTCCTACAGATCGGGAGATATTTGCCTTTTAAAAATTGACTTTCGAATAATCTCGAAAAATTTAAATGTCTCTATCCTCCAAACCCTTGGACATACATTGACGTGACTATGACATGAAGTTGACATATACGTTCCCTCAAAGTGACATAAGTTTTGTCTCTCAGATTCCTACAGATCGGGAGATATTTGCCTTTTAAATATTGACTTTCGAATAATCTCGAAAAATTAAAATGTCTCTATCCTCCAAACCCTTAGACATACATTGACTAGAGTCTGACATGAAGTTGACATATACGTTCCCTCAAAGTGACATAAGTTTTGTCTCTCAGATTCCACCAGATCGGGAGATATTTGCCTTTTAAAAATTGACTTTCGAATAATCTCGAAAAATTAAAATGTCTCTATCCTCCAAACCCTTGGACATACATTGACGAGACTCTGACATGAAGTTGATATATGCGTTCCCTCAAAGTGACATAAGGTTTGTCTCTCAGATGCCTACAGATCGAAAGATATTTGCCCTTTAAAAATTGACTTTCGTATAATCTCGAAAAATTCAAATTTCTCTATCTTCCAAACCCTTGGACATACATTGACGAGACTCTGACATGAAGTTGACATATTCGTTCCCTCAAAGTGGCATAAGTTTTGTCTCTCAGATTCCTACAGATCGGGAGATATTTGCCTGTTAAAAATTGCCTTTCGAATAATCCCTAAAAATTTAAATGTCTCTATCTATCAAACCCTTCGACATACATTGACCTGACAATGACAGGAAGTTGACATATACGTTCCCTCAAAGTGACATAAGTTTTGTCTCTCAGATTATCTACAGATCGGGAGATATTTGCCTATTAATAATTGCCTTTCGAATAATCTCTAAAAATTTAAATGTCTCTATCCATCAAACCCTTGGACATACATTGACCTGACTATGACATGAATTTGACATATACGTTCCCTCAAAGTGGCATAAGTTTTGTCTCTCAGATTCCTACAGATCGGGAGATATTTGCCTTTAAAATTGACTTTCGAATAATCTCGAAAAATTAAAATGTGTCTATCCTCGAAACTCTAGGACATACATTGACGTGACTCTGACAGGACGTTGACATATATGTTCCCTCAAAGTGACATAAGATTTGTATCTCAAATTCCTACAGATCGGGAGATATTTGCCTTTTAAAAATTGACTTTCGAATAATCTCGAAAAATTAAAATGTCTCTATCCTCCAAATCCTTGGACATACATTGACGTGAAACTGACATGAAGTTTACATATGCGTTCCAACAAAGTGACATAAGTTTTGTCTCTCAGATTCCTACAGATCGGGAGATATTTGCCCTTTAAAAATTGATTTTCGAATAATCTCTAAAAATTTAAATGTCTCTATCCTCCAAACCCTTGGACATACATTGACGAGACTCTGACATGAAGTTGATATATGCGTTCCCTCAAAGTGACATAAGGTTTGTCTCTCAGATGCCTTCAGATCGAAAGATATTTGCCCTTTAAAAATTGACTTTCGAATAATCTCGAAAAATTCAAATTTCTCTATCGTCCAAACCCTTGGACATACAATGACGAGACTCTGACATGAAGTTGACATATTCGTTCCCTCAAAGTGGCATAAGTTTTGTCTCTCAGATTCCTACAGATCGGGTGATATTTGCCTTTTAAAAATTGCCTTTCGAATAATCTCTAAAAATTTAAATGTCTCTATCCATCAAACCCTTCGACATACATTGACCTGACTATGACATGAAGTTGACATATACGTTCCCTCAAAGTGACATAAGTTTTGTCCCTCAGATTCCTACAGATCGGGAGATATTTGCCTTTTAACTATTGACTTTCGAATAATCTCGAAAAATTAAAATGTCTCTATCCTCCAAACCCTTGGACATACATTGACGTGACTCGGACATGAAGTTGACATATGCGTTCCCTCAAAGTGACATAAGTTTTGTCTCTCAGATTAAAACAGATCGGGAGATATTTGCCTTTTAAAAATTGACTTTCGAATAATCTCGATAAATTCAAATGTCTCTATCCTCCAAACCCTTGGACATACATTGACGTGACTGTGACATGAAGTTGACATATGCGATCCCTCAATTTGACATAAGTTTTGTCTCTCAGATTCCTACAGATCGGGAGATATTTGCCTTTTAAGAATTGACTTTCGAATAATCTCGAAAAATTAAAATGTCTCTATCCTCCAAACCCTTCGACATACATTGACGTGACTCTGACAAAAAGTTTACATACACGTTCCCTCAAAGTGACATAAGTTTTGTCTCTCAGATTCCTACAGATCGGGAGATATTTGCCTTTTATAAATTGACTTTCGAATAATCTCGAAAAATTAAAATGTCTCTATCCTCCAAACCCTTGGACATACATTGACGAGACTCTGACATGAAGTTGATATATGCGTTCCCTCAAAGTGACATAAGGTTTGTCTCTCAGATGCCTACAGATCGAAAGATATTTGCCCTTTAAAAATTGACTTTCGAATAATCTCGAAAAATTCAAATTTCTCTATCGTCCAAACTCTTGGACATACATTGACGAGACTCTGACATGAAGTTGACGTATTCGTTCCCTCAAAGTGGCATAAGTTTTGTCTCTCAGATTGCTACAGATCGGGAGATATTTGCCTTTTAAAAATTGCCTTTCGAATAATCTCTAAAAATTTAAATGTCTCTATCCATCAAACCCTTCGACATACATTGACCTGACTATGACATGAAGTTGACATATACGTTCCCTCAAAGTGGCATAAGTTTTGTCTCTCAGATTCCTACATATCGGGAGATATTTGCCTTTTAAAAATTGACTTTCGAATAATCTCGAAAAATTAAAATGTCTCTATCCTCCTAACCCTTGGACATATATTGACGAGACTCTGACATGAAGTTGATATATGCGTTCCCTCAAAGTGACATAAGGTTTGTCTCTCAGATGCCTACAGATCGGGAGATATTTGCCCTTTAAATATTGACTTTTGAATAATCTCGATAAATTAAAATGTCTCTATCCTCCTAACACTTGGACATACATTGACGAGACTCTGACAGGCAGTTGACATATACGTTCCCTCAAAGTGACATAAGTTTTGTCTGTCAGATTCCTACAGATCGGAGATATTTGCCTTTTAAAAATTGACTTTCGAATAATCTCGAAAAATTAAAATGTGTCTATCCTCGAAACTCTAGGACATACATTGACGTGACTCTGACAGGACGTTTACATATACGTTCCCTCAAAGTGACATAAGTTTTGTCTCTCAGATTCCTACAGATCGGGAGATATTTGCCCTTTAAAAATTGACTTTCGAATAATCTCGAAAAATTCAAATTTCTCTATCGTCCAAACCCTTGGACATACATTGACGAGACTCTGACATGAAGTTGACATATTCGTTCCCTCAAAGTGGCATAAGTTTTGTATCTCAGATTCCTACAGATCGGGAGATATTTGCCTTTTAAAAATTGCCTTTCGAATAATCTCTAAAAATTTAAATGTCTCTATCCATCAAACCCTTCGACATACATTGACCTGACTATGACATGAAGTTGACATATACGTTCCCTCAAAGTGACATAAGTTTTGTCTCTCAGATTCCTACAGATCGGGAGATATTTGCCTTTTAACTATTGACTTTCGAATAATCTCGAAAAATTAAAATGTCTCTATCCTCCAAACCCTTGCACATACATTGACGTGACTCGGACATGAAGTTGACATATGCGTTCCCTCAAAGTGACATAAGTTTTGTCTCTCAGATTAAAACAGATCGGGAGATATTTGCCTTTTAAAAATTGACTTTCGAATAATCTCGATAAATTCA
Organism: Zootermopsis nevadensis; assembly: GCF_977971745.1. NCBI lineage: Eukaryota > Metazoa > Arthropoda > Insecta > Blattodea > Termopsidae > Zootermopsis > Zootermopsis nevadensis. Next base: position 1,547,177 of record NW_028259153.1, on the reverse strand, counting down.
AATGTCTCTATCTTCCAAACCCTTGGACATACATTGACGTGATTGTGACATGAAGTTGACATATGCGTTCCCTCAAAGTGACATAAGTTTTGTCTCTCAGATTAATACAGATCGGGAGATATTTACTTTTCACCAATTGACTTTCGAATAATCTCGAAAAATTTAAATGTCTCTATCCTCCAAATCCTTGGACATACATTGACGTGACACTGACATGAAGTTTACATATACGTTCCCTCAAAGTGACATAAGTTTTGTCTCTCAGATTCCTACAGATCGGGAGATATTTGTCCTTTAAAAATTGACTTTCGAATAATCTCTAAAAATTTAAATGTCTCTATCCTCCAAACCCTAGGACATACATTGACGTGACTGTGACAGGAAGTTTACATACACGTTCCCTCAAAGTGACATAAGTTTTGTCTCTCAGATTCCTACAGATCGGGAGATATTTGCCTTTTAAAAATTGACTTTCGAATAATATCGAAAAATTTAAATGTCTCTATCCTCCAAACCCTTGGACATACATTGACGTGACTATGACATGAAGTTGACATATACGTTCCCTCAAAGTGACATAAGTTTTGTCTCTCAGATTCCTACAGATCGGGAGATATTTGCCTTTTAAATATTGACTTTCGAATAATCTCGAAAAATTAAAATGTCTCTATCCTCCAAACCCTTGGACATACATTGACTAGACTCTGACATGAAGTTGACATATACGTTCCCTCAAAGTGACATAAGTTTTGTCTCTCAGATTCCACCAGATCGGGAGATATTTGCCTTTTAAAAATTGACTTTCGAATAATCTCGAAAAATTAAAATGTCTCTATCCTCCAAACCCTTGGACATACATTGACTAGACTCTGACATGAAGTTGACATATACGTTCCCTCAAAGTGACATAAGTTTTGTCTCTCAGATTCCACCAGATCGGGAGATATTTGCCTTTTAAAAATTGACTTTCGAATAATCTCGAAAAATTAAAATGTCTCTATCCTCTAAACCCTTGGAAATACGTTGACGAGACTCTGACATGAAGTTGACATATACGTTCTCTCAAAGTGGCATAAGTTTTGTCTCTCAGATTCCTACATATCGGGAGATATTTGCCTTTTAAAAATTGACTTTCGAATAATCTCGAAAAATTAAAATGTCTCTATCCTCCTAACCCTTGGACATATATTGACGAGACTCTGACATGAAGTTGATATATGCGTTCCCTCAAAGTGACATAAGGTTTGTCTCTCAGATGCCTACAGATCGGGAGATATTTGCCCTTTAAATATTGACTTTCGAATAATCTCGAAAAATTAAAATGTCTCTATCCTCCTAACACTTGGACATACATTGACGAGACTCTGACAGGCAGTTGACATATACGTTCCCTCAAAGTGACATAAGTTTTGTCTGTCAGATTCCTACAGATCGGGAGATATTTGCCTTTTAAAAATTGACTTTCGAATAATCTCGAAAAATTAAAATGTGTCTATCCTCGAAACTCTAGGACATACATTGACGTGACTCTGACAGGACGTTGACATATATGTTCCCTCAAAGTGACATAAGTTTTGTATCTCAGATTAATACAGATCGGGAGATATTTGCCTTTTAAAAATTGAATTTCGAATAATCTCGAAAAATTAAAATGTCTCTATCCTCCAAACCCTTGGACATACATTGACGTGACTGTGACATGAAGTTGACATATGCGTTCCCTCAAAGTGACATAAGTTTTGTCTCTCAGATTAATACAGATCGGGAGATATTTACCTTTCACCAATTGACTTTCGAATAATCTCGAAAAATTAAAATGTCTTTACCCTTCAAATCCTTGGACATACATTGACGTGACACTGACATGAAGTTTACATATGCGTTCCCTCAAAGTGACATAAGTTTTGTCTCTCAGATTCCTACAGATCGGGAGATATTTGCCCTTTAAAAATTGACTTTCGAATAATCTCTAAAAATTTAAATGTCTCTATCCTCCAAACCCTAGGACATACATTGACGTGACTCTGACAGGAAGTTTACATACACGTTCCCTCAAAGTGACATAAGTTTTGTCTCTCAGATTCCTACAGATCGGGAGATATTTGCCTTTTAAAAATTGACTTTCGAATAATCTCGAAAAATTTAAATGTCTCTATCCTCCAAACCCTTGGACATACATTGACGTGACTATGACATGAAGTTGACATATACGTTCCCTCAAAGTGACATAAGTTTTGTCTCTCAGATTCCTACAGATCGGGAGATATTTGCCTTTTAAATATTGACTTTCGAATAATCTCGAAAAATTAAAATGTCTCTATCCTCCAAACCCTTAGACATACATTGACTAGAGTCTGACATGAAGTTGACATATACGTTCCCTCAAAGTGACATAAGTTTTGTCTCTCAGATTCCACCAGATCGGGAGATATTTGCCTTTTAAAAATTGACTTTCGAATAATCTCGAAAAATTAAAATGTCTCTATCCTCCAAACCCTTGGACATACATTGACGAGACTCTGACATGAAGTTGATATATGCGTTCCCTCAAAGTGACATAAGGTTTGTCTCTCAGATGCCTACAGATCGAAAGATATTTGCCCTTTAAAAATTGACTTTCGTATAATCTCGAAAAATTCAAATTTCTCTATCTTCCAAACCCTTGGACATACATTGACGAGACTCTGACATGAAGTTGACATATTCGTTCCCTCAAAGTGGCATAAGTTTTGTCTCTCAGATTCCTACAGATCGGGAGATATTTGCCTGTTAAAAATTGCCTTTCGAATAATCCCTAAAAATTTAAATGTCTCTATCTATCAAACCCTTCGACATACATTGACCTGACAATGACAGGAAGTTGACATATACGTTCCCTCAAAGTGACATAAGTTTTGTCTCTCAGATTATCTACAGATCGGGAGATATTTGCCTATTAATAATTGCCTTTCGAATAATCTCTAAAAATTTAAATGTCTCTATCCATCAAACCCTTGGACATACATTGACCTGACTATGACATGAATTTGACATATACGTTCCCTCAAAGTGGCATAAGTTTTGTCTCTCAGATTCCTACAGATCGGGAGATATTTGCCTTTAAAATTGACTTTCGAATAATCTCGAAAAATTAAAATGTGTCTATCCTCGAAACTCTAGGACATACATTGACGTGACTCTGACAGGACGTTGACATATATGTTCCCTCAAAGTGACATAAGATTTGTATCTCAAATTCCTACAGATCGGGAGATATTTGCCTTTTAAAAATTGACTTTCGAATAATCTCGAAAAATTAAAATGTCTCTATCCTCCAAATCCTTGGACATACATTGACGTGAAACTGACATGAAGTTTACATATGCGTTCCAACAAAGTGACATAAGTTTTGTCTCTCAGATTCCTACAGATCGGGAGATATTTGCCCTTTAAAAATTGATTTTCGAATAATCTCTAAAAATTTAAATGTCTCTATCCTCCAAACCCTTGGACATACATTGACGAGACTCTGACATGAAGTTGATATATGCGTTCCCTCAAAGTGACATAAGGTTTGTCTCTCAGATGCCTTCAGATCGAAAGATATTTGCCCTTTAAAAATTGACTTTCGAATAATCTCGAAAAATTCAAATTTCTCTATCATCCAAACCCTTGGACATACAATGACGAGACTCTGACATGAAGTTGACATATTCGTTCCCTCAAAGTGGCATAAGTTTTGTCTCTCAGATTCCTACAGATCGGGTGATATTTGCCTTTTAAAAATTGCCTTTCGAATAATCTCTAAAAATTTAAATGTCTCTATCCATCAAACCCTTCGACATACATTGACCTGACTATGACATGAAGTTGACATATACGTTCCCTCAAAGTGACATAAGTTTTGTCTCTCAGATTCCTACAGATCGGGAGATATTTGCCTTTTAACTATTGACTTTCGAATAATCTCGAAAAATTAAAATGTCTCTATCCTCCAAACCCTTGGACATACATTGACGTGACTCGGACATGAAGTTGACATATGCGTTCCCTCAAAGTGACATAAGTTTTGTCTCTCAGATTAAAACAGATCGGGAGATATTTGCCTTTTAAAAATTGACTTTCGAATAATCTCGATAAATTCAAATGTCTCTATCCTCCAAACCCTTGGACATACATTGACGTGACTGTGACATGAAGTTGACATATGCGATCCCTCAATTTGACATAAGTTTTGTCTCTCAGATTCCTACAGATCGGGAGATATTTGCCTTTTAAAAATTGACTTTCGAATAATCTCGAAAAATTAAAATGTCTCTATCCTCCAAACCCTTCGACATACATTGACGTGACTCTGACAAAAAGTTTACATACACGTTCCCTCAAAGTGACATAAGTTTTGTCTCTCAGATTCCTACAGATCGGGAGATATTTGCCTTTTAAAAATTGACTTTCGAATAATCTCGAAAAATTAAAATGTCTCTATCCTCCAAACCCTTGGACATACATTGACGAGACTCTGACATGAAGTTGATATATGCGTTCCCTCAAAGTGACATAAGGTTTGTCTCTCAGATGCCTACAGATCGAAAGATATTTGCCCTTTAAAAATTGACTTTCGAATAATCTCGAAAAATTCAAATTTCTCTATCGTCCAAACTCTTGGACATACATTGACGAGACTCTGACATGAAGTTGACATATTCGTTCCCTCAAAGTGGCATAAGTTTTGTCTCTCAGATTGCTACAGATCGGGAGATATTTGCCTTTTAAAAATTGCATTTCGAATAATCTCTAAAAATTTAAATGTCTCTATTCATCAAACCCTTCGACATACATTGACCTGACTATGACATGAAGTTGACATATACGTTCCCTCAAAGTGACATAAGTTTTGTCTCTCAGATTCCTACAGATCGGGAGATATTTGCCTTTTAACTATTGACTTTCGAATAATCTCGAAAAATTAAAATGTCTCTATCCTCCAAACCCTTGGACATACATTGACGTGACTCGGACATGAAGTTGACATATGCGTTCCCTCAAAGTGACATAAGTTTTGTCTCTCAGATTAAAACAGATCGGGAGATATTTGCCTTTTAAAAATTGACTTTCAAATAATCTCGATAAATTCAAATGTCTCTATCCTCCAAACCCTTGGACATACATTGACGTGACTGTGACATGAAGTTGACATATGCGTTCCCTCAAAGTGACATAAGTTTTGTCTCTCAGATTAATACAGATCGGGAGATATTTACCTTTCACCAATTGACTTTCGAATAATCTCGAAAAATTAAAATGTCTCTATCCTCCAAACCCTAGGACATACATTGACGTGACTGTGACAGGAAGTTTACATACACGTTCCCTCAATGTGACATAAGTTTTGTCTCTCAGATTCCTACAGATCGGGAGATATTTGCCTTTTAAAAATTGACTTTCGAATAATATCGAGAAATTTAAATGTCTCTATCCTCCAAACCCTTGGACATACATTGACGTGACTATGACATGAAGTTGACATATACGTTCCCTCAAAGTGACATAAGTTTTGTCTCTCAGATTCCTACAGATCGGGAGATATTTGCCTTTTAAATATTGACTTTCGAATAATCTCGAAAAATTAAAATGTCTCTATCCTCCAAACCCTAGGACATACATTGACTAGACTCTGACATGAAGTTGACATATACGTTCCCACAAAGTGACATAAGTTTTGTCTCTCAGATTCCACCAGATCGGGAGATATTTGCCTTTTAAAAATTGACTTTCGAATAATCTCGAAAAATTAAAATGTCTCTATCCTCCAAACCCTTGGACATACATTGACTAGACTCTTACATGAAGTTGACATATACGTTCCCTCAAAGTGACATAAGTTTTGTCTCTCAGATTCCTACAGATCGGGAGATATTTGCCTTTTAAAAATTGACTTTCGAATAATCTCGATAAATTCAAATGTCTCTATCCTCCAAACCCTTGGACATACATTGACGTGACTGTGACATGAAGTTGACATATGCGATCCCTCAAAGTGACATAAGTTTTGTCTCTCAGATTCAACCAGATCGGGAGATATTTGCCTTTTAATAATTGACTTTCGAATAATCTCGAAAAATTAAAATGTCTCTATCCTCCAAACCCTTCGACATACATTGACGTGACTCTGACAAAAAGTTTACATACACGTTCCCTCAAAGTGACATAAGTTTTGTCTCTCAGATTCCTACAGATCGGGAGATATTTGCCTTTTAAAAATTGACTTTCGAATAATCTCGAAAAATTAAAATGTCTCTATCCTCCAAACCCTTGGACATACATTGACGAGACTCTGACATGAAGTTGATATATGCGTTCCCTCAAAGTGACATAAGGTTTGTCTCTCAGATGCCTACAGATCGAAAGATATTTGCCCTTTAAAAATTGACTTTCGAATAATCTCGAAAAATTCAAATTTCTCTATCGTCCAAACCCTTGGACATACATTGACGAGACTCTGACATGAAGTTGACATATTCGTTTCCTCAAAGTGGCATAAGTTTTGTCTCTCAGATTCCTACAGATCGGGAGATATTTGCCTTTTAAAAATTGCCTTTCGAATAATCTCTAAAAATTTAAATGTCTCTATCCATCAAACCCTTCGACATACATTGACCTGACTCTGACATGAAGTTGACATATACGTTCCCTCAAAGTGGCATAAGTTTTGTCTCTCAGATTCCTACAGATCGGGAGATATTTCCCTTTTAACTATTGACTTTCGAATAATCTCGAAAAATTAAAATGTCTCTATCCTCCAAACCCTTGGACATACATTGACGTGACTCGGACATGAAGTTGACATATGCGTTCCCTCAAAGTGACATAAGTTTTGTCTCTCAGATTAAATCAGATCGGGAGATATTTGCCTTTTAAAAATTGACTTTCGAATAATCTCGATAAATTCAAATGTCTCTATCCTCCAAACCCTTGGACATACATTGACGTGACTGTGACATGATGTTGACATATGCGTTCCCTCAAAGTGACATAAGTTTTGTCTCTCAGATTAATACAGATCGGGAGATATTTACCTTTCACCAATTGACTTTCGAATAATCTCGAAAAATTTAAATGTCTCTATCCTCCAAACCCTAGGACATACATTGACGTGACTGTGACAGGAAGTTTACATACACGTTCCCTCAAGGTGACATAAGTTTTGTCTCTCAGATTCCTACAGATCGGGAGATATTTGCCTTTTAAATATTGACTTTCGAATAATATCGAAAAATTTAAATGTCACTATCCTCCAAACCCTTGGACATACATTGACGTGACTATGACATGATGTTGACATATACGTTCCCTCAAAGTGACATAAGTTTTGTCTCTCAGATTCCACCAGATCGGGAGATATTTGCCTTTTAAAAATTGACTTTCGAATAATCTCGAAAAATTAAAATGTCTCTATCCTCCAAACCCTTGGACATACATTGACTAGACTCTGACATGAAGTTGACATATACGTTCCCTCAAAGTGACATAAGTTTTGTCTCTCAGATTCCACCAGATCGGGAGATATTTGCCTTTTAAAAATTGACTTTCGAATAATCTCGAAAAATTAAAATGTCTCTATCCTCTAAACCCTTGGACATACATTGACGTGACTATGACATGAAGTTGACATATACGTTCCCTCAATGTGACATAAGTTTTGTCTCTGAGACTCCTACAAATCGGGAGATATTTCCCTTTTAAAAATTGACTTTCGAATAATCTCGAAAAATTAAAATGTCTCTATTCTCCAAACCCTTGGACATACATTCACGAGACTCTGACATGAAGTTGATATATGCGTTCCCTCAAAGTGACATAAGGTTTGTCTCTCAGATGCCTACAGATCGGGAGATATTTGCCCTTAAAAAATTGACTTTCGAATAATCTCGAAAAATTAAAATGTCTCTATCCTCCTAACACTTGGACATACATTGACGAGACTCTGACAGGCAGTTGACATATACGTTCCCTCAAAGTGACATAAGTTTTGTCTGTCAGATTCCTACAGATCGGGAGATATTTGCCTTTTAAAAATTGACTTTCGAATAATCTCGAAAAATTAAAATGTGTCTATCCTCGAAACTCTAGGACATACATTGACGTGACTGTGACATGAAGTTGACATATGCGTTCCCTCAAAGTGACATACGTTTTGTCTCTTAGATTCCTACAGATCGGGAGATATTTGCCTTTAACCAATTGACTTTCGAATAATCTCGAAAAATTCAAATGTCTCTATCCTCCAAACCCTTGAACATACATTGACGTGACTCTGACAAAACGTTTACATACACGTTCCCTCAAAGTGACATAAGTTTTGTCTCTCAGATTCCTACAGATCGGGAGATATTTGCCTTTTAAAAATTGACTTTCGAATAATCTCGAAAAATTAAAATGTCTCTATCCTCCAAACCCTTCGACACACATTGACGTGACTCTGACAAAACGTTTACATAAACGTTCCCTCAAAGTGACATAAGTTTTGTCTCTCAGATTCCTACAGATCGGGAGATATTTGCCTTTTAAAAATTGACTTTCGAATAATCTCGAAAAATTAAAATGTCACTATACTCCAAACCCTTGGACATACATTGACGAGACTCTGACATGAAGTTGATATATGCGTTCTCTCAAAGTGACATAAGGTTTGTCTCTCAGATGCCTACAGATCGAAAGATATTTGGCCTTTAAAAATTGACTTTCGTATAATCTCGAAAAATTCAAATTTCTCTATCTTCCAAACCCTTGGACATACATTGACGAGACTCTGACATGAAGTTGACATATTCGTTCCCTCAAAGTGGCATAAGTTTTGTCTTTCAGATTCCTACAGATCGGGAGATATTTGCCTTTTAAAAATTGCCTTTCGAATAATCTCTAAAAATTTAAATGTCTCTATCCATCAAACCCTTCGACATACATTGACCTGACTATGACATGAAGTTGATATATACGTTCCCTCAAAGTGACATAAGTTTTGTCTCTCAGATTCCTACAGATCGGGAGATATTTGCCTTTTAACTATTGACTTTCGAATAATCTCGAAAAATTAAAATGTTTCTATCCTCCAAACCCTTGGACATACATTGACGTGACTCTGACATGAAGTTGACATATGCGTTCCCTCAAAGTGACATAAGTTTTGTCTCTCAGATTAAAACAGATCGGGAGATATTTGCCTTTTAAAAATTGACTTTCGAATAATCTCGATAAATTCAAATGTCTCTATCCTCCAAACCCTTGGACATACATTGACGTGACTGTGACATGAAGTTGACATATACGTTCCCTCAAAGTGACATAAGTTTTGTCTGTCAGATTCCTACAGATCGGGAGATATTTGCCTTTTAAAAATTGACTTTCGAATAATCTCGAAAAATTAAAATGTGTCTATCCTCGAAACTCTAGGACATACATTGACGTGACTCTGACAGGACGTTGACATATATGTTCCCTCAAAGTGACATAAGTTTTGTATCTCAGATTCCTACAGTTCGGGAGATATTTGCCTTTTAAAAATTGACTTTCGAATAATCTCGAAAAATTAAAATGTCTCTATCCTCCAAACCCTTAGACATACATTGACGTGACTGTGACATGAAGTTGACATATGCGTTCCCTCAAAGTGACATACGTTTTGTCTCTTAGATTCCTACAGATCGGGAGATATTTGCCTTTAACCAATTGACTTTCGAATAATCTCGAAAAATTCAAATGTCTCTATCCTCCAAACCCTTGAACATACATTGACGTGACTCTGACAAAACGTTTACATACACGTTCCCTCAAAGTGACATAAGTTTTGTCTCTCAGATTCCTACAGATCGGGAGATATTTGCCCTTTAAAAATTGACTTTCGAATAATCTCTAAAAATTTAAATGTCTCTATCCTCCAAACCCTAGGACATACATTGACGTGACTCTGACAGGAAGTTTACATACACGTTCCCTCAAAGTGACATAAGGTTTGTCTCTCAGATGCCTACAGATCGGGAGATATTTGCCCTTAAAAAATTGACTTTCGAATAATCTCGAAAAATTAAAATGTCTCTATCCTCCTAACACTTGGACATACATTGACGAGACTCTGACAGGCAGTTGACATATACGTTCCCTCAAAGTGACATAAGTTTTGTCTGTCAGATTCCTACAGATCGGGAGATATTTGCCTTTTAAAAATTGACTTTCGAATAATCTCGAAAAATTAAAATGTGTCTATCCTCGAAACTCTAGGACATACATTGACGTGACTGTGACATGAAGTTGACATATGCGTTCCCTCAAAGTGACATACGTTTTGTCTCTTAGATTCCTACAGATCGGGAGATATTTGCCTTTAACCAATTGACTTTCGAATAATCTCGAAAAATTCAAATGTCTCTATCCTCCAAACCCTTGAACATACATTGACGTGACTCTGACAAAACGTTTACATACACGTTCCCTCAAAGTGACATAAGTTTTGTCTCTCAGATTCCTACAGATCGGGAGATATTTGCCTTTTAAAAATTGACTTTCGAATAATCTCGAAAAATTAAAATGTCTCTATCCTCCAAACCCTTGGACATACATTGACTAGACTCTGACATGAAGTTGACATATACGTTCCCTCAAAGTGACATAAGTTTTGTCTCTCAGATTCCACCAGATCGGGAGATATTTGCCTTTTAAAAATTGACTTTCGAATAATCTCGAAAAATTAAAATGTCTCTATCCTCCAAACCCTTCGACATACATTGACGTGACTCTGACAAAACGTTTACATAAAGGTTCCCTCAAAGTGACATAAGTTTTGTCTCTCAGATTCCTACAGATCGGGAGATATTTGCCTTTTAAAAATTGACTTTCGAATAATCTCGAAAAATTAAAATGTCACTATACTCCAAACCCTTGGACATACATTGACGAGACTCTGACATGAAGTTGACATATTCGTTCCCTCAAAGTGGCATAAGTTTTGTCTTTCAGATTCCTACAGATCGGGAGATATTTGCCTTTTAAAAATTGCCTTTCGAATAATCTCTAAAAATTTAAATGTCTCTATCCATCAAACCCTTCGACATACATTGACCTGACTATGACATGAAGTTGATATATACGTTCCCTCAAAGTGACATAAGTTTTGTCTCTCAGATTCCTACAGATCGGGAGATATTTGCCTTTTAACTATTGACTTTCGAATAATCTCGAAAAATTAAAATGTCTCTATCCTCCAAACCCTTGGACATACATTGACGTGACTCTGACATGAAGTTGACATATGCGTTCCCTCAAAGTGACATAAGTTTTGTCTCTCAGATTAAAACAGATCGGGAGATATTTGCCTTTTAAAAATTGACTTTCGAATAATCTCGATAAATTCAAATGTCTCTATCCTCCAAACCCTTGGACATACATTGACGTGACTGTGACATGAAGTTGACATATACGTTCCCTCAAAGTGACATAAGTTTTGTCTGTCAGATTCCTACAGATCGGGAGATATTTGCCTTTTAAAAATTGACTTTCGAATAATCTCGAAAAATTAAAATGTGTCTATCCTCGAAACTCTAGGACATACATTGACGTGACTCTGACAGGACGTTGACATATATGTTCCCTCAAAGTGACATAAGTTTTGTATCTCAGATTCCTACAGTTCGGGAGATATTTGCCTTTTAAAAATTGACTTTCGAATAATCTCGAAAAATTAAAATGTCTCTATCCTCCAAACCCTTAGACATACATTGACGTGACTGTGACATGAAGTTGACATATGCGTTCCCTCAAAGTGACATACGTTTTGTCTCTTAGATTCCTACAGATCGGGAGATATTTGCCTTTAACCAATTGACTTTCGAATAATCTCGAAAAATTCAAATGTCTCTATCCTCCAAACCCTTGAACATACATTGACGTGACTCTGACAAAACGTTTACATACACGTTCCCTCAAAGTGACATAAGTTTTGTCTCTCAGATTCCTACAGATCGGGAGATATTTGCCCTTTAAAAATTGACTTTCGAATAATCTCTAAAAATTTAAATGTCTCTATCCTCCAAACCCTAGGACATACATTGACGTGACTCTGACAGGAAGTTTACATACACGTTCCCTCAAAGTGACATAAGGTTTGTCTCTCAGATGCCTACAGATCGGGAGATATTTGCCCTTAAAAAATTGACTTTCGAATAATCTCGAAAAATTAAAATGTCTCTATCCTCCTAACACTTGGACATACATTGACGAGACTCTGACAGGCAGTTGACATATACGTTCCCTCAAAGTGACATAAGTTTTGTCTGTCAGATTCCTACAGATCGGGAGATATTTGCCTTTTAAAAATTGACTTTCGAATAATCTCGAAAAATTAAAATGTGTCTATCCTCGAAACTCTAGGACATACATTGACGTGACTGTGACATGAAGTTGACATATGCGTTCCCTCAAAGTGACATACGTTTTGTCTCTTAGATTCCTACAGATCGGGAGATATTTGCCTTTAACCAATTGACTTTCGAATAATCTCGAAAAATTCAAATGTCTCTATCCTCCAAACCCTTGAACATACATTGACGTGACTCTGACAAAACGTTTACATACACGTTCCCTCAAAGTGACATAAGTTTTGTCTCTCAGATTCCTACAGATCGGGAGATATTTGCCTTTTAAAAATTGACTTTCGAATAATCTCGAAAAATTAAAATGTCTCTATCCTCCAAACCCTTCGACATACATTGACGTGACTCTGACAAAACGTTTACATAAACGTTCCCTCAAAGTGACATAAGTTTTGTCTCTCAGATTCCTACAGATCGGGAGATATTTGCCTTTTAAAAATTGACTTTCGAATAATCTCGAAAAATTAAAATGTCACTATACTCCAAACCCTTGGACATACATTGACGAGACTCTGACATGAAGTTGATATATGCGTTCTCTCAAAGTGACATAAGGTTTGTCTCTCAGATGCCTACAGATCGAAAGATATTTGGCCTTTAAAAATTGACTTTCGTATAATCTCGAAAAATTCAAATTTCTCTATCTTCCAAACCCTTGGACATACATTGACGAGACTCTGACATGAAGTTGACATATTCGTTCCCTCAAAGTGGCATAAGTTTTGTCTTTCAGATTCCTACAGATCGGGAGATATTTGCCTTTTAAAAATTGCCTTTCGAATAATCTCTAAAAATTTAAATGTCTCTATCCATCAAACCCTTCGACATACATTGACCTGACTATGACATGAAGTTGATATATACGTTCCCTCAAAGTGACATAAGTTTTGTCTCTCAGATTCCTACAGATCGGGAGATATTTGCCTTTTAACTATTGACTTTCGAATAATCTCGAAAAATTAAAATGTCTCTATCCTCCAAACCCTTGGACATACATTGACGTGACTCTGACATGAAGTTGACATATGCGTTCCCTCAAAGTGACATAAGTTTTGTCTCTCAGATTAAAACAGATCGGGAGATATTTGCCTTTTAAAAATTGACTTTCGAATAATCTCGATAAATTCAAATGTCTCTATCCTCCAAACCCTTGGACATACATTGACGTGACTGTGACATGAAGTTGACATATACGTTCCCTCAAAGTGACATAAGTTTTGTCTGTCAGATTCCTACAGATCGGGAGATATTTGCCTTTTAAAAATTGACTTTCGAATAATCTCGAAAAATTAAAATGTGTCTATCCTCGAAACTCTAGGACATACATTGACGTGACTCTGACAGGACGTTGACATATATGTTCCCTCAAAGTGACATAAGTTTTGTATCTCAGATTCCTACAGTTCGGGAGATATTTGCCTTTTAAAAATTGACTTTCGAATAATCTCGAAAAATTAAAATGTCTCTATCCTCCAAACCCTTAGACATACATTGACGTGACTGTGACATGAAGTTGACATATGCGTTCCCTCAAAGTGACATACGTTTTGTCTCTTAGATTCCTACAGATCGGGAGATATTTGCCTTTAACCAATTGACTTTCGAATAATCTCGAAGAATTCAAATGTCTCTATCCTCCAAACCCTTGAACATACATTGACGTGACTCTGATAAAACGTTTACATACACGTTCCCTCAAAGTGACATAAGTTTTGTCTCTCAGATTCCTACAGATCGGGAGATATTTGCCTTTTAAAAATTGACTTTCGAATAATCTCGAAAAATTAAAATGTCTCTATCCTCCAAACCCTTCGACATACATTGACGTGACTCTGACAAAAAGTTTACATAAACGTTCCCTCAAAGTGACATAAGTTTTGTCTCTCAGATTCCTACAGATCGGGAGATATTTGCCTTTTAAAAATTGACTTTCGAATAATCTCGAAAAATTAAAATGTCTCTATACTCCAAACCCTTGGACATACATTGACGAGACTCTGACATGAAGTTGATATATGCGTTCCCTCAAAGTGACATAAGGTTTGTCTCTCAGATGCCTACAGATCGAAAGATATTTGCCCTTTAAAAATTGACTTTCGTATAATCTCGAAAAATTCAAATTTCTCTATCTTCCAAACCCTTGGACATACATTGACGAGACTCTGACATGAAGTTGACATATTCGTTCCCTCAAAGTGGCATAAGTTTTGTCTTTCAGATTCCTACAGATCGGGAGATATTTGCCTTTTAAAAATTGCCTTTCGAATAATCTCTAAAATTTTAAATGTCTCTATCCATCAAACCCTTCGACATACATTGACCTGACTATGACATGAAGTTGATATATACGTTCCCTCAAAGTGACATAAGTTTTGTCTCTCAGATTCCTACAGATCGGGAGATATTTGCCTTTTAACTATTGACTTTCGAATAATCTCGAAAAATTAAAATGTCTCTATCCTCCAAACCCTTGGACATACATTGACGTGACTCTGACATGAAGTTGACATATGCGTTCCCTCAAAGTGACATAAGTTTTGTCTATCAGATTAAAACAGATCGGGAGATATTTGCCTTTTAACAATTGACTTTCGAATAATCTCGATAAATTCAAATGTCTCTATCCTCCAAACCCTTGGATATACATTGACGTGACTGTGACATGAAGTTGACATAAGCGTTCCCTCAAAGTGACATAAGTTTTGTCTCTCAGATTAATACAGATCGGGAGATATTTACCTTTCACCAATTGACTTTCGAATAATCTCGAAAAATTAAAATGTCTCTATCCTCCAAATCCTTGGACATACATTGACGTGACACTGACATGAAGTTTACATATGCGTTCCCTCAAATTGACATAAGTTTTGTCTCTCAGATTCCTACAGATCGGGAGATATTTGCCCTTTAAAAATTGACTTTCGAATAATCTCTAAAAATTTAAATGTCTCTATCCTCCAAACCCTAGGACATACATTGACGTGACTCTGACAGGAAGTTTACATACACGTTCCCTCAAAGTGACATAAGTTTTGTCTCTCAGATTCCTACAGATCGGGAGATATTTGCCTTTTAAAAATTGACTTTCGAATAATCTCGAAAAATTTAAATGTCTCTATCCTCCAAACCCTTCGACATACATTGACGTGACTATGACATGAAGTTGACATATACGTTCCCTCAAAGTGACATAAGTTTTGTCTCTCAGATTCCTACAGATCGGGAGATATTTGCCTTTTAAATATTGACTTTCGAATAATCTCGAAAAATTAAAATGTCTCTATCCTCCAAACCCTTAGACATACATTGACTAGAGTCTGACATGAAGTTGACATATACGTTCCCTCAAAGTGACATAAGTTTTGTCTCTCAGATTCCACCAGATCGGGAGATATTTGCCTTTTAAAAATTGACTTTCGAATAATCTCGAAAAATTAAAATGTCTCTATCCTCCAAACCCTTGGACATACATTGACGAGACTCTGACATGAAGTTGATATATGCGTTCCCTCAAAGTGACATATGGTTTGTCTCTCAGATGCCTACAGATCGAAAGATATTTGCCCTTTAAAAATTGACTTTCGAATAATCTCGAAAAATTCAAATTTCTCTATCTTCCAAACCCTTGGTCATACATTGACGAGACTCTGACATGAAGTTGACATATTCGTTCCCTCAAAGTGGCATAAGTTTTGTCTCTCAGATTCCTACAGATCGGGAGATATTTGCCTGTTAAAAATTGCCTTTCGAATAATCCCTAAAAATTTAAGTGTCTCTATCTATCAAACCCTTCGACATACATTGACCTGACAATGACAGGAAGTTGACATATACGTTCCCTCAAAGTGACATAAGTTTTGTCTCTCAGATTATCTACAGATCGGGAGATATTTGCCTATTAATAATTGCCTTTCGAATAATCTCTAAAAATTTAAATGTCTCTATCCATCAAACCCTTGGACATACATTGACCTGACTATGACATGAAGTTGACATATACGTTCCCTCAAAGTGGCATAAGTTTTGTCTCTCAGATTCCTACAGATCGGGAGATATTTGCCTTTAAAATTGACTTTCGAATAATCTCGAAAAATTAAAATGTGTCTATCCTCGAAACTCTAGGACATACATTGACGTGACTCTGACAGGACGTTGACATATATGTTCCCTCAAAGTGACATAAGTTTTGTCTCTCAGATTAAAACAGATCGGGAGGTATTTGCCTTTTAAAAATTGACTTTCGAATAATCTCGATAAATTCAAATGTCTCTATCCTCCAAACCCTTGGACATACATTGACGTGACTGTGACATGAAGTTCACATATGCGTTCCCTCAAAGTGACATAAGTTTTGTCTCTCAGATTAATACAGATCGGGAGATATTTACCTTTCACCAATTGACTTTCGAATAATCTCGAAAAATTAAAATGTCTCTATCCTCCAAATCCTTGGACATACATTGACGTGACACTGACATGAAGTTTACATATGCGTTCCCTCAAATTGACATAAGTTTTGTCTCTCAGATTCCTACAGATCGGGAGATATTTGCCCTTTAAAAATTGACTTTCGAATAATCTCTAAAAATTTAAATGTCTCTATCCTCCAAACCCTAGGACATACATTGACGTGACTCTGACAGGAAGTTTACATACACGTTCCCTCAAAGTGACATAAGTTTTGTCTCTCAGATTCCTACAGATCGGGAGATATTTGCCTTTTAAAAATTGACTTTCGAATAATCTCGAAAAATTTAAATGTCTCTATCCTCCAAACCCTTGGACATACATTGACGTGACTATGACATGAAGTTGACATATACGTTCCCTCAAAGTGACATAAGTTTTGTCTCTCAGATTCCTACAGATCGGGAGATATTTGCCTTTTAAATATTGACTTTCGAATAATCTCGAAAAATTAAAATGTCTCTATCCTCCAAACCCTTAGACATACATTGACTAGAGTCTGACATGAAGTTGACATATACGTTCCCTCAAAGTGACATAAGTTTTGTCTCTCAGATTCCACCAGATCGGGAGATATTTGCCTTTTAAAAATTGACTTTCGAATAATCTCGAAAAATTAAAATGTCTCTATCCTCCAAACCCTTGGACATACATTGACGAGACTCTGACATGAAGTTGATATATGCGTTCCCTCAAAGTGACATAAGGTTTGTCTCTCAGATGCCTACAGATCGAAAGATATTTGCCCTTTAAAAATTGACTTTCGAATAATCTCGAAAAATTCAAATTTCTCTATCTTCCAAACCCTTGGTCATACATTGACGAGACTCTGACATGAAGTTGACATATTCGTTCCCTCAAAGTGGCATAAGTTTTGTCTCTCAGATTCCTACAGATCGGGAGATATTTGCCTGTTAAAAATTGCCTTTCGAATAATCCCTAAAAATTTAAATGTCTCTATCTATCAAACCCTTCGACATACATTGACCTGACAATGACAGGAAGTTGACATATACGTTCCCTCAAAGTGACATAAGTTTTGTCTCTCAGATTATCTACAGATCGGGAGATATTTGCCTATTAATAATTGCCTTTCGAATAATCTCTAAAAATTTAAATGTCTCTATCCATCAAACCCTTGGACATACATTGACCTGACTATGACATGAAGTTGACATATACGTTCCCTCAAAGTGGCATAAGTTTTGTCTCTCAGATTCCTACAGATCGGGAGATATTTGCCTTTAAAATTGACTTTCGAATAATCTCGAAAAATTAAAATGTGTCTATCCTCGAAACTCTAGGACATACATTGACGTGACTCTGACAGGACGTTGACATATATGTTCCCTCAAAGTGACATAAGATTTGTATCTCAAATTCCTACAGATCGGGAGATATTTGCCTTTTAAAAATTGACTTTCGAATAATCTCGAAAAATTAAAATGTCTCTATCCTCCAAACCCTTGGACATACATTGACTAGACTCTGACATGAAGTTTACATATGCGTTCCAACAAAGTGACATAAGTTTTGTCTCTCAGATTCCTACAGATCGGGAGATATTTGCCCTTTAAAAATTGATTTTCGAATAATCTCTAAAAATTTAAATGTCTCTATCCTCCAAACCCTAGGACATACATTGACGTGACTCTGACAGGAAGTTTACATACTCGTTCCCTCAAAGTGACATAAGTTTTGTCTCTCAGATTCCTACAGATCGGGAGATATTTGCCTTTTAAAAATTGACTTTCGAATAATCTCGAAAAATTAAAATGTCTCTATCCTCTAAACCCTTGGAAATACATTGACGAGACTCTGACATGAAGTTGACATAAACGTTCTCTCAAAGTGGCATAAGTTTTGTCTCTCAGATTCTTACATATCGGGAGATATTTGCCTTTTAAAAATTGACTTTCGAATAATCTCTTAAAATTTAAATGTCTCTATCCTCCTAACCCTTGGACATATATTGACGAGACTCTGACATGAAGTTGATATATGCGTTCCCTCAAAGTGACATAAGGTTTGTCTCTCAGATGCCTACAGATCGGGAGATTTTGCCCTTTAAATATTGACTTTCGAATAATCTCGAAAAATTAAAATGTCTCTATCCTCCTAACACTTGGACATACATTGACGAGACTCTGACAGGCAGTTGACATATACGTTCCCTCAAAGTGACATAAGTTTTGTCTGTCAGATTCCTACAGATCGGGAGATATTTGCCTTTTAAAAATTGACTTTCGAATAATCTCGAAAAATTAAAATGTGTCTATCCTCGAAACTCTAGGACATACATTGACGTGACTCTGACAGGACGTTGACATATATGTTCCCTCAAAGTGACATAAGTTTTGTATCTCAGATTCCTACAGATCGGGAGATATTTGCCTTTTAAAAATTGACTTTCGAATAATCTCGAAAAATTCAAATGTCTCTATCCTCCAAACCCTTAGACATACATTGACGTGACTGTGACATGAAGTTGACATATGCGTTCCCTCAAAGTGACATACGTTTTGTCTCTTAGATTCCTACAGATCGGGAGATATTTGCCTTTAACCAATTGACTTTCGAATAATCTCGAAAAATTCAAATGTCTCTATCCTCCAAACCCTTGAACATACATTGACGTGACTCTGAAAAAACGTTTACATACACGTTCCCTCAAAGTGACATAAGTTTTGTCTCTCAGATTCCTACAGATCGGGAGATATTTGCCTTTTAACAATTGACTTTCGAATAATCTCGAAAAATTAAAATGTCTCTATCCTCCAAACCCTTCGACATACATTGACGTGACTCTGACATGAAGTTGACATATGCGTTCCCTCAAAGTGACATAAGTTTTGTCTCTCAGATTAAAACAGATCGGGAGATATTTGCCTTTTAAAAATTGACTTTCGAATAATCTCGATAAATTCAAATGTCTCTATCCTCCAAACCCTTGGACATACATTGACGTGACTGTGACATGAAGTTGACATATGCGTTCCCTCAAAGTGACATAAGTTTTGTCTCTCAGATTAATACAGATCGGGAGATATTTACCTTTCACCAATTGACTTTCGAATAATCTCGAAAAATTAAAATGTCTCTATCCTCCAAATCCTTGGACATACATTGACGTGACACTGACATGAAGTTTACATATGCGTTCCCTCAAAGTGACATAAGTTTTGTCTCTCAGATTCCTACAGATCGGGAGATATTTGCCCTTTAAAAATTGACTTTCGAATAATCTCTAAAAATTTAAATGTCTCTATCCTCCAAACCCTAGGACATACATTGACGTGACTCTGACAGGAAGTTTACATACACGTTCCCTCAAAGTGACATAAGTTTTGTCTCTCAGATTCCTACAGATCGGGAGATATTTGCCTTTTAAAAATTGACTTTCGAATAATCTCGAAAAATTTAAATGTTTCTATCCTCCAAACCCTTGGACATACATTGACGTGACTATGACATGAAGTTGACATATACGTTCCCTCAAAGTGACATAAGTTTTGTCTCTCAGGTTCCTACAGATCGGGAGATATTTGCCTTTTAAATATTGACTTTCGAATAATCTCGAAAAATTAAAATGTCTCTATCCTCCAAACCCTTGGACATACATTGACTAGACTCTGACATGAAGTTGACATATACGTTCCCTCAAAGTGACATAAGTTTTGTCTCTCAGATTCAAACAGATCGGGAGATATTTGCCTTTTAATAATTGACTTTCGAATAATCTCGAAAAATTAAAATGTCTCTATCCTCCAAACCCTTGGACATACATTGACGTGACACTGACAGGAAGTTGACATATACGTTCCTTCAAAGTGACATAAGTTTCGTTTCTCAGATTCCTACAGATCGGGAGATATTTGCCTTTTAAAAATTGACTTTCGAATAATCCCGAAAAATTAAAATGTCTCTATCCTCCAAACCCTTGGACATACATTGCCGAGAATCTGACATGAAGTTGATATATGCGTTCCCTCAAAGTGACATAAGGTTTGTCTCTCAGATGCAAACAGATCGGGAAATATTTGCCCTTTAAAAATTGACTTTCGAATAATCTCGAAAAATTGAAATGTTTCTATAGTCCAAACCCTTAGACATACATTGACGAGACTCTGACATGAAGTTGACATGTACGTTCCCTCAAAGTGGCATAAGTTTCGTCTCTCAGATTCCTACAGATCGGGAGATATTTGCCTTTTAAAAATTGACTTTCGAATAATCTCGAAAAATTAAAATGTCTCTATCCTCCTAACCCTTGGACATATATTGACGAGACTCTGACATGAAGTTGATATATGCGTTCCCTCAAAGTGACATAAGGTTTGTCTCTCAAATGCCTACAGATCGGGAGATATTTGCCCTCTAAGAATTGACTTTAGAATAATCTCGAAAAATTCAAAAGTCTCTATCCTCCAAACCCTTGGACATACATTGACGAGACTCTGACATGAAGTTGCCATATACGTTCCCTCAAAGTGGCATAAGTTTTGTCTCTAAGATTCCTAAAGATCGGGAGATATTTGCCTTTTAAAAATTGACTTTCGAATAATCTCGAAAAATTAAAATGTCTCTATCCTCCAAACCCTAGGACATACATTGACGTGACACTGACAGGAAGTTGACATACACGTTCCCTCAAAGTGACATAAGTTTTGTCTCTCAGATTCCTACATATCGGGAGATATTTGCCTATTAATAATTGCCTTTCTAATAGTCTCTAAAAATTTAAATGTCTCTATCTATCAAACCCTTCGACATACATTGACCTGACTATGACATGAAGTTGACATATACGTTCCCTCAAAGTGACATAAGTTTTGTCTCTCAGATTCCTACAGATCGGGAGATATTCCCCTTTAAAATATTAACTTTCGAATAATCTCGAAAAATTAAAATGTCTCTATCCTCCAAACCCTTGGATATACATTGACGTGACTCTGACATGAAGTTGACATATGCGTTCCCTCAAAGTGACATAAGGTTTGTCTCTCAGATTCCTATAGATCTGGAGATATTTGACTTTAAATATTGACTTTCGAATAATCTCGAAAAATTTAAATGTCTCTATCCTCCAAACCGTTGGACATACATTGACCAGACTCTGACAGGCAGTTAACATATACGTTCCCTCAAAGTGACATAAGTTTTGTCTGTCAGATTCCTACAGATCGGGAGATATTTGCCTTTTAAAAATTGACTTTCGAATAATCTCGAAAAATTAGAATGTGTCTATCCTCGAAACTCTAATACATACATTGACGTGACTCTGACAGGACGTTGACATATATGTTCCCTCAAATTGACATAAGTTATGTATCTCAGATTCCTACAGATCGGGAGATATTTGCCTTTTAAAAATTGACTTTCGAATAATATCGAAAAATTCAAATGTCTCTATCCTCCAAAACCTTAGACATACATTAACGTGACTGTGACATGAAGTTGACATATGCGTTCCCTCAAAGTGACATACGTTTTGTCTCTTAGATTCCTACAGATCGGGAGATATTTGCCTTTAACCAATTGACTTTCGAATAATCTAGAAAAATTCAAATGTCTCTATCCTCCAAACCCTTGGACATACATTGACGTGCCTCTGACAAAAAGTTTACATACACATTCCCTCAAAGTGACATAAGTTTTGTCTCTCAGATTCCTACAGATCGGGAGATATTTGCCTTTTAAAAATTGACTTTCGAATAATCTCGAAAAATTAAAATGTCTCTATCCTCCAAACTCTTGGACATACATTGACGAGACTCTGACATGAAGTTGATATATGCGTTCCCTCAAAGTGACATAAGGTTTGTCTCTCAGATGCCTACAGATCGAAAGATATTTGCCCTTTAAAAATTGACTTTCGAATAATCTCGAAAAATTTAAATGTCTCTATCCTCCAAACCCTTGGACATACATTGACGTGACTCTGACATGAAGTTGACATATGCGTTCCCTCAAAGTGACATAAGTTTTGTCTCTCAGATTAAAACAGATCGGGAGATATTTGCCTTTTAATAATTGACTTTCGAATAATCTCGATAAATTCAAATGTCTCTATCCTCCAAACCCTTGGACATACATTGACGTGACTGTGACATGAAGTTGACATATGCGTTCCCTCAAAGTGACATAAGTTTTGTCTCTCAGATTAATACAGATCGGGAGATATTTGCCTTTTAAATATTGACTTCCGAATAATCTCGAAAAATTAAAATGTCTCTATCCTCCAAATCCTTGGACATACATTGACGTGACACTGACATGAAGTTTACATATGCGTTCCCTCAAAGTGACATAAGTTTTGTCTCTCAGATTCCTACAGATCGGGAGATATTTGCCATTTAAAAATTGACTTTCGAATAATCTCTAAAAATTTAAATGTCTCTATCCTCCAAACCCTAGGACATACATTGACGTGACTCTAACAGGAAGTTTACATACACGTTCCCTCAAAGTGACATAAGTTTTGTCTCTCAGATTCCTAAGGATCGGGAGATATTTGCCTTTTAAAAATTGATTTTCGAATAATCTCGAAAAATTTAAATGTCTCTATCCTCCAAACCCTTGGACATACATTGACGTGACTATGACATGAAGTTGACATATACGTTCCCTCAAAGTGACATAAGTTTTGTCTCTCAGATTCCTACAGATCGGGAGATATTTGCCTTTTAAATATTGACTTTCGAATAATCTCGAAAATTAAAATGTCTCTATCCTCCAAACCCTTGGACATACATTGACTAGACTCTGACATGAAGTTGACATATACATTCCCTCAAAGTGACATACGTTTTGTCTCTCAGATTCCACCAGATCGGGAGATATTTGCCTTTTAAAAATTGACTTTCGATTAATCTCGAAAAATTAAAATGTCTCTATCCTCCAAACCCTTGGACATACATTGACGTGACACTGACAGGAATTTGACATTTACGTTCCTTCAAAGTGACATAAGTTTTGTTTCTCAGATTCCTACAGATCGGGAGATATTTGCCTTTAAAAATTGACTTTCGAATAATCTCGAAAAATTAAAATGTCTCTATCCTCCAAATCCTTGGACATACATTGACGTGACACTGACATGAAGTTTACATATGCGTTCCCTCAAAGTGACATAAGTTTTGTCTCTCAGATTCCTACAGATCGGGAGATATTTGCCCTTTAAAAATTGACTTTCGAATAATCTCTAAAAATTTAAATGTCTCTATCCTCCAAACCCTAGGACATACATTGACGTGACTCTGACAGGAAGTTTACATACACGTTCCCTCAAAGTGACATAAGTTTTGTCTCTCAGATTCCTACAGATCGGGAGATATTTGCCTTTTAAAAATTGACTTTCGAATAATCTCGAAAAATTTAAATGTCTCTATCCTCCAAACCCTTGGACATACATTGACGTGACTATGACATGAAGTTGACATATACGTTCCCTCAAAGTGACATAAGTTTTGTCTCTCAGGTTCCTACAGATCGGGAGATATTTGCCTTTTAAATATTGACTTTCGAATAATCTCGAAAAATTAAAATGTCTCTATCCTCCAAACCCTTGGACATACATTGACTAGACTCTGACATGAAGTTGACATATACGTTCCCTCAAGGTGACATAAGTTTTGTCTCTCAGATTCAAACAGATCGGGAGATATTTGCCTTTTAAAAATTGACTTTCGAATAATCTCGAAAAATTAAAATGTCTCTATCCTCCAAACCCTTGGACATACATTGACGTGACACTGACAGGAAGTTGACATATACGTTCCTTCAAAGTGACATAAGTTTCGTTTCTCAGATTCCTACAGATCGGGAGATATTTGCCTTTTAAAAATTGACTTTCGAATAATCCCGAAAAATTAAAATGTCTCTATCCTCCAAACCCTTGGACATACATTGCCGAGAATCTGACATGAAGTTGATATATGCGTTCCCTCAAAGTGACATAAGGTTTGTCTCTCAGATGCAAACAGATCGGGAAATATTTGCCCTTTAAAAATTGACTTTCGAATAATCTCGAAAAATTGAAATGTTTCTATAGTCCAAACCCTTAGACATACATTGACGAGACTCTGACATGAAGTTGACATGTACGTTCCCTCAAAGTGGCATAAGTTTCGTCTCTCAGATTCCTACAGATCGGGAGATATTTGCCTTTTAAAAATTGACTTTCGAATAATCTCGAAAAATTAAAATGTCTCTATCCTCCTAACCCTTGGACATATATTGACGAGACTCTGACATGAAGTTGATATATGCGTTCCCTCAAAGTGACATAAGGTTTGTCTCTCAGATGCCTACAGATCGGGAGATATTTGCCCTCTAAGAATTGACTTTAGAATAATCTCGAAAAATTCAAAAGTCTCTATCCTCCAAACTCTTGGACATACATTGACGAGACTCTGACATGAAGTTGCCATATACGTTCCCTCAAAGTGTCATAAGTTTTGTCTCTAAGATTCCTAAAGATCGGGAGATATTTGCCTTTTAAAAATTGACTTTCGAATAATCTCGAAAAATTAAAATGTCTCTATCCTCCAAACCCTAGGACATACATTGACGTGACACTGACAGGAAGTTGACATACACGTTCCCTCAAAGTGACATAAGTTTTGTCTCTCAGATTCCTACATATCGGGAGATATTTGCCTATTAATAATTGCCTTTCTAATAGTCTCTAAAAATTTAAATGTCTCTATCTATCAAACCCTTCGACATACATTGACCTGACTATGACATGAAGTTGACATATACGTTCCCTCAAAGTGACATAAGTTTTGTCTCTCAGATTCCTACAGATCGGGAGATATTCCCCTTTAAAATATTAACTTTCGAATAATCTCGAAAAATTAAAATGTCTCTATCCTCCAAACCCTTGGTCATACATTGACGAGACTCTGACATGAAGTTGACATATTCGTTCCCTCAAAGTGGCATAAGTTTTGTCTCTCAGATTCCTACAGATCGGGAGATATTTGCCTGTTAAAAATTGCCTTTCGAATAATCCCTAAAAATTTAAGTGTCTCTATCTATCAAACCCTTCGACATACATTGACCTGACAATGACAGGAAGTTGACATATACGTTCCCTCAAAGTGACATAAGTTTTGTCTCTCAGATTATCTACAGATCGGGAGATATTTGCCTATTAATAATTGCCTTTCGAATAATCTCTAAAAATTTAAATGTCTCTATCCATCAAACCCTTGGACATACATTGACCTGACTATGACATGAAGTTGACATATACGTTCCCTCAAAGTGGCATAAGTTTTGTCTCTCAGATTCCTACAGATCGGGAGATATTTGCCTTTAAAATTGACTTTCGAATAATCTCGAAAAATTAAAATGTGTCTATCCTCGAAACTCTAGGACATACATTGACGTGACTCTGACAGGACGTTGACATATATGTTCCCTCAAAGTGACATAAGTTTTGTCTCTCAGATTAAAACAGATCGGGAGGTATTTGCCTTTTAAAAATTGACTTTCGAATAATCTCGATAAATTCAAATGTCTCTATCCTCCAAACCCTTGGACATACATTGACGTGACTGTGACATGAAGTTCACATATGCGTTCCCTCAAAGTGACATAAGTTTTGTCTCTCAGATTAATACAGATCGGGAGATATTTACCTTTCACCAATTGACTTTCGAATAATCTCGAAAAATTAAAATGTCTCTATCCTCCAAATCCTTGGACATACATTGACGTGACACTGACATGAAGTTTACATATGCGTTCCCTCAAATTGACATAAGTTTTGTCTCTCAGATTCCTACAGATCGGGAGATATTTGCCCTTTAAAAATTGACTTTCGAATAATCTCTAAAAATTTAAATGTCTCTATCCTCCAAACCCTAGGACATACATTGACGTGACTCTGACAGGAAGTTTACATACACGTTCCCTCAAAGTGACATAAGTTTTGTCTCTCAGATTCCTACAGATCGGGAGATATTTGCCTTTTAAAAATTGACTTTCGAATAATCTCGAAAAATTTAAATGTCTCTATCCTCCAAACCCTTGGACATACATTGACGTGACTATGACATGAAGTTGACATATACGTTCCCTCAAAGTGACATAAGTTTTGTCTCTCAGATTCCTACAGATCGGGAGATATTTGCCTTTTAAATATTGACTTTCGAATAATCTCGAAAAATTAAAATGTCTCTATCCTCCAAACCCTTAGACATACATTGACTAGAGTCTGACATGAAGTTGACATATACGTTCCCTCAAAGTGACATAAGTTTTGTCTCTCAGATTCCACCAGATCGGGAGATATTTGCCTTTTAAAAATTGACTTTCGAATAATCTCGAAAAATTAAAATGTCTCTATCCTCCAAACCCTTGGACATACATTGACGAGACTCTGACATGAAGTTGATATATGCGTTCCCTCAAAGTGACATAAGGTTTGTCTCTCAGATGCCTACAGATCGAAAGATATTTGCCCTTTAAAAATTGACTTTCGAATAATCTCGAAAAATTCAAATTTCTCTATCTTCCAAACCCTTGGTCATACATTGACGAGACTCTGACATGAAGTTGACATATTCGTTCCCTCAAAGTGGCATAAGTTTTGTCTCTCAGATTCCTACAGATCGGGAGATATTTGCCTGTTAAAAATTGCCTTTCGAATAATCCCTAAAAATTTAAATGTCTCTATCTATCAAACCCTTCGACATACATTGACCTGACAATGACAGGAAGTTGACATATACGTTCCCTCAAAGTGACATAAGTTTTGTCTCTCAGATTATCTACAGATCGGGAGATATTTGCCTATTAATAATTGCCTTTCGAATAATCTCTAAAAATTTAAATGTCTCTATCCATCAAACCCTTGGACATACATTGACCTGACTATGACATGAAGTTGACATATACGTTCCCTCAAAGTGGCATAAGTTTTGTCTCTCAGATTCCTACAGATCGGGAGATATTTGCCTTTAAAATTGACTTTCGAATAATCTCGAAAAATTAAAATGTGTCTATCCTCGAAACTCTAGGACATACATTGACGTGACTCTGACAGGACGTTGACATATATGTTCCCTCAAAGTGACATAAGATTTGTATCTCAAATTCCTACAGATCGGGAGATATTTGCCTTTTAAAAATTGACTTTCGAATAATCTCGAAAAATTAAAATGTCTCTATCCTCCAAACCCTTGGACATACATTGACTAGACTCTGACATGAAGTTTACATATGCGTTCCAACAAAGTGACATAAGTTTTGTCTCTCAGATTCCTACAGATCGGGAGATATTTGCCCTTTAAAAATTGATTTTCGAATAATCTCTAAAAATTTAAATGTCTCTATCCTCCAAACCCTAGGACATACATTGACGTGACTCTGACAGGAAGTTTACATACTCGTTCCCTCAAAGTGACATAAGTTTTGTCTCTCAGATTCCTACAGATCGGGAGATATTTGCCTTTTAAAAATTGACTTTCGAATAATCTCGAAAAATTAAAATGTCTCTATCCTCTAAACCCTTGGAAATACATTGACGAGACTCTGACATGAAGTTGACATAAACGTTCTCTCAAAGTGGCATAAGTTTTGTCTCTCAGATTCTTACATATCGGGAGATATTTGCCTTTTAAAAATTGACTTTCGAATAATCTCTTAAAATTTAAATGTCTCTATCCTCCTAACCCTTGGACATATATTGACGAGACTCTGACATGAAGTTGATATATGCGTTCCCTCAAAGTGACATAAGGTTTGTCTCTCAGATGCCTACAGATCGGGAGATTTTGCCCTTTAAATATTGACTTTCGAATAATCTCGAAAAATTAAAATGTCTCTATCCTCCTAACACTTGGACATACATTGACGAGACTCTGACAGGCAGTTGACATATACGTTCCCTCAAAGTGACATAAGTTTTGTCTGTCAGATTCCTACAGATCGGGAGATATTTGCCTTTTAAAAATTGACTTTCGAATAATCTCGAAAAATTAAAATGTGTCTATCCTCGAAACTCTAGGACATACATTGACGTGACTCTGACAGGACGTTGACATATATGTTCCCTCAAAGTGACATAAGTTTTGTATCTCAGATTCCTACAGATCGGGAGATATTTGCCTTTTAAAAATTGACTTTCGAATAATCTCGAAAAATTCAAATGTCTCTATCCTCCAAACCCTTAGACATACATTGACGTGACTGTGACATGAAGTTGACATATGCGTTCCCTCAAAGTGACATACGTTTTGTCTCTTAGATTCCTACAGATCGGGAGATATTTGCCTTTAACCAATTGACTTTCGAATAATCTCGAAAAATTCAAATGTCTCTATCCTCCAAACCCTTGAACATACATTGACGTGACTCTGACAAAACGTTTACATACACGTTCCCTCAAAGTGACATAAGTTTTGTCTCTCAGATTCCTACAGATCGGGAGATATTTGCCTTTTAACAATTGACTTTCGAATAATCTCGAAAAATTAAAATGTCTCTATCCTCCAAACCCTTCGACATACATTGACGTGACTCTGACATGAAGTTGACATATGCGTTCCCTCAAAGTGACATAAGTTTTGTCTCTCAGATTAAAACAGATCGGGAGATATTTGCCTTTTAAAAATTGACTTTCGAATAATCTCGATAAATTCAAATGTCTCTATCCTCCAAACCCTTGGACATACATTGACGTGACTGTGACATGAAGTTGACATATGCGTTCCCTCAAAGTGACATAAGTTTTGTCTCTCAGATTAATACAGATCGGGAGATATTTACCTTTCACCAATTGACTTTCGAATAATCTCGAAAAATTAAAATGTCTCTATCCTCCAAATCCTTGGACATACATTGACGTGACACTGACATGAAGTTTACATATGCGTTCCCTCAAAGTGACATAAGTTTTGTCTCTCAGATTCCTACAGATCGGGAGATATTTGCCCTTTAAAAATTGACTTTCGAATAATCTCTAAAAATTTAAATGTCTCTATCCTCCAAACCCTAGGACATACATTGACGTGACTCTGACAGGAAGTTTACATACACGTTCCCTCAAAGTGACATAAGTTTTGTCTCTCAGATTCCTACAGATCGGGAGATATTTGCCTTTTAAAAATTGACTTTCGAATAATCTCGAAAAATTTAAATGTTTCTATCCTCCAAACCCTTGGACATACATTGACGTGACTATGACATGAAGTTGACATATACGTTCCCTCAAAGTGACATAAGTTTTGTCTCTCAGGTTCCTACAGATCGGGAGATATTTGCCTTTTAAATATTGACTTTCGAATAATCTCGAAAAATTAAAATGTCTCTATCCTCCAAACCCTTGGACATACATTGACTAGACTCTGACATGAAGTTGACATATACGTTCCCTCAAAGTGACATAAGTTTTGTCTCTCAGATTCAAACAGATCGGGAGATATTTGCCTTTTAATAATTGACTTTCGAATAATCTCGAAAAATTAAAATGTCTCTATCCTCCAAACCCTTGGACATACATTGACGTGACACTGACAGGAAGTTGACATATACGTTCCTTCAAAGTGACATAAGTTTCGTTTCTCAGATTCCTACAGATCGGGAGATATTTGCCTTTTAAAAATTGACTTTCGAATAATCCCGAAAAATTAAAATGTCTCTATCCTCCAAACCCTTGGACATACATTGCCGAGAATCTGACATGAAGTTGATATATGCGTTCCCTCAAAGTGACATAAGGTTTGTCTCTCAGATGCAAACAGATCGGGAAATATTTGCCCTTTAAAAATTGACTTTCGAATAATCTCGAAAAATTGAAATGTTTCTATAGTCCAAACCCTTAGACATACATTGACGAGACTCTGACATGAAGTTGACATGTACGTTCCCTCAAAGTGGCATAAGTTTCGTCTCTCAGATTCCTACAGATCGGGAGATATTTGCCTTTTAAAAATTGACTTTCGAATAATCTCGAAAAATTAAAATGTCTCTATCCTCCTAACCCTTGGACATATATTGACGAGACTCTGACATGAAGTTGATATATGCGTTCCCTCAAAGTGACATAAGGTTTGTCTCTCAAATGCCTACAGATCGGGAGATATTTGCCCTCTAAGAATTGACTTTAGAATAATCTCGAAAAATTCAAAAGTCTCTATCCTCCAAACCCTTGGACATACATTGACGAGACTCTGACATGAAGTTGCCATATACGTTCCCTCAAAGTGGCATAAGTTTTGTCTCTAAGATTCCTAAAGATCGGGAGATATTTGCCTTTTAAAAATTGACTTTCGAATAATCTCGAAAAATTAAAATGTCTCTATCCTCCAAACCCTAGGACATACATTGACGTGACACTGACAGGAAGTTGACATACACGTTCCCTCAAAGTGACATAAGTTTTGTCTCTCAGATTCCTACATATCGGGAGATATTTGCCTATTAATAATTGCCTTTCTAATAGTCTCTAAAAATTTAAATGTCTCTATCTATCAAACCCTTCGACATACATTGACCTGACTATGACATGAAGTTGACATATACGTTCCCTCAAAGTGACATAAGTTTTGTCTCTCAGATTCCTACAGATCGGGAGATATTCCCCTTTAAAATATTAACTTTCGAATAATCTCGAAAAATTAAAATGTCTCTATCCTCCAAACCCTTGGATATACATTGACGTGACTCTGACATGAAGTTGACATATGCGTTCCCTCAAAGTGACATAAGGTTTGTCTCTCAGATTCCTATAGATCTGGAGATATTTGACTTTAAATATTGACTTTCGAATAATCTCGAAAAATTTAAATGTCTCTATCCTCCAAACCGTTGGACATACATTGACCAGACTCTGACAGGCAGTTAACATATACGTTCCCTCAAAGTGACATAAGTTTTGTCTGTCAGATTCCTACAGATCGGGAGATATTTGCCTTTTAAAAATTGACTTTCGAATAATCTCGAAAAATTAGAATGTGTCTATCCTCGAAACTCTAATACATACATTGACGTGACTCTGACAGGACGTTGACATATATGTTCCCTCAAAGTGACATAAGTTATGTATCTCAGATTCCTACAGATCGGGAGATATTTGCCTTTTAAAAATTGACTTTCGAATAATATCGAAAAATTCAAATGTCTCTATCCTCCAAAACCTTAGACATACATTAACGTGACTGTGACATGAAGTTGACATATGCGTTCCCTCAAAGTGACATACGTTTTGTCTCTTAGATTCCTACAGATCGGGAGATATTTGCCTTTAACCAATTGACTTTCGAATAATCTAGAAAAATTCAAATGTCTCTATCCTCCAAACCCTTGGACATACATTGACGTGCCTCTGACAAAAAGTTTACATACACATTCCCTCAAAGTGACATAAGTTTTGTCTCTCAGATTCCTACAGATCGGGAGATATTTGCCTTTTAAAAATTGACTTTCGAATAATCTCGAAAAATTAAAATGTCTCTATCCTCCAAACTCTTGGACATACATTGACGAGACTCTGACATGAAGTTGATATATGCGTTCCCTCAAAGTGACATAAGGTTTGTCTCTCAGATGCCTACAGATCGAAAGATATTTGCCCTTTAAAAATTGACTTTCGAATAATCTCGAAAAATTTAAATGTCTCTATCCTCCAAACCCTTGGACATACATTGACGTGACTCTGACATGAAGTTGACATATGCGTTCCCTCAAAGTGACATAAGTTTTGTCTCTCAGATTAAAACAGATCGGGAGATATTTGCCTTTTAATAATTGACTTTCGAATAATCTCGATAAATTCAAATGTCTCTATCCTCCAAACCCTTGGACATACATTGACGTGACTGTGACATGAAGTTGACATATGCGTTCCCTCAAAGTGACATAAGTTTTGTCTCTCAGATTAATACAGATCGGGAGATATTTGCCTTTTAAATATTGACTTCCGAATAATCTCGAAAAATTAAAATGTCTCTATCCTCCAAATCCTTGGACATACATTGACGTGACACTGACATGAAGTTTACATATGCGTTCCCTCAAAGTGACATAAGTTTTGTCTCTCAGATTCCTACAGATCGGGAGATATTTGCCATTTAAAAATTGACTTTCGAATAATCTCTAAAAATTTAAATGTCTCTATCCTCCAAACCCTAGGACATACATTGACGTGACTCTAACAGGAAGTTTACATACACGTTCCCTCAAAGTGACATAAGTTTTGTCTCTCAGATTCCTAAGGATCGGGAGATATTTGCCTTTTAAAAATTGATTTTCGAATAATCTCGAAAAATTTAAATGTCTCTATCCTCCAAACCCTTGGACATACATTGACGTGACTATGACATGAAGTTGACATATACGTTCCCTCAAAGTGACATAAGTTTTGTCTCTCAGATTCCTACAGATCGGGAGATATTTGCCTTTTAAATATTGACTTTCGAATAATCTCGAAAATTAAAATGTCTCTATCCTCCAAACCCTTGGACATACATTGACTAGACTCTGACATGAAGTTGACATATACATTCCCTCAAAGTGACATACGTTTTGTCTCTCAGATTCCACCAGATCGGGAGATATTTGCCTTTTAAAAATTGACTTTCGATTAATCTCGAAAAATTAAAATGTCTCTATCCTCCAAACCCTTGGACATACATTGACGTGACACTGACAGGAAGTTGACATTTACGTTCCTTCAAAGTGACATAAGTTTCGTTTCTCAGATTCCTACAGATCGGGAGATATTTGCCTTTAAAAATTGACTTTCGAATAATCTCGAAAAATTAAAATGTCTCTATCCTCCAAATCCTTGGACATACATTGACGTGACACTGACATGAAGTTTACATATGCGTTCCCTCAAAGTGACATAAGTTTTGTCTCTCAGATTCCTACAGATCGGGAGATATTTGCCCTTTAAAAATTGACTTTCGAATAATCTCTAAAAATTTAAATGTCTCTATCCTCCAAACCCTAGGACATACATTGACGTGACTCTGACAGGAAGTTTACATACACGTTCCCTCAAAGTGACATAAGTTTTGTCTCTCAGATTCCTACAGATCGGGAGATATTTTCCTTTTAAAAATTGACTTTCGAATAATCTCGAAAAATTTAAATGTCTCTATCCTCCAAACCCTTGGACATACATTGACGTGACTATGACATGAAGTTGACATATACGTTCCCTCAAAGTGACATAAGTTTTGTCTCTCAGGTTCCTACAGATCGGGAGATATTTGCCTTTTAAATATTGACTTTCGAATAATCTCGAAAAATTAAAATGTCTCTATCCTCCAAACCCTTGGACATACATTGACTAGACTCTGACATGAAGTTGACATATACGTTCCCTCAAAGTGACATAAGTTTTGTCTCTCAGATTCAAACAGATCGGGAGATATTTGCCTTTTAAAAATTGACTTTCGAATAATCTCGAAAAATTAAAATGTCTCTATCCTCCAAACCCTTGGACATACATTGACGTGACACTGACAGGAAGTTGACATATACGTTCCTTCAAAGTGACATAAGTTTCGTTTCTCAGATTCCTACAGATCGGGAGATATTTGCCTTTTAAAAATTGACTTTCGAATAATCCCGAAAAATTAAAATGTCTCTATCCTCCAAACCCTTGGACATACATTGCCGAGAATCTGACATGAAGTTGATATATGCGTTCCCTCAAAGTGACATAAGGTTTGTCTCTCAGATGCAAACAGATCGGGAAATATTTGCCCTTTAAAAATTGACTTTCGAATAATCTCGAAAAATTGAAATGTTTCTATAGTCCAAACCCTTAGACATACATTGACGAGACTCTGACATGAAGTTGACATGTACGTTCCCTCAAAGTGGCATAAGTTTCGTCTCTCAGATTCCTACAGATCGGGAGATATTTGCCTTTTAAAAATTGACTTTCGAATAATCTCGAAAAATTAAAATGTCTCTATCCTCCTAACCCTTGGACATATATTGACGAGACTCTGACATGAAGTTGATATATGCGTTCCCTCAAAGTGACATAAGGTTTGTCTCTCAGATGCCTACAGATCGGGAGATATTTGCCCTCTAAGAATTGACTTTAGAATAATCTCGAAAAATTCAAAAGTCTCTATCCTCCAAACCCTTGGACATACATTGACGAGACTCTGACATGAAGTTGCCATATACGTTCCCTCAAAGTGTCATAAGTTTTGTCTCTAAGATTCCTAAAGATCGGGAGATATTTGCCTTTTAAAAATTGACTTTCGAATAATCTCGAAAAATTAAAATGTCTCTATCCTCCAAACCCTAGGACATACATTGACGTGACACTGACAGGAAGTTGACATACACGTTCCCTCAAAGTGACATAAGTTTTGTCTCTCAGATTCCTACATATCGGGAGATATTTGCCTATTAATAATTGCCTTTCTAATAGTCTCTAAAAATTTAAATGTCTCTATCTATCAAACCCTTCGACATACATTGACCTGACTATGACATGAAGTTGACATATACGTTCCCTCAAAGTGACATAAGTTTTGTCTCTCAGATTCCTACAGATCGGGAGATATTCCCCTTTAAAATATTAACTTTCGAATAATCTCGAAAAATTAAAATGTCTCTATCCTCCAAACCCTTGGATATACATTGACGTGACTCTGACATGAAGTTGACATATGCGTTCCCTCAAAGTGACATAAGGTTTGTCTCTCAGATTCTTATAGATCTGGAGATATTTGACTTTAAATATTGACTTTCGAATAATCTCGAAAAATTTAAATGTCTCTATCCTCCAAACCGTTGGACATACATTGACCAGACTCTGACAGGCAGTTAACCTATACGTTCCCTCAAAGTGACATAAGTTTTGTCTGTCAGATTCCTACAGATCGGGAGATATTTGCCTTTTAAAAATTGACTTTCGAATAATCTCGAAAAATTAGAATGTGTCTATCCTCGAAACTCTAGGACATACATTGACGTGACTCTGACAGGACGTTGACATATATGTTCCCTCAAAGTGACATAAGTTTTGTATCTCAGATTCCTACAGATCGGGAGATATTTGCCTTTTAAAAATTGACTTTCGAATAATCTCGAAAAATTAAAATGTCTCTATCCTCCAAACCCTTGGACATACATTGACGAGACTCTGACATGAAGTTGATATATGCGTTCCCTCAAAGTGACATAAGGTTTGTCTCTCAGATGCCTACAGATCGAAAGATATTTGCCCTTTAAAAATTGACTTTCGAATAATCTCGAAAAATTCAAATTTCTCTATCTTCCAAACCCTTGGTCATACATTGACGAGACTCTGACATGAAGTTGACATATTCGTTCCCTCAAAGTTGCATAAGTTTTGTCTCTCAGATTCCTACAGATCGGGAGATATTTGCCTGTTAAAAATTGCCTTTCGAATAATCCCTAAAAATTTAAATGTCTCTATCCATCAAACCCTTGGACATACATTGACCTGACTATGACAGGAAGTTGACATATACGTTCCCTCAAAGTGACATAAGTTTTGTCTCTCAGATTATCTACAGATCGGGAGATATTTGCCTATTAATAATTGCCTTTCGAATAATCTCTAAAAATTTAAATGTCTCTATCCATCAAACCCTTGGACATACATTGACCTGACTATGACATGAAGTTGACATATACGTTCCCTCAAAGTGGCATAAGTTTTGTCTCTGAGATTCCTACAGATCGGGAGATATTTGCCTTTAAAATTGACTTTCGAATAATCTCGAAAAATTAAAATGTGTCTATCCTCGAAACTCTAGGACATACATTGACGTGACTCTGACAGGACGTTGACATATATGTTCCCTCAAAGTGACATAAGTTTTGTATCTCAAATTCCTACAGATCGGGAGATATTTGCCTTTTAAAAATTGACTTTCGAATAATCTCGAAAAATTAAAATGTCTCTATCCTCCAAATCCTTGGACATACATTGACGTGAAACTGACATGAAGTTTACATATGCGTTCCAACAAAGTGACATAAGTTTTGTCTCTCAGATTCCTACAGATCGGGAGATATTTGCCCTTTAAAAATTGATTTTCGAATAATCTCTAAAAATTTAAATGTCTCTATCCTCCAAACCCTAGGACATACATTGACGTGACTCTGACAGGAAGTTTACATACACGTTCCCTCAAAGTGACATAAGTTTTGTCTCACAGATTCCTACAGATCGGGAGATATTTGCCTTTTAAAAATTGACTTTCGAATAATCTCGAAAAATTTAAATGTCTCTATCCTCCAAACCCTTGGACATACATTGACGTGACTATGACATGAAGTTGACATATACCTTCCCTCAAAGTGACATAAGTTTTGTCTCTCAGATTCCTACAGATCGGGAGATATTTGCCTTTTAAATATTGACTTTCGAATAATCTCGAAAAATTAAAATGTCTCTATTCTCCAAACCCTTGGACATACATTGACTAGACTCTGACATGAAGTTGACATATACGTTCCCTCAAAGTGACATAAGTTTTGTCTCTCAGATTCCACCAGATCGGGAGATATTTGCCTTTTAAAAATTGACTTTCGAATAATCTCGAAAAATTAAAATGTCTCTATCCTCCAAACCCTTGGACATACATTGATGTGACACTGACAGGAAGTTGACATAT
Source organism: Zootermopsis nevadensis (assembly GCF_977971745.1). Taxonomy (NCBI): domain Eukaryota; kingdom Metazoa; phylum Arthropoda; class Insecta; order Blattodea; family Termopsidae; genus Zootermopsis; species Zootermopsis nevadensis. The sequence continues at coordinate 1,509,673 of NW_028259153.1, read as the reverse complement.
ACGTTCCTTCAAAGTGACATAAGTTTCGTTTCTCAGATTCCTACAGATCGGGAGATATTTGCCTTTTAAAGATTGACTTTCGAATAATCTCGAAAAATTAAAATGTCTCTATCCTCCAAACCCTTGGACATACATTGCCGAGACTCTGACATGAAGTTGATATATGCGTTCCCTCAAAGTGATATAAGGTTTGTCTCTCAGATGCAAACAGATCGGGAGATATTCCCCATTTAAATATTAACTTTCGAATAATCTCGAAAAATTAAAATGTCTCTATCCTCCAAACCCTTGGACATACATTGACGTGACTCTGACATGAAGTTGACATATGCGTTCCCTCAAAGTGACATAAGGTTTGTCTCTCAGATTCCTACAGATCTCGAGATATTTGACTTTAAATATTGACTTTCGAATAATCTCGAAAAATTTAAATGTCTCTTTCCTCCAAACCGTTGGACATACAGTGACGAGACTCTGACAGGCAGTTAACATATACGTTCCCTCAAAGTGACATAAGTTTTGTCTGTCAGATTCCTACAGATCGGGAGATATTTGCCTTTTAAAAATTGACTTTCGAATAATCTCGAAAAATTAAAATGTGTCTATCCTCGAAACTCTAGGACATACATTGACGTGACTCTGACAGGACGTTGACATATATGTTCCCTCAAAGTGACATAAGTTTTGTATCTCAGATTCCTACAGATCGGGAGATATTTGCCTTTTAAAAATTGACTTTCGAATAATCTCGAAAAATTCAAATGTCTCTATCCTCCAAACCCTTGGACATACATTGACTAGACTCTGACATGAAGTTGACATATACGTTCCCTCAAAGTGACATAAGGTTTGTCTCTCAGATTCCTACAGATCGGGAGATATTTGCCTTTTAACTATTGACTTTCGAATAATCTCGAAAAATTAAAATGTCTCTATCCTCCAAACCCTTGGACATACATTGACGTGACTCTGACATGAAGTTGACATATGCGTTCCCTCAAAGTGACATAAGTTTTGTCTCTCAGATTAAAACAGATCGGGAGATATTTGCCTTTTAAAAATTGACTTTCGAATAATCTCGATAAATTCAAATGTCTCTATCCTCCAAACCCTTGGACATACATTGACGTGACTGTGACATGAAGTTGACATATGCGTTCCCTCAAAGTGACATAAGTTTTGTCTCTCAGATTAATACAGATCGGGAGATATTTACCTTTCACCAAATGACTTTCGAATAATCTCGAAAAATTTAAATGTCTCTTTCCTCCAAACCGTTGGACATACAGTGACGAGACTCTGACAGGCAGTTAACATATACGTTCCCTCAAAGTGACATAAGTTTTGTCTCTCAGATTCCTACAGATCGGGAGATATTTGCCCTTTAAAAATTGACTTTCGAATAATCTCTAAAAATTTAAATGTCTCTATCCTCCAAACCCTAGGACATACATTGACGTGACTCTGACAGGAAGTTTACATACACGTTCCCTCAAAGTGACATAAGTTTTGTCTCTCAGATTCCTACAGATCGGGAGATATTTGCCTTTTAAAAATTGACTTTCGAATAATCTCGAAAAATTTAAATGTCTCTATCCTCCAAACCCTTGGACATACATTGACGTGACTATGACATGAAGTTGACATATACGTTCCCTCAAAGTGACATAAGTTTTGTCTCTCAGGTTCCTACAGATCGGGAGATATTTGCCTTTTAAATATTGACTTTCGAATAATCTCGAAAAATTAAAATGTCTCTATCCTCCAAACCCTTGGACATACATTGACTAGACTCTGACATGAAGTTGACATATACGTTCCCTCAAAGTGACATAAGTTTTGTCTCTCAGATTCAAACAGATCGGGAGATATTTGCCTTTTAAAAATTGACTTTCGAATAATCTCGAAAAATTAAAATGTCTCTATCCTCCAAACCCTTGGACATACATTGACGTGACACTGACAGGAAGTTGACATATACGTTCCTTCAAAGTGACATAAGTTTCGTTTCTCAGATTCCTACAGATCGGGAGATATTTGCCTTTTAAAAATTGACTTTCGAATAATCTCGAAAAATTCAAATGTCTCTATCCTCCAAACCCTTGGACATACATTGATTAGACTCTGACATGAAGTTGACATATACGTTCCCTCAAAGTGACATAAGTTTTGTCTCTCAGATTCCACCAGATCGGGAGATATATGCCTTTTAAAAATTGACTTTCGAATAATCTCGAAAAATTAAAATGTCTCTATCCTCCAAACCCTTGGACATACATTGACGAGACTCTGACATGAAGTTGATATATGCGTTCCCTCAAAGTGACATAAGGTTTGTCTCTCAGATTCCTACAGATCGGGAGATATTTGCCTTTTAACTATTGACTTTTGAATAATCTCGAAAAATTAAAATTTCTCTATCCTCCAAACCCTTGGACATACATTGACGTGACTCTGACATGAAGTTGACATATGCGTTCCCTCAAAGTGACATAAGTTTTGTCTCTCAGATTAAAACAGATCGGGAGATATTTGCCTTTTAAAAATTGACTTTCGAATAATCTCGATAAATTCAAATGTCTCTATCCTCCAAACCCTTGGACATACATTGACGTGACTGTGACATGAAGTTGACATATGCGTTCCCTCAAAGTGACATAAGTTTTGTCTCTCAGATTAATACAGATCGGGAGATATTTACCTTTCACCAATTGACTTTCGAATAATCTCGAAAAATTAAAATGTCTCTATCCTCCAAATCCTTGGACATACATTGACGTGACACTGACATGAAGTTTACATATGCGTTCCCTCAAAGTGACATAAGTTTTGTCTCTCAGATTCCTACAGATCGGGAGATATTTGCCCTTTAAAAATTGACTTTCGAATAATCTCTAAAAATTTAAATGTCTCTATCCTCCAAACCCTAGGACATACATTGACGTGACTCTGACAGGAAGTTTACATACACGTTCCCTCAAAGTGACATAAGTTTTGTCTCTCAGATTCCTACAGATCGGGAGATATTTGCCTTTTAAAAATTGACTTTCGAATAATCTCGAAAAATTTAAATGTCTCTATCCTCCAAACCCTTGGACATACATTGACGTGACTATGACATGAAGTTGACATATACGTTCCCTCAAAGTGACATAAGTTTTGTCTCTCAGGTTCCTACAGATCGGGAGATATTTGCCTTTTAAATATTGACTTTCGAATAATCTCGAAAAATTAAAATGTCTCTATCCTCCAAACCCTTGGACATACATTGACTAGACTCTGACATGAAGTTGACATATACGTTCCCTCAAAGTGACATAAGTTTTGTCTCTCAGATTCAAACAGATCGGGAGATATTTGCCTTTTAAAAATTGACTTTCGAATAATCTCGAAAAATTAAAATGTCTCTATCCTCCAAACCCTTGGACATACATTGACGTGACACTGACAGGAAGTTGACATATACGTTCCTTCAAAGTGACATAAGTTTCGTTTCTCAGATTCCTACAGATCGGGAGATATTTGCCTTTTAAAAATTGACTTTCGAATAATCCCGAAAAATTAAAATGTCTCTATCCTCCAAACCCTTGGACATACATTGCCGAGAATCTGACATGAAGTTGATATATGCGTTCCCTCAAAGTGACATAAGGTTTGTCTCTCAGATGCAAACAGATCGGGAAATATTTGCCCTTTAAAAATTGACTTTCGAATAATCTCGAAAAATTGAAATGTTTCTATAGTCCAAACCCTTAGACATACATTGACGAGACTCTGACATGAAGTTGACATGTACGTTCCCCCAAAGTGGCATAAGTTTCGTCTCTCAGATTCCTACAGATCGGGAGATATTTGCCTTTTAAAAATTGACTTTCGAATAATCTCGAAAAATTAAAATGTCTCTATCCTCCTAACCCTTGGACATATATTGACGAGACTCTGACATGAAGTTGATATATGCGTTCCCTCAAAGTGACATAAGGTTTGTCTCTCAGATGCCTACAGATCGGGAGATATTTGACCTCTAAGAATTGACTTTAGAATAATCTCGAAAAATTCAAAAGTCTCTATCCTCCAAACCCTTGGACATACATTGACGAGACTCTGACATGAAGTTGCCATATACGTTCCCTCAAAGTGGCATAAGTTTTGTCTCTAAGATTCCTAAAGATCGGGAGATATTTGCCTTTTAAAAATTGACTTTCGAATAATCTCGAAAAATTAAAATGTCTCTATCCTCCAAACCCTAGGACATACATTGACGTGACACTGACAGGAAGTTGACATACACGTTCCCTCAAAGTGACATAAGTTTTGTCTCTCAGATTCCTACATATCGGGAGATATTTGCCTATTAATAATTGCCTTTCTAATAGTCTCTAAAAATTTAAATGTCTCTATCTATCAAACCCTTCGACATACATTGACCTGACTATGACATGAAGTTGACATATACGTTCCCTCAAAGTGACATAAGTTTTGTCTCTCAGATTCCTACAGATCGGGAGATATTCCCCTTTAAAATATTAACTTTCGAATAATCTCGAAAAATTAAAATGTCTCTATCCTCCAAACCCTTGGATATACATTGACGTGACTCTGACATGAAGTTGACATATGCGTTCCCTCAAAGTGACATAAGGTTTGTCTCTCAGATTCCTATAGATCTGGAGATATTTGACTTTAAATATTGACTTTCGAATAATCTCGAAAAATTTAAATGTCTCTATCCTCCAAACCGTTGGACATACATTGACCAGACTCTGACAGGCAGTTAACATATACGTTCCCTCAAAGTGACATAAGTTTTGTCTGTCAGATTCCTACAGATCGGGAGATATTTGCCTTTTAAAAATTGACTTTCGAATAATCTCGAAAAATTAGAATGTGTCTATCCTCGAAACTCTAGGACATACATTGACGTGACTCTGACAGGACGTTGACATATATGTTCCCTCAAAGTGACATAAGTTTTGTATCTCAGATTCCTACAGATCGGGAGATATTTGCCTTTTAAAAATTGACTTTCGAATAATATCGAAAAATTCAAATGTCTCTATCCTCCAAAACCTTAGACATACATTAACGTGACTGTGACATGAAGTTGACATATGCGTTCCCTCAAAGTGACATACGTTTTGTCTCTTAGATTCCTACAGATCGGGAGATATTTGCCTTTAACCAATTGACTTTCGAATAATCTCGAAAAATTCAAATGTCTCTATCCTCCAAACCCTTGGACATACATTGACGTGCCTCTGACAAAAAGTTTACATACACGTTCCCTCAAAGTGACATAAGTTTTGTCTCTCAGATTCCTACAGATCGGGAGATATTTGCCTTTTAAAAATTGACTTTCGAATAATCTCGAAAAATTAAAATGTCTCTATCCTCCAAACTCTTGGACATACATTGACGAGACTCTGACATGAAGTTGATATATGCGTTCCCTCAAAGTGACATAAGGTTTGTCTCTCAGATGCCTACAGATCGAAAGATATTTGCCCTTTAAAAATTGACTTTCGAATAATCTCGAAAAATTTAAATGTCTCTATCCTCCAAACCCTTGGACATACATTGACGTGACTCTGACATGAAGTTGACATATGCGTTCCCTCAAAGTGACATATGTTTTGTCTCTCAGATTAAAACAGATCGGGAGATATTTGCCTTTTAATAATTGACTTTCGAATAATCTCGATAAATTCAAATGTCTCTATCCTCCAAACCCTTGGACATACATTGACGTGACTGTGACATGAAGTTGACATATGCGTTCCCTCAAAGTGACATAAGTTTTGTCTCTCAGATTAATACAGATCGGGAGATATTTACCTTTCACCAATTGACTTTCGAATAATCTCGAAAAATTCAAATGTCTCTATCCTCCAAATCCTTGGACATACATTGACGTGACACTGACATGAAGTTTACATATGCGTTCCCTCAAAGTGACATAAGTTTTGTCTCTCAGATTCCTACAGATCGGGAGATATTTGCCATTTAAAAATTGACTTTCGAATAATCTCTAAAAATTTAAATGTCTCTATCCTCCAAACCCTAGGACATACATTGACGTGACTCTAACAGGAAGTTTACATACACGTTCCCTCAAAGTGAAATAAGTTTTGTCTCTCAGATTCCTAAGGATCGGGAGATATTTGCCTTTTAAAAATTGATTTTCGAATAATCTCGAAAAATTTAAATGTCTCTATCCTCCAAACCCTTGGACATACATTGACGTGACTATGACATGAAGTTGACATATACGTTCCCTCAAAGTGACATAAGTTTTGTCTCTCAGATTCCTACAGATCGGGAGATATTTGCCTTTTAAATATTGACTTTCGAATAATCTCGAAAATTAAAATGTCTCTATCCTCCAAACCCTTGGACATACATTGACTAGACTCTGACATGAAGTTGACATATACATTCCCTCAAAGTGACATACGTTTTGTCTCTCAGATTCCACCAGATCGGGAGATATTTGCCTTTTAAAAATTGACTTTCGATTAATCTCGAAAAATTAAAATGTCTCTATCCTCCAAACCCTTGGACATACATTGACGTGACACTGACAGGAAGTTGACATTTACGTTCCTTCAAAGTGACATAAGTTTCGTTTCTCAGATTCCTACAGATCGGGAGATATTTGCCTTTTAAAAATTGACTTTCGAATAATCTCGAAAAATTAAAATGTCTCTATCCTCCAAATCCTTGGACATACATTGACGTGACACTGACATGAAGTTTACATATGCGTTCCCTCAAAGTGACATAAGTTTTGTCTCTCAGATTCCTACAGATCGGGAGATATTTGCCCTTTAAAAATTGACTTTCGAATAATCTCTAAAAATTTAATTGTCTCTATCCTCCAAACCCTAGGACATACATTGACGTGACTCTGACAGGAAGTTTACATACACGTTCCCTCAAAGTGACATAAGTTTTGTCTCTCAGATTCCTACAGATCGGGAGATATTTGCCTTTTAAAAATTGACTTTCGAATAATCTCGAAAAATTTAAATGTCTCTATCCTCCAAACCCTTGGACATACATTGACGTGACTATGACATGAAGTTGACATATACGTTCCCTCAAAGTGACATAAGTTTTGTCTCTCAGGTTCCTACAGATCGGGAGATATTTGCCTTTTAAATATTGACTTTCGAATAATCTCGAAAAATTAAAATGTCTCTATCCTCCAAACCCTTGGACATACATTGACTAGACTCTGACATGAAGTTGACATATACGTTCCCTCAAAGTGACATAAGTTTTGTCTCTCAGATTCAAACAGATCGGGAGATACTTGCCTTTTAAAAATTGACTTTCGAATAATCTCGAAAAATTAAAATGTCTCTATCCTCCAAACCCTTGGACATACATTGACGTGACACTGACAGGAAGTTGACATATACGTTCCTTCAAAGTGACATAAGTTTCGTTTCTCAGATTCCTACAGATCGGGAGATATTTGCCTTTTAAAAATTGACTTTCGAATAATCCCGAAAAATTAAAATGTCTCTATCCTCCAAACCCTTGGACATACATTGCCGAGAATCTGACATGAAGTTCATATATGCGTTCCCTCAAAGTGACATAAGGTTTGTCTCTCAGATGCAAACAGATCGGGAAATATTTGCCCTTTAAAAATTGACTTTCGAATAATCTCGAAAAATTGAAATGTTTCTATAGTCCAAACCCTTAGACATACATTGACGAGACTCTGACATGAAGTTGACATGTACGTTCCCTCAAAGTGGCATAAGTTTCGTCTCTCAGATTCCTACAGATCGGGAGATATTTGCCTTTTAAAAATTGACTTTCGAATAATCTCGAAAAATTAAAATGTCTCTATCCTCCTAACCCTTGGACATATATTGACGAGACTCTGACATGAAGTTGATATATGCGTTCCCTCAAAGTGACATAAGGTTTGTCTCTCAGATGCCTACAGATCGGGAGATATTTGCCCTCTAAGAATTGACTTTAGAATAATCTCGAAAAATTCAAAAGTCTCTATCCTCCAAACCCTTGGACATACATTGACGAGACTCTGACATGAAGTTGCCATATACGTTCCCTCAAAGTGGCATAAGTTTTGTCTCTAAGATTCCTAAAGATCGGGAGATATTTGCCTTTTAAAAATTGACTTTCGAATAATCTCGAAAAATTAAAATGTCTCTATCCTCCAAACCCTAGGACATACATTGACGTGACACTGACAGGAAGTTGACATACACGTTCCCTCAAAGTGACATAAGTTTTGTCTCTCAGATTCCTACATATCGGGAGATATTTGCCTATTAATAATTGCCTTTCTAATAGTCTCTAAAAATTTAAATGTCTCTATCTATCAAACCCTTCGACATACATTGACCTGACTATGACATGAAGTTGACATATACGTTCCCTCAAAGTGACATAAGTTTTGTCTCTCAGATTCCTACAGATCGGGAGATATTCCCCTTTAAAATATTAACTTTCGAATAATCTCGAAAAATTAAAATGTCTCTATCCTCCAAACCCTTGGATATACATTGACGTGACTCTGACATGAAATTGACATATGCGTTCCCTCAAAGTGACATAAGGTTTGTCTCTCAGATTCCTATAGATCTGGAGATATTTGACTTTAAATATTGACTTTCGAATAATCTCGAAAAATTTAAATGTCTCTATCCTCCAAACCGTTGGACATACATTGACCAGACTCTGACAGGCAGTTAACATATATGTTCCCTCAAAGTGACATAAGTTTTGTCTGTCAGATTCCTACAGATCGGGAGATATTTGCCTTTTAAAAATTGACTTTCGAATAATCTCGAAAAATTAGAATGTGTCTATCCTCGAAACTCTAGGACATACATTGACGTGACTCTGACAGGACGTTGACATATATGTTCCCTCAAAGTGACATAAGTTTTGTATCTCAGATTCCTACAGATCGGGAGATATTTGCCTTTTAAAAATTGACTTTCGAATAATATCGAAAAATTCAAATGTCTCTATCCTCCAAAACCTTAGACATACATTAACGTGACTGTGACATGAAGTTGACATATGCGTTCCCTCAAAGTGACATACGTTTTGTCTCTTAGATTCCTACAGATCGGGAGATATTTGCCTTTAACCAATTGACTTTCGAATAATCTAGAAAAATTCAAATGTCTCTATCCTCCAAACCCTTGGACATACATTGACGTGCCTCTGACAAAAAGTTTACATACACGTTCCCTCAAAGTGACATAAGTTTTGTCTCTCAGATTCCTACAGATCGGGAGATATTTGACTTTTAAAAATTGACTTTCGAATAATCTCGAAAAATTAAAATGTCTCTATCCTCCAAACTCTTGGACATACATTGACGAGACTCTGACATGAAGTTGATATATGCGTTCCCTCAAAGTGACATAAGGTTTGTCTCTCAGATGCCTACAGATCGAAAGATATTTGCCCTTTAAAAATTGACTTTCGAATAATCTCGAAAAATTTAAATGTCTCTATCCTCCAAACCCTTGGACATACATTGACGTGACTCTGACATGAAGTTGACATATGCGTTCCCTCAAAGTGACATAAGTTTTGTCTCTCAGATTAAAACAGATCGGGAGATATTTGCCTTTTAATAATTGACTTTCGAATAATCTCGATAAATTCAAATGTCTCTATCCTCCAAACCCTTGGACATACATTGACGTGACTGTGACATGAAGTTGACATATGCGTTCCCTCAAAGTGACATAAGTTTTGTCTCTCAGATTAATACAGATCGGGAGATATTTACCTTTCACCAATTGACTTTCGAATAATCTCGAAAAATTCAAATGTCTCTATCCTCCAAATCCTTGGACATACATTGACGTGACACTGACATGAAGTTTACATATGCGTTCCCTCAAAGTGACATAAGTTTTGTCTCTCAGATTCCTACAGATCGGGAGATATTTGCCATTTAAAAATTGACTTTCGAATAATCTCTAAAAATTTAAATGTCTCTATCCTCCAAACCCTAGGACATACATTGACGTGACTCTAACAGGAAGTTTACATACACGTTCCCTCAAAGTGACATAAGTTTTGTCTCTCAGATTCCTAAGGATCGGGAGATATTTGCCTTTTAAAAATTGATTTTCGAATAATCTCGAAAAATTTAAATGTCTCTATCCTCCAAACCCTTGGACATACATTGACGTGACTATGACATGAAGTTGACATATACGTTCCCTCAAAGTGACATAAGTTTTGTCTCTCAGATTCCTACAGATCGGGAGATATTTGCCTTTTAAATATTGACTTTCGAATAATCTCGAAAATTAAAATGTCTCTATCCTCCAAACCCTTGGACATACATTGACTAGACTCTGACATGAAGTTGACATATACATTCCCTCAAAGTGACATACGTTTTGTCTCTCAGATTCCACCAGATCGGGAGATATTTGCCTTTTAAAAATTGACTTTCGATTAATCTCGAAAAATTAAAATGTCTCTATCCTCCAAACCCTTGGACATACATTGACGTGACACTGACAGGAAGTTGACATTTACGTTCCTTCAAAGTGACATAAGTTTCGTTTCTCAGATTCCTACAGATCGGGAGATATTTGCCTTTTAAAAATTGACTTTCGAATAATCTCGAAAAATTCAAATGTCTCTATCCTCCAAACCCTTGGACATACATTGATTAGACTCTGACATGAAGTTGACATATACGTTCCCTCAAAGTGACATAAGTTTTGTCTCTCAGATTCCACCAGATCGGGAGATATATGCCTTTTAAAAATTGACTTTCGAATAATCTCGAAAAATTAAAATGTCTCTATCCTCCAAACCCTTGGACATACATTGACGAGACTCTGACATGAAGTTGATATATGCGTTCCCTCAAAGTGACATAAGGTTTGTCTCTCAGATTCCTACAGATCGGGAGATATTTGCCTTTTAACTATTGACTTTTGAATAATCTCGAAAAATTAAAATTTCTCTATCCTCCAAACCCTTGGACATACATTGACGTGACTCTGACATGAAGTTGACATATGCGTTCCCTCAAAGTGACATAAGTTTTGTCTCTCAGATTAAAACAGATCGGGAGATATTTGCCTTTTAAAAATTGACTTTCGAATAATTTCGATAAATTCAAATGTCTCTATCCTCCAAACCCTTGGACATACATTGACGTGACTGTGACATGAAGTTGACATATGCGTTCCCTCAAAGTGACATAAGTTTTGTCTCTCAGATTAATACAGATCGGGAGATATTTACCTTTCACCAATTGACTTTCGAATAATCTCGAAAAATTAAAATGTCTCTATCCTCCAAATCCTTGGACATACATTGACGTGACACTGACATGAAGTTTACATATGCGTTCCCTCAAAGTGACATAAGTTTTGTCTCTCAGATTCCTACAGATCGGGAGATATTTGCCCTTTAAAAATTGACTTTCGAATAATCTCTAAAAATTTAAATGTCTCTATCCTCCAAACCCTAGGACATACATTGACGTGACTCTGACAGGAAGTTTACATACACGTTCCCTCAAAGTGACATAAGTTTTGTCTCTCAGATTCCTACAGATCGGGAGATATTTGCCTTTTAAAAATTGACTTTCGAATAATCTCGAAAAATTTAAATGTCTCTATCCTCCAAACCCTTGGACATACATTGACGTGACTATGACATGAAGTTGACATATACGTTCCCTCAAAGTGACATAAGTTTTGTCTCTCAGGTTCCTACAGATCGGGAGATATTTGCCTTTTAAATATTGACTTTCGAATAATCTCGAAAAATTAAAATGTCTCTATCCTCCAAACCCTTGGACATGCATTGACTAGACTCTGACATGAAGTTGACATATGCGTTCCCTCAAAGTGACATAAGTTTTATCTCTCAGATTCAAACAGATCGGGAGATATTTGCCTTTTAAAAATTGACTTTCGAATAATCTCGAAAAATTAAAATGTCTCTATCCTCCAAACCCTTGGACATACATTGACGTGACACTGACAGGAAGTTGACATATACGTTCCTTCAAAGTGACATAAGTTTCGTTTCTCAGATTCCTACAGATCGGGAGATATTTGCCTTTTAAAAATTGACTTTCGAATAATCCCGAAAAATTAAAATGTCTCTATCCTCCAAACCCTTGGACATACATTGCCGAGACTCTGACATGAAGTTGATATATGCGTTCCCTCAAAGTGACATAAGGTTTGTCTCTCAGATGCAAACAGATCGGGAAATATTTGCCCTTTAAAAATTGACTTTCGAATAATCTCGAAAAATTGAAATGTTTCTATAGTCCAAACCCTTGGACATACATTGACGAGACTCTGACATGAAGTTGACATGTACGTTCCCTCGAAGTGGCATAAGTTTCGTCTCTCAGATTCCTACAGATCGGGAGATATTTGCCTTTTAATAATTGACTTTCGAATAATCTCGAAAAATTAAAATGTCTCTATCCTCCTAACCCTTGGACATATATTGACGAGACTCTGACATGAAGTTGATATATGCGTTCCCTCAAAGTGACATAAGGTTTGTCTCTCAGATGCCTACAGATCGGGAGATAATTGCCCTCTAAAAATTGACTTTAGAATAATCTCGAAAAATTCAAAAGTCTCTATCCTCCAAACCCTTGTACATACATTGACGAGACTCTGACATGAAGTTGCCATATACGTTCCCTCAAAGTGGCATAAGTTTTGTCTCTAAGATTCCTAAAGATCGGGAGATATTTGCCTTTTAAAAATTGACTTTCGAATAATCTCGAAAAATTAAAATGTCTCTATCCTCCAAACACTAGGACATACATTGACGTGACACTGACAGGAAGTTGACATACACGTTCCCTCAAAGTGACATAAGTTTTGTCTCTCAGATTCCTACATATCGGGAGATATTTGCCTATTAATAATTGCCTTTCTAATAGTCTCTAAAAATTTAAATGTCTCTATCTATCAAACCCTTCGACATACATTGACCTGACTATGACATGAAGTTGACATATACGTTCCCTCAAAGTGACATAAGTTTTGTCTCTCAGATTCCTACAGATCGGGAGATATTCCCCTTTTAAATATTAACTTTCGAATAATCTCGAAAAATTAAAATGTCTCTATCCTCCAAACCCTTGGATATACATTGACGTGACTCTGACATGAAGTTGACATATGCGTTCCCTCAAAGTGACATAAGGTTTGTCTCTCAGATTCCTATAGATCTGGAGATATTTGACTTTAAATATTGACTTTCGAATAATCTCGAAAAATTTAAATGTCTCTATCCTCCAAACCGTTGGACATACATTGACCAGACTCTGACAGGCAGTTAACATATACGTTCCCTCAAAGTGACATAAGTTTTGTCTGTCAGATTCCTACAGATCGGGAGATATTTGCCTTTTAAAAATTGACTTTCGAATAATCTCGAAAAATTAGAATGTGTCTATCCTCGAAACTCTAGGACATACATTGACGTGACTCTGACAGGACGTTGACATATATGTTCCCTCAAAGTGTCATAAGTTTTGTATCTCAGATTCCTACAGATCGGGAGATATTTGCCTTTTAAAAATTGACTTTCGAATAATCTCGAAAAATTCAAATGTCTCTATCCTCCAAAACCTTAGACATACATTAACGTGACTGTGACATGAAGTTGACATATGCGTTCCCTCAAAGTGACATACGTTTTGTCTCTTAGATTCCTACAGATCGGGAGATATTTGCCTTTAACCAATTGACTTTCGAATAATCTAGAAAAATTCAAATGTCTCTATCCTCCAAACCCTTGGACATACATTGACGTGACTCTGACAAAAAGTTTACATACACGTTCCCTCAAAGTGACATAAGTTTTGTCTCTCAGATTCCTACAGATCGGGAGATATTTGCCTTTTAAAAATTGACTTTCGAATAATCTCGAAAAATTAAAATGTCTCTATCCTCCAAACTCTTGGACATACATTGACGAGACTCTGACATGAAGTTGATATATGCGTTCCCTCAAAGTGACATAAGGTTTGTCTCTCAGATGCCTACAGATCGAAAGATATTTGCCCTTTAAAAATTGACTTTCGAATAATCTCGAAAAATTTAAATGTCTCTATCCTCCAAACCCTTGGACATACATTGACGTGACTCTGACATGAAGTTGACATATGCGTTCCCTCAAAGTGACATAAGTTTTGTCTCTCAGATTAAAACAGATCGGGAGATATTTGCCTTTTAATAATTGACTTTCGAATAATCTCGATAAATTCAAATGTCTCTATCCTCCAAACCCTTGGACATACATTGACGTGACTGTGACATGAAGTTGACATATGCGTTCCCTCAAAGTGACATAAGTTTTGTCTCTCAGATTAATACAGATCGGGAGATATTTACCTTTCACCAATTGACTTTCGAATAATCTCGAAAAATTCAAATGTCTCTATCCTCCAAATCCTTGGACATACATTGACGTGACACTGACATGAAGTTTACATATGCGTTCCCTCAAAGTGACATAAGTTTTGTCTCTCAGATTCCTACAGATCGGGAGATATTTGCCATTTAAAAATTGACTTTCGAATAATCTCTAAAAATTTAAATGTCTCTATCCTCCAAACCCTAGGACATACATTGACGTGACTCTAACAGGAAGTTTACATACACGTTCCCTCAAAGTGACATAAGTTTTGTCTCTCAGATTCCTAAGGATCGGGAGATATTTGCCTTTTAAAAATTGATTTTCGAATAATCTCGAAAAATTTAAATGTCTCTATCCTCCAAACCCTTGGACATACATTGACGTGACTATGACATGAAGTTGACATATACGTTCCCTCAAAGTGACATAAGTTTTGTCTCTCAGATTCCTACAGATCGGGAGATATTTGCCTTTTAAATATTGACTTTCGAATAATCTCGAAAATTAAAATGTCTCTATCCTCCAAACCCTTGGACATACATTGACTAGACTCTGACATGAAGTTGACATATACATTCCCTCAAAGTGACATACGTTTTGTCTCTCAGATTCCACCAGATCGGGAGATATTTGCCTTTTAAAAATTGACTTTCGATTAATCTCGAAAAATTAAAATGTCTCTATCCTCCAAACCCTTGGACATACATTGACGTGACACTGACAGGAAGTTGACATTTACGTTCCTTCAAAGTGACATAAGTTTCGTTTCTCAGATTCCTACAGATCGGGAGATATTTGCCTTTTAAAAATTGACTTTCGAATAATCTCGAAAAATTAAAATGTCTCTATCCTCCAAACCCTTGGACATACATTGACGAGACTCTGACATGAAGTTGATATATGCGTTCCCTCAAAGTGATATAAGGTTCGTCTCTCAGATGCAAACAGATCGGGAGATATTTGCCCTTTAAAAATTGACTTTCGAATAATCTCGAAAAATTGAAATGTTTCTATAGTCCAAACCCTTGGACATACATTGACGAGACTCTGACATGAGGTTGACATATACGTTCCCTCAAAGTGGCATAAGTTTCGTCTCTCAGATTCCTACAGATCGGGAGATATTTGCCTTTTAAAAATTGACTTTCGAATAATCTCGAAAAATTAAAATGTCTCTATCCTCCTAACCCTTGGACATATATTGACGAGACTCTGACATGAAGTTGATATATGCGTTCCCTCAAAGTGACATAAGGTTTGTCTCTCAGATGCCTACAGATCGGGAGATATTTGCCTTTTAAAAATTGACTTTCGAATAATCTCGAAAAATTAAAATGTCTCTATCCTCCTAACCCTAGGACATACATTGACGTGACACTGACAGGAAGTTGACATACACGTTCCCTCAAAGTGACATAAGTTTTGTCTCTCAGATTAATACATATCGGGAGATATTTGCCTATTAATAATTGCCTTTCTAATAGTCTCTAAAAATTTAAATGTCTCTATCTATCAAACCCTTCGACATACATTGACCTGACTATGACATGAAGTTGACATATACGTTCCCTCAAAGTGACATAAGTTTTGTCTCTCAGATTCCTACAGATCGGGAGATATTCCCCTTTTAAATATTAACTTTCGAATAATCTCGAAAAATTAAAATGTCTCTATCCTCCAAACCCTTGGATATACATTGACGTGACTCTGACATGAAGTTGACATATGCGTTCCCTCAAAGTGACATAAGGTTTGTCTCTCAGATTCCTATAGATCTGGAGATATTTGACTTTAAATATTGACTTTCGAATAATATCGAAAAATTTAAATGTCTCTATCCTCCAAACCGTTGGACATACATTGACCAGACTCTGACAGGCAGTTAACATATACGTTCCCTCAAAGTGACATAAGTTTTGTCTGTCAGATTCCTACAGATCGGGAGATATTTGCCTTTTAAAAATTGACTTTCGAATAATCTCGAAAAATTAAAATGTGTCTATCCTCGAAACTCTAGGACATACATTGACGTGACTCTGACAGGACGTTGACATATATGTTCCCTCAAAGTGACATAAGTTTTGTATCTCAGATTTCTACAGATCGGGAGATATTTGCCTTTTAAAAATTGACTTTCGAATAATCTCGAAAAATTCAAATGTCTCTATCCTCCAAACCCTTAGACATACATTAACGTGACTGTGACATGAAGTTGACATATGCGTTCCCTCAAAGTGACATACGTTTTGTCTCTTAGATTCCTACAGATCGGGAGATATTTGCCTTTAACCAATTGACTTTCGAATAATCTCGAAAAATTCAAATGTCTCTATCCTCCAAACCCTTTGACATACATTGACGTGACTCTGACAAAAAGTTTACATACACGTTCCCTCAAAGTGACATAAGTTTTGTCTCTCAGATTCCTACAGATCGGGAGATATTTGCCTTTTAAAAATTGACTTTCGAATAATCTCGAAAAATTAAAATGTCTCTATCCTCCAAACTTTTGGACATACATTGACGAGACTCTGACATGAAGTTGATATATGTGTTCCCTCAAAGTGACATAAGGTTTGTCTCTCAGATGCCTACAGATCGAAAGATATTTGCCCTTTAAAAATTGACTTTCGAATAATCTCGAAAAATTTAAATGTCTCTATCCTCCAAACCCTTGGACATACATTGACGTGACTCTGACATGAAGTTGACATATGCGTTCCCTCAAAGTGACATAAGTTTTGTCTCTCAGATTAGAACAGATCGGGAGATATTTGCCTTTTAATAATTGACTTTCGAATAATCTCGATAAATTCAAATGTCTCTATCCTCCAAACCCTTGGACATACATTGACGTGACTGTGACATGAAGTTGACATATGCGATCCCTCAAAGTGACATAAGTTTTGTCTCTCAGATTAATACAGATCGGGAGATATTTACCTTTCACCAATTGACTTTCGAATAATCTCGAAAAATTCAAATGTCTCTATCCTCCAAATCCTTGGACATACATTGACGTGACACTGACATGAAGTTTACATATGCGTTCCCTCAAAGTGACATAAGTTTTGTCTCTCAGATTCCTACAGATCGGGAGATATTTGCCATTTAAAAATTGACTTTCGAATAATCTCTAAAAATTTAAATGTCTCTATCCTCCAAACCCTAGGACATACATTGACGTGACTCAAACAGGAAGTTTACATACACGTTCCCTCAAAGTGACATAAGGTTTGTCTCTCAGATTCCTACAGATCGGGAGATATTTGCCTTTTAAAAATTGATTTTCGAATAATCTCGAAAAATTTAAATGTCTCTATCCTCCAAACCCTTGGACATACATTGACGTGACTATGACATGAAGTTGACATATACGTTCCCTCAAAGTGACATAAGTTTTGTCTCTCAGATTCCTACAGATCGGGAGATATTTGCCTTTTAAATATTGACTTTCGAATAATCTCGAAAATTAAAATGTCTCTATCCTCCAAACCCTTGGACATACATTGACTAGACTCTGACATGAAGTTGACATATACATTCCCTCAAAGTGACATACGTTTTGTCTCTCAGATTCCACCAGATCGGGAGATATTTGCCTTTTAAAAATTGACTTTCGATTAATCTCGAAAAATTAAAATGTCTCTATCCTCCAAACCCTTGGACATACATTGACGTGACACTGACAGGAAGTTGACATTTACGTTCCTTCAAAGTGACATAAGTTTCGTTTCTCAGATTCCTACAGATCGGGAGATATTTGCCTTTTAAAAATTGACTTTCGAATAATCTCGAAAAATTTAAATGTCTCTATCCTCCAAACCCTTGGACATACATTGACGTGACTCTGACATGAAGTTGACATATGCGTTCCCTCAAAGTGACATAAGTTTTGTCTCTCAGATTAAAACAGATCGGGAGATATTTGCCTTTTAAAAATTGACTTTCGATTAATCTCGAAAAATTAAAATGTCTCTATCCTCCAAACCCTTGGACATACATTGACGTGACACTGACAGGAAGTTGACATTTACGTTCCTTCAAAGTGACATAAGTTTCGTTTCTCAGATTCCTACAGATCGGGAGATATTTGCCTTTTAAAAATTGACTTTCGAATAATCTCGAAAAATTAAAATGTCTCTATCCTCCAAACCCTTGGACATACATTGACGAGACTCTGACATGAAGTTGATATATGCGTTCCCTCAAAGTGATATAAGGTTCGTCTCTCAGATGCAAACAGATCGGGAGATATTTGCCCTTTAAAAATTGACTTTCGAATAATCTCGAAAAATTGAAATGTTTCTATAGTCCAAACCCTTGGACATACATTGACGAGACTCTGACATGAGGTTGACATATACGTTCCCTCAAAGTGGCATAAGTTTCGTCTCTCAGATTCCTACAGATCGGGAGATATTTGCCTTTTAAAAATTGACTTTCGAATAATCTCGAAAAATTAAAATGTCTCTATCCTCCTAACCCTTGGACATATATTGACGAGACTCTGACATGAAGTTGATATATGCGTTCCCTCAAAGTGACATAAGGTTTGTCTCTCAGATGCCTACAGATCGGGAGATATTTGCCTTTTAAAAATTGACTTTCGAATAATCTCGAAAAATTAAAATGTCTCTATCCTCCAAACCCTAGGACATACATTGACGTGACACTGACAGGAAGTTGACATACACGTTCCCTCAAAGTGACATAAGTTTTGTCTCTCAGATTAATACATATCGGGAGATATTTGCCTATTAATAATTGCCTTTCTAATAGTCTCTAAAAATTTAAATGTCTCTATCTATCAAACCCTTCGACATACATTGACCTGACTATGACATGAAGTTGACATATACGTTCCCTCAAAGTGACATAAGTTTTGTCTCTCAGATTCCTACAGATCGGGAGATATTCCCCTTTTAAATATTAACTTTCGAATAATCTCGAAAAATTAAAATGTCTCTATCCTCCAAACCCTTGGATATACATTGACGTGACTCTGACATGAAGTTGACATATGCGTTCCCTCAAAGTGACATAAGGTTTGTCTCTCAGATTCCTATAGATCTGGAGATATTTGACTTTAAATATTGACTTTCGAATAATATCGAAAAATTTAAATGTCTCTATCCTCCAAACCGTTGGACATACATTGACCAGACTCTGACAGGCAGTTAACATATACGTTCCCTCAAAGTGACATAAGTTTTGTCTGTCAGATTCCTACAGATCGGGAGATATTTGCCTTTTAAAAATTGACTTTCGAATAATCTCGAAAAATTAAAATGTGTCTATCCTCGAAACTCTAGGACATACATTGACGTGACTCTGACAGGACGTTGACATATATGTTCCCTCAAAGTGACATAAGTTTTGTATCTCAGATTTCTACAGATCGGGAGATATTTGCCTTTTAAAAATTGACTTTCGAATAATCTCGAAAAATTCAAATGTCTCTATCCTCCAAACCCTTAGACATACATTAACGTGACTGTGACATGAAGTTGACATATGCGTTCCCTCAAAGTGACATACGTTTTGTCTCTTAGATTCCTACAGATCGGGAGATATTTGCCTTTAACCAATTGACTTTCGAATAATCTCGAAAAATTCAAATGTCTCTATCCTCCAAACCCTTTGACATACATTGACGTGACTCTGACAAAAAGTTTACATATACGTTCCCTCAAAGTGACATAAGTTTTGTCTCTCAGATTCCTACAGATCGGGAGATATTTGCCTTTTAAAAATTGACTTTCGAATAATCTCGAAAAATTAAAATGTCTCTATCCTCCAAACTTTTGGACATACATTGACGAGACTCTGACATGAAGTTGATATATGCGTTCCCTCAAAGTGACATAAGGTTTGTCTCTCAGATGCCTACAGATCGAAAGATATTTGCCCTTTAAAAATTGACTTTCGAATAATCTCGAAAAATTTAAATGTCTCTATCCTCCAAACCCTTGGACATACATTGACGTGACTCTGACATGAAGTTGACATATGCGTTCCCTCAAAGTGACATAAGTTTTGTCTCTCAGATTAGAACAGATCGGGAGATATTTGCCTTTTAATAATTGACTTTCGAATAATCTCGATAAATTCAAATGTCTCTATCCTCCAAACCCTTGGACATACATTGACGTGACTGTGACATGAAGTTGACATATGCGTTCCCTCAAAGTGACATAAGTTTTGTCTCTCAGATTAATACAGATCGGGAGATATTTACCTTTCACCAATTGACTTTCGAATAATCTCGAAAAATTCAAATGTCTCTATCCTCCAAATCCTTGGACATACATTGACGTGACACTGACATGAAGTTTACATATGCGTTCCCTCAAAGTGACATAAGTTTTGTCTCTCAGATTCCTACAGATCGGGAGATATTTGCCATTTAAAAATTGACTTTCGAATAATCTCGAAAATTAAAATGTCTCTATCCTCCAAACCCTTGGACATACATTGACTAGACTCTGACATGAAGTTGACATATACATTCCCTCAAAGTGACATACGTTTTGTCTCTCAGATTCCACCAGATCGGGAGATATTTGCCTTTTAAAAATTGACTTTCGATTAATCTCGAAAAATTAAAATGTCTCTATCCTCCAAACCCTTGGACATACATTGACGTGACACTGACAGGAAGTTGACATTTACGTTCCTTCAAAGTGACATAAGTTTCGTTTCTCAGATTCCTACAGATCGGGAGATATTTGCCTTTTAAAAATTGACTTTCGAATAATCTCGAAAAATTAAAATGTCTCTATCCTCCAAACCCTTGGACATACATTGACGAGACTCTGACATGAAGTTGATATATGCGTTCCCTCAAAGTGATATAAGGTTCGTCTCTCAGATGCAAACAGATCGGGAGATATTTGCCCTTTAAAAATTGACTTTCGAATAATCTCGAAAAATTGAAATGTTTCTATAGTCCAAACCCTTGGACATACATTGACGAGACTCTGACATGAGGTTGACATATACGTTCCCTCAAAGTGGCATAAGTTTCGTCTCTCAGATTCCTACAGATCGGGAGATATTTGCCTTTTAAAAATTGACTTTCGAATAATCTCGAAAAATTAAAATGTCTCTATCCTCCTAACCCTTGGACATATATTGACGAGACTCTGACATGAAGTTGATATATGCGTTCCCTCAAAGTGACATAAGGTTTGTCACTCAGATGCCTACAGATCGGGAGATATTTGCCCTTTAAGAATTGACTTTCGAATAATCTCGAAAAATTCAAAAGTCTCTATCCTCCAAACCCTTGGACATACATTGACGAGACTCTGACATGAAGTTGCCATATACGTTCCCTCAAAGTGGCATAAGTTTTGTCTCTCAGATTCCTACAGATCGGGAGATATTTGCCTTTTAAAAATTGACTTTCGAATAATCTCGAAAAATTAAAATGTCTCTATCCTCCAAACCCTAGGACATACATTGACGTGACACTGACAGGAAGTTGACATACACGTTCCCTCAAAGTGACATAAGTTTTGTCTCTCAGATTCCTACAGATCGGGAGATATTTGCCTATTAATAATTGCCTTTCTAATAATCTCTAAAAATTTAAATGTCTCTATCTATCAAACCCTTCGACATACATTGACCTGACTATGACATGAAGTTGACATATACGTTCCCTCAAAGTGACACAAGTTTTGTCTCTCAGATTACTACAGATCGGAAGATATTCCCCTTTTAAATATTAACTTTCGAATAATCTCGAAAAATTAAAATGTCTCTATCCTCCAAACCCTTGGACATACATTGACGTGACTCTGACATGAAGTTGACATATGCGTTCCCTCAAAGTGACATAAGTTTTGTCTGTCAGATTCCTACAGATCGGGAGATATTTGCCTTTTAAAAATTGACTTTCGAATAATCTCGAAAAATTAAAATGTGTCTATCCTCGAAACTCTAGGACATACATTGACGTGACTCTGACAGGACGTTGACATATATGTTCCCTCAAAGTGACATTAGTTTTGTATCTCAGATTCCTACAGATCGGGAGATATTTGCCTTTTAATAATTGACTTTCGAATAATCTCGAAAAATTCAAATGTCTCTATTCTCCAAACCCTTAGACATACATTGACGTGACTGTGACATGAAGTTGACATATGCGTTCCCTCAAAGTGACATGCGTTTGGTCTCTTAGATTCCTACAGATCGGGAGATATTTGCCTTTAACCAATTGACTTTCGAATAATCTCGAAAAATTCAAATGTCTCTATCCTCCAAACCCTTTGACATACATTGACGTGACTCTGACAAAAAGTTTACATACACGTTCCCTCAAAGTGACATAAGTTTTGTCTCTCAGATTCCTACAGATCGGGAGATATTTGCCTTTTAAAAATTGACTTTCGAATAATCTCGAAAAATTAAAATGTCTCTATCCTCCAAACCCTTGGACATACATTGACGTGACACTGACAGGAAGTTGACACACACGTTCCCTCAAATTGATATAAGTTTTGTCTCTCAGATTCCTACAGATCGGGAGATATTTTCCTATTAATAATTGCCTTTCGAATAATCTCTAAAAATTTAAATGTCTCTATCCATCAAACCCTTCGACATACATTGACCTAACTAAGACATTAAGTTGAAATATACGTTCCCTCAATGTGACATAAGTTTTGTCTCTCAGATTCCTACAGATCGGGAGATATTTGCCTTTTAAATATTGACTTTCGAATAATCTCGAAAAATTAAAATGTCTCTATCCTCCAAACCCTTGGACATACATTGACTAGACTCTGACATGAAGTTGACATATACGTTCCCTCAAAGTGACATAAGTTTTGTCTCTCAGATTCCACCAGATCGGGAGATATTTGCCTTTTAAAAATTGACTTTCGAATAATGTCGAAAAATTTAAATGTCTCTATCCTCCAAACGCTTGGACATACATTGACGTGACCCTGACAGGAAGTTGACGTATACGTTCCTTCAAAGTGACATAAGTTTCGTCTCTCAGATTCCTACAGATCGGGAGATATTAGCCTTTTAAAAATTGACTTTCGAATAATCTCGAAAAATTAAAATGTCTCTATCCTCCAAACCCTTGGACATACATTGACGAGACTCTGACATGAAGTTGATATATGCGTTCCCTCAAAGTGATATAAGGTTTGTCTCTCAGATGCCCACAGATCGGGAGATATTTGCCCTTTAAGAATTGACTTTCGAATAATCTCGAAAAATTGAAATGTCTCTATAGTCCAAACCCTTGGACATACATTGACGAGACTCTGACATGAAGTTGACATATACGTTCCCTCAAAGTGGCATAAGTTTTGTCTCTCAGTTTCCTACAGATCGGGAGATATTTGCCTTTTAAAAATTGACTTTCGAATAATCTCGAAAAATTAAAATGTCTCTATCCTCCAAACCCTTGGACATACATTGACGTGACACTGACAGGAAGTTGACATATACGTTCCCTCAAAGTGACATAAGTTTTGTCTCTCAGATTCCTACAGATCGGGAGATATTTGCCTTTTAAATATTGACTTTCGAATAATCTCGAAAAATTAAAATGTCTCTATCCTCCTAACCCTTGGACATACATTCACGAGACTCTGACATGAAGTTGACATATACTTTCCCTCAAAGTGACATAAGTTTTGTCTCTCAGATTCCACCAGATCGGGAGATATTTGCCTTTTAAAAATTGACTTTCGAATAATCTCGAAAAATTCAAATGTCTCTATCCTCCAAACCCTTGGACATACATTGACGTGACACTGACAGGAAGTTGACATATACGTTCCTTCAAAGTGACATAAGTTTCGTTTCTCAGATTCCTACAGATCGGGAGATATTTGCCTTTTAAAAATTGACTTTCGAATAATCTCGAAAAATTAAAATGTCTCTATCCTCCAAACCCTTGGATATACATTGACGAGACTCTGACATGAAGTTGATATATGCGTTCCCTCAAAGTGATATAAGGTTCGTCTCTCAGATGCAAACAGATCGGGAGATATTTGCCCTTTAAAAATTGACTTTCGAATAATCTCGAAAAATTGAAATGTTTCTATAGTCCAAACCCTTGGACATACATTGACGAGACTCTGACATGAGGTTGACATATACGTTCCCTCAAAGTGGCATAAGTTTCGTCTCTCAGATTCCTACAGATCGGGAGATATTTGCCTTTTAAAAATTGACTTTCGAATAATCTCGAAAAATTAAAATGTCTCTATCCTCCTAACCCTTGGACATATATTGACGAGACTCTGACATGAAGTTGATATATGCGTTCCCTCAAAGTGACATAAGGTTTGTCTCTCAGATGCCTACAGATCGGGAGATATTTGCCCTTTAAGAATTGACTTTCGAATAATCTCGAAAAATTCAAAAGTCTCTATCCTCCAAACCCTTGGACATACATTGACGAGACTCTGACATGAAGTTGCCATATACGTTCCCTCAAAGTGGCATAAGTTTTCTCTCTCAGATTCCTAAAGATTGGGAGATATTTGCCTTTTAAAAATTGACTTTCGAATAATCTCGAAAAATTAAAATGTCTCTATCCTCCAAACACTAGGACATACATTGACGTGACACTGACAGGAAGTTGACATACACGTTCCCTCAAAGTGACATAAGTTTTGTCTCTCAGATTCCTACAGATCGGGAGATATTCCCCTTTTAAATATTAACTTTCGAATAATCTCGAAAAATTAAAATGTCTCTATCCTCCAAACCCTTGGACATACATTGACGTGACTCTGACATGAAGTTGACATATGCGTTCCCTCAAAGTGACATAAGGTTTGTCTCTCAGATTCCTACAGATCTGGAGATATTTGACTTTAAATATTGACTTTCTAATAATCTCGAAAAATTTAAATGTCTCTATCCTCCAAACCGTTGGACATATATTGACGAGACTCTGACAGGCAGTTGACATATACGTTCCCTCAAAGTGACATAAGTTTTGTCTGTCAGATTACTACAGATCGGGAGATATTTGCCTTTTAAAAATTGACTTTCGAATAATCTCGAAAAATTAAAATGTGTCTATCCTCGAAACTCTAGGACATACATTGACGTGACTCTGACAGGACGTTGACATATATGTTCCCTCAAAGTGACATAAGTTTTGTATCTCAGATTCCTACAGATCGGGAGATATTTGCCTTTTAAAAATTGACTTTCGAATAATCTCGAAAAATTCAAATGTCTCTATCCTCCAAACCCTTAGACATACATTGACGTGACTGTGACATGAAGTTGACATATGCGTTCCCTCAAAGTGACATACGTTTTATCTCTTAGATTCCTACAGATCGGGAGATATTTGCCTTTAACCAATTGACTTTCGAATAATCTCGAAAAATTCAAATGTCTCTATCCTCCAAACCCTAGGACATACATTGACGTGACACTGACAAAACGTTTACATACACGTTCCCTCAAAGTGACATAAGTTTTGTCTCTCAGATTCCTACAGATCGGGAGATATTTACCTTTTAAAAATTGACTTTCGAATAATCTCGAAAAATTAAAATGTCTCTATCCTCCAAACCCTTGGACATACATTGACGTGACACTGACAGGAAGTTGACACATACGTTCCCTCAAATTGATATAAGTTTTGTCTCTCAGATTCCTACAGATCGGGAGATATTTGCCTATTAATAATTGCCTTTCGAATAATCTCTAAAAATTTAAATGTCTCTATCCATCAAACCCTTCCACATACATTGACCTGACTATGACATTAAGTTGAAATATACGTTCCCTCAAAGTGACATAAGTTTTGTCTCTCAGATTCCTACAGATCGGGAGATATTTGCCTTTTAAATATTGACTTTCGAATAATCTCGAAAAATTAAAATGTCTCTATCCTCCAAACCCTTGGACATACATTCACGAGACTCTGACATGAAGTTGACATATACTTTCCCTCAAAGTGACATAAGTTTTGTCTCTCAGATTAAACCAGATCGGGAGATATTTGCCTTTTAAAAATTGACTTTCGAATAATCTCGAAAAATTCAAATGTCTCTATCCTCCAAACCCTTGGACATACATTGACGTGACACTGACAGGAAGTTGACATATACGTTCCTTCAAAGTGACATAAGTTTCGTTTCTCAGATTCCTACAGATCGGGAGATATTTGCCTTTTAATAATTGACTTTCGAATAATCTCGAAAAATTAAAATGTCTCTATCCTCCAAACCCTTGGACATACATTGACGAGACTCTGACATGAAGTTGATATATGCGTTCCCTCAAAGTGATAAAATGTTCGTCTCTCAGATGCAAACAGATCGGGAGATA
Organism: Zootermopsis nevadensis; assembly: GCF_977971745.1. NCBI lineage: Eukaryota > Metazoa > Arthropoda > Insecta > Blattodea > Termopsidae > Zootermopsis > Zootermopsis nevadensis. The sequence goes on along the minus strand of NW_028259153.1, from coordinate 1,482,898 downwards.
TTTGCCCTTTAAAAATTGACTTTCGAATAATCTCGAAAAATTCAAATGTCTCTATCCTCCAAACCCTAGGACATACATTGACGTGACACTGACAAAACGTTTACATACACGTTCCCTCAAAGTGACATAAGTTTTGTCTCTCAGATTCCTACAGATCGGGAGATATTTACCTTTTAAAAATTGACTTTCGAATAATCTCGAAAAATTAAAATGTCTCTATCCTCCAAACCCTTGGACATACATTGACGTGACACTGACAGGAAGTTGACACATACGTTCCCTCAAATTGATATAAGTTTTGTCTCTCAGATTCCTACAGATCGGGAGATATTTGCCTATTAATAATTGCCTTTCGAATAATCTCTAAAAATTTAAATGTCTCTATCCATCAAACCCTTCCACATACATTGACCTGACTATGACATTAAGTTGAAATATACGTTCCCTCAAAGTGACATAAGTTTTGTCTCTCAGATTCCTACAGATCGGGAGATATTTGCCTTTTAAATATTGACTTTCGAATAATCTCGAAAAATTAAAATGTCTCTATCCTCCAAACCCTTGGACATACATTGACGTGACTATGACATGAAGTTTACATATACGTTCCCTCAATGTGACAAAAGTTTTGTCTCTCAGATTCCTACAGATCGGGAGATATTTGCCTTTGAATAATTGACTTTCGAATAATCTCGAAAAATTAAAATGTCTCTATCCTCCAAACCCTTGGACATACATACACGAGACTCTGACATGAAGTTGATATATGCGTTCCCTCAAAGTGACATAAGGTTTGTCTCTCAGATGCCTACAGATCGAAAGATATTTGCCCTTTAAAAATTGACTTTCGAATAATCTCGAAAAATTCAAATGTCTCTATCCTCCAAACCCTTGGACATACATTGACGAGACTCTGACATGAAGTTGACATATTCGTTCCCTCAAAGTGGCATAAGTTTTGTCTCTCAGATTCCTACAGATCGGAAGATATTTGCCTTTTAAAAATTGACTTTCGAAAAATCTCGAAAAATTAAAATGTCTCTATCCTCCAAACCCTTGGACATACATTGACGTGACACTGACAGGAAGTTGACATATACGTTCCCTCAAAGTGACATAAGTTTTGTCTCTCAGATTCCTACAGATCGGGATATATTTGCCTATTAATAATTGCCTTTCGAATAATCTCTAAAAATTTAAATGTCTCTATCCATCAAACCCTTGGACTTACATTGACCTGACTATGACATGAAGTTGACACATACGTTCCCTCAAAGTGACATAAGTTTTGTCTCTCAGATTCCTACAGATCGGGAGATATTTGCCTTTTAAATATTGACTTTCGAATAATCTCGAAAAATTAAAATGTCTCTATCCTCCAAACCCTTAGACATACATTGACGTGACTCTGACATGAAGTTGATATATGCATTCCCTCAAAACGACATAAGGTTTGTCTCTCATATTCCTACAGATCGGGAGATATTTGCCTTTAAATATTGACTTTCGAATAATCTCGAAAAATTAAAATGTCTCTATCCTCCAAACCCTTGGACTTACATTGACGAGACTCTGACATGAAATTGACATATACGTTCCCTCATAGTGACATAAGTTGTGTCTCTCAGATTCCTACAGATCGGGAGATATTTGTCTTTCACCAATTGACTTTCGAATAATCTCGAAAAATTAAAATGTCTCTATCCTCCAAATCTTTGGACATGCATTGACGTGGCTCTGACAGGAAGTTGACATATACGTTCCCTCAAAGTGACATAAGTTTTGTCTCTCAGATTACTACAGATCGGGAGATATTTGCCCTTTAAAATTTGACTTTCGAATAATCTCGAAAAATTTAACTGTCTCTATCCTCCAAACCCTTGGACATACATTGACGTGACTATGACATGAAGTTGACATATACGTTCCCTCAATGTGACATAAGGTTTGTCTCTGAGACTCCTACAAATCGGGAGATATTTGCCCTTAAAAAATTGACTTTCGAATAATCTCGAAAAATTAAAATGTCTCTCTCCTCTAAACCCTTGGAAATACAATGACGAGACTCTGACATGAAGTTGACATATACGTTCCCTCAAAGTGGCATAAGTTTTGTCCATCAGATTCTTACATATCGGGAGATATTTGCCTTTTAAAAATTGACTTTCGAATAATCTCGAAAAATTAAAATGTCTCTATCCTCCTAACCCTTGGACATATATTGACGAGACTCTGACATGAAGTTGATATATGCGTTCCCTCAAAGTGACATAAGGTTTGTCTCTCAGATGCCTACAGATCGGGAGATATTTGCCCTTTAAGAATTGACTTTCGAATAATCTCGAAAAATTCAAAAGTCTCTATCCTCCAAACCCTTGGACATACATTGACGAGACTGTGACATGAAGTTGCCATATACGTTCCCTCAAAGTGGCATAAGTTTTGTCTCTCAGATTACTAAAGATCGGGAGATATATGCCTTTAAAAATTGATTTCCGAATAATCTCGAAAAATTAAAATGTCTCTATCCTCCAAACCCTAGGACATACATTGACGTGACACTGACAGGGAGTTGACATACACGTTCCCTCATAGTGACATAAGTTTTGTCTCTCAGATTTCTACAGATCGGGAGATATTTGCCTATTAATAATTGCCTTTCGAATAATCTCTAAAAATTTAAATGTCTCTATCTATCAAACCCTTCGACATACATTGACCTGACTATGACATGACGTTGACATACACGTTCCCTCAAAGTGACATAAGTTTTGTCTCTCAGATTCCTACAGATCGGGAGATATTTCCCTTTAAAATATTAACTTTCGAATAATCTCGAAAAATTAAAATGTCTCTATCCTCCAAACCCTTGGACATACATTGACGTGACTCTGACATGAATTTGACATATGCGTTCCCTCAAAGTGACATAAGGTTTGTCTCTCAGATTCCTACAGATCTGGAGATATTTGACTTTAAATATTGACTTTCGAATAATCTCGAAAAATTTAAATGTCTCTATCCTCCAAACCGTTGGACATACATTGACGAGACTCTGACAGGCAGTTGACATATACGTTCCCTCAAAGTGACATAAGTTTTGTCTCTCAGATTCCTACAGATCGGGAGATATTTGCCTTTTAAAAATTGACTTTCGAATAATCTCGAAAAATTAAAATGTGTCTATCCTCGAAACTCTAGGACATACATTGACGTGACTCTGACAGGACGTTGACATATATGTTCCCTCAAAGTGACATAAGTTTTGTATCTCAGATTCCTACAGATCGGGAGATATTTGCCTTTTAAAATTGACTTTCGAATAATCTCCAAAAAATTCAAATGTATCTATCCTCCAAACCCTTAGACATACATTGACGTGACTGTGACATGAAGTTGACATATGCGCTCCCTCAAAGTGACATACGTTTTGTCTCTTAGATTCCTACAGATCGGGAGATATTTGCCTTTAACCAATTGACTTTCGAATAATCTCGAAAAATTGAAATGTCTCTATCCTCCAAACCCTTGGACATACATTGACGTGACTCTGACAAGAAGTTTACATACACGTTCCCTCAAAGTGACATAAGTTTTGTCTCTCAGATTAATACAGATCGGGAGATATTTGCTTTTTAAAAATTGACTTTCGAATAATCTCGAATAATTAAAATGTCTCTATCCACCAAACCCTTCGACATACATTGTAGTGACTCTGACAAAAAGTTTACATACACGTTCCCTCAAAGTGACATAAGTTTTGTCTCTCAGATTCCACCAGATCGGGAGATATTTGCCTTTTAAAAATTGACTTTCGATTAATCTCGAAAAATTAAAATGTCTCTATCCTCCAAACCCTTGGACATACATTGACGTGACACTGACAGGAAGTTGACATTTACGTTCCTTCAAAGTGACATAAGTTTCGTTTCTCAGATTCCTACAGATCGGGAGATATTTGCCTTTTAAAAATTGACTTTCGAATAATCTCGAAAAATTAAAATGTCTCTATCCTCCAAACCCTTGGACATACATTGACGAGACTCTGACATGAAGTTGATATATGCGTTCCCTCAAAGTGATATAAGGTTCGTCTCTCAGATGCAAACAGATAGGGAGATATTTGCCCTTTAAAAATTGACTTTCGAATAATCTGGAAAAATTGAAATGTTTCTATAGTCCAAACCCTTGGACATACATTGACGAGACTCTGACATGAGGTTGACATATACGTTCCCTCAAAGTGGCATAAGTTTCGTCTCTCAGATTCCTACAGATCGGGAGATATTTGCCTTTTAAAAATTGACTTTCGAATAATCTCGAAAAATTAAAATGTCTCTATCCTCCTAACCCTTGGACATATATTGACGAGACTCTGACATGAAGTTGATATATGCGTTCCCTCAAAGTGACATAAGGTTTGTCTCTCAGATGCCTACAGATCGGGAGATATTTGCCCTTTAAGAATTGACTTTCGAATAATCTCGAAAAATTCAAAAGTCTCTATCCTCCAAACCCTTGGACATACATTGACGAGACTCTGACATGAAGTTGCCATATACGTTCCCTCAAAGTGGCATAAGTTTTGTCTCTCAGATTCTTAAAGATCGGGAGATATTTGCCTTTTAAAAATTGACTTTCGAATAATCTCGAAAAATTAAAATGTCTCTATCCTCCAAACCCTAGGACATACATTGACGTGACACTGACAGGAAGTTGACATACACGTTCCCTCAAAGTGACATAAGTTTTGTCTCTCAGATTCCTACAGATCGGGAGATATTTGCCTATTAATAATTGCCTTTCTAATAATCTCTAAAAATTTAAATGTCTCTATCTATCAAACCCTTCGACATACATTGACCTGACTATGACATGAAGTTGACATATACGTTCCCTCAAAGTGACACAAGTTTTGTCTCTCAGATTACTACAGATCGGAAGATATTCCCCTTTTAAATATTAACTTTCGAATAATCTCGAAAAATTAAAATGTCTCTATCCTCCAAACCCTTGGACATACATTGACGTGACTCTGACATGAAGTTGACATATGCGTTCCCTCAAAGTGACATAAGTTTTGTCTGTCAGATTCCTACAGATCGGGAGATATTTGCCTTTTAAAAATTGACTTTCGAATAATCTCGAAAAATTAAAATGTGTCTATCCTCGAAACTCTAGGACATACATTGACGTGACTCTGACAGGACGTTGACATATATGTTCCCTCAAAGTGGCATTAGTTTTGTATCTCAGATTCCAACAGATCGGGAGATATTTGCCTTTTAATAATTGACTTTCGAATAATCTCGAAAAATTCAAATGTCTCTATTCTCCAAACCCTTAGACATACATTGACGTGACTGTGACATGAAGTTGACATATGCGTTCCCTCAAAGTGACATGCGTTTGGTCTCTTAGATTCCTACAGATCGGGAGATATTTGCCTTTAACCAATTGACTTTCGAATAATCTCGAAAAATTCAAATGTCTCTATCCTCCAAACCCTTTGACATACATTGACGTGACTCTGAAAAAAAGTTTACATACACGTTCCCTCAAAGTGACATAAGTTTTGTCTCTCAGATTCCTACAGATCGGGAGATATTTGCCTTTTAAAAATTGACTTTCGAATAATCTCGAAAAATTAAAATGTCTCTATCCTCCAAACCCTTGGACATACATTGACGTGACACTGACAGGAAGTTGACACACACGTTCCCTCAAATTGATATAAGTTTTGTCTCTCAGATTCCTACAGATCGGGAGATATTTGCCTATTAATAATTGCCTTTCGAATAATCTCTAAAAATTTAAATGTCTCTATCCATCAAACCCTTCGACATACATTGACCTGACTAAGACATTAAGTTGAAATATACGTTCCCTCAATGTGACATAAGTTTTGTCTCTCAGATTCCTACAGATCGGGAGATATTAGCCTTTTAAAAATTGACTTTCGAATAATCTCGAAAAATTTAAATGTCTCTATCCTCCAAACCCTTGGACATACATTGACGAGACTCTGACATGAAGTTGATATATGCGTTCCCTCAAAGTGATATGAGGTTTGTCTCTCAGATGCCCACAGATCGGGAGATATTTGCCCTTTAAGAATTGACTTTCGAATAATCTCGAAAAATTGAAATGTCTCTATAGTCCAAACCCTTGGACATACATTGACGAGACTCTGACATGAAGTTGACATATACGTTCCCTCAAAGTGGCATAAGTTTTGTCTCTCAGTTTCCTACAGATCGGGAGATATTTGCCTTTTAAAAATTGACTTTCGAATAATCTCGAAAAATTAAAATGTCTCTATCCTCCAAACCCTTGGACATACATTGACGTGACACTGACAGGAAGTTGACATATACGTTCCCTCAAAGTGACATAAGTTTTGTCTCTCAGATTCCTACAGATCGGGAGATATTTGCCTTTTAAATATTGACTTTCGAATAATCTCGAAAAATTAAAATGTCTCTATCCTCCAAACCCTTGGACATACATTCACGAGACTCTGACATGAAGTTGACATATACTTTCCCTCAAAGTGACATAAGTTTTGTCTCTCAGATTCCACCACATCGGGAGATATTTGCCTTTTAAAAATTGACTTTCGAATAATCTCGAAAAATTCAAATGTCTCTATCCTCCAAACCCTTGGACATACATTGACGTGACACTGACAGGAAGTTGACATATACGTTCCTTCAAAGTGACATAAGTTTCGTTTCTCAGATTCCTACAGATCGGGAGATATTTGCCTTTTAATAATTGACTTTCGAATAATCTCGAAAAATTAAAATGTCTCTATCCTCCAAACCCTTGGACATACATTGACGAGACTCTGACATGAAGTTGATATATGCGTTCCCTCAAAGTGATATAAGGTTCGTCTCTCAGATGCAAACAGATCGGGAGATATTTGCCCTTTAAAAATTGACTTTCGAATAATCTCGAAAAATTGAAATGTTTCTATAGTCCAAACCCTTGGACATACATTGACGAGACTCTGACATGAGGTTGACATATACGTTCCCTCAAAGTGGCATAAGTTTCGTCTCTCAGATTCCTACAGATCGGGAGATATTTGCCTTTTAAAAATTGACTTTCGAATAATCTCGAAAAATTAAAATGTCTCTATCCTCCTAACCCTTGGACATATATTGACGAGACTCTGACATGAAGTTGATATATGCGTTCCCTCAAAGTGACATAAGGTTTGTCTCTCAGATGCCTACAGATCGGGAGATATTTGCCCTTTAAGAATTGACTTTCGAATAATCTCGAAAAATTCAAAAGTCTCTATCCTCCAAACCCTTGGACATACATTGACGAGACTCTGACATGAAGTTGCCATATACGTTCCCTCAAAGTGGCATAAGTTTTGTCTCTTAGATTCCTAAAGATTGGGAGATATTTGCCTTTTAAAAATTGACTTTCGAATAATCTCGAAAAATTAAAATGTCTCTATCCTCCAAACACTACGACATACATTGACGTGACACTGACAGGAAGTTGACATACACGTTCCCTCAAAGTGACATAAGTTTTGTCTCTCAGATTCCTACAGATCGGGAGATATTCCCCTTTTAAATATTAACTTTCGAATAATCTAGAAAAATTAAAATGTCTCTATCCTCCAAACCCTTGGACATACATTGACGTGACTCTGACATGAAGTTGACATATGCGTTCCCTCAAAGTGACATAAGGTTTGTCTCTCAGATTCCTACAGATCTGGAGATATTTGACTTTAAATATTGACTTTCTAATAATCTCGAAAAATTTAAATGTCTCTATCCTCCAAACCGTTGGACATATATTGACGAGACTCTGACAGGCAGTTGACATATACGTTCCCTCAAAGTGACATAAGTTTTGTCTGTCAGATTCCTACAGATCGGGAGATATTTGCCTTTTAAAAATTGACTTTCGAATAATCTCGAAAAATTAAAATGTGTCTATCATCGAAACTCTAGGACATACATTGACGTGACTCTGACAGGACGTTGACATATATGTTCCCTCAAAGTGACATAAGTTTTGTATCTCAGATTCCTACAGATCGGGAGATATTTGCCTTTTAAAAATTGACTTTCGAATAATCTCGAAAAATTCAAATGTCTCTATCCTCCAAACCCTTAGACATACATTGACGTGACTGTGACATGAAGTTGACATATGCGATCCCTCAAAGTGACATACGTTTTATCTCTTAGATTCCTACAGATCGGGAGATATTTGCCTTTAACCAATTGACTTTCGAATAATCTCGAAAAATTCAAATGTCTCTATCCTCCAAACCCTAGGACATACATTGACGTGACACTGACAAAACGTTTACATACACGTTCCCTCAAAGTGACATAAGTTTTGTCTCTCAGATTCCTACAGATCGGGAGATATTAGCCTTTTAAAAATTGACTTTCGAATAATCTCGAAAAATTAAAATGTCTCTATCCTCCAAACCCTTGGACATACATTGACGTGACACTGACAGGAAGTTGACACATACGTTCCCTCAAATTGATATAAGTTTTGTCTCTCAGATTCCTACAGATCGGGAGATATTTGCCTATTAATAATTGCCTTTCGAATAATCTCTAAAAATTTAAATGTCTCTATCCATCAAACCCTTCCACATACATTGACCTGACTATGACATTAAGTTGAAATATACGTTCCCTCAAAGTGACATAAGTTTTGTCTCTCAGATTCCTACAGATCGGGAGATATTTGCCTTTTAAATATTGACTTTCGAATAATCTCGAAAAATTAAAATGTCTCTATCCTCCAAACCCTTGGACATACATTCACGAGACTCTGACATGAAGTTGACATATACTTTCCCTCAAAGTGACATAAGTTTTGTCTCTCAGATTCCACCAGATCGGGAGATATTTGCCTTTTAAAAATTGACTTTCGAATAATCTCGAAAAATTCAAATGTCTCTATCCTCCAAACCCTTGGACATACATTGACGTGACACTGACAGGAAGTTGACATATACGTTCCTTCAATGTGACATAAGTTTCGTTTCTCAGATTCCTACAGATCGGGAGATATTTGCCTTTTAATAATTGACTTTCGAATAATCTCGAAAAATTAAAATGTCTCTATCCTCCAAACCCTTGGACATACATTGACGAGACTCTGACATAAAGTTGATATATGCGTTCCCTCAAAGTGATATAATGTTCGTCTTTCAGATGCAAACAGATCGGGAGATATTTGCCCTTTAAAAATTGACTTTCGAATAATCTCGAAAAATTGAAATGTTTCTATAGTCCAAACCCTTGGACATACATTGACGAGACTCTGACATGAGGTTGACATATACGTTCCCTCAAAGTGGCATAAGTTTCGTCTCTCAGATTCCTACAGATCGGGAGATATTTGCCTTTTAAAAATTGACTTTCGAATAATCTCGAAAAATTAAAATGTCTCTATCCTCCTAACCCTTGGACATATATTGACGAGACTCTGACATGAAGTTGATATATGCGTTCCCTCAAAGTGACATAAGGTTTGTCTCTCAGATGCCTACAGATCGGGAGATATTTGCCCTTTAAGAATTGACTTTCGAATAATCTCGAAAAATTCAAAAGTCTCTATCCTCCAAACCCTTGTACATACATTGACGAGACTCTGACATGAAGTTGCCATATACGTTCCCTCAAAGTGGCATAAGTTTTGTCTCTCAGATTCCTAAAGATTGGGAGATATTTGCCTTTTAAAAATTGACTTTCGAATAATCTCGAAAAATTAAAATGTCTCTATCCTCCAAACACTAGGACATACATTGACGTGACACTGACAGGAAGTTGACATACACGTTCCCTCAAAGTGACATAAGTTTTGTCTCTCAGATTCCTACAGATCGGGAGATATTCCCCTTTTAAATATTAACTTTCGAATAATCTCGAAAAATTAAAATGTCTCTATCCTCCAAACCCTTGGACATACATTGACGTGACTCTGACATGAAGTTGACATATGCGTTCCCTCAAAGTGACATAAGGTTTGTCTCTCAGATTCCTACAGATCTGGAGATATTTGACTTTAAATATTGACTTTCTAATAATCTCGAAAAATTTAAATGTCTCTATCCTCCAAACCGTTGGACATATATTGACGAGACTCTGACAGGCAGTTGACATATACGTTCCCTCAAAGTGACATAAGTTTTGTCTGTCAGATTCCTACAGATCGGGAGATATTTGCCTTTTAAAAATTGACTTTCGAATAATCTCGAAAAATTAAAATGTGTCTATCCTCGAAACTCTAGGACATACATTGACGTGACTCTGACAGGACGTTGACATATATGTTCCCTCAAAGTGACATAAGTTTTGTATCTCAGATTCCTACAGATCGGGAGATATTTGCCTTTTAAAAATTGACTTTCGAATAATCTCGAAAAATTCAAATGTCTCTATCCTCCAAACCCTTAGACATACATTGACGTGACTGTGACATGAAGTTGACATATGCGTTCCCTCAAAGTGACATACGTTTTATCTCTTAGATTCCTACAGATCGGGAGATATTTGCCTTTAACCAATTGACTTTCGAATAATCTCGAAAAATTCAAATGTCTCTATCCTCCAAACCCTAGGACATACATTGACGTGACACTGACACAACGTTTACATACACGTTCCCTCAAAGTGACATAAGTTTTGTATCTCAGATTCCTACAGATCGGGAGATATTTGCCTTTTAAAAATTGACTTTCGAATAATCTCGAAAAATTCAAATGTCTCTATCCTCCAAACCCTTAGACATACATTGACGTGACTGTGACATGAAGTTGACATATGCGTTCCCTCAAAGTGACATACGTTTTATCTCTTAGATTCCTACAGATCGGGAGATATTTGCCTTTAACCAATTGACTATCGAATAATCTCGAAAAATTAAAATGTCTCTATCCTCCAAACCCTTGGACATACATTGACGTGACACTGACAGGAAGTTGACACATACGTTCCCTCAAATTGATATAAGTTTTGTCTCTCAGATTCCTACAGATCGGGAGATATTTGCCTATTAATAATTGCCTTTCGAATAATCTCTAAAAATTTAAATGTCTCTATCCATCAAACCCTTCCACATACATTGACCTGACTATGACATTAAGTTGAAATATACGTTCCCTCAAAGTGACATAAGTTTTGTCTCTCAGATTCCTACAGATCGGGAGATATTTGCCTTTTAAATATTGACTTTCGAATAATCTCGAAAAATTAAAATGTCTCTATCCTCCAAACCCTTGGACATACCTTGACTAGACTCTGACATGAAGTTGACATATACGTTCCCTCAAAGTGACATAAGTTTTGTCTCTCAGATTCCACCAGATCGGGAGATATTTGCCTTTTAAAAATTGACTTTCGAATAATCTCGAAAAATTTAAATGTCTCTATCCTCCAAACGCTTGGACATTCATTGACGTGACACTGACAGGAAGTTGACATATACGTTCCTTCAAAGTGACATAAGTTTCGTCTCTCAGATTCCTATAGATCGGGAGATATTAGCCTTTTAAAAATTGACTTTCGAATAATCTCGAAGAATTAAAATGTCTCTATCCTCCAAACCCTTGGACATACATTGACGAGACTCTGACATGAAGTTGATATATGCGTTCCCTCAAAGTGATATAAGGTTTGTCTCTCAGATGCCCACAGATCGGGAGATATTTGCCCTTTAAGAATTGACTTTCGAATAATCTCGAAAAATTGAAATGTCTCTATAGTCCAAACCCTTGGACATACATTGACGAGACTCTGACATGAAGTTGACATATACGTTCCCTCAAAGTGGCATAAGTTTTGACTCTCAGATTCCTACAGATCGGGAGATATTTGCCTTTTAAAAATTGACTTTCGAATAATCTCGAAAAATTCAAATGTCTCTATCCTCCAAACCGTTGGACATGCATTGACGTGACACTGACAGGAAGTTGACACATACGTTCCCTCAAATTGACATAAGTTTTGTCTCTCAGATTCCTACAGATCGGGAGATATTTGCCTATTAATAATTGCCTTTCGAATAATCTCTAAAAATTTAAATGTCTCTATCCATCAAACCCTTCGACATACATTGACCTGACTATGACATGAAGTTGACATATACGTTCCCTCAAAGTGACATAAGTTTTGTCTCTCAGATTCCTACAGATCGGGAGATATTTGCCTTTTAAATATTGACTTTCGAATAATCTCGAAAAATTAAAACGTCTCTATCCTCCTAACCCTTGGACATACATTGACAAGACTCTGACAGGAAGTTAACATATACGTTCCCTCAAAGTGACGTAAGTTTTGTCTCTGAGATTCCTACAGATCGGGAGATATTTGCCTTTTAAAAATTGACATTCGAATAATCTCGAAAAATTCAGATGTCTCTATCCTCCAAACCTTTGGACATACATTGACGAGACTCTGACATGAAGTTGATATATGCGTTCCCTCAAAGTGACATAAGGTTTGTCTCTCAGATGCCTACAGATCGGGAGATATTTGCCCTTTAAGAATTGACTTTCGAATAATCTCGAAAAATTCAAAAGTCCCTATCCTCCAAACCCTTAAACATACATTGACGAGACTCTGACATGAAGTTGACATATTCGTTCCCTCAAAGTGGCATAAGTTTTGTCTCTCAGATTCCTACAGATCGGGAGATATTTGCCTTTTAAAAATTGACTTTCCAATAATCTCGAAAAATTAAAATGTCTCTATCCTCCAAACCCTTGGACATACATTGACGTGACACTGACAGGAAGTTGACATACATGTTCCCTCAAAGTGACATAAGTTTTGTCTCTCAGATTCCTACAGATCGGGAGACATTTGCCTATTAATAAATGCCTTTCGAATAATCTCTAAAAATTTAAATGTCTCTACCTATCAAACCCTTCGACATACATTGACCTGACTATGACATGAAGTTGACATATACGTTCCCTCAAAGTGACATAAGTTTTGTCTCTCAGATTCCTACAGATCGGGAGATATTTCCCTTTTAATTATTAACTTTCGAATAATCTCGAAAAATTCAAATGTCTCTATCCTCCAAACCCTTGGACATACATTGACGTGACTCTGACATGAAGTTGACATATGCGTTCCCTCAAAGTGACATAAGGTTTGTCTCTCAGATTCCTACAGATCTGGAGATATTTGCCTTTAAATATTGACTTTCGAATAATCTCGAAAAATTTAAATGTCTCTGTCCTCCAAACCGTTGGACATACATTGACGAGACTCTGACAGGCAGTTGACATATACGTTCCCTCAAAGTGACATACGTTTTGTCTCTCAGGTTCCTACAGATCGGGAGATATTAGCCTTTTAAAATTGACTTTCGAATAATCTCGAAAAATTCAAATGTCTCTATCCTCCAACCCCTTGGACAGACATTGACGTGACTGTGACATGAAGTTGACATATGCGTTCCCTCAAAGTGACATACGTTTTGTCTCTTAGATTCCTACAGATCGGGAGATATTTGCCTTTAACCAATTGACTTTCGAATAAACTCGAAAAATTCAAATGTCTCTATCCTCCAAACCCTTGGACAAACATTGACGTGACTCTGACAAAAAGTTTACATACACGTTCCCTCAAAGTGACATAAGGTTTGTCTCTCAGATTCCTACAGATCGGGAGATATTTGCCTTTTAAAAATTGACTTTCGAGTAATCTTGAAAAATTCAAATGTCTCTATCCTCCAAACCCTTGGACATACATTGACGTGACTATGACATGAAGTTTACATATACGTTCCCTCAATGTGACAAAAGTTTTGTCTCTCAGATTCCTACAGATCGGGAGATATTTGCCTTTGAAAAATTGACTTTCGAATAATCTCGAAAAATTAAAATGTCTCTATCCTCCAAACCCTTGGACATACATACACGAGACTCTGACATGAAGTTGATATATGCGTTCCCTCAAAGTGACATAAGGTTTGTCTCTCAGATGCCTACAGATCGAAAGATATTTGCCCTTTAAAAATTGACTTTCGAATAATCTCGAAAAATTCAAATGTCTCTATCCTCCAAACCCTTGGACATAAATTGACGAGACTCTGACATGAAGTTGACATATTCGTTCCCTCAAAGTGGCATAAGTTTTGTCTCTCAGATTCCTACAGATCGGAAGATATTTGCCTTTTAAAAATTGACTTTCGAAAAATCTCGAAAAATTAAAATGTCTCTATCCTCCAAACCCTTGGACATACATTGACGTGACACTGACAGGAAGTTGACATATACGTTCCCTCAAAGTGACATAAGTTTTGTCTCTCAGATTCCTACAGATCGGGATATATTTGCCTATTAATAATTGCCTTTCGAATAATCTCTAAAAATTTAAATGTCTCTATCCATCAAACCCTTGGACATACATTGACCTGACTATGACATGAAGTTGACACATACGTTCCCTCAAAGTGACATAAGTTTTGTCTCTCAGATTCCTACAGATCGGGAGATATTTGCCTTTTAAATATTGACTTTCGAATAATCTCGAAAAATTAAAATGTCTCTATCCTCCAAACCCTTAGACATACATTGACGTGACTCTGACATGAAGTTGATATATGCATTCCCTCAAAACGACATAAGGTTAGTCTCTCATATTCCTACAGATCGGGAGATATTTGCCTTTAAATATTGACTTTCGAATAATCTCGAAAAATTAAAATGTCTCTATCCTCCAAACCCTTGGACTTACATTGACGAGACTCTGACATGAAATTGACATATACGTTCCCTCATAGTGACATAAGTTGTGTCTCTCAGATTCCTACAGATCGGGAGATATTTGCCTTTCACCAATTGACTTTCGAATAATCTCGAAAAATTAAAATGTCTCTATCCTCCAAATCTTTAGACATGCATTGACGTGGCTCTGACAGGAAGTTGACATATACGTTCCCTCAAAGTGACATAAGTTTTGTCTCTCAGATTACTACAGATCGGGAGATATTTGCCCTTTAAAATTTGACTTTCGAATAATCTCGAAAAATTTAACTGTCTCTATCCTCCAAACCCTTGGACATACATTGACATGGCTATGACATGAAGTTGACATATACGTTCCCTCAATGTGACATAAGGTTTGTCTCTGAGACTCCTACAAATCGGGAGATATTTGCCCTTAAAAAATTGACTTTCGAATAATCTCGAAAAATTAAAATGTCTCTCTCCTCTAAACCCTTGGAAATACAATGACGAGACTCTGACATGAAGTTGACATATACGTTCCCTCAAAGTGGCATAAGTTTTGTCCATCAGATTCTTACATATCGGGAGATATTTGCCTTTTAAAAATTGACTTTCGAATAATCTCGAAAAATTAAAATGTCTCTATCCTCCTAACCCTTGGACATATATTGACGAGACTCTGACATGAAGTTGATATATGCGTTCCCTCAAAGTGACATAAGGTTTGTCTCTCAGATGCCTACAGATCGGGAGATATTTGCCCTTTAAGAATTGACTTTCGAATAATCTCGAGAAATTCAAAAGTCTCTATCCTCCAAACCCTTGGACATACATTGACGAGACTGTGACATGAAGTTGCCATATACGTTCCCTCAAAGTGGCATAAGTTTTGTCTCTCAGATTACTAAAGATCGGGAGATATATGCCTTTTAAAAATTGATTTCCGAATAATCTCGAAAAATTAAAATGTCTCTATCCTCCAAACCCTAGGACATACATTGACGTGACACTGACAGGGAGTTGACATACACGTTCCCTCATAGTGACATAAGTTTTGTCTCTCAGATTCCTACAGATCGGGAGATATTTGCCTATTAATAATTGCCTTTCGAATAATCTCTAAAAATTTAAATGTCTCTATCTATCAAACCCTTCGACATACATTGACCTGACTATGACATGACGTTGACATACACGTTCCCTCAAAGTGACATAAGTTTTGTCTCTCAGATTCCTACAGATCGGGAGATATTTCCCTTTAAAATATTAACTTTCGAATAATCTCGAAAAATTAAAATGTCTCTATCCTCCAAACCCTTGGACATACATTGACGTGACTCTGACATGAAGTTGACATATGCGTTCCCTCAAAGTGACATAAGGTTTGTCTCTCAGATTCCTACAGATCTGGAGATATTTGACTTTAAATATTGACTTTCGAATAATCTCGAAAAATTTAAATGTCTCTATCCTCCAAACCGTTGGACATACATTGACGAGACTCTGACAGGCAGTTGACATATACGTTCCCTCAAAGTGACATAAGTTTTGTCTCTCAGATTCCTACAGATCGGGAGATATTTGCCTTTTAAAAATTGACTTTCGAATAATCTCGAAAAATTAAAATGTGTCTATCCTCGAAACTCTAGGACATACATTGACGTGACTCTGACAGGACGTTGACATATATGTTCCCTCAAAGTGACATAAGTTTTGTCTCTCAGATTCCTACAGATCGGGAGATATTTGCCTTTTAAAAATTGACTTTCGAATAATCTCCAAAAAATTCAAATGTATCTATCCTCCAAACCCTTAGACATACATTGACGTGAATGTGACATGAAGTTGACATATACGTTCCCTCAAAGTGACATACGTTTTGTCTCTTAGATTCCTACAGATCGGGAGATATTTGCCTTTAACCAATTGACTTTCGAATAATCTCGAAAAATTGAAATGTCTCTATCCTCCAAACCCTTGGACATACATTGACGTGACTCTGACAAGAAGTTTACATACACGTTCCCTCAAAGTGACATAAGTTTTGTCTCTCAGATTAATACAGATCGGGAGATATTTGCTTTTTAAAAATTGACTTTCGAATAATCTCGAAAAATTAAAATGTCTCTATCCACCAAACCCTTCGACATACATTGTAGTGACTCTGACAAAAAGTTTACATACACGTTCCCTCAAAGTGACATAAGTTTTGTCTCTCAGATTCCTACAGATCGGGAGATATTTGCCTTTTAAAAATTGACTTTCGAATAATCTCGAAAAATTAAAATGTCTCTATCCTCCAAACCCTTGGACATACATTGACGAGACTCTGACATGAAGTTGATATATGCGTTCCCTCAAAGTGACATAAGGTTTGTCTCTCAGATGCCTACAGATCGAAAGATATTTGCCCTTTAAAAATTGACTTTCGAATAATCTCGAAAAATTCAAATTTCTCTATCCTCCAAACCCTTGGACATACATTGACGAGACGATGACATGAAGTTGACATATTCGTTCCCTCAAAGTGGCATAAGTTTTGTCTCTCAGATTAATACAGATCGGGAGATATTTGCCTTTTAAAAATTGACTTTCGAATAATCTCTAAAAATTTAAATGTCTCTATCCATCAAACCCTTCGACATACATTGACCTGACTATGACATGAAGTTGACATATACGTTCCATCAAAGTGACATAAGTTTTGTCTCTGAGATTCCTACAGATCGGGAGATATTTGCCTTTTAATTATTGACTTTCGAATAATCTCGAAAAATTAAAATGTCTCTATCCTCCAAACCCTTGGACATACATTGACGTGACTCTGACATGAAGTTGACATATGCGTTCCCTCAAAGTCACATAAGTTTTGTCTCTCAGATTAAAACATATCGGGAGATATTTGCCTTTTAAAAATTGACTTTCGAATAATCTCGATAAATTCAAATGACTCTATCCTCCAAACCCTTGGACATACATTGACGTGACTCTGACATGAAGTTGACATATGCGTTCCCTCAAAGTGACATAAGTTTTGTCTCTCAGATTAATACAGATCGGGAGATATTTACCTTTCACCAATTGACTTTCGAATAATCTCGAAAAATTAAAATGTCTCTATCCTCCAAATCCTTGGACATACATTGACGTGACTCTGACATGAAGTTTACATATGCGTTCCCTCAAAGTGACATAAGTTTTGTCTCTCAGATTCCTACAGATCGGGAGATATTTGCCCTTTAAAAATTGACTTTCGAATAATCTCGAAAAATTTAAATGTCTCTATCCTCCAAACCCTTGGGCATACATTGACGTGACTCTGACATGAAGTTGACATATACGTTCCCTCAAAGTGACATACGTTTTGTCTCTCAGATTCCTACAGATCGGGAGATATTTGCCTTTTAAATATTGACTTTCGAATAATCTCTAAAAATTAAAATGCCTCTATCCTCAAAACCCTTGGACGTACATTGACTAGACTCTGACATGAAGTTGACATATACGTTCCCTCAAAGTGACATAAGTTTTGTCTCTCAGATTCCACCAGATCGGGAGATATTTGCCTTTTAAAAATTGACTTTCGAATAATCTCGAAAAATTAAAATGTCTCTATCCTCCAAACCCTTGGACATACATTGACGTGACACTGACAGGAAGTTGACGTATACGTTCCTTCAAAGTGACATAAGTTTCGTCTGTCAGATTCCTACAGATCGGGAGATATTTGCCTTTTAAAAATTGACTTTCGATTAATCTCGAAAAATTAAAATGTCTCTATCCTCCAAACCCTTGGACATACATTGACGAGACTCTGACATGAAGTTGATATATGCGTTCCCTCAAAGTGATATTAGGTTTGTCTCTCAGATGCAAACAGATCGGGAGATATTTGCCCTTTAAAAATTGACTTTCGAATAATCTCGAAAAATTGAAATGTCTCTATAGTCCAAACCCTTGGACATACATTGACGAGACTCTGACATGAAGTTGACATATACGTTCCCTCAAAGTGGCATAAGTTTTGTCTCTCAGATTCCTACAGATCGGGAGATATTTGCCTTTTAAATATTGATTTTCGAATAATCTCGAAAAATTAAAATGTCTCTATCCTCCAAACCCTAGGACATACATTGACGTGACACTGACAGGAAGTTGACATACACGTTCCCTCAAAGTGACATAAGTTTTGTCTCTCAGATTCCTACAGATCGGGAGATATTTGCCTATTAATAATTGCCTTTCGAATAATCTCTAAAAATTTAAATGTCTCTATCTAACAAACCCTTCGACATACATTCACCTGACTATGACATGAAGTTGACATATACGTTCCCTCAAAGTGACATAAGTTTTGTCTCAAAGATTCCTACAGATCGGGAGATATTTCCCTTTTAAATATTAACTTTCGAATAATCTCGAAAAATTAAAATGTCTCTATCCTCCAAACCCTTGGACATACATTGACGTGACTCTGACATGAAGTTGACATATGCGTTCCCTCAAAGTGACATAAGGTTTGTATCTCAGACTCCTACAGATCTGGAGATATTTGACTTTAAATATTGACTTTCGAATAATCTCGAAAAATTTAAATGTCTCTATCCTCCAAACCGTTGGACATACATTGACGAGACTCTGACAGGCAGTTGACATATACGTTCCCTCAAAGTGACATACGTTTTGTCTCTCAGATTCCTACAGATCGGGAGATATTTGCCTTTAACCAATTGACTTTCGAATAATCTCGAAAAATTCAAATGTCTCTATCCTCCAAACCCTAGGACATACATTGACGTGACACTGACAGGGAGTTGACATACACGTTCCCTCATAGTGACATAAGTTTTGTCTCTCAGATTCCTACAGATCGGGAGATATTTGCCTATTAATAATTGCCTTTCGAATAATCTCTAAAAATTTAAATGTCTCTATCTATCAAACCCTTCGACATACATTGACCTGACTATGACATGACGTTGACATACACGTTCCCTCAAAGTGACATAAGTTTTGTCTCTCAGATTCCTACAGATCGGGAGATATTTCCCTTTAAAATATTAACTTTCGAATAATCTCGAAAAATTAAAATGTCTCTATCCTCCAAACCCTTGGACATACATTGACGTGACTCTGACATGAAGTTGACATATGCGTTCCCTCAAAGTGACATAAGGTTTGTCTCTCAGATTCCTACAGATCTGGAGATATTTGACTTTAAATATTGACTTTCGAATAATCTCGATAAATTTAAATGTCTCTATCCTCCAAACCGTTGGACATACATTGACGAGACTCTGACAGGCAGTTGACATATACGTTCCCTCAAAGTGACATAAGTTTTGTCTCTCAGATTCCTACAGATCGGGAGATATTTGCCTTTTAAAAATTGACTTTCGAATAATCTCGAAAAATTAAAATGTGTCTATCCTCGAAACTCTAGGACATACATTGACGTGACTCTGACAGAACGTTGACATATATGTTCCCTCAAAGTGACATAAGTTTTGTATCTCAGATTCCTACAGATCGGGAGATATTTGCCTTTTAAAAATTGACTTTCGAATAATCTCCAAAAAATTCAAATGTATCTATCCTCCAAACCCTTAGACATACATTGACGTGACTGTGACATGAAGTTGACATATGCGCTCCCTCAAAGTGACATACGTTTTGTCTCTTAGATTCCTACAGATCGGGAGATATTTGCCTTTAACCAATTGACTTTCGAATAATCTCGAAAAATTGAAATGTCTCTATCCTCCAAACCCTTGGACATACATTGACGTGACTCTGACAAGAAGTTTACATACACGTTCCCTCAAAGTGACATAAGTTTTGTCTCTCAGATTAATACAGATCGGGAGATATTTGCTTTTTAAAAATTGACTTTCGAATAATCTCGAAAAATTAAAATGTCTCTATCCACCAAACCCTTCGACATACATTGTAGTGACTCTGACAAAAAGTTTACATACACGTTCCCTCAAAGTGACATAAGTTTTGTCTCTCAGATTCCTACAGATCGGGAGATATTTGCCTTTTAAAAATTGACTTTCGAATAATCTCGAAAAATTAAAATGTCTCTATCCTCCAAACCCTTGGACATACATTGACGAGACTCTGACATGAAGTTGATATATGCGTTCCCTCAAAGTGACATAAGGTTTGTCTCTCAGATGCCTACAGATCGAAAGATATTTGCCCTTTAAAAATTGACTTTCGAATATTCTCGAAAAATTCAAATTTCTCTATCCTCCAAACCCTTGGACATACATTGACGAGACGATGACATGAAGTTGACATATTCGTTCCCTCAAAGTGGCATAAGTTTTGTCTCTCAGATTCCTACAGATCGGGAGATATTTGCCCTTTAAAAATTGACTTTCGAATAATCTCGAAAAATTTAAATGTCTCTATCCTCCAAACCCTTGGGCATACATTGACGTGACTCTGACATGAAGTTGACATATACGTTCCCTCAAAGTGACATACGTTTTGTCTCTCAGATTCCTACAGATCGGGAGATATTTGCCTTTTAAATATTGACTTTCGAATTATCTCGAAAAATTAAAATGCCTCTATCCTCAAAACCCTTGGACGTACATTGACTAGACTCTGACATGAAGTTGACATATACGTTCCCTCAAAGTGACATAAGTTTTGTCTCTCAGATTCCACCAGATCGGGAGATATTTGCCTTTTAAATATTGACTTTCGAATAATCTCGAAAAATTAAAATGTCTCTATCCTCCAAACCCTTGGACATACATTGACGTGACACTGACAGGAAGTTGACGTATGCGTTCCTTCAAAGTGACATAAGTTTCGTCTGTCAGATTCCTACAGATCGGGAGATATTTGCCTTTTAAAAATTGACTTTCGATTAATCTCGAAAAATTAAAATGTCTCTATCCTCCAAACCCTTGGACATACATTGACGAGACTCTGACATGAAGTTGATATATGCGTTCCCTCAAAGTGATATTAGGTTTGTCTCTCAGATGCAAACAGATCGGGAGATATTTGCCCTTTAAAAATTGACTTTCGAATAATCTCGAAAAATTGAAATGTCTCTATAGTCCAAACCCTTGGACATACATTGACGAGACTCTGACATGAAGTTGACATATACGTTCCCTCAAAGAGGCATAAGTTTTGTCTCTCAGATTCCTACAGATCGGGAGATATTTGCCTTTTAAATATTGATTTTCGAATAATCTCGAAAAATTAAAATGTCTCTATTCTCCAAACCCTAGGACATACATTGACGTGACACTGACAGGAAGTTGACATACACGTTCCCTCATAGTGACATAAGTTTTGTCTCTCAGATTCCTACAGATCGGGAGATATTTGCCTATTAATAATTGCCTTTCGAATAATCTCTAAAAATTTAAATGTCTCTATCTATCAAACCCTTCGACATACATTGACCTGACTATGACATGACGTTGACATACACGTTCCCTCAAAGTGACATAAGGTTTGTCTCTCAGATTCCTACAGATCTGGAGATATTTGACTTTAAATATTGACTTTCGAATAATCTCGAAAAATTTAAATGTCTCTATCCTCCAAACCGTTGGACATACATTGACGAGACTCTGACAGGCAGTTGACATATACGTTCCCTCAAAGTGACATAAGTTTTGTCTCTCAGATTCCTACAGATCGGGAGATATTTGCCTTTTAAAAATTGACTTTCGAATAATCTCGAAAAATTAAAATGTGTCTATCCTCGAAACTCTAGGACATACATTGACGTGACTCTGACAGGACGTTGACATATATGTTCCCTCAAAGTGGCGTAAGTTTTGTATCTCAGATTCCTACAGATCGGGAGATATTTGCCTTTTAAAAATTGACTTTCGAATAATCTCCAAAAAATTCAAATGTATCTATCCTCCAAACCCTTAGACATACATTGACGTGACCGTGACATGAAGTTGACATATGCGCTCCCTCAAAGTGACATACGTTTTGTCTCTTAGATTCCTACAGATCGGGAGATATTTGCCTTTAACCAATTGACTTTCGAATAATCTCGAAAAATTGAAATGTCTCTATCCTCCAAACCCTTGGACATACATTGACGTGACTCTGACAAGAAGTTTACATACACGTTCCCTCAAAGTGACATAAGTTTTGTCTCTCAGATTAATACAGATCGGGAGATATTTGCTTTTTAAAAATTGACTTTCGAATAATCTCGAAAAATTAAAATGTCTCTATCCACCAAACCCTTCGACATACATTGTAGTGACTCTGACAAAAAGTTTACATACACGTTCCCTCAAAGTGACATAAGTTTTGTCTCTCAGATTCCTACAGATCGGGAGATATTTGCCTTTTAAAAATTGACTTTCGAATAATCTCGAAAAATTAAAATGTCTCTATCCTCCAAACCCTTGGACATACATTGACGAGACTCTGACATGAAGTTGATATATGCGTTCCCTCAAAGTGACATAAGGTTTGTCTATCAGATGCCTACAGATCGAAAGATATTTGCCCTTTAAAAATTGACTTTCGAATAATCTCGAAAAATTCAAATTTCTCTATCCTCCAAACCCTTGGACATACATTGACGAGACGATGACATGAAGTTGACATATTCGTTCCCTCAAAGTGGCATAAGTTTTGTCTCTCAGATTCCTACAGATCGGGAGATATTTGCCCTTTAAAAATTGACTTTCGAATAATCTCGAAAAATTTAAATGTCTCTATCCTCCAAACCCTTGGGCATACATTGACGTGACTCTGACATGAAGTTGACATATACGTTCCCTCAAAGTGACATACGTTTTGTCTCTCAGATTCCTACAGATCGGGAGATATTTGCCTTTTAAATATTGACTTTCGAATTATCTCGAAAAATTAAAATGCCTCTATCCTCAAAACCCTTGGACGTACATTGACTAGACTCTGACATGAAGTTGACATATACGTTCCCTCAAAGTGACATAAGTTTTGTCTCTCAGATTCCACCAGATCGGGAGATATTTGCCTTTTAAATATTGACTTTCGAATAATCTCGAAAAATTAAAATGTCTCTATCCTCCAAACCCTTGGACATACATTGACGTGACACTGACAGGAAGTTGACGTATACGTTCCTTCAAAGTGACATAAGTTTCGTCTGTCAGATTCCTACAGATCGGGAGATATTTGCCTTTTAAAAATTGACTTTCGATTAATCTCGAAAAATTAAAATGTCTCTATCCTCCAAACCCTTGGACATACATTGACGAGACTCTGACATGAAGTTGATATATGCGTTCCCTCAAAGTGATATTAGGTTTGTCTCTCAGATGCAAACAGATCGGGAGATATTTGCCCTTTAAAAATTGACTTTCGAATAATCTCGAAAAATTGAAATGTCTCTATAGTCCAAACCCTTGGACATACATTGACGAGACTCTGACATGAAGTTGACATATACGTTCCCTCAAAGAGGCATAAGTTTTGTCTCTCAGATTCCTACAGATCGGGAGATATTTGCCTTTTAAATATTGATTTTCGAATAATCTCGAAAAATTAAAATGTCTCTATCCTCCAAACCCTAGGACATACATTGACGTGACACTGACAGGAAGTTGACATACAGGTTCCCTCAAAGTGACATAAGTTTTGTCTCTCAGATTCCTACAGATCGGGAGATATTTGCCTATTAATAATTGCCTTTCGAATAATCTCTAAAAATTTAAATGTCTCTATCTATCAAACCCTTCGACATACATTGACCTGACTATGACATGAAGTTGACATATACGTTCCCTCAAAGTGACATAAGTTTTGTCTCTCAGATTCCTACAGATCGGGAGATATTTCCCTTTTAAATATTAACTTTCGAATAATCTCGAAAAATTAAAATGTCTCTATCCTCCAAACCCTTGGACATACATTAACGTGACTCTGACATGAAGTTGACATATTCGTTCCCTCAAAGTGACATAAGGTTTGTATCTCAGACTCCTACAGATCTGGAGATATTTGACTTTAAATATTGACTTTCGAATAATCTCGAAAAATTTAAATGTCTCTATCCTCCAAACCGTTGGACATACATTGACGAGACTCTGACAGGCAGTTGACATATACGTTCCCTCAAAGTGACATACGTTTTGTCTCTCAGATTCCTACAGATCGGGAGATATTTGCCTTTAACCAATTGACTTTCGAATAATCTCGAAAAATTCAAATGTCTCTATCCTCCAAACCCTTGGACATACATTGACGTGACTCTGACAAAAAGTTTACATACACGTTCCCTCAAAGTGACATAAGTTTTGTCTCTCAGATTCCTACAGATCGGGAGATATTTGCCTTTTAAAAATTGACTTTCGAATAATCTCGAAAAATTAAAATGTCTCTATCCACCAAACCCTTCGACATACATTGTCGTGACTCTGATAAAAAGTTTACATACACGTTCCCTCAAAGTGACATAAGTTTTGTCTCTCAGATTCCTACAGATCGGGAGATATTTGCCTTTTAAAAATTGACTTTCGAATAATCTCGAAAAATTAAAATGTCTCTATCCTCCAAAACCTTGGACATACATTGACGAGACTCTGACATGAAGTTGATATATGCATCCCTCAAAGTGACATAAGGTTTGTCTCTCAGATGCCTACAGATCGAAAGATATTTGCCCTTTAAAAATTGACTTTCGAATAATCTCGAAAAATTCAAATTTCTCTATCCTCCAAACCCTTGGACATACATTGACGAGACGATGACATGAAGTTGACATATTCGTTCCCTTAAAGTGGCATAAGTTTTGTCTCTCAGATTCCTACAGATCGGGAGA
Organism: Zootermopsis nevadensis; assembly: GCF_977971745.1. Lineage (NCBI taxonomy): Eukaryota > Metazoa > Arthropoda > Insecta > Blattodea > Termopsidae > Zootermopsis > Zootermopsis nevadensis. The sequence goes on along the minus strand of NW_028259153.1, from coordinate 1,457,336 downwards.
TATTTGCCTTTTAAAAATTGACTTTCGAATAATCTCTAAAAATTTAAATGTCTCTATCCATCAAACCCTTCGACATACATTGACCTGACTATGACATGAAGTTGACATATACGTTCCCTCAAAGTGACATAAGTTTTGTCTCTGAGATTCCTACAGATCGGGAGATATTTGCCTTTTAAAAATTGACTTCCGAATAATCTCGATAAATTCAAATGACTCTATCCTCCAAACCCTTTGACATACATTGACGTGACTCTGACATGAAGTTGACATATGCGTTCCCTCAAAGTGACATAAGTTTTGTCTCACAGATTAATACAGATCGGGAGATATTTACCTTTCACCAATTGACTTTCGAATAATCTCGAAAAATTAAAATGTTTCTATCCTCCAAATCCTTGGACATACATTGACGTGACTCTGACATGAAGTTTACATATGCGTTCCCTCAAAGTGACATAAGGTTTGTCTCTCAGATTCCTACAGATCGGGAGATATTTGCCCTTTAAAAATTGACTTTCGAATAATCTCGAAAAATTTAAATGTCTCTATCCTCCAAACCCTTGGGCATACATTGACGTGACTCTGACATGAAGTTGACATATACGTTCCCTCAAAGTGACATAAGTTTTGTCTCTCAGATTCCACCAGATCTGGAGATATTTGCCTTTTAAAAATTGACTTTCGAATAATCTCGAAAAATTAAAATGTCTCTATCCTCCAAACCCTTGGACATACATTGACGTGACTATGACATGAAGTTGACATATACGTTCCCTCAATGTGACGTAAGGTTTGTCTCTGAGACTCCCACAAATCGGGAGATATTTGCCCTTAAAAAATTGACTTTCGAATAATCTCGAAAAATTAAAATGTCTATATCCTCTAAACCCTTGGAAATACAATGACGAGACTCTGACATGAAGTTGACATATACGTTCCCTCAAAGTGGCATAAGGTTTGTCTCTCAGATTCCTACAATTCGGGAGATATTTGCCTTTTAAAAATTGACTTTCGAATAATCTCGATAAATTCAAATGACTCTATCCTCCAAACCCTTGGACATACATTGACGTGACTCTGACATGAAGTTGACATATGCGTTCCCTCAAAGTGACATAAGGTTTGTCTCTGAGATGAATACAGATCGGGAGATATTTGCCCTTTAAGAATTGACTTTCGAATAATCTCGAAAAATTCAAAAGTCTCTATCCTCCAAACCCTTGGACATACATTGACGAGACTCTGACATGAAGTTGCCATATACGTTCCCTCAAAGTGGCATAAGTTTTGTCTCTCAGATTCCTAAAGATCGGGAGATATTTCCCTTTTAATAATTGATTTTCGAATAATCTCGAAAAATTAAAATGTCTCTATCCTCCAAACCCTAGGACATACATTGACGTGACACTGACAGGAAGTTGACATACACGTTCCCTCAAAGTGACATAAGTTTTGTCTCTCAGATTCCTACAGATCGGGAGATATTTGCCTATTAATAATTGCCTTTCGAATAATCTCTAAAAATTTAAATGTCTCTATCTATCAAACCCTTCGACATACATTGACCTGACTATGACATGAAGTTGACATACACGTTCCCTCAAAGTGACATAAGTTTTGTCTCTCAGATTCCTACAGATCGGGAGATATTTGCCTTTTAAAAAATGACTTTCGAATAATCTCGAAAAATTAAAATGTCTCTATCCTCCAAACCCTTGGACATACATTGACGTGACTCTGACATATTGTTGACATATGCGTTCCCTCAAAGTGACATAAGGTTTGTCTCTCAGACTCCTACAGATCTGGAGATATTTGACTTTAAATATTGACTTTCGAATAATCTCGAAAAATTTAAATGTCTCTATCCTCCAAACCGTTGGACATACATTGACGAGACTCTGACAGGCAGTTGACATATACGTTCCCTCAAAGTGACATAAGTTTTGTCTCTCAGATTCCTACAGATCGGGAGATATTTGCCTTTAACCAATTGACTTTCGAATAATCTCGAAAAATTCAAATGTCTCTATCCTCCAAACCCTAGGACATACATTGACGTGACTCTAACAAAAAGTTTACATACACGTTCCCTCAAAGTGACATAAGTTTTGTCTCTCAGATTCCTACAGATGGGGAGATATTTGCCTTTTAAAAATTGACTTTCGAATAATCTCGAAAAATTAAAATGTATCTATCCACCAAACCCTTCGACATACATTGTCGTGACTCTGATAAAAAGTTTACATACACGTTCCCTCAAAGTGACATAAGTTTTGTCTCTCAGATTCCTACAGATCGGGAGATATTTGCCATTTAAAAATTGACTTTCGAATAATCTCGAAAAATTAAAATGTCTCTATCCTCCAAACCCTTGGACATACATTGACGAGACTCTGACATGAATTTGATATATGCGTTCCCTCAAAGTGACATAAGGTTTGTCTCTCAGATGCCTACAGATCGAAAGATATTTGCCCTTTAAAAATTGACTTTCGAATAATCTCGAAAAATTCAAATTTCTCTATCCTCCAAACCCTTGGACATACATTGACGAGACGATGACATGAAGTTGACATATTCGTTCCCTCAAAGTGGCTTAAGTTTTGTCTCTCAGATTCCTACAGATCGGGAGATATTTGCCTTTTAAAAATTGACTTTCGAATAATCTCTAAAAATTTAAATGTCTCTATCCATCAAACCCTTCGACATACATTGACCTGACTATGACATGAAGTTGACATATACGTTCCCTCAAAGTGACATATGTTTTGTCTCTGAGATTACTACAGATCGGGAGATATTTGCCTTTTAAATATTGACTTTCGAATAATCTCGAAAAATTAAAATGTCTCTATCCTCCAAACCCTTGGACATACATTGACGTGACTCTGACATGAAGTTGACATATGCGTTCCCTCAAAGTCACATAAGTTTTGTCTCTCAGATTAAAACAGATCGGGAGATATTTGCCTTTTAAAAATTGACTTTCGAATAATCTCGATAAATTCAAATGACTCTATCCTCCAAACCCTTGGACATACATTGACGTGACTCTGACATGAAGTTGACATATGCGTTCCCTCAAAGTGACATAAGTTTTGTCTCTCAGATTAATACAGATCGGGAGATATTTACCTTTCACCAATTGACTTTCGAATAATCTCGAAAAATTAAAATGTCTCTATCCTCCAAATCCTTGGACATACATTGACGTGACTCTGTCATGAAGTTTACATATGCGTTCCCTCAAAGTGACATAAGTTTTGTCTCTCAGATTCCTACAGATCGGGAGATATTTGCCCTTTAAAAATTGACTTTCGAATAATCTCGAAAAATTTAAATGTCTCTATCCTCCAAACCCTTGGGCATACATTGACGTGACTCTGACATGAAGTTGACATATACGTTCCCTCAAAGTGACATAAGTTTTGTCTCTCAGATTCCTACAGATCGGGAGATATTTGCCTTTTAAATATTGACTTTCGAATAATCTCGAAAAATTAAAATGCCTCTATCCTCAAAACCCTTGGACGTACATTGACTAGACTCTGACATGAAGTTGACATATACGTTCCCTCAAAGTGACATAAGTTTTGTCTCTCAGATTCCACCAGATCGGGAGATATTTGCCTTTTAAAAATTGACTTTCGAATAATCTCGAAAAATTAAAATGTCTCTATCCTCCAAACCCTTGGACATACATTGACGTGACACTGACAGGAAGTTGACATATACGTTCCTTCAAAGTGACATAAGTTTCGTCTGTCAGATTCCTACAGATCGGGAGATATTTGCCTTTTAAAAATTGACTTTCGAATAATCTCGAAAAATTAAAATGTCTCTATCCTCCAAACCCTTGGACATACATTGACGAGACTCTGACATGAAGTTGATATATGCGTTCCCTCAAAGTGATATTAGGTTTGTCTCTCAGATGCAAACAGATCGGGAGATATTTGCCCTTTAAAAATTGACTTTCGAATAATCTCGAGAAATTGAAATGTCTCTATAGTCCAAACCCTTGGACATACATTGACGAGACTCTGACATGAAGTTGACATATACGTTCCCTCAAAGTGGCATAAGTTTTGTCTCTCAGATTCCTACAGATCGGGAGATATTTGCCCTTTAAAAATTGACTTTCGAATAATCTCGAAAAATTTAAATGTCTCTATCCTCCAAACCCTTGGGCATACATTGACGTGACTCTGACATGAAGTTGACATATACGTTCCCTCAAAGTGACATAAGTTTTGTCTCTCAGATTCCTACAGATCGGGAGATATTTGCCTTTTAAATATTGACTTTCGAATAATCTCGAAAAATTAAAATGCCTCTATCCTCAAAACCCTTGGACGTACATTGACTAGACTCTGACATGAAGTTGACATATACGTTCCCTCAAAGTGACATAAGTTTTGTCTCTCAGATTCCACCAGATCGGGAGATATTTGCCTTTTAAAAATTGACTTTCGAATAATCTCGAAAAATTAAAATGTCTCTATCCTCCAAACCCTTGGACATACATTGACGTGACACTGACAGGAAGTTGACGTATACGTTCCTTCAAAGTGACATAAGTTTCGTCTGTCAGATTCCTACAGATCGGGAGATATTTGCCTTTTAAAAATTGACTTTCGATTAATCTCGAAAAATTAAAATGTCTCTATCCTCCAAACCCTTGGACATACATTGACGAGACTCTGACATGAAGTTGATATATGCGTTCCCTCAAAGTGATATTAGGTTTGTCTCTCAGATGCAAACAGATCGGGAGATATTTGCCCTTTAAAAATTGACTTTCGAATAATCTCGAGAAATTGAAATGTCTCTATAGTCCAAACCCTTGGACATACATTGACGAGACTCTGACATGAAGTTGACATATACGTTCCCTCAAAGTGGCATAAGTTTTGTCTCTCAGATTCCTACAGATCGGGAGATATTTGCCTTTTAAAAATTGATTTTCGAATAATCTCGAAAAATTAAAATGTCTCTATCCTCCAAACCCTAGGACATACATTGACGTGACACAGACAGGAAGTTGACATACACGTTCCCTCAAAGTGACATAAGTTTTGTCTCTCAGATTCCTACAGATCGGGAGATATTTGCCTATTAATAATTGCCTTTCGAATAATCTCTAAAAATTTAAATGTCTCTATCTATCAAACCCTTCGACATACATTGACCTGACTATGACATGAAGTTGACATACACGTTCCCTCAAAGTGACATAAGTTTTGTCTCTCAGATTCCTACAGATCGGGAGATATTTCCCTTTTAAGTATTAACTTTCGAATAATCTCGAAAAATTAAAATGTCTCTATCCTCCAAACCCTTGGACATACATTGACGTGACTCTGACATGAAGTTGACATATGCGTTCCCTCAAAGTGACATAAGGTTTGTATCTCAGACTCCTACAGATCTGGAGATATTTGACTTTAAATATTGACTTTCGAATAATCTCGAAAAATTTAAATGTCTCTATCCTCCAAACCGTTGGACATACATTGACGAGACTCTGACAGGCAGTTGACATATACGTTCCCTCAAAGTGACATACGTTTTGTCTCTCAGATTCCTACAGATCGGGAGATATTTGCCTTTAACCAATTGACTTTCGAATAATCTCGAAAAATTCAAATGTCTCTATCCTCCAAACCCTTGGACATACATTGACGTGACTCTGACAAAAAGTTTACATACACGTTCCCTCAAAGTGACATAAGTTTTGTCTCTCAGATTCCTACAGATCGGGAGATATTTGCCTTTTAAAAATTGACTTTCGAATAATCTCGAAAAATTAAAATGTCTCTATCCACCAAACCCTTCGACATACATTGTCGTGACTCTGATAAAAAGTTTACATACACGTTCCCTCAAAGTGACATAAGTTTTGTCTCTCAGATTCCTACAGATCGGGAGATATTTGCCTTTTAAAAATTGACTTTCGAATAATCTCTAAAAATTAAAATGTCTCTATCCTCCAAAACCTTGGACATACATTGACGAGACTCTGACATGAAGTTGATATATGCGTTCCCTCAAAGTGACATAAGGTTTGTCTCTCAGATGCCTACAGATCGAAAGATATTTGCCCTTTAAAAATTGACTTTCGAATAATCTCGAAAAATTCAAATTTCTCTATCCTCCAAACTCTTGGACATACATTGACGAGACGATGACATGAAGTTGACATATTCGTTCCCTCAAAGTGGCATAAGTTTTGTCTCTCAGATTCCTACAGATCGGGAGATATTTGCCTTTTAAAAATTGACTTTCGAATAATCTCTAAAAATTTAAATGTCTCTATCCATCAAACCCTTCGACATACATTGACCTGACTATGACATGAAGTTGACATATACGTTCCCTCAAAGTGACATAAGTTTTGTCTCTGAGATTCCTACAGATCGGGAGATATTTGCCTTTTAAATTATGACTTTCGAATAATCTCGAAAAATTAAAATGTCTCTATCCTCCAAACCCTTTGACATACATTGTCGTGACTCTGACATGAAGTTGACATATGCGTTCCCTCAAAGTCACATAAGTTTTGTCTCTTAGATTAAAACAGATCGGGAGATATTTGCCTTTTAAAAATTGACTTCCGAATAATCTCGATAAATTCAAATGACTCTATCCTCCAAACCCTTGGACATACATTGACGTGACTCTGACATGAAGTTGACATATGCGTTCCCTCAAAGTGACATAAGTTTTGTCTCTCAGATTAATACAGATCGGGAGATATTTACCTTTCACCAATTGACTTTCGAATAATCTCGAAAAATTAAAATGTCTCTATCCTCCAAATCCTTGGACATACATTGACGTGACTCTGACATGAAGTTTACATATGCGTTCCCTCAAAGTGACATAAGGTTTGTCTCTCAGATTCCTACAGATCGGGAGAAATTTGCGCTTTAAAAATTGACTTTCGAATAATCTCGAAAAATTTAAATGTCTCTATCCTCCAAACCCTTGGGCATACATTGACGTGACTCTCACATGAAGGTGACATATACGTTCCCTCAAAGTGACATAAGTTTTGTCTCTCAGATTCCACCAGATCTGGAGATATTTGCCTTTTAAAAATTGACTTTCGAATAATCTCGAAAAATTAAAATGTCTCTATCCTCCAAACCCTTGGACATACATTGACGTGACTATGACATGAAGTTGACATATACGTTCCCTCAATGTGACGTAAGGTTTGTCTCTGAGACTCCCACAAATCGGGAGATATTTGCCCTTAAAAAATTGACTTTCGAATAATCTCGAAAAATTAAAATGTCTCTATCCTCTAAACCCTTGGAAATACAATGACGAGACTCTGACATGAAGTTGACATATACGTTCCCTCAAAGTGGCATAAGTTTTGTCTCTCAGATTCCTAAAGATCGGGAGATATTTCCCTTTTAATAATTGATTTTCGAATAATCTCGAAAAATTAAAATGTCTCTATCCTCCAAACCCTAGGACATACATTGACGTGACACTGACAGGAAGTTGACATACACGTTCCCTCAAAGTGACATAAGTTTTGTCTCTCAGATTCCTACAGATCGGGAGATATTTGCCTATTAATAATTGCCTTTCGAATAATCTCTAAAAATTTAAATGTCTCTATCTATCAAACCCTTCGACATACATTGATCTGACTATGACATGAAGTTGACATACACGTTCCCTCAAAGTGACATAAGTTTTGTCTCTCAGATTCCTACAGATCGGGAGATATTTGCCTTTTAAAAAATGACTTTCGAATAATCTCGAAAAATTAAAATGTCTCTATCCTCCAAACCCTTGGACATACATTGACGTGACTCTGACATATTGTTGACATATGAGTTCCCTCAAAGTGACATAAGGTTTGTCTCTCAGACTCCTACAGATCTGGAGATATTTGACTTTAAATATTGACTTTCGAATAATCTCGAAAAATTTAAATGTCTCTATCCTCCAAACCGTTGGACATACATTGACGAGACTCTGACAGGCAGTTGACATATACGTTCCCACAAAGTGACATAAGTTTTGTCTCTCAGATTCCTACAGATCGGGAGATATTTGCCTTTAACCAATTGACTTTCGAATAATCTCGAAAAATTCAAATGTCTCTATCCTCCAAACCCTTGGACATACATTGACGTGACTCTGACAAAAAGTTTACATACACGTTCCCTCAAAGTGACATAAGTTTTGTCTCTCAGATTCCTACAGATGGGGAGATATTTGCCTTTTAAAAATTGACTTTCGAATAATCTCGAAAAATTAAAATGTATCTATCCACCAAACCCTTCGACATACATTGTCGTGACTCTGATAAAAAGTTTACATACACGTTCCCTCAAAGTGACATAAGTTTTGTCTCTCAGATTCCTACAGATCGGGAGATATTTGCCTTTAAAAAATTGACTTTCGAATAATCTCGAAAAATTAAAATGTCTCTATCCTCCAAACCCTTGGACATACATTGACGAGACTCTGACATGAAGTTGATATATGCGTTCCCTCAAAGTGACATAAGGTTTGTCTCTCAGATGCCTACAGATCGAAAGATATTTGCCCTTTAAAAATTGACTTTCGAATAATCTCGAAAAATTCAAATTTCTCTATCCTCCAAACCCTTGGACATACATTGACGAGACGATGACATGAAGTTGACATATTCGTTCCCCCAAAGTGGCTTAAGTTTTGTCTCTCAGATTAATACAGATCGGGAGATATTTGCCCTTTAAGAATTGACTTTCGAATAATCTCGAAAAATTCAAAAGTCTCTATCCTCCAAACCCTTGGACATACATTGACGAGACTCTGACATGAAGTTGCCATATACGTTCCCTCAAAGTGGCATAAGTTTTGTCTCTCAGATTCCTAAAGATCGGGAGATATTTCCCTTTTAATAATTGATTTTCGAATAATCTCGAAAAATTTAAATGTCTCTATCCTCCAAACCCTAGGACATACATTGACGTGACACTGACAGGAAGTTGACATACACGTTCCCTCAAAGTGACATAAGTTTTGTCTCTCAGATTCCTACAGATCGGGAGATATTTGCCTATTAATAATTGCCTTTCGAATAATCTCTAAAAATTTAAATGTCTCTATCTATCAAACCCTTCGACATACATTGACCTGACTATGACATGAAGTTGACATACACGTTCCCTCAAAGTGACATAAGTTTTGTCTCTCAGATTCCTACAGATCGGGAGATATTTGCCTTTTAAAAAATGACTTTCGAATAATCTCGAAAAATTAAAATGTCTCTATCCTCCAAACCCTTGGACATACATTGACGTGACTCTGACATATTGTTGACATATGCGTTCCCTCAAAGTGACATAAGGTTTGTCTCTCAGACTCCTACAGATCTGGAGATATTTGATTTTAAATATTGACTTTCGAATAATCTCGAAAAATTTAAATGTCTCTATCCTCCAAACCGTTGGACATACATTGACGAGACTCTGACAGGCAGTTGACATATACGTTCCCACAAAGTGACATAAGTTTTGTCTCTCAGATTCCTACAGATCGGGAGATATTTGCCTTTAACCAATTGACTTTCGAATAATCTCGAAAAATTCAAATGTCTCTATCCTCCAAACCCTTGGACATACATTGACGTGACTCTGACAAAAAGTTTACATACACGTTCCCTCAAAGTGACATAAGTTTTGTCTCTCAGATTCCTACAGATGGGGAGATATTTGCCTTTTAAAAATTGACTTTCGAATAATCTCGAAAAATTAAAATGTATCTATCCACCAAACCCTTCGACATACATTGTAGTGACTCTGAAAAAAGTTTACATACACGTTCCCTCAAAGTGACATAAGTTTTGTCTCTCAGATTCCTACAGATCGGGAGATATTTGCCTTTTAAAAATTGACTTTCGAATAATCTCGAAAAATTAAAATGTCTCTATCCTCCAAACCCTTGGACATACATTGACGAGACTCTGACATGAAGTTGATATATGCGTTCCCTCAAAGTGACATAAGGTTTGTCTCTCAGATGCCTACAGATCGAAAGATATTTGCCCTTTAAAAATTGACTTTCGAATAATCTCGAAAAATTCAAATTTCTCTATCCTCCAAACCCTTGGACATACATTGACGAGACGATGACATGAAGTTGACATATTCGTTCCCTCAAAGTGGCTTAAGTTTTGTCTCTCAGATTAATACAGATCGGGAGATATTTGCCTTTTAAAAATTGACTTTCGAATAATCTCTAAAAATTTAAATGTCTCTATCCATCAAACCCTTCGACATACATTGACCTGACTATGACATGAAGTTGACATATACGTTCCCTCAAAGTGACATAAGTTTTGTCTCTGAGATTACTACAGATCGGGAGATATTTGCCTTTTAAATATTGACTTTCGAATAATCTCGAAAAATTAAAATGTCTCTATCCTCCAAACCCTTGGACATACATTGACGTGACTCTGACATGAAGTTGACATATGCGTTCCCTCAAAGTCACATAAGTTTTGTCTCTCAGATTAAAACAGATCGGGAGATATTTGCCTTTTAAAAATTGACTTTCGAATAATCTCGATAAATTCAAATGACTCTATCCTCCAAACCCTTGGACATACATTGACGTGACTCTGACATGAAGTTGACATATGCGTTCCCTCAAAGTGACATAAGTTTTGTCTCTCAGATTAATACAGATCGGGAGATATTTACCTTTCACCAATTGACTTTCGAATAATCTCGAAAAATTAAAATGTCTCTATCCTCCAAATCCTTGGACATACATTGACGTGACTCTGACATGAAGTTTACATATGCGTTCCCTCAAAGTGACATAAGTTTTGTCTCTCAGATTCCTACAGATCGGGAGATATTTGCCCTTTAAAAATTGACTTTCGAATAATCTCGAAAAATTTAAATGTCTCTATCCTCCAAACCCTTGGGCATACATTGACGTGACTCTGACATGAAGTTGACATATACGTTCCCTCAAAGTGACATAAGTTTTGTCTCTCAGATTCCTACAGATCGGGAGATATTTGCCTTTTAAATATTGACTTTCGAATAATCTCGAAAAATTAAAATGCCTCTATCCTCAAACCCCATGGACGTACATTGACTAGACTCTGACATGAAGTTGACATAAACGTTCCCTCAAAGTGACATAAGTTTTGTCTCTCAGATTCCACCAGATCGGGAGATATTTGCCTTTTAAAAATTGACTTTCGAATAATCTCGAAAAATTAAAATGTCTCTATCCTTAAAACCCTTGGACATACATTGACGAGACTCTGACATGAAGTTGATATATGCGTTCCCTCAAAGTGATATTAGGTTTGTCTCTCAGATGCAAACAGATCGGGAGATATTTGCCCTTTAAAAATTGACTTTCGAAAGATCTCGAGAAATTGAAATGTCTCTATAGTCCAAACCCTTGGACATACATTGACGAGACTCTGACATGAAGTTGACATATACGTTCCCTCAAAGTGGCATAAGTTTTGTCTCTCAGATTCCTACAGATCGGGAGATATTTGCCTTTTAAAAATTGATTTTCGAATAATCTCAAAAAATTAAAATGTCTCTATCCTCCAAACCCTAGGACATACATTGACGTGACACTGACAGATAGTTGACATACACGTTCCCTCAAAGTGACATAAGTTTTGTCTCTCAGATTCCTACAGATCGGGAGATATTTGCCTATTAATAATTGCCTTTCGAATAATCTCTAAAAATTTAAATGTCTCTATCTATCAAACCCTTCGACATACATTGACCTGACTATGACATGAAGTTGACATACACGTTCCCTCAAAGTGACATAAGTTTTGTCTCTCAGATTCCTACAGATCGGGAGATATTTCCCTTTTAAATATTAACTTTCGAATAATCTCGAAAAATTAAAATGTCTCTATCCTCCAAACCCTTGGACATACATTGACGTGACTCTGACATGAAGTTGACATATGCGTTCCCTCAAAGTGACATAAGGTTTGTATCTCAGACTCCTACAGATCTGGAGATATTTGACTTTAAATATTGACTTTCGAATAATCTCGAAAAATTTAAATGTCTCTATCCTCAAAACCGTTGGACATACATTGACGAGACTCTGACAGGCAGTTGACATATACGTTCCCTCAAAGTGACATAAGTTTTGTCTCTCAGATTCCTACAGATCGGGAGATATTTGCCTTTAACCAATTGACTTTCGAATAATCTCGAAAAATTCAAATGTCTCTATCCTCCAAACCCTTGGACATACATAGACGTGACTCTGACAAAAAGTTTACATACACGTTCCCTCAAAGTAACATAAGTTTTGTCTCTCAGATTCCTACAGATAGGGAGATATTTACCTTTTAAAAATTGACTTTCGAATAATCTCGAAAAATTAAAATGTCTCTATCCACCAAACCCTTCGACATACATTGTCGTGACTCTGATAAAAAGTTTACATACACGTTCCCTCAAAGTGACATAAGTTTTGTCTCTCAGATTCCTACAGATCGGGAGATATTTGCCTTTAAAAATTGACTTTCGAATAATCTTGAAAAATTAAAATGTCTCTATCCTCCAAACCCTTGGACATACATTGACGAGACTCTGACATGAAGTTGATATATGCGTTCCCTCAAAGTGACATAAGGTTTGTCTCTCAGATGCCTACAGATCGAAAGATATTTGCCCTTTAAAAATTGACTTTCGAATAATCTCGAAAAATTCAAATCTCTCTATCCTCCAAACCCTTGGACATACATTGACGAGACGAAGACATGAAGTTGACATATTCGTTCCCTCAAAGTGGCATAAGTTTTGTCTCTCAGATTAATACAGATCGGGAGATATTTGCCTTTTAAAAATTGACTTTCGAATAATCTCTAAAAATTTAAATGTCTCTATCCATCAAACCCTTCGACATACATTGACCTGACTATGACATGAAGTTGACATATACGTTCCCTCAAAGTGACATATGTTTTGTCTCTGAGATTCCTACAGATCGGGAGATATTTGCCTTTTAAATATTGACTTTCGAATAATCTCGAAAAATTAAAATGTCTCTATCCTCCAAACCCTTGGACATACATTGACGTGACTCTGACATGAAGTTGACATATGCGTTCCCTCAAAGTCACATAAGTTTTGTCTCTCAGATTAAAACAGATCGGGAGATATTTGCCTTTTAAAAATTGACTTTCGAATAATCTCGATAAATTCAAATGACTCTATCCTCCAAACCCTTGGACATACATTGACGTGACTCTGACATGAAGTTGACATATGCGTTCCCTCAAAGTGACATAAGTTTTGTCTCTCAGATTAATACAGATCGGGAGATATTTACCTTTCACCAATTGACTTTCGAATAATCTCGAAAAATTAAAATGTCTCTATCCTCCAAATCCTTGGACATACATTGACGTGACTCTGACATGAAGTTTACATATGCGTTCCCTCAAAGTGACATAAGTTTTGTCTCTCAGATTCCTACAGATCGGGAGATATTTGCCTTTTAAATATTGACTTTCGAATAATCTCGAAAAATTAAAATGCCTCTATCCTCAAAACCCTTGGACGTACATTGACTAGACTCTGACATGAAGTTGACATATACGTTCCCTCAAAGTGACATAAGTTTTGTCTCTCAGATTCCACCAGATCGGGAGATATTTGCCTTTTAAATATTGACTTTCGAATAATCTCGAAAAATTAAAATGCCTCTATCCTCAAAACCCTTGGACATACATTGACGTGACACTGACAGGAAGTTGACATATACGTTCCTTCAAAGTGACATAATTTTCGTCTGTCAGATTCCTACAGATCGGGAGATATTTGCCATTTAAAAATTGACTTTCGAATAATCTCGAAAAATTAAAATGTCTCTATCCTCCAAACCCTTGGACATACCTTGACGAGACTCTGACATGAAGTTGATATATGCGTTCCCTCAAAGTGATATTAGGTTTGTCTCTCAGATGCAAACAGATCGGGAGATATTTGCCCTTTAAAAATTGACTTTCGAATAATCTCGAGAAATTGAAATGTCTCTATAGTCCAAACCCTTGTACATACATTGACGAGACTCTGACATGAAGTTGACATATACGTTCCCTCAAAGTGGCATACGTTTTGTCTCTCAGATTCCTACAGATCGGGAGATATTTGCCTTTTAAAAATTGACTTTCGAATAATCTCGAAAAATTAAAATGTCTCTATCCTCCAAACCCTTGGACATACATTGACGAGACTCTGACATGAAGTTGATATATGCGTTCCCTCAAAGTGACATAAGGTTTGTCTCTCAGATGCCTACAGATCGAAAGATATTTGCCCTTTAAAAATTGACTTTCGAATAATCTCGAAAAATTCAAATTTCTCTATCCTCCAAACCCTTGGACATACATTGACGAGACGATGACATGAAGTTGACATATTCATTCCCTCAAAGTGGCATAAGTTTTGTCTCTCAGATTCATACAGATCGGGAGATATTTGCCTTTTAAAAATTGACTTTCGAATAATCTCTAAAAATTTAAATATCTCTATCCATCAAACCCTTCGACATACATTGACCTGACTATGACATGAAGTTGACATATACGTTCCCTCAAAGTGACATAAGTTTTGTCTCTGAGATTCCTACAGATCGGGAGATATTTGCCTTTTAAATATTGACTTTCGAATAATCTCGAAAAATTAAAATGTCTCTATCCTCCAAACCCTTGGACATACATTGACGTGACTCTGACATGAAGTTGACATATGCGTTCCCTCAGAGTGACATAAGTTTTGTCTCTCAGATTAAAACAGATCGGGAGATATTTGCCTTTTAAAAATTGACTTTCGAATAATCTCGATAAATTCAAATGACTCTATCCTCCAAACCCTTGGACATACATTGACGTGACTCTGACATGAAGTTGACATATGCGTTCCCTCAAAGTGACATAAGTTTTGTCTCTCAGATTAATACAGATCGGGAGATATTTACCTTTCACCAATTGACTTTCGAATAATCTCGAAAAATTAAAATGTCTCTATCCTCCAAATCCTTGGACATACATTGACGTGACTCTGACATGAAGTTTACATATGCGTTCCCTCAAAGTGACATAAGTTTTGTCTCTCAGATTCCTACAGATCGGGAGATATTTGCCCTTTAAAAATTGACTTTCGAATAATCTCGAAAAATTTAAATGTCTCTATCCTCCAAACCCTTGGGCATAAATTGACGTGACTCTGACATGAAGTTGACATATACATTCCCTCAAAGTGACATAAGTTTTGTCTCTCAGATTCCTACAGATCGGGAGATATTTGCCTTTTAAATATTGACTTTCGAATAATCTCGAAAAATTAAAATGCCTCTATCCTCAAACCCCTTGGACGTACATTGACTAGACTCTGACATGAAGTTGACATATACGTTCCCTCAAAGTGACATAAGTTTTGTCTCTCAGATTCCACCAGATCGGGAGATATTTGCCTTTTAAAAATTGACTTTCGAATAATCTCGAAAAATTAAAATGTCTCTATCCTCCAAACCCTTGGACATACATTGTCGTAACACTGACAGGAAGTTGACATATACGTTCCTTCAAAGTGACATAAGTTTCGTCTATCAGATTCCTACAGATCGGGAGATATTTGCCTTTTAAAAATTGACTTTCGAATAATCTCGAAAAAATAAAATGTCTCTATCCTCCAAACCCTTGGACATACATTGACAAGACTCTGACATGAAGTTGATATATGCGTTCCCTCAAAGTGATATTAGGTTTGTCTCTCAGATGCAAACAGATCGGGAGATATTTGAACTTTAAAAATTGACTTTCGAATAATCTCGAGAAATTGAAATGTCTCAATAGTCCAAACCCTTGTACATACATTGACGAGACTCTAACATGAAGTTGACATATACGTTCCCTCAAAGTGGCATACGTTTTGTCTCTCAGATTCCTACAGATCGGGAGATATTTGCCTTTTAAAAATTGACTTTCGAATAATCTCGAAAAATTAAAATGTCTCTATCCTCCAAACCCTTGGACATACATTGACGAGACTCTGACATGAAGTTGATATATGCGTTCCCTCAAAGTGACATAAGGTTTGTCTCTCAGATGCCTACAGATCGAAAGATATTTGCCCTTTAAAAATTGACTTTCGAATAATCTCGAAAAATTCAAATTTCTCTATCCTCCAAACCCTTGGACATACATTGACGAGACGATGACATGAAGTTGACATATTCGTTCCCTCAAAGTGGCATAAGTTTTGTCTCTCAGATTCCTACAGATCGGGAGATATTTGCCTTTTAAAAATTGACTTTCGAATAATCTCTAAAAATTTAAATATCTCTATCCATCAAACCCTTCGACATACATTGACCTGACTATGACATGAAGTTGACATATACGTTCCCTCAAAGTGACATAAGTTTTGTCTCTGAGATTCCTACAGATCGGGAGATATTTGCCTTTTAAATATTGACTTTCGAATAATCTCGATAAATTCAAATGACTCTATCCTCCAAACCCTTGGACATACATTGACGTGACTCTGACATGAAGTTGACATATGCGTTCCCTCAAAGTGACATAAGTTTTGTCTATCAGATTAATACAGATCGGGAGATATTTACCTTTCACTAATTGACTTTCGAATAATCTCGAAAAATTTAAATGTCTCTATCCTCCAAACCCTTGGGCATACATTGACGTGACTCTGACATGAAGTTGACATATACGTTCCCTCAAAGTGACATAAGTTTTGTCTCTCAGATTCCTACAGATCGGGAGATATTTGCCTTTTAAATATTGACTTTCGAATAATCTCGAAAAATTAAAATGCCTCTATCCTCAAACCCCTTGGACGTACATTGACTAGAATCTGACATGAAGTTGACATATACGTTCCCTCAAAGTGACATAAGTTTTGTCTCTCAGATTCCACCAGATCGGGAGATATTTGCCTTTTAAAAATTGACTTTCGAATAATCTCGAAAAATTAAAATGTCTCTATCCTCCAAACCCTTGGACATACATTGACGTGACACTGACAGGAAGTTGACATATACGTTCCTTCAAAGTGACATAAGTTTTGTCTGTCAGGTTCCTACAGATCGGGAGATATTTGCCTTTTAAAAATTGACTTTCGAATAATCTCGAAAAATTAAAATGTCTCTATCCTCCAAACCCTTGGACATACATTGACAAGACTCTGACATGAAGTTGATATATGCGTTCCCTCAAAGTGATATTAGGTTTGTCTCTCAGATGCAAACAGATCGGGAGATATTAGCCCTTTAAAAATTGACTTTCGAATAATCTGGAGAAATTGAAATGTCTCTATAGTCCAAACCCTTGGACATACATTGACGAGACTCTGACATGAAGTTGACATATACGTTCCCTCAAAGTGGCATAAGATTTGTCTCTCAGATTCCTACAGATCGGGAGATATTTGCCTTTTAAAAATTGATTTTCGAATAATCTCGAAAAATTAAAATGTCTCTATCCTCCAAACCCTAGGACATACATTGACGTGACACTGACAGGAAGTTGACATACACGTTCCCTCAAAGTGACATAAGTTTTGTCTCTCAGATTCCTACAGATCGGGAGATATTTGCCTATTAATAATTGCCCTTCGAATAATCTCTAAAAATTTAAATGTCTCTATCTATCAAACCCTTCGACATACATTGACCTGACTATGACATGAAGTTGACATACACGTTCCCTCAAAGTGACATAAGTTTTGTCTCTCAGATTCCTACAGATCGGGAGATATTTCCCTTTTAAATATTAACTTTCGAATAATCTCGATAAATTAAAATGTCTCTATCCTCCAAACCCTTGGACATACATTGACGTGACTCTGACATGAAGTTGACATATGCGTTCCCTCAAAGTGACATAAGGTTTGTATCTCAGACTCCTACAGATCTGGAGATATTTGACTTTAAATATTGACTTTCGAATAATCTCGAAAAATTTAAATGTCTCTATCCTCCAAACCGTTGGACATACATTGACGAGACTTTGACAGGCAGTTGACATATACGTTCCCTCAAAGTGACATAAGTTTTGTCTCTCAGATTCCTACAGATCGGGAGATATTTGCCTTTAACCAATTGACTTTCGAATAATCTCGAAAAATTCAAATGTCTCTATCCTCCAAACCCTTGGACATACATTGTCGTGACTCTGACAAAAAGTTTACATACACGTTCCCTCAAAGTGACATAAGTTTTGTCTCTCAGATTCCTACAGATCGGGAGATATTTGCCTTTTAAAAATTGACTTTCGAATAATCTCGAAAAATTAAAATGTCTCTATCCTCCAAACCCTTGGACATACATTGACGAGACTCTGACATGAAGTTGATATATGCGTTCCCTCAAAGTGACATAAGGTTTGTCTCTCAGATGCCTACAGATCGAAAGATATTTGCCCTTTAAAAATTGACTTTCGAATAATCTCGAAAAATTCAAATTTCTCTATCCTCCAATCCCTTGGACATACATTGACGAGACGATGACATGAAGTTGACATATTCGTTCCCTCAAAGTGGCATAAGTTTTGTCTCTCAGATTCCTACAGATCGGGAGATATTTGCCTTTTAAAAATTGACTTTCGAATAATCTCTAAAAATTTAAATGCCTCTATCCATCAAACCCTTCGACATACATTGACCTGACTATGACATGAAGTTGACATATACGTTCCCTCAAAGTGACATAAGTTTTGTCTCTGAGATTCCTACAGATCGGGAGATATTTGCCTTTTAAATATTGACTTTCGAATAATCTCGAAAAATTAAAATGTCTCTATCCTCCAAACCCTTGGACATACATTGACGTGACTCTGACATGAAGTTGACATATGCGTTCCCTCAAAGTCACATAAGTTTTGTCTCTCAGATTAAAACAGATCGGGAGATATTTGCCTTTTAAAAATTGACTTTCGAATAATCTCGATAAATTCAAATGACTCTATCCTCCAAACCCTTGGACATACATTGACGTGACTCTGACATGAAGTTGACATACGCGTTCCCTCAAAGTGACATAAGTTTTGTCTCTCAGATTAATACAAATCGGGAGATATTTACCTTTCACCAATTGACTTTCGAATAATCTCGAAAAATTAAAATGTCTCTATCCTCCAAATCCTTGGACATACATTGACGTGACTCTGACATGAAGTTTACATATGCGTTCCCTCAAAGTGACATAAGTTTTGTCTCTCAGATTCCTACAGATCGGGAGATATTTGCCCCTTAAAAATTGACTTTCGAATAATCTAGAAAAATTTAAATGTCTCTATCCTCCAAACCCTTTTGCATACATTGACGTGACTCTGACATGAAGTTGACATATACGTTCCCTCAAAGTGACATAAGTTTTGTCTCTCAGATTCCTACAGATCGGGAGATATTTGCCTTTTAAATATTGACTTTCGAATAATCTCGAAAAATTTAAATGCCTCTATCCTCAAAACCCTTGGACGTACATTGACTAGACTCTGACATGAAGTTGACATATACGTTCCCTCAAAGTGACATAAGGTTTGTCTCTCAGATTCCACCAGATCGGGAGATATTTGCCTTTTAAAAATTGACTTTCGAATAATCTCGAAAAATTGAAATGTCTCTATCCTCCAAACCCTTGGACATACATTGACGAGACACTGACAGGAAGTTGACATATACGTTCCTTCAAAGTGGCATAAGTTTCGTCTGTCAGATTCCTACAGATCGGGAGATATTTGCCTTTAAAAATTGACTTTCGAATAATCTCGAAAAATTAAAATGTCTCTATCCTCCAAACCCTTGGACATACATTGACGAGACTCTGACATGAAGTTGATATATGCGTTCCCTCAAAGTGATATAAGGTTTGTCTCTCAGATGCAAACAGATCGGGAGATATTTGCCCTTTAAAAATTGACTTTCGAATAATCTCGAGAAATTGAAATGTCTCTATAGTCCAAACCCTTGGACATACATTGACGAGACTCTGACATGAAGTTGACATATACGTTCCCTCAAAGTGGCATAAGTTTTGTCTCTCAGATTCCTACAGATGGGGAGATATTTGCCTTTTAAAAATTGACTTTCGAATAATCTCGAAAAATTAAAATGTCTCTATCCACCAAACCCTTCGACATACATTGTCGTGACTCTGATAAAAAGTTTACATACACGTTCCCTCAAAGTGACATAAGTTTTGTCTCTCAGATTCCTACAGATCGGGAGATATTTGCCTTTTAATAATTGACTTTCGAATAATCTCGAAAAATTAAAATGTCTCTATCCTCCAAACCCTTGGACATACATTGACGAGACTCTGACATGAAGTTGATATATGCGTTCCCTCAAAGTGACATAAGGTTTGTCTCTCAGATGCCTACAGATCGAAAGATATTTGCCCTTTAAAAATTGACTTTCGAATAATCTCGAAAAATTCAAATTTCTCTATCCTCCAAACCCTTGGACATACATTGACGAGACGATGACATTAAGTTGACATATTCGTTCCCTCAAAGTGGCATAAGTTTTGTCTCTCAGATTCCTACAGATCGGGAGATATTTGCCTTTTAAAAATTGACTTTCGAATAATCTCTAAAAATTTAAATGTCTCTATCCATCAAACCCTTCGACATACATTGACCTGACTATGACATGAAGTTGACATATACGTTCCCTCAAAGTGACATAAGTTTTGTCTCTGAGATTCCTACAGATCGGGAGATATTTGCCTTTTAAAAATTGACTTTCGAATAATCTCGAAAAATTAAAATGTCTCTATCCTCCAAACCCTTGGACATACATTGACGTGACTCTGACATGAAGTTGACATATGCGTTCCCTCAAAGTCACATAAGTTTTGTCTCTCAGATTAAAACAGATCGGGAGATATTTGCCTTTTAAAAATTGACTTTCGAATAATCTCGATAAATTCAAATGACTCTATCCTCCAAACCCTTGGACATACATTGACGTGACTCTGACATAAAGTTGACATATGCGTTCCCTCAAAGTGACATAAGTTTTGTCTCTCAGATTCCTACAGATCGGGAGATATTTGCCCTTTAAAAATTGACTTTCGAATAATCTCGAAAAATTTAAATGTCTCTATCCTCCAAACCCTTGGGCATACATTGACGTGACTCTGACATGAAGTTGACATATACGTTCCCTCAAAGTGACATAAGTTTTGTCTCTCAGATTCCTACAGATCGGGAGATATTTGCCCTTTAAAAATTGACTTTCGAATAATCTCGAAAAATTTAAATGTCTCTATCCTCCAAACCCTAGGGCATACATTGACGTGACTCTGACATGAAGTTGACATATACGTTCCCTCAAAGTGACATAAGTTTTGTCTCTCAGATTCCTACAGATCGGGAGATATTTGCCTTTTAAATATTGACTTTCGAATAATCTCGAAAAATTAAAATGCCTCTATCCTCAAAACCCTTGGACGTACATTGACTAGACTCTGACATGAAGTTGACATATACGTTCCCTCAAAGTGACATAAGTTTTGTCTCTCAGATTCCACCAGATCGGGAGATATTTGCCTTTTAAAAATTGACTTTCGAATAATATCGAAAAATTAAAATGTCTCTATCCTCCAAACCCTTGGACATACATTGACGTGACACTGACAGGAAGTTGACATATACGTTCCTTCAAAGTGACATAAGTTTCGTCTGTCAGATTCCTACAGATCGGGAGATATTTGCCTTTTAAGAATTGACTTTCGAATAATCTCGAAAAATTGAAATGTCTCTATAGTCCAAACCCTTGGACATACATTGACGAGACGATGACATGAAGTTGACATATACGTTCCCTCAAAGTGGCATAAGTTTTGTCTCTCAGATTCCTACAGATCGGGAGATATTTGCCTTTTAAAAATTGACTTTCGAATAATCTCGAAAAATTAAAATGTCTCTATCCTCCAAACCCTTGGACATACATTGACGTGACACTGACAGGAAGTTGACACATACGTTCCCTCAAATTGATATAAGTTTTGTCTCTCAGATTCCTACAGATCGGGAGATATTTGCCTATTAATAATTGCCTTTCGAATAATCTCTAAAAATTTAAATGTCTCTATCCATCAAACCCTTCGACATACATTGACCTGACTATGACATTAAGTTGACAAATACGTTCCCTCAAAGTGACATAAGTTTTGTCTCTCAGATTCCTACAGATCGGGAGATATTTGCCTTTTAAATATTGACTTTCGAATAATCTCGAAAAATTAAAATGTCTCTATCCTCCAAACCCTTGGACATACATTGACTAGACTCTGACATGAAGTTGACATATGCGTTCCCTCAAAGTGACATAAGTTTTGTCTCTCAGATTCCACCAGATCGGGAGATATTTGCCTTTAAAAATTGATTTCCGAATAATCTCGAAAAATTTAAATGTCTCTATCCTCCAAACCCTAGGACATACATTGACGTGACACTGACAGGATGTTGACATATACGTTCCTTCAAAGTGACATAAGTTTTGTCTCTCAGATTAAAACAGATCGGGAGATATTTGCCTTTTAAAAATTGACTTTCGAATAATCTCGAAAAATTAAAATGTCTCTATCCTCCAAACCCTTGGACATACATTGACGAGACTCTGACATGAAGTTGATATATGCGTTCCCTCAAAGTGATATAAGGTTTGTCTCTCAGATGCCCACAGATCGGGAGATATTTGCCCTTTAAAAATTGACTTTCGAATAATCTCGAAAAATTGAAATGTCTCTATAGTCCAAACCCTTGGACATACATTGACGAGACTCTAACATGAAGTTGACATATACGTTCCCTCAAAGTGGCATAAGTTTTGTCTCTCAGATTCCTACAGATCGGGATATATTTGCCTTTTAAAAATTGACTTTCGAATAATCTCGAAAAATTAAAATGTCTCTATCCTCCAAACCCTTGGACATACATTGACGTGACACTGACAGGAAGTTGACACATACGTTCCCTCAAATTGACATAAGTTTTGTCTCTCAGATTCCTACAGATCGGGAGATATTTGCCTATTAATAATTGCCTTTCGAATAATCTCTAAGAATTTAAATGTCTCTACCCATCAAACCCTTCGACATACATTGACCTGACTATGACATGAAGTTGACATATACGTTCCCTCAAAGTGACATAAGTTTTGTCTCTCAGATTCCTACAGATCGGGAGATATTTGCCTTTTAAATATTGACTTTCGAATAATCTCGAAAAATTAAAATGTCTCTATCCTCCTAACCCTTGGACATACATTGACAAGACTCTGACAGGAAGTTGACATATACTTTCCCTCAGAGTGACGTAAGTTTTGTCTCTGAGATTCCTACAGATCGGGAGATATTTGCCTTTTAAAAATTGACTTTCGATTAATCTCGAAAAATTCAAATGTCTCTATCCTCCAAACCCTTGGACATACATTGACGAGACTCTGACATGAAGTTGATATATGCGTTCCCTCAAAGTGACATAAGGTTTGTCTCTCAGATGCCTACAGATCGGGAGATATTTGCCCTTTAAGAATTGACTTTCGAATAATCTCGAAAAATTCAAAAGTCTCTATCATCCAAACCCTTAAACATACATTGACGAGACTCTGACATGAAGTTGACATATACGTTCCCTCAAAGTGGCATAAGTTTTGTCTCTCAGATTCCTACAGATCGGAAGATATTTGCCTTTTAAAAATTGACTTTCGAATAATCTCGAAAAATTAAAATGTCTCTATCCTCCAAACCCTTAGACATACATTGACTAGACTCTGACATGAAGTTGACATATGCGTTCCCTCAAAGTGACATAAGTTTTTTCTCTCAGATTCCACCAGATCGGGAGATATTAGCCTTTTAATAATTGATTTTCGAATAATCTCGAAAAATTTAAATGTCTCTATCCTCCAAACCCTAGGACATACATTGACGTGACACTGACAGGAAGTTGACAAATACGTTCCTTCAAAGTGACATAAGTTTTGTCTCTCAGATTAAAACAGATCGGGAGATATTTGCCTTTTAAAAATTGACTTTCGAATAATCTCGAAAAATTAAAATGTCTCTATCCTCCAAACCCTTGGACATACATTGACGAGACTCTGACATGAAGTTGATATATGCGTTCCCTCAAAGTGATATAAGGTTTGTCTCTCAGATGCCCACAGATCGGGAGATATTTGCCCTTTAAAAATTGACTTTCGAATAATCTCGAAAAATTGAAATGTCTCTATAGTCCAAACCCTTGGACTTACATTGACGAGACTCTGACATGAAGTTGACATATACGTTCCCTCAAAGTGGCATAAGTTTTGTCTCTCAGATTCCTACAGATCGGGAGATATTTGCCTTTTAAAAATTGACTTTCGAACAATCTCGAAAAATTAAAATGTCTCTATCCTCCAAACCCTTGGACATACATTGACGAGACGATGACATGAAGTTGATATATGCGTTCCCTCAAAGTGACGTAAATTTTGTCTCTCAGATTCCTACAGATCGGGAGATATTTGCCTTTTAAAAATTGACTTTCGATTAATCTCGAAAAATTCAAATGTCTCTATCCTCCAAACCCTTGGACATACATTGACGAGACGATGACATGAAGTTGATATATGCGTTCCCTCAAAGTGACGTAAGTTTTGTCTCTCAGATTCCTACAGATCGGGAGAAATTTGCCTTTTAAAAATTGACTTTCGAATAATCTCGAAAAATTTAAATGTCTCTATCCTCCAAACCCTTGGACATACATTGACGTGACTATGACATGAAGTTGACATATATGTTCCCTCAAAGTGACATAAGTTTTGTCTCTCAGATTCCTACAGATCGGGAAATATTTGCCTTTTAAATATTGACTTTCGAATAATCTCTAAAAATTTAAATGTCTCTACCCATCAAACCCTTCGACATACATTGACCTGACTATGACATGAAGTTGACATATACGTTCCCTCAAAGTGACATAAGTTTTGTCTCTCAGATTCCTACAGATCGGGAGATATTTGCCTTTTAAATATTGACTTTCGAATAATCTCGAAAAATTAAAATGTCTCTATCCTCCTAACCCTTGGACATACATTGACAAGACTCTGACAGGAAGTTGACATATACGTTCCCTCAGAGTGACGTAAGTTTTGTCTCTCAGATTCCTACAGATCGGGAGATATTTGCCTTTTAAAAATTGACTTTCGATTAATCTCGAAAAATTCAAATGTCTCTATCCTCCAAACCCTTGGACATACATTGACGAGACTCTGACATGAAGTTGATATATGCGTTCCCTCAAAGTGACATAAGGTTTGTCTCTCAGATGCCTACAGATCGGGAGATATTTGCCCTTTAAGAATTGACTTTCGAATAATCTCGAAAAATTCAAAAGTCTCTATCCTCCAAACCCTTAAACATACATTGACGAGACTCTGACATGAAGTTGACATATACGTTCCCTCAAAGTGGCATAAGTTTTGTCTCTCAGTTTCCTACAGATCGGAAGATATTTGCCTTTTAAAAATTGACTTTCGAATAATCTCGAAAAATTAAAATGTCTCTATCCTCCAAACCCTTGGACATACATTGTCGTGACACTGACAGGAAGTTGACACATACGTTCCCTCAAAGTGACATAAGTTTTGTCTCTCAGATTCCTACAGATCGGGAGATATTTGCCTATTAATAATTGCCTTTCGAATAATCTCTAAAAATTTAAATGTCTCTATCTATCAAACCCTTCGACATACATTGACCTGACTATGACATGAAGTTGACATATACTTTCCCTCAGAGTGACATAAGTTTTGTCTCTCAGATTCCTACAGATCGGGAGATATTTGCCTTTTAAATATTGACTTCCGAATAATCTCGAAAAATTAAAATGTCTCTATCCTCCAAATCCTTGGACATACATTGACGTGACTCTGACATGAAGTTTACATATGCGTTCCCTTAAAGTGACATAAGTTTTTTCTCTCAGATTCCACCAGATCGGGAGATATTTGCCTTTAAAAAATTGACTTTCGAATAATCTCGAAAAATTCAAATGTCTCTATCCTCCAAACCCTTGGACATACATTGACGTGACACTGACAGGAAGTTGACATATACGTTCCTTCAAAGTGACATAAGTTTCGTCTCTCAGATTCCTACAGATCGGGAGATATTTGCCTTTTAAAAATTGACTTTCGAATAATCTCGAAAAATTAAAATGTCTCTATCCTCCAAACCCTTGGACATACATTGACGAGACTCTGACATGAAGTTGATATATGCGTTCCCTCAAAGTGATATAAGGTTTCTCTCTCAGATGCAAACAGATCGGGAGATATTTGCCCTTTAACAATTGACTTTCGAATAATCTCGAAAAATTAAAATGACTCTAAAGTCCAAACCCTTGGACATACATTGACGAGACTCTGACATGAAGTTGACATATACGTTCCCTCAAAGTGGCATAAGTTTTGTCTCTCAGATTCCTACAGATCGGGAGATATTTGCCTTTTAAAAATTGACTTTCGAATAATCTCGAAAAATTGAAATGTCTCTATCCTCCAAACCCTTGGACATACATTGACGTGACACTGACAGGAAGTTGACACATACGTTCCCTCAAATTGTTATAAGTTTTGTCTCTCAGATTCCTACAGATCGGGAGTTATTTGCCTATTAATAATTGCCTTTTGAATAATCTCTAAAAATTTAAATGTCTCTATCCATCAAACCCTTCGACATACATTGACTAGACTCTGACATGAAGTTGACATATACGTTCCCTCAAAGTGACATAAGGTTTGTCTCTCAGATGCCTACAGATCGAAAGATATTTGCCCTTTAAAAATTGACTTTCGAATAATCTCGAAAAATTCAAATGTCTCTATCCTTCAAACCCTTGGACATACATTGACTAGACTCTGACATGAAGTTGACATATACGTTCCCTCAAAGTGACATAAGTTTTGTCTCTCAGATTCCACCAGATCGGGAGATATTTGCCTTTAAAAAATTGACTTTCGAATAATCTCGAAAAATTAAAATGTCTCTATCCTCCAAACCCTTGGACATACATTGACGTGACCTCGACAGGAAGTTGACATATACGTTCCTTCAAAGTGACATAAGTTTCGTCTCTCAGATTCCTACAGATCGGGAGATATTTGCCTTTTAAAAATTGACTTTCGAATAATCTCGAAAAATTAAAATGTCTCTATCCTCCAAACCCTTGTACATACATTGACGAGACTCTGACATGAAGTTGATATATGCGTTCCCTCAAAGTGATATAAGGTTTGTCTCTCAGATGCAAACAGATCGGGAGATATTTGCCCTTTAAAAATTGACTTTCGAATAATCTCGAAAAATTGAAATGTCTCTATAGTCCAAACCCTTGGACATACGAGGGTCGCTCATTAAGTAATGCCCCACATTTTTTTCCTCAGAACATATTTATTCAAGATGGCTCAAATTTAGTGACAATATAAATCAATGTTTCCTTTACACATACTATTTTTCCACATAGTCCCCATCAACTTGTACGGTTTTACGCCAGCGTGGAACAAGTGCATGCATGCCTTGCCGGTACCAGCTCTTGTCCTGTGCACGTAGCCATGTCCTCACTGCTTGAATCACGCTCTCGTCATCTTCAAATCTTGTTCCGCGGATAGCATCTTTAAGTGGCCCAAAGAGATGGAAGTCGGAGGGTGCCAGATCTGGACTGTAGGGTGGATGGGGTAGCACCGTCCAACCCAATTTGGTGATTTCTTCCCGGGTTCTCAGACTTGTGTGAGGGCGTGCATTGTCGTGCAGGAGCAAAATTTCTGCTGGATGCTTGTGAGGCCGAACTCGTCGAAAACGCTTCTTGAGGGTTTTCAGGGTCCTGATGTACGCGTCTGAATTGATGGTCGCACCTCTTGGCATCACATCCACAAGAATGACCCCATCACTGTCCCAAAAGACAGTCATCATGACTTTTCCGGTGGAGGGAGTTGTCTTGAATTTCTTCTTTCTCGGTGATTGAGGATGATGCCACTCCATTGACTGCCTTTTTGTCTCTGGCTCAAAGTGGTGTATCCAGGTTTCGTCACCTGTAATGATCCGGGACAGAAAGACCTCTCCCTCAGCATCAAAACGCTCCAACAATTCAGAAGAAATCGTTTTCCTTTGAATCCTGTGGTCTGCTGTGAGACTTCGTGGAACCCATCTTGCGCACACCTTCGAATATGCGAGAGCCTGGATAATTGCAATCACACTTCCATTGCTGACTGAAAGCTGTTGGGCCAATTGTCGAGTTGTGATGCGCCGATCCTCACGAATAATGGCATCCGCGCGGTTCAACATGTCTGGAGTGGTGGCTGTGGCAGGACGCCCAGAGCGCGGCAGATCACGGAGCTCGGTTTCTTCACTTCCTGAAGCTTTAACTCTCTTAGCCCAGCGACCAACGTTGCTCCTATCGACTGCACAGCTTCCATACACAGCACACAAACGTTTATGAATGTTCACCACCGTTTCTTTTTCAGCAACAAGGAATTCAATTACAGCTCGTTGCTTGTAACGAGAGTCGTTCACAGACGCCATTTTTACAGTTCACTACAGCTCCGCTATTGGTTGGAAACATTTGAAACTCCGTACACGAACGCGGGAAACATCAAATCTCAAGCATGTAAAAGTACACTTTTCTATCTTCATTATTGGCTGAGAAAAAAAATGTGGGGCATTACTTAATGAGCGACCCTCGTACATTGACGAGACTCTGACATGAAGTTGACATATACGTTCCCTCAAAGTGGCATAAGTTTTGTCTCTCAGATTCCTACAGATCGGGAGATATTTGCCTTTTACAAATTGACTTTCGAATAATCTCGATAAATTAAAATGTCTCTATCCTCCAAACCCTTGGACATAAATTGACGTGACCTCGACAGGAAGTTGACATATACGTTCCTTCAAAGTGACATAAGTTTCGTCTCTCAGATTCCTACAGATCGGGAGATATTTGCCTTTTAAAAATTGACTTTCGAATAATCTCGAAAAATTAAAATATCTCTATCCTCCAAACCCTTGGACATACATTGACGAGACTCTGACATGAAGTTGATATATGCGTTCCCTCAAAGTGATATAAGGTTTGTCTCTCAGATGCAAACAGATCGGGAGATATTTGCCCTTTAAAAATTGACTTTCGAATAATCTCGAAAAATTGAAATGTCTCTATAGTCCAAACCCTTGGACATACATTGACGAGACTCTGACATGAAGTTCACATATACGTTCCCTCAAAGTGGCATAAGTTTTGTCTCTCAGATTCCTACAGATCGGGAGATATTTGCCTTTTAAAAATTGACTTTCGAATAATCTCGAAAAATTAAAATATCTCTATCCTCCAAACCCTTGGACATACATTGACGAGACTCTGACATGAAGTTGATATATGCGTTCCCTCAAAGTGATATAAGGTTTGTCTCTCAGATGCAAACAGATCGGGAGATATTTGCCCTTTAAGAATTGACTTTCGAATAATCTCGAAAAATTGAAATGTCTCTATAGTCCAAACCCTTGGACATACATTGACGAGACTCTGACATGAAGTTCACATATACGTTCCCTCAAAGTGGCATAAGTTTTGTCTCTCAGATTCCTACAGATCGGGAGATATTTGCCTTTTACAAATTGACTTTCGAATAATCTCGAACAATTAAAATGTCTCTATCCTCCAAACCCTTGGACATACATTGACGTGACACTGGCAGGAAGTTGACACATACGTTCCCTCAAATTGTTATAAGTTTTGTCTCTCAGATTCCTACAGATCGGGAGTTATTTGCCTATTAATAATTGCCTTTCGAATAATCTCTAAAAATTTAAATGTCTCTATCCATCAAACCCTTCGACATACATTGACTAGACTCTGACATGAAGTTGACATATACTTTCCCTCAAATTGACATAAGTTTTGTCTCTCAGATTCCACCAGATCGGGAGATATTTGCCTTTTAAAAATTGATTTTCGAATAATCTCGAAAAATTTAAATGTCTCTATCCTCCAAACCCTTGGACATACATTGACGTGACACTGACAGGAAGTTGACATATACGTTCCTTCAAAGTGACATAAGTTTCGTCTCTCAGATTCCTACAGATCGGGAGATATTTGCCTTTTAAAAATTGACTTTCGAATAATCTCGAAAAATTAAAATGTCTCTATCCTCCAAACCCTTGGACATACATTGACGAGACTCTGACATGAAGTTGATATATGCGTTCCCTCAAAGTGATATAAGGTTTGTCTCTCAGATGCCCACAGATCGGGAGATATTTGCCTTTTAAAAATTGACTTTCGAATAATCTCGAAAAATTAAAATGTCTCTATCCATCAAACCATTCGACATACATTGACCTGACTATGACATGAAGTTGACATATACGTTCCCTCAAAGTGACATAAGTTTTTACTCTCAGATTCCTACAGATCGGGAGATATTTGCCTTTTAAAAATTGACTTTCGATTAATCTCGAAAAATTCAAATGTCTCTATCCTCCAAACCCTTGGGCATACATTGACGAGACTCTGACATGAAGTTGATATATGCGTTCCCTCAAAGTGACATAAGGTTTGTCTCTCAGATGCCTACAGATCGGGAGATATTTGCCCTTTAAGAATTGACTTTCGAATAATCTCGAAAAATTCAAAAGTCTCTATCCTCCAAACCCTTAAACATACATAGACGAGACTCTGACATGAAGTTGATATATACGTTCCCTCAAAGTGGCATAAGTTTTGTCTCTCAGATTCCTACAGATCGGGAGATATTTGCCTTTTAAAAATTGACTTTCGAATAATCTCGAAAAATTAAAATGTCTCTATCCTCCAAACCCTTGGACATACATTGACGTGACACTGAAAGGAGTTGACACATACGTTCCCTCAAATTGACATAAGTTTTGTCTCTCAGATTCCTACAGATCGGGAGATATTTGCCTATTAATAATTGCCTTTCGAATAATCTCTAAAAATTTAAATGTCTCTACCCATCAACCCCTTCTACATACATTGACCTAACTATGACATGAAGTTGACATATACGTTCCCTCAAAGTGACATAAGTTTTGTCTCTCAGATTCCTACAGATCGGGAGATATTTGCCTTTTAAATATTGACTTTCGAATAATCTCGAAAAATTAAAATGTCTCTATCCTCCTAACCCTTGGACATACATTGACAAGACTCTGACAGGAAGTTGACATATACGTTCCCTCAGAGTGACGTAAGTTTTGTCTCTGAGATTCCTACAGATCGGGAGATATTTGCCTTTTAAAAATTGACTTTCGATTAATCTCGAAAAATTCAAATGTCTCTATCCTCCAAACCCTTGGACATAGATTGACGAGACTCTGACATGAAGTTGATATATGCGTTCCCTCAAAGTGACATAAGGTTTGTCTCTCAGATGCCTACAGATCGGGAGATATTTGCCCTTTAAGAATTGACTTTCGAATAATCTCAAAAAATTAAAAGGCTCTATCCTCCAAACCCTTAAACATACATTGACGAGACTCTGACATGAAGTTGACATATACGTTCCCTCAAAGTGGCATAAGTTTTGTCTCTCAGATTCCTACAGATCGGAAGATATTTGCCTTTTAAAAATTGACTTTCGAATAATCTCGAAAAATTAAAATGTCTCTATCCTCCAAACCCTTGGACATACATTGTCGTGACACTGACAGGAAGTTGACATATACGTTCCCTCAAAGTGACATAAGTTTTGTCTCTCAGATTCCTACAGATCGGGAGATATTTGCCTATTAATAATTGCCTTTCGAATAATCTCTAAAAATTTAAATGTCTCTATCTATCAAACCCTTCGACATACATTGACCTGACTATGACATGAAGTTGACATATACTTTCCCTCAGAGTGACATAAGTTTTGTCTCTCAGATTCCTACAGATCGGGAGATATTTGCCTTTTAAATATTGACTTCCGAATAATCTCGAAAAATTAAAATGTCTCTATCCTCCAAATCCTTGGACATACATTGACGTGACTCTGACATGAAGTTTACATATGCGTTCCCTCAAAGTGACATTAGTTTTGTCTCTCAGATTCCTACAGATCGGGAGATATTTGCCCTTTAAAAATTGACTTTCGAATAATCTCGAAGAATTTAAATGTCTCTAACCTCCAAACCCTTGGACATACATTGACGTGACTCTGACATGAAGTTGACATATACGTTCCCTCAAAGTGACATAAGTTTTGTCTCTCAGATTCCATCAGATCGGGAGATATTTGCCTTTTAAAAATTGACTTTCGAATAATCTCGAAAAATTAAAATGTCTCTATCCTTCAAACCCTTGGACATACATTAACGTGACACTGACAGGAAGTTGACATATACGTTCCTTCAAAGTGACATAAGTTTCGTCTGTCAGATTCCTACAGATCGGGAGATATTTGCCTTTTAAAAATTGACTTTCGAATAATCTCGAAAAATTAAAATGTCTCTATCCTCCAAACCCTTGGACATACATTGACGAGACTCTGACATGAAGTTGACATATACGTTCCCTCAAAGTGGCATTAGTTTTGTCTCTCAGATTCTTACAGATCGTGAGATATTTGCCTTTTAAAAATTGACTTTCGAATAATCTCGAAAAATTAAAATGTCTCTATCCTCCAAACCCTTGGACATACATTGACGTGACACTGACAGGAAGTTGACACATGCGTTCCCTCAAATTGATATAAGTTTTGTCTCTCAGATTCCTACAGATCGGGAGATATTTGCCTATTAATAATTGCCTTTCGAATAATCTCTAAAAATTTAAATGTCTCTATCCATCAAACCCTTCGACATACATTGACCTGACTATGACATTAAGTTGACATATACGTTCCCTCAGAGTGACATAAGTTTTGTCTCTCAGATTCCTACAGATCGGGAGATATTTACCTTTTAAATATTGACTTCCGAATAATCTCGAAAAATTAAAATGTCTCTATCCTCCAAATCCTTGGACATACATTGACGTGACTCTGACATGAAGTTTACATATGCGTTCCCTCAAAGTGACATAAGTTTTTTCTCTCAGATTCCACCAGATCGGGAGATATTTGCCTTTAAAAAATTGACTTTCGAATAATCTCGAAAAATTAAAATGTCTCTATCCTCCAAACCCTTGGACATACATTGACGAGACGCTGACATGAAGTTGATATATGCGTTGCCTCAAAGTGATATAAGGTTTCTCTCTCAGATGCAAACAGATCGGGAGATATTTGCCCTTTAAAAATTGACTTTCGAATAATCTCGAAAAATTAAAATGACTCTATAGTCCAAACCCTTGGACATACATTGACGAGACTCTGACATGAAGTTGACATATACGTTCCCTCAAAGTGGCATAAGTTTTGTCTCTCAGATTCCTACAGATCGGGAGATATTTGCCTTTAAAAATTGACTTTCGAATAATCTCGAAAAATTGAAATGTCTCTATCCTCCAAACCCTTGGACATACATTGACGTGACACTGACAGGAAGTTGACACATGCGTTCCCTCAAATTGTTATAAGTTTTGTCTCTCAGATTCCTACAGATCGGGAGTTATTTGCCTATTAATAATTGCCTTTTGAATAATCTCTAAAAATTTAAATGTCTCTATCCATCAAACCCTTCGACATACATTGACTAGACTCTGACATGAAGTTGACATATACGTTCCCTCAAAGTGACATAAGTTTTGTCTATCAGATTCCACCAGATCGGGAGATATTTGCCTTTTAAAAATTGATTTTCGAATAATCTCGAAAAATTTAAATGTCTCTATCCTCCAAACCCTTGGACATACATTGACGTGACACTGACAGGAAGTTGACATATACGTTCCTTCAAAGTGACATAAGTTTCGTCTCTCAGATTCCTACAGATCGGGAGATATTTGCCTTTTAAAAATTGACTTTCGAATAATCTCGAAAAATTAAAATGTCTCTATCCTCCAAACCCTTGGACATACATTGACGTGACACTGACAGGAAGTTGACACATACGTTCCCTCAAATTGTTATAAGTTTTGTCTCTCAGATTCCTACAGATCTGGAGTTATTTGCCTATTAATAATTGCCTTTTGAATAATCTCTAAAAATTTAAATGTCTCTATCCATCAAACCCTTCGACATACATTGACTAGACTCTGACATGAAGTTGACATATACGTTCCCTCAAAGTGACATAAGGTTTGTCTCTCAGATGCCTACAGATCGAAAGATATTTGCCCTTTAAAAATTGACTTTCGAATAATCTCGAAAAATTCAAATGTCTCTATCCTTCAAACCCTTGGACATACATTGACTAGACTCTGACATGAAGTTGACATATACGTTCCCTCAAAGTGACATAAGTTTTGTCTCTCAGATTCCACCAGATCGGGAGATATTTGCCTTTAAAAAATTGACTTTCGAATAATCTCGAAAAATTAAAATGTCTCTATCCTCCAAACCCTTGGACATACATTGACGTGACCTCGACAGGAAGTTGACATATACGTTCCTTCAAAGTGACATAAGTTTCGTCTCTCAGATTCCTACAGATCGGGAGATATTTGCCTTTTAAAAATTGACTTTCGAATAATCTCGAAAAATTAAAATGTCTCTATCCTCCAAACCCTTGTACATACATTGACGAGACTCTGACATGAAGTTGATATATGCGTTCCCTCAAAGTGATATAAGGTTTGTCTCTCAGATGCAAACAGATCGGGAGATATTTGCCCTTTAAAAATTGACTTTCGAATAATCTCGAAAAATTGAAATGTCTCTATAGTCCAAACCCTTGGACATACATTGACGAGACTCTGACATGAAGTTGACATATACGTTCCCTCAAAGTGGCATAAGTTTTGTCTCTCAGATTCCTACAGATCGGGAGATATTTGCCTTTTACAAATTGACTTTCGAATAATCTCGATAAATTAAAATGTCTCTATCCTCCAAACCCTTGGACATAAATTGACGTGACCTCGACAGGAAGTTGACATATACGTTCCTTCAAAGTGACATAAGTTTCGTCTCTCAGATTCCTACAGATCGGGAGATATTTGCCTTTTAAAAATTGACTTTCGAATAATCTCGAAAAATTAAAATATCTCTATCCTCCAAACCCTTGGACATACATTGACGAGACTCTGACATGAAGTTGATATATGCGTTCCCTCAAAGTGATATAAGGTTTGTCTCTCAGATGCAAACAGATCGGGAGATATTTGCCCTTTAAAAATTGACTTTCGAATAATCTCGAAAAATTTAAATGTCTCTATAGTCCAAACCCTTGGACATACATTGACGAGACTCTGACATGAAGTTCACATATACGTTCCCTCAAAGTGGCATAAGTTTTGTCTCTCAGATTCCTACAGATCGGGAGATATTTGCCTTTTAAAAATTGACTTTCGAATAATCTCGAAAAATTAAAATATCTCTATCCTCCAAACCCTTGGACATACATTGACGAGACTCTGACATGAAGTTGATATATGCGTTCCCTCAAAGTGATATAAGGTTTGTCTCTCAGATGCAAACAGATCGGGAGATATTTGCCCTTTAAGAATTGACTTTCGAATAATCTCGAAAAATTGAAATGTCTCTATAGTCCAAACCCTTGGACATACATTGACGAGACTCTGACATGAAGTTCACATATACGTTCCCTCAAAGTGGCATAAGTTTTGTCTCTCAGATTCCTACAGATCGGGAGATATTTGCCTTTTACAAATTGACTTTCGAATAATCTCGAAAAATTAAAATGTCTCTATCCTCCAAACCCTTGGACATACATTGACGTGACACTGACAGGAAGTTGACACATACGTTCCCTCAAATTGTTATAAGTTTTGTCTCTCAGATTCCTACAGATCGGGAGTTATTTGCCTATTAATAATTGCCTTTCGAATAATCTCTAAAAATTTAAATGTCTCTATCCATCAAACCCTTCGACATACATTGACTAGACTCTGACATGAAGTTGACATATACTTTCCCTCAAATTGACATAAGTTTTGTCTCTCAGATTCCACCAGATCGGGAGATATTTGCCTTTTAAAAATTGATTTTCGAATAATCTCGAAAAATTTAAATGTCTCTATCCTCCAAACCCTTGGACATACATTGACGTGACACTGACAGGAAGTTGACATATACGTTCCTTCAAAGTGACATAAGTTTCGTCTCTCAGATTCCTACAGATCGGGAGATATTTGCCTTTTAAAAATTGACTTTCGAATAATCTCGAAAAATTAAAATGTCTCTATCCTCCAAACCCTTGGACATACATTGACGAGACTCTGACATGAAGTTGATATATGCGTTCCCTCAAAGTGACATAAGGTTTGTCTCTCAGATGCCTACAGATCGGGAGATATTTGCCCTTTAAGAATTGACTTTCGAATAATCTCGAAAAATTCAAAAGTCTCTATCCTCCAAACCCTTAAACATACATAGACGAGACTCTGACATGAAGTTGACATATACGTTCCCTCAAAGTGGCATAAGTTTTGTCTCTCAGATTCCTACAGATCGGGAGATATTTGCCTTTTAAAAATTGACTTTCGAATAATCTCGAAAAATTAAAATGTCTCTATCCTCCAAACCCTTGGACATACATTGACGTGACACTGAAAGGAGTTGACACATACGTTCCCTCAAATTGACATAAGTTTTGTCTCTCAGATTCCTACAGATCGGGAGATATTTGCCTATTAATAATTGCCTTTCGAATAATCTCTAAAAATTTAAATGTCTCTACCCATCAACCCCTTCGACATACATTGACCTGACTATGACATGAAGTTGACATATACGTTCCCTCAAAGTGACATAAGTTTTGTCTCTGAGATTCCTACAGATCGGGAGATATTTGCCTTTTAAATATTGACTTTCGAATAATCTCGAAAAAATAAAATGTCTCTATCCTCCTAACCCTTGGACATACATTGACAAGACTCTGACAGGAAGTTGACATATACGTTCCCTCAGAGTGACGTAAGTTTTGTCTCTGAGATTCCTACAGATCGGGAGATATTTGCCTTTTAAAAATTGACTTTCGATTAATCTCGAAAAATTCAAATGTCTCTATCCTCCAAACCCTTGGACATAGATTGACGAGACTCTGACATGAAGTTGATATATGCGTTCCCTCAAAGTGACATAAGGTTTGTCTCTCAGATGCCTACAGATCGGGAGATATTTGCCCTTTAAGAATTGACTTTCGAATAATCTCAAAAAATTCAAAAGTCTCTATCCTCCAAACCCTTAAACATACAATGACGAGACTCTGACATGAAGTTGACATATACGTTCCCTCAAAGTGGCATAAGTTTTGTCTCTCAGATTCCTACAGATCGGAAGATATTTGCCTTTTAAAAATTGACTTTCGAATAATCTCGAAAAATTAAAATGTCTCTATCCTCCAAACCCTTGGACATACATTGTCGTGACACTGACAGGAAGTTGACATATACGTTCCCTCAAAGTGACATAAGTTTTGTCTCTCAGATTCCTACAGATCGGGAGATATTTGCCTATTAATAATTGCCTTTCGAATAATCTCTAAAAATTTAAATGTCTCTATCTATCAAACCCTTCGACATACATTGACCTGACTATGACATGAAGTTGACATAT
Source organism: Zootermopsis nevadensis (assembly GCF_977971745.1). NCBI lineage: Eukaryota > Metazoa > Arthropoda > Insecta > Blattodea > Termopsidae > Zootermopsis > Zootermopsis nevadensis. Next base: position 1,419,600 of record NW_028259153.1, on the reverse strand, counting down.
ACTTTCCCTCAGAGTGACATAAGTTTTGTCTCTCAGATTCCTACAGATCGGGAGATATTTGCCTTTTAAATATTGACTTCCGAATAATCTCGAAAAATTAAAATGTCTCTATCCTCCAAATCCTTGGACATACATTGACGTGACTCTGACATGAAGTTTACATATGCGTTCCCTCAAAGTGACATAAGTTTTGTCTCTCAGATTCCTACAGATCGGGAGATATTTGCCCTTTAAAAATTGACTTTCGAATAATCTCGAAGAATTTAAATGTCTCTATCCTCCAAACCCTTGGACATACATTGACGTGACTCTGACATGAAGTTGACATATACGTTCCCTCAAAGTGACATAAGTTTTGTCTCTCAGATTCCATCAGATCGGGAGATATTTGCCTTTTAAAAATTGACTTTCGAATAATCTCGAAAAATTAAAATGTCTCTATCCTTCAAACCCTTGGACATACATTAACGTGACACTGACAGGAAGTTGACATATACGTTCCTTCAAAGTGACATAAGTTTCGTCTGTCAGATTCCTACAGATCGGGAGATATTTGCCTTTTAAAAATTGACTTTCGAATAATCTCGAAAAATTAAAATGTCTCTATCCTCCAAACCCTTGGACATACATTGACGAGACTCTGACATGAAGTTGACATATACGTTCCCTCAAAGTGGCATTAGTTTTGTCTCTCAGATTCCTACAGATCGTGAGATATTTGCCTTTTAAAAATTGACTTTCGAATAATCTCGAAAAATTAAAATGTCTCTATCCTCCAAACCCTTGGACATACATTGACGTGACACTGACAGGAAGTTTACACATGCGTTCCCTCAAATTGATATAAGTTTTGTCTCTCAGATTCCTACAGATCGGGAGATATTTGCCTATTAATAATTGCCTTTCGAATAATCTCTAAAAATTTAAATGTCTCTATCCATCAAACCCTTCGACATACATTGACCTGACTATGACATTAAGTTGACATATACGTTCCCTCAGAGTGACATAAGTTTTGTCTCTCAGATTCCTACAGATCGGGAGATATTTGCCTTTTAAATATTGACTTCCGAATAATCTCGAAAAATTAAAATGTCTCTATCCTCCAAATCCTTGGACATACCTTGACGTGACTCTGACATGAAGTTTACATATGCGTTCCCTCAAAGTGACATAAGTTTTTTCTCTCAGATTCCACCAGATCGGGAGATATTTGCCTTTAAAAAATTGACTTTCGAATAATCTCGAAAAATTAAAATGTCTCTATCCTCCAAACCCTTGGACATACATTGACGAGACGCTGACATGAAGTTGATATATGCGTTCCCTCAAAGTGATATAAGGTTTCTCTCTCAGATGCAAACAGATCGGGAGATATTTGCCCTTTAAAAATTGACTTTCGAATAATCTCGAAAAATTAAAATGACTCTATAGTCCAAACCCTTGGACATACATTGACGAGACTCTGACATGAAGTTGACATATACGTTCCCTCAAAGTGGCATAAGTTTTGTCTCTCAGATTCCTACAGATCGGGAGATATTTGCCTTTTAAAAATTGACTTTCGAATAATCTCGAAAAATTTAAATGTCTCTATCCATCAAACCCTTGGACATACATTGACGTGACTCTGACATGAAGTTGACATATACGTTCCCTCAAAGTGGCATAAGTTTTGTCTCTCAGATTCCTACAGATCGGGAGATATTTGCCTTTAAAAAATTGACTTTCGAATAATCTCGAAAAATTAAAATGTCTCTATCCTCCAAACCCTTGGACATACATTGACGAGACGCTGACATGAAGTTGATATATGCGTTCCCTCAAAGTGATATAAGGTTTCTCTCTCAGATGCAAACAGATCGGGAGATATTTGCCCTTTAAAAATTGACTTTCGAATAATCTCGAAAAATTAAAATGACTCTATAGTCCAAACCCTTGGACATACATTGACGAGACTCTGACATGAAGTTGACATATACGTTCCCTCAAAGTGGCATAAGTTTTGTCTCTCAGATTCCTACAGATCGGGAGATATTTGCCTTTTAAAAATTGACTTTCGAATAATCTCTAAAAATTTAAATGTCTCTATCCTCCAAACCCTTGGACATACATTGACGTGACACTGACAGGAAGTTGACACATGCGTTCCCTCAAATTGTTATAAGTTTTGTCTCTCAGATTCCTACAGATCGGGAGTTATTTGCCTATTAATAATTGCCTTTTGAATAATCTCTAAAAATTTAAATGTCTCTATCCATCAAACCCTTCGACATACATTGACTAGACTCTGACATGAAGTTGACATATACGTTCCCTCAAAGTGACATAAGTTTTGTCTATCAGATTCCACCAGATCGGGAGATATTTGCCTTTTAAAAATTGATTTTCGAATAATCTCGAAAAATTTAAATGTCTCTATCCTCCAAACCCTTGGACATACATTGACGTGACACTGACAGGAAGTTGACATATACGTTCCTTCAAAGTGACATAAGTTTCGTCTCTCAGATTCCTACAGATCGGGAGATATTTGCCTTTTAAAAATTGACTTTCGAATAATCTCGAAAAATTTAAATGTCTCTATCCTCCAAACCCTTGGACATACATTGACGAGACTCTGACATGAAGTTGATATATGCGATCCCTCAAAGTGACATAAGGTTTGTCTCTCAGATGCCTACAGATCGAAAGATATTTGCCCTTTAAAAATTGACTTTCGAATAATCTCGAAAAATTCAAATGTCTCTATCCTTCAAACCCTTGGACATACATTGACTAGACTCTGACATGAAGTTGACATATACGTTCCCTCAAAGTGACATAAGTTTTGTCTCTCAGATTCAACCAGATCGGGAGATATTTGCCTTTAAAAATTGACTTTCGAATAATCTCGAAAAATTAAAATGTCTCTATCCTCCAAACCCTTGGACATACATTGACGTGACCTCGACAGGAAGTTGACATATACGTTCCTTCAAAGTGACATAAGTTTCGTCTCTCAGATTCCTACAGATCGTGAGATATTTGCCTTTTAAAAATTGACTTTCGAATAATCTCGAAAAATTAAAATGTCTCTATCCTCCAAACCCTTGGACATACATTGACGTGACACTGACAGGAAGTTTACACATGCGTTCCCTCAAATTGATATAAGTTTTGTCTCTCAGATTCCTACAGATCGGGAGATATTTGCCTATTAATAATTGCCTTTCGAATAATCTCTAAAAATTTAAATGTCTCTATCCATCAAACCCTTCGACATACATTGACCTGACTATGACATTAAGTTGACATATACGTTCCCTCAGAGTGACATAAGTTTTGTCTCTCAGATTCCTACAGATCGGGAGATATTTGCCTTTTAAATATTGACTTCCGAATAATCTCGAAAAATTAAAATGTCTCTATCCTCCAAATCCTTGGACATACATTGACGTGACTCTGACATGAAGTTTACATATGCGTTCCCTCAAAGTGACATAAGTTTTTTCTCTCAGATTCCACCAGATCGGGAGATATTTGCCTTTAAAAAATTGACTTTCGAATAATCTCGAAAAATTAAAATGTCTCTATCCTCCAAACCCTTGGACATACATTGACGAGACGCTGACATGAAGTTGATATATGCGTTGCCTCAAAGTGATATAAGGTTTCTCTCTCAGATGCAAACAGATCGGGAGATATTTGCCCTTTAAAAATTGACTTTCGAATAATCTCGAAAAATTAAAATGACTCTATAGTCCAACCCCTTGGACATACATTGACGAGACTCTGACATGAAGTTGACATATACGTTCCCTCAAAGTGGCATAAGTTTTGTCTCTCAGATTCCTACAGATCGGGAGATATTTGCCTTTAAAAATTGACTTTCGAATAATCTCGAAAAATTGAAATGTCTCTATCCTCCAAACCCTTGGACATACATTGACGTGACACTGACAGGAAGTTGACACATGCGTTCCCTCAAATTGTTATAAGTTTTGTCTCTCAGATTCCTACAGATCGGGAGTTATTTGCCTATTAATAATTGCCTTTTGAATAATCTCTAAAAATTTAAATGTCTCTATCCATCAAACCCTTCGACATACATTGACTAGACTCTGACATGAAGTTGACATATACGTTCCCTCAAAGTGACATAAGTTTTGTCTATCAGATTCCACCAGATCGGGAGATATTTGCCTTTTAAAAATTGATTTTCGAATAATCTCGAAAAATTTAAATGTCTCTATCCTCCAAACCCTTGGACATACATTGACGTGACACTGACAGGAAGTTGACATATACGTTCCTTCAAAGTGACATAAGTTTCGTCTCTCAGATTCCTACAGATCGGGAGATATTTGCCTTTTAAAAATTGACTTTCGAATAATCTCGAAAAATTAAAATGTCTCTATCCTCCAAACCCTTGGACATACATTGACGTGACACTGACAGGAAGTTGACACATACGTTCCCTCAAATTGTTATAAGTTTTGTCTCTCAGATTCCTACAGATCGGGAGTTATTTGCCTATTAATAATTGCCTTTTGAATAATCTCTAAAAATTTAAATGTCTCTATCCATCAAACCCTTCGACATACATTGACTAGACTCTGACATGAAGTTGACATATACGTTCCCTCAAAGTGACATAAGGTTTGTCTCTCAGATGCCTACAGATCGAAAGATATTTGCCCTTTAAAAATTGACTTTCGAATAATCTCGAAAAATTCAAATGTCTCTATCCTTCAAACCCTTGGACATACATTGACTAGACTCTGACATGAAGTTGACATATACGTTCCCTCAAAGTGACATAAGTTTTGTCTCTCAGATTCCACCAGATCGGGAGATATTTGCCTTTAAAAAATTGACTTTCGAATAATCTCGAAAAATTAAAATGTCTCTATCCTCCAAACCCTTGGACATACATTGACGTGACCTCGACAGGAAGTTGACATATACGTTCCTTCAAAGTGACATAAGTTTCGTCTCTCAGATTCCTACAGATCGGGAGATATTTGCCTTTTAAAAATTGACTTTCGAATAATCTCGAAAAATTAAAATGTCTCTATCCTCCAAACCCTTGTACATACATTGACGAGACTCTGACATGAAGTTGATATATGCGTTCCCTCAAAGTGATATAAGGTTTGTCTCTCAGATGCAAACAGATCGGGAGATATTTGCCCTTTAAAAATTGACTTTCGAATAATCTCGAAAAATTGAAATGTCTCTATAGTCCAAACCCTTGGACATACATTGACGAGACTCTGACATGAAGTTGACATATACGTTCCCTCAAAGTGGCATAAGTTTTGTCTCTCAGATTCCTACAGATCGGGAGATATTTGCCTTTTACAAATTGACTTTCGAATAATCTCGATAAATTAAAATGTCTCTATCCTCCAAACCCTTGGACATAAATTGACGTGACCTCGACAGGAAGTTGACATATACGTTCCTTCAAAGTGACATAAGTTTCGTCTCTCAGATTCCTACAGATCGGGAGATATTTGCCTTTTAAAAATTGACTTTCGAATAATCTCGAAAAATTAAAATATCTCTATCCTCCAAACCCTTGGACATACATTGACGAGACTCTGACATGAAGTTGATATATGCGTTCCCTCAAAGTGATATAAGGTTTGTCTCTCAGATGCAAACAGATCGGGAGATATTTGCCCTTTAAAAATTGACTTTCGAATAATCTCGAAAAATTTAAATGTCTCTATAGTCCAAACCCTTGGACATACATTGACGAGACTCTGACATGAAGTTCACATATACGTTCCCTCAAAGTGGCATAAGTTTTGTCTCTCAGATTCCTACAGATCGGGAGATATTTGCCTTTTAAAAATTGACTTTCGAATAATCTCGAAAAATTAAAATATCTCTATCCTCCAAACCCTTGGACATACATTGACGAGACTCTGACATGAAGTTGATATATGCGTTCCCTCAAAGTGATATAAGGTTTGTCTCTCAGATGCAAACAGATCGGGAGATATTTGCCCTTTAAGAATTGACTTTCGAATAATCTCGAAAAATTGAAATGTCTCTATAGTCCAAACCCTTGGACATACATTGACGAGACTCTGACATGAAGTTCACATATACGTTCCCTCAAAGTGGCATAAGTTTTGTCTCTCAGATTCCTACAGATCGGGAGATATTTGCCTTTTACAAATTGACTTTCGAATAATCTCGAAAAATTAAAATGTCTCTATCCTCCAAACCCTTGGACATACATTGACGTGACACTGACAGGAAGTTGACACATACGTTCCCTCAAATTGTTATAAGTTTTGTCTCTCAGATTCCTACAGATCGGGAGTTATTTGCCTATTAATAATTGCCTTTCGAATAATCTCTAAAAATTTAAATGTCTCTATCCATCAAACCCTTCGACATACATTGACTAGACTCTGACATGAAGTTGACATATACTTTCCCTCAAATTGACATAAGTTTTGTCTCTCAGATTCCACCAGATCGGGAGATATTTGCCTTTTAAAAATTGATTTTCGAATAATCTCGAAAAATTTAAATGTCTCTATCCTCCAAACCCTTGGACATACATTGACGTGACACTGACAGGAAGTTGACATATACGTTCCTTCAAAGTGACATAAGTTTCGTCTCTCAGATTCCTACAGATCGGGAGATATTTGCCTTTTAAAAATTGACTTTCGAATAATCTCGAAAAATTAAAATGTCTCTATCCTCCAAACCCTTGGACATACATTGACGAGACTCTGACATGAAGTTGATATATGCGTTCCCTCAAAGTGACATAAGGTTTGTCTCTCAGATGCCTACAGATCGGGAGATATTTGCCCTTTAAGAATTGACTTTCGAATAATCTCGAAAAATTCAAAAGTCTCTATCCTCCAAACCCTTAAACATACATAGACGAGACTCTGACATGAAGTTGACATATACGTTCCCTCAAAGTGGCATAAGTTTTGTCTCTCAGATTCCTACAGATCGGGAGATATTTGCCTTTTAAAAATTGACTTTCGAATAATCTCGAAAAATTAAAATGTCTCTATCCTCCAAACCCTTGGACATACATTGACGTGACACTGAAAGGAGTTGACACATACGTTCCCTCAAATTGACATAAGTTTTGTCTCTCAGATTCCTACAGATCGGGAGATATTTGCCTATTAATAATTGCCTTTCGAATAATCTCTAAAAATTTAAATGTCTCTACCCATCAACCCCTTCGACATACATTGACCTGACTATGACATGAAGTTGACATATACGTTCCCTCAAAGTGACATAAGTTTTGTCTCTGAGATTCCTACAGATCGGGAGATATTTGCCTTTTAAATATTGACTTTCGAATAATCTCGAAAAAATAAAATGTCTCTATCCTCCTAACCCTTGGACATACATTGACAAGACTCTGACAGGAAGTTGACATATACGTTCCCTCAGAGTGACGTAAGTTTTGTCTCTGAGATTCCTACAGATCGGGAGATATTTGCCTTTTAAAAATTGACTTTCGATTAATCTCGAAAAATTCAAATGTCTCTATCCTCCAAACCCTTGGACATAGATTGACGAGACTCTGACATGAAGTTGATATATGCGTTCCCTCAAAGTGACATAAGGTTTGTCTCTCAGATGCCTACAGATCGGGAGATATTTGCCCTTTAAGAATTGACTTTCGAATAATCTCAAAAAATTCAAAAGTCTCTATCCTCCAAACCCTTAAACATACAATGACGAGACTCTGACATGAAGTTGACATATACGTTCCCTCAAAGTGGCATAAGTTTTGTCTCTCAGATTCCTACAGATCGGAAGATATTTGCCTTTTAAAAATTGACTTTCGAATAATCTCGAAAAATTAAAATGTCTCTATCCTCCAAACCCTTGGACATACATTGTCGTGACACTGACAGGAAGTTGACATATACGTTCCCTCAAAGTGACATAAGTTTTGTCTCTCAGATTCCTACAGATCGGGAGATATTTGCCTATTAATAATTGCCTTTCGAATAATCTCTAAAAATTTAAATGTCTCTATCTATCAAACCCTTCGACATACATTGACCTGACTATGACATGAAGTTGACATATACTTTCCCTCAGAGTGACATAAGTTTTGTCTCTCAGATTCCTACAGATCGGGAGATATTTGCCTTTTAAATATTGACTTCCGAATAATCTCGAAAAATTAAAATGTCTCTATCCTCCAAATCCTTGGACATACATTGACGTGACTCTGACATGAAGTTTACATATGCGTTCCCTCAAAGTGACATAAGTTTTGTCTCTCAGATTCCTACAGATCGGGAGATATTTGCCCTTTAAAAATTGACTTTCGAATAATCTCGAAGAATTTAAATGTCTCTATCCTCCAAACCCTTGGACATACATTGACGTGACTCTGACATGAAGTTGACATATACGTTCCCTCAAAGTGACATAAGTTTTGTCTCTCAGATTCCATCAGATCGGGAGATATTTGCCTTTTAAAAATTGACTTTCGAATAATCTCGAAAAATTAAAATGTCTCTATCCTTCAAACCCTTGGACATACATTAACGTGACACTGACAGGAAGTTGACATATACGTTCCTTCAAAGTGACATAAGTTTCGTCTGTCAGATTCCTACAGATCGGGAGATATTTGCCTTTTAAAAATTGACTTTCGAATAATCTCGAAAAATTAAAATGTCTCTATCCTCCAAACCCTTGGACATACATTGACGAGACTCTGACATGAAGTTGACATATACGTTCCCTCAAAGTGGCATTAGTTTTGTCTCTCAGATTCCTACAGATCGTGAGATATTTGCCTTTTAAAAATTGACTTTCGAATAATCTCGAAAAATTAAAATGTCTCTATCCTCCAAACCCTTGGACATACATTGACGTGACACTGACAGGAAGTTTACACATGCGTTCCCTCAAATTGATATAAGTTTTGTCTCTCAGATTCCTACAGATCGGGAGATATTTGCCTATTAATAATTGCCTTTCGAATAATCTCTAAAAATTTAAATGTCTCTATCCATCAAACCCTTCGACATACATTGACCTGACTATGACATTAAGTTGACATATACGTTCCCTCAGAGTGACATAAGTTTTGTCTCTCAGATTCCTACAGATCGGGAGATATTTGCCTTTTAAATATTGACTTCCGAATAATCTCGAAAAATTAAAATGTCTCTATCCTCCAAATCCTTGGACATACCTTGACGTGACTCTGACATGAAGTTTACATATGCGTTCCCTCAAAGTGACATAAGTTTTTTCTCTCAGATTCCACCAGATCGGGAGATATTTGCCTTTAAAAAATTGACTTTCGAATAATCTCGAAAAATTAAAATGTCTCTATCCTCCAAACCCTTGGACATACATTGACGAGACGCTGACATGAAGTTGATATATGCGTTCCCTCAAAGTGATATAAGGTTTCTCTCTCAGATGCAAACAGATCGGGAGATATTTGCCCTTTAAAAATTGACTTTCGAATAATCTCGAAAAATTAAAATGACTCTATAGTCCAAACCCTTGGACATACATTGACGAGACTCTGACATGAAGTTGACATATACGTTCCCTCAAAGTGACATAAGTTTTGTCTATCAGATTCCACCAGATCGGGAGATATTTGCCTTTTAAAAATTGATTTTCGAATAATCTCGAAAAATTTAAATGTCTCTATCCTCCAAACCCTTGGACATACATTGACGTGACACTGACAGGAAGTTGACATATACGTTCCTTCAAAGTGACATAAGTTTCGTCTCTCAGATTCCTACAGATCGGGAGATATTTGCCTTTTAAAAATTGACTTTCGAATAATCTCGAAAAATTTAAATGTCTCTATCCTCCAAACCCTTGGACATACATTGACTAGACTCTGACATGAAGTTGACATATACGTTCCCTCAAAGTGACATAAGTTTTGTCTATCAGATTCCACCAGATCGGGAGATATTTGCCTTTTAAAAATTGATTTTCGAATAATCTCGAAAAATTTAAATGTCTCTATCCTCCAAACCCTTGGACATACATTGACGTGACACTGACAGGAAGTTGACATATACGTTCCTTCAAAGTGACATAAGTTTCGTCTCTCAGATTCCTACAGATCGGGAGATATTTGCCTTTTAAAAATTGACTTTCGAATAATCTCGAAAAATTTAAATGTCTCTATCCTCCAAACCCTTGGACATACATTGACGAGACTCTGACATGAAGTTGATATATGCGATCCCTCAAAGTGACATAAGGTTTGTCTCTCAGATGCCTACAGATCGAAAGATATTTGCCCTTTAAAAATTGACTTTCGAATAATCTCGAAAAATTCAAATGTCTCTATCCTTCAAACCCTTGGACATACATTGACTAGACTCTGACATGAAGTTGACATATACGTTCCCTCAAAGTGACATAAGTTTTGTCTCTCAGATTCAACCAGATCGGGAGATATTTGCCTTTAAAAATTGACTTTCGAATAATCTCGAAAAATTAAAATGTCTCTATCCTCCAAACCCTTGGACATACATTGACGTGACCTCGACAGGAAGTTGACATATACGTTCCTTCAAAGTGACATAAGTTTCGTCTCTCAGATTCCTACAGATCGTGAGATATTTGCCTTTTAAAAATTGACTTTCGAATAATCTCGAAAAATTAAAATGTCTCTATCCTCCAAACCCTTGGACATACATTGACGTGACACTGACAGGAAGTTTACACATGCGTTCCCTCAAATTGATATAAGTTTTGTCTCTCAGATTCCTACAGATCGGGAGATATTTGCCTATTAATAATTGCCTTTCGAATAATCTCTAAAAATTTAAATGTCTCTATCCATCAAACCCTTCGACATACATTGACCTGACTATGACATTAAGTTGACATATACGTTCCCTCAGAGTGACATAAGTTTTGTCTCTCAGATTCCTACAGATCGGGAGATATTTGCCTTTTAAATATTGACTTCCGAATAATCTCGAAAAATTAAAATGTCTCTATCCTCCAAATCCTTGGACATACATTGACGTGACTCTGACATGAAGTTTACATATGCGTTCCCTCAAAGTGACATAAGTTTTTTCTCTCAGATTCCACCAGATCGGGAGATATTTGCCTTTAAAAAATTGACTTTCGAATAATCTCGAAAAATTAAAATGTCTCTATCCTCCAAACCCTTGGACATACATTGACGAGACGCTGACATGAAGTTGATATATGCGTTCCCTCAAAGTGATATAAGGTTTCTCTCTCAGATGCAAACAGATCGGGAGATATTTGCCCTTTAAAAATTGACTTTCGAATAATCTCGAAAAATTAAAATGACTCTATAGTCCAAACCCTTGGACATACATTGACGAGACTCTGACATGAAGTTGACATATACGTTCCCTCAAAGTGGCATAAGTTTTGTCTCTCAGATTCCTACAGATCGGGAGATATTTGCCTTTTAAAAATTGACTTTCGAATAATCTCGAAAAATTTAAATGTCTCTATCCATCAAACCCTTGGACATACATTGACGTGACTCTGACATGAAGTTGACATATACGTTCCCTCAAAGTGGCATAAGTTTTGTCTCTCAGATTCCTACAGATCGGGAGATATTTGCCTTTAAAAAATTGACTTTCGAATAATCTCGAAAAATTAAAATGTCTCTATCCTCCAAACCCTTGGACATACATTGACGAGACGCTGACATGAAGTTGATATATGCGTTCCCTCAAAGTGATATAAGGTTTCTCTCTCAGATGCAAACAGATCGGGAGATATTTGCCCTTTAAAAATTGACTTTCGAATAATCTCGAAAAATTAAAATGACTCTATAGTCCAAACCCTTGGACATACATTGACGAGACTCTGACATGAAGTTGACATATACGTTCCCTCAAAGTGGCATAAGTTTTGTCTCTCAGATTCCTACAGATCGGGAGATATTTGCCTTTTAAAAATTGACTTTCGAATAATCTCTAAAAATTTAAATGTCTCTATCCTCCAAACCCTTGGACATACATTGACGTGACACTGACAGGAAGTTGACACATGCGTTCCCTCAAATTGTTATAAGTTTTGTCTCTCAGATTCCTACAGATCGGGAGTTATTTGCCTATTAATAATTGCCTTTTGAATAATCTCTAAAAATTTAAATGTCTCTATCCATCAAACCCTTCGACATACATTGACTAGACTCTGACATGAAGTTGACATATACGTTCCCTCAAAGTGACATAAGTTTTGTCTATCAGATTCCACCAGATCGGGAGATATTTGCCTTTTAAAAATTGATTTTCGAATAATCTCGAAAAATTTAAATGTCTCTATCCTCCAAACCCTTGGACATACATTGACGTGACACTGACAGGAAGTTGACATATACGTTCCTTCAAAGTGACATAAGTTTCGTCTCTCAGATTCCTACAGATCGGGAGATATTTGCCTTTTAAAAATTGACTTTCGAATAATCTCGAAAAATTTAAATGTCTCTATCCTCCAAACCCTTGGACATACATTGACGAGACTCTGACATGAAGTTGATATATGCGATCCCTCAAAGTGACATAAGGTTTGTCTCTCAGATGCCTACAGATCGAAAGATATTTGCCCTTTAAAAATTGACTTTCGAATAATCTCGAAAAATTCAAATGTCTCTATCCTTCAAACCCTTGGACATACATTGACTAGACTCTGACATGAAGTTGACATATACGTTCCCTCAAAGTGACATAAGTTTTGTCTCTCAGATTCAACCAGATCGGGAGATATTTGCCTTTAAAAATTGACTTTCGAATAATCTCGAAAAATTAAAATGTCTCTATCCTCCAAACCCTTGGACATACATTGACGTGACCTCGACAGGAAGTTGACATATACGTTCCTTCAAAGTGACATAAGTTTCGTCTCTCAGATTCCTACAGATCGTGAGATATTTGCCTTTTAAAAATTGACTTTCGAATAATCTCGAAAAATTAAAATGTCTCTATCCTCCAAACCCTTGGACATACATTGACGTGACACTGACAGGAAGTTTACACATGCGTTCCCTCAAATTGATATAAGTTTTGTCTCTCAGATTCCTACAGATCGGGAGATATTTGCCTATTAATAATTGCCTTTCGAATAATCTCTAAAAATTTAAATGTCTCTATCCATCAAACCCTTCGACATACATTGACCTGACTATGACATTAAGTTGACATATACGTTCCCTCAGAGTGACATAAGTTTTGTCTCTCAGATTCCTACAGATCGGGAGATATTTGCCTTTTAAATATTGACTTCCGAATAATCTCGAAAAATTAAAATGTCTCTATCCTCCAAATCCTTGGACATACATTGACGTGACTCTGACATGAAGTTTACATATGCGTTCCCTCAAAGTGACATAAGTTTTTTCTCTCAGATTCCACCAGATCGGGAGATATTTGCCTTTAAAAAATTGACTTTCGAATAATCTCGAAAAATTAAAATGTCTCTATCCTCCAAACCCTTGGACATACATTGACGAGACGCTGACATGAAGTTGATATATGCGTTCCCTCAAAGTGATATAAGGTTTCTCTCTCAGATGCAAACAGATCGGGAGATATTTGCCCTTTAAAAATTGACTTTCGAATAATCTCGAAAAATTAAAATGACTCTATAGTCCAAACCCTTGGACATACATTGACGAGACTCTGACATGAAGTTGACATATACGTTCCCTCAAAGTGGCATAAGTTTTGTCTCTCAGATTCCTACAGATCGGGAGATATTTGCCTTTTAAAAATTGACTTTCGAATAATCTCGAAAAATTTAAATGTCTCTATCCATCAAACCCTTGGACATACATTGACGTGACTCTGACATGAAGTTGACATATACGTTCCCTCAAAGTGGCATAAGTTTTGTCTCTCAGATTCCTACAGATCGGGAGATATTTGCCTTTAAAAAATTGACTTTCGAATAATCTCGAAAAATTAAAATGTCTCTATCCTCCAAACCCTTGGACATACATTGACGAGACGCTGACATGAAGTTGATATATGCGTTCCCTCAAAGTGATATAAGGTTTCTCTCTCAGATGCAAACAGATCGGGAGATATTTGCCCTTTAAAAATTGACTTTCGAATAATCTCGAAAAATTAAAATGACTCTATAGTCCAAACCCTTGGACATACATTGACGAGACTCTGACATGAAGTTGACATATACGTTCCCTCAAAGTGGCATAAGTTTTGTCTCTCAGATTCCTACAGATCGGGAGATATTTGCCTTTTAAAAATTGACTTTCGAATAATCTCTAAAAATTTAAATGTCTCTATCCTCCAAACCCTTGGACATACATTGACGTGACACTGACAGGAAGTTGACACATGCGTTCCCTCAAATTGTTATAAGTTTTGTCTCTCAGATTCCTACAGATCGGGAGTTATTTGCCTATTAATAATTGCCTTTTGAATAATCTCTAAAAATTTAAATGTCTCTATCCATCAAACCCTTCGACATACATTGACTAGACTCTGACATGAAGTTGACATATACGTTCCCTCAAAGTGACATAAGTTTTGTCTATCAGATTCCACCAGATCGGGAGATATTTGCCTTTTAAAAATTGATTTTCGAATAATCTCGAAAAATTTAAATGTCTCTATCCTCCAAACCCTTGGACATACATTGACGTGACACTGACAGGAAGTTGACATATACGTTCCTTCAAAGTGACATAAGTTTCGTCTCTCAGATTCCTACAGATCGGGAGATATTTGCCTTTTAAAAATTGACTTTCGAATAATCTCGAAAAATTTAAATGTCTCTATCCTCCAAACCCTTGGACATACATTGACGAGACTCTGACATGAAGTTGATATATGCGATCCCTCAAAGTGACATAAGGTTTGTCTCTCAGATGCCTACAGATCGAAAGATATTTGCCCTTTAAAAATTGACTTTCGAATAATCTCGAAAAATTCAAATGTCTCTATCCTTCAAACCCTTGGACATACATTGACTAGACTCTGACATGAAGTTGACATATACGTTCCCTCAAAGTGACATAAGTTTTGTCTCTCAGATTCAACCAGATCGGGAGATATTTGCCTTTAAAAATTGACTTTCGAATAATCTCGAAAAATTAAAATGTCTCTATCCTCCAAACCCTTGGACATACATTGACGTGACCTCGACAGGAAGTTGACATATACGTTCCTTCAAAGTGACATAAGTTTCGTCTCTCAGATTCCTACAGATCGGGAGATATTTGCCTTTTAAAAATTGACTTTCGAATAATCTCGAAAAATTAAAATGTCTCTATCCTCCAAACCCTTGTACATACATTGACGAGACTCTGACATGAAGTTGATATATGCGTTCCCTCAAAGTGATATAAGGTTTGTCTCTCAGATGCAAACAGATCGGGAGATATTTGCCCTTTAAAAATTGACTTTCGAATAATCTCGAAAAATTGAAATGTCTCTATAGTCCAAACCCTTGGACATACATTGACGAGACTCTGACATGAAGTTGACATATACGTTCCCTCAAAGTGGCATAAGTTTTGTCTCTCAGATTCCTACAGATCGGGAGATATTTGCCTTTTACAAATTGACTTTCGAATAATCTCGAAAAATTAAAATGTCTCTCTCCTCCAAACCCTTGGACATAATTTGACGTGACCTCGACAGGAAGTTGACATATACGTTCCTTCAAAGTGACATAAGTTTCGTCTCTCAGATTCCTACAGATCGGGAGATATTTGCCTTTTAAAAATTGACTTTCGAATAATCTCGAAAAATTAAAATATCTCTATCCTCCAAACCCTTGGACATACATTGACGAGACTCTGACATGAAGTTGATATATGCGTTCCCTCAAAGCGATATAAGGTTTGTCTCTCAGATGCAAACAGATCGGGAGATATTTGCCCTTTAAAAATTGACTTTCGAATAATCTCGAAAAATTGAAATGTCTCTATAGTCCAAACCCTTGGACATACATTGACGAGACTCTGACATGAAGTTCACATATACGTTCCCTCAAAGTGGCATAAGTTTTGTCTCTCAGATTCCTACAGATCGGGAGATATTTGCCTTTTACAAATTGACATTCGAATAATCTCGAAAAATTAAAATGTCTCTATCCTCCAAACCCTTGGACATACATTGACGAGATTCTGACATGAAGTTGATATATGCGTTCCCTCATAGTCATATAAGGTTTGTCTCTCAGATGCAAACAGATCGGGAGATATTTGCCCTTTAAAAATTGACTTTCGAATAATCTCGAAAATTGAAATGTCTCTATAGTCCAAACCCTTGGACATACATTGACGAGACTCTGACATGAAGTTGACATATACGTTCCCTCAAAGTGGCATAAGTTTTGTCTCTCAGATTCCTACAGATCGGGAGATATTTGCCTTTTACAAATTGACTTTCGAATAATCTCGAAAAATTAAAATGTCTCTATCCTCCAAACTCTTGGACATACATTGACGTGACCTCGACAGGAAGTTGACATATACGTTCCTTCAAAGTGACATAAGTTTCGTCTCTCAGATTCCTACAGATCCGGAGATATTTGCCTTTTAAAAATTGACTTTCGAATAATCTCGAAAAATTTAAATATCTCTATCCTCCAAACCCTTGGACATACATTGACGAGACTCTGACATGAAGTTGATATATGCGTTCCCTCAAAGTGATATAAGGTTTGTCTCTCAGATGCAAACAGATCGGGAGATATTTGCCCTTTAAAAATTGACTTTCGAATAATCTCGAAAAATTGAAATGTCTCTATAGTCCAAACCCTTGGACATACATTGACGAGACTCTGACATGAAGTTCACATATACGTTCCCTCAAAGTGGCATAAGTTTTGTCTCTCAGATTCCTACAGATCGGGAGATATTTGCCTTTTACAAATTGACTTTCGAATAATCTCGAAAAATTAAAATGTCTCTATCCTCCAAACCCTTGGACATACATTGACGTGACACTGACAGGAAGTTGACACATATGTTCCCTCAAATTGTTATAAGTTTTGTCTCTCAGATTCCTACAGATCGGGAGTTATTTGCCTATTAATAATTGCCTTTCGAATAATCTCTAAAAATTTAAATGTCTCTATCCATCAAACCCGTCGACATACATTGACTAGACTCTGACATGAAGTTGACATATACGTTCCCTCAAAGTGACATAAGTTTTGTCTCTCAGATTCCACCAGATCGGGAGATATTTGCCTTTTAAAAATTGATTTTCGAATAATCTCGAAAAATTTAAATGTCTCTATCCTCCAAACCCTTGGACATACATTGACGTGACACTGACAGGAAGTTGACATATACGTTCCTTCAAAGTGACATAAGTTTCGTCTCACAGATTCCTACAGATCGGGAGATATTTGCCTTTTAAAAATTGACTTTCGAATAATCTCGAAAAATTAAAATGTCTATATCCTCCAAACCCTTGGACATACATTAACGAGACTCTGACATGAAGTTGATATATGCGTTCCCTCAAAGTGATATAAGGTTTGTCTCTCAGATGCCCACAGATCGGGAGATATTTGCCCTTTAATATTGACTTTCGAATAATCTCGAAAAATTGAAATGTCTCTATAGTCTAAACCCTTGGACATACATTGACGAGACCCTGACATGAAGTTCACATATACGTTCCCTCAAAGTGGCATAAGTTTTGTCTCTCAGATTCCTACAGATCGGGAGATATTTGCCTTTTACAAATTGACTTTCGAATAATCTCGAAAAATTAAAATGTCTCTATCCTCCAAACCCTTGGACATACATTGACGTGACACTGACAGGAAGTTGACACATATGTTCCCTCAAATTGTAATAAGTTTTGTCTCTCAGATTCCTACAGATCGGGAGTTACTTGCCTATTAATAATTGCCTTTCGAATAATCTCTAAAAATTTAAATGTCTCTATCCATCAAACCCTTCGACATACATTGACTAGACTCTGACATGAAGTTGACATATACGTTCCCTCAAAGTGACATAAGTTTTGTCTCTCAGATTCCACCAGATCGGGAGATATTTGCCTTTTAAAAATTGATTTTCGAATAATCTCGAAAAATTTAAATGTCTCTATCCTCCAAACCCTTGGACATACATTGACGTGACACTGACAGGAAGTTGACATATACGTTCCTTCAAAGTGACATAAGTTTCGTCTCTCAGATTCCTACAGATCGGGAGATATTTGCCTTTTAATAATTGACTTTCGAATAATCTCGAAAAATTAAAATGTCTCTATCCTCCAAACCCTTGGACATACATTGACGAGACTCTGACATGAAGTTGATTTATGCGTTCCCTCAAAGTGATATAAGGTTTGTCTCTCAGATGCCCACAGATCGGGAGATATTTGCCCTTTAATATTGACTTTCGAATAATCTCGAAAAATTGAAATGTCTCTATAGTCCAAACCCTTGGACATACATTGACGAGACTCTGACATGAAGTTGACATATACGTTCCCTCAAAGTGGCATAAGTTTTGTCTCTCAGATTCCTACAGATCGGGAGATATTTGCCTTTTAAAAATTGACTTTCGAATAATCTCGAAAAATTAAAATGTCTCTATCCTCCAAACCCTTGGACATACACAGACGTGACACTGACATGAAGTTGACACATACGTTCCCTCAAATTGACATAAGTTTTGTCTCTCAGATTCCTACAGATCGGGAGATATTTGCCTATTAATAATTGCCTTTCGAATAATCTCTAAAAATTTAAATGTCTCTATCCATCAAACCATTCGACATACATTGACCTGACTATGACATGAAGTTGACATATACGTTCCCTCAAAGTGACATAAGTTTTGTCTCTCAGATTCCTACAGATCGGGAGATATTTGCCTTTTAAAAATTGACTTTCGATTAATCTCGAAAAATTCAAATGTCTCTATCCTCCAAACCCTTGGGCATACATTGACGAGACTCTGACATGAAGTTGATATATGCGTTCCCTCAAAGTGACATAAGGTTTGTCTCTCAGATGCCTACAGATCGGGAGATATTTGCCCTTTAAGAATTGACTTTCGAATAATCTCGAAAAATTCAAAGGTCTCTATCCTCCAAACCGTTAAACATACATAGACGAGACTCTGACATGAAGTTGACATATACGTTCCCTCAAAGTGGCATAAGTTTTGTCTCTCAGATTCCTACAGATCGGGAGATATTTGCCT
Organism: Zootermopsis nevadensis; assembly: GCF_977971745.1. Taxonomy (NCBI): domain Eukaryota; kingdom Metazoa; phylum Arthropoda; class Insecta; order Blattodea; family Termopsidae; genus Zootermopsis; species Zootermopsis nevadensis. Next base: position 1,400,405 of record NW_028259153.1, on the reverse strand, counting down.
TTTAAAAATTGACTTTCGAATAATCTCGAAAAATTAAAATGTCTCTATCCTCCAAACCCTTGGACATACATTGACGTGACACTGACAGGAAGTTGACACATACGTTCCCTCAAATTGACATAAGTTTTGTCTCTCAGATTCCTACAGATCGGGAGATATTTGCCTATTAATAATTGCCTTTCGAATAATCTCTAAAAATTTAAATGTCTCTACCCATCAAACCCTTCGACATACATTGACCTGACTATGACATGAAGTTGACATATACGTTCCCTCAAAGTGACATAAGTTTTGTCTCTCAGATTCCTACAGATCGGGAGATATTTGCCTTTTAAATATTGACTTTCGAATAATCTCGAAAAATTAAAATGTCTCTATCCTCCTAACCCTTGGACATACATTGACAAGACTCTGACAGGAAGTTGACATATACGTTCCCTCAGAGTGACGTAAGTTTTGTCTCTGAGATTCCTACAGATCGGGAGATATTTGCCTTTTAAAAATTGACTTTCGATTAATCTCGAAAAATTCAAATGTCTCTATCCTCCAAACCCTTGGACATACATTGACGAGACTCTGACATGAAGTTGATATATGCGTTCCCTCAAAGTGACATAAGGTTTGTCTCTCAGATGCCTACAGATCGGGAGATATTTGCCCTTTAAGAATTGACTTTCGAATAATCTCGAAAAATTCAAAAGTCTCTATCCTCCAAACCCTTAAACATACATTGACGAGACTCTGACATGAAGTTGACATATACGTTCCCTCAAAGTGGCATAAGTTTTGTCTCTCAGATTCCTACAGATCGGAAGATATATGCCTTTTAAAAATTGACTTTCGAATAATCTCGAAAAATTAAAATGTCTCTATCCTCCAAACCCTTGGACATACATTGTCGTGACACTGACAGGAAGTTGACATATACGTTCCCTCAAAGTGACATAAGTTTTGTCTCTCAGATTCCTACAGATCGGGAGATATTTGCCTATTAATAATTGCCTTTCGAATAATCTCTAAAAATTTAAATGTCTCTATCTATCAAACCCTTCGACATACATTGACCTGACTATGACATGAAGTTGACATATACTTTCCCTCAGAGTGACATAAGTTTTGTCTCTCAGATTCCTACAGATCGGGAGATATTTGCCTTTTAAGTATTGACTTCCGAATAATCTCGAAAAATTTAAATGTCTCTATCCTCCAAATCCTTGGACATACATTAACGTGACTGTAACATGAAGTTTATATATGCGTTCCCTCAAAGTGACATAAGTTTTGTCTCTCAGATTCCTACAGATCGGGAGATATTTGCCCTTTAAAAATTGACTTTCGAATAATCTCGAAGAATTTAAATGTCTCTATCCTCCAAACCCTTGGACATACATTGACGTGACTCTGACATGAAGTTGACATATACGTTCCCTCAAAGTGACATAAGTTTTGTCTCTCAGATTCCACCAGATCGGGAGATATTTGCCTTTTAAAAATTGACTTTCGAATAATCTCGAAAAATTAAAATGTCTCTATCCTCCAAACCCTTGGACATACATTAACGTGACACTGACAGGAAGTTGACATATACGTTCCTTCAAAGTGACATAAGTTTCGTCTGTCAGATTCCTACAGATCGGGAGATATTTGCCTTTTAAAAATTGCCTTTCGAATAATCTCTAAAAATTTAAATGTCTCTATCCATCAAACCCTTCCACATACATTGACCTGACTATGACATTACGTTGACATATACGTTCCCTCAAAGTGACATAAGTTTTGTCTCTCAGATTCCTACAGATCGGGAGATATTTGCCTTTTAAATATTGACTTTCGAATAATCTCGAAAAATTAAAATGTCTCTATCCTCCAAACCCTTGGACATACATTGACTAGACTCTGACATGAAGTTGACATATGCGTTCCCTCAAAGTGACATAAGTTTTGTCTCTCAGATTCCACCAGATCGGGAGATATTTGCCTTTTAATAATTGATTTTCGAATAATCTCGAAAAATTTAAATGTCTCTATCCTCCAAACCCTAGGACATACATTGACGTGACGCTGACAGGAAGTTGACAAATACGTTCCTTCAAAGTGACATAAGTTTTGTCTCTCAGATTAAAACAGATCGGGAGATATTTGCCTTTTAAAAATTGACTTTCGAATAATCTCGAAAAATTAAAATGTCTCTATCCTCCAAACCCTTGGACATACATTGACGAGACTCTGACATGAAGTTGATATATGCGTTCCCTCAAAGTGATATAAGGTTTGTCTCTCAGATGCCCACAGATCGGGAGATATTTGCCCTTTAAAAATTGACTTTCGAATAATCTCGAAAAATTTAAATGTCTCTATAGTCCAAACCCTTGGACATACATTGACGAGACTCTGACATGAAGTTGACATATACGTTCCCTCAAAGTGGCATAAGTTTTGTCTCTCAGATTCCTACAGATCGGGAGATATTTGCCTTTTAAAAATTGACTTTCGAATAATCTCGAAAAATTGAAATGTCTCTATCCTCCAAACCCTTGGACATACATTGACGTGACACTGACAGGAAGTTGACACATACGTTCCCTCAAATTGTTATAAGTTTTGTCTCTCAGATTCCTACAGATCGGGAGTTATTTGCCTATTAATAATTGCCTTTTGAATAATCTCTAAAAATTTAAATGTCTCTATCCATCAAACCCTTCGACATACATTGACTAGACTCTGACATGAAGTTGACATATACGTTCCCTCAAAGTGACATAAGTTTTGTCTCTCAGATTCCACCAGATCGGGAGATATTTGCCTTTTAAAAATTGATTTTCGAATAATCTCGAAAAATTTAAATGTCTCTATCCTCCAAACCCTTGGACATACATTGACGTGACACTGACAGGAAGTTGACATATACGTTCCTTCAAAGTGACATAAGTTTCGTCTCTCAGATTCCTACAGATCGGGAGATATTTGCCTTTTAAAAATTGACTTTCGAATAATCTCGAAAAATTAAAATGTCTCTATTCTCCAAACCCTTGGACATACATTGACGAGACTCTGACATGAAGTTGATATATGCGATCCCTCAAAGTGACATAAGGTTTGTCTCTCAGATGCCTACAGATCGAAAGATATTTGCCCTTTAAAAATTGACTTTCGAATAATCTCGAAAAATTCAAATGTCTCTATCCTTCAAACCCTTGGACATACATTGACTAGACTCTGACATGAAGTTGACATATACGTTCCCTCAAAGTGACATAAGTTTTGTCTCTCAGATTCCACCAGATCGGGAGATATTTGCCTTTAAATAATTGACTTTCGAATAATCTCGAAAAATTAAAATGTCTCTATCCTCCAAACCCTTGGGCATACATTGACGTGACCTCGACAGGAAGTTGACATATACGTTCCTTCAAAGTGACATAAGTTTCGTCTCTCAGATTCCTACAGATCGGGAGATATTTGCCTTTTAAAAATTGACTTTCGAATAATCTCGAAAAATTAAAATGTCTCTATCCTCCAAACCCTTGTACATACATTGACGAGACTCTGACATGAAGTTGATATATGCGTTCCCTCAAAGTGATATAAGGTTTGTCTCTCAGATGCAAACAGATCGGGAGATATTTGCCCTTTAAAAATTGACTTTCGAATAATCTCGAAAAATTAAAATGTCTCTATAGTCCAAACCCTTGGACATACATTGACGAGACTCTGACATGAAGTTGACATATACGTTCCCTCAAAGCGGCATAAGTTTTGTCTCTCAGATTCGTACAGATCGGGAGATATTTGCCTTTTACAAATTGACTTTCGAATAATCTCGAAAAATTAAAATATCTCTATCCTCCAAACCCTTGGACATAAATTGACGTGACCTCGACAGGAAGTTGACATATACGTTCCTTCAAAGTGACATAAGTTTCGTCTCTCAGATTCCTACAGATCGGGAGATATTTGCCTTTTAAAAATTGACTTTCGAATAATCTCGAAAAATTAAAATATCTCTATCCTCCAAACCCTTGGACATACATTGACGAGACTCTGACATGAAGTTGATATATGCGTTCCCTCAAAGTGATATAAGGTTTGTCTCTCAGATGCAAACAGATCGGGAGATATTTGCCCTTTAAAAATTGACTTTCGAATAATCTCGAAAAATTGAAATGTCTCTATAGTCCAAACCCTTGGACATACATTGACGAGACTCTGACATGAAGTTCACATATACGTTCCCTCAAAGTGGCATAAGTTTTGTCTCTCAGATTCCTACAGATCGGGAGATATTTGCCTATTAATAATTGCCTTTCGAATAATCTCTAAAAATTTAAATGTCTCTACCCATCAAACCCTTCGACATACATTGACCTGACTATGACATGAAGTTGACATATACGTTCCCTCAAAGTGACATAAGTTTTGTCTCTCAGATTAATACATATCGGGAGATATTTACCTTTCACCAATTGACTTTCGAATAATCTCGAAAAATTAAAATGTCTCTATCCTCCTAACCCTTGGACATACATTGACAAGACTCTGACAGGAAGTTGACATATACGTTCCCTCAGAGTGACGTAAGTTTTGTCTCTCAGATTCCTACAGATCGGGAGAAATTTGCCTTTTAAAAATTGACTTTCGATTAATCTCGAAAAATTCAAATGTCTCTATCCTCCAAACCCTTGGACATACATTGACGAGACTCAGACATGAAGTTGATATATGCGTTCCCTCAAAGTGACATAAGTTTTGTCTCTCAGATTCCTACAGATCGGGAGAAATTTGCCTTTTAAAAATTGACTTTCGAATAATCTCGAAAAATTTAAATGTCTCTATCCTCCAAACCCTTGGACATACATTGACGTGACTATGACATGAAGTTGACATATATGTTCCCTCAAAGTGACATAAGTTTTGTCTCTCAGATTCCTACAGATCGGGAGATATTTGCCTTTTAAATATTGACTTTCGAATAATCTCTAAAAATTTAAATGTCTCTACCCATCAAACCCTTCGACATACATTGACCTGACTATGACATGAAGTTGACATATACGTTCCCTCAAAGTGACATAAGTTTTGTCTCTCAGATTCCTACAGATCGGGAGATATTTGCCTTTAAAATATTGACTTTCGAATAATCTCGAAAAATTAAAATGTCTCTATCCTCCTAACCCTTGGACATACATTGACAAGACTCTGACAGGGAGTTGACATATACGTTCCCTCAGAGTGACGTAAGTTTTGTCTCTGAGATTCCTACAGATCGGGAGATATTTGCCTTTTAAAAATTGACTTTCGATTAATCTCGAAAAATTCAAATGTCTCTATCCTCCAAACCCTTGGACATACATTGACGAGACTCTGACATGAAGTTGACATATACGTTCCCTCAAAGTGGCATAAGTTTTGTCTCTCAGATTCCTACAGATCGGAAGATATTTGCCTTTTAATAATTGACTTTCGAATAATCTCGAAAAATTAAAATGTCTCTATCCTCCAAACCCTTGGACATACATTGTCGTGACACTGACAGGAAGTTGACATAAACGTTCCCTCAAAGTGACATAAGTTTTGTCTCTCAGATTCCTACAGATCGGGAGATATTTGCCTATTAATAATTGCCTTTCGAATAATCTCTAAAAATTTAAATGTCTCTATCTATCAAACCCTTCGACATACATTGACCTGACTATGACATGAAGTTGACATATACTTTCCATCAGAGTGACATAAGTTTTGTCTCTCAGATTCCTACAGATCGGGAGATATTTGCCTTTTAAATATTGACTTCCGAATCATCTCGAAAAATTAAAATGTCTCTATCCTCCAAATCCTTGGACATACATTGACGTGACTCTGACATGAAGTTTACATATGCGTTCCCTCAAAGTGACATAAGTTTTGTCTCTCAGATTCCTACAGATCGGGAGATATTTGCCCTTTAAAAATTGACTTTCGAATAATCTCGAAGAATTTAAATGTCTCTATCCTCCAAACCCTTGGACATACATTGACGTGACTCTGACATGAAGTTGACATATACGTTCCCTCAAAGTGACATACGTTTTGTCTCTCAGATTCCACCAGATCGGGAGATATTTGCCTTTTAATAATTGATTTTCGAATAATCTCGAAAAATTTAAATGTCTCTATCCTCCAAACCCTAGGACATACATTGACGTGACACTGACAGGAAGTTGACAAATACGTTCCTTCAAAGTGACATAAGTTTTGTCTCTCAGATTAAAACATATCGGGAGATATTTGCCTTTTAAAAATTGATTTTCGAATAATCTCGAAAAATTAAAATGTCTCTATCCTCCAAACCCTTGGACATACATAGACGAGACTCTGACATGAAGTTGATATATGCGTTCCCTCAAAGTGATATAAGGTTTGTCTCTCAGATGCCCACAGATCGGGAGATATTTGCCCTTTAAAAATTGACTTTCGAATAATCTCGAAAAATTGAAATGTCTCTATAGTCCAAACCCTTGGACATAAATTAACGAGACTCTGACATGAAGTTGACATATACGTTCCCTCAAAGTGGCATAAGTTTTGTCTCTCAGATTCCTACAGATCGGGAGATATTTGCCCTTTAAAAATTGACTTTCGAATAATCTCGAAAAATTAAAATGTCTCTATCCTCCAAACCCTTGGTCATACATTGACGTGACACTGACAGGAAGTTGACACATACGTTCCCTCAAATTGACATAAGTTTTGTCTCTCAGATTCCTACAGATCGGGAGATATTTGCCTATTAATAATTGCCTTTCGAATAATCTCTAAAAATTTAAATGTCTCTACCCATCAAACCCTTCGACATACATTGAACTGACTATGACATGAAGTTGACATATACGTTCCCTCAAAGTGACATAAGTTTTGTCTCTCAGATTCCACCAGATCGGGAGATATTTGCCTTTTAATAATTGATTTTCGAATAATCTCGAAAAATTTAAATGTCTCTATCCTCCAAACCCTAGGACATACATTGACGTGACACTGACAGGAAGTTGACAAATACGTTCCTTCAAAGTGACATAAGTTTTGTCTCTCAGATTAAAACATATCGGGAGATATTTGCCTTTTAAAAATTGATTTTCGAATAATCTCGAAAAATTAAAATGTCTCTATCCTCCAAACCCTTGGACATACATTGACGAGACTCTGACATGAAGTTGATATATGCGTTCCCTCAAAGTGACATAAGTTTTGTCTCTCAGATTCCTACAGATCGGGAGAAATTTGCCTTTTAAAAATTGACTTTCGAATAATCTCGAAAAATTTAAATGTCTCTATCCTCCAAACCCTTGGACATACATTGACGTGACTATGACATGAAGTTGACATATACGTTCCCTCAAAGTGACATAAGTTTTGTCTCTCAGATTCCTACAGATCGGGAGATATTTGCCTTTGAAATATTGACTTTCGAATAATCTCGAAAAATTAAAATGTCTCTATCCACCAAACCCTTGGACATACATTGACTAGACTCTGACATGAAGTTGACATATACGTTCCCTCAAAGTGACATAAGTTTTTTCTCTCAGATTTCAACAGATCGGGAGATATTTGCCTTTAAAAAATTGACTTTCGAATAATCTCGAAAAATTGAAATGTCTCTATCCTCCAAACCCTTGGACATACATTGACGTGACACTGACAGGAAGTTGACATATACGTTCCTTCAAAGTGACATAAGTTTCGTCTCTCAGATTCCTACAGATCGGGAGATATTTGCCTTTTAAAAATTGACTTTCGAATAATCTCGAAAAATTAAAATGTCTCTATCCTCCAAACCCTTGGACATACATTGACGAGACTCTGACATGAAGTTGATATATGCGTTCCCTCAAAGTGATATAAGGTTTCTCTCTCAGATGCAAACAGATCGGGAGATATTTGCCCTTTAAAAATTGACTTTCGAATAATCTCGAAAAATTAAAATGACTCTATAGTCCAAACCCTTGGACATACATTGACGAGACTCTGACATGAAGTTGACATATACGTTCCCTCAAAGTGGCATAAGTTTTGTCTCTCAGATTCCTACAGATCGGGAGATATTTGCCTTTTAAAAATTGACTTTTGAATAATCTCGAAAAATTGAAATGTCTCTATCCTCCAAACCCTTGGACATACTTTGACGTGACTCTGACATGAAGTTGACATATACGTTCCCTCAAAGTGACATAAGTTTTGTCTCTCAGATTCCACCAGATCGGGAGATATTTGCCTTTTAATAATTGATTTTCGAATAATCTCGAAAAATTTAAATGTCTCTATCCTCCAAACCCTAGGACATACATTGACGTGACACTGACAGGAAGTTGACAAATACGTTCCTTCAAAGTGACATAAGTTTTGTCTCTCAGATTAAAACATATCGGGAGATATTTGCCTTTTAAAAATTGATTTTCGAATAATCTCGAAAAATTAAAATGTCTCTATCCTCCAAACCCTTGGACATACATAGACGAGACTCTGACATGAAGTTGATATATGCGTTCCCTCAAAGTGATATAAGGTTTGTCTCTCAGATGCCCACAGATCGGGAGATATTTGCCCTTTAAAAATTGACTTTCGAATAATCTCGAAAAATTGAAATGTCTCTATAGTCCAAACCCTTGGACATAAATTGACGAGACTCTGACATGAAGTTGACATATACGTTCCCTCAAAGTGGCATAAGTTTTATCTCTCAGATTCCTACAGATCGGGAGATATTTGCCTTTTAAAAATTGACTTTCGAATAATCTCGAAAAATTAAAATGTCTCTATCCTCCAAACCCTTGGTCATACATTGACGTGACACTGACAGGAAGTTGACACATATGTTCCCTCAAATTGACATAAGTTTTGTCTCTCAGATTCCTACAGATCGGGAGATATTTGCCTATTAATAATTGCCTTTCGAATAATCTCTAAAAATTTAAATGTCTCTACCCATCAAACCCTTCGACATACATTGACCTGACTATGACATGAAGTTGACATATACGTTCCCTCAAAGTGACATAAGTTTTGTCTCTCAGATTAATACAGATCGGGAGATATTTACCTTTCACCAATTGACTTTCGAATAATCTCGAAAAATTAAAATGTCTCTATCCTCCTAACCCTTGGACATACATTGACAAGACTCTGACAGGAAGTTGACATATACGTTCCCTCAGAGTGACGTAAGTTTTGTCTCTCAGATTCCTACAGATCGGGAGATATTTGCCTTTTAAAAATTGACTTTCGATTAATCTCGAAAAATTCAAATGTCTCTATCCTCCAAACCCTTGGACATACATTGACGAGACTCAGACATGAAGTTGATATATGCGTTCCCTCAAAGTGACATAAGTTTTGTCTCTCAGATTCCTACAGATCGGGAGAAATTTGCCTTTTAAAAATTGACTTTCGAATAATCTCGAAAAATTTAAATGTCTCTATCCTCCAAACCCTTGGACATACATTGACGTGACTATGACATGAAGTTGACATATATGTTCCCTCAAAGCGACATAAGTTTTGTCTCTCAGATTCCTACAGATCGGGAGATATTTGCCTTTTAATTATTGACTTTCGAATAATCTCTAAAAATTTAAATGTCTCTACCCATCAAACCCTTCTACATACATTGACCTGACTATGACATGAAGTTGACATATACGTTCCCTCAAAGTGACATAAGTTTTGTCTCTCAGATTCCTACAGATCGGGAGATATTTGCCTTTAAAATATTGACTTTCGAATAATCTCGAAAAATTAAAATGTCTCTATCCTCCTAACCCTTGGACATACATTGACAAGACTCTGACAGGGAGTTGACATATACGTTCCCTCAGAGTGACGTAAGTTTTGTCTCTGAGATTCCTACAGATCGGGAGATATTTGCCTTTTAAAAATTGACTTTCGATTAATCTCGAAAAATTCAAATGTCTCTATCCTCCAAACCCTTGGACATACATTGACGAGACTCTGACATGAAGTTGACATATACGTTCCCTCAAAGTGGCATAAGTTTTGTCTCTCAGATTCCTACAGATCGGAAGATATTTGCCTTTTAAAAATTGACTTTCGAATAATCTCGAAAAATTAAAATGTCTCTATCCTCCAAACCCTTGGACATACATTGTCGTGACACTGACAGGAAGTTGACATAAACGTTCCCTCAAAGTGACATAAGTTTTGTCTCTCAGATTCCTACAGATCGGGAGATATTTGCCTATTAATAATTGCCTTTCGAATAATCTCTAAAAATTTAAATGTCTCTATCTATCAAACCCTTCGACATACATTGACCTGACTATGACATGAAGTTGACATATACTTTCCATCAGAGTGACATAAGTTTTGTCTCTCAGATTCCTACAGATCGGGAGATATTTGCCTTTTAAATATTGACTTCCGAATAATCTCGAAAAATTAAAATGTCTCTATCCTCCAAATCCTTGGACATACATTGACGTGACTCTGACATGAAGTTTACATATGCGTTCCCTCAAAGTGACATAAGTTTTGTCTCTCAGATTCCTACAGATCGGGAGATATTTGCCCTTTAAAAATTGACTTTCGAATAATCTCGAAGAATTTAAATGTCTCTATCCTCCAAACCCTTGGACATACATTGACGTGACTCTGACATGAAGTTGACATATACGTTCCCTCAAAGTGACATACGTTTTGTCTCTCAGATTCCACCAGATCGGGAGATATTTGCCTTTTAATAATTGATTTTCGAATAATCTCGAAAAATTTAAATGTCTCTATCCTCCAAACCCTAGGACATACATTGACGTGACACTGACAGGAAGTTGACAAATACGTTCCTTCAAAGTGACATAAGTTTTGTCTCTCAGATTAAAACATATCGGGAGATATTTGCCTTTTAAAAATTGATTTTCGAATAATCTCGAAAAATTAAAATGTCTCTATCCTCCAAACCCTTGGACATACATAGACGAGACTCTGACATGAAGTTGATATATGCGTTCCCTCAAAGTGATATAACGTTTGTCTCTCAGATGCCCACAGATCGGGAGATATTTGCCCTTTAAAAATTGACTTTCGAATAATCTCGAAAAATTGAAATGTCTCTATAGTCCAAACCCTTCGACATAAATTGACGAGACTCTGACATGAAGTTGACATATACGTTCCCTCAAAGTGGCATAAGTTTTGTCTCTCAGATTCCTACAGATCGGGAGATATTTGCCCTTTAAAAATTGACTTTCGAATAATCTCGAAAAATTAAAATGTCTCTATCCTCCAAACCCTTGGTCATACATTGACGTGACACTGACAGGAAGTTGACACATACGTTCCCTCAAATTGACATAAGTTTTGTCTCTCAGATTCCTACAGATCGGGAGATATTTGCCTATTAATAATTGCCTTTCGAATAATCTCTAAAAATTTAAATGTCTCTACCCATCAAACCCTTCGACATACATTGAACTGACTATGACATGAAGTTGACATATACGTTCCCTCAAAGTGACATAAGTTTTGTCTCTCAGATTCCACCAGATCGGGAGATATTTGCCTTTTAATAATTGATTTTCGAATAATCTCGAAAAATTTAAATGTCTCTATCCTCCAAACCCTAGGACATACATTGACGTGACACTGACAGGAAGTTGACAAATACGTTCCTTCAAAGTGACATAAGTTTTGTCTCTCAGATTAAAACATATCGGGAGATATTTGCCTTTTAAAAATTGATTTTCGAATAATCTCGAAAAATTAAAATGTCTCTATCCTCCAAACCCTTGGACATACATTGACGAGACTCTGACATGAAGTTGATATATGCGTTCCCTCAAAGTGACATAAGTTTTGTCTCTCAGATTCCTACAGATCGGGAGAAATTTGCCTTTTAAAAATTGACTTTCGAATAATCTCGAAAAATTTAAATGTCTCTATCCTCCAAACCCTTGGACATACATTGACGTGACTATGACATGAAGTTGACATATACGTTCCCTCAAAGTGACATAAGTTTTGTCTCTCAGATTCCTACAGATCGGGAGATATTTGCCTTTGAAATATTGACTTTCGAATAATCTCGAAAAATTAAAATGTCTCTATCCACCAAACCCTTGGACATACATTGACTAGACTCTGACATGAAGTTGACATATACGTTCCCTCAAAGTGACATAAGTTTTTTCTCTCAGATTTCAACAGATCGGGAGATATTTGCCTTTAAAAAATTGACTTTCGAATAATCTCGAAAAATTGAAATGTCTCTATCCTCCAAACCCTTGGACATACATTGACGTGACACTGACAGGAAGTTGACATATACGTTCCTTCAAAGTGACATAAGTTTCGTCTCTCAGATTCCTACAGATCGGGAGATATTTGCCTTTTAAAAATTGACTTTCGAATAATCTCGAAAAATTAAAATGTCTCTATCCTCCAAACCCTTGGACATACATTGACGAGACTCTGACATGAAGTTGATATATGCGTTCCCTCAAAGTGATATAAGGTTTCTCTCTCAGATGCAAACAGATCGGGAGATATTTGCCCTTTAAAAATTGACTTTCGAATAATCTCGAAAAATTAAAATGACTCTATAGTCCAAACCCTTGGACATACATTGACGAGACTCTGACATGAAGTTGACATATACGTTCCCTCAAAGTGGCATAAGTTTTGTCTCTCAGATTCCTACAGATCGGGAGATATTTGCCTTTTAATAATTGACTTTCGAATAATCTCGAAAAATTGAAATGTCTCTATCCTCCAAACCCTTGGACATACTTTGACGTGACTCTGACATGAAGTTGACATAAACGTTCCCTCAAAGTGACATAAGTTTTGTCTCTCAGATTCCACCAGATCGGGAGATATTTGCCTTTTAATAATTGATTTTCGAATAATCTCGAAAAATTTAAATGTCTCTATCCTCCAAACCCTAGGACATACATTGACGTGACACTGACAGGAAGTTGACAAATACGTTCCTTCAAAGTGACATAAGTTTTGTCTCTCAGATTAAAACATATCGGGAGATATTTGCCTTTTAAAAATTGATTTTCGAATAATCTCGAAAAATTAAAATGTCTCTATCCTCCAAACCCTTGGACATACATAGACGAGACTCTGACATGAAGTTGATATATGCGTTCCCTCAAAGTGATATAAGGTTTGTCTCTCAGATGCCCACAGATCGGGAGATATTTGCCCTTTAAAAATTGACTTTCGAATAATCTCGAAAAATTGAAATGTCTCTATAGTCCAAACCCTTGGACATAAATTGACGAGACTCTGACATGAAGTTGACATATACGTTCCCTCAAAGTGGCATAAGTTTTATCTCTCAGATTCCTACAGATCGGGAGATATTTGCCTTTTAAAAATTGACTTTCGAATAATCTCGAAAAATTAAAATGTCTCTATCCTCCAAACCCTTGGTCATACATTGACGTGACACTGACAGGAAGTTGACACATACGTTCCCTCAAATTGACATAAGTTTTGTCTCTCAGATTCCTACAGATCGGGAGATATTTGCCTATTAATAATTGCCTTTCGAATAATCTCTAAAAATTTAAATGTCTCTACCCATCAAACCCTTCGACATACATTGAACTGACTATGACATGAAGTTGACATATACGTTCCCTCAAAGTGACATAAGTTTTGTCTCTCAGATTCCTACAGATCGGGAGATATTTGCCTTTAAAATATTGACTTTCGAATAATCTCGAAAAATTAAAATGTCTCTATCCTCCTAACCCTTGGACATACATTGACAAGACTCTGACAGGAAGTTGACATATACGTTCCCTCAGAGTGACGTAAGTTTTGTCTCTCAGATTCCTACAGATCGGGAGATATTTGCCTTTTAAAAATTGACTTTCGATTAATCTCGAAAAATTCAAATGTTTCTATCCTCCAAATCCTTGGACATACATTGACGAGACTCTGACATGAAGTTGATATATGCGTTCCCTCAAAGTGACATAAGTTTTGTCTCTCAGATTCCTACAGATCGGGAGAAATTTTCCTTTTAAAAATTGACTTTCGAATAATCTCGAAAAATTTAAATGTCTCTATCCTCCAAACCCTTGGACATACATTGACGTGACTATGACATGAAGTTGACATATACGTTCCCTCAAAGTGACATAAGTTTTGTCTCTCAGATTCCTACAGATCGGGAGATATTTGCCTTTTAAATATTGACTTTCGAATAATCTCGAAAAATTAAAATGTCTCTATCCACCAAACCCTTGGACATACATTGACTAGACTCTGACATGAAGTTGACATATACGTTCCCTCAAAGTGACATAAGTTTTTTCTCTCAGATTCCACCAGATCGGGAGATATTTGCCTTTAAAAAATTGACTTTCGAATAATCTCGAAAAATTGAAATGTCTCTATCCTCCAAACCCTTGGACATACATTGACGAGACTCTGACATGAAGTTGACATATACGTTCCCTCAAAGTGGCATAAGTTTTGTCTCTCAGATTCCTACAGATCGGAAGATATTTGCCTTTTAAAAATTGACTTTCGAATAATCTCGAAAAATTAAAATGTCTCTATCCTCCAAACCCTTGGACATACATTGTCGTGACACTGACAGGAAGTTGACATAAACGTTCCCTCAAAGTGACATAAGTTTTGTCTCTCAGATTCCTACAGATCGGGAGATATTTGCCTATTAATAATTGCCTTTCGAATAATCTCTAAAAATTTAAATGTCTCTATCTATCAAACCCTTCGACATACATTGACCTGACTATGACATGAAGTTGACATATACTTTCCATCAGAGTGACATAAGTTTTGTCTCTCAGATTCCTACAGATCGGGAGATATTTGCCTTTTAAATATTGACTTCCGAATAATCTCGAAAAATTAAAATGTCTCTATCCTCCAAATCCTTGGACATACATTGACGTGACTCTGACATGAAGTTTACATATGCGTTCCCTCAAAGTGACATAAGTTTTGTCTCTCAGATTCCTACAGATCGGGAGATATTTGCCCTTTAAAAATTGACTTTCGAATAATCTCGAAGAATTTAAATGTCTCTATCCTCCAAACCCTTGGACATACATTGACGTGACTCTGACATGAAGTTGACATATACGTTCCCTCAAAGTGACATACGTTTTGTCTCTCAGATTCCACCAGATCGGGAGATATTTGCCTTTTAATAATTGATTTTCGAATAATCTCGAAAAATTTAAATGTCTCTATCCTCCAAACCCTAGGACATACATTGACGTGACACTGACAGGAAGTTGACAAATACGTTCCTTCAAAGTGACATAAGTTTTGTCTCTCAGATTAAAACATATCGGGAGATATTTGCCTTTTAAAAATTGATTTTCGAATAATCTCGAAAAATTAAAATGTCTCTATCCTCCAAACCCTTGGACATACATAGACGAGACTCTGACATGAAGTTGATATATGCGTTCCCTCAAAGTGATATAACGTTTGTCTCTCAGATGCCCACAGATCGGGAGATATTTGCCCTTTAAAAATTGACTTTCGAATAATCTCGAAAAATTGAAATGTCTCTATAGTCCAAACCCTTGGACATAAATTGACGAGACTCTGACATGAAGTTGACATATACGTTCCCTCAAAGTGGCATAAGTTTTGTCTCTCAGATTCCTACAGATCGGGAGATATTTGCCCTTTAAAAATTGACTTTCGAATAATCTCGAAAAATTAAAATGTCTCTATCCTCCAAACCCTTGGTCATACATTGACGTGACACTGACAGGAAGTTGACACATACGTTCCCTCAAATTGACATAAGTTTTGTCTCTCAGATTCCTACAGATCGGGAGATATTTGCCTATTAATAATTGCCTTTCGAATAATCTCTAAAAATTAAAATGTCTCTACCCATCAAACCCTTCGACATACATTGAACTGACTATGACATGAAGTTGACATATACGTTCCCTCAAAGTGACATAAGTTTTGTCTCTCAGATTCCACCAGATCGGGAGATATTTGCCTTTTAATAATTGATTTTCGAATAATCTCGAAAAATTTAAATGTCTCTATCCTCCAAACCCTAGGACATACATTGACGTGACACTGACAGGAAGTTGACAAATACGTTCCTTCAAAGTGACATAAGTTTTGTCTCTCAGATTAAAACATATCGGGAGATATTTGCCTTTTAAAAATTGATTTTCGAATAATCTCGAAAAATTAAAATGTCTCTATCCTCCAAACCCTTGGACATACATTGACGAGACTCTGACATGAAGTTGATATATGCGTTCCCTCAAAGTGACATAAGTTTTGTCTCTCAGATTCCTACAGATCGGGAGAAATTTGCCTTTTAAAAATTGACTTTCGAATAATCTCGAAAAATTTAAATGTCTCTATCCTCCAAACCCTTGGACATACATTGACGTGACTATGACATGAAGTTGACATATACGTTCCCTCAAAGTGACATAAGTTTTGTCTCTCAGATTCCTACAGATCGGGAGATATTTGCCTTTGAAATATTGACTTTCGAATAATCTCGAAAAATTAAAATGTCTCTATCCACCAAACCCTTGGACATACATTGACTAGACTCTGACATGAAGTTGACATATACGTTCCCTCAAAGTGACATAAGTTTTTTCTCTCAGATTTCAACAGATCGGGAGATATTTGCCTTTAAAAAATTGACTTTCGAATAATCTCGAAAAATTGAAATGTCTCTATCCTCCAAACCCTTGGACATACATTGACGTGACACTGACAGGAAGTTGACATATACGTTCCTTCAAAGTGACATAAGTTTCGTCTCTCAGATTCCTACAGATCGGGAGATATTTGCCTTTTAAAAATTGACTTTCGAATAATCTCGAAAAATTAAAATGTCTCTATCCTCCAAACCCTTGGACATACATTGACGAGACTCTGACATGAAGTTGATATATGCGTTCCCTCAAAGTGATATAAGGTTTCTCTCTCAGATGCAAACAGATCGGGAGATATTTGCCCTTTAAAAATTGACTTTCGAATAATCTCGAAAAATTAAAATGACTCTATAGTCCAAACCCTTGGACATACATTGACGAGACTCTGACATGAAGTTGACATATACGTTCCCTCAAAGTGGCATAAGTTTTGTCTCTCAGATTCCTACAGATCGGGAGATATTTGCCTTTTAAAAATTGACTTTCGAATAATCTCGAAAAATTGAAATGTCTCTATCCTCCAAACCCTTGGACATACTTTGACGTGACTCTGACATGAAGTTGACATAAACGTTCCCTCAAAGTGACATAAGTTTTGTCTCTCAGATTCCACCAGATCGGGAGATATTTGCCTTTTAATAATTGATTTTCGAATAATCTCGAAAAATTTAAATGTCTCTATCCTCCAAACCCTAGGACATACATTGACGTGACACTGACAGGAAGTTGACAAATACGTTCCTTCAAAGTGACATAAGTTTTGTCTCTCAGATTAAAACATATCGGGAGATATTTGCCTTTTAAAAATTGATTTTCGAATAATCTCGAAAAATTAAAATGTCTCTATCCTCCAAACCCTTGGACATACATAGACGAGACTCTGACATGAAGTTGATATATGCGTTCCCTCAAAGTGATATAAGGTTTGTCTCTCAGATGCCCACAGATCGGGAGATATTTGCCCTTTAAAAATTGACTTTCGAATAATCTCGAAAAATTGAAATGTCTCTATAGTCCAAACCCTTGGACATAAATTGACGAGACTCTGACATGAAGTTGACATATACGTTCCCTCAAAGTGGCATAAGTTTTATCTCTCAGATTCCTACAGATCGGGAGATATTTGCCTTTTAAAAATTGACTTTCGAATAATCTCGAAAAATTAAAATGTCTCTATCCTCCAAACCCTTGGTCATACATTGACGTGACACTGACAGGAAGTTGACACATACGTTCCCTCAAATTGACATAAGTTTTGTCTCTCAGATTCCTACAGATCGGGAGATATTTGCCTATTAATAATTGCCTTTCGAATAATCTCTAAAAATTTAAATGTCTCTACCCATCAAACCCTTCGACATACATTGAACTGACTATGACATGAAGTTGACATATACGTTCCCTCAAAGTGACATAAGTTTTGTCTCTCAGATTCCTACAGATCGGGAGATATTTGCCTTTAAAATATTGACTTTCGAATAATCTCGAAAAATTAAAATGTCTCTATCCTCCTAACCCTTGGACATACATTGACAAGACTCTGACAGGAAGTTGACATATACGTTCCCTCAGAGTGACGTAAGTTTTGTCTCTCAGATTCCTACAGATCGGGAGATATTTGCCTTTTAAAAATTGACTTTCGATTAATCTCGAAAAATTCAAATGTTTCTATCCTCCAAATCCTTGGACATACATTGACGAGACTCTGACATGAAGTTGATATATGCGTTCCCTCAAAGTGACATAAGTTTTGTCTCTCAGATTCCTACAGATCGGGAGAAATTTTCCTTTTAAAAATTGACTTTCGAATAATCTCGAAAAATTTAAATGTCTCTATCCTCCAAACCCTTGGACATACATTGACGTGACTATGACATGAAGTTGACATATACGTTCCCTCAAAGTGACATAAGTTTTGTCTCTCAGATTCCTACAGATCGGGAGATATTTGCCTTTTAAATATTGACTTTCGAATAATCTCGAAAAATTAAAATGTCTCTATCCACCAAACCCTTGGACATACATTGACTAGACTCTGACATGAAGTTGACATATACGTTCCCTCAAAGTGACATAAGTTTTTTCTCTCAGATTCCACCAGATCGGGAGATATTTGCCTTTAAAAAATTGACTTTCGAATAATCTCGAAAAATTGAAATGTCTCTATCCTCCAAACCCTTGGACATACATTGACGTGACACTGACAGGAAGTTGACATATACGTTCCTTCAAAGTGACATAAGTTTCGTCTCTCAGATTCCTACAGATCGGGAGATATTTGCCTTTTAAAAATTGACTTTCGAATAATCTCGAAAAATTAAAATGTCTCTATCTATCAAACCCTTCGACATACATTGACCTGACTATGACATGAAGTTGACATATACTTTCCATCAGAGTGACATAAGTTTTGTCTCTCAGATTCCTACAGATCGGGAGATATTTGCCTTTTAAATATTGACTTCCGAATCATCTCGAAAAATTAAAATGTCTCTATCCTCCAAATCCTTGGACATACATTGACGTGACTCTGACATGAAGTTTACATATGCGTTCCCTCAAAGTGACATAAGTTTTGTCTCTCAGATTCCTACAGATCGGGAGATATTTGCCCTTTAAAAATTGACTTTCGAATAATCTCGAAGAATTTAAATGTCTCTATCCTCCAAACCCTTGGACATACATTGACGTGACTCTGACATGAAGTTGACATATACGTTCCCTCAAAGTGACATACGTTTTGTCTCTCAGATTCCACCAGATCGGGAGATATTTGCCTTTTAATAATTGATTTTCGAATAATCTCGAAAAATTTAAATGTCTCTATCCTCCAAACCCTAGGACATACATTGACGTGACACTGACAGGAAGTTGACAAATACGTTCCTTCAAAGTGACATAAGTTTTGTCTCTCAGATTAAAACATATCGGGAGATATTTGCCTTTTAAAAATTGATTTTCGAATAATCTCGAAAAATTAAAATGTCTCTATCCTCCAAACCCTTGGACATACATAGACGAGACTCTGACATGAAGTTGATATATGCGTTCCCTCAAAGTGATATAAGGTTTGTCTCTCAGATGCCCACAGATCGGGAGATATTTGCCCTTTAAAAATTGACTTTCGAATAATCTCGAAAAATTGAAATGTCTCTATAGTCCAAACCCTTGGACATAAATTAACGAGACTCTGACATGAAGTTGACATATACGTTCCCTCAAAGTGGCATAAGTTTTGTCTCTCAGATTCCTACAGATCGGGAGATATTTGCCCTTTAAAAATTGACTTTCGAATAATCTCGAAAAATTAAAATGTCTCTATCCTCCAAACCCTTGGTCATACATTGACGTGACACTGACAGGAAGTTGACACATACGTTCCCTCAAATTGACATAAGTTTTGTCTCTCAGATTCCTACAGATCGGGAGATATTTGCCTATTAATAATTGCCTTTCGAATAATCTCTAAAAATTTAAATGTCTCTACCCATCAAACCCTTCGACATACATTGAACTGACTATGACATGAAGTTGACATATACGTTCCCTCAAAGTGACATAAGTTTTGTCTCTCAGATTCCACCAGATCGGGAGATATTTGCCTTTTAATAATTGATTTTCGAATAATCTCGAAAAATTTAAATGTCTCTATCCTCCAAACCCTAGGACATACATTGACGTGACACTGACAGGAAGTTGACAAATACGTTCCTTCAAAGTGACATAAGTTTTGTCTCTCAGATTAAAACATATCGGGAGATATTTGCCTTTTAAAAATTGATTTTCGAATAATCTCGAAAAATTAAAATGTCTCTATCCTCCAAACCCTTGGACATACATTGACGAGACTCTGACATGAAGTTGATATATGCGTTCCCTCAAAGTGACATAAGTTTTGTCTCTCAGATTCCTACAGATCGGGAGAAATTTGCCTTTTAAAAATTGACTTTCGAATAATCTCGAAAAATTTAAATGTCTCTATCCTCCAAACCCTTGGACATACATTGACGTGACTATGACATGAAGTTGACATATACGTTCCCTCAAAGTGACATAAGTTTTGTCTCTCAGATTCCTACAGATCGGGAGATATTTGCCTTTGAAATATTGACTTTCGAATAATCTCGAAAAATTAAAATGTCTCTATCCACCAAACCCTTGGACATACATTGACTAGACTCTGACATGAAGTTGACATATACGTTCCCTCAAAGTGACATAAGTTTTTTCTCTCAGATTTCAACAGATCGGGAGATATTTGCCTTTAAAAAATTGACTTTCGAATAATCTCGAAAAATTGAAATGTCTCTATCCTCCAAACCCTTGGACATACATTGACGTGACACTGACAGGAAGTTGACATATACGTTCCTTCAAAGTGACATAAGTTTCGTCTCTCAGATTCCTACAGATCGGGAGATATTTGCCTTTTAAAAATTGACTTTCGAATAATCTCGAAAAATTAAAATGTCTCTATCCTCCAAACCCTTGGACATACATTGACGAGACTCTGACATGAAGTTGATATATGCGTTCCCTCAAAGTGATATAAGGTTTCTCTCTCAGATGCAAACAGATCGGGAGATATTTGCCCTTTAAAAATTGACTTTCGAATAATCTCGAAAAATTAAAATGACTCTATAGTCCAAACCCTTGGACATACATTGACGAGACTCTGACATGAAGTTGACATATACGTTCCCTCAAAGTGGCATAAGTTTTGTCTCTCAGATTCCTACAGATCGGGAGATATTTGCCTTTTAAAAATTGACTTTTGAATAATCTCGAAAAATTGAAATGTCTCTATCCTCCAAACCCTTGGACATACTTTGACGTGACTCTGACATGAAGTTGACATATACGTTCCCTCAAAGTGACATAAGTTTTGTCTCTCAGATTCCACCAGATCGGGAGATATTTGCCTTTTAATAATTGATTTTCGAATAATCTCGAAAAATTTAAATGTCTCTATCCTCCAAACCCTAGGACATACATTGACGTGACACTGACAGGAAGTTGACAAATACGTTCCTTCAAAGTGACATAAGTTTTGTCTCTCAGATTAAAACATATCGGGAGATATTTGCCTTTTAAAAATTGATTTTCGAATAATCTCGAAAAATTAAAATGTCTCTATCCTCCAAACCCTTGGACATACATAGACGAGACTCTGACATGAAGTTGATATATGCGTTCCCTCAAAGTGATATAAGGTTTGTCTCTCAGATGCCCACAGATCGGGAGATATTTGCCCTTTAAAAATTGACTTTCGAATAATCTCGAAAAATTGAAATGTCTCTATAGTCCAAACCCTTGGACATAAATTGACGAGACTCTGACATGAAGTTGACATATACGTTCCCTCAAAGTGGCATAAGTTTTATCTCTCAGATTCCTACAGATCGGGAGATATTTGCCTTTTAAAAATTGACTTTCGAATAATCTCGAAAAATTAAAATGTCTCTATCCTCCAAACCCTTGGTCATACATTGACGTGACACTGACAGGAAGTTGACACATATGTTCCCTCAAATTGACATAAGTTTTGTCTCTCAGATTCCTACAGATCGGGAGATATT
The DNA here is from genome assembly GCF_977971745.1 of Zootermopsis nevadensis. Classification (NCBI taxonomy): domain Eukaryota; kingdom Metazoa; phylum Arthropoda; class Insecta; order Blattodea; family Termopsidae; genus Zootermopsis; species Zootermopsis nevadensis. The sequence continues at coordinate 1,378,135 of NW_028259153.1, read as the reverse complement.
TGCCTATTAATAATTGCCTTTCGAATAATCTCTAAAAATTTAAATGTCTCTACCCATCAAACCCTTCGACATACATTGACCTGACTATGACATGAAGTTGACATATACGTTCCCTCAAAGTGACATAAGTTTTGTCTCTCAGATTAATACAGATCGGGAGATATTTACCTTTCACCAATTGACTTTCGAATAATCTCGAAAAATTAAAATGTCTCTATCCTCCTAACCCTTGGACATACATTGACAAGACTCTGACAGGAAGTTGACATATACGTTCCCTCAGAGTGACGTAAGTTTTGTCTCTCAGATTCCTACAGATCGGGAGATATTTGCCTTTTAAAAATTGACTTTCGATTAATCTCGAAAAATTCAAATGTCTCTATCCTCCAAACCCTTGGACATACATTGACGAGACTCAGACATGAAGTTGATATATGCGTTCCCTCAAAGTGACATAAGTTTTGTCTCTCAGATTCCTACAGATCGGGAGAAATTTGCCTTTTAAAAATTGACTTTCGAATAATCTCGAAAAATTTAAATGTCTCTATCCTCCAAACCCTTGGACATACATTGACGTGACTATGACATGAAGTTGACATATATGTTCCCTCAAAGCGACATAAGTTTTGTCTCTCAGATTCCTACAGATCGGGAGATATTTGCCTTTTAATTATTGACTTTCGAATAATCTCTAAAAATTTAAATGTCTCTACCCATCAAACCCTTCTACATACATTGACCTGACTATGACATGAAGTTGACATATACGTTCCCTCAAAGTGACATAAGTTTTGTCTCTCAGATTCCTACAGATCGGGAGATATTTGCCTTTAAAATATTGACTTTCGAATAATCTCGAAAAATTAAAATGTCTCTATCCTCCTAACCCTTGGACATACATTGACAAGACTCTGACAGGGAGTTGACATATACGTTCCCTCAGAGTGACGTAAGTTTTGTCTCTGAGATTCCTACAGATCGGGAGATATTTGCCTTTTAAAAATTGACTTTCGATTAATCTCGAAAAATTCAAATGTCTCTATCCTCCAAACCCTTGGACATACATTGACGAGACTCTGACATGAAGTTGACATATACGTTCCCTCAAAGTGGCATAAGTTTTGTCTCTCAGATTCCTACAGATCGGAAGATATTTGCCTTTTAAAAATTGACTTTCGAATAATCTCGAAAAATTAAAATGTCTCTATCCTCCAAACCCTTGGACATACATTGTCGTGACACTGACAGGAAGTTGACATAAACGTTCCCTCAAAGTGACATAAGTTTTGTCTCTCAGATTCCTACAGATCGGGAGATATTTGCCTATTAATAATTGCCTTTCGAATAATCTCTAAAAATTTAAATGTCTCTATCTATCAAACCCTTCGACATACATTGACCTGACTATGACATGAAGTTGACATATACTTTCCATCAGAGTGACATAAGTTTTGTCTCTCAGATTCCTACAGATCGGGAGATATTTGCCTTTTAAATATTGACTTCCGAATAATCTCGAAAAATTAAAATGTCTCTATCCTCCAAATCCTTGGACATACATTGACGTGACTCTGACATGAAGTTTACATATGCGTTCCCTCAAAGTGACATAAGTTTTGTCTCTCAGATTCCTACAGATCGGGAGATATTTGCCCTTTAAAAATTGACTTTCGAATAATCTCGAAGAATTTAAATGTCTCTATCCTCCAAACCCTTGGACATACATTGACGTGACTCTGACATGAAGTTGACATATACGTTCCCTCAAAGTGACATACGTTTTGTCTCTCAGATTCCACCAGATCGGGAGATATTTGCCTTTTAATAATTGATTTTCGAATAATCTCGAAAAATTTAAATGTCTCTATCCTCCAAACCCTAGGACATACATTGACGTGACACTGACAGGAAGTTGACAAATACGTTCCTTCAAAGTGACATAAGTTTTGTCTCTCAGATTAAAACATATCGGGAGATATTTGCCTTTTAAAAATTGATTTTCGAATAATCTCGAAAAATTAAAATGTCTCTATCCTCCAAACCCTTGGACATACATAGACGAGACTCTGACATGAAGTTGATATATGCGTTCCCTCAAAGTGATATAACGTTTGTCTCTCAGATGCCCACAGATCGGGAGATATTTGCCCTTTAAAAATTGACTTTCGAATAATCTCGAAAAATTGAAATGTCTCTATAGTCCAAACCCTTCGACATAAATTGACGAGACTCTGACATGAAGTTGACATATACGTTCCCTCAAAGTGGCATAAGTTTTGTCTCTCAGATTCCTACAGATCGGGAGATATTTGCCCTTTAAAAATTGACTTTCGAATAATCTCGAAAAATTAAAATGTCTCTATCCTCCAAACCCTTGGTCATACATTGACGTGACACTGACAGGAAGTTGACACATACGTTCCCTCAAATTGACATAAGTTTTGTCTCTCAGATTCCTACAGATCGGGAGATATTTGCCTATTAATAATTGCCTTTCGAATAATCTCTAAAAATTTAAATGTCTCTACCCATCAAACCCTTCGACATACATTGAACTGACTATGACATGAAGTTGACATATACGTTCCCTCAAAGTGACATAAGTTTTGTCTCTCAGATTCCACCAGATCGGGAGATATTTGCCTTTTAATAATTGATTTTCGAATAATCTCGAAAAATTTAAATGTCTCTATCCTCCAAACCCTAGGACATACATTGACGTGACACTGACAGGAAGTTGACAAATACGTTCCTTCAAAGTGACATAAGTTTTGTCTCTCAGATTAAAACATATCGGGAGATATTTGCCTTTTAAAAATTGATTTTCGAATAATCTCGAAAAATTAAAATGTCTCTATCCTCCAAACCCTTGGACATACATTGACGAGACTCTGACATGAAGTTGATATATGCGTTCCCTCAAAGTGACATAAGTTTTGTCTCTCAGATTCCTACAGATCGGGAGAAATTTGCCTTTTAAAAATTGACTTTCGAATAATCTCGAAAAATTTAAATGTCTCTATCCTCCAAACCCTTGGACATACATTGACGTGACTATGACATGAAGTTGACATATACGTTCCCTCAAAGTGACATAAGTTTTGTCTCTCAGATTCCTACAGATCGGGAGATATTTGCCTTTGAAATATTGACTTTCGAATAATCTCGAAAAATTAAAATGTCTCTATCCACCAAACCCTTGGACATACATTGACTAGACTCTGACATGAAGTTGACATATACGTTCCCTCAAAGTGACATAAGTTTTTTCTCTCAGATTTCAACAGATCGGGAGATATTTGCCTTTAAAAAATTGACTTTCGAATAATCTCGAAAAATTGAAATGTCTCTATCCTCCAAACCCTTGGACATACATTGACGTGACACTGACAGGAAGTTGACATATACGTTCCTTCAAAGTGACATAAGTTTCGTCTCTCAGATTCCTACAGATCGGGAGATATTTGCCTTTTAAAAATTGACTTTCGAATAATCTCGAAAAATTAAAATGTCTCTATCCTCCAAACCCTTGGACATACATTGACGAGACTCTGACATGAAGTTGATATATGCGTTCCCTCAAAGTGATATAAGGTTTCTCTCTCAGATGCAAACAGATCGGGAGATATTTGCCCTTTAAAAATTGACTTTCGAATAATCTCGAAAAATTAAAATGACTCTATAGTCCAAACCCTTGGACATACATTGACGAGACTCTGACATGAAGTTGACATATACGTTCCCTCAAAGTGGCATAAGTTTTGTCTCTCAGATTCCTACAGATCGGGAGATATTTGCCTTTTAATAATTGACTTTCGAATAATCTCGAAAAATTGAAATGTCTCTATCCTCCAAACCCTTGGACATACTTTGACGTGACTCTGACATGAAGTTGACATAAACGTTCCCTCAAAGTGACATAAGTTTTGTCTCTCAGATTCCACCAGATCGGGAGATATTTGCCTTTTAATAATTGATTTTCGAATAATCTCGAAAAATTTAAATGTCTCTATCCTCCAAACCCTAGGACATACATTGACGTGACACTGACAGGAAGTTGACAAATACGTTCCTTCAAAGTGACATAAGTTTTGTCTCTCAGATTAAAACATATCGGGAGATATTTGCCTTTTAAAAATTGATTTTCGAATAATCTCGAAAAATTAAAATGTCTCTATCCTCCAAACCCTTGGACATACATAGACGAGACTCTGACATGAAGTTGATATATGCGTTCCCTCAAAGTGATATAAGGTTTGTCTCTCAGATGCCCACAGATCGGGAGATATTTGCCCTTTAAAAATTGACTTTCGAATAATCTCGAAAAATTGAAATGTCTCTATAGTCCAAACCCTTGGACATAAATTGACGAGACTCTGACATGAAGTTGACATATACGTTCCCTCAAAGTGGCATAAGTTTTATCTCTCAGATTCCTACAGATCGGGAGATATTTGCCTTTTAAAAATTGACTTTCGAATAATCTCGAAAAATTAAAATGTCTCTATCCTCCAAACCCTTGGTCATACATTGACGTGACACTGACAGGAAGTTGACACATACGTTCCCTCAAATTGACATAAGTTTTGTCTCTCAGATTCCTACAGATCGGGAGATATTTGCCTATTAATAATTGCCTTTCGAATAATCTCTAAAAATTTAAATGTCTCTACCCATCAAACCCTTCGACATACATTGAACTGACTATGACATGAAGTTGACATATACGTTCCCTCAAAGTGACATAAGTTTTGTCTCTCAGATTCCTACAGATCGGGAGATATTTGCCTTTAAAATATTGACTTTCGAATAATCTCGAAAAATTAAAATGTCTCTATCCTCCTAACCCTTGGACATACATTGACAAGACTCTGACAGGAAGTTGACATATACGTTCCCTCAGAGTGACGTAAGTTTTGTCTCTCAGATTCCTACAGATCGGGAGATATTTGCCTTTTAAAAATTGACTTTCGATTAATCTCGAAAAATTCAAATGTTTCTATCCTCCAAATCCTTGGACATACATTGACGAGACTCTGACATGAAGTTGATATATGCGTTCCCTCAAAGTGACATAAGTTTTGTCTCTCAGATTCCTACAGATCGGGAGAAATTTTCCTTTTAAAAATTGACTTTCGAATAATCTCGAAAAATTTAAATGTCTCTATCCTCCAAACCCTTGGACATACATTGACGTGACTATGACATGAAGTTGACATATACGTTCCCTCAAAGTGACATAAGTTTTGTCTCTCAGATTCCTACAGATCGGGAGATATTTGCCTTTTAAATATTGACTTTCGAATAATCTCGAAAAATTAAAATGTCTCTATCCACCAAACCCTTGGACATACATTGACTAGACTCTGACATGAAGTTGACATATACGTTCCCTCAAAGTGACATAAGTTTTTTCTCTCAGATTCCACCAGATCGGGAGATATTTGCCTTTAAAAAATTGACTTTCGAATAATCTCGAAAAATTGAAATGTCTCTATCCTCCAAACCCTTGGACATACATTGACGAGACTCTGACATGAAGTTGACATATACGTTCCCTCAAAGTGGCATAAGTTTTGTCTCTCAGATTCCTACAGATCGGAAGATATTTGCCTTTTAAAAATTGACTTTCGAATAATCTCGAAAAATTAAAATGTCTCTATCCTCCAAACCCTTGGACATACATTGTCGTGACACTGACAGGAAGTTGACATAAACGTTCCCTCAAAGTGACATAAGTTTTGTCTCTCAGATTCCTACAGATCGGGAGATATTTGCCTATTAATAATTGCCTTTCGAATAATCTCTAAAAATTTAAATGTCTCTATCTATCAAACCCTTCGACATACATTGACCTGACTATGACATGAAGTTGACATATACTTTCCATCAGAGTGACATAAGTTTTGTCTCTCAGATTCCTACAGATCGGGAGATATTTGCCTTTTAAATATTGACTTCCGAATAATCTCGAAAAATTAAAATGTCTCTATCCTCCAAATCCTTGGACATACATTGACGTGACTCTGACATGAAGTTTACATATGCGTTCCCTCAAAGTGACATAAGTTTTGTCTCTCAGATTCCTACAGATCGGGAGATATTTGCCCTTTAAAAATTGACTTTCGAATAATCTCGAAGAATTTAAATGTCTCTATCCTCCAAACCCTTGGACATACATTGACGTGACTCTGACATGAAGTTGACATATACGTTCCCTCAAAGTGACATACGTTTTGTCTCTCAGATTCCACCAGATCGGGAGATATTTGCCTTTTAATAATTGATTTTCGAATAATCTCGAAAAATTTAAATGTCTCTATCCTCCAAACCCTAGGACATACATTGACGTGACACTGACAGGAAGTTGACAAATACGTTCCTTCAAAGTGACATAAGTTTTGTCTCTCAGATTAAAACATATCGGGAGATATTTGCCTTTTAAAAATTGATTTTCGAATAATGTCGAAAAATTAAAATGTCTCTATCCTCCAAACCCTTGGACATACATAGACGAGACTCTGACATGAAGTTGATATATGCGTTCCCTCAAAGTGATATAACGTTTGTCTCTCAGATGCCCACAGATCGGGAGATATTTGCCCTTTAAAAATTGACTTTCGAATAATCTCGAAAAATTGAAATGTCTCTATAGTCCAAACCCTTGGACATAAATTGACGAGACTCTGACATGAAGTTGACATATACGTTCCCTCAAAGTGGCATAAGTTTTGTCTCTCAGATTCCTACAGATCGGGAGATATTTGCCCTTTAAAAATTGACTTTCGAATAATCTCGAAAAATTAAAATGTCTCTATCCTCCAAACCCTTGGTCATACATTGACGTGACACTGACAGGAAGTTGACACATACGTTCCCTCAAATTGACATAAGTTTTGTCTCTCAGATTCCTACAGATCGGGAGATATTTGCCTATTAATAATTGCCTTTCGAATAATCTCTAAAAATTTAAATGTCTCTACCCATCAAACCCTTCGACATACATTGAACTGACTATGACATGAAGTTGACATATACGTTCCCTCAAAGTGACATAAGTTTTGTCTCTCAGATTCCACCAGATCGGGAGATATTTGCCTTTTAATAATTGATTTTCGAATAATCTCGAAAAATTTAAATGTCTCTATCCTCCAAACCCTAGGACATACATTGACGTGACACTGACAGGAAGTTGACAAATACGTTCCTTCAAAGTGACATAAGTTTTGTCTCTCAGATTAAAACATATCGGGAGATATTTGCCTTTTAAAAATTGATTTTCGAATAATCTCGAAAAATTAAAATGTCTCTATCCTCCAAACCCTTGGACATACATTGACGAGACTCTGACATGAAGTTGATATATGCGTTCCCTCAAAGTGACATAAGTTTTGTCTCTCAGATTCCTACAGATCGGGAGAAATTTGCCTTTTAAAAATTGACTTTCGAATAATCTCGAAAAATTTAAATGTCTCTATCCTCCAAACCCTTGGACATACATTGACGTGACTATGACATGAAGTTGACATATACGTTCCCTCAAAGTGACATAAGTTTTGTCTCTCAGATTCCTACAGATCGGGAGATATTTGCCTTTGAAATATTGACTTTCGAATAATCTCGAAAAATTAAAATGTCTCTATCCACCAAACCCTTGGACATACATTGACTAGACTCTGACATGAAGTTGACATATACGTTCCCTCAAAGTGACATAAGTTTTTTCTCTCAGATTTCAACAGATCGGGAGATATTTGCCTTTAAAAAATTGACTTTCGAATAATCTCGAAAAATTGAAATGTCTCTATCCTCCAAACCCTTGGACATACATTGACGTGACACTGACAGGAAGTTGACATATACGTTCCTTCAAAGTGACATAAGTTTCGTCTCTCAGATTCCTACAGATCGGGAGATATTTGCCTTTTAAAAATTGACTTTCGAATAATCTCGAAAAATTAAAATGTCTCTATCCTCCAAACCCTTGGACATACATTGACGAGACTCTGACATGAAGTTGATATATGCGTTCCCTCAAAGTGATATAAGGTTTCTCTCTCAGATGCAAACAGATCGGGAGATATTTGCCCTTTAAAAATTGACTTTCGAATAATCTCGAAAAATTAAAATGACTCTATAGTCCAAACCCTTGGACATACATTGACGAGACTCTGACATGAAGTTGACATATACGTTCCCTCAAAGTGGCATAAGTTTTGTCTCTCAGATTCCTACAGATCGGGAGATATTTGCCTTTTAAAAATTGACTTTCGAATAATCTCGAAAAATTGAAATGTCTCTATCCTCCAAACCCTTGGACATACTTTGACGTGACTCTGACATGAAGTTGACATAAACGTTCCCTCAAAGTGACATAAGTTTTGTCTCTCAGATTCCACCAGATCGGGAGATATTTGCCTTTTAATAATTGATTTTCGAATAATCTCGAAAAATTTAAATGTCTCTATCCTCCAAACCCTAGGACATACATTGACGTGACACTGACAGGAAGTTGACAAATACGTTCCTTCAAAGTGACATAAGTTTTGTCTCTCAGATTAAAACATATCGGGAGATATTTGCCTTTTAAAAATTGATTTTCGAATAATCTCGAAAAATTAAAATGTCTCTATCCTCCAAACCCTTGGACATACATAGACGAGACTCTGACATGAAGTTGATATATGCGTTCCCTCAAAGTGATATAAGGTTTGTCTCTCAGATGCCCACAGATCGGGAGATATTTGCCCTTTAAAAATTGACTTTCGAATAATCTCGAAAAATTGAAATGTCTCTATAGTCCAAACCCTTGGACATAAATTGACGAGACTCTGACATGAAGTTGACATATACGTTCCCTCAAAGTGGCATAAGTTTTATCTCTCAGATTCCTACAGATCGGGAGATATTTGCCTTTTAAAAATTGACTTTCGAATAATCTCGAAAAATTAAAATGTCTCTATCCTCCAAACCCTTGGTCATACATTGACGTGACACTGACAGGAAGTTGACACATACGTTCCCTCAAATTGACATAAGTTTTGTCTCTCAGATTCCTACAGATCGGGAGATATTTGCCTATTAATAATTGCCTTTCGAATAATCTCTAAAAATTTAAATGTCTCTACCCATCAAACCCTTCGACATACATTGAACTGACTATGACATGAAGTTGACATATACGTTCCCTCAAAGTGACATAAGTTTTGTCTCTCAGATTCCTACAGATCGGGAGATATTTGCCTTTAAAATATTGACTTTCGAATAATCTCGAAAAATTAAAATGTCTCTATCCTCCTAACCCTTGGACATACATTGACAAGACTCTGACAGGAAGTTGACATATACGTTCCCTCAGAGTGACGTAAGTTTTGTCTCTCAGATTCCTACAGATCGGGAGATATTTGCCTTTTAAAAATTGACTTTCGATTAATCTCGAAAAATTCAAATGTTTCTATCCTCCAAATCCTTGGACATACATTGACGAGACTCTGACATGAAGTTGATATATGCGTTCCCTCAAAGTGACATAAGTTTTGTCTCTCAGATTCCTACAGATCGGGAGAAATTTTCCTTTTAAAAATTGACTTTCGAATAATCTCGAAAAATTTAAATGTCTCTATCCTCCAAACCCTTGGACATACATTGACGTGACTATGACATGAAGTTGACATATACGTTCCCTCAAAGTGACATAAGTTTTGTCTCTCAGATTCCTACAGATCGGGAGATATTTGCCTTTTAAATATTGACTTTCGAATAATCTCGAAAAATTAAAATGTCTCTATCCACCAAACCCTTGGACATACATTGACTAGACTCTGACATGAAGTTGACATATACGTTCCCTCAAAGTGACATAAGTTTTTTCTCTCAGATTCCACCAGATCGGGAGATATTTGCCTTTAAAAAATTGACTTTCGAATAATCTCGAAAAATTGAAATGTCTCTATCCTCCAAACCCTTGGACATACATTGACGTGACACTGACAGGAAGTTGACATATACGTTCCTTCAAAGTGACATAAGTTTCGTCTCTCAGATTCCTACAGATCGGGAGATATTTGCCTTTTAAAAATTGACTTTCGAATAATCTCGAAAAATTAAAATGTCTCTATCCTCCAAACCCTTGGACATACATTGACGAGACTCTGACATGAAGTTGATATATGCGTTCCCTCAAAGTGATATAAGGTTTCTCTCTCAGATGCAAACAGATCGGGAGATATTTGCCCTTTAAAAATTGACTTTCGAATAATCTCGAAAAATTAAAATGACTCTATAGTCCAAACCCTTGGACATACATTGACGAGACTCTGACATGAAGTTGACATATACGTTCCCTCAAAGTGGCATAAGTTTTGTCTCTCAGATTCCTACAGATCGGGAGATATTTGCCTTTTAAAAATTGACTTTCGAATAATCTCGAAAAATTGAAATGTCTCTATCCTCCAAACCCTTGGACATTCATTGACGTGACACTGACAGGAAGTTCACACATACGTTCCCTCAAATTGTTATAAGTTTTGTCTCTCAGATTCCTACAGATCGGGAGTTATTTGCCTATTAATAATTGCCTTTTGAATAATCTCTAAAAATTTAAATGTCTCTATCCATCAAACCCTTCGACATACATTGACTAGACTCTGACATGAAGTTGACATATACGTTCCCTCAAAGTGACATAAGTTTTGTCTCTCAGATTCCACCAGATCGGGAGATATTTGCCTTTAAAAAATTGACTTTCGAATAATCTCGAAAAATTAAAATGTCTCTATCCTCCAAACCCTTGGACATACATTGACGTGACCTCGACAGGAAGTTGACATATACGTTCCTTCAAAGTGACATAAGTTTCGTCTCTCAGATTCCTACAGATCGGGAGATATTTGCCTTTTAAAAATTGACTTTCGAATAATATCGAAAAATTAAAATGTCTCTATCCTCCAAACCCTTGTACATACATTGACGAGACTCTGACATGAAGTTGATATATGCGTTCCCTCAAAGTGATATAAGGTTTGTCTCTCAGATGCAAACAGATCGGGAGATATTTGCCCTTTAAAAATTGACTTTCGAATAATCTCGAAAAATTGAAATGTCTCTATAGTCCAAACCCTTGGACATACATTGACGAGACTCTGACATGAAGTTCACATATACGTTCCCTCAAAGTGGCATAAGTTTTGTCTCTCAGATTCCTACAGATCGGGAGATATTTGCCTTTTACAAATTGACTTTCGAATAATCTCGAAAAATTAAAATGTCTCTATCCTCCAAACCCTTGGACATACATTGACGAGACTCTGACATGAAGTTGATATATGCGTTCCCTCAAAGTGATATAAGGTTTGTCTCTCAGATGCAAACAGATCGGGAGATATTTGCCCTTTAAAAATTGACTTTCGAATAATCTCGAAAAATTGAAATGTCTCTATAGTCCAAACCCTTGGACATACATTGACGAGACTCTGACATGAAGTTCACATATACGTTCCCTCAAAGTGGCATAAGTTTTGTCTCTCAGATTCCTACAGATCGGGAGATATTTGCCTTTTACAAATTGACTTTCGAATAGTCTCGAAAAATTAAAATGTCTCTATCCTCCAAACCCTTGGACATACATTGACGTGACACTGACAGGAAGTTGACACATACGTTCCCTCAAATTGTTATAAGTTTTGTCTCTCAGATTCCTACAGATCGGGAGTTATTTGCCTATTAATAATTGCCTTTCGAATAATCTCTAAAAATTTAAATGTCTCTATCCATCAAACCCTTCGACATACATTGACTAGACTCTGACATGAAGTTGACATATACGTTCCCTCAAAGTGACATAAGTTTTGTCTCTCAGATTCCACCAGATCGGGAGATATTTGCCTTTTAAAAATTGATTTTCGAATAATCTCGAAAAATTTAAATGTCTCTATCCTCCAAACCCTTGGACATACATTCACGTGACACTGACAGGAAGTTGACATATACGTTCCTTCAAAGTGACATAAGTTTCGTCTCTCAGATTCCTACAGATCGGGAGATATTTGCCTTTTAAAAATTGACTTTCGAATAATCTCGAAAAATTAAAATGTCTCTATCCTCCAAACCCTTGGACATACATTGACGAGACTCTGACATGAAGTTGATATATGCGTTCCCTCAAAGTGATATAAGGTTTGTCTCTCAGATGCCCACAGATCGGGAGATATTTGCCCTTTAATATTGACTTTCGAATAATCTCGAAAAATTGAAATGTCTCTATAGTCCAAACCCTTGGACATACATTGACGAGACTCTGACATGAAGTTGACATATACGTTCCCTCAAAGTGGCATAAGTTTTGTCTCGCAGATTCCTACAGATCGGGAGATATTTGCCTTTTAAAAATTGACTTTCGAATAATCTCGAAAAATTAAAATGTCTCTATCCTCCAAACCCTTGGACATACACTGACGTGACACTGACATGAAGTTGACACATACGTTCCCTCAAATTGACATAAGTTTTGTCTCTCAGATTCCTACAGATCGGGAGATATTTGCCTATTAATAATTGCCTTTCGAATAATCTCTAAAAATTTAAATGTCTCTATCCATCAAACCATTCGACATACATTGACCTGACTATGACATGAAGTTGACATATATGTACCCTCAAAGTGACATAAGTTTTGTCTCTCAGATTCCTACAGATCGGGAGATATTTGCCTTTTAAAAATTGACTTTCGATTAATCTCGAAAAATTCAAATGTCTCTATCCTCCAAACCCTTGGGCATACATTGACGAGACTCTGACATGAAGTTGATATATGCGTTCCCTCAAAGTGACATAAGGTTTGTCTCTCAGATGCCTACAGATCGGGAGCTATTTGCCCTTTAAGAATTGACTTTCGAATAATCTCGAAAAATTCAAAAGTCTCTATCCTCCAAACCCTTAAACATACATAGACGAGACTCTGACATGAAGTTGACATATACGTTCCCTCAAAGTGGCATAAGTTTTGTCTCTCAGATTCCTACAGATCGGGAGATATTTGCCTTTTACAAATTGACTTTCGAATAATCTCGAAAAATTAAAATGTCTCTATCCTCCAAACCCTTGGACATACATTGACGTGACACTGACAGGAAGTTGACATACACGTTCCCTCAAAGTGACATAAGTTTTGTCTCTCAGATTCCTACAGATCGGGAGATATTTGCCTATTAATAATTGCCTTTCGAATAATCTCTAAAAATTTAAATATCTCTATCTATCAAACCCTTCAACATACATTCACCTGACTATGACATGAAGTTGGCATATACGTTCCCTCAAAGTGGCATAAGTTTTGTCTCTCAGATTCCTACAGATCGGGAGATATTTGCCTTTTACAAATTGACCTTCGAATAATCTCGAAAAATTAAAATGTCTCTATCCTCCAAACCCTTGGACATACATTGACGTGACCTCGACAGGAAGTTGACATATACGTTCCTTCAAAGTGACATAAGTTTCGTCTCTCAGATTCCTACAGATCGTGAGATATTTGCCTTTTAAAAATTGACTTTCGAATAATCTCGAAAAATTAAAATATCTCTATCCTCCAAACCCTTGGACATACATTGACGAGACTCTGACATGAAGTTGATATATGCGTTCCCTCAAAGTGATATAAGGTTTGTCTCTCAGATGCAAACAGATCGGGAGATATTTGCCCTTTAAAAATTGACTTTCGAATAATCTCGAAAAATTGAAATGTCTCTATCCTCCAAACCCTTGGACATAAATTGACGTGACCTCGACAGGAAGTTGACATATACGTTCCTTCAAAGTGACATAAGTTTCGTCTCTCAGATTCCTACAGATCGGGAGATATTTGCCTTTTAAAAATTGACTTTCGAATAATCTCGAAAAATTAAAATATCTCTATCCTCCAAACCCTTGGACATACATTGACGAGACTCTGACATGAAGTTGATATATGCGATCCCTCAAAGTGATATAAGGTTTGTCTCTCAGATGCAAACAGATCGGGAGATATTTGCCCTTTAAAAATTGACTTTCGAATAATCTCGAAAAATTGAAATGTCTCTATAGTCCAAACCCTAGGACATACATTGACGAGACTCTGACATGAAGTTCACATATACGTTCCCTCAAAGTGGCATAAGTTTTGTCTCTCAGATTCCTACAGATCGGGAGATATTTGCCTTTTACAAATTGACTTTCGAATAATCTCGAAAAATTAAAATGTCTCTATCCTCCAAACCCTTGGACATACATTGACGAGACTCTGACATGAAGTTGATATATGCGTTCCCTCAAAGTGATATAAGGTTTGTCTCTCAGATGCAAACAGATCGGGAGATATTTGCCCTTTAAAAATTGACTTTCGAATAATCTCGAAAAATTGAAATGTCTCTATAGTCCAAACCCTTGGACATACATTGACGAGACTCTGACATGAAGTTGACATATACGTTCCCTCAAAGTGGCATAAGTTTTGTCTCTCAGATTCCTACAGATCGGGAGATATTTGCCTTTTACAAATTGACCTTCGAATAATCTCGAAAAATTAAAATGTCTCTATCCTCCAAACCCTTGGACATACATTGACGTGACCTCGACAGGAAGTTGACATATACGTTCCTTCAAAGTGACATAAGTTTCGTCTCTCAGATTCCTACAGATCGTGAGATATTTGCCTTTTAAAAATTGACTTTCGAATAATCTCGAAAAATTAAAATATCTCTATCCTCCAAACCCTTGGACATACATTGACGAGACTCTGACATGAAGTTGATATATGCGTTCCCTCAAAGTGATATAAGGTTTGTCTCTCAGATGCAAACAGATCGGGAGATATTTGCCCTTTAAAAATTGACTTTCGAATAATCTCGAAAAATTGAAATGTCTCTATAGTCCAAACCCTTGGACATACATTGACGAGACTCTGACATGAAGTTCACATATACGTTCCCTCAACGTGGCATAAGTTTTGTCTCTCAGATTCCTACAGATCGGGAGATATTTGCCTTTTACAAATTGACTTTCGAATAATCTCGAAAAATTAAAATGTCTCTATCCTCCAAACCCTTGGACATACATTGACGTGACACTGACAGGAAGTTGACACATACGTTCCCTCAAATTGTTATAATTTTTGTCTCTCAGATTCCTACAGATCGGGAGTTATTTGCCTATTAATAATTGCCTTTCGAATAATCTCTAAAAATTTAAATGTCTCTATCCATCAAACCCTTCGACATACATTGACTAGACTCTGACATGAAGTTGACATATACGTTCCCTCAAAGTGACATAAGTTTTGTCTCTCAGATTCCACCAGATCGGGAGATATTTGCCTTTTTAAAATTGATTTTCGAATAATCTCGAAAAATTTAAATGTCTCTATCCTCCAAACCCTTGGACATACATTGACGTGACACTGACAGGAAGTTGACATATACGTTCCTTCAAAGTGACATAAGTTTCGTCTCTCAGATTCCTACAGATCGGGAGATATTTGCCTTTTAAAAATTGACTTTCGAATAATCTCGAAAAATTAAAATGTCTCTATCCTCCAAACCCTTGGACATACATTGACGAGACTCTGACATGAAGTTGATATATGCGTTCCCTCAAAGTGATATAAGGTTTGTCTCTCAGATGCCCACAGATCGGGAGATATTTGCCCTTCAATATTGACAATCGAATAATCTCGAAAAATTGAAATGTCTCTATAGTCCAAACCCTTGGACATACATTGACGAGACTCTGACATGAAGTTGACATATACGTTCCCTCAAAGTGGCATAAGTTTTGTCTCTCAGATTCCTACAGATCGGGAGATATTTGCCTTTTAAAAATTGACTTTCGAATAATCTCGAAAAATTAAAATGTCTCTATCCTCCAAACCCTTTTACATACACTGACGTGACACTAACATGAAGTTGACACATACGTTCCCTCAAATTGACATAAGTTTTGTCTCTCAGATTCCTACAGATCGGGAGATATTTGCCTATTAATAATTGCCTTTCGAATAATCTCTAAAAATTTAAATGTCTCTATCCATCAAACCATTCGACATACATTGACCTGACTATGACATGAAGTTGACATATACGTTCCCTCAAAGTGACATAAGTTTTGTCTCTCAGATTCCTACAGATCGGGAGATATTTGCCTTTTAAAAATTGACTTTCGATTAATCTCGAAAAATTCAAATGTCTCTATCCTCCAAACCCTTGGGCATACATTGACGAGACTCTGACATGAAGTTGATATATGCGTTCCCTCAAAGTGACATAAGGTTTGTCTCTCAGATGCCTACAGATCGGGAGATATTTGCCCTTTAAAAATTGACTTTCGAATAATCTCGAAAAATTCAAAAGTCTCTATCCTCCAAACCCTTAAACATACATAGACGAGACTCTGACATGAAGTTGACATATACGTTCCCTCAAAGTGGCATAAGTTTTGTCTCTCAGATTCCTACAGATCGGGAGATATTTGCCTTTAAAAATTGACTTTCGAATAATCTCGAAAAATTAAAATGTCTCTATCCTCCAAACCCTTGGGCATACATTGACGTGACACTGACAGGAAGTTGGCATATACGTTCCCTCAAAGTGACATAAGTTTTGTCTCTCAGATTTCTACAGATCGGGAGATATTTGCCTTTTAAATATTGACTTTCGAATAATCCGAAAAATTAAAATGTCTCTATCCTCCAAACCCTTGGACATACATTGACGTGACTCTGACATGAAGTTGACATATGCGTTCCCTCAAAGTGACATAAGGTTTGTCTCTCAGATTCCTACAGATCTGGAGATATTTGCCTTTAAATATTGACTTTCGAATAATCTCGAAAAATTTAAATGTCTCTATCCTCCAAACCGTTGGACATACCTTGACGAGACTCTGACAGGCAGTTGACATATACGTTCCCTCAAAGTGACATAAGTTTTGTTTCTCAGATTCCTACAGATCGGGAGATATTTGCCTTTTAATATTGACTTTCGAATAATCTCGAAAAATTTAAATGTGTCTATCCTCCTAACCCTTGGACATACATTGACGTGACTCTGACAGGACGTTGACATATATGTTCCCTCAAAGTGACATAAGTTTTGTATCTCAGATTCCTACAGATCGGGAGATATTTGCCTTTTAAAAATTGACTTTCGAATAATCTCGAAAAATTCATATGTCTCTATCCTCCAAACCCTTGGACATACATTGACGAGACTCTGACATGAAGTTGACATATGCGTTCCCTCAAAGTGACATACGTTTTGTCTCTTAGATTCATACAGATCGGGAGATATTTGCCTTTAACCAATTGATTTTCGAATAATCTCGAAAAATTTAAATGTCTCTATCCTCCAAACCCTTGGACATACATTGACGTGACACTGACAGGAAGTTGACATATACGTTCCTTCAAAGTGACATAAGTTTCGTCTCTCAGATTCCTACAGATCGGGAGATATTTGCCTTTTAAAAATTGACTTTCGAATAATCTCGAAAAATTAAAATGTCTCTATCCTCCAAACCCTTGGGCATACATCGACGAGACTCTGACATGAAGTTGATATATGCGTTCCCTCAAAGTGACATAAGGTTTGTCTCTCAGATGCCTACAGATCGGGAGATATTTGCCCTTTAAGAATTGACTTTCGAATAATCTCGAAAAATTCAAAAGTCTCTATCCTCCAAACCCTAAAACATACATTGACGAGACTCTGACATAAAGTTGACATATACGTTCCCTCAAAGTGACATAAGTTTTGTCTCTCAGATTCCTACAGATCGGGAGATATTTGCCTTTTAAAAATTGACTTTCGAATAATCTCGAAAAATTAAAATGTCTCTATCCTCCAAACCCTTGGACATACATTGACGTGACACTGACAGGAAGTTGACATACACGTTCCCTCAAAGTGACATAAGTTTTGTCTCTCAGATTCCTACAGATCGGGAGATATTTGCCTATTAATAATTGCCTTTCGAATAATCTCTAAAAATTTAAATGTCTCTATCTATCAAACCCTTCAACATACATTGACCTGACTATGACATGAAGTTGACATATACGTTCCCTCAAAGTGACATAAGTTTTGTCTCTCAGATTCCTACAGATCGGGCGATATTTGCCTTTTAAATATTGACTTTCGAATAATCCGAAAAATTAAAATGTCTCTATCCTCCAAACCCTTGGACATACATTGACGTGACTCTGACATGAAGTTGACATATGCGTTCCCTCAAAGTGACATAAGGTTTGTCTCTCAGATTCCTACAGATCTGGAGATATTTGCCTTTAAATATTGACGTTCGAATAATCTCGAAAAATTTAAATGTCTCTATCCTCCAAACCGTTGGACATACATTGACGAGACTCTGACAGGCAGTTGACATATACGTTCCCTCAAAGTGACATAACTTTTGTCTCTCAGATTCCTACAGATCGGGAGATATTTTCCTTTTAAGATTGACTTTTGAATAATCTCGAAAAATTAAAATGTGTCTATCCTCTTAACCCTTGGACATACATTGACATGACTCTGACAGGACGTTGACATATATGTTCCCTCAAAGTGATATAAGTTTTGTATCTCAGATTCCTACAGATCGGGAGATATTTGCCTTTTAAAAATTGACTTTCGAATAATCTCGAAAAATTCAAATGTCTCTATCCTCCAAACCCTTGGACATACATTGACGTGACTGTGACATGAAGTTGACATATGCGTTCCCTCAAAGTGACATACGTTTTGTCTCTTAGATTCCTACAGATCCGGAGATATTTGCCTTTAACCAATTGATTTTCGAATAATCTCGAAAAATTTAAATGTCTCTATCCTCCAAACCCTTGGACATACATTGACGTGACACTGACAGGAAGTTGACATATACGTTCCTTCAAAGTGACATAAGTTTTGTCTCTCAGATTCCTACAGATCGGGAGATATTTGCCTTTTAAATTTGACTTTCGAATAATCTCGAAAAATTAAAATGTCTCTATCCTCCAAACCCTTGGACATACATTGACGAGACTCTGACATGAAGTTGATATATGCGTTCCCTCAAAGTGATATAAGGTTTGTCTCTCAGATTCCTACAGATCGGGAGATATTTGCCTTTTAAAAATTGACTTTCGAATAATCTCGAAAAATTAAAATATCTCTATCCTCCAAACCCTTGGACATACATTGACGTGACACTGACAGGAAGTTGACACATACGTTCCCTCAAATTGACATAAGTTTTGTCTCTCAGATTCCTACAGATCGGGAGATATTTGCCTTTTAAATATTGACTTTCGAATAATCTCGAAAAATTAAAATGTCTCTATCCTCCTAACCCTTGGACATACATTGACAAGACTCTGACAGCAAGTTGACATATACATTCCCTCAAAGTGACGTACGTTTTGTCTCTGAGATCCCTACAGATCGGGAGATATTTGCCTTTTAAAAATTGACTTTCGATTAATCTCGAAAAATTCAAATGTCTCTATCCTCCAAACGCATGGGCATACATTGACGAGACTCTGACATGAAGTTGATATATGCGTTCCCTCAAAGTGACATAAGTTTTGTCTCTTAGATGCCTACAATCGGGAGATATTTGCCCTTTAAGAATTGACTTTCGAATAATCTCGAAAAATTAAAATGTCTCTATCCTCCAACCCCTTGGACATACATTGACGTGACTCTGACATGAAGTTGACATATGCGTTCCCTCAAAGTGACATAAGGTTTGTCTCTCAGATTCCTACAGATCTGGAGAAATTTGCCTTTAAATATTGACTTTCGAATAATCTCGAAAAATTTAAATGTCTCTATCCTCCAAACCGTTGGACATACATTGACGAGACTCTGACAGGCAGTTGATATATACGTTCCCTCAAAGTGACATAAGTTTTGTCTCTCAGATTCCTACAGATCGGGAGATATTTGCCTTTTAAAATTGACTTTCGAATAATCTCGAAAAATTAAAATTTGTCTATCCTCCTAACCCTTGGACATACATTGACGTGACTCTGGCAGGACATTGACATATATGTTCCCTCAAAGTGACATAAGTTTTGTATCTCAGATTCCTACAGATCGGGAGATATTTGCCTTTTAAAAATTGACTTTCGAATAATCTCGAAAAATTCAAATGTCTCTATCCTCCAAACCCTTGGACATACATTGACGTGACTGTGACATGAAGTTGACATATGCGTTCCCTCAAAGTGACATACGTTTTGTCCCTTAGATTCCTACAGATCGGGAGATATTTGCCTTTAACCAATTGATTTTCGAATAATTTCGAAAAATTTAAATGTCTCTATCCTCCAAACCCTTGGACATATATTGACGTGACACTGACAGGACGTTGACATATACGTTCCTTCAAAGTGACATAAGTTTCGTCTCTCAGATTCCTACAGATCGGGAGATATTTGCCTTTTAATAGTTGACTTTCGAATAATCTCTAAAAATTAAAATGTCTCTATAGTCCAAACCCTTGGACATAAATTGACGAGACTCTGACATGAAGTTGACATATACGTTCCCTCAAAGTGGCATAAGTTTTGTCTCTCAGATTCCTACAGATCGGGAGATATTTGCCTTTTAAAAATTGACTTTCGAATAATCTCTAAAAATTTAAATGTCTCTATCCTTCAAACTCTTGGACATACATTGACGTGTCTATGACAAGAAGTTGACATATACGTTCCCTCAAAGTAACATAAGTTTTGTCTCTCAGATTCCTACAGATCGGGAGATATTTGCCTTTTCCAAAATTGACTTTAGAATAATCTCGAAAAATTAAAATGTCTCTATCCTCCAAACCCTTGGACATACATTGACGTGACTCTGACAGGAAGTTGACATATACGTTCCCTCAAAGTGACATAAGTTTTGTCTCTCAGATGCCTACAGATCGGGAGATATTTGCGTTTTAATTATTGACTTTCGAATAATCTCGAAAAATTCAAATGTCTCTATCCTCCAAACCCTTGGACATGCATTAACAAGACTCTGACATGAAGTTTACATACATGTTCCCTCAAAGTGGCATAAGGTTTGTCTCTCAGATCCCTACAGATCGGGAGATATTTGCCTTTAAAAAATTGACTTTCGAATAATCTCGAAAAATTAAAATGTCTCTATCCTCCAAACCCTTGGACATACATTGACGTGACAGTGACAGGGCGTTGACATATACGTTCCCTCAAAGGGACATAAGTTTTGTCTCTCAGATTCATACAGATCGGGAGATATTTGCCTTTTAAAAATTGACTTTCGAATAATCTCGAAAAATTAAAATGTCTCTATCCTCCAAACCCTTCTACATACATTGACGAGACTCTGACAGGCAGTTGACATATAGGTTCCATCAAAGTGACATAAGTTTTGTCTCTCAGATTCCTACAGATCGGTAGATATTTGCCTTTTAAAAATTGATTTTCGAATAATCTCGAAAAATTAAAATGTCTCTATCCTCCAAACCCTAGGACATACATTGACGAGACTCTGACAGGAAGTTGACATATATGTTCTGTCAAAGTGACATAAGTTTTGTCTCTCAGATTCCTACAGATCGGGAGATATTTGCCTTTTAAAAATTGACTTTCGAATAATCTCGAAGAATTCAAATGTCTCTATCCTCCAAACCCTTGGACATACATTGACGTGACTCTGACATGAAGTTGACATATGCGTTCCCTCAAAGTGACATAAGTTTTGTCTCTCAGATTCCTACAGATCGGGAGATATTTGCCTTTTCAAAAATTGAGTTTCGAATAATCTCGAAAAATTCAAATGTCCCTATCCTCCAAACCCTTGGACATACATTGACGTGACTCTGACATGAAGTTGACATATGCGTTCCCTCAAGGTGACATAAGCTTTGACTCTCAGATTCCTACAGATCGGGATATATTTGCCTTTTAAAAATTGACTTTCGAATAATCTCTAAAAATTTAAATGTCTCTATCCTCCAAACCCTTGGACATACATTGACGGGACTCTAACATGAAGTTGACATATACGTTCCCTCAAAGTGGCATAAGTTTTGTCTCTCAGACTCCAACAGATCGGGAGATATTTGCCTTTTAAAAATTGACTTTCGAATAATCTCGAAAAATTAAAATGTCTCTATCCTCCAAACCCTTGGACATACATTGACGTGACACTGACAGGAAGTTGACATTTTCGTTCCTTCAAAGTGACATAAGTTTTGTCTCTCAGATTCCGACAGGTCGGGAGATATTTGCCTCATAAAAATTGACTTTCGAATAATCTCTAAAAATTTAAATGTCTCTATCCTCCAAACCCTTCGACATACATTGACGTGTCTATGACAAGAAGTTGACATATACGTTCCCTCAAAGTAACATAAGTTTTGTCTCTCAGATTAATACAGATCGGGAGATATTTGCCTTTTCCAAAATTGACTTTAGAATAATCTCGAAAAATTAAAATGTCTCTATCCTCCAAACCCTTGGACATACATTGACGTGACTCTGACAGGAAGTTGACATATACGTTCCCTCAAAGTGACATAAGTTTTGTCTCTCAGATGCCTACAGATCGGGAGATATTTGCGTTTTAATTATTGACTTTCGAATAATCTCGAAAATTCAAATGTCTCTATCCTCCAAACCCTTGGACATGCATTGACAAGACTCTGACATGAAGTTGACATACACGTTCCCTCAAAGTGGCATAAGGTTTGTCTCTCAGATCCCTACAGATAGGGAGATATTTGCCTTTTAAAAATTGACTTTCGAATAATCTCGAAAAATTAAAATGTCTCTATCCTCCAAACCCTTGGACATACATTGACGTGACACTGACAGGGCGTTGACATATTCGTTCCCTCAAAGGGACATAAGTTTTGTCTCTCAGATTCATACAGATCGGGAGATATTTGCCTTTTAAAAATTGACTTTCGAATAATCTCGAAAAATTAAAATGTCTCTATTCTCCAAACCCTTCTACTTACATTGACGAGACTCTGACAGGACAGGCAGTTGACATATAGGTTCCATCAAAGTGACATAAGTTTTGTCTCTCAGATTCCTACAAAGCGGGAGATATTTGCCTTTTAAAAATTGATTTTCGAATAATCTCGAAAAATTAAAATGTCTCTATCCTCCAAACCCTAGGACATACATTGACGTGACTCTGACGGGAAGTTGACATATATGTTCCGTCAAAGTGACATAAGTTTTGTCTCTCAGATTCCTACAGATCGGGAGATATTTGCCTTTTAAAAATTGACTTTCGAATAATCTCGAAAAATTCAAATGTCTCTATCCTCCAAACCCTTGGACATACATTGACGTGACTATGACATGAAGTTGACATATGCGTTCCCTCAAACTGACATAAGTTTTGTCTCTCAGATTCCTACAGATCGGGAGATATTTGCCTTTTCAAAAATTGCGTTTCGAATAATCTCGAAAAATTCAAATGTCTCTATCCTCCAAACCCTTGGACATACATTGACGTGACTCTGATATGAAGTTGACATATGCGTTCCCTCAAAGTGACATAAGCTTTGACTCTCAGATTCCTACAGATCGGGATATATTTGCCTTTTAAAAATTGACTTTCGAATAATCTCGAAAAATTCAAATGTCTCTATCCTCCAAACCCTTTGACATACATTGACGGGACTCTCACATGAAGTTGACATATACGTTCCCTCAAAGTGGCATACGTTTTGTCTCTCAGACTCCAACAGATCGGGAGATATTTGCCTTTTAAAAATTGACTTTCGAATAATCTCGAAAAATTAAAATGTCTCTATCCTCCAAACCCTTGGACATACATTGACGTGACACTGATAGGAAGTTGACATACACGTTCCCTCAAAGTGGCATAAGGTTTGTCTCTCAGATCCATACAGATCGCTAGATATTTGTCTTTTAAAAATTGACTTTCGAATAATCTCGAAAAATTAAAATGTCTCTATCCTCCAAACCCTTGGACATACATTTACGTGACACTGACAGGAAGTTGACATATACGTTCCTTCAAAGTGACATACGCTTTGTCTCTCAGATTCCTACAAATCGGGAGATATTTCTCTTTTAATATTTGACTTTCGAATAATCTCTAAAAATTTAAATGTCTCTATACTCCAAACCCTTGGACATACATTGACGTGTCTATGACATGAAGTTGACATATACGTTCCCTCAAAGAGACATAAGGTTTGTCTCTCAGATTCCTACAGATCGGGAGATATTTGCCTTTTAATATTTGACTTTCGAATAATCTCGAAAAATTTAAATGTCTCTATCCATCAAACCCTTCGACATACATTTACCTGACTATGACATGAAGTTGACATATGCGTTCCCTCAAAGTAACATATGTTTTGTCTCTCAGATTCCTACAGATCGGGAGATATTTGCCTTTAAATATTGACTTTCGAATAATCTCGAAAAATTAAAATGTCTCTATTCTCCAAACCCTAGGACATACATTGACGCCACTTTGACAGGAAGTTGACATATACGTTCCCTCAAAGTAACATAAGTTGTGTTTCTCAGATTCCTACAGATCGGGAGATATTTTCCTTTTAAAATTGACTTTCGAATAATCTCGAAAAATTAAAATGTCTCTATTCTCCAAACCCTAGGACATACATTGACGCCACTCTGACAGGAAGTGGACATATATGTTCCGTCAAAGTGACATAAGTTTTGTCTCTCAGATTCCTACAGATCGGGAGATATTTGCCTTTCACAAATTGACTTTCGAATAATCTCGAAAAATTAAAATGTCACTATCCTCCAAACCCTTGGACATACATTGACGTGACTGTGACATGAAGTTGACATATGCGTTCCCTCAAAGTGACATAAGATTTGTCTCTCAGATTCCTACAGATCGGGAGATATTTGCCTTTTCAAAAATTGAGTTTCGAATAATCTCGAAAAATTCAAATGTCTCTATGCTCCAAACCCTTGGACATACATTGACGTGACTCTGAGAGGAAGTTGACATATACGTTCCCTCAAAGTGACACAAGTTTTGTCTCTCAGATTCCTACAGATCGGGAGATATTTGCCTATTAATAATTGACTTTCGAATAATCTCGAAAAATTAAAATGTCTCTATCCTCCAAACCCTTGGACATACATTTACGTGACACTGATATATACGTTCCTTCAAAGTGACATACGCTTTGTCTCTCAGATTCCTACAGATCGGGAGATATTTCTCTTTTAATATTTGACTTTCGAATAATCTCTAAAAATTTAAATGTCTCTATACTCCAAACCCTTGGACATACATTGACGTGTCTATGACATGAAGTTGACATATACGTTCCCTCAAAGAGACATAAGGTTTGTCTCTCAGATTCCTACAGATCGGGAGATATTTGCCTTTTAATATTTGACTTTCGAATAATCTCGAAAAATTTAAATGTCTCTATCCATCAAACCCTTCGACATACATTTACCTGACTATGACATGAAGTTGACATATGCGTTCCCTCAAAGTAACATATAGTTTGTCTCTCAGATTCCTACAGATCGGGAGATATTTGCCTTTAAATATTGACTTTCGAATAATCTCGAAAAATTAAAATGTCTCTATTCTCCAAACCCTAGGACATACATTGACGCCACTTTGACAGGAAGTTGACATATACGTTCCCTCAAAGTAACATAAGTTTTGTTTCTCAGATTCAATGTATGTCCAAACCCTTGGACATACATTGACGTGACACTGACAGGAAGTTGACATATTCGTTCCTTCAAAGTGACACAAGTTTTGTCTCTCAGATTCCTACAGATCGGGAGATATTTGCCTTATAAAAATTGACTTTCGAATAATCTCTAAAAATGTAAATGTCTCTATCCTCCAAACCCTTGGAAATACATTGACGTGTCTATGACAAGAAGTTGACATATACAATCCCTCAAAGTAACATAAGTTTTGTCTCTCAGATTCCTACAGATCGGGAGATATTTGCCTTTTCCAAAATTGTCTTTCGAATAATCTCGAAAAATTAAAATGTCTCTATCCTCCAAACCCTTGGACATTCTTTGACAAGACTCTGACAGGGCGTTGACATATACGTTCCCTCAAAGTGACATAAGTTTTGTCTCTCAGGTTCATACAGATCGGGAGATATTTGCCTTTTAAAAATTGACTTTCGAATAATCTCTAAAAATTAAAATGTCTCTATCCTCCAAACCCTTGGACATACATTGACGTGACTCTGACATGAAGTTGACATATGCGTTCCCTCAAAGTGACATAAGGTTTGTCTCTCAGATTCCTACAGATCTGGAGATATTTGCCTTTAAATATTGACTTTCGAATAATCTCGAAAAATTTAAATGTCTCTATCCTCCAAACCGTTGGACATACATTGACGAGACTCTGACATGAAGTTGACATATACGTTCCCTCAAAGTGACATAAGTTTTGTCTCTCAGATTCCTACAGATCGGGAGATATTTGCCTTTTAAAACTGACTTTCGAATAATCTCGAAAAATTAAAATTTGTCTATCCTCCTAACCCTTATACATACATTGACGTGACTCTGACAGGACGTTGACATATATGTTCCCTCAAGGTGACATAAGTTTTGTCTCTTAGATTCCTACAGATCGGGAGATATTTGCCTTTAACCAATTGATTTTCGAATAATCTCGAAAAATTTAAATGTCTCTATCCTCCAAACCCTTGAACATACATTGACGTGACACTGACAGGAAGTTGACATATACGTTCCTTCAAAGTGACATAAGTTTCGTCTCTCAGATTCCTACAGATCGGGAGATATTTGCCTTTTAATAATTGACTTTCGAATAATCTCGAAAAATTAAAATGTCTCTATCCTCCAAACCCTTGGACATACATTGACGAGACTCTGACATGAAGTTTATATATGCGTTCCCTCAAAGTGATATAAGGTTTGTCTCTCAGATTCCTACAGATCGGGAGATATTTGCCCTTTAAAAATTGACTTTCGAATAATCTCGAAAAATTTAAATGTCTCTATAGTCCAAACCCTTGGACATATATTGACGAGACTCTGACATGAAGTTGACATATACGTTCCCTCAAAGTGGCATAAGTTTTGTCTCTCAGATTCCTACAGATCGGGAGATATTTGCCTTTTAAAAATTGACTTTCGAATAATCTCGAAAAATTATAATGTCTCTATCCTATAAACCATTGGACATACATTGACGTGACACTGACAGGAAGTTGACACATACGTTCCCTCAAATTGACATAAGTTTTGTCTCTCAGATTCCTACAGATCGGGAGATATTTGCCTTTTAATAATTGCCATTCGAATAATCTCTAAAAATTTAAATGTGTCTATCCATCAAACCCTTCGACATACATTGACCTGACTATGACATGAAGTTGACATATACGTTCCCTCAAAGTGACATAAGTTTTGTCTCTCATATTCCTACAGATCGGGAGATATTTCCCTTTTAAATATTAACTTTCGAATAATCTCGAAAAATTAAAATGTCTCTATCCTCCTAACCCTTGGACATACATTGACAAGACTCTGACAGGAAGTTGACATATACGTTCCCTCAAAGTGACGTACGTTTTGTCTCTGAGATTCCTACAGATCGGGAGATATTTGCCTTTTAAAAATTGACTTTCGATTAATTTCGAAAAATTCAAATGTCTCTATCCTCCAAACCCTTGGGCATACATTGACGAGACTCTGACATGAAGTTGATATATGCGTTCCCTCAAAGTGACATAAGTTTTGTCTCTCAGATGCCTACAATCGGGAGATATTTGCCCTTTTAAGAATTGACTTTCGAATAATCTCGAAAAATTCAAAAGTCTCTATCCTCCAACCCTTAAACATACATAGACGAGACTCTGACATGAAGTTGACATATACGTTCCCTCAAAGTGGCATAACTTTTGTCTCTCAGATTCCTACAGATCGGGAGATATTTGCCTTTTAATAATAGACTTTCGAATAATCTCGAAAAATTAAAATGTCTCTATCCTCCAAACCCTTGGACATACATTGACGTGACACTGACTGGAAGTTGACATACACGGTCCCTCAAAGTGACATAATTTTTGTCTCTCAGATTCCTACAGATCGGGAGATATTTGCCTATTAATAATTGCCTTTCGAATAATCTCTAAAAATTTAAATGTCTCTATCTATCAAACCCTTCAACATACATTGACCTGACTATGACATGATGTTGACATATACGTTCCCTCAAAGTGACATAAGTTTTGTCTCTCAGATTCCTACAGATCGGGAGATATTTGCCTTTTAAATATTGACTTTCGAATAATCCGAAAAATTAAAATGTCTCTATCCTCCAAACCCTTGGACATACAGTGACGTGACTCTGACATGAAGTTGACATATGCGTTCCCTCAAAGTGACATAAGGTTTGTCTCTCAGATTCCTACAGATCTGGAGATATTTGCCTTTAAATATTGACTTTCGAATAATCTCGAAAAATATAAATGTCTCTATCCTCCAAACCGTTGGACATACATTGACGAGACTCTGACAGGCAGTTGACATATACGTTCCCTCAAAGTGACATAAGTTTTGTCTCTCAGATTCCTACAGATCGGGAGATATTTGCCTTTTAAAATTGACTTTCGAATAATCTCGAAAAATTAAAATGTGTCTATCCTCCTAACCCTTGGACATACATTGACGTGACTCTGACAGGACGTTGACATATACGTTCCCTCCAAGTGACATAAGTTTTGTCTCTCAGATTCCTACAGATCGGGAGATATTTGCCTTTTAAATATTGACTTTCGAATAATCCGAAAAATTAAAATGTCTCTATCCTCCAAACCCTTGGACATACAGTGACGTGACTCTGACATGAAGTTGACATATGCGTTCCCTCAAAGTGACATAAGGTTTGTCTTTCAGATTCCTACACATCTGGAGATATTTGCCTTTAAATATTGACTTTCGAATAATCTCGAAAAATTTAAATGTCTCTATCCTCCAAACCGTTGGACATACATTGACGAGACTCTGACAGGCAGTTGACATATACGTTCCCTCAAAGTGACATAAGTTCTGTCTTTCAGATTCCTACAGATCGGGAGATATTTGCCTTTTAAAATTGACTTTCGAATAATCTCGAAAAATTAAAATGTGTCTATCCTCCTAACCCTTGGACATACATTGACGTGACTCTGACAGGACGTTGACATATACGTTCCCTTAAAGTGACATAAGTTTTGTCTCTCAGATTCCTACAGATCGGGAGATATTTGCCCTTTAAATATTGACTTTCGAATAATCCGAAAAATTAAAATGTCTCTATCCTCCAAACCCTTGGAAATACATTGACGTGACACTGACAGGAAGTTGACATATACGTTCCTTCAAAGTGACATAAGTTTCGTCTCTCAGATTCCTACAGATCGGGAGATATTTGCCTTTTAAAAATTGACTTTCGAATAATCTCGAAAAATTAAAATGTCTCTATCCTCCAAACCCTTGGACATACATTGACGAGACTCTGACATGAAGTTGATATATGCGTTCCCTCAAAGTGACATAAGGTTTGTCTCTCAGATGCCCACAGATCGGGAGATATTTGCCCTTTAAAAATTGACCTTTGAATAATCTCGAAAAATTGAAATGTCTCTATAGTCCAAACCCTTGGACATACATTGACGAGACTCTGACATGAAGTTGACATATACGTTCCCTCAAAGTGGCATAAGTTTTGTCTCTCAGATTCCTACAGATCGGGAGATATTTGCCTCTTAAAAATTGACTTTCGAATAATCTCTAAAAATTTAAATGTCTCTATCCTCCAAACTCTTGGACATACATTGACGTGTCTATGACAAGTAGTTGACATATACGTTCCCTCAAAGTAACATAAGTTTTGTCTCTCAGATTCCTACAGATCGGGAGATATTTGCCTTTTCCAAAATTGACTTTAGAATAATCTCGAAAAATTAAAATGTCTCTATCCTCCAAACCCTTGGACATGCATTGACAAGACTCTGACATGAAGTTGACATACATGTTCCCTCAAAGTGGCATAAGGTTTGTCTCTCAGATCCCTACAGATCGGGAGATATTTGCCTTTTAATAATTGACTTTCGAATAATCTCGAAAAATTAAAATGTCTCTATCCTCCAAACCCTTGGACATACATTGACGTGACACTGACAGGGCGTTGACATATACGTTCCCTCAAAGGGACATAAGTTTTGTCTCTCAGATTCATACAGATCGGGAGATATTTGCCTTTTAAAAATTGACTTTCGAATAATCTCGAAAAATTAAAATGTCTCTATCCTCCAAACCATTCTACTTACATTGACGAGACTCTGACAGGCAGTTGACATATAGGTTCCATCAAAGTGACATAAGTTTTGTCTCTCAGATTCCTACAGATCGGGAGATATTTGCCTTTTAAAAATTGATTTTCGAATAATCTCGAAAAATTAAAATGTCTCTATCCTCCAAACCCTAGGACATACATTGACGAGACTCTGACATGAAGTTGACATATGCGTTCCCTCAAAGTGACATAAGTTTTGTCTCTCAGATTCCTACAGATCGGGAGATATTTGCCTTTTCAAAAATTGAGTTTCGAATAATCTCGAAAAATTCAAATGTCCCTATCCTCCAAACCCTTGGACATACATTGACGTGACTCTGACATGAAGTTGACATATGCGTTCCCTCAAAGTGACATAAGCTTTGACTCTCAGATTCCTACAGATCGGGAGATATTTGCCTCATAAAAATTGACTTTCGAATAATCTCTAAAAATTTAAATGTCTCTATCCTCCAAACCCTTCGACATACATTAACGTGTCTATGACAAGAAGTTGACATATACGTTCCCTCAAAGTAACATAAGTTTTGTCTCTCAGATTAATACAGAGCGGGAGATATTTGCCTTTTCCAAAATTGACTTTAGAATAATCTCGAAAAATTAAAATGTCTCTATCCTCCAAACCCTTGGACATACATTGACGTGACTCTGACAGGAAGTTGACATACAAGTTCCCTCAAAGTGGCACAAGGTTTGTCTCTCAGATCCCTACAGATCGGGAGATATTTGCCTTTTAAAAATTGACTTTCGAATAATCTCGAATAATTAAAATGTCTCTATCCTCCAAACCCTAGGACATACATTGACGTGACACTGACAGGGCGTTGACATATACGTTCCCTCAAAGGGACATAAGTTTTGTCTCTCAGATTCCTACAGATCGGGAGATATTTGCCTTAGAAAAATTGACTTCCGAATAATCTCTAAAAATTTAAATGTCTCTATCCTAAAAAACCCTTGGACATACATTGACGTGTCTATGACAAGATGTTGACATATACGTTCCCTTAAAGTAACATAAGTTTTGTCTCTCAGATTCCTACAGATCGGGAGATATTTGCCTTTTCCAAAATTGACTTTAGAATAATCTCGAAAAATTAAAATGTCTCTATCCTCCAAACCCTTGGACATACATTGACGTGACTCTGAAAGGAAGTTGACATATACGTTCCCTCAAAGTGACATAAGTTTTGTCTCTCAGATGCCTACAGATCGGGAGATATTTGCGTTTTAATTATTGACTTTCGAATAATCTCGAAAAATTCAAATGTCTCTATCCTCCAAACCCTTGGACATGCATTGACAAGACTCTGACATGAAGTTGAGATACACGTTCCCTCAAAGTGGCATAAGGTTTGTCTCTCAGATCCATACAGATCGCTAGATATTTGACTTTTAAAAATTGACTTTCGAATAATCTCGAAAAATTAAAATGTCTCTATCCTCCAAACCCTTGGACATACATTTACGTGACACTGACAGGAAGTTGACATATACGTTCCTTCAAAGTGACATACGCTTTGTCTCTCAGATTCCTACAGATCGGGAGATATTTCTCTTTTAATATTTGACTTTCGAATAATCTCTAAAAATTTAAATGTCTCTATACTCCAAACCCTTGGACATACAGTGACGTGTCTATGACATGAAGTTGACATATACGTTCCCTCAAAGAGACATAAGGTTTGTCTCTCAGATTCCTACAGATCGGGAGATATTTGCCTTTTAATATTTGACTTTCGAATAATCTCGAAAAATTTAAATGTCTCTATCCATCAAACCCTTCGACATACATTTACCTGACTATGACATGAAGTTGACATATGCGTTCCCTCAAAGTAACATATATTTTGTCTCTCAGATTCCTACAGATCGGGAGATATTTGCCTTTAAATATTGACTTTCGAATAATCTCGAAAAATTAAAATGTCTCTATTCTCCAAACCCTAGGACATACATTGACGCCACTTTGACAGGAAGTTGACATATACGTTCCCTCAAAGTAACATAAGTTGTGTTTCTCAGATTCCTACAGATCGGGAGATATTTGCCTTTTAAAATTGACTTTCGAATAATCTCGAAAAATTAAAATGTCTCTATTCTCCAAACCCAAGGACATACATTGACGCCACTCTGACAGGAAGTGGACATATATGTTCCGTCAAAGTGACATAAGTTTTGTCTCTCAGATTCCTACAGATCGGGAGATATTTGCCTTTCACAAATTGACTTTCGAATAATCTCGAAAAATTAAAATGTCACTATCCTCCAAACCCTTGGACATACATTGACGTGACTGTGACATGAAGTTGACATATGCGTTCCCTCAAAGTGACATAAGATTTGTCTCTCAGATTCCTACAGATCGGGAGATATTTGCCTTTTCAAAAATTGAGTTTCGAATAATCTCGAAAAATTAAAATGTCTCTATGCTCCAAACCCTTGGACATACATTGACGTGACTCTGAGAGGAAGTTGACATATACGTTCCCTCAAAGTGACACAAGTTTTGTCTCTCAGATTCCTACAGATCGGGAGATATTTGCCTATTAATAATTGACTTTCGAATAATCTCTAAAAATTTAAATGTCTCTATCCTCCAAACCCTTGGACATACATTGACGTGACTCTGACATAATGTTGACATATGCGTTCCCTCAAGGTGACATAAGCTTTGACTCTCAGATTCCTACAGATCGGGATATATTTGCCTTTTAAAAATTGACTTTCGAATAATCTCTAAAAATTTAAATGTCTCTATCCTCCAAACCCTTGGACATACATTGACGGGACTCTGACATGAAGTTGACATATACGTTCCCTCAAAGTGGCATTAGTTTTGTCTCTCAGACTCCTACAGATCGGGAGATATTTGCCTTTTAAAAATTGACTTTCGAATAATCTCGAAAAATTAAAATGTCTCTATCCTCCAAACCCTTGGACATACATTGACGTGACACTGACAGGAAGTTGACATATTCGTTCCTTCAAAGTGACACAAGTTTTGTCTCTCAGATTCCTACAGATCGGGAGATATTTGCCTTTTAATAATTGACTTTCGAATAATCTCGAAAAATTAAAATGTCTCTATCCTCCAAACCCTAGGACATACATTGACGTGACTCTGACAGGAAGTTGACATATATGTTCCATCAATGTGACATAAGTTTTGTCTCTCAGATTCCTACAGATCGGGAGATATTTGCCTTTTAAAAATTGACTTTCGAATAATCTCTAAAAATTTAAATGTCTCTATCCTCCAAACCCTTGGAAATACATTCACGTGTCTATGACAAGAAGTTGACATATACAATCCCTCAAAGTAACATAAGTTTTGTCTCTCAGATTCCTACAGATCGGGAGATATTTGCCTTTTCCAAAATTGTCTTTCGAATAATCTCGAAAAATTAAAATGTCTCTATCCTCCAAACCCTTGGACATACTTTGACAAGACTCTGACAGGGCGTTGACATATACGTTCCCTCAAAGTGACATAAGTTTTGTCTCTCAGGTTCATACAGATCGGGAGATATTTGCCTTTTAAAAATTGACTTTCGAATAATCTCGAAAAATTAAAATGTCTCTATCCTCCAAACCCTAGGACATACATTGACGTGACTCTGACAGGAAGTTGACATATATGTTCCATCAATGTGACATAAGTTTTGTCTCTCAGATTCCTACAGATCGGGAGATATTTGCCTTTTAAAAATTGACTTGCGAATAATCTCTAAAAATTCAAATGTCTCTATCCTCCAAACCCTTGGACATACATTGACGTGACTGTGACATGAAGTTGACATATTTGTTCCCTCAAAGTGACATAAGTTTTGTCTCTCAGATTCCTACAGATCGGGAGATATTTGCCTTTTCAAAAATTGAGTTTCGAATAATCTCGAAGAATTCAAATGTCTATATCCTCCAAACCCTTGGACTTACATTGACGTGACTCTGACATGAAGTTGACATATGCGTTCCCTCAAAGTGACATAAGCTTTGAATCTCAGATTCCTACAGATCGGGATATATTTGCCTTTTAAAAATTGACTTTCGAATAATCTCTAAAAATTTAAATGTCTCTATCCTCCAAACCCTTGGACATACATTGACGGGACTGTGACATGAAGTTCACATATACGTTCCCTCAAAGTGGCATAAGTTTTGTCTCTCAGACTCCTACAGATCGGGAGATATTTGCCTTTTAAAAATTGACTTTCGAATAATCTCGAAAAATTAAAATGTCTCTATCCTCCAAACCCTTTTACATACATTGACGTGACACTGACAGGAAGTTGACATATTCGTTCCTTCAAAGTGACATAAGTTTTGTCTCTCAGATTCCTACAGATCGGGAATATTTGCCTTATAAAAATTGACTTTCGAATAATCTCTAAAAATTTAAATGTCTCTATCCTCCAAACCCTTGGACATACATTGACGTGTCTATGACAAGAAGTTGACATATACGTTCCCTCAAAGTAACGTAAGTTTTGTCTCTCAGATTCCTACAGATTGGGAGATATTTGCCTTTTCCAAAATTGTCTTTCGAATAATCTCGAAAAATTAAAATGTCTCTATCCTCCAAACCCTTGGACATACTTTGACAAGACTCTGACAGGGCGTTGACATATACGTTCCCTCAAAGTGACATAAGTTTTGTCTCTCAGATTCATACAGATCGGGAGATATTTGCCTTTTAAAAATTGACTTTCGAATAATCTCGAAAAATTAAAATGTCTCTATCCTCCAAACCCTTGGACATACATTGACGTGACTCTTACAGGAAGTTGACATATACGTTCCCTCAAAGTGACATAAGGTGTGTCTCTCAGATGCCTACAGATCGGGAGATATTTGCCTTTTAATAATTGACTTTCGAATAATCTCTAAAAATTTAATTGTCTCTATCCTCCAAACCCTTGGACATACATTGACGTGTCTATGACATGAAGTTGACATATACGTTCCCTCAAAGTGACATACGTTTTGTCTCTCAGATTCCAACAGATCGGGAGATATTTGCCTTTAGAAAATTGACTTTCGAATAATCTCTAAAAATTTAAATGTCTCTATCCTCCAACCCCTTGGACATACATTGACGTGACTCTTACAGGAAGTTGACATACACGTTCCCTCAAAGTGACATAAGTTTTGTCTCTCAGATTCCTACAGATCGGGAGTTATTTGCCTTTTAAAAATTGACTTTCGAATAATCTCTAAAAATTTAAATGTCTCTATCCTCCAAACCCTTGGACATACATTGACGTGACTATGACATGAAGTTGACATATACGTTCCCTCAAAGTGACATAAGTTTTGTCTCTCAGATTCCTACAGATCGGGAGATATTTCCCTTTTAAAAATTGACTTTCGAATAATCTCGAAAAATTGAAATGTCTCTATCCTCCAAACGTTACCTCAATCTGACATGAGTTGTTGTCTCACAGACTCCTACAGATCGGGAGATATATTCCTTTGGAAAATTAACTTTCGAATAACATTAAAAAATTAAAAGTTCTCTATCCTTCCATCTCTTGGACTTTCATTGACGTGAACTTGACATTACGATGACATATATGTTACCTCAAGGTGACATGAGTTTTGTCTCTCAAATTCCTAGAGATCGGCAGAAATATTTTTTTTGGAAAAATGACTTTCGAATACCTGTGAAAAATTAAAAGTTCTCTATCTTGCAAACCCTTTGACTTACATTGACATGACTAACATGACGATGATATGTACGTTACCTCAATCTGACATGAGTTGTGTCTCTCAGGTTCCTACAGATCGAGAGATATATACCTTTGAAAATTGACTTTCGAATAACCTTCAAAAATTTAAAGTTCTCTATCCAGCAAACCCGTGGACTTACATTGATGTGACTCTGGCATGACGATGATATATACGTTACCTCAAACTGACATGAATTGTGTCTCTCAGATTCCTACAGGTCGGAAGATATATTTTTTTGAAAAATTACTTTCGAATACCCGTGAAAAATTAAAAGTTCTCTATCCTCCAAACCCTTCGACTAACATTGACGTGACTTTGACATGACAATGACATATATGTTACCTGAAACCGACATGAGTCTTGTCTCTCAGTTTCCTACATATCGAGAGATATATAACTTTGAATATTGACTTTCGAGTAACCTTCAAAAATTTTAAGTTTTCTATCCTGCAAACCCTTGGACTTACATTGACTGACTCTTACATGACAATGATATATACATTACCTCAAACTTACATGAATTGTGTCTTTGGTTCCTACAGGTCGGGAGATATATGCCTTTGAAAAATTGACTTTCGAATAACCTTCAAAATTTAAAAGTTCTCTATCCTGCAAACACTTGGACTTACATTGACGTGCCTTTGACATGACGATGACATATACGTTACCTCAAACTGACATGAGGTTTGTCTCTCAGATTCCTAGAGATCGGGAGAAATATGCCTTTGAATAAATGACTTTCGAATACCCGTGAAAAATTAAAATTTCTCTATCCTGCAAACCCTTGGACTTACATTGACGTGACTCTGACAAGACGATGGTATATACTATCTATATATATATATATATCTATAAATACTATCTTAAATATTCTTCCAATATTTAGAACATATTTATTACATAATAACATAATAAACATTTTAAATAAAGACCATATCCAATACCATAGTAGATACGTAGATTAAATACTAATAATTTACAATATGAAAAAGACAAATATCCAACAAGTACTTAATGAATTCAACAACATAAATCAAAACATTCAATTTACAATAGAACGTGAACAAAACAATACAATAAACTACTTAGATTTAACTATAATAAGAAAAACAAAAAGCTTTGAATTGAAAATTTATAGAAAACCCACTACCACAAGCACCATAATTCACCCCTTTGAACATAAACAAATGTCCATCAATTACTTACTAAACAGAAAAATCTATATCCAATGTGTACAATAAACAAACAAATAGTATTAAACATCATCCAACAAATTCTTAGTGAAAACGGATATAATAACCACACACTAAATAAAAAACCTAATAAAACAACAAAACCTAACGAAAA
This sequence comes from Zootermopsis nevadensis, assembly GCF_977971745.1. Classification (NCBI taxonomy): domain Eukaryota; kingdom Metazoa; phylum Arthropoda; class Insecta; order Blattodea; family Termopsidae; genus Zootermopsis; species Zootermopsis nevadensis. The sequence continues at coordinate 1,340,687 of NW_028259153.1, read as the reverse complement.
TGAAAACATACAAGATAAATGGGCCACTTTTACATACATAGGTAAAGAAACCAAATTCATAACTAAACTATTTAAAGGAAACAAAATAAAAATTGCTTTCAAAACAAAAAACACAATAAAAAACCTCCTCAAACAAAAACCACCAATAAACATAAACAATCAATATAACTTACTGGGTATATACAAATTAAAATGTAAAGATTGTCCATTAACATATATAGGTCAAACTGGCCGCACTTTCACACATAGATACAAAGAACACATTGCAGCCATAAAACACAATAAAGACAGTTCTGCATACGCAAAACATATTCTAAATACAGGACATGCATATAATACAATAAATGAAACAATGGACATATTAAAAATAGTACAAAACAAAAAACTTAGAGATACAATAGAAAAATATTACATACAACAAACATTTAAACAAAACATTTGTCTAAATGATAATAACATACACCTTAATAACCCCATCTTCAATGCGCTACAGATCATTAACCCCAACCCCGACAGCCACCTTTCACTTACTCCTTCCACAAGCAACCACAGTCAGTATTGACCCACACCTATTCGAAGACACTAGTACTTCTGGACATCTCGGGGCAATCACTCCTACATCTTTGGTATGTTTTATTTTTATTTTTATTTCTATTTTATTGATACTTTCTAACTATAATTTATATGTTTTGCATTTTATTCTCTAAATTCTTTTATAAATTCTTTAGTGTTTCTTTCAATCTTTTACTTACTGGCCGATATGTACATCTAATAAAATTTAAGAAAAACAACACCTTCGCCCAAAAATGTAAAACAAACGTAATGAAACATCACCAAAATACTACAGAAATCATAATTGAGTTTTAAGTTCTTAGATATATTTTACACCTGATGATGGTTTTATAAAAACCGAAACATGTTGTGTAAATGTTCCAAAATGTAAATCGATCAATCGATATGGAGCATCAATGATATTTTATTATCTTAATTATAAGAAATTTTAAATATTGTGATAAGACGGATTAAAATAAATAATTGTTACATGTAATTACTACAGTGACCCCAGTCATCGTTATAAAGAATAAATGTTCTCAAATTACATAGGTCCAGCTTCTGCAGATACGCGATATCTGTATATGATTTACGTGTTACTTACTCGTACAAACGTCTTTAATGAGTACACATGGCATGCAAATGCCCTTTCACTGAAGTCGTATGTCTCAATGCGGCGAACCGCACATATTCTTGCATGTTATGTTGGATTGGTGTTTCACTTGTTTCTATTCTCACACGTCACCGAGAAGACATCCTTACACTGAGATTCACTGTAGGTAGCACCCGTTAATACGTGATTGAACGGTGGTAATTAATCTTGTTAATGGTCCCGAAGAACTCTATTTCTAGAGCACAAATTTACGTTGATACTTTCCGACCGAAATCTAATAATTCCAACTGTAGTTTAAATCCATTTATGAGATTTGTAAAAGGCATAGCATTAGAGCGCTGTCATACTGATCGAGTCGTTGGAAGATTATCTTAATCCTTCGCTGAATCGTCGCTAGATGGTACTATAAATGTGATGGTGATGGAGTATCCCCTTTGGCCTATAGATGGCTCCGGGTGAAGAAAGAACGAGATCAAATGACTGTTATGACACAAGCAGTCTTGTAGGTTAAAGGCCGATATACGACAATGCGATCCACTTGAAATCTCTTAACATGCAATTACTTCAATATTCTTGATGGCTACAATAGCACATATTACCATATCTGCCTGATACTTCTGCAGTTATTTTAACAACACGGAGTTTTCCTGCGGGGGCTTCCCCGGTTTCTCCGTGGCATCCCAACAATTACTCCATTCACACACAGAAGAAGGCAATGGCAAACCACTTCTGGATCATCTGCCAAGAACGTATATGAACAGGTCCCATTCCGAGGAAAGGATGGAAGGATCCTGTTCATATGGACCTGTCGTCAGACAGAACACTAAATAAATATAAATACCATTGCATTGGAAGGAGCTTCTGCTACCCTGAAAAATGTTACTGCAGTGTGGCTAGAAAGAACAGATATTCATTTTGTAATGAAACAACTCCTCAGGCTGACAAAATCAGTGAGAACTGAAAGACCATATTCAGTGAAAGATATAATTTCGACCCAAAGTTAGCTGACGTAGGGAACCCCTTAGTTCGTCTGTTGTAAGTCATTTGTGCCTATCAAGGGTAAACGATGGTAAATGCTGTTCAGCAGGCCAGCCGAAGCTGCCCCTGTAAGGACGGCAAATTCGGTAGGGGGAGTGTGTTTCGTGCGCAGGAATGGTGTCACCTAGCAAGCAACGATGTCTCGCACTTGCGCAGAAGTCTACCCTTAGCTTTTTGGTTCGTACTTCAGTACCCAGAGGACGATTGCTTGTTAGGCAATGCCTAATACGATCATATATCGGAGTCACAACACCTGTCCTGGGTTACAGTGCACGAAGTTCTTCCTAGTTTCACTGAAATCTTGTGTGAAATTAATAACAGAATGCATGTGGCTGGAAAGCCTCGTGGTTTTACGAAAGCATTTGATTGTATAAACCATGGATTATAAATGATGAAACTAAAATCTTACGGAATTCGATGTATAGGACAGCTGTTTAAATATTACCTAAATAATAGAAGGCAGAAATCTCATTTACGGTAATCACCTCTTTCCCTGTTTTAATGTTTATTTGATTAAAATGAGTTTCCTTCTGTCAGACGTAGCATATTTCCATGGCAACGTATAAATGTTCTTTTTTTGATAGAAAGTCGCGAACGTTAATTCTGACTGTTAACAGATGGCAGGAGGGACTCATTTCATCGCTTGTTCTATTGCCAAATACATTCAAACTAGACTGTCCACTTTTAACCGTGACATCTCACGAGTAACATGTTAGGAATTAATTGTCTAGATGTAGTTTATGTAGATTAGCAAATACGTAACAGTGTCACAGAGGTGATCTGTCATCAGGTCTTGTTATTCCGCACTGGTATTTATGCGAGGAAGCTAATACTTTCTGTGATGTAAACATTTATCGTCTTAGCAAGATTACGCGTGTTGATTCAGAAAGTCAACGTGAGTTACATCACAACGATGCAGCGACAGAGTAAATACAAGCAAGGAACGTGTGGAAATCCCCGTTGAGTCTTTCATAATAAGACAACCAGTGACGATCCCTGACATATACAAATACATGTCTTCAGTTGAGGAGCAACTTGGATTTGTACCTGTGCACAGTGCCATGATTTCTAAGTTGGCGGATGAAAGAACTTAGTCTTAAGATCGCCTTTCGTGCGATTTTAAGTAGTTCTTATCGCAATATTTAAAATTTCTTATAATTAAGATAATAAAATATTGTTGATGTTCCATATCGATTTCCAAAATGTAAAAAAAAAAAGTAAATCGATCAATCGATATGGAACATCAATGATATTTTATTATCTTAATTATAAGAAAAATTTTAAATATTGTGATAAGACGGATTAAAATAAATAATTGTTAGAATATTCACAATATGACGCAATTACACTATCTTAGTTCTTATTGGTCAATATTTGCAACAGTGTGTTCAATACAGGCATACCTCGGAGATATTGCGGTTTCTGTTCCAGACCAACGCAATAAAGCGAGTCACGATTTTTTTTGGTTTCCCAGTGCATATAAAAGTTATGTTTGCACTGCACTGTAGTCTATTGAGTGTGCAATAGCATTATGTCTAAAAAGACAATGCGAGAATTACCAAAATGTGACACAGAGACACGAAGTGAGCACATGCTGTTGGAAAAATGGCGCCGATAGATTTGCTCGACGCAGGGTTGCCACAATCCTTCAATTCGTAAAAAAAAACGCAATATCTGCGAGGCTCAATAAAGCGGTTTCCAACACTGCAAATCAGGTTGCTTTCAGAAGAATCTGAGCTTTTCACGGCAATGAGTCCGAAGATGGTTGTCTTCTGGGCTACAGCGCTATTTGGTGCGATAGAAGTTCACCAATGTTTAAGAAGGCATTGCTGCCTCCATCATCAGGGCGATGATCGCATGACTGTTCATGAAATCACCGCCTAGCCTAAAACTGTCCAATATATGAACCCCTCCATGCACAAAACGACGTAACCAATGACAATGTGGCTTAATTTTATCTAATGTAGCTCTTGGTTGTCGTTGGGATCCGTTTAAAAGGTGCAGCCTGTATTTACATCTTGACCTTGAGTGTCGCTTTATATTAAGGTGATTGGGGAAACTTTTATGGGAAGCTCTAAGAATTACGTAATTTCACGTCACGTTATGTTATGTGGTATAAATCAAACAGCAGGTGGGAACACCGAAAGGTTTTATCAATATTCTTAGTCGTCTAGTGTACATCCTGCTTTGAACAATGCAAACAGAACTTGACCTGTTCACAGCCTACGCATAATTAAGTCCGTGCTGCAAAAGTTTCCCTGGGAAATTGAAAACTATTGATATTTCTCGTCTTTTATAGAATTAAATTTTCCATTGCCGTGTTTAGAGAATCATGCTATTCCGTCATTGCAACCTGTCCCGAACCAGTTAAGGCACAATCTCAGATATTGTTTTATCTAAAATACAGCGCATTTCAAAGTTATCCTGCCATCTACTCCTAAAACTCCCAAATACCTACTTAAGTTGAGATATATACGTTTAATTTGAAACATTTTTCGATACAGCAAAAATTTTAATGAATGTGGTGGGAATCAATGTCCATGGCAGGTCCACGGTTAAGTTTTTGTCATATCGTTACATATGTTCTGTAAAACCATATTTGAGCACCTATTGAAATCCCTACATCCTTCCACAACGTATAAAAACATATATCGATGAATTTTGATATTGGGAGAACTTTACGAAAAATGTCGAAGTAATTTAAATTTCTCATTTACATACCACTTTAAATTACAGCATAAAAACTGTTCTGGGCTTAGTTTACAAAACAAACCTTTCGACTATTTCAGTAACACCAGATCGATGTTAACTGATCTTTTTTTCCAATAAAACTTTGAAGTTATATAAAAATTCGTTTGGAGTGTCAGTAGTATCTGTGAGAATTGGAGCCTTTGTACTGATAATTTATTCCTTCACTACGCAGTTTGACTTCTCGACAATTTAAGGAACTATCGACAAGCTCATTTGGTGTTTGTTCATGACATCATCAGTCGCAATTATCCGTTCTGTTCCCTTTCAGTTCTTTCTGCAGACATTTAAAATCTTGTTTATAACCGGTGGTAAATCACATCGTGTCGCTGTCTTTCCTTATGGTCCTCATTTCTCTTTTGTAAGATTGAAAATCAAAGTTTGTTTTTAGTTCACCTTAGAGGTCTCCACGGGCCGAGATTTTAGAATTTCACCCGGACAGGCCCGAGGAGTATTTGGCCCGAGCCCAGATTTTCCCAATATATTCACAATTTTCGCTGACTACCTTATCATTAATAACTGTTTTATGCATAAATTCCAGTAACACTTAAATTAATTATTTAAAGAAGATTTAATTACGTCTGAGGTATTTTTGTCATTTCAGGAACGGTGCATAGAAATGAAAACAGAGACTTCCTCAATACGAAACATGAGTTAACCATCCATTCATCACATCCCTGACGGTCAAGGCGAGTTGGCAGTTGTACTGGGAACAGTTAAGGGCTTGTCTCCACCTGAAGGTTAAGTCTTTGCGTAAACGAGCTCAGGAAAACATCAATTACATACGTACCTTTAGTGAGGAACTAATTGAAAGACGGAAAATGAAGTTGGATGATAATATTAGGATTGACCCATAAGGAAGTATAGTCTAGACACGTTCACTGATATAGGCTTAATGAGTGGTGAACTGTTGGATTGTTATAAAGAAGTATGTTTTATGATATAGTGACCTCTAGGATCTGTAATTATTATATGTGAACTTTTCATTAATTAAACCAGTCTTTCGTTGTTGTATTTACATTTTCATACTTACTTTACTTGGGATACTTGGTCGACCCGTTCTTCAAGTGCCTGAGCATCTGTGGGTCCCAACGTTTTCGTTGGCTTCATCTATAGACACTCACTAAGACTCCCTGGACGAGGGATCGGCCCTTCTCAAGGCCTCTACCTGTACACAGGACAGCACAACACAGAAGAACATCCATGGCTTGAGTGGGATTCGAACCCACGGTCCCAGCGGCATAAGGCCCACGCCTCAGACCTCGCGGCCACTGTGATGGCAAATATTCCTACACAACGAGAAACGTGATCCTTTTTTATCCTTTAAATCGTTAACTGATTATGAAAGGTAGGTATTAGCATCAAAATGCGTCGTAAAATATCGAATATTCTCGTTCTTTTTTCAACTGTGATTGCACAAAATTCAAACCCCACACGCCTTCATGGCATGGCCTGGTGCTTAGTAAGTATTAGAGACAACTTTATCATACTTGATTTTGACACAGTGTGGAATTAGGCCCAGAAACTGAGAGTGTGGTCTAGTATTAGGCAAATTGGACCACTTAAATAAGATTTGAAAATGTTTCAGTAACCGGAAAAAATACGATAAAATATAAATAGGTGTGAAAAGGGCTCACTTCTGTTAACACGGTAATAATCAGATTTATTTAGAGGCGGTACATACTTTTATCAGCTGAGTGACTATTAATTTATGAACAAAAACTTTACTCTATGAATATAATGAAGTCCGGAGGACTAAAAATATAGTAATTAATATTAATTATGATTAATTTTTAATTAAGATTTACGACCCGCTCCTATAGATGATTATAATTAAAAGTGTTCTAAAGAAAAAGGACATTTGTAGTTTATTAGGCGGTCCAGTGATGAACTTTTGTGAATGTGGTGATGACATTTTTGGTTCCATACTTTCTTCCCAAAATGACAATGTTGTTGTGACTTCTGATGCCGTGCAGACGTTTCGGAGAAGCATCTTGTGTCCATATTCAGGACTGAACTGATTGACTGACTGTTGAAGGCAGAAGATTTAATATGAATATAGGAATATAATATTGTTATGTGTCGTATATTAATTTATTCGTGGTTTAATTAACGACGTTATAAGTAGCTTAGATTAGGTCCTGTACAGAGTAAAATGTTACAGTGATTAGTGAATAATAATGAACTGGTAAGAAGGTTAGTTTTAATTCCTGGAAGCGCCAATGAGATTTCAATGTATCGTGTTCGAGAAATTTTCAATAAAGCAAATTATCCCAGTAAACTTGTTCTAGTAAAGGAATTTTTCTAGACCAGTCGTCATTTCGAGATTAGTTGTCCATCCCTGACCTACGACTGTCCCGAGTAGTAACAGATATTGTGGTCCAGCCGTACCCGTAGTCGTTGATTCTAGCTGCAGGTTTATTAATATTCTTTTATTTCTCAGCAAACTCATGACTGCGTAGGGAGGGTGGAAATTCCAGCAACTGGAACATCGTATATAAGAGAATGCCTGAACCGCGACGTATCGTTTAAAGTAGCCTTGAACTTTCCGTCAGGTCGCCCAAGAAGATTGTTATCGCCCAGCTGGGAAGACCCCAGACTCGTTTCGAGGAGGTAACATTACCTCACGACTCTCATTTCCTAAAAACGTTGTTCAGGATTTTATATGCTCAGTGGTACTAAGATGACCGTCTTCTGTGTTGTTGAAGTGTCATTCATCGGTACTGATGTCTATTTATTGGCAATTATATCTTATTTTATTAATTTAGTGTTCTGTCTGACGACAGGTCCATATGAACAGGATCCTTCCATCCTTTTCTCGGACTGGGACCTGTTCATATACGTTCTTGGCAGATGATCCAGAAGTGGTTTGCCATTGCCTTCTTCTGTGTGTGAATGGAGTAATTGTTGGGATGCCACGGAGGAAAACTCCGTTTTGCCTAGACCACGGCCTTGCTCAACACAAGTTATAAATTCGGGCACCGCCGGGAATCGAACCCGAGACCCCAGGAGTACGAGGCCAGCGTTCTAACCGCTAGACCACCTCATCTTATTATTATTTAGTGTTCTGTCTGACGACAGGTCCATATGAACAGGATCCTTCCATCCTTTTCTCGGACTGGGACCTGTTCATATACGTTCTTGGCAGATGATCCAGAAGTGGTTTGCCATTGCCTTCTTCTGTGTGTGAATGGAGTAATTGTTGGGATGCCACGGAGGAAAACTCCGTGTTGCCTAGACCACGGCCTTGCCCAACACAAGTTATAAATTCGAACCCGAGACCCCAGGATTACAAGGCCAGCGTTCTGATCGCTAGACCACCGTGGCGTTAGGAGTACAAGAGATTAGGTAGGAAGGGGAGGGATATCAAATAGCAGAAAATTATACATTTTTAAATAGAAAAGGGAACTTTAATCACCACTTAGGAACAGGATTTTTCATACATAATAAGATTATTTCAGCAGTTAAAAGAGTAGAGTTTGTTAGTGATAGAATGTCGTATGTAACTCTTAAAGGGACGTTGCTCTGATAGTATACTGAAAGTGCATGTCCCAACGAATGATAAATATGATAACATAAAAGATAACTTTCATGAAGAACTATAATGGGTATTGATCAGTTCCCTAGGTACAACACAAAAATTTTCCCAGGACATTTCAATCTGAACGTAGGGAGGGAATTTTTAAACCGATTATTGGAAAGGAAAATCCACATGAAGTTAGTAACGATAATGGGGGCCAGAGTAGTAAATTTTGAAACTTCAAAATACGTAATTGTCAACATATTTGGATTCCTGCTGATGGTATCACACAAAATCATGTATTTTGTAATTGACAAAAGACGACTTTCTGGTATATTAGATGTAAAATCTTTCACAGGAGCTGACTGTGATACCGACCATCACGTGGTAGTGGATTAAGGGTGAGAATTTCAAAAGTAAACAAGCAAGGCAAAAGGCTTTTGGTCTGTGCTGACGATACTAATCTTTTGGGCGATGATAAAAATATTATAAAAGCGAAATCAGAAACACTCTTAAGAGTTAGTAGGGATGCTGGTATAGATCGTAAATGCAGAAAAGACAAAGTAAATGATCATTTATTTATGGTGGACGAAGTGGCTTTTCTACGAGTCCTTCGGTTTTCCCCAGTCATAATTATTCCGCATCTGTTTCATATTCACTCATGTATGATCTAGGTAAGTCTTTCTCAACCTATGGCACGCGTACCACTAGTTTTACGCGAACTAAGTAAGAAAATCAAAACATAATATTAACATAAATAACACGTGTTTTTGTCAACTACTTATCTTTCTGAATGTGGGTTTTATTCTCTGATTTATATAAAAAGTAATATTTCGATAAAGAACATCATTTGATTTTTAAATATTTTAAATGTTAATTATTGTAATATTTTAATATTTAATAAGAATTTATTGTGATTAGACGGACAAGATTTAATATAATATATATTTAATACATATAAAAAGTAAATTCAGAATATAAGCTGAATGTTGAATCCAATTTAAGGCTGAAATTAACTGAAATGGAACCTGACATACGAAAGTACAAACTTCGCACTGAAGCCTAAATTGGTTTGTTATGTAGTCAAAAATGAGCTTTTTTGTTCAATATGAAATCGTCGTAACATTAATTTCCACTATTAGGCATTTGAGTAGTTATTAAACTATTCACTACTTGAGTCTTATTTTTCCAGGGTTGCCAACCATTAAACCGCGAAGTTCGGTGTCATTTTATTAATACTACGTAAATCATAGGCCTTCGGAATCTGAAATATTCGTAACTACGTCATTTAAAATTTGTATTCTTCTTTTATACGTGAAGGCATGTTGGATCGAAAGGTGTTATGTGAAAAAATGGTATTGACCTCACTTAATACGAGTCTTGGGTACACGATAATGAATATTCGAGTTCAATAGAAGACATTGAATGTTATTGGTTGAGCGACTATCATCATATACTGCGTGGAGTTAGTCTAATTAAATTAATAGCATAGCTTTTGGTACATGACAAAGTCTAAACAAATAAAATATCTGCTCACAGGTATGGAATTATGACATCATCAGTTCCTGGACAAATACACTCCATCATCACGATCAGTATTATATCTCCCTCTACACGAAGTACGTGACCGTATTCCTTTTATGTTTTCGTCTATTTTTGCGAACAGTTCCACTTGGAAGATGCTCTTCGTGTTTTCCACGCCTCTTTTGTTTTTATCTTTTTCGTTGCTGCTGGCAAGGTAGAGAGAGAGAGACCAAGCGAGCCGGCCGGGAATATGGCGAACCATATATAAACAAGAGAACGCGAGTGTACTCGGCTACATTCAAGGGCAGCGGCTATAGAAGAAGCATGCGTCTGTTTCTAGCCGTTCTCCTTGCGCTTGCTGCGCACCATCTAGCGGTCGGACTTGAAGATGAAGACGCAAAATCAGGTGAGTGAAACTTTTACGCATTTCATTGCCTGGAAAACTAAATATCGGACTGTTACAAACGTATCAGTGTGTAACACAGACGTTAAATATGCCTACGTAAAGATTGTAGTCTCAAATTAATATTTTGGGGCGATTAAATGAGTACAGACCTCTATAACTGCGTGGAATAGTTTCAACAAATGACAGGATTATTAGTGACAAATCAATTATATATGTTAGAGGAAGTAATCATGGCATTCAAGGTATTGTCTCGGAATTTACCTAAAGGAAATTAAGACTACAAAACCTTTGTCGTGATAGTCGATCCCTCAACTAAGATTCGAAGCTGGAACCTCCCGAACACGAAGCAGGGGTACCAACTATTCGACAGCGACCCTCCCAACCCGGCCATCAAGTCTGTAGCAACACACAAAAACCATAAAATAGCAAGCGAATATAAACTGTAAATCGTACTGGGAGAAAAGCTACAGGCCTGAGGTTTGAATCTCTGTGGGGGCAGAAATATCTCTTTACTACCGCGTCCAGACATTCGTCTTTATAGCATGGTGCTTAATTTAGAACAGATGCAATTTCACCTTTACTTTGCAGGAGAAAAGTACGAAAATTATAAAAGTATATTGATTATAATTAATTATTCTCGGGCTACCAGCCGTGAAAGCTTCAGTATATTGATTTTCGATATTATATACATTGGTATTGTTATGTTACCAGTACTGACATTACTACAAAAATTTTATGTTGCGCTTCAAAATATTTCAAGTTCAGACTCATGTTTCAGTAATAAAATGTCACATAAGATAACAGCTGTGATATACACAACACGTTAATTTCTCTATCTGTCAAATATAACCTCAAATCTCAATATAATTTCAAAGTTGTGTGTCCGATCATGTTCCAGTACCTGCCACCAGACTGCGCTCTGCCGTCATACCTGTGGATCCAGGCACGCGAGTGGTATATCTGGTGAACCTGGTGAGTGTACCTCAAGACCCCGATACAGCTCTCGCCAGCAATAAGGTGCTACCAGAGCAGGGGGGAAGTCCCCTGACTAGCCTGCTGCTGCTGGCGGCGAGGAACACTGAAGAGGAGGAATACGGTGAGGGCCGCCTTCTTTGCTTCCCCTTATAACTCAAACTCGTCATGCTCTACGTCCACAAATTTGGTCACCATCTTCACTTTTCAGAAACTACCTGGTGCATGTAGAGGTCCCACAGCGACTGGTAAACTGCCAGTCTCCTTACCAACTGAGCCATCAGGCTACTTTATGTGTGTTTGTAACTACAGAAACCAGATGTCTCTGTTTTCAGACAACGGCCATAAATCAGAACTGGAAGTGGCAGCGACAAATGATTCGCGAGATGACGCAGGAACTGCACAAGATGGTGAATCCTCTTTGAAATCCCGCAAGAAGCGATCCTGCATAAAATGCAGTTATGGCGGAGGCGGTGGCGATTATCCAATGGGAGGAGGTGGAGGGGGTGGAGGGGGTTATCCAGTGGGTGGGGGTGGAGGGGGTTATCCATTGGGTGGGGGTGGATACACAGGTGGTTATAAGAAATCTGGTTTTGGTGGGGGAGGTGGCTGTGGCGGTGGATTAGGATGTGGCGGAGGTGGCAGTAGTGGATACTATCCGTCTGGTGGAGGCGGTGGTTATCCATCTGGTGGAGGCGGTGGTTATCCATCTGGTGGAGGCGGTGGTTATCCATCTGGCGGTGGCGGCGGTGGACACTGTAGCACTTGTGGAGGCGGCGGTGGCGGAGGTCATAGTGGCAGTGGTTCATTTAGTTCAGCACAAAGTTCCAGCTCCAGCTATGCATGGTGAGTAGTGATCTGGTGATCAGAAATACAGAATCCTGGAGACTTATCATCAGGGGCAGATGTGACGAATGATTCAAACTGGTAGACTTAACAAAACCCAGCCAGGAACTAGCATAAGATAGATCAGTGTTGTTGTTTCTGAGCACTACAACCCTGTTGTGGATTTTTGCCTCCTCCTTTTTTGGAGGATTCTTGGTCTTGGTCGTGCGTGAAGTAGCGAGCAGACAAATTGTCTCTCATCCCGCAAATTACAATGTTCAAAGTTGATTAGAATGGATATAACAGTGGCTGTGGGCAAGTGTTCATGCAGCGCGCTGAGGATCATATAAACCTAATGTGCATTCACCAATATTGAAATAAAATGCCAACTGCATCAACACATTCTTTGCAAGAAATATATTTCATCACCAAGGATATTAAACTGATTTTAATTAAGTTTATGATCTGAAGATTTCGAGGCGACGAGGTATAGTCAATTCTACTTGGGTTACAAGTCGTGTCAGGACCTAACACAGCTGGTAACCCCAGAAGAATTTATTATGATTTTTATTAAATTTAGTATTGCAGTCTACAGTGAATGTAATCCATTTAATTTAATTCCTGTCTCGTATCAGCTAAATATGCCACTTTACTATGATGCTCAAATCAAATATCTGTAACAAAATAATATATACGTATATATCTTCATTCACATTTGTCCCGCATTTGCGTTTTACCTCTGTTGGAGGTTTACGATTGATCTGTTTTTTCTTTGGAATTAGAACTTCTTGCATGAGTGATCAGCCCGATGCAAGGTCTCTTTCTATACAAACACAGAAAGATGCAGACAAACATTAATGCCTTGAGTGGGACTCGAACCCACGGTCGCGGGGGCCAGGCGTACAAGGTCCATGTGTAACAAAAATAATAAAACTCTTAAGATATAAAATTCCTCCATACCACTTAAAATCCACAATCTTTAAGCAAAAATTGCATTTTTACAATGTACAATGTAAAGGAACATGTCTGTGTTTTAACATACCTGTTCAATTTATTAACTTCAGAACAACAGGTTTGCATCTACAATAAATTAACACAAGAAACAATGAAAGATGCAGAATTCTAAAGAACATATTTACGTAATATTTGTACTCCAGTTTTTTTTATATTTAATGACAATCTGTCAACTACGCTACTTATACATCATTGAATGAAAAATGTTATGACATTTAGAACTGCCGCCATATCCTGCTTTAAAATCAATCTTAAGATACATTCACACAGGAAATGTAAAATAATAATTTCTATGTCCATCAAGATGGATGCTTCAGATGTGCTGTCTAGTAATAAAAATGTAGTTGCAGGACTGCTACAATAAGGGTGACCAGATTAACACAATTTTTTTTTCAGGGGCCGGTGAAACCCACAGGATACAAAAACAAAACTTCCCATCTCACATGAACATTCTTTGACCTTTCAAACTACATGAGTACTACTGAAGAAAAGCCATATCAGTGATGTATACCCCACAACCCACGAATGCCTGCACTCCACATCAACGCCCGCAAGCTACTTTCATGAACAGAATACTAAAAATATTTACAAGCTATTCAGCTGAACTTAACTAAGCACCAGGCCACAGCTGCCTCCAAGTTTCAGTGTCTCAGATAAGCCTAAATACTGCCAGCCTTCATACTGATGGTCTTCCAGTACTTCAATTTAAGAAATATTAGTCATTAGAGCATCTCGCATAACAGCATTTTATATTTTCTTTACATTATTAGCTCTCTTTGAATTAAATACATTATGAAATTTACAATGTAAACTGAAACAAATGGTATTTCTTTTATGACCTGAACAGGTATTAAAACTTCGTCACACTCTGAATTCTAATATTTTATCTTATAGAATCTCCTGTTGTTATATTTCCATGGCAACAATTTGTATCACTAAAAAGCTATAAGCAGCTTCGACTGTTCTGAGATGGATGATTCCTTCTCAAACACAAATAAACCCCAGACTAGGAGGGTCAATGTCTTTAAGTGATAAACCTCATCATGGAAGGATTAAATTGGAATTAATTCAGTAAATGTTACCCATCATCACACTCCATGGAGCAATATTAATTTAAATGCCAGAATTAATCCACATTTCATGTCTCTGTAATTTTTTTTAAGTAGAAATATGTAACTCAGAATCTTTAAATAAACATTTCTCTTCATTAGCATTTTTAATTATCTCTTAATTAGGTTACAGTAATTGTGCAGTGGAACACCAACACTTATATTTCAGGTAAAACATTTTTCTTGCATAACTTTCCCTATTTAGTTATTTATTTATTTAAACTCAATAGGGACAATGTAAGAGAAATGTTGATACTGAAAGAATTTGTTTTCATTCTGAATGTCATCGCCCTGATAATGGAGGCAATATGACCTCCGAAACGTTGGTGGAAATCTACCAGACTACACGGTACAATAACCCAGAACGCACCAATCTTCAGACCCACCGCTGTGAAAACCCCAAATACTACACAGCCTTGAAATACATCCTACATCACATGGTATCATCACCCATCCATCACAAGATCCAGATTAGGCCTGAAATGCTGTAAAAGCCTGGAATCTGACACCTACGTCTTGTTGTAAAACTGTGGAAGGTCTGAATAGCTGTATTAATGATCACAAGGTGTCACTGATTTTCATTTCACAATACTATTTCTATATTGCTGCCAGATTCCTGTTGAATGAATGCCAAGTATTCATCGCCTTGATGACGGAGGCAGTATGACCTCTGAAACGTTGGTAAACATCAACCAGACTACACAGCGCAACAACCCAGAAGACAGAAATCTTCATACACATCGCCCTGATGATGGAGGCATTATGACCTCTGAAACGTTGGTAAACATCGACCAGACTACACAGCACAACAACCCAGAAGACAGAAATCTTCATACTCACCGCTGTGAAAACCTCGAATCTTACATAAATACCAAGTATTGTTTAGAAAACATCAGTTCTGAATATATATGTACCAAAGTTACAACATTTGTGATATCAACTGCTGGTTGGGTCACAGCAGGAATCTGTTATCAACAGATCTTTGAACCTGAAATAAAAATCAACAATCTCTTGCTAACAAAATGGCTCACCCAGGAAAACCAATCACACTAACCTCGAATAACTCTGCAAATTATTTTTGGAAATTCACCGTAATGCTCTGTTTCTCTTTAATACAATAAAAATAAAACCCTTTCAATTAAATTTTCAGTTTTGGAAACATTAAATATCATTCATACTCTAACAATGATTCTTTGTGGTTAAGTTTCAGTGTTTTGTCATTTATGTATCCGTGATACAGATAAATATAAATATTTGGTGCCCCAAACTACAGTCTGTCATGTTTTATAGACGAATGCAATATCAGCCTCTCAAAGACTCTATATAGTTCTTTTAAAACAAAATTCATGCCTCCTGACTGTAACAGACAAACATTGCACTCACGCTGTAAATTTAGACAGGTACTTGGTATCTGTTTATCCCCTTGTGAGTTTCTGATAACACGCGAATACCCTCCAGGTTCAGTCACATCCATTGGTAAGTTGGTAAGTGAGCCATTATCAGGGTAAGTTGCCCAGGAAGATGCCATCTTTGTTCCACAGTACAACAGCATCCTTTTCTGTAGAGACAGGTATCAATTATACTGGTTTGCTGGCCAGTGTCGTCTGGTTTATTGGTGTAAGTATCAGCATTCTCTTCAGTACTATGCTTACAAAAGATCAAAATCACGCTTCCAATTTATATTTTAAGGTAGACATACCATCTTAAATTTTAACCTTAAAACGTATCATAATGACCCCAAACTTTAATTTGAATGAAGTCATTATCTGCAGATACCATGAGCACATAATAACTCTTCTTGTGTGTGCCTCTAGTTTAATAAATTCAAACAAACCGGTCAACCATGAAACACAATTATTTGAAAGTAGTTCCAATGGTAGAAGAGTCCGCTCTGCGGAGTAAGCAGAGCCTTCGTTAGACATGACGACAGCCAGATTTTTAATTATCCTCCAACAACAGACATAGCAGATGCATCGTTTTTAAATAAGCTATCAAACATTGTACATAAACAGATAATATTTTCAAATTTGTATATAACAACAACCTATAATTTATTATAAAGTTACTAATATAAACTAAGCATTGCTATTCTTATTGGAAGAAAATGGAAGTAGGTACATGAACACCACATCATGATTATCAGTGTAAATCGTATGTGATTACCTTCTACAGAGAGATGGAACCAGATGTCATCGGGCCGCATGTCCTATTTTGGAGGATGACACTGCAGTCATACCAGCCCCCATCTGACTCCCTGATGTTGGTTCCGATATATTCGAGTGAGAGTGACTGACAGGACCATGGCTAATGAAGAACTGGCCTTTCTCAAGGCCCATCTAGGTGAGCTGTCCCAGGTTATCTTGCGACTACTAAAGCTGGTAATTATCGCTGAAAAAAGAGATAAGGGAACCCGAAGCATCCGCCAATCCAGTGGGCGTCAACCTGTCTATGCCAGGGGGAAGGTATAAGTCTCCCAGAAGGCCTTCCGAGCTGCACTAGGCAAGCTCAAAGCCAACGAATTTGACTCCCCTCATTGTTAATGTCCGCCAGAGGGGCTTCTGTGTTGTTGAGACAGGGGGTACTACCCCTTTAATGCATTTTAGATCATAGTAACGCACTGCAGGTCAGAGTTGGTACTCGAGACAAATACTTTATTGCTCTGTATATACGAATGCTGATTCATGCATTTAATGTCACCTGGTTATGTATTAGAGTTTTCCTTCTTTTCATTCGTTCAGGTCCCTTAATTTACAGCAAAATTGTGTGATCGATAAACAGCTGAAGAGGCAGGCCTGTACGTGGAGACTCGAGGTGACGTCACGGTGGCAAGGACCATTCGAGCACCCAGGGGCAGGAGAAAATTTGAACACCAGGTACCTTCGAAAAAAAGTTAATTAAATGTGATGTTATTTAACAACGAGGTTTTTCAGTCGCAGTGACCCTATAATATTGAATGTGAAAAACATCATAAATGGGGGATTTGTAATTAATTTGTTTGAAGTCATTCGTTCGACTAGGCTAGGAAAACGCACTAAGATATTCAGTAAGGATATCAGATAAATGAATTTAATTTCAAAACTGTTGTGTCCTACAGCGTTGTAGATAAATGATGTTGTTTAGTGAGGTGTCTTCTGAACCTTAAGTAGTCGTGACTGTCGTACAAAGTTATCGGTATCTGAGTACCGACATCTCGGCTACAATGCGGTTAGAAGAAGGGAGCTCTTGAAATTCAGATGGACAGATTTGACTCATCAATATAACTCTAAATGTCGCAAAGGGCGAAATAGGCTCTTTGTTGTAAGGCCACAAAGAACATGCCTGGTGACATAATGAGGTTGTTTTCAACACGACAACTTTCGTATGCATAAAACAGACTCCAGCTAAGAGATTATAAAATAATAACACAGCAATATGAAGCAGTGTTCGTATGGCATTTGTATTTCCCTCTGCGAAATTTACTAGATCCTCATTTGTTAACGTGTTTATCGGCATCTTGAACGCGCCAAAATTGTTATGCACGGCGTGGTTGTGTTTATGGAGATATTCTCTGCAAAGAAGACGGAATTGAAGGGAATGTAACTTAAATTTGTGGTGCTAAATTTGTTGTGAAACGAGGACTGTGAGTACGAGATTAATTACAAGTTGTAATGTTATATACGTGAGAAGTATAGAATTTTCTGGAATTAATTGAGGTTATGGGTAGGACAAAGTGGATTCGTGTGGGTTATAAGCCTATATATTGTAAAGCCTAATATAATAATGTTATAATTGTGTTATGCTGTGGACAAAATAATACTTTCATACTTTACTACATGATTGTAACAGTATTTGCAGTTTGTCCATCTTTCAACAATTTTTGGTGATGTGCATTTATATATAATATTTCAGACTGAGGAAGATCTTTGAGTTTTGAAACCTTGGAACTAACCTCTATGGCCTGGCTTCAATATCTGTAAGATGTCTTCTTTGCTTTTTGCTGAGCTTGCAGCAACATGCAATGCCCTGGGGTATTTTGATGGCAGCAAATATTACATTGATACTCACTGCCGGGGTAAGTATCAGTACAAAGTTTTTGTTGTTGATATAGGCCTCACTTTTAATAAAGTGTCATATAGTAGTGTTAACTCATCATTATCAACTATATCCTTAAACAGCAATAACCAGGTGAGCATTGTAATGGAAAAATGTTACATATTCTTTGCATTAGGATTTGTATCTTTAAATATTTAGATGTGACTTTAAAGGATTAAAATAATTTAAACATGTCTTCAGTACTTACTTTAACATTTCAGAAACCATAAAGGATCTCATTCGTTATTTGCGTCGGGATGATGAAAACCATGAAGTTCGTCGATATCTTGGTACATCGAAAATTCTTCAAGCAGATTTGCTACCTATTTTAAAGGATTTCTGGGAGAAAGTAGATTTGTTTGATGTAATTTTGAGGTGAGGAAGAAATCACATCTTTATTACGCTGAACTATTTTAAAATATTTTCTGTTGTATGTCTGTTTGTAAGTGTATTGTAAAATATATTTCTTACCTCATGTACTCAATAGATTGCTTGTGAATCTGATGACTCCAGCGCTGGTTTTGTATCGTGAAGAGTTGCCAGCAGAAAAGACATCACGCAATTATTATCTACAGATTATAACACATTTGCAGTCCTACAAAATTGCATTTTGTGATGTCACTATTTGGGCAATATTTAGCAGGAAACTTGAAGATATACTGAAGATTGTGAGTATATTAATTTTAACTTTATTCCTGTGTTCTTGCTTACATGCAAAGGAAATGGTGCTTATGACTTAGAAATAATATTGTGAAAGAAGGTAGTTAAACAAGTTTAATGATAAGATTTATTATGGTTTGCCCCTTTGTAAAAGTGCTGTTTAACTGTTTATTATGATTACTGTTGCATAATTTTTTTAAAAGTATGTGTCATTTCATATATTTTCATGTAGCTCTCCAATAATAACTTTTACACATATTAACTGATTTTCTTTCAAAAGATTTGGTAAGAAATAGTGTAATTTTGTAGTTTTTGCAAGTCTGTTAGCAACACTTCTACTTTACTTCTTGAATGAGTTTTCATGTACGAGGCTCGTCCACAAAGTAAGTTTCCCTGGGGCCGTTTACAGAAACAAAACACAATTTCATGGGAATATTTATTGCAACAGATACAGCAAGTGTCCAGCTATTTTTCAACATATTCGCCACCGGAATTGAGACATTGGTCATACCGTGGGACCAACTTTTGAATACCTGTGTCGTAGAAGTCTGCCGCCTGGGATTGGAACCACTGTGTGACAACCATCTCCGCCTCTCTGTCATTCTCAAAACGCTGACGCTGACCGGACAGGAATTTCTTGAGGTGTAGGAAGAGATGGAAATCACTGGGAGCGAGGTCCGGGCTGTAGGGTGGATGATTAAACACCTCCCAGCTGAACTCCTGCAGGAGACTTGCTGTCCGTCGAGCCGTGTGCGGCCTAGCGTTATCACTGACCGCACTTCACAGTCGGCGGGAGCTGGAATAAGAACCTCCATCTTCAACAGCTGCAACGATGCTACTGTGAGAACGCGGGAGGTGCCGTTAGTGCGTGCGCCATGCTACGTCATTGCTCTATCACGTACGCACAGTCGCTTCGCTCAATATAAGGTTTGCTAGCTGTGGGACGAGTGGGAAACTTACTTTGTGGACGCGCCTCGTACTTGGCAAGTCCTTTTTCTTCATCCACAATTTCAGTAGCCGTATAGATTTTTTATATAGATTCATTACAGTTGTAGTGTATATATGTTTATGGGTTCAACCCTTCACTGTTACTGGAAACATTACTTGATTGTGAGGGCTTGGACCCCATACAATATTTTGTTCTCACACATTTCAGATCAGTGTTCTTACACTGAAATTTTGTTTTCAAGACAATAACTACCCTGTCTCATGATCAGACTAAACTACATCAATATTTGACTGACAGGTAAGAAAGATTAATATTACATGTCACTTTGCCCTTTCAGAACTTTTAACATGAATAACATAGTTTGCACCAGAACTGTTCTGTCTCTAGCAGTGAAACAATTAATAGACTGAGGTTGTCTGTGTTTTGAGTGAACCTTTGGAATGCAACGCTTCCATAATGTGAGGATGTCCTGTATCCTTTACAGATTATTTATTCCCAATCTACTTGTAGGATCCATTGGAGAGAGAGGAAGAAAAGAATCTCGTTATAGAGAGGATCCTTGTCTTGGTACGGAATGTGTTGCAAGTCCCAGTCGATCTTGAAGGTGAGAAGAGGACTGACAATGATGCTAGTGTTCATGATCAGGTAATGTCTCTAATGTTCTGTAGTGTAGCATCCTTGTGTCTTATGTTGATATTTTTATGGTACGCCACTTTTCACACATTCTGTTCACTTGAACGACATGTTTCAGACCAGTCAGATTCTGCATATCTTTAAGTATTTATAAAGTTTGTTCTTTATTTCAGTTCTTTGCTTCTATATTATTGCACTAAGGATATCCTTTTTGATATCCAGAAATAATTATAAAACTATATATTAACATTCGAATAAAAATTTGCTTGGATATTATCCATCGACTAGTAAATATAAAACGTAAAACGACTGTGTAGGAACCTGAAGACGGAGATAGAGTCCCATCTCCGAAACGTCGTTATACGTTTTATATTTACTAGACGATGGTTAATATCCAAGGAAATGTTTATTCAAATGACTCTTCACCATCGTCAAGAAGTTTTAGATTTGATATATATATTAACAATTTTTAATTTGGTTGAAACTGCCCGGTGAGTCCTGGTGTGTTTTCTCTGAGTTGTATGTGCACCAGGCTGTGGCAAAACATTTTTTGATAATCATTTTTGACATTTTAACTGTATCAACTAAATTAAAAATAGTTAATATATACGTTTATCATTATTTGTGGACATCAGGGAGGAGATCGTTAGTGCAGTGACATAGAAGCAGGGAGTAGAACCTGGTGATAGCCGCATTGGTCTGAAACATGTTCCGGTGAAGAGAGTGTGTGAAAAGGTTGCTCAAATATGGTGGCTCTTTATAATGACTGAGGACGGTTTGTGATTACATTTGAATGGTTTATTTCTTTCAGGTGCTTTGGGCTCTTCATCAGTCTGGGATATCTGACCTGTTCTTGTACATAGCCTCTTCTGAGAATGAGCAGCTATATTACATGCATGTTTTAGAGGTAAATGTTGCAATTTATGCAGGGTTAAAGACGTAGTCTCAGTTAATGTACACTTTTTAAATGTGTAGTAACCTGAAAGGCCCAGATCCATGCAACCGAACTCACCCTTTCTCTCTTTACTTTCTCTCCCTCTCCCACACTCGCCCACGCGCTACCATTGGTCCACTCCCACGCCTGCTCCCATTGGCTCAGGGTAGGCTACATCTTTCACTTTCCGGCCCTATAAACCTAGCCCCACACACCATATTGGCATATTCATCGCCCTGATGACGGAGGCAGTATGACCTCTGAAACGTTGGTTAACATCGACCAGACTACACGTTGCAACAACCCAGAAGACAGAAATCTTCATACTCATCGCCCTGATGACGGAGGCAGTATGACCTCTGAAACGTTGGTTAACATCGACCAGACTACACAGCGCAACAACCCAGAAGACGGAAATCTTCAACCTGAAATAAGTTTTGCAGTCGAGTGGTTGCTACTCTTTCTTCATATTTAGGAAATCCTGAGCTTAAGCTTCTGGATCATCCAAAAGGGTACCTTCTAAGATGTTATCTCATCATAATTTTATATTCGTATTTTGTTTTCCTATCCTAAGCTACTGTACATACCTATCCCATTATAACTTAAATTTTACTATCATAACAGAGTGAAAATGATGATCTTCTGGATGCTGCACCATGTAGTGTGATTGATATTAACTGATGATTCAGAGTAGCTTTTTGCCACTGTCATCAGGCTCATTACCATGAGAACCTGACATCTAATGTCATAACAGTAGTTCCTCATTGTGTAATATCCGGCAATTTTAAATGTTTCCTTGAGTTCCTCATTTTAAAGTACAAGGTGGATTCTAAAAAGATGTCATCACCCACCCACCAGACTTTCTTTCCTTGAAAGAAAGAAGGGTGTAATCATGTCACTATTTTTAACAGGTGGAGAGGTTTTTGTAAGGCTGTATTTGAAAATAATTGTATTGGAGTAACCGTAACATTTCTTTCAGAAATTACTTATTGGCCCTAAATTGGCTGCCCAGTATGTAACACAGGGAGGAGTAGCTCTGTGATAGCGAGACTCCTAAATTTTGTACAAGGTCCTTCCTAGGGTTATGCGAGATTTGACTTACACTAATCTGACTTCATAAATATTTTGAAAAATATTTACTTTATGATGTTTTAAAATAAATTGATGCGCTGTAAGCAAGCTATTTCTGATAATTTCTGACACGTATAAAAATCAGCTTACATATGTTTGTGTAAGTC
This sequence comes from Zootermopsis nevadensis, assembly GCF_977971745.1. Classification (NCBI taxonomy): domain Eukaryota; kingdom Metazoa; phylum Arthropoda; class Insecta; order Blattodea; family Termopsidae; genus Zootermopsis; species Zootermopsis nevadensis. The sequence goes on along the minus strand of NW_028259153.1, from coordinate 1,317,881 downwards.
AGCATCTGTCTCTAATGAAACATGTTTAAAAGGTGAATTACAATCTGGTGTCATTTGTAGATTGTGTCATTGATGCTTCGAGAGCAAAACCCAGAACAGTTGGCTGATACAGCTGTCGCTAGAAGTGTGGAAGAGAAGGAACGGGATGAGGTGGAACTGGTAGTGATCAGACAGGAAGAGATTTTCCAGAGGCAGGCAAAAGTGAAAAAGTTTACAGGAGCCAGGTATTACATTGAAAAGTATATTTTTTTAAACTAATATCAGAGTGCAGTTTGGTACAACACAGCCAAATGGTTAACTGTGAGTAATGGACCAGTGGATCCCAAATGTTAGATGATACAATTTTTTTTAGCATTGAATTCTTTTCGTATGTTTCAGAGAATTGAATTCATTTTGATAAGCTAGCCAAAAGCGGAAGTTTATGAGGTCACATAATCTCAGAACTGTTAGAAGATGCAAGTGCAGAATTCTAGGTGGGCCTAAAGGAGGTGTTTAAAGAGCAGTAATATTGAAGTTGCACTCAAACTGTACTCTGAAATAACCATTTTTGCAAATATAATATAGCATTTACCACTTCCTATTTGACCAAGAAGCTGCACAGGTGTCCAGCTGTACCCAGAGCTTGTCTCCACAGCGGTAGCCCTGGCTGATGTCATACTTCTGTCATGAATCGTCTCATTTATCTGAATCTGTTAATGCATTTCTGAATCAAACATTTTGTGCTATCCAACATGGATCAGGTGACGTTTATTGTTGAAGAGTGTGTGTGTTTCAAATATGAGTCTGCCAGATTTTTAGATGCTGGAATGGGGTCCAATACTGTACTATACAATTAAGATGTAGTAAAGAAGGAAAGAAGATGAAGTTTCAGGAATTAAAATGAGAAGCTGAGAATAGGGAAAACTGGCAAACTCTTTTTGGGCAGAAGAATGGACCTGTCGTCAGACAGAACACTAAATAAAATATAACAGTGTGAAAATTCTGTAATTGTTTCTCACATGGAGGACATACAGTAGGGCACCGCTTATACGGCAGGTTAGGGACCAGACCCCCACCGTAAAGCGGATCTTTGCCTTTTTTCACTTGCAAATGCTTATCAAAGCCTAATAAGATGTTTACACTATCATATAGTAAGTGCACAATAGCGCTAGGCCTAAGAAAACGATATGAAAGTAAAATGAATATTAGTAGTACACACATTGTGGCTCGTTTGATCTTCAATCCACACAACTAAAAGTTTTTCCATGTCAGCAATAAGGCTATCTCTTTTTCTTATGGCTTTAGAGTTCATTCGTGTGGCACTTTTAATTTCATTTAACACTTTCTCCTTAGCGTTCACGATGGCAGTAACAGTTTGGCGAGCTAGGCCTAGCTTACGTCCTATCTCGGCCATAGACATGCCTTGTTCACGAAGTTTAATCATATCTAACTTGGCATTTAAAGTAAGAAGCTTACGACTCCTCTTTTTATCGCTACTACCCTTAGACGCCTTTGTAATTACACTATAGTAACACAAAAATATTACGTAAATATACAGTTTGTAATAACTTTGAAAAATTGCCAGAAATACGGAGACGCGGAGCGCACAAAAGCTGTAAACAGACTGAATCAGCGACGAGAAAATGGCGCCGGACGCACTTCTCTGACTCAGCTGTTGAGCGCCGTATTAGCGGATCACCGTAAAGCGGAGCGCCGAAAAGCGGGGCCCTACTGTATGCAACTTTTTAATTCTCTTCAACTTTGTACCAGAATGAAATCAGAAATTGTCTGACCTTTATTGATGGTACTTCAGAGAGTAACCATCAGAGATACACTCGCTTACTGTCTTTCAGTTACGTGCCAGTTGCATAACTTCTGAAGCAACTGAATAATTTTCATAAAACTTAGTAGATCCAGCTGTGTCCTGTAAATGAAATCACTTCCATCAAAAATACCAAAATGGAAGCTGTGATTGGGCATTTAAAAGGGGATTTCAAAATGTTTGAATAAATTTAGTTGAAAATAAATGGGGATAATGTGACACCTTTTGAATTTTCAGCTTTATTCTATAATTTAGACAGGACATAGGCATAGAAGATACATCTTGTATTTCACTGAATTGTATATTGTGTTTACAAATGGCAGTAGGAACATTCATGTACTATGCATTTATCTTAAGGACAGAAGGACTTTAGTTATGTCTTTATTTTGAATGGATTTATTGCATATTCGAGGAAGCTATAATTTTCATTCTTCCTTGTCTGAAAGGCATCTTAACGTTGTATAAAGTTGCTTGTTTTTCTTTTGTGCAGGCATTCACGATTTGGAGGTACATATGTTCTGAAGGACATGAAGTCTGTCAGTGACAGTGATATTATTTACCACAAGCCTTTGAACAGATTAAATTCTCTGAATTTTGACCTAGATAAGGTAAAGTAAACATTTCAGTCGTCATCATTGAAATAAAATATTAACACCATAAGTAATGTATGATGTCGTCTGTGTGTAAATTTTTAGGTCACGTAATTTATTTTGTTTTCTCCTTCCTTTTCTTCGTTGTTGGTTGGCTGGTGGTTGTTTGCTGTTAAGGAATTTTGTGCTTTATTGTTTAATATGCATGTTGTTACTATATACAGTTATAATAACGTCAGTGTGAGGTCATATTTGAAGCTGTGATACATGATATTATATCCTTTAATTAAGCAAAGGTAATGCTATTTTTTCCCCTCTGCAACATTTGTTAATTTTAATTTTTATGTGTTGCTTTGTAGAAACAGTGTACTGAAATACTGTTAAAGTGTTCACAAATCATGGCCCGTTATGTACGCAATACATCAAAACATGTTTACATCCTAAGGATTCACAGTTTTTGTAATTAATGAAAGATAATTAACAATTTTTATTTCGGTGGCACTTAAACTTTTCTATAAAATGTGCCCTTTAAGTACCGCTTTACATTGTCTTGCCATTCTTGATGAGCAGTTTTCTAGTATTCTTTAATTTTCTAATTACTATGTAGGAGTGTTATTCTTGATGAGCGAATAGTTGCTCAGATTGTCAAAAAACTCTCAGACTTTTATAGAACTGAGGGGTTTATTAATCATGTTCTAAAGAGCCTGCCACCAGTTTCTGTACTGAGTCACATGATTTTTGCCTACCCTCCTCTCCTTGTTTCCGGATTATTTATTTTAATGTTACCTTTTAAGTCATATTTTCCTGTCAGGTTTTCCTACAAAATTTTGTATGGCCCACCCATGTCATCCTCCATGACTTGATCATCCTAAGAATGTTTGGTGAAGAGTACAGATTATGAAAATTGTCTTTCTTTCATATTAATCGGTTTTACATAATGTTGAAGGTTTTTTTAATTATTTATTTTATGTCTTATGAGAATGATGTTCAGGTGTTCACTGATCTACAGCCTTCTTTTTACACAACATAGCAAAACAGTGACATGTATTTAAATTTGTTCTGTTGTGATATTTTCACGCAGTATAATGATTGACAAGTGAGATTTACCAATTTATCTAATAAAATTTTATACAATATGTTATTAACAAGTGAAGTATTTTAATTTATTTAAATAACTGTTTCTTACTAATATTAATCAAACCCATATACAAAAATATTGCAGACTGGGGTATGAAAGTATAACAAATTATGCTGCATGCAATTTGTTATGTTTTGTAATTTTGATTAAGGATTGAGCCTTGTACTCACTTTAACTAAAAATAAATTTTCTTCATAATATGTCTCCCATGTTAAGTAAGAGAAGAAATTTGAAGACAGTGGCATAAATAATATTACTGGCCTTAATGTGATGTACGTCTCATTTGTATGTTTTTTGCAGACTAGGCAGAGAAAACCAAAGAACCGTCTCCCTATGAAAGGTGGGGGGTTACAGCGGAGATCTGCGTTTAGTGTTCGACTGTTGCTCAAGGAGTTCTGTGTGGAGTTCCTGAATGGAGTCTACAACACATTGATGTATCATGTGAAGGTAATTGGTGCTCATATATGCAGGATGTCTTAAAAATATGTATACACATTCAAGAATCCATCTTTCCCACCATTTGTCAGCTGTATGGAGATGACATGGTATCAACAAGACGGGACACCCCACATTAGCATTGTCAGGGCCCGTCTTGATGACACATTTTCCGACCAATAGATATGACGCGTAGGATCTGTTGAGTACCTCCCATGATTACTAAATTTAACCCCACCTGACTTCCTTGTGGGGTTACTTGAAGGATGTGTTGTACAGCACAAAGCCAGCAACACCTCAAGCGCTCTGGCAAGAAATTTCATGGTCTTGCAGAGCCGTCCCTGGTGGTCACTTGTCAGTCAGCTCCTCACCGCTGTCAACTGTGCCACGAAGCTAATGGTGGTCATTTTGAATGCCTACACTAGATTTTGCTAATTCACTAAATGCCATTGCTGATGTGTATAATGGTGTACGTTATTAAAATGTTTTTATTTTATTTATTTAATATGTGTCTATGTCTTTTTGGGACATTCTGTATTATTTTCTAATCTCACCTTAAACTGTAAACGCTTTGACAAATCATCATATTTATGTGTGTTTTGAGAAGCAGATTTTCAAAACCATTTCCAGATTATATAATAGTGCTCATTGTTAAAACATATTTTCAAGACACCCCCATTACATACCATTCAGTTGATGAGCCCTGGTCATATGTTTAACTCTCTTAGTAATCGATGCCTAATATGGTGGCCATAGAGGTTTGTGCAGTATGCGCTACTGGCTACCATCTCTGTATTGTAGTAATTCCCATCTTTACATGATGTCTTTTCTAAATTCAGTAATTCATATTATCTGCAGCGTGTGCTAATTTACATAGCCATTTTCAGTCATGCGTGCAGTCTAACATGTTGGTTATTTCACCAGAAAAACTTAAAAGTGTTCAAACAGGGGAGTTGAATTTTGAAATAGGACCTGTGTGTGTGATCACTGCCTATTTTGTCACAAAGCTAAGCAAAAAGCCAGGCATTCAGTGGATCTATGGATCTGTCAGTAGTAGATTATTGTATTTATAGTGATAAAAGGATATATCAGTCGGATGATCTGATATTGGTTGATATTTTCATTAGGAGTAATTGCTAATTTACTGTAGTTTGGTTTAAGAGACTATTACTTGCTTTAGGTTACCTAGTGATTATCATGTGTTACCGTTGTAAGAAGGGCTGTGTCACTAAGATGGTTTGTAGAGATTGCCCAGTATCTACATTCCATCTCGTGATCTGGTAGTAGACAAGGTCACAATTGGTTTCAAAGGGAGGTTTTATCCAAAACAGTACATGCCTGGAAAATGAACACAGCCTGGCATGAAGACCTGGGGTCTAACACCTCGAAAATGTGACGATGTTGTTATAATTTTATATTGCGTGTATGTGCATGTAAATAAAGTGAAAACTAAGTATGATTTGAGGCTTTCATGGCAGTGAGTACAAAGATGGCCTCCATCATCAGTACAGTGAGTTATTGCCCTGCTGATGTAGGCAGCAAGGACCTCTGAAACTTCTACCAGTCACCACTCAACTATAATTCAGAAGACAGCCATCTTAATACTCATTGCCATGAAAACCTCATCCTGCTTATGCATTTAACATTCCAACATTAATTTAGTGCAGGAAGCTCATATAATGTGAACAGGAATGACAAAGAGTCACATTTTTCCAATGTGAATGAGAGTTGTATTGTAGTTGGGTAAATGTGGAGGGTTTAAGGAGTTAATAATATGTGTGAATGCCAAATTATGAAATGCCCCATTTCTAAGAATTTCTGAGCAGCTGTGTTTTTTTGTTTTCTTTTCTCTCCCCGTCTCAGGATGGACTGGTTCGAGCAAAAGTACATGCTAATGATGAATCATACTATCTGTGGGCTATGAAGTTTTTTATGGAATTCAACAGGAAATACAAATTCCAAGTTAAACTTGTCAGGTATGTTCACTGTCGTTTGATTTGTTATTTTTTTATATTATTTTGTCTTTAAATGTAGACCATGCTAGCATTCGTGTGAGAGGCGCATGAAATCAGAAGTGTGCCGAAACGCATTTGCCACCTTCAGTGATGTTGCATGTGATTTGTCAGTAAAGTTTCACTCACTGTTGTTTCCCTCTTGTTATGTATATTTTTAAAGTGCTTAACCGCCCAAGTGGTGCATTTCTGTTTTATCTCCTGCAGTGGGCTAATTATTTCTAACATCATTTAAGTATGTAGTGAAAGAATTTAATTTTAACCTTTAAGTCTCTTTTGATCATCTTTAAAATGTCTTTATCTCTGCCATTTTATTGATAAAAATATGAACCAATCAATGAATAAAAGACCAATTGTCACAGATCATGTACCCCAATTTCCATATATGTAGCCCTTATTATTATTATTTAGTGTTCTGTCTTACGACAGGTCCATTGCTCTGCCCAAAAAGAGCTCTCCAGTTGTCCCTATTCTCGGCTTCTCGCTTTAATTCCTGGAACGTCATCTTCTTTCCTTGTTTAAGGTCGTCGGTTAGCTGTATCCGTCTTCTTCCTAGTCCTCTCTTTCCTTCAACCTGGCCTTCGATGATATCACTCATTAATCCATTCCTTCTCATAATATGTCCCAGCCAGTTAGCTTTCCTTCGTGTAATCGCCTGCAGAATGCTTCTTTGCTCATTGACTCTCCTCAATACTTCTTCGTTGGTCACTCGATCCGTCCACCTGATCTTCTCTATTCTTCTCCAACACCACATTTCGAAACTCTCCAGGTATTTCTGTTCATGTAGCCCTTGCATAACATTTAATTATTTGTTTAGAAAGGTTGAGTTCTATTAGCTTTATTCCTGGTCATTATGCCAATGACACAGATTTTAGTTTGGATAAAGCTGTCACTGATGAATTTCTGAATCATACAGTTCATTATGCAGTCATTTCTTCAGTCTAATGTTTAGATTTGAAGTGGGTGGAAGTTCAACTGAATTAACCTTACAAATAGAGGATGTTTAGATTTTGGAATATTATGCGACCTTGATATCTTAGCGCGTAGAAGTTGAGTCAACACAAATCGTAGCATGCACTGATTGAAATTACAGAGTTTGATGTGTGGCTCACTGATAACATGAACTGAGTAATTGTTCCTTGAAATATCTGTAGCACCCGCATGGGTTCAGCTTGGAAGCTATAGGAGCAATGTAACCTAGTTGCATATGTTATAGTTGGTGGGGCAGTCTTTGAGGTTCTACCTAAGGGTCTCACTTCATCTCTGTGGTACTCCAAAATCAACTTCTCTGTAAGTCTATATTGGGACTACCATTTAGTAATATTGCCTTTCGTTGTTTTGTACAAGAAATATGATTTGATGCAATAGTTGTAAATCAAATTCCAATAGTGTTTGGGATAGTACATTTTAACTGTTTTCTAGTGCTACAGTAGCTAACCAACTAAGCGTCACTCATATCCACTTTTCTCGTCATCGAATCATAGTCAACGTCTACTCTGGGCTTCCTGATGTCTTGATCTTGAAATCTAGTTTGAACATATTTTTTGTCTTGAGTGATACTCATATCTTTGTTTGTCCTGGTATACTGGCACATTTTCTCCTTTTTAAATTTTGACTTTTTATTTCAAGAGGCGCTTCCTGAATTGATGCAATTTTTCCATGACATCAGTCTTTTTGCTGTATAGCTTACTATACAGATCACGACTTTAAAACCATTTGTTCGTGGTCTCATAGTATCCCTGACTGAGAAAGGTGACCATCAGTTCGAATGTTACTTTTGAATCATGAGACTTATTTCCTTAGTATATAAAATTCCTCACATAACTTAATTTAGTTTTACACAGTTCAAATGACTTATTCCAAATCTAGCTCATTTTGATGTATACCTTCAGAGATAACCATCCTTTCCTTGTCATCAGCGACTCATCCATTGACATTTCACGCTTTAGAGTGTATGCACTCCCAAACCTGTCATTCAAATTTTATAGTGTAAGTTTCAGTTTGTACAACCTCCTAGAATTGCTTGTGGTTTCTTCGTAATTTTTAGGAAATTAAAAACTTGAGTAGAAAGTGAAACCTTCTCTCAGGAAATAGTTTTGAAAATATAGGCATTTCTAATATTTCCCTCTGGTAAAATAACTTTTATTGTCAGATTTAAATAGAGTATGTGGTTTCTCAACCCTACCTTTGTCCATCGATCATGGTGCATTTCACAGTCATCATCATTAGAACTGTCATTTTTTTTTTCTATCACACAAAAATTTCACAACCATATCACTGTCATTATCACTAATATCACCAAAGTTATCTTAGTTCCATAGATTATTGTAAATTTCATCATCTAATCATATATTATCGCTAGGTCCCGCCATAACACTGAAAGGCTTCTAAACACCTTACGCTAATCGGAACTAAGAAGAAAGAATAATGAGTCCAGTGTGTGTTTATGTAACCAAAAATTGTCATATATGCTGCGGCTAAGCAGAGGATTGGGCATGATGTGAAAATGTCGTACCCCCTGCATTAAAAGTAGTGCCTGACATGTGGACATGGCATACACCCTAGAGTGGTTGATTACCTGATAATGTTAAATAGGAATGTGAACCATACTGTATTGCTTCTAATGTTTCTATTACATTACTTAACTGTTGCAGTGAAACCATATCAGTTCAAACATTCCACTTTGTTCAGACTCAGCTTGAGAATTGCTACGACATGTTAACTTCTGACAAGAAGAAGACACTACTGTGGTCACGAAGGATGCATCTCGCTCTCAGGGCTTATCAGGTAAAAGAAATATTTGTCTGTGAAGGGAAATATCAGTATGTGGACCTAAGAGGGATGAATTAATAGGAGGGTGGAGAAAGTTGCATAATGAGAAGCTTCGTAAGTTGTACTCATCACCAATTATAATTAAATCAAGGAGGATGAGGTGGGTGAGAAGAGGAATGTATACAAGGTTTTTGTGGGAAAGCCAGAAGGAAAGACCACTAGGAGGACATAGATGTAGGTGGGAGAACAATATTAAAATGAATCTTAGAAAAATGGGATGGGGTGATGTGGACTGGATCATTGAGCTCAGGATAGGGACCAGTGGCGGACTCTTGTGAACACGGTAATGAACCATTGGGTTCCATAAAATGTTGGGAACTTCTTGAGTGGCTTAGGGATTGTTGGTTTCTCAGGAAGGGCTTGGCTCCGTGGAGTAAGTAAGGTGGTTGCACTTAATCCTTCTTTAACCATTTTCTTTTGTTGATAGCATTTTTTATATTATTTTTTTGTTTAATATGATTATGTAATAAATATTACTGTATGTATATATTATTATTATTTTTTTTTTTTTTCTTACTACTGTTTGTACATTACCGCCACGGTGGTCTAGCGGTTGTAATCCTGGGGTCTCGGGTTCGATTCCCGGCGGTGCCCGAATTTATAACTTGTGTTGGGCAAGGCCGTGGTCTAGGCAACACGGAGTTTTCCTCCGTGGCATCCCAACAATTACTCCATTCACACACAGAAGAAGGCAATGGCAAACCACTTCTGGATCATCTGCCAAGAACGTATATGAACAGGTCCCAGTCCGAGAAAAGGATGGAAGGATCCTGTTCATATGGACCTGTCGTCAGACAGAACACTAAATAAATAATAAATAAAACTGCTCTTTTGTGCTGTATCTGGAATTGTCCCTTTGGCTGTTAGTGCACCACATTAATAATAATGTTATTGTTGTTATTGAACTTCATTGATAATGATGATGGTTAGAAATTCTGATTATTGTTTATTTCTAATTGCTCTCATTGGGAATTACCATAATTATGTTTTGTTTCTCATGTCTGCCTCGTAAATAATTTTGGGTCCAGTTGACAGACTTTCATTAAATTTTATATAAATGTCATGCTGCCAAAGGATAACCCACCGTTGTACCTCTTCATTTCCTGTCATCAGTATTACCAACATTGTAGCCATGTGAACTTCTGAGATGGTAGAAACACCATTATTATATAATGTTGGGCCTTTAAATATAGTGTGGCAATAGTTCTATGAAATGGATGCAACCTTTGTTAATGCATAAATCCTGTGGATTATGAAACAACGTATTGACTCCTTAAAAATCTCTGTTTAGCATTTATGTGTCTTTTGCTAGTAACGCTGAAAAACTTTTGGAGCACTACATGTGAAATTTTGTATTGAAATATTGTGTATTTTACAAATTTTTTAGGAAATATTTTTTTAAATTTAAAACATCGTAAGTGTGGCGATGGTTCATTCTATGTAGGTTTTATGTGGCAAGTCCCTCAGAAGGTCTGTTATGCTGAAAATTTGCGCAGAACTAGGAAACAGATTTATATGTTGTTTAATGTATAGTTCCTGCTCATCTCACAGTATAGATTAAAGCATTTAAAGAGAATTAGGTGTGCTGAGTTCTTCTCAGAATTTCTTGTTTATATTTATACAAAAACATGTTTTCTGTAAATGAAATATTTTACTTCTGAATTGTATCGCAGGAATTGCTGATGACATTGACAGCTATGGACAAATCTGACAACTCAACAGTACGGGAATCATCAAAAGTCATCAAGAACAACATTTTCTATGTAGTTGAATATCGGGAGCTGATTCTGATGTTGCTTCTCAATTTTGATGAGGTTAAGTTCACAAAGTAAGTTTTGCAGTTGTCGTATAAACAGTGTATACTGCCAGTTGTATCTCATTAACTGGGCAACCAAGCCCTTCCATATCATGTCCGTCCTCTCTTCCCACAGCTCCTCCTCTTTAGTTTTATTCCGTGATCGTACTTCTTCAAGTGTGACATCTTTCCTTGCTTGTTTTTTCCCATTACCCTTTTACTGTTACGTTGAGTACCTGTGTTCATTCTTAAAATGTGTCCATATCATTCCATGCTTTTATTTGTTCAATTCTCTTTTAAAGCTTCAAATACTCTCTAGTATTTTGGTTTTTTATTTTCTCCAATTGTATTTTTAGGTGTCCTTTACGCTTTAACATAAGTTAAGAACACTTCGTGCATATGTTCACCCCACCTGTCTGTATATGTGATTGGTGCGTGCTTCAGCCACCAATTCCGCTGAAAACTGTTATAACGTGCGTATGTTCCCCACACCTTTTTGGGATATCTCAGTTCTTAAATGTATCTTTCAGAAACTGGTTAATTTTGGCTGCATCTTTTATTTTTCCTGTATTTTCTTTTTTAACATTTCCATTTTAATTTGTGCGTCACTATGTCATCTGCGTGTACCATAATTATTGGTAATATTCTCTCTTATCATTCTGTTGATGTGCTTGTTATCTCGTTTAGTAATAGCTGTGGAGAGAAAAACATTTCTCTTTGTCTAACCCCTTTATATGTTAGGAAACTTTGAGATTTTTTGCTGTTAATGCCCACATTATTTTGGTACGTGTTCTTTATTCTGTCAGAGTTCATTTAATACATTTTACCTGTACAGTGCTTCCGATATCTCCTGTGTGATTGTGTTAACCATGTGCTTCATGAATAGCGTGTCTTTGCAGATCCAAGTTGTTTTTAATCCTGATTCTTATTTAAGACGTCCCAGATTCTAATCCTGACCCAGAGATGTGCTATCCTGATAGTGATCTCTTGTAGTTATGTACCATGGGCACATCTTTCAATATCCTTTCCAATTTATTAATTATCTATCATTTTATGCTGGATGACTGACATTGTGATTAAATAAATGATAAGTAAATGTTTTCTAGAGATCTCGCTGATTGTGAAAATGACGTTAACCATATGGTTCTCAGATTTTATTTTACACCTGTTGTCTGACTTTCATATTTATGATTCTCATATATATTTTTAAATAGTTTTAAGCTTTATAATCTGTCTGTAATGTCTGCATTCTGTTTTATCTTCTTCTTTATGAATTGGAATGATCAGACACATCACACCTTCATAGAGGGATTTTTGTATTAAAAGGTGTGTAAATTATCGTAAGTAAGTACTGTAATAACCTGGAATGGAAGTACTTCCTTAACCTCTTTCGTTGTCTGTGGCCTGTTGCTCTGTCCACATATAATTTTGGTTTTATTGAACAGAATTTAGTAGAGATTATATATGCTAAAACTTATGTAATTTTGAAACCACATTTTTCCACGCATGAAGATGACAATTTTTATTTCTCCTAGTTCTATTTGTGAGCTACTCATCTGTTTTGGTGTAATTACCCCACGTCAAAACTTGCCAAGAAAATTACTTGTTGTGTCGGATCATTTTGTCAGTGTAGATGAGAGAAGAAACTATCTAATAAAAAATGTGCCACATTTGTCACTTAATCTACTATAGGCAAACCTTTGCTGCTGTTTCTTCTTCTTTTTCTTCTCCCCAAGATAGTATCTACTGACAGCATAGATATTTTAGCATTTTATAGTTGTAATGTTGGCGATCTTAAACAAGGAAAGAAGATGAAGTTTCAGGAGTTAAAATGAGAAGCTGAGAATAGGGAAAATTGGCGAACTCTTTTTGGGCAGAACAATGGACCTGTCGTCAGACAGAACACTAAATAATAACAAGATGAGGTGGTCTAGCGGTTAGAACGCTGGCCTTGTAATCCTGGGGTCTCGGGTTGGAATTTATAACTTGTGTTGGGCAAGGCCGTGGAGTAGGCAACACGGAGTTTTCCTCCGTGGCATCCCAACAATTACTCCATTCACACACAGAAGAAGGCAATGGCAAACCACTTCTGGATCATCTGCCAAGAACGTATATGAACAGGTCCCAGTCCGAGAAAAGGATGGAAGGATCCTGTTCATATGGACCTGTCGTCAGACAGAACACTAAATAATAATAAGATGAGGTGGTCTAGCGGTTAGAACGCTGGCCTTGTAATCCTGGGGTCTCGGGTTGGAATTTATAACTTGTGTTGGGCAAGGCCGTGGAGTAGGCAACACAGAGTTTTCCTCCGTGGCATCCCAACAATTACTCCATTCACACACAGAAGAAGGCAATGGCAAACCACTTCTGGATCATCTGCCAAGAACGTATATGAACAGGTCCCAGTCCGAGAAAAGGATGGAAGGATCCTGTTCATATGGACCTGTCGTCAGACAGAACACTGAATAATAATAATAATAATAGTAATGTTGGCTTCTTTTGTTTTGTATTGCAGGTCCTACTTGAAGGATCTCATAGAAACAGCTCACATCTTTTTGAAATTACTGGAACATTTCAGTTCAAATCGTAGCATTGTTGTCCAGAAACGCACCGTTTCTAGAAAATACAAGAAGAAAAGTGAGTATTGGATATTCTCTGCAGATACGTGTGTACATCGAGACTGAGAAACTCAAAAGTTTATTGGAAGCTTTTAATTTTTCAGGTGCACATATAAACTCTTATTGTGATGAGTATTTCTCTTACACTTTTTACATTCTCACTTCAGGTTAAGAAGGAATAATATTCAACATTTTAAGTTTTTTGTTCCAAAAAAAGAATCTAGGTTTAGATTAGACATTCTGCATACCTTTATTTTAGAAATCTAGCATTTTTTTTAATAGTTATGTTGCGAAGTATAGTTGAGGGAGATATTCTAATAGAAATAACTGATCACATACGCGCATCCTTCCACCTCAGTTCAACTAATTTTGGAAAAATAGTTGCACATAAGAACACCAAAATCTGTACAACTTTGTGTGTAAGCAGTGTAGTCCCTTCAGAAGTAGTGTTCATTTTGAGAGTTTTCTGTGAATTAACTTTGAACATACACTTCCTTTTTGATAACGACGTATTGTATAGAAACCGGCACTATGTAATTTTTCCCAAGGTTTAGTCTGCCATAATTCTAAAAGCATTAGTTGCGTGCACCAGAAAGTTGTTGGCCTGTAAGGATACTTACTGAGTATATTTGCCTTATTGCTCTTGGAAATCAGTTTCATGGTGTGCTTGTGCACTTTTTCGTAAGGAGTCTCACATCATTAAACTCTTGGATAGATACAACACACATTTATTGACTTCACATGGAATGACCCACACTTTGAAAAAGAACTTGCTAACCCTGTCCATAGCAATTTGGGATCTGTAAGTGAATCGTACTTGCTTATGGTAGTATCCATTTTAGAGTAAAGTTGTGTCTGCTAACCATGGACTTCTCTTCATATTGATACAAGATGTAGGATATCCAGTGATGATGATATGGGTTAACTAACTAACTAACCAGATGGCTTACCGAACCCGAAGGTTCATCACCGAATTAACCAAAGCCCTCCACCGGACCCTGTCCTGGGCCAACAAAATCCAGTCTCCTTCAACTCCTGTCTCCCATAGATCCCGCCTGAGATTATCCTCCCATCTACGTCTAGGTCTCCCCAGAGGTCTCTCCCCCTCAGGCTTCCCAGTGCACACCTCTTGTCCGATCCATGTGCGCTACATGCCCCGCCCATCTCATTCTTCTCGACTTAATCACCTTGACAATATTGGGGGAGGAGTACAGATTTTTAAGCTCGTCATTATGCAGTTTTCTCCACGCCCCATCGTCTTCTCTCTTAGGCCCAAATATCCTCCTCAACACCCGATTCTCAAACACCTGCAATCTGTGTTCCTCCCTCTTGAGTGAGAGACCATGATATGGGTTATCTGTTTAATTGTGAATAGATTTTGTGATTTGATGAGCAGTATTTCAAATTATGCTTGATTTTACAAAATAATGGACATGTATGTAATCAGCTGTTGCCCCCAAATTAAGTGATTTTTCTCTTGTTTTACATCATTTTATGTGTTGTGTAGTAATAGAACTGTTCCGATACAGGATGTAGACTGAAAGAAAAATAACTGAACTTCAGCTGTAAGATGGAAAGGGTAAGGGGGAGCAAGACAGCAAAGTCTGAGCATGTATAGTGTAACTGAAAACTTTTTTCCCTTTTTTATATCAACATAGCTGATGGCATTTTCATACTCTGGCTACACTGTTTTTTGTGAGCAAAAGGAACAATACAATATTAGCAATATATGCACACACCTTAATCTGCACGAGATGCTTCTATAGCCTAAACGTAATATTTTCACATCTTACAGGAAACAAGATGGGACTGGGTTGTCTCTCTATGTGCTGTCCCTTTGTGGTTCCGCCCACTTATGTATTTGTAATGGTCGGTAAGCTCAGAGTTACGTTGTGGTCACTATACCAAAGTTTGGCAGTATAGTGATACTCCTACCCTTATCTCAATCTCATTATGTTCCTTTCCCACCCTGTGCAAGGCAGATAGATGCAGCATGTAGTTATGATTCTGACTCAAGACAGGGCTAATGAATGTTTCCATTCTATTATAATTAATGGATAGTTTATTAGTGGTGACCTAATGGTTAAGGGTATTTGTCAGATGATGGCAGCGAAGTACCTCGCTAGGGTGGTACATGGCAGTGTCCATGTCATGGGTAGCCACCACTGTACTGTCAGTGGCTACAGAATATGCTGCAAAGATCCCAGTGATAACATTACAAATGATCGATAGCAATGATAAATTATATTTGGTGGCACCAGTGTTTACTACTTGAAATTGGCCAGTTGACTTCAAAATTAATGTTAATTTTCAACACACAAACACAAATTAGTAGTGTAGTAGAATTTAGCGAACTTGTATCTGTTGTTGTGGACTAGGACAGCACGAGCTGAATGTAGGCTATGATTTCTCTTCCTTGTTCTGAGTCACCAAACCACCTGTCCCGCGAGTACTTGGCAGTGGGACGATAAACACTGATCTCCATCGAGTACTGAGGTTAATGCTTGTGACTAGGCATCAGAGTCTATATATTGAACTTTATATGTATCTGGCTTGTAGTAGGATTATTAAAGAGAGTGGATGCAGATATACAGTGAGCACACATTTTCTCAGACTTAGTTGTAAAAATGATGAAATGTTTGGAGTTCAGTTTGAACTTCAGAGACAATTAAAAACAGTTCAGACACTGCATTTTTATATTCCTACTTTGCATGACAGAATGTTTAGCTTTCTGTAAGATTTGAGGTTTTCACAGCGGTGAGTATGAAGATTTCCGTCTTCTAGGTTGTTGCGTCATGTAGTCTGGTCGATGTTAACGAACGTTTCAGAGGTCATACTGCCTCCGTCATCAGAGTATGAAGATTTCTGTCTTCTGGGTTGTTGCGCTGTGTAGTCTGGTCGATGTTTACCAACGTTTCAGAGGTCATACTGCCTCCGTCATCAGGGCGATGAGTATGAAGATTTCTGTCTTCTGGGTTGTTGCGCTGTGTAGTCTGGTCGATGTTAACTAACGTTTCAGAGGTCATACTGCCTCCGTCATCAGAGTATGAAGATTTCTGTCTTCTGGGTTGTTACGCTGTGTAGTCTGGTCGATGTTTACCAACGTTTCTGAGGTCATACTGCCTCCGTCATCAGGGCGATGAGTATGAAGATTTCTGTCTTCTGGGTTGTTGCGCTGTGTAGTCTGGTCGATGTTAACTAACGTTTCAGAGGTCATACTGCCTCCGTCATCAGGGCGATGAGTATGAAGATTTCTGTCTTCTGGGTTGTTGCGCTGTGTAGTCTGGTCGATGTTAACCAACGTTTCAGAGGTCATACTGCCTCCGTCATCAGAGTATGAAGATTTCTGTCTTCTGGGTTGTTACGCTGTGTAGTCTGGTCGATGTTTACCAACGTTTCTGAGGTCATACTGCCTCCGTCATCAGGGCAATGAGTATGAAGATTTCTGTCTTCTGGGTTGTTGCGCTGTGTAGTATTCATCGCCCTGATGACGGAGGCAGTATGACCTCTGAAACGTTGGTTAACATCGACCAGACTACACAGCGCAACAACCCAGAAGACGGAAATCTGGTATGTGACTGTTTATAGACACTATAGTGTGAAACTTAATGGTGTGTTTTTACACTGTTAAAGGTATATAATTTTGTGTATACTTTTTAATATTTTAGAATCAAAAGCGATACCCCAGGAATCAGCACACCGTCGAAGTACTGAAGAGCTGTGGGATGAATTTGGACCACAGATTTCTGCTGTACTTCAGAATGATGTGAATGTTCCAAGTGATGTCATACCTTTCGATGCAGCTTCTGACAGAGACATGGATGTGCAAAAGTAAGTGACATAATAACCAGACCAATGAGAATTTTTGGTATTTTCTAGAAAATTTAAGATTGTGACGGTGGGTCATCATGTATTTGGCTGAATACAGTATTTTGTTTGTTTCGTTTGCACCCATTGTGTTTTATTACACCTTTGTTTAGTGATTTTGTAACGTATGTCTCCTTGGGATGATCCTAAATAATGGTTGGGTGCTGAGAGAGGGAACTGTTGATTTTACCGGTCCGTTCCATTTTCCTGCTGTCCGTCTCATTTACATTATGTGATGAATATTGTGTTCTTGACATAAGCATGTGACAGAGAAATATGTGTAGATGCTGAAATGTGCTTAATACTATTGTGTATATTTATTCCAGGGTTGACGCCATGTGTAAGATTCAGACACTTCTTCGTAATCAAGAGTTTGAGGAAGCAGTAGGTCTACTTCGTTCCTCAAGGTATTTTTGCTTCAATTTCCTTAAATGTAATAATCTGAAATGGGATAGGCCTAGCTTGTTCTTTTAAATGTTTTCTATTTATTTAAAGACATACTAAGTAGTTATTACACAGAATATATGAAGTTCTGAACTTCTGAAGTAATCATATAGGGTACGTAAGAATGAGCTATCTGTCCACTTATATTGAAATTAAAATAAAAGTACAATTAAATCGTTTAAATAAGAAATTAAACTAGTGGTTAGTGAATTTTTGTCTGGCTACTCTCCTTTCTTTATCGTGAAAGTTCTTTCCATTCCGAGGTGTATATATGTGTATGCAACTGTCGTAAAATTTCATGTCATGAATATTCATTTGCATCACACAGTTTGTAGATCTGTATTGTATACCATTTGTTCTTTCTTTGGTCTGGAAACAAATTCTACCTTTAACTTTTATCTTATGTGAGAACCGTGTGCAGAGCTTTTAGATTCTAGTACCCCATTACACAAGAGACTCGTACGCTGTGCTTTGTCTCTCAGTGGAACACATTCCAAAACGTATTAAATTTTCTTTTACATACCTGTTTCGTGAGATTTCTTCTGGTTTCAAAACCTACCAGCACTCAATGCGTCACATTTTGTATTTTTGTGGTGCGCTTCAAACATCAATACAGAGCCCCACAGTACACTCCTTGCATGGTATTTGCACTTGTGCAAAACAGGCTCAATGACTCACTCTAGAGCAGCGTTTCTCAACCTATGGTACGCGTACCACTGGTAAGTAAGAAAATTAGAAGATAATATTAGCATAAATAAGTTTTCCCTGAACTCATTTGGTTAGTGGTGCATTTAGATTTCATTTTAGGCTGATATACAACAAATCTGTCTTGAGGGAAGGTTAGCAATCTGTGCATAATTATGCTTACCATTAGAAACACTGTATGTAAATGGTAATTCCAGAGAACAGTCCTTGAGTTTGAAAGGTACACAGATGAGTTAATTAAGCACTTTGCCAAGAAGATGTGCATGTATAGCTCCACACATTTTTATACTTTGCATAAGATGGAGGTTAATGTTGCATCTCCTTATAGGAAGAGCCCCCCAAGTACCCATAATATGTCAGTCTGGGTCGGCCTAAGTTGTCCTTCTTCATGCTTTGTTTTAACTATTATTTTATTGTTATTGCTTAACCTTATAAAATCTGATTACAGGGAGGTTTGGCCAGAAAATGATAGCTTTGGCAGCGCAGGCTCGTCATCTGAAGAAGAATTCGTAGCATTAAGAGAGATCTTCATGGCTGACATCCAAAGTGAGTACAAGGAATATTATCAGTTTAAATCAG
Organism: Zootermopsis nevadensis; assembly: GCF_977971745.1. NCBI lineage: Eukaryota > Metazoa > Arthropoda > Insecta > Blattodea > Termopsidae > Zootermopsis > Zootermopsis nevadensis. The sequence continues at coordinate 1,299,065 of NW_028259153.1, read as the reverse complement.
GGTTTAATTACACACTGAATTGTAAATTAACATTTGCATGAAGAAACTTAATGGAAAGATGGATTTTACAAGACAAATGTTGGTGAGACTATAATGTCAGATGATATTTTAGGCACAGTTTGTTGAGATATAAATTACATTGGCTGAGTCATATTAATTCTGAGATTTTGTAACACCAAGAAGTAAAGGTGGGAGTAAGGTATGGAACTTGCAGTCTTCCATATTTAACTATAGATTGATATGCGTAGTAGAATAAGATGTGTAAACAATCTAAAACTTCTTGACGATGGTGAAGAGTCAATTGAATAAAAATTTTCTTGGATAAGAAAATTTTTATTGAAGATTTCTGTCTTCTGGGTTATTGCGCTGTGTAGTCTAGTCGATGTTAACCAATGTTTCAGAGGTCATACTGCCTCCGTCATCAGGGCGATGAATATGCCAATAGGGTGTGAGGAGTTGGATTTATAAGCAGTCCCACTCTCGCCCACGTGCTACCATTGGTCCACTCCCATACCTGCTCCCATTGGCTCGGGGCAGGCTACACCTTTCACTTCCCTGCCTATAAATCCAACTCCTCACACCCTATTGGCATATTCATCGCCCTGATGATGGAGGCAGTATGACCTCTGAAACGTTGGTTAACATCGACCAGACTACACAGCGCAACAACCCAGAAGACAGGATTCTTCATACTCACCGCTGTGAGAACCTCAAGTCTTACAAAATTTTTATTCAATGTGTAAACAAGTTGAGAAACAAACATTTCTTAAAGTACATTAAACATAACATATCTTACAGTGTAAGGCAGTATCTGCAGTGCATGTAATCGTGACTATGGACCACTTGGATAAAGCCAAAGAATATAACATAAAATAATGGAAAATACGAACACGTCTTACATTTTAAATTGTTTGTTGTTAAGACATTACCCAGTAGTAAATATTTTCCAACTAGGTTTCATATTCATCACAGGGAATTTTCTTCTAGAATGTGGCATTCCCTGCCATTGCTTTATTGTACATCTCACATGAGCAATAAAAGAATGTTTATGGTATCAGTACAGAAGAATTGGAATGTAAAAATAACAACAACAGTAAGATGACATAGTAGTTTTATATATTCTCCTTCTCAGTTTACATATCTAGCAAATAGAAATTGGTGAGCAATTTTCACATTATAGTAGCAAAAATTATAGTGGCTTCTCTAGATTTTTTAAAACTTTCCCTATCCTCTTATCATTGCCATAGAAAATGTAGGCTGACTCTTGGATTACATTTTATGTCTTTAATTACTACGAGGACAAAAAACAGAAAATGAAATTGTTCATCAAACAAATCACATTTGATTTGTCATACACAAAATATTTGTTATGAAATTTTCTTAAGTTAATAATATTTCAGTCAAATTCTTGGTTCCTTTTGAAGTTAAAGGAATTTTATATGCCTTATATTGGGCGTGTTACATCTTCATTAATGTTATCATTACAAATATTCTTTGATTTCTTACTGTATTTTATTTTGGTGCACAATATGAAATCAGACCCTTCGAGAACATTCTTCCTATGAAACCGACGTTTATGTTGGAAGTTTCAGGCGGAACTATATACTTAACATGAACACAGGTTCAGCAGTGATTAACATAACATTATCAAATGTGGCTCGTTATGTATCGAGTTAATATTGCTGTTTTGATAGATGCAGCTAATTCTACAATTTGTTTTCAGTAATGAAAACCATACAGACACCATTTTCTTGTCACAAGTTGTGATTTAATCACAGTTTTTTCATCCTTGGCAGTCTTTCAATGAGTTTAGAGTTCAGTAGTATATTTATTTATTTCCATCAGTACACAAACTTAGTTGTTAAAATTGGTGTTATTAAAGCTAAAACTTTAAAATTTGGCGCTTATAATCGCTATTATGATGTTACAATTTTAGCGCACATTATTTTATTTCACAACATGTTTCAATGCAACCGCATCATCTTCAGGCTATTTTTCGTCTTTTAAAACTAATGTATATTTATTAATGCAACTATCGTTGATTTGTTTGTTTTGTAGCTTTCATTTTTGTAGGTTGTTTCTTTTTGTTGTTCGTCTTGTTTTTTGTATTTTTTAGATTCGTTGTTCTGTAGTCTGTGAAACAATTATTTAACATTCGAATTATTTATTATTTATATGAAAAAGAGTTTGGAAAATAGAATATATTTATAACACATTGCATTGAAACATGTTGTGAAATAAAATAATGTGCGCTAAAATTGTAACATCGTAATAGCGATGATAAGCGCCAAATTTTAAAGTTTTAGCTTTAATAACACCAATTTTAACAACTAAGTAAGACTTGAGGTTCTCACAGCGGTGAATATGAAGATTTCTGTCTTCTGGGTTATTGCGCTGTGTAGTCTGGTCGATGTTAACCAACGTTTCAGAGGTCATACTGCCTCCGTCAGGATTTATAAGCAGTCCCACTCTCGCCCACGTGCTACCATTGGTCCACTCCCATACCTGCTCCCATTGGCTCGGGGCAGGCTACACCTTTCACTTCCCTGCCTATAAATCCAACTCCTCACACCCTATTGGCATATTCATCGCCCTGATGACGGAGGCAGTATGACCTCTGAAACGTTGGTTAACATCGACCAGACTACACAGCGCAATAACCCAGAAGACAGAAATCTTTAACAACTAAGTTTGTGTACTGACGGAAATAAATAAATATACTACTGAATTAAGCACAAACATGACGCATTTAAACTACGAGTTTAGAGTTGTTTGTCAAACTGTAGCTATGGTTTACTGAAGTATTTCATTTGCACAACTCCTTTGTGTGTGTTCTGAGTTACAGAAACAAGTGTCTATAAAGTAGAACAGTACATGTTTGTATGTGGGTACTGATCAGTATCTCAGAATTTGTTAATTATCTGATAAATCGTAATACAGTTGTGAACAGTAGAGCATGCATTACACCTGGATCATACAAACTGATGCAAAGATCATGTCAGTAGTAGCTGTCACTCATTAACTTAGAGTCAAAGTACTTTTGAAACATTAGAACGCTGTTTCAGAACCTGGCATTCTACAGTTACTCCATAAGCAATTAACCTGGGTCAGAGTAGTAGTAATGGTAGCTGTTATTTGATTGGAAGTCACTGAAAACTGAGTCTCTTCATATAGTTAAGGCTCACTTTTGTATGCGAGAACCATGAAGTGAAAGAATTGATGTCACAACTGATGAAATTAATATCCATCACTGGAGGCAGGATGAGATTAGGACAGAGTTTTACTTGTTGCCTTCTCTTGTCTTTGAACAAGGTTCTTTATGAAGATATCCGTCTTCTGGGTTATTGCGCTGTGTAGTCTGGTCGATGTTAACCAACGTTTCAGAGGTCATACTGCCTCCGTCATCAGGGCGATGACGGAGGCAGTATGACCTCTGAAACGTTGGTTAACATCGACCAGACTACACAGCGCAATAACCCAGAAGACGGATATCTTCATACTCACCGCTGTGAGAACCTCAAGTCTTACAAGGTTCTTTATCTCTTTTCTTGTGTGGAAATAAACTTTTAATTGATTGTTTTGGGGGGTATGGAAGGGATGGATTGATTACATGATCTTTGGTTATATTTTATTCAAAGTACTGAAAGACTATTTTACTGTTTAATGTCTTTGTACGAAGTTTTTTCTGGTGTCGTTCATTTCTGTTTAATTCCCTTGCACAGGGTGCAGCATGGTAGACTGATGGATTCTCAAGTGTTATAACTACAGTAAAACGCTCTGTATTGTTGATTTCAACACGTTATTAACATATTATACAAAGGCATTTTTGTAATGTCTGCCTTGTTTCTCAGTGTGCTCCTGCAGTTTCTTTAGAAGGCTTTCCATCATGCATCTTTAGCCCTCATAAATACCTTGAACCTCCTTAGTAATACTTGTCTTCAGTTCCACAATCGTGTGCATAACAAATCCATTTTTACTTTAGCAGTATGGGCTGTTTCTCCATCATTCTGGAACCAAATGTCTTACTGAACAGGCAGCTGTGGGGCCAAAAAATTTCCTAACATTGCTCAGTAACATTCAGAATTCACTGTTCAAGTTGCGCTGGTCTCTTCGTCAAAGAAATGTGAACCTTAAATTCCAAGTTAAGCATTTCCAGGACGTTTATACTGTGCAGTGGAGTTCATGCATCTGTTGCAGATTTGTTTGAGGCCAGTAATGAAAGTTTTGCTTCTTCACTGTTCCACATAAATGAAAGCTGACTTTGTCACTCATTATCAGTCGATGCATACCATTTGTGTTTTGCAGCAGGAGACCTTGAAGCTTGTTACAAAATTGGAGACACAATGCCTTATCACGCAATCGCTCAACTCTTGAGAAATGGAAGCCCAGACTCAGAATTTGTTTTAGTGTTCAATCTGACATCCCAAGGGCTTGAAAATGTTGTCTGTGCTGAACAAGTTGGCTCAGATGAAATGCAGCTGTCACTGCTGCATTGTTTTCTGGTATGCATACCATTTCTTTTGGTCCTTTCATTCTGTGGGAATGAGTGATCCGGTTTCACACCACTGTTTAACCCAATAAATGTGTTCCATGAAGGATCGCAGCCTTTATTTTAATTACCAAATTTAGTGTGTAAGCTATGTTGTGTTTGCACAACATATTCTGTTGCCATGTAACATTCTACAGTAAAAATGTAGTGTTCTATACTCTGCTCCAGTCCACTCCACTATGACTCACCATGACCATCTTGCATGCATTACTTCTTGCAAATGAATATTCTGAATGCCCTTGACAAGCTCCTGTTTATTCCAGTGTTACCAAATTACAAAATTTCAGAATACACCAGTCTGCTTCTCTGCACCTTATATAAGGTTAGAGTTTTGCCAAGAGTCTAGATTTAATATCACACATTATATGTTGATAAGATTTAATAAAACTAGAGATAGGTCCCATTCTTTCTTCATCCAGGTTTTACTTAAAAGAAACTGTACTGAAATTGCTTGATTATTTTACAGTTTTGTGAATATGTATTCCCATTAACCATAAAGTAATGTAAAGTAAAGTAGTCCTGCTATGCACCGTGTAGGTTGTTTTGGGGGAGAGAAAGTATAGCTTCTACTCATTCTTGACCTCAGCATCACGCCCCTGCTGCGATTAATCCCCGGGAGAGGACCCCAGTACCCACCAATTGGATAGGAGGCTGGTGGGACCTAGAGCCTGTCTGGATGCAGCGGCTAGAAGAAAAATCCTCTGCCCCCCGTCAGGGATCGAACCCCAGTTGTCCAGCCTGTAGTTGGTCATTATACTGACTGAGCTATCCCAGTTCACTCCCATTACCCATAACTGCCTTATTTATGAATGCAGCACTACATAATGGATGCATGAATCAGTAGACATTCCAGGTTTCTAAGACAATTGTAATCCTGTCAATTTGTTCGTACAAATTTTTACCTTTATATGCTTTTGGAATTAACCACTGGGCAGTTGGATGGAAGACAAAAATTGTATTTATGTACATTAAAGAATGTATACATGAAGGCGTACTGTTTGGTGCCTTTTGTTGAAAGTTGTCATTGCTTTTAAAGAATTTATTTAATTTATTTCACGCCTACAGGCTGTGGTGAAGTGAGATTTAGCATAAATAAACTTCAAATCTACTACCACAATTCATCTGTTTTAAGTTTCTGAAAAGTGTATAGCAGGTTGTGTGTGGCATTATCTCCATAATAAATTGTGTTAATATTAACACATCTGCAATTGTGTGCACTCAGACTGAAACCTGTATGCTATCTGCATACATTCAGGAACATATTGCTACAAAGTATTCAATACAACAATTACATTATGATATATTAAAAGATGATAAACATTAAATAAACAATGCCAGAGAGAGGGGAAGGAACCCAGACTGCAGGATGGATGAATTTGTGTGTGTGTGCACATGCACGCACATACACAGTCCATAAAAGTATCTCCAAATGTCTATATTTATTAATTTATTGCGCTGAAATCAATCAATTTGATGTCATAACCAGTTGCAAGTTTATTACCTGTTGGTGATTCCGTGGCAGGAAATTATGTAACCAGCTGTAAATAAGGTGGCATATACTGTTGAGTAATACCGCCCGGTGGTCTAGCGGTTAGAACGCTGGCCTTGTAATCCTGGGGTCTCGGGTTCGATTCCCGGCGGTGCCCGAATTTATAACTTGTGTTGGGCAAGGCAACACAGAGTTTTCCTCCGTGGCATCCCAACAATTACTCCATTCACACACAAAAGAAGGCAATGGCAAACCACTTCTGGATCATCTGCCGAGAACGTATATGAACAGGTCCCAGTCTGAGAAAAGGACGGAAGGATCCTGTTCATATGGACCTGTCGTCAGACAGAACACTAAATAAAATACTGTTGAGTAGCGTGTGTTTTGAAGATTCATGAAGGTCCATAATAGAGAGGTTAGTGAAGAAGTTCAACATACTAGATTTCTCACAGAGAATGAGGACAGACAGACTGAAAACATTGCATATGTACTGTAAATGCTCGCTCATAGCCCAAGTGAATCTGTTGTCTGTCTCAAACACCGAGTTGAAAATAAACATTGACTTTGACCACTGTTCGGCACAGCTCAAAAATGTTTCAATACAAGGCTCAGATACAACAATCCCTGCCCACTGTTGAAGAAGATAGGTGTATCACCATCTGTGGTTTATGTCATCAGTATTAGGAAGACAATCCAACAGTTACACATGACATTTGGTTCATTGATGAAGTACACTTCTACATATATAGATATGTCAGTGAATATACACATTTATGGAAATGTGTGGTAAAGTGTGCTGTTTAATTTATTAAAGTTCTTGAACCAATCTTCCTGGATGACATATTTATGATCAATTCATTCCACATTTTTAATGCATGGAGGAAACAATGTTCCAACAAGGATGCAAAACCACATATGGTGAATGTGGCTCTTTATTTTCTTCGGAATATTTTTATGATAGTTATATCTGTAATTGTGGATTTGGAATTGGGTGATCTTGGACAATGTACTTGTCAGATTTGAATCATTCTGATTTGTTCTTATGGGGATTCCTCTAGGACAGTGTCTGCAGGAATAATGCATGTAAAGTTGAAGAACTGAAGGGAGAAATCACAGCTGCTGTGGTTATTGTTACTGAAGAAACATTGGCTGCAGTTATGGAAAATTTCATCCAGTGTTAACGGATGGTATTGGATGGAGAGGGATCACATATTGAATATGTTCCATGTAAATAAGAAGTTGCTGATGTCAGTGCAGTACATCAATAAATATAGACATTGGAACTTTTCAGTCTCTTCTTGATGGCCCTGTAATGTAACACACTTCTGTTAAAGTTCATGTGTTCTATTTATCTAGTTATAGGAAACGAGCTAAGACGGGGATGGGAAACATTGCATGAAGGCGATTTGTTACAGTGTAATATAATTCATAGTATAAAGGCTGTTACCGATTGTCAAATTTAACTTTTCAGTAAGGAGTTTCATATAACATATATTACAGTTCTAATATTGCATAACAACTATCTGAATACATTAATATTATACTTACAGATAGTATGAACCAAGGAGAGTCGATTGCTTCCTCTTGAATCAGAATTAGATTTCATAATGGTTGGTAAAATGGGAATCACTTATAACTCATTTTGGATTGACTCTTATTTATTTATATTAATTTTATATGGACAGTCATAAATTTTTTTTTAGGTAGTGATTGACAGTGAAACTCAGAAAGGTATTTTTTTATTTATAGGAATGATTGATTTCAATTAAATTGTGTCTTAGATTATTTACTGATACTGTGTCAACTGCTTTGCCAAATGAAGTGTTCAGCATGATTATGAAGAGATAAAGAAACAGTATTGGCCCATTTACTATCGCTCTATCACCCTGCCACATCCCATTTGTCACTGCACTATCACCCCGCTAGAGCTCACTCAACACTGCCCTGAGTACTTGATATAGTGAAAACTTCCCTACCCTGATAGGTTGATCCCCCATGTCATTGATTATACTTTAAATAAAAATTTCTGAACTCCCTAGACTAATGAAAGGTGACTGCGCAGCCAATATGCTTTGTTTAAAATGAACATGATTTTTTTTTTCCAGTAAATGAGCTATTGATTCTGTGTATAATATGGCAGTTGCCAGCTAGATCTTTAATTAGATGTGACAAGGTAATGAGAATAAGATGTGGCAGGGTGATTAGGGATGATGAAGAAGAGGGGTGTGTGAAGCATTCATGACCTCTTTTCATGATGCTATCAGATATTTGCCATGAGCCGGGATAGCTCAGTCAGTATAGTGGCTAGCTACGGGCTGGACGACCGGGGTTCGATCCCCGATGGGGGCAGAGGATTTTTCCTCTAGCCTCTGCATCAAGACCAGCTCTGGGGCCCACCCAGCCTCCTCTACAATGGGTACCGGGGTCCTTTCCCGGGGTAAAGCCAGCCGGGGCATGATGCTGACCACTCACCCCCATCTAGTGCCGAGGTCAAGGAAGGGAGGAGCTATACCTCCTCTCACCCCAAGCACCTACATGGCGCATAGCGGGACAAACTTTACTTTTACTTTTATCAGATATTTGCCAGGGAGTTCTGTAGAAGAGCATGAAAGTCCTCGGTACCTGGCCCGAATTGAAACTCGAGTACCTTCCAAATGCATTATTGCTGTGCAAACCTGCTGAGTGCCTTGTGTACAGTGTAATTTTTAAGTCTTTGTACACACAGTGGGAAATGCTGCACATTCATAAATGTTAACATATCTTGCATTATTTTGAAGTCGTGTAAGCCAGACAGTAGTTTTATAATTTTCTCCATTCTGTAAATTTCAGATGAAGTTTCATCAAAGTCTCATGAATTTACAAGTAACTTCTTTGTCTCTATGACGTGGTAGTAGTGTGGTTGAACTGTCATGTGATGTCTTAATGCACTAAAGCCTTCTGTGATGGTAAATCCCTTTTATGTATAATTTTAGACTAATGAACATTTTCTAATTCAAACAGATGTCATGCTTTAAATATGCCTCTTGACTTTTGAACCTTGTTTTTGTTTTTATTCATTGACATGGATTGAAAATTGTACTGACACCTGAAACCCAAAGCAGCTTATCTCGTATCAGCATTATAAGAATCCAGATAAATCAATGTTTTGCACTGACGTCTTTGTCTGTAAACTGCCTTATTGTATCAGAGACATGTACACAACATAAACTTCTTTTGTAAACAAGTTGTACAAGTTTATAATCAAAAAAATATTAAAAATCTATTTTTGAGAAAGTCGGGTAAATTGGCATCCCTGATATGTTGGCTCAGTCTGAATGTGAAGTGGTAATTGAGAACTGTCCCTTGTAAAACTGAATTAGGATTTTTTAGAAAATGTCAGTGCCACTGATGTTTATAAAAAGTAATTCTCTCAAGGGAGAACCTACTTAACACGCATGACATACGAACTGGTATTTATCCTGTGACTTCAAATGAAACTTCATCCAATGATCTTAAAATTCCTTGAACAGTCGGACATCTCAACTCTTTATGTAACATTACACTAGTAAGTGTGTCAGTGACTAATGAAAATTTTGGTCATGCTTTGATCTCCCCCCCCCCCCCCGAGATGGATGTAAGAACACTGTGCTGGGGCAGCAGTAAGATGCACGTGCAAACATTTGTTTCTGAGTGGAGAGAACATAAAGTCTCATAAATTACATTTTCTTAAGAAATGAATTAATGGAGCAAAAGAAGGAAAGAATTCTTAAACCTCTAAAACGTTAATTTCTTAGTAACTCAGTATTGTGTGTATAAATTTCTTTTAGGTTACATGTATCTTATTTGATGGGAATATTTGTACAAAGTATAAATCTCATGAAGATGTGGTTGTTTATGAGAGTCTTGAATGTCAGTGTCATGTGTCCATTTGAGTGACAAGGCTACAGTGTCCTTCACTCGTGATCAGCAGATGGGCCACTCTGTTTAAGTTTTAGCCAGGATATCAACTTACCTGCCTCAGGAGTTTATGATTTAATATCTCAGGTGAATGTTCAGGTAGTACCTTGAAATAAACTGTATTTTCTCCTTCCAAATTATTTTGTACTCAACATTCATAATCATCTTCCCCAGGCAGTTTGCCGTGAAACAGTATCATTAAATAACCAAAGTGTCGAGAACAGTTTTCATATATTGTAATGTGCTGTATCGGCTTTTTGTCAACGAGACTAGATGAAGCATTGGAAGTATTATGGTTGCTTATTTGAATGAAGAACAAAATATTGTCCCAGAATTTTATTAGCTCTTCTTACTATGTCATTCTAAACTTGCCATGTGTGATCATCCTCGCATCTCGTAACTCAGTATGTCAAATATTAGCCTTCTTTCCTTTCTGAAGGAAACAAAGTAGAAGATTTCTGTCTTCTGGGTTATTGCGCTGTGTAGTCTGGTCGATGTTAACCAACGTTTCAGAGGTCATACTGCCTCCGTCATCAGGGCTTATCAGCCTCTGAAACGTTGGTTAACATCGACCAGACTACACAGCGCAATAACCCAGAAGACAGAAATCTTCATACTCACCGCTGTGAGAACCTCAAGTCTTACACGAAACAAAGTAGGCTTATGAGAGTTAGAGAGTGCCCACCTCTTCAAATTATGAACCAGTTGACTAATTTTATAAATCATGGTAAGAACATTACACATAAGTTAGTGTAATTGCGTCATATTGTGAATATTATAACAATTATTTATTTTAATCCGTCTTATCACAATATTTAAAATTTCTTATAATTAAGATAATAAAATATCACTGATGCTCCATATCGATTGATCGATTTACATTTCGGAACATTTACACAACATGTTTCGGTTTTTATAAAACCATCATCAGGTGTAAAATATATCTAAGAACTTAAAACTCAATTATGATTTCTGTAGTATTTTGGTGATGTTTCATTACGTTTGTTTTACATTTTTGGGCGAAGGTGTTGTTTTTCTTAAATTTTATTAGATGTACATATCAGCCTGTAAGTAAAAGATTGAAAGAAACACTAAAGAATTTGAAAGAATTTATAAAAGAATTTAGAGAATAAAATGCAAAATATATAAATTATAGTTAGAAAGTATCAATAAAATAAAAATAAAAATAAAATGTAAATCGATCAATCGATATGGAGCATCAATGATATTTTATTATCTTAATTATAAGAAATTTTAAATATTGTGATAAGACGGATTAAAATAAATAATTGTTAAAACATTACACATCTCAAATTAACCCCAGCCTCATATTTGGGTTTTCTGCAATCGTTTGATCGTGCAAATTGTGACATTAGTGGCACTTAACATAGGTTCCTGAAGAGAAATACAGTAATAGATATTAAAAAAATATACATTTTCTTTTTGTATAGTGTAAAATAACATGAGAACCTGAAATCCTATAACACGACAGTCTTGTAAATTTATTTTGACTTTCAGTTTGGGAATGATAACTAATGAACCACTACAGTTAGGAATATGAAATATGGCATAGAGATTCATGATGAACATACATCAGTAGTGTTTGTAAATCAACAATTACAAACATGGAGACAATAACAGCAGCAGCCGTAGCAGTAGTAGTAGGAGTTACTACTAATTAGTAGTAGTGGTGATGGGCCCCAGAATAGTTATGATATTCTGTAGCGTATTTATAATTCTGACCCAGGTAAGCCCACAACACTAACTCATGCATTTCTTTGTTAAATCATTATCATACGCACAATTTGTGGGACTAGAAATGTGGGCTGTACCCAGAACTCGTGTCAGAAAATTAATTTCATGTCATTGAAGTAAAAATCGTGACATTGAGTCATTATTTTAGTCACATCAGAGTGATGTAGCTAGGCAGATGTAGGACGGGGGGATAAATAACATAACAATTATTTTATTATAGGTACGTTTTAACGCATTCCTCTTTTGATGTGGATATATTGAAATAGCAATGACCTTTGTTACTGTCAGGCTGTGAAACAGTTGTAAGTCATTATTAAGTTTGTGGGTTGCCTCGCATGTATGCGGTTAATTTAATGACTCATGGATATATTTTTTTTTAATTTTGATTGATGTCTTCTTTTCAATAATGTAGCAGTTAAGATAATCTTGCTGTTGCAATGTCTGTGTACTGAACTGTACTGCTTCACATGTTTAATGTAGCTTAACATTAGACTGTCGATTCTGTAACACTTGGTACTGATTTGAGAACTTTATCTCGGTGTAATATTAAAGTCTTCGGAATGTAACTTTTTCTTTATATGGCTATGACCAATTACTGGTTGTTCAAATGTCTAACCAGCTACACATTATTCTTTATTGAAGTATAATTCAAAACATGTTTCCCAAATGCTATTATAAAATAACAGTTTACATATTGCTCTTGAATTCAGACATTACAAGATTCTTTGCATTAATATGTGCTAAGTTGAATGCCTCCTGGGATATTTTGATGTGTAGTTTCATAGGTCAGTTTCTACAGGGCTACACTGTGCAGCATCCCAAAAGACAGTCATCTTCATACTGACCGCTGTGAGAATCTGATATCTCACACTTGTGTTAGAGAATTTTTATATTGAGTTTTTAAAAATTTCTCTACATTTTATCTCAGCTTACTGCCTGTCAGAAGCAATGGACCTAATGCATTATTGCATCATGAATTAATTAATGTGTTGATGGTTAGTTTTGACCGTCTCTGGCCAAGAAGTGGTGACGGTTTTTCAGTGTCCATTTATCAAAATGGGCAGGCGGAATGTACATCGAAAAATAATATATCGACGCACCTGAATTCCTTGTGTATTCGCGACACTGAAAAATTTTTATTTGCATGTGATTTTTATGAACAGTTCCTAACAATTACATATTGCCGTTCTCCAGTGATTACACCCAAATGTCTGCCTTAATGTCACCATAGGTCGCCAATGCTTGACATGCTCCTAACCTCAATGTCCTGTTGTTGACTATATTCAACAGCTTGCCATCTTCTGCGGTTTGCGCAGTGTGACATTGCCATAGCGAAAGCGCCTGCCATGACGAGACCTATACCCAACAAGACAAACATACTGGGGTGTGAACCGAAGGTCAGAGATGTTGGGGCGTGTTCTTTTGCCATTACATGCGCACCTGGAGGAAATGCGTCATCGTCAGTATGGCTACTGTAAAAGACAGATTTGTCATCTGTGGCAAGAGTTACATTTCCAAACACAAAATTAACTCCTTGCGGTGGTGAGGTTATGTTCGATGACTGTTCTGTAGCATTATTACTTTTGCCTTGCGTCTCATTGTTTACACTGTTGTTCGTACCACTACTTGTTGCATTGCTGTGCTTTGATGCTGTTTCTTCTAAATTCTCTGAATTGTACTTGTTTGTGTGAAAGCCTATAGGTACCTCGGTGGAACGGTTTCTGTATACAGAGTACTGAACGGAACTGCGTAAGGGGCTTTTAAGCTGAGTTTTGAAATGTGAGTCAGAATGGCTAGTAGACATGTTTGATGTGTGGTAGCTAATTTCCATTTTGTGCGCGCGTTTGTCCGCGTATTGGCTGGTAAAATTTGAAATGTTAAATGTTTGTTTTACCAAAGTTTTGTTTAAAAGACCTGTCTGTGTAGGAGTGTTGTTGTCAGTTGTTGTATTGTCTTCACTGTCAATGTTCAGAGACTCGCCTCCTTCCACAGTATTATTGAAAGTGTTGTCCTCATTTTTCTTGAAATTATGTTTGTTTGAGAATGTTTGTTTATGTATTGCGTCATGCTTAATAGAATTTGAAATAGTTTTGTAGAAGTTAAAATTACTGTGAGCAGTTTGAAGTGGCTGAGTACTAGGAAGAAACATTTTGTTTTTTGTGTTAGGAAAGAATTTGTGTTGTATCCAAGATTTATTTGTGGACAGAGTTCCTGTGCTGTTTGATGGAGCATTGACATATATCTTAAGAATTTCAGTATTTTTTAAGTTTGTATTCACCACCTTGATTGTAGTTTTTGAAGAAGTGCTTCGATTTTGTGTAGCACTTTCCATATAGTAGAATAATTTTTGATTTCTCTGTACAGAATTTTTCTTAGTGGAAATAAGTTTGTTTTTTTCACGTACAGTGTCGTTTGATGTTTCGATACGTGTTTTTAAACTAGGTGTAGTAGCAATTATGCGACTTTTGTCAGGTGGGAGTATGCTGTTGTTGGGTACTTTCTCTACAGGAAATGTTCCAGAAGTTGTGACATCTGTATATTGCGCAGTCTTAAAATCATCATCGTAGTCAGGCGTATTGTTTGCGACTGAAGAATCAGTAAAATGTATATTAGTAATTAGATCATCTTTATAAATTGTTGTATTGAGTACGGATTCCTTCGATTCCCTTGAAGTGGAATAAATCGTAAATGCATTACTGCCCGTGGAAGAACTTTGAGATTTGATTGCAGAAGCAGTATTTGATGTATTAGCAGGCGGAATGTCCACTCTCTTAATCGTGGTAGACGAAGTGCTACTGACAGAGGACTGTGTAGAAGCTGCAGCATGTTTGGTAATTGGCCTGTGTGCTGTTTGGCTGTCCAGAGGATGTGCAGAAGTGGGATGCATTTTGTTATCCGGAACCTGCGTGTTGCGTATTCTGAGAATCGAAAACATTTTTGTTGTAAGTGATTCATCATACCTGGCGTCTACAGTAGCTTCGTAAGTGTTGCTTTCCTCTGATGGATCATTGCTGTCGTTGAAGTCTGCATCATGGAGATGGATGACAGGTGTATAAGTTAGGTGTGGGGGAGAAGCACAGTATGCATCCTGAAGGGAAGTTTCCAGTTGCTGTTGCTGATCTTTTTGCTGTTGACGTATCCAGTTGGCTAGCCATAGCATGCCCTTGCATTCCCACTGGTTTCCATTTAACCGGAGTATGCGAAGTCGCGGTAGAAAATGGAACAAGTCTGACCGGATTCTCGTTAGTCCAGTGTTAATGAGATTTAACTCGCGAAGTTGCCGAAACGCTGCCAGTGCAGCTGTATCTGAAAGAAGCAGCTGGGCCAGAACGGGGCTTGAATCAAGTTCTAGAACTTTTAACCGCTCTGGTGACGTGACTGGGAAAGACATCTCTGTAGAAGGATATGCCGAAGACGTGATTTCAGCAAGATGCGACAGTCGAAGAACAGTCATTAGTGGTCCTGATAGTGCATTCCCTGAAAGACTTTTGAGAGGGTTTTCAGATATATCCAATGTCTCCAGTGCTGTTAGCTGACTGAGTACACCATTCTGAATGGTTGTTATGTCATTGTGACGCAATGACAAGTACTTGAGACGTGGAAGACCTTGGAGGTCACCTGAGTTTAGCTGTTGGATGCAGTTGTGTTGGAGATGGAGGATCACGAGCCCTGATGGCAAGCTATGTGGTACAGTGAGAAGACCGTTACCTGACAGATACAGAGTGGACAGCAATTCGAGTCTTCCTAGGGCATCTTCTTCCATTTCTTCTATCTGATTATCAGCTAGATTAAGAAACTGGAGGAGAGGGTAGCTGTCAAGATCCCCACACCGGACGATGGCTATCATGTTTTCCTGGAGTTTTAAAGTCCGGATGGATCTCGTGAGTGCGGCCGGAACTTGAGTGAGACCAGATCTTGATACGTCTACAGTTTGCAGTCTCCGGCCTGTGCCCACCAGTACCATGGGTTCCTGCCGCAAATGGCCGAGTACCGGATTGTCGGCCAGTATCAGCTCCACCAGACCACCCGTTGACTGGAACGTACCAGGAGACAAACTGAAGATGCGATTACGTGACACATCAAGTTGCTGCAGGTGAGTGAGACCACAGAAGCATTGGTCGCCGAGTGTTTCCAACTTGTTACTGCTCAGATTAAGTCTTTGGATATTGTTCAGTTTCCTAAAGACACCGTCGTCTATGCAAGAAATGTGGTTTGCAGATACGTCCAGTTGCAGGAGACTGGTTAGTCCGTTGAAACATTTCCCCGTTAGAGCTTCAAGATTGTTTCCAGCCAAGTTAAGCTGCCTGAGACTTTGAAGGACACTGAATGCACTGTTGTTTAAAAACGATATTTTGTTAAACGACAGGTCGAGAATGCGCAGATTGCTATTGAGACTAACCCCCTGTGGCGTTGGGAGACATGCAAATGCATCTTCTTCCAAATTCGAAATGTTATTTGAAGACACGTCTAACACCTGAAGATTCACCAGACCTTTTAGCCACTGATTATTAACATCGGAAATAAGGTTACAACTGAGGTTTAGCTCTTTTAAAGAAGTTATTTGAGTAAAGACTCCTGGTTGAACGTTTCTAATGAAGTTAGATGAAAGGTTTAGCCTTGTCACTTGGTCCATGCTCGCAAAATGTCCACTGTGCAAGTCTCGAATGAGACAGTTCCTTAAGGTGAGGCCTGTGACGCCGGGCAGCTGAACCCCAATGACGTCTGAGGCGTTGAGGCTGAACGTTGTTGTCGTCGGGTGATTACTGCTGCTGCTGCTGTTGACCTTGCACGATGCAGCCGTTCCGTTCACACACTCGCACTCGACGGAACTCGGCGGTCTCCCGCTGTCCGCGTACACCACCACTAGTATCAGCGCGCTTGCTAACACCGTGTGGGCCATGGCAGCAGTGCGAACACTGCATTAAAATGCGGTGATCGTGTTTGCCCAATATTTTTCAAGATTACGACTTTTTTTATATATATAAACGTCGCATGTGAACGGTTCTGTATTCTTGTGTTTACACTTGTTGCTTTGGCGGTGGACACGAAAGGAAACACGATGAATTGCGGTGTTTCACGAGGTGTAGAATTCCATTTTAAAACAATGTTTGTCACTACGGATCAGCGAGATCAGTTTCTGCTTTGGCCGGGCACAGAAAAGTGGGGGGGGGGGGGACAAGAAATATAAACGAATGTATGAAACTTCACATAAACGTGTAAATTATTTTCGCCTGGCAGGGAGATGAATGTCGCTGTGTTTTATGCGTTGTATGGGAAGTATGTTACTAATACGTGGGTTCAGAATCCGTAGCAAATAAAATATCCTTTGTTGTCACCGTGTAAATGTCTCCACTTCCTGTATCGATAACAAATTAACGTTACGATGGTATGTAAAAATCTGTACAAAAGTTGCACTGTCATTGTCCCAGAAATTTAGAAGGAGGCTGCTGTTTTAGGAAAAGCGCAATACATGTATTACCATCAATATTCTGCAGTTAGAAATAAAATGGCGTCTAAACCTCTTTTCGACGACTCACTTTTCCTGTATTAACTACTTCATACTGTATTCGTAAGGGTTGTGATCTGTTTACGTTTTGGCCACTAAAGAACACTAACACGTCTCTTGTGCCCAAATGGAAGACACAGGCTATCAGCAATTTGTATTTGCTGAATCCTTCGGAGGATACGTTCACAACCTATGTTGTCCGATGTCATCTCACAACTGACTTACCACCAAGGGGTGGATATCTCCCCTCTCATAATGTCAACTTCCCCTTCTGATGCTGTGTTGACTCCCTGTAACCACCCTTGACCATCCTAGTCCCTAGTTCCCGGTCTACTAGCTTTTAGCTACAGGAGACGACGCGCTACGCCACCGCGCAACCAGCCCCTGCCGCTCCACCGCTCGCAACACTCGACTCTGTAAAACATGAATGGTCTAAGTCCATCTTCGCCTTTCACGACGCGGTCTTTAGAAGCAAGAACATTTTGAAGATTTCTGTCTTCTGGGTTGTTGCGCCGTGTAGAATGGTCGATGTTAACCAACGTTTCAGAGGTCATACTGCCTCCGTCATCAGGGCGATGAGTGTGAAGACCTCTGAAACGTTGGTAAACATCGACCAGACTACACAGCGCAAGAACCCAGAAGACAGAAATCTTCATACTCTGATGACGGAGGCAGTATGACCTCTGAAACGTTGGTAAACATCGACCAGACTACACAGCGCAAGAACCCAGAAGACAGAAATCTTCATACTCTGATGACGGAGGCAGTATGACCTCTGAAACGTTGGTAAACATCGACCAGACTACACAGCGCAAGAACCCAGAAGACAGAAATCTTCATACTCTGGTGACGGAGGCAGTATGACCTCTGAAACGTTGGTTAACATCAACCAGACTACATGGCGCAACAACCCAGAAGACAGAAATCTTCATACTCTGATGACGGAGGCAGTATGACCTCTGAAACGTTGGTTAACATCGACCAGACTACAAGGCGCAACAACCCAGAAGACAGAAAACTTCAGACTCGCCGCTGTGAAAACCTCAAATCTTACGTATCGGTAGTTCTCTCACGAAAAGTGCCAATTCTGAAAGTACCATGTAATGACGGAGAAGGTGGATACAGCCCTCATCCTAATGTTTGTAATCCTGATTGAGTAGCGATATTAGGTGTGATGCAGTTAGCAGACTGCCCGCGGTGTTATTGCGAGGACGTTTGTCAAAATGCAAACATTTCTTACCAGTTTTAATTGCATTTGTTGCGTATTGTTTAATGTCATAAAAAATTACTATAAACAAAATCCAACATCCTTACTGAGACACGGAACCTGGATTATTTTCGAGCATATTCCTGCAATTTCCTCGCCGATAAAAGTTTTGTTGTTTGTACCTGTTGTGGATAGTTTCAGGGCTGCAGAAACTCTTTGTCAGGACAGATCTTTGGCGTTATGGTTCGTGTTTTTATAATCTCATCTTGGAAGCAAGCAACTTTCGTCCGAATCCTTTGCTGCAGAAACCATCTTCACTACAAGTGGAATCCACGATAGTTCTCCGTCGTCGTGGCCCTTGATTTGATAATCTTCTCTTTCAAAATTTCTTCGTTACAAATAACTTGTAAAGCATCACGTACTTTCTAGTGGACAAGCCAATTTTCCTGTCAGGGAAATAGTTAAGCACACCTCATCATCCTTCTTCCTTTGTTCGTGGTTGGCGTGTGCCTCACGGATCAATGTGTATCAACGCTTACCCCGAGGTACCGTTCTCTTTCGGCCCACAGTACTGGCTCTTCGAGAAACAGGGTTGTTGGGCTGACTCATCCAAGAAGATAGGCCAGTTGCAACATCGTGATGTGTTTGGTTTTAAAGGTCAAATTGCTCTCTTTTGCTTGTCAAAGGACGCCCGCCTCTGAAAGTATCCAACATCCCTTCTACGTCCATGGCTCTGTCCTGGCCACACTATTTTTAGCCTCTGTTGACTCCGTCGCTGTCGTCTGATCCTCAACTTCGCCATTGGACCGGCCATAATTCTCCATTCCATGATCGGTTCCCACATCTGAAACCAATTTTTCGTGCTCTGTGTCAAAGTTAGCTGATGCCGGGAACCCCTTAGTTATGAAACTTTGAAAGCACTTGTACTTACCAAGGGCTGACTGAGGTCACCCAAGGATAGCCGTCGGAGACTGACAGCCCAGGGTGTCCGTAGAAAGTTGTGTGATTCCCCTCCCTCAAGTAGCAGAGACCATCAGCCAAAGCTATTCTCGTCTCTTCTGGGTTAATATCCCAAACAGAATATTTTTTTCATAAAAGACGAGTTGCCTGAAGGGATTATCTCCAACAGTAGCAATAGCCCCTAGTTTGAAAAGTCGAGGTTTTCCTCCAGGATAAAATTTCCGTTAGCTTAGGCACACCCGTTACGATTTTAAAGTTCTGTTTACAATTTTTCTTACGCAGAAATGGTGTAATATAGCAAGACTCCGCACCCAGTTAGGTAACAAAAAGTGTATAAATACAAACCTAAAGCCAAATTTTGGAAAGGCCGCCCACAAAAACGTTGGAATGACCAATTTTAACTGCAGAGTACTCTATCCTATTTACACGAACAGAAAATTCCTTTGAAAGGGAACAGTCTATAATATAATGGAAATGATGATGATAAAGTAACATGTTGTCGGTGTAGTGACTGGCTACGGACTAGAGTCCCCCCGGGGGTACGCGAAGACATCTTAGGGGGTACGTGAATTTAAAAAAATATGTATTATTTTATGATAAACACTGAATAATCATTAATGTAATTTATTTAATTTATTTTATATGTAGATTATATACTACGTATAACTTGAATTATACACCAACAACTTTGGGGGGTACAAAGTTGAAGAGAAATTATATCTGGGGGTACGCGAAGACATCTTAGAGGGTACGTGAAATTTAAAAAAAATGTTATTTTATGATAAACACTGAATAATCAGTAATGTAATTTATTTAATTTATTTTAGATGTAGATTATATACTACGTATAACTTGAATTATACACCAACAACTTTGGGGGTACAAAATTGGAGAGAAATTATATCTGGGGGTACGCGAACAAAAAAGGTTGAATACCACTGGACTAGACGACTGGGGTTCGATCCCGGGTGAGGGCAGAGGATTTTTCCTCTAGCCTCTGCGTCCAGACCGGTTGTGGGGCCCACCCAGCGTCGTATCCAATGGGTACCGGGGGTCCTTTCCCGGGGGTTAAACGCGGCCGGGGCGTGACGCTGACCACTCACCCCCATCCAGTGCCGAGGTTAAGAAAAAGCGACTATGTAGCGTATAGTGGGACAACTTTATTTTTTTTAAACGTGTTTAGACGAAGTTATGTTATCACGGACTTTTATTCTATAACAAATAAATTTGTATGAACGCAAGAGCTCATCGTGTCCGTCTGTCCACACGGTTCAACTCCAGAAACCCTGGAAGGATTTCGATTACCTCTTGTATAGACGTTATGTCATTGGCTGGTGTCCTGAAATCGTGGTTTACAATTTCCTAAAAATCGGTAATACCAACTTGGCGGGCCTCGGAACTTGTGAGGTGTGATCGACGCTAGCGCCACTTGCTACACGGGCAATGTAACGAAACTGTTTGAAAGTTATAATTGATTTTGTTTAAAATGGCAACAGTGGCCGCTTTAAAGGAAAAGTGGGACTTTACGAGGATTTGATCCGACGATTCCATGCGTACGAGACCAGTAGAGAGACCTTATTGATTTATGTTACTTAAAGAAGACATCACATTATTTGCACAGCTTTAAGTTAAACTAACCTCAGAAAGATAAATTTGCTAAGAACGCGTGTGTGTATTTCAGTAAGGATATTATTTTTTAGTCTTGTTTCTAAAACAAAAGAAATTTTGCTTCGTTTTGTGGGAGTACGATGTATGGTCCGGAACTTTTATCGTGACGTGTTGATATATTTTTATCTAAGCGTTTTTTTTTAAAAAAAAAAATTCCGTCTTCCTTTTTGTGTTCTTTTAGAAAAAAGTATGTTTAGTGCTTAACGGAAAGCTACGTTGGGTTAAATCTCCTTGTGAAAATCCAGGGTGCTCGAACTCTGCTGTGGAAATCACCGGGAATAGCGAACTTAAGAGCTAAACTAAGCTCCAGAGTGTAGCCGTACTGAGATAAAGCCTTATTTCTTTTATTTAGTCCGTGGGTGGCCAAGCCCAGGGCCAGGGCCTGGGGGTCTATCCCATAATTGTGGGAAATACCGTCGGTCATGTGATTTCCCAGTTGATTAAACCAAATTTAACTGTCGTCTCTGGATTTCCTCTCTTGAGGGAGAAAGGCTTTCAAACTTCGGTCTGATATTAACGAAATTTCGAATTACCCTCATGGCACTGTAGAATTCTTTGGTTATATCGGGCAGATTAACTTATCTGTACTCTCCTAATAAATTTTTCCAAAAGAATAAGCTCTTAATAAAAATGCATTTTGTGCTCGTATTTATGGTTGAAAGCAATAAAGGTTATGGCTCGAGTGTGATTTTGTTCTGTAATCATCTGTGCTAACTCCCGGCATCTTGCTGTATATTATTTATTTTATTCTTAAAGCTCTGTCGAGATCTTATTGTTAATTAGCGTAATCTGCCCCTTCTACAAGTCGTTTCACTACAGCCGTATTGTTACGAATTGATTAACTTTCGGGTTCCACAATAACTCATAATATTTTTTAATTTTTTTAAATATTACGAAATGAATTATATCTCGGCGCCAGGTGGTGTGCGAATTCTGTGACGAAATATTTGGTTCTGACATGGAATTATCAGAGGTGCAGGATCTTCACATTGGTTCGGCGCGGTGTTTCTTACCGTATTATTGCTCCGTTGTGGTTTCTGTAATCTGTTTCGAGGTTAACGAAAATACGAAGATCGGTAAAGGTCTGGGTTTTATTGCCCCTTGTTCCTGTGTTGCCGTGATCGTGATGGCGAGGTAGGGACCGATCTGCGCATGCCCGTTGCGTCCGATCGAACAGCCGACTGTCTGGGCTCGCTACGCTTCAGATTGGTGGGGGAGAACTCGATGTTACATCAACAGCAGACTATTTCGGATAACAGTGTGACATATTTCGACTCCACAGAATAGAAGTTTATTTTATTATTTGATTTAACCCACAACGCTTCCATACGTGAACTTCCTGAAATCAAAGTTTAATTCCCCTCCTTAAGAAACATGTTTCTGAAATCAAAAAATACGTACGTAATGCAATGTATGGATCGCATTTATTTCAAGCGCACTCCGATGTGTAGACGTGTCTCAGTAGCGCATGCGCGTTGCGGTAGTATAGAACTGCAGGTTTACTGATGGCCTGTCTTCCTCACATCTAATCTACACCATCAAAATCAACGCCTTTTGACGTGTTAAATAGAAGGGGATGTACCTTTTTGTTCTTATATTGTTATAAACAATGAAAATCCTTTTAATGAATATAAGATTTAGGGTCTCTGTTTATTATTTCAGCCTGTTGTACAAGATGCACCGATTAAAATTCGTAGGAAGCGAAATTATTCTTAATTCTTGATTATTCGGCGTGTTGCCTACTTCCGGTAGTTACTAAGCGTTCTCTTTTCACTCGTCTTGCACGGGAATCCTCTTATTAGGGTTTCGAAGTAGGAAGGCACTGCTCTGTGTGCTAACTTGGTCGCCCTCTACTGGACTGCTGAGCGTCAGTCGTCATCGATTACCCTGTGTTGTCGCTCCTAGAGACTGGTCTCTTCTCAGATTTTTATATGTTTCGGGTATTCTGAGCAAAGCACGGTCATTAAGACGTTGCATGAATCTACAGTGTTAGGTCTCCACATAACCAAGGACTGGTGCTACGAGTGCAGTATCGTTCCTGTAAGGCGCTAGTTCGGCTAGGCGGAGGAGGTACAGTCCGCAGACCAGGAGAAAATCCCTGCTAGGAATTCGATATACGCGCATGCGCGAGATTTCGCCGTGAGTGACGATCCATCCTAAAAACATTCGTTCCACAACCACTGAACGAACAACAGACGACAGGCTTTCACGTGTTCTGATGGGTACAGCTTTAAGATTACCTCACAGCGGCACAGCGATTTAATCTAGAATATTATCAGAACACATTAGAGGTGCGCTGACTACAAGCTACTCTCAACTGCTTGATGTTTTCAGTCTGTGTAGTAGCCTTAAACTCTGACGTATCACACTTCCCACCAATAGCAGCCCTCTACTCCAGCTGATAAGTAACATTCCCCCCGCACCGCACCAGAAACGACTTCCCCTTGCAGGGATTTTCTCCTGGTCTGTGGACAGTACGTCGTTTACAGAGCCCGCATGCCACATCGTGTGCGTACGGCCGAAACGAAGGGCATTTGGAACGCTCGAAACTTGAAATGATGGTCGATGTCTCTGTACCCTGTACCTTTCTCGCCTGATGCCCTGCCAAACGTGGATCTCGGAGGATCTCTGAGGATCAGGGTCTCATTTATTGTCCTCCAGGCATTTACAAAGCAGGCGGAAGGGTGGGCAATCGCATAACGACTTCTCACTGCTCAATGACTGCAGTTTGTCTGTCCACTCCTCGTTCCTCCACATGTTCAGCCGAGAGGACAAATTTTTCACTTCGGGAGTAGATTAGGTCCGACTAGATCGAAGATTGGGCGGGCAAGATGTACGACGCTGTCGAATACTAGATGTATTGCAGTTGCCTTTAGGTGCTAGAGGGCATTACGATCTGTGCCCCGGCCGATAAGAATGCTTTGCCTTTGGGCAGTTCGTCCACTGGTCCTTGGAGATGTGCCTCTCGGTGGTGGCCTTGAATGTGGGCTTAAGCTTGTTTGGTACGGTAGCCAGCTCTTAAGGAAATGTTGTGTTGTGATTCAAGTTAGGACACCATTTCGTGTTCTGTTCTAACTAGTAGATCTTTAGTGCACGGCTCTATGGTACTTTTCGAAAACTGAATAAACTTAACTTTTGTTTCCATTCATGCTTCACGTATATTTGTACAGGATCTTACAAACCAACTTCCTTTCTACACAATTTATTTGTTGTACAACAGATGCATTTTAGTTATCACGGGACAATCCTAATTATTATATTTATACTTGGTTCAGATTATTCCACTAAGATCACTCAAGTGATTAACAACAGTTTAAGACACGCTGTGGTGAAATAGTAAAGCTGAACACATGAAGATTCATCGCCCTGATGATGGAGGCAGTATGACCTCTGAAACGTCGGTAAACATCGACCAGACTACACAGCGCAACAACCCAGAAGACAGAAATCTTCATACTCTGATGATGGAGGCAGTATGACCTCCGAAACGTTGGTTAACATCGACCAGACTACACAGCGCAACAACCCAGAAGAGAAGTCTTCATACTCTGATGATGGAGGCAGTATGACCTCTGAAACGTTGGTTAACATCGACCAGACTACACAGCGCAACAACCCAGAAGAGAAGTCTTCATACTCTGATGATGGAGGCAGTATGACCTCTGAAACTTTGGTTAACATCGACCAGACTACACAGCGCAACAACCCAGAAGAGAAATCTTCATACTCTGATGATGGAGGCAGTATGACCTCTGAAACGTTGGTTAACATCGACCAGACTACACAGCGCAACAACCCAGAAGACAGAAATCTTCATACTCTGATGATGGAGGCAGTATGACCTCTGAAACGTTGGTTAACATCGACCAGACTACACAGCGCAACAACCGAGAAGACAGAAATCTTCATACTCATCGCCCTGATGATGGAGGCAGTATGACCTCTGAAACGTTGGTTAACATCGACCAGACTACACAGCGCAACAACCGAGAAGACAGAAATCTTCATACTCATCGCCCTGATGATGGAGGCAGTATGACCTCTGAAACGTTGGTTAACATCGACCAGACTACACAGCGCAACAACCGAGAAGACAGAAATCTTCATACTCATCGCCCTGATGACGGAGGCAGTATGACCTCTGAAACGTTGGTTAACATCGACCAGACTACACAGCGCAACAACCCAGAAGACAGAAATCTTCATACTCATCGCCCTGATGATGGAGGCAGTATGACCTCTGAAACGTTGGTTAACATCGACCAGACTACACAGCGCAACAACCGAGAAGACAGAAATCTTCATA
The DNA here is from genome assembly GCF_977971745.1 of Zootermopsis nevadensis. NCBI lineage: Eukaryota > Metazoa > Arthropoda > Insecta > Blattodea > Termopsidae > Zootermopsis > Zootermopsis nevadensis. The sequence goes on along the minus strand of NW_028259153.1, from coordinate 1,273,689 downwards.
CTCATCGCCCTGATGATGGAGGCAGTATGACCTCTGAAACGTTGGTTAACATCGACCAGACTACACAGCGCAACAACCGAGAAGACAGAAATCTTCATACTCATCGCCCTGATGATGGAGGCAGTATGACCTCTGAAACGTTGGTTAACATCGACCAGACTACACAGCGCAACAACCGAGAAGACAGAAATCTTCATACTCATCGCCCTGATGATGGAGGCAGTATGACCTCTGAAACGTTGGTTAACATCGACCAGACTACACAGCGCAACAACCGAGAAGACAGAAATCTTCATACTCATCGCCCTGATGATGGAGGCAGTATGACCTCTGAAACGTTGGTTAACATCGACCAGACTACACAGCGCAACAACCGAGAAGACAGAAATCTTCATACTCATCGCCCTGATGACGGAGGCAGTATGACCTCTGAAACGTTGGTTAACATCGACCAGACTACACAGCGCAACAACCCAGAAGACAGAAATCTTCATACTCATCGCCCTGATGATGGAGGCAGTATGACCTCTGAAACGTTGGTTAACATCGACCAGACTACACAGCGCAACAACCGAGAAGACAGAAATCTTCATACTCATCGCCCTGATGATGGAGGCAGTATGACCTCTGAAACGTTGGTTAACATCGACCAGACTACACAGCGCAACAACCGAGAAGACAGAAATCTTCATACTCATCGCCCTGATGATGGAGGCAGTATGACCTCTGAAACGTTGGTTAACATCGACCAGACTACACAGCGCAACAACCGAGAAGACAGAAATCTTCATACTCATCGCCCTGATGATGGAGGCAGTATGACCTCTGAAACGTTGGTTAACATCGACCAGACTACACAGCGCAACAACCGAGAAGACAGAAATCTTCATACTCATCGCCCTGATGATGGAGGCAGTATGACCTCTGAAACGTTGGTTAACATCGACCAGACTACACAGCGCAACAACCGAGAAGACAGAAATCTTCATACTCATCGCCCTGATGATGGAGGCAGTATGACCTCTGAAACGTTGGTTAACATCGACCAGACTACACAGCGCAACAACCGAGAAGACAGAAATCTTCATACTCATCGCCCTGATGATGGAGGCAGTATGACCTCTGAAACGTTGGTTAACATCGACCAGACTACACAGCGCAACAACCGAGAAGACAGAAATCTTCATACTCATCGCCCTGATGATGGAGGCAGTATGACCTCTGAAACGTTGGTTAACATCGACCAGACTACACAGCGCAACAACCGAGAAGACAGAAATCTTCATACTCATCGCCCTGATGATGGAGGCAGTATGACCTCTGAAACGTTGGTTAACATCGACCAGACTACACAGCGCAACAACCGAGAAGACAGAAATCTTCATACTCATCGCCCTGATGATGGAGGCAGTATGACCTCTGAAACGTTGGTTAACATCGACCAGACTACACAGCGCAACAACCGAGAAGACAGAAATCTTCATACTCATCGCCCTGATGACGGAGGCAGTATGACCTCTGAAACGTTGGTTAACATCGACCAGACTACACAGCGCAACAACCCAGAAGACAGAAATCTTCATACTCATCGCCCTGATGATGGAGGCAGTATGACCTCTGAAACGTTGGTTAACATCGACCAGACTACACAGCGCAACAACCGAGAAGACAGAAATCTTCATACTCATCGCCCTGATGATGGAGGCAGTATGACCTCTGAAACGTTGGTTAACATCGACCAGACTACACAGCGCAACAACCGAGAAGACAGAAATCTTCATACTCATCGCCCTGATGACGGAGGCAGTATGACCTCTGAAACGTTGGTTAACATCGACCAGACTACACAGCGCAACAACCCAGAAGACAGAAATCTTCATACTCATCGCCCTGATGACGGAGGCAGTATGACCTCTGAAACGTTGGTTAACATCGACCAGACTACACAGCGCAACAACCCAGAAGACAGAAATCTTCATACTCATCGCCCTGATGATGGAGGCAGTATGACCTCTGAAACGTTGGTTAACATCGACCAGACTACACAGCGCAACAACCGAGAAGACAGAAATCTTCATACTCATCGCCCTGATGATGGAGGCAGTATGACCTCTGAAACGTTGGTTAACATCGACCAGACTACACAGCGCAACAACCGAGAAGACAGAAATCTTCATACTCATCGCCCTGATGATGGAGGCAGTATGACCTCTGAAACGTTGGTTAACATCGACCAGACTACACAGCGCAACAACCGAGAAGACAGAAATCTTCATACTCATCGCCCTGATGATGGAGGCAGTATGACCTCTGAAACGTTGGTTAACATCGACCAGACTACACAGCGCAACAACCGAGAAGACAGAAATCTTCATACTCATCGCCCTGATGATGGAGGCAGTATGACCTCTGAAACGTTGGTTAACATCGACCAGACTACACAGCGCAACAACCGAGAAGACAGAAATCTTCATACTCATCGCCCTGATGATGGAGGCAGTATGACCTCTGAAACGTTGGTTAACATCGACCAGACTACACAGCGCAACAACCGAGAAGACAGAAATCTTCATACTCACCGCTGTGAGAACCTCAAATCTTACACAGTCTTTACTTGTTCTGTATCCATCTTCGTCATATTGTTCTATATAATATTGCAGAAAATTGTATTGTTTCAGATGCAGAGCATGAAAATGAAGATGATGAAGATGAAGAAGGTAAGTAGCAAGTTTTACATTTTCTTCTGGTCTCTGAACTCTTATTCAGGGAAATGTCAGTTCTGATATCCTGTCACATTCTGAACGCAAGAATAGAGACTGCCGGGCTCACACTGCATTAAAACGTTGAACTTTATGTCACCGGGAGTCTGGCTGCTTCCACCGCTGAAGCAGGGTCTAACACGAATTTCTTGTATATATTTCAGTTATTATTTTTTCTCACAGTGAATAGGAAAAGGATTTCTAAAAAAATAAATACCGAATTTCACCTTTTATTTTGTATCTAACTAACTAACTAACTAACTAGATGGCTTACGGAACCCAAAGGTTCATAACCGAATTAACCAAAGCCCTCCACTGGACCCTGTCCTGGGTCAACAAAATCCAGTCTCCTTCAACCCCTATCTCCCATAGATCCCGCCTGACATTATCCTCCCATCTACGTCTAGGTCTCCCCAGCGGTCTCTTCCCCTCAGGCTTCCACACCTCTTGTCCCATCCATGCGCGCTACATGCCCTGCCCATATCATTCTTCTCGACTTAATCACCCTGACAATACTGGGGGAGCAGTACAGATTTTTAAGCTCGTCATTATGCAGTTTTCTCCACGCCCCATCGTCTTCTCTCCTAGGCCCAAATATCCTCCTCAACACCCGATTCTCAAACACCTGCAATCTGTGTTCCTCCCTCTGAGTGAGAGACCATGTTTCACACCCATACAAAACAACAGGCAAGATTATTGTTTTGTATACTTTAATTTTCAGGATTTTTATTGTGTATCGGTTTGTATAATTGAAAAGGCGTGTTATTTCTTCATACATTTGGAAATATGAGAATAAACTTTTTTTGATGATTCAGATTTTAATAACGTGGCCATTTTTGTCTTCACCAATGTGAGAACCTCTGAACTCACATTTAATTAAAATTTGAACAGTTGCATCTCCACTTCTCTTTATTTAATTATAATTTCTCTGCAGAAATTTATGTTGTTTTCCTTTAAAGAAATGCAAGGGCCGGTATGTAATGAGAGGTAGATGTATATTAAAATGACACTGTGTGTTTCTTTATGAAATATGTTTGCAGATGAAGAAGAACAACAAGTTTCTAACATCTCCGTTGGAGAACAAGATTTCAATTTTATGGATTTTGCTAGAAGGTAAAGTTCAGAAATTGTTTTCTCCTACAGCATGGCACATACTGCTCTGTATTCTTACTGCACTAGAAGTAAAATAGTCTGATTCCATTACAACACCACTCTTTTCCCACCACCAATATTGACAGTAGATTGTAGTTGGTGGTAAAATTAATTTTTCATATTTGGGTACACTTTTTTCTGTTGCTGGGGGTTTGTCGTGCTGACCACACGTCACCCTATATCTGGTTGGATGATCGTTCACCTCTGCTTAGGCATGTGAACGTGAGTCCAGCAGCCAGCTAGTCGGCTTTGGCTCTCTGGAGCTGTTACGCCACGGATTTAATTTAATTTAATTTAATTTTAATTGTAGTTTCATATGATATGAAATAATGCAGGACAGTTAAAGATGAGACAAAGTTGTAGAATAGGTATACATGTGTTGTAGTAATGGTATCATCTTCAGTATATCTTTATAATATCTTATTTTTCAGAGAACAATATTTTCCACTTATTATGTACTGGCTTTGTCACATTTATCTGCTGTCCAAGTACATTTACTTGGTCTGTAATAACTTTCAGTTGCTATTTCATTTTTCATATTCACTTGTCCTATTCAAATAAACACATTGTCAAGGTTTTAAAATTTTCACACATTTCAATCTTTCATTTAAGTTTTCACATATTTCAGCCTTCCATATCTCTTTTCACAGCTCTGACCGGTGGGTATGTGTACTGTCCACAGATCACGAGAAAAACCCTGCTGAGGGAAGTTGTTTCTGGTGCGGTGCGGGGGGAATGTTACTTATCAGCTGGACTAGAGAGCTGTGTGGATTTATTTATTTGTTGTGTGAATTTAAGGTATATTTGGCTTCAGGAACTGAGTAAAATCACAGAAAACTCAGTTAGGATTTTAATGTGGGACCATGTGAATATGGAGCAGTATCTCATCTGCAATGTTAAGTTTCATGGGTTTGGTTATCAGCTGTTTACATATATTACTACAATGACAACACAAGGCAAATAAGTGTATGCATCTCTTAACAAGAGGTACATTTTCCAGAATTCAAAGTTAGACCTTTCAAATGGTGCCGGTAGTGTCAGTTGTCTGTTAATCTTTGTCTTTAATCCCAGTGTCATAGTTCCTATACCAACACCTCCTAATCGTACACTATTATTTATGATGGAAAATACATCAATTGCAACAAAGTGTCAAAATTTATACCAAACTTGTGCTTTGTGTTTCACTCAGGTGTGCTCATTATCGAGTTGTGCAAGCCTGCAGCCTACTATTGAAGCAGTTTGATAAAAATTTAACCCACACTAATCACTGCATCGCGAAGATGTTGCACAGGATAGCGTGGGATTGCAAACTGCCAGCCTTGCTATTCCAGGCATCCCTCTTTCGTACATTCCAGCGTATTCTTGATTCTAAACAGGAGAAGCATAAGGTGAGTGCGGAAGTATAATTGCGTTCCATTCAGGTATTTAAATAAGAACCCTTGCTCTTAGCTCTAACCTGCAGGAAGCCTTTGGTTCATCTGGTGATCCCATCTCCTAAGTTTCTGCTTGTCAGGAGTACAAGGTTTCAGTTTGAGGTCCCCAGTCCTGACTGCCATATTATAATGTGTCTTTAGACTGTGGATTTCTGACTTGTCAAACTATATACAGTAAAACACCCCTACATCCTGGACACCCCTTTATATTGGACACTTTTACATGTCCACAATACCCTATATCTTGGACACCCCTTTTGTTGTAAGTTGGACAGGTTCATGCACTTAACTTAGATGCTTTTCAGGGAAACTTTTTCAGTTACATATTTTGTTATTTTGAATTTCTGACTGATGAATGCCTCCTCTCTAGAGGATTGTCTTATGGACATTGAACCCGTCATTGGAATGCATTGCAAGTGTTTAACTATTCTTTTGCTGAACCCTTAACTGGACTACAGTTTTGCAGAAGACACAGCTTTAACTCGATCAGCACTGTGCTTTCATTTGAGTTCAGACTGCGTTAACAGAAATGGAATTTTTCTTCTTGCGACGGGGAAGCGAAAATTTGTGGAATAAACTTTAGAAAATGTTATTGAGGCTGGGGTGTAATGTGCAATGCATGGGAGTGAGCTTCAAAAGATTATTATTAATACTATTGTCATTAATTCTTAATTCAAGTAAGCCTACAGTAGTTAGTGTATGTACGTAAATAGATTATATTGTCATTAGGCCACAATCTGATTTATCTCTTTCTCTATATCTTAGACACCTCTGTAAGTTGGACACACTTTCGTGGAACCCCAAGTGTCCAACTTAAGAGAGGTTTTACTGTATGTGGCATAAACCAGAACCATTATGTCTTTCTAGCAGCCATGCTACCTTTCCTAGTTGAAGGACGCATCTCTGCATAATACACAGCACTGGTACTATTTACTTAATGGACTGTATTTTCAAGATTTGTGCACTGAATGCTACTGAAAAACACATTGAACTGTGCTATGATAATGTTTCTAGTTCTGAATCATGTGCTGCAGAACTCCAGCTCCAACCTCCTTAGACACTCTCTTTTCACAAGTGTCTTGTAGTGCTTGTTATGCTCTTCTCAGGGTTTATAAAACCATTTTTGATACATGATTTTACTAAATTCAGAAGATTATTATGGAGTGGATATTTATAAGTAGGAAATGTGGTGAGTTTTAAATAGAAGTATGGAAATAGCGTATTGAGTGATTTGTTGAAGTTGTGCTTGAAAATATATGGCAAGAATATTTTTTTAAAAATATTTAAGCATAAGTAATTGGTAAGATGGTGGTTGTAAATTTTTTTTTATCAAGATATTCTAACAGCATTGGAATTGTACATGGAGGATATTTTCTGGCTACACCACAGCACAGCCATCCCACTGTGCAGAAGCACCACGTTCGTTCCTTTCTTTCTTATTCACTCAACTGTGCCAATAGTTAACATAGCTGTTTTAGATAATGAATGTGTTTCCGATTTACTCAGATATGACCCCCACACTTTAGATTAGTATCACCAGTGCTTCAAAAATACTTCTTCCATGTCACCAATGGTGACCGGATAGTTTCTGCTGGTTGCTAATTTCCCACTATATGGTTTGGCTGTTGAGGTTATGTGTGCAGTTAAATTAAATTACCCACTACTGTTATGTTACAGCCCAGGACAGTGATGTCTGAATTTTCTCCTTTCACTCCCCCAACACACTAGCCCAAAATTTGAGATATTCTAAGTGTCCTGGTTCATTGTATTTTTTTTATCTGTCCTCTCTTCCCCCCCCTCCCCCCTTTCAATCAAAATATTTGTTGTCTACCAAATTTCCAAAAAAAAAAAAATATTATTTTCCACAGGAACTGGCCAAATTTGCAGTTTTTGTTGTGTACAAATTCACAGAAGTAGCCAGTACTAATAGCAAGGTTTACTTGGAGCTGCTGTTTTGGAAGACATCTCGGGATGCTTATGACATTGAGCAAGGCTATGGCAGTTACCAGGAGAAGTGAGTATGTTGTGAACTGTATTCAGTTTTAAACATTAATGTCAGCATTTATTGATGATGTTTCTGTACCTTCTGTGAATGTGAATATTGGAATGGTGTTTTAAAATAGGCTACAGCCACTTTCAATCCTTTCCACTTAATCATCCAAAATGATGCTTTCATTTGACAATACATAACCCATGCAGGTGAAGAAGTGCTTGTAATAAACCAAGAATCGGTGTCAGATGATCTGATGATTTTTGCAGGACACATTCAGCGAAACAAGCGTGGGGTGAAGATGAAGAAGAGGAGCTTCGTCGCTTATATCAGGAATTCACAAACAAGGCAGAACAGGACGGCTCTGGCGGTGGAACAGGTGATTATATCATTGATCATATCAGTTCTGTAGCTGTACGTGTGTATGTTCGTAAAAGTGGTGGACACTGCTATGCTATGTGACCATTGATTGATCTTTTATGCATCTTCGTTCTTTTAATTCACTTGTAGCCTTGTACCTAAAGCAGAGTACAGTATGCTTTCTAATGAGATATTTTGATTGTCTCCTGGTCTCAAGAAATATCTACCCAGATGACAAAATTGTTATTCAGCCAAGGCCTCACAGTCACTTAGGATATGTGAGGCTGTTTCTGTTCCATGGTGGCACCAACTGCAAAGTGGGGGTATTTAGTTTTCTGAATTTGAAGAGGTGTCCCCTTAAGTGAATGGCCCTGTTAATAGTTCTTTCATCTATCTTGGAACATACTCAACTTCAGAAACTGAGCAGTTTTTTTAACAGAGAGCTCATTGAGGAAGTTCTTTTTGTGTGTTTCTGTCCTGGAATGGTGAGCTGTGTGATTGCCATTCTGCAGTTTGTCTTTCAGTCGGGATAATTTTTAACATATAATGTGTATCAGTGGGGCTTTTCCCCAGCTCTGCACAAAACTTGATGTTGACACAACATTCCATTATGCAGTTTCTGACGATACACACAGCGCATCCATGCGAAACATCAACCCACTCCCAACTGTTCTTGAGGGGTTTTTGACACAGTAGCAATGAAGATGTTTATCTAAACTGCTTTCTAAATTTTCTGTGCCTGAATATTAACATACAGCATTCCTATGTGTATTACCTATCTCTGTGGTGGTTTTCATAAGAAGAAATGAAGAATCTGTATTACCTTCTCTTGATTTCAAACTTGAAATTATAAAAACAGCAAGCCTTTCAGCATGAGTTTTGATAATGTTCACTGATACAGTTGATAAGATTTAGGCATGTATGTTTTTCCTTTACATTTCAGATGTGGTGGCTTGGATCCTCCAGCACCTAATAAATGACTCTCGATCTCATCGAAGTGTGAGCAAGAAGTTGCGTGAGTTAGGCTATAATGTGGTAACTAAGGTTAGTTTGCACTGCAGTTTCTCCGAGGATGACATTTTAGGTTTGAACAACAACATGGCTTTTATCCTCCTTTACATTTATTTTATTTTTATTTTATTTATTATTAACTGCAAATGGGTTTTTACCCAGTGGCAGTGGTGCTACAATAAGACACAACAAAACAATAAGACCCAAAAAAACATAAGACACAACAAAACAAAACAACACACTCAAAATAAAACAACTCATAAGATTACAAAACCATAAGGCACAAGTACGAGGCGCGTCCCAAAAGTAAGTTTCCCACTCGTCCCACAGCTAGCAAACCTTATATTGCGCGAAGCGACTGTGCGTACGTGATAGAGCAATGACGTAGCATGACGCATGCACTAACGGTACTTCCCGCGTTCTCACAGTAGCATCGTTGCAGCTGTTGAAGATGGAGGTTCTTATTCCAGCTCCCGCCGACTGTGAAGTGCGGTCAGTGATAACGCTAGGCCGCACACGGTTCGACGGACAGCAAGTCTCCTGCAGGAGTTCAGCTGGGAGGTGTTTAATCATTCACCCTACAGCCCGGACCTCGCTCCCAGTGATTTCCATCTTTTCCTACACCTCAAGAAATTCCTGTCCGGTCAGCGTCAGCGTTTTGAGAATGACAGAGAGGCGGAGATGGTTGTCACACAGTGGTTCCAATCCCAGGCGGCAGACTTCTACGACACAGGTATTCAAAAGTTGGTCCCACGGTATGACCAATGTCTCAATTCCGGTGGCGAATATGTTGAAAAATAGCTGGACACTTGCTGTATCTGTTGCAATAAATATTTCCATGAAATTGTGTTTTGTTTCTGTAAACGGCCCCAGGGAAACTTACTTTTGGGACACACCTCGTATTTAAACACAACAGATAACCTAAAGTAGGTAACTTAAAAATTAATACCAACTAGACATAAGACAGTAACAGTAATGAATTACATACGTCATGAACTGATGCACTCCCATTTCATCAGGACCTTCTCTTCACTTCACTACACTTATGAAGCCTTTCCATCCTCACCCCAATTTACCCCCCTTCACTGCACCCGCCCATGTATTCCCTTCACTTCACCTCATTTATCACTTTTCTAACCTTCTTCCTAAAAGCACTTGGTTTACAGGAGAGAGTCCCTAAAACCTCAGCGGGTAGCTGGTTCCAGAGTTGGATGGTCCTATTTACAAAGGAATATTTCCCGATATCTGTTCTTTGCTTTCTGCTCCTAACTTTCCGAATATGATCGACCCTGCTCAGATAGTATGGCCTTTGCAATCTGTCACCTATAGCTTTCCATGCCCGTGTACGCTTTGAAGAGAGCACATATACGTGCTATCTTTCTACGCTGTGCCAGGGTTTCCCAGTTTGAATCTCTCCTATGATATGCAAATTTACATGCTTTCTTTTGCACCCGTTCTAACTCATTTATCTGTCCCTCCCTGTAAGTATCCCAGCACGCCACCCCATATTCCAGAATCGGACGCAGTAGTGATGTGTAGGCTAAACTTTTAGTGTTACTATTTCCCTTTTTGAGAACGCACATTGTGAAATGAAGTGCCTGACAGAAATTTTATATGCATTTCACATTGCCAGAAAGACAAAATATAGAAACACAACATAATCTCACTGTGGTGGACATGATCATAACCCAAGCTGCCCACTATTGTTACATAAATCCTGTTGACTATTTTTTGTGAATTCTAGAGTCGTTGCAAGCCTAGAAATTTCCAACGATCAGAAGTATGGGCAGATGAAGAAGAGGAACAGCTTAAAGAACTTTATGAACAGTTCAAGATTAGTAATGGTAAGTGTAAACACTTCTCTTTCTTAGTCTTTAAATGTTTGACTTTGCAGCATACAGAGAAAGCCTTCTCTGTCCTTCTGTAACATTCCGTAAGCACTCCTGCATGTGAATCCACTCAACCCTTACTTGTCTCTTCACATATGCCTTAGTCTCTACACTGTTATTTTTGTTACGTCTTAATAGTTGACTCTGTGAGTAGAATCTCATTGTTTTCGATTTGTAACATTTGTGTATCTTCGCCAGATTTTCTTGTAGTGTCTTAAGTAAAATTCTCCTCCTGTCACTAGGCATAGTCAGTCTTCTGTAAGAAACATTGCATTTAAACTTTTCATACCACATATAAACAGTTGATTTGCATACTACATTATACAATATTATTTTGTTAGTATCTCGCATTCTTGGCACATTAACAGATCCGCTCCGCTGCATCATTGATCGCCTCAAAATCTGTCGATCCAAACCGCAAATCACTGACAAACTACTGCAAATGGGTGTGATCCAAGACAGAAAAGAGTTGAGGAAGAAACAAGTTAAGAAATCAATTACTTCTTTCTCTGGTAAGTTCATATTTATTTCTAGGTAGTTCCTGACTAATGTGGTTTTTGAATAACGCAGTCTCGTGAATTGCCTTTCCTTTTACTAGACTTTGTTGTTATGCCCTCAGTTCACAAATTTCTGATTGCATTACCATGTACCAGCCTCCAGTGATGGTTTAGGACAGTGGTATTCAACCTGGGGTACGCGAAGACATCTTAGGGGGTATGTGAAATTTAAAAAAAAATATTATTTTATGATTAATCAGTAATGTAATTAATGTAATTTATTTTAGATGTACATTATTTACTATGTATAACTTGAATTATACAAATTATACTTTGGGGGTACAAAGTTGAAGAGAGATTATATCTGGGGGTATGCGAACAAAAAAGGTTGAATGCCACTGGTTTAGGACATGTAAGTTTTCAAAACAGCGAGAATTGCTGGTACACTGTTACTTTGCTGCGCTCTCCTCGACTCTCAGCAGTAACCTCCTACAGGGACAAGACCCCTTCTATACTCAAAATGACACTTCATATTCAACAGCTCAGAAATTTGCTATTAACATGGCAAAATAAGGGAATTTAACTGTGCCTCAAATCACCCTCTGTGGAATGCGTGCTTGCCACTGGATCCAGGGTTTGTGGGTGATAAAAATCCATAGCACAACTTCCTTTGGGGGGAAGTAAAGCCAGCGGTCCCATGTCATAGATTTACGGCATTTAAAAGCACCTTACAAGCATGAATGAGATGTTTGGTAAGCAAAATTCAGCTCCTATTTTTCACTCATGTCTTTGGTAGAGGCCTTGCGATGGGCTGATCACTCGTCCAAGGAGTCCCTACCGAATGTCTAAAATAGATCAGAAATCTCTGAAAGGAGGCCCCTGTGTTCCACGTAGGAGAGAACATAACGAACCTTTCCAGGCAGCTTACTCGTTCATGTGACGTTTGTCTGCTAAATGTGTTTATTGCAGGTATGGAACTGCATGATTGATGCCATTTTTACTTGTCTGATATCAACTGCTCTATGCTGTTGTTGATAAAAATTTGTTATTCAGAACCAGCAACAAAGAACTCTGAGACAGACTGCATTCATTTTGCTCTGAATCTTGGACATGAATGCCAACCAAATAAACATAGCAGTTCATAGCAAAGTAGAATTGACTGCAAGATTTTCTGTCACTCTAAATCTGCAGTATGTAGTTAAATTCAAACTAACAAAACATGTGAAAATGATCTAAAAAAACAAAATAAATGTAGACCAAGCAAATACATAGACTGGTTATTATGAAACTTCATATGTAGGTAAATGTGATCATTCTCAATAATAAGATTTTTTATTCTTTGTTTCTAGCTTCAAGAATACAGTAAATAAACTGTATTTTGTAACATCGAGCACTTTGAGTCTTTTTAGATGCCAGTTTAATCTGTACGTGTTCGTAGACCCCAGTAATTTAAATGCCATACTTCAAAGGTTAACAATATCATGACATAGCAGGACAATGCAGATGCATTCAGCCAATAACATTCAGTTTTTATGGGACATATATGTCTCTTTAGGTCATTAATCACCTAATGCATGTATTACATTATGTACAGCAACCTTATCACTATATTTCAGTTATTATTAATAGCAAATTTAAAGTAAGTGGGCCCACTAGTGAATACAAAATCTCTCAGCCACACCTGGAATGAAGACAGACTGCATCCACCTTGCATTCGAAAATAATGTTCAATGTTCTAAATTTGTGCCAAAATTACTTTTAATTGCTTTATGCATGTTATTATTTTGCAATTAGAGGTCAATATTCATATGTTAATAGTAATTGACATAGTGATAATTCAGACATTCCATTAAATATTATGAGATCTTCTTCTTCTACTATGGCTCTCCGGTCCGCATTCGGTCCATGGTCTCCTCAATTCTCCTCTTCCATTCGGTCCTCTGTTAGGTCCGTTTGTCCAAGGCTTCGATTGAGGTTTCAAAACATCTTCCTTTTTACGGTGCAAGGTTGTTACCCTTGCGACCAACCCCCAACCTGGAGGACCAGGGACCTGTCTTAGTCTGAGCTCTCCCCCTCGACCAATCTGGCTAGGGAGGCCTACCAGTAGCTCTTGGGGTCACTGAGGTACTCGAGCCCCACCACCACGACAAGGTGCAGGTACCATTAAGTGGGGAAATATTATGAGATGTTTAATAGAAAATTTTATCATTTTTATGCCACAGTTCAGGAATCTGCTGCAAGTCATGAACCTGATTCAGACAACAGTGAAATGGAAAATGAAAATACTGATTTGGATGGAGGTGGTGCAAATAGAACATCTTCCAAGGTTATACATCTCCAACAGCGAGGAAACAGCAAGAAAAGAATGAAAAATGCAAGACCCAACTCACATTCATCTGCTGACCTGATCTGCTCCCTTAATGAAGTCATTACTGCAGGTAATTTCGCATAAAGTGCATGTAGATTGGAAGTTGCGAAAATTACAAAGTAAAGCTGTCCCAATATATGTCATGTAGGGACTTGGGGGTGTATAGCTCCTACGCATTCTTAACCTCGGCACTAGGCGGGGATGAGTGGTCAGCATCTCGTCCCGGCTGAGCTTTACCCCCTGGGTAGGACCCCGGTACCCATTGGGTGGGAGGCTGTGTCGACCCCAGAACCAGTCTAGATGCATAGGCTAGAGGAAAAATCCTCTGGCCCCATCGGAGATCGTATTGCGATCGTCGAGTCTATAGCCAGTCACTATATTGACTGAGCTATGCTAGCTCATCAGATTGAAAGATGCCTCAACACAAACAGTATATTTCTTTCTTTATAGACTTTTATTTTCACTACATGTCACTCTCAAGGTTTGGTGCAAATGCTTTCAGAATAATTTTTTTTATGATTTCATCCATTCTGTTTATCCCATGTTAATCCACTGTTAGCAATTAGATGCTTTGCTTGTGCCAGGCACTTGAGTTTTCTGCGGTGCCACTTTTTGTGTCTATGTTTTTGTCAGTGCGTAAGCTGTGGGATCCACAAGGCAGTTTCTCGAGAAAGTTCTGAGGTTAACGTTGTCATTTCCGTTGTTGGCTGCATTATTTTAGAATTTTTTTCAGTGCCACTACTTTTATAATCCAAATTATATGTATACATCTCACATTTTTCCTATGACATTTCCACTTTTAGTGAGTGTTTGGCTCTTTAGAAGATGAGGAATCTTTTGAGTTATGACAATAGACAATATTTTCAATTCATGGACATACATGAAAGCAGGGATTAGAGAATATTACTGCAATAGATATCTTAAATTTGAAGTCTAGTCACATTCACAATATTGATAACTTATCACAGAAAACGTTTATTTCAATTTAATTTAATTCAATAGCTTGCTTTTCTAAACATGTTAATCAAATTTTGGCTAGCTGAGTGACTGTTAGCTTCTCAAGAAGCACTCCATGTTAGTTTTCTAGTACAAATGTATCTGCCCATTAACCTCGGATTATGTTTTTAATAATTTTGTTTTCTATTCCTTTTTTGAAGCTACAGTAACAGAAGTGCCCTGAATAATAAATTGTGTAAGTTGCTGATAACAGAATTTACACATGATTTTTTATAAGGGAGTAATGTATAATGACCGCCACGGTGGTCTAGCGGTTAGAACGCTGGCCTTTTAATCCTGGGGTCCTGGGTTCGATTCCCTGTGGTGCCCGGATTTATAACTTGTGTTGGGCAAGGCCGTGGTCCAGGTATCACGGAGTTTTCCTTCGGGGCTTCCCCGGTTTCTCTGTGGCATCCCAACAATTACTCCATTCACACACAGAAGAAGGCAATGGCAAACCACTTCTGGATCATTTACCGAGGAAACGGACCTGTCGTCAGACAGAACACTAATAATAAAAAAAAATGTATAATATGAAATTCTGCTTTTGGAAAGTTTGTGTGTGTGTGGTGAGCACATGTGTAACAAGTAACTGGACCTCCATACCTGGCATCTCTATTGGCAGTGCCAGTCTTACATCTGAGGCTGACTTTGCCAATATCGTCTCATCATTTTCATCTATAATCAGCTCAGATAATTATGATCCTTTATTTAGATCAGTTAAAGCTCATTGTCTTTCTTCTCCTCCTCCTCCTGCTATTTCTTCTTCTTATCCTCCTTCCTTCTCCTCTTCCTCATCCTTCTTCTTTGCTTTCTTCTCCTTCTCGTTATTCTTCATCTTCTTCATCATCAGTATAAGTGGGCATCTAACAGTGTTACAACACTGATGCAACGTGTATGTCCATAGCTGCAACATCCATAATGAAGTGCTTTCTTACCATAGATCCACTCTTCACTGGCAGTTAAACCTGGAACTCCATATTCAAAATTTCGTCCTCGTATGTCAACTCCTTGTCACCATCTTCTTCAGTTTCGAAATGGCATGATGCTGTGGCAATATGGTATTCTGAGAACCCTCCGCTACTTCTGTCTTAAGGGTTAGCTGCCACTGTTTCTTATGAACTTCCTCCAAGACAGTTTTTTCCATGTTCATGTTGGCAGTGTTTTATCTGTGCACTATCCTCAAGAAAATGAAGTGTTGCAAGTATCAATTTCATGTGGGACTCTGTAATTACCGTCAATAGGATGGTTAGTATGGTTTTTCCCATTTGTCTGAACATCATAATATATTGATGATATTACGAGCTGTGCCGCTGATAAACATTAGCTTCATATATTATTAATATGAGATGATAATGCAATACTTGACTTGCAGGAATGACAGAGGCTGTTTGCTGGGTGTCGTCATCACTGGAAGAGGTGGCTGTTGACAGGGAGGCAGACGGTAATGAGGAGCCTGTGCCTTTGGTGCCCCTTGGTGAGGAGTTGGCTGCCATGGAACAACCACAGTTTCTCAAACTGCTGACTGCCCTTGACTTAGTCCCTCCTTCAAACGAACAGGTGAGGTTATGGAGAACTAATTTTGCTTGTAGGCTTGAAATCTTCATTCATTTATTTGAAACATTTAAGACAGGAAGATGTCTTTTCAGCCCTTTCTGTGCCAGATTTTATTTCACCCGTA
This sequence comes from Zootermopsis nevadensis, assembly GCF_977971745.1. NCBI lineage: Eukaryota > Metazoa > Arthropoda > Insecta > Blattodea > Termopsidae > Zootermopsis > Zootermopsis nevadensis. The sequence goes on along the minus strand of NW_028259153.1, from coordinate 1,257,553 downwards.
TTATTCCCGTTGCCTCATGCATCACTATAGCATACCACAGAGTTAAAGTCCAGCAGACACGACCACAGTATGGGGTTTAAATCCCCTGTTTTTGTGCGATATATGTTAAAGATAGCCGCCACGGTGGTCTAGCGGTTAGAACGCTGGCCTTGTAATCCTGGGGTTCTCGGGTTCGATTCCCGGTGGTGCCCGAATTTATAACTTGTGTTGGGCAAGGCCGTGGTCTAGGCAACACGGAATTCTCCTCCGTGGCATCCCAACAATTACTCCATTCACACACAGAAGAAGGCAATGGCAAACCACTTCTGGATCATCTGCCAAGAACGTATATGAACAGGTCCCAGTCCGAGAAAAGGATGGAAGGATCCTGTTCATATGGACCTGTTGTCAGACAGAACACTAAATAATAATAAGATGAGGTGGTCTAGCGGTTAGAACGCTGGCCTTGTAATCCTGGGGTCTCGGGTTCGAATTTATAACTTGTGTTGGGCAAGGCCGTGGTCTAGGCAACACAGAGTTTTCCTCTGTGGCATCCCAACAATTACTCCATTCACACACAGAAGAAGGCAATGGCAAACCACTTCTGGATCATCTGCCAAGAACGTATATGAACAGGTCCCAGTCCGAGAAAAGGATGGAAGGATCCTGTTCATATGGACCTGTCGTCAGACAGAACACTGAATAAAAAAAATGTTAAAGATACTTCTGTTGTTGAAAAGCCACAAATACTTGGTGAACTGTTGAGAGATGTCAGGACACACTTATCTTCTTAAACACCAAATAAATCCAGACAAGAGGGGTCTCTTGCAGAGCATGGAAATGTTAATTGAACATTACGCTCGGACATTTGTTCTAAGTACCATGCTATTAAGTTATACCCTCTTTTTAGGAAAGGAATGCTTCTTTTAACACAAAAACAAATAAATACCTTTACATCGTTTATTAACAATATTTATTGTTAATGGGACGTACAGGTCATGACGGGCCATTCTGCACCTCTTTTGAAACATACAAATACTTTTTCAGAGAATACTTAAGTATTCATAACTTTATTTTACATGCTTCCCTGATATACATCAACATTCTCTTTTGTTAGATATGAAAAAATGTGAACTTTCTGTTGTGGGGTACAACACACACAGTTACAATAGCAATAATACAAAGAAAATATTTGTTAAACTAGAACATTTTTATGCATGACAAAACTCAAAAAAGAAGTTCCTCTTTTCATTAATGCAAAGGAAATCTTTGCAGTGTCCACCTTGATTGCAGCCTCCTACATTTTATTTTGACTTTTGCACAATTCACATCTACCTCTTTTGGAGACAACCTCAATTTGACAATGTAATGTTCTCTAAAGGGCAGAGTATTTCTTGTATCTGAGTAACGATCATCGTCTGAAGCTCTCTGCTTCATGAGGATTTGAGGTTCTTATCATGGTGAATGCGAAGATGGCTGTCTTCTGCTTCATGGGTTTCTATCATATATTTCTATTTTCTTCTTTCTAGGAGATGTATTGGCGTATTCCAGGAAATCTTACATCTCAAGATCTGAGGAAGATGCTAGCTGTCGTTAATCAAGCTATGGATGGTAGCTTAGTAGCCCAAGATAATGGTGAGTAGCATTACATCAATTCATATAATTCAGAGTAAACAATAAATGCAGAAGAACTTGAATACAGTGAAACCTCGATGCATCGTTTTCGGCGGGGGTGGGAAATAAAAACGATGAATGCGGGAAAGCATTAAAAAAACAATGTTTCTCTTTCAAAGTTACTTCTTTTTACCAAAAAAGTCTTTAATGGACAACTGGTTTGTCGAAACTTTACGTTTTAGACCAAACAGAGCACTTTCCACGTTCAAAATGTTTTCCTCGTCACGTTCACTAATATTATGCGCATAAAAGAACGACTTCACTTTTGCCATCTGGCGTCGCTGGAAGGAAATATGAGTGCACCCTAATTTAACTCGTAAAATTTCTGACAATGAGCACCGCCATTCACTCCAACTATCACCCCTCATTCCAAAAGAATCTGTGCTGGTTGGGCGACATAACAGGCTACTGCTACTGTGTATTCCAAAAACATTGTGCGTTTTTCGGAATTAAATTCTAAAAATATCACGTAAATTTCGTTACAATTTCTCAGAAACGATCATTGCGGGAAAATTGTGGGCCGGGACTAAGATTTTTGAACGATCGATGCGATAAAACGATAGTTCGAGGAACGATAGAAGCGGGAAAATGTAACATTATTTTATATGGGATGTATTCGGGACCGAACAAAACGGACGATGCATCCGGGAACAATGGATAGAGGTTTCACTGTATCTGCTCTGTGGATACTAACAAGGTAAAATTCAGTGAGATATCATGTCCTGGTCAGGAATCAGCTGCTACCTTTATTCATGTTTTCCTCAGTTGAAGCGAATGTTGCAACAGGACACGAGCGGGAGAGGTTTCGGGTATTCATAGTGACAAGTATGAAGCTGGCTGCCTTCTGGGACTTCTGCCTTTTAGTCTGGAAGAAATTGACGTAGTGTTCTGAGGAGCTTACTAACTCCATCACCAGAGATCACAGAAGACAGCCATCTTCAGGACACAGCTTCTTCATCTCACATCCCTTTTAGTTTGTCATTAACAGTCGTCATAAGTAGACAATACATGACTTCAGTAAAAACTAAAAGTAAAGTTTGTCTTACTATACGCCATGTAGGCGTTTGGGGTGAGCGGAGGTTTAGCTCCTCTCTTCCTTGACCTCGGCACTAGATGGGGGTGAGTGGTCAGCATCACGCCCCGGTTGGCTTTACCCCCAGGAAAGGACCCCGGTACCCATTGTAGAGGAGGCTGGGTGGGCCCCAGAGCCGGTCTGGATGCAGAGGCTAGAGGAAAAATCCTCGTCCAATCTGGTTCGTTGAAACGACCTTTCTTATTTGCTTAACCATCTTCACATTTGTACCAAGTCATTTGCCTGCAGGTGAAGGAGGTGGTTTATGGTTTTCTTATCCACAGGCGCTTCAGCGCCCCTTCCATTAACTGAGACTCTATGTTCCAGCCCTAGTTGTTGTACAGCTCTCTTAGTACCCCGAAGCGACAGTGGTTTGTCACTAGGGAATCTGCCACTGTTGATCCTTTTTAGTAATGGATGGTTTATACCTCCAGGTACTTGGTCATCTGGAAGTGTCCTAGTGTCTTTAAATGGCTAGTAATTCCTGCCAAGTCACATAGTACTTCTTTGCCGTGGATAGGGTCTCACGTTCCCTGTCCATTTTGTAATTCTGACTGTACATCTCTAATCGCAACATTACTTCCATTTGTGACTGTGGTGTACACTTCTTGCTTGTATGTGGATATCATTGGATGGGTGCTTTTAGGGATTAAAAAGGGGTGTCTGCCTCCTTGGATCATTGATAAATAATAATAATATTTGTATTAACCTTCATAGATTTGTGTTACAGCTTACGCACAGTCTAACTAGCCCCATGTCGCAATACTTTGTCACTAAACTATTAACCCCAGAGTTAGTCCAGGTGGCAGTCTTGTAATGTTGGAGTTTGAATTCCATATTTATGTAGAATAAGTTTTAAAAATTATGCCTAATTCTCATTCTTGCTTTAATTTTTAGGTGAGAGACTTGTGGAGAATACCAAAAATGGTCGGCATAATGACACCGATGGGAACCTGAACACTTCAAATAGTACATCCTCTAGAGGGTCAGACATTTCAAACAGTCACACATTGAAAAAGAAGGGACATAATACAAAAAAGTATAACAATTCTGAATCTCATAATCTAAATCTTGGAGGATATGTGAGAAAGAACACACACGAATATCCAGATCCAGAAAGCAGCTTCTCCAGTGGACTTGCCAGAAATAAAGTAAGAAATGTCATATTTGACTCTGATTCTCAACCAGAAGAAGTAAGCCTTGGCTCGCTATTTCAGAAAGATGACATTTCTGGCACAAAAAGGAGTGAAACACATGGCAGTTCAAATAGAATTATAAAGAATAAACTCAGGAGTATTGTATCGGATTCTGATTCTGAAAATGAAGCGATTGTAGCCAGAGCACAAAAGACTTCAGATTCCAGCAAAGTGTCTAATTCAATGGACATTAATAAACGACCTTTGGATGAAGAAATAAGCAGTAACACTGATGTGCAGAAACGACGCAGACTTACTTTGATTGATGACAGACAGGACTGACTGCAAAGACCCAGGAGTTCCTGTAGGTAATTAATCTTTCTACAAATACAGGAAGGTGGGAGGATATTAATTCTTAAGAATGCAGGTCCAGTGTGTGATATTGCAAGTGTTATTTAAACTGATTGTACATTACGTTCTTACTACAGCTCACTTTACTTATTACAATATCTCAATAATTCAGAAAAAATTCTCTGTGTCTTATTACTTCCATCGACCATCACCTTCCATTGTAGGTGTATCAGCGATCAGCTTTTTAGAAAATCATGGATTAAGACATTGGTCATTGTGCAGAAATTTCTGCTTGATGATTAATTTTAACAAATATACGAAGATGAGAAAGGCCTCATTCTTTTTAAAATCATAAAGGGAAGCTACAGTGATCTCAGTTCAAAATATTTTGTCTGATTTCAATGAACCTAAAGATTAAAATATAGAAAACCATATTTTTCCTGTTGTTTTGTATGGGTGCGAAACATGGTCTCTCACTCTGAGGGAGGAACTCAGATTGCAGGTGTTTGAGAATCGGGTGTTGAGGAGGATATTTGGGCCTAAGACGGAAGACGATGGGGCATGGAGAAAACTGCATGATGACGAGCTTAAAAATCTGTACTCCTCCCCCAATATTGTCAAGGTGATTAAGTCGAGATGAATGAGATTGGCGGGGCATTAGCACGCATGGATGGGACAAAAGGTGTGCACCGGGTATTGATTGGAAAGCCTGAGGGAAGAGACTGCTGGGAAGACCTAAACGTAGATGGGAGGATAATCTGAGGCGGATCTTTGGGAGATAGGAGTTGAAGGAGACAGGATTTTGTTGACCCAGGCAGGGTCCGGTGGATGGCTTTGGTTCCGTAAGCCATCCAGTTACTTCGTTAATGGGCACATTAATGCCTCATCCAAGAATAAAAACTCCGTCTTACAATAAATGTGACTGCTCCCAGTCATTGCCGCTTGGATAAGGTAATGTCTGCATTCTGATGTTTAAATAAAACTTTTCCTACCCTGCATTGCATTAAAGATAGGAATTCTCTTCTCACAAATATCCGGCTATCGAAGCAGACAGAAACAACACATCTTAATTATTTCCTTCAGGTGTAGCTTCTGTCTGGGGATTGGTTTAGTGTTGCCACCCTAACAACAGACTGAGGAATCAAAATCTCATGTAGAGTTAGGGACAATTTACTGTATTCCATGCAGCTCAAGTTCTGCGTTGCTTTCGCTTTTCAACTGTAGTCTTTTAACACCGTCTTGAATATCTGTAATCTTAATTTGGCCTGCATATAAACCGAGCACAGGATCCAAAAATTTTCATGATGGCTTGTAGGTTTTCAACATTTTATAAGCGTCTATCCTGGCTCCTGGACTTTCAATGTAGTTTCTATATAGATAAGAAATTTGTTCATTGCCATCTGTAAGAAGTTTCTATTTCTCATCCTTTAAAGTATCTTGCTTATCGGATGGCAGAGGAGTCGCTGTCTATGACAGGTGTTTCAAGAAAAGTGAATTGTAATCGCTTAAAGGGGATGGCAGTGTTAGAAGCGATGTGACATACTGAAAACGGATAGGACTAAATATTATAAATGCACGTCCCTTTGGTTCGAACCGTGATGTAGAACGTAGATCACTCATTTCTATTACGTGAGTTAGAAACAAAGGAAATTCCATGCGATGGGAAACTATAGTCTGCATGTGTTTGAAGTAGCCAAAGTTGAAATGGCCAGTTGGATAGAGAAATTAATGTTATCAATATTTCACCGCAGTTTCCAATCTTACATGAACGGCTTTTACAGTTATTCATTTCAGGTCTCAGCAAGCTCGTGCTGACAGCCTACCGTTTTCATCGCTCAAGTGAGAATGTACTTAATGCCACGGAACAATGTAAATAAATACAGCAGCTTGTAAATTCGCATATCATAATTACGCAATGTATACGCATTGGCCTATGTATGGAAACATTTAAAGGCATTGATTTAAAGTCGTAGGGTCAGGAACTGGTCAGGTCGCCAAGGACACAGCCATTTGCGGTGTAGGCACCTCATTGGTTGTAATAAACACTGTCCTTGTGCGAGTTGTGTGGTTTAGTTTATGATTTGTTGTAATTGTGCTTGTGTATTAAAGGCATATTGTGACATGACTGTGCTTATGATACCTGTTACACAGTCTCGTCGTTTGTTCCGAGAAGATTTCAGGAGTATTAGAGGAAGTGGGTGAAACAGGCTACGTTATCTTTCAAACGATTTGAATTGAGCGCGCTCAGTTCGCAGTGACATCTGTTGTGACAGCATGCAAGCAGTCTAGAGTTGTAATGGCGGTAGATATTGGCGTGGGTTTGTTAATGGTGAAGAAGAATTCCGTTGTTAATATTGCACAGTAAGTGTAGCTTATAGTTTGTTTTTTTAAAGCAGTTGATAACATTTGAAAGTATGAATATTTATGTATATCCTTCTGATTCTGCAGTCTTGTATCATATTATATTCAGGGGGGGACATATAATCTGGTACGTTAACCACTGCGGAGGTAACTTTCTGGTGATGCATTGTCCAGGTACCAGGAAGTGTGACGGCATAAAGTTTCTCTCAGCCTCTGCCTACGATCTATTGTGTAGATTCTGTAGTTGATTTTATCTGGGAAACATGCTGTATGTTCCCCATGTGAATACAGGTGTAATTTTGTTCTCTCTGTGGTCTGAATGCAAGTTCCAAGCAACGTATATTTTGTGGTAATATTTTGTACTTGCACAGTAAAATACTTTAAATTACATACAAAACACCCCGAATATATAAATATCTGTTACGTAAAAGCATCTGTTTTTCTTCATGGGATTTGCATAGACTGCAGATTGACAACTCTGTGGAAATGAACAACATTTACAAGCTATATTATACCAGTATTTATGAATCAGAAGTCCTGAAAGAAAACTTCAAATTACTGTACAACTCTTTTAATATAGCTATTGTATATCATTGTTGTAGTGTGCTAAGAAAGATGTGTAACACAATACATGGCATTTAAAGACAGCAATATGCAAGTTGAAACCATAGATTATTAATGAGACAAGAAACAGGGGGCAGCAATTGTGTCAGTTCACAATAAACATTAAGAAATAACTAACTGATTTACTCTATGTAGCAGGATCCTTCACAAGAAGCTTATAATCATTTATGTATACAAGAAATTCCCTGCCTATTGTGGAACCTTCAGGTTCATTATCATGTTTAGAATAATAGCCTTCCATTGGTTCCCATCTTAAGCCAGATCCCTCCCTTTAAGAGCCATCTAATATTATTATCTTATCTATGCATCAGTCTTTTGATTGGTTACTTTTATTCAGGCTTACCAACCAAAGTTTTTTTACACATTTCCTGCTCCCCCCCCCCTCCCACATACAGTATAGGCCATGCCAATCTTATCATTCTTTGTTTGGTCATCCTAATAACATCTGGGGAAGAATATAAATTATGGAACATCTCGTGCAATTTTCTCTGATCTGTTACTTCATCCCTCTTAGTTTCAGATATTCTCTTCCTGAAACACCCTCTGCCTCTGTTTCATAATCATAGCAAACAGCAGGTTACATTACAGTTTGTTTTTATGTAGTAGATGGGAAGCGAAAAGATTGTTGCGTGGTAGCAAACATTACCAAATTTAACCTATTCTTAATTTCGTTATTCATGCAATTTCCATCTGTTGCTATTATTCCCATATATTTTAATTTTTTGAAAAAATATTTAGTAATAAAGTCTATTTCTCGTGATATGAAAATGTTGTGCTGAGGTTAAAATGGATTGTGGCGACACATGCAAGGAGCACTTCTGTTTCACGAATGAATGAAAATGAGGTTGGTCAGTACATTACTTGAATGCCAGCTTCACAGGTCACGTAGAATATAATATTATAGAAAGTTTTGAAGCCATGAAAGTACTCTGAAGAGTCTGTCAAGTAAAAACTGCCCTTCCTTGAGCTCTTCAGATTTGTAATAATACAATAAAACTGTCCCACTATATGTCAAGCAGGTGGGGAGAGTGGGTATAGCTCTTACTCACTCTTAACATACACAATGGACAAGGGTGACTGGTCAGTGTCACACCCTGGCCACGCTTTACCCCTGGGAAAGGACCCCGGTACACACTGGACAGGAGGCTTGTAATAACACATAATAATTAACTTTAATACAGGCTGTCCAGGGCCCAAATCTTAGTCCAGAGATTAGCTATACTTATTGAGGTTGTTTGTGGTTTTCCTCAGTTCATCTAGGCAAATGCTAGTAGCACCGTACATTAGGCTACAACTGCTTCCTTCCATATCCATTCTAATCAATTATTCATTAATCATTTTACAGTCTGAACTACAGTCATTATATAAACAAACAACAGTGCTTGCTTTAAATATATTTCTTGAATAATATGAGAATGGTGGTATTTCTTCTTCTTATTTTATTCAATCAGTTTCAATATGCAAACACAGACAAGATGTTATATTTTTATTTTCTGCCTATTTAACAGTGCTATACCAATTATTTTCTTGACTCCTTACATATCATTGATAATGCCTCCTATCACAACACTCAGACAGACAAACCACCGACGTCTAATTCAAAGAAGACGAAATGAAACCTAGCTATTGGAAAGAAACATCCCATTTTGTGACATGTTGAAAGATCAATTGTGCTATGTAATCAAATTAAATAAGTCAAAGCACAAATGTTATGTGACTGAACAGATTTTAGCAGATAAACAAAATACTGTGCTGAGACTTCCGCCCCGATTTAAACCCCGTTGAACTTATTTGGGCAGATATAAAACAATGTATGGGACCGGTGCCAACCCAGCATCGTGAGGAAATTGGGGAGCTACAATGAGTAGCGTAATCCGGTCAGGAAAACTAGCAATGGCTGGGGGTTCGTCGTGGTGACCACACGTCACCTTGTATCTGGTTGGATGATCGTTCACCTCTGCTTAGGCATGTGAACGTGAGGCCAGCAGCCAGCTTTGGCTCTCTGGAGCTGTTATGCCACGAATTTAATTTCTAATTTTAATTTAAGGGACCATTAAAATAATAAAAATTTGTTATTGTTAATTATTGTTGAATAATGTATTGCTAATATGTAGAGAATGCCGAAAGTACTGAAAAAGCTGATGCGCACACTTGTAACTTGATATTCCTTTTATGCATTAAAGCGTCTTGTTACAATAACTAATTATCTTGCTATCTCGTTTCCATTCCAGTGCGGTGCAGCGGTTGTCCTGTGTGGGAGGAAGCTGCTTTGAGTATGCAGAATGGTGAGTTTTTTTATACAAAGTTTTACAGTAATATAATATCTTAGGAACTATTTCACCAAATTCAATGGAATTAAAAATACAATTGATCATAATGAAGTATATCAGTTTTATATAACTCATATATAAGACCATTAAAATGAAAATTTACGTGTACAAATTCCTGTTAATTATTGATGAATTTGTGGATCATCAGTGTGGGTTCAGACGAAACAGATCAACAATTGAGCGGATCTTTTGCGTTTGTCAGATACTAGAGAAAAGATTGGACAGTACATCAATTAATTAAAGGTTTCAGAAAAGCCTGAAGTGTTAACACAATATTCTCATTGAATTTGGTAAACCATAGAAGCTAGTGAGTCTAATAAAAATGTGCTTAAATGAAACCTGTAGCAAAATTTGAGTAGGTAAATTTGTATCTGAGTCATTCTTCATCAAGAACGGTCTAAAACAAGGAGATGCTTTGTCTCCCTTGCTCTTTAACTTTGCGCTAGAATACGCGATCAGAAAAGTCCAAGATAGGCCGGAGGATTTTCAATTGAATGGGACACATCAGCTGTTGGCGTAAGCTGACGACGAGATACTAACATGTACTTAGTTTTTTTCTGAATTTACTTCTAGCCCCACCTGTCTACTAGCCTCTAGTAAAATTTCTTCGTTCCTCTTTATTGCATTCATATCATCCCCCAATAAATTATCTTAGAATGGCTAATAAGTCCTTTGAAAGGGTTACATAGCTCAAATATCTGGGAACATCAATAACAAATCAAAATGACACTCATGAGGAAGTTAGGAGCACATTAAATTCAGGAAATATGTGTTACTTCTCAGTACAAAATAGGGGTTAGCTGAATCGATTGGGCCCAACATATTAGGTTTCACCTGAAGACGGAGATAGACTCCCATCTCTGAAACATCGTGGCTTTTATTGATTTTATTTAGTATTGGACGATGGATAATATCCAGAAAACAGTTTTCTTCATCATAATATTTTGTCTTCCCGTCTGATTTCTAAGAACTTGAAAATTAAAATATACAAAACAATAATTTTGCCCGTTGTTTTGTATGGGTGCAAAACATGGTATCATAGTCTGAGGTAGGAACACAGATTGCAGGTGTTTGAGAATCGGGTGTTGAGGAGGATATTTGAGTCTAGGAGAGAAGACGATGGGGCGTGGAGAAAACTGCATAATAATGAGCTTAAAAATCTGAAGAATGAGATGGGTGGGGCATGTAGCGCGCATGGATGGGACAAGAGGTGTGCACCGGGTATTGGTCCGGAAGCCTGAGGGGAAGAGACCGCTGGGGAGACCTAGACGTAGATGGGAGGATAATCTCAGGCGGGATCTATGGGAGATAGGAGTTGAAGGAGACTGGATTTTGTTGGCTCAGGACAGGGTCCGGTGGAGGGCTTCGGTCAATTCGGTGATGAACCTTCGGGTTCGGTAAGCCATCTAGTTAGTTATTAATGAATTGCATGTACTGAAGGGTGAAAGCACTGGAAAACGTGATGCACTCATAAATTTAACTTGGTTTTCTTTTTATTCTGTGACGATGACTGAAGTAATTCATGGAACTTTGGTATGGAAATTAAACCTATTTGCTGACATTTACAACAGAATTAATACAAGATGATTTATAATGTAATGAAGTGTTATATATGACTGATATAAAGAGACAGAAATAAAGATGCAACTAAGGTGAAATGAATGTAAAAATTCTCTTGTAGAATATATAAGTTCGAAGCGGTTGATATTATTTCGTTATGTAAGAGAGAGGTCTGATGACAAGTTTGTAAGATCTGAGAGGCGTATGTTGATTGGACTAGGCTGCATCTGAGTTACGGTATCAGCACTAAGCTGCTCTGGTAGCTAGCTCTCTGGTCACGGTGCTTAAGCTGGGGTAGGAAGTACTTCGCTAAATTCAAGAAAATTAATTTATTATTAAAGCATAATAAATTATTAATTACTGGTGTGCAGAATTAGGAATAGTGTCATTAAGGAAAAGTGAATGCGAAAGTGTATTGGAGAATTTATAAGATCCTAGAAAATAAATTGGTACGAATGCGTGAAAGGAAATTCTGTTGGCAGTCCTCGTAAGGTATGAGATTGTTCATGAAGACGAGCGTACCAAAAAAATTCAGATGCTATGAGTGTGGAGATTTATGCATCAGAAGCGGAAGAAGTAAGGTGAGTGGAAAACCAATGTGGTAATAATTGTATGGAAATACTTTTATTGTTGAATGCGTGGAGCACAGGCCACACCCCTTCCAGCGACCTGCTCAGGGGAATAGGTTGCTTGGAGAAAGCATTGTCTGAAGCAGGCTACAAGAAGAGGGTGGTCATGCGTAAGTTTGCGTAGGCTGCGTTTGAAGGAGGCCACTTTCCTGCGGGCATAGGTTGGTAGGGCTGGCTGCATCCGCAGGACGTTACTGAAAGGGCGCGGTGTGTCGGCAGCAAGGTAATTTTAAAAAAAAATGTGAAAATCATAAAAAAGTTGGAAATCATTCACTAAGCGCACCAAACTAACTAGATGGCTTACTGAACTCGAGGGTTCATCACCGAATTAACGAAAGCCCTCCACCGGACCCTGTCCTGGGTCAACAAAATCCAGTTTCCTTCGACTCCTATCTCCCATAGATCCCGCCTGAGATTATCCTCCCATCTACGTCTAGGTCTCCCCAGAGGTCTCTCCCCCTCAGGCTTCCCAAATAGTGGACCCAACCAACCAGATGGCTTATGGAAACCGAAGGTTCATCACCGCACTAACCAAAGCCCTCCACCGGACCCTGTCTCCTTCAACTCCTATCTCCCATAGATCCCGCCTGACGTCATCCTCCCATCTACGTCAAGGTCTCCCCAGAGGTCTCTTCCCCTCAGGCTTCCCAAATAGTGGACCCAACCAACCAGATGGCTTACGGAACACAAAGGTTCATCACCGAATTAACCAAAGCCCTCCACCGGACCCTGTCCTGGGCCAACAAAATCCAGTCTCCTTCAACTCCTATCTCCCATAGATCCCGCCTGAGATTATCCTCCCATCTACGTCTAGGTCTCCCCAGCGGTCTCTCCCCCTCAGGCTTCCCGGTGCACACCTCTTGTCCCATCCATGCGCGCTACATGCCCAGCCCATCTCATTCTTCTCGACTTAATCACCTTGACAATATTGGGGGAGGAGTACAGATTTTTAAGCTTATCATTATGCAGTTTTCTCCACGCCCCATCGTCTTCCCTCTTAGGCCCAAATATCTTCCTCAACACCCGATTCTCAAACACCCGCAATCTGTGTTCCTCCCTCAGAGTGAGAGACCATGTTTCGCACCCATAAAAAACAACAGGCAGAATTATTGTTTTTGTGTATTTTAAGAGGTACTGATGCTTCCAAGTGCTGGTCAGCTTCGTTGTAGGGGATGTTGCAGCATTGGAATGATCCGTTGCTGGTACAGAGATGAGAGGTGTCTCGACAGCGGTTTCAAGGTTGTTTCTTTCAAACAATGAACAAATAGTCTTATCAGATCTACTCCACGTGCACGTCGAACCTAACATGATATTTGCTTCAAAACAACTCGCTCTCGCCACTATTGTTTTAAATTACAAATTGCAGATAGCGACCGGCACCCTGGCGCCATACTTCCGGCTTCAATCTTTCACAAAATGTCCCGTACCAAATTATTGTTTGCTGGAACCCAGAAACGCGCTGTCACAAGACACTAGAAGAATAAAAAAGTTTTTCAGACAAGCATGAGGTGGAATATATGTAGTCAATACTTCACAAAATCGCCCCTTAGGTTTCTCAGACAGTCGTTTCATGAAAAAATGAAAAAATCTATTCAAATTGTAGGATTTATATTGGTTTTCTTAACACTGCAAAAACGTATTTTAGAATCCGTTCACTGTTTCCTTACCATTACATTAAGAAAGGAATTAAAAGCATTTTAATTTAGAGTAAAACTTGGTAACAATAATTTTTAAAAATATCCCGGGTTGTGTCTGGAGAGACTTTGGAAAATCACAAAAGCTGAGGCAGGTTCTGAAACTGGGAAAGTTTCTGGACCAAAGAGGCTGCAGAAAACTGCACAGTCAGGGATTCCATGGTTCTGACGTTTTCAAATATTATCATCATCCTTATTTATCAAAATAAATAAGGATGAGATGGGCGGGACACCTAGCACGAATGGGAAAGATGAGATTACTCGCATGAAAGAGACCTTTTGGAATACTAAAACGTTGACGGTAGGGTAATATTAAAATGGAACTGAAATTTGAAATGTAGGAGTGGCATGGAATTTAACTTGCTCAGAACGGGCACGAATAGTAAGCTTTTGTGACTGTGGCAATGAACTTAAGGATTTCATAAAAATCTACAGTTTCCCTTAACGGGTTTGGAAGTCTGTTGTAATGACATTGAAAAACTGGTTCTGTCCGCCGGCCACTTGGAAATCCACGTGAGGGGAAAACGGCTTGGGTGCGGTGCAGGGGGGGGGGTTGTTACCAGGTTGACTAGAGAGCTGCTATTGGTGGAAAATATATCACGCCATCGCGTTACACCACTACACACACTGACTGAAAACATCAAGCAGCTAATGGGTATAGCTATGATTACCTCACAATGGCACAGTGATTTAATATAGAATATTATCACAACACTCACAGAACACACTACAGATGCACAAGCTATGTGTGGTTCGACGTAGAAGTTATGTCTGGTATTTAACTTCCCACCTGCGGTTCGACGTACACCGTACGTGCGGCTGTAACACATGAAAACCTTGTTTCTGTTCCTTAGTGGTTGTGAAACGAATGCTTTCAGGATGGCTAGTAGCACTCCCCCCTCCCCTCCATTACATTTCAAACTTGCGTTGGTCATTGCGTCAGCTTGTAAGACGCTTACTGCCGCGCAGTCTGTTCTGAGCGTTACTGAGTGGTGGTTGAAGTTGCGTGGCGTGGCTTGGCTTGGCGGTATTTCATAGACCCAGGTAATGAAATCAGAATATTCATTGCAGTAAGGAACGTGAGTTGAACGTTGTGGTTTCACTTTTATCATTTGGTTATCCTTTAAGACGCTGCAACGTAAGTTGATGTTTGATTTTTGCCGTTTTAGGGCGTGATGAGTTTACGTTATATTGTGCAAAGGGCGGGAATGGAAGAACACCGCTTAAAAGTGACTGCATCGATTGTTAACTTATGTTGGGTAGGTTAGGATTCATTTCTAGTGTACCTTCATTCTAATAATTATAATATGCGCCATCTGGAAGCGGAAATATCAATGCTGAGTGGTTCTTCCATTATTACATCACCCACCTGTGACGTCATGATTACCCGAAAAGGTGCTGTAAACATGCACATTAACTGAAATGTGTAACAATTCAGAGATCAAAGTGGTTACCACAGAAGTTGCTTTGTGTGAATTTGATGTCTGGAATCCAGTCAACTAGTCTTCACAGGACTTGGTACATTTTTGTTCTCAGGACTGGAACAGATGAAGCCGGGGCCCTTGATGGTGACTGCAGAAGTCATCAGGGCCATTGATGGTGAGTGGAGAAGTCATCATGACTGGAGTGTAACAAGTAAGTGCCAGTATGACCTGGAGATTTCCTTGAAACTAAAATTCTTAGGTTGCCAGCCATGTCGTGTGCTTGAAAGGTAATCTTAAAACCTTGCTTACTGTGTAGTGTATTGGAATATAAGACATGCATACAAACAGAACTGTCTGCACTTTGAAGGACAGTAATGCCAGACGGATTTTGACCTCATGAGGTCATCAGTGTCTAAAAGATTATGGTTTTTAACTGAGCATAAAAGGCAAGTTCTTCACTAAATCACATTTATGTAATACCACACTGGATGTTGATTGCTCAGGAGTTGGCTGTTTTGTCGGCTTGCCGTTGTTGCGTTGCCTGTGAACTTCGATGATGTGTGGGTGTTACTGTTGGTTTTAAAAATGTAGAGGGCATAAATTAACTCCTGATAACAGGGTGGCCCACTATTGCATAAGAAATTTACATTTTTCTGTTTATTGCCAGGTCAAATAACTTGTAGTCATGAGCGTTCTGATCATTTATGATATTTAGGTTTTTGCTAGTTTTGTATATATTGGATTTTTATAAAATGTCAGCATTTTACCTTTCGAGGCTTTGTTCTCATCCTCAATGCTAAAAGTGCTCAGTTTCTTCAAAGATTGATTTTCTCGTCTTTCAACCACTTGGCATGGCTGGTAGCCTGAGAGAAATTCATTATAAGTAAGAGGCAGTGTTTAAGTGTCAGTTTTATCATTCAGTGTGGAATAACCATGGCGTAATAGCGTAAGGTATTGTAGAGCGATTGAGAGCCATTTACGTAGTGGAATCACGAATTCATGTCCCACGATATAGTTCTGGTCTTCGGCACTTACTACCTCAGGTGTCATAACTTGAATTAATGTCGCCTAGCTGTTTATGTCATGCCACGCCTCACTTGAGTAAGTGAATGGAAATGAATTGTCTGTGGAACAGGTGCGTGATGAAAATATAAAAGAAAGAACAATCAGAAATAAATTTGTAAATATGGACGAAATTAGGCTGAAGACATTTCACTGTAGTTATTTTTTTCAAAATTTTTGATTTGAATATTGATGACAAAGTAAAATGCTGGAAATGATATATTGTAGGATGTTCTCAGAATTGGTGAGTTTGAAAACTGTCGCTTTCTGCGCTGAGCAATTTTAGATCTGCTGCCTTTAAAGTTTTATCATGAAAGTAGTTAAAATCGTCTTTTAATTTTCAAATTACGTCATCGACTAGAAGTGCTTAGGTTTGCGGTTATTGAAATGTGCCTGCACCAACAAAGCAGATATTCAGGCCACATTTATCGGATGCTGAGATGTGTTCTGTGCAACGTGAAAGGGCTGTTCTCAAGGCGTAAATTTAGAAATTTGTATTTGTCAAAAGTATATAAAATCATGCATACAAACAGAACAGTTTCCACTTTGAAAAGCATTTAGTGCCTCATGAGTGGCATAAACATTAATTCATCAGTCTGTCTATTAAAATCATACAATTCATGCGACGATTGTGTGTTATAAAGCAATGGTATTCAACCTGAGGTACGCGTACCCCTAGGGGTACATGAAATTTAAAGAAAATATATATATTATTTTATGATTAACACTGAATAATCAGTAATGAAAATTAATTTAATTTATTTTACATGTAGTTTACATACAATATGTAATTTGAATTATACACAAACAACTTTGAGGGTACAGAGTTGAAGAGAAATTATATCTGGTCTTACGCGAACAGAAAAAGGTTGAATACCACTGTTATAAAGCACTCTGCATAAAAAGATGGCAATTTTTGAAACCATACTTCATGTAATACCACACTGAATGATTAAGTTTTATGTAAATTTCTTCGCTTAATGTCCACTGGCCTAAGTTGAGGTTTCTTTTGTTCCTGCGGTGAGCCGTGGTTACGTTGTCTGTGACTGGATTGTGAACTTCAGTATTGCATGGGTAATACTGTCACCACGGGGCTTGCTCACAAAACAAAAAGAACTTGTTCATGCTCGTAAGGTTCTTTTACGTGCTGTAAATATGAGACATGGGACTGCAGGCTTTCATTGATTGGCTGTTATTGATCAGATTTGAAGCAGGAAAGTAACGAGCATTTTCATAATTTTTGTAATGAAACATTTTCCCATTTGTTACTCAAGTATAGGAATATTTGAGTTTTTCTGACAAATTTCTGTTGCTGCTGCAAGCCGTCATGATTCAAACACTTGACCCCAGAGTACCAACTGAGAGGTTGAAGGAATAACATTCATGCAGCAACAAGAAAGTAGTGTTTCACAAATAGTTTGATTTTTCAAGGGTTGGTGATTTTTTGTTATAGTCTTTATCCCCCCTACTCCCACCGAATAGTCTGTCTATACTGAGGTTGATGTTATTAAATATGTACAAGAGTGCTATTACGTTGAACGTATCATAAATACAGTATGTTCTGTAATTTTGATGAAAGTATTACTAAAATGGCGAACAAAAATTGATTTAATCAGAAATAACCGACCTACGGCGACAACAGCCGATGTGGACAACGTAATTTTTCTTCGTCTGAGTATTATATTAATCCCGTGCTACTATCGCCTGCTGGTTGGCGACTGACGTGTGTTAGTGAGCGTGTGAGCTTGGTAAACAGGATAAATAAGCGAATTTAATATTAGCGTGTTAATAGTTGTTGCTGGCACGATTTCTTCTTGACTTGTGGAAGGACCCAGAGGTATCGAGAGGCATGGAGTCTTTCACAGGCTACCCTGACTGAGGGTTTCTGAGCCTTTCCTCAATTTTAAGGCAAAGGCCAGGGTACAATTCAAAAGCGTCACATCCAAACATGGAGGCCTTTAGCTGAAGTCCCCCTCCCCCAAGTCGCAGAGGCCATCAGGCAAGATTTTAAGATTAAAGTTTTGTAAGGCATTACACACATTACATATTTTAAAACACATGGCTGAGTTAAATTGTAACAAGTATAACTGACATGTGAAGTGTATGGTAGAACATGCTTGCACTGATTATACTTCAGCGGAACTTAAGACGTAGTACGTATAATGAAGAGAAAAGTGGAATGTCCATGTGGAAGTGGAGTCTGTCTCTCTTAAGTATAACATTGGTCCCAGAGAGAGACAGCAAATGATTCTCTCTCATGCATGCAGACAGTATTACAGATTTAGGAATATGTCCATGGCGACGGATATCATACAGCCACAAACCTCTCAACAGAAAATTAATACCGGAGTATGGCAACGGTTACAAAATAAAAATAATATTAACGATGAAAGCTTGGATGTCACAGTGGATGGTTTAGATAAATTACAGCTCGTTATCTTATATGTAAATGTCCTGTTCTCCGTTCTGTAATTTAAATGTAATTCATGCCGTCATATACCTGAAAATAATGTGAAATGCATTACTTGTGTACCATTTGCGCATTCATGAAAGCCACATGCTTTAGTCTCAGGTTTTGCTTTGCGGTCTGTAGTCCGTGCAGCATCGTTCAAATTCTTCAGTCGATTTAGCAGATTGTATGAGGTTTTTCATCTTTAGCTATGAGCGTGGACAGTTTGTCTTTTCTTGCTATTTCGTAGCTTGATTGTGAACGAGGCTGCAATTCCTTAATATAATTATCGTATGTGTACTGGGTATCCGGAGGTTCTTTCTGAAATATTCCCGGTATATTTGGCTTTCTACCGAACGTGAGTTTGTGAGGGGCATATCCAGTGGACGTATGAGGGTTCATATTAAATACAAAAATGACGTAAGAGATCCACTTGTCCCAATTAGTTTGATCTTCGAGGATGAAACGACGAAGGTACTCTACTATTACTCTGTGAGTTCTCTCTAGTGCTCGATTTGATTGCGGGTGATATGCAGTTGTCTTTATATTTTTGATTTTTTAGAATCATACTAATGTTTGTGAAGAGTTCACTCAAAAAGTTTGGCCCTTGGTCTGTTAGAATTATTTGTGGTATTCCGAACTTTAACACAACTTCTTCTACAAAGGCCTTGGCTACAATTTCGGCATCTCGTTGTCGGATTGGAACGGCTAGTGTGAATTTTGACAATTCGTCTTGGAATGTTAACAAATACTTATTTCCATCTAGTGTTAGTGTTAAGGGGCCAACAATATCTATTTTGGGTAGATTTGTTTGGGTTTAGTCCTACTAATGTGGTAGTGTGGCTTGGCATGGAGCAAGGCAAGTTCCCAAGGATGCTGTCGTCAGCTTAAACATACTCAGCTGATATGATAATTCGTCCATGAGGCTACAGCTTGTTCCCTAAGACTACCACATTTATTTCTAACACTAAGTACTACATAAATTTCACATTTGTATTAAAACATTACCGGAATGGAGACCGATGGGAAGAAGGATGAGAGGGAGATCACGGAAACGATGGATAGACGACGTGGAGGACGATGGGAGTAAGGGGATGGAGAAGAATTGTGAATGATAGGACAGAATGGAAAAAATTCATCGAACAAGCTAAGACCCACACAGGGTTATAACGCAATATGGAGAAGAAGAGATTAAAACATTACCACCCTAATTCAGGCTAGTTCACTTTATCGTTAGTACACTCTGGATATTTATTAATCTAGCAGTACTATACTCAGATTCATCGCCTCAGCGCTTACCTGTTACAAGTACCCCGATCAGCTGCACCTTGCTAATGGCTTTGGTGACCTTCTATCTTCAAAGTTCCGGCCGTTCTGACCGCGATCTCTTAAACTTCCTTGTCAATTACTTCGTAGTCATGTTCCTCTAATTTTAGTCTCGAACTTGGATCTTTTACGCTGAATATCCATGTTTTAGGGCGGTGGTCAGTAACTATTGTGAATCTTCTACCATACAGGTATTGCCTGAAATATTTGCATCCCCACACAATAGCTAACAGTTCCTTTTCTACAGTGAAACACCACAACTTTGAACAGGTACTCTTTCTCAGAGTCCATAAATGCAGCTGATGGCATGGAACTTCTTGCACTCTAATGCAGGAGTTAATAGAAATGTCTCTTCCGACCTCATGTTGGTTTGAGGTCAGCATTTTAAGCAGCTGGACACACCCCAATATAATTTCTTCCACTGCTTCTTCAGATATGTTTATCTTTCCCTTCTGTAGAATTTTGTCCAGTCTGACGGCAGCGTTGACTGCCGCATCTAGATCTTCTTTGTGAAGGTCACAGATGCACATACGCAGTGTTGACTGGCTGCTTACCCCTCACATCCATGTTATGTGATAGATTTTAATTCTGGTGGTGGTGACAGCATTGGATAGGTACATGATGTTATGCGAAACCTCCATACCTGCACCAATGATTCCATGACTCGAAATTGCGGCCCATTCATTAACTTTTTCCGCATAAGATTCTCTTTCGTGCAGTATGTGAGGATGTTCCCTTGCCGAGAATGAAACGTTTTGTTTATTCACAACACTGTTGACATGAAAGTAGGCCTCGTCTGTAAACCACGTGTTGCCCATTGCCCACAATGCAAACTCTAGGCTCCGCTCCTTATCTCTCGCCATAAGTTTATGCATTACGGTCATTTTGTGTGGGAACAAGTGAAGATCTGAATGCAGAATTCGCGATGTGACTGATGAGAGGTTCCCAACTCAGCAGAAGCCGTCCTTGTTGATTTGCCGGGACTTCGAGTCATGAGTCTGAAACTCATCATCTTTTCTTTGATCCTTGGACCAAATTTCCTCCAATACATGTGATAAAAAATGACACATAGTTTTCAAAGATGTCATATTAGATTCCTCCTGTGGGGGACTGGACTAGCCACGCTTTTAAATGTACGTTATTGTTATTGATATGAACCATCGGTTTGTTCCGCTCCTAACAATTTCTGTTTATTTAGCGGTTTTACAGTTTCATACGGTTTCACACTGCGGTGTGAACATTCCCATGGTCAGCTTGTAAAGCCATGGTTTCGTCGCCAGGCTCAGCTGCCAACTACGTACTTCACTTTCTGCTATATTGCGCAATGGAATTCGTTGTAATGTTCCATATGATTGTTTCTCTAGACGTGTGGTGGACTGTCTCTGGTTAACTGAGCATTTAAGTCTCAGATCTCAATTAATCAGCCATTGGACCCTATCCTCTGCACATCGATTCTATCCGCCCCCACCCCCTCAATTCACACAACCAAAAAGGCAGGGGATGTTAAGAGTAAGACAAGACTTTTGGAGATGCGAAGATGTCAGTTTTAATCAAATACCAGCTGAGGCACGAGGACAACCACAACGTCACTACGTCTTAAGACTGTAAAAGCGTTACAGTCCTCAGCGTCCACCACTTGGCACTACATAACAGACAAATCACAATCCCTCACCTCAATGATGTTGCCACCCTCATCGCCTGGTCGCAGGAAGGAGACCTCATTCTCTAAAAGAACTTCGAAGTCAACGAGGTCCTCCCACTCTGAATCCAGGGCATGCGGCATCACCAACTTCCTTCTCGAGACGTCATCCCAGTTTATGCCCTGTAGGATGAAGCACAAACGTTTAAAAAACTCTTTAGCTGTGCAGAAAGTACAAGGATCTTGAAATACAAATTTTGGTCTGTGCCTTAATTTACTTAAAAATACTGCACTTACTGGGAGAGACATTTGGCACTTAATCATGCAGTCAAGGTTTGAAGTAAGTTGTTAGCAATTCTACGGAAAGTACCGAGAGGGTCCTTCTAAAATACTAATGTGACAGCGGGACATTACGCACGGTATTACCGAAGTTGCTATGTACCCAGCGTTAGGCATGTGGCATCTGTTACACGCAAGTTGTTCTGCTCGGGATGTACGTCACAATTTTTGCTGACTGAAAGATTTAAAGAATCAAATTATCTAGCAAGAGTCAAAAATCTCAAACTGCTTGGATCTTCCCATGGTAGTTTATTTTCTTAGGCACAGTTTAGAACTTAGAAGTAGGCTTTTTCCAAATCACAGAAGATGCCTCCCACTATTTGTTTGTTATTCATGGCATTTAAAATCTCTGTAGTCAATTTATAGATTGCATTATCTGTTTTTAATCCTCTCCTAAATCCATATTGTTCAGTACTTAAAATATTGTATTTATTGAGATGATTCAAAATTCTTGAGTACATTAATGTTTCAAATTTTTTGAAACAGATGTTAAAAGTGATATAGGTCTATAATTAGACACATTATATATATCGCCATTCTTATGTAATGGTTTTATTAATGCATATTTTAATATATCCGGAAATACTCCTCTCCTTAACATTTTATTGCATATATAATTTATAGGTGAACTTATAAATGACGAGGTTATTTTTAAAATCATAGGTGGTATCTCATCATATCCATGCGAATTTTTTAGTTTAAGGAGCTTTTTATTTTTTTATTTCTTTGTTCGTACAGCATTTGGAATTTGGGTATGGATTAGAAAAAGCTTGGTTCATGAAATGAATATAATTTTCATCATCATTAATATCATTTGCGGTTATGGGATTATTAATATCTTGTTTTTTTTATTTTCTCTACAATGTTAATAAAATAATTATTAAATTTTTCAGCTATAGTTGGTTGATTATTGAGCTTCTTACCATCAATTTTTAGTGTTTTTATTTCAACTCTATTTGTATTTCTACCTGCTTCTTTATTTATAATACCCCAAGTAGTTTTAATTTTATTATCAGAATTTAGAATGCATTTATCATACTCCATTCTTTTTGCCTTTTTTATGAATGTAGTCAGTATTTTAGAGTAATTTCTGTAATAAGTTCTTAATTTATTACAGAGTTCTCGTTTATGTTTACAGGACATCAGTATTCCTGGTGTAATCCAAGAATTATTTTTCTGTTTACGTTTTATCTGTGTTAAAAGGAAGCTGAATAGTAAATTTTTAAGAAAATATTTAAAAATTTGTTAAAAACTATTATTAGTATCATTTTCATCAAAAACTTATTCCCACGTTTCCTGACTTAGTTTTAATTGAAATTCTGTTATGGTATCTTTATTTATCATCCGTTTTATATAATTTTTCCCTGTTCCTGTGCCTTATGAAGTATTAGTAGTTTGGCATCATGATGTGATAGTCCATTTATAGAGGGGTGTATCTCAAATTTTCCAATACTGGTTGTATCAATGAAAAAATTATCAATTACAGTGCATGAGGAGATGTCAACTCTAGTGGGGAATGTTACAATACTAGTAAGATTTTATGATTGTAGGACAGAGTCAAGTTTCTTCTTTCAGTTATCATCGTTTAAATAATTTACATTTATATCACCACATATAATTATATTGTGTCTCTCATGATATAATTTCTGTAGAATCATATCTAGTCTTTCCAGGAAATTTGTAAAATTACCCATAGGATATCTATAAATAGTTAGTATACAAAATTGCACACGCTTCAATGTCCTTGTCTACAGTAAATTCTTCTAAATTTATGGTCTTAAATTTTAAATTTCTATATACAAATATGCTTACACCTCCTTTTTGAAAAGATTTCCTACAATATTTAGCACCTAATGAGTAATCATTTGAATGTACCAGTTGAAGTTCTGAATCTCTAAGATGATGTTCAGACAAGCACGTAATATGTGGTACATCCTGTAGTAAGTGACAAAATTTGTTAATTTTATTTCTCGATACTCTAATATTTTGATGGAAGACTTTCAAAAATGTATTTAATATAACCTGACTCGAAATATTAGCTATAGTACTATCAACTTCACTTACATCAGTACTCATTTGGATCTTTTGAGGATTTACATTATCACTTCGTAAGATAACCAGTCGGTTTGTATTATCATTGCCTGTAAATCTATTTTTACTAACTGTATGGTTAACACTTAAATTTGCCATAGCTTGATTGACGCTATATGGACCTTCATCTACGATAAAAAATCCTTTGTCCTTGTTACAGAGATTTTCCTTTCTCTGACTCGCATTCTCTCTTGAGTAAAGCTGGCGAAACAGCAAATGACAAATGCACATCAATTACCTTGCGAAACGCAAGATGCCGATTCAGTTGTCGGCGTCCATCGTGTTCTTGAGGAAGTCGTAGCAGAGTTTAGTAACTTCCGGAATACACAAGTACTCAGTCGCTACGATCAGTTGACGCGCGTTGTCGAAGCGGATGTCCACCTCGCGAAAATAAACATAATCCAGTATCTGGGTCATGATGTCTGAGCTGACTCCGTGGAGGAGAATCTCAGTCTCCTCACTGGTGTGCAGTTTTGTCGTGAAACGTCACGGAACAGTCGTTAATTTACACTGATTTCGAGAGACGGCGAGCAGAAAATTGCGGGGGGGGGCCCTTCGGCGCGGGAATTTAAATACCGCTGTTTTGGGTGTCCTGCGGTAATATTTTATAAATGTCCATTTAACTTTTGCTGTCAAATAATTTATTTGTCATAACTTCTGAACTATGTGAGATTGAAATGCCTTGCGATTACAATTCGCTTTTCTTGAAACACCTGTCGCTGGTGATGTCACATATGATGGAGTCCAGTACATCGATGTTGTGTCCTAGCTTGGGTGATGCTGATGCTGGTGACAGCGTAGCTTAATCATCGCTCTGTTGAGTCGTGTATGGCTCAAGACTCGATTGTACCGGCGAACTCGTCGGCTCCTCTTGACCGGGGGGTCGTGGTCCAATCCTGCATAAAGCCAATGGCCGCTGCAGCCATGGCAACAGAAGATATCCCACAGGCTCCAGTTGCGTTCCTTTGCTTGTTGTGTTGTTCGAATGTGTGCAGTGCACATACAATCCCACAGTGTGTGAAAGTAGGGCTGTCCCGTAGGATATGCAGACCACTACGCTGTGTGCTGTTACTGCTGAACAGCAACTGAACAGCCATTTGCAGCGGCAGTGTTTGCACAGCCAAATGTAGAACCTGGATGCCTGAGGCATCCTAACTCGTTTACTTTTGACGAATGTGAGTAGAGACTCTATATCCAAGCAGAATCCAAGATCTGTATTACCGCCGCCTGACCTTGTCTAGGGTTTAGTTAACTCCCAAGTGTCCTCCGGAAGACCCTCCATGAATCTCGGCCAGAACCTCCATTATCTTGCTTCGTGGCAGGACCAATTGGGTCGTCTTCGTTCTACCATCCGCGGACTCCCAGTGTCGTTCAAGCACGCCGTCCCTAACCGCTAGGGAGTCCCATTGTGCCCAGTGCCTCTAGTAGACCGGGCTTCGGTCGGCGATGTCCACTTTGCGTCTCTCGCAAGATCTGCCACACGTCTTGGTCCTCCGGCTGCTCTTTTCTGGTGCCAGCCGTCTGCGACTGTAGCAGCGACCTTCTGGCAGTGGGCGCAGTCAGTGTTGAGTTGAGAAATGTAACAGTTGTTGGAGTCCTTAGGCCACTGAACGGTTGTACTCATGTCTGCAGGTAGAACGAATTCTGAAACCTCCAATTGCTTACTTATTTTATACATTTAATAACATGATACATTATTTTTTGGTTGTATTTTGTGTCTGGTAGAGATATTAATTCGTCTAATTTACGGACAACGAGAATAACTTCTGACTTGTTGTCATCGTTCAACAACTGTCTAATTGTGACCAGCAACTTTAATTCCTGGAATAGCAATTGTAAACAAGCATTCTGGTCTTCTGGACCATGACAGTGAGTAATTTTGTAGATGGCAACCACCAACTAAAAAACATAAGACTATAATATTTATATTTTATCTGTAACTTACCAAAAGATGTTCATATTTTTCTTCTGCATCACTTTGAAGTGACACAAATTGATAAAGAAGAAGATTCATCTCAGATTTTGCATCTTCAATCAAAATGAGCATCAATCACTTTCCCTGTAATAGATAACATTATTACTACTAAATTACTGGTGATTTAATCTTTCCTTATAGTAAAAGACAGCCATCTTCAGAATCACCACAGCGGAAACTTCAAATCCTACGTAAAAAATTCTTATTTCTGTGACAACATAATTCTGAATTATGTTGTCACAGATGCTTAATGTTCACTGGTAAATAAAGAATTCTTACTAATACTTGTACCACATGCATTGAAAAGAAACTGAGATGTCTTACTCTGAGCAGAATCCAGGTCATCAAAGGTTTCTTCACTTATTTTGAAACAGTCCTTCACTGTGTTGTATCCCGGGGGATTGGCCAGTCCCGCAGGATTCAATATTCCCGAGCGGCTAGGAATGATAGTAGGCGACGGTAGGTTTAATACACAGCTTAAAAGGTGACTGCCTAGTCTGACGAGAAGACGTTCGACGATTGATGATTTATTTAATAATTCAGATGAATACAAGGAATGTTGGCTATGTATAAATGCGTAGATCAGCAGAGTTTCCTCCTGACGAGTAAAATGAAATGTCCAATGTGTTTTCGAAATGCACGGGTTATAAAGAAATCTCGATATCGCTCTTGTGACGTCAGTGACAGTTTTTTTACATGCCAGCTGGTGCAACAAACTGTAACGTGTCGTCCCAAAGCGTGGTTCTGGATCCAATTAGAGGACGCGATAACCCCCGGGGACCGCGACCCTTTGCCCTGTCAAAGTTCAGGCGTCTTGACCTCGGCAGGCCTCCTCTATCTGTGACTAATTGGAACCCTTTTCAATAAACTTATCTGGAGCAGACACCATAATGGCTTTCTGTCGCCCCTGCTTACAACAGCTGGAAATGGAAAGTCTGGCTGTCTACAATATAACTATTACACTTTATCTAATAACCTACTGATTCTACCTTATAATTAAACATATATGTGATATATGTGATTATCATGATTTCCGTCATTAGCTTATAGGTATACAACAACTTTCTTAATGAAATCCTTTTTAGATGAGAAATATTTTCCAATATTTGGATCCAAGGTAATTGTCCCAATCAGTGACTAGATAAAGTGGAAGAGCAAAAAGTTTATGACAGGAATTTCATTACAGGGTTGCTGCAGAATGTATTTACATTGCTGTAAAAACCTCAAATTTTACACTCAAAACTACGTCTTCCAGTATTGGTTTCATATGACAAAGGATATATACATATGTATCCCCCAGAAATTTGCATTAATTCTGAATATGAAGGAGGAATGCTAACCATTTGACTGCAAAGTGCAGTGGGTGTACCACAAGCATTATTTTTTGCACGATAGATACAATAGTCTGTTTACAACGAAATTACAATCTTTAACCAAGCAGAATCAGAATATGGATTCTTTCCCGAGTCTATTCGTATGTAATCCATGTTGAGCAAATTGGTCTCTATCTAAATTCTTCTCTACTACGTATACATAGTCATACATTTTCAATTTCTTGAGTAGTTTACTATTAAATATTTTGACTCCCTTGTTTTCCCAGAAGTCACGTCCTAATATTCCATCATACGGGAATCGAATGCTGCGTCCGTTTTCATAATAGTATTTGAAATCCCTGTTACTTTATTCCTTCCGCGGGTTTGTAGTCAAACCCAGGTTTCAGAGTCGAACCATTGACGATGGACATTTCTGCGCCTATATCAACTAAGAACCTTAGTTGGTTGCTTTCAGTCGAGTCTGCCGTTAGTGTTACGGTGTCACGATTTGATTTTACGTGCCTTTTACGTTTATTAATTCTGAACTGTGGACAACCCTTTACTAACTACGTGTCACTTACCAAGAGAACTAAGGTGATGACCAGGAAGGTCACTACCCAACAGAAGCCATCGGTTCCTGGGCCCTTGGTCTTAAGGGCCGCCGCCTGATTGCCTGCGGCGACGAGCATCAACACCAGAGCCAACCTGTTCTCTATCCACTTCAGCCTTGGGTGCTGTAATGTGGAAGCGTAAATAATTTAATCCCCGTTATCAAGATCTGCAATTGCGTATCTTGATTGATCTATGCGTCACTCAAGGACACTAGAGCACCCTTCGCGGGATATTTACCTTGGAATTATATTTGTCTTTGATAATAATAAGGTCTTCACTTATCGATTGACATCTGGTAGACTGAAGGAGTCGAAATATAACTCATCACATCCCAAACTTCGGAAATGCTGAGAATTTCCTCTCTAGTACGATCCATTAGGCATCAGTACTGGAGCAATGTGAGAGCAAGCCTCCAATTAAAATAACAAAAGTCACAAATTAGCAGGTAAATTCATGTGCACTAAAAGTTAAGTTTGACATTGTCGTGTGATTACTATGTGTGTAACCACGTTCTGACAATGTGGGCACCTATGCCAGCAACATATGTTGCACAGTCTACCGAAAGGCGGGCCCATCTCTATAATGTTGTTCTGAACGAGATGGAGTAGTGGTTCAGCTTCTACAGATTTTACCCGATAATAACCAATTTTCTAAATGTCCTGAAGTGTTCATAATAATCAGGAAAATCTGGGTGTGAGGTTAGTTCAATGAAATGTACCGCGTGGACGTCGCCTTACACACTCTCGCAGGTGGAAATCGATCGGTTAATGAGGGAATCGGATAATCGAGGTTCGGTTAACAGAGGTTTTGCACTATGCAGAAAGATGTGAGGCTGAATGATGATTTTGATATTGGGAGGATTATTTAAGAAACAAGAAATGTCACAGAGTAAGAAAGAAGGAAGGGAAGGAATTCGAGAGGAAGAGAGAGATTTTTGTGACCCTGTGATTCACGTTCTACGTAGTGAAATTAGTTATCTGCTGGACATAATGACGATCAAGACGTATGTAGTTAAATGAGAACATTTAGATTACAGGCACATTAATAACAACCAGCCAACAGTCCTGACCTACAACGCATTAAAATTTGCCCAGTCCTCAGTCAGAGGCTTTAATCTCCGACCCGGCAGTCGGCTTGTCTCTTGAGTAAAGCCAATGACAAATGAACATCAATTACCTTGGGAACTGCAAGATGCCGATACAGTTGTCGGCGTCCATCGCGTTCTTGAGGAAGTCGTAGCAGAGTTTAGTAACTTCCGGAATACACAAGTAGTCAGTCGCTACGATCAGTTGACGCGCGTTGTCAGAGCGGATGTCCACCTCCCGCAAATAAACATAATCCAGTATCTGGGTCATGATGTCTGAGCTGACTCCGTGGAGGAGAATCTCAGTCTCCTCACTGGTGTGCAGTTTTGTCGTGAAACGTCACGGAACAGTCGTTAATTTACACTGATTTCGAGAGACGACGAGCGGAAAATTGCGGGGGGGGCCCTTCGGCGCGGGAATTTAAATTTCGCTGTTTTGGGTGTCCTGCGGTAATATTTTATAAATGTCCATTTAACTTTTGCTCTTAAATAATTTATTTATCTTAACTTCTGAACTATGTGAGATTGAAATGCCTTGCGATTACAATTCGCTTTTCTTGAAACACCTGTCGTTGGTGATGTCACTTATGATGGAGTCCAGTACATCGATGTTGTGCACTAGCTTGGGTGATGCTGATGCTGGTGACAGCGTAGCTTAATCATCGCTCTGTTGAGTCGTGTATGGCTCAAGACTCGATTGTACCGGCGAACTCTTCGGCTCCTCTTGACCGGGGAGTCGTGGTCCAATCCTGCATAAAGCCAATGGCCGCTGCAGCCATGGCAACAGAAGATATCCCACAGGCTCCAGTTGCGTTCCGTTGCCTGTTATGTTGTGGGAATGTGTGCAGTGCACATACAATCCCACAGTGTGTGACAGTAGGGCTGTCCCGTAGGATATGCAGACCACTACGCTGTGTGCTGTTACTGCTGAACAGCCATTTGCAGCAGCAGTGTTTGCACAGCCAAATGTAGAACCGGGATGCCTGAGGCATCCTAACTCGTTTACTTTCCCCTGATTGGCTGCGGCGACGATTATCACCAGCAGAGCCAGCCTCTTCTTTATCCACTTCAGCCATTTGTGCTGTAATGTGAAAGTGTAAATATTTTAATCCCTGTTATCAAGATCTGCAATTGCGTATCTTGATTGATGATTTATGCGTCACTCAAGGACACTAGAGCACCCTGCGCGGGATATTTACCTTGGAATTATATTTGTCTTTGATGATAATGTCTGTAATTATCGAGGTTTCACTGTCATACGGTAACTCAGAATCTGAATTGTCGTCTATTTCTACTCATAACCTTGTTGCTTCTCAGCACAACACCTGGTGTCTTAGCGTGTAGTGGCTCTGGAGGATGCAGATGTAATTTTGGTTTCTGCACGGCCGTGCTGTTTCTTCTGTTGAAAGAAAACCTGTATCGTTACAAATCAACATATAAGTCTTTCCAATAAAAATAATTTTCCTACGTTTTAACTATCAGATGGTTGAGTCAGTTACCAGAAGGCAAAGGCGAGAAGACCTGACAAGAAATCGTAAAGTGAAGACAGAACGCGTGTCTTTTCACCGACTAGCCTGGTTTTTGTTGAATGAGCTGAATTCGTCGACTTCCTGGAACCCGGTGTGATTGGTTTGTAGTCCTGGCTGTCTGCACTCCAGAGACTGTCAAACTAATGGCCGCTTATCGACGATGAATAAAAGACGATTATCACCTCCAAACACTTATCTGCATGAAAGAACAAATCAAATATTTCTTTCGCACATATGGGAGCGTGTTACCAGCGGCATTCCACAGGTATTTATTTCAACCATGGTAATTAATGTAGTCTGGAGATTTCTCACGCAGCAAATTTTGCACAAAATAAGGTATCCAAATCATTGTGTACTTTTCACGCTGTTAGTGTAAAATTTTAACCAGAATTGGAATTGTATTAAATTTAATGAAAATCCGTGAAGACGTTCTCCAGCTTCAACTGCGGACAGACGGACGGGCTTACACGTGACGAAGACAAATACTCACGATTTGCGTTAATTAGTTGCGAACACGTGTGAAGATGGAACTGAAAATTTGGGCTTCACTTTCCATAAACATCCACTGTTTCAGGGGCATATTGACCTTCTCAACGAAATACTTTTCGTCAAGGAGTCCCAGTCTGACGCCCTTCAAAAGGTCCGCGATGTGGCCTTTCCTGTTGTCCGGGTCTTGGTTAATCCACCGGAGAATGTACTCCCACACAACTTTCTCGTTCTTCACGTTCAGTTCCTCGGTCTCGATTATCGCTTGCAGCTCCTCTGCGGGCAGTTCCAACAGTTCTTCGCTTTTCTGAGACACTTTCACGAAGTGGCGTTGAACAAAGGGGCGAGATTGAGTCTCGAGGTTGGCTAAGGAGTGTAACCTGCGACAGCGAAGGTAACGCTGACACAATTAAACACTACAGCAAGAACTGGATTCTCAAGCATTTGCACACCACAGTATTTCGCCTGCAATTTTTACCTTAGCATTTTGAAGCCCGTATACGTGAAACTGAGAAGAGACAAGTGGAGAGGCAACGGCGAGGGACGCTCCGTTTGTTCTTTGTTTGTTTGTTATCAGTCTTTCGACTGGTTTGATGTGGTCCTTCATTTTCGTCTATCTTGCGCCAATCTCTTCATTTCCACATATTATTTGCAACCCACATCCTCAAAATTCTGCATCACATTTTCCAATCTTTGTCTCTCCCTATAATTCTTCCATTCCATTACCAAATTAACCAATCCTGGGTGCCTCAGAATGTGTCCCACCATCGAATCTCTTCTTCTCGTAAGATTTTTTCCTTCGCCTATCCTGCCTAAGACTAGCTCTTTCGTACTTTGTCAGTCCACTAACTTTTCAACATCGCCGAATTGCTCACTGAGTAATCTATTCATACCAATCGATAATTATAATTTCTCTACATCTTCTTGTAAGATTTGAGGTTTTTACAACGGTGAGTATGAAGATTTCTGTCTTCCTCAAGATTTCAAGCATCTTATTCCAACTTAACGTTGTCAAAACCTTCAAGTCTACAAATGTCAATTGTATCTTTATTTTCCTTAATCCGTCCTTTTATTATTAAACGTAAGGCCAGAATTGCCTCTCGAGTACCCATGCTTTTATCTAAAACCAAACTGATCCTCAACTTTCCTTTCTATTCTTGTGTGTATTATTCTACTTACTAATTTTGATGCATGAGATATCAAGCTAATTATGCGGTAGTTCTCACATTTGTGTTCTCTCGCGTTCTTGGGAAGTGGAAGTCTGATGGTATTTCTCCGGACTCGTAGATTTTGGACACCAGATTGAATAACCTAGTTCCTTCATCCCCCATAGATTGCAATAATTCTGAATGTATCTCATCTACTCCCACTGCCTAGTTTGAGCCCAAGTCTTTCAGAGCTCTGTCAAATTCAGATCGTAGTACTGGATCCCCTATTTCCTCCATATCAACCTCCTTCACTTCCTCAATCTCACTGATGGACAATGTTTCCCCCCTGATACATGCCTTCAATGTATTTTTCCATCCATCTGCTCTTTTTCTTCTGTGCTTAACAGTGGTTTTCCATCCGCACTTCTGACGTTAACAGACTTAATTTCCATTTCTCCCAAATTCTGTTTGATTTTCCTGTATGCTACATAAATTTTACCCCAAAACATTTCTTTTTAAACTTCTTCGCACTCCTCTCTCAGCCATTTTCCTTTTTTGATTTCATTTCTAAGCAACCTGTACTGCTTTTTTCCTTATTCATCTCGTGCAGTTTTGTATACATTTTAGTATTTCTTCAGTTACCCATCGTGTTTTTCCTCCTTTCTTTCTACCTATAATTTCTTCCCTATCCCTAACTATTTCCTTCTTTAGTATGCTCCATTCTTCCGTCGAATTATCTTCATTGTTTTCGTTTAACTCTGAGCCAACAGCCTCTGATAACTTCACTTCACTACCTCTTAATCTGTCTCACTTGGTCCCTGAGCCGAGGGCTATAAATTCAAAGCGCGAACGAACGCAGCGAGCGAGTTCTTGAACCCGTAGGGAGTTCCTTGTCTGCATGTAAGGGCTTAATCCATTCTACATAACCTCTAATTTATTAAAGAAGGAGGTTAGAAGTAAGAGAGGCCCATGATTGGTAATTCACGACTTCATACTGTAAGATTCCGTGATGGAGACATACCTCCTGATACTTCGAAACACAGAAATATGGTAATGCCCCAAGGAAATTATACTACGATTGTGATTACAGCTTTAATTAGTCCCGTAGCTCGCCTAAAGACTTTCTATGCTGTGGTATGTGCGTATTTAAAATAATTAAACTTCTGTGACACGTTCTGCTAACATTTCTCTCCTACTCTACACTTCGCGTCGCTCTATTGTTTACTTCACATTTCAAATAACGCAGAGTCAACAATAGTTTTTTATGTACTCACCTTGGACGAGGCACAATTTCGTTTTTGTCTGGAATTCGTAATAGACCCCGACGAGAAATGGAGCCTCCAGACCCTTCTGAAGCAGACCACGTTCAGTGCGATACTGACCGCAGCCATCTTTCACAGACATAATTTCTTTTATGTCCATCGCCTTCAAGGTGTGCCGTCGTCCACCCCGCCGCTCTTGCGGACGAGGTACACTTTTCCAAAACCTGAAAAAGCACACAGTCATGTTTCCTGTTACTATATTCTACAGGATATCGCACTCACCTCCACTCCCTAGCAGTTGCAGGGGCTTAAAGCTCTCGAGTCTCGGAAGATCGGTCTCTGAATTTTCGCCTGTAACAAGGAATCATAATTACAGGCCTGACCCAACAGTCAATCTGCACACACGATTAAATGATTCTCTAAAGCCTTTAAGTAAGACGCGACTCTTTCTTATTGCCTCCGTTCACAGTTTTATGAGAAACATTCGAACGCAAAGCTCAGACGAGACAATGCTCCGATTATTTCATGCCATTTTCCGAAATTTATTTTTCGTACAGCGGCTACTCCGTGAAACGCCACAGCTGCCTAATACATTGTTTCTCAACAGGAACACGAAATGACACGCTTTTCGTTACATACCTGGGGAACGAACCGGAGGTTCATCTCCAAGGGACACATTCACTGCCTCGTCTTGTTGATCTAGGTCGGCGTCCCAGTCCTCCTCGCCTTGGTCTTTGTGGGCGGTCAGGCCGTCAGGCTTGCCACTATTCTGAAAAGTATAACACGACACGCGAATTAAACACCGGCGAATCACTGACAAAGTTGCAGAACTCTCAGGGTGGAACGCAGAGTCCGCTACTTGTGTTTACTCGTTACAGCGTAGTCCAAAGAATCTCGACAGATTGGAAGCAAATGTCTTACCTTCACGTCTTCTAGTCCGTGATCATGGCAGCCACGAAGGGTCTCGATCTGCTGCTTTAAAATCGCGTTGTCAGCCTTGATGCTCGACACGACATCTATCAGGCCACTTATGGTTTTGAAGGTAATCGCACTTTCCCTTCGGTGCTTCTCCTCCAAGTCCATAATTTTGGCCTTCAGGTCGTCAACGCCTTTGCATTTCTCACGAAGACTGGCCAATTCCTTCTCCATGCGCTCAAAACGCGACAGAATTATTAGAAACATCTCGCTCCCCGCAAACAATTTGTCTGCGTCTATTAAGTTCTTAACGTCGTTCACGATTGTGCTTAAACTTTCTTCGTTCATTGTCATATCGGGTTTCGCGTCAGGCACCTGCTTGAAATCGCAGACGCTCTCACCTTTGCACGCAGTTCTTGGACTGAAACAGATCTAGCATCGCCCTGCTCTGTATCCGAATCGTGGTCGTATTCCTGAAGCGCCGAGCCATCCTTCGAAGTCTTATAACAATTATAATGCTGGACTACAGCATCTGATCGTTTCTCAGGATTCTCGTAAACTCTACTAATATTTACAGTGTCGGGGAACCACGCCCCACTAACATTTACGTCTTCACGACGAACTCCAAGCATCAAAGGGTTTACCTCCCATGCGCATCGTACGATTTATCAAAAACTCCACCACAACGTCGCCTTTGTATGCCTCGGCTCTCAGGAATATCAGGATCTCGCAGGTCAGTGCCTACAACATTCAAGCCTAGTCGAGATCGGTCTTGATCTAACGTTTGCAGCGACTGAGGAAAATCTGCTAAGTTTTCTCGTCCTCCCCCTGCCATCGCATTGAAAAAGAAATTGTGTCTGGTTACAATATCTCCTTTCTGCGTTGAAAAACTTCTGTTAGCAAAATCCATAATCACCTGGTACTCAACCTAAAAATTTGCTCCCGTCAACTGTGGCGCTGTCATGAAGTTCAGCTCAAATATGTCCCGCCCTAATCCGAATTCAATCCAAGCTTGTTTTCTGATTAGTTTTGATTTTGATTGCCATGCGGATGACAAC
Source organism: Zootermopsis nevadensis (assembly GCF_977971745.1). Taxonomy (NCBI): domain Eukaryota; kingdom Metazoa; phylum Arthropoda; class Insecta; order Blattodea; family Termopsidae; genus Zootermopsis; species Zootermopsis nevadensis. The sequence goes on along the minus strand of NW_028259153.1, from coordinate 1,222,431 downwards.
ACACAATTTGCTACGGGAATAAATAGGAACTTTAAGCCACTCTCCGTCAAAGTTAAGCAGGTCTTCAGACGTGACGCTAACTTCAGCTCCGCTGTCAATCAGAACAACTATTAACCTATTTCCTATCTGTATCTTCACGTGAGGACAACCCTTAAGATTTTGCCTCATTAATGTAATATACAAATTCCACATTGAATTTTTCACTTGCGTGATTCACGTCAGACACTCCCAAGTTTTCCTCTCCTAGCCTCGGACTCGGTGTCGGGCCTGGGTTCCTACCGGTCGAAGGTGGGCGCTCGTGAGTTGATTCGGCCAGCGTCTCCGTCTGACATATACGGTCCCGTTCCTTTCGCGATGTCGGTTCCCTTGGTAACGCACGTTCCTTACGTAATGGAATTTGTTGTTGTTTTGGCGGTAGTTCGGCGACTGGTTCTGGTTAGGCGCCTGCGGCGAGAAGCCCGGGTTTGACCTTTCCCTGCTCCATTGTCTCCAGACTTTTTAGGAAGGCCAATGCGTCTTGAACTGTTCGCACCCCTGCTTACAAAAGTGCCCTGCTATTGCATCGGCCAAATCCAATTCTGACAATCTCTGTGATAGATTGTCCGCTAGCACGGAATATTTCAAGAAATGAGATGACGTACTCTCCTTCGAGTTTTTGCCAAAAACGGTCTTGATACAACTGACTACGGGCAACTCCGTAAAAGCTCTCTTAAAGTTGTCATAGCCCGTAAAGTCCTCGTACATTGCGGTGAACCACTGCTTAGAATACGGACCAGTCACCGAACTGGCTCCTGCAAGAATTGCACTACGTTCAGCTTATGACAATCGAAAAAAAATTTGGTAAAACAATGTCGTTCAAAACGTGGTTTGGGGCACTGAGGATGAGTTAGCTCGGCAAGTTCACGTGGTCTGTGCGCCTCACCGTCAGCGTTGCCAATATTGACCCAGTCTGGCATCCTTATTTCGGTAGACCTCGCTGTCCGCGCTCACTTTAACTCCTTGTGAGTGCTGCTGGGTTCAGTCGCCGCCTTGGAAGTTGCTAGATTTTTTGTGGCCCCGCGTTGGGCCCCAATTTCTGCTGCAACCTTTCTTCCGAGGAGTTGCCCGGCTTGGATGTAGCCTTCGGTGACGATGGGTTTCTGGGTTAATTTGGGATCCTAGCCCAGGTGAACAGTGGTCTCTGGTAGAAGGTCCCGTCGTTGCAGCGTAGAAATAATAATCCAAGGTCGACACCCATAACGGGGTCTGGGGGATTAGCAAATACAAGTTTCATGGTTATTCTCGATATGCTTTAAGACCTTTCATAGTCCAGTTCTCTTCTCTGGTAGCCAGTCTAGTTAAATATTGCCAGAAACAACGCAAAAGTTATGCCAAGCCACAAATATCTACGTATCACGTTTCCCAATGTTACAAATATCCATTTCTTGAACATTCTTTCTAATTAATAGCATCTAGCTTATCTTAACTTTAACTACTTATATTGTTGAATTTGCAATAATAAATGTTTATACCAGTAACATAGGTAGAAAGCCAAATTACAACTCAGTTGGACTTGTTTAAAAATATGATTTAGCAATTACGTGTTCTCGGTAACCCTTATGGACGCTCTGTCCCTCCCTGGAAGTCTGCCTGCGGAAATAATCGCCTTTACAGAAAACAGAATTCAAATAGGTTTCCCGTTTTTCACGTCATTTATTTGTGCGAAAGAGTGGTCTACAGGAATATGTTTTGTGACTGTATTCTAGTCTGCACCATTTTGAATTATCCAACTTGTAATGTAGCCCATGTAACATAGTGGCCGCCACTTTAAGCGACTTCCATGCATTCACTGTTATTGCATTAGCATGTAGTTGTGTGCACTTTCCAATCTTGTACACAAATGGATTGGGCGCTACACATTCTCCATTGAGTGCAAATTTTCTTTCCTTCATGGTTTCCATGTGCTCACAACTTTTTTCAGTGGTACCAAAATTAGATTTGGATATTCACAGACGTGCCTCTGAAGTTGGCCGATAGGTACCATGAGTTGTACCAAGTATGAGAGTTCCAACTCACCTAAACCATATAACTGATTTCTACTTCGTTGATATTGTTAATCCCACTGGTTCCTTATTTTGTAGTTACCACAGACAGACATTAACTTTTCGTAGATCACACTAACATAAGCGAATCCAGCGGTGAGGCATAAGCCTCGTGTCCCGCAGATTTTGTTGTTGTTTCAGCCTCCCAGCAGCGCTGTTTATGAGCCTTGTTTCTAAGAAGAAGTCGTGTAGCCGTGGAATTTGCGGTCGTCGAGGTCTGGGAGCGCAGCGGTCACCAGTCTGGTACGGGGCACCAGCCAACATTTCTGGATATTTTCTGTTTCAGAGAAATAAAGAATCTTGCAAAGAGTTGCTGAGGAAGTGTCTTGAGAGTACGGACTACTGTGGCAACAGATTCAGGTACAGGCATTCTGAAAAAATAGTTACAGTTGAAGCCCTTTTTGACTGCACTATGGCCTGTATCAAGGGCTGGGGAAACGTGGGGTAATTTTAGGTTATAAGATGGCTGTCTTCTGAGTTTAGCACCATGTAACTCGTCGCCGTGGTGATGGAGGCAGGAAGGATCTCTGAAACATTAGTAAACGTCTACCAGGCTACACGGTGCTGCGACCCAGAAGACAGCCATCGTTGGACTCATCGCTGGGAGAACCTTAAATCTAAGCTCAGGTTACTTTTGACGCTAATACTTTTCGACAATCTCACATAAGTGAAATTGATCCATCACTATCACTCAATCAATTTGACAGCATTCTTCTTATTGTTGTCCAAATACAATCCACCACATGAACATGGGTGATGGAGGTTGCTGGTGTGGGCGCAGTTCGAAAAAAGATTTCTGCAGATGGATTGTTTCCAGGCACTTCACACTCTGTTTTACTCACAGGTGGCACGTCTTCAGTGTTGACTTTGGGGTTTTATTAACTCTTCAACCACCAATACCAACCAGCCATTGACTTTCCTAAATAAATGGATAGTTCATCCCTTCAGCTTCAGTAACATTGTAGGCTGCCCATCTGACTTGATTGATGGTTAGTCCGACTGCCTTATGCTTCCACTTCCGACTTTGGAGGGATTAGAAATGCTTTTCCAGGTTCGTACTTGGCAGGATCGTCCAGACGCTTTTTTGTACTTTTAGAGTGCAACCTGGTATATATCATATGAGGTGGCCAGCCTTCGTTTTTCATCTGTCATACTGCTTGCTTCATACTTTGAGCAGTGTATGGGCTTTTATATGCCATAGTCCAGAAAACAACAGATCATAATCTTGTGGAAGCTAAGAAACCTGCTTCTAAATCTAGGACTTTAGTAGCGAGAGCTATCGAACCTACTCGCATATCATTTTGACATGTGTTCAAAAGACCTTCAACTGACACAGGAACAGACAATCCATGCCACCGCATCCAACTCCAGGACACCTCTATCCTGTCGACAAGATCTGGACACATGGATCGAATAACCAGGGAGGCCATCAAAATTGAATTACATCCCAACAGCGTCCACAGGGAGGATGAACTTCGCCTGAGTCATTCATGGAAGCCCCTCAAACATTCACTCCCTCATAAGGCTCTGGAAGCATCCCAGATAGCATTGCCTATCCCGCCCACCACCACTCTGCCCTTTTCCAGCCAAACCTGGCCCCACCCAGTGCTCCCCCCACATCTTGATCATCATACTTGTGTGTGTCACACCGGATGGACTCCCTGAGGCCCTCAAAAGGGCTGTCTCTCGGACCTCTCTCGCTCACGCTACAACATACCCAAGGCCTATTGGTTCCCACTCTTGCCTGATTCTGACACCAGTCCCCCACTGGTTGGGATTAGGCTATTCCTTTTAATGTCCTGTTCCTATAAGTCTAGTGCTTATTGATCGCCGTGATGATGGAAGCAGCGTGGACCTCTGAAATGTTGGTGGACATCTACCGGACAACACAGCACAACGACCCAGAAGACAGCAATCTTGAGACTCACCGCCATGAAAACCTCAAATCCCACATAGTCTACTAGTACACTGGCAGAATATTGACTAGAAATTAATGTGTTTGCCTTGACGAACTCACTGCACAACTGTTATCACTATGAGTACTTTGCCATCTAGTGAGGGAAAAATTATCACAAAAACTTCACCTGCAGTCAGTATCAGCCATCAGTCAACTTCAAAAGAGAAATTCATTATCAGTAATTCATTTGGTGAAAACTTCACGGATTTTAGTGAATTTCAGTTTAAAGGTGTCAGTGTTCAGGATTTACAAATGATATTGAGAGCCTTAAACTGTCAAGTTGTGGATAAAACTTTCCATCACTGATTGGCCATCGTTTTAATGTGTACTGTACCAGTTACGGAACTGTTATGTAGGAGTGTATAAGTGTAATGGGAATTAGTGTTTAACCAGACTAGATGGAGAGGTAACGGCATCAGCGGCAGTCAACTTGGATGAGCCAAGCACTCACCAGAGATGAAGAAGCGGCAACAGCTGTAAGCACCATTCCATAATCCGAGGTGGAACGGAACCAGCCTCTTGTGGGCCATTCATATTTCTTGCGTCAGCCTTCCGGAACAAAACTGTGTGGAAGAAAGGAGACTCTTAAGATTGAACGTTTCTTCGGTGACAAACTTTTACCTGATGTGTTTATACTTTGGGTTTGAGCAGATACTGAGAGAGAGATGTAGTAGAGAGTAGTTCATGTGTAATTTTATGTCCGCCGAGGTCACATCATGTAAGGTCATTACAACAGTCTGTTGTCTTCTAACAGTGTAAGTGAAAAGATATATTTTTCGCAAGTGTAACGAGCGTTTATCATCAGACACCATACGGCATCTCGCTTGAACTTAACTTTCCAGAATGATACATTTTCTGATTCTCCTGTGCCAAACAAACCGAGAATATTGTCTGATGAACCGTTTTTCAACATGATTTAAAGAATGAATCGCTGAGCAGAGTGGATATTTCTGACAATATATAACTGTTTTTGTTTTCTGATTTCAATATATATATATTTTTTATTTGTGAACCATGTATCAGGAACAGGTTGCTTGACTTTTTGATCACTCTGTATATACTAATTTTATTTGTCACTTAGCCCCACAGTTAAAACAATGCCATTTAAAGAAAGTGTCTTAATGTGGGAAGTTGTTTATGACAAAGGAAAAGCGTGTTCACATAAGTGAGAATGTTGACCAGGAGCTGTCAATGTAAGCCGAATTATAGCCATAATTAGAGTTTTGGAGATGTATTAACATTGTGACTTTAACCTAAATCTGAAATTATTCTATTTGGTTTGATATTTCCTTACAGAAACCCAAGAGAATGATTCTGAGTGAGTGTGCATGGCCCCTGGCGTGGTTTGAAAACCCGTAAGCCAAGAAGATATTAAATGGCCTCTGGCGCGGTGTAAAAACCCGTAAGCCAACGAGAGATTACTAGAAAAGACTGTGATGTATCGACTTACAACGCAGCGTTGTATCTTGGATGTGTGAAAGAGAGTGTGATACAATAATCAGACTATCTGATTTCGTAGTAATGACTTTGTATGGTAAAGGCTATCCACATAGTTTATAGTTTCATTTTGATGAACAATTAGGAATTTTGGGGGGAAGACATTCCTGTTAGATGTCAGACGTTTGTTTTTTGTGTGGGAATGAGTATTTATTTTGCCCCAAAGAGTCACATTTGTTTCAGAACAGGCTGTAGAAGCCACGCACCAGGCAGTGCTTACATGATGTCCTGGGCTCAGCATTCTCACATCCTGACCAAACTGTTGTCATGTTTGGTGAAGGAATTGTTTAGAAATTTTGCATGACTTTTACTCAGTTCCTTCCTTTGTCGGAAGACACCGTGTGTGAGGTGAAGTGGGACCTGCACTTGAAGCAGAAATCCCAACACCAAAATTTGTGCTGAAGAACCCCATTTCAGTTTGTCTTATGCCTGGTAAGGTACTTCCTGTTGGTTGGCTGACAATTAAGATGTTGGTCATCATTGCTAGTCCTCCAAAGAGGGGGGCATGTATTTAAAGTTGTAAAATACATGATAGATCTGTTTTGTGTGAATTTCGGGAGAACATTAATGGGAGTCTATCAGCACATTCAGTCTACAGAAGGAAACGATCAGTAGCCATAAATTGTAAGTGGTTATAGAAGTTTGTATTGTACAATAAACCAGTTTGTTTGTATGGGCTTGTACACTTATTCTGGTCCTTACTGTCAAAGCTCCTAAGGAATATTAGGTTTCCCATATTTTTCATTCAATATTTCAAGCTTTAAGGCATCGATTATTCTTATATAAAGATTGGCTTATGCAGATTATGTGCTATATGTAGAGGCTCTTTAAGGACTCTCATAGATTCAGAGGTTTGATAATGTTCTTGGTTAATCAGTGCACTTGAAATAAGTTTCTGTGGACTAGTACTGTAATGTCAGAAGAGGTATAGTACATTGATCTGAATCATTCGAACATAATTTCTTTGAAACAGGAAGTCAGAATGATGTTCATAAGAACATAACACATGCTAATGGTAAGAAAGTTGAAACTGTTCCTAGCCACCACACAAAGAACGTCCTGGAGGTAAGACGAGATACTTTTGTGCTGGTAAAAACCTTTCAGAATAACCAAAGTACTTATCTTATAGAAGAATTATCAAGCAGTTTGTGATTCTGCCCTCTGGTTTCTCCATTTTATATTTGATTCAATCGATCATTGCCGGTTGACATCGAGGTCTCTTACAATTGAACAAATTTTGAGGTTAGGAATTACTATTTATAATTATGGTTGATTATCACACGTACATGTTTTCATTTACAATTGTGAACTCTTGTAAGAGAATTAGGCTTGTATTCTCTCTAACACAATTTTAAGTAATATTACATTGACTCCTGTTTGATTACGGCGTCATTTATAATAAAATAATTCCATTCAACAATGTAGGATTTGTATTTCTAAAACATTTCTTCATGAAACTTAAATCCTTAAAAACCCGGTGGTAAGTATATGTACCACCTGATTTAACAATCAATAACTTTTCGTTAGGTATTTCTCAGGGCAAACAGGGATCATTTTCTTAAACAGGATTAACCATTTGATCTTTGTAACAGTGTAGTGTTTTCTTTGAGGTACGGACTGAATTCTTCAGCTTCGCATGGTTAACAAAAGGTGGCTCTGTCACGAAAAACAATTCTAAAATTTCTTGATACATGGGGTCTGTTTAATCTTTCTAGCGAGTTGTAGAGAATTTTTTTTTTTTTAATAATCTCTGTGTGCAATATAATAACTTGAATGAAATGTAATGCACTCATTTGTTTATGGAATAAACAATAATTGTTACGTCATCTGTTTACTCGGCATTGTTGTGTTTCATTATTGCCGCCAACAATCGACTTTCGTCAGTGTGGAAAGAATCGAGCTTTGGATCGCTTGTAGAAGAAGTGCGTCGTAGAGTAGATAATTTTGTGCTGGTAAAAACGTTTCAGAATACCACAAGTTCTTATCTTAAAGAAGAATTATCAAGCAGTTTGTGATTCTGCCCTCTGGTTTCTCCATTTAATTTTTGATTCAATTGATCATCGGTCAGCATCGAGGTCTCTTACAATTGAACAAATTTTGAGGTTAGGAATTACTATTTATAATTATTATTATTATTTTTAATATTGTTTATCGCATTTATAGGTTACATCTGCATTTGTGAACTCTTGTAAGAGAATTAAACTTTTTTAACATAATTTCAATTAATATTACATTGACTCCTGTTTGATTACGGCGTCATTGATAGTAAAATAATATTCCAGTAGGCAATTGACATTTTAACATTTTTAAGGAGACCTCAGCGTAGGTGGGAGGATAACATTAAGATGTACCTTAGGGAGATGGTACTCGATAGAGCGAACTGTATGCCGAGTACCAATCGACTTTTCGTAGAAGATCTTGCACATTGCAGTGTGTGAGTGGCGTGAACTAGGCCTGATCTCCACTTAGAGATTTTGTGACTGTTCCCAATTGTAATTCTCCCGTTCAACTGATATATTTTAATTACATTTTGTGCTTGAAGTGTATATAAATGTGTAACTTAGGCACGAAAGTCCTTAATCAAGTGAGCTCTCAAGCACTTTTAGTTCTACAGAGAGAGAATAACTCAAAATATTTATGCTTATGAAAAGGCGTAGCCTTCTTTTTCCAAAATTTATTTGTAAACTGTCTGGTTCTGCATGAAAGGTCACGCAATTTCTATTTCGTATTTTTGTCTTAATTCTTTTTAAATCGGTTCACCAGAGTAGAAGCATCAAAGACTTTACGGATTGCATTGATATTTTATACTTTGAAGATTTAACTTTATGCGAGTAATGACAAACACGCGGCATGACTTAATATTGCCTAAATCAGTCACATCTTCAGGGTGATTAAGTCGAGAAGAATGAGATTGGCGGGACATGTAGCGCGCATGGATTGGACAAGAGGTGGTTGGGAAGCCTGAGGGGGAGAGACCTCTGGGGAGACCTAGACGTTGATGGGAGGATAATGTCAGGCGGGATCTACGGGAGATAGGAGTTGAAGGAGACTTGGATTTTGTTGGCCCAGGACAAGGTCCGGTGGAGGGATTTTATTGATTCGGTGATGAAACTTCGGGTATCATAAGCCATCTAAGTCGTTAGTTATACGCCATATGTAAAGCTTTGTCACTTTGCATTGAATGTCAAGAGGCATTTCTGTAACACAGAAACAAACTGACTCCTTGGAGTCGAAGTCCTGCTTGAGAATATAACAGTAGCCCAGGTGGTCAAATGTCTCTCCTTTTATGAAACATTACGTTCCGTGCCTGTGTTTACAAGACCCCGCCTCTAAGCCATATCCACAAGCAGATGAAGCCAGTGCACACCTTTAACCGCACCTCTCGAAGATTCATTTTAATGTTATCCCAGCAACGCATAGGACTCTCAAGTGACCCTTTCCTTTCAGGTCTTTCGACAAAAATGCCACATTTCTTGTCTCTGCCATGTGTACTACATGTCCCGCCCACCTCATCCCCCTGATCTGAGAACCTAACATTTATTAATTAGTGAAGGGGCTGATAAAGCTCCAAAGTATGTAGTTTTCGCCACTCTCAGGCCCAGGTATTCTTGTCAGTACCGTGTTTCCTCTCAGTCACTCTCAGTTGATGTGCACACGTGTCAGTATGAAGAAAAATCTGTAACAGCGATGGACTGTCTCTTCAGGAGATGGAGTCAAACCAACATCGCAGCTGTACTCAAGAAGGCGGCAGGTGCACATGCACCAAAGCATCGGTCCGTCTGAATAAACTAAGAGAGAGGAACCTCTTGTGTGACGCGGTGCTGAGGTTGGAGGATGGCGTCGTCTTTCCAGTCCACAGAGTGATTCTGTCGATGCGCAGCGAATATTTCAGGTTTGTTTGTGTGGTTGATTGACACGTGAAATAAGGACATAATAGACGTTAAATGTGAAATGTTATTTCCCGTAAGTTTAAGACACCTGCATTGTTATATGTTCATTGTCATGAAATCTCACGGGGGGGGGGCGTAGAAACTGAGTGGAATTTCAGACGTACTTACTGTCTTCTTTCCTTGATGATAGAGGCTGTAAGCACCTCTGAAACGTCCGATAATGTCTATGAGACAACAAGATGTAACATGTAAGTTATATTCTCTTAAGCTTACGCACGATCTACATCTGGTCCCATTAGACCATATTCTGGGAGTTTTGAAGTGTTCAGAACACTGCTTTTGTTCTACGTAAGTTACAGAAAGTTAAACATAATTAGCATGACTTGTAACATTCCGCTCGTCGTCTCTCGAAATCAGTGTAAATTAACGACTGTTTCGTGACCTTTCAGGACCCTCTTCACGACAAAACTGCACACCAGTGAGGAGACTGAGATTCTCCTCCACGGAGTCAGCTCAGACATCATGACCCAGATACTGGATTATGTTTATATTCGCGAGGTGGACATCCGCTCCGACAACGCGCGTCAACTGATCGTAGCGACTGACTACTTGTGTATTCCGGAAGTTACTAAACTCTGCTGTGACTTCCTCAAGAACGCGATGGACGCTGACAACTGTATCGGCATCTTGCAGTTCCCAAGGTAATTGATGTTCATTTGTCATTGGCTTTACTCAAGAGAGCAGCCGAGTGCCGGGTCGGAGATTAAAGCCTCTCAATGAGGACTGGGCAAATTTTAATGCGTTGTAGGTCAGGGCTGTTGGCCGATTATTATTAATGTGCCTGTAATCTAAATGTTCTCATTTAACTACAGACGTCTTGATCGTCATTATGTCCAGCAGATAAGTAATTTTACCACGTAGAACGTGAATCACAGGGTCACAAAAAAATCTCTTCCTCTCGAATTCCTTCTTTCTTACTCTGTGACATTTCTTGTTTCTTAAATAATCCTCCCAATATCAATATCATCATTCAGTCTCACATCTTTCTGCATACAGCAAAACCTCTGCTAACCGACTCTCGATTATCCGATTCCCTCATTAACCGATCGATTTCCACCTGCGAGAGTGTGTAACTCGACGTCCACGCGGTACATTTCATTGAACTAACCTCACACCCAGATTTTCCTGATTATAATGAACACTTCAGGACATTTAGAAAATTGGTTATTATCGGGTAAAGACAACAAACAACCTGTTCGTTCCAGTAGAAATTGAACCACTACTCCATCTCGTTCAGAACAACATTAAAAGCAAATCAACTGGCATAGGCAGGATCACACCAGAACCTCCACCTCATGCGATGGACTGAATGACTGGTAAATTCACTCTTTTAGTACAGGGACTCCCTCGATCAGCGCTCACGGGTGACTCTTTTGCCGGAGAATTGTGCGTGCGAAACGCCCGCATCATCTGCCGCCGAGTAAAATCTGTATTGAGTTTCTACTGATTTGTTCATATCCAGGACCACGTTCCCCTTTTCCTCGCTCATACGACTCACCGGCTTATCCATTACACGTTTTTTCACTGGATTAACACACACAGTAAATACAATGTCGTTTCGCCAAGGTTAAGGCCAGAATTCAAAATTCTACCCTTTTCATCTCACTGCCTTCTTCACTTGCGTACACCGTGCCCTTGTTTCAACCGATAACCTTATCACGAGGACGAGCGGGCATTGCCTGGGAACCCTCATAGCCGAAAACTTACTATTTTGCCCAGGTTAAACGGAGCGTCTCTTCTCAGTCTCACTCATTCGTTATTCAAAATGCCAAGGTAAAAAGAGAAGGCGAAATACTGTGGTGTGCAGATGCTTCAGAATTAGGTTCTCGCTGAAGTGTTTCAGTTCGATAAGATTTTGAAGGAGCTCATGAGTCGGTTCTTACTCTCGCTGTCGCAGGTTTCACTTCTTCGCCGACCTCGAGACTCACGCTCGTCGCTTCGTTCTGCGCCACTTCGTGGAAGTGTCTCAGAAGAGCGAAGACCTGCTGGAACTGCCCGCAGAGGAGCTGCAAGCGATAATCGAGACCGAGGAACTGAACGTGAAGAACGAGGAAGTTGTGTGGGAGTGCATTCTCCGGTGGATCAACCACGACCCGGACAACAGGAAAGGCCACATCGCGGACCTTTTGAAGGGCGTCAGACTGGGACTCCTTGACGAGAAGTATTTCGTTGAGAAGGTCAGTATTCCCCTGAAATAGTGGATGTTTATGGAAAGTGAAGCCCAAATTTTCAATTCCATTTTCACAATTTCTAATTAATGCAAATCTTGAGCGTTTTGCTTCGACCTGTGTGAGCCTGTCCGTCTGTCCGCAGTTCCAGCTCGAGAACGTCTAACCGGATGTTCATTAAATTTAATAATGTTGGTTGTTAAGAGATTCTGTTGACAAATTCCAATTCTGGTTAAAATGTTACAATAACAACGTGAAAAACACAATTTTTTGAATGCCTTATTCCTCGCAAAATTTGCTGAGTAAGAAATCTCCAGATTACCTTGGTTACCATGGTTACAATAAATACCTGTACAATGACGCTGGTAACACGCACGCATGTGTGTGTGTGTGCAAAACAAATGCTTGATTTGTCCTTTCGTGCAGAGATGTGGTTGGAGTTAATGACCGTCTGTAAGCGTCGATTACTTTGACAGTCCGTCTGCGCTACAATCTTTGATTACAGTCTCAGCTTTTATTAAGATCCATTACATGTTTCAGTTCAACTACAGCATTCCACTCTCAACTACATTCAAACATCCATTCTGATTGAATAGGAAAATCCTCCAACAGATAATTCACGTTTTCCGGCGCAGCGTTCTACTTAACCAAGGACCCTACCGCCATAAGAAGCCTGTCTTAGCTGCTATAATAATTTCACGTATCTCCGACGATATATATAGATCACTTCAGCATGGTAAAGCTCAGCTGATTGACCACAAAGGGGCAACAGATGTCCGAAAAGTACAGCAAGATAGCTTCATTTTACCTCCAGGAGTAAATTACCCGAGGGGCTTCTAAATCTTAGACAGCTTGAACATTCTAATATCTTAACCGTCATCTCACGAAACAGCCATATTCCTTCTTCCATTTAACAATGCGCTTTAACCCGAGAGAAAATTTCTTTCTACTCTATATCAAATGCCCTGTGATTTCAGCCACTCACCTCTTACGAATACGTGCGAAACAATCCCACGGATCCATGAAAACGTTTTCTGCTTCAAATGTCTTTACAATTTATCATTCGTATCTACTAGTTTCGAACACTTAAAGAAAACCACCTGATAATGACCAAATAAGGTCGAAACATGCAATGGATCGTAATAGACATTGAGTCCAAAGTCACATATTCTTTGTGCACGGACCTTCAACCCAACCATCAACATGCAACTCGAAGCCACTAATTGTCATAATTATATTTCGATTAGCTAAAGTTATCGAAACAAAAGAATGTGGTGATGGCGGCGTGCATCTCGCACGGGATAGACGATAAAAGAGTTACGTTTTTGAATGTAACTCGAAATGCAACCCTTACTGAAGTATTTTACTTTCGGTTGAAACACATTTCTCTAAGATCGATTCTCTCCACAACCTGTGCATTTGTTAAGAGCGTCGTTACATAAACCAAAGACCATATTATCCTTTATATTCCACAGCGAAATTATGTGTGGATTTCTTGTCTCCTCTGCTATGACTGATGCCATTTCTTCCTAAGAGTTCATAAGGTCCACATTGAACTGTTCAACAGATTTCGAATCATCCGTACGTGACGGAGAACGAGGCGTGCAGTCCCGTGATCTTGGAGACGCACGCGTTCTTACGCGACTTGCAAATGATGTCGAAGGAAGACAAGGACTTTGTGACACCAAGGATTGCCCGCCCGCGAATCCCACAGGACATTCTTTTTGCTATTGGTGGGCGTTATGAAGGAGGGGTGACAGATGTGATCGAAGCGTACGACGCACGAGCAGACCGGTGGAGTGTGGTGAGTTGCATAAATCTCTACTTTTTCCGTGCCTTGTTAAATGACGCCTCCGAGAAAACTAACTTTTTGTTGCTAATTTATACAAAGTAATTGTTTATTTAAGCTTACTCATAAGCACCTCTGTGCCTTCCCCTTTTTAAGAGAAGCTTCAAAGACATGAATTAAAATGAATAAATAAATAAATTTGAACAGGTGCTGAGTCTCATGTAAAATACGAGTCCTAATAGGAATCAACGAAAAATATTAAGTTTGCCTTAAATATCATTTACGATAAGCGTCCAACATCAATTGATTTTAGACATGAAACGAAGTCTTCGTTGATCATCACTGGATTTCCTCGTAATAAATGATCAGTGTCGATGTCGGCTATTTGCGTGGTAACGCCGCGTGAATTAGAAGGCTGATACACTGTTTGGAGTGAGGGACGTACTGCCTCCAGCTTTGCGTCGATAAAACCCAAAACACCAACATCTGTCTGTACCATCATAGTAAAATGAAATGTCTGCTATTGATAAGAAATTCTGCATTTGGCTGTCGTACTAGGCGAGAGAATTGGCGATGTTGAAGATTACTATTCGGGGTCATCCTGTTTCCTCCGTCTCTCATAATTCCACCTTTGCTCCAAGTTAATTTCTCACTCCCTTTGTCGAGTGCGGTAGGCCCAGCTTCCCATCACGGTGTAGCAATTGGTAGTTCGCATTAGTAGACGAAATGACCCAAAGAAACATAAAACCATAACCTGGTGTCCCTGCAGGTGGAGGCGGTCAACTCGATCGGACTGCGAGTCCTCTATGGTACGGCAGTACTCGGTTTCAACATTTACGTCATCGGTGGTCACGACGGCGGGGAAAAATTACGCTCATGTCATTGCTTCAACGCTGTTACGAAGACATGGCGCGAGGTGGCGCCTATGAATGAACGTAGGTAAGATGTAGATCGGTAACTAAGGAACTCCTTGGGGCAGAGTCCTTCTTCAAAAGCTGATAGTCGCCCTGTTAGTCTAGATATAAATAAGGGCAGGGACTGTAAAATTGTACCACTCACATACAGGAGGACATTTGCGACAATGTTGGTCGTAGGTCAAACCCGAATTGAAGCCATTCACAGACTTCGTTCGTAGTTTTTCCAGGTTTTAAGAATTTGAGTCGCCTTTTAATTTATTTGAATTATGATTTAAGAATGACGAATGCGAGAGGAAATGCATCTCCATCAGCAACAAATGAGCATAGCAGAGCGCGTACTTCTCTTCATTTCAGATGCGATTTAATGGTGGCAGTCCTGCGAGGTGCAGTGTACGCCATGAGCGGTTGGGATGCTGTTATGATTAACAAAACAGCTGAAAGATACGACTGCAAGACGAACGAGTGGTCGTGGATCACTCCTATGAACGTAGATAGAAACGATGCAAGTTCGGCTGTGCTGAATGGTACGTAAATGCTGTGAAACAGAAATTTGTGAATTAGTGCAGAATGCGAGGCGTCTGTCTGTCCGCGTGTAACAACGGAAGAACGGTTGAAGGAATCGCAGGATTTGAGGATCTCATGGTGCTAGTATGAAGATGGCTGTCGTTCGGCTGCTGCCGACGTTTCGGAGGAACCTTATTCCTTCGTCATGAAGGCAAACAACCTTCAAACTATGAAACTGGCTCTCATATAATACAGATGTAATATGTTTTTGAGACAGTTAATAATCTCATGTAAATAGCGCATTGTATTATAAATGTAGAGCAAATTTTGGCAGCTCGTACCGTACATCTCTGTTACCAAATTTAATCAAATTCTATTCACAGACGTTGTGACGTAATATAATTTCCATTATGCATTAATTTCAGCATTTGATGCTGTTTATATTAAATTTTATCAATTATACGCGTTCTCTGTGGCACGCTAATTGTCTGCATTGCAAACAAAGAAACAGATGAACAGAGGCGGCCGTGTCCGTGCAGTTTCTGTGGCTCGAAGGGGGACTTAATAGATTTACATATTTAAGTAGGGATTGTCCCATGTTTGTGCTCTGCATGGATCACTTTAATTATAGCTAAATTTGTTTGTACAGACAAAATATACGTCGCTGGTGGATTATCTAGTGACTCTACCCTAAACTCGGTGGAAGTTTATGACCCGGACACCAACCGATGGACGTTCGTTGCACCGATGCTATCTGGACGTTTACATTTTTCTTGCGTCGAGTTCCATGGCTGTCTGTACGCCATAGGTGAGAACTCTGGACATTCTGAGTGATGCCATTCTGTCCTTTTTACAGAACTTGCTATTGTGAAAGGTTTTCCTGTCATCTCAGAGTTAGTTTACCAGTAACTTTAACACAGATTCGTGGTTTCGATTACATTCTCTACAAAGAAAACTAACTAACTAACAAACAAAAGACAATCTCTTGTGGTATCTCAACTAACGTAAGCCCCATTTGTCACAAAGTCCCCGTTTCAGAGGTAAATATTTTGACCTTGTAGCACGGAAATTTCAGTTGGCTGCGCTGTTATCCCCCAAAAAGCCGATGGTTTAAAGCAGTCCCTTCGTAGGCTTTGCCTTTCGTCAATTGTTTGTGTAACACCGTTTTCAAAAGTGCAGATAGTGTTGATTCATTAACGGTATTTTCGAATGCAGTTTCATGAAACAGAAAACAGATGTCAGGCGCAATTTCCTGATGCTACGAGTACGGATAATATATTGTAGCTCTCTGATCCTTAATTTCGTTCCTGTTACCAATATTAACAATGCAAAAGTGAATGAATTTTCTTCGTTGCATTTACGTAGAATTTTAAGAGCTTAAAGTTCCTTTGAGTAAGACGGTCGGAGTGTGGAGCACTGAAGATACGAGAAATACAAACATCTAGAAATTTATAATTTGTAAATTTGAAGGCAAGATACCAAAGAAGGATAATATTAAAATGTTTTTAAGGAACTAGAGTATGTTCAAAGTGTTCAACTACCGACTTTTGTGAATAAGGTTATGAATCTTGTGGCTGTATAAAGGCCACATTTCGTGGCCAGAGTAATAAATATTAAGAAGGGCCCTGCTGAATTGGGTTAGAAATAGTTTCGTTTGGCTAT
Organism: Zootermopsis nevadensis; assembly: GCF_977971745.1. Classification (NCBI taxonomy): domain Eukaryota; kingdom Metazoa; phylum Arthropoda; class Insecta; order Blattodea; family Termopsidae; genus Zootermopsis; species Zootermopsis nevadensis. The sequence continues at coordinate 1,205,906 of NW_028259153.1, read as the reverse complement.
CACTTATTACGGAATGTGTGTGTGTGCAGGAGGATGGAACTTTACATCATTGAAGCTCACTATGGAATTGTATGACCCTGCAAACGACACGTGGACCGAGATCCCTGGCATGAAGTTCGATTTAGTTAACTTTAACGCAGAAGTGATCGACGATATGATTTTCGTCATCGGTAGCCGATGCAATTGGAAATCCAACTTCATTGTCAAATGTTACAAATACAAGGGAGATAAATGGTTTGTTTCTTTCTTTGTTTGTTCTGTTCTGTATAATCACAAACTATTACTTTCGAAACGCACTAGGAAGTGAATCATTTCCAGTCAAGATAACCGCGATCTTGCGGTAGGACAAATATTTTCTTTGACAATATATTGCTAAAAGAGGGAGATATTACCATGAGCACATGTTTCAAACAAGACATTCTTATCTCTCCAAAGAAATTGTGTGATTAAAATATTATTCTGACCGCAAATGTACCAAACGGAGTTAGCGCAGAACACAAGTCAATTGTCAGCTTTTAAAAATAGTCATAAACCTCTCCCTCCACTTTGATTTAATAAAACGTATTTCGTTATAATAGCAATTTGGCCGGGGTTCTATGCGCATGAGTGAAAGGAAGATCACGTGGGAGCTTGTCTGAAATATTGTGTGGGAATCGTGCACTGAAGTCCCATTGGGGGAATTTTTGTTAAGTTTGTCTGAAAACAAAATACAAGCAAAGTCATTTCGGTGGAAGCGTTTGCCTTTAGCTTCAAGCAGTTTTCCATTCTACCCAAAGACAGAGCCAGCCCATCAGGCAAAGACACTTTTAGGTCAACACATTTTACGACTCACAAAGATTACTCTCTTATACTTTTTCTACACCGAAATCTCTGATATTTTAGAACCCCAAAGGAAAATTATATATATTTTTAAGAAAATTGTTAATTTTGCACTGACGTTGAAATTACATTGCTATTAAATTTATATTAAATAAATTATTTATGGTAGAAGAGACTTTACTTCAAGAGTTACACCATCTCATGCAGAGATGCATATTTAATGTAACTGTGTCCGCGAAATGTGATAGAAATTGTCTTGAGTGTAGATAATTCTGATGGATGATGAAAGAGGGTTTGATTTCACTTTTAATATTTCAAATTGCAGGTACCGGGCTGCAGACATGAATTTTCGTAGATACAATACGTCGACTTGTGTCATCAAGAACCTACCAAATGCAAGCGATTACGCCTACAAACACAGACCCAAATTGATGGAGGAGAAACGTGAAAAAATGTTGGATTGGCAATGTAACAGTCCTTCCACACACACTCGTCCTTCTGTTGATGTGGCCACGGGTTCGAACCCAGTAGCTAGGCCGGCGCTGGTGCGATTAAAACGTTTGTTACTTCGGTGCGCGGAGAGGGTTAAAGGTTTTCTCAGGATACCTTGACATTAGGTCAGTCGGTGGGCGAGGATCTCCGACTCTCAGGGAATACACGGAGAATTTTGTGAAGGAAACCTATTGGAAAATAGAGATGACGATGCGCGCAAAACATACTACATGGAGCAGTCTCTTTGAGACGCTGGCAGCACGCTCAGCTAGTTAAAAAATGTGCCCTGTGTAAATTTCCGTAATATGCTAGTCGTTTTATGGTGAGGAGTTGTTGGTATCCCACCTGATTTCCAGTGACCCTCCATTTCTGGATGCCTTCTCCTCCTGCAACCAGAGGAAGTGCCGTGCAGTGGTAACAGATGACTTATTAAATTGGTATTGGTAATGTAAATTACATTCAGCTAACTCAGGGTCATGTACGCTGACGGACTTTACACATAATGAAGACATATGGGCCAGTTTAATCATTATGTCTTAATAAGACATACAGTACGCGATTGTAATCTTGAGACTTGCAAGGAATGCAGGAAGTCTGAAGCCTTAAAGGCACCTCCTCACTCCCGCAAGTCTCAAGATTACAGCCGCGGACTATACTTTATCTTATAAGCAGCGTATTAGGTAAGTTTTAGTGTGACTTTAGTTATTTTAATTGTAGGCTTGCTCTTACATTGCGCCAGTACAGATGCGTAAGGTAGGCCGAACACCGGCATGCGTCAAGACATGACGCAAAGAAAGGAGCACAGTTGAAATGAGATTATGAAAACCGCCTCACACCGGTCTGAGTCATGATGCTGACGTCAGCTTCATGCTGCAGACACGTGCAGCGAGACTCTGGCATGTTCCTTTTCTGTGCGTCAAGACTGAGACATCAGTACTCAAGTAACAGCACCAGTGTACGTTATCGACATGAGTGAAGAGTAAATACATATTAAGATAGTGCAGATGGTTGAGAAATTCCCAGTAATAAACGATTATTCGACCCCGGGGTCACTCAAACAAGGAGGAGGTTGATAAAGCTTGGCATTCTGTTTCAAAAGAGGTAAACATAGATGGTAAATGCACTGATTAATTTTATTTTAATGAGCTAATGACTGAATTAACTATTATAAACATTGAGCTTAAGCTCGTTTCGTACAAGTCTGCCCTCACTCACACATAAAAACGAAAAGATTTGTGTTAAAGTGTTCTTGTTCTGCCAACGAAGAGCTACGTTTGGTTTCAAAAAAGTAAGAACACACATGGATTCTGGGGACATTCGATAATAAGACTGGAATTTCACCGGAGCTAAAACGTACGCACACGACTCATTAAAAGTCATGAATCCACTTCCTTTACGTACTTTCAGCCACATTTACATTAAAGTATCTTCCTCACTGGAACGACGTCATGTCACCAACTAGAGAAGATGTGCTGCTTCGGTGTGCGGACTCGAGTCTGAATCACGAATGAAGCAAGACTGCGTCTTTTGTCTCATGTCTTTGGTTGCTTTAGAAACCTTGAAACATCTACTTTTTTCTTAGTGTTGGTATATAAGGAAGAAGGAAATTCATGTTTTCACTCAGGCACTGCTTTGGATCTACTTTTTAGTTCCGGCAACTGCCACTTTGTTTCTCTGCTTGAAGCAAACAGCGAGATACAAAGAACAGATGCAACATGTAATTTTGTGAATCTGAAAGAATTTGAAATCGGTAAGCAGTTAAATTCTGAGAAATAGTCTGATGTGTTCGTGTAAACTTTGCTGTGTGATCGTGTGTTCTTTATATTATTAATGGAGCAAGGTTTTAGATTCTTTATTTGTAACTGAGCTCTTAGTGAGAAGGAATTATGCTTCTTATACTCAAGTAGGGAATTGATTGTACTCCTAGCGATGGTCTTGTTGTTTGTGGCAGAACAAATATTGACAAATTTTGAAAACTGGGACACACATAAAGTAGTTAAAGGTGGATCATCATCATCATATACGTAGTTGATTGGTAGTCTTTTGCTACTGCGATCTGTTGAAGCGTATCACCATATCCTGATTAAAAGCTTTGAAATGACATAACATAAATTAAATATCTCCAAAATTATGAAAATTGTACAATGAAAGATTAGGAAGAACTTTATCGGAGATCGAAACTGTGTCAGTTTGGTCCTGTGAACAGGCAGTGAAACATCAGTTGAGTGTTGCTTGGATTTTAAGTGCGACACTGTCAAAAATGTTGAAGGAATTATTTAAAATTGAGAAACAAGAGCCGTGCTGTTTTTCTTACCAATAGGTACGCAGCTGCCTTCTTTCCTAACGAGGGAAACTTCCCAGTTAATAAATTGATGTTGAAAATTAAATGTAGACGATGGGTAAATAGAGGAAGAGCAGTCTGTGAAGAATTGTGCATTATGTAAGACTTGAGGTTCTCACAGCGGTGAGTATGAAGATATCCGATGAATATCGCCCTGATGACGGAGGCAGTATGACCTCTGTAACGTTGGTGGACACCTACCAGACTACACAGCGCAACAACCCAGAAGACGGATATCTTCATACTCTGATGACGGAGGCAGTATGACCTCTGAAACGTTGGTTAACATCGACCAGACTACACAGCGCAACAACCCAGAAGACAGAAATCTTCATACTCTGATGACAGAGGCAGTATGACCTCTGAAACGTTGTTAAACATCTACCAGACTACACGGCGCAACAACCCAGAAGACGGATATCTTCAATTGTGCATTAGATTGCGGCTCTGTAATGATGTTGCCTCCATCATCACTTTGGGTAACAGATTGTTCATTTCTTTTATATTTAGAAATTTTTTAAATGTGTGATGACTTGGTACTCAGATTATCATCAGTAATTCTTAACCAATCCACCCTGTCTGCCTGATTGATGTGACTATCACCAGAGAAACGAGTCATTCTCCTTGTCTGATGATTTGACACGGACTGTGTCTGTATGTTGAACAGCTAGAAACTGGTTACATAAAAAAATAATCTTCTTGGGCCATCAGCCATGTCAGATTAAAACTCTCTGACATACCAAGGACAATCTCTATCCTCATTCTCTGACGTGGCTGATAAGATATTTTTAATGACAGCTATCCTTTAAAATCAAATTGTTCTGGGTCCATTGTGTTTGTATGGCATAAATTATTGTACATAACCTCAAATTCTTTAGAAAACCAGTTAACACTGAAATTGGCAATTAGTCCTTCACACTAGTTCTGTCTCTTTGCTTCACATAATTTAATGGGTGATTAATGTTTGATCACAAAAGCAGATTATAAAAGTATAAAGATGAGCTTAACCTATCGTTGGTTGGTTAGGTTAGGTTAGACATTTTCCTATGTAACTGTAAGATGCATGCTACTCTTTCTGCTGTCCTGTCTTCTTTAATGGAATTATTTAATTTGCAGTGAATTTAAATAACAGCATCAGCACTGCTATAGGCTAGTACTGATTGAACAATGTCGGAACTTTGTGTCAAGGTTTTTCCCTCCAAAATTGCTTAATCTGCAAATTCGCCTGATTCTTTCAACAGCATTGTGCTAGAAGGAGCCTACATACTCTAAACTAAATATTGCACTTTAATAAATATCCCTAAAGCTAATTTTGTGATTAAACATTGAAGTAGTTGCAAAAAAGAATAGCTCTTAACAGAGTGAATAAGAAGGAGTCTGTATATCTAGAGCAGGACCAGTAGTGGTCAGTATTGCAAAATAAGTAGTTTAAAATTCTTAGTGAAATTCTAAAAGAGACTAAAAACAGTAGACCTGGAGCAAATGCTGATACTATATAAGAGAAACTTGGAAAATTGAAAAGAGAGAGGGAAAATATGTCTAATCAAACAAGCAGTAAAAGAGTAAAGGATGAGCAGAATTTGCTGATGCATTTGTTAGATTGATTGGGGCAATAGATGCAATTTCATTTTAAAATAATCATGTGCCATTATATGCATCAGATTTATAAATATTCCACTACTGAAGTCAAGGTAAGAATGCATAGTCCTTTAACTTCAATGAAACTCAAAACATTCTTATGAGCAAATAACAAGAGAAATTCTGAAACCTTCTCAATCTCTGTTTAATCTCAACTGCAATGATAACGGGTGTCAGTTCTTTAATGAATTTTCAGAATGATGACCACGTCCACCTATTGCGAATACATGAGTAACTTGACTGTTTTGTGTAAATACCACACATGATTCATGAGTGTGAAATCAGTTTCAGACATCCCAATACTTTGATATGATTGCTCTAGTTAAAAACTGCAGTCTCCATTCCACTAATATTTTTTTGTCCCAATGGACTGGCATGGTTTTGACTCCATGTCAGAAATAGCCTGTGCTCAAAATTTCTATCAAATATTTTAAAGATTGCTAGCATCATTAAAATCAGCAATGGAGAAGCTTAGTTATATAGAATTGTCTCTCGAAGATACCACATACTTCTAATACGAAAATAAGAAATTTAAGGTTATGTCACAAGACAATGGCAGAGAGTGGGAAAATGTGGTGTGTGTACATCCAGCTGATTGTGGAATTACTTGCAGACATGAATGTGAATACAGTGCAACAATGATTTTAAGAACATCTTAGTATTATCACTGATAATGCTGTAAGCAGCAAGGTTTTATTTTAGGAAGAATATCTTTAAAAATTATGTGGATTTGAAGAAAAGTGAGGTTATGCTTCAATAACAGTGCTAACAAAGTGATGGTGGCATAGGTGTAAATAGTGCTGGAATGCTTTGTAGGTATTCCTATATACTTCTTGCATTATCATTTACTATAGAAGAATATAGGATTTAAATCCCATCCTACAGGCTGCCAGTCACACTCCTGGATTCAGCAGATATGCTTCTGCAATAAAGAGCCGTGTGGACCTCATGGAAACCATGTTATATTACCAATGAAGACTACATAATTCAGGTATGAGGATTACTTTATGAGTTATGACTTTTCTTGTCAAAGCATCTTTATTTTCATAGGGAGGCTGTTGTTGTGGGTTAAAAAAATTGTTATCACATGTCTTGAAAATGTGTTCCATTTAACCTCTTCCTAGGAAGGCGTAAAGGTCACAAAAACAGGAAACCAAATGACAATTAAATTCTTAATTAGTCCCAGACCAGTTTAAAGAGTATCTCAGTCAGTACAGGGCAGTGGCTAAGTACAGACTGGCCAACCGGGGTTCAGTTACTGGCGGCTGTGGTACACATTTCCCTCTTTGCCACTGCGACCAGACCAGCCCACTCTTTCCATCTAGTGCCAAGAATGTTTGAAGCAGTGCCTTCACCCCCACATGTCCTCAGGGTGTGATATTAAGCACCAGAGACAACTTTACCTTTCAGAGGATTTGTCGCTTTGCAGAACAGTGATGATCCAGGCGAAAGGCACAGGACCTTTGTCCCAGATGTCCTGGGCACGAATTCTGCAGATCGAGTTAAGAATTTATCACAAGCCTTGTTACCATTGTCTTATGCTCAACTCCTGCCCACATTTTAATGAGTTATTGAATTATAATTAAATATCTGTTGACGATAATAACACAACTGCTGCAGATGCAATTAGGTGATCCAGGTCAGATGAAAGACTGGGAAAAATGTGAAATTGAGAAAATTCTGCCAGTTTAATTATAATTTTTTGTGAACTGCGAAAATGACCACTATTACCGACTGAACTTCAGTGGCAGGACACCTTGGACCATTCGATGGAACACCAGTGCTCCCTGGGAGCTTAGTTTGGGAACTACTGCTCTAGAAATATTATTGTCATCACCAGTAATTTCAAAATTGTACTTCTTCGTAGATTCATGTAATTTGTACATTTGAACATTTTTATAGTCATAATACATGGTAGTTTTTACTACCAGTTAAAAAGATATCGTTCTTATCATGCCCACTGGTATGACCTTTACTCTACTTGCACTGAAATGTGTTGGTTTGTTCAGACATTGATATTTTATTCTTGTGGGAACCAAAAATTGTATCTAGAGAACCATGATTAAATTGAACAGAAATTGTACATCATTTTGGGCAGACTTGAAAGAAATTCACGAAGTAATTATACAGCACCATCAAATTCATTTTTTTTTTTTTAAATCACAACTGATACAAAATGCATAAATATGTAACAGGTATTTACAGTGATGTATAAATTCGTTCCTATAATAATAATAATAATAATTCAATTAATTTATTTAAGAACTTGACAACAGCCAAAATGGCCAATAACAGCTAAGTACTAAACCAGAGTACAGGATAAAATATAATAAATAATTTATTTATTTAAATAATAATAAAAGTAAAACAAACAAATGAAACTAAATATATAAATGTACCATATTAATAATAATAATTCAATTCATTTATTGAATCATATTTCACAAATAAATGGGCTGAATACTATTCCTAAGTAATATAATTCAATTTAATAATTCTAAATAAAATAAATAATAATAATCATATTTCACAAATAAATGGGCTGAAGACTATTCCTAAGTAATATAATTCAATTTAATAATTCTAAATAAAATAAATAATAATAGTAATTCAATTCATTTATTGAATCATATTTCACAAATAAATGAGCTGAATACTATTCCTAAGTAATATAATTCAATTTAATAATTCTAAATAAAATAAATAATACTAAATAATAATAATAAAGCAAAAGTAATCCCAATAATTATAGGAGTGACAGGAACTGTCTCCAGGTCACTCAGAAAATATTTGGCCAACATCCCGGGCGAACACGTCATCAGGGAACTTCAGAAGACCGCCATTTTAGGATCTTCATACGTAATACGAAAGACGCTTTCATAAAATAAAATTATATAATACATGTAACACGTATTAAAAACAATACGTATCCCGGAATAGCTGTACCTTAGGGACAAGGTCTATCTCAGGTACATGGAAGTACGTACCCCATAAAATGGTGAATAGATGGAATAATAATAATCCGTGGCGTAACAGCCCTCTGAGAGCCAAGGCCGACTAGCTTGACTGCTGGCCTCACGTTCACATGCCTCAGCAGAGGAATTCGTTCTCATTGTGCTACTAATTGAATCATTGGCACTTCACAATCATTGAGTTTTGTGTCATTTTTGTTGAATCTAATGTACACACGAACTATTATAATATGAATAAATAAAAAAATTCACATGATTGTTTCCTAAGTGCAATATGACTGCATATAAATAGTATAAAAAATAAGTTAGAACTTTGAAGAATACACACGTCTGTGTTACTGGATTTAATATGCTCATGACAGAATTATTTTTGGAGAATTCACTTTAATGCTTGAAATTGTGTGGTTGTAGAGTTTTTATTACAAAACAGGTTTCAGTCCGGAATAAATTTTCCCCCGTCCTGGTGGTCTGGGAAGAATTAAGGATTTACAGTTCGCTTTTTCAATTTGTTGTTATGGCGATCGGATTTGCCGTCCACAGTACTGGTCCAGCTCTTCAGGAGATACGTCGAGGGTACCGAGTTCTGCCTCAAGCACGATTCGATCAAACGAATCTAGGTCTGTTATGAGATCAGAAATATCTATGCCCTCCAGGTCGTCCACTTCGTCAAGCCGGTTCGACTCTCCTAGTGCTACCGCCATTGGGTTGAGAAAATCTGAAAAGATATTTTTCTTTATAAACTTTCTAAAAGTCCCTAAGTACCTATAATTAGATGCAGAAAGTGACCTTCACAAGTTACTACGGTGTTCTAGAGCAGTGGTATTCAATATTTTTTGTTCGCGTACCCCCAGATATAATTTCTCTTCAACTTTGTACCCCCAAAGTTGTTGGTGTATAATTCAAGTTATACATAGTATATAATCTACATATAAAATAAATTAAATAAATTACATTACTGATTATTCAGTGTTTATCATAAAATAATATTTTTTTTTTAAAATTTCACGTACCCCCTAAGATGTCTTCGCGTACCCCCAGATATAATTTCTCTTCGACTTTGTACCCCCAAAGTTGTTGGTGTATAATTCAAGTTATACATAGTATATAATCTACACCTAAAATAAATTAAATAAATTACATTACTGATTATTCAGTGTTTATCATAAAATATTTTTTTTTTAAAATTTCACGTACCCCCTAAGATGTCTTCGCGTACCCCCAGATATAATTTCTCTCCAATTTTGTACCCCCAAAGTTGTTGGTGTATAATTCAAGTTATACATAGTATATAATCTACATCTAAAATCAATTAAATAAATTACATTACTGATTATTCAGTGTTTATCATAAAATAATATATTTTTTTAAAAATTTCACGTACCCCCTAAGATGTCTTCGCGTACCCCCAGGGGTACGCGTACCCTAGGTTGAAAACCACTGTTCTAGAACCAATGAACGCTGGCTCCTTACATGTTTCCTAAGCAGGAGATTCGTTCCGAATTCTAGATATGTGAATAAATACCTGTTTCGATTGGAGACGTTGCCTCTGTGATGGGACTGAGGTCACTATTTCGGTCTCCACAGAGAATCTCTTCAGCTGGCTCGATGTTTTCTCGTTTCTGTTCAAGTGTCCAGAAGTGACTTGCCCCTCGCTGTGCTTTGGCACCTTTCTGGAAATTCTGGCTTAGTGTCAAATTGTGCCGGACGCAATTCTTCCATCTTTCATCATTTGATTCGTAGTATGGAAAGTGATCTCTGTAGCGAAATTTTGAAAAAAAATAGAAGAATGAACACAAATGATGAGATCTATTTTAAAGCAATCACATATTTTGTAGTGTAACGAAACACTGAATCAACAGAGAGATTTGATTTCCGTCAGGCGACTTACGAAATCCATTGGTAGATTTCGGATACGGTGAGTTCTTGCTTCTCCAGGAGAGCTTGTTTAATCATTTCGGAGTATGTGAACGGTGGTTTCTTATGCCTAGAGTAAGGATTCTCGAAGCTCTCAACAGTTGAAGGACTCCCATCGCACCAAGGTGCCAATCCGACGTCTGGGCATTTGAGTTTGCCAACATCTTAAACAAAGAAAACATCATTTTAAACATGAAAATTTTATATAAACAAATATCCTTAATAACTCAATATCACGACTGAGTGGTTAGCATTCCTCAGATATAATTGTCCCGGTCAGCGGATCATACCTCTGTACATGAACTGCATATCTTGATATATTCTTGAGAAATTTACATGGTTTTCCTCAGTTATTTCTAGTTCGGGTGAATTATGTCACTACCACTTTATTCCAAACCCTTTCCTTGTCATTATTCATCAACCGCCCTTAACATTCTACAGTATAGAGCAGTGGTATTCAACCTTTTTTGTTCGCGTACCCCCAGATATAATTTCTCTTCCAAATTTGTACCCCAAAGTTGTTGGTGTATAATTCAAGTTATACGTAGTATATAATCTACATCTAAAATAAATTAAATAAATTACATTACTGATAATTCAGTGTTTATCATAAAATAATACATATATTTTTTTTAAAATTCAAGTACCCCCTAAGATGTCTTCGCGTACCCCCAGATATAATTTCTCTTCAACTTTGTACCCCCAAAATTGTTGGTGTATAATTCAAGTTATACATAGTATATAATCTACACCTAAAATAAATTAAATAAATTACATTACTGATTATTCAGTGTTTATCATAAAATAATACATATATTTTTTTAAAATTCAAGTACCCCCTAAGATGTCTTCGCGTACCCCCAGATATAATTTCTCTTCAACTTTGTACCCCCAAAATTGTTGGTGTATAATTCAAGTTATACATAGTATATAATCTACATCTAAAATCAATTAAATAAATTACATTACTGATTATTCAGTGTTTACCATAAAATAATACATATATTTTTTAACGCTCACTCTATGAATGAATATTTGTATCACGTACCTGAGCATGCAGTTTCGACTTCAGTTATTTTAGGAGATGAATAAGTTTCAAAATTTGAAAACAATGAAACATCATCATCATCACACAAGTCGTCGGTATCGATTTTATGTTCAAATTCTGTCGTTGAATGATCCGTTAGTTCAATGGATTTAAAAGAGTCTAAATTGGAACCCATTTCTCTTTCACCATTTTCAATCACAAGAATGTAATAAGTCGCACTGTTGTCAGTATCCTGTGTTAGTATCCATTGAGAATCTGTAATGTTTAAAGAAACATTTTGTCCATTTGAATCCACTACTTCGAATTCGGTTGGAAGGTCCCAGTTTTCTGTGTTCGAATAATCTTCATTCTTTGACGTCTTCACAAGTGCATTATCAGTTAAATGCTTTTCTTCAAGTAATTTACTTTTCGTTACAGAGACAACTCGCTGATCTGCTTTAGTACTGAAGCTCGGCATATCTACCGACGTTTCAGTGTTCATTACTTCTTTAGTTCCACTTTTGAACATCACAACTTCGATAAAAAATCTTCCGCACTTCTGAAGTAACTTCTGTATTCTGAACACTTTGTTCAAGAGGGAGAGACCTCGACGTCCACCGACAAAATGAATTTTAAACAGTGTAAGACAGTGTCACGAGTTTCTTCGTAATTTAAATATGATGAGCGCTTTGGTTATTGTGAAAGACTTTTAACAGCACGAAATTTCTCTTCTAAAACACACTTCTACAAGCTCAGTTCTCTCCAGAATACAAAAGTCGATTGTAGACGGCAATCTATACTAACACAACAATGCGGACAACAATTGAGACGTAAAAATTAGTAAAGGAATGCAATAAGGTTCATTCAGGCAATTATACTGCATGTATAAGAAATCAATAATGAACCTTATGGCATGCACAGCCAAGATTGTTGCAGGTTAGGTTAGAAATTCCAATACCTTTTCTTACATTGTTGTACATGCAGGTGTTCACATAAAATCTGGCCATTGTTGTTCCATACAGAGCCAGTGATTGATTGGTGAGTGAATGAATGAGTTAGTGAGAGGTTTTCCGTGATTTTCCTCAGTTATAAGGCGAATGCCAGAGCATAATTCAATAGGGGCACGGCCCGGCACCCCAGATCACGGAGGCCTTCGTCCCCCTCTGGGTTCAAACCCCAGAGAACCAACCAATCAAATTGTCTGGACAAGTTACCTGACGGGATAACCTCCCATCAGCAGCAACAGACCCTAGTTTGAATGGTCTAGGCTCCATATTTACAAATTCTTAGTAGTTAAAAGAATTACGCTGAGTTATAATTTGGTTATATTCGACCCTGATTGACAATTCTCACCCTCACCTGCAACAATCTTGGCTGAGCATGCCACTTGTTTAACTCGGCATTGTTGTATTTTTTTTGTGTATATTGCCGTCAATAATCGACTTTCGTTTATGTGGAAAGAAACGAGCTTTGAATCGCTTGTAGAAGGCGTTCGTCGTAGACGAGATACTTTTGTGCTGGTAAAAACCTTTCAGAATAACCCAAGTACTTATCTTATAGAAGAATTATCAAGCAGTTTGTGATTCTGCCCTCTGGTTTCTCCATTTTATATTTGATTCAATCGATCATTGCCGGTTGACATCGAGGTCTCTTACAATTGAACAAATTTTGAGGTTAGGAATTACTATTTATAATTATGGTTGATTATCACACGTACATGTTTTCATTTACAATTGTGAACTCTTGTAAGAGAATTAGGCTTGTATTCTCTCTAACACAATTTTAAGTAATATTACATTGACTCCTGTTTGATTACGGCGTCATTTATAATAAAATAATTCCATTCAACAATGTAGGATTTGTATTTCTAAAACATTTCTTCATGAAACTTAAATCCTTAAAAACCCGGTGGTAAGTATATGGACCACCTGATTTAACAATCAATAACTTTTCGTTAGGTATTTCTCAGGGCAAACAGGGATCATTTTTTAAACAGCGTTAACCATTTGATCTTTGTAACGGTGTAGTGTAGTGTTTTCTTTGAGGTACGGACTGAATTCTTCAGCTTCGCATGGTTAACAAAAGGTGGCTCTGTCACGAAAAACAATTCTAAAATTTCTTGATACATGGGGTCTGTTTAATCTTTCTAGCGAGTTGTAGAGAATTTATTTTATTTTTTTAATAATCTCTGTGTGCAATATAATTGTTTGAATGAAATGTAGTGCACTCCATTTGTTTATGGAAGAAACAATAATTGTTACGTTAGCATTGTTGTATTTTGTTTGTGTTTAATGACGTCAACAACCGGCTTTCGTTATTGTGGAAAGAATCGAGCTTTTGTGCTGTTATGAACCTTTCAGCATAACCGAAATACTTTTCGTATATAAATTGGTTTATTTTTGATTCAAATATTTGTTGCTGGTAGACATCGGGTTATTTTACTCTCGAACAAAGCGTGAGGTAGGGTTCTTATTTATTATTATTATTAATAATATTATTATTTGTAATTGTCTGTGGTATCGTGAGGCTTTGTATGTAATTGTTAAACATTCAGAAGCCAACAATGCCATATATAAAGTCTCGTTGAATCTAGAGGACTTTATTTCTGTAATGTTAGCAACCGGAGGAATTCTGTAACCACCTTTGTCCTTAAGGGAGGATAGCAGTTGGTTACACTTATGTCATGTTATTGGCAGCGCCCGATTTTCTGATTTTATTTGTGCTGTCATGAGTCCGAGCGCGCTTAGGTTGCCTATATTCGCGGCAGTACTGCGCGTTGGTTTTGGGTCCGGGCCCGGCGTTTTCGATGCCATTCTCTTTGGAAACTTGTGCTCTACGCATTCGTGCCCGATTTTTGTAATTCTGGTTATACTTTGCCCTCATATATCGCGACATTTTAAGAAAATCGGAAAATTTTCAAACTTTTTCAAATTCACAGCCTCGTATCTTTTTGATTTTTTCAGATACACACTTGGAGGCCACGGTGAGTTGTAACATATACAATCCTCTTCAAAACAACACTTGGTTCACTCGGATCGGATAATTAGTCTCTGAGATATGATCCAGTTTATGGACACGTGTCGAATCCGGAAAGTCGAAAATCGTGGGTTCACTTTGCGCGTGCGCAGTTCGCGACGTCCGGCCGCCACGAATGTCGGAGCGGTACCGGCACAAACTTTCATCCTTCCTCTTTAAAACGAGACTAAGATGGAAGCGCTACGTCTATTTGTAGCCGAGTTATTGAAGTTTGAAATTACTTCGACAGAAACTGTCGCTCATTTGGGCATCAATTTTAAAGACGTTTTCACGTCAAAATATTTAAGGACTCCAAATCAATGCTTAAGTACAGAATGTGACGTTAAAATTTGCTTACATTCAAGGACTGCCATTCTGTTCAAAGTGTCGTGAAAACTAAGAGGTTTTCCTTGAAGTTCAGTGCGTAAGCTTATTCCTTTTCAGTTATAGACGATGATGAACCAACTGACAAGTATGAAATCGTCTTATTAACTCCTGACTTCGTAGCGAAGGAACGTAAATTCTGTTTCTGGGAATTGAAATAGTAGGAGGTCTATGTGATGTGCGTGATTCTGCTCTGATTAAAAGTTGATGGCAAAGGAGGTTTTTGGTTTTAGGTTTGGCCATTAAAACCTCTAAAACGCACAGATTAATTTTTTTTTAAAACGCGTTCACGTGACTTGCAGAGTGTCTGGCAGCTATTTAAAAATGGCTAGTTAGTCTATGTGTACAGTAATTATATTATTCAATTAAATCCAATTTTTTTTGTATATAATATTTGAACTCATCAGTGGTTTCCTGTGGTCAGTTGTACTTAGATTATGGATTTTTGAAAACTGGATAATAAAAATATATCCCCCTCCCCCACCAACTTTAAGCTCTCATTTCCACATTCAGATCTAAAATGTAATCAGAATGACATTCAACAGAAACAGTGGAATGACTAGCCATTAAAGTTCACTCGTGTGAAATAGAAATTTGTCATCATTTGGCCTAGTCTTTGTTTCATCTCCACATGTTACTTGTGCATTTCGAATGTGTTTCGTCACTGGGAACAAGCCTTTCGTTATGAAACAATAAACTTCAGTCTGTGTCCGGCCGTATTCCTAGGTATGATCATGTGGTCAGTTATTTTTTTGTAAAATGAATGAACATTTGTGTAATGTGCAGGGCTCTAAGAGGAACATGGCGTACTGCAAGCAGGTGGAGGTAATGAAGGCAGCGAAATCTCTGTTCATCAAGCGATCTCGTACCTTGTACCGCTGGCTGAACCCGGATTTTACGAAGAAAAAGCTAGATGAGACAGTTTCAGCAGCCTGGGACACGTTACCGGACAACGAGAGATACCTTTACATTGCAGAGGTAACCATTCATTCAGTCTTATTCTGAACATTCTCCCTTCACAGCCAGACAAGAAAAATTGTTCATTCAAATGGAGATTCATGTTAATTTCAAAGTCCTTGAGCTGGAGATTCATGTTAATTTCAAAGTCCTTGAGCTGGAGATTCATGTTAATTTCAAAGTCCTTGAGCTGGAGATTCATGTTAATTTCAAAGTCCTTGAGCTGGAGATTCATGTTAATTTCAAAGTCCTTGAACTGGAGATTCATGTTAATTTCAAAGTCCTTGAGCTGGAGATTCATGTTAATTTCAAAGTCTTTGAGCTGGAGATTCATGTTAATTTCAAAGTCCTTGAGCTGGAGATTCATGTTAATTTCAAAGTCCTTGAGCTGGAGATTCATGTTAATTTCAAAGTCCTTGAACTGGAGATACATGTTAATTTCAAAGTCCTTGAACTGGAGATTCATGTTAATTTCAAAGTCCTTGAACTGGAGATTCATGTTAATTTCAAAGTCCTTGAGCTGGAGATTCATGTTAATTTCAAAGTCCTTGAGCTGGAGATTCATGTTAATTTTAAAGTCCTTGAGCTGGAGATTCATGTTAATTTCAAAGTCCTTGAACTGGAGATTCATGTTAATTTCAAAGTCCTTGAGCTGGAGATTCATGTTAATTTCAAAGTCTTTGAGCTGGAGATTCATGTTAATTTCAAAGTCCTTGAGCTGGAGATTCATGTTAATTTCAAAGTCCTTGAGCTGGAGATTCATGTTAATTTCAAAGTCCTTGAACTGGAGATACATGTTAATTTCAAAGTCCTTGTACTGGAGATTCATGTTAATTTCAAAGTCCTTGAGCTGGAGATTCATGTTAATTTCAAAGTCCTTGAGCTGGAGATTCATGTTAATTTCAAAGTCCTTTAGCTGGAGATTCATGTTAATTTCAAAGTCCTTTAGCTGGAGATTCATGTTAATTTCAAAGTCCTTGAGCTGGAGATTCATGTTAATTTCAAAGTCCTTGAGCTGGAGATTCATGTTAATTTCAAAGTCCTTGAACTGGAGATTCATGTTAATTTCAAAGTCCTTGAGCTGGAGATTCATGTTAATTTCAAAGTCTTTGAGCTGGAGATTCATGTTAATTTCAAAGTCCTTGAGCTGGAGATTCATGTTAATTTCAAAGTCCTTGAGCTGGAGATTCATGTTAATTTCAAAGTCCTTGAGCTGGAGATTCATGTTAATTTCAAAGTCCTTGAGCTGGAGATTCATGTTAATTTCAAAGTCCTTGAGCTGGAGATTCATGTTAATTTCAAAGTCCTTGAGCTGGAGATTCATGTTAATTTAAAAGTCCTTGAGCTGGAGATTCATGTTAATTTCAAAGTCCTTGAGCTGGAGATTCATGTTAATTTCAAAGTCCTTGAGCTGGAGATTCATGTTAATTTCAAAGTCCTTGAGCTGGAGATTCATGTTAATTTCAAAGTCCTTGAGCTGGAGATTCATGTTAATTTCAAAGTCCTTGAGCTGGAGATTCATGTTAATTTCAAAGTCCTTGAACTGGAGATTCATGTTAATTTCAAAGTCCTTGAGCTGGAGATTCATGTTAATTTCAAAGTCCTTAAGCTGGAGATTCATGTTAATTTCAAAGTCCTTAAGCTGAAATCGGTAATGGATTGGATAACTCTAACATTCAGCTCCAGGAAACAAATTTTAAACTGCACTTAACGGGAAGATACCTAAATATTTTACGTACACATTTAATTAAAACTGTAGGATGAGTACGGTAGTCTCCTAGACACATTATGTACATCACAGACCATGAAATTCTATGATGAGAACCTAGCTTCCGGACTGTTGTCTTTCTCTCGTAGTTCTGCCACATCCAGCTTGAGTGGTTACATGCAACATATGGAAATAATGTTGTCTTATTCTGTTTCCATGACAGTCAGTTTTGAGTATAGTTGGCGCAAAAGTTATTGGCCGGCGAAGAAGCTGGCGGACGAGCCTACTCTGTGTACCTGAGGTGGCAAGGTCAGTGCTTTTTTTTTCGTTTGGGCCTTCAGTCCGAGACTCGCTCCTCGGAGCAGTCAGCATTATACCATCGCATAAGAGACTCGCTCCTAGCCTTACCCGTTGAAAATTCCACTGCGCCGACTATACACGCATCTTTGTAAGCTAGCCTGTATTTAATCCATGTTTCTTACCGCGGAATGTCGATAACAGGTACTGGGAAAATCCGCCCTTGAAGTATCTAGCCTCATGATCAATCCGCAGTTGGACGTGTTGACGGAACTGTCAGAGAAGGGTCACGTGACATATTCGAGAGGCGGTGTTAATGAGGCAGAAAGGGCCGTGGAGGAACTTTGTGCTTCTTCTGATTTACAGGCCTCGTCATCTTACTCCGAAATGATGCCACAAAATACTACGAAGATCTGTAGAAAACGCAAATCACTGCAGTCGCTGAGTACCCCTCTTGGGGCTGTTCGCCCTGAGGACCTGGATGAAGAGACTCCCATCTTAAAACGCGTACGCAAATCGCATTTAGAAGCCGAGTTTAAGCAAAACCAAGATGTAACTTGTCAAGTTGAAACAACTCTATTTGTGCTTGAATCAGGAGGTAAGGATGAGGAGAAGGATTTCTCGAGAAACACAACTGATCCAGAAGATTTGTCGTCTGAAGAATCGGCTATTTGTAACAATGATGTCTTTTGGGGAATGGGAAAGGATCCAGAAGATCTCCATTCAAACACACATTTGATGTCTGAAATATCAGCTCTTTGTAACAATGAAGACTTTTTTGGAATGATAAAGGATCCAGAAGATCTCCATTCAAACAGAGATTTGATGTCTGAAATATCAGCTCTTTGTAACCATGAAGACTCTTTGGGAATGAGAAAGGATCCAGAAGATCTCCATTCAAACAGAGATTTGATGTCTGAAATATCAGCTCTTTGTAACCATGAAGACTCTTTGGGAATGAGAAAGGATCCAGAAGATCTCCATTCAAACACACATTTGATGTCTGAAATATCAGCTCTTTGTAACAATGAAGACTTTTTTGGAATGATAAAGGATCCAGAAGATCTCCATTCAAACAGAGATTTGATGTCTGAAATATCAGCTCTTTGTAACCATGAAGACTCTTTGGGAATGAGAAAGTATCCAGAAGATCTCCATTCAAACACACATTTGATGTCTGAAATATCAGCTCTTTGTAACCATGAAGACTCTTTGGGAATGAGAAAGGATCCAGAAGATCTCCATTCAAACACAGATTTGATGTCTGAAATATCAGCTCTTTGTAACCATGAAGACTCTTTGGGAATGAGAAAGGATCCAGAAGATCTCCATTCAAACACAGATTTGATGTCTGAAATATCAGCTCTTTGTAACCATGAAGACTCTTTGGGAATGAGAAAGGATCCAGAAGATCTCCATTCAAACACAGATTTGATGTCTGAAATATCAGCTCTTTGTAACCATGAAGACTCTTTGGGAATGAGAAAGGATCCAGAAGATCTCCATTCAAACACAGATTTGATGTCTGAAATATCAGCTCTTTGTAACCATGAAGACTCTTTGGGAATGAGAAAGGATCCAGAAGATCTCCATTCAAACACAGATTTGATGTCTGAAATATCAGCTCTTTGTAACCATGAAGACTCTTTGGGAATGAGAAAGGATCCAGAAGATCTCCATTCAAACACAGATTTGATGTCTGAAATATCAGCTCTTTGTAACCATGAATACTCTTTGGGAATGAGAAAGTATCCAGAAGATCTCCATTCAAACACACATTTGATGTCTGAAATATCAGCTCTTTGTAACCATGAATACTCTTTGGGAATGAGAAAGTATCCAGAAGATCTCCATTCAAACACACATTTGATGTCTGAAATATCAGCTCTTTGTAACAATGAAGACTCTTTGGGAATGAGAAAGTATCCAGAAGATCTCCATTCAAACACACATTTGATGTCTGAAATATCAGCTCTTTGTAACAATGAAGACTCTTTGGGAATGAGAAAGGATCCAGAAGATCTCCATTCAAACACACATTTGATGTCTGAAATATCAGCTCTTTGTAACCATGAAGACTCTTTGGGAATGAGAAAGGATCCAGAAGATCTCCATTCAAACACAGATTGGATGTCTGAAATATTAGCTCTTTGTAACCATGAAGACTCTTTGGGAATGAGAAAGGATCCAGAAGATCTCCATTCAAACAGAGATTTGATGTCTGAAACATCAGCTCTTGGTAAGAATGAAGACTTTTTTGAAATGATAAAGGATCCAGAAGATCTCCATTCAAACAGAGATTTGATGTCTGAAACATCGGCTCTTAGTAACCATGAAGACTTTTTTGGAATGATAAAGGATCCAGAAAATCTATTTTTCGACGTGGATTTGTTTTCTGAAACAGGGGAATCAATTTTCAAATTTAATTTTTGAAGAGCTTGTGCCATAAAATTGTACCAAACCTAGTATTTTGTACTTGCATGTATACAGAATACTTTGAAATTCAAATCAGTCTGTGATATAGGGAAAGTTAGACAGGTTAGTAAGGAATTTTGTATGAAACTTTATAATTTGCATTTATTGATATTTACTATTTGGACTTCATAGGATCCAAGTATGATACATACAGGGTGTCCGGATGAAAGGTATCCGAAATAAAAAAAAAATATATCTCGGAAAGTAATTGTCAAACAGGTATCCGGTTTATGTCATCGGAAAAGAAAACTCTGAAAGTTTCTTTTTCATTCCCGGCTTACGCGCATGCGCCAGCTGGTGGTGACCTTCGGCGAGCTCAGTAACGATGTCGACACCACAGGAGCAGGTTCAATGCGTGTCGTGGCTAGCAGAGTTCCAACGAAGTCCGCGCGAATCAATTCGCGCTGCTAGCTTGCAGTTACAAATTCCACGTTCAACGGCGCACGATGTGATACACAAAATGCTCGGCCTAAGAGCGTACAAGATTCAAATGATTCATGCACTAAAACCGACTTACCGAGTAGCACGCACTAACTTCGCTGTGGACATGCTAGAAAGAATTGACGAGTCACCCGGTTTCCTCCGCCAAGTGTCCTTCTCGGGACGAGGCGACGTTCCATGCCAACGGAGTTGTAGGATTTGGGGCAGTCAAAATCCACATGTCACATTTGTGTTGGAAAGAGGCAGCTTATCTAAATATTATTTAATAAATCAGTCCGTACCGCGAAGTAAACACATTACTTAACCATTACAAAGATCAACTGGTTAACGCTGTTTAAGGAAATAATCGCTGTTTACAGTGAGAATCATACGAAACCCATACATACAAAACTCAGGTGGTACATATAGTTACCACTGGGTCTTAAAGGGTTAATGGACGACAAGTTGATTGGACCGTTTTTATTTTCGGAAAAGACTGTGACCGGACGTTCGTACTTGGACATGCTGAAGCTGTATGCGCCGCCATGTTAGGAATCACCTGGGAGATGGATCGGTAGAGGTGGACCGATCGCTTGGCCTCCTAGGTTGCCAGATTTAACCCCATTTGATTATTTATTGTGAGGTTATGTGAAGAACATTGTCTACCAGGTTAAGATCAATGACCTTCAACACCTGAAAGCCCGCTTAAGGGACGGTAACACCAAACATGCTTCAAGGAACGTGGAACGAGGTCGACTATCGTCTGGATATTTGTCGTGCCACCAGGGGAGCCAACATTGAAATTTACTGAGAAAGTTATATACTCAGAAAGAAACTTTCAGAGTTTTCTTTTCCGATGACATAAACCGGATACGTGTTTGACGATTAATTTCCGAGATATATTTTTTTTTATTTTGGATACCTTTCATCCGGACACTCTGTATTATAATCTACGTTTGTGCATCTTTGCTAATCTTCTTTAATTTTATATTTCTACAACTTTTCTTCATATACACGTATTTGGATGATTGTAATTTTATATATGTACTATTGTATATATAAATTGTTGTAAAATTAAATATACATTGTTTACGTATGAAGACTAATCTTTTATGCATATACGAATTAAAATAAATCCAATTGCAAGAATCATCTTTGGCTAAGAAGGTGACAGAATGCACTGTGACAAAGACAGGTACGTGTAAGTCACTTCGGTATTTCACGAATTTCTAAAATCACTTCAATGTACTGTGGCTTGGCGATTGGCTGTCCTGGCATTTGGTCTGTGTACTTTCTGGACCCTTTGAGAAGAAGACTGAGATAGTACCTTAAATTAGGCCGCAGTTGCTTCCTTCCACAGCCTTCTAAATTAATTGTTCATGAATCACACTGCAGTTCCACTGAAATATGTTGGACACTTTTTAGCATTAAATGATGTGTTTGTGAACTATTTTATTAGCTGGTGTATTATGTTTAATTATGAACTTTTTCTCTGTTTATGAGACGTTGTTACAATACATTTTTCTGGTTTGACACTCATCATCATCATCAGAATAGAACAGACAGAAACAATGAACTTAGGTTTGTTCAAAGTATGAACAGACCCACAGCCCTCATAAGTTCATTAAAATACTAATTTGTGACTTATAAATAAAAATTACGCCAGGTTTATCTGATAAACACAATTACTTTGGTAATTAGTTGTAGAATATTCCGTTCTTGGTGTCTGATCTGGAACATAAAAAACTCTGCCTGTTATTTTATCTCAGCTTTTTAAAGATATCATTTAATTACGAGTGTTAAATTAAAGGCACTTACTTCCACCATCCCCATATCGCAAGGTTACAGTCGCTAACAGTACTTGATTTCGCTGTTGGTACGACCGTAATAAGGATGGTATCGCCGCTTGCTGAGATGATCCGTAGAACTATGTTCTTTGGTGCAGGCATACGTAATTGTGAGTTAATTCTCTGTATTCCTTTGCCGGCCGTCGAGTGTCTGTTGTTACAGGTGGTTGTGTGTTAATTAGATGGCTGTGAAACATTACGGAATTAGAGTGGAAGTAATCACGTACCCACACTCACAATTTGTAAATTTTCATGATTGTCTGGACGACTCACATTGGGCAAAATTGTATTTGAGAAACTTGTAACGTGCATTACAAGTTGAGGAAACCACTAAGACGGAGAGGATCTGGATGGCCGTTGAAGAAAAGATGGAGACACCAGCAGAACCTAGACAAATGAACAGGTAATCAAGGCTGACATTGTGTATAACAGTACATAATGATAAAAAGTAGGGTTATGAGATCGATGGCAGAAAATACAAACAAAGTGTTTTAACCTCATAATTTGAATTGGGTAGGACGGAGTGATAAGAATGACTCTGTATGATAAGAGAATAGAGCCTTTAAAAGTAAACTACATTAAAGTTGTCCGAGAAAAACCGGGTTTAGGCAGACAAAGTCTTTATAGAGAACTCAATGATCGATATATTTAGCTTTTGTTCTAGAAACAGTTTCCATTACTGATCCGACAAATTAAATGATTCAGTTTCTAAAGTTGTTTAGAAATAAACCATTAAATTTCATCTCAATTTCTATTCTCCCATTTTTAGTATCACATTGCATGGCTATTTAGAGCCACTGTATCTTATTATTTTGTACTAGCTTGTAGTTTACAGTTCGAATTTGCTTTCCTTGAAATTGGGAATAAATTATGTGAGACCAATATGAATGTGTTCATATCCCATTGAGCGCAGCCGGCAATTCCCAGATTATTTTCATACATTTTCCTTGACACATCCCACAAAACTGTCTCATCTGTAAGGAAATTCTCTTACTCTGCGTAGAGCTTGGACGTAATGCATCACGAACCAACATGACCTGAAGTTGTAACTAACTGACTAGATGGCTTACGGAACTCGAAGGATCATCACCGAACTAACCAAATCCCTCCACCGGACCCTGCTCTTTAACTCATATCTCCCATGGATCCTGCCTGAGATTATCCTCCCATCTATGTCTAGGTCTCCCCAGCAGTCTCTCCCCCTCAGTATTGTGAATTATTTAAATTTATTTTATCTGCCAAAAATTCAAGGAGGATTACATTTTTGGGACAGTGAGAAAAGCAGACAGAACCAATATGATATTTAAGATTCTGATGACTGTGGGGGTGTGAGACTTTGGAGAGGGCCGTTAGTTTATTGACTGATAATGATTATGATGGTACAAGGAGGATTTTAGGTTTCTGATGGTGGTGAGTCTGAAGATGGGTGTCTTTTAGGTTGTTGTAGTCTGGTGGAAGTTTACCGACATCTTTATTTAGTTATACAGCAAGACGTTTAGTGCATTTGTAGGCGTGTCATAAATAAAAATGGATCCATAGTCTTGCAAGATAAGATTTTTATTAAAATTAAGTTCAGTGATACATTTTTTTTTATATTGTATAGAATAACAGCAGTCAGATCTTTGAATGTTTTGAAAGACAAGAATACAAAGTGGATTCAGTTGGCATTTTGAAATACATTACTTTGTTTACTATTCTCTATCCTTTCAAAGTTACTATGTTAAACTCTCATTAAGTATAGTTGCTATTCTACAGACAGGAATTGTAGAAAAAGTGTCCCTCTCCTTTCATTTCAACACACCAATAAAAAATGTAAATAAATACAAGCACACTATATATTTTCAGAACAAGCAGGAATATTAATATAAATATATTATATTAAAATATTAAAAAAGTCTGGACAGAAATTTGTCTGTGTGATAAATCTCTATAATTCATTACTCGATGTTTTAATTATGAGGACTTGAATCTCTTCCCCAATGACTCAAGTTCAGATATTAAAACCAACTCCTCTTACACATTCAAGAAGCTTATAGAAAGTGGCATACGTACTATGACGTACTTAAAATCATATTTTTCATAGATACATAATTTCACTTCTAAGTAATTTCTCTATGTTGCTGAAGCTACGCATACAAGACATGTTGATATAAAGAACTTTGAAGATATTTATTAAGTATTCACAGTATAGCTTGTTGTACATTTGAGCAGCAATGGGAAATAGTATTTAAGTAGTAAAAACTTTTTTATCACTTTCGTAGTATCACTATTTAAATCATAATATTTGAACTAGTTACATTAATACACACTAAGTACGTGAAGAAAGTTGCTACATTTGTAATGGATCATGCACGTTCATCTGCTGTATGTCACGGCGTCCAGCAAATGGTGATCAGAAAACCTTCCCCAAATTTTCTGATAGCAGATGTTATATTGGCGAAGAGAGAATAAGGGAACAACTACGTACGTAAAAACTGTGAACTACGAATTTTGCTAGTTAAGCGAGAGGCTATAATATCGTATAGATTTTTATTAAGATACGAAGGCCATAAAAATCGAGCCCTTCGGATGTACGAGTTGATCGTGAGTGTAACATCTGAAATATATTTCTTTGACTACAGAATTATTATGAAAACTTATATAGAATATTCATTCTAATAGTTATGTATGTCACTGCATTTTATTATTTAAAATTTACAAGCTCAATAAAGTGAGTGCAAGGGATATATCCTGATCTAAATTTACGCTTGTGCGATTAGTAACAAATATTGGTCTTCATGTCTGAGTACAATTGTATCGATGAATGTCGCGTTGGTGCATTTTTAATTAATGTTATTAAATAAGAATAGGCACAGATGTAGAGTTAGTTGATGACACGTGCTTTGTAAGAAAAATACGTGCACATGAAAAATGAAAATGAATCTTATATAATGGAAACACAACAAAAAGTAATTTCATTGTTTTAAAGTTACATATAAGGAATGCTTCTTTATAATTGTACCTTTATGTAGAGAAATATATACACAGATGACTGGAAAAGAATAAATTAAAATATATACAAATGAATAATCCTAATATATTTTGTTTAATACTGTTAAAGCATGTGCTAAGACATAGGACAGTTGCGGCAGGCTGAAAAATGATACTTTCTACCACAGCTGCTATCATAATTACTACTACTACTGCTGATGATGATTTTAATTTGATTTTCAGTAAAAAGCGTTAAAGAATGTCTGTCCAAAATGGACAGGGAAAAAGATTATTTTTAAATTAAACTATCCTCTTTGATAAATTTAAAATTTTACACTCTCTGAGATAATTTCCAAGTCTCTGTTGTTGACATTCTGATTAGATTATGTTTGGATTTTTTTTTAAAAAATTATTTTCTTTACCTTAAGCATCATGTCTTCTGAAAGGAATTTCTAAATGTCACATTGACACAAGATCATCTGAATCGAATTTCACAAAAAAAAACAACATAAATATTCAGCGTAGCGCGTAAACTCTTATAATATTATTCGAAGCATAACATTTTATCCATTTTAATTCATTCGATAAAATTATATATTTATGTAACAAACATTTAATACATTATAGATATCAGTGATTCTCTGTACTACTAAGCCCCATTGACTTTCCCAACACTTCTGCTCTAATGCTTCTAATAAATATAATTCAATATAACAGAGACGTAAAGATAATAAATTAGCTGGTCCCTAGTAAGAATCACTCTATTGACTTCAATCACGTGTACATAAAAGTACCTAATCAATATTCTTCTAACTTGTTCATACTACAAATTTTGGCATCAAACGATCTTGTTCAGAAATTACATGTAATACAATTTACTATGGGAAATAATTAAGTACTGTATGTGAAATTTGTAATTATTTTGATAATGTTTTCTTTATATGGATTTTTTAATTAAATTTTTCCCTAAGCTGATCTATAGGAGAAAAATTTCAAGCCAAACATTAATGTCGTTAGATACGATAAAAATTCTGGAGTACGATGACAAGATACTTCATAGTATGAACAAGATGAGATTTAGGTGTTTAATTTTCGGAGTCAGAGTTGGCCCTGCATCCTGTCTTGACTCGCATCCTTCTTATATTTTAGGCTCCTGCACCTCGACGGTCACACTCTCAGCGTGGTTTGGTACTCCTGTGCTGTTGGTGGTTGTTGCTTTAGTCGGCGATACCGGGGACTTGTTGGAGGTCGCAGATGCGTTACTGCTGGCGTGGCTTCCCCGTCGTGAACCTTGATGAAACAGTTGATTCAACACAACTGTCTATATGAATGTTTAATTGTTAATTACATTATCTTTATGTGTCAATGTATAACTCTGGCCATTTCTTAACCTTTAATGGTTCACCGTATGTTATAGGTAACTAATTCGCTATATTTATACAGCATTGTTTTATATTTGCCTCAGGGGCTCACTACGGTGAGTACGGGGAGCGGCGTCCCCGAGCTACCCTGTGTCGAGGGTTATAGTCAGGCCACCCAGTCTCCAGGGGACATAAATATGGAGACCCGGTCCTCCAGGTTGGGGGTTGGGCGTGGGGCTAATAACCCCATATCATAAAAAAAGAAAGAGGTGAGCCATTGAGTGAAAGGACTGCGCCCTGATTTCTTCTCCATGGAAATGGAAGTGATGATGTGTCACTGGATCAGTAAAGTCTCAATTGTTCTGGCAGCTATGTAGCGGAATAGAAGTTCTACCCATTACTACTTGTTCTATTTGACATCTATTTAGAAGTAATAAAAGTGCAGCACACCCCTGGAGTTGATCTTATATATTTAAAGTCAGGTTCCAAATATTTGAAAAATATAAGAAATCCTTCATAATTTTTTTCTAGTAATTAACATATGACACTATTACATGTTAACAAATTGAGATATTTACATGACGTGAACATAGCGAAAAAAATAATGCTGAAACATAACTACAGATTTTAAATTTGGCATTTCTATAAGATATGAAATGCATATCACAATTTTGGGAATTCTGGTTTTAAAGTCCTGTTCCAATGACAGGCTGAAACTTTATGCGGTATTCTTTAATCCTGTCGAAGATGTCATTCACATCTCTACTATTCAGTATTACAAAAAACAATGTTAAAAGAGTGTTGGTAATTAACCAAAAGATCGGCCGGTTACAAGTTTCTTCATCATGTTTACATAAACTGTTTATAGCACAGCTTGTTATAAATATGTAAAAAAAAATTCATAATTAAAATTATTAGTATTAAGAACTTGCAGTTACTAATATATTAAACAAATAATACATGAGTGTGACAAAATTTAAGCAATGAATATAAATATATCTTTTGTGTACTGAAAGTTGTTGGGTTCTCGTATTATGAGACACCGGATGGTTGAAAGTTGTAAACACTGCTCGTTGTGTCTTCTTTCAGTTGGCGGTATTCTCTGAATATTATGTGGCTATACATATTGCAGGTATTTTTAGAAATAAAATCTAGGTTAAGTTTAAAAATTATTAGAACCTAACAGAAACTTGTTGTCTTAGGCAGTTGTTTAGTAATTTTTCTGCATTTCCAAGTAAGTAGCATTGGCATGGTATTTGTACGCCGTTGTCACAGTAAGTAGTAAATTTTAGCCATAATTTACGCTTATAAGTATATTTCTTACCCAATGACTGAGGTGACTGTGGTCTCAGTGATGCCATGCTGGCATGGCGGCTTGGACCTCGGACGCTCGCGCGGCTTCCTCGGCGGTCAGTACCGTGCAGCAGTTTGCTCTCTCTCAAAAGCGACGCGTTCATCAATCGAGGGTTTGGTGTATTGAAAATTGTTCGATTCTCTCTCCATCGGGCTCTGATTTAACAAATAATGTCAAATTATCAGTGGTAATTACACGTAGCGGTTTTAATAATGTACTTGTTTCAGTTGGCATTGATTTTAGCTGAGGAAAAGCTGTTTGAAGTAATGAGCGAAAGAGAGGAAGGAGAAATCACGGAGGACACACAGAAAAACAGGCATTTATATGTATGATAAACGTACTTATTAATAGAGATTGCTGTCATTTCTTTTTTAGAAGAACATAATGAACTTATCACAGAACCAACAAACAAACAGTATGGTTCAGGTTGCTGGAAGAGTTGATTGTTCTGTCTGAAATCTTTTGTGACCTGAAGATTCATCGCTGTGTTATAAGATTCTCACCATTGAGCCATATCCTGTCTATGTTAAATCCAGTCCACATCTTCATAGACTGTTTATCCAAGAAACATTTTAAACTCTTAAAGTCCCATGGTATTAAAAGTACCACTTAACAATCTGTAATCCCACATTTTGACCACAGATTATGTGATGTACCTTTGTAATAAAAACAGGTTTCCTTTGAGGTAGGGATTGATATTTAAATATTTAGCTTCAGCTTCAAAAGATTATTACTATCATTACATCCAATCCTCTGTCTTTGAGGTAATTTCTTTCTCATGTGCAACAATTTTTAAAAATTTAATACGAGGTTTTTCTGTTTTATTTATTCAGGTTTTTCTGAATGATTTTCCTTTATTTAGGGGGCCAAACTGAATATGAAAGGTTTGTTGTAATTAAACTTGGAATCCTATGTTAAACTTCTGTTTTTAGTTGGACAAATCCATAATGGTAGGAGGTGTTGCTTGGTACGCAGACATTTTACATTTATTCATGCATTTACAGTAAGCGTGATTGTAATGAAAGCTGTGTGATGCTCTGAACATTGTCATAACAGTGGGTCATATTTGCATACGTGCACAAAGAATGCTACAGTGCCAGCAAACAGATTTTATTATTAGCAGTTTAGATTTGTTATTATAAAGATATATACAATCACATGCTCCACTCTTGCAGAGATATTGTTGATGTGGGGACAGATATAAATGAATCAAGCGATATAAGAATTCTCAATCTTAACATTCAAGTGTGAGAGCATTAAGCAGAGACATGAATGCAAATAGCCATATTTAGAAGTATGAATTTGCAAGTTTTCTGATAATATCAACATGATAGATCAGAATGTGAGAACATTTAAATCTTGTGTAAAATCAGGTGAGAAATTTTGGCAAAGACAAGCTTGTATATGCATAAAAAGTACAAAACCATAAATAACCAGGCAGTTATGTGGGACATAACCTCAAAAATTATGTTGGTGGTGATATAATTATTTATTTCATTTATGAACGTCCTTGACAGACTCGATACAGGCAACTAAGTGGTTGTATGTTAATGAGTTATTTGAAAGAGTGAAAAATGTCAGTAAATGAAGATTTTAGTGCTTGTGGAGATGATATTTTTAACAGAAGCAGAAAAATATCTAACTATCCTCGTTTGTATGTGTATTAACAGATTCAATAGTGAAAGAATAACAAATTTGAGATGCCACCACCTGGAATAAAGTATTGAAACATTCAATCTAGATAATTTGCCTTCATAATTATTGCCACATAATCAGATGTGTTGTGGCATGAGCTTGCAAATCGTTTTTGGACTCTTTCAAGTAAGTGTAGGTGAATCCGTCAATGTAATTGACTTCCGAATTACATACTCATGTCTGAGTTGCACATGTGCGCTGTACAAACTGAAACCTATTAACTATGGAAGAATTAACGATGTGATATATCACACAAAACTTTTTTTTAAACCTCGAGAAATTATAAAATGAAGAGAGCTTGCAGTACCAACTTAGAGATATTTGTCACGTACGATACTTGATTAAAATGTCACATAATTTGTTAATACTGATTGTTTTACAAGTAAAGAATGTAATTGTGGTTTTGAAAAATAAACATTCATATTGTTATACAAACACGAATGTTGCACAGATACAATGCAAGACTTCTGAAGTTTACAGCCATCAGCAATTCTTATACCATGTTCGATATCTTCAAGACAGCAGCGAAGAAGAGATACCGTGATCTATGAATAGTCACGTACTATGTGTAATTAATTGATATATTAAAAATTAAAGGTTCCAAAGTGAATCTTAAAGCTGGATCCACACCTGCACATTCTGCCATAATGTAACGGAGTAACACAACAAGAGAGTCTGAGGTTCAGGTGTGGACGAGACGGCATGCATTCTGGCGAAGAGGCTTTGCACTTTTGATCGCCACTTGTTCACTGCTCCTGGTGGAAAAATATCATCTATACTCGAAGAAGAAACAATAAAACTTGTAAATTAAATGGTCGTATGAATACTAGTGCAGTAATTTATATTTGTTCATGGTGGCTGGTGATGACGTGAAGCAGTAGTTGTGACAAGCTACAAATTTGCAACAACTCACTTGCTGAAGAGTCGGAGCACAACGCACAGGATGATGAACATCAGTGCCATCCCCACCAGGACACCAATCATGGCAGGGTCTACATATGTTGTGGGTCCAGTTGGCTCATTCTTCACTGCAAGCACCAACCACATAAATATTAACATAAGACCAAATTATTGCATGTGAAATTAAACATTAATAAAGAATGGGAAGTCTGATTCATCATAAGTAGTTGGAATAATGTGTAAAAACAAGCTTAATTCTCTGTGATCTCTGAGATCTTTTACATTTTTACATCTGGCTTAGGTTAGGATCAAGTCGTGGGGTCCTGTGAATGTGGTAATTAACCATCAATTTCTATGAAGGCTGGTTTAAGTTAGCTGAATGTTTATTAATTTCTGATGAAGGGCTATGCCCCATGAAGATAGTGAGTTACACTAATGTTTTATACTGTGTTACTTTTCCCATTGTTATTGTAAAAACCAATTAGAAGAATGCTATGCAAGAGGGTGGGGAGTATGGTGTGGCCTGACTATTCATATGCTTTCTGGCTGCTTTGGTGAGGTTATGTGCTACAGAGACAAATTAACAAGTGTTGCAGAAGATCAAGCTTTATGAGAAAAGGAATAGGCTATTTTAACATGCAGTTCTGGTTCAAATTACAAAGTACAGAGTATCCGAAAGAAAGCTCTAGAGTTTTAGTTATATATTTGTTCTCTGCTTAATTAGAGTTGGTACGTTTCGAAAATTTAGTGCAAAATCTGCCCACGTTTTAGTGATATGAACTCTGGAGAGATGGCAGCACCGCCCAGCGACAAGTTTTGACCGCTTGAAAGCAGTAGTCATTCACTCTTGGCGTCGACGTAGGATAAAGGATGTAATGTGTGTGTGTTGTGATACGCGGAATCATAGTCTGTAATGACCGTTCGGAGAAACTTTAGAAGGGTGTATCGAAAAGGTGTTCCAACTGATAATTCTATTCGTAAGCAGTGTCAACAGTTGCAAGAGACCGGCAGTGTCGCAAACGGACATCCACCAGGTAGGCGAAGCACATTTCAGCTCAGCTCGAAACATTCTGTTGGGCACGTGAGCAGTCAATTACAGATTCCAAAGAGCATGGCGCATGATAATCCCCAAAGGGAAAAACTTTATAACGTTTATGTTAGAACAGCTCACTGCAGTTGACAATTATCTCCAATGGAGTCTCTTCCCGGTTTTGCGCTGAAAGATTTCAGAAAATAATTTGAATGGCTTGTTTACTTTCTTACATAAACGTTCATGTTTTCGGTTATTGGCCTGTAACAACATAACCTATCTTAACCAGTAGATCCTTTCGTCTGATTTGCAAGAAGGGACATACTGAATCACACAGTCTAAATGGGTTGTCTCGAAGTATTGAATGCTCTTGGTGTTTAATGTGTGTTGAATTTAAATCGAAAGCTTTGGAATTTTCCCTCATTTCCTATCGAATGTTTATGTGATAGAACATTAAAGCGTGAATGCACATATATTTTGTTGGAGGCGCAAGTGACTGGGCTGCTGGCCTGAGAACGTTTATTACTGACATCTGCCGGGAAAGCTTCACAACACAATGGATTATAATGTTGTCAATGATGACTCTGCTGGTAGTTGATTATCGTAACTTGTGGATTATCATGAGTGAAACTTTTTAAATAGTCTTAATCGTCTTCAAAGTTAGTATCCTGTTGTGTACGATATATTAGTCATTAAAGTTTTATAGATACTGTCAACAAAACTATAGGATTGTTTGTTTAATTAAACGCGGAAGGATATTTGCACTGCGTGTTTCAAAATGTTGTCATATTTTGGTGTTAAAATGGATGTGACAGTCAGATGTGACCATCTGGGGCAGAATTAATTTTCAGTATAAGAATACCAGCTCTTAAGAGTTCATCAACGTATTTGTTGCTGTAATGGAGGCTACTCTTTCGTATTTAAATGGTGGTTTCACTGACCAGAGCACTCTATTGTTCCGTCCTTCTTGGTGAAGGGCGTCATCTCGAACCGACATACACAGTGACTCTCACGGCATTCGGTCTGATAGTGACTCATCTCGCACTGCTCGTTGAAGAAACAGGACTCGTTGATAGAAGATGCTGTAACAAATACATCAACGTTCGACATTTTAGTTCACAATGCGATTGGCTATTCCAGAGGTTCCCAAAGTGTGGGGCATGCCCCCCCTGGGGGGCGCGGCGTGTTGTTTGTGTGAATTTTTTTTTTACGAAATATGGAGAAAATCTTTTAACATCCTTCGCTTGATTAAGGCAGTTCAGCAGTGGCTGCCATCAGAACAGAGTATCGTTCTACGATGAACCTGGAAAACGACCTTAGAGCGGCAATTTCAAAACTCAAACCTCGGTATAAGTTACGTTCTCATCCATCCCACTAATCCAGGAATGAAGCGTATATTTTAAATTAAATGCATTGAATAATATATAATAAATTATAAAATAATGTATACTCATAGCTAAATTTTATGTCAAATCTGGTTGCTTGCATTTGTTCTGGAAGGGGGGCGCGTGAAATTTATGAAATGTTTTAAGGGGGGCTCAAGGTATAAAAGTTTAGGAACCTCTGGTCTAGATTCAGTGATACCGAGTGTGTTTGTACCAATAAATGCACGACATTATAAAGTGTGACACTGAGTCTACTCAAGATACTATTCGAACTAATGATAAATTATGTATCATTTTAGGTAGGTAAATCATTGAAGATTTCTGTCTTCTGGGTTGTTGCGCTGTGTAGTTTGGTAGAAGTTTACCGACGTTTCGGAGGTCATACTGCCTCCGTCATCAGAGTATGAAGATTTATGTCTTCTGGGTTGTTGCGCTTTGTAGTTTGGTAGAAGTTTACCCTCGTTTCGGAGGTTATACTGCCTCCGTCATCAGAGTATGAAGATTTCTGTCTTCTGGGTTGTTGCGCTGTGTAGTTTGGTAGAAGTTTACCGACGTTTCGGAGGTCATACTGCCTCCGTCATCAGAGTATGAAGATTTCTGTCTTCTGGGTTGTTGCGCTGTATAGTTTGGTAGAAGTTTACCGACGTTTCGGAGGTCATACTGCCTCCGTCATCAGAGTATGAAGATTTCTGTCTTCTGGGTTATTGGCTGTGTAGTCTGGTCGATGTTAACCAACGTTTCAGAGGTCATACTGCCTCCGTCATCAGAGTATGAAGATTTCTGTCTTCTGGGTTGTTGGCTGTGTAGTCTGGTCGATGTTAACCAACGTTTCAGAGGTCATACTGCCTCCGTCATCAGAGTATGAAGACTTCTGTCTTCTGGGTTGTTGCGCTGTGTAGTCTGGTCGATGTTTACTAACGTTTCAGAGGTCATACTGCCTCCGTCATCAGGGCGATGAGTATGAAGATTTCTGTCTTCTGTTTTGTTGCGCTGTGCAGGTCCTTGCTGCTTCCATCATCAGGGCGATGAGATCTTAAGAACCCAGAAGACAGCCATCTTAAAGAACGACTTTATCACGAAAACGGTTCATCAGACCAGATATTGTCGATTTTGATTCGCTCAGGTAAATCGATAAATAAGTCCATGAAGTCATTCTGGTAAGTAACAACATCCGGTCGGACCCTAGAGAGTGCGAAGTTCTCGATTAGTCTGCTAACAGTGCCAAGAAGAATAAAGATTCTGTAGGAATTTCCGAGCATTTGTACAGAAACCACGTCATCGTGTACTCATGATGGATTCAAATGTTTGCGGAGGAACGCGTTTAAAAAATTATGTGAGGACGATTATTGTGGGCTTAAGTAGATGTCTCGTCACTCTGTTCGGAAGTTCATTCGAGCCTGTAGCCTTGTCAGTCTTGAGTCCGTCCCCCCTCTGAAAATGAGGTCAGGGTTTCTTTATCTCGGGGTCTGTTAGACGTACTCCTTCCTTGCAAAGGGCTCGAGTAGTGGGACGTTTGTAATCTTCCATAGCGACTGGTCCTCGCTGTCCAGGGGTCACCTCAGCATGCGACATCTTTAGGGGGGAGAGCTACATATGTTGGAGGCAGGAGGTCGTGGAGGGGTCATATCTATGCAAGCTTCGGTTACGTTAAGTTGTCCAGGAGATCGGCGATCCCCTCGAGTGGTGAGTGAACCTGTGGATGGATGTGTTTGGGAATCCCCCACCGTCACGTGACGACAAACGGGCCATGGGTCGTTCGCCCCCTTTGGCTATGTCCGACTTTAGCTGTCGCGTACAGCCGAGGAGGACACGTCGTTTGACCTTGAGAAAGGCTAGTTCTTCCTCAGGAGTCGTCAGTAATTAAACAAGCTCCAATCGCAGATTCTGTGTTTGTTTGTCAGTCCGACGTAAGGATGGGGTGACGTTCACGATGTCCGGAAGCATTACTAAGTTAGTGGGACACCTTATTTGGTACCTAAAAATGTTTCTCTCGTTACTACATGTCTTCCACTATGGCAAGGAGACCAATTATATACAAACCTAGCAGAATGAACAAGGGTTTGTAATATTTGCAGTGAGTAGTTTATGGACGAGGCAGGCGTTAACATTTATTTTGTCTCTGAAGACGTAGCTAGTACATTTCCTTTATGAGCTGGCCCTTTGGTACCGACTCTGGTGAAGTCACGAGGGCAGAGGCCGTTGTTTTCTACGCTTTTGTCCTATGACACAGAAACGTCGTCGCTATTATAGAAAGATGTCGGAACTAATCGAACGTTATCGGGAAAGGTGATGCCAAATCCCTCGAAATAGTTCTGTGACGTACGAACGTGAATACTAAGCTCGGGACACAGCTAAAGCACATTGAATTATGGATCTAAACATTCTAAAAGAAGGAAAGTAGACATCCTGACCGTAGTTTTGAAGAAATTTTTGAAGCCCTAGACTAATTAACCCTTTGAAGGCGAAGATCGTCTGAATATTATTTATGAATTCAGTCCGTACCGCGAAGAAAACACTACACCTCACCATTACGAAAATCAGCTGGTTAACCCTTTGAAGCCGAAGCTCGTCTTCATAATATTTATGAATTCAGTCCGTACCGCGAAGAAAACACTTCACTTAACCATTAGAAGTCGAATCAGGCGGTACCACATAAGATTTAACATCCCGGTCAAAGCCTTAAAGGCAAATCAAAATTCGAAAGACTTTAATAAAACGTCTACTTCTAATTGAATCGAAGAGATTTCTTTGTTTTGAATGACATTTTATTTCCAATTGTTTGGTGCTCAACCTTTTACAAATAATTTCTATTTCTTTAAAATGACATTATAGAGACATATTGTTTCTTCTTGGCACAATTCCACCGAAATTCTGGCACCGATAGTTGACAGTCGAATCCTAATGTCGAAAATCAAACTTGAAACAGACACTGTGATGTTGCAGAAGGGAGAAAATTTAGAGAGTTCTAAGTATTTTTTTTTTTTTTTGGACGAGAACTTACTAGAATTCAGTCGATATATGTGGTCGATGTTTTCAAATATAATATCCGTGGTAAGATCTATCAGCTGTTATGATCACGAATTGACACGCTGTCTGGTTTTAACGTAGGAAATAAATAAAAGTATTTCTGTCTCATTCTGTATCACGTGAGAGCTTTTTCAAAAAATGAATATTAGACATTGAAAACTGCTTCATCGAGGTTACTTTTTGAGTGTACCACAAAGTCGTTCAAAATCATTAAATCTCCTTGCGTTCTGCGCCGTTGACCTAGATCTTAAGTTTGCATTTGAATGAAGTAATTCTTTTTACTTATGCTGATAAATAACCGCGAGATATTTTCCCTTGAAGACAGTGATTTTATTTGTTAAATTTTTTGTGAAAATATCTGCCAGCTTCTGAAAATATGAAATACTTGGAAAACAGCGTGAGAAATGAAAGGTACTCCAACAAGAAACTTATATTCGATCATGTATCTGTCAGTCTAATTAAAATTGCCTCTCATAGATTTTTTTTACAGAGATTTACAGCGTAGTAGATCTTGATAGTTTTTATTCTGGTAACAGTAACAAACGGACAGAACTAATTATATTCTTTATGAATTAAGTCATCGACGCTAATGAATTCGAAAGATAAGTAGGACTCATGTTATTTATATTTTTATTGATCGTGCCTCATGCCCTTACAAATTCAAAAATTACGACCAATAGCATTTTTACAAAAAAAATTCTACCACGCAACTGTCTGGTACATTTCATTGGACGACGACATCGAAGCCTGAGGTTCGTAGTTTCGTCACCCTCAACCGCGGCGGTACTGGATTTCATCTTTAATTTCCATCCGTTTATGAATTTATTCATAATTTAAATCACAAATAAATAATTTGGCCTCCCGCCATCACAAGATCTCATCGTGAGGTCCTCACTGGGTCCCTGTGAATCCTTGGCCGAGGCAAAGGGTCCCGCAGAGCACGATTTGCTAACCAATGTTTTTTCTTAGGGTGGGAGGAACTGGTGAGTGACATTTATGGATGGGCGGTGTAGCTGGAACCGTCTTATTTGAACCGAATTACAGATGACAGGCGCCATTTATGAAACGTATAATCACACTAATTAGAAGGCGTGGGTTGTGATCTTCGTTATGAATAATATATTTCACGACGGTTCGTTACTAATACTTTAGCACACCCTGTATAATCTGAGGCAAAAATAGATAAAGGAAAGGTTTAGAGGGGAAATAAATTATGATAGGGAGAACAGATGGAAAATAATACTGGAGAAAGGAGGCCGGAGATAAAAGAAGGTGGAGATGAGGGAGAAACGATTAAAGTCTGAAGACACGAAAACAATTATCCGAGGAATTTAACCGAGTAATTAATAGATTATGCTAGTAATATGTTACAGTTGATTTGCTACTATATCACGATTATGTTTAAGGACAGACAGAGTGTGTTTAGTGTTGGAATTTTAGTATTTGGAACCCACATCTGTGAATTTAGTACAAAATAAAGGACTTGACCATCCAGACTCAGTTCTTACAGTACAAAAACAGATGGCACTGTAATAGCCATGACTCGCGTGTACATAAGCCTTTCCCTTAAATTAACCGCATAACGTATATTGGCCTTATTTTAAATTTTCCAGTCGGAACACTTAAGTCTGTAGTATATTATCGTCGTTTAGTATCACCCTAAGCAAATGTATTACAGTTACATGTCAAACCCGTATCGCAAAACCAATTCAAACTGTCATTAACACAAAATCGATTTAAGTTCGTAGTTTATGTTGTCGTACGCCATTATCTGAGGCAGTTTCTGACTCATCACTCTTCACCACCATGAAATTTACTACCGGAGAGACCACAGAGGAGTAAAGCGACAGACCTTCTTGTAAAAGTGTAACAACGTGACCGGTCTGCGTTGAGCCTTCGTAAATTCCAGCGTCGGAATCCGGGACAAATTTCAAATGCGGTCCCCACACAAACTGAATTAGATTAGACTACGATAGTTCTCTGTTCATCCCGAAATTCCTTAGAGTCAGTGTTGGAACGCACAGCAAAAGTTACCAAGACGCTTGGTTTCCTAGTCATTCGGTACAAAAGCCAGTTTACACCAATCTCAAAGTTTACTTTTTAATCTTTTTTTAATTATATATACAAATACTGCTTAAAAATCTGTACTGCTCCCCCAATATTGTCAGGGTGATTAAGTCGAGAAGAATGAGATGGGCTGGGCATGTAGCGCGCATGGATGGGACAAGAGGTGTGGAAGCCTGAGAGGAAGAGACCCCTGGGGAGACCTAGACGTAGATGGGAGGATAATCTCAGGCGGGATCTATGGGAGATAGGGGTTGAAGGAGACTGGATTTTGTTGACCCAGGACAGGGTCCGGTGGAGGGCTTTGGTTAATTCGGTGATGAACCTTCGGGTTCCCTAAGCCATCTGGTTGGTTGGGCCCACTATTTGGGAAGCCTGAGGGGAAGAGACCCCTGGGGAGACCTAGACGTAGATGGGAGGATAATGTCAGGTGGGATCTATGGGAGATAGGGGTTGAAGGAGACTGGATTTTGTTGACCCAGGACAGGGTCCGGTGGAGGGCTTTGGTTAATTCGGTGATGAACCTTCGGGTTCCCTAAGCCATCTGGTTGGTTGGGCCCACTATTTGGGAAGCCTGAGGGGAAGAGATCGCTGGGGAGACCTAGACGTAGATGGGAGGATAATGTCAGGTGGGATCTATGGGAGATAGGGGTTGAAGGAGACTGGATTTTGTTGACCCAGGACAGGGTCCGGTGGAGGGCTTTGGTTGGTTCGGTCGATGAACCTTCGGGTTCCGTAAGCCATCTGGTTGGTTGAGTCCACTATTTGGGAAGCCTGAGGGGAAGAGACCCCTGGGGAGACCTAGACGTAGATGGGAGGATATTCTCTGGCGGGATCTATGGGAGATAGGGGTTGAAGGAGACTGGATTTTGTTGGCCCAGGACAGGGCTTTGGTTAGTTCGGTGATGAACCTTCGGGTTCCCTAAGCCATCTGGTTGGTTGGGTCCACTATTTGGGAAACCTGAGGGGAAGAGACCGCTGGGGAGACCTAGACGTAGATGGGAGGATAATGTCAGGCGGGATCTATGGGAGATAGGAGTTGAAGGAGACTGGATTTTGTTGGCCCAGGACAGGGTCCGGTGGAGGGCTTTGGTTAGTTCGGCGATGAACCTTCGGGTTCGGTAAGCCATCTAGTTAGTTAGTTAGTTATATATACAAATACTTGAATACAAGGTTGTCCAAATATTTACGACGCCGTGTTTTGCCCAGACGGTTCGTTGTAAACGGAGTTGGAAACGAGTACTCTTTAGAGGTTGTGGACAGCGAATGAATCAAGGAGAACAGGATCTTGAAAGGCGGCGGATTGAAATGCGATCCTCTCAGGTCTGGATAACGTATTCCCCGCCTGACTTATCTTCACTGAATTAAAAAACTCACTACAGCTCGTAAGAACTTGTGTACGTCGAATGTGGACCGAGATTCTGCTCATCCTTTGGGAATTTTTATGAGACACGTGGACGCCCTGTGAAAATCTAACCAGTTCTTTAGATAAGGGTTGCTTTACCACTGCCGACAAAGGTCCTTCTGAAACTACAATGAACCCAAGGCGTGTCTGGATTTGAATGCGTTTATACGAACATGCATTAATATCACGTTCACAAGAGCGCTGTTGGCGTGCATTGCTGTAAACTGAAGAAAAAGAAAAATACCCTGGGCGTTCAGAAAGAATATTGTTCGTTTCTGCGATCTTAGTGCTGAAGGCGTGTTTAATCCGATTTCTCAGAAAAG
Source organism: Zootermopsis nevadensis (assembly GCF_977971745.1). Classification (NCBI taxonomy): domain Eukaryota; kingdom Metazoa; phylum Arthropoda; class Insecta; order Blattodea; family Termopsidae; genus Zootermopsis; species Zootermopsis nevadensis. Next base: position 1,166,086 of record NW_028259153.1, on the reverse strand, counting down.
GAGTCGCCTTTGGGCTGGAGTACAGTTGCGTGCTATCACGACAGGACACGCGTTATTGATCGCAGTGTAATGGCGAACACGGAAAGGCAACTTTAAGCAGTCGGAAAGTTCACTGTAAGACATTGGTTATAATTTGCCAGGAGACAATTAAATATAGAACAGAATATTAAAATATTATGTCAGTCACTTTCACGAACTCAACATTTGACAGATTTCTTCTTTATGAACTACATGTTTCGGCCCAGTGTGGCCATCATCAGGCTCGAATTAATTGTTGGAAGTCATTGCTCTGATAAAATTCTCTCGTTGTTTCAAATAACTATAATATTATATGAAATAAGCTTATTTTATATTCCATACACTACACGGTATGCAAAGTTTTAAGATTATAATATTATAGGTTCAAATCAGCCAAGATGTTTTAAAAATCAGTTAAATATTTAATGTCACCTCAGCTGTGTGTCACGTGGTGTGACTTCAAGGCGTAATGCGGGCTGTGATGCGTCTTTGTCATAACGGATGGGCGGATGTTTGTGTGCTGCCATCTGTGTGGATATTATTTAACTTTCTGATATTTCGTTTATAGACTGGGTAATTGTGGTCAATATTTAAATTTATTCACATGTATTAATTGTTTGCTAGCTTAGAATATATGCACTCTTTTTCAAGACTATACAAATTTAGAACACAACGAAGTATAGACCTTAGTAACAAAACAAATGACTACAACATATTTTAGGCAAGTGGTTGATATTTATATCATTTATGATAATAACACACCAATGTGACAATCATAGTGGGGTTAGACACAATATAACCCATAATAAATTTTAAAATAGGAAATGGATCAGAGAAAAACTAAAATATCATGACGTGAACGTCCATCAAAAGTAAAATAAATTCAACTTCAGAATATATAGAAAATCCAAATACACAACATCTCGTGCTACTCAAATGAGATAAAACTAGCTATGATTAATTACATCATAAATACATTAAAAAAACTTGTCTATTATCAAAACACGCAAAATCAGCAGATTAGACGTTATGAAGACAATAATTTTAAAAAAAAAATCAACAAAAACTTACGCACATTCACAAACTCCCCAAAAAAGAATAAAAAAGGGCTTATTTACACACAAATGGTGTGAAATTAAAACTAGTGTAAAATTATTTAAACACGCAAACATCAACAGAGCCTACGAAACACATAACACAAAAGAACACATATTACGAGCGATACTATCAACAACAGATAGTGCCATCTATCAGCAAAATTGTTTAAAAAGCCCAGAAATTATGTTGTCCAAAAAGGAAAGAAAGTTTTTATTTAAGTCTAGATGAAAGGAACACGTTCATGCCACGTGAGCTGACAAAGATTATTCCCGACACAAATCAGACTCTGAGCGCACACACGGAAATACAGAGGACGATCAGATCGACTGTACATAATAAGAAATGCCACAAAAGGAAGATTTCTGTGCGATCCTGAAAATCAAAGCCTTGTCAATGCAACAAAATCACGTCGTTGTAGAGGGACAGCGTAGTTCGGTAATTCTGACGTGCATGTGTTTTGCGTAAATAAAATAAATCCAGGCCAACCTTGAGCCACTGACCTGGAAATTCAGAACCTACAAAAAAATTTCCGCTTACGGGGGCACGAACACCCCTGGAGCCATCAAAATGAGCTGACAACTTCTTCACTGTTTTAAAGTGACTTTTAAAAACATCCTGACTAGTTTCAAGCTGTAATATTATCGTTATTTCAAACAACATCCACAGAACGAACTGCCAATTGACTTACATCACATTCGAACCTGATAATGGCCGCATTTGGTTGAAACGTGTAGTTCAAAATAAAAAGATCTTTCAGTTTTCCTTCATAACTTCATTCATTTCCTTTGTTACCGCTCGTCTCCTACATTTGATCCTTTGTTTTTACCCAAAAGCCCTGAGGATGACAGCAGAGATTACTCTCGAAACGTTGGCAGAAGATATGGTTTACCTGACGAGGCTTGTAACCCGAGAGCCTTTCATAAACTTCAGTCGCCGCTAAAACTTCACTTTATACATAAGGGTATATTAAAATACTGTTCAACAGAATTTATTCATATATGATATACATTTTAATTTAAGTCGTCACGTTAACTGCTAGAATAACAGATACTGAACCACATAAAAACTTCGACGTGTGTCTACGAACACATTCTCATAATATGAGGCATACTCAGACGCAGAGGATCGTCAGTTCGAGACTCTTCTATTTTATTTATTTATTTAGTGTTCTGTCTGACGACAGGTCCATATGAACAGGATCCTTCCATCCTTTTCTCGGACTGGGACCTGTTCATATACGTTCTTGGCAGATGATCCAGAAGTGGTTTGCCATTGCCTTCTTCTGTGTGTGAATGGAGTAATTGTTGGGATGCCACGGAGGAAAACTCCGTGTTGCCTAGACCACGGCCTTGCCCAACACAAGTTATAAATTCGGGCACCGCCGAGAATCGAACCCGAGACCCCAGGATTACAAGGCCAGCGTTCTAACCGCGTCTTTTCTGAATCGAATGAGAATTTTCGTCAGGGACAGATCTCAGAAGGATTCCCCCGTGAAGATGCTAAGTCCGTGGACTCCGAAGAGAGAAAGTTTGGATCGACCTTATCGCCACAAATCGAGAGATGTTCTGATGAGAAACGAGGCAGAATATCTTTTTCAATAATAACACTCGTGCAACTCTATTGACTATAATCGTTTGTCACCTGTTGATCGTCTGTTTTGAGTCTGAAGATCATCATGGCAGGTACATTTCACGGCAAAGACGCTGTCCTCAGTGCACCGGTAATTAATTATTTGAAACAATTATCTCTCGTTACACTAGTGGACGGTTACCACCTCGCTGGTCGTCGTAATGTTGCTTTCTGAATTGATTTTACTATTAGAGCACGGTTCTTATAGTTAATGCATGTAATTAAGTATCACACGGCGTATTATAGTTCATATTAATATTACATTGATAGTCGTTGAATTATTGATATTTTTTTTTTTGAACCCAGCGTCTTGGAAGCTTTTTGCGTCCTTGCGTTGACTGCTGATTTTTGCACTGAAATATCCACCGCCTGTTAAAACGAGTAAAGCAATGAATAATATACAGGGTGAGTCAAAAGTATGTTTACGAACTTCGTATGCCTGTTACAAGATAAAAAATAAGAAAAAATGTTCCCATGAATATGGGGTCGCAAATGTTTCATTTTCGAAATAATAGCCAAAAATAAGTTTTATTTCGTTTTTTTCTTATTTTATAATTCATCAGTGAATCGAGACAATATATTCTCATAAAATTCTGCTTTATGGCTCTAGTTCATTAGTTACGTATGTTAATTTTTTTATATTTCATTATGTTAATCACAAAGAAGGAAATAAATTAAGCGATATCTTGACTGACCTCTTTAGTGTTCGTTAAGATCTTTTTATGACCATGCGGTCGATAAAGTTCAACGTTTTGCCCCAGTCGCGAGCATTTACACAAGACGTGTCACAAGGTTTGCCTTCCGAACGCCCAGTCAGACTCAGGGCCTGAATACAACCACGCAATAAAGCGGCCACCGAATACGTACGTTTTCCGCACTTGTCGAAGTGGTTGGTGGCTGGATACTCCGGCAGGCACTGACACGTGGGCCTCTTGTCCCCGGAACAGATGGCGTTATCGAAGCCACATTCGATGGTGGCGTCACATTTGTCACCAAACTTCTTGTCGCCCATCTGTACGGTTTCTGTGGACACAAAGAACACTGCGTACTTAAAAGGTTCGCTCGCAACTTCGCGCTGTTTCTGGGTAGGATTTGAAGTTCTCACAACGCCGAGGATGAAGATCGCTGTCTCCTGGGCGGTAGCACCGTGTATTCTGGTAGATGTGTACTAGTGTTTCACATGAAATTGTTGCCTCCATCATCAGGACGATGAAGGCCCTGATGATGGAGGTAGGATAAACTTCTATCAGAGTGCACGGCGCCATAATCCAGAAGACAGCCATCTACATCTGCATATTTTGTTTAAATTCACACTACGCCTCTGGTTATCACGCTGATGATGAGGTGTACATGTGCGCCGTCTGCATTAGGCCTAATTAGATTTCAAATGTGTAAAGTATCGACATTTTACATTGTATACTAAATCATTTTTATATCCTACGTCATAATTATTAGATAATCTGTGTCTTCTTACAACTTTTCAAACATATATCAACCATACCCCGTCTTGCCCCGGGAACGGGGCAAAATGGGGCAAGTTACATTTTTGTAAAAAAAAAATTAATATTTTAAAAAACTGTAACTCTTAGAACTAAACTAATAACTCATTATAAATTTCAAATAGACAATAACTCAATGTGTTTATCTTTAATATTGTCCCTTCCACGTGCCTCCAAATATTAAGTTCCCCTTTCTGCCCTGGTCTCCCCTAGTTTCAGAAGCTTGGTATTTTAATGCCAAATATAGAATTTACTTTACTACTTTGTCTTTAAAATTAATATTTTCTCTAAGGATTCATAACTCTTTTCGCCTACGATAGTGTAGGACGTGTCCGAACTGAAGTACAAAATAAATTTCCAGAAATGTATAATTTCGAAATAATCAGAAGGCTTTACGTAACATTAAATTTTCGTGTTGCTGTAACAGTTTTTATTATACGTTAAACGAAATTGTTTCTGTAGATCGATTTCCCTTATCGTCTGTCGTCGAAGCTCTGAACTGGAGCACTCAGATGACGAGGTTACGTTCCTCGAGGGTGTTTTGGAACAGGATTCTGATAATAACATTTGTAAGTGCCAGGGGGGGGGGGGGATGGAGAAAGTACAATGAGGAATGCCATAATTTGCAGTTTTAAGTACAGAACAGATCTATTTATGATCCACATAAGAATCTCCATATTCATGCTTTCTTCATTAATTTCCCTCTGTAAACATACATCTGAAATAGATATATTTCAGGAAGCATATTTCGAAAAAAAGGATTTTTTTTAGAACGGCGACATTGAAAGGTAAAATTATTTTTGTTTTCCCTTTAAACAACCTATTAAGTTTTAAATCGGTTTTTATACTAATTTCTTAAGAACCGAAAAAAGATTAATTTCCGTCTTATCCAGCTTATTTCGAGACAGATTTATTGTATTTGGTGGATATTAGGTTCAGAAAAGCGAAAAATACCCTCCTTCATAATCCTTTGAGAAATGGTTGGCATAAGCCTTGCTTGTTCAACCAACTTTTACACATCCACGTTTAAAGTGACGTGGTATTCTGTTTGTGGAATTAACTTATTAGTAGTTTTCGTAAATGGATAGAACAAAGTTCTGTGTTGGGTCCTGCTACATCCATTACGACACAGTAAGCTGCTTAGTTAAGAGATAAATAATTTAAAAATACAGGGTAAGAATGTGTGTACCAGATATTTGTCGTAATAATACATTTCAGGAAATACAAACAAATTCAGACCCTAAAATGCGTAATGTTGTGTAATTTCTTATGCATTTCCGCGGATTAATTTTTGAGCTGTTAGCTACTACTTAGGCAACCCGTTCTTTAAGTGCCTGAGCATCTGCGGGTCCCAACTTTTCGTTGGCTTGATCTATAGACATTCGATAGGACTCCTCGGATGAGGGATCGGCCCATCGCAAGGCCTCTACCTGTACACAGGACAGCATAACACAGAAGAACATCCATGGCTTGAGTGGGATTCGAACCCACGGTCCCAGCGACCAAGCGGCACAAGGCCCACGCCTCAGACCGCAGTGTAGTGCGTTTTAAACCTATCGGCAGCAACATTCTGGACATGCGAATATCTCATAATGATCGGAAAGCTTACCTTATTAATTAATTTCACACATTCCCGTCTTTCTACTTCATTTACTAACTTTAATATGTTCATAATTAAACATTAATTTATTTCTGGTGGTCAGAGCCACCAACAGATACAATTTTCTTCTTGAATTTGTGTTATTATTGTTAACAGCTGTTTAAAACGAGATTCTAGGGAAGGAGAATGCAGATGTCTATGACGTCACTCCACCGGGAACATCAAAATAATTAGAATACTGTAATCTTCCTTATTGATTCCTTGTCAGGTTTATTTAGACTACGAAGGGCTTCGTGACTGTTGTCTTGATAAATTATTTATGACGTCTCATTAAGTGTCGCATTCATTCTTGCATTTGGAATCCTGCCTTGTAAGTAAAATATTCCTAAACCCTAAAATATACGAGGGTTCTTCGAGGTTAATCTGTATTGTCCAAGAAAGTGTACTTTAGATGGATTCCAAAGATGCTGACATTCGACGAGTAGGTAGAACGTGTTTCTATGTGTACCGACCATCTGACCCGGATGAGACTGGAGGGGGAGGGGACCATTTTCGGAAAGAAATGGTGTCTTGTGACGAGACGTGGTTACACTACTTAACTCCAAAATAAAAAGGACCAGCTTGGAAGGACCACAAAGGATCTCCACTACTGGGAAATGATGGTAAGTGGCTTTGAGACTCTCAAGACGTGATTCATGTCAATTTTCTGCAACTAAGGCACAGTATTAAAGTAAATTGCTTCTCAGTGATGAGGGACCAGTAATTCGCAAGAGAATGCATAATAAATCGTCAGATTGAATCATCCTCCTGCGTGAATCCACGCAGCGAATTTGACAAAGGCGACATCGATGATCTTGAGTCTGGAGACGTTGAATCTAACCTAACCTAACATAACCTAACATAACCTAACATAACCTAACCTAATCTAACCTAAAATAACCTAACCTAACCTAACATAACATAACCTAATCTAACCTAACCTAACCTAACCTAACCTAACCAAATTCCTTTGCGCAAAGGAGAAGTTGCCTGATGGGATAACCTCTCATCAGCAGCAACAGACCCTAGTTTGAACAGTCGAGGCTCCCACCACTTAAAAACCCCTGTTAGCGCAAGGCTCTGTTTACCATTTCCAGCTATGCGTTTCGTACGCAGGAACGGTGTTGCCTAGCAAAGGCCGATGCCTTGCGCATGCGCAGAACTCTGCCCTTAGTTAGCTTTTTCGTTGGTTGGTTGGGGGAGATAGCATAGTCTTATAAAATTTCAACTAAGATTACAGGTTTTAATTAATAATTTTGGAGGAAGAATAATATTTGACAAGGACGTGTGAACTTACGGACAAGTGACAGCGTTCATTAACTTTTGGATCTTGATTTCATACTTAATAAAGTCCATATTTGGAGTATAATGCAATTATTATTGATAATATTTTTGCTAGGGGCTTAGATTCACAAGTGTGAAGCTTATGGGAAAAGTGAGGTTTGCGAGAGGCACGCCTATTTAAAATCAATGGACATATATAATTTCTCGAATAAATCAAGGTTTGTCCACAGAAACCAAACCTTAGAAACCTAATAAAAAGGTAATTTAAGAAAGATGTCTGATCTTAGAGGTTACGGCCATGTGTGAACAGGCATCATGTGGGAACTACAGATTTAAATTAATGCAGGAAAGGCAAATTTCCCTGCATCTGGCGACAAGTCTTGGTTATCGGAGCTGTCCCGAAAATCTGACAAACGGGTCCGAAAATCTGAAAAACGGGCGGTTAGAACGCTGGCCTTGTAATCCTGGGGTCTCGGGTTCGATTCCCGGCGGTGCCCGAATTTATAACTTGTGTTGGGCAAGGCCGTGGTCTAGGCAACACGGAGTTTTCCTCCGTGGCATCCCAACAATTACTCCATTCACACACAGAAGAAGGCAATGGCAAACCACTTCTGGATCATCTGCCAAGAACGTATATGAACAGGTCCCAGTCCGAGAAAAGGATGGAAGGATCCTGTTCATATGGACCTGTCCTCAGACAGAACACTAAATAATAATAAGATGAGGTGGTCTAGCGGTTAGAACGCTGGCCTTGTAATCCTGGGGTGTCGGGTTCGATTCCCGGTGGTGCCCGAATTTATAACTTGTGTTGGGCAAGGCCGTGGTCTAGGCAACACGGAGTTTTCCTCCGTGGCATCCCAACAATTACTCCATTCACACACAGAAGAAGGCAATGGCAAACCACTTCTGGATCATCTGCCAAGAACGTATATGAACAGGTCCCAGTCCGAGAAAAGGATGGAAGGATCCTGTTCATATGGACCTGTCCTCAGACAGAACACTAAATAATAATAAGATGAGGTGGTCTAGCGGTTAGAACGCTGGCCTTGTAATCCTGGGGTGTCGGGTTCGATTCCCGGTGGTGCCCGAATTTATAACTTGTGTTGGGCAAGGCCGTGGTCTAGGCAACACGGAGTTTTCCTCCGTGGCATCCCAACAATTACTCCATTCACACACAGAAGAAGGCAATGGCAAACCACTTCTGGATCATCTGCCAAGAACGTATATGAACAGGTCCCAGTCCGAGAAAAGGATGGAAGGATCCTGTTCATATGGACCTGTCATCAGACAGAACACTTTTTATTTATTTTCATCCCGTTAGTACGGGAACGCAGTCAGGGCAGGAAATGGGGGGCTATTCGAGGGACGTCTTTGTCGGCGGGAACTGTTTCTTCTCCACATCACAGTCTCTTAGGCCGCCATCACCCTTCGAAACTTATGTACTCTCACGCGTCCCTCCACAATGTCAGTGAAGTGTGACTTCACAGAATGCTCTAACTCATTTCTGTGGCGACGTTGATACGCACAGAAGTCTCTGTTGCCACAGAACGACGACAAACAGCTAGCATCTGAGGGGTTAGGAGGGAGGGGAGTGTCGCCGTCGAGACGCGTCGACCACTTTCGTCAATAAAGCAGTCTAGCTTCCTCCTTTACTTTCTTTTTTCGCGCCATCAAGTCGAAAGCCCTTGGTTCGGTTCTCAGACGAATAAAGTGCCTTTTTCAAGACTCGGTTAAATAACTTTTGTGTGTTGATATGAAGGAAGTGAATTATGCCTACCGAAACCACATAACACTAAGCCAATCAGCGAAGTTAATTCAGTTCTGTAGTCGGCTCTGGGGTCACGCGGCCTTCTGTGTTGTGGTTACAGCTTTCCTCTTACCGTGAACGAAGTGGTTACAGCGTCAGGTTGACGAGTCTCCTGAACCAAGTTACGAGCTTCAAATTACGCGTATAAACGAAACTTTATCTCCGTTACTGTACTTACTTCCTTAAAATTTAGAATATAATCGCACTGCAGGTCTTGAAGGCTGTATTTTCCTGTAGGTATCTCAAGATGTTTTACTCTGTCATCATAAATGATGCTTAGTGTATTTTGGTTTCAAGAACGTGGTATAAATTCCAACTAATGCTACATAGCGATCTTCGTTGGTGATGGGTTCGTGAAGATTATTTATTAACGTCTACTAATATAAACGTTGGAATTTATTATAAAATAAATAAAATAATATATAAAGTAGATTCGGACGTGCGAAAAGACTACAAGGAGATAATTATAAAAAAGATTTAATAAAAATGGCTTAGAGAACACTATTTCTTCACTAATGAAGATGAATAATACATTTGAAAATCAAACTGCAGTTCAGAAGCATCAAAATTTTAAAGAGAGGCAGAGAGAGAGAGGAATCCTGGGTTTTTCTTGGATTGGAAAAAATCGAACTTTTTTCTAAAAATTAAACAAAATGACACATGTTATAACCTAAACATTAAAACAGTCAAATATTTAATATCATATTCCAAGACAAAACCAGATAAAGAGATGGATATTCAAGGCCAATCTAATTGACTTTAATCTTACGACGACTCGAAGACAGTTTCAGTTTTGGCGGGTTGTGATGAAACAGATTTTTTAATCGAACCTGTAACTGAGCCCTTGAAACAGCTGTTCCCTCTCTCCGGAAGCATTTTTATTAATCAAAATATAAGTCTTTAAGGAACATTAAAAATATATAAACCACAGGGTAGAAATTATTGAGCATAAGTACCAAAATCATCATGAAAAATCATCAAAGTTGCTTAAACAACATCATAGGGGGCCAGAAAGGAAATTTTTATCTTGATTGCGGCCAAGTATAAGAGTTATGATATGCGAGTGTTTAACTTCGAGCCCGAAATTGAGGTTATGTTAAGAACAATGGGCTTGAATGAATACGTGAGTAATGCTAAAGGGAATATTTTAAGGAAGTTGGAAGAATTTTAAGGAGAATGTTATGGGTGTTAATCGCACGATATTAACTTTTTGCTGGCAAGATATGTTTCATTAAAATGAAATTCTTATACTCACTTCGCTGCAAAATAAAAATAAAAAATAAAATGATAATTATTTTCCAGAACAATGATAATAAATGTTTTTATGTACTATTTTACCAGGGCATCACCACGTCAGCCATCTAAATCATGCTCAGCGCATTTATAATTAAGCGTCATATAAACATAGTTCTGATGAAGGTGTGAAAGATGTAACCTTCCCAGTTGAATTAAAAAATACATCCCAATATACGAGCATGAGGATGGAACTGGGCTGTCAGCTAATGTTACAGTTGTAATTATGATATCGTTTATCCTCTTCTGGGCACACAGAGGAAGTCGGAAAATTTTAACTACCTTAACTTTGTAAAGGGCAAACCATTTCATCATTACTGTTGGATTAAAAATATGTCCGCGCTGGCTTTGGAGCGGCTTAATAAGAATAATGGGGAAAAATTATTTGTGTTGGGTGCTTAACTTTTAGAAGAAAAAAACTTCAGGAACATGAAAAAGAATGTATAAATAAAAAAAACAGTCAGAATCGAAGTGCTTAAAAAGGGGAAAATGATAAGGTTAGGTTAGGTTAGGTTACGTTAGGTTAGTTTAGGTTAGGTTATGTTAGTTTAGGTTAGGTTACGTTAGGTTAGGTTATGTTATGTTATGTTAGGTTAGGTTAGGTTAGGTTATTACGAATGTTAAAGTCACTACTGACTCGTATATTGAAAGGTTTCGGTAAGGACTGATGGTTATCAAGTCATTGTAAACTATTCTTTAAGGCGATAGCATCCTTATTTTATATTTGTGATACATTTTCCGTCTTGGTTCTTCCAACATTCATTTTGTGGAGGTAACGTCAATTGACCGTATTGATATGTTCTGGAGCTTAAACCGAATTTAAAGTACGCGGTCAACAGACAATTCAAGACATTTTACGTGGATCCGATAGTTTCTTTAATGAGGATTGATATTGTCGTATTTCACATGGAAATCTTTAGATCAACTTGATGAAAAGAATAAATGTAAACTACTTACAACTTTTAAACTGCTGTCAGTTAACACGGATAAAATTTTTATCAAAACTATAGAGGATTTTTTATGTGGAACACGTGATTCAAAAGGTCTTCTAAAGTTATTTGATAGTGATTATATAAATCTTCTTAATCTTATTATGGACAAGAAAAATTTATCATTTGAACCACATCGTAAATATTATTAAGAAAAGAACCAAGGGACATCGTAACCGTTTTAATGATTAAAAATTATCTTTACGTACAAGACTTAAAAGATACTTGAAAATGTCTTCTTAAATATTATAGTAAAAAATGTGCAAATTTTTTTATATAAGTAATCCTGACTTTAAAATATCTTGCTTTCTTCTACCAATAACAGAGAAGAAAATTTGCGGGAAAAATTTTTGGAAAAGAATTTGAAAAACTTCGAAAAAAAAATTACGGTTCCATTTAATAGCGTTGAAGAATTAAAATTAATTGTTTACTTTACTGCTTCGCGTAGAGCTCGAACTTTTTATCTACTTGTATTGAACGGGAAATGTAGCTTACAACTAAACCTGTCACGTAATGAAGTGGACTGTAATTTGGAATGCCTACATTTAGTCACGTTAAACGTAGCCGGCTAAGCCACTGGATTTAATACGATGCCTAGAGTTTGAACTATAACATTTGTGGCTACAAAGATGCCCGATAATCATGCCAAAAACAAACATAAATGCAGCTGTTTGAATGCACATCAACATTGAATGCGTAAGACACACAGTAACTTAAGAGAAAAGTAGATAAGTGTACGGCACCAGGATCTCTTGAATAGTTGGTGTTTAGATGGTCACATATTCCCTGCTGTTATGAAGGCCATTATAGTTTTAAAAATAGTAAGCCAATGTCAGCGAAGTCCACAACTTTATGATAACTAAAGTACTGATTGGACCTTAGGAAAACTTTAATTTTATTTAAGAGTAACGTTAAAAGTGGAAACTGGTAGAAAGTTTATAGATTTCCAATTTACCTCTAAAAAATCGAAAAAGCTTCAGACTAAAAATCGTAAAGAACGAAACACATTAAAAAAAAAGTCACGATAATTGTTTGCCAACCTGACCCATGCACCGATACTCAATTCTCCTGTGGTCCAGTTCACAGTTATCCTCTCACTTACACCTAGGACGTTCCGCGCAAATCGTTCTGATGAGCCCTGATGACGGAGGTAGGAGGGACGTCTCAAACGTCGTTAAACATCTACCAGACTACACAGCGCAACAACCCAGAAGACAGAAATCTTCATACTCTGATGACGGAGGCAGTATGACCTCTGAAGCGTTGGTAAACATCGACCAGACTACACAGCGCAACAACCCAGAAGACAGAAATCTTCATACTCTGATGACGGAGGCAGTATGACCTCTAAAACGTTGGTTAACATCGACCAGACTACACAGCGCAACAACCAAGAAGACAGAAATCTTCAGACTCACCGCCCTGATGATGGAGGCAGTATGACTTCCGAAACGTTGGTAAACATCGACCAGACTACACAGCGCAACAACCCAGAAGACAGAAATCTTCATACTCTGATGAGGGAGGCAGTATGACCTCAGAAACGTTGGTTAACATCGACCAGACTACACAGCGCAATAACCCAGAAGACAGAAATCTTCATACTCACCGCCGTGGAAACCTCAAATCTTACAAGAGCTGTTGTCTCTGCCCACGCTCAATAAAGCAGTCAGCATTTGGTCTTGGAGGCGCCATCGATACTCAAGTAAACATCGACCCACTGTATTTCCTCAGACAGAAGTGTCGAGTTAAAAAACAATCATAATTCGTCACAAACTGTAGATAAATGGGAACACGATGGCAAAGTAGAGCCTGGATAAACATTTTTCTGATGCATCAGTTCAAAATTGTCTGACACGTGGAGATAATTTAAGGAATGTTCTTCACTGTTCCGTAGAATATGCCATTTAAGAAGTTGTAGAAGGTTTGGACTTGAATGGGAACATCGGCTTCTCGTCTGTGCACATTATTTGGCGTTAGTGTACCTAAATTAGCCACGGTGGTCCAGCGGTTAGAACGCTGGCCTTGTAATCCTGGGGTCTCGGGTTCGATTCCCGGCGGTGCCCGAATTTATAACTTGTGTTGGGCAAGGCCGTGGTCTAGGCAACACGGAGTTTTCCTCCGTGGCATCCCAACAATTACTCCATTCACACACAGAAGAAGGCAATGGCAAACCACTTCTGGATCATCTGCCAAGAACGTATATGAACAGGTCCCAGTCCGAGAAAAGGATGGAAGGATCTGTTCATATGGACCTGTCTTCAGACAGAACACTAAATAACCTAAATATCAAAAACAAAAGCAAGTTAAAAGCGTAATTTGTATTTTCCGTAATGTTTGTTGAGACCAAACGCACATGGAGGATAAACGTGACTCATTGCCTTCGTGCCGTGGCTTTTGGACACATAATGTCAGCGGGTGCAGAACAAAACTGAACAGAATTTAGCTTGGCATCACGTGCATGTTACGTACGCGACAGGGCGACGTTGGATGATGAATCATAGACGTCCTGGCGCCACACCCTGACGAACACACGCACACCTGGACAAAATCATAAGCAATCACGCACCGGCTTACAGAAGTTGTTTCGGATTCATTGGCCGATTTCCTGTGTTAAGAACTTCGGATTGCTGTGTCCTTTTATTATTATTTAGTGTTCTGTCTGACGACAGGTCCATATGAACAGGATCCTTCCATCCTTTTCTCGGACTGGGACCTGTTCATATACGTTCTTGGCAGATGATCCAGAAGTGGTTTGCCATTGCCTTCTTCTGTGTGTGAATGGAGTAATTGTTGGGATGCCACGGAGGAAAACTCCGTGTTGCCTAGACCACGGCCTTGCCCAACACAAGTTATAAATTCGGGCACCGCCGGGAATCGAACCCGAGACCCCCCGAGGATTACAAGGCCAGCGTTCTAACCGCTAGACCACCTCATCTTATTATTATTTAGTGTTCTGTCTGACGAGACGGTATTCATACAAAACGTCAGTATATCTCGCAATTTGTTTAAGATCTGTCACGAAAGGTTTTCTGAAAATGCATCGGGTAACAGCGAAAAGTTTATGAAATGAAGTTGGAGTCCAGTAAACTTCAGAATTGGGCCTGGGACACGGGGATTATGGATTTATCACGTGACTCATTGACGTGACATGTTGAGACAGGAGTTGGTGCCTGCTTTCTTTTTATTTTACACAAAACTACTGCCCCAGAAACAGAATAACGTGTTGCCAAAATGAACTAAACAAAGGACTTTCTCCATTATGAAGCTGTTTGAACGTATTCCGTTTATAGACTCTAAGTCTTAATACGTCCACGCAAATTTGAATTCTGCCTTTATGTGCTGAGAGGAAAGATGGTTCCTGTAAGCTTCTGACACACGTTACAAAAACACAGCCTGACTGATATCGTTTTATAAAACATCAAACCAGTTCATTTATGTAGGATTTGAGGTTTTCACGGCCGTGAGTGTTAAGATCGATGTCTTCTTGTAGTCTGGTCGAAGTTCACCGACTTTCAAAAATTTGTTTCACACAGAAAAATCTCACACTTGTGAAGTTTACTATTAATTACGAATGACATAATTAGAGTATGAATTAAATTATATATAATATTACTGAAACTGAATTTTATTAAAACCGATTTGGTCTGAAAATTAATTAAAAGTGAATTCGTATCAGCGGGTGTTTCAATAATCCCTCACTGCATAATCCTTACTTTCTAGATGTGAGGTTATGTTAGCATGTTCTTTTCTGTCCTGTTTAACGACACTTTCTCCCGCCATTTCTGTAGAGTTATGCTGCCATTTTCTTCCAGGTGTTGATAAAACACTCTAGGCAAGCGTTTCTCAAGCTATGGTACGAGTACCACTGATGGTACGCGAGCCAATGTTGAGTGTTATTATACGTAGATTGGACTGAAATTCTCCACAGTACGTTTTGTTCGAATTAGGAGATAAACAGGCAAGAGATCATTAATAAATCCTGTCACACGCTGTGACAATACTCTCACATTTAAATTGTAAGTGGTCTTCATGGAGGCTTCGCCTTTTAACTCGTGCTTGGTTTACGCTGTTTGTTAAAGTTTCGTATGAGAGGAGCATTCAGAGTGAAGGGTAAACCAGGTAACTGCGTATTCCCCTATGGACCAAATCTCTCCGAGATTGTTTAATTAACACTTTTAAGTCTGGGATTAATAGTCTCTGTGTCAGTAATGTCATTGAGTCACTGAGTGTCACAGCGTGATGCCAGTTTTGGTGAGTGTTTATGAATTATTAACGAGTACTTCTGAACTCCTTCCTCGACTTAGTAAAGTGGTGAGTTTAGTTCAGTGCCTGGTGTTAAATCGCACCGAATGCCTGGTAGCTCCTTCGATCAATGATTCGGCGAGTGAACTCGGTGGAGCCAATGGTTGGCCGCAGGTGAAACTGTGGAGTTAACGCGGAACCACGTGACACACAGATGCTTCGTATTGCTTACGAATTATCGAGGGACTGTTCTTAATCATTGACTTAATCAGTACGGTCCACGCACCATGATAATATATATTATTTTGCGGAAAATCTAGTATTAAAAATATATTAAAATTGGCCGTCAATCACAATATAAGATAATTAAAAGATTAAATCTAGTGTAATAAAATGTCACTGGATAATTCCTTTGTAAACGGTTCTGTAATCAAAAACAATTTATTACGAATTATCTAAGACGAGTTAATTGTCTTGTTCAAACATTTATGCAAATCAAAATAGTTCTTAGATGTGTGGATAATATTAAAATGGATTCAAAATAAATATGAATTGAGAATTTGGATTGAATTTAAGTGCCTCAGGAAAGAACTTGATAAGGGAGGATTTTGAATACTGTGACGTACCTTCGGGTTTTATAAAACTTTGTGAATTTCGTGACTGGCTGAGAGACAATCAGCTTCTAAAAAATAATTCTGTTTATATAAACATTTTAATAATCAATGTTACTTAAAAACACTCGGTTTACATTTTACATTTTCGATGAGACTTGTAGCGCTATGCTGAAGGCTTCCGTCTGAAGTTCTCTTTGTCAGAGGGAATGGAACGCAGTCTGCCTGGCGGTATCAGAAATTCTTCAGGAGTTCATGTTGGAATTTGCCGATCTAGAAAATGCCTCGCGTACGAAGCAATATGCCGGAAAGTACGATGTTTATTACATTCTGAATATTAATTATACTCCTTTTTTCTCCTGCTACGTCACGTAACTTCCAGATTAGAATTGCCGTAAAACTACGGTATAAATTTTTACTCGCGTGAACGTCACAAAGACGTATGATTATTTGTGCGTGCGTGTTTACTGTCAATCAGACAGACAGACAGACACGCATTTCCTTGTAGTGAAACGACGTTGGAAAGGATTCGTTCCTATGAAATATTTGCGTCGCCTGTCCTAAGAGAATGCACGAGACTCGTGTTAACTTCCTTCATCGCCACTAGAGGCGCAGATCGCAGGCAGATTGACAGATTAACGACACCGGAACCAGTTACTGCAGCGGAAACGATACATTTACGTAATCGATAGATTCCATTTAGAATATCTGACCGAGATCTTACGTTGTGTTGTCGGAGCCTCTCCAGATCGATGCATCAATATTAACTTGAAGTAGGCCACGGCAGTCGCCTTACAGTCACATACGTACAATTTATCATCTTCTATTTTCTGTGTGATTTCAGTAATTAGTAAAGTGTAAGTCTGTTTAATACTTGTAATGAAAATGAGACAAAGGACATTGAGATCAGTGGAGCTGGCGCGGATGGGGGTGGTTGGTCTGAACCAGATATTACGACACCGAACGGATTGTTCGTCTTACATCTTATCCTGCCATTCGATATTCCAGATTGTCAATGTTTTATATGATATTTTCAAGCTAGGCAGAATTAAATATTGTAGTGTGACTGAACAGTAGCATAAGTCGAACCAACCAAAGCCCTCCACCGGACCCTGTCTTGGGCCAACAAAATCCAGTCTCGTTCAACTCCTATCTCCCATAGATCCCGCCTGAGATTATCCTCCCATCTACGTCTAGGTCTCCCCAGCGGTCTCTTCCCCTCAGGCTTCCGAAATAGTGGACCCAACCAACCAGATGGCTTACGGAACCCGGTTCATCACCGAATTAACCAAAGCCCTAGACCGGACCCTGTCCTGGGCCAACAAAATCCAGTCTCCTTCGACTCCTATCTCCCATAGATCCCGCCTGAGATTATCCTCCCATCTACGTCTAGGTCTCCCCAGTGGTCTCTTCCCCTCAGGCTTCCCAAATAGTGGACCCAACCAACCAGATGGCTTACGGAACCCGGTTCATCACCGAATTAACCAAAGCCCTAGACCGGACCCTGTCCTGGGCCAACAAAATCCAGTCTCCTTCGACTCCTATCTCCCATAGATCCCGCCTGAGATTATCCTCCCATCTACGTCTAGGTCTCCCCAGTGGTCTCTTCCCCTCAGGCTTCCCAAATAGTGGACCCAACCAACCAGATGGCTTACGGAACCCGGTTCATCACCGAATTAACCAAAGCCCTAGACCGGACCCTGTCCTGGGCCAACAAAATCCAGTCTCCTTCGACTCCTATCTCCCATAGATCCCGCCTGAGATTATCCTCCCATCTACGTCTAGGTCTCCCCAGCGGTCTCTTCCCCTCAGGCTTCCCGACCAGTACCCGGTGCACACCTCTTGTCCCATCCATGCGCGCTACATGCCCAGCCCATCTCATTCTTCTCGACTTAATCACCCTGACAATACTGGGGGAGGAGTACAGATTTTTAAGCTCGTCATTATGCAGTTTTCTCCACGCCCCATCGTCTTCCCTCCTAGGCCCAAATATCCTCCTCAACACCCGATTCTCAAACACCTGCAATCTGTGTTCCTCCCTCTGAGTGAGAGACCATGTTTCAACTAACTTCCTTCAAATCCATTTTAATATTATCTCACCGTGCGTACATTGCTTTCCCAAGGGAACTTTTTCAGGTCGGTTCTATAACCAGACATTTTATTCTCTTCTTTAATATTGACTTTCTCTCTGTACGAATCTTTGTGATGTTATAACATTCGTAGATGTTCTTTTTTAAACATTTTATATTCGTTTTTTTTCAATAAGTGCCTCATTTAAATATATATCTAAACACATAAATTTTGTCAAAGCATCGGCGTGTTTTGTTGGTTCGAGGGAATGTCTTATTGCATTTTTTTTTTAAATTTGTGAGCGTTTCGGTATCAAATCCTCGTTTATACGTGCTCGATATGCAGGTTTTTACCAATATAGCAAACGTTCATTCAATATTTTAAAGAAGAAAACGTCCCTAAATAATATTTAAATTGGTGGTTCTTTCCTCCATGAAGATAAACCACACCACTCTTTCTGTGTTGTGCTGTCCTGTGTACAGGTAGAGACCTTGCGACGGGCCGATCCCTCATCCAAGGAATCCTACCAAAATGTCTAATAGATCAAAGCCGTCTTCCAAAAAAGCAGACCCCGCCAAAGAGGGACAGATTTTAAGAGAAAGAACAATCTTATTAGCGATCTAATAAATCTAACGTGTGAAGTTACTCATTCCATTTCGAAAGCCATACGTCACTTCCGGAACACGAGATCGTATAAATTTATTTCATAATTTGACTCAGATTTTAAGCAAACACAATCCGTAGTCCTCTCGCACTGTTAGGAGCATTTCACAAATGAAGTCCGTAACATTTCAGCGTAATTTCGGGCACAGAACAAAAGTATTGTAACGGACAAAGAAAATTCATCTTTGCAATGCAAGAGAGAGGCTTTTTTGCAAGAAGAATGTTACTGGTTGCGTTAAAACACGAGGGGCTTTTTAGCAGCTGGTTTCTTTGCTTGTCAAAGACGTGCAAGATATTTTGTTACAAAGCATCAAGAGAAACAAGCTCCTTTGAGAGACTGCACATATTATTATTATCCCATCTATTCACCACTTTAAAGTGTATTTACTTCTATGTACCCGAGAAAAGCCTTGTCCCTGAGGTACAAAGGGCAGCAGCTATTTCCGAAATACATTTTTTTTAAAACGTGTTACATGTATTATATAATTTTATTTTATGAAAGCGTCTTTCGAATTACGTATGAAGATCTCAAAATGGCGGTCTTCTGCGGTTCCCTGATGTCGTGTTCGCCCGGGATGTTGGCCAAATATTTCCTGAGTGACCTGGAGACAGTTCCTGCCGCTCCTATAATTTTTGGGATTAATTTTGCTTGAAATTTCCACATTCTCTGTATTTCAATGAGAAGGTCCTTGTATTTCAAGATCTTATCCGTTCCCTTCTTAGTTATATTTCTGTCGGTTGGTATGGCTTTATTAATATTTGTCTGAAAGACACTAAATTTACGTCTCACCATAAAGGAAACAATGATCCTTGTTTTGTCACGTCATCAGAAACAAATGAGTCATGCCTTCAGGCCTGCAACGTGTTTGTTCACGCTGAAGGATTTTCCGTGGTCGAAGGGTGAGTCCGCCAGGGTGACAGAGGGAGGGGCGGGCGGGGGGGGGGGACTGAGATGAAAAATCACGTCCTGCTCTGCTTTCCTTTGGAACTTTTCCAAAGGATCTGAAAGCTCTATAATCCAACGCTGACACACAATTACAATTCGATGTCAAACTCCACCAATTGTAGTTCAAGGTCGCAAGAAATGTGGGCCTTTTTGAAAGCACGAAAGTGCTTTCTAAAGATGAGGAGAACGTTAAAATATTCTTTTCAACGTGACACGTAGACGGCTCTGACATCCTCATCATGACGTCATCAGACGTGGCAAAGGATTCCCCAACTTGAAATTAATTCCTACCATAAAAGTAGTTTTTTTTTGTAGGATTTGAGGTTTTCACGGCGTGAGTCCGAATATGGCTGTCTTCTGGGTTGTTGCGCCGTGTAGTCTGGTATAAGTTTCAGAGGTCCTTGCTTCCTCCATAATCGGGGCGACTATCTGCCAGACTACACGGCGTAACAAACCAGATTTTTCTTATGATTTCGAAATAAGACCTGTTTTTTTTTAATATTTGTTTCAAGTTCTGTATTTTCACTGTAGAGAAGTTACCTTGGATACCAACGTGGGAATCATAAAATTTTAGGTTTCGTCTGTTTGACCAATCACAGTTACAAATTGTCTAAATTTCCATGAGAATATCAGTCTAGCGTTTTCTGGAAGTCAACATAGCCGCCAAGAAAACAATAAATGTGGGTTATCAGGTATCAGGGTGGATAAATACATTTGCCGGAAAGTCTAAAATAATTAAGTTTGTACAGACGTCAAGATTTTATGTAGGATAGTTTATTTTTCTTTCAAATTTAACTACTGAGAACTTCGAAAGGGCACTTTGTATGGTGGAAAGGCAAATTGATAATTTTTGATATTATTAAAAATGTCAGCATTGTCGGTAAAGTAAGTTTCAGTAGGTAAAGCCAGAGATATTTTTTATTTTTATGCTGTGAATAAATTTCGGGCAACTTATATTGAATACAATGTATATGAAATGGGCTCTTATTCAGTTACTAAATATGAGCCAGTTTATGTTTCCGGTTAATCTTAGCACATTTAAAGTTCATTTGTAGATAAGTGTGAGGTACCCAGAATGCAGAAGACTAATGCGTTATTCAATGACTTTCAAACAATTTCAGCGTCTTAATTTCAACCCCTGAGTTTTCCTGATTCAATTACGAAGAACAGTCCTAATTGCAAATACGACATTATAATTATCGTGTTAATATTGTTTTTTTGCCCTAATTAATTTATCAAACAATTAAAATACTTTAGGATATCATATTAATTACATTTGGATATTATACATATGAGCCGGGATAGCTCAGTCAGTATAGTGACTAGCTACGGGCTGGACGACCGGGGTTCGATCCCCGACGGGGACAGAGGATTTTTCCTCTAGCCTCTGCGTCCAGACCGGCTCTGGGGCCCACCCAACCTCCTCTGCAATGGGTACCGGGGTTCTTTCCCGGGGGTAAAGCCGGCCGGGGCGTGATGCTGACCACTCACCCCCATCTAGTGCCGAGGTCAAGGAAGAGAGGAGCTATACCTCCGCTCACCCCAAACGCCTACATGGCGTATAGTGGGACAAACTTTACTTACTTTTATTATACATAATTCTCAAGTGATATAACGTTAAAGAAAAGTTAAAGATTATAAATATATATAATATTATTAGCATTCTGATTCTGAACTAACAATCAAGTGCGCTCAGACGACCATGACACTGTCTAGTGGCGTATCTCTTCATGCCCAGAGCACACTCTTGACAGAAAGCCATGCCCTTTAGCTGTTCGGGGTCACCATAATCTCACAGAGCCAGTTGCGTGCTCTTTTCAAAATTCTGTCAGATATTCGTATGTTTCCAACATCAAAGTGACTGTACACTGGTTGAGAAATGACGAAAGAATTAGATCAGCTGAGATGAAATGCAAAGAAATCGAAGTATTACTCATCTGAGAGTGTTTTCATCATCACCAGTTGCTTCTCGGACTGAAGTATAGGGGTCATGTACCACTTTTCCCTGCCTGAAGATAGACGCGTACTTGGCTTTAACAACGGGATGATCTATCTCCTTTAATCTAACTGTCACCGAGAAAAGAAGATATGAAATGAACTGGATACATAGAAAAGTCAGACATCGTTCTTGGATACTGCCCTGAACTGTTCTGATATTACAAGACGCGAGTTAAGAAAATTCTGGGATAATTCCATCTATTGAAAAATTAGCCTCCTTTCTAACAGTTCTATAAACACCATAGAACTTATACAGGTTTTTAAGGCCACAAGACGTCTTTACTCTAACCAACTGTTCCATTTTATAAAACCCCATACGAAGTAGATTACCAAATAGATTGAAAGTTTCACACGATAGACGAATTAAGTCCTAATGACAATATTTTTCCCTAACATCCATTTTAATATTATCCTCATAGTTTCCACACTCCAGTGCCTACCATTTCAGTAATTTGCAGAAACTGTGAGTCCATATACCGAAATAATTATAATTGCTTTTAAGCAGAGTATCTGTTAATCTGTAACCTAAACTACGTCATAGTAGCAACAAAGCTGGTTTGAGACTGGACAAATTTACAAATCATACTCACACGTCTGTTATGATCAGGGCCACTGATAATTTGTCTCGTGGACGTTCCATTGTTCCGACGCGTGTTTCACGATGGAACGTAATTTTGATTACAGTATTTTTGTTTTCATAAAAGCGTACAAAGGACGTACAGGAATCATTCCGCCATTTATATGACAGTTCATCAGCTGTGTATGGGCGAACAGCGTGTTTTAAAGCCTTTGTTCCGTGAAACGAGAACACGCGATCAATTCAGCCTCCGACTTCTATCATCACCGAGAGAGTTCACGTCTGCCTGAAATAAAAATTAAAAAGCGAAATAAATAGAGACGAGGTGCGATCGGAAAGTTTCGAGACTGTGTCAATAGAGGGCGAACCTTAAGTATTACGAGCTTCTGCCGCTAGGGGGTGCGGCCTACATTCATAGTGAATCAGTGTGCCAGCCGGCATCATCGAATTAGCATTTGTTTCTTAGTTACGGGCGTTTTGGTAGTGCATTACACCGACCCTCCTGCGATTTCTGAATGGCGTGTGCATCAAATTTTGCCAAAGACTCGCCAAAACGGCTACGGAAACCTATGAAATGCTAAAGCAAGCATTTGGGGAGTCCGCAAACTTTTGTGTGGCATTCACGTTTTAAAAATGGCCGAACCTCTGTCGATGATGACGAGCGTTCTGGACGACCATCTTCGAGCACAACGCCCGAAAATGTTACGAAGATCGACGTCGTACCATCAACGACTTGTGCGACATTGTTGGGATAGGCTATGGGACCTGTCAGCTGATTCTAAAGGAAGAACTCCACATGCGACGCCAAGGCTCCTGTCTGAGGACCAGAAGCAGAATCGACTTCTCGTTTGTCAGGAGCTCAAAGATCTTGCAAGAACCGACCCCAACTTCCTTTCTAAGCTCCGTGTGACTTCTTCCTCTTCCCAAAGATGAAAATTCAGCTAAAGGGAAGGAGATTTGAGACGATAGAAGAGATTCAGGCAGAATCGCAGACGGTGCTTGACAGGCTGACAAAGAAAGATTTCCAGGGATGCTTCCAGGCTTGGCAGCGGCGCTGGGATCGTTGTGTTCACTCCCAGGGGAACTACTTCGAGGGTGATGGATGACTTTAATACCTGAGATAAGTGTACGGGTTTTTATAGGCGCAGTTCTGAAACTTTCCGATCGCACCTCGTATGGACGGAGAGAGAAAGACGCTAAGATTGGACCGAGGTTCTTCCTGTCAGCTTCTAGACACGTCACATCGCCTCGAGACAACCCCAGTTAGAGAGCTTATCGCCCGTAATGAGCTTCTTAGAGGACGTGTCTACTTGTCATCTCTTCTACCGTCGTCCGGGATGCCTTCGCCTCGATTTTCTGCACTCATTTGTATCTTTTGGCCTCGCGTCTGTCCCCATCCTCCATGTCTGTTGGAGCCAATAATATTCCAGTTCCAGATTACACTGAAAAGATTCTGCTGGAATCTGTATTTCCCTGCAATGTCCAGGATAAGTTTTAGACGTCTAATCCACAGAGACATCACGTCCCAAAATGTGCATTAATCTGTCCTCAGAATTTTCTGACGTATTTTCGAAATTTGATGGGAGCTCTTCTGTCGTCATGCGTTCTTTAATACACACGACCCAAAGATGCGGACACACATCCGTGACTCGACCGGGATTAGAACCCAAGACTTCAATTTTCGAGCGGCGTAGACGAATTCCTTAGGCCGAGAAGTCACTTTCATCGACAAGTTGGCACAGCACAGGGACCACGTCAGCCCGCGGGGACCAAGGTGCCAGGGTAAAAACGTCGATAAACTTGTATCAGAGTACGTGGCGTAAAGACAGAAGACAGCCATCTTCGGGCTGTTAAGTCAGACCTGTGACTTGTTCCTTCGAAAGGTTTAACAGTGGAGATATCTCTGCCTTCCTTGCACATAGGACGGAAAACATTCTCCGATCATATCCGGTTACACGCAGAGAGTAGGAAGGTATTCCCAGCTGGTTTTGGATATCGTCTGGACCAGGTGGTGCTTATGTAAACGTTGATCGCAGGTAGAATCTCATCTGTTCAAAAGCGAACTTTGTAATTAATTTATCGCACTGATGTTTTCTTAGCGTTGTTCTTAAATTGTAAGAATGTTGGGTTACAGCTCTGATACAAGCAAATGAAGATTCCAGGGTTTCAGAACTTGAAAAATAAATTTTGTTATTACACGTCGAATTGAAAGATCAAGACAGCATCTGAAGGCTAGTGTGCATTTAAAATTAAATACGTTTTCTTGGATACGCTGACACTTCAGAGCGTAAGAACAGGATTCTAGTCGCTCGTGGGTTTGACGTATTTGTCTGTCCACCAGGAGGGAGACAAGGTCTCGTGTATGACAGTGAGGCTATCAGTAAAATAGTCAGCTTGAGAAGACCGCACAGTTCTAGCCAAATTAGGGTGTCGTAGATCTTGAAATTGTGAGATTTAAAAACGGATGGTTTTGGAAAATAGTCGCTTAGATACAATTCAGGGGGGGGGGGAACTGGCATTTCAAGGTCAACTTAAATGAATGTTCTACGTAGGGCGAAGCCTACAGCTGAGGAGAATTTTCCCGATGCCAGAGATCGAGGTGTCTTCTCATTAATCCATTAGATTCTTCGCCACTTAAGTGGTCATATCAGTGCGTCGTATAATCACGGGTGTCTAAAGTGTGCGTATTAATCAGGTGGGCAGCTTTGGGATAGATTATAGCCTAATTTTCGTCGTGTCTAGATGCTTCTTCGCGGTAGATCCCTGTTTGTAAAAAATTTCGTTTAAATTCCACTGTTTAAAGTAACAGAGAATGTAATATCTAAGGTGGTTCAACAGGGGAGCAGTTCATCGACGTTTTAATTTTTCCCCTAAGGTTACTCTCTCTGTGTTTTATTTATTTATTTAGTGTTCTGTCTGACAACAGGTCCATATGAACAGGATCCTTCCATCCTTTTCTCTTCTCGGACTGGGCCCTGTTCATATACGTTCTTGGCAGATGATCCAGAAGTGGTTTGCCATTGCCTTCTTCTGTGTGTGAATGGAGTAATTGTTGGGATGCCACGGAGGAAAACTCCGTGTTGCCTAGACCACGGCCTTGCCCAACACAAGTTATAAATTCGGGCACCGCCGGGAATCGAACCCGAGACCCCCAGGATTACAAGGCCAGCGTTCTAACCCGTGGACCACCTCATCTTATTATTATTTAGTGTTCTGTCTGACGACAGGTCCATATGAACAGGATCCTTCCATCCTTTTCTCGGACTGGGATCTGTTCATATACGTTCTTGGCAGATGATCCAGAAGTGGTTTGCCATTGCCTTCTTCTGTGTGTGAATGGAGTAATTGTTGGGATGCCACGGAGAAACCGGGGAAGCCCCCGGTGGAAAACTCCGTGTTATGGCTCGTTCGTGAATGCGGTGGGGATTCGATATATTTCCCGGCGATTTAACGAGAGCTTAGAGAGTCCCTCGTCTCTGAGGGCGACTTACACCTTTCAGCTTTAAGCTCGCAATTCTGTTGCCACTGATTCCATCCATAGCTTCAGCGGGTTACATGGACGACGATGTGTTAGACGCATTCCCGTTCCATGGGAATAATCGCCAATAGTCTCCACTTAACATTTTTGTAGCAGTGATAGGCCTGTAGACGTTTTGACGACTTGTGATTGTGGGCGTGTGACTCATGGTCCGAACTTCGTACCTACGTTTGAATATTGAGGTAGTGAGGAGAGTTCACTCAAACTTTAATTTCAGAGCTCTCCGTAGAGACAGAAACTCTCTCCGAAAAAATAGGTCACGACCATGGCGATACGAAAGATCCCTGCCGGATGAGACAGGAGTTTCATAAATTTAATATAATTACGAGAGTCATAAACGTGTAATAAAAGTTAAAATTAACGAAAGCTATTGTGAAGACACAACAGACGTTGAAGGCTCTTAACTGGTGATTATGGTGAGATGATTACAGAAACTGTAAGATGAAATACGAATTTTTTTAAAAATTGAAGACATCGTGCATTGATTTCCTACTTTGCAAATTTGTGAAAATAACGCACGAAAACTAATTTTGATTTAAAGCAATCTTCCATTGGCCCGCAGAGCCAAGTGCTTTCTCATAAGTCAATAGTCGATCAGCTGGCGTTTATGAACTAGCAGCTTCGTTGCCCTGTTTAAGAGGAGTCCGCCATCTAACGACGGCTATATAAATCCAGCGCCCCGAGTCCTCAAATCACATTTATTTAAAATTTATTTTAATATTATTACATCAGTCTACATAAAGGTTTCTCCTTTAAACTTTTCCGAATACAAGTTTTAAGGGATTTTATCTCGTCTCTTCGTTTGCGTTCTATATGCCCAGCCCATATCGTCCTCCTTGATTTTATCTGCATTGCCGAAGAAAGGTCAATGCTTTGACCTCTGTCCTGATCTCCAGACTTGCAGCCGACTGCACTAAAAATTAATTATGCGAACGTCCTTCAAACTTTGTGGTCGAACGGTTGGCACTCCTGCTTCGTATTCTGGAGGTCCCGTTTTCAAATCACGACCAGGAGATCTGCGACCTTGACGAGGTTTTTCGTGGTTTTCCCCAGGTCAGCCAGGAAAATTCAGGGATAATAAATTGAAGTAGGCCACGACCGCTTCCTTCCACATCCTTGCCACTTCAATATCACCCGCTCATTCGACACTATGCACTCTGAGATACTGAAAAGACGCCTTTTTAATGTAAATTGTCAAAGTTCTGTTGAGGGGAATTATTATTTATGGTTAGCCTACCATGGACAAGATCCAAAATTTTTAAAATCGTCTTATAATGACGATAGAAGAGATGCACAAAAGCTGTGTGTAAGCAGACAGGCGGATTGTAGACATAAGTAAAATCAATTTCTTCAGGGAAACTCCTTGTTCTTTTTCCCATTACTAAACTTAGATCAATAAGTTTAGTGTCCACGAAACTTTCTCTTTATAAATCCCTTGTCCGGCTGTAAAATAAGAAGGGGTGAGCAAAGTTGGGTCATCCAGTGTCAAGGTTTTTAAACATCGCGTGTCTGAATCTGTAGAATTCAGTTGTAACTCAGTGACCGTAGCAAATGGCCGAAGAATACATCGGCCGTGGACTATTTTAACACTTAACACGTAGCTTGGATTAAATAAAATGTGGATAAAAACAGTTGTACCGATGGCTGACGTTCGGAGACATTCGCTGATACTCAATTACATCAGACGTCTCTAATGTGTTTATATTATTAATATAATTGATCTTCACAATTTCAGTTGTTTCTCGCTTCACTACGCTCCTATTCACACACAGAAGAAGGCAATGGCAAACCACTTCTGGATCATCTGCCAAGAACGTATATGAACAGGTCCCAGTCCGAGAAAAGGATGGAAGGATCCTGTTCATATGGACCTTTCGTCAGACAGAACACTAAATAATAATAAGATGAGGTGGTCTAGCGGTTAGAACGCTGGCCTTGTAATCCTGGGGTCTCGGGTTCGATTTCCGGCGGTGCCCGAATTTATAACTTGTGTTGGGCAAGGCCGTGGTCTAGGCAACACGGAGTTTTCCTCCGTGGCATCCCAACAATTACTCCATTCACACACAGAAGAAGGCAATGGCAAACCACTTCTGGATCATCTGCCAAGAACGTATATGAACAGGTCTCAGTCCGAGAAAAGGATGGAAGGACCCTGATACGAAATATAGCTTTACCAGGACATGCATTGGCTGTATTTCCTACATTATTCTGATAGATGGCAGCAAACGTGACTCTCCAGGGGCTGTATTTACGTAAGCCGATTTGGTCGACCTGACGTTTGGCGTTGCGTAACTGCTTGGGAACCTGAGCGGGTGATGAGTTCAAAAGTTGAATTCACGGACAAAGAGGAAACATGAAAGTAAAGACGAAAGTGAAAATCAAAATCAATTGGAATAAATGACAGGAAACAAGAAATGAAGAGAAAATGAATAGATTAAAGATAAATTAATTCTTGTGAATTGTATCGTCAGCTTTATCTGCAATAACTGATCCTTGTGTTTGGAGACGTTTTGTAAAACTATTTTAGATTAGCGTTCTTCAATACCTTGAGGAAAATCCGCGGACTATAATTACCTTTCAGTACTCACATTAAACATTTCTCGAAACATACTTTTCGCGATGTCACTCGAACCTCGTGACATCACTGATGCAATAAACAAAGTTCTACCATTTCCTTCCTTCCTTTTCCCCCGTCCGTGCATTTTTAAAACGAAACGATGATTTACGCTTTCGTGGGCCGGTTTTTACGCTATGAACTTGGCATCACTTTGTCTTGGCGAAACAGCTCCGATCGCTTTCCGTCTGGATGAGGAATAACACGAAAGCAAATAGAAACATCGAGGATAAACACGCCAACTTCATTCAAGAAAACTTTCATGATCATACCAAATCTGATTAATATTTTAGAAAATCTATAATTTTTATATAATTTTCTGCGTAAAATTGATGTTATATATTCGTCGCTCATACACGCAGTCGACGGATTTCAAATGCATCAGACATCATATCACAAACACGTAAGCGTTTTAAAAAATTACTGCTCTCTTCAACATCAACTTCTAGCCTCTCACAGTCAATTTCAGATCCAATCCCTCTTCTGAATCTGCAACACGTAACTTTGCACCACAGCCATCGGCAGTTCATCCTTCAAACAGCAAACCATTCCATCTAAAGAATTAACACCAGGTTCGGACGTTGATTGTATGTGACAGTGGCCAAAATATTCTATTTGCAACTTACATTTAATCCTTTCATTACGTAACTTTCATATTTATCGTCTTAATTGATAAAAACTCTTACATTTACACACTAATACACATGTATTCATATATATTATTTAAATCTTGTCCGTCTAATCACAATAAATTCTTATTAAATATTAAAATATTACAATAATTAAAATTTAAAATATTTAAAATAT
Source organism: Zootermopsis nevadensis (assembly GCF_977971745.1). Taxonomy (NCBI): domain Eukaryota; kingdom Metazoa; phylum Arthropoda; class Insecta; order Blattodea; family Termopsidae; genus Zootermopsis; species Zootermopsis nevadensis. The sequence goes on along the minus strand of NW_028259153.1, from coordinate 1,136,761 downwards.
TAAATGATGTTCTTTATCGAAATATTCGATTTACATTAGACCATCATTTTTTCTCACATGTTTCAGTTCCTAAAAGAACTATCTTCAGGTGTATATATTTATATAAAGATTCAAATCAATAATAACTTAAATACAATTTCTATATATTATTTTAGCATACATTTTTATCAGATGTTTATCAGATATTTTAAATGTTAATTATTTAATATTTTAATATTTAATAAGAATTTATTGTGATTAGACGGACAAGATTTAAATAATATATATTTATTATATCACAATATGACGCAACTTTACCATATCATATATTCATATAAAAAATTATTTATTAAGAATATTAAGTAATTAATTTCTCTTAATAGAATTTATTTTCTTATTATGTTACCATAACCAAAACTGTTCGTAAATGAAATGGATACCGACGGAAATCGAGGGCGATGGCATGGCCATTGAGAGATGGCAGTGTGAACTCAACTGAAAGACTCCGTCATAAACATCCCGTGATACCTGGTGAAACCGATCTCATCGTGCCTTGACTGCAGAACGTTCTAAACGCCCTTCCAGTCAGGCACATCCACACGTCGTGCCATGCGGGTTGCAGGGGCACAGGGTGGATTCGTCTCCGATCCTTTCCAATTCATAATAATGCAATTTTTCTACTAATCCACACTGAACGTCGTTGTTAAATAATCCAATAATAAAAACTTTGTAGGCCAGCAAATTTTCATTACCGATTTGGAAAGTGGTGTAGATTTTAACAGGAAATGACGTCTTGTATGTCTGGTTTTCGTAACCGCTGTCTAACGTTCTTTCCCCCCATAAACTATCACATCTTTTACTCCAATTAAATCGTCAGACATCTGACATCTCTCAAGAATCGCGGGCAGAACATAATTCAAATACATGTTGTCTCATAGGTTATGAAATTGAAACCTGTGTTAAAAAATCTAAGAATGAACTTGAAACCTTAAATACATTATTTATTTATTTAGTGTTCTGTCTGACGACAGGTCCATATGAACAGGATCCTTCCATCCTTTTCTCGGACTGGGACCTGTTCATATACGTTCTTGGCAGATTATCCAGAAGTGGTTTGCCATTGCCTTCTTCTGTGTGTGAATGGAGTAATTGTTGGGATGCCACGGAGGAAAACTCCGTGTTGCCTAGACCACGGCCTTGCCCAACACAAGTTATAAATTCGGGCACCGCCGGGAATCGAACCCGAGACCCCAAGGCCAGCGTTCTAACCGCTAGACCACCGTGGCGCTTTAAATACATACAGAAGACTAAAGTCTGGCTATTGAAAAGTGCAGTGGCTTCTTACGATTTAAAATAATGGAGATTACGTACAATGTATTTGCGTTCCTGTTCTTTTCGTCTTTAATTAATGATTTCATATTTTATGTCATTTTAGGTAAAGGCGTGAAAGTAACGTAACATTGTGGAGGCAAGTAATGAATTATGAATAAAAACAGAACATTTCAGATGGATGGCAAACCGGGGTCACAGCGCGTAAGTCAATCACTGCTAAGTGTGTGGACACACATCCAAATTCACATGTCATGACTGACGAAGAACACATCAAAGGCTTTACATTTGCCATTCTTATTCCAAAGCAAACACTTTAAGCAGTCGATGTATTGGCTCGCATTTTCGATAGCGTTCGGAATTCCCCTATCTAATATCGACTATCTGTTAGTCGCGATTTATCGTAGAGATCGATTATGGTCGTTGGGACAATTTATTGATGTAGGTTTGATCTATAAATATTTTCAGCTACGTGACTATCCCAGTGAAGTGTTGGGGGGAGAAATCGTTGTTCTTTTGTCTTGAGTTTTTAACGACGTTCCCGAGATCGGGGTGGCGCTAGTATTTAACTGATTTCTTCAAAAATTAAGGCTGAATCATTTGTTGGGTCAGGTAGACCATGGAGCCTTTAACCGCAAGAACAATGACTTTCTTTGCTCCTGATTGGATGATAAAGTATTAGACAAAACCAGGTAAATGTGTTTCGAAATGTTTTATTGGGTTAATCTTCAGTCGGGCCATGAAGATCGGCCCCGAAAACTTCAAGATATTAGATTTTGCTGGCATCTGTACCAAGTTTCAAAAATGTAGAGTCTTCTTCGTGACATATAGCATGTAATAAAGATTTATGCCAATCTTGACGTAAGGAAGTTAATGCACTTGTGGCCAGGGACCACTTAAAATATTCTCCATGTTTCTCGCAGATAAGAAAGTCGACGATATGATTCCAAAATTCTCCTTTTCACGATGTTAGCATAAATTGCGCGTGCGTGGAGGAGGCTTCCAGATTTCTACAACGGGCTCTCCAAAACTCAAAATCACTTCTTACTTACCATCGGACTTAACTTCAGAACACGTTCACAGAACCTGAATCGTGGCATCCATTCCATTCTGACTGACAACATATTCGTCCCTAAGAATGCATAAAATTCACGTTTACATGCCCTTAATAATCAATCGATCCAGAATTTTACATAAGGACTTGAACGTTGAACCTGTCTTGAACCACTTGAATATTGAGGTCCGGGTTCGAACACCGGTAGTGTCCCTTCTGTGCGTAGTCTTGTGTCGTCGTGCGATGAACGGATCAGCTGTAGCCTATCACTCGTCAGAGAAATAATGCGAACCATGGTATTTGTAGTTCCCACGGGGGCGGAGTTCAGATTTTGTTATCAAGTATTGTGTGACACCTGTACTCCTAACTACGAGAGTTCCAGAGGAAAATATCTTCTCCACTTTCAGGGCGACAATTAAATTCCTTCCAGATTTGACATCGGCTATTGGATTACACGGTGTCACATCCAAAAATATCACAATATTAAATCTACAAAAAAATATATGTATAAATGATTCATACTTTTAAATTTAATCTTGAAATGTTAGGTCAGGCTGACTCGCCCCAAATTTTCTACTGTAGTAGGGAACTCTCGGATAACGTATCCACGTGATTCGCCCGAAATTCATTCCGAATCCATTTAAGACTTAATTGAATATCTGAGGATTTTCGTAAAAGTTTTGATATCACTGACACATGCTTGTTATTCGCAGATAAAGTTGAACAGTATGTAAATAAAAATTAAATTCGAATTTGGGAAATCCCAGCTTGAAAACTAGCCTCTGAAAACTGTTGCCATAAGTTTTTGTGGTTTTTCTCACTCAATCTATAGTCCCTATTATTCAGCGTGTCCTCTAACTGGCGTGTTAGGGGAATGTAGGGGAAGTAGTGGGGGAACTTTATCAGAAGCAACGTGCATATCACCGCAGCGCTCTCCGGTCCGCAACTACTAGTCTAATGAAAAACATCTACCGTACGTCGTACCCAATGTTCGAGACACGCAGAAAACAACTCCGCACTGTAGTGTATATGTAATAACACTACTACAATACATTTTCACTGCACCAAAGTATTTGAATAGCAGGCATCTTAAAAGTTACTTAATGTTTGTCTGTACGTTAGTATCACAACTCGGCAGTTTCAGCAATACAAACTCACGTGTTCACAACTAACCCAGACACCCCTTCGTGAGGAAATATCTGAATATGAACTCGACCAAACCCACGGCGCACCCACAAATGAGAGGACAGGAAGAATAACAAAGGTTATGGCAGCATTGCGCAACGCGACGTTTACTTTGCTACTGTTTTACGTTGTATCCCGTCTCCGACATCACCGTGAGTCACAGCACGAACGTGAAGGTCGCGCGAGTAGTCATGACACCTAAATGCGCGATGTGTAAGCCGTGAGAGGGGAGTTCAGTAGTAGTTGGGGTTGCACAGCCTCAGCCGCGGTGACGCACCGAACTAAACACAGCTAGAGCTACAAACCAACTGAACCTGACACCCCTCCAGCGCGTGCTTCGGACGGGTCCAACTCGCACGACCAAAATCAGTCCTTTGCGCAGGTGCAACCAATTCTCGCGCGACCTCTACCAAGATATACACTACAGAAACACATTCCATTTGTGGAAATCGAGCGTGTTATCGGACATCTTGGGAACGGGGGTCAAAATGCTTTGTTGAAAGTCATTTATAATAAAATTAATTACCCTGGATCACGGCATATGGAAACAAATTTATTCGTGGTTTGTTTCTAATGGGAAAAAAAATATTCAGTTTTAAATGAGCCTTAAATCACAGCAAGTTAAGTTCAAAGCATTGACCCTCGTCTCTTCATGTAGCAAATTTCCTTAATCTCACTTGAAAATATTTCTTGTCTCTACAGTTCAGTAGATCCCTGTGTGTATCATCGTGATGCAGAGAAATCCTCTGCCCCAGTCGGGGATCGAACCCCGGTCGTCCAATCATGAGCTACCCCGGTCGTATTATAAAGCATCTGAAGATATCATGTATAACAGATATTTATGCTGTGTAATGATGATGGTCTAAGTTTGAAATGCTTCAGTTTTGTAATGACGGCAATGCTTTAGGTTATTTTCTGGAGTTATCATAGATTTCCCATCATTTTTACACGACAGAAGTTCCTTTCTATTGCGTAATTCAAATGACGACATTTTTTAGGTCTTTGATTATTTTATCCGTCTTCAATATTTTTCTGTCGAAAAGACTATATTTGTTTCTAGCTTTCACACATTATGGTCCACGATCCCCCATATGGAATTAGGAAGTGTGATCCTTTATACATTTGGTTAGGACGGCTTGGAGCTTACATCGACCTGACGTGAGGTCTCTGTTTACACCAATTTCAATAACCATCACCATATTTCACGATTCAAGGTCACGGTAAGATCATATAAAGTTTCAATACGAATGGCAAGTCCCAAGTCGAGTAAAGACATCTCAGACGCTGGGCTATAGGAGGGGTTCAGTCCTTCCGTGGCAATAATGCAATTTTGTGGCGACTACTATAATTAATTTCATGGATAAGTGTCCGTGCAAAGGTGACAGTCTTTCAGCTAATCACCAAATGCCCCGACCACAATCAGACCCGGATATTCATCACAGATTTTAAAAAAATCCCTCCAAAAAAGCTGTCCTGAGCCATTCAAATTCAGTCTAAGACATCAACCTTGATATTTTAAGCTCTATCTTAGCCAAGTTGTACACACCTTTGTCCCTGTCATCTCAGTGTTTTTCGTCGACGCCTTGGGACGGGATTTTGTCCCCCGAGGGGCTTCGTCAACCCATGCACACCCCTCGAGAGCCATAATTGGTACACGGTACGATTGTGGTTGACACAAACCCAAATATTTTAAATTAAACATATATTTAATTATTTGTCAATATCTACCAGACGACACGGTGAAATATCCCGTAAGGCCGCCATCTCAGCTAGATTACTTATTTTATTTTAATGTGTACGAAGTCTTTACAATCTGATCTATTGCCTGATTCGTATTCCAAATGCGTGCGGCTCGCGCCATATTGTTCTTGTGTGCGCGCGCAGCTGTGTTTCTAGTCCCTTGTTATTCAAATGGCGAGTTCCGGCTTAATTAAAAATCCCCTGCACGTAGTGTAACAAGTCTAGAGTTTTACTTTTATAAATTCTAGCTTGAGATTCGGTCACAAAATATCGTGAAGGACGCGGAAGGATATAAAATATCCCTACAACATGTTACCAGAATTAGTTCATCATTTATCAGAGTATGATATTCATCGCAGGAAAACGTGTTCTGTGTCCAGAATGTGAAGTCATTTTATTTGGAACTCTATCAAGAGAAATGTTTCCACTACGACAAATATTTAGTGATCTATGCTCCAGATACCCAGGAGATGCTTAAAGGAACGCATACACCTGCCTGATTTCAAGTAATTTTGAAACTTTTAGTTATGAACGCATCAAAAATACATTTATTGTTCGTACGTTTTACTTATAAACGTAACGAACTGCACCACATTGTTTAGTCAAGCTTTGTGGTGTTCTTGTAAGTGTGGAAAGAACGCATAATGGAGAGGGCATAATTCTACGTTAATCTCCGAAACAGCCAAACGGATTTCGGATAACAGTTATACCCCCACTCTACGTGGATCCAAAATAAATTTCATATACATCTAAATAACTCAGACGTCAAAATAATTAGTGTACTGCATTTTATATGCATATTTAATGACATAAAAAATAGTTTTTATTTTAACAATCTCTCGGTTTGACATACAAAATAACCAAATAAGTACAATGAAAGCATTATTTTTTATAAGGTAGTATATTTGCGTCATATTGTGAATTAGGTTAATATTTTAATATTTTCCGTCAAATCACAATTTTAATAAGATAATAAAATATAAAATATTTAAAATATCATTTCACGTTCCGCATCGAATGATGTATTAAACCTCGACCCGACACAGTAAAACTTCTAGATGTCTTCCGCCAGACACGTCATGTCTCTATCAACTCATCACCGACTAATATTGAACATCAGATGAACCACGCCATATATAAAAAACAATACCTTTGTTCTAATATATAAGAGTAATCTGATAAGAACATTTCAATAAACTGCATAACATTGTAAATGATTGTAATTCGAGTTTTAAATTTACCAATCTAATTTATACCTGAGGACGGTTAAATATAACCGAAACATGTCGTAAGAGACGTTCCAATTTGTAAATCGATCATTCGATGCGGAACGTGAAATGAGATTTTAAATATTTTATTATCTTATTAAAATTGTGATTTGACGGAAAATATTAAAATATTATTTTTTATGTTTCTCAATTTCTTTACTATTTATTTTCAAAATGCTTTTATAATGCATTGTTTCTACTCGTGACGAGACAACAGAATTTAAAAAGTAATCGATTATGTTGGTTGCGCTGCACGCCATGCTATGGGTCACACTCCCTCTCCGACCCTCCCTCCCTCCCTCCCGCTTAATCCCATCAAACTACATAATTTCCTGGTACTGTACAGTACTGGCTTAAACACAAAGCATGGATGTTTCTAAAACACGGTATTACTGTGCGCATTGTAGCAAAACAGCTTTAATATAAGCGCAAACTGCAGTCTTGGACGGGCGGTAGCCGGCCATATAAGACTTGTCACGTACAATTATAAACCACGTCATATATCTAGTCGAAAGAAAATATATTGTAGTTACAAGAAAATAAAAGGTATTTATATTTAGGTTCGATTATCGATGTGATATTCTTCTATCGATGCAAGCGTGATCGTTATTTAAATCGATACGGTTAAACTATCGAATACTCGTATCGACTTATCGATATCAAATGGCATACCTAATATAAACTCAGTTTCTGTAGCTTACGTAGTTAACCCACACTTAAACAGCGCACTCTCTGTTCGTATATTTGCATTTCTATTGTTGTTAGACACATTTAGTTAACTTAGGCTATTACTAGATGGCAGTGCATGCTTCCTTCAATTATCTCACGCTGAAATTAAAGGAAGGAACCGAGATACCGTTTTGCAGCATTTTTGAAAAGATCCTCTGTCTGATTGCGTCCGACATTTCAAAAATAAAACAATACTGCAATGTCCGAATGAGTTTAAACTGTTTTTTAAAGATGATAATGTTGCGTCATATTGTGTTGAATATATACTTGTTCAATTTTATCAGTCTAATCACAATAAAATATTATTATTAAATATTAAAATATTATTACAATTAACATTTAAATATTTAAAATATATTAAAATGATGCTCTAATGTAAATCGAACATTTCGATAGAGAGCATCATTTTAATATATTTTAAATATTTAAATGTTAATTGTAATAATATTTTAATATTTAATAATAATATTTTAATGTTTTTTAAATTAAAATAAATTTCACTTAAAGCACATGTGCGTTTCGGAACAAACGAACACCATCTCTTCTCTTTGTAAGTTCTTTATAAAGGTGATCGCATTTGAAGCAATGACCTTTGGGGTTGTTCTTCATTCCTTGGCCATCGCCAGTGACACCACTGAGTGAGTATTGATCGCTGGTTGAAGTGCACTCCTCTGTTATTTATCCCGTGAGATTGCGGTCAGGTAACAGATTCGAATCCAGGTGGCCGATATCTGAAGTTCTACTTTCAAGTCTATTTTCTGAAAACTTAACAACCTGAAATATCCCCAGCGGGTAAATAATTGTTAATGAATTAGGAATGATAGGGTAGCAGACGAAACTGACCTCTTCTAATGATTTATATGGAATACTGAGGAAAACAGAGATTTTTTTTTCCGAGAATGGAGCCTGGGTCCTTCAAAATACGAAAAATATATTAAATAAGGGGTAGAATTTGAAAGAAAATCTTTTCTCGGTATTGAATCCCCTTCACGAACTACGATAAAGAACACACATCAGTAACTTAATCGCTTGTGTGATAGTTAATAAACAAATTATATGAACAATCGTGAGATACATTACAGACAAACGATATTCAATTATTACTCGCGTGTGCACTCCATAGAAACTCAACTATTTTATGACATACTACGACACAGATTCAGAAATTGAATTAAATTTTCATATGATCGCAGAACTTATCTACAATTTAAGCTCAACTCACTGGACAACTATTGTTTCCATAATAAATGTATGTTTTGTTGCGCGTACTGTGAATTGTTTTTATTCTGTAAGTAAAATATTTGTGGTTGGCCTATCTATGTACTGATATTATGACTTCAATTCATTTATTTAAATGCTTGTCAACAGCCAAAAAGGCCAATAACAGCCAAGTACTAAACCAGAGTACAGGATAAAATATAATAAATAATTAAATTCATTTCAATAATAATAATAATAATAAACATTAAAAATACAAACACAAACAAACGAAACTAAATATATAAATGTACCATATTAATAATAATTCAATTCATTTATTGATAATAATAATAATAATAATAATAACAAAGCTGGGATAAATCTAGAAGAGAAACATTTGTATGAACACATCCCGAAGGCAGTGGAGAGAATTCAAGATAGCCAAATAACTATTTCGTGGAACCAACAAGTCAGAACAGATAGAACCTTCACAAATAATAAACCAAATATTATAATCCGAAACAAAAATGGAACTTGCCTCTTAATTAATATAGCAAATACCAACTGACAGAAATTTAATTAAGAAGGAATCGGAGAGGATTTTGAAATACAAGGACCTTCTCATAGAAATACAGAGAATGTGGAACGTTCAAGCAAAATTAATCCCAATAATTACAGTAGCAACTGGAACTGTCTCCAGGTCACTCAAACTCCTACCCTCAGCACCCCTCACAAGGTCAGAACCCTTGTGCTTATTGGAGCTCGTACAGATGGCAATGTGGCTGACATCGAACTTCGATTGCGATTTGATTGTCATTTTCTGTTGTCCGATACCATCGATCTGTTACTTGCAGAGTCTAATACCCTTTGCTCTGAATAGATTCTAGCGGAGACCTACAGAGGGGTCTGAAAGCAGTGGTGACTACTGGACGGTTTGTTTTTCGTATTACGAACGTACAAAACCTAACCTCAAAAAAACCTTATCCAGCTCTTAACAAAATAAACAAAGAAAAGAAACCCGGAAAATTGAGGACAAGTGTTAGTTTTCCAAATAGAACAAATAAAATAACACGCTAATTATAATTATCATAAAACAACATAGGTTTTTTTTTCAAGATAAAAGAAAAGTACGTATAAAATTACTTGTAATAATGGATTAACAATATTTTTTTAAGGAAGTTAGCCTCACAGGTAAGAGATACAGCCGTCTTGACAGGACGTCCTCGTATTAGTCGCTTCTTAAAGAAATTTCCATGGTGGCTTGATGGTAGATTAAACCAAGATACAGGACTGCAAATTTATATCAGACAAGAATATCCCAGTATGAGAAAATTTTGACAATAAATGACGAAACATTAATCAAATAATGACAAATGAAGCAGAATGGGACAGAGGTTGGTGCCTTCATCGAAGAGACAATGGGAATCACCCCCTTGGAATTACCTGTTTCCCATTTGCAACAAGCCGAGGGTTCGAAGTTTTAGAGACTCCTGTGCGATTTAAAAAATCGTCTGCAACGCCTGAAAATGTTCGAGGGACAAGAAGTCCCTCCTCCGCAGACATGAACATATTTATCGCTGCTTATTTCAAAGAAACAGGAAAGTTGACAATCACGTGACGCGACTACGAAGAGAGCTATCTTCTGGCAATGATTTGTAGTACTGATGATGGAAGCAGCGAGTACCTCTGAAACGGTGGTTAATTTCTGTCACAAACCAGAAGACAGTTATTTTTTTAAAATACATTAATGTACACGGAAGTGTTGAGTGAACATTTTCTCAACAAAAATATCCCAAAAATAGGTACATTTTCATTAAAAGGTATTTTAAGAAAAACAGACAGAGTTTATAGAGTAAATAGATGGGTTTCAAAACTTGGTTTTATTCTGTTAACCACGGCTTCTTTGGTATTTATTTGCGAATGAGTTCATATACATTGAAATATTTTAAGGTGTGTGTACTGAAATTCAAAATTAAAAAAGTTTAATTTATATATAAATACAAAACTTAAATATCAAAATCATTTAGGACCACATGATCCTGAACATGTTTAACTTATGAACAGTTCGAATGAACGTCATGAAACTGTTGGCACAGACGCTGTCAAAAACAGGGGCGGGGGAGAATATTTTGAAAAATGTACTCTTAAAAGTGTCAGGATTCAGGGCTCATGTAATGAGGGGTACAGTTTTTTTAAAATAGAACAAAACCACACGCAGTCAAGTTTAAAGCTGTGGGCGTCCTCATAGTTACTTAATGATGCACTTACACTTTTACGTGCAGAATTCGACGATAAAGAAGTCACGAAATGATTTCGCTTTTCAGTGGTCGAAAATCAGACAAGCAAAATTGCTTAGAATATATAATTTTCTCAACTTTCTATAGAGGCATAATCCCTTGTATATCTGATATCACAACTTTAAATAGAAGTTCCTCGGTGGCGCCGGAGTTAAATTAGGTGGGAGGGTGTCCTGTGGGTCACCAGACCTCGAGACTACAGCCCAGCTGTGTTAGATGCCTGTTGTAACTTGTAAGAAAATAAGTTTGTTCATAATCGGCGATTAATTTTATTAAATAAATAATCTACGTCACGCGTAATAACAGTTGATCGATGACAGGCGAGTTCTGTTGTAAATAATTCAAGAGAATCCTTGCCCTCCAGCAGCAAGACCTTCCAGGCTCCATACAGGTCCCTATTATCGACTTCTCTCCAGATTACCTCGTATTAAGAACCCTTACAGAAAAGCAGAAGAGAGAGGTTTTTGTCACTTAGAAGTTGATAGGAATTATTTAATTAGAAGTTGAAACATAATAATTATATTATTTAATCCAGGCTACATCTATAAACATAAGTAATTAACAACAAATTAAAAACATTGTAATGGTATCCCTCCTTTATGAGTCAGAAACAAGCCTACATGAACAAAATTCCATAATACATTTTAATTAGAATATAAAATATTAATAGGTTCACCAGTCGTATCAAAACTTTTGTATGATAATTGCTTTCGCGTTGTAATAATGTCGTATTCATCCAGAAAGGGATTTTTGAGTTAGTAAGTTTGTAATAAATGAAAGTGACTTTTTTACGTTAATTCTATTGCAACTTGGGTTTGTTGGTTTTTAAAAACCGGTTTTTAATTTTAGATACTGGAATTAATATGTAAAAATTTTTGTTAAATGAACTAAAAGATTTAAAGACTGAAATTAGTTCCAAATTATTAAATGCTTTAGAAGTACGAATTCAAGAAAGAATATAAGTTGGATTCGTAACCCTTTTGCTATATTTGCAAAATCCACAAAACATTTCGACAAAGAAATCTAGTGTATTTGCACTAGCTTCAAAACTCGATATTATAAAGTTATCTGGAAAAATATTGTCTAGAATATATCCAAATTCTTTTATGGAAAGAAATTCCGATGATGGATATATCGGAGAAGGAGAAACTATTAATCAGGTCAATGCTCTAAAAGAATCCATGGAAAAATCAATTTATAGGTTTCTTGAGGAACCTGAATAAATATCAAATACGAAGACAATGAAGGCCGAATTTTCAGTATTTGAAAAGAACAAAGAATTTAGATTTATTATTTGATGCCCTGAAAACGATAAAACCAAGTTCAGTAGCCAGTGAGAGAGTATTTTCAATTTAAGGCAATTTTGTATCAGTGGACATTTTATGTTTTTTGAAATCATATTTCCTGAAGAAAAATATTAAATGAAATAAAAAATTATAATTTAAATTTTGTACGGATTTTAGTTATTTTAGTTTTTTTATTTGGTTTTGTATCGAGTATATTTTATTTTGTTATGCTTTTGTAGTTCCATAAATATTAAATAAACTGATTTTTTTTAAAATAAGTATAAATATTTTTTACTGTTTTAATTATACTTTGGTTTTTTTTGTAAAAATTCGAAAACCGGTTTTTTGGAAAGTCGGTTTTTGTATAAACCCTAATTGCAACTATGATAATTTTTCAATCTGTATGTAAACACCTCCAATATCTAGCATAAGTCAATTTTTCAAAATACAATTCAAACAGCGATTTTAATGGCCCACAAGTCTTCATGTGAAGCTAATTAGAAGGGATGGGTTCTAACTACAAAATAAAATGATAATTACAGCGATTTCTAAACTTACAAGGAAGTTGATTTTAAGTAATGAGCGATGACAGCTCTTCCAGACTATCGACATGTATCGATTGGTATTTTAGAAAAAAAAATGTCATGTGCTACCATGATGCAAGTGTGAAGACAGAAACTGTTACAGAGACGACAGGCCAATAAATATCTGTGAAGCTGATGTGAAATTTATTAATTATTTGAATAATCATTTGATAAAATAATCGGCATTTGCATTGTATGGAGTTTTTTTCAAACAAAATACAGACTTCAGCGTCAAAGCTGCAAAGACAGAATAAAATGTAAATCAACATGAAATTTTTAAATCTGCACAATTTTCGCTGCTAATTTCACAAGCGCTCTAGTTACACTTGAAACTGTCATGCACGCACATAAATCTGTACTTACCACTTTCCAGCGCAGTGTCTGTGAACACCGATGAGTACTCCACATTTTCATTCTGAGCAATGCCTGGGAGGACGCACATTATTGAAATCACCAGGACGAAGCACAGGGGATGTTGGGGAGGCGTCATCTTAGAATCACGTCTCGTCTTCATGTTTAATTCGTCCGCCTCCTCAACTCCACCGCGGACGAACTTCAGCACTGATTTCCCGTATCCAGTTCTTACACCTACTGAAACCTACCCCTTCGTATTCCTCTCTTTTACCGTCTGTAAACTCAATTGCTGTTCAACTTGGACAATATTTGGCAACGCTGCCAACCACCAGTGAATCTTTACAGCCTTCCCTCACGCGCGTCGAAATTTGTGTTCACAAACCTTCAGAAAGAAAGATCCTGGCTGTCCCATTGTTATATTTTGTATTATTTATAACACAATATTATCCGTCCTGGATTTTATAGGATTTACATTTAATTTTTCTATGTGGAAGATAGCACAACACTGTTATAAAACTACGCAGATACTGAAAAGTTTTCGTGTGGATTTGTAGAGCACGGAGGCTTTGTTTATAGCAGCGCGGAACACACACGACTAGCACAGACTAGCACTGCTACGGTTTTAGACCCCCCCCACCCCCACCCTTCTAACCCGTTGCTGGCTTTCGTGTGACTGAAACTTCCTACTTTCGACACAAGGCGTCTCTGCAGGCGCCTGCTCTACCACCACTACCAATATCAGCCGGTTACAAAACTAGTAGCTACTGATGTAGGGCGATGATGTGACGTCACAGTGGCGGGACATGTCATGTCATGTCATGTCAAGAGGGGAAATGCGTCGCAGTGCTGAAGGGTTTGGGAAATGTAGGGCGGAGAATTATAAGCGACTGCAGTTTGGGGAAACTAAATTAACACGAATACCTCCCAAACCATCCGTATTGTTTGAGAGTTTTTTTGCTGTGTGATGTCGTAACAGTTGGCTATAATTTTAAATGTTAACGGAAATTTGTACAATGTAACCAACGATGCGGCCTAAAATGGCAAAGTACTGTACCAAAATAAACTATGCTAGTTTGTTAATACGATGACTATTGTTGCCTGACATTGGCTCTAATGCTTTGTTCTTCATTTACATTTAATGACTCTTCAATTTCGTAGTTTATATTGGAAAGACATTGAGATAAATCTTTCGCGGAATACTTTTGGGGAAATTCCATTTTTTTTTCCAAAAGAACTTAATCAGAATAGCCGCCAGTCCCTAAACCGAGTACTTAGGCGCAACGTTGAGGCTTGATTGTTATCCGGGCTGAGTCATGAGTTGCGATATAAGAACCTATTTTCGAAAACTAAATTAAACATTACGCCTACCTCGCTGAAACAATTGGAGCTTTAGGACTTTGACAGGAATAATGAAATTATCCCACCGCTACGACCAAGGATTTCTTAAAATATTCAAAATAATTGTAATTATTATGTATGGCTTTACAGACGTTGATGAACTTTGGCCTCTTTGCGTATAAGTGTAATTACGGCAATTCGCAGTGGCGCTGCTGATCTGACCCCCCACCCCCCACCCCTAATCGTCTGTTCGGGGTCTCATGATCCAACGACCTGTCATCGCTGGGCAACGCGGAGTCGGACTGAAACTTCAGAGAAGAGGATTGTGCGAACCGACGTTTAAGGAAATCTTACCATCCTTTGGTGCGTGAAACTCGCCCTTCGTGCCAGATATTTAAAGTAATGTACCGAATGAAATTTGACAAAACTTGCGTAACTTGCAACAAACTAATGAAGTTCCCATTTGATGTCATAATATTTAAAAATATTTTAATATTCGGTTATAAGCCGGGTAGTTCAGTCAGTGATTGACTACGGACTGGATGACCGGGGTTCGATCCCCGACGGGGGCAGAATTTTTTTTTCTCTATCCTCTGCGTCCATACGCGCAGTTGAGATATTTGACCTGTGGATTCTTCCATTAGTTGCCCGTTGCAAATTTCTACTCGTATTTCTACGCCTCTGGGACAATGAGGATATCTTATCACCAAATGTAACAATTAGTTCGAAAATGGGGCGAATACTTAGGGTACGTCAAGCCATTTCGATGAAATTCACTGTCTGGGAGGATAATATTAAAGTGAATGTTAAAGAAACGCCGTTATACTTGATTTAATTGGGTCTATGTAGGGACCAATGGCGAGGTCGTGTGAACACGGCAATGAACTTTCGGTTTCCATGAAAGGAAGAGAATCTCTTGAAAGCTGGCCGGCTGTCAGCCACCCTAGAGGATTCTGACTTGATTAGAAACATAACAATCACTGACTGTGTGTTAAGAGAGATCGCGAGTATTGTACACAAACAGGATAAAGATTTTAATGAAACGTGGAAGGTGACGGAAAATACCTTTCTCTCTACGTTTTTGTTTTCCATCTGGAACATTTTTCAGTCTGGGGGCTATTGATATTTGGGGGGGGGGATTACCAATCAGGCAACTTATTTTTCGCGAGAACGAGTTTGCTTTGATGACTCTCTGGTGTATAAAACCGGAAATTGTGTGATCGCTTTGGCGGATTGCCTTTGCTTCGAATTGGGAGTAAGGGAGATCACTCCGGCTAAAGTCCTCCGTGTTTTGGGGGAGGCGGATGACCCCTTTTGAATTTTAGCTCGGAATTTGCTTTGCAACTGAGGAAAAACTTTCTCCCCTCTCAGAGCGACTGAGTAAAACCAGAGACTTTCGAAGGTTTCCGGGCCACCATCGATGTCCTACGCTGCTTCGATGTGAGTTTTCGAACTTTCTTGCTACCGGATGATCGATGCACGCCTGAACCTGGGAGAAGGCAGGAAGATCACGTTTTTATTCCTGCGTGATGTCCTTAAGACAGTGAATCCTGATTAATTACCCCGAAATCCTTCATATGACGATTACCAAGGCTTCTAATTACTGGTGCGTCAGAGTGTCAACTGAGATCATCTGTCTCTCCTGAACGACACCTCATATAAGAACCATGCCTTCAGATCTTAGCTTTTAATTAGCATTGATTTCTTAGGTAGCAAGGATGAAACCTAAACAGGGAAGATGTCGTCCATTTGCCGAAATCTAAGTCCTTAGTTGGATTCTCGGTTGGCTAACTCACATCATACACACCCTGAAAACAGCAACTGGAGTGTTGTCCGAAACGTCGATATACACCAAACATTCGACGCGGTTCTCACTCAGGAAACCGAAGTTATATATTGAATTACAACAGCAAAAATCGACTGAAAAGTATTTAACAGAAATATAAAACATTTTTTTAAATTAATCTTTTTGAAACTTATCTAAAAGTAAAATTAATTACACTTACGTAGTTTTTCCCTCCTAAAGAGATACTTGTTTACGTAATTCATTACATCTTTTATTAAACTTCTGCCTTTAGTGCCAAACTTACTATTATATAAAAACCACGACGTTTCGGAGATAGGAGTCTATCTCCGTCTTCAGGTAAAACGTACTCTGTTGGCCCACATCTCCGGAGATAGGGATAAGATCTATATGTTGGGGCCCAACAGAGTAGGTTTTACCTGAAGACGGAGACAGACTCCCATCTCCGAAACGTCGTGGTTTTTATTGATTTTATTTAGTCTCGGTCGATGGATAATATCCAGAAAACAGTTTACTTCAACATCTCATCGTCGTCACAAACTTTCAGAGATGAGTTACTATTAAATAAGTTCTTTGGTAGCAGAAAACTAAAATTTAGGGCCACTAACGTGGCGATCCTGAGTTATTTCTACCCCATGCTCACAATCCACCTCCCGACCGACAAACTGGAAGGTCGTCCCTTGTCGGCGGTCCGCAAATGCCTGGTCCATATATTCCTCCATCAGCAGCCTGAGAACGCGTCATGGCATAGTGACGAGTTTGTCCGCAGTGGCGCAGTGAACTGCAGACATGCGCAGTGCGTGCAATGTGTGTTTACGATCGAAATAACAGTTCAAATGTTAATGCGGCATGACTATTATTCAATAGTACATAATTTAAATTTTGTATATTGCCACTGTAAGGCGTTCTGCATATATGTCTTTGATGATGTATTTTAATTGGTTCCCATTTATAATTCAGGAAAAAAAATTATATTAACAGCACGCAGACCACTGTCAATTAAATTACTATAGTCTGTGTGTGTTAGCAATAGATTTACATTGGTTATCATTCCATATCCATTGAGATAGGGAAATTTCTTCACTGACTAGTATTGTATCTAATCCAGTTCCCCCTTCGATCAGATATTTTGTAATTAAACATGACGTAACAGTAGCGAACACTTCAGTCCTGACTTCTAACAAAATCGTCTTAATATGGCAAATTCTTGTGCGGTTTTAAATTCCATAAAACTTGTCGTAATGTCACGTGGAATTGTACGTGGAAAAAAGAACGTTTTGTAGGGTCGTGTTGATTCCACTTATAGGTCTGAAGCCCTGAAGATGGAATTTCGTATAGCTACTCGCTAGTTCATCTCTGACAGGTTCAAATTATCCGTAGTGCATCCATTTTTGAAATATATTCAACTCACGTTTTTCGCTTAAAATATAATGACCAAGTTCCATTCCTTTACAAAACAACAGGTAAAATATAGTTCTTAGTATAGGGAAATCGAAAAAATAGCTCCATAGACTCATAATTTAATATCTCATTCATTTTGAACATATAATTATATATTTTTTTTAATGAAACGTTCTTTAACTCAGAAAATTCCCGTTCTCGCCCTGGACTCGGGGGTTGATGCAGACCGAAATGTTAATTTTAACACAGCTCGAAAGGATTAATTATATTAACTAATTTATAACAGGTGAAACTAAAGTTAATTATTTAAACTTCTCAGTGCTTAACGACAACAGGTTTATGCAATATCTGGACTGAAAATCCAAATAAATCTGAAAAGGGTTAAAATGGATCTTGGATTAAGTTGTCTTGGAGTACGTTGTAAAGCCTGGTTTTAAGAGATCACTGTAAGAAACATTTTAATTTCTAGAATGACAAGTAATAACTAATAATCTGTTCATAAGTGACCAGCAATGTCGTAGCACAAACCCAAATTTCGATGTTGCCTACAATAGAAACCGCCATTATACGTCATCAAGCTAGTTCATCCATCAACCACCAACCTTCGTAATGTTATAATTCAAGCTCATTTTACCAAGTTGGCGTTTTTTATTAGGTATACGACCCAAATACTGTATTATACACACGCTTAATCCATCATCTTAGGATTACAGATTAAATTATCTTAGCAACACTAGCTGAGATGCAAGGTTCATTGTTTGCCCTGGACACGAAGAACAATGACAAATTTCAGCTGGGATATTCAGGACGTCGTCTGATTAAATGAGGTCCATCTGATGATTTACATCACAAGTAAGGGATGAGTGAACATTTTATATAGTTTTTTTATACGTTCTTTACACACATAATAACAGGTCGAGTACGTCCGTGTCATTTTCAAAATTACTGAATATATTTTGAATAAATAATATATATTCGCGGTCTACACTGGCATAGACATTAAATTGTCTTTTATTGTTATCGTCGCAAAAAAAAAACCTTTTTTTCGTAACATAAAATATGTTTATTTAAGATGTATCATTTGAGCGAAAGTGTTTAACAAATTCTGTGTAGTTCCATTTTTAAATGTTACTCGCTGTAGACGGATGGTCGTGGCTACTTCTCCGCGTGCCCCCACACACAGCGTCGAAGCCGTAGCTCTCTGCACACGCATACAGAATCAATACCCCCTTCCCCCAAAAACTACGAAGGAGACGAGGAGTGTGCACTGCGGATAAAGCAGTGCAAGTGTTGCCAACTTTGGTAATAATACACCAGCTAATAATCTTAAACACTGTCGGATTTAGCAACACACACGTCATGAGTGTCTTTTCAATGGCTTTTATTCTTAAGAGACTTCATAAATACTTTACCATAAAAATAAGATATATCACTAAATCTGCCTATTTCAAATGTCTTATAATTTTTTTTTTTAAATTGTAACGAAGGTTCTACAAAACTGCGTAGGTTATGTGCTCTGTGTCTGAACCTCGCTTTAGAATACGCCATTGGCAAAGTAACAGGACGAAAACAGTTAACGAAATAAATTACATTTTCGTATATGATAATTATATTTTGTTTGGAAGAAACATTAAAACCACAGGGAAGATCGCACCCAAGTTGATTACCGTAATAATTTTGGTCCCTTAATAAATTTAGGGGAAGATGGGTAATAAATATTTCGAAAAGTGTGAAGTTAATGGTTAAAATATACAAAACTACAAATTTTATATGTTGCCTTGTAATGTTGAGAGACTCAGTCTTGCATATCAGGGTAAGACCACAAATTGCGAGAGTTTCAAAATCACTGCTAAGAGGTATTTATTTCACAGAATATGAACGGAAAAAGTAGGGCAAGTCAATTTATTACTAGTTTTAAAACCTCGCGTAAGTTCTAACGTCAAAGAAAGGGGGAGAGCGGAACAACAAAAACACATGGATGACGTTCAAATAAAATACGAAACCCTAGTCGGAAGAGGTGAAAGGTAATTGAGGAAAAAGTTATCATGAAGACTGATCCGAAAAGAGCTACTTGCGAAATAGTAACTGATTTATTCTGACTCAGGGTAGAAGCCAGTGGCAGGATTTTAAACGATAATGAGCCACCCTCCGGGGCACATTAAAGGCGACGAAGTAACTGATCATCTCAGAAAAGCCTGGACCTTGAAAACTGTGGGTTTTCAAAGAAGGAATTTGGTTGGATGGCTCTGGGATTTGAACCCAGATGTTTTGGAATAGTGTTAGCTAATGACCTCCGTCATTGGAGGGTGAACAATCATTGCGCCCACTTGCCCGTATTTCAAGGACAGGCCTGCATGTCCAGCTGAACATCAGCCTCCCTCGGTTCTCCGTTGGTGACCTATGTCAACCATCCGTCGGAACCAGCACCTTCCAAGTAGCCGTGTTAAGGGCTTCACTGTTTCGGCTGACTTTAAGTCCAAACCCTCGGTAAACGCTATCACGCGATAGTCAAAGGATGGAATCCGCATTTAGAGGTCATGGATATGTCAAAGTCATGTATACGTCGCAATATATACTCAGTGTCTGCATTGTGTTGGGATAGATTACGTTAGGTTAGGTTAGGTTAGGTTGGGTTAGGTTAGGTTGAGTTAGGTTGGGTTAGGTTAGGTTGGGTTAGGGTAGGTTATGTTGAGTTAGTTTAGGTTGGGTTATTTATTTTATTTAGTGTTCTGTCTGACGACAAGTCCATATGAACAGGATCCTTCCATTCTTTTCTCGGACTGGGACCTGTTCATATACGTTCTTGGCAGATGATCCAGAAGTGGTTTGCCATTGCCTTCTTCTGTGTGTGAATGGAGTAATTGTTGGGATGCCACGGAGGAAAACTCCGTGTTGTTGCCTAGACCACGGCCTTGCCCAACACAAGTTATAAATTCGGGCACCGCCGGGAATCGAACCAGAGACCCCCAGGATTACAAGGCCAGCATTCTAACCGCTATACCACCGTTATGTTGAGTTAATTTGGGAGAGTTAGGTTGGTTTACGTTAGGTTAGGTTATGTTGACGTTCGTTAGGTAAGGTTAGGTTAGGTTTGGTTAGTTTATATTGGGTTAGGTTACGTTGGGTTGGGTTACGTTAGGGTAGGTTTCGATAGGTTAGGTTGGGTTAGGTTAGGTTAGGTTGGGTCGTTCGAGTTAGGTTAGATTAGGTTAGGTTAGGTTAAGTTAAGTTAGGCTAGAGACTGTCATACAAATACCGGACCTTACTGAGACAGGGTCCGTCAGATACAGTTTACGTCAAAGACCGGATGAGGCAGAGCACTATAATCAGAGCGATTGGATGGTGAGAATTTTGGAAAAGAAATTGGAAATTTTCCAAATTTTCAAAAAATCTAAAATGTTGGAAACTGTCCAAAACGCACACAAAACCAAATTTTTAAAAACTGTCCCAGGACTTAAAAAGCCAACTGTCCCAAGAGTTGAGACGTCGCATGTCCCAAGTCTTGACAAGTCGCATATCTCAAGTTTTAAGAAGTCACTTGTCCCACGTTTTGAGAAGTCGTATGTCCCAAGTCGTGAGAAAACACTTGTCCCAAGTCTTGAGACTTCACCTCTCCCAAATCTTGAGAAGTCACTTGTCCCATGTCGTGAGAAGTCGCATGTACCAAGTCGTGAAAAGTCTCATGTCCCAAGTCGTGAGAAGTCACTTGTCCCAAGTCTTGAGAAGTCACTTGTCCCAAGTCTTGAGAAGTCACTTTTCCCAAGTCTTGTAAAGTCACTTGTCCCAAGTCTTCAGAAGTCACTTTTCCCAAGTCTTGTGAAGTTACTTGTCCCAAGTCTTGAGAAGTCACTTGTCCCAACTCTTGAGAAGTCACTTGTAAAAACACTTGAGGAGTTATTTGTACCAAGTCTTGAGAAGTCACTTCTCCCAAGTCTTGAGAAGTCACTTGTCCCAAGTCTCGAGAAGTCACTTGTCCCAAGTATTGAGCAGTCACTTGTCCCAAGTCTTGAGAAGTCACTTGTCACAAGCCTTGAGAAGACAGATGTCCCAAGCCTTGAGAAGTCACTTGTCCTAACTCTTGAGAAATCACATGTCCAAAGTCTTGAGAAGTCACATGTCACAAGCTTTAAGAAGTCACTTATCTCAAGCCTTGAGACGTCACTTGACCCAAGCCTTGAGAAGTCACTTGTCCCAAGTCCTTAGAAGTCACTTGTCCCAAGCCTTAAGAAGTCACTTGTCCAAGGTCTTGAGAAGTCACTTGTCCCAAATCTTGAGAAATCACTTGTAACAAAGATTGAGAAGTCATTTGTCCCAACTCTTGAGAAGTCACTTGTCCCAAGCCTTGAGAAGTCACTTATCCAAAGCCTTGAGAAGTCATTTATCCAAAGCCTTGATAAGTCACTCGTCCCAAGTCTTGAGAAGTCACTCGTCCCAAGCCTTGAGAAGTCATTTGTCTCAAGCTTTGAGAAGTTACTTGAACCAAGCTTTGAGAAGTAAATTGTCCCAAGCCTTGAGAAGTCACATGTCTCAAACCTTGAGATATCAATTTTCCCAAGCATTGAGAAGTCACTTGTCCCAAGCCTTGAGAAGTCACTTGTCCCAAGCATTGAGAAGTCACTCGTCCCAAGCCTTGAGAAGTCATTTGTCCCAAGCTTTTAAAAGTTACTTGAACCAAGCTTTGAGAAGTAATTTGTCCCAAGCCTTGAGAAGTCACATGTCTCAAACCTTGAGATGTCAATTGTCCCAAGCCTTGAGAAGTCACTTGTCCCAACTCTTGAGAAGTCACTCGGCCTAAGCCTTGAGAAGTACTTGTCCCAAGCATTGAGAAGTCACTCGTCCCAAGCCTTGAAAAGTCACACGCCCCAAGCATTGAGAAGTCACATGTCCCAAGCGTAGAGAAGTCACTTGAACCAAGCTTTGAGAAGTCACTTGTCCCAAGCCTTGAGAAGTCACTTTTCCCAAGCATTGAGAAGTCACTCGTCCCAAGCCTTGAGAAGTCACACGTCCGAAGCCTTGAAAAGTCACTTCTCCAAAGCCTTGAGAAGTCACTTGTCCCAAGCATTGAGAAGTCACTTGTCCTAAGCCTTGAGAAGTCACTTGCCCAAGCATTGAGAAGTCACTCGTCCTAAGCCAGGAGAAATCACTTGTTCCAAGCATTGAGAAGACACTTGCCCCAAGCATTGAGAAGTCACTCATCCCAAGCTTTGAGAAGTCACTTTTCCGAAGCATTGATAAGTCACTTGTCTCAAACCTTGAGAAGTCACTTGTCTCAAGCCTTGAAAAGTCACTTGTACCAAGCCTTGAGCAGTCACTTGACCCAATCCTTGAGAAGTCACTTGTCTCAAGACTTGAGAAGTCACTCGTCCCAAGTCTTGAGAAGTCACACGTCCCAAGCCTTGAGAAGTCACTTGTCCCAAGTCTTGAGAAGCCACTTGTCCCAAGAAATTGAGAAATTTCAAATTTTCGAAAAATTTTCGAAAAATTGAAAAACGTGGGAAATCGCCCAAAAAGCGCAGAAAACTAAGAATTGTTGAAAATTTACAACTTTTAATTTTCTTTCGAATTTTCCGAAAAGTTTTGGTTTTGTGCGCATTTCAGAGCGTTTGCAGCGTTTTTCGATTTTTCGAAAATTTAAATTTTTTCAAAATTCCACCACCTCATTAGTCGCGGAACCGGACTCTCTCGGAGTGTTTCTGATGTAAAAGTCACTTGTCCCAAGTCTTGAGAAGACACTTGTCCCAAGTCTTGAGAAGTCACTTGTCCCAAGCCTTGAGAAGTCACTTGTCCCAATCCTTGAGAAGTTACTTGTCCCAAGTCTTGAGAAGTCACTTGTCCCAAATCTTGATAAGTCACTTGTCTCAAACCTTGAGAAGTTAATTGTCCCAAGTCTTGAGAACTCACTTCTCCCAACTCTTGAGAAGTCAATTTCACTAAGTCTTGAGAAGTTATTTGTCCCAAGTGTTGAGAAGCACTTGTCCCAAGTCTTGAGAAGTCACATGTCCCAAGCCCTGTAAAGTCAATTTTCTCAAGCCTTGAGAAGTCACTTGTCCCAAGTCTTCAGAAGTCACTTGAACCAAGTCTTGAGCAGTCACTTGTCCCAAGTCTTTAGAAGTTACTTGTCCCAAGCTTTGAGAAGTCACATGTCCCAAGTCTAGAGAAGCCACATTTCCGAAGCTTTCAGAAGTCAATTGTCCCAAACCTTGAGAAGTCACTTGACCCAAGCCTTGAGAAGACACTTGTCCCAAGTCATTAGAAGTCACTTGTCCCAAGCCTTGAGAAGTCACTTGTCCCAGGTCTTGAGAACGTACTTGTCACAAAGCTTGAGAAGTCACTAGTCCCAACTATTGGGAAGTCACTTGTCTCAAGTCTTGAGAAGTCACTTGTTCTAAGCCTTGAAAAATCACTTGACCCAAGCCTTGAGAAGTCGCTTGTCCCAAGTCATGAGAAGTCACATGTCCCAACTCTTGAGAAGTCAATTTTCCCAACTCTTGAGAAGTCACTTTTCCCAATTCTTGAGAATTCAATTACCCGGAGTCTCGAGAAGTCACTATTCCCAAGTCTTAAGAAGCCACTTCTCCCCAGTCTTGAGAAAACATTTATCCCAAATCTTGAGAAGTCAATCGACTCAAGACTTGAGAATTCACTGGTCCAAAGACTTGAGATAACATCGTCACAAGTCTTGAGAAGTCACTTGTCCCAAGTCTTGAGAAGTCATTTGTCCCAAGACTTGAGTAGTCGCTTGTCCCAAATCTTGATAAGTCACATGTCCCAACTCTTTAGAAGTCACTAGTCCGAAGTCTTGAGAAATCACTTGTATCAAGCTTTGAGAAGTCGCTTGTCCTAAGCCTTGAGAAGTCCCTTGTTCCAAGCCTTGAGAAGTCCCTTGTCCCAAGCCTTGAGAAGTCACTTGTCCCAAGCCATGAGAAGTCACTCGTCCCAAGCCTTGAGAAGTCACTTGCCTCAAGCCTTGAGATGTCACTTATCACAAGCCTTGAGAAGTCACTTGTCCCACCTGTTGAGAAGTCACTTGTCCCAAGCCTTGACAAGTAACTTGTTACAAGCCTTGGGAAGTCACTTGTCCCAAGTCTTTAGAAGTCACTTGTCCCAAGACTTGAGAATTAACTTGTTCCTAGTCTTGAGAAGTCACTTGTCCCAAGCCTTTAGCAGTAACTTGTCCCAAGCCCTGAGAAGTCACCTATCCCAAGCCTTGAGAAATCACTTGTACCACGCCTTGAGAATTCACTTGCCCCAAGCCTTAATAAGTCAATTTCTTAAGCCTTGAGATATCACTAGTCCCAGCTTTTGAGAATTCACTTGTCCCAAGCCTTGAGAAGTCACTTGTCCCAATCTTTGAGAAGTCACTTAAACGAAGCTTTGAGAAGTCACTTGCCTCAAGCCTTGAGAAGACACTTGTCACAAGCCTAGAAAAGTCACTTGAAACAAGCCTTGAGAAGTCACTTGTCCCAAGTCTTGTAAAGTCGCGACAAGTGACATCTCAAGGCTTGGGACAAGTGACTTCTCAAGGCTTGGGATTTGTGACTTCTCAATGCTTGGGACAAGTGACTTCTCAAGGCTTGGGACAAGTGACTTCTCAAGGCTTGGGACAAGTTTCTTCTCAAGGCTTGGGACAAATGACTTCTCAAGGATTGGGACGAGTGACTTCTCAATGCTTAGGACAAGTGACTTCTCAAGGCTTGGGACAAGTGATTTCTCAAGGCTTGGGACAAGTGTTTTCTCAAGGCTTGGGACAAGTGACTTCTCAAGACTTGGGACAAGTGACTTCTCAAGGCTTGGGACAAGTGTCTTCTCAATGCTTGGGACAAGTGACTTCTCAAGGCTTGGGACAAGTGACTTCTCAAGGCTTGGGACAAGTGTCTTCTCAAGGCTTGGGACAAGTGACTTCTCAAGACTTGGGACAAGTGACTTCTCAAGGCTTGGGAAAAGTGTCTTCTGAAGGCTTGGGACAAGTGACTTCTCAAGGCTTGGGACAAGTGCCTTCTCAAGGCTTGGGACAAGTGAACTCCCAAGGCTTGGGACAAGTGACTTCTTAAGGCTTGGCCCAAGTGACTTCTCAAGGCTTTGGACAAGTGACTTCTCAAGGCTTGGGACAACTGACGTCTCAAGGCTTGGGACAAGTGACTTCTCAAGGATTGTGACAAGTGACTTCTCAAGGCTTGGGACAAGTGACTTCTCAAGACTTGGGACAAGTGAACTTCTCAAGACTTGGGACAAGTGACTTTTACATCAGAAACAGTTGGAGAGAGTACGGTTCCGCGACGCATGAGGTGGTGGAATTTTGAAAAATTTGAAATTTTTCGAAAAATCGAAAAACGCTGCAAACGCTCTGAAATGCGCACAAAACCAAAAATTTCCGAAAAATTCGGAAAAAAATTAAAAGTTTAAAATTTTCAAAAATTCTTAGTTTTGTGCGCTTTTTGGACGATTTGCCACGTTTTTCGATTTTTCGAAATTTTTTGAAAAAATTGAAATTTCTCAAAGGGGTACCCCTTAGAAAATTTTCAAAAATTGTCGAAATTTTAAAAAAATTAAAAACGACTGCAAATGGCGTGAAACGCGAAGAAAACTAAGAATTTTCGAAATTTTCGAAAAAAATTGAATTCAGCTAAGACGGGTGAGGCACAGCCGTAAACAAGCAGACAAGACTTGGGACAAGAACTTATCAAGACTTGGGACGAGTGACTTCTCAAGACTTGGGACGAGTGACTTCTCAAGACCTGGGACAAGTAACTTCTCAAGACTTGGGACAAGAACTTCTCAAGACTTGGGGCAAGGACTTCTCAAGACTTGGGACAAGTGACTTCTCAAGACTTGGGACAAGAACTTCTCAAGACTTGGGACAAGGACTTCTCAAGACTTGGGACAAGAACTTCTCAGGACTTGGGACGAGTGACTTCTCAAGACTTGGGACGAGTGACTTCTCAATGCTTGGGACATGTGACTTCTCAAGACTTGGGACAAGTGACTTTTACATCAGAAACAGTCCGAGAGAATCCGATTCCGCGAAGCATAAGGTGGTGGAATTTTGAAAAATTTGAAATTTTTCGAAGAATCTAAAAAGGCTGCAAACGCTCTGAAATGCGCACAAAACCAAAAATTTTCGAAAAAAAATTAAAAGTTGAAAATTTTCAAAAATTCTTAGTTTTGTGCGCTTTTTGGACGATTTGCCACGTTTTTCGATTTTTCGAAATTTTTCGAAAAAATTGAAATTTCTCAAAGGGGTACCCCTTTGAAAATTTTCAAAAATTGTCGAAATTTTAAAAAAAATTAAAAACGACTGCAAATGGCGTGAAACGCGAAGAAAACTAAGAATTTTCGAAATTTTCGAAAAAAAATAAATTCAGCTAAGACGGGTGAGGCACAGCCGTAAACAAGCAGACAAGACTTGGGACAAGAACTTCTCAAGACTTGGGACAAGTGACTTCTCAAGACTTGGGACAAGAACTTCTCAAGACTTGGGACGAGAGACTTCTCAAGGCTTGGGACGAGTGACTTCTCAAGACTTGGGACAAGAACTTCTCAAGACTTGGGACAAGTGACTTCTCAAGACTTGAGACAAGAACTTCTCAAGACTTGGGACGAGTGACTTCTCAAGACTTGGAACGAGTGACATCTCAGGACTTGGGACGAGTGACTTCTCAAGACTTGGGACAAGAACTTCTCAAGACTTGGGACGAGTGACTTCTCAAGACTTGGGACAAGAACTTCTCAAGACTTTAGACAAGGACTTCTCAAGACTTGGGACAAGTGACTTCTCAAGACTTGGGACAAGAACTTCTCAAGACTTGGCACTAGTGACTTCTCAATGCTTGTGACATGTGACTTCTCAAGACTTGGGACAAGTGACTTTTACATCAGAAACAGTCCGAGAGAATCCGATTCCGCGAAGCATGAGGTGGTGGAATTTTGAATAATTTGAAATTTTTCGAAAAATCGAAAAACGCTGCAAACGCTCTGAAATGCGCACAAAACCAAAAATTTTCGAAAAATTCGGAAAAAAATTAAAAGTTGAAAATTTTCAAAAATTCTTAGTTTTGTGCGCTTTTTGGACGATTTGCCACGTTTTTCGATTTTTCGAAATTTTTCGAAAAAATTGAAATTTCTCAAAGGGGTACCCCTTTGAAAATTTTCAAAAATTGTCGAAATTTTAAGAAAATTAAAAACGACTGCAAATGGCATGAAACGCGAAGAAAACTAAGAATTTTCGAAATTTTTAAAAAAAAATTGAATTCAGCTAAGACGGGTGAGGCACAGCCGTAAACAAGCAGACAAGACTTGGGACAAGAACTTCTCAAGACTTCGGACAAGTGACTTCTCAAGACTTGGGACAAGAACTTCTCAAGACTTGGGACGAGAGACTTCTCAAGGCTTGGGACGAGTGACTTCTCAAGACTTGGGACAAGAACTTCTCAAGACTTGGGACAAGTGACTTCTCAAGACTTGGGACAAGAACTTCTCAAGACTTGGGACGAGTGACTTCTCAAGACTTGGAACGAGTGACTTCTCAGGACTTGGGACGAGTGACTTCTCAAGACATGGGACAAGAACTTCTCAAGACTTGGGACGAGTGACTTCTCAAGACTTGGGACAAGTGACTTCTCAAGACTTGGGACAAGAACTTCTCAAGACTTGGGACAAGGACTTCTCAAGACTTGGGACAAGTGACTTCTCAAGACTTGGGACAAGAACTTCTCAAGACTTGCGACGAGTGACTTCTCAATGCTTGGGACATGTGACTTCTCAAGACTTGGGACAAGTGACTTTTACATCAGAAACAGTCCGAGAGAATCCGATTCCGCGAAGCATAAGTTGGTGGAATTTTGAAAAATTTGAAATTTTTCGAAGAATCTAAAAACGCTGCAAACGCTCTGAAATGCGCACAAAACCAAAAATTTTCGAAAAATTCGGAAAAAAATTAAAAGTTGAAGATTTTCAAAAATTCTTAGTTTTGTGCGCTTTTTGGACGATTTGCCACGTTTTTCGATTTTTCGAAATTTTTCGAAAAAATTGAAATTTCTCAAAGGGGTACCCCTTTGAAAATTTTCAAAAATTGTCGAAATTTTAAAAAAATTAAAAACGACTGCAAATGGCGTGAAACGCGAAGAAAACTAAGAATTTTCGAAATTTTTTAAAAAAATTGAATTCAGCTAAGATGGGTGAGGCACAGCCGTAAACAAGCAGACAAGACTTGGGACAAGAACTTCTCAAGACTTGGGACAAGTGACTTCTCAAGACTTGGGACAAGAACTTCTCAAGTCTTGGGACGAGAGACTTGTCAAGGCTTGGGACGAGTAACTTCTCAAGACTTGGGACAAGAACTTCTCAAGACTTGGGACAAGTGACTTCTCAAGACTTGGGACAAGAACTTCCCAAGACTTGGGACGAGTGACTTCTCAAGACTTGGAACGAGTGACTTCTCAGGACTTGGGACGAGTGACTTCTCAAGACTTGGGACAAGAACTTCTCAAGACTTGGGACGAGTGACTTCTCAAGACTTGGGACAATTGACTTCTCAAGGCTTGGGACGAGTGACTTCTCAAGACTTGGGACAAGAACTTCTCAAGACTTGGGACAAGTGACTTCTCAAGACTTGGGACAAGAACTTCTCAAGACTTGGGACGAGTGACTTCTCAAGACTTGGAACGAGTGACTTCTCAGGACTTGGGACGAGTGACTTCTCAAGACTTGGGACAAGAACTTCTCAAGACTTGGGACGAGTGACTTCTCAAGACTTGGGACAATTGACTTCTCAAGACTTGGGGCAAGAACTTCTCAAGACTTGGGACAAGGACTTCTCAAGACTTGGGACAAGTGACATCTCAAGACTTGGGACAAGAACTTCTCAAGACTTGGGACTAGTGACTTCTCAATGCTTGTGACATGTGACTTCTCAAGACTTGGGACAGGTGACTTTTACATCAGAAACAGCCCGAGAGAATCCGATTCCGCGAAGCATGAGGTGGTGGAATTTTGAAAAATTTGAAATTTTTCGAAAAATCGAAAAACGCTGCAAATGCTCTGAAATGCGCACAAAACCAAAAATTTTCGAAAAATTCGGAAAAAAATTAAAAGTTGAAAATTTTCAAAAATTCTTAGTTTTGTGCGCTTTTTGGACGATTTGCCACGTTTTTCGATTTTTCGAAATTTTTCGAAAAAATTGAAATTTCTCAAAGGGGTACCCCTTTGAAAATTTTCAAAAATTGTCGAAATTTTAAAAAAATTAAAAACGGCTGCAAATGGCGTGAAACGCGAAGAAAACTAAGAATTTTCGAAATTTTTGAAAAAAATTGAATTCAGCTAAGACGGGTGAGGCACAGCCGTAAACAAGCAGACAAGACTTGGGACAAGAACTTCTCAAGACTTGGGACAAGTGACTTCTCAAGACTTGGGACAAGAACTTCTCAAGTCTTGGGACGAGAGACTTCTCAAGGCTTGGGACGAGTGACTTCTCAAGACTTGGGACAAGAACTTCTCAAGACTTGGGACAAGTGACTTCTCAAGACTTGGGACAAGAACTTCTCAAGACTTGGGACGAGTGACTTCTCAAGACTTGGAACGAGTGACTTCTCAGGACTTGGGACGAGTGACTTCTCAAGACATGGGACAAGAACTTCTCAAGACTTGGGACGAGTGACTTCTCAAGACTTGGGACAAGTGACTTCTCAAGACTTGGGACAAGAACTTCTCAAGACTTGGGACAAGGACTTCTCAAGACT
This sequence comes from Zootermopsis nevadensis, assembly GCF_977971745.1. NCBI lineage: Eukaryota > Metazoa > Arthropoda > Insecta > Blattodea > Termopsidae > Zootermopsis > Zootermopsis nevadensis. Next base: position 1,106,479 of record NW_028259153.1, on the reverse strand, counting down.
TGGGACAAGTGACTTCTCAAGACTTGGGACAAGAACTTCTCAAGACTTGCGACGAGTGACTTCTCAATGCTTGGGACATGTGACTTCTCAATACTTGGGACAAGTGACTTTTACATCAGAAACAGTCCGAGAGAATCCCATTCCGCGAAGCATACTTTGGTGGAATTTTGAAAAATTTGAAATTTTTCGAAGAATCTAAAAACGCTGCAAACGCTCTGAAATGCGCACAAAACCAAAAATTTTCGAAAAATTCGGAAAAAAATTAAAAGTTGAAGATTTTCAAAAATTCTTAGTTTTGTGCGCTTTTTGGACGATTTGCCACGTTTTTCGATTTTTCGAAATTTTTCGAAAAAATTGAAATTTCTCAAAGGGGTACCCCTTTGAAAATTTTCAAAAATTGTCGAAATTTTAAAAAAATTAAAAACGACTGCAAATGGCGTGAAACGCGAAGAAAACTAAGAATTTTCGAAATTTTTTAAAAAAATTGAATTCAGCTAAGATGGGTGAGGCACAGCCGTAAACAAGCAGACAAGACTTGGGACAAGAACTTCTCAAGACTTGGGACAAGTGAATTCTCAAGACTTGGGACAAGAACTTCTCAAGTCTTGGGACGAGAGACTTCTCAAGGCTTGGGACGAGTGACTTCTCAAGACTTGGGACAAGAACTTCTCAAGACTTGGGACAAGTGACTTCTCAAGACTTGGGACAAGAACTTCTCAAGACTTGGGACGAGTGACTTCTCAAGACTTGGAACGAGTGACTTCTCAGGACTTGGGACGAGTGACTTCTCAAGACTTGGGACAAGAACTTCTCAAGACTTGGGACGAGTGACTTCTCATGACTTGGGACAATTGACTTCTCAAGGCTTGGGACGAGTGACTTCTCAAGACTTGGGACAAGAACTTCTCAAGACTTGGGACAAGTGACTTCTCAAGACTTGGGACAAGAACTTCTCAAGACTTGGGACGAGTGACTTCTCAAGACTTGGAACGAGTGACTTCTCAGGACTTGGGACGAGTGACTTCTCAAGACTTGGGACAAGAACTTCTCAAGACTTGGGACGAGTGACTTCTCAAGACTTGGGACAATTGACTTCTCAAGACTTGGGGCAAGAACTTCTCAAGACTTGGGACAAGGACTTCTCAAGACTTGGGACAAGTGACATCTCAAGACTTGGGACAAGAACTTCTCAAGACTTGGGACTAGTGACTTCTCAATGCTTGTGACATGTGACTTCTCAAGACTTGGGACAGGTGACTTTTACATCAGAAACAGTCCGAGAGAATCCGATTCCGCGAAGCATGAGGTGGTGGAATTTTGAAAAATTTGAAATTTTTCGAAAAATCGAAAAACGCTGCAAACGCTCTGAAATGCGCACAAAACCAAAAATTTTCGAAAAATTCGGAAAAAAATTAAAAGTTGAACATTTTCAAAAATTCTTAGTTTTGTGCGCTTTTTGGACGATTTGCCACGTTTTTCGATTTTTCGAAATTTTTCGAAAAAATTGAAATTTCTCAAAGGGGTACCCCTTTCAAAATTTTCAAAAATTGTCGAAATTTTAAAAAAATTAAAAACGACTGCAAATGGCGTGAAACGCGAAGAAAGCTAAGAATTTTCGAAATTTTTGAAAAAAATTGAATTCAGCTAAGACGGGTGAGGCACAGCCGTAAACAAGCAGACAAGACTTGAGACAAGAACTTCTCAAGACTTGGGACAAGTGACTTCTCAAGACTTGGGACAAGAACTTCTCAAGTCTTGGGACGAGAGACTTCTCAAGGCTTGGGACGAGTGACTTCTCAAGACTTGGGACAAGAACTTCTCAAGACTTGGGACGAGTGACTTCTCAAGACTTGGAACGAGTGACTTCTCAGGACTTGGGACGAGTGACTTCTCAAGACTTGGGACAAGAACTTCTCAAGACTTGGGACGAGTGACTTCTCAAGACTTGGGACAAGTGACTTCTCAAGACTTGGGACAAGAACTTCTCAAGACTTGGGACAAGGACTTCTCAAGACTTGGGACAAGTGACATCTCAAGACTTGGGACAAGAACTTCTCAAAACTTGGGACTAGTGACTTCTCAATGCTTGTGACATGTGACTTCTCAAGACTTGGGACAAGTGACTTTTACATCAGAAACAGTCCGAGAGAATCCGATTCCGCGAAGCATGAGGTGGTGGAATTTTGAAAAATTTGAAATTTTTCGAAAAATCGAAAAACGCTGCAAACGCTCTGAAATGCGCACAAAACCAAAAATTTTCGAAAAATTCGGAAAAAATTAAAAGTTGAAAATTTTCAAAAATTCTTAGTTTTGTGCGCTTTTTGGACGATTTGCCACGTTTTTCGATTTTTCGAAATTTTTCGAAAAAATTGAAATTTCTCAAAGGGGTACCCCTTTGAAAATTTTCAAAAATTGTCGAAATTTTAAGAAAATTAAAAACGACTGCAAATGGCATGAAACGCGAAGAAAACTAAGAATTTTCGAAATTTTTGAAAAAAATTGAATTCAGCTAAGACGGGTGAGGCACAGCCGTAAACAAGCAGACAAGACTTGGGACAAGAACTTCTCAAGACTTAGGACAAGTGACTTCTCAAGACTTGGGACAAGAACTTCTCAAGACTTGGGACGAGAGACTTCTCAAGGCTTGGGACGAGTGACTTCTCAGGACTTGGAACGAGTGACTTCTCAAGACTTGGGACAAGAACTTCTCAAGACTTGGGACGAGTGACTTCTCAAGACTTGGGACAAGAACTTCTCAAGACTTGGGACGAGTGACTTCTCAAGACTTGGGACAAGTGACTTCTCAAGACTTGGGACAAGAACTTCTCAAGACTTGGGACAAGGACTTCTCAAGACTTGGGACAAGTGACATCTCAAGACTTGGGACAAGAACTTCTCAAGACTTGGGACTAGTGACTTCTCAATGCTTGTGACATGTGACTTCTCAAGACTTGGGACAGGTGACTTTTACATCAGAAACAGTCCGAGAGAATCCGATTCCGCGATGCATGAGGTGGTGGAATTTTGAAAAATTTGAAATTTTTCGAAAAATCGAAAAACGCTGCAAACGCTCTGAAATGCGCACAAAACCAAAAATTTTCGAAAAATTCGGAAAAAAATTAAAAGTTGAAAATTTTCAAAAATTCTTAGTTTTGTGCGCTTTTTGGACGATTTGCCACGTTTTTCGATTTTTTGAAATTTTTTGAAAAAATTGAAATTTCTCAAATTGTCGAAATTTTAAAAAAATTAAAAACGACTGCAAATGGCGTGAAACGCGAAGAAAACTAAGAATTTTCGAAATTTTTTAAAAAAATTGAATTCAGCTAAGATGGGTGAGGCACAGCCGTAAACAAGCAGACAAGACTTGGGACAAGAACTTCTCAAGACTTGGGACAAGTGACTTCTCAAGACTTGGGACAAGAACTTCTCAAGTCTTGGGACGAGAGACTTCTCAAGGCTTGGGACGAGTGACTTCTCAAGACTTGGGACAAGAACTTCTCAAGACTTGGGACAAGTGACTTCTCAAGACTTGGGACAAGAACTTCTCAAGACTTGGGACGAGTGACTTCTCAAGACTTGGAACGAGTGACTTCTCAGGACTTGGGACGAGTGACTTCTCAAGACTTGGGACAAGAACTTCTCAAGACTTGGGACGAGTGACTTCTCATGACTTGGGACAATTGACTTCTCAAGGCTTGGGACGAGTGACTTCTCAAGACTTGGGACAAGAACTTCTCAAGACTTGGGACAAGTGACTTCTCAAGACTTGGGACAAGAACTTCTCAAGACTTGGGACGAGTGACTTCTCAAGACTTGGAACGAGTGACTTCTCAGGACTTGGGACGAGTGACTTCTCAAGACTTGGGACAAGAACTTCTCAAGACTTGGGACGAGTGACTTCTCAAGACTTGGGACAATTGACTTCTCAAGACTTGGGGCAAGAACTTCTCAAGACTTGGGACAAGGACTTCTCAAGACTTGGGACAAGTGACATCTCAAGACTTGGGACAAGAACTTCTCAAGACTTGGGACTAGTGACTTCTCAATGCTTGTGACATGTGACTTCTCAAGACTTGGGACAGGTGACTTTTACATCAGAAACAGTCCGAGAGAATCCGATTCCGCGAAGCATGAGGTGGTGGAATTTTGAAAAATTTGAAATTTTTCGAAAAATCGAAAAACGCTGCAAACGCTCTGAAATGCGCACAAAACCAAAAATTTTCGAAAAATTCGGAAAAAAATTAAAAGTTGAACATTTTCAAAAATTCTTAGTTTTGTGCGCTTTTTGGACGATTTGCCACGTTTTTCGATTTTTCGAAATTTTTCGAAAAAATTGAAATTTCTCAAAGGGGTACCCCTTTCAAAATTTTCAAAAATTGTCGAAATTTTAAAAAAATTAAAAACGACTGCAAATGGCGTGAAACGCGAAGAAAACTAAGAATTTTCGAAATTTTTGAAAAAAATTGAATTCAGCTAAGACGGGTGAGGCACAGCCGTAAACAAGCAGACAAGACTTGAGACAAGAACTTCTCAAGACTTGGGACAAGTGACTTCTCAAGACTTGGGACAAGAACTTCTCAAGTCTTGGGACGAGAGACTTCTCAAGGCTTGGGACGAGTGACTTCTCAAGACTTGGGACAAGAACTTCTCAAGACTTGGGACGAGTGACTTCTCAAGACTTGGAACGAGTGACTTCTCAGGACTTGGGACGAGTGACTTCTCAAGACTTGGGACAAGAACTTCTCAAGACTTGGGACGAGTGACTTCTCAAGACTTGGGACAAGTGACTTCTCAAGACTTGGGACAAGAACTTCTCAAGACTTGGGACAAGGACTTCTCAAGACTTGGGACAAGTGACATCTCAAGACTTGGGACAAGAACTTCTCAAAACTTGGGACTAGTGACTTCTCAATGCTTGTGACATGTGACTTCTCAAGACTTGGGACAAGTGACTTTTACATCAGAAACAGTCCGAGAGAATCCGATTCCGCGAAGCATGAGGTGGTGGAATTTTGAAAAATTTGAAATTTTTCGAAAAATCGAAAAACGCTGCAAACGCTCTGAAATGCGCACAAAACCAAAAATTTTCGAAAAATTCGGAAAAAATTAAAAGTTGAAAATTTTCAAAAATTCTTAGTTTTGTGCGCTTTTTGGACGATTTGCCAAGTTTTTCGATTTTTCGAAATTTTTCGAAAAAATTGAAATTTCTCAAAGGGGTACCCCTTTGAAAATTTTCAAAAATTGTCGAAATTTTAAGAAAATTAAAAACGACTGCAAATGGCATGAAACGCGAAGAAAACTAAGAATTTTCGAAATTTTTGAAAAAAATTGAATTCAGCTAAGACGGGTGAGGCACAGCCGTAAACAAGCAGACAAGACTTGGGACAAGAACTTCTCAAGACTTAGGACAAGTGACTTCTCAAGACTTGGGACAAGAACTTCTCAAGACTTGGGACGAGAGACTTCTCAAGGCTTGGGACGAGTGACTTCTCAGGACTTGGAACGAGTGACTTCTCAAGACTTGGGACAAGAACTTCTCAAGACTTGGGACGAGTGACTTCTCAAGACTTGGGACAAGAACTTCTCAAGACTTGGGACGAGTGACTTCTCAAGACTTGGGACAAGTGACTTCTCAAGACTTGGGACAAGAACTTCTCAAGACTTGGGACAAGGACTTCTCAAGACTTGGGACAAGTGACATCTCAAGACTTGGGACAAGAACTTCTCAAGACTTGGGACTAGTGACTTCTCAATGCTTGTGACATGTGACTTCTCAAGACTTGGGACAGGTGACTTTTACATCAGAAACAGTCCGAGAGAATCCGATTCCGCGATGCATGAGGTGGTGGAATTTTGAAAAATTTGAAATTTTTCGAAAAATCGAAAAACGCTGCAAACGCTCTGAAATGCGCACAAAACCAAAAATTTTCGAAAAATTCGGAAAAAAATTAAAAGTTGAAAATTTTCAAAAATTCTTAGTTTTGTGCGCTTTTTGGACGATTTGCCACGTTTTTCGATTTTTTGAAATTTTTTGAAAAAATTGAAATTTCTCAAATTGTCGAAATTTTAAAAAAATTAAAAACGACTGCAAATGGCGTGAAACGCGAAGAAAACTAAGAATTTCCGAAATTTTCGAAAAAAATTGAATTCAGCTAAGACGGGTGAGGCACAGCCGTAAACAAGCAGACAAGACTTGGGACAAGAACTTCTCATGACTTGGGACAATTGACTTCTCAAGACTTGGTACAAGAACTTCTCAAGACTTGGGACGAGAGGCTTCTCAAGGCTTGGGACGAGTGACTTCTCAAGACTTGGGACAAGAACTTCTCAAGACTTGGGACAAGTGGCTTCTCAAGACTTGGGACAAGTGACTTCTCAAGACTTGGGACGAGTGACTTCTCAAGACTTGGAACGAGTGACTTCTCAGGACTTGGAACGAGTGACTTCTCAAGACTTGGGACAAGAACTTCTCAAGACTTGGGACGAGTGACTTCTCAAGACTTGGGACAAGTGACTTCTCAAGACTTGGGACAAGAACTTCTCAAGACTTGGGACAAGGACTTCTCAAGACTTGGGACAAGTGACTTCTCAAGACTTGGGACAAGAACTTCTCAAGGCTTGGGACGAGTGACTTCTCAAGACTTGGAACGAGTGACTTCTCAGGACTTGGGACGAGTGACTTCTCAAGACTTGGGACAAGAACTTCTCAAGACTTGGGACGAGTGACTTCTCAAGACTTGGGACAAGTGACTTCTCAAGACTTGGGACAAGAACATCTCAAGACTTGGGACAAGGACTTCTCAAGACTTGGGACAAGTGACATCTCAAGACTTGGGACAAGAACTTCTCAAGACTTGGGACTAGTGACTTCTCAATGCTTGTGACATGTGACTTCTCAAGACTTGGGACAAGTGACTTTTACATCAGAAACAGTCCGAGAGAATCCGATTCCGCGAAGCATGAGGTGGTGGAATTTTGAAAAATTTGAAATTTTTCGAAAAATCGAAAAACGCTGCAAACGCTCTGAAATGCGCAGAAAACCAAAAATTTTCGAAAAATTCGGAAAAAAATTAAAAGTTTGAAATTTTCAAAAATTCTTAGTTTTGTGCGCTTTTTGGACGATTTGCCACGTTTTTCGATTTTTCGAAATTTTTCGAAAAAATTGAAATTTCTCAAAGGGGTGTACCCCTTTGAAAATTTTCAAAAATTGTCGAAATTTTAAAAAAATTAAAAACGACTGCAAATGGCGTGAAACGCGAAGAAAACTAAGAATTTTCGAAATTTTTGAAAAAAATTGAATTCAGCTAAGACGGGTGAGGCACAGCCGTAAACAAGCAGACAAGACTTGGGACAAGAACTTCTCAAGACTTGGGACAAGTGACTTCTCAAGACTTGGGACAAGAACTTCTCAAGTCTTGGGACGAGATACTTCTCAAGGCTTGGGACGAGTGACTTCTCAAGACTTGGGACAAGAACTTCTCAAGACTTGGGACAAGTGACTTCTCAAGACTTGGGCGAAGAACTTCTCAAGACTTGGGACGAGTGACTTCTCAAGACTTGGAACGAGTGACTTCTCAGGACTTGGGACGAGTGACTTCTCAAGACATGGGACAAGAACTTCTCAAGACTTGGGACGAGTGACTTCTCAAGACTTGGGACAAGTGACTTCTCAAGACTTGGGACAAGAACTTCTCAAGACTTGGGACAAGGACTTCTCAAGACTTGGGACAAGTGACTTCTCAAGACTTGGGACAAGAACTTCTCAAGACTTGCGACGAGTGACTTCTCAATGCTTGGGACATGTGACTTCTCAAGACTTGGGACAAGTGACTTTTACATCAGAAACAGTCCGAGAGAATCCGATTCCGCGAAGCATAAGTTGGTGGAATTTTGAAAAATTTGAAATTTTTCGAAGAATCTAAAAACGCTGCAAACGCTCTGAAATGCGCACAAAACCAAAAATTTTCGAAAAATTCGGAAAAAAATTAAAAGTTGAAGATTTTCAAAAATTCTTAGTTTTGTGCGCTTTTTGGACGATTTGCCACGTTTTTCGATTTTTCGAAATTTTTCGAAAAAATTGAAATTTCTCAAAGGGGTACCCCTTTGAAAATTTTCAAAAATTGTCGAAATTTTAAAAAAATTAAAAACGACTGCAAATGGCGTGAAACGCGAAGAAAACTAAGAATTTTCGAAATTTTTTAAAAAAATTGAATTCAGCTAAGATGGGTGAGGCACAGCCGTAAACAAGCAGACAAGACTTGGTACAAGAACTTCTCAAGACTTGGGACAAGTGACTTCTCAAGACTTGGGACAAGAACTTCTCAAGTCTTGGGACGAGAGACTTGTCAAGGCTTGGGACGAGTAACTTCTCAAGACTTGGGACAAGAACTTCTCAAGACTTGGGACAAGTGACTTCTCAAGACTTGGGACAAGAACTTCCCAAGACTTGGGACGAGTGACTTCTCAAGACTTGGAACGAGTGACTTCTCAGGACTTGGGACGAGTGACTTCTCAAGACTTGGGACAAGAACTTCTCAAGACTTGGGACGAGTGACTTCTCAAGACTTGGGACAATTGACTTCTCAAGGCTTGGGACGAGTGACTTCTCAAGACTTGGGACAAGAACTTCTCAAGACTTGGGACAAGTGACTTCTCAAGACTTGGGACAAGAACTTCTCAAGACTTGGGACGAGTGACTTCTCAAGACTTGGAACGAGTGACTTCTCAGGACTTGGGACGAGTGACTTCTCAAGACTTGGGACAAGAACTTCTCAAGACTTGGGACGAGTGACTTCTCAAGACTTGGGACAATTGACTTCTCAAGACTTGGGGCAAGAACTTCTCAAGACTTGGGACAAGGACTTCTCAAGACTTGGGACAAGTGACATCTCAAGACTTGGGACAAGAACTTCTCAAGACTTGGGACTAGTGACTTCTCAATGCTTGTGACATGTGACTTCTCAAGACTTGGGACAGGTGACTTTTACATCAGAAACAGCCCGAGAGAATCCGATTCCGCGAAGCATGAGGTGGTGGAATTTTGAAAAATTTGAAATTTTTCGAAAAATCGAAAAACGCTGCAAATGCTCTGAAATGCGCACAAAACCAAAAATTTTCGAAAAATTCGGAAAAAAATTAAAAGTTGAAAATTTTCAAAAATTCTTAGTTTTGTGCGCTTTTTGGACGATTTGCCACGTTTTTCGATTTTTCGAAATTTTTCGAAAAAATTGAAATTTCTCAAAGGGGTACCCCTTTGAAAATTTTCAAAAATTGTCGAAATTTTAAAAAAATTAAAAACGGCTGCAAATGGCGTGAAACGCGAAGAAAACTAAGAATTTTCGAAATTTTTGAAAAAAATTGAATTCAGCTAAGACGGGTGAGGCACAGCCGTAAACAAGCAGACAAGACTTGAGACAAGAACTTCTCAAGACTTGGGACAAGTGACTTCTCAAGACTTGGGACAAGAACTTCTCAAGTCTTGGGACGAGAGACTTCTCAAGGCTTGGGACGAGTGACTTCTCAAGACTTGGGACAAGAACTTCTCAAGACTTGGGACGAGTGACTTCTCAAGACTTGGAACGAGTGACTTCTCAGGACTTGGGACGAGTGACTTCTCAAGACTTGGGACAAGAACTTCTCAAGACTTGGGACGAGTGACTTCTCAAGACTTGGGACAAGTGACTTCTCAAGACTTGGGACAAGAACTTCTCAAGACTTGGGACAAGGACTTCTCAAGACTTGGGACAAGTGACATCTCAAGACTTGGGACAAGAACTTCTCAAAACTTGGGACTAGTGACTTCTCAATGCTTGTGACATGTGACTTCTCAAGACTTGGGACAAGTGACTTTTACATCAGAAACAGTCCGAGAGAATCCGATTCCGCGAAGCATGAGGTGGTGGAATTTTGAAAAATTTGAAATTTTTCGAAAAATCGAAAAACGCTGCAAACGCTCTGAAATGCGCACAAAACCAAAAATTTTCGAAAAATTCGGAAAAAATTAAAAGTTGAAAATTTTCAAAAATTCTTAGTTTTGTGCGCTTTTTGGACGATTTGCCACGTTTTTCGATTTTTCGAAATTTTTCGAAAAAATTGAAATTTCTCAAAGGGGTACCCCTTTGAAAATTTTCAAAAATTGTCGAAATTTTAAGAAAATTAAAAACGACTGCAAATGGCATGAAACGCGAAGAAAACTAAGAATTTTCGAAATTTTTGAAAAAAATTGAATTCAGCTAAGACGGGTGAGGCACAGCCGTAAACAAGCAGACAAGACTTGGGACAAGAACTTCTCAAGACTTAGGACAAGTGACTTCTCAAGACTTGGGACAAGAACTTCTCAAGACTTGGGACGAGAGACTTCTCAAGGCTTGGGACGAGTGACTTCTCAGGACTTGGAACGAGTGACTTCTCAAGACTTGGGACAAGAACTTCTCAAGACTTGGGACGAGTGACTTCTCAAGACTTGGGACAAGAACTTCTCAAGACTTGGGACGAGTGACTTCTCAAGACTTGGGACAAGTGACTTCTCAAGACTTGGGACAAGAACTTCTCAAGACTTGGGACAAGGACTTCTCAAGACTTGGGACAAGTGACATCTCAAGACTTGGGACAAGAACTTCTCAAGACTTGGGACTAGTGACTTCTCAATGCTTGTGACATGTGACTTCTCAAGACTTGGGACAGGTGACTTTTACATCAGAAACAGTCCGAGAGAATCCGATTCCGCGATGCATGAGGTGGTGGAATTTTGAAAAATTTGAAATTTTTCGAAAAATCGAAAAACGCTGCAAACGCTCTGAAATGCGCACAAAACCAAAAATTTTCGAAAAATTCGGAAAAAAATTAAAAGTTGAAAATTTTCAAAAATTCTTAGTTTTGTGCGCTTTTTGGACGATTTGCCACGTTTTTCGATTTTTTGAAATTTTTTGAAAAAATTGAAATTTCTCAAATTGTCGAAATTTTAAAAAAATTAAAAACGACTGCAAATGGCGTGAAACGCGAAGAAAACTAAGAATTTCCGAAATTTTCGAAAAAAATTGAATTCAGCTAAGACGGGTGAGGCACAGCCGTAAACAAGCAGACAAGACTTGGGACAAGAACTTCTCATGACTTGGGACAATTGACTTCTCAAGACTTGGTACAAGAACTTCTCAAGACTTGGGACGAGAGGCTTCTCAAGGCTTGGGACGAGTGACTTATCAAGACTTGGGACAAGAACTTCTCAAGACTTGGGACAAGTGGCTTCTCAAGACTTGGGACAAGTGACTTCTCAAGACTTGGGACGAGTGACTTCTCAAGACTTGGAACGAGTGACTTCTCAGGACTTGGAACGAGTGACTTCTCAAGACTTGGGACAAGAACTTCTCAAGACTTGGGACGAGTGACTTCTCAAGACTTGGGACAAGTGACTTCTCAAGACTTGGGACAAGAACTTCTCAAGACTTGGGACAAGGACTTCTCAAGACTTGGGACAAGTGACTTCTCAAGACTTGGGACAAGAACTTCTCAAGGCTTGGGACGAGTGACTTCTCAAGACTTGGAACGAGTGACTTCTCAGGACTTGGGACGAGTGACTTCTCAAGACTTGGGACAAGAACTTCTCAAGACTTGGGACGAGTGACTTCTCAAGACTTGGGACAAGTGACTTCTCAAGACTTGGGACAAGAACTTCTCAAGACTTGGGACAAGGACTTCTCAAGACTTGGGACAAGTGACATCTCAAGACTTGGGACAAGAACTTCTCAAGACTTGGGACTAGTGACTTCTCAATGCTTGTGACATGTGACTTCTCAAGACTTGGGACAAGTGACTTTTACATCAGAAACAGTCCGAGAGAATCCGATTCCGCGAAGCATGAGGTGGTGGAATTTTGAAAAATTTGAAATTTTTCGAAAAATCGAAAAACGCTGCAAACGCTCTGAAATGCGCAGAAAACCAAAAATTTTCGAAAAATTCGGAAAAAAATTAAATTTTGAAATTTTCAAAAATTCTTAGTTTTGTGCGCTTTTTGGACGATTTGCCACGTTTTTCGATTTTTCGAAATTTTTCGAAAAAATTGAAATTTCTCAAAGGGGTGTACCCCTTTGAAAATTTTCAAAAATTGTCGAAATTTTAAAAAAATTAAAAACGACTGCAAATGGCGTGAAACGCGAAGAAAACTAAGAATTTTCGAAATTTTTGAAAAAAATTGAATTCAGCTAAGACGGGTGAGGCACAGCCGTAAACAAGCAGACAAGACTTGGGACAAGAACTTCTCAAGACTTGGGACAAGTGACTTCTCAAGACTTGGGACAAGAACTTCTCAAGTCTTGGGACGAGATACTTCTCAAGGCTTGGGACGAGTGACTTCTCAAGACTTGGGACAAGAACTTCTCAAGACTTGGGACAAGTGACTTCTCAAGACTTGGGCGAAGAACTTCTCAAGACTTGGGACGAGTGACTTCTCAAGACTTGGAACGAGTGACTTCTCAGGACTTGGGACGAGTGACTTCTCAAGACATGGGACAAGAACTTCTCAAGACTTGGGACGAGTGACTTCTCAAGACTTGGGACAAGTGACTTCTCAAGACTTGGGACAAGAACTTCTCAAGACTTGGGACAAGGACTTCTCAAGACTTGGGACAAGTGACTTCTCAAGACTTGGGACAAGAACTTCTCAAGACTTGCGACGAGTGACTTCTCAATGCTTGGGACATGTGACTTCTCAAGACTTGGGACAAGTGACTTTTACATCAGAAACAGTCCGAGAGAATCCGATTCCGCGAAGCATAAGTTGGTGGAATTTTGAAAAATTTGAAATTTTTCGAAGAATCTAAAAACGCTGCAAACGCTCTGAAATGCGCACAAAACCAAAAATTTTCGAAAAATTCGGAAAAAAATTAAAAGTTGAAGATTTTCAAAAATTCTTAGTTTTGTGCGCTTTTTGGACGATTTGCCACGTTTTTCGATTTTTCGAAATTTTTCGAAAAAATTGAAATTTCTCAAAGGGGTACCCCTTTGAAAATTTTCAAAAATTGTCGAAATTTTAAAAAAATTAAAAACGACTGCAAATGGCGTGAAACGCGAAGAAAACTAAGAATTTTCGAAATTTTTTAAAAAAATTGAATTCAGCTAAGATGGGTGAGGCACAGCCGTAAACAAGCAGACAAGACTTGGGACAAGATCTTCTCAAGACTTGGGACAAGTGACTTCTCAAGACTTGGGACAAGAACTTCTCAAGTCTTGGGACGAGAGACTTCTCAAGGCTTGGGACGAGTGACTTCTCAAGACTTGGGACAAGAACTTCTCAAGACTTGGGACAAGTGACTTCTCAAGACTTGGGACAAGAACTTCTCAAGACTTGGGACGAGTGACTTCTCAAGACTTGGAACGAGTGACTTCTCAGGACTTGGGACGAGTGACTTCTCAAGACTTGGGACAAGAACTTCTCAAGACTTGGGACGAGTGACTTCTCATGACTTGGGACAATTGACTTCTCAAGGCTTGGGACGAGTGACTTCTCAAGACTTGGGACAAGAACTTCTCAAGACTTGGGACAAGTGACTTCTCAAGACTTGGGACAAGAACTTCTCAAGACTTGGGACGAGTGACTTCTCAAGACTTGGAACGAGTGACTTCTCAGGACTTGGGACGAGTGACTTCTCAAGACTTGGGACAAGAACTTCTCAAGACTTGGGACGAGTGACTTCTCAAGACTTGGGACAATTGACTTCTCAAGACTTGGGGCAAGAACTTCTCAAGACTTGGGACAAGGACTTCTCAAGACTTGGGACAAGTGACATCTCAAGACTTGGGACAAGAACTTCTCAAGACTTGGGACTAGTGACTTCTCAATGCTTGTGACATGTGACTTCTCAAGACTTGGGACAGGTGACTTTTACATCAGAAACAGTCCGAGAGAATCCGATTCCGCGAAGCATGAGGTGGTGGAATTTTGAAAAATTTGAAATTTTTCGAAAAATCGAAAAACGCTGCAAACGCTCTGAAATGCGCACAAAACCAAAAATTTTCGAAAAATTCGGAAAAAAATTAAAAATTGAACATTTTCAAAAATTCTTAGTTTTGTGCGCTTTTTGGACGATTTGCCACGTTTTTCGATTTTTCGAAATTTTTCGAAAAAATTGAAATTTCTCAAAGGGGTACCCCTTTCAAAATTTTCAAAAATTGTCGAAATTTTAAAAAAATTAAAAACGACTGCAAATGGCGTGAAACGCGAAGAAAACTAAGAATTTTCGAAATTTTTGAAAAAAATTGAATTCAGCTAAGACGGGTGAGGCACAGCCGTAAACAAGCAGACAAGACTTGAGACAAGAACTTCTCAAGACTTGGGACAAGTGACTTCTCAAGACTTGGGACAAGAACTTCTCAAGTCTTGGGACGAGAGACTTCTCAAGGCTTGGGACGAGTGACTTCTCAAGACTTGGGACAAGAACTTCTCAAGACTTGGGACGAGTGACTTCTCAAGACTTGGAACGAGTGACTTCTCAGGACTTGGGACGAGTGACTTCTCAAGACTTGGGACAAGAACTTCTCAAGACTTGGGACGAGTGACTTCTCAAGACTTGGGACAAGTGACTTCTCAAGACTTGGGACAAGAACTTCTCAAGACTTGGGACAAGGACTTCTCAAGACTTGGGACAAGTGACATCTCAAGACTTGGGACAAGAACTTCTCAAAACTTGGGACTAGTGACTTCTCAATGCTTGTGACATGTGACTTCTCAAGACTTGGGACAAGTGACTTTTACATCAGAAACAGTCCGAGAGAATACGATTCCGCGAAGCATGAGGTGGTGGAATTTTGAAAAATTTGAAATTTTTCGAAAAATCGAAAAACGCTGCAAACGCTCTGAAATGCGCACAAAACCAAAAATTTTCGAAAAATTCGGAAAAAAATTAAAAGTTGAAAATTTTCAAAAATTCTTAGTTTTGTGCGCTTTTTGGACGATTTGCCACGTTTTTCGATTTTTCGAAATTTTTCGAAAAAATTGAAATTTCTCAAAGGGGTACCCCTTTGAAAATTTTCAAAAATTGTCGAAATTTTAAGAAAATTAAAAACGACTGCAAATGGCATGAAACGCGAAGAAAACTAAGAATTTTCGAAATTTTTGAAAAAAATTGAATTCAGCTAAGACGAGTGAGGCACAGCCGTAAACAAGCAGACAAGACTTGGGACAAGAACTTCTCAAGACTTGGGACAAGTGACTTCTCAAGACTTGGGACAAGAACTTCTCAAGACTTGGGACGAGAGACTTCTCAAGGCTTGGGACGAGTGACTTCTCAAGACTTGGGACAAGAACTTCTCAAGACTTGGGACGAGTGACTTCTCAAGACTTAGAACGAGTGACTTCTCAGGACTTGGGACGAGTGACTTCTCAAGACTTGGAACGAGTGACTTCTCAGGACTTGGAACGAGTGACTTCTCAAGACTTGGGACAAGAACTTCTCAAGACTTGGGACGAGTGACTTCTCAAGACTTGGGACAAGTGACTTCTCAAGACTTGGGACAAGAACTTCTCAAGACTTGGGACAAGGACTTCTCAAGACTTGGGACAAGTGACTTCTCAAGACTTGGGACAAGATCTTCTCAAGACTTGGGACGAGTGACTTCTCAAGACTTGGAACGAGTGACTTCTCAGGACTTGAGACGAGTGACTTCTCAAGACTTGGGACAAGAACTTCTCAAGACTTGGGACGAGTGACTTCTCAAGACTTGGGACAAGTGACTTCTCAAGACTTGGGACAAGAACTTCTCAAGACTTGGGACAAGGACTTCTCAAGACTTGGGACAAGTGACATCTCAAGACTTGGGACAAGAACTTCTCAAGACTTGGGACTAGTGACTTCTCAATGCTTGTGACGTGTGACTTCTCAAGACTTGGGACAAGTGACTTTTACATCAGAAACAGTCCGAGAGAATCCGATTCCGCGAAGCATGAGGTGGTGGAATTTTGAAAAATTCGAAATTTTTCGAAAAATCGAAAAACGCTGCAAACGCTCTGAAATGCACACAAAACCAAAAATTTTCGAAAAATTCGGAAAAAAATTAAAAGTTTGAAATTTTCAAAAATTCTTAGTTTTGTGCGCTTTTTGGACGATTTGCCACGTTTTTCGATTTTTCGAAATTTTTCGAAAAAATTGAAATTTCTCAAAGGGGTACCCCTTTGAAAATTTTCAAAAATTGTCGAAATTTTAAAAAAATTAAAAACGACTGCAAATGGCGTGAAACGCGAAGAAAACTAAGAATTTTCGAAATTTTTGAAAAAAATTGAATTCAGCTAAGACGGGTGAGGCACAGCCGTAAACAAGCAGACAAGACTTGGGACAAGAACTTCTCAAGACTTGGGACAAGTGACTTCTCAAGACTTGGGACAAGAACTTCTCAAGTCTTGGGACGAGATACTTCTCAAGGCTTGGGACGAGTGACTTCTCAAGACTTGGGACAAGAACTTCTCAAGACTTGGGACAAGTGACTTCTCAAGACTTGGGCGAAGAACTTCTCAAGACTTGGGACGAGTGACTTCTCAAGACTTGGAACGAGTGACTTCTCAGGACTTGGGACGAGTGACTTCTCAAGACATGGGACAAGAACTTCTCAAGACTTGGGACGAGTGACTTCTCAAGACTTGGGACAAGTGACTTCTCAAGACTTGGGACAAGAACTTCTCAAGACTTGGGACAAGGACTTCTCAAGACTTGGGACAAGTGACTTCTCAAGACTTGGGACAAGAACTTCTCAAGACTTGCGACGAGTGACTTCTCAATGCTTGGGACATGTGACTTCTCAAGACTTGGGACAAGTGACTTTTACATCAGAAACAGTCCGAGAGAATCCGATTCCGCGAAGCATAAGTTGGTGGAATTTTGAAAAATTTGAAATTTTTCGAAGAATCTAAAAACGCTGCAAACGCTCTGAAATGCGCACAAAACCAAAAATTTTCGAAAAATTCGGAAAAAAATTAAAAGTTGAAGATTTTCAAAAATTCTTAGTTTTGTGCGCTTTTTGGACGATTTGCCACGTTTTTCGATTTTTCGAAATTTTTCGAAAAAATTGAAATTTCCCAAAGGGGTACCCCTTTGAAAATTTTCAAAAATTGTCGAAATTTTAAAAAAATTAAAAACGACTGCAAATGGCGTGAAACGCGAAGAAAACTAAGAATTTTCGAAATTTTTGAAAAAAATTGAATTCAGCTAAGACGGGTGAGGCACAGCCGTAAACAAGCAGACAAGACTTGGGACAAGAACTTCTCAAGACTTGGGACAAGTGACTTCTCAAGACTTGGGACAAGAACTTCTCAAGTCTTGGGACGAGAGACTTCTCAAGGCTTGGGACGAGTGACTTCTCAAGACTTGGGACAAGAACTTCTCAAGACTTGGGACAAGTGACTTCTCAAGACTTGGGACAAGAACTTCTTAAGACTTGGGACGAGTGACTTCTCAAGACTTGGAACGAGTGACTTCTCAGGACTTGGGACGAGTGACTTCTCAAGACTTGGGACAAGAACTTCTCAAGACTTGGGACGAGTGACTTCTCAAGACTTGGGACAATTGACTTCTCAAGACTTGGGACAAGAACTTCTCAAGACTTGGGACAAGGACTTCTCAAGACTTGGGACAAGTGACATCTCAAGACTTGGGACAAGGACTTCTCAAGACTTGGGACTAGTGACTTCTCAATGCTTGTGACATGTGACTTCTCAAGACTTGGGACAGGTGACTTTTACATCAGAAACAGTCCGAGAGAATCCGATTCCGCGAAGCATGAGGTGGTGGAATTTTGAAAAATTTGAAATTTTTCGAAAAATCGAAAAACGCTGCAAACGCTCTGAAATGCGCACAAAACCAAAAATTTTCGAAAAATTCGGAAAAAAATTAAAAGTTGAAAATTTTCAAAAATTCTTAGTTTTGTGCGCTTTTTGGACGATTTGCCACGTTTTTCGATTTTTCGAAATTTTTCGAAAAAATTGAAATTTCTCAAAGGGGTACCCCTTTGAAAATTTTCAAAAATTGTCGAAATTTTAAGAAAATTAAAAACGACTGCAAATGGCATGAAACGCGAAGAAAACTAAGAATTTTCGAAATTTTTGAAAAAAATTGAATTCAGCTAAGACGGGTGAGGCACAGCCGTAAACAAGCAGACAAGACTTGGGACAAGAACTTCTCAAGACTTGGGACAAGTGACTTCTCAAGACTTGGGACAAGAACTTCTCAAGACTTGGGACGAGAGACTTCTCAAGGCTTGGGACGAGTGACTTCTCAAGACTTGGGACAAGAACTTCTCAAGACTTGGGACGAGTGACTTCTCAAGACTTAGAACGAGTGACTTCTCAGGACTTGGGACGAGTGACTTCTCAAGACTTGGAACGAGTGACTTCTCAGGACTTGGAACGAGTGACTTCTCAAGACTTGGGACAAGAACTTCTCAAGACTTGTGACGAGTGACTTCTCAAGACTTGGGACAAGTGACTTCTCAAGACTTGGGACAAGAACTTCTCAAGACTTGGGACAAGGACTTCTCAAGACTTGGGACAAGTGACTTCTCAAGACTTGGGACAAGATCTTCTCAAGACTTGGGACGAGTGACTTCTCAAGACTTGGAACGAGTGACTTCTCAGGACTTGAGACGAGTGACTTCTCAAGACTTGGGACAAGAACTTCTCAAGACTTGGGACGAGTGACTTCTCAATGCTTGTGACATGTGACTTCTCAAGACTTGGGACAGGTGACTTTTACATCAGAAACAGTCCGAGAGAATCCGATTCCGCGAAGCATGAGGTGGTGGAATTTTGAAAAATTTGAAATTTTTCGAAAAATCGAAAAACGCTGCAAACGCTCTGAAATGCGCACAAAACCAAAAATTTTCGAAAAATTCGGAAAAAATTAAAAGTTGAAAATTTTAAAAAATTCTTAGTTTTGTGCGCTTTTTGGACGATTTGCCACGTTTTTCGATTTTTCGAAATTTTTCGAAAAAATTGAAATTTCTCAAAGGGGTACCCCTTTGAAAATTTTCAAAAATTGTCGAAATTTTAAGAAAATTAAAAACGACTGCAAATGGCATGAAACGCGAAGAAAACTAAGAATTTTCGAATTTTTTGAAAAAAATTGGATTCAGCTAAGACGGGTGAGGCACAGCCGTAAACAAGCAGACAAGACTTGGGACAAGAACTTCTCAAGACTTGGGACAAGTGACTTCTCAAGACTTGGGACAAGAACTTCTCAAGACTTGGGACGAGAGACTTCTCAAGGCTTGGGACGAGTGACGTCTCAAGACTTGGGACAAGAACTTCTCAAGACTTGGGACGAGTGACTTCTCAAGACTTAGAACGAGTGACTTCTCAGGACTTGGGACGAGTGACTTCTCAAGACTTGGGACAAGAACTTCTCAAGACTTGGGACGAGTGACTTCTCAAGACTTGGGACAAGTGACTTCTCAAGACTTGGGACAAGAACTTCTCAATTCTTGGGACGAGAGACTTCTCAAGGCTTGGGACGAGTGACTTCTCAAGACTTGGGACAAGAACTTCTCAAGACTTGGGACAAGTGACTTCTCAAGACTTGGGACAAGAACTTCTCAAGACTTGGGACGAGTGACTTCTCAAGACTTGGAACGAGTGACTTCTCAGGACTTGGGACGAGTGACTTCTCATGACTTGGGACAAGAACTTCTCAAGACTTGGGACGAGTGACTTCTCAAGACTTGGGACAAGTGACTTCTCAAGACTTGGGGCAAGAACTTCTCAAGACTTGGGACAAGGACTTCTCAAGACTTGGGACAAGTGACATCTCAAGACTTGGGACAAGAACTTCTCAAGACTTGGGACTAGTGACTTATCAATGCTTGTGACATGTGACTTCTCAAGACTTGGGACAGGTGACTTTTACATCAGAAACAGTCCGAGAGAATCCGATTCCGCGAAGCATGAGGTGGTGGAATTTTGAAAAATTTGAAATTTTTCGAAAAATCGAAAAACGCTGCAAACGCTCTGAAATGCGCACAAAACCAAAAAGTATCGAAAAATTCGGAAAAAAATTAAAAGTTGAAAATTTTCAAAAATTCTTAGTTTTGTGCGCTTTTTGGACGATTTGCCACGTTTTTCGATTTTTCGAAATTTTTCGAAAAAATTGAAATTTCTCAAAGGGGTACCCCTTTGAAAATTTTCAAAAATTGTCGAAATTTTAAAAAAATTAAAAACGACTGCAAATGGCGTGAAACGCGAAGAAAACTAAGAATTTTCGAAATTTTTGAAAAAAATTGAATTCAGCTAAGACGGGTGAGGCACAGCCGTAAACAAGCAGACAAGACTTGAGACAAGAACTTCTCAAGACTTGGGACAAGTGACTTCTCAAGACTTGGGACAAGAACTTCTCAAGTCTTTTGACGAGAGACTTCTCAAGGCTTGGGACGAGTGACTTCTCAAGACTTGGGACAAGAACTTCTCAAGACTTGGGACGAGTGACTTCTCAAGACTTGGAACGAGTGACTTCTCAGGACTTGGGACGAGTGACTTCTCAAGACTTGGGACAAGAACTTCTCAAGACTTGGGACGAGTGACTTCTCAAGACTTGGGAAAAGTGACTTCTCAAGACTTGGGACAAGAACTTCTCAAGACTTGGGACAAGGACTTCTCAAGACTTGGGACAAGTGACATCTCAAGACTTGGGACAAGAACTTCTCAAGACTTGGGACTAGTGATTTCTCAATGCTTGTGACATGTGACTTCTCAGGACTTGGGACGAGTGACTTCTCAAGACTTGGGACAAGAACTTCTCAAGACTTGGGACGAGTGACTTCTCAAGACTTGGGACAATTGACTTCTCAAGACTTGGGACAAGAACTTCTCAAGACTTGGGACAAGGACTTCTCAAGACTTGGGACAAGTGACATCTCAAGACTTGGGACAAGAACTTCTCAAGACTTGGGACTAGTGACTTCTCAATGCTTGTGACATGTGACTTCTCAAGACTTGGGACAGGTGACTTTTACATCAGAAACAGTCCGAGAGAATCCGATTCCGCGAAGCATGAGGTGGTGGAATTTTGAAAAATTTGAAATTTTTCGAAAAATCGAAAAACGCTGCAAACGCTCTGAAATGCTCACAAAACGAAAAATTTTCGAAAAATTCGGAAAAAAATTAAAAGTTGAAAATTTTCAAAAATTCTTAGTTTTGTGCGCTTTTTGGACGATTTGCCACGTTTTTCGATTTTTCGAAATTTTTCGAAAAAATTGAAATTTCTCAAAGGGGTACCCCTTTGAAAATTTTCAAAAATTGTCGAAATTTTAAAAAAATTAAAAACGACTGCAAATGGCGTGAAACGCGAAGAAAACTAAGAATTTTCAAAATTTTTGAAAAAAATTGAATTCAGCTAAGACGGGTGAGGCACAGCCGTAAACAAGCAGACAAGACTTGAGACAAGAACTTCTCAAGACTTGGGACAAGTGACTTCTCAAGACTTGGGACAAGAACTTCTCAAGTCTTGGGACGAGAGACTTCTCAAGGCTTGGGACGAGTGACTTCTCAAGACTTGGGACAAGAACTTCTCAAGACTTGGGACGAGTGACTTCTCAAGACTTGGAACGAGTGACTTCTCAGGACTTGGGACGAGTGACTTCTCAAGACTTGGGACAAGAACTTCTCAAGACTTGGGACGAGTGACTTCTCAAGACTTGGGACAAGTGACTTCTCAAGACTTGGGACAAGAACTTCTCAAGACTTGGGACAAGGACTTCTCAAGACTTGGGACAAGTGACATCTCAAGACTTGGGACAAGAACTTCTCAAAACTTGGGACTAGTGACTTCTCAATTCTTGTGACATGTGACTTCTCAAGACTTGGGACAAGTGACTTTTACATCAGAAACAGTCCGAGAGAATCCGATTCCGCGAAGCATGAGGTGGTGGAATTTTGAAAAATTTGAAATTTTTCGAAAAATCGAAAAACGCTGCAAACGCTCTGAAATGCGCACAAAACCAAAAATTTTCGAAAAATTCGGAAAAAAATTAAAAGTTGAAAATTTTCAAAAATTCTTAGTTTTGTGCGCTTTTTGGACGATTTGCCACGTTTTTCGATTTTTCGAAATTTTTCGAAAAAATTGAAATTTCTCAAAGGGGTACCCCTTTGAAAATTTTCAAAAATTGTCGAAATTTTAAGAAAATTAAAAACGACTGCAAATGGCATGAAACGCGAAGAAAACTAAGAATTTTCGAAATTTTTGAAAAAAATTGAATTCAGCTAAGACGGGTGAGGCACAGCCGTAAGCAAGCAGACAAGACTTGGGACAAGAACTTCTCAAGACTTGGGACAAGTGACTTCTCAAGACTTGGGACAAGAACTTCTCAAGACTTGGGACGAGAGACTTCTCAAGGCTTGGGACGAGTGACTTCTCAAGACTTGGGACAAGAACTTCTCAAGACTTGGGACGAGTGACTTCTCAAGACTTAGAACGAGTGACTTCTCAGGACTTGGGACGAGTGACTTCTCAAGACTTGGAACGAATGACTTCTCAGGACTTGGAACGAGTGACTTCTCAAGACTTGGGACAAGAACTTCTCAAGACTTGGGACGAGTGACTTCTCAAGACTTGGGACAAGTGACTTCTCAAGACTTGGGACAAGAACTTCTCAAGACTTGGGACAAGGACTTCTCAAGACTTGGGACAAGTGACTTCTCAAGACTTGGGACAAGATCTTCTCAAGACTTGGGACGAGTGACTTCTCAAGACTTGGAACGAGTGACTTCTCAGGACTTGAGACGAGTGACTTCTCAAGACTTGGGACAAGAACTTCTCAAGACTTGGGACGAGTGACTTCTCAAGACTTGGGACAAGTGACTTCTCAAGACTTGGGACAAGAACTTCTCAAGACTTGGGACAAGGACTTCTCAAGACTTGGGACAAGTGACATCTCAAGACTTGGGACAAGAACTTCTCAAGACTTGGGACTAGTGACTTCTCAATGCTTGTGACGTGTGACTTCTCAAGACTTGGGACAAGTGACTTTTACATCAGAAACAGTCCGAGAGAATCCGATTCCGCGAAGCATGAGGTGGTGGAATTTTGAAAAATTTGAAATTTTTCGAAAAATCGAAAAACGCTGCAAACGCTCTGAAATGCGCAGAAAACCAAAAATTTTCGAAAAATTCGGAAAAAAATTAAAAGTTTGAAATTTTCAAAAATTCTTAGTTTTGTGCGCTTTTTGGACGATTTGCCACGTTTTTCGATTTTTCGAAATTTTTCGAAAAAATTGAAATTTCTCAAAGGGGTACCCCTTTGAAAATTTTCAAAAATTGTCGAAATTTTAAAAAAATTAAAAACGACTGCAAATGGCGTGAAACGCGAAGAAAACTAAGAATTTTCGAAATTTTTGAAAAAAATTGAATTCAGCTAAGACGGGTGAGGCACAGCCGTAAACAAGCAGACAAGACTTGGGACAAGAACTTCTCAAGACTTGGGACAAGTGACTTCTCAAGACTTGGGACAAGAACTTCTCAAGTCTTGGGACGAGATACTTCTCAAGGCTTGGGACGAGTGACTTCTCAAGACTTGGGACAAGAACTTCTCAAGACTTGGGACAAGTGACTTCTCAAGACTTGGGCGAAGAACTTCTCAAGACTTGGGACGAGTGACTTCTCAAGACTTAGAACGAGTGACTTCTCAAAACTTGGGACGAGTGACTTCTCAAGACATGGGACAAGAACTTCTCAAGGCTTGGGACGAGTGACTTCTCAAGACTTGGGACAAGTGACTTCTCAAGACTTGGGACAAGAACTTCTCAAGACTTGGGACAAGGACTTCTCAAGACTTGGGACAAGTGACTTCTCAAGACTTGGGACAAGAACTTCTCAAGACTTGCGACGAGTGACTTCTCAATGCTTGTGACATGTGACTTCTCAAGACTTGGGACAGGTGACTTTTACATCAGAAACAGTCCGAGAGAATCCGATTCCGCGATGCATGAGGTGGTGGAATTTTGAAAAATTTGAAATTTTTCGAAAAATCGAAAAACGCTGCAAACGCTCTGAAATGCGCACAAAACCAAAAATTTTCGAAAAATTCGGAAAAAAATTAAAAGTTGAAAATTTTCAAAAATTCTTAGTTTTGTGCGCTTTTTGGACGATTTGCCACGTTTTTCGATTTTTTGAAATTTTTTGAAAAAATTGAAATTTCTCAAATTGTCGAAATTTTAAAAAAATTAAAAACGACTGCAAATGGCGTGAAACGCGAAGAAAACTAAGAATTTCCGAAATTTTCGAAAAAAATTGAATTCAGCTAAGACGGGTGAGGCACAGCCGTAAACAAGCAGACAAGACTTGGGACAAGAACTTCTCAAGACTTGGGACGAGTGACTTCTCAAGACTTGGGACAATTGACTTCTCAAGACTTGGGGCAAGAACTTCTCAAGACTTGGGACAAGGACTTCTCAAGACTTGGGACAAGTGACATCTCAAGACTTGGGACAAGAACTTCTCAAGACTTGGGACTAGTGACTTCTCAATGCTTGTGACATGTGACTTCTCAAGACTTGGGACAGGTGACTTTTACATCAGAAACAGTCCGAGAGAATCCGATTCCGCGATGCATGAGGTGGTGGAATTTTGAAAAATTTGAAATTTTTCGAAAAATCGAAAAACGCTGCAAACGCTCTGAAATGCGCACAAAACCAAAAATTTTCGAAAAATTCGGAAAAAAATTAAAAGTTGAAAATTTTTAAAAATTCTTAGTTTTGTGCGCTTTTTGGACGATTTGCCACGTTTTTCGATTTTTCGAAATTTTTCGAAAAAATTGAAATTTTCCCTTTGAAAATTTTCAAAAATTGTCGAAATTTTAAGAAAATTAAAAAAGACTGCAAATGGCATGAAACGCGAAGAAAACTAAGAATTTTCGAAATTTTTGAAAAAAAATTGAATTCAGCTAAGACGGGTGAGGCACAGCCGTAAACAAGCAGACAAGACTTGGGACAAGAACTTCTCAAGACTTGGGACAAGTGACTTCTCAAGACTTGGGACAAGAACTTCTCAAGACTTGGGACGAGAGACTTCTCAAGGCTTGGGACGAGTGACTTCTCAAGACTTGGGACAAGAACTTCTCAAGACTTGGGACGAGTGACTTCTCAAGACTTGGAACGAGTGACTTCTCAGGACTTGGGACGAGTGACTTCTCAAGACTTGGGACAAGAACTTTTCAAGACTTGGGACGAGTGACTTCTCAAGACTTGGGACAAGTGACTTCTCAAGACTTGGGACAAGAACTTCTCAAGACTTGGGACAAGGACTTCTCAAGAATTGGGACAAGTGACATCTCAAGACTTGGGACAAGAACTTCTCAAGACTTGGGACTAGTGACTTCTCAATGCTTGTGACATGTGACTTCTCAAGACTTGGGACAGGTAACTTTTACATCAGAAACAGTCCGAGAGAATCCGATTCCGCGAAGCATGAGGTGGTGGAATTTTGAAAAATTTGAAATTTTTCGAAAAATCGAAAAACGCTGCAAACGCTCTGAAATGCTCACAAAACCAAAAATTTTCGAAAAATTCGGAACAAAATTAAAAGTTGAATAAATTTTTGAAAAATTCTTAGTTTTGTGCGCTTTTTGGACGATTTGCCACGTTTTTCGATTTTTCGAAATTTTTCGAAAAAATTGAAATTTCTCAAAGGGGTACCCCTTCGAAAATTTTCAAAAATTGTCGAAATTTTAAAAAAATTAAAAACGAATGCAAATGGCGTGAAACGCGAAGAAAACTAAGAATTTTCGAAATTTTTGAAAAAAATTGAATTCAGCTAAGATGGGTGAGGCACAGCCGTAAACAAGCAGACAAGACTTGGGACAAGAACTTCTCAAGACTTGGGACAAGTGACTTCTCAAGACTTGGGACAAGAACTTCTCAAGTCTTGGGACGAGAGACTTCTCAAGGCTTGGGACGAGTGACTTCTCAAGACTTGGGACAAGAACTTCTCAAGACTTGGGACAAGTGACTTCTCAAGACTTGGGACAAGAACTTCTCAAGACTTGGGACGAGTGACTTCTCAAGACTTGGAACGAGTGACTTCTCAGGACTTGGGACGAGTGACTTCTCAAGACTTGGGACAAGAACTTCTCAAGACTTGGGACGAGTGACTTCTCAAGACTTGGGACAATTGACTTCTCAAGGCTTGGGACGAGTGACTTCTCAAGACTTGGGACAAGAACTTCTCAAGACTTGGGACAAGTGACTTCTCAAGACTTGGGACAAGAACTTCTCAAGACTTGGGACGAGTGACTTCTCAAGACTTGGAACGAGTGACTTCTCAGGACTTGGGACGAGTGACTTCTCAAGACTTGGGACAAGAACTTCTCAAGACTTGGGACGAGTGACTTCTCAAGACTTGGGACAATTGACTTCTCAAGACTTGGGGCAAGAACTTCTCAAGACATGGGACAAGGACTTCTCAAGACTTGGGACAAGTGACATCTCTAGACTTGGTACAAGAACTTCTCAAGACTTGGGACTAGTGACTTCTCAATGCTTGTGACATGTGACTTCTCAAGACTTGGGACAGGTGACTTTTACATCAGAAACAGTCCGAGAGAATCCGATTCCGCGAAGCATGAGGTGGTGGAATTTTGAAAAATTTGAAATTTTTCGAAAAATCGAAAAACGCTGCAAACGCTCTGAAATGCGCACAAAACCAAAAATTTTCGAAAAATTCGGAAAAAAATTAAATTTGAAAATTTTCAAAAATTCTTAGTTTTGTGCGCTTTTTGTACGATTTGCCACGTTTTTCGATTTTTCGAAATTTTTCGAAAAAATTGAAATTTCTCAAAGGGGTACCCCTTTGAAAATTTTCAAAAATTGTCGAAATTTTAAAAAAATTAAAAACGACTGCAAATGGCGTGAAACGCGAAGAAAACTAAGAATTTTCGAAATTTTTGAAAAAAATTGAATTCAGCTAAGACGGGTGAGGCACAGCCGTAAACAAGCAGACAAGACTTGAGACAAGAACTTCTCAAGACTTGGGACAAGTGACTTCTCAAGACTTGGGACAAGAACTTCTCAAGTCTTGGGACGAGAGACTTCTCAAGGCTTGGGACGAGTGACTTCTCAAGACTTGGGACAAGAACTTCTCAAGACTTGGGACGAGTGACTTCTCAAGACTTGGAACGAGTGACTTCTCAGGACTTGGGACGAGTGACTTCTCAAGACTTGGGACAAGAACTTCTCAAGACTTGGGACGAGTGACTTCTCAAGACTTGGGACAAGTGACTTCTCAAGACTTGGGACAAGAACTTCTCAAGACTTGGGACAAGGACTTCTCAAGACTTGGGACAAGTGACATCTCAAGACTTGGGACAAGAACTTCTCAAGACTTGGGACTAGTGACTTCTCAATGCTTGTGACATGTGACTTCTCAGGACTTGGGACGAGTGACTTCTCAAGACTTGGGACAAGAACTTCTCAAGACTTGGGACGAGTGACTTCTCAAGACTTGGGACAATTGACTTCTCAAGACTTGGGACAAGAACTTCTCAAGACTTGGGACAAGGACTTCTCAAGACTTGGGACAAGTGACATCTCAAGACTTGGGACAAGAACTTCTCAAGACTTGGGACTAGTGACTTCTCAATGCTTGTGACATGTGACTTCTCAAGACTTGGGACAGGTGACTTTTACATCAGAAACAGTCCGAGAGAATCCGATTCCGCGAAGCATGAGGTGGTGGAATTTTGAAAAATTTGAAATTTTTCGAAAAATCGAAAAACGCTGCAAACGCTCTGAAATGCGCACAAAACCAAAAATTTTCGAAAAATTCGGAAAAAAATTAAAAGTTGAAAATTTTCAAAAATTCTTAGTTTTGTGCGCTTTTTGGACGATTTGCCACGTTTATCGATTTTTCGAAATTTTTCGAAAAAATTGAAATTTCTCAAAGGGGTACCCCTTTGAAAATTTTCAAAAATTGTCGAAATTTTAAAAAAGTTAAAAACGACTGCAAATGGCGTGAAACGCGAAGAAAACTAAGAATTTTCGAAATTTTTGAAAAAAATTGAATTCAGCTAAGACGGGTGAGGCACAGCCGTAAACAAGCAGACAAGACTTGAGACAAGAACTTCTCAAGACTTGGGACAAGTGACTTCTCAAGACTTGGGACAAGAACTTCTCAAGTCTTGGGACGAGAGACTTCTCAAGGCTTGGGACGAGTGACTTCTCAAGACTTGGGACAAGAACTTCTCAAGACTTGGGACGAGTGACTTCTCAAGACTTGGAACGAGTGACTTCTCAGGACTTGGGACGAGTGACTTCTCAAGACTTGGGACAAGAACTTCTCAAGACTTGGGACGAGTGACTTCTCAAGACTTGGGACAAGTGACTTCTCAAGACTTGGGACAAGAACTTCTCAAGACTTGGGACAAGGACTTCTCAAGACTTGGGACAAGTGACATCTCAAGAATTGGGACAAGAACTTCTCAAGACTTGGGACTAGTGACTTCTCAATGCTTGTGACATGTGACTTCTCAAGACTTGGGACAGGTGACTTTTACATCAGAAACAGTCCGAGAGAATCCGATTCCGCGAAGCATGAGGTGGTGGAATTTTGAAAAATTTGAAATTTTTCGAAAAATCGAAAAACGCTGCAAACGCTCTGAAATGCGCAGAAAACCAAAAATTTTCGAAAAATTCGGAAAAAAATTAAAAGTTGAAAATTTTCAAAAATTCTTAGTTTTGTGCGCTTTTTGGACGATTTGCCACGTTTTTCGATTTTTCGAAATTTTTCGAAAAAATTGAAATTTCTCAAAGGGGTACCCCTTTGAAAATTTTCAAAAATTGTCGAAATTTTAAAAAAATTAAAAACGACTGCAAATGGCGTGAAACGCGAAGAAAACTAAGAATTTTCGAAATTTTTGAAAAAAATTGAATTCAGCTAAGACGGGTGAGGCACAGCCGTAAACAAGCAGACAAGACTTGAGACAAGAACTTCTCAAGACTTGGGACAAGTGACTTCTCAAGACTTGGGACAAGAACTTCTCAAGTCTTGGGACGAGAGACTTCTCAAGGCTTGGGACGAGTGACTTCTCAAGACTTGGGACAAGAACTTCTCAAGACTTGGGACGAGTGACTTCTCAAGACTTGGAACGAGTGACTTCTCAGGACTTGGGACGAGTGACTTCTCAAGACTTGGGACAAGAACTTCTCAAGACTTGGGACGAGTGACTTCTCAAGACTTGGGACAAGTGACTTCTCAAGACTTGGGACAAGAACTTCTCAAGACTTGGGACAAGGACTTCTCAAGACTTGGGACAAGTGACATCTCAAGACTTGGGACAAGAACTTCTCAAGACTTGGGACTAGTGATTTCTCAATGCTTGTGACATGTGACTTCTCAGGACTTGGGACGAGTGACTTCTCAAGACTTGGGACAAGAACTTCTCAAGACTTGGGACGAGTGACTTCTCAAGACTTGGGCAATTGACTTCTCAAGACTTGGGACAAGAACTTCTCAAGACTTGGGACAAGGACTTCTCAAGACTTGGGACAAGTGACATCTCAAGACTTGGGACAAGAACTTCTCAAGACTTGGGACTAGTGACTTCTCAATGCTTGTGACATGTGACTTCTCAAGACTTGGGACAGGTGACTTTTACATCAGAAACAGTCCGAGAGAATCCGATTCCGCGAAGCATGAGGTGGTGGAATTTTGAAAAATTTGAAATTTTTCGAAAAATCGAAAAACGCTGCAAACGCTCTGAAATGCTCACAAAACGAAAAATTTTCGAAAAATTCGGAAAAAAATTAAAAGTTGAAAATTTTCAAAAATTCTTAGTTTTGTGCGCTTTTTGGACGATTTGCCACAGTTTTCGATTTTTCGAAATTTTTCGAAAAAATTGAAATTTCTCAAAGGGGTACCCCTTTGAAAATTTTCAAAAATTGTCGAAATTTTAAAAAAATTAAAAACGACTGCAAATGGCGTGAAACGCGAAGAAAACTAAGAATTTTCGAAATTTTTGAAAAAAATTGAATTCAGCTAAGACGGGTGAGGCACAGCCGTAAACAAGCAGACAAGACTTGAGACAAGAACTTCTCTAGACTTGGGACAAGTGACTTCTCAAGACTTGGGACAAGAACTTCTCAAGTCTTGGGACGAGAGACTTCTCAAGGCTTGGGACGAGTGACTTCTCAAGACTTGGGACAAGAACTTCTCAAGACTTGGGACGAGTGACTTCTCAAGACTTGGAACGAGTGACTTCTCAGGACTTGGGACGAGTGACTTCTCAAGACTTGGGACAAGAACTTCTCAAGACTTGGGACGAGTGACTTCTCAAGACTTGGGACAAGTGACTTCTCAAGACTTGGGACAAGAACTTCTCAAGACTTGGGACAAGGACTTCTCAAGACTTGGGACAAGTGACATCTCAAGACTTGGGACAAGAACTTCTCAAGACTTG
This sequence comes from Zootermopsis nevadensis, assembly GCF_977971745.1. Lineage (NCBI taxonomy): Eukaryota > Metazoa > Arthropoda > Insecta > Blattodea > Termopsidae > Zootermopsis > Zootermopsis nevadensis. The sequence goes on along the minus strand of NW_028259153.1, from coordinate 1,076,066 downwards.
GGACTAGTGATTTCTCAATGCTTGTGACATGTGACTTCTCAGGACTTGGGACGAGTGACTTCTCAAGACTTGGGACAAGAACTTCTCAAGACTTGGGACGAGTGACTTCTCAAGACTTGGGACAATTGACTTCTCAAGACTTGGGACAAGAACTTCTCAAGACTTGGGACAAGGACTTCTCAAGACTTGGGACAAGTGACATCTCAAGACTTGGGACAAGAACTTCTCAAGACTTGGGACTAGTGACTTCTCAATGCTTCTGACATGTGACTTCTCAAGACTTGGGACAGGTGACTTTTACATCAGAAACAGTCCGAGAGAATCCGATTCCGCGAAGCATGAGGTGGTGGAATTTTGAAAAATTTGAAATTTTTCGAAAAATCGAAAAACGCTGCAAACGCTCTGAAATGCTCACAAAACGAAAAATTTTCGAAAAATTCGGAAAAAAAATTAAAAGTTGAAAATTTTCAAAAATTCTTAGTTTTGTGCGCTTTTTGGACGATTTGCCACGTTTTTCGATTTTTCGAAATTTTTCGAAAAAATTGAAATTTCTCAAAGGGGTACCCCTTTGAAAATTTTCAAAAATTGTCGAAATTTTAAAAAAATTAAAAACGACTGCAAATGGCGTGAAACGCGAAGAAAACTAAGAATTTTCGAAATTTTTGAAAAAAATTGAATTCAGCTAAGACGGGTGAGGCACAGCCGTAAACAAGCAGACAAGACTTGAGACAAGAACTTCTCAAGACTTGGGACAAGTGACTTCTCAAGACTTGGGACAAGAACTTCTCAAGTCTTGGGACGAGAGACTTCTCAAGGCTTGGGACGAGTGACTTCTCAAGACTTGGGACAAGAACTTCTCAAGACTTGGGACGAGTGACTTCTCAAGACTTGGAACGAGTGACTTCTCAGGACTTGGGACGAGTGACTTCTCAAGACTTGGGACAAGAACTTCTCAAGACTTGGGACGAGTGACTTCTCAAGACTTGGGACAAGTGACTTCTCAAGACTTGGGACAAGAACTTCTCAAGACTTGGGACAAGGACTTCTCAAGACTTGGGACAAGTGACATCTCAAGACTTGGGACAAGAACTTCTCAAGTCTTGGGACTAGTGACTTCTCAATGCTTGTGACATGTGACTTCTCAAGACTTGGGACAAGTGACTTTTACATCAGAAACAGTCCGAGAGAATCCGATTCCGCGAAGCATGAGGTGGTGGAATTTTGAAAAATTTGAAATTTTTCGTAAAATCGAAAAACGCTGCAAACGCTCTGAAATGCGCAGAAAAACAAAAATTTTCGAAAAATTCGGAAAAAAATTAAAAGTTGAAAATTTTCAAAAATTCTTAGTTTTGTGCGCTTTTTGGACGATTTGCCACGTTTTTCGATTTTTCGAAATTTTTCGAAAAAATTGAAATTTCTCACAGGAGTACCCCTTTGAAAATTTTCAAAAATTGTCGAAATTTTAAGAAAATTAAAAACGACTGCAAATGGCATGAAACGCGAAGAAAACTAAGAATTTTCGAAATTTTTGAAAAAAATTGAATTCAGCTAAGACGGGTGAGGCACAGCCGTAAACAAGCAGACAAGACTTGGGACAAGAACTTCTCAAGACTTGGGACAAGTGACTTCTCAAGACTTGGGACAAGAACTTCTCAAGACTTGGGACGAGAGACTTCTCAAGGCTTGGGACGAGTGACTTCTCAAGACTTGGGACAAGAACTTCTCAAGACTTGGGACGAGTGACTTCTCAAGACTTGGAACGAGTGACTTCTCAGGACTAGGGACGAGTGACTTCTCAAGACTTGGGACAAGAACTTCTCAAGACTTGGGACGAGTGACTTCTCAAGACTTGGGACAAGTGACTTCTCAAGACTTGGGACAAGAACTTCTCAAGACTTGGGACAAGGACTTCTCAAGACTTGGCACAAGTGACATCTCAAGACTTGGGACAAGAACTTCTCAAGACTTGGGACTAGTGACTTCTCAATGCTTGTGACATGTGACTTCTCAAGACTTGGGACAGGTGACTTTTACATCAGAAACAGTCCGAGAGAATCCGATTCCGCGAAGCATGAGGTGGTGGAATTTTGAAAAATTTGAAATTTTTCGAAAAATCGAAAAACGCTGCAAACGCTCTGAAATGCGCACAAAACCAAAAATTTTCGAAAAATTCGGAAAAAAATTGAAAGTTGAAAATTTTCAAAAATTCTTAGTTTTGTGCGCTTTTTGGACGATTTGCCACGTTTTTCGATTTTTCGAAATTTTTCGAAAAAATTGAAATTTCTCAAAGGGGTACCCCTTTGAAAATTTTCAAAAATTGTCGAAATTTTAAAAAAATTAAAAACGACTGCAAATGGCGTGAAACGCGAAGAAAACTAAGAATTTTCGAAATTTTTGAAAAAAATTGAATTCAGCTAAGACGGGTGAGGCATAGCCGTAAACAAGCAGACAAGACTTGGGACAAGAACTTCTCATGACTTGGGACATGTGACTTCTCAAGACTTGGTACAAGAACTTCTCAAGACTTGGGACGAGAGGCTTCTCAAGGCTTGGGACGAGTGACTTCTCAAGACTTGGGACAAGAACTTCTCAAGACTTGGGACAAGTGACTTCTCAAGACTTGGGACAAGTGACTTCTCAAGACTTGGGACGAGTGACTTCTCAAGACTTGGAACGAGTGACTTCTCAGGACTTGGAACGAGTGACTTCTCAAGACTTGGGACAAGAACTTCTCAAGACTTGGAACGAGTGACTTCTCAAGACTTGGGACAAGAACTTCTCAAGACTTGGGACGAGTGACTTCTCAAGACTTGGGACAAGTGACTTCTCAAGACTTGGGACAAGAACTTCTCAAGACTTGGGACAAGTGACTTCTCAAGACTTGGGACAAGAACTTCTCAAGTCTTGGGACGAGAGACTTCTCAAGGCTTGGGACGAGTGACTTCTCAAGACTTGGGACAAGAACTTCTCAAGACTTGGGACAAGAACTTCTCAAGACTTGGGACAAGTGACTTCTCAAGACTTGGGACAAGAACTTCTCAAGACTTGGTACGAGTGACTTCTCAAGACTTGGAACGAGTGACTTCTCAGGACTTGGTACGAGTGACTTCTCAAGACTTGGGACAAGAACTTCTCAAGACTTGGGACGAGTGACTTCTCAAGACTTGGGACAATTGACTTCTCAAAACTTGGGACAAGAACTTCTCAAGACTTGGGACAAGGACTTCTCAAGACTTGGGACAAGTGACATCTCAAGACTTGGGACAAGTGACTTCTCAACGCTTGGGACAAGTGACTTCTCAACACTTGGAACATGTGACTTCTCAATACTTGGGACAGGTGATTTCTCAAGACTTGGGACATGTGACTTTCTCAAGACTTGGGGCAGTTGAATTCTCAACACTTCTTTCAGTTGACTTCTCAAGACTTGTGACAGGTGACTTCTCAACACTTGGGATAAGTGACTTCTGAAGACTAGGGACACGTGACTTCTCAATAGTTGGGTCAGGTGACTTCTCCAGACATGTTGCAAGTGATTTCTCAAGACTTGGGTCAGGTTACTTCTCACGACTTGAGATAAGTTTCTTCTCAAGTCTTGGGACATGTGACTTCTCAAGAGTTGGGACAAGTGACTTCTCAAGTCTTGGGGCAAGTGACTTCTCAAGACTTGGTACAAGTGACTTCTCAAAACTTGGGATATGTGACTTCTCACGACTTGGGACATGCGAATTTTCAAGACTTGGTACAAGTGAGTTCTCAACGACCGCGTTCGTCACAGTGCATTGAGGCAGTGTGAAAGAGATCGGTTCTGCAAAGTATTAGGTGGGGAAATTTTTGAAAATTATCGAAAAATCAAAAAAAGGTGGAAATCATCCAAAAAGCGCACAAAACATACAATTTTTGAATAATTTCACATTAAAAATTTAATATCGAATTTTAAAAAAATTTCGGATTTGTGTGCTTTTCATACAATTTCCAGCATTTTTTTATTTTTCGAAAATTTTGAAAATTTTCGTCTTGTTTTAAAACTCTCCCGAAGAGATCCGTGCCGGCCTCGGTGAATGCCACCGCCTGTCTCTGCCGTGCTAGGCCTCTATCTTTCCCGGTTGCTGACTGCCTCGGTGTCTGCATCAACAATCCTCTACATGACTCGGGGTGGCCGACCGTGTGACTGACCGTCTCGTTCTCTGCCTTACGTGGTGACTCCCACACCTGGCGTTTTCAGAGAATGCACTTCAAATGCCGTGTGAGGCAACGACCGCGTTCGTCAGAGACACAGTGCAAAGACACGGTCTGAAAGAGAACGTTTCTGCAAGGTATTAGGTGGGGAGGATTTTGAAAATTTCGTAAATTATCGAAAAATCATAAAATGGTGGAAATCATCCAAAAAGCGCACAAAACATACAGTTTTTAAAAAATTTCACATTCAAAATTTTTTTCGAATGTTTCAAGAATTTTCGGTTTTGTGCGCTTTTCAGACAATTTCCAGCATTTTTTGATTTTTCGAAAATTTTCAACAATTTTCAGAACTCCGGAAGAGATGCATGCCAGCCTCTGTGAATGCCACCGCCTGTCTCTGCCTTGATCAGCCACTATCTCAAGATGTTGCTGACTGCCTCGGTGTCTGAATCAACAGACCTCTGCAGGACTCGGTGTTTGGCCGTCCGTGTGTCTGCCCGTCTCGGTCCCTGTCTTTCGTGGTGACTCCCACACCTGGGCTTTTCAGAGACTGAACGTCTTTTGCCGTGTGAGGCAGAGACACAGTGCAAAGAGACAGTCTGAAAGAGATTGGTTCTGCAAGGTATTAAGTGGGGAGAATTTTGAAAATTTCGAAAATTATCGAAAAATCAAAAAATGCTTGAAATCATCCACAAAGCGCACAAAACATATTTTTTTTAAAAAATTCACATTCAATTTTTTTTCGAATTTGTTTAAAAAAAATTTGGTTTTGTGCGCTTTTCAGACAATTTCCAGCAGTATATCAAATTATATGTTGCTAGTAATGATTTTAAATGTTTTTTCGTCCGTTTTAATTGAGATAGTCTACATTCATGTCACCACAGATTAAAAATTCTGTTTTTTAATTGAACAGATACTTTTAGAGTAGCATCTCCTCCCCTTAAAAATTGTTTAAAATTACCTGATGGTGCTCTGTACAGGCTTAATATAACTAAGTTAGATGTTTTTGTCTGTAGCTTATTTTATTTTCTCTTTACAATTTTGGCACATTTACTAAGAAACGTTGCGTGCTGTAATCTGGACCCATTACTGTGGGATCACAAATCGGACTGAATGCACTAGGAATGGAAAATTGTTTAATCGATGTTGGTAATATTTCGGACTGCGATATCTCGGCCTTCGTTGTATCTGTCCCTCCGCCCTGAGGTCCCGGACGTGGCGATATCTTCGTCTTGGCTGGATTGCGTGTTGTATCCGGAGAAGTCAAGATCACCTGCCTCTTAGCTGCTCAAACTCCAGTTCAATTTCGGGCATCTTATTTCCCCGCCTTATTTTAAACTCATCGCTTAAGTACTCTCTGGTATCAGCATCCAGGTTTTTCCTCCGGCTTCCTCAGATTACCCTAAACGGTACTGATTTGGTATTAAACATTTGTAAACCTGTATATATACAAACCATGAGCAGCGGTAACCAAAAGGTTACGCTACTAGAAATTCTAGTTCGGCCTTTTCCAAAAAGAAAATCTTTTGGCTCTGGGGTGTTGGAACTGTGCGGGTGGAGACGTCCGCTCCTGAAAGTTCTTTTCCTTTATAAAACTGTGGCCCTATTGCGTCATGCATCCGACGTCGGTCCAGTGTATGTTTTGTTTGTTATTTTTATTGTCTCTTGTATTTATTCTTGGTTATGCTAATATATTTATTTACTGATTTTGTGATGTTTGGTTATTTGTTGATCCACGTCTTTTCCACATAGTAGATTAATGCATATATCTAAAAAAAAGCAGTTTCTAAGTCACTTCGATACAACGTGCAAAAATGCATGAAAATGTTTTTTTTTTTTTGATATTAAATATTATTCATGATTTGCCTCTCAAATAAGGAAAGGCCATTTTGGCAAATTTCTTAAAATGGTTAATATTGTTGAAGTAACTGAAATAGTGCCTATGAAACATGGCTTCACAGAAGTAAATAGTGAAACAAAGATACAATTTCAGCTTCTGGTATGAAATAAAGGATACAGGAAACTTAAATGTAACTGAACTGTTCTGGAAAAAAAAAACAAATTTCCAGAAAATGTTACTAATGCTATTAGGACACTTACAGTTGCAAAAGATGTAATTTAATTTTTAAAACGTCCTTCTAATTAAAATTATTCAAACCTCTGAAGCTGAGATAAGGAGAATGACACATTCACTCAGATCTTAATACCCATCAGATTATGATGGAATGGCAACTATGAAACTATAAACTAACTAAATTTTCTAGACTACAGATTCATGGGCATAATTTGGAGAAAACATACACTAATTACATATTTAAAGATTTTTATGAAATGTACAAGATGATATACCCAAGAACGAAAATTTTGTATGTGTTTTATGTACACTCTGACATCAGACGGAGTGGGTAACCTGAACACTATAAGAGTCACTAAAGAGTCAAGCTAATCACTTCTTACCTACACACGTAACCTCATGAATTATGTGAGTGAGATAAAAGGGAGGTTAAGTTCCCCCACGCTGTTCGCAAAAGGAATACACGTCTGCCAACATAACATTTTGTATACTGGATTTTTGAGAAAATGGAGAGAGATACAAAATGATGGCTTATTCCCTGTGTTAAAAAAGTGTGCAATGAAGCAAATCAGCGATTGCCACACACATTCTCCCAGGAATTGAGTAAATGGTCTGTAATTACTCATTTTTAAGATATAATGATGTATTTCGTGTCACTGAACAAACTTGATATGTGCAAGAGACCTGACGTGTACATAACGAGTCATGCAACTGCTATAGTACACGTCAGTCACCGGGAAAAAAAATAAAAGTGTTATTATTTCATTACTGACCTATTTATGTGACAGAATATTTGTTGCCCTCTAACTGATTTACCACTAGCAGCACTATTATTAACATGAATGCAGTTTGAGAGTATTAGTCATTGCATCACATTAGGAATAATTCTGAGTTGTCTTTCGCTTCAAAATATTACTTTAAACATGTTGTTAGCTATGAATGAATACTTATAATGTGACGAAGACATAATTTATCGCACGTTGCGTGCAGATATTATACTTTCATCAATAATTGTATGTACAGCTGCTTTGTGACTGGCCCAAAGGATCACGTGACCTGACCGCTGACGACTTTGTGCGACATCTACTCGCAGTAGTGGGTATGACTGATACGAGTTCTTGTAGTAGTAGTTTCGACTACGGTCCACAGATGTCATTACGTTTCATGCCTCTTGCGCGATACATTTAAGAAGGTTGCAATATGTTACATGGAAATTAGTCTGACTGCTAATGAGTTTTGTAAGTTATGTAGTAGAGGAAAATGAGATTGACAATAAAGACTTGGGTTGTGATTAAACTGAATACGAGAGGGGGGGAAGTAATTACCAGTCTGGGAATTAACTGTTATAACAGCGAATGTAACAAACCAATATTTATAACAAATGCTCCAGAAAGTTAATTACTGACAATATTTTTCAAAAATTGATTCACGTCGTAGGTAAAACTGTATCCAATTACATTTTTCCGTTGGCCGATGGCTGTGTTCGGACAATAAATTAAGAAAAGCAACTGTTCTATATTGTAAGGTACAATCCTGATGTTTGTAATAAGAACCATGAGAATTGGACTCGAGTTAAGTTACCAAATCTTGGGACAGATATCTGAGCACAAATAAGAATTTTTTAAAGAATGACAAATTAAGTCACAGAACTTTATTGTATAGGTTGACTGACTAGAATATTTTTTGTGAAATTCAGGACGAGAGAACTACGGAAACACGTGAGTGCTGCATGTTGGTACACCTGTTCGCAACTCGCGAGTCTTTATTTTGACTCTGTGACTTGAACTGCGAATCCTGAATCCATCGCAGTGGATCACTCTGGCTGGATTATCAACTAACATTCAAGAGAAACATCGGAATGTGAATATTAAAAATTTACAGTTATATATTTGTAAAAAAAAATATATTTTCGTCTGTTTCAAACGCTGCCTTTGTTGTTTGATTAAAATAACAAGAAAGGCCAGGAAATGGCCTGTAACCTGTCCAAGGTACGAACTAGCAGCCACCTGAATAGAATGAAATCGTTGTTCTTCTGTTTCTTATTTAGGAAACCATGATCTGATCCATCAAAGTCGTCTTTAAGTAAAATATAAATTAAGCTAATAAACCACGTGGTCACAGGAGCTGGCCAGTGGACCAAATCCACAACCACGTTAATCTAGTCTATGTCCTCGCACGTTGTTTATTAAATATCCATTTGAATAGCGTTATACAATCTAAGGGGTTATCTTCTAATCGTAATATTCAGTAATCAGCGTACGTTAGGTGTTGCCTGTCTAAATCCCATTGATTTGAATTTGAATCAAATGGATTCAGAGCCTCAGTTTAACCACTGACACGTTGTAATATTCTGTTAGGTAAAAATTGAAATTACACATTTGTTTGCTTCTGATGATATTTTGCGGGCGTCTACCTGTATCATACTAGAAAAGCCAGATCTCTGTTTGTTTGATTCTCTAGTTCAAACCGTGTTTTAAATGGGATTCTTTTTAGTGTTCTGTCTGGCGACAGGTCCATATGAACAGGATCCTTCCATCCTTTTCTCGGACTGGGACCTGTTCATATACGTTCTTGGCAGATGATCCAGAAGTGGTTTGCCATTGCCTTCTTCTGTGTGTGAATGGAGTAATTGTTGGGATGCCACGGAGGAAAACTCCGTGTTGCCTAGACCACGGCCTTGCCCAACACAAGTTATAAATCTGAACACCACCGGGAATTGAACCCGGGACCCCATGATTACAAGGCTAGTGCTTACCGACGTTTCAGAGATCATAATGCCTCAGTAATGAGGGTGATGACGAAGACAGCATGACCACTGAAACGTTGATGGAAATCTACCAGGATTCTCTGCGCAATAACCCAGAAGACAGCAATCTTCAACTAACTAACTAACTAGATGGCTTAGAGAAGTCGAAGTTGCATCACCGAATTAACCAAAGTCCTCCACCGGTCTCCGTCCTGGTCCAATCGCCTCAAACAGGAAATAGGATCCGGCATTTGACTTAACACAGAGATGAACAACATGAGGCCCTCAACGTGAGGCTCAGGAGCAACTTTACTGTTCCGGAAACATGTAAATGAAACGGAAATCATCCAAGTGCCCTCTGATTCGAGCCAGGTGCTTGTTTCGTGTTGAATGTGCATCAGAGAACAATAAACTCGGACTGGTTTCTTTATTGATCTTCTGAATTGCATCCCACGGAGCGGAAATTTGAACAATAAAAATAATGATCAACGACGAACAGACGCCTTCGAAATGCGGGTTTACCGAATAATATAAGAATACCCTGGACACGACACCGCACAAATAACTTCGTAACTGAATAACTTAACATTCAAACACGTCTTTCCTCCGGAATCAGAAGAGTCCTACTTAGAATACTTCGGACACGGAGCTAAACATGTAACTGAAGGGAAAACGAACCGAATTCGACCAAGAGGTAGATCTCCCACCCGTTTTATCGACAATATGAAACTCGTGAAAGGATTAGGGCTACAGGAATCGATTCATTTGGCCAGCAGTGATTTCTGGACTTTGCAACAAGTCGGCCTGTTCCAATAACCGAACATACCTTGTGTCGAAGCAGATAGCAAACTCCGAACCAAGAACCGAGTAGTTCCTAAAGACGATATTGGCCGAGAAATTCCCAAAAGGAGCGCCTGGCGTGGTGAAATGTGTTGCCGACCCCTGACTTAATAAATAAGATGGCTGTAGATGGCAAGATGTTCTGTACAATGTTGCAGAACGCAATATTCTGCGAGATTGGTCTGAGAAAACTTCAAATTGTCATAAAATACATAAAGTTTTAATGGAATAAGTTCTGTGTAATGGTTGTATGAGTATAAATGTATTATTACATTACTACTTACAACGTGTCTATAATCCTATATAATGTGACTTTATGAAGTTACTTAATAGAATGTGGTTTAGTCAGGTAGCGAGCCGAATTTAGCAATTTATTTTGAACATAAAATAAGTTCTGTGTGATTGAAATTATACAGGGTGAGCACTAAGGAACTTGACGCTTTAAAAATTACACAGAAAACAAATGAGACGTTCTTAGAACTTCACACCCTCAACAGGCGATACAAAAAAATATTCAATTTTTATCTCAAATGACCAGGATGACTGTAGTTTTACGAAGCTCCGCTAGATGTCACTAATTTTCAAAATGGCCAGCCCACAACAGACAAGTTAGGGAAGGAGGAGTCTGCATTTCGCATACAATTTCACATGGAACGACCAGGCCCGAGAATCAAATTACGCCGAAATCTTTGTCACATTTATGGCGGGGAATCAGAACTGATATGGATGCCATCACTAGGGAGACTCTCCACTAAGTTTGGGACGAGACGGATTATCGTCTCGGCATCTGCGACTCGCGGACAGCATTTCGAGTCTCTCTGAGATGTGTGCACAAAACTTTCAGTGTGTCTGTCGATTGGTGTAAGTTTGACGATGTAAGTAAGATGCATTAGTTTTTAGTGTAATTTTGAAATTTGAAAGGAGAGAGAAAATGATAACAGAACAGTCAAAGGAATACGGAAGAAAGGAGAGAAGGAGATAAATGAACATCGAGAATAAAGTAATGCAACGAAAAATGTATTCCCTTATCAGCGCCAAATGGCGTTCATTCCAGTTACGTGAATAAAATGGACATTTTTGTTTGAATAGTGGTTTGCTTTCAAGTTTATCGTTCTGCTGGTTAATGCTTGAATTACTCCACGTCAGTCCTGACAGCTCGGTGGCTTGTTCACTGGTGCTTCGACCTCTGCTTGTCTGCAGCGGTGACCATGAGTATAAACGACGAAATACGATCACCCTGTGAATACCTTATTTTTTTCCCATTTTCTGAATATACCACAGTTTTTTAATGAATATTTATTTTTACAATAATAATTACGCGACACGATGTATATCCACTTTTAATCATTGACAAGAAGGAGTTCAACGACAAATTTGTAATTTGAATAAAAAAATTTTGGATATTATCCATCGTCTAGTAAATATAAAACGTAAAACGACGTTTCGGAGATAGAGTCCCATCTCCGAAACGTCGTTTTACGTTTTATATTTTACTAGACGATGGATAATATCCAAGAAAATGTTTATTCAATTGACTCTTCACCATCGTCAAGAAGTTTTAGATTTGACAAATTTGTCATAATTTTTTTTAAAGGGAAGTGGAAGGACTTAAGGGGTTTTGCTTACTTAAAATGAAAAACGAGAAATTATGTGAGGGTAAACCACTTCTGTCCATTTTTTGCATCACTGATCAAGCTGACCGACGATGTCTGTCCAGAATGTTTCGTAATCTTTAACTACGGAGCCTCTGAAACAGAAAATCACAAAATAGAACGTCGTTAAGAACTGGTCCAGTACAAAAGTTTAAGATTGCAATGTCGTATCTTTATATAAATTGGGTTAGGTTGTACATGTAGCACTCCTATTATGAAACCCCATGTTGTAAAAGTTTTGTGCAAAATGCGATCACCTGTCCATTTTCTTTCTGAATAATTTAACTTAAACGCGATGTTGTTTTGTCTGGGTTTTCCTTCGGAGGTAGATACCAAATTTTCGGGGAAAAGAACATTGTTTCTCCATCTTCAGAGGTGAAGATGGGGACAGTAAGTTTCTACAAAACCTACGAGACTTCACGGCGCCTAAACCTAGAAAAAACAATTTCATTTTCACTGTCGTTAGAACCTTACATATAGAAGGTGTAGACACTTCGAATGGCCAGCGAGAATAAGTTAATACGTAACACTTTCACGATCTGGCTCCTTGTAAAAAGCGAATTAATTCCTTTGCTAAAGTTTTACATCACATCGTACAATATGATCTCTGCCTTCCATCTTTTCCATACAAGGATGAAATTGTGTTCCATATAACATCATACGATCGCACGCCAATAACAGCTGTCGAGTTATTGTCTGTATCCCAACCAAACAGAATGGGTCTGTGGCGAGAAACCGTTGCTAAGCGACCGCATTTTCCGTGTATTAGCCAACAAGATTAGCTCCCTCACGAGTTAAATTGCCGCCGGTCTTTGTCGAATTATAAGGTCATAAATGAGATTGACGTAGAATTTGAGCTATGGCTATGTTGTTATTTGACATTCGACGGAAGATTGCCCTTAAAAAAGTGCTATGTGTTTTGAACATCTTTCGTCCCAGGTAAAAAAGACAACATTTCTTAGAGGGAACACACACTCAGATATTATGCTACTATAAAACCTGGTGTTCGTTTTAAAATAAGTGTTGGTTCGTCTCCCCAGTGCTCTTCAGTCTGCATGTCAACGAAATACGTAAACTTTCCCGCTACGTCGAATTAGCTCGGTACGCAGATGGCAAGTCCCAAAGTCCATCGCTTTTCGTCGGAAATTGGAAATAAATAAACATCCCATTTTGTAACAACTTTTGAGAGCTCAACTGTACGATTTAATCAAATTAAATAAATAAAAAGTACAAATATTATGTGATCGGGAACACGTGGTCACTAAGTCACGTTTCGGCACGCTTACGTTAAGTTACGTACGTCTCGGTTAATTCTTGATACTTTGCGATATGTTAGATTCAAATTCGACATGTTGGGTTAGGTTAGAAATGTTCGCTTAGGTTAAGTTAGCATAGGTAAGGTTGGGTTAGGTTAGGTTAGGTTAGTTTAGGTTAGGTTAGGTTAGGTTAGGTTGGGTTATGTTGGGTTAGGTTAGGTTATTTTACGTTAGGTTAGGTTATTTTACGTTAGGTTAGGTAAGGTTAGGTTAAGTTAGGATAGGTTTGGTTAGGTTTGGTTAGGTTAGGTTAGGGTAGGATATGTTAAGTTAGGTTAAATTTGTTTAATGTATTTTGTTAGGTTAGGTAACGTTTTGGAAATTTATGGCTACAACTTGTCACGCCTAGTCACATTTTGTCACTAATATATATATATATATATATATTATTGAAGATAATGGAGTTTACAGCAGCAGCTGTTGTGATGAATCGAGTAATATTTCCGAAAGCGATGGTCTGTGAGCAGTGGAAGAATTGGGAGAGAACCTAAGAGTTGTGAAGAATATAACATTATCTAATACTCTCTGCAGTTTTAATTTTCTAGTCATGTGTAGTTTAGTGAAATCGACTTTCCTGTGCTACATAACGTGATGATATTTTATTATGAGTGTCCTGTATGCGACCTACTGCCATCCTTTCCAGCAAACTTCTGGTAAGTGACTCGCTCCGAGGTTCCAATTCACAAAGTTCATCGGCCAAGAACGCTGGAACGCAATATAGGAATAACGTCTTCTCCGTCAAGTATAAAGCGACGAACGTTAATTAAAGTTTCAAGATATTAGGGTTTTAATCGCATATCACGACTTTTCGAGTCATACTTTGTCGGACAAAGAAATGGGCTCAGTGTTACAGCACATTTGGACATTATTAATACGTAGAAATCGGTCACAAAATGTTATATTACAAACAGGCCTACCAAAGACAACTTTTAAATATGCAGATAGCGTCTTGTTTCCTTGAGAACCAGCACAACCGAAGGCAGAGAAAGTTAAGTACTTGAGAATTTCTGGTATAGAATGTAAATAATGGGACAGTTACATTTGTGCAAGTTGTAGCACCACGAAGAAAGAATTTAGGAAAATATTCGAAATTACTGCAAGAACTTATATTTATTATTATTTAGTGTTCTGTCTGACGACAGGTCCATATGAACAGGATCCTTCCATCCTTTTCTCGGACTGGGACCTGTTCATATACGTTCTTGGCAGATGATCCAGAAGTGGTTTGCCATTGCCTTCTTCTGTGTCTGAACGGAGTAATTGTTGGGATGCCACGGAGGAAAACTCCGTGTTGCCTAGACCACGGTTGCTCAACACAAGTTATAAATTCGGGCACCGCCGGGAATCGAACCCGAGACCCCAGGATTACAAGGCCAGCGTTCTAACCGCTAGACCACCTCATCTTATTATTATTTAGTGTTCTGTCTGACGACAGGTCCATATGAACAGGATCCTTCCATCCTTTTCTCGGAATGGGACCTGTTCATATACGTTCTTGGCAGATGATCCAGAAGTGGTTTGCCATTGCCTTCTTCTGTGTCTGAACGGAGTAATTGTTGGGATGCCACGGAGGAAAACTCCGTGTTGCCTAGACCACGGTTGCCCAACACAAGTTATAAATTCGGGCACCGCCGGGAATCGAACCCGAGACCCCAGGATTACAAGGCCAGCGTTCTAACCGCTAGACCACCGTGGCTTATTAAAGAAATTATATATAATACATAAATTATACAAAAGGACCGAATATCATTTGTTAACGTGCAGTGCCACTTAAAAGAATGGAACAAGACGTATCATTGCAAGACTACAGACACCCACAAAACGTAGTAAGATGTTGCCAAGACTGTTTAACGTCGACACACTATCGAGATCTAGAACTTAATACCGTAATATTTGCGTCATGTTCATAAAATAAATTACTCGTGGGAGTTGGACTGTGAGGATGGCAAATGGACGGAGTTGGCTCAGGATCGTGGCCAATGGTGGGCTCTGGTGTTGTCGGTGTTGGACCTCCGGATTCTGCCACCAGGGAGTTAGTCATTTACACCTGTCAATTACGTAAATTTCTTCTCGTGTTTCAGAGTGACTCCTTCTTTCAACATGGCTTTGTTATGTCAGAGACAGGTTGTTTCGTCATTGATCTACGTGCCAGGGTTTGGGAACGTACGTTCTTTGCCGCTAGGTATCGCCATCAGTCAGGATCCTGTCGTGGCTAGTGAAAGGTGGATAATCTTTACGAAATTGGTCGAGCTTAAACTTGGTAATTATGGTCATATTTGCCCCGGGGACGATGAAGTAATAGATTTTTCAGTGTTAAGACACAGGAGAATAATATCACGTGACTGCACCCGAGACGCCATATTCGGTTTGAACAGGACAACGAGCATTTTAAAACACGACTAACTCTCCGAAGCTCAATCCTTCTTGAGGAGTTAAAAGAAATGTTTTCTGCAATCCGAAAAATCATTTCCCGGCTAACAAAATTCCTCCAGTTAACCTCACACTCACCTAATGTCCCACGTGGAATCATGTCTGCAGTTTTGCCAACTTTTACTTGAGGTGTCCCAAATAATTTTGAAAGGTGGCAATTTTTCATTCTATTTTTTTTTACCCTGAAGCTTTGTCACCTCCCCACCCAATACCCAAGTTGGAGGACCACCCTTTTCGGCTGTCCGCGATTTATTGTTCGCTGTGTTCACAGCTGCTATTAGTAATTGAAGGTCCTTGAACATGCATCCTGAGAACGATTCGTGAGATAACTGCACTGCAACCTGGTAAAAACCTATTTTCAGTTAATAATAAATAAATGTGCAGGCGGAATCCTTTTGGCAAAGGCTTGATTAAATCACCGGATTTTTTGAAATATTTTTAACGTAATAAAGAATTTTGATGTTTAAAAAGATGTATTCTTCCCACCAATTCCACTGTTTATCGTGCATAATTATATATATATATATATATATATATATATATATATATATATGTATATAAATATATCAGCACGTGTTTTAAGAGCAGGTAATGCAATTGGGCGACGTAAGAAATACATAAATTTAGATGTGAAATCTAAGAATGTAAATATAGAATTTCAACATGTCTTGTGTCTTCTCGTGAGCAACAGATACCTTAATGTAACTGTAATTTGCATTATCGTTCCTGCTTATCACAAAATAAACTATCAACCTATTATTTAAAGAGTCCAACAAATAATGAGAATGCATTAGGCCAAATATTGCCACATTAATGAAACTGCTACTCGTCACACCGTGAAGACTAACGTAGTTTGTTTTCATTCCAGACTGAAATACCGTTTTAACGCTCACCTATATTTAAGAACAACTGTGAATATTTGTCCTTAGAACTACAAAGATGCGTCACGTTTGTAAATCGATACTGCTGTGATTTGACCTATCGATCAATATAAAATACTGAGAACATGCCAGAAGTATTTTCTGTGAATTACTGAGAAACTAAAGCGTCAAGTCATCCACAGACTTTCAAATTTGCACTGCATCCACTTTTCCACAACGCAGGGTATGTTAGGTTACGTTCGGTTATGTTAGGTTATGTTAGGTTATGTTAGGTTACGTTAGGTTACGTTAGGTTACGTTAGGTTATGTTAGGTTATGTTAGGTTATGTTAGGTTATGTTAGGTTATGTTAGGTTATGTTAGGTTATGTTAGGTTATGTTAGGTTATGTTAGGTTATGTTAGGTTATGTTAGGTTATGTTAGGTTATGTTAGGTTATGTTAGGTTATGTTAGGTTATGTTAGGTTATGTTAGGTTATGTTAGGTTATGTTAGGTTGCAGTGAACGTTAACTCGGAAATGCAACAAAATATCTTTCACAGAAGAGTAAAAAAGACCTGATAATAGGACGAGCCACTAATTCATTTTGGCAAATAAAAATTCCGCAGCAGAAACAAGGTGAGCATACCCAATGCTGAAGAACGCCATTGGTCATGATCACGTGTCAGTTCCGTCCAACTCCGATCCTCACTACCTGTTTCAAAACATCAATTTTAATTCAATTCACTCATCACTTTCTCGGTCTTCCAAATGGAAGTTTCTGAAAGAGGTTTCCAAATAAAAATTTTGCGTGAATCCTAGTTTCTCCCCCATTTTTGCAATATCGATATCCCGCGTCCTCCTGGATATATCTTAACCAAAATGTTTCGTGGTTCCCCGCAGTCCCTCCAGACAATAGTAAAACAGTGCATTAAGAATGTCAAAGTTGAATTTCTTCCATCATTCAGAAACCATGAGCAATGTAGTTGAGAAGACGTCAATAAATGAACGAATAACCAATCGATGGCCAAAACCAACGTCGAATTAGAAGCTGCAGATAAAAAGTTTAAGAATGAACAATCGGTAACGATCTGTGAAGGAGAGATCTTTATTTTGTATAATTTGAGAGGTTTTCGCAGCGGTCAGTCTTAAGATGGCTGTCTTCTGTGTTGTTGTTGTCTTGTAGAAGTTCGCCGACGTTTCAGGGTGACTATCCGCCCTGATGATTCAGGCAGCAAGGACCTCTGAACGTCGGTAAACTTCTACCAGAAGAGAATCATAAAAAACCTGAGACATAATAGTTGGTTACCTGGTCGGTATTTCAATAACGAGCCTACAAGAGGAGATATCCCAGAAATATCCCTGGGGTTAGACGCAGAAACATGAGGCTTACGTGAAGTAGACCCGTCCTCCGGGTGTGTCCTCCGGAGCGGTCCAGACGACGGTCGCCTGCAACTTGTTCCTGTTATCGCCGTGTGTTACGGCAGCGCACTCTGGCAGGCCCTTCGTGTTGGGGGTCTCCTCCCAAGTACCCACCCAGGCTCCGGTAGCGACGTCTCTCGCCTGAAGAAAGAATCCTCGGAACACGTCTCCTTTAACGGAAACTATAAGAAACGTAAAACGCATGTCCGTCCGTCATGCCTCGCAGAAATTAATTTCATTCTTAACTGTGATATACACACGCCTTTGGATACTATTTTAAACAGATTAAATTTTAACTCGACGTGACTGTAGCTTCAGATCGGAATTAATTGTGCGAGCTAAATTCTAAATATTATTCTTGCTAACTTTTTCGTACGTGTAACGTCTTCTGTCGGGATATTATTATTTTTTTTTGCAAATTTTTGTTATTTCTAATGGTTCCTACCCTCTTTACTTTTCCGTCGAATGTGTGTCTCACTCTTTGACGTCTTTAAATCTATTTTTTTGGAAATCTAACGCTGGTGACCTTGAAATTACAAACTTTCAATACATTATATCCATCTAATCCTATAAAGTTTGATAATGTTTTGTGTAGAGCAAAATTTCCCGTCTTATTTATCCAGGATTCTCTATTTTTTTACGTAAAATTTTTATAAGACAGCAGATCTGCCGCGCACTGCAGAGTACACGATCTGCAATGTTCCCTTAATTTAGGTTAGGTTAGGTTAGGTTAGGTTAGGTTAGGTTAGGTTAGGTTAGGTTAGATTAGGTTAGTTTAGGTTAGGTTAGGTTAGTTTAGGTTAGGTTAGGTTAGGTTAGGTTAGGTTAGGTTAGGTTCTCGGTCTGCCTGGACAGACGACTGAATAATAAATGAATCCTATCCCAGTACCAGTTATCCTGGAGCCCGGTCCATATACGTCGTCGGACGCCGTGATAGAATAAGGCAGGTTGCCCGCCGGCTGTGGTTGATGTCGTCCGTGGTATGGCCGATTGGGTTTGGGTTTAACGCAGGCGTCCACTGGTGCTCCGTCGGGGAATCCCTTAACCAAAAACGGCACAGCGACCAGAACAACGCACGACAACTGCATCTTCTGAAGTTGCGGAAATCCTGTTTAGATATCAGCTGAATCACAGATGTTTGAAGCCACGCGTCAGTGCTTTAAAGAATATTTGCAAAGTTCTCGCAGTAAGAAGATGAGATTCCGGACCGCGGAGCTGTTTGATGTTAAATGACGGTCACTTCTCACTTCTCTTAGAGACTGTGAAGCGAGACGAGAGAATGAAACAGCCAAGGTAACAATTTAACCGAACACAAAACCCACCTGGCAATTCTCCTTTCCAACTTGTTATATATGAAGCAAAGTTAATCAGTTCTGTAGAACTCGTTTCTTGTTCTTGTCGATTTTAACAATCGATAGTCGATTGCGTATTATTTCTCGCGAGAGAGTGGGTGGGGGATATTACAGCCTATGTGAGGTTTTGCGTGACTCGTTGTTATATTACAGTCGTGAATGCAAGCTACACTCAACGTGGTAAACATTGAAATAAACGTAACGTAAGTCAACGATCGTAAATTCGTTTTGTAAGTTAGGTTAGGTTAGAAATCCTATGTAACGCTTCCTTTGGAAATGATGGTAAGTTTCTATACGCAATTGAGCACTGTGTTATTATTATTTAGTGTTCTGTCTGACAACAGGTCCATATGAACAGCATCCTTCTATCCTTTTCTCGGACTGGGACCTGTTCATATACGTTCTTGGCAGATGATCCAGAAGTGGTTTGCCATTGCCTTCTTCTGTGTGTGAATGGAGTAATTGTTGGGATGCCACGGAGGAAAACTCCGTGTTGCCTAGACCACGGCCTTGCCCAACACAAGTTATAAATTCGGGCACCGCCGGGAATCGAACCCGAGACCCCAGGATTACAAGGCCAGCGTTCTAACCGCTAGACCACAGTGTGTATTACGCGGAGATAAAGTTCAAATTTCACTGTCTGTCTCTTGTACGATTATCGTTTTCACAAATGGCTTAAGATTCAGTGGCGGATCTCAAATCCTGATCACCTACATTTGAGCAAAGTGTTTGTCACTTGCTAACAGCTGACCAAGTTATGGTAAAATATTTGTTCTCCTGCCACAGGTAGACAGTAGGTACTATTACCATTATGGAAGAAGTTACTGTCTATATTGTTTACGCGTTTAAGAATTTCGAATAGCTAAGAAGAATGTACAGGCGCGAACACATTTATAAAAGAAGTGTCAAACAGATCTTAAGAAGTTCACAGCAAATGCTACGTAAATAAGACTACAAAAAATTCTACACGTACTTAACTGTCGCCTTCGATACGCTGCTCTGTTGAAGTGCCAAGCGCGTACGATAAAATTACGTTGCGTTACGCTAAGTGCTCAAGTGAGCCAGCGTGTGAAACACGGTTACGAGTTCATGAACGATGAGGGGTCGCCTACAAGACGTGGTAACTTTCACCGCCATTCGGCTCGTGAAACACGTCCGTCAAGTTATGTTTTATGATCTCCCTTTCCCTAAAGAGTATCTGGGCGAGACGTCAGGTACACTAGCGTTATATTCTTTTGCAAAAACATCGACTCAAAACTAAAAACCTACTCTAACGATGTGAAGGAATAACGCTGTTATTACAATACGAGGTGCGATCGTAAAGTTTCCAGACTGTGTCAATAGCGGGCGAACCGGATGTAGTACGAGCTTCTGCCGCTAGGTGGTGCGGCCTACATTCATAGTGAATCAGTGTGCCAGCCGGCATCATCGAATTAGCATTTGTTTCTTAGTTACGGGCGTTTTGGTAGTGCATTACACCGACCCTCCTGCGATTTCGGAATGGCGTGTGCATCAAATTTTGCCAAAGACTCGCCAAAACGGCTACGGAAACCTATGAAGTGCTAAAGCAAGCATTTGGGGAGTCCGCAAACTTTTGTGTGGCATTCACGTTTTAAAAATGGCCGAACCTCTGTCGATGATGACGAGCGTTCTGGACGACCATCTTCGAGCACAACGCCCGAAAATGTTACGAAGATCGACGTCGTACCATCAACGACTTGTGCGACATTGTTGGGATAGGCTATGGGACCTGTCAGCTGATTCTAAAGGAAGAACTCCACATGCGACGCCAAGGCTCCTGTCTGAGGACCAGAAGCAGAATCGACTTGACTTCTCGTTTGTCAGGAGCTCAAAGATCTTGCAAGAACCGACCCCAACTTCCTTTCTAAGCTCCGTGTGACTTCTTCCTCTTCCCAAAGATGAAAATTCAGCTAAAGGGAAGGAGATTTGAGACGATAGAAGAGATTCAGGCAGAATCGCAGATGGTGCTTGACAGGCTGACAAAGAAAGATTTCCAGGGATGCTTCCAGGCTTGGCAGCGGCGCTGGGATCGTTGTGTTCACTCCCAGGGGAACTACTTCGAGGGTGATGGATGAATTTAATACCTGAGATAAGTGTACGGGTTTTTATACGCGCAGTCTAAAAAACTTTCCGATCGCACCTCGTAAGACGGAGACCGGGTGAGACAGAGATCGAGTCCGACTGAAGCCAAGTAAGACAGACAGCCAATTATGACGATTATATTCTACAACTGGACGGAGCTCCTCCCCATTTTCACATGAATGTATGAGTGCTTCTGAATCGTGTTTTTGTACAGCGCTGGATCGGACGTGCTGTTGCAAATGAAGACAACAACCTTCTCCCTTCGCCATTCTTTTGCAGCTTAAACTCGTAGAAATTCTCACCAACGTGTTACTAATTTTCGAAAAGGTATATTAAATCAATTGCCTTCAACTTAAAACTGACTTACGAGTTGCTATAAGGACGAACCAACCGAGGACATCGGCTTTCAAACTTGCAGGCCCATCCTTCCCATTGAAAAAGTATAAGTCATTTTTACACTCTCTTAGTTTTCAGTTTTAACTTGGACGAAGGGAGGCCTCTAGGGAAAATTCAGAATCAAATCTAATGAAAAACAAATATAATATACGTACACTTTCCCTTATAACCACCACAACAAATACACTCTGTAGTTCAACCTGTGATTATTAATGTAAACACGTGTATGGTACGAGATTTACAGGAACTTTCGTCATCTCGTCTGCTGTCTAGAATCGTAAAGAATAATATATACAAAACTATAATTTTATCTGTAGTTTTGTATGGGTATGAAACTTGGTCTCTGACACCGAGGATCGAACGTAGACTGAGTGTGTTTGAGACCAGGAGAATATTTGGACCCAAGAGGAATGCATAAAAGAGATCAGGAGGAAGACCTAGACGTAGATGAAAGATCAATATTAAGATAAATCTTAGAGAAATAGGATGGAGTTATAAGGTCTGGATTCATCTGGCTCAGGATAGGCATCAGTGGCGGACGCTTGTAGACGCGGCAAAGAATCTTTGCATCTTCACTTTCTTACGTTGTTAAAAACAAACGGTCATATGCCAAATCACACTTTTTTAATACAAATAATTAACTACCTCTCTGCTATCAGAACCCGCAGGTCTAACACCAAAGCCCGCCACCGGCCACGATCCTAAGCCAACTCCATCCATTTGCCATCCTCACAGCCCACCTCCCTAAGATCCACCTTGATGTTATCATCCCATCTCGTTCTTGGTCCGCCCAGTGGTCACTTTCCAGAAGGATTTCCTATCATTCTGTATGAAGCCCTTGTCTCCACCAATCCCATGCGTTCTACATGCCCAGCCAATCGTATTCCAGGAGAATTATAAACGAATTATGAGCTAGAATATTTTTATGTAGGAAAAACGATAGACTACCTGCGTGGCAGAGATTACAGGGCGGAGATGAGGCCGTTCAGAACGCATCTAGCCATGTTTTTAATAACCAAAATGTCGTAGTTGTCGTCATTTGTTCTCTGCATTAGAATCGAACGTTGACTAATGAAGATTATATCTTAAAATACTTTAAGAAAGAATATCTCGACTTTTGCCGGGATGACGTTTAAGAAGATGGATGCTGTAGTTATGTAAAAAGAAATTTGACGGGGCGGATATAACATACGAAAAACTGGTCGTCAGGAATCCTTCTTATAGATGGCTTATTAATCTCTTGACATAGTTATCAGGCTTCAGACTCAATAACAGAGAAACAGGGGTGTCAGAAGTTACATAATTCATTACTTTGTTCAGGCCGTTCAATAGCCCAGGTGCCTAGAAGCTGAATTCACATCTATGAGACCCGGGTTCAATCCCATGTAACTTCAGGCGAGATTCTTTGTGGACATTTGGTACTGATGCAGAAATGTCTTGGGCCTTCAATTGTGATAGCCGTGTTATTTACACAAATGACTTTCGTTAAGTTAGGAGTTGATGTGCGACAACGAACTTATATGTTTCGGCGTGAAGGCATTTAATTTTGTTATCTTATGAATTAGTGTTTTGAAATAGCCTACCTTGGAAAAACAACAAACAAACAGAAAAGAAATTGTGATAAAACGATATAAAAAGTAATGAGGGTAAATATTTCTGACATCTTTGAAATTAATATCCAGAAATGTTCCTAGAGGTACTACGTTATCGCTGAATTTTATTCTGATGTTTTATGACGCCATGTAGTGATACAGGTTACGTGTCTTCTAAACATTGGTAATCATCTATAAGACTGTTTTTTTATTATTATTATTTAGTGTTCTATCTGACGACAGGTCCATATGAACAGGATCCTTCCATCCTTTTCTCGGACTGGGACCTGTTCATATACGTTCTTGGCAGATGATCCAGAAGTGGTTTGCCATTGCCTTCTTCTGCGTGTGAATGGAGTAATTGTTGGGATGCCACGGAGGAAAACTCCGTGTTGCCTAGACCACGGCCTTGTCCAACACAAGTTATAAATCGAACCCGAGACCCCAGGATTACAAGGCCAGCGTTCTGATCGCTAGACCACCGTGGCGGTATAAGACTGTGGGCGTCATAAAACAGCGCATCATCTCCGTCCTGAATGTCTCAGATCTTGAACGAAAACCTCAGTCCAGGGATGCTTCCAGGCTTGGCAGCGGCGCTGGGAACGTTGTGTTCACTCCCAGGGGAACTACTTCGAGGGTGATGGATCAATTTAATACCTGAGATAAGTGTACGGGTTTTTATACGCGCAGTCTGGAAACCTTCCGATCGCACCTCGTAGCTACAAAGGACAATCTGAACATTTTCATAAGACGTTTTAATTTATATAACAAATGGCTTTCGAGAAAACAATGAAATATTGGGATCTGACGTTTTCATGGCAGTGAGTCCAAAGAAGGCTGAATGAGTACTCGTCACCCTGATGATGGTAAACTTCTACCATAATTCACGGCGTTACAGGCCATAAGACAGCCATCTTCGAAGTTACATTTGTTTACATAAAATCAAAGCTTCAGTCGCGAGTTTCTGGCACCCCTGGTAATAAATCTTGCTGTAAATGCGTTGGCTGCACTGACGGTTCATGATGAAGGCCCCGTTTCTCATTTGTCTTCTGGTGCCAGAGGCGACTGGCGGCCCTGCTCCTTAAGTGGTTATTGATTTCCGTTTCCAAATTATTCTCATGGCCAAACAAATCTCTCGTATCACGTCTCTTAATTACCGAAGTATGTAACCTGTCTGCTTACACTACCAAACGTCGTGAATTAATATGGTGGATCCTTAGTTGAAACCTGAGACACTTCATTCCAGCGTCCTTTCGAATCTTCACCTAATCAACTTACTTTGTCATTCGAGTCAGGAGTTAGGACGCGTCATTTCGTAACCAGAGAAGTCCTCAACAGCGATCCAGTTTCTAGAACTGTTTTCGTCATTGACAGAAAGATAAACTGGACAGGAGAAAAGTGATGTTAACTAACTGGCTGGCTTACGGAACACGAAGGTTCATCACCGAATTAACCAAAGCCCTCCACCGGACCCTGTCCTGGGCCAACGAAATCCAGTCTCCTTCAACTCCTATCTCCCATAGATCTCGCCTGAGATTATCCTCCCATCTACGTCTAGGTCTCCCCAGTGGTCTCTTCCCCTCAGGCTTCCACACCTCTTGTCCCATCCATGCGTGCTACATGCCCAGCCCATCTCATTCTTCTCGACTTAATCACCCTGACAATATTGGGGGAGCAGTACAGATTTTTAAGCTCGTCATTATGCAGTTTTCTCCACGCCCCATCGTCTTCTCTCCTAGGCCCAAATATCCTCCTCAACACCCGATTCTCAAACACCTGCAATCTGTGTTCCTCCCTCAGAGTGAGAGACCATGTTTCGCACCCATACAAAACAACAGGCAAGATTATTGTTTTGTATATTTTAATCTTCAGGTTCTTAGAAATCAGACGGGATGACAAAATATTTTGAACTGAGAAGTAATGTTAAAGTATGAAAAGAGTGGATAAGGAGGAAAACAGAAAGAACATAGAAAGAAACAAAATAAGAAACAAATATGGTAATAAGTCCTCGTCTGTCCTCCACTCTGTGACTCGTAATTTGAATTAAAAATTAGTCCCAAGATGGCGGTCTTCTGGATTGTAGCGCCGTGTAGTCTGCCTGCGTCAACGTTGGTAGACGTC
Source organism: Zootermopsis nevadensis (assembly GCF_977971745.1). Classification (NCBI taxonomy): domain Eukaryota; kingdom Metazoa; phylum Arthropoda; class Insecta; order Blattodea; family Termopsidae; genus Zootermopsis; species Zootermopsis nevadensis. Next base: position 1,050,986 of record NW_028259153.1, on the reverse strand, counting down.
TACCGGACGACATGGCGCCACGACCCAGAAGACATCTGTCTTCGTATTCACAGCCATAAAAACCTCAAATCCTACTATAAATTCGTTATTCCATGTATGTTATTAAATACTCTCGTCGGTCTTATTAGACAACTATCAGCTTTTGCGACGTTAAAATTTCTTAGACGTCAGTTTTCAGGACCTATAGAGAATAAAATGTCACGTACGCTATTTTCACTGTTAAACTTTTAATCAAATTCAAATTTCTTTATCCTAGAACTGCAATTTCACGACCAAAAAAAAATGGAGGGCGTATTTATTTCATTGACGTCAGACAATTTGTATATTTTAGACGAAACAACACTTTCATAACGTATCCAAAATGTAGAACCGCCACGGTGGTCTAGCGGTTAGAACGCTGGCCTTGTAATCCTGGGGTCTCGGATTCGATTCCCGGTGGTGCCCGAATTTATAACTTGTGTTGGGCAAGGCCGTGGTCTAGGCAACACGGAGTTTTCCTCCGTGGCATCCCAACAATTACTCCACTCACACACAGAAGAAGGCAATGGCAAACCACTTCTGGATCATCTGCCAAGAACGTATATGAACAGGTCCCAGTCCGAGAAAAGGATGGAAGGATTCTGTTCATATGGACCTGTCGTCAGACAGAACACTAAATAATAATAAGATGAGGTGGTCTAGCGGTTAGAACGCTGGCCTTGTAATCCTGGGGTCTCGGGTTCGAATTTATAACTTGTGTTGGGCAAGGCCGTGGTCTAGGCAACACGGAGTTTTCCTCCGTGGCATCCCAACAATTACTCCATTCACACACAGAAGAAGGCAATGGCAAACCACTTCTGGATCATCTGCCAAGAACGTATATGAACAGGTCCCAGTCCGAGAAAAGGATGGAAGGATTCTGTTCATATGGACCTGTCGTCAGACAGAACACTAAATAATAATAAGATGAGGTGGTCTAGCGGTTAGAACGCTGGCCTTGTAATCCTGGGGTCTCGGGTTCGAATTTATAACTTGTGTTGGGCAAGGCCGTGGTCTAGGCAACACGGAGTTTTCCTCCGTGGCATCCCAACAATTACTCCATTCACACACAGAAGAAGGCAATGGCAAACCACTTCTGGATCATCTGCCAAGAACGTATATGAACAGGTCCCAGTCCGAGAAAAGGATGGAAGGATCCTGTTCATATGGACCTGTCGTCACACAGAACACTAAATAATAAAATAAAATCCAAAATGTATATTTACGTCACGTATCTCAGAACTGTTAAAAGTATTTTTCGTGTGAGACTCTGAACACATTATCAGCTACAGAGACCTCTTTTGAGAGCCTTTTCAGTGTTCCTCTCTGTTCCATCTACTGGTCCCTACCCATGGCTTCGTACAATGAAATGTCAATTATATTCGTTTTAAATACTCGTGTATTATCCTCTGCTCTGCCATCACTAAAATACATAATCTTCGTTTAGATAAGAAATACAGTGCGTAGATACTGTACTAACGTCCTCTAAAATACATAATACATTAATGTATTTCAGTCAAAGCAGTCGCTAGGTTTCAAACATTGTAAAAAAAAGGTGTTGGATTTGTGATTTGTTATGCTAAAGCCTGTGTTTAAGAGACAGGGTTACTTGTGTTGAAATTCTAAATGGATAAAATTTTGGTAGAATAACAAGTCTGTGACAGGAGACAGAACTGGGGAAGTGTGATGTGAAAATGGAGACTTCTCCAAAAATAACAGATTTCCATCTTACTTCCCCTCAATTCTCTGAACATTAGTTGTATTAAGAAGATGGCCAGGTTAAGGTTCACTGTCTTTTCGAGAGTGAATTTGCTATTACGAATGTTAATCTGCGAATTTCAAGGGACGATAGAAGCCTACGTCGTGTTACTTGAGGTCAGGACCGAATTTAAAGCTGCGTACAGCTCACATAAAATTGAATTTTACGAAATAAAAATTTTCTAATACAAACAACCTATAAACTTTATTGATAATTGCAACTGATACATGAAAACTAGTTGAACAGATCTGAGCAAAACTTAAAACAACACCAAAAAGTTTAGTTTATCAACACAATTTCATAGTGACCAACGAAAATATTTTATTGGCTGTAAGAAAGAACGCAAAAGAATTTTAAACTGGAATAAACAATCGCTGAAACAATCAAATATATTTCCGTAATTTATGCAAATTAAGACACGCATTTGCGTAAGCGTTTAACGTACTCAGTGACAAGAGTCAGGCCTGTCTACTCTGAGGATGGAAAACACTTTGTGCAAACCGGATTATTTTTAAATAAAGGCCTATATATCAAATCTATAACAGCGCCATAATTCCTGAATAATACAAAATTAGTCATACGTGTCGCGTTCGTAAAATCACGTCGCTTCTCATGTTACAGTTCGCGAACTGCTGAACGGATTTGCATGAGGCCTGACAAAGAAACTAATTTTATTTCAAATACGACATATTTATTATATGAAGGACCCCTATCGTTTCTTGTCCGTCTCGCGCCTTACCTCTCGTCGTTAAATATTATCTGACGCAAAGTTTTTTCTAACGTGGGTTACAGAATCTTTTATGTTAAAACATTTCCGTCATCCAGATAATTACACAAGAGTTAGCATTCACGAATTTAATTCAAGGCAATTACATGGCATTTCACGTGTAGATCGATGTATATTTCGCCCATTCACAGGGGAATACAAACTCATGATCGTCGACGTATTTTGGGCCCGAATTATACAAGATGTGACGCCCAAAATGTCACAATTTTTATACATTTTACACGAATTCCTATTTTTGTATAGCCATCAGCGTTGTACATTCTTTTTCACAATGCCCGTTTTTAATTTCGAAATAATAAAACCGAAAATTATCTCTTTTATCTTCAAGCGAATTCATACGTCGCGGTAAATCTTTGTACGAAGACGTACACATAGTTCAAGCTCCCACTAACAGATGGCAGGACCAAACAAGTCACAACAGTCCTATTAACAGAGCGCCAGTGAAATCCGAAGTACGGTGCGAGCCGAGAGTTCAGTGGATTCAAAAGAAATCTTCGGTAGGCTGTAGACTCCATTGGAGTAAGTTCAAGGTTACTATTGTTAAGAATCCATCCCGATTCCTCAAATTCTTACTCAAAAATGTGTCCCTCGTCCTTACGATGGAACTGGTTCCAAATCCGCAGTCCATCGAGAGGCGCCACCTGTCATTTCTTAAACATAGAATATCCGAAAATTGACTGGACATTTCACTGGAGCTTCGAGCTTTAAAAAATTTAAGAACTAAATGACGCGAAGTCAGACAAAACACTGTTATCCACCTCCAAGATAATAATCAGAGTGTTAAAATAGTCAGACAATAATTAAAACTAACTCTTCAGGTGTTACGTAGAGATTTCTGGCTACGTATTTACGAAATGACAAATGTCTTTAAGTTGTAAACAACGTTTCCACTTTATAACGTAGTTTTCAAATGTTCTGTGCCCTTGTTTTGTTACAGAAACGGGCAGTATCTAGTCTAAATTTCTAGGGCGAGGTCTGCGTACCATGCGAAGAGGCTTCTTGCAATTATTATCGATATCCAACTCGTTTTCGACATCTCGAGAACAAAATAATGCAAACCAGAGCCTGAGTTAGTTGTGGTAAATCGTACAATTTGACAAAATGTCGTGTCAACTCTGATAAAACAGGATTAACCACGTGATGAGCAGTTCCAAGGGCAATCGATAATGTTGACACCCAGTTATAAGACGTTTATAAATAGAGAACCCTGTTGATACGTAATCGATTGTCCTCAATTCAGACGTGCTCCACGCGTCTCCATAATTCCAGCTTCGTAATAAAACTCGGTTTGTTTAATGGAGACTTGTTAATGTTGCACCGCTTAGTGAAAGACTGTAGTTTATAATATTGTGATTTTAAGCTGTTCCAACAGCGATAATTATTTATTTAATGAGTTAAAACTAAATGTTACAAATACGATTGTATCTGAAATAAATATATATTTTTTTTAATATTAGAATTTGTTCACGCTAATAACCTAAACCTCACCTTTCTCTTACAAAGCACAAATTGCCCCATCTCACAGCTATGATTTTAATTACTTTTATAAGATCATTTTTTCTTTCATAAAACTAAATAAAGAGGTCTTAATTTTTAATTACATTCCACCGAAATGAGACACGCGACATATTCTACGTCCTTCCTTTGAGGGACTTTTCTATCGAGTACTAAACTTCTGTGAACTAAAATCATTACTGACTTTCACTGTCAGTGCCTTCTGGTCATTAGACGCTGAAAACATTCCTTTTAACAACACATCTACTTAAATTTCACAGCCCAATATTCTTAATTTGGTGTTACGTATAAAACAATTTGAAATTTAACTTGAAAATATAAACCTAACCTAACCTTAAGTGCTGATTTTGCCTATATTTCTATTAGATTCGTAATTATAATATAAATAATAAAGTCCTTGAACCCCATACCTCATTATTCATGCGTAAATTTGGATGACAACACACGTAATTGGACCTGTGATAAGTGCAAAGTGAAACATAACCTAACCTAAATGTACGAATGTAACATCAGATGTCGAATAAAACACTAATACACTACCAGGATGCATTCTCGTGAGACTAATTCAAACCTCAGACATCGGGGAAATTCTTACGTGTTTTAGGTACACAGAACTAAATTCAGAAAACTTCGCTGTAATCTAAGGTATTTTGGTGTCCACGTGAATTTCCTACGCATCAAATTATGATAAAGCCTTTATTTCAAACATTGCATTTTTATCTCAGCCTACCTTAACCCCTCGTCCTTGTAAACAGCTGTCGTTGTTCGTCCGCCATTTTAAGAACACAAAAAAACAAAACACTCTCCCGTCCCGAAAGACGCACGTAACATGAAGTCAGATCCATCGTCGCTCGTAGTGGACTGGAGACATCGCTGTCACTCCCTCTTCACTTTCTGTCCCCCCTGGTGGTCCTGCAGCCACGACGCCACAGTCCCGTAGCTTCTGTTGTGCCAACCCACTCGCAGCTCCAGGCCTTCCAACTCCTGTTCAATTTTTCTCTCAGCAAAACTAAACTTCCCTTTGTTTGCTCTGTAAAACTCTCTGACCTGCAACACAGCGTAATCGTTACTGCCAACAGAATAATAACATTTTACAAGCTGACGGTCGCTCGATTGGCCAATAAATTGAACGAGTAGATCCGTCTCTACGTCACAATTAAAAACAAATCGATATGTATTTGTTCACATTTCTTGGTCAGTATTGAATTGTGCGACACGTTTCGGGGATCACACATTCCATCCTCAGGGCACTATCTACGCAACTATTCTGCCCGTTAGAAGTGATATTAGCTGCGGTTAAAATATAAAACATAAAACGTAAATACGCAAACGTCGTTGCAAATCTATTTTCAAATGATTTTATTTATTTTAAACGAAACAAGTTATTTAAATTGTTTTAATATTATTCTCAATTGTTATATGAAATATAATCAGAGTATTTTTGTGCTGGAATGGGTTTTTTTTAAACTAATTATCATAATTTAGAAGTGTCACGCGTGGCTCTTTGATTCTCGACGCTGGTCGATTGTCGTGTAGATAATCGATGCGGCCGGTCGACTTCCGTCTTCTATTTCCTTGCGCCTTTCCTTTCGTACCCTGTGCGCAAGCGCGCGAAGGGGAATTCGAGCTGGATTAGGAGGGGTGGGTCCGATCTTGAGCATTCACACACGCTCAGTCTCTATCTGACTCAGTTCTATGGTTGAGAAACGCGCAGTGTCTGTTTTTAAGCTGGCATTACGGGCAGTTTCTACCGTGCGTACATACATTTAGTCTTCTATTTGTTTGTTTAAATATCAGCCATGAACGAAGAGGTTGCTCTGGGCCTATTTTTCGTAACAGATTCAAAATTCAGCTTCACGTTACGTAAAAGTGCTTCAAATTTGATGAATTCTTATACTTTGCTTACGTAAGTGAGGAATGGGTTCACATGATACAATGCAGTAGGAACGTTTTGATGGACTCCGATTCCAACACAGTTGCACTTTGCCCTTCTTAGTATACACTTAACTTAAGTTTTTGTTTTAAAAGTCTTAGTACTTACGTATGTGAGGTCAAACTCTGTGCTGAGTCCAGAAATTGCACCGTGAAGAATATCGCCCATGAGATACTCGTCTTTACCATACCTGAAACCGGAAACGATGTTGTTTCGAGAAAGTCACGAGTCCAAAGAAGTGAGGGGGGAGGGGAGGGGAGGGGGGAACATGTGTTATCTTTTGTTATATTCACATGACCTGTCCACGAACACATTTTGTTTTCACAGTTTAGACTTACTTCTCGAAGATCGAGCTCCATTTGTTCTGGATGTAGCGGAAAGCCACTCTGGATGTGAGGTCTCTGGAAGCCATGTTGTCCCACAGTCTGGAAACGTCTTGGAGCCGAATCTCCCCGCCACTCTCAAGAGATTTCTCCAGCAAACTGAAGTTTATGAAACAGACTTTTCTGCTTAGGCGTTTATAGAAACGTTCCCTGAATTTGCCGTGCATGGGATGTTATTGGATTTGGTCAATTTATTAAAATCCTGGCAGATTGCACGGAGAGGCGAATTTCGACAAATGTTTACGTCTGTTATGCATATTTTTTCTCTCCAAAACGCTAAAATAAGCCTGAAAATCCAGTGAATATCACAGAAACATTATTATTTAATTCTTATGTTAATTACGCACTTTATCTAGGACTCAGATAATGCTTGGGCAGATTCGATTACAGTTTCATATTAAATCGCTTAAATTTTAAAACGTCGACGAAATCTCGATGCCTTATTTCTCATTAGTGGTTTTAAGAGCAAAATAAATCGTCATTCAATCATGGATACTGTTTCGGGTCAAAGTTATTTAGGTTTCCCTCTCTGACAAAACGTTCGGTGCTAACGTGTTTGTAACATCGTGGAATTGCTTCTTAGAATGGCCACGCGGCACGTATCAGCGCTGTAAGCATCAGTACTCACGTGACGATTAGCCACTCCTGTCGGGAACACGCGAGGCTCATCAGAAGCACGTCTGACTCGGAGGGTCTGTTCGCCGCCGCCAAGTACCTCTTCAGGACGAAATCCCACTCTTGTGTGCCACCCGTTTTCACAGCTGTGCAGTACACCACACCCCTCACGTCGACACGGACCCTGCAAGTATTCGTCAGTCCTGAGCCCACGAAGTAACTCGTGGCAGTTCTCGACGTAAAAGTTTCGACAGGAAAAATCTAGTGCCTCCTTCTGATAAAAACCCCCCAACAAGAACTTAAATCATACATAAACAGTTCACTTTTACGTCACTATTGAAAGAACACGTTATTTCGCGAACAACAAATTCAGACTTCGGGGGAATGGGACGAACTCTTACGAAGATTAACGAATCTACGGAAAGGAATTATTCCCTTGAACGTCACGCGCGATACGTAAGACATCTCAATTCAGACACCGACTAAGAAATATCGCTTACGGGTTTTCAGTGTCGGGCTTCGAAGAGGTGGTCCACAGCTGAAAGAGGTTCTTCGCCCATCTGACGACCTCGGGGTCGTCCATCTTACTCAACCACGCGAGGATATCTGGGCGTAAAAGAGATTGCAGCTGCGTCTCGGTGGTCGTGGCTTCGAATCCCAGACTTTCCGTCACTGCTGCCAGTGTCTTAAGAATGTATTTCTGGAACGACAAATGTCGCTTATTTATGGATAAATATTTTCACTTCGTAAACATCGAAATGTCTTTCAAAACAGAACGTCGATTATATTCTATAAACAAGGCACTGTCGTTAACCCTTTGAAGCCGGAGATCGTCTGAATATTATTTATGAATTCAGTCCGTACCGCGAAGAAAACACTACACCTCACCATTACGAAAATCAGCTGGTTAACCCTTTGAAGCCGAAGCTCGTCTTCATAATATTTACGAATCCAGACCGTACCGCGAAGAAAACACTACACCTCACCATTACGAAAATCAGCTGGTTAACCCTTTGAAGCCGAAGCTCGTCTTCATAATATTTACGAATCCAGACCGTACCGCGAAGAAAACACTTCACTTAACCATTAGAAGTCGAATCAGGCGGTACCACATAAGATTTAACAAAAGAACATCCCGGTCAAAGCCTTAATACAGAAACAAATCATTTCTTTACCACGTGAACGTGTATCGAACTCTTTTAAGAATAAAGTTAATTAGAAATTTTCGGTAGGTTAATTAGGTTATCACGTGAAAATAGTCCTCCATCTATTTCTGATAAAGTTTCAAAGCATTTCTATCTCGTGGAAACGTTTACTGGGCACTCGACGTCCATTACCTGAAAGCATCCGTACGCCGTGGTCTGACGAAGAACCAGATCCAGGAACTTGAAGTTCTCAAAGGCGGCTGTCCACGGGACATAATGATTTTCCCCGGTTGCGAGGTACTGGGTCATATTGAGAGCAACGTCATAGCCCAAGATTCCCGCCCGGGCGAGGTTCAGGGCGTCGTCTAGGAGTTGAGCTCTGGTAACTGCTGGCAACACGTGACCCGTCGAAGGGTTCAGCAGATGCTCCGCCAGGAGGCCCCAGTTACGAGTGTCGTAGTTCACTCTGTAGTAACCTGAGTCACACGACCACAAATCCTGATTCTTAACGCAAAGAAAATGAAGATCTCACGACGAAAGGGGAGATTGAATTATATGGCATGAACTGGGACGATGATTGTGAATGACGAGAATCTAAGGACATTGACATACGAGGTGCGATCGGAAGGTTTCCAGACTGCGCGTATAAAAACCCGTACACTTATCTCAGGTATTAAATTCATCCATCACCCTCGAAGTAGTTCCCCTGGGAGTGAACACAACGATCCCAGCGCCGCTGCCAAGCCTGGAAGCATCCCTGGAAATCTTTCTTTGTCAGCCTGTCAAGCACCATCTGCGATTCTGCCTGAATCTCTTCTATCGTCTCAAATCTCCTTCCCTTTAGCTGAATTTTCATCTTTGGGAAGAGGAAGAAGTCACACGGAGCTTAGAAAGGAAGTTGGGGTCGGTTCTTGCAAGATCTTTGAGCTCCTCACAAACGAGAAGTCAAGTCGATTCTGCTTCTGGTCCTCAGACAGGATGCGTCGCATGTGGAGTTCTTCCTTTAGAATCAGCTGACAGGTCCCAACAATGTCGCACAAGTCGTTGATGGTACGACGTCGATCTTCGTGACATTTTCGGGCGTTGTGCTCGAAGATGGTCGTCCAGAACGCTCGTCATCATCGACAGAGGTTCGGCCATTTTTAAAACGTGAATGCCACACAAAAGTTTGCGGACTCCCCAAATGCTTGCTTTAGCATTTCATAGGTTTCCGTAGCCGTTTTGGCGAGTCTTTGGCAACAGATTCAGGCAGAATCGCAGATGGTGCTTGACAGGCTGACAAAGAAAGATTTCCAGGGATGCTTCCAGGCTTGGCAGCGGCGCTGGGATCGTTGTGTTCACTCCCAGGGGAACTACTTCGAGGGTGACGGATGAATTTAATACCTGAGATAAGTGTACGGGTTTTTATACGCGCAGTCTGGAAACCTTCCGATCGCACCTCGTAATTGAAGGCAACTACGAGATCCCATCATTTACATGGTGAAACCGAGAGAAACCACGAACAGCGCCCGGAGGTTAAGTTCCGCTGTAACTTATTCTAGTACAAATTATACCAAGTCCAGGACTTAGACTCACCTGTGGCATAAATGTTAAAGAGCACCCAGGTATCGTAGGAATTATTCTTCGTCAGATCATGAACCTCCGTTGTTCGTTCTTTCTTAAGCCATATTCTTGGGAAAGTTCTCCTGCTAGAGTTGGCAGCATCGTTCATTTCATTCTGAGTAACATAGCTCACCGGAATATACCACGTCGTGTCTGATGACGAATTGTCCAACGTGAATCGAGTCTACAACAGAACTCGAAATAATAAATAAATAAATATTTTTTATCAAACCTTTTAAATATCCATTAACATGGCCTCCTTTGATTCCGTGTTTTGGTGTTAAAAAATGGTCACTTAACCTCAAAAAATTGGTTATTTTTAAATTACCCCTAAAAGATGTAAACAGGACTTTGTCAAAATGAATTCTGTTGTCAAATGAACAGACACGAGTTGTCTTAATGTCTCAAATAAATAAATAAGAAAATAAATATTTCTCTTTTTTATAACTCGTTTATAACGAGCACGGTTATAACGATATATCGGCTATTGCGAGCAAACAGATGACGTCATTTGAGAGTTTCTCGGGTATAACGAGCAGTGGTTGAACTGCCTTACGAGGGACTAAGATCCATTATGGATTTTCTCGTTCGTAATATTTCCCCCCCCTGCCGACATCAATTTCTAATCCTTTTAACGATATTTACAGTCGGTTTGGTTCGATTTCCGATCTCATTTATTCACGCTACTCACGAAGAGCACAGTCCTCGTTCCAGTGGTGTATCAGAAATATCCGCACACCCTGAGTGACGGGGGTGCCGAGGGTAGGTATCAGGGCAAATGTATAGAGATCTAATTGGTTACCAATTGCGTGGAGCTTTTTAAAACAATTTTATACTAAACAACAGAGCGCAAAGATTATTTTTGCTCGCCAGTGGCTGACCTGCGAGAGGTTGGCTGATCCATCGTCGTAATCTCGCGTGACAGAGAGAACCGGGTAGCCATCCTGAAGCGTCCAAGTGTCCATCACCTGCCTGACTGTCACATTGTCCGGCAAGGACGACTCTCGGGACACGAGAGTCTCCTCCGTCAGAACTTGCCACAAATCGTTTTCTTCTGCGTTACTGTACTTCCTACGACGAACAATAATAAGACTCGTATTCACATCTAAATAACAAATGAAGCTGACATTCATTAGAGTTAAGAGAAAGTTACATTCGGCGAAGGCTTGCTACCTAACCTAACCTAACCCAACCTAACCTAATCTAACCTAACCTAACCTAATCTAACCTAACCTAATCTAACCTAACCTAAACCAACCTAACCTAATCTAACCTAATCTAACCTAATCTAACCTAATCTAACCTAACCTAACCTAATCTAACCTAACCTAATCTAACCTAACCTAAACTAACCTAACCTAACCTAACCAGCTGAAAAGCTAACCAAGGGCGGAGTCCTGCGCAGGCGCAAGACATCGTCACGTGACACCATTCCTACATACGAAATGCATTGCTGGAAATGGTAAACAGAGGGCGCGACTAGCCGCGCGCGGCTGTTATTTGTATTGCTTTTTATAGGTGCGAAACTCACTGACGTGGCGCGGCTGCCGCGCCAGTGGGTCCCTAGCCTAAAACGGAGGATTTTCCATGGCGGGAATCCCTGACTATTCAAATTATGATCTCTTGTTATTGGTGGATGATTAACCCATCAAACAACTTCTCCTTCGCGAAAAGGATTTTGGTTGGGCGACTCTCTGGGATTTGAACCCAGAAGTGTTTGCATCGCTTTGGCTAATGGCCTCTGCGACTTTTGGGGGGGGGGGGGGTTCCGCTTCAGCTGAAGGTTTCGATGATTCGGGAGGATGGGCAGTGCAACTTTCGAAATATTTGCCTTACGACTGAGGAAAGGCACGGAAGCTAGAGGCGGGATCTTATAACGGTATCGAAATGGATGTCTTTCGGAGGTCCTTGCTACCTCCTTCATCATGGCGATCACCATTTTCTGATTGATGATGGAGGATGGTAAACTTCTACCAGACTACACGGCTCAACAAAGCAAAAGACAGACATTTTCGGACTCACGGCCGCGTAAACCTCAGATTCCACTAAAATTTGGGTTTCGTGATAGGTGAAAATTTTGTTGACCACCTGAGTCACTAGTGAGTTCTGTTCTTGTATTTAAGTTATTAGAGTAAACTTGCCATTTATTTAAGTAGCGTGTTAATCCCTTCCTTAAGACCTCCTCCGTTAGGCTGTTGTTCAGCATTCGTATCAGCGATGCACCTGACAGGAAGGAAAGAGAAAACTGCGTTGACAAGATGGTAAATGTCACCGAAACGTCCACACGGGATCCCTTCAGGTCAGTGACAGTTTTTGTAGAAACTGTTTCTGTCTGCGGAACGAACTTTGTAACACAAAATATTTTAAGAATTCTTTTACTTACGTCGAGAAAGGAAGTTAATTTAATTCCTCACTTGAGAAAGGCTGGATGGCTTACATGAACCGAAGTTGGACTTAGTTTTAAAATATGTCCTTTTGAGTTGATCGCTGATTTTATTAATTCTCACACAGACAAATTCAAAAATTTCTTCTTTAAAGGCCGGGATCTGCGTAAAAAAATTCCTTTAACAATACTTTCTTGCTAATCTTATTGAAGAACAAATCTACCATGTTCAAATTTTCATTTATAACTACGTAATTTGGAAGAATCTTATGATGACAAGTCTTTACCCGTCGCAATGCAACCTCGAATCTCACCAAAAGAAACCTGTAAGTGGTTGACTTACGCAAATATTTCCAAAGTCTGAGCTCAGAACGTGAAACTTATCTACTAACAACTGCAATTATCAATACCTTTACTGTACGATACGTAATCGAATATTTCAGAGATCTGGCTTGGGTTGTCAACCGTCGTGGACACTGGGTGGGTGGATCGGAGGCCGTCTAGAGCCATAGCAGGTTGCTGCTCGTAAACCAGGAACTTGTCTATCATCGCCCAACTTGGTTCTACCTAGATCACACGAGACTATTACAGCACATCATAGTATAATTCACGTATATTACACTACAGTATAGTGCAATGTAGTACAGAACAGTACACAACACAGCACAAGTACAAGAAGTAGAATTGACGACATGTACTCACGTGATCTGACCCCAAGTACTCCATGTACGTGGCGAATCCTTCATTCAACCAAAGATCATTCCACCATTTCATGGTCACCAGGTTGCCGAACCATTGGTGGGCTAATTCGTGCGCCACCACGATGGCCACCCCTTCCTTGGACGACATTGAAGAACTCTTCGAGTCGAACAGCAAGTTCGTCTCCCTGGCAAGCAATTCAGTGTCCTTGAGACGCCTATTCTCCGTGGAGGCTTTGGCAACAGACCGGATTCGTGTTAGCTCAGTCAGTTTACGGACTGGACAACCGGGGTTCGATCCCAGTCAGCGCAAAGGATTTTTCCTGTGGCCTCTGCGTCCATACCGCCTTTAAAACCCGCCCAGTTTCCTGTCCGATGGCTTCCGGGGTCATTTCCCGGTGACGCCGATCACTAACCCCATCTAGTGCCGAAGTTAGTAACGAGTAGGAGCTATAAGCCTCTCCACCAAAGCGCGTACATGGCGTGTATCGGTACAGCTTTAGTATTGTATATCAGAACACGACCACGAAGATTATATTCGGATACAAGAGAGAGGAAGTACAATCATAATGAAGAAAATTGCAGAATGAAAAGTATTATAATTTTTTTATGTATAAGAAATATTATTGGGATTATTAAGTCAATTAAAATAAGTTGGTACAAAAATGCTTAAGCATAGGCGATGTGTCTAGTGCAAACTGAGATTCGAAAATATTTAAATTTAATCTTGAGGAGATCAGTGTTAGCATCCTTAGCTTTCTATGAGTTCAGTTTGACTTAGTCACTGCCTTTCAGAGAAATCAACAAAAGAGTCTTAGAGAAATGCAGATGAGACGTGAAACTGTAGAGAATTTTTTTTTCTGTTAATAGACAGAATCCATCTTTTCGCGATTGACATAAACTCTGTCTAGACTCTGCCTTTCGTACAAAAATACTTCAGAAGACACCACATTTTACCTGATTGAGCCAATTTCGTCAGATCATTTCAGCATCTGCTTTAAGAAATAACCCGTAATAATAATGTTGAACGTCGGACTGAATAATACGAGTGGCTATCGGCTGTATTCCTTTAGGAGGAATTGTTTTATATTTGCTAGTCATGTTTTCTCAGGCGTAAAGTGTTGAATGAGTGGATGTTCCTTAATAATTAATTCGAAAGGATTCCTCTCAATACTTCAGCTTATGCTAACTGGATATGTTAAGTCAACAGTCCTGTGTCCTCCTGAAGATGGCAGTATTCTGGGTTGTTGCGCCGTGTAGCCCGGCAGAAGTTTACCGACGTTTCAGAGGTCATACTGCCTCCGTCATCAGGGCGATCGCCCTAAACTTATACCAGACTACACGACGCAACAACCCAGAAGACTTCAGACTCAAACCCTCAAATCCTACTTTGTCCTCCTGGTTCACGGACTAGCGGGATAGCGGTACTAACATTAGTAGCAAGTTTTAAACTTAACAAGTTCATGTGCAGTTAGAACGCTGGCCTTGTAATCCTGGGGTCTCGGGTTCGATTCCCGGCGGTGCCCGAATTTATAACTTGTGTTGGGCAAGGCCGTGGTCTAGGCAACACGGAGTTTTCCTCCGTGGCATCCCAACAATTACTCCATTCACACACAGAAGAAGGCAATGGCAAACCACTTCTGGATCATCTGCCAAGAACGTATATGAACAGGTCCCATTCCGAGAAAAGGATGGAAGGATCCTGTTCATATGGACCTGTCGTCCGACAGAACACTAAATAAATAATAATACAAAATAAGGGAATATTAAATAATTTTAGAGACGTCTTTAAGGATTACGTATTTGGGAATCGATTTCGAGACCTTTTTAACACTCTCGCTATTAAACACGCAAAATGAAGATGAGAAGTTTTAGATCGATGTTCAACACAAAATATTCATTCACTACCGGGAGGTTAAAAAGTTGTAAGCACATTTTTCCTTTTCTGTACAACTCGACGGATTACAGATGGCGCTGCCTAGTTTCATAGACGAACTCACCTGTAGGTAAGGAGCCCCCAGTTCTCCATTGCCCCCAAGGAGAAGTCTGGTATGGCCGCCATGTGTAGCTTCGGTAGCGGGTAGGGCATTCCGAAGTATTCGCCGTAGAAGTCGAGGACCCTCGGTCCGATGGACGAAGCGTATTGAGCGGTCTGGATCAGCTGCCTTCTGGCGTACACCCTGAACTCGGGGACGGTCGTGTTCCGAGACCTGGGGTTCAGGTAAGTGGCCCCAGTGTCATTTGTCGGAATGAAGTCGGAGCGAGCCACGATAAAGGCCACCAGGTACGTGGACATTTTGGGGGTGATCTCATAGTGATCCCAAACACGACCGGGTTGGCCCTCGCTGAAACGGCAAAGAGACACTTCAGATTGCGGTCTTCCGGATTGTGTCTCTGAAGGTTTCGGAGAGACATTCAGAATCCATCTTCAGGACTGAAGTTTATATTGCTGCAGAATCTTCCGTCGAAATAATCGGTTATACAGTGTTATAGCCCAGAATACCGCATCTACAGAAATAAATGTGGTTTTAATCGACTTTCTTTTGGTTTGGGACCCTCTCGAGAAATATTCAGGTGTTATATTTGAGTTTCATATAAAGGAAGGATTCTTCTAGCTTATGAAGTGTATAATTAAGATCGGTATTTAAATTTTGTCATCCGTATAACAATTCGTAGTGACATGTCAATTTTTTTGTTCGATGGAAAATTGGGAATAATTTATATACGTGGTCATGACCTCGTAATTATGATTTTATTTTGCATTTATTACGGGGGACACGTGGTAAGTACGTGTTTTTGACGTAAATACGTCTATGAGGAAGGGTCATTCTGCAAAAATGTGTTACGAAAAAGTGTTACGAAAGAGTGTTACGAAAAAGTGTTACGAAAGAGTGTTACGAAAAAGTGTTACGAAAGAGTGTTACGAAAAAGTGTTACGAAAAAGTGTTACGAAAGAGTGTTACGAAAGAGTGTTACGAAAGAGTGTTACGAAAGAGTGTTACGAAAGAGTGTTACGAAAGAGTGTTACGAAAGAGTGTTACGAAAGAGTGTTACGAAAGAGTGTTACGAAAGAGTGTTACGAAAGAGTGTTACGAAAGAGTGTTACGAAAGAGTGTTACGAAAGAGTGTTACGAAACAGTGTTACGAAACAGTGTTACGAAAAAGTGTTACGAAAGAGTGTTACGAAAGAGTGTTACGAAAGAGTGTTACGAAAGAGTGTTACGAAAGAGTGTTACGAAAGAGTGTTACGAAAGAGTGTTACGAAAGAGTGTTACGAAACAGTGTTACGAAACAGTGTTACGAAACAGTGTTACGAAAGAGTGTGACGAAAGTGTTACGAAAAAGGGAAACGAAAGAGTGTTACGAAAAAGTGTGACGAAAGAGTGTGACGAAAAAGTGTTACGAAAGTGTTACGAAAAAGGGAAACGAAAAAGTGTGACGAAAAAGTGTTACGAAAGTGTTACGAAAAAGGGAAATGAAAAAGTGTAACTTCATTGTTATGTTACCCAGGAAACGTCATCTGTTTACTCGGCATTGTTGTGTTACATTACAGCCATCAACCTTACCTTACCTTACATTTCATTACATTCAGCTGCCACAGACCCATCTTAAGTGTAAGTAATTCAAGTTAAATAAGCAATGTCTTAATCAAACTTTACTCAATTTTAAAGCATGTATAAAGGAAATATTTAGAATAAAGCCAATATATAAACTTCCTTTCCGTATAGACGTATTTACGTCAAATTCTCCGGAAGCGTCGTTCCACTGCCAATTTTTTTTCCAATATGGCATCTGAACATAACAAACAAGAAGGAACGTTGTTCGTGAGTCTCTACGTCGTACATCTGATTTCCAATCAGGTGTGTTTGTGCACACGCAGAGAACACATGTGCTCCAAACCGAAGCACAATCTGCTCTATTGAAACGTCGGAGGACGTGTCTGCAGAGGGAAATAACCACTGGGGGCCACGTGACTCACATGGGCTCGGTGACTCTGACGGGCATGTTGGACAGGGTGATCATGTCGTCTCGACGACGGGCGATGCTGATCTCGAATCTGGCCTTCATGGCGGGCTCGTCGAAGCAAGGAAAAGCTTCCCTGGCGTGCGTGGGTTCGAACTGCGTCGGAGCCATCCATCTGCAACGATAAGAGGGATTTGCTCGTAAGAGCTGAGCTCACGAGCTATTACCTCGTATTTTTGAACTGCGAATTTACATTTCCTGAAGGTAAGATTAACAACGCAGGGTTTATAGGATTATAAATCGTGATTATATCAGAATATATTACGAGGCGCGTCCTCAAAGTAAGTTTCCCACTCGTCCCACAGCTAGCAAACCTTATATTGCGCGAAGCGACTGTGCGTACGTGATAGAGCAATGACGTAGCATGGCGCATGCACTAACGGCACTTCCCGCGTTCTCACAGTAGCATCGTTGCAGCTGTTGAAGATGGAGGTTCTTATTCCAGCTCCCGCCGACTGTGAAGTGCGGTCAGTGATAACGCTAGGCCGCACACGGCTCGACGGACAGCAAGTCTCCTGCAGGAGTTCGGCTGGGAGGTGTTTAATCATTCACCCTACAGCCCGGACCTCGCTCCCAGTAATTTCCGTCTTTTCCTACACCTCAAGAAATTCCTGTCCGGTCAGCGTCAGCGTTTTGAGAATGACAGAGAGGTGGAGATGGTTGTCACACAGTGGTTCCAATCCCAGGCGGCAGACTTCTACGACACAGGTATTCAAAAGTTGGTCCCACGGTATGACCAATGTCTCAATTCCGGTGGCGAATATGTTGAAAAATAGCTGGACACTTGCTGTATCTGTTGCAATAAATATTTCCATGAAATTGTGTTTTGTTTCTGTAAACGGCCCCAGGGAAACTTACTTTGAGGACGCGCCTCGTAACTCTGGTTTCTGCTCAATTTTATGTATGACTAATTTTGAATGAATTTTCATTAATTTTTATTCTCCGGTAGTAATCAGTCTGCCGCTTAACCTCGACATATGACTTAGAGCTCAGAGCGCGCATTACAAATCTCGTCCGCGGCCTCCGAATTGTCCATTAATTAATCATTAGCCTTTACAGTTCACTACATTTCACACATTCTGGTACAAACATCGAAGCTTTTCTTTGCTAAACTCCGTCAACGGTGACCTGAGTCCCCTTTCTTTGCTCGCACAATGCCCGTTCTGTATTCAGATGCGTTGCCACACGTTTGAGGCGTGATTCCTTCCACAGAATGTACGATGCTGTTTCTCAAATCCTGCAAACAAGTGACTCGTTTGCGGTCCACCTGGTCCTTTGTGTACCCCCCGAAGGAAGAAATCCATGGGCGTTAAATCGGGAGATCTTGCAGATCATACAAAGGGCCCACCTTCTCCAATCCATCTTGGAGGAAACGTATGGGGAAGAAACTTTCAGAGTCACTGTTTCACGTGGTGAAAACTGTACTCTCCTAGCTCTGTTTGTTTTCTCAATAAAGACGTTTAAAATGAGTACACTCTTTCTCGAACACCCTGTATTTCTATTGAAAATTGCCTTCAATTAATGAACTTTGCTAATATGTTATATCGGCCGGTTACAATAACCGTCCGGTCACTGGGACCATGGGTTCGAATCCCACTCAAGCCATTGATGTTTGTCCGCGTCTTTCTCTATTGTGCTGTCCTTGCAACGGGCTGATCACTCATCCAAGGTATCCTACCAGGTGTCGAAAGAGATAAGAGTCCTTCACATGTGTGATAAGGCCAACGTCCTTCAAGGACTGTGGAGCCGAAGACAGAAGACGTATATTTTATAACAGACCACTGAACTGGAGAGAAAGTTTTAAAGGTTTCTCTCGATGGTATTGCAATGTGGATTGCTGACATTTAGGGATTTGTCCATCGTCCACAACGATTTTAGAAATGGATATGTCCTAAAGCTAATGATTAATTACGTCGTACCGGAAGGCCTTGACTGTTCAAACAATGGGTTATTATTAATGGTGAGAGATGATCTCACTAAGAATTTCTCCTCTGTGAAATGGGTTTTGGTTCGATAATTCTGGTTGAATCCATAAGCAATGGGATAATTTGGCTGAAGGTCTCCGAGACTTGTAGAAGGATGTAATTACTGCAGTGGAAAGCCTCTATGATTGGGGAGGGCAGACACTGCCCCTTTTGAATTATACCCCGACATTTTCCTTACAACTGAGGAAAATATAAAAAAAACTCAGTCTATGTAGCCGAGTGATGAGCCAATCATTTGAGAAATACCCTTCGCCGCTTTAGCGTAGCTGCTTATCTGCACATTCACCGTGAACTAGGCCACGACCACATCCCACCGCATTTTTACCTGAAATTTTAAATTATTTGGGGGGGGGCAGATGTTAGTTATTCTTTTGTCTTGTAATGTCGTCTGGATTTGTTGGCAGATACGAGGTGCGATCGGAAAGTTTCAAGACTGCGCCTATAAAAACCCGTACACTTATCTGAGGTATTAAATTCATCCATCACCCTCGAACGGTTACGAGAGAACAGAGACATATTCCTGTCTAATAGTCATTTATATAATTCTTTATTTTCTACAGGTTAAAAACTGATAATGACAGTCAGTAAAAAGATTTTGGCGAAGAGATGTCATTAAACTGGTGCAAATTTACAGACATTTGCTTCGTTCATTAATTAAAATGCGATTCTGAAGGTGGCTGTAATTCCGTCATTGGACGACATATAACCTGGGTCCTTGGCCATTTTTCAAATGGTCTCGACTGATTTGAAAGTTTCCTTTTATACGAGGCGCGTCCCAAAAGTAAGTTTCCCACTCGTCCCACAGCTAGCAAACCTTATATTGCGCGAAGCGACTGTGCGTGCGTGATAGAGCAATGACGTAGCATGGCGCATGCACTAACGGCACTTCCCGCGTTCTCACATTAGCATCGTTGCAGCTGTTGAAGATGGAGGTTCTTATTCCAGCTCCCGCCGACTGTGAAGTGCGGTCAGTGATAACGCTAGGCCGCACACGGCTCGACGGACAGCAAGTCTCCTGCAGGAGTTCAGCTGGGAGGTGTTTAATCATTCACCCTACAGCCCGGACCTCGCTCCCAGTGATTTCCATCTTTTCCTACACCTCAAGAAATTCCTGTCCGGTCAGCGTCAGCGTTTTGAGAATGACAGAGAGGCGGAGATGGTTGTCACACAGTGGTTCCAATCCCAGGCGGCAGACTTCTACGACACAGGTATTCAAAAGTTGGTCCCACGGTATGACCAATGTCTCAATTCCGGTGGCGAATATGTTGAAAAATAGCTGGACACTTGCTGTATCTGTTGCAATAAATATTTCCATGAAATTGTGTTTTGTTTCTGTAAACGGCCCCAGGGAAACTTACTTTGTAGACCAGCCTCGTATGTTGACAAGAACAGAGGTTCCTACCGAAACACTGCGTCATGAAATCATCAGACGAAGGAACATTTACAAAAAATACGCACCAGTCAGCAATAGACGTCAGCCACGGATCAATTGAAGTGTCAGGCGTCGATAAGGCGAAATGGTACATACATTTTGGTGTCATTCTCGTCCTTGTAGCTGCTCCGGTAGAACCCGTACAAAGATTCCTTCAGTAACCCCTTGAACGGAATGTCCAGGGTGTAGGTGAGCCCAGGCTCCAGAGATGGCTCCACGCTGATAACGTACATCTCTTTCCTGACTTCCGGGACGCATCCCGTCACACGGGGAGGCAAGCCCGGAGGTGCTGTCGAAGTCACTGTCCTCTGGCGACGTCGGTGATGATTCCTGGTGAGGCTTCGTTTCCGTCTCAGTCCACCAGGTGTCGTGGTAATCGGATTCGGTGTGGTGTTTGCAAGCGTCCTCACAGCTAAGAGTCAGTATTGACGTATGCTAATTACTAACGGTATGAAAGTGTGCCCTTCAAATATAAATCAGAATTAAGATTTCTGTCTTCTGGGTTGTTGCGCTGTGTAGTCTGGTCGATGTTAACCAACGTTTCGGAGGTCATACTGCCTCCGTCATCAGGGCGATGAATCAGAATTATCTGTTTGTTCAAAATTATACATTTCGTTGGGTTTATACCTTTTAACCATAGCCAACTGAGCGTCTAAAAATAACTACAAGTTACAGACTTGCAAAGTATCCATTAGAATCCTCTACAATGAAGATGAATTTCTCCAAATTTCTGCAAATGCTCGTGATGTATACATAGCCTTTAAATTGTATTAATATAGAACATTCCGTTTTATTTTGCATGGATAGAAATATATTATTTATGAAAATAGACCAGATATTATGTGTCACATAAAGGAATAATGATTAAGTATTAATCTGTATGAATGGCTGAAATCCACATTCATACCTATCCCCAAAAAAATCCAGTGCAAGAAATGTGAGGAATATAGACGTGAGCACAGGTCACGCAGAGTCACGCTATGTCACGCTTGAGCAAGCGTGATCAACATGCCACGTCTAGGCACGTCCACCTTATGTTACGTACGGTTCGGTTATTTTGGCTACATTGCAATATGTTAGAAAAGTAATGGTTAGGTTATGTTAGGTTAGGTTAGGTTAGGTTAGGTTAGGTTAGGTTTATGTAATTTGTTACGTTCGGTAAAGTTTTGAAAATTTCTGTGACGATTCGACACTTACGGCCACAATTCGTCACGTCGTTACAGTACGTCACGACTAGTCACGCTTTGTCACACTTTGTCACGTTTGGTCACGTACTGTAAATCTTCGTCACAATTCGACAGTTATGGTGATCCCTTGTCACAACTAGGGTTTGTTGGTTTTTAAAAATTGAGTTTAAAAATCGGTTTTTTTTATGAATTTTTAAAATTCGGAAATCGGTTTTGAAAATTTAAAAAAAACGCTTTTAGATACTAGAGTTAATATGGAAAAATTAATACATATATTTATTTTTACAGTCTATACACAAACCTGTTTTAAAATAATGTTGTTAAAATTATTTATAACATTTACAATATAAATTGTGGCGCTTTTCTATGTCGTATAATATTACATTTATCACAGCGCTTTTGATTTCGACGACATGTTTCGATGTTTTACCACATCATCATCATCAGGCTTATCAATTCATATATTTTTAAAAACTATTGTACAATTTGTGCATTGCGTTTATTGATTTTCAGTCTTCATCTGGAGTATGTATTTTTGATGTTCATTATCAGGTTGTATTGTGATGTGTCGGACGTCTGATATCCACAGACGATAAACTGCAAGTGCGTATGATATAAAAAATCGATCCATAACGCGTTACCAAAATATGTGTATAAAATTAACCTAAACCTGCATAAGAATCTTACATAAACCATAAAAACTGACGGAGCATAGGTAGTCACCTGTTTCAGAGGTGGCGCCACTGTTTCGCGGAGCTGCCACGGCGACCTTGACATCCTTTCCGATGTCCAGGTTCTTTGCGTGGATCGAAACTCTGTTCGTTGTCCTGTGACACTGGATTGTGATGGACACGTGTCCGTTGTACGTGAAGTTCTTTCCGTCTGGATCAGCGTCCTCCAGGTACGGCTCCAGTCTCAATCGATAGTGCGACGGTGTCACGTCTTTTGGAAGACGCAATTCGGCTGCCGAGATGGATGACTCCGCGCCATCTTTTGGTGTATTCGGTGTGGCCACGGATGCTTCTGTTACTGAGATCAACTCTGTACCCTGAACGAAGCCCAATAACCTTTATAACAAACTATGCTCTACACGGAGTATAAGTCTACGAGGGTGAGTCAGAAGTATTTTTACAAACTTTGCGTGCGTATTTCACGATAAAATAAGAAAAAAATGTTCCTATAAACAAATGCTTCTTTTTCAAAAAATTTTCTTTTATTTTTTACTATTATTTCGAAAATGAGACATATACGACCCCATGTTCATAGGAAAAAATTTTCGTATTTTATCGTGGAACACGCACGCAAAGTTTGTAAACATACTCTGACTCACCCTGTATAAGCGAATAAATACCGATAGTTAAACCAAGAATGAAATGCCGTCCAGCGCCAGATTTCAATGCCGGAAAGAAATAAAATGTAAATGACGTGGAACGTCAAACCATCCGGCAGAGATTGACTCTCATTGGTCCTCTCATGACTTAAAAAAACAACAGAAGACCAGGGCGCACTCTGACGAGAAGATATGAAGCTTAGGAAAATGTTTACGCAAAGTAAATTAAGTAAGGTACAGGATGGCACTGATCACTGTCCTGAGCCAGATTAGTCCGATTCTGGCAGTCACATTTCGTTAACTAAGCTATCTGCGAAACACTTCGGGCTAGAAATTGGCGATGGATGTCAATTTAGGTTCCAACGCTTACCAAAAACATCGAGACGCTCTTAACACTTCCTGAGTGTCAAGGATTACGTTCGTTATTCGTTTCACGCAATCATCTCAATAAAAATGGACCGTTATATAGTGAGGATATTTGACGGCTGTGCCGCGGGTACGGCACGGCCATTCACTAAGCGTGGTCACTCCGTCGGATGATACGCTTCCAACTCCAAGCGGCACATTCGCCAAATATTCTTACCGTATTTTTACTTTACTTATGTATAAATATTTTATACCCTCAAACCTTTCAGAGATAATCGATTTAATTTTCCTTTAAAACACTCGTCTTAAAATCTCCCAATGCCTAATTTCATTAAAATCCATTCACCAACAACGAGTTTTCCGAGATGAAACAGTGTAAATACGACCTCTGGTATATGCAGTCAGTTCATACACACTGTAGACATTATTTAACAACACTATTTCAGTTACAGAGGTTCTTTAGCATCAATTAAGGGAGATATATTATGATAGAACTGGTTAAGATTTCGGGAGGACCAATTCGGTACTTATTTTGAGGTAGTAGGTTGGCATTCCTGTACAAGCAACGCGTAAGACAATGAAAATAATAATAAGTAGGCCAGCCGATATTCGAACCCGGTTCTTCCCGAATATAAACCTACATCGTTAAAGCAGTATCACACTCCTGAGTCATCACATTATATTATATTGTATTATATTATATTATATTATATTATATTATATTATATTATATTATATTGTATTATATTATATTGTATTATATTATATTGTATTGTATTATATTGTATTGTGTAACCCTGTTTATGATGTTAAATCCATTTTAATGACAATACTCCGTAGAGTTTACACGGCCACTAACTAATTTAATAATTACGACATAAACAACGGATCTGATGCAGAATTTCAAATTATGTTCGATCGTATAATTTAAATGTTCTGTAGGATAAGATCTTTAGACTCTCCGGGGATGGAGTTTACGTTAATTTCAATGCATTTTGACATTTAAACAACTGTAGTGTTAATAAAATAAAATCTGTCAGCCAAGTAAATTTAAGTTTAAATTATGAGCATGGTTTGAATTTAAATACCTGACAAAGAACCAGCACAAACCCAAGGTTCGATGCCTTCATTTGACACGATCTGAATTACTTCTCATTACCCTGATCCTCACAACCGGTATTACTGGTATTCATCTCGGGGTTAATCACATATTTCGTACTTGGTCTTCCAGGAAAAAGATTTCAGAGGTCTTTACCATCAGTTTTTCGTGTTCGTAAGACTAATACGAGGTGCGATCGGAAAGTTTCAAGACTGTGTCAATAGCGGGCGAACCGGATGTAGTACGAGCTTCTGCCGCTAGGGGGTGCGGCCTACATTCATAGTGAATCAGTGTGCCAGCCGGCATCATCGAATTAGCATTTGTTTCTTAGTTACGGGCGTTTTGGTAGTGCATTACACCGACCCTCCTGCGATTTCGGAATGGCGTGTGCATCAAAGTTTGCCAAAGACTCGCCAAAACGGCTACAAAAACCTATGAAATGCTAAAACAAGCATTTGGGGAGTCCGCAATGGGTCGTGCACAAACTTTTGTGTGGCATTCACGTTTTAAAAATGGCCGAACCTCTGTCGATGATGACGAGCGTTCTGGACGACCATCTTCGAGCACAACGCCCGAAAATGTTACGAAGATCGACGTCGTACCATCAACGACTTGTGCGACATTGTTGGGATAGGCTATGGGACCTGTCAGCTGATTCTAAAGGAAGAACTCCACATGCGACGCCAAGGCTCCTGTCTGAGGACCAGAAGCAGAATCGACTTGACTTCTCGTTTGTCAGGAGCTCAAAGATCTTGCAAGAACCGACCCCAACTTCCTTTCTAAGCTCCGTGTGACTTCTTCCTCTTCCCAAAGATGAAAATTCAGCTAAAGGGAAGGAGATTTGAGACGATAGAAGAGATTCAGGCAGAATCGCAGATGGTGCTTGACAGGCTGACAAAGAAAGATTTCCAGGGATGCTTCCAGGCTTGGCAGCGGCGCTGGGATCGTTGTGTTCACTTCCAGGGGAACTACTTCGAGGGTGATGGATGAATTTAATACCTGAGATAAGTGTACGGGTTTTTATAGGCGCAGTCTTGAAACTTTCCGATCGCACCTCGTATGCTTCCTCTCTTCATGAGGTTCTACAGCCAACGCGAAAGCTTTACCGTTCTTAATCCTCTGCACGTGTCCAGATAGTGAACCAAAACGCCAACAAGAACCATAGAGGCAATGGCGAGAAGACCTAGGAGGAGCGCCCTCCGAGTGGAGACGAACCAGCCCCCGGTGCGGTCATATTTGATGTCGGAGGTCGATCCTAGGGCGTCCACAGCGAGGAACTCGGCCCGACTGCCCGAGGTAGTCATTCTCTTGTGTCCCCCTGCAAAACGATAACACTCCTTCGATGAAGCGATTGCCATCGGCTTAGAAAACAGTTGCAGGAGGAGAGAATTTGAAATAAAATAAAAATCATAAATCAACAGGGAAAAAGAACCACAGGTAGTGCAGGAAAGAGATGGACCAAATGTACAGAAGATAACACACATTGGTTCATGAGCCAAAAGTAGTGGATAATGTCAACAGCTGAAGTTTAATCATTATTCAAGGTGTAAATCCTCCAAAATTACCCAGAATGCCCATCACTACGCTGCGCAAATTCAAAGATGATTACTTCAATTATAACTCCAAAGACAATTCACAGACAATTACAAATACTCGCCACATTGATGTGACGTAAAACGAACTTGAAATGTTTCATTTAAGTAAATTGAATTAAAACGTTGATGTGGAAAAAGAAATTATAACAAGCCGGAAGTAACATTAGCAAAGGAAAGGAAATTATTTTAAACCTAACCTAACCTACAACAAATCTTCCAAGAGAATTTAACAAAATGTTTTCTCGCGAGAGAATAAATACAGAAAACTGCTGTATATAATAGAAATAAATATACTGCAGACATCCGCTGTCATCAACCAGAACAGTTAAATTCCGTAGCAGCGTCTAAGCAAATTGTAGCATCACGTGATGCAAGGACCACGAGGTATTGTCTTCAGTGATGACGTCATTACGTAGGAAGCCACCTCTGATTCATATTACATGAAATAGTTCGTGTGGTAACCCTAATAGTTCTTACGGGTACTGACAGATGGCTGCACTGTCTCTTTTTGGCCGTTTGATGCTAAGTGTAAAGAAAATGAACTACAGAGCAGAACCTTTGCTCCCGAGTGCTTAGATCTCCTGTCTTTTAAGCACGTGAATTCGGGATAGGATTTTGGCTCCGACGTCGACCATGAATTGTATGAAATGTTTTACTATTTTAGAGGAACAGATGGAATCTTAGCTTAGCCAGAGAATATATATTTTTTATATATTTTTTAAATCTTGTCCGTCTAATCACAATAAATTCTTATTAAATATTAAAATATTAAAATAATTTACATTTAAAATATTTAAAATATATCAAATGATGTTCTTTATCTAAATATTCGATTTACATTAGACCATCTATATTTAAAATATATCAAATGATATTCTTTATCGAAATATTCGATTTACATTAGATGTAATGTAAATCGAATATTTCGATAAAGAATATCATTTGATATATTTTAAATATTTTAAATGTTAATTATTGTAATATTTTAATATTTAATAAGAATTTATTGTGATTAGACGGACAAGATTTAAAATATATATTCATTATATCACAATATGACGCAACTTTAACATCTCATGATTAGCCAGAGAAGTTTAACGCTACTCCCAAAAATTCTTCACGAAGACAGATAATTTCTATGATCGCAGGAGTTTACCCACAGTAACAAATTATACTCACTTTTTTGATAACGTTTATAAGCAGGAATAAATATTTTGTTCGGATTCAAATGGCTTAGAAATCTGTAGTAAATAGTGCAGATATTAACATGAGTCCCTGAATTTGACGGGGTCTTGCGAACACATTAATGAGGATTTGAATTCCATAAAAGACTAGGGATTTCGTGGTTACCACAGAATGTTCGCTCCTTAGGAAGGATTCCATTTCGTAGAGTTACTTAATACACAATTCCTGCTGCTGTGGTTAAGATAGTCTATCAGAAAAAAATATCTTAATGGACTAAACCATTATATACGTCAGCACTGGCAATTAGTGAGTCAGCTAATCTGGTGGAGGTGTTTGAAAATGAGCACCGTTGGCCTCGTGGCACAGTTCGACCCTTGGAAGCCGAAGATCGTCTGAATATTATTTATGAATTCAGTCCGTACCGCGAAGAAAACACTACACCTCACCATTACGAAAATCAGCTGGTTAACCCTTGGAAGCCGAAGATCGTCTGAATATTATTTATGAATTCAGTCCGTACCGCGAAGAAAACACTACACCTCACCATTACGAAAATCAGCTGGAGCTTTATAACTTGCAATCTGAGACGGGGCTTAGACCAAGCACCACACAAATTATAACGGCTAGATTCTCAGTTGTTTTCCTGTATAAATCATAAACAAGATGGCTGACACCCCATTTTCTCAAACGAATATAATGTAGCACTTCAAATTGGTCCGGTCGTAGCCTATTTTAAAAGTTTCTAAGCTCGTGTTTCTTAACCGATTAATCTAGAAATAAATACCTATCATAAAAAAACTGATTATTATGCGGGCGATTAATTTTAACAGCGTTAATCATATTATTGACTGTCGTGAAAGCAGTTAACCACAGGATGTATTAATTTTCACATACGTTATTTATTTTATTGGTATTTTTAATGATATATTTACACCCATCAGTACGTTATTTTAAATTTTCTAACAAAATACTAATAGAATATGATCATTTTTAAAAAAATATATCCGTATCATTACACGAAAGCTCGTTATATAGCTTTAAATGGCTTCCTAGATTCTCCTTGTGACGCTTACGACTAGAAACAAGACTTCGATGCCTTACGTAGAGTTTAAACATCGTGTTTTCACTGGCTGGAACTTTATTAATGGCCACACTCGTCACTTTAAACTACAATTGGTTCCAAAGTAACTCAGTCTTGCTTAAAAAATTCGGTAGATAACCCACCTGGTTAATAATTTCCAAAGAATGAAGTAATCTGTCCACAATAATTCACCAGAGAGTCGTCCCTCAAAAATACGACACCAACATATCTCCTGTAGTAGCAAAGCTCGTTTTAAAGAAATGTCCACCTTTAAAGTCTTCAGCCTCTCGTAACAAACTCCTCTTACCTATGACAACACAGACACTGCAGTCGAGATTACGTGCGAACTACTGCTGAGTACGGAGTGCGATGTCTCTCACAACAGCTGACCACTGTCTACGAGCTCTCGAACCTGACACGCAAGCGACCTTAATCGATTTTGTTATTAATGAGAATCGATACAATGTTAACGAACAACTCTTTTGTTTTGTTTTTTCCCACGGGAATCTGGAGACCGGAGAAAATGTCGGCTGATTATGAAATTTATCTTATTATAGCTACAGTTGTTGAAACGTTAGCTTTCGCTAATTTTGCAAAACGTGTTCCTGGATATGGTGACCTCTGAGTTTAAACCTGCGAAACGGGATTGAAGGATAACACGTGATATGTAATCTTGTCGCTAAATATACTTTTAAAACTTGTATGCTTAAACAAAACTTACCAATGCTTTTTAACTTTGCGCTAGAATATGCCACCAGGAAAGTCCAAGGTAGGCAGGAGGGTTTGCAATTGAACGGGACACATCGACTATTGGCATTTGCTGATGGTGTTAATTTATCGGGGGACGATATAAATACAATAAAGAGGAACGCAGAAGTTTTACTAGAGGCTGGTAGACAAGTGGGGCTGGAAGTAAACTCAGAAAAACTAAGTACATGTTAGTATCTCGTCAGCAGAAGACAGGCGGGCAAAATTATCTTAGGGTGGCTAATAAATCCTTTGAAAGGGTTACAAAGGTCAAATATTTGGGAACAACAACTCATGAGGAAGTTAGGAGGAGATTAAATTCTGGAAAAACAATAATCTTGCCTGTTGTTTTGTATGGGTGCGAAACATGGTCTCTCACTCAGAGGGAGGAACACAGATTGCAGGTGTTTGAGAATCGGGTGTTGAGGAGGATATTTGGGCCTAGGAGAGAAGACGATGGGGCGTGGAGAAAACTGCGTAATGACGAGCTTAAAAATCTGTACTCCTCCCCCAGTATTGTCAGGGTGATTAAGTCGAGAAGAATGAGATGGGCTGGGCATGTAGCGCGCATGGATGGGACAAGAGGTTGGGAAGCCTGAGGGGAAGAGACCTCTGGGGAGACCTAGACGTAGATGGGAGGATAATCTCAGGCGGGATCTATGGGAGATAGGAGTTGAAGGAGACTGGATTTTGTTGGCCCAGGACAGGGTCCGGTGGAGGGCTTTGGTTAATTCGGTGATGAACCTTCGGGTTCCGTAAGCCATCTGGTTGGTTCAAATATCACTTCTCCATTGCTACCCACCCGTGATGTTTTCCTTTTAAAATACAGATTTCCTGTTTGCATCTCGTCCCGTCCACCTCATCTGCCCTGGGTTCACTGCCCGAAAGACAGAAGACCCTGAAGCGAATAACAGATGGCCGCCTGGATTTTAGGTAATTCGTGAATATAATTTACTACCGATTTGTTCTTGGTTGTCTCTACGACGATTTATCAACTACGTAAGTTATATGGTGTGGCGCGGTATCTGAAAGATGAATTGCAAAGTATGTGGAAAGTGACTGTCGTAACCTATTGAGACACTGCAAATAATACAAAGCAATTGATCTCCGGGCAGGTATCCGCCCCTGATGATCACTTTATGGCGACGTCCAGAGATCTACGGATTAAGATACGAGATTCTGGCCACTCGTTCCGCTTACATACCTCATTTGTTGTCTTGTGCGAAAAAATGTAAAAATTAGGTGGAATCTTACATACGCGCCCTCAGTACAACTCCGCTGTATATTCACTAGAAACTTATAATGCAATGTGTGTCTCTTTTTAATCGCTGGTTGAAAACGGTGCTATCCAATGTACCGTCCGTGGTCCCTGACGCTGGCTGGAAAAATCACAACTTCCCCAAATAATTTTGCGCGTTGTAATATGTAATATATAACCACGGTGGTCTAGCGGTTAGAACGCTGGCCTTGTAATCCTGGGGTCTCGGGTTCGATTCCCGGCGGTGCCCGAATTTATAACTTGTGTTGGACAAGGCCGTGGTCTAGGCAACACGGAGTTTTCCTCCGTGGCATCCCAACAATTACTCCATTCACACACAGAAGAAGGCAATGGCAAACCACTTCTGGATCATCTGCCAAGAACGTATATGAACAGGTCCCAGTCCGAGAAAAGGATGAAGGATCCTGTTCATATGGACCTGTCGTCAGACAGAACACTAAATAATAAATATGAAAATAGCCTATAATCGTGTCCGCATCACCTAGCCCTGAAGCAAGCGCTCCACTTGTGAGACGAGAGGATAATTATGGATGGGCCGCGTTACTGTGAACGGGGAAGGATTACGAATTAAGTACTGGCGCCCTGACGGACAGATCAGAAGCAGGAAATGCAGTAAAACGCATATCCACAAACCAGTTAAGACCCTCTAAAGTCACTTAGCAACTAATTCACCCGCCGGCCGGAAAATTCTCTGACAATCCAACAGTCGCTCACACATTTTATGAAACCCGAAGTTTCATTACGTATTCACGAGATCCCGCCACTGTTTCCTATTCATAGCCAGATGAATTCAGTCCATACCACTCCATCCCATTTCTCCAACACCCATTTTAATATTATTATCCCGCCTACGTCTAAGTTTTCCTAGTGACCTCTTTTATTCTCTCCCTTGCGGGCTACATGCCCTGCCCATCTCAGCCCCCTTGACTTAATCAGTGTAATTATATTTGGCGAGGAGTACAACTTATTATGTAAATTTTTCCAGCCGCCTAGTAATTCATACTTCTTGGCTCAAAATATTCTCCTCAGTACCCTGGTTTCTAACACATTCAGTCTACGTTCGATCCTTAGTGTCAGAGACCAAGTTTCACACCCATACAAAACTACAGTCGAAATTATAGATCAGTGTATTTCAATTCCTTTACTCTAGTGCGTCTTGGGGTTTGTTAAGAGACTGTAGAGGTCGCGCGAGAAGTGGTGTTACCTAAATGCGCGATGTGTAAGCCGTGAGAGGGGAGTTCAGTAGTAGTGGGGGTCGCACAGCGTCAGCTGCGGTGACGCACCGAACTAAACACGGCTAGAGCTACAAACCAACTGAACCTGACACCCCTCCAGCGCGTACTTCGGACGGGTTCAACTCACACGACCAAAATCAGTCCTTTGCGCAGGTATCACCAATTCTCGCGCGACCTCTACATATTGTGATCATAAAATGACCTCTCTCCACGGCTAGTGCCGACTGATGAAGTTTTAACACAGTTAAATGTAATCTGATCTTTAATGATTTGTTTGTATGTTTGTTGAATGTTTTGTGAAGTACGTGATGATTCTTCTTCTTGTGGCCTGGGTTCGGACATGGATACTGATCCCGGACAGGCGATTTCCGAGGTATCCAGTCACATCAGAACCCTGATGATGGTGACAGAGTTGGTTCCCGAAACGTCGGTTTACTACGGTAATCAGTTAACGCGGCTGATTTCCCGAGAAGATTTTATTGAAATAATATAATGTATATGATATGTCGTCCCCGAGTACGGGCGTATCGAACCTCGTACGAGGTGCGATCGGAAAGTTTCTGGACTGTGTCAATAGAGGACGAACCGGATGTAGTACGAGCTTCTGCTTTCAGGTGGTGCGGCCTACATTCATAGTTAATCAGTGTGCCAGCCGGCATCATCGAATTAGCATTTGTTTCTTAGTTACGGGCGTTTTGGTAGTGCATTACACCGACCCTCCTGCGATTTCGGAATGGCGTGTGCATCAAATTTTGCCAAAGACTCGCCAAAACGGCTACGGAAACCTATGAAATGCTAAAGCAAGCATTTGGGGAGTCCGCAATGGGTCGTGCACAAACTTTTGTGTGGCATTCACGTTTTAAAAATGGCCGAACCTCTGTCGATGATGACGAGCGTTCTGGACGACCATCTTCGAGCACAACGCCCGAAAATGTTACGAAGATTCGGCAGGCCATTCACGAAGATCGACGTCGTACCATCAACGACTTGTGCGACATTGTTGGGATAGGCTATGGGACCTGTCAGCTGATTCTAAAGGAAGAACTCCACATGCGACGCCAAGGCTCCTGTCTGAGGACCAGAAGCAGAATCGACTTGACTTCTCGTTTGTCAGGAGCTCAAAGATCTTGCAAGAACCGACCCCAACTTCCTTTCTAAGCTCCGTGTTACTTCTTCCTCTTCCCAAAGATGAAAATTCAGCTAAAGGGAAGGAGATTTGAGACGATAGAAGAGATTCAGGCAGAATCGCAGATGGTGCTTGACAGGCTGACAAAGAAAGATTTCCAGGGATGCTTCCAGGCTTGGCAGCGGCGCTGGGATCGTTGTGTTCACTCCCAGGGGAACTACTTCGAGGGTGATGGATGAATTTAATACCTGAGATAAGTGTACGGGTTTTTATACGCGCAGTCTGGAAACTTTCCGATCGCACCTCGTATCTACTATGAGGCGACTATCAAGGGGTCATCGCATGGGTGAGGAAAATCATGGCCGCCTAAGTAGACGGTCGTGATGACTAATTCCATTCTTAACCTCAAGACTTGTTCTTCGTGTTACTTTAAACACATTTCCACTTTATTTAATTTAAATATAAACAGCTGGTTAACACGCACCGCGTATAATTTATGAACAAAATCGAACAACAAAAATGACTGCACGCGACCTGCGGTCCCCGTGTTTCAAATCTCTGTTCTACAGGATGTATCATTAAATTAATTATTCGGTTTTGGTCCGTCTAATCACATTTATATTTAAAAATTTTACAAATAAGATAATTAAAATAATATCATTTTATGTTCCACATCGAATAATCGATTTACATTTGGAACATTTTTACAACATGTTTCGGTTTCATCGATTATTCGATGTGGAACATAAAATGATATTATTTTAATTATCTTATTTGTAAAATTTTTAAATATAATTGTGATTAGACGGACAAAACCGAATAATTAATTTAATATTTTATTCACAATATGACGCAATTATACTATCTTAGGATGTATCATAGAAACGTTAAAATGCCCTGTCCTTATTTATTTAATTTATAAACTTCAATTAAGACGCTCTGTTAACGCTACGAACAAAGTCACGTGTGATGTGTGGGGGGGAAAAACACGTCATTGTTTCTGTAGGACTACACCGAAGAAGCATGAGAATTCCAGGCAGGCCGACGTCCTTGGCGAAATGTTAAATCGTACCGAGAGCTTCCAGGTAAACTGACGCCCAGGGATACGCAACATTCTAAGAACGCGTGAGGAAATTGTGGTCGGCGGTCCGGGACTGCCCGACGCAACTGAAATATCCAGTCAGTGGTTTCGAAACCTGTCCTTATACACCTTTTAACAAAATAAATACTTTTAAGTGTATCCTTAATCCAGGAAAACTAATTCGTAATAAAATAAGATCTATTTTTAGTTAAGAGCGAGTTAAGTCTCGCGCCTTGCCCTGAAACAGTACGAGGTGCGATCGGAAAGTTTCAAGACTGCGCGTATAAAAACCCGTACACTTATCTCAGGTATTAAATTCATCCATCACCCTCGAAGTAGTTCCCCTGGGAGTGAACACAACGATCCCAGCGCCGCTGCCAAGCCTGGAAGCATCCCTGGAAATCTTTCTTTGTCAGCCTGTCAAGCACCATCTGCGATTCTGCCTGAATCTCTTCTATCGTCTCAAATCTCCTTCCCTTTAGCTGAATTTTCATCTTTGGGAAGAGGAAGAAGTCACACGGAGCTTAGAAAGGAAGTTGGGGTCGGTTCTTGCAAGATCTTTGAGCTCCTGACAAACGAGAAGTCGATTCTGCTTCTGGTCCTCAGACAGGATGCGTCGCATGTGGAGTTCTTCCTTTAGAATCAGCTGACAGGTCCCAACAATGTCGCACAAGTCGTTGATGGTACGACGTCGATCTTCGTAACATTTTCGGGCGTTGTGCTCGAAGATGGTCGTCCAGAACGCTCGTCATCATCGACAGAGGTTCGGCCATTTTTAAAACGTGAATGCCACACAAAAGTTTGCGGACTCCCCAAATGCTTGCTTTAGCATTTCATAGGTTTCCGTAGCCGTTTTGGCGAGTCTTTGGCAAAATTTGATGCACACGCCATTCCGAAATCGCAGGAGGGTCGGTGTAATGCACTACCAAAACGCCCGTAACTAAGAAACAAATGCTAATTCGATGATGCCGGCTGGCACACTGATTCACTATGAATGTAGGCCGCACCCCCTAGCGGCAGAAGCTCGTACTACATCCGGTTCGCCCTCTATTGACACAGTCTTGAAACTTTCCGATCGCACCTCGTATAATCACCGATTGTCTCTTGTCTGCAATCATTTATTTTACGTGTTGGAAGCCCTCTTAAGAATCTCTGCACCGCGTCTTGTAATTATCGCAAATCCAGCGACGTCGACGTACAACACGAAGAGGTACTGATTTTTTCTGGATAATAATATGTTCTTTGTCTTCAAGTGATCAAGGGAAGATCACTTGTGAGCCTCTCTGACGCAGGTAATTCCTTGCAAAGCCGGACAGTATAAATTACACGGCTCACACACCACGGCCTTGGACAAAAGAAAATATAATTAGCGACTTCAGAGCTGCAGATGCGTTCACAAAATATAATCTGTCCTCAGGATGCCTTTGGTGTTTTCAACGCTGGTCCCATGCGCGCGAGATGACCAAAATCGGACAACATATCACGCAAATACTCTAGATCAGTGGTATTCAACCTTTTTTGTTCGCGTACCCCCAAAGTTGTTGGTGTATAATTCAAGTTATACATAGTATATAATCTACATATAAAATAAATTAAATAAATTACATTACTGATTATTCAGCGTTTATCATAAAATAATATATTTTTTTAAAATTCACGCAGCCCCTAAGATGTCTTCGCGTACCCCAGGTTGAGTACCACTGCTCTATTCGCCATTTTTGAGTGGTACGTAAGTACTTAATTAGTTTAATTCACACACGTCATTCGCAAGGGGGCACACCATCCAGAAATAGCTCCACGCTCAAATATGCAAGCTGACTCACTCGATAAGTAATGATAAAAAAGCAGTTTATAAATTAACATGTCACAATTTCTCTGTGGATGACGACACAGATCGGTAAATTCTTCTTAATAACGAAGTACAGGCAGAGGTTTCTGGAATCAATTAGAAAGTTCTTTAGTATTGACGGATTCCAGTCCGTTGAGAACAAACCTACTTTTGTGTCAGAAGGAAAATACAGATCCCAGTGGCTCTGGAGGCGGACCTCACCCTGACATCGCGGTTATGACCACTGCCCGGCACACACATGATCGAGGTGTGGATATTACGACTTTTATCAGAATTAATTTAAATTCTTTAACAAACATGTCCGAGGTACAGTCGTCATGTAGTGTCGAATTTCATTAAAGATTATCATAAATTATTAGTAGTCACGGATCTGACAGAACGCGGTTCGTGCCTCTTTCAAATCAATATTCGCCTTGAAAGTCTCAGAAAAGCGATTAAAGATCTACGAGCCGGAATAGTAGAGATTCGATCTCAATTCCTCTCGACAACCACCCACTGCCCACCTGAAGGAGTCTCGTCCCTTCTTAATCTGTCATCTGCTTGGTCTTTACTCTTAGAGCAAGACACTAAGATTCACTCGCTGTACAAACCGTCTGGAAAAACTTGCCAACTCCATAAAAGACGGTGGACCATAACAGAGCCTATAAACGTTATTTATTATTTATTTATTTATTTAGTGTTCTGTCAGACGACAGGTCCATATGAACAGGATCCTTCCATCCTTTTCTCGGACTGGGACCTGTTCATATACGTTCTTGGCAGATGATCCAGAAGTGGTTTGCCATTGCCTTCTTCTGTGTGTGAATGGAGTAATTGTTGGGATGCCACGGAGGAAAACTCCGTGTTGCCTAGACCACGGCCTTGCCCAACACAAGTTATAAATTCGGGCACCGCCTGGAATCGAACCCGAGACCCCAGGATTACAAGGCCAGCGTTATAACCGCTATAATAAATACATAATTCATAGAAAATGTTTAAAGTACAATTAGAACATTTAGTTTTAAACTGATATTAATTTAAAATGAAGTATCTCGAAGAGAAGAACAGATATTCAGGGTACTTTAGAACGGGATGCTGAGGACTGAAGTTATTTGAATCTACGATTGAAGAAAAATGCAGGAAACGCTTCATAATCTGTGGTGGTGAGATGGGCGAGACGTGTAGCATGCACGTGAGAGATGATAAGTTCATCAATATCATAATTTTAATCGGAGAACCTAATGATAAGACGTATTTGAAGTTGATGAAAATATACAAACGGGGTGTGGCAGTGTGGATTGGATTACGCTGGCTCAGGATACTGGCCACTGGATGACTCCTGTGAGCGGGAAATATTTTGCCTTGATAAGCGACTATCGATTTCTCAAGAAGGACTCGGGTCCACTCGTGGATTATAAGAATATTTAACGGCGCGGCCACACTTGTAGAAGGCATGAACATACGAGATATAGAACGAACGGTAAATAGGCAAGGATCTGTAAGGACGCGGTCGTATCCTACTTCAAGATATTCCCACAAAAGAAACTTCAACCCATCTAACCATTAACCGGTCAATATTTAAACCGCTATAGGACTATTTGAATTGAAAATTGGATTGGATTCGTCTGGCTCAGGATAGGGACCGGTGGCGAACTCTTGCGAACACGGCGCTGAACCTTCAGTTTTCGTGAAGGGCGAATTTGTGAATTGTCTAATCGGCCTTTATAATTCTCCAAGGAAACAGGGCTCAGATTATTAATTTTCCGATGAATCCACGATATTCACATCAAATATGGCCTAAGACCTAAGTTTATTTGAAGGAACAAAGCCTATCTTCATAGACAGATAATGACTTAGGCAGAACGGAAATCTAAAGTTTAAAAACCCGAAATTTCATTACAGTGACAACAAAATCCCATATTCTTCCAGAAGAATCCAAACAATAGCATCAAATATTAATTAATTATGTTTGTGTCTACCAAGTAGGACCTTATCAGTTTCGTCTTGTGATTAAAATAATTTGTTTTCCATAATATTTAATTTAATCATACAAAATTTAGTTCGGCATAGAGAAACTAGACCCATAAACGCCGAATATACGAGGTGCGATCGGAAAGTTTCGAGACTGCGCCTATAAAAACCCGTACACTTATCTCAGGTATTAAATTCATCCATCACCCTCCAAGTAGTTCCCCTGGGAGTAAACACAACGATCCCAGCGCCGCTGCCAAGCCTGGAAGCATCCCTGGAAATCTTTCTTTGTCAGCCTGTCAAGCACCATCTGCGATTCTGCCTGAATCTCTTCTATCGTCTCAAATCTCCTTCCCTTTAGCTGAATTTTCATCTTTGGGAAGAGGAAGAAGTCACACGGAGCTTAGAAAGGAAGTTGGGGTCGGTTCTTGCAAGATCTTTGAGCTCCTGACAAACGAGAAGTCGATTCTGCTTCTGGTCCTCAGACAGGAGCCTTGGCGTCGCATGTGGAGTTCTTCCTTTATAATCAGCTGACAGGTCCCATAGCCTATCCCAACAATGTCGCACAAGTCGTTGATGGTACGACGTCGATCTTCGTAACATTTTCGGGCGTTGTGCTCGAAGATGGTCGTCCAGAACGCTCGTCATCATCGACAGAGGTTCGGCCATTTTTAAAACGTGAATGCCACACAAAAGTTTGCGGACTCCCCAAATGCTTGCTTTAGCATTTCATAGGTTTCCGTAGCCGTTTTGGCGAGTCTTTGGCAACAGATTCAGGCAGAATCGCAGATGGTGCTTGACAGGCTGACAAAGAAAGATTTCCAGGGATGCTTCCAGGCTTGGCAGCGGCGCTGGGATCGTTGTGTTCACTCCCAGGGGAACTACTTCGAGGGTGACGGATGAATTTAATACCTGAGATAAGTGTACGGGTTTTTATACGCGCAGTCTGGAAACCTTCCGATCGCACCTCGTAGGTTAATTTCTATATTTCGGGTTTAATTTTATATTCTCTGAATAAAAAATACACGAATGACTATTTTTTTAAAGTATCTGAGTGGGAGTGACTGAGAAAAACGTATGCCTGTAGGTCATTTTTTAATTCTGTTCCTTTGAAAGTCAGCACAGCAGTCGAAAGCCCTGGCGTGCATTACCTAGAGCGAAAGGGTCACAGCGTCTTCAATAGGTCACTTGAACTGTACTGATTATCGGCTAAGTTAAACAGCGTCCTGGAAACAAACACGAATATCCCGCAGACAGCAGCGTCGACCGCGTATCCATGACAACGTAATGTTACTTCCATTAACTTATTTATAATACGGCTTCAACGCACATGACAAGGAACTGAGTGGGCTTTGTGTTCGTCGACTGTTTCTAGTTGTCATGGCAGCGAAAATCGAAGCAGTGGCGCATTAATATCAAAGAAAATAGCTCCCTATTGTCGTATGTCAGGAGTCCCCGTGGTCTCGGATTGGGACGGATTTTGCCGAGTCCGAGAGAGAATCTTAAATCAGGCCACATCGTTAAGTCGTCCGACTATGGAGACCAATTCTGTGACTTAAGAGACAATCTGGGTATTTAAAGATTAATGTCAACGATCGGTTTCGAACCGTGAACCCTTTAAACTTCATGTTACCTCCTGAAGAAGGAAGGAGAACCGACTATTTAATGACTCTGACAGTGGACAATGTTCAATATTTTAAGTTACTATCCACCCCATCTGCGTAAATATATACTAAGGAAAACCACGGATATTCTCAGTTACTAT
This sequence comes from Zootermopsis nevadensis, assembly GCF_977971745.1. Taxonomy (NCBI): domain Eukaryota; kingdom Metazoa; phylum Arthropoda; class Insecta; order Blattodea; family Termopsidae; genus Zootermopsis; species Zootermopsis nevadensis. The sequence goes on along the minus strand of NW_028259153.1, from coordinate 1,011,833 downwards.
AGGTAGTTACGTGATCCATATTTTAAAACGTGACCTTCATAAATTAGAAGGGGTGGGTGGAAAGAATGCTAAAAACTCGGAAGCTACTTTCGGTCAATATCACGTGGAATTAGAAATTTAAAAGAAATTAGTAGCCTCGATATAAAACTCTGAATCAACTGCTGTTACCGGACAGATATTTTAAATTATTTAAAATGTGAGTTAAGCCATCAAAATACGACGGTTCTACCGTCATATGTCTCTTGCAAGTCATTTTAAGTGTACGACCAGTGGCGGCTCGTGAGTCTGAGCGTTGGTTGTGCTACGCAAAGGGGAATATTCAGAATAGTTTTTCAACACATAACAATATAAATATATTAAAAGTAAATTTACATCAGGAGAAAACCTATACCAGGTGTGATCGGAAGGTTTCCAGACTGCGCGTATAAAAACCCGTACACTTATCTCAGGTATTAAATTCATCCATCACCCTCGAAGTAGTTCCCCTGGGAGTGAACACAACGATCCCAGCGCCGCTGCCAAGCCTGGAAGCATCCCTGGAAATCTTTCTTTGTCAGCCTGTCAAGCACCATCTGCGATTCTGCCTGAATCTGTTGCCAAAGACTCGCCAAAACGGCTACGGAAACCTATGAAATGCTAAAGCAAGCATTTGGGGAGTCCGCAAACTTTTGTGTGGCATTCACGTTTTAAAAATGGCCGAACCTCTGTCGATGATGACGAGCGTTCTGGACGACCATCTTCGAGCACAACGCCCGAAAATGTTACGAAGATCGACGTCGTACCATCAACGACTTGTGCGACATTGTTGGGATAGGCTATGGGACCTGTCAGCTGATTATAAAGGAAGAACTCCACATGCGACGCCAAGGCTCCTGTCTGAGGACCAGAAGCAGAATCGACTTGACTTCTCGTTTGTCAGGAGCTCAAAGATCTTGCAAGAACCGACCCCAACTTCCTTTCTAAGCTCCGTGTGACTTCTTCCTCTTCCCAAAGATGAAAATTCAGCTAAAGGGAAGGAGATTTGAGACGATAGAAGAGATTCAGGCAGAATCGCAGATGGTGCTTGACAGGCTGACAAAGAAAGATTTCCAGGGATGCTTCCAGGCTTGGCAGCGGCGCTGGGATCGTTGTGTTCACTCCCAGGGGAACTACTTCGAGGGTGATGGATGAATTTAATACCTGAGATAAGTGTACGGGTTTTTATACGCGCAGTCTGGAAACCTTTCGATCGCACCTCGTAAGATTAGCGTCAAATAAGATTGTAATCGCACATCAAACAGTCTTTGATTTGCTTAATTGATTTGTGTATAATTTATCCCTAATACTTTATTATTTTTATATGATTATTAATATTGATTTATCATAAGTTCAGACTCATATTTAAATTTCCGTATCCAGCATTTTAAAACCTTGCATACCGTTTAGTGTATTGAAATATAAAGTATCTAACAAACATAACTGTTTACGCTTTGAAGGACACTAATGTCAAACGCGTTTCGACCTCAAGAGGTCATCTTTAGTGGTAAAAAACATGTTAAATCATATATATTTTTAATATATATTTTATATATATTTTTATATATTTTTTATATATTATACAATATTATATAAATCAAAAAGATGATGGTATTTAACAGGGCATGAAAGGTGTGTACTTTACAGAACCATAATTATGTAACACCTAATTGGACGTTGATTTTACAGGAGTTTGGGTATTAATACGGGCACTTAGCTGATTGCCATGGTTCGTCTACGGTGTGTAAACAGTTCTGTTTGTATAAATACTTTATACGTATCGAACAGCCGAGCATGTACTTGGGAGGTTTCGGAGCACATGTTAAAGAACGGAGAACACTTCTGCTCCTGAGAGTTAAGTGCAGAACGTGGACAGATAACAGAATTAAGGATTTACCTTTTCTCTGATCCAGCATCTGATTACTCTCTTTAACAAATGGTGTTTATTACTTAAAAGCTTTTACGATTTAAGAAGGTAGCGTGGGGACCACGTGTTGAAGGTTCAGATCTTCGTGGGAAAGGATTGTTCCTTGTACCGAACCCCGGACCCTGAGCCAATATAAATTAATCTTACATCTTTCTTGTTTGGAGTCTGTGACTTTTTAATCCAATCAGGAATGAGTTTTGGTTTCATCCCGTGTGGAGGTGACTTCGACACTCAATTCTTCTTTTGGGCTTGAAAGGGGTCACCGCTCAATTTTGGGAAACACCAATCACAACTTCAGGCATGAACATTCGAAAATTGCGAGCTGACTTTGTGTGATGCTACAGACCCCTGAGACATTCCTTTCAGCCCTAAATATTCAACAACAGCATCTTTATTGACTACATTACAAGATGACGATAGTGAACTGGAAATGATGAAGGTACTATTCATGCATTTCCGTGGAGAGACTGAGGAAAATCAGATAGTCGTTCTCTGGGTCGAGATTTAAACCGGGGACCTCCTGAACACGAATCGGGTGAGTTATAACAACCACTCGACCACAAGGTTCTGTCTGTACATGGTTAAGATAACAAATGAATAATCAGAGCATCTGTACGGAAGAATCCGCCTCGGTAACCTACTCACTGATGGGAGGATACTATTAAAATGAATCTCATAAGAAAGAGGACTGGACTGGACTCAAAACGTGAGCTTTTGTGAACACGGTAATGAAGTTTCTGGTTCCTTAATTTTCGTACATTATAACTGGCCGAATTTCATCATAAATCTGGCTCGTAATAATTCAGTTCATTTCATTTCATTTGAGTGTTTGCCAACAGCGAGAAGCCAATTACGGGCAAACACAGAAATAATACACTTAACCCTTTGAAGCCGAAGATCGTCTGAATATTATTTATGAATTCAGTCCGTACCGCGAAGAAAACACTTCACTTAACCATTAGAAGTCGAATCAGGCGGTACCACATAAGATTTAACAAAAGAACATCCCGGTCAAAGCCTTAATTAAGATTGCAGCAATCAATCTAGACCCTTTCCTGTACAGAGAAAGTGTCATCAAGGGAGACACTGAAGTCCATTTGTCAGTTCATCGCCATCACTGTTAATAAAAGTTATACTTCCTTAGGATTCATTGTAACATCATTATCCTTTCGGGGTTCTTAATTAACATCGTATCTTACCTCCGATAATCGTGTTACAACACTCGCCGGGCACAGATTTAGTCACACAAATAATAAATTAATAAATAAACACAAATTACGAAGTACGTAAGTATGAATACAGGGAAGGCTAAAGTTAATCGACGTTTCAGATGTGACTGCCACCTCCCTGATGATGGACGCTGCAAGCACCTATGAAACGTCGGTTTTCTTACATCAGACTACACAGCGCAACAACCCAGAAGACAGAAATCTTCATACTCTGATGATGGAGGCAGTATGACCTCTGAAACGTTGGTAAACATCGACCAGACTGCACAGCGCAACAACCCAGCAGACAGAAATCTTCATACTCTGATGATGGAGGCAGTATGACCTCTGAAACGTTGGTAAACATCGACCAAACTACACAGCGCAACAACCCAGAAGACAGAAATCTTCATACTCTGATGATGGAGGCAGTATGACCTCTGAAACGTTGGTAAACATCGACCAGACTACACAGCGCAACAACCCAGAAGACAGAAATCTTCATACTCATCGCCCTGATGATGGAGGCAGTATGACCTCTGAAACGTTGGTAAACATCGACCAGACTGCACAGCGCAACAACCCAGCAGACAGAAATCTTCATACTCTGATGATGGAGGCAGTATGACCTCCGAAACGTTGGTAAACATCGACCAGACTACACAGCGCAACAACCCAGAAGACAGAAATCTTCATACTCTGATGACGGAGGCAGTATGACCTCTGAAACGTTGGCTAACATCGACCAGACTACACAGCGCAACAACCCAGAAGAGACAAATCTTCATACTCTGATGATGGAGGCAGTATGACCTCTGAAACGTTGGTAAACATCGACCAAACTACACAGCGCAACAACCCAGAAGACAGAAATCTTCATACTCTGATGATGGAGGCAGTATGACCTCCGAAACGTTGGTAAACATCGACCAGACTACACAGCGCAACAACCCAGAAGACAGAAATCTTAATACTCTGATGATGGAGGCAGTATGACCTCTGAAACGTTGGTTAACATCGACCAGACTACACAGCGCAACAACCCAGAAGACAGAAATCTTCATACTCTGATGACGGAGGCAGTATGACCTCTGAAACGTTGGCTAACATCGACCAGACTACACAGCGCAACAACCCAGAAGAGACAAATCTTCATACTCGCCGCTGTGAAAACCTCAAATCTTATATGGTTTAACAAGTTTCGCGCGATTGTTTGGTACTTGTTAGTGGTAAAATAATTTAATATTCTATCTGTAGCGATAAATATCACTCACCTATCGCAGCCTTCTTTTTTGGGTCAAAGAATAATCGCTTCACACGTTCAATTGGCACTTGCCACTGGCTAATATCAGTGGCAGCTGCTTGTGCGCAAATGCCTGAACAGCAAACTCTCGCCCTTCAAGTAGCTTTTGTTAGGTTAGGTCGGTCGCCTTCAACAATTAGCAGCAAAGAAACAAACACGAAACGCACAAAACAAGGCCGATGGAATGACGAACCTGATTTCACCATTAACTTCCTTCTACCTTTTGAGTCAGTGTGTCATTGTAGTTTGCCTTTCCTGTTACAGTCATTTGCAACTGTCTTTGAGTTAGATGCGTAAGACGTTTCCCTCCGCTCAACGCCGCCACCCCCTTCCCCTCCCCTAGAATCAGCAACTTACGTAGAGAAAGTACATTTCTAAGCCTCCTCGATTGACAGAAGCTACGTAAGACACGAGCAGTGTTCATGCTGTACTTCTAAAGCCAAATGCAGAGAAGGCGGTGGGGGAAGAGTAGGTGAGTAGGAGAATAGTTACTGCGGGATGCAAGCCTCTGCTTTAATATACGACATTCCAAATACTGAGACCCATCCGTAAAATGTTGTACCGGATTTTATTTTTTACTGTGTCATTTGACTGTTTTATTTTAAACTTGTGAAGATGTACTTGTTGAAAAATATGACGCGATCATTAATGGCGAGTGTGTGTGAGAATTTGAAAGGACCTGACCGTGACCTGGTTTAAGATTCTGTCGTCGGGATGCACTTGGAATAAAAATAATGTGTCACAACGGCCAGCAAATCCAAGATTCGTTCTTATTTAATAACATTTCATCAACGGAATACATCGGAAAGGCTAAATGGAATTCGAACCGGGCAACAGTGCCAACGATGAAGAAAAGTGTGGGTTTAACTGAAGGTTAAACACGTTAGTTACACGGAATCACAGGCAGACATATACGTCCTGCAAGGGCAGCTGTACTTACGCGTTCCAGCAACTTCCAATTACACCACGGCCTCTTCTGATAAATTTCACGTCGCAGTAATAATAACGAAACAAAAAAACAATGCACATCTAAATCTGCCGAGATCTGACACACGTTTATAAACTCCGTTTTACAAAATTTCTTCTTTAATAGCTAACAGATACTAATGCACATCACATGGAACCTGTCCCATCAGATGAGCACCTTCAAATGATGCCCAGCGCAGTACGTGGCTGTATTCGCAACTTAAGACCTCTGCTTGTAATCATGTATAAACCATGTAACGAGATCAACAAACATTCGTCACTGTACGAGTCTTTTACAATCGGCGCTAGTGTCGCCTATTCTGTTACAGGAAACTGAAAAATAAGATTTTACTGGTGGTCCCCAATGGCTCAACATTCATACCACATTTCATCAAAATCCGCCCAGTAGTTCTCGTATTGAGACATATTGACAGACAGACGGACGAATGGATGGGCAGGCAGACATTACCAGACCCAAATATGTTCACTTCATGCACTCGGGAAATTGTGCATAGCAGAACAAATCTGACTCACTGAGGAGAATTTCATCTTTGATATTTAACCTATGGTAAACGTCATGTGAAAAGTTCCCTCTAGATTTCTCCCTCCTCCACCAACCAGAGACATTTGCATGCAAAATAATAAAGAATTCACGTAAAATGCCCGTTATTAGTGTCTGAAAATAAAGTTGGAATTTCTTGACAAATTGTAGTAAAGCTGCAGAACTTCAGAAAAAAAAATTTTGTTAACCTAACCTAACTTAATAAGAGCGACGCGAATGCACTTGAAAATAGTAATAGCGTAATAATAATCCTGTTGCAGTGATATCTTGTTGAGGGAACACTCAAAGAAATGCAGCCTCATGCTTGCGCTACATACCTGTGTGGGTAGAGCCCTTGGTACAAACAGCGGAAGAGGCTGATGAGCCCTGAGCATCTGATGAGAAAAATTCCTTCCCTTACCTGGAATTGAGCTCTGACAGACGACACACTGGATACTGGATCTTTTTTGTCAACTTTTTTTTAGGTTATGGGCCAAGGAATGTGTAAGAGTATTGCCAACACAAAGCACATTGTTACAAGAAATTATTTCTATGATACATGTGAATGTTGCCTTTGGGTTTATTCTTGAAATAACAATAATTAAACTGTTCTCTGACTTTTTCATTCGAAGGAGTTTATAACTTCCCCATTTAACGTCAACGACGAGTTGCGCAGCTGACAAACCATTGCAGATCGGACTCACGTTTATTTATTTAAACTTTTCAACTCAAAATGATCCCAAGAGCACGTAGTTAATCTACGGACATCCTGTTGCGGGACACCTGTATAATAAACATGAAATCATTTAAAATCTAGTAATAATAAGGATCAATATCATTTTATTTGCCTGACTGAACACTGTATGAAAATACCAGAATAATTACAACTTTGTATTGATAACTGTAGTCTAGGACCCAGTTACTGCATACAGAACCAAGAGTAAGAATGTATGTGCACTTTTATTACAAATTACTTGATTTGCAAAAGTACTGACATTAACTTACACTTCTCTTTTTCACATAATTAACATAACTTTCAAGAATGCCCAATATCATACGTAACACTTCCTAGAACAATTTTCATCTAGGTATAACACAAGTAACTAATGTTTTCAAATATACATTCCACGATAAAAAGATGAGAATTCATTTTTATTAACCGTGCAGCCCACAGTATTTTAATATAAACTTCACGTTAAAATAAATATGATCCGAAACAGGCATCTTGAGCTATTTAAATACAACGCGATCGTACGAGGAATTTATTTTGTTGTAGGGTACGGCTTTTATTCAATTACTACTTGTATGACTTCTTGGCTCTCCAGTCTAGATACTCGTCAAATTCAGCTTCATCTGCGCTAGATGTTTCGCCATCATCTTCGGCAGCAGAAGCACTGTTCCTACTACACACACCTTTTACTACTGCTTCTTTCTTAAGTTCCAGGTCCAACACTCTGAAACGAAAAGAACACACATAATCGCACAAGTAAAATATACATCGATAAAATGTGCTTTATTCGTGCCGATGTTCTCCTTAAATTCCCACATATGTCAACAACATAAAGATTTCACACTGTTCTAAATGTTCAGAGTATAATATAAAGAACTGATTTATGATCAGCTTAGCCTGAAAACAAACAGCAAAACAGCAAGACAGAACAAACTTCCGCAGTAGACCTACATTTTATTATTTATTTAGTGTTCTGTCTGACCACAGGTCCATATGAACAGGATCCTTCCATCCTTTTCTCGGACTGGGACCTGTTCATATACGTTCTTGGCAGATGATCCAGAAGCGGTTTGCCATTGCCTTCTTCTGTGTGTGAATGGAGTAATTGTTGGGATGCCACGGAGGAAAACTCCGTGTTGCCTAGACCACGGCCTTGCCCAACACAAGTTATAAATTCGGGCACCGCTGGGAATCGAACCCGAGATCCCCTACATATAAAAACACAAGCCATGTGGGAAAATCCAGACATATGAAGAAGAATTATGTAGCCCGGTTCTTGTCTCACAAGGAGGAGATAAACATGGAAACATTACATTCACCATCATAGAAAGGAAAAAAAATAATAAAGTACAGCTGTCCCACTACACGCCGTGTAGGCACTTGGGGAGAGGAGGTATAGCTCCTACTCATTCTCGACCTCGGCACTAGACGAGGGTTAGTGGTCAGCACCCACACCGCAGTCATGTTTCACCCCCAGGAAAGTACCCTGGTAGCCATTGGATACGAGGATGGGTGGGCCCCAGAGCCGGTGTGGGCGCAGAGGCTAGAAGAAAATCCTCTGCCCCCATCGGGGATCAAACCCTGGTCGTCCAGTCTGCAGTCACTATATTGAGCTACCCTGGCAAAAACCATTACAGAAATAAACCATCACAAAATATAATAATGGGTTACCTGGACCAATTCCGCATCTGTTCGTCAATCTCGTCAATTTGTCTCTCTGCTGTTGCTTCTTCCTGATCCTCAGCAATGATTTGTGCAGAAACTGTGTTCTCCTCCTTCATCTCTTTCTGAAATTTCTCCCATTCTTCTTCAATCGGATCTTTGTATTCCACATTGCGTGCCTGTCATAACACAGTAATGCAATAAAAAAACAGTAAAACAATAAAAAGTACAGTTATGCAATAAAAAATTCAAACATGCAATAAAAATACAACTTTAATACAAATTTCCACCATGGCTATCATTTCAGTAAGAATTACAAAGTAAAAGTATTTCAGATTTAAACAAATCTTTTCTTCTTTTATAAGAAAGAAGATACTAGATTAAATTCACACGTTAAACATAAAATATTTTATAAAGTGAAGCTTTCACGGCGACTGATGTTTATGAAAGACTCCTGGGTTACAAGCCGCATCAGGTGGCTAAACGGTGAACAAACCATATCTTCTGCCAACGTTTCGAGAACAGTCTCTGCTCTCATCCTCAGGGCTACTTGTAACCCGGGAGTCCTTCATAAAAGACTTTGTTCCTTACTTTCATAGAATAACAGTTTCTTATTACAACTTTTTTCTAAACAACAAGCATCAACATGTTTCTCCATTGTGAGACACAGATTAACGGACCCTAACTGTAATGAGGATATCAGTATGAAATTATCAAAGGACATGGCTAGAACATTTTAAAAGACTGCCTGAAACCTAACTCCCAAAGCAGCTGTATGAATATAACCTTAATAAATTGTACAAATTGTCAGTAACGTCTGACAAAAACATGGGACAGTTTTAACCCTCGTAAACAGAATAGGACAAGAGGTTAGCGTGTGATGAAAAGTATAAGTGAGTCTGGAACTGTTGACTCATTTTGCAAAAGACAACTGTCCTCGGTCAAAAATCTGTCAGTCAACTGTACGTTGACCAATATTCACCCAATTATGAGAATTTACACATCATTGCTTCTTTACACATGAATATGTACATGTGCGTGCGCACACACACACACTATCTTTAACATAAAATTTCTATCTAAGACATAAATTTCTTAATCCTCTGCTATGCCTCCCTTCCCACACCTCTTTCATCCTCTCTCTCTCTCTCTTGAAAAAATGTTACAGAATTTTGCATATTTGGCAGAACACTGATGATGCAAAATTATTGTTCCGCATACGAGTCAAATTACTTTTCTGTTTGCAAGTCATTACACATCTGTACATTAGATCTGATTAGATTTGATGATATGCATATGAAATATGTAGGACACCTGGTAAGTAAATGTGAACATGCTCTATCACTGATAAATTCATCGGCAACGGAAGTGGTGCAGAGCGATGATATGCTCCCAGTGACAGGAAGCTTCCATGTTTTATCATCATCTATTTCACATTTGTAAATTATTAAAAACCTTAACGTGAAAATAATTCAGTGTTGCTCCAGATATTTAGAAAATGTAGCTCAAGAGTTAAACTGTATTTCTCACCTTGGCATCCAGTAGGGGGTCATCAAAGAAACCCTCCGGAAGAGCCTCCTCTTGATTAGACACGACTGTTTTGGTCGGCTGAGGTAATGGTTCAGAATCATCACTGTCTGTATCCTTTCCGTCTTCCATCACGACATCCTCTGTATCATTTCTTTCTTCTACAGCTACACGACTTCTCAAATCAAAATCGTCTTTTGGCACTTCAGGTTCTGGTGCATTCTTCAGAATTCCTACCATTAAAGAGACAATATTTTAAAATCACATCAGCTGTCTTTATGTTGAAGCACCAAGCCATGAAAACCTATTGCAAAGCACATCCAGATATTCTTAACCATGAAAGACAGAAGTCATCTTCATCCACTGATCACTTTCATTCCCGTACCCAATGAGCATACCTGTTGAAATTTCAATGGATTTCAGCATAAAATCAACACTCTGACCTCTGGCACACATACATTCTTGCATTAAACTCTGCCAGGTTGGACACACTGATCACGTGAAACACATAATCATGGATAAAAAGCAATATAGACTTTCCACAGCACAAGAAACATAAATCAGTCTTTTCTTTCTAGGGGTAAAATGGTGGCTGTACTTTGAGGTTATGTCCACAAATTTTAATTTTTTCACTTATACTGACTGCATGTCATGCCTTAAGTGTAGTGAAGCTAACTGTGTTTCACACTAGCAAACTGCCAGCTCTGGAGTTAAAGTTAAGCCAGTATGGGAGTTTATAACCCTACTTTTGTATGATAAAGGTTAATGGATTTTATTTTAAAAAGTGCTGGTACCACCAGTTACACCTATGATGGTATTTATTATTATTATTATTTATTATTGACTGCAAATGGGTTTATACCCGGTGGCAGTGTCCTACAATAACATACAAAACAATGAGACAGAACAGAACAATGAGATACATCAACACAATGAGACAGAACACAACAATAAACAAAAGGACACAACAAAAACAATAAGACACAATAAACAATGAGATACATCAACACAGAGACAGAACAAAACAATAAACAAAAGGACACAACAAAAACAATATGACACCCAAACAATGGGATACATCAACACAATGAGACACAACAAAACAATAAACAAAGGACACAACAAAAACAATAAGACACAATAAACAATGAGATACATCAACACAGAGACAGAACAAAACAATAAACAAAAGGACACAACAAAAACAATATGACACACAAACAATGGGATACATCAACACAATGAGACACAACAAAACAATAAACAAAGGACACAACAAAAACCATAAGACACAACATACAATGAGATACATCAACACAGAGACAGAACAAAACAATAAAAAAGGACACAACAAAAACAACACATCCCACTCAAAATCAACCAACTCATAAATTACAAAACCATCCAACCTCAAGTACTTAACTTAAAAAAAAAAGAACTTAATACCACCTAGACATAAGACAATAACTGTAATGTATTACAAACGTCATGAACTGATGCACTCACACAACAATACAATGAGACACAACAATACAACATACCACACTCAAAATAAAACATCTGACACACAATAAAAAACACACATCCACTAATTAATCACAATACTTAAGAGTAGAATATAAAGTCCGCTCTCAGTACATGAAAATTTTATCCCAAAGAACTACAGCCCTTCATCACTTGGAGACTAAGACACTTCACTTCACTTATCACCATTTATTCCCAACTTAATAACCCTTAGCTTGTAACTACTTTTCTGACCCTCTTTCTAAAGGTGCCTAATTTACAGGGGAAAGACTCTAGCACGCCTGGAGGTAATTGGTTCCAGCTTCTTATGGTCCTATTTACAAAGGAATATTTGCCTACATCCGTTCTTTGTTTCCTAGTCCTAATTTTCCGAGTATGATCGTCCCTGCCCAGGTAGCATGGCTTTAATAATCTATCCTCTATCATTTTCCAAGCCCGGCCCCCCGTGTATGCTTTGAAAAGGGCGCACATTCGGGCTATCAATCTACGCTGTGCCAATGTTTCCCAACCAGATTCGTTCGTGAAATTTGCAAATTTAGCCGCTCTCTTCTGCACCCGATTTAGTGCTCTTACCTGTCCTTCCCTGTAAGGGTCCCAACACACAGCTCCATATTCAAGTATCGGTCTCACTAGCGACGTATAAGCTAAACGTTTCGTATTGTTATTTCCCTTTTTTAGTATACGCATTACGAAATGGAGAGCCTTCCATGCTTTAATTAGTGTATAATTCACATGATCTGCCCAGCTCAGATCACTGCGAATAAGTATTCCTAAGTACTTAAAGCTATTTGCCTCTGAAATTAATTGATCCCCAAAAAAGTAACTCAGCTTATCCTTCACCCTAGCTCTATTGAAGCTGACTGCTTTACTTTTACCTGGATTTATCTTCATTTCATTTTCTACCGCCCATTCCCATAATCTATTCATATCTGTCTGTAACTTATCAATGTCACTACTATCCATTATTTTCCTGTATACTATACAATCATCAGCGAAAAGCCGTATATTTGAATCAATGTTTTTCCAAATATCATTAACATAAGCTAGGAATAGCAAGGGACCTAATACGCTCCCTTGCGGCACTCCTGACGTTACCCTGACTTCATGAGATAGCTGTCCTTCCACTCTTACTCTTTGCGAACGTCCTAAGAGAAATTCCTTTACCCATAACACTACCCTCAAGTCCACACCGGTTGCAGCAATTTTTGTAATCAGCCTATCGTGTGGGACTAAATCGAATGCCTTTGAGAAATCTATTATAACCGCATCAGTCCTGATTCCCTCGTCCAATGAATCAGCAACATCTTGACAAACCGTGACTACTTGACTTTCGCATGAGTACCCTGGTCTAAACCCATGTTGACCCTCATATAACCACTCACTCCTTTCCCAGACTTGCCTTAGATACCCTGCTATAACGTGCTCCATTTGCTTGCAAACCACCGAGGTTAAACTGACCGGTCTATAGTTCCCAACTACCGATCGATCTCCCCCTTTATAAATAGGGACCACTATAGCTTTCTTCCAGTCCAAGAAGGAAAAGTGGGAATATTTCCGCTAAAAGTATGTAAAATTTGTATCAATCTGGTACTGTATGACAATGATAGTATCCATAATAAATTACATGATACATTTACTGAAATTCTAGAAATCTTTACAACCATACTCTCAAACATCTGGCAGATACAAAAATTAAAGGAGGAATTTCTTCAATAATAAAATTAAACAAGTGTCTTCATACATGTCTACCCTATTCATACAGAGTAATTTTATATCAGACATACATTTTTGCGGTTTTACATCCAATAACAACAAAATTCATACATACATCTGCAAATCCTTAGTGCTTCAGCTATGGCCAGAAGGTTTGAATAAAGTAACTGCAGACATGCAATGTGTTCACGTTCTGTATGAAAGGTGACAGAAATCATGATGATGAAACAAATTCTCAAAATGTGATTGTTCACTTCCACACAACACTTAGCACACTGCAGTAAGAAACGAAGTACAAGTTCATGTCTCATCACCATATTACATGACAAAATCATTACATAAAACATTTTATAATGCGCCAAGGTTCATGTACTTTGTAACAAATATTGCACTAACAAAGAAACTAAGATCAGATTAACTCTGGGTAATGCTTACTATCATCACCCTCAGTGGACCAGTCATTAATATGCTCGCCACTGGACCCCGCGTTTGTGGGTTAAAACCCTGCTGAGGTGGAGGAGCTTTTAAGGGTGATAAAAATCCATAGTACAACTTCCTTCAGAGAGGAAGTAAAGCCGGTGGTCCCATTTTGTAGATTTACAGCATGTAAAAGAACCTTACAAGCATGAACGAGATGTTTTGTAAATAATGTGAACACTTTAGACTTACTAAGTACTGCGTTATTTGTCTCCGAGTATGTTAATAATGTATGTCCCAAGTAGTTACCTAAATAAAGTGTCTCATTGTTTGTGTTTCTGCGACTATTGTAGTTAAAATAGAAATATTTCGATAACCATTTAAGATAAGGCAATGCAACTGTAACCACTGTGAAGATCTACTGACAGTGACATTTAAACAAGTCCGCTGGTTTAGTTTATAATATTAGACATGACTTCCTGTCTTACGTCTACTTCTGCATACACTTACATTGATTTTAACATTATTTCATTCTACGTTTTACTTAAAAGTATACCACTATCTCTAATCTTTGCTATCTCCTAAATTATAAATTATTCTTCCTCATATGTTCTCACTGACCTTTCTATTTCTTTTTATATTTGCTTAAATATAACCCAATTTTCTGAAGTGTCATTATCTTTGTAACTATCCTTCTAATTCCAATCTCTGAATCCTTTGTCAGAAACTCCTTTTTCAAATTTCTAGTTTCCTCACATCTCAATATAGACTCCAGACTTCTTCGTTATTGCACACAGGACATATCCCCTGATCAATATTTCCCCTAACACCCTAACTAACTAACTAGATGGCTTACGGAACCAGAAGGTTCATCACCAAATTAACCAAAGCCCTCCACCGGACCCTGTCCTGGGCCAACAAAATCCAGTCTCCTTCAACTCCTATCTCCCATACATCCCGCCTGAGATTATCCTCCCATCTACGTCTAGGTCTCCCCAGAGGTCTCTTCCCCTCAGGCTTCCCAAATAGTGGACCCAACCAACCAGATGGCTTATGAAACCCGAAGGTTCATCACCGAATTAACCAAAGCCCTCCACCGGACCCTGTCCTGGGCCAATAAAATCCAGTCTCCTTCAACTTCTATCTCCCATAGATCCCGCCTGAGATTATCCTCCCATCTATGTCTAGGTCTCCCCAGAGGTCTCTCCCCCTCAGGCTTCCCAAATAGTGGACCCAACCAACCAGATGGCTTACGGAACCCGAAGGTTCATCACCGAATTAACCAAAGCCCTCCACCGGACCCTGTCCTGGGCCAATAAAATCCAGTCTCCTTCAACTCCTATCTCCCATACATCCCGCCTGAGATTATCCTCCCATCTACGTCTAGGTCTCCCCAGAGGTCTCTCCCCCTCAGGCTTCCCAAATAGTGGACCCAACCAACCAGATGGCTTACGGAACCCGAAGGTTCATCACCGATTTAACCAAAGCCCTCCACCGGACCCTGTCCTGGGCCAACAAAATCCAGTCTCCTTCAACTCCTATCTCCCATAGATCCCGCCTGACATTATCCTCCCATCTACGTCTAGGTCTCCCCAGAGGTCTCTTCCCCTCAGGCTTCCCGGTGCACACCTCTTGTCCCATCCATGCGCGCTACATGCCCTGCCCATCTCATTCTTCTCGACTTAATCACCCTGACAATACTGGGGGAGGAGTTACAGATTTTTAAGCTCGTCATTATGCAGTTTTCTCCAGACCCCATCGTCTTCTCTCCTAGGCCCAAATATCCTCCTCAACACCCGATTCTGAAACACCTGCAATCTGTGTTCCTCCCTCTGAGTGAGGGTCCATGTTTTGCACTCATAAACAACAACAGGCAAAATTAGTATTTTGTATAATTTAATCTTCAGGTTCTTAGAAATCAGACGGGAAGACAAAATATTTTGAATTGAGAAGTAGCAAGCATTTCTGGAATTTAGTCTCCTCCTAATTTCCTCAGAAATATCATTTTGATTTGTTATCGTTGTTCCCAGATATTTAGGACCTAACCCCCTTCAATCTCCAAATATCCATTTTCCACCATCCTACACCTGCTCTACCTTCCTCAGTACATACTTACACATATAATTTATTTTCCCAATTACTCTCCAGTTCAATTGTCAATATCTATGAACACGTTAATAACTTTTACATATCCAAGTTCTGTGTATGTTGTATTTTTTTAAAATTTAAAATAAATTTAAACAAAGTTCAGGGTCAACCACATCCTGTTTGTCTGTGGGGGCCATGGCCAAGCAGCAGCCAGTCAGGCCACAACCTGCTGCATCTCTGCATGGGGAGCAGCTCGCGATATATTTCCACCACGAAGCATTGTGTTTGTCTGCATCTGTCAATGCATTTCTCAACCAACCATTCAGTGTCGTACAACACGGTTCAAGTAAAGTATACTACTGTATAGTGTGTGTGTTTATTTTTTTTTATTTGTAGTGTTCTGTCTGACGACAGGTCCATATGAACAGGATCCTTCCATCCTTTTCTCGGACTGGGACCTGTTCATATACGTTCTTGGCAGATGATCCAGAAGTGGTTTGCCATTGCCTTCTTCTGTGTGTGAATGGAGTAATTGTTGGGATGCCACGGAGGAAAACTCCGTGTTGCCTAGACCACGGCCTTGCCCAACACAAGTTATAAATTCGGGCACCGCTGGGAATCGAACCCGAGACCCCAGGATTACAAGGCCAGCGTTCTAACCGCTAGACCACCGTGGCGGCTGCGTGTGTTTACTGCAACTTTATTTCAAATACGAACCTGCAAGAAACCAATTACAAAAATGTATTCTCGCAACCATATCATGTTCCTTCACAGCATGAACTGCCATTGTCTTTTATAGCTGCAATTCTGACAACTTTGTCTCTCTTCACGCAGATATACTCACACACCTGTCTCCTGCATTTGTCATTTAAGAGGCTTCCTAGTAAAAGTTTCAAGTCTGACAGCAATGACGCCCGATGTCTCTTCTGTCAGCATAGTTAATTTCCTATCTGGATTTTTGTGTCAACAATCCCACTGCTTTCAGCTTACTGACCAGGTAACACATATTTTGTCTTCTTGGAACTGGATTTTCCGGAAACTTGCGCTGAAATTTTTTGTGGCATATTCTTATAGACTCATATTTTAAATAGGGTTGCACAGTCACTGCCTCACACATAAAGTGGATTCAGTTTATGTGTGCCAAAACCAAGGCCTTCTTTAGTAAAATCAAATGATTAAAATATTTTCCATTGCAGGAAATGTATTCTCTCACCCAGCATAAAGTCTTACAACAAGATAAGCACTTAACTACCCAAATATTCAGTCCCAGAAATTACTTTGTGAGATATCTAGAAATGTACAGCATTATAGCATGAGATAAGAGGTACTCAAACCAGTGAAGACGTCAATAGCGGTCTTCTGGCTTGTGATGAAATATAACCAACAGTTTGGAGGAGCTGGACCCTGCACCCGCAGGTGATATGTTTCACTGAAACGCTGGTAACCACCTACAAGACCCCCGGCAACACAGCCCAGCAGACTACCAACTTCAACTTTACAGCAAATGTTACAAGATAAGAACTGGTGAAGTCTGAAAAGAATTATAAAGACTTCCAAGTCAGAATATCCAGGCTTTTGCTAGAACTAACCCCAGCGTCATTACATAAAAAATTGGTATAATATGTCACATTAACCTTTAATCTTTTTAGGAGGTGTGGTCAAATCAGTTTGTGCTGGCCTCTTCAAAAGTTGTTGAACAGAAGGTTGCACAAAATGTACTGAATCTTCTCTTTTCCTCTTAGCACTTATGATATTTTCACGATGTTTCTTGCTACTGATATGTACATTCCACACTGCTTCACTGCGGACTACCGAATCACACAAAATGCACAACAGCTGGCCACTGTCATTGTATGTGAGAGATAGTTAAGAAATATATGTTTTATATAAGAAATTATATTATCAT
Organism: Zootermopsis nevadensis; assembly: GCF_977971745.1. NCBI lineage: Eukaryota > Metazoa > Arthropoda > Insecta > Blattodea > Termopsidae > Zootermopsis > Zootermopsis nevadensis. Next base: position 994,306 of record NW_028259153.1, on the reverse strand, counting down.
AATCTTTGAGGTTAAGTCTGAGAAGACAAACGCAGAAATGAATTACTGTGTTACAGTTACATTAGCCTTATGATTACGCATGTCTAACCTAACAAAACCATATCAAACCGACTCACAGAAGACGGGTCACGAGTGATCAAATATCACCATGAAACCTGGAATGGTTAAATATCGCAGCGTAACTTGCAACATAACCTTACTTGTCACTGTTTCAACAAAACTGAGGCTTAAAATGCCAGCGTTACTTTGGTCAAAGTGCGTCAAAACCCAGATAAAAAAGAAACTTTGATTAGAAACTTTAAATGCACAAAAATATTCCGTAAAACTGCCGCCACATATAACTACAACTAAGAAAACACATACCTAAAAACATTATGGTAAAAAGGATATTTTGCTAGAGGAGACTCTATCTTCTTAATTGTGTCCGACAGTTTACGTTTTTGTTCATTCATTATACGTCTCAAGTCATTCTGTGTAATTTTCTTCTTTCCTAATGCAACGGACGAAGCCATATTTCCAACGTTATTTCAAACACAACATTCATCCGCCATTACACAACCATTTTGCCACAGATATTCAAACCACAGAACTGACTACAAGAAGGAAGGGAGTATGAAACCACCGGTTACAAAAACCGAAAATCCTCAATTGATAATTCCGTTCGCCCGATAATGGTGACAACTAGCACCTCTCAAACGTCGGTAAACATTTACAAGGCAACACGGCGCAAAAACCAACATGAGAGCCATTTTCAAATGCTACAGAAAGTTGGCTATCGGAATAGTTTTGGGCACAGGTATAATGGAGACACACTTTCTTTACAGAAATATAAAACAAGATATTTCCCTTACGGAAGATGTGAAGGGAATACTAAACTAATATAAAACACTGCTGACAGAAAAATACAAAGCCTGAGTTCCCATTCTTTCAAGAAGGAAGCAACCAGTAGCACTTGGAGAAAATACTGTAAAGAATGTTGCTGAAAAAGATGACAGGAAAATTGAGAAAAGTAAAAGAAAAATGGTACGATAAATATACACTTGACGCAAAGATTGTGTTAACGGTCTGCATAATTGTTGCAGTGCAAGCAAAGGTTTTCTGTGATGTAAACGTGGTTGAAATATGACAGAAAGTAAATTGTGTTAAATTGTTACAGGAAAGGTTGTTGGAAATTGTGTAACACCTACATGTAATTATGTCTGGTTTAAGTGTCAGTGGGCTGGTCACTCACTACTCACAAATGCACGCTTCAAAAGGCCAAGAAACCTCCTAAGTTGGGAGGTCATGACCCGAAGCACCATAGATGATGATTCTATCTAGATATTATCAGGCCATTTCTGGGGGGCACTGGCATATCCTGAATACCAGGAAATAACATGCAACCCTGAAAGGCCACTCTGACAGTAACACCCAATAATGTAGCAAAATGTCACTCTTTTGTGATGAAATTCAAGCTTTCTCTCACAGCTTGCGTTGTAACACGATACTTGTAGTGAATTCTGCTCTACAATTCCAGTTGCAGAAATCCTCTTTCACTTTGTTGATTGTCACTGGCTGCCATCTCTACGTGCAGGTATTTTTGTATCGACAACACTGACAACGCAGATAAACGAATTCCTGACAAAACATTTCCTCTGTTGCAATACATAAAAAGAATGCTGCGCTGAAGATGATATTGCATCACCAGTTCATATACTTCTGTGTTCTGGATGACGAGTATGAAGTATGATGTAGTGTGTTGGAATGCCAAAATTGCCAATCTGACTTTTTGAGGCAATTATATCATCCCAACACACTACATCCCACAGGACTGGGTTGATTACTGATAAAGGTGGTCATACAGTCAACATGCCGGTTAAGAAAATGTCACTTATGTTAAGATCGGAAAAGGATAACTTAGAACTGAAAGCCCTGGGGGACAAACATGTCTGCCCATTGAAATCAAACGTAAAGAACACACCAGGCATTTGCGCCTAGTACCATTCTTGGGGGGGGGTGTCAAGGGGTGTATCGACAAAAGTGTTGAACGTATTTTATGCTCATTGACACCGTAAGCTCCCAAGAAGGAAACTTGTGATACAGAAATACAAAATGAAACAGAAACAATCGAGAAAGAGTCAAATTTGCAGACTCAAGGTCAAGTGTCCAAGTCCGTCCAATGGAAATTTGTTAACTGAGCATACTGTTTGGGCACTGTTTAGCACGTGGTGAAGTGGATTGCAATGAGTTGATTAGACAGCACCAAGTTAACCCTGAGTGGGCAGTAGGCGGTGAGTTTGACCTTCTACCACCTTCGAGAGTTACCCCCGTCATCGATTTTAAGGACAAAATTGATGCTATTGCAACAGTTGATGCTGCAGTGTACATGGATTAAACATGAATATCTTTTGGACATTGCAACTATGACAAATGCTATCCATGTCATGTTCAGAACAATCTTTGCGAATTTCTCTCGCAGATTTACATTCAAGTGTGTATACAACTTTCCCAGAAAGGTCTTATTTACGGATAAAGTTTAAACATCCTGTATCATCAACGTGTCCGAAGTGTGATAGAACGTTACCTTCATTTAAGAAGTAAAGAATCCATCTGCCTCCATTAAACCTGCTTACATGTTAACAATTTAAATTTTTAAATTTGTAGGGTCTACTGATGCCATTAAGTAGATTCCATAACTTTTCACCACCCAAGTATGTAGATGTAGCTTAATAAATAAAATACCAAAATTCTGATAGATATGCCACACAAGTTGGCATGTTAAATGTGTGTACGGTGAATTGTGGGTCGAATCTGCAGGTCTGCAAGAAAAAAGTCGAGGGACTTTTGCAAGTAAAAGAAGTTCTGTAAATATTTGAAAATATTGTTTCAGACAATGCCACAACATCAAGTCCTGAATTATTCATTATATATATGATAACCACTAGAACATGAATATTGCCCAAACTGCATTAAAATTTTTAAACCATAGTACCATTTTGTGATATAATTAAAAGATGAGTGTGAGCTTTAAATCTATGTGTTAAAAACATTTTTCAGATATTATAAGTACTTGCTATAATCAGGACTTTTCCAAATTTGATAAAATTTTGCACTATACAAAACTTCAGTCACCCAAACAAAAGGGGAATTCTTCTGGACTGTAGTTCTGTGTAGTCTGGTAGAAGTTTTTCAACGTTTCACAGGCCCTCCCTTGCTGTCTGCGTGTTCAGGGCAGTCTTCGTACTCACTGCCATGACAACCTCAAATCATACCAAGGAAATTCTTATAGCGTTAGCCACAAAGGGTCAAACAATGAAGGAAAACTTATTACACAGTATCAAACATAAAACCTGTTCAGAACCCAGTTCAAGAAAAAAAAAATCATATATTTCTGACAAGAATTGATTTACAAATGAGCTATCACCACACCTTTACATGCATTCACATACTCCCTCCAAACATACAGGCACACACGTGCGCGTGCACATGCGCACACACTCCCACACACACAGACACTGCCAGGCACACAGCCATACACTTTACATATACATCTTGTGCACACTTAAGAAAACAAGCAGCATATTATATATTTCATTCACTTTTTTGTATGAACCCAGCCACTTCTAGGTAGAGGCTGAAATATTTTTTTTTGTTACTGTTTTGTGCAATGCAATTTATCCTTCCATTGGAAGATCTTACCAAATTTAACTTTCACAGCGAATCCTGTTTTGCACACTAATAGCAGCAGCACTAATCACATGAACAAGAGCAGTCATACACTAGTATCTGCAATGGTAAAGGGGGGGAAAAGTTACTTTTCATTATGAAGACTACACTAGATTTCTTTTTATACGTAACGGTATCGATATTACGAATTGTGAACAAGTCACATGCACAGAAAGAACTTTATTTTTTTCACGCTTCTTAAAAAAACACTCTGGTTTTATGCTTCTAAGAAGGATTTTTTAAAATATTTCCTCATATTAAAAAAACAAAACACCATCCTTCCACTAACGGCACTACAACTGGTCGGCACATCACTTTCTCGTAACACAGACTGCTGCTGTTTCCACAGCAACAAGCAATGGTACAATTCACTTCTTGATGCAAAATTTGGGTTTTTCCTGTTAATGTAACACACTCTCTTTATTTTCTTCAAAGTGAGGTGACACGGTATAAAATACAGAAGACAAGAAGAAAATAGGACGAGGTAAATGCAGAATAACAATGAAATGTGTAACGAAACAAATGACATGACAGATTTCAAGAACGGCCTAAGCCTTACTTTTGCGTGTACATATATAAAGAAAACCGAAATAAATAAAGGCCAAGGTATGTACTGTATATCAAACAACAAAAAAGAAAAAAAAAGACTTTTCAAAATGAAGAATTACAGTATTACAAAATCACTTGTTTTCAAAATGTCTTCAACAATCTTCTCGTCAAAACTCAGTCCTGTAACAAGCAAAACTTTTGTTCATACATGCTTTGAACATGTACTCATTATGAAAGAAATAACATTATGTTACTGTGAATAAAGTTACACATCTGGAATGCTATGTAAATGAAAAGAAATTCATTACCATTTGGGGCACAGTTTACAACATAATAAATCTAACCTATTCTGAACATGTAGTCTACAATTTCAATAAAGCCACACAGGAAAATGCTTTAATAACCAAATATTAAAATAAAATCTTTTTCAGGAACACCAAATTCCTCCATAAACCTTCAAATGGTAATTAGCAGTTCCTACAGCGGTACAGAACTTACGGGAACTGTAGCGAATAAATTCAAAATTACCAGGCAGAAATGAAGAAATCAAAAGGAGAAACACAGAAAAATGTACCACTGAGTTAAAAGTAAAAGACATTTAAAAAAAAAAAACAGAAACTGACACATAAAGAATGAATGACATTAACCTTAATACGTGGATGTTCCGGCTATTTTCCTGTAATCCAACATAAGAAGGTTTCGAGAAAACAAAGGCTGTCATAATGAGAATGATCGGCATATTTAATATAAAGACAAGTATGACACAACATAGGACGATAGAAATGTTAGCTTTCTACCAGTGACTGTGAACAATTTTGGTTATCTTTCAGAGCTGTGTCACAGATCAGAGAAGTATTCTGCAAGCCTTTTACATCATATATCACACAGCACCTTCCCTAGCTAGCAAGCAAGCATGAAAATTTATGTGCGCCATATAATCATTCAAACCTATAACTACAACTGGAATTAGCAGAAAGCATGGTTTTGATTTCATTGATTGTACATTATTTATATTACAGATAAGAAACTTCACACAAACTGCAATTTGCCATGTGACTAGCTCTGGTTGTAGGATAATTGGCCCCTTAAAATCAAGCTGCAGTCACACTTGTCCTGAAATAACATTAGTCAAAAACGTTAGCTTTGCACAACACTGCGTTAAAGACTTCTTTTCCGCTCACCTCCCACTTTACATTAAAGGTAAGTGACCAGTGACTAGAAGTGAACTTTTGAGAGGGCTTCCACAGTTACTAGATTCCAGCAGAAACCAACAAAATCAACACCATTCCAATTAAATAAAATATGAAACTCGATAACTCGTTACACCACGAGGTTATTCCCTCCACGTCCCAATTTATCGGCCAGTACACGTTTTAGAAACTTCCAAACCGTAAGATCCTGGATGCTGATATGAACGAGAAACCATCTTCTTCGAGCATCATTTCTGTTTCACAACTGAAAAGTTACGTTAGGTTAGGTTACTCTAGTTACCTGTTACGTACAGATTTCAACAACTAAGTCGACTGTCAATATCTGGACAAGGGGAGCCATGTTTCCAAACAGATATGGTCGCCAACTTTCCCCACATCATTCCTACAAGAAGACATTTTAAAAACCTCTCCTGTGATTTAAGGATCAAATTCTGCTTTCATGATAAAGACGAACATTTCTTTAAATAACAATGCAAGCACTACAAATCAAATGCAAAGAAAGAAGTTTGCGATTCACGAGGAACCAGTGCACAAATTTAGGCGAGGGAAATATTTGAATTATTTATATTCTATTGGAATAGATGCCAGTTTAGAAGGGCTCCTAGCAAAAAAATTTCAGCCCCAATCTTTTATTATGTAATGCAGAAGCTAATTAAGCAGCACAAATGTTATAATTGTGCTGTTTTTTGTTTTCACATTAAACACTTAACATTTTAACCAAAGAAAACTTACTCTCATGCACCTATTCTGACCTTATGGTAACCTCTCAACTTCAAAAACCTCATTCTTTTGTGGGCTTGGCTTGTAGATGTTAGACATCCTCCACCACTAATGTTATAGAGTACAGAAATCACAAGCTCAAAACCTCCGATACATAATACGGTGCATTTTTTTTTATAAAAGCTTCTTATAAGCTCTTTTAGAAATGGAAGTAATACAACTTTGTACTCTCTCAAACTTCAACCCATCTTTCTCTTCGAAGCTACTGTATGGAACGTGGTCCACGTGCAAATGAATGATATTAACATAACGTTAACATATTTTTGCCAGCAGAAAATATTAGGAGACAAGGCTTCAACATTATCCCAAATGTCCAAAACAAAGTTTTATAATGAACTTAAAGGTTCACAAAAAGTCAACTACAGGGGATAAGTAGTGTACCATTCATTAAGCAGCACATTCCACACATCAAATGCGGTGTTCATCGTTCACATTTTGCAAATTTCTGAATTCTTCTGCAGTTTGGTTGAAATAGTTTGAGAAATGAAAATCAGCTGAGTGTGTCATTAGCTGTCACTTAATGAGGGATGACTCATTCATTCGTAAGCCCACAGTTCACAATCTAACTCTGATTTAAAAAAATTGTCTATTATCATTTCATTTCTTAATTAGGCATTATGAAATTATTAGAAAAGGCATCAGTTGCCAAAATGTAAAACTTCCCTCCAACCGTTGGTATATGGTTCAGTGACATTACAGGGCTGACGTTGGTCGAGTGTGGCTTTTTTTGGGTATACCAAATACGTTAATAAAAAGTATCGAAAAGCTCAGCCAATCTTTTCCGATTTATAACCGTTCCCCCCCTCCCATTCTTGGTACATTGCATTCTATATGAAACAAAGCCAATTGGATCAAAGTCATTAGAAACATAAGCAGAACAAGTGTCCGGCATGTTACGGAAAGAAAAGTCAACTTCGTCCGTCACAACGTACAAAACAAAGGCCGTTGTGGGCGAATAATTGCGATGGTGTTATTATTTATCCCAGTAATAATAATAATAATAATAAAAAAAAAAAAAAGTAAATGTGATCCAGTGGGAAACAGTTCAATGAAGTTTCAACGATAAATCTGAGATGGTGGCGTTCCTCACTTGAGACGCTGATGCACACACGCAAGCACACAGTGCTATTCAATTTTCAAAACAAGAGATGCGTCTAGCTCTTCAACAGTCACACATCTCAAGGTGCGTCGCGCACAGCAGCAGGTCCTCGATGATGCAGTCATCACAGTGGTGTGATGTAAGCAAGCATGAAGCCCATCACACATGCCTACACCAAGTTGTACTCCTTCAGGTTTAACTGCAAAATCGTGTCCTTCACTGCTGCAAATACGAACCGGATATTCTCCGTGTCTAGATACAGAAGAACATTTCACAGTTAGGCACTATATTATACGAGACTTAAAGCTTTCGAGCATGACAACTAAAAAGCGATAACACTCTCGGATGATGAGTAGCATCAATTCTGAGCATTTTGGAGACCTTCTGTGCCTCTATTACCATTCCTTGATAAAGTCATGGTCTCTGAAACATTGGAATTCTTCTACAAATTTGGCGAAACTCTTCATCCAAGAAGATTTTATCACTATCAACCACACACATTATTCTCAAGGCAACAAACATTCATTAATTCGTAAGACTTGAGGTTCTCACAGCGGTGAGTATGAAGATTTCCGTCTTCTGGGTTGTTGCGCTGTGTAGTCTGGTCGATGTTAACCAACGTTTCAGAGGTCATACTGCCTCCGTCATCAGTTGGTTAACATCGACCAGACTACACAGCGCAACAACCCAGAAGACGGATATCTTCATTCATTAATTCAATCAACATATAATAATTTGCATAATGGCAAGACACATATTGACCCCATGTGGTAGATCTATTCTAAATGCAGAATTTCATAATTATACATCAAACTTTCATTTGAAGCAGAGTTGATATTTTCACAAATTTTTCTTTTACCAAATTACTGTTTCAAATAATAAGTACATTTTTTGTAACAGCAGTTAATAAGGGGGAAATTGATTTAAAAACCTAATTTTAGAACCACAAAGTAACCAATAATGTCAAAGAGGACAAGGGACGAACACAAAGTTTAATGCTGTAGCTTATAATGAGTGGGGGGGGGGGGAGAGAGAGAGAGAGAGAGAGAGAGAGAGAGAGAGAGAGAGAGGATGTTTGCTTGAAAATTTTGAAAGGATTGAAAAATAAACTACAGTTAGAAATGAAGAAAATAAATATTTGTATTACGAAGCGAGAACAGAAAATAAGAAGGAAATATGAAATTATGAGAAGAATCTGAAACAGTTCTACATTACATCACATAATAAAGGTTACAATATGGAAAACAAAACGAGCCATTCCAAAAGCGTAAAATACTTGCATGTCTGTCATAAACTTTCCTCTCGCTTATAGCCACTGCCATGCTGAACAGCCATTCCTCCACAAATTTCACCACTAAAACTGAATCACAGATTGCTGCCATGCTTTGACATGTTACATCAATAAGTAGCCATACTGAACAAGTCACGGTATTATTAGTGCTCAAAAGGTGGCAAAGGTCAAGCATGTGCGAAGTGAGGGGAGATTTGCGGGCTGCAGAGTAAAAGACATATGTCTTGCTTTTTATGTTTTGCACCACCTTGAAAAGTTGATAGTTAAACTATTATCGTACCAGCCGAGAGGTCAGTTTCATTCCAGCAACACAACAAAGTTTTGCGGACTATGTAACTGGCCAGTAAGCAGACCCCGTCGATTGCTGCAAATGAATTAAAGTTCATGGGCTTCCCCGTGAGTATACTGTTAATTTTTTTTATATATATATCACTGAATTTGAGATTCAAAACATTTTAAGCAGCTGGTTTTTGTTTTACAGAGTGTACATTTCAGACTATTCCGACTGGCAATCAATTTACCATCGTACGGCCAGCTTTAAAGTCATCACTAAATACTTGGAAATCATATCTGAAGTCAAAAGTAAAAGAAAACAAATGACAAGTCTCTTAATCATACCAATGTCATATACTGTACCTTTTCCTGCTGCTGGTTGTGCTTGTGGTGCACAGCAGAAGTAGGAGGCAATGTAATTTAGATTAACGGTGCTGCAGTTCATCAGGTGTAGGACTGCCATCAGATAATACGAGGCGCATCCTCAAAGTAAGTTTCCCACTCGTCCCACAGCTAGCAACCTTATATTGCGCGAAGCGACTGTGCGTACGTGATAGACCAATGACGTAGCATGGCGCATGCACTAACGGCACCTCCCGCGTTCTCACAGTAGCATCGTTGCAGCTGTTGAAGATGGAGGTTCTTATTCCAGCTCCCGCCGACTGTGAAGTGCGGTCAGTGATAACGCTAGGCCGCACACGGCTCGACGGACAGCGAGTCTCCTGCAGGAGTTCAGCTGGGAGGTGTTTAATCATTCACCCTACAGCCCGGACCTCGCTCCCAGTGATTTCCATCTTTTCCTACACCTCAAGAAATTCCTGTCCGGTCAGCGTCAGCGTTTTGAGAATGACAGAGAGGCGGAGATGGTTGTCACACAGTGGTTCCAATCCCAGGCGGCAGACTTCTACGACACAGGTATTCAAAAGTTGGTCCCACGGTATGACAAATGTCTCAATTCCGGTGGCGAATATGTTGAAAAAATAGCTGGACACTTGCTGTATCTGTTGCAATAAATATTTCCATGAAATTGTGTTTTGTTTCTGTAAACGGCCCCAGGGAAACTTACTTTGTGGACGAGCCTCGTATTACCTTGTATTTGCCTGTATGTAGCTGTCCTTTATTTTTCATTAACTACAACAATTTATGCCAGATGTCTATTAAAAACGCACCGATACATACATACTCGTAAGTTGTTCCGAGAAGTGTCACCACTCAACATTAACTACTGAAGTTCATCAATAACTTGTGGTAGAGGAAAATAAACCAAAAAGTAAAACAAATCGTCGAAGGAAATGGAATATCTAGAAACAGAGTTTGCTTTGAAATGAAACGCTTTGCATTAATCACACAATTCATTCAGAGGATCATCATTATGGAAACAATATTATTTCCATCACCAATCTTGTTCTTAAGGTGCTATCCCTGCTTACACCACACACATATAGCACAGAAGCAAGTTCTTTTACCCTGGAGTCAGTCGCACTGCGATAAACTCCACCACATGAATAACCTTTTGAATCCAATGTACGTACACTTCCAGTTGGGAGTGGTCTCCTACATGGTGATGCCATGCAGGCTTATGCAGGTGATTACCGACGTTTCAACGCAATGTTATTTCATCCTGAAGATTGAGGTGATCTTTTCCTCCTGAACACAAATAACCACCTACAAACCCACATGGTGTCACAAGCCAGACCACCACCACCGCCGCCACTGACATCATCATGACCGTGATAACCTTCAATATCGAAGTTCCATAGTTACTTTCGATTAGCAAAAAATTGCTTATAAAGTATGCATAGATTCTAAATGGTTATTTTCAAAAGAAAAAATCTTCAACATCTTTAAATTATTTCACATTAAATTTTAAAAACTAGCTTCACACATTCACATGCAACATTACAAACATTCAAAGGATGGGAAAAAAAATATATTTAAACAAAATACTGTCCTGTCCTGTCTATGATCCAAAGAAAACAAAACTTATATGAGTCACAAATTACAAAGAATCATATTATTCATGGAAAAAATTTGTGCAACATTTCTTTTCTAAACTGTTTAGCCCCATGCTGTGGAAAAGAGATCTGACATGCGAGAGAACATGAATGACAATAACGAGGTTACAAAAAGTTAGTGACAGAGAAGCATGAAGACTGACGAAGGAGAAAGTAGCAATAGTAGTTTGGTTTATTTTTCATGTGCAAGGCACAACTATTTGCACCTTATTATGGTGTTTCTAGTACATTACAACAAAACTATTTGTTAGTCTCGATTAAAAAATGTTACACGTCTCTCCAATAGCATTACCAGAAATATAAACAAATACAGCAGTGGTTCATAGACTTTATAGTAGAACTATACCTTGTCCACAGAGGGTAGTAATTCTTTTCTTTAAAACACTGTACAAGTATTGTATTAATCTATTTGCATTGCTTTTTGCAAAATGCACGATAAGTCAGACAAGTTCAAATATATGGGACCAACAGCAACACATCAAAATCACATTAATTAATAAATTAAAAGCAGATGAAGTTTAGGGAATGCTTTACACCATTCAGATCAGAATAATGTCTTCCCATCTGCTATCTAAAAACGTAAAGATTACAACGTACAAAACTATATTTTAACTTTTTCTGTGGGTCTTAAAACTGGTATATAACCTCAACGGAAGAACACAAGACTAAGGGTATAATGAATTCTTCTCGGGCCATCAGCCATGTAACGTGTTCTCCCCATTAAACCACCTGACACGGCTGGTAGCCCGAGAAGAATTCATTATACTTGGTCACGATGAAAGCTTCAGATCGTACACAGACCAAGAGTTTTTGAGAACGGGTTGTGCAGGATAAAACATGGACACATGCAGAAGGATGTAACAAAGGCCGAAGAAAATTACATAATGAAGTTTTATAATTTGTTCTTCACCATAAATACTGAGTGTGAACCCTGAAGACAGAGGTGATATGTTCCTCCAAAACATTGGTAACCACCCACAAGGTTACATGGCATCATAACCCCAAAGACCACATGTGACAAATTTTCGCCAAAGAAAGATACAAAACATTGAAGTGGCCATGTCGTATCAGAGATCTATAATCAATATCACTTGTCTAAAATACATTTACGTAATAACTTAATGGCATTAATGACTACTGATAAAATCTTATGTTGCTGAATTTCAAAAGGCTATCTATCAAACGCCAAGAAATCAGCCGACCAATGAACTACATCGAAAACATACTGTGCAATTAAGAACATTAATAAAGGTCAAAAAGAGATTCTCGACACATATATCAAAGAACAATTTTGTAACTTTCTGACCTGAAACTTCCATTCAATGCTACACGACTTAATACTTACTTTCATTTCACGTTCATTTCTTATGGTGCAAGTCCAAACTACCTTGATGTCATTTCCACACATTTTAATATTTTCCCACTTCAACAGTTCAGATCTTTTTCTCGCAAAGAGACGCACGGAGATATCACCAAAATGAATTTTCAGGAGCAATCATCACAGGAAAGAGTACATTTGCAAGCAATATTCTAACAAGTTTTAGAACAAGAACCATAGAAATTTGCTCATAACATAAATTTTTCATTTCTCAATCTTTTCCATTTCACTTGCACCATTATCTAACATACATACATAAGCCATGCAACATATAACTGCACCTGCTTCACGTCTGCTATTCATATGCCAACTCATATAAAATCACGGAACATACCATAATTACTACTCTAAGTAACACACAAAAATATATAAAACAGCCACCTGTGAAAAATGCCAGGTACGTTCTACAGTAACAACTGCTATATGTAATACTGTGTGCCAAGTTCATGCCAAGTTGAACTCTTTCAACGCATTTTGCATGATTGTATCCTTAACAGCACAAAATACAAGCTTTATATTTTCAGTATCTGTTTAAATTTAATAAAAATAAAACAGTAACATTTCCAGTTTAACAATCCCATGATGCATTATTGGAATTTATATTTGGTAACGTTGGCATAACCACACAGTAACGTCAATCCATTTCCAGAAACATAGCAGCATGCAAAGAAAGAAAACACACACATTAGGCAATCAACAGCATCAAATCACATGCCACAATCTGTACAGTTTGCATATCTTTGACCACCGAGACCACACATTTATACAGCACGACTGCTTCTGAAATTTAAGATGGAGGCTGAACATAGGGCAGTGACTTTGGAATTAAACTTGGCCCATCTTACAGTTTAATCGTGTACAATGACATTTTTGGAAGAAATTAAACTACAACTTTCTTACGAGCATTATTCTTCTCAAACTGACACCTTAACGAAAGGTACAGTTTGACCACATCTTCTGTAGACTGTTCCAAAACCAACCTCCCTCCCCCCAAAGCAGAGTGAGGTTTATGGGAGGAGGGGGGATGCTACAAAAATGCTGAAGAAGTCATGCATGGATAATCCACAAACTGGATAATCGGTGAACAGGTAATCATGAGTCCACTATACTTAATTTCACTCAGTACCAACATTATTTTTATTTAGTGTTCTGTCTGACGACAGGTCCATATGAACAGGATCCTTCCATCCTTTTCTCGGACTGGGACCTGTTCATATACGTTCTTGGCAGATGATCCAGAAGTGGTTTGCCATTGCCTTCTTCTGCGTGTGAATGGAGTAATTGTTGGGATGCCACGGAGAAACCGGGGAAGCCCCCGGAGGAAAACTCCCGTGTTGCCTAGACCACAGCCTTGCCCAACACAAGTTATAAATTCGGGCACCGCCGGGAATCGAACCCGAGACCCCACGACAACAAGGCCAGCATTCTAACCGCTAAACCACCGTGGCTATTACCAACATTATTATATAAATTTAATTTTTGTGGGTTTGTAACAGTTTTACATGCACATCATGCCTTTTTAGGAGAAATATAAGTGCTGATGTAAAATCAATCTACCGCTCACAGTTACGAGATTCTTGTGTAGTAATTTTACTGCACATCACACATGCAATGTAATAATTTGTTTACTTTGCATTGATTTTTATACGTACAATGGGTCTTAAGGAACTCAGATGTGAGGGAGCGGACCAGATTCTTATGACTTATGGTCGGGACTGGTGGCGGGCTGTAAAAATGGTAATGAACCTTCAGGTTCAAACAGGGACGTTCTTGATTAGCTTGATTCTCAAGAAAGTTTATGCTCCACGGAGTTCTTTTCTTCTGATATTAATTCCGCATCAAGGATGTCGACTCAAGACGCAGCGTTCAATACATCATAAGCCAAAGATTTAAAACAAACTATAAACTAGCACATTATAATTCCACAGAAGTAAGTAACTGTTCTTTTCATATTACAAATCAAGTTTTATTTTGATAAGATTTCATCTTATGTGTGAGACTAAAAATCCGTATGTCTCCATGACTAGCACTCCATATTAGTCAACATCTTTCACAGCTTACAGATGAATATTTTTCTTGTGTAACCACACAAAATGTATGAAATGTGATGTACTTTTACACAACAAAATGTAAGCAGCAGCTTGAGTGTTTTGTATGATGTTAGGCACCTTTTTCATACAACACTTATAGCGATAACATTTCCTTCCTACAATGTGGTGTCATCATGCTTCAAACTAATGGATGCAGCACAATTTATATTCAAATATTAACACTAAGTATGTAGAGTAGCGGCAGTGTAAAATCAGCTTTCCTTGTGCCTACAAAGAATGTCTAAAAATGTAATATGAAGGACACGGAATCAAGACCAAGTCTTTCTATTGTCAACGGGTAAGCCTTACGGGAAAATTCTGCAGTGCTCATAAAATGAAATAAGTACATCTGTGGTCAAAGTTGCAAACATCCAGTGTTGTGGCATGTTCAGTAATTAGTACCTGTTGCGCAGGTAAAGTGCGAGTAGATGATTTTCTCGCTGTCAGGGTTCAGATCCACAAACATCCTCAGGATAAATTCACGAGCTGCAATTGCATCCCTCTGGGGGCCTACAAAGCAGATAAGCAAGGAATAATTACACGATAGCATACACTTGTAACATACTTTCCTATCATCTGATCGAAATCAGGCCTCAGCTGTAACACAATAAGGAAATGAACAAAATGTTTGTCAGTTTTCTTACAGATGTCTTAAACATGAATTTATCAAGAAATTGTAAGTGCGCGTTCATTATTGTTGGTTCTGTCTGAATTCTTCATCCTGTTAATCAATCACAACTAAAATTAATTAAAAATAATGCAAAGAAAGTGTGACATGAAAAAACAAAACCCCAGGACCCGTTTGTGTGCAAGCAAACACAAATCAGATAAGGTTATAGTACCAGACATTATATATATATATATATATACGAGGCGCGTCCTCAAAGTAAGTTTCCCACTCGTCCCACAGCTAGCAAACCTTATATTGCACGAAGCGACTGTGCGTACGTGATAGAGCAATGACGTAGCATGGCGCATGCACTAACGGCACCTCCCGCGTTCTCACATTAGCATCGTTGCAGCTGTTGAAGATGGAGGTTCTTATTCCAGCTCCCGCCGACTGTGAAGTGCGGTCAGTGATAACGCTAGGCCGCACACGGCTCGACGGACAGCGAGTCTCCTGCAGGAGTTCAGCTGGGAGGTGTTTAATCATTCACCCTACAGCCCGGACCTCGCTCCCAGTGATTTCCATCTTTTCCTACACCTCAAGAAATTCCTGTCCGGTCAGCGTCAGCGTTTTGAGAATGACAGAGAGGCGGAGATGGTTGTCACACAGTGGTTCCAATCCCAGGCGGCAGACTTCTACGACACAGGTATTCAAAAGTTGGTCCCACGGTATGACAAATGTCTCAATTCCGGTGGCGAATATGTTGAAAAATAGCTGGACACTTGCTGTATCTGTTGCAATAAATATTTCCATGAAATTGTGTTTTGTTTCTGTAAACGGCCCCAGGGAAACTTACTTTGTGGACGAGCCTCGTATATACACATACACACTTACCATATATTTTTGATTCACTGAAAAATATGACAGAACATGGGACATCTAGAAACTGTGCCAGCACAGATATTTTGTCTCTTCATGCCAAGAGTTACCAAGTTACAAACAAAATTCTCGATCAACTACTGACATTATAAATCTGCAGTGTAACATGAGAAAATACAAGCAAATTATATGTGCTTTCACACATCCAGGGTTTTATTTTACTATCATGAAAACATCAATAATCTATCAACGGTCAAAATTTAAAGCGTAGGATTTGAGGTTTTCATGGCGGTGAGTCTGAAGATCGCTGTCTTCTGGGTTGTTGTGCTGTGTACTCTGGTGGACATCTACCAGACTACACGGCGCAACAACCCAGAAGACAGCAATCTTCAAAATTTAAAGCCTATTACCTGCATCAAATCTAAAGACTTACCAGAGAATTTGATGCAGATTATAGGATTCCCATCAAAAAATTCAGTGTAACATAAAAATTGTGATTGTCAATAGTGTTTCTCGTTTTACATTTTCATGTGGCGATTCAAATGATGCATAATGAGAGTCACCCGTATAAAATGTGCTGCAGAACAGCAATTCTTCCAAAGATATCTGCATGAGCAGACATCTCTCCAATCATACACAGAAGGCACATAATCAATTTTAACAGTTCGATATCAGTGTTAAAACGGGAGCGTGGCTAAGTAGGTCTCAATTAAAACAGAAACTGGAAACGATATAATTAATATTTAAACTACATTTAGACAGTTACGGAAAGTGTTCACAGTTGACATTACCAACAAGCACTTTCAGTTTGAAAACTGTTAATTAATTACCAAAGTCTAAGAGTTAATTATATTTTTAAGGTTACGGGTAAAAAATTATGGTGCTAATGGCGAACACGGTATACAATATCTAGTAAGATATCAAAATCTACTAACAAAGCATTTGGCATGTGTGTGTATGCACCACCTACCAACATTTGAAAATATCCCAATAAATACTGAGCACGGAAACAATTACCAGTTAGTTTTACTTAAAAGATTTTCCAATGTTCCAACTATCAGCGATACTGCACTTGTACACATATTCAACTTGTATCTTCATACGTCTGTGCAGACAACAACCGTCTTGGCACCGTTACTCTACCGTGTTTGGGTTCCTGAGCTACAAAAACCATCCTCACCCAGACTCAAACCCAGAACACTGCTTCATAATTTTTACCTTTCTAAAGCCTCTTTCTGGTTTCAAGGCCACATCTGGGGGAAAAGTGATGTACGTGTTCTCAGACTACAAGTGACCACAGACACCCACAGTTTAAATTTTATATAAGTACATTATCTGCAATTTTATCGCACACTACAATGCATATAGTTGCTAAGCGTAACAGGTTATTTCTATGATGTGGGATGACTTATCTCTCCATTTATGCATATTCTACTTTGGTAGCTATGAGAGTCGGGTGGTAGCTCAGATTTATAATCGGACTTTCCTGCTAACTAAAGATTCTACAGCTTATACAGGTTAAACTCACATTTTTGAAGTGGTTATGTTGCTGTAGTTGTACGAAACACACAACAGTGAAACTACAAGATTTTCAAAAAAATCTCTTGTTACAAATCATCCACTAATAAATTGAATTATCTGTACTTCGCTAATGGGAACTAAAATAATAAATAAACGTGATAATGAAGGATTTTAGCAACTACTTATGGCTTAGCAACGTCCTATACTGATGAAAGTACATAATGGAATTCAGGTTTTGAAACAATGTCCACATGGTGATATAAACCGTCTAAGTCAAAAAATCTTTGTCCTGGTCAAGCCAAATAACACTTTCTGCTCATCGCAATGAACACAGCCGCAGACGTGAAAAATTACTATTATAATTTATTTATTATTTAGTGTTCTGTCTGACGACAGGTCAGGTCCATATGAACAGGATCCTTCCATCCTTTTCTCGGACTGGGACCTGTTCATATACGTTCTTGGCAGATGATCCAGAAGTGGTTTGCCATTGCCTTCTTCTGTGTGTGAATGGAGTAATTGTTGGGATGCCACGGAGGAAAACTCCGTGTTGCCTAGACCACGGCCTTGCCCAACACAAGTTATAAATTCGGGCGCCGCCGGGAATCGAACCCGAGACCCCAGGATTACAAGGCCAGCGTTCCAATCGCTAGACCACCGTTGCTCGTTTCCAAGAGATATCAACAGTTATATCCTCGGAGCTTATATGCGACACAGTTTGGTGCATTTGTGGACATAAAATACCATAGCAGCAAATTTTACAGAGAATAAAAACAAACCACAAATTTCAAGGAAAAACAAGTAGAGATAACAGCAGCTGGGATTTACGTTCTCACATCGGCGGTCCTCTGGACTGTCTGTTAGGTGGCTCCTAAGTTTTGACAGAAACGTACAACCTTCACGGTTGAAGACCACGCTCAACAGACAAAAATATGATAAAACACCAGCAGGGAAAAGTACAAAATGCCCTTGTATACACGTGTTTCAATTGGAAAATTCAAAATGTGGTTGAAATTATGTTGTGCTCATCTCCTCAGTTGTAACTCAGGTTAATTTATATATCTGTGGTGTATTTAAATGAAGTGTCTAAACCATCTGCAGTACTTATGTCATTTTTCCATTATAACGTTCCTTGAGTTCATGTTTGACGTGTACATGGTATATATGAAATTTTAAAATCTTTGTAGCCTTACGTACACTTTCACAGGACAATCCACTCCAAAAAGAAAGTTCTCTCAGCGACGTTCCTGAGGAGCAAAAGAGTGTTTGACGGACAATGTCCAAACTTTAGTCACTTAACACAAACAGCCACCTGGAAGTTTTTCTGTAACGCAAGCTTCCTGTGTCACAGAAACAGTTGATGTAAATTTGTTTGGTGCAGGAGAATCAAGAAATATATCCCCAAACTCATTGCGGCAATTAAGAACAAGATTCCAGGCAACATTAAAAAAATAACACTAATTGCACTTGTGAAAAAAGACACCTCTGGGTTTTAACTGCTCGAAAGAAACACTGGACTGGCGTGAGCAGGTTAGAACTTGGTGTAACCCACATGGGCTCATTTTGTTTTGCCTTATATAATGAAACTAGATTTTATTAAACTGTAACCATCTACACATATTTTAACGTGTGTTGTGTAATTATTTTATCGCTGTGTATAGTCTGGATTACTAAAGCAGGAATGCCAAATCCTAAATAAAGCATGTAGCACAGTAACGTAATATTCAAATACGACAAACTGGAAAAGCAACTGGCAATAATATACTGTACATGTGCGGCAACGTAGGGGTCTACCACACACCTGTAGCCGCTGTAAAGTGAGAGTAGCACATTCTATCACGATCTGGATTCTGAGACAAGTAAACCTGCAGGATGAACTCTCGAGCCGCAACGTCGTCTTGCTTTGGACCTGTCTCAAACAGCAGCATCCAACAGAATCACCAACTTCGACATGAAGTTCATCAAATATTCCAGATTTGCGAAATTTGAAAAGTGTTTGTATCACGAAACAAAACTTACTTTCACCACTTTTAGATACAAAGAAGAAACCAGGTTAAGATATTTTATATTTGAGTTTACTTAATTATGCTTCTTTAACTGCATTCTAAAAGATGTACAAGAATGTGAAAACATCCTATTTTAAAGCGATAATCCCACCACCCGGAAAAACCCCCGCAAAAACACCTCCAAGCTGACAAACTGAAGGCCTCTCACATACAACGGAATGGTAATCACAGACATCCAAAATGTTTTCATAAGAAAACAACATAACTTGTCAAAATGTGACAGTATCTTTTTTATGTTAGGACCTGTTAACATTCCTATGAAGTTGCTATGTACTATTTTTTTGTCTGAAAGCATAAAAACAAGTCTAACAGACCTTGAAATTTGCCTTTTAATATAGAATTCTGTTTTACTGGACTCATGTTCGTAAAATATAAGCGTGAAATTCAACACTGAAGTAAGAAGTACAGATAATTTTATCATCTTTGCGTCTAAGCTCTATAATGTGAACACAAAAAGAACGTGGAGGACAGTTGAGCATTCAAAATGGATGGAGGTCCATGACCAACATCACAAGCTTGTCATGTATACCTCACAGTTGATACTTCTGTGATTTTTATGGAAAGTTTTCTTCAGTTTCAGGTAAAACTTTCGTCAGTGCGATATAATTATATTTAGATACTACATTTTTAACCAAGTATCTCCAAGATCTTCTTGTATTTTTTAATATTTCTTTTTACTGAGGAAAATTCTTTGATACTTAACATCCCCAACAATCTGTGCAGCTTAAGTAAATAAACTACAGAAAATATCCATTACATTGAAGTAAAAATCAAGACAGTTCTGCATAATATTCTTCGAGTCTTCTGGATTTAATGAGTACTTTACCAGAGTTCTTTTGACAACTTTTTTGAACTGAATGCTTTTCATACCATCATATTCTGGGAAGTAGTCCACCAGATGAGAGTACATGATCTTCTCTTCAAGGAGATCCTTCTTGTTGAGAAAAAGAATTACAGATGAATGCTGGAACCACGGATATGTGATAATGGTTTTGAATAAGGCCTTGCTTTCCTCCATTCGATTCTGTAAAGAACCCAAACCAGAGATTAACTAACATTCCTGAAGTATATTTAAAACATGGCATATTCACTGTTACACCAAACATTATATGGAAATTGGGAGGAGTGGATTTTGTTTCGTTTCTCATCTCTGGCTCTACAACCCAGCGTGGATCTTGGCTGCCTCTTTTGGAGGTTGCTTAATCTATTTAGACATTTGGTAGGACTCCTTGGACGAGTTATCAGCCCATCGCAAGGCCTCTACGTGCACACAGGACAGGACACAGAAATATACGAACAGACATCCGTGCCTTGAGTGAGATTTGAACCCACGGTCCCAGCGTTTGAGCGGACGAGGCCCATACCTCAGAATGCGAGGCCACTGTCGCTGGCAGGATTGTTTTGTTTCCTCTCTAAAATTATGCTGATCAAAGATCATCAGCATTTAAGAATTGACAGGTATTGGAGCTCCCATGATGGCGTAATTATATTAAGTTCTTTGAAAATGTGTGTGTAAGTGTGTGCTCATGACCATGTAACCCTTTGAACCTTTCTAAAAAAAACATTTCATCATTAGACTGAATTTTTGTCTTGTAATACAGTAAACCCTTGTCCGATGTGTGGGATATGTAACTTGTGAGTGTCATGTTCAGTGAATCTGAACTTCATATTGTAAGGAATTAATTGTGATAAGAGAATACAAATGTAGAAAGCCAATGCAAATAAATAAGATCATAAATATAATGTAACTGTATTTATTTTATGAACAAACATGAAAGTAAAATATCAATGGATAGTTATGCTTTAAAATAAAATATCAATGGAGCGTTAGGCCAACTGCAGCTTAGCTGATACTACCATGGAACTTACCTAGAATCATTATTTTCTCATCTAGTGTCATAATCTTTCTGCTTCTTGCTTCATTATCACTTTATACATATGTGTTTTGATTCCATAATGCTGTCCAAGGATACTCTTACAAACAGTAAATTATGTGGACATAAGTTCACATGGTAATAAGCGAAAATGAGACCGCGGGTTACGCGCTTTGAGAGATGAAGAGAGGGTAAAAGATGTGGAAATTATGCAAAGGGAAATAAACAAAACAGCATAAAATAAGTAGAACAGTAAACTTAAATGAGCACAAAGGATAGTTAAATTTAGTCAAGATGAAAGTATTGGTAATTCTGAATTAGATAAGACTGTATTTACACTGATTAAACTCATAAAAGTTACCACAGCAATACAAACATTGTGGCTAATGAAAACACCAGTCGATCCCAAAGATTAAAATCATTCATAATACTGCGCTACCTTCTTTCAGACACTACTCAAAGACGTTTGGAACAATGACGCATTTTCAATGACACAACACAGTGTATATGCAGATTTAAACCTAGAAGAGAAGTCTGAATATGTTATGACGACAACCCTGCTTTAAGCCTAAGGAAAGCCATGCATGACACTAGCTTACAATTTTAATAATTACAACTTACTAGATATTATTTCTAAATCTTATATTGGAATAAAACTTCTTTCAGCACACTGAATACTTAAAAAATGCTACAAGATAACTGAAAAGTCATGTAACCCATATTAAAATATTTATTAATGGTTATAATTCAATAGAGCTCGACTGGATTAATAAAAACACAATATCACGGTCACACAGCTCATGCAGGTCACACGATGTTGTAACCTGCTTGTCTTTTAGCAGCTGACATGCAAGGATGTCTTTTTCACAAGTGCAAAGACTGCCAATTGTCGAACGTTACGTGGCACTTCATTATTCCTTAATTTGCCAGAATGAGTTTAAGAATAAATTTTCCAATTTTCCTGTGCCAAACATATTGGCAATATCTCATCTGGACAGCCATGTCCAAAACATTGGAACTCTTCACTGGGTTGCATAAAACAGGAGAAAAAGTGCAAAAGCACGCGATGATGAACACTGTGGGAATTTGCAACACTTTATATAACTATCTTTTTTCTGATTTCAATGTAAATTTACTTTTTGACAAATAGAATATGTCGAGAATGGGTTGCATGACTTTTTGATCACCCTGTATAATCCTGAGGCAGCCTACCTCATTTTCAGATTCAAAGAGAATCTGATCATATTCACTTAAAGCAACTAAAAAAATTATGGAGGTGACGTTTTCAAAACAGTGGATCCACTTTCGTCTTTCTGAACGCTGCCCTCCTACATCCACCATCCTGAAATATCAGTAAAAAACATATGAAATGCACAAAAAGGGTTATTTAAGTTCGAAACATATGAAATGGTCCACTATAACATTTTCATATTCTGTGCTTGTAAAACGAATAATAATTTATGGTTCATAGATAATTACAAGTATTAAATTTTACTTCCACATGGTTTGACAGTGCTAAATAATTTTTAATTATCATCCAAACCATAATTACTTGATATTGCTAAACTCTAAATTACCACCCAAACACAAACTACTATTCAGCAGTAACAATACATGAAAATACAATATTCTAAAATAAAGAGCAGAGAAAGTATGTCACACTATACAGCACCTAATTGAAAAATATATGAAGTTAAAATTCAGAAAAATATTTTGAAATAATACAATTCAAACACAGAAAATTATCTCAAATTCTGAAATAACAAATTAACAACCACCACCACCACACATACACATTTTGGAGAAGATAAAGAAGTTTCATACATGAGTGACAGTTTCTTACTAAACTACAAGAACAGATTCAAATCTGTTCCATTTATTAAAATCTAATTTCTTATAAAATGCTTCCAAGCAAAGTTACTAGTCCTCATAAAAAAAATACAAAGAAAATGCAGACAAATGGGTATAATGCAACAATAAAATAAAATTAAATAAAATTCATTTTAAACATATCTTATCAAACCCAATCTAAGGTAAAAAAAAGTCACAGATTAATCAAAGAACAATTTTCTGAAAATACTATTATTATTACAATCTTATAACGTTTATAGTGTCATGCCTGCAAATCCACTTTAATGCCAAACATATTAATTATATGTAACACAATTTAATATTATACTCAACTCAAATGATGCACATAATTAGCCAAAAATACAGTATACTTCAGAAAGCTGCAAGCTATTCTTGACACCACAACAAAAAGCAAAATTAAGTAGTAAAGCACATTAACACATTGAAATTAATGCTGAAGTTGCTACTTAGCTACAATTATTCTGCTTACTGCTTGTTAACATTCACAATTAAGCATGCATCTGCAAGTGGTCATCCCAAAGTCTAATGATGATATAAGAATTCATCGCCCTGATGACGGAGGCAGTATGACCTCTGAAACGTTGGTTAACATCAACCAGACTACACAGCGCAACAACCCAGAAGACGGATATCTTCATGGAGCAAGAGTGCTTACCACCCAGCCATTATATTTCATTATTACCCTATCAATTAATGTGAAAACATTACGTTAGTCCCACTGTTATAAACAAGGAACATAATAAACCTAGGCCCTGCAATGTGCAAAAAATATGCACTATACAAATTTCTCAACCGGCAGTTCAATAAACAACATTTAACGGCCGTACGCTCTAATAAATTAATAGATGACAAATGTACCATTTAATGGACAAACATTTTCTGCTTCATGGAAATTAACGTCAGAGACATTAATCATAATGACTCTATTTAAGAGACACTTTGCACATCATTGTTTTGAGAAATGCTAAATAAAAAATATGGGATGATAAGTGAACAACGAAATAGAGGAATTTGGTCAAAGGCGTAATTGGAGGTATTATCCTGGAGGGACTTAGAAAAACCACAAAATCTGTGTTAACAAATAGTCTCTGGGCCATAAAATGAACCTGAACCCAAAAGAGGCAGGTGTGACGACGACTTGACTGCAATGTTTGATAACTATTACAAAAGAAAAATGAGTATTTCTTTGACATTAATCTGCTACTTTCACTAATGTTTCTCTGATAAACCACCAGAAAACTTTTTACAAATTCATCGAAGATTGCTGTCTTCTGGGTAGTTGCACTGTCTAGTCTGGTAGATGTCCACCAACATTTCAGAGGTCCTTGCTGCCTCTGACATCAGGGCAATCACCCTGATATCTACCAGAATACAAGGCACATCAACCCAGAAGATAGCAATCTTCAGACTCCTCAAATCCTACATCCTTTCCACATAATACTTTTGTTACAATTCACATCATCGTGCTCAGTGTTCCTATGCATAGAATTGAGTGTTTTTTTTTTTTTACAAAAAATGGTAGCAGTAAAGATTAATCTTAAAACTGTTCTTGAAAAAGATGACATTTTAGTACCATATTAAAGCCCATAACATCCACATTCAAATACACAACAAAGACGACGATGAGCCAACAAGACAGTAAGCCCAAGCTTAACTATTGCATAGTTTTACTCTGAAATCAAAAAACAACACAAACGCAAAACTAACAGAAAAATATTGTAGCTAGAAAAGCAGCCAGCACTTACCAGGATACATTACAATAATCTGCCCATAAACCAAGCACAAAACAAAGACAGACAGACATAACAATTACAGCTCCAATTAATATACTCACAGAGGGATGTAACATCATGTTTTAGCAAAATGAGACACTCACTTGTACACTTCCACCTTAAAGCTATAATTAACACTGTAAGCTGAGAAAGCATTGTTCAACCTAACTAATAGTCATTTATAACCGTCTACTTACAATAGGAAACGCGTTCAAAATAAATTTACAACATGAATTTCTCACATATGTTATTTTTTAATCTATGAAAATACATGAACACTATATTTTAAATAACTGGCTGCCTGCTTTATAGTTATACTTTCTGCCACCAGTTTAAACCACAGGGCTTCTCCATCGACGAATGGTGAAACTGTACTTTAGAAGAAAGAGTTCCCAAACATTTTTATTTAATAAAATACATATAATTAATACTCTTACTATAGTTGTAGTCTTACATGTACCATGAGCTGCTGTTGTATTTATCACCACCACCATCATCATCATCATCATCATCACTGTTTATACGAGGCGCGTCCTCAAAGTAAGTTTCCCACTCGTCCCACAGCTAGCAAACCTTATATTGCGCGAAGCGACTGTGCGTACGTGATAGAGCAATGACGTAGCATGGCGCATGCACTAACGGCACCTCCCGCGTTCTCACAGTAGCATCGTTGCAGCTGTTGAAGATGGAGGTTCTTATTCCAGCTCCCGCCGACTATGAAGTGCGGTCAGTGATAACGCTAGGCCGCACACGGCTCGACGGACAGCAAGTCTCCTGCAGGAGTTCAGCTGGGAGGTGTTTAATCATTCACCCTACAGCCCGGACCTCGCTCCCAGTGATTTCCATCTTTTCCTACACCTCAAGAAATTCCTGTCTGGTCAGCGTCAGCGTTTTGAGAATGACAGAGAGGCGGAGATGGTTGTCACACAGTGGTTCCAATCCCAGGCGGCAGACTTCTACGACACAGGTATTCAAAAGTTGGTCCCACGGTATGACCAATGTCTCAATTCCGGTGGCGAATATGTTGAAAAATAGCTGGACACTTGCTGTATCTGTTGCAATAAATATTTCCATGAAATTGTGTTTTGTTTCTGTAAACGGCCCCAGGGAAACTTACTTTGAGGACGCGCCTCGTACAATTATAACGCTGTGTTTTCATATTTGTTGTTTCAGTATTTAGAGGAAGCACGTAAAATATGACAAGGGACGAAAAAACAAATTAAGGCTTCATTTAACATGCTGATTCCATTTTAATCACTATTTTTACTGGGATGACTCGCACAATGATGTATACATTATTCATGTAGCCTTACTTATTGATATGGGAGCGCACAAAAACATTTTCGATAGCATATTTCAGACATCTCACTTTTATTCTGTAGCAGAAATGTTTACAAAGAAAGCGAGCATCACAAAGTACTTAAGGGGAAAGCAGGAGGAGGTAAGTGGACCTTCCACATCCAATTCATTACAGGAAATTTATGCTCGACTTTGCATAAATTATACAAAAGACATAACCCTGAAATTTTTTCGCATAAACCTTGTAGGTATAATATGAAAGTTAATGAGCATGACACCTTGTCGTGGTGGTGGGGGCATGAGTACCTCAGCGACCCCAAGAGCTACTGGTAGGGCCTCCCTAGCCAGACTGGTCGAGGGGGAGAGGTCAGACTAAGACAGGTACCCTGGTCCTCCAGGTTGGGGGTTGGTCGCAAGGCTAACAACCTTGCACCGTAAAAAGAAAGATGTTTCAAAACCTCGATCAAAGCCTCGGACAGACGGACCTAACAGAGGACCGAATGGAAGAGGAGAATTGAGGAGGCCATGGACCGAAAGCGGACCGGAGAGCCATAGAAGAACAATGAGCACGACGGGTCAGGTCAACGTTGTGTATTTACATACTTTGCATGCCCAAGTGTTTGGTTAAAATATTCTGAGAAATGAGAATGGAAAATTGTATACAAAGTAGGAGTCCTACCAAAATGTCTATTGATCAAAGTCAATGAAAAAGTTGGGACCCGCAGTGCTCAGGCACTTGAAGAACGGGTCATCAAGGTATCAAAGTAAAGTAAGTACATTAAATATTTACCAAACATAAAATATAAGCTGTATTGACATCCACATTTTAAACCACATACCATTTCTGAGAAATCTTAAAAAAGTTCTATTTGAAGTATAGATTAAATTGGAGGAACACAGATCAATATATAATTACAGTGACAACTTTTAGGACAGAGAATTAGAAACAATGTTACAAGAACTTACTGTAAAATTTAGAGACTGGCTGGCAGGCACGCAGACAGACAGACAGACAGACACGCAGGCAGGCAGACAGATAAACAAGACAGACAGGCAAACAGCGTAAGAATTATACCAGCACACACAGTAGAACAATTTGAATGTGCATAACAAGAAATTATACACATTTCACCTCCTTTACGCACTAAATCAATACTTTGGTTTCGTAACTGACATATTCTAATCAATTCAACAATACTTCAAAAATTTTGAATTTGGCCTTAAACTTAAGTGAAAAAAGATAATGGTCACACTTTGCCCATTCTTGTTCTTAGACAGACTGTTTTAAAACCATGTCTTCTTCTGATATATTTTGAAATGATGTTTGTGAAGCAGCAGTTCAATTCATTAAACAAATTAAAATATCCTTACTCCTTCAAAATTATCTTTTCATGCTGAAGAGATGGAAACAGCATCCATCTCCAGCTGTCAACTAAGGCCAAGGATAAATTATGGTGTTGAACATCCCATGCTTCCTTCCAGACTTACAGGTTTTTAGATAAAGGAAAACCCAAAAATGAATCATCACAGGACACAATTAATGTTACAACTGACAGAAGTTGCTTCACAATTTACACAAACAACAGAGGCATCAAGAAACAAACACACAATTTTTAAAAACATAAATGTCAATGTCTGTTCATAATATCAATAAATTTGCTATTATTTATAGTTCATTTAGCAATGCTGTTTCAGGAGCTTTGAATGAGAGGATGACAGTGAAGAACGAACTGGAAAAGATGTGAAAGCAAACAGCTATTGCCTATTTTTAGGTACGATCCCTGCGTTTGCCTGGAGGCGCGGAGGAAAACAACAGAAAACATCAGCCAGGATAGCTGATCTCTGGGCCAAGATTTGAACTTGGGACCTCCCAAATACAAATCAGTAGTGCTAACCACTTGATCACAAAGTTTGGGAAACCTGCTAAAAATAATTTCTTTGGAAAAAAATGTTAAGTCACTTAACATAAAGTTGTTTGGGAATACAAAAAGTGTAGACTTCAACCACTGACAAAATTGTCAGTCTGGAAAGCAGATTTTGAAAGTGAAATAAAGGATTCACATCAACCGATACAGAAAAACTGTCACAGCAAACAAATATCACTGCAATATTTATGGCTGGTAAATAACATATTTCAAGGTGCTAGCAGCCTACTGTAATGCATAAAACAGTTAGAGTTACTTATGCCTAAATTCAATTTAAGATTTTTGTTTCGTTTCAGTACCTTACTCCAGGGATGGAATATTATTAACACTGCATTGTGGTATGCGTCACACATCTAAGCACAACTTGCGCTGAGCCTACGTTATTTGTCACTGCCACACAGAACGTTCTTAGCCGAAAAAGCCAACAAATTACTGGTTACAGAAAATTAACCTTCACGCGGAAAGCTCGTGTGCTGCTGCCAAAAAACGAAGTCAAAATGTTACGAGTAAATAGGTCAGAACAGAATTCTAATGAAAACTTTCCAGAATTTATTTATTTATAGTTTATTTGACAAAACTGCTAAGTTATCTGTAACTGCAACCAAATATTTAAAACTGTGTGTTACCAATATTTTTTGTGTTGATCAAACTTTTTAAAATAGAATGCAAGGAGCCGTATCTGCACACTTAAACAAAGACATATGTACTTTTTCATAATCCAATACATACACCGCTCAGGTATATGTATATGTCTCATAACACACACACACACTTAAAAACACCAATCCCTTCAAAGTTACTTCATTACTTTATTTAAGAAATACTTATTTACTCCATATAATATTAAAATTTGTGATTACATAATATTTAGGGGTGGGAACTCTTCCATCAACAAAATAAAAGTTTCACCAATCACGCTGGACTATTAAACCAACAAAAATGCCCTAAAATATAAATGTAAATGACACCTTACTGCAGCCAGTTAAACAAACTGTTTGTATAATTTTCTAGCTCATATGACAAGAATATGTACACAGGGGAATCTTTTAGACCTCTTCAGGACTTTCATTAAAAAAACATTTCTCTGTATCCTGTTGAATAATTCCTACCTAAATATGATGGAGTCCAAATCAAAAGGGTACTCTAAAATGCCTGTGGTGGGCGCCCGAGCCCTGAGTATGTCCTGCTCGGTTGGGAGGTACTCTGTCTTCTCAATTCGCTCGATATCACTCAAGTAGCTGCAACAACGAGAAGGAAGGGGCAAGGGCCCCAAGAGGGCCTTGTCACCACAAACACACATAGACATAACAACATGCACAGACTACATGAGGCTTGCACAAAGTTGGTCGCTAGTGGGAGGGAGGAAGGGGGAACAAACGTCTGGATGAAACAAATCAAGGGTGCAATTTCTGACCTGGTACCTCATTCAAATGCAGTGTTTTCTTCAAAAATTGACTGCTGTTTCTCTTCATGTATATGGTGCAATCTAATGAAACATACTCAACTACACAAGTCTTAAAACAAATTTCCACAATATTTGCCATAATTACTGTGCAAGAATAGCGGGACAGTGTTGACACTGCTCCTCCTCATCGTTACGGAAGGAAGAACAGAGTCAGACGAAGTACACAAATTCCATTTTCTCAAGCTAACAACACAAGACATCCAATTCTAACACTGAATGTAAATGATATCACATTAAATAATATTCCGAACTCAGCAAAGAGGAGAAAAACTCACAAAATTGCACCTTACAATAGAGAGATCTCGGCAAGAAAATTTTTAACCACACTTTATGTAACATAGACTTGCCTCTATGATGCATTCTTTAAGGTGACCTACGTCTCATTTACAGTGGCTTGTTTTGAATGTCACGGTTCAGTCCGACCAAACACAGACTGTCAGCAGCGTGAATCAGGCACACCACAAACGAAACAGGAATGAATGTTACAGCAACAACGTCTACACCTGCACATTCGCTGTTGCATTGCAGCAGAATCTGCAAGTGTGTACTCAGCTTTAAAACGACATCGGAAACAAAATACTTCCTGATTCTTGCCCTACAGAGCAGTATTTGAAACTCACAGAAACTGGAATGCAAAAAAAAAATACAATATAGTCATCACCAACCATCGTTTATAGTAATTTTTGGAAAGATCAGGTTTTATTTGAATCCTTCACCTCCATATGGAGAACTCAAAATACAAATTGTTTAACACATACCAGGATACAGTGTGTAGCGTATGTATGTAGCGAAACTTTCGCGGCGACTGAAGCTGATGAAAGATTCTCGGGCTACAAGCCCGTTCCCATCTGCCATTGCGCAACAAAGGAACGGACTGGCTACCCAACAGCCCTGAGGATGAGAACGGTGATTGTTCCCGAAACAATGGCAGGAGATATGGTTTGTTTGCCAACACGGCTAGTAGCCCGAGAATCTTTCATCAACTACATAGAGTATGACACAGGAAAGCAAGCCACAATGTAAAAACAGACATATCTCAAGAGTTAAAGTAATAGGAATGAAAATGGACGGAGCAGGAAAAGAATATGACCAACCCAGGCTACTCTAAACCCCCAGGCAAATACAAACTTCACAAGACAAAAAAATCCAGACAGGCACACAAACCCGAGCTAGCGAGCATGACAAGAATCACCATCATGTGCTGGTACCTCGCGTGCTTTGAAATCTCCGTACAAACCTACCGTACCTAAAACGTATCTCTTCCAAATCAAAGGGGTATTCTATTATACCAGTAGTGGGGACTCTGACACGCAAAATATCTTGCTCAGTTGGGAGGTAGTTAGGAGCAGCCACACGGTCGATTTCCATCAGGTAGCTGCAATGTAAATAGAGGCTCAAAACAAATACACAATACATTCACATCCACTTCTTGAAGTCTGCAAAATAACCTTATACATTTTAAGCAGTTACCAAACATACTCCGCTCACATCAACACCAGAAAAGCTGTAACAATAAGTATCAAATCCTTTACTACGTCATCCCATAAACTATAATCATATACATGAAAGAAAGAATCCTAGACATCCAATCAGTTCAGTAAAAATAGTTGTATCTTGTAGCAATTCCATTAATCTAAATCAAAATAATCACATTAAGTGGAAAACTACAATCAGCATACAAAAATGTTAACTTGTTTTTCATAACATAAGTCACTCTCACACTTCCTACAAGAATTGCAAGGTAGTTCTGTTGTTTAATACCTAAACTGAACTGAATGAAGCTGAGCTAACTATTTTATTTATTTATTCAGTGTTCTGTCTGAGGACAGGTCCATATGAACAGGATCCTTCCATCCTTTTCTCGGACTGGGACCTGTTCATATACGTTCTTGGCAGATGATCCAGAAGTGGTTTGCCATTGCCTTCTTCTGTGTGTGAATGGAGTAATTGTTGGGATGCCACGGAGGAAAACTCCGTGTTGCCTAGACCACGGCCTTGCCCAACACAAGTTATAAATTCGGGCACCGCCGGGAATCGAACCCGAGACCCCAGGATTACAAGGCCAGCGTTCTAACCGCTAGACCACCGTGGCACGGTTGAGCTAACCATGAGGTATGATTATTAAATAACAGGGGTAATGTTTTGTGCGGCAATTGACAGCACTGGTGAATCACATCACTACATGATTTGGCAGTTTTGTGTCAATCAATCATTTGGATTAATTGTTTTGTAGATGCTATGTTTTATTGACATTTTGTTGTCAAAAACATGGGTGAAAAATTTGACAACAAATGTTTAGTCAAACTGCAAAATAGTGCCACTGACATTTGCAAGATTTTACAGCGGAGAATGAGGAAACCAGCAGCCTTACTGATCCCACACACAGAAATGATGTGAAATGATCATTAATTTACTAGCCAGTAGACAAACAAAGAAACTTTTGGATTGATTTTAACTAAAAATTTGGACATAAAGCCAATGAGAAGCAGAAAAGTGAGAAAAAAGAAATTTGCTCAGACCTTTCAGCAAAGAATCCTAATGCTTGATGATAAATCTTTCAATACCAATTGGAGAACCAAAACTCCAATTCCTTGTGGAAAGTCAAGTATCCACCCCCCCCAAAAAAAAAAAAAACAGCACAAACATTTTCATGTATCAAAGTAAAATTAACAGTTTCTCAAAAGTCAAATACAGTGAAGCCTCGACATACCACGCCTCGTTATACTGTGGACTCGGTTACCTCATGGCTGTGTGCATGTCTCCCAATACAATTACATACACAAATTTCTACGAAATGTTTTGGTAACATTACAAGACTGTACTGCAACATTCCTTGCTGTAGTGTGTGGGTACAGAGGGTATAAAGTCCATAGTCCGCTATAAATAGGTATGTTTCTGGTTTCTGTAACCTTCGGGTTATTTTGTTCAAACAGCAAAATTTAGTGAGCACCACTTTTGGTTGAGACAGGAAGAGTTGCATTGCTCCGATGCCGCTTCTTTTACTTGCTCGGATACTGACGGTTGGAAATCCGCAGAGCTGCTGGAGAGGGAAGTTCCAAAAACTACCTGTACTGCACTGTAGGTGTACTAACCATTTATTAAAAAGTGAGTAGTGCTACGGTGAAAACCGTCATTCAATAAACCAAGAAACGAAACAAGCCACGGTGATGATGACCAAAAGAAAAAAAATATACAATCGTAGAAAAATTAAAAATTATCAGAAGAGTTAAGAATGGTGAATCAAAAGCGAGCGGGGAATTCCAGAAGGAACAACACGCGGATGGATGACAGAAGAAAACAAATTGCGTTCCTTTGTAGATTCCATAGAAAATGACATAGTTCTGCAAAGAAAGAAGAATAGACTTTGTGAAAAAACTGATTGACATAGATGAGGAAACTCCCGGTTGCACAGAATCTCAGTGAAGATAATATCGCGGTGCCTGTGAAAAATGGGAACTGACGAACTTGGAGCCAGTGACTCAGAAAACAATGGTGATTCCTGTGAAGTATTTTATTTTAGTGTTCTGTCTGACGACAGGTCCATATGAACAGGATCATTCCATCCTTTTCTCGGACTGGGACCTGTTCATATACGTTCTTGGCAGATGATCCACAAGTGGTTTGCCATTGCCTTCTTCTGTGTGTGAATGGGATGCCACGGAGAAACCGGGGAAGCCCCCGGAGGAAAACTCCGTGTTGCCTAGACCACGGCCTTGCCCAACACAAGTTATAAATTCGGGCACCGCCGGGAATCGAACCCGTGACCCCAGGATTACAAGGCCAGCGTTCTAACCGCTAGCCTTGTAAGTATTGATACCAAATTTGAGCAAAGTGCTAGAAAATATTAATGAAGTGATGACATGGTTACAATGACAGACTGATAGTGAATATCTTCAATTGCTGCTTCTGGTTAATATTAAGCAATATGTTCTAAAAAAAAAGTCATTAATTCCAACAAACTACATTAAGTGACTATTTTTGTAAGGAGGCATAAACGTCAAGTAATTCGGAGTGGTCTGTGCCAGTAGCATCGGTGAAACATAAATTTGAAAATTACCTTAAATTTTCTCGTATTTTAGTCACTGGATTAATATACACAATTATTATGGATTACAAAATTAGATAAATGTCAATTTCACAAATAACGCAGGTAGCTTATATTGGCGGGTACTGAAGCTGTCCCCCGAAGCCCACATTATATCGAGGTTCCACTGTACTCTACTTCCAAATTCTGGAACATTTAGACTATGCATTTGTAAAAAAAAAAATACAAAAGCTTTGGCCATGAAAAAAGGACTTTGCATCAAGGCAGTAAGACACAAGATTTTTTTCCACATTCTTGTCAAAAGAGCCTTCTTTTTGAACAACTTGAAGATGTTCTGGAAAAATAATTTCTAGCATTTTTTAAGGCACTGCAACTACACTCACATATGACTCATAAGAATGCAATCTTGTTTACTGAATCCACCCTGTTATTTAATTTTCAGACCTTGTAGACTCAACAGTAAGTTCTGTATATCTATACACTTACATACCTAAAAAAATTAACTACCTGAGTGTTTAAATTGAAGATAGAATATGACTAAAATATAAAATAATGTAAAATCATGAGGTAGGCATTGTGAATACATTAATGAAGCTTCTGCTTTCACATTAAGGCAGGATTTCTTATTATAGCTGAATGACTATTATATTCTGAAGAAGGATTCTGCTCCATGGAGTTAGTGTTTAGCTTCAGTTAGTTACGTAAAATTATAAATCATGAAACTCAACAGACGTATCCCTTTACTCAACTCTTATTAACAGAATAACTTATAAGGACTTAACATTCAAACCTTATATAGAGTTCTTCAGAATTATTAATTTTAAGAGGTATAACACAGTATGTGGAATACGCACAAGTAATTTAAATTAACTCTCGACACGCTAAATGTGAGTGCCTTTCGAACAGCATACTTCCCTGACGTGCAAGTGCCGTACGACATTTTCATGCTGCGCGTGCTAGTACTGTTAATTCCTCCAACAAGAACGGAAAGAGAACGCATGCTACCTCCAGAAACTTTGGACCAAGCACTATTTTTCTCAAAGCACTTCAGAAGTGAAAGTCCCGGAATAAAAAGGCATTACCACACCATCCATCCGTGGGACGTAAAAGAATAGTATGTAGAAATCAAAATTCATAAACACGATAAAACCAAAAAAACAAAAACGCACGTCCCATGGATGGATGGTGTGGTAATGCCTTTTTATTCCGGGACTTTCACTTTTTTACTTTGTCCGGAGATAGGGATTAGCTCTATCTAGTGGGCCCAACTGTGTAGGAACCTGAAGACGGAGATAGAGTCCCATCTCCGAAACGTCGTTTTACGTTTTATATTTACTAGACGATGGATAATATCCAAGAAAGGTCCGGAGATAGGGATTAGCTCTATCTAGTGGGCCCAACTGAGTAGGAACCTGAAGACGGAGATAGAGTCTCATCTCCGAAACGTCGTTTTACGTTTCATATTTACTAGACGATGGATAATATCCAAGAAAATTTTTATTCAATTGACTCTTCACCATCGTCGAGAAGTTTTAGATTTGATATACTGTATGTCTTGGTTCAGGAACAATACAGTAACAGACCTGCAACTAATAAGTAGTAGGAT
This sequence comes from Zootermopsis nevadensis, assembly GCF_977971745.1. Lineage (NCBI taxonomy): Eukaryota > Metazoa > Arthropoda > Insecta > Blattodea > Termopsidae > Zootermopsis > Zootermopsis nevadensis. The sequence goes on along the minus strand of NW_028259153.1, from coordinate 958,984 downwards.
CTGAGGTCATAAGAATACAGAGTCTTGTGGAAGCCCTAACGCATGAAAGAATGTCCACTGGCAGAAGAATTCAGAAGGCTAAGCAAGGCAAACCATCCAGTGAACAAAGGCTAAATCACGAACCCCACTTCATTGCAAGAAATGAAAGGTATTCTCATGCCTGTGTTGAGTGCAAAGAGAAAATATTACTGCAAGATGAGCAGTAAAAAGCCATTTTTTACGCCCAGACAAGACTTCTGAACTGTACCACATACTCGACGGTTTCCGAAGAATTTCTAAACAGATGCATTTATAAATGCACGACAAAGTTAGTGTCAGTAATGACACGATGTGCTAAACGAAATCGTTTTACTATTCTGTACAAGAACTCACTTATGAAGTGTATCTACAACCATAAAACATGTTTCTGTAGAAGAATACATAATTAAATGGGTTAGTGGAAGAAGGGCCCATATCCATGACTTCAAATTTTCCAGGAGACAAAACCAAACTGCACTTTGTATCTTAATATACTCACTCATGCTACCAAATGTCTTCACATTGCTCTTAAGTTACACGAGTGCTATTAGGTATGGATTTTGGCTCTTTTTCTGATTAACTGTATGAATATGTCTAATGATCCTGATGATGGCGACAGTAAGGGCCTCTGAAACTTTGGTAAACTTCTACCAGACTACATGGCAATACAGTCCAGAAGACAGCCATCCGAGACATAACAAAAGTTATCCATCAATATGTAAGACTTGAGGTTCTCACAGCGGTGAGTATGAAGATTACTGTCTTCTGGGTTGTTGCCCTGATGACGGAGGCAGTATGACCTCTGAAACGTTGGTTAACATCGACCAGACTACACAGCACAACAACCCAGAAGACAGAAATCTTCATACTCTGATGACGGAGGCAGTATGACCTCTGAAACGTTGGTTAACATCGACCAGACTACACAGCACAACAACCCAGAAGACAGAAATCTTCATACTCTGATGACGGAGGCAGTATGACCTCTGAAACGTTGGTTAACATCGACCAGACTACACAGCACAACAACCCAGAAGACAGAAATCTTCATACTCTGATGACGGAGGCAGTATGACCTCTGAAACGTTGGTTAACATCGACCAGACTACACAGCACAACAACCCAGAAGACAGAAATCTTCATACTCTGATGACGGAGGCAGTATGACCTCTGAAACGTTGGTTAACATCGACCAGACTACACAGCACAACAACCCAGAAGACAGAAATCTTCATACTCTGATGACGGAGGCAGTATGACCTCTGAAACGTTGGTTAACATCGACCAGACTACACAGCACAACAACCCAGAAGACAGAAATCTTCATACTCTGATGACGGAGGCAGTATGACCTCTGAAACGTTGGTTAACATCGACCAGACTACACAGCGCAACAACCGAGAAGACAGAAATCTTCATACTCATCGCCCTGATGATGGAGGCAGTATGACCTCTGAAACGTTGTTAAATATCTACCAGACTACACAGCGCAACAACCCAGAAGACAGACATCTTCATACTCATCGCCCTGATGACAGAGGCAGTATGACCTCTGAAACGTTGTTAAATATCTACCAGACTACACAGCGCAACAACCCAGAAGACAGAAATCTTCATACTCATCGCCCTGATGACAGAGGCAGTATGACCTCTGAAACGTTGGTTAACATCGACCAGACTACATAACGCAACAACCCAGAAGACGGTAATCTTATCCATCAATGTCAGCGAGTCACTTTCTTATGTTCAATAGACATGCCCTCTCAAACAGTCCATCTTCATGTCAAAAATGTATGCTGGCCCAAATAGTGGAGTTTGACCCTTCTTCTTCTTCTTCTTCTTCTTCTTCTTCTAACCAATTCAACCTGTGCCTAATTATGATAAATCTGTGAAGAAAGTATAATAAATTTCACCGAATAGCATGGCCTGTCATCCATCAGCTTAGAGATAGAGAACCCTCCAGATACAGAGGGCAGCTGCAAATATATTAAATAATCAGCCATAGATAACTGACAAGGGGTGGTCCTGATCTTGGGGTTGAACGAGAAGCCAAAAACTCCTCACCAGAAAAATCAAGCGTGCTATAAAATTTTACAAGGGCCCTAGAAACAGGGGCCGGTGCCAGGCTGCTGTGAACATGGCATGAACATTCAGTGTCTATATGCGGTGAGAAATTTCTTGACTAGCTGAGTTACTGGATTCTCAAGAAGGACTCTGCTCAGGGCACCGAGTTAATAATTATGGGTGTAGAAAGATGTCATTTCAGCGATCAGAAATTCACATCAACATTTTTGCATCATGTCAGGGCACAGTTTATTTTTTCTTTGATATTTATAGAGCATATACAAGGTGAAACTCCATTATCACAACTTACTTTATAGCAATATCAGACTAAAAGAAGTCAACCTTGGAACCACTTAATTGATTGTGCACTTACAGATATGAGATGGATCGAACTGTCTTCAGTCAATTCAGCTGCAAAAGACTACGAGACAGAAAGACCAAACACGAGGTAGAATGCCTGATAACGGGATGAAAATACTCACGTCTGAAAGAAATGGTAGAATACTTAACTTTCCACAGTAATTATAAAAATTGGAACAGAAAGTTCTGATTTTAGGTACCTGACAAGCAGGCTTAACATGCCAAGGATTTTGGACGGTGCTGGAGCGTTAAAATCTAAGCAAACGTCACGAGTGCCATATGTCCCATGTAATTCCCTCTGTTCCATCAAGTTTTATGGATTTTAAATACTTATTTTGTACATCTTTTCAGACTGTTTTTGGTGTTGAGTAGAAATGGCAGTACTGGCTAAAATACTTCTTGATGCAATAACTCACTATTTGGCAGAGTCGGTGAGCTGGTATTCACGTCTTCTGTCATAGCACTCTTGGATACCCGCATCTGACCAGAGATCCTTGATCGCTTCTACGTACGGACTGTCGAACGTCGTTACCGTTTCATAGTCCACAGTGCGGATAAGTTCTGCCTTATCCTGAAAGGGACATATCATCCTAGTGTCCTTTATTTTCAGATATATAAATGCTTATTAAAACAATCACACTTTATCATACTTACATTAGAATATAACTATGTTAAAATCAGGGCAGCAAAAAACTGAGAACGGCAAACACATATAAACAAAGATATATTTTGTATGTGTTTGCAACCCTGTAACTATACAGCGTGCTGATGTTTAGTGTTGTTATTATTACTCTACTTCTATCACAGAAAATACATTATATATCAGTGGACCAATCTTCAACAAAGGACGTTCTGCCATAAGGTGTTCTGCAAATTTTTATAAAAAAAATTGTATAGTTGCATGTTATAGTTAGAAAAAAAACAATATCTAAAGTGGAACAACGTCTGCCCTAAATGAGACACAGAGCTCATTTTATGCTCATTTCAAAGTTATCAAGATAACCTTTCCAATGACCTGTTACAACAATTTATTCAGCAAAATTAAGTTTTCAAGGTCTTCAAATTCAACCTTTTACCCTGTATTTCTAAAAATGCAGCACTCAATTCTTTTAAATAATGTGCATCACTCACTCATGAAATGGTGGATACTTTTTAAAAAGTCGACTGAATACTCGGCTTGTCAAAGAATAGCCCACTTTCTTTACGGAACTCGAAGATTCGCCAACGTGTCGACAAAAGCCCGAGTCAGCTGCTCCCAGTTCGTTCCATCGATTTGTATCTTCCTAAGGTTCACCTTAATGTTATCCTCCAACCTTCGCCTAGCTCTTCACAGTGATCTCCTCCCTTCATGTATCCCAACCAATAACTTGTAAACGCCCCCCCTACCCCTTACATGCCAAATGACCCGCCCACCTGATCCTCCTCAATTTAATCACTCTAACAATACCAAGTGATTAGGACAGGATACTAAGGCTATGAAAAGAATTGAAAAAGATGCGAAAATAAGAATTCTTAACAATCTTAAAAATGTCAATTCTAGTGCAATTTTTCCATCACCTGGTGTTGAGACATTAAAATAATTAAAGGAAAATTTTCAGGATTCAGTGACTTCAAAAAATTTTTAAGTCGACAATTTTAACTATTCCCCCTAAGAGTTTGGGTGTACTCAAAAGTTCAAGAAGTTTACCCAAGTGCACATAACTACATGATTAGGGAAAAAATTCAGCTTGTTATGGACCTGGGCATTAGGTCTTCACTTGACATCAAACCAGACAAAACTTTAAATGAAGTTCCTATCAAACTCAATGTAAAAAGAATTCTATAAGAGTTACGAAGCAAGTAACGATTGTGTATCAATTAAATTCAGTGGTGTCAAAACATATTAACATAAATTATTATTGCTGTCCAGTTCCAAAGAGTTACACTCTCATTTCAAAAACCGACATCCAGGAGTCAAAGTAAGTTTTTCAAAGTTTGCATCCTTTCGTCCCATATACCATACCACGGCAGATGCAAAAGGTACACACAGTGTGTGTACGTAGAATTCACCAAAAATGTGAAATTAATGTTGGAAGCTCGTAAAACATCTGAACTAGTAAGAAGCATTATGCATCACCTTTCTACGCACAAATACCGTTTCTCAACTATGACTTGCGATCCACCTCGGACAAACTTCTTTTTCTGTGACTGCAGTGATCGTCTAGGACTTACCAATTCAGAAAATACATTAGATGTATTCACTGATAACGCAATTGGAAACAGCACTTTCAAACAGTCAATTTTAAACAAACAGGTGGGAATTCAAGAATTAATTGAATCATAACTTGAAAAACCGTTACTTCAACGTCGTTATTCAATCATTGAAACGCAGCAAGCTAATTTCGTCAAAGAACTGAAATGTACTTTTTAATCCAGTGGCTTTGTAAGACTTGCTGAAAGAATATTCTTTCGTTTTACAAGATAAAAAATTAGGCTTTGACAGAAACAACGCACAAGCCACAATAATCCATTTGTAATTTATTTCAAGAGGTCAGATTATTTAACACAGAGCATGAGAATATAGTAACGATTTCAGTGTTTTGGTCTTAACTGCAGAGAAATCTGCACTAATAATGGATTTCACTTTCTTATAAAAACTCTTAATATCATCAATGTTGTACCCAGTATTTATTACCATCACATTTATCAGTTCCTTCCCTTTATACCTCTCATCCGGAGTAACAGGCATCTTGTATGCCCTACCCAATAAATCGTTAAGTGTCACTTGCGATTATTCAGACGAGCGGAAGATTCTGGTATCACTGTACCTGTGTAGGTATGTTTTCTGTAGACACCCACTGTAAATTCATTTGCCTTGCTCCATAAATTGATCGAGATATAGAAAAAAATGATCTGCAATGAATGATTAATTTGCATTTACAGCTTTTATTTTCATTTTTGGGTGCATCGCACTGTGGTCCTCCATTTATTAATATTGCTGTTATTATTATTTAACTGCTTAACAAAAGGAAAATATCATTTCTATCTACCAAAATTAACTTCATATTAGAGGTCCACATGAGCCAAAATTTAATCCTGCCCTGCCCAAGCTCAAAGTATGGCTTCAAATAATTTATCCATACACCGAAAAAAGTCTGCCGTCATTTCGCTCCAGGACGAATGGAGGCTGGTCTATTTACAACCTGCCCTGACTATCATATCACTAATACATTTTTCTTTCAGTGCACAAATTGCAGTAATCCTTGATTGAACACTGAGGTTATTTTGGGGTCCAAGGATCAGTATAAAGATATCAGCGGCCAAGTTTATAAAATGTTATTTCAAACTAGTGTATGTGTCGATTTTCTTGAGGAAAATCCCTAAGAAAATCAAGTCAGTAGGATTTTTTTCGATAGCCTGACAGTGTCACGCGCTTCAGACCCAGGCCAGGGTCCGTGCAGACCTCTGCATCATCTACATATATATGTATAGTTAATTCCTCGTTATACCTTTTACTCAGGGATCACTGAATCGTGGTCCAAAACCGCAAAGCCACACTAAAACACGGGTCTGCCTTTTCCTATGAAAAAGGGGATTTGAACAAAGAGAAACTTTCTCATTACTTACTATGTTTGAAGATTCTGCATACTGTATCTTAAGTAAATCCATTGCTCTGATCATACTTTGCATTGCCATGAAGATATTCTGATAAACGAGTTTGATGAAACCACGCTTGTCTTCATCTGAGTACCCTGACCCATGGATGATCCTCATCTGTTTGATGAACGTTGACTTGCCCGACTCTCCTGTACCTATTTGAAGACAAGAACAAAAGTGTTACTTCAGAACCACCTCCATTTCTTAAGCTGAGGAAAAGAAATGCATCAGGAGAAATACAATTTAAATCACTGCCCGAATTTATAACTTGTGTTGGGCAAGGCCGTGGTCTAGGCAACACGGAGTTTTCCTCCGTGGCATCCCAACAATTACTCCATTCACACGCAGAAGAAGGCAATGGCAAACCACTTCTGGATCATCTGCCAAGAACGTATATGAACAGGTCCCAGTCCGAGAAAAGGATGGAAGGATCCTGTTCATATGGACCTGTCGTCAGACAGAACACTAAATAAAATATAAATAAATGAAGGAACCATGCTACAGCTCTCATTTCATTACATTGTACATCCACGCGGGAACCAAAAATCCTTCACTAAAGTACATCATTTCAGACATGACCTTGTTTAAATGTGGTCTCATGAGCTCTGTGGCTGTTATGGTGGACCTACTTCCGACTGTCTAATTACTCGAAGCCAAATTCCTGTACAAGAGGACATTCCAACAACAGATTTGACGAAGGCGGTATGACCTCTGAAACGTTGGCTAACATCAACCAGACTACACAGCGCAATAACCCAGAAGACAGGAATCTACATCTCGTACAGCTTTGCCGGATTCTGTTCCATGTGCAGAAATTCTGTTATGTATGTTCAAGAAGGAATCGTCAGAACGGAAAAGAAACGAACTTGTCCGGCTGGACATTCGCGTCACAGGAAATGATCCAAGATAGGCCAATCAGAAAGGACAATTTGAATTTCAAATTGTGGCAAACACCGAGCCGCATCTACAAAATGATCAAGCTTGGGTATGCAAGTTTCACTCAGCGACCAGATTTCGAGCAGGAAGGCTGTGCTCACTGTTAGTAAATCCGAGAGAGACTCAACCTGACTACAACCGACCCAGAATTTCCCTCACTGGCCTTCATCTGAAGCTCCCCATAAATAATACCTCGGTGGAATCTGACACCTACCAATTGAACAATTCTATCATAGATCATTAAATTCCTGAGACTGTATTTACTACATAACCCAATCCTTACTTATGATACACTTGCTGATATGAAGGAGAATCACTTCTGTGACCAAGCACGGCTGAGTGAAAGAGAGAGTTACAGCCGTCTACAATTTGGATTTACGTGTGCTGGTGAACCAGTTACATGGTAATAAGGAAAGAGAGCGCTGAATATTTCCACTACCAGAAAAATTAAAAAAAAATTAACATGAATATGAGAGTTATCCCAAATTCAATTTGCACGCACTTGTGATTTCGGCAAGCAGATGCCAGTTTGTATTACGTTAAAACCTTTGGTTGAGGCAAAATTACAGCATTTACACACAAAGCAAGCTCACAGCAACCACATATGTGACGCGTATTTTAAACTTAAACCACTCTGACTTAAACCACTCTGACATCAATCACAAAAGGTGGAAATGGAAACGTTTATGAAGCAAAGTGAGCTATACTACCAAATGAGGTAAAGCTCCCAGAAATGTTGAATACCTTATCATACCTTGCGTAGAGGACATGCTTTTGCGTGTGCTGTGATAGTAAATTGAAGGTTATCAACAAAGCTCCACTTTAAAATTCTCCACATTCGAAAACAATCTACATGAGCTGTAATATCGAATATGAGTTAATATTTCCTATGTACGAGGTGCGATCGGAAAGTTTCAAGACTGTGTCAATAGAGGGCGAACCGGATGTAGTACGAACTTCTGCCGCTAGGGGGTGCGGCCTACATTCATAGTGAATCAGTGTGCCAGCCGGCATCATCGAATTAGCATTTGTTTCTTAGTTACGGGCGTTTTGGTAGTGCATTACACCGACCCTCCTGCGATTTCGGAATGGCGTGTGCATCAAATTTTGCCAAAGACTCGCCAAAACGGCTACGGAAACTTATGAAATGCTAAAGCAAGCATTTGGGGAGTCCGCAAACTTTTGTGTGGCATTCACGTTTTAAAAATGGCCGAACCTCTGTCGATGATGACGAGCGTTCTGGACGACCATCTTCGAGCACAACGCCCGAAAATGTTACGAAGATCGACGTCGTACCATCAACGACTTGTGCGACATTGTTGGGACCTGTCAGCTGATTCTAAAGGAAGAACTCCACATGCGACGCCAAGGCTCCTGTCTGAGGACCAGAAGCAGAATCGACTTGACTTCTCGTTTGTCAGGAGCTCAAAGATCTTGCAAGAACCGACCCCAACTTCCTTTCTAAGCTCCGTGTGACTTCTTCCTCTTCCCAAAGATGAAAATTCAGCTAAAGGGAAGGAGATTTGAGACGATAGAAGAGATTCAGGCAGAATCGCAGATGGTGCTTGACAGGCTGACAAAGAAAGATTTCCAGGGATGCTTCCAGGCTTGGCAGCGGCGCTGGGATCGTTGTGTTCACTCCCAGGGGAACTACTTCGAGGGTGATGGATGAATTTAATACCTGAGATAAGTGTACGGGTTTTTATACGCGCAGTCTGGAAACTTTCCGATCGCACCTCGTAGCATCTGAGGTTTTCACAACGGTGAGTCTGAAGATGGCTGTCTTCTGGGTTGTAGCGCCGTGTAGTCTGGTGAAAGTTTTTAATAACAATATGTTTACACAGGCCCATTTACAACTACAAACAACAAATCTATTACCGCCTACTCAGGCATGCCAACTCACGCACTAAACTGAGCCTACTATTAGGTGTTGTGTAACAGACAGCAACGCAGAAAGTTTTCAAATTCATTAGTTCGACCGGAAAAAACAATTTAGACCATTTAAACATATATACATAACCACCCGGCGTGTAGATGGCGTAACTGCACTGGCCATTAGAAGCTGTGAATGTATCATAAAATCAAAGACTTCAGAACTCTTCCATAATTTAACCTAATTTCTGGTAATATACCTCGTCCATAGGGGGTTATACTGCCATGGCTCGGTGAACACAGCCTCGTTTTGTGGTAGTGCAGCTGTTAGGTTTATGACTGATGAAGTAAGATGGCTGGATTTCAATAATTTCCTGAAGGTACTTGGTATACAGAATCAGAAAAAGCAGTCCTGTACAAAGAACCGACTAAGATGGCTGACTGTATATCGCTCGTCCTTCAAGCGTTGCTTCTCGCACAGCCTGGTGGTAAAATAGCATTCTTCTTTACCGACAGGCACTGTAGCCAATGCGTAAACACAATTTTCGGGGCAGTTACTGAGTGGGGGCAGAGTTTACTGGCCTCACGTTCAAATGCCTAAGCAGAGGTGAACGATCATCCAACCAGATACAGGGTGACGTGTCTTCATCACGACGAACCCCCAGCCATTGCTAGCTTTTCCTGACCGGATTGTAGCTCCCCAATTTCCTCACGATGCTGGACTGGTCGAAAGCTCATGAGAAAATTTCTTCTCCCCCCCCGAGACTCGAACCAGAGAGCATTCCGTGTCACCGGTCCGAAACATGATGCCTCAGACCGCGCGGCTACAGAGAAAATCTTTAATACTTTATTTTAATTGTTAGTGGAAACACACATTTAACCACTATTTCTCATCTGCTGATCTGTAAATAAAAAAAAAGTCAACAACTTGCGTCATTTTCAAATTTAAAATAACAAATAGTTCGTATTATGGCCTACAGAGTACATTCAAGATCCAGAGCCCTTGTGACATATGCGACGAAGTCGAAAGAAAAATCTGACTTCTGTTCGCTTGTTAACTGGTTTTAACGCCGGTTATTACAAACGAGGCTACGTCATTAAAGGCTTCGACCGGGATGTTCTTTTGTTAAATCTTATGTGGTACCGCCTGATTCGACTTCTAATGGTTAAGTGAAGTGTTTTCTTCGCGGTACGGTCTGGATTCGTAAATAATATTCAGACGAGCTTCGGCTTCAAAGGGTTAACCAGCTGATTTTCGTAATGGTGAGGTGTAGTGTTTTCTTCGCGGTACGGACTGAATTCATAAATAATATTCAGACGATCTTCGGGTGACGCATTGAGTACAAGAATCGGCCGTTGATGCACCGTGCAGCATTGCCAACGTATCTCCGCTCTGACCTGTTCCTGGGATGGTAATGCGAAGCTTCGCTCGGTCTAGACCTGCGCAGTTCGTCAGAATCATCGGGGGGGGGGGGGGGAGAGAGAATGAGACAGAGATATAGTCTAAGAGGAACCCAGATGAATGAAACGACGAACCGGGCGACGAGTGACTCCACCAACCAACTTCTGGCTTGTGCTTCGCGATACAGTACTCTGTATGAATGGCGAGGAAAGTAACTCAACTATGGCACTCACGTTTCTTAAAATCCATATTCTGGATATCTCGACACGAATTTCCACGTTCATCCATTCACAAAAAAAATGATTTGCAAGTTCACTACTACACATTTTACTTTCTCTGCAAACATTTAATATTAATTATATTAGTTCACGTTGATAGTGGTTCTTAACGTTTAAATATTACGAAGTTTTATTCGTCTAAGTAAATTCCAGCGTTTGCCTAAGTCCACAGACAACTGGATTAAAACTGCAAAGATTTTGAGGTACAACCAAATTATATAAAAAAAATTGTGTGTCCAGACTGCCTCAAGCTATGATTGGCTGACTACAGAAAAACAAATGAACCGAGTATAAACCTCACGTGATGACGATTTCAACAACTGAGACCGAGGTCAGCTTCAAGATTTTCTAATGGCTTTAACACGGCAAGATGGCTGCCCCATAGTGATTATAGACAAACCATTGAAACTGGTATATAAAGTTTGTCTTAGATTTGTATTTTGTAAATATTTTCGGAAAAACTTGTTGCCAACATCCCCAAATGTGGACCAACTGTAACACCTATAAGGGTGTTTAAAATGTGCAAAAAAAAATCGAAGGTATTTTTACACGTCCGGCATAGACCGGAAGGGTGTTAACCCTCAAATGGCGCCGTGCTTGGGATTGCGAAGTCGTAAATACCCCATTAATGCTCTCGCAATATTTTTCATACAATGGCATTTTGAAAGTTGAAATCTTTAAAAAAAAAACAATTATCTTATGCATATTTTGATGAAAAATAATACATATATTTCAAAATTATTTAAAAACTGACACAAATTGTACACAAAATTTTAAATTACTTAAGTTTATTATCAAAAATGTGCTATAATTAGTGAATTTCCTAACTAATAAACCTTTAAATATTTAACTAGATAGTCGTAAAACAGTAAAGTAAAGTTTATCCCGCTATACGCCAAGTAGGCGCTTGGGAGGGGAGATTCTATAGCTCCAACTCATTCTTAATATTGCCGCTAGATGGGGTGAGTGATCAGCATCACGCCCCGGCCGGCTTTACCCCCGGGAAAGGACCCCCGGTACCCAATCTTTGCATGGACTATACCGAAGTACGATTTTAAAGAGAGGACTAAGAAATAGTTCGAAACACGGTCTATCTAGCCTAATGCGTCCCAAGCCAATAATAGAATATAACACATTACGAACACATTAAGCCGTGTTCACCCTGCCAGGTACATGAATACGCCAACGTAGGGTTACTAGGGGAAATCAGGGCTGTGAAGTTGGTACCAAAACCTCCGACTCCTTCATGAAAGATCAATATTTATTAATAACTGTAAACCTACTAAAATGATACCACAAGAAATTTCATCATCACCACGTGAATCATCAGCATACTTTTCAGACTTATAACCTATATTTAAATATAAGTCTAATGGTTATTAAGGATAATCGGTCTTCGGACCAACAATCTACAGCACAGGAAGTATACTAAACACTCGACGGGATATTACGAATTTTTTTTTTTAAAAAAAACTCTGAATTAAATAAAAGTTACTTTAAAGAGTAAAATGTCGAGGTTTGTTAGAATAAATGGCTATCCGACTCGTTCATATTTTAAAGCGTAGTCACAAAGTACTGGGATTATCTCGCCAGTTGTATATGATTACATCACTTCCGGTTCGAGACTCGAAATTTTTTTTAAGACTGATTTTTTTTTCACAGTGTTTACAAAATCAGCAGACTTTTTATCCAGTTCCGGCAACGCACAAAGACGACAGCTCATGTTATGATACTTGGGGGGCAATATTTCAATCGACTTGTCTACGAGGGTTACTTCAAAAGTCATGACAACGTCTTTGCCCCCCCCCCCAAAAAAAAAAATTAGTCGCCATGACTTTTGAAGTAACCCTCGTATATGGGAACCCGTAGATTCGTGTTTTTTGTGGTAAATCTTCCAACTCATTGTATTACAATGACCAATCGATGATAAATACAAACTACGATCCTCAGGTCCAAGAATTATCAGCAACCACAGAAAATGAATAAATTAAGATGCTCTTAAGCGTCTCTTAATACAGATCATCCTCTTGAACAGTGAAATAAATTGACTTAACGCATCTAAACTAATCCCTGAGTCACGACGTCAGGTTTCGAATGTGGGACATACTGTCCACAGACCAGGAGAAAAACCCTGCAAGGGGGAGTCGTTTCTGGTCGGTGCGGAGGGTATGTTTACTGCCTGGTAGACTAGAGGGCTGCTATTGGTGGGAAGTGTGATACGTCAAAGTTTAAGGCTACTACACAGACTGAAAACATCAAGCAGTTAAGAGTGGCGTGTAGTGAGTGCACATCTAATGTGTTGCGATAATATTCTAGATTAAATCGCTGTGCCGCTGTGAGGTAATCTTAAAGCTGTACCCATCAGAACACGTGAAAGATTGTCGTCTGTTGTTCGTTCAGTGGTTGTGGAACGAATGCTTTTAGGATCGGTCGTCACTCACCGCGAAATCTTGCGCATGCGCGTATATCGAATTCCTAGCAGGGATTTTCTCCTGGTCTGTGGACTGTACGTGTCCGTTAACGCCTGCGTTCACTCGCGATTTCAATCACGTTACAGAATTAAACAGGATGTTTCTAAAACACACAGCGTTATATTAAAGGTGTGTTCTGCGTACAAGTAAACACCGGTCCTTAAACGCGTTTTCGAGCTATGGCCCTCAAGATCGCCGGACTTCAACCGAGCGAATTTTTGTTTCCGGGGGACATGTCCAACAATTAGCACTGTTTGTGATCTGCTGTTGTCAAAACACAATGATCCATGACTCAAAGTCTACTTTTGGCACAGAACACGTCCTGAAATAGGCGTGGTGTTTTCACTCTGTATTCGACACGCCACTCACTGAAATCACGGCACAACAAAATATCAATACTGGACCCCCAACCCAACCCAACTTCGTTCGCATTTCTTGCCATCACAGTAGCCACAGTCAGCATTTATTTTTAAAAAAAAAAAAATCCGCCCACTACAAACAATGCACTCGCCAAGCGTGAAGGACATTTAGAATTATATACGTTATACACCAGAGATGTTTTCCATTTCAATGAAACATTGCTCATGAACTGAAAGGCACAGAACGTAAACTAAACGCATCTGAAGTAAAATTATCAATTTTCTGTGACATACATTTTACTGGTGTTGAATGAGAGCGCCGGCAGATGGATCTGCATTCAATGTCGGTCTACACGCCGTTAATCAAGTCGGGGGGGGGGCGACTGTAACCCCTGCATCTCTTGTCCTCCCAGTAAGTTTCGGTAAAGAGGTAGCCAAATGACAGGCCCGACCCTGCCAAATCCATTTCTTTTTCTGACGGGATACGTGTGATTCAAGATTATGCAAATTACGATTACTTCAGCGGTATGTTATCAGACTTCTCTACCTTAAATGGCCTCGAATAACCTCGGAGGACACGGGTTCCTATTCGAAAGTTGTTCTCTCTGAGTCCCTCTAAAAGCTCCCTCAGTTTTGCCCTAACATTTTGAATCACCCTGTATATATCGAAAAGGGTTAGGATTTTGTTGATTCCGACGTGCATGTGTTTTGTATAAATAAAAAAGTCAATCTTGAACCACCTTCGTACTTTTGAATGTCTCTGGTATGTTCAGTGACGTCGTGTGAATTGTTCCCACAAATTCTCAGGTTATGTGAATTAAAATATCCCGATGAATGCAATGTAGGTTCATCAACTTTTAAATTTCGAAAGTCTCAGCAGAATTCTGTGCACTGTTGCTTGTGGGGGGGGGGGCAGAAGGCCTGGTTGTTTTGAGTGGACTTGCGAACAAAACACGCGCGAACTGAATCCAAAGAAATCTTCAATGACAGGTCGCCCGCCTACCGGAATTTTTCCTTTACAAACGCAGCCAGTCTGTTCAAAAAATCCGCACCACTTGCAAAATCTACATTTTTTTTTGTGACGATTTCGTACGGAACCCAAACTTTGTACTGTAACCTCAGACCCAGACTCACGAAACCACAGAAGGGAAGACACGCCATTTTGATAAGTGTATAGTAGCGCCTCGGGTGGAAAGCTCTGGAAGCTAAACTGACACGAATAGAAACTTGATTATATAAGCTCATCAAATGTGTTTTAAATTCCTCTGCCCTTCGATTCATGAGAAATGCAACACATATTTCGCGAGTACACTCTGTGAAAGCAATAGATAGCATCATCTTGCCGCCAGCCAATATATCACGTGGTTGTTACGTCACAACAGAAGTATTAATACTTCCCGCGTAAGTCAAATATTTAATTTTAAACCAAGAACAACAACACACAAAATAACCGAGTAATGCGTGAACTTGTTTGCTTAGCGGTTTTAATAAACTGTCGGGGCTGCCCGTAAGTCGATAACAAAGGCTCTAGGTCCTGTAAGATGGTGGGGGGGGGGGGATCACCCAGCTATAGTCGGAAGAGTAAAGTTTGGGTTTGTCATAGTCGGTGACGTCACGCAGTTAACACAATTTGTATTCCACAAAAATACAAAATTTTCGTCGTATAACACACGTGGATAGCCACGGTGGTCTAGCGGTTAGAACGCTGGCCTTGTAATCCTGGGGGTCTCGGGTTCGATTCCCGGCGGTGCCCGAATTTATAACTTGTGTTGGGCAAGGCCGTGGTCTAGGCAACACGGAGTTTTCCTCCGTGGCATCCCAACAATTACTCCATTCACACACAGAAGAAGGCAATGGCAAACCACTTCTGAATCATCTGCCAAGAACGTATATGAACAGGTCCCAGTCCGAGAAAAGGATGGAAGGATCCTGTTCATATGGACCTGTCGTCAGACAGAACACTAAATAATAATAATAATAATAATAATAATAACACGTGGACTACGCAGCAAATATGCACGTTATGATCTATCATTAGCGATGTTTCCTGTTTACAAAATTCTTTACAGACTAATTCGCATTTAATAGTAAATATCCTAATTCTACGCCAGTCATAAACTTCAAGACAAGTGACGATAGAAATCGAAGTGAAATTTAAAAATTCCAAGGGATAAGCAGTTTCCTTCTCAGCGAATATAAATGCAACAGTGAACTAAATTACTCAGAAGAACGTGTAAAGTTTAGAGGTTTCTTAAGGCGGTGATGATATCGTAGTGTGTATTTGTCAGTAGATACCAACGCTTCGGAGGGACAGACTGCCTCCACTTTAATGACATTGTTCCTGCCGGGATTCAAACTCTGGTCGCCCAAACCGTCGTCAATTACTTTAAAGTGCTATGATCGATAATCGATTGATAATCGCTAAGGACATACAACTCTACGCCCCAAAAGAGATATTTTACATTCTCTCAGAGCCGAGAACGAAAATATACGTTTATCGGGGATTTAGCGTCGATCATACTCGTAGATACTGAACAACGGTCGAGAAGAATGTACTGTCCACAGACCAGGAGAAAATCCCTGCAAGGGGGAAGTCGTTTCTGGTCGGTGCGGGGGGGATGTTTACTGCCTGGTGGACTAGAGGGCTGCTATTGGTGGGAAGTGTGATACGTCAGAGTTTTACGCTACTACACAGACTGAAAACATCAAACAGTTGAGAGTAGCGTGTAGTGAGCGCACCTCTAATGTGTTCTCATAATATTCTAGATTAAATCGCTGTGCCGCTGTGAGGTAATCTTAAAGCTGTAGCCATTAGAACACGTGAAAGCCCGTCGTCTGTTGTTCGTTCAGTGGTTGTGGAACGAATGCTTTTAGGATGGGTCGTCACTCACAGCGAAATCTCGCGCATGCGCGTATATCGAATTCCTAGCAGGGATTTTCTCCTGGTCTGCGGACTGTACCTCCTCCATCATCAATGAGACGTCCACCTTCTAAGATCCAAAATTTAAAAATACCATCACAGATGGAGCGAACTACAAAAGTTCCTTCACCGACTGCGAGTATGTACGCAAGACAGGCGAGGGTTGTGGCCAAGCAGCGACGGGTGGAACGAATTTAATGCGAGGAGAGAGACGTTACAGCAGGTTACTGACTCCCAGCGACCGCGTCGTCCCCACCCTACCTCTGGCTCAGCGCCCCTACGGTCGATAGATACTCCCTCCACTCGAAAACGCCAAAGCCCCCAAGGGCCAGCGCCTGCCAGCCAGCAACACGGCCATTCACCAAACTGTTCAATGGCACTGCCCACGTAGTTTTCATTCTTGGAGTCTGGAACTCGTGTAACCATAAGGCCGTGAATTATCCGGAAGCATCTCCTCTTAATTTCCAATGTCTTTAGCAACAAAATAACATTGTAGTGCATGAACGTACCCACTAAATAAAAAAATATGATATTAAATCATCACTGGCTTCACTGATGTGGTGGACATTATTTTTTGAGCATAAAACTCCTTACGTATGAAATATGTTGAATCCATTCCAGACGCCGTCTCCAAGAATTGCCTTTATTAGGAAGGCAGCCTTCGTGAGTTTTTTTTTCCCCTAGAAAGGCTACGATGTAACTGACTATGGACAAGTCAAATCAAACTTTATTCAAAATAAACTAATGTTTTCTATTATGCGTGGATACTACACCAGAAACTGACCGGAAAAGTCAACATCTTATTTTGACGTATATAATCCAAAGTTCAAGAAACTGGAGGCTGAATTGCTACATTTTCAAACGAGGTACGTAAAAAATGGTTTACACTGCGTTATACAATTTTTTGGAATACTGTCTATACATATAATTCTAAGATTAATTTAATTATCGGTTATTAAAATACGCTGTTCATAAATGAACAAGCACGGACAGTGCATACACCACACCGGAATACACGTACCTTAACGCGCATAAATCCAAACTGTTCCACACTTCCCACTTCGGCCGCCAGATCGCAGCACCTCCATATCCACCTCACGAGTTTCCGTAACCGTAATTTCGTTATCAACGCTCGTAGGATATTCAAAAGTGTGATTCCGAGGTCGTGCAGAATGGCACGACCTCCACGTGAAATTTCATCCAAGTCCGTCCAGTGGTTCTCGAGTTGAATCGATTGGACGCACAGACGCGACCAGCCCACGGCGTGTTCTCGCTTTTAACTTCGTGCAAACGCGTAATAATACTAAATGTTTTCCAATATCATCATCACGGGTTCTACAGCCTATTACAGCCCATGACCGCCCCAATAACAAAGTCAATATGATACATGTAGGCTTAGGCAGCTGAGGTTTAAAGACATAGGTTGTCCTCGTCTGGCATCAGACATGCGCGGTGTAGTTATTGCAGGTGTTAACATAAAAATGTTTTTGGTCTCAAATTCGACTGCTATGGGCACGCCACAGAGAACAGGCCTCTCAGATGTATAAATATTTTTTTTAAAAAATAAATAACCCCCCCCCCTAGCATTTCACTACTTACCATACTCGGAAAAACTCCCACAAAAATGCTCTAAGAACTAAAGTCTTATCGTCTGCTCTCCCACGGACATGGAATGTAATTCGGAATTTGGTTCGATCTATGCCTTCTCGCATCTGGGATTCCTTCTTCCCATCAGCACAAAACAATCTTTGAAACTAGAGATCAATCAATAACGCACGCTACGTCCTTGATCCAGATGTCTCCCCTTCTTCGCCTAACAACACCCTAACAAATACCAGTTCACCACCATTTCAATTTCAACCCCACCCCCGGATTCAGGACACACGCGTCACAATTAACTTGGCATTGGTGACTTGTACACGTTATCAGTGAACTCCGATGGACAAGATTATAATGATGATAAAGTAATGTACAGTACCAGTGTGGTGTCACGCCCTGGTTGGAACTCATCCTTAATACACGGGATGTCCGAGTTCGAATCTCGGATCTCCGGACAAATGTACCTTAAACCTGATGGCGGACGATTCCTTACAAATGCTTTCCTATTAATTATACACTAATTATACTACCACTCAAAGTTATATGATCTGTGCTGTTAAAATCGTCGAATTATAAATAAAATTCCAGAAGTCTTGTACATCTGCGTAAAATTTTGACTTAAATTTCAGTATGATCAGTGCCCACAATAGAATTCTGGTAAAAACTCATTTTGCTCGTAAACGCACTACTTAAATTTCTTTGCAGTCTCTCTATTCAGGACCAACAACTTAAAATGTTACGAATAGAAATTCCGTCATCAGGGCGATTCTTAGTATGAAGATTTCTGTCTTCTGGGTTGTTTCGCTATGCAGTCTGGTCGATGTTAACCAACGTTTCAGAGGTCATACTGCCTCCATCATCAAAGTATGAAGATTTCTGTCTTCTGGGTTGTTTCGCTATGCAGTCTGGTCGATGTTAACCAACGTTTCAGAGGTCATACTGCCTCCATCATCAAAGTATGAAGATTTCTGTCTTCTGGGTTGTTTCGCTATGCAGTCTGGTCGATGTTTACCAACGTTTCAGAGGTCATACTGCCTCCATCATCAGAGTATGAAGATTTCCGTCTTCTGGGTTGTAGCGCTGTGTAGTCTGGTTGATGTTAACCAACGTTTCGAAGGTCATACTGCCTCCATCATCAGGGCGATTCTTAGTATGAAGATTTCTGTCTTCTGGGTTGTTGCGCTGTGTAGTCTGGTCGATGTTTACCAACGTTTCGGAGGTCACACTGCCTCCATCATCAGGGCGATTCTTAGTATGAAGATTTCTGTCTTCTGGGTTGTTGCGCTGTGTAGTCTGGTCGATGTTAACCAACGTTTCAGAGGTCATACTGCCTCCATCATCAGGGCGATTCTTAGTATGAAGATTTGTCTTCTGGGTTGTTTCGCTATGCAGTCTGGTCGATGTTTACCAACGTTTCGGAGGTCATACTGCCTGCTTCATCGCCCTGATGACAGAGGCAGTATGACCTCTGAAACGTTGGTTAACATCGACCAGACTACACAGCGCAACAACCCAGAAGACAGAAATCTTCATAGTCACCGCTGTGAGAACCTCAAATCTTACAAATGAATCCATTTAACACAGGGTGGGGAACAGAAGACAGAAAGCTTATTCCCTTTACTGATAAGGCGTCACAGACTTCTATATCACCGCCTGCAAGTCACAGACGACAAAATGTTTGCTCGCCAGGGAGTTTCGTCTGCAAACTTTTTAAGGCTGTAGCCAATTACTGTAAGGTACAAGACCAATAATAATGAAACGTGTCACGTTACATTCTTTGGTTTTCCTGAACTCAACTTAGCAGGGTAAGAGAAGTGCTGAAACTTCAATGTCCTACAAAAAGGTGGTATATATACAGAAGTCGTGATGCCTCTACGTCGTGGTCTAGCCGCTGTGCCTTCGTTTAACGACTGGTGTAAAATTTAAACTCGGAAATTGAGTGTAAGGCACACGAGAGGTCTGGAGGATGGAACTATCAGAGCGGGGGCCCAGGTAGCTAAGGCGAAGGACAAATTCCTGACATCTCACACATAATCACAGGTCTGTTCTTTAACGTACGTGGTGTTCTGAGACGTAAATCATTCTCGACTTTACGTCAGCAAATATCGACACGATTAGCGATTGCTAGAAGGGGTCCTGGTGATTCACGCGGTATCACTGCGTACGTGCCGCAAGTCAACTTACTCTACGGAGTACACGCCCTTCTAGAATATTTGAACAGTGTTATTCTTATGTAAATTACGGGTCTCAACTCGATCTGGGCACGGTTCAAATTACAGCAATCAAAGTTGTACGCGTCTCACCCACTGCGGGTCCAGGCAACAATTCCACCCTTGTCTTCTTAGAATCTTCGTAACTACCGACTTCCTGGCGAAATTCGTAAATTCTGGCCCATGCAAACTCCCACGTACTACCCCAATCCATGCAGTTATTATTGGCAAACACTTGACAAAGTAATTTAATTATTATTATTATTATTTATTTTATTTAGAATTATTAAATTGAATTATATTACTTAGGAATAGTATTCAGCCCATTTATTTGTGAAATATGATTCAATAAATGAATCTAATTATTATTATTACGGTACATTTAAATATTTAGTTTCATTTTTTGTTTTACTTTTATTACTATTGAAATAAATTAATTACTTATTATATTTTATCCTAAACTCTGGTTTAGTACTTAGCTGTTATCGGCCATTTTGGCTGTTGTCAAGTTCTTAAATAAAGTAATTGAATTATTATTATTTTTTTAAAGTGTTACATGTATTATATAGTTTTATTGTTAGAGATGATTACATATTTTACGAAAGCGTCTTCCGAATGATGTATGAAGATCTTAAAATGGCGGTCTTCTGCTGTTCCCTGATGTCGTGTTCGCCCGGGATGTTGGCCAAAAATTTTCTGAGTGACCTGAAGACAGTTCCAGTCGCTCCTATAATTTTTGGGATTACTTTAGCTTGAACCTTCCACATTCTCTGTATTTCAATGAGAAGGTCCTTGTATTTCAAGATCTTATCCGTTCCCTTCTTAGTTACATTTCTGTCGGTTGGTATCGCTGTATCAATTAAGAGACAAGTTCCATTTGTGATATTATTATTACTGCACGAGCGGCTCTGGGCATGGCCAGTATAACATCTTCCTGAGAATGACAAATATTTTGCAGAAACAAATTCAGTCAGGATGGAGTGCAAGACAAGACTCGCGAAATTTTCCACACGATCTCATCCCATGATTCGGTGATTTAAACTCGCCGCCAATTTCCCCCCCCCCCCCTCAAGACACAGACACCGCCCTCCATCTTTGATAAACATTGCCAACATCAGCGAAAAGACCACAAGAGATGCCACGTCGCGTGTTGATGTTCAAAACATCAAAAACTCTTTGCATATTAGTCAAAAACTCAGAAAAACCCATCTGAAGCTTGGAACATTCTGCAAACGACATCGGTAATTACTACTGCAAGAATGAAGATAGATTTCCCTTTCGTATAATTTCAATGACACCTTCAACAGCTGACAGAAATGAAACAGAACCAGGTTCTATTCCCGAAAACCACTGACAGATTAAAAACCAAAGCTGCTCAATTACATTCGATGTCTCATGCCTCGGAAGTTGACTGATTTGCTACTAAGTCACATTCAGTATACAAAGACACATAACCTGTGTGTCCAACTGTAAACTAAACCAAAGTCACATGACACAAAGGACAGAAATTTCAATTTATTATCATAATTCAAATTCATGAAGTCTCAGCACATCGAAAGCACTGGAACGCTGAGATACACGTAAGAACACAGCAGGGGACACCATTTTTGAGATTATTTGAATTAATTTCCCCTTTTGCCACTGATGATGACCTCTTGAGGTCGAAACGCATTTGGCACTAGTACCATTTATAGTGTTAACAGTTAGTTAGTTTGTTTTTATATACCAATTTGTGACTATATTTTGAGACATTTTATTAAAGTGAACGCTGATACTTTCAAAAACAATGTTACATTGTATGAATTCCAATACACAGAAGCTCATTTCAGTTACCAAAATAACATTTACGAGTCAACAGTAATTAATGTCTGTAGCAGTAACTCGACACGCATTGATAAAACAATCCACTTAACATTATACAATACGATGAAACAATGAGAAATACACAATGATTATTGGAGTCCAATGGACAATGTAAAATGTTCTAATTAATAAATGGTTACACGTCCAATGTTTTATCGGTGGAGAGTAATCACCACATATTAAGACCGTCGTTACGCACTCAGGCCTATTTGGAAAGATGCAATGACTTAACTGAACCATGGAAAAATTAAGAAAATTATAATACATTTAAATGAAATAATAAATACTGCAACTAAAAGGTGCTTACGAACTTCGAAAAATGCCAATTATGGTCTATCCCGACGACAGAGGCAGAATGTTCCTCCATAACAATGGTATCAACCTACAAGTCCACATGGCATTACAACTCAGAAGGCCCACAGCGACACGGTCACCACTAAGGGCCTGAATTATCAACGTAAAATAAATTTACAATACACATAATAATAATAATTCAATTCAATTCAAATAATAATAATAATAATAATAATTTGTTTCTTGCTTGAGCTGGGCTAACTCAGTTAGTATAGAGACTGGCTACGGACTGGACGACCGGGGTCTGATCCCTGATGGAGCCAGAGGATTTTTCCTCTAGCCTCTGCATCGAGACTGGCTCTGGGGCCCACCCAGCCTCCTTTCCAATGGGTACCGGCTTCCTTTCCCGGTGTAAAGTGTTGCCAGGGCTTGCGACTTAGAACTCCCCCAACGCCTATACGGTGTATAGCGGACAGCTTTATTTTTCTTCAGTTACTTGCAACATACACTGATAACATTTACAACATTTAAATTTTGAACTCATGAAAATTCATTTTAAGTCTGTCTCTTGTCCATCTTGAACTAAGAACAGTAGAGACTTAACTGCTCATATGATATGACATACTTTCCATACAGGAGTGAACAGATCCGATAAAGTTAAACTTTAATTTTAAGCTTCAGAACAGAACACTTTGGAAACAAAACCATCAGCTTACTACCTTGTTCTGTAATTGTGCGCTGGGGTTTCGGATTCTGAGCCTGATAACACACACACAAAATTACATATAATCCTAATTACTCTAATTGTACCATACCCTCCACCACACTGCGCTAATTACCAAAATTATGACGGACAAGTAAAATAAATTAGAGCGTCCATCTTAATTTCAAATACCATGAAAATTTGCCCCCAAACTTTAAATGCCTGTGCCCTGAAACTCGGAAGACATTTCAGATAGGTCGAAACTCTGAAGAAGTATTCTGGTCCTTGCAAGGAGTTTTTGTAGCTCCAAAGCTACACACAATACAATGGCAGCAGGACCAAAGTTTCTTGTTTTGATGAGATTACAACAGCAAGGGCCAAAAGTGTCCTTGGTTTGAGCTCTGGTAAAATTAACTATTATTTATATTAAAAACTAACTATCGTTGATGATTATTTAAAGACAAACAAAGTAAAGATAACAGAACAGCACTTCTAACACCAAAATTCTTTTCAGAGAGGAGTTACCTCCCAAAATTATATTACAGAACCAGAATTCAGGTTAAACATTTAAGAACATAACAGATGCAACAATCTTAACGAAACACGACAAAGGAGAAATTGTATCTATTCCCAGAATACCACAAACATTGTCTGATAACCCCTTAGAGTTTAAATGTTTACAGCTTCCTACTAAACAATGCTTCACTATGATAATCAATAAACATCAATGTCAGACCTTAAAAATTGACATTAATTAAAGAAAAAAAATTATTTTCTCATGGACAATTGTGTGTGGAAGGCATATGCAATTGTCAACCACAGAAAATACACCCCACACTGTTTATAA
This sequence comes from Zootermopsis nevadensis, assembly GCF_977971745.1. Taxonomy (NCBI): domain Eukaryota; kingdom Metazoa; phylum Arthropoda; class Insecta; order Blattodea; family Termopsidae; genus Zootermopsis; species Zootermopsis nevadensis. Next base: position 935,152 of record NW_028259153.1, on the reverse strand, counting down.
AATAAGGTGAGTTGGCCTTTCACAGGTCATAGCTCTCCCTTGAAAATGAGGCATTCTCAAGAACGATTAATGTTATTATTTTATACTAACCATCATTAAAAGATTTTTTTATTTTATTTATTTGTAGTGTTCTGTCTGACGACAGGTCCATATATTATGAACAGGATCCTTCCAACCTCTTCAGGTTGTCAGGGACCTGCTCATACATATATACATTCTTGGCAGAGATGATCAGAAGTGGTTTGCCATTGCCTTCTTCTGTGTGTGAGTGGAGTAATTGTTAGGATGCCACGGAGAAACCGGGGAAGCCCCCGGAGGAAAACTCCGTGAAGCCTAGACCACGGCCTTGCCCAACACAAGTTATAAATTTGGGCACCAATCACTAACAATTCGGTCACTAACTAACAAACTAGATGGCTTACGGAACCTGAAGGTTCATCACTGAACTAACCAAAGCCCTCATTCTTCTCGACTTAATCACCCTGACAATATTGGAGGGGAGTACAGATTTTTAAGCTCGTCATTATGCAGTTTTCTCCACGCCCCATCGTCTTCTCTCCTAGGCCCAAATATCCTCAACACCCGATTCTCAAACACCTGCAATCTGTGTTCCTCCCTCTGAGTGAGAGACCATGTTTCGCACCCATACAAAACAACAGGCAAAATATTTTGAACTGAGAAGTAGCAAGCATTTCCGGAATTTAGTCTCCTCCTAACTTCCTTGTGAGTATCATTTTGATTTGTTACAGACTTCAATCATTAATTTCATTAATTAAGCTACTGAATGTATATTAATTACCTTCTTTTCCGAGTTTGTCATTTTACTATACATCTAGGAATTTTTCAGAATTTAATAAATTTATGGTGCAACTAATCTCAGAAGGAACTGTGGGTTAAACTATGATTTACATTCAAGCAGAATATCTTTGTAACTAATTACTGCAAAGACAAATGTTCTTGGGTTTGAGGACAATAATTTTTGTGACAGTCAACAAGACATAACAAAAGAACAGGCCTATGATAAGCTTCCAGTACAAAACACTGATAAATGCAAGCAGTAATCAGATTTCCCCACAGTAACAACGCAGGCTCTCAGCTAGTTATCACAAAATTTTAGGACTTCATATCAAATTTTGCTAATGTCCCTCCCTTCTCAGTTCTCATAGCTCCCACATTCATACTAATAACTGTAAGGAAAAATCTTCTCCTGCGCAGAGGCACCACACAATGCAGGCACGCAGGACTACAGGATAGCTCCACGCTATCTCAACTTGAGTACTAGAAAGAGAACAGTGTTCTTGGTTTTTACCTTCCCTCACAAAATGAAAGTAATCTATCTAAATAGAGTAGAGCTATTCTTCAAAAGCTAATAGTCACTTGGCTACTTATGAAATTCCCCGTCTTTTGTAAAAAAAAAAATGCAATTTGTGACTGAGAAAAACTGAAAAGTGTGCACTAAACATAATATTCTGTACTGAAGCATCAGTGCACGTGGTGTAGCATAAAATATTGTGGTTTTCAATCCAGATGTGATTCGTATGGTTATAAATATGGACGAATGAAGGAGAAACTGACTCTAATTTAATGTAAGATACTACTATGTCACTTCAGAAAGGTTATGAAAATCTGTTGATGAACATAAATGGAAATTCCTAAACTCAGGACCATGAGAAAGCTTTTTGTGGTTTATTTGACAAAAAGGTCAAAAGCTCAGACCATACAACACCAGATCACAAGATAATCGCTAAATAATAACTTAGAAAAGCATGTGGAAGTGGTCACAGCCTTACCTGACCCAACAGATCACCTAACCTCAACTAACCTAACCTGTCCAAACAAAAACTAACTTTAAAAAAAAAATACCTAACAATGTCTCACCAAAACTTTCCTAATCAAAGGTAAACAAACTTAACCTAACAAATTAAACTACCCCGTCCTAACTTTTCCTAACGTAACCAAACCAAATTAACCTACACTAACCTAACCTGCCCTAACCTCATCTGACCCCACAACACCTAGCCTGATATAACCAAACCACATTCTTGGACATTCATGATTTTCAAATTTTAAATTTCTTATGATTTAAAAAAAAATTAAATCAACTGTAAAGTGACTGGCTACCGACTGATTCACTGACGTTCTACTCCTGGCAGGAGCAGGATTATTTTTATTGCCGCCATGTCCAGGATGACTCTGGGGTATACCCATCCTCCAACGCAGTTGCTCCTATGATATTTTCCCTCGAGAGTAATGTTGCTGTAACATTAAGCTGACCACATACAGTTCCTTTTTCAGCAGAAAAGCCATGACCTTAGCAGAAAAGCCCCTCATGAAAGCCTGTAAGTTGTAAATCCACGGCTAGAAACCAATGTATTAAAGCTGAGAAAATATTACACCATAATTTGGTCGAGTTCTGTGTGCAATTTAATTCAACGTAATTTCCTTCTATTTCAAGTTTTCTATATGTTTGTGGTTTGCATACGAGTATACTTAGTTACTACTTGTTCATCGTTTCGTTAGCTGAAACATATTTGTATAAAGTGAAGCTTTCACAATGACTGAAGTTGATTAAAGATTCTCTGCTCTCGAAACGTTTGCTGAAGATATGGTTTATTCACCATTCGGCCACCTGATGTGGCTTGTAACCCGTAAAATATATTTGTTAATATGCAACATTATGCAGAGTTAAGCATTATATTTTTGGCAAAGGTCCATTCATTTCCCTCATGTCCACCTGCACTGCCAGGGTCATAGCTTTTCTCCTTATTAACTAACAATACCTCCATCTAACGTTGAAGTTAAAACTGAAAGTTCACTTAAACTCCCTCTATGTTTCCATGGTGTGTGATGTTTTACGCACATAGCAGCTCTAACCTTACACATACACCAAATCCTAATTAACACATACATTCATCAATGTCAAAACTATTAGTAAAAAAAATATTATTCATTCTTCTGGACATTATAATCACAGTTCAGCCATGTCGACTGTGGTCTTGGTTCTGACACCATACAGTCCTGTAACTGGTTCACGTCTATCCTAAAGATGAGACAATATGTTCCTTAGAAATGCTGCTAACCACACACAAGACTGCATGTTGTCACAACCTAGAAGATTACAATCAACACTTTCACCACCACAAAAACCTCAAATATCATACAGAATAAATTTGTCTGCCAAATCAAGTGATAAACCAGCCAGCAGACAGCCATCTTCATACTCACCACCATGAGAACCTGAATTATGCCACCACATGCATGTCAGGATACTGTCAGTATTCCATCTATATTATGTTGAACATAAACTGGAATTCTTAACAAAATTTATGCCCAAACAATACTGTGGATGACACTGGCCAATCACAGACAAAATGTATGTAAGATACAACGTAGATAAATTAACTACGTGCAGAAGAGTCCTCTTTGAGAAGTTAACAGTCTCTCAGTCAAGAAAGTCCAATCCCTTTACGGAACCCAGAAGTTCATTAACATTTTCACAGGAGCTCACGACTGAACCTCTAAATAAGGCATTAATGTTTTCAAGCTTACGATCTCAATTACTTTGCACCAACTTAATAAATACTTTTAAAAATAAAACTTCATATAAAATAAATGTGCATAAAAGCAAATTTTCATATTTATATATAATAACTTTCATAAAATGCTTTTTTAATCCAGTAAATGCACAACAACATACACCCGTAATTACGTTCAGATTTTTCGGTCACAACTGACCATTCATAACATCTCGTTCAATGTATTCACAGCTATTCTCCATATCTGGAGGCCTTTCCCCATTCACAACCTGACAAGTAACCCACTTTACATGGCATTTCATTCAATTGCAATCTGTTAATTTTGGAGTCATTAAGGTCTCAACACAGCACACAAATTTCAGAAATGCCGAGTCTGTTGTCCACTTGCCACATTTTTATGGAATAGGAAAAATCATATTAATTTATGCAAGGTCAACCTTCTTCAAACTGGCTATCTATCTTGTATTTGCCAGCAAACAATTCATCCATACTTTGGTGCGGCAAAGTCAGTAGTTGACGCATTAACAAAAATAAGAATGTGATTCTGAAAGCTTGGCAGGAGAACTGTAGTAACAAAAGGAAAAAAAAAAAGAGCCGTCATACTGAGGCAAGCAATGGGTACCTGGAATCATTCAGGATAAGGTGTAAAATAATAAAATCTTTCAGGTACAGCTACATCAATTGCTTACACAAACAGACCAATGTTTCAGGAGCCACCTCCATCCCCATCATGAGGGTTCTGGTGTGACTGTACATCACAATCATCCGCTATATACACCTGTCCAGGGCTGGTACTCATGACTGGTCCCTAGCCAATCGGAGCTGGCGGACAGAGTGGAGCGCTCATGTTGTGTGGCCCTGCTTTCCTACTGGTGATTTTGCTAGACCGCCTGAGCATGTTTGTCATGAGATACCACGCCCAACTCAAGGTTAAACCTCTGTCCCTATTGAAGTTATTAAAATCTAGGTGAATCTCTAAGGCTTCTTTTATAAGATGGTCCATAGTTTTGTAATGTTGCTGAAGTTGATCTTGTGTCGTGTTTCAGTGCGATGTTCTGCCGCTGGTGGGTCAAGACATCTTATGTTCTCCTTGCATCTGGTCTCAATGATTCTGTCAGTCTGTCCAACATACACCTTGCTGCATTCACAGGAGATATGGTATATGATGAGGACTTTCGGACCAAAACTGTCCTTGACAGATCTCAGCATAAGGATACTTTTCCTAGCCAGGATGTGGATGGTTTTGATGTTATGCTGAGTCAGCTGTCTGCTTATCTTGTTTGTGGCACAGTGTTGGTATGGCAACACAGCTACACCGGTCACCTCAACACACTGCAACTGTGACTTACGTTTACAATATCGAGTACGAACAATGTCATGCCTGATGTATCAGTTCTGCCTGAAGGCCTTCTTCCACCACTCCAATTCACCCCTCAAGGCTTTGAGCACCGCAGATGCTTCTAGCCCGCCAGATGAGTGTGGTCATCAGTCCTCTTTTGTGCCAGATGGTCTTCTGACTTCACATGAAGGTACAAATCTGAGTGGGTAGGTTTTCTACACACAGTGTGTCCAAGTGAACCATTTGGTTCCCTGCTTACTTGGATGTCCAAGAGCAGAAATGTCCTTGCTCAACTTCCACTGTGAATTCCATGTTCAGATGGATACTGTTTAGACGTAGAAAATCTTAAGAGCTATTCCTTTCCATGGGGGCATACTTAGAATGTGTCATCCACATATCTGTACCAACAGGCTGGCTTCATCTCTGCAGAACCTAATGCTTGTTGTTCAAAATATTCCATATAGAAATTGGCTATTACAGGAGCAAGGGGACACCATGACAAGACCGTAAGACTGGTCATAGAATGTTGCATCATACATAAAATACATAGTGGTGAGGACCTGTCTGAAAAGAGCAAATGGTGTGACTTTGTACATGCCCAGACAGAAACTGTGGTGTGTCCTCCAGTGGAACATTGGTGAACAATGATATGTCGAAGTTCACCAGGAAGTCCATTTCTTGTAGGTTGATGGTGTTCAGTTTCTAGTTAAACACTCTGGAATTTACAATGCAGTATGCTGATTGCCTGACCAAGGGGCTGAGTAGACTCAGCCAGCAAACAGGTTATTTTTATTATTAAGTGTTCTGTCTTACGACAGGTCCATTGCTCTGCCGAAAAAGAGCTCTCCAGTTGTCTCTATTCTCGGGTTCTCGCTTTAATTCCTGGAACGTCATCTTCTTTCCTTGTTTAAGGTCGTCGGTTAGCTGTATCAATCTTCTTCCTAGTCCTCTCTTTCCTTCAACCTGGCCTTCGGTGATATCACTCAGTAACCCATTCCTTCTCATAATATGTCCCAGCCAGTTAGCTTTCCTTCGTGTAATTGCCTGCAGAATGCTTCTTTGCTCGTTGACTCTCCTCGTACTTCTTCGTTGGTCACTCGATCCGTCCACCTGATCTTCTCTATTCTTCTCCAACACCACATTTGGAAACTCTCCAGGTATTTCTGTTCCTTCTTCCTGAGTGTCCAGGTCTCTGCTCCATACGTAACACTTCACTAGTTTCTTCTTCATCTCCAAGCCCAACTTGCTAGTGAGAATTATCCTCTTCTTGACGAAAGCTGCCTTCGCCATGGCTATCCTTGCTTTTACTTCCTTGGTGCACAGGGCGTCCGTCGTGACTATGCTTCCCAAGTACTTGAAATGCTCCACATTCTCCATCTGTTGGTTTCCAATTGCAACGTTCAATGGTTCTGCTCTCGGTGCTATCCTCATTACCTTTGATTTTTCAATGTTGATTTCCAAGCAAACAGGTACACAAGCTAAAATAGTTCACCGTCAGTCTCAGCGGAATGTTGGTATTGTGGAACTTGGGAAGACTGTATAATCTAGGAGAAACCATACTATGGGGTAACACCTTGTTTTGCAAGCTCTGCTGGAACGTCAGTTCATGACAGCAGCCATCTGTCTATCAATTCTGTCTGTCAGATCTACTGTTAGCCTCCTGGACACGAGATCACCGAGCACCATTTTTATTTTGTTGTGATAGTCTGTGCTCAATAACGTAACTGTCACGTTGCCTTAATCTACAGGACGATTTGTGATGTCCTTGTAATTTCATAGGGCCAGTAGCACATCTCACTCTGCTTCTGAGATATTCCTCTTCTGCAGTTTACAATTCCATAGGATACAAATTGTCCCCTGCCATATCACTTCTGCTGTTTCTATCGAGAGAAGCAGGATTGCTCGTTCTACACAGCTGATGACATTTTCCAAATTAGCTCATGGATTTTTTGTGTGGGCAAAATTCAAACCCATACTTAAAAGGGTGACAACTGCAGAAACAGAAACTCTGTCATTGAGGTTTACTATAACCTTCTCAGAGTCTATGCGGTCCTGTAACTTCCCATAACTTCAACACGGACAGAGGTTTCACCATGAGTTGGGCATGTTAACCCATGACAAACGTTGCCAAGCAGTCCGGCAAAAACAATAAGAAAGCAACGCCACACAATAGGAGTACTTGGCTCCACCCACTAGCTCAGACTGGTTACGGGTCCAGTCATAAGTACCGGTCCCAGACAGGAGACGATTGTGGTATCCAGTCACGTTAGAACCCTGGTAATGGAAAAGGAGATGGTTTCCAAAACGTGGGTCTCTTCACGTAATCAACTGACCTGGCTGATTGCCCGAGAAGATTTTATTGAGTTTGGTCCCAAGGAAAGCTTCAAATCATACACCCTCCAGAAAATAAACTCAATGCAGAAGAAACAGATATGTTTCATCAACAAATGCCCAAAGAAAAACTTGATTCACAAAGCAGACAAATGTTAAGGTGGGGAACTTTCCAAAGATTAAGTGTACTTTTGTACTGTAGTGCTACTGGCAAAATTTAGAACCTGGTAGTCACTTGTCAACCATTTCTATACTTAAATTTCACATAAAAAGAGCCGGAACAGTATACTCTCCTAGTTCTACAACCAATTTTGTCCTACAACACTGGTACAACATGAAAACTAAAACAGATAGCTTAGTGACACTAACTATAATGAATTTTGGAGAAGCTACAAACATTTTCTACAGATGAGTAATGTACATTTCATGCACAACAGAATCCCTGTTTCATGAAGAAAAACATGTCATTTTCTGAAGATTTCTGTCTTCTGGGTTGTTGCGCTGTGTAGTCTGGCCGATGTTTACCAACGTTTCAGGGGTCATACTGCCTCCGTCATCAGGGCGATGAACATATATAAACATCGACCATACTACACAGCGCAACAACCCAGAAGACAGAAATCTTCATACTCTGATGACAGAGGCAGTATGACCTCTGAAACGTTGTTAAACATCTACCAGACTACACAGCGCAACAACCCAGAAGACAGAAATCTTCATACTCATCGCCCTGATGACAAAGGCAGTATGACCTCTGAAACGTTGGTTAACATCGACCAGACTACACAGCGCAACAACCCAGAAGACAGAAATCTTCATACTCTGATGACGGAGTCAGTATGACCTCTGAAACGTTGGTTAACATCGACCAGACTACACAGCGCAACAACCCAGAAGACAGAAATCTTCATACTCATCGCCCTGATGACAAAGGCAGTATGACCTCTGAAACGTTGGTTAACATCGACCAGACTACACAGCGCAACAACCCAGAAGACAGAAATCTTCATACTCTGATGACGGAGTCAGTATGACCTCTGAAACGTTGGTTAACATCGACCAGACTACATAACGCAACAACCCAGAAGACAGAAATCTTCATACTCTGATGACGGAGGCAGTATGACCTCTGAAACGTTGGTTAACATCGACCAGACTACACAGCGCAACAACCCAGAAGACAGAACTCTTCATACTCATCGCCCTGATGACGGAGGCAGTATGACCTCTGGAACGTTGGTAAACATCGACCAGACTACACAGCGCAACAACCCAGAAGACAGAAATATTCATACTCATCGCCCTGATGATGGAGGCAGTATGACCTCTGAAACGTTGTTAAATATCTACCAGACTACACAGCGCAACAACCCAGAAGACAGACATCTTCATACTCATCGCCCTGATGACAGAGGCAGTATGACCTCTGAAACGTTGTTAAATATCTACCAGACTACACAGCGCAACAACCCAGAAGACAGAAATCTTCATACTCTGATGATGGAAGCAGTATGACCTCTGAAACGTTGGTAAACATCGACCAGACTGCATAGCGAAACAACCCAGAAGACAGAAATCTTCATACTCATCGCCCTGATGACGGAGGCAGTATGACCTCTGAAACGTTGGTAAACATCGACCAGACTACACAGCGCAACAACCCAGAAGACAGAAATCTTCATACTCATCGCCCTGATGACGGAGGCAGTATGACCTCTGAAACGTTGTTAAATATCTACCAGACTACACAGCGCAACAACCCAGAAGACAGAAATCTTCATAGTCACCGCTGTGAAAACCTCAAATCTTACATGTCATTTTCTTTTTGTTTTGTCACATCCTCTGCGACAAACAATGCATTTAAGTCATGTTCTAAGTCAGTCCTGGTTCACTACGTAGAAAAAATTAATCCGTACTGATTCATACCTTGTGCCATACGGTTCATACCATACATTAGCTTCACCTGCAGTTGCTACTTCCAAATTTCTATGTTACCGCTTTCAGTTACTACCTTCAGAAAGTCGCATTTACATTCATCATTCTTTTCTGCATGTACAAATATAAACACATGAATTTAACTGCAAATTAATTATCAAGACCCCTGTGCTAAAGATTACCTGTAGAATGAGCTTTAGTTCCGAGATGCCACAGTTTCATATATTTTGCAACATCCGCCAGCTACTGGATGCGATATGACGACGACACAAAATCTAGATATGACTCACATCTTACAGAAGTTTTAAGAATGTAACTTTGGCATTTTGTTCCAAACCTGTAGCATGGTAAACTTTCCCTCAAGAAAACCGAGGACCAGCATAGTGTCGGCTACATCTCATAAGCAGATGGGATCTCATTTGCAAGAATTTTTTTGTTACTTCAAATGTGACTGTGAAGAGGAAGTATGTAGAATGAGAGATAGATCATGAGAACATATAGGGTCTATGTGACATGAAAACAGATACTAAGACAAGAAGAAAATAAAATTTAAATACAATATCTACACGCATAAGCATTCAAATGGTATCTGCTGCCAAATACTTAACATAATTCATGTTGTATTTATGCAGGAGTGAGAATTTTTGTCAAAAATAATCTGAAATTTAATCAGTTAAATGTAACGTGTCGCTGCAAAGAAGAAGACACAGAATGCTGTGTTATTCCACTGGCATCTAAACATTCAAACATGTTTGTCCTAGCTACACACAGAGCTACAAAAGGTGATTTTGAAATTTTTAAACCAAGTCAGAAAGCATTGTAAATTATGAAGATATCTGTCTTCTGGGTTATTGCGCTGTGTAGTCTGGTCGATGTTAACCAACGTTTCAGAGGTCATACTGCCTCCATCATCAGGGCGATGAATATATATAAACATCTACCATACTACACAGCACAATAACCCAGAAGACAGAAATCTTCATCGCCCTGATGACGGAGGCAGTATGACCTCTGAAACGTTGGTTAACATCGACCAGACTACACAGCGCAACAACCCAGAAGACAGAAATCTTCATACTCTGATGATGGAGGCAGTATGACCTCTGAAACGTTGGTAAACATCGACCAGACTACACAGCGCATCAACCCAGAAGACAGAAATCTTCATCGCCCTGATGACGGAGGCAGTATGACCTCTGAAACGTTGGTTAACATCGACCAGACTACACAGCGCAACAACCCAGAAGACAGAAATCTTCATACTCTGATGATGGAGGCAGTATGACCTCTGAAACGTTGGTTAACATCGACCAGACTACACAGCGCAATAACCCAGAAGACGGATATCTTCATACTCACCGCTGTGAGAACCTCAAGTCTTACATTATAAATTATCTTTGTAAACCTACAGCAGAATTTGTACTTGAGGTAACATTAATATTATCTTAAATGTCTAAACTTCCAACTAGCATCTTTCATTCATGTCAATAGTTATTTTACCCACAAGAATTCAAAAATACTCCAGTACTGCCACTGGCAGTGTTTTTATAGACAGTTCCAGAAAAGAATATATTTCTATTTAACTACTGCTAAATGGACTATCTGATCATGATGCACAACTTCTAGTTATAAAAAATAAAGAATCAATTTCCAATCAACATAATTACAGAAAACAATATAAAGACTTATAAATGAAGGCAGTATTAAACAGCCATGATGTAAATTCAAAATTCAACACATTCCTAAATATATTCTTAAAACTTTTTTAAGCAAGTTTCCCCACCAAGCAATGAAAATAATGTGTTGACTACTAAAGGCACCAAGACATCTTGCAAACATGATATCTATATACAAATCATCAATCTAGTAGCAATCAAATACAGAAAATATTTCAATCTGTGGGATTTGACGTTTTCATGGCGGTGAGTCTGAAGATGGCTGTCTTCTGGGTTGTTGCGCTGTGTAGTCTGGTAGAAGTTTACCAACTTCTGAAATGTTGATAAACTTTTACTAGACGACACAGCACAACCCAGAAGACAGCAATCCTAAAAATGTTGCTAATTAATTAGCCTGACTAGCTTCTTAGGTATACCAAATTCAAGAAAATGTTTTAAATGAGTCACAGCAATTCTTGAACTCTACCAATAGTTGATGAATTTTCCCATTGTACTCCCATTTTTTCTGAAGAGTGTAGAAAATCTGATGAGCAATATTACATTATTTCACATCCAGAAATAGCCTGTTTCCAAATTCCCATTAATGAAGTCTTTGCTAACTTGAACAAATGGATTAAAGTCAATAAATATACATTAAATTTTGACAAAACAAATTTCATTAACATGAAGCTTTCGTACGACTGAGGTTGATGAAAGATTAGGGTTACAAGCCGCGTCTGGTGGCTGAATGGTGAATAAACCATATCTTCTGCCAACGTTTCAAGAGCAATCTCTGCTCATCCTCAGGGCTACGTCGTAACAAATCTGGTCCTTTGGCAGAAGATACCACACAGCCACCTGACGCAGCTTGTAACCCGAGAATCTTTCATCAAATTTCATTAAATTGACCAATTGCAACAAAAAATGTGTTAATCTAAGTATAGGTTACGATGACAAAACAATTGAAGAAGAAGAAACTGAATTTCTTGGCCTACAAATTGACAGGAACTTAAATTGGAAAACACAGATTCAATACATTATCCCTAAACTAAGCCCAGCAAGTTTTGCTATGACTGTCACATCACTCATGAAAACAGAAAATTTAAAATTAGTCTACATCACTTACTTCCGTTCAATCATGTCACACACAATTATTTTCTAGGAAAACTCAAAAGGCAGCAAATTTAATTTTATATTCAGAAGAAAATGATTAGAATAATGGAAGGCACTAAAAGGAGAGTCTTGAGTGGGAAATTTATTAATAAGTTTAATATTCTTCCACTAGCCAGCAAATTCTTGCTCTCATTATTATCATTTGTAGTGCATGACTTAAATTTCAAACCCAGATATAAGCAATATTAAGTACAAGCTGCAGATATAACCTTCATGTGCCAAACAATCAACTCATTTAATATCAAAAAGGAGTCTACCATACCTGAATTAAACTACTCAATAATCTTCCTCCCACTGTAATAAGTCTGAATTATAATACAAAGAAGTTTAAGCCAGCAGTGAAAGAGTATTGCATACAATAATTTACCTCAATCAAAAATTATCAACTATTATAAAAACATGTAAGCAATGGAGATTAGTATCGTATTTGTGATATGATACGTTCTACATCCTTGGCTTAGGCCTATAAAGGATCTATGAAATGTAAATGAATTCTATTCTGTTCCGTACAACAAGAATTAAGTTACACCAAAGAAATCAAATGTAGCTATTGCCAAATTCATATTTGTTGAACTATTCAACTTCAATGGGACAGCTGATGTCAATCATCACACAAAGTATCTATTTCAAAATACATGAATAGCTGACTTACATGTAACTGATCACTGTATTGTAAAGGGATACCGAGTAAATTGTGTTCACAGTTACCTTACTTGATGGTATTTGTGTTGTCACATGCACATTATGTTACATTCCTTAAATAATATCAATAATGTCTGGACAAAAATTAATGCCACATTCTGCAGCTGTTCCTGAGATGGGATTCATAATCTGTAACATTCAGCTAAAAAGCACTGTAAATTTAAGGCTGAACATTGTGCATTCTGTTAATCATTACTTATATCCTACTACGAAAGATGTTTTGAAACTGGCTTGGAAACTACCAAACTTGGCACATTTTCAAACTTATGGGGCACTTTCAACTAAAGTATTTCATAAATTAATAAAATTTTAGATAGGTAACACCAACACTATGATATAGACTAAAAGATAAACGAAATTTGCTTATGATAATTATGTTTGCAACAAGAATGTAGCATTAAAATGTTCCTTAACAAAACTAACAAAATATGACACAAACAAATTTCATTTACACTAACGCCAGTGGCTGAACCTGTCAAACTCCATAAGAGCCAATTTCATACAAATGTTCTCAATGTATTGCCATGAGAGCTTCCTGCACATATGTTATACAAGTAATATGCATAACATTGCAGTAGACATAATTAAGAATTTTCGTAAATAGTAATATGGAAGACAATGGACTTTGACTCTCCAGTTGTAGGCCTAACCCAAATACCACTGGTGTCTGTCAGTAGGTACTGTTAACACTAATTCCTTCTACACTTTCTTCAAAACTCACCCAATAATAGTAGCTTAAGTTCACGCCTAGCATCACGTTTATCCCTCCGAAGTTGTCTTTCAATTTCTTGATTTATTCTCTTTTGCTCCTTCGCCTCTTCCGACAGGCAGCACGCCATGTTTTACTTCGGAGGGTTGCACAGCCAATATTATCTGTATCGAGCCGTTTTCCGTGCCGTTTTGAAAGGGATTCAAAACCCTCACGGCTCCTTACGTGTGTATCACTCCTAAAAAGGAATAAACATTAATTTGCACTCGGTTTCCCTTCTGTAATACACACACACATTCACGCACACACAATTTTTCGTCTCCGTGTAGGGCTCCACTTCGCCTGACTGCCTGCCTCCCTCGCCACCACTTGGGTGTGGTACAGACGACGCAATACGTCTGCTACACAACCCTTTATTGGTATGTAGTTTTCAGCTCAATAATGTCAACTTATATTCCTGACAGTGCTCACGTCGTTTGGATGTAATCCTATTACAATAATTCAATTCAGGAAGCCAGCAGCTCTTACGTGCACGTGTTTATTAATAAGATTAAAGCACGAAATAAATGTTGAAGTGCCAGGGGGGGAAGACACAACTTGGAGCAGCCTGTGTTTAGGTTACGACATTATTTACCAAATTCGTACCAACTAAACCATACAACAGAAGTCCAAGTAACTCAACTTACGTAAAATAATATCCATCAAGTATGAAACTGAACTTTAACCCACTACTTAGCACAAACGTCTTTATATTGTACAACAACCGCCTAACCAAGATGGCGTCAGATGTTTAAATCCCATCATGCCAAGCTTTTAAAATAAACAAGCATCAAAATTGTGCGTAGGAATACTACTGCTTAATCCAATTTAGAAATCAACATACTTGTAACCACGTTTGGATTAAATAAATACATTATTATGGGGTTAATTTTAACCATTTCTTCCACAAAAATATATATACCGGAATTTAGATTTCAGTGCAAAATTTACTAGCAGGAGCATACTGTTAACATGAACATGACGAACTATGTTAGAAATGTCTGGCCGTGCCGTGCCCATTTCAAAAATGGAATTACATGTTACTTAATACTAAAGTGTAGGTATTACGGGATTAAAAAAATGGTAGTTTCAATAGCACTTTATTTTATACGTTAACGGTAAATATTTTCAAGCTGTTCCCACAAAGAATTTGTAAAATGTAGATTGCTGTCTTCTAGGTTGTTGCGCCGTACAGTCTGGTAGATGTTTACCGACGTTTCAGAGGTCTTTGCTGCCTCCATCATCAGGGCGCAACAACCCACAACATAGCAATCTTCAGACTCACCGTCGTTAAAACTTCAATTCCTACAATTTGTAAAATAACAACTCCAAAAAAATAATATATTTAGGTAGACTGCTAAAATGATGAAAAACTGTTATGAAAGATTCATCAACAATTTTAAATATTCAAAAAAATTATCACAACTAAAATGTCTGAATGGGGTATTTTTGAGGAGATCATAACCGATTGCATGTTGATTACATGAACTTATGTATACAATGCAGAAATCAAATTGATATTCAAATATAGTTACAGTGCATGATACAATTAGTGTCTTTAAATGTACTATATTGCAGTTTAATTAGAAACAACTATTGGCCTTTCAATATCAACATTGTGCCACGTAGTTATGTGCATAATTTTCAGAAAATTAATATGCTCATGGTTCAAGACTTCAATGAAAAGCATCTGTACAACCATACAGTGTTGCTGTATGTCCTGGTTTGACCAAGATAGTTCTAGTTTGGAGACTTTGGTCCAGCATCCCAGCTAGATTTTAGTTTTCTCCCACTTCCTCTCATTATATTAAATTTTAATAAGATGGTTTTATATATATGGACCACAGTTCACACTGTTGTAACTGTGATCCTCGGGAAAGGAACTTATTATTGTAGCTAAACGAGCTATGTTTGCATACCACACAGACACACGATTTGAGTTTTACAATGAAGCCTGCAGTTCAAAACTGATTTCAGTTATACAACAAAGATTTTGACCCTGAAGCAGTGATTTAAAACGTTCTATGACCACTGTCAATTGAGAAACTTATGGAGGACAAGTTTCATAACAATGTATATACAGATGCCTCTAACAAGAACATTAAAAACAGTCCACTAATAGCACATTATTTCTTGCCCCTGCTAGGGATGAAAGTAGTCCTTTAGACTTTCAGTCATTTCCTGGTGAAATATCAGAACACTAAGTAGCGGTAACTTAGTGTTGTCGATAACTACAAAACAAACTTTGGAAGATTAAAAAAAGGATATATGAAAAGTGTGTACAGTTAATTAGAAACGTTTCACAGAGAAACTGTGGGTGTGGGTTATGTTAGGTTATGTCATACACAGTGGTCTACTAATAGTACTTGATGTCCTGTCCATTAATATTGAACTTCTTGTGGTAAGGACATAATACTTCCACATATAGACATGCATGTTACACAGTTGGAAATTTTTTGTGATTTTGTCAATGTTGTATAAAAGAAGCTTCTGTGGCATGGAAATATTAGATTTATATCTTTTCTATCTGTGACAGAAAGGACTTTTGAGGTTTCAAAGACAAACGTCCTGCTCACAGAAACATTGCCTACAAATCTGAGTTCATTTGAGAATCCGCATGGTGAAATGTCCTTGCAGTTTCTTATAAACTGAGAAAACTCTAACAAACTGGCCTGCAAACTCATTGAACTTAAGCAGAGAGCTTGGAAGACAGAAGAGGAAACAAATTTATTCCCCCAGAAAGCTTACGATGTTATTCGGAGAGCTTAGAACTGTAATCCTGGGGAGTTTACAGTGTTTTCCTCCAGCACTTCCTAGTGAAACCACATTTCCCATCTCATACAGAAAACATGCGGGTTTCAGTATATTGAACCACACACACACCAGTACTTGACAAGATGTTAGACAGTTGCACTATTACGTAGGTAAATTTAGCGACAGTTGACAGCATATGGCAGTTAATCATGCAGTTCCTGGCATAAGCTTGGAAGTGACCGTTACATTCCACTTTATCAGTTAACCCAATGTTTATTGGGTAAAAAAGTAAAAGTAAAGTTTGTCCCGCTATACGCCATGTAGGCGTTTGGGGTGAGTGGAGGTATAGCTCCTCTCTTCCTTGACCTCGGCACTAGATGGGGGTGAGTGGTCAGCATCACGCCCCGGCCGGCTTTACCCCCGGGAAATGACCCCGGTACCCATTGTAGAGGAGGCTGGGTGGGCCCCAGAGCCAGTCTGGACGCAGAGGCTAGAGGAAAAATCCTCTGCCCCCGTCGGGGATCGAACCCCGGTCGTCTAGCCCGTAGCCAGTCACTATACTGACTGAGCTATCCCGGCTCATAATGTTTATTGGGTAAGGAGGTTTATTACCTAGCAAACTAGAGACTGCAAGAAAGTAACTATCAGCTGTGAAGGGAAGTGGGATCGAACATTTAAACATTTCAGCAAACGGAATATTCCTATTCCCAACCTTGTGAACACTACTGAGTTTGTCTTCCCTTTACCTGAATCAACACTTTCAGAACGTGTGTTCTCATTTATGAACAATGTCTGGTCATGTGACAGAAATCAAACAGTTGGATGGGAGCACAGTTTGAGACTTACTCTACAGCAGACAGAACTTTATTTTCATTGGAAAAGAGTTTTACTACAAAATTGAAGTCAACACAATCTAGGAGAAACATGCATTGGTGGTAGAAGGAGAGAGAAACAAGCGTGCATCAAAAATTGTGACTGATCATAACATATCAGGACAAGAAAGAGAACCACCTGAAGATGACCAATTAGGGTCGAAACATGTAATGGATTCTTAACAAACACTGAAACAAAAATAAAAAAAAAACTGTTGTGTAGATGGACAGTCAACCTTATGATAAACACACAAGATTCATCCCTTAAAAATTCAACAGCGTTTTGAATCTTTAATATCCAGTGTTGAATATAAGCCTACACCGCAAGCAACCTATGCATGCCCAGAAAATTCATTGAATGAATATTTGTAATGTTTATTAATAATTAATTTTGTTATATTTATCACAGCTAGGGCCTTGTGAATGCAAAGTACAGTCCAGTGCTGAATATTGAGATGTAACCAGTACATCTTTCAAAGAAGAATTCTATAAATTAATACAAACATCTGATATATATTTTTATGAGCATTCCCTAACAAAGAGGTGCTCACAACTTTCCTCACACTTTAAATGTCATACAAAGTCTTCTGTCCCGCTGTTAGTAAGCAGATTACTTTGTTAGTAAGGCTTCACACTGACCTTCCTTTAGACTTAACAAAACAAAGCTAAATTCTATACATAATTTGATGAAAGAAAATATCAGTACTCAGGAAAAAAATCAATCTCTGCTCAATTTCTAATACTTTTTTTTTTATTAAAATCCCACCCAAAATAAGTATGATAATGTTTTAAATAAAGTTAAATAAAATAAACATTCTGCATTTGATTTTGAACCAGAAAGAAGGAATCATTGGCCATCCTCACAGTTTTCTGTCCCTGCAATGTATAAGAAAAAGAAGAATATAACAAATAGGAATGTTTCATGTGATGTAAATGCACATGAACTGGTCATACATTTCATCTGGGTCACTCATTTTAATATAACCCATATTTTATCAAGGTATATTCCCAAAAATGTATTTTGACATTCATGTAATTGTGGTGCTCTGTTTGGGCCAAAATTACATTATAGTGACAAACTTTAATGTTAGATGTCCCCATTCACTATCATTGCATGCACCAAAGCTTAATAAGAAAATAGGGAATTCAAATATTATAATGTTAACCAAACTGTATCCATCAACACACAGCAAATACATTCTCACATCATAATGTATCATGGTAGTTTTCATATTAATATCAAACCTTCATTTTATAGTTTTCATTGAAACCAACTGAGGATGTGAAAGATTTAAAACATTAATAGTCCTAATATTGATTTTATTAATGAAAGACTCTCAGGCAACAAGCCACATCAGGTGGCTGAATGGTGAATGGACCATTTCTTCCGCCAACATTTCCAGAGCCATCTATAACTTACACCCATGAAAAAAAAATGCTTCTTGGTTACTGAACCAAATTTACTCATTGCTGTATTGTGTTTGGGGGTGGGGGGAGAGACAGCTTGTGCAAGTTGAATGGCACTTAACCTCTTTGTTGAGAGAGTTATTGACAGTGGCAACAACCATCAGATCATGTTGTAGTTGTTCCAGTATGGCTGCGGATATACAGCAGCACAATACACAGGTAACCCTCGATTTACGGCGAGGATGCGTTCCTGGACGAACCGGCGTAAATTGAAACTCTTTTATAATGTAAATCAATGGGAAGTCAGTGATATGCGTTCCCAGCACCCAAACATTGACGAGTAATATAATGGCATTACATTTAAAGCTCTGAAATAACGTAAATAAAATAAAGGGAATTTAAAAAATACACTTTATACACTTACAATCGGCAATTCGTTGGTCCCCGCGATTGAGTGTCTTTCTTTCATGTGATTGATGTGTACAGTCATCTCTGCTGTTATGCGATAGTTGCATTCATGTAAGTAGCCGACCTATAGAAAATCGCGTAGTAAAAATAACCCCGGTACCTCCGCAGAGATTAAATTAGTCCTTGAAAGTTTAAAGCACCGGGAATGAAATTGCATAAGAGCAAACTTGCATATGCAAAAGTTTGCATTTCACAAACAGCTTTTACCGATTCATCGATCTCACTGGAGCAAATTCGCGTTAACGAATCATACGTAATTGCAGAGATAATATGTATTTATAATTTGTATTGATAATCAGCGATGTAAGAATTACGATTTAGTATAAGAATCAGTACGAGATACATCGTAGAACGTTATAAATAATAGTAAAATATATTTTTTCCACTTTTTGACTTGCTGGTTGCAAAATCGGCGCAAATCGAGGGCTGCCTGTATTCATAGAACGCCTGTGTTGTCAACATACAGCACAGTGTTTATCAACTACCATGACAGTATGTGTGAAATTCTAAACCATTTGTCATAAATCTAAAGGATTATAAGAACACGATGATCTTCAGAGGAAGAGTTTCGAACCATTTGGGTCACAGTGACAAAAGAATGCCTGCTTAAATATATTTTGTCATCTCTGTAACTGCCTTTTTAAGGCAATAATTATAGTATTTTCTTCATATGACTGGGATATTTGCTAAACAATAACTGTATGAAACTGCTTGAGAAACCTGTCATAGTGCAACAAATTATAATTTATAATACAATGGTACACAAGGCAGCACCCCAGAAAATGAATTACTGTCATCTGAAATTTGCTCAATACTCCTGAGAATTGAACCAGTTTCTTCAAGTTCCACTGCTGATGATATAAATACCTTCATAGTAACATGTCCCAGGAAGAAATTTGACTACTTTTATAACTCTGGCCTTTACGATTGAACTGCATCAAAAGTCGAGTATTATCAAACGTCTTGGAAAACATTCCATCTGCATGGTGAATCCCACAAAAACCAACGGACAAGAATTATGACAACTTCTCTTCCCGTGCTTTAATCTGTAAGGCGATGGTAAAAACTTAATGATGTTTGTATAATTTAGTTTTCCGTTTCTATGAATAATTTCCACCTGTAAAAATTATGACAATTGCATCTCTTCAATTTAACTTCAAAGCTCCACACCACAATTGAAAGGTGTAACAAAACTCTTTCACCACTTAATGGTACCTGCACCTTGTTGTGGTGGTGGGGCTTGAGTACCTGTCACCCCAAGAGCTACTGGTAGGGCGTCCCTAGCCAGATTGGTCGAGGGGGAGAGGTACCCTGGTCCTCCAGGTTGGGGGTTGGTCGCAAGGCTAACAACCTTGCACCGTAAAAAGGAAGATGTTTCGAAACCTCGATCAAAGCCTCGGACAGACGGACCTAACAGAGGACCGAATGGAAGAGGAGAATTGAGGAGGCCATGGAAGAAGGAGAACAAAACTCTTTAATATGGACAGTCTACTTGCAATAGCCAAGTATGAGAACACAGTACTGAATACCAAAGTTATTCATAGTTTAGGCACTACTGAGAATGGATACTGGACGCTCTTTCCTCTGGAGTTTAGCAGCTGACGCATGAAGCTCACTGTACTCTGCTCTAGTGGTGAGGTTAAGAATGCACGCAGCTGTGACTCCGCTCCCAGCACATCTTCACATTTATTACTCAATGATCAGTTAATTTACATCACAATTCAGTGTGACATGTTGCACCAAACTGAAAACACTTTAATCCTTTTGTCACTTACAACAAAATAATTTACACATAATTTGTGGCTTCATGTAGTCTGGACAAAATATCTCACAATGGAAGTGGAGAAAAAATATTATAAATGTATTTAAAAGTAGTTACTGATGATTATTAAAGAGGATTCACATGGAAACACATAACACTTAATAATACTTTTATGACCACAATAATTATCATCACAAATGCAGAACTGTATCACTGTAACAACGAAAACACTTAAAAGAGAGCCTTTCCGATGGGCAAGAAACACCTCACACATTAATAGTAAAAAGAACAATTTAATTTGCAATAAAAGTATTTACAAGTTGTTGCGGACCTGTAGAGTGAAGCCAGGTGTCCAACCCCCCACACCTTGTTTGAAGAAACATCATGACAGACCAATCATTTTATTTATTTAGTGTTCTGTCTGACGACAGGTCCATATGAACAGGATCCTTCCATCCTTTTCTCGGACTGGGACCTGTTCATATACGTTCTTGGCAGATGATCCAGAAGTGGTTTGCCATTGCCTTCTTCTGTGTGTGAATGGAGTA
The DNA here is from genome assembly GCF_977971745.1 of Zootermopsis nevadensis. Classification (NCBI taxonomy): domain Eukaryota; kingdom Metazoa; phylum Arthropoda; class Insecta; order Blattodea; family Termopsidae; genus Zootermopsis; species Zootermopsis nevadensis. The sequence continues at coordinate 913,922 of NW_028259153.1, read as the reverse complement.
ATTGTTGGGATGCCACGGAGGAAAACTCCGTGTTGCCTAGACCACGGCCTTGCCCAACACAAGTTATAAATTCGGGCACCGCTGGGAATCGAACCCGAGGCCCCAGGATTACAAGGCCAGCGTTCTAACCGCTGGACCACCGTGGCTCTTAAAGACCAATCATATATGGGCGCAATTACTAGAACCTTCCAGCAATACCTTCTAGTACCCAGAATGGTGCTGAGCGCTCTGGGGTGGCATTACCTAAGAATTACAGGTGTCAGCTGCGGGCCACTTAGAACAGAAAGTCAAAAGTCAAAGAGCGGTGCACCTGAATGAAGAAAGGGAAGAGAACGAGTTTTAGGGACCAACAAACCGAAAAAGCTGAAGAGTAACAGAGAACAACTTTTTAAGTGCACTAAAGAGGAAAATCATAATCAACTGCAGTGAAATAAATCAATCTTTTGTTGCAAATAACCCAAGTGGAATCATTGTAAATGTAACAATATAATATAAAACAGCACCTTAGGAGAACATTTTGTCTTGAAAACAATGTCATGTAAGGAACTAACATTTCCTGTGCGCTCGCGGGAGGAATACGGGTTCTTCTTCTATTTATTTGTCTAGTAGACAGTTAATTTAAAATACAACAGAATGATAAATGGTCATAAGATATGTGGCTGGCAATCAGATATGAAATGATAGGGTAGCAACAAGCCCCCCTGTAGGATCATCAATTTATATTATTTAGTTTTGTAGAAAAGAAATATTATTTATCATTCGGTGATATTCCTCCAATGTCAATGTTAAGAGCTGTACTATCAATGGGTGGGACGTGGTAAATGAACCCGGTCGAAGAAATGCCGCATCATAGGTATTCTCATTCTACAAAAGTTAACCGGTGGAACTGATCAGGATTTTGACGTGACCATGAAATGAGCTTCATCTGATGATGTCTTTCAATAAACATCTCATTCTCCTTGCGCACCTGAAGAACTATGTTACAAAAATCCATTCTTCTTAATTTACATCTTCACTTGTATTCTGTATAGAAACATACGCAAATCACTCTTCAGCAAAATCTGAGGTGGTGTTCGATTTACATTGCGTTTGCAGCAAGCTTTCTTAAATAATTGCATACATGAAATGTGAAAACATCATGCAGATGAAAGCTTCCGGGTCTTCATGGAGGGAGCGTGAGCCGTGCACTGCTAGTTTCACGAAACACTTGTTGCATATGAGAGTATTAAGTTACTAGAGCAAAACTAGTTGATGCTGTATATTCCTGAAGATAATCTAAGCCTGAACAATTGGACCAATTTCAAAGATTCTTGCTGTCTCAATATATGTCTATTAGCCTAACCTAGTGGTGAGCCTCGTAGCTCAGTCAGTATAGTGACTGGCTATGGGCTGGACGACTGGGGTTTGATCCCGAAGAGAGCCTCTACACCCAGACTGGCTCTGGGGCTTACCCACCCCTTGTCTGATGGGCACCGGGGTCCTTTCCTGATGGTATGCTGCTGACCACTCACCCCCTTCTAGTGTCGAGGTTGAAAATGAGTAGGAGCTATAACTCCTCTCCCCTAAGAGCAAACATTGGTCCGTATAGGAATTGCTTTACTTTACCCTACCTTAGTAAATTTTACAAATGTCCTTTATATTATGAATGGAAAAATGTTAAACTTTTTACATAATTTACCAAAAGCTTAAAATGTGTCATACAAAATCATGCATACAAACAAAACTGTTTACACATTAAGTTTTGTTTATATGCATGATTTTATATATCAATACACTGCACCATGTGCAAGGTTTTAAGATTAAAATGTGTAAGTTATTTCTTGTCCCAAATTCAGTTCCTTTGTTTGAAACACCATTGTTTCAAATTACTTTTCTACTTATATATTTATAGTAAAAATTTAAGTAAAACATTTCCAGCTTACCTAAGTGCAAAGTTCAGTTCCTGTTCAAAAACAAAGGCTTATAATTCACAAAATTAAAACATTTTAAATTCCTTCAAACAAATTTGCCAATAAGACATTACCTTGGAAGGGATTTTGTGTCATCCACGCAACTGAAAATCAACACAATTTCATCCTTCTACACCATACTCTGTACTAAGCATGTAGAAAATCCGTGGTAAAAGTACAATTATGGATGGAAGCTGAAAGGCTTTATGATGTCGTTTGATCCTAGCAAAGATTATCATAAGAATATTTTTTCTTGCAGTTAACAAATCGGATGTATAAACTACAGTATATATAAAGATCTGTATGTTTGTGACATGACGCACATATAATTCCGAATAAACACTTACTTTGAAAACATAGGGCTTAACACTTAAAAAAACTCATAAAACCAACAACTTTCTTTTTACAGGAATAGGGTTTTACTCCATTACATCGAAATTTTGTAAAACCAATATTGATTATCGTAAAATATGTTTCCATAACAGTATGAGGTACTTTAGTAGGAAATGGACAATATTTTTGCTGTACTGATACTTTGTTACACTGTGAGTACTGTACACACCACCTCCATTCACAGAAATCAGGTGGTGATATGATCAAAATGGGGACCCAACCACCTTCCTATTAAAATAAATACAAATTATAACTTAATTACCTATTTAAATGTTCATATATTCATATGTATCATGAACACCAATTGAGTTACCGACTCAAAACTTGTGTTCCTTACAAAGGCTAGCCGAACAGGTTATCTCTTTTTAAGCGATTGTTTTTATAACATATGCAATACGACAAAGTCCTTCTTCAGACAAAAGTTCTTTTCTTTCCTGTCTGCTATATTAGTACTGACATACCGACACAGCATCAGTACATAACAACGCACTTCCTCAGTTTCGCTTAATCAGCCTCACTCATGTCAGTCTTATTGTTGGTAGTTACAAGACAATATAACAATATGCCTTCTCTTAATACTAATATTGAAAACACAACCATCAATGCCAGCCTGGATCCATATCCAAAACTCAGCAGTTAAAAGCAAAAGCAATGGTAGTATTGCATTAGCTACTCCTGTCTTACGCAAACATGGAATATACCTTACTAGTTTTTCTGATACAAAATTATCATTAACATTTTAACTTACAAAATATTTGTATAATCTTACTTGCATACGTTTGTAGGAAAACATGAGTATAGAAGAAAATGAGGAATACACAGAGAAAATTAAATTAATTTTCCAGAAAAACAAGAATCCGAGGATACAAAAATGAATACACAAAATAATTTCGTTCATGATAAACAAAAAAAAAGGCTGTTAACAGGAAAAACTGTTCTAATACCATGGAAAGTCTGAAGTATGATGAACTTTTTTGAACTCGAAGGTTTTGAGCATCCTTGGAACACTCTTTGACACACAAGTCTCTTTATCCTATTGCTATAATACTTTCCTTAACAAATGTCTTTGGTTTGAAATGTTTGTGAGGTTATTCACACACTGTACAATGTAAGGCATAGGATTTTTGTCATTATAGTTAACAAAACACATCATTTCACTTAAAATATATGTCTATGTTCCATTTGGTGTATGTAACACAGTAAAATTACACACATCCTGACACAATTGACTTGCTAACTCCAGAGCACATCAAAATTTAACAAATATGGTAGCATCAAGAGATTGGACGCTAAAATGGTAATGTAACAGGTTATATGGCATACTGCAGTGCCTTGAAACCAGTTCCTTTGTCCATACACCGTGTGCATTAGTCAGTCCGTTTTAACAAACAAACATGAACTGTGACATTATTCTTTTTATACAAAAGTAATATAATCAGTTCTTGATTCGTGTAAAAGGGACAAGGCAATCTTGTTATATAACGCCAGTCCAAGGCATTATGATGACATTTTTCTTGCAGTTACTTTTAGACCAGTCATTTGTTAGTGAGTTAGTCATAATATAAATGAGAATTTAATATTACTTATGTCCGTACTTTCTACATAAGACTTTGTATGTCACATGTTGATCTGTTTCACAAAGGGCCTCCTTATATAACTTATTAACACTACATCAACGAGAAGATAAAATAAGATTACAGAACGGTAAATTTCAGGGGGACAGAAAGAAGTCATGTTAATGTAAATACTGGCATGTGTCTAGAAGGACTGAGGAAAGCCCTGAAGAACAAGTAAAAAAAATAGTCAGTGCCCCACCGGAAACAAAAACATACTTTACAAATATAAGTTACGTTACCATTAGCGTACAAATTGTAATGAAAGCTGGATAACAATAAATCACCATAACAATACGTAACATTAGCCTAGCGTTAGAGCATATATGATCCTGGAAGTCCTCGGCCAGTTTAAAATGTGCAGATCCCGGCAACACCTGAATTGTGTGTTGTTTGGTCCTCCCTAAAAACTAAACCTACACAAAAACTTACTTCATGGTAACAACCAAGTATGAACGACCATCTCTGTACCTATAGACGGAACTAGTTTGTATCCAGAGAACTAAACTAGACAACCAGAACTACCAGCTGTATATATTAGCACGTCTTGAGTAACAAGTAACAAGAATAAACATTTAAATCACATGTAACAAGGAACCAAATGACATCGGCACATCACACAAGGGACTTAAGGCACAATATCAGGAAAACAATTCAACTACACGTGTATACCACGGTAATAAAGATTAAATACGAAGACCAAGATGCCAAGAAGAATCTCAGTAGCATAAAACAAAAACACTCTCTTCATGAAAGACAACACAGTCACATTTTCACATTCCTCATTGAAATGGAAATAATCTGAAACATTTATTCTTTTGACACATGCAAAGAGGACCACAGCACCCTTATAATCTTGTACCTCAAAATCACTATTTTAATTTATCACTTCGAAGCAATAATCTTTATGTGGCATATCAAACTTTTTCAAGAGCAAGAACTTACCTACCAAACAATACACATCACCACTCAAGAGGCAATTATTCTCTCTTCTTGCCTCCACAGGTCATGTAACCTAACAACCTCAAAATGCAAATTCCAGTATCTCGTTCGTCTAGATCTAGGGGCCTGAAAGTTGATTTTTCATGCTTCTGATTTAATATTTTACATGAAGGTAGAAAGTAAAGTTTAATGAATTCTTCTCGGGCTACCAGTCATGTAAGGTGGTTTAATGGAGAAGACACCGATGTTTCGAGAACCATTTCGTCCTCATCCTCAGGGTACTGTCAGCACAGTACACAGAACCCTGAGGATGAGGACAAAGATGGTCCTCAAAACATCGGTGTCTTCTCCATTAAACCACCTTACACGGCTGGTAGCCCGAGAAGAATTCATTAAACTTCGTTGCCATGAAAGCTTCAGATCATACAGAAAGTAAATTTGTCCGTGGTACTTACTAAGCACCATACCCTGAGGATGTACAGAGTAACGGAGGTATAGCTCCACTCTTCTCGACCTCAGAAATGGACAAAGATGATTTATCAGCTTCATGCCCTCGTCATTCTACCACCTGGGAAAGGACCCACAGTACCCACTGGACAGCACGCTGCATAAGCCCCAGAGCTCGTCTCGATGCAGTGGCTAAAAGAGAAATCTCTTTGCCCCTGATGCAAATTGAACCGCAGTCCACAGTCAGTCCCTATTCTTAACAAGCTACCCCACAAAACAAATAATTTAAAGAAATAGTAAACCAATTTAAGTATTTTTGTGCTGTGTTTATAAGAATGTAAAATTATACTCCCCACCCAAAATAAAGCACTTTTTCTATCAAACATGCGTTTCTTCGATTAAAATCAACTGTAGCAAGACATGTCATTGTTGAGGCTACTGGTTTCTTTATTTCTAATTCCCTTTCATGGCCCCTGCATCCATAGGCTAGCCTAAAATCCTCTTCAGAGATGCTGGCACCCACAGCGCATATTCTGTTACCCCCTACTATAGGGTGATTACAAAGATAATGGTTGGTGGAGGGGATCGACAGTTAAACGCTGACTCCTAACCACACTGGGGGCCTGTTCTAAAATTATAAATACTTTTATTACTCAACTCTTTAAAGGGCACTAACCACTACATTTAATTATCAATACCTAAGTGCCAGGAGCACAAACACCACTCCTCGTCAGCTGGTGACAAAAGCATGTAATTTCAGCATTTATTGCTACTATTTGTCTGGCTTGTTTTGTATTGAGACTACAATTTTATGAACTTCCTATAGTTTATGTGCCCACGTGACAAGTAGAACGGCTTAAAACATTTATTTCTCCAAAGTCAAAAAAACTTAGGAAACATTGCTTTCTTGGTGTGACTAGATATTAATACAAATCTTAAATGGAAAAAACACCAACTTGAAGTAAATTTAAAATTATACCAAAGTATTCAGTTTCTAATTTGAATTACTTTTACAAATGTGAACCGTAAAGTTAAAAAACATATTAACACATGTAGTATTTAATTTTATCATCATTTTATAACTCTTTAAGGAGAGAGATGTATTTTTAATACCCCAAAGAACGTTTCAAGAAGACGACTTACAAACTGAGATACGCGTTATCCCCAGTATTGCTGCACATTCAGCAAACATCCCCTGGCATTTTTAGCACAGCCACAATGTAATGGTTGGAATAACATTATCTTATGGAGCAGACTTCATAACCACATTACAAAAACGTCCCCAATGTAATATTTCCTGTTATGATTATTAATACAGTTTGCACTTAACGATAAATTTGACAATTACCAATAAAAGAAACCTTATTTTCATGTTACTTGTGTTTCATTGCGTTAAATGCTGTGGTACTCCTTTACTTCTTAATTACAGACAAGGAAACCCAATTATTAAACAAACGGAAGAAAAGAACTAGTATTACAGAATGTCACGTAATTTCAGTTCTATAAAAAATCTAGCACACGATCTCTGGTGTATCAGATGGCCAGCTACCATCAAAACAATGGCCCCAGACACACTTAATAACCTGTTAAGACACTTTGAGAAAACTCCCTATGCCAGGTTATAGTCTTCCAGATTGATTTGTAATATATAATCTCTCACTGCCAGGAACACAAACCTCATGTTCTCCGTGTCTGAAATCACACAATTCACTAGAATTATTTATTATTCATTCCACACAGAAGCTGAAACAAAATTTTCATTTCTCTCTTTCAACATAATTGAACATCAACAGTAAACAGAGTATCATTAAATACGAGGCGAGTCCTCAAAGTAAGTTTCCCACTCGTCCCACAGCTAGCAAACCTTATATTGCGCGAAGCGACTGTGCGTACGTGATAGAGCAATGACGTAGCATGGCGCATGCACTAACGGCACCTCCCGCGTTCTCACAGTAGCATCGTTGCAGCTGTTGAAGATGGAGGTTCTTATTCCAGCTCCCGCCGACTGTGAAGTGCGGTCAGTGATAACGCTAGGCCGCACACGGCTCGACGGACAGCAAGTCTCCTGCAGGAGTTCAGCTGGGAGGTGTTTAATCATTCACCCTACAGCCCGGACCTCGCTCCCAGTGATTTCCATCTTTTCCTACACCTCAAGAAATTCCTGTCCTGTCAGCGTCAGCGTTTTGAGAATGACAGAGAGGCGGAGATGGTTGTCACACAGTGGTTCCAATCCCAGGCGGCAGACTTCTACGACACAGGTATTCAAAAGTTGGTCCCACGGTATGACCAATGTCTCAATTCCGGTGGCGAATATGTTGAAAAATAGCTGGACACTTGCTGTATCTGTTGCAATAAATATTTCCATGAAATTGTGTTTTGTTTCTGTAAACGGCCCCAGGGAAACTTACTTTGAGGACGCGCCTCGTATTTTAGCCTAGGAAAGTTATCGTCTCAGACAGATCATAAACAACTGACACGTCCACTTACCTGTGGCACAAGTGTAGTGAGCATATATAACTTTCTTCTTATCTGGATTCAGAGAATGAAACATACCTAGAATAAATTTTTGGGCCGCTACTGCATTCTGTGGAGGACCTGAGGACACACAAAGCGTTTCAGTGAAACTAAAGCCTGAAATCATTTCTCCAGACAGAACAAAACATGATCCTTTTATGAAATTAACAATTTTAGACACAAAAAGAAAATTAAGGACACTTCACAGAACAGATGAAATAGAAATCAGATAAGGTGATTCATGGATTAATAATGCTGTATCAGATGTTACAGTCAAACGGGATGAGAGGACGGTTATGTAAGGTGAACTCAGTGAACTCTTAAGGGATGGAAAGGGTTTCAAGTTTTGAGTAGGGGGACCGAGAAAAACAATAAAAATATCAAAATAATTATTCCCCTGCCATGATATCAGCCACAACATGAACGCAATGTGAAGATATGATTTCTTTCTGTTAGCCGTCTGATGTTACACTAAAACGTCATGCGTGACGAGTCAATCTATAGGGCATCATTGATCCTTTTGGATCACACTTGATTCCAGCAGAGTTAAGTTGTATTTCCTTGTATGGGAAGTTCTGTACTGATTTTGTCAAGTGTAAAATTAATTTTCATCAACCTCTGCTATCATAATTTTATGATGACTTTGGTATGTCACACGATAAAAGCACATGTGATGGGATTAGGACAACAATTAGAAAGCTAGCAAGAAAGGCAAGTCCATGAAACTACTATAAGGAGCAGATGACGAAGTCAATACAACTTTACGAGTACGCTGTTGTAAATAATTCCTCCTCTGAGTATTGTACTGTTTAAGACCATAGCAAATAAATGATAACACTCAAAAAGAGGTTCAAGAAAGCTCAAACAATTTTGTGCACTTAAAAAATGCATTATTATTCCTGCCTAAAAAAACCAAAGTTTAGACAAGGCGTTTAAAGAAGCAAATATGTACAACACCACACATATAATACAAATGCAAGATGAAGAGTATCAATTGGAAGACATTGGAGAACTTATAACTTGTAAATATGACACAAAGTGTTGGCTTGCGTATGTTACAAGCGAGTGTCAAATTCAACCAACATTTTTTTCACCTCTCTGGTCCAAGCAAATTCATGTATAATTCACATTTAGATATCCTGCTTACAAATGTGGATCCATAAATGGTAATGGGTCACGCATATATTATCAGTGAAAAATAATGCTGTTGCAGACTGTACATACCTACTCTAATTAAAAACTAATTTTAATATTTTAATGAATATGCCTGCTAGGTTTTGGCTTTACCTCTCTTATTAATGTAATTACATGCATAGCTTACTGCAAACTTTAATCCAAGTGACTAACAAGTGTGTGCAACCTGTAATTTTTAACTTAAAGAATCACAAAAAAAGGTTTGAAAGAAACTTAATTAAATTGTGGTTATATGTTTTTTCACAAATCACGGTCATAAGTCAAAACATTCATGTGGCATACCCAATGAAAGCCCATTTAAAGCTTTAAATTGGTACAGGAATGAGGTCTCTATCATAATTAAGACCAGAGTTAAAAATTCAATATGACTGAAATCAATTGACACAGGACGGAAAAGAATCATATATAACTTCAACACGAAATAACTCTGAAACTGACTGATGGGGGAAGGAGAAACCTCATAGATTTCGCAGGCTTATAAAATTTCACTGAAATCCAAGGCAGTCTTATCAATTACTGTGTTGATTTGAGAAGGGATGACAGAATATTGACATACCATCATAATCTGGAAAATGAACAGCAAGGTCAGAATACATTATCTTCTCTTGAAGTAAGTCTTTCTTATTTAGGAACAACATAACTGACGATCGCTGGAACCACCGACTCATGATGGTCACCTGAAACAGCGCCATGCTCTCCTCCAGACGATTCTGAAAGTAATGACACACAAACATCATAAACACAAGATCAGGAAATTAACTCTAGTACTCTGTCACAGTTGCGACAAATTGTGCGTGCGAAACGCCCGCATCATCTGCCGAGGAAAATCTGCGTTAAATCTCCGAATATTTCGGTATTTATAACAGTGATTTACATGTTTTTGTTTCAACTTTGCTAATTATATCTTCTACTTATTTTTTCATATCCAATTTATGGTCCTTCTCCCCATATAGGTCAGTTAAAGGAGGTTCCATTGTAGTTTTATAATACAATTTACTCTTTCCTTTGCATGCTAGATCCTCATTTACACGTTAACATTTCTTACTCGCAAATTGCATTCTTAATTTTTTGATTTCAGGGCAACTCAAAAGCATGTGCATGACATCTTCACTGCCCCCACATATGGAGCATGCTCCTTTCTCCCCTTCCCCTTCTAACTCCTCTTAGCTTCCAAACTCCTGCTCCGATCCTAGCTAACACACCACTTTAATTTCTGGAGCAGAGTTCATGATAGTCTTCCCTACCCCATTTCTGCTTCAACTCTTAAAAATGCTAATGACATCTTTTCAGACATAACTGAAAATAAATTTTGCCTTTCAATATCATTACACCTCTCTCTCTAATAATCTTCCTTAGTCTCCTGGTGTTTCCTCTTCCACGGTCACTTCCTAGCTCCATTTCTGCCGCGTCACTGTCTGTGCATCTCAGTAGATCTTGTGTTTTCTTACAGAATTGTCAGCTGTCTTAACTTTCATATTACGAGTTGCATCTAAGCATCTATCAATAGCTGTTAATGCTACATTGCCTTTTGTTTTTATGGATGTTTTCAGATTCCTCCATTCTCCAGTATTTCTAAAGTTATTACTAAATATTTAAATCCATATATTATCTTTATATTTTGGCCACCAATATTCCATCTTTCAGTGTGCCTCCATTTTCAAGCTTTATTTTATGTGAGACTCATACGAAAATCAAACAAATATCCATATAGCAGTTCTAAGCCAAGTACTTCAAGACTTATATGGGGTTAAATTCACAGAATAATTGATTAAACCATAGAAAAATAATCCAAACAACCGAAAATAAATGTAAACTAGGCACAAACATAAAGACTGATTATTATGAAACTTCATATATAGGTAAATGAGTTAAATCTTAATAACAAAGTTTTCATTTTCAGTTCTTAGCTTTAAAACTGCAATAAATAAACCATATTTTGTAACAACGAGCGCTCTGAAAGATTTTAAATTCCAATTAAATTCACACATGCACACAGACCTAAGAAACTTAACCTGGACAGTTAATTAATGCTATTTTACATTTACTCAAGTTACCCTTCAAAATCAATTCTTTACAATACCTTACTACTTTACGTTTCCTTCCTTGTAAGTAATACATCAATAAATATTAGCACTTAAATGACCATTATTATTTTATTATTATACATTGACTGTAAATATGATGTTTTTAAAGATGGAGCCTTCTTTGTACGTCACATACATGCACATTTTTTAATTTGGTAAATGAACAATATTCGAAGAAAATTTTCCCACTACTATAATAAAGTAACACACATCATACTGTCAGGGACAACTCTGTATAAAGACATACACTTTCAATATAAAGTTTTGAAGTAAGTTCTTACCTCACCTTCATCTTCGAACAAACACTGATCATATTCACTTAGGGCTGTGATAAATATTATAGACGTCACATTTTCAAAGCAGTGGATCCATTTTTTCCTTTCTCTTCTTTGCCCACCCACATCTACAATTCTGCAATTATAATATTCAAGATATTCATATCCATGGTACATCCCCACACATATAGACAGAAGAATAAATACAATAAAACATGTAAGACTTGAGGTTCTCACAGCGGTGAGTATGAAGATTTCCGTCTTCTGGGTTGTTGCGCTGTGTAGTCTGGTCGATGTTAACATCGACCAGACTACACAGCGCAACAACCCAGAAGACGGAAATCTTCACAATAAAACACACTGTACATACAGCGAAGTTCATAATGAGTCATGTTTTTTGATCTCCCATGTTTCATAAATGTAACCTATTGTATCTAAATATGACCCAGGGCACATTTCTTACGTGATAATTTAAATAAATTCAGCCTCTTTGCAAAAAAACTGTTCAATAGCCAAATTATAAAACTTGATTCAAGATGTAGGATGTGAGATTTTCATGGCGGTGAGTCTGAGGACGGTTGTCTTCTGGGTTGTTGCGCCATGTAGTCTGGTAGTTTACCGACACAACAGCCCAGACCACAGCCATCTTTCGGATTCACGATCTTTCCAGCACAGTTTCCTTCATCCACGTGTGCGAGTGTGGAAAAGTAAACTGGAAATGATGCATGTTACCTTTGTTTTTGTATGGATCATACAAAGTTCTACTTCACTTCCTTTTGCAAATATATTTAAAACGAAATCATTTCACACTTAAGAAATCATTTTTATTTTAATCTGTTAACTCCTAAATGATTAAATACTTGTATTCTGACGTCAGTACCGACAGTGTAACCCTGTTAACAGCACCTTGAAGCACAGTAACATATCACAAATAACATTTTCACGTTCTATTCAAATTATTTTATTAGACAAAAACCAGGTAACGGAAGTGTAGAACCTTGTTCAATGTATCTCCTTGCACCAACATTTAGTTACATATCCAACCACACCTGCATACAGAAAACTCTTATTCCAGAAAAAGGGGATTATGGCAAACCACAGAATGTTACAATTTCCCCAATAGACTGCAGAAATTATTCTGTCCAGACTTTAATTTATGCACTTTTAATGCTGAGGGGATTTATAATATGGTCTTGCACATCAACTCGTAAGGCAGGATAAGGGTTTCTTACACACACAGTCATCATAAACGAAACTGTTGAAGCTCCAGTCAGAAGACCAAAAACAACCAACTAACTAACTAACTAACTAGATGGCTTACCGAACCTGAAGGTTCATCACCGAATTAACCAAAGCCCTCCACTGGACCCTGTCCTGGGCCAACAAAATCCAGTCTCCTTCAACTCCTATCTCCCATAGATCCCGCCTGACATTATCCTCCCATCTACGTCTAGATCTCCCCAGTGGTCTCTTCCCTTCAGGTTTCCCTCTTGTCCCATCCATGCGCGCTACATGCCCAGCCCATCTCATTCTTCTTGACTTAACCACTCTGACAATACTGGGGGTGGAGTACAGATTTCTAAGCTCGTCATTGTGCAGTTTCCTCCACGCCCCATCGTCTTCTCTCCTAGGCCCAAATATCCTCCTCAACACCCGATTCTCAAACACCTGCAATCTGTGTTCCTCCCTCTGAGTGAGAGACCATGTTTCGCACCCATACAAAACAACAGGCAAGATTATTGTTTTTTATACTTTAATTTTCAGGTTCTTAGAAACCAGACGGGAAGACAAAATATTTTAAATTGAGAAGTAGCAGGCATTTTCGGAATTTAATCTCCTCCTAACTTCCTCATGAGTGTCATGTACCAAAAACAACCTCATGAAGTATCTGCAGAAACTATCTGCGAAGATACGTATTAACCCTCTGCAGTATTTGTGCGCACCGAACTTCCCACAAACACTGTCAGATCGTATGTATAAGGCAGACCAATGTTGGGAACCTGTTACTTATCACAGTGGCCAAGCTTGCCCTTTGCAAAATCAATAAACTTTTATTTTTTGAACTATGAATGCAAACTTCAAGCATCAGAGATTAAAATATCTTCGGTGAGGAAAACAACGTACGTACTTCAACAGTAAGTAACTGTGTACCAGTAGCTTTAACATTAAATAACCTGGCACGTTACTCACAGAGTGCCTGTATGGTTTTCAGAACAAACAGCGGAACTTTTCCTAAGCACAAAAAAACCTTTTCTTTCTAAAAGAAATGTGAATGTTCAACTGACTTTCATTGCCCTTTCAACAGTTAATTTATATATAGATGTGCAGCGATGTGAGAGTTGCTGCACGGAACCCATCCCACAGTCTGCCGATAGACAAAATGATAAAAACAAATTTCAAGAACACGTTCAAGAATAAATTCTAGAATATGACATCAGAATCATAACTGCCACAGTATTTAGTTAACTTTGGCCTTGGGACTGACAAAATTACACATTCAGAAAAACAATTTCATACGATACTTTATCGTAAGTGCATTTGCTTGAACAGCAACACAGTTAGCTAACACACACACGCACGCACAAAAGACTGATCTGTATACATACACAGGAAAGTCTGGTGTTGGTACTCCCATCCATCCAGACGGACAAGCACAACAAAGCAAACACAAGCACTATCAGTCACAGATCAACAAAGAAATGTACTTCACTCAATAGCTAGAAACCTACCATACCTAAAAGACACCTTTTCCAAGTTAAAACTGTACTCATTAATACCAGAAGTAGGTACTCTCGCATGCAAAATATCCTGCTCCGTGGGAAGGTAGTCAGGGGTTGTCACAAGATCTATCTTCGGAAGATAGCTGCAAGCAAACACATAGCTTCAACTCTACCAAATACATACAGCATAATTTTACAAAACAGAGTGTGGATCTGCTAAAGTGAAAGATCAATTTACAATAAAAACTAACAACATACGAGGCGCGTCCTCAAAGTAAGTTTCCCACTCGTCCCACAGCTAGCAAACCTTATATTGCGCGAAGCGACTGTGCGTACGTGATAGAGCAATGACGTAGCATGGCGCATGCACTAACGGCACTTCCCGCGTTCTCACAGTAGCATCGTTGCAGCTGTTGAAGATGGAGGTTCTTATTCCAGCTCCCGCCGACTGTGAAGTGCGGTCAGTGATAACGCTAGGCCGCGCACGGCTTGACGGACAGCAAGTCTCCTGCAGGAGTTCAGCTGGGAGGTGTTTAATCATCCACCCTACAGCCCGGACCTCGCTCCCAGTGATTTCCATCTTTTCCTACACCTCAAGAAATTCCTGTCCGGTCAGCGCCAGCGTTTTGAGAATGACAGAGAGGCGGAGATGGTTGTCACACAGTGGTTCCAATCCCAGGCGGCAGACTTCTACGACGCAGGTATTCAAAAGCTGGTCCCACGGTATGACCAATGTCTCAATTCCGGTGGCGAATGTGTTGAAAAATAGCTGGACACTTGCTGTATCTGTTGCAATAAATATTTCCATGAAATTGTGTTTTGTTTCTGTAAACGGCCCCAGGGAAACTTACTTTGTGGACGAGCCTCGTACATACAGCATAATTTTACAAAACAGAGTGTGCATGATTCTGTAAGATCTAACCACAGTGATGCCTGGTTACGACAGTCACTTGTGGATCTGCTAAAGTGAAGGATCGATTTACAATACAAACTAACAACACACTGTATTTACCAACACATGGCAGTCATACAATTTTCCTTCTTCTATTTGTTCATGTAGACAGTTTTAGGTATATTTTACGCATTGTCGGACACCTTGCATGAACTTACTCATCCATTTGGTTTTATCACCGAAGAAGCATCCGGCATGATGGAAAATATAGCTTATTTTTAGTCTATCCCAGTCAGAAAAGTCAAAACTGTTAAGAAGTAGTAGTGGTTGTCCACTTTCAAACTAAAAGCCATTCAAACGCATTCTTACACCTTTATCATCAACGTAGGTGCCCTATGACCTAGCACACAACATGACAGTTTTTTTTGCTGTGTACAACTGTGTGCACCAGCTGAGAAGCCAAGAGTCAAATTACAATAGGCAGGCCATGTCGGGTTATTATCTGGTTAACGTTATGTGTTCTTAACGCACATTAAGGTATGTGATATATATATATATATATCCAATGGCCTGCCAGTCACACATATAAACTCCAATTTGATTAAAGTTTAATTACGAGACTCTTCCTAAACCCTGGTGACTCGACGACTGTATAATTTTGCCAAATGCCTCTTTAACTGAAGACGTAAACAAGATTACATTTACATTATATTAGAGAAGCAAAATGTAAAAAAATGTTTCGAGTTAGTTGCAAATCTTAATGAGATAAATCGTTCAGGTTTCATGCATATTATTATCTTGCTCAACTGCTTTTAAAATTGAGTATGAAGAATGCGTAATAGCTGTTACTGTAAATATGTACTCCTTCATTCTTATTTAAGTCACATGAAGTAATTTCAGTGCAGTTTCCTCTCAGTAACTTACTTTTGTCTAACTAAAATTTAATCCAATAGCAAAACTGACACATATAATGAACTTATCCTGCATAACAAACTACAGATTGCCAGTTTCAACCAATCAGTGACACCCATTTATGAGCATTCGGAGCTTGACTGCATGTGTTAACAGTGGAAAGAACTCTCTTGCAAACTTTATACTTTTATATTTCTATTAATTTCAGACTCTTTCCATGTTATCATAATGTTTATTTGTCAAATATTAGCATTTAAATTGTATAAACAATGTCTTGAAATGAATTAAACCTTTAACACACTTCCCAAACTCACATACATTTTCCACATAAGAACGATTTTTGTGAAATTAAATTTGGGTCCATTGTACTTTTAAAAAAACTGAAGGTCAGAATTAAGTTAAAAAAATTCATTTGTCATTTTGGTATACTGTCATAACATCTTATATCTGTGGTACCAAAGTTCAATAGTACGTACTGCTTAATTTTAAATGGATTTTTACGAATTCATATAGATTATAAAATATGGACAGTAATCTGACATTTTCTGTAGTTTCTAAAGATATGTGTCTTTTCCTGGATAAAACAACTAATTTCAAAAGGAAATTGCCTTCAAATAAGGCAGTAAAAATTATACAAGCCATGAAATACAGAATGTGATTGAAGTGAACTGAAACGCTCAGTATATAAATGAAACACTTACTAAAAATAATTAATTTTTAATATTATACATTTCACGTGCATAAAGTCTAACTTTTGGACTCCTATTTATCAACACAAAACATCAATGATTCATAATAGCACCTGGCAACAATTTGTAAGCGCGTATAATATGTAAGATTTTAAAAAGTGTGATTCACAGCTGTAACATGTAACTGCCCAATTAATTACTTAGATTGAAGTACAAATGACTAATCTACTTCAACTATTGAAGTTCATAACAATTGCTGGCCTTCGTAAGAGGTTAAGTTGATGAGTAAATTGGCGGTGGAAATAATACAAACTTACTACGTAGCTGATTCTGTTATGTAGAACTCTTGCTTTCGTCTGAAACATTCTCTAACGCCAGGATCAGCCCACAGAGTCTTGCAGACCTCTATGTGCCCACAACTTGGTGCAGTGAGGTAACTAAACTCTTCTTCCACAAACAGCCTGGCTCTCTCCTAGACACAAATAAAAATTCAAATTGAAAACTGCAACAAACATACTGAACTAGCATCCACTGTTCCTTTGGATGACAAGACACAATCTTACCAAATAAACAGCTACATCTTCTTGTTATTTATTTTATTTATTTAGTGTTCTGTCTGACGACAGGTCCATATGAACAGGATCCTTCCATCCTTTTCTCGGACTGGGACCTGTTCATATACGTTCTTGGCAGATGATCCAGAAGTGGTTTGCCATTGCCTTCTTCTGTGTGTGAATGGAGTAATTGTTGGGATGCCACGGAGGAAAACTCCATGTTGCCTAGACCACGGCCTTGTATCAGACTTAAAATGTTTAACACCAAAAACAACAGGATGCATATCAAAATAGGGCTAAAAATATACAATGGACCCCATAAAAAGTTCTCAGGCAATTTTCACATAAACAAATTGCCTCCCACTGGCCCGCACTGAATCACATAATGAACTTTTCCTGCATAACAAACTGAAGTCACAAGACTGCCAGTTTCAGCCAATCTAAGCAATGCTCATTTATTAGTGTTTTGAGACCACAAGAGGACCTTTCAACTCAGCCATCACCACAACCGATTTCCCTAACAATCTTCTTTTTCTTCAAAATTAAGGTTTGGGTCAAAACCTGTTCCAAGGCTAAATTATTTGTCCCTCCACCTTTTCTGCAGGTGACCAACATCTCATTTTCCAGCAGGTTTATAAAATAAAACTTGATGTGGATATCACAGAAGTGACATCAAGATTACACGTCCATCTTTCTTGGTCTTTTATTTTAAATTAAGTACCATCTTCACTCCTAATTTTCCCTCTCCTTGCCACACCACATAAGAATCCATTGCTTTGATTGCCATTAGACAATGAAGAAACCTCAGGTCTCCACTCACAGCTTGACAAAAGGAGTACTTCTCAAAATATAAGTTGAAAATAACTTTGTTTTATACTTGTTGGTGCTAACTTCATGATAATGTAAGGACAATAAGTATCGAGTTCAGTTTCCCGTTGCATTATATTTGTAACGAGAAATACTTTATACCTAAGTAGCAGTTCTCACCTGGGTGAAAGACGGTGAGAAACAGGCTGATCCAGCAGGATGCCTGACTACATCATGCTGTTAATGTTCTACTCCATGGGGCAAAGTCCTTCCTGTTGCCCAACTAGTCAAGATCGCACCTTTTGTGGAAACCAGAGGTTCAGTACTATATTCACAAAAGTCCACCAAAAAGTCCCTATCCTGAGCCAAATTAGTCTAAACCACATCACACCTAATTCTTGAAAATTAATTTCAGTATTATCACCACACCTACACTTAAGTCTCCGAAGTCATGAATTACCTTGAAATTTTTCGACTAAAATTTTGTACGAATTTTTTATCTCTCCACCCATCTCATTATCCACAATCCGATCACACTAACATCATTTGGCAAATAATAAAATTATGAATTTCCAACAGCTGGTAATACGAGATCTATCTAACGAAACAATCCAGGCAATTTATTTAGATACACAATTTTACAGTTCCACTGGCAGACCTTCGAACACCTTTTGTCGATGAGATGCTATGTATAACATCTGTGAATATTAAACGAATGGTTGGCTGTGTCTGTACAAAAGACAACACTAGATAAACCCTCCTCGATGACATAATACAGCACAACGTAACCAGGAAACTACAAACAAGCGTGCATTAACAACCGGCGAGCAATCAACTTGAAAGACCCACACAATAGTAATGCTAATTAAATAGGAAAATATCTAAGGGAATTAACACACAATACTCACAAAATATAATCCCATGCATGTTAAAGGAACGAGGAGAGGCCTCGGTTATACAAAAGCATATTATAGGAATGATGAGAAACAATAATTCAATACAAAAATAATACTTCAGTTAATAGAGTTTAATAATAAATGCCAACAACGCCGAATAACAGCAGTACAATACCAATGAGAAAAGAATGCTCAGATGATAACACACTTTAGTTATATTTTTTAATTTTAATTTAAAATGAACAATAACAGCCAAAAGATAAATAAATATGTATAAAGTGAAGCTTTCACGGCAACCAAAGTTGATGAAAGACTCTCGGGTTACAAGCTGTGTCAGGTGGCTGAATGGTGAATAAACCATATCGTCTGCCAACGTTTCAAAAACAATCTCTGTTCTCATCCCCGGGGCTGCTGCGTAACATAACGTAACTACGAAGGACCAGATTTGTTACACAGCAGCCCTGAGGATGAGAGCAGAGATGTTGGCAGAAGAGATGGTTTATTAACCATTCAACCACCTAACGCGGCTTGTAACCAGAGTCTTTCATCAATCTTTGAAACTTTGACCATCTTTTAAACATAACTTGCTGTTTTCAATTAACCTTACCTACATGCAAAAACTCCTAAAACTTTAAATTTCATTTTTCATTACTCTAGTAATTCCGAAGAATACATCAAAGTCTTATGCCCCGTGTGACTTTTTGTTCTTGCAGAAGATACGCCACTTTACGTTAAGATCAGACTCTGTCATTAAATTCGACAACCAACCAGCACACTAGTGTATTTTTATGGTCTTATGCCAATGTTTGTACGAATCCCCAAATTTATTCACACATTTAACTGGAAAAAATACAATTTGCAATGAAACCTTGAGGAGGTTCAAACATGGTTTCCCTGTTTAGCTCTGCAGTTTTCCATAAATTCAATGACTGTTTATGTAATTCCTTTCCATAGCATATTTAATTCTTTCAATATGTATAAAGAAACACAGGTCACATGCAGACCTCCTCAGAATTGGATTATTTTTTGTGAGGCTGTATCCCAGATGAAGACACAAAATTCCTGCTAAATTTTACTGCTTTATGGCCACAATATTTTTGAGAACAGATATCCAAAATTGTCAAAATACATGTTTTTTGAGAACAAGCCGTCTTAGAAAAAAAAAAGCATAATTTACACCCTAATTGAGATAAACAGCTAATTTTATGCTAATTTCAAAGCTAATAAGATAACCTTTCCAGTGATCTGTTACATCAATATATTCAGCACAATTTAAGTTTTCAAGGCCTTCAAGTTCAACCTTCGACCTTATATTTCTCAAAATACAGTAATTTTTTAAAAAATAATGTGCATGTAACTACTGATTAAAACCTCTGCAGATATGTTGCGACTTGGTTTTGTGAAGTGCCTTTATATGGACAACCACTTCACTTGTATTGTTCAGGCAACATCAAGCAACACATTTCTTTTAAATTCTTTATATTTAATAATTTAGGTTCATGTATGTACCTATGTTATTATAAAAAAATAATTTTTTTACAATCACATGTCACTGGAATTATTTATTTCTGTAGATACACATCAGTAAATTTTGGAGAAAAAATATAGTGAAGTATTTTAAATTACTACAACAACCAACGCATCTGCTGAGACAGAATTCAAATGCCCGTGCATGCTTAGTTTGCATAATTTAGTATTTAGCTGGTGGGTATGAGTCTTGTAGTGTAAGAAGTATTGGCAGGCCTGGGCAGGTTTTATGTGGTTTGACTCTCGGATCTGAAAGCTCTGTGTTGCTTGGAATTTGATAAATTCATATGTTCTAAATGCTCTTCTCTGTTTCTGTTTAACAGAGATATTTACTTTCGTTGCAAATCTTGTCTATTAAGAGTATTTGTAATAATTATGGAATCTCTTATCACCGGTGTTTTGTGCTGTACGTTGACATAATAATGTCAGAAACATTTCCTTGTAAGACTGAAAAACTTCCTCAGTAAAACAGTGATCACAAAGCGTCATAACGAGATATCAAAGCTAGAGTGTGATGCGTCAGAACATGAAAAAAAGATTATGAAGTGATGAGATTTAATATTTGTCACATTCCATTGATCCGTAAGTCAGTCAGATAACAACAGGATGTGGAATAAATCTTAATAATTAATGATATGTATCATACATATTACAAGTAAAATTGACAATATTATAAAAAGTTCACATACAGTAAAAAAATTAAAGCTGTCCAACTAAAAGCCACATAGGTGCTTGGGGGAAGAGGAGGTATATTCTTAACCTCGGCACTAAGTGGGGTTCAGTGGTTAGCATCACGCCCCGCTTTGTTTTACCCCTGGGAAAGGACCCTGATATCCACTGGATAGGAGGCTGGGTGGGTCCCAGAGCCGATCTGCACGCAGAAGCTAGAGGAAAAATCCTCTGCCCCTGTCAGGGATCAAACCCAGATCATCCAGTCAATAGTCAATCACAATACTGACTGAGCTGCCCTCAGGTCACACAATATAAACAAAGGGTTTGAAAAATTACTGATATGTTGTTAGCACGTCCACCCATCACATACAGTAGATAAATTATACCACCTATTTATATTACACAACGACAATTAAACCTTTACTGTACCTTTTTAAATTGCAAATGTACACCTCTGCAAGACAGAGTTCTTTTCGTCGGTATATAAATTTATATGCAAATTTTCACAAAGGATGCCTACGCTTGTCGCCATTTAACTGGCCACACACATCTATAAAGTTCAGATACAAGGCCAGAATACTGGCAACAGGTATTTAAAAGGTTGATGAACATTACGACTTATTAGTGAACATTCGAAATTCATCAAGAGAGTAAAAGCAATGTGTAAATAGTATATTTAAATACTACTTTAAACTGTACCTATTAATTATCAGATTTGTGAGACTTGACTGTAAAATGCTGAAAATTTTATGCCTGCATAATACGCACACTTCTGAAAGCATGACAGGTTGGCAATTTGTCTGTGAAGCCGATTCCTACTCCTTGTGTTCACACTGCGTACAGCAGAATTAGTTTGAAAATGTACTTAATTATTTACAATGAACTTCTACATACATTTCTTGGTTTTACACCAGCCATCAATCTGACAATTTTCTTTTGTAAAGTCAATATCATTCTGATGTCAGATGACTTACCCCAAAATTATTAAATATCCATTATGGAGTGAAAATATTCAAAATAAATTAATTTGAGTGTCAGAATTGCAACAAAGATCATTGGTGTTAGTTTATTAACAGGGAAGTAGGTTATTTTCAATACATAAATTACAAAAAAAAAATATTTAAAATTGGATTAACAGAATTGCTAGAATGCTAATGGATATTTCGGTATTTTCTCAAAGAAGCTAGAGTTGGTGATACAGAAAATAGCACCCAAAAGGAAAAACTCTGATTTTGAGTTGTGATTGCATTATAAATTTTCTCCAAAAGAGGGTGACGCTAACTAAACAGTTAGTTTTGATGTATAATCTGGTATGTACAGCAGTTTCCCAAACTATAAGGTAAATGGTATAGTCACCAGCAGTAACAGACGTAGGTTTCTCTGATCACCAAGCTCATGCATGCTTAATTAATCTTGAAAACCCCATTAGAAAGCCACAGTGATTAATAATAAGGGAGTTTAAAGGAGACAACATAAAAAAATTCCAATCTTTACTACAAAATGAGACACGGCAATAAATGTTCTTAGAATCAGAAGTAAATGCCAAATTTAACTCCTGCATGGGTAATTTTATTTATTATTTTGGTATGGTATATCTAAATTAACTCCCTGGTTGCAGAACCCGCAAGTCCAACACCGACAACACCAAAGCCTGCCACTGGACACAATCCTGAGCCAACTCCATCCATTTTCAATCCTCACAGCCTACCTCCTGAAGATCCATCTTGATGTTATCCTCCCACCTCCTTCTTGGTCATTTTCCAGATGGATTCCCTACCAAACTTCTGTATGCAATCCTTGCTCCCCCCCCCCCCCCCATGCGTGCTACATGCCCAGCCAATCAAAGCTCCCTATATTTCACTATCCTTACTACGCTAGGTAACCTGTACGATTCTCGTTATGCAATATTCTAAATTCATCCCTCCTAAGTCAAAATATCCCCCTGAGCACCCTACTTTCAAACTTTTGTAATCTACGTTCTTCCCTCAAGGTGAAAGACCATGTTTCACAACCACACAAGACAACACGCAAAATCATTGTGTTATACATTCTGATATTTAGTGTTTCGGACAGCAGACGACATGATAACAGTTTCCGATTTGAATAAAAACAAATGTTTTCAGAATGTATTCTACCCTTAATTTCATCACGAGACTCATTTCTATTTGTTATTGTTGTTCCCAGACGCTTACATTTTTAAACATTTTCAAATGATGTGTTACTTTCTATTGCAAAATTCATTCTACTCAATTGCTGAATAGATGTTGCACACTTCACAAAATATGCTGGCAGATTGTGCATGTGTTTCTATGGAGAAAGATTCCGTAATGCACATACATAATTTTTTGGTATTGTAAAATAAGTCTTATATATTTTACTGAAAAATAGGAAACCCATCAACAGCTATGTAATGCAATTAAAAACAATATGTAATGTTTCGGACAGAATTACAGTTTTTGAGGTGAAACTTTTAATTGTGAATGCAACTGCATTGTAATTTATAACCGTGTTATAACAATATGTAATATAAATGAAGGCAACACAAAGTTTATAAAATTCAGTTTGAGTTAGAAACCTATAAATGACCATGCATTAATTCTAGAAAAAAATTATATCAGTTGCGTTATTTCCATTAATTTATAACCTGTGCACAGTGAAAGAAAACACATGTTTTGCCTCTGTGATATCAGTACGGATGCCAGAAAACTGTAAATATAAGCAGTGGTTCAAGAGAAATAGGTAAAGCATGGTGGCCTGAGGGGTTCCCGAGACTATGGTTCACAGAAACACACCAGAATCCTGGTCACTAACAAATTAACAAGTGTTAGTAGTGAACACATTTTCAGACTTTGGTTCATGTATATTGGCACGTGATTTTTTTATATAAAGTGGCTAGCACACACTTAAGTAATAATTCTGTATGATGTGACTGGCTGTTCCATTTTACTGCAAGCAGCATCACAGAATCCAATATTTAAGACACACAATCTCTTAAAACCTACAAATTTTATGGATCCAGTTATCAAGACTAGTCCCAAATTACTTACAACATTGGAGATGTCAACAAATTGGATCTGCAATTTTTCCATTTCCTTGATCAACATTTGCATGGCCACACATAAATTATGGTGAACCACCTGGATGAGGTTTCTTCTTTCATCTTCAGGAAAACCTGAACCATGAATTATCTTCATCTGCTTGATAAATGTCGATTTTCCTGATTCTCCTGCACCTAAAGCACACAATTCACACAGTTGAGTTCATTACCTAATGAACATCTAAGTTGTGTTATGTATAGAACTTCGAACGGAGATTTAGAATCTAGACGCAATCCATATTTTATCACCATTTCAAACTGCAAAACACAACCACGTTTTTATTGTAGTGACATTGTACACAAACCTACCTAACAGAAGAAGTTTAAATTCTTTTTTCATATTTTTCTCCTCTTCCAGTAAGATTTTATCAATCTCGTCACTAATTTTTTTCCTTGCTCTTGCTTCCTGTGATAGACAACACCAGCATATCACGCTCATGGCCATTTCACTTGAAGGCAAATTATTTACACAATGCTGTTCTGTGTGCATTTACAGCTGCATTTCTTTGTAAAAGGGAAATCACTCTGATACACTAGCAGACATGACATAAATTGCTTTGTAGGATTTGGTAACCGCAAACCGCTTTGACATACCATACCACACCTCATTCCTAGAACTACGAAGTGTAGGCCATCTATGAACGAAGCGGCAGACGATAAAGAGGTAATGATGCCAACCCCTCATCATTCAATCGGTTCATATTGTAATGATTACATTTTCCGATCGCTGGACGTTTATTGCTAAAAATGTGTTTACATCAGTACATACTCTCTTAAATTATTGCGCTGAATTCACAATATAGAACGGTTGTAAAACTGAACTAGGAGAAATCATGGAGTCATTACGGTAAAAGTACGTAAAAGGCTGTATTCTGGAATGTAGGGGCCGTGTAATATGGTAAATGCTGACCGACTTCATTAATTATAAATCTGCTTACTAGAATTCACTACTTCCACACCGCTTTCACGTACCGTACCAAACCTCACTACTAACCCAAAAAAATGTAGACCGTCTGTACGAAGCAGACGATAAATAGGTATACAATAATGCCAACCACACATCATTGAATTGTTTCATGTAATCGCAATTTTTGATCGCTAGACATACGATGTTAATTAATGTTTATATCACTACGTTTTTCATAAATTATAGCGCTGATTTCATGATATTATAACGGAAACTAAATTCTTATGGAATTGAAGGTAAAACTGGGCAATGGTTCACATTATATCTTAATGGCAGAAAATAGTAGAAATTTAATCCCCTAATTCAAATTGTAACTCATATTTAAACTGGGACACTAGAAAACATGGAGTTCTTGGAGGTTCCGTACTTGGTCATCTTCTTGTCCTCTTATATACCAATGATCTACTCCAAATAATCAATTCTCAGTCCACGCCTATAATCTTCTCTGATGATACGAATGTTATAGCAACTAAATCATAAATGATGTGTTTGCTGATCTGAGCAACTAGTTTATAGTTAATAAGCGCTCCTTAGATTCTGAACAGATACATTTCGTAAATTAAATTAAAAACAATTATCGATTTTAATATAGGTTATGATAAACAATTGGAGAAGTATTAACAACTAAATTCAGTGGTTTACAAATTTTTGAAAACATAAACTGGGAAAAGCACATTGAATACATTATACCCAAACTAAGTTCTACATGATTCGCCTTAGATCTGTCGGTCAGGGTTTTCCATAGACAAGATGATACAATAAATCGATCGACCATACTATACAGGGCAACAACCCAGAAATTATCATATTCACCGCTGTGAAAACCTCAAACCTTACAAAATAAAAGAAGATGCTTGTTCATGTCCTACGAGGTCCATACGCTTTTACACGATGCAGCAAAATAGATTCTTGCATGAGCTTATGGATATTCCTGGCCATCTTCCTTCGTCTATTAGTTTAAAAGACAGCGTTCCGAAAATTGGTTTTTCCTCCATCATCACGGCGATTATGGAGGCAGCAAGCACCTCTAAAACATCTGTAAACTTCTTCTGCATAATACGGCGCTATAGCCCAGAAAGGCCATCTTTCGTCAGACTGTAAGTTCGGTAAGTTGATCTTCTATTTTTACATACATTACGTAATGTTAGCTTTCGAATGAGTTATCGGATAAACCAATAGGTGGCCCTGTCCGCGGAAATGTCTCATTGAAAAAGATGTGTTGGAGTCTCATGTTACAAAAATTATTATTATTGTACTTTTAAAGGTCCTATTCGTTTTTTTAAAAAAAAACGCTTTTCATGTTCTTGCCCTAATCAAAATAAATGGCCATGATGTAGCCAATATGTTTTTAACACAAATACAAACCATTACATATTTTGTAATGCCATTTTCTCTCTTTTTCTGAATCACTCGACAGCTACAAGGCGCATTCTACCTATACTGAAAATCTTAACAATGTACGAGGGGCGTATACAAATGATTTAGACCAACCTGAATTATGTGATCTTTGATGGTGGCTCCAAGGTTACGCTTCCCTGAAGGTCGATGCACCATTGCCATGTCTCTGGCAATTTCCGTATTGCCTCACGAAACCATTGTTTGGGGGTGTCTCGTACCCACTCCCTGATAGCATCTCACGGAAGAGGGCATAGTCACTTGGTGCCAGGTCGGGGGAATTGGGCCGCTACTGTGTCTTCCTACGAACATTGAGACGCAAAATCCAACAGTGTCGCAAGGGGAAGTGGTCTCGGAATGTTGTTGTTGCATGACAATGCCCGCCCACACACCAGTCAACAGACTCAAGCTAAGCAGCAGTCACTGGGGTTCACCGTGCTCCCACACCCGCCCTATTCCCCCGACCTGGCACCAAGTGACTATGCCCTCTTCCGTGAGATGAAGAATCCCCGATAGTGACGCCTTACATGATGCTATCAGGGAGTGGGTACGAGACACCCCCAAACAATGGTTTCGAGAGGCAATACGGAAATTGCCAGAGATATGGCAACGGTGCATCGGCCTCCTGGGAGAATATGTGGAACGGGCCGAAGTGTAACCTTGGAGCCACCACCAACGATCACATAATTCAGGTTAGTCTAAATCATTTGTATATGCCCCTCATATTACACTTATTTAACAGGCAATTATTAATTTCTTAATAGTAGTATTGGAGCATGAGTTTTTCAAAAGGGGTCATGAAAATTTTGGTAACTGAATGTGATGTATGAGACAGCTTGCAAATTCGATTTAGAAATGAATGAGATAAAACACTGGATAGAGCTGCTGAAGATGCATTTAATCTGATCAGTTCTCTGCCACAAGAAAAAATTCAGTGGTGTTGTCTGGTGAACATGGAGGCCAAGGCATTGGACCGTCTCTGCCGATCCATCTTCCTGGAAACATGAACACCTACCTGGATATGCTGGAACTGTACGCAGTACCACAAATTGAGCACTAGCCACACATCATTCTGCAACAAGATGGTGCTCCACCTTATTGGGATCTGCAGGTATGCACGCACCAAGACAAAACATTTCCAGGAAGATGGATCAGCAGAGACGGTCCAATGCCATGACCTCCACGTTCACCAGACATAACACCACTGGATTTTTTCCTGTGGAGTTATGCCAAGAGCAATGCGTTCTGAACACCAGGTAACGGACTTGATGACCTGAAGACCAGTATCAGGAATGTGATCTCGGCTATTCCAGCGGTATTGCTCCACAGAACATGGCAAGAGCTCGAATATCGTCTGGACCTTCTCCGTGCTACCAATAGAGCCCACATCGAGGTCTACTGAGGTCAGTAAGAAACTTCCAGAGTTTCACTGTAATCTGCCGCAAACCGCATGTGGCTAGCTCAATTTGTTTGCGCGCCACAATTTTTCAAAACCCCGAAGGGACTTTGTGGACACACTGTATATATATGATTTGTTCCCAAGTTAGACCTGCAAGGTAACTCAGCCTGAGAGGTTTCAGTTATGGGCAAAGATCATTTATTACTTTAACATGGATCTATAAAAATCAGAAGCCACACGTGTAACATAATTCACTTTATTTAAACTATCATAAAAACAGTATACGATAGTATAGAAATGTGGTGGAACATGTATATTTCATTACTTTACAATGAGCCTTATTCTTTCATCTTTACAGTTTAAAAATATACCACAATTGAAGTTAAATAACAACAATAAACTAGCTAGGGGTGAAAATTCAAAATAACTACCTCCATGGCACCAGACTTCATGGAATAATGTAATACAATATTAAAGAGCTCTCCCTTCCTCCAGAATTAATTCAGTTATGACTAGGGCTAATCAACATAAAATACTTTATATTATACTGACAGTTCAATCAAAAGATGGACATTTGGAGCACTTCCTGTCATTTGCATTTATTAAAGTGACAATTAAAATGCAAATTGGTATAAATTCTGAGTGAATAAAGAACTACCGTCTAACCTGTTAAAAATTATAAATGTGAGATACTGTTTTGGTTTACAAAAAGTAAGGAATTGCATAAGCTAAAACCTACTTAAAAAAGAGAAAAAACACATGAGATAGAATATTTAACAAAAGAGGTAACAAAACAGAAATTTTAACGTGACCTACTTAAAATTAACATTCCAGATTTAAAAATGGGAGGGCACGAGAAATCAGATCTATACAGTAATAAAATGTACATTCAATACCAAACTAACTGTCTGCACACGCAAAATCATCTTCGTCAACACACTAATTACAACATCGGATTATTCCTGTTTATAAACATTTCACTAGTGTAAGCTTCAGATGTTTTCTGCAACTCATATCAACAGTTTGCGGACCATGATATTCTTTGTAAATAAATTAGTGAAACATATCTTTCTTGTTGTTTAAGCTACAACAGAAAAAAAAAAAATCATACTTTTCAGAATTACTTTTTAACAAAACTATATTACATTCTGTAAACTTTGAGCTAACTGGAAGAAATCTCCAATAATTCAGCCAAAACTTCCACACGGACCTGTCCCGCTACTGAAAGTTGTTCACAAGATTCCGTTAACATATAAGATCATTTCTGAAGAAAGTTAAATCATGTCAAATTGGCACCCAGCAACGCACCATACTCTACATAAAGGCATTCAAGAAGACAACAGAAATGTTGTACAGCTTTCATGTAACCTAATATGCAGCATTATAATATTAACTAAATATTCTACAATTACCTGCATACAATCTTCTTAACTTTGAATTGTTAATAATAAAGGCACTTTTAATGGTTTGGGAAGAATCCACCATGCGCCAGGCATCAGATATAACGGTGCCTGGGAACACGGTCCGACTATGGCAGTGTAGCCAATCCAACAATATAAATGATGATGGATTTATAAGATGTTAATGCCCTGATATTATCTCAAATGGGCTGTATGAAGGCACATTTCTCACATAAAAATATCAGGGGGAGGGGCAAAATTTGAGAACTGGCACCTCAACGGCGGTATCGAGATGCCGCCGGCTACGGCTGTCGGAAAAGAGTTGGGACCACATCACAGGCAATAAGCCTACTTAAAAGATATTAATAACTAATGTTACTAACATTAATGACAATATAGTGACAATTAAATTCAAAAGAAGAACCTTAGAATAATTTGCCAAACTATGTCAATATATCTTTAAAGAACTTTCTAGGCAAAAACTGGAACCTCAGCCAGAGATTATTTAATTTAAGACGTTACAAACTTACTTTGTGGTAGCAAACATTTATATATAGAATCGATAGTTAATCTGGAAGGAACAATATTCCCCCCCGACTCTCTCCTGCAAATATAAATGTCACAGGCTTGGAATATTGAACACCCTGTATTCAAAAATGGTCTGAGGTTTGATTTGCTTACAAATTTATAACCACAGTGCCTAGTCTATTTAGTACGTTATTCAGCGTCATAACTCAAACATACACAAACCATTATGAACCATACGGTGAGTAGTAACTATGTTCTTGTCCCATTAAATAGCCTAGTGTAATCCGTCCTCACAGATATATTCAAGAAGATAGCTACTCTCAGATGTACCACCAAAATCATCATCGATGCTGCGGGAATGCTTGATTAACACAGATGACGTGTATGGAACAAGCTGGCAATGAGGCTGATGGAATGTTTCAACAAGATACTGACAATAACAGATAGGACTGAAAAGAATTTTTTAGATTCAAAATGTTGATAGCGTTGTACAAATCTTGACGACTGAATCGTCAACTTTCTATTCATCTCACCTCTTAGTGTCAGCAAATGTCTGTATCTTCCTCTGCCATTACGGATGTGATGATAATCATAAGGAGCTGAAATTCTGCCACATTTGAAATCTTTTCTGTCGATTTTGCCGCATCAATCAAACATAAAACATCAGTATAATTGTAGTTTTATTATATATATTTATATATAAATTAAATGAAACTGTAGGTAAATATAATAAAACCCTACAATTGTTACCAGGTAACAGCACTTATGGTGATTGTTCTGGAGAAGTCTCGATATCAAAGGCTAAATTTATGCTCCACTTTTGGTGCTGTACAAATGTTCTGTAAAGGTTGTTCCATTCTGTTAGTATGGGTGATACATCTTCTGGGGTTAAAAAGTGCTGGATTACCAATGTTTCCTCTTGTCATCACATCACATGTGACGACAAGATACTGTTAATCCTCCTCCTCCTAGTGCCTTACTCTACTGCTGTCCGCAAAGTTATATTCACTTGATTGCTCATTCTCAAGACAACTGATGTTTCTGATCGTCATCTCAAACCACTCACAAAGGCCGAGTAAAATTAGCAGGGAACATTCCTTTCTCCCCGGAGCCTTCCTTAACGCCCATCAACCAACCCTCCTCCTGCAACAACAACACTCCGTCATCGCTGTACTAAATAAACAAACAGGTTAAGTCAATGTTGAGATTAATAACGATGAAACGTCAAAGAGTTTTTGCCATTTTACGGCTACAAGCCAACGAATACAATCAGTAACAATACACATTATTTCTATTTGTCCCCTTCTTGCGTACCCCACCCTCTGAATTTACCTTTTCAATTTACAATAATTACCGTCTTCTTAACTGGCATTAAGTTCTGTAATGTGAAAATCAAATATGCCATGTTAATGAAGACAATATTTAAGATAAAATATATTGACTGTCACATGCATTACATTCTAAAAGCATGGCTACAGTGCTCGTATCTTCGCTGTCAAATTACTTTGTCTACCTTCAAGAAGAACCAAGAGCCACACGGTTAACAAAACTTTGAAAGAAAAGAAGGTTCGAGCGAAAAAGATTACTCATATAATGCCTTACTCCGTCAAACTATCGCCCATCTGGTGTCTGTGCAGTACTTTTACATCGTTAACAATAACATGGGTTCGTGGATAAATAACCAATTTTTGGAGGTACAACGATACAAATCTGTAACTTTCATACCATAACCACCAATTTTAATACCCATAGCTTTTGAAGTTTCTTACTAAGCACAAATGACCATATATAAAACAAATCTGCTTTATTTTTGTCAATTACCACGGCTTTTTCAGCCGACACATACAAGAAATATAAAAAGGTTAAATTAAAATATACAAAATAAATGTATATTTTCTATTCATTTACATAAACGCAATTTATATTGCCGAACCACTTCATTCATGTCTCAAGAATTATATCTTCGCCATACCTGTTCTTCAGGATCATCGTACTCCACAACTCGGATGATTTCACCGACATCAAAAGACAGCTCGTCTACATCTTCACGATTGTACTTATAAGTGGCCTTGACTCGATACAGCACTCCAGGTGGCAGATTGTCTGTGGTGGCTCCTGTACAGATATTATACGCAGAAATTTAGGAATATGCGGCTACTTTTCAGTACACAGACGGACTGATCCTTAAATTCAGCAGTATACATCAAAAGTGCAGCAATGTCATTGTCATTCAAACAGAAAACACTTTCTTCATTTTAAACTATCACGTCCATGACTGAACTACGACTTCCTCTTCCAAACAAAACATATTTGTACCCAATCATTTGACGTACCAACGTTTAATCATAATAAATTCTTCTCGGGCTACCAGCTTACTGAAGAAAACACCAAAGTTTTAAGAACCATCTTCGTCCTTGTCCTCAGGGTACCGTAGTATTGTACTTAGTCACCATGAAAGCTTCTCATACAACTTTTAATCAGATAAATTGTCATGTTATATAGGCTAGACATAGTACGAAGATGGCCGTCTTCTCGGTTGTTGAGCCACGTAGTCTGGTAGAAATTTAGTGATGATTCAGAGGTCCTTGCTGCCTCCATCACCAGCGCCCTGATATGTTTCAGTAAGTCTACAAAATAAATGTATGTAATCGCAACCTGTGCTACTTCTATGATAAAAACATCTCTAGTCCTTAACCATGTAGATAATGGCATATGACTGGAAGAACAGCCATTAATATACTATCAGCGACATGTTTCATACACTAACTTGAAAGGTGCAATTTATGTGGTCATTACTGTAGTGATACATAGAGCATGGATGGGATCTCCTACAATTTCAGTACCTTGAGGATGACGACAAAGATGGGTCTCAAAACACTGGTGTTTTCTCCATTAAACCATTAGCCTGAGAAGAATTCATTATACATAATCACCATAAAAGCTTCTGATGATACACCTAGAGGCTTTAGGAACACGAAGTTAGACAAAGTCTAATACTAAATCCTTCAATCCTTCAGATGATGATTACATCAGTTATTTGTCACTAACTTAAATATGTTATACGAGCTAAAATAGGACTCAAGATTACTGTCTTCTGGGTTGTTGTGCCATGTAGTCTGGTAGATGTCGACCAACGTTGCTGCCTCCGTCATCACCCTGATGACGGAGGCAGCAAGGACCTCTAAAACGTCAGTATACTTCTACCAGACCACACGGCGCAACAACCCAGAAGACAGTAATCTTCATACTCACTGCTGTGAGAACCTCAAATCCTACATAAAACAGGAATGGTTAAATACGCATGTTATTATTATTATTATTTAGTGTTCTGTCTGAGGACAGGTCCATATGAACAGGATCCTTCCATCCTTTTCTCAGACTGGGACCTGTTCATATACGTTCTTGGCAGATGATCCAGAAGTGGTTTGCCATTGCCTTCTTCTGTGTGTGAATGGAGTAATTGTAGGGATGCCACGGAGGAAAACTCCGTGTTGCCTAGACCACGGCCTTGCCCAACACAAGTTATAAATTCGGGCACCGCCGGGAATCGAACCCGAGACCCCAGGATTACAAGGCCAGCGTTCTAACCGCTAGACCACCTCATCTTATTATTATTTAGTGTTCTGTGTGATGACAGGTCCATATGAACAGGATCCTTCCATCCTTTTCTCGGACTGGGACCTGTTCATATACGTTCTTGGCAGATGATCCAGAAGTGGTTTGCCATTGCCTTCTTCTGTGTGTGAATGGAGTAATTGTTGGGATGCCACGGAGGAAAACTCCGTGTTGCCTAGACCACGGTCTTGCCCAACACAATTTATAAACTCGAACCCGAGACCCCAGGATTACAAGGCCAGCGTTTTAACTGCTAGACCACCACGATACCAAAATGTTGCATACCAATATTCAAAGTGAGCTTGGCAATCTTAACCCCAATACACCATTAGACCACAGTAGGCTTGTATTCAACTTCTTCCTCTAATATTATTAAAATTAATCATCTGATAAGTAGACTGAAAAACACTTCTGAAGTAGAGGAATCAGTTAATGCATCTGGTAACTGTGCAATGTCTGGATGCAGTTGGGTTCTCAATACCAAAAACACGGCACCACCTCCTGAAGGCTATAAGACGAAGTAATAGTGCACAGATATTGAATACTTTTACTTTTGTACGTTTAAGTTGAGCTGAAATCCATAAAAACTGCAATACTGTTGAAAATGTGTAAGTGAAGTTTTAATAAAATACAATACAGCATCAAATACTGTGTTGAAGAACAAATTGAAGCTGTTACTAGTCACATCTTTCCAAAATATGCAAAGAAGCACCTGGAATAATTTTTTCAGCTGAAAATGAAGACGATGGACAGCGAAACTATGATTCTGCATCACTTCATAGAACATCAACTGCTTGCTATATTGCTTAGCAAGAAATTTTAACACTTAAAATCATTTGCTATCTTGACTTTTTCCATCGTCTTTGTTTAAATGAAACCGACGTTTCAGAAACTGGCTCTGGTTCCGTCTTCAGGCTAGAGGGACAGCACCGAGTAGGTTTCCACAACATTGTGGTTTCTTTTAAACAAAGACGATGGAAAAAGTCCAGATAGCAAATGATTTTAAGTGTGATCCACCGTCGTCAGACTCCTTTAGAATTGAAGAAATTTTAAGTCAACAAGCTTCACAAAATTTGATTAGGAGCATATGAACACTATATAGCGATAAAAGAATACACACACACATGTATGTATAAGTTTCATCACCTAAAATAAGAACAAGCCGATCAGTTAAGATACACTACACATTTCAGGGCTCCAGATTACACAGCAATCATACTCACCCGGCGTCCTACGTGAGCGATTAAATGCGAGCGGTGCGAGTTGCGTGGGTGAAGCGGAAATATCAAACTGGCTGTTTGTGTGTCGCTGTCCTATGTTACGGCGAAGCGGTCAGCGGCCAAAGTCCGAGATCAAATATTTTGATATTTTCGTGCAGGTCGCTGCGCTGGCCAGTAAGGCGCATGCACAGAAAAGCTCTGACTTTGCAGTACAGGGAAGGCGCATGCGCAGAAAGACCGTGTGCTTCTATTGCGGTTCTCACGTAGGACACAACAAGCGATTCCCTATGTAGATGAAGATATCCGTATTCTGGGTTATTGCGCTGTGCAGTCTGGTCGATGTTAACCAACGTTTCGGAGGTCATACTGCCTCCGTCATCAGAGTATGAAGATGTCCGTCTTCTGGGTTATTGCGCTGTGCAGTCTGGTCGATGTTAACCAACGTTTCGGAGGTCATACTGCCTCCGTCATCAGAGTATGAAGATTTCTGTCTTCTGGGTTGTTGCGCTGTGCAGTCTGGTCGATGTTAACCAATGTTTCGGAGGTCATACTGCCTCCGTCATCAGGGCGATGAGTATGAAGATTTCTGTCTTCTGGGTTGTTGCGGTGTGTAGTCTGGTCGATGTTTACCAACGTTTCGGAGGTCACACTGCCTCCATCATCAGAGTATGAAGATTGCTGTCTTCTGGGTTGTTGCGGTGTGTAGTCTGGTCGATGTTAACCAACGTTTCAGAGGTCACACTGCTTCCATCATCAGAGTATGAAGATTGCTGTCTTCTGGGTTGTTGCGGTGTGTAGTCTGGTCGATGTTAACCAACGTTTCAGAGGTCACACTGCTTCCATCATCAGAGTATGAAGATTGCTGTCTTCTGGGTTGTTGCGGTGTGTAGTCTGGTCGATGTTTACCAACGTTTCAGAGGTCATACTGCCTCCATCATCAGAGTATGAAGATTTCTGTCTTCTGGGTTGTTGCGCTGTGCAGTCTGGTCGATGTTAACCAACGTTTCGGAGGTCATACTGCCTCCGTCATCAGGGCGATGACACACCATTCTGCTTATGCAGCTCGCACAGCTCGCTTCTTATCGCTTACGTAGGACATTGCCTTAGAAACTGACTGACTCTCTCTTGTAGAGGTTCTACCTTCAGTTGTGAGAATTCCCTGTTGTTGTGCAACTCAAATGTTTATCACTACCAGCTCATCAGCCTACCGCTGAACTTTCCTCTTGGGCAGTGCAATTGATTTCACATCTTCCTTTTTCTGCCTAATTTGAATTTACAGATGTATTACTCGTAAAATAAAAATAGTGCAGCCATATTGATTCACGGCCCCAAGGAGAACAGAACAAATGTGTACTTCAGAGTTCTAGCAAGACCTGAATCTTCTTATAAATAATTTTCCTGATATGTAGCAAATTATTACGAACAATAAAGTGCATTCGCATTTGTTACCAGAGCAATTATGAACGTTTCTTCTGTAACTACAAAAAGGGGTTATGTCACTCTTGTAACATCATCTGAAATGTGCTTTTTAAGGTTCTTTTAATTCTTCACGCAAATCACTGGAAATGAATTATAAAGAAACAAATTTGAGATCATATTAGTATAAAGTTGTTAAAATATGGCAGTCTTTATATAATACTGCCATAGAGAGAGAGAGGAATTATAAACATGCAATACAGAAGAGCACAAATGTGGATAAAGTATTAAATACTTAAAGCAAGAACAGAGGAACTGTTCCATCTAGGTATCGCAACGTCAATAATTCCGCTGAGAAACAGAACAACTTTTGTAATTCAAGTATATCTGGACCACCTAATAACAATTATTACTGAATTAATTATACTGGAGATGCCATCTTTGAACTCACCGCCGTGAAAATTACAAATCCTACTTAAGTTATAGTACTGGAATTATTGAACATTGTGGCCAAGTGGTTAGCATCCCTGCTTCATAGTCAGGAGGTCCCAGGTTCAAATCTCAGCCTGTTCCTCAGTCCCCAGTACATTAAGACAGGCTACAACCACTTCCTTACATATCCTTTATAATTCATTATTCATTAATCATTCCATCATCCAATGACATATAATCAAAGCTGCTTACAGCGTCAATAAATTAATTAAATACTTCATACTTCACTCCCAAACAAGAACAATATTAAATAATGAAATTCAAGCTTACAAATTTAGCATAATAAAATATTTGTATCTTAATTGCGTCATGTTTGTGTTATATCAATACATATATTTATTTTTCCAGTCTATACACAAAACTTGTTTTAAAATAATGTTGTTAAAATTATTTATAACTGTTGCAGTTTATCGTCTGTGGATATCAGACGTCCGACACATCACAATACAACCTGATAATGAACATCAAAATGCATACTCCAAATCAAGATGAAGACTGAAAATTAAAAATCAATAAACGTAATGCACAAATGTACAATAGTTTTTAAAAAAGCCTGATGATGATGTGGTAAACATCGAAACATGTCGTCGAAATCAAAAAGCGCTGAGATAGATGTAATATTATACGACACAGAAAAGCGTCATAAAATATAACATAATGCAATTTATATTGTAAATGTTATAAATAATCTTAACAACATTATTTTAAAACAAGTTTTGTGTATAGACTGGAAAAATAAATATATGTATTGATAATAAAATATCTTTCTTCTTTGAGCACAGTACAAAAACAGATAATGCCTGAAGAGACAAGTCTTAATTAACAAAATTTGAGATAATTCTTGGAAGTGGCACCCATAAAATGCATGCACAATTTTGTAACATCTATAAGATACATTTTATAAATAAATAAAGTAAAGGAAATTCATGTCATGGCCTGGTAAAGAAGATAAATAATATATTGCATGAATCGTGATCGCCTGCATACTCACCAATTGGTATATCATACATTTCTTCAATGTGTTTGCTGTTATTGGGTGACCCTGGACTTGGAGGTTTAGCGTTACCATTTATCTGGGCCCCGGGAGAGGGTGAGAGCTTTGGTGAACCTGCCGACGGTTTATTGTCAGTAGTAGTTGTGGTAGTAGAGGTCGTGGTGGATGTGATGGCTAGATCAGAGTTAGGTTGGGGAGTAGTGGGGGTTGTGGGGTTATCATCAGCTGGAACACACAACACAGAAAGACACACCCATATCAAAACTGTCAACACATGCATTTTGACTTTCTGGTCTGTTTAAAAAAAAAAATTACAAACACTTGGTTTCGGATTAATTTATGTTTCAATTCCAAGGTTTGTTATATTCAAAATATATGACGGCATTTTTTAAGCTCGTATCATACTTTTGAAATATAATAAAAAATTATAACGTCTGTAAATGATGTAACGCTATCTTAAAAATAGAATTTAATGTATAGAGTGGCACATAAGTTGTGTTAACAACACTTTAAACTTCGAGTCTTTGCTATTAATACTAAGTTATCTGTTTATATCAAGTACAGTTGTTTGTTAAACTTTGCATTTTTAATGCTCCCTAGCAGATAGAAAACTACAATAATAATAATTATTGAATTAATGATGATACTGGAAGTACCATCATTAAATATCTCAGATTTCACTACAATAAAACCAATAACTTCCATGGCACACAACTTCACTTAACGTTCATCAACTGATCAGAAACTTGTCAGATTACAAATCAATGAAAAAACTCAAAAGAACAAGTATTCCATGCAGATAATTTCAGCTTTTGTTGATAAATTCTGAACTCTTTAATCCACAGGCAAAACTATCCCTAACCTCAATAAACCATTTCAAGAATGTAACCACGTAGCTGAGCTAAGAAGAAGTGAAATACTGACATCGACATACAAATTATTGCACAAACTTTTGCTCAGTCTCATTTGAAGTCAACAAGAAACAATTCCAACAAACTTGTGACACGGCAACGTTGCTTTCAGCGATAGCTAAATCTCTACAGTTCTACAGCGCTAAAATTTCCAAATGAAGATGGTCCTAATACAGATGAAATTCTGAGAATGACACCTTATACGAGGCGCGTCCTCAAAGTAAGTTTCCCACTCGTCCCACAGCTAGCAAACCTTATATTGCGCGAAGCGACTGTGCGTACGTGATAGAGCAATGACGTAGCATGGCGCATGCACTAACGGCACCTCCCGCGTTCTCACAGTAGCATCGTTGCAGCTGTTGAAGATGGAGGTTCTTATTCCAGCTCCCGCCGACTGTGAAGTGCGGTCAGTGATAACGCTAGGCCGCACACGGCTCGACGGACAGCGAGTCTCCTGCAGGAGTTCAGCTGGGAGGTGTTTAATCATTCACCCTACAGCCCGGACCTCGCTCCCAGTGATTTCCATCTTTTCCTACACCTCAAGAAATTCCTGTCCGGTCAGCGTCAGCGTTTTGAGAATGACAGAGAGGCGGAGATGGTTGTCACACAGTGGTTCCAATCCCAGGCGGCAGACTTCTACGACACAGGTATTCAAAAGTTGGTCCCACGGTATGACCAATGTCTCAATTCCGGTGGCGAATATGTTGAAAAATAGCTGGACACTTGCTGTATCTGTTGCAATAAATATTTCCATGAAATTGTGTTTTGTTTCTGTAAACGGCCCCAGGGAAACTGACTTTGAGGACGCGCCTCGTACATGAGGCTAATCATTAAGAATTTCCCGCGGACAGATCAAGTTGTAGTAGAATGGAAAATCAACACAACTGCAAGCACTGAAGTGATGGTCTTTTCACTCATCTGGTATGTAAAAAATGTGAGACCTTGAACACAAACACAGATCTACGTGGAGCTGTCCAATATTTATGTCTATTCAATATGATGGAAAACGTGGGATATTCATAATCTAACATTCATTTTATTATTTGAATATTTATTCACAGAAAATAAGGAGTCTAGATTAATTACGAAAAGGAAACTTATGTGGCACCCTATATTATTCAATTCAATAATAAGAAAAATAACAAATTTGCAGTTGCATACTACATGGAAGAAGTTTCCTCATGATCCAAACAATTACCACTGTCATCAAATACAAATTGTCTGCATTGAAAGCTGAAATCCACAAAGCTTTGCATTAAACTATGGTTCTTTACAGGGGGTTTATCAAGATACTTACCAAAATCTTCACCTGGAAAAAAAAAAAAAAAAAATCTGGGTCACATTATAACAGCCATAATGTGCCTCATGAGGTCTAATTAAATTGGTAAAAACTGTCTTCTGAAACTGAACAACTTGTATTTCCATATTTCAGACTTGTAACATTTCATATATCTCACCTTCCACATGCAAACTAGGAACGCTCCATTACGTCCGAGTTGCATCAAGCTCTGACGTAAAGAAAGTTATTCAAACTGGAATGGTCTGTTTACAAGTAATTTTCATGTTACTAATATTACTTCATCTGCAAGTTACAGCTCTCAATGGTAGCAAAAATGTGACAGATTACTAACTGTCCGTCTTCTTCCATATAGCACGCCGTTATTTTAAGACAGCGCCATTTTGTGAACACTTCTTATATTCCTATTTAAATGAAAAACCAAACATTTTGTGAACAGACCAGCAAAATCTATTTTTTTTCTCAGTTTAAATTAATTATTTAACAACAAATACACATATTAGTGTTTACAACATTATAAAAAGCATTTTGTTGTTAGAAGACAGGAAAGAGGATGGCTTCATCTGAACGTTCAAAATGCAGTTAATACACGTAAGTATAAAACCAACACATATAACTTTTGTAAGCTGTTATTTAAATTAAAATTAGAAGCAGATATACTAACGATACAACGTAACTGTGTAAGAATCACACCCCTGAATGCCTCCTTAGACTAAACTGTAAGCAAATTAGTCCACGCTATAAAGAGGAGAGTCTCTCATTTTATGATTGTCCAGCCAACGAGTAATTTACGATTCGCTATGAATTTTTACCAAATTCCACTTAAACCACAATATAAATTAATTATTACACAAGTCTTTGTTATTGCAATATATTGTAAAAATTCAGAATTTATATATTCATGAACCAGAGATTTTAATCCCGCTTGTCAAGTCATGATATTGCTTTATTACGTAAATGTATACTTTTAAGTTATCTGAAATTATGACTGTAACATTTTTCAATCTGCGTAATCAGAATTTCAAAACATAAAACAGATCTACATGCACGTATCCGATTAAATTACGGTTTGTTAACATTCATGCTGCTAGCTACATTACTGCGATCAAAGGTTATCGTAACATAGCTCGATACAGAATGCTGCTCACCTGCTATTGATATAGGAGATGATGGCGCACTTGAAATTATTCTGAAACACAATCATCACAGATGTTTCACTCGTTAGTTTGAATGCAAAGACACGGAAAAGATATAACAAAAAGGATCCAATACATGACAAAATCATTATGGAATACTGAAATATGCACAGCAATCATTAACAATACGCCTTCAACTGTGTTTATTGTCAAAACAACAACAATTTCATTCATATTTTCTAGCAGAGTGCCTGCACTTTTACTGCAGGGAAATTTGAGAAATGTTAACATTTTGAAATTTGTTTTATAACATTTAGTTTATTTGTCTTCAAACAATCATCTATCACAATTAAATTTCTCTATTAAAAAAAAAATCTTCACCACGACTCAAAACTGAGGACCTTTTTTTAAGTTTGTGAGCTTTGTTACTTCAGTCCCCTTGCTGAAAAAATGTTGATAAAATGTACGTTCTTCCTTTGAAATTCTTTTGAAGGTATAGAAAACCATCTTCACTGGGATTCAAACCCATAACATTTTTTTTCAGGGTTATGGCCTTTGTTCCTGTAAACCTCCTGTTGAAACAAACAACTCTCTTCCTGGTCTCAAGGAATAAGCATGTCATATTTTGTGCAAATTAGGTTTTTGTTTTCAAGCTACAAGCAAACACACACATAAACACAATTTCAATTGTATATTTAAGCTACAATAGAAATAAGACATACTTTACCTCTTCTATGAAAAAAAAGTGGAACGCTTAATGTGCCTTATGTGCAGATACGAGGTGCGATCGAAAGGTTTCCAGACTGCGCGTATAAAAACCTGTACACTTATCTCAGGTATTAAATTCATCCATCGCCCTCGAAGTAGTTCCCCTGGGAGTGAACACAACGATCCCAGCGCCGCTGCCAAGCCTGGAAGCATCCCTGGAAATCTTTCTTTGTCAGCCTGTCAAGCACCATCTGCGATTCTGCCTGAATCTCTTCTATCGTCTCAAATCTCCTTCCCTTTAGCTGAATTTTCATCTTTGGGAAGAGGAAGAAGTCACACGGAGCTTAGAAAGGAAGTTGGGGTCGGTTCTTGCAAGATCTTTGAGCTCCTGACAAACGAGAAGTCGATTCTGCTTCTGGTCCTCAGACAGGAGCCTTGGCGTCGCATGTGGAGTTCTTCCTTTAGAATCAGCTGACAGGTCCCATAGCCTATCCCAACAATGTCGCACAAGTCGTTGATGGTACGACGTCGATCTTCGTAACATTTTCGGGCGTTGTGCTCGAAGATGGTCGTCCAGAACGCTCGTCATCATCGACAGAGGTTCGGCCATTTTTAAAACGTGAATGCCACACAAAAGTTTGCGGACTCCCCAAATGCTTGCTTTAGCATTTCATAGGTTTCCGTAGCCGTTTTGGCGAGTCTTTGGCAAAATTTGATGCACACGCCATTCCGAAATCGCAGGAGGGTCGGTGTAATGCACTACCAAAACGCCCGTAACTAAGAAACAAATGCTAATTCGATGATGCCGGCTGGCACACTGATTCACTATGAATGTAGGCCGCACCCCCTAGCGACAGAAGCTCGTCCTACTTCCGGTTCGCCCTCTATTGACACAGTCTTGAAACTTTCCGATCGCACCTCGTACTTCCATACCCTACTTATCAGCAGTACTTTGTGGGAACAAATTTGATTTTGCTACACACCGCTATTACAGTAATACCCACGCAACGTCGAAGTTCGCAGGCACAGACAACGCAACCACTGCTCACCGTAGACCGACAACGAAAACCTCAACACAGGCCAGTGGGCACTGAGCTAAGTAACTCGGTTTAGATAATACACCAACTCTTGTGCAATTAATGTCAAGTTTGGTGTTACACGAGTATGGTTTTATGAAGTGCGACATTTTACGCTTTATAACAAACCATCATCGTCTTATGAACTGTACGAATTAATTTGTTTGCCACTGACGGCCTCTTGAGGTCGATATGCATTTGGCGCAAAGTGTATTTTCGAAGTGTAAACAGTTTTGTTTGCATGCGTGATATGCGAGGTTTTAAGACCACATTTTACGTACTGCAAAAAACTAACATCTCAATAGAGCTGTCCATATCAATACTTTTTCCAGTCTTATAATTCTTGTCGACTTTGGTCTCCAGCATTCCAGAATTCCAGAATTTATTTATTTTTTCAAGTGAAGTACCTAATTCTACATACGCATGTATCGTATGACGTACTTACTTGCTATTGCTTATTGGAGACTTGGGAGACTGAGGAGAACTTTTCTTAAGGGTGTACGTGCCACGCTGGCAATCCGTGGCCAGTTTGTCTACTATCGCTTCCAGTTCTGCATATACCTGACAACACCAAACAAATTAACAAGGACGTAGTAAAACCCACCACATTACTTTTCATAAGAATACAGTACATTATTAAATCAACGAGCAATCAAATTACTCAATGGGTCAGTGGCTCTCAACAACAGGTCTACAGATCATTTCAAACACCTAAATAATATTTAATAACAAATAGAAAAAAATTATTATATCTAAACAAATTAATGAAAAATATCTTATATATGAATATTAGAGCATGGGAATAAAAAATCTTCGTGCAATTTGCTTCAAATCTGAAATTAAAATTAAATGAAACAATTGTACCAACACACACACAAATAATATTTCAAAAGTATTTCCTATGAAATTTATAATTAATTTTTCCACCTTCATATACACAAAAAATTTATGCAGAGTTTACTTTAAATCTGTGTAATTTCTTGAGAATTATACACAGAATAAAGGCTCGACTTTAAGGCCGAGGACTATTGAGATGGACGGTAAAGTTTGCATGCCATACAACTTCTTACATACGTTGAGTCTGTTGTTTAAGGAGGCAGAGACAACGGTTAACACCTTCTTAAGAGCTTTGGCACAGACAGATCTGATGTTCTCCTTCAGGCCAATTCTCATCCTTGGTTTTTTGTTGAAAATAATGCTCTTAAGACGATCCCACAAAAAGAAAAATAAACTTCGATGAGCGGGATTAGCCAACACTGCACTAATAAAATACAGAATCGCTACATTTTTCTTCTTAAATTTACCTTCAGTTCTCATTTCCTACACACACACTTTCTATAAAACATTTTAATACCATTTCTTTCAGTTCTTTGTAAAAACTAGAAAAGTTTGTGTGCGTGCATAATGGTATGAACGAGATACACGAAGAAAGCTCTGCGTAGT
The DNA here is from genome assembly GCF_977971745.1 of Zootermopsis nevadensis. Taxonomy (NCBI): domain Eukaryota; kingdom Metazoa; phylum Arthropoda; class Insecta; order Blattodea; family Termopsidae; genus Zootermopsis; species Zootermopsis nevadensis. Next base: position 869,748 of record NW_028259153.1, on the reverse strand, counting down.
TTGTATCCATAATACTGACAAACGACACAGAGAGTACGAACATTAACTTTATTTTAACACGTAAGATTTGACCTGTGGTAAAGGGATGCTCGAAGATGATAAAACATAATAAGTCAATATGACCAACATGGATAAAGCTGAAGATTTCCGTCTTCTGGGTTGTTGCGCCGTGTAGTCTGGTAGATGTTTAACAACGTTTCAGAGGTCATACTGCCTCCATCATCAGGGCGATGAATATATATAAACATCTACCATACTACACAGCGCAACAACCCAGAAGACAGAAATCTTCATACTCTGATGACGGAGGCAGTATGACCTCTGAAACGTTGGTTAACATTGACCAGACTACACAGCGCAACAACCCAGAAGACAGAAATCTTCATACTCTGATGACGGAGGCAGTATGACCTCTGAAACGTTGGTTAACATTGACCAGACTACACAGCGCTACAACCCAGAAGACAGAAATCTTCATACTCTGATGACGGAGGCAGTATGACCTCTGAAACGTTGGTTAACATTGACCAGACTACACAGCGCAACAACCCAGAAGACAGAAATCTTCATACTCTGATGACGGAGGCAGTATGACCTCTGAAACGTTGGTTAACATTGACCAGACTACACAGCGCAACAACCCAGAAGACAGAAATCTTCATACTCTGATGACGGAGGCAGTATGACCTCTGAAACGTTGGTTAACATTGACCAGACTACACAGCGCAACAACCCAGAAGACAGAAATCTTCATACTCTGATGACGGAGGCAGTATGACCTCTGAAACGTTGGTTAACATTGACCAGACTACACAGCGCTACAACCCAGAAGACAGAAATCTTCATACTCTGATGACGGAGGCAGTATGACCTCTGAAACGTTGGTTAACATTGACCAGACTACACAGCGCAACAACCCAGAAGACAGAAATCTTCATACTCTGATGACGGAGGCAGTATGACCTCTGAAACGTTGGTTAACATTGACCAGACTACACAGCGCAACGACCCAGAAGACAGAAATCTTCATACTCTGATGACGGAGGCAGTATGACCTCTGAAACGTTGGTTAACATTGACCAGACTACACAGCGCAACAACCCAGAAGACAGAAATCTTCATACTCTGATGACGGAGGCAGTATGACCTCTGAAACGTTGGTTAACATTGACCAGACTACACAGCGCAACAACCCAGAAGACAGAAATCTTCATACTCTGATGACGGAGGCAGTATGACCTCTGAAACGTTGGTTAACATTGACCAGACTACACAGCGCTACAACCCAGAAGACAGAAATCTTCATACTCTGATGACGGAGGCAGTATGACCTCTGAAACGTTGGTTAACATTGACCAGACTACACAGCGCAACAACCCAGAAGACAGAAATCTTCATACTCTGATGACGGAGGCAGTATGACCTCTGAAACGTTGGTTAACATTGACCAGACTACACAGCGCAACGACCCAGAAGACAGAAATCTTCATACTCTGATGACGGAGGCAGTATGACCTCTGAAACGTTGGTTAACATTGACCAGACTACACAGCGCAACAACCCAGAAGACAGAAATCTTCATACTCTGATGACGGAGGCAGTATGACCTCTGAAACGTTGGTTAACATTGACCAGACTACACAGCGCAACAACCCAGAAGACAGAAATCTTCATACTCTGATGACGGAGGCAGTATGACCTCTGAAACGTTGGTTAACATTGACCAGACTACACAGCGCAACAACCCAGAAGACAGAAATCTTCATACTCTGATGACGGAGGCAGTATGACCTCTGAAACGTTGGTTAACATTGACCAGACTACACAGCGCAACAACCCAGAAGACAGAAATCTTCATACTCTGATGACGGAGGCAGTATGACCTCTGAAACGTTGGTTAACATCGACCAGACTACACAGCGCAACAACCCAGAAGACAGAAATCTTCATACTCTGATGACGGAGGCAGTATGACCTCTGAAACGTTGGTAAACATCGACCAGACTACACAGCGCAACAACCCAGAAGACAGAAATCTTCATACTCTGATGACGGAGGCAGTATGACCTCTGAAACGTTGGTTAACATCGACCAGACTACACAGCGCAACAACCCAGAAGACAGAAATCTTCATACTCTGATGACGGAGGCAGTATGACCTCTGAAACGTTGGTAAACATCGACCAGACTACACAGCGCAACAACCCAGAATACAGAAATCTTCATACTCATCGCCCTGATGATGGAGGCAGTATGACCTCTGAAACGTTGGTAAACATCGACCAGACTACACAGCGCAACAACCCAGAAGACAGAAATCTTCATACTCTGATGACGGAGGCAGTATGCACATGCATGAGCACACAGACAGACACACGTACATATTTTCACAGAAGAGTCAAAGTAAACAGACTGGGAGAAAAAGCATTTTCTTAAGCTGACCTCAAAAAAACCACGTAACTGTGACGGATGCTGCAGTTAATGACACCTCATGGTCTTAATCAGTGAATAGCCTAAGTGACATCACGGCTATGTAAGACTTTCTCACGTAATAATTTGCTGGGCGTCGCAAATTGGGTTTTTAAGGATGTAAATTTGCACCTAACGTGAGAATGAACAACTCTGTCGAGACAGTGGCTTACCTTCGCTGTTTCCGCGTGGAAGACTTGCTCTGCAGAAAACAACGTCTGGAGATTGGTCACTAGAAAAAGCACCCTTGAGTCATGCAGCGCAGGCAGTTCATCGTGTAGTTCCGAGTTCAACAGTTCGTACGTCCTCTTAGCTTCTTCCAGAGTTTCTCTTGCTTTTGACACCCTAATTTCATCACGTTTCTTCGGATTACCTTGCAGCGACTGGAAATTGTGACGTTGGCTGTCATAGTCCACTAATTTGCGACCGCGCTTGTCAATTTTTTTCTGCAATCGAATGAGAAAAACCTCATGAAGATCATGATAATGATTTTATGATAATTTTTTGAAAAAATGAGCCCTTTTTCATGTTGTATTTTTATTAATCAATTGCATCACAGCCAAATTTGCATTATGAGAACACGTGTTATAGGAGAAATTACAGGAACGGTACAGCTCTGAAATAATACAAAGTTTCTACGTACATGCGGTCTGAATGCTGCCAGGTGACATATTTATTTATTAAATCTAACTTATTCATATGAGAAATTTAGAGTAAATTGTAAATCAAATTTACATAATTGCAATTTTATTAATACAATGCACAAATTATGCGGCTCTCTCTTCGTCCCGTCACCGACTCTTTCTTAGGTCTGAGAATTCATGTCAGAACTTCGTCCTTGGACGTCGTCAATATATATATTTCTTTTTCCTTTCGGTGAATCCGTTCCGCAATACTACGTACCCTCATTTCAGGGAACTGACTCTGGTATGTGTTGAGCGGGATGAGAACCTGGTCACCAAGCTTATGACTGAAGTCCTGCCAAAGCATCTCGATATTCTGCGCTTGTACGTACAGGAGATCGTGGCCAACCCAGTTACTCTCGTAGATTTCATTCAGGGAGTCCATTAGCGTCTTGCTCGCAGCTTGTACCGCTACACAAATAAGACAATCAAATTACGTGGAAGCATCAACACAGACATCTTGCGGTATACCAACTTCTTTCTTAGATTTTGGATAAATTTTGTAATTAAATGTGGGTTTTTTAATTTTTTATTTAAAAATGTTAAAAGGCCAATTATGATGGCCATATTCTATTGATACTATATTACAAAGTTGGACCATATGGAAAATCTTTAAAAAACCTTCTTCTGCATGTCATGATACTTATATTTTGTTACGAACAGTACAAGATAATTGACGAGGCATTACAGATCAGCAGATGAGAAGTAGTAGTTAAATGTGTGTTTCCACAAACAATTAAAATAAAGTATTAAAGATTTTCTCTGTATATCAAATCTAAAACTTCTTGACGATGGTGAAGAGTCAATTGAATAAAACTTTACTTGGATATCATCCATCGTCTAGTAAAATATAAAACGTAAAACGATGTTTCGGAGATGGGGCTCTATCTCCGTCTTCAGGTTCCTACACAGTTGGGGATTAGCTCTATCTAGTGGGCCCAACTGTGTAGGAACCTGAAGACGGAGATAGAGCCCCATCTCCGAAACGTCGTTTTACATTTTATATTTACTAGATGATGGATAATATCCAAGGAAATTTTTATTCAATTTTCTCTGTAGCCGCGCGGTCTGAGGCATCATGCTTCTGACCGGTGACACGGAATGCTCTCTGGTTCGAGTCTCGGGGGGAGAAGAAATTTTCTCATGAGCTTTCGACCAGTCCAGCATCGTGAGGAAATTGGGGAGCTACAATCCGGTCAGGAAAAGCTAGCAATGGCTGGGGGTTCGTCGTGATGATGACACATCACCCTAGATCTGGTTGGATGATCGTTCACCTCTGCTTAGGCATGTGAACGTGAGGCTTTGGCTCTCAGAGGGCTGTTACGCCACGGATTTAATTTTATAATTAATGATTTTCTGGTATCAGCACAAACAGTGCAGAAGATTATTCATAAGAATAGCCTTACGATGAACGTCATGTCCTGAGAGACATTGCAAACGGAATAGAAACTTTATTAGTACTGACTTAATAATTTTAGGTATAAATTAATTAATTAATTGGGCTGGATTGTATTAAATCTGTTGAACAGACTTTCAGACTAAAAATATGGATTTACAAGGATTTTCTTAATCGCTGATACTGATAGAGCAACTATATGGACACTGGACCTATCTTTATTGTTATTGTTGTTATTATAATTTATTCTTATGATCATCACTGACCACCGCCAGCATCGCAGCAACATTTATTAAAGCGCATTACAGCCAAGTGATCAAAAATGGAAAATTTAGCTTTTTACAGATGTGAAATGAAAGCCCACAAGACTTGGGGGGTATCTAGCATAATAATTTTTCATTGTTCTTCTCTCTTTTAAAATTAGTGCCAAAATAAACTTTCAGTGGTTCCCATGACATAAGAAAATTAAAATCTCCCGCTTTGCCCCTCAAAACACTTCCATCATAAGCCACAGGAAGGTGGGTAATGGATTCTTACAGAATTTTTAGTAGTAATCCATTTGGGGGTCGCCCTTCATGGACTAGTGATTAGCGTGCTTGCCAATGGATCCATAGTTCGTGGGTTCAAACCCAGCCGAGGTCGATGGATTTTAAGGGTGATAAGAATCCGAAACACAACTTCCTTCGGAGGGGAAGTAAAGCTGACGGTCCCATGTCGTAGATTTACAACGTGTGAAAGAATCTTACGAGCATGAACGAGATGTTTCGTAAGCAAAATTCAGCAGCCATTTCTCACCCAAATCTCTACTAGATGGCTCTAGTAGACAAATCAGGATTGAGTAGAAATTGTGCAGAGGCAGTGGGCTCGTCACTTGCTACTCAAATGCACACTTCAAAGACAAAGAAAGCTCCCACATGGGAGGAAGCCGAGGCTCGGCTTCGAGCTTTTGTCCCATTGAGTCAGTCAATCCAAGACATAAAATTAGTTTACATTTAAAAATTTCATTGGTCTAAGAATTTAAATGAATATGTGGTAATGGATTTTCATATCTGAAACTAACTAGCCAGAGACGTTTTTGTACTTAATGTTATTTAAGTAACTTGAATTTAATCTTATTTTTACGGTACTGCAGAGAAACTGCATTTTTTTAAACTGAAATTTCAAGTTTTTTAAAAACTTCAAATTACAAGGTCATTACCTCGTATGCATCTGATGTAGTTGTTGAATTCCTTCTGAAGCCTGTTTGCAGCATTCTGCTGTCTTGTAAAGTTTGTGAGATGCTCGTCAAAGATATCATCAGCTGTCCGGTCTACCTTGCCAAGATTCTGTAGGATCTGTAACAAACATAAAATGTCCCAATGAGCAATACTCCAATGATGCCAACACTTCAGAGGCAAACAAGTAATATTTACGAAACACAGATTAATTACTAGTTTTAATTGACGAGACCATCAGTTACTTCCAATACCAAAGATGCAGTCTAACCAAACTTTTTACTGCCAGACTGAACAAATAACACTGGAACAAACATCAGATAATGACGATAAATACGTGACGGAAATGGTTCTGCTGGTCACACAGGGGTTTGGCAAAACACGGAAAGGGAGGCGGAAAACACAGATTTAATGATGTAAAAGAAAAGCAGGAATATACAGCGAGATTCAGTTATAATTTACAGCAGAACCAGTTAACGTTTGGTCATTATAACCATTATTCGCTGTGTGTGGGGAAAAAAAAGGCCTTCACAAATCACATATCAACAACAAACGACTACATAATACTTAATAAAAACCTATAATGATTAAATATTTATCTAGAACATACTGATATAATTCAAAAGGAAATTAAAAAATATTTTTAAAATACATAGATATACATAATAATTATCGCCTGGTTTATTTTAAACGTAATTTAGTATGAAAACTTATTTCTGCATTATTTGGATGCATTTGAGATTTTTTTTATTAATCTTAGGCCAGAGCCTCGCCATTTTCCAAGAAGTTAATTAACGTTTACGGCATTCAGAGCTAGTGAATATGTAACTAACGGCTCCTTGGGCATTGTTTCTTCAATGTATTCGTCACTGTTCTGAACACTCTTTTTCCTGCAATATTGAGCGTCTAACATGTTCGAAAGTTGTTTTTCTTATCTGTTCCAACCAGTCATAAAAAAACATGTTGACCTTCAGTACCGGCATTGGTATTTGCAGAAACATCCTGACAATTCGTCAGGTTTTCTGAAACGATATAAGTTCCAATAATGCTTTGTGAACGTCATCAAAACCCATATTCTCTAACATTTTTTGTTCTTAGTTGAGATTGTCCTAGAATGCAGATAAAATATGCTTTCTTATTCTTGCACAAAGTCGAAAATATAGACGACAATAAGATGATTTTTTTTTACACAGATAAAAGTTCTAGTAAAACGTTCTGACTGGCGAATGATTTCAACTTTTTAACGCACAGAAAAGAACTTTGCCTTCTTTGCAAACATGTTGATCACTGAAGCGTAAAACCTACACTACGAGTTACCAGCCAGGCTGTTTACAGCAGTGGTATTCAACCTTTTTTGTTCGCGTACTCCCAGATATTCAACTTTGTACCCCCAAAGTTGTTGGTGTATAATTCAAGTTATATATAGTATATAATTACATCTAAAATAAATTAACGCAAACAGCACACTTCCCCCCCCCCCCCCAGAGAAACAAATTTTACTCGTTTTTAACACATTTTTGAATACAAATTTATGTAACTGAAATGTGAAGTTGTAATTTTCTCGCTACATCAGTTTTTATAATTTTTTTTTTTGTATTTACAGAGTCAAAACACAATCACAAGTTTTTTAAAAACAAATATCTAAACCTAATACTAATTTCCCCCTTCTAGTCTTCTGGTCTGTCACGTCCTGTGGAATTGTACGTAGAGATCAAAATTTTACAGGACCCTACTGGCTTCATATTCAACCAACCCTAGTCAGGCGTTGCATCAAAAATTTTGTATGCATTTCATATATCCCACATGCATGCTACATGTAATGCCAATCTCATCATATTAAATATGACAATCCCAATAGTATTTTTTGAAGAGTGCAAATTATGGAGCTCCTCAGCGTAAAACTTTCTACAACCTCCTGTCACCTCAACCCTCTTTGGTATAAATATTATCCACAATCTGTGATTTCTGTTTTATGGAAGGTACGAAGCATTTTGTAAGAATATATTGGCGAGTTGATGATTAGGAGCGTTCGCCCTTTGTTCTCCATCCATCACACCCACAAGGAGAATAATCTCAGTACGATATCTGAATCCTGATGGCAGAATTCTGTTACATCCGAAAGCAAAGTCTTTGTTTGGTATATTTTTCGAATACGTACAGAGAGGCCAAGTCACCACAAGCGAGTGTAGGCCACGAGTGATGATGCCCTTATTAGTACAGGCAAGTGCCGAGAGTGGCGCGTGGGGTGCTGGAAGCAAGATGGCGCGCCTCCTGGTCCTATAGCAACAGAAGCAGTGACCTTTACGCGTGACGTAGGCTGCTGCAGGTAGAGTGCGTGTGTGTCGCTGGTCCACTTCTCAGTCTCTCGTCGGAGTTGAGAACAATTTTAATCACAATACTACTTCAAGGGAGATATTTTGAAAGATGAAACTCAAAATTGATGTCGACTAAGCAAAGTATATAAACAAACTTCTCACCACCCAATATCACGATGTCCCACTCTGGCAAAGAATGAATACACAATATGACATGAAAACTTTGTATAAATCGATATTATTCGATATGCAAGAAATCGGGCATTATAAAAAATAAAAAAACACAGTAAATCCTCTGTTAACCGACCCTAGATTATCCGACTTCCGCATTAATCGACCGAAATTCTTCAACCAGATCGGTTACAATCGATTTCTACTAGCGAGAGTCGGAAAAGCGAGATCCACGCAGAACCAGCGACCGTCTCGCTCTTGGGACTGCCTGAATATTTATATGGACATAACTGCGTTACGAAACACGGATGTTACTACAATTTTCTCACGCTCGTGGCTGAACATGTAATGGAACATTACACAGGAATACAATGTGTTTCCATTGTCCCATTATTTTATTCCCATTACCTTCGTTAATTCTTGAGAAGGTTAGGTTAGGTCGAAATGTGCGTATTTATCTACTCTCTTCTGGAATACAGGCAGACGTTTATGTAAAGACTGTGGGTAGGTGCAATTTTTTTTCTTCAGATTTCACATTCCTCTCAGCGACCTTTCTTACTGGCACAAAAAGAATACATACAAACAACTCAGATGTAAGAGTAAAGCACGGGTCCTTATGAGCTTTTACTTCCATTTCTCTTACCCCCCATGGATATGTTTTTATTTACAAAACCGAGTGTTGCAGTCCGACTGTGTTTCGTAAGAATGTACTTAAAGAAATCTGTAGTACATTACTAGTGTGAAGAGTTCATTTAAATGTTTAAATTCCATCCAATGTAATGTATTTTTATTTTATGATTAGCGGGATAGTGCGCGGTGGAAAGAACAGCCACTGTAGCAGTTGAACGGCTTGTGCACGTGGCGATTTGGAGTGCAGTGTTGTGCCATCCAAATAAAAGTTAACAGGTGTCGGTGTTTAACGGTGATTTCTTGAAGTTTAATTTGTGTTTTTTTTAAACAAAATGGATAATTCTGTTTCTACCAAACGTAAAAGTGGGCAAGTCGCAAATATTTCAAGGTTGCGGCCATAAGCGCAAATGATTTATGAGCTGTTGTCTGCCTGTATGCCTATTCGTCAGCGACTAACAACAATGGTCTTCTCAGTCAGTGGATTTTTAAGAAATGTTCTAAGTTTTTTAGGGGGGGGGGAGACTGCAAAGCTGAAACGACAATAGCTGAAAGTCAGAATTTCCACATGAATAAACAATGCGTGAAGAAAGTATTCCTTTGTTTCTCAGAGAAGCTTACTATCAGAAGTTGGTAACACTGCGACCCCTGGCCAGTTTCGTGAACCTTCTATCATCACAACAAATTCTCCTAAGATACTCTTAGGTTGTCAATGTGGACATTTTCGAAGGTTTACACACCAGATTTCTGTATTCACGTTGGTAACCTCGCGTAACCTAACCCAACACCACCAAATCCAACTAAATCTGCTCCACGGCAGATGAGTAAATGCGAATTGTCGTCCGCGCATGCGCAGAACCCCTCTCGCGCATGCACGTCTCAAACCAAACCTAACCTAACCTGGCCCTTGGCAGCTGAACATTGCGCACTATGATTTTCACCACTTTGAAAAGTAAAAGGAATTATAGCAGGTTTGCAACTGAGTAATAATATATTTTCCTAAACGTATTCTTTTAATCTTGTCATGAAGCTTAGCGAGATTTGAGGTTATCAAACATGGCTGCTCTTCAGGACAAAACACCGTGTGATCTGGTAGGTACTGACAGACGTTTCAGAGAAGTTTACTTAGACCATCATCAGGGTGATGAATACGCCGAAGGCCGGAGGGAATCAGGAAGGGCTAGAATTGAATGGCGTGCACCAGATACAACATAATAATACGTAACTCTTAATTTGAAAATGTTTCAGAATTTAAATATCTGGAAACAACAATAACAAATATAAATGAGGTTAATGATGAAATTAAGAGTATAATACATTCGGAGATCGTTTGTTTTTATTCAATTCAAAAACTGTTATCATCTCGTTCACTATCCAAAACACTGAAGATCTAATTTTGCCTGTTGTCTTGTATGGTTGTAAAACACGGCCTCTTACCTTGAGGGAAAAATGTATGTTACAAGTGTTTGACAGATATTTGGACCTAGGAGGGGTGAAATAATTGGTGAAATTTAGAATATTAACATAACGAGGAGCTGCGTGAATTGAACGGGTCATCCTGGAACAGTGAGGATACTGAAATATAGGAGGCTCCGATGGGCTGGGCTTGTAGCACGCATGGGGAAGGTGAAGGTGAACCATAAATCGGGATTTCTTTTCAGGAGGCGAGTCTGGCGTTCTGCAGGCTGGAATTAAGGCAGGACGTCGGAGTAAAACTGAGAAATTGCATAGTTAGCCCCGGCGACCTCTGCGTTGCATTAACACGTGTCGACGGACCCAGTAACTATAATGCCAACCGACAGGACGGACACGACATCCCAGCCCGACCTGAATTATTCACATATTCTATTTTGGAACTGCCCTGGAGCTACCGAGACGAGGGGGGGGGGTGTTAGTGGCAAAATTCGTGTCACCGGGTGACACACGACGATGAACAATTCCAGAGCAGCGTGAGTACGTTTACGAACGATAAAGATGTCAGGAGCCACGGTGGTCTAGCGGTTAGAACGCTGGCCTTGTAATCCTGGGAGTCTCTGGTTCGATTCCCGGCGGTGCCCGAATTTATAACTTGTGTTGGGCAAGGCCGTGGTCTAGGCAACACGGAGTTTTCCTCCGTGGCATCCCAACAATTACTCCATTCACACACAGAAGAAGGCAATGGCAAACCACTTCTGCATCATCTGCCAAGAACGTATATGAACAGGTCCCAGTCCGAGAAAAGGATGGAAGGATCCAGTTCATATGGACCTGTCGTCAGACAGAACACTAAATAATAATAAGATGAGGTGGTCCAGCGGTTAGAACGCTGGCCTTGTAATCCTGGGGTCTCGGGTTCGATTCCCGGCGGTGCCCGAATTTATAACTTGTGTTGGGCAAGGCCGTGGTCTAGGCAACACGGAGTTTTCCTCCGTGGCATCCCAACAATTACTCCATTCACACACAGAAGAAGGCAATGGCAAACCACTTCTGCATCATCTGCCAAGAACGTATATGAACAGGTCCCAGTCCGAGAAAAGGATGGAAGGATCCTGTTCATATGGACCTGTCCTCAGACAGAACACTAAATAAATATCTAACCGGACATCGGACAGCTTCACGCTTAACTTGCCTTTATCGCACGTATACGAGAAGCAAAGACTTCGTATTCACGAAAGTTGAGGGAAATTCCGTGAAAATAGAATTAAAACAAAAACTTTGACTTAAATTGACCAAAATGCACGAAACTCGGTTCACATACGATGACTATTAATACGAATTGGGGCCAATTCAAAATAGCCCGTCTCTACCACGGACTTCTCTGCCAAGTCACGCTTTTCGGCTCTCGTAAGTGTACGGACTAAGCAGATCGGCGAGCCTGGCAAATACAGCGGAACTCGACGGAAGGAAGAAAGAATAATTATTTTCCATGAAGACACGTCAAAACGAAAATTATCTCACCCAGAAGTCTAATCAAGTGCCAGGGAATGAAACAAATTAACACAAAATAAATTCCGTCGACGAAGCCTTGTCTCGAACTCAGTACCAAATTCCACTGAAAGTAATCGGAGACTGAACACGAGGACGAACAGCGCATGAGCACGAGACCACGCATGTTATGACGTCACGGATATACGGCGTCAACTCAAGACCACGTTTGAGGCAAACGCGAAGTCGTAGTTATGCAGCCGAAGATCGTCTGAATATTATTTATGAATTCAGTCCGTACCGCGAAGAAAACACTACACCTCACCATTACGAAAATCAGCTGGTTAACCCTTTGAAGCCGAAGCTCGTCTTCATAATATTTACGAATCCAGACCGTACCGCGAAGAAAACACTTCACTTAACCATTAGAAGTCGAATCAGGCGGTACCACATAAGATTTAACAAAAGAACATCCCGGTCGAAGCCTTAAGGAGTTAAAAACTTAGTGCCTTCGACCTTATGAGGTCATCATCGATGGCAAAACCGTTTCAATTCATTAGTCTGTCTATTAAAATCATACAATTCATAACACGATGGTTTGTTACAAAACACTGATGATAAAAAAGTCATATTTCATAAAACCAAACTTCATGTAATACCACCGTATTATCTAAACATCTGTTTATATTTCAGAGAATAATAGCCTTAAATATGAATCATTTTAAGAACAATTATCATCCCGAAACTGGTCAGGAATGTAACACTTAGCTACCCTGACGGTGTTCTCACCTAAAGCAGGATTTTAAAAGTAAACATGGCGACGGTTTGCCTCAGTCTGCATAATATTCCCACACACCGTCATAAAAATCCGTCACTTCCCCATGTAAAAGTATAAATAAGAGAAAGTGTTCCTATCCAAAACCCCTTCAGTTCAACGAACGTAACCACAACTCAACATACGACACAGCTGACGCGTGGCCTGCCTAAGCCGCCAGGGGCTACACACGTAACAACTCAGCTCGTAAAGCATTATTTTGCATTCGGCCGCGAGAAATACCAATCTCATAGCACGGAGCACAAACTCTGACCTTGAGAAACTGACGTCCCAGATATATATAAAATAGGCCCACATCTCTACCGCGAAGATTGTTGCGATACGTTCCCCCATAAAAGTTGGTAACCACCCACACGACTAGACAGCATCACAACCCATGAGATTACAGTGAACTTTCACAGCGCGCAGTAGAAAGCTGATGCAGATTTTGAGTTAATGTTCATTACGAAACGTTACAGAGAAAATGGACATTGCGATGAAACCCTTCCGCGCGAGTGTCTCTAAACTCCACACACATCCTTACGTCTTCTCGCAGACCAGAGCCTATAGGCGGTCAAAACAAATTCCCCTCTCCTCCCGCTCTTTTTCAAAACACGTGGTAGCAATGTCTGTCCCGCAAACATTTCCTGCTATTATTCTGGTACTTTCTCTGTTACTGTAATTCTGTAAGCCTACTGCATTAAAATATAATGTAACTTTACATTATAAACATCAGCCACCAGGCCTCGCTAACAAATAAACTCTTACTTGATAACTGTGACTTCACAAAAATTACTGTTACAAGTCACAGAACTCACGAAAGAATGTTTTCTTTATGAGTAGTCCGTCAACCTGCTGTTCAGCGCGCTGTTCCAATTGATATGCACCCGCCCCAAATCGTATGTACAGAAAGAACTTAAGCAGCGTATATAACTGTAACATTTAACACTATTTATGTAATAAATTCCTTTAAAAATGACGCTCTAAACCGTCATCGCTGTAAATAATGATATAATTGCTATTACATTCTTTTTTTAAAAAAGGAACAGTGATTTGACATGACACTGGATGAGTGACAAGGTTAGGAAACTGTAAGAGACCTTCCCCTTACGCGACTTTGTTTACATCGCCTCTCGTTTTACATGGAAGGCAGCTTAGTGACAACGTACTATTCAAACAATCAAACCAACAGGTCCTACAAAAATTCGACAATCCCCCGGGGCCACCTGTGTGACGTAACAAGCACCAGCATGAGAGTAAAACCGTTGCCCTGTTCTCAAATCTTAATCAGAGCATCAGCCAGGAACATCGTTGAAGGCAAACAGAACTCAAAGCTTAAAACAAAATATTATACGAAAGAAAGATTCATACTTTTCGACATCGATCGCCATACTTCATTAAAGAATTCTATAATCTACTTATTTATAATACTAAAATACGTGATTCCCCGTTGTCGTCAACCGATTTGTAGCCAAGAAATGACGTCATCAAACAGAGCGTTAGCCAGCGCCCAGTCACATTTAAACGTTCATTTCTCATGAATGGTGAGAGTGAGGGTAATGTAACTTATATGTAAAATGATCGGTAAATAAGGACCTTTAAGAATCCGTAATGTATTTTATTGTAATTATAATTGTTTATACATTTATTGTAATTTTAATGAACCAATGTGTACAATTTTTAATGTGCATCTGGCGCGTTAAGCGCCCGCCTCTCGAAAACCGTAAGAGATGGATCTGGACATATTGCGTACGAAATACGTATTACCTCTTGAGCTTTCCGTATCTGTTTTCAGATTTTACATATCACAAATGGTTTAGGTTCTACAAACATTTATTTATACAAACAAAGGCGCGATCCACTCGCGTCATTTGTTTACTCGGCAACTTGAGTTCATTTCCTTCCCTACAGGTGGCAGAACAGTCATGACTTTAGCGCATATCTCTAACTGTTATACCTCTTTTAATACACATCGAATCTTTTAATTAAGTGAAAGAAAACACTTGAGTAAGACACTAAACTTTGGATTAGTTTCTTACTCAAGATTTTAAAACGCAAACTTGACCCCCCCCCCCCCCCCCACGAGGAGCTGAGAAAGGAGCGCTCTGCTCTAGTATATTAAAATAGTGTCGCTCTAACCTCACAAATCAACGGGTCGACCACGTAGTAAAACGACACAGATTAGTAAGAAACTTCGCGTAATTCGGTCAACTGGTTCAAGATAAGCACACAGAGAAATAATTGTGATTTCAAAGCCTGGCGATCTAAAAAATGGGTTGAGAATTGTACACGAGCGAATTCACTTTTTTTTTAAGTCCCATTACTTGAACGTTAAGTCCCAAGAAAGTCTTCGAGGAGAGTATGAGAATTATTGACCGTACTTTGGGCTACTCAACGACGATGCTTCAACTACATAGCTCATTTAGCGCCTAGATAACAGAACTGAATATCGAGCCGTCACTGTCTGTACATACACCATGATGCAACGCCACTGACGTCATCAGAAGGAAACAAAGGAAGTTACAAGAACAGATCCGTAAGTAAACAAACAACAAGGAAGAAGACACAGTGAGGATCAAAAGTAGGAACTCACGTAAACCAATTTTAATCAAAATCGGTCAACAATAACGGGCATTTTATACGAAGACAATAGTTCACATGTCAACGCGATGTATTTGGTGATGACGTCATGGATGACTCCCATCACACAAACCTGGGCAACCATCACGATGGTTTACAGACTGGGAAATTAATACATTTTTTTAACTGCCTTCGTCAGTACGAAATTTCATTGAAATCCATTCAACCATCCTCGAGTTATATGACGAATGACCTGATACCCCTAGTTACCTTACACCCTCAAAAATTTTCCGAATATAAAATATCACACGAATTTCTCATCTCTACCATGAATTCTGCACGATCTGCCAATCCCATCCTCATTTATTCAGCCACACCTTAAAACCTGAAGGATACAGCAAATTATAAAGTTATTCGTCGTGCTCTGGACCTCTCTGTCACCCCCGAAATGTTCTCTAACATCTTCATTACCGAAAAACGTGTCACGTGATAATTAAGCAAGATGGCTGCCGGCAGAATACTTTTATCGATCAACAAACATCTGAATAATTCAGACTCGACTTTCTATTAACCTACTGAAGACTGGGTGTGTGTCAAACAGAGCTTTAGGGAAGGAAATATGGACTGTCTTCTACGAAGGCACGTAGCAAGATAACGGAACATCGCTGGTCTGACTGAGGCCACTCGGCAACAGCTCACACACACACAAACATCACTACGACCACGTCTAAACCTCAGACAGGTTTACTTTCCAAACAAACTCGGCCATTACTGACATACATATCATGTTCCAGTATCTTCGAACACTTTCAACACGCATCACGCGTCATAATTCTCGATTCTACGTTCTTAATTAAGGACAAACCGACTCTTCTGAGTTTCTCTCGAGTATTTCCGCAGTCACCAAGATTCTATGCGCATTTCGCAACTCCCACACGCCTTCTACACGTGTCGCCCCAGAAAATCCGTTATCTGCTCGCTGCGCCGTGTGGAAAGACGTGTTTCCTTAAGAGCGTATCGCTATCACATTCCTGACCCACTGACTCCACCGAAGAGTTCTCTCTGTTAACCGGAAGACCGGTTATCGGTACAGACAACTACAAATATTAGTCGCACTGCTCGTAACAACCACGAAAGCAACAGGTAACTTAGAACAGTGGTATTGAACCTGGGGTACGCGAAGACATCTTAGGGGGTACGTGAAATTTTAAAAATATATTATTTTATGATAAACACTGAATAATCAGTAATGTAATTTATTTAATTTATTTTAGATGTAGATTATATACTATGTATAACTTGAATTATACACCAACAAATTTGGGGGTACAAAGTTGAAGAGAAATTATATCTGTGGGGTACGCGAACAAAAAAAGGTTGAATACCACTGTTCTAGGTTGTTGTGCCGTGTACTCTGGTAGTATAAGTTTACCTACCAGACTACACGGTGCAGAAATCCAGAAGACAGAAATCTTCAGACTCACCGCCGTGAAAACCTCAAATCCCACACAATAACTAACAGGTACTGAAAACTTTAAATTTATAATAGCAATTTCGCTGACTTCGTGTAAATTTTGATAAAAAAATATTATGCAACGAAGAGCTGGAGACCACAGCTGTACATGACCGTAAAATTAGAGGGTTCTGTATCAGGTGGCACTTAGGTCGCTTTCAACCTCAGATATTAGTGACGATGGAAAGGAACCCGCACGCTGACTGGTTCGAAAGTTACTATGGGGAAATTACAGCAGGGAAAGTAAAAGAAAGAAAGAAAGAAAGAAAGAAAGAAAGAAAGAAAGAAGGAAAGAAAGAAAGAAAGAAGGAAAGAAGGAAAGAAAGAAAGAAGGAAAGAAGGAAAGAAGGAAGGAAGGAAAGAAGGAAAGAAAGAAAGAAAAAGGAAAGAAAGAAAGAAAGAAGGAAAGAAAGAAAGAAGGAAAGAAAGAAATATGGAAAGAAAGAAAGAAAGAAAGAAGGAAAGAAAGAAGGAAGGAAAGAAAGAAGGAAAGAAAGAAAGAAAGAAGGAAAGAAGGAAAGAAAGAAGAAAAGAAAGAAAGAAAGAAGGAAAGAAAGAAAGAAAGAAGGAAAGAAGGAAGGAAAGAAAGAAAGAAAGAAAGAAGGAAAGAAAGAAAGAAGGAAAGAAAGAAGGAAAGAAAGAAAGAAGGAAATATGGGAAGAGATCCTGCAATGTACGACCATGCGTCACAGTTCGGATATTTCGGACGGACGGACGGACAGGGGACTACTTCGAAGTGACGGCGAGCCAGAGATCCCAGCTTGCGTTGTTTTCTCAAGTATCTCCCGAGCTCATGAGCAAACGCAGATGAAAATGGTATCGATTAATTTGGGCAGAAATCCCTAAGACCTTCAGCAGTTTTGAGAAAAAGGTCATGACATGGTCTGCACGGAATCTGGGGTGATTGGGGGCGGGGTCACAAGAGGTCATGGCTCTCTCATTCATTCAAAGTCAAAATGGCCGTAGCGGAATCCTACCGTTCACTGTATCGACTATCAAAGTTAGAAAAGCCTTCGTTATAAAGTGGGGCCACAGGGACAACATCGTTAATGTCTTGTTAAAGAGGTGGAAATATTTCTTTTACCCTACGTCCATTGGCTAGACGAGCCTCAGAACCGGAAGTGACCAGAGCGAACGGAAAATTTAATTAAAATTAAATTATTTGGTTATTCCGTCAAATCACAATGTATTTAAAATAAGATAAGATAATTATCTTATTTTAAATACATTGTGATTTGACGGAATAACCAAATAATTTAATTTTAATTTAATAAATCACAATATGACGCAACTACACTATTTTAGGAAAATTTAATACCAACGTCGGTAATCGAACCCCCGGTCACCCGGCAACACAGCTAGTCAGTCACTTTACTCGCTCAACGATCACAGCTTCTACGTTCTTCGTATTACGGAACGTCAAACCTCTTCACACTGAACCCAGGAACGTCGGGTCCAGTAGTTAGTACTCTTCCGTCGTGTTCCGGAACTCCGGATTCAAATCCCGACTTGGAAACGGTTCCCGCAGGGAAATTTTTTTAATGTTTAATAAGGCCACAACCACCTTCTGCTTTATCCTTTAAAATTCACTATTTATTATCACGTGACCGCTCGACGCTACATATTCCGAGTTTCTGACAGATAAATAAATCACAGAGACTATCACAGATGACACGCACTGCCCGGAGTTACTTCACGATGTCTGCGGCCTTCCGCGGTGAGAAACACAGGACTAGCTCCTTCTGGGGCACACGAAGGCCATCACAGACGGCGAACAGATACGAATTTGAAAGGAGGCGATCGTGGCCTATTCCATAATCAGTCTGGACAGAATGGTGAGAACCGATGGAGCGACCGGTATTCGAAAGGGCTCCTCTCCAAGAAATTACTTTGCAGGGGGCAAATTAATAATCACTGAGAGTCAGGAAGTGACTACCGAGCAGGCTTACCAACTTGCAACTGTGACCACGTTCCAACCAAATAACACGGACGTACGCTCACCTCGGTAACTGCTTATTAAAAGTCTACAAGCTCTTAATACAGGAACACAACTGTAGACACGAATCACTGACTGCTCTAAACTGAAGGTGTAAATACGCACTGCAAAGTTAGATGAGTCAAGTCACAACCGTTGCAGACGTTTCAGAGGTCCTAGATGCCTGCGTCATCATCTCCCTGATGATGGAGGCAGCAAGGACCCAGAAGACAGCCATCTTATGTGACCACATGTGGTGGTGTGACGCTGCTGGACAATATAAAGGACTTTCTTTTACATTAAATGTAGCCAAACAATTTCCTGAATGAATTCTACATGTATATTGGCTAGTAATAACGTGACCGCGTGGCAGTCTCTTGCTTATACAGGGTGATCCAAAAGTCGCGCAACCCGATCCACGGCTGTTTTTTTATCATCCACTGGGAAGGTTGCATTCTATTCTCGAACAGATCCTTTGAGAACATAATATACTCTTAGTTTTTCTCTCTCGAGGTTTCTGTTTTCAGATTTAATTCCTCTCATAGGTAAATCCAACGTAATGGTCTCTGACGTCACGTCCCGATAACCTGCTAGCCGTGGATGTGGCCATCCATCAGGAGGGACCATAAACCCTTGCGATTTCTTCCCTTGGGGTTACCTTAAGGACAAAAACTGTTTCCAGGAAACCAGCAACTTCAATAATGCAACTCATTCTTCAAACATGCACTCAAACTGCCGCCGAGTTATCGCACGAAGCAGCCATTCGTGTTTCGTAAGTTGCGTGACAGAACGGCGGCCATGTTGAACATGTAATCTACGTGGGAGAAATCTCCATGAACTGTTCTTTGTAGTCACACCAACAAATGTATATGTGCCATTATATGAACATTGAAACTTTTATTTTTAAAAAAATAACTTTCAATCGGGCTCCATTTCACGCACCATTACGTAAAAATCATACGGTGCGCATTTTCAGTGTTCAGCTGAAACAAACTGGTTCTTTTGGTTCCCACGCGTACTACAACGCCAAGGTTAAAAGACGCACAGCGAAGCAGCTCTGCTGGGATCGCCCAGATTTCCATTTTATACGTATTAACTTCCGACAGTTTCTACAAGTAGGCGGGGCGAACGAGAAACAATTGACAGTGGAACCACAGTTCCGTAGAATCTGACGTAAATACGTCTTTGTATTTAAAATACATTTAGGCAATAAATACAATGAAAGGAAGTTTATATATTAACTTCAGGTTCATTATTAGTACTTCAATTGTTTACGTTTTCTGTACTGTCTCATATATTCTGAATTACCAACTCTTTTAGCTTCAATGTCATCCATCTTGTTATCTGCGCAGACGCAGTAGTAGCGTGAAGTGCGATGCGCCTTTATTTGTATAAATAAATGTTTGTAGAACCTAAACCATTCGTGATATGTAAAATCTGAAAACAGATACGGAAAGCTCAAGAGGTAATACGTATTTCGTACGCAATATGTCCAGATCCATCTCTTACGGTTTTCGAGAGGCGGGCTCTTAACGCGCCAGATGCACATTGAAAATTTTTACACATTGATTCATTAAAATTACAATAAATGTACAAACAATTATAATTACAATAAAATACATTACAGATTCTTAAAGGTCCTTATTTACCGATCATTTTACATATAAGTTACATTACCCCTACTCTTACCATTCCTGAGAAATGAACGTTTAAAAGTGACAACATCCTACCACATGCCTGGAAGTCAGAATATCCCAGTCTTTGGACACAGATTCAAACCCTCGGACGTCCGACGGTAAATGAAGATATGAGATGAAAGTAAAACAGGCCTAAGTAGCCGAATCCCGGCGGTACATAAACTGCGCCACAGGACTCACCCTTAACCAAGAAAGGAAGCTCCTTGTTCGTGCAGTTCCTGCAAAAGCGATCTCCTCCACTTACCTGAAAAAAAACGACAAAAGCGACAGTTGAGTAAAACAGAAACTACAACAGCGTTTAACATCACACATTTACGTAGAACACTAAATAACTTTACAGCTGAACACCCGGTTGGAAACACGTGGCTAACGTAGACACGAAAAACAATTGGATTTACTTTGGCCTCGGGATCACAAACTTCCACGTCCTAGTTAAGAACTATAAATAAACATCTCTCAGAACTAAACTGAGACGTGGTTCATCACAATCTCGGTGAGGAGCCAAGTTATCGTCACTGGAGAAGCTGATGATTGCCCATCCATCCTTACAGGCTTATATTTTTAAACATACACACACACACACACACACAGAGAGATGCAGAATCTTCAACGATTGGTCGACAAGAAATTCTTCGCTCCATTCAGTCACAGCGAAAGTTTAAATCAAATCTTACACCAACTGTGCTTATGAGGGCAATATGAAAATGGATCTCGCGGAAGGGTATTGGGGTCTGGACTGGATTCCAATGGATCTGGGAGTTCTAGCCCCCCCTCCCTGCACGTCGATAAATTCTCACTTGAAGAACTGAAAACGATGTTAATTAAACAGTCGTGGTTTATTTTAAGCAGTAGCCGACAGCGTCTGGAGGGGGCCCCGTTTTTGTTTTTCGGGTCGGTAGCATATTTCAAAGGAACTCCTGAGAAAAGACGCCATAAATCATGGCAAGAGTAGCCGGAGCCAGACAAATAAACCCGGAATCCATGACTGCTAATCGTAAGACGACGTCCAATATCAGGCAGACGATTTATTCGAAAATTAAAGTTGAACTTACACGGTTTAGAACAGTAAAAGTAAACCTGTCTCGCTACGCGCCATGTAAGCGCTTGGAGGGGAGAGTCGGTGTACCTCCTACTGATTCTCGACCTCGGCAATAGATGGGGTGAGTGGTCAACGTCACGTCCCGGCCGCGCTCTACCCCCTGGGAAAGGATCCCGGTACCCATTAGACAGGAGACTGGGTGGGCCCCAGAACAGGTCTGGACGCAGAGGCTAGAGGAAAAATCCTCTGCCCCTGTCGGGCATCGAATCCCGGTCGTCCAGTAGTCATTATCGTATCAAAAGCTTCCAGAAAGAAAAATACTGCTCTAACAGTCAGTTACTATGCGCGTTGTATACGGAGTACATGGATTTTTATCTGATTCTCTGAATAAGCAGCAATTGCATCACTAAAGCCTTTGTAATGGAGACGAATTATTTTCTTTGAGATAAAAACTTAACATTTTTTAAGTGTTGTTTATATGACCTCCAGGTTCAAAATATTAAAGTTGTGGAACGTGAGGTGTTGCATCGGAATAAACCTTCGGGTTACATCTCTTGGTCAGCAAAGCTTCTAGAGAATTCTCTGTTTCATGGAGTTATTAGTAGTTACATTTCTCTACATCTCTGGTTATGATTCGGGAACCATTTCGATAATACGATGACCTCGCGGGAGCCCCGACCAAGTACGCCTACTTATTATTTACGTAAAACCCTTTTCAGGAAGATTAATGCCATAGCTTATAAAACATTTTTAAACATGTTCTTGCCTGCTTGCCTAATACAATTTTGGAAAGCTGAATCCTCACGTGCTATGTTTTGTGGGTCCCTGTCACCAAGGCATGGCGCGTCCTCAGGTTCCGGATGGAGGTTAGCTATGAATATATCGAATAAGTAGCCGCGGACAGCCGATAAGGGGTGGTCCTCCAGCTTGGGGGTTGGGCGTGAGGCTAAAAACCTTTCACCGTAAAAATATCTTACGTCACGAACAAAATACTAAAGCCTCGGAATGTTATGGATTGTATGGATTTACGAACCATGCGATGTTTAAAGAGCCTGAGAATTGGAACGTGGAATGTGAGGAGCCTATATATGACAGGGATGTATAGTTTGGATACTGGAGGAATACAGGAGGTTAGGTGGCCTCATGATGGTAGACTTAACAAAGGAGAACTATACGTATTACAGCATGGAAACGGGAATAAGGACCACGGCCTGGGAACGGATAAAAAAAGCAGAATTTGTTAATGACAGGCTGTCATACTTAATCACTCGTGATCGATGGTGTTATATAATTATTGTAAATGTGCACTCACGAACTTAAGATAATAATGAAAAGATAAAAGAGCTTTTATGGAGAATTAGAGCGTGTATTTGAGTCTAGCTCAGCGGTTCCCAAACTTTTTCAGGCCACACCCCCCTCCTTAGTTCCATAAACTCATCCCCAGTGCCCCATACCGTGCCCTATGAAAAGCATTCACCAAAATGGATTAACTTGATCCAGTGATACCAGCTTTTCCAAAGTCTGAATGTCATCTTAGATACCGTAAAAAAGTAACCACTTCACTGTTAGTAAATTCTTACTAACTTACGAGGTGCGATCGGAAAGTTTCAAGACTGTGTCAATAGAGGGCGAACCGGATGTAGTACGAGCTTCTGCCGCTAGGGGGTGCGGCCTACATTCATAGTGAATCAGTGTGCCAGCCGGCATCATCGAATTAGCATTTGTTTCTTAGTTAACGGGCGTTTTGGTAGTGCATTACACAGACCCTCCTGCGATTTCGGAATGGCGTGTGCATCAAATTTTGCCAAAGACTCGCCAAAACGGCTACGGAAACCTATGAAATGCTAAAGCAAGCATTTGGGGAGTCCGCATTCACGTTTTAAAAATGGCCGAACCTCTGTCGATGATGACGAGCGTTCTGGACGACCATCTTCGAGCACAACGCCCGAAAATGTTACGAAGATCGACGTCGTACCATCAACGACTTGTGCGACATTGTTGGGATAGGCTATGGGACCTGTCAGCTGATTCTAAAGGAAGAACTCCACATGCGACGCATCCTGTCTGAGGACCAGAAGCAGAATCGACTTCTCGTTTGTCAGGAGCTCAAAGATCTTGCAAGAACCGACCCCAACTTCCTTTCTAAGCTCCGTGTGACTTCTTCCTCTTCCCAAAGATGAAAATTCAGCTAAAGGGAAGGAGATTTGAGACGATAGAAGAGATTCAGGCAGAATCGCAGATGGTGCTTGACAGGCTGACAAAGAAAGATTTCCAGGGATGCTTCCAGGCTTGGCAGCGGCGCTGGGATCGTTGTGTTCACTCCCAGGGGAACTACTTCGAGGGTGATGGCTGAATTTAATACCTGAGATAAGTGTACGGGTTTTTATAGGCGCAGTCTGGAAACTTTCCGATCTCACCTCGTATAGGCACGAGTGTGTGACATCTACGCACACAAAAATAAATATATGCTCTGATCTAATCTTGTAGCTAGAAAATTAATATACATCAAAGAATGCAGCATGAATAATATTTTTCATACATTAGGGCGAAGGAAATTTATAACATAAAATAATTATCTACTTCTACTTACCAAACACGCATAAACCATCGCCTACCACAATCGTGCGGTAACTAATTTGTAATAAAATCGACAGCTATTACCAAGAATTGGCCATCTTGTGACTTGAGACAACTTAGAATCGTAAACACAAACAAACGTGACGAAGGAAAATATTTTTAAAAGCGATAAAACTTTAAAGACGAAGCGAGGAAGATGTTTCGCTCTAGGCTCTAGCCTGGTCAATGGTAACGCGCTCGGAGGGGCCCACCTCCAGCGCCCCCCAGGAGGAGGTTTAGTAGACATCACATGGGAGGAGGCAAGGAATGCATGTAGAATTTTGGTACGGAATCCTTCTGTAAAACGACCACCGGACAGACTAAGAATGAGATGGGATGACAACATCAAGATGGATCTTCGGGAGGTGAGCTGTGAGGATGGCAAATGGACGGAGTTGGCTCAGGATCGTGTCCAGTGGCTGGCTTTGATGTTGGCGTTGGACCTGCAGGTTCTGATACCACGGAGTTACTTAGTATTCTATTGTGAATGTGTTTTCAAACTCCGTATTGTGAAATACCAACTGATTCCTCAAATATTTTTATTAATAATCATTGCTCTGTAAATGGATTTGGTAACCACTGAAAACCGTCACGGATGGAGAAAAATATTTCACTTCTCTCCTCAAAGCTGGAAGGAATGGTCTCTGATAAGTAACAAGATTTCTGGGAGCACAGTTCGTGACAACATCCAGCCTCCGTGTGAGAAAGCAGTGTTTGTATGACCCTGAAACACATTTCAACCTATAACATTAATGAACGATGTAATATCGCCCTGATGATGGAGGCAGTTAACCTCTGAAATTTCGGTAAGACAGCAATCTTCAGACTCACCGCCGTGAAAACCTCATATCATACGACGTAATATTATTTTCAGAAAGCTACATCCACGTTCGAGAAATGCTGTAATATTTTTTCGGGTCCGATGGAAATGTTTCCTGTAGATCTGTAACACACTCCCCACTGGGTATCAGACGCAACATCGGAACGCGAGACGGCTGTCAACTTATTCGCGTTACTTCCGTGGCTTGTGATCGATAACACGAGGCCTCGTGGCTCGTCTGTTTCCTTGTTACTGTGTAACTGGACTTGCCTTGTTCAAGCCCTCCGTGCTGAGTCAGCGAGTGCTCAGGAAAATCAAAAATGTTACATGTAATCCGACACCTTCACTCTGTTCTTTGTCATAACTTTATGGAAACTGACGGCGAACTCTCAAAATATATTGGAAGACGAAGCATTCGGTCTTTACTGTCACCAAATATCGCCGCTAAGTCCCAAGAAAGCGTTGATCAACAGGCGTCTTTGCGTCGCCCAATCTCCATGGCACGTACGCCTACGATTTCATTCCTCAAACGTAATCGAGAGACTTAATATTGTCACTTAAGTAATTTGTAGGGTTAAGTGTAACTAACTAACTAGATGGCTTCCGGAACCCTAAGGTTCATCACCGAATTAACCAAAGCCCTCCACCGGACCCTGTCCTGGGCCAACAAAATCCAGTTTCCTTCAACTCCACTCTCCCATAGATCCCGCCTGAGATTATCCTCCCATCTACGTCTAGGTCTCCCCAGTGGTCTCTTCCCCTCATGCTACCCGGTGCACACCTCTTGTCCCATCCATGCGTGCTACATGCCCAGCCCATCTCATTCTTCTCGACTTAATCACCCTGACAATACTGGGGGAGGAGTACAGATTCTTAAGCTCGTCATTACGCAGTTTTCTCCACGCCCCATCGTCTTCTCTCGTAGGCCCAAAAATCCTCCTCAACACCCGATTCTCAAACACCTGCAATCTGTGTTCCTCCCTCTGAGTGAGAGACCATGTTTCGCACCCATACAAAACAACAGGCAAGATTATTGTTTAGAAAAATGAGTCAGTCCGCCATTAGACACCTTTCACTGGCGGATGCTTTGAGGCTACCTCAGGGGACCACAAGCCTCCACGGACTATTATCTGGAAAAGAGCTGTAGTCCACTCCTGCTCTAATGACAACAGCAGATAGACGAGAGCGCATGCGCGTAACACATCCACCTCGAGCACGTTTGTGTCAGGTGCTCACCAAGTCCCGAAACTGGGACAAACGTACGGAAGGACGGACACTAATTAGGTGGCAGCGTTCTGCTAGAGAACTAAACATCATGTTAAAACATTTCCTCACTCTACGACTAATACGTCTGTAAGAAAACAATTGGAGAGATTTTCTGAGGATCAGAAGGTCGTGATCGAATCGTAAGACAGCAGCTTTTAAGGAACAGACTCAAAGAACAAACACTGGATTCTATTTTGGTTATACAGGGTGAGTCAAAAGTATATTTACAAACTTCGTGTGCGTGTTCCAGGATCAAAAATTAGAAAAAATGTTCCTATGAACATGGGGTCCCAAATGTTTAATTTTCGAAATAATAGCCAAAAATAATTTCCAATGTCTGCCTTTATTGCCAAGTATAAGGACAGGGATGTTTGTTTATAACAGATGCTCAAAGGTTGCTCCTCCGTTCTCCACACACGCACGAGCACGACGTACACACGACTCACGAATTCGTTCGTACACCCCAGGGTTTCCTCGAATCAACTGCACGCGTTCCCATTGGTCGTCTTCATTGTTTGTGGGCGTTGCATAAAAGACGGACTTCAAGTGACCCCACAGATAAAAGTCCAACGGAGTCAGGTCCGGTGACCTCGGTGGCCACCACGCCCAATCCCTCGCTGAGGGTTCTGTTCATTGAGACGATATCTGACGCGATGGGAGAAGTATGCTGGGGCTCTGACGTGCATAAACCACATTTGTCTTCTTGTATTCAGTGGCTATTATTTCGAAAATTAAAGATTTGCGATCCCATGTTCATAGGAACATTTTTTCTAATTTTTGATCCTGGAACACTCACACGAAGTTTGTAAATATACTTTTGACTCACCCTGTATATATACAGCATATGTGAACTGTCACAGAAATAAGGTTTCTACTGTCTTATCAGGTGGCCTACATTTGCTGAAAGCAAGTAATTTGGCTATTAAACACGACAGTCGCCCTGAATTGTCATCGCAAGACCAAATCTTCCTCCTGGCTGTTTTCAAGGTTGTAGCGCCGTGTCCTCTGGTAGAAGTTTTCCAACTTCAGAGGTCCTTGCTGCCTCCATCATCAGGGTGATGGGAGCACCCTAGGACCTCTGAAAAGTCCCTCAAACTTCTACCAGAGGACACGGCGCTTAAGTGGACTGAACCTCACCACAGAGACAAGAGATTTCCAGGCAGTCCGACAACGCCGAATGGCTCGCTGGCCACACCTCCGATGAAAGCAACAGTCGTTAGCAGTTAGGAAGTTTAGGAAGTGAAATTACAGCTCAGAACAGGGGCATCCCGTCTCATCAGTCCACTTACATCCGGGATGACTGTACAGTCAGCCGCAAAGAACGGTGGACACATTCCACAGTTTAGTTGTGCTGGATTAATGTAGAATATCAGAACCGATAAACGTCCCCGTAAAAGTAGGAATTAATAAATTTACAATGCGTACTTTAGTTTCAAAATCCAATGAATTAAACATACGAGGTGCGATCGGAAAGTTTCAAGACTGCGCCTATAAAAACCCGTACACTTATCTCAGGTATTAAATTCATCCATCACCCTCGAAGTAGTTCCCCTGGGAGTGAACACAACGATCCCAGCGCCGCTGTTAAGCCTGGAAGCATCCCTGGAAATCTTTCTTTGTCAGCCTGTCAAGCACCATCTGCGATTCTGCCTGAATCTCTTCTATCGTCTCAAATCTCCTTCCGTTTAGCTGAATTTTCATCTTTGGGAAGAGGAAGAAGTCACACGGAGCTTAGAAAGGAAGTTGGGGTCGGTTCTTGCAAGATCTTTGAGCTCCTGACAAACGAGAAGTCGATTCTGCTTCTGGTCCTCAGACAGGATGCGTCGCATGTGGAGTTCTTCCTTTAGAATCAGCTGACAGGTCCCATAGCCTATCCCAACAATGTCGCACAAGTCGTTGATGGTACAACGTCGATCTTCGTAACATTTTCGGGCGTTGTGCTCGAAGATGGTCGTCCAGAACGCTCGTCATCATCGACAGAGGTTCGGCCATTTTTAAAACGTGAATGCGGACTCCCCAAATGCTTGCTTTAGCATTTCATAGGTTTCCGTAGCCGTTTTGGCGAGTCTTTGGCAAAATTTGATGCACACGCCATTCCGAAATCGCAGGAGGGTCGGTGTAATGCACTACCAAAACGCCCGTAACTAAGAAACAAATGCTAATTCGATGATGCCGGCTGGCACACTGATTCACTATGAATGTAGGCCGCACCCCCTAGCGGCAGAAGCTCGTACTACATCCGGTTCGCCCGCTATTGACACAGTCTTGAAACTTTCCGATCGCACCTCGTAGGAACGAGTCAATGTAACTTTTGATGAAACGGGAACCTATCTACCTACACAGCACAACACATCCATGCCTTGAGTGGGATTCGAACCCACGGTCCCAGTGGCCGAGAGACCATGACCCCTGCCCTAAACCGCGGGAAGGACGCAGGCACCAGTGCGCATTCTTTAAACATTACACGCTGTTACATTACGTTGCATGCTGGGAACGAGGTAGCCATGTTACTTAAGTTTGCTTGCGAAAAAGCAATTTTAATGACGCTGTCATGGCAAAGATGTTAAATGTGCCGAAGGTTAACATCATAATAACGCTTGAAAATAATAATTCTTTCCAAAAAGTATCAGGAAGGTCCAAATATTCGGAAATGCGGTTAATAAAAAAGTATCCACGGAGAAGTTAAAACAGAGATTCAAGGCGGGAAACTCATTTCAGAATTGTTTTTCAACGCAAATACAAAACCCACAATGCTAACTGTTGCTTACAAGCATAACGTAAAGGATGAACATGTACTGAGTGAATCTAGACCAATAGAACATAACCTTCAAGTCGCGTGACGTTCAAGGGAATAATTCGTTTCCGTAGATTCGTTAATCTTCGTAAGAGTTCGTCCGATCCCCGAAGTCTGAATTTGTTGTTCGCGAAATAACGTGTTCTTTCAATAGTGACGTAAAAATGAACTGTTTATGTATGATTTAAGTTCTTGTTGGGGGGTTTTAAGCAACATTAAGTTTTATCAAAACATCGTACGTGCATATTTAGCTGACGCAGGATTGTATACGTGATCGTATTTTAAACTCCAGAAAGTAATCATTTCCAATCTCGCGGTCCAAGGGAGTGATTGGACTCTAATCACGAGATTAATCCGGCGGTCCAAGGGTGAGGGGCATTCTTGAAGTACGCAGCGCCTTAAAAATAAGTGTCCCACAACACCCCTGGACACACGACACACGCCCAGAATCATTCACAAATCTCAAGTCTGCGGTCACGATCGCCTTCAGTCATTGCAATGGCACGTAGAATTTACATTTCGCATGAAAAGAGACGCTTACGTAATCTTCAATACGTCTTACGTAAATGTCGTCTTGCTGAAAGATTAAGACGTCACGAAGCTGAATATTTTGTCCTCCTCTCGGGAATGAGAGGCATATTTACATATTTTACTTTGCAGTGCACGTTTCGTTGCCTTCAAATGTTTTTTTACTGCCGAGCCAATCATCTAGAAGCAAGTCTCGTCAATATTTCTCATACGCAAGCCAATAAATTCGCCTAAACTGGCTTCGAGTCATTTCGCCGGTTGTGCCTGCTTCGACGAAAATATTTTTAAGTTGAAAATGGATCGTCTAGACAAGTGGTATTCAACCTGTTTTGTTCGCGTACCCCCAGATATAATTTATCTTCAACTTTGTACCCCCAAATTTGTTGGTGTATAATTCAAGTTATACATAGCATATAATATACATCTAAAATAAATTAAATAAATTACATTACGGATTATTCAGTGTTTATCATAAAATAATATATTTTTTTAAAAATTCACGTACCCCCTAAGATGTTTCGCGTACCCCCAAATATAATTTCTATCCAATTTTGTACCCCCAAAGTTGTTGGTGTATAATTCAAGTTATACATAGTATATAATCTACATCTAAAATAAATTAAATAAATTACATTACGGATTATTCAGTGTTTATCATAAAATAATATATTTTTTAAAAAATTCACGTACCCCCTAAGATGTTTCGCGTACCCCCAAATATAATTTCTATCCAATTTTGTACCCCCAAAGTTGTTGGTGTATAATTCAAGTTATACATAGTATATAATCTACACCTAAAATAAATTAAATAAATTACATTACTGATTATTCAGTGTTTATCATAAAATAACATATTTTTTTTAAATTTCACGTACCCCCTAAGATGTCTTCGCGTACCCCAGGTTGAATACCACTGGTCTAGATGTCCTCCTGAAGATACCTGTCTTCAGGGTTGTTGAGCCGTGTAGTCTTTTAGAAGTTCGAAATTTCAAGGACCTTGCTACCTCAATCCTCGCCCTGATGATGGAGGCAGCAAGGAACTCCGAAACGTCGGTAAACTTCCACCAGACTACACGGCTCAACAACCCTGAAGACAGCCATCTTCAGGCTCACCGCCGTGAAAACCTCAAATCCTACGATGTTCTTTACTGGATAACAGCAAAAACTTTCCTCTCGTAAGTGTGACCTGGTAAGCATACAGCTATCACCAACACACATCAGATGCAGACATTTGGGACAGCGTAGACGACGAAAGACTTGTCCCTTGTCAATGATTACGCACAAAGTAGAAGCCTCTCATTATACTAGAAATGCAGGACAGTAGTTCACCTCGTGACTGGGGCGACACACATTCTGTTCGACATCAGATATTCCAGTCTCGTCCAGGTGACAGCTAGAGGCGCCACCACGTCATACATCGAATACTGAACCACCTTACCGTATCCCTCGAGACAAAAATACGAGGTGCGATCGGAAAGTTTCAAGACTGCGCGTATAAAAACCCGTACACTTATCTCAGGTATTAAATTCATCCATCACCCTCGAAGTAGTTCCCCCGGGAGTGAACACAACGATCCCAGCGCCGCTGCCAAGCCTGGAAGCATCCCTGGAAATCTTTCTTTGTCAGCCTGTCAAGCACCATCTGCGATTCTGCCTGAATCTCTTCTATCGTCTCAAATCTCCTTCCCTTTAGCTGAATTTTCATCTTTGGGAAGAGGAACAAGTCACACGGAGCTTAGAAAGGAAGTTGGGGTCGGTTCTTGCAAGATCTTTGAGCTCCTGACAAACGAGAAGTCAAGTCGATTCTGCTTCTGGTCCTCAGACAGGAGCCTTGGCGTCGCATGTGGAGTTCTTCCTTTAGAATCAGCTGACAGGTCCCATAGCCTATCCCAACAATGTCGCACAAGTCGTTGATGGTACGACGTCGATATTCGTAACATTTTCGGGCGTTGTGCTCGAAGATGGTCGTCCAGAACGCTCGTCATCATCGACAGAGGTTCGGCCATTTTTAAAACGTGAATGCGGACTCCCCAAATGCTTGCTTTAGCATTTCATAGGTTTCCGTAGCCGTTTTGGCGAGTCTTTGGCAAAATTTGATGCACACGCCATTCCGAAATCGCAGGAGGGTCGGTGTAATGCACTACCAAAACGCCCGTAACTAAGAAACAAATGCTAATTCGATGATGCCGGCTGGCACACTGATTCACTATGAATGTAGGCCGCACCCCCTAGCGGCAGAAGCTCGTACTACATCCGGTTCGCCCTCTATTGACACAGTCTTGAAACTTTCCGATCGCACCTCGTATCTCCCCCCAAGCGCCTACATGGCCTATAGTGGGAGAGTTTAATTCGAAAATGTGTTCAAACGTCCTCAAACTGTACACCCCCGAACACGTCAAGCCCGGAAAAACAACCGAGATTTTCGTAAAACATTTTCATCGATCGTCGCCGTCTCAAAGACTCGAACCCGTGTCCAGGTTCCATCGCTTTCCTTCCTGGCGCAGTCCGTCGTCTTAGTATTCCGAGAGACCTTGAGATTTAAGATATTTATGGCCTCAGCACCGAGCAGTTAAAAAGTCTGGCACGAATTCGAGAAGCAACTGCTTCGAATTCTGGGACCGGCTGTCTTCAGCGAGGGTCTCCGTTGATCGAAAGCCAGAGGCGTTTTAAATCGAAGCACATCGTCTTCCATGCATTGCCCCTAGGAATCCGAACCCCTGTCAGTGAAAGTACATACCACAGACGGAATTTTCGTGCGTCGGGAAAAGTTAGGGCAGGGTACCTATTACGCAAAGCAGGAGTCGGCAACCTTTTCACCAGATTGGCTTCTCGGCTATTAATAGCTGTCAAGACCCCCAGAAGGATTTAATAACGTCTTTGGCAGATCGCGAAACAATATTTATTTAACTTAAAGAGTTCAGCTACACCTTACAATATAATCAGGCTAATTAAAACGTGTTTAAGTGAAACTTCTAGCAAAATTCGCGTAGGTAAAGATTTGTCCGATACATTTCCTGTTCATGGCCTGAAACAGGGGGACGCTTTATCACCGCTGCTTTTTAATTTTTCCTTAGAAAATCAGGGCGGTTTGGATTTAAATGGGGAACTTCAACTTTTGGTCTCTGCTGATAGTATTGATCTGTTGCGAACACAGAAACACTCTTAAGAGCTAGTAGTGATATTGGTCTAGAAATAAACGCAGACAAGACAAAAAGTAAGTGAACGTCTCGGCATCAGAATCCAGGACAGAACCAGAAGATGAGGTTTGCTCATGAATCGTTCGAAAATGTGGCAAAATTCAAGTATTTGGGGTCGATGCTAACAAGTCAGAGTCACATTCATGACGAAATCAAGTGCAGATTAAATTCGAGAAATGCTCTCATTCAGTCCAAAACATAAAAAAACAACTAAAGGTTAAATTTTTACCAGTTGTGCTGTATGGGTGCGAAACTTGGTCTCTCACTTTCAGGGAGGAACACAGATTGAGAGCCTTTGAAAACAGAGTACTGAGGAAGATATTTGGACCTAAAGGGGAGGAAATTACGTAATGATGAGCTTCGGGGCCTTTGCCCCTCACCTGATAATGTTAGGGTGATTAAATCGAGGAGGATGCTGCGGGCGGGACATGTAGCATGCACGGGAGAGGTGTTTACAGGGCATCGATTGGGAGGCCTGGAGGAAAGAGACCTCTGGGAAGACCAAGGAGTAGATGGGAGGATAACATTAAGATGGACCGACGGAGCGAACTTGATGTAGCTGGCTCAGGACACAGTCCGTTGCCGGACTTTTGTGAACACGGTGATGAACCTTCGGGTTCCATAAAGAAAGTGCCCCGTCTTGCAAGGAATCAGAAACTGCTTCTCTACTGTACGATGAACTGGACGACCCCATTTTGGCAACTTACGTCTTTAAAATCCAATTTCAAACGGGCCCATTATCCTCCTGTCTAAGACTAATGATAAATCTCTTAATTTCATAGTTACCCACCAAAATTTTGTAACCATTTTTCTTTCCCACGCATGCTATACGATCCAAACATTTTTCCAGCAGCATCCTTCCAAACGCCCTCATTTATATCATGTACGTTCTTCCATTAACAAAAAAAAACAACCAAGTTCCACACCCACGTGAAACGAGCACCAAAAATTACGCTGACGTATACGCCTATTTCATTCGGCGTTTTGGATGGGAGACTCCTCTTAACACTCGACTACGATGCTGTTCCCAAAGGCCATATGAACGTCTGACTGTCAAGACAGAAAGGAAAATGACCTCTGTACGTTCTGCAGAAATTCAAATTTTCCAGTCGAATTCTTACGACATTTCAGTAAAGGTTGTTCCACGGTCGTGCAGTTACATTACGACCACATAAACCTTCACTACTAACCCGCTAACCGCGAATCGTCATGGAAATAATACAACGAGCCCTAAGAATTCGAGATCTCACGGTGACGAGTAAAAAGTTAACTGTCTTCTGCGCAACGAACCTTGAGATAAAAAAAATACCACTCAGTTTTGACGAACAGCTCACCAAATGGCTCCACACTGAAGTGCAAACTTTACCTCACATCCTGGAGGTCTGTGGTTCGAATCTGGACCACATGACCGTTCCGGGAGATTTTGGTGTGAGCGCAAAACGAAAAGGTGTAAAATCTTGCTGGGGGAATCCCCCAGACTACGTCGATCAACTTGGTCACTACGGTTAACCGGGTAATTCGCACTCAAACCTAGACAATGCTGACGTCTCCGCAAAAGATCAAAGATCAAATCATGGCGACCATGCTAAAACCATCGAGCTGTGCGTGAATATCGTAATTTGTACGTGTCCTCCAATGCCTCAACGCAGAAGACAGGCTACTACTTTAAAATACGTCAATCGCTTTACATAAGCCACGCCATGTTCTCGTCCGACGCTATAAAATCTTACACAGTTGATAAAACGCGTATGAATAACTACTGGTTGTTGCGTGAGTTAACAAAAGTGTCTGGAATGGGGTTGTTATGCAACGCTGAACTACAAGGGATGGCTAGTGGGGACGGAATTGAACGGAGGCATTCTAACCTACTTGAGACTGGAGACGTAATGAGATTATAAACACGAGAAATATCAATTACGATATTAGATAACCCAGGCGAGAATCTGAATGTACAGATTTGGATCCCAGAGCAAATAAAATGCAGTACGTTCAGATACATTACGCTGAGTTAGTTACCTTTAAAACTGGACTGCCACCGTGTAGCTATTTCGGGCGGATGGTGGCAATGGTCTATAAGCGTATTACAAGACGACTGACTTCCAGCTCAGTAGTTCCTAACGCCACCACCGAGACAGCCAGACAATGCACGGCCGACGCCTCGCGGGAAGTTTCCGCAACAGCGCATGCGCGCCCTTTAGCTTCAAACTGCTTCGATTTACAGTCGGCGGCTGTAAGCACCTCATGAGGAAGTTAGGAGGAGACTAAATTCTGGAAATGCTTGTTACTTCTCAGTTCAAAATATTTTGTCATCCCGTCTGATTTCTAAGAACCTGAAGATTAAAATATACAAAACAATAATCTTGCCTGATGTTTTGTATGGGTGCGAAACATGGTCTCTCACTCAGAGGGAGGAACACAGATTGCAGGTGTTTGAGAATCGGGTGTTGAGGAGGATATTCGGGCCTAGGAGAGAAGACGATGGGGTCTGGAGGAAACTGCATAATAATGAGCTTAAAAATCTGTACTCCTCCCCCAATATTGTCAGGGTGATTAAGTCGAGAAGAATGAGATGGGCTGGGCATGTAGCGCGCGTGGATGGGACAAGAGGTGTGGAAGCCTGAGAGGAAGAGACCGCTGGGGAGACCTAGACGTAGATGGGAGGATAATATTAAGCAGGATCTATGGGATATAGGAGTCGAAGGCGCAGGACAGGGTCTGGTGGAGGGCTTTGGTTAGTTCGGTGATGAACCTTTGGGTTTGTTAAGCCATCTAGTTAGTTAATTAGGCTGTAAGCACCAGCGTGACTGGGTACTATAGCAGCCCTCTAGTGTCTACGTAACGTAATATCCCACTTCGCTGTTAACAGATTATTATGGAGGTCAAAACAGAGTCACCGAGCGCCCGTATTCTAAAGAGAAAACATGTAGGAAAGGGACTAACAGAATGAACGTTAATAGGAGGCGGTGGGATGAGAGTGTGCGCGCGCAGCTTTAGGATAACATCCAATGACGACCTCGTATTATACATGCGAGCACGACCAGACGAGAGATATTCCAGTTCTGTCAATTCTGAGTCGGTCCAAGGCTACTAATAACAATTACGACTTTCGAACTGTGGGTCCCTACGTAAAATGACAATACTTAATTCTCACAGCGGTAAACTGTCGTCGCAAGGCTGGATTATTTCTAGGTTACACGTATATAAACTGACTGTAGAAACTTCTAATTCAAATACCACCTTCCGATTGGAGACATTTTGAAAGCAGAACGCGTTTTGGGCCGGGGTCGACAGCTACACGACACGTCACTTACGGAAACTACAAAACTGCCCGCGAAAAACGAGGGGGGGGGGAAATCAGAGTAGGCCACGGACGCAGTCTTTTGTTTCAGTGCAATGCTTACACAAAGCAGCACATGAATTTTAAAATTAAGTACTGTACAATAAATAAATAAAAAAACCCACTAAAGATCAGGATATATAAAACAATAATTTTGCCTGTTGTCTGGTATGGTTATGAAACATGGTCTCTTACTTTCAAGGAAGAACGTAGATTACATTTGTTTGAAAATAAAGGCGCTCAGGAGGATATTTGGACCTAAGAGAGATGACATAAATAGGGAATTTGGAATATTAACATAACGAATCGTAAACATAGCACATTGAGGATAGTTAAATGTAACAAAGCTCCGATGGGCTGGACATATAGCACGCATGGGGGAGAGGCTAAGGGGTGCACACAGGATTTTGGTAGGGAATTATTCTGGAAAATGAACACTGGGCAGTCCAAGAAGAAGATGGAAGGATAAAATCAAGATGAATCTTAGGGAGGTGGGCTGTGAGAATAGCAAATGGATGGAGTTGGCTTAGGATCGTGGCCGGTATCGGGATTTGGTGTTGTCGGTGTTGGACCTGCGGGTTTCTGCTACCCGGGAGTTAGTACAATAAAGATATTAAAATCATTGCCTATTTAACGTAGTTCTTATCTAGAGTCCATTACTACGCTGCGTCCTATGGAAGTTAGTGTACACAGCAGATCATGGACGAATGACCCACAAAGTTGTTGGTGTATAATTCAAGTTATACATAGTATATAATCTACATCTAAAATAAATTAAATAAATTACATTACTCATTATTCAGTGTTTATCATAAAATAATTTTTTTAAAAAAAAATTTCACGTACCCCCTAAGATGTCTTCGCGTACCCCCCGGGGGTACGCGTATCCCAGGTTGAACACCACTGTTCTACAGTATGGCCTTAACTGCATAGCTTTGAGGTTAAAAAACACTAATCTGTTGTGAATCTGACTGTTAATAAAATATTAAAACATGTTTTCGGGTTGCCCAACTAAAATTTTGTAAAGATTTCTCATCTCACTCTCACTTTACGCCAAGCGGGGACTCGGTTCGTGGTACTGCCTCTAAAAATCACTCGCGTATAAGGAGTCGTAAAATAAACAGGCACACTGCACATACTTTTGCAAGGCGCAGCTACAAGGTCTTGAAATAATTCCGTACGCAGCTCTAAATGGGATGACATACATTACGAACAGTGTTGTAACACCGTGCATCAGAAATTTAAAGAGATATCCGACTTTAAAGAACGTCCAGAAATATCAACAAGTCAGAGGTTAATGATGTTCGAACACACCGGTGTTGAAATATACAATAATAAAGGTTTTGTTGGCAGAAAGAAGTCTCTGGAAACACTGAACTTTAAAAATGAAATGGATGATAGCAGCGAAAAGCAAATCTGTTTCATCTCTGCCTCAATAGATGGGGTTAAAAACGTTCACCGAACAGTTGTTGGGGGTTGGGGGGGGGACGTAAAAATGCTTCCCTACGAGTCTTTTATGATTCATTTAGCCAACAACTGGAAGGCAATCCAACATTCTCTCAGCAAATTCAGTTTACAGACAAGTGTTGCAACGTTGGAACACGTAAGTCTCAAGTCTGCTACCGCGACTGCGCAGTTACAGTCTGGCCGTCTGGAGGAGGTTTTACCCATCGTATCTTCATCTGTTGGCCCGTATCTGCGGTACGGTGCACTTTACCGGAACGAAAATTGATTTTCGAAAACAGTTCAACGTTATTTAACAGAACTGCCAAGATAAAATGCTTACATAATTTATAATTACAGTTAATGCTAATAGTTTAGAAAAGTAGTTTCACCAACGTTAATTAAAAATTTAACAATACGAATCACGCTGTATTCAAGGACCGTACTTACACTTCTAGGGGGCCGAGGAGCTAAGCTCTTGCGGGGCCCCCTTTAAAGATACCAGAGTCCAAAAAAGAGCTTTATCAGGGTTGTGCAAATTGGGGGGGGGGGGTCCCGATTTCATCCTCCGCCCGGGCTTCGAGTACCTTCGCCTGACCCTGACATTTATCATCGTAACTTTTACGTAGTAAAATTCGTGTTTATGTCAAAATTGACTTTATTGGGTACCCCCCTATATCTGTGGGGCCCCAGGCAGGAGCCTGTGCCTTGTGGGAGATGACTACTCGATATTGCCCATTCTCAAGTAAGAATTTGTGCAAACACTCTTGATGGATGAACCAGGATTATATTTACGAAAATCACGGAGATTATTTTTTTCCTGTACTTGGTTTTGAACATATATATAAGGCGCCATCTTACGAAGATGTTCACCCACAACACAATCCTCCCTGTACAAAACTGCGTTACTCTGTTGGCGTCTGCAATGTCTTGCGTTCGTCGCACCTGCTAATTTTAGTGTCAACAGACATGACAGTGACGTCACTTGCGTGTTGTGCCTTGACCAATTAGAAGGAACATGAAAACAAGTCACGTGATGGAGGGGAGGGGAGGGGGGCAGCAAACTCAGATCCCATATTGTCTAGAAATGTTTATCGCCCGTAGAGACACAGTGTCCATTTGTATTGGCGACATACGCCGTTACTGTTATTTAATCCAATTCTCGAATTCATTTGAATTTCCTCCCCCTTTAAATCCACCACAACTACGTAACAATTGAGATATTTTACCCATATTTACAAAAACATTTTTTCACTCAATGTAATCCAATAAATTACCGCCCTGGATTTACAGACGATTCGTGTAACACCCTGTATATCGAACCCACATATGGGAAGCATAATAAAGAATATGTATATCTCATTAATGTACTGTATTACAAACATCACTTTTGCTATATACAAACTATGCCAGAAAGGGATCGATCATTCTCTCTCGCCAGTAAACTCGATTAAATAAAGTGTTCTTCTCTCCTGCGTTACATAACACGAGTTTAACCCCACCAGATATAAGTAAGCAGTCGGCTACTGCCGGCACAGAAACGTTCATCTCTGTATAAACACAGGGGAGAAAAGGTTCATGTCTAGGTCTGAATTTCTTATTTGTTACTCATTAAGCATTCAGGAGACCGCCACGGTGGGGTCTCGGGTTCGATTGCCGGCGGTGCCCGAATTTATAACTTGTGTTGGGCAAGGCCGTGGTCTAGGCAACACGGAGTTTTCCTCCGTGGCATCCCAACAATTACTCCATTCACACACAGAAGAAGGCAATGGCAAACCACTTCTGGATCATCTGCCAAGAACGTATATGAACAGGTCTCAGTCCGAGAAAAGGATGGAAGGATCATGTTCATATGGACCTGTCGTCAGACAGAACACTAAATAATAATAAAGCATTCAGCAGGTTTAGAAGAAATTGAATCTTAATTTTGATTCCTCTCCGTTCTGTACGCCGCACGAATTGAGACAAATTCGTACAAAGGTTAATAATAATGTTTTAACAGGAAGAACGGACAAACACGCATTTGCTGTGATGGTTCAAAGGCGAATCCCGCCATCTCTTAAATTCTACAAGACTACACGGGGCAAGACACCCAGAAGACAGCCAT
Source organism: Zootermopsis nevadensis (assembly GCF_977971745.1). Taxonomy (NCBI): domain Eukaryota; kingdom Metazoa; phylum Arthropoda; class Insecta; order Blattodea; family Termopsidae; genus Zootermopsis; species Zootermopsis nevadensis. Next base: position 830,243 of record NW_028259153.1, on the reverse strand, counting down.
CTTCAAATATTAAACTGCGTTAAAGTTGCGCATTACAGAAATCATTAAAATCAAATCTGTGTTCTGTGAGACGCGTTCTATCAATATTTATCAAATGATTATAACGAAGTGGCGCGTACTGACATGCACGTATAACCAACGTTAGATAGGAACGTGCCGTCTCCATAAAAAACATCGTCATAATCGTGAGAACCACAAATCTGCCAAGTTTTATAAAAAAAATCTATCGAAACACTAAACGAAATCTGTAATCTGAACAAAACTGAGTAAAATTCGTTTCTGGAGATCTGTTTCGTGCCTGGATGTGTTGCGCGCGGAGTTCCGATCTCACCGGCTGCTGCAGACCGACGGCCCCGGTCCAGACAGCGCGTGAAGTGGATTTAACTGATCATAACTACCGCTAAGACCGGATATTTAGCGCCACTTGGTGGCTTCGAAGGAGACCCTGGCGCGTGCCATACCAACGAGAGAGGAAAGGAGTTCCGCCGACCTCTAGACCACGGCGAAGGGTCCAGCGTGTACATATCAAGGTTTGTGTAAGGGTGAGGAGATGTTACGAGCAGCTCCTCGAATTTAATCTTACCGAAACGTCTTCGTAATTATAATTTTGGTTCATACAGTGTAGTAAAAGAAAAGCTGTCCCACTATACGCCATGTAGGCGCTTGGGGGGAGAGGAGGGTATAGCTCCTACTCATTCGTAACCTCGGCACCAGATGGGGGAGTGGTCAGCGTCACACCCGGGAAATGATCCCGGTGCCCATTGTAGAGGAGGCTGGGTGGGCCCCAGAGACGGTCTGGACGCAGAGTCTAGAGGATAAATCCTCTGCCCTTGTACGATCGCTGAGTCTCTGAAGCAGACTCTTTCAGCCGAATTCTGGGTTCAAACCCCAGAGAACCATCCAACCAAAATCCTTTTCACAAAGGATGATCTCCCACCAGTAGAAACAGCGCCAAATACCAAAGTCAGGATTTCCCGCCGAGACAAAATCCTCGGTTAGCGTAAGCAAATTCTTGTTTTAGTCGTAAGCCCTCTGTTTATTTCAATCAATGCATTTCTTAAGCAGGAATGGTGTCACGTGACGATGTCTTGAGCAGATTTTCGGTTTGGTTGAAACAGAATTATATTCATGTAAGACTTGAGGTTCTCACAGCGGTGAGTATGAAGATTTCCGTCTTCTGGGTTATTGCGCTGTGTAGTCTGGTCGATGTTAACCAACGTTTCAGAGGTCATACTGCCTCCATCATCAGGGCGATGAGTATGACGATTTCTGTCTTCTGGGTTGTTGCGCTCTGTAGTCTGGTCGATGTTAATCAACGTTTCAGAGGTCATACTGCCTCCGTCATCAGGGCGATGAGTATGAAGATTTCTCTCTTCTGGGTTGTTGCGCTGTGTAGTCTGGTCGATGTTAACCAACGTTTCGGAGGTCATACTGCCTCCGTCATCAGAGTATGAAGATTTCCGTCTTCTGGGTTATTGCGCTGTGTAGTTTGGTCGATGTTTACCAACGTTTCAGAGGTCATACTGCCTCCGTCATCAGAGTATGAAGATTTCTGTCTTCTGGGTTGTTGCGCTGTGTAGTTTGGTCGATGTTTACCAACGTTTCAGAGGTCATACTGCCTCCATCATCAGGGCGATGAGTATGACGATTTCTGTCTTCTGGGTTGTTGCGCTGTGTAGTTTGGTCGATGTTTACCAACGTTTCAGAGGTCATACTGCCTCCATCATCAGGGCGATGAGTATGAAGATTTCCGTCTTCTGGGTTATTGCGCTGTGTAGTTTGGTCGATGTTTACCAACGTTTCAGAGGTCATACTGCCTCCGTCATCAGAGTATGAAGATTTCCGTCTTCTGGGTTATTGCGCTGTGTAGTCTGGTCGATGTTTACCAACGTTTCAGAGGTCATACTGCCTCCATCATCAGGGCGATGAGTATGACGATTTCTGTCTTCTGGGTTGTTGCGCTCTGTAGTCTGGTCGATGTTAATCAACGTTTCAGAGGTCATACTGCCTCCGTCATCAGGGCGATGAGTATGAAGATTTCTCTCTTCTGGGTTGTTGCGCTGTGTAGTCTGGTCGATGTTAACCAACGTTTCGGAGGTCATACTGCCTCCGTCATCAGAGTATGAAGATTTCCGTCTTCTGGGTTATTGCGCTGTGTAGTTTGGTCGATGTTTACCAACGTTTCAGAGGTCATACTGCCTCCGTCATCAGAGTATGAAGATTTCTGTCTTCTGGGTTGTTGCGCTGTGTAGTTTGGTCGATGTTTACCAACGTTTCAGAGGTCATACTGCCTCCGTCATCAGAGTATGAAGATTTCCGTCTTCTGGGTTATTGCGCTGTGTAGTCTGGTCGATGTTAACCAACGTTTCAGAGGTCATACTGCCTCCGTCATCAGAGTATGAAGATATCCATCTTCTGGGTTATTGCGCTGTGTAGTCTGGTCGATGTTAACGAACGTTTCAGAGGTCATACTGCCTCCGTCATCAGAGTATGAAGATTTCTGTCTTCTGGGTCGTTGCGCTGTGTAGTCTGATCGATGTTTATCAACGTTTCAGAGGTCATACTGCCTCCATCATCAGGGCGATGAGTATGACGATTTCTGTCTTCTGGGTTGTTGTGCTGTGTAGTCTGGTCGATGTTAACCAACGTTTCAGAGGTCATACTGCCTCCGTCATCAGAGTATGAAGATATCCATCTTCTGGGTTATTGCGCTGTGTAGTCTGGTCGATGTTAACGAACGTTTCAGAGGTCATACTGCCTCCGTCATCAGAGTATGAAGATTTTTGTCTTCTGGGTTGTTGCGCTGTGTAGTCTGGTCGATGTTGACCAACGTTTCAGAGGTCATACTGCCTCCGTCATCAGAGTATGAAGATATCCGTCTTCTGGGTTATTGCGCTGTGTAGTCTGGTCGATGTTAACGAACGTTTCAGAGGTCATACTGCCTCCGTCATCAGGGATTCAAATCATCTTGGAGATACCGTGCACGAGACAGGAGATTCACTCGTATTTCTGTATAAAACACGTCGTACGCGTGCTTCAAGCGATCTAGGCAACTACGAGTTTGTGATCTTCAGTAAGGCCTGAGACCCACTGTACGTGCGACGGATACAAATGAATGAAATTATCACAGAACTCAGGGGCCAATTATTTTTTTTTTACAAAAAAATACTCGCCTTAGACGAGTTTCGGAGAAGGTAAAGACCTTAAGCAAACTGCTGTATTTTTAAATCGTGAAACAGGTTCGTCTCAAACTCACATTACTGCCACCTGGAGCGCAGCCAGAAGACGCTCTGAAGTCACGGTCCCCCCAAACCGCTCTCCTTTCTGTAAAGTCGCGGTCGCTTGGTCCAAGCCCAGAGTCTGAGGCCTGAATCAGTAAAGAGATCAGCTCTGCTGTTCACGGTTTCTGAAGGGACCACATCGTTTGTGTCAGAACACATCTCTACGGATTCATTTACAAACAACTAAAAATATCTCCACGGAAAGATTCAGAAATGACTACACTGGAATGTTATCTACAGAACAACGCGACATAAATGTACTCATAATGAACTTCGATTGGTACAACCAGGTCGCACTTTATTTAGGGTTCATTCGTCAAAACTACGTTCTTGGCAGATGATTCAGAAGTGGTTTGCCATTACCTTCTTCTGTGTGTGAATGGAGTAATTGTTGGGATGCCACGGAGGAAAACTCCGTGTTGCCTAGACCACGGCCTTGCCCAACACAAGTTATAAATTCGAACCCGAGACCCCAGGATTACAAGGCCAGCGTTCTAACCGCTAGACCACCTCATCTTATTATTATTTAGTGTTCTGTCTGACGACAGGTCCATATGAACAGGATCCTTCCATCCTTTTCTCGGACTGGGACCTGTTCATATATGTTCTTGGCAGATGATCCAGAAGTGGTTTGCCATTGCCTTCTTCTGTGTGTGAATGGAGTAATTGTTGGGATGCCACGGAGGAAAACTCAGTGTTGCCTAGACCACGGCCTTGCCCAACACAAGTTATAAATTCGAACCCGAGACCCCAGGATTACAAGGCCAGCGTTCTAACCGCTAGACCACCTCATCTTATTATTATTTAGTGTTCTGTCTGACGACAGGTCCATATGAACAGGATCCTTCCATCCTTTTCTCGGACTGGGACCTGTTCATATACGTTCTTGGCAGATGATCCAGAAGTGGTTTGCCATTGCCTTCTTCTGTGTGTGAATGGAGTAATTGTTGGGATGCCACGGAGGAAAACTCCGTGTTGCCTAGACCACGGCCTTGCCCAACACAAGTTATAAATTCGAACCCGAGACCCCAGGATTACAAGGCCAGCGTTCTAACCGCTAGACCACCTCATCTTATTATTATTTAGTGTTCTGTCTGACGACAGGTCCATATGAACAGGATCCTTCCATCCTTTTCTCGGACTGGGACCTGTTCATATACGTTCTTGGCAGATGATCCAGAAGTGGTTTGCCATTGCCTTCTTCTGTGTGTGAATGGAGTAATTGTTGGGATGCCACGGAGGCCTTGCCCAACACAATTCGGGCACCGCCGGGAATCGAACCCGAGACCCCAGGATTACAAGGCCAGCGTTCTGACCGCTAGACAATTCTGCAATTGGACCAAAAGTGGATCTTTCGGGGTCTTTCAAGAGAAGCTGCCAGGAACTTCCCCGTCTGTCAAGAAAAACAATTCAGTAAGGTAGCCACGATGCTGCCCTGATGTCTGGTCTGCATACAAACAGCTTGTAGAGTATCATTACAGCAGACGTGTGTTAATAAGCAAGGTTTAGCTTTCAGAGTCCTTGATCTCTTGACTGAAGAACTTTCTTCAGCAATGAGTGACCTTCTTTCTGTGCGAGCAATATCTTCGCGTACTGACCCCAATAACATCGTCACTACTAAGTGGCACAACCCGGTATGACGTCACTTTGACTGCATGTAGCACGCACAGGGACGATGAAAAGAGAAGACAGGCGATGATTTGGTGCAGTTTACAACTTCGACTGATAAAAATCACAGATACTTAAAATTATTCGTTGTCAGGACTTTTCCCATCGTCTGTTCTTTAAAATCACGACGTTTCGGAGGCTGGTTCTGTCTCCGTCTTCAGGTGAGAGGTACTTACTTGCACGATTTATATCGTCCAGTGACAGAGATTATTAGCTCTATCTAAGGCAGTCGTATTCAACCTGGGGTACGCGTACCCCCGGGGGTACGCGAAGAAATCTTAGGGGGTACGTGAAATTTAAAAAAAAAAAATTTTATGATAAACGCTGAATAATCAGTAATGTAATTTATTTAATTTATTTTAGATGTAGATTATATACTACGTATAACTTGAATTATACACCAATAACTTTGGGGGGTACAAAGTTGAAGAGAAATTATATCTGGGGGTACGCGAACAAAAAAGGTTGAATACCATTGATCTAAGGGACCCAACAGAGTAGGTACCTCTCACCTGAAGACGGAGACAGAACCAGCCTCCGAAACGTCGTGATTTTAAAGACCAGACGATGGAAAAAGTCTTGGAAAATGAATAATTTTAAGTTTAAACTACCGTCGTCAAAACCCTTTAGAATTGGAATATCACAGATAGTTTAAAAGTGTTAAGAGATGGTACACGTACTGATTCCACGAAATGTAAATGCAAAAGTGGCCTCAGGTTCTGAGGAAGAAATCTGCTTCTAGCATGGAAGAGGTTGCTGCTACAGGCTTTATTAGTGACCACGGAAGCCACTGTGAACGGGTGCACTACCGAAAAACACAAAATTCCATTACACCCGCGCAAGACGTCTTCCGAAGTTTCAGAACGACCTCAAACTTTGGGAGAGGCGATTTCAACATGTCCGTCCACAAGCATGTAACGCGGTCAAAATTACTTGAACTAACAAACCGGTTTGGGTCAAAACCTCGTACGGCAGACGGACAGGACTTCAACTCACTTAAACGTCTTCAGTATTACCATACGTAAGTTTAATCAATCTCAAGGACCACATTACTTAAAGATTCTAATTATGTCTTTACGTATATAAAGTAATTCTGTGAACTGGGTAGCTGAGTTAAGAGGTTAAGAATAAGTAGTCGCGAACAGCCGATAAGGGGTGGACCTCAAGCTCGGGGGTTGGGCGTAGGGCTAAAATATCAGTAGCAAAGGCGTTCGGAATTTGGCGGGCTTTGGTGTTGGACCTGCGGGACTTAGTTACTTAGTTATATTACATAATATCTGCATATTAAGTTTTGATTTTAATTCCATGGCATGTTTCGGTCTAACCCAGTCAATCTTCAGGTAGCAGGTAAGGCTTTTATTGAACTCTTTGCGGCTTTATGATGTTAACATTTAAACTAATAATTCAAAAACAGAACATATACCATCTTCTGTACTTAAAACTTCACAGAACTTTAGATATATTTTCTTACGTAAGAGTAAAATTACATTAATAAATTTGTTCGTAAGTAAGCACATTTTAATCAGCCCTATAAGGATCCTTAAAAGGGGTGTTTCCATAGGAATTAAATTATTTTATATTAATTCAGTTCTTGGCGAATGTAATTTTACTAGTTTGCGAACAAACTGTGTATTGTGAAGTAAAAATGGTGGTTAAAGTATCTTAATTTTTTAAATAAAACGAAACATTTGTATGGTTTACGCAGATCTTGGATAGTACAGAAAGACAGACACAGGTTCCCTCTAACATTGGCATATTTCATAATCTCCAAGGAGAATTCCACACGTCCTATAATATTCTTAACTTGTCTGACGAAGGAATGCAAATGGCGGCTTCACGAACTGTTTTCTCTCCCGGCAACGAATGGCGACGAGTTGTAAATATCTCCACGTCGCCTTAACCTCTAGCCTCAGACGCATCAGACAAAATACAAGCCCTCTCAAGGAAAGTTCACTCCGTCTTCAGAAAAGGGCGAAGACCCACTCTTGATCAGATATCATCAGCGTTATTAAATCCAGGAACTTCAAAATGGCGGTGCATCGCAAGGGATAACATCGACTGCACACAAAACTTAAGCCGGGGGATGTGAAGGGAAGAGACAAACTAGAACGACCTTGACGTAGATACTGCAACAATATTAAAAAAAATGACGATGTGGGATGGGTTCATTCGACTTGGGACAGGGATCAGTGCAGGGCTTTTGTTGGACAAGGTAATGAACATTACGATCTCATAAAAGGCGAGGAATTTCTGACTGACAAATTGAAATACTTAATTAGCATCTGCTCCATCCAGCTAGTTTATAATTATGAATATATTTACGGTAATAATAAGAACAATAATATGATCTGTATGTGAACTGTGCAATTATGCAATACTAAAACTTTACAGATACAATTAATTCTGCAATTATTCCTATCTTGTCACTAACAATAACAATTCGCGAAAGGAAATAGGACATGTCTCCATTTAGAGGTGCATTTCCTCAGAAATTTAGCCATATTATTAATAATTTACAATGTATAAGGCACAGGGTACAAACTTAAAATTAATTATAGCGTTTAATAACGAAAACAATGGGACCGAGAACATTGTTGCGGAAAAGTATAGCAGACTTTCATCGACAGCGAAGAACCTAACCTAAAAATCAGAATAATTTCTACAGCTCATTATTGTACGTTCCACGAAGCTACGAGGCTGTTTTTTTTTATCTTTTCCTTTCTACTGTCTTTGCTCATGTGCGTCACTCCATGTACACTTAGCGATACAATTCCACGGAGATGCTGAAAGCTCCAAGGAAGAAAATTCTTGTTTCATGTCCTAATCGGAGTGACGTTGTTTATACTCGGGGCGGAAGATGAACCCATTATTACACGTCGGTCTGGTTGAGTCGGGTTAAGCTCGCAAGCTACAATGAGAAGATGTTAAAGAATATCCAGCTATAGTTCGGCCAGTCACAACAGAGCGCGCCACTGCCTCACTGTAGGGCAGACATGGATCTTGGACCTGCACAGACATCACACTTCACACGCTCTTATCTCGAGTGTCTGTTCTCTTCCGTAGCTTTCAAACTGAACGTGAATAATATCTCCAGCGCCTACGCGTGGGATCTTCAGCTGTAGAACAACAAAATAGGCTGGCTACTGTAACCATTCACACGAAATTAATTCCTACGGTCAGAGTTGAACACCTAACAGGAGAAGTAGATATAAAAGAGGTCGTATTATTTCATCTTTACTTTTTAATCTGCATTCCGAGGAGGTATTCAAAGAAGGTCTGGTTATAAACGGAATAATACTTAAAAACGTGAGATATGCGGATGATACGCTGGTCTTAGTAATTGCCAATTTATTTCGAAAGGCTCAGACCGATGAATAGAAATGAGTAAGAACAAATGTTAACTCTTGATTGGAACCACGTCAGATTCCAACTTATACGAGAATCTAACGGAGTTGGCGGACGGACCTACTCTGTGTACCTGAGGTGGCACGGTCAGTGTATTTCTTGGTTTGGTGCGGAAGCCCCCGGAGGAAAACTCCACGGCCTTGCCCAACACAAGTTATAAATTCGAACCCGAGATCCCAGGATTACAAGGCCAGCGTTCTAACCGCTAGACCACCTCATCTTATTATTATTTAGTGTTCTGTCTGACGACAGGTCCATATGAACAGGATCCTTCCATCCTTTTCTCGGACTGGGACCTGTTCATATACGTTCTTGGCAGATGATCCAGAAGTGGTTTGCCATTGCCTTCTTCTGTGTGTGAATGGAGTAATTGTTGGGATGCCACGGAGGAAAACTCCGTGTTGCCTAGACCACGGCCTTGCCCAACACAAGTTATAAATTCGGGCACCGCCGGGAATCGAACCCGAGACCCCCAGGATTACAAGGCCAGCGTTAGACCACCGTGGCTGTCATATTAGTTTGATAAGCAGATATTTTACCTCAAGAAGATAAACGGTGCACAACACAAGGGCAAAAGATCTCTTAACAGGTTTCCCAGCTACGGAAGACATCGATGATAACGTGGACTTCAACAAGGCTCAGAAAAACATTGGAGACAATACAACAATTTCAGCCAAGCATGTCCTAAATGTCATGGATAAAAATACGTAAGGTACATTAAAGGCTAGTAGAGCTTCAATTAGACTAGTCGATTTTACTCGCAAAGAGTTATCATAGCTTTTCAGTGTAATTAGGCGACCGATCAACAATTATCGCTACTCGCCAGCTTAATCACGTTGGACAGTAAAACACTTAAGTGGACATATTTTCCCTAGTACATTCAGAGTGACAAAGTGGAATGTAAATGAGGCGATACGATTCTAAATATTTTTGAACGTGACGAAGAAATTTATTCTTGAATACAAAATCGAAATGAAAAACTAATTCCCCTTGTGGCTTTTCCAAGGCAAAAATTCCTTCTAAAGAACAGAGGCACAGAATAAGATGACATTTTGAAAAGAAAACTTCATCAGGTCCGTCAGAGAGTTGTCAGGTCATTGAACTAGCCCATCGGAATCAGAAAAGCGAAATCTCTCGCGGCTTGCCAACTTTAGGGGGCGAGTAAAATCGCGTGACGTAACACAGGATCATGAAAGTTTGTCTGGGAGAGGAAACTGAACACGAGTTCGCGTCTCGTCTCCAGACTAGAGGACAAAATCATTGCGTGACGGTAGCTGATAACATTTCTTAAAAATGCGGCGAGTTCGATTAACTTAAATTGCATTCACGAAATGCCTGCTCATACAGTTCAGAATCGTTTGTCTTCTCATCTGCTATTTAGAACCAACTAACTAATTAACTAACTGGATGGCTTACGGAACCCGAAGGTTCATCACCGAATTAACCAAAGCCCTCCACCGGACCCTGTCCTTGGCCAACAAACTTCAGTCCCCTTCAACTCCTATCTCCGATAGATCCCGCCTGAGATTATCCTCCCATCTACGTCTAGGTCTCCCCAGAGGTCTCTTCCCCTCAGGCTTCCCAAATAGTGGACCCAACCAACTAGATGGCTTATCGAACCCGAAGGTTCATCACCGAATTAACCAAAGCCCTCCACCGGACCCTGTCCTGGGCCAACAAAATCCAGTCTCCTTCAACTCCTATCTCCCATAGATCCCGCCTGAGATTATCCTCCCATCTACGTCTAGGTCTCCCCAGCGGTCTCTTCACTTCAGGCTTCCCAAATAGTGGACCCAACCAACCATATGGCTTAGGGAACCCGAAGGTTCATCACCGAATTAACCAAAGCCCTCCACCGGACCCTGTCCTGGGCCAACAAAATCCAGTCTCCTTCAACTCCTATCTCCCATAGATCCCGCCTGAGATTATCCTCCCATCTACGTCTAGGTCTCCCCTCAGGCTTCCACACCTCTTGCACCATCCATTCGTGCTACATGCCCAGCCCATCTCATTCTTCTCGACTTAATCACCCTGACAATACTGGGGGTGGAGTACAGATTTCTAAGCTCATCATTATGCAGTTTTCTCCACGCCCCATCGTCTTCTCTCCTAGGCCCAAATATCCTCCTCAACACCCGATTCTCAAACACCTGCAATCTGTGTTCCTCCCTCTGAGTGAGAGACCATGTTTCGCAACCATACAAAACAACCTGCTACAGAAATATGAAAAATAAAATACAAAGTATCGCAACTGAACCTGTTATTCTTTACGGTTGTAAAACCTGAGCTCTCGCGTTAGGGGAAGAACACAGATTAAAGGTGTCTGAGAACAGGGCGCTGATGAGAATATATGGACCCAAGAGGGAAGACGTGACGGGATGCTGGAGAAACTCGACAGATTACACTCTTCATCAAATATCATCAGAGTGATCAAATCAAGGATGACATTGGAGGGGCAGAGAGCGAGTCTTGGTTGAACCACTTCGAAGACCTGCGTCTAGAAGGAAAGATAATATCAAAACGAATATAAGGGGTATGGGGTTTGGTACTGGATTCACCTGGCTCAGGATAGGGACCGCTGATGGTTTCTTGTTAACGCGGTATGCTCCGGTCAGTGTAGTCCCTCTCCCGCCGAGAAAAAAGCAGGTAACACACGATGACAAGCCAAAATGGTACGACGGACATCTGTTGTAAGAAGTTTCTCAAAATGTAGCGACATGTCCACCTGGTTCATACCCTTGAGCAGACTTTGAAACAGCCATAGTTTCGCAAAGGTCAAAAGAGGAGAATTCTACTATTGACAGCGGTGAATTCGAGGACCTCTCAGCTCTCACGAGATCTTCTTGAAAAATTTTCTGCAGATGTTATTTACGCACGAATAACTTTCCCACGTCAAAATCGGCATGCAGACCACGAAACTTCTACCAGACTACAACCCAGAAGTCAGTCATCTTCAGACTCAAATCCTGTTTAACATCGTTCTTTTATCGATATTCGAAGCAAATTACAATTTTAATTTGTAAATGCGAATTCTAAATTAGGAATCTCCGGCGGTGGAATTTCTTAAATGAATACTTCAGTCTACAGATGAATCACAACAGTCTGCAATTACAACAGAACACACAACCTCCAGGAAGAACCAAAGTACCTCATGGATTCATACTGCATTCTAATATCATAAGCTAAATCTATTGTAGAGGTCGCGCGAGAAGTGGTGTTACCTAAATGCGCGATGTGTAAGCCGTGAGAGGGGAGTTCAGTAGTAGTGGGGGTCGCACAGCGTCAGCTGCGGTGACGCGCCGAAATAAACACGGCTAGAGCTACAAACCAACTGAACCTTACACCCCTCCAGCGCGTGCGCCGGACGGGTCCATCTCGCACGATCCAAAATCAGTCCTTTGCGCATGCGCCAACACTTCTACCAACCAAAGGGTTCAACGAAACAATGCTTAATTACAGAATATCCAGAGCACGTGTAAAATGTAACGGCGATAAACTAATCTTCTTATTTTCGTTTTCAATAATCTTGATAGACGTCATTTCATAAACACGCCCGCAACTCGTGAATGTTAACTTAAACAATTGTCATTCGGACCACTCGGCATCTAAGCCTGTGTGAAGATACGAGCAGGCGACACGATTAAAGTATTTATATCAAGAAATTAATCTTTGTGGAATTAGGTTTGGATGTTTACATTTTTTTTTTAACTCCAGAGCACGCACGTGGTAAGCGGATAAATGCTGTTCGCCATCAATTTCCCCCTTGGTATCTCCCCATCTTCAGCGCGGAAAAGGTACAGAATCTGACGGTTGCTAACAGCGCCAGCGATATAAGTTACGAGGGGTCAGTGACATTTGCGCGAGAAGCCTGCGCAAACGGGGATATGACGTCATAATTGGGAGGGGTTCCCACACGTCCTTACGCGGCTGGCTACGCCCCACGCACTGTCGCAGGCAAAACGTAGAAGCCCGTTAGATTCGTCCTGTATTACCTAAACAGGTGTGCTAAAAAAATCCACAGCATTCTCTAGTCCAGTGGTTCTAGCTGGACAGTGGACAGACGCAGTGACTTCCATCGAAAAATAGCGCAAAGGTTGTAAACCACGCGTTTCGCCAAATATCCATCGCTCGCCATATGCACAAATATCTACAGTGTTCCCAATTAAAAATCTTCTGTGGCCATGTAGAGGTCACTCAGACTGAAAATTCATACACCTTCCTCGTTCCAGCGTTTGCCCATCGCAAGTGCATCGCGGCACAGACCCCCTCGCTACTGCGCAGACGCGCGGAGTAATACAAAGCAGTCCGCATCTGCCCACCTGTCGCGGCAGCTACGCAGATAACACGATACACTGATGAGTATACTTCGACTGTAGTTTTAGCAGTTTTCGTAGATGTTTGCTGCCCTGGTGATCTATCGACGAGAAATCATTCAGCCAGGAACGCCAACGTCACTCCAACACGAATGTGTGCGTGTTTATTAACAATGAATTAGATACAGACTATCCGAAGAAAGATGTGTGCAAATTAACCCTACTATAGATCTGCTTGTGTTGTGTTAATGAAGGGAACGTAGTGCCGTCCACACTTCACAGATGGCACCGCAAGATATTTTCCACTGATTCAGAAAGATGGATATGACACAGTAGGCCTGACTTTTTCTTGTTGTTGAAGGGGCCGCGGTGTACAGCAAAAACACTTCAAGAGCTCCGACGAGGAACCGAGCGGTCTTGCGCATGCGTCCCAGTGTCAATCAATTGCTCACCCTTACCAACCGTGCCACGAAGCTAATGGTGGCCATTTTGAATCCCTACACTAGTCTCGCCAATTCTATAAGTGTAATGGATTACTTTATTCAAATGTCACTATTTCATTCGCTGAATGTGTGTATCCATATTTAAGGAAATGTTCTGTATGTCACCTGACATAGTGAGGACAGTGAAATGTAAGAGGCTTCGATCGGCTGGACATTTAGCACGCATGGGGGGGAGGCAAGGAGTGCATACAGAATTTTGGTAGGGAATTCTTCTGGAAAGCTTAAAACCTTGCATACCGTGTAGTGTATTGGAATATAAAATATGAATACAAAACAAAACTGTTTACACTATGGAGGACACTAATGCCAAGAGCGTTTCGACCTCAAGAGATCATCATCAGTGGGGAATAACAAGTCAAATCATATAATATAAATCAAAAGGTAATGGTTTTCTTTAACAGAGCATAAACCCATATTTAGTAACACTTCATTGGATGTTTGGTTGCACAGGAGTCGGTGTATTGGGCACTTAGTTGTTAGTCCACTGGTCTGATGGCCTTTGTTGGTCTACGGTGTCTTTTTGCCACTGATGATGACCTCTTGAGGTCGAAACACGTTCGGTATTAGTGTCCTTTTAGTGTAAACAGTTTTGTTCGTATGCAATATTTTATATTACTTCTGGAAAGCAACCACTGGTCAGACCAAGAAAGAGACGGGAGGATAACATCAAGATGGAAAGTCTTACGGAGGTGGGCTCTGAGGATGGATCGATCAGCGGCGACATAGTGAAATCCATTTAGGGTAAATACGTCAATCCTTGAATTTCACTGTAATTTCAATAGACACTGTTTTTTTATACACGGTCCTAATTTTTATCACGATATTGATTTGTTTTCATTGAAATTGCACCCACTCGATTTTCCATTGTAGAACACCAGTGCATACTTAAAACGTCATTTTTTTTTTAAATTCTGTAACTTACACAAATACTTTAACACATTCTTTGCGTAATAAAAGTTTACAAGACAAAGCTCCCAGAACTTCGAAACATTGCTGCAAGTTCCGATGTCTGCCACCGGACAGCAGCACCAACGCCGCTGCTTCTATATTTTCCCACTGGACGGCGAATTCTAAAATTAACCTCATTCAACACGTGATTCAATTCCCCGGCAGCGTATCGAATTTACTTACAATTTACTAACGACGGTTTCAATTGCTTTGACGCTTATAGCGTTGAATTGGAATATGACGAGTTGGAATGGATGTGTAACGAAGTGACCTGGGTCTCGGAATTTATCTGGATAAAGCGAGGGCAGCTCCGGGCCGAGATATGAATCAGTGATCTCCCGAATACGAAGCGTTAACCTCTCAGCCGTTACGTCATGACCATCGTAATATTTTTTTATACTTTTCGCGCTCGTTTTATGTAGTGCAAAAGATACCCCGAAAATGAGGAAAACAATATATAAATGTACACTGACGTAAATACAAGCTTTCGCTTGTTCTGCAAACAGTGGTCACGGAGCGTCGCCATGTTGGCTTCTGAATGAACGAGGGCACGGCCATGATCCTCGCAAAAATAGTCAAGTCAGACGTCAGAGACGATGATGTAGCCCGACGTCGCGTGTTTGTGAACCGCGCTTGCCGGTAATACGAATTTAAAACCATTTAACTTTTAACCAGAGACGCTTCTCTCGCGTGGCACTCCGATAGAAATACCCTCTAGTACGTGTTACGGCTATTGGACAGCGAGGCCTTCAGAGAAAACACGTCTTATATTCCCTCGCGTTAACGTCACGTGATCTTCGAACCTCGTGCTTGAAACAGCCGGAAGAACTTGATTTGGCCAACGTTTTTTTTTACTATTTTTTCTTATCTGAAGTACGATTAAATCCACGCGGCAAAATCTCTGTAAAAGCTAAGAGTTCCTCTGTCAGCCAAGAAATCTCCGATCTTTTATGAAACCAAAATTTCAACGCAGTGTTCACAACATATCGTCACCGGTCTCTATCCAGAGGTAAATGAATCCAATCAACACACTTCCTACGTTGTCTCTCGGATCCATTTTAATATTATCCTCCCCACCTACGGTTTTCTCTCTTCAGGTTTACCGACGAAGATTCTGCGTGTATTTCTCAATTCTCCCACCCACAGCATCCTTGCCGTGGCGCTGATGATTTAACTGCTCCAGCATTCTTAATTCCTCTCTTTTGGGTTCAAATATTCTCCTCACAACATTACGTCTGTGGGCTACAGTCCTCGGATCGAAATCACGGACGGCAAAGGCTGTCAACACAACACACGCGCTATTCCGGTCCTGCGTCAGCGAGTTTCACAGACGGCCCAGAAATCTGGAACCGAGCTGAAAATCGACAAGCTCATTTTACGCGGTGGTGGGGCAGAGGGGACTTTCGAGGCGAAGTTAGACAGAAATTAGGGGCAAAGTCGAAGTTTGTTATAATTTAAGGCAAAAGCTGTTCCTTCTCCTGCGCATGTCACGGTGGATAAAATCAAATTTGAAAGGGTGGGGACTCAAAATAAATCGAAATATCGCTTTAATCGATTAATCATACCTAAACGTTCACTTGTTCCGAGTACGTAACTTCGGAGGGGATAAAATACATCGGAGAACGCGCACCTGATGTCGATATCGCGTAATTTCGAATCATAAATGTTTAGATAAGTTTAATCGTGGTTACAGTAACAACCGACAAGGGAATTCAAGCGATCCACGTTTATTATTTATTATTTATTAAGTGTTCTGTCTGAGGACAGGTCCATATGAACAGGATCCTTCCATCCTTTTCTCGAACTGGGACCTGTTCATATACGTTCTTGGCAGATGATCCAGAAGTGGTTTGCCATTGCCTTCTTCTGTGTGTGAATGGAGTAATTGTTGGGATGCCACGGAGGAAAACTCCGTGTTGCCTAGACCACGGCCTTGCCCAACACAAGTTATAAATTCGGGCACAGCCGGGAATCGAACCCGAGACCCCAGGATTACAATCAAACACTCCATAAACACCTTCAATCCTTTAAAACCGCTGTCCTGAAGTCGTGCACGGTTAAAGCCGATCCTAGAGACCCTCGGGGGTGTCGTCTCCTATCGACTCGGCAAACAGGGGACCGAAATACACCTAATAATCTGTGCGCCTATCGCAACCCTCAGGTGTGATACAGGTACGTACTTTGGCGTTAAAGTAATTGACCAAGGAAAGACGAAAAATTACAGGAAATTCGTACATAAAAAGAAATTTTAGATATCGTTACAGCTCCAACCTTTAATTGAAACTTTGAACTTGGCGAATAACACCTGAAATCATTTGTAAATTCGTGCAACGCGATATTTGTACGAAGATAAGCTCAGTCATAAGAGGACATCGAGGTCAATAAATCTGACGTGAGAGAGAGAGAAGCAGGAGATACCTCGTCTGGGAGTTCACGAAGAGATTTGTGCAGAATGTGACATAACCTTTAAGAATTTTTTTACGTCAATCCCGTCGGCTGGCACAGCCACCAACTTGGTCCAGTTCATCTCTTCTTGGCTGGGGGTGTGTGTGGATGGGAGAGACGGCTAAAATATCTTTCCACTGCCTCTGGCTCTCGTTCGTGTCGCTTGAAGCTTCTTTGAACGTTCTGTATCACACGCAAGTAGCTAGCTTATACGGCATTCTGAAATGAATATTAGACTAGCCTTAATGCAAAGACTCCCTGGGACACCGGAAAGAACCCAACATCTTTAAGATAACTGCTCCGTGATCATCGCGGTATTCACACGGACTTAAAGCCCTTCTTACTCTCAGTCACTTCATCAGAAAGTTAAATTGGTCGAAAACGTCTTATTAAAGCGTTTAGTCCTTTTTAGACTTACGAATTATTATTTCTACCCGGATATGGAGGATATAAAACCCGATAATCGTACAAAATATTTTTAATTTAATTAAAACCGAATCTCGCAATCACATGGTTCGTTGATTTCGGAAGGTTGATGGTTCAAATCTCGGCTCACAGACTGATCATTCTGATGTTACATATTTTCTTAAAAGAAATTTAATAAAATCAGGCAGGGCAACCTTTCTCCGTGACCCCCGGTATCAGAAGCAGGGGTACCAACCAGTCGACCGCCAAATAAACCGTCTAGGATAGGAATCGAAAATCTTTTCCAACTGGTACGTCAACATTAATACGTAGTTGTGGAAAGAACTCGATGCTTTTAATCCCGCTGACAGTCAGTGCAGTGACTAGCTACGGCCTGGACGACCGGGGTTCGATCTCCGACGGGGGCAGAGGATTTTTCCTCTAGCCTCTGCGTCCAGACCGGCTCTGGGGCACACCAAGCCTCCTGTCCAGTGGGTACCGGGGTCCTTTCCCGGGGGTAAAGCCGGCCGGGGCGTGATGCTGACCACTCACCCCATCTAGTGCCGGGTTTAAGAATGATTAGGAGCTATATCGCCTCTCCTCCCAAGCGACCTAGCGGGACGCCTTTATTTCTTGAGTGGGAAATAAACACCATAACGAATAACTCAGAAGTCCTTTAGCAGGCTAACAAAGCGATAATTAAATATCTGTGTGTGTTTATACACATATGTAAGCATTTCATAAAAGAAAATAAACCCTTAATATGTAACAAACATGTTTCAAAATGTAATCATCTGGAAACCATTCCATCAAGAACAAACGAACATCTTTCTTCGTGCAATCACGAAAAATGAATGCATACAGAATCGTCCGAGTCTGCCTTCTCTTTTCGCACTTTTCAACGAGAGTACTGGATGGATTTTGATTAAATTTGGCATGGACGTTATGCCATTGCAGGCCACCTCAAACTAGTAGTTTCCAATTTTCTACAACACGTAATAACAAAATGGAGAACGCACGAAGTTGCGAGGTGGGTGCCGGCAATAGAAATATTTGAGGTTATATCCGACAAATGTAACGTAAAATCTGTATATCCATTTAAAAAGACCATCTACATGAAATAGTAACATAGAAGTGTCCTTGAGAAGCTTATAGTACCCTCAGCTGGTCAAGGAATTCCTGGTTTTTATTGAAATCGAAGGCTCATTACCGTGTTCACACGTGCCACCTACCGGACCGTATCCTGGGCTAGATTCCAGTTCCGTCTCGCCACCCACCCCTCAGACTGCCTGTGAGGCGTTTATATTCACATTCCAAAGGCGGAGGGATATATAAACTTGGTGAAACTTACATAAATGTATTCGGCTCAGATGTAATATTAATAATCCGTGGGGTAAGAGCCCTCTGAGGGCCAAAGCCTCACGTTCACATGCATAAGCAGAGGTGAACGATCATCCAACCAGATACAGGATGACGTGTGGTCAGAACGACGAACCCCCAGCCATTGCTAGCTTTTCCTGACCGGATTTTAGCTTCCCAATTTCCTCACGATGCTGGACTAGTCGAAAGCTCATGAGAAAATTTCTTCTCCCCCCCCCCCCCCCCGAGACTCGAACCAGCGCGCATTCTCAGAAACTTTAAAGACAAATTCGTTTAAAAATATATTCAAAGCTGTATCGCCGGTCTCAATCATGACTTTTAAATATGGGAATTAACATGATTTTAAGAATTTTATGAATGGCTGAGCAAATCAATCTCTTACTTTAAAGGAAGAATTTGCAGTGTTACAAAAATATTTGCAACTTCTAGAAAGTGGGGACCGAATGAAGTTGATTAAAGCGATGTGGATCACACGGCGAGACAAACACAATTCGCTTTTAACCCTTTGAAGCCGAAGATCGTCTGAATATTATTTATGAATTCAGTCCGTACCGCGAAGAAAACACTACACCTCACCATTACGAAAATCAGCTGGTTAACCCTTTGAAGCCGAAGCTCGTCTTCATAATATTTACGAATCCAGACCGTACCGCGAAGAAAACACTTCACTTAACCATTAGAAGTCGAATCAGGCGGTACCACATACGATTTAACAAAAGAACATCCCGGTCGAAGGCTTAAAGCGCTCACTGTAAACCACGAAGGGTTACAAGTTACGGAGGAGAGGGGGAAAGACCTCAGGAGCGTTCAACATTTGGACTCCGCCCTCTAGAAAACTGAGCCTCCACAATACAAATCACGTGTCTAGCACGTCCATATTCCGTCTCCAATCTCAGTTACTGAATTAGTGTTCCAGGTTCATTCTCTGACACAATTTTAAACCAAACTCAACGTCCTGTGCTGGGCGAGAACGAAAGAACTGCAAGTCACCGTGACGTAACGCGGAAGGATACAAACTCGTTTGTTTACATCAGGACTGAAGTAGAACGGACAGACAGACAACAGAATCAACGTGACCACAAGATGTTGGTGTCAGATTCTTCGGAAATGTTCTTTCAAACACGAAACATGACTGAATACTTCCTTTAAAACATTTTAGGACATGTTTATGACTTTTTATTACTTAGTGTTCTGTCTGAGGACAGGTCCATATGAACAGGATCCTTCCATCCTTTTCTCGGACTGGGACCTGTTCGTATACGTTCTTGGCAGATGATCCAGAAGTGGTTTGCCATTGCCTTCTTCTGTGTGTGAATGGAGTAATTGTTGGGATGCCACGGAGGAAAACTCCGTGTTGCCGAGACCACGGCCTTGCCCAACACAAGTTATAAATTCGGGCACCGCCGGGAATCGAACCCGAGACCCCAGGATTACAAGGCCAGCGTTCTAACCGCTAGACCACCTCATCTTATTATTATTTAGTGTTCTGTCTGACGACAGGTCCAAATGAACAGGATCCTTCCATCCTTTTCTCGGACTGGGACCTGTTCATATACGTTCTTGGCAGATGATCCAGAAGTGGTTTGCCATTGCCTTCTTCTGTGTGTGAATGGAGTAATTGTTGGGATGCCACGGAGGAAAACTCCGTGTTGCCTAGACCACGGCCTTGCCCAACACAAGTTATAAATTCGAACCCGAGACCCCCAGGATTACAAGGCCAGCGTTCTAACCGCTAGACCACCGTGGCGGTTGTTTATGACTACAAACAAAAATTGGTCAGGAAACGCCCGCATTTTCGATTTACTCACACGCGATGCAAACTTCGTCGATCCTACGGACTGAATATGTTCAAACATGTCCGTCCTTGACGTCGCCGGGTTCCGTATACGGGAAGTCGTAGGTAGGTAACTTTCATTAGGAGTTAGTCACGTGCCAAAAGACGTGACTACGACATAACCACATTCGCTGTACACTAATGACTTTCGAAATTGAACTGCTGTTGAGTAGCCCAGTATATCCGACTCCGTCGCCTTTGAGTCATCTTACAAATGCAAAGTCTCCGTTTTTAGTATTAATAAATGTCATTCTGTCTTTTATCGAAGACAAGCGTACCTTTTAAACAAAGCAAGGCACGACGTAGTTGATAAGGAAAATATATACAACTGTGGTAATTCACAGATGGCGTTTAACATGACCGAGGAACCTTTCAGAACACGGCCGCTCTGAGGTAGCGAAATTTCCGAGCGTTTCAGGATGCATCTTGGGAGGATTTTGTATGGAACCACTCTCATCGATTTCCATACGGACAGCGAGGCACAAATTAACTTTGGGGTCTTACGTATTTCCGGGCTTCCTCGTAATCGCGTAAACTCCAGCCACCCGAAATCATAACAAACGACTGCCTTCCAAGACGAGTACCACACTGGCCAAGAGAAATGTCCCACCCGAGTGAGAATCAGCACGTGCTACGTATAAACTGAGAGCGGGTGTATCAAAATACAGACACTTCGGGAACAATGCATCCTCAAACGCATGAAAGTCAATATTGAATCACCCTGTATATACTGTTTCATTGTCAACGCGAAAACTTTAAGAATGCAAAAGTACTAAGATCGAGCGTGGGAAATTTGCGTACTTGTACGAATTACACGTTTCCCCGTCTTATTATTACTATTATCACTTGTTTCAATTACCATCCGATTCGCAACTCTTTAAAAAATCAACAAGAAATAGTTCTAATACTAACTCTATGAAATATTTTTTAAAAAAATTCCGGTGACAACGCTCATATTAGTGTCTGGTTAATAAATATAATGGACACACGAGGTAAATTTAGGGAGGCGGGTGAACGCCCTCGCCTGGAATCGAAAACAACTGGCAGTCAATCAATTTACTGACCAGCCCATCAGCGGTTAATCCAAATTAGAAGCAGCTGCTGTCTATAGACCTTCTGCTATTCTGCCCAGTGCTCAACATGTGCCAAGGTCAACATCGCGTGGAGCTACACCTCCACTGTCTCATGCTTAGTTGTAGTTCCAAGGATAACTCGACCTGTCTCCACCACATTAAGAAAAGCATTTACCTTGTTTAATACAGATAAGTACGGATTCATTTCTTATAAGGTCTGAAACGTCGAAAATGCACACACGAAGGACCACCCAACCGCTGAATTACAGTCCGCAGACCAGGAGAAAATCCCTGCTAGGAATTCGATATACGCGCATGCGCGAGATTTCGCGGTGAGTGACGACCGATCCTAAAAACATTCGTTCCACAACCACTGAACGAACAACAGACGACAATCTTTCACGTGTTCTGATAGGTACAGCTTTAAGATTACCTCACAGAGGCACAGCGATTTAATCTAGAATATTATCAGAACACATTAGAGGTGTACAGTCCACAGACCAGGAGAAAATCCCTGCTAGAAATTTGATATACGCGCATGCGCGAGATTTCGCGTTGAGTGACGACCCATCCTAAAAGCATTCGTTCCACAACCACTGAACGAACAACAGACGACAGGCTTTCATGTGTTCTGATAGGTACAGCTTTAAGATTACCTCACAGAGGCACAGCGATTTAATCTAGAATATTATCAGAACACATTAGAGGTGTACAGTCCACAGACCAGGAGAAAATCCCTGCTAGAAATTTGATATACGCGCATGCGCGAGATTTCGCGTTGAGTGACGACCCATCCTAAAAGCATTCGTTCCACAACCACTGAACGAACAACAGACGACAGGCTTTCATGTGTTCTAATGGGTACAGCTTTAAGATTACCTCACAGAGGCACAGCGATTTAATCTAGAATATTATCGCAACACATTAGAGGTGCACGCACTACACGCTACTCTTAACTGCTTGATGTTTTCAGTCTGTGTAGTAGCGTAAAACTCTGACGTATCACACTTCCCACCAATAGCAGCCCTCTAGTCCACCAGGCAGTAAACATTCCCCCCCCGCACCGACCGGAAACGACTTCCCCTCGCAGGGATTTTCTCGTCATCTGTGGACAGTACTCAAGACAGTCGACAGTCGTAAACACAACAACACGTGGCAGCCTCCAGATTATCTTTGGTTTTCCCACGCACGTCGCCCAAGTCCGCAGAACAGAAGACATTCGCACCACAGCTGCTCCGAGTTGCGTGTATTCGATCGCTTCTTTGGATATTTAACTACATTTATCGACTGCGCAGGTCAACAGCGTTTTGTGATACGATGACTGTTTATATATTGGCAGAAATGTTAAGAATGCGGTTATGACCTAATTTTGTGGAACCATTTTAAAATCTGATTGGATTCAGCAGCCAAACCTCCGGATCAAGATTCTAATCCGGACCCTCGGCTATGAAGGAATGTCAAATGTCCAAATAAACAGAGACGTGTACACACTTCACACAACTTGTAGCCCACCTACCGAATTTTACGCACAATGATAAAATTTCGCAAAGACGTAATATTCTTGTGGTATTCAACCTGGGGTACGCGAAGACATCTTAGGGGGTACGTGAAATTTAAAAAAATATATTATTTTATGATAAACACTGAATAATCAGTAATGTAATTTATTTAATTCATTTTAAATGTAGATTATATACTATGTATAACTTGAATTATACACCAACAACTTTGGGGGGTACAAAGTTGAAGAGAAATTATATCTGGGGGTACGCGAAGACATCTTAGGGGGTACGTGAATTTTAAAAAAATATATTATTTTATGATAAACACTGAATAATCAGTAATGTAATTTATTTAATTTATTTTAAATGTAGATTATATACTATGTATAACTTGAATTATACACCAACAACTTTGGGGGTACAAAGTTAAAGAGAAATTATATCTGGGGGGTACGCGAAGACATCTTAGGGGGTACGTGAAATTTTAAAAAAATATATTATTTTATGATAAACACTGAATAATCAGTAATGTAATTTATTTAATTTATTTTAAATGTAGATTATATACTATGTATAACTTGAATTATACACCAACAACTTTGGGGGTACAAAGTTGAAGAGAAATTATATCTGGGGGGTACGCGAAGACATCTTAGGGGGTACGTGAAATTTTTAAAAAATATATTATTTTATGATAAACACTGAATAATCAGTAATGTAATTTATTTAATTTATTTTAAATGTAGATTATATACTATGTATAACTTGAATTATACACCAACAACTTTGGGGGTACAAAGTTGAAGAGAAATTATATCTTGGGGGGGGTACGCGAAGACATCTTAGGGGGTACGTGAAATTTAAAAAAAAAATATTTTATGATAAACACTGAATAATCAGTAATGTAATTTATTTAATTCATTTTAAATGTAGATTATATACTATGTATAACTTGAATTATACACCAACAACTTTGGGGGTACAAAGTTGAAGAGAAATTATATCTGGGGGTACGCGAAGACATCTTAGGGGGTACGTGAAATTTAAAAAAATATATTATTTTATGATAAACACTGAATAATCAGTAATGTAATTTATTTAATTTATTTTAGATGTAGATTATATACTACGTATAACTTGAATTACACACCAATAACTTTGGGGGGTACGCGAACAAAAAAGGTTGAATACCACTGACCTAAGGGACCCAACAGAGTAGGTACCTCTCACCTGAAGACGGAGACAGAACCAGCCTCCGAAACGTCATGATTTTAAAGACCAGACGATGGAAAAAGTCTTGGAAAATGAATAATTTTAAGTTTAAACTACCGTCGTCAAAACCCTTTAGAATTGGAAAGGTTGAATACCACTTATATAGAGCATCGTTAAACAAGGAATAAGTGTTCACTCTACAACGTTCCCCACTGCGACCACAGGGGCCTCAGAACAGAAATTCCCTAAGCAATTTTAAAATAACGCCCGATATCAAATGTCAAACCTCTGAACCACTATTAACTTCAACAGGTGCGTTTATATATGACACGTGCAAAGGGCGCTGTGTGGGTCGAGTCAACATTCCTGTGAAGGGTAATGTCTTCATTTTCAAGGCTTAAGTGACGTCAACTAAGGGCGGAGTCCTGCGCACGCGCAAGACATCGTCCTTTGCAAGGTTGGACCATTCCTGAGTACGAAACGCACTGCTGTGGAATTATCCCATCAGGCAAACCTGTCCTTTCAGGAAGTGATTTTGGGTGGACGGCTAACTGAGATTTAAAAAGCAGAAGTACTGTGACCACTTTGCCTCAATGACTATCGAGGGTGGGCCGTGGCCTATTGAATTATACTCCGGGATATGCCCGACAGCCGAGTATCTTCGAGACGTTGATAGCAATTCTCGACGCCCGGAGCCAGAGCTCCATTCTACCGAGAGAGGTCTCCAGAAACGAGACGATAAGTTATGGAATGCGGATCGTGGGTTCCTTCACCGGCGTTAGTACGCATACCACGCGAGCGTGTCTCCATGTTGGTGGGGCGTTTTGCTTGAGGACAGCATCAAACGCTTTCGTTCCAAAGGTTATCGCGTGCCTTGGTAGATATCTCAGGACCCGAAGCCTTGCCAACACTGAGTCCTCTGATGGCTTGAAGGACCTCCACGGACCGTGTAGCTTCGGTTCATTTGCGAGGACTTAAGGGCGGTATCGCACTAAGATGCCATGGCAGCGACACCAACAGCTGCCAGAAAAAGACGCCAGACAAGCTACCAGCTTTCGACGCCAGTCGAGCGAACAGATGGATCGACATTATGAGATCACGAAATGAAGGGCTATTAGGAAGGAGAAATGTCCACTTTTATCACTTTTGAGAAAATGAGATTCACCTTTATCAAAACTACGTACCTGGAGTGAATTTCAATTCCGTAACAAAGAAATAAGTTAAAAAAAATTCTCCATACACACACTTTGCACGTCCATACCATTATTGAATTTGAAATATTTCAGTTCTTGCAAATCACATGTAATATTATATGAACAAACTTTATTTAATAAAACATTATAAAAGCAGGTTTCTTCTTAATTAACATTATTTGTGATATATATATATATATATATAGATTGCTAAACAAAAAACCTTAAAAATCAAGTTGCCATATTGGAAAGCTGCCCCACAAATAAAGCCATAGAAACACTTCTTAGCTAATTCTTTCTTTTCTACTGTAAATAAATCTCCTCCTCCAAATATTTCCACAAGTTCTACCCAGTTTCTTTTTTTCAAGTCCTGGTTTGCGTATTCAATACCAGATGAATCCCATAGTCGGGACTGAATTTCAATTATCAATCTTTCGGTGTCGAAATTATCCACGTTTGGAAGAAACAGAAATACACACAAGCACATTCACGTACGGACGTCAATGGACTGGCCAGACTGTCATGTGATGTTGATTTGGCCTTGGCATCTTGGTTGGCAGCGATGCCAAGTTGGAAGCGCTGCCAGACGGATGCCAGGTGCATAATGCATTGAGTTTGGCCGAGATGCTGGCAGCTGCGCCATGGCCTCCCGTTGGCATCCTAGTGCGATACCGCCCTAAACGTCGGCCAGGGCTTCCGATTTCACGGTAACTGCGAGAGCTACTCCTCCTGGCAACTGTATTTGAGGTCCTATTCGTTTCGTCCTTAGATAGAGGTCCTCACTATTTCAAAAGAGTATCCCAGAATTATTCTGCTACAAATTAGAAAGTGTTGGATGCGGTTCAATGGTTAGCCGAGGGAAGATTAAAACTGGACCTTAAACAGAGATTGAGGAACAGGATTCACTTTGCTAAGATCAAGGTCCAGTCTCGTGTTCTTGTGTGCACAGTAATGGACGTCCGTGTTTAGTACCGGAACAACGTGAGTAAATATTAGTTTCACGAGGATTCTGGCCCATCACGTAAAGTCTTTAAATACTGTATTCAAAGTGCATGATGTAAGCCTCCATCCCTTTCAACAGCTCGTTACCTGTTACAGCTTCAAGAGGTGCCTGAGGGCAATGAACTCAACGAGTCGACTGAAATTCGACCGTTCGTGCCTTCAAATTGAAGAAAGCCTCGATTCCTCCCTTCTTATGTAACGTATAGACGCGTATTGTAAGACAGGTGATGGAGTCAGCACCTCTGAAACGTCGGCAAACTTCTACCACACTACACCCCACAAGACACAGGAAATTTGGTAGAATTTAGTTATCACGTCCGCAAAACTGTCCAGATGTCAGCACCAATGACCTTGAACACTCTTCGAGTTTAGAAAGACATCGACCTGGAGACAGAGGTTAACGTTTCACCTATGACAGGGGTTCCTAACCCAAGGGCCGCGACCCAGAGGGAATACTGAGGCCCACAGGACTCCCAGATCCGTGGCGGGAAAGCGAAAATGCGAACGAGTTGGAGTCGTCCGACTCTGGCAGTTCGATGGAACCCACGGCACTGGGGTCACTGTCAAGAGCCAGGTCAGCATCTCTTCCTGCGGAGGCAAGGACAGGTGGTTTAACCTATGGCTTCCACGTCGCTACGCTGAAGATAAAGCCGTGTAACCGGCTAAAGGAGAGGTTCCTGGCCTCGAATTCTCGGCACCAAATGGTCCACCCCGGAGCACCCGGTAAAATGTCGCGCCCAAACTGACAAAGCCGTTTCCCCGGTACATTTCTGGTGAACAGACGCAGATACGTGGGGCAGAGCGGCGCGAGATCCACGACCAGGCTCGGGCTACTACACAACGTACCCCAAGTTCATAAGACAGGGGAGAATGGGCGAATGGAGGCCACTTACTGGCATTTAGTCTGAAGGGTCTACTTCTTAAGTACGTTGAACGTAACAAAAAATTTCTACGAAATGATAACCGAAGACGTAGCTTAGACCGGTAATAACGTCGGTGATAAATCAGCTGATGAAGAGAGGAAGGAATAGTAGAGCGAAGACCTGGATTCCTTTAAGGCTTTGGCCGGGATGTTCTTTTGTTAAATCTTATGTGGTACCGCCTGATTCGACTTCTAATGGTTAAGTGAAGTGTTTTCTTCGCGGTACGGTCTGGATTCGCAAATATTATGAAGACGAGCTTCGGCTTCAAAGGGTTAACCAGCTGATTTTCGTAATGGTGAGGTGTAGTGTTTTCTTCGCGGTACGGACTGAATTCATAAATAATATTCAGACGATCTTCGGCTTCAAAGGGTTAAAAAGCAAGGAAATACACGAGGTAATATGCCCCCACCAAGTGAACAGAAATTAGCCAGTCCCTCCAAGGTCTTTCAGGCCATCAGGGGGCCCGAACATGATCCTGAAACATCTACCCAAGCGCGCGATAACCTTCCTCACAAAGTCTTCCGGTACTAGACACCGGAACGGAACCAGATTCACGTGGTAATGAAACCCTACAGGACTAGAAGACATCGCTGGAAACTTGGGTCCTCCTGAATGTAAACGAGGGCGGATTGCTGAGCGACGAGCAGCTTGAGTTTCGACCCAGACAGCACGACACTGCAGCTGCTCAGCCCTGTTGAATGATTCGATTGAAGAGGCTTAAGTCTTCGACGCCGCGTTGGTCAAAGGCCTCCCGTTAGTATTTTTCCCACCCCTGTACAATTTCCATTTCGGAGTTTTCCATTGCAACTTAATCGATCACTCTGTTAAGTCCGAACTTGAAAATGTGACTTAAATTAGCACAGGTACTAATAAAGGCAGCCTTAAGCTGACTTCTCACGCCTTCCTGATAAGGTAACGTCGATCACGAGACATCATAAATAAGTTCATTTAATGCGAGAATCAACACTTTGATCTCCTATCTATAAATCTTACGATAAAATGAAAATCATTTTCATGCACAGAATGTTACACTCATTCCGGAGGGTTTGCAGTTGAATGGGACACATCGACTATTGGCATTTGCTGATGATTAATTTGTTGGGGGACGACGTAAATACAATAAAGAGGAACGCAGAAGTTTTACTAGAGGCTGGTAGACAGGCGGGGCTGGAAGTAAACTCAGAAAAACTAAGTACATGTTAGTATCTCGTCGTCAGAAGACAGGCGGGCAAAATTATCTTAGGGTGGCTAATAAGTCCTTTGAAAGGGTTACAAAGTTCAAATATCTGGGAATAATAACTCACGAGGAAGTTAGGAGGAGATTAAATTCCGGAAATGCTTGCTACTTCTCAGTGCAAAATAGGGATTAGCTGTATCGATTGGTTTTACCTGAAGACGGAGATAGACTCCCATCTCTGAAACATCGTGGCTTTTATTGATTTTATTTAGTATTGGACGATGGATAATATCCAGAAAACAGTTTTCTTCATCATAATATTTTGTCTTCCCGTCTGATTTCTAAGAACCTGAAAATTAAAGTATACAAAAACAATATTTCTGCCTGTTATTTTGTATGGGTGCGAAACATGGTCTCTCACTCAGAGGGAGGAACACAGATTGCAGGTGTTTGAGAATCGGGTGTTGAGGATATTTGGGCCTAGGAGGGAAGACGATGGGGCGTGGAGAAAACTGCATAATGACGAACTTAAAAATCTGTACTCCTCCCCCAGTATTGTCACGGTGATTAAGTCGAGAAGAATGAGATGGGCGGGGCATGTAGCGCGCATGGATGGGACAAGAGGTGTGGAAGCCTGAGGGGAAGAAGCCTCTGGGGAGACCTAGACGTAGATGGGAGGATAATCTCAGGCGGGATCTATGGGAGATAGGAGTTGAAGGAGACTGGATTTTGTTGGCCCAGGACAGGGTCCGGTGGAGGGCTGTGGTTAATTCGGTGATGAACCTTCGGGTTCCGTAAGCCATCTAGTTAGTTATTAATGAAGACCTTCCTTTTCATTACCGCGTCCATTTTTACTGTGAGGTCAACCCCGTGGCCTCCTGTCCTGTTGGTACCGAGAGCTTTTCCTCAAAGGGTTAAGATGAACGGAGCGTGACAAAGAACCTAACCTTTTTACATTTTGTACCGAGGTCAAAGTCGATTCACAGTCGTCAGTGACTTTTCCCTTCCGTGCCAGTGGAGTTCGAAAGGCGAGATCTGCGATTTCTGTCGAGATATACTTTAAGACGAAGGAAACTGTCAAAAATGATTTTTATAAAACAGCATTGCTTGTATTACTGCAGTGACATCGACAGCCACCACGGACAGCACTGATACGGAACTGACACGCCACGTGGAGTTACGTAAATATTGCGCGGTAAGTTTCTTGTCATCGTCAAGCGCGGTACAGCATTACACAAAACTTATCGACGGACACCAATGTTAATGTTTTTCTGTCCGTTGGTTGCAACGGGCCGTTCCCCTAGTCAGGAATAAACCTGTCATCAGAGTGAAACTGGGGTCTAACACGCTGCAGGGGTAGGAAACAAAAAATTCTCTTCATGACTTTTCCGGAGTGTGTTTGGTTATGTTAGGTTACGTTAGGTTAGGTTACGTTAGGGTAGGTTAGGTTAGGTTACGTTAGGGTAGGTTAGGTTAGGTTCGACTGCAAGACGCCGTTCGACCCCTCGATTCCCCGCCGAAACAAATGAGATTCGTGGTTGAACATCAGGGATTCTGAACGTCTTATCAAATACGTCAGGTCTTGAAAACATGATACCAATTCACAAGTTGTGGAATAAACTCGTGCTTCGGGTTTTGTGTTTTTTGTGCAGTCCTATTCAAACACGGAAACTTTGCATCAGAATGCTTGTAAACAACAAATCACAGATATATAACAGCAATTCTTGCCTCCTTCACACTTCCGGCCTCGCCAATGCAGCACAAATGATGATACAAAAGAATATACTGATAATTAAGTTTTGCTAGCTAACAAACAAAAAAGACTAGACCTCATATTATTTACAGACGTAACAATGACACATTCTCTTTCGAATATCACTAAGTACGTTCTAGTATCCACTTCAAATTGCTCTTGGTACATCCACACGGGAATATTTGAAACATGTATTTCGATAATAACTGCACAATTCAAGCGAGACGTATTGCCAACACAACACACGCGTAAAAAAAAACATACGCCAACTTCCGCCCCAGCGACTACTGTCTTAGCCTTCATTTTGCTTTCTGACCTCGGAAACGTTATAAAATTAATGTTTTCCTTGAAACTGGGCAGACATATTGGCGTGTTTACTCAACAGACATCTGGCAGTGGACGGTACATGGAACCCACTAACATACGAATGCAAGGAGATTAGGAAGAATTGTTAGACTTCGGACACCAGCTGTACACTTACGTCACTTCCGGTTGCACAGCGTGTTCGAAGATCCCAAACAATGAACTCCGAAAAAGTTGGTAACAACGTCTGTGGTCGTTGGTCCTACAATCTTCCTGAAAGATTGTGGTTAAGAAACATCTTTCGTTTTATTTACAGGTTTTCTCCTTCTTTGTCGAAGAATGTCTTAATTCCGTTGCATTCATATTTATTTCTTAGTCACGCCCGCCAAACAGAGTAAAAAATAAGATTTCTGAAGTGTCTTACGACCACAAAGCTACGCCACTTTTACGTACAACAGAAAATACCACACGCTGTAATTCAACCTGCAGCCTTTTCCTGTGTCAAGATCGTGGGATAACTCTCGAATACACAGCTGTAAACGTAATGAAATTTATAGCTCTGAACTTTACACACCCCTGTCGCAAGCCTACCTGAATCAACCACGTATTTGGTGGGAGAAATACTGCGCAGAAGCAGGTATGAACCCAAAACATGAGAAATGTCGTCTGCAGTAATTGCGTTACGCGATCTTTCCTTCTAGCAATGATTCCACTTCCTATCGGCAGTGATTCCACAAAGGCCTGACTAACCACCCCAACTCGTTCCAGTAAAGGTCAAATCCATGTCGTGTCCTGCCTGCAGTCATTTGTAGAACACAATAATTTCACTTACAACAAAATAAATTCCCCACAGTACAAACACAACTTTAATTTTTTAAAAAAATTCTGCAAATTATAAGGCTATTTAAACATCACAACTCTTCAATTTACTTTCATTTTCAATACGACAAAATGTCAGATATGTTCCTTCGAGCAGACGAACATAATTTAAAAAAAAAACACCAACTTTATCTAGTCGTATAAAACACACGTCACATAATCTTGCGAGTACTTCTGTTATATTAGAAGTAATTCCAAAGCCGCACAGATAATAATTCCATGTTTTTAACAATCACGTGCCGGAAAGCATTCTTACCAATATTACTGCACAATAATTCCATGCAACCACTACAAACAACCATGGCGACAAAACGAACACACTAAATGTTTTTGTTACATAGAACTGGTCTGGTATGTTATGGATGTGGGAGGGGGGTGTCTTGAGGTATGGGGAGGGAAGGAGTGGAATTATACAAAGTAATTTTCCCACTGTATCTAACTAACGAACGAACGAACGTACACCCTTCCAGGCAGAATAGACGCGAATAGTTCAAAAATTATAACGACAGAAATTTGTTTAAATACTAACAAAACTGAGAATAAGACACTTAAAAAATGGTGTAACCAAAGAGCTCACCCACAACATATGCCAAAAAACCTGATTTATATAGGAACATAGTTATTTTACACTTCCTAAAAATACTAACTGCATATACAATCCCATGGGTATCAGCGAATTAATATGACAATTCCTATAAAAGACTGCATCACACAACGCTTAAATATATGCAATCACTTTCGTTGAAGCATTTCTGACAAAATGTTGAACGGCAAAGTGCAAACTACGTTCGTTTGGACTTCAAAACCACTGGAACTATCCACACTAACCACGTATATGGCAACAGTACCTAATTCTTTAGTTACCTGCATATTAACACCATGAAGTCGAAGATCTAAATAATACGAAAAGACACAGCTCCTACCTCAAGAAAACACAAAACGGCTCCATTACAAAGACTAAGTGGTTAATTTTGTTTAGGGCAATAATCATATAAGAATCATAAACCCATGAATACATTCCGTGGAAAAAGTTCAAAGTTCCGAAACGTTATAACATGTGGTACATACAGTCACCACTAGTTTTTAAAGGGTTCAAATAACTGAAGTAAATATACTAATTAATGTTTTTAAATGTATAGTGGTTTCGCCAGAGGCAGCCCAGTTATGGAAATACGTATTTGTACCCTTCAGAACACGATTTTCACAGTACTTAACACAAAATTTGTAAATGTAGTTGAATTATTCGTAAGTTTATAGACATGTCAAGTGAATCTTACCTTTTCTTTCGCTCTTCCAGCATGTTTTTGTACCGATTTTGCAAGTAACGCTCCCTTACTTTCTGCCATCTTGCCCTCACTTAATATAATCAACTGGTTCAGTTTCCATTCCTTCCTTAACTCCATAACTTTCGGGTTGATTACTGCGCGATCTCGTGAGTAATTTGGAAAACACGTTGTATGCCATGAAAGTAGACAGTACCATCTGTAGACAGTTCGAAAAACATGTTTCAACCTCGATATGTCTTCTTCTGCCATCTACATCGTTTGGCCGAAAATTCTTCTAACCCTTGCACTTTCCCACAAATTTTCCCTTTTGGATTTCTAGCGTCATATAGAACAATTTAAGGCCAGCACTAAAAGAGGATATCCTATCTCACTCCTAGTCTGTTGAAGAATTTACCTCGAATAAAATTGTTTAACTATTAACAGCGGTGATGCTTTCTAGTGTAATTATTTTTGCAATACTGCAGTATACTGTAAATCACTTTCTGTATCCTTGGCTATGGCCTATAAAGGATCTATGGAATATAAATAAATTCTGTTATTTTCATGTCTTCTAAAACCTTGGCAAACCATCTTACCCTGGTCATCCTGTTGGATGCCTTTCCTTTAAACTACAATTCAAGTGCCCTTCTCAGCAACCTTATTCTACCCATTCTTTACGTGGACCACTTCTCCGAAAATTTTATTAATGAATTTTGGATTCCAGCTTCTCCAAAATTCAATTTCTTATTCTACCCTTTCTTGTTTCCACTAAATATTTCTAAAAAATAAAGTAACATTCATTCAGAGCTTCAATTTTGCTTTTGCCTGAGTCCATAAAATTTTAGGGTTAGTTTAAGTTATAGGCCTATTTTGTAAGTTGTTATGCAAAATGTGCATGTTCCATATTTGGTGGACTATTAACCCATATAAAACATAAACAAGTGACAGAGAGTGAAGATGATTTGGTCATAATTAAAACTACTTTGAATTTTTTATACCTTTGTCATTGAGATAAAATTACAGTACTGCCTTTGAAAATATAAAGATGTATAAACTGAATAAATGTGATGAATTTAAAGTGTATTTTGAACAACAGTGATTGCATCCAAAATAAGTTAAGCAGCTCTGTTCCACTGATTTCAAAGCTAAAAAGAAGCGGCTCCAGCACAGACACTAAGACAAATATTGCTCACATGACCACAACTTACTCTTTCAGCAAAAAGATACACAATCCTCCTTTTGCCTTGACAATTTTGGTGCAGGCCACGTGCCATTGAAATAAAGGCGACGTGAGACGTATCACGCTCCATATGGGCCTGATTAAAATTGCAGATTTACATTTATAAAATTCCCATTCACAGATACGTGAACAGACATTTCTGGAAATTACAGCAAATGACTGGAAAGCAGACTGCCAAGAGTATCTTGAGAGAAAATCAATCACAGACAAAACAATGGACACACCTTATAAAGTGGCAACAGCAGCACCAAAATGAGTGTGAAATACGAGGCGCGTCCTCAAAGTAAGTTTCCCACTCGTCCCACAGCTAGCAAACCTTATATTGCGCGAAGCGACTGTGCGTACGTGATAGAGCAATGACGTAGCATGGCGCATGCACTAACGGAACTTCCCGCGTTCTCACAGTAGCATCGTTGCAGCTGTTGAAGATGGAGGTTCTTATTCCAGCTCCCGCCGACTGTGAAGTGCGGTCAGTGATAACGCTAGGCCGCACACGGCTCGACGGACAGCGAGTCTCCTGCAGGAGTTCAGCTGGGAGGTGTTTAATCATTCACCCTACAGCCCGGACCTCGCTCCCAGTGATTTCCATCTTTTCCTACACCTCAAGAAATTCCTGTCCGGTCAGCTTCAGCGTTTTGAGAATGACAGAGAGGCGGAGATGGTTGTCACACAGTGGTTCCAATCCCAGGCGGCAAGACTTCTACGACACAGGTATTCAAAAGTTGGTCCCACGGTATGACCAATGTCTCAATTCCGGTGGCGAATATGTTGAAAAATAGCTGGACACTTGCTGTATCTGTTGCAATAAATATTTCCATGAAATTGTGTTTTGTTTCTGTAAACGGCCCCAGGGAAACTTACTTTGAGGACGTGCCTCGTAGATGACTACGAGTCATCCTTCCTTATATACCGACACTAAGAAAAAAGTAAATGTTTCAAGGTTTCTAGCAACATACAAGAAAATCAACAGGCTGACAGACGTAGCATAAGGTGATAAATGGGTAATGGACGCTATTAAGAATATAAGCAATTCATTTCAAACAGCAAACAAAATTTCATGATCAGAAGAATTAGGTCCTTTGATATGACGGTGTGCGAGCTGCTCTCAGGCGATTTTGGTTTGCCTACTGTAAGTTCAACATGATTATGCAGTTTCGTGATGTATTTCCCATAGCGTGTGAGTGCAGAACGAGAATTTGTGGGCCCCCAACGTCTTCCTGTGTTTCTAAGTTTCCACAGATAATCCATCAGTGGCAAAAGAGCATTCTGCTCTGTGCTCTCACCAAGGCCAAAAGCATAAGATGTACGTTCTACTGCTACAAATTTTTATCGTATCAGATACAAGCGGAGTTCAAATGATTTACGGAAGTTTTCCAGGTAGAAACTGTGAGATATACGAGCTGTTGCAGCAGTGAATTTAAAATAATATACAGCTCTGTACTAGTTTCTGCACATTTAAATAAAATGTATATTTCAGAATTTGATAATTTGTCACTTCTGGATAAGTATTATTAAAAATAACTACGATGCAAAAATTGTGACAATTCCTTCGAAAGAATGATCCCCTAACATTTTTGTTTTGTTTCCAGGTTTTCCACCCATTCTCATTCTATTCCCGAGACGGCCAAAGCATATCCGCCTCAACTACGGTAATTTGCCGACAGTTGAGGCGGACGGAAGATTGAGAAGGAACTGTTTCTGAATGTTTTGCGTCTTACCCTGAAGGGCACAGACTGCGAAGAATGGAGTCCTAACAGCGTTAAGTTTTCTTATATATTTTTTGCAACAACTTAAAAATGATAATATATGTAGCAGTTCATCAAATAACATGTTTATATACATATGTACATATGTTTCATTGGTAAATAACAAAACATCATTTATTGCACAGATTCAAATAAATGCTGAGAATTTTATGAGTTGAATTCCAAAGCCTTGACATCTGGTAGACTGAAGGAGTCGAAATATCACTCATCACATCCCAAACTTCCAAAATTCTGAGAACTTCCTCTTCAGTACGATCCATTAGGCATCAGTAGAGTAAAGTTTCTCCCGCTATACGCCATGTAGGCGTTTGGGGTGAGTGGAGGTATAGCTCCTCTCTTCACTGACCCCGGCACTAGATGGGGGTGTTAGGCATCGGTACTGGCGCAATGTAAGAGCAGGCCTGCAATAAAAATAACAAATTAGTAGGTAAATTCATTTGCACTAAAACTTACCTAATATTAGCTCAGCTAATACAAAATGCTTTGCTTTTATGTAACCTGGAGATCTTTTATTCTGTTCGAACGTCAGCCATTGGACCCTATCCTCTGCACATCGATTCTATCCGCCCCCACCCCCTCAACTCACGCAACCAAAAAAAGGCAGGGGATGTTAAGAGTAAGACAAGACTTGGAAATGCGAAGATGTCAGTTTTAATCAAATACCAGCTGAGGCGTGAGGACAACCACAACGTCACTACGTCTTAAGACTGTAAAAGCGTTACAGTCCTCAGCGTCCACCACTTGGCACTACATAACAGACAAATCACTTTCCCTCACCTCAATGATGTTGCCACCCTCATCGCCTGGTCGCAGGAAGGAGACCTCATTCTCTAAAAGAACTTTGAAGTCAGCGAGGTCCTCCCACTCTGAATCCAGGGCATGCGGCATCACCAACTTCCTTCTCGAGACGTCATCCCAGTTTATGCCCTGTAGGATGAAGCACAAACGTTTAAAAAACTCTTTAGCTGTGCAGAAAGTACAAGGATCTTGAAATACAAATTTTGGTCTGTGCCTTAATTTACTTAAAAATATTGCACTTACTGGGAGAGACATTTGGCACTTAATCATGCAGTCAAGGTTTGAAGTAAGTTGTTAGCAATTCTACGGAAAGTACCGAGAGGGTCCTTCTAAAATACTAATGTGACAGCGGGACATTACGCACGGAATTACTGAAGTTGCTATGTACCCAGCGTTAGGCATGTGGCATCTGTTACGCGCAAGTTGTTCTGCTCGGGATGTACGTCACAATTTTTTAAAGAATCAAATTATCTAGCAAGAGTCAAAAATCTCAAACTGTTGGGATCTTCCCATGGTAGTTCATTTTCTTAGGCACAGTTTAGAACTTAGACGCGTACATGTAGCCTATTATATGTACTCACGTCGAAAAATGGATGATTTCACACATCCCAGACTTCCACAATGCTGAGAACTGCCTCCTCAGTACGAGCCATTTCGCATCAGTACTGGCGCAATGTAAGAGCAAGCCTGCAATAAAAATAACAAAAGTCACAAATTAGCAGGTAAATTCATTTGCACTAAAACTTACCTAATACGCTGCTTATAAGATAAAGTATAGTCCGCGGCTGTCATCTTGAGACTTGCGGGGTGAGGAAGTCGGGGGAAGGAGGAAAGATTGGGTCTGCCTTTAACGCTTCGGACTTCCTGCACTCCTTGCAGGTCTCAAGATTACAATCGCGTACTGTATGTCTTATTAAGACGTGATGATTAAAATGTATCTTTGGTTTAAAACGTAGACTAGTCCCATATGCCTTCATTATGTGTAAAGTCCGTCAGCCCATTCCCAAATAAGCATAATTAATTTAAGTAGCCATGGGATCTTCCAGCACAAAGCACACACGTGAAGTGAAACTTTCTTTGATCTACTGCGTGCACAGGGAAAATGTTCGGTGCCTTCAAATTTTATGGCATTCAGTCCTGCGCAACCCGTTAAATTCTCCTGGGCTGCTCTTCTTTCAAGAGCTTTGTACGTAAATAGAGTGTCGCCACCTTGTACGTAGTGTATTAACAAACTAAGAGTCGGATGACAGTCTCACTGTGTGCAGCCGTTGTATTAACACTGCAACAGTGCTGTCTCGTCCAAAAATCAGGGTCTAGAATGAGGCATGGGATGAAGGAAACTAGAAACAACTGGTCTTGTATTGAATGAAAACAGATTTTTTCAATTAAAAGTCTATAATAATGGGACTGTGCATCAAAATTTTTTTAAGGCAATGAACATTGATTTTTTACCCTCTCAATCATCAACCGGAAATTAGGTCTTGGTCAGGTTGTGTATCAGACGCAACATTCAAATCTGAGCACGAGTTATCTTACTTCAGTTCATTGCCGATGACGTGCGAGTCATTCATCTAAATGTCCTGCTATTCCATGTTAAAATTTTCCAGTTAACTTTGCAGTGTTTGTTGTTACAAGCCTTAAATAAATTTCAAAATACTTCATTTCTGCTGTTTCTTTCTTCATTTCACTATATTCAAGTGCACAAAACGCTGAAACATTTTGGTTTATTTCGAATTAATGAATTTTGTTATTCGAATGGGTAATAATTTATGCACTTAAATTTGTTTCAAATTAGGCCTATATATAACAAACTCCATGGAACAGTCTCCTTCCTGAGAAACTAATATTAGCTCAGCTAATACAAAATGCTTTGCTTTTATGTAGCCTGGAGATCTTTTATTCTGTTCGAATGTCAGCCATTGGACCCTATCCTCTGCACATCAATTCTATCCGCCCCCACCCCCTCAACTCACGCATAAAAAAAAGGCGGGGGATGTTAAGAGTAAGACAAGACTTGGAAATGCGAAGGTGTCAGTTTTAATCAAATACCAGCTGAGGCGTGAGGACAACCACAACGTCACTACGTCTTAAGACTGTAAAAGCGTTACAGTCCTCAGCGTCCAACACTTGGCACTACATAACAGACAAATCACTTTCCCTCACCTCATTGATGTTGCCACCCTCATCGCCTGGTCGCAGAAAGGAAACCTCGTTCTCTCCAAGAAGTTTAAAGTCAACGAGGTTCTCCCACTCTGGATCCAGGGCATGCGGCATCTCCAACAGCCTCCTCGACACGTCATCCCAGTTTATGCCCTGTAGGATGAAGCACAAACGTTTAAAAAACTCTTTAGCTGTGCAGAAAGTACAAGGATCTTGAAATACAAATTTTGGTCTGTGCCTTAATTTACTTAAAAATACTGCACTTACTGGGAGAGACATTTGGCACTTAATCATGCAGTCAAGGTTTGAAGTAAGTTGTTAGCAATTCTACGGAAAGTACCGAGAGGGTCCTTCTAAAATACTAATGTGACAGCAGGACATTACGCACGGTATTACTGAAGTTGCTATGTACCCAGCGTTAGGCATGTGGCATCTGTTACACGCAAGTTGTTCTGCTCGGGATGTACGTCACAATTTTTTAAAGAATCAAATTATCTAGCAAGAGTCAAAAATCTCAAACTGCTGGGATCTTCCCATGGTAGTTCATTTTCTTAGGCACAGTTTAGAACTTAGATGCGTACACGTAGCCTATTATATGAACTCACGTCGAAAAATGGATGTTCCTTCATTTCATCAACTCCACCTTTCCCCCCACCTAGGCGAACTCTTGGATCCTTCTCCAACATTCGTCTCATAAAATCAGATTCGAAGTCGGAGAAGGACAGCGGGATGTCGGGGTTGCGGTATAAGATGTTGCTGTAAGAGAAAGGTTCATTCTTGTATTTGCCATAAAAAAATGTACTTCTTAAACATGCATTCACAATTAGCATTTACAGTGTCTCGAAGTCTGATTTGCACGGAAATCTCTAACATGAGTCATGCAGTTGATAAGGAAGATGATCCACGTTAAACATTGTAAGCTTTCCGTACATTCGGTCGCTGTCCTGCACAAATTTGTTTTATTAAAGATTCTGGTTAATTCTCCAAAGTCTTCCAGCACCTACACCTACTTTACTCCCATTAAAAGGAACACACATCTGTTAACTGTGAACTAATTTGTACAGAAATCTATTCTAAGGTAAATGATGTTCACATGGAACATATACATTAGAGCTCTTTCCAAATGCAAAATACCTACAGAAACAATGCTTCATCA
Source organism: Zootermopsis nevadensis (assembly GCF_977971745.1). Taxonomy (NCBI): domain Eukaryota; kingdom Metazoa; phylum Arthropoda; class Insecta; order Blattodea; family Termopsidae; genus Zootermopsis; species Zootermopsis nevadensis. Next base: position 790,659 of record NW_028259153.1, on the reverse strand, counting down.
CTTTTGTCTTCATGACTCTGAAAGGGCGTGCGACCAATCATCATCTCGAAGGCCATCACGCCAACACTCCACCAGTCCACTTCCTGCAAGAAACAAAATTACAGGTAACGGCCACAACCAGACATTTTCATTTCACCACAATCTTATTCATTATCCCCAACGTTCTCGACAAATAGAGAATTTTTGGTGAGAGTGAAATGGTTCTTCGTTTCTTGCCTCCAGATTAATGCTCTTTCTCCTTTTATGTATTTAGCTAGCCAGAGATTCTAGTGAATTTTCTAATGGCTGTCTTCGAGTGCTCAGTCAGAACCTTGAAAAGACACTTAACGGCAGTTAAGTCAGGAAAATTAACAAATGCCATTGAAACCGATTCAATTATTCTCAAAATGCTACAGAAGAGGACAGACAAACAAAGAAAAGCATTATTCTATAGTTCTGCAATGAAAGCAAACGAAATATATGCCATTTCAACGCTTGTGAACCGAGAGGCAAAGGAATAGGAACTACATTAATTTGAAAAAGTTATACGAACAATTTTAAAGTGCAATCGTAAGCAGAAGAATTTGTCGTGCCAATTTCGGAAGAAGAATGTCCTACTGAAAAGCTGCTGCGACAAGACAGAATGCCTCCACATTTTCACAAGGCACTGATAGACAACTCAAATTGCAAATCTCCAGAGAATTTTATTGGCAAGGGTGGGAACATGACTTGGCCACGTTGTGTGTTTGACCCTCCTCCCCTTACAAGGATTCTCTCGGGGGTACAGCAGGATGCTGTGTATACGCCAACAGTGGCTTCCACTTTGACAGAACTCGGAAGAATTGGCTGCAGTCACCCTCGAATTCCTTATTGCGTGGACAGAAACTGAATTTAATTATTTTATCTGCCAAGGCACTCACAGCGCCCTCATTAAACGTGAAATGCAGGTCATGAAAAATTGATCAATCAAACCACTCATACTTCTCATACCCACGCCACGGAGCTGTGCCATAAGGGATATGAAGCCATTGCCTTCAAGCATCAAGTTTCGTGACAGCCATTACATTTTTCTTTCTGTCGTCGGGTGTAATGCGCCACAAGCAGGCACTTAAAGCTACTTGCATGCTGAGTCACATAAGAAACAAAGTCTACACAACAATTATTTCAAAATTTCAGTGTTCAGTTAGTACGTGGCTTTCAAAATTCTGTTACATGACAAAAATGCACGTCATCATGCCAGACGCCAGCATTCAGTTCAATGCTTCGGCCTCCTGTCACGTGTCCTTAAAAAACTCCATGAAGTCGCTGCTTGTGGCTGCAAACCCTCACATTTTTATAATTTGTTTTCTCGTTAGTTCACATTAACCGTACGTTCGGCCGAGTTACATAAAACCAAGAGCTCGTTATTATCAGATAAGAAACTTACATAGCTGTAGCCTTTGCCCATGATCATCTCTGGTGCCACGTACTGTTTCGTGCCACACACCGAATATGCACGATCACCCTGCGGAAGGAAACGACACTTTGAGTAAGGGTGAGATAACTGATCGTGTCTAAAAGTGAAGACCATCATTGAGCAGCTTCCATTCACCTCCTACCATCATAAAGGTGGCGACTGACTTGTAACATTTGCCTGTAATGTAACGTGTTACAAATCGAGCATTACACAATTGAAGACAGCGAACGGAGCCGCTCGATGCGAGCCGCTCACGCTCGCGGGCGCTCCATCGTGTTGTCGGTTTTTTCGCGAATCCCTTTGAGTGTTACATTACAAGTCAGTCAGTCCGTCGAGCGGCGTCGTAACGAGCATTCACGAGTTCTTTAGATAAGAGTAGCGTATTAAATGAAACAGAGATAACACAACCTCCACGTCCGACATATTGAACGAAATGAATGGAGCGCACACGAGCACAGTCGAGCCGAGCGTTCAAAACGAGCATTCGATGCGCCTCACCAGTTGTGGTGTAATGTAACATGCTCGCCGCGAATGTTACATTACGAGTAAATGTTACAAGTCAGTCGCCACCTTAATGCGATTCTGTAACATCTCTCCCAATGCTACGCTCTCTTTTCCTTAATGGTTTCTGGACCTGTCACTTTCCAAGAGATTTTCCTACCAATATTCTGCATCATTTCTTCTCTCTCTACACATCCCACCCATCATAACTTGTGGCGCTACTCAGCAGGCTGTATGTACCACAAATGTTTCTTCATGTAATATTTAAACTAACGAGACAAGGGTCCACCAAGGACTGAAGAAGAAGAAGAAGAAATTTGTATTGCCCCCTTCAGTATCAAATATTACCCTTTTCTTAAAACACTTGCACCTGACGTTCTTTCTTCTGAGCAAAGAACACGTTTAAGTATCTTAGATCTTTAATTCTGGGTAAACTAGACGAGGCGTTAATGGCTTCCGAATAGAATGACGACAACTACTTACAAAACTGCAGTACAGACGTAGGCATATTTTTACGCTTCAAGTTTACCTCCTCAGATTCACAGGCCCTGTGACATCTTTTAGTTATGCTGTGTCAAATTTAAGGCACCTGAAACCTGCCAACTCCTTACAGGGCTCATACCTGACTTCCCCGTCTGACGGACAGCGGTCCACTGAACAAAAGATGAGGTGGATATAACATTTACCTTTTTAGTCCAGGCAAAATCTTTGCATAGGCCGTAATCTGCTACGGCGATGTGGCCCTCAGCGTCTACGAATATATTTTGTAGTTTGAGGTCACGGTGTATGACTCTCAGCTGAAAGAAACAAATTAACAAATAAATCCTTGGACAGAGGGGATGAAATATGGTCCATCTTGCTTTCTTATTGTGGTCATGAGATGCTCTTCTGCTAAATATCACCCGAACTAAGATGTCACGTTTATTACTGTTATTGATACAATTAAATACGACTAACGCCAACCAATCTCAACTGTAGCTGTCGCTTCAACCCTGATTATGAGTGAGGATCTAAGACGTTGCTCGTGTTCACAGAGCAGGGATGAAGATGTCTCGGACACTAGGCAAACATTGAGCTTTACCAATTCACTTTGGAAATTAATATTGTACACTAGTCTGAGTACAGATTCTACGTTTTCTTTCAGATCCTGTTGATATGAATGTAATATATTGGCATAGTTCCGCACTTCACACAAAATATGTACAGAGAGAGACACTCGTTAGAATTTAGAACTTGCGAAGGAGACGAGTAGCACGGTTTGCCATGTCTGTATTCAGAGGGGCGTGAGACTATTAAAACAATTCTCTCGCTTAGTTTCTCGCAACAGTTTTCGGAAAGTACGGATTGTCTCACGGGAGCACACGACCTCACATTATTATGCTAAAAGTTAGTATCGCACAAGTTCCACGACAACCAATTATTGTACAGAAGAAATCTGTCACTGACGACAGAAACATGACGATGCTAATAAAACATGCCCCTATTAAACCCGAAAGAATTATTCGCAAGAATTACGTGATCATCGCTACTATACTTTGTTAGTACTTGAGACTTTTCCCACAGAAATTATAAATGATTGGTACGTAGAGAATAAATGACGTATCGAATGAAATCAAAAAATTCTGTGTCCACGCAATCAATCAAGCGCGTTTTATAGCGCAGAGAACTGCAGTTCGACTGTTTGCCTACCTTATGCAGATACTCCACAGCTTCAATTATTTCTGCGAGGTATAATCTCGTCTCATCGACAGAAAAGACGCCTCCCCACTCCCGCAACACATCCAACAGGTCGCCACCTGCATAATATTCTGCAACAATAATAACGAAACTTAGTTACCATAAGGACACCTATGACAGTGCAAACTACTGTGTTGTATATTCATGTATAAAACAGTGTTACTGCCAAATGACGCTCTGCACAAGACTGAAAACAGGACGATAGTTTACAAACTGACAACGGAATATTCCACCAGTAACATCTGATTGCAAGACAATACCAGCAGCACAAGTAGGACCCTTCACACGATGTTTTCAGACAAGATAAATATTAACCACAACCTTCTTCCTATCGTCCACATGGCGGTGACTGTCTGTACTGTTTTTTATAAAAACATTTAACTGGCAGTGGAATTAATTTTTTTACAGGCCTACTATGTACTCTTTCCTCTACTCTATAAACGTAAATCGAAGAAAACGAACAGAAAAAATATGTGTTCAAATCATGGCACACGGAACGTGTTCATCGAAATGGATGTGGGACGTGACAGACCTTAGTCAGCAGAGAGACTGCCACATGCATACAGCTTGTCTCTCAGAGCAGAGAACTGAATTGACCTTGAGGACGTGACATCTAGCCAATTGCATTCCCAAAACCATTGCCCTTCCACTCTTAAAGCAGTCTGCGTGATATGTCATAATGGAATAGATACAAGTGACCCGACTTATGTACTGAATTCCACACAAGCTAAGCGATACTTAAAATACAAAAATAATGCAAAACTAAGCGTCAGCAAGTGATTAAATCAATTTTAAGACAAAAAATTATTAAGACGTACACATTTCAAATAACGCAGAGTCAATAATAGTTTTTTATGTACTCACCTTGGACGAGGCACAACTTCGTTTTTGTCTGGAATTCGTAATAGACCCCCACGAGGAATGGAGCCTCCAGACCCTTCTGAAGCAGACCACGTTCAGTGCGATACTGATCGCAGCCATCTTTCACAGACATAATTTCTTTTATGTCCATCGCCTTCATGGCATAAAGTGTGCCGTCGTCCACCCCGCCAATCTTGCGGACGAGGTACACTTTTCCAAAACCTGAAAAAGCACACAGTCATGTTTCCTGTTACTATATTCTCAACAAAGGCTCTGATTTTTGTAAACACTCTCCCTTCATTAAACTACAATTTTGTAAAACTGTGTGTGCAAAATCAAGCCCTCGCGTCTAAAAATAATATTTTTCAACGCGCGTACTGCACAGGCCCATTATCCAGGAAGCTCTAAAGCCACTCACCACCAGTCTGATAGTTGCAAATGATCAGAGCCCGTAATTTTAAGCTGCTACTGTGAATAGCCCTGTCGGGTAACAAAACAGTAGGAAATCCCACTTCCTCTGTGATATTTTCAATGTGAAATTGTACATTATATATCATCAGAATTATTTTTATTTTACGACAGATACTCTTACAATGTTTTTGCACTTAATCTTCTTTGGAAGGTCTCTGACCCAGTCACAAAAATTCTATGCAACGATCTGATTAATTTAGAACCTGATAACACAAGTTAATTCTGGATGCTGTTTAAGTAATATTCAGTCACAAATAAATTTTGTTCAAGAACGTACGGTCTACAGAATTTTTAGTAATTTCTACGTATCGCCATCGATTACTCATTTATCATTGGTGATCGTGAGATATTTTAGTATAGTGGTATCACATAAAAAAATTAAAATATAATTTACATCAAAGCAAGAAGCAGGCCACTTCTGAATATGGGTTACTTCTTATTCGTATCACCTCGCTTCTCTACCCCCCTCCACAGTCAACGTTTTATCAGCAGAGAAATGCACAGTTAATTTGCCAATTTTTACTACAAGATATCGCACTCACCTCCACTCCCTAGCAGTTGCAGGGGCTTAAAGCTCTCGAGTCTCGGAAGATCGGTCTCTGAATTTTCGCCTGTAACAAGGAATCATAATTACAGGCCTGACCCAACAGTCAATCTGCACACACGATTAAATGATTCTCTAAAGCCTTTAAGTAAGACGCGACTCTTTATTGCCTCCGTTCACAGTTTTATGAGGAACATTCGAACGCAAAGCTCAGACGAGACAATGCTCAGATTATTTCATGCCATTTTCCAAAATTTATGTTTCGTACAGCGGCTACTCCGTGAAACGCCACAGCTGCCTAATACATTGTTTCTCAACAGGAACACGAAATGACACGCTTTTCGTTACATACCTGGGGAACGAACCGGAGGTTCATCTTCAAGGGGAACATTCACTGCCTCGTCTTGGTTATGTTCGGCAGCGTCCCAGTCCTCCACGCCTTGGTCTTTCTCGGCGTTCAGGCCGTCAGGCTTGCCACTATTCTGAAAAATATAACACGACACGCGAATTAAACACCGGCGAATCACTGACAAAGTTGCAGAACTCTCAGGGTGGAACGCAGAGTCCGCTACTTGTGTTTACTCGTTACAGCGTAGTCCAAAGAATCTCGACAGATTGGAAGCAAATGTCTTACCTTCACGTCTTCTAGTCCGTGATCATGGCAGCCACGAAGGGTCTCGATCTGCTGCTTTAAAATCATGTTGTCAGCCTTGATGCTCGACACGACATCTATCAGGCCACTTATGGTTTTGCAGGTAATCGCACTTTCCCTTCGGTGCTGCTCTTCCAAGTCCATAATTTTGGCCTTCAGGTCGTCAACGCCTTTGCATTTCTCGCGAAGACTGGCCAATTCCTTCTCCATGCGCTCAAAACGCGAAAAAATTATACGAAACATCTCGCTCCCCGCAAACAATTTGTCTGCGTCCATCAAGTTCTTTACGTCGTTCATGATTTCTCGTAAAATCTCTTCGTTCGTTGTTAAATCGTCAGACAATGTTGATCGCCGGAAGGGATAGGCAGTTTAAGAAGAATAAGAATAATACCTGCAGCCAAGAAAAGATGCATCTGTTACCTTCCAATATTATTATAACATCAGTGATCTTTTAAATTCAACACGAAATTCGGAACGCATAAATTTATATGCACGATGATGTTTATATTATTAATATTTTGCTCTATGACGGGCCGATTATTCTGTTATTAAATTAAAAGTTAATTGTATTAATAGGTGTGATGTTAATCAGAGTTATTTTCGTGACAAAGGCCCCATTGATTAACCTTTTGATGCCGAGACTCGTCTAAATATCATTGGAAAAATTCAGTCCGTACCTCAAAGAAAACACTACACTTCACCGTTACAAAGATCAAATGGTTAATCCTGTTTAAGAAAATGATCGCTGATTACCCTGAGAATCTTACGAAACCCACAATTACATAACAGAGTTACTGTTTGTTAAAGCAGGCAGGTGGTACTTATACTTACCACCAGGCTTTTATAAATGACGCCGTAAACAAACAGAAGTCAATGTAATATCACTTAAAATTGTGTTAGAAAGAAGACAAGCCTAATTCTCTTACAAGAGTTCACAAATCCAGATGTAACCTATAAATGCGATAAACAATATTAAAAATAATAATTCGTATGCTCTTACCTTAAACTTTGTTCAAGAGGGAGAGACCTCGACGTCCACCGACAAAATGAATTGTAAACAGTGTAAGACAGTATCACGAGTTTCTTCGTAATTTAAATATGAAGAGCGCTTTGGTTATTGTGAAAGACTTTTAACAGCACGAAATTTCTCTTCTAAGACACACTTCTTCAAGCTCAGTTCTCTTCAGAATGACGAGAGTCGACTGTTGACGGCAATATATATACTAACACAACTGTGACGTAATAATCAGTAAAGGAGTGCAATAAGGTTCATTCAGGCAATTATACTGCATGTATAAGAAATCAATAATGAACCTTATGGCATGCACAGCCTAGATTGTTGCAGGTGTGCTTTAGAAATTCCAATACCTTTTATTCCATTGTTGTACATGCAGGTGTTCACATAAAATCTGGCCATTGTTGTTCCATATTTACACATTAAAAAAAATACAAAGAGAATTATTCTAACTTATAATTTGGTTACATTAAATCATAAATATAAGAAGTTAATAACTGATAATAATTACCTTAATTCCAATTGCATTTATTTAAAAACACCGCCCGGTTTCAGTATAATTGAAAAATGTTTCCTTCCTTCGAATCCCGACAAAGATATTTTCTGTTGTTCGGACAGCAATCACCACGGAAGGATGGAGCTAAGGCAAATTCTGTTTGTTCCTGGGAGAGGATCTGATTGACCAAGGTCACAAATCCGAAAATTGTCCTGAGGCCCAGAAGATGAATTTGTAAGAAACTGCCATATTTCCCCCTTAATAAATACTACGGAAACCAAAATTGAGGGCTGAATTTGCTTTACTCGTTCGCTTGTGGCTCGTGAAGTTGAAACACGGCGGAATTATCCCTTAAGACAACTGAGAGAACGTTGGAAGATCAGGACTCCGGGAAAAGTGTCCTGAGTTCGATTTCCTTCAAGGGCAGTTCCTTTAACTCCGAAACTAAGCGAGACAGAACAATGGCGCTAGGATCAAAGTTTCTTGCCTCGAAGGGGAGATTACTGAAACGATGGCCTCAACACTGGGTTCGACTCCTGACAAGAAGAATGGTTTCTGTTGACAGGAACGTAACCGCGTTAAGAGAGCGACGCCAAGGTAAAATTATTTCGTTTCGGGGAGGAAATTACAGGATCTAAGGTCAGAGACCCGAATACAGTCCAGGGTTTGAGTCTCTCTTAAGAAGTTGGTTTCAGGGATAATTTTTGCTGGAATATTGAACGAAACACATTTAAGGATTAGGCGTATATGTTTTCGGAAAATAAACATTTATAAGGAATTTGAGCAATTGTCTCCTTCTCGAAGGTATCACCACCTTGTCGAAGACAATCTACCGGTTGGGGGGGGGGGGAGGAGGCTTTCGTGCTCAAATGATCCTTAGGGTTATGTCGGCCGGAGCTAAGGCGATGTGTTAGACTAAGAGTGATACTCTGGTCCTCCAGGTTGGGGGTTGGGCGTAGGGCTAACAACCTTTCACCTTTTAAAAAAAGCATTTTTACGAAAAAAAATCAACCAAGCCTCGGACCAGGACGGGCTCTTTGGCATTTCAATGGAAATTGAAAAAAGGACATGAGAGTTGGTACTTGTAACATTAGGAGCCTCTATAGGGCTGGGGCACTGAAATCAGTGTGTAGGGAATTATAAGTTAGACTTAGTGGTAATGCAGGATGTGCGATGGTAGGGGGAGGGCACGATCCCAGGGGACAATTTTACATTTTTCTATGGAAAGGGGAAGGACAATCATCAGTTAGGGACGGGTTTTTTTTGTTCATAGCAGAATTAGGGCAGCAGTTAAGAGAGTAGAATTTCTTGTCTTACGTAATTTTCGAAGGACGTTGGTGCGACATCATTGTCCTTAATGTTCATGCCCCGACTGAGGACAAAAGCGATGATATCAAGGATAGCTTTTATGAAGAATTGGAATCAGTATTTGATACATTTGGCAAGTATCACATGAAAATTCTGCTAGGAGACTTCAATGCAAGAACTGGGAGGGAGGATATCTTCAAACCCACAATAGGCAGCGAGAGTCTCCATGCACTTAGTAATGATAATGGCGTCAGAGCAGTGACCTTCGCTACGTCAAAAGATTTAATTGTAAAAAGTACAAAATTTCCACACCGTGATGTTCATAAATACACTTGGACTTCCCCAGATGGCAGAACACGCAATCAAACAGATCATGTGCTAGTAGATAAGAGAAGGCAGACAAATGTAATTGATGTGAGATCATTCAGAGGAGGAGACTGTGACAGTGATCATTATCTGGTGGTAGCAAAAGTTAGGGAGCGGCTTTCAGTAAGTAGACGAACTAAACAAAATTTTGACACAGAAAGATTTTATTTGAAAAAATTAAGTGAGGGAGAGGCGAAGGAACAAATTTCAAGTTGAAATTTCGAATAGGTTTCAAATTTTAGAGACAAATGAAGATAATGAAAGTGACGACATCAATGCCAAACGCAACAATGGCATTACACGGACGCAACAATTATAAACGAATGCAACAATGCCAAACGCAACAATGGCATTAAGCGGACGCAACAATTATAAACGAATGCAACAATGCCAAACGCAACAATGGCATTAAGCGGACGCAACAATTATAAACGAATGCAACAATGACAAACGCAACAATGACATTAAGCGGACGCAACAATTATAAACGAATGCAACAATGCCAAACGCAACAATGGCATTAAGCGGACGCAACAATTATAAACGAATGCAACAATGACAAACGCAACAATGACATTAAGCGGACGCAACAATTATAAACGAATGCAACAATGCCAAACGCAACAATGGCATTAAGCAGACGCAACAATTATAAACGAATGCAACAATGCCAAACGCAACAATGGCATTAAGCAGACGCAACAATTATAAACGAATGCAACAATGCCAAACGCAACAATGGCATTAAGCGGACGCAACAATTATAAACGAATGCAACAATGCCAAACGCAACAATGGCATTAAGCGGACGCAACAATTATAAACGAATGCAACAATGACAAACGCAACAATGACATTAAGCGGACGCAACAATTATAAACGAATGCAACAATGCCAAACGCAACAATGGCATTAAGCAGACGCAACAATTATAAACGAATGCAACAATGCCAAACGCAACAATGGCATTAAGCAGACGCAACAATTATAAACGAATGCAACAATGCCAAACGCAACAATGGCATTAAGCAGACGCAACAATTATAAACGAATGCAACAATGCCAAACGCAACAATGGCATTAAGCAGACGCAACAATTATAAACGAATGCAACAATGACAAACGCAACAATGACATTAAGCGGACGCAACAATTATAAACGAATGCAACAATGACAAACGCAACAATGGCATTAAAAGGACGCAACAATTATAAACGAATGCAACAATGACAAACGCAACAATGGCATTAAACAGACGCAACAATTATAAACGAATGCAACAATACCAAACGCAACAATGGAATTAAACAGACGCAACAATTATAAACGAATGCAACAATGCCAAACGCAACAATGACATTAAGCGGACGCAACAATTATAAACAAATGCAACAATGACAAACGCAACAATGGCATTAAAAGGACGCAACAATTATAAACGAATGCAACAATGACAAACGCAACAATGGCATTAAGCAGACGCAACAATTATAAACGAATGCAACAATGACAAACGCAACAATGACATTAAGCGGACGCAACAATTATAAACGAATGCAACAATGACAAACGCAACAATGGCATTAAAAGGACGCAACAATTATAAACGAATGCAACAATGACAAACGCAACAATGGCATTAAACAGACGCAACAATTATAAACGAATGCAACAATACCAAACGCAACAATGGAATTAAACAGACGCAACAATTATAAACGAATGCAACAATGCCAAACGCAACAATGACATTAAGCGGACGCAACAATTATAAACAAATGCAACAATGACAAACGCAACAATGGCATTAAAAGGACGCAACAATTATAAACGAATGCAACAATGACAAACGCAACAATGGCATTAAACAGACGCAACAATTATAAACGAATGCAACCATGCCAAACGCAACAATGGAATTAAACAGACGCAACAATTATAAACGAATGCAACAATGCCAAACGCAACAATGACATTAACCAGACGCAACAATTATAAACGAATGCAACAATGTCAAACGCAACAATGGCATTAAACAGACAACTAAACTGTTTGACATTGTTGTGCTGCTCTCACGGCAACACGTCACAATATCATATTGACGAATTTATTGGTGATATATTACAAAGTACAAAATATCTTCAAAACGCGAACTAACTAAGCTTTCTTATTGTCATTTTCGAATTTAGCGGACGAAAATACACAAGAATTGATTAGTTTCATTTCCGATTTGTTGTCTAGTGTTATATTCGTGTGCCTTTTATTATCTACTAAAACATGATCTATTTGATTGCGTGTGCTGCCATCTGGAGAAGTCCAAGTGTATTTATGAACATCACGGTGTGGAAATTTTGTACTTTTCACAATTAAATCTTTTGACATAGCGAAGTTCACTGCTCTAACACCGTTATCATTACTATAATGTCCTACGTAAGCGATAACAGGCGAGCTGCATAAGCAGCGAGGGCTGTCATATGACATAAGGGAATCGCTTGTTGTGTCCTCAGTGAGAGACCGCAATAGAAACACACGGCCTTCCTGAGCATGCCCCTTCCCTGTACTGCACAGTCAGAGCTTCCTTGCGCATGCGCCTTACTGGCCAGCGCAGCGACCTGCGCGAAAATATCAAAATATCTGATCTCGGACTTTGGCCGCTGACCGCTTCGCCGTAACATAGGACAGCGACACACAAACATCCAGTTTGATATTTCCGCTTCACCCTCGCTCACGAAGGACACCGGGACTCTCCCTGCCTATTGTGGAGTAAAACTGTACTTTTATTTATTTTTCTGTCTGACGACAGGTCCATATGAACAGGATCCTTCCATCCTTTTCTCGGACTGGGACCTGTTCATATACGTTCTTGGCAGATGATCCAGAAGTGGTTTGCCATTGCCTTCTTCTGTGTGTGAATGGAGTAATTGTTGGGATGCCACGGAGGAAAACTCCGTGTTGCCTAGACCACGGCCTTGCCCAACACAAGTTATAAATTCGAGCCCGAGACCCCAGGATTACAAGGCCAGCGTTCTAACCGCTAGACCACCGTGTAAGGTAAAACTGTACTGTAATACGTAAATGAACAGCATACAGAGCCCGTGTTGTTTGCAATTGAAAGAAAGGACAGGATTAATAAGGATTAATTCAAGGATTAAAATGAGAAACAGAAGAATTTCTTGCAGGCAAACCGCATGCAGTCCATCAGCCAATCATATGCGACCATGTCTGGAGCACTAAGATTCAGAACATTCTGAACAATAATCTAATATAAAAACCTCATAATAAGCAACATATGTTGTAAATAAATCATTTATAATTTAAAACTTTGTCTTAAAATACTATAACAACATCAGGGTCCCTCACAAACATTACTTCAAAGCACGTCTTTCCAACACGCTGTCAAATCTCATAAAATTTATTACTGTAATATATTTAACAAAATGAAAATGAAAATACATGTTACATAAACAAATTTTCTTTGAAGCATATTTTATACAGGAAGATGAGATGTAATACCAAGAGAAACGCAATCTTCGTTAAAAGTACACGGCAAACGTCCCTGGTCTTCACGTTGTCACGGTTCCTGGAATAACATTCTTCCAGACAAATGTAATACATTCAGTCACAGAAAAATTTGTGTTGCGGCCAGTAACACGACCCCTTGTATGTAAGTCCTACATTCCTTAGCTTAAAAGACGTTGAGACAGTTTCCTATCCCACGGGACCAATCCTGATACTTTGAACTATTGCACCATGTCTAGTCCTGTTGCTGACGAGCGAGTCTCGACGTGGTTTCATCACCGTCATCCTGACAAACTGAAAATACTACCTCGTATTTAACTAAAAGGAGCACGAAGAAAATTATTTGCGATAAGAAACTGTTGACGGCAATATACGCATAAACAATAAGCAAAATAGGCACATGATCTCCTATAATCTACGCGCTACATATTCTACGTCGTGTCACAGCGATCAGACAGCCGTGTAAGGCTCTTCAGTTAATGGACAGACGAAAGCAATTTATATTTTATACGGAATTTCTCCTAAGAAGTAGGACCTGACGTTTCATTCATACTTACCGAAGGAACAAGATCGTAAATTTATTTTAAATTAGCTCTTTCGTTCAACTAGCTTTCAGACTTAAATGTACCAGGGAAATTTACAAAGTGCGCACAGAGTAAAGCACTTTTATGAGGCTGGAATCTGCGGCAGACCAAACTCATCGACCAATACGCCATCCTGTAACACAGTATGCGACATTTACGTTATTACTTTTTGGTGATATTTTATCAACTACTGGAGTTATTAAACTTGAATAAAGAATTACAGTTTAATGGAGGAAATGGTGAGGTACCTTTCAATGTACCTTTTCAAGTATTAATCTCATACAGATTAAATCTTGAACAAACAGATGCTTAATTATTCATTAAAAACACTGTATGACTTAGATTTGATGTTTTAATGGCGGTATATATGTGGACTGTGATCTTCTGCATCATCATGCAATTTAATCTTGAAGGTGGTCACCATTAGAAATATTAGTGACCGCCTAGAACAGTGGTATTCAACCTTTTTTGTTCGCGTACCCCCCAGATATAATTTCTCTTCAACTTTGTTACCCCCAAAGTTGTTGGTGTATAATTCAAGTTATACGTAGTATATAATCTACATCTAAAATAAATTAAATGAATTACATTACTGATTATTCAGTGTTTATCATAAATGAATACATTTTTTAAAAAATTTCACGTACCCCCTAAGATGTCTTCGCGTACCCCCGGACAAGATAAAACATTTTTCATATCGGGCAGCAGATATGGTTAAATACCAATAATAGGACATATCTGTAAATGGTCTACAGCAGAGCACATGATAACATCTTCACGGAATTCAGTAAGAATGTGTAACTGGAGCGAGTGCCAGCACAAAGACGGAGACACTGTCACCAATGCGGTAATCAATATTTTCTCCTGATAAAAGGCAATGACCGCAATTTTGGAGGCAAAACAAGGAAATGAAAGCAGACTCGGCAGAATTGAAGACTGCCCAGAAAACAAAGACAAGGTTAATATCACGACATCGGAGACTAAGAAGAAGTTGAATGATATGGAAGGCGCTGAGAAGTACAAGACAACGCTGCTGACCCTTTAGATTGTTGGGATTGTACCATCCGATGGCAATGACGCGGGGTAGATCCCACAGGCTATAATTCCATCTATAAAAGCTACTGGGCCCAGAGGAGATCCTAACCACCCACTGTGTAATTTTGGATACATGTATCACTCCAATGCCTGCAGAAGAGTAGATCCATTGGTCACATCCCAAAAAAAAACTTTTAAAATACAAGAATTTTACACATGAAGGTTTGGAAACGAACACATAATTTGACTTTCTATCATACTGAACCTTATTCATTGTGGAATCAGCTCCCGGTTCCTTCTCAGGTGCACTGGGAGCTTTAACAGCGTCATCCAGATAAGAAGTGTCATCATCAAGAGCAATTTCATCACCCAGAGCATCCAGTTCTGCCTCTAATTCATCTTCATCAATCTCCGGAGTACCATAACTTCTTCCAAGAGCATCTTGTACCTCATCAGCTTGATCCAACATGTCAGCCATTTCATCTTGCATATCCTAGAAAATGAACGATAGTCATGACAAATACCGTGCCCCACGTTTTAAATTCAGTCCTCATAAAACAGGACTTTAACCTCATGGCCAGATTAGTTCAGTATGCAGGTGTCCCGTAAGTCGGACATCATAGGAAAAATTCATAATTTTCTATTTCTACAAACCATAATTAATATTTTTCTATTTCTACAGGCCATAATGCGTCTGAGCTAGGAAGAATGAATCCAAATAATTCTGCTCATAGGAAATTGTAGTAAAAGAGAGGCCACGGCTGAATTTAACAGACTGCGTCCAGATCGCGAGCAAATAAGACAGAGTTGAGTTAGTAGACTTGTTGCAAAGTTTAAGGAAACAGGATCCATAGAAGATAAACAACGCAGTGGACCTTCAAGAAGATCCACTGATGAAGATGATGTGATGGTAGAGCATTATTGCACCATTACTCCCAACATCATTCACCGTGTGTTTTCTGACCGGTTATCACGTCTGAATTTGTGTATTGAGAACAATTGTGGGCATACTGAGCAAGTTCCGTGAAAAAAATCTTTTAATTTGCCCTTTTTTTTTAGAATTTTTCCTATGATGCTGGACTTATGGAATATCCTGTAGTTTACATCCCTTTCCTATTTTGTTCCCACTTTTTTAGTTCATGCTTTGAAATATTACAGAAAATAGATAAATTCTGAGTGGCAGAATTTTTTAGCACACTGTACCACAGTTTCAAAAATTACATAACGCTTGTGGTAATACAAGTCATTTTTTGAACACAGTGTTACAAATATATACGCCCTATACAAGGTTAAGAATAAGAAGATAAATTATTTCAATATGCTTATTCTATTAAGCGCAATGGACTCTACACATCAAAATGAAAGTTTCATTTATTTATTTATTTAGTGTTCTGTGTGACGACAGGTCCATATGAACAGGATCCTTCCATCCTTTTCTCGGACTGGGACCTGTTCATATACGTTCTTGGCAGATGATCCAGAAGTGGTTTGCCATTGCCTTCTTCTGTGTGTGAATGGAGTAATTGTTGGGATGCCATGGAGGAAAACTCCGTGTTGCCTAGACCACGGCCTTGCCCAACACAAGTTATAAATTCGGGCACCGCCGGGAATCGAACCCGAGACCCCAGGATTACAAGTAAGAAACTTAATTAAAACAGTCAATTCCCTCCATCTCATACACACGTATGTAATTAACTGATGTTGGTCTTTTCTGAAAAGTCAAGTTACTCAAATAGTAAATACCCTACTTTGTAGATCCTGAGGA
The DNA here is from genome assembly GCF_977971745.1 of Zootermopsis nevadensis. NCBI lineage: Eukaryota > Metazoa > Arthropoda > Insecta > Blattodea > Termopsidae > Zootermopsis > Zootermopsis nevadensis. Next base: position 774,369 of record NW_028259153.1, on the reverse strand, counting down.
TTCAATGAGTTCACAAATCATCATCATAAACCAGATGAATCTAGTCCACGCAATACTTTAAAATCGACTATAATTTAATCTTCCCATCTATCCAAAGACATACCACGTCAATTCTTAATATTTCAGTGTCATTGTAAAGCCGACATATCGCAAGGATATGACCATCTCTTCAGTCTAATTGGACCAATTTATTTTTAGAACTTACATGAATAAACTTGACAAGAAAGGAGGAAATACTTATTTTCTGAAAAGCCAAATTAACTTTTAAGGCAAGACAAATTCTGACATACATGAAAGACAAGGCTCTCGCTTTACAAAATCTCTAACGCATCCCATGCAATAATGTAACCTTAATATGTTTATTTACTGCAGATACAAATCTTGGGTTGACAGAGCCATCAGGATTAAGGATATCCATAATTATATGTTGTAAAATATACATATAAAAAAAATTTCACAATAAAAAGTACAGATTTTGGCAGGAGGTTATTTTATGATCTGTACAAATATTCTATGCTCAGACGCTGGTCAGGATCAAGCTTAACCAATGTTATCTGACGGAATGTTCTCTTCATGGCACATGCTAAAAGAAGGGGGCAAAGGCACATAGAATAAGCCACTTCTACGAACTTTATAATCTGATAATATTGGAGGTAAAACACGTGGGCAAGCAGATGGACGTAACCTGCCCTTGCATGATTATGTATGTAAAGAACGCATACAAACACCAGAGTACATAACTCGGAGGCGGATACACGCCAACAGATTCGACAATTCAAATACAGAAGCGAACGAAGTAAAGAAGAAACCGCGAATACCGTATCACTGAAATTATACCTCAATGTCATCAATATTGATTTTCTTGAATTCCTTCTGCATCTGCTTGACTCCAGTCTTCATGGCAGCAACCGTGGCATGCGTATCTTTAAGAGTCTGACACGCAAAATTGGCCTGCTCCATGTTGAACGCTTGCTGTCGCAGATTATCCGACTGCTGTTCGTACCTGTTAAAGCAAATTAATGTAACTCAGACAATTAATGAAATGAATAGATAAACATGCCAATTACTACGGTAAAGTCGCTTTAGATTAATCCTACGGAGAGAGAACAAGACAGTGTAGAAACGCATACAGCACGCGCAGAAATCGTAGTACATCATCTGCACGTGCGTCCAACGATGGAGAATTATAACAAAAAACATTGTTGACATAAGAACAATCACTAATGATTAAGACTTTGCAAATAGGATAAATGTGAGGGGAAAACCATAAAATTATAGTAAAGTGTCAGACTCCATTGAAAAACAGATTGTTGCTCAGTCGATCAAGAAATTTCTTGCTTCTGCTGAACCTGAAGGTTCATTACCAAGACCCTGTTCCACGACAGATGAACAGTCCACATTCTGTATCTCTTTATTCCTAAATCTACACACAGGTGTCTCTGGTTGTCTTGAGCCTTGAGGTTTTCCAACCTAAATGTAGTATGCATTTCTCATGCATGCTACACTCGTTGTCCATCTCATCCTCCTCCTGGTAACTGCCATAACTGAAATTTCCCCCTTAGCACCAAGTTGTCATTCCTCAATCGATGTTCATCTCTTAATCAGATGCCCGTATGAATTACGGCCACTAAGTAAATTCTGCAAAACAGACTTCTCTAGTTTTTTTACTTTTCTGTGATAAGCAACGAGAGACGGTTCACACGAACTTACATTTTCCTCTGTTTAAGTATTCTTAACGCTTTCTGCTTAACAGCATTTTTTGCAGGTCCTTCTCTCATCTTCTTCATCTGATCTTTATATTTCTTGAGTTCTGCATCCAATCGAGCAATTTTCTTGTCAACCGATTCAGCTCTGCTATCAACCTGTTAAAAAAAAATGATTAGCCAGAATTTGGTAATAATTATATTATTAAGTCATAGCAGAAGTACAAATTTTTTAACAGTAAATACGTCAAGCAATGATTCGATGAATTTCTCATCTGCTTTATAATGGTTACTAATTCACACATGTCTACTATAAACGTAGCATTGTTCGATGACGTCATTTTTTGACAACAAATTGGTTGACGACGGGGAATCAGAAATTTTTATAGTAGATTTGTTTTATCCAGATACAGAGCCAGCTTGTTGGCAGGAAAACATTTTTTGTACGGAAGAGAACTATTTTTACTAGAAATTATGACACTTGGCATTATTAGCAAATATTTTGGATTCTGATATGGTATTTATCACTGGAAGAAGGTCATTTACATATATTATGATGGGTAAGGGCCCTACAATTGACCCTAAGGGCAATTCCATGCTTTACTGTCCCCCAGTTTGAGAAAAATTATTAGTGTTATTAAGTTATTTCATTTCAACCTTTTCTTTTCTGTCTATTAGATAGGATCTGAACCGATTTGTTCCTTGAATGCCATAAAAATGTAATTTAGTTTAAAAAAGTCATAATTTCCAGTCAAAAGCTTTTGTTAAATTACAAAAAAAAATCCAAGCATTTTTTTTAACAGATTTCAATACATTGACTGTTACTTTGAAATCCGCATCTTCGGTGGATAAATCCATCATGAAGCCATACTCTTCCGGGATGAATATGTTGTTAGTATGCATGTGAAGAATTAACTTAGTGCACATAACCTTAAGAGCAGTAGAGAAAGTAGCTGATGGTCACTAATTTTAAAGTTTCTGTTTTCATGAATGATGTGGCAGTCCTCATTGCAAACATGGTGAGATTAGTTAAGGAGTAATGTATTGAATACGTGTTTTTCAATTTAAGTTATTGTCAATTTCTAGGCCAAAAAAGTAAGATGTTTCTAATTCCTCAACAGAGATGGGGTAGCTAGATCAGTTTAGTGGCTTATTACAGACTAGATGACCAGGGTAGACCACACGTTATTCCACTAACATGCATTTTATTATTAAGAGCACTTGAGATTTCATCTGAAAAACTGAAAAGGGCTTTATCAGTTGACTTTTCCTGAATCCAAATTGTTCACTTACAAGGACATTGCTTGAGTTTCTCTCACACGTGAAATATTTTAGATAAAGTTGTTAGTATTAAAATCGGTCTGCAGAGACTTAACTAATGCTGTGGCGTGCACAAATACAAATCATCTGTACGTTAAAGGCACATCTTCCAATCACGTATCATTTCTTAAACTTTGTAAATATATTCCACATCACATATTTGTGCGTGATAACAACAAACAAGATTACTAGAACGTATTAAAAGTACAAAAACTGCAAAACAGTATTAGGTATTAAGGGCTGCAATAATACTGTTATATTGTTGTACGTCTTAAAATAATGTAATAACATTTGGATAGGAATCTGACAGCACTTAGAAGAACATAAACAAATACTGTTACACTCACACCAGAAATGCAGTCATTTATGTTTGGTGGAGGCTCCTTTGGTTTCCCTCTTCCAAATAGACGATTCATCCTTTGGATATACGACTTTAATTACAAACACAAATAACGTATTCTCAAGCAGAAGACACCAGACCTACAGCGACGACATATACAGTTTCCAATACCGTGAATCACTGCATATTCCACAGACGTAAATTACGTACTAAGCACCTGATGTTTCCAAAGGGTATAATCCGTGTTCCACAGAAAACACAACACAGATCTCAGTTACACAAAATTGGAATTATTCCTTACTTTTCTGCTGGTCGCATCAAAAATGCTTTTAGGAAGTATAGTTTTCGTAGTTCAATCAGTGAAGTGATTAACTACGGACTGGATGACTGGGGTTCGATCCCCGACAGACCGATATAAGTTTTTGGTTGGTTGGCTGCTTTGTAATTAGTTTCATGTGGTCAATAAGGAAGTTGGTATTTCACACGAATCCGAGTTTGTTTATATATTTTTAAATGATCGTGAATATCATTTCTGAAATGGTTCCTTACAATGATTGGTAGTATTTTGACATAGGAAGGTTTTAGAAATCGTTTATATTTGTTCCAGATGTAGAAATGTTGCTTCGCTCCAGAGGGTTGATGAAAACAGTTCAGAATATGAATAAAACAAATCTTGGTCTATTGCATACTAAAACGTTGGCAGTGGAACATGATTATGTGAATCATAGGTTCTACATAAAGCTGGGCAATGGTATGAAAGTTTCGCGGTAGTAAAAATGTAACAAAATTAACTAAAATAGCGACTTGCATGAATGAGGCTTCCCTGCTTTAGCTAACAAATTAACAAAATTGGTGACTTGCGTGCATGAGGCATTCCTGCGTTTGGTACGAAATTATATACTGTGAATCCCGTATATTGTGTTACCATGAAAGTAACGAAACCGTCATTTTAAAGAATACGAAGTTATACTATTCATTGACCAAACGTTGCAGTTGAAGTATACAATAAAACTTTTTATTATGCTTTGGCTAGGTGTGGTTTAAAACAGCACAGTGTCTCAGGGTGGCTAGCTGACGTGGTTGGTACATAGCATGCTGTCCCCTCAACAAGAGAAGTAGCCTGTGTCAGTATTGATGTTCTTTACAAGCAGCCTATGTGTCCTGTGATAAATTATGCATGTTCAAGCTGAAGGTCTACTAAACACAGCCATGTATTGAAGCTGCAAGTGTTGCCTTCATATATGCCATGGTACATTGGTAACAGACAACTTCACGAGGATATGGGGATTCCATTCTTCGCTGACCACATCAGAGCACTGACTGAGTGTTCTTACACAAAGTTAGTGCATGCAGAGAGTCTGTTAGTTCGGAAGCTAGAAGGAACACATTTATACCGAGGGCTGCGCAGTCACCCACTGATAATCGAGGAGAGCTAGCGTTCAATAGGGCAAAAAAAGGCAGCTGAGTCAGAACGTGTAGTGTCTTAACTACTCAGCTACACTGACTGATGTTTTTCATACTTTTACTCAGTTGTAAGAAATACCAGGGTACAATTCAACAGGTGCATGTCCTGCCTACTCCAATAATGGAGTCTTTCAGCAAAATGATTTAACTCCCAAGGTGGAGAAGCCATCAAAGTGATTCTAATCCTTATGGGTTTTTCTCCCAGAAATCCATCCAACTAACCTGAAGGTGTCGAGCCCTTCTGCCACAACAGAAATCCCAATGGCATATGCATATACAAACTTGTAGTTTATAAGACATCATTTGCCAATTCCAGCTATGTGTTTTGTATGCAAGAATAGTTAAACCTAGCAACGGATGATGTCGTGTTTATGCAAGACTCCACCCCTAGTTGGCTTTTCGGTTCATTGTTTGGTTGGTAATCCATAGAGTAATTAATTGAACAGGTACTGTGTATATGTTGTGTTTTCTACAACGTAGGTAGGTGAAGTGTACAAATACATTTCCTGCAATGCTCACATTAGTTTAGGTTAGGTTAGTGTAGTTCAGCTTATTAATGCAACTGGGAAGTGTTCATGTATGTTGAGATTATTTTTGTTGGGGCAGATTAAGTTATAATAGGTCAGGTAAGGTTAGGTTAAGTCATGTCTGTTAGGGTGAGTTAAGGCACATTATCTTTTGTTAGTTAGGTTAAGGAAGTTTAGGTTAGATGTTTGGGTATGAATTTTAAATGTTAGAATTTCAGATGGAATTATAAAATTTACAACTCTGGATTTTGAATTTTTTTAAAATTTTGGGTGTTTACAAGTTTTAAAAATTTAGGAGATTTATAAATATTTAAAGTTTTTATGTTAGTTTCACCAGAGAAGGCGGATATAATATCTCTAAATGCATGTTGCAAAGAATTTGAGAGGATAATGTGTATTCTGGTTAAATACTGGAATTACACACTTTGACAGCAACATATATAAAAATATACAGAAGTAAAATTTAATAAGTCATAACCATCTCAGTTGACTTAATTAGCTAAGCAGTAAACTGATGTTTTTCAGATGTGCCATGTTGGTGCTTTGGGGGGGGGGGGGGGGGTATAGCTCCTATTCATTCATAACTCAGCACTAGATAGGGATAGCCATGCTTTACCCCTGGGGAAGGACCCTGGTACCCATTGGGCCAGTCTAGATAAAAACTTGTCCTAAATATTCTTCAGAGATTTTACATTTGCAAATGCTTGATAGGTAAGTAAGGTGTATAATGCTTTGTAAAATGTAATCATATTTTTGTTTCAGACGTTGCTTTCATTCAGTATGACATGTTTAACAACATTTTAGACTATAAGGAAACTTACGTTCCACCAGCTTTTCGGAGGAAAGGTGTAGCTCAGGTCCTGGCAGAGGTAAGGGATTTTGCAAATGCAGGACCTTTGAGCCATGCTATTAATATCATGAAGATTTCCGTCTTCTGGGTTGTTGCGCTGTGTAGTCTGGTCGATGTTAACCAACGTTTCGGAGGTCATACTGCCTCCGTCATCAGGGCGATGAGTATGAAGATTTCCATCTTCTGGGTTGTTGCGCTGTGTAGTCTGGTCGATGTTTACCGACGTTTCAGAGGTCATACTGCATCCGTCATCAGGGCGATGAGTATGAAGATTTCCATCTTCTGGGTTGTTGCGCTGTGTAGTCTGGTCGATGTTTACCGACGTTTCAGAGGTCATACTGAATATATTCATCGCCCTGATGACGGAGGCAGTATGACCTCTGAAACGTTGGTTAATATCGACCAGACTACACAGCGCAACAACCCAGAAGACGGAAATCTTCATACTCACCGCTGTGAGAACCTCAAGTCTTACCTATTAATATCATATTTACTGCTCAGTTATGTAAGAAAAGCGTGAGACCTGTGATGGACTGGTTGATAAAGAAGGTTTCTGGTATTCACAAAGGACAAAGAATCTGTGATAAACGTAGGAAAAGTTGCAAATTTGCCCAGATGTTTTGGAAATGAAGCAGTTGTGTCTTCAAGGTCAGAATAGAACTAAAAAAAGGAATACTTTGACAGACCAACTCTATAACAGATTCTGAGATTATTAGAAGGGTTACCACTTTCCACTAAAATGTTGTCACAAGTGGAGTATATGAAGGATAAATTCACGATAGTCAACAGAGCCGCAAATAGAAAAATAGTAAATTTATCAGACTTCAGTGATAGCATCAGTTCACTTGAAGGTGAAATGAGGAAAAATTTGATACAACAGGACAAAGGAGAGGAGAGCGTAAATTCAGATGTTTCTTCAAAGAGCTGGTGAAGTACGAAAATCCAACAAAGGTTTTGCTGTGTTTCAATAAGAAACATCACGTTTGGTTGATAAGTTTGTATCTTCATCAGTGGAAGACGACTGTACCAAAAATGTGTCATCATCAAATTTTAAGCTGCCTTCTCTTAATGACACGAGTTCTACCAGTAATTTTGTGTCCACATCTGGCTTCTTTCTTCTTTTCCGAGAGATCTTACACGTGAAAGGACCTGCTGTTTCTCCTCAATAAGATATCTTGAGAGTTTAGATAATATCCTTTTGGCTCCTTTCTTCAAAAGGATCTGGATTAGTAGCTTTGACATTATTAGGGTTTGTGGTCACGTGTGCAGCATGAGCACTCAATCTGTACTCATGAGATGCACATCCAGGAATAACAAAAGTGTAAAGAATGCCCATTTTGGCCCCGACTTCTACTCTTCAATTTTTCTCAGTTCTTATTCCTAGCATATCAAATCTAAAAGTTCTTGACGATGGTGATGAGTCATTTGAATAAAAATTTTCTTGGATATTATCCATCGTCTAGTAAATAAAATATAAAACGTAAAGCGACGTTTCGGAGATGGGGCTCTATCTCCGTCTTCTTTTTCTGGGACTTTCACTTTTTTACTTTGTCCGGAGATAGGGATTAGCTCTATCTAGTGGGCCCAACTGAGTAGGAACCTGAAGACGGAGATAGAGTCCCATCTCCGAAACGACGTTTTTACGTTTTATATTTACTAGACGATGGATAATATCCAAGAGGTCCGGAGATAGGGATTAGCTCTATCTAGTGGGCCCAACTGAGTAGGAACCTGAAGACGGAGATAGAGTCCCATCTCCGAAACGTCGCTTTACGTTTTATATTTTATTTACTAGACGATGGATAATATCCAAGAAAATTTTTATTCAAATGTCTTATTCCTAGCAATTCCTTAGGTTCATTCATTTTTCTTGACATTTTCTAAATATGAAATTAAAAGTACTCCACTTCTATGGATAAAGCTTAATGTGCATCGTGTGAACGTTTTCTTTATATTTGTTGATTGCATCACTCAAATAACAGAATCATGATTATGGATTTTCAGAAGTAACTGATATTATGTAAAAAAAGAACCGCATAAGTTTTAAGGAACAGAATCCTAAAATGTGAGGCTTTTCAAAGTTTGCACAGTTTCAGCCAAGAATCTGTGTTCCCTGTAATGTGTAGATATGGGTAACATTTGTTGTTCGTGGTATCCCTTGGTTAATAGGCTAGATGGATTCTGGAGACATACTGATGAAGGGGAAAATCCCTTCCTCTGCTAGAAATATGACCCTAGTGATCTACCTCATAACCACTTGCTTCACTGACATAAAAATGGAACAACTACGTGGGTAATTTTCTGTGTTATTCATGTGGCTTCCAAATGTTACATTGGCCTTCTCTCGTGTTACTGTTCCAGGCTGCATTTGACCATGCTGTGAAGAATGACCTGAAGGTGAAAGTGACCTGCACGTATTTACAGAAGTACCTTGAAAACCATCCTTTGTCAGAATATACGAGCCGAATTGTTGACTAGACCGATCACCTCATTTCAAAGTCTTGTTAGTAATATATTTAGATTATTATGCATTTGATCTTCATTTTATGATAAAATCACAGTGTTTTGGAAATGTGTTATATTTCAGTCTTCTCAGGACTGGGAAAGAAGGAGTCCCTATTACATTGGACCTACAGTCGAGACTTCGATTCTTGAGGGATGCAGTAAAATAGAGATTTCTTCACACCCAGTCATGTGAAGATGAAAATAGAACCCATTTCTGACATGTTTTGGTTTTAATACAAGAAAGATGATGGACAGTGTCCAAATGAATAATAGTGATACACATTGTGTCAGAAAACTCTAAAATTTGATTATGGATTGTTGCATTTAATTTCGATTAGAAAGCTGATATTCAAATATAAGATATGATATTTAAGAATTTTTAAATTTCTTTATATAATTGCTATTCTAAATTTCTGTTGTGAAGCGAACGTTTCCTTTTATTTGTGCGAGATAGAAAGTACATTTAAAATGTTGGTGCAGAGAATCATACAAAAGTTATATTATGTTTTCCAATATTTAATATAATAATTTGAAATGTTTCTGTATTTTATTAAAGTTTGACATCTCTTTTACATGAAAACTATATAAGCCTTTCTACTTTTAGAATCTATTGCAAATTAATAATTCACACTGTTGAAGTAATTTAACATATTCTGTGTCTCTTACTTAGAAATTTAAATTAAGGTCTCATACTACTATACTATGTTCAGAATTTTCTACTTACTTTGAACCCTTGTTAATATGGAATTTAATCCGAAATACAAGAAAGTGAACATTTTTTGATTCAGTATGTTACAAACAAGAATGTTTTACTCACATGATGACCTGTGTCGAAGAAGACTATCGCTGTCATTAACACTGCTGATCTGGCAGCTGTACTTTTATCATGTGGCTCGTCTCGCCACGACACTGGGTGGTAGTAATAACAGTCGGAGCCCAGCAGAGCACTCTCTTGTGTATACACTTTCCCTTGCCTTGCGGTAATTTAAGCCTAGGAATAGAAATTTCCTATGCAATTTCAAAGGTAACTGCCCCCACTAGCTGCAATCTGCCATAATCTGTGGCAATATTAATGTACCCTTAAGCATTATAATCAAGTGTGATACAGCACTGCTCATTTGTTTCCAATGTTTATACAGAGAACTTACAGGAATATTCAGTTATAAACACACCGTACACTGTTAACTTCCGTGTTAAATAAAACATACTCAGGTAAGGAACGATCAATAGTGCCGTGGGTGTGGAGTTGCATCGTTACTTGCAGCCAGGTGTGTAAGTGATGACATTCCAGATCCAGTCAATTCCAGTAAATCAACCTTTTACTGGGAAGGGTGTTCATTTGAAAGTGGAAACATTACTGAAAATAAGCTCCATCCAGTAACATAAAATTCTAGCAGAACAGTTGTGGAACCACCCCTTTATGCTGTTTGACAGAGCTAGTGGACTTTTCTGTAATGAAAATGTTTTCTTCACATTTTTTTTTGTATGCAAACACTTCAGTTTGAATGCAATCACCAGGCTGTTCACAGAGTCATTCTGTCTGAAAGTGTCCCTCAGAAACTGCAGTCGTCATGTAGGGTTTCCCTGTCGTAGAGGAATCTGGCATTGTGCACTAGCATGAAATAAAGATTAGTGTGCATATGGGTTTTTCAGTAAACCTTTTGTCCCAGTGAACCATCAGGTTTACAGTGGATGTTCTCATGGACACTGTTCAGGTGGCCAAGGCTGGACCATGTGGCCATATGACGAATATGTCACCCTTGTAGCAAAACCAGCAGTATCAGTATGTTGAAAATGTTTTATAAATACATTAACTACATGCAAGTATACAAAATTTGCTTTTGAGATGCACAGCTCTGAATAACAAATTAAATTAATACATTGCTTCACAGAGTTCTCAAATTTTTGCTTTAAATTATCTGTTGAAACATCTGTTTTACAGGTTTAATGCATTGATTGGAAGTACGTATAGTAATTTTAAAATTAAGAGGATATACCTAACCTAACCTGAAAACATGGAAGACAAAGACCTGAAGGCCAAGATCCACTACTATTGCCGAGAAAAGCTGTATCATGCGATGCAATCAGCTGCCCTTGACGGGCTTCGGAAGTTTCCAGGTGATGTCACATTTCATCTGTACAACGGCTTATCATTGGTACTGGGACATCGTATACAAGAAGGGATACGGGAACTACAACCACTTCAGAGTGACCGTGATGTCATGCTGGGTGCTATTCTGGCACTCATGTTTGCACATCGACGTTGCAGTGTCGTAGACAGGGAAGCTCTTGCTCAGCTGGACAAACGACTGAAGGAAGAACGCAAGCATGCTGGTGAGATGGGACTGTATCATGGAGCAGTTGTTCTTTTCTATACGGGCAAACCAGAGAAAGCTCGAGATTATGCCGACAGGCTTCTCAAATCTAATTCCATTTCTCCAGATGGACTTGTAATTAAGGGTTGGATTGAAATGTATGTTGGAAAGGAAGGCATATTCAAAGATATTCCTCACTACTTTGAGTCAGCCTTGGAACATAGTCCTGGCAAGCGAAATATTGATGCTGTATTTGGTAAAGCTCATTTTCTGGAGCTTCAAAATGATTATGAAGGCGCAATTGGTCTTCTTAACCAGCTGGTAGTGAGGTTTCCTACATTCACTCCACCTTTGGTAGAAAAAATGAAAAACCAGCTTGCACTGCTGGACTGGGATCAAGCTACTGAGACGGCAAACAGAATTTTAGCAGCAGATCAACACTGCTTGGAAGCTATGAAAATAAAGGCTTTGGTACTTATTTGTCGAGAAGGAAGTCATGAAGAAGCAAGTCTGAGCTTGAGATATTTCTACAATGAGATGGAGAAATCTGAATCTAAGAATGCTGAGTTATTTGTGGAGAATGCTCAGCTGTTTTCACGGGCGTGTGGACGAAATGAGGTTATACTTGCTGAAACGTACCGCTTTGCTGAGAGAGCTGCACAACTCGATCCAACTAGCGCCGACTTTATGACAGAGCTAGGTTATCAGTGTTTGTTGCAGGGCAAGATCAGAGAGGCCACGAGACTGTATCGTAGTGCCACCAAAGTGGATGACTCGTCTGTTTTAGCTTTATCAGGGTTAACATTGTGTCAGCTGAGTGAGAGTGGGGCTAATGATCAGGTTCGCCAACAGGTGGAATTCCTTCAAGAAGTAGAGGGATCTCAGCCAACTCCCAGTCTCTTACTCATGTCAGCCAAGCTTGTTTCTGGTAACGCTGAAAAAGCTGTTGGGTTTCTGAATGAGGCTGTCGAAATACATTTCAGGAATCTGCGTACCTTACCATATGGTTCTAAATACTTGCGGAGTCTTGATCCAGATTTCTTGCTTCAGGTCGTGAAAGAATTCCTTTTATATGCTCCCGTCTCTTCTTCGACTGCAGGTATCGCTACCGGTGCTACTCCAACACTGCAACAAGGTCTGTCATCTTTACCAGTGCCTATGAAGCAGAGCTTGACAATTCTTGAAGCAGTGAGCAAGGCTTGTCCAGGTCTTCTGGAAGCATTATACCAATTTGCATATGTTCAGTTCATTAGTGGAGACACTAAAGGGGCATCTCTGACTTTACAACATATCTTGAATGATGTAGATGCCACATGTTCTGATGCACATCTGCTTATGGCACAAATTCTTGTTCAACAAGGCCATTACCAGCGAGCTGCACAGAGTCTAGAAGTGGGACTCAGTTACAATTTCAAAGTCCGTGAGCATCCATTATACCACCTCATCACAGCACTCGTACAGAAGCAGCAAGGAAATATCAAGGAGTGCATAGAGACTCTCCAGACGGCAATGACTCTCACTGGATTGAAGGCAGGAAGTGGAGGCCAGGTTGAGGCTACAGGTGGGTCACCTGGACTGTCCTTGCCAGATAAAGCATCTCTATACCTCGAACTAGTAGAGGCACATAAATCTGCAGATCAGATGCATGAGGCTGCCAAAGTCATGCAAGATGCTACTGATGAATTTCAAGGCACTACTGAAGAAGGTCGTGTAACTGTTGCTAATGCCATTCTAGCATTGCACAAGGGAGATATAAAATTGGCCTTAGAAATTCTACAAAGTATAGGGCCAAGCCACACATATTATCAACAGGCATGCTGTAAGAGGGCTGAAATACATCTCAGTCACCGCAAGGATCGTCGTGCATTCGCCGAATGCTTCCGTGAATTGGTGGAAAATTCTCCCGGTCCTCAGAGTTTTGTGATGCTTGGTGATGCATATATGTCGATTCAGGAACCAGACAGGGCTATTGAAGCTTATGAACAGGCTCTGAAACGAAACCCTCGCGATGCAACCCTTGCTTGCAAGATGGGGAGGGCTCTTGTAAAAACCCATCAGTATGGCAAAGCTATTAATTATTACAAAGAAGCTGTGAAAGGTGAAGATGCTGGACAATTGAAACTTGACATGGCAGAACTGTACATGAAGTTAGGGCAGTATGATAAGGCTGAGAAAACCCTTTCCCAGGAACTAGAACATAAAACTGACGGTAGTGACATGTCATCGCTGGAAGCTCGGACCAAACTTCTGTTACTGTTGTCCAAGGTGCGAGAGAAAGCTGGCAATATTCAGGCATCTCTTAAAACACTCAGAGATGCTCGTGACAACCAGAGCCGTGTGCTGAAAAGAATGATGGTTGAGCAGTCTGGTGGTGGTTCTGAGGCACGTCAGGTGGCAGCAAACATCTGTCAGCAAATGGCAGAATATGCCAGTATGTTGAGAGACCATGATGCAGCTATTCGTTTCTACAAAGAGGCTCTTACTTATTCTCCAGAAGATACAAAGTCTTTGGTTGACTTGGCAAGATTATATATGCAGGTAAATGATTTGGAACAGTGCCAGATGAGCTGCATGACTTTGCTGAAGGCAGACGCCGACAATGAGGCAGCTACTGTGATGATGGCTGATCTGGCTTTTAGGAAAGTGGACTTTGAGACAGCTGCTTTCCACTTCCAGCAGCTGCTTCAAAGACGTCCCGATTACTGGACTGCTCTTGCGAGGCTGGTTGAGGTGATGCGACGAACTGGGAATTTGGAAGATGTGCCATTCTATCTGAACAAAGCGGAGGCTGCTTGCCAGCGTCCCAGTCAGGAGGCTGGTCTTGCTTATTGCCAAGGCCTTTATGGATGGTATTCTGGGAATGCAAATTCTGCTCTTCGTCAGTTTAACAGAGCACGCCTTGACCCTGAATGGGGCCAACAGGCAATTTATAATATGATTGAGATTTGCCTTAATCCTGATGATGAAACTTTAGGAATCGAGTCGGCAGAAGGAGAGGATGCGGAGGTTCGAGGTTCCCACGAGATGGCTCTGAGGATGGCTGAAAGGCTTCTGAAGGAGCTTCAGCCTCGTCCAGGTGGTATTGGTGGAGATGAAGTTTTGAATCATCGTCTGCTTGGTAACTTTTTGCTTTTGGCGACCCGCAAGAAACCAAATATAGAACAGGCGCTGCAGGATTTTGCATCTCTAGCTACTCAAGATGCTTATAGGGATCATGTTGGTACTGCTCTTGGCTTAGCAACATCTTACATGTTGCTCAAACAAATACCACGAGCTAGGAATCAGTTGAAGAGAGTTGCAAAGAATGTGTGGAACTTTGAAGATGCAGAATATTTAGAGCGCTGCTGGTTGCTGTTAGCAGACATATACATTCAGAACAGCAAATATGACATGGCAAGTGAACTGCTTCGCCGAGTATTACAGCATAACAAGGCATGCACTAAAGCATATGAATATGCAGGTTACATAGCTGAGAAAGATCAAGCATATAGGGATGCTGCAAACCAGTATGAATGTGCTTGGAAATATGGAGGTCAGGCAAATCCTACTATTGGATATAAGCTCGCATTTAATTACATGAAGGGTAAGAGATATGCTGACGCTATTGATATATGTCAGCACGTACTCAGAGTACAACCAGATTATCCTCGTATACGTAAAGAAATTTTGGAAAAATCAAGGAACAATTTGAGAGCATAAGAAAATGCTTAAATTACTCTTTCAACTGCATGAAATTTAAATTCAGAATAGTATTAAAAATATATTAAAATATGTTCCATATGTAAATCGAGTACTCGATACGGAACGAAAAATGATATTTTAATCTTTTAATTATCTTATATTGTGATTGACGGCCAATTTTAATATATTTTTAATACTATTTAAATAAATCACAATATGACGCACCTACAATATCTCTTAAATTCAGAATATTTCACACCCATTTTATTAATTGTTTTTCTTGGAAGCACAAAACAGACCAACTGTGTACGAAGAGAGATTTTAGAAAGAAAAAAAAAACAATTTCGTAATGTAAATATGTTACAAACGTGATGTAAGCAGAACACATTTCACAGCTTACAAACACAGACTGCAAGAAATTGGGACATGCTTATTAGCAATTTGACTACTCATGCTGCAGATACTTGCTTATTTAGTGGTCTGTGAAGTTTTTCATGGTTCGTGTTATCTGTCTATAAAATGAGCGATGAAGATCTTATACTTGTGAGTGCTGGATATATTGCCGTGAATGAAGGAAGAAAAAATAAGAAGGAACTATTTTTGGTGGATGACAGCTGTTTCAGAATATAAAAATAAAAACATTAAACTGATCTCTTAACATTTATCATACAAGAATAGGGGATTAAAGCCCTGTACTTCAGAGCTGCTGGCTATATTTTAACTTTATTGATATGGCGTAATGACTTACGTTGTTGTGGAGGTTACCCTTTCTCTTTCCTTAACCAACTCCAATTTACTTTCTCCTCCCGTCTTGTCTGTTTTTTGAGTCCTTGGTCTTGATTCGTAGTCATGTCTTACCTGCAGTAAGCCTTCGTTTCACCTCTAAATTTTGGTTGGTGTTTTTGGATTTAAATTTTCTGTTGTGAGGTGAGCCAACATATTCAGTGCCTGGGGGTTACAGAGATGTTTTAGGTTGGTTTCGTTGTTCATTGGTTTCATTATCATTATTTCTTCTTCAGGTTGTTATATTTTCATACACTAATACACATTCCCATTCTATTGTGATACTGTTCCTTCTGATTACTGTCGTATATTGCGCACTATTCACCTACGTTAATACGTGTCGCCATTCTGTATGGTATTATTCCATTAGATTACCCCATGATATTTAACATTACCTGTGCATGTCATTTGTTTACTGTTGTATAGTACCTCTTGGCTACTTCAGTCACAATGGGTCTGTGGTTGTGTTTTTTTTTTATTTGTAGTGTTCTGTCTGACGACAGGTCCATATATCATGAACACGATCCTTCCAATCTCTTCAGGTTGTCAGGGACCTGCTCATACATATATACATTCTTGGCAGAGATGATCAAAAGTGGTTTGCCATTGCCTTCTTCTGTGTGTGAGTGGAGTAATTGTTGGGATGCCACGGAGAAACCGGGGAAGCCCCCGGAGGAAAACTCCGTGATGCCTAGACCACGGCCTTGCCCAACACAAGTAATAAATTTGAGCACCACCGGGAATTGAACCCGGGACCCCAGGCTTACAAGGCTAGTGTTCTGACCGCTAGACCACCGTGGCGACGGTTGTGTTGTAGACTCATATATTTATTGTTAGTAAATATCTGTTCCATTTCACTCTTGTCCTACTGTACTGGTTTCTCACAGATAGTCAATACCATTTAGAGCCTACACACACACACACACACACATTAGTGGTGCAAATAACCTGAGGAAAAATGAGGCCAAATGCTACGTGTACGCGCACAGAAGAAATGGGTAAAATCCTGATCATTATCTTTGAAACTAATTACGTACATGATACCGTAATGGCGTATGTTCTTGGGTTTAAGGCTAATAATTTATTATGATATTCAAGGATATGTATCAAATGATCAGGCCTATGCAAATTTTTGGGTAATAAAGATTGATAAATGTAAGCATTCCTCAAATCACCCCCCCCCCACACACACACATTAGCACTTAAGGCATTCTGCGAGTGTTTCTACATTACAAAGAATCTGATGCATATCGAGGTTTCTCTTTCACCATGTCATAACTTTTGTTCTACCTAATAAACAGAGATTAACACTGGGCTCATTAAATAAGCTTTGAAAGATGTATCATACCACTGTACTAGCAAAGCGAGGTTGAAAGTCCTTACGAAGACAATCTTTGATTCTGAATTTATGAAAAACTACAATTTAAAAATGTTGAAAAATTACACAATGGGCGATGATGGAGGCAGCAAGGACCTCCAAAGTGTTGGTATACTTCTATCAGATTACAAGGTTTGATTTGATTTTAAAATGTCTCATCATAAACTGTATTATGTGTTACTGATGATGTATAGCTATTGTATCACGAGAGAGAGTCTGAAATTACCATGTAATTAGCATCACTCGAAGAGTTGTACATGCATTCTTGAAATAAATCATAGAAAGCTGAATTGTGGCTTTTGGCATTATTCTAGCGAAATAACCGAACGTCATCTTGCATAATAAAACAATATTTTTCAGAACAGTCGCACAACAGCATACTCGTCTGTGTTAAAAGAGCCAACTTCAGTTGATTTTGAAAAGTGAACTGTTCTACATACATATATACATTTCATTGATCCTAAAGTTATTCAGATTGGCTATAATACGAGGAATAAATCATGAAGTACATAAAATACAGATAAGTACAATTTAAAATATTAATTTTTCACAAATGATAAAAGGTTTAGCATGAAAATATTAGAATTTTACGGTAAATAAACAGCTGTACAAATATGGTAAATTCCCAAAAGGATTAAACTGTATAATTTAATAGAATAAACGGTGGGTATTTAGGAATATCTTTAAATGTCTCAGTTTTGAGACGGTGGTAGACCATCAAAGGTTTTGATGCCAGCATAAAAAAAGTAACTGGTCTATGAAAATAGTTCTTAGTCCTTGTATTAGTGCTGTATATAGTTAAATTCTTCTGAAAACAATCCATGTTATTTGTAGTGAAGTTCATTAATGAAACTATACATTCACAAGGCCACGGTGGTCTAGCGGTGAGAACGCTGGCATTGTAATCCTGGGGCCTCGGGTTCGATTCCTGGCGGTGCCCGAATTTATAACTTGTGTTGGGCAAGGCCGTGGTCTAGGCAACACGGAGTTTTCCTCCGTGGCATCCCAACAATTACTCCATTCACACTCACACAGAAGAAGGCAATGGCAAACCACTTCTGGATCATCTGCCAAGAACGTATATGAACAGGTCCCAGTCCGAGAAAAGGATGGAAGGATCCTGTTCATATGGACCTGTCGTCACACAGAACACTAAATAATAAACATTCACAAGGAAATGACAAAATGTCTAGTTTCTTAAAAAGGCTTCTACATGAACTTATTCATTTGACACCAGCCATAATTCAAATAATTTTCTTTTGTTAAGTAAATATCCTTTTACTGTTAGATGAATTAGCACCAAAAATTATCCCTTTCTTCATTACAGAGTTAAAATAAGAAAAGTAGATTGACTACAGTGTCAGTGTTGACAATATGAAACACTGATCTAACTGCATAATACGCCCGACGTAACTTTGGAATAATTTTATTGGTATGATTATACCAACTTAGCTGGTTATCAATTTGTAGACCAAGGAATTTCTTTATTTTGCTGACTCTGCTATATAATTTCCACTGTATCCAGTACTTAACGCACTTCTGGTGAGTTATTTGTTACAAATTTTATTATTTTTGTTTTACCTAAACTTAGGTTTAATTTATTCACAGTAAACCATTTATTCATATGACAGAACTGAATTTGCCAATGTGCAGAAATCAACATTATCATTAGAAATTATGGCACTACTGTTGTCAGCAAATATAGGTTATGATAAAGCTCTTATTATAATTTATGCAAGTTATAAAAATAAAGACCCTAAAATTGACTTGTGGGGAACGTTATGAATGAATAACACAACAGAACCTACAATTTTTAAAGAAAATGTCTAAACATTCTTCTGTTCAATGAGTAATTATTTCTTATGTTTATCTGTGTGTTGTTAACAATTGTGTCACTTCATCAGTTCCACTGGACTCAAATCTCCAAGCATCTCCTATAAGTTTTGTTCACAAGAACAGTATTCACAGTATCCTATGAGACATTTTGGTAATGAAAAAGAATTACATATAATATGTGATAGATGGTTTTTGCAGGAAGCTATATGAATACTAAATCTAGCTGTTAAGTTCTTTGATTTTGCTTCTTATTAAAATAATATACATTTTGATGGATGCTACATGTACATACTGAATATGTACCACATTCCTGCTGCTTCATTCAAGTTGCAAAGAAGTAAAAATGTTAGTTGGTGAACCCTTTTTCCACGTTCTTTTATAGACGCAAAATCTTTTTCCCTGGCATACATCTGCTAATTTTATTTTTCATTAAATTAAAAAAAAACACCTTTCACAGTATCAACATTTAGCATCTTACCAGGTTTAAGATTTGGAGCAGATGGTATCTCATTCGCTTTTACAAATTTAACATTTCTAACGATGTAAAAATAATTCTTCTCGGGCTCCGTGTTGATAACCATCTTCGTCCTCGTCCTCAGAGTACTGAAGTTGTAGACCAACCAACCAAGAAGTTAACTATGGGAGGAGTCCTGCGCAAGAGCAAAACCGTCTTCCTCCAAGTGCTGGTGCATGTCGGTACAGAACTGAAAACGTCGGGTCTTGTCTTCATCGGTTATAGCCTGCAGTAACTGCAGAATTCGCCACAGGATTAGGTTGCGGTATGTCCACCTCTACACTCGCTCGGTTACTGGACTTACGGGGGCTGTGTTGAAACGAATCCCTCACACGATCCACCGTCTGTTCCGAAGGGCCTGGCGTTTTGCGATACACAGGCACGCGCCACGCAGAAATTTTTCATACCACTGCTTTATGCTGTTCCTCACCCGTGGGTCCTTCCCGAACTTGGTTCAAAAACGTCGCTGCACCATCACGATCGACTCTGTTCGAGCATACTCAAGCAGGCAAAATGCCTTCAAAGTTACTAGCGTCGCCATTTCCACACCGACAACACCAAAGCCCACCACAGACCACGATCCTGAGCCAACTCCATCCATCAATCCTCACAGTACACCTCCCTAAGATCCATCTTGATGTTATCCTCCTATCTCCTTCTTCGTCTGCCCAGTGGTCGTTTTCCAGAAGGATATCCCACCAAAATTTTGTGTGCACCCCTTGCATCCCTTATGCGTGCTCCATGTCCAGCCCATCAGAGCCTTCTAGATTTCACTATCATTATGTTAGGTGACCCGCACGATTCACGCAACTCCTTGTTGCACAGTATTCTAAATTCCCCCACTTATTCCATCCCCCCTAGATCCAAATATCTTCCTCAGCACACTGTTTTAAAACACTTGTAATGTACGTTCTTCCCTCAACGTAAGAGACCAGTGTTAGGATACTACCACAAATTAGACCACACTGACTGTCTTCCATATCCTTTCTAATTTATTATTTGTTAATTATCCAATCACTTGATGCTATAAAGTATGAGTTACTGACAGTTTCAATGACTAAATCTTTCTGAATTTACTGTCTCTGAAGTAAGATCGAACACCACATGATACACAAACTTTAATAGTATCGTGTAAAGGCATATTGATCTAGTCCCTTATGACGACCAGTATGTTAATTAGGGTATTTATGTGACCACACAAATCAAACAATGCATCATACAAGAAATAAAGTAACAATTTATTGAATCCACCACCACATGGTGCCTCACAAAATCAGTAATAAAATTGCACTCGCACAGCACAGTCTGTCTCGTGCAGTACTTACATCGCTGTAAATGTTTGAGGATAGCACCGAGAGCAGAACCATTGAACGTTGTAATTGGAAACCAACAGATGGAGAATGTGGAGCATTTCAAGTACTTGGGAAGCATAGTCACGACGGACGCCCTATGCACCAAGGAAGTAAAAGCAAGGATAGCCATGGCCAAGGCAACTTTCGTCAAGAAGAGAGGATACTTCTCACTAGCAAGTTGGGCTTGGAGATGAAGAAGAAACTAGTGAAGTGTTACGTATGGAGCAGAGACCTGGACACTCAGGAAGAAGGAACAGAAATACCTGGAGAGTTTTGAAATGTGGTGTTGGAGAAGAATAGAGAAGATCAGGTGGACGGATCGAGTGACCAACGAAGAAGTATTGAGGAGAGTCAACGAGCAAAGAAACATTCTGCAGGCGATTACACGAAGGAAAGCTAACTGGCTGGGACATATTATGAGAAGGAATGGGTTACTGAGTGATATCATCGAAGGCCAGGTTGAAGGAAAGAGAGGACTAGGAAGAAGATTGATACAGCTAACCGACGACCTTAAACAAGGAAAGAAGATGACGTTCCAGGAATTAAAGCGAGAAGCCGAGAATAAGGACAACTGGAGAGCTCTTTTTGGGCAGAGCAATGGACCTGTCATAAGACAGAACACTTAATAATAATAATAATAAATGTTTGTGCCTTCAAGCGAAAATAAAGTCTTCTAGCTCGGTGCACGGATGACTCTTGTTACACTGGTTTGTGTAAATAACTTTATTAAAGATCTTTGTGAGATGTTTCTAAATGAGCGTTGATATTATCTAATGTTTCTTCTGATCTCTAGGGTTTTCAAATTGTGCACTTTTACGACCATAAAAGTGACAGTTTACATGAATTTAATTAAACATGCTAGTAAGCTAAGATTAATCACAGAAAGAAAGACTTTCTAAAACAAAAACAAAATACCTCTAAGTCACAGTATAGAAATATGAATATTATAATATATTTCAGCATACATAGTAGTTAATAATCTGATATATTCTAAGAAAATAATATCTAAATACTTATCTTTCCCAGTTCACAACTTTAGTTTTAAGACAACGCAACTCTGACTACAACAAACTTTGGATTTGTTGAGAAACAAAAGAATTCCTAATACAATAAAATATAATGTGTATGTTTTAATTCAACTTGTGACGCTACAAATGTCTGTTGGTAAATTGTGCAACTGTGAAAACAATGTTGGCAATAAAAGCAGTAGATGGTCACTGTACTACAGAAATATATTTATTTTAAAGTAGTTCCAATTTGATGCACAACGCTGAAGAATAAAGTCATGCAGAGAAGCGGACTAAATGATATAGAATTTGCCTCTCCGGTGGTTGATGTTAATTGTGTTGTCGTTGATGTTAATTGTGTTGTCGTTGATGTTAATTGTGTTGTCGTTGATGTTAATTGTGTTGTCGTTGATGATCCTAATTTTAGCCATGACTCAATTTCAGAACCATGTCTCTCAACCCATTCAAGGTTTTCTTTCGCAGATTCCACTGCCCTTCTCGCTGCTTCTGTGGCTGCACCGAGATCTTCATTATTAACAAACTCTATAAACTGTCAAGAGAGCAAAAGCAAACAAAAATTATTATGATGATATTATCTTATTGTGGATATCACACTTCTTTCTTTTTTTCATCCATCTCATTTAAACTTGGTGGCGTAGAAGAGTAAATACAAATCTTGAACTATCTTTCTGTAAGATATTGTAAATGCGTCATATTGTGATTATATATTATTAAAACATTTATTAAAAACTTTTGCCGTTGATGGCTAAATTATAGCCGAAATTAGTCGTGTAAGTTCCAATGTAATCGAGTACTCGATAGGAACGTTAAATGATGTTTTAATCTTTTAACAATATTATATTTGTGATTGACGGCAAAAGTTTTTAATACATATTTTAATAATATCTTTCTGTAATTTTCACTTTTTTGTTTGCTTCTGATTTATAGTAAGATGCCTCGTCTCGCAAATGTACAAAATACAAGGAATGGCTTCTTTACTGTTCTGGAAAGTAGTTTAAATTACAACGTCATATTTAGTTGGAGGTTTGTGAATCCAAGCTCCACTCCTCTGACACACTAGCAAACACGAAGTAGTTTTGATTACAAAATTTAATTTTTTAAAAAAAAGGAAACTTTATTTATAAATCTGTATAGTTAAATGTTGTACTATTAACTTATTCTCCCTCATAAAACCCCCAGCTGAGTATCAAATTGTTTTTAAACAAAAAAGTAATGTGAACCAACTTTATTACACTATTTAGGATTTGTGGTTTTCACGGCAGAGTCTGAAGATTGCTGTCGTCTGGGTCGTTGCGCCGTGTAGTCTGGTAGATGTCCACCAACGTTTCAGTCATGCTGCCTCCGACATCAGGGCGATGAATTCATCGCCCTGATGACGGAGGCAGCAAGGATCTCTGAAGCGTTGGTATACGTCTACCAGACTACACGCTGCAACGACCCAGAAGACAGCAATCTTATTACACTATATTTGTGGGACTTACTGTAACATTACCACAAGACAGAAGAACACACTGGTTATATACATATATTTCAGGATAGAAGAAATATACTGACCTTATCCAACTGTTCTTGTGTGGTTATCCGGGATGCTATTCCTGTAACAATGCTTGAAACACCTGTCCCATAACTGTAAAAATAGGAAACATTTCATTGTCACACATTACTCATCATCAATGAGCTTTTCTGATGATAGTCATGAACAATCATGTTTAATAACAGGAAAATTCCTTGTTTAGCTGAGTCACCTACCAGTTGTTCAAAACATCTGCGTATAAGTGAGTCCGTTGTCACCATGGCATGGTGCAACCTTAGGTTTTGGATGGAGGTAAAGACGTACTGAGACGTATATATTTAAATGAGAAACCATGGACAGGTGATGAGAGTGGCTTCCAGCTTTGCGGTTGCTGACAACTCCTCATCATAAAAGTATATCATGCTATGAAATGTTACACGGTGACTTAGATGAATTCTTTGGAATGACCCCAAGGAACAGAAAATGGACATGAGATTTGCAACTTCAAATGTCAGGAGTGAGTCAGATTCATTGAAAATAGTAGCAAGAGAATTAGCAATGAAAATCTTAAAAATTATTTTTACAGCTCATATATTGCTGATAGGTTTTGTACAGCTTTGTCATTCTTCAATATAGTCCCTGTTGCATTGAATGCATGTCCTACGGCTCTTCACTAATGCCTGGACTGCTCTTGGGAGAAAAAAAGGAATCATGTGTCCAAATGCATAGCCACTCATGCACTGTCTCTTGTACTTTCCACCAGTCGCCTCCTTGAGGAGCCCAAAGATATGGCAGTGATAAGGAGTGAGGTCAGACCAGTATTGAGGATGAGGGAGGCACTCAAAACGCAAGTCCTCGATGGTCACACAGGCAGTACGGGGTCGAGTATTGTCATGCTCCAGCAAGACAGCAGTCTGTGATGCTTTGATGTTATGGCTGGTGTAAAAAGATTCCTAAGGAGGTCACAATATGTGACAATGGTGACTGTGGTCCCCTAGGACACGTAGTACTCTACAAGTGGGCCTCGGTGGTCCCAGAACAGCATCAGCAACACTTTTCCCGCAAGTGCCCGTGTGTGGAATTTTATGGGTTTTGGTGAGGTGGAACAACATAATTCTTTGTTTCCGGATAGAAATGTTGGACCCAGCTTTCATCGCCAGTCACTATGTGCTGCAGGAAGCCACCATTGGCTGGTGTCCAACCATCTTACCTTCAGTTCAAGAGTCAGTTGTCTAGGCACCCACCTGGCAGACACTTTATGAAACTGTAGCGTTGTGGATGATATGGTGAGTTGAACACGTATTAGTAAATGTACTTGAACCAGGAAGTGAACTGCTAAGTAACCAGTGAAGGAATTCGCTGTATGCATTAGCAGGTTCAGAGCTATAGACTACAAGGAATGTAGCGGGGCAGAAACAATGATGAACACTGCAAATGAAATGCCAAGAGAGTGGAAGAAGAAATGCACAAAGAACAGACTTGGAGGACAGGCCCTAAACTTGATATCAGACCACCTTCACTGCCAGCAAACAGGCCATTTTCCGACACCAGTGGGAAAGAGTCACTTGCCTGCCTACAGATTATTATGACTGAAGACAGCACCGAGGTCATTCAAGATTTCCTTCTTGCAGCTGCATTGGTCATATTTAGATTGCAAAGTTCAAGAAGTTGTTAGGTAGCTAGGATAGTTGAAAGGTAATATTAAAATGGGAAAATTATGTCAGGAGTGAGGGAGGTAGATGATAAAACCACGAGGGCAGGAGTAGAGTATGTTAGTCTGTTGCCTCGGCCATGCTTCATCCCCCAGGAAGGACCCCGGTATCCATCGGACAGGAGACTGGGTGGGCCCCAGAGCTGATCTGGATGCAAAGGTTAGAGGAAAAATCCCGTACCGCTGTCGGTTATTGAACCCCGATCATCCAGCCCGTAGTCAGTCACTGTACTGACTGAGCTATCCGAACTCACATTAACAGTGATTTCTGACTGTAAATCAGAGGAAGCAGCTATCAGTCAGAATTAGATGGGAAGGAACTGTAGGATAAAAGCTAAGCTATTTGGTGTTATTGGTAGGACGGTTTTCCCCCACTGTACAACAGGTTAAATAAAGCTTACAGTGAAGCCGATACAGGTAAAACATTTGCCCGATGCATTTCTTATTCAGAATGGCCTGAAACAAGGACTGGCTTTTCCAGCAATATTTTGCAAGTTTGCTTTAGAATATGCCATTAGGAATATGCCAAGAGAACTTTTAGCATCTGGTCTACGCTGATGTTAACGTATCGCGTGAAAACACAAAGATCAGAATGAAGAAAAGCACAGAAGCTCCATGAGATGTTATAAAGAAGTTGGTCTGGAAGAAAACATAACTAAGTATTTGTTCATGTCTCATCACCAGACAGCAGGAAAAAATCATGACACAATGGTAAATAATGAACACTTAAAAATGTGGCAAAGTTAAAGTCTTTGAAAATAAGTGACAAATCAAAATAATATTCATGAAGAAATTAAGAGAAGATTAAATTCAGGCTTGCAACTGTTCACTTCAGAACCTTATTCTTCCATTTGCTGTCTAAAAACATGAAAGTTGTTAGAAATACACTAATTTTGACTGCTGTCTTGTATGGGTGTGCAAATTTGGTTTATTGCATTAAGGGAAGGCTTCAAGTGTTTGTAAACAGGGCACTGAATAGAATATTTGGACACCTTAATTTTTAAGAATGTCGAGGAAACATAATTTCAGCGGAATAAATTTATGATTTTTCTATGAGTTAAAATTAATATATTTCTTGCATACTTACGAGTTCGCTATTTCATCATAATTATTTTGAAGGAAGTTGAAAGCAAGTTGAAATCCCTCAGGGTTTGAGTATACAGCGGAGAACACACTTGCTGAATCTTGTCTTCGTATGTTTTCATTATTTGTGATTGACATCATCAGATATCTGTAATATTAAAAAGAATGTCTGACGACAATTTTTTAAATAAAATGTTGATGTGCTTGATAGGGAAAAAGAGAGAGAGAGATCTACAGAGTGCAGTCTGTAGCTTCCACACGCCCATCTTATGGAATTATACCGTAACAGGGTGACTATATTACTGTAAAAGTTCTTGTATTGTCCCAATTAAACTGCACTTTGTAAATTACCTGTTAATGAGGGTTTGATTTGTAGTACATCCCAAGGCTCCTAGGATGAGGGACTGCTCAGTAGCATAGTTGGAATCAACATACTTGTTCCACAAAAGATCCCAGTCCTCCTCTCCTCCATGACGAAGTGCCGTACAGTAAGTGACACTCTGCAGGTTTGCTGGGATGGTGTTACTGTCAATTAAAAATATATTTATTCTTGAGGTTTAATTCTAAGATATGTGTTAATGTATTATCATCAGAATTATGGTCAAATCATATAATAACCCTTGAAAAAGGTGGAAAAGTCCAAATACGAGGCGCGTCCCAAAAGTAAGTTTCCCACTCGTCCCACAGCTAGCAAACCTTATATTGCGCGAAGCGACTGTGCGTACGTGATAGAGCAATGACGTAGCATGGCGCATGCACTAACGGCACCTCCCGCGTTCTCACAGTAGCATCGTTGCAGCTGTTGAAGATGGAGGTTCTTATTCCAGCTCCCGCCGACTGTGAAGTGCGGTCAGTGATAACGCTAGGCCGCACACGGCTCAACGGACAGCGAGTCTCCTGCAGGAGTTCAGCTGGGAGGTGTTTAATCATTCACCCTACAGCCCGGACCTCGCTCCCAGTGATTTCCATCTTTTCCTACACCTCAAGAAATTCCTGTCCGGTCAGCGTCAGCGTTTTGAGAATGACAGAGAGGCGGAGATGGTTGTCACACAGTGGTTCCAATCCCAGGCGGCAGACTTCTACGACACAGGTATTCAAAAGTTGGTCCCACGGTATGACCAATGTCTCAATTCCGGTGGCGAATATGTTGAAAAATAGCTGGACACTTGCTGTATCTGTTGCAATAAATATTTCCATGAAATTGTGTTTTGTTTCTGTAAACGGCCCCAGGGAAACTTACTTTGAGGACGCGCCTCGTATGTATGAGAATTTAAAAGAAATTCTGTTATACGTAACACAGAATTTACTTTCCACAACTGCAAATTTTTTATATCAAATTCTTATCTATATTATTTATCCTATAAGCAAAAGGTAGTGGATGGTTCATTATGTCCACATGCCACATGTATACATCTAATTTCTTACTCATAAATAAATTTTATCATTTTTATACAGCATGGAAGTTAACCGCAATTACCACAACTGTTAGAACATGAAATCATGGTCACAGCTGATGTGGTCCTGCCCTTGACATCAGTGCTTAACAGGATTCTGCTACTTCTTATGACCCTACATCAAACTGAACCTCATTTGTTCCAGATTCTTTTACGTTAACACCATACAATTTTATTTTCAACTTTGTAAATGTAAAACCTTTTGTGAGTTTTTGTTTTTTGGTTTTACCGTGTTTATGAATTTTGATTTCTACATGCTATTCTTTTACGTCCCACGGATGGATGGTGTGGTAATGCCTTTCTATTCCGGGACTTTCACTTTTTTACTTTGTCCGGAGATAGGGTTTAGCTCTATCTAGTGGGCCCAACTGTGTAGGAACCTGAAGGCGGAGATAGAGTCCCATCTCCGAAACGTCGTTTTACGTTTTATATTTACTAGACGATGGATAATATCCAAGAAAATTTTTATTCAATTGACTCTTCACCATCGTCAATAAGTTTTAGATTTGTAAATGTAGATGTTTCTGGTGTGTTGGTGAAGCAGATGGAGGAATGAGATGGAATCATAGCATTCAATTTGACTGAGCTAGTAAGTCATAACAAAATACATGTCCTGCATACAATATGAAAACACTTGGTTCCTAGCAAAAGAATATGAAAGGGTTTCAGTGTATATATGGAATTTTGATAAGATAACATCTAAAAAATAAACATTTCACTTTACTGGCAAAAAACTGATAAGCAGTAGATAACTTATAATTTTGTTAAAGCTATGGTATAGAAGTCATGAGTTACCCATTAGATACAGTGCTAAATTTTTGTTTGGCTGTTTCAATACAGTGCTCGTGCTCCAAGTTGCATGCCCACTGAATGATCAAGCTGCGGTGAAGTTGGGTCACATGACTATCAGCGTCACTCTCTTCAAACGCTAGACCCTCATACAAATTCTGAATCAATTTCCAGAGGTATTCCTGCCAAAAGAAATTAATCTCCTTACAATTTATGTGTTAAATTATTTTGAACAACGTAATTTTTTCCAACTCAAGTATACGCTGTAAGTTAGTAAACCTGCACAGTGTTATTAAAACATCCTGTCACACAGCATTTGTTCCTGAAATGATTATGTGTTGAACATGAAAATTGTTCAACAATTTGGTTAGACATGTGCAAGTCTTGAATTTTTATATTGAATCAAGGAAAAAATATAGATCTCAATTTGACTTTTACCAACATTTCAAGAGGTTCTTGCTGTCTCCTCTGAAATGCAGGTAAACTTCTACCGGACTATGTGGTACTACATCTCAAAAGATGGCCATCTTAGTTCTCACATGTTGTAACACTTGTTAAGTGGTGTATGATTTGAGATTTTCACAGCGGTAAGTATGAAGATTTCTGTCTTCTGGGTTGTTGCGCCATGTAGTAGATACTACATGGCACAACAACCCAGAAATCTTGTTAAGTAGTTTTATATATCACATGTAATGTTCAGATTTCAAATTAAAAAGACAGATTCATCTAAAGATATATCTACTACAGACAAATTTTGAGATATTGTCAATTACTGCAACAATGAAACAAGTTACTACACCATGAAATAAAAATATTGTTACCTATGATCATGGCGAGATTTTAGATGCAGTGATTTGTAAGAAATGATCTGAAATCAGTATCGACAATTTTCAGACTCAACAAGCGGAGACAAACAACATGGCCCTAGAAGCGAATTTCTTTAGAAACTCTGTAAATGCATTGTGAAAATAAAGGTCGAGTAGAGAAAATTCTAGTGATTATTTTGATTCTTCAACTATTTCCAAATTCTCTTCTTTGTCTTATCTCAAACTCAAGTCATTCTAATGCAAATGTTATAGTTTCTTTCTTACATTGCACAAAATAATACTAAACATCCAGAGCCTCCCACGGTCTCCAGAAGTTGAATTATGTTCACCGTATAAATGTGCTTTATCATTTATTTACCGCCAATATGAATTAAAAAAAGTTTACACACAGACAAATACAGTCAGATGTATCAAATTAATTCCTTTTCACGTGGAACATTTTAGCAGAATTGAACGATTTTTATATTTTTACAGCAACCTTTAAATTTAACTGAAAGAAGCTGCAATTTGATAGCTAAAAGTTCCAAGGGTCAATATGATAGGACTTCCTAGACCAACAGTGTCACCTGAGATATCATTGTCCAAGCGAAATAACTCATCCATAGCATAAATGAATAAAAATTAAACATAATAAGGGAGAAAAAGAACAAATGTGCATGTAAAATTTGAGGTTTTCACAGCGGTGAGTCTGGTCGATGTTAACATCGACCAGACTACACAGCACAACAACCCAGAAGACAGAAATCTTCATACTCTGATGACGGAGGCAGTATGACCTCTGAAACGTTGGTAAACATCGACCAGACTACACAGCGCAACAACCCAGAAGACAGAAATCTTCATACTCTGATGATGGAGGCAGTATGACCTCTGAAACGTTGGTAAACATCGACCAGACTACACAGCGCAACAACCCAGAAGACAGAAGTCTTCATACTCTGATGACGGAGGCAGTATGACCTCTGAAACGTTGGTAAACATCGACCAGACTACACAGCGCAACAACCCAGAAGACAGAAATCTTCATACTCTGATGACGGAGGCAGTATGACCTCTGAAACGTTGGTAAACATCGACCAGACTACACAGCGCAGCAACCCAGAAGACAGAAATCTTCATACTCTGATGACGGAGGCAGTATGACCTCTGAAACGTTGGTAAACATCGACCAGACTACACAGCGCAACAACCCAGAAGACAGAAATCTTCATACTCTGATGATGGAGGCAGTATGACCTCTGAAACGTTGGTTAACATCGACCAGACTACACAGCGCAACAACCCAGAAGACAGAAGTCTTCATACTCTGATGACGGAGGCAGTATGACCTCTGAAACGTTGGTAAACATCGACCAGACTACACAGCGCAACAACCCAGAAGACAGAAATCTTCATACTCTGATGACGGAGGCAGTATGACCTCTGAAACGTTGGTAAACATCGACCAGACTACACAGCGCAGCAACCCAGAAGACAGAAATCTTCATACTCTGATGACGGAGGCAGTATGACCTCTGAAACGTTGGTAAACATCGACCAGACTACACAGCGCAGCAACCCAGAAGACAGAAATCTTCATACTCTGATGACGGAGGCAGTATGACCTCTGAAACGTTGGTAAACATCGACCAGACTACACAGCGCAGCAACCCAGAAGACAGAAGTCTTCAACAAATGTGCAAATGCACAAATATTCAAAGAGAGAAAAAAGAAGGAGGAAAATTTACTGAAGCATTAGAGTACTGAAGGAAGGAATTGACATAAATGCTGATGGTATAAAATGTTACAATTGATAGTTTAGTGTGATAACATGTATGTGATCTTGTACAGTTTTAAGCACATTACGTGAATTTTCTAAAGGTCTTATAACTTTTTCTTGATAAATGCTCTTGTATTTAAAGATTTTTGGTTTTATTATATTTTGCTTTAACCTTAAGCAGGATTTCAGGTTTTCATGGCGGCAAGTCTGAAGACAGCCATCTTCAAGTTGTAATTATATTTTGAAATACTACTTCATACTAAGAACATAACCTGAAATACAAGTTTCTTTCCTTTTACAATTTTTATAACCATATGTAAAATTTTACTACTATACGTATATATTTGAGTTAATAAATAATTATGTGTATTTTTCTTAGCATTCTGTCCATGTAGGAATTGTAGATCATGACAAAAATGAAACTTGGTTTATAAGCACACATTTCCCGTGCATCGAAAATTAAATCCCTTCCCGAAAATCAAAACTACAGTTAGAAATATGAATAACTGTTAAGACATATAACACATGAATTACGGTTTTGTCCTCAAGTATGTTGCGTTACCTGAAAGAGAGGATAAATATCAGTGCCTGTCAGTCGAAGATTTAGGAATGAAAAGGCGTTGAGAGCCGAGTACCAGGGAATATAATCCGCCTCTTTCTCCAGGTACTGGGTCAGTTCCAAAGCAGTGCTGTATTTCAGAACACCAGCTCGGGCCAAGTTCAAGGCATCATCCAATAGCTGTGCTCTATTAACAGCGGGGATTTTTTCATAATCCTCACTCTCCAGGTAGTTTATCAGGAGATACCAGTTGTTATCATCATAATTCACTCGATAGAACCCTATGGAAAACAAACTCAGGGCTAAACTTATGTAAAAGCTACACTACAGACATACAATAACTATATACGAGGCGCGTCCACAAAGTAAGTTTCCCACTCGTCCCACAGCTAGCAAACCTTATATTGCGCGAAGCGACTGTGCGTACGTGATAGAGCAATGACGTAGCATGGCGCACGCACTAACGGCACCTCCCGCGTTCTCACAGTAGCATCGTTGCAGCTGTTGAAGATGGAGGTTCTTATTCCAGCTCCCGCCGACTGTTAAGTGCGGTCAGTGATAACGCTAGGCCGCGCACGGCTCGACGGACAGCAAGTCTCCTGCAGGAGTTCAGCTGGGAGGTGTTTAATCATTCACCCTACAGCCCGGACCTCGCTCCCAGTGATTTCCATCTTTTCCTACACCTCAAGAAATTCCTGTCCGGTCAGCGTCAGCGTTTTGAGAATGACAGAGAGGCGGAGATGGTTGTCACACAGTGGTTCCAATCCCAGGCGGCAGACTTCTACGACACAGGTATTCAAAAGTTGGTCCCACGGTATGACAAATGTCTCAATTCCGGTGGCGAATATGTTGAAAAATAGCTGGACACTTGCTGTATCTGTTGCAATAAATATTTCCATGAAATTGTGTTTTGTTTCTGTAAATGGCCCCAGGGAAACTTACTTTGAGGACGCGCCTCGTATAATACACATGTACATATGAAGTTTGCATGAAACTTTTATTTTGAGTATTTGAAGTTAAAAATGACATAGTACATTCCATAACCACCATTTTATAAATATTCTGAACAGTATGTGTTTGGATGCCACAACTGATTTCACCAGAAATCCAGGGTTTTTTTGTGTATGCATGTGCGCGTGTATATAAAACATCATAACTTTCAGAATGTTCTTGTAATCAGCAGGAAGTTTTCTGTCTTCTATCTCTGCAAGATTTGTAACAAGTTGAAATTCACATAATTCTTATAAAATACTGACTGGAAATTTTGCGTTTACTTCTGTAAGAAGAGGGTTGAGTTTATACTGATGACTGCAGTCTGCAAATTATTCTTTTAACGACAACAATTTTTCTGTAGTTGAAGTCAATGTATTTAAAATGAAGTCAAGATTTTTGGACCCCAAAACTCCTTTTATTAACAGGATGAAATGAAGACCTAGTTATGTCATTAAAAACAATATTTTCCATTTAGTGACATCTTTATTATTTGTAGTGTTCTGTCTGACGACAGGTCCATATATTATGAACAGGATCCTTCCAACCTCTTCAGGTTGTCAGGGACCTGCTCATACATATATACATTCTTGGCAGAGATGATCAGAAGTGGTTTGCCATTGCCTTCTTCTGTGTGTGAGTGGAGTAATTGTTGGGATGCCACGGAGAAACTGGGGAAGCCCCCGGAGGAAAACTCCGTGCTGCCTAGACCACGGCCTTGCCCAACACAAGTTATAAATTTGAGCACCACCGGGAATTGAACCCGGGACCCCAGGCTTACAAGGCTAGTGTTCTGACCGCTAGACCACCGTGGGTAGTGACATCTACTGTAATATAACGAGTGATGACCATCATACTTGTGTGTTCTCTTATTATAGCATTTGCCATGGTAATTCAGCGAAATGATTTTTGATCTTGTGGGATAATGATTATGACTGTGCATGTCTCCTATACTGTTGGTAATCCTACTTAAGGCATTCTCTGCACTATGATTTGCATTACTGTAAGTTTATTAGTTCCTTTAGAGGTGAAAATGGAACCCTACAGACATTCAACTGGTTCAAAGTTTAACGTTATTTTTTTAAAAAATTACAGTTACCTGCAGGTCCCATTAGTTTTGTTATAAAGAAGTTCTATTTCTGATTTTCATCGTACGATCTCAAAAATAATTAATTTTAATATCTTTTATATTAAGATTCACCCTTAAAGGATGATACATACAAATTCTCCTTTAAACATGTTCTTATAAATTAATATACTGTGCTGTATAAAAAGTTTCAGAATTCAACAAACGTGAGAGTGAAACTAACCTGATGAGGAAGATCATTCCCAAATGCTATTTATGTTTAGAAACAAGGAATGGGTAAAATCCTGACAAATATCTTTGAAACTAATTAATGCAGACCAGGAGTAGGCACCTTTTGGCACTGGCAGGCCACATTCAACTTCCGAATCCTAACAGTGGCCACATGACTAGTAGTTAAGAACATGTGATAATATATCAAATCTAAAACTTCTTGACGATGGTGAAGAGTCAATTGAATAAAAATTTACTTGGATATTATCCATCGTCTAGTAATAAAACGTAAAAAACATAAAACGACGTTTCGGAGATGGGGCACAGGTACATTTATTTATTATTTTCACATAATTTACATATTTAATTGAAATCATTTCAGTAACCTAACCTTATTTTGGCCCAAACTGTTAATGTATACCTGTTTGTTGCGGGTTGAAGATGAACCATTTATTTTCTTCAGTTGGTCGGTTGATCTTCAAAGAAGAGCCTCTCATCCACTGTTTGGTAGAAGTGTCATCGAAGTTACTGTCCTGCACTGCATAAGTGAGAGGAATAGTCCACAAGGAGTCGTCCTCTTCTGCAGTTGATGTCGGCGTTAACAAGAACCTTTTCTTTAAAAATAGGGAGATTGATAATGTCTTTGTTATGCATTATGATAAAGAAAATTGAACATTAGATATTATTGTGTAAGACTTGAGGTTCTCACAGCGGTGAGTATGAAGATATCCGTCTTCTGGGTTATTGCGCTGTGTAGTCTGGTCGATGTTAACCAACGTTTCAGAGGTCATACTGCCTCCGTCATCGCCCTGATGACGGAGGCAGTATGACCTCTGAAACGTTGGTTAACATCGACCAGACTACACAGCGCAACAACCCAGAAGACGGAAATCTTCATACTCTGATGACGGAGGCAGTATGACCTCTGAAACGTTGGTTAACATCGACCAGACTACACAGCGCAATAACCCAGAAGACGGATATCTTCATTAGATTTTATTAATTATCTTAGAATGAAAGAAAGTTTGAATTTTACAGTGTGAGTAAATCTGTGCGCATGCACGTGCATAGTGTCTCCCAAAATAGGTGAATACACATTACAATACAGAACACTAACCATGTTATAAATCTTCATGTGTTTTATTTATGAGGAGAACCTAGTGTGGTCTACACTTAACAGATGGCGCACCAAATACATTTTCCCATGATTCAGATATCCAAATTGCCGGAGGGTCAACTGAGGTTCGAACAACGCAACTTAATTTTGAAGACGTACTGGAAATTCGGGAATGTGCTTGAAGTGCAAAAACAGTTGACATGCAAATCTGAAACCATGCCTCCAAAATGACTAACAAATACAATAATTTGCGATAAATTTGAAACTTATGGTACAGATTTAACTGCATCTGACTTTCTTGTGGGGGTTACTTGAAAGATGTGTTGTACGGCACAAAGCTATGGTAAGAAATTGAAGGGTCTTGTGTAGCCATCCCAGCAGCAACTTTGGTGGCTGCTTGTGAGTCAGTTGCTCGCCGTTGTCAACCGTGACACGAAGCTTACTGTTGTAATTTTTAACGCCTACACTAGATCGGCTATGAGCCGGGATAGCTCAGTCAGTGCAGTGACTAGCTACGGGCTGGACGACCGGGGTTCGATCCCCGACGGGGACAGAGGATTTTTCCTCTAGCCTCTGCGTCCAGACCGGCTCTGGGGCCCACCCAACCTCCTCTGCAATGGGTACCGGGGTTCTTTCCCGGGGGTAAAGCCGGCCGGGGCGTGATGCTGACCACTCACCCCCATCTAGTGCCGAGGTCAAGGAAGAGAGGAGCTATACCTCCTCTCACCCCAAACGCCTACATGGCGTATAGTGGGACAGCTTTACTTTACTTTTACACTAGATCGGCTAATGCTGACATATGTAATGGTTTAGATTATTAAAATTTATTTCATTCATTGAATGTGTGTATATATCTTTTTGGGACACTATATAAAGAATAATAAGATAAATTCCATCAGCAAACGGGCCTATACAGACATGCATATATACATTTAATCTTTCAGTCCTAGTGGCAAACCCAAAACTTCTACAAGACTACACAGTGCTACAGCCCAGACGACAGTCTTCTTAGTTAATTGATTTCACACATTATACATCGTGTATTTTGTTTGTGATTTCTGTTAATTACTAGTAATTCATAAATGTCTCAACTTTTTACTGTGACTACATGTATACTGTTTCATGCTACATTGCTGCGTACGTGTGCCATCCATCAAAACATTTCCTGTTATGTGTGTGGAGAAAGACGAAATATCCATGCAGTACATGCCGACATCCATTTTTCTTGCAATGTGCTATGAAAATATGCAAAAACTTTTATTTAAAGATAAATTATTAATATTATAATTCCAATTATTATTTTTATGTTTTATCCCAAATAATTTGTTTAGTAATAGTTCGGCTATGGAACAATCCGCTGTCTTTGGGCTGAGATTTCAAGTTGGAATCTCCTATATACAATGCAGGAATGCCAACCATAATTTGCTAGCCTCAGACCAGGTATTAGGTTAGCTCAACCAGGGGGCCCAACTGATAAGGTTTCTAATCTATAGACAGTATGTTTCTACTGTTTAAAAAAATGTATTTGCGGGTCATTTATTAACGAGTGAATAAAACCCATGCACCTACGACTATGGACTATTTATACAGTGACTAGATATTGCCGTAAGATTTTAAGGCAATGTAAATGTCTGTGTCCTAAATACATAAAATGACTGAATCGTGTGCATACCATGAAGACGTGGGGGAGTGGCACTAGATGGAGAAAATTGTTTAGCTTAATGCTCCTGCCAGTTAGAGCCAGAAGTAAAGTACCCATTTGATCAGAGTTTGGGTGGTCTCCAGACTCTGTCTTGACAAAATTACGAAAAGAAGAACACAGCCTGTAATGGGGACTGAACTACCATCCAACCCAAAGCTAGTCACTCGACGGACTGAAGTGTCCTAGCTCATTGATATCCATCTATGACATGCAGTTAGTCACATATAGAACAGATATGATTACATTGCGTTACGGCTGAAATGTCACAATACCTACTTTCATTAGGATCATTTAAACTTGACATCAGACAGATGGGTAGCTCTAGTTGCAGTCCCCAAACATCCTCAGATTACAAATGGATGTTTATGGAAGTCTGGGATTGTACACAGTAAATTCTGTCACAATAAAATGCAAGAGAAATTAGCGATGCACTAATAGACATTACTATGTTAACAACACAGGCAACTGAATATGGCCATTTTCTGGGCTGTTGCACCACGTAGTCTGGTAGATACTGACTTATGTTTCGGAGGAGCTTACTGCCTCCATCATCAGGAGATAGGTAAGCCACACGCAGAAGAGTTCCCCCTCTCCCACTCAGCATGGCTCCCATATCTAGCATAACTTTTCCATCTGGGCTTACTCATCGCCCTGATGATGGATGCAGAAAGCTCCTCTGAAACATCAGTTAAATTGTACTAGACTACATGGAACAACATCCTAGCAGTCAACCATCTTCATACTCACTGCTGTGAGAACCCGTAAACTATGTAGCATCTGAGGTTTACACAGCGGTGAGTCTGGAGATTGCCGTCTTCTAACCTGTAATCTCACGACTACAAATACCTGTGTTATTGTCAGTTGATTCTCTTCTTCAGAAGTAATAGTCAGTACAGGATAACCTGGCTGTCGTGTCCACGTATGCATTATTTTAGCAACGTCTTCATATAATTCAGGTTTTGTTGACAGGAATTTTTCATTCATTGCATCATACAGGTGTTCTTCATTTGCATTTGAATATTGACTGAAATGAGATTAATGTTTTAATATACACTTCTTCAGAAATGTAAGACACAAACTGTGATTGCTGTACATTCTGTGTGTAGCTCTTACACAGCAACAGGCCTTCACAGTCTGGAGTTCCTTACTTTTCCCTTAATGAATGTAAAAGATTTTGCAAAGGTTTTACATAGTTCAACGACATACCGAATTTGCAGGTATCGTTTTAGTCCTTCTTTGAAAACTTCAGTAGTCAGGAAATGCTCCATCATACGAATAACTGATCCAGCTGTAAACAGAAATTCAAACCATCACCGAACTTCTTTCTGTGAGTTCACATTCTTGTTTTTGGTATCATGATGGGATATAAGAGAAGAAATGATTTAGTACGAGGCGCGTCCCAAAAGTAAGTTTCCCACTCGTCCCACAGCTAGCAAACCTTATATTGCGCGAAGCGACTGTGCGTACGTGATAGAGCAATGACGTAGCATGGCGCATGCACTAACGGCACCTCCCGCGTTCTCACAGTAGCATCGTTGCAGCTGTTGAAGATGGAGGTTCTTATTCCAGCTCCCGCCGACTGTGAAGTGCGGTCAGTGATAACGCTAGGCCGCACACGGCTCGACGGACAGCAAGTCTCCTGCAGGAGTTCAGCTGGGAGGTGTTTAATCATCCACCCTACAGCCCGGACCTCGCTCCCAGTGATTTCCATCTTTTCCTACACCTCAAGAAATTCCTGTCCGGTCAGCGTCAGCGTTTTGAGAATGACAGAGAGGCGGAGATGGTTGTCACACAGTGGTTCCAATCCCAGGCGGCAGACTTCTACGACGCAGGTATTCAAAAGTTGGTCCCACGGTATGACCAATGTCTCAATTCCGGTGGCGAATATGTTGAAAAATAGCTGGACACTTGCTGTATCTGTTGCAATAAATATTTCCATGAAATTGTGTTTTGTTTCTGTAAACGGCCCCAGGGAAACTTACTTTGAGGACGCGCCTCGTAACATCACGCCATAAGTCCACAACAGCAGAGAGTAGGAATTTACTGGCATGGTAAAATATGTTAAAAGTCTTAAATAATTCTCTGTAAGAGGCTCTTAAACCCTTTTTGCTGTCCGTTAAGTCTGCCTAGAAAATTATTCCATACAACATAAATGGGAGGGGGGAATTGGTACAGTATTGAAGTATCATTTGAATATCTGGAAGAAAATAGCTGATTAGGAAATATATATTATTCTTATGTTTATAGCCTCCTGTTATTAAAACAGGAATAATTTGAAAAATAATTTACATTCATCCACCTACTTCCTCTATTGAATGAAAGTCATCTGGTTTCAGGTATCTGAAAGATTCTGTCAGGTATTTTAATATTATGATATTCAAGAGACATACAATCATATGGTGGTTTCACGTAACAGTCTGTAATCAGCAGCCTAAATATATATATATATATATTTTATTTTTTTAGGTGTTCTGTCTGACGACAGGTCCATATGAACAGGATCCTTCCATCCTTTTCTCGGACTGGGACCTGTTC
Organism: Zootermopsis nevadensis; assembly: GCF_977971745.1. Taxonomy (NCBI): domain Eukaryota; kingdom Metazoa; phylum Arthropoda; class Insecta; order Blattodea; family Termopsidae; genus Zootermopsis; species Zootermopsis nevadensis. The sequence continues at coordinate 735,437 of NW_028259153.1, read as the reverse complement.
ATATACGTTCATGGCAGATGATCCAGAAGTGGTTTGCCATTGCCTTCTTCTGTGTGTGAATGGAGTAATTGTTGGGATGCCACGGAGGAAAACTCCGTGTTGCCTAGACCACGGCCTTGCCCAACACAAGTTATAAATTCGGGCACCGCCGGGAATCAAACCCGAGACCTCAGGATTACAAGGCCAGCGTTCTAACCGCTAGACCACCGTAGCCTAAATATTAGATGGAAAACAATTTCAAAGTACTGAAGTAAACCATAATTTTTTCTGGTAAGTAAATACCTTTTTCGTAAGAGATGGTGTCAAAGATGGACCTGATACTGTTTGGACTGTCAACAAACTGAGTAATTGGATGTGACGTTGACAGAGCATCAGCGGCGAGGGCAGACTGAAGATCCCGGACCACAAACTGTTCTCTGAGTCGCCAATCTCTTTCCACCTATGACCATATTAATGATGATTTATTATTTGAAAACAAGCCAGTAAAACAACAGACACATTAATGTTTATAGCAGATTGTTCAAAATTATCATTTGCTCTATTTCCCTCGAGTTATCACAGACTATATTCTTAGTATAACATGACTAACAGAAATCTCTGTCTCAGTGAATCTTATGACAATAGAGTGTGATTTCCATATTATGATAAATCTTACCATATCTGTAGCGAAAGACTCGAAGTATGTAGCAAATCCCTCATTCAGCCACAAATAATTCCACCACTCGGGACTTACTAGATCACCGAACCACTGATGTGCAAATTCATGGGCCACCACCGTTGCAATCTGTTGCTTGGTCCCTGCAGTGGCGTGATCCTTATCATACAAGATAATCCTCTCCCTAAAATTTGAAGAGATAATTTATGTTCAATTATGGACCGAAAAAAATTGCTATTTATAACAAAAGTATGACATAAACATAATGTTGCAAGAGGATCATGACGTACAAATGGATTGATTGGTATCTGATTGACAGACATCTGTATCTTATTATGAACTTTGTTAGGGGCCATGCATAGCAGTCAGTTCATTTTGATAGCACCACTTACCAAGACACAGATGTGTTGATGGCTAGAATATTTATTTCCTTCTCAAAAATTTAAAGCACATTGAAACCATTTCTCAAATTATTAAAATACTTGTTTTAGTTGTTCTGATATTTGTACACAGCAGGGGTTCTTAAACTTTTTTGTGTTACCCCCTTGGTTATTAATGCCCCCCCCCCCCCCAATTCTACTGCCTTATAATAAACTATTCAGTACAACATACAAGAAGATGAACCTATATGTGTGCAAATATTCTAAAAATTTACCTGAATGTGCTTACATCTCTGAACACAGAAGATCGAATCCAAGTTTGATATCTGACAGTCCTGCTCTCAGATTGACATTCGCAAGGCGTATGCGATAGTTTGACTTGATGCACGTTAACGCAGAGAATACTGATTCACAGAGATAGGTGTCGCAGAAGGCAAGGGAACACGAATTTGGCAATTCTGCCACAACCGAGTATTCATTTCTAATGGCTAACTAAAAGTCACACACACGTTTATTAAAAAAAAAGATAGTTGAACAGTCTTATCACTTACAAGTTCAGCTGACTTTCCTTGACGAGCAGTTAATGAGAGGCGTGTTGTTTAATTTGTCTACGGAAACATTTTAGCGTTTCCATTTACAACTTCTTGTTTCCAAATTAAATGTACGAAATTAACATATTAGATTTTTCACTTTGGTCAAATGTATTTAACTCAATGAGTTTTTCGATAATATCAGTTAGATAAGAAAGGTTTCTAAGCCAGTTTTCATTGTGGAACAAGTCTGATAATGTTGGGCTGTCTTCCGTAAAAATGTCTCTTCTTTTAGTTCGAACAGTCTTCACAACACTATGGTCTTGCAAACTTCTTAAAATAGTCTTCATGCACCCGATTCTCAAAACTACTAAGCACATACGTAGAAGTTGGCCTAAATTGGAAATGTTGGTTGATTCAAGTTGAATTCCAAATTTTGGGAGTTTTTAAGTTCTTTCTGCCAACAGTTAGCACATGTCATCACCAGTCTGTCTTATTTGCTTGATGACAGTGACTCTTGACAGAGGCACAAATTCTTTTTCATCGGCATATTTTTTTCCCACGCAATAGTTCCGAATTTGAATTGTTGCGGGCATTATTTTGGTAATGTTTGTGCTGTTCTATCAACACTTTCTGCCGGCACAGGATTTTCAATTCCTTCTAAAAGAACTTAATAGCCTTGTTTTTAAATTCAGCGCGCTTTTTAATCACGTGTCTTTCCAATTTAACAAGTTGCCAACATTTCGAAGAGAATCAAACATTGTGGGCGTTGCTCGCCATCAATACTGGAATGTGTAAAGTCATAGATGTCTTCTGGGTTGTAGCGCCGTGTAGGCTGGTAGAAGTTTACCGACGTTTCAGAGGTCCTCGCAGCAAGGACCTCTGAAACTATAAAATCACCACACTGGACTGGATGAGAGTGTTGAGTCCACAGACAAAGTTCTGCAGGGTTGGGTTATTACCCGTGGATATATTCCTAACATTTCTGGGAACGGTTCGAGAATATAATGAAAAGGCTAGATGGCTATGAAGGTGAAACAACTACTGGAATAAGGCTACCGTAGAACCGTAGAAATGGGTTGGCAAAGAAATATTGCCATAGTGAGAAATTAATGCCCTATCACTGGCCATGTTACTGCAAACAATGGAATGTGTTATGAATTGAGTGCATCTAATGGGTGTTATTTTTAAGAAGTAACTTTGTTATAATGTTCCTCAGTAATGGCAAACACTTGTTTTTCAAGATGGCTGCCTTCTGGGTTGCTGCGCCATGTACTCTGGTAGCAGTTTACTTCAAACTCACATCCATGAAAACCTCAGATACTACACTTACTCTAAAAATTATGATTAAACACTACCCCATTCCTTATAAACAATTGAATTTTTAATTGTATCCCTAATTTGACTCATGATATGTAGTTGCCATTTTGTGTTTAGATTATCAAGAGACATCATGCACATTATGAACCCACTACGATCTTACCTGTATGTTGTAAGACCCCAGTTTTCCATTGCTCCAGCTGAAAAATCAGGCACGGCTACTTCATCCATTTTGGGCATTGGGTATTTGAAATCCAACAGAAACTCTTCTATGGCATGGAGAAGGGACGGTCCAATTTCAAAACTATACTGTGCTTGTTCAATGGCTCCTTTTCTTGCCCATACTTTGAAATTTTCTGTGTCATTTTCCAAGGCCACAAAGTCTGACACTATGAATGCAATCAAGTACGTGGGCATGACTCGTGTTGTTTCAAAGTTATCATACAATTGATTCCCACTGTAAAATATAATTTTAAAATAAAATTTTGTATGTACAACTTAGTTTAAGCCTTTGCCACACTTAAAGCAGTGGAATGTTGCAGAGTCAAATAACTCGTCACACATAACGTACTGCCTTTGTGTTGATTTAAAGTAAAAGGACTGCTAGTGACAGGATAGGACAGAATAACATAAAATTAAAGTTATTTATAACACTGAATTTTGAAGATAAATTTTCCACTTAATCTAATATAATATTGGCATCAGCAGGAAAATAACTTAAAACAGATGGACACTAATAGCGCTTTATGGCAGAATAATAGAAAACAAAGTCAACAGTGGATATCGTTATATAAGCAACATCATATATGCAGAATTCCAGGGTAAAATAGAAGAAACAGAGTCAAGAATCATTTACGAGGTGCGATCGGAAAGTTTCAAGACTGTGTCAATAGAGGGCGAACTGGATGTAGTACGAGCTTCTGCCGCTAGGGGGTGCGGCCTACATTCATAGTGAATCAGTGTGCCAGCCGGCATCATCAAATTAGCATTTGTTTCTTAGTTACGGGCGTTTTGGTAGTGCATTACACCGACCCTCCTGCGATTTCGGAATGGCGTGTGCATCAAATTTTGCCAAAGACTCGCCAAAACGGCTACGGAAACCTATGAAATGCTAAAGCAAGCATTTGGGGAGTCCGCATTCACGTTTTAAAAATGGCCGAACCTCTGTCGATGATGACGAGCGTTCTGGACGACCATCTTCGAGCACAACGCCCGAAAATGTTACGAAGATCGACGTCGTACCATCAACGACTTGTGCGACATTGTTGGGATAGGCTATGGGACCTGTCAGCTGATTATAAAGGAAGAACTCCACATGCGACGCCAAGGCTCCTGTCTGAGGACCAGAAGCAGAATCGACTTGACTTCTCGTTTGTCAGGAGCTCAAAGATCTTGCAAGAACCGACCCCAACTTCCTTTCTAAGCTCCGTGTGACTTCGTCCTCTTCCCAAAGATGAAAATTCAGCTAAAGGGAAGGAGATTTGAGACGATAGAAGAGATTCAGGCAGAATCGCAGATGGTGCTTGACAGGCTGACAAAGAAAGATTTCCAGGGATGCTTCCAGGCTTGGCAGCGGCGCTGGGATCGTTGTGTTCACTCCCAGGGGAACTACTTCGAGGGTGATGGATGAATTTAATACCTGAGATAAGTGTACGGGTTTTTATAGGCGCAGTCTAGAAACTTTCCGATCGCACCTCGTATACATAACTACCATTCCTTATTACAGCTGTTAGTCTTTGTTCTTAATGTTATTTGTCAACATTCCCAACCCACTACAACATCAAATTGGTTTTATTGTGTTCTATATTCTGATTTAAATCTATTTCAGCCACTATAACATGTCACTTGCTGTTTTCTGTTTTGGACGTTAGCTGGTTTCCACCTTATATGAGAAGTATGGTAGCGGAAAATTGTACACCTAATATGGTCAGTCATCAGTCTACTCTTGCACCAAGAAATCTTCAAATCTTATGATATTGGTGGCTGATTACATTTAGACGTTTAGTCTGAATAGAGAAACTAAAATAATCTAATAATTATAAAAAAGTAAAGCCGTCCCATTATACACCACATAGGCGCTTTGGGGGAGAGCGTATCTAGCTTTATCATTTGGCTAAGTTTGCTGTGACAGACCAACGTGGACCACCATGTTTCTTTTCTAAATTACGCCATTACCTTCACCAATAAATTCAGACACATGGACATGTAATTATAAAAGAGAGAGATATTCAGCTCCTTCCTAACAACAAACACTTGAGGCAGATGGGTCCATGTCCTGATAGTGGGACAAGAAGGATGACCTCAAGATCTCCTTCCCTTCTCCTATTTTCTTCTGTTCTCATTATGATTTACCACGTCTTTTCTATTTCACGCAGTTATTCTCCTTCCGGGCTCATGGATTTATTAAATATTAAGGCTTATTATATATATTGAGCTCCTGCCTCACCAGCAGGAATCTTTTCCGCCTTTGTGGTATAGTCCCATGATTTTGGCGTGACTTCCAACTTATGTGTCTTGGCAGAGAACTGAGAAATAAGGGTTGAGTGGATGCTTCTTGCTACCCCTATATGCAAATGTAGGTTCAGAGCCAGAACACAGTCACCATTTTACACAGTTCCCAGAGCACTGACTATAAGTTAATATAAACCATGTGGCACTGGGCTCTTTGGAATGGATATTCCTTCCCCACAGCCAAGATTGAACGCAAACATTTTGGACTCTTACTGGGTTTATATTCTCACCCTCTCATAATTCTGAATAACAGTGTTATGTTGATTGTTCCATCTGCCAAGTTTCTTTGCCATCTTGACAGCATCTTAAGGTGGCGACTGACTTGTAACATTTACTTGTAATGTAACATTCGCGGCGAGCATGTTACATTACACCACAACTGGTGAGGCGTATCGAATGCTCGTTTTGAACGCTCGGCTCGACTGTGCTCATGTGTGCTCCATTCATTTCATTCAATATGTCGGACGTGGAGGTTGTGTTATCTTTGTTTCATTTAATACGCTACTCTTATCTAAAGAACTCGTGAATGCTCGTTACGACGCCGCTTGACTGACTGACTGACTTGTAATGTAACACTCAAAGGGATTCGCGAAAAAACCGACAACACGATGGAGCGCCCGCGAGCGTGAGCAGCTCGCATCGAGCGGCTCCGTTCGCTGTCTTCACTTGTGTAATGCTCGATTTGTAACACGTTACATTACAGGCAAATGTTACAAGTCAGTCGCCACCTTAAGTCATACCTAGTCAAAGTACTTGAATCCTAATTGCCATGAATCCCATAATTACCAGAGATCCAGAGGAATACGGTTTTTCATTTTCTGTTTTGCACAGAACAAAAACACAAAAATATCTGCCTGGAGCACTAGATAACTTCTACTCTGGTCTCATTGCACACACACACCAGCCCCAGACTGGAAAATATGTGTAAGTAATTTGTTGGTAACAAGTACTTAATTTTTAATAAATTACCTAGTACCTATACTTAGCACAACAGGTACTTTCATTGGTTAATATTTTATCACATTAAATACTTACTCATTTTTTCTTGGCATGTTTGATATTGCCTGGAGATTACGTTTTCTTAGTATGCTAATTTCAAATGTGGCTTTGAAAGCTGGTTCATCGAAACAAGGAAAGGCTCGTCGAGCATTCCCTGGCTCAAACTGCGTTGTTGCTAGCCACCTACAGGAACAAAATAGTATGTGTTATTTGTGTTCTTGAGAAGCATTATGACAATTGAAAGCATTGTTCTGTGGTCATGTCAATGGTATGTATAACAATTTCATTTTTGTTTGAAGTAGCACACACTATTAAGTTCAATTTTAATGAGCTCCAACACACAAGTATAATATTATACATGCATGGCCACATAAAAATTGATTCATTAATTTATGAACTTCATACATTTCACCATCTTCTAATTACGAGGCGCGTCCTCAAAGTAAGTTTCCCACTCGTCCCACAGCTAGCAAACCTTATATTGCGCGAAGCGACTGTGCGTACGTGATAGAGCAATGACGTAGCATGGCGCATGCACTAACGGCACTTCCCGCGTTCTCACAGTAGCATCGTTGCAGCTGTTGAAGATGGAGGTTCTTATTCCAGCTCCCGCCGACTGTGAAGTGCGGTCAGTGATAACGCTAGGCCGCACACGGCTCGACGGACAGCGAGTCTCCTGCAGGAGTTCAGCTGGGAGGTGTTTAATCATCCACCCTACAGCCCGGACCTCGCTCCCAGTGATTTCCATCTTTTCCTACACCTCAAGAAATTCCTGTCCGGTCAGCGTCAGCGTTTTGAGAATGACAGAGAGGCGGAGATGGTTGTCACACAGTGGTTCCAATCCCAGGCGGCAGACTTCTACGACACAGGTATTCAAAAGTTGGTCCCACGGTATGACAAATGTCTCAATTCCGGTGGCGAATATGTTGAAAAATAGCTGGACACTTGCTGTATCTGTTGCAATAAATATTTCCATGAAATTGTGTTTTGTTTCTGTAAACGGCCCCAGGGAAACTTACTTTGAGGACGCGCCTCGTATGACGCCCTGCATTTAGGTTAGGTTGGTCAATATACTTACACTGTGTCACCATTTTCATCTTTATACGAACTCCTGTAGAATCCATACATGTCAACTCGGTGGTATCCTAAATAATTTATTGTAATGATGTACTCCTCATTTGTTTTGAATGTTTCTTCCACATCTTCATTTTCAACCTTATTAATTCTTATGGTACAGAAATGAGTGATGTTATCATATTCATGATACACAGCAATGTCTGTTTCAGTGTTGATTCTGTTAACACTTATAGTGTTAATAGACAAGTCATTATAATGAAGAGTAATGCTATCGGTTTCTTCAATTATTTTCACTCTGATCTGTACCTCTCCAGTAAAGGTTCTAGGATCTAGATCTTCAATAAGAGGATTCAGTGTAATTTTGTAATGAACTGGTTTTACATTAGTGGGAAGACGATAATCAGTTACACTGGCTCTGTTGTAAGATGATACTGTTTTATCTAATAATGGAGATCCAGAAGCGTTGGTGATTACTACTAGGATCTGCAGAAGCACTGTGGCAAAGGTCACTATTTTCCACTGCATTATTGGGATGAAGTACCCGTCCCCTTCGTCTTGATACTGAAAAGAAAAATTATAAGTATTACACAGAAATATTATAAATATACAAACAAATGTGGTCACTCAAGTGATGACAAATGGACAATTCTAGTAAAACTCCTTCACACAGATTCCATCAACAACTAACACCTAATATATATGTAAGTGGGAATGAACTTCTTATTCTCAGCTACACTATGTAATTTTAAAATAAACATTGAGCACAAGGTTTTAAAGTATTTCGATATACTGACTTAAAATGTCACAATTAAACTACTGATTTCACATTTATAAACAGTCGAAAAGCATCTCGATATAAATTTTTACGTATTTGTAGGTTGATTATAACACTATTTCACAGTGCAGTTTCAAATACACATATTTGTGCTTCATTTGGAAATTCTATGTAGCTAAATACTTTTGTTCATGATTTTCTAGAACAATTTTGGGTTTTGCTTAGGCAAGGGTTTATGTCATTTTCTGGCATGCTAATATGTGCCTACTCTGATTTTTTGGTTCATTTCACTGTACCTTTATCATTCGTGTTTTTTGCTGTTATGGTATCAAGCCTGCTGTGTATTTGCATTAGTTTCTTGTCATTTACATACCAACATTTATTATGAATAAATAAACAGCATGTCCCTTAAAACGTGCTTGTTTGAGTGAAGATAATATAGTATGATAACTATATCTGGAACAGGATTCAGATGAGAAGATTTTAGATAAGGGGTCAACAGTTTGGAACATACATTTTTTTTTTTTTTACAGATTGAAAAGAGAATTGATTAGGACAGCTTGCGGATGATATAATACATGATGAATGGAAGTTGTATTAGACATGTATACGGATTTACAAGACCCAATGTTATGTTGGCTCATAATGTAGAAGTACTTGATATAAAAGATTATCCTTATTCCAGTGAATACACAACTCTTCCTCACATAGTTATTGGAGGAATGAAATCTGTACTGTTGTCAGTATTAAATCTTGTAAGCAACTAGCAGATTACCTAGAGCGATGAAAGTTTTCAACAAACCTATTCTCTATAGCAGGCATGTGTTTAGTTTGTTAGTTACATAGTCATAGTATGTGTTTCTACATTCTTATACTGAAAACCATTTTCATGAAAATACATATCTTAAAATTAACTACCATGCAAGAACATATCCAATTGGGAAACAATTATTTTTTTGAAGATTTCTGTCTTTTGGGTTATTGCGCTGTGTAGTCTGGTCGATGTTAACCAACGTTTCAGAGGTCATACTGCCTCCGTCATCAGGGCGATGAATATTCATCGCCCTGATGACGGAGGCAGTATGACCTCTGAAACGTTGGTTAACATCGACCAGACTACACGGCGCAACAACCCAGAAGACAGAAATCTTCATACTCATCGCCCTGATGACGGAGGCAGTATGACCTCTGAAACGTTGGTTAACATCGACCAGACTACACAGAGCAACAACCCAGAAGACAGAAATCTTCATACTCTGATGACGGAGGCAGTATGACCTCTGAAACGTTGGTAAACATCGACCAGACTACACAGCGCAACAACCCAGAAGACAGAAATCTTCATACTCTGATGACGGAGGCAGTATGACCTCTGAAACGTTGGTTAACATCGACCAGACTACACAGCGCAACAACCGAGAAGACAGAAATCTTCATACTCTGATGATGGAGGCAGTATGACCTCTGAAACGTTGGTTAACATCGACCAGACTACACAGCGTAACAACCCAGGAGACAGAAATCTTCATACTCTGATGATGGAGGCAGTATGACTCCTGAAACGTTGGTTAACATCAACCAGACTACACAGCGCAACAACCGAGAAGACAGAAATCTTCATACCCTGATGACGGAGGCAGTATGACCTCTGAAACGTTGGTTAACATCGACCAGACTACACAGCGCAACAACCCAGAAGACAGAAATCTTCATACTCTGATGACGGAGGCAGTATGGCCCCTGAAACGTTGGTTAACATCGACCAGACTACACGGCGCAACAACCCAGAAGACAGAAATCTTCATACTCATCGCCCTGATGACGGAGGCAGTATGACCTCTGAAACGTTGGTTAACATCGACCAGACTACACGGCGCAACAACCCAGAAGACAGAAATCTTCATACTCATCGCCCTGATGACGGAGGCAGTATGACCTCTGAAACGTTGGTTAACATCGACCAGACTACACAGCGCAATAACCCAGAAGACAGAAATCTTCATATTCACCGCTGTGAGAACCTCAAGTCTTACAATTATTTTTTTTGTAATTCTGAAATGGCTTCAAGAAAACTGAAAGCCTGTTTAATATCAATCCAGTTGAGAAACATTTCTTGATTCTGAATTCAGTGAAGAAATTGAAGTACCAAATTGCATTCCAAGAAGCATGGGAGATTTTATTAACACAACAGGCTAAACTGAATTTTTATCTTTATAACAGAGAGATAAATCATTGATGACATTGCTTAAATACACAAGATGTTTCACTGATATCAAGAAAATGATTCAAAATAATATAAATATAATTGTTTGTTTTATATTATATAGTAAGTAGGTAGGCTCCTACATCTTAATCTATCTCTTTACATATCTTAATCCAGCTTTCAGCTCAAAGGAATGAAAGCTGATAATATCAACAAAGTAATAAAATTAAAGATTAAATTGACAACCTTCAAGACATAACGCTATTTTCTTCTGTCTTAATCATGTCATGACTTGGCATAGTCAAAAGATAAGTACCTGATACAATTTATTAGAAATTATGAAATTTGAGTAATTTGGTACTGTCACTTTTACAGCATTAAACTAATTGAAGCCAGATATAATAAGACCTTCAGAGGGAATGTTTGCTAATCATGATTATAAGTTATGACAACAAAACAAAAGAAGAATTTGATTGGGGATTTTGAATTGGAACGTAAGATAGAATAAGTTTATCATGGTATTTACCAAAGTGATGACGAGAGGGAGATATTCCTCGACAATTATTAAAGTCAGTCTCACCGCCCTTCTTATGAATTGGTACAATAATAGATTTGTTCCATTGTTAAGCCATTTTCTCCTTATTCCACACAGAGCAAATAAGTTTGTGTTCATTGGAACGCAATGTTTCACCTCCTGCTTCGATCAATTCAGCTAGAATCTGATCAGTATCCTGGGATTTATACTTTTTCAACTTCTCGATAGCAGTCTCCACTTCGATAAGGCTAGGTTCTGGCACTAATGGCTCAGACGTATGTATATTTATCTGCGTAATATCATAAATCCCGTGAACATTTAACACCTGGTTAAATACATTTTACCACCTTTTCAAAACCCTGTGGAGATATGCGAGCAGATAACAACTCTCATCTTTGATAATATTAACTCTAGGTTGGTAACCTTTCTTAAATTTATTTTGCTTCTGTATAAATCTCTACTATTTTGATTTCTATAATTAGTTTCGAGTTAATTAATTTTGCTTCTCAGGTATTCCCTTTCTTCACACCTTAAATTCCGCAAATTATCTCCTGGGCTGAGATTTTGATATTGTCCCTAATACTTTCCGAAGCACTATTAATGTTCAAACTGTCATCCAAGTTCTCTAAAGCCAGAAATCTATTGGGGATTTCTAACTAGTACATACCCTTAACTTCTACATCATTGAATTTCTTCTAATCAAATCTTTCTAAACCAAACTTTTTCCAAGATTGTTTACTTACTCAAAGTCTCTCCCTTAATTCTGCCACTATCAGGTAAATGGTCGGAATCACAGTCCGCCCTTCTGAAAGATCTGACATCTAATATAATGGAGTGTCATCTTTTGCCCACTAAAAGATGATCTATCTGATTATGTGTGACTCCATCAGCAGATGATTATGAATGTCATGGTGAGAGAATGTTGTGCTTCTGAATGTTAGATTTTTTGAATTTGTAAAATTTACTACTATGATCCTATTATCGTCACTAACTTCATGTAGACTTTCCTTACCAATTATCAGTTCAAAAATGTCCTCCCTCTCTACCTTCACAGTGAAATCTCCTAGCAAAATTTTTGTATGGTACCTACGTAACTGGTCAAATACTTGTTCTAATTCTTCGTACATTTGTCCTTTGTGTCATCATCCTATCCTCAGTTGGGGCATGCACATTCAGAAAAAGAAGGCCACACACAAAAAATGTTCCTCTTGAAGAGACAGAATAGGAAAAATTATAGACTTCTTCCCGTTTTGAGAAATTGGCGCAGTCATATCCAATGCAGCTTGTCTCTCAAATAAGAAGTTATAAAAGTACAAGAAATATTCCTGGGAATAAGATTGATTTTTACTATTTAGATAATTTGGAACAGGGATATTGAAAATATTTTTAAAATACTGCATTACAGAAGAAATGGTAAACATAAAAAATGTTCCTCTTCAAGAGATAAACACAGAACAAATTCTTATATTCTGTTTGTAAATTAGGCACAAGGGTGCCCAAATATTTGATACATTGAGACTGTCAAATAAAATTTCTTTCCTTATGAAATTTTAATTTCAAGCATGTGAAGATTATTTACAGTGCATCTTATAAAACAATATTTTAGATTTCCAATTCAATTTTAACTGACATCACTAGGTAATAATGCTGTAAGAGACTATTATTAACTGCACAGTCATAACACTGTCTTGTGTTTGGATTCCACAGGAAGAAAAATAACTTGATATGTTAAGCAATATAAACAATGATAAGACTGGGTTAGGTAAATACTTCTCAGATCAATAGTTCAAGTGTGGGATTTGAGGTTTTCATGGTGGTAAGTCTTCTGGGTTGTTGCGCCATGTAGTCTGGTAGAAGTTTACCAGCGTTTCAGAGGTTGCCCTGATGATGGAGGCACCAAGGATGTCTGAAACGTCGGTAAACTTCTACCAGACTACACGGTGCAATAAACCAGAAGACGGCAATCTACAAAGTTCTCAAGTTTCACTTCTTTATCACTTACCCATGGGAAGACATTTATTAAATGTCCACAAAGTACATTTTGATACTGCCAGCCTTACATCAAGTTGTGTGACTTTGAATATTTGTGTACAATAATACTATGAAACTGATTATTCGACATTCTTCTACAAAATGTTATGAAAAATAACTTTTTAAAACTTGTATTACCATATTTCAAGTTTGTAACTTAAAATCATCAAGGGTAACAATATCCTGCATATTGATATTTGTTGAAAATGTATCACATGTATGAGAACAAACCACAAAATGTTGGTAAAGAAACTTCATAATGCAAGGCAACTTGGACCGAGATTTAAATGGAAGAAAATATCAAAATATACTTCAGGGAACTGATTTTGATTATATAAACTGGCTCATACTAATGCAACTTATTTTCCAGTATTGGATTTTGCAAAATTCAGCTCACTAAACGACGCTACATTATGTTTTTACAACATTAGACCTTTGTACTTTTCAGTATTATGCCTCAAGATTTAATATTTCCAAAATTATCTTATTTAGTTCCAACAAAAACCTCAAGGCTTATAAAAAGAGACTTCATTTTGTAAAATATGGCTTGGAATGACTCATATAAAACTAGTGGTTTGTGAAGAAGTTAAAAAACTTTTGTTTTCTCAATAAAATATATCTCAAAACACATCTCTCGTGGTCCAATTTACCCCTATTTTATTTTATGAGTAATACTAAGATTAAAGGGTAAATTTTTCATACCTGTTAATTAGTGCTGAAGTGTTCAAATCTGGAAATCCATTGAACTTAACAATGGGCAGCACTGGAATACACAGAGTTCTATCAACATACAGTCTTTTCTTCATATATTTTATCTCTTTCACATCCCTTTAATCCTATTCAAGGACTAGATAACATGTAGCCCAATAAATTATATAAGACACTTGGGAGCAGTGGAATTACAGCATTTAAGAGATAATTCCTGTGAGGTTACAAGATCCATATCAAGAAAGATGAAAAAAAACCACTGCATATTAATCATCATGACTTGAATAATCCAAGAATAAAACTACATTACCTGCTTCAGAAGCACAGAGGCTCATCTTTCTACAAACAGATTTTATTAACGACTGCCAGTTACACATTTCAGCCATATCGGGCCATCGTCAGCGACTCGTTGGGACTGTAACTATCCCACTTTGCTACCAACTCTTTGTTGTCACAATTTTTACTTCATTTATCAACACACATCAATTTTGTAATATTGTCAAAATCACTATTTTTAAGAATTCAACACTTTACATTGATTTGATATACAAGGTGTCCCATTCAAACCTCCAACATTTTATCAGATCGCAGAGCAGATAGTATGAATGGTAGGAAAATGAAACCACAGAAAATGCAAGAACAACTCAAAAATTTTATTTGGCACACATTAATAAACCTCTACATGTGCACCATCGGTAGCACAAACAATATCTGTTCGGTATTCAATTTCTTGCCACGTTCTCTGCGACATTCCCATTGTTACAGTAGCAATCGTACCACAGATGCGGGCTCGTAAATCTGGCAGGTCATTCACTGGAGTAACGAACACGCGATCCTTCACATAACCCCAGAGGAAGAATTCCAGCGTACACTCGTAGGTAATTTCTTTGCACTGAAATTATTGATTTTGTTTGTGCACGCTGCTGTGGAGTCACCATTTTGCTTATTAATCAGAGAAAAAATTACAATACATTATGTAGTTGCAAATAAAATTCTTGGTGTTTTTCTTCCTTCTAGTGCTAATTACAATCCTTAATTTATCATAATTTGTTCGTAATGATTGATTAAAATGTGGGAGGTTTGAATGGGACATCTTGTATATTGTTCAAATCACAATATTTTACAGGTTCAGGAATGTTAAAAAATATAATATGTTTTAAGTAACCTCACCATATACTTTCTGCAGAGTCACTGTGTCCTTGTCATTATATTTTCTCTTCCAATAGCTTGTTACATCGCTGTACAACCACAGTCCAGCTACCTTCTTCGATGTTCATTTATCAATATTGCTGCATATTGTACTACATTCTTTGTGCATAATGTTTCGTAGCAACCATCATTCTGTAAATGGACATCAAACTAGGTTATTATAGGGTGCTATTCTAATACCAAAATTACAAACATGTTTTTAATCTCCACACCAAAATACAAACTATGTACCTATGAAACTTGCCCGCGGTGGACTAGTGGTTAGCGTGCTTGCCAATGGACCCAAGGTTCACGGGTTCAAATCCAGCCTAGGTCGATGGATTTTTAAGGGTGATAAAAATCCGTAGCACAACTTCCTTCGGAAGGGAAGCAAAGCCGGTGGTCCCATGTTGTAGATTTACAGTGTGTAAAAGAACCTTACGAGCATGAACGAGATGTTTCGTAAGCAAAATTCAGCGGCCATGTCTCACCCATGTATCTACTGATTCTCTACTAGATGGCTCTAGCAGACAAAATCATGATTGAGTAGAAATTGTGCAGAGACCGTGGGCCGGTCACTCACTACTCAAAAATGCACACTTCAAAGACAAAGAAACCTCCCACATGGGAGGAGGCCAAGGCTCTGCTTCGGGCTGTTGCGCCATAGTCAGTCAATCAGTACCTGTGAAATGTAACATACATGTTTTACTACTGGGCTGTTTTATGAATTTGTGCTTATGATTAACGATGTCACCACACACAAGAAAACACTAATGCTAGAACAATTTAATTTGCTATTGTGTTCTGGTCTTCTGTGATGACTAAAACATCTTCTGAAAACCTGTTGCATATAAGAAGGAAAGCAAAGTTACCTGATGGATACCTTAGAGTCTTGATTTTTCCTTTTGTTTTTAAATATAAGAGTGCTGCTAAATATTTTAAAAAACAACCAAATTGAGATGTCAATATATCTACACAATTATAATTTCTGGCATTAACATCAATGTAAAATAAGAAAATTATCAAAATTACACAAAAACCGGACTTCAGAGACACTACCGCCTGTAACAAACCTAGGGACACAACACAAATAAAGTTATCAAAGTAAAGATAATATACTTTAAATCAGTGGTTTCCAAACTTTTTCTGGTACATCAATAAAATAAAAACAATATGTTTCACATCATATACTGTTTTACAATAATCATCAATAGGCTGAGATACAGGAGGCATTTTTTTGCTACTGTTATAAGTGAAAATGTACACACAAAATATTTATTTCTCATTCAATTTCATCCTCAATTGTTCCCATCGCCTCTAAAGGATATTATACTGTCACCATCTACACTAACCATAGAGAGTGACAGAGTATAAAACTGACGAAGTCACTTACTCAGTGGGAACGATGGGCCTACATGTTTTAAACTAGGTGATTCATGAAGATATCCGTCTTCTGGGTTATTGCGCTGTGTAGTCTGGTCGATGTTAACCAACGTTTCAGAGGTCATACTGCCTCCGTCATCAGGGCGATGAATATAACA
The DNA here is from genome assembly GCF_977971745.1 of Zootermopsis nevadensis. Lineage (NCBI taxonomy): Eukaryota > Metazoa > Arthropoda > Insecta > Blattodea > Termopsidae > Zootermopsis > Zootermopsis nevadensis. The sequence continues at coordinate 718,984 of NW_028259153.1, read as the reverse complement.
ATAGGGTGTGAGGAGCTGGATTTATAGGCCGGGAAGTGAAAGGTGTAGCCTGCCCCGAGCCAATGGGAGCAGGAATGGGAGTGGACCAATGGTAGCACGTGGGCGAGAGTGGGAGAGGGAGAGAAAGTAGAGAGAGAAAGGTGAGTTTGGTTGTATGGATAAGGGCCCTGAGAAGGGCCGAGTTAGTGGTCTGGTTGGTTCTGGCGGCGCACTCTTGCTCGCTCTCGGAGTCCTCGGATATCTTCATACTCACCGCTGTGAGAACCTCAAGTCTTACATAGGTGATTCATCTTTGGTTGAGTTGTTAATGCAGGAACTCGTAAATCACTTCCAAATTAAAGGCAGTTACAGTACTCGCTGCTCAAAGTTTTTTTCACACGTCATTCCAGTAAGTAGTAGGGGAATAGGATAGTTCATCATTCTCTTTCTGGAGAAGAAAATTCTCATTGTAGACACTTCTTTTCTAATTTTTCAAGACGTCAGATTGAATGGTAAGTGTAACTAATTGTTCTTCTTTCTTAAAATGCATCAGGGCACCCTGATGATGGAGGCAGCATGGACCTCTGAAATGTTGGTGGACATCTACCAGACTACAACGTGAAACAACCCAGAAGACAGCAATCTTTGTTTTGTCACCCATAGCAACGGATGGAAGTCTCCTTTGCATATGGGTGCAGTACAATAATTCCATCAAGGTTGCTGGAAATATAACAAAGCCTGTCTAGAGTTCAACTAAAATGTTGCATCATTACCACTCGACGCTGCTTCTAGGACAACCAATTAGTAGGAAAACCCCCTTCAACCTTCATATAAATTAAACAGATTATAGCATGTAAACCTAGGTAGAAGAAGACTCTAGAAAGAACATAAAAAACTGTGTTAAATCATTCAGGGCTACGGTGCTTAATATCTGATAGGATGATGGCAGTGATAATTACTGATTTAGTACCGTGTGCACCAGAAGATTGAACTTGTCTATGAAAGTTAACTAAAGAAAACATTTCTAACCATGTAACAACATCTGAGGGCCATTTTCAATGTAATATTACAAAAATATTTAAATCAAATATTTTTCTTGGATGTCAGGATTAGAACCAACTAAAAAGATGAACAAATTCCCAGGTAGCAGAACCCGCAGGTTCAACACCGACAGCACCAAAGCCTGCCACTGGCCATGATCCTAAGCCAACTCCATTTGCCATCCTCACAATCCACCTCCCGAAGATCCATTTTGATGTTATCCTCTCATCTCCTTCATAGTCTGCCCGGTGGTTGCTTTCCAGGATTCCCTACCAAAATTCTGTATACACCCCTTAGTGCTACATGTCCAGCCCATCAGAGCCTCCTAGATTTCATTATCCTCACTATGCTAGGTGACTCGTACAATTCACACAGCTTCTCGTCACGCAATATTCTAAATTCCCCACTTGTTCAAATATATTCCTAAGCACATTGTTCTCAAACACTTGTAATCTACGTTCTCCCGCCATAGTAAGAGCCCATGTTTCACATCCATACAAGACAACAGACAAAATTATTGTTTTATGCTTCCTCATCTTCAGTGTTTTGGATAGTAAACGAGATGATAACAGTTTATGGATTCAATAAGAGCAAGTGTTCCCTGAATGTATTTTACTCTTAATTTCATCATGAACCTCATTTCTATTTGTTATTGTTGTTCCCATATACTTATATTTTGATACTTATAACTATCTCCTGCCGTTGTTGATCCCGTATTATGCCCAAGTATTTAGATTTTTCTACATTTACTTCTAGGCCTATTTCCTTGCTAGCCTGTAGGAGAGATTCTGCATTCTTGGTGCCCCAGCAAACTGACATCATCAGCATAGGCAAGTACCTGGAATAGACCTAATTCCCTCTGACCTTCCTGATCACATGTTCTAGAGCAAAATTAGAAAAGCACTGGGGATAAAGCATCACCCTGTTTTAGGCCAAGGGATCCGACAGAAGGTTGCCTATACAAACTCCACTAGATACTCCATTCATATACATCTTAATTAACCTAATAAGTTTCTTTGGTATTCCATACTCAATCAAAATACCATACAGCACCTCCCTTCTGAGTCAAATGCCTTCCTAAAGTCCTCAAACAGTTGGCAAAGTGACCCATTATACTCCCGCCTTTTATTTAATATCTGTCAAATGCAAAAGATCTGATCAATAACGAAGGAATCCACATTGATTGTCCCTGATGGTTTCATTCATAAATGGTGTTAACCATGCCAGAAGAATATTCGATAACATTTTTTTTAAGAGAAATACCTCAAAGTTACTGTACTCAGTTTTGTCCCATTTTGTGGATAGGGACAACTGATTCTTTCCACTGTTGTGATAGCACTTCTTGGTTCCAAATCATGAAACAAAATACATGAAGTTGCCACAACTATTTTCAGATTAATTTTTTTTCACATAATTTATTTACTTGCCATTACAATTGTTCTTCAAATATTACTTCAGAATGCACTTTCTAAAAAATTATTTCATTCTTAGAGGCTGGCACAGTTCTCTGCCTGACGGTCACAATACGTACATTGCATTCCAGTGACTCTGTAAGTAACTCTATCGAGGAGAGTATCACTTGGAAAACTACTAATCATTTACTTAGTGAAGAGATTCCTCAATTTTTATGGAATCTAAAGGTAAATTTCCTCCCAACTTATTTCCCTAAGCTCCATACATACGAGGGTCACTCCAAAAGCAATGCCCCACATTTTTTACGAAATCAATATTTATTCTATAGCATTGCTATTGATACACTTTGTAGGTATATCCTTTAGGAGGAAAATCATATTTTTCCACATAATCACCTCAACTCTCAACTGTTATTTTCCACTTCTTAACCAGTCCTTGTACATCCGCCTTGTAAAACTCAGGACCTGCATTCCTCAGACAATTATTCGCCGCCGCCACAAGAGACTCCACTTTTCCCAGATAATCGATTATCCCAACGACAAATTGTGCTGCGATCGACATCCCCATACACCTTCTGAAATCGCTTGTGGATGTTTCCCACTGTTTCGTTCTCACACACCAAAAATTCAATTACAGCACGTTGCTTCGACTGCCATTTTGACCGCATGGTATAACAACGCCACTAGCGGGAAGTGAATGAACTAACGACATTATTAACAACTTTTATAATTTTGTAAAAAATCATTTTACACAAAACTCTTTTGATCTATTATCCTGTTCTCAGTTAAACTACAACTTATTGATTTACAATCTACATTAACTAACAAATACCATGAAGTTGAGAATCTGATACTCTCTCAGCCAAAGATACCCCCAGAATTTTATAGAACCCAAAGGTTCATTATAGTGTTCACAACAGAGACCCAATGGACCCACTCCTGAGCCACTTAAACCCAGTCCTCACCGTGAAATCCTATTTATTTAATAACAATTATAAAATTATCCTTTCGTAATGTGTAGTCAACCAGACTACACAGTGCAACAACCCAGAAGACAGGAATCTTCATACTCACCGCTGTGGAAACCTCAAATCTTACATATGTAGTCATCTCCTTGGTTTGATCATCCTAACAATACTCATTGACAAAAGACATGTTATTATTAAATAATACAACACTTTTAAAAATTTTGTTTGTTGTTTTGAGTACTGTGTCATAAATTTCTCTTAGCGCAAGATCGCAAAAAATAAAATTTTAAATTAATTTTACATCTCAAGAGCTGATGCTTGACCCTCTTCTAGAAAAAATCCAACTTGTAAGAAACTGTGATCTGAAACTTCTTTTCAACCCCTTGGCTTAGGAACAGTCACAAATCATAATGGTTATTTTCAACAGACCTTTTATTTGGTTTTCCCTTTCCTAACCTAAGTAGAAATAACCACTTTTCCCCAGTGACATACTTTATAGGACTGCAGGATTCCATCAACTTCTAGACTGCAACAGAACCTTCACCAGGATCCTCATACTGGCTGTTTTTAGTTTGCTTCAGAATTAATAACTTTGATAAGATTCACATATAATATGGTTAACCTCTGTCATATGGGGAAAGGAAATTGAACTCTTACACAGAAAAATGGTAACTATATGACCCACCTGCTTCAATGATCATTTTTTATTCATGGGTTTTGTATGATTATCAATATAAACAGTAACTTTCCTTAAAAAGCATCAAAAAGCTAATATTTGTAATGGTGAAGTATTGTGCTTTCTTGGTACTAACTGAATTCTTAAATATTGTTTAGACGAGCTTTAATTTCAGGAGTTAGACCCACATATAATCATATGACGAGCCTGCTGGTTAAGAGTTTAGCAGTGCGCAAGTAAGACACATGTAGAGCCAGGCACTAAGGTGCACTAGTTGCAAAACAAGGATAAAGGTTGTATCTAGATATTACCCAATTTATCAACAGGTCTGCCCACACTTAGCCTGTCTCAATGAGGATTAACTGACATATGAAACTTTTCACGATTCACACTTAAATACGAGGCGCGTCCACAAAGTAAGTTTCCCACTCGTCCCACGGCTAGCAAACCTTATATTGCGCGAAGCGACTGTGCGTGCGTGATAGAGCAATGACGTAGCATGGCGCATGCACTAACGGCACTTCCCGCGTTCTCACAGTAGCATCGTTGCAGCTGTTGAAGATGGAGATTCTTATTCCAGCTCCCGCCGACTGTGAAGTGCGGTCAGTGATAACGCTAGGCCGCACACGGCTCGACGGACAGCAAGTCTCCTGCAGGAGTTCAGCTGGGAGGTGTTTCATCATCCACCCTACAGCCCGGACCTCGCTCCCAGTGATTTCCATCTTTTCCTACACCTCAAGAAATTCCTGTCCGGTCAGCGTCAGCGTTTTGAGAGGCGGAGATGGTTGTCACACAGTGGTTCCAATCCCAGGCGGCAGACTTCTACGACACAGGTATTCAAAAGTTGGTCCCACGGTATGACAAATGTCTCAGTTCCGGTGGCGAATATGTTGAAAAATAGCTGGACACTTGCTGTATCTGTTGCAATAAATATTTCCATGAAATTGTGTTTTGTTTCTGTAAACGGCCCCAGGGAAACTTACTTTGTGGACGAGCCTCGTATAACAATATGGCTAAATCGAATTATTTTCAAATTCATCAACTATTGTGCTGTTGCATCTTATGATAAATTACATTCAATCACAAAAAGTCAAAGAGGTAATATTCAATCATACTCTCTGAAGTGGTACATAAGTACCTTTCTTTTGTGAAGAAGTGGATGAGGTTATGAATACTGCACTTTAAAAATTGGTAAGAGTTGTTATACAGCTGTAATAATATTAATAATAATAATGTTTGAGCCAACCCTCAAAAGATGGAAGGATTCTGTTAAGTAGTGCCCATAACAGGCCATAAGACCTGTACTACAAAGACAGAAGTAAAACATCCTACAAGGATCCTTATAGGTATTAGGAATAAGGAATATTTTGCAATACTCATTGTTTGAATGCATTTTAATTTTGAATATGTTAAAAACACTGTAGATATAGTAACGCAATAATTACTTTCAAGGTTTAAAGTTTTAAATTTTAATCAGAAACATAAAACAGAGCATAATAATTATTTGTATTTATATGTTTTAAACATAGAAGATTACAAGTCACACAGTTCAATAAAAAGCCTTTATGTTTGACCTAAAGGTGGTTGGAGTTGACTGAAACATGTAGCGGTAATAATAAGACAATGTATACAATAAAGCTTTGTAGACAAATAATTGCTATTATTAATATTATTACAGTATATTACACAGCAGGATGTTGTAGTAAAACACATGAAAGACCCCTAAAGAATACAAAACCTTATTAATACTGTCTCGACCTGGCTTACTAAAATCATCATTAACAGGAACAATCTTTTCTGAAAGGCAAACCAGAGTCATTTCTCTCATGCTGTGACAGGAGTTTTGCCGCAAGATGAAAACTTTTTATCACAAACACTTGCACCGAGTTCAACCATTCAATTTGTCATCTTAAAATCAATGTTGCAAGGAAAACAAAATCTCTACAAGAACCGTAATTATTTTCTTCTATAAACACCAAAACTACAATGCTAACCATATTTAAATCAGAGTTTACCATGTATAATCACCTGATGCAATGATAAGTGTGTTCAACCTACACACCACAGAAATAAATAATATTATCAGTCCACATTCTGAACATAAATACACCAAACTTTTGTTTATTATGCTGCTTAATAATTCAGCATTAACAGTTGAGGTGCGGAAAATAAGAACGTAAAAGAAACCATCAGTCGGACTAGCTAGTTACGATACTCCTGATCCCAAATGACACTTTCATACCTTATAAAAAACACATTTTTACTGTGAACAGAACATAAAATAAAACAGATTAACCATGTTTTTTTTTTTTGGTATATTTACTATGACTGAAGAGTTGGAAAGTTCTGGTTTAAATTCAAGAAAGTTTGCAAATGCCACTTTAAAAACTGATAATAAATTATGATTTGTTTCTGTTCTGGTGTGGGTAAATGTAGTGGCCTATTTAATTGATTCATAGCCTTTAAGATCAGATACCACTTGTTTGCATGACTTACATATACCCAGAATTTCATTTAATGGTTTTAACATTATAAAATCTTAAAAAAATTATTTTATAAAATTCTGTAATTCAATGATGGGAAAATAAGTCCTTTGAAGCTGCAGGGCTGAAACGCTTCAACATTCAGGCCCATAAAATGGGGTTCGTCATCAGCAACACTGCAAATGACTAAACCTTTCAGGTGGACGCAGCTCCCGTCATGTTGAGCCTGCAGCGATCTGGACCGTGAGCAGAATTGAAAGATCTACAGGCCAAACACGTTTCAAACAAAAGTTGCCCTGACTAAAGAAAATGCTGGAAATGATATGCTACCTCAAAATACTAATACAAAAGAATTCAGACAAAACTTCATCTGTAATGTCAGACAAACCACTCCCATCAACAGAATATGGAAAATCACAAGCCTAGTTTGAAGTAATTTAATCTTTTTTAAATGAATTGCATTATTTATAGTCTGTTTCCATTCTTTAACTATTCTGTGAATATATATTAAATATATATCGGGATAGTCCACATCTTTGCCTTACCCTTTTATTGGTAATTATGGGTTATGAGGTTGTCCATTTAAATAATTAATAAAAAAAATTAAATTTTGATATAGGCTCTTATTAACTGTGGTTGTATATTTACCTCATTTAAAATCTGCCATAATATCTCACAATTTAAATTGTCATAGGTTTTCTCATAGTCAAGTATTCTCAACTTCCTTACCCCAAATAATGTTTACTGTGTGAGTGCATGCACAATCATTTTAATATTTAAAAACTCTGCACTTTTCCCACAGAATTTATTCATGGGTTTCATATGATTCTCGGAATAAACTGCGATTATTTCTTGAAACAGCGTTGAAAAATCAGTTTTTGCAGTTTAGAAGCGTTGTGTTTTATTTGAGGTACGGACCCAATTCTTAAATATTATTTAGACGAGCTTGGATAAAATACTCTAATTTAGAGTTAACAAATGCATGAAAACTTTGATATAGGCTATACTGAAAGAAGTGTAAGTACATCTGTTATATGTGACTAAGCAAGCATGGTAGCATTCTACGTAACAAAAGACACTTGTCTTCACTATTGGATCTCCCCAAAATTCATATGCCCTGTAGCCTTTGCGTGTTGTTGTGCCTGTATCTGCCCACTCAGCAGTTCTTGACAGTGAATGCACTTCAGAGTAAAGCGATCCAAATCTGTGTATTGCTTGCTGGACCTGGCTTCACGGGCCAACTCCTCAGCTTGGCGAAATACTAGCTCATCAGTTGTCAGGAACATAGTCTGTATGCTATTTCCCTGAAACAAGGCAAACATCACTGTGACAGGAGAAAGGAATGCGAGTAGCGTGTCATGGGGAGGAGACCCTGCACTGAAGTGATCCTCGTGGACAAGAAAATTACACAGGGGAGAAAAAATAAGCAAAATATCTGAAAACTCAAACTGAAGATTTTAGAGCTGTTTTCTTGACTAAAATTAAGACAAAAATGTCCTATGAGAAAACTCCATTTGGCACTCATGTTCTGAGTAAAATGTTGAATCTGAGAAAAGTGGCAACATCATGCTTTTAGTCATAGTACACGAATCACAAATCCAAAAATTTCAGTGCCACAGATTGGAAATGTTTTAACATAACAGGTGGCGTATGTTTTTAAACAGAAGGCTCGTGTTCGATACTCCCACATACATTGTTCTGTCTCATATTTACTCTGTTGAAATAGCTTTAAAGAGGTAGTTTCCATATGCAGATAGATACAATTTATTAGTAGACAATAACTTAAAACCAAAATCTGAGTGTCAAAATGTTGTATTTTCATCTGTCATTGTTTACTACTGAAACCATGACAGATGCAATGGGATAGGTTTTTTCTTTTTTTACCACACCATGACATTATTTACCGCACAACGAGATTTATCAGGAAGATGTACCTAACATTGGTCATCTTCTTCATTTTAGTATGCAATACTGTTTACTGAATTACTTATAGAAATAAGAGAACAGCGTAATACAACATATAAGAATATAAAGGTTGTTCATGACCTAGCACCAGCACTGTTGTTGGTGAACAGATTTTGATAAATTGTTACATTTCGAACTGTCACAAAAAGAGGGCCCAAAAATGATGCATCTGGGGCACTTTAGCAAATTAAGGGTGTCACTGGGTGAAGACTGAAATGAACAGTTTTGCTTGCCTTATCAAAACATTCATGATTAGAAGACTTTTATGTGAGTTATTGTTAAGAGAATGCTAAAATGCTTCTGTACATGCATCACCTGAAAGGTGTGGTCGATGAGAACACAAAATCATACTTAACCACAAATTTAGCCATCAAAAGACAGGAAAAACACAAATAACCAACAATGACGTTTATGGAAAATCATAAATATTTACTCCAATGCAGGTTCCTTAAGGAAAGTAAGGGAATGTATCAATTTCGGCCTGTCTTAGCTGTTTGCTCATTAATTAAAATCTTCAGAAATAAATACTTGAGCATAACAATTAGAGAGTTGTGTGTGTTCGAGAAATTTGACAAATGTGATCTTAAAATGATGACAATACACATGTTTATGTAAACAAAACTTTTAATTTCTTTCAAATAAAAAAAATGTAAAATTGAAAATCAGTGAAAGAATGAATGAATGAATAAAAAACAAATAAATTCTTCTTCTTTATTTCCTATTGCTCTTTTCCAGAGCATAGGGCCTCCTTTCGGAGGTTTCTTTGACTTTTGATGTGTGCGTTTGTGAGTAGTGAGTGACCAGCCCACTGATTCTGCACAATTTATACTCAATCCTGATTTTGTCTGCTAGAGCCATCTAGTAGAGAAACAGGAGAGACTTGGGTGAGAAACGGCCGCTTAATTTTGCTTACGAAACATCTCATATCATGCTCACAAGGTTCTTTTACATGCCGTAAATCTATGACATGGGACCACCAGCTTTACTTCCCCTCCGAAGGAAGTTTTGCTACAGATTTTTATCACCCTTAAAAATCCATCGTCCTCGGTCAGATTTGAAACCGCAAACCTTGGGTCCATTGGCAAGCATGCTAACCACTAGTCCACTGAGGGCGACAAATTAATTAATTAATAAACCTATAACTACATTGTAATTTTGTTGCTTTACTAAACCTATTACAGCTGAAATTTACTCATAAAACCATAAAATTAAGCCGAATTAAAATGATATAATTTTTATCCTGTTACCTCAAATGGTTCAAGGTACAGTGGGTCATAGTGAATGCCATCAAACATAAGGAACACCCTCTGTGCATAATGTTGATCCTCGCCAAACCTGTTGATTATAGCATTCAGCGTGTCCACAACTGCAATCTCCAGGCCATAGAAGTTTGACAACACAGCTAATTCTATTGCGCCACCCCAGGAATCAGGTTTCAAAATCCAATGGCAATATTCGGGATTGGGTTTCCCAAGTATTGCTTCAGAATAATTATCAGGATCATTAGAGACTGATTCAGCAATGATCTGACGCATAAACGGAGAATTATCCACATCAACTTTGCCTGTAAAAAATAAAGACAAAGGGTTATTTATCAAAAAGTAGCAACATCAGTCATTTGTCTTCCTTTTTTCCCAAATGAAGTGTACTGAATTAATTAAATTGCTTATGAATATCCCTTTATGCGTCTGCGGTACTTAAAAGTATCACATATTAATAATGTTTATAATTCTTTTGTACATGATGGTACTTACAATTACCCATTCATAACAATACAGACTCCTGCCACCAGATGGCAGGAGTCCGTGCTCCTCCTTCATCATGATGTGTAACACAATATATATATGTAGTGAACATAAAGTGTACCTATATTCCACGATGTACGGTGGCATAATAGTGATGAAGGTCTACTCAAAAAATCACGTGCTCTATATTTCAGCTTGTATTAATACTTGCTAAATATATAACTGAAACTTCAATTTATATTCTGACACAGCCGTGGAATTTTACAACTTTATGACAATGCATTTTATTATGTAAGTTTAAACCAAATACAGAGCCACTGATAATGACTTCAAGGGGTTAAATGAGTTTGGGAAAGAAAATAGTGATAAAAGTGGTTGTTGTGTAATACTATTGCAATAGGCAACTACGTGGTATTAAGAATTAGGTGGGTAATATATTCTATCTTCTTAGGAAAGGGTTGCCAAACCCTTGGCATCGCAGCAGATGGCTTGTTTGTGTTCTTGTTGAAAAGCTGTCAGTATTTCCTGGAAAAAGAAGTTACTACAGTTTAACACTAAAGGAATATATAATGCTACTTACAGGGCTAGATATATCCAAATGACTTTCTGTTCGGTCATGTCAGACTTCTAACATGGCATATTTCAGAACTATGGAATATGACTATTCCAATAATCCAGAATTAAACATTTTTATTAGCATCCTGCAAGAAAGTTAACAACTGTCCTTGGTAGAGGATCTCGTTGAGGAATATGACAATTATTTAGCTGTCTTACATAGACTAAAGGCTGAAGATCCACCCACCAGAACAGTTTATTAAAACAGTCACCAGACACTGTGGCCAATTGACTAGCATTTCACATCTTAGAGGTTCTCGGCTGAAATCTCAGCTGAAGACTGGCTATCCTGACAAGCTTGTAATGGTGTTCCTCAATACCTCCAGACAAATACCAGGATAGTACCTTCAAATAGGCCATAACCACTCCTTTCCATATCCTTCCCAAACAATTATTCACTAATCTTCCTATAATTTGAGACTTTACAGTCTGAGTTACTGCCAACATTGTTAAATAAACCACAAACAAATATTATATCAGCCAGTAACAGAGCGTAACACGCTGTTTGGGTTGCCAAAGTATTATTTTTTAAATAATCCCAGTTTTTTCTTCATGATCTAGTATTGATCTTCATCTATGTGAAAAGAACTGGAGATATACAAATATAAATGCTGGTCTAAACCTACAGCAAAGATGGCAACTCAAAATCAATATACAGTTATAGGACTTCAACTGTTTGTTGCATGTATCAACCTGAGACTAGACTCAGGACACGGTAAAATTAAATGACAAAGGTTCTTGCTTCAACACTTTCTGCAGGTATTATTTTCACATTTTGAAAAAAGTACAGCTATTATTACACAGTGATTTTATCCTTTCTTTGGGGGGGGGGGGGGGTTTGCAAGGAATCAATTCCTGAAGATTGCCGTCTTCTAGGTTGTTGCGCCGTGTAGTCTGGTAGAAATTTACCGATGTTTCAGAGGTCCTTACTGCCTCCACGGTGTAACCGTCCACTGCTCGTGGCCTCGTAACAACTACCTTATCAGGGTGTAGGATTGTTAGGGGCTAGATAGCTAGTCGGGATGTAGCTCTTGTCTCAGGTCGTGTTAACGGCCTGATCACACCAGCCAATAATGATTCGGATTGAAGTTGGAAGGCACTACTATTTATTTCTATACAATATACAGTTTCCAGTATGTCCTAGAACCTCCGCTATCGCGACTTAAACAAGAGTGAGTCTCTACCCTAATTTTCTTCGGCGCCTGGGTCCCGGGCTTGGTGCGAAGCACCCCCTGCTGTCAGAGAGAGACCTCTCACGGACCGCCCAACATGATCCTCCACACTTGCTCCTAAAGGCACTTCTTTGTCGTAGACGGAGTCGAAATCGGATGTTAAACAGATGGCCTAAACATGACTTCTAGCTCTTAGGGCTGAAGTCCACCCTTGTTCTCTGCAGGTGGTGCTAGAATCTTACAGAAAGATTTTGAAATACTGGAAACACACACAAAAGAAAAACTAACAAAACCTAACTACTTCCAGATGAGCGGTTACAACGGCGCAACAACCCAGAAGACAGCAGTCTTCAGACTAACCGTCCTGAAAACCTCAAATCCTACACTCGATTCCCAACAAGATTACTGATTTACTTTCCTTCTCCACAGAAAATTGAACTGGTCTGAGGTTATTTAATGATACACGAAGCTTTCCCTGTCAGTAGCGATGTACAAACGGTGCACATGAAGGTATTACACATGCTGTCTTGCGGACATCTGAAGACAATTCTGTTTTGTTGATCTCAAAGTTACCATTCATTCCCTGTATCCTGGTGAGAAATAAAATAATATTTACCACTGTAAAAAACGTCCACTTACACAAAATAATACAATAAACTCAGTAATAATGAGTGCAGCAGGACCAAACGTTTTGCTTATTATAACCATTATTCACTACACAAGAATATAAAAACACAAATCACACATCAAATTAAAATAAATGATTATACAATACATGGCTCACTGTTTCTCCAGTGCATTCATCACTGTCTTCCTTCTGCAATATTGCATCTACTGTGCTGTCATTTGCAGGTTTTAATGATGTTACCAAATCATTATTATCATTAAAGAAATCTTCAATATAATGAATATGTTCAAAGGTTTTTATTTCACATTGTTTCAGCCACTCAGAAAAAAGGGGCTCACCCTCAGTAATGGTGTTTAAAACACACAAGCCATCCATTACTGCAGCTGTAGTCCTTATGTCATAATTGGACTGCAAATTTTTCTACCTGGATCTTCAAAATGGGATTGTTAATTGGGAAACCAGCATCCCTCTGCAACTTAAACCATTCCAATACTGCTTTTTCAATGCAAAATCCACATTTTCTTATCTTTTAGTTTGTGGTGAGATTCTTCTTGAATGCAGATAAAATTTGTTCTTTATTACTCATCCACTAATTCAAAACTGTGGATGACGAGAAGTTGAATTTTTTAGACACATACTTCTTTACCACATTCTGTCCAGTGAAAAATTTAAATTTTTTCATATATGAGGATAGCACCGAGAGCAGAACCATTGAACGTTGTAATTGGAAACCAACAGATGGAGAATGTGGAGCATTTCAAGTACTTGGGAAGCATAGTCACGACGGACGCCCTATGCACCAAGGAAGTAAAAGCAAGGATAGCCATGGCGAAGGCAGCTTTCGTCAAGAAGAGGATACTTCTCACTAGCAAGTTGGGCTTGGAGATGAAGAAGAAACTAGTGAAGTGTTACGTATGGAGCAGAGACTTGGACACTCAGGAAGAAGGAACAGAAATACCTGGAGAGTTTTGAAATGTGGTGTTGGAGAAGAATAGAGAAGATCAGGTGGACGGATCGAGTGACCAACGAAGAAGTATTGAGGAGAGTCAACGAGCAAAGAAACATTCTGCAGGCGATTACACGAAGGAAAGCTAACTGGCTGGGACATATTATGAGAAGGAATGGATTAATGAGTGATATCATCGAAGGCCGGGTTGAAGGAAAGCGAGGACTAGGAAGAAGATTGATACAGCTAACCGACGACCTTAAACAAGGAAAGAAGATGACGTTCCAGGAATTAAAGCGAGAACCCGAGAATAGAGACAACTGGAGAGCTCTTTTTCGGCAGAGCAATGGACCTGTCGTAAGACAGAACACTTAATAATAAAATACAGACAAGCACTTTCTCTTGTAGACAGTCATGATGGTCACTTAAGAGCAAAAGCTTTATTAATTATCAGATACCAACCAGGCTAGTCACAATAAAACCCAATCTTAACAGCGGGTATAGGTTAAAACTGACCTGCGATGTAATGCTAAGAACTTAAACAACTGAAAAGTTTCATAACACAAAACACTAAACAATTTTTGTATATAAATTTAGGTAACTGAAACGTGTAGTTATCACAAACTCATTATAGCCATGTCTGTTATGACCGAGTTTTACTTTACATTCACATCCGAGCAAAAATGAAGCTGAATTTTAACCATGTGCTATTTATGAAAAGTGAGAATGCTACTCATGACATTGCCCACATTCCTCATTATGTGAACATCATGTACCATAGTTCAGTTACTTTAAGACTCAAACGGTGGCCAAAGGGCCATCTAATAGTTGGCTGCTTTTATTCTGAAGACCAGAATTTATTTCAATTCAGCCAAGTCATCTTGACAGTGGATTATAACTTCCAATTTATTCTCTAATGTGCAGCAACAATTTGAAGTCCCCAATTACATATTCCTTCCCAGGTGCCTGCAAAGTCCCACAGAGTGCACAGAAAGAATTTTTTGTGTCTATCCCTGAATACATGGAGAGACAGTCTAACAGGATAGCCAACCAATCTATTCTCATGCATGGAAAGGCTTTTCAAGAAGCATGAATTTATTCAGAAACTGAAAGTTTCAGATCCTGTGAAACAGGCATATTAAGACAATAAATGATGTTGAACTGTGCAGATATGTCAGCTTACCTTGCTACTTTATCTTTGGAATGAAAAAGAGCATGCTAATGAACAAAGAGGGGCCTTTTCACACATCTGTGAAGGGATGAGTAAATGAAGACTATGTATCAGGTACTGAGCCTGATCCCAACACCATTCACATTTTGCACAATCTTTATTACGAAAGTATGGAATACTAAACAATTATATGAAAGATGCAGTACTTTTGTTACATACAGCTCTTTTAAAAACAGCTGCGGGGAATAAAGATACACTTACCACTTAGAACAAAACCAATACTTGTGAAAAGGCAAGAATTATCGGCAGGTACAACCATCTTCATAAGTACTCCTGGACACCCCAGTTCACTGTCTATTATGTGATGTCTTGGTTCTTCTAATCTAGCATTCTGCTGTACAGAAAGTACAATATTTTGCTGCTTTTCTTCCACAATAAGTGTATCGCCTGAACTGATTCCTCTTGATTCTAGTGTAGCTTCATTCACTGATAAATCTATAGGTTTAGGAGGATAACCAGACAGCACATACAGGGCATTTTCTTTTATATTTGTAAGACATGAAAGTTTACGTTTCAGCTCGAATATTGTATCTTTTGATGCTAATCCCTTAATCACCATTTGTCCTGATTTGGTCTTCAATTTTAGGGCAAAACCAGCCATATTGCTTTTTTCTGGGTTAGAACGTGAGGTTATACCTTACTGAAGTTTAAAATTTATGGCGAAGATACAAACAATGAAGGCAAAATGTTAAATATGGTGTGTTCGTGGGATCCTATCACTCTATTCTGCAAACTACTTAAAAATAATGACTCGTTTCAACTATTAAACCTGTTCTTCTACTGTTCAGACGCCATTTGTAGCCATGATTGTAATCTTTGTAGTTCCACGATTCCCTGTGGTTTTATACCTCTGGCAGCAGGTGCACCAACATCACATAAAAGGGTACATAGATAACCTCCAAAAGAATTCTTTTAGCAATTATATTGGGCCCACACGAAATAAGGTACAGTTCTTAGGTGTAAGTCCACTTTTACGAGTTTTAACAATTTTGTGGCATCATGGTTGCGCAGTTGATATTATTTTTTTAGTTAGAAATGTATGGACGTTATCCGATGCATGTCGATGTTTGAAACATACTTATGTGATTTAATTGACTGTTTCGATGTAGGCGCATTTCCATATGCTAAGAAAATTAACGTCTGTGGTAATAAAATCTTTAGTGTTCACGGATCAAACACAATCACTGTTCTTGATTGCCTACATCTCGGTTATTTGAATCTTCCACTGACATCACACGATTAGTTAAATTTAGGAGAATTTCCAAACCTTCATACAGTTACAGCTTTAATATCTAATATTGAACAATTTCATAAAAATTCAACGAAACTTAAAAGTACGTGTATCGTGGATTTACGTAACAATTTTATACGTCAAATTCCAAATATTGTTAATGTAGAACAAGTTGATTTCAATAAAGTCAGGTGTGCCAACAGAAATCGTGAGTAATAGTTGGAATAGTATCATCATTCCTAATATATTCTTTGAATTTAATATCTCAACAAATGAATAATACGCTAATTCGAATGTATTTCGAGAAAAAATATCAACACCAAGCTATTTTAATTATACGCGTCGATGGTAATCACAAAAAGGTTACAATATACCAAAGCAAAGTTGCTATTCTAATCCACGAGGTATTACGAAAGTAAACAAAGTTACTTACTAAATGATTTGTGTATAATTGATATATTTAATAAAACTAAAAATGAAACATTTACTTCTACTCGTTATACGAAAACCAAAGTTATGATTACGTATTTACGTAGATATAATGATTCTCCTCAAATTCCTTTTATGGATATGAAGATTACTACTAAGTCAATTGCTTTAAATTATACCAGGTTTAGTACTAAATCATTGGCGAGCTATGAAAAATGTCCTGAGACAACAGAATCTTCAAAACACTCTTCCCACGATGAAAATAAAAAGTCTTTTAATGATTAAAATAATAAATTTAATCCTTACGAGATAAACAATGTGTGGGATATAATGCAACAAGAAATTACGATAAAGGTAATGACAATTTTGGGAAATCTAACCATGATCAAAATTTAATCACCAAGAGTTAAATCGAAACCCTTCTCAAAATCCAATAGTTATGTTTTGAATTATCATACTTTAAAAATACATATTCATTACAACATATTTACCATCATGAATTAAAATATTAAGGGTTCTTTGACATGGATGATTGTATTCAACATAATTTATCAAACGTATTTGTGTCATATTCAACACTGTAATACCCCCCTCTTTAAAATTAAAAATTATCAAAAAATTGTTTAGTTACGTTGTCAATTCCGTCTGCATTCATAATTTTCCGAACATCACACATCTTGATCATTTAGTTTTAAAACAGCATAGAAAAAATCGAAATCCTCACAAGAGGAATTAAACGAATTTGGTGTAAGTTTTAGTGATTTCGATTTGCCTGCATATGGAAATGATATTAACTGCAACCCAATGCAAATACATTCATTGAAGAATGTTGACAAACCTTGGCTATAATTTTATGTATTCTTACTGATTCCTTTGCCACGTTCGTTTTGCAAAAAAAAAAAAAAAAATCATTTTTAATTTGCATCTTTCTATAGCAGTTTAAAACAAACAAATATTTTATTCATCATATATAAAGAAGATACAATATGAAAATATATTTGTGTTGATATTAACAAGCACTAAATGTTCTGGGTAAAAGTATTTAATATATTTTAAATGAGAATTATTTACATTTGGAATTAAAATTCAGAACTGAATTATAAAATGTCAGTTAATAAAGTTTTATGCTAAATTCTCGAAACTCATCATTTAACTGCAAAAACTAACAATTAATTTTTTTTTGTATTTTACATTCCTTAAGTTCGTGAATTTAAATATTTTTAAAGTTTATAATAAAATAATATAATGAAGTTTAGCTCGTGGGTTAGAGTGCTGAGCTCTAGATAGATGGAGTCGTATTTGACTAAGAATTCTAATTGTTCGTAAATGTAATTTGTTTATGGGAAGTCATTTCAACTGTTCAGTAACTGAACAAAACACTGTCTTAACACACAGACAGTCCAGAACTGCCAAGAATACGAATCTGTTAACAAAGCCTATAAGATTTTACACTTATTAATCGTAATTATTTCTCGTAAGAATTAAATACAATAATCACATTAGATAAAGTGATTATAAATACATGTAGTTAAGTTCTATTTGGGTCCGACTTCGGAAAAAAAAACAGAACTTTTACCGACTGTGTTAGCTATAAACACGGTGATGGATGTCCTAAACTCTCCTATAAAAGTCATGGAGGATGACTCCCTCGATGATAGTATCAGCTGCATAGAAGACGGCGTTGATGACAGACAAAATGGCTGAGAGCAGTTTCACGTCGTTCAAATGTTCGATTACGGAGAGATTCGCTATGGAGACATGTTGCAAGTCCATCCGCACGCTCCACCATGAATCCACCCCAATAAAACCTACAAAGGCGAAGAGGACTGCGCCAAACAAATTGTATCCAACCTGAGAAAAGAAAAACACGGTACCACCAGCGATTTTAAGGTTATGGTAAAGATGGCGGCATAAATAATAAATAACCACTGCTTGCTCCCAATACAGGCATACCTCGTTTTATTGCGATTCGCAGATATTGCGTTTTTTTAAAAAAAATTGAAGGTGTGTGGCAACCCTGCGTCGAGCAAATCTATCGGCGCCATTTTTCCAACAGCACGTTCTCACTTCGTGTCTTTGTGTCACATTTTGATAATTCTCGCATTATTTTTCAGGCATAATTCTATTGCACACTTAATAGACTACAGTGCAGTGTAAACATAACTTTTATACGCACTGGGAAACCAAAAAGTTCGTGTGACTCGCTTTATTGCGGTGGTCTGTAACTGAAGACGCAATATATCCGAGGTATGTCTGTACTTTATTCTGAAACTTCAATCACTGCGCAGACTCTCTGTGGTAGCTTCAAACAAAAGAAGATCTACAGTCAGTTTCAAAAGAAAGTGTTTGATAGATGAGAATATTAATATACGATGACTATTATTTAAGGTATCTGAAGGAGGTATGGCCAAGTCGCTGGCTTGCACGTGTTCTCACAGATTGCCAATAGAATTCAGCGCCGTAGGGTCACGATGACCGACCAAATTTCAATTGAATAAAAATTTACTTGGATATTATCCATCGTCTAGTAATAAAACGTAAAAAACGTAAAACGACGTTTCGGAGATGGGGCTCTATCTCCGTCTTCAGGTTCCTACTCAGTTGGGCCCACTAGATAGAGCTAATCCCTATCTCCGGACCATCTCCGAAACGTCGTTTTACGTTTTTTACGTTTTATTACTAGACGATGGATAATATCCAAGTAAATTTTTATTCAATTGACTCTTCACCGTCGTCAAGAAGTTTTAGACCAAATTTCGTTCCATCATCCTTCAAGCCGGTCGCTCGCCTCAAACCAAGACTTGACTTGACGGGAAAGACAAAGTACTTGCCAAGAATCGAACCCGGCCATCCAGCCCATAAGCAAATTCATTACTGAATGTTCTATCCTCGACAGAGTTAAATAATACTAATAATTATAATTATAAAATCTCTGTCCTGCCCTTGGAGTGATGGCATTAATTTCAATAATAATGAGAATAAAGCAAGAAGAATTATAAATTACGAGAGACAAGGCTAGAGACGAAGCCAAGGGCACCCACAAGATCTGTGGTTGGATGGTTCTTTAGTTGAACGGTTTGCAGTCCGTGTATGGACAGGTTAGCAACTTAAGCAGCACGAAATGAAGGCTAACGCATTCTACTTATTTATTTAGTGTTCTGTCTGACGACAGGTCCATATGAACAGGATCCTTCCATCCTTTTCTCGGACTGGGACCTGTTCATATACGTTCTTGGCAGATGATCCAGAAGTGGTTTGCCATTGCCTTCTTCTGTGTGTGAATGGAGTAATTGTTGGGATGCCACGGAGGAAAACTCCGTGTTGCCTAGACCACGGCCTTGCCCAACACAAGTTATAAATTCGAACCCGAGACCCCAGGATTACAAGGCCAGCGTTCTAACCGCTAGACTATTTACTGTAAATTGGTTTAAGAGATCATTACTTGCATTGAGTCACCTAGCGATTCTGTTAGCCCAGGAACAAGATTGAGGTGAACGGTTGGCTACAGCCTGCGTGCTTTAGTTGTGGAGGACAACACTGTGCACATTGTGAGGGTGATTTGTATACCCCTGCTCATGTCGTTGGTTGCGGAGAAGTTGAATTGAATTGCGAGTTGTTTCGGCATTTTTCACTGATTTGAACGTCCAGTTCCATCTGAAAAAACTGCTTGTGCGTCGATACTGACCAATAATATTGGGGTCTCCTCCCCGATGACGAAGCCCGCAATTAAGAACATCGGGATAAGGACGTAGGCGCCGTAGGTTCCGTACGTGACGGCGGTCCTCGTGGCGTCCGTGAACAGCTGTCCTCCGGAGGAGAATAGCACAAGGCAGGCCACGGCGATCAGCTGCAAGAACAAGGAGGCACGAGGTTTAAAGCTACGCGTTGCGTAGCGGTCTTTAAACTGAAATTATTTGCATAAAAGTTTGGTAGAAATGGAAAGATAATTTATGTTACATTGATTCAGTGCGTCCTCCATAAAATATATTCAAACACAGCATCCTTCCAAATCACCGAAGCATTTTGCCTTTACGTGTTTAATTTGTCCACTACAATTCCGTGAGAACTGAAACACGTTAGAACACAGAGGAGAAACTGATTGGACCAGCATTTGAAAACAAGGAACTGCAGTGAAGCAATTGGCGTCATCTTATGGACGTTACACTTTCGAATTTAGACTTGGACACCCCTTAAAACCTTCGAAGGCTTTTCGTAGGCGTTCCTGAAAAATTTCCGGCAGACGTAGAAATATACCACGACCACTTCCATTTTAATTAATCATACGTAAATAACCCGTCTCTCCACGTTAATTAACCGATGAAATTTACAAGTTGATTTAATCATAAATTTTGAAACATACTATAACACGTCTTTCGTATGTCATATTTAAGTGCAACCACCATGGCCGTCATCCCGCTCCGTGTGACTTCTTCCTCTTCCCAAAGATGAAAATTCAGCTAAAGGGAAGGAGATTTGAGACGATAGAAGAGATTCAGGCAGAATCGCAGATGGTGCTTGACAGGCTGACAAAGAAAGATTTCCAGGGATGCTTCCAGGCTTGGCAGCGGCGCTGGGATCGTTGTGTTCACTTCCAGGGGAACTAATTCGAGGGTGATGGATGAATTTAATACCTGAGGTAAGTGTACGGGTTTTTATGCGCGCAGTCTTGAAACCTTTCGATCGCACCTCGTACACCCAGGTCGGGCGGAAGGATATTTGACGTTATAGGAGAATCGTCATCCTTGCGTCCCCGTCCAAGGACGAACCGTGCCGATGTTAGTACTGAGTGATACGAAGATAAGATCTAGTCTAAGATGGAGAGGATAGTATATAAACAAAGGTAAAAGTCTTTTCGAGAGTCTACGTGCCACTGAGTCACCAGAGGTGTGCTATAGATGAAGGTTGACTCATATAAGTATCTTTCTGAGATAAGCTTATGTTTTGTCTTCAAATAATAGAAATTACAGCAAGTTGCAACCTCTGGGAGGCCTGTAGACGACGCTGGAGGCAACTCCTGAAGTACCGTATGTACCAAAACACAGTCAAACCACTGCGACTCTTAAGATAATCCCAGACTGTAGCAGCTAATGCTAATTTTTTAATTGATTAATTATTTTTTTTATTTGTAGTGTTCTGTCTGAGGACAGGTCCATATGAACAGGATCCTTCCATCCTTTTCTCGGACTGGGACCTGTTCATATACGTTCTTGGCAGATGATCCAGAAGTGGTTTGCCATTGCCTTCTTCTGTGTGTGAATGGAGTAATTGTTGGGATGCCACGGAGGAAAACTCCGTGTTGCCTAGACCACGGCCTTGCCCATCACAAGTTATAAATTCGGGCACCGCCGGGAATCGAACCCGAGACCCCAGGATTACAAGGCCAGCGTTCTAACCGCTAGACCACCAATTGATTAATACCTGCAACATGCACACATAAGCTGTTAAGTATACAAAGATTGCCAATCACTGCATTTGCTTATGATTTTTAGAATTGATACTGTATTAAGAATTTATCGTCCACTATTCTATACAATAGATGACAATACATAAAACAGACGTGCTCTGATTACAAATGTAATTATATATTCTAATTCCAGTTTCCTAAAAAGAAAATTACGTGAATTTTTGGCGTGCTCCGAACGGTCGAGAAGCACTGATATACGAGCACACACGTAAAAGTTACTCGAAACCACTGATATATAAAAATGAAGGTTTTAGCGTACCAGTTGAATGAATTTAAACAGCACAGAGAGCTTCGTATTCCGTTTTAACTGATGTCTAGGAGGAGCGTTGGAGAAGTTTGATCCGCCTTCGGGTATCAGGATGGCCTGGCTGCTTAGGTTGTCGATGGGAGTCACCATAGTTGTTTCAAGAAAGCTGGATTCGTGTAAGGAACATAAAACAGATTCAAAATCAGGAAGACATGCGTTGCTTTGCCTCCGAACGTACACAACAAATATTTATGATAAACCCAGGGTTTGCTGAGTGAATACAAAAACATTTTTATGTCAGCCTCAAACTTGTTTGTTATTGGCCCAACCCACAAACATGAGCTCATGAACACAATAAAAGCATAAAAGATAAAACAAACAATATATAAAATTCAGTATATATTTATTTATTAATTCAGTCTATACACAAACTTAGTTTTTAATGTTGTTTTAACACAAACATGACGCATCTAAACTATAAAAAAAATATATAAAATACATTAATACGGAGTACGTAAATAAACAAGAAAAATGCAAATAAATATATTAGGATATTTATAAAAATAATTTAAATCAATTAAGTAAATTATACTATTAAATAATGTGAAGAAGTGTGACAATTTTCGTCTCGAATATGTCTAAATGATCACAGTCTTAACTTTTTTACGTATTAGAAGATCGTCTTGGCTTTGAAACTTTTAAGAGGGGAATGTGTTTGCCTATCTCTGGGTAATTCGGTTGTACGTCTCTTAATGATAAAAGTTTTCACCCCCAGTTCCTACACAAGAAAGCAGCACATTGTGGGAACACAGAACAATGATATTTATATCCTTTTATGCATTAATAAATACTGAAGTGAACAAACAGATCAATTTATTTTCATTGTGTTAATTTAAGTTTATTTTGCTGAAGACATCTCGACGGTTATATGATTAAATGGTTTGTTCAAATGAAGAGTTCAAGGTAGTAATTGAATAGTATCGACTGGAAGGATAATAATGAATCGTGAATTTTAAAAAAAAAATGCGAATTGAATTGTTAGTGGAACGATTTAAGGTTAACAATTCTACCGCAAGAGTTCAGCACAAAAGAAGGACGAAATAGACGCCATTAGACTACGAATATTCCATTTTGTTTCTGTCCTGTGCGTGTATTTGACTGTCAAAACATGGTTAGAAAATTTCTTCGCTCTAATACCGAAAGCCTTTGGGACAGAAAGAATCGCTTTTGTCCTCAACAATGAAACTGATAAGACATCAAATTATATTTTCATTACAAGAATTTGGAGTGGTGTAGAGACAAAAGGTTTGACTACGTTACAACATTCATGATATCAGTACCCTGTAATGTTTGACTTAACGTGCTAAATAAAAGTAAATAAATTGTAAAATAACTTACAAATTAGAATATATGAGTGTATTAAAGTAAGTGGAGCTGTTTCACATTTGTGGGCGCTGGCTAATATCTACAGAAGGTCGTTCTTGCAATGTAGGAGAGCCCATCACTAAAATTTAAGTCACAGAAGGATTCTTACCTGTCTTTTCCAGAAGTAAAACACTTGGTTCTTCCGCTTGTTGCCTTACTGATTAACAAAAATGTTGTACACTGACGTACTTCCAAGTTTGTAACAAGTACGTTCAGATTCATTGCATTTCGTCTCTTATCTTATCTCCTGCAAACATTTATCTCAGTTCCTCGGATAAATATCATGTGACGCGAAGACCTTAACTCTTGAAACTGTAGCAACAGATAATATTAACAAAGTGTCAATTTCAAAACAGAACAAATGAATTTTCCTGTTAGAAGAAACAGCGTAGTAGAGCTCCGCTAAAAAAATTCAATACCAACATCATTTCTGATACTGCTGCCACCAAACGTTACGATTATGAAACAGAAATTAGAGAACAAAAGACGAAATAATTCCGCTTCGTGACTGCGACAAAATCTCTAAAACAACGGTTATCAAACTCTCTGACATTAACCTCCACCCCAAGCTTTGGTTTTCACATTAAACGTAATTTTTCTTAAGTTTTAGAGCAAAGAACACTTTCTCGTCGGCGAAGTATTTTATCGATGGTCAGAGCGTTTCAGGCATCCACTCGCAAACAATGGCCACATGACGCCCATCTCTAATTAAACCTTCGCCGTATAGTCTGTCAGAAGTTTACCGACGTTTCATCGCCTTGATGACGGAGGCAGTGAGGACCTCTGAAACGTCGGTAAACTTCTGATAGACTACTATACGGCGCAACAACCCAGAAGACAGAAATCTTCAGACTCACCGCTGTCATAACCTCAAATCGAACCCAATCAGAATTTTACCAGTGACATCCAAATCTGTTAGATCGCTTATAGACGCATCCAGGTACCTAGGTTTCTAAGGGGCTCCGGTCCGCTCGTAAAAATTGATAACTTGTTCGTACCGTCGCGTCCCTCAGCCGCCATCTCAAGTTTCCGTGGAAACAAAAGGTCCTTTTGTTGACCGGAGACACTGCAGTTGTCTTCACCCTGACACAGCACGACGAAGCCCCAGTTGGAATAAGCAACCACCCCTTTTCAGTTGTCAGCCCTCTGTTTACCATTTCCAGCAATGCATTTCGTACGCAGAAATGGTGTCACGTGACGATGTCTTGCGCCTGCGCAAGGACTCTGGGCTTAGTTAGATTTTTAGTTGGGTTGGAGCTCAAAAGTCGAAGTGATGACAATCCATCTAAGGCAACGTTTCTAAACCTATGGTACCCTAGAAAATGTTGAGTTGTACGCGAATTAAGTAACAAAATGGAAAGATAATATTAACATAAATAAGTTTTCTCTGAACGAAATTTGGTTAGTGGTAAAATTGACGTGTTAAATTAGAATTAGTGGTTATTTTTATTATTCATTCAGTGTTCTGTCTGACGACAGGTCCATATGAACAGGATCCTTCCATCCTTTTCTCGGACTGGGACCTGTTCATATACGTTCTTGGCAGATGATCCAGAAGTGGTTTGCCATTGCCTTCTTCTGTGTGTGAATGGAGTAATTGTTGGGATGCCACGGAGGAAAACTCCGTGTTGCCTAGACCACGGCCTTGCCCAACACAAGTTGTAAATTCGAACCCGAGACCCCAGGATTACAAGGCCAGCGTTCTAACCGATAGACCACCGTGGCTCGTAATTAGTGGTAAGCCAGCAAAAAAGGGTGGGGATTTTTATTCTATGGCAAAACATTATATATACAGCATTCGTCACCAAGAAAGGATGGCAAGAATTTTCGGGATGTGAGGATTAGGAAAACTGGGGTCGCTGTTAAGGTTAATCTGAACTAAGTTGTCCGCTCCGTCACTGAGCATAAAATATATAACAACACAAAAATAGTACCGGGGGAAATGTTTTTGGATTTTGTTACGATCTTCGTGGATTTTTTGGCGAAGTCGTGATTTGTCAGTTCTTTACGCGTGCGTGATAGAACTGAGGTAAGGAAAGGAGACGGCGGACATTTTGAAAGACGCAAAGCATTGAGTGGGTGAGAGCAAACACTTAACTTTATATTTGACCGTAGATTCAAGCACATGGTTCGGCCTTATACAGGGTGATATAAAAGTATTGCAATGTTCATTTGCGGTCGTAATTTTCTTGGATTAACCAACAGACGACATCGCCGTGACTTCAGAGGAGCCCACGAGGGCCACACGTCGTCATATTGAAACTTCGTCACACCAAAAGGTACTCTTGAAGGTTTAGATAAAGTTTTCTTCAGTGACGAAGCATGGTTTTACCTAAGCGGACACTTTAATAGACAGAACTTTAGAATACGGAGATATACAGCATTTTTGACAGAACGAGCTCAAAACAGCAGCTGGTAAAATAATATTGGCTGCTGCTTATAGTGCATTTGGCAGATCTGACACCGTTTTCGACTTCATTCGTTGTCCTACGCTCTGAAAAAAAATAACACAGAATTTATGGAGGCGAATCTGATCTACGTCTTCAGAAAGTTTGGCAGGATTTGACAAATTGGGGAACACGATTTGATTCAATTAGAAATAAAAATTTCTATACCAGTGCACCGACATTTTAAGAATGATGATGGAACTTGGCGTCAGGATATAAAAAAATGGGTTGATAATTAGTTATGAGTGACGTTTTGGACCTCCAAATCTCACTTAGTCCCTGATATAGACAGAGCGAGGTCTCTAGACAGGTCAGCCGTGCGTTGTGGGTCAGCACGACTCGGCTTGGCTTAAGTCTGCGCTCCGTAAATTGGAACTGAAAATAATTTCAGGTGAATTCCTAGAAAACTGTCTCAACTTCATGTATCTTCATCTTCGTCTATGCTCTTATTAGGCCAAAGACTTCAGAGGAACTTCAGACATTTCAGTTTCCGTGCAAACTGGTTTCTGGGGCAGGCTCCAGAATTTCTGATCGTGCCCAAAATTGTGGGCATCGGCCAGAGTCTCTGGTAATCTTTGATGGAGTGTTTCCGGCAGGAACAGTGCTGCCGCCATCCCAGTGGCGGATACAATGCCAATTATTATGTACGGGTATCGGACATCGTACGTGCTGCCCTGGAAATAACACAGAAGCATTAATCCGATCACGTCCTCTGGAAAAAGGGGTCTCACCCTCTGAAAATGTTGCTTTGCTCTGTATTATAACAGCAACATTAAAACATTATTTAATTTGTAGTCTGTATATCCATTAATGTTGGGGGATATTTTGTGCCAAATTCATAGATCGTTTTAGGAATATGAAACGCGAAGGGATATTGTTTTTAAACGAGAAACATCGTTCATAGCGTGGAGAAGTTTAAAAGCCAAACAATTGACCTTTAAATTGCTTAATCAAAGTAGGCTGAGATTAGCGTGTCGTCAGCTAACTGATAAACACTGCATCTGAAATAAATGACATCCTGAACGAAGGACACAGAGTTATTGCCTTATATATATAATAACTTCATTATATATGCAGCAGCTGTTGCCTGAAATCTCTCGTTACGTCTGAAATCAGCGGGAAATTCGGACCGTACGCGAACAGACCTCGACCTGACGCAGCTGAAACAAGGTTAGGGAGTTAAATGGGGGATGAAAGGGGGTGTTATCATTGTCAAATCGAGGTTCCACTTAGGGCTGCTCGTCCCGAGAAACTCCAGATTCGGCGCCAGTGAGTAAATCTCCGTGTACCACCGCCATCTTCACGCTCAAGATGTCGCTGCGTCCGTCAGGCCTGAAAGTTGTTAAATTACGAATTTTTGGACGAGGATGTTTAAAGGATTTGGGAAGATTTTCAGAGCAATGTAAAATGCCGACTGTCTCTGGCTCTGACTGGGTTACGTATCCGCTGAATTGTCTTCATAAGCGAGGATTCGCTCTGATACCACCACGCGACATCAGACTAACTCTTTTTCGCGTAACTACTGACAGAGGTGAAAATATAATCCAAATACAACGCGGTTCTGGGGCGGATATTGAGACCACAGGAGTAGAAACATTTATCTGGAAAAAAAACAAAAGTAATCTCGTGACTAGTTGGGGGCTATTGCGAATTTTGAGCTGGTTGCTAGGGACTCGCTCAAAGATTCCTCTTGTGTTCTACTCACAAGGAAGACGATGTAGGGTCCGAGGATCCCCATGCTACTCCCCATCACTGCCCCCAGCGACGTTCCCGTCTGCCGAACGCACGTAGGATACGTTTCCACGGCAACCAGATGCACCACGTAGTACGTGATCGTGAAGCAGAATTTGACGAACGCCACCATGGCGGTCGTCAGCCAAACCAGGTCGGGTCCTGCAAGGATTATATCACAGCGCCTAATGAAACATAAGATGGCTTGTAAATGAAAGGACAGAACAGTTCTCCTGTGTCACTTAAAATTGTTATGGAATTAAAGGTAATAATAATGAGACCTCAAATGGGATGACTGAAGAGATTTGTCGTAAATTAACTTGAGGCATTGGAGTTTAATCGGGAAATTCGATGCAAAAACAGGCCAATGTCGTCTGAAGTGCTTAATATTAATGAATTTGTTCAGTGATTCACTATAAAAAAAGGGCATAGATTTTTACGTCCAGATGTTAATCCTTTGAAGCACAAAGTTCATCCGAGTAGCATCTGGTAATTCAATTTCAACTATTGCACAGATCAATCGGCCAAGTCGCGATGGTATTTGGGTTTGTGATGCTGATGCTGATGCTTATAAATGGTTTGAAGATGGCCAGGAAATGTAAAAGTCGAGGAAGGAACTGTACTTCCGAAAACTCACCGGACACATGAAAATACGTAAAATTGCGGATATTGGTTCGTTCTGAGAGTCGAATATTGTTACTTGGAAATACAGGCAAGGATACGTCGGGCTGTCCTTCGGAGAAGGCTTGCATCTAGCATTATGACAAATCCCCTGCTCACGACGAACTCGCTGTCCGGAAGTTTTTGGCCAAAAAAATCTATATTGAAAATGGATCACCCACCAAATTCGAAACATTTGGCCCCTAGAAATGAACACAGCATTGAAGGGCATTCAGGGACATGCAACAACCATCCTGAAGACGATTCCAGAAGATGAGTTCCAAAAACGTTTTGAGCAGAAAAACGCCAACTCACAAAGTGTTCTAGTGCGCAAGGAGACTCCTTCGAAGGTCACAGCATCCATTCGGATCATATTTTACGAGAGTATTCCGGGAACTCAACAGTGGAGGTACTTACGTCCGACAATGCAGATCACGACGACGACGGACAGAACGAGGAAGAGGAAGAGGGCGCCCTGGGTCCATCGCCGTCCGTAGCGATCGGAAAAATACTTCCCCACGACGTAACCCGGAAGCTCCACCAGAGATTGCCAGAAGAAGTTCATAAACGGGTTGCCGTCCATACTGCTGACGTTCAGCATCAGGGTATAGTACGTCATGGAGTTCACCACCCTGCGGACAAGTTCCTCTTACTGTACATGACAACGCAATTTGAAGTAATTTTGCTGCTCTTTGTGCGAGTAGCCTCTGACGGACGCGTCACATCGTAAATTTTTGGCCAGACGTCAATAATTCCACACATCAACACAGACGCGTCCGCCCAAGGCCTTAGCCCCTTGTTCCTCTGAGTGTCCGACCTCTCATGACACACACAATAAAAACTTAAGACAATGCAAAAATTTCGATATAAATAAAAAGGAGATTTATTTAATTGCAATATCTTTCATTTTACACGTTTGAAACGTCACACATGACAGTTCAGTTGATGAATTCGTTTATTTCTGTGGAACCCGAAGGCTGATTACCGTGACCACGAAACACCCAGCGCTATCCGTCGATCTCGATCTATTTTCTCAAGATTTCTTGCCATCGTTTGTCTGAATGGGCCCTCGACTTTAGAGTCAGTAACCAAAATTTCGTACGCATTTCTCACCTGCCAACAGCGGAGGCATCCATGCGTAAGATCAATTGAAAATCCAAGGCAGATGAACTCACCACAGATAGACGATGAGTGTCGTGTTCTTCGCGAGCCTCCAGTTGGAAAAAAGACTCGCCAGGCCGTAAATCCGTTCTTTCTTTGCCGCGATTTTCCTCAGCGTCAACATCGTATCGTTAGGGAGGGAGGATCCATTGGTCTTCGCGATGTTTCTCAACTCCCTGGCACATCTCGTCGTTTCTCCTCTCGCGGCTAGCCACCTCGCGGACTCGGGGAACCACCTAAGAGCACGGAGTGAACAGCGGTTACCTAATCTCTGTAGCGTTTGCGAAGATGGCCGCCTTCTGGGTTGTTGAGCTGCTGATGGTAGAGGCAGCAATGACCTCTGAAACGTCGGTAAACTTCTAGCACACTGCACGGCGCAATAACCCAGAAGGCGGCCATCTTAAGTGGCTACTTCTTTCCGTGGTCAGGGGTTTTTATTGACAGGATCGTGTAAGAGATTAAATTTTAGCTTTCGGAACGAAATATCTAAAGTTTGTTGACAGATCTGGCTTATGGGATGGTTGAGAAATTTGAGCCAAGACACGTATTTGCGACATTTAGGCAGTTCGACGGAAGTTACCCAACAGAATTCCTCGAGTGACACCCAACCTGTTCGCCGTAAACATTTAATGTGGGCGAATCGTAGCTCAGAATTCAAAATTTCTATCATGAAAATGGAACAGTGCAGAGGGAAGGATGTTCTGTGGTCATGGACATCTTCAACTTCGGGCAGACCGTCGGGGCAGTAAGATTTCAAACTGTCTCGCAAAGAATTTCACTTCTCTCCCCTAGCTACGTAAAGTAAGTAACAGATCACTTATTCTGTCTCATTACTGACTTGTAAGCAAAGAGGAAAACTCCGCAAGGCGCTGACGTAATGATGAGAAATGCGACCCAGTCTCTAGTTGCCCAGGCGACCAAAGGCATGAGACATACGCCGAGCGTCCAACCCAGGCACTGCAGCATAGCAATGTGGGCCCTCTTGTCCGCAGAAGACATCTCCGTGCCTGTGACGTGAAAGATAAATTACTAGTCACACTGGGCAGAGTGTGATTCAGTTTCGAGTATCTTCGTGTCCTACCTAGTACAAGGGGACTCTGGAAGGCGGCCGACTGAGACACGCTGCCGAACACAGTGACGGTGAGGAAAAGGGGGTAGTTGCTGGCAGTGAACACGGTCAGGCATCGACCCACTGCCAGCAGGAACAGAGTCACGAAGAACACAGGCCGGCGGCCGATCCTGAAACACGGGACAGACTTTTCATTAAACTCTGAAGCCAACTATAAAATTATTGTGATAATAACAACGCTTTCAGTTGTTTCATTTATAATTGAAGCTGTGTTCACCCAACAAGTGGGATCTATGGGAGATAGGAGTTGAAGGAGACTGGATTTTGTTGGCCCAGGACAGGGTCCGGTGGAGGGCTTTGGTTAGTTCGGTGATGAACCTTCGGGTTCCGTAAGCCATCTGGTTGGTTGGGTCCACTATTTGGGAAGCCTGAGGGGAAGAGACCTCTGGGGAGACCTAGACGTAGATGGGAGGATAATCTCAGGCGGGATCTATGGGAGATAGGAGTCGAAGGAGACTGGATTTTGTTGGCCCAAGACAGGGACGGTGGAGGGCTTTGGTTAATTCGGTGATGAACCTTCGGGTTCCGTAAGCCATCTGGTTGGTTAGCCTTACACTATTGAGCCATTTTGACTGAAAAATTTTATTTCCAGTCTCTAACATCCAAATTTTTAATAATTTATGTTTAAGGTCTTACTCCGCCAAACACGAGATAAATTTTCTTATTTTTCAAATTTACTGTATCGTCTCGATTTTGAAGTGCCTTCTTTCTGATATGTTATCCCATTTCTTGGCTTGTGTGTACAGCAATTTCTGTATCCCTCCTTAATCAAATTCCGCTTCACTTCACAATAAATTAATTACAAAAGGCATCGTCTCTACTGAATTTACCAAAATATTCTGTCTCATTAAGTAGTTGCATCGTCCCTTATTAATTTTACATTCCCTGTAGATATTCATTCTTTTGATACACGCTAACTCTGATTTTATCTTTTTCCAATCTTCCCCCCCCCCCCAAAGCTCAAAATTTAAATTGTTCATTTACAATTCATAACAATTTAATAGTTTAGTACGGATTTTTAGTTAAGTCTGATTGCAATTTCATAAATTATTCGTCTCTCATAAACCTCTAAGCGATATCTGGTAAAAATCATGTCAAGCCTTGAGTGAGTACATTGATCTCATTCTACATTAATCATAATATTCTGAGAGATATTCTACGTAAAATAAAAAGTCTAACAATTTAAAATTGTACACTTAAGCTACTTTACTCTATGATAAGAGCAATCAGCAAATAGTGAGACGCTGTATTACGAGATAAAGGAGAGACGTTTGTCATTTTTCAATCCGGTCCACTCAAGTATAAACCAGTAGTTGAATAAACATGAACATGTATTTGTCCTTACCTAAGGAACTGTGAGAGAAAAACACCAAGACAAAGTTCAAAATCCGTCTCTGTAGCAAGTGTCTACGTGTAACCTTAGATAAAATAGTCACATGTGCGCTGGAACTTCGCTGGGACCTTCCACATTAAAGCTCATTTTACTAGAAGTCTCTTTAAGTCCCATAGAACACACTTACTTAGTGTTAATTAAAAACGTTACTTCGCGACATGAGTCTGACATTACTTTGTGATCTAAATTATTTAAATAATTTATTTATTACTACTGAATATTTATAAAAAAAAATTCTCTCTAAAATTATGGCGTGTAACAGAATACAAATCTATCAACAAATTCTCATTTTTGCGTTAATTAAATATTTAGAAATAAAATGTATTTGACTTCGCCATTTCATGGAGACACGTGAAAGGTAAAAATGTTTGTACGTGGGTGTGAACTGGATTACGTAAATCACTAAAATAATCGTTCATTATTAATAATACTACTACGAACACTGCTAATGTTTATTAATGAATCAAATTGCTACTATAAAAAAATCAAAGAAAACATACAGGCCTTTGCTATGTTAAAACGAGCATATTTCGTGGGAATTAAGAGAAACTGATTAGTCAACACATGCCCTAACTCCTTGAAAGTTACACGCTGATTATGAAATTGCAACAGAAATTATCCCAAGAAAAGATCCCATACCATAACATCTTAGTGAGGAGCCTAACATTATGTACCAATATGGTCTAGGCAAAACGGAGTTTTCCTCCGTGGCATCCCAATAATTACTCCATTCACACGCAGAAGAAGGCAATGGCAAACCACTTCTGGATCATCTGCCAAGAACGTATATGAACAGGTCCCAGTCCGAGAGGAGAAAAGGATGGAAGGATCCTGTTCATATGGACCTGTCGTCAGATAGAACACTAAATAATAATAAGATGAGGTGGTCTAGCGGTTAGAACGCTGGCCTTGTAATCCTGGGGTCTCGGGTTCGAATTTATAACTTGTGTTGGGCAAGGCCGTGGTCTAGGCAACACGGAGTTTTCCTCCGTGGCATCCCGACAATTACTCCATTCACACACAGAAGAAGGCAATGGCAAACCACTTCTGGATCATCTGCCAAGAACGTATATGAACAGGTCCCAGTCCGAGAAAAGGATGGAAGGATCCTGTTCATATGGACCTGTCGTCACACAGAACACTAAATAATATAAATAAAAGAGTTAAGACTTTATCTGAAGAATGTACTCCGGGGTGCAGCACTACAGAATCCCAGGAGCTGCTGTGACCCTCAGGGACAGACGACCCGCCCTACACTACGACGTCAACATAAAATAATGAAAATAGTGACTCAAAAGGAACGCACGCGTCGCCCAGCTGTCCGAACACGAACGTTCCTATGACGTCACCCGCTCTGCTGAACACGAAAGTGTTCGTGACGTAGAGTTCCTTGTCGCATACCCAGTTCTCTTGAGTGACCACCGTCCTGGTGTACCACGTGTGATCGTAGACCCAACCGTTCTGACAACCTGGCGACAAAACACAAAGATCATTCTAAGGCTCTGGGCTCAATGTCTGATTAACAGGTTCAGTGCCTGAGGAAGACTACGAAGAGGGCTCTCGAAACGCTGAATACAGATTTATTTAACGATAGTGTGATTTGTGAACGAC
The DNA here is from genome assembly GCF_977971745.1 of Zootermopsis nevadensis. Lineage (NCBI taxonomy): Eukaryota > Metazoa > Arthropoda > Insecta > Blattodea > Termopsidae > Zootermopsis > Zootermopsis nevadensis. The sequence continues at coordinate 685,195 of NW_028259153.1, read as the reverse complement.
GATCAAATCGTAGACCTTGGAATACACAAGTACACACAATTTTAAAAAAAGAATTTTGATTGGAAAATCTGAAGATTAGAGGCTGTGCGTTTGCGGAGTGGATTAATCTGGCTCAGGATAGGGTCTAATGATCCCTTCGTGTGAACATTCAGATTCCATAAAACGTAGTAAATATCTTGACTAACTGAGCTACTATCAGTATTTCAATAAGTCTGTGCTGTATTTAAGTTATCCAGGCCTCGTGGTTATAATGTTTTTGGTGTGAATTTATCGTCAGACCGAATTATTAATCGAAATTCTGTCGGCTTCATTGTACAAACGTTGTGGGATACTCAACAAAAACAAGTATAAGTTTAATTGTACTGAGGGACTTTCTTGGATTTGCCGCAAAGTAACTCCGAGCGTCAGATACGTCGCAGTACGAGGTGAAGGGAAGATTGACAGCAATGAGTCTGTCTGAGCATGCGCGGTGAGACTGAAAACAGTTTCCTTTTCTAATTACTACCCCGACATTTACAGATGGGTATCTGTGACGGTGAACGATGCTCGGAGATATTTTGCGCCCGCGTTACCCCGTAAATACTATTTCCTAATGTCTGTGTTAAAATTGTGTTAACTCGTACTCACCTACGATCTGAAGCCTTGTGCTATTATTGTTCATTGACTGCAAACTTGCTGTTGTGTTCAGTTGCGTGCTTACGTTGTACATTTGGCATTTGCTGTACGACTCTTTGCCACTCTCATCTGTTACCCTTGAAAGTTTACATGACATTAAGTCAGGCAAAACACAAAATCAACATTAAATTGTCTTCAAAGACTTTTACACGTGAATTCAAAACAGAAACGTTAAATGGATTCAGAGATTTCGAGATAAATGCCTCAAACATGTTACAGAATATCTGTTTCGACATATTTTCGAACAAGCGAAGCATTTTGACCCACATTCGGCGACCTTTAAAACAGCCCGGAAGTCAAAAAATGCATTTAAACTTTAATTTTGCCCGTTGTCTTGTATGGTTATGAAACACGGTCTCTTACTTTCAAGGAAGAACGTAGATTACATTTGTTTGAAAATAAAGGCGCTCAGGAGGATATTTGGACCTGAGAGAGATGACATAAATAGGGAATTTGGAATATTAACATAACGAATCGTAAACATAACACATTGAGGATAGTTAAATGTAACAAAGCTCCGATGGGCTGGACATATAGCACGCATGGGGGAGAGGCTAAGGGGTGCACACAGGATTTTGGTAGGGAATTCTTCTGGAAAATGACCACTGGGCAGTCCAGGAAGAAGATGGAAGGCTACTCAGCATAAAGACACTGTCTTATGTCTCTTCCGTCGTCATTTGAACAGATGTAATCTGGGGGTTCATTTACCGCCCTCATCAAATACAATTTGATGAACGACTGGAGAATAAGATGGGTGGGGATTGTAGCACGCATGGAATGAATTAGTAATTCATTCAAAACGCCGATCTGAATACACAGAAGGAAGACACCATTTGAGAGACCTAGGCATAGACTGGAGGATGTTATCAAGATGGCTTTTGTGGAAAATGGATGTTAAGTTCTCGACTGAATTCAACCGGCTTACGATAAGAGTTCTGTGACGATATCTCGAAGCATCTGCGTCAGTAGAAGCTTCGAGGGATATCTCGACTAGCTAGCAAGTTATCAGGTTCTCAGGGATTGGGTTTTATGAAGCTCGTTCTGGGCCTATCGTTGAGCTGGAGTGCTCTTAGATGATTGTAGAGTCACTTGTGGAATGATGGCTGACAAGGTGTTAACTAATGGCTCACCGAATGGTCCTGGGGCCGAGTCCCGCGTATAGGAGTTCGAGGACGGTCCAGAGCAAACGTTTGTTTAAATTCCCTGTTTCTACACCCGATTAGCGTATTATGTTAAATCGCTGCAATGACATTTATTGCATAAACAGATCATTTGTTCAGGAAAAGTAATCTTTCTTCGTGGGCCTGTCTATTGCATCTAAAAAGAGCACGGAATTATGAACTTCGATAAGGATATTTGTATAAATTACTTACTAATTACACTGAATGTGTTCATATAAGGGAAAAAATAGCATACACCTAAGAGGGAAAACGATATGTTTCAAATTAAGTGGGTGGCAGTTATCTAACGTTAGATTCAGGATGACGTAAAAGATCAGAAGATAAGTTTGGGAAACAGCTGAGTGCCGGGTTCGTGTGAATGGAGTCGTTCATGTGAAACTGGTGGTCGCGATCTGGTTAAGAAATTTCATCGCCTTGTATGTAACAGAGTCTTTAGTACCATATTCGAAAGATTCCGCAAATGGATTCTATCGTGATCCAATACAAAGTCTCATTTGTTTCCTTCCTGTCTACTAGTGACCTCTTCGATTCGTGATTTCCGATTGAAGTAATGTCAGTCGACCAATTATAATTCCCACTTTTGACTGAAACAGCGTATGAAAAATACTTCGTCTTTCAGAAAATACTGTCAGAAACAGAATTTTGTTTCCACGAGGAAAATTATCTCGACATCTGTTACCTGAGTAAAAAAAACACATAAACTGTAGGACATTCTCACCTGGGTATCGTAAGACTTTTCCATTCCTCTTCTGTGAAATTAGTTTCATTCCTTCCGGGAACATGACACCAGTGCTCGGGTGTTGTCAAAGCCAACACCAAATTAAGATACGGCATTGCCAGGAATATAACAAATACAAAATTAAACACGAAATTAAACCTCGATTGATATTTACCGTTTAAACCTACATGATTCATAAGTCGGTCAAACAGGGCGTCTCTGTCCACTTCCCCCGACCCAGTGAGGAAGGACAACCGACTAGAATTGTCTACCATCGTGATGACGCTCTGAGTTCGCGGCTATCTGCTCATATCTCCGGATGTCTGGCCCTTGCTTTAGCGACAGAAGAGTCTTGGTGGCACTTCGAAGCTCATCGCATCACCACTACCACGACGGACACAGATAAATGCTCAGTAAATATTTCAAAAAACCTCACGGTAGGAGAAGATAAGCTTCTGGTACGATGTCCTCGGTTGGCACACGATTTCAAGCTTCTCGGAAAGCGTCTATCTCTTTTATAGACCCCCCACTGTAAACTGTTTCGAGCTGATAACAACACACGTACGCTATCTCATGCTGATTAAGTTAAGTTCCATGTTCCGTAAAATACTTGTGATTCTGTGAGACTGAATAACGAATCAGCATAAGGCACTTACAACCCAGGACTTCAGGAGATGCTGGCTTAAACCTCTGGAGAGATGGACGTCTTTGGGAGTTACTTTCGGAGTTTCGGGTAAATATTTCTGAACAAGTGCAAGTCGTTTGACTACGAAACCAAACTGCGCAAACCTCCTTGAGGACATACGTAATAATTTTACAAAACCCGACTTTTCGTAACATTTTTTATAGGACACCGAAATTGGATTCTGAGCTGAGCCAGTCTTCATCCTTCAACCCTACTTTTGAACAATAATTTTAATATCCTACCATCCACGCCTGGGTCCTCCAAGTGGACTTTCAGTCTGTATTTTAGAGGCCATGTTAGGCGGGTAACTAGTTGATCTCTGTGTTTAAAACAGTGGAAATTTCTTTTCTGGAAGTGTGAATGAGATTTCTCTTTAGTAATACGGTATTATTTATTTTTAAAATAATTAGAATGCCATTTTTAAATTTGATAGTAAGTGTTGCAAGTATTGGATTGTGAAACTTCACATCGCTGTGTTTGTAGCAGATTAAATCTGTCTAGTCATGTGTTTTTCGCTATTCTGACCGGGTATTTAATGACGACAAATTTGCTGAAACTGTTCTCTTATCCCCAGGTTTGGCAACTTGAAATCAATCGCTGAATAGCGATGTTCAAGCGTCTGGCAGCTTCGAATATTTGCACAATCTGAACAAGAGGACAATTTCATGATTATCTTTGTGTACAATGTCGATATTTGTCAGCGTTACGTCTGGGAAGGCTTGAGGTTTCACGTTTTGGATCAATTAGACTCTGGGCTGTGCATCAACAAATCCAAAGTTCGGTTTCTGACGCCGTGAACGAAACTTCATCGCGATATCGAATCGAATGGGGGTCTAATGTTTGACTTTTAAGTCTTTTTAATTTTTCGACGAAGATGTACCTGGAATATCTCTGGACCTGGTTGTGAGCATGACGCACTGAAACATACGAATCACAATTTTTGCAACAAATAACGCTTGTTATGCAAAAGAATATTAAAGCCGGACGCATTAATCCAGTTCAATGTTTGCGATCCTGAGTCACGTTTTAGTAAATCAGGTTCTTCTTCATTTCACCGCCATTTCTCCTTTGTATGAGGATGAAGAGTCGAAAACTATTTGACCCTAATTTTGTGGTAAACACTTTAAAACTATCGCTTTGTATTCTGAAGATCTCCGATAAAAAATACTGGGGCTGGAAGTCGTCTATACGAGTACAATAAAATAGGCCACGGTAGCTCCCTTCAACTCTCTTTCCAACATATCATTGACAAATATCTGTCCCTGTCCAACAGCGCGCAGACAATTATAAATGTCAGGAAACAGGACACAATCAGGGCGATGATGGAGGCAGCAGGGACCTCTGAAATGTCGGTAAACGTCTACCAGGCTACACGGTGCAACAATCCAGAAGACGAGATACAAAGATTGCAATTGATGATGATGACTTTAAAGTTGAAATTTTAAAATGTGAGAGACATAAAAAGTATCAAAGCTGGCGATGAGTCATTAATTCTAAATCTGAATCAGTGGAAAGAACTTAATAAAAATTGTGAGAAGATTCCTAACGCAATATTATATAAAATTCGTTTTGAAGATTAAGGAGAAAGTAATGGGATTTTTAAATTAAAGTTTATTTTTAATAGTTTAAAACAATTTAAAAACCACCAAAAACAATTACCTGTTTTTTTCATACGTGAACTGTAAACTGTTCTACTTTAACAGCTGTGAAAAAAAATTACATTCATCCTTTACTGACTCACCAATGGAACATAAACCACAGTTGCGTAACTGTTTATTATAGTATAATATTAATTTCTCCATAATATTTTCTGACACTGAGTTCTTTTTGTAAAAAGACTTATTTTTCTTATTTATCATTTTATGTAAAACGTATTTGTTAAAAAATAATTGTTTTTGATTAAGGCAGAATCTTCCATTCGTTATAATTAAAAATAATTCTTGGAAAAATATATAAACAAAAATGAAAAAAAGTGTTTGGTTAAAAAATTTAAAAATTTTGTAGTCCAGAACTCTCATTTTGAATCTACTCATGTATAAATTAATACAACTTCACGTCTGTACATCAAGGACTTTTTCTGATATCGGGCACAAGCTTAGGCCTGGTTGTGTTGCACATTGTGACATCGATGTTTCGTTATCTGTTAGATAACGTAGTGTTTGACGGAGATAAGAAAAGCTCAAATTCTTTTCATGGGAAAATTCTTTTACTTCCTAATCCCAGAGAAATTACTTTTCGAGACATACATAAAATACCTGAAGACTTAAGCCATTCAAAGGTTCTGAGGGATCAGTGCTATTTGAGAAGCGATATTAATTAATAACAATGAATAATCAGACGCTAATGTGCAGTGCTCGAAGGCCTAGAATAGCCAGTTTATAATTTTTACTCTAAAATAAACCATTCATTCATCTGTCATTGAAGATGCACGTGGACCATAAGAGAATAAACTGTAATTCTATTTTTATCCGATTAGTCTACTCGATCTTGTAAACGTCTCTAAAAATTCTGTGACGTACGTAATAATTTAACCAATCCTTAATTTGAGTTCGCATTTTATTTCCTTAAGACTTTTGTCTGACCACATTAACTCCGAGTCCTCGAGCTCTCGACAGTGTCCGTGAAATCTGACAGTGGCTTCACTCTCTTGTTAACTCGTCTGCCCCCAATTCACAATATTTCAGACGTGATTCTTTTGGAAAATTAATTAAACCATTTTCACATCGACTGACTTTCCAATACTCGAGGCAAGTCCTTATATTCATTCTGTAGACAAACTGCAATCTTTGAGAGAGTGGATGCCGGCAGATCTGACATCGAGGCAGCAATTATTTTTGATATAACGTTAGAAGAAAAAAACACAAGATCCTGAAAGTTTAAACTAAGGCACTGTCACAACTTTAAATTTTGGTGGTATTAAGTTTGCGTTATTTCACAATAAATTTATCGAAAGTATTCATTACTATTTTCATCATCGAAAATACCAGTGAAAATATTCAGGTTTACAGAACGGCAGAATTAATTTACGAAGCAGAGAAACACCGACGTTTCAGAGGTCCTTGCTGCCTCCATCATCAGGGCATCTACCAGACTGCACGTCGCTACAACCCAGAAGACTTCAGACTCACCGCCGTGAAAACTTTAAATCCTACGGAGTAAAAAACTTGTTATAATCCCGTAACTCAAAGTCCCATTCACCAAATGTATAGTTTAAGCGCAATTACTTGATATCCGACAAATGAAACTGAATTTCTTTACCGCAACTCTCCTTTATATTGCAAATTTGACTAATGAGTCCATTATTTATAAGCGATATAAACATTTAGACAGAGGAAGTGTTGGTTTTATACGAACAGAACTATCGATATATACCAACCCATTTCGAGCCCTGTTTACGTGTAAGTTCGTGTGAAACAAATCATTTTAGCCTCCAGAAGTCGAACTCCTTGATCATTAAATCTGAAATACAAGTCGTTTGTATGCCCGATCTTACCCATCTACAGGCACATATGGGAGGATAATATTAAAACAGATGTAAAAGAAATGATGAAGGGATTCATCTGGCCGAGGATAGGGTCCATGGATGAACACTGGTTTCGTTGAGGCGAGATAATTCTCAATTGCCTGAGAGATTCTTATCTTTTCAAGAAGTACAAATGCAACAAATCTGTAATATGATTTTATTTTAATTGTTTGTGTTTTGTTATGAAGGAGATATTTCTTGCCGACATTCTGGCTACATCTTCTCTCAACTATTTTTCATAAAACAAAATGTCGTCAGAGTATATTTCGTGACAATTATTCGTCTTTATCAATAGAAATTACAGCTTGGCTAGTTTTCTGAAATAAACTTCGCTTGCAAACTCTTAATTACGAGTTTCTTGCGGTAAATCCTCCTGTTATGATATCCACCCGCGTATACCACAAGCTGAATGAATCTATTTTTAATATTGTTGAGGTTACGAGGCGAATTATTCTATTAAAATTGTTCGACGGACAGAACCACTTATTAACGTCAACTGCGAACTCTCAAACTTCCGAAGTTTTCGTATTGAGTCCGTGACCTTGGTAAAGCAACTTCTGACCAACATTAAAAATAATAATTATTAACAAAAAATCATTAGTAACTAAACTAACCTCGTGTATCAGAGTCCATCTTGATAAGCTGACAGTCGTCCAGAAATTGTCCGCCTTTTATGAAACTGTAAAAGTCGCTGCCTTCTTCAGAAGGTAAAAATGTTGCGTCAACATATTATGAAATCCATTCAAATAAAACATTTCTGGGAAATAATCGGTGCTTACCGAAGGAAAAAGAATCAGTTTCGGGACTTATTTCTGCTTCAAATATCAAGCCAAATGCCGTTCAAGTGGGTGGTCATCGCAGTTGCAGTTTTACGAAGTACGAGGCGCGTCCTCAAAGTAAGTTTCCCACTCGTCCCACAGCTAGAAAACCTTATATTGCGCGAAGCGACTGTGCGTACGTGATAGAGCAATGACGTAGCATGGCGCATGCACTAACGGCACCTCCCGCGTTCTCACAGTAGCATCGTTGCAGCTGTTGAAGATGGAGGTTCTTATTCCAGCTCCCGCCGACTGTGAAGTGCGGTCAGTGATAACGCTAGGCCGCACACGGCTCGACGGACAGCGAGTCTCCTGCAGGAGTTCAGCTGGGAGGTGTTTAATCATTCACCCTACAGCCCGGACCTCGCTCCCAGTGATTTCCATCTTTTCCTACACCTCAAGAAATTCCTGTCCGGTCAGCGTCAGCGTTTTGAGAATGACAGAGAGGCGGAGATGGTTGTCACACAGTGGTTCCAATCCCAGGCGGCAGACTTCTACGACGCAGGTATTCAAAAGCTGGTCCCACGGTATGACCAATGTCTCAATTCCGGTGGCGAATATGTTGAAAAATAGCTGGACACTTGCTGTATCAGTTGCAATAAATATTTCCATGAAATTGTGTTTTGTTTCTGTAAACGGCCCCAGGGAAACTTACTTTTGGGACGAGCCTCGTATTAACTTCCGTATTCTGCACGTACCGTGAGTCTACTTCGTGGGAGCGCTCTGATAATCTTTGTCCTTTCTTTTCCTCTGAGGCAGACTCCAGTATTTCTGCCCCATTCCAAAATGAGAGGCGTCCTGGACTGTTTCTGGAAGCTTCTGGTTCAATGTTTCTGGCAGGAGGGTGGCACAGGTGGCCCCTACGAGACAGAGGACACTGAGGATCGCGTATGGATACCTGGGGTCAGCCACCGTTCCCTGCGAAAGCAGTAACCCACGTACCAACATCAACTTGAACTTTTTAAAATTTTGTGACATTACTTTATTAATTTAAAGTTTTACATCCAACAACTGAAGGGCGGTATATTTACAGGCCAAACGCGTTTCGAACCCAAGGGGTCATCTTCAGTGGGCAATCAATCAGTAGCACACGATGCTACATTTAAAGAATGATATTTCTTTTATAAAGATAAAAATACCAATTCTAACTTATGCAATTGTTATGGAACAATACATTTATCATTAGATATAAAAGAATATTTTAAAATATTATTAGAACTGCGTGACGAGTAGTTCGAGCTGTGACCGAGAGACAGCGCGGCGCTGTAATTATCTCGCCTCGTTGAAAGAGACATTGACCAAGAAACGGTCTACAAATCCACAAGAAACACACCACAGGGTACACGATTGTCTCCAAGAAGGCAGTAGATATTTTATTCATCTTCAGTGAAGTTTTTCTACGTAAAAGAATCGAAACAACATTTTTATAAACACCGTTGTTATTAGGTTTGCGTTGGAACACCCTGTAGCTGTGATCCGCCTCTAACAGAGACTGAACAACTTTTTGTTGGCCTTCGACTTTGTTCACGTGTAAACAGTTCCTGTCAGCCAAGTGCCGTGTTCCTGAGACTGCAAATCTCCACTCCGGCACTGGCGAACTTGTTTTCCGTCGTTATACATGAAGTCAGGAGAAATTATAATACGTAAGAATTTTCCATCAGCCATCCAAAGCCCCCGAAACGTATTCTACGTTGGTTACAGAACGACAGTAGCGACTTCTGGCTTAAATTACTGCGTAACCATTTACATGATTTTACTCAGGATCTGTGAGAGAGAGAGCATTTAAGTCATGCAAAGTTACGAGTTTCAAAACTCGGTCTGATGACAAGGGATTCTTTACGTGTTCTGTAAAATTGATGATTTCTCTGTTGCTTAATTTTATTATCAGACGTGACAAAATTATTTCAAAGACCCTTTCTGTTTCAGGCATATTAAACGATAAATTTACGTAATACCAACTCATTAACCTCCGAAATCAATTTCATTACTTTTCTGCATCCACATACGTTGAAATTCACGAAATTTTAACTACAAATCGAGTTTCTTTCTCTACGAAAACCCATGTTCAGTATAAAATAACAACTCTCATCGTATATTTTTGCTAAAACACCTAAAAGAATTAGGTTATGTGACCTTTAAGGATAAAGTAGTACAAATATTTACCACTAGAAGGCACGGGAATCGGCGCTTTCCTGCCCTGAAAACTCTGATGTTTACGAATTCAAGATTCTCGACTTACCAGGTACACGATGTATGGACCCAGAGCGCCGAGGGCGTTTGCGATGAGGAAGCCGACGGAAGTCCCCGTCTGCCGAAGACACGTCGGATAGAGCTCCATGCACTGGAGGTAGGAGCTGTAGGCGGCTACCGTGAGGGAGAGCTTTACTACGAGGACCATCGCGACCAGAAGCCACAGCAAGTGTTCGTCTGGAACAGGAAGACGGCTGCCTGTGGGATTTCTGGGATCCACGAGTGTCGGCGAATACATTTAATCGGTCATTACTTCGTGTTCTTTGAAGAATTCTTCGTACAAGAGACGGCCTTAATTCTGTTCCGACAAAAGCCGTGGTTTCGTACGTCCATTTTAAGTGAGCATTCTTTTTGTTTTAAAAATATTTACATTTTGTTATGAGACTCACTGAAAAGACTTTTTTAAACTCGGAAGTTCTCGAATCAATTTTCCACGAAAAGACTCTCCTTAATCAGACTCAATCTTGTTTTTCCTCAGTATCTCCCGAGGCAGTAGCCTGTTATTTCCCGGATCCTTTTAAGGTCGCCGTATAATTCGACGCCAGTGAACAGCTCGAATGACCCGAAATTTCGACATCCATTTGCGTCCATTTTATACGTGGGTGATTGGGTGATTGGGGGAGGAGGGGATACTCACGCACGACAGTGATGAGGCACGCCACCTGGAAGCAGCCTGCAAACACGAAGGCCCCGGCTTGGCTCCAGCGTCTTCCCAATCGGTCGCAGAGTGCCCTGCCTATCAGGAAACCTGGCAACTCGATCAGGGATTGAAGCAGGAAGTTGAGGAACGGGTTGCCCGACATTCCAGCCACGCTCAGTACAATCGTGTAGTACAGAATCTGCGTGAGTGTTCTGTAAGAGAAGAATTACAACCTCGCAAATCGGAATGATTTTTCATTCTTCGTCAATTTCGTAAAACCGAAAGGCCCATTTGGTAGGAGAAAGTGGGCACGTGGTGTAGAAGGGAGAGATACTTTCTCTGTCAGGAAAAAAAAAAATTCAGTCGTCCAGTCGGAAGCCTGAGTAAAATTTTCGAAAATCTAAATAAATTCTCAAGACTTTTAAAAAAAAACTTTGAAATCTCTTGGACCCCTTTTAATTACGTCTATTTTGGGTATCAAGGCGCGGTTGTGGACCACAGAAATGTTTTACTCGTCCATCACAATTTCTTCTCGAAATATACGTAATTTGACATTCGTCGCAACTGAACGACTGGATGACCTGATTCAATAGTGGTTAGTTTTTCGTCGGAAAGTTTTTTGATAAATGAACTGTTCATTGCCTTGACAACAAAAAATTATAAGATCCTAAAGAATATCATTTTTTAATGTACGCGTAATTTTCCAAAATGACTTTTTCAGTTCAAGTTCATATCCATGTTCTGTCCGCATTTCTTATCTCCCTCACGTTCATTAAATCAAAGAATTGTATCATCTTCCGTCAATACGTGAATTATGTTGAACTCGTCGCATTTACTCTGCGACGTCTCGTGTTCTTACAAGGACAAGGAGATGAGAATCGTGTTCTTCATGAGCCTCTGGTTTGCGAACAGAGTCGCCACTCCGTACACCGTCTCCTTCCTTTCGGCGAGTTCCTTCAACTTCACCAGGGCATTGTCGGGCAACGTGGTTCCGTTCTTATCGGCGATGTAATTCAGCACTTCGAGGCACTTCTCCGACTTTCCCTTTGCCGCGAGCCATCTTGGAGATTCAGGAAACTGTCTGCAGAAGAAGGATCATTGGAGATGTCTGTCTTCGAAAAGATTATTTTTCGGTTAAAACAATTTCGTGTCCTGACTTCAGGAAACGATGGATAGACGACGTGGAGGAGAATGTGAGGACGATGGGAGTTGAGAAGAATTGTGAATGATAGGACAGAATTGATAAAACTCGTGGAACAAGCTACAGGATTATAACGCTATAAGAAGTTCCTATGAACATGGGATCGCAAATGTTTCATTTTCGAAATAACAGCCAAAAATAAGTTTCAATGAACTGACTTTATATCAAAGTGAATCCAGCTTCCAGCAAAGATTTTCAATTTGGGCAGGAATTGTTTCCGACGTGCTTATTGGTCCACACAAGCTTCGATCGCGTCTAAGAGGACCTTCAGATCGGCGATGCTTAAGAAGACACTTGCCACGCCTCCCTGAAGATGTCCCACTGAATACAAGAAGACAAATGTGGTTTATGCACGTCAGAGCCCCAGCAAACTTCTCCCATCGCGTCAGATATCGTCTCAATGAACAGAACCCTCAGCGAGGGATTGGGCGTGGTGGCCACCGAGGTCACCGGACCTGACTCCGTTGGACTTTTATCTGTGGGGTCACTTGAAGTCCGTCGTTTATGCAACGCCCATGAACAATGAAGACGACCAATGGGAACGCGTGCAGATGATTCGAGGAAACTCTGGGGTGTTCGAACGAATTCGTGAGTCGTGTGTACGTCGTGCTCGTGCGTGTGTGGAGAACGGAGGAACAACCTTTGAGCATCTGTTATAAAGAAACATCCCTGTCCTTATACTTGGCAATAAAGGCAGACATTGGAAAATATTTTTGGTTTTGAGTTCTCTAAACTAAAGACGACTTGTCATTGACCTGAAGGCAAGGAAGACGGCGGCACATGGCACAGATGTCAGCACCATGAACAGCTTCCACTCGCCACCAGTCGCCCAGGCGACCATAGGCATCACACACATCCCTGAGGTCCAGCCTACGAACTGTAACATCGTTAGCAGGGCCCGCTGAGAGGCAGACGATATCTCCATGCCTGCAACGCAAAGCCACAGTCAGCTTCTGTGGCGCCGAGGGATGTTGCCTAGACCTACAGGAAGCAACAAAACCTTCTCCACCCTTGTACAGGCTGTTTCCGAAGTAAGTAGTCTATTAATTCTGAAAATTACAAAAATAGAGCGAAACAGTTTGGTATGAATATCTTCGAAATGCGAACTAATCTTGCAAAATGAATGTCATTTTCGTGTTTAAAAGCTCAAAATTAGTAAAAATTTGACTTCTGACACGAGAGGTGAAAGACAGGGTTACCTCCTCAATACGCAATTCTTTTTTATCTGCTTCGAACGAGGAACTTGCAAAAGATCGGCGCCATTTCACCCCCTGCTTCGACCACAGACCCCACAAAAAGCTTGGGCTATTTTACCTATGATGAGCGGGGACTGGAATACGACGGAAATCGGTAGACTCGCGACGAAATTGGCCAAGAGGAAGACGACGTAGGTGCCAGCGGTGAAGGCGACGACGCACCTTCCGAGGACAAGCGTCGCCACTCCCAGGAAGAGCACAGGTCGACGACCGATCCTGAAACGTCGAGGGCCCATAAATGAAGTCCACTTGTTAGCCATAAGGCCTATGGTTAACGCACGAAACAACAACACGTCACAGGATGGAGGCAGATTCCAGTTTACGTAACGTCGTTTCCAAAATTAAAATTAGGACGACGACTAATGCCTTAGATATGCTTCTCTGCGTCATTTGAAATAATTAAGACGATACTTCTAAGGAAATAAAGTAATTAATTAATTAATGAAACTAAATTAATAAATCAGACTAAATCGAAATCAACGAATTTGGCCACGAGTGCACTGAATGAATTTCCAGAAGTCAGCGAAATCTAAAGACTCAAAGCCTTCGAGGTCGATCTTGAAGACCCTACTTAAGATTTACACCAATTAAACATTTCGTAATATATTTTTCTGGTATTAACTAATAATTCGCCAACCAATCAGGACTGGCCCTGGTAACTTCAACAGGCACTTCATATACTGATGGCGTCAAAACGTTTCGAAAACATTGCGATTTCCATCTTCAAGGTCACTGTACACCGAAAGAAAATGGAATGTTCTTTCAAAATATTACAGCAGTTTCGATACACAAAAATAAATTCATCCGACAGACGACCTTCAATGTAGACTGAGAATACCAAATTTGATGGAGATCTGAACTTACGTGTCACCCAATTGCCCGAAGACAAGTGTGCCCACGACTTCGCCCACCCTGGCGACGAGCAACGTGTTGGGCACGTACACCTCCTTCTCGCAGACCCAGTCCTCCTGCGACGGAGCCGTCAGTGAATACCACGTCGTGTCGTAATCCCAGCCATGCCGACAGCTCTCTGAGGGCAGGCCAGGAGTGCGGGGTTATTCTTGTGGGAGAAAGTCCTCGCCGTGCGTTTCTTGAAACTACAGAGGCGCTTATCCGGCAAGCAATCGAACTAATCGACGACAGTATCCTAACCTAACCTAACCTAACTTAACCCAACCTAACCAAACTCAAACTAACCCAACCCAACCTAACCTAACCCAACCTAACCTAACCTAACCTAACCAAACTCAAACTAACCCAACATAAATTTCCCTCAACTAACCTAACCTAACGTTTACCTAACCCAAACTAACCTAACCTAACCAACCCCAACCTAACCTAACCTAACCAACCCCAACCTAACCTAACCTAACCTAACCTAACCTAACTCAACCTAACCGAAGCTATTCTAAACTTCCCTCAACTAACATAACCTAACTTTTACCTAACCCAACTTAAACTAAACTAACATAACCAAAACGAATCTAATCTAACTTAACCTAACCTAACCAAACTCAAACTAATCCAACCTAACCTAACCTAACCTAACTCAACCTAACCGAAACTATTCTAAACTTCCCTCAACCTAACTAATATGGCGAACGTAGCTGAAATAACTGATTAAAAGTAACGACAACAATAAAATATTTGTCAGTAAAATGCTAGACGAAGACGAAGTTTGCCCTGACTTGCGAAATATTAAATGCACTCAGGCAGACACAACTGGAACAAAACAAAGACTTACCAGTGTCTTTGAAAACCGCGTTACTCAGATTCTGAGGTGTCTGTACGTCGACTGGAAAACTGAGGTTGTACATACTGCATTTGCTGAAAGAATCTTCCGAATTTTCGACTCTGAAATTTACAAATTTCGTTTCAATTCTAAATTCTTGTTACAGAAATTTAGGGGAGCCAGCTAAATCCATTTTATGAGTTTGTTTCTTAGGCGGACCATGCACAGAGTAAACCAGGAGCATTAAGTCGATTTGAGGGAACTGGAAACCGTGATTTAATCCGTGGCGAAACGCGACTTTCTCAAAAGTCCCAAGATGTGGGAGAGGGCGTTTATATACGTCGTACAGTACTGTTACAAATTTTTCAGCTCAACATTTAATAAATCTAAGGAATGAAATACAAGATAAAAAAATGGTATACTATTGAGCTAGTCTTTTTAAATTACGCCTTGTAGGGCCTAACTCTGTTTCATATGATAATTTTTTTACAGTGGCAATGAGTCACAAGGGTTCATATAATTTTCCAAGCTTCAAGAATCAAGTTCAAAGTTGTCATAAATGGCCCCTCTTCGAACCAAGGAGAGACGCTGGCTCGTGGTAAGGCCGCAGTCACATTTGAAGCAGTCAAATGCTTCAACATGACTAAAATATTACTTCCTAAAAACTTTGAAGAATGAATGAGATTTCCACGGCTCTGAGTCCTAAGATGGCCGTCTTCTGGGTTCCTGCGCCGTGTAGTCCTGTAGAAGTTTACCGACGTTTCGGAGGTCCTTGCTGCCTCCATCATCAGGGCGATGACTCTTCCGAGTTCTTTGTATATCGGCTGTCGCGGGTGTTAAGTTCTAAGTAGGCCGCGTTTGTTTTCTGTGTCATTTTGAGAACGTAAACTTCTTTTGTGCTCACTCTGTACAAAAATGTTCACGTTCACGAAGGTTCTACCCCAAAAAAACTAGCAAAGTATTTGAAAAACCACTGCAATATCATTGTTAAATGAATTTGCGTGGTTTCAGAAGAGACTTCCGGTTATAAATTAGGCTTCAGCGTGATGTTTTAGAAGGGCTGATCATGTCACAGTATTTAACTCAAGGGACCACGAAAATCTATGGAAGATCAGAGTTGTCGGATATAAGTGACGACTTTCTGATGATGACGTATCATTAAGTGAAAAAAAAAACTCACGTTGTATCGTACCTTGGCACTGTAAGACTCTTCCATTCTGCTACTGTGTAGTTAGTTTTATTTCTGCCCGGTACGTGGCACCAGTGGGTTGGCAGTGTGACGGCCAGTATGAGGTTAAAGGACGGCATTGCTACTGTGAGGACAAACGCCATGTTGAAGATCAGGTTGAACCAGAACTGGAATCTCCCGTCCATCCCAACGTGTTCCATGAGCTCATCAAATATATCTTCTTCTTCTTCTTCTTCTTCACACTTTTCCTTTAGCTCTGATCGTTCCATTGTTGTAGATTTGAATCTAGTCTGAAACTTTAAAAGAACGAGAGAAATTCAAAAAGACAGCTGCATTGTTTATTAAAAAAAATGGAATGTGGATCTACGAGGTGCGATCGGAAAGTTTATAGACTGCGCGTATAAAAACCCGTACACTTATCTCAGGTATTAAATTCATCCATCACCCTCGAAGTAGTTCCCCTGGGAGTGAACACAACGATCCCAGCGCCGCTGCCAAGCCTGGAAGCATCCCTGGAAATCTTTCTTTGTCAGCCTGTCAAGCACCATCTGCGATTCTGCCTGAATCTCTTGCCAAAGACTCGCCAAAACGGCTACGGAAATCTATGAAATGCTAAAGCAAGCATTTGGGGAGTCCGCAATGGGTCGTGCACAAACTTTTGTGTGGCATTCACGTTTTAAAAATGGCCGAACCTCTGTCGATGATGACGAGCGTTCTGGACGACCATCTTCGAGCACAACGCCCGAAAATGTTACGAAGATCGACGTCGTACCATCAACGACTTGTGCGACATTGTTGGGATAGGCTATGGGACCTGTCAGCTGATTCTAAAGGAAGAACTCCACATGCGACGCATCCTGTCTGAGGACCAGAAGCAGAATCGACTTCTCGTTTGTCAGGAGCTCAAAGATCTTGCAAGAACCGACCCCAACTTCCTTTCTAAGCTCCGTGTGACTTCTTCCTCTTCCCAAAGATGAAAATTCAGCTAAAGGGAAGGAGATTTGAGACGATAGAAGAGATTCAGGCAGAATCGCAGATGGTGCTTGACAGGCTGACAAAGAAAGATTTCCAGGGATGCTTACAGGCTTGGTAGCGGCGCTGGGATCGTTGTGTTCACTCCCAGGGGAACTACTTCGAGGGTGATGGATGAATTTAATACCTGAGATAAGTGTACGGGTTTTTATACGCGCACCTCGTAATTCTTGTTAAGGGTTTGGAGTTGCTTTAAACTGTTTACTGATTGGAATTGAGATCCGAGGTAAAGTAAGTTGTCGAATAGCTCCTTAACGTGGTTGAGATGTAAACACATTTATGTCTTCAATGCTTCGACTGTTTGATTTATTTACAATTGTTGTACTTACTATGTTTACGTCCGATTATATTCGGACCTTCTTCAGGGAACAAAGTAACTGACTTGCTTGTCTTGAAGCCAGGTTCAACACATTTTGCCTTCAACACGGCAACAATGACTTTGTCGTCGCCTTATTTCTCACACGATAAAATAACAGTAATTTATTACAAGCAACTGAATCTGACCTATTTCAGAGTGAAAAGAAGTTTGTTTCTTATACATTAACTATCTTCCTTCTGTTAACAATTACACAGACATGTTATCGCATCCATTTAGACTTAATGTAAAGAAATGTAAACAATGGTAGACACTGCGTTCTGTACAAGATCTTTTCTTATCACTTGTTTTAAGTAACGTCTAGTGTCAGATGACTCTCACACGATGAAGTTGACAGTAATGCCAAGGGATTTGAACAGCTTCGTATTTACGGCAGTCTTCAGCCCCAATTTGTATGACTTCCATACACGAGATAGGAAGAGTCAATAAGCTACTGGTAGTAGAGTCTCTGTCGTAATGTTGGCACTTTGTTACCAAGGCTAAAAGAATTTCGGTGTAAGACAATTCTAGTTAACATTATCAACGATAATTTGATACAAGTTCTGGTGATAAAATATACTTGCACGCATATCAAAGCTAGCGAAGTTACAAATTAATTAATATGAGATAAAGTGAGATATTTAAAGCATAATTTACACGAGTAGAGGTTTCCAAAGCGTTATCATGACGAGACATAACCTCAATTGTCGCTCTGTTTGTAATTATTGACACGCGAAAAGTAGATATATTACATAAAGAACTTTGGAAATAAAATTGTTTCGATGACCACAAAAATTTGCATAATCTAAGCATCTAATTAGAGGCTGAAATGAATTCCGTGTTTTTATTACCACAACACCTGTGACTGTGAATTCTTGTAGCTTCATATTATTCCAACACTAAGTAAGATAGAGTCCCATCTCCGAAACGTCGTTTTTACGTTTTATATTTACTAGACGATGGATAATATCAAAGGAAATTTTTATTCAATTAAGTAAAAGATCCTAGTTAATAAGTTTGACGGTACTTTTGGAGGTTCAAAATACAATATCATATGCAAATATGAGGCGGTCCTTAGTGGCAAGACGTTCATAGGAGGTTTTGTTAAAAACTGTCAATATATATCATAAAAGTTTTAAGGAGTAAATCATTTTGCGTGTTGATCGTTGGGTTGACAGTCTGTCTGCACAATATTCTTTAATTATAGTCTCAATTTTTATAAAAATCCACTACATGTTTCGACCAAAATTGATCATCTTCAGGTGGTTCTCTTTAAGTACTTGAAACTTATATACGTGGCTGCTGAATTATATGCGTATTTCAAACAAGCCATGTCAGTTATTTATACAATTTAGCAGTCATAGTGCGAGGTTATGATATTACGAAACTTTGAAAAGTAAGTTCATAGTGACACAGTTTGTCATCCGGGGATGGCAGAGGTTATATGTCGTAGGTTCGCTTGGCCCACGACCCTGGAAAGGGTGTACTCAAAACACAAAAAATTACAATTGAAAATAAAACCATCTACTGTCTTAAAACAAGTGGTCATTGATAAAACTATCACAAACAAAGAAACTATCAAACAAAACATAAAAGTAGCCAGAGTGAGTCGGTGTCTCCCCAAATCAGCCCCCTCGCTCCTAAATCGGCCTAACCTCCCAACACGCATGAGCACCCCTTTCGAAGTTTTGCCGTCACAACATCAGAGCCGGAAACTGCATTTCGGAATAGACACGAATATCCTCTTACGTTCTTTGGAAATTAAATTCAAAAGTGATAAATACATTTTATGCCGTAAAACAGTTTCTTCGCAAACTTTAAAATATCCAATTTTCGAATATACAAAATCCCAAAAAAACGAACATTCATAATTTACATATTCTAAATTCCAATATTTATCATAACCTGAAACTTCTTCACCCAAAACCAGAATAATCAAACCAAACAAAGCCAACGCCTCCTACTGTCTCCAAACCTAACAACGATAAAATATACCACGACAGTCTCTAAATCCAACATTACACTAAAAGCAAGCCTCTGACTGTTTCTATCTCCTGATGTTTCAAGGCCTCATCAAAACTAGCATTTTATACTCGTACATTATTCCGTTACTTAAAATTTTAGATACAAACCTAACCTAACCTAACTCAACATAACCTACCATAACTTAACCTAATCTAACTCAGCATAACCTAACATAACTCAACATAACTCAACCTAACCTAACATAACTTAACCTAACTCAGCATAACCTAACATAACTTAACCTAACTCAACATAACCTAACATAACTTAACCTAACTCAACATAACCTAACATAACTTAACCTAACTCAACATAACCTAACATAACTTAACCTAACTCAACATAACCTAACATAACTTAACCTAACTCAACATAACTTAACCTAACTCAACATAACCTAACATAACTTAACCTAACTCAGCATAACCTAACATAACTCAACATAACTTAACCTAACTCAACATAACTTAACCTAACTCAACATAACCTAACATAACTTAACCTAACATAACTTAACCTAACCTAACTCAACATAACCTAACATAACTTAACCTAACCTAACCTAACCTATTTGCCACTTTTCCACTAATACAATACAAACCTGCAACGTAATTCCTCTGAGGTTACCGAAATCTGTTACCGTACAAGCTGACGCCTGATTCTCCACCCTTGTCTTCACATACTCTCATTACCATGGTTACCGCTTTGCAGACTGTAGCATCTCCCAAAGTGTAAGAATCCAGTTTACTGCTACAGAGATAACGTGCATTACGTCACGTTGTAATATGTTTACATTAATCAAAGAATTCATAAGAACACATTACGTAAATAGTTACAAGTTAAAATTGTCAAAAGGAGATAACAGACGTTACCTTTTGCTAACAACCAGATCCCACAGTAAAATTCCATAAATGCTTACATCCTTATCAATCTTTATTGCCCGAAAACTTGCTATTCGATAAATATATTTGGTTTTCAAAGTAAACCCAAAATCTTCACCGGGACACAAAACCTAGGAGAGTTTTTCGGAGCCGTGAGTTTTGTTTAAGAAACAATTGTGGTCTCTGCCCCATTCTTCTATCACAAGGGATAAGCACGCCAAGTTTTGTCCATATTGGTGTACGCGCTTTGAAGATATAAGCGAACATATGCAGTTTGAATTTCATGCGCATTGATATTTAAAAATCAAGGCGCCAGGAGACATTTAATGGACTATAACAAACTACAAGAAAATCTACAACGTGGCAAAAGACTGATTTGTGTTTCATATCTGGAATTTCTTTTCCAATAGAACGTTCTTAGCTATCGGGGTACAGAAGTTTCAGGGCATCCTCTATACTGTCATCCAACTTCTGAAAATGGATGTGACGTCACTATCCTCATGGAATAATCGTTGGCAATTTGAATATCAACGTAGCATGGTGAAGAAAACTTGACTCACATTGCTGTCTGTCTGTCTGTCTGTGTCTGCCCGCCAGTAAGCTGAAATGTCAGTAGTAATATGGGCCACAAAAAATAATTCCAGTCATTCACAAGTTATTACTCATTTCATTATTTTATTTTATAACTCATTTGTTTTCTTAAAAATTTTATTATTAGAGTTGAAAAAAATTTTGTGTTTGAATCTTGGTATTAAAATGTCGACATTTCTGGCTTTCGTATGTCCGCATATATTTTCCACTAGGATTAGGAAATGTAATATAACAGACGTCAGCTATCTCCGCTGGCCCAAATAGTTCCTTTAATTCCATTGTCGGATACTTGTTAGAAAAAAAAAAACGTTCTACTCTGATGCATTATTTCAAACCTTGTGAATGAATTCTCGATCTGCGGAGAGATGGTAAACACTGCATTAACAAATTCATATTCGAGAATGGTCTTTGAGTTTGTGTATCCTGTACGTTGAAAATCGTTATTGCACAGCCATCAGGCTCATAATTTAAACTGCTCGAATTTCGGGTTACATTGTTCTCTTTCTTGGCATTAAAAAATTGAATGCCAAAAATATAAAGTTTGCTCGGTTACACAGCATATTACAAGGTCATTGCAGTTTGCCATTGTCATCTCGTGAAATAGAAATGTTCGAATAGCGTATTATAGTTTTCCTACGTTACGTCTTAGTTGTCAAGGAAATGAAAACTTGCTACCAGGCTGGTGTGTAGCTGCGCTGTCCTAAATATATTTAAACGAGGTGTAAATGCCAATTTGACAAATATATAATAGCACTGCTACTTCAGAAGCTGAAGGTAAAAACAATTCGGTTCAGAACTCGTTCAGTTGACAGATGATGAACCGGTATTATGTCCGTCTGAAATTGTACAGCACGGAGAATAATAAACCAACCAAAAAGCTAACCAAGGACACAATCCAGCGCATGCGCAAGACATCGTCCCTTGCTAAATAACACCATTCCTGCGTACGAAATGCATTGCTGGAAATGATTAACGGAGCCTTATAACTAAAATAAGAATTTGCTTACGCTAACCGGGGTACGGAGAATAATGTTGAAGCCGTGCAGTCCTCCGGGATGACGTATGGAGGCGATGTGTTCCTCCGAAACACTTGAAGCCACGGCTCGACAAACCGGAAGACATAAATCGGCATCTTCACAGTTGTCTAACCTCAAATCGCAATAGAAATAACACTAAACAAACAGGATTATGACTATCTTACCAAATCACCAACTTCATGGAGCACAAACCTTTCACATAATCTGAGCTTGATCAACATTTTGCAAGTTCATTACTGATTTCACACGAGCACAGCCAAAATCGACAATGGGTTACAACCACCCCGGCGGAACATTCGCGAATACAAATTATGCACGGGGGATGTAGAACGTTTCAAGTTGTGGTGTTTGTAACGCGCATGCGCCTCGCGACGGTTGACACGAAACTCCGTGGACAGTAGCAGCAATATACAAGAGGAAAATTTCCTGAATATAATTTTGGTTTGTTATTATTTCAAAATGTCATATTTATGTATTACCTGTCATACACCGTGATATCCCAATTTTAGGTTTCTTGATCTTCGATTTTCCTGCATTTTGAGTTAATTCTTTGTGATCCCAGTTATATTTCCACATAATGTAATACATTCTTTGCCTCAGGTTAGTATTTCTCAGTCTAAGGTATTACCCCGAATTAGGGAATAAGATTTAGGTCTTTGCAACATAACAAATAATTTACATAAAGCTCCTGATTTTCACTTAAAATATTATTATATAAGAAAAAATGCCCTTAATCTACATAACAGCTGTCACCAACTGGCTTTGTGAGTGACAGAATAAATTAAGTAGGGTAAAATGTCTACTATTTTTAGCGCGTTAAAATATTATTGCACCGCGTAAAATAAACGACAGAACAAACCGGTTGTACGAAACTGTAAATAATGTTGAAAGATTATATATTCTATACTGCAGTAGGCATTTCTGTTCTCGTTTAATTTTATCCACATTCAAAACAAGGCCACTCTTGTAGGATTTGAGGTTTTCACGGCGGTGAGTCTGAAGATGGCCGTCTTCTGGGTTGTAGCGCCATGAAGTCTCCAGGGCCTGATGATGGAGGCAGCAAGGACCTCTGAAACTTTGGTAAACTTCTACCAGACTACGCGGTGCAACAACCCAGAAGACAGCCGACTTAAGGCCACCTTTCTTTTCTTATTCTTATTCTATATACCATTTTTGCTCCTATGTGGAGCACAGGGGCCTCCTTTTGGAGGTGACTTAATCTATTTAGACATTTTGGTAGGACTCCTTGGACAAGGGATCGGCCCATCGCAAGACCTCTACCTGTACACAGGACAGCACAACACAGAAAGACGCGGACACATCCATGGCTTGAGTGGGATTCGAACCCACGGTCCCAGTGACCGAGCGACACAAGGCCCACGCCTCAGACTGTGACTGACGAAGGCCACCTTTACCAGCTTGGAAATTAATTTATATGTTGTGTTTTGATATCTGGCTTTCTTATGGGATGGTAAAAGAGGCTGCTTCTCGTTCATAAGAAGCAATTCTCTGTTATCCATATTTTTATTTGTGATAAGATTTATTTGATATTCATGTAACACATATTTCGATTTTAGAATTAAAGTTTTAAATCTGAATGTTAGAAAGAGAATGAATAGTGCTTGAATTCTCCTGAAATCGGTAACGTCTTACCGAGTTTTGCTGTTTTATTTGCACGTAGACTTTCATACTTTTATTATATAAATTGGATCGAGGGGTGCAAGTATGAGAACAATCAGTACGATGACTACAATTCTGGTACGGGCCGTCTCATCTTAAGTCCTTTAGTTTTATAAAGATCTGTACAAAGAAACAAATTCCTGCTATTTTATACCTAGAAAAAATTTATTTTGAATTTTATCTAAGTTGCTCATTACATATTAAATATCAAAGTTCGACGTTAAAGCTCGTCAGCGTTTCGGTAAATACTTAGAACAGGAAGGAAAGGTCATTTATTAAGGCGTTTGACGGAATCAAATCCGTTAGCAACTTAGCACATTTGTAACTGAGTGGGTCTCTTTGGTAATTAATAATGTAAACCTTTAAAAGCCTAGTGGTAATTATACGTAACACACGTTTTATTAGTGAATAACTGAATTTTTCCCACACAGAGTGTAATTATGGGTTTCATATCCATCCTTTTGCCACGGATTATTTTCTCATCACTTCCTTGAAATCACGACATTTTAAGGTATAAGTACGACGCACTTTCGATTTGTTTCTTTAAATGTGTTGTAACGACTTCAAAAGCTTCAAACTACGTGGCAGCACTATACAGACCAACAAAGATACATTTTCACGGTTCAGCGATCGAAGTCGAGTGCCACGGCAAACGGAGGTCAATTCTGCATGCGACTGAGTCAAATGATGCAGTACGAGGGTTAAACTGCATTAGCTGACGGATCTTCGTAAAGGAGATGCGTTGCGTTTTGTTTGCTGTAGGGACTGGATTATTAAATTCTATTCACATGAAAAGGGTTATTCATTTTGTTAGCCACTCGCCTAATACAAGAGACCGTAACAATTAATTGTGTAAGTTAACATAATTACAAATGAACGTGTTATATTCTTTAATTAATGGTATTGATCGTATTTGTAATCAGTTGGATAAGTTGTAAATCTGATATCATTTCTGAAGTCAGTTGTCGAAGACGAAGAGAGTCTTAGCGACTCTTATTTTGAATATGTTCGACTCTCACAGCAATCTGAAAGTAGCGTTCAGTTCCGCGTTGTTGTCATGAAAAATAACATAGTTACAGACTGAAAGCTTGAAGTTGTAAATGATTAATGCGCCAGGGTTTAGAGTGTGTCTAGAATCAGTCGCACGAGTGCGATCTTTAGGGTTCCATACGAGGCAGAGGAATTCCTGACCAGCTAAGAAGCTATCAGTTTCTGAAGGAGGACATTTTAATGGATTAAGTCAGTTAGAGCTCACTTATTTACATTCGTAGCTGATACTCAGGAGTATCGAAGAGAAGAACATGATTCGTACCAAAAACACTTACGCAGCACTGTTCCAGAAAGTCGTAAGTGCGGTTAGCATCGCTAGTATTGTTAAGAGACTAAGACTATTGACTGAAGCCGCATCGACAATATGACTTTCAATCCAGGCTTTGTGCTTGGCCACTTCGGCGTAGACACTTGGTTTTCCCTGTCTTCCGCAGTTGAGGGAGTGGGACAAGATTCCTGTTAGTTCGCCGTCGCACACCAGTGGACCTCCCTCGTCCAACTGCAATAAAGTGGGAAACATAAACACATAATTTATTAACACATTTAACCTTCTTGTCATTCCAAAAATAAAAATGTAGAATCTAAGATTGTCATTCATCTTTCACTGAGACAAAATAAATGTGCCTGACATTAAAACAATCTGATAATAACAAAATAATATAATACGAGATGAAACGGTCCTAATAATATATCCAAATGATACTGTAATCTCTGTGAGCGTACGTGTCTTTTAAGATAATTATTATTGTCTAAATGTCCACAAAATTGCAAGGAATGCTGATGAAAGGGTTTTTAGTACGGAATATTATTCAATTCATATGGAGATCTGAAATTTGAGGGAAAGTCTTAAGCGGTTACTTGACACGAGGGACGCGGATGTTGGCGTGACTAGTAGAATGTTCGATATAACTTGTTAACGGTCGTGAAAGAGGTGAACAGACGCTAACGGAGCCTGCAAGCAAATGATGTCGGGACAAACTGTCGCAACCCTCGAAGAAACGTGACCACCCATCATCCTAACCAATATTTACCGGGGGGGGGGGGGGTGTATCTTCGCCAGAACCTGAACTGAGCACTTACCTCAGAATTGCCGCAGTTGAAAACAGATGCAAGAATATTTCTCAGGCACAAAGACTTCAAAGAGCAGAATTCAATTTACACATATTTACTGCACGATCGTACCGTCTGTTAATGACTGAAACACGATACTTTGTATCGGCCGCTAGTTAACACTTACGAAACACGCGTTACTTGGCCCCTCGCCAACGGCACAGATCTGGTCTACCTGAACTTCCTGCCCCAGTTGAGACACACAGTCGGTGGTACTTAAAATGGTGAGGTTCGCTTTCTTGAGAACGTCAGACGCTGCACCATTCTGAAAATGGAGTTAGAAACAGCGAGATCTAGAGAGCTCAAAGCAATGTACGTAACAAGTCAGTCAGAGAATAAATACGAGGCGCGTCCCAAAAGTAAGTTTCCCACTCGTCCCACAGCTAGCAAACCTTATATTGCGCGAAGCGACTGTGCGTACGTGATAGAGCAATGACGTAGCATGGCGCATGCACTAACGGCACCTCCCGCGTTCTCACAGTAGCATCGTTGCAGCTGTTGAAGATGGAGGTTCTTATTCCAGCTCCCGCCGACTGTGAAGTGCGGTCAGTGATAACGCTAGGCCGCGCACGGCTCGACGGACAGCGAGTCTCCATCTTTTCCTACACCTCAAGAAATTCCTGTCCGGTCAGCGTCAGCGTTTTGAGAATGACAGAGAGGCGGAGATGGTTGTCACACAGCGGTTCCAATCCCAGGCGGCAGACTTCTACGACACAGGTATTCAAAAGTTGGTCCCACGGTATGACCAATGTCTCAATTCCGGTGGCGAATATGTTGAAAAATAGCTGGACACTTGCTGTATCTGTTGCAATAAATATTTCCATGAAATTGTGTTTTGTTTCTGTAAACGGCCCCAGGGAAACTTACTTTTGGGACGCACCTCGTAGCGCAGGAACCTTTAAATAAACAACATAACAATCACAGAGCAAATGAAGTACAGAGAGACAATTAAATATGCAACTGAACAGCTCAGTTGATTGGTGGACGCATGAAATTGAAATGTGGAGTTACAGAAAAGGAAACTGTGTGAGAGTCATTAATTAGAAATAAACACAAAATTTTTTCAGAATATCTTGACTCCGAATGTTATTTCATGCTTACCCAAGTATCTGATCCCCACCCAGTGAAACTGCACTGGCTTCTCAGAGCAACATTTGAGCTCCTCAATTTTACGACGTCCACAGAAGGCTGTCCGATATTTTGGGTCTGGGCGAGCTGTGAATGCACACATCATTTGTAGAATTGCGGTGAGATATAAAGACTAACTGTAAAACCAGGAAACAAATTAAACTTGTAACCAACGAGTTTTCCCACGTAAGTGGCCCAAAGTCGCATCCTCTTTACGATATCATTACAAAGTCCACAAAAGCTTACAAATGGATCTTATACTGGGTGAGTTAAATCCATTCCTGACCCAAACATAATACTTCTCAAAGATACATTTTAATATTATATTGAACTCTCAAACATGAGTAGTTCTTCCATGTCATCTCTTCAATTTACAATTCCCAACCAAGAGCAAGTGTCGTCCTCGGTGGACTACAAGTGGTTAGCGTGCTCGCCACTGGACCCAAGGTTCGCGGGTTCAAACCTGGCCGAGGACGATGGATTTTTAAGGGGTGATAAAATTCTGTAGTACAACTTCCTTCGGAGGGGAAGTAAAGCCGGTGGTCCCAAGTCGTAGATTTATGGCACGTAAAGAAATCTCGTAAAGGAACTTTGTAAGCAAAATTCAGCAGCGGCCATTTCTCACACAAGTCTCTCCTGATTCTCTACTAGATGGCTCTAGCAGATAAAATGAGGATTGAGTAAGAATTGTGCAGAGGCCGTGGGCTGTGTTCCGTGATTATGCACGGACTCGAGGGCAAATATGAATTGGTACTGTGTATGATTATGAATGGATAGAAAGGCAACGATGAACTAGTGTACTGGAAGGCAAAAATTAATTGTTTTTTTATATAAATGTGAATAAATTAGACAGCAAAAGTTGTTACGATTATGTATGAATTGAGGAGGATACTAAATTGATGACGTGCGCAATGACACGCAGATTGGACGGAAACAATAAACTGGTGTTGTGTTTGACTTTGTGTGTCCTGGAGGGAAACAATAAATCGTTACAGCATGCGTTTCGGTCGTTGGAATACAGGACTCCCACTTTCACATATTCTACTGTATGGATCGTTAGTTATAACCTAACCTGCAGAACAGCCAAATCATTCACCCTTCCAGATATATCGTATGCCTCATGAACAAAGATGATGTCCACGTCAACCACTTGAGACGGGGGCTCCGTAGACAGCTTGACGTTGCCGACGACGACCTGTATATCAGAAGCGGTCCCTCTGGGAAACAGACAGAAACAATTACACAACAAAGTGAATTAGATTCATTTCATTTTACATCTAACATTTTCCATGCTGAGTTTTACGTAAAGGAATGTAATTGGTTAGTATAGCCTCTTTACACAGTTAAGTACAACTTTTATTATTGAAAAGCCACAAATACTGTAATTTGTTTCGTAACTGCTCAGAGAAGGCTGGACATTTCTTTCTTTCATCTTAGCAAAGAACAAATGAATCCAGACGAGAAAGGCCCGTGATTTGGAACGTCATATCACATACATAGTATTAAGGCAAGTAGAAAGCTGTGATCACGAAAGATTTCTTTCTTATCGGTTTGGTCGTAAGATATTTTTTACAAAGAACAGAGTCTGGAAAGTTACTTTTCAAATTTCAGCCACATTTTTTAGATCACATATGCTTTATATTTGTCAGCGGGGCTCCGGGAGGGGAATGTGGAAAAATCCTATGGGCACAAGTCGAGAACAGCTTCTGTACAAAAGAACAGGAAATTCCAACACTTCGGAAATGCAAATTGCTTGACTGAGGGAGGATTCACTTATTGTACCTATTACAAAACAAGATTCAGACACTTTTAAACACCCTGATGTGTGTAGTGCAAGTCTAATTTGCTGCATCCTGTACACCAGGGGTCATCAATCTTTTTATACCTGCCGCCCACTTTTGTATCTTTGTTGATGGTAAAATTTCCCTACCTCCCACCTGTGCGGCACGTACTGCCTACCACCATGAAAGAGGTACAGCTCGAAGACTGAGTGACGGCCGGTGGTAAGCCCCCTCCCTCGTTATGCCCACTAAACTCGTGCGTTTGGCTACAGAGCTCATTCGTTCGTTGCTCCTTCGTCCACGAGTATACTTCGAGAAGTTCCGGTGAATTATTATCTATATCCAAATTTTAGAGATAGAATTCAAATGTAAATTGCAAAAGCATATTTTAAAAAGTCAAACTCGCGAAGTTGTTAGCAAAGTATTCGATACATGGAGGAAGAACAAAATTTGTAACAACGGACAAAAACCCCCACTGCCCACCACGAAAACTTGAATCGTCCACTAGTGCTGTACACCTTCCCAAAATTCCTATTTTGTATCAGAAATGTTGGTGTAAGGATTAAGGTCTGGTGACCAGAGCCTCAGTACCATGACGAATCTAATGTTGAGGATAATGAATGCCCAATCACTCCTGACTGAAATGTGCTGGAGCGGCAGCACGCAGTAACCACATTCATTGCCACGCGTGCAAATTAACATCCTCAAACAATTTATGCAAATGTCTATGGAGAAACTGGAGGTGCTGAGGAAAAGTAAGTTTTGCAGGCGTGACACAAGGACCAACGCAGTGACATCCTACGCCTTGTGGCGCACACTGTGAAAAACTGATGTTGGTTACGTCCAGGTCTTGTTGCATGCGGATCGACTTCTGCGCACATATGCCAACCGCGGAAATTCAGTGCCATCTGTTACGAAGCCGCGCTCATATGCGTACGATTCTCCTTATAACGTTGAAACACACAGTAGACTGACGCAGACAAACAAGGAATTCATGACAGCTGGTAGAAGCGAATGAACCCATTTTACACGGTATGGATAGAGTTGTTGGTCGTCTAATGTTCGATATCTCCAGTCATACAGAGATAGTATTTTAGTGCTTATACTGGGACATTTGCTACCCGCGTTGTCTACGATATTTTATTCCAAAATTGTGATGTGGACACTTTGTGGATGACCAGCACAAACCACTGTTCCTGTTCTATGAATTCACTGACAAACACAAAATAAAGTTTTACAGTTCGCTACACTGCAATGCGTTTATGCGATAAGTGCGTAATCTACTCCAATTTGAGAACTGACTGACACTGTTAACATCAGCATTTGGTACTCATTTTTGAAGGATAAAATGTAAACATTGCGACACATTATACGTAAATGAAGCTTTGTGAATCCTGCAGACGGAACCGGCCTCACAACACGATGACCTTGAAAAATTTAATTCTCTGTAACTATCAACAGCTTTCCATATCGACGGTCACTGGAACTTTCTGACTCAAATTGAACTTCTCCTTTCATTTACAGCAAAATTTATATATAAAGCAGTCTCATTAAATGCCATGTAGGCGTTTGGGGTGAGTGGAGGTATAGCTCCTCTCTTCCTTGACCCCGGCACTAGATGGGGGTGAGTGGTCAGCATCACGCCCCGGCCGAGCTTTACCACCGGGAAAGGACCCCGGTGCAGAGGAGGATGGGTGGGGCCCCAGAGCCGGTCTGGATGCAGAGGCTGGAGGAAAAATCCTCTGCCCCCGTCAGGGATCGAACCCCGGTCGTCCAGCCTGTAACTAGTCACTATACTGACTGAGCTACGCCGGCTCGCATAATTTATATAAACAGTCTGTAAGATACATGTAAGTAATCATATAATACAGATTTTTTATTTTATTTAGTGTTCTGTCTGACGACAGGTCCATATGAACAGGATCCTTCCATCCTTTTCTCGGACTGGGACCTGTTCATATACGTTCTTGGCAGATGATCCAGAAGTGGTTTGCCATTGCCTTCTTCTGTGTG
Organism: Zootermopsis nevadensis; assembly: GCF_977971745.1. Classification (NCBI taxonomy): domain Eukaryota; kingdom Metazoa; phylum Arthropoda; class Insecta; order Blattodea; family Termopsidae; genus Zootermopsis; species Zootermopsis nevadensis. The sequence goes on along the minus strand of NW_028259153.1, from coordinate 654,644 downwards.
TGAATGGAGAATTGTTGGGATGCCACGGAGGAAAACTCCGTGTTGCCTAGACCACGGCCTTGCCCAACACAAGTTATAAATTCGAACCCGAGACCCCAGGATTACAAGGCCAGCGTTCTAACCGCTAGACCACCGTGGATAATACAGATATGCTCTATGAATAGAAATTAAGGATTTTAGATTGAAAGATTTTAATGTAAAAGCTGGATGAATTGCCCAATTGACAATTCTGATTAAAATTTTATTTTTTGAAAGAGAAAACATCAAATGGTATTTCAGAGACAACTGCAGCCTCGTGGGAATGAGTAATTAAAACTTTAGTTAGATGGGGCACGTAACGAAAAAGAGAAATGCACACAAGATTTCGGTCAGGAAATCTGAGACCACTTGGAAGACAAATGTGTAGATGTGAGGAAAATATTAAGATGAATCTTGATGAGAGTGAGTGAAAGGGGGTGAACTAGATTAATCTGGCTATAGTTACAGACTGGTGTCAGGCTTTTGTGAACAGGGTAATGATTCTTTGGGTTCCATAACAACAGAAACAACCTTAACTAACAAGGCAACTGTTTCACTGAATTAGAAAATTACCAACAGAATTGTAAACATTCTGAAAAAAGACAAAACCAAGAACTGTAAAATACAGATATTTTGAAGTGTAACTTACAGGTTAGCACAGTATGCCGATGTGAGCACAGAATTCTTTCCGATCAGAGCACCTCCGCATCGGAGGGTTGCAGTTCCTTTTGCAACGATGGCCACCTGAAATTTGATTTCAGATGCAAGTCAGAAAATTTTGTGTAAAAAATGTCACACTGAAATTGTGGATTGTGGCTATCTGATAACGTCTCCAAAATTCTGGAAACGAGCTGAGCATTAATATAACTTATTAGTTCCAGTCTGATACAATTAAAATGTTAATCACTTCCATTCCACTTTCATTTCCCTTCCACTGATGTAATTAAGATGCTAATTCCAGTCAACTCGTTCGAAATCAAGATTTTTCTTCCTGATTGAAATAAGCTGCAACTTTTATAATTTTACTATCCATTTCCAGATATGACGATTCTTTCCTTCCGTTACCCTTACTTTTTCATATACTTGTTTCTCATTGCTGGTTACAAGTTAAATTTTGTTAATGGGTTACATGTTAAATGGAATATTTTTTATTGTAATAGGAAATTTTTTTTTGTTGTTTTATGCATAATAGCACCATCCTCAGTGTAATGGACGCTTCTAACCTTAAAAGTGTAGAATTAGCATTAAAATTAAAATGTATTTATATTACACAGATCCTTCATAGTACAATCACAATGATGTGGAATATGTCATAGCTTGAATATGAATACTTAGTACAATTAAATAACACAGCAAAATTATAGTTACTTGAATATTATAGCTATTTACATAAAATTAAAATATTTACAGTATTTAATACTTTTCACTTGAAGTAAATTCTTCTGTAAAGAAGGAGTGAGATAAAAATAATCTTTTAATGTTATCTTAAATACTTTCAAATCATGATTTAAATTTGTAATACTGCTTGGGAAAGCAGTGCATAATTTGATCACTGCAGAGTGAGGAATTTTCTAGTAACTAGTGAGGTTAGAATTCAGCTGATGGATATCATGCATATGTTTTATATTTATTATCAATATGTCAGAGTTTGCTTGAAATGTCATGTACATGTATGCACATACATATGTGCAAGTGAAATTGGATAATCCATTATTCATATTACTATCTTAATGTTATTCCTTACCTGATAAGGGAATTCGTTACTAGTGGCATTTGCACCATCGGCAATTCTGGGTTCTGAATTTCGTAAAGCTGAAGATTCTTCATTCTTCGTACCGAGCCTTAGTGATACAGATGCTGCGAACAAAATTAAAATTGTGATAAACTCTATTTATAATTTCAAGACTTAAGAAAACTGAAAGCAATAATATCAAACGGAAGAAATTCAAGTAAATAATTTTATTGCAAATTGTGTGCGCTTGTGCAAAGTAATACCTCAACTTGAGGGCACTATGAAGTTCAGTAAAATTCTGAACAGATTTATAAGGATATTATGTAACTCGTTCTCCAGAAGAGTCATACAGTGTACGACCCAAAACCCGGAAGTACGTAAAATTACTTCTCACTGATTTTCTACAGACCAGCGCCATTTTCCTGCGCCTATCACTACCACACGCAAGTGGCGGCAGGAACGCAGGGAGATGTATTTCTTCCAATGTCGTTATAACATTCGGTAGCTCAGTCGGTGTAGTGACTGACTACGGACTGGACGATCGCGGTTTGATCTCCGATAGGGGCAGAGCATTTTCTTCTAGTCTCTGTATTCAGATCGGCTCTGGAGCCCATCCAGCCTCCTATCCAATTATTCAATTGGTATCTTGGGGGGTGGGGGGGGTCCTTTCCCCGGGGGGCAAATTGCGACAATCACTCCCATCTAGTGCCGAGGTTGGAAACGATTTGGAGCTGTAACTTCCTAAGCACCTACGTGACACATAGAAGGCTAGTTTCAATGTCGCTCTCTCTCCGATGCTCACTGGCTCGTGTTTCAAACGTTTTTTTCACATGATGAAGTTGATATCATCTTAGATTTTAGAGCTATTTCTGTTTTTCTTTAAAAGAAGGCTGTGAAATGTGAAAAAGCTCACCATTATATGTATTAAAATTTCTCTGCATATAAATGCAAAGACATTTATGTTCTGGATAAGGAGTTTGCTATTGCAACACTTTTGGCATTCTTTCTGTGATGCGAAACAGTGTCACAGTAATCGATTTTTCTGCTGTAGAGGTTATCGATATATGATATTCGCTTAGACAGTAAATGTGGAATTATGCCACGTATTTGAAATGAATGCATAGATCCATTACTTTTGGTTCTTAGTACCCTAATATTCTAATGAAAGATAGTAAATTAATTTGGAGAGTTTACATTTTTACTGTAAATTACAGAGCCAAGGTATCGTATGATAAACAGCCATGAGCTTTAGATTTTAAGCTAATGACCAAAACTCATTCTTTCAACAAATAACTGCGTCTTGCCTCAAGAATTTATTTGTAGGTTAAGTGTTTTGAAATCATCCCTTAAAAAAAGCTGTTGTCAGTGACTGAAATATGAGCCACGTCACGACACATCAGGGTCTGATCTAACCTAAGATTCACTCTTGAGACCGTCCTGTTCATCCACAGATTCTTGAAGAGTTTGTGTTTTGCGTGTTTCAGTACAAATACCTTGAGGAAAGTGTAGTCTTTTATCACTTCCGTTCGAAATATTATTCCTTCCGGCGTGATTTACTCACCAGAAGCCAACATGACGACCAACACACAAACTGATTTTACTGCGTGCCCCATTTCGTCGGCGTTTGGAACAAAACTGACGTTACAATAATTTAATCATCTACTGAGAACCTGGTCTGATCGTTTGTAATTTATATCCACGTACACCTCGGCCTTGGAAAAATTACTGATGTCATAAAAGATACGCTGTTGTGGATACGGTATTAATAGAAATTTGCCCTCTTAAGTCTTATCTTTATTCTGTCAGGATGTCATGCTTTGACCGTTCGTCATTGCGTACAGCGAAATAAACAATTTGCGTGCACAGTTATCTCTGCCTTCATCCTACACTGTCAGTTAAGATTTATGATCTATTATCCTTAAGATATCTCTCTCCCATAATTTGTCTCAGATAATACGTAGTAATTGCTAATTTAATTTTATCCCATTTTCCTTGAGGAGCCTACTCTACCAAACTTTGTGTAGTTATGTCGAGTGTCACAAAGAATTCTAATGTTACAATGACTTCACTGTTTCCCTTTTGGACGACGTAAGCAATTATTATATACCTACGTAAAGTAATCTAATTACGGGGGGTTATAATAATCACATATAACATATTATTTTTTTTAGTGTTCTGTCTGACGACAGGTCCATATGAACAGGATCCTTCCATCCTTTTCTCGGACTGGGACCTGTTCATATACGTTCTTGGCAGATGATCCAGAAGTGGTTTGCCATTGCCTTCTTCTGTGTGTGAATGAAGTAATTGTTGGGATGACACGGAGGAAAACTCCGTGTTGCCTAGACCACGGCCTTGCCCAACACAAGTTATAAACTCGAACCCGAGACCCCAGGATTACAAGGCCAGCTGAGGTCAGGATGCCAGAACTCTGAGGTGGCCAGGGCCGCGACACGTTACAGCTTGCATGTAAAAAGTCGTCACTGACGTCACAGGGGGTGATTTATAAACGGTGAATTTCGAAGACACATTGGACGTTTCACGTTATTCGTCAAGGCAAAAATCCACTGGTCTACTCACTCATCTTGTGATCGTTATCCACAAATATTCAACATTGCGGTTTCACACGAACTGTATTAATTTTCAATTATCTATAAATCATCAACATTACAGCGAAATCGAGGCGGTTACGACATCTCAGACGTAGGGGAACGTACGATGAATTTTGATTGGGATGTCTTCGGCAGAAAACCATGAACGTGATGCTGGATAAAATTAGCTCAGGCTAGTGTCGAGTGGCAGGCGTACAAATCACCACGTTCCTGCAATTACCAAGTTCCTTTATCCTTAACCAGCATAAACGACTACGTCGTCTGGCTTGTTTCTGTTTGAATTAGTCCTGAAACTATGAATTCCTGTAATATTTTAAGACTCCTTGGTTGTAGGAAGAATCATGGCTAGGCAGAACATAAAAACATCCCAGTTTCAAATGTTCTCCTGAACATTTTGATTCAGAAATGTACGTGTGTTCTCCTTTCAGATTAAGGGACCGTATTTTAGCAATCAGGAGTTTATAAGAATTAACTGTTAACTACTCGTTTACTTTTCGAACTGTATTATCTTCTGAGGTTATGAAGGACAGAAAAGGAAGATGATACGATAATTCCAGGGGCTTCCTTTTTCTATACATTCATCTGCTTTTTTTTAATTTTCATTTCTTGTTCTTGGCAAATGGTATGTTTAAGAAAAGGACACTGGCTTCCTTTCAGGTAAATCCTGTACGGACTTAAGGAAATCCACGATAAACTTAGGTTACCAATTCCATCCTTTCGAATTCGAGTCACGTGATCGGTTTTTGTTGTGCACGTGTTCAGATATTATTTTACATAAATGATCCTAAATAAAAAAAAATTAATACTGCAGAACAAATGTGCGTAATTGACTTTAGTCAGAAAAACGCAAATCACAAAACAGCTTCTAATACCTTTTACCTTAACTCTTATCGCGATATTTGTAACCTATTCTCTTTTATCTCTGACATTAACAGATAAGCGAAAAATATGTCACTAGAAGGACGACACTTGAAGCGTGTAACGCCCATTGGTAATGACACATGAAACTTCTTACAGATTAGAAAAAAAAGTACTTATTTTCAAAGCTGTAACAGAATCTCACTAACAGCCTTTATTCCGAGCTTTGGAAATCACTGGACGTTAAAAGATGTACCTTAGTTTGAGGCTTTTGTCTAAGTCTCGGCTCTAGAAGTCCCCCCTTTCATGGGACAATTAGAATTCTGTGCAAATTTTAGCTTTTATAACAAACAGGAGTGGCGCTGGTTTAGCCTGGACAAACCTCACCTAGTAGAAACACCAATTCTAACCATCGCACTCCATGTTCCATGTTTTCTATTAATTTCCTTACTAGTGGAACAAAGAATAAAACGCCATTAGCAACCTAACCTAACCCAACCCAACCCAACCTAACCTAACCCAACCCAACCTAACCCAACCCAACCTAACCTAACCCAACCTAACCTAACCTAACCCAACCTAACCTAACCCAACCTAACCTAGCCCAACCCAACCTAACCTAACCCAACCTAACCCAACCCAACCTAACCTAACCCAACCTAACCTAACCCAACCTAACCTAACCTAACCCAACCCAACCTAACCTAACCTAACCTAACGTACTTGGTACTGGGAACGACCCGTTCTTCAAGTGCCTGAGGACTGCGGGTCCCAACTTTTCGTTGGCTTTGATCTATAGCCATTTTGGTAGGACTCCTTGGATGAGGGATCGGCCCGTCGCAAGGCCTCTACCTGTACACAGGACAGCACAAACATCCATGGCTTGAGTGGGATTCGAACCCACGGTCCCAGCGACCTAGCGGCACAAGGCCCACGCCTCAGACCGCGCGGCCACTGCGGACCCCTAACCTAACCTAACCCAACCTAAGCTCACTTAACGTAATCGAACCCGTCGATTGCGGAATTCGGTTATAAATTATTGTTTTCATTTGGTACTCGTTTCGGGCTTTTCCTCAGCTGCTCCAGTTTGCGTAGGTAAATGCTGGATTAGTAGACATCTTAAATTATTTTTACATCGATCTTTCGCAATCATCCCACAATTCGACGAAACATTAGATACATGATTCGACAAAACAATAGATACATGATTCGACGAAACATTAGATAAATGATTTGTCTACCTCTTGTAGATTTACGTAATACCGTGTAAATCTGAGTGATGACGTAGTATCTCATAGGAAAACATGTTCAGTCAAAGTAATCATATTTCGCAGTACCTATCGATGTGAATAAGTGTTCAACGAAGTGACGTAAAACCCGAGTTTGCTGATAAACGAGTTCGCTGACAAATTTCTCGCTGTGCCAGTCCCCGGTTCGTAGTTCGATTCCCGAACGGGCTGAAACTTGAGATGAGGGGTAAACCAGGCTTTAGCATATTAACCTGGTTTATATAAAAGAAGGAGGTTGTGATTAGATATTTGGTACGCCTTACTTCATCCAAATTTGATTGATTTTATTAATTTTAGACATCGTTAAATGTAGTAAATTGGAAGAGAGTGGAGACACTTAGTCGTTTGAACGTATCTCTTTTTGAAATAAACCAAGATTTCGTAATCGTATAAATTGTTCACGAAACGAATACTTAAACCTTTCCAGATGTGAAATGACGGTTGCTCTACAAACGTCGCTTCACTGCGACTGACCAATGAAATTTGAATATGGCTTATAGGCGCGTTCTTGCTGTTATGGGGTGATTTTAGGGGGGGGGGGGCGAATCGGTTCGCCGTATTAAATTCAAAATTTAAGAATAGTTACGAGTTGCGAGGGTATTTATAGAGCGATTGTGTTGTTGCAAGTCTCTCAAATTTAGATATTCAAGTCGTTCAGACATGCTCTGCTCGTAATTTAAATTATACAGGGTGATTCAAAATGTTAGGGGGAAACTGAAGGAGCGTATAGAGGGACTCAGAATAGGAATCCATGTCCTCCGAGGTTATTCGAGGCCATTTAAGGTAGAGAAGTCTGATAACATACCGCTGAAATAATCGTAATTTGCTATTCTCGTACTAGCTTAATTTTGTTTTTTATTAATTTACAAGCATTACATTAGAAATCTTACAAACCAGCAGCTTGAGAAAAATGCGGGATGGGGTCTTTTACCGGCTTCATAATGGATACCACGCCTGCGTGCTCCTATACCGGTAGGCAATACCGCCTGCCGACGACAGCTTTAAACACTTTCGTGAGAAAGGCAATGGCGCGCTCAGGACCATTCGAGCCCGAAGCCTTGACAACCTAGAGTCTCCTCATGACCTTAAGGTCTTCCGAGAGTCTTGTTAATTTCAGTTAAATTATGAGTTCGCAAGCGCGTGAGTGCATCGTAGGTTAGGCGCAGACTCCTCTGTTTATGAAGTTTGCTGATCTTTTAAATGCCTGCCTCTGTATTTTAGTTCCAGTATGTGGACACCGCTGGGGAGACCTAGACGTAGATGGGAGGATAATCTCAGGCGGGATCTATGGGAGATAGGAGTTGAAGGAGACTGGATTTTGTTGGCCCAGGACAGGGTCCGGTGGAGGGCTTTGGTTAATTCGGTGATGAACCTTCGGGTTCCCTAAGCCATATGGTTGGTTGGGTCCACTATTTGGGAAGCCTGAGGGGAAGAGACCGCTGGGGAGACCTAGACGTAGATGGGAGGATAATCTCAGGCGGGATCTATGGGAGATAGGAGTTGAAGGAGACTGGATTTTGTTGGCCCAGGACAGGGTCCGGTGGAGGGCTTTGGTTAATTCGGTGATGAACCTTCGGGTTCCCTAAGCCATATGGTTGGTTGGGTCCACTATTTGGGAAGCCTGAGGGGAAGAGACCGCTGGGGAGACCTAGACGTAGATGGGAGGATAATCTCAGGCGGGATCTATGGGAGATAGGAGTTGAAGGAGACTGGATTTTGTTGGCCCAGGACAGGGTCCGGTGGAGGGCTTTGGTTAGTTCGGTGATGAACCTTCGGGTTCCCTAAGCCATATGGTTGGTTGGGTCCACTATTTGGGAAGCCTGAAGTGAAGAGACCGCTGGGGAGACCTAGACGTAGATGGGAGGATAATCTCAGGCGGGATCTATGGGAGATAGGAGTTGAAGGAGACTGGATTTTGTTGGCCCAGGACAGGGTCCGGTGGAGGGCTTTGGTTATGTGCCAGTCCAGGTCCGTGGTTCAATTCCCGAACGGACTGAAACTTGAGATGAGGGGTAAACCAGACTTTGGCATATTAATCTGGTTTATATGAACGAAGGAGGTGTGATTAGATGATACTTGGTAAACCTCACTTCATCAAAATTTGAGTGATTTTATTAAGTTTTGGCTTTGTCCAATGTATCACATTGGGAAAGAGAGTGGCGCCATCCTGGCGTGTGAAAGTCTCTTCCCCCAACATTCGGTTTAGTGACCGTTGGTTTGGGGCGCCCTAGTAGGTGTGAAGTGACGATTGCCAGATGACCGCTGCTCCACTACGACTCGGACCAATGAAATTTGAATGTGGCTGTTCGGCACGTTTCCGACGTCATAAGTGACTTTTTGGAGGACGAATCGGATTGTCATATTCAATTCAAAATTCAAAAACTGTTACGTTACGGGGATATAAAAAGCGAGGTTGCGTTGGGGCTCGCTCTCTAAAAGTTCGGTTCTTAAAGGCAAGCAGACAGTTTCGCATCGAATTACAAGTACAAATACAACAGCCGAATCATCGCGCTGCCCAACAATCAGCATAACTAATCGAAAGGAAATAAAAGGTGAAACGTCTCCAAGGTGACTTCGGTGTGGTCTGCAGTTTGTCATCCCCACAGATTTCACGTCCTTGGCGCACGGCCGCTCCAACTACCACAGTCCCCGTATAATCCCTGAGGGTCGGAAAATCTTGCTCGCCGACAAACCTTACCCCAATTATTATCCCTTATATCCTTCCGCTTTATATCAAGCTGTAACCGCGAGCAAACCGGGCACGCTACTGGGTTTGATCCCGGGGCAACCAGAGTGAAAAGAAAAACAGTCAGCGGAAGGGCGGTTGCAGCAAATGGCGCATAAACGTGGGGCTTGAATGGAGAAGCCGATGTCGTCATACCTTCGAGGTTAAGGTGAATCACTTGAAGTAATACATCGCCAGAGGCACGTGGAGGAGTAGGCAACCCGCAAAGCAGAACTTCGATGAGACGAGATCTTCGATCCGGTGGACGAGGCCCGAACTGCGGACGTCGAGAAGCGTGTCGACGCCGCATTGACCATCCACTCGGACGTGCTCACAGACGGGACACCTAGGCTACTGCAAGGTTTGAGACCTGCTATATCTGAGTGCTGCTGAAAAATGTTAGTAACAAATTCCTTTAAAATGGCGAGCCGTTCCCTCCGAAGCAAAAGACAGGCTGATTGCGGCGAAGTGAGTGGAATTGAAAGTGTAGACTTGCAGTGCGCCCAACCCTTTCTTTACACAAATTTGTCTAAGGATTTCGGAGAGGACGAGACGACGCCAGGCGCGCAAAAGGAAGGCGAAAAACCTTCAGAAGTGACTGTAATTCCTAGTACAGCCGGTCCTAGTAGGAACAGGGAACAAACGATCAGTCAAGTCCCACCGGCAGAATTATTGAGCATGATTTGGCAGGCCATACAGAAAAACGAGGAAAGTAGGTTAGAAAATGATAGAAGGATAGACGAACGTTTTAAAAACCTGCGAGAGGAGTTGTCGAAAGAGTTCAGGTCTGAAATAGATAGGTCGAGCAAGCAGCTTCTTACAAAGATGAGAGATGAAATCAGTGAGTTCAAGGAGTCTGTGGCTACCCTGCGGCAAGATACTCGGCAACAAATTGAGAGAGTGAATGAGAATGTGAGTGAGAGGTTAACATCACACATGTCGGAGGTAGAAAGTAACACTAGGGACATAGTGGTTAGAGAACTTTCAAATTTTAAAGAAAGAGTTACTGAGGAGAACCTAAATTTCATACAAGGGAGAGCAGACATACTTACTAGAAACAACGATTCAAATTTAAGTGAAATGTCGTCCCGACTTGAGAAGCTTCAAGAAAGATTAGATACAGCTAGTTGTAATCAAAATATTGGTCAATCAGCTGTTAGAGAACCTATGGAACAAGGTGATTCGAGCAGGAGTTCGGTTCAGAGATCAGCTTCTATCCCTGTGGTGAATTTTGAAACCCGACGAGAGAGTGAGAGAATGATGGATGAGTGCGATAATAGGTTAAGCAACCATTGTAGCGGTAGTGACCATGTACCTATAGTGTCAGTCAATATTCGCAACACTGACGGTGAGGCGCACAGACCGCGTGAACTAGCCGAGCTTACTCATCCTCAGTGCCCCAGCCACGTCTTGAACGACATTGTTTTACCAAAATTTTTCGATTGCCATAAGCAGAACGTAGTGCAATTCTTGCAGGAGCTGGACGATTACTATAGTTTAAAGTCCGTCCCGGAACAATTGAAGTTACCAATCGCGGTAAAGGCGATTAGTGATCCGCGTTCTAAGCAGTGGGTCACCGCAGTATACGAGGTCTCGTCGGATTATGATCACACTTTCGACCCCGGCGGAAGGCAGAGGCCGGAAAATGATCAAAACAACAGCCGAAATCATTCGGAAAACGACAGCAGGATGATGTAGAGAGAGCCAAACATTATCCAATTATGAGGGTAGGAACCCAGGTCCGAAACTGAGTCCGAGGCTAGGAGATGAAAATTTGGGAGTGCGTGACGTGAATCACGCAAGTGAGAAATTCAATGTGGAATTCGTAGGAGACGCCGATAACGTCACTGTATATTACATTAATGAGGGAAATCTTCAAGGTTGTCCTCACGTGAAGATACAGATAGGAAATAGGGAAATAGTTGTTCTGATTGACAGCGGAGCTGAAGTTAGCGTGATGTCTGAAGACCTGCTTAACTTTGACGGAGAGTGGCTTAAAGTTCCTATTTATTCCGGTAGCAAATTGTGTGTTGTCATCCGCATGGCAATCAAAATCAAAACGAATCAGAAAACAAGCTTGGATTGAATTCGGATTAGGGCGGGACCTATTTGAGCTGAACTTCATGACAGCGCCACAGTTGACGACAGATGCAATACTGGGGGCTAATTTTTTGGTTGAGTACCAGGTAATAATGGATTTTACTAATAGGAGTTTTTCAACGAAGAAAGGAGCTATTGTAACCAGACACAATTTCTTTTTCAATGCGACGGCAGGGGGAGGACGAGAAAGTAGGTCGGTATCGAACCCGGATAGCTTAGCAGATTTTCCGCAGCCGCTGCAAACGTTAGATCAAGACCGATCTCGACTAGGCTTGAATGTTGTAGGCACTGACCTGCGAGATCCTGATATTCCTGAGAGCCGAGGCATACAAAGGCGACGTTGTAGTGGAGTTTTTGATAAATCGTATGATGCACAGGGGGAGGTAAACCCTTTGTTGCTTGGAGTTCGTCGTGAAGACGTGAATGTTGAAGATAGTGGGGCGCGGTTCCCCGGCACTTTAAATATTAGTAGAGTTTACGAGAATCCTGAGGAAGGATCAGATGCTGTAGTCCAGCATTATAATTGTTATAAGACTTCGAAGGATGGCTCGGCGCTTCAGGAATACGACCACAATTCGGATATAGAGCAGGGCGATGCTAGATCTGTTTCAGTCCAAGAACTGCGCGCAAAGGTGAGAGAAGCTGTAGGTCTGTGTGAGAACGAAAGGGAGAGGTTGTTTAGGATGCTCCTAAAGTACAAGAATTCTTTTTCTACACGGCCGGGAAAGTGTTCACTGATGAAGTATCGTTTCGACGTCACGAGCCCGGAACCAATAGCGGGGAGTAGTAGACCCATTCCGTTTTCAGTAAGAGCGGAAGTACGAGCTCAGATAAATCAAATGTTACAGGATGGGATCATAGAATTGTCGAATTCCGCTTATATAAATCCTTTGACCATAGTGTTGCGTGAGGGAAAGTCCCCGCGAATTTGCATTGACGCCAGGCGCGTGAATAAGTGGATGGTACCCGACCGGACGAAAGTACAGCCTATTGCAGAGTTGTTGCAACGATTCCACGGGTCACGCTATATCAGCTCTATCGATCTTTCTTCAGCATTCTTGCAAGTGGAGTTAGAGCCGGAGTCTCGTAAATACACGGCGTTCCAGTTCGAATCCCAGGTCTTCCACTTCTGCAGAACTCCCTACGGGTTCAAGAACTCGCTCGCTGCGTTTGTTCGCGCTTTGAATTTAGCACTCGGCTCAGGGACCTGTACCTACGCCCTCTGTTACGTTGATGATATAACTGTCCATTCTCCAACAATCGGATCTCATATCGAGCACCTCAACACTGTGATTGGTAGACTGACCGCAGCCGGTTTTACTATAAACGCGGGGAAGTGCAATTTCTGTAGGACAGAAATCTCCTTTCTCGGCCACGTGATTAGTAACGGCGGAGTTTCTCCTGATCGTCGGCGAATAGAAGCTATCTTAAGCTATCCAGCACCTAGAAATCAGAAGCAGTTGCGCCAGTTCTTAGGTGTCTGCAACTACCATCACAGGTTTATAATAAATTATGCAAGTTATGTGGCGCCGTTGCTCCATCTCTTGAGAAAGGGAAACAGATGGAAATGGTCGGGAGACCTACAGAAGGCGTTTGAAGTCCTTCGAGCTAAATTCGCGCACAGCATACAGTTAGTACACCCAGACGAGACTTTGCCGTATTCGATAAACATGGACGCGAGCATTAAGGCCATTGGTGCAGTGTTGATGCAGACCAACAGGCAGGGGGAGACGCACATTGTTTCCACGGCATCGCGCGTGTTGAGCCCGACCGAGCAACGCTTTTCGGTGGCGGAACAGGAGCTATTGGCAATAGTCTACGCACTGGAAAAATTCAGAATCTACATATATGGTCACGAGGTCCACCTGAATACCGACAACAAGGCGTTGACGTTCTTAGGCAAATGTGCTTTAACCTCTAGCAGGAAAGCAACTGCAAGAATATGATTTGCACATTAGTGGGGCGGAAAACTTCCTCGCGGACACGATTAGCAGAAACCCCGCTGGCCTGAGTGAAGGCGAGATAAAGGAGTTGTCAAAACCACGTGGCGTGATGATAGCCGCCATAGACTTTTGCATCGACGCATCTGTTGGTCGGAAGCTTAGGGACCCTAAGATACAGCAGACAGTAGAGAAGATGAAACAGCTACCCGAGCGGTCAGAAGGGAGGTATCTGATTCGACAAAATGTGCTGTACAGTAAAGACAGTGAGAACTACCCTTATTGGAGACCGGTCTTACCAACCGAACTAGAAACCCAAGTGATAAGTTTCGTGCATATGTCCTTGGGGTATTCGGGAACAGAAAAGTGTATGGCCCAAATTGCCAACACTTTCCATGTAAGAAGTTTAGGCAGGAAGGTCCGGAGGCTGATATCCCGCTGCGATGTCTGTCAGAGGGTTAAACACCCTAACCGCAGCTACGCAACTGAGTGTCGGAGCCATCTACCGGCTGCGCCCGGTGACCTCTGTGCGACCGATTTGTTCGGGCCGTTACCAGTGGGTAGGGGTGGTGTTCGATATATCTTGGTCATTTTAGATGTGTTTTCAAAATTTGTAAAATTGTATCCATTGCGTGCGGCTACCACGAGAGCCTGTTTAAACAAAGTCACAGGGCATTATGTAACTCAAGTGATTCAGCCTAAGTGCATATTGAGTGACAATGGAACCCAATTTTCAAGCCCGACTTGGCGCAAGAAATTGGCAGAGCTGGGCATTGATGTCAAATTTTCCCCCGTGCGGCACCCGCAGGCTAATCCTAGCGAGCGCTGTATGAAGGAAATAGGGAAGTTCTGTAGAATCTACTGTCATCAGAACCATAAAAAATGGCCGGAGCTTCTGGTTAAGATCGAGGAAGTGCTAAATGGCTCAGTATCAGACTCGACTGGTTACAGCCCTGTGGAACTGATGTACGATGAGCCGAGACCGGACTTGTTCAAGAAATTCATAACAAAGGAGGCCGACCAAATGCCGCCAACGGAGAGCCACCAGGAGAAAGCTTTGAAGGCTTACATAAAGATGAAGGAGAAAGCCACCAAAAGAAACAGAAGACGAAAAGTGGGCAGGACACAGTGGAACCCACAGGTCGGAGACCTTGTGCTTGTAAAACGCCAGACTGTTTCAGATACAGTTGCTGGGATAACTGGCAAATTCATGAGACCTTACCAGGGGCCCGTAAAGATTTCAAAGGTGATACCTCCAGCGATGTATGAGATTTCATAAATGAACGGAAAGGTGCGGGGAGTTTTTAACAAGAATGCTCTTAAGCCTTACCAGTAGGAGGAGTGAATTGGTTAAGAGGGGTCAGGGAAGGAAGCAAGAATCTTATCAAATTACACCGTAATTTGTTGCAAAATTAAAGGTGACATACGTTGTTGTAAGAGAAACCATAAACGGGAGCTATGCTTACGAATGACAATTGAAGACGGTGACGAGCTTAAGGTGATGGTACTCTTTCAGTTGAGTTATGTTGTTGTTTTTTTTGTTTGTTTTTTTGGCAAGGTAGATAGTCGCCGTCGCGCGATACCATTTTCGCTGTCCCTGTTATGAGTGGCTTGTCTAGTTCAAGCGGCAAATCTTTGTAAATCACGGTCACATAGCATAGTACGTAAGTTGTAGATATAGTGCGAATGGTTTTATCAATGAATGAGTCTGCACGAATTCGATGATGTAATTGCCGAGGGTCTAGCATAAGACAGGGAAGCAAGGTGAATGTTGGAGGAGGTCAATCAGGTAGATAAACCCATTTTGTGACGTGTGAGGGTGAGCCGACCCTACGAAAAAGTGACAATGAGTGGAACTGGACTGAGAGACGAATAAGTGATCGTTATCATTTGACGAAGATCATACAAAATGTGAGTGCTCGTGTGCAGCAGTAGGAGTGGTTACCATGCCAATATCCTGAACAACCCGCGAGGTGAAATTAGTGAACCTAACAAAGGACCCAAACATGGAGAGGTCGATTGAAGGTGACCATGTTGGTGGTTGTCATAATATATCATGCGTATTCTTAGATGTTGTATACCTATAGTTAGTTTAAGTACATCTTGACGCCAACCTTCTAGAATAACTATGGATGGTATGTAGATTTAAAAGTGTATCAGAATTATGTCCATTATGTTTTTGTTTTAGTATCCATATTAGTGTTTAGCTATTTTGTGTTAAATGTACTCTGTGTCATTTATGTCAGGTCTGAGTTGCATGAATGTGGCAGCCTAGTCTGTCAAGCTGACCGCCGCCCGGAACGTGGCGAAAGGTGGCAGTGAACAGATGATCGTGTGGAGTGTTATTTTTGTTACGGTAGGAGGAGGATGGGAGTTGTATGATGTTATATGATAAAATGATGTAATAGACTGTCACGGGCAGTTGAGATGAGGCTGGCTGTTTCTATGTCGAAAGCGCAACTCATCTCAAGGGGGAGTGTTGTGCCAGTCCAGGTCCGTGGTTCAATTCCCGAACGGACTGAAACTTGAGATGAGGGGTAAACCAGACTTTGGCATATTAATCTGGTTTATATGAACGAAGGAGGTGTGATTAGATGATACTTGGTACACCTCACTTCATCAAAATTTGAGTGATTTTATTAAGTTTTGGCTTTGTCCAATGTATCACATTGGGAAAGAGAGTGGCGCCATCCTGGCGTGTGAAAGTCTCTTCCCCCAACATTCGGTTTAGTGACCGTTGGTTTGGGGCGCCCTAGTAGGTGTGAAGTGACGATTGCCAGATGACCGCTGCTCCACTACGACTCGGACCAATGAAATTTGAATGTGGCTGTTCGGCACGTTTCCGACGTCATAAGTGACTTTTTGGAGGACGAATCGGATTGTCATATTCAATTCAAAATTCAAAAACTGTTACGTTACGGGGATATAAAAAGCGAGGTTGCGTTGGGGCTCGCTCTCTAAAAGTTCGGTTCTTAAAGGCAAGCAGACAGTTTCGCATCGAATTACAAGTACAAATACAACAGCCGAATCATCGCGCTGCCCAACAATCAGCATAACTAATCGAAAGGAAATAAAAGGTGAAACGTCTCCAAGGTGACTTCGGTGTGGTCTGCAGTTTGTCATCCCCACAGATTTCACGTCCTTGGCGCACGGCCGCTCCAACTACCACAGTCCCCGTATAATCCCTGAGGGTCGGAAAATCTTGCTCGCCGACAAACCTTACCCCAATTATTATCCCTTATATCCTTCCGCTTTATATCAAGCTGTAACCGCGAGCAAACCGGGCACGCTACTGGGTTTGATCCCGGGGCAACCAGAGTGAAAAGAAAAACAGTCAGCGGAAGGGCGGTTGCAGTTAATTCGGTGATGAACCTTCGGGTTCCCTAAGCCATCTGGTTGGTTGGGTCCACTATTTGGGAAGCCTGAAGTAAAGAGCCCTCTGGGGAGACCTAGACGTAGATGGGAGGATAATCTCAGGCGGGATCTATGGGAGATAGGAGTTGAAGGAGACTGGATTTTGCTGGTCCAGGACAGGGTCCGGTGGAGGGCTTTGGTTAATTCGGTGATGAACCTTCGGGTTCCCTAAGCCATCTGGTTGGTTGGGTCCACTATTTGGGAAGCCTGAAGTAAAGAGCCCTCTGGGGAGACCTAGACGTAGATGGGAGGATAATCTCAGGCGGGATCTATGGGAGATAGGAGTTGAAGGAGACTGGATTTTGTTGGCCCAGGACAGGGTCCGGTGGAGGGCTTTGGTTAATTCGGTGATGAACCTTCGGGTTCCCTAAGCCATATGGTTGGTTGGGTCCACTATTTGGGAAGCCTGAAGTGAAGAGACCGCTGGGGAGACCTAGACGTAGATGGGAGGAAAATCTCAGGCGGGATCTATGGGAGATAGGAGTTGAAGGAGACTGGATTTTGTTGGCCCAGGACAGGATCCGGTGGAGGGCTTTGGTTAATTCGGTGATGAACCTTCGGGTTCCGTAAGCCAGCCAGTTAGTCAGTCAGTTAGTTACTTATGTGAATACACTGCACAGTTCACACTTCCAGTATTGTATACTAGAAAGTTAAATCAAGTTAAAACTTTGATAAACTGAAACGTCTTAGTAATTGTAGCCTTCATAAAACATAACATGCGTTAGGATAACACATAAGTATATACAAAGTTAACCAAAATGTTTAACGCTACTAATTTCAAGACTTATCAGCTGCATTGTTTTATGCCAGTTCAATACTCGCAGCCAAAGATCCGTCTTAATGTTATCCTTCCGTATTTAAGGTCTTCGGTGTGGCTGCTCTCCTGAAAGTAATTTCGCAAATTTCTCATGCATTTGTGTGGAGACTTTTTATAGCCTGCTAACAGAATTCAAAATGCCTCTGGGAATGAACAGATTAAACAAGAATTATAATGCTGCAGCGAAGTTTCCAGCCTTGACCGATTTCACTGCATCAATAATTCCGGGTGGTCTCTATAAATAAAGTTCTTGTCATGCTATAAATTATGTTGATCACTTAGTATCTTCTTCATCGTTACGTCAAAATATTATTCTGAGAAATTTATTTTCAAATTTCGGGTAGGCCCCGCTTTACGACGCTTCATTTTAGGCTGTTTCACATTAACGCCGTTTTAAAATAATTTAAAAAATTAAACAAAAAAACATATAAAAAGAAAATTTAAAAACCGAAGCGTAAACGCAGTACAGAAAGTTGGCACCTAGGCGGCGCTAGTGTCTTCGCCAATTGCTTTCTCCTCGATTTACGTCGCTCCAGCTAAAGACTCTGAGGAGGTGGAACGTAACCCCGGCGTAAATCGGGGCCTACCTGCACTTATAATCTGTAATTTATCTTATTCCTTCAATATAAGAATTAACAATTTTAAACTAAAGAAAATGGCTTGCAATTTATGGTATCTAAGGTCCATCTTGTTTACTTGATTTCCCACCAGTTCAGAATTTGTCTGAGACACAACTGAGCTCAGTGTCTCGGTACAGTCATGGTCATAAGTGACACGAGGAGAGAGAGGGCGAGGCAATGCCCATGGAATGCCGCAACAGAAGACACTTTGTATTTCGTTTCGTTGATCCAATCAACGTAAGAAGCGACTTCAGTGTAGACGCCGGGATTCCCCGGCATTGCGCAACCGACTCCCCAGGACACGATGCCCACAAGGGAGCCATCACATTGCAGGGGTCCTCCAGAATCACCCTCAAAAACAGAGAAAAAAAAAGTTGTATTAAAAATACTCTCTACCCACGTAATTTGTCAGTCTGCTCTCATGCAGGTAAAATACCTGTTTCCTCGATTATCATCAGAGGACAAAACAGTTTGTTTTTACACGAATTAACACACGGGTGGATTTAAGGGATTAAAACTGTGTTATTTGCGTAGGAGCAGGAAGTCAGGCGACGTGGAAATTTGTAAATCGTTCAATAACTGCACAGCAGTGCTTAGTTACTCCCCTGTGGCGTGGGGGGGGGGTTGTGTGTCCCGATAATCCCGAGAGGGCCTCCCAAGTCGGACAGGTCGAGGGTAGGGACCAGACTAATAGAAATACCCTGGTCCTCCAGGTTAGGGGTTGGATCGTAGGGCCGACACCCCTACATTTGTAAAAATTACATAAGTTGAGAAGCCTCAGAGGAGGCTAGGACTCGATTTTGGGCTGTTACGCCATATTAGTAGTAGTAGTGCTTAGTTATAGCCACGGTGGTCTAGCGGTTAGAACGCTGGCCTTGTAATCCTGGGGTCTCGGGTTCGATTCCCGGTGGTGCCCGAATTTATAACTTGTGTTGGGCAAGACCGTGGTCTAGGCAACACGGAGTTTTCCTCCGTGGCATCCCAACAATTACTCCATTCACACACAGAAGAAGGCAATGGCAAACCACTTCTGGATCATCTGCCAAGAACGTATATGAACAGGTCCCAGTCCGAGAAAAGGATGGAAGGATCCTGTTCATATGGACCTGTCGTCACACAGAACACTAAATAAATAATAGTGCTTAGTTAGACGAATAATTAATCATAGTAAGTGCCATTTCATAAATGGCTCTAATCGGTTGATGATGTAACCTTGAAAGGAGTAATTTGTGTGCGGGTATTAAGGTAGATCGTAACTTTTAAGTAATTTCAAAAATTATATTGGCCTGTACTTACTCCTATTAACAGCTGAGTCAGATTCCTCACTTGCCAGAAAGCAGATTACATAAATCTTTCTTTCAAAATGTATATTCCTTATAAATCTTGTCGTGTTCTGACTTGTTAAATTTGAGTTTCGAGACCGTCATGAATTTTTTGGTGACCACAATTCAGAAGGTCAAGTACGCATAACCCAACATAACGTAACCTAACCTAACCCAACCTAACCTAACCTAACTTAACCTATCCTAACCTAACCTAACCTAACCCAACCTAACCTAACCTAACCAGCTTCGTCCACGGCGATGCTGTTGGCTTACCTGACACGAGTCCTTCCCCCCCTCCCGACACCCCGCGCAGATCATTCCGTCCCGGACGTCGTACTCGTTCTTGTCGTCACTGCAATTCTCCGCTGATATGATAGGAACTTCCACAAACTGGAGATTTTGCGGTAGATCAGATGGGCCCTTTGATTGGACAGATACGATGAAAAAGTCAGGTTAGCGTTAAATTTTAACTTTACTGTTGAAAGTGCATTGGTATTTTGGCTACCGTTCGTAAACTATTTATAAGCGCTGACTCACAGCTTAGACGAACGTCTAGACAAAGAGTATCTGTAACTGATTCGAAATGTTACACCTTTCAAGGAAATTTATGCCCGAGATATAACCTCCACAATGAGTTCTTAATAGTCTTAATGAACGGAAAGACTTACAAACGTACGTACATTCTGTACAATTTTAGGTCGGGGTCGTTTCCCAGGGCATTGTGGGTAATAACAAATGTTTCTCTCTTAATTTTATAGTAGAAATGAGGTTACTAATACCACTGCACGCACAACACAATTTATCATATTTTGTTGCTGAATAACTCTGGAATTAACAGCAGGCTTCATCCAACGTAATTAAGCGTAATTTCGACTTTGATATTGCTGATTGCAAGTGTTTCGAATTTGTTGGTAAGGACATCGGTTAATCCTTCCTCGAGGTCTCTCGGGTGGCCTTATTCGACCCCACGAAACTGTTCTTCGTTCCATGCCCACAGGAAAAGGTCAGGAGCCCCGAGGTCACTTACGAAAGCCAAGAACCCTTGAAGAAATTTAGAAAAAAATACCACGTTCTTACCAGCGTCGGCGAACGTGTCAGTTCGATCGAGGAAATCTGCTGACGAGGTCGCAGAATATTTGGACATCTGATGCCTTGCACATGAAAGCTTGCTGAATAATCTACCATAAGCAGTTTGAAAAAATGAAGTCATTACTAGAGAGAGCCGATTAATTAGCTACTTACTGAGTCTGCAATTCCCCATCCCGTAACGTTGCAAGCAGTTCCTTCCTGAACCGTAGCGTTCGCTAGCCTGATGGCCATAATGAATTCGCTGTCCAGAGGAAAGTGTTCGGTAACCTATTTAAAAGGAAACAAGAAATACAACCAAATTCATTCTGCTTCATAGGGAGGAATTTTACGTTTCACTTTATTGAAAGTGTTCAATAACTGACTTTTGGAACAAAAATAACAGATCAAAATGATATTCCTGAGGAAGTTAGGAGGAGACTGAATTCCGGAAATGCCTGCTACTTCTCAGTTCAAAATATTTTGTCATCCCGTCTGATTTCTAAGAACCTGAAGATTAAAGTATACAAAACAATAATCTTGCCTGTTGTTTTGTATGGGTTCGAAACATGGTCTCTCACTCAGAGGGAGGAACACAGATTGCTGGTGTTTGAGAATCGGGTGTTGAGGAGGATATTTGGGCCTAGGAGAGAAGACGATGGGGCCTGGAGAAAACTGCATAATGACGAGCTTAAACATCTGTACTCCTCCCCCAATATTGTCAGGGTGATTAAGTCGAGAAGAATGAGATGGGCGGGACATGTAGCGCGCATGGATGGGGCAAGAGATGTGCACCTGAAGGAAAGAGACTGCTGGAGAGACCTAGACGTAGATGGGAGGATAATCTCAGGCGGGATCTATGGGAGATAGGAGTTGAAGGAGACTGGATTTTGTTGGCCCAGGACAGGGACCGGTGGAGGGCTTTGGTTAGTTCGGTGATGAACCTTCGGGTTCCGTAAGCCATCTGATTGGTTGGGTCCACTATTTGGGAAGCCTGAGGGGAAGAGGCCTCTGGGGAGACCTAGACGTAGATGGGAGGATAATCTCAGGCGGGATCTATGGGAGAGAGGAGTTGACGGAGACTGGATTTTGTTAGCCCAGGACAGGGTCCGGTGGAGGGCTTTGGTTAATTCGGTGATGAACCTTTGTGTTCCGTAAGCCATCTGGTTGGTTGGGTCCACTATTTGGGAAGCCTGAGGGGAAGAGACCTCTGAGGAGACCTAGACGTAGATGGGAGGATAATCTCAGGCGGGATCTATGGGAGATAGGAGTTGAAGGAGACTGGATTTTGTTGGCCCAGGACAGGGTCCGGTGGAGGGCTTTGGTTAATTCGGTGATGAACCTTCGGGTTTGGTAAGCCATCGAGTTAGTTACTTAGGTTAATAACTGACAACACAGAATGCCCAGAACAGAGAACCTACTCGGAATTGAATTCCACTTCCGAGGTCAGGGCTATAACCCATCTTCTGGCAAGAATCTCCTCACCAAAAATCAGTCATTTTCTTCTGCAACATTAAACCGTCCAATTTCCGATCGTCCACACATCTTTTGATCGATCAAGTCCCAAGTTTAGAGTGAACGACTTGTTAAAGAGGCCACTTTCGACATCGAGTATTAAAGGAGACAGCAATGTTCGAGTTGAAGCTTAAATGTAGGGAATATGACAATTTGAATTGATTCAGCGGGTTCACGAAACAGAGCAGTGAACACAATAATGATGAGAAACTTCGCGTTTGAGAGGGAATTTCTTGACAAACGAAACGTACAAGAGCTCCCCCAAGACGACTGTAATGTGCGGTATCACCAGTGCGATGTAATTTCATAATGTTTTTGAAGTGTAGTTCAGAGACTTGCTCTGAACAGCGCAAAGCCATTTTAGAATTTGTCTTGTCTGTGATTACATACAATGACGTACCCTCAACAGAGCGATGTCGTTTTCCAGTGTGTTATAGTCGTAATTCTCGTGCATGAAGATGGCAGATACGGACCGACGAACGCTGGTGCACCTGGACCGATCGAGCATCACATCGCCGGCAATCACCCGAATGTCACCGGGGCCTTTACTACGAGGGAACAGAGAACAAGGACGTCGATGATGTCGACAGGCGAATTTCTATAATACATCAGTAGTTTCGTATTAAGCCTGAACAGCTGAAAGCGTTGATAATTAAGCCATGAATACGTAAAAATATAATAACATATGGCGAAGAACACCCGGTATGTTCAATACAAGAGCGGATTTAACAGAAACGCAGGCCAAATAAATTAATTCATAATAAAGACTGAGTAAAACCACGGAATCCGTTGTGATACGCTAGAAGTTTCTCAGCCATTCTAAATAATACACGCTTTTATGGAACCCTGAAGTTGAACAATCTCAAAACGTTCAATACATTCCACACAAAGTCCGAATCATGAGCCAGATGAATCCAATCATATTTTGGCGTCTACGCCTAGGTCTTCCAAGTGGTCTCTTTCTTTCAGGAATTCTGACCAAAACGTTTTGTATAAATTCGTCGTAAACCGAATGGAGTACTTCAGCGCCCTGACCTTTTCCCGTAAGTGTGGAAGACAAAAGTTTCGAATCCGCGTAATACGAAACAAATATAAAATGACGCAGATTAATAAGGTTAGATCAAGCGTTTGGCTGCAGGAACCGAGAACTCGTTCACGATAACCTAACCTCTCGGACGGGGACTTCAACTGGGGTTACTCCCGTGTGCCGAACGTCCGAACGCTCTACCGCGAAGTTCGGTGACGGCGAATCTGAATCCACACCGAACAGGCCAACATTCAAGGGATATTCAAAAGCGGTGTGTCCATTTTGAAGAGGGGGCACGTAGTTTTTGACATGAGTCAAAATGTGAAGGCCCTAACAAGACTAGAACGTTCTTGCACGACATAATAAAGTCTCTTACGCCACGTGTCTGTGGGTGTTAATTAACGCGCTTAAGGTTTATTCAGAAGCCGGCGTAACCGCTGGCAGTGGCTCACCCGTCCACGCAGTGGGCCGCGGTAAGGACGTGCTGTTCGTCTATGACGGAACCACCACAGAAGTGTCTCAGCTGCCAGCCGCTATGTTGAATTGAAACCTGCAATCAGCGTTAAAATTAGAAGGTATTTTTTATTTTTCTCGTGTCTTATTTTTCCCTCCGCTGTAATATAAAACCAATAAAATTACATATTACGTCATTTTCAAGGTTTATTCTGAATTCGACCCCCAATCGCCTCAGACTGACTTTTGTTACGCACGCGAATGAGCTAATTGATTGGTAATTAAAAGTGACGACGTTATCAGCGCCAACTATGGCAAAACAAAAGCTACAAGAAATACGACTTCAGTTGTTTTACGTGAGTGTGCAAAATGGTCTAACGCCTTATAGGACATTTACAATTAACAAAATGTAAATCACAGGAGAATGAGTAAAGTACAAAATGGAACCATTTATAATTTATAACCTTAAGCCGGTGTTGTTCGGGCGACGAAATCGACCAAGAGGAATTAGAAGGGTTGGACATGTAACACGCGGGAAAATTACGAGAAATACGCGCGCGATTGTAGTCATAAAACGCGAAGGGGAAACTTAGGCTTCGATGTGCCTGTAGGCCTAATATTCAGACGTATTTTAACAGCAGTGATCGCGGTTGAGGTCTACATTAAAACATTTAACTTCTGGGTACAAATTATTAAATTTGGTTATTTATTAAATCGTATATTATCTTGACCCCCCCCCCCCTTCAAACTATCGATATCCTGCAGTTACGGGATCAAAAGTCTCGTCAGAACATCAGAAATTTGTCATTAGAAAAATCTGCTTTGTAAATCGCCCTTATCTTGAAAACAAAAAAATCTATCTTTGTGTTGTGAGTCTACGCATGCGTGTAGGGAGGTTTTGCCTTCAAACATTGGCCCTACTCGGGCTACATTCTACCAAATTCCTCTCACTTCATCACCTGCAATCATCTGGCGATACATAACTTGAACCGGTCTTTAGCAAAACCACATTCGTTCAGTTTTTAAGAGAATTCATCTGTTGTTACCATGGCAGTCGCCGTGGGTAAATATATCGATTTCAAACAAGGCAAACTTTAATTTGAGTCTTTACTGAACAGTAGCAGACGTATGTACCGTCGGGTTCTGTAAAACGACATGAGTCCTGGACTCGTGTTGTTTTTGCCAGGTCTCAATTTTCGTTTTGGAAACAAAGAAATCCCTCAAACCAACAGCGATTTTAATAGACAAAAAACACTCGACTACGTGAGCCATGTAATGTACTTGTAAAAACACAAGGAAATAACTTTAGCTTATAACTCTAGATACAAAAATGCTGACTAACAATAACTATGTAAAAATAGACGTTTCCCAAATATTCTTGTGCAAAATGAAGTATTTTTGCTAGTTTGTTTTTGATTTTTCTTGTTTTTTGATTTTGTTTAATACTATGTCTTATTCTACTAAATAAACCCTGCTATAAATTTATGAAACGTCGCATACGATCCAAAATACCTCAAAAACCGCTTATATAAGAAAGAAATCTAAATTGTTTCATTAGAATGAAATTTCATTTTCGTGAGATTCATATTAAACTTAAATTCTTGTTTTATCTGCCCGTCACTTTCAGACTCTTATTTATTTACCCACTTTCTTGTACATGTTTCAACCCAGTGTGGTCATCGTCAGGTTGGAATACGTGTCTGAAATTACTGCGCTGAGATTATCATTTTCTACCATTCTCATGATGTCAAAAATAATGAAAAAAAATTTAGGTTCAAAAAGGTTTTTAAAGTAGTTTAAACTGCTTAAAATTTAAAATTAATGTCAATTCGGGTGTATTTTTGTAATCTGTGAGAACAAAGTTGCAAATTACTAGATGTTATACGTTTATATGTCTATCTGTTTAGTAGTTGAGGAGAGTTCTTTTCTGTTTGATCAGCAGCGAGAGAAGATAATGTGATATTATCTATAGGGATATATTTTAAGATTTTATGCATCGCTTCTAGTACAAGGTTTTTATTTATTTAGTGTTCTGTCTGAGGACAGGTCCATATGAACAGGATCCTTCCATCCTTTTCTCGGACTGGGACCTGTTCATATACGTTCTTGGCAGATGATCCAGAAGTGGTTTGCCATTGCCTTCTTCTGTGTGTGTGAATGGAGTAATTGTTGGGATGCCACGGAGGAAAACTCCATGTTGCCTAGACCACGGCCTTGCCCAACACAAGTTATAAATTCGGGCACCGCCGGGAATCGAACCCGAGACCCCAGGATTACAAGGCCAGCGTTCTAACCGCTGGACCACCGTGGCGATTCTTTTACGTATAGGAAGATTAGAAAAACAAAAACAAAGAATAACACAACAGACTTTAACGTTAAAAATATTGGCCCAACTGCAGTGGACAAAGAAAATTAAAATATTAGCTGTGGAGTCAGAAATTGGCCAGTTTTGAGAGTAATTTGACAATTATTCTACTGAATAAAAACCTTTTTATGAATGAGCATGCATCAGTGGTTTTTAAAGCCTATAACTTGACAGAAGATTTGGTTTCCTTTCAAGATATCTGATCCGCATTACTTACTGATAAGGCGGCTTGGAATAATTCACCTGGTAGGGGAAATCTCCTTGACTGGCCTTGGATCCGCCGATAATCCTGATCTTCGTCGTGTCACAAATGTCGCCTGTGCCATTGCCAGTTTCGTTAAATGGCGACACCGAAGACCCAATCTCCAATACAGTGACGTTATCAAAATTTGGCAACGTCGTTCCGAGTCCTTTAACACCTTGACAGGAGTAACAGATAATTAAACTCTCAAGAGATACACATATCACAAGTTAATCACTCCATCGATTCCTCCTTCCAAGCTGATAATCTTTCAGCCAGAGAATCATTGCTGTGTCTGTATGAACCTGTCAGTAGCCCCAAATGTGTCCGGAATAAAACCAGTAGCACCCTATCAAACTACGTCTAAGCTGCATTTTAATATCATCCTTACTAGTTTTTTTAAAAAATTCTTTCGTATTTGAAAAACTTGAAAGTTATATTATTCCATTTTTTATTTTATTCTGAAATTGAAGGGCGTGTAAAATTATTAGATATGTCGGATGGTTCGAAATATAAAGGTTTTAATATTTATACTTTTTTAAATGATAGATTGTTGAGAAAAATCTAGTCTTAGAATTTATGTTTTTAATATTAGTATATTATAATGCTGATGCTTGAAATAATGGTAATATTTTAAAAATACCATATAAAAGATTTTTTTAAAAAAAATAATTTTTAATAATTTATACTTTTTATTTTTTTAAATAAAATTAAAAATATCTTAATAAACCATTAATTTATCCAACTAACCTAATTATTCCATTTACCATTTCTAAGGTAAGGTATTCAGTCGCCGAAATTAAACTTGCTTGTCATTAAAATTTACGATGTTCTTCGCTAGAAACATTTTTGTCCAAAATTTTATTTCTTGGGTTTAAATGTTATCCCCGGCATTCTTTCTGAAACAGTCTTAGTCCAATGATCACGACTGCTCAAACAACAAATAAAATTATATTATTTTGCGTATTTTGGTTTTATAATCTTCGCAAGGTATAACAAAACAAATCAACTTACGTAAACTTAAACAAAATCAGCTCTCGTATAGAAATCGAAATATAACCAAGGGTTTGTAGGTAGTTCGTGGATTACGGTTTCTTTGTTATTTGTTGTTAGTGACATCTTCATTTTCATTGAAGATATTGGACGTAGAAATAACCTTCGTGTTTTCAAAAACGTAACAGACCGAAGGAAAAACTTCTTCCCTCAATGGGAGGAAGTATCAGTGCCTTCAGATATGGAGGTCAGCTGTCAATGGCTTGAAGAATAAGTTTCGGACAGCCGACAAGGTGTGGTCCTCTACCTTTAGGAGTTGAGTGCCAACAGGTCCACAAAGGAACCAGCGTGTTATGAAATGCTACACACGTACGAACGTACATATGAACGTGTATAATTCAAGAAAGTCCCTGTGCTTTTATACGAATATATTTCTCACAGAGAATTAACTGTTAGAAAATGACGCAACTAGTTGAAAGAATGTAATGACACAAAGTCAGTGTCACGTGACATAAGCCATGTGTTTGCTTAGGGACTTTTTAACCACTGTGTATAATAAATGTAGATATGATAAGAGGCTTTTCTTATATTGAGAAATTAAAATTTATTATAAAATTACATTAAAAAATAAATTAGACTATTTTTCTTATAAATACGTTTGCAAAGTCCATTTAAACTTCATGGCTAATTATAAATGCATGCAAGTTATAGTCAAAGGTTTTCGAGACTTCTTAAGGCAGACTAGGGATAGAGGTCAAAATAAACGAATCAGTGATTCTAGCTTAAGTTTAACCCACGAAATGCCTGAACGCACTTTGCGACGTGTGACTTAACGACTTCTGTCTCAAACTTACTCACCAATGGCCGTACGCAGTACCACCAACGCTACAGTGAAGTGCATGATGATAGTTGGCAACATGTTTGCCCTGACTCACACCGGTGCCTGTCCTAAGATAAACTGGCATCGCGCTCTATCAGTGAAATGAATGTTGGACACTGAGCAAAAGATTATTCACAATCTGCAAGGCACACGTATCACAGAGAGAGATATACTTCCAGCCAGCTGTTGAAGTCAGTCGTCATAAAAAATGCTTCCATCGATCCACTGCCCTTTTTCAGGAGTAAGTTTGTAGGATTTGGGGTTTTCACGTCTGTGAGTCTGAAGATGGCTGTCTTCTGGGTTGTTAGGCCGTGTAGTCTGGCAGAAATTTATCGACGTTTCAGAGGTCCTTGCTCGCCCTGATGATGGAGGCATCAGGGACATCCGTAACGTCGGTAAACTACCCAGAAGTAAGTATGTTCCTGTTAAAAACTGTAGTACGAAAGCAGTCTCCTTTATCGGCCTATCTCGTTAATTGAATAAAATTTTTGGATATTATCCATCGTCTAGTAAATATAAAACGTAAAACGACGTTTCGGAGATAGGGATTAGCTCTATCTAGTGGGCCCAACTGTGTAGGAACCTGAAGACGGAGATAGAGTCCCATCTCCGAAACGTCGTTTTACGTTTTATATTTACTAGACGATGGATAATATCCAAGTAAATTTTTATTCAATTGACTCTTCACCATCGTCAAGAAGTTTTAGACTATCTCGTTCGTTTTTTTCGAAATTCCATGAGAGCTACTTAGAATTCACTGATTAGTGTGTGTAAGTCATCACGTAAGCCAGACTTTCCTCCCGAAACGCCGATAATCGCTTACGAGATAATACTTACTGTGGTCCGGAAGACCACAGTCACATTTTCGTCGTCATCTCGTACCGAAAGTCGTGGTGGGACATGGTCAATTCTGATTCATATTCAGGGTGTACCAGGTTCAAATACTGGCCCGGAGACAGGGAATTTTGAATCAGACCTCAAGTAAGGTCACGACCGCTTCCTTACAGATCCTTTCCAATATTTACAATCATCCTCTCGTTCTACGTGATGTGTAACTTCGCCTATACCATCGTTAAGGAAACTTCTTTAATCTCATATCTTCAGGCCTTCGCTATCTCTTAACTGAAGCGAATATAAATTTATCAGCTTTATTCAAGTTATAACACATGTATAAATTTCAAAGAGATTGCTTTCAAAATGATTTTATTTTCTTACGTGTTCTCGCTGTAGCCACTGACTGGGGCTCGTCCGTGCGTCTTCCGCGATTACGTAGGGACGAGGCAGCCAGCATGAACCGGGGTCACAGTTGGAAAACAACGCCATTCTTACTTGGTAGGGATGACGGACAAATATACTCTTTTTAGCTTCAAAATGTTGCAGAAGAGGATGAAGGTCCTTCTATGATACGAGATATTAATACGAATCCGAGTTCATTCGATAAAACGCGGATACTCACGAAAACCATCCTTAAGTTACATCTTAGTACAGGCATACCTCGGAGATATTGCGGGCTCGGTTCCAGACCACCGCAATAAAGCGAGTCACACGAACATTTTGGTTTCTCAGTGCATATAAAAGTTATGTTTACTCTATACTGTAGTCTATTAAGTCTAAAAACAACGCGAGAATTACCGAAATGTGACGCAGAGATACGAAATGAGCACGTGGTGTTGGAAAAATGGCGCCGATAGACTTGCTCGACGCAGGGTTGCCAACAAACCTTGTAAAAAACGCAATATCTGCGAAGCGCAATAAAACGAGGTATGCCTGTACTCTCTTCCCATCTAGCCCTCGGTCTTTCAACGGGGCTTTTCCAAATATATTTCGCCACAGAATTAACTCTCCGCGATCTCCTACAGTTCGCTATCGTAACAAACAAAGTCTTGTGTACACATTTCGACCACAGTTCTTGAAGCTGTAGTAACTTCACACATCGTTCACAGATGGCAGGCCATTTTAGTATCGTCTATCCTCTCTTTAAATCGATATATCTCGAAGTAATAATATTACACTTCCTACATTTTATAGCCTACAACATCAAACCGGCGATACATATTTTCATAAAAATCCTTCGATTGGCTGTCGGGTTTAAAAATTCGTACGCAGAGACTGAGAACACGAAAAATGCGTTGTTACATTCAGCAACGATAAGAGAAGATTAAATGAAGAAGTGTTTGAATTAAATTGGAATTTTCTCTAATTACTGTTCCGTTAAAGTACTTTAAGTTCATAAAGAGTAACATGAGTTACGTCATATTAATTATTATTAATCTGTACTTATTTTCTTCCCATCTTGCTCAAGAAACGTAATTATTAAATTATAAAAAATTATTTTTAGCGACCTTGAGAATAGGTAAATCCATCGACTTAAGAGTCAGGCTTCAGACAATTGGGCGTCATAATCCAGAAGACAAATAATCCAGGCGTGTAGAACTGGATGAGTCTGCAGTTCTCGGAACTCTCATTTCAAAGATTCGGTTTCAGCCGCCAAGTTTTGACTGAACCGAAAATTAAATTTTTACATATATATATATATATATATATATATATATATATATATATATATAAACGAAAACAAAAGAAAATTTCAAACTGCATATTAAACTCTCTTAAAATGTAGTTATTAACGTTTCACCGCTTCGGACCGGCGATACGGAATGCTCTCTGGTTCGAGTCTCGGGGGGGAGAAGAAATTTTCTCGTGAGCTTTCGACCAGTCCAGCATCGTGAGGAAATTGGGGAGCTACAATCCGGTCAGGAAAAGCTAGCAATGGCTGGGGGTTCGTCGTGGTGACCACACGTCATCCTGTATCTGGTTGGATGATCGTCCACCTCTGCTTAGGCATGTGAACGTGAGGCCAGCAGTCAAGCTAGTCGGCTTTGGCTCTCAGAGGGCAGTTAAGCCACGGATTATCATCAACTATTGCCGCTTTATCTCTGTCTGCTTACTGCGTAAAAAAAATGTCCGATCGCAAGACTGCTGTTTCTAGACCTTCCTTCACGTTACGTGTTACTTCAGCATAACAAGCATTTTACCTTTAAGTTCGTGTCTTAATTGAAAAAAAAAATCATATTCGTCTGAAAAAATAATCTTGCACCGTAAAAATCTCTCAAATTTGTTTTTGGTTCCTGAATATTTAGGGTTGAACATCCTTTCGTCCTAGCACCAAATCTGGTTGAACATCAGAAAGTCTCTGGACGGGTGCATAACAATATTCACATTTCAAATTAATTCTATTTGGCTTTGTGCGTTTTTCCTTAACCACGTGTAACAAAAAAAAAAACTATGAAATAATTTTCTCGTTCTGAAATTTGTGACTCGGCACGTATTCCTTGTTTACACGAATTAAAAATACGCCTCTTCATTAAGTGTAATTGTTTAACATCAGAGTAGTTCATAAAATGACGACTACCCGAGCGAACATCATAAAAATATTCCAATTCAATCTTTAATTTTACTTCGTTGCATCGACAGACACGTAACCAATTACAGACGCAACACAAAAGCAAATACAGTCAAAATTATTCAATGCAATCAAAATAAGAGTCTGTAATTTGCATAATTATGCTAAACAAGACACTAACATAAACAAAACAAAATGGTTAATAAATATATCAATGCCTTTACAAAATATGCTTGGCGATGATACACGTCTAGCAGATGGACATTTTATACCACAGAAACCGAAATAAAATGAAAATTTTTAAAGTATCGAAGGCCAGAAGTTTAAACTAGGGCAGGGCGACATTTAAAATCGTTGTTCAAATTACCAAGAAAATACGTACTTAATGACGGCTCGTATGAAAATTGAGATAGTCGAAAGCAGTCCCAAGGCTACATATATATTGTAAATGGGGGCTGGAAACTGCATCTGGTGGTCGCTCAGTGTATAAAACCATACTTGAGTTTAGATGTCACGTAACTAAAGTAGAATGTAATATACGAGGTGCGATCGGAAAGTTTCAAGACTGCGCCTATAAAAACCCGTACACTTATCTCAGGTATTAAATTCATCCATCACCCTCGAAGTAGTTCCCCTGGGAGTAAACACAACGATCCCAGCGCCGCTGCCAAGCCTGGAAGCATCCCTGGAAATCTTTCTTTGTCAGCCTGTCAAGCACCATCTGCGATTTTGCCTGAATCTCTTCTATCGTCTCAAATCTCCTTCCCTTTAGCTGAATTTTCATCTTTGGGAAGAGGAAGAAGTCACACGGAGCTTAGAAAGGAAGTTGGGGTCGGTTCTTGCAAGATCTTTGAGCTCCTGACAAACGAGAAGTCAAGTCGATTCTGCTTCTGGTCCTCAGACAGGAGCCTTGGCGTCGCATGTGGAGTTCTTCCTTTAGAATCAGCTGACAGGTCCCATAGCCTATCCCAACAATGTCGCACAAGTCGTTGATGGTACGACGTCGATCTTCGTAACATTTTCGGGCGTTGTGCTCGAAGATGGTCGTCCAGAACGCTCGTCATCATCGACAGAGGTTCGGCCATTTTTAAAACGTGAATGCCACACAAAAGTTTGCGGACTCCCCAAATGCTTGCTTTAGCATTTCATAGGTTTCCGTAGCCGTTTTGGCGAGTCTTTGCCAAAATTTGATGCACACGCCATTCCGAAATCGCAGGAGGGTCGGTGTAATGCACTACCAAAACGCCCGTAACTAAGAAACAAATGCTAATTCGATGATGCCGGCTGGCACACTGATTCACTATGAATGTAGGCCGCACTCCCTAGCGGCAGAAGCTCGTACTACATCCGGTTCGCCCTCTATTGACACAGTTAGTCTTGAAACTTTCCGATCGCACCTCGTAGGTATTAGGTGACGCTGACCACTCACCCCATCTAGTGCCAAAATCAAGAATGATTAGAAGCAATACCGCACTCCCCCCCCCCCCCAAGCGCCTACATGGCGTCTATCGGCACAGTTTTACTTTGATTTTAGACTATCAGTAGATGAACAGGAATGATAATTTTCAGTCGACGTGTCGTTGGAAACAAATGTTGAGTGAAGAACGCCTTAAAATATTCTTACTACGAATACGAGGTTTACGAAGTTTAGAATCAAAAGCAAAACAAAAATCCCGTTTTCACACCGAAAGTAATAACTAACTGTGCTTTTATTAACTTTGAGTCTCATGAGGTTAATTACGCACGAACAAACAGATGGAGTAAGCATTCTGAATTGAAGCAAAATAAGGTAATTAGAAAACCGAGCAAGTAATTAAAGTAAGCACTGAATAGCAAAGACTCCGATAAGATCCTTGTGGGACACCAAAAATAACTTCAAAAGGCTACGTCAGATCACCAGTTTAACGAAAATGGTTAAGTGGATGTGGAACCAATTTATATGTAGCAAGCAGGTCATCCATAACCAGTTAAGTTTTTGGAGAACGAAGCCACGCGGAATGAGGCCAGGATTAAAATAAGTGACGCCAGCTTAATATTTAAAACAAACTAAAACGATGCGGGCAAGGGTTCAATTTAAACTTATAAGAAATTAAATTCACTGGAAAAATTTATGATAGCAAGACAATTTTAGCTCGTTTTAAGAAGAGATACAAAGATACAGCAACACGCATAAGGAAACCTCGCAAATTCTCGGTTATCATCGAAACACGTGACCTACTTATCTCTTTCAGAAACCTTCTTAGCGTGTTTGAGAACGATTGGCAGCTGAACTGTTGCAAGTTCGTACCTAATTCTTGAGCATTGTTTGCGAAATTCTTTTCTTGAGCGTGAATCTGTTTTGTATGGGTGCGAAACATGGTCTCTCACTCAGAGGGAGGAACACAGATTGCAGGAGAGAAGACAATGGGGCATGGAGAAAACTGCATAATGACGAGCTTAAGAATCTGTACTCCTCCCCCAATATTGTCAGGGTGATTAAGTCAAGAAGAATGAGATGGGCGGGACATGTAGCGCGCATGGATGGGACAAGAGGTGTGGAAGCCTGAGGGGAAGAGACCTCTGGGGAGACCTAGACGTAGATGGGAGGATAATCTCAGGCGGGATCTATGGGAGATAGGAGTTGAAGGAGACTGGATTTTGTTGGCCCAGGACAGGGTCCGGTGGAGGGCTTTGGTTAGTTCGGTGATGAACCTTCGGGTTCCGTAAGTCATCTAGTTGGTTGGGTCCACTATTGGGGAAGCCTGAGGGGAAGAGACCTCTGGGGAGACCTAGACGTAGATGGGAGGACAATCTCAGGCGGGATCTATGGGAGATAGGAGTTGAAGGAGACTGGATTTTGTTGGCCCAGGACAGGGACCGGTGGAGGGCTTTGGTTAATTCGGTGATGAACCTTCGGGTTCCGTAAGCCATCTAGTTGGTTGGGTCCACTATTTGGGAAGCCTGAGGGGAAGAGACCACTGGGAAGACCTAGACGTAGATGGGAGGATAATCTCAGGCGGGATCTATGGGAGATAGGAGTTGAAGGAGACTGGATTTTGTTAGCCCAGGACAGGGTCCGGTGGAGGGCTTTGGTTAATTCGGTGATGAACCTTCGGGTTCGGTAAGCCATCTAGTTAGTTAGTTAGTTAGTTAGAATCTGTACAGATGTTAAATTCAGTGCTTGCGAATATATTGAACAAAATTCTATGAAATTTTTCTGTCATACTAGAGCGCATTCTCTAATCTGATATTTTACTTCCTTACTTCGCTGTTCTTGGTCAGTCAACTTTCTACGTCCAACCCCACCCTTGCAAATGTTCGTCTGCTTTTTATCCCTTCTGTTCTTGTTAAATAAGTTTTTCTACGTTTATCAATGTAAGTCTTACTTAGCTTTCCTTCTTTTAAATTAATTATTCGGTTTTTGTCCGTCTAATCACAATTATATTTAAAATTTACAAATAAGATAATTAAAATATCATTTTATGTTCCACATCGAATAATCGATTTACATTTGGAACATTTTTACAACATGTTTCGGTTTCATCGAACCATCTTCAGGTGTAAAATTATATCAAAAAACTTAAAACTCAATTACAATTTCTGTTGTGTAGCTTTTTGGTGATGTTCATATCCAGATTAATTCCTTCTTTTGTTAATAATTTCCCTTCTGTTTTTTTAATTATTAGATAGGTCTGATGTTTAAGTTTTTACGTCGCTATTCAAAGACCAAATATTCTTGGTCAGTCAACTTTCTACGATATATTATTCGATGAAGACGTATTGTTGATTTTAAAATACTATGAGAAATAACGGAAGGGAATTTTTGAAGGCAATATACCAACACAACAAAAGAGAGTAAACAATTGACGTAACATTTTTTATTCCATGATTTTTTCGAATAATAAGAGTGTTACACTTTTACATTTATCGATAAAATTTTCTAGATTTTGTAATGTGATTATCGTCAAAGGTAAGCCATTCATCGTTATAACGTCGCCATGCCTTAAAATGTCCGTCGTTTACCGTTAATGTCCACAAATTCGACCGCACTTTGCAAATTTCCAATGTTTTCCATACACTAATTGGTTGTTTTGTCTCATTCTCATTATTTCAAATGTGCGTACTCCATTTAGAGTCAATCTATTTATTTCCAAAATCATGTACTTTTGACAATATCTGTCGTTCCACGTACGTAGTGTCGTTCACATCTATTTTGGTTTGATACTCCAATAAGTCTCTGAAGTTTGTAGCGTTCGTTTGTGGTAAGTTCATTACCAATATTTGATTTCTATAACGTTCTTGAAGTTGATGAACATTTCTACATGTTTTTGTATTCACCGTCTGATAGTCAAACATGTTTTGCATTTCAATTGGTAATTCCTCGAAAATGTTTGTAGATCGTTTCGGACACACTTTGAAAACCTCTTCTCAAATGTTCTTTAAGTTTTTGTCGTATTGAAATGACATTATGTGAGTTTTGAGGATGACTGTATCCGTTTGCAATCTCGGAGATCAATTGTGCACAATTGCTGTCGCCGTCGTTGTTGATAACGTCATTTTCTGACGACAACGAGGAATCGCAAATTTTTATTGTAAGATAAAGAAGATAAAACAATTCATTATTTCATTATTACCGTCACCCATATCTGATTGAAACCCGACATAAAGTTTTTATGAATTCAGAATGTCCGCGTATTCGTGATGTTTCAGTTTCGTTGTCAACGAACCACTTCGGGTTTTCAGTTCAGAGAAGGAAACGAAGTTATTTTTAGACGCTGCTGTGATCCATAAAATAACAGCGAAATTTTAATGAGGAATTAACAATTGAACATGTGGATTTTTGCAGGTGGAAACGTTATTTAAAGAACTGTTAAACAACGGATTATAACAAGATGTTTAAGTATTTCTCCGAATTGTTACAGTGACGATTCATATACGCTTTGCCAAAAAACCCGAAGTTTTCGCTACATTTATACCACAATTTGATAAAATGTTTGAATAATTAATAAATTCATGAGGTAGAACGAAGACAAACAAAATTCGTAGGACAGGGCCGTTTGTTTAACGGACCATTTAAATTAGTGGGCGTAAAGCAAACACGTGGAGAGGAAATGAACCGATATTAATCTTCGACACAAACGTCACGCCACGTCGACTCCAGGCATCAAAGGGGCGACTGATGCCTCGAACCCACAACCGATTCCTTTCATCAACTGTTCGATTAGGATGAAACCCTGGATTTTTAAAGTCTCCGCGCGCACAGTCCCACTTTCTGCATCAGATAATTTCAGCACGTCTGAAGTTCTCTGGCAATTGTCACTACCACGTCAACATTCAGTGATCTCTTATTATCACGACTGAGCGAAAAATCGACTCCTTTAAACGCAACATTTTAATACAATTATAATGTTTCGCGCAAATTACGACTGTTTAACTTATTTATAAAATCAAACAATTAACTCTGAGAAATAAATTATTTTCCCGGCGGTGCCCGAATTTATAACTTGTGTTGGGCAAGGCCGTGGTCTAGGCAACACGGAGTTTTCCTCCGGGGGCTTCCCCGGTTTCTCCATTCACACACAGAAGAAGGCAATGGCAAACCACTTCTGGATCATCTGCCAAGAACGTATATGAACAGGTCCCAGTCCGAGTAAAGGATGGAAGGATCCTGTTCATATGGACCTGTCGTCAGACAGAACACTAAATAATAATAAGATGAGGTGGTCTAGCGGTCAGAACGCTGGCCTTGTAATCCTGGGGTCCCGGGTTCGATTCCCGGCGGTGCCCGAATTTATAACTTGTGTTGGGCAAGGCCGTGGTCTAGGCAACACGGAGTTTTCCTCCGTGGCATCCCAACAATTACTCCATTCACACACAGAAGAAGGCAATGGCAAACCACTTCTGGATCATCTGCCAAGAACGTATATGAACAGGTCCCAGTCCGAGAAAAGGATGGAAGGATCCTGTTCATATGGACCTGTCGTCAGACAGAACACTAAATAAAATAATTAACAAACAAAAGGAGAGCACTTCTTAATATATTCTGTGTACAGAATGATAGGAAGTTCACGCAGAACATATCGAAAAACTTATTCATCGTTGTAATTCAGTTCAATTCGACTGAATGAATAAACACGCAATATTGTTGTCACCTACTCGAGGCAATCCATCCGTTGTCTTTTTCGCGTGTGTAACGAGTGTTCATTGTCGAACGACGCCAGGCGCACGTCGAATCTCTACCCACGTGCCAAACGTCGCACTGTGAAGGTCTGAATCTACCAGAGTACACGGCGTAACAACCCAGAAGACAGCCATCTTCAGACTCACCGCTGTGAAAACCTCAAATCCCACACAGTAAACCAAAATTGTCTTCGCGAGGGATTTTCCCCAGACGTAAATTCCTACCTTTCAAGCAGCTAAGATAATTTAGAAATCTCAGGTGCATCAGAACAACGGATGTGTGGAGATTTGCGAAATTTCTGCGCTTGGGAAATCCTGTCTTTTGCAGTGGACTATCTGCGCTTATCTTATCTGCACGATCTCTTTGATGATCGTATTTAACGTCCAGCCATTTTGGTGAGAGCTTCATTGGTGTAGTAGGATCAGCTATTGAAATGAATTCTACCAGAAGACTGAAAATTCTGTCCACGATTGTGGCGTTGTTTTATCTCGTGACAGGTCAGTAACATTTTTGCACTAATCAAATTACAGATCACCGAATTATCGGTGCACGAAAGAGATGTTTCTTTACTGGGGCCACTGGGATACTGGGAATGACCCGATCTTAAAGTGCCTGAGCGCTGCTGGTCCCAACTTTTCGTTGGCTTTGATCTATAGCCATTTTGGTTGGACTCCTTGGATGAGGGATCGGCCCGTCGCAAGGCCTCTGCCTGTACACAGGACAGCACAACACAGAAAAACGCGGACAAACATCCATGGCTTGAGTGGGATTCGAACCCACGGTTAATGACAATGATTATACAAAATAAAAAACTCAGAAAATGCTAAATTGTAAATGAAGAAACGTATAGTCTCTTTATATTCATTTGATGTAGAGAACAGTAGTCTAATAATATCAGATGGTATTAATAATAAGATAAGTGCACAGATAAGACAGCTTAAAGAACAATTGACGAGAGTCGTGCACTGTTTCTCGATTAACTTCGAATACCTAAAGCCTACGGAATATCATCCATCTTGCAAATGGTGTTTTTGAGAGGTTTTGTGGATTTAATTACTGCCTTCCCATTTCACCTGTGAGCACAGCTCATCACAGCCTTCTAGATTTCTATATCCACACGCCTCATCGTTAGCAGGTGTGATGTCGATCTCTTAACCTCGATATAAATCGAAAGAGTGTGTTCAGCTTCACGATCCAAACGATTGGAGCACTCAATCCGACTTAATG
Organism: Zootermopsis nevadensis; assembly: GCF_977971745.1. NCBI lineage: Eukaryota > Metazoa > Arthropoda > Insecta > Blattodea > Termopsidae > Zootermopsis > Zootermopsis nevadensis. The sequence goes on along the minus strand of NW_028259153.1, from coordinate 615,865 downwards.
GCTAATAAAAACATTGTCCGACAAATAAAATCTTGATTTTCGGTCCCTAGCCAGCGAATTCACTTACTGGTTTAGTCGAGACCACATAATAAAAACAATATATTTAATAATAATAATAAATAACTACATGATCGTGTGTGTACTCAGTTATATTTCAACATATGCAGGAAAGCTGGGATAAATCTAGAAGAGAAACATTTGTATGAACACATCCCGAAAGCAGAGGAGAGAATTCAAGATAGCCAAATAACTATTTTGTGGAACCAACAAATCAGAACAGATAGAACCTTCACAAATAATAAAGTAGATATTATAATCAGAAACAAAAACGGAACTTGCCTCTTAATTAATATAGAAAATACCAACTGACAGGAATGTGATTAAGAAGGAAGCAGAGAGGATCTTGAAATACAAGGACCTTCTCATAGAAATACAGGAGCAACTGGAACTGTCTCCAGGTCACTCAGGAAATATTTGGCCAACATCCCGGGAGAACACGACATCAGGGAACTGCAGAAGACCGTCATTTTAGGATCTTCATACGTCATTCGAAAGACGCTTTCATAAAATAAAATTATATAATACATGTAACACGTTTTTAAAACAAAATGTATTTCGGAAACAGCTGCTGCCCTATGTAACTTAGGGACAAGGTCTGTCTCGGGTACGTAGAAGTAAAAACCCTATAAAGTGGTGAAGAGATGGGATAATAATAATGTACAGAAGGAGATAAGTATGAAATCAACGCCTAACAAAGGAGAAATTGAAAATTTTTGGTAAGCAATATATGAAACAAAAACCTAAACTCGTGATTTTATTGGCAAATGACGAGCCTCTTATATGAAGCATATTTGAGAAAGATCTGTTTGTGCTCCACAGCGAAAGATGACGCCCATCAGAATATTCAAGCCTTCGTGTCTAAACCAAGAGTGGTGGGAGGCCGCGATGCTCGACCAGGGGAAATCCCGTATCAGGTGAGTCTTGTGACTGAGATGCGGTGATTATGAATTGCCTTCCTTCGTACCGACGTAAATAAAAATCTGTCTCGCTACACGCCATGTACGCGCTTGGGAGGAGAGGAGGGATAGCTCCTACTCATTCTTGACATCGACACTAGATGGGGGGTGAGTGGTCAGCGTCACACCCCCGGACGCGATTTAACCCCGGGAAAGGACCCATTGGATGGAAGGCTGGGTTACAAATGTTACAAATGAATAATATCTCAATTGAATAAAAATTTACTTGGATATTATCCATCGTCTAGTAATAAAACGTAAAAAAACGTAAAACGACGTTTCGGAGATGGGGCTCTATCTCCGTCTTCAGGTTCCTACTCAGTTGGGCCCATTAGATAGAGCTAATCCCTATCTCCGGACAAATTAAAAAGTGAAAGTCCCAGAATAAAAAGGCATTACCACACCATCCATCCGTGGAACGTATTCTGGGACTTTCACTTTTTAATTTGTCCGGAGATAGGGGTTAGCTCTATCTAGTGGGCCCAACTGAGTAGGAACCTGAAGACGGAGATAGAGCCCCATCTCCGAAACGTCGTTTTACGTTTTTTACGTTTTATTACTAGACGATGGATAATATCCAAGTAAATTTTTATTCAACTGACTCTTCACCATCGTCAAGAAGTTTTAGATTTGAATAATATCTCGTCTGGTGAACCGTTTACGGTCACTACAGAAAATCTTCACTGGGTTGCATCAAACACGATAAAGAGTGAGAATTCTTGCATCACTGAAAGAGGCAGTCATTTCCAGCAATTTGTATTATCTAATTGTAATTTTAAAGTTTCAGTTAATCTTTTTTTGACAAATATAACAATATCAAGACTGAGATGCGAGAGTTTTCAGTCTCTATGATTCTGAGTTCAAATAAGTGCATAAGAAATTCTAAAAGACTGTAATCATTTTCAGGTAACAATACAGAGGAAGTTTTATTTTGGAAATGGTTCGTATCACTGGTGTGGCGGAGCGATTATAGACGGCGAACACGTGCTCACTGCTGGACACTGCGTTTATGGGTGAGAGAAACCTTACACCAGTCACATTTAACATTCATGAGCCAACTGTTTCCTTTCTTTCTAACCGCTTAATGCAGGAGGTAACCATTATGTGTGACCACGACTTTGTATTATGAGTGGAATACATAGAAATATATAAATGTAATTTTAAACAAGACGTTCGTTATTTGAGTAGAATTTTCGGACACTTTGGGCGAATTATTTTCCTTCTTTTGAAAAAAAAAGTCTAGAAAACCTCATTAATACAATGGATAATATAAAAGATTAACACAGGACCCATATATAGGTAAGACTCGGTTTACGCCGCTTCAATTTACGCCAGATTCACTTTTACGCCTCTCATAGATCGCGATTGGAGGCGGTGATGAGTCATGACTCTGCCAGACTTCCTAGACACGGATGGTACCGACATTGCAATAAAACTATAATAATAAATGATAAATTACGGCCTAAAATTTAAATAATTAAACAAGAAACGGAATTTAAAATGCGACGAGAAAAAACAAATTACGAGGTGCGATCGGAAAGTTTCAAGACTGTGTCAATAGAGGGCGAACCGGATGTAGTACGAGCTTCTGCCGCTAGGGGGTGCGGCCTACATTCATAGTGAATCAGTGTGCCAGCCGGCATCATCGAATTAGCATTTGTTTCTTAGTTACGGGCGATTTGGTAGTGCATTACACCGACCCTCCTGCGATTGCAAATTTTCATGAACAAAGAGTGTGCATCAAATTTTGCCAGAGACTCGCCAAAACGGCTACGGAAACCTATGAAATGCTAAAGCAAGCATTTGGGGAGTCCGCAATGGGTCGTGCACAAACTTTTGTGTGGCATTCACGTTTTAAAAATGGCCGAACCTCTGTCGATGATGACGAGCGTTCTGGACGACCATCTTCGAGCACAACGCCCGAAAATGTTACGAAGATCGACGTCGTACCATCAACGGCTTGTGCGACATTATTGGGATAGGCTATGGGACCTGTCAGCTGATTCTAAAGGAAGAACTCCACATGCGACGCATCCTGTCTGAGGACCAGAAGCAGAATCGGAATCGACTTCTCGTTTGTCAGGAGCTCAAAGATCTTGCAAGAACCGACCCCAACTTCCTTTCTAAGCTCCGTGTGACTTCTTCCTCTTCCCAAAGATGAAAATTCAGCTAAAGGGAAGGAGATTTGAGACGATAGAAGAGATTCAGGCAGAATCGCAGATGGTGCTTGACAGGCTGACAAAGAAAGATTTCCAGGGATGCTTCCAGGCTTGGCAGCGGCGCTGGGATCGTTGTGTTCACTCCCAGGGGAACTACTTCGAGGGTGATGGATGAATTTAATACCTGAGATAAGTGTACGGGTTTTTATACGCGCAGTCTTGAAACCTTCCGATCGCACCTCGTACATTAACCATGGATTAAGAACTGCAAGTGAACTGACAAGCATGCACTGGTGTCTAGAGAACAGAACGCAAAAATGTTAAGGCTATTGCTCTTATTAATACGGGATGTGAGATCTTCTGTAGCAACGACAACAACTGGGAGTGGAGCTCAACCCTAATTTATTGTCAGGAAAAAGAAAACCAAACAGGCATCTATTCTATCTTATTTAAAGCAGTAAATTTTCTTTCTTTCCTTAAACATCATACAATTTTCATTACGTAAATTTCATAAAATAAAACATTTTTCAAGTATTTTGTGTTGATTACTGAAAAAATTGGAACGGAACCCAATGTATTTACATATGATCCCATCATATGTTTGCTTCAATTTACGCCGCTTAATTTTACGCCGGAAATCTCAGGAACCTAATCCCGGCGTAAACCGAAGTTAAAGCTAATAATTAATCTAAACACACCGTAACATTTTAAGGAATTTTAATATCTGACGTTGGTGAAGATGTGGATATTGGTCTTACGTGATATGACACTGTGTGGACTTTTTTCATTTATAATTGAAAATTAAAGTATACAAAACAATAATCTTGCCTGTTGTTTTGTATGGGTGCGAAACATGGTCTCTCACTCAGAGGGAGGGACACAGATTGCAGGTGTTTGAGAATCGGGTGTTGAGGAGGATATTTGGGCCTAGGAGAGAAGACGATGGGGCGTGGAGAAAACTGCGTAATGACGAGCTTAAAAATCTGTACTCCTCCCCCAGTATTGTCATGGCGATTAAGTCGAGAAGAATTAGATGGGCTGGGCATGTAGCGCGCATGGATGGGACAAGAGGTGTGGAAGCCTGAGGGGAAGAGATCACTGGGGAGACCTAGACGTAGATGGGAGGATAATCTCAGGCGGGATCTATGGGAGATAGGAGTTGAAGGAGACTGGATTTTGTTGGCCCAGGACAGGGTCCGGTGGAGGGCTTTGGTTAATTCGGTGATGAACCTTCGGGTTTTATAAGCCATCTGGTTGGTTATAAAATCAGTCTATGGACAGAGAGTCCAAAAAAACCCAATTCAGAGGATAAAATAAATTTTCTAGTGGATTCTGAAGTCAGATATTGTTTTATGTGTAATACGACCGAAGAGGTTAATCGTATCAGATGTATCATACGACAATTTATTGCATTATTCTTTTTAATAAACACGTTTCAAGTGAACAGGTTTTTGGTTTACGTGACAATTTAAAATTCCCAAGGGAATGCGCTAATGAACTAATGGACTTTCTGTTGCGGGGCAGTCTGTATATTATTAAAATGGATATTTTCTTCCAGAGAAATTCTGGAGAGTATATCTAATAGTGAAATTCCGATAATATTTTAACAGAACCATGCACATATATAAATTATAATATATATAATTATAAATATTGAGATCTTTCCGTTAAAACTATGTTTACGCCTAATTTTAACATAAACCATCTCCTGTTTAAGCTGAAAGAGAATCAATCTGGAGATAAGTAAAATTTGAGTTTCTCAAAGCGGTGAGTCCGAAGATTTCCGTGTAGTCTAGTAGAAGTTTACTAGCAATTCAGAGGTTCTTGGTGCTGATTATGGAGGCAGCAAGGACCTCTGAAACATCGGTAAAATATCTATCGGACTACATCGCGCTAAAACCCAGAGGACAGCCTTCTTCGATCTTGAGACGCTTGTAATACTTCGCCCTGACAAACAGCTTGTCGCTTTTAATTCAACCTAACCCCACAAGAGTTTGCAAGTGGAAAGAGGAAACATACACTTTGTCCTTCATATCAACTTTAATATTATCCTCCCATTTACGGCTACATGCCCCTTCAAGATTTCCAATAAAGTAGACATGAGTCAAATATCTGAGATCGATGGTACAAATATTTTCGTAATTAAATCTGCCCTTAATTTATTACTGAATCAAATTTTGATTTGGTACTGTCCGCCCAAAATATGTAAAAAAAAGTCACGTTTTCTTTGAAGTTATTATCTGTGGTTTTGTCCTATACTTTGATGACGTGAATAAGACAGTTTCTTACTTTTATCTGCGTTAACCTCTGGTCAAAATTTTTGTATTCAGGCTGGACACTGCCGAGTTAATAGTGTACTCCGGGGTTCTGAACAACAGCTGGCAGTCTCCAGAAGCCAGCAAAGTCGTCCAAAGAGTTACTCACGCTTTCCTTCACGAGGGATTTGATTACGAAAAGTACCATAACGACATAGCCATCTTAAAGGTATGTAGTTTTGCTAAATATTCAGCATCCCGTATGTAAACACAGGCCATTTATAAGCGGGAGTTGTAAGAAGTGTTGCAAATTGAATATATAACTCGACGGATCACGTTCTGTGTTGAGAAACCAATATTACGCTCAGCTAGTCAAAATAATCCATGACTCTTATGGTACCAGAAGGTTCATGACCTTGTACACAACAGCCGGGATTTGTCCCCTTCCGGAGCCAGGGAAATTCTGGCCCCACCCACAAACTCCTAGGCCCAGACGGTGAGCAGTTGTTAGAACAACTCCAAACCCCAAAACTGGAAGATCAACCCTTGTCGGTTGTCCGCAGCTCATTCAATATATTCTCAGACAATCACAAACTTCGCTTTTTACGACAAAATTCTAATCAGCAACTTTCAAATTTAGGGAGATCGACAGAAAATTTCTTTCCCTCAGTTATTATTAGAGATTCTGTAACAGCTACACACATTTAGACCCAAATTAATTATATATATGTTGAAAAGCGAACTACGTTAACACAGCGAGACGAGTTCAAACAATTCTCATTCATCTGACTGCGTGCCTTGTGTGATGTACAAACGGAACATTAAAATTTGTTACGATAGAATATTTATTGGTAATAATATTAGATCGTAATTTGTTAAAAATATTGTGTAGAAAATACAATCATAAGAAACACGGCAAGGTCTTGGCCAACTAAAGTAATTTAGTGAATAATAATTAAAAAAATCTTTAAAAAAAATTAAAATAAGGACGATCGAATTTAAATTGAAAACGAGTGCACCCAATAAACACTTTACCCTTCACTTAAAATGGCCTACGGGGAAATTTGAGCAATATCGGGTTCATTAACAAAAGAAATTTTTGGAGAATTAGGCATTACGTATCTTTCAGAATATCTTTCGCCGGTGGAGTCGATAATTTTGGACACCCGGTCACAGGAGATGTTTCGAGTTATCCGCTGTAATCCCCTAATTCGACGCTATAATATTTAAAATGCTTCGTTAAACAAATTATAAATAGATATAAATTTACAGATATAATTCGGGTGTATTTTAAACCTTAATGTCCCAAGAATATTTGTGGTAAAAATTTTGTTTCAGAATTTTAATAGTAATCTTATATGGCTGTTTTTGAATCTCTGAAACCTTTTCAAAAGTTCTCGTTACAGCTTCTTTGAAAACACTGCCCATTAGATTTTGTTCGAAAACAACCAATGGGAATTCAGTTACCACATATTTCAACTATCAGCAGTAGAATTAATGTAGGATATTAAGCAGTTTATTAATTATTAATTTTCATATAATATATTAGAACTGTTCCAGAAATATGTACTAATGTACTAGACACAAAGTACTTTGATTTCAGGTCAAAAAGAGTGGACATAATTGCTGATAAAATCTGTTTCAAAATTACTTTTACCACAATTTAGTGATTGTATCACATAAAAAACTGAATATAAATTTTCCAATAACCTGTCATCACAAATATTTCAAAGGTTTAATCAAACAATTCCTCTGGATGGAAAATAGTTTATTTAAGAAGTTTTAGCTTAAGTCTTGGCTTGGATTTGATATATTTCTCTTGAAATGCCAGTGCAAAGCTTTAAAAGGAACCCCTTCTGTATCAGCTGCTATTATAATGGTAAAATTATCCTTTGAAACAAAGTAAAATACTTTGATCTTTACCTTCCAACTTGTCTTTCCACTTTTAAAGTATTGGTGTAGGGCTTCAAAATGATCAAGCTGGAAAAAGGTTTCATATTCACTTATAATCATATTTTTCATGCATATATATTTCTACATACTGTTAATAATATCTAAAATAATTGTATTTGTGATTAAAAATTATTTGCAGTATTGATTGATACTCAGTGAGACAATGTCTCATTGAGTACTATCAAATTCTTTCTCGCAGTTTCATTTGTATGTTTTGAAGCAAAAGTTGCTACCTACCTCAAACATGTGGTTCAGCTGATTCCAAAATTTGTTTCGATGTGCTGAAATAATCCATAGGCATAGCAACATTTCAATTGTCATTAAATACCAACACTCGCTGAATAAGTGATCCTTGAATAGAGCATTAAATTAATTTCCACGGACAAAAACAAACAAACATTTGTTCACAACACACAAACTTATCATTACAGTCGACACCTTACATCACCTAGCGGAATATATTAGCATGACGATGCACGGTTACCAACACAAGAAACAGGACGTTGCCATACAAGATATTACACTAGTCTCGACATGTTTTATTCTTATGTACAAAAATCTTTGTGTAATTATTTCAGTCATTTATCTACTTCCTTCTGCTTGGGTCCAATGATTGGACAACAATAATTGTTGTCTCCTATTGCTGCATTCCCGGTCGTGTTTTTCCTAATTTACTTGCTTCATCTACACAACAGTTGGTTCACATGTTGGTCAACCTTACATTTATAGCTAAAAGGGACTGAAAATTACTTTACATGAGTTGACGTCGGTGGCCTAATGGTTAGAGTGGTAGTCAGCGAACCTTAGGTTCACGTGTTCGATACAGCCCTGAACTGATAATTTTTTTTTTCCTCGGAGGGAATGGGTTCTTTTAAACGTAGTAGATTTACGGCATGTAAAAAAAACCTTACGAGAGTGAACGAGATGTTTTGTAAGCAAAATAGAGCGGCCATTTCTCACACAAGTCTCTCCTGATTCACTACTAGATGGCTCTAGCAGGCGATTCAGGTTTGAGTAGAAATTGTACAGAGGCAGTGAGCTGGTCGCTCACTACTCATAGAATACAAAGAAACCTCTCACATCGGAGGAGTCAGCGTCAATCAACGTGAAAGTTTTATTTAAAACTCCTGCATTGAGACGCGTCTGGTATGCGTGCAGGTGAGTCCTGGCTTCCCCAAGGATAACCCGGAGGTGAGTACAATCCCGCTACGTGAGGACATCGCTCCTGAGGCTCTCCTCTGCTCGGTGAGTGGGTGGGGACTCCTCGGATACTCGGAAGGGATCATGCCGGAAAAGCTTCAGGTAGTCACTGTACCCTTCATCCGCCATGACAGGTGCCGGCTCATCTACGAAAACTACACCGAGGGGAGCGTTGAACCCGGCATGAACTGCGCCGGCTACCCGGAGGGTGGAAGAGACGCATGTGGGGTGAGTTTTGACTATTTGCTGTCACAGCGTTTCGGCGCTACATAATATTTCCGTCTTCAGATTAGTCCCAACTTAAAAAGAAGCTCTTTGCTGATTTTGCCAAATCATGTCCTACAATTTTACTGAGGGAAGGAGATTTGAGACGATAGAAGAGATTCAGGCAGAATCGCAGATGGTGCTTGACAGGCTGACAAAGAAAGATTTCCAGGGATGCTTTCAGGCTTGGCAGCGGCGCTGGGATCGTTGTGTTCACTCCCAGGGGAACTACTTCGAGGGTGATGGATGAATTTAATACCTGAGATAAGTGTACGGGTTTTTATACGCGCAGTCTTGAAACTTTCTGATCGCACCTCGTATAAGGAGAATCGACTGAATTCATAAAATAACTTCAAGAACAGTAGCAACCTGAGACCAGGCTCTATTGAGGCATCGCAGCGAGAAACGAAAATAATAAATAGGTGAATTATTGTCACCGGGTCTTGGCTGCAGATAGGAAAAATCCTTTCTCGTTCTTCAGTGACCTAAAGAAGACATGTAATCTTGTGCATTGTCCAAGAAACGCGGCATACATACATACAGCGATGTCGAAACAAAGGGGCCTAGAGAATTTACCGTCAGATTTGTGGCAATTAGAAACACGGTCACGCTGGGAACGTGTGTTGTTAAGCTGCGTTATCTAAAGACTACCGCGAAGATAAGACATTATCGAGACTAACACGTAAATGATTATCTCAGAGGAATCACGAAATAACTGAGGGTGAACAGCCCGTAAGGTTTTACCGAAGGTAATTTATACGAGGTGCGATCGAAAGGTTTCAAGACTGCGCGTATAAAAACCCGTACACTTATCTCAGGTATTAAATTCATCCATCACCCTCGAAGTAGTTCCCCTGGGAGTGAACACAACGATCCCAGCGCCGCTGCCAAGCCTGGAAGCATCCCTGGAAATCTTTCTTTGTCAGCCTGTCAAGCACCATCTGCGATTCTGCCTGAATCTCTTCTATCGTCTCAAATCTCCTTCCCTTTAGCTGAATTTTCATCTTTGGGAAGAGGAAGAAGTCACACGGAGCTTAGAAAGGAAGTTGGGGTCGGTTCTTGCAAGATCTTTGAGCTCCTGACAAACGAGAAGTCAAGTCGATTCTGCTTCTGGTCCTCAGACAGGAGCCTTGGCGTCGCATGTGGAGTTCTTCCTTTAGAATCAGCTGACAGGTCCCATAGCCTATCCCAACAATGTCGCACAAGTCGTTGATGGTACGACGTCGATCTTCGTAACATTTTCGGGCGTTGTGCTCGAAGATGGTCGTCCAGAACGCTCGTCATCATCGACAGAGGTTCGGCCATTTTTAAAACGTGAATGCCACACAAAAGTTTGCGGACTCCCCAAATGCTTGCTTTAGCATTTCATAGGTTTCCGTAGCCGTTTTGGCGAGTCTCTGGCAAAATTTGATGCACACGCCATTCCGAAATCGCAGGAGGGTCGGTGTAATGCACTACCAAAACGCCCGTAACTAAGAAACAAATGCTAATTCGATGATGCCGGCTGGCACACTGATTCACTATGAATGTAGGCCGCACCCCCTAAAGGCAGAAGCTCGTACTACACCCGGTTCGCCCTCTATTGACACAGTCTTGAAACCTTCCGATCGCACCTCGTATATTGCCCACGTAGTATCATGCTTCTCTCTTGTCAGGACAAATTAAACGAATTTGTACAATGTCGTCATTAAATAACAGTTAACTGCTGAGTCTCCCCGTGTCTGTAGTTGGTATTAAATAAAGCAACGAACGTGTTTTTCCTCAGGGTGACAGCGGCGGGCCTCTGCAGTGTGGCGGTCTTCTTACCGGGATAGTATCCTGGGGGGAGGAGTGCGCCTTGCCTGACTACCCCGGGGTGTACGCAGATGTTGCCTTCTACAAGGACTGGATTGCAAAGCAGCTGGATAGAAGCAGAGTAGCTGATCAAGAATCCACGGTCTTTGTTGGAACCAGCTCAGACATTCACATCCAAACCAATGAGAATCAGATTCCTACCTCCTACGGTTAGGTCTACTAGGAAGTCTCTTTCCGTCAGGATTTTCGACTAAAAATTTTTTTCTTGTGCCAGATTAGCGAATCCGTCTTGATTTTGAGCTCCTAGAGTCTGATGAAAAATGAGAATTTCTAGTTCACCGGACGACATTACCGTCAAGAACTTAAATCAGTCCCTGCAGTGCAGTTTTGGACTCAATGGGACTGAATAAATTCGTAACGAAGTAAAGTTCAGTAATTTCACAGCTACAAATTTGGTCATTCAACATCATTGACTTACTTCGTTAGAGCCTAACACGCCTGGTAAGAACGATAAAACTTGTGTAATAATTTAATTATGGTAATCATACAGATTGGTTGATACTCATTATAATTATTAGATCGGCGTAATTATATCAATTCAAATGAAGCTGTACCACTATACGCCGTGCAGGCGTTTGTGGGGGGAGGAGAAGTGTGTATCCAGTACAATAATAAACTTCATTTCTGAATATTTGTTTAAATCTTGTCAGTCGAATCACAATAAAATTCCTATTAAATATTAAAATATTATTATAATTAACATTTAAATATTTAAAATATATTAAATGATGTTCTCTATCGAAATGTTCGATTTACATTATATCATCACTTTTTTACACGACATGTTTCACTTCTAAAAGAACCATCTTCAGGTGTATAAAATTATATAAACTTAAATATAATTTCTTAAATGCAACTTTTAGTCAGATGTTTATCACATTTCAAATGATGTTTTCTTCCAGATTATGTTGTATTTTTAATATCGTATTCGAAGTTGTTCTGTATGTACGTCGTGCTTAACATGATTTTGTGTGGGTGAACGTTTTGTTGTTGTTTTTGTATCATCCTGTAAAGTAAATAATATAAAGACTAATGAATATTAATAAATTAGAAATATGAAAATAAAATAATATATTTGATAAATTCATTTCTGAATGTCACAATTTTATAAATTTAAATATAGCCTTTTTAGGAATATTTGAATGTGCATATAACTTGCATTCTACGTCCTACATGTTGTGCTGTCCTGTGTACAGGTTGAGGCCTTGCGACGGGCCGATCCCTCATCCAAGGAGTCCTACCGAATGTCTATATAGATCGAGCAAACGAAAAGTTGGGACCCGTAGTGCTCAGGCACTTGAAGAACGGGTCGTTCCCAGTACAAGTTGTAGCCTGTAGCAAGTATTTCTGTCGATAGATTCATCATTTCAGATGAATCATCGTAGAGTTCAACAAACTGGCCGAGCGATTAGTGTTGGCGCATGCGCAAAGGACTGATTTTGGGTCGTGCGAGATGGACCCGTCCGAAGCCCGTGCTGGAGGGGTGTAAGGTTCAGTTGGTTTGTAGCTCTAGCCGTGTTTAATTCGGTGCATCACCGCAGCTGACGCTGTGTGACCTCCACTACTACTGAACTCCCCTCTCACGGCTTACACATCGCGCATTTAGGAGCCACGACTACTCGCACAACATATACGTAACAAAATATACCTAATTCTAACTTCTGACTGGCGTGAAAAGACATTTGATTACATCTATCCCTACCCCCCTCAAAGAATTTATAGAATTTCATTGTCACTGCACTGGGCTTGGCAGCATGTGGTCATAAGATCGAATCCTCTTCGACTTAATTTTTCTATGCATTTGCGATGTCGTTGTTTTACATTTTACAAACACATGCTATAAGGAAATAAAAATTTATAAAATATGTATCACCGTACATCAACGTGTGACCTTACATTAAGTGGCACTGCTCTCGTATCAACTTCAAAAGTTCGTGCGTCGGCCATGTTGCTATTATCGATTGCACTGAATTAGAAACCTTGAGTGTGTGACAGCCTTCAATGGTATAAAAAAATCCATACCAAGTTTTGTCATGATTTTTCCAGCGGTTTTCGAGTTGAGTTATAAAAAATACGGATAAACAGACAAACATTTTGTGTACAACGTGCAATAACGCATAATAAATACGCGGTTACGACATAATATCAAAGGTTACACCCCCCACGCCATTATTGTTTCCTTCACGTATCTTGTACTATCGAATTATTACAACCCACACCAACCGCTTAATTTAACCTTGGGAGTCAAAATCAGGTGATAAGATAAAGATAAATTTTACTTGAATTAAAATTAGCGCGTCCATCTGGAAACAAGCTGATAAAAAGAATAACCAATCAAAATACAAAATTGACGTTTCGGCAAGAAAGAGAAATTATTACATTTCTGTTAGCAGTAACTTCGACTTGTTTCGTAAGAAGCAGTGGGAAGCTCCCAGCATTCAACGCGGGCACTTCATTGGTACACTCAAAACACGATTTTAAAATTATTCTAAAATATAAAGTCTAGTATAAATAACAATATTTTAAATCAGAGAGAAGTGATTTATTGCCGCGTACTTAAACGCACATACCAGAAGTTTAAAAAATAACGCAAAACTTCAATAAAATATCATTTGATTTGATCTCGCGGATACATCTGTGTCCAAATAATGGTGATACGGCTATTGTATTTCTTAATAATTACACGGAACTACGACTTCAATAAATCAAAACACAAAAAACCAGTTGGCTGTGACGTAATTTACGACGTCGAACACTTCACGGTTCGTATTTCGCTATTACTCCGCCCGGCTCTACGTTAGTCAAGGTTAAATAATTGGCGTCGAGTTGGAATAATCGCGCCTTACTTTCGCCAGACTGTGCTGCAGCCGAGTCACAAAACCGCATAAGTAGCCTGTTACAAATGGCGTCTAGTTCGTACTTAGGACGAAGCCAGTTGAAAATTCTTCGATGCTGTAACGACTTCAACAATATCTCCGCGTCCGTTCTCTTGTCGTTGTGGACTGCAAAGGATGCATGTTCTAGAAGTTATTTTTATTTCACGTAAAGTGAACATCGGGTAAATAAACAACCACAAGCAAAAAGCGTAGCGGTGAAGTCGCCTGATGTCCGAGCTTTCATTTCGTCTCACGTGGTTTTGATGTCGTATGGTGGCGCAGTCTGTTGATCGTAAGTGAAAGTTTGTCGAAATGTGAATCACTGCAGAGCAAATTTGTATTGCATCTGTTTGCTGTTGTCGTGGTTATCAGAGGATAGTTTCCGAAGTTTAATCACTGCTACAACTTCACACACATTTCCAGCTAATTATTGGCTACGTAGATCCAGGTCCTTTATGTAAACACTTTCCTGTCGACTGTTTCTGAAGTAGGTTAAACATGTCGTCCGTCAACCAGGGCTGTTTTAATGTTGTCAGCTGAGTGAATTGTTTTTATTACCCCTAGATCAGGGGTTCTCAACTTTCTCCACTAATTCTAATTTTACATATTAAATGTACCACAAACCAATTGAGTTCGGATAAAACTTAATGCCTGTCCCCAAGTGGCGTAACCTACATTTCGAGGTCGAATTCGATATACGCGCATGCGCAAGATTTCGCGGTGAGTGCAAGGTACGTGCAAAATAAGACTGAAGTGGTGAATAGTTTAATAGATACTCAAACACATAAACGATGCCGTACATGCTGCTAAAGAGCGCAGATGGAAGAGGAAGAGTGGGCTAAGGAACCTGTGGTGTTGACAGTCAAAGGAGTTACAGGTAAGAAGATACAGAATTATGTTTTCTTGGCGCACAAAGCCACAGTAACAGAGTTTGCTGACAGCCAATTCAATAATTTAATACATCCAGCCTTTTTTATTAAAATAGAACATGGTAATTATTTCTTTTTCATTATTTCAGATTTTTAACCTGTGCGTTATGCCACTATTACCCGCAGGTCTTCGATTACAAATTGTGTCCTAGAACACTCAGTTATTATAACAGTGTAGTATGAACACTGTCATCTATTGACTGAAAATATTCAGAAGACAAATCATTTGATGAAATATGCGTAATTGGTAGTTATTACTCTTAATTACAAGTTACTCTTTATTATCTAAATAAATGGGCTGTGTGATATATAAACACTGCAAATGGCGTACTTCTTCTACCAAAGGAAAAACAAATGCAATAAATACGGATAATATAACTTATAGCCCATGATTAATGCAGTTTGTTAGCATAAATTTACCGTTGGGAAGTTCCATGTAAAATTTATGTAGGTTAGGTTTATTCTAGAAGATACGCGAGTGAAATTCACAGTCGTCACTTTTTTGTAACAGTTCATTTGTTCTCCGGCAAGGCGCTGTTGTCTGAACGTGATACTACGAAACTTCATATCAACAATAGTACCTGAATTTAAGTATATTATTAAACACGATATATTATTGCAAGACACTGCAACTTTAAATGACTTATGTGTCCCTTATCAGTTCTTTAGACCTAATTAAAGTCTGGGGGAAACTCATGGAATATTTCGTTCTTATGCCATAAGGTCATTGTCAGTGCAGCCAACTGACGCGCGTGTCTGTGTCCGAACATGACAAACGAGTGCCTCTAATTAAAACCGTGTAATCGAATGTACGGGCGAAAAATACTGAAACGTCTAATTGATGGCCACGGTTAATCATCAGGATTTGTCGTAAAATATATTTATAATTAGAAAATTTATGTATTTCTGGCCGACGCCCAGTGGTATGAATTCTCTGTTTTATGGCTTAATATTTGGCTGTCAGGAACAGTAGGTCTCACAGAATAAATTACACAAGTAACGTGAGATATATAATATTAAAAAGGAATCATTAGAAAAATGTTTAATTTCATTATCATCTAATTGTATTCTTTACCTTGCATGCTGTTGGTCGTAAAAGATTGACACGAAAAATATTGTTTGTTTCTACAAGGGGATTACAGGTAAAGTTTCAGAACTACTAAAACGCTTTCTGACTTCGATTCTTAGTGAATATTTCTTTATATACACTGAAAAATAATTGCAAATCATTTTCTTTGATGTTGAATGAAAGATGATAAAACGACATTCTGTTACGAAAATTGTTCTTGTCTGAAAGTTTATTGTCCCGGAATTATGAGATATCACAAAAGCAAAGGTTAATCGTTTGACGAAGATTATAAGAGTAGCCACAGTTTTATCGGAATATATAAAAAGGGAAAACCTTATTTATTTCCAGGATAAAATTAACATAATACAATCCATGCTTTTGAGTTAAAAAGTTTTCATTTTCCTTTAAACTGTTTCACTAAACAATCAACAGAGGTCAAGGGTAAACATTTAACAAATATGGGCGTTGACTTAAGAGAGATTTTTTTTTTTCAGATATATATATATGGGACGCTGAACATTTGTCGTGCAAAATTGCTTATATATATTGGCGCCCACTAAAGAAATATATAATTTATATATGAGTCATGTGTTAGATTAAGAAAAAAAAAAACAGCTGAATTCTCAAGAACAGTTAATTTTCTTTGTCAGGTAATATCATTAAAAGATCGCAGATTTAAATTTTTATTTAAGCAAAGACTTGTATTTTTATAGGTAATTTAATAAATTAGACACGATCGTGACGTTCACTCAAAAGTCTTGAACCATTCTCAAGGCTCAATATTCTTAAATCACGTACCCAGATTTAGATTTGGGACCACGTGTTCATTATCGCAAAAGATCTCTTTGAACAACGCATTCCCCGGGCTTAATCTGTGACTAATATTTATTGGGATTATAGAAAATGTCGCGTTTCTCAACCCATTCTCTACTAACCTCTTTTAGTTCCATCATTATGATATAAATTATGTTACTTTTAAGTAAACACAGGAATTTTTCATGACGACCTTGGTCACATAATAAGCCTAGAAATTGTTTTTCGGGGCTGTTTTGAACTGCAGTTTCATTGAAGCCCCGACATGTCACAAAATGCAACCACGACGAATAAAACGCGGGCATTGAAGCAAGATTGAAGTCAGCGTTCTGTACGCGGAGCACCCCGGAAATATTGAAACTGATAACGGCGTAGACTCCACTGTAGACTAATAAACATTTCTCAGATTTATATGATTTTAATCGAACACCTGAACGTAACCTAGCGATAAGTTTCCACCTTAATTTACAAAACAACACCCACGTTTAATTTTCCTCAAAAAAAAAAATTGATAGGCAGTGTCGGACACTGCCGCAGTTATTTTCGTGATACTATATTGAAATTAAACAAAAATTTTGTTTTGAATCGTTTAATTCGTTATTTCTTAATTGGTACACATCCATAATTGACCCAGGGTTGTCCGAGCGCGCTTGGGTTGCCTATATTCGCGGCAGTACTGCGCGTTGGTTTTGGGTCCGGGCCCGGCGTTTTCGGTGCCATTCTCTTTGGAATTTTGTGCTCTACGCATTCGTACCCGATTTTTGTAATTCTGGTTATACTTTGCCCTCATATATCGCGACATTTTAAGAAAATCGGGAAATTTTCAAATTTTTTCAAATTTACAGCCTCGTATCTTTTTGAGTTTTTGAGATACACACTTGGAGGCCAGGATGAGTTGTAGCATATACACTCCTCTTCAAAACAACACTTGGTTCACTCGGATCGGATAATTAGTCTCTGAGATATGGTCCCGTTTATGGACACGTGTCGAATCCGGAAAGTCGAAAATCTTGGGTTCACTTTGCGCGTGCGCAGTTCGCGACGTCCGGCCGCCACGAATGTCGGAGCGGTACTGGCACAAACTGTCATCCTTCCTCTTTAAAACGAGACTAAGATCGCGGCGCAATGTCTATTTTTAGCGTAGTTATTGAAGTTTGAAATTACTTCGACAGAAACTGCCGCTCATTTGGGCATCGATTTTAAAGACGTTTTCACGTCAAAAACACTCAATGCCGGGTTCTCATTGGACAACTCTTTCTACTCCTGCGTCTCTGATTACGTCGAATACATTCATTACATTTTCTTCAATATAAAGTCAGTATAGAGAATCAATGTCTTCTTCTTGAAGTTAATGATTTCTTCGTATTAATTATATCATTTCAATACAGGTAATTAAGTATTACGAAAGGGAAATTATATTTTTATTTTAAAACATTTCTGACTGCTTAATTGTAAATCACTTCCTGTCTGCGATTTTAATTATTTCCTTTGTAATTTAATGGTCTAATTTCGTGTTTCTCTCACTGTTGAATCAGTAAGTACAGGATATACACACAAGAGTTAACATCGTGTGTACACATTTTTGGGTAACCTGTGTTCGCAGAGTGTAGAAAAATGTCGTATAAACAAAACAATCTAGAACACGATAAATTAAATTCTGTGATGGGTTTTTACGCATCGTCAAATGGGGCAACAGCATGATGAAATACACGAGGAATTGTCACAGGGTTGACTGACAAAAACCACGATTCACGTTTCATCTTTCAGGGTCTTCAAGGTCTGATGTCTCACGATTATCATCGTCTCCAGCATTACTAAGGGTTTTTACGATAATGCGAACGTGGTCCGGGGTTTTTTTGGAACAAAAATTGTGATCGCTTCGCACGTCTGGTGGTGTCTACAATAACCACTTGTTGGTTCATCATCCCAGGGCCGTGTTAACCAGCGGCCACTTTTGCTAGGGCCTACGAAATCTGATGTTAGCAACTCGGTGCATGTATTAATCACCAATAAATCATAGTTCTTTGACATACACACGTATAGTTCGAGATCCGAAAAGAAATCAAGGTCATTTTCATACCAATTAATACACCAATAAAAATCCATCTACCAAATGACCTACGAAACAGACCAGAGGGGTCATTATATTTTTGTGCCTGGCTGTAATTGGCCTTGTTTGGCTGTTGTCATGCAACTAATACATGAATTGAATTATTATTATTATTATATTATATTATATTTATTTTTAATTTTAACCAGCATATTGATTACTTATGTTCACAAGCCCTAAGAATGCTAAGTTTGATTCGATATATTACGTCTTACTTTTCTAATTTTGATAGCCTATTGGTTTTGTATAAATGCCCTGTTCGGTCTAAATTTGAGTATGAATCTGTTGCTTGGAACTTCATTACTTACACTGAAAGAATTCAAAGGAAATTTGTAACTTCGTGTCACACCAGATTCTTTAACGGCCTAAGTGACTATAAATATGAAGACGTTTTAGTCAGGTTAAATATCCTTTCACTTCACCTAAGGAGGAGCCATCTTAATACTCTCTATCTCATTAATACTTTTAAAGGCAAAATTTGCTGTCCATCGGATATGGATTCAGTTTTCGCTTTTCCTCCAGATACATTAGAGACTAATGCACTTTTTCCGTTCGTCGTGGCTTCAAGGCCAGTCCCTCATCTAGGTTCGTTTCTGCTGTCAGAGCATCGACGTCTTTAACGACGAGTGTATTTCGCTTGTGCGTGTTATTTAGCCCATTTGCTTGTACTCTGTTTTCTCAGTTATTTTTATTCTTGTATCACAAATTGCTTTTACTTTTGTGTTTGCCTGTAATTGGCTATTATACTCAATACGGGAAATGTTTGATTGACCTGTTATACATATATATTCATTTATACAGGGTGAGTCAGAAGTATGATTACAAACTTTGCGTGCGTGTTCCAGGATCAAAAATGAGAAAAAATGTTCCTATGAACATGGGGTCGCAAATGTTTCTTTTTCGAAATAATAGCCAAAAATAATTTTCAATGTCTGCCTTTATTGCCAAGTATAAGGACAGGGATGTTTGTTTATAACAGATGCTCAAAGGTTGTTCCTCCGTTCTCCACACACGCACGAGCACGACGTACACACGACTCACGAATTCGTTCGTACACTCCAGAGTTTCCTCGAATCATCTGCACGCGTTCCCATTGGTCGTCTTCATTGTTCATGGGCGTTGCATAAACGACGGACTTCAAGTGACCCCACAGATAAAAGTCCAACGGAGTCAGGTCCGGTGACCTCGGTGGCATAAACCACATTTGTCTTCTTGTATTCAGTGGGACATCTTCAGGGAGGCGTGGCAAGTGTCTTCTTAAGCATCGCTGATATGAAGGTCCTCTTAGACGCGATCGAAGCATGTGTGGACCAATAAGCACGTCGGAAACAATTCCTGCCCAAATTGAAAATCTTTGCTGGAAGCTGGATTCACTTTGACATAAAGTCAGTTCATTGAAAATTATTTTTGGTCATTATTTTGGAAAAGTAACATTTGCGATCCCATGTTCATAGGAACATTTTTTCTAATTTTTGATCCAGAAACACGCACACAAAGTTTGTAAACACACTTCTGACTCATCCTGTATTTAGTTCAGTCTGTTTGTTTTTGTGTGTATGTATTATCAGCGTCTGCTTCTCATTGGCTCCTCGCCGTTGACAAACACTTTAATAAATGAACTGAATTGTTATTAATATTAGTAGTAATAGTAATCTATATTTTATGTACTGTGTAATTTAACGTACGATTAGACGTTTTTGAGAAAAAATATTAAAATTTAATTTGAACTTCAGGAAACCTAGGGTTATATTATTCCGACGTCAATGAAAATTCTGTTCAATTTATTTTGAGTGCAGGCGACTGGTGTAAAATGTCGTTCAGTGTTTTGGATCACAACTCCTACAGGTGCGCTCATTTCGGGAAATTTGTGGGAGAAAAACAAAGCAATTATTTATAAATAACTTAGCGAAATCCACGAAAGAAGTCTTGAAAATGTGATTATGTCTTCTGACGTCGAATAAAACTTTGAAATATTTTTTTAAAAAATGCAAAACTTGTATATTTTTTTTAAATTTTTTATGCAATGACATTTAATGATCTAGGTCCACGATAATTGATTTGAATTGCATCTTTCATTGCTGACTGATGTTCATTTCGCAACACAGATACCAGATTACAATATCCCGCCGTGTTCGTAATTTTGTGACAGGTTTCATAAACACGGAGCCGATAATTGTTAACCTTTGGTGCGCTTATGATGAAACGACATCTGTTGCATGATGGCTCTTTCTTCTTGTAGTCGAGTCTGATAATTAGATTGTTCGGGCCTAATGATTGGCGGTCGTCTCGAGGGTTTTAGTCAACAGTAACAGGCGGACAGGTGGCATCCCTTATTTGTTTATCTTGCACGTGTGATGAGAACGAATTACGCCGAGATTGTGCACGGACGAGCCCTGCAAACACTAGCAGGCCTATACGACTCTCAATGTAAGAGTGGCATAAGGCATTTGCATTGATTCCGTGTTGGCCGTCACACGCGGATTCAAGCGACGAGGATATTTATTCATTAGGGTCGATGCCCTGTAAAATAAAATAAAATAAAATAAATAAAATAAATAAAATAATTAAAATGAATAAAATAAATAAAATAAAATAAATAAAATAAATAACATAAATAAAATAAAATAAATAAAATAAAATAAATAATTAAAATAAATAAAATAAACAAAATAAATAAAATAAATAAAATAAATAAAATAAATAAAATAAAATAAAATAAAATAATATAAAATAAAATTCGACATTTTATGAATTATTTCCTTCTGCGAAACGTTTCTTAAAATATATCGCCTGATCTCATCATCAGGCCATATTTATTCTAAAATACAAGCCTGATTAGTGCTATATTTATATTTGGATATGAGTCTGGGTGGGCCTCAGAGCCGGTCTGGACGCGGAGGCTAGAAAAAAAAAATCCTCTGCCTCCGTCCGGGATCGAACCTCGGGCCGTCCACCCGTAGCCAGTCACTATACTGACAGAATATATATTTATATTTCCGTGCTTAAAATCGTCTGCTCTAGTCCGGTTATGTGATCTCATTTAAGTTGTTCAATTAATGATGTGGTAAGCTGTAGAAATGTTACCTGCGATGTGCCTTATGTTGTCTGTTGTATTGACCTCACGCGTAATTTAATTTTATTTGCGAAATTTATACGTTTATTAGTATTAATGTTATTGATGCTTGTGAAATCGTGTGGAGAAATAACTCGCACCTCGTAGTTGAGACGAGTTGCCTTGTCCGGTCCTGATCTTGTCCAGAATCCGGAAAGTTTAAGTTGCATGTCTGCAGCAGCAAGGACCTCCGAAACGTCGGTAAACTTCTATCAGAGTACACGGCTCAACAACCCAGAAGACAGAGATCTTGTGATAAAGTTAGTCGCCACACAGACACTCTGTCGAGGATGGTACTCTGGTTGTCGAACCCATAGATAGTCACTATACCGACTGAGCTACCCGGGTCGTGAAAATACGTACTCAAATAGGATAGCAACAATCTAGTAAATATGCCCTAGAAATATTTTTATAGATCTAAAATTTTAGGTTAAGATAATGTGAATGTAATCAAACGTTCAACAGTTATGTTAGGTTAGGTTAGGTTAGGTTAGGTCAGGTCAGGTTAGGTTAGGATAGGATAGGTTAGGTTAGGTTAGGTTAGGCTAGGCTAGGCTAGGTCAGGTTAGGTTAGGTTAGGTTAACTGTGGGTCAATGCACCTCATGGAAAAATCAGTGTCACTCATCATCACCAAATCCTGCAAAAAGTGTAGTGTCTTCAGATTTAGAGACTACTCCACGAATTATCTCTGCTTCCTGATAACAACGCGTTGTGTACGTAAACAGCCACAATGTATAATAATTATTCTTCAGGATGAGAGTGACGTCACTATAGAACCGCCAGATTCACGCGCATAAAGGTAATTTGAAGGGATATTTGCCATATTGCTGTTTGGAGAGAATTCTACTACATATTTTGGATCAACGCGTACTACAAAATATAATGATTTTTTTTAAAGCTATTCAAAATTCAGATTTATTACGTCATGTATCTCGGGTTTGTTACCACATTCAAGAATGAAATCAGACCAATGCAGGATTTAAGACAAACCCATGTTTACATTACAGAAGCAGTCCACCTTTCTAATTATGAGACACCTTCGTGCTATTTTATAATATTATATTAATCTATTTCATTATGATTTCATAAAATTTCATCAGCTTCATTTCTGTAATTCTCAATATAATTTACGTTGATGATTTCTATATTTGTGTCTCTTTCAGTAATTTTAGCATCTGAGTTGGATCCGGGCGGTAAGACTGATACAATAAGAGAAAACATTCTTAAATGTAATGCCTTTTCTAGGATCCCGTAAGACTTATTGTTAACAGCACGTTTTTAATGAAGTGCCGTGTTATTAGTAAGGAGGTGAGAGAGTATTTACATCAAAATAAAATAGTGTAGTTACGTCATATTGTGATTTATTAAATTAAAATTAAATTATTTGGTTATTCCGTCAAATCACAATGTATTTAAAATAAGAATAATTAAAATAATTAAAATATCATTCTGTGTTCCATATCGAATAATCGATTTACAATTGGAACAGTTAGAACATGTTTCGGTTTTATTAAACCATCATCAGGTGTAAAATTGTATAAAACCGAAACATGTTGTAACTGTTACAATTGTAAATCGATTATTCGATATGGAACAAAGAATGATATTTTAATTATTTTAATTATTCTTATTTTAAATACATTGTGATTTGACGGAATAACCAAATAATTTAATTTTAATCGAAATAAAAGTTTGCACAGAAAATCCCGTTCCTCATTGTCATGAGACAATTCTCTCTGCTCCTTATATCAATGTGTATTTTGCAGGATATGAACGAAATTAGACTGTCTCTCTGTCCGTATTTCCGCATAATTAGAAAGGTGGACTGATTCTGATGGAATCTAGCACAGACATTTTCTCTTTGAGTCTGCCCTATACAGGAATTTTTCAATTGCTGATCGATATTACCAGCATCATTTAATATAAATAGTTAAATAAGATAAAAAACAACTTCTTACGAATATTTTTTTAATCAACAGTTCACGATATATTTTAAAAAAAAAAACATAATACGCAATACAAAAAATTGTTGATTACTTTCCAATACGTACGAAAACAAATTTTGCTGTTCTATCAATTTTTAGTTCGCGAAAAAATTAACTGTCGGAGGAGACACAAAACAGCTTTTGAAAAGAATATTCATGTAATATTTAATGTTAATAATATCGACTAGTGGAAACCACTTGAGAAATCAGGGACACAGATTGGAAGAATGATATTAAAATGGATCTTGGCGAACCAGAGTGTCTGTGTTGGCGACTAAATTCATCACAAGATCTCTGTCTTCTGGGTTGTTGCGCCGTGTACCCTGGTAAAAGTTTACCGACGTTTCGGAGGTCCTTGCTGCTTCCATCATCAGGGCGATGAGTGAAATCATCTGGCTCGGGGGAAGGACAGTTGGCACTACTGACGGTAACTGATCTATAGCACCTGAAATTGGTAAAATCCTTTTAAGTTTCCCTGTTCATGTTTAGACGTACACAATTTACAGTCGACAGGTTAAAAGTCACTTCTCAGTAGGCTAATAAGTACCAATCCTGAGCATCGCTGTGTAGGGGTTAGTATTGCAATAGGCAAACAAAATGGCATGTGGATGACGTCATAATTCTAGGAAAATGACAGCAATTTCATTAATAATCGAGCAAGGCGTGACGACGTCTCCTACAGCGACCATGTGGGACCGGATGTAACGACCTACGTTTACCGGTTGTTTATTTTAGGTGGTCTTTTAAGTCAACATTCACAGTCAGCGTCGAAATCAGTTCAGTTCAGAAGTCGCCGTTAAACGAGAGACATCTGTTTCTAAATCCTTACATGCCACTGAAACTGGTAATTATACATGCATTTACAAGTTTAAGCTCAGATAAAAGATTGATTAACATGGCTCCTCTCGATATTTGCCTTATAACTTTTTCCATTAAGGGACAAATGTCTCTCCTTTTATAAGGCAATGATTTGCCACCTTAAAATCCCTGAATTCCGAAAGAAATTATGCGTGATACTAAGCTGACGAACCGAGGAGTGGGCGTGTGGTACATGTACCACTGTTGCTGTGTAGCAAGGGGTTACGTCGCCCCACACATCTGTCGTCCGTGGAATCGGTGCTCGGGAGGCCAATGTCGGGCCGGCCCTCGTGTGTCACTCCTACGCCCGTGGCTATATCAAATATCTGCCATACATCTACGAATGAAAATAAATTTATTAGGTTATTTTATGATGCTTGGTGAACTGTCGAGGTTGAGTAACCTCGAAATCTCCCACGCGTCTAGTTTCGGATTCATAATTTAAAATAAAACATAACCTACACGGGATCAGTCAGGGAAACCCACATTAAAATATTTATTGATGTTTGAAATTCAATACAGTTCGATTCGATTAATATCGCACAATATCGCTGTGAATGGACAAGTGCCCTCGCAGGTCAGGTCATGTCGTAACCCGCTCTCAGTTCTCTTTCGATAGCGGAAATCTTTTTCGCAAGATCACTATCGATACCTCGCACCTCGTTCTTAATCAATTCGTCGGAATGAGTTTCGAGATACATTTATCGATTCTTCTGTGCCAAAAACAAATCGACAGTATCTTTTAGCGAACGTTTCTGTAACGCAGAAATCGTGGTCGCATTATTAATCGAAAATCTATCCGCGTATCTATCGTCATCGGATATCGATCTTTGGTGGGATCTCGAAGGGGAACGTATACAAACGTCGCTGTAGAAACTGTTTACCGGGTTGCATCATACATGAATGCAGGCTGGAAGCCATGGACATTTCTCGTACGTAATTCAACATCGTCTTTTGTTTCCTTGTTTTGAATGTAGTTTATTATTTGACAGCCAGAATGTGCGTCAGGATTGGGTTGCGTGAATTATCGAGCGTGGATACTTCGCTGTAAATAAGAAGATATATTATTTGTTCTTTTGTCTTGATGACTAAGCCAGTAGAGGTTCGGAGGTCTTTGCTACAAATAATGCTTTGAAACTTTGGCTCCGGTATCTTAAGAATACGAACTGTCTACAAATCAACCGATTTCTGCAATAACCATTAGATGTATATTTAAATATGGGTTACAAGTCTATAAATTAGATGATACAGTTGCGTCATATTGTGATAAATATATATTTGTTTAAATCTTGTCAGTCAAATCACAATAAAATTCCTATTAAATATTAAAATATTACTAAAATTAACATTTAAATATTTAAAATATATTAAATGATGTTCTTTATCGAAATATTCGATTTACATTAGAACATCACTTTTTTACACGACATGTTTCACTTCTAAAAGAACCATCTTCAGGTGTATAAAATTATATAAACTTAAATATAATTTTTTAATTGTAACATCATTTTAAATATTTAAATGTTAATTTTAGTAATATTTTAATATTTAATAGGAATTTTATTGTGATTTGACTGACAAGATTTAAACAAATATATAAATTAGGCTGATGATTCTCGTGGTGGTGATGAAATCTCTTATGATGCAAATCACCATTTTAGTAAGTTTACCGTTATTAATAAATATTGAGCTTTCATGAAGGAGTCGGAGGTTTTGGTACCGTTGAACACTGCACTCAACACCTTCGCCCGTATGAGAACTTGGTGAATAAATTTAAGGTCTTTTATGGAATCCGAAGTTCCTGTAACTGAATTTTTCTCTATTCACGCCTCAAGTTGGATTATCACTTATAACCGCGTGTGGTCCTAAGTTATATGGGCTTCATTTAAATCCGTTTACATTCGTGTTGTAATGTTGTGCCTCGTTGGACACTCAATTTTGAAAATGAAAGGTGGGGTATGTCGATAGACGAGAGGTTTTGGCGGAATGCGTCGAATCGGACGGAGCAATTGCAGAGGATGGAATGTGTACGAATTGACGCCGTGAATCTGGTCACGGCCAACCCTGTTATTTGTGTTTGGATTTATTGATTGAAGTTCAATCTAATTATTACGAAACACAAGCGATGAACATACTCACTGTGCTTCCGTTCCTTAAACACGCGTGTCCGCGAGAGATCAAATTACTTGTTTGGTTTTATGACAGAAAATTTGGCGTTGAATCGCGGTCCACTGGTTCCAAATGTGTCTTCGTCGGAAACAAGTTGCTACTTTGAAAAATATAACAACTTCTTTTTCTCTTGCTAAAACGTCAATTTTGTAACAAAACTGGTTATTTTTTCCCAGCTTGTTTCCAGACGGACGCAATAATTTGAATTCAAGTAAAAATTACTGATTACGACTCCCAAGGCTAAATTAAGAGGTTGGGGGTTAGCATGAATTCAATTGGTCCGACCTCTCCTCGGCGATGAACCACTGCAGTGCCCTGTCAAAGAATTGAGTTTCGAGAAGTTTCCAATTTCTTGAGTGTGTAAGTTCCAGCTGTCTGAATCCGAGAATGTCTGTCTGCGATCCTCACAGGCGGTTTCCTTGGCATGTACATTTTCTTAGAGAATTCAGGACCGAAGTAATAAAATCCAAACCTCAGCCTTGACTCTGAGCGATCTCTTATTGATCGACCTCATAGATGGCGTTTATGGTTGCCATCCTCTCGTTTACGTCGATGTTGGTTGAGGGATTGATTCAGGTTATCCGGAGGACCTTCAGGTGTAGGATAAATCGGGCGAAGTTTAGGGTCCCTGTGGATGCTTGAATCCACAGTAATATCTTTAAAGAAGCGGTTAGAAGGATGGCCTTGTAATCCTGGGGTCTCGGGTTCGGTGCCCGAATTTATAACTTGTGTTGGGCAAGGCCGTGGTCTAGGCAACACGGAGTTTTCCTCCGTGGCATCCCAACAATTACTCCATTCACACACAGAAGAAGGCAATGGCAAACCACTTCTGGATCATCTGCCAAGAACGTATATGAACAGGTCCCAGTCCGAGAAAAGGATGGAAGGATCCTGTTCATATGGACCTGTCGTCACACAGAACACTACAAAAAAAAAGTTGTGTATGAAATGCTGACGGCTGAATTAATGATGACCTTAATGTAGTGTAATTTAATTGTTCTGTACTCGAATTCCTAAGAAACTTTCCAAAAAGGGTGCGTCGCTAGGAAGAGACTGCGTCCTTCAGAAGTCTGAGATGAAGTTGAAAGTACGTCAGAATCCACGGATCCTCCGACCGTAAGAATAAGATAACGCCCAGTGATTTCTTCTGCTGCTGATTGGCTTAAAAAAAATGTATTAGATAAAATCCGACAAAGATGTCACGAAATGTTCCATTGACCAAGATCTTCAATACAATAATGAAGACAGATCCCGAAGGCTTTAATAAATTAGATTTTACTGACATCTATAAAACATAAAATAAGCAAACAAACAAACTATTAACACTATAAAAAAGACACTAGTGCAGAGTTCAACTCCTGTGAAACAACATCTAGTGTAGTGTTTGCTTGATATGCTTTTGTAAAATAACTCCACTTCATGATTTGTTTTCTAAACCATATTTAGACCAAATTTAAACCATTTTTAGTCCAAATCTAAACCACTTTTAGTCCAAATTTAAACCACTGTTAGTCCAAATTTAAACCATTTTAGTCCAAATTTAAACCATTTTATTAAATGAATTAATTTCCCTGTTCCCACTGATGAAGACCTCTTGAGGTTGAAACAGGTATGGCATTAGTGTCTTTTTTATAGTGTTAATAGTTTGTTTGTTTGCTTATTTTATATTCTAATACACTACGCGGTATGCAGAGTTTTAAAATCTATAAAATATCAAGTTTCGTAAAAATATAACGTCTTCTTCGTGACAATCAGCATGCAACGGAACATTAACCTAATTTTTGACAAAAGTAAATTAACAAGTCAGCAATTTCAAAAAATAGAAGACAGTCAAGTTTTCTCTCCTTTGAAACAATAGGCGCTACTATCGCTGTCAGGTGGACTATAGTTTATTTCCCCTCACCCCCCCCCCCCTGTAGTGCGTGTACGTAATTGCAGATGGACCAAGGACACAGGAACACAAACACAGAATAACACGAAGTAGCGAATAAATATTAGTTACAAATTAATAAAACACAATGTCATGAACAAATATAGATTTATCTTAGGCGGTTTAAACAATTAAGCAGATATTACTAAAGAAATGACAAATTAATCAATTAAATTTAAGTGACATTTCAAACCAATCGGAAATCAGCCATGTTTACGATCACACGGAGACTGTCGAAGGTATTTTCCCTTCTCAGACCTGTTGATTCTCTCACGTAAAACGCAAAATTTTAGAAGGTGCACTTTTAATATTTATGTATTCACTTTAGTATCAGTAATTGTGCCTTAATTTCAGGATTTCACATCGAAATGTTGAATATATTTCTCATTTCTCCCACAGGTAATAATTACATGCCCCATCCGTCTGACATATATCCATATCCTGAAGATGGCAGCAGGAACCACAGGCCTTGTGTTCATTCCCACGGATTTCTGCCTCGACTGGAAGTTGTAGGTAAGTCTCTGATGTAACAGCACGTCTGATAATCGTTGTTTCTCTGTTCTCCTTACAAATTCAGGGAGAGTTTCATTCAATTATCGTCGCGTATATAAAACATCCAATTCTCCTGGTACTAATTAAGCAGTAAGCCATCAAAACGTATGGTGAGTTGAGTTAGGCGACAAAATCTCACCTAAGCATCCTGTGTTCTCGACGCGAAACAAAGACAACTTTTTACCCTTACCGGGAACCGAACCGCCTCGTTTACCCCGTAGTCCAGTTACTGTACCCGCTAAATTACCCGTTTACGAATATCGTCAGTGACTTTTCGATTTTTATTTTAATCCGCGACGTTAGAAGAGTTTGACCGCTCCTTAGTTCAGAAATATAATGAACAATAAGGTATATCACTTACCAAAATCCCGATCAGAGAATAGACGTTCGTTCCACACGCAATAAAAGGACAAACGAGAAGACCAGAAATGTGCACTTTCCTTGCATAAAGTTCAGTTATTCAGGTACTAAATTAATATCTGAAGGTTCACCATCCATCCGTGAACAATCAAATCGCAGATCCTCAACCTCTTGTGACATACTCCGTTTCAATACGTTGTAGTCTTCAAAATAAAATATCAGAAGCACCCCATTCTTGTCTATAAATGCTCCTTACACAATCCTTAAACATAATTTTATCGAACAAATTAACTTGTAATATGCGAGGAATGAAGAAACTAGTGAAGTGTTACGTATGGAGCAGAGACTTGGACACTCAGGAAGAAGGAACAGAAATACCTGGAGAGTTTTGAAATGTGGTGTTGGAGAAGAATAGAGAAGATCAGGTGGACGGATCGAGTGACCAACGAAGAAGTATTGAGGAGAGTCAACGAGCAAACATTACACGAAGGAAAGCTAACTGGCTGGGACATATTATGAGAAGGAATGGATTACTGAGTGATATCACCGAAGGCCAGGTTGAAGGAAAGCGAGGACTGGGAAGAAGATTGATACAGCTAACCGACGACCTTAAACAAGGAAAGAAGATGACGTTCCAGGAATTAAAGCGAGAACCCGAGAATAGGGACAACTGGAGAGCTCTGTTTGGGCAGAGCAATGGACCTGTCGTAAGACAGAACACTTAATAATAATAAAATGCGAGGAATAAATTACCCAGAGCTCGTGCTCTGTTATTATCGAAAGTTCATACACACTTGTATTCTGATGAAAAAGCACTGTTACCTTCTTAGAATATGAACAATACGTCGGAAGAGAAAACATCCATAACTTACATCTCGTTAAGAGGCATGGCATCCTTTGTTTTAAAGATCTTCATCATCATTTCGCCACGTTTTATGTAGAGGTCGATCGAACTTATCGATGTGACTTGGGGCATTCCCCAACACTATGACACTAATAGTTCAAATTTAGGCAAACATATTTCAGTCTATTTCTGGAATAATTCCAGTCCTTTTTCAGTCAAAACATTTGATTTCCGCCCTCGAAAAGATGTAGTTGCTACCTATGTCCGTTACCTTCTCCGATGTAATTTTTGAGTCCAATTGATGGGACTGAAAAAAAAATATTTTCTCATGAGGGCACTGATGTATCTACCCAAGATGTAGAAGCTGCATGGTCCTCGTTAACCCACATTTAATCCAAACTTTTGACAAACTCTTCTTCGTTTTAAAACAATTCTTTCGATATTTCTTTACCGAAACACTCTCTCGTCCTTACATCCGTTGCCCAATAAAATTGAATGTCGATAACTTTTAAAAGTTTGTAAAATATCGTCCTTTTGAAATTTGTCATTTGGTCTCAATTGTTAACGAAAATTTGTAATTTTTTGTCGAAACTTCTCTACAGTATTGTTAAACAATTAGTGTAATAATTTTTTCACTATTTTTCAAAATCAGTGCCAATCTCTAAGACCCGACAACTAAGTGTTTTTTTTGTGGGAGAAAACTATAATTCTTCTAAATAATCATTTTAATTTTTAAAATCATCGTAATAATTTTTGACAGTGGAAAAACGTATAAGGATGCTGTAAAATTGTCCTGTATCCAGATCTTCAAAACATGTAAAGATCATATCAATATGTGGGTATTGAAACCAGAGATTATTGATTTAGGTCTGTTGTAGCCTGAGAGGCAAGAATCCATCGCCAATCTCGTGTATTTTGTTAGATCAGGACTGAAGTAAGATTGAACACATTTTAGATGCACTGGAGCTGTGGACCGCAAAAACTATTTGTGTTCGGTGGTATGAGAGAAATGGACTTCAATAAATCATTTCACTTTAGCGATGTCTATCTGAATTTCCATATCGACTGGGGTCCATATTTTTTTTTGTCAATTTGAAAAGGACGCCGTTTGTGTTGACCTATATCTCTCGTCAGCTGTACCTCACCTGTTCTATTCCATGCCTCGGATTTCAGTCGACAAATGATTAATGTCGCTGAGATTAACATGTGCGGTGTCACATAAGTGAAATGACAAGGCTGGTCTGACGTCGATGCCAAGGGTTGAGAGTACTGGCGATGGAAAACTGGAAAGAATTGTGGCAACATAATTGAACGATGCACGCGTTACTCAGTAATCCACACGCTTTAGTTGTCAATCAAGTGATTTGTTGTTAGTTTGAAAAAAATATCGTGAGAACTTTAATGAAATAATGCCCTGAACACCATAATTTATTTACCTAAAAATTATTCTCGTAAATATTACTAAGCTAAAGATTGGATTACATAAATCCAGCATAAGTCTACATAGAAGGTAAACTTAACCAAAGTCGAAGAGGTGATACAGTTCTGGTGAAGTATCGTCATCTTGCCCCCGATGGAGTCGAAATTTGGAATTGTCGTAGTTGTGAATCCTGGCCAAGATGGGCTCGTGGGAACAGTGACCTTGAAACGTGACAGAATGGAGTTTAAAGGACGAATTTGCGAAATTATCTCTGTTACCTTTCAAGGACACGGACGTTCATATGAAACCTGACATCTATTGATAATAAATATTAAATCTGTGTTCCTTTAGAGTTGTCAGCTTTGCATTCTTAAAGATAATTTGTGCTAAATTAATGCCTTAATCCAAGCTTGACGAAGAAAAATGATTGAACATTTTAATTTTGTTTTGTTGGTCACAGTGTTAGGTAGTTGAGTTCGCACCAAAGCGACCTCAGAAGAAGGCGTCGTTGTAATGTGAATGATGATACGTACTGGCGAAACGTTTTAGCTCGTTTGCAATCAGTTTTTGGGCGACGTGTGTACGCCACAGACAAACAACAGTTTGGATCGTCACAATCCGCATATTTCGTGAATCCATTCCCATTTGCTCTTGGTATGAGATCCACACGGAAACTTTGAGACTCGTGTATTTAAATATCACAAGAACATATTTTTAATTAATAAGATTATTTTGTGCGAATACGGCACTCACATTAAGAAAATATTTTCGTTTTGCGAATGTAAACTTCGTAACAACGCTAGGTCTCCACTGCTCTACTATGGGTAACCAAACGCGGTATGTAGCATTAACCTATGTTTTGCCTTCGGGGGAGTCGAGAAATGTCACAACGTGAATTCATGTTTTTTTTAAAATTATGGAAATACATATTGTGCGTCTTTGTTTAACAGATGTCCTTTCTATATATTGTTTAAATCTTGTCCGTCTAATCACAATAAAAAAATGATGGTCTAATGTGAATCTAATATTTCGATAAAGAACAAAATTTAATATTTTAAATATTTTAAATGTTAAATTATTGTAATATTTTAATATTTAATAAGAATTTATTGTGATTAGACGGACAAGATTTAAACAATATATATTTATTATATCACAATATGACGCAACTTTACCATCTCATGAATAGATGTCTTTTCATAAATAGCTTTAATTAATGGAAGGTACAGAATAGCCCAGACGGGACAAATACAAGGAGATTGTGAATGACCGGAACTTCCGGTTTGCTGCTTAAAACATTGCGAGTTGTAGTTTTTCGTTTTGAACAGAGTGTACATGAATTAGTTTTAAAAAAAAATGTTCTCTACCCAACCTTACTGTTCATACTTGAATTTGACCGGAGAGGAATGAGTGATTCCAGGAATCTAAATTTGCGTTGTCGTAGTCGTAGAATGTCCTCGCTTCGTAAATGCCTCGCCCGTAGTTATGGTTTCAATTAATAGCTTATTGCATCCGTGGCTTCGCTCGCAACAGATCCGTGTTATTAGTGTTGAGTCCGCTCCGAGACGAACTGAAAACCGACACATCTGTTACAGAGGCTGGATTTGTCACTTATGTAAACACGCGGCACTGGGTTTCAATACCGAGTAACATATATTTGTCGAAAATGTTTGGTAAACGGTGTCTCGCGACCTGACACGGGCTCCAATACCATGTTCCAACTCTCCCTTCTTTGGAAGTTAGGAACTCTACCGACAGTCAGTTGTTTCAGAATGATATTCTATGTACTGCACACGTATTTAAATGTTTACTGTCTCGGAATAAGAATTTAAATTGGTGATGGCAGTAGAAATTATGATAAAATTATGTGTTAAATCGTCTCAAATTAGTTAACGCGATAGATATGTGAAATATGTCAAAATGATCGTGTGATTTTTTAAAAAGACGTTTCTTGCTCACCTTGGCAAGTCTCGGTGAATTTGTATCCTAGTTTCATGTGTTGCGGTGCGTCGTTGAGGAGTAAAAAAGTTTTAGCATATAATTTTATCAACATTTATTGACATCGAGGGGAGGAAAATGTATTCACAGTGAAATGACAAGGAAACAGAGAATTTAAAGTGATAATCTGTCGTTCTAACGTGTGAAAAATCACCGAAAAACAACATCCGAGAAATTATAAAGGCGCAGATTTAAAAAAAGTATTCTCTAATTACATTCATCTTGAATTAAAGATGGGTGTCAGCACTTGTTGAAAGGTTGTGGAATGTGGTTAAAAGTTGAGAATAAGTAGAACTGCGAGACAAAAAACTTTGACAACAAATTGTAAATCTGACTTTCTTGGGTTAGTCTTCTTGCGCGACCAGTCAAGACCTCGATTTGAGAGAGCAACGCTTAATAACCAACCCCTAGATCTCCAAAATCTTCTCTACAGTGCGTTTCCTCCACTACATGTTGATATCGGAAGACATTCTCGATGAAATGGTGTGTTATCTTGGCACAAATCAAATTCTCCCACTCGGGAGACCCAGATACTCCTTGTCCTATCATTGAGCGTTCTTGTAGGTCAAGAACTGGACCGCAGAAGATCCATGCTGTCTCCAGCCCCAAAGCAAAGTGATTATAAAATACCTTTTGTCCTTGAAGATAGAAAAATTAAGGATCCTCGAAACGTTGCAGTCTACTTCGACAGGGTACAGTCCAATCCAAAAACAGGATACATCCGCATGAGCTATGGAGCGCAGTTCAGAATTCTTTTGTTCCTCGCCATTCTCATACCAAATTCGTATTTCCTTAGAAGTCCCATGGTGACATCGGCTACCGTAATTGCGTGCGTCGTCCGGCACAGTAGATAATAATTCGTGCTGTTTGTCTTGACGTCTGATATTCTTTTCTTAATTTTACGTTGCACTCTTCGCATTATTGTTATTATTATTATTCCATTTATTCAGAAACAAGCCTTGCCCCTGAGGTACATAGTGAAACAGCTATTTCCGAAATACATTTTACTTACATGCATTAAAGAGATTTCGTGTAAAAGGCATTATTATGTATTTCATTTCAGCGTCTTTCGAATGATGTACGATGTACCTAGAATGGCGTTTTATGAAGTCCCCTAACGTCGAATTCGCCCGAGATGTTGGCCAAATATTTTTGAGTGACATTAGAATTATTAAATATATTTATTTTGTACAGTCTATACACAAACGTTTGAAGTTTATTGGTGTTGTAAAAATTATATAATATTAAAACATTTTATTGTGTAAAATATTATATTAGCGCTCTTAATCGTAAATACGATTTTACATTATATTTTTTTAGGGCTTTTATTAAAACGACATGTTTCGACGGGTAATACCGTCGTCTTGAGGTTTTTATCAATTTAAAATATTTTAAAAACTATTAGATATTTGATGCAATATATTATAATGATCCATAGTTCTGTTTGTAGCGTTCCATTTTCATGGTAAGTTGCTTATTGTAGTCAGACGTTATATTTATCTGTGGAATTAATGTTTAATTATTTTCTTGGAATGAGTATTTACGATTAAGAGCGCTAATATAATATTTTACACAATAAAATGTTTTAATATTATATAATTTTTTACAACACCAATAAACTTCAAACGTTTGTGTATAGACTGTACAAAATAAATATATTTAATCAAACACGAACATGACGCATATAAGATACAAATTAGAATTATTATTTAATAAATTAATTTAATTATTATTGTTATTATTACTATGTGTGTTCATTCACAGATACGTCAGTGACCAGTAGATCAAAATAGTGATTTAGCATTGTCTTGAGGACATAATCACTTGATTTTCAATTACGAATTTATTTTAAACCAATTTAAAATGCTTACGGACATTTATGCACCTCTAGAGGCAAGCGCCAAGATACATTCACGCCCAAATGCCACAGCGTGAACGGATGTATTTATGAATTTATGATTCATTTAACGTCGCTTCGAATGACAGGATCATAGTGAATAATAAATTGGAAAGGAAGTGGTCGTGGCCTAATTCGAGTTAGGGGCTGAGAAAATCACGAGAAATCACAGCAAAGATAGACGGTCCCCAGGCGTGACGTTCAGTGTTCAGCTGCACGCTTTGTCCGTCTTGCCTCTGACGTGTGTTGGGCCTCCGAGATGAATGGAGCCAGCCGGGTCCCACATCTGTCCGTGGTTGTCTTCCAGCACTCCCTCTTTAAGACCACGTAGGCTGGAACTTCTCTGAATACTTTCTCCGTTGCAGAATTTTTACGCCACGTTACTAATTACACTTTTATCTTAAGAGGACGAACGATTTATGACTTATGACCTCGAAGACTTCGAACCAGATTAAGGATTTTCGACTTTTGGTTTTCTCAGTTTTGGTTCTGGCTTAAGTAGCTTGTTTGTAGCGAATTTGTCTAGCCCCTGGTCCAGCGACTTCACGCGACACAACAAATTGGCTGTTTTTCGACGCCTATATGAAATAACTTTTTCTGTTGGGAAACAAAGGTTGGGGTTGGAGGGGGGGGGGGACTGGAACAGCTTTGTCCCATCATCGACAAATTCGAGAGGGAACGAGGCCGCGGTGCAGTTGGATTTGCCGGTCCAGCGAGCACGAAATGCCGTGCTAATGAGGTGTTCGCCAAAGGGGGGGTTTCCCACCCCATTGTCGAACAGCCAATCAGACGCAAACATTGTTGTTTCGTGCTCCCGTAACTTCGCATTTAGGGAGGTAAACAAGTCATCAATTTAATCAACTATTGAGATTAACAAATAAGCTTCGAAGGAATGCGTAATTATGGTGGGATTCTGTACAATTGAGCGGGTATCAGCGTCGGTTCGTTGTGTTAAAGCCAACTTAATGCCAAGCGTCATTAATAATAAAAGAACATCATGACAAGGAGCAAGTGAATTTGGAGCTTCGACGTGCAACAAACGAAGGTTTGAAGCAGTCCGTCTACTTACTGAATGATTTTCTTATCCTCGTCTTACGTCAACTACTGTTTCTTTCGAGGTCTCTTATTTATTTGGTGCGTTTTCCGTTTTAACAAATCGAAATGACACTCACGAGGAAGTTAGGAGGAGATTAAATTCCGGAAATGCCTACTACTTCTCAGTTCAAAATATTTTGTCATCCCGTCTGATTTCTAAGAACCTGAAAATTAAAATATACAAAACAATAATTCTGCCTGTTGTTTTGTATGGGTGCGAAACATGGTCTCTCACTCAGAGGGAGGAACACAGATTGCAGGTGTTTGAGAATCGGGTGTTGAGGAGGATATTTGGGCCTAGGAGAGAAGACGATGGGGCGTGGAGAAAACTGCATAATGATGAGCTTATGAGATGGGCGATGCATGTAGCGCGCATGGATGGGACAAGAGGTGTGTACCAGGTATCGGGTGGGAAGCCTGAGGGGGAAAAGACCTCTGGGGAGACCTAGACGTAGATGGGAGGATAATATTAAGCGGGATCCATGGGAGATAGGAGTTGAAGGAGACTGGATTTTGTTGGCCCAGGACAGGGTCCGGTGGAGGGCTTTTGTTAGTTCGGTGATGAACCTTCGGGTTCCGTAAGCCATCTGGTTGGTTGGGTCCACTATTTGGGAAGACTGAGGGGAAGAGACCTCTGGGGAGACCTAGACGTAGATGGGAGGATAATCTCAGGCGGGATCAATGGGAGATAGGAGTTGAAGGAGACTGGAGTTTGTTGGCCCAGGACAGGGTCAGCGTTATAATTTGCACTATCAATGTATTATTCACGTTTTGTTGGCAAGGCTGGAAATGCGAGGGAGACGAATAATATATTTTATTTTCCCGTCATTTGTTGTTCGTTGGTATTCTGATTTAAAGTTTCGACGTTCGAGTATAAATTTAGAGGGACAATTCTATTCCCTAAATAGAAGCATGCTTAAAAAATTATTTACTTCGTAAATAATATCAATTGCTTACACAAATTATGATTTAGGAACTCGGCTATCAAATACCTGTTTTCAAAGGCTGCAATCTTTAAAGAAGTGTCTAGAATCCTGGAATGTTAATCACGGATTTATAACGCGTTTTGGCATAAACTGAATTACTGTTCGCACATAACTCCTAGTTAAAACAACTTGTAGGTTTACGCGGCGGTGAGTCCGAAGATTGGTGTGTTCTGGGTTGTCGCGTCTTGTAGCCTGGTAGAAGTTTACCGACGTTTCAGAGGTCCTTACTGCCTCCATCATCAGGGTAATCGCCGCGAACATAACGTTGAACGTGACAGACCTTCAGCAATTTATAATCGCAAGAACGTCCCCTTCACCGACCGCTTTTCGACGTGAAAATCGGATTAAATGATAAGCCTGTATCTCCGAGTAAATATCAATACAAGTGCGAGGGCTGGCAAATTTGTGTCAGCGAAAGAGCAGGTTTGCCATATGGCACAAACAGAGAATGTGTTTTCGTAGGCACGATGTTTACCTGTCCAGAGAGGGCTCCATTTATGTCATACGGAATGATATTTGCGAGTCGGTAACCACCGAAGCGAGGACAGAGGATTCGTTTTCAAAATAATATTTGGGAAATATCTGAGAAGACGTGATTTATACTGGACCGAGGTGCACAGCCATTCTGGCAAAGACGTAACTTTATTTACCAAAACAATTGTCTGAAATAACTAACGTCACAGGGCCGAGCAGTATTTTTGAGAAGCTAATTGTCGCTTAGCTGCTCAATATATGTATTATCTATCTTTTATGGACTTCGAATGTTCATCACCGTCTTCACAATAGCCCGCCACTGTCCACTGTCTTTAATCGCATGATTCCAGTGCTCGCTTTCATGCGTCTTTTGTCTCAGGTCGACTTTAATATTATCCTGGGTCTCCCAAGTCGTCTATTCCCTTCACGCAATGTAATTCGGATGTGCAGACCCCCCCCCCCCATGTGTGCTCGATACGAAGCAGCAGTTCGGTTAAATGCTTCGCCAAAATCTGAATTGAATTATTTTGGCAAAACTTGTTTCATTTACTTCAAAGCTCTCCTATATTACGGAGAACTTTGCCAGCCACTCAGTCGAAGATTACTTTCGAGAATGTTAATAGAAGTCGACTTTAATTTAACTGAGCTTATATTTTAATTAAGCTCACGAAAGATACATAACATTGACTACACGAAGGTTAACTTAAAAGTAATAACTTAAGTACCTCTCTCTCTCTGTCAACTGAATTAAAAATCATTATTCTTCTTGGAATCCGTACGGTCGACATTGACTGCCACCAAAATTTCCCTTCATCGGAGCAGACATGGCAGCAGTTGGCAACACTTGGTGCTAGGGCGACTCATAATCGTCACCTGCTGCCCTAGGAAAATGGTCCTACAAATCAGAATCATTGCCTCTGACTTCTGAAAAGACAAGCAAATTTTCGTACCCCCTCCGAATGTGTAAGAAAAACAAAATTCGATAACCACCTACAAGACTACATGACGTCACAACGCAGAAGGCAAATTCACCTCCGGAAGAACTCAAAATTTCTAGAACATTTCTTTGTGTTAGTTTACAAAATACTAAACAGAGGCGTGGCCATTATGGTCGAATAATTAATTACTTCACCTGGTTAACAATCGAAAGGTCCCAAAGGATAAATCTTGCCCGGAAGACCAGTTTTTCTGCCGAGAATTCGAGTGGTTTTCCTCAGTCCCTCCAAGAAAATGTCGATATTGTGCCATAAATTATGCCCACGTCCACTCCAATTCATTATGAATATATAATCCTGTAATTCTGTGCTATAAAACTGTAGAATAATGCAAGTCAGATACAGCGTTGTGTAATAAGCAAGAA
The DNA here is from genome assembly GCF_977971745.1 of Zootermopsis nevadensis. Classification (NCBI taxonomy): domain Eukaryota; kingdom Metazoa; phylum Arthropoda; class Insecta; order Blattodea; family Termopsidae; genus Zootermopsis; species Zootermopsis nevadensis. The sequence continues at coordinate 576,326 of NW_028259153.1, read as the reverse complement.
TGCATGTTGTGTGTCGTGTAGGTGGTCACCTCCACATTTGTGAGTAACGCGGCGTGTCCATCTTGTATAATCCACATTTGATTGACGTTGAAAACTACAATTTACATAAATTATATGCCCTGTCAGTGAACTAATTCGTTCGCGTGTCGAACGTTCAAATGCTGATCTTTGTTGCAGACGAAAGTTCTTGAGCCAGAATGAATTTTTAAAATCGACACTCGTTTCATTACGAAAAAGGAATTGGCTGAGTGCCATCGGAATTATGTAACCTATCAATCTAAATGCAGTCGTCGAAATGACGTCATCCGGTCGAAGTGTGGTTCTGCTGCAAAGAATGAGAGTGGATGAAGTCGAGCGCCTCGAAGTTCAGTGTTAATGTGGATCACATTTCTCAAACACACGTCATCTCTGGTACAGTGCAGAGGGAATAGATTGAGTGAGTATCAAAACAGGAGAGAAACAACACAGCGCCTCCGTCATGTATACTCATATTTGGATGCTGTTAACAAATCTGTAAATTCTAAAATCTGCCAGCTTTATCAACAGCAACTTCCATGTGAAAGTAAAAATAGGTAGAAGGAGACTTAAGAAAGTATTTTTCAAGACAAGACGCACTCGTTGACTCTCGCACTGGCCTTTTTTTAAAAAGAAATTATCAAAATCCACGAGCATTCCTTCTAAATGCTAATTTCTTTAATTCTTTGCGTGAAACAGATTGTTGATAGAACAGCACAGATATAAAGGAAAAGTGATTTTTGTTTTAAAAATTGACAAATGGACGGAGTTTACCTACGATAAATGTTGAAAGTATAATAATCTGTAAATTTAAAACATAATTACTCGTAAAAATAACCTCGTTTATCGGAAATTATACTTACTTTCCAAAAATTCAAATATCATGAGTTCCCAGTGCATTATTTACGTGCTGTGAAACAAGAAAAATATCACAGCGGTCAAGGAAACAAATACTGAACAAATTGTTATATTTCCTTTTGTTTTGTACATCAGACAACGAATTTCCGTAAAGGTTATATATTGTCCATTACAATACTTTAATTTGTTAAGCTACTGTAAGAGGCGCTGGTGTTGATCGCGGCATTCGTCCGCCATGTTGGTATTATAGGAAATTAAATAGTACTATTTTATGGCGTACTTTATTGACATGACGTCCATACTAAATTATATCCAAATCCATCAAGATTGATTTATACGGACAGACAGTCATCGTCAGAACTTTCTGCATTTATTCTGTGTAAGGAACGCGTAATGCAACCACGTGCATTTGACATTTCAATTTTCAGGCTTTTACTCAGGTACCTGTTAGGATAATCGTTCCGATGATGATATTAATGCATCTTATTTGCCTACGTTGTAATCCTGGGGTCTCGGGTTCGAATTTATAACTTGTGTTGGGCAAGGCCGTGGTCTAGGCAACACGGGGTTTTCCTCCGTGGCATCCCAACAATTACTCCATTCACACACAGAAGAAGGCAATGGCAAACCACTTCTGGATCATCTGCCAAGAACGTATATGAACAGGTCCCAGTCCGAGAAAAGGATGGAAGGATCCTGTTCATATGGACCTGTCGTCAGACAGAACACTAAATAATAATAAGATGAGGTGGTCTAGCGGTTAGAACGCTGGCCTTGTAATCCTGGGGTCTCGGGTTCGAATTTATAACTTGTGTTGGGCAAGGCCGTGGTCTAGGCAACACGGAGTTTTCCTCCGTGGCATCCCAACAATTACTCCATTCACACACAGAAGAAGGCAATGGCAAACCACTTCTGGATCATCTGCCAAGAACGTATATGAACAGGTCCCAGTCCGAGAAGAGAAAAGGATGGAAGGATCCTGTTCATATGGACCTGTCGTCAGACAGAACACTAAATAAAAATAAGATGAGGTGGTCTAGCGGTTAGAACGCTGGCCTTGTAATCCTGGGGTCTCGGGTTCGAATTTATAACTTGTGTTGGGCAAGGCCGTGGTCTAGGCAACACGGAGTTTTCCTCCGTGGCATCCCAACAGTTACTCCATTCACACACAGAAGAAGGCAATGGCAAACCACTTCTGGATCATCTGCCAAGAACGTATATGAACAGGTCCCAGTCCGAGAGAAGGATGGGAGGATCCTGTTCATATGAACCTGTCGTCAGACAGAACACTAAATAAATAATAAATATACTCAGGTACCTGTTAGGATAATCGTTCCGATGATGATATTAATTCAAACAAAAAGAGCACGTTTCTGGCTGCATTTGATGAGATGTAGAAGTGAAATTAATTCCTGTTTATTAATTATGTGCTCAGTTGAGACACGTCACGTGGTGGGCTGGAGCACGCCGTCAGCAGCGACGGGGTTTAACCGGCTTACACTTCTAATTCTCTCCCACAGATGGTCTGTCCCACGATGACGTGACAGGTCGCTCGCTGGAAGAGACGGCCAGTCGCCACGCGTCGTCTTCGTGTTATTATTATTATTATTATTATTGGTTTTAGAATTTTTTTTAGTTACGTACATTCCGAAGACAATTAAATGATTGTGAATCAGATGGTGATGCTGTTTTCCTCCGCCTTGTTAGTTACAAGACGAGAATTAATTTTCGTAAATTCAAGTCATACGCTGAACATCATAATTGTTAGTGAGGACGAACAATAAATTGGAAATTATAAGGAGACAAGAATATTAAATTATCGTAAGTCGTGAACAACTTCCGAGGCCCGCCTCGTTTACAAGTTAATTATTCCGGCAATGTACCCACCTTCTAGCCGGTTTGCTTTTCAGTTCTGAGTAACGCTAAGAATATTTTTAACTTCACAGGCGACATTAACTTGGGCTGTATACATATGCCAGGGATCAGGAAGGAGAATGCTGTAACCCTGTCATTCCCACCTACGAAACTTCTTTCTGTATCCCCAGTTTAATCTGTAAGACTTTCGTCTTATTTTATTTATAATTCAGTAGCTGAATTTGTTCGCCACGGTGGTCTAGCGGTCAGAACACTAGCCTTGTTAGCCTGGGGTCCCGGGTTCAATTCCCGGTGGTGCTCAAATTTATAACTTGTGTTGGGCAAGGCCGTGGTCTAGGCATCACGGAGTTTTCCTCCGGGGGCTTCCCCGGTTTCTCCGTGGCATCCCAACAATTACTCCACTCACACACAGAAGAAGGCAATGGCAAACCACTTCTGATCATCTCTGCCAAGAATGTATATATGTATGAGCAGGTCCCTGACAACCTGAAGAGGTTGGAAGGATCCTGTTCATAATATATGGACCTGTCGTCAGACAGAACACTACAAATAAAAATAAATAAAGCTGAATTTGTGTCAAGAAAACGCAGAGGTCTGGCGAGATATTTTACTGGAGAGAATAATATTTATTATAATATTTAATATTGTAATGTATGTACATATTTTTTCGGATTTCCAATGGAAAAAACTCGCATATTTTTCAATGCAGAAACTGAAAAATTCATTTCTCACGACACTATATTGAAGAGAATAAATTCTGAATTACAGATGGAACTACGTCCTAGCAGACAAACGTCACAAAAGCTTTCGAACTGGAAACTTTCAAGTAGTTGGGTCTTTACACATTTCTAAATACCTAAATGTTTAGTACAAATGCGTACAGTTCCTGACTGTTACTTGAGAGCAAGATCTTCTTCGTTATAGACTTACCTTCATAAATCATTGGAAGTTAAAAAAAATTCCTTTCGATGTCTAAATGACCAGCCCCAATTTCAGTATTGAGACTCAAGAAACATGACTCAAAATTTTATAAAAGTAGCGGGGTGGAGCCATGTTGGATATTTGACGTCGTGAAGTTCTTCCACGTGATCAGGCATATCAAGTCTTTCATTTTGCTGTCAGGTAGTGTTTCTTGTAGAAAATTAAGAGCGGATATCAGTCTAGAAGATTGTAAAACGAAAAAGGGTAACATGAAGTTGGATAATTTTTTTACTACGTAATTTTCGAGAGATGGAAAGAATTTATGTGAATGTATTCGAATCACACGTGCAGAAGCCATGACAAGTATTTTTACAACTAAGTATCATACCGGAAGTGAACGATAAACTCGACGAATTGTAGAAAGCTGCTTAGATGCTGGCGTGCAAGTTAGATTCAGGGACGGGGGTAAAATAGTTTAGCTCGCGTGGAGATAAAGGTATTAGAGCATAAGAGGACTATGCCTCTTTTCAAATCGAATTGGATTCTATTACCCCTGGTGACAATTTCATTCTCCTGTTTGCAGTAAAACACTTCAGCGGAAACCAACATTTCAGTATAAATGTAGGGAAAGCAAGGGAAATCATTTCATTCTACCATAAAAGTAATCCTGGCATCCTTCATGAATATGTCTAGATTTTAATACCATCAAAATTCTGTAAAAACGGTGAAAGTCTGTTTACGGAACAAAGCATCCAGGTAATCAGGGCAAAATTGCTTGAAACTTCAGACACTAATCCAGCAAATTTTAACTGGAATAATGTTGAACGGTATAGACCTGGTGTTTTTAACAAAGAACCTAACCTAACCTAACCTAATCACCAATTACGTCACTGTACTTTTGTCTATTAAGATGTGTCCTGTACTTCACTGTAGCTTATGGCTGTCTACTCCTTAGACAAATTTATAAGAGTTTGCGTCTGCTCTTCGAGATAACTTTTAATTTGATCTTCATATTTCTGAGAAGAAAAGTTTCGCGTCTCACTGCCTGAAGAAATTTATACAACTCCCAAGTCACCGTATGTTTCGGATATTGATCGGGGCTGCGTTATTAATGACCCTTTTCTGCAACGGAGGTTGGAAATCTGGGGGGGGGGGGGACATTCGACAGTCGACGTCTCACGTAATGCACCGCTCATTTTGAGCATGTCTATGACAACATTATGCTATTTATTCGTTTATTTTAGAGCGAGCTCCAATTGAGCGTGTCACGAAATTTACAGATTTTTATTATAAAAACTGCATCATTTGACTCCACCCAAAATATGAAAATGTTTAAGTCTAACTGTAGAGTGATCGCCGCGCGAGAATTTTCCTTAAACTTCAGTTTTAGTTTTAAATTAGAGCTAGAAATTGAAATGTATCAGATACATTTTGTAGCATTCAGTGCTTGAAGCAACAAATTGTTCCAAAAATTGAAGAAGAATAATGCTAATAATTCAGTTTAAGTCAATTAATTTATTAATGTTGGCCAGTGCAAATATAATAAAAGTATGTGACAATGATAGAAATACATTAGGGTTAAGCAAATTAGGAGTCCGCAATGGCCGCGCGGTGTGGGGCGTGGGCCTTGTGCCGCTCGGTCACTGGGACCGTGGGTTCGAATCCCACTCAAGCCATGGATGTTTGTGTTGTCCTGTGTACAGGTAGAGGCCTTGCGACGGGCCGATCCCTCATCCAAGGAGTGCTACCAAAATGTCTATAGATCAAAGCCAACGAAAAGTTGGGACCCGCAGTGCTCAGGCACTTGAAGAACAGGTCGTTCCCAGTATCGTAGTAAGCAAATTAAGCTAAATTTTCAATTAAAACAAATATTCGTAACAAGAATAAAGTATCGAGTTTTAGTCTTTAGGAATAAAGCGTTTAGGAATGTGTACGATATAAGATCAAATTATAAATTTTTTGCAAATACATCAAACTAAAACAAATAATAATCACGGAATTGTTCAAATGTATTTGATGTAGAGTTCAGTAAATACAAGATTATTCTTTACAGTCGAGGCAGTTCTAAGATTTGAAAGAATTACAGCATTATGTGAAACAAACACGTGGCCTAAAGAATATATATATATATCATTTAATATGACGAATAATTCGTAATGGGCTTAGTGTCTAAGTGCATTTGAAGCGTGACATAGAGATATTTTGAACAATCGGTGTGCAAAATTAAGTGTCACTGTCAAGTCCGGGTTCCACAATTAGATTACAAAAGGGGATTGTAAGACCTTCATTTGTGACATCCCCACAGGTTGGAAGGCGAGCCCAAATCGTTGGACAGTGCCACGGAAGATATTTCAAGCTGAGACCTCAGTTTAATGAATGTAATTAGCCTTCTTATTCTTCTTCTGTTTTCTCTAAATTCTCTTTTACCCGTGGGTGTATTCATTTAATTGATCTGTTTGGAAAATGGTAGGACTCCTTGGATGAGTGATCAGTCCGACGTAAGTGTAATTAGCCTTAAACCATCAAAATGACCTGTAACTCACAATGGAGAATAATAAATGTTTTGTGATGTACATGAACAGACGTCAAGCGTCTTCTCAGGAGATTACGAATTCTTTAAAAATGATAGAATGAAAAAGAAATTAGAGTAAAACTTTATCAGGTCTTACTTTGACAGGCTACCATTTTGTTATTTTTCGTGCTGTTTTCGAACTCTTTCTTTGAAAATCCAGAAGTCGCTCGCTTTACATGTTTCCATACTGAGAAGTAAGTTTCGCCTGATTTGTCACGAGATAAATCCATCCGAGTAGGGTCGGTTCTTGCAATCGGTGTCCGACCCCGGAACTGAGCTGGGTTCGTTTTGGGATGGGACTGAACCACGGCCTTCCGGTTGTGAGGCATACGTGCCCTCGCATTAGTTCCGAGGTTGTTGCGTTTTGTGTAGACAACACTAAAGCCGCCATCAGGGTCTCCAAACACGTGCTTAAGTTTTATTTGAATCCTATGTCCAGTTTCCCGCATTACACTATTACGTCATTGAAGTCAGAACATGTTCCCGCATTTAAATACCCGTGCATGTAATTTTTAAGGTAGTTATTTGCTTAAAATTATGCTTAATTCTCCTGCCTGTGTGAGTGATCCCTAGTCACATCGAAGGTGAAGACAGAGGGTTCCTATTCTTATGTCCATATACTTTTATCATCACTTTTACATTAAAAATTATCGTGCGAGCTATGCTGAACAGTCATTCGCTATCACAAATCCGTCATTAGTTTGTTTTTGTGTTCCCTCCATTAATTATACTGAGCTGTACTAATCTGTGATAATGATTTGCAGATAAAATTTTAAAAATTAATTTCTTCCATGTTTTTACCTCTCCGCGTGACGAATTATTATTAAATCTTATGTTGTAGAGGTTTACGAAAATGTCTCGACTGATAAGAGTGAGTACTGACCCACACCTATACGATGACAGTAGTACTTCTGGACATATCGGGACACTCACTCCTACATCTTTGGCCGATATGTACTTCTAATAACATTTAAGAAAAACAACACCTTCGCCCAAAAAATGGAAAAACAAACGTAATGAAACATCACCAAAAAACTACAGAAATCATAATTGAGTTTTAAGTTCTTAGATATATTTTACACCTGATGATGGTTTTATAAAAACCGAAACATGTTGTGTAAATGTTCCGAAATGTAAATCGATCAATCTATATGGAATATGAATGATATTTTATTATCTTAATTATAAGAAATTTTAAATATTGTGATCAGACGGATTAAAATAAATAATTGTTATATAATATTCACAATATGACGCAATTACACTATCTTATGATAAGACTGGTTAAAATCGGCAAACAATAGCTTTTTTTTTATTTGTAGTGTTCTGTCTGACGACAGGTCCATATATCATGAACAGGATCCTTCCAACCTCTTCAGGTTGTCAGGGACCTGCTCATACATATATACATTCTTGGCAGAGATGATTAGAATTGAACCCGGGACCCCAGGCTTACAAGGCTGCATTAGTTCCAGCGAACAAAGGTCATCATTCTGGACTTGACAATCCAAAAACAATGGCAAGAAGGAATGTTCCAGAATTGTTTCGGTATTGTTAAAGATCCCGACTTAATATTAATATAATTTGCTTTTAAATTGCGTATTCCGTAGGAATTCGAAATAATAACCTATTAATTATTTTGCAACAATATCATAAACTATGAAAATATGTTCAATTTCGTGCAGTGACGATTGTCATTAACACACTTTTAAAATCATTAACAATATAATAGCAGAGCTTAAAACGCATTTACTCTGAGTCATAACTTTACTTTATTAGTCCACTTTGTGGTTGGAATTCTGGAAAGTATTTTTGAAAGTATCGCCCGTGTGGGTCTGTTAACATTAATCAAGGAGATAGCAAACGAAAGTTGTTGTTCTGAAGACGTGTGGCGTGGCTCGAGTAACGTGATTATTTCGTGGCTTTGTACCCTTACGAAGGAAACAGTTTAATTGAAACTAAAGTACGAACGTTACTGTTTGAAGCAGGATAAGGAATGACTAATGAATTTCGTGGCTTTTAATCTTCGACAGTATCGGCGGTTTGCTCTTAAGACCGGGCCTTCAGCAGACTAGAAACGTGGTCTAACTTTACTCTCGTCTTCTTCTAGTATCATTACGAGCTTGCTGGCTCCCCGCGTAATCCATTCTTTTCCTATACGCGCCATTTCAAATGTTTTCTTACAGTGCATTTCTGAATCACGTCATCGTATGCAGTTACAATGTGACTTAATTTCATCATTTCCTTTTCCCACGTGCAAAGAAAGTACTATTCAGTGAATGCATTTTGGTCCAGTAAATCAAATTTGAAATTAAATGTTCCACGCTGAAGCAAATATTGACACAAAACTAGTTCTTATTCGTGCATTATTATTATTTAGTGTTCTGTCTGACGACAGGTCCATATGAACAGGATCCTTCCATCCTTTTCTCGGACTGGGACCTGTTCATATACGTTCTTGGCAGATGATCCAGAAGTGGTTTGCCATTGCCTTCTTCTGTGTGTGAATGGAGTAATTGTTGGGATGCCACGGAGGAAAACTCCGTGTCGCCTAGACCACGGCCTTGCCCAACACAAGTTATAAATTCGGGCACCACCGGGAATCGAACCCGAGACCACAGGATTACAAGGCCAGCGTTCTAACCGCTAGACCACCTCATCTTATTATTATTTAGTGTTCTGTCTGACGACAGGTCCATATGAACAGGATCCTTCCATCCTTTTCTCGGACTGGGACCTGTTCATATACGTTCTTGGCAGATGATCCAGAAGTGGTTTGCCATTGCCTTCTTCTGTGTGTGAATGGAGTAATTGTTGGGATGCCACGGAGGAAAACTCCGTGTCGCCTAGACCACGGCCTTGCCCAACACAAGTTATAAATTCGGGCACCACCGGGAATCGAACCCGAGACCACAGGATTACAAGGCCAGCGTTCTAACCGCTAGACCACCTCATCTTATTATTATTTAGTGTTCTGTCTGACGACAGGTCCATATGAACAGGATCCTTCCATCCTTTTCTCGGACTGGGACCTGTTCATATACGTTCTTGGCAGATGATCCAGAAGTGGTTTGCCATTGCCTTCTTCTGTGTGTGAATGGAGTAATTGTTGGGATGCCACGGAGGAAAACTCCGTGTTGCCTAGACCACGGCCTTGCTCAACACAAGTTATAAATTCGGGCACCGCCGGGAATCGAACCCGAGACCCCAGGATTACAAGGCCAGCGTTCTAACCGCTAGACCACCGTGGCTATATTCGTGCATAGACGAAGCTAATGCTAGACTATGAACAAAGGTATAATGATCATATGTTAAGGGTCCACTTAGTTTCTTAATGTAAGTAACTCTTAAAAAGAATTATAAGTATTAGTTACATAATATAAGTAGGTGTACATGTTTAAATTTAAGTCGTTTCAAGTCCGGTTCATTGTCCACTTATTCCCCGACTTACCACCAGTTACATCAGAGTTAGCTTCGAATTTAATGTTGTGTGTCGCATGTTCTACAGGGTGATTCAAAAGTTTAGGACCAAACTGAAGGAACATATAGAGGGACTCAGAGAGAACAACTTTCGAATAGGAATCCATGTCCTCCGAGGTTATCCTGAGTCAGTCGAGGCCATCGAAGGTAGGGAAGTCTGATAAAGGCCCACTGGATTTTGATTGCACAGCTGTGAGTGGGTTGAAGGGTATGTTGACCGGAACAAACTGGCTTAAGATACGCCGCAGTGGCTGGCTACTGTGAATACGGTAATGAATTTCCGTGTTGTATGAATGTGAAGATCTCGTCAGTGTCCGCCAGAGCGACTGTCAGCTTTTCATGAGTGGACCTGCACAATCGCGATGCCGGGTCGTGTGCAGTTTGTTACATACCGTCTTAGTTAGTGAAGTCTGTTACGGAGTTAGTTACTTGGATAACTTCTTATTCTCTCGGTTAGTTGCTTGTTAAAAAATGTTGTTTGCTTCTCGTGCGACCACGCTGTCTGTCAATGACGTACCCCCTTGCTCAGTGCGTTGAAGAATCTCCTCTTCATACTTGTATAATCCTTTTTACATACCTGGGCAGGGGTTCGCAGCACGTCACATGATTTGGAAATTAGCCATAGAATATCTAAGCGATCGTGCGCCCTCAACCACTTGAAAAAATACTTTAATGAAACAAGTAAGACATTTCGTTAAGTATGGAGATGAGTGTCTTGTCGCTTATATAAACTCGCAGTCATATACCCAGGGCAACGAAGGGCACACATCTCTGAAACGTCGGTCAAATTTTACAGGATACCTCGGCCTAATACCACAGAAAGCTCTCTTTTATTAAATGTTTTATGGATATAGGCCTACCAACGTTAAAATCGCCACCACATCAGATTTTTATTTAACAAAACAACTTAAAAATGATTGCCATCTTAAAAATTTAAATTTCCTTTAATTGACAGCGACTCTAAATCTTAATGGTCTGAAACCTAAGAAACAACGTTGTCTTGCAACTTTTAGGCAATGCGTATGCATTGTCTTGATAATAAATTTACTTTTATCGAGAAATCCTAAAATTATTCATTTCCAGTTATCAGCCATATTTAAATTAAATAAACGATTTTTCTGTTCATGAAATTGTTAATTCTTGCGGCCCGCGGCAACGAAAAGGTTGCCAACCCCTGCTCATATGTAAAACATACATGGAACGAAGTTACTCGAGCAAGAATATGTCGTCGTGGGAGCTGAAAATTTTGCTTGTTAAATTATAACTTTACAACGTAGTAATGGAACGATAAGGCGTAACATTTCTCATGACAAATGTTTCAGGACGAAGTTCTCGCATCAAAGTTGTCTTATTGAGTCTCATCGATCGTTGTAGCCTGGTTCGTCCAGGAAACGTCGCCCGAACAACTCAATAAGACTTTAAAATGTAAATTTACTTACGTATGTGTGACCCCTTGTTAGTATCCTAAAACTATTTTAACTTTTCTGCTAAGCTGAAAATAATTCACGGAAAAGAAAATCTTAATTTTGTTTATCGTAACTTACTCGATCTATGTGACACAACCAAGCAGCCAATTAACCTCGACTTACGCATTCACATATTTTACGTTAAACATTAAACCGATGTAACCGAGGCGAAAAAATGTAATACCTTCAGTCTGAAAGTATAACAGATAGGATGTTTACAGTAAATTTGAAAGCTTAAGCCAGTTCAATCCATTTCGAATTCCCATTACTTAATTTCTTTGTATTAAACATAACCATTAAGCTGAAGGCTAGATTTTGACATTAAAAAGTTATCTAGTTCGTGAGCCTTTAGAACAATGCTTTGCCCATCTGAACCCCCACGTAAAATTAATTTAAAAATTAGCCACTACGAATCAAGATAATGAAATGGACTTATAATGGTTTTTGCTAACATTTTTTTACATTTTATATATACATCTTCTCTATACGACGTTTCAGGGACTGGATTTGTCTCTGTCATCAGGTAAAATAAGGAGACAAGGGGTTGCTCCTCTGTGTAGTCTCTGAGAAAAAGCTAGTATCCACCACAGGACTTCGCGTCATGAAAAACAGATGATGGATAACACCCAAATTATTTTTAACAAAATTGTTTCAATTCAAGATCGTGAATATCTAAGACTTGAGGTTCTCACAGCGGTGAATATGAAGATTTCTGTCTTCTGGGTTATTGCGCTGTGTAGTCTGGTCGATGTTAACCAACGTTTCAGAGGTCATACTGCCTCCGTCATCAGGGCGATGAATATTCAATACTACACAGCGCAATAACCCAGAAGACAGAAATCTTCATCGTGAATATCCTTTAGAAAGATCTTAATGGACTCATGTTTTTTTAAAAATATTAATTTTAGTATTTATGCTTTCGAAGTTTACAGTCAGCCACAGTCAAATTTATGTACGGAACGTCAGAAGTGAACGCTTTAAGTTAAAATAACGCCTGTTTTCGGACACTTTCTTTGCAGTTCGTGGGTAGATTCCAACTTTGCTGATTTACCTGCGAGGATAATTGTCTTCAACGACAAGTAGAATGTCTTAAGGTCACGTACAAGATAAATACATGCAAAGGTGCCACAGGTTTCACTACTGTCCCCAAATCTGTGCTTTCCAAAAATAAATTATCCCTCCTTCCCCATCTCAGGTGTCCATCTAGCTTTGTCCTGACAACGCGTGTGAAATTACAGCGGATCGCAAAGAGGCTGATGTTTTCAGGAAACTGCGTGGCGGTCTCACTTAGAAGGTTTTGGCGTGTGGGCACTGTGACACAAAAGTCCATGAGGGTAAGAATCGGAAAATCTATTTATCGTGTGTCCTCAGAGAGATCTAAGCTCGTCTAAACAGACTCCTTTGTTAACCATGTAAAATGTCTCGGAGTAACATTCGACGCGGGGAATCTACATTCCAGCGATCGAAGAGTTTACTCCGTACTTAAGAACGTGGGATTAGGTGATATTATTAAATTGTCCTTCGACAATTTTGTCATTAGGTCCATAATGACATACGCGTTCCCAGCGTGGCTAAGAAATTTCTGCTGAAATGTCTATGCCCACAAAATAAGATTCTCCGAGAAACTGGAAGCTCTTTCAAGCAGTAAACCGGCCCCTGACGTGGCTTTCAAAATCACAAACCGACTCAGGTTGTAGTTTTATGAAATTGTGGATTTTATTTACATGTGACGTCTGTAGCTTATAATACAACATTCATATTATTCTCAGGAAGGTCTGTCCCATACAGATGTGAAGAAAAGAACATATATTTCATTAAAATTGTCAAAATATTAACAAACGTGATGTCATTACCGTGTTAATATGATAGAAATAAGTGTGAGAACCAAATATCGGGTAATTGGTATTGACGTTTTCAAATAATCGAACACAGATAAATCAACGCTATTCTAATTAAATGATATAAAATCTTTTAATTCAGTTATTCCTGTCTGTCCGTAATTTGTCCGAAACTAATTTATAACTAATCTGACTTCTGTTCAATGGGAGTCCTTGAAGTTTTTTTATTTAGTGTTCTGTCTGACGACAGGTCCATATGAACAGGATCCTTCCATCCTTTTCTCGGACTGGGACCTGTTCATATACGTTCTTGGCAGATGATCCAGAAGTGGTTTGCCATTGCCTTCTTCTGTGTGTGAATGGAGTAATTGTTGGGATGCCACGGAGGAAAACTCCGTGTTGCCTAGACCACGGCCTTGCCCAACACAAGTTATAAATTGGGGCACCGCCGGGAATCGAACCCGAGACCCCCAGGATTACAAGGCCAGCGTTCTAACCGCTAGACAAGTATCTCAGCATAAACTCACACAATATTAAAACTCAGATAAACGATGAAGTTTAAACATGGTTGATCTAAAATATATATATATATATGATTTATTCTGTCAAAAATCTGATAAAGTATAATTGGTGAGAAGTCGGGGTTCTCAGAGCTACGAACATACGAGACGTTCCAACCTGTGGTCTTTTAAAAGATTACCCAAAATTTCAGATATGCTTAATGCCTCAGTCATGATCGCCCTGATGATGGAGGCAGAAAGCAGCTACGAAACGCACATATAATTCTACCATAGTATAGAGTCAAGCTTCCTAGGAGACTGTCATCGTCATGGTTATTATTGTCTGCAATTTGGGACAAAAATAGACGTGTGTCATTAAATACAGTTATTTTCCATTTTGAAAATTATTATATTTTGTATCGGCAGCGAGTTACGTTCCACGCGCGTAAATAATAGATCGTTAGTCATCAAAACACATAGACATTTAACAAGACTCTCGTAATAAATAGGCATTTTTGTTATTTCAAAACAGGTTATTTTAAGAGAATGCTCATTAAAACTGCAGCTGTTATAGATGAGGTCTCGTTTCCTTTGAAAGGAGACGGTCAAAGATAAGTTCTTTCTTATAAAATTGTGAAGCACGGAATAGAACAAGACGGTCTCATATACTTTATTTACGAAATTTTAAAGATGAATAACTGAAATAACATTTTTTTGAACTTTACATAATACCGTTGAAGTCTTTTGAAAATATTCAAAAGAAAATTAAGTTTCGCTGAATCCAAACACTAGCAAGAAGACTTATTATGGTTGGCTCCAGGCGCGGCGCTGCTGGTCACCGTCACGCCTCCCTCGTGAATAAGTCTGAAGTTCTCGTGAAATGCGAGGCTACGATTTAATTTTCTTGTTAACAGATGGCGTCTTTACATAATTCTATCGTTAAGAACAAAAAAGTTAGGTTATGTTCAGTTGCGTTTGGATTCTTCAGCAGATACTTGCATTATCGAGACTAAATCTGGCAGTTTTTATCGTCATTTACTATTCTCTACTTACCTTTAAAAGACCTTGACTATAATTACGTTCGCATTTTAAATTTTGGCTTCAGATTCTTTTGAGGAAGTACGCTTTGAGTTAGACAGGCATTTTTTTTTGTTTTTGTAGAAGCGATCAATACGAATACGGAAACAAGGCTCCGTTGACTAGGCTTGTTCTTGTTTGACTTCAATATTTACGATAATCTCTGGCGGTAATATTATGTTATTAGCGGAGAGAGCTCGGCTTTGAGTCTCGTGGATATTGGACTTTCCAACTGTTGCGTCGCTGTTTTGGGTGGGGGTACCGTATAATACAGAAGCTCTCAACCTGTTGCTCCTTTGCTTAGTGCCAACTACAATAAACCAGTTTTATAAAGCAGAGAGAGAGAGAGAGAGAGAGAGAGAGAGGATCTGTGAAATACAAAACCATCATTCAGCTGTCTTCGTATATGTCAGGTCGATGATGATCAAACCATATTTCACGTTCGCATAAAACTACTCAATGGGGCAAATGTCTGGAGGTTTCTGGGACTGGTGGAACATGATGCATGTTCTTGAATGTTTTCGTTCGTCTAATAATTTTTCTAAAAAAAAAAAAATCAGAAACTGAGTTCATCTGAAACCTGGACAATGACTGTGGGTACAGTCAAGATATTTAAGATGCAACCGACAGACATCAAATTCTGTAGGTTAGAAATTTTCTGCGCTCAAAAAATTATGAATTGGATCTTATGGACACAAAACATCGGTGTTGAGATAGAGTCCCATCTCCGAAACGTCGTTTTACGTTTTATATTTACTAGACGATGGATAATATCCAAGAGGTCCGGAGATAGGGATTAGCTCTATCTAGTGGGCCCAACTGTGTAGGAACCTGAAGACGGAGATAGAGTCCCATCTCCGAAACGTCGTTTTACGTTTTATATTTACTAGACGATGGATAATATCCAAGAGGTCCGGAGATAGGGATTAGCTCTATCTAGTGGGCCCAACTGTGTAGGAACCTGAAGACGGAGATAGAGTCCCATCTCCGAAACGTCGTTTTACGTTTTATATTTACTAGACGATGGATAATATCCAAGAGGTCCGGAGATAGGGATTAGCTCTATCTAGTGGGCCCAACTGTGTAGGAACCTGAAGACGGAGATAGAGTCCCATCTCCGAAACGTCGTTTTACGTTTTATATTTACTAGACGATGGATAATATCCAAGAGGTCCGGAGATAGGGATTAGCTCTATCTAGTGGGCCCAACTGTGTAGGAACCTGAAGACGGAGATAGAGTCCCATCTCCGAAACGTCGTTTTACGTTTTATATTTACTAGACGATGGATAATATCCAAGTAAATTTTTATTCAATTACAAAAACATCTCCTCCTTCCAAATATGTAACAGACCATTCTTTGTCATATCTTCGTCTAATTCCACGGTGTTGAAAACTTATTTGGTAACTATTTTAAACCATCCGACGGAACTTATGACAAACGATGACTTCAAAATAAAATTATGGAAACATTTCCACTGTAATCGTCTCTGTTCGCGAAGATAAAATCGAAATGTCTGTCTACACAGTAAAAATATAATAGTTCTGTGTGAGACGCAGAGGTTCAGACATTTATGGTGGCGCTGAATACGAAATCCGGCCAATGATAAATGCGAATGGTAAAGGTTACTAAGCTTGTGGTTCATATCACTGGAAGGCCTAAGACGCGAATGAACATCTACAGGTTACCGGCTGTAATGGAGACATTGCGAAGAGACGCAGATTTTATTGAAAGGTGTACGAGCAAAGTGTCTCAGCGGCGTGATACTTACAGCTGAGAAAGGACGAAATGTTCATCGCACTCAGTTCCTTGCCGCTATTTATCTAAAATGGGGGGAAAGGACGGTCGGTCCACTGCAGCGTTCAGGGGCGAAGCGGGGAGGATCACACTACTTATTGTAAGAAAAGTGGATAAGCGACATTGAATGCAAATTTTGCGATATTTAATTCTTCAGATAAACGCAACCAGACTTCTTCAGTTTCAGTACTTTGAAATCATGTTGATGTTTAAGCCGGATTATGTCAGCTTGAATTTCATTAGTACGTGACAAACACATCGACAATTTATGTGGCGTGTGGTAAAAATCTGTACTCCTCTCCCAATATTGTCAGGGTGATTAAGTCGAGAAGAACGAGATGGGCTGGGCATGTAGCGCGCATGGATGGGACAAGAGGTGTGGAAGCCTGAGGGGAAGAGACAGCTGGGGAGACCTAGACGTAGATGGGAGGATAATCTCAGGCGGGATCTATGGGAGATAGGAGTTGAAGGAGACTGGATTTTGTTGGCCCAGAACAGGGTCCGGTGGAGGGCTTTGGTTAGTTCGGTGATGAACCTTCGGGTTCCGTAAGCCATCTGATTGGTTGGGTCCACTATTTGGGAAGCCTGAGGGGAAGAGACCTCTGGGGAGACCTAGACGTAGATGGGAGGATAATCTCAGGCTGGATCTGTGGGAGATAGGAGTTGAAGGAGACTGGATTTTGTTGGCCCAGAACAGGGTCCGGTGGAGGGCTTTGGTTAGTTCGGTGATGAACCTTCGGGTTCCGTAAGCCACCTAGTTAGTTAGTTAGTTGTAATACTGGTGGGGATGAAATACTAACAACAGTCTGGTTCTTAACCAAGTAGTTTGATATATCGATGCTTGCAATCTAGAAGTTGCAATGTTGCAATGTTTCAACCTGGTTAGCAGATATCCCTAGAGAATCTCTTCGTAACATTTTTTGTTATTGTATTTTTGATATCCATCTTAAACTCCGTTAAACACTCAACCTTTCACGATACCTTTTCACAAAATTTCTCTCCATTTAAGTGGTTGTCACGTAACACGAAGGGAACTCAGTAGTTGAAACATCGTCTTTGAACAGACTTCATCGATCTCCTATGTTTCATAACGAAATCAGTTGAGACGTGGCAAATCCCTAATCGCCAAACGAAAAGGTGTTTCGTAAACATCTGGACCACATTCTTTATTATCTCGGCTGCAATGCATGCAGTAAGCAGGGAAACCAAACACAGAGAGCCAATCATCGATTTTGTGATCAGTAAACCGTATGGAATACGATACATTTTTCTCTTCCTTTCTTTTAATATCTGTTCAATAGGAGTTTTCTGTCATTCACAGTTAGCAGCCTAAGAGTGCCCCTTTATCCGAGGCACCACCTACTGGAATCCATGTGGGGGTTGGTCGTGAAGGCAAGGGGGGGTTTCATTCCCTAAAAACGAAGACAGTACACTGTCAGGAATTCTTGAACCATCATCAAACCACCGAAACAGCTGGTAACCAGAGAAGAATTAAATATATTTATTCGCCATGAAAGCGTTAGATCATCCCAGGCGGTGAAATATTGATCGTCTCTCTGGTAGAAGAATTTGAATGTTCGACTTTGTTCCAGAAAATGTCTGCCTCTGACCACAATGTGTTCGACTCCCCATTCCCACATTCTAATAATCACAATGCACATGTTCCACGTTCACGTATGTGTTCCTAGGTATCCGTCTTCAACACATTAACTTTATGCTAAGTTACACGCCGGGCTTCGAACTTTACACTTTTTTACAAACACAAGTGCCAAATTTAGTGTTTAACGATTCTCAAAACATTTGAAATAAAAAAATTATGTTGGATCTTACCCTGTTTCTGAGGTTTATTTTATGTACATGACGTTTCAGGAGTTTGCCACGAATTCACGTGATCACTATCATTACGCTGTTAAAGATTTTTTATAATTCCTACGTGTGAACTGAATGTAGTGCTTTAAAATAATAACAGTAACACGTGCCAGTATTTATAATGGCAATCAGAAACCTGAAAACAGAAGTGGAGTAAACTCCCGAAACGTCTAATATCGAAATAAAATTTGCTGTCGGCTAGTGTTGAACTTTCACGTTGGTAATGAACCTTTTTCCTCCAACTGATCAGCTGTTTGACAGAAAACGTGCGTCGTACAATTAAAAAGCCGAATTATTTTCACTTTTTCATTATTCGTCTGAATTTCCATAACTGGTCCACCGTCTGTAGTAATTTAATGTGTATGAGGGCGCTGACTTGACGTTCTCTGATAGGTTGGACGTCTCGTGACGTCACGACGTCGATGATGGGGGCGAAAAGAGGCGGTGTGCTACGCTCCAGCCACTGTGCTACGTGTCGCAGGCCGTATATAAGACTGAAGCCGCGTTGGACGCGAAGGACATTGTTCGCTGAGCGTTCGCACCAGGTAGCAGCAGGTCGCCTGTCGTCGTCGTCCGCCTCATCACCGACGCTTAACTTCTGAACTAAAAGGTACGTGGGGCTTCATTTCTTGTCGTTTCCCTGGAAACTTCGGATCGTTGAATATTTGTGGCCATTGCTTTCATTTTGTGATAAATGAACAACCCCCTTTCATCATTTACGACACGAATACTTTGTAAGCGTTCAAAAAATTCTTTTTCTGCTGTGGGTCTTTTTACGAACATTCGCCAGCCTGTAGAAACTTAATCCTCTTAAATGTTTAAAAGAGCAGCAAATTTCTCTTCGTGGTTTACAAATTATTTGCTGTATTGAAGTTAATAAGAACATACAAACATATTTATCAATCAGAAATTATTTATTTCTGAAGTTAAAAAAAAATAAACAGTTTGATCTGAAGCAAATTTATCTAAAGTTTAAGACGAATAATTTTCTCTTAAATTTCACACGACTTTATAAATGCTAATTCTGTGTAAACTTACAAATTTAAAATTATTCTATTAATTCGCGACTAACGAAAATATTTCTTATCGCATTTTATCACAGGTAATGGAAGGAAATAGTTGAATTTTCTGTGTGAAGTTTGAGGTTCTGACGGAGGTGAAGATGACAAAATTATTATTTCATTTTGGATTTGACTCGACTCCACACAGCGGCACAACCCAGAAGAACAGTAATTTTAGTGGAATTTCTGTTTCCTCCGAAACGTCTTTTGTTCGCCGGAAGAAGGTCTTAAGTCAGTACAAAATATGCTTCGCTGCAGTCATCTTATATATCGTCAGGGAATTGAAATTCTGCTTTGAAGTCAGGTCTTGATGAGATAATGTACCTACACGTACATAATGAATTTTGTCGAGTTTTCAAGGTGTCACTAATTACGTTTCGCTAATAAATTAAGGTACTTTGGACCGAACGCAATAAATGCGAGAAGCCAAATTCATAAAATATTTAGAGGCATGGCAAACCTTGTTTGTGGAATTCGAGTCCAGACATTGAATGTTGTATAATGATGCAACTTCGACAGTGTGCAGCTTTTGGAAGTCATAGTTATTTGCAAGATCTAAAAATAACAATACGTCATCTACGTATCTAAAAATTTACGTCACATGTGAAAAATTCATTATGGCGACATCATACAACTGTAAATTTGATATAAATTAATATTATTTTATGTGTTAAAATTATAAATTTCTGCTGGGGATCGATACTGACAGAGATCACAGACTAGAATGGATCTCTAATATAAGTTATTATTGATAATTTATAATTCGTAATATATTTATCGATGGGAACTTTTATGGAGAGTAGACTTACTTTAAATCATTCCCATTTAATAATTGTAGAACCTGTAACTTCTCTGTAACAGACCATAAATAAGTATGAATGTAAGCTTTAGAAGAGGCATTCCATTCGCGGACTGACTGATTTTTCCTAGGTTGTCTCAGTAGTTCTAATAGAACGTGTATGTTATTTTTGGATATGGTCCATGATTTGCTGTTTAAATATGAGGTAAATATGGTGAGATTTTATTTCAATGTAACTTTAAAAACGTTCCATTAAAATAAATAACGAATCTAGAAAGAGGAGATTCATTGATACAGGACGGCGGTGGATGACATGAAAGTGTCCCACATATCAGAGGAGGGGCCCGGCCCACTGTGCGCCCTGATCATCAGAAAGATGAAACCCACACTCTCTTTCCCACAGAACGGCAGTGTTTGTATATTTGCATTCGGAAGATATCAGATTTGAATCTCGCCTGCATTACCCGATATAATATCGGGTTTAACTTTTATCGTCAGCTTCGGCTGAGAGCCTAATGAAAACATCAAACGCGAGTCAAGACAATTTATGGACAGTAATGGCCGAAATATTTCGTGGTTTTCCTCAAAAATTTTGCAAGAGAATGACTGGATATTGCCTCAAAGTAGGGGTCTAAGTCTCCTTCTGTGTCTTTAATTGTTTGTGGTCGGTAATAAATGATAATAGGCTGCTTGCGCATGAATGGACGTCGTTAAACAAACTAGAAACCAACTTCATTCCGTCGCCAATCACAGCGATAATGACACTGGACACACATTTTAAGTCTCATTTCCTAATTCTTGATTGTGGAAAATCTTACTGAACGTGTCCACTCTTTCCTCTGTATCAAAGTCAGATGCAAACGTAATAAGCTACTAAGTTTTCTTCTTTAAACATTCGATTAATTTAAGGTTATTTTTATAAGCAATTTCTACTTTGCCCCTCCTCAAAAAAAAAAAAATCACTATCTACGTGACGATCCGCTACTTTGTGAAGTGTGAGATTTGTATCGATTATTCATTTGGACCTTTTCAAATTTATTTGTAAATTGAAGATCGATTTTATGACGAAACTCTGGTACCGTTTAATAAGATTTCACATTAGCATCGGCTCTGATTTGTGTTTTTGATGTTAATTTGTTGAATTGAAATTTAAGCAGCGTAGGAATTAGACGCTATCCGAGACTCTAGTGTTTATGTGACAAGAGAACATCAAATACCTGTCTACAGGATAAAATAATGGCGTCGTAGTAGTTTGCTTAGTTCATCGAAAATCTTTCAGATTTAAAAACAACAAAGGACTAAAATTATATTCAAATATATAATGTACATGAATATGAGAAAGCTGATTTCGGATAGGATTTCTTGCATGTTAGATGAGACTTCAGGGTCCCACGGCGGCGGATATAAACACTACTGTTTTCTGAGATATAGTCCATTGTCTCCTCTAATGTAGGAGGTAGCAAGCGCCTCTGAAACGTCGATTAACTTCTTTCAGAATACGCGGCGTAACATAATCGATATTATGCTTCTGTTCTGTTCGAAATATCCGATCTTCATTTCCACTGTGTGAAATCCTAAAGATTAGGAAACGTGTTTTTGTTTATGAGTGAGAAGAAATTAGCCTCTCCAACTAACGGGAGGGCACGTGTTGAGGTGTAGGAACGTGGCGCTGGGGTGAACCCTTTGAACTGAGAAGGGAAAGGATTGTCAATTACTCACGTCTCAAATACGTGTGTTCGGAATTACGATACAATATTCGTGTATGAAGTGTCTTAAGAACGTAACGAGATCCTAACAGCTTTTAAAGCTCCAGTTAGTGTTGTCAGTCGTTAGTGTAGATAAGAGAGATTACTTGAAGTGCCTCGGGGCAGATTGGACGACAGGGGTGGTGCTGGAGTCGCAAATATGAGCTAGGCCTGGTGACAGGAGACAAGGACCTCTGTCGCCCTTCAAATATTGCGCCCTGTCAGGGGGGAAAACCATTGCACTTGAGAGAATTTTTTTTTTCCATTCTCGGGAATTTTGCTAGTGTCAGCGGTCAGATCGCTGGTCTTTTAATCCTGGGGTCCCGGGTTCAATTCCCGGTGGTGCTCAGATTTATAACTTGTGTTGGGCGAGGCCGTGGTCTAGGCATCACGGAGTTTTCCTCCGGGAGCTTCCCCGATTACTCCATTCACACACAGAAGAAGGCAATGGCAAACCACTTCTGGATGATCTGCCAAGAACGTATATGAACAGGTCCCAGTCCGAGAAAAGGATGGAAGGATCCTGTTCATATGGACATGTCGTCAGACAGAACACTAAATAAATAAAAATAAAAAACACTACACCGTGTTGCGACGGTTTTACTCAGCTGTCGAAAGATTTGCGTGTTTGTAACTGCAATGACGCGGTCGGTCACTCTTACTGATGTGCTTTCATGACTACGTTGTTTTTTTAAAGTAATTAGGGGTCTAAAGGAAATATATCTAAATGCAGGGTGAATGTAATAATTGGATCAGGACGGGCGCCAACATTCTGGCCGTCGGTCGTCCTACTTGAATTGATTCAACACTCGTTCATGGTTGATGAGAAATCCCTGAAGAATTAGCAACTTACGAGGTTTTCTTCTCTGCTTCTGCGAGCATGGACACTGAAAGTTGATAATGCATTGCATAAAAACTTGCAAGTTTAAAATTCCTCAAACAAATTTCTCATAAAATGATGGGAATATGCAGTGACAAAAGTTTGAGTCGGAAAGAAGGGTGATTTCTAAAGTTTAGGAATCGATACCTCGTCCCACAACATCACACACTTCGATAAATCACCTCCGATGATTCATAAACTCTCATTCATTATTTGAAAAAGGTCAGATTTTTACCTGTGAGATTTTATGGTCTCAAGGCCGCGACTATGAAGATGTTTGCCTTCTGAGATGTTGCTTATCAGCATTAAATAGATGCTTGCTGCCTCCATCATCAGAACCCTGATGATGGAGACAGAAAGTACTTCTGACGCATCGGTAAACTTATGGCAGACTAGACATCTACCGATCCTCACGAGATTTTAGTGGAATTTTGGAGTCGAGATTATAACCTACTCTCGTAATTCCTGTATGTATGTTAATACATTTCTCCGTGAAATTTATTTTGAAAGCTGCGCACAGGACAATGACAAATACTTTTTACAAAAATACCGAATTCAATTTATTACAAGAAGATATGCTCTTGTGTGCCACGATTCTTATATATTACGAGGCCAACCTTTTGGTCTGCGCTATACAGAACCGTAAGACGCCATATTGGTATCCCTCAAAACACGGGATTGCGTTCGGTTTTGTTTTGTCAAAATATGCGCGGTTACTTTTAAACCATAAACAAGCTAACTGCTTTAGGTTAGGTTCTTTTGAAAATGGTAAACACGCACACTGCTTCGAAAACTGTACAACGTCAGAGTAGCCTCGAACACAATTATAACAGAAAGTTAACTAAATTTCACAGTAAAATAAATTAATATTCTAACTCATAGGTCTACTACTCCAAATAGAGCAGACAAAAACTATTTATGTTTATGCCTAAGGGTGGCTTAGTGACTTCTGAAGAATTTCGTAGTATTCCAAATTCTTATAGGTTAGGTGTTACGAACTGGGAAGCCTTAAAATTATATTTCAGGAAGAATTATGCACGTTTATATTTCACTATCCGTTACATCTGATATATTTCAGTGATACGTTAAAAAGATTGACTTCAAAATTCTAAGGGGAAATGAAAAGAAGTCAAGATACAACGATTGATTCAGAAAAAATATGGCAAAAACCAGTCGCCTAACAGCGAAAAAGGTCGTTATGTCTTGCTTTCTTTTATTACAGTAATATCAGTTTATATTCTCAATGTACAATTTTCACGAATTTTTGTTACACAAATCTCAGAGTGAATAAAAATGCATTAGCATTCGGTAATGCGCCACTTTCGTCATTCGTACACGGTTTTATAAAACATTTATTTTAAAAGTCCAGAATTTTCCCATTCTTGAGGATTTCATGTGCATTTATTGTTTTTTCACATTTTATGGGAAAGTTATTATTAATATTCATCTTTAAAACCTTTTCTTCAGATAAATCTCCCATTCTTTATCCAGTCGCCTTCCTTACTTCGTAATTGACTCATATCTAGAGAAACAGAGAAAAATACCACCCTTACGTTTCAATGGGTTTCGTACAGTGTAAAGTTCAATGACCCTTCGTTGCGTTTTTAAAATTTAATTTACATGAATGTACGAGCTCAATCTAAATTAAAATAGTGAAATTTAGGACACTTCAATGCAGTTCACATGGGAGAGGCACGGGTTGCATACAGAATTTTGGTAGGGAATCCATCTGGAAAATGATAACTGGACAGACCAAGAAGGAAATGGGAAAATAATATTAAGTTGGATCTTAGGGAGGTGAGGATCATGGCCGGTGGCGGGCTTTGGTGTTGGAGATATTCTGGCTTCTCAGAGACGTCGGTTGCCTGTTTCTGGCAGGAGGCAGCTTAAAATGTGACTGAGAAAATCAAGTCAGTATAATTCGTTTCCGGACTCGACGATGTCACGAGAAAAAGCGAAACGCAGTTTTGTGACAAGCGCTTGTGAAGTGCGTAGTGCAACATCCCGGTGTGTTATGATGATCCTGCTTTGTTACTCCATGTCAATTTCACATACTCACTTCTTCGTCCATTTTCTCAAACTACATGTTTCGGCCAACTGTGCTCATCATCAGGTCGGAATACGTGTTTGAAATGATTGCAGTGGGATTACCCGATGTCACAAAAATAAGAAAATTGTAGTTTAAAACCTTTTTTAAAAAAAAATTAAATGAGCTGTGTGCTTTGCACCAATTATTTTATTTAGTGTTCTGTCTGACGACAGGTTCATATGAACAGGATCCTTCCATCCTTTTCTCTTCTCGGACTGGGACCTGTTCATATACGTTCTTGGCAGATGATCCAGAAGTGGTTTGCCATTGCCTTCTTCTGTGTGTGAATGGAGTAATTGTTGGGATGCCACGGAGGAAAACTCCGTGTTGCCTAGACCACGGCCTTGCCCAACACAAGTTATAAATTCGAACCCGAGACCCCAGGTTTACAAGGCCAGCGTTCTAACCGCTAGACCACCTCATCTTATTATTATTTAGTGTTCTGTCTGACGACAGGTCCATATGAACAGGATCCTTCCATCCTTTTCTCGGACTGGGACCTGTTCATATACGTTCTTGGCAGATGATCCAGAAGTGGTTTGCCATTGCCTTCTTCTGTGTGTGAATGGAGTAATTGTTGGGATGCCACGGAGGAAAACTCCGTGTTGCCTAGACCACGGCCTTGCCCAACACAAGTTATAAATTCGGGCACCGCCGGGAATCGAACCCGAATTGTTGAATAACTATTCAACAATACACAACAAGGCATAAACCTCAGATTACAAAACATAAAAAAATAAAAATGTAGACTCGTTGGCCTCTGCTAAAATTTCTTTAATAATTACTCTACATTTTAACTCATTATGGTTTAATTACTTTTAAAAGAAAAACTCTTCAAAAACCTATAATTTTAATATTATTTGTGACATCCCGAAAAAATGAACAAAAAAAATATTGTTTGTGAAAATCCGACAGATAATAGATCAAACTCAAAAGGGAGGGGGAACAGACAGAATTTCCATTACAAAAGTTTTTTCTTGCTTAAACTAGTAATTTAGCCCAAAAATTAATATATTTTCTTAGAAATATACAGAAATATAATTTGTAATTAGCCCTCATAACTGACGGGTATAAAGATTTTAATTATTTTCAAACAAATCACATCAGTGAGTACACCTCTTAGGTTAGACCACGTTATTGGAATTTTATATTCGCCACAATGCACTAATGAGATATATTTCCCACGTTAGTGGTTTTACGTGTGGCTTGAGATTTTTTCCATTTATTGAAAAGAGAAATATGTCACGACAGATTTAATCACACTGATACAGATAAGTGACACTGGTGCATTACTCTGCCTTGTAGGCTCTGTCATTAACGTATCATATAAAAAGCTTGGATCTTAAGAAACTGCAGAATTTGAACTGGGTAGGACCCCCACTGATTGCGCGGAGCTCCTTGTTGAGGGGAAACAAAGCTTGACGCAAAACAAGATAAAATTTGAGTGAACCCCCCCCCCTCCCCCTGGTATAAAGTTTAATCAAAATTTGAGCTATAATTTCGTGAATATGACGTACGAATGGGCAGGCAGTATCTTAATTTTACGTACGACAAATTATAATTAATGCGATACTGTAAGGTATTCGTACGAGGCTATTCGCCATTCATGTTCTAATTTTCCCCGAACATAAATCTTCGTAAAACATTAACAAAATGCTATAATTTAGTTATAAAATCCTTGTTTCTAGTTTGCGACTTCAAGTCCGTTATCACTGTCTGTTGTGTAAAGTCTTCTTAAGTCCAGGCCCCGTTAGCTTCTCAGCAAGGATTCTTCTCCTACATGGAGATAATTTGTTAAGTTACTAGAACTTCAGACCGAAATAAAAAAAAAATTAATTAAACCACAACTTTCATTTTTATAACACTATTTATGAGACGCGAATTTAAAATTTAATTTCGTAGTATGAGGTTGAAGTTAGGTTATGTATGAATACAAATAAGTTCATACTTCACTAAACAC
Organism: Zootermopsis nevadensis; assembly: GCF_977971745.1. Taxonomy (NCBI): domain Eukaryota; kingdom Metazoa; phylum Arthropoda; class Insecta; order Blattodea; family Termopsidae; genus Zootermopsis; species Zootermopsis nevadensis. Next base: position 549,525 of record NW_028259153.1, on the reverse strand, counting down.
TCAGCACGGTATTAATTAGCGATCTTTAGCTGTATTTATTTTGCTTTGGGAGATGAACAGATTCAGACTAGCCGTAGTGGTGACATGTTAGGAGAAAATTCGAAATTAAACTTGGATGTATGAGATGTTACTCCCAACTTAGACTATTACCCTGGAAATTCTTCTCAATACGGAGGCCCGGGTTCGCTCCCGGTATAATCGACGTCGGATTTACGATGGACAAGATGATACTTCGAAGGGTTTTTTTGTAGATTCCTCCCGTTTTCCGCTGTCAGTAGTTTGCTGCTGAACATCTGGTCGTTTTACAGCGGGTCAGTTAGTAACCTCCGTTCCTCACTCCATTGCAACAATAATTATCCTGTCTGGTGAGCCGAAATATTAGTTAATTCTGTTCCAGACTCTGAGGTCAGGCCCAACCGTCCGCCTGGGTCCTTGGCAACAAGGAGGCCACCGTGTATGTGTTTTGTTAGTGGATTTCTTATGCCATTTTTAATTTTCCCCTCATTAATTTTTCGTGGAACTTACTAAAAAATAACAAACTTCAATGCGTACGCCATCTCAGTTCTAACATCGCCTTGTGTCAATCGTGAATCAGTTCCGGATGGAGGCAATTTTTCTTGCTAAACTCGAGTTTTAAACGCATGAAAGATTCTTGCCAAAAGTTTATTGTGAAACATGGTGTACCGATATTATTTTGGACACTGTCAATTTACTGAGGCACGTTTAATTTGCTGTAGACGATTTTAACTGAGTGGTTGTCATTATGCTGACTCTTTCATTTTATATTTTAGACGGGATCGCAACCAACATTTATAAGAATTCATCCAATAGTTTCGCCGAATCTTTGTTCTTCGCGATATAATGAAATTTGTCGACACATTTTACTTTTGATTAAAATCGTACAGTAATCGTTTGCATTACATTAAGAACTACTGACCTAATCCCCAAGATACATTTGTCACAATATTTACTATAGCTGCTTTGGTTATAGTAGTTACTTTCGGTTCTGTGGTTAACACGGAGTTCCTGGAATAAGGAACAACCCGGAACTTTTACGACACCCGTAAATTCCCTAAATTTTTTTTAATTTTCTTGTTTTCACTGTGGTGAAAACGAAGATGATAATGTTACTCTGGATTGTGATGCCGTGTGGATTCGCAAGCAGTTGGCAGCATTTCGGAGCGACATATTGTGTCCATCTTCAGGCCTGAAAGCCAAAATCGTCTTTTCTAGTTAATTTTCATGTCAGTGGTGACACTTGTGAATGAAACCCAGGATTGTTTTGCAATATTCCTGACGTCTAGTGACTATCTCGATCAATTTAATTATTTTCACGTTTAACGTTAGAAAATTTAATAGAATAAGGATAAGTGTTCGTGCCGCGTTACTGAATGAAGACAGAGCAATAGTTTCTGGGAGTAGGCTGAGGAATTGAAGCACATTGTAAAAACGTCGGTGACTTTGTTGGTTTTAATATTAAGATATTTCATGGTCTTCGTCTCGGAAGCGATCTCGTAAAAGTAAACAGAACGTAAGAAACCCTCTGCTGTCAGAATGGAAAACTAACGCTAACGAACAGCTTAGTGAACTCCACTCTTGAGCTTCGACTAGTGAGTGTTCCGTCAAATCTCGCATTTCATCGCTCTGTTCACAGATTTGCCGCTAGAATTTCTCATAAGATTTTCGTCATATTCACAAACCACTCGCCATCCATTTTCATCAATAGACCATAATGATCTTTTAATATTTCTAAATTAAATTATTGTCTTCATTCCTTGCTCCTTGTATGCGTGTTACACGTTCTGCCAATCACCATAACGTGACAAGGTTAACTAAATAACTTCACGTAGCAGAGACCTACTTGAGAAGGCAATGGTTGCTCAGCTAGTCACAATATTTCGCGGAAAATAAACGTTCGTTACCGTGTTCACAAAAGCCTGATACTGGAATCCAGTACACGCCCTCAGATCATGGTTTTACAAGACACTCCCATCTGTGACTTTGTCTCCCGAATGGCATTTCCCATCAACGTTTTCCGTCTACAATCTTTTGTTAGAAGATGGAGGCTGTCTTCTGGGATGTTGCGCCGTGTGTAGTCTGGTAGAAGTTTACCGACGTTTCGGAAGTCCTTGCTACCTCCATCGAGGCCGTTCCTGAGTCATTATGTTATCTCTTAGATAGCAAATCGCCATCTCGGCCGAAAGGCGTTCTTTACAAAATCGTAAATAATCGGTTGTTTGATAATATTTATTTATTTTACAAACAGAACGTAAGTTACATTGATGGAGCCAGAGACGCCTTGAGAACTACAGTTTACGGAGAAGTGTAAAATGACGTGGTTACGTGTGTCTGTTCCTTTAGGTAAGGGCAGGCCCACCTCAGTTTGCAGAAATCATTTTCATAATTTAAAGCTCATTTGTCATGTGTTGAACTTGGAACCTGCTCTCTATCTGAGACGAATGGGTTAGAAATTTGCAATGCTGCTATTATTCCCATAAGCCACAAAGCAGGAAAATGGACTGGTTTGAGATCGATTCTTCGGACCAGTACATAAATAAATTTCGTGTCAAGACACAGCAGTTAGCAACGCCACTGACCACTGATTGAACTGTTACAGATCGCCTGTTCTACCATGCAGAGTTCTCTGGCCTGGTTTCTTGTGGTGGGCTGCGCCCTCGTTCTGATGCCTCACGTTGCCCCCACTGCGTGGGCCAAACCCACGGACCCGGAGCAGTTGGCAGCCATGGCAGACACCCTCAAGTATCTGCAAGAGCTGGACCGTTACTACTCTCAGGTCGCTAGACCAAGGTCAGTTGTGTGATGATTTTGTGCCCAAAGAATCACCAAAACTTTCTTATTCTTTATAATACTTACTCCAATCGCTGCAGAAATTAACCATGTCCATCAATTTCCGATCTTCTCATTTCTCGTTTTCCACGTGGTGTATTTGGTATTAATGTAAAAATTCTTAATCATTCTTTTGTTTCTGTCCTATCGTAACGCATTGTTCATCCTTCCAGAAATATGGATTTGTTATTGTGTTTCATTTCTCGCGAAATTCCGTCTTCGTGGACACAGAAGTGTCTCGTCTGAGAGCGTCATCGAGCATGTACGTTCTACAAACATCACACGATCTGTCTTTTAGGGCGTATTTCTGTTATGGCAGTAAGATGCATCACCACCGAGGATTTTAAAGAGATTTTACCGTAGTAACGCTAACTTTCAATTCAATAATTTGATTTATTCTGCTTTAGTAGTCAAAGAATTTCAGACTTCCTTATTCTTACATGGCGGTCATAAATTGTCTAAAGGGGCGTGCCTTTCACCTCTGAGTGTCCAAATTCCATGCACGGACTTTAAGAAGAACAGTGTACGAAGCTTTTGGGAAGATGGTGTTTGTGTGTTAGCAGCAAAGTTTAGTGTCTTTTCGAAAGAACGCCTTGCGAGTTTGCAGGATACACGAATTTTCAAAATTCGTCTACGTGGCTTCTGAAGAAATCTCTGCTAAAAGATTTGGTTATTTTAAAAATGTCATTAAAACTTCCTTGTACTAAAGAAACCGAACAACTTAAAACTCAGGATGCAATCATTTCTAAGCAAGAGTTTAAATTTTTAAGGTTATGATACAGCACGATTTAAATCGTGCATATTTAGACAGTAATGCCGTAGGTATTAGACTTGTAAGTACTGCGTTACTGATTACAGAAGGTTCTAGAGAAAATTTGGTTTCTGACTAATTATACGTATTAAATAAATAAAGGAATTTCATGCCAAAGGAAAAATAAGCGGAGAAGAGTCTTTAGATGTCCTGATGGACAGTGCGTATGAAGATTTCCCCGTTACAGAATAATTTTGTTGCCCCGTGCGTCTGCAGTTGCTATAGAATCACGTAAGAATTGACTTTGTCACATATGCCTTGTGATCTGGGACGAGACGTGAAGTTTTGGCTTGTATGTTCTCATGAGTAATCTTGCATGTGAAGTATTATTACATTTTGTCCTTTCGTTTTCATATTAAGGAGCCCCTAGAAACGACTTATTTTTACATGTTGTCATGCATTTCTGTAATTAATCACAGAATTAAAAAAAATTATGTAGTGAAATAATAACAATAACAAATCAAAATGATACTCGTGAGGAAATTAGGAGGAGACTGAATTCCGGAAATGCTCGCAACTTCTCAGTTCAAAATATTTTGTCTTCCCGTCTGATTTCTAAGAACCTGAAAATTAAAGTATACAAAACAATAATCTTGCCCGTTGTTTTGTATGGGTGCGAAACATGGTCTCTCACTCAGAGGGAGGAACACAGATTGCAGGTGTTTGAGAATCGGGTGTTGAGGAGGATATTTGGGCCTAAGAGGGAAGACGATGGGGCGTGGAGAAAACTGCTTAAAAATTTGTACTCCTCCCCCAATATTTTTCAGGGTGATTAAGTCGAGAAGATTGAGATTGGCTGGGCATGTAGCGCGCATGGATGAGACAAGAGGTGTGGAAGCCTGAGGGGAAGAGACCTCTGGGGAGACCTAGACGTAGATGGGAGGATAATCTCAGGCGGGATCTATGGGAGATAGGAGTTGAAGGAGACTGGATTTTGTTGGTCCAGGACAGGGTCCGGTGGAGGGCTTTGGTTAATTCGGTGATGAACCTTCGGTTTCCGTAAGCCATCTAGTTAGTTAGTTAGTTAGTGAAACAAGACTGTTTTCCCACTATATGCGTTTACACATATCGAGAAAACAGTAGTTAAGAAATTTCCCAGTCTCGTCGCAAATTTCGATCGCAATTTTACGGACACGCGTGTTATATCTCATCCCTGACAATTTTACCACACTTTATTCTACGTAGGATAGAAGCATCTCAGCTAGTAATCTTGTGGTCCAGGGGTTTGCAATATGTGGCCCGCTAACGTGTGTTTTGTGCGGCACACTCATTTTTGTAATACTGTGAAATCGTGCTTGATAAAACATTGTTACTGCATAATATCTGCATTGCGCGAATCCTTACATATGAAGCTACGACGCGTATAGGTAACCGTAGTCACTGTCTCTTCGCCATAAAATTTCTTCTGTAGTCATTTTGTGCATTTGTTAGTCTTATGACGTATCTGTGTACAGGTACGAGTTAGAAAATATTACTAGCGACGTAGCTCAGTCGGTATATTGACTAGCTACGGACTGATCGACCGGGGTTCGATCCGCGACTGTGGAAGAGGATTTTTCCTCTATGCTCGGCGTCCGGACCGGCTCTGGGGCCCACCCAGCCTTCTCTCCAATGGATACCGGGATCCTTACCCTTGGGTAAAGCCGGTCGGGGCGTGATGTTGACCACTCTCCCCCCATCTAGCGGCGAGGTCAAGAATGAGTAGGAGCTATACCGCCTCTCCCCCCAAGTGCCTTCATGGCGTATAGTGGGACAGCTTTCATTTCACCGCTTTCGTCATACGCCGCTAACTTCAGAGAAAATTACGAATTTGACAACACTTTTGTTTTATTGAGTATAGAAAAATGTTTAATTAAAACTTTATATCGTCATGTTAATTTCGTATTTGGCAATTGTGAAGACGTGTGAGTTGGTAAATTGGCTGAAATTTCGGAATCGTGCGCAAATGGTCATTGAGTCTAATACAGGTTTAATCCTTGCAATTTTAACTGTCATGAAACTTATTTTCGTCATCTCTGTAACGATGCTCTTTTACTTATGCTTAGAAATGATTACCTGCATAAATTATGATTCTGTCAGCATCAATGTCTTTTACGACCATAATTAAATTTTTTAATGGTTTAATATAAAATAAATGTTCACGGTCCATGATCTTACCATGTTTAAAATGTCTAGCTCGAATGCTTCGTGCTAATTATCCATTAAAGCAAGAGCTTCAATGAGATTTTATCCTGTGGCAATTTTATTGTAGTTCATAAGACAGACTTTTGCCACAAAAATGTCCTCACCTTTCGTGCATCATTTTACAGCCCTGATTATTAAGTGGTGTTAGTCTCTCTCTCTCTCTCTATCCTACCTTACAAGTTAGTCAGTCCTTCATGTTGGTATTAGCTAATTTAAGAAACATTAAAAGTGATCCTTTTGGGTGACCTCTAATGGCATAATTTCCATACAAAATTTCTCATAAATCCGTGAAGCGGATGCCTGAGGAGAAACTCGCACGTGTGTAAGTTTTTATTTACATCAGTATAAGATAAATAATTAAGACATATTATAAACAAAAACGTAGTCTTCAAATCTGATTATTTTATTTTGAGTTTTGTAACCGCGTGGACTGTGCCCGTGTCGTCTTCAATTTCGTAATTATTTTCGAAATTCAGAAAGTGTTAAGACTTCGAGCGTAAAACAAACTCTTTGGCAAGCTGTTACCCCCAAAATTTACAAAACCTTTTTTAGTTCACTGAACGAATGTAGGAAACATACACATTACTTATGTAAATTAGAATAAAACAAAATAAAGTAAAAGTGCCCCGTAAAACGCCGTGTGGGCGCTTGGGGGGAGAGACGCGATATAGCTGCTACTCATTCTCGACCTCGCCGCTAGATGGGGGGTGAGTGGTCAGCGTCACGCCGCGTCCGTGCTTTACCTCCGCGAAAGGACCCCGGTACACATTGGATAGGAGGCTGAGTAGGCTCCTAGAGTATATTATTAAAAATGTAACTTATTTAAAATGTCTTGTACTTCACAACTTCCTAGATGAATTTCAGGGACATGAAAGGGGACGTTCTTACGAGGTCCATTCATGACGTAGTCAGTAGACGACGGAAGGGAGGGGCGTAGTCGGATTTGTGGTCGAGGCAAACATCAGAGGCGTTTGCTGTGGAAATTTGCTTTGAAGAGCTTGAAGAAGGATGAAAGCAGTCACTTGAATAAGCACTTCAGAACAGGGACTTTGCTACGGTACACAAAACGTCGAAACTTGGGTATTTTTTGAAATGCTGCTTCGCATTTAGTGGTTCGCGGTTCAAACTCGGTCGCGGGACATAGGTCTTTCTAAGACATGTTCCATTTAGCTCGCTTTCTCGAGGGATCTGCCGACAGAAGACTTTAGAATACAGTCTGGCCACTTACCGTTCCAGATCTCAAAACTGTCCTGTCATTTGTTTTATTCAACGTCAAAGACCCTTCTGTTGGAACACTGAACAGAATTTAAAAATATTTTTAATATCTGAGGTTTCCACGGCGGTGAGTCTGAAGTTGGGTTGTTGCGCCGTGTAGTCTGGTAGAAGTTTACCGACGTTTCGGAGGTTGTTCGACTCTATCCGACCGGTTACCATAATTATTTATTCGTGCACTACCTACTCATCTCCCTGACGATGGAGGCATTAAGCACCTCTGAAACGTCACCAATCTACGACACAACATGACGCAGTATCCAAAAAAGACAGCCATCTTCTTACTCGCCCCAACGACGAGCCGGAAACATCCGTTGAAAAGAGATCGTAATTCTTCTGTTACCACCGCAGCGCCACGCGGTGATAAAATTTGTAAGCAACACCATCTGGTACTCTGGCGTCTACAGAAAGGGAAGTTCACGGGGGAGAAAGGGGAATTTTTAGTGTTGGCTGCAATGTCAATATGGTTTCTGAAATTCTCATACATTAATTGTCGTCTGTTGGAGCGATAAACAGCTGCAGGGCATTGTTGCCACTTGAACGCCGTTTGTCATCAACAATTAACGGCAGTAATTAATTTGGCTCAGGTAACCTCTTGCTTCCGGTGAAATGGCTTTACAGCGCACGTAGTGGTAAGATATGCAGTTACAGGAAACGAATTCTTACCTTAAAATTCTTCCACACGATGGGCCGCGGGGTGGGGAGGGGGGGTTAATACGAGGTGCTACCGAAAAGTTCAGAGAATTTGCCCATAAAAAATTACAGATAAGAATATACGAGGTGCGATCGGAAAGTTTCTAGACTGTGTCAATAGAGGGCGAACCGGATGTAGTACGAGCTTCTTCCGCTAGGGGGTGCGGCCTACATTCATAGTGAATCAGTGTGCCAGCCGGCATCATCGAATTAGCATTTGTTTCTTAGTTACGGGCGTTTTGGTAGTGCATTACACAGACCCTCCTGCGATTTCGGAATGGCGTGTGCATCAAATTTTGCCAAAGACTCGCCAAAACGGCTACGGAAACCTATGAAATGCTAAAGCAAGCATTTGGGGAGTCCGCAAACTTTTGTGTGGCATTCACGTTTTAAAAATGGCCGAACCTCTGTCGATGATGACGAGCGTTCTGGACGACCATCTTCGAGCACAACGCCCGAAAATGTTACGAAGATCGACGTCGTACCATCAACGACTTGTGCGACATTGTTGGGATAGGCTATGGGACCTGTCAGCTGATTCTAAAGGAAGAACTCCACATGCGACGCCAAGGCTCCTGTCTGAGGACCAGAAGCAGAATCGACTTGACTTCTCGTTTGTCAGGAGCTGAAAGATCTTGCAAGAACCGACCCCAACTTCCTTTCTAAGCTCCGTGTGACTTCTTCCTCTTCCCAAAGATGAAAATTCAGCTAAAGGGAAGGAGATTTGAGACGATAGAAGAGATTCAGGCAGAATCGCAGATGGTGCTTGACAGGCTGACAAAGAAAGATTTCCAGGGATGCTTCCAGGCTTGGCAGCGGCGCTGGGATCGTTGTGTTCACTCCCAGGGGAACTACTTCGAGGGTGATGGATGAATTTAATACCTGAGATAAGTGTACGGGTTTTTATACGCGCAGTCTGGAAACTTTCCGATCGCACCTCGTAGTTTAGATATTTCATCTAACTAACATTTAGTCGTACATGAAAATTTATAGAAACAGGAATTTTTAATATATTATGGAGATAAGAATAAGTGTCCTTTCATAAATGAAAAGCGAAAAGGCAATGTTAACTTTCCAGTAACAGTTTAGAGTTTCCATACCAAATATCACTTTTGATTGTGTGATGGGTTCGTACGCGGAAAATGCTAATTAAAATAATTATTAAGAAGGTTGTAAGAACAGGGAACACGGACCATAATTATTCATCGTGATTTTTAATTTAAACCTGCTGCATTCCAAATTGAATAGTCTATCACACCACCAGTCTTAGTTATTCTTATTTTACAAGTAATTTTTCAAAAAGTTTCAATATTTTATAATAAGTAAATCCCCGAACATTAATTTGTGAAGTCAGTTTCTATTACGTGACAGGCTACTTCTACATTAGTATGCAAATATCTCAATTACTTAAAATACCACAAATACAAAATCGATTAATGTATGTATACGTGTGTTTATGTGTGTAAATTAAATGTATGTATGTATCTACGTACATATGGATATATTTACGTAGATTTGTGCCTGTCAACACTTCGAGCTCAAGTTTTACCTCATTGGTCGTTAATAGGTAAAAGAATACACGGGTACCAACGTGACTTACGTTATAACTGAGTCGCTGTCCCCAGAAGGTATGTTGCTCCTCCATACGATAATGACTGCTACATCGAATACACATTTATTTATTTATTTAGTGTTCTGTCTAAGGACAGGTCCATATGAACAGGATCCTTCCATCCTTTTCTCGGACTGGGACCTGTTCATATACGTTCTTGGCAGATGATCCAGAAGTGGTTTGCCATTGCCTTCTTCTGTGTGTGAATGGAGTAATTGTTGGGATGCCACGGATGAAAACTCCGTGTTGCCTAGACCACGGCCTTGCCCAACACAAGTTATAAATTCGGGCACCGCCGGGAATCGAACCCGAGACCCCCAGGATTACAAGGCCAGCGTTCTAACTGCTAGACCACCTCATCTTATTATTATTTAGTGTTCTGTCTGACGACAGGTCCATATGAACTGGATCCTTCCATCCTTTTCTCGGACTGGGACCTGTTCATATACGTTCTTGGCAGATGATCCAGAAGTGGTTTGCCATTGCCTTCTTCTGTGTGTGAATGGAGTAATTGTTTGGATGCCACGGAGGAAAACTCCGTGTTGCCTAGACCACGGCCTTGCCCAACACAAGTTATAAATTCTATACGGTTACTACACAAATTCTTCACCGGGTTGCACCAGAAACAAACAGGCAATGTTTCGCGATTGAAGTTACCTTTAAATCATAGTATTTATTTTGTTCCTGATATCAAGTGAATTGATCGTCATTTTCGTAAGTTTTAAGCCTCGGCTGTTGTGAGGAAACATTTCTTTATATGACTTTCTATGGGTTTTTATACAACACTCCAGTGAAGGTCTACTCTGTTCAGATTTACGTCTGATAAAACTTAAATTTGTTTGTGTGAAATTGTTAGCTTCTTAAATATAGACGCTCGCTAGTTTTTAACTTTTAAGAGGCTTGTGCGAATATCATAACTTCTTAAACTTTACTTTGCACCAAAAGATTCCCTGAGAAATCTACTGCTGACTCCAATTTTTGTGTCCGACACTTTAAATAACGCCTCGTTCTAAAAATTGCCCAATTTGATTAACGTAACCCTACTGATATAATCATAGTAAAAACTTGTACCTTTTGAAAACTTTGTGGACATCAAATCGCAGGGCGATGATCGCAATAATTTCTGACTACGTGGTTAACGGCGCGGTCTGATTTGTCATTGAATGGCCCAACTGCTTTAAAGTTGAGGGTTGATAAGGCGTCATTTACACTTTTTGCAAGTAAATTTTAAAACCTTTCGACATCTCCTAAATAAAATAGTGTCAATAACATGAGCTAAAGTAAGATTAAAGTATAAATTTGAACAAAATTCATCGCAAAATACGTTTTTGAAAAATAAATATAAGAGAGGCCTTAAAGTCAATTTTGATAAAAAAAATCGATACAACTTCAGTCAGAAGGATGAGACTTAGTTTGTCATGCATCTTTAAGTGTAAGTTACCGACAGTTTTTTGTATATCTTACCTACATTATTTTCATAAACTGATTATTACAGAATAATTCAATCATTACGAAAAAATATTATAGTAATATTCTACTGGAGTGAGACCCTTAGGTATAACCTCAAAGAATACTAGGTTACATAACTCCTGCAGCTAAGAAGCAGGACCCTTGTGGATGTTGCAGATATTTCAAATAATAATTACCCAGTTCCTGTCAATCACAGATAATACTCTGAAATTTCGGTGTGAATTTGTTAAGGTTGTTGCCCACTCTTTAAATATTAGACTTCAGAAACGATTTCGTAATGATTTTTTTAAGGCAAAAATGTATCAGTTGGAGTCTCATACAAAATATAATCCGTATCACTGGCATAATTTTATTTGTAGTGTTCTGTCTGACGACAGGTCCATATATTATGAACAGGATCCTTCCAACCTCTTCAGGTTGTCAGAGACCTGCTCATACATATATACATTCTTGGCAGAGATGATCAGAAGTGGTTTGCCATTGCCTTCTTCTGTGTGTGAGTGGAGTAATTGTTGGGATGCCACGGAGAAACCGGGGAAGAAGTCCCCGGAGGAAAACTCTGTGATGCCTAGACCACGGCCTTACCCAACACAAGTTATAAATTTGAGCACCACCGGGAATTGAACCCGGGACCCCAGGCTTACAAGGCTAGTGTTCTGACCGCTGTGAGGGCCGCATACATGGAAATAGGGGTGTATGTTGTCTGGCAATTTGTCTTTCATTTATTGACAGTTTCATATTTTAATCATTAAAATTGCACAGGTAAAGAATTTGAAATATAGGACAAAAATACATTAAGGCTTTCTACTACGTGTTTAAATGATTGAAGAAATAAATTGCCCACTGAAGGGGGAGATAACGAAGCCACTTGAGTGGTTAAGTGCTTCATAACTCGTATTTATCAGTTAAAGCTATTATTCAGATTAAATAATCAGAGATAGTCTGGGATATACAAACAAGAAATACGTACAGAATTTTGGTTAAACATCAAAACGTGGAGCCACCTTGGAAACAGAGGCGGAGAAGGGGAGATCTTGTAGACGTCGGCTGTGACAATTGACAGTCCAGTCGCGAGTTCTTTGTTCACTAACTTAAGTTTTCAAAGGTGCAGAGAAATATATTGAACTTTAAGAATCTTCTGCACCACTAATTATTGACTTGATTAGTTCAAAGCAAAGTGTTATTTTCATAGCTAGCCGATTTTAAATTAGACTTCAAGAACACATGTGACATCCATTGTGAGAACGCAGTGTGTACAAATAATTTATCTTATTAAATGAAGTAATGTGTATCTTTATTTATTTGATAAATATTTATCAAGATAAACGTCAAAATTGATCTTATTTCTCAGGAAATCTGACAGTGTCGATCTGGCTAAAGTAGGCCGATATTTTCATTTCAGGGCTTAATTTTAATCGGTAAACCTTCCACCAACAGCACTACTGTTAAGATGGCACGAACATATAGAAATAAAATCTAAAACAGCTCGTACAAATTTTCGCTTCAATCGTGATGATCAATCAGTACGTCTTCTCACAGATAATATCGTATTCAAGTTCTTACTTATACTGAAATTACATTCAACCGATCGTTTCTGTACGTCAGTGTGACATTTCAAAAGTAGGCTATATATTCTTATTATTTTAATATTAACCTAATTCACAATATGACGCAAATATACTACCTTATATATTCTTATATAAAATAATATTTAATACACAAATTTTTATCACGAGGAGAGGAAAAATGTTAGCGGTTGAACTAAGGGATGTCAAAATCATTCCGCGTTCAATATATTGCAGTAACCCCATGCGAGGTGGGCTCAATCAATAGGCTTCAACCCCTTGGGACAAGGGGGGATGACACAATAAATCTTGCTTCCTCTCATTATTCGACACTCGCGTGGAGATTGCCAATGAAAACCACGAAGTAACGCGAAGTTTCTGCGGATTCCGTCCAGTCTCTTCGACACTTGCAACAAAAGGTCAATATATTTTTTTGTATATTTACGTTTTATCCCTCCTCCAACTCTTTTCTTATACCTTCGTATCTAAATGTGACTGTACTCCTTCACAATGTTCTTACAAAGACTGTACACATCCTAAGCAACACAAAGATGTTAATCGGTTGATGCACAGCGTGAGTTTATGTGGTGTTGTATTTTCCACACCAAAAACACTTGACAGACGACCAGCGCAAGCGACGTTAACGGGTTATGAGGGACTGCACATCTTAAAAATAAAAATTCATTGAAATTTCGTCGAATGTACGCAATGAACGTACAATTTTTTTGGGAACTGCGAGGGAAAGTAACCTCGACGCTTGTCCCAGGACAGCGCGTCTTGATATGTCCTCTCGGACGTACGACTTCGCGAGTTGGAAAGGCTCGTGACGCTCCGAAACGTCTTTTGAGTATTTCATTTGCGACGGAAAGACAAACATTGCTAACGACTTCCGTCTGAAACCGGAAACACGCCTTTGCCGAGACTGACGCTTCTCGAGGCTTTGAGCCCCTAAGAACATGTGACAGAGGAGTTCGAAATTCAGCGAGGAACAACTTGGACGTCGGAGCCTTCGATTACAAACTTCTTATTGGGAAAGAATTGGTTCTACCGTCTGGGAATCCCACTCGTCGCAAAAGTGCACACGAGCGAAATGAGACCTGGGCCTTATCAGGTGGGACGCGGTGGCGAGATGAACCAGTTAACCTGACTGACGTTGAGAAGTCACAGCAACTCCTGCGTGTTACTGAGGTCCTTCGTAAACCAACAGACGTTGGTAATGCGGAGGACCTGTCACTTACCTGAGAAAAGAATTATAATTTGTGCAACATTAGAAGAATCTGAAGCTGTTTAACGGCGTCCTGAAGACTGCAAGTAAGGCTAAAGTCAGACGTGAACCACGAGGAGGTTCTGAACCCGTGAACAGAAACGGGAACTGATGGAAATGGTTCAAGGCATTTTGGAAGGGGGGAGGAATCGTGACTTTGTCTACCCCATGAGTGCACCTGTCCCTGGTGGTCACGATAAAGCGATTTTATATCTCAATTTCCTTGGGATCGTTGTGTTCACTCCCAGGGGAACTATTTCGAGGGTGATGGATGAATTTAATACCTGAGATAAGTGTACGGGTTTTTATACGCGCAGTCTTGAAACTTTCCGATCGCACCTCGTAAATACTCCGACGAGAAGTTTCTTACTCGGAGCTGTTTTGGCGGCTTAAAACAGAGGAAAGAATGCTCTTTGGTTCCCTGTTTCATGCACGAATACAGTCGAATTGCATTCGGCTTGGTTGTGGTTCAGCCAATGAACATTTAACGGACGGCGTTGTGGTTAGAACACGGGATGTGGTCGTGTTTTGTTCGTTTAGACGTATATATTTACTCGTCCACGATTGAAAAGCACGCTGTTTGATTGAATAGGCGTCTCCGCGGATTAAAGAAGCTAATTTTAAGTTCCTTTACTTGTCTTGATGTGTATCTTTGCTGCAGACAGAACGGATAATTTAGGCCATGTTTCAGGAAAATATTTGGTCATCCCTGATCATGAAAAGGTTGGTTTTTGCATGGAGGATATCCAGAATATGGCATTTGCAGAGAATCTATACTCAGTTGTAGTTAAGTTTTGTATTATTTGGAAAAAGGAAATTAAGTCACAAAGTCAGTCAGTTAGTTCGTGACAATAAAACCACGATCTCTCTGTTTCTCTAGTAAGTCGAATAATGGAAGTTCAGTGATTTCATGGGGCACAGAGAATTTAAATGATTCCTCGTCGTGAGATAAAACAATCAAACTGGATTGAAATTTTTGATGGGTTGTCATTGGACACAGATTAATCTGGCCGGCGGTTTCAAGAATGCAAATGCAATTGTCAAAACGAGGGTAATTCGCAACAAAATGGCGAGGTTCGACCATTCGTGAAGTTGTTGTCTGCGATTCTACATTTCTCGTAATATTCAATTCTTCCCTTCGCTAGAATTTATGTTTTATTTTTTTTTGATTTACTTTTTAGTAAATGGTATTTACATAAATTTTCCAGATCACATCTCTTTAAAACCAAGTTTTTTCTTTGTAGTAAATTATCTAGTCTTCTTAATGCGAAAATGTTAGAAGTTTTTCGTCTATGAAGCGTTGAAGCAGTCCCTAGAATATCTCTTAATGCTTACTTCAATTCGGCGATATTTTCCACTCCTCAGTATTGAATTTAATTGAATTTGAAAACTGAAACATATAATTTTGAGGTTTTGGCTTGCGAGCAGTTAATAATATATCAAATATTACTTATTCCCAATTGTAAATACTTTAGAGAAATCGATATTTTTATTGTAAAAGATAATGTTCGCGTGGTCGCCATATTGTTTTACATATTTCGAAAGGTATCCATTTTCTTTTCATAGAAACCACTCGCAGTGTAATGTCGCTATGCTACGAAAAGATTTGCACGTCATAAACCATGTTTTTTTAAATCTGAAACATGGGATGCTAGGTTTTGTTTGCACAGTGGCTCTGTAAAGACGACATTTTATAATCGATAGTCATCTAATCGGACACAGATTAATCCTACTAACGAGGACGGTTCTCGAAGATCTTACGTTATTTGATGCAAGAATTTTGAAAAAAATGAAGTCTGAATCCAGACATGATTATTCAACAGAATACTAATAAATATTTTCACATTATTTACTTTCTGTTGTGTATTAAAATAACTTTTGCTACAATGTTCACACAAGTCCCAATAAAAGTAAAACCTAACCTAACTTTTCTAAAAAGTAGGATGGAGTTCAACCCAGAACTCATTTGTTGTGTATAGATTGTACAAAAGCCTTTGATATGGTTAATGGAAAAGTAAATTTTTAAAATGGGACTTTATATCGTTACTTTTGTTCAAAAAGTGACAAAAATTTGTAGGGCGTACATAAATACTTCACTTTATATGCAAAGTGGAAAAGAATTAAATATGAAAAATTAGCAGCGCGAGGCCTGAGGCGAGGATGGATGCAGTCTCGCGCCGGGATTGCGTAATCCAGAGGTCGGCAACCTGCGGCCAGCCGGTCGCATGTGGCCATCGCTACTCATTCATAAGGCCCATCACGTGATTTGAGATTTTTAATAATGTTTCTGCTGCTGAAGAGAACGTCCATTATCGATATAAATCTGATATCCATCGTTTTCCTTCATTTCGTAACACTCCAATGGTTTCCTCTGTGAAATTTTTGAAATAAACATTTAACTGCATGCCATTTGCTTTCAAGGCCGTCGCCAGAAGACGTTATTAGTACGGCCTTGTTACTAAGTTCTTCTCTGAACTTATCTCTTATGATTTTATTTTTAAGCCTAAAAAGACTGTAGTATTTGTTACTTGGTTTATTCTCCTTGGATTTAACAGCCACAAATTTAATTGGATGCTACTAATAACCAAGTGATGGTCGCTGCCAACATCAGCGTTTAAAAGCAATTGATTCCATTTTTAGATATCATAATATGGTCTGTCTGATTTTCAGTACGAATATCACGAGAAACCTATGTAATTTTGTGTGCATTCCCTTATGGAAAAATCTTCTTCTCCTTTCTGTGACTCTACAACCCATTTGTAGGTCTTCGCCCCCTCCATTCGTAGGTTTCGCGGTCTTTATGAAGTGTTCATTTGTGAGTAGTGAGTGACCAGCCCACAGCCTCTGCACAATTTCTACTCAATTCTGATTTTGTCTGCTAGAGCCATCTAGTAGCGAATCTGGAGAGACTTGGGGTGAGAAATGGCCACTTAATTTTGCTTACGAAACATCTCGTTCACTCTCGTAAGATTCTTTTACATGTAGTACATCTACGACATGGGACCACCGGCTTTACTTCCCCTCCAAAGGCTTTTCATCACCCTTGAAATCCATCGACCTCGGTCGCGTTTGAAAAATAGTGCCTCCAGTAACCAGGCCGTGAAGCGATTGTCACTTAAGAGTGGTCCATTTAAATTTAGTGTATCCGTACACCGTTGACCCATGACCTGCTCGATATCGATGTTCGAACTGCCAACTTTGATTTTAAAGTCACCCGTAACCTGAATCGCCCTTCTGTGTCCTCGTAAGTGGCGTCGTAGAAAATGATTTTGTCTTCCGGAGTTGCTGACTCAGTGGGCGCCTACCATTGTGTGATGGTCGCGACTCTAAAATGCAAACGAAAACGAACTTCAAGATTCTGTCTGACACGGGGTTCGAAGCTGTGACTTTCAGACGCATTTTTAGTTAGAATAATACCAGCTCCGTTAGTGGCTTCCATAATGTTTCGCTCATTCCAGGTTCCCGACCGTGTCCTTATTCTTTGCCGGGAAGGGCGTTGCCCGTCCGGTTAATTTCTCCAGACGTTTCGGTAATCAATCAACTAACAATTATTAAAATATAATTAACGATATTTCAGTTTACTATAATCACACCCCCCCACAAATAAAAACATTATTATATTAACACTAAAGTATATTCTAATCTGGAAAATGTTCTGAAGATTTTGTAAAGCTATCAGTGGACACGTGTGTTCCAAAACGCGTCACGTGATGGTATCAACTATTCACTGCAAAATTATGATGCGTGTGGCCATGTTCTCGAACTTATGGTGCCAGGTTCATACGATTTGTGCCCTGATTGGCTGCCTCCCATGAGCTGCAGATTCTTCCTTGCTCGCGTTTATGTCACAGAATGAAGTATATTTTTTTACTGCGAGACTTAACCTAAAATTTAACAATTATTTCTCTGTGCAGATGGAGTCTTGTCCTAAACATTTAAATGGAAACTCTGTATGTGCATAATAACAACTGATCCTGGCCTCAAATGCGATAATAACCTAAGAAACTGTTCTCTGTGTTTCCGATTTAATTAACGTGCGATAAATAGTTGAACTCCTAGATTTAAGACTGGCTTAAAAGAAATTAACGCTGTTATTAACGAGAATTAAGGTATAATTAGTGAAATTAAATCTATTTGCATTTTCTTAAGTTTTCGTCTCACTGTCAGAGTTATAACTTGCTCTATTACGATGTACAAACGCCAAGGAAATATTTTCTTAAAAGTACTGACGGATTTAACATTGGACTAAGAAGTCTTATAAACGAAATTGCAGCCTTAAATTTCTGTTTAATTTACTTGAATAATTTATCCACTATCCAGTCAACTTGAGACGTCTCTAATCCTTTACGTCGTTATAGAAGAAAATACAAGGGCTGTCATTTATTTACGTGTACAATACTTAATTACTGTAATAATGCAGGTTTAATAATACTGCCTTATAAATATTAAATGAATCAATTTTCAGCAAAGAAACGTTATCCAGTGGCGGTGTTAATGTAGCTAAAATGTTTAAGATAAAAGTTGTTACGCGTACATGCACGGAAGTGTCCATAAAAATCTAATTGTCGACGAGCACAAGGTTCAAATTTAAAGAGAGTTTTTATAAGACTTGTTATTGTTTGTGTTTCAATTAAAGAAAATTGATGTCTCTGAATGATTACCGGATTTTCTCTCTCATAAACACAGAGTTTAATCCCGTGAAGCACAACCCTTCTTAAGATTCTAATAGTTGTTCAGCTCTTATAGAGATTAATCGAACGTTTGTTATTGCATTCGTAAGATCCCGTTAGCAGATGCTACGCTGAGAAAAATTAACGCAATCGAGACGTTCACGCATTATTTTTAAGATCCGTTTTAACATTACAATCGCATCTTCGTGTGTCCTCCGAAGTGATTATTCTTACTGCGTGTTTCGCGACTAAACTTCTGTACGCAATTCTTACCTCTCCCACTACCGTCCCTTGTTCCTCCGATCTAACACTCCTGTAATTTAATTAACGCCGTTTGCTGAAGATTAGAATTTATAATGATCATCTTTGTGTACATATATTCATTATCTTTCCACATATTTACAGATATATACAATTTAATTATTCGTGTTTTTTTTCCGTCTAATCACAATTGTATATAAATAAAATTATACATAAGATATGTAAATGATATTTTAATATCTTATGTATAATTTTATTTATATACAATTGTGATTAGACGAAAAAAAACACGAATAATTAAATTTTAATTCACAATATGACGCAATTATATCAACTTATAGATATATATAAATAAAGTTGACGTATTACGACGGAATCCACATGGATTGTCTTCGATAGTCTCATCCATAAATGACGTTAAAGGTGCGAGAAGCATATTCGACAAAAGAGGGAAATCTTGAAAGTTTTTCCCTCTGTTTTATGGATAGGGAAAACAATCGATTTCTTTCCGCTGTTGTGGTAGTACTTCCTGATTCGAAATCGAGACTTAAGCATGTGTATCTCTGAGTGCAGTGTCCTACCACCTGCATGAATTATTTCCGCTGGAATTGAGTCGATGCCTGGAGATTTATAATGTTTTAATTTCCCAATGGCAATCTCAACATCATTAAATTGATCAGCTACGTGAACGTGAACGTTTATTAACCCACTAAAGTAATCTTTAAATCTGTCTACGATGTCACGTAAGTCTGCGAACAGACACCAATTCTCGCTTTGAGATACAGCGGGCCGCATCCGGTTTGCGGGCCATAGATAGATCATCCCTGTTATAAAGGATGAACACGTATTACAGCGGCGTATGTTATAAAATTACGCGTGGTTCAAACAGACGACGTAAAGACACGAAAAGAAGCGAATTGAGTGTGAAGTGAATTAGAAACATATGATATAATTTCTCCTGTTGTTTTGTGTGGGTGCGAAACATGGTCACTCACTCAGAGGGAGGAACACAGATTGCAGGTGTTTGAGAATCGGGTGTTGAGGAGGATATTCGGGCCTAGGAGAGAAGACGATGGGGCGTGGAGAAAACTGCGTAATGACGAACTTAAAAATCTGTACTCCTCCCCCAATATTGTCAGGATGATTAAGTCGAGAAGATGAGATGGGCTGGGCATGTAGCACGAATGGATGGTGCAAGAGGTGTGGAAGCCTGAGGGGAGACCTAGACGTAGATGGGAGGATAATCTCAGGCGGGATCTATGGGAGATAGGAGTTGAAGGAGACTGGATTTTGTTGGCCCAGGACAGGGTCCGGTGGAGGGCTTTGGTTAGTTCGGTGATGAACCTTCGGGTTCCGTAAGCCATCTGGTTGGTTGGGTCCACTATTTGGGAAGCCTGAGGGGAAGAGACCCCTGGGGAGACCTAGACGTAGATGGGAGGATAATCTCAGGCGGGATCTATGGGAGATAGGAGTTGAAGGAGACTGGATTTTGTTGGCCCAGGACAGGGTCCGGTGGAGGGCTTTGGTTAGTTCGGTGATGAACCTTCGGGTTCCGTAAGCCATCTGGTTGGTTGGGTCCACTATTTGGGAAGCCTGAGGGAAAGAGACCGCTTGGGAGACCTAGACGTAGATGGGAGGATAATCTCAGGCTCGATCTATGGGAGATAGGAGTTGAAGGAGACTGGATTTTGCTGGCCCAGGACAGGGTCCGGTGGAGGGCTTTGGTTAGTTCGGTGATGAACCTTCGGGTTCCGTAAGCCATCTGGTTGGTTAATTAGTTATGATCATGTTCAGTCAGAATAAAACTTTTGAGTCGGATGCAGATAACCTTGAAAGCAGTAATCTGTTCCAATTCCGGAGCACGTGATATTTAACGGGATTTAAAACAGTGAAATGTGACGGAAGGTAAACAAAGTGAACTCAAATATGTAAGATGGGTAAAGGAAAACCCTGGGTTATTACCAACGTTGAGAAGGAACCAGTTGCGTCCAGCTTTATCCAGAAGATGTCGCTTCGAATAGTTAGAAGCAGCTGAATGTGGAGGAAATTACGGCACGAAGCCGTCTGATAGCTACAAATTTTAAAGTGAAATGAAGATTTATGTCGTATAGGGCGTCTAGCACGTGACCTACCGATAGAGTAAACTCGCCCCTTGGAAGGAAAAATACGAGGAGAAGGTCTGTGGGGATTGTTCAGCGACGCACTTTCTGAATGTTCATTTTCGTGACACCGATTTAACTTCAAACTTCTCTTCCACAGTTCATTGGCCTCCTACGTAGTGCGGGAGAGGCGAAGTTCCAGGCAGTGGAAAGGAACTTACGCGTTAACCGTACCAGTGACTGAGAACTCACTTTGGCGACTCCCGTTTCATTTATACACGACTTCGTCAGTCGGAACAACTTCCATGTTTAGCGAATTATGTTCCGCATTGAGCCAACGTCTCCGGACTGCGGATAAGGAACTTCTCTGTTATGCATCTATTCGTAGAACACAAAAATCCTTCCTCCGCGTACGTTTGCCGATTTACGATGACTTTCGGAATCTCGTACTTTGCGATATAACCAGCTCTCGGTCTTTTTAAAAGACTGAAATTCCTGTACGGAAATCGTTTTGGTACCGAATCCTTCCGTATAAGAAGCAGGAATAATTTACTCACTGCAGGGCACGAGGCTTTTTTTATCAGAGTCCGTTGTGTGATATCACGCGCGTTCATTGAGTGGCGATGTTAAGAATTCTTCGAAATATAAATTTATTTAATAACACTTTAATTACGTTAGTACCTTAATTATGTGCGTACGCCATACGCATGGTAAAGGAAGACCACGAAAGGATAAAACAGCGTACTTATAGGACCAATGAAACGTGGAAAATTACGGGCGTGTTAATTAGAGCTGACGGAAATTTAAAGCAAGAAACGGAATTGGTTTGTAGGATTTGAGGTTATCACGGCGATGAGTTTGAAGATGGCTGTCTTCTGGGTTGTTGCGCCGTGTAGCGTGGTAGACGTTTACCGACGTTTCAGAGGTCCTCCCTGCCTCCGCCACCAGGGAGACTGAAACGTCTGTAAACTTCTACCAGGCTACACTGCCCAACAACCCAGAAGACAGCCATCTTCGGAGTTGGTTTGGATTTCTGTCAACGTGAAATAATTTTCCTCTAAGATGTGAATATGGTATATTTGTCATTTTTCGTTACGCTGTGGAATTTGAGGGACAAATATGGCGGCGAAATGTGTAGATCTTTCTTGAGAAAATTTCGAAATTTTTATTGCGAATGGAAGTCTCTTCTCTTTCGAAGCCCTTGGCGCCACAAGTAGTCAGTGATTTTTAGGTTTCCTTACTGCCAAGTTTTGCAAAATGAAATAAGGTCCACGATGTCTTGATTTCGGGCCAGCGGCATTCTTATTCCGAACATAAAATTGTGGCAGGCCTGCAGCTCGCACAGGCCTGCCAATTGAGTCGTTTCACTTTTTCAGGGGATTTTCTGTTCGAGAATCCCGACTTAATTACTTAAAATTTCACTCGTATTCTTTGAGACGTAATTTCAACACTGAAGTTTTGCCGCAAACAATGGTCTAAGGTTCTATCGAAGTAAGGATTTGTGACAGGTTCAAGAATTAATCTAAAGATGTATGAGAGTCCTCCATTTTTCACAGAATTACTTTTTATCTTATTGCTGGTGTCAAGTTGACGATTTGTTTCGAACGTACAATGAACCACTAACAGGTGATGGTTCATCAGCCCACCTGTTCACTTTCTAATCTTACGATGATATTCGTCGCTGGAATTGTATAATTAAAATTGACCGTAAAATTTTATTTTGTTTAGCACGAATCAAATACATAAGCTTTAATTTTCATGAATTTCGTATCGAACTTAATTATCTGATCGAAATTTGTAGCTGTCGTGAGCATCTACACATTCTGTTTCAAAGTTCTCGCACAGAATAGTAAATTCTCACTCACGCAGTGGAAAATACTTAAAAAAAAGTTTCGTGAGGGGTCTGCAAAGGAGACAAAGGGCTTTGTTTTTTCCCTTTAGAAATATTTACATGATGCACGCATGATTTTTGCAAGACACGGAAGCTACTGAGTAAAATAGAAACATGTAGTATGGTCGTCATCGTTGAACCTGGATTATCGTGACATTTGAAATTCCACTCACAGTCCATGGACCTAGATGGAGATCAGAGCAGCGGCGGGTCACGTGACATTATGTTCAATTGTTTTCACTGTGGCGAGTGAATAAGGGGTAGAGAAAGTTGGCCTGGAATTTTTCGACATCCTCGGTTTTCTTTGGCTCATTTCTGTATATTTTAATTTTTTGAGCGTTTGAGCTACTCCATCGCGTAGACCATCGGTTAATGCGGGGTCATAGCTCCAGTGATACAACATTTCCACTGCTGTAATAAGTAAGGACACCACGGTCACGTATTGCCTGCTGCTTGTACCACTGACATAACTTTCCCATTTACACTTCACTTTAAACAAGTAGATTCTCGCAAATCTTCGATTTACAAATTCAATCCTCAACCACGCCCTTATTTTGTCTCTGCTACAACACAGCCCAATTTCTCTCTTCCCAAATCATGTTTATATCAGCATAATCTATTGCGGAGGAGCCCTCATCCGTTTTCTCCTCTAAACCCAAGATTTTAATGTTCTCTGCCTGATATCTGTCTTCCAGAAAACATCAGTTTGTGGTCCATAACATCCTGAATTTCCTCCCTTATTCGTATCGGCAGTTTCAGTCTGATTCATCACAGAATTAAGCTTCATTCGGAAGGTATGGGCATGAATCTCCTTCCTGGTGTCAGCCATCTCCAGTGACTGCATCTTCAGCATCTTGCGACGTAATCTAATGTTTGGTCCTGCTTCAGTTGACCAACCTGAGGTCCTTTATTAGCTTCCACGTCGCCCAGAAGCAGCATGGCCATCAGCTCACCAAAGAACATATTTAATGAAGACCCTTCCTAATTATTCGAGACTAAAACTACACGCGTCAGAAAACCTTACTACCATTTTGACAACTTCGACGTTCGAAATTCGAATCGTATATTTATTTATAATAAAAAGGGGTGGAAGAAACTGCCCTTTGCTTTATATTAGGTAAAAGTGTGTTCTAAATTGCATAATTTACGAAAACGTTTCTCCTTCGTTGTTACATTACGTAAAGATTCAGAACTTTGACAGCAGAAAATGTCTGAAGTGCTCTAAATGGATCATCACCTACGTCGTTGAATGAATCCATAATTCGTGTTTTCCATTCTGTCATTTGATGACTATAGCCTACAATTATGTCTGATGAACATTAGAATGTTGACGTTTCTACCGCCGTACTTGCAAAATATTGCATTATCTGTGTACAATAGGCGGAGACAAAAGTAAGAATATATCGTTTACGCTTACGAAGAATTTTATTTCAACTTGTATTCTAGGTAATAAATGTGTGAGATACTGAAGAACGAACCCTGAAGACATGTAGGAAGCTTTATGAAACAGTTCGAGACTGTAACTTTGCTTCAAAACACGTCTCGTTGATACCGTTTTCTTCTACAAAAGTTACCTTGAAAAGACAGTTAACAATTCCGAAGAGTCTCAGAAGGTAGATTAAATTATATTCGTCTCCTTACGAACACACAACTGAAAGAACTAAGTAACTTACTAATTAACTAACTAACTAGATGGCTTACGGAACCCGAAGGTTCATCACCGAACTAACCAAAGCCCTCCACCGGACCCTGTCCTGGGCCAACAAACTCCAGTCTCCTTCAACTCCTATCTCCCATAGATCCCGCCTGAGATTGTCCTCCCATCTACGTCTAGGTCTCCCCAGCGGTCTCTTCCCCTCAGGCTTCCCAAATAGTGGACCCAACCAACTAAATGGCTTACCGAACCCGAAGGTTCATCACCGAACTAACCAAAGCCCTCCACCGGACCCTGTCCTGGGCCAACAAAATCCAGTCTCCGTCAACTCCTATCTCCCATAGATCCCGCCTGAGATTATCCTCCCATCTACGTCTAGGTCTCCCCAGCGATCTCTTCCCCTCAGGCTTCCCAAATAGTGGACCCAACCAACTAGATGGCTTACCGAACTCGAAGGTTCATCACCGACTTAACCAAAGCCCTCCACCGGACCCTGTCCTGGGCCAACAAAATCCAGTTTCCTTCAACTCCTTTCTCCCATAGATCCCGCCTGAGATTATCCTCAGTATTTTGTTTCACAAAACTCGCTTAGCTTTTGTGTTACTCCCGTTAAAAGTGTTACACAAAAGCGACTGCTTAAATTGTCATAAAAGTGACGTGGTATTAATCCTCACAGATGAGTTTCATTTCCGTGCTTCTGCGTCGGGACAGAAACAATTACACGACCTGTGAACGTAGGGATTTTCGTCTACAAAACTCTGTTGCCCATGAAGTTATTGTTATTAGCGTTATTAATATTTAATCGCATTTTTATTTACTGTATTTGAGGTTAATTGATGGAAACTGAATGACGCATTGAAGCAACCCTTCTTGCCACCTCAAAGATTTTGCAATTATGGAGAAGAATCTTCATTCCAAATTAAAACAAATATATTCTGCAGAGAACTTGTGAGACCTACTGATGTTTTAATACTCCAATTTATATGATGAACTATCATTATTTATAAATTAACAATCATTCCATTTATTTAACTATTTCCATGCATAATTTATCAAATTTAACTTTAAATTCACATAATCTGTATGTATGCTTTTTAACCTATGAAAAAGCATTTTTTAAATATATATCATAATAGAAAATTTCAAAGCCTAACTCCACTAATCAAACATAAAAATGAAAACTAAAAACTAAAAGGTAGATTTCCTGTTCCACATTCTAACAAATATGAAATCTGAATATTCTTCAAACATGGCCACTCTCCAGCAATAAAACTTGGTTTCTGGAGACCACAGCCCAAAATTGGAAGAAATCTGTACAATATTTATGACAATGGAAATAAAACAATTATATCAATTATTTATTTTAATCCGTCTGATCACAATATAATTTTATTTAAAATTTATTATAATTAAGATAATAAAATATCATTCATGTTCCTTATCGATTGATCGATTTACATTTCGGAACAAACAAACAAACAAAACAATTACTTCTTTAAAACAGGGAAGGAAAACCCTGACAGAAAACCAAGGGTTGAAGGGGCTGCATAGGAAAAGAGAAACCAATCCTTCTAAGGGAAAGAACCCGGAATAAAAACTTCTGGAGGACTATGGGGGTTGGACATCGGGCTAAGAACCCAATTCTGGAAGAAGCTGACACACTGAAAGGGCCGTAGTGCTAGAGAAGAAGAGGTTGGACATGTAATGAATATCGAAACTTTCATTTGGTTTGTACGTCTTCCTCCTCTGTGTGTGTGCGTGTGCGCGCGCGCTTGGGTGTGTGTGTGGCGTGTGGGGCGTCTGGGGCGTGGTGTGGGGGTGGTGTCTTGTCGTGTGGTGTGGTGTGGTGTGGTGTGGTGTGCAGTCGTGTAGTGTCGTGTCGTGTGGTGTGCTGACGTGTCGCGTGGTGTGTCGTCTCGTGTGGCGTCGTCTCGTGTGGCGTCGTCTCGTGTGGCGTCCTCTCGTGTGGCGTCGTCTCGTGTGGCGTCCTCTCGTGTGGCGTCGTGTCGTGTGGCGTCGTGTCGTGTGGCGTCGTCTCGTGTGGCGTCGTCTCGTGTCGTGTGGTGTCGGCCCACACCACAGTACACCACACGACACGACAGCACACGACGACACGACACGACGCGACACGACTGCAGAACACACCAAACCACACGATACAACACGACAGGACACCAGGCCCCACACGCCCCACGCCCCACGCCACATACACACACCCAAACGCTCGCGCGCGCACGCAGACACACACAAAGGAAGAATACATACAAACAAAATGAAAGTTTCGAATTTCTTCATTACATGTGCGCTTCTGCTCCAACCTCTTCTTCTCTAGCACTACGGCCCTTTCAGTGTGTGAGCTTCTTCCAGAATTGGGTTGGTAGTCCGATGTGCAACCCCCCCCCCCCCCCCCCCCGTCCTCCATAAGTTTTTATTCCGGGTTCTTTCCCTTAGAAGGACTGGTTTCTCTTTTCCTATGCAGCCCCTTCTAACCCTTGGTTTTCTGTCAGGGTTTTCCTTCCCTTAGCCTTTGGGGATCCCTCCCCTACCCACAAGGCAGTGGGGGCACTGAGCTCATGTGGTATTTGATGGGTGTAGCCTGCCACCAGCTACACTCCCACGCTCTCCGGTCTTGCCGCCTCGGTCCGGGACTGCCCCTTATTCGCAGCTAACCCTCATATCACTATCCGGCACCTGTCGCCCGCCCAGTACCTGAGGCTCGCCCTGGATTACGACTGAAATAAACAAACACGACGTTACGGATACGGATCTTACACATCTCCGTTACACTTTTTCGCCGAATGACCCTTCCGTGTAGACGTATTTACGTCAAAATTATTGCTTTATATTATGGAACTCTTAAGGTTCATTGTCGTGTTCAGATCATCCACCTACCTAAAGTCAATTGAATCTGTTAAATTTTGTGCGGTACATGTCTCAACCATCTCATACTCCTTGAATTAATCACTCTAAAATGTTAAATTGAATCATAAGTATGAAGTTCCCCATTGAGTAAGACACTAAACTAACACCCATTCGGAAGGGTTAGATTAGTGTCTCATTCAAGTGTTTTAACCCCTGAATGCGCAGTATGACTTGAATGAGTATTATTATCAGTATCAGATTACCTTGTTGGTGTCGGTACGTCTTCTCTCACTTTTCTCCATTTCTTAAATAGTTTTCTGTCGCTGTTCGGAGACGATGTGCTGCTTGTAGAGCAGTGATCATGCGACTGGCTTCGTATTTGTTTATTTATTACGTTATTTGTTTACTCGGCATTGTTGTGTTTCTATACCAACACAACAATGCAGAATATAAACAAATATCTGTTGACATTGTTTGAAGACGTCACCTTCTGTCACCGGGATCTAAAAGACACACAATTGAAAATATATAAATCACTTTATATTACTGTTAATTAAATTAAGCAATGAAGCTATAACACACCCATCACAGTTTCTAGAGTTCACCTCAGTGAACAATACAAAACACATACGGATGTGTTCAAGGTCGTATTTTTCTGTGTTCATTGTACACGATTTTCAGATTCTGTAATACTACAGATTCAGAAATATAAGATATGAAATGTTGACAGAGGAACTACGGTTCCGGAGAATCTGACGTAAATACGTCTCTATAATGTAATGTAATGTAATAATTCTTACATAAGATAAGTACCTGTGATATTCTAAAACGTTTTTACCAGCACAAAATTATCTATTCTACGACGCACTTATTCTACAGCCGATTCACAGCTCAGTTCTTTCTGCAATAACGAAAGCGGATTGTTGACGGCGGTAATGTAACACAACAATGCCGAGTAAAGAGATCACGTAGCAATTAGTTTCTTAGGTAACATAACCATTGTTATGTTACCTGGGAAACGTCAAACTTCATTGATATGTTACCTGGGAAACGTCAAACTTCATTGATATGTTACCTGGGATACGTCATCTGTTTATCAACAAATAAACAACAATGGTTACCTACATAGTTACCTTACATTACATTACATTACATTCATCTACCACAGACCCATCTTAAGCGTAACTAATTCAAGTTAAATAAGCAATGTCTTAATCAAACTTTACTCGATTGTGAAACAGGTGTGACGTATTTACGTCAAATTATCCGGAACCATGGTTCCACTGACAACTTTTTACATGCAAAACAAATTAATTAGAATAATGGCCGGTGTCAAAAGCAGGGTATCTTGTAGAAAATTATTTCGTAAATTTAATATACTTTCACTTGCAAGTGAATTTATACTCTGCTGTCTATCATGTGTGGTAGAAAACTTAGATAAATTTAAAAGAAATACAGATGTACATAATTTAAATACAAGATGGAAACATGATCTCTATGTGCCAAATCCTAACCTTACTAAATATCAAAAAGGAGTCTACCATACAGGTATCAGTTAAAAGTCTTAGTTATTATATAAAGGTATTCAAGCCTGCATTGAAATATTACCTCTTCACTCACTCTTACTATTCCGTAGATGCTTTCATCTCTGCTGAAATTTTTTAAGCTTTATGTATATCTGTAATCTATACGTAAAGCAAGTTTTGCATTTCTTTTTAAAATTTAAAATTCTGAGGTTTTTGTATATTAATTTGTTAAAATCTTGAGTAAAAAACTAAACTAACCCCCCCCCCCCAAAGGGGTGGTTAGTTTTGTGTCTTACTCAAGTCTTTTAACCCCTTCCTTTCATTGTATTTATCGCCTAAATATAATTTAAACACAGAGGCGTCAGTTTTCGTAAGCAGTTTGACTTGAATGAGTATTATTATCAGTATCAGATTACCTTCTCTCACTTTCCTTCATTTCTTAAATGGTTTTCTGTCGCTGTTCGGAGACGATGTGCTGCTTCTGGAGCAGTGATAATGCGACTGGCTTGGTATTTGTTTATTTGTTACGTTATTTGTTTACTCGACATTGTTGTGTTTCTATACCAACACAACAATGCAGAGTATAAACAAATATCTGTTGACATTGTTTGAAGACGTCATTTCCTGAAGACAACGAAAATCAGAAATTTTTATAGTAAAAAAAAGATATTTCAGCTACCACAGACCCATCTTAAGCGTAACTAATTCAGGTTAAATAAGCAATGTCTTAATCAAACTTGTCTGAATTGTAAAGCATGTATGAAGGAAATATTTAGAATAAAGCCAATATATAAACTTCCTTTCCGTATAGACGTATTTACGTCTAATTCTCCGGAACCGTGGTTCCACTGTCAATTTTTTAGTAGGACGATTAAGAAGACATGAATGACGCATTAATGAGAAGCTTGGTGTGTGCAAAACTGCTATCAAATTAACTACTCTATGTCACTAATGGCCGCTTCATTGTGACCTTCTGGGTTATGATACCGCAACGTCCGATGTTTTCTATTGTGTGTCGTCACAGGTACATTGGAACGAACGTCTTTTAACCTATTTATATGGATGGGGGTTTGGTCTAAAGTAGAGTGGTGTAATTATAAATCAACATTTACAACTTTCGCGGACAGAAGCTAGGATTCGCGCCCAGTGCAATTGTAATAAGTAAGTCACAAACGTAACAATATCAAAGACTATACTGAAATGGAGAGAAACGGTAAATTTTACTTCGTAGAAATTGATGGATCATAAATGCAAATAATTGCACGAGGAATTCAATTTTTTCCTATGGCTACCGTACACAAAAGTAAGTGTAACCTGATTACTAATCACGAAATCATGGCTAGGGAGAACTCCGTGTTCCTGTGTGGAACTGGAGAGATGAATCTCGAGACATTCTTAACCTCTAACGTAGAGACAGCGTTGCTAACTGTAATCTCGGACTATTTTTCCTCTCCGTCTTCATACCACAGACCGGGGACAGACCTACTGTCATACTAGACGCAAGTACGAAGGTAAATATTTCCAGTCCTCTCCCAGAAATTTAAAGCCATTCAGAATAATCAATGTTCTTAAAACAGCATTAAAAAAAAAGTAATGCAACCACAACTTAAAAATAACTGTTACAATTCAATAAAAATTAAAATTTATTGCTCTGATTATCGGACAGACAGGCCGCGCGGATTCACGCCATGTTGTAATGTGCTGTAAATTTATCACAAATTCGACGAGTGGTCATTGTCGAACACCACCTGCCAGAATGAGTTCAGGGACACATTTCCCGATTCTCGTTTGTCAAATAAATCGAAAATAAGTCGACTGGTGAGCTGATTTTGTGACACAGGTAACATGAATATAGCGTTTTTTTATTTTTTATTTTACGCTTTAAACATAATTCATATTTTGAAAAAATATAATGGATAACGTGACTTTTCAATAGCAACCTATACGGAAAATCATTTAAAAATAAAAATAAATTGTATCTGTTCGACTACATTAATGTGCAATTTGTATCGTTTACGAATTAAAAGTATTCTTAATGTTAATCCAAAAACATTAATGTTTATCTCGCCTCGCTATGAAGACAATTCTTTCGTTATCTCAAACAGACTGAAAAGCAGCGAATTATTTTCTCTGTCTCCTGTCGTTGCGAGTTGGCTTAACCTTAATGCATGTTCGCTTTTAAATAATAACACTTATATTTGCCTGCTTCTATGCAGGACTTTGACAAAGCCTCGCGGAAAAGGCTATTTCAACTAGCATTCTGAAGGATTAGTCTCCGCCCTTTGAGAGCCTGTCCCCAAGGGAGATTATTTTTGACTGCGTCAACCTTTGTATTTAAGTAATGAACAGAGACAAAATGACTTCTGAAACAAGAAAATAAATGAACAGAAAATTAAAATGCAATACTCGAGAAAGGAGCAGCACTTGCTTGATCGAACACGCCTTTAGAAGTTACTATCTTACCTTAAAGTACATTAATTTATGTATCTCATTGCTCTGTGAAGAGCGAGGTGTTATATAATATTATTTTTATATTTGGTATACCAAATAAGCTACTGAGTCTAATAAGAATGTGCTTAAATGAAACCTGTAGCAAAATTCGAGTAGGTAAATATTTATCTGAGTCATTTTCCATCAAGAACGGTCTGAAACAAGGAGATGCTTTGTCTCCCTTGCTCTTTAACTTTGCGCTAGAATACGCCATCAGGAAAGTCCAAGATAGGCAGGAGGGTTTGCAATTGAATGGGACACATCGACTATTGGCATTTGCTGATGATGTTAATTTATTGGGGGACGACGTAAATACAATAAAGAGGAACGCAGAAGTTTTACTAGAGGCTGGTAGACAAGTGGGGCTCGAAGTAAATTCAGAAAAAACTAAGGACATGTTAGTATCTCGTCGTCAGGAGACAGGCGGGCAAAATTATCTTAGGGTGGCTAATAAGTCCTTTGAAAGGGGGACAAAGTTCAAATATTTGGGAACGACAACTCATGAGGAAGTTAGGAGGAGATTAAATTCTGGAAAAACAATAATTTTGCCTGTTGTTTTGTATGGGTGCGAAACATGGTCTCTCACTCTAAGCAAGAGGGCAAGAGGATATTGGTCGGGAAGCCTGAAGGGAAGAGACCGCTGGGGAGACCTAGACGTAGATGGGAGGATAATCTCAGGCGGGATCTATGGGAGATAGGAGTCGAAGGAGACTGGATTTTGTTGGCCCAGGACAGGGTCCGGTGGAGGGCTTTGGTTAGTTCGGTGATGAACCTTCGAGTTCCGTAAGCCATCTGATTGGTTGGGTCCACTATTTGGGAAGCCTGAGGGGAAGAGACCTCTGGGGAGACCTAGACGTAGATGGGAGGATAATCTCAGGCGGGATCTATGGGAGATAGGAGTCGAAGGAGACTGGATTTTGTTGGCCCAGGACAGGGTCCGGTGGAGGGCTTTGGTTAGTTCGGTGATGAACCTTCAATTTCGGTAAGCCATCTAGTTAGTTAGTTAAGTGTCTCATTTATCGCGTTTTGTAACGAAATAATTACTGTTTGTTTCTGGAAAAAACCCATTAATTGTGAGCTAAACATTGAGGTAATATTATTTCATTCACGAGAAATATTCAGTTTTTCATTTACCACGTAACAGCAATTTTGAATTTCAGAAGCCGGGAAGTTATCCACAAACATTTCCAAATTGTCCGATTCCATATCTGACATATTTAAAATCTTATGACGTAAATATTTTAACGTGCCATGTCCATAGTTCAACATGATTAGTGAACTACATTCTGTCCTAAAGCGTCATGTGACTAATTTTATCTGTAATTGTAAGTGGTCCAGAAGGAAATCATGAAAGAAGTCGCACTCTCGCCGTAAAATTCGTAGAATTTTGGTTAAAATTAATGAATGTAGAAGACACTTTTCCTGCTAAACTCAGTAGAGAATATCACGGCGCCCCGATGATGGAGGCAGCAGGTAAGACGTTGTTAAACGTGTGCCACGCGACGGAGTAACCAAAATACTTCTGTTTTAACACTGGTCGCCCTGATGACGTAAAACTCCATATAATTCCCGTTGAAGTAGGCCCAGGTTCAACACCAGTGTGTACCTTGAGCAGATGACTCTCAGAGGGGGGCAGAATCAATAAAACCGAAAATAAATAATGCCCCAAATGAAGTTATAAAAATACGATAATGTATAATTGATAACAGATAAACGCTGGGCATGCTACGAACAAGGAGAAAGTAAGCGCCTCCGAAACGTCGGTTAATATCTACGAGATTACACGGTTCTTCGTCCCAAAAGGAAGCCGTCCTTACCCTCACCACAGCCAAAAACCTGGTGCCTCACGTGAAATGTGTTTATCCACGCAGTGACTGGCGTTACTCGATCCACCGTCCTCTTTCTCAAGCCTCAAAAAATATCTCCTCGATAATACTATTTCAGACGATTGTCAGTATTTTATTTACTTTCAAATGTTTTTTTTTTTCGAAATACATTCAGATATGATTTCGCAGCACAGATATTGCATTATAGACATTTATTTATCAAAAATAAAAGTTCGTACTTCATCTCTCGAATTAATAACAACTTTCATGTTTTTATGCATTGAAATCTGAGTAAATTTCAGTCGATGGCCATCAATCAAACTACGAACTCATTTAAATCATCAAAGTATAATTTTGTCTTGGTGTTAGTGTTTTTTTTTCCACGTAAAATACGAATTTTTATGTGGAAAACATGAGCTGATTTTACGTGCGTCTCAGTGCATTACATTACAGCAATTAAACTTTTTAAAATATTTAAAGTTCATATTGCCTTGTAAGACTTGAGGTTCTCACAGCGGTGAGTATGAAGATATCCGTCTTCTGGGTTGTTGCGCTGTGTAGTCTGGTCGATGTTAACCAACGTTTCAGAGGTCATACTGCCTCCGTCATCAGAGTATGAAGATTTCTGTCTTCTGGGTTATTGCGCTGTGTAGTCTGGTCGATGTTAACCAACGTTTCAGAGGTCATACTGCCTCCGTCATCAGAGTATGAAGATTTCTGTCTTCTGGGTTGTTGCGCTGTGTAGTCTGGTCGATGTTAAACAACGTTTCAGAGGTCATACTGCCTCCGTCATCAGAGTATGAAGATTTCTGTCTTCTGGGTTGTTGCGCTGTGTAGTCTGGTCGATGTTAACCAACGTTTCAGAGGTCATACTGCCTCCGTCATCAGAGTATGAAGATTTCTGTCTTCTGGGTTGTTGCGCTGTGTAGTCTGGTCGATGTTAACCAACGTTTCAGAGGTCATACTGCCTCCGTCATCAGAGTATGAAGATTTCTGTCTTCTGGGTTATTGCGCTGTGTAGTCTGGTCGATGTTAACCAACGTTTCAGAGGTCATACTGCCTCCGTCATCAGAGTATGAAGATTTCTGTCTTCTGGGTTGTTGCGCTGTGTAGTCTGGTCGATGTTAACCAACGTTTCAGAGGTCATACTGCCTCCGTCATCAGAGTATGAAGATTTCTGTCTTCTGGGTTATTGCGCTGTGTAGTCTGGTCGATGTTAACCAACGTTTCAGAGGTCATACTGCCTCCGTCATCAGAGTATGAAGATTTCTGTCTTCTGGGTTGTTGCGCTGTGTAGTCTGGTCGATGTTAACCAACGTTTCAGAGGTCATACTGCCTCCGTCATCAGAGTATGAAGATTTCTGTCTTCTGGGTTGTTGCGCTGTGTAGTCTGGTCGATGTTAACCAACGTTTCAGAGGTCATACTGCCTCCGTCATCAGAGTATGAAGATTTCTGTCTTCTGGGTTATTGCGCTGTGTAGTCTGGTCGATGTTAACCAACGTTTCAGAGGTCATACTGCCTCCGTCATCAGAGTATGAAGATTTCTGTCTTCTGGGTTGTTGCGCTGTGTAGTCTGGTCGATGTTAACCAACGTTTCAGAGGTCATACTGCCTCCGTCATCAGAGTATGAAGATTTCTGTCTTCTGGGTTGTTGCGCTGTGTAGTCTGGTCGATGTTAACCAACGTTTCAGAGGTCATACTGCCTCCATCATCAGAGTATGAAGATTTCTGTCTTCTGGGTTATTGCGCTGTGTAGTCTGGTCGATGTTAACCAACGTTTCAGAGGTCATACTGCCTCCGTCATCAGAGTATGAAGATTTCTGTCTTCTGGGTTGTTGCGCTGTGTAGTCTGGTCGATGTTAACCAACGTTTCAGAGGTCATACTGCCTCCGTCATCAGAGTATGAAGATTTCTGTCTTCTGGGTTGTTGCGCTGTGTAGTCTGGTCGATGTTAACCAACGTTTCAGAGGTCATACTGCCTCCATCATCAGAGTATGAAGATATCTGTCTTCTGGGTTGTTGCGCTGTGCAGTCTGGTCGATGTTTACCAACGTTTCAGAGGTCATACTGCCTCCATCATCAGAGTATGAAGATTTCTGTCTTCTGGGTTGTTTCACTGTGTAGTCTGGTCGATGTTAACCAACGTTTCAGAGGTCATACTGCCTCCGTCATCAGAGTATGAAGATTTCTGTCTTCTGGGTTGTTGCGCTGTGTAGTCTGGTCGATGTTAACCAACGTTTCAGAGGTCATACTGCCTCCATCATCAGAGTATGAAGATATCTGTCTTCTGGGTTGTTGCGCTGTGCAGTCTGGTCGATGTTTACCAACGTTTCAGAGGTCATACTGCCTCCATCATCAGAGTATGAAGATTTCTGTCTTCTGGGTTGTTGCACTGTGTAGTCTGGTCGATGTTAACCAACGTTTCAGGGGTCATACTGCCTCCGTCATCAGAGTATGAAGATTTCTGTCTTCTGGGTTGTTGCGCTGTGTAGTCTGGTCGATGTTTACCAACGTTTCAGAGGTCATACTGCCTCCATCATCAGAGTATGAAGATTTCTGTCTTCTCGGTTGTTGCACTGTGTAGTCTGGTCGATGTTAACCAACGTTTCAGGGGTCATACTGCCTCCGTCATCAGAGTATGAAGATTTCTGTCTTCTGGGTTGTTGCGCTGTGTAGTCTGGTCGATGTTAACCAACGTTTCAGGGGTCATACTGCCTCCGTCATCAGAGTATGAAGATTTCTGTCTTCTGGGTTGTTGCGCTGTGTAGTCTGGTCGATGTTTACCAACGTTTCAGAGGTCATACTGCCTCCATCATCAGGGCGATCGCCCTGATGATGGAGGCAGTATGACCTCTGAAACGTTGGTTAACATCGACCAGACTACACAGCGCAATAACCCAGAAGACGGATATCTTCATATTGCCTTCTCAAAAAAGAGTTAAAAAGTCTTCCACAAAACGTATTTATAACCTTACGTTAAATTTAAATCTTATACCGTCGTAGTATATCCCAAGTTGAATATTGACGAACAGAAATTCTTATAAGATTTGTTTCTTTATAACGTATATGTTGCCTTGTCACCTCACCAGATGTCAGTTTCGTTTATTGTGCCCCGTTTTACACGACAAATATTCTTATGAACATGCCATGTTAACGTAGACACATTATGTTGAGCTCTGTCCCAGAAGATCTTAGTGCACTTTAATAAAGAAAGATTATATGCTTACTTAGATTTGAAGCAATAGATGTGACGTTGAACGCTGTGTGACATGTCCTTAATGTACAAGAACGAGTTCTTATGTTTCACGTTACCTGCAATAGAATCTGACAGAGACGACAAGGGCGTTTATCGCTTGTCCCAGGCTTCGTCAGCGCAGTCGAAATTTCCCATTTCATCGTCTACTCTCCAACATAAATATTTGGTAAATAAAAAACGAACTGACTATTATAACTTCCTGAAATCAGACGTCAAAACGTCTACCTGTGTCTCCGATGTACACGTTGACGGATTCTCATTGTTTTAATTCGTATATTCTGGTACAGATTTGAAGTATGAACCAGTAACTTTATAAAAATGTTATTTCGTCTCATGGAAATTTGAAATACCAGCATCTTTGATAAGTTTATGTTTCGTTTATAAAAAGTATATTTATAATTTAAAACTACTTTAATAACTGGAAATATCACAAGTGTAGATCAAAGCCACAGCAACCGCGGATTCAAAGTGTGGGTCTTCGCCCCCTCGAAGAAAAAGGGGCTCTGTCTCCTTCCAAACATATCGAGGCTCAAGGTCAAGGTGATTCATCCCCCCAATTCGCAGAGACCATCAGCCGAGGCGACTGGACCTCTTCTGGGTACGACATTCAGTCATCCATCGAATCAAAATTCTCTTCCTAAATAACAATTTATCACACTCCTTTCACTCGGGCTTAGCTTGAAAGGTCAACTTTTGTTTATAATGCTTATTTTGCAATGTCTAACGCAAATTTTGCTAGAGGTTTCGCTTAAACACGTTTTAATTAGGTTCTGACGCTAACTGCTCGGCCTTGTGTATGTCTGTCTGCGCAATGTTACGACCACCCCGAACATTTAACACCTGGTTAAATATATTTTACCATAAATATATTGAATAACCTGTGGGTATCTCCGAGCTGACAATAATTCTTACCTTCGACAATATTAACTCTAGATTTGTATAATTCCTTTTGTCTAAAATATTTAGGCCCACGAAATATTACGAACATATTTTGATGGCGAAAGACGTACACTGCATTGTAATAACGAAGTTGCTTATTAAATATAAGGATCTTTTCAATATGTATCTCCTTTATTTAAACTGTTATTGAATTCCCGTAAAAATTTATCCTCGCTAATCTCATTTGTCGCCTTTCCTCCTACAAATTGTCGGCTGAATTCAACGCAAGATTTTTCATCTCTTTCTTTACAGCTTCCTTCAATATTTACTAATAAAAATCTAATATTTACCTTTCTTTTTAGTAGAAAATCGCTTTGTAGATACACTTAAAATTAAGTCGGGTATTAACTCCTAATTCACAGAATAGTTTTTACGTCGTGGAAAGTTTCAATTAACTAAAATTCAAAAAGCGACTCTGAGTAATTAAATATCTTTTCCTCTGTTTCCGCCTATCGTATAAAAAGTGTATTTATGGATTTAAGTTGCATTTTAAAACGCCCACAACTGACTATTGACAAACATGTAAAATCAGAAGAAATAATTTCTCAGCATTTATTAAAACTGGATTAGGGATTGGAGAAATTATGAATCCGAGCATTTCACACATTGAAGTCTGTTAGACACAGACGAAATAAACTCGAAATCAAAATAAAATCTTATTTAATGAATCGCATTTCCATTTAAAGTAACAAATTCTAAGTTTTTAATTATTATGAGGCAAAATTTCTCCTTGTGTTTCCAAAATGTTAATAAGGCCTGTTCTTATTTGACAATTGAAAAAGGCGCAAGAAACAGTGAACATGGCGATCTTGTGTTTATCAAGGTTAAGATGGACATTCTTTGTTTACACGAAACTTATACGTATCTGAATGACCGAATTATGACTCCTTTCCAACGTCCTGTCCCTCTGCACTGACACATTTTTGAGATCGCCGTAACAATCGACTGCATAGGCAATTCGGAAGACCGCGCTGTTCGAAAACAATTGACTACACGCGGGAAGTTTTTCAATTTCTCTGTCAAGACGGTTATGAATTACTTCTTGGGAATGAAATTTCGTTGAATTTAAACTGGGGCTGTAAGAGTTCGCTCCCATCTCGTCGAGAGAAAGAACTCCTCTTTTCCTACTCATCGCTTCAAGAATTTAGTGACAAACGCTGAAGATCCGTCTTTTTTGGATTTTTTTATATAGGAGTTACGAAAATTCTTGTTAATTTATTTAGACCCCTGTGTTTTGAAAATTAAAACCTCGCATATTTTTTCAGGTAATTCATTTTAAAGTGCAGCGGTCACTGAAGTGTATTTTGGTTAGTTAGTGCCATAAATAAATATTCCTCGAATTATGAATAATTCCGTTGATCTTCAAGCTATGCTATTGGCACATAATTAAATTACCACCTGCAAAATTTTTATTAATCTGACCGTTTAACACGAGCTTGTGAATGAATTGTCTGCCATTCGACGCAGCTGGCCCAAAGTCAGTTATTAATCTTCGTAGTGAACAGACCACCTGATGGCTCCGGAAATAATCCAGTCCTGGACTCCATAAACCGTCTTTCTGAACTGAAGTACCCATTTGCGCATGAGCACAACCTTCCTGATATACCATGTAGAAACAAAGGCTGACTCTCAGTTGTCTCATAGTTTTCTGATGTTTTGTATTCCTTGAATCGTAAATATTTCTTAGCTCGTGTCACTCATAACACACTCATATCATCAAATACGTACCATGGAGATTCCAAGGGTGAGAACTTTTGAGTAAGAGGCAATGTTTTTAGGACGGAATTCAAGAAGATCTCATGGCTTCAACGTCGAGTTCTACTTGTCGACTTATACGTCTGGTACTGCCAGCCTCGGACCGCATTTTATTTCACGACAGTCCCCCCCCCCACCCCACAAAAATACAGAGTCACCCTGCAAACACATCAGAACCTTTGGCCCAAAGCAAAATTCAAGTTCATTCACGTCATTGGCGCATGAATCGTCAAGGCCCTGGCCGATTAGAAGTGCTGTGCTCGAGTGTGGTGCACTGAGGAGGGCCAGTGGTTCTAGATCTTGCGTCCTAGAGACGTGCTAATTGATCGACGAAAGTTTCTTTAGGAAAAAGGAAGAGGTCGCTGCTTGAATATGCATGAGTTAAACCTCCATTTGTTTTTAATAGACTGCACACTTTTTACAAGCTTTAATGAAAATCAGATCTGTAAACTACGGTCCACGGGCCGGATTCTGCCCATGTCACCTACGAGTTATCCCTTCAACGTTTCAGTAAGTAACTTAGAACTAGCTTAGGCAATTGTCACTGTGTTTCCAGCAAGTAGGTGGTTTTAAGGCCGCTGACAGTTGCCGCGCGGTCTGAGGCGTGGGCCTTGTGTCGCTAGGTCACTGGGACCGTGGGTTCGAATCCCACTCAAGCCATGATTGTGCTGTCCTGTGTACAGGTAGAGGCCTTGCGACGGGCCGATCCCTCATCCAAGGAGTCTAAATAGATTAAGTCACCTCCAAAAGAGGCGGCCAGGACCCACCCTGGGTTGTAGAGCCACAGATGATGATGATGTGGTTTGAAAACATTTTATTTTATTGACTAGTGACGTCATTATTTCGCACGAACATATTAAGATAAAATTATCTAATACTCTCTGCAATATTAATTGTCTAGTGATGTGTAGTTTAGTAAAATCGAATTTCCTGTATTACATAACGTGATGACATTTCATTTGATGTGTACTGTACGCGGTCTACTGCCATCCCTTCCAGAAAACTTCTGGTAAGTGACTCGCTCCGAGTCTTTAAATAAGTAATAGATCGGTCCAAACACGCGTAGGTGAAATTATAGTTGATTGCGTGGTCGGAAAATATGAACAAATGTTTTCCCGTTCCAAGTGAATTATTCTTACGTGTGTTTAAACGCGCACGATTCTGTAACTGATCGTTTCAAAAGTCCGACAAACTTCCTCCTCATTGCTTCTTAATCCGGCGAGCGAACCTTCCACTTTCTTGAGGAGCCTCAGCTAAATCCGTTCTATAGAGAACTTTATCGATAGCCGAAATCAAATTCAGAGCTGAACTTCGTAACTGATATACGTCATAAGCGATCATTTATTTAAATTCTCCTTAAGTTACTGAAATACCCGAGAGTATTACGAGGTCGTGAGTTAGAGGACCGTCTGTACCACACTGTCGTCATTTTGTCATCATCATCACGTTCCCCTCTCACGTCTCCTCAGTCCTTGCGCCCACTTTTTCCTTTGGCAGCTCCCAAACTTTGCTTTTTATTGAAACAAAGGCCACTCGTGAGGCAACCAGCAAGCCTCTCACTGTAAACTCCACTTGTGATACAATTTCAACCCAATTAAGAATAACAAATCAAAATTATATTCATGAGGAAATTCCGGAAATGCCTTCTACTTCTCAGTTCAAAATTTTTTGTCCTTTATCTAAGAACCTAAAGATTAAAATATATAAAATAATAATTTTGCCTGTTGTTTTGTATGGGTGCGAAACATGGTCTCTCACTCAGAGGGAGGGACACAGATTGCAAGTGTTGAGGAGGATATTTGGGCCTAGGAGAGAAGACGATGGGGCGTGGAGAAAACTGCATAATGACGAACTTAAAAATCTGTACTCCTCCCCCAGTATTGTCAGGGTGATTAAGTCGAGAAGAATGAGATGGGCGGGGCATGTAGCGCGCATGGATGGGACAAGAGGGTATTGGTTGGGAAGCCTGAGGGGAAGAGACCTCTGGGGAGACCTAGACGTAGATGGCAGGATAATCTCAGGCGGGATCTACGGGAGATAGGAGTTGAAGGAGACTGGATTTTGTTGGCCCAGGACAGGGACCGGTGGAGGGCTTTGGTTAATTCGGTGATGAACCTTCGGGTTCCGTAAGCCATCTGGTTGGTTGGGTCCACTATTTGGGAAGCCTGAGGGGAAGAGACCGCTGGGGAGACCTAGACGTAGATGGGAGGATAATGTCAGGCGGGATCTATGGGAGATAGGAGTTGAAGGAGACTGGATTTTGTTGGCCCAGGACAGGGTCCGGTGGAGGGCTTTGGTTAGTTCGGTGATGAACCTTCGGGTTCCATAAGCCATGTAGTTAGTTAGTCTGTGTTAAGATCCCGAAAGAATGTAACAAACAATTCGGAGTGTGTGTAGGCGATAGATGCCCTCTAACGTGTAGCCCCTGGTGGCAGGTAGCCCTCGCAGCGAGTCTGGCCGTCAGCACGAGCTCTCGAGGGTGGAGAATGCGTTGAAAATGCTGCAACTGCAGGAGTTGGATCGCTTTTACTCTCCGCGCACCCGCCCGAGGTGAGTGACACAGAAATGCATCCTTAAAGCAGAAATGGCATGAGTACCGTGTTCTTACGTTGTTCGATCAAACTACGATCTTATTGATAATCCTTTCCCACATTTTACTTTGTACTATATTTTCTTTAAAAAATATTCTGATGAATGCTATTCCAAAAAGAAATTTTTCCCCATTTGGTAGAACCTCAGCGGTTAAATCCTCAGAGGACCTAAACATCGGGGGTGGGAGGGGCATAACCTGATGGTGTCCCAAAGAGCCTCGTCGATGGGAAAGCCCTTTTGGGAGAGACTCGTTGGCTCCTGTGGCCCTCGGATAGAATAGGAAAAGGGGTGGATTAACGATGACAGTGGGTTACCTTCCTGAAGATACGCGACAGACAGACAGACGGACGGGCCCATAAGGTGTACATGGTTGTCGACACAGCATGAAGAACACTTAAGAATTAATTATCTCCGTGTGGCAATGACCTTCTTGATGAGAAGTGTGTCCCTCATATAAACAGGAAATCCTGTGTGCCTTATACAGACGAAAGATTACTTAATATATTCTCCAAGAGCTTGCCAGTGTCTACTGTCATTAGGCAGATAAGTACAGTCTACATTTCCCCAAACTCTTCACTTGATATTCATTTCAACGGGTTTTCAGAGGAGGTCTTCCGGGTGTCCGACTAAAATGTTTCTCTCATTTAACATTTCTCCCATGCACAGAGCAAACCTAACCCTCCTCGTCCTTGTCCTGGTTTGGTCAGCACAAACCTGAAGATGACTAGAAATTGCTCTTTGTAAGATTTGATTCTATTTTCTCGGAGGTGAGTCTGAAGATGGCTGTCTTCTGGGTTGTTTCGCCCTGATGATGGAGGCAGCAAGGACATCTGAAACGTCAGTAAACTTCTACCAGACTGCAGGGCGCAACAACCCAGAAGACAGACATCTTAAAACTGCCCTTTATGCAATTTTCTCCTCCCTTCCGTCCGTCTGTCCGAATGATTCGACTGAACAGTCACTCGACGAATTTGGATTAGTTTGGTGTAGAACTTGGCGTACTTTCCAGTTTACTGCAGTCTGTAAAAAGAATATTGCTGAGAAATCAACTTGTGAGATTGAATTGGCAGTTGGCAATACAGTGATATACAATTTTAAAACAGCAACATGGCGGCTGCGCGATACAATAATTATTTAATTGGCTGGCATTCGGTCACATGACCTTATCGCGTGCGCACGCGTATAGTGAGCTGTAGAATAGGTTTAACCGTATTTGTTGATTGTATTGACGTATTATTCAAATCAGGCGATGTGTAGTTAGAAGTTGTCGAAGTGAGATGGTTGACGTCACCTTTTAGAAATGTTTTTTTTTCTTTGCAATTTACAAATTAAGAGACTTTTAACGTACATCGTGGGCCGTACATTGCATTTATTGGTGATACTGCAAAATACAAAGTCGAGTTCCTATCTTCGTCTAATAAACACATCGGTGGAAAAAGGAAACAAGGTCTATAAACCACGTTTATGAATGTTGGGTTAAATTATGATAAGTAATACAGGGCTAGTCTAAATGATGTTCCCGATTTGAAACACATTTTACTTAAGTTTAATGAAATTCAGATGCACAAAATTGGTACCGATGGAAAGAGAAACTCTCCAAGTTTTGTTTTGGTACATCACATGTGTTCAATGTGAGCCCCCTTGGTAACTCGGCTCACATCCATCCTGTAGTCGAGTTCCTCCCAGACGGGTTACGGCATATCATGATCGATTACTGCAATGGCTGCTGTGATACGCGCTCGCAGATCAAGCAAGTTCTGTGATAAAGGTAACATCTATCTTTGACGAACCCCCAAAGAAAAAAATCACAGTGCGTCAGGTCCGGTGAACGTATAAATCCAGGACACAAAAGTCTCCCCTGTTAACGATGGCAGCCATTTTCTCTCATATCGCCCCTGGCGGCGAACAGTGATACTACGCGGCCGCGAAGTGTACCAACATAAACTTGGATAGTTTCTCTTTCCATCGGTACCAATTTTGTGCATCTGAATTTCATTAAACTTAAGTAACATGTGTTTCAAATCGGGAACATCATTTAGACTAGCCCTGTATATTGGATTGTAATTCGCTCGTTTGTTTTATTAATATGAAATAAATATAACGTAGTCCATGAGTAAGGCCTATATCGACGAGAAAATAATTTTCTTTTCCGTCACCGAAGTGCTATGTCTAAGGTTATGTGGATTAAACTGGCTGTAAAATACGCGTAGTAGTCATATTATAATAATAATGTATTTTTCATGTCAACTAGTAATATTCATAATTCACAATTTGCAAAGAACACTTTTGCATGCAGGGTCGTAATGAGCAC
Organism: Zootermopsis nevadensis; assembly: GCF_977971745.1. Taxonomy (NCBI): domain Eukaryota; kingdom Metazoa; phylum Arthropoda; class Insecta; order Blattodea; family Termopsidae; genus Zootermopsis; species Zootermopsis nevadensis. Next base: position 505,674 of record NW_028259153.1, on the reverse strand, counting down.
GGATCACAGCCTCTTATCTTGTTCACGTAAGTCTTGACGTCAAGAAATAACAGATACTCAGGTAACTTAAGGAAATATTAGGCTCTCAACTAACAACAGACGTGAAAGACAATTCTATCATAAGTCTTGGCACAGGAATCACGTAGTACAAAGATGCATCTTGCTTTGTGTGTACTGTCCTCTTTTAAAATGCGTTTTATCCAGACTCACGTTATATTTCACAATGAAATATTTTCGTCCGTGCCAAAAAGTAATTCCTACGTGGCCTCTTTCAACAACTAATTCATAATCGGCGACATAATTTTATCAGCACTGATTCTGCAGTTGTCTCGGATACATTTATTGATGTTGACGGCGTTTAAGTGACAAATCTTTCCGTTCGAGTGTACGGCGACACTGAGATCGGGGCTGGGTTATATTGATGGAGGCCTGTGACCTCGTGGCCTCTCGAAAGTTCCCGGATTCAAATCTCATTCCGGAGCGTAGTGTTTTACCGCGCCGTCAGACATTGACCACAGAAGTGTTTTCCCCGAGTCTCAGCCCTTCAGAATTTCTGAATTTCAGTGATGGCATTCCACTTGCCAGGGTTTGGAAATTATTTAAGTCTTGGCCACGCCCGCAAACCTAAAATCGGACAAATAGAAAAGCGTGTGAACAGTTTTTTACATTCTTTGCTTAGTAACGTTGCTCTAAGTCCACTTACATTCTCTCATACTTACTATACAGAATGCATTTCAAACTTAAAATTGGGGTACTTATAATATATGGTCCTAACTAAGCTCAACTTATACTTAAACACAGCCTACAACTGGTTACGAGGAAGGAATATATTTTGTCAAAAGTTATAAATTGTATTCTCCAGTCTTCTGGTTTATGTAGAAATTATCTTCAGTCACTACGAATAACACTTTACGCTTTCCAAGTACTGAATATTTCTCATTAAACCCTCCGACCCCCGAAACTTATCAGGCCAAAGAGTGAAAGCAGTTGTCCTCTCTGAAACTAGTGTATTCTGTCGGCGGTTGAATGCGTCACAGCGTTGTCAATATAAGAAGCAACTGGGGCCAGCTGAAGGAACGCACATGTTCTTTAATACGCGCGTCTCTCTTAGTGACGCGAAAATTATTTACGATAAAATCTAACGTTTCTTCCAATTGATCTCCTTCCGCAAGAATTATTTCGAAATGAAAAGCAGTTTTATTGAATAATTTATATGGAAAGAGACAAACAATGGAATTAAACATGAGTTTCTCCTCTTTGCCTTTTATTTCTACGAGTTCTCGAAGCAATAAGTAAAACCATTTCTGCTTTCAGGTTCATTAAATAAACTAAAAAAAAAATTTAAAAAAATTTGAAAGAAATCTCAAATGCAATGCACATTTAGTATTTCTTTAGCTTGTTCTGTTTTTATTTTCCTTCAGTACACGCAAATGCGCCATTCGGTCTCATGCACGTTTAGGTTAGGTTAGGTTAGGTTACTTATCTGTGTACTGTTCAACACTAAAAGTTTTGATGATACGCGTGAAGTCACCCAGCCTTATCAAAACTGTTCTCTCATTAGTAAGAACCATATAATTTTGAAAATATGAACAACTAATAATAAAATAGTATAAGAACTATCAACATGTATGTACATATTGATAATGTATTCGCAAATGACAATTCGTCCTTGAATTACAAAAACTCTTAAACGTTTGTTGCTTTCTTTTCAGGTTCGGCAAGAGGGCAGATTTGAGGCCTGTGAACGACCAAGACCTTGCTCCTGTAAGTAAAATTTAAATTTAACCTAACCTAAACTAACCTAACCTAACCTAACCTAACCTAACTTAACTTAACGTAACCAAACGTAACCTAACCTAACCCAACCCAACTTATCCTAACGTAACCAAACGTAACGTAACCTAACCTAACCCAACCCAACTTATCCTAACGTAACCAAACGTAACCTAACCTAACCTAATCCAACCCAACTTAACTTAACGTAACCAAACGTAACCTAACCTAACCCAACCCAACCCAACCCAACTTATCCTAACGTAACCAAACGTAACCTAACCTAACCTAATCCAACCCAACTTAACTTAACGTAACCAAACGTAACCTAACCTAACCTAACCCAACCCAACTTATCCTAACGTAACCAAACGTAACCTAACCTAACCTAACCCAACCCAACTTATCCTAACGTAACCAAACCTAACCTAACCTAACCTAACCTAATCCAACCCAACTTAACTTAACGTAACCAAACGTAACCTAACCTAACCAAATCCAATCCAACGAATGCTTAAAATCCTACATCAGCTCCGTCGCTTACAGTGCAATAATCACTATTAAATTAATTGTAACAGTCTTTGGAATACAAGGTGTCCCATTCAAACCTCCCACATTTTAATCAATCATTACGAACAAATTATGATAAATTAAGGATTTTAATTAGCACTAGAAGGAAGAAAAACTCAAAGAATTTTATTTAATTTTAAACAATCTTCAGTCTGTATTTACTGCTGGTGTGAGAATAACGGTTGAAGATGGACCCGGCTTTATTTAAAAGAGCTAAATGTTTACGTGAGTACCTGCAAAGATAAATTAGCTTCGACGTACGTGCAGGACAGAAAAAAGTTTAAAAGAGCGTAAGTGTTGTCGAAGATAAAGTAAGCTCCGGTCAGGAAGCAGTAGAGAAAATAAGTGCCCGTGAGTCTGGACAATCTGAATTAGATAAACAATTGAAGAGCGTCGTTAAGTTAGGCGAGGAGTAGATCGAAAAGGGAGTGAGTTGGATGTGCGAACGCTCCATTAAGGCCGTTCTGTAATGACAAGAACAAACTCAGGTGGCCGAGCTACGAGTGTAATAATTTCTGTCATCTCCAGTACAATCGTAAACCAGAAGCAGGGCTGCCGTGCGTCGTAAGCATCGGGCGTCGAGACGCCACACTACATCATCTGCTTTACCCAGCCACAGATAAAAAGCAGATGAATTCGCACGCCCACTCTCCTGTAAATATTCCTGACAATAGTTGATTTATTATACAGATATTAAATTGGACAGCGTTTGTTTTCTTACGTGCAGCACATACACGACGTTTCGGCAGTGAATGTGCTTCCATCTTCAGATAGTTATTTGCCATTATAAACAAAATTCTTATTACTCCAATCCTTTGCCTTATTGAAGACTGAATCAAAGATACGTAAATTAACCGCGTAGCGTATCAACGCTGTCGTCTAGTATCTGTTATTGCCTGTAGATACTCAGTTCCGAGCGATAGCTGTTGGACACACGACACGTACGGGGACTGGCAAGGACCTGCGCCTTGATATTAGTCCATCTGTGTATAAATAAAATCCCTGATGACGGAGGCAGTATGACCTCTGAAACGTTGGTTAACATCGACCAGACTACACAGCGCAACAACCCAGAAGACAGAAATCTTCATACTCATCGCCCTGATGACGGAGGCAGTATGACCTCCGAAACGTTGGTTAACATCGACCAGACTACACAGCGCAACAACCCAGAAGACAGAAATCTTCATACTCATCGCCCTGATGACGGAGGCAGTATGACCTCCGAAACGTTGGTTAACATCGACCAGACTACACAGCGCAACAACCCAGAAGACAGAAATCTTCATACTCATCGCCCTGATGACGGAGGCAGTATGACCTCTGATACGTTGGTTAACATCGACCAGACTACACAGCGCAACAACCCAGAAGACAGAAATCTTCATACTCATCGCCCTGATGACGGAGGCAGTATGACCTCCGAAACGTTGGTTAACATCGACCAGACTACACAGCGCAACAACCCAGAAGACAGAAATCTTCATACTCATCGCCCTGATGACGGAGGCAGTATGACCTCCGAAACGTTGGTTAACATCGACCAGACTACACAGCGCAACAACCCAGAAGACAGGAATCTTCATACTCATCGCCCTGATGACGGAGGCAGTATGACCTCCGAAACGTTGGTTAACATCGACCAGACTACACAGCGCAACAACCCAGAAGACAGAAATCTTCATACTCTGATGATGGAGGCAGTATGACCTCTGAAACGTTGGTAAACATCGACCAGACTACACAGCGCAACAACCCAGAAGACAGAAATCTTCATACTCTGATGATGGAGGCAGTATGACCTCTGAAACGTTGGTTAACATCGACCAGACTACACAGCACAACAACCGAGAAGACAGAAATCTTCATACTCTGATGATGGAGGCAGTATGACCTCAAACGTTGGTTAACATCGACCAGACTACACAGCACAACAACCGAGAAGACAGAAATCTTCATACTCTGATGATGGAGGCAGTATGACCTCTGAAACGTTGGTTAACATCGACCAGAATACACAGCGCAACAACCCAGAAGACAGAAATCTTCATAAAATCTTTTATTCAGCTTTATAAAAAAGCTCTTCTTGGAGGTATTTTTCGCTGTTACAAATATCTACGCTTGGAATGCACGAGGAAATTCGAAAGGTAAATTTTAATGTTGTCCGATTTGTACCGAAATAAATTAGATTGTGTCGACAAATCGCCTGCTCCCGAGATTCTTTTATACAGTAGAGGAACGGACCGAGAGACGTGGAAAAGTCAGTAGACGGATTTATGTAAGTTTTCGTTCCGAACGGGATAAAATAAATAAGCAACCCCACAAACACCCAACTTGCGGGAGTTCGTTTATTTTAAATATTCTTCAATAGTTTATGTAAAAACATGATATTTGTGTGTATTTTCTGTTTCTAATTGCCTTTCTTAAATCTCTTTTAATATCAAACCTCGTTTCCTCTATCCCCTTTAAATTCCACATCAAAAAACTTCTTATATCTTCCGTCGAAAAGCATCAAAGAGAAGTTTAACACAAGTCACTTTTGTCCCTCGTGGTGGTTACGTATTTATATTCTATTTTGCGACGATATATAACGTCGATACCAACGTTTCGGAGGAACATGCTGCCTGCATCTTCAGCCCACATGCAAGATCCTTCGAGTCCCTGGGTGTCTGTCTATAAGCCCATACGGTATTACAACCCAGAAAATGAACACGCCACTGTGAGAATCTCAGAACTTATTAAAATTAAAAACTGACGCACGTTTGATTTCTTTTGTTTCAGGATGATTCCAGCGACAGACTTTGGCGGCGCATCGCCAGTAGGAGGTGAGAGACGCTGGAGGCCAGAAGGTGACGCAGCACACCGCTCCTCGCAAGAACCACAGTGTTATCACTTCTTCTTATTATTCTTCTTCTTGAGAAATACTTCGTAATTTAGTGTTCTAACTTGAAACTGCATTGGTAACTAAATGCAAAACTTTCGTTAGTTCTGTTCAGAAAAGGGAAATTTTGTGAAACATTCACAAGTTGGTAATAGTGTACATAAATGAATCGATGAATTCGGGTATAAAATAAATCTGATATCGGAAGTTTCGGGAAAATAGTGTTAATGGAATTGCTATTTGCATTAATGTGAAGTACGTACATTTAGAAAATTCATTGTTAATCTTTCATAAAAATGTTTTAAATTTGTAATGTTTTCTGCGCTGACTTAGTACATATATTATTATTATTGTTACTAAGTTGTTTCATTACTGCTTGAGGGACGTAGTTTTATGTACGTATTTTATTCTTTAGTAATATCTGAAAGTGTTGAGTTAGGTTAGTTTAGGTTAGGTTAGTTTAGGTTATGTTAGGTTATGTTATGTTAGGTTAGCACTTCACTTTAATAAGGATTGTTTCGTATAAAATTTCAGAATAAATGTCCTGGATATGGCCGTCATGTCCGGTGTTGCTAAATCGCACACTGGACAGGAATAACATTTAAATAATTTTCTTTTGTTATCAGTTCGTGGACATAACGAACTGATCTTGAGCCAAATTATTCCAGTCTTATAAAAAAAAAATTACGCTGTTTCTGAAATCATCGATTCATATGTGTGCGTGTGTGTGTGTACACATCTCTTTCCAAGAGAAAATGATATGTTAGTCCCATATTATTGTAAACAGTTGTCGTCCGAGTAAAATACAAATTTCCCCTGTGATGTTTGTTCTTTCAATATTGAAGAATTTTCAGCATTTCCCATGTACCCTTAGTCCCCCCCCCCCCCAATCACTGTACTGACCTTTTGAGACACTGACAGCGTCTCTGCTGGTCGAGTAGTTGCAGACGTTTCGTAAGAGCCGAAGCTTTGGAACTAGTTCTGTATTCGCGTCATCGAACACTGTTGTAAACCAGATTTAGGCCATACCGAATTTTATAAAATCATTTTTAATATTTCTCTCCCGTAAATTACCATCATCCACTTCAGGTTTTCAGAACAAGTTACATGTAAACTTCTTACACGTGTTAAATTCTTCCTTCATCAGGGACCCGTGCAAGAATCTGGGCACATTTACGTACAAATAAATGGTAAATGTCCTCACATGTCCCTGGATAACACAGATTACGTGTTATCAACATCTACGGTCTTACAGAAAATTTTCCCGCATTTGGGTAACTTTCCTCTGGTCAAGGTTGGTATTATTCCTGAAACCCCGCGAAATTCGCCAGTGGGACTTAACAGGCCTTCGCCCTCTTGTTGAACGCTTTAAGATGTTGAAGGCCGTAGGTCGTAGACAGATATTTGTCGGGGTGAGCCCAGATCAACAGGTCACCAGTTTATCACCCATTGACAATGCCTTTCGGTTATGTCCGGTGGATAATTCCGGGCCTTCGATAAAGCTATTGATGGAATCATGTGGAATCGGTTCCTACCCTCACTCCCAGGGAAGGGTTTTGAGATGTCGGTATGCAAATCCAAAGTCTCGGTCTTTGTCTTCGCGATGGTTATCGATGTCCACCAAACGGTCTTCACGGGTATGAAATACATTTACATTTGCTTGGTGGTACACGATAAGCGTTACTCAATTATGATATTCAATTTTAAGAAGAGTGACACAGGTTTTTTGAAATCAATTATGAAATAACGAACAGTTAGCACTAAAATTAAAAACAAAACAACAGAAATTTACGTGTCGCAGTTCAGTTACGTGAAATATGCTGTAAAATCGCTGTATCCAGCGTGTAAAAGTCCCAAAACAGTGTCGCTGACGGCCATAATTTCATGTGTCAGGTAAGAATGTTTTATAACAAGGATAAATACTGAATTTGTTGTCGATGTGACATTTTTTTTCTTCAGAAGATGAAATATTTTACTCTGGGATATGAAACATTGATTTATGATATGATATTAATACGCTGTAAAAAAATTTACCAATCGTGAAATGCAGACATTTCCGACAAAGTTTGAGGAGAGCCACAGTCATCTTAAAACCTGAAACCATCTCCCGCCATGTTACAGATCCACGGACCCAAAGCAAATAATTCTATAAGTTGCTACGGATTTCCTCTGTCAGTGTAATTCCGTATCTGTTCCATATTTACGCGTGTATATTCTAGAATAAGTCGGATAGGCAGTTCGACGTTGGTTTCAAGAGTTTCTAACCGTCCTTCAGTATGGACGTCGGATTGTCGAATGCTCGCCCAGTGGGAAGTATTATTTGCGACAGTAATAAACAAAAGTAGTCTAATTGTTTAATTTTAACCGTCTAATCACAATAAAATATTTTATTAAATATTAAAATATTATTACTACAATTAACATTTAATATTTAAAATATATTAAAATGATGCTATTTCTATCGAAATGTTCGATTTACAATTAGAGCATCATCTTTTTTACGACATGTTTCGGTTTTTAATGAACCATCTTCAGGTGTATAATCGATATAAACTCAAATGTAATATTCTAAATGCAATCCTTCGTCAGATGTCCATTAAATATCAGTTATCCTCTTCTAGATCAATTGTACTTTATTATCACATATTACATATTACATTTGAGTTTATATCGATTATACACCTGAAGATGGTTCATTGAAAACCGAAACATGTCGTAAAAAAGATGATGCTCTAATTGTAAATCGAACATTTCGATAGAAATAGCATCATTTTAATATATTTTAAATATTAAATGTTAATTGTAGTAATAATATTTTAATATTTAATAAAATATTTTATTGTGATTAGACGGTTAAAATTAAACAATTATAATCATCACAATATGACGCAACATTATCATCTCAAAAGTAGTCTAAGTCAAACAGACTCCAAACACAAGAACAATCAGACTCTAAAATGTACGAAACGTCGCCAGATTCAGTGTAGAAACATCTGACATCGGAATATTGATCACGTTACATCCTGGACATGAGGAAATTTAAAACACATGGGAAGCAGACTTCAAAAAAAAAGACTATTCATCTTCTACGCCGCGAGGAACCATCAACCGGTTTCCCATTGTTGCTTTTTTTAAATCTAAAAAACACGATTTACATTCAAGAACCCGATACGTTCTAGTTATGACGTCAGAACTTGTGATTTAATGGCCATATGGGCTTCGTAGTGTCACCTATCGGTCGTCATATGAACAAATTGGTATATCCATTGGAACACTAACTACGTTATATCCCGTGCTTCCACCTGTTGGTTACTGTACCAACTACTCGTGTAGCACCGAACGTCACAGTTGAGTGGTCTCGTCTGCGGGTGGTTGTGGGTTCAAATCTTGGCCCGAAGATCAGTTATCCTGAGTGAGGCATTTTGTGGTTATCCTCGATTCCTCCATGCCCTGTATTCTGGTGACAAGATATCAACGTATATTTAGTTTCCTCTGTGTTTACTTCTGGCGTCAATTATAGCTTCTGTATTTGTCTTTATGGTAATTATGTTATCCCCCAATAGATTTTAACTAGTTTCATGGGTCTGCCAAACTCAATAAGAATATTGTACAATACTTCCTCCTAAATGAATCATACGCTTTCTTTAAGTATATGAATAACTTATGTACTGTCTTATTGAACGCCTATTTTGACGTAAATACGTCTATACGGAAGGGTCATTCGGCAAAAAAGTGTAACGAAGTTGTGTAAGATCCATATCAACAATGTGTAAATATAAACCGACAACAATGGTCATCTTTTATATGAACTCCTGCGTGAATTGTTGTGACCTAAGAAACTAATGTTGCATCATCTGTTTACTCGGCATTGTTGTGTTACATTACTGCCGTCAACAATCCGCTTTCGTTATTGTGGAAAGAGCTGAGCTGTGAATCGCTTGTAGAAAAAGTGAGTCGTAGATTAGATAATTTTGTGCTGATATAAACGTTTCAGAATATCACAAGTACTTACCTTATATAAGAATTATTACATTACATTACAGAGACGTATTTACGTCAGATTATCCGGAACTGTGGTTCCACTGTCAACTTTTTTCTCTAGTATCTAACTAATAAAAAAATCTGATTAGAAGTTGATCTATTACGTCAAAAACCCCACTGACGATTAGTAATAACTTCGTCTACGTGTGAACTTAACCTTGAGAGAGGATAAAATTTTATATGAAATTGATAACAGTGATATGCTTAGATATTTACTACAGTGAGTTGTATCGCCCTTCTTGTAAATTGGTACAATTTTAGACTTCCTTTATTGCTGAGACAAATTCTTCCTTATTCCACAGCAGTTATGGGACTCAGAACGTAAGGTTTCAGCTCCTGCTTGAATCAATGCTGCCGGAATTTGATCTATTTCTGGCGATTCATACCTTTTTAGCTTTACAGCAGCAATTTAAACCTCAAAAGGATACTTTATACGCTACAATTGTCAATTAAAACTGTTTAAGGAAGCAATTTATCTATATTTCTAGCTCATATGCACATGTAGGATTTGTGTATATTGGCAACAATGTGTAAGTATCCGTACTTCAGCGCGATGTTGGTAGTATGGTCGCGACACCACGTAGGAGGAATGGATGTCAATCGTTAGTGGAAACGGTTTGTGTTTTTTTTACTCGATACTCATGTTTGTGTGTTGAAGAATGGCCAATTATTGTTTAATATTAAATGTCTGTTATATCGGTGACATCGTTTGAAGGCAAAATGTGGCTACTTGTGTTATTCTATTTGTCACAGAAGATGTTGACGAATAGGTGAAGATGGAAGATGATGCAGATATTAGGGAGCAGATATTTCACAATACCGTTCGGGAAAATATTGTAAGTTAATCATTTCATTTATACAGTATTGTGTTTTTTTATTTAATGTAACAGAAATTTGTTTCTGTTCGATGTATTAATGTAACACTTCGTATGCATCTAAAAGACGTGGAAACAGTTTTATCTGCTGCTTTGCCGTCCTTAGTAAGCAAGTTTTTAGAGAATATAAAAATAGAACAGAATAGAATTTATGTGCATTCCATAGATCCTTCATAGCCCTAAGTCAAGGACGTAGAACATGTCATTAGCACAAATACAATACTAGTTTCTTATCCAAATACAGTAAAACCCTCAAGTTGGACACCCCTTTATTTTGGACACTTTAAATTGGAACCGGCGAATATCCTATAATTTTACATGTCCACAATACCCTATATATTGGATACCCCTTTACTCTGGAACTTGGACACCCCATTTGTTGTAAGTTTGACAAGTTCATTCACTTGGCTTTCAGTGCTTTTCAGGGAAATGTATACAGTTATTTTGTTGCTTTGAATATCTGACTGAGGAATGCCTTCTATCTGGAGGATTAGCTTATGGTTGAAGGTGGAATGCAGTGAAAGTGTTTAGTTATTCTTTTGTTGAACCCTTCACTGGAGCACAGCATTGCAGATACAGTTTTAACTCCATCAGTGCTATGCTTCCATTTGAGTTCAGACTGTGTTAACAGAAATGGGACTTTTCCTTTTGTGATGGGGAAGCGAAAATTGTTGGAATTAATTTTAGAAAATTTAACTGAGGCTGGAGTCTAATGTGTAATGCATGGGAGTGGGTTTCAAAAGATTATTATTATTATAGTTGTCGTCATCAATTCTTAATTCAAGTAAGTGTACAGTGGTTAGTTTATGTAAGTAAATAAATTACATTGTCATTACACCACAATCTGAAAGGATGATTTTTCCCTTTCACTCTTGTCTTGGACACATTTTCGTGGAAATGTCAAACTTAGAGAGGTTTTGCTGTGTAAATTGCATAGTTTTGACAGTGAACTACAGTATTATAGCAAAAATAATTACACAAGAAAGCGTCACCCCTGTTTCTTACATGTATTTATAAAAACCGAGAATTTTTGGTTGATGTCTGTGAGTGAGGGAATGATTGAGAGAGGAGATACTCTTTTAATCTTCAACACCATGGTTTAGGCCATAGGCCTGTTCCGACTTCAAGGATCAAGGATTAATATTTAAGTCTTCTATCCAGTGGGTCAGCATATTTGGATCTATCCTGTTTGAGATTCTTTTGAAGATTATCCGTAATATGAATGTTCCTTGGCCTTGTTACAAGCGCTGTGCAAGGCAGGTTTAGTAATGGGGTTGCCATTTCACTGCCTCTAGACCTGCAGGGTATTATACTAGGTTACCATCCCCTAGACGTGTCGCCTTCACTTCGGCTATCGATTCACATCTGCCCGATGTGGGTTACTCTAGGCTTCCCCCTGTCATCTTACCAACTGTTAAGACCTGAAAACTATTCCTCTTCAGAATGGTCCTCTGGGAGTGGTGGCGTACTCCTGTAATCCACCTACTTGGAGGCTAGATGTTGGGGTAGATCACTGATATATATACGACCCACTTGCCAATACATTCCAATGATATATCCTTGTAAATAGCCCTTCCAGCTCAGCACACGTGCAGTAGAATAAGTAAATCTTTGTTGCAGTATCACTTGCATTACCATATGCTTATCAAGTTCACTATATTAACAGTTTGGGTTGAGTATTTGTGAGTGAGGTTAGGTTAGGTTAGGTGAGGTTGGTTAGAATGATAATGTTTTGCAATTAATCAGAATTGAATTCAGTAACATTTACACATACTGTGCCCCTTTAAATTGCAGTGTAGAACTCGGCTAGACTGAGTTCTGGTAAAGGTTGCGGCCAGTTAACTGGCCCCAGGTATTAAACAGTTGCTTGCTTACATGTACAGAATCCTCTCTCTCTCTCTCTCTTGTATAAAACCTTTTATGAATTTGTAATAGATAGGGGATTGATAATTTCATGGAACACAGATGGTCACAAAATGAAATATTGACTCACGTCTGATTAAGAAAATGTATTAGGGTCGGACATAAATCAAAATATAGAGGCCTACAGTTGCAAAGTTTTCTGAGCTGCAATGCACATGGAAACATAGATAACCTCTTCTTTGTTTGTAATTTATGCATTATTGCTTTTTTTTTCTGATTATACAGGAATGGTATATGAGTGCTAGAGAAGCTCCTAACATGTGTCAATATGATTTTTTTTTCCTTCAGTTTTTGGTACTACTGAACCAATTTTATTTCATTCTGGATGCAAGGATATAGCTAAAACCATACTTAATATCGAGGAATATGACTGTTATCAGCTGAATAAAGAGTCTCATAAAGCAGTTTTATACCAAGGTCAAATTACAGCAGCTCACCAGTGTATATTTAGAAATAATTGATCAACTTAATGACGTATTGTGGAATTAGATTTTTAGACTGTTAGACTTAAGAAGCTCTTGTGATGTGGATAGGACATTATAATGTGGATGCCCCGGACCCACGGTGGCCACCGTGCTCACACGAACCCAAGGACAGCCTTGTGTTGGTCATACTGAAATTGTATCTATGACAAGTATTGTTGGAGAATTCACTGAAAAAATCAAACAAAAACAAATCATTGTGCAACAAAATCACAAGATTGTATTTGTGGGTGTGCACAGCGTGTCCCAAAATTTTCCAGACTGATTTAAAAAACACACTTATCTTCAAGTAATTAGATTTTTTATTGCATGTTATTCTAAATACATTCCATCTGCAGCAATACACTTGTTGCAATGATTATAAAACTTTTCAAAGCATTTTTGAAAGTCCTTCTTAGGGATAGCCTCCAGGAAGTTGGCCACAGCTTTTTGAATGTCTTCAGTGTCATCAAAATGCATGCCTTTCATTTCAAATTTTAGTTTGGGGAACAAAAAAAAATAGTCACTGGGTGACAAATCGGGTGAATAAAGGGGACGATTAAGAACTATGACACCTTTGGATGTCAAAAACTTGTGAACGACGATGACTTTGTGAGCCGGGGCACTGTCACGCGAGAGCGACCAACTGCCTTGTTCTCGATACTGTGGGCAAACTTTTAAAATTCTTGCCGTTGACTGCTTCAAAACTTCCAACTAATAGTTTACATTGACAGTTGCACCCTCAGGAACAAACTCAACGGATGGAGCCAGCCTTTCGTGGGTAATTAAATCAGTCTGGAAAAATTTTGGGACACACTGAAGCTGATATTTTACTTTGTTTTGAGAGAATTATTCATTTGTGTGTCAAGACACGAAAAGGGTTCCACTCTCCACTGAATTGTAGGTTTATTATTTCACATCAGAACTAGAAAATAGCATGAAAAAAGAGTGTAGGTTTCTGTGTCATCATTAGCTGTTTAAAGCTTGCCGCAGGTAAAGTTCACTTTTTTATAAATTGCATTACAAACCATTTGGTTTCTAATGTTTTAGCACATCGTCAGAGAAAAGTGAAATTTCAGACTGTACAGGAAGAAGTGTTCACGAAAAATTTGGGCTTCCTTTGTGTGGGGTTGCAAAAATCATTAAAAATGCACTTTTTGGCATGCTGCATCCACTGAAACTTATAATGAATTTGTTTTGCACAAGCTACAAACTCATATGGGGCATTTGACTTAACAGTAGCACTGTTGATTGTCAAAGGAAATTTTTGTAACAGTTAATGAAATGGTAATGTATACACACTTTAATAGATGTTATCTATGGACTGTTTTCGAAGTTGAATCGAATTACGGTAGCAATGTGTAGTATGATGTTCTCTCAAAAGATGTCGTTAATCACATGAATGCTAGAGTCACCAAGCGACCGACAAGACAGTCAAACAAAATGGCATAAGCACGGTTGTCGTTCGAGGAGCGCAAGACAATTTTGAAGTGGTATTTTAAATTTGAGTACAACGACAATGGAGGCGTGAGTTTGCAACAGAACCTCCAACACGCCTGACAATTGCACGCATTCGTGATAAGTTTGAAACCCATGGTACCGTGTGTGATGTGCACAAGCAAAGATCCGGGAGGCCTCGCACAGCAACAAGTCCTGCTTCCTCGGCTACGGTGTTTTGGAACAGTTCACACGCTCGCCACAAAAGTCTGCCAAACTGTGCACGTGAGACAGGAGTTAGCAGATCAAATATACAACGCATTCTTAAGAGAGAAAAATGGAAAGTTTACATCCCAAGATTATTACATGCAATGAATGAAGACGACCCTGATCGAAGAATGCATAATTGTGAGTGGTTTCAATACATGGTACATGGGGATGAGGAGTTTGTGGGGAAAATGGTTTGGTCTGATGAAGCACAATTTAAGCCGAATGGTACAGTGAATCGCCATAATTGTGTGTATTGGGCTACAGATAATCCGCAGGTTCATGTGGACAAGGCAGTCAATTTACCGGGGCTCAATGTCTGGTGTGGATTGTCATCTAGGGGTTTAATTGGACCATTATTTTTTGAAGGTACTGTTACTGGCCTTGTGTACCTCGACATGCTTCGCACATCCATTTTACCTGCCATTCGTGCACTCTATGGGAATGAGCGATTTTACTTGCAACAAGATGGAGCACCAACACACTACCACCGAGACGTGAGAGCTTACCTCGATGAAATATTGCCAGGACAATGGATAGGACGAAGAGGTGCGGTTGAGTTCCCCCCCACGTTCTCCTGATTTAACACCCCTCGACTTCTACTTATGGGGGACCCTAAAGGATGTGGTATATCGTAGAAAACCAGCTACACTGGCGGCACTTCGGGAAGAAATTGAAATGTCGTGCGCAGCAATCCCAGTGGACACTTTGGCCAACGTTGCTCAAGCAGTAGTTCGCCGAAATCAGAAGTGTCTGGACACTAATGGTGACCACTTTGAGCATCTGTTGTAATTGTAGAAGTCAAACATGACTTATAGTCATCCCTTGATGTCTGTATAAGTTTAGTATTAAACCTTTTATAAAGGTTTTTGTTTTGTTGAAGTGTGTATACATTTTTTTTGGGCCCCTCTGTATATAACTGATATTCAGATAAAGCAGTTTTGGTTTCGTTGTCACATGATGTAGCCTTTGACGTTCAGTTTCTCATAAAATGTTATTCTTTCGGGTCAGAAATTATTCTTATTAAGGTTATGTGTGACAGTTTGTCTGTTGGTGATTCTTGGAAGTAAATCGTAAAGGGTTAACATTTGCATGGGCTTTATTCAAGTCGAATCCCTGTGCCAAATTTTTTATATGAAGGATTAAGTTTCAGCAAAATCACAGCACTTGAAAGTAACATTCTCTTACAGTCAATTTTAAAGACTTTTTTGTAATCTATCTGCTGCACGACATTCTGTACAGCATTGAGAAAACAGCACTGTTGAGGAGGGTTGCATATCATTGCCAAACAGTGATGGTGTGTACAGAGCTGTGTAATCAGATTTCTCATTAGATTAGCCAGTTTGCACAGTGAAAGCACCTGTTTGACATTCTTATTGAAGAGTACACACACATACAATGGGAGTTCTACTTGCTCCAATCCAGATTGAAGAGTGAAGCGCGAGTCCTTATGAGCTTTTACTTCCATTTCTCTCACCCCCTATGGATATGTTTTATTTTACAAAACCGAGAGTTGCAGTACGACTGCGTTTCATCAGAATGTACTTTAAGCAATTTGTGGTACATTACTAGTGTGAAGAGTTTGTTTAAGTTTCATCATATAAAATAAAAATACATTATAAAATTAGGGGGATAGTGTATGGTAGAAGGAACAGCCACTACTGCAGTTGCACGGCTTGTGCACACGGCGATTTGGAGCGCAGTATTGTGACAACACAAAGAAAAATTGGCAGGTGTCGGTGTTTTAACGGTGATTTCTTGAAGTTTAATTTATGTTTTTCGACAGAATGGATAATTCTGCTTCTGCCAAATGAAAAAGTGGGCAAGTCGCAAATATTTGAATGCTGCGGCCACAAGCGCAATGCTTCTCTCTTATATCTGGATGCACTATAGCACTCTGCTTTCAGGCCACAGAGCTGTGAATTTGTGGAACCCAACGTCGAGACCAGGATGTGACGTCTTAAATTCAGGATATACTTTTGTCACTGTATAATAGTACTAGTCTCTCTTGTTTGTGTTCATGAAGTTTCTGTTGCTTGTACCCCCGGTTTTCAGTATTTTTTCTGCATTATCCTGCTGACATTTATTACAGCAGACTTCCCAACAGTGTAAGCTGCTACTTTGTCCGGTCTTATGCCAGGCCTGGATTTAGTTTTTGGTTTCGTCACAAGTGTGGTTCAGATCGTCAGCAGAAGCACATGCCTTCTGGTCTGGTCTTTGGGACCCACGGTGCACACACTGTCATGAACAATGAGTGTTCATGAATGATTCCAGAACTAATGCACGCTGTGGATATAAGATCATGCACTTAAATTTATCTCATTTCCAAATCACCCCCCAGTGCAACAAATGTTCACATCTGTGCTTGGGAGTGAGAGCAATGTTGTCACTCTCTGCTGCGAAGGGTAGTTTGTCATTCTGGTGTATATTTTGTAAGAAAGAAAAGTCATGGTCTTCATTCAACCACCCTTGTAACTTTCATAATTTCATGGCGGTAATGTGTTTGTCTTCACATGCCGAGGTCAAGGAAGAGAGGAGCTATACCTCCACTCACCCCAAACGCCTACATGGCGTATAGTGGGAGAAACCTTTTTATTTTATGTCAAGTTTTTTGTACCACAGACAATGCGGCAATGCATTTAATTTGTGCTTAGAAGGTATACACTTCATTCAAAATGTGGGACGAATCATCATGTTGGATCAAAGACAGTCTTGGTCCTGGGGTTGGTTGCTGCCCACCCCATTTCAGTCAAATGCATTCCGTTTGCCAGGTGTTGTATTTTACATGTCATCCCTCTCTTGTCGTACTTCAAAGGCTCGAGACGTCTGTAATCGTGTCACATTTAACGTAGATCATACCTATAATATTTTTCTCTTTCTTTTACAGATATTTCTGTTGTTGTTGCTTCTTTTGTACATGTCAAGCTATGCAATTATTAGGAGATTCAGAAGACAAGATCGAGAAGATTACTTCTCTACAGACGAAGATGAGATCACTGTTTATAGAATCAGGTAACTGAAATGGTTTTATATCTTCCTGCTGTTCGTTGTAATATCAGTATAGTTAAACTTATATTAGCTGACGTTAATTTTCTTATGTATGACGGTAAAGCAAATTGTAAGATTTATCTGTATAGTTTTAGATGTACTTTCCGTGAGGAGATGCCAATAAAACTTAATATATAGATCTCCAAGTAAAGTTTAAGCCCAAATGACCATTTGTTGCAGTTATTTATGCCAGATATCTATTAACCAAAGACACCAATATGTCTGCCTAAGTTGAAGAATGTAAATTATTGATAAGATCTTTCCCAGCTGCATTCAGGAGCAAAACTAGGATAAGCAGTGTGCTTCAACCAGTCATCTACATCCCATGATAGCCCAGTTGGTATCCTAACAAACGGGCATTTATGCGAACACCAAACAGGAGTTCAAAATGACCCATTTTTAAAATGTCTAGTTTTCACACAAATACTCATTCAAACTGCACCATCTGTGTGTTGTTCAACCATATCTTTCCAAAATTTGTGTGCTAAAGTCATACCAAGAGCAACTGGAAATTGATACTGAAATATGTAGATTATGAGTTTCAGAATAGAATATCCAATTATTGTTTTGTCTGTAAAGCATGCACATCGCAATAACCTTTTGTTTACGAGCAAAAAGTAATCGTGAGTATTATCATTCACATTATCACTGGATTATTTGTGTTGTAGAAATGAGAGGAAAGGAGGTATTTCTTTTATTTTTCTGTTCTACATTGTTTGCTGGAATTCCGATTTCAAGTTTCCGCATTTGAATCGTAATGTAGACAGACGGTTTTATCTAAAGAGAAACATATAGACGTACTTCAGAAGCATTTTTGTTTCGTGAAGTATACCCAATTAATTGATGAAAGACTCTCGGGCTACGAGCCGCGTCAGGTGGCAGAATGGTGAATATGCCATATCCTCTGCCCGTATTCACCATTCAGCCACCTGACGCGGCTCGTAACCCGAGAGTCTTTCATCAAATTTAGTCTCCGCAAAAGCTTCACTTTATCCATATACCCAATTACTTATACAAAATGTAAGTAAAAGTAAAGTTTGTCCCACTACACGCCATGTAGGCGCTTGGGGTGAGAGGAGGTATAGCTCCTCTCTTCCTTGACCCCGGCACTAGATGGGGGTAAGTGGTCAGCATCACGCCCCGGCCGGCTTTACCCCCGGGAAAGGACCCCAGTACCCATTGTAGAGGAGGCTGGGTGGGCCCCAGAGCCGGTCTGGACGCAGCGGCTAGAGGAGAAATCCCCTGCCCCCGTCGGGGATCGAACCCCGGTCGTCCAGCCCGTAGCTAGTCACTATACTGACTGAGCTATCCCGGCTCATTATACAAAATGTGATTCAGTATATTAACCCATGAATGGGTTGTTTTCAGGAACTGGTGTCCCTGACGGTCAACGAAGGGTCTCATTCGCCTTGGCCTTTACTCAGTTCATGCAATGTTAAAAATAAACTGTTTCCCTTCAAGACATCTGCTTAGGCTACCGTGGGGTGTAGAGGACTACTCGAAGTATAGTGTTTACCTTGATTTTGCTGTCGGTCCTACTGAGAGGCTGGGTAAAGTCATTAGCATTATTAATTCAAATTCTTCTTCAAATTAGGGAGACATATTGGTGTTTTTGCTTAATAGACATACAGCATAAGTAGGCTTAATCGTAAGTAATGGAAGGTAGAGAAGGGCCACGTATGCACAGATATAAGGTGATCGCGAATGACGGTAATTATTATGCCAGCTGTACGCTGCCATCACTTCTGTGTATGTATTTAAATGGCTGTCCACAGACTTACCTACCTACATACCACCCACACGTCTGTCTGTGCCTCTGTATCTCTCTCCCTGTTTGTCTTTGTCTTCGTAAATATGTCAGTATTGATAAAGATCGTAAATGAAGGTCAGGATGTAGGTGCTAATGATATCTGCAGTTTACTAATGTTTTTTATGTGTTGTTTGGTGGCTGTCCTGAAAGTATGGATTACGCTTGATTCATATGAATTTTTGTTCAAATTTTATGGCATATTTTCTGCAGCAAATTTAATTTTTATTTGCAGAGTAATTTTTGTAATGTGACAGTTGTGCATGGAAGAATGAATAATGGTTTATTTTGCATTATATTGTGTATATGCTTCATGCAATTTACAGCATTTATGTTTTAATATGTTAACATGTTATATGCGTGTGCCTAGTTTATATTTTCAGTTTTCCCTTAAAGTTCGAAAGGCCTGAAATTTGTTTTTTAAGAAAACCTGAAGTTACGTACTTGGTATGAATTTGAGATTAAAAAATAAGACTGACTGCCCTATAAATTACCAGTAAATGAGGTGAGATTGAAGGTTCTCATAGTAGCAAATTACACTGTGTAGCCTGGTAAACATTTACTGACATTTGATAGGTGCTTGCTGCTTCCATCATCATTGTGATCTGATGATAGAGGTAACAGGGACCTCTGCCAGACCACATGGAACAAGAACCCAGAAGGCAGTCGGTCCAATAACTGGGACCATTGTATAAAGTTTTCAGGCTTTCTAACTGAATTATTTGTTCCAGCCTGTGGCTTTGTACGTTCTCCTTGGCTGTGTCTGTTGGAGCTGCTTTGCTTCTCCCCATCTCCATATTGAGCAATGAGATTCTTCTGTACTACCCTGACAGCTACTATGTCAAATGGCTCAACAGTTCACTCATACAAGGTGCAGTTAATATGCAAGCAGGAGATTACAAAACACTGGTCACAGAGACTCGCTAGCCAGTTCTGTAGCTTAATGTAACATAAATCCAAGTTTACTTCTGAAAATTTACTGTTAAGCGATGACAGAACATGATGATTCTCTAAAGGTTCCGTGACAGTGGTTGATTTGTAAGATTTGAGGTTTTCACAGCGGTGAATATGAAGATTTCTGTCTTCTGGGTTGTTGCGCTGTGTAGTCTGGTCGATGACCTCTGAAACGTTGGTTAACATCGACCAGACTACACAACGCAACAACCCAGAAGACAGAAATCTTCATACTCTGATGACGGAGGCAGTATGACCTCTGAAACGTTGGTTAACATCGACCAGACTACACGGCGCAACAACCCAGAAGACAGAAATCTTCATACTCTGATGATGGAGGCAGTATGACCTCTGAAACGTTGGTTAACATCGACCAGACTGCACAGCGCAACAACCCAGAAGACAGAAATCTTCATACTCTGATGATGGAGGCAGTATGACCTCTGAAACGTTGGTTAACATCGACCAGACTGCACAGCGCAACAACCCAGAAGACAGAAATCTTCATACTCTGATGATGGAGGCAGTATGACCTCTGAAACGTTGGTTAACATCGACCAGACTGCACAGCGCAACAACCCAGAAGACAGAAATCTTCAGTGGTTGATTTATTGTACAAAACTATGTTGGAAATTGTACATTTTCTTAGTTTGCTTTGGATCGCCCTGTTGTAGTTTTAATGTGGTTGGCTGAGTGTCATTATATCGGTACAGGTACCCCAGCATTTAATTTTAGTGTAGACAGGTTTGTAGATTCTGTCTCAAATGCTGTAGCGCAAATGTAAGAAAGTCGACTGAGCAGAGTCCTCGAAAAACTGACAGCTAGTCAGGAAATTCTCTACCTTTTTCAGAAACCTCGTTCAACTTGACATTGGTATGTCAGTGTCGGTAAATACGCGTAAAAGTGACCTCACATTTGGTCTGCATTGGATTCTGAGTTGTCAGTATAGACAGGAGTATGATTGTAATAAGGGTGAGTGCATGTCCTGATGGTACTAAATGCAAAGGCAGATTGCGGTCTTTCTACTCAGCTTTGTTTACACTGCATTCAAAATAATGGCTGCTAAGATACATGTCTCTTGATTCTTACTATGGTCATGATTCCAGTAGTACAGATAAGGTTTGAAAGCGGCGGGATTGGTGCATCCACCGTAAAGATACGTACCACCTTTCTTGACTCTAGGTTGCCACTTATATGCGATCCAGCTAGCTGTGTGTTGCAGTAAAATCTCGCCAAACTGTAAACTCCGTAGTTAAAGTCCAGCCAGCAGCTTATTCCTGTGTGATAAATAAGTGATGTGTATTTACCTTGTCTGTCAATTATTTATTTTAATCCGTCTTATCACAATATTTAAAATTTCTTATAATTAAGATAATAAAATATCATTGATGTTCCATATCGATTGATCGATTTACATTTTGGAACATCCTTTACACAACATGTTTCAGTTTTTATAAAACCATCATCAGGTGTAAAATATTTACGAACTTAAAACTCAAATATGATTCCATTTGGTGATGTTTCATGCCATTTGTTTTTCAATTTTGGGCGAGGTGTTGTCTTTTCTTAAATTTGGTTATTAACCCACACCTATACGATGACAGTAGTACTTCTGGACATATCGGAACAATCACTCCTACATCTATGACCGATATGTACGTCTGATAAAATTTAAGAAAAGACAACACCTCGCCCAAAATTGAAAAACAAATGGCATGAAACATCACCAAATGGAATCATATTTGAGTTTTAAGTTCGTAAATATTTTACACCTGATGATGGTTTTATAAAAACTGAAACATGTTGTGTAAAAGATGTTCCAAAATGTAAATCGATCAATCGATATGGAACATCAATGATATTTTATTATCTTAATTATAAGAAGTTTTAAATATTGTGATAAGACGGATTAAAATAAATAATTGTTAGAATATTCACAATATGACACAATTACACTATCTTACCTTGTCTGTGTTGTTATACTTTGCAGTTGAAGTGTCTCCGAGCAATGCAGAGATATTATATGGACAAATTAGTTTATTGACTATAAATAAGTTTTCATGTCATGGTGCTTTGCCTTTTACCCGTTTATGTATTTCAGTGGAAACAGAGTTTAATTTTTATTTTTTTTTATTTTTTATAAGGTGTGGCGTGTTATTGCAAACTCTGTGCATTATGAAAAATAATAAATTACGTATGGAAATCGCTGTAATATTTTGTATTTCAATTAATGAGGACTGTTGCGTAATATAAGTCATTATGTCTTGTTTCTAGGCCTATGGAATCATGTGTTTCTGTTCTCCAACCTCTCTCTTTTCATCCTGCTGCCATTTGCATACCTGTTCACAGAATCTGAAGGTTTCACAGGCTATCGCAAGGTGAGATACGCACGTTAACAACATACACGGTACGTGTGTAACTTTTGCTTTTGGTTGCGCGCCGCTTACAATGTTGATTATTAACCAACATTTCAGCGTACATTGCAGTTGCCATCTTCAAGGTAAATGACAGTAGGGTAAATTTTGAATCACGTGTTCTTAAAAAAATATACGTACTCCTCTCCCATTGGGCGGCAGCTCGGTCATCCGCTTCGCCTGTCAGCAACATCAAATCTAACTCGCCGCGTTTGGCAAGCCAAGCGTAAGGCTTCCAGAACTCATCCCACTACACATTTACCTTAAAGATGGCAATCACAGTTGCCAAAACATTAGTTATTGATTAACATTCAGCGTGGTTCACACACCTGACAGCCAGAGTTCCACATTCAACTACAGCCACGAAAACCTAAGATAAAGATTACACGGTACGTCATTTTGGTCTTTTGGGCGACATGTTTTAATTAATTTCATTTCTTGTAACAATCACAGAAACAAAAACATGCATGTGCAGACGTGCGACAGCGCACACACGTCCCGTTTATCAGTTTTAATGATGTGAGGAGGAACAGGAGAATATTTTAATATTTTCTTTTGTGCATGTTACTTTATTTCTTAAATGAAGAGTCTGTTCTTTCTTCATATAACATAATTATTGTATACTTTTTTTCAACATATTGCAATAAGGCTATATGGGTGCTTGTGTGGAATCTTATACTTCATTTCACATTCTGTGTTCAAATTTACACATCCCTTTAATTACCAGGAGTTTTTAAAGGTTGGCATCAGGAAGAAATTGTAAATTGTATAACTAATTGCATGGAGTAAAGTACTTCTTGTGAATCTAATATTTGGTCCATAAAGTGAAGCTTTTGCGGTGACTGAAGTTGATGAAAGACTCTCAGGCTACAAGCTGTGTCATGTGGCTGAATGGTGTATAAACCATGTCTTCTGCCAACATTTCGAGAATAATCTCGGTTCTCATCGTCAGGTCTGCCGAGTACCAGTCCGTTCCTTTGTTGTGGCAGTAGTGGAACGTAGCATGAATACATGGCACCACATCGACTTCCGTAGGACTTCTGTGTTGGACAACGCGTCAGCATTTATGGACCTGCTCATAAAAGAAGCCATTCAGATCCGCTCGAATGACGACTTCAAAGGAGATGATGGTTTCACTCTGAGCTGGACCTGGTATCCTGTGACAAAACTGCTGTCTACACAGAAGGCTGAGCCAGCTAGTGCGACCACATGACCTCAACCTCCAGTTCCCATTGGCCAGTGAGAAACAAAGGAACAGACTGGTTACCCAGCAGCCCTGAGGATGAGAACAGAGATTGTTCTTGAAATGTTGGCAGAAGATACGGTTTGTTCACCGTTCAGCCACCTGACGCGGCTTGTAACCCGAGAGCCTTTCATCTATATTTGGTCAAGAAATTTCTTACTCTTTATACAACCTGAAGGTTTGTTACCGTAATCAGCAGAGCCTGCCACTGGTCCATACCCGAGCCAATTGAATCTGGTTCGTGCCTGGTCTCCCAAGTGTTCGGTTACTTTGTAGTTTTCATTAAAATTTGGAATGCATCACTCATAATTTCTCTCTCATTTGTGCACATTTTATTCCTCCTTAATCTTATCTCTCTTGATTCAGCCACCTTAATGATATTTTGTGAAGAGTACATACAGAATCGAATCTACTCCTCATGCAGTCTTCGCAGCTTCCAAGTATTCTCCCTAGCCCTCTTCTCAGTCACCCCATATTAATGTTTTTTCCTTAATGTTTGAGTCAAATTTGCACACCCATGCAAAACCAGAGGTAACATTTTAGTTCTGTGTATTTATTCTTTGCACTTTTAGGCAGTAGATGGGAACTCTGAACCGAATTTTAGCAAGCCTTTCCTGATTTCTGAAAAATGGTTTCCCAACACCTAATTTGCAGCATGTGAGGAGAGAGGAACTCTGTTTGGTATTTTTATTCACGCTTGGTCTCTGTTTTGTGGTTTTTCTGCCTTTGCGTGTTGTGGGAATTTAACCAGTTCTATGTATGGAATTTATTGGATATGAATGAAGTGTCACTAAGGAAAATCTTGTTAAAAGGGTTGTTTTGCGTTGGTTTCGCTACAGTCAAAAATAATATGAAAAATCTAAAAACATAAGTTTCTTTTACAGTTTTGTGATTGCTGTTAAACACGAAATTATTTTGTGAAACTGTGGAGAAGTTAAAGAAATCTTTTTGTGTCTTATATGCGTCATGTTTGTGTTTGATTAAATATATTTGTTTTGTACAGTCTATACACAAATGTTTGAAGTTTATTGGTGTTGTAAAAATTATATAATATTAAAACGTTTTATTGTGTAAAATATTATATTAGTGCTCTTAATCGTAAATACGATTTTACATTATATATTTTCTTTTACATTATATTTACGATTAAGAGCGCTAATATAATATTTTACACAATAAAACGTTTTAATATTATATAATTTTTACAACACCAATAAACTTCAAACGTTTGTGTATAGACTGTACAAAATAAATATATTTAAAGAAATCTGTTTTGTGGCTTGAGAGCATGTCACATTTTGAGACTAATGTAAGGACTAATGGTTTCCTACATTACTTTCCAGGGTTTGATGGCAAGAGTTTATGAAACGTTCATAGTTTTGTGCCTGCTGGCAGTTGTGATGCTGGGAATGACATACGTTATGTCTGCACTTATTGATAAGGAACAATCTAACATACATACATTGCTCAGTAAGTAATCCGACACCTTCTAGATGAAAACATTTTACTTTGCTTTTAATATCATTCTGCATTTACTAAAATGTATGTCTTTAATGTTTCAGACCTTTGGACATACTATTTACCATTCTTGTACTCATGCATCTCATTTCTTGGTGTGCTTATGCTGTTATGTAAGTAATATAAAGTGTGTAGATACTTAGACTTAAGAAGCATAAAGTAACATTGAAATGTGGTGCAGTAAAACTTTTGTGTACAGGCGTTATACCTTATAATGAAACCATTACTTATAATAGACAAGGAAAGGGCATTAGGCCATATCATACCAAATTATTTCCCATCCAACATGGTCTCCAGAACCTTCTTTGTCACCTCTCAGAAGTCTACGACCTCCTTTCAACGACATGCTCCTCCCCCATTGGTCAGCAGCTGACTCCGCCAATCAGCACCATGAAACTTATCTTGCCACTCACCGCCTGCCCTATATAAAACCTCCAGAACGCACCCTATCTCATATCCACCTTGAAACTGGCAACTGGAATGTTTGCTGAAACGTCGGTTAACACCAAACTCTCAACACGGCTGTCGCCTGTAAACTGAAGTTATACAAAAAATTCATAGCTGTTTCTTAAGTACTTTGTGCCTTCGAAGAAAAATATTGCACCAGAATGAAGGAAATGATTCAAAATTATCTAGAACTTCCTTCATACATTAAAGAAACTAAAACATTACAAGTTTTTTTTATTAGTGTGGTACCACTTGCTTGAACTGAAGGTAACCTCACATGCCTCAAGACACATACTTCAACGAAGTGCACACATCTTGTTAAAATTCACGTTCATCGCTGACATTGAATAATCTCGAATACTAAGCTGATGAGATGTAGCCTCTTTAAAGGTAAAAGGAACAGAAATAAAAGTTTGTTGTAAATTCTGGGTTTTACTTCAGAAAGTGTACGGAGTGGACGCTCTAGCCCCCATATGACATACTGGCTCCTCCTGCCCTCATTTATATTAAGGTGGTTCTCAAAATCTACAGTTTGAAATTTCTTCATTGTTCTTTATTTAGTCTACAAATACCTGTAACACTTTGTGTCAAAGTTCGCGTTCATTGGAAAGTGTTTAAAGAATTCTCATTGCCACTTTTGCATGTAAGTCTGTGGGAAGTCATGAAATCCATCAATAAAATATCCTGAAATGCACTGAAACTTTGTGAGTTATGAGGTTCCCATGTTGATGAAAATTATGTTGGTCTTCTGAGTTGTAACACAGTGTAAGACTTGAGGTTCTCACAGCGGTGAGTATGAAGATTTCTGTCTTCTGGGTTGTTGCGTCGTGTAGTCTGGTCGATGTTAACCAGCGTTTCAGAGGTCATAACATCGACCAGACTACACAGCGCAACAACCCAGAAGACGGAAATCTTCATACTCATCGCCCTGATGATGGAGGCAGTATGACCTCCGAAATGTTGGTAAACATCGACCAGACTGCACAGCGCAACAACGCAGAAGACAGAAATCTTCATACTCTGATGACGGAGGCAGTATGACCTCTGAAACGTTGGTAAACATTGACCAGACTACACAGCGCAACAACGCAGAAGACAGAAATCTTCATACTCTGATGACGGAGGCAGTATGACCTCTGAAACGTTGGTAAACATCGACCAGACTACACGGCGCAACAACCCAGAAGACGGAAATCTTCATCGCCCTGATGACGGAGGGAGTATGACCTCTGAAACGTTGGTAAACATCGACCAGACTACACAGCGCAACAACCCAGAAGACAGAAATCTTCATACTCACCGCTGTGAGAACCTCAAGTCTTACACTGTGTTACAACTCAGAAGACCATTATCAACATACTGAAGTTGTATATGGACAAAAATGAGAGTAAGTTCAAATGGTAGATATGTGAACATTTATTACATGTTAGTCAATAAAAATATTGTAAATGCAGTATAGTCATATGTAGTTTCTGTTTAAATTTCTCCAAATTGAAGTGATTTTCTTGCGTCGTGTGTGTGGTCTCATCAGTTGATATGTTCCTATTACCCCTCTGTTGATTTCTGTCTTCAACAGTTGTGATCCTCATTTTGAACTCCTGCTGTGCTGTTTCTAGAGCGGTCATGTCAAGCCATTTCATTGTCTTTTCTATTAACTTGTAACTCAGTGTTGAACTGCCTAACGTGTTTCGATCGTTAGTGACTACCGACAGGAAACTTTGAACCCAATCGGCAGGTGCTGAAAGTAACTTTTTGTATTTGTTCATGGGTGTTTATTTCTAATCTTTCAGCTGCGTAAGTCACATTTAATGTGCTATCCGTACTGGTGGCATTGTTTAACACTCGTCTGTTACAATTGATGTTTATGCCAAATAATTAAATCAACATTTGTTTTTAACCGTTTAACAACATTACTTAGTTTTAGTTCAGAGTTTTTGAACGGCACGTATGGATCTCGCATGACATTCTTCGTTTCCTCTTCCCTGGAGCTTTTGGGATGATTTTTTATCTTGTCTTGGCCCTCAGTCACTTTTCATTTTTCAACGAAAATAATCCATTTAATAACCACCTGAATTTTGGGAGGCATTTGTTCATGTGTGTGTACACAACAGATATTAACAAAGACAAGTTTACGCAGACTAAATAAGTGATTAGTAATTTATGTTGCTCTTTTCCATAGATTCTATTGTTTAATTCAAACTGTTTTGTAACCAAAGAAGCAACCAGTGTCATCAAATGACACAACGTTAAAAAGTAAAACGTTGGACCTGTGTATGTTTTTTATAAACTGCACAAGTGCACCATAGAATTTTCTAGAATGTTCATTGGCAGTCTATAACCCTTCTTAATATTCTGTCATACAAATCTTTGGTGGAATCACAGTAATCAGAAGAAAATAAATATTCAGTGCCTTTTGAAAAATTCTATACACTGTGTAATGGCAACAGTAGTTCATACAAATTCTGTTGGCTTGGGTAGCCTCAGCTTTATTCAGTTAAATTTAAATTTAAATTTAACAAAAAATTGATAGTGGAACCACGGTTCCGGAGAATTTGACGTAAATTCGTCTATACGGAAAGGAAGTTTATATATTGTTTCCTAGGTAACAACAATGCTGAGTAAACAGATGAGGTTTCCTAAGTAACATAACAATTAAGTTACACTTTTTCGTTTTCCTTTTTCGTAACACATTTTTGCCGAATAACACTGACCTTAAAATATAGACATATTTACGTCAAAAAATAATCCATCTGTGATATGTAACAGATTTAGATGGTAGCAAGTTAATACACTTAAAGCAAAAAGTAGGATCAGTTGAAAGATATTTGGATGTTATGTAAATTTGAAATCATAATCATGTCTTAATCTACTGCTTCAGATCTCTGTTGTATCGTACCAATCATTATTTTGTGTTTTGCAGTGTGCACACCTTTGGGTTTTGTGCGTTTGTTTGGTGTGGTTGGCCAGTTTCTAGTAAAGCCTCAGTTCCTTCGCGATGTGGACGAAGAGTTTTTTGTTGCTCAACTGGAGGAAGACTGTCTTAGCCGGCGACTTAATCTGGCTACGGCTACTGGCAAATCCTATGTATCACCTGCTCCCATGTGTTTAGTACCTGTTAGTCCTGGCTGTGAAGATGATATTATGGAGAACAATCCTGATATCCTCATGACGCTTCAGAATGGAGCGCTGCAGTCTGGTCTTGGGGAGAGACTCAACAAGGTCCAGTTCAGGAGGAAAGTTTTAGGTCAGTGATGAGTGATTTTGTTTTTAAATTAGGGTCCATTTAAAAACCTCAAACCCTGTGTGGATTGCAAGTTATTTTTTCCCTAAAAATAATAATTATGCTTGTCAGCAGCAGAAATTATCGGTATTAACTTATATTGTATAAGAATGCCAGTAGGCCTGCTAATGAGTTGGCAGTGAGAACTTAACGGGGATTTAACTGTTGGGGGTATTGAAGTAATAATGTGGAAATCCCTTTATTTATGAAATTATAGACTGAAAGTGTTAGAACATTACAGTAACAAGTTGTCAAAAGAAAATACATTGTCCAGTTTTATGGTGCCTTATTTTAATAGTGCAATTTCCCCCCCCCCAAAAAAAAAAGGTTATTGATTCTTGAACTAAGTTATATATAAATAAAATTTATGCTAATGGTGCTTATATTTTAATATCTGTTCTTTATCCAACATTGTGAGAAATGCTTCACCTAGAAGTTTACTTTTGTGTGGGACGTTACTAATAAAAAGGTCTGTAGACAAGCAAGCTTCATGTTTTGAGTTGCGTAGATACATGAACAGTAATTAGTGTGTAGCGCTTTGTACTTGGGTAATTCCTCGTAATGCAATGATCTCTCTGTTTATGTATTTTTCGATTAAAAAAAATACATCTTTTGCTTTTATGTCATTTCAGTTGTAACTGTAACGTTATGTGGTCAGTAAGGGGCAACATTGCAGATGATTGTGTGCTTTTGATGAATAATGACGAATTTAATGTCACTTTTAATTTAGTATTGGATAAAATTGTAAACATACTGCATGAATGAATGTATAAATTGTAGGATTTGAGGTTTTCACAGCAGTCTGTCTGAAGATTGCTGTCTTCTGGGTTGTTGCGCCACGTAAACTTCTACCAGACTACACGGCACAACAACCGAGAAGACGGAAATCTTCAATGTCTCAGTTGTTTATCATTTGAGAGCTCCATCTCGTTACAGTAAATTATCCGTTCATTTAGACAGTGGTTTGCAGGATCACGTCTGCCACATAAAAAGACATATGACTTTGCAATGATCCACTCATTTATTTTCCAGACAAACAAAGACACACATCCTCACTTCAGAGGAATCTCATGTACCCTGTGGCCATGTTGTTGCTCTGTGCATTGACAGCAGTCACGGTGCTTATGGTGCTGCAGAATACGCTAGAGTTGCTGATAGGAATAAAAGCACTTCCTCTGAGCACTAGAGTAAGTCAGCTGACACTAAGATGCTTTACATATTTACTGTTTTAATTTTCCATGTCATCTCCCCAACATGAAAAATTTAAGCGGAGTGTCTCGTATAGAAAAACAGGTTGAATTAATCATTAATGTTATTTGTATACCGTTTGGTATATCTGTTGTCTACAGAATTGTAACCAACATTCTTATGGCGAGGTTGACTCCGTATGCCAATGAAATTATTGGAGATAATTAATGTGGATTCCAGAGTAATTGATCTACAACTGATCAAATTTTCTACATTTGCGAGATACTAGAGAAAAAGTGGAAGTACAATGGAACAGTACGTCATCTATTTATAGACTTCAAGAAAGCCTAAGTTAAATGAGATGCTCTTTACAATGTTTTGCTTGAATTTGGTGTACCTAAGAAGCTAGTCTGCCTAATTAAAATGTGTTTAAGCAAAACCTCTAGCAAAATTTGTGTAGATAAATATTTGTCCGATACATTTCCTATTCAGAATGGCGTGAAACGGAGATGCTCTATCGCCACTGCTCTTCAGCTTTTCCTTAGAATATGCTATTAGGAAGGTCCAAGAAAGTCAGGGTGGTTTGGAATTTAATGGGACACATCAGCTCTTGGTCTGTGCTAATGATATTAATCTCTTGGGTAATTATATAAATACCCATTAAATAAATTGCTTTTAAATTAAATAAATACTTGGGGACTAGTT
Source organism: Zootermopsis nevadensis (assembly GCF_977971745.1). Lineage (NCBI taxonomy): Eukaryota > Metazoa > Arthropoda > Insecta > Blattodea > Termopsidae > Zootermopsis > Zootermopsis nevadensis. The sequence continues at coordinate 474,842 of NW_028259153.1, read as the reverse complement.
TGGATGTTGGTCTAGAAATAAATGCAGAAAGGACGAAGTACGTGATCATGTCTCAGCATCAGAATTCAGAACAGAACCAGAATATGAGGGTAGCAAATGAATGTTCGAAAATGTGACAAAATTCAAGTACTTGGGGATAAAATTTACAAGTCGGAATGACATTTTCGATGAAATAAAGAGCAGATTAAATTGAGGAAATGCTTGTCATTCAGTTCAAAATCTTTTGTACTCCCATCTCCTATCAAAAAACTATAAATTAAAATATACAAAAACGTAATTTTTACAGTTGTGTTGTATGGGTGCGAAACTTGGTCTCTCACTTTAAAGGAGGAACAGAGTGCTGAGGATGATATTTGGACCTAAAAGGGAGGGACACGGATCAAGGAGAAAATTGCATAACGAGCTTAACGACCTGTGCCCCTCACCTGATATTGTTACGGTGATTAAATCGAGGAGGATGAGGTGGGCGGGACACGCAGCATGCGCGGGGAGGGCAGGGATGTTTACGGGGCATCAGTTGGTACGCCTGAAGGAAGCAGACGACTGGGAAGACCTAGATGTGGGTGGGAGGATAACATTAAGATGGACCTTAGGGAGATTGGCATCAATGGAGAGAACTGGATACAGCTAGCTCAGGAAATGTGAAATGGTGTTGAACCTTTGGGTTCCATAAGGAAAGTGGGCTATTCCTTGAACAAGTCGAGTAACAGTCGACTTTTCAAAGAATATCCTGCACCATAGGGTGATTGACTTTGGTATATCTGGTTTAATATCATTGACAGATTTTGAACTGTTTAGTTTAAAGTAACCCCGTGTGTCCCATTTCTGCCATGGATTATCAAGTCCTCCCATCTGCTTTTATAAAAAACCTGAATTTATTGTGATACAAACATTTAAGTGGTTACATATAGTTGTTGTCATAGAAATGGTATAATTTAGAACTGATTTGTGTGTTTCAGCAATTTTCGTTAGGTATTAGTTCTTTGTCAAAACTGGGTCCAATTGGTGCAGCTTTGGAGATACTACTGATATTCTACCTTATTGCGACATCGTCTGTCGGACTTTACACTTTACCGTTCCTATCACAAATGAGGCCAAGGACCAAAATGACCTCGTTGACTCACATCATAGCGAATTGTGGCCTTGCATTGATATTGAGCTCAGCATTGCCTCTCCTTTCACGTATTCTAGGTGAGAATTTGTTACATTGATTTGTTTGGTAAAGGGAAGAAGCATCGTGGTGAAATAATAAATTATTATTTAAAACCGAAGTGCCACAAATTAGCATGAGCACCCAGTGGTGTATACAGGATGTAAATATTAAATATAAAAATTATTGACCACTTGAAGGCTTCTGTCACTTTAGCTTCTTAATTGTAGTTCCAGGTTAGACTTGGTGGGATAACAAGTTATGAATATGACATTAATGTTTTTGCCTCATGGGCTAGGGTTTTCGCTACAAGTTTAAAAGTTGCTTTAGTGTGGCTAAAAGTGTATTATCATTACCTGATTATAATAAAAGTCGCCCTCAGTTGACTAGTGGTTAACGTGCCTGCCACTGGACCCAAGGTTCACAGGTTCAAACCCAGCCAAGGTCGATGGATTTTTAAGGGTGATAAAAATCTGTAGCACAACTTCCTTCGGAGGGGAAGTAAAGCCGGTGGTCCCATGTCGTAGATTTACGGCATGTAAAAGAACCTTACGAGCATGAACGAGATGTTTCGTGAGCAAAATTCAGTGGCCATTTCTCACCAAGTCTCTCCTGATTCACTACTAGATGGCTCTAGCAGACAAAGTCAGGATTGAGTAGAAAATGTGCAGAGGCCGTGGACTGGTCACTCACTACTCATAGAAGACAAAGAAACCTCCCATATGGGAGGAGGCCAAGGCTCCGCTTCGGGCTGTTGCGTGACGGAATCGGTCAGTCAGATTATAACAAAATTTGAATGTGGTGACAAATTTTAATAAAACTCCTGTATATCAGTTCCCATGAATATCTGTTTGGTTCTTTTCAAGTTCTTGTACATGTGTAGCAGACAAACCTCGTAAAGCATACAGGTACATTTTTTTTACAACTTAATTGCAAATATTTCAGAAGATGGACTGTTCATTTCTTCAGTATTTGTCTTGAAATATGACCTACTGCAGCAATCACAGTCAGAATTTGAATTATTAATTTTTTGAAATGGATTTCTTTGTATTTACATACTTCAATATTTTGAATTATCTCAATCTGAAAATTTTTCTGTAACATTGCTCATGAACTGAGAGACACACAGCCACAGTCTTATAAAAACCACATTACAGCCTAAAAATATAGACTACAAGCCTCTTCAAGAAGATTAAGAATAGGACTAGAATTTCATAGAAATAACAAAAAATATACCTTACATTTTATCCTACTCATGTGTATTTATTTTTTATTTTCATGCCATTCAGTTCATGAGCACTGTTTTTAAAAAGTTGTATGCATTTCTTCTGTACACACTCTATATTCTCCTGAGTTTAGTCACGACAGATGGAATTTTGCAACTTCGAATTATTAGTCTGATGTATCTCGTTCTTTCCGATAAATTTAGCTTCTTGCAGGATGGGACAAGAGCTCAGTAGTTCACTGACAATACTGTGTGTAGCAGACTTCTTTTGTACTCAAGTTGAGTCCAGCATTACGTCTTCTGTATTAGAAATAGAAAATATATAGACTCAGATTTCGGACACTTCTCATGATGTACGACACATTCAACGTTGGGTGGAAGTTAAAACTCCTGGTCCACCACACAACTCATAATATCTGAGCAGAGCCCAAAATAACGCTGGGTGAAGGTGTTTATATTCAGAAGATTTTCTTGTATTATAAAGTTTACTGAAAAAAATAAATCATATTACTTTATTTATGTTCAGAGTAAAGCAAAGTAAAGCCGTCCTGCTACACCCCATGTATGTTGCTCCGGGGGAGTGGACCTTGGCACTAGGTGGGGGTGAGTGGTCAGTGTCACGCCCCTGCCGCGCTCTTCCCCCGGGAAAGGACACCAGTACCCATTGGTTAGGAGGCAGGGTGCAGAGGCTAGAGGAAAAATCCTCAGCGATTACATAACTGAATTGAAATATCTTTTTAGCTCCAGATGTATAAATAAATTTGTAAGGAAGTAGTTAATAATATTTTCAGATAGTTTAATTTTAAATATTGCAACATAGGTGACAGTAGTTGCCACATAGTACTTCTCTAGTATTTCTAAAAGAACTGTGTGTTAAGTCCTCTCTAAACACGTGCGTGCCTTTCGTAAAATCCTCTTGCTACCGACTTTTCACGATTATCCAATCGATGCCTATTTTTCCATGTATCTGTATCAGTAAGACCACTGATTTCATGAGGTTTCTTGTAACATTTTAGTTGACATATTCATGCGTACTGCTGTTCTGTAACCATCATACAGCTGCTTCTTATGTTTACAGTCGAGGCCGCGATTGTTTTAGCATTCATTTGCCGTCTTCAGGGGCTCATCAATATGTAAGTTGTGCCAGTGATGTTAATTTGTTGTGTGAGACATAAATATCGTAAAGAAAAGTACAGAAACTAGTGAGGAAGTTTTTTTCTAGAAGTTGATACAAGGAACGTTGAAAATATGTTAATGTCTCGTCACAGCTCTACAGCAAAATCTTTGATTGAGGAAACCAATGAATCGTTTGGAACTGTGACAAAGTTGAGAAGAATTAAAATGTTTCCTATTATTACTATTGTGTCTGGGTTTCTTATTTCTGTGTAATCTTTTTCTCTTTTTTGAACTATTCTGTGTTATTTGTATAGTCCCTGCTTACTGCAAATATAGTGTAGTTTGTATAGCATTTATTTGACTTCATGTCGTTATCTGAATGGTGATGCGCTGTGAAAGATCTCTGTACAGTCCCATGTTGGGTGGTTCCTACGTAATGTTGTGTTACTGGTTAATCTGGTTGTCTCTCTGGTTTTCTTTAATGGTGTGTTGCATTTGCATGATGTCATGCGTTTATTTTGAATTCAGAGAGATAGTTGTGTTCTTCATTATCTTGTTTGTATATGAACTTGTTGTCTAAAGGTGGCGACTGACTTGTAACATTTGCCTGTAATGTAACATTCGCGGCGAGCATGTTACATTACACCACAACTGGTGTGGCGTATCGAATGCTCGTTTTTAACGCTCGGCTCGACTGTGCTCATGTGTGCTCCATTCATTTCGTTCAATATGTCGGACGTGGAGGTTGTGTTATCTTTGTTCCATTTAATACGCTACTGTTATCTAAAGAACTCGTGAATGCTCGTTACGACGCCGCTCGACTGACTGACTTGTAACGTAACACTCAAAGGGATTCGTGAAAAAACTGACAACACGATGGAGCGCCCGCGAGCGTGAGCGGCTCGCATCGAGCGGCTCCGTTCGCTGTCTTCACTTGTGTAATGCTCGATTTGTAACACGTTACATTACAGGCAAATGTTACAAGTCAGTCGCCACCTTAACGTACAGAGTGAGCACAAAATAACTGGGCGCTTTCGAAATGATAGAGAATTAGTATTTCTATGTACACTGACCTTGAACCGTCGTTGCATTATTTAAACTTGTATCAGTCGTCGTACATTCATGGTATTTGCAGATATTTAACTAAATTATTTTATGTGTGGTTATTTAGCTATTATAAATAATGAGTATATAATGCATTTGGTTTGACCTGTGTGCGTTCCATGCTTGATTCTTTCATGAAAACATTACCCAAAAGTCATATTTTGTTATTTCATGTGTGGAATATACCTACAAAAATTAATTATTAATATGTTTTGGTTAGAAATATTTAAATTTTCTGTACAAAATGTTCCTTATATAGTTTTAATGATTATTTTCCCCAAGTTATCTAAGTTCACTTACAGTTGTTTGTAAAAATGAATCGTGGCAAGCGACACTGCAGCTAGCATCGGAACGTATGACATGTGCTGCTGAAGAATAGAAATCCTGTTTACGTACAGTCTGGTGTAAATGTGTATAAATGCATGTAGCTGATGTAAGTACAGCAGTCCATCATTTATTAACATATAGAGTCTTGTGTGTGTATATATTTATTTAATTATTCATGACCTGGGTTAACTTTATTTTTAATAATGGGTGAGACAAAAAATTTTGTCTGAAATTGACTCAGATATATATATATATATATGTCCCCCCCCCCCCAAGTCATCTCGCGCGTTTCTTTGCATTTGCAATTGGTTCTTCTATGGGATTGTTTGATAAATTTATCACTTGGTTTTCATTTTATATTTTTAAAATTTTTGAGTGAGTTTGTTCGGAAATTGTAATATTATTATAATATTTTACGTGATTGGGCTGTTATATTATTTGCAGTGGGTATTATCTGTTAATTTGATCTACCTTATTTTAACTTCTTTATGTTTATTTCTTGTGTTGAACCTAACCTTTTAATTTGGCTTGAATTTGAGTATTTTGTGTTTTTCATGTAATGATCTATTATTTCTTGTGAGTTTTTTCTTTTTAAAGTTTAGCTATTTCATATCCTTTAATTTGTAAATAATTAGGACTGATTTTTCTTAATATTTTGTTTTTCCCCCGATTACATTTACTGGTTTAAACAGCTTTGTGTTGTCCTTTGTCATATGGAAATGGAATTGAAACTCCTGTGCTATGGGGATGCTGGCTGGACTCTTGTAATTGGTGATTACACAGTGAGTTCTTTGTTTAAAAAAACAAAATGGATTTATTTCACACTTTTACAACTGTTTGTGTTAAATTAATGTCTGTCACTTCACTTAAGACAGTGCTGATTTGTGGATATAAATGTTTTGATGTATAAAGTGAAGCTTTCGTGGCGACTGAAGTTGATGAAAGACTCTCGGGTTACAAGCCGCATCAGATGGCTGAATGGTGAATAAACCAAATCTTCTGCCAACGTTTTGAGAGCAATCTCTGTTCTCATCCTCAGGGCTGCTGCATAACAAATCTGGTCCTTTGTAGCATGCTCACCGATATAAATGTTCCTTATATGTTGTAATACTGTTCTTCCAGTCTTGTGGTGCTGGTCTGTAGCCGCTCATTCCCGTCACTCATACGACAAATGCACGTAAAGTACGTCACAATTCATGTGCTAGGTCTGCATGGGCATTACACTCCAGCTTTTCACAATATGCGGCGAGCTGCTCCGTCCTTTACAGTCGACCGGAAGCCACTAGAATGTTTGATGTGCATAAGCTGCTTGCGAATCTAATTTGGACGTTGCTATAAGTTTCCATCGCTATGGGTTACGCAACGCAAGGCTGCTGTATCGGGCGAGGGACTTGCAGTACTGTGGGGTTTAACGCTTCCTGCAGCTCACAACCAGCCGAACTGCATGTGAGATATGACGTGCTGTTAGTAAAGATTAAAAAACTTCCAGAGAAACAGAAAACGTAATGTTTCAGGAGCACATTTAAAAGGAAAGCTTGTTGGCCACCACACAAACCTCTTTTGCTATGCGTTAAGGTAATGGTTGTTGCACACATAGAAGATTTTAAGATCTGTACTAACAGTTTCTTCTGTGTTCTGTTTCTGACGTTATTTTGAAAATATTCCTGGTATGTAAAATGTTTCCTCTGAAAGACAGTGGGCCTAAAATGAGAGTCAAATTTTGTATTATGGTGTAATACCTTTCTTTTAAATTGTTAGACATAGCCAGTTAGGAAAAAGAAAAAGGTTTAACTTATTAAAAGTGGGGTATATATCGTGACATTTTGTGGAAGTTGCTGTCACAAATGAACTAACTGGATCCACACAGCAGAGTCCTTCGGAAACTAATAGTACGTCAACTTGTTAGGATGAATCTCTCACTTCATGAAACTTGAAGGTTCAGTACTGTGTTCAGAAGAGCCTGTTACTGGTTCCTATCCTGAACCAGATGAATCCAATCCACAATTGTCAACCCCATTTTCCTAAGCGTCATTCTCGTTTTAATCTCTCGTTTACCCGTGGGTTTTCGTGAGGTATCTTTCCTTCAGGCTCTTCATTCAGTATGTTCTGTGAATTTTTTATCAACCCCCCCATGCTACATATCCCACCCATCTCAATCAGCTTGATTTGATAATCCTGCTTGTAGTAGATGAAAGTTGTGAATAATGGAAGTCTTTATTTATTATACAGTTTTCTCCACTCTCCTGTCTCTTCATTCCTCTTAGGTCCAGATATCCTCTTCAGCACCCTGTTTCCAAAACCCTCAGTCTGAGTTCTACCCTTAAAATGAGGGACCGCATTTCACACCCATACAGAACAACAGATAAAGTTTAGTTTAATTATATTTTGTACTTTAAAATACTTTTTATCTTTACATTTTTAGATATCAGGTGAGAAGACAATTATTCTGAGATGTATTATAGTAAGACTTTGGGAAATTTTTATCTCGTTTTAATTTTTGATTAGTTATTTGGTATCTGACAGATTTTCAAAGGATTTATTAGGTACCTTTATATAATGCTGTTATTCTGGTGACAACATATGTACATATACATATCTTTGAATTTGCTTCTAGACCGACTTCCTTACTTGCATATACTAGTTTCTGTATTTTTCATTATGATATATGTGATTTCACCTAATAAATTAAAATCATTATAAACCAGAACCTGATGTGCCCCGTACAATTCTAAACCCTGGTTGTCTTGCTTTTCTGGTGTTATATTCTGAAGTAAAGTCGAAAAGTAGTGGTGTGCTGCACCAGAAATGTTACACTTGATTGCGTTGGTTGCAGACAGTTATTTGTGTTTGAACTAAGAAACTTCATGGAGCAGGGTCTTCCCTGAGAAGGTGCAGTTGCTCAAGAAATTCACCACCCTTCATGGGATCCTTATTTTTGTGACTATGTTTGGTAGAGGACACCACTGGACCATATATGTGGAAACATAAATCTATTCCAGAACCTCACATCCAGTTTCTTCGACATGTTTTCTACCCAGTGCATGATTGATTGCAGGAGTCGATGTATGTATTTGGTATTTGTATGACATTTAATGGAACAGATAGTTGTGCTATTTTAAATGTTGTTAAAGGAACCTTTAACCAAGATGGGCATGAATCTCAAGTATTCTCATTATTTTCAAATACCTGAAATGCAATAAAAGAACCCAGAATTTCCTTGGATTTGCCTGCCCCCTTCTCTGTAATACTTGGCCTGTGTCGAAGGTTGAGCGTGTTGGTTTGGGGTTCAGTGACTGAGGTCAACAGTGTGTGTGTGTGATAGCAAGCCATGAGGAACGAGTTTGGACGGCACAACATTATGCGTGCGACTTACAAATCCAAATAACACTACCATTGGTTAAGCACTCGGAAGTACGTTATTGTTGACGGAGCTTCCAAGGATTGCCAGTTACTCAGAAACATTAGAGAATAAAATGAGAGAAATATTAATACAAGTGTGGAGTCAGAGCAAAACAATCAAGATTGTTATTTATAAATTCTCAGATCTGGAATTAATAATGTTATTATATGTAATAACATTGAGATACTAATGAATCCATATATAAAAGAAGGAACATTGCATATTAGTTGATGTCTGTGACAGCTGGTGTCAGAAATAGAATGACACATTGATTCAACATTACAGATAATTGTGGCGCAATTAAAATAAATGATAAATGCGGCCAAGAAGGACTTGAAAATAAAATAATGACGGTGAACACCAGCCAGGAAGAACTGTAAAACAACAAACGTGTCATCAGGTCTGACCAGACCAGATTTGGAGAAGAAATAAATATACTCAGTGGACAGCTGAAACGTATAATAACAGTTGTTGAACTGCAAGTCCAGAGTCATTGCGAGGAATTCAGTAGTCGGGTGTTGAAAAATGGAGTAGCATGGTACATAGAATGACATCAACATGACCTGGAAGCCATGCATTGGGAGTTCAAGATGCAGCTGACAGCAGTAGACGTCCAAACAAAATGTGGAGGTTGTGAGAACATGGACTGACACAGACAGGATGAAACCACTGTAGTTTGATGATTCCATGCCCTGGGAAGTTTTACATGGCCAGTTCGAGGCTGTGACTAATTATGGATATGAGTGGACATCCCATGAAAAGGCTACATCTGTTCCCCATATTGCAGGAACAAGCTGCCAACATATGCATGATGTCTCGGCTGGAGCAACATTCAGCGATGCCGTCAGGGCTCTCGAGGGCCTTTATGGAAATTGTCAGTTGGCCATAGCCTACTTCTCTCAACTCAAGGTCAGGATCCACTGGGATAGTGAGTTACTGCAAGGGTTTGTGGCAGTTATCAGGTTCCCAGCAGTCTTCATTCAGTTGGAGGCCGCCCATCAATTTGTTGACGGAGTGTACCTCCTCACGGACAGCAGCAGGTTTCTAAGGAGATCCTCATTGAGGCCCTTAAGCTAAAGACAAAAAAGTTGTAGCCAGAACATCAGAAAAAGATGGAAGAAAATGTCAAGGTTCGTGTGGGAACATGGTCTCGAACAGTCAAGGGCTGTAGGGTCGAATGACTGACATGCAGAGAGTACAGCAATGCCAGTCACCTCCTAAATATCTGTTGGTAGAGACGTGCATTGAGGTCATCAAAACTTAAGTTTGGAGAAATGATTGTGTGATGGGATGAAGCACCAGTGGACGCCAACGCAGTCGTCCCCTTGCTTCATCTGCTTGATCAGAAGCATTGACCGGAGGCTTGTATTGCAACTTTGCAGACAGAGCTTGATGAGCGAGCAAATCAGAAATTCTGACAAGCAACTTTAAACAGATTTAGCAGCAGAACAATCGGGGACATGGAAACTGGAGACGGGGAAAATGCTATTGGAAAGGCCGAATATGGAGCCAAATTCAAAGTTGGTAGAATTGGAGACTGACTGCAGGACCACGACCACTGTTTCCACATTGTAGATCATAAGGAACAATCTGGAAGAACAGCGAGGGGCAGACAGCATGAAGGTATAAATCATTGCTGCAGTTTGCAGATGGTTGGTACTGCACTGTCCTGAAGAAGCGACTGGATAATAACAGCATGAGACTGAACAGTGCCCTGAATGGAAGTGCGTCACTCACCACAGTCCTGTTAGATGGTGTGCTGGAATTCAAGCAACAGAAGGACCGAGACAACCAAAGTTGTTCTTCCATGGACTCTCAGAGCTTCATAGCGAAAATCTTGTATCAGGGAGAGCAGGACTTCTGGCTACATTCAAGGTGTGCCAACAGTGTGACCCTTCACAGCAAACTTGGGTCCAAGAACCAGGAGCAGGGGTTGGATGTCACTTCGCCTTTTGAAAGGATCGTCGTAAATAATGCGGGACTGCTCCTGAGAGCGGTCGACCGTGGCTCATATCCTACTGACCAAATTTTTCTGCCTTAAGGTCCTTTATCTTCCATCATTTCTAGACTTGCAGAAGCACGGAAGTTACAAGATTTAAAACGCGTACTCCTTGGGGAATTCGGAAGTTCCAGAGGCGTTCATCATGCTACACACTGCTTAACATTATATCAGTTAATAAAAGCAACCTAACATTTGCTATTATTACTTTTTGCTAGTAATCACATATGCAGACTAATTCGCACATTGCCATGATGTTGACTAACCAAGCTAACGACATTGCAGCTTGAGTAATCAGTAATAGATGGCAACTTTTGTGGTGATGGCATCAGCTTTTGTATGGCTGTGATATATAACTACTGACTGATTACAGTGTGATTGGTTTACATGTAATGGTGTTGTGGTGGAGGATCGTCCTCCCGCCTCAAGATGTTCGGAATCTGTCGTATTGGTATTGCTGTTTGTACGGAATTAAGAAGTGTGTGTTTGGACTAGCCATTAATGCTACGATATTACTTCTCGGTCCAATATACACAACATTGGCATCACTACGACATACAATCATATTAGTGACATGTGACACAACAACGGATGAAGATACAATATGAAGGATGAGAAAATGATAAGAAAAATGAAAACTAAAAATCAGTAAAATTCAGTAATTCTGTTAAAAAGTTTATAACATAACACCTGATGATGGCACTATTGATAGCCGAAACATGTCGTAAATGTTCCACATGTAAATCGAGTACTCGATAAGGAACGTAAAATGATATTTTAATCTTTTAATTATCTTATATTGTGATTGACGGCCAATTTTAATATATTTTTAATACTGTCTGTAGTTATTGTAAGGCAGAACATGGAGTTTGTGGGACCACCAGTTGTGATCCTTCCAGACTGATCAGCATGTAATATGTTGTTTGCTTACTACAGAGTGTGAAGAACAATTAAGATTCAAACTAATTCATGTATAACGTGACCCAGCATCTGAGCGCTTCTAAATCACTTTGCTAACCAGTCAGGACAGCCGTAACCACTGAAACTACTGCGATTTTCATGAGGAGTCAGCACCTGGAGCAGCGGCCGTGTGACTCACGTGTATCAAGCAGTAGCAGACCTCTAACAGTCAATTTTAATATTATCCTTGCATGTAAACTGTTATTCTTTCCTTTCCAGTTCACGACACAGTGCAAACAGAAACGTTCCTAAACATCCCTTGACATGCAGTGATATTCTGGGACGTGTTCGTTGGAATCACATTCCTGCAACGCATCTGGGATAAACTTTAGTTTCATTACATTTTAATTAGACTCTGTATGCAATAATTGCAGTTTACCTGAGAACTATAGTCAAAATGCATTTTCACGACTTTTATGTCATATAATTTGTGATGAATCCTTGTTGTTGCTCATTTATCAGTTGTTTGAAGTTTTACGTGAAGCCTGCGTTGATTTATAGTAGATCCTGTAAAGTGTCTGACATTTTACTTTGTTCTAATTAACAGGTATCACGAACTTTGACCTGCTGGGTGACTTTGGACGTATCGAGTGGCTGGGAAACTTCAAGATAGTTCTTTTGTACAACCTCGTGTTTGCTGCTACAGCCACTCTTTGTCTCGTCAACAAGTTTACTGCCACAGTCAGGAGAGAACTTTACGCTCGGTGAGCTGCACCTCTGTGCTTCCACATTTTAATTTTGTTAACGAGGGGCACGTGTAAGTGATACATCTGTGTGTTCTTAGCCTAGTCCAGTCATATTTCATATTGGGACACATCGCTCTGCATTAAACTAACTTTATTTCAATACAGACTGAAAAGTTTCCTGTTGACGTTATTCCACAAACCTCAAAGACATCGCTCGACATCTTGGATGTCATCCAGCCCAAATCCCACATCAGGAAAGGAAGACTGACAACGGAACTTGTGAGTATATTTCTTTGTGCGCGTAGCTACCGTATCTACAACGGTCCATCAGTGTTTATTTTATGATTATGTAAAACAGAATAATTTACAATCATACATAAATAACTTACTAGAAGACTTTAGAGGCATGAACCCAAGAATGAGAAATCTCTGTTTCAACACTTAAATCGTCTCATTGTCTTTATTTCTTTCTTCTCTTGGTCCTCGTGAACCGTGTCTGGAATGTGTGGTGGTGCCACCACTCACTTTATCGTATCGCCACTGCCTCGCGTGTTTGTGCGCCGTGGACGTCTTAGGGCTAGTACAAAGATATATTTTGTGGTACCAGATTCAGTTCTTAGGTTTTATTATTTGAATTGTTTTAATGGACTACAGACCATTTACATTTTAGTTGCTCCCACGAATTACGTTAGCAAAAACTGGCAATTTGTGTAGAGAACAAGTTATTTGTCTGATGGAGCGTAGAAGCCGTTTGCATTAGGACAGCAGCAGAGTCAGGTTGGCAGCGTACATAATTCAGTCAGCGCAGTGACAAAACATGGCTGAAACTTTAGCCAAATATGTGAGCAAATTAAATATTACAAGTAAATTATTTACCCTTTTTTTAAAGAAAAAAACCGTCGGGTCGGAGTCAACCCCTAGTGACATGAGCAGGATCCTTCGATCCTTTTCACTTCTCGGACTGGGACCTGTTCATATACGTTCTTGGCAGATGATCCAGAAGTGGTTTGCCATTGCCTTCTTCTGTGTGTGAATGGAGTAATTGTTGGGATGCCACGGAGGAAAACTCCGTGTTGCCTAGACCACGGCCTTGCCCAACACAAGTTATAAATTCGAACCCGAGACCCCAGGATTACAAGGCCAGCGTTCTAACCGCTAGACCACCTCATCTTATTATTATTTAGTGTTCTGTCTGACGACAGGTCCATATGAACAGGATCCTTCCATCCTTTTCTCGGACTGGGACCTGTTCATATACGTTCTTGGCAGATGATCCAGAAGTGGTTTGCCATTGCCTTCTTCTGTGTGTGAATGGAGTAATTGTTGGGATGCCACGGAGGAAAACTCCGTGTTGCCTAGACCACGGCCTTGCCCAACACAAGTTATAAATTCGAACCCGAGACCCCAGGATTACAAGGCCAGCATTCTCACCGCTAGACCACCGTTACGGTTCATTCACATATAGGCATGCTTTGTAGTATCTGTTTAAGTGTACTAACTCTTTGTTTTACGAAAGCATTTGTGTGACCGAAAGTTTGGAAGAAATGAAATACCTTTTATTTTAAGTACAGTTATGCTATTGTAATTAATGGTAAAGAGAGTGATTTATAAAAAAATTATGCTCTCTCTTTTATGTATTTGCTCATGATTATGAACAAAACCATTTTGTGTAAGTGTATGAAAAGTGGCGGAGGAAAATTAAAGTACTTATTTGACGTTGGTATAAAACTGACAAACTATTTCATGCTGTACACGTTTGCGTGCACACATCAAACTACGTACACAGTTTAGACGTCTGTTCGGAACTCAAAACATGCGTTCATTAGTATGTTTCATTGTAATGAAAATTTGTCCTAGTAATTCTGAAAAGTGTCCCACGACGTAGCCGCCCGGTCTGAGGCATCATGTTTCGGACGGAATGCGCGCTGGTTCGAGTCTCGAGGGGAGAAGAAATTTTCTCATGAGCTTTCGACCAGTCCAGCATCGTGAGGAAACTGGGGAGCTACAATCCGGTCAGGAAAGCTAGCAATGGCTGGGGGTTCGTCGTGATGACCACACGTCACCCTGTATCTGGTTGGATGATCGTTCACCTCTGCTTAGGCATGTGAACGTGAGGCCAGCAGTCAAGCTAGTCGGCTTTGGCTCTCTGGAGCTGTTACGCCACAGATTTAATTTTAATTCTGAAAAGTGGGAGACACGTCTCGCTCTGATAGCATAATGTAATGTAGGTTTTCGTTTTGAGAGATTCAGCAAACACTAATCCTGTTTGTTTTTGACAGGTGGCAGTTCAAATTCGATGCGTCTGTCAGGACGTGCTGTCGAAGAGCAACCGGAGATTAACGACCTACCACAAGAAGCTCGTTATTTTCATAACAGAAATCAGTTCGTGCTGAGGAATGGAGTGTTAATTTTTTAACACGTTTCTCATTGGGAGTGGACGCGTTTTGCTGCCCCTGGATGTTCGTAAAGAAACCAAAACATGACAATCAGCAACTCACTGAATGTATTATTGATAAATTTTTACTCTTTCAATGAAATATATTACTCGGTAAGTTAGAATAGACGTTCTCCGTCGTCGTTGATATTTATTTTGTGTTTTGGTGTTTTTGTTAAAACCGGTTTGCGCTGTGATTGTGTCGTGTGTGTTAACTGTAAGGCGGTTTGCCGGCGGACATCAGCGACGCTGTTCTTGACGTCGTGGTGCATATTGTATTTATCCAACTAGCACTTGTAATACTTAACGCATTCTTCATTTGATACAAGACTGAATTCATTAATGCCAAGTATGTATGTCCGAGGGAGAGAAATTTACAGAATTGAAAATATGTTGCAGTTTTCTGTGTTATTTGTCCTAAACGTGCACAATCTGAGAATACTACTTTTTTTCCCCCCCTTAATCTGAATATAAGCCACGTCCCGTAAAATTACGACGTGGCTTATAATTTGACCTTCTAATAGAGGGATGATTTCCTGTATCAAAGTTGATCTTGAAAGTTTTCATTTCGGTTTCTGAGACGTGCAGAATCAATGTTTGATATTTCAGTTGCAAATAAATTTTAGGAATAATCGGAAATTAACCCTCGGGGTTCGTTGTTAGAAAAATATATTTATTTATCTCACTATTATTACAAGCAATTACATTCTTAATGACAGTTCTTTTTAGTTATAATGGCAGCCATGTTTTAATTGAATGTTCAACCTGTGATTAATTGAAGTCTGAAGCCAAGTGGTGGTAGATTCCTGACAGACTTTTCCTTCGACAGATTTGCGACCTTCTTAAGTTTATAATTTTAAACCGGCTCCATCGTTGCATGCCAGCAGACGTTTCGGTCACGAAAATAGTTTTACCGCGACGGTGAATCACCGGAAGATTTTCTGACGTCAGATCGTAGATCATTATGCATCTTCATTCGTGAAATTTGACGAAAACCTCAATCCTTACTTAACTACTTGTATCTTGAGTGGTTATAGAGGACGTTTTTATTATTTTTAAGTGTACTTATAGCTTCATATGCCATCCTGAAACCTCGGAGTCTATCCTCAACCTCTGGTCATCGAAGGGGAAAATGTTTCAGATTGTGGACCACGAGATGGTAGCGTCTTGTTTGCAGAGATACCAACATTATTCAGTGACGGAAATTACATAAGCCGCGTAAATGATTTTTGGACCAGAGTTGTATTTGAAGAAGTTAATTGCTCAGAATTCGTGATTGAAACTCCTATAGCTCCCCCCTGTCCCCGCGACGTTGTCTTCTGTCCGCCCTGAATTTCGAGACCTCTTGGATCGAACATCGCGGATAAATGACCTCGCACTTGGAATTGCCCAGGCCTGTGACGGATGCTCGAAGATAATCCAACATGGCCGATGACGCGTGCTCTGCTGTCGTAAATCGTCCAGCAACCCAGCTCAGACCCAGACTGGAACAGAATCGACGTTGCGTGAGATGTTTCGCTGTCTAGATTATTCTGGTTATTAAGCGTTGAATGCCTGAAATAACCGCGTTACAGTACGTCTTGTTTTATTCTAAACATACGAGAAATTATCATAAAAAAATAATATATTAACGTGGCCCGAGGCGGGTTTTACAAATGTCGGAATTTTTTGAAAAGGTGATCAGTTATTGCCGTCTGAGGAAGGAAAATGCTATCGATGCTCCCTTACGCGCTATTTATTTGAAATTTCAAATACCCGAAGTCTCGTTGTGTGAAACTCATTTCCGAGTTCGGAACAGACTCGTCATAATTTTGTAGGAAACCCGCGGTCAACCGAGAACGGAAAAGAACCCAGTGTATTTGCTGGTAACATTGGACAGGTTCTTCGTGTCTGTGTGTGTACTAGACCCTCCATTTCGCCCTAAAACCAATCGCCAACCCACCTCCAGACCGGCAACCAGACGCGGTCAGTGCCTTCCAGGCGCCTGGAGAATCGGTTGATTTCGCAGAGCGTCTGTCGCAGGCACTGGTCGTCGTCGTCGTCGTCGTGGGCGACGAACACTTCGACGGACCTCAGCACGTGCAGCGACATGGCGTTCAGCGCCTCTGCGGATGCGAGCGGGTACGAAGACGCCGTGCGCCGAGAACGCTGTCTCCCGACATCCTCGGTCGCCGTGGTCGTCGGCATTGTTCCATACTGTGAAACCAGCCACGGCAGCCAAAGTTAGAAATCCACAGCGCCACGATTTCGTCTCTTCCAGCGAATTACATGTCACGTACAGAGAAACCGGAATGTGTGAAATTTGAGTTTCTTATGAAGATGACGTCCTCTTGTGGATAACGCGCCTTATAGCGCCTGGAATGCAGAGTTCCATGGAACGTTCATATTTTGCGGAGTCAGTTGGAGTATTAGGAGAATCATGCATTGCTGGAGATGAAGTGAAACTACAAAATGGCGTCTCCTCTTACGTCACAGGAGGTGTGAGGGAGTGCCGCGAGACATACGTACCCCTCCGCTGATGCACATGATGACGTTGATACAGAAGAGACCGAAGGATTTGAATGCGAGAGCCGTCAGAGCCACCTCAAACAGGTCTTTGAGCGCCATTCCCTTGTCGATGGTCTCTGGCGGGTGATGAGCGTACCCGGAGGCTGAGCCCCCAGAACTGCTGTAGCCTGCAGGAAAGATGGCAAATCTCTTAGGCGACCTCACGACGGAATGTTCACAAAGCGGACGCATGCAAAGGAGACCGTCGAGGATTGGCGTTTTCCTTTGGTATTACATCTAAGGTCCTCCGTCTCGTCGTTTGCGAGGCGAAACACTTTCGAGAGGACAGAGTGCCTGCCTCAGTCATTCTTGTGAGATAATTCAGTCGATCGCCTGCTCTCCTAACACCCAAACCCATTCCCAAGATTCATAGTCCGCGATCATGTCCTCTGCCCCGTGCATTTTGTCCTCCGATGAGGTCCTTTGATTGATTCTTCTAAATTGGTTTATCAGGGAACTAATCGTCTGCTGTGTGGTCTGTGTCTAAGATCTGTTTGTCAATACTGCGGTCCGTGCTGTCCTGTAAGTTGTTCGAGATCTTCTGGAGGAGGGCGACTGAACGGGGAGCCGCTCCCAGTGTCTTATTCCGATTTTTATATTTTCTTACATTTAAACAAGTAATTTTCCTTTTCTCGTATACTACCAAGATCTTGTCGGTTCTAGTAATCATGCACGTGGCTATCGTGCCACGGAACTATGACGGGTTTTTCTGAGGTCACTCCTCTTAATTGTGATCTACCAGTGCTCTACTGCGATTAACCTGAGCTGCTGTAGCCGTGGTCACCGTCCCCAGGCCCTCCGCCTCCGCCATAGCCGTGGCCACTGTGGCCTCCACCGTAGCTGTAGGGACCGACGCCGCCGTGGCCTGTCTTGACAGGCGCTTGCCCGGTCGTCGCCGTGTGTTGGACGGCGTAGCCCGTCACTTCGCCGTCGTACTCGGGAGCCGCGGACGTTGTGTCGTGTGAGCCATCGTCTTCTGCAGCCAGGTCGTCGTAGTGACGGTAAATGTCTTCCAGAGTTGTCGTTCTGAAACAGCGCAGAGTGGCTTATCGTCGGTTGTCAACCCTCTTCAAGTAACCCCATAAGAAAAAGTCAGACAGGGTTAAATGTGGTGATCTCCGAGGGTACTCGACAGATCGCCCGAGTCTTATCGATCTGTCTGAAAAGTGATGGCCCTTGTTCTTGATGAGACGTCGTCTCCATACACCTGACGAACTCTTTTGAGAATCCGGTGTACATTTCACTTGCTTACACATGCAATTAAAGACGTATCTCAAATTTATTTAGAATCATTCTAATTGTAAGTCAATATAGAGGCGTGGTTTGATTTTCGTGTGTTCACAGTTTCTCCAATTGAAGCACGTTCTTAAATATTCACTGCTACTTCAACATTAATTTGCGTTTATCGAAACACAATCGATCCTGCGCCATTTTGTTTATATCGATCGCGGGAAAAAAAAAGGTATACTCCTGTGACATCTGTTGAGTGCAGAGAACACTACGTTCCCCTCGTAAAAACACGACGTGGGGTTCGATGTTAATATTACGTGCTGTAATGTTTGTACAAATCATAGGTCATGATGGGTGAATATGGAGTATTTGGGGGTCGTAACAATCGAAACAGTTAAGTATCTATCGTGTAATGGCTTAGATCCACTCGTTTTATACTAAGAGGATTCCGACTCTGACTTTACTTTCTACACAGCTTAAGGCGGGTCCCCGCCATTTTTAAGTGACATTTATACTGAAAGCTTCGAGTTTTATGTGGGAATCAAAATATAATTCCGGTTTATTCTGAAATAAATAATTGTTTGGTGTTTTCTCTTGGAACATTATTCTGCCAGAACTTGTAACGTAGACTTTGAGAAGGCTTTCGACAACGTAAATTGGAATAAGACGTTTGAAATCTTGAGGAAGGTGGGGCTTAAGTTTAAAGATGGACGAGTTATTTACAGTATTTATAAGCATCAGGTGGCCATAATAAGAATGGAGAATCAAGAAAGACGCATTTATTAAGAAGGGAGTAAGACAAGGTTGCAGCCATCGCCTCTGCTGTTTAATTTGAATGTTGAAAATCAAAATTGGGAGAGAGACAGTAGAAGAATTGAAGGAATTCTGTTATTTAGGAAGCAAAATCTCAAAAGATGGACGAAGAAAGAGGACATTAAAAGCAGATTAGCACAGGCGAAAAGAGAAGTCAAACATTGACCTGGTATTAAGAAAGATTTTTCTGAAGTTGTATATACGAAAGCGAAAAATGGTCAGTGGGGAAACCAGAAAGAAGGAGGGTAGAAACATTTGAAATGTTGAAAATTAAGTGCACTGATAAAGTGCGAAATGAGGACAGGCGATGGACGAAGTCTATGGGAAAATCTTACGAGAAGAAGACATAGGATGGGGGGGGACATCCTGAGGCACCCGGGATTGGTTAATTTGGTAATGGAAGGAACAGTTGAAGGGAGGAATTGTAGGGGGGAGACAAAGATTGGAATTTTTGAGGATGTGGGCTGTAGAAATATGTGGAAATGAAGAGATTGGCGCGAGATAGACGAAAATGGAGGACGACGTCAAACCATTCGGAAGACTGATGACAAACAAACAAACATGTAACTTTTTTTGCAACAGATTGCGTTCACTCTCGTGGATAAAGAGACATTGAAGTAGTTTTCCAAAGCTTAGCTCTCACCTGGCCAGCCAGTTCTTGTAATGAGACGAGCCCTGATCTGCCAGGAGGCTCTCCTTCACGGCAGACAGGTCGACCTTCTTGGGGCGCCAACGGTGGCTTCGTTCAGGGTTTTTCGGCTCGTCCGCCGGACGCCCTACTCTGTTGTCGACGCTCGTGACGCCAACGTCGCTGAGGATCTGCTCTGCCACGTAGCTCCGACAGAGATACTCGTTCATCATCTTCCTGCGGGCACAAAAGAGGTTCTTCGCGGTGTCTTAACATACAGCAAGTCATCTACAGAGGCTCCTGTACTACAAGGCTCCATCTCGCGTTAGAATTGACGAGTTACCGGAGGGATTAAATAATTATGCCGGAAATTGAAGAAAGGACAACGAAGCTTTATCTTAAACATAAATTAAATTGATACGTTGGGGTGTAAGACTGTGGAAAATTTGAATACGAAGTCGAAACAGGCGTTAGTCTAATGGTGGGTGAAGGAAGATGATGTTCTCCGGCGTTAATATTCGTATTGATCAGTAACTGCAATAATTTGGTAATTTGAACCTCTTTCTTTGTTTTTTCGGAAGTGGATTACTGGCGTGGGTTTCAGCAAACGAAAGATATTGCACTAGAATCTAATGACTACAATTTTTAAATTTTCAAAAGCCATCGCCTTAAACTCCAGATGCGAAAAGTGGCATTGGGATCAACCGTGAATTCGTAATTTCCAGTTGTTTTTTTATACAATCGTTAGTACTAACATGGCGGACGAAGGAAATTGTAACATGGCTACGCAATGGTGTGTGATTATGTTTTTTCGGAAAACACAGAACTTCCGAACAGTAGTTAATTTTTCTTCAATGTGTAAAATTAATCATGGCGGCTGCACGAATCGAAAAATAATCCTTATTTTATCATGATTTGATCCCACGCTCCCAGCGTTCGAGTCCAGTGTACTATCACAGAACAAAAGCGTATTGTCTCATCGTTGATTTGCATTACTCAAAGAATGCATAACAACACAATCAGCGCGTTTACAGAGACTGATGTCTACGTAAAATGACTGACTTCATCGCCTGTTACTAATTTTCTGTCACAAACTAACAGGCCAAAGGACATTTCAACATGGATGGTAAGCGTTGCGTTTATTGGTCTATTTGCGATTTAAAATGAATACGTTCTTCCCTCGACAGTCAGTTTACGTTCGGAACGTAAGTTCATTTAATGAGGTGAATGTCATGGAAAGCATATATATTACATTGGAATTCCCCTGTCTGTTTTGTTGGTGACAATATTAAAAAGGATATTATAACAGAAGAGTAAAAGAATTACGATAAATTTATTAATCATTCTTCCTTAACAACCAGTAATTCAAGAGACATTTCAACTTAAAAACTTAGACTGCGCGTTCCACTTATGTGGATAATTCTAACAGTAAATGCTAGCGTAGTATATTTTTTCTTTATTTAAGCTAGGAGCATTTGGAATTTGCTGTGAGTGTACTGAGGTCAGCGATACACATTGAGGTCTTTTAAAGAACTTTCTGTACGATATCCGGCGCCTGAATGAGATTAATGTCAAGATTATCTGACAGATGTCCTAAACGTGCTTGAATTTAACTAAGATTATCTTACAGAAGTGTAAGACGTTTTCACAAAATTTAATTTTAACATCGAGAGGGTTATACTTCCTCGCCTTTCCAAAATGTAATTTTAATTTTAACATCGCATTTCCACTTTACCAGTGGACAACCTAAAACCACTTTATTTCTAATGCTGAAAGTGCACGTACCGATGAAAATCCATGGTGTAGAAGGCGTCGCTCCAGTTGCCACCAGAATGATTGTTTGTTGGCGTTTTGTTGGTAACACTGTCTCCATCGATCATCATATTATCCAGTAATAAAGTTCCAGGAAGATAGTTTACATTTAATATGTCATTTACGTTCACAGCGTAGACATCTCGATTTACAATTAACAAATTCACGAAAAAATATAACAGAATCATAGCCACCGCCTCGAAAACGAGGACCAATCACTGAAATTATTTTATAACTGATTTCTCTCACTGCAGTGCGTTGTTCCAATGCAAACACGTGTAGTATTTTAATCCCAAACAGTGGTTACGTGTTCAATGTGTATTTAGTTTTGAGACGTGTATATAATTCCGTCCAACGTAATTACTGAACAAAAATCAGAAAATTATGGAACGCGATGAACGTTAAACAAATTATGTTCGTAATTTGCTACATAAGCCTGCAGGTTTGAGCTTCGGTACGAGGCCACAGAATCACACAGAAAAATGGCTTCGGTTGCGCAGAGATTCTCCTTCTGAACTGACAAGTACGGAAATGTAGATTCCGCGTGCGTGACGATCTCAGTAATTAAGTAAAAAGAAATCACGATGCGTGACAAGAGGGCCGATGATGTCACTTTGTTCGTGGACCGCGCCGAGATGGTTCAGTGCAAAGGTTCGTTGCCTCGTCGTCCTCGCGACTTACAGCCTGTGACGATGCAAAGGTAACGCCGTTAGTTCAGATACGCTGACATTTCTAGGTGTTCCTCAGGCTCCGCGGCAGCAAGGAACACCTAGTAGACCTTCCTTGTCCGTCTGTCCGTCTGTGTGTCGCGTATTTCAACACGTATCGTGCAGACATCACGAATTACATGTGCAGCCATGAAAAAAACTTGAGAAAGTCTCCAGATTTTCATGAAATATGGCACAGAGATGAGAATGTAGTCCAAACTCGTCCAAAAATTGATATCGTCTTGCGAAAATTCTTCGTGCTACGTGTGCTCCCAGATGATGCATCTGCACACACGCAAAATCCTTTCGTCGAGGGTTCTTCCTGGTCACGCAACGTAGACCCTTGTGAAATAATTAAAACATTCCCAAAATTGCTTAATTTCACAACATTTCCACACTGAGCGTCTCAGTCGGAGTTATACAACAAAAAATGTTTTCAAGGTCATCATGTATCAAGTGTGAATAAGTCGATCTTACACGCGAACAAACGAATATTTCCTCTTTCTAATGGTGCCAAATACTAAATCAGCCATTTTCTGCTCCGTTTCTAACCTACACACATGCGTATATAACGCCTGTATGTGGATAAACGCACATATGTGTTAAAATCGACAGAGAGAGAGATTTTACTGACGTATTAGAAAGTTACAAAAGGCCATTTTCGTCAGTCATAATGAGAGGCGTGTTATAAAATAATATGAAAATATCTCCCGAGATCCATCAGACTGGTCTGTAGTGTTGGTAGCTAACGATCTCGCTCGGAGAACCAGCTCATAATAACATTTTAGTGGAATGGGGTGCGGGGGAGGGGGTGAGTAGTGTGGCACCACAGACCATCTTTCACCCTAGTACCGACGTTATATAACATTTTAGCCAGATGCGAATTTTCCCAGGCTTTCATATTTTCCTTCGCCATATTAGTTTTCATTGTCCGGGGTTTCGGAAGGGTTTGAGGGCGACCACCTCGCAGGCCAACGTTGCGTCCGCGCCGCAGTGATTCCGTCTATAACGCTCATCAGAGGACGTTTCGGCGAGTACAATGAAACCAAACACGCAGGGAACGAGGAAGGGGGCACGGTTGTTAAAAATAAATAAAAATTTATGTTTCAACCACAGTTTTCTATTTATCTTTACATGTATTTTATATTACAGCGAGTGAGTGTGAAATGTTTTCTGATAAATAAACATGTCAAAGCCTGGTTATCTAACGTACTGTAATTTTATTTTATTTGTAGTGTTCTGTCTGACGACAGGTCCATATGAACAGGATCCTTCCATCCTTTTCTCTTCTCGGACTGGGACCTGTTCATATACGTTCTTGGCAGATGATCCAGAAGTGGTTTGCCATTGCCTTCTTCTGTGTGTGAATGGAGTAATTGTTGGGATGCCACGGAGGAAAACTCCGTGTTGCCTAGACCACGGCCTTGCCCAACACAAGTTATAAATTCGGGCACCGCCGGGAATCGAACCCGAGACCCCAGGATTACAAGGCCAGCGTTCTAACCGCTAGACCACCTCATCTTATTATTATTTAGTGTTCTGTCTGACGACAGGTCCATGTGAACAGGATCCTTCCATCCTTTTCTCTTCTCGGACTGGGACCTGTTCATATACGTTCTTGGCAGATGATCCAGACGTGGTTTGCCATTGCCTTCTTCTGTGTGTGAATGGAGTAATTGTTGGGATGCCACGGAGGCTGTGATCTTCGCATCGTAAAATTTTACCTGCAAATTTTAGTAAAGAAGATCGAGAATTTTTGGTGTGCCCCAAATGTCGAGTTTTAAATGAAAAAATGCTTTTATCTTTTTGTTTTGCATATATTGACGCTTGGTCGTTCTAGATAAGAGGGATGGATGGAGAGAGGGAGCTCTCTCGAGATACGCAGTCGAAACTGGGAGGATAACGCATCAAAATGATCTAAAGGATACAGAAAGGTGCATGTGCACGGCAATCACGTGACCATTCGTGATGAGGGCCCAGTATTGAATCGATAGGTTCCATAAAAGACGTGCAATTCCTCCACTACCTTAAAATACTGTTAGTGCCGTGTCGGAAACGCGCGTGTTACGCATCGGTTCCTTTCGCGGTGTGACTGAAAAATTATAATATTCCGGAACAAAGTGGCCGTGTCTTGTCACGCATCGCAGCGTGGACAGTTAGATGCAGGTATCAGATGCGTAAGTTTCAGGGACTCCTCAAATGAGTCACCCCCAAACGCTAATTTTTCTGATATCAGAATTAATACCGCGCAAACCAAGGCCACGTGTGGTTGCTCCTCCGAGCCTTTGTGTACAGTGCACCACTAGAGGTAATGCGCATAACAGCCAGACAATTCATCACCTCGCATAAAAAGCCGCTTAAGAGAACGCGACGTTTCGCAATCATTCACGAGAATGAACACAGGGAACAGATTTCGGAATGGTTCATTACGTAATAGCCTCAGCGTCTGGTGTTCTCATGAGCGTCATAATGGGACTATTGTTGTTTTAAATGGACGGCCGTCGATTTCTGACAAAGGGAGATGAGGGGGCACCTGGGGGATCCCGTGTTCGGTCTCCGTCGCGTTCTACGTCGTTGCACGGAATTTAATAGCAAGACCATGACGATCCGCCCTCGTTCGATGCGGAAGGAGACACTTTTTTGATGGTTGCAGAAATATTTCCTGAGGACACTCAAATTGGAATTCTACAAAATGTCTCAAAACTGATTTTTACCTGTGAAAATAGGCGCATAGTTATCATTAGCAAATAGGTCATTGATTTTATTTGAAAGGCGTGTCTAAAGCCACGTATTAACATCACGTCCATTCGTCCGTCCGTCTGTAAGCGAGTGTTTTCGATCAAACTCTATGTGATAAACTTAAGCGTCCTAATTTTTCAATTTTGTCTGAATAAAATACGAAACTTCATTTGTAAGTTCCAGTTTAGCTTTTCGTCACTTTATTTTGTTTCAAAGGCAAAGTCACGTGAACGTAAGAGACCTTACAAACTCTTCAAGATCTGTCTTCTGACAATTCCGAAGAACTTTGATGAGTTCCTGTTTTATTATACAAATATTTATTCAATTTAACTATTTTAAGGGCCAAAATACATACTTTGATTGAGTTTTGGGTGTATTTTGTTGGGTTTTCACGTCGCAAAAAGTGTCTATATTCACAGAACACGCATTTTTTGCATTAACGTGGAGATATTGATTAGAAAACCAATGAAGAAATAGTCATAGTGGCGTTTAACTGTGAACTTATGTACGCTCATTAGATCTCTTCCTGTCTTTGATTAACGCATTTAATAAACGAAGTAGTGACGTAATAATGCCGCCCTGAAGATTACGCTATTTTCCTCAGGCAGCTGAACAGTCAGGTGAAGTCAGCGACAGAAAATATGTTCACAAATCAGCAGACATATCTGTTACTTTCGAACACTTAAGGGTAACCACCTGAAGATGACCAGTTAAGGTCGAAACATGTAGCGGATTTTTGATGTACTTTGAAACTATAATAAAAAACTTATGTAGACGGGCTGCCAACCTAACTGTTTAGTACTCCATCTTGCATTTTCAAAAATCAGTTACTCTCCCACGGGAGCTCCCGGTAACGATCAGCCAAAATTTTATCCAGATTTTAAATTAACCCTTCAATTCCAAAATGCATTTTTAATTTGTCGAGCAATTACGGTCAGGAGACTGTTTGTTGCTTTATAAATACTTATCTATTCACGTTCGTCACGTGTTTCTAACGAAAATTTTGTTAATTCTTCAGTTTCTAATTTTAGTCTTCGTGTGTCTGTCTCTGTGTCTGTGTCTCTTGTGTAAAACATAAACAAAAGACGCCCGACGACCCCCAATTAGTCACCTCGGTCCACGAGATGCGTCCGGACCTGAAGAAATTTCGAATTTTGTCATGTCAGGTTGTTCTAAGATATTTTCTCCTCTCTTACGTCACATTTTTGATCTGTGTTTATTAACCGTGAAGGTTCCGTTGTTGAGGAAGGCGACCGAATTCTTGTTGGTAATTATAAAGCCCTTTCATTATTTTGAATAATTTCTCCTAAGCTTTTGGCAGTGTTAGGAAAGATTGCTTTCATCCATTTCAGCTCAAATTTAAGCCACGTCCAAATCAACATGATTTTGTCAAATAAAAATCTACTCTAAGCGATTTAGCAACTTACCTAAACGATTACATAACCTCAATTGTTTCTCTTCTCTGCCTCGGGGATCCACACTTGGACGTCTTTTGTTTAACATTTCTATAAACACTAAAACCAATAGTACGCTTACCTAGTTAAATAATTATCCACATTTTATTTAATCAGAAAGTTCATAACCTTGCTTAAAGAAACTCGCCAGTGATCAATATCCTGAGCTTCATAAATTCGTTTTAAACCCTCCAATCCCATTTGCCTAAGATCCATTTTAATATTATTCTCCCATCTAACCCTACGTCATAATGGGTTCTCACACTGCGAAAGACGAACGCTCCCAAATGTGGATAATATTTGCGAATACATTCGGTAAGCAGTCGCGGACAACCGACAAGGGATGGTCCTCCAACTAGGTGACTGCTAACGGAATAACGATTGAATCCCCAGCGTAAAAGAAGCATTTGGTAGAAGTTCACCAACGTTTCAGAGGTCGTTGGTGCCTCAAATTCTACTATTAATTCTGTTCTATTTTGTTTAATTGGAAATTAAATAAACGTCACACAAACGATGACACGTGTTCAGGACGAGACACGCGGTTAAGTAACTAACACGCATGAAAATAAAGGCAAATGCAGAATTCATAAATGGCCTTAATTGCAATAAATAATAAATAAACCAACGAGGAACATCAGTTAATCAAAATGGTCCAGTTGAAATTTTTGAAGGAGACAAAATCGATCAGGTTCGGAAAATCCGTGACGTAGAATTTCGTCTTCTCATGTGTGACACGTTTTCGACGGACGTAATTCTTCCATCTTCAGGGATGTTTCTAATAACCATATTCTCACGTTTCATTACGTAGTGACTGTATTCGGCATTTAGTTTTTTTTTTGTAAAGTTCAGTGTCATGATTTTACTCAAGTACCTTCCTCTTTCCTTCTGAAACATGGTAATTAAATTTCGTGTCCAGAGAAGATGGCTGCCTCTCTGGCCCTTCCACATTCAGAACAGACTCAATGCTGGTGGACCGCCCCTTGTAAGCTGTCCGCGATTTCGTTTTCGGTGCGACTTTCGTAATCGTCATCGGCGAAAGAACGGATTTTCCGAAAATACGTCGAGCCTGGACGAAACAGGCTTCTTCACGGGGCGTATCAGATCGAATCCCTCCGCCCCTGTCTGCATTGATATGAAAGCGAAGGGGAGGAAACAGCGGAGGACGGAGGGGTGGTTTTGGGGTAGGGGTTAGTTGAGAAACGGCTCGTAAAATACGATTTTCCATTTAGCGCTCTGCAGTTATGGGATAACGGTCCATTTATATCCCTACAATAAAGCACAATGGCGAATGAGGAACGCGGGAAGAGGACGGATCGCTCCGTTTGGACGTGTCTGCACGCATGCCCTCGCGGGAACCAATGAGGATCTTCGAGATGCTCCAGCATCCCTCTCTCTCTGTCTCTCTCTCTCTATGCCCCCTTGATGCTGGAGAAAGATAAGGTAGAGCCTGAATTCCGCCCAAAGGTAACCCCCAAGGGCATTTTAATTAAAAAACGTGCCCTGAGTCTTCTCCAAAATACTGTTTGGAAACGTATTTACAGTTTTCATTGTCCGAACAAATTCGCTATGAAAAATGAAACATTCCAGTCGCCAAGTTGAACTGAAGAAGCAGGAATTTCGGTAGGGAAATAACACTGGAATAGATTTTATGGAATTTTTGGAATTCTTTTCGAATTTAGCCGACCTCTCGTTCCAATAAGGGCACTTACACGTCTTTTAGTGTATCACGTGCCTATGGAGAGGCCAGGGGGACGAACAATTCTGAGATGCAGAGACTCTCGTGTCCAGTTCCTGCACGCCTAAGGATCTAACTGCAGACAGCGAGAAATTCTCTGACCCTTAAGGAGTTAAGAAATCGGTCCTTGAACGAGGAACATTCAGTCCACATCTCCACAACCACATTTTATTAAGATCCAGTTTTGTATCATCCTTTTTCGATGGTAGCTCATCTTCAGGTTTCAGACAAATATTAGTGTGAAATTCCTTGATTTTATCATTCTAATAATTCTTTTAGAAAAAAGGACTAAAACTTGTGAAGATCCTCAATGTACAGTTTTCTGTAGCTTAATTCCTTTGATGAAAAATATTCCCGTCGCCATCCTGACCTCGAACGCCCTCGATGTGTATTTTCCTTAATTTGAGGAACCAAATTTCGCCGAAAAGATACTAAATTTAACGAAAGGAGTTTTCTTGAAAAGATTTAGCGTCGCCGTCGTGATAAAACGTCTAAAATTGGCGTCGCCAATTGAGTGATGCGACGCTCTCGTTCGTTGTTTCCAGCGGTTTTTAAAATTTATCCAGCTTTTCGGTATCAATTGCAGTTACCATCTTCAGGATAAATGAAAATATATAATGACTGGGTGCATTCGAAAACCTCAAAGGGACAGGCCTGTTGCTGATTGGTGGAGCGTAAGAGCGGTCTGCTATCCATTTCACCCTGAAAATGGTAACTGCAACTTTTGTCGAAGCGTTGGCAATTTTCAACACTCGATGTGGTTCATTCCGAAAGCGGAATTTATACGAAATTATGTATGAATTTCCTCGTTTAAACGCGATAAGATAAATTAGCTAACGATTTCTAGCTGTGAAACAGCAAAATAGACTTAATTACCGATCTACTTTCGGCCCAGTAGTTAGACATTAGATAAACCTCTCATTTCCTTACGCTGATGTCTGTATTCAGAAGATGATATAACCCTTTTTACGGAATTTAAAATTTTATAGTTCAGAAACATTCGAGAAGCTAGGAATTTTAAGTAGGTATAATATTTATTTGGGATTCTAATCCACCCAACGAAGGAAACATGTAGAACCTGAAATAAATAACTTGTGCGTAATTACAAATACAGAGGTGTCAGCTCTGTTTTCCCTCGCGGAAGAGAGAGTAAGCCTTGGACATTCTGTATTCGGACATTCGTGCTAACGTAATTTGAAACTCTACTCTGCAGTTACCGAATGCCCAGTTTCGTAATTAGTTCGTGGGCAGAGAAGAACCGATTTATTAATTGGCTCCTCGGTTCAACACATGATCTTTTCTCGGGAGTCTGTCACGCACACAGTCAGGGTTTTCTCGGGGCACACGTCTCAACAAATGACTGTCGCGTCGGATGTGCTACGAGCTACAAGCGGATGTTTTCTTGGAAAGACGGGCTACACGATACATAAGAAAAGACGCCTAACTTGTAGCCTATGCCTCAGGCGGTTTCATCTCGTCGTATTAAAAAATATTACATCTGAAATACATGCATACATTTGTGAAAAGTTTTTACGTTGATCGTAACAGAGAATGCTGACTGTCATTCTTACCGAGGTTGTCAGAATTGCAGACTTTGGCCCGTGATGATTTGTCGATATTTAACTTTGAGAAAATGTTATCGTCCGTTGTAATTTGCTTCGAAACGAAGACTGTGCCTGCCGAGGTATGTGTTTCTACACAAAGAATGGGTGTCTTGTTAAATGAGGGCAGTAACATCAACTTTCAATGCTAAAACAAAACTGGTCTCACGAAAGATCGGTATAAATCGTGTAACGTGAGCGAATGGTCGATAATTTTCTCCAACCACATCTTGCGACTATGAATTTAAAACGACGCTTAGGTACAATTCGCACGACAGAATCAGCGATTCGACGAGAAGAATATTTTTATAGAAAATCAGCTGAATAAATTTCCGACGATTCTTAATGATCTGAGGAGAATTATGCGTTGCGTTCACTGATGACGGTAAACACAACTGTCTCTTCCCGGCTGCCGGAAGTAACTGCATCACTCATCGCCATGCGCTACAAGATTTCCCCATACAGCTCCATAAAAACAGTTACACTTTACAAGAGACGATAAAAATTACATCCAAATTGATAACGGGTGCCATGATGGTTCTGGGGGGGGGGGGGAAGAGGTTAGGTCATAATCGTTCTTGATCACGGCACTAGATGGGAGTGGGAACGGTCAGCGATCGAACCCTGGTCGTCCAGTCCGTAGTCAGAGTAACCCAGCCTCCTATCCAGTGGGTACCGGGTTCATTTCCCGGGGGTAAACACGGCCAGGTCGTGACACTGACCACTCACCCCCATCTAGTGACGAGGTTAAGAATTAATAGGAGCAATAGCTCCTCTCCCCCTCACCCAAGCGCTTACATGGCGTGTACCAGGACGACTTTACTGTTTTCTGTTTCACCATTTCAGCCTCCGAACGCTCAGATGGCCGAATCAACGGACATATTAATTCATGAAGCTCGAGATTTCCGTATGAAAACGAAAACTGTCATGTGTTATCTGTTTAATAAATAGATTACGTCCATACCCTGAGTAGAAATAATAAATCACACCGAAATATAAATAATTAAAATAAATGTACGCAATAAGCAATGTAAGAACGCACGCAACCCGCAGATACGGAAAGCAAAATTTTAAAATCGACTGTCCAATTGGAAATCGTCCGCCGTTTTGAATACTTGTTAAAGATTACGATGTTTCGGATACTGGACCTGGCGCCATCGTCAGTGGGATTCTGAGACAAAGTTAGTCTCCGACCCGTTGAGAGTTTCAAAACAAATAACCAGGGCGACGGAAAATATCTCAGATGAGCTCGCAACCGACATCAGAACCATTTGGACTTACACGCGATAACATCGATCGAGAAATTAATCACTCGGAATTCGAAATATAAACAATTACAAACTTATTCAGACAACGAGAAACTTAGACGGTCGCTTAACTAAGTCCTTTAGCTGCTAACACTGAAAGTGGATCGTCTTACAACAACAAAAAACAGACCATCTGTGACTATTTTAATATTATCCCTAACTGCGGGGAAGAACGAGCATCGTTTACAAAATCACTAAAAATATATTTGCAATTTTTACTCAATTATGAAGCAATGCTTTGTTTAAGCAACTATCGACAGTATATATAGTCTCAGCTACTGAAAAACGTCGTTAAATAAAGTATAAATAAGTAATTCATAAAACGGAAAAGAGAACTAAAAATATTTTGAATTACGCTTTGCGTGTCTTCTGTTTTTGGTGTTTCCCAATCTTTACGCATTCAAAATATTACTTTTTCGTCATTGTAACGGCGACTGAGTTTTTGTACTCGTTACAATCGTAAGAGTTAATGTCCCCAAGATCTTGTTGCCCTCCCACGGGACACTTTTCAATTTACACTGCTAACAGTACCAGTTCCTTTCCGTGTAAGTTAAACACAAGAGCGAAACAAAATTAAATTTCGTATTTAATAAGCAGTTCAATTCATGTTTCTAAGAAAATGGAGCAGGAAAATTATTCCACCTCAACCAAAACACATCATCCCAGGCGCCAAAATTATTAGCGCCGTTCCAAATAATATTCCACAGGGTCACAGAAACAAGTAAACATTGAGGAGATCGTATCGAGTCTTCAAATTTACTTGAATCCCCTTAAAATTCCTAGATTGTCCCCTACAATATTTGAAGTTCAAATGGCTTTAAAGTGAATTTACAAAATAACTAATACACTTCAGGTTATTCCGTTTGAAATTAATCACCAAATCAGAAACGTCTTCGTGTAAGTAGAAATATTTTAACTGAATAAAAATCAGATTTACGTCAGTTTTCGTATCATTTTATTTCAGGAATCACAATAATATTATAAATTATTAAAACGATAGAAGAAATTGACACTCTGAGAGGTAAGGAAGCTTCAGATCGAAGCTGAAAGAGGGGACAGCGGGTGGTGAAGTGAAGAGTTGAACCCATCCGGGGTTGGGTTAGCTGAGTGCCCGGGTGATGCTTCCCATATGGGAAGGACTGACTCATTCTTATTTGCACCGAAACATTTTTTCCCGACGTCAATGAAATCTGAGTCTCACACTTTGTTTGTATTAAACCCAGTACATTCTGCAGGCAATTCTATTTTTTGAGAAGTGTTTATTGTCTTGAAATTTAAATATTTCTTTAATGACCGACTTCGCGAGAATCGTGTTATTTGCTGGTTTTTAGAAATCTCAATGAAATTACTTTGTCGGAAATTAAAATTACTATCAAAGTACGAGGCGCGTCCACAAAGTAAGTTTCCCACTCGTCCCACAGCTAGCAAACCTTATATTGCGCGAAGCGACTGTGCGTACGTGATAGAGCAATGACGTAGCATGGCGCATGCACTAACGGCACTTCCCGCGTTCTCACAGTAGCATCGTTGCAGCTGTTGAAGATGGAGGTTCTTATTCCAGCTCCCGCCGACTGTGAAGTGCGGTCAGTGATAACGCTAGGCCGCACACGGCTCGACGGACAGCGAGTCTCCTGCAGGAGTTCAGCTGGGAGGTGTTTAATCATTCACCCTACAGCCCGGACCTCGCTCCCAGTGATTTCCATCTTTTCCTACACCTCAAGAAATTCCTGTCCGGTCAGCGTCAGCGTTTTGAGAATGACAAAGAGGCGGAGATGGTTGTCACACAGTGGTTCCAATCCCAGGCGGCAGACTTCTACGACACAGGTATTCAAAAGTTGGTCCCACGGTATGACCAATGTCTCAATTCCGGTGGCGAATGTGTTGAAAAATAGCTGGACACTTGCTGTATCTGTTGCAATAAATATTTCCATGAAATTGTGTTTTGTTTCTGTAAACGGCCCCAGGGAAACTTACTTTAAGGACGAGCCTCGTAGATTCGGAAAGTCACTGACCTCAAGTGTGTCTAACATTCTTGGTCCCTTCCGCAAGAACCAAGGGCCAAATTACATTTCCCATTTTCGTAAGATAAGCATTGCTATTGGCTTGAAACCCTTGCGTACGAGAACCAGGCTGCACTGAGTTGCTCGTACTGAGAAAACAGCTACGTCTAAAACACCTGTTTAAGGGAGCCGATTTGAGAGCAGTCTTCGAGTTTCCAGCACGCACGAGCAGTGGCCGACTGGCCGGTTTCTTCCGGGACAGAAATTGCTTATGGAAATCTGAATGGGCCAAATACACTGTGGCGTTAGGCCCACGTCTTTGATCTCTCAATCTGGCTTTCATTTGAAGAAATTTATTCTATTAGTAACACATTTTCATAGTAACGAATCACTTCTGTTGTTGTTTAAGTCAAAACCGTCTTTCGTGATGTCAGGAAACTGAAGTCTCACGATCTGTTACAATCCCACGAACCTAAGGAGAATCTACGTGACTTGTATCTTGCACCAAATATTATTACAGTTTCAAAATATCGGAAGTTTCTGTGAACGAGACAAGAAATATCTCGAACGGTTTACGCTGCTTTGAAATAGTAAAATGGAGAGATCATTTCCAGACCCAGGCACAAATGGAATTATTCTGTAACGACCGACCACTTCGGTCTCAAGGAAATTCATCTGGATCAGAGCAAAATCTAATGGACGATGATAACATTTCGGTTTCAAAATCAAGAGGGATTTCGAAACGAGGTGAGCAACTCTTAGCTTCTGAAGACGGACCAAGATTCATTGCGTCCGTTGATCGCTCTGATTCTGCCTTTGTCGGCTGCGTCCTCTCGATTAAGAATGCTTGCATTTCTATGTCGAGGCACACCCCCGGGATGGCGAATTTGCGTATGCAATGTGTGTAACATTGTCCAGGCCTTTGTATCGATGTAAGTCGACAGTAAGGCTGTTTAATCAATTGTAAAAAGTGTTTGTGGCGTCAGGTGGAGGCCCCCACCCCCCACCCCGGACCGTGTTTCGCAAGTTTCTGTGACGAACCTCATCTTCTGGAAGGTGACAAACTTTGACGGTTTCTGTTCTGTTTTGGTACACGTTCATTTCTTTGGATTTAGGCTGTTTCTTTAAAGCAAAGGCCCGTGACGTCCAACGTCACAAAAGAACGGATAAATAGCAGAGTTAAGTTTTGTGTTTGGTAATAATTAATCACTTTTAAAACACAGGAATCGATAATACCTTAGCCTGATAAATAATTATTAATTTGAAGATTTCTGTCTTCTTGGTTATTGCGCTGTGTAGTCTGGTCGATGTTTACCAACGTTTCAGAGGTCATACTGCCTCCATCATCAGGGCGATGAGTATGAAGATTTCTGTCTTCTGGGTTCTTGCGCTGTGTAGTCTGGTCGATGTTAACCAACGTTTCAGAGGTCATACTGCCTCCGTCATCAGAGTATGAAGATTTCTGTCTTCTTGGTTATTGCGCTGTGTAGTCTGGTCGATGTTTACCAACGTTTCAGAGGTCATACTGCCTCCATCATCAGGGCGATGAGTATGAAGATTTCTGTCTTCTGGGTTCTTGCGCTGTGTAGTCTGGTCGATGTTAACCAACGTTTCAGAGGTCATACTGCCTCCGTCATCAGAGTATGAAGATTTCTGTCTTCTGGGTTGTTGCGCTGTGTAGTCTGGTCGATGTTAACCAACGTTTCAGAGGTCATACTGCCTCCGTCATCAGAGTATGAAGATTTCTGTCTTCTGGGTTCTTGCGCTGTGTAGTCTGGTCGATGTTCACCAACGTTTCGGAGGTCATACTGCCTCCGTCATCAGAGTACCAACGTTTCAGAGGTCATACTGCCTCCATCATCAGAGTATTAAGATTTCTGTCTTCTGGGTTGTTGCGCTGTGTAGTCTGGTCGATGTTAACCAACGTTTCAGAGGTCATACTGCCTCCGTCATCAGGACGAAACATTGGTTAACATCGACCAGACTACACAGCGCAACAACCCAGAAGACGGAAATCTTAATACTCTGATGATGGAGGCAGTATGACCTCTGAAACGTTGGTTAACATCGACCAGACTACACAGCGCAAGAACCCAGAAGACAGAAATCTTCATACTCTGATGACGGAGGCAGTATGACCTCTGAAACGTTGGTTAACATCGACCAGACTACACAGCGCAACAACCCAGAAGACAGAAATCTTCATACTCTGATGACGGAGGCAGTATGACCTCTGAAACGTTGGTTAACATCGACCAGACTACACAGCGCAAGAACCCAGAAGACAGAAATCTTCATACTCATCGCCCTGATGATGGAGGCAGTATGACCTCTGAAACGTTGGTAAACATCGACCAGACTACACAGCGCAACAACCCAGAAGACGGAACTCTTCATACTCCCCGCTGTGAAAACTTCAAACCTTACAATTATTAATTTCTTATTAATTCACTTTCACGAAAACATTTTTACAAAAAATCCTCTGAATTGTAGTCTGTGAGGAAGAATACAATTTTAGAAACAGGTGACATTCGAAACGCGTCCTTGGAGGGCAGAGAAACTGTGTCGTTGTTTCTTAAATGCTGACAAATATTTTCCCCTTAACCAGTGCAGCACTGACTTCTGTTACGTGCGCCATCCCCCCCCCCCGCGCCCCACCACACCCTGTCTTCTCCCTCACAGCATCCACGGATAAATCACGGATGAAAGAGAGCGCTGGCCTAGAAGTGCTATTTCTCGTTCATCTCAACGTGTTGAATGCCGGCACAAAAGGTGTTAATGCGGCTATTTCTAGCAGGAAACATATTTCCGCTGCTCCTGATGAAGGTGCAGGTGGAGGGGCGCCAGGAGTGCGAAGATGGATGCTTGGGTTATGTTCTTCAAAGCACGCGAAGTACCAATCTGTGCTCTCTACGTCTCCTGTGAGTTGTGGTGGTGGGGGGCAGAATCAGAGGTGTTGTCGACAATGCGTTATCTCGCTTTCTTCTTAGTTCGAATAGGGGAGTAAGGAGGTGTTAGAAGTGTGCTGATGGCGTTTTAGGCGTTTTCCCCTCTACTTACCCCCATTTCCTTCAGAATTTCAACCCACCCCCGTCACTACCATCGCAAGATACTAGGAAGTTTTTACTCGGCTTAAGTGTTGGATGAGAAAACTTTTGTGGACAAATTGTGTGCCCCGGTGTAAGACGAAATCTCCTCCGCAGTTTTGGTGCAGTGTTCACACTTGCCTGACGTCGAGATGGACGGTAATTAAGCCTTCGATAAGTGTAATTAAGAACGATGTATAATATTTATTACTTTATCGTAATTTGTGGATATTTTCGATGTTCGCTCATTACCAGTGAAGAACGCTTAAAATTATCTAAGGTCTCTCTCGTTTGACGTGACGTGGAGAAAACCAAGTTTCTTGTATCGCCAATCGCAACAAGAGATGGTGGTGTTTTGCTGTGTAAAGTGACTTCAATGCAAGTAATTTACATTTAAATATGCGCTGATCGACGTCTTCTAACAGTTTAATACGTGTTACGCGTTTTAATCTTTGAAACTTAATATCAGCTGCTTTAATAAAGAAATGTGACAACGGATGGAAGTGATGGCGTCGATTTGCGGGAATTCTGCGGATGAAGAATTCAACGTGTTTATATCATCATTTACAGATGATGACGAAGACGATGATTCTTGCAGCAATGAAACAGAAGACGATGATGTCCGAATACCTGCAGATCAGCGCCGACAGGGATCGCCGACGTCATCAGCGAGCCATAATGATGGACAGCAGAATGCTAACCACGTGTCGTCTTCGATAAACACTAGAAAATTTTCGATAGCGAGTATTTTGGGGACGGAAGGCGAGGGTCAGAGCGACTCTGGGCATCAGAACAAACGAGGGCGAGATGACGGAGCAACGTTCGTACGACCGACGCCCGTCTCGGCCGTGATGGGTCCTCCGCCCCTCAACATGGCGCTGTGTCCCAGCGCCGTCTTTGCACATCAAGCTTCGTACACGAATTCCGCCACGGGAATGATGCTGGAGATGATATCGCCAAATTCCGTCGCTTGCAGTAGCGAGCACCTCAGCTCCTCTTTGCCCTACCCGGCGTCTCTGGCGTCGGCCTCTGCAGCGTCGCTGTTGTACGGCGGATGGTTTACCGCGTCGGCCGCGAACAAGGCGCCAAGTCAGCTGTTTGGACTTCAAGGTAAGTTCCTCGGGGGAGGAAGATCAAACCAAGAACTCTCGGTTCGTCCAATCAGTTTCAAAAGCCGTCTGTCTTATTAAAAGTGGTTTCGGTAACACAAATTCTCTTGTGCGTTAATCACGTCAGTTATTCTTCTAGATATTAACGAATTTCCGCGCTTTCGTCGGATTTTCCCCCCGAGTGATCAAATGATTTAAACATTTTTTCCGAAAGTTCGTGTCCCATTGTAATTTATACCGTCTCAAAATTTATGTGAAGAGACCACGAAAACCGGCTCACGGAACAGTGGTTTCCGGGTCGATATTCGAATCGGTTTTTCTGTTATGAAATACGGGTCTCCTTTCGAATCTCTTCCCACAAATTTTTGAACGCGAAGGAAGAGCATTTGTTATACACACGAAACAAACGTAACAAAATACGATTCGCCAGATCAAAGCCGCGTCTCATGTTACACGCAAAAGTGCAGACCATAATTTTCTACATCTCCTGTCAGATTAATTGCCACGGAGAGGATATGCGAAGTCTCCAGTTTACTTTGACATCTCTGAAACTTTGAAGACTGCATCGTCTTATGGCAGATGACGTCAGAATTAGGTTTCAGCGGTGTCAAACTCCCAGACTGTCTTATCCTCTAGGTTTTAAAACATACAAGCAAAACTATAGCTGTAACTTACGTTTGGGTGTAGAACATGGTCAGTCACGGACAGGGAACGCGGAGTTCAAGAACAGAGTGTGTTAAGAGGATGGAGTACAATGAGCTTAGTCGATTTTCACTTCTCACACCAAATCACGACAGATTGAATGCGCTGGATATTTAGTGTTGTAATTCGGTATTAACTCCTGAATACCTTGAATCCAATTATATTTTTAGAAGCACATCTTGTCAGGGGATCGACCTCACCCCAAAGCTACTCAAGATAACACAACAGAAAATAACACGTTTGTAGTCGAACCGACAGCTCCCGTGTTCCAGCGGTCCAAAGCCGTAGGACTTGTTGAAAATCCCACACGGAAAAGTCCTCCTACAAAAGTTAATATTATGCTCCGTTAGTCAACAAATTTCTCGTCTTTTATGGAATTAAGTTTCATTGCCTCTACGCAAGAGTCCTCTGTGACAGCCGGACTCTGTTTCCCATTTTGATATTTAATTTATTTTTAAGACTCATTTTAATATTTTCTTGTGGGTGATTCTTTTCCTTCAAGAATTACGAAGATAGATTGAATGCATTTCTAATTCGTGCTACATTCCACATCAATTTCGCCCTCCCTGGTTTGGTAATTAAAAGAAAATTAGTTCGTAATGCAGTTTATTGGAAGATCTCGTTATTCGCCCAGCTTAGGTCCACTTACCCTGTTCTAAAACGCTTTCAAAATGCGTTCTTCCCTTAACTTGAGATGCTAAGTTTTATGCCCGAACAAAATGTAAAAATTTAAGTTCTGTAAGTTTTAACATTTTCATATTTTGGTAACAGCAATTCTGTTCTTTGACAAGTTGAGCGAGTGCCAATCGAATTTTCATTGAATATCCTACACCATAAAGTGAGTGGGTTACAGCAGGCAGAAACGCAAAATATTATCAGCTGAATTCAGCATCTTAAAGATAATTTCAATATTTTACACTCGTTCTAAATTTCACGGATGTCCGTCTGTCCGCAACTTCTCCGCCAGTTTCGCCAACATTTTAAGCCTTGGTCTGATCTACGGGTTTAATTAAAACAAAATTAATTCTTCTCGGACTAACAGCCTTGTCAGGATGGTTTAATGGAGAAAACACCGACGTTTCGAGAACCACTTTCGTCCTCGTCCTCAGGGTACTTAGTCGAAGGAAACAGTTTATGGTGACATTTGCTAATATTCTTTTCTAACATCCAAATGCTGTATGGAAGTTTATAATTTCACGTGGTTTCTGGTGCGTCGAACCTTGTGAGCTGTGAAATATAATGTTATTAAATCGCAGACAGCGGGTTATGTCTGCAGCAGAACAGCTATGAACAGCTGCGTCAGTCGGTCGTAAGAATTAGTAGTGAATGCAACTAGAAACTTCCGTACGGGCACTGAACCTGCGACCCGCGGCATCTCTTCAACCGGCTCTTTTGAAGCATCAGAAAATGAGTTAAAACTAAGGTCTAGAGTACAGAAAATCGGGGCGAACGCCCCAGGACCCGCTTATGGTATCATGGAATATTTTTTAACTTTGTGGTTTGAAGACGATTGATTTTGTTGAAAGAGAGAGTTCATTATTTGGTTGGACTCTGGTATCAGCAATAGCCACTGAATCCGGTGGCTAAGATAATCTTCGATTACTGAAATGGAGCGTGAGAGTCCTCTGAAAAGGATAGAACACATGTTAATTAATTATCCTGCACGTGGCACGTAGTTTGGGCAGGGAGAATTCGCTTATCAGTTCTACAGAAGATTTTCAGTGCTTATTTCTGACACCGATGTTAAAACCTTCTACTGGAACACGTGAGAATTCTGAAATTTCGATTTGCGACGTGTTTTAAGGCGTCTTGTCATCGCACGTGAACACAGAAGACGTGTT
This sequence comes from Zootermopsis nevadensis, assembly GCF_977971745.1. NCBI lineage: Eukaryota > Metazoa > Arthropoda > Insecta > Blattodea > Termopsidae > Zootermopsis > Zootermopsis nevadensis. The sequence continues at coordinate 435,130 of NW_028259153.1, read as the reverse complement.
TATTATAGAATTGAGGGTCTCGTGTCGATTGTATCACGGTCAGGGTCTTGCAATATGAATAATTTCAGTTTGCTTTTGGTTTACAATTACGTTAATTCTTTCTCGGCCCGAAATGTTCTATTCAGAGTTCATGGGAATCTTGTTACTGGCGTGTGTATACTTTAGATAACTGAGTTAGATAAATTAAACAAAAACACATTAAATAATGTCTTTATTAAAAACGTAATTTGATTCTTACTGAGTAAGTCCTCAAGACAAGTGGAGGAACGAACGTCTTGTGTTTGATTTCTAGTTAAAGTTTTGCTGTTTTTTGAAAAAAAAATACAACATTGGTAGACGTTAGAACCAAGTGGTCGTGTTGTTGAAATAATTGAGTTTTTAGCCCGAAATTTTAAATTAAAATTAAACGACTTTATTGGCCATACTAAAAGTATTTGTATTTCAAATCCGTTCTCCTTTGAAATCGGCGATGACCCAGAATAATAGCAGCATGAACTGAATGAAATGCAGTGCATAGCTCGAAACAGGGAGCTTTTCTTGCCTTGCTTTCTTCTTTAATAATATTTATTTCGGTTATCGGAAGTTCTTCAGTTAGCACGAGATTTGTCAATTGTATTTAAGTAGCAAGTTACACCTTTCAATATGGCACATCTGCTCATGAGCTACACAACCCACTTTTTACTGCAGTATCAGAAGGGGCCGTGCTTCTAAGTACAACTTTATTTACAAAAATATGCATATAATAGGGTGACTCAAAATATTTGCGCAGAACAAATAACTGTTCAATTACTGGCACAAAAACGCAATCTGGTTATTTCACTGGAAATTTTTTAAATATTATACTATTAATTTAAAACATACTGTAGGCGTGAAATTAGAAAAATTGTTAGATGTGAAGGTGACACAGTCCCTCGCCGTAGCCGCGCGGTCTGAGGCGTCGTGCTTCGGACCGGCGATACGGAATGCGCGCTGGTTCTCGTGAGCTTTCGACCGGTGTCAACCCAACATCGTGAGGAAATTGGGGAGCTACAATCCGGTCATGAAAACTAGCAATGGCTGGGGGTTGGTCGTGGTGACGACACGTCACTCTGTATCTGATTGGATGATCGTCCACCTCTGCTTAGGCATGTGAACGTGAGGCTTTGGCTCTCAGAGGGCTCTTACCCCACGGAAAAAAGATGACACATTCCAAGTTAAATGTTGTTATACCTTATCAGGACATGACAGTTCGTATTTTTTTATTAGGTGGAGACCAAAATATGGCGTCGAGATGTTCAGCGCAGCGACGTTGTATTTCAGCGAGAATACTCCGCCTTCGAGAAGGCTCGCTTTGAAATTTTGTTAAATGCGAATAAGACGATCATCTGAAATTTGTGCTCGTAAGCTGTGACAAACATCCAGGAAACATTACAACACAAAAATGATTAATGTAACCACAGAAATACTGAAAATTTGAAAAATGCGTAGAGTCGAAGCAGAAACAAGGGTGAAAACATTTACGCTGAAAATGACACCCTTCCTTTAACCCTCTGAAGCCTACTTAATATTTGATATTTCAGTCCGTACCGCAAAGAAAACACAAGGCTTCATCATTAAAATCATCTATTACTTTACGTTGTTTACGATGAAAATCGTAAGATATCCACAAATACAAAATTCAGGGTTAATAATTTTTAAAGAAAATTAATAATTTTTAAAGAAAATTATTTACAAGGTTTAGCATGGTGCTTATATGAATGTGCTGATTATTCAAACAAAGAATTAACATGACATTTCCGGTTATACTACGTGTGTTTTAATTTTATAAAATATGATACAGTTTCTTAGCTACATGTTGTCTCAAGCTGTATTAAATAAAGCTCTTTTAACATGCATTAAATATTATATGTCGTAATACTTGCATAGCTCGTATCCCATGTCAAGTTTCGTAAAAATCTGTCAAAGAACTGAAGATGTTTAGTCTATACTAAAATTATGTCAATGCCTTTACGTAGAATGAAAGTCAAAATGTTCGACACTGTTCTTAACCTTGTGTCGTGATATCCCGTGTGTTAACTAATTTAGAGTACAATTTTATCATATTTTATCAGTCTTTAAGGATTAACATATCGTGGCACTTTGCATTTATAAACGAATCCAGTTTTAAAGCCTTGATAATCCACCAAAGTCACTTTGAGGTAAGAATAATTGCTGATGGAGGCCCAGGACAAAGTCCTCAGGAAAATAATCACATTTTAGAAGTTTGAAACAAAGTGAAATGAAGATTTCAGGTAGGAGGTTTCTTGCAAAGTTAACACGAGAAGCAGTACATGGTGGGGAGTGTTCAATTCGGCTTTCGGGGACTGAAAATGAACGAAATTCTTTTTGGTCGTCGGTGGAACTGACTCAGAATTCAGTTCAAGTGCCGGCAACACAGGGACGTTTAAATTCCGTGTGCAACATCAGCACTGCCCCAACGATTCTGCTAAATTCTGAGTCAAGTTTTCCTTAAATTTTACGTCGTTTGCATGCGATATGTAAGATGGGGTACAGATTTTAATTAAATATTTTGAAATGACTAAGGAAAACCACGAAAACCTTCCTCCGTATTGAAACTGGTTTACAGGTAATGAAAACTCGGGTACCATAAAAGGCGGAGGATGTGTCAGCTGTTAAGGTTCTCAAGAAGGACTCTGCCCCTTGGTTAAATTCTAGGCTTACTGATTCGCCAGCGAAGGTGTGTTTAAAATACAGGATATTCGCGGACGGTTCACGGATTCAGGTACCGGCTATTTTCGAAGCTATTCCCCCGCAAGTTTTAGGACATGCTGTATAGATCGGCATCATTTTCATAACACCCTGTAGCCAGAAGTAAGACGTAAAGGGGCTCTCATTGTTTATTTTAAAAATCGTTATCTTTTCGTGTCATTTAAAAAAAATGCTAAGTAATAATTTTACCAGTTGTTTATATGGTTGTAAGACGTGGTCTCTTACTTTGGAGGAAATACACAGACAAATATTATTTAAAACAAATAGAAAAGGAAAACTAAGTAGGTCTGTGAACTTTGCCTATGGAATGTTAGTGGCTTCTACGCATCAGCCAATGTCACAAAGATACTGAATCTTGGATTTGTCGGAGAGCAAACAAATACTTGACTCTTCCTTTAACCCTTTGAAGCCGAAGATCGTCTGAATATTATTTATGAATTCAGTCCGTACCGCGAAGAAAACACTACACCTCACCATTACGAAAATCAGCTGGTTAACCCTTTGAAGCCGAAGATCGTCTTCATAATATTTACGAATCCAGACCGTACCGCGAAGAAAACACTTCACTTAACCATTAGAAGTCGAATCAGGCGGTACCACATAAGATTTAACAAAAGAACATCCCGGTCAAAGCCTTAATCAATTTTTATAATGGGGCTGGGAAATATGGCTCGATGATTAGTGAGTGACTGTCGAGTGGTCATTGGACATCTAAAGTTCGTGTCGTAGTGTTAGCCTGTGACCACAATCATTCTTTCCAATGTCTTCCGGCCTAGTTTCGAACCCGGGACGAGCCATGGCTGCAAACTATTCGATCGCTACATTCGGTGACGAATTAAGACAGAAATTGGCCATTAGAGACGAAAATTAAGAAAAAAAAATTGTGAGGGTTGGGGGAGGTGAGGCTCAGAATCGAATCAATTGAGGGTCTTCGGTTCGTGTCAGAAAATCAGTCGCGTGCAGTTTTCAATACTTCAAGCCCGTTTGTTAGGAATCACAACGCAAATAAGCAGTAAATATCAGACGAAACGAGTTTGTTGGTCATTAATGCAGTTCAGTGGTAAGCGATTTCTTTAGTTGTAATTAAAAGCAGGTATATAGCATACTCATGAATAATTTACACAGATGTGTCGAGTGTGTGCAAATACACACATCCATTCACAGAGATATTCTAAAACGACGTGCTTAAAGAATAATGATAACTTAAGTATTTGAATTAAGCTCTCGTGTTTACACGCATATATACGGAATTTTAAGTTGATTTAATCTGCCCTTGGCCATGGACTCTTTGTCTGTCCGCTTCTGACGTACAGCCATTAAACGTGGCATGAACACTATGCCTCATGGTAACATGGCGACGTTGAGGAGATTTGACGGACCGGAACGTTTTATGTGATGGTACACACACATACATTTTTTGTTGTTATTGAGGTTAGATTTAGGAGACGTAAGACATAAACGTTGTAAAAGCTGCAATTTATTCTTTGTGTTAAGTTTGAAGACGACAATGAATAATTGCGTGGAACTTAATATAACCAAGGATCACGAAATCCCTACAATCTTAATAATCGAATGATAATGGAAGTGACAATTAGAGGGGCTGACTCTAATAACGAACAGTGTTTGGTTAGGTTAGGTTAGGTTAGGTTAGGTTAGGTAAGGTTAGGTTAGGTTAGGTTAGGTTGGGTTAGTTTAGGTTATGTTAGGTTAGGTTAGTTTTGGTTAGGTTAGGTTAGGTTAGGTTAGGTTAGATTAGATTTGGTTGGGTTGGGTTGGGTTGGGTTATGTTAGGTTAGGTTAGGTTAGGTTAGGTTAGGTTAGATTAGATTTGGTTTGGTTGGGTTGGGTTGGGTTATGTTAGGTTAGGTTAGGTTAGGTAAGGTAAGGTTAGGTTAGGTTAGGTAAGGTTAGGTTAGGTTAGGTTAGTTTTGGTTAGGTTAGGTTAGGTTAGGTTAGGTTAGATTAGATTTGGTTGGGTTGGGTTGGGTTATGTTAGGTTAGGTTAGGTTAGGTTAGGTTAGGTTAGATTAGATTTGGTTTGGTTGGGTTGGGTTGGGTTATGTTAGGTTAGGTTAGGTTAGGTTAGGTTAGGTTAGGTAAGGTTAGGTTAGGTAAGGTTAGGTTAGGTTAGGTTGGGTTGGGTTAGTTTAGGTTAGGTTGTTCCAGAATTTAGAAAATATTATCGATGAGAAAAAGTTTCATATGAAGCTATTTAATTTCGAGAAATTAAACTGTACAAAATTTAGATAATGATATCAGGTCAAAATCTGGAAAACTTGGATGAAAATGTAGGCATTAACTGGACTGGGAAAGCTTGAAAAGACAATATCAGAATTTAGGTACAGACCGTCTAGAGCAGGAATTCACACCCTTTTTCGCTGGAGTGCCACTAATTATAATTTAACACATTAAATGTAACACTGATCAAATGTGTTCGGGGAAAACTTATCTATATTAATATTATCTTTTGATTGTCTTTCTTAGTTCGCGTACCACTCAACATTGGCTCGCATATCATAGGTTGAGAAACGCTGGTCTAGACCAGTGGTCTCCAAATTTCAATTTAATTTTGTTTTGTATTCTTGTATTGAATTGTAATTGTGTTCTTATGGTGTGATGATAGATATAAATGCATAACATGTAAATTATTTATAAATAAATAATAAATATAATAAAAATTACACTTAAATATTTATTTATTTATTTATTCAGGGCGTGCGTGCTACGTTTTTTTGGTGAATAGGGTTGCACGACCAAAAAGTTTGGAGACCACTGGTCTAGACGATTACAAGGCAAGAACAGCCGATTGTCCGTTTTAAAGAACAGATGAGATGAAATAATCTCAATTGCAGTGGCCTCAGAATCCACGCCACAAGACAGTTGACAGAATGAGGAAAATCTTGCACGTTCAAATATATTTTGATTAATTTTGGAAGCTGCTTTTTCAGCTACGTTTGATTTACGATGTTAGTCAGACGAAAATATATTAATCCAATCCAATAATATCAGAGGATTGTCATTCTGAGACTCAGATTTGTAGTGGAAATTTGAAGAGATGTAAAACTCCAGGTACTTATCAAATTCCTCAGAACTGGTCCGGACTGGACGTGAAACATCACCTTTAAGATCCAAGTATTTGTTAATTCCATGTGGATACAAATAAGAATTTCTAGAGCAGTGGAAGAAACGCGTTAATTCTCGCATTTAACGAAACGTGGCCGTGAATCTGCATGTAATAATCGCGGTAAATATAAAACACGTCTTAAGTGCTATAGTAAATTGGGAACTATTTATTTAAATTTTCCTGAAGTGTACTGTAAAATTTGGTCACTTTTTAAAAGGTACTCACCAGCTATCTCAAACACAAAATTCATATTTGAGGTCCATCGCAAATTTCTATCGTTTACAACGCAAAAAATATTTCTATTGACAAAATGGTTCGTTTCACATCACATGATACCAGTTCTACGCATTCGTAACTACGTCACTAACACTCAGTTCTCTGGGGTCTTCTGAATGACCTGTCTCTTCTCTTTTAACCCGCACAGAATCTCGGACGTGAATTTAAACCCTTTATTCTTACGCAAAGATGGATTTTTTTAAGTCCATCAGCCGTAAAGACGTTGATTTTGTACAGACTTTCTTCAATGTTGTTCAGTTGTCTTGTTGGTTCTGATAATTAATTTGTGCCATTTTTTTTAAACTTTTGTATACTCCGCGGCTGGAAACTTAAATGTAAATGAACGCAGGTCCAGTGTCTCTAGAACCTTCAGTTGATTTGAATCGTTAAATATATATAGAAAGGAATCACAGTATCTGTTAGGTTTATTTATAAAGTACGGTGACACATGTAATATTGTTCAACTTTTCTTCATAAACACTTAGAGAGATGGTTTTCCCTTTAAGTAAAGTAGTTTTGGAGGAGTCTGTCTAATCATACTCCAGAAGGAAATTCATTACCCTGGGATTATTTTAAAAATTATGTATATGGCGGAACTGATAATTTGAACAGATCTGTCGCAAAAGCGTCCTGAAGAGTACTTAGTAACAACAGTCTCATATATTACAGATTTTCTACCTCGTCGATCAATTAAGCAGGCAACTTGCTTCTACTTAAAATAACGGGTATCATAGTAACGCTGTTTTGCGAGAAAACATTCTTTACACGCTCGATGAAAAGAGAGCTTTACCATCACAAGAAACAGTTCTTGAAATTACTAACCTAACCTGACGAAAATAGAATTGGCATTATAGTCCACTTTTACAATTGATGGGAACTATTCTGAACACTTCGCCACAGTTCATTTGTAAAATTTTAGTACAGTGAAGAAGCTTATTTTCAAACACTTACCGCTAAGCTAGACTTTCTGTTAACAGGCTGAGCAGACATTATATACATCCATTTATTAATTCATCCATTCTCTGAGATGTATATTATTCAACGTCATTTAAAAATTCCAAAATATTTATTTAGCAGTTCACTTGTAAATATGTTTCAGTTGATATGAAGTTGTGTATACGACCAGTAACCATAGTAACTTGTACGTTTAATTCATTTTGCTTAAACAGCTTCAGAGAGTTTTTATTTTTACATAGAAATCTCTCTCCTAATGATAAATATTACTGTCATAAACGTTGTGTAACATTGCAGATACATACGAATTTAAATGGGATGTCAGCGTGGACTTAACGCAAATTTTCATCTACCAACCACAGATTGCAGATTCGTACTATACTGGAGAAAAAAGAATTGAAAATGTAATTCTTATGCTCAAGGAAGGCGTTGATTCTGTTAGAAGGGAAGTGTTTTAGAACATTCTGATTAAATTCGTTGTATTTCAGTAAAAGTTTGCAACAGAATCAGTTCTGAGCAGTCAAAATATATGTTCATTACCTAGTCAATAGGCTAAAAACTGCAGGGTATACAAAATAAGATAGCAAATCAGCTCTAATGACAAGAAAATATGTTGGAAACTGGTACCGAACGTGAAACTACACCAAGAAAGTATTTAAAATGACACAGGTGTTAAGGACAACATCGACGCGAGGGGTCACACGCCTGATAACAGAACGGAATGCGTGCTGTGGTCTTGCTGAGAGATTATGTACATTTTGGTTTTCTCGATCTGTACATGACGGAAAATTTTATTGGCAATTAGCAATTTTCCACTTGAGGCCTGGGTTTGTATGCGTGGAGCGGCGAATTCTTAGACCGACCGGTATCGGGTTTTAGAAATGCAACGACGACGCAGTTAAATCTGCCAGGCATGAGGAGAATTTCCTTAGCCGATTTGTCAGAGTTCTGTAAGAGCTTACACGTCGTATATCTTGAGTTCAGAAGTACAACGAGGGGTTTCTGTCGACCGCATGATTAGCCGTGGTTTTCGGTCCCCACGTTCCCCTGATTTAACACTCCGTAGCTTTAAATTTTTACGGAAGTTTCAAAGGCAGCGTGGAGAACTTAAAGAGTCGACGTTCGCCGTCAGATTTCAGCAAATTCCGGGGATGGCTAACAGCAACACAACATTTTCATCATCTCCTGTGCTGCTGGTGATGTTTCATTACACTTTCCAAATGACGTCCACACTGCGATGGTTTACCGCCGACCTAAAGCCACCTTCAGCGTCTGTTTCCTCTGCGAGGTCGCGGCCCTCTCGGACAAAGAGGACGTGGTACGTCCTGTATAACTTTTTGGAAGTGACATAGACGGTTATTCGAACTAGAAATGACGCTTAATTTCTCATAGGAATGTTTCCAAGGCAACCGGACCGAAGGAAATTAAGTATTTAGTCTGCTTCAGCATGTACCTTCTTCAGACACTTCAGTTGAACGGAACGAATTTGTCTAATGCCTTAGATGAAGTTGATCCAGCCACTGGGAAGTTGGAAAGTTATAAATCTCCAGGAATTGATCAGATTCCAGCAGAATTAATAAAATCAGGTGGCAAAGGGTTACATATGAGGATCCATTAGCTTATTCAGTTGATTTGGGATAAGAATTAATCCATAATTATTCCTTTTCATAAGAAGGGGGACAAGACTGAGTGTGGTAATTACCGAGGAACTTCAACCTCATACAAAATTCTATGAAAAATTCTTCTGGAGAGATTAACTCCAAGTACCTTTGATTCAGGAGCTTTGTCTGTTGTTTTTGTGTACAAATGAATCATTTAACGTCTTCCTCACTTATTTTCCTGTTATTTGGGTTTAATGACGTGAGATGAGAAGTGAACACAATTTGTTGCCTTTCTGAAGCCGTGGCCGACCTGACACCAGTCGCGTGGGCGTGGAACTGGAGCTCACGGTCTGGGTCACATTGAATGAGAGTGTGTCCACTGATCATGAATTTTGTGCCCGAAGCTTGCTTCACAACAAGAAACATTACGGCAGTATTGGAGTTCACAGGTTTCAGAGATCATAACAACATGTACCACGTGACAAGAGTAATAAGCTGTTTGAAAATATGCTTATCGATTTGATCACCTTCTATTTGTCATGACACACGTGGCACATCACCAGAACGGCAATTGTGAACTATTTTACTTTTATGTCCGGAAATAACTCTTGTAAAATGATACAGATTAACGCAAGGTGTTGGGAGGAACACAGATTGCAGGTGTTTGAGAATCGGGTGTTGAGGAGGATATTTGGGCCTAGGAGAGAAGACGATGGGGCGTGGAGAAAACTGCACAATGACGAGCTTAAAAATCTGTACTGCTCCCCCAGTATTGTGAGGGTGATTAAGTCGAGAAGAATGAGATGGGCTGGGCATGTAGCACGAATGGATGGTGCAAGAGGTGTGGAAGCCTGAGGGGAGACCTAGACGTAGATGGGAGGATAATCTCAGGCGGGATCTATGGGAGATAGGAGTTGAAGGAGACTGGATTTTGTTGGCCCAGGACAGGGTCCGGTGGAGGGCTTTGGTTAATTCGGTGATGAACCTTGGGTTCCGTAAGCCATCTGGTTGGTTGGGTCCACTATTTGGGAAGCCTGAGGGGAAGAGACCTCTGGGGAGACCTAGACGTAGATGGGAGGATAATCTCAGGCGGGATCTTTGGGAGATAGGAGTTGAAGGAGACAGGGTCCGGTGGAGGGCTTTGGTTAGTTCGGTCATGAACCTTCGGGTTGTATAAGCCATCTGGTTGGTTGGGTCCACTATTTGGGAAGCCTGAGGGGAAGAGACCTCTGGGGAGACCTAGACGTAGATGGGAGGATAATCTCAGGCGGGATCTATGGGAGATAGGAGTTGAAGGAGACTGGATCTTGTTGTCCCAGGACAGGGTCCGGTGGAGGGCTTTGGTTAATTCGGTGATGAACCTTCGGGTTCGGTAAGCCATCTGGTTGGTTGGGTCCACTATTTGGGAAGCCTGAAGGGAAGAGACCTCTGGGGAGACCTAGACGTAGATGGGAGGATAATCTCAGGCGGGATCTATGGGAGATAGGAGTTGAAGGAGACTGGATCTTGTTGTCCCAGGACAGGGTCCGGTGGAGGGCTTTGGTTAATTCGGTGATGAACCTTCGGGTTCGGTAAGCCATCTGGTTGGTTGGGTCCACTATTTGGGAAGCCTGAAGGGAAGAGACCGCTGGGAAGACCTAGACGTAGATGGGAGGATAATCTCAGGCGGGATCTTTGGGAGATAGGAGTTGAAGGAGACAGGGTCCGGTGGAGGGCTTTGGTTAGTTCGGTCATGAACCTTCGGGTTGTATAAGCCATCTGGTTGGTTGGGTCCACTATTTGGGAAGCCTGAGGGGAAGAGACCTCTGGGGAGACCTAGACGTAGATGGGAGGATAATCTCAGGCGGGATCTATGGGAGATAGGAGTTGAAGGAGACTGGATTTTGTTGGCCCAGGACAGGGTCCGGTGGAGGGCTTTGGTTAATTCGGTGATGAACCTTCGGATTCGGTAATCCATCTAGTTGCTTAGTTAGTTAGTTAGATGGAAGGCATCGTTATAAGACAGTGGTAAACTAAATTGCCATTAATTCTCCTGCATTCGTCATCACACTTGTTTAAGTCTTAATTTTGGCAAGCAAATAGTTTATCAACTTATTTCTTCACAGTCGCACTTACGTCATTTTTCACTTTTGGCTTCTTCCTCATGTTTTCGTTTGCAGATGGCACTGGTTGTCCTTCCAAAGTAAATTTCTGACTCTTTGTTTCCAAATATAAGTGTGATGGAAGATATTCTTGTGACGAGGCTGTGCGCTCAAGATGAGCCTATGTGCCATCTGACTTCTGCTGTTAATTTCCACCAGCAGAATTTTTGTTCGATGAGCGTTGTTTGTCTGTGTTCCATTTTCAATGATTTCAGACACAGATTCTCGTTTCTTGGCTTAACGGAAGATGCTTGATTAAACACAAATATTTGTCTCACTTCCTTTAAGTGTCTTCACAAAGCAGACTTAACATGTTCACCATTTACAATAAAGTGCAATGTGTGTCATCTTAATTTCCCTGTGTTTTCGAGGTTCATCACTCGTTCTGCAATATCATCGTCGGGTGTGGCCAGCAGTGAATCGATTCTTCCCCAGTTCATTAATCGGGGTCGTCCTCCCTTTGGACACAGCTCAGTGTCAATTACTGAAATTTTCGTTAAATAAACTACAAATCATTGCTGAAAAATTAAGGCTAATTCTCCGAAATTTCATTTTAATTTCTGGCTAGATCTAGTAATCCATGGCCCCTGTAATGCGTTTTCTTAAAAAAGACCACTGCAGTCCCACAAACATGTCAGGGTGCAGTTTTGCAATGAATCAATGCCTTGGTTTAACCATCACTTAAACAATAATCACGTGACCAGAATTTTAGGTTATGATTGATTGGAATTTGGTGGAACAAGTCACTACAGCCTCCTAGGTAACCGCGTTTGGTCAAACCATGAGGTTTACAAGTTAACTTGTATAATTTGGATCTGTGTTACGAGCGAACGGTACGGCGTAAAAGATTTCTCCCAGACAGGGGAAAAAGACACCGACTTTCTTTTTCAGAGATGTGAAGGATTTTAGCCCGCAGGTCTCTCACGACATTTTACCAAAAACCGAGTTAACAAACACAACTCTGTCATGAAATAAAAACATCATTCAGGGGTGGGCGAGCATGGCGGCCGCACAAGGCACCTAGCAGAAGGAGAACTCCTTTCTTATCTAAACCAGCAAATGTGAAAAGCTGTTTGCTGTATTACTTTGTCGTGACACGTACTTAAAACGCTTTCTACTGCTCTTTCAGGAACAAAGACGTCCTAGACACTTTTTAATATTATGAAATCATTGTTCATTGAACGATGATGAATCATGTAGCGATTGCCGTTTGGTTAACGGGGTTCAGCTTTTGACCTAGTGACAAATCTCACGTCCAGGAATGAGGAAATTCGGTAGAAAATTTGTGTTTAGGAGAAGCGTAAATGGTCCTGAACTGAAGAAGGAATGAGATAGTCGAAAGCAAGACGGGAACAATGCCAAGTGCAAATGCAAAGAAATTAGTTTGTGTGATGTCGGAATTCGAGTAGAAGTCAACAAAAATATCGGGGGGGGGGGGGCCGATAAAAAGAAGTGTAATCTTTTAGTAGACAAACGTAAGGCCGCATGGCGCATGCGTGGAATACAATAATCGTATATTTGAATATTCTGTGTTTGACGGCGCCAACACATAAAAGGGCTAAGTCAGGAAAAATGCTTTAGACTTAAGTTGGCTAATTCTTCTGAACATCTCAAAAACCAAAAATAATATCTCTCATTAGTCATTTCGTATCTGACGTGAAAAATGGCATTGACAGAACGTGAATTTCCAAATGCACCTCGTAGTTTCTTTACCGCGTCTCTAAACGCACGTGACGACCCGTCTACTGCTCCATGGATGTTCGTGTGCAGTCCTTAGTCTGATTTTAAAATGGCAGAATGTTTGCGTAATTTCAGACATTTAATATTTTTTTTAAAAACAGACCTAAGAGGATTTAAAGGTTTGTGGTCTACTACGTTTAGGTAATTAGAGCACCAGGTACTGGGTATAACGGAAATCAAACCCTGCATTGATGCTATTTGTTCAAGTACTCGGTTCTAAAGGTGAAGACAGTGTTTTCACCCAGATTTATGATACTTACCCACAAGTCCACGCGGCGTTACAACCCAGAAGATCAGGACGTCATACCCTGAACACTTCTGATTACCGTTTTAGGTTGGCGACTACTTTGACCGGGAGTTTTAGAATTCTGCAGAATCTCTAAGGTAATTCCGAGGAAGTTTCTCGTCACGAATACCAAAATTCCAAATTCTTTTCCCATTTTCAGTCGCAATGAATCGTTTTATTGTAAACTAAGCACCAGACCTCTTAGCGTTGCGAAACCGGTCATTTGGTCTTAAACTTTGTTTTCCGAAGATCGACCCCCCCTTAATTTCACTGTTTCGATGCATTATAAATTAATAAGACCCCAGACGAAGAAGGGGGGCTTTCGATAGGCCTGTTTAGGAATAATAGTAATGATAAAACTGCTTATAACTTCATGAATTTTAATTGAAGAATATTCCTCACGTCAGTTGGGGAAAGTTTCCGAAGTCACACAAGTTACTGAAAAGTAAAGACCGAGAGACGACTCAGCCAAAGTAATTGAAGAACTGGAGGTGCCAAAATGGACCACGAGTGGAATCATCAACAAATTAGAAGAAGTAATTTTGGAATTAATATATAAAAATCTTAGCATCATCGGAAATATAAAAAAAAGGGAGACGGTCATATGAAAGAGTAGAGACCACATTGACAAATTATAAAAGAAATGGAATAATAAAGAGAAATTTCGGAAGAGAAATGATATCTTACTGACATTCCACAACATACTTAGCGAAGCTACTGTATTCCACGGGAGCGAATGCTGCACAGATAAGATTCCTACGGCCATTAGTCGGCGTAAGAAGATTATTGATGACATCCATCAACGAATTAAAGTAGAAAATGTAATTGCAGAAATAAAAGTTACATACAGAAATGGAAAGAACGCCTTCCCTCTAAGCTACTATGGAATATCAACCAGAGGGAAGAAGATACCTTGAAAGACCTAAAAAGAGATGGAATGATCAATAGAAACCAGTGCCCAGATATTGAAAATAAAGAAGAAAAATGTTGCAGCGGAACATAATTTGTTGCCAGTAATTATCTGTTAGTACCACTGCCTCATCTTCTCATTGACGCTGATGGACCTTCAGAACTTTTTTTGTTACGGGACCTGAAGCGTAGGTCGGACCTCAATATTGAAGCTGATCTTACACAGAGACAGGATTTGGGGAGTTCAATGCATTTTCCTAACTGAAGATGGGCCCAGCGTCAAGTTTTCTAGAACAACCATCTACGTCTTCGGTCTGTTAATTGTGGCGCAATGGGCCGGTTGTTATGATTCGGAAAGTAATGGCTGTTCTGTGTTAACAATACCAATACAATAGTTGCCTGCGCCTGTAAACCCTGCAGATGAATAACAACCAAGAACGACTTCTCCCTCAGTTTTTTTTTGTTCTTTCGTTGAAATTGTCAGAGTATTCCGTTTTTCGAAATACTTTCCAAATAATCTAACCATTTCAGTCGATAGTTTCTTGTCATTGTATTAATATCTGTAATCCCGAATTCTCCTGCCATATCTCAATTGTTTCTGTGTAACCACTCTTGAAATTATTTCTACCGTCTCCATTCTTATATTAATAGTTTGGTTAATGTGTTCAGCTGTCACACTCATGGAAAGTTAGGTTAGGTTAGGTTAGGTTAGGTTATATTCGGTTAGGTTAGGTTAGGTTAGGTTAGGTTAGGTTAGGTTATATTCGGTTAGGTTAGGTTAGGTTCGGTTAGGTTAGGTTCGGTTAGGTTAGGTTGCGTTAGGTTAGGTTAGGTTAGGTTAGGTTAGATTTGCTTTGACATTTCTCCACAAATGCAAAATCCTGTATATCACAGTTGAACGCAACAATCGAAATATTTTACTCCGTATAAATACAATTGTCTTTCCTGTGGTCTATGTTTCATACATAATAATCAGAACTTGTAATTTGTTCATGAATTTTAAAATCAAAACTAACTTTTTCCTCTACCTCTATAATTGAGTCGCTGTATCTCAGTCAGTGCATTGACTAGCTACGGACTGGACGACCGGGGTTTGATCCCCGATAGGGGCAGACGATTTTTCCTGTAGCCTCTGCGTCCAGACCGTCTCTGGGGCCCACCAAGCCTCCTGTCCATTGGGTACCGGGGTCCTTTCCCGGAGGTATAAAGCAGCCGGAGAGTGACGCTGACCACTCACCCCATCTAGTGCCGAGGTCGAGAATGAGTAGGAGGTATATGGCCTCTCCCCCCCAAGCGCTTACATGGCGTATAGTCGGACAGTTTCTTAACTTTTGCATTTACCTGCATAGTGTATCAGTTGTTAATTAAGGCGTTTATAGCCTATTAATTCAGGGTCCTTTGAGATTTACAGCCAGAACGCCAAAAATTTTCCATTTTCGCCGGAAGTTAGGCCTCGCACTTGCCCGAATGTTTCAGTTTTTCACGATGTTTGCGAAACTGATTCACACGCGACGCTACTAAGAATAGAAAACACGTGTTGGCTGGTGGAACCTAACCTTTCCCTTTCCATCGTTTCCGAGAAGTTTTGGAGTTGGGAAAACGAAGAACCAATCCTAATTGAGGAGCAAACATTCCTCGCGTTTAAGCTGAGTTATGTGAACACAAACAAACCTTCTCAGGCTCTCGTAATGATTTATGAAACTCGTCGTAAGCTTGAATTCCGTCGCGTTAATGTTTCAACGAGATTTTTCAATGCACAGAATTCGAAATCTGGATTTAATCCGTTGCTTTCAAAATTCAGTTGCTAAAATGCCACGTGCATAAATATGCGACTCTACGTAAATAACTGATGGACGATAAAACATCATTTTACTTGTAAAAGTGCAAGACACTCGTTTCACGAAGGCAGAAACACGAAAGGAGCCTTTGGCAATGTGTTTCAGGTACGAAGGCGAAGTTTACATGATGGAAAGTATTGTTTATTTCGAAAAGTTGCAACTAATTATTTCAAAATAATGATAATGCATTTAATTCCACAATATATAATTAATTATTAGGAAATATATAAACATTCTTTGCTGCTCGCTGGTTTTCTGATACACTTACGAGCTTACTCGTAGCACTTGAAAAGATGCGCTCACCAGTGGCTGACCAATGGAAGTTGATGGTTGCTTCGTTTTTCAATTATATCGGCCATTTCGTGTTCTTGTATTGCAGAAAAATGTTAATTAAGAGCTACTGAAACATTGTGGCATGGAAATCGTCAAGAAGGCTTCGACGGCTCTGGCCTTCTCAGGGGTTGCAGGATTCGTCTTGTGGTTCCCTCCGGAGGGCACTTCGCCATTGCCCAAGAAATTGGCAAAGAACGAGTAGCAGTTAGCTGAAGTGCAGGTCGATGTGAGGGGATGGTAACGGCACGAGTAGGAGCCATCCAGTGGCTGAGAACGGCCTCGTGGGACCTAGCCCGACGTTCCCACTAAGAAGTACCCACCAGGGGTCCTCGCCCCATTCAATCCCGAAATCAAGACAAAGCAGGAGCTAGGCCTTTCCTCTTTCAAAACGCCACTGTGCTGATGCAGGAGGGATTTGCTCCGAAGATCGATTCAACGCAAGATACGCTTGCCAGAGTCAAATATTTCTCGGTCCACGAATTTTTCAGCAGACTTTGAGGCTATTGCCTTGAAAGAAGTAATAGACCTTAGGAAGTACAAGATTCTTAATTGTCCTACGTTTAAATCACAGAGCTGATAGTTCATGTACCACAGCAAACGATCACGACGGAAAAATGGCATCGACATGGTTTGTTTCAGTTAGACAATGCACAGAACTGAAGAAACTTCTTGGGTTTAAGTCCAGGTGAAAATGTTTGCAGGTGAGGCAGATACTGCGGTGAGATCCTTAATTGGCTGTCGTGGCTCAAGAATATCGTAAAATGTAATTTAAACGCACGAACAGAACATCATTGAATTCTAATTATTTCGACACAAACAGAATTCTAATACCACATCGTAGATTTTCTTCTAAATGAACTCTCCATCTTATTAAGCGATAAGAAACGTCTTGTTAGCTCAATAGCATTAAACGCGAAACACAAATAGTGAAGTTGTCACAGTATATATACATCATAATAACCTGGACGAATACAAATTACTTAACACATCTGGAGCTGTTAAACAAGTGAACCCTCTGTCATTAACACTTGGTAACAGTGCCAGGACCCCGGTCGGACCACCAAGTTAGTGGAATCTTCTCGATGCGTCACAACTCTAAGTCCTCCGACCAACTACGTGATTAAGTAACCTACCGACTCATTAACTAGTATATTAATTAACTAACAAAATAATTACTTATGAAATTAACTAACTACAAATCTAATTTACTGAAAACAAATCTCTCACATAATAAATTATAGTCATGAGGTAGTCAAAGTCGTTTAAACGTGTACGTTCGTAACAGTTATCACAAAACTCGTGAATCTGAAACTTGTTTTTATCTGTTTGACATTTTCGAAAAATATTTAGTGAGTTTTTCGACCAAAATCCTATGTAAACTTCGTGTCCCATTGAGTGAAATATTTCCATTTGCCCTGAAGTTTTTGTAGCTCTTCGATAGTCTTATTTATTATTGTATTCGCTGTGACGAACTGCCCAGCGCTGTGTACATGTTTGTCCTAAGGTCGCCATGACAACACGTCAAACTAAAGGCAATTTTTCTTTACTTCAAAATTGGTACCGGAAGCCCCAAATTTGGGGGATATAAGAAAAATTGAACTAATTTTCACGAGCCAAGCCTAGGTTTACAACTGAGAATATTTCATTCCAGTGGAATCAGAAAGATTGTGGATCGTTTCGACCAAATGGATTATGAAACAGTGGGATTACTTAAAAATAATTAATTTCCAAATAAAATATTTTTGTCATTTTTGGCATATATTATTGAAGGTGACTTGTAAATTGTTAGTTGCCATAAATATTTGTCACTATTTTTTTAAAGATATCCAGACATTATTGGGAACACTCTTATCTGTCTGTTTGTGTCTCCAAAACGTGTCCCTTCTAATTCTGAACGTATAATTTCAGCTTTTCCTTACAACTTAGTTGGAACAGTAATTTGAATGGGAAAGCGAGATTTTTGTCTATGAGGTTCTGTTCAAAATCAACGTGCAATAATTCCGAAATACGTAATTAAATCAGAGGAAATTATGTAAAGAAATAAAGGGAGAAACAAAGACGTACCACCTCTTAAAAACAAAACTTCTCTATCAGGCATGTTACGTAATGTATTAAAACAATGTACCCGGTTTCGTTATTGATATTTAAGCAGAAATTTCAGAATTTTCTTCTGTAAATTAACGCGAGGCATGCGATTACATTCTTTAAGAACGAAACATTTAATTCTAAATATTTGCAACATTTGTACAACAGTATTTTTGTCTCCGAAATAGGACAAATTATCCTCAGTAGAGTTCCATTCTGAGGAAGACATCCATGCTTTAATACCTGCGAATTTAGAATTCATCGTTACATTAAATCGAAGTTGTGGGAAATTTTGGTTGCATAAATCTTCTCGCAAATTTCATAAAGTGCACTGATTTGCAGTTTATTTACCTCGCCACTAGACGGAGGTGGTGGTCGGCTTCAAAAATCTTTAACCTCGTCGCTGGGAAACGTCTTCTCGTGTCCGTGGGACAGGGGGCTTAATTTGGTAGAGAATCAAATTAAAATGTAGTCAGTTTCCAGTCATTTTGACTGTGGTTCCAGCCATTAAACAAATTAAACCGCAGGTCATAATTGGACTAAATCTCACTCTTGCGACTATGGACGTTATGCAGATGAGGTCACTACTCCATCTTGTTTAATGAATCTTCAATTGTCAGAAATGTTTAGTCAGGCAAAAATGAACCTTATCGTAATTTGGTTATGACGTCGTTTGCCACTCATAAGGAAACAGCTGTTTTATGCCCGAATCTGAGCTGTGGAAACTGTAAAGGATTTTAGTTGTATTAAAACTTTTTTATTTCGAATTTCATAAAACTGTACATAATATAAAATCTGAAGTGTCATTCTCTGAGCATGGCAGAGATAACACAAATAATCAGTGACTCTGCGTTCGTGTCAGGCCGTAAAATGGTGGGTGACATTTCGAAACGTGCAGCTACGAGTTGGTAGAGAGAACAATATTTGTCGTAAAAGTTATGTGCAAGTCCAGCCGATTAGCACTCGTACAAAAAGGAGCCTGAACAGAGAATATGACTGCATTTTCTTCGAGCCTTTATGTTTCCCCTCCTTGTTTCAAGTGTGGCGTTAGTAAGCCGTGTTTGTCGAGCAAATAAACACATTTTTATAGTCATGAGAAGTGACAACGTGACAACGTGACAACTGCAAAGACAAACTAAACTCGTGCCCACAGCTCTAAAGTGTAAAACGAAAGTTTATACAGTGTTTAGAGAACTATCGACTCTCTTTTGTGAACACTTTAACACGGGCTAAAAAATATTGTTGGGTTCCAGTTTATGGGGTAACGTTTTATTCCTTTTTAATGAAATTAGTGGGCGGGGGGGTGTTAAGGTGTTAATGAAGGAGGCAAACTTGTTATAACATGAGAATGGAGGCCAGCCGGAAATTGCGTCTTTATTACACCGAACCGAGCCTCTTATGTGCATTTCATTTAATTTATTTTATTTTATTTTCTTAACACAAATAACTCCTACACTCAACGCAGTTAAAAAAAAATTTTGATTTAACGCATTCCACAGGTGAAGGATTTGGGACCACAGAAAAACACATTTCATTTTTACGGATAAAATTCTTTAATTTTAATTTAAGTATAAGAACACAGGATCTTCCTTCAACACGTGTGTGCAATATGATATTAAGTTAGATTAGTGTTTTCCAAAATAATTTTTCATATCTCGAGGAACCTGTAATAACGTTTGCAGGCCATTTTTTTATTGCTAAATTATTGTCAAGAACAATTAAAATCAAATTTACCGCCTACGATCTTGGTGTCTGCACAAGAAATTTGGGGAAGAAATCAATCAGAAGGCAAGTCGCTGCTTCCAAGATCACACGTAGACATAATTTATAAAACCTACTCTCTTATATTACAGGTCGCCGTGTGTTGTTTGTTTTATATTTACGTAATGTAAACTTGCAAACTAAAAACACAAGAAATTTGGCTTATGAGCAGATTTAATACAATTCGAGCCAAATTACTTAATTTATTTAAATTGCATACATGATGGAAATTTCTGTTACTACTGAACAAGTTTTGTTGTTACCTTTTTTCCTGTTCTCCGCTCACGTTTCATCTTTTTGTGCTGACTCTGTAAATGACTTCTGTAGCTGTCAATCAGTACGTTAAGATACTCTCATAATTATTATCACCACTTTATAAGATTTTTACTTCCATGGACCCGAGACAGACCTTGTCCCTAAGGTACATAGGGCAACAACTTATTACGAAATACATTTTTTTTTAAAACGTGTTACATGTATTATATAATTTTATTTTACGAAAGCGTCTTTCGAATGATGCATGAAGATCCTAAAATGGCGGTCTTCTGAAGTTCCCTGATGTCGTGTTCGCCCGGGATGTTGGCCAAATATTTCCTGAGTGACCTGGAGACAGTTCCTGCTGCTCCTATAATTTTTGGGATTAATTTTGCTTGAACCTTCCACATTCTCTGTATTTCTATGAGAAGGTCCTTGTATTTCAAGATCCTCTCCGCTCCCTTCTTAATCACATTCCTGTCAGTTGGTATTACTTTTTTATTATTATTATTATTATTATTTCGTGTTCTGGAAATAATATATTATTTAGTGAAATTTTGGTCTCTGTTAATTAATTACGTTACTCAGATCCTGGTGCTTGCATTTCAGCGCCAAAACCCGTTGGGAGGAGAACGAGAAAACCTGGAATTGACAGGAAGCCAAGGCAAGCCTACAGCGCGAAGCAGCTAGAAAGACTGGAGGCCGAATTCAAGGTAATTACGCGGGATTTTCATTCGTCTTATGAACTGAGCGAAGATAATTTAAAAAAGTAAGACACTGGAGTCAAACACAGTACTTCACGACTTGAAGACCTTCACACCGAGACGTGGCGCAAGGCAGTGAGGCAAATGTCGGCTGTGGCACACGCCACGTGAGTTGCATGCGGACTAACCGAAATATTTTCGGTTTTCCTAGAAAAACCAGTTCTTAGGGAGTCCTTTCTGAAATCTCCTACAATATATTTTAATTGTCCTCCCGTTTACGAATGAATCTCCCAAGTAGTAACTTTCTTTAAGTTTTTCAGACTAAACTTTGACATGCGTCTTGCACACTTTGCCAATTTCATTTTGTCTTTAATGTAATAATACTAACATATTTGGTAAAGAGTACAAATTATGAAGCTCCTCGTTATGGAATTTTCTCCAGATACGAAGACATTCTGACGTTGACCTAACCTAACCTAACCTAACCTAACCTAACCTAACCTAACCTAACGTAACCTAACCTAACCTAACCTAACCTAACCTAACCTAACGTAACCTAACCTAACCTAACCTAACACACTTCATCAGACGAAAATATAAGTAGCAGAAGGGGCAAAGGCACAGAAATAATTGTTGAACGGGTTTTGCAGAGGTAACAGTGAGGTAAAATGCTCCTCACTGCCATAAAATATTTTTCCCCTGATGTTCCTTAAATATACACCACGTGAGAAACCGTTTTTTACAAAAGTTATCGATTTGTATACTTTACGTTGTGTGTGAGTACCAATTTCTCCCAGAAAAAGATGTAAATTTAAGAAGTACAAGTAACATCCAATACTAACCTTATCTTTTTCATGATTCTAGGTTGATAAATACCTCAGCGTAAGCAAGCGGATGGAGCTGTCCAAAGCACTGAACCTAACGGAAGTGCAGATTAAGACATGGTTTCAAAATCGACGAACAAAATGGAAGAAACAACTAACGTCTCGCCTTAAAATCGCACAGAGGCAGGGGCTGTTTCCCCCGCACTACTTTCCCTCCGTGCAACAATACTCGGCTCTCTTTGCTCCGTATTACGCGGCTCCGCCATTGGGATGTGTCTATCCGGCGTCCACGCTAGATGGATCCAGCGTCTCGTCACAGGCAACATCACCTGCAAGTAGTAGCGGTGCTACATCACAGATGGCACCATCATCCTCATCGAGAAATTCTACAAACATATGAGACAGTCAACTTTATACGTAAAACTGTATTCAAGCTGTGATGATCGATATCTGCTGAGTTTTTATCTCGATTTGTGTTGCCATGTGTCGGTTTTCTTGTGCCAAAGTCGATATTGGAGCTCTCTGTAACTATTCGCTTGGATCTGAGTAGATTATGATTACCAAAGTTTGATCTCTGTAAAACGAATCGTTCCAGATAAAGTGTGATGAACAATTTTGTTGTTGAATAATTACGTAAGCAGGTACAGACCAGTAATGTAGATGCATTTTAATTCAATTTATACCGAAATAATAATAATAATTTATTCCTTTCGTAACATAAAACCCCTAAGCTGGAAGACCACCCCTCGTCGGCTGTCCGCTAATGCTTATTGAATACATTTGCAGTAAACCTGATTACTCGCAATGCCGTGGTGACAGGGACGGACCTACGACGAAAAATTCATGAAATAAAAGTAGCTTAATTGTATTTTACAAAAAAAAATTAAATTCCTAAGATATTTTAAGTGACATGTCTCGAAGTTACGACAGTTGTTCACAATTTGAACTCAGGTGGTTCTAGATATGGTTTACAGCCTGAATGAATTTGACATCCCAAATTATTCGCGAAAGCTTGTTAACGTGTTAGATAATTAATTTAACACAGAAATAATTATTTAGAAACCTTCAGAGCCAAAACTCTCTCGGCATTTTCGTGCATATGCACTCAAGTATATATATATATATATATATATATATATATATATATATATATATGCGATGATTCTTCAATTAAGAGGCATGCATACTCCACAGCCTTTGTGTTCTTAAATTAGATTGATCTGTCATTGATATAATTCAAAGCACAATCTCTGAACATCAGTAACTTGTAATACGAACCTCAAATGAGGATGCGATATTCGTAATTCGTAAAAAAGTTACAGAATTATTGTTATCCTTATCATGGATAATGAGTGGTAATTGAGATGAAAATACAAAGACTTAAGATAACTTAATTAGCATCTGTAATGACACTGAGACTGTTTAAAAAACGTAGATTTTTAGATGCTGCACTCAATGAACTATGTCTTTTAGTTGTGTATTTAGTAACTTTTGACTTCTTAATGTCTTCATACGTGGCTCATGGCTGGGGGCGATGAGATTTTCGTGTTATGAGATCGGCGTAAATTTCTTCGTAGCAAATCGAAATCCAACACAATTTTTCTGGAAATTCCGTCGGGCCTCAAAGACGCGGGAAAGTTTTCTGCTGATTCTTCATTTTCATGACCTAAAAAACTACGCGGTGTCGAAGGAATCGAAAATTTTGTACGGATATTTCGACGGAAAATACGTCACAAGGTAAATCCGAACGTTTGTGCTGCTGATAATTCTCCAGCTGTCTTCCAAAGTCCAGCGCCGTGGGCCCGTGTGCTCTCTTAAGGGCGCCTTCCCTTTGATTGGATCCAGTTAACCCTCGTCAGAACTCATCACTTATCGCCATTATCGATAAATGAATTTATAGATATCGAGTTCGTAATATATTCGTCATATGTCTCTAAGACTCTAAGCCATTTACGTTTACCTGATAATTTCACCCGCTAATCTGTAGAAACAGAGCATAATTTACGTTGCAATCATGTCGGACAATTTTCAGTGTGATGTATCCATCACTGAATTTTCAGAGAATTATTCATTCAAGACGTGTTTTGGCAACACGTAATCTTATTCAATGAACACGTTACTTGAATCTGTATGGAATATTTATTAAATGCCAGTTAAAGTTCAGTTACTGTCAGTTCGAAATCCAGAAAAGTCAGTTCTAGGCAGGATTTGAGTTCTTCACGGCGGTGAGTCTGAAGGTCGCTGTCTTCTGGGTTGTTACGCCGTGCAGAACTTTACGGACGTTTCAGAGGTCCTTACTACCTCCATCATCAGGGCGTACATTTAAATAAACATCATACTAATTTCCTTGTAACTAACTCTTAACTACTATTACTAATAATAACAATGACTTCATGTAAGCGCTGATTTCATTTCAATTCTTCCATACAGAATTACATGAAATCTCCGGAGAAGATAAAGACATGATTAACTCTTCCCGTAGTTGAAATTTCGCCGTCAAAAAGACGTCGAACGGAATGGATCAAATTCTTTCCTTCACCAGAAATGGAAGTTCTCAGTTCCGGAAGTTTAAATGCGTACGTGCTGATGGATTTAACGCCAGAGTAAGCTACGCCGACACGTGTCGGACTACAGAAAGAATTTCTAGAACACGTGGACAAAAAAGTAGATAAAACAATTTTTATTAATTGAAAATACGTGCAAATGAGACTTAAGTCATTATGATTCCGAATAAACATAAGAATTATTAGCGTAATCTACAGTAATTGTGATTTTGATGCTTTCCTGAAATTGCTGGTGAATTAGTCGATGTGTTTCCACGCATTTGCTAGAATCGGCAGATCCTCGAGTTCTCTCGTGTTTATGTGAGAATCGATCTATTTGCTGTGATAAGTAACTTGGCGTCCTTCTTCCCCTGTCAAACACCGAGCGAATGATTCCGGGCGAGAATGTAACAGCCGAGGTTCGTGGTCTTTTAGAAAACTACCGGGTGGGTCTGAGTGAGTTCGCGCTTCTGAACAAACTTTAAACATCTTTCTGCTCTAGATGTGGTCAGTGTGTCAGCTCCGTCGATCGCTTCGACTCCTTGCTCTGTAGTTGAATTTGCTGTTGAGCAATGTCACTCATATTTTAACTTTTTTTCCAGAGTTATGATGTGGGGCGTCTCTCAAACAAATATCTGAATCTGTCGGCCATTTAATTTCATCTAAACTTCCAAGTACTTTATCAGTTTAGTCTACTAGGACTCGCCTTCAATACTGTCAATCTTAGGATGATTTGAAGACCTGAAGGTTAGGTTCGGTTAGGTTAGGTTCGGTTAGGTTCGGTTAGGTTCGGTTAGGTTAAGCTAGGTTAGGTTAGGTTAGGTTAGGTTCGGTTAGGTTCGGTTAGGTTCGGTTAGGTTAGGTTAGGTTAGGTTAGGTTAGGTTCGATTAGGTTCGGTTAGTTTGGGTTGGGTTGGGTTAGGTTAGGTTCGGTTAGGTTTTCACAGACTCGAAAAAAATGACCTTGTTTTATCTGTTACATTCCTTGCGTAAAGGTATGATATCACATGAGGTCCGTGTGTTAGCGAATTCAGAAACTTTTGAAAATGTTTTTCGGAATTAGAACAGCCTGAATCAAAATTTTCTTTATTTGAATTCCAAGAGCTTGCGAGCGTCTGCCAATGACGTAAGCCTCTCCAGTCCTAGGAAGTTCCGTTAAGTAGGTGACTCTGTGTTCAGTTTCTCTCTTTAGGTCATTGCCAGCGGTCTGGCACTGAACGATAAGGAATTTTAAACCATGCCAGACAGCACGAACTTTGACCTAACTCACAGCGCATGCCCGATGGCATTTAGTCTCGAACTCAGTGATCAAGCACACGCTTTAGGTTAATATTGTACTTCTGACGAAAAAGAATACAAATTGTACTCTTCTTCAAGGAGACATTATCGACGTAATTAATCTCGAGGACAGGGTCACTGACTGCGAGGTCCAGTCCGTGGAGACATGTTCAGAGGCTTCCACCAACAATACTTCGACAGTCTTATGTTTAACCAAATGCTCGTGTCTGATACGCAGTCTTTTGGGAAATAAATCAAATCTCGGAAAATGTGATCTGGCGTGAATCCACGTTTATTCAAATCGAAGAATGGTGAGCCAGACGTGTTTTTCAGTTCCGCCATCACGCGGATAAGGCGCGAAGTTCGGAGGAATAAGGAACACGGTCAGAATTCAAATAACAAGGGCGTCTTTTGCTACGCTGAGTTCGGCGACCATAACCCAAATTTGAAACGTACATGAAAGTTTGTGAACTTTGTATCTGAGGCAATGAGGGCCTGTTTTTCCTGCTGATCACTGATCACCTCAGAAGATTTCTGTATTATGGATTGTAGCGCCGTGCAGTCTGGTAGAAGTTTACCGACGTTTCGGAGAAACTCGCTGCCTCCATCATCGCCCTGATGATTGAGGCAGTCTTTTACTAATTTACCGACGTTTCAGAGGTCATTTCTGCTTCCGTAATCGCCCTGAAAATGGAGACAGTCTTTTGATACTTTACCGACGTTTCAGAAGTCCTTGCTGCCTGTATCATCGCCCTGGTAAAAGTTTATCGACGTTTCGGAGGCAGCAAGGACCTCCGAAACGTCGGTAACGTTCTGTCAGACTACACGACACGACAACCCAGAAGACAGCCATCTTCAGAGTCACCGCCGTGAAAACCTCAAATCCTTCTTAATGGTTACATCGTCTGAAATAGTGATTAAGCCCGACCGGCGAGCACTTCCTGGGTATTTCCTTCGATAAAATTACAAATGACGCAACTTGAAACCTGATTTCTTTTTATTTTATCCTTTAGTGCGTTATTTGGGGTCATATCTCCTTCCACATTTGTTGGCCCTCATTTGCCCGAAGATGCTTCCTGTCTGAGGTCTAAAGTAACTAATCCTTTCTCTGTTTCTCCGGGTTTCGCATTGAAGTAAGAAGCTTAACTTTAAGATCTTTCTGTCATCTGGAACAACTAATGCAGCCGCTTTGATATGAAAGCAGGAGACCGAAATGAGGTTTCGCATCGCCGAGGCCTCCCCCCCCCCCCCTATTCTGAGAGATTTATTTATACGTCGAATGTAACTGAGTCCTTTTTCCAAATAAACGCAAAACAAAAGGCTGACAAATGTCAGGATGATGCGGACTTAGATTTACTGTTTCAATAAAAGCTCGCCCTTTTATCCGGATGCTGTGTTGTACCCGGCAAATGCGACTTTATTTGACGTCATATGACTCGAACGACGCCAGGCAGTTGAACGTAATACGACGCTCGTAAAGAATACGTCTCTCCCTTCGTGGAGCGAAGAAACTGCGAGGTTTACTTCTTCTGATTGACAAGAACGTAAGACGAATGATTTTGACGTAAGTTCTGTGGGGCCGCGTGCGAGATGTGTCCGATGCTAACTCACACGTGAGGATGACCATGTCCGTTTCGTCTCGAAAAATAACGAAATTTTCTTTATTAAGTTCTTCATTTTTATAGTTTAAATGCGTCATGTTTGTGTTTTAAATTCAAATATATAATATAATTCAAGTCTATACACAAACTTTAAATTGTTGATGTTAAAATTTAAAATTAATATTGATATTTTGCGCTATTCATCGTAATAACGATGAATAGCGCAAAATATCAATATTAATTTTAAATTTTAACATCAACAATTTAAAGTTTGTGTATAGACTTGAATTATATTATATATTTAAGTTCTTCATGGACGTCATGTGATTAGGTTAAGTTACCCAACACGTGCGAATTTTAATTAATTTCTTACATTCTGCGAATATTAATATTTTTTGACGTCAGTGCTTCATTTAGCCAGCTGTGATTTTATTTTTAAGTATAATTAATATATTTTTATTCAGCCCTGAGGATGGAGACAGTATATTTCCTAGAATAATCTACTTCACACGGAATCGCAACCCAAAATAACTTCTTCGAAAGAAGTTATCGAGGGAAGTTCACGTGGATGACCCATATTTTGTCAGACAAATAAATGTTGTTTAAAACCTGCTTCTTAAACAAATGAATAACAGACCTACCTGTGTGATTACTCTTAACTGATAAGCCATAAGAAAATTTTCTGGCAGATTACAAAGTCGCTTTGAAATTTAAATATATCTCCGAGTGAGTGCTGATCTGTTTTAAGCACGACGCCACTGAATCTAATTTCAATAAATCGCTTCTAAACAAATCGGCTTTTATCGTAGGTCTTAATTAGAGCGTGAGATGAAGAGGTTTAGATTAAGCCTTGTGAAGAGCTCGCTGACATGAGAAGGGGGGTCGTGGCTAATTGGTACAGCAAAACAATTGACGAAAGAAGCTTTGGGCCTACTTAAAAACAATCGAAGTACGAAATCCGAGTCAGGCTGTTGTAATAAGGCGACCGCCATTGCCAAAAAACCTTGGACACAGAGGAGGCTGGAACGTCTCTGTGAAATGTTGACGGCCCTTTCTCTCCACTTGTTTAACGGGAATATTATTAAAGTGGGAAATTCTTTCATGAGAATGCCGGTCTCTGCGTTAAATTGCAAGACACCTTCGTTCCTCTGTTTTTATTATGCGTTCTTTGCATTTTTATATCGAGAGAATGAATTATGGGCTGGTCTGTCCGGATGATCCAACTCGATGACCTCTGGAAAACCAATGGACGGATTGTGATGAAATTTGTTCTGGCATTGGGACTATCTACCAACAGCAGTCTTAGATATCCTACGAATCTTACAGTACTTACAAAATATTCTGTTGAAATATCAAATTACCTTCCCTTCGTATTGTATATTAAAGAAAGTCTGAAAGTAAAGAAACCTCTTCGCTGTTCGGACACTTTTATTTGCGTTCTGTTTTCTGTCTGAAAGTAAAGAAACCGGCTCGCACGTTGCAGTTGACTCAAAAGAACTCGGAGAGGCGACGTCAGCATTTTAGGAGCAAAGAAATCATCGAAAACGCAGGCCTCGGTTCAAGTCTGTGTCTGATGTCCCATAAACGACGTATTTGCGCTGTGGCTTCACAAATATCAGTCACTCCGTTACATTAAAGACAATATTTAAAAGGATTCTTTCGTCTACGCCTGCATTTCCTACGTGGGATCTTGCGTTCAGATATTTCGACTAAATTTCGCTGCTTCGTGGCTTGAGCAGGTTCAGGTAACAGTGTGTCATACTAACCGTTTCTATTGTTACCATTTACTAAAAACAGCTTTCTTTGTTACGAGATTTTAACAGATGGTGTCAATTGCTAAATACGTGTCCCCAATTTAATCTACTAAATCCTTTTAAAACTTTTTATTATTTGCATCAAATTTAAGACCAGTTTTATGCTTAACCATGGTCAGAATATGTTTGTTGTCTTCTGTGAAACATAACCATTCATCTATGATCTGTTGTTAACAACGTAACAACTTCTCAAACCTTTCTTGAAAGACCAATGAGAAATACCAAAGGAAGGCCCACAAAATACGAAGCATTGTTTCGTCCATCGCAACAAGGTGGGTGTTTGCTTATACATCTCTGAGGTTAGGTTAGGTAAGGTTAGGTTAGGTTAGTTTGGTTAGGTTAGGTTAGGTTAGTTTGGTTAGGTTAGGTTAGGTTAGTTCCATTAGGTTAGGTTAGGTTAGGTTAGGTTAGGTTAGTTTGGTTAGGTTAGGTTAGGTTAGTTTGGTTAGGTTAGGTTAGGTTAGGTTAGGTTAGTTCCATTAGGTTAGGTTAGGTTAGGTTAGGTTAGGTTAGTTTGGTTAGGTTAGGTTAGGTTAGTTCCATTAGGTTAGGTTAGGTTAGGTTAGGTTAGGTTAGTTTGGTTAGGTTAGGTTAGGTTAGTTTGGTTAGGTTAGGTTAGGTTAGTTCCATTAGGTTAGGTTAGGTTAGGTTAGGTTAGGTTAGGTTAGTTTAGTTTAGGTTAGGTTAGGTTAGGTTAGGTTAGTTAGGTTAGGTTAGGTTACGTTAGTTTCATTAGGTTAGGTTAGGTTAGGTTAGGTTTGTTTAGTTTAGGTTAGGTTAGGTTAGGTTAGGCTAGCGTTGTTGTCCTCTGTCAAGCGTCTTTATGAATTGAGTAAGATAAAAAGGCATTACATGAACGTCTTTCTTACGTAAAGTTTGACAGTTGTGATTTATGTAAATGTTTAAAACAAGTTTTATGGATGTGGCACAACTGATGCCTCGTGTGGTTGAATTTCAATCGTAGATAAGAACCAAGGACTGTGAATCCTGAAAGGAAACTCGTGTTCTCTCGTAGTCGTCTTAAGTAAGCAAACGCACGCTTATACAAAATGCCGATAAAACTGTGTGGATGGAATAGGAAGGACGGAGGAGAATAATCATAGCGAGGTTTGTCATGTTAAGAAAAATGCGATATCGCACAAGGGAAGCCGGAAAACACAGGCTTCGAATGGAGAATAATATTAAAATGGCCTCTAGAAACGTATGAGAGTTTGAACAGAAATCATGTAAGTTAGAGTCGAGATTCTCACGGCCGTGAGTCCAAATATGTCTGTCTTCTGGGCTTTAAGCGCCATTAGTGTCGTAGAAGTTTACCGACGTTTCAGAGGTTTCTACTGCCTCCATCATTAATCCAGATCATCAATATTCACATTTCTAACAAAATCTCAAATCGTTTTTGCTTCTAATATTGCGTTTTAATATTTACGGATTAATTTATTTACTTATCCACGTGGATTAATTTTATCAATTTCAACGAAATTAGAAGGTATGAATCAGAGGATCAATTATGATACAATGTTCATACTAAATTTCGTTAAAATCGGCCGGCGGTTAAAAAGTTTAAAGTGTGGGACACACAGAATGGTGATTCCATAAGCACTCTGTCTTTTCTTACCAAAGGAAAATATTGTTTTCGTGCATCTTAGCTTGCGCTCAGAGAGCCCTAAATGTTGTGTGTAATCGTATTAATAATAGACTCGCTATCTCACATAATATTGTGGTGGCAAAAGGCGCTAAGATTCAGACGCTAAAGCAGAGTTGGTCAGCTGATCTAGTCTCTTGGGAAGAATCAGTCAGCGACGGAGTCTCTCAGGCGCCAAGGTCTCAGGTGCACTGTGGTGTAAGTGAGAGGCTTCCATCCTGATGATTTCTTCGGGGAACTTGGTGGAACGGCGACGCTTTAAATGAAGTGTGCGTTGATTTATGAGACGGCTTAATCTCTGTCTCTTTAAGATAAAATATAGCTGTGTGAAATATGCATTTGGTAGCAGAACACCGGCAGTGTTATTCCGAGGAAAGTCGACGAACGTCTCGCCACAAATGTTCTCGTCCCCACAGACTAGTATAGGCCTAATCACTCACACGTATTTTGAGTACGGCAAATCTGTTATTTCTAAACCCTCTGCAGTCGCCGGTACTCGAAACAAGGACCGATTCTGTGTTTGAGATCCTAGATTTTAGTATGTGCTTTGTTCTTTGCGTCGATCTGTACCGATTCGATCTACTGAAATCGTCTTCAGCGGGACTCGAACTTGGAACACTTTCCGGATTCGAGACCTCAGTTCCTGAGATTCGCAGAAGTCACGTGGGCTTCGATGGCGGAGAAAGAAGGAAATGCGTGCAGAATTTTGGTTAGGAAAACATCTGGCAAAGAATGTGTTCTAAATAATATAAAATAAATTAAAAATTAATTAATTAGTTTATAATCAAACTATACATAACTTCAAAATCTAATGAAATTGTGTCAATATTAATATAACTGACTGTGTGGCCGAGAAGTACGCAGGAGGATAACATTAAGATGCATCTTCGAAGAAGACGTGTTGTGAGGATGGGATGTCGACAAAGATCTTGTCTCTTTAATACCACAGTCTTAGTTATTTCGTAAATCCCTAAAAGATCTCATTAAACCTTAAAAAACATTTATTTAGGGAAGCATTGTCTCGCTTTTTATGACAGCGATAGTCAAAATATATTTACATGTCCCATTCTCTACGATACTTAAAAATCCCTCCACCCCCGGCTATTTCCTGACACACCATACAAATTTTCTTGTGGGCAATTCGTGTTTAAGGACCATGAGGGGCCTCGGGGGGGGGGGGGGGGGGGGAGAGACAGACGCACTCATAATGGGCTGCTGTTTCCTTGGCTTTATCACTCTGTAGCGGTTAGAACGCTGGCCTTGTAATCCTGGGGTCTCGGGTTCGATTCCCGGCGGTGCCCGAATTTATAACTTGTGTTGGGCAAGGCCGTGGTCTAGGCAACACGGAGTTTTCCTCCGTGGCATCCCAACAATTACTCCATTCACACACAGAAGAAGGCAATGGCAAACCACTTCTGGATCATCTGCCAAGAACGTATATGAACAGGTCCCAGTCCGAGAAAAGGATGGAAGGATCCTGTTCATATGGACCTGTCCTCAGACAGAACACTGAAAAAAAGTTCCGCTTCATCTTTCGCCCTGAAAAAGAAGACGATATGTTCCTCCGAAACGTTGTTTATCCAAATGAAAGACCACGTGACGTCACAGCTGCGTGCGTTCGTAACTGCGAGACAGGACGCTGATAATTATATCGGCTTACGACGTTTCGAAATGAGGCCTTACTTCCAGCAAGCGACGGCGACGTTCCTGATCCGATTTGAGCGTCGGACCGGAATTAGTCGTGGTTTGGCTTCTTTCCTGTGACGAAAGAGCTCTGCCCCGTCGAGTGGGCAGAAATTCAGTGAGGGAAATCCTCTTAGTGGAGGTCTGTAAGCAAAGGTCCGTGTACCAATACCGGCCTGAGTTGCTTTGTTCCCGACGAGTGGATTGAACATTATAATGAGTCAAAGGCGAGTCGGCAAGTACTTACAATTTTGTTTTGTCATACAGATAATTGAAAACATAAATGACTTTCGTATTCTCTGGTTAAAATGGTCATGAATATTTTTCATTTAGTCGTCACAGTGTCGTGGGCCTTGTGCCGCTGGGACCGTGGGTTCGAATCCCACTCAAGCCATGGATGCTGTGTTGTGTACAGGTAGAGGCCTCGCGAAGGGCCGATCCCTCATCCAAGGAGTCCTACCAGAGCGGGACAAATGCTAGTGAAATACTTCGTAGCTTCGGAGTTCTGACGCCGAGTGTCGAGGGCTGTCGAGGTTTCAAGCTTCATGAACTGGGAATCCAAACAAAAATTAATTTGAGCAAACTCACACAAATGCAACGTGAAGTCACGGACTCTTACGGCCGGGATTCGATTCCCATTTGGGGTTTTCTATTAGCCATCACTAACATTTTAGAACGTCGTGGCTGAATGATAGGTTAGATAAACTACCGGGCCGTGGAGCTGAGGTCACGTCTGAAGTCTAGACCGAGGTCACAAATGCGTGGAGCCTCAAGTGCGCTCGTGCATACGCCTTTGAAGGACATGGAAAAATTTTCCAAGTTTCATAAATATCAGTTTCTAGTGAGATAATAATTTTTAAGTCAGTGCTGTTACTAAGGCACTGGATCTTTGAGTATCTGAAAGGAATTCAGCTGAATTATTGATTGGGCAAATTTTATATTAATTGTTACTAAAGGATGTTGATTTAAGTAAAACTGAGAGTTTTCTTTAGACATGTAAAATCTCAATACGCACTAATTGGAAGTGACTAGGAGGGACCTAACCTCTTTTTTTTAAGTAGGTATTAAGGTAACAAGAAACCACAATTAAGGAAAGAAGAAAAGAAGAAAAGAAGGAAAGAAGGAAAGAAGGAAAGAAGGAAAGTGCGGGGGTTAGGAAGGAGATGAGAGAAATAGGAGACGCACTTATTTTATAATCTCTTCGGATCTTTTGTTGCTACATTAATAGTTGTATTTCAAGGTCACGCTTTAATGAGAGAATTCCGTGATGATCTCCTGGGTTTACTAGGGTCAGAAACGTAATGAGGGAAGAGACAATGATAACCCGAATCGGTCTCAGCGTGTCGAGGTTGCTGATAACCACCAGTTGCCGAGAGTTGCGTAACTCGTAACACTGAAGATAATTATTTTAGTCTCTTAACGGTGGTCATTATCGGAGTAGGTTCGACAGCGAACGTCGTCTGTGTAAAGGCATACAAGGCAGTGGTCGTGACCTGATTTAAAGAGCTGGTAAGTTACGGAGTTACTGAAGAAAATTTAGAGAAAGTCATTGAATACGGTTGTTTAGAGATCGAACTCGGGACCTCCTAAAGTATAATTGCTGAGCACGTGACTAAATCATCAGGTTTGTGGATGTCTTTGTACCAGTTTCGTTCTTGTGAATTAAGCAACAGTTGAAGATTGTGGAAAACTTTTAAAGCTTATCGTACATTAAATATTTGGTTTGTGGGCCTCCGCGGAGGAAATTAGACTTGTAAATAGGAACCTTTTAAACATGTTATTCGTGACCAATATTTCGCTGGTATGCTTTAAAGCATATTTTCATGTATCTGTCCCACATGCTGATCAATTTGTTTTTTTTTTCCGGATTGTGGCAGCACCTTCGATGTAAGAAAGTTGAGATAATATGCAGAGGGCAGGATAAATACGACATAGAAACAGAAAACTAAACTCTCGGAGAATAATTCGGAAGAAGGCAACAAAAATTTTCCGACATTCATATCATATTTAAAAAACAGAATTGACTGCTAGCGATATTTGCTGCTGAGGACCCGCAAGACCAAGGAACTTTTCCATTGCTGTTGTATGTCTTCGAGGAAACCTTTTGGACAATAACCGAGAAGGGCGAGACGAGGACTCCGTGCGTTCTTACACACTTTTCCGGGATTTACATTTTCATCGTTATTATTCGCTGTTATTAGGATAATACATATTTTCTGACACTTTTCTCTGCGAAAGTTTTGTTCCTCCATAACTTTCTACGTAAAATGCACATATAATTAAGGTCACTAAAGCGCATTTAGGAATAAATTCGTGTGACCACCTAGGGTGTTAGGGGGCTGTGTAATAAACGGAATGAATCAGTGACGGGACTGTGTCAAATGAGGGACAACTTAGATATCATAAATGAAACAAAATAGTGACTGAAATAATTAAGTGTCTACATAGCGAAGTGCATCAGAAAATAAGAGCATCATTACGGATCGGAAATCTCTAACGAAATTAATGTGGAAACGATATTAATATTCTGTCATGTCTTATAGATTTGTGTAGCCACCGCATCTGATATAGCATCGTCAGATAATGCAGTGAGGGTATTTGGCGGCTGTGCCGCTAGGAATTTTAAACGCGGTAACCGACGCAGTGAACGAGCATAGCCGTAAGGTCCTACCGTGCTGTCGGCACAGTCGCCAAATACTATCAGTGCAGAATAGAAAATCTATTATAATGAAAGAAGAATAAGTGATGATAATATTCCGGTAAAGCAGGAAACTTGTGTATTCTTGGACCAATAAGAGAGTTAATCTACATTCTCGACTGCAACTCAATATCGATACCGAATAAATTATTAACCTGTTAAAAAGATTCGGTAGGAAATGTTTTGAACATTGGAAGGCGAGTGCTTTGCTGATGACAATACAAGGAACATTTCAATAAAATGTATAAATGAAAATGACAATTCTTGTTTCCGGTGCTGATACATGAAATGCATCAGTATTTAATATCACAAGATAGTGTAATTGCGTCATATTGTGAATATTATAACAATTATTTATTTTAATCTGTCTGATCACAATATTTAAAATTTCTTATAATTAAGATAATAAAATATCATTCATGTTCCATATCGATTGATCGATTTACATTTCGGAACATTTACACAACATGTTTCGGTTTTTATAAAACCATCATCAGGTGTAAAATATATCTAAGAACTTAAAACTCAATTATGATTTCTGTAGTTTTTTGGTGATGTTTCATTACGTTTGTTTTTCCACCTGATGATGGTTTTATAAAAACCGAAACATGTTGTGTAAATGTTCCGAAATGTAAATCGATCAATCGATACGGAACATGAATAATTATGCATCACGTCGTTACTATGAATACGAAATCCACACTAAATTCGTAATAAATTTGTTTTTGTTTTTTTCAGATTTGGTTCTAGATAATGTTAAACAATATATTTGCTCACACTGAAATAATGTTCTGTCTTTTTCTTCGTGCTTCGATAAAACTGAAATTGCTATCACGTGCAACTACAAATAAAATAGATAAGAATTCTAACAAATCTCCAACTGGACGTTTCGCATTTCCCCATCAAACTTCTGAACTCTTTACCTAACTTGTCAGTAACAGAGACAAATAAACTCGTATCATTGGGGAGTCAGAAAATAGACATAACAGTTCAGGGCTTGTATTTAACAGTGAAATGGCGTAGATCGATAGTACTTATATCGAGTTGACGGGGCGAGGATTCAGTCCAGTCACGATGCTCGCCTGTTCCTTCCAAAGCAGGAGTTAAGTGAACAAAACACAGTCGCCTCGCGACCGGCGCAGTCTTCAGTCTGTCTGCCTCTTTTAGGTTAGGTCGTGCCTGAGCTTTTATGTAACAATTAACTAAGTATATAACTAAAATAAGTGAAAAATGTGAAACTTACATAACTTCGTGTATTCGTTCGTTAAACGTGACTTTTCACAGATTGAAGCATCTGTGAGTTTCCTTAATTCGTGATGGGAAGACGGATTTCTTAAACTTAGAAAACATTCAGAAAAAAGTAAGTCTTTGTTTGTTTGTTTACGTTTCATACATAATTTATTCATGTTAATTGTGTATGTTATTGGAACAAACTCATTTTATTGTTATATTTTTTATGTAAATTTAACTGCGATAAATACCGGTAAAGATAACTTAACTTTAACAGAATGTTATCAAACATTTTTCTACCGATGTTAACCCCAAACGCTGGAATAAATTATTGTGACATAATTAAGATAATATTAAGCTTAAGTACCAATTGGTGATCAGGTGTTGTGCATTCTAAAGGTGACAGTAAGACAACCAATCATATATTTATATATTTTAAGAAACGATATAATTTTATTACGAAAGTAATATTACATTGCTTTCTATTGGTGTTAAACTTGGTCACGTAAATGGAGTATCGAAAAGGACGAAAAGGGCATATGAGAACTGCACAAAATTATTTTTAAAAGCGACCACTCGGACGACCAAAGTGTAGATGACAATTTAGGAGGGGATGTCTCGCTTGAATTAATGTGGCTCAGGACAGGGACGGCCAGGGGGTGAAGGGTGAAGGTCCACGGTAATCTCCTTATCAAACTGAAATTACGCTTATTATACCAATTATGAAGGTCATTCAAGGCTGGTGGTCATGGGAAGAGCGGTGATACTCGTGTGCGGTCGCCATTGCAAGAATTTGTTAAAGTTTCTGATGCTTCAGGACCACCTTAAGACGTGGCTCTAAATCAAATCTAAATGATACGCTGCGAGTTGTAAGCCGTCTTCATCCGCCTGTCGTCTGCGACGGAGAATGAGTTTGCTGTGACCTTGAAGTGTATAATTTGTTGACGACCAATACAGTACGCGAGAGATGCAGGTTGCTGGCCGGAAATACAGGGTCTTGGTCCTTAACCCTTTGAAGCCGAAGCTCGTCTTCATAATATTTACGAATCCAGACCGTACCGCGAAGAAAACACTTCACTTAACCATTAGAAGTCGAATCAGGCGGTACCACATAATATTTAACAAAAGAACATCCCGGTCAAAGCCTTGATGTTTGAATTATGACGTTTCTGATTCCCAATAAGAGTTCTGACACCGTTTTGTTCGAGTACACGGTTGATTTATAAATCTAGTAAAAGAAGTTTTCTCTCAGTTTCCAACCTCAGCTGTTCGGTGTCTTCGAGGCTTTTTAATCTCCAAATTGTGCTGTAGAGGCCGTGAAGTGTCACTTAATATACGAAAGCATTCTAGTTCATTTTATCTTTTGGGAGACAGAAGACCGAACTCTGATTTCTGCACTTGTTACGACTGAAATTAAATAATTATCAGGGGGACATCTTTTCAGAATGTCTCATTGTTAGTCTGACCTTTAACCTTCGATTTCTTACGCAAATTCACGTCCACAAAGATCATGACGAAGTTAGTGTGCAGGAGAGATTGGAAAATTCCACTCTGTCAGTAGCAAACCGAAGAGATAAGGGCGCAATCAGTAATGATCGCCCTCGAATGCAAACGAAGGTTAAAACATCTCAGCAGACGCCAAAACTTGGAAAGGGGCGCGCCCCCCCCCCCCCCCAGGCCTTAAAAGACCTGCTGATTAACAAAAGAGCCTCGTAGAAAATGTACGGAGACAGCGTAAAACTTCTTCTTTGTAGGTTAAACACAGGTTTTATTTAAAAATTCTTGGTCTGTGATTACTGATAAGTAGACCTTGAACACGGCCTTTCGTCCTCTCTACTTCCTTTGTGGCATTTTAGGTAATTCTTTTAATGTCGGTATGCTTTGTTTAGTTGTCACGTGATAGGCGGTGTGGGATCCGAACCATGTGACTGTTTGGTCCTAAGAGAGATGAATTACTAGGAGGCTGGAGAAAGTTGCTTAATGAGGAGCTCCATAAGTCAAATATTAATTGATTAAGTCAAGGCGGATGAGATGGGCAGGGCACGTAGCCCGCATGGGAGAGAATAAAAGAGATCACTAGGAAGAGGGATGGGAGGATAATATTAAAATGGATTTTGAGGAATAGGATGGGGTGGTATGGGCTGGATTCATCTGACTCAGGATAGGGACCAGTGCCGGGCTCTTGTGAGCACGGTAATGAACCTTCTGGTTCCATAAAATTTTTGGGAATTCCTTGAGTGGCTGAGCGACTGTCAGCTTCTCAGGAAGGACTCGGCTTCACGAAGTATTCATTTCTGAGACGGCTCAGGGCCTGTAAATTATCTTCCTAACGTGACGTAACTAGACGGAGTGCGTTGTCTACTGGCTCTGAGTGATGCACGTCATTTGAAGAAACTGTGTCCTCTGCTCAAGGAATAATGCTTTGAACTTGTATTTTGTTATCATTTGCATTCAACTTAGGATATTTCTTTTTGAAGGGTTGTCTCTGGAACCCAGGAAATGTTTCCTATCCACATGGGATTTTCCGCTGCTCCGTTAAACTGCCAAACTTAGGCACTCGGACTGGGGGGACAGTTCCCCAAGGGTCAATTCTAGGGCACTTCGTTTTCATAATATTCTTAAAGGACCTCTGTCCAAGAATGTTTGCTCTCCCTGTAAGGTCAGCGGCCTTAATCTCTGAATAATACTTTAATTACATGCAAGTGTGTCAAACAACAGATATCCCTAGAACGGGCTAAAAATTCTAGAGCACGACCTATAAAGACGATTAAGAGTTTATCGTCTATGTATTATGTAAATAATTTACTTGTGATTGTAAAGTGTATGTGCACAGAAGTAAACACCTTTCTCACGTGGGTTAATTGCAATGACCACAGTGTTCGTGGTGGCACCACCACCATTTCAGAAGGAGGCCACGAATATAAGCGATGGGACTTCGTAAAAATATTATTGTCTGTAACAGCTGTAGTTAGGATCAATATACGTCGATTTCCAACGCCACTGCTACGACGAACATGCAAACGCTCGTTTCTTAAGCGAAATTGTTGTAAAATAGAGTAATTCGAAGGTTTTCGCAACGTGTTTAAACATCTCGTACTTCGAAACGGATAATCTGCGACCCCTTAGCTGGACCGGGTTTTTTGTAGAACTGACAGTGGTTTTGTATTCTTGGAATTCAAGCGGTTGACGTGAAAATGTGTTTCTATTATTCTTAGAATTCGATTAATCGAAACGGACTTGCGATGATTTCACTGTGCAGGCATTAACTTTTGCGGAAAAGAGGGGTTTTTTGGGGGAATTTTGTCAATTCAGGCCCCCAACTGAAATATTTTACGTAATGCGCTCATATATTTCATGTCAACTAGGAGCTTTCATAATGCAAAAGTGCGAAGATCTAATCGTGGTCATCGTCCATTGCATCAGCGCGCATGAAATTCTGTCACTGGGTCATTCGAAAATGTTACTGTAATACCTCGTGTTTGTCACCGACGAAGCGATGTCTGCGAAGACCCGATCACAAATCATCTTAATATTCCCATTATCTTCGGTCTTCGGGTACGTTTCCGCGGTCACTTCATGAACGTCTGACGGTCTCTGTCTGGTCGTGGAGGGCCCACCTATTCCGAAAGTCATATCCACTCCTTGAAAGTAGGCTGAAGTCTATGGACCGCGGATATGATTTTGTTTAAGAAAAATTATGTAAAATTATCCATTTTTGTCGTAATCAAGTAACTATTCTCGTCGTAGGAACACAACAGCATTTGGATTGTATTAATTGACTTTATACTTTTATCTAAGGACTTGGTAGTGTCCTTTGTTACCAAACAGTGGCACGGATGACACGATTAGCCAAGCGGCGATCAAGGACACCAGAAGTGAGGCAGGGCATGGATAAGAGAGGTTTGCTTTTCTGACTTGAATGTTGACCCGGAACGTCGCTCTCTGCAGATCGCTTATTCCTACTACAAGTCTTCGGGCTTTGTTTTTGCAATAACATGGCTCCCGTGCTAACGTTTAGTAGTCTAGGACCTACGCAAGTAACTGGCATTTTCTATGCGGCTAAATCCTTGAAATAAATTGTGTTTTTAGCATTACTAAGGCGAAACCGCGATGGTAATTTATATTTTACACGTTCTGAGATTTCCTTGTTAAATTGAGGCTTCTAAGAGTGAACGGAAAATGTAACTGAGATGTAAAAGCTGAGACAAGAACGGAAAAAGCTCTTAGTTTGATGTTGTTACACTGGGCAATGTTCTAGAGCGAACTGATGAATTGGAAAACGTCCTTGGAATTCAGTTAGTGCGGGAAATGAGATCGTCCCTCAAGATCTCCACACAGCCCTGATTTCCTGGAAACACGTGAGGTGTTTCCAGGACAACGAAGTTTCCATATATTCTAGACAAACATTTGTCTTTTCAAAGAAACTTCAAATGCATGTCAACATGTTTTCTGGCCCCGAAGACAATATTTTACTTTGCTAGCTACTTTCACTTAACAGCCTGAAACCAAGCCAGAATGGAACGCGCAAATCACATAGCAGCGGTGTTTAACCCGTGGTCCGCGGAAATTAAATAATTTTCCCCAACAGTTCAACAAAGTATATGTACATAAAAAACAAGCCAGGAAAATAGGAATTTTAAAACGATCTCTAAAAGTGAGGGAATTTGAAATTGGAGGTTAGAAATTAAGTTGGCACCCTTAGCTTGATTCGCGGGAGCAACGCAAGGTCCATCTGTTTGCGATGAGAGATACTAAGAGGCTAGGAAACTTCCAGATGGTTCGAGGCGTCTCGCGCCATTTTCAGGTCGATTTAACTCAAAAGAAGACTAATTGTCAAAAAAACGATGTTGAATATTTATCGACGCTTTCGGCGTATCCAGTTTCTGAACACAGTGCGTGTTATGTTACGAATTATCGTCGAATGATGCCACGGAACTATACAGATTACGAAGACGCTTGAAAGGTCAGCTTAAAGAACATTCTGCCAAATCTGTAGGATTCTTTTAAAATAAAGATCGAGAACTCCGACAAAGTAGGAAAAATAATTAAGAACAGACCAGGTATTACCCAACTCCACTGAGCGTTGTCCTTCTTGAGAAGGTAAATTGTATCCTCAGCTAGTCAAGAAATACTCCGTCTTTTAAGGGGTCCGAAAATGTATTCCCGTGTCTACAGGACCCCACACCTGGTCCAATCCCAAGCCACATGAATCCAATCCACTTCCAAGAAACATATTTCTGAACGATCCACGATTATATTATCTTCCTCACGAAATTTTTAGAGTGATTAAATAAACGATGATGATATGGGTGGGGCATGTAGCATTAAGGGGGATAAAAGAAATGCAATCACTGCAATAAAGCCAACCATCGAGGTGCACTCCGTCGTTTGAAGTAATTAAACCTTTCTTCTAGAGCTACATTAATTATACTTAGCGGCACTTCAACTTTAATTCAGGGCAATCTTCTACGAAATTTAATTTCGTATTTGTCTAGCGTACGTTGACACTTTCGTACCCAAGAATTTCTCCGAAAGATTACACTGAGGCAGCTTGTACTCACGTCATCTCTCTCGCAACTGAGGTCATCCGTGTTTTCAAATCTCGTTGGTTGACTGAGAAAATTTTACATTTTTCTCTCCAGTCACTCTACAGACATTCCAGAATTCGTATTCGGTTGCTCCAGGCCTTGACCTTTGACCAGTGACCACGTATTTCGTATCCAAAACTTTCAACTGGACCTTCTATCCCGTCACAGTAGCATCTCTTACCTAGACCTGCAACCACTGACAAAATTAAAGTTGCATATTTGAAATGAATGCGTTGATTGATCGCAAGAAATCATTTATGCGTTAATGCTTATCAGCGAAAGGAATCTTACCAAAGTCTGTGATCTCCTGGCTGTCGGTTTCACTGTGCATCTGAGCTGAAAGTTTCCACTGCTTGAATGCGGAGAACTTCCGGCAATGATACCGAGTTGACCTTTACAATCTCGAAGTTCATTTAGCTGTTACGACATTTAACAACAATTCCATATGACGGAGAGCAAGGGGTGGGCAGAAGAATCTCGAGAGAGTTCGAACAGACCGAAACGTATTAATTAAATACCTGCGTATTTTATGCGTTCTTTGTACGTCGAGTGTGCTGTGGGGAGGCCGTCATTGTCCTCTGAAACGACGGAGATTTCCGTCACCTGGACACGCGCCTCCTCGGCTCAAGACAGTTGTGCAGAATCGAAAGACGTTTCAATTATCGGAGGGATTACACACGCAATTCGTGTGACGTAATCACTGTTTACACAGCGGTTTCACTCAAGTTGGAATTACGAACGCTTGAAATTACAAATACTTGTTCAGTGCATCGGGAAACACTAGAAATGGAAAGGTTTTCCGGAATTACCATAAATTCTTGGACGTCGTCCATCGTCTGGCACAAAGTTCTTCGAACTAGATCTTCAAATATCCAGCGACTGAAACTGGCTCTTTGTAAAGGACAAAACTGAGCATATGTCCCTTCAGTTTTCGGGTGAGGACGAAAAGAGACGCACCTTCCGAAATGTTAGTCGTCCCGAGTGTGACACACCACGGTCACAACCCTTTAAAACTGACTTGGGAATGTTTCTGCCCATTTTCTATATTTTGGTTCTTACTTTCTGACTCCGACGCCGTCAGTTCACGGATGACGAACACCGTCCCACTACTAGTCATTTGATCTTCCTCTGTTGGAACGATTTCCACTGTTTGCATCGTTATT
The DNA here is from genome assembly GCF_977971745.1 of Zootermopsis nevadensis. Classification (NCBI taxonomy): domain Eukaryota; kingdom Metazoa; phylum Arthropoda; class Insecta; order Blattodea; family Termopsidae; genus Zootermopsis; species Zootermopsis nevadensis. Next base: position 392,311 of record NW_028259153.1, on the reverse strand, counting down.
CTAGTAGCTCTGACTTGCAAACAAACGTCGATTCAGCGAATTACACTAGCGGTCATTTGTCGCTAACACTTCACAGTACTACTCTGTTTCAGGACTCGGGGTCCTTCGATTAACGTGCTCCTACTACTCCAAATTAACACTCAGGATACGTCCGACAACCCTGTCGGATGATAACCTTATTTCAAAGAATCGGTTTAAGAAACATATCACCTTATCTAATCTTGGTGGACAGCGAAAGTTCCGTCTTATTACATAAAGTTAGCTCCTCGGCACAACAAAAATTCTTCGTAAAGCGTACAGAATTTTGCTTTGGTTCTGAGAACGTATGTTAGAATTCCCAAGTGATCGAATGTTTCCAAATCGTCAGCTCATCCATGTGTGGAGCCCCGGAGGAAACCCTCGACTACCAGCCTCAACAGTAGCGGAGCCGTCCCTCGGACACACTAGGCAACGGACAACCCATACACCGTGGCTTAGAGGAAATCTGCAGCGTCCTAGATCAATGCCGTGTCGAAATATCTGCAACATGCCGATTCAATGACCCCCTCGTGAGATTTACACAAGTATTTATACCGCCTAGGGGATTCATCCATTTTGTTAACTGCAAACTTTACCTTATTTTAGGATATTACCCGTCCGGCCTACGCAAAGAAACTGGTTCCTCTGAGCGATCTCTGCCTCGTTTAGCAAGATTAAGAAAAAATAAGTTTTCCCTGAACGCATTTGATTCGTGTTAAATTATAATTAATGTTACGCCAGCCTCGACTTCCGGGTTGTAGTTGAAATTGTCTGACATACTTACGTGTACATACTAGCAATGTCAAAACTTACATTCCAGTAAAAGCGATTGATTGATTTCAAATTTTTATAAATATTTGCTCTGCGTACTCCGACCACTTGTGACGTACGTGGAAATAGAAATCTTCCGTCGCCAAGGGCTGCTCAGCTGATAGCCAAAACACGGCTTAGGGGGTCGCACTCATTTCTTGAGAAAGAACTATTTTCTGCACAAGGGACAGGAATGTAAATGCGCGATTGATGACCTGGTACGAGGAGCGAAGTCACAAGTAGGCGTAATATTTATTTTAAAATTTTGAGAATGTAGAGATACAAATGTGATCTCAAATAATTATCACGTGCGAAATTTTAGGTCGGAAAGAAGTCGGTAATGGAAAGTAGGTCGCAATTTTTACATAAAATTTGAACGCACAACTACGATTTAATCAAATTAATTAAGCCAAAGCACAGATGTTATGTGATTGATCAGGCATAATCGAAGACGCCATTGAACGTGTTGTAATCGAAGATAATGGAGTGGACAGCCGCAGCGGTCGTGATGAATCGAGTGATATGGAATAATTGGAAGAGGACAGAAGTTAAAATTATCTAATCATCTCCGCGGTGTTAATTTTCTAGTGATGTGTATTTTAGTGAAATCTACAGTAGTATGTCTACTTCTTCCTTAATTGGTGTTTCATTCGAGGGCGTGACCATTACAGTACTTTAGATCTTTGAAGGGTGTGTTTTCAAGATGTGGAGATCTCAACGAGTTTCCAGAATCGGAACATTCTCTCTTCACTCTATCTTGCAAAGATCGAGACTTTCGCGAGCAAGTCTTCGATCCTGTTAATTAAGTGTCGCGTGCAGTTTGTGCGTGTGGATTAGAGTTCGGAGGCAAGAACATGACCACAGTAACTACGGACGGAAGGACAAGGCGCCGAGATCCCAGAACGGGAAGGAATGTTCCTGTAAAAGTACACCGTTTAACATGGTCTGAGAGCAAAGTAAGTCGCGAGTGGCATAGTGTCACGTTCTTTTAGAAGAATCTCGTTATCTCAACACATGATGGGCCGGTTTCAGTTCAGAGATCACTAAGAAATCGTTACATTTGTCAGTGGACCACAAATCAAATATGCGGAATGGGGGGAAATGTAACCGGGGAAGAACGGCAAAGTTATCGCTGCATTTCAGACCCCCTGTGGGGTGAAGTTCCTTCGTCTCACCGTCGCGTTCTGTTTCTGAGTCCGTGCCGAGAGGAACGACGTCAGTAATTGCAGCTGAGGGATTCTCTTAAAGATGACAGGCCTCTTAAATAGTTCTTTAAGTGGCTAACAAACCAACACATTCGCATTTTGTAGCGGAAACTGGGATTCACTTCGAAAGAACCAGGGAGTGAAGGATTTATTTTTAAAAATATATTTATTTTTGTTTGGAGACAGACTCAGTTCTTAAGTGTTAATGCCAATGGACAACCAGTCACAGTGTCCTCTAAGTGGACGCTCTAGGAATACAGTAATGGAATCACACATTTGTGTTTGCCCACGATCTAAGGTTTCTTAATGTGTGTGCAGCAACGGCGCCATGGTAGAGAAGTTGCACACCTATCAGGGCGTCCTCGGTCGCCTTCACGCGTGGCGAGACGCTGTCAGGGCGCAGTGGTGCGCCGTGAAGGAGGAACACTGCCACGAGTGTAAGGATGGAAGTGGGATCCTGGTTCGGCTCTTCGGAAAGAAACCTCCCACAAATGAGACCCAACAGGACTCTCCTTTGAGGGGTGAGACGGCAGACTACTCGCACGCATTCAGGTAAGATTGTCTGGATGTTAGAGGAGTTAGGACGGTGACGACTGCGGAGGAAGGAATATGGAAGGATTTCGTGACCTGTTTGAGAGACGTATTCGAGCAAAATGTCACAGCAGCTTTGCCCACCTCGCGTGTGAGTGGCGTCAGTAATTTGTTTCCTCCTGTGGCCAGTTTCGGTCATTCTTCGATTCCTTGTTCTCTGAAGCCTTGCGCCCTCGCGACCGTCCAACGACGGGACAATCATTACGTAGCAGAACGGAGCCAAGTAACACAATGTTGGTACAAAGAAAGGCATGTTAGTTACATTCCCAAAATATGTTAAACTTAAATAAAAGAAAATATAGCACTGTACAATACTACTGATTCACTTATCGGACGCTGACTGAAAATTTCGACGTGCCGCCATGCGTCCACTAAAGATATATAAGCAACTATCACATCCCGGCTCCACAGAGGAACTGCATGTCTCACCACAAAGAGATACAATTAAATGTATCTATCCGATAAGACGCAACCACTCTTTACGCTTTAATACTTCGAAATACAGGCGAAGATTTCTACCTGAGAAAAGTCCAAAATTTCTCCTCATGAGGTCTCATTTAACTCTTCAATATTTGTGTTCGTTCTACGGACTTTATTCTCAAAGTTATTCCACAAATTAAAGTCGCATGCGGTTTAACCAGGCGAACGCTCTGGCCATGAAATTGTTGTTATAAATATAGTTATTGTTAATTGAATAAAAATTTTCTTGGATATTATCCATCGTCTAGTAAATATAAAACGTAAAACGACGTTTCGGAGATGGGACTCTATCTCCGTCTTCAGGTTCCTACACAGTTTGGCCCACTAGATAGAGCTAATCCCTATCTCCGGACCTTTTTAAAACGACGTTTCGGAGATGGGACTCTATCTCCGTCTTCAGGTTCGTACACAGTTGGGCCCACAAGATAGAGCTAATCCCTATCTCCGGACCTTTTTAAAACGACGTTTCGGAGATGGGACTCTATCTCCGTCTTCAGGTTCGTACACAGTTGGGCCCACAAGATAGAGCTAATCCCCAACTGTGTAGGAACCTGAAGACGGAGATAGAGTCCCATCTCCGAAACGTCGTTTTACGTTTTATATTTACTAGACGATGGATAATATCCAAGAAAATTTTTATTTAATTGACTCTTCACCATCGTCAAGAAGTTTTAGATTTGATAGTTATTGTTAATTTGCCAAAACACTTTTCCCAAAGCCGTCAGAGAATCGTCTGCAATCCGGGCACCTGCTCAGTTCTGCCGAAACTACGCGCACGATCTCTCACTCTCTGCGGCCTGCAGGTCATTTTCCTTTGAATGCGAACTACTCACAGACTTTTACCTCATAAAGATCAATTTCGTATACTAAGTATATTAACAGAACCCCGTAAGATATCGTACATCTTTCGGAGTGACATGCATCAGGGGGGCTCAATTCGGCGTCCAGAACAGATTGATCAAGCGTCCTCCTGCATTTTGTGTTATTCAAGAGCGTTTCATATTTACGAAGACGTAAGATTGCACCACTTAAACACAATCCACGCCAGTTTAACCTCAGTTAATGTGTTCGGTCACATTCTCAGGTCAGCCAAATGCTCTTTCAGGAGGAAGACCCGCTGTGAGCTGGTAAGAATTTCGGCTGCTGTGATGGGCGTCGAGTTCTCGTACGCAGCGGAAACTGCGTTCGTCTCGCCCATTCTACTCAAAATCGGAGTGCAACACGAGCACATGACGCTGGTGTGGGCGCTGTCGCCCATCGTCGGCTTCTTCGTCACGCCTCTTCTGGGATCCATCAGCGACCGCTGCAACCTTCGATTCGGCAGACGTCGACCGTTCATACTCATCCTAGCGCTAGGAATCCTCACAGGTCGGTACATCCAACACTTTTCCTTGCAGATGTGTGTTTCGCTGTTTTCGTAAAGTCGTCCGACAGCATTCTTATTCATAGTTTCTGATACGTAGAAGATAGAAGATACCATGAACGGGGATACAGTGAGTTTGTTGAGTAGTCAGTCGTGCTGAGTCTGCGGATTTACGCTAGATAGCTTATACGGAATATTAAGCATAATTTTGACCACAAATAAAAAAAAAACCCTTTCGGAATTTTGTGGATTTAAATTTCTGACAATATCTGGACAGAGACATAATTTTTTTTTCTGAAATTAAAATTACCGGTTACGGAGTTTTATTATTTTATCATGTCTTAAAATCTCATATCAAAAATCTTAAAAAAGATGTAATACGTAGTATAACATTTGATCAGGAGTACTAGAGATAAACATTGTTCAGTGTACACCAGAAGGCTGATGTTCAATTAAGGAAAATGAAGACCTGATCGTGGGCCTTTGAGCCCGAAACGTCCGGTGTGCTCAGTCGTGATGGTCATTTCGTTGTGTTATTAACATTTCACGTCGACATACTGCCTAGGTGAATGATAAATGAAGTCGTGAACGCTCTTCGCGAAAGGTGACCAGCTGGTACTGAACACCCTGTATTTCGTTTAAAGCACGGATGTATTATCAGATCTAAAACTTCTTGACGATGGTGAAGAGTCAATTGAATAAAAATTTTCTTGGATATTATCCATCGTCTAGTAAATATAAAACTTAAAACGACGTTTCGGAGATAGGGATTAGCTCTATCTAGTGGGTACAACTGTGTAGGAACCTGAAGACGGAGATAGAGTCACATCTCCGAAACGTCGTTTTACGTTTTATATTTACTAGACGATGGATAATATCCAAGTAAATTTTTATTCAACGGATGTATTAGTTTCTTGTAATTGACGGTTCTGTTACCGAACGACATCCACGAATTTTCCCAGGGTTGCTGCTGGTTCCCAACGGCGAAGCCATCGGGCGCGCCTTGGGGGACACCTACCCGTCCCGAACTCCCAGCGTCAACTCAACGCTGGAACCGGACGCAAATGACTCGCACCCCTGGAGCGTCATCTTCACCGTGCTGGGAACCGTGCTCCTGGACTTCGACGCGGACGCCTGTCAGAGCCCGTCCAGGTCGTACCTCCTGGACATAACCGTACCAGGTACAGCCTCATCGGCTCCAGGGATTTCACATTTGTTTGCTGTACTTTGATCCTTACTCGAATCTCGGCCCTTTCATTTACTATTTATTCCTGTGCAAGCACTCGACGAGCATCCTAACGAAGGCGCAGTCCTTCCGGTCTCCCTCCTTTCTACCTTCCTCGTCATCTGTGTCATTATTATTTTTATTTAGTGTTCTGTCTGACGACAGGTCCATATGAGCAGGATCCTTCCATCCTTTTCTCTTCTCGGACTGGGACCTGTTCATATACGTTCTTGGCAGATGATCCAGAAGTGGTTTGCCATTGCCTTCTTCTGTGTGTGAATGGAGTAATTGTTGGGATGCCACGGAGGAAAACTCCGTGTTGCCTAGACCACGGCCTTGCCCAACACAAGTTATAAATTCGGGCACCGCCGGGAATTGAACCCGAGGCCCCAGGATTACAAGGCCAGCGATCTAACCTAAGCTAACCCAACCCAAACTAACTTTCTAACCGTACCCAATCTTACCTAACCAAATCTACGACAATCTAACGCAATTTAAACAATTCAAGCAAAACTTTCAATATAAATATGGGTTTATTATCTCCAAAATCAAAAATTGATCGATGCAAACCGACGTCATGGTTCTTATCCCATTCACTGGTCCACAGTCGTCATGGTTCTTATTCCCTTGTTGCAGAAGACCACGCACGTGGACTGAGCACCTTCACAGTAATGGCGGGTCTCGGGGGCTGCATGGGTTACGCCCTGGGAGCCGTCAACTGGGACGTCACTGCTTTTGGTAAGTTAAAGAATGCAGTCGTGGGCATTTACCTCGGAGGCATAATGGAAAACCACGATGCTCTGTTAACGAGCACACATTCAAACCCGAGACTTCCCAGACACGAGGAGTGCTAACCACTGAACTGCAACTTTGATGATTCCTCAGTCTCTTCAGGAAAATTCTGGTGTGCCTTGTAGTAGGATGCGAGGTTTTAACGGCGGTGAGTTCGAAGAACGCCGTCTTCCGGGTTGTAGCGTAGTGTAATCTCCATAAAGCTTACCAACGTTTCACAGGTCGTTGCTGCTTCCATTATCAGGGCGATGAGTCCTTATGATGGAGGCAGAAATGGAAAATTTTTCGTAATGATCATCTTCACGACCTCTACTCCTCACCTTATATTGTTAGGGTAATTAAATCGAGGAGGATGAGGTGGGCGGGGCATACAGCACGCATGGGGAGGTAAGGTGTGTTTACAGGGTGTCGATTGGGAGGCCTGAATGGAGGAGGCCTCTGGGAAGACCTCCGCGTATGTGGGAGGAACGAACTGGATTCAGCTGGCTCAGGATAGAGTCCGGTGGCGGGCTTTTCTGAAGACGGTGATGAACCTTTGGGTTTCATGAGGAAAGTCGGCTATTCCTTAAACAAGAGTATACAATCGACTTCTCAAAGAATTTCCTGCGCCATAGACTTTGTCAGCGATTCGCGTTACATGAGCAGGAGGAGATGGACTGTCACGTGGCATTTCAGACTCCATTTGTGTGCAGATGAGCTAGGATCGTGGCGTTGGAGCTGTGTTTTCCTTTGCCACAGGAGAGATGCTTGGAGGTCACGTGAGAGCGGTGTTCACCCTCATTACGGTGATCTTCGTCGTCTGCGTAGCGGTGACCGTGTCGAGCTTCAGGGAGATTCCTCTGGAACTGCATGATCAGGTAGTTTGATCCGATATTTCAGAAATTGCAATCTCCTGTACATTGGTCGATGTCCCAGTAGAAGCTGTGTCCTCCGGAATGTATTAAGATAAGGCAAAAAATGGATAACCGGACTATCCGAGCATTTTGAGAAGAGTCTCTGGTAGCCTTGAGAGATGATGTGGTCGCTCTGCGACCACATTCACTGACAGGAACATTAGTAAATTGTTACAGGAGACGCCCGTGACAATTCTCCTGTGATTGACGTCATCAGGCACGCGGTCACTTCCATTCGTTTTGCGTGAAAACAGGAGAAGAAATCTTCTCTGTCCGGAGTGATCAGTGCCTAGTATCATTCTCCTAGTTAGATTGAGATTTTCTGTCATTTTCCTCCGTCTTGGTAAAAATTCCAAGGCCATGGAGGCCTTCAGTCTTAAGGAAATGTCGTTCATAAGTAAATAATTTTTAAATTCCGCTAACCTCTGTACTTAAATCGCAAGTTTACCTTAAAGTTTCACTCTTCAGGTGTCAAATCCGAAAGAAAAGGCCTCTGACAAGGGGATTCTGGAAGGAGGCGAAGTCGGATCGTACGGGACTGTGGTTCGAACTTCACGGCGAGAATGTCAGGTGAGAGGCTTGCTGTAAGTACCACGAGCCACGTGGAAGCTGGCCGTCCGCGTTAGTGCAGCCACAACGCGTGGTCCTCGTGTCCACTTCAAGCCCGACCCAGGTCTTACGTATTCACATGTTTCCTCAGTATTAATATCGCGAAAGCAGTACTTCGTTCTAACAGATCTCGACTAAATACCATTAAATTCTTCGTGACTGTTCATTTATAAGCATTTCCCACTTAAGAACCAATCTCTTCATAAAGTTGCCTTCATCTGAAATCGGTCCGATGTCGGTCGATCTATTAGGTTGTTACTTTGCCGACTATTGACATCATCTCGTTGTCAGCCACGCACGTGTCGTCATGCACCAGAAAGTCGTTGAATTTATTACGAGGCAGCATAATCTTAATTTGGTGAATGGTGTCACCACCAAGGACACGACAAAATACTCAGATATTTCTTTAAAGTTTCACAGATGCATTAAAACAAATGCATCTCCGTCTCACATTGCTTATAGACAAATCTTGAAATAATGACAAATTTGACATAACGATGAGCTAGTTGCAGTCTCACGCAAAAGTCACTGAACCCGTATTAGAACATTCAGTGCACTTCGACTGGATTTATAAACACACCATCACTCTGACTATACAAGAACCCGCGAAGGTCACGTCTTGTTGTAAAATGTTCCATCACATTTCCATATACATGTACATATGTACGTGTTGTAAATATCTGACTTTGATTTTATCCACGAAGGACCCGTATCACCCAATTGACGGTCTGGACACCGCTGGCAATGGCTACGTCAACTATGGTTATGACGAGAGTTACCACCAAGAAATGAGAATCGAAGAGACATCTTTTATCAGACCCAACACTAAGGTAAGCACGATTTCGCTCTAGTTCGTAAAACTCCCACGGTCTTCTAAATAAAATACAAGATGGCGGTTGGAGGGAAGCGAACTGACTATAAAACTGGAACAGTCCTCTTTCTTAACCTTGAGATTCGCTTACAACTCCGATCTGTTGGCTAAAATGAAAGGAAGGAAGGAGGTGGTGGCTGTCTTCTGGGATGTTACGCCGTGTAGTCTGGTAGAAGTAAGATTCTGTAACGTTTATTTGATGCAGGAAGTGGCCAGCGGCTGTGCTGTTGACAAAACCAGCGCCTCTCTACTGCAGTACCTGCTGTCCATCGTGTACATGCCGAGTTCCCTGCGAATTCTGTGCGTGACCAACCTGTTCTCCTGGAGCGCCCACGTCTGCTACTCTCTCTATTTTACCGACTTTGTAGCAGAAGCCGTTTTCAAAGGCGACCCCAAGGTTTGTCCGATTGCTTGCCATGGTTTTTCTCAGCTCCTCACAAAATATTTTACAGGACTGACTGAGAGAAATACACGTAATATTTATTTGAAAAACCTTAAGGGATCAGATCATAGATCAATGCGAGGTAATCATCTTATTTTCTCTATTAGAAGTTTATTATTATAAGCACTGCCATAATGTTAAATTGGATTAAGATAACTAGGGTTTAAATTTCGATAGACTAAGCTTTGTGCGTTCAAAAAGGAATTTAACAGCTGTCATAAGTAATTTATAACGTCTCTGCTGGTTTCCTTGGGGAAAAAAGTGTTCTTTCTTTAATGTTTATTAAGATTCAGTTTTTTGACATAAGCTCTCAGTCAAAGTGCGTCTGTCTGTACCTAATTTCTGACCCCCGTATATTTGCAGGCAGCAGATGGCACCTTGGAGAGGGAACTGTTTGAAGAGGGGGTCAGATTCGGATGCTGGGGAATGTCAATGTACTCGCTGTCCTGTGCTTTCTACTCCCTTATCATCGAACGTCTGATTAAGAAGTTTAGGTAAGATTGTAATTAATCAGTTCCACAGAGAATCACCCTTTAGAAGCTGATAGTTGGATGAAGATTCATAAAATCCCATAACTGGATCAAATTGAGTCTAACATCGAGATCCTTGCACCAGGGGAAGAAATATATGCGTCAGAATAAATTTGGACAGATTACGTCCTCTACAGCTCAAATATTAAACGAAGCATTCGAATTAAATTTTGTTGGATTTGAGGTTTTGACTGCGTTGAGTCTGAAGACGGTTTCTGTCATTAAACCGAGGAGCGTTTTCTCTGTTCAGGGCTCGGAATGTGTACATAAGTGGACTGCTGTTGGACAGCGTGGGGATGTTGATGCTGGCTGTAACCAGACACAGATATGCAGTGATTGTCTTCTCGGCTTCAGCGGGCGTCATGTACTCGACTCTGTTCACGATGCCATATCTCCTGGTGGCACATTACCACGCCTCAGGAACGGTGAGTGAAAGCTGTGAAATGCGATGAGACTTTCTTCCTGATACTTATATTCATTGATTGTGCATTAATTGGTGAATTCAGTGGCGCTTTGTTTCTATGAGCTCCAACGCTTTCACGCAATCCAAACATCTTTTCTGATAGAAGTTTAACGACGTTTCAGAGGTTCTTGCTGCCTCCATCATCAGGCAGCAAATTTTATTCATTCTCATGTGCTCTGGATGTGCAGATTCTATGCTCTTTTTCATTACAGTTTAAAATAACAAAGGACGGAGAAGCCGTTCGTGACGCCCAGCTCCGAGGACTGGGGACTGACGTCGCAATCGTGAGCAGCATGGTGTTTCTAGCCCAGTTCATTCTCTCCATGTGCATGGGGTCTATTGTGAGCCTGTTTGGCACCACGACCACAGTCGTCGGCGTCGCTGCCATCCTCAGCTTCTTTGGAGCCATCGCAGCCTCTCAAGTTATGTACCTGGAACTGTGAATTTCTGCAGACGAACAACGAACTTCTCCCATTTCAGTGTAACATCTCGATATACTCGTGGTCAGCCATAATAGTCGCAGAGCTGCACCTCAACCACGGGCCATGTTTCCTTGTGTTACCTGTTCTGAGTCCAAAAATGTAAATGGACACTCTAAACTATTTACATAATTTAAAACTCACCCAAAGATATTCTTCCTGAAGAACCTCCTAACTTTCTTGGCGTAGCTTAGTCGGTATAGTGACTGGCTATGGACAGGACGACCGGGGTTTGATTCCTGACGGGGGCAGAGTATTTATCCTCTATCCTCTGTGTCTAGACCGGCTGTGGGGCCCACCCAGCCTTCTGTCCAGTGGGTACCGAGGTCCTTTCCCGGGGGTAAAGCCGGCCGATGCGTGATGCTGACCACTCACCCCATCTGGTGCCGAGGTCGAGAATGAGCAGGAGCTATATCGCCTCTCCCCCCAAGCGCATAAATGGCGTTTAGTGGGACAGTTTTACTTTTTTCCCTTTAACTATTCTTCCATATTGGAGTTTCTTCCGCAGACTTTGTATTTCAAATTATGCCGCAAATAGAAGTCGTAATTTGTAAGATAAGACGAACTTACTGGCCACAAACCATGACTTATTATTCTGTCACCAGACATCCCTTCCAAAAACTGTTGACCATTCGTGGTGTAAGGAATTGCTGAATTTTTATACCTTCCTCCTTGTTTTCTCTGGTTCCTGTTTGGTAAGAACAAAATTTTTGTAACAGTTTTCTTGTTCATAAACGATCTGACTTTGTTAATAAGCTCATGGACTCCTGCTGTGCTTAGAAATTAAGTTTAAATTTTCACCAACACTTTTTAGCAGAAACACATTACATGTAAATAAAAAGTTCTGCGATATATGGAACGAAATTCAGGCACACAGGAACAACCAGTGCCTAAAACAAAGTTAGACACAGTCGCATTTTTGCGTGGAAATTCTTTCGTGGCATCGGATGTTATTTCTTGATGGCGAGTCGTGCAGTTTCTACCAGGAGGTGACAATTGCATTCTGATTTATCGCTGAATGCACCGGAGTGTTCAGTTGAAAATATGGGAGACGTCTCGAAGGTCCGGAACTGAAGGAGGTTCCGGGAATTATTATCCCATTGCAAATAATGCAGCAACAAGCACAGTTTAACATAAATCAGAGTTTATTAAGAACATAATGAAGACGTGACAATCTGCAAAGAAACATCTTCATAAAAGCTGCCATATTTACTGACAGACGCCATGAAATTAAAATGTATTTTGCAGAGTTACAGATGGAATTAAACAGTTGCCATTTTCTTTTATGGTCATAGTATTTTATATACCAGTATTATGTTGGACATTGTCCATGTCAGAAGTGTATTTTATATACACGGTTTCTAGGATTTGGCACTCCTGCCCCATCAAGTGATTGGTGGGCAGATCGTCTTCATTTATTTTTTAATTTCAGTGGCAGTGATTTGATTTCAACCCAGAATTTTACGAATACCGGGATAGTATGCTAATAACTAAAGTAACTGAGCCTTGTTTAGTATTAAATATTCCTGAGTTTGATATAAAAAATCACGATTACAATTTTTTTAAAAAAATGCGAACATAATGAAAACCATCTATACACAAACTTAAAATATTAAAATTATTTTAAGTTTGTGTATAGACGGAAAATAAAAATATTGTATCAATAAAACACAAACATGACGCAATTGAGATATAAAATAAAATAAAATAATGAAAACCAATTAACAGAAGATTGAAAAAATGCCAAATCCTGAAACAGATTTACCAGAGACAATATAAAATGTCCATCACAATAAATGAACCACCATCACAAAAATTTAGAGAATCATGTTCATTGAAATTCTTCTGTATAATAAAAGTCTTGTGTAAGTGTGAAAACTAAATGGCGTTCTCTTTTAGCAAGAACCAAACTATTAAAATACAAAAAAAAAAATCAGGAACTTCAACCTACTGTTTCCGTTATTTATTAACAGAAGCTTCAACATTTCACTTCAGGTACTTTATAAAGAAAGTCCTAGTTCAGGTTACCACGTCGTACAAAGAAATGAAATAGCCGACTTAAATTCTACCATGGCCTTGGTATTTTCAATTACATGAAAATTAGTAGAGATTGAAATAATTCCTAGCACGTGGCTCAACAAATTCCCACTAATTTCTTATTGAATGTGGCACAAAGTTTCTGTCAACAAAATCTTTCGGAATATAATTTAAAACAAGGAATGTCGAAGTGTCATAGAATCTTCTGCCTTAAAATATTCCGGTATCCTGACTTCTGTAAAAGTACAGGGCGTACAACCATTTAAGCTACAACCTGCGTCGTAAACAGAAAAAATAATTACGTAATTGTGATTGTTTCGCCTTACATCACAGAATAAAGAGTCAGCTTTCCAGTCACCTCTGCATCTTTGACCAGTTATTTTAATAACAAATAGATCTAAGGAATATTCAATTATATAATTTGTGAATCCCCTTAATATTCTCAGTTACAAACTTGTTTTTCTTCATAATAGTACGTGATAAAATACTACGTAAGATTTGAGGTTTTCACGGCCGTGGTGTCTGGTAGATTTCCACGTGGGAGTGCGTGCATGAGATTGTGTGTTTGTTGCACGAATACAGATAGAAATATTATCAGTCCATCATACATGAAGATATAAAGCTCTTTAGTCTTTAAAAAGAATTGCATTTCAGGGGTTAAATAATGAAGAAACATTTTTGTGGTCCTATCATTACTGGAGGAATCTAATCTGCATTGCCATCAGTTCCACATCCTGCAAGTAAGTAGAACTGTCCCCCACTAACTACAGAGAAAATCAGATGTAGGATTGCCTGTCAAAACTGAGAAGTGAATGTGTCTAAATTCGCAGTACATGAGGCACCCAGCTGTTGATGGAATAATCACGCTTTTTAAGGGTTAGCTGTTTTGGACAGTAGATCTGCATCCTACAGAAACACAAGACATTTGACATAAAAGTCTGTAACCAGAAACTCTTTGAAGTATGGGCTTACACGAGCAAAGTAATGTTTGATAGCCTCTGTTGATCTAATATCTACTGTACATGGTATAAAAATGTGGCTTCGAAGAAGTGTGGAGGATGTTGTACATGAATGATCAGGGAACTTTACAGCTCCTTACCAATCCAGTGATCTCGAAAACAGGATTAGTTTCTTACTGTTTCTGCATAACAGAAGAAATTCCTAAACGTTTTGTCTCAGATTTATTTATTTATTTAGTGTTCTGTCTGACGACAGGTCCATATGAACAGGATCCTTCCATCCTTTTCTCGGACTGGGACCTGTTCATATACGTTCTTGGCAGATGATCCAGAAGTGGTTTGCCATTGCCTTCTTCTGTGTGTGAATGGAGTAATTGTTGGGATGCCACGGAGGAAAACTCCGTGTTGCCTTGACCATGGCCTTGCCCAACACAAGTTATAAATTCGGGCACCTCCGGGAATAAAGAAAGAAATGGGATGTTGTGAGTAGAGATCATGGCAATATCAGAAGAATGTGCTAGAGACACAAGAACATGAGATAAATCACATTCATCTGCAGCTGACGGGAATTTATAGTTCGAATTTTAAAATTCTGAAAACCCTGAATTAGTTAAGAACTGGAGAACACATAAGTTCTGTTGAGGTAATTCCCATTTAAAAATTTTAGCTGTTAGTTGTTCATTTAATTTTTTTTATCGTTTATTTCGTCAGGCCATTGGCATAAGACACACGAGTAACATGTGGCTGTAGAATTACTTACGTGTAAAATCTTAGCTTAACTACAGCGTAACTGGAAGTATCGCATTACAATGACTTTCTCCTTAGAAACACATATCCAGTCTGTCAGCATATTCCATAACATGTAAGACATATTCAGCTATCGAGTAGAATGAATGGCACGATATAAAGTATTTAAGCTTCATCCTCAAATGCTGAAATTTTCCCAATTTCCTAATTTTATTTGGTAAGTTTTTGTACAATTTGATTCCTATATTCACAACACTTTGTTACAGGCACCTGTCCTAAAAAAAAGTGGACATGAAGATTCAATTAATGACATCCATTTTGACTTTGAAGTTCTGTATTTTGTTCCGAATTCAGTATGTTTGTTTTTATATAACAAAATTTTTAAATATATATAAACGAGCTACTGGGAGTATTTGTAGATCTCTTATATCTTTAAAAAGTTGTCTGCATGAAACACATTCCCCCCACTTCAATGATTATTTATAAGAATCGCTTTTACAGTTTGAAAATGCTTTACTCCAACCTCAGAAAATTGCGCCATACTCGAATGATCATGGAAATATGCGAAATAAATAATCCTTATCACATGCAGACTCGTTACATGATTAATGATCTTATCATGTAATGACTTTTAATAAGTTTAGATGTGGTGATTGTACATGTACATTCCAGTTCCTTAATGTGTGTGCCCAGAAATGTTATTTCTGACTTGCAATAAAAATCCATACTATCAAATTCTGCTTGTGGTCTTAATGAGTTCTTCTTTGACTGGTATAAAAAGACACTGATATTGTTTTCCTACATTTATCCTTAATCTGTTTGTGTCGAACCATGAAACCAACTCTTCCATAGTCTTATTAATTTTTTGTTTAAGGATTTTACCTTCGTGTACCGTTATTGGCATGCCAATGTCATCTGCAGATAGAACTACGTTGCCTCCTTGAATGTTTATCGGCGGGTAATTTGCATATGACAAGAGCAGTATTGGACCGAGGATTATAACCTGAGGTAGGCAACATTTCGTCTTTGGATGGAATGATATTTTTTCGCATATTAACCTCTATCTGTCATTCTGGTTTATCTCGACAGCTTGTGATGTGATAGATATGATTCGAACCACAAATATGCTGGGCTTCTAACGCCACACGATGACAGCGTGGAAATTAACATTTCATGCTTAATAACATCGTAAGCTTTTGTTTATTCAAGAAAATTCCAATTGGAATTTTAACAGACTCCTGTACGCTTTACAAAAAAGAGTGTATTGGTGGTTTTGTTGATCGTTTCTTCTTAAGTCTGTTTTGGGCTTGTGTCAATATATTATTTTTTGTTACAAAAGAAATTAATGTATTGTACATTAATTTTTCTAAAATTGTTGAAGAAATAGACAACATAGATATTGGCCTATAATTCTCTATGTCAGTTTTTCGTTATTTTTTTCTAAAGAGGTTTAACTATAGTTAATTTTAAATTATTTGAAAAAATACCAGATGTGCTAACGGTTCTTTGATATGCTCTATACACTGCTTAAGTACATAGTCTGTTACCTTATCAATACGTGCTGATTGTGAGCGGTCGATTATTAGTAGCAAATATGTGGAACATTTTGAAAATTTAGCCGTTTGATTCAGCAGAATGCAAACCTAGCATCTGCCTTAGGTACGTGGCCGCGTGGATAACTAAGCCTGAATTAATTTCTCATCAATATGAACAGTCTCTTGCCCTCCATTCACTTTGCTATGGAAACGGAGTTCAACGAAGCTCTGCCTGTTCTGCACGTATTAGTCACGAAAAAGAGAATTACACTGTCAACTTAAGGTACAATTTGGCTCCACGCGACAGAGACAAGCGACCGAGGCAGGCGACAGAGTTACGAGACCGAGACTGGTCGCTTCCTGTCTGCTCTCTGTACAATCGTATGAAGTACAATTACGAGCGCGAGACAAAGACGGGCGACAGAGACAAAGCACAGGAGACCGCTCTCGGACCAGTAGTGTCTCGCGACGGGCTCAGGCAGCACTCAGTACGTAACCAAACTGCTTATGATTCAATCTGAAATAACTCCTGAAATTATCTTCTTCTAATGATAAATGATTCTTTATTAACAGACAGAAAGATCCTTCTTCGCGTCTGGTTTTGAATATTGAACTCGTAGGTTTTCTTTGTTTCTTTCTTTCTCAACAAATAACACAGCAACACATCTTCTTCTTATTCTTCGAGTAATCTTTTTAGAAGCATTTTTGTACTCATTTTTCACAGAATATGTGCACGTATGTCTCAACAAAACAAAGAAAACAAACACTTTGCCGCATGTCTCGGTCGTCACCTCAAAAGTGTGTGGCGACAAGCTGCGATGTGTCCGTCTCCCGTCTCTGTCGCTTGTCTCTGTCGCGTGCAGCCAAATTGTACCTTTAGGTCTACAGGAACCCCACACAAAGTGGACCTAACCTGAACTTTGAATCCATCAGCCCACGCCATGTAAAGATAAGAGTTATCTGCAGTTTGGTGATTACTACAAGTTTCATTTACCAAGAACGCAGAGCATTTATCAACGAGATTGATAACAGTCAACGGGTATTGCCCAATCCTTCGTTGGGTTTATTAATAACAAACCAGCGGAAAACATCGGGCAGATTCAGACACACCTCCACTCGACATGGTGGTCATTCCATACGTAAATGGAGTCCCCGAAAATTTCAGACGCACTGGGAATAAATATAAAATCAGGACCAAATTCCAGACCAACCTCACCCTGGGACACGCTATTGTAAAAATCAGGCCTGAAAGAGATGTTCCAGATACCAGATGCTGTATTTGTGCAGGAAACCTTGTGAGTGAGGCAGAAATTACGTGGGAGAAACATACAGACTGCTGAGAGGACGCCAAGCAGGAGTTGGTGGAAAAATCCATTCTAGCTCAAAATATCTATGAAGAAGGAAGTAGGATTAATTGGAAAAAGCCAAGATTCTTAAAGCGGAGTCCAGTTACATTTGAATAAAATACAAAGAGCAGATAGCAGGTGTGAATTCTCTTTGGATTTAGTCTCCTACAGGGAGTAGCGTCCCTGCCTATGCGAGTTCAAGGTCCACCTGGTAAGGGTTCCGTCCCAGGGTTACGGGGGTGGAGGATTGGTCGGGTTTCTTAGCCATGGCAGGCAACCTAACCTAACCTAACCTAACATTTATTATATTATTCAGTGTTCTGTCTGACGACAGGTCCATATGAACAGGATCCTTCCATCCTTTTCTCGGACTGGGACCTGTTCATATACGTTCTTGGCAGATGATCCAGAAGTGGTTTGCCATTGCCTTCTTCTGTGTGTGAATGGAGTAATTGTTGGGATGCCACGGAGGAAAACTCCGTGTTGCCTAGACCACGGCCTTGCCCAACACAAGTTATAAATTCGGGCACCGCCGGGAATCGAACCCGAGACCCCAGGATTACAACGCCAGCGTTCTAACCGCTAGACCACCTCATCTCATTATTATTTAGTGTTCTGTCTTACGACAGGTCCATTGCTCTGCCCGAAAAGAGCTCGCCAGTTTTCCCTATTTGCAGCTTCTCGTTTTAATTCCTGGAACATCATCTTCTTTCCTTGTTTCAGATCGTCGGTTAGCTGTATCAGTCTTCTTCCCAGTCCTCGCTTTCCTTCAACCTGGCCTTCGGTGATATCACTCATAATATGTCCCAGCCAGTTAGATTTCCTTAGGGAAAGGAAAACTCCGAATATTAATCCTGGTCCTCCGAAATGGGGGTTCTACAGGAGGCCGGTTGCCTCCTCGTGTGAAACTCGTCATGGAGTGGACCATCAGAAACGTCGATGTTGTGGGATGTCAATATTAATGAAGGATTATGACATTAAGGATGAAGATAGAACGGGGACACTTGGCAACACTTGGGGTGTATGAACCCGAAGAATGAGAGTAAGAGGGAACAAACATTTTATGTAAAGTTACAGACTCAAACAGATAAATTCACGAAATCCGACCACCTAATAATTTGTGGAGACTTGAACGCAGGAGCAGGAACTTTGCCTATAGCTCATGTGGTTGGCCCTACTGGGGAAGACAGGACAAACGAAGACGGACATGAACTAAGACAATCTGCAACCTGTAACAAGCTACAGATGACCAATACTTTATTTCGTATGAAGAACATATACAAGTACACGTGGGGTAACTAACACTAACAGGTTACATAATAGTTAATGAGAACTCAGCTCTCTAGTGCAAAATGTAACATCACGTAGAGGCAGTGACATTCATTCAGACCACTATCTTGTAACAGGTAAAGTTAGACAACAGCACGTTGGAAGGAACAGTGCTCGAAGGACCTCAAAACACACCTTCTGCAAGATGGAAGCATGAAATATCTAGCCAAAAGCAGAGTGGTGAAACATTCTAAATATTTTACAGAAAAAAGACACATGAGGTCCTGATGTCCAGAGGATGTTTGATGAGATTCTGGAATTCAGAAACAAAAGAAGCATGGAATGTACCTTCAGTCCAAAACAGAACAAGCTTACCAAACTTACAAACAGAAATAAAATAATGCAAAAAAATTAATAAATAAAAGAGACAAGCCCATGAAAAGGAGTGGAACAGATTTATTAGTGTAGTAGAAAATTTTATCCATGGCAGACAATACATTTCATATAAACATATGAATAGATCAGAAAAAGTTGCGGAAAATTTGCATATATTAAAGGAAAACGAACGGGGAAAAAACATTACCATAAATTACGGTTTGTTGAAAATATTGTAGAAGGACCGCAATTACAGGAAGACAAGAATGAAAATGAAGTCTAAAGCACAGATTCCATTACCCTTGAGGAATTTAATGAGAGCCTCGAATCAGATAAAAATAGAAAAAATAAAATATTCTGGATTGTTTATAAAATTGATGTTAGGTTAGGTTTGCTGAATAAATGCTGGCAATATTATAAAATACCGGACTGCTGGACAACAGCATTAATTAAGCGAATCTTTTAAAAAGGCGAGCGTTATACCTCTCGCCCAGACGACCATCGATTGAGTCAGACCTGACCGAGAGCCTTAGCGGATGATTTCCCATTTCCACGGCGGGAGACCTCAACGCAAAACACACGGACTGAAATTCTCGGCTGATCAAAGCCGGAAGTTCGCACCTGCGTCACTACGTCAAATGAAATTCCTGCCTGATCTCTAGGCCAGACTCCCCAACCACAGACACAAGACGTCCTTGAAATATTAGGTGTCAAGGACTTTGTCCAACCGGTGTAACTGACTGCTTGTTCAGTACTCAGCTCAGATCACCTGCCCGTCATCATCCTTTCAGAACTTACCCGACTGGGGTGCATTCCAGGCTTTCCTCGAAAGCAGACTCCCGAGGAATCCCGTGTTAAACGACGAGGAGGCAATCGACAAGTGCGTCGAGGAGCTGACCAGTGCCATCCTCGAGGCCACAGCGGCGTCTGCATCCCAAGCGTCGACCCCGCGTGGACATTCGGTCGCCTCTACCCACTAGTTATTTATTTATTCAGTGTTCTGTCTGACGACGGGTCCATATGAACAGGATCCTTCCATCCTTTTCTCTTCTCGGACTGGGACCTGTTCATATACGTTCTTGGCAGATGATCCAGAAGTGGTTTGCCATTGCCTTCTTCTGTGTGTGAATGGAGTAATTGTTGGGATGCCACGGAGGAAAACTCCGTGTTGCCTAGACCACGGCCTTGCCCAACACAAGTTATAAATTCGGGCACCGCCGGGAATCGAACCCGAGACCCCAGGATTACAAGGCCAGCGTTCTAACCGCTAGACCACCGTGGCACCCGCTAGTATTCAGGATGAAATATTGCCGGCTGAGGTCACGAGGGACCCCGCTCTTAAGACCCAGGCCAACCGCCTCCAGAGGTCGGTGAACTAATAATTGAATTGAAAATGTTCTATACAATTACACATTATTATGTTATAAGATTCAAAGTACCAGTCCTCATGTTGTTTAAATATGAACATTCCAAGCAATCTGTACGCTTCGGACCTCTGTGGAATAAATACCAAGGGGTAGTTGGTACCTGACTCAAATACGAAATTGGAAAACTGTCCTTACCAGTGGCACACGACTCATATTCGCAGCTTCTCTGCACGTACAAAGACGTGAAGGCTGTCCTCTCTCTTCACATATCAAGAATAAGTCTGCTGTGGTGAAACTGGCCCCATTCAACGATGTATTACTGTTTTATGACAACGAAGTGAAAATACTTGAAGGAGAAAATCAAATATATGAGCTAACGTTGGAATTCATATTAAATCTCTGTCTGTCTGTCGCCGTACGCAAAGCAACAAATTCAGATTAAACACACAGACTACAAAAAAATTAAACAATTTTTTTTATAAACCTCATTCTGATAAAACTGATACAGTGATGTGCTCAGCCAAACTGTAGATTCGTCTCATATCTTTGTTCTTAAACAAACAGATAAAGAGATAAGTACAATTACTGATATCTATATATTCAGCCTTTCCAAAATTACTTTACCTCTATTGAACGGTGGTGACATATGGTGAAACTTCTATCAACATCATCTTCCTACAGACGGTTAGTAGAAACAATGCAGTAATAACGAGAGAGAAAATTACTTACTTACAATCTCGTAAGAATGTAACGAAAGCTGAGTTTATATAATATAATTTCAAGTTAATTTATTTCTGATTTTTATTAGTAGTTTTTGAGCAGATATTTTTCTCCTGGAAAGTAATATGCATGCAATGAAGTGTGAAAAACCAAAAGCGAAAAAGTCATTTTAAAGTGTTTTTCATAAATAAATTAATAAACTTAAATCAGAAATAAAAATGCATCCTCATTATGGTTTTATATTATTCACTCATGTTTAGCGGCGGAAATGTTTAATTTTACTTTTGTAAATGAAAGTTGCGAGATGACAAAAGAGAACCGTATCTTTACGAACTTCATAATTTGTACTTTTTACGAAACATTATTAGAGTACAAATATATATTTATTATTCAAGTCTATACACAAACTTTTAAATTGTCGATGTTAAAATTTAAAATTAATATTAATATTCTGCGCCATTCATCGTTAATATTAATTTTAAATTTTAACATCGACAATTTAAAAGTTTGTGTATAGACTTGAATAATAAATATATATTTGAATTTTAAACACAAACATGACGCATCTAAACTATAAAAATAAAATTATTAGAGTAATCAAATGTGCTAAAAATAACTGCAAACTTCCAAAAATAGATCTTGATTCTGTGATCAATAGCAAAGCATAGGTCTCTATTTTTCATTTCACTTAAAAATTATAGCAGCTAGGAAAAAGTCCTTGAGGCAGGTACGTTTTATACTATTTTATAAAACAAATAAATATCTCCAGATTTATACATGTGTTTCATATGACGTATTCTTTTTGGTATAGCATACCACAGTGATTATTTGTGTTAAAAAACAGTGTTATAGTTATCCATAGATTTCAATGCAACAAATAAACAGTTATTAAACATTTTTATTTAATTACTTTTCTGAGAAGGTGCAATTTTTATTAAATTATATCGTCTTGTGTTTATGTGCATACATTAATAATAATCTGAACTTATAATATTCTTCATACATTCATTAAATAATTCAATAAATTTCTAATTTGGTTTTGCAATTAAACTGTGCATGAATTTCAAAATGCTTCTATATTTATAATCATGTCTGAGCCTCTAAAAATATAGTGGTCATTAAAACAGTCCAAGCTAAATCAAAGTTAATATGGCTTAGCAGTTTTTTTTAAATTCTCCAAAATAAAACTTAATAAAATGTGACTTGTGGGTACACAGATTTCTCATTTGAATGCAGTGATTGCAAACGTGACTTTAAAAGTAAAATACTCTTTTGAAGATATCTTAATATATTTGGAATATAAACAAAAATATTAATATATTTTTTAAAATCAGTAAAGATCTATTTCCTTGACTCATTACATGAATCCAAAATAAAATCATGGTAGTTAATAAATTCAATTCATATATGTGAGGATCAAATATTTTATAACGACAGTAAGAAATCAAAATTCTGTTCACAAATAGGTTAATAATATATTAAAAACAGAAAATACGTGGTAAATACAATTTATAATTGTTCATGTTCTCATCCATAAAAAACAAAATGATTAAAATATATAAACTATTACAGGTTTTTAACATTAAGAGAAGAATATAGAATGAGGGAATTGTTAGTAAGGTAATGGGAAGCTAATTCATAATTTTTGTATTTGCAAAATACTATAAGAATGATTAAAACGAGGAAGATGAAGTGGGTGGTGCACGTAGCATCACGGGTATATAAAAATGCATAAAAATTTTGGTCAGGATGCAAAGATAATATTACAATGGATTGTAAAAGACATGTGTTCGAGGGTATGAACTGGACGTAGGTGACGCACGATAAGAGCCAGTGGCACTGAAACAAACCTCAGTGTTTCAAAACTGGTGGAAAACTTCTCTATTAGCTGAACAACTATTACTTTGAACAATTATTTATTTTAATCCGTCTTATCACAATATTTAAAATTTCTTATAATTAAGATAATAAAATATCTTTGATGTTCCATATCGATTGATCGATTTACATTTTGGAACATGATATGATATGATTCCATCATATTTGAGTTTTAAGTTCGTAGATATTTTACACCTGATGATGGTTTTATAAAAACCGAAACATGTTGTGTAAAATGTTCCAAAATGTAAATCGATCAATCGATATGGAACATCAATGATATTTTATTATCTTAATTATAAGAAATTTTAAATATTGTGATAAGACGGATTAAAATAAATAATTGTTATAATATTCACAATATGATGCAATTACACTATCTTATTACTTTGAAGATGGCAGAACCATTTAGTCCGTTAGTCATAATTTTGTTAGATGCGAATTGGGTAAAATAGATAAAACAAGTGTGTGGTTTCTTGACGCCTTGTTAACATTAAATCTTTGTCATTTTATTCTTTAGAAACATCTCTATGCTCTTAATACAGATAAGGCTTTAGAGGCTGTGTTTTCTTAAGAATTCCTTTCCTTGCCTGTATCAGAAATGACCTCAACCAGGAATCTTAATCATTGACCAGATAGCAACAAAACATGGTTGCCATAGAAAGTCCCTCATCTCCCACATTGTGGGACACTGCAAACATAATCTGTGAATGACTTATCATGTCTTCATGAACTTGAATAAATGTATCTAAACTATGATTAGATTTTAATTCATATTTTAAGTAAGACGCTGCCTCATATGGTCTAATTAGAAAGCCACCACTGCAAATTTACATGTCTGCTTGTTTCTTTTTGTTAAACCTGACTTCAGAAACAATAACCTAAATAAAAGGAAGTAAAAACAGCTTTTAGTATTTGTTATAATTGCAACAAATAACCTTGTACCTTGCTAAAGTCATAATTAACACAAACTAGTACTGAAAGGAAATAAGTATCAAATTTACAGTTTTTTATGTTTCATTTAAATTTTATGTGTCTTTGTACTGTCAGACCAGTTCATTTAAATGCTCTGTTTCTTTATACACAAATACACTAAATGTAGTGGGATTAAATTAATTATACTTCAAATATAATGCATTGGTCACGACACAAATAAAAACCTGATTAAATTCATCACATTCCAAATTAGTATATCACACAAAGACTTGTTATCTAGCTTGAGAGATTAATTTATTTTGCCACTCTCACTACAATATATTTCACAAAGAATAAATTATCTCACAAGTACTGACTTAACAAATTATATGTGAAGGTTAGTTAACCAAACTCAGTGTCTTACACTTGTGATGCTCTTGAAATAAGCTCCTTATTGATAAAGGATAATGAAAATTATGTGTTTATGAAATTATATAACCTTACCTGTTAACAAATGTATCTTATCATTCCAAGTAGAAGAACACTAGTAATCTAATATAAAGTATTTTGTATCAGTTTAGTCTATCAGATAAGGAATCTTGAAGAAGCAATAACATTTGATATAATTTTACTTGGAAAATCAGCACATGCATTCATACAAATTCACATAATCTTGTGCCAGTGGGTGTTTATAGAAATCAATTTAGATACTAAGCACTTATGTAAAATATATGATTGATAATGGTAACTGATCCTGTAATACCTTCAAGGCTAGCTGTCTTCAATTGTGAATGATGCTTACTACAGGCTATCTCCAAGTGCCTATAAGAAGGAATGTTAAACAAATGAAATAATCAATACATAAATCAATCAGCATTATCCATTTTAAATATGTTTTAAAATACATGTTCTACATTCTTTGGTTTAGTCCTAAGAAGGATTTATGGAATGTAAATAAACTCTACTCTACTCAGACATAATCCATCATCATAAAAGAAAATTGAACTTCTCAGTATTCTGAAGTACAAACAAATTATGCATAATTTTTCTGATAAAGTTAAGCGACATGTTTGTTTATATAGTGGTGTTTTGCTCAAGAAACAACATTATATACCAGTGATGCAAATAATTGAAAGAAGACCATTCACACATTACAAGCAACTACATTTTTCCGGTCTTAAAAACCATTCTTTTTAGTTTAATTATTCTTCTGCTGTCTTCAAATAATATACACTAGCCATTCCCATTTAACTGTCACATATTTTTATAATATTTCTCAATTTTGGTTAAGAGGGTTTCTCTAACACCAATGCCCTTTATTTTTTAAACATAAAATACAGTAAATTTCCCAGTATTTAAGATTTCTTTCTATTATAATCCACTGTAAATATTTCTCGGATACTACCTAATTTTCAAGCAGAAAAATCCATAATTTTCTTAGGATTGTCTCAATTAAGAGGAATTATTTTACCTGCCATTTGTTGTAACATGAAACTGCGTAAGATATTTCATCATCGACAAGGTTAAAATAGTGTAGCGACCAAGAAATTCTTGACTTTGTATGAAATATGATGCTTCACTAATATTTTTATCAGTGCTTGCTAATGGATGCTGCCTAGAGAAGATTATCCATTTCATGTACCATTTTAATATTATAGTCCCATCTACACCTTAGTCTTCCAGTCTCTTCCTTTCACATTTTCCAGCTACATGCATTTCTCATCTCTCCTTGACTTGTTTGCCCAGTGTTTGGCGTTCAGCGCAAGTAACGGAACGCTCAGCTCTGAAACTCCGTTATTGTATAAATATATAGAAACCAGTAGCGCCATCAGAGAGAACAATAAAATAACTACAGCAACACGTCTTGGTCGCATGAGACCATCTTCAGGCCCTGTAGATATTTTGCCTGCAGTAAAAACTAAGTTTCACAAAAACCCATAAAAGTCTGAGATTTTTGTGACCTGATTTTGTTTAATGTTTGCACAAACTTGTCGCAATGAGCTACTACAAATGTATGACCATATGGTCAGGTTAGGGACTTATGGAGTCAAAATATGTAGAAAAAAAAAATTGATGCAGTATTCAGAGACAGGAAGAAAATTTGGATTGTCAATGTTTTGGACTTTCTACATCATCTGATGTTATCATATCAGATGATTGATAAGTCAAGATTGCATTACAACATTATCAGAACATTTTAGATTAGAAAAAAGTTATTTCACAGAATTACGCTTTACATCACAAATAAATGTCAAATCATGTGAATACCCCATTTCATAACTTCTATTAGAGTGGAAAGATTTATAACTTACATAGAAGAACATATGTGTATTATATTCTTATGCAAAAACTTAACATGTTTGAACTTAGCAACATTAACTCTGGTTCTAAATTTTGTGCAAAGTTATCATCATAAGGAAACAGTAACATTCAAGAGTGCAGTACTTTCATGCACGATTTACCTTTTACTTATCTCCACTGTTAATGAAACTTAGATAACAATTTTTTTTACCAAACTTTGGAAAAGAATGTGAAAGGGGTGGTTAAATTCGTTGAACTGAAAACTGAGGTTCAGTTTTTGTGTAAAATTAAAAAGAACATATGATAACAATATACGCAATGTACTGTTTCAGATTTCACTAGCTTGAGGTCACGATGGGTCAGACGTGGCTTATAGGAGGAAGTGTAGCTGTTCTGCTGCTGATACACAGCATAGGAGCGACTGTAATTCCACTCCCAGAATTTCATTTCTCTGCTGATCGTTACAATGAGAGTTCTGGAGTTCGTGCTGAAGATGGAGATTATCGTTTACCTGTAACAGTTATACCAAACCGTTACAGAATTACATTAACACCAAATTTTGATGATTTTAATTTTGTTGGTGAGGTCGACATTGAAGTTACTGCAGAAAGTGCAACAAGTACCATCAGTTTGCATTATGACAGTATTATCATAGACACAGTAACAGTCACCAGTGTTGATGGTGAAAACGCATATGAAGTTTCTGAGCAATATGATGAAGAAACAAATATTTTTACACTCACACTGACTGACGAACTCGAACCCGAACCCGAATTCCAACCAGGAAACTACATAATTCATATCGAATACAGAGGTGAACTTCGAAATGACATGTCTGGCTTCTACAGAAGTTCTTACACAACTGATGATGGTGAAGTAAGGTAATATATTGAATGATCAGTATTTCAGTATGTAATTAGTAGATAATTAGTGGCCGAGCAGTCTGAGGCGTGGGCTTTGTGCCTCTCGGACACTGGGACCATGGGTTCGAATCCCACTCAAGGCATGGATGTTTGTGCTGTCCTTTTTACAGGTAGAGGTTTTGTGACAAGCTGATCAATCGATCAAGGAGTCCTACCAACTGTCGAATAGATCAAGCAAATCCTCCAAAAAGAGAGGTAAAAAGCAGACCCTGCCAAAATGGGACAAATTCTAAAAGAAGAAAAAATATCAGTAGATAACTGGCATTGCATGTCTTTTGTTGCACAATGATGTTAAACGTTTTTGCAACAGAATGGAAATATATGAAAAAAAAATTGATAGGAAGTGTCGGACACTGCCACAGTTATTTTCGTGAAAACGTCAATCGTGTATAGTACGTATATTGAAATTAAACAAAAATTTTCAAATTCACAGCCTCGTATCTTTTTGAGTTTTTGAGATACACACTTGGAGCCCAGGATGAGTTGTAACATATACATCATATCATATCATATTATGAAAAGGGGAAAATTCTCTTCATAATTCTTCTTGTTCTAAGTAATGTTGCTGGTCACCAGCCCAGTGTTATGGTGTTGGGAAAAATGTCACATTGTACGTTTTTAAACTTGTGCTGAACCTTCTCCAGGCTTAACAGGTAATGTGGTGCAAATTATGTGCTTGGCATGAAAGAAAGCTGGTGTCAGTTGGCAATTGGTATCATTTGAAATGCCTAGGATCTACCATTCTATACAATATGAGTAGCAAATAATCAGAAGATGGCTGTTTTCTGGTTTGTTGCGCCGTGTAGTCTGATACAAGTTTACTGACGTCCGTAAACTTCTACCAGACTACACGGCGCAGCAACCCAGAATACAGGCATCTGCAGACTCACCTCCATGAAAACCTCAAATCGCATGTACATTAATGTTTAATTTCTACTGTAATGGTTAAAATCTTGCATGTCTGGGAATGCTGTCTCTTTTGTAACAAATTGTATGTGTTCCTTTTTAATATACATGACAAACTTCAACTGCAAAATATTCTGTTATTTCAGATGGCTGGCTACAACACAATTTGAGGCGACGGCTGCTCGTAGGGCTTTTCCATGTTTTGATGAACCTGGACTAAAAGCCCGCTTTAAGATCATCATCAGAAGACCTGAGGGCTATGGATCAATCAGTAACATGCCTTTGGTCGGCATTATACCGTATGTAGATATATTCATTTATACTTAATGTTGAAGCTAATAATCTGAATTAATAAATTTAGAAATAAGAGAGCATTTTCTTAAACCTGCTGCCAAATATGTAGTGGATATTCTTTTATAAGTGGTTAGGGTTGACAGTTGCTCTTTTTCATACATGACAAGGTACGAGTACATTAGTTATATATTAACAGTTCATTTTATTTATAATTGTGAAAATTGAACATTAACCTGTGTCATACAGGGATGCCAGCTGATATTTAGCTCCAGGGTGGTGGTTTAGGAGCATGCTTGCGCAAAGCACAGCCAGCTGGATCATGCATAAACTGCATTGCAGGGACAGAATTGTTTGAATGGGTGATAATTATATCCCAATTTAAAAAAAAGTTATAACTCTAGAAAACGAACTTGTGGCTGCCATAATGAGTACTTAAAAAACAAAATATAAAAAAAATTGAAGTTTCCTCCATTCTGACACACTTCTTATCAAAGTTCTGTTCATTTCTTATAATCAGGTCCTAATTATGACTCAACTGTGTATTAGAAATTATAAGTAGTAAGAAAAGACTGATTTCATGCCACTTTTGAAAAAGTTCATAAAAAGAAGCAGTAATTAATATAATTTTTGTACCACTTTCAAAAACTTCTAAAAGTAAGAAGTATATGATGAAAGACTCTTGGGTTACAAGCTCCGTCAGGTGGTTGAATGGTGAATAAACTATTTCTTCTGCCAATGTTTTGAGAACAATCTCTGCTATCATCCTCACGGAGGCTGCATAACAAATCTGGTCATCTGTAGCCCTGAGGATGAGAGCAGAGATTGTTCTCGAAACATTGGCAGAAGATATGGTTTATTTAGCATTCAACCACCTGATGTGGCTTGTAACCCAAGAGTCTTTCATCAACTTCAGACACCGCGAAAGCTTCACTTTATATATAAGAAGTAATGAATATAATTTTCACTTAAATGAACTTTTTTTAAAAAACAACTTTCAGAATTTATATTAATAAGCTGGTCTTGCGCCGCTTTTGATAAATTTATTAAAAAATCAGCAGATTCAGCTGAATGGAATCTATAGAAGGCAGTGAACATATCTTCGAAATAAGATTCTTCAGCTTTTCAACAATTCCTGCATTGGGAGAAAGTATTTTTGAGCATTTTAATCCCAAAACTGAAAGGATGTTTCTCTCCGCTGTGACTAATGCCTTGGTGAATTCATTAAATTCAAAGAAAGTGTTAACTTTAAAGAAGTAAAGCAAGCCATTAGTACACCTAAAAGCTAATTCTGCATTTGGTGGTATACCAGAAAATCTTGTAGAGATAATTCCACAACTTTCAGCCCTAAATTGAAACCTCATTTCAAAAGTAGTGATCCTAATCTCTACCATCATATTTTAGTGTGTTCCATTCATGAAGATCACTATAACCAGCTACACAGCAATTGTAAAACCTTCTTTCCGCATAATGGCTCTAATAATGACAAAATCCAAACAAGCACTCAACAGGATATATAACCTCAATATCCAAGTTTATTAGGCATAATCAATCCAGATCCACTGAATGATCTTACGTCTGATTTGCTATAGAAAATGTCAATCACAGTATCGGATATTCCAGTAGGATCCTCAATTTCAAAAGTGAAACAACGTTGTTTTTATTATGATCAGATTCATAAGTTCCATCCGCTTTCCCAGTAACATCGAATTCCGGGGCGTGATGCTGACCACTCACTCCCATCTAGTGCCGAGGTTAAGAATGGGTAGGAGCTATACTGCCTCTCCCCACAAGCGCCTACGTGGCATGTATCAAGAGAGGTTTACTCTTTTTTACTTACATTCTTATATCATGCTGCTGAAATGGGTTTTTATCATTTTATTTCCAGCTACTTAATTTTTGTTTTTGTTTTTTCAGAAAAATTTTACTGAAATTTTAGAAATGGATTAAATCCAGAAACTATCTCCCAAACATGTTCCTGTACCCTGATAATACTTTCAGACAAAATTAATTATATGTATAAATGAATACCTTTAATGTTTGAAAATGTTTCAGTGCTGTAGGCGAACTAGTAGAGGATGTATTTGAAGAAACACCACCTATGTCAACGTATCTGGTCGCTTTTATAGTCTCAGACTTCAAAGCTCTGTCAGTAGATGATAGAATATCATATCGCATTTGGGCACAAGAAGATGCCGTAGAACAGGCCGATTACAGTTTGTCTATCAGTCCAAGGATTATCCAGTTCTTTGAGGGCTTCACTGAGATTCAGTTTGAAATTGGTAAGATGGATCAAGCAGCATTGCCTGACTTCTCAGCGGGTGCCATGGAAAATTGGGGCCTTGTTACATACAGGTAGGTTCATATTAACCTTTAAAGTACCAGTCATTTAAGAGCCTATATCCTCTGCTGGCTTGATCAGTTACACTATGCTGTGCATCTCTGATAAAACACTCTATCTTTCTTAAAAACAAATATACAACAATGAAATTAAACACACATTCAGAAAAATTTAGTTTACCACGTGGAACCTTCCCTCAAGCTGTCACTCCACTAGATTATTTTTAATTGGAAGGAATATTACACACATTTATATTTCCTGCTATCATTAAATTTATATCCTGAAAAGTATTATAATATTAATTTATTTACCTTAAAACGTGACTGCATTGTGTAAACATTTCTTTTCTTACTGACATCCAACTGTAGAATTCTTTATTCTTGCTATGCATGCACACAGAAAAAGGTTCAACCAATTTCTCTCCACTGTCATACAGTCCATTGTTTGAGGGTCAGTATTTGTTGGTACAATTTCCAACGCATAGCACACAGTAGCATACACTCATTGCTTAGTGTTCTTGATTTTTGTCTCCAGATGGGACGACTTGGATGATGTTGGGCTTGGTCATCTTCATTTTATCCCCTTTCAAGTCACAGCCATATCTTCCACTGCAAGGATGAGGTCAAATTGATCCCTTAATCGCAAGTGGGTCATTTTACCCCATAAAACTCTGCATATTTAAAAAAAAAATTGTCGAGACAACAGACATTTTTGTTCTCTTGAAGTTTCGAAAATTAGGGCAGACCTTTTAGCCATCCTATCACTCGTATCACCATGGTTCATGTGCGATACAGTTTTTCGCTACATGTGGCTACAATGCACTCCATGATATATATCAAAAATCTGAATAAATATTTTCTGTTATTCGGTTCTTATAGAATTTTACTGTAACTCTAGTATACAAATTCTGTTTGGTTCCATAAAGAAAAGGTATTCTTTATAATTTTAAAACAATGCATCTTAAAAAACATTTTTTACTTCAGGCTATCAAGTTAGGTGGACCATCCTGTACAAACTTGACAAACCTCTTGTGTTATATAATCAATTCAAACTTTAAGACTCTAGTATGTGGTTACTTTTCAAATGAGAAACAGTTCTATTGATTAAGTCTGCAAGAATAAATTAAAGGAAGTCATAAGATACATTGGGATTTGAATTAGGCACACCCTGAATATGTCAGAATAAAACTTGTGTGGTCAGTGAGTTAAAGTTGAATTTATAATTTGTATTAGTCTTTTATGACATACATCAATACAGTCATGTTCATGTGTCAAACGTTTCCTATAAGTATTACTAGAATAATCAACTTTGCATTTCTAAATTTTATTTTAAGGTCGGTGCTAAGATAAAACACACATCCTGTATCTGACTTTCTGGTAGCTTTATAAATATAAGCACATTCGTTTATTGCTCTGATCATGGTTCACAAAGTAATTTTAATTCGTGGCTGATTGCCCAAGAAGATTTTATTGCTCCAATAGCAATGTCACAAAATTCAATAATCTTATAATTATTTATGGAACATGCGGGAAAATAAAACAAAATTATTATTTTCAATTTTCCTAGCCATTACATAATAACCCTTCATACGTCAACGGGGTTAATTTGACCTTAAGACGGCACAGTGGATGGACAGACACTTAGGAATTATGACGATTCACTTTTTCTAACTTCAGAGAGAGATTGCTGCTGTTTAAGGAAGACACGTCAACAACTTCCAACAAGCAGAATATTGCTACAGTGATTGCTCATGAGTTCGCTCATCAGTGGTTTGGAGACCTGGTCAGTCCAGCGTGGTGGGATTACCTCTGGCTGAATGAAGGCTTTGCTACCTATTTTGAGTACTTCGCCACTATAGCGGTAAGGAAATGTATCTTGGCAAGAATTTAATTAATCAGTATACAAAAACTCTTCAACATGTGTGAAAATTCTTCAGAAATTTCTTTCCAGCATATGAACAGCTTTGTACATTTCTTTTGTTAAAGATTTGATTGTCCTCAGTAACAACAAGCAGGATATTAAATTGAACTTAAATTATTCTGTAATACTTCCACTGAAAGGAAATGTTTTGAACACAGAAAAATATCTCTGAAATATCAAAATCAACAGTCATGAACTTGATAAACATTGTGACTGCTGCAGAATGTGGTAACAAAGTTATTTAGAACAAATAATTTTCTTATTAGTTTTTGTTTACATGTGCATCCACAGATCTACAAACAGATGTATTACTTATTGTTGACTTTATGAATGGATCTACAGTTTCTTTACTTTAAAAATCTGTGCATTTCATACTGAAGGGAATGTCTTTATTTGTAAAGATGACTAATATCCATGTTCCAGGTGGAGCCTAACTGGCGTCTAGATCACCAGTTCGTAGTGAACGCACACCAGAATGCTCTGGTAGCTGATTCTTCAGCAACAACCCATCCTATAACAACATCAGTGTTCTCACCTCGACAAATCAGTTCTATTTTTGACACCATCTCATATGATAAAGGTCAGTAATTTGATGTTAAAAAATACAAGTATATGCCAATATGATTGAACAAAAGCCCTATGTATATGTGCAAATTCTAAGTAATCTGAAAAAAAAATAAGCCCTTTCATTGCTAGACATCCACATCGACATCCACGGAGAAATTCAGTGACGACAGAAATTAAATCAGTTGTAATCACAATAACGATCCAACTCCAGTGAAATCCATGTTGGGCATCTGTGGTTTCGTTCAAAGTCATTGACATTATGCAGATGGTCAGTTTACACTTTATAGTGCCGGAAGTTTAATTTTTATGTCTAGTTTCTTAAATACACAGGGACAGAGGATTTTCTTCTAGCCTCTGCGTCCAGACCGGCTCTGGAGCCCACCCAGCCTCCTATCCAATGGGTATCAGGGTCTTTCCTGGGGATAAAGTTAAACTGTAACAGGCACCCAGGGTTAAGAATATGGCACAGTATCTGTCACACGTGAACACACAATCCTTCGATCACATCTGTGCCTTAATATGCACTTCATCTGTACACTTGATCACTATATGATAAACTTTATGAGTGGCCGTGTACAAATAGCATTCATAGCATCATTACTGGACAGTACATGTTGCCCCATTTGACAGTGAATTACCTTGAAAACTAAACATCATATGACATTTGTAGTTTGATAGTTGCTGCAAAGTTTCATGCAGTAAATCATGCTATAGAGGGAAGAGCTCCTCATTATAAAATTTTCATCAATCCTTTCCTTCATCCTCCTTTGGTCTAAATATTCTCCTCGGCATCCTGTTTTCAAACGCCCTCAATCTGTGTCCTTCCCTTAATGCAACATATCAAATTTCACAATTATTAAACCAAAGGTAGAATGCTGATAAAATTTTCTTATTTCAAATCATCCTAATTAGGAAAAACATCACAGAAATAGAATTAATATAGGTTTCATTTGAACACATTTCAATTAACCTTAGTTACATATGTATAACAAATTAAATGAAAATATCATGTAATATATGTGTCCTAACTAAATCATAGGCTTCTTCGAAGTCTGTAAATAACTGATATACTATTATATAAGACTTGAGGCTTTCACGGCGACTAAATGATACGCTGTTGCCCAATGCAGATTAACACAAATAACCAATAAACAACATATTACCATGAAGATATCCGTCTTTTGGGTTATTGCGCTGTGTAGTCTGCCTCCGTCATCAGGGCGATGAATCGCCCTGATGACGGAGGCAGTATGACCTCTGAAACGTTGGTTAACATCGACCAGACTACACAGCGCAATAACCCAGAAGACGGATATCTTCATACTCACCGCTGTGAGAACCTCAAGTCTTACAACATATTACCATGTTGTACTCCCACTTTTTTTGCCAACATCTGACAAATGAAGAAAATCTTATCTATATTATGTTCGAGTTCACACTGATGATCATCGACGGATCTGTCTACATACAGCCAGCACTACACTTTGATTTTAAATGGTGTTGTTCCATGGACACATGACATTATATGAGCAATGAGCCACTGCGTACCTTTACCAATGAAGCATCTGAAGAGATATTTTACATGCATTAAGATATTTTGGTCATCCATGCGTCAAAATTCCACATATGTACTTCGGTTCTAATCCGAATACTTTCAAAACTTTTGTAAATGATTCACACTTAAATGTCTGAGAAAATTTAAAACAACCATAACTTATGTAAAATTTTAAATGATTTTTGGAAAGATCATTATTTTTAGGATAAACACCTAACAAATTATAATGTAATAATAATATGTTGAAGATGACTGTCTTCTGGGATGTTGTGTTATGTAATAAGATAAATAATGTCATTTCTGAAGTTCTCGTGGCACAGATGGAGGGAGTAAGCAGCTATGAAATATCTAAAGCTTTCTACAAGATTACATGACTCAACATTTCAGAAGACAGTCATCTGACATAATAATATGCTGCTTAATGCACGTAAATGCCCATGTTTAATTTTCTTTGAAGTCAATAACACTAATTTTGTAAGACTTGAGGTTCTCACAGCGGTGAGTATGAAGATGTCCGTCTTCTGGGTTATTGCGCTGTGTAGTCTGGTCGATGTTAACCAACGTTTCAGAGGTCATACTGCCTCCGTCATCAGGGCAATGAATATTATTCGCCCTGATGACGGAGGCAGTATGACCTCTGAAACGTTGGTTAACATCGACCAGACTACACAGCGCAATAACCCAGAAGACGGACATCTTCAACACTAATTTTGTTTCCTTTATAGCTGGCTCCATCATCAGGACTGCCGAACACTTCCTAACACATGACACATTTGTAAATGGCCTCAGAAACTACCTAACGGAAAAGTAAGTTTTTTTTTTTCTTTTAAGTAATGAGAAAAGATAATAAATTTCTTGTTTAATTTGGAAAATATGGTTGTTGAAAATTAATTTTCTCTGTTCTGTAATACTTTCTTCTCATTTTGGAAATTAAAGCACCTGTAATTTTCAGTATACGCCTATGGATATGGTAAGGTAATTTTTGGCCCTGACTAATAGGAACATAGTCTAGATTCTACACTAACTGATCTTCATCTCTGTTATATAATTGGTTGTATAAAATGCCAAATGCCTACCTAGTCAATACCTCTGCATGAACTCTGACCTCAATTTCATGTCACTGGAGACCATCCCACATGACATGTTTTGATCCCCTATGGTAAACACCAATACAGCGGCTAAAATTTGAAAAGTGGAATACTCTGGTACCATTTAATTAGTCGTAGAATTTTTGCTTGGAAATATTTCATAAGATGGGTGCGAAACATGGTCTCTCACTCTGACGGAGGAACACAGATTGCAGGTGTTTGAGAATCGGGTGTTGAGGAGGATATTTGGGCCTAGGAGAGAAGACGATGGGGCGTGGAGAAAACTGCATAATGATGAGCTTAGAAATCTGTACTCCTTCCCCAATATTGTCAGGGTGATTAAGTCGAGAAGAATGAGATGGACGGGGCATGTAGCGCACATGGATGGGACAAGAGGTGTGCACTGGGTATTGGTTAGGAAACCTGAGGGGAAGAGACCTCTGGGGAGACCTAGACGTAGATGGGAGGATAATCTCAGGCGGGAGATAGGAGATGAAGGAGACTGGATTTCGTTGGCCCAGGACAGGGTCAGGTGGAGGGATTTGGTTAATTCGGTGATGAACTTTTGGGTTCAGTAAGCCGTCTAGTTATATTTCTTAAAATATGCAACCATTAGAGCACAGTCCTGTGAACCTGGCAGCGTTTCCAGAGGCAATGACATTCAAACTACTCCTGATGAAACTTTGTATGACTGACTTGCCTTATGTTTTGGCGTATCATTTTAATCTTTATTTGGTCAGGTTCATTTTAAGGAACACTTTATATGTGGGCACAAATTAATATTAGTTTATCTTCTCAATCCTTTAATTGGTTTCAGTGAAACTTCATATACCGAACATATAATATTATTCAGTTATTGACCGTGTGTATTCACTGTTACTTTCATTAAATTTAATTCACTTTTAAGGTTGTTTAAACTTTAATGTATAAGATTTAATACTTTTTCAAGATTTATTACTGTATCAGCTTTGTGAAAATAGAATATGTGAAATTTTCCTTTTATGTATGCTTCAGCAATTGGTACTTGTGAAATAGTGATATAAGAGAAACTCGATGTTTGTGTACTGCTACTTAAGGAGTCACAGCTAAAGACCTACGGGTGCCATTAAATTCTAAGACAGTGATGCAGCATCCGCTTGTTGACTTGACATGGAATGGCAGATACTGGAATTATTAGGTGCTCCTTTAAAGGGTCAATATCGCATGCAAATCATAATACCAACTTTGTCACAAGACAAAAAAGAAAGAAACGCCAGAGAGTAAAAATTATGTTCTCTTCCCGCAAGATGTTCCGTAAATCAAGCATTACAGACTCGAAAGAGGAGATAATTGGAAGTATAAACACTAGTTTCATTTCAGTTGTTAAAGCTATTTTATTCCTTACACTTTTACTAAAATTATTGCAAATTTAACAGGACACATCAGTCTGCAACAGCTGATGACCTATTCCGTCACCTACATGAACAAGCAGTTGTAGATAGTGTCTTCACAGACGCTGACTTGAATACCATAACCATCCTGGAGTCATGGACTACGCAGGCAGGGTATCCTTATATCACTGTGCAAAGAGGAGATAATGGCATTCACATCAGTCAGGTAAGTTAAATACATAATACGTAATGCTAGCATTTACTTTGTTTATGATTCACGTTTGTAATAACAAGCAACAACAACGTCAGCACGACTTTAGTGGCAGTCTGTGCTTATGACTTTGTAAAACCAGTATGACGCACATTTGAGGAGTACGTTGAACCACAGCACCAACTTCATGCAGTTTTTATCAGTGAGAATTCAACATTTCAATGTACTTCTGTTGAATAATGTCACTATCAATTTTTATTTACTTAGAACTCTATAAATAATTAATCTGCATGGAAGAAACTGAAATTTATGCTGGAACCTACTTGATTAATCATATTTCACTTAAGCAGAAGTTAAAGCAATGTACATGTTGAGAAATCAGTCAGAGGACCAAAACCATAAAAATTTGTTTCATAGTTGTGTTAGAACCTCAATGTTTAATTCAAATATTATCTTTAGCCACTTGTATTAGCCCAGATTAACAATTCTCTTATTGCAAAAATAAAATTAAAATACGCAATTAAAGCATGTGTGAACTTCCATGTCTCAAGAGCCAGAATTTCCCATGGGTGTTCATAATAACAGATGTACAGCTACAGCATTTCACACATGCACTGTGAATGACGTACAGGCATTTCACTTTAACCTCCCTTATTTATCTTGCTCTTAGTATGCTATTTATAAGTCTCTGCTACAATACCCTCATGTCTTAATTAACTACCGACCCATTTCTATACTTAATACTTTTTCCAAATTATTTAAACTTGTTATTTACGATCATATCTCACATTACGTAAAGTCTAAATTAAATCCTTGTCAGCATGGTTTTACTAAATCTAAATCTACAGTAACTAATCTCGTAACCTATCTAGATTTTATTAATCCAATAGTTGGCTCCCAGGGTCAAGCTGATGCTGTTTATTTTGATCTTAGCAGTGCATTTGATCTTGTCCCTCATAATCTATTACTCAACAAGCTCAGTGCTTTTGGACTCTCTGATGGTTATGTACACTGGTTTCGTAGTTACTTAACCAACAGACAATCCCAGGTTCGCGTTTCTGGAACTCTTTCGTCTCCTTTTGTGGTCCTCTCTGGTGTTCCACAGGGATCTGTTTTGGGTCCTCTACTTTTCAATTTGTTTATTGATGACATATGCCAAGTAATTAATCATTCTAAATGCCTTCTTTTCGCTGATGATATCAAAAATTTTCGTGCCATTAAACCTCCTAATGACGGCGATCAACTTCAAACTGACATTGACTCTGTTCAAGGTTGGTGCACTGCTAACTTCATGAAACTCAATATTAGTAAAACTACAATAATTTCCTTCTCCAGGAAAACCACTACTTTGATCTTTGATTACAAACTTTTTCAATCCTCTATAACACTTACCGACACTATTAAAGACCTGGGAATATTTATAGAATCTAAGCTCTGATTTCACAACCATGTTGGCCACATATTTTCACATTGTATTAAGTTGCTGGGTCTTGTTCGCACATTAACCTTTTCGTTCTCTTCTCTCGATTGCCTGTATATGTTATACGTAACCTTAGTTAGATCCAAGCTCGAGTACGCCTCGGTCACTTGGAATTCTATTACGACTACTGATGCCAACAAACTGGAACATATCCAGCAGAAGTTTGCATCCCTTTGATACTATCGTTTCCTCCCAAGTGCATTACAGCTACGCTGGTGCTTTAGAATATTTAAAACCCCAGACCCTGCATAAGAGAAGGCATTGTAGTGATGCACCGTTCCTTGCACAGGTTAACCGTGGCTTTAAATGCTGTGAGACTCCACATCCCTGCTCACTTCCTGCCTAACAATTTTCATAATCATAATATTCATGTCATCTTATGTGGTCTTTCACAGAATCAACCTCTCATCTAATGCTACATAATCTCTGAAGCCAATACATTACATAACCTTCAAATAAAACTTCTTTTCTGTAGGGCGTAGATGAACACTAACATAAGTCCTTTATTTGGAAGTGTTGTTGACGAGATACATGATGCTTGATTGCTTTTATAAGTGTCTGGGCCTCTGTGCTGTGCCATCCCTTCTTATTGACATACACAGCCTTATAGCTCTTCAGAGCTATGTTCCATCGTGTATGTACAGGTCCCTTTTAAGCTTAAGTCTACTAATACTTGTCTCCATTATTTATTTTCACATTGAAATTAATGATACTGCTGCTCCTCTCATATCTTCTCCTGAACTCAAATATTAAATGATTATCTCTTCTCAGAAAAGATTCATAAATACGGGAGAGACTGAAGATCCAACAACTTGGTGGGTTCCCATCACTTACACTAAAAAGAACGCTATTGACTTCACCACAACTAAACCAACAGCATGGCTGAAAAATGTGGCAGAAGACGATATAGTAACTGAACTTGCAGAAGATGAATGGATCATTCTCAATATACAAGAAACAGGTATGAAACTAAACATATACAAAATCCCTTTGTGTGCGAGCGCTGCGCCTGTTTAAGAGCAGTTTCATGAAACTCGGCATGAATGTCATGACATTGGAGGTTACCCTACATACAGACCTTTAATTTCCCTTCCATCAACAATACAAAACATGTCGGCCGAGCAAACTTTAGAGATGGATCTATTTAAATAAAATAAATTTTGTTAGTAATGCAAAACAGTAACATTGTGACCCTAAGGAATGTGAATTTTCTTTAGCGTTATATGGCTATAATTTATGAACCACTGCAGCTGTGTGCGTAAAATTATGTGGTGATTATAATGATGCATACAGATGTTGTTTGAAATTGTGTGTGTGTGTGCAATCATTTCCCAATGAAACTTCTGAAGTAACTGGCTGATTTTCATGTAACTCCATGTGAAAATTACACTTGCATCACATTTATTTTTTTCAAAATTTCAAATGCATAAATGATATGGCAACACTAACTTATGATATGGAAACCTAGTAGCATTCAATGTAGGAACTAAGAATGATGAATGCAGTTGGTTCATTTATTGTTGTAGTCGTTTTGTTTGAAATGCAAAAATGGCAGCAATATAAGAGCATAAAATATAGATTTTCTCTCATATTTTAAACCATTTCAGCTTGCAAGTTTATCAGTCTTGTACAAATCAATTTTAGTGTCAATTTATACCAGCAAATGTTATAGTCCTCTGGGTAACTGTGGCTGAATGGTAAATATTTCTGATGTTTCAGTGAAACTTATTGCCTCTTTCTTCAGGTCTTTAAACCTGTAGAAAGAGAAAGCAGTTTCTTGCACATCAGTAATTACTATAATTGTAAGTTGGTGTGATACCAAAAATGCTCCGCAGTGAATACAGAACTATGAAAAACCCAAGTCACAAAGACCAGTATACTCTGAAAAAATATTTTATTTATCCCCAATGGGGCAGAGGAATTTTCCTCTAGCCTCTGCGTTCAGACCAGCTCGGTGCCCACCCAGCCTCCTATCCAGTGGATACCGGGGTCCCTTCCCAGGGGCAAAGCCCGACCTGGGCGTGACACTGACCACTCACCTCCATCTAGTGTCGAGGTTAAGAATGAGTAGGAGCTATACTTTGTTCCCCTCAAGCACCTACATGGTGTATAGTGGGACAGCTGTACTTATATATGTGTGTGTACACAGATCTTCTCAGAATCTGTAGTATGGCTTTTTACTACAGCAGACTTCATAGGTTTTCTTCATCCTCTTTTCCATTGATCAGTAAGAATTTTATAAGCGTATGCACACCAATGTTAAATGTAGCTTCCCTTAGCGGTACATTATAAAGACAATTATAGGGACGAAGATGTGAATTTTTAACAAATGGTGCCTGAACATCTTCTCACTACTCTGTCTTTATATACCTAAACTTCATCCCAATTGAAATAATTATGGTAGCTTATAAGAGTATGCAAGGAATATTGTACTTATTCTTTCATAAGTGTTTGTGTTTTGTCACTGTGATGGTTAGATGCCAGCTCCTTATTACAGAGGCTATAAAGTACGCTGTCCTCTGAGTGCTTTACCTTCCTCTGCCCCTAAGATGCACAAGATATCTGAACAACTGGCAGGTTAATCACAGTGTCGGTCTTTCATTGGGAAAACATTTGAAAACCCTGCGATGAATACATTCAGAGTAAGGATATTCAGAATTGAAGATACTTTACAGAGTCGTATGAGAGTCTTTCATATTTATGGAGGTATGAGTGACATGGATCATCTTCATAAAGTGTAGGCTATACCATAATTCATATTTCTTTCAAGTTGTATATAATAACTTATGTATTCAGGCGTAAATTGGAGATAAATATTTACTCGTCTATTGCCAATATTCTCACACATACAACTGTCATTCTGATGTTATTGCAGCATTCTACCGTGTGCTTTATGATGAAGAGAACTACCAGTTACTGATAGATTACCTCAGATCAGAAGCATACAGTGGCATCCATCCCCTCAACAGAGCCCAGCTTTTGGATGACTCTCTGAATCTGGCCCGTGCTGGC
This sequence comes from Zootermopsis nevadensis, assembly GCF_977971745.1. NCBI lineage: Eukaryota > Metazoa > Arthropoda > Insecta > Blattodea > Termopsidae > Zootermopsis > Zootermopsis nevadensis. The sequence continues at coordinate 350,427 of NW_028259153.1, read as the reverse complement.
TTGCTAAGCTACTCAACAGCCCTAGAAATCACCACATACTTGGCTGAGGAAACTGATTTCATCCCCTGGATATCTTATTTCAGAGCCCTCACTTTTCTCAACACTAGATTTTCCGGAACTGATGATTTCGAAATATTCAAGGTATCGTAATCAGACTATTGGCAATATGGATACCTGTTGAACAATATCACCCCTTCAGAAAAGTCAAAGGGGTTGAGGTTTTGGTTCTTGGTGTAATTACTTCCCTTGATTAGCTCCTCTTATGTGCGTTGAATGTAAATATAAATGTAAGATCAATTTCTTTCAAAAGAATCAAGCATAAATATACACTTATGGAGTTTACATGCAAGGCCTTAAGTTTGAAACCAAAATAACAAGGGCACAACAATAATTGCCTCAAGTGATATTTCAATTTCTTACAAGAAATAAAAAACAGTCTATCTCTCTAAAAAAAAATTCACTCGGCCTCAGTCTCTCCCCAAAAGATAAGGCGGCTACCTCCCCTGGTGAGCCTAGTACTGAACAACAACAATAAAAATATATATGTTAACGCCAAACAAACACAAGTAAACGAAGAAACAGCTACCTCTAAATCTGAGGGGAAATATGGCAATACAGAAACAGCAATATTTTAACCAACTGGTGGTCCAAGAGAGTGCAAATGTTGTGTTAACGAGAATCAGACAAGATATTCAAATGCCCCTCCAAACCTTCCCCCTCACATCTCGCGCTGACACAGCAAAAATAATGGCATCCATCTGGCACTCCTAGTTCAGTCGGCGTTCGCCCAGTCCCGAGGTGGCCCCCGTTAACCTCACGGGACACAAGAGCTGACAGGGTTGGCTCACTGTTATTCAGTAGCCTATACTTTAGCTACTAGGTTTAAGGAAATGTTAGTGAAGATAAACATATATTCAGATTTTCTGGGACTAAAATTTTCTAAAGCTTTGAAGAGTCCTGTATTTTAAATTTTTATTAAAAGAAAATCTGCTATGTCAACTCTTCTATTTACTTATATCATTCTACATGTTCAAACAAAATGGGATTTGAAGATTTCACCATGGTGAGTCTTCTGGATTGTTGCACCGTGTAGCCTGGTAGAAGTTTACCAACGTTTCAGAGGTCCTTGCTGCCTCCATCACATCAGGGCAATGAGTTAGCCACGGGTGTGGAAATGGTTAGAGTTATAGGAGACTGACAGTCAAGGAAGAGCTTGAAGCTAACCAGTGGGGACTGGTGTCAGAATCGGGCGAGGGCCTGGAAACCAGTAGGAGCGGGGCGGGGGATGCCACAGCCTGGCCATTATAAGGGCCCCCAGTGGATCACCAGACATGCGAGAGGTGGGTGGACGTGATGAGAAGGGACAAGGAGAGTGGACATGAGGATGGGTGGGGCCGGATTTGCCCTGAAAAGGGCATTGTAGTTCTTAGTGGCTTGGGCAGGACTGGCGGTGCTGTATGGGATGCTTCCTGAGTCATCGGCCTAATGACGGATGCAGTATGACCTCTGAAACGTTGGTAATCATCGACCAGACTAACCAGTGCAACAACCCAGAAGACAGAAATCTTCGCTTTGTAAGTCCTTTGAGAGAGTGGATGAGGGATTTCTGTGACTGGCTCAAGTGAAGACCATCCTTCAGGGAGGATGGACCACATAAAACATGTGATTTCATAGCCTGAACTCTATTTTTGTAGATGGGATTTAAGTTTAAAAGCAAAAGTTTAAAATACTCAAAAAGCTTATTGGTATCTGCTCTTCACTCATTATGGACATGATGGAATTTCCTGGTCCTGTCTTTAAATATGTGATATCAGCTTCACCTAACACTATTAATTATGCTAAATGTCACACATTTTCCATCTAAACATCTTGCTTTCTCCCTTCATTACCATAATACCAAATGCATCTAGAGAAGTCATGACCAAAGCAAAAATATACCAACAAATAACTAGCATGGAATTCCATTTACACATGTACATACTGAAAACTGGAGTATAGGATACAGCCTTAGAGTGTAATATTAAAACACAATGTTACATATATGTCAAAATATGAATCTTACAACCCTTCTTGTCAAGATGGTCACAAAACACTGCTTATGTGGGACTAAATAAAACAATTCAATATAAATACTTAAGTGTAAATGACACCATAGCTTCATGTATTTTCTGTAATCAGAACATGAAAATAGAAAAAAATATTCATTTTTCATTTCAGAGTTATGTCCTGCAATTGATAGAAAATCTGTATGAAACTGTTGGATTTGAAATTCCGGAAGATGACGAACATTTAACAAAGCTCATTCGAGTCACTGCTTTGACTTGGGCTTGTAACTTTAATCATGAACAATGCCTCACCAGTGCCTCATCACTATTTAGAAACTGGATGGACAATGCTGAAGGTGTTAACACGTAAGTTAAATACAGCAGTATTTTTGTATTTACTTTAATCACCCATTAACACCTTCACTATAGTGAAAGTATTTATATCAGTAGCTGTGTGGTAGAAAATAATCACTCTGTTTTAAGTGTGAGATTTCACACCAACATATTTCAATACAAAATTCTTACATCTAAAATGAGAAAGTATGAGACCATAATTACCATCTGCTACGACCAGCCTGAACTAACTGAACAGAGTCCTCCTTGAGAAGCAAATACCTACTCAGCTAGTTACATCATTCCTTATGATTTATGAAGCCTGAAGATTTATTACCAAATTCACGTGGTTCAGCCACTGGTCTGCGTTCAAAACCAAATTAATGCAGTTTAAAACCTCCAACCCTATTTATTTAAAGTCCATTTTAATATCACCTTTCCACTTACGTGATTAGCCCAAACTTCATCAATATATTGACTGACTAATGAAAAGGCAGTGTTAGCTTTCATGAAGACGTGTTCCATCCACAGTGCACAGCTTGCTCTTCTGCATGCAGAATGTTCCATTCACAACATAGGATAGATTAAATACACATGGAGTTAATAAGGGTACGAAAACTAAAATGGGAGCCGTGACTGACTACGGGCTGGACGACTGGGGTTGGATCCCAGACGGGGACAGAGGATTTTTCTTCTTCCCTCTGCATACAGACCAGCCCTGAGGCCCACCCAGTGGGTATCAGGGCCCTTTCCTGAGGGTAAAGTATGGCTAGTCCATGACGCTAGTCACTCACCCCTATATAATGCTGAGGTTAGGAATGATTAGAAGCTATACCACCCCCCCCCCCCCAAACACCTATAAGGTGTATAAGAAGACAGCTTTACTTTTTTTTACCTTTAGAAAAGCTAAAATGCAGATTTAGGTCTCCATTATATAAGCTGCTGACACCATTAATTAGAATTAATCAGAATTATCCCAATTCAGGAATTATAAGTTTTGCAAAATTATATATTCCATTTTAAAATGAGCAAGAATTACTAAAGTATTTGAAGGACTCTGTTCTATTCCTTTTCCTACATTTAAAGAAGGGCCATAAAACGAAATCTTATCAGCTTCATGAAATATTATTCTAACGAAGTTAACTCCATGCATACGTAAATATGAAATCACTGGTGCAAATTTTATATTAACAGACCAAATACTAATGAGATTTAGAAGAATAATGAAAGTAAAATGCTGTAATATGTCAGATTGTCTTCTGGGTTGCGCCATGTAGTCTGGTAGAAATTTACTGACGTTTCAGAGGTCTTGCCTTACATCTATTCAAATCCCAGTTGAGAATCTGCTAAGTTTGCTTTGTCTGTCTGTATGTAAGGCTGAATGGAATTTCATAAAATTTAGTATGGAGGGTGTGCCACTAGAGGCCACTCAATACTCATAATTTTTATTTCCTGCAATTGATAATATCTGTTTAATGATTGTTCAGACTCCCGACTTAAGCGGATTATCTTCCATGATGTCATTACCATTATCTTCCATTATGAATGATGATGTTATTATTCATGATATCCATGAAACTATATAAACTCAAAAATTACCAAGGATTTTCGTGAAAATTGGTATAAATGCCATGCCATTGGAGTCTACTCCAAAGTCAGACTTTTCAAATTTCTTACAGTCATCAATGCCTCTGTGACAGATGCTCAAACTTGTGAAGTTGAAGTTTGGTCCACCATGTTGACATCAATGTCTGTGATGATTAAATAAAACTAAGATATTTATATAACTCATAACTATTATTTTAATTTCATGGTTACCAGTATTTAGCTTGACAAAAGTCATATTCTGGTGAATATGGCAAAACTGTCATGCTATTCATACATTTGATTACATTTTTCTTTAAATTCTGGTGTGTCCTCTGTAAAAAGGGTTCTTTGAAAATGCAGGCTACAATTCATATACTGAACAGCACAAGTTGTGGTTAGCACTTCTGTTTCATATTTGGGAAGTCTCAGGTCCAATCATTGTGCAGAGACCAGCTTTTTTAAGTTTTTTTCATGGTTTAGTTCAATCCCTGTAACAAAATGCCTTATATTATACCACAACCACTTCCTTTCGATATCTGTTCAATTAATTAATCGTTCGATGATATATAGTCTGAGCTACTGAGAGAATCAATAAATGAACAGTAAAATAAATAAAGTAGTGTCTTAAATTTTTCAAAAGGTCATAGATATATCTGTACTTTGAATAATTCTGTGTTTCATAATAAATTTATGAAGCGTATAGTCTCAAACAAGACAGTTTCTATGGTAATACTGTAAAAATTACTTTTTTAAGAATCTGTGCTGGGGGCTATAATTTACCTATGAGGAAGACGTGCCATTAAATAAAATGCCACAAAATGTATCGTAAATTTAATACTTGGATGACAAAGGTACTTTGTTGAAAAGGAAACAAATTTATGTGTTGTTTTCAGGGACAAGGTTTTTAACAACAACAATTGTTAAATAAAACCAGTGTCGAAATCATATTGCTGGTGGTTACTGTTACAGGATTTCACCAGACCTCAGAAGTGTTGTATACTGTTCAGCTTTAAGTAATGGCGGAGAAGAGGAATGGGAATTTCTTTGGAACCAATACTTAAGCTCCAAAGTGGCAACTGATCAGGTTCTCATTCTGTCTGCACTTGGATGTACAAGAAACAGTACACGGTTGAACGAGTATGTTACATTTAAAAAACATAATGAAAGCATATATTATGTATATATTTACCTAAATCACATCATTCATTATTAGAAAATAATTATATGAGTAACAACAATATTGAAGATGTAATGCAGGAATTGAATAACGTGTCCTGGGACATTGAGAGTGTGACTCAGAGTGTGTACAAATGTTACACTAAGTAAGACAGCATGCTTAAAAAGCTGCTATAAGAACACAGTTTCACTAGCAGAATAAAATTTTAATTCATTAAAAACTTGCCACGTATGAACAATAATATATTTATGAATTTTTATTTGTATGTTAAGAATATCTCTGTGTGGATTTGAAACATAACTCCATAAATCAATCTGACCAATGAGGAATCTTCAATCTATATAGTCCGAACATTAAACAAACATTTGTTCAATCCTGGATATGTTCATCTCTGGTCTATGCTATTTCTTTTATTATTACTCTTTTGTTTAAATTTTATTGTGGATTTCTAATATTGGTACCAGCAATATTACTGTGATTGCTGCTAATCCTCATATTTTCTGCAAGTGTTGTAGGAAAATGAAAACTCTTGATATCTGTGTGGGATTTCCTCCCACATACATGAAAAACAGAACATTTGAGCACCTGGTAATGGCTGCTTTTTTATTTCAGTTATCTGGAGTTATCCATCACAGAAGATTCTGGAATCAGAAAGCAAGATTCGCAGACTGCTTTCTCTTCAGTGTACAGCAGAGCCGAAGGAGTTGACATAGCGCTTGACTTCCTTACTCAAAATTTTGGTCAGATTCAACTATAGTAAGTTACAGCCTTCACAAATATTCATTGTCTAGAAGTCTTTTCAGCAAAACAATCTGAACACTGTATCGGGCATACAAGTCGTCTGTCATGGAGCACTGACTTCGACTTTGCAGAAAAAGGAAAGTATTTCACAAAATTGACTAGATAAAACAGTAATTCCAAAACTAATAAAACATTGCTAGGGAGAACATGAAAACTGCTGTGCTTTAAGTAGTTCATGTAGAGCGTTCGTCCAGGTTTTAGACTAGCTCAGCCAGAGGACCAAATAAATTAAGCTTTATTCTGTAAGATTTGAGATTTTCACGGCGGTGAGTATGAAGATTTCTGTCTTCTGGGTTGTTGCGCCGTGTAGTCTGGTAGATTTCCACGTGTGTGTCCATGCGAGTGCGTGCATGTGGTTGTGTGTTTGTTGCAAGAATCTGGCTGATAATGTGAAAACTTTCAGTACATAACCACAAAATTCTACTAAAATCCATTCAAAACTTCTGGAAATGAAACATGGGCAATGGAAGATGGATATGCATTTACTTCATGCAATAAATGCATACAAATTCTTCCTTCCCTGTACCATTAATTCACACTTGATATGAATTTGTTTAATTTTTTTATTTCACAGCTACACATCGATGAATGCTCTTGGCAATATCATCTCTGGAATAGCATCTCGACTGACAACAAATGAGCAACTTGACAGGGTAAAGACACAAACACAATTATCATTTTATTCATTTGGTTGGAACAGGTCACTAGGTCTAGTTCCTGAAGGTGACAGTCTATTAAATTCTGTAGTCCTATATAGTAAAACATCGGTGGATAAACTCTTCAGTTAGTGAACCCCATCAGGAAGAACAAACACTTCTGCAGAGATCAGAATTGGGAATAATATATCTGAAACTATAAAGTGATATTAAAATCTTCATACAGTTGCAATTTTTGATACTTGTAATGCAAATAATGGCACATCAAATACCTTTATGTAGTGGTAAGTTTAATTTTTTTAGGTTTCAACCAGTCTGCAGTTTATCCAACTTGTTCATTATGGATAAAAATTAACACTTTCCAGTCCATTTAAAGTCAATGTCTTAATATCAAAAAGGCCCATTAATTTAAACATGCTTACGACACTACTCTCCATTACATTGAGTATGACAGGGAGCATTTAATTCTGTTATGTCAGATGGAGCAAAAGATTGAAGTATGCAGCATTCATACATGCACAGACGGGTGTAGCAAAGCGTGTAGACATAAGAGGGAGGAACACAGATTGCAGGTGTTTGAGAATAAGTTGTGGAGATATTTGGGCCTAGGAGAGAAGACGATGGGGTCTGGAGAAAACTGCATAATGACGAGCTTAAAAATCTGTACTCCTCCCCCAATATTGTCAGGGTGATTAAATCGAGAAGAATCTGAGGTTGTGTAAATTTACATGGCCTGTTTTTAGGATTTGCCTAAAGAAACACTGGCAAATGAAGGAGAATCTCGGTCAGAATGACTACTCAGTAGAGAAGTAAGCCAAGGTCTCACAAATATGAAGAGCTAACTAACTCTGAAATATGATGGAAAAACAGATGAACGGAAACCACAAAGGGAATAATAAAAGTCTCTTAGACCACAATGAATTTGATTCACTGTATTTGCATTACTGGAAGTCTGCTGGTGACAACACACCTTCTCTCATAACTTTCTGGCAAGCTGTCACAAAATGGAAGCATTATTTTGTCTGAAGTTCTAACTTGACTCGTATCTTGTTTTACAGCTCCGTCGATTTGTTGATGACAATCAAGCAGAACTGGGACCGGCTCAATCAGCTGCTACAGCGGCCCTGGCTACTGTGGAGGCAAACCTTGCGTGGTTCAGCAAGTACCGTGAAGATATTTCGGCATGGCTAGATGAAAATACCACTACTACTCCCACTACTACTCCAACTACTACTCCCACTACTACTCCCACTACTACTCCCACTACTACTCCCACTACTACTCCCACTACTACTCCCACTACTACTCCCACTACTACTGACACTACTACTCCAACTACTACTCCAACTACTACTCCCACTACTACTCCCACTACTACTCCCACTACTACTCCCACTACTACTGACACTACTACTCCAACTACTACTCCAACTACTACTCCCACTACTACTCCCACTACTACTTCCAATACTACTGACACTACTCCTGACACTAGTAGTGCTACTCCAACTGCAACAGGGACTCCTACTGGAACTACTGAAGAAACATCAACTACGGATGCTGCTTGTTCCCTGTCATTCAATCCCATTGTATGTGTCATCATTCTGATTGGCAGCTTGGTAGTCAAATACTGACGCATTACTCCACAATAATAAAGCGAAATGGCATCGTTGTTACAATAAGTATTCAAAGAAAGTGAAAGAATTTTTATAAATAAATATACAAAATGAAGGCAAATTGAATTAGTCAGTCTTCTTTATAACAAAATCTATGGTAGCTCTGTTTCCAAATCAAGAGATCTCTCTTATTTATGTTTATGTGTTCATTCCATTATACCGCAAGTCAAATATTTACGTCAGATATCGTGGATTTCCTTCACAAATAAAATTCTTACGATTCCAGCACATGAACGTCGTTAACCAAACTTCTTGAGAGAAAGTCCACTGAGGGCTCTGTAAACATAAGCAGATGACCACCCAAACCAATTACTAATGTTATTCTCCTTCTCAGTTGGGTTTTCTCAACTTTCTGTTGATGGAATGCGTATTTTATTCTGCCCCAAGGACGTGAACACATCAAGAAAGTTGCACTATTAATTTCTTACACCCCAAGAACATTCATGCAAGATTCAAATCACAACATCAGTTGATACAGTTCAAGAGCAGGGTTATCATTGTCTGTGGGCATGTAAATAACCTTTTCCCATTCAATGAAGGCATATTTAAATATTTAAATTAACAGGAATTGAGCTAATTATTGCTGTTTTCCAGAGATTCTCCTCTAATAAATCAACCAATACAAAGGAAATCAGTTTATTGAAGCCTGTTAAAATATTTTGATTTTAATGTATATATTGTATGCAAAGTGTGTGTTTAATTAAACAAGGTTATTAACAAAAACACTGATTACATTTTTCACTTCCAGAGAAAGAGTATCAATGTCAAATGATATAATTTGCCAATAAAGTTGCTAACAAGTTGCCCCTGTATCTAAGCAGCAAGCAGTGAAGGCAATTTAAATTCCACTCATCATTTGATCTCAACATTTGAAGGAGGTGAGCGGTAAGCTTCTTGCCGTGGCCATTTTACCACCAGGGAAGTTTCATGTGGCAGCTGCCGTCATCTGTGCGGACCAAAGATGCGGTCAGGACGTGGTGACCGAGATAATGATCCCTGATCCTGCCAGGAGTCAAACTCCACCCTCCCAGCCAGTCGCTTCACTGACTGATTATCCAATGGGATAATATGCTTCATTATCATATGTGGTATCAAACTGTTTCACTGATTCCATCTCAGGTGGACTTAAGTGTTTGCTGCCCCTCATGAACGTACCATGTCAAGTAGGAGAGCATTCAAAGAACGGCACGCATAGCAAATGAGCGTGTTTGAACAGCACTGACCTTGACGATCCAAAATATTTATATTTTATGTTTCTAGACTTGTAGTGACAGCGATGACCAGTACTTGTGCATTATATCTGGTGCGCAGAATGAACTTAAGAAACCACTCCGTAGGCGAGCCAATTTCCTTTATGCAGAGAATTACAAAATTAATTTATGACGTGTGCTGTGTCTGGTGATAAATTGAGAAACACAAGAAGTATGATATTATATGATAATGACTAATATTTTTATCTGCTTAGCTTGCAACTGGAAATAGCTTCCATTCGTTACATTATGAATATCTGCTTAGTGTCACAACTATTCGAGAGATTGTGCGGGATACTTGTGAAGTAATTTGGGAACGCATGAAAAATAAATTTATCTCAAAGAAAAGTGAAAACGACTTGCTAACTACAGCGACTGACTTTTATGAGAGAACTAATTTCCCAAACTGCCTAGGCGCAGTTGATGGTAGATGGTAGGCTTGCACATCCTAGTGCAAGCCTGAAGATAGCGGGTCCTTATTTTTCAATTACAAAAACTTCTTTTCTATGGTCCTTATGGCTTTAGTGGACGCAGATTACTGCTTCATTAGCACAGATGTGGGAGCTTACGGTGCATCTAGTGACTCTAATATATTTAAGAATACAAATTTATGTTAAATGATAATGGCACACCTATGTCATTTGTCAATGCAGGAGATGAGGCATTTCCTCTATCAGAACATATTCTGACCATACCCAAGCAGAATTTTGGGTCTTCTCAAACATATATATAGTTACAGATTAACGAGGGCAAGAAGAATGGTCTAATGTGCATTTGGAACACTGTGCAACAAATGGATAATTTTCCAATGTGCCACTGACGTTCGTCCTGATTTTTGCGATATTATAGTTAAAATAATTTCGTCCGCAAGAGAGGCGGAATTCAGTTTGAGGATACGCTGTATGAATGCCCCCTTGAGAGGTTTCAGTCTGTTGGAACCAGAGGTAATGTTAGGGGAGCGGCTGTGAGAGAATATTACTCAAAATACTTTACCTCCCCGTAAGACTCTGTTCCTTGGTAATACGAAAAGTTTATCTTCTATTTTATCATTTTACTTGTTTGTATGAAAAACTTTTTTAACGAAATATGGAGAAACATTTTTAACATCCTTTGCTTGGTTGAGGCAGTTCAGTTGTCTTACAGCGCTTTATACTCGTAGCTAAATTTTATATCAAATCTGTTTGCTTGCACTTGTTCTGGTAGGGGCGAGTGAAATGTATGAAATGTTTTAAGGGGGGCGCAAAGTATAAAAGTTTGAGAACCTCTGTTCTAGGCCCAAATTTTCGTTGATATTAAAATACTTAATTCTCCTCTAATTTAATCATGGCTGTCTGACGCGAATAAGACTCCGGGACTGTGACTTTAGTCAGCCGTGTGAAAGATTTGTCCCAGCGTGTGTGGCTTGCGTTTTCCAAGCTCCTTATCTGTCTTCCTTAACCTCGTTTCCCCCTCCCCCTCCTACTCTTCCAACCTTCTCGTACGTGGAGTTGCTCTCGAGGTAATTTCGTTCCGACCAACTCACGGAATGCATCGCTCGACGGAGGCTGCTTCAATCTTCGACAGAATTGAGTATGGCGACACTGAACATCTCGTTTGTTTACCTGATGTTCCAGAATTATGTTTGGGCCTGACTCTGCACCTTAAAATATTTTACAAAAAAGAACAAGATGACAAGCAGGTAAACGTTCCATGTAACAAGGACAACCTCTTCCAACTTGCACGTGCCGAAATTTGAATAGAAATTGATAACGACAGTGTTCACCCACTTCAACAAGGTCATTGAGAGAAGTTGACAAGGAGATTATTGGGCAGATAACGAAATGATTACATAAGAACAGAGTAAATTACCTAAATTTAAGAATTGGAAGCAATTTGTACCAAAAGAAAAACCACAATAAAAAATGTCTCATGGAAGGGGGGGATGTGTATCAAAATGGTAACTACTGAATGTGTTGTTGATATTGTTGCATGTACTTTGACAGAAGTAAACTGGTCTCAAAACAGTTTCATAATTACACTTTAATTATTGATTGTATAAATTTGATCAATATCATCTTGTACAGTGTATTAAGCATGTGTGTCTTTGTATGATTATACATACCCAAAATAAATTGCTATAACCACTAAGAACCGTAGATGATTAATTGTATATTAATTATTAGTTTTGATCTTCTCATTGTGCTCCTGACATAAAATTCTCCTAATATAAAATAACATTATCACTGCTACAGGCTCCCAGAATAATATACATGATTACTGTGGGTTATGGTACATTATATACAGTTACACTAAACTCTATTCAACTTGCAAGTTGTCGTGATGTGTGGGAGAGACAGAGCATCAAACCATCCATTTCATACTAATGACTGAATGATGTCCTCTCAATAACTATGACTCAGTACACTTCATTCAATTAAATTTGACAGATTCGCAGATCATCCATTCTGACGAACATAATAGCTAATACTGTACCTGTTAAAAGTGAAGCCTGGTTTATTCTAACAATAAAGTTCTCATGAGGATCCTACTATATCACGACCTACAGAGCTACCTACAACACCCTGCTGTCACTTTGTATAACAGAAAGAATAATACCACTAATTATAATTAACAACATAAAGTTCGCCATCCAGAGTTAAGTACTGCACCAACAGAAGAGAATATCTCCGTCATCAGAGACAGCTCCAGACATCAGCGAATATTTCAGTAACACCAACAACTTTATCTATATAGACAAGAGACTATGTTCATTCATAATTATTATTTTCTTAAGAAGCACACATTTGACGAAACGCAATGTGGCAATATCTTGTGTAGACCACATTAATATAATAGAATGCTGATGCTCCATAAAGATACCTTAACATAATATATTTGCTTCAAAACATAAATTGCATAAATAATTGAAGAATTAAGAATCATTACACATTTAACATCCCTGAATGTGGCATATGGAATCTAACCAAACTGACGGTGCTGCCATGATTCCTTCATCACACGTAGGGAACCTAGTAATAGAACATGACAACTATTACCTTCATCGTTAGGAAAACCTAAGAACTGTTGCTCATCCTTGTGCGACCTGACACCATTGCGTATGAACATATCACAATTATCTACCAACAAAAGCTCGAATTACAGATATAAAGTGTGCAAGCACTGTGTGACAAAATATTTATCTTCTTCTTACAGAACTTCCATGTAAATATCATTTTGAGATAAATACATGGTGTGTACAGACAAATTCAGAATGCTCCTCGAATCATGTCAGTCGCTGTACGTATTTGACAGCAGAAGACAGTTCTTTTTTATTCATGATGACACAGGGATTTTGCAACGGTTTAGAATTAAGTGATACATTGCTAACTGATTAGATAGTGGCATGGTGATAGTGACCTGCAAGATATATACACAAGAACAAGCAGATAAGAATCGTATTCTTGTGATCTCCTTCGTTAACCATCGTTACAGCAAGTAAGTGAAAGTACAAACAAATTCAGATTTCAGTCTTAAACTTTATAGAAATAATTTGTAGTATCCAGTTAAAAAAGGGGCATGGTTCCACTTTCAGCAGACTTTTGGTGCACAAAGACAAATGTTCAAAATTTCAAATTCTTACTCAAAACTACAACACAGTATGGTTATTTTCACTGTAATGACTTGGGGGCACTCCATTCTTCCAGCAATATACGAGGTTTTCTTTTTATGCACATGAAAAACTGGAGCCACCCCTTTTTTTCACTGGTGCCCTTACTTGAAGGGACCCAACTTTGTTAATCAAATCTAATTGATCTTTGCGCAACTCAGTAATATTTGGCTATTCAGTCACTCACAGTTTGCAGTACGTCATATATCAATTTTGTTTTATTTGTTAGCTGAAATAGCTCTCACACACTTCCACACACCTGGAAGTAATCGCCGTATTTTAAGTTCTATCACAGTGGCAGAAAATTTTACAGTAACGTATATGCAAAAATAAATAAATAAATACACAAGAATTATCTCCATAAAAATAACTTAAATACATCGCTCTCCATATAGAAACATGTGAGAAATATGACAGTAACTACCCAACCAGAGAAATTTACATCCACTTTCTTTGTAGACTAGTCTGGTAAAAAAATATTATCCTTGAAAGTTAAATTACTCAGCTCAGATATCACAATCTTATTCCAAATAAAATAAAGTGTGTTCATTAGAAGAGAATTAATTTCAAATAAGTCTATTAATTTGTGTAAAGCAAGGTACATTGCTAGCAGAGATGTCCACAATAAAACAATGAAATTCAGACAAAGTATTAGCAACCTTGGGACATTATTATTTATAAATTATGCATTCAGTGAGCTGCAGTAGTCAAGGTTGTCAATGTAAATGTGTGTCAGTGGTCACAGGTCTGAATCATGCATAGTCAATGGGCATATTTTTACATGGAACCTGAAGCTTCGTTACTGTGTTTACAAGAGCCCACCAATCCATCCCTAACCTGAGCCAAATAAATTCAATCCACAAACATAAAACCTATTTCCCAAACATACATTTTAATATTATCCTCCCATGCACTGCTAGGCCTTCTGAGTGGTTGCTTCCCTTCAGGTTTTACAGTCAATGTTTTCTACAGATTTCTCATCTTCTCATGCATGGTACATGCCCTGCCCATTTAACCTTCTTGATTTGATAATCACAATAATATTTAGTAGACAGTACAAATTATTACATTATCATTACACAGTCTTCTCTATTCACCTGTTACTTCAGCCCTTTTAGTTCAAATATTCTCCTAAGCATCCTATCCTAAAACATCCTAAATCTGCATTCTTCCCCTAATGTAAGATAGAGGATTCAAACAACACAGAAGATAAACTTAAAGCTCTATATATTTTAAACTTTATTTTGTAGCTAAATTTCTACAATGATTCTGTCCCGAAGTGTGATTTACTTCTACAATAACAGCATGAAATGCACCTTCTATGTTTTTCCTTAAGCAAATTAATACAATAAGCACGAACCATTAGCAAATTTATTCCATTTGGTTCCAATTCCTGTCTGTTTATTGGAGATTCATGAAACCATATGCTAAAACAAAATAAAAACGTAATGGTGATAAATCATCGCCTTGTCTCAGATCATTCTGAATGTGAAACATACCAGGCAAATGTTTATCTACATGAACATCACTTAAGTTTAATTTAAACACGTTTTGTTAACCTACAATCTTGTTGCACTCATACACCAATCTAAATGAGAGTCCTGCATAATAATTCCTGACTTGTATGCTATTTCTAAGTCTACAAGAAGCTGAAGTACAGTCCCACTCCACTTCCATTTGCCCTTCAGTATATGGTAAATGCAGTTTAAAAACCTTTCTCATGACACCAGTGTCATAATTTGTAATAAAAATTTGATGTACAATTAATTATTTTGGGGCTACCATACATGTCAGCTGCCAGAATGGACAAAACGCTGACGTTTCAAGAACCCTCGCCCTCAGGACCTTCTTCATCCTCGTCTTCAGAACGAGGATGAAGATAGTTCTCAAAACGTTGGTGTTTTCTCCATTAAACCACTTGACATGGCTGGTAGCCCAAGAAGAATTCATTGCACATAGTTGCTGTGAAAGCTTCAGAACATAATTTCTTTTTATGATTTCTGTACAATGGTGAATTCAGTTCTCTTTCATATGAGTAAATGGTTTATTGTGAACAAGTTAGCCCCAAGTTTATATAAGGCAAAAATAAAAACGTATATATCATTAAGTACCATATACAATGGGAAATATTTAGAGAAGTAAAAAATACAAAATTCCATAGTCAATAAATTGATAACCAACAAAACTATAAGAACCATAATGATCAAATTATTCTGAACTAAAGCAGGGCAGTTATATAGTTAGATTAAGATAAATGTCACATACGATCAATATTGACATACAGAAATCAATGTACTTGGCCCACTTTCACTCGATAATAAAATGTGGAATAATTCTTTGGGTTAACTCATCTAACAGTAAAAGTATCTTTCCTTTATGAAAGAAAATCAGTGTAATTGTGGCTGGTATCAAAATATGAAATTGTGTAAAGCCTATCTAAGACACTAGATATTTTGCCTCTTCCTTGGAATATATATTTTCAAATTCATTGTAAATAATAGAAATTCAAGTAGACATAGTTCTAATACAAAGAATACAAACCATGTATATAAACTCAATGGCTAGCCTTTTATCTTTTCATAAACGTGCTTACTATGCTATTCAACAATCTAACACAACCTCAAAACTATTTTTGATAAACACGAGACATTTAAAATACCTTGATAAAGATATCTAAATACACATAATTTTTATTATGTTGATAAGTTCATACAGAATCAAGAGGACTCAATCCTCATAGTTGGTAATTGCAAGTAAATATAGTCTGCTGTATAGTAGTGGATTTATTGTAACATATTAATATTATTATGTTAAACAATTAACATTTGTGAAAATTAATTATTAAATTATACTCATCTGTATGTGCTCATTATGAAATCGCATACTTGTGTTAGATTAATCTATCTAAATCCACAGCTTGATATGCCACTTACTATCATAAACAGATAGCATTGTTAAAACATCTCTTAACTTTTAAAGTAGACAACATTGACAGTAGTAATGTGATCTTAATTTACTTTTATCTTACATATTTTACATCTATTAAATGATAAAAGTCAACAAGCGTTTGTAACAGACACAATAGAGGATTAGCAATAAAAGATTAAATAAATGACTGTCTGTGTGTATCATAATTTTAATCAGTATCTAATAAAATGTAATGTAAAATTTAATATTTTTAAATGCAAGTATAAATGATTCCAGCATAATTGAAACTGAGGCTATCACAAAGAATGTTTCGTTGCTTTAACAGCATGTAGAAGCTGAAGAATATATTTTGCAAAATTATTAAAGTGCAAAACGCTTCCTGTACATTCAGAAAAGAAATATGTTCGGTGCTTAGTTACGTGACTCAATGAATGTAATTTTCTTTCTGGTGTTTAGGCACCTTTCTCTTCAGTGAAGTACGGCCCTAGCAAAAAGTGCCTCACCTTGCGGGTTTTCCCTCCAGATCACCCTTCCTTGCATCTCCACTCTCCATGTCCAAACACTGCCTTCTCAAGTTGGACTTTTCTCCTTTGACAGCAATGTGTAACTTTGGCTTTCAGGGATTAGTTGTATCTTTTTTTTTTAAATCTTCAGGGTAACGTGAATTGCTTAGGCAATTTAGAAAGCCATATATAGAGCAGGTAGTAGGTAATAAGACACAGGTGATGAATCTCATTAGTGGAGTAGGCTGCTGTCCAGTCAATAACAAGCATATGACTCAGGAAAAGAGGTGATGAAAGGATTTTAGTAACTTTTCTTTTCCCATCCCCTCTTACAGACCACAATATTGGTAGGACAAGTAGTGGAGAACAACTCTTACCCTGGCCAGTTGGCATGAAAATAAGTGATAAAAGAGTTTTCATATAGAATGAAAGGAGGGACCACACGTTGTCTAGTGACATTGGAGGTGGTTCAGTGGGAGGCTTGGAGGAAAACGGGCAAAGCAATAGTTAAGCGAAGTCTGTCTGGCATCCGGCTTCACCTATTTCCTTCCAAACCACCCACTCAACCACCTCCAAAGTTACTAAAAAACCACTGAACCTTCCTTCCCATCCACATCAAAACTTTCTTTATCACCTATTCTTCTAAACAAATGGTCACTAAAACTTTCTCATCATTCCTTTTCCCTTCACGTGCCCTCCAAAATCCTTTTGTGACCACTTTTCCCTTTCCACATGGTCACCAAAAATTCTTCCTTCACCTCTTCATCTCACCATAACCTTTCATAAGACTTGAGGTTTTCGTGGCACTGAATACAAAGATGACTGTCTTCTGGATTGTTGTGCTGTGAAGTCTGATAGAAGGTTACTAATGTTTCCAAGGTCCTTGTTCATCACCCTGTTGGCAGAGGCAGCAGGGACCTCTAAAATGTAGGTAAACTTCTAACAGACTACACGGCGAATGAACCCAGAAGACAGCTATCTCCAAAACGCTTTTCATCTTCTCTCCTGGGCCCAAATATACTCCTCAACACTCGATTCTCAAACGCCTGCAATCTGTGTTCCTCCACCCAATACCAAATACAATAAAATTTCATTAAACATGCAAACTGACAGACAGATAATTGCTACCTATTACACTTTATTTTATACACTTTGTGCAAGGAACAAAGAACATGATTTTTTCACTTAACACAAAAGTGAATTTTCACACTCCAAATTGGACTGAGGAGCTTCCAGGACCCATGCTAATGCCTTTCATAATTATTTTACAGAAATGGGAACCAGGGCAGATATAGTTTGTGCATTGCTGTTCATTGTAACAACAGTTGCAGCTATGATGCCAGAAGGCAGAAGTAGAGCTATAGATGCTGTAGATTCAGACACCAGCTATCGCCTGCCAAAAACCAGCAAACCTGTATCGTATGATGTCTATCTCAAGCCTATTTTTGAATCGTTTACATTTGATGGTATTGTGAGGATTAAAGTACAAGTACTTGAAGACACACAGAATATTACCTTACATAGTAACAGACACACCATCACAAATATTACAGTTATAGAAAACAACAATTCTACATTGGACATAAACACAACAACCAACCCCGAGAAACATTTCCTCACCATAAGCAGTGAAACAGGCTTTACAAGAGGCACTGAATATGACATACATATAATATTTACAGGAGTTCTTTCAGAAGATATGAATGGATTTTATCGGAGTTCATACACTAATGGTAGTGAAATAAGGTAATATTTACAGTTTCATATAAATTATATTACTTCTGCACATAGCAGAATTGCAGATGCAATAATTTGTGTAGAAACAGTTTAGGACAGCATAACTAAGTCAGAGTAAATATATATAATACTACGAGGGTCACCCCAAAAGTAATGCTCCACACTTAAAAAAACTGTTTTTATTCAACATTTTTGCTTTTATCACAGTTTGTAGGTATATTCTTCCCGCTTCTATTCGTGCTTAGTTCATTCACTTTCCGCAAGTGGCGTTGTTATACCATATGTTTACAATGGCGGCTGCAGTTTACATCAGTCAGAAGCAACATGTTGTAATTGAATTCTTGGTGTGTGAGAACGAAACACTGGGAAACAAGCGATTGCAGAAGGTGTATGGGGATGTCGATCGCAGTATAGTTGGAAAAAGTGTAGTCTCATGGCAGCGGCGAAAAATTGCGTGAGGAATGCAGGTCCCGAATTTTACAAACACTTGTTAAGAGGTGGAAAAATTCAGTTGAGACTGGAGGTGATTATGTGGAAAAATGGGATTTTCTTCCTAAGGGATATACCTGTAAAATGTATCAATATCAATGCTATAGAATAAATATTGATTTCATGTAACTTCAATAAATTAAGTAATGTATGTTTTTCATTGTCTGTGTTTATCAGGTTGCAAGGAAATGGGAAGTAAAGTTGCTTTAAATTCCTCAGTGGAGCAGAGTCTTCATTGAGAAGCTAACAGTGTACTTAATCAGGAAATATTGAGTTTCTCTAAAAATAATTGTACAGTTGTGCATTCAAATATCTCTGACTCTCGTAACTTTGCTCCACACAGCAGCGAGTCTGTTTATAAATTTTTTCTGCCATATCTCAGTGACATTCAAATTATGTTTATTGACATTGCAAATTCATTGTTTTTCTTATGTGTTACTTATGAAATACATCTGTGTTATCCACCATATTCATTTACTTAACAGTACCACTATACATCATTATGTGGAAAATACACTCTGGGATATGGTTTGAAATATATGCCTACACACAGCTGTAAACAGATGTACCACAGTTGAAATAAAAAAACCAACCAACCAGTTAATTACTATAAGAATATTTTCATATGATATCACAGTTTAATCAAATACACCAGTAAGGCCCCATCACTGTTTCTCATCTCTGTGGTTGCTATACTGTGTTGAGTGTTATTCTATTAACAGAATTATTTATTTTAACCATCATGCTTTGAAATCATATGCAGAGCAATAAAGTGGCGTGTTGACACATCCCAAGTAATTTTAGTTTTTAAAGTGGAGGAATGATACCATTACAACTGTGAGACCAGTATCCATTCATATGTCACTCATTTATTTGTTCAAAATTATAAGATAAATTAAATATAAAAAATGTGTGATAATATTCCATGTCTAAGCCTATAATGTGTACTATAATGCAACTCCAGACTGACACAGTAACTGGTGGGAAATATAGCAAAGAAGTGTGACATGAGTTGCTAAATTGGATGCACAGATAGCCTAAATCACATTAAATGTCTTGCGAATAAACTGCTCCTTAAATTTAAAAAAAAGAAAATTGCTTACTCATAAATTTATTGACACAAATTATTTTCTTTTTGCGCAACACTGGATTTGTTGCATATGAATCTATGTCTGGAAAACAAAAGTTGGTGTGAAAATACCACTCATTGGGACGCGGAGGTTAACTTATCTTACACACAATATTGTAGAATAAAGAAATGCACAAACTAAGAATTCACTGTTTGCTTTAAATACGTGTTGAATCATGCAGACTTCGGTCATGATTGGAAACTACCACATAATTTTTCCTCAGGTACATGCAGTCAGACATTTTCAGTGTAATACAGATATATACTTGAGCAGGGACAGGGATTTGCATGTCACAGTTGGATAAGTAAGATTAACAGTTGACGATGACAGCCTTCTAGGATACTGTACTGTGTAGTCTTGTAGAAGTTGGCCAATGCTCGAGAGTGAATCCATGGAGACAGCACAATTGCAAACCTTTGAAATAATAGTCAGTTTCTTTAAAAATTAAAACTACATGGTGCAATATGAGCCAGCATAGCTCAGTCAGTGTAGTGACTGGCTGTGGACTCTACGACCAGAGAATTTTTCCTCTAGCCCCTTGTGTCCAGACTGATTCTGCGGCCCACCCAGCCTCCTATCCAAGGGGTACCGGGGTCCCTTCCCACGGGTAAAGCGTGGCCAGGACGTGGTGCTGACCACTCACCCCCATCTAGTGCCGAGGTCAAGAATGAGTAGGAGCTATACACCTCTCCCCCCAAGTGCCTGCATGGCATGTAGTGGGACATCTTTACTTTACTGCATGGTACAATATCCTACAAAGCTGTAATCTTCATACTTACTGCATTAAGTATCTTAAATCTCACAGGATTAATAGTTACTTACCCAATATTTGATGTGGCTACCGAAATGTGAATACTATCAATGTTATCATGGATGGTTTTATAATTTTTTTATACTTTCCTTGTCAGTGCTGGCTGTAATTTGAGCAAAATACTTACATGGAAATGTTTCCTAATTTAAGTAAAAATGTCAACAACTGTTAAATAATAAATACAAATTAAAACACAGAAATTTAAAGAAAATATTTATGTCAAACCATATTTTGTTACCAACAGAATCAGCAGATGAAGTCAGTATCACATTCCAGTTTATATGCAAATTATCATAACTATGGCATGTCTGGACCAGTTTCAAGTTTGGCGCTGCAGCAGCCCACCAAACATCAAATGAAGAAACAGTGAATTAGCTGAGTTTAAAAACAGCAATTCTATAAACTGAACAAGATAATGATGCTAAATCAAATTATAGTAAATATTTAAAAATAGTAACCCTAATAACTGAAAAAAGGTAGTGTTAACATTTCATCTGTTTGCAGGTGGCTTGCAGCAACACAGTTTGAGTCAACACATGCAAGAAGTGGCTTCCCGTGCTTTGACGAGCCTGAGTTCAAAGCTACGTTCAAGATCACCATTGACACTCCACAAGGATACCACTCACTAAGCAACATGCCTGTACTTGCATTCATAGAATCTGAGTATGTTCTGAACTACATCATTCATACTCCTAACAAAATATATATGTTGCCCTCGGTGGTCTAGTGGTTGCTTGCCACAGGACCGAAGGTTTGTGGGTTCTAACCTGGCTGAGGTCATTGTATTTTTAAGAGTGATAAAAATCTGTAGCATGACTTCCTTCGGAGGGAAGTAAAGCTGGTGGTCCCGTGTCGTAGATTTACAGCATGTAAAAGTACCTTACAAGCACGAACGAGATGTTTCATAAGCAAAATTCTCACCCATGTCTTTGGTAGAGGCCTTGCGACGGGCTGATGACTCGTTTGAGAAGTCCCTACCAAATGTCTTGAAATAGAACAGAAAACCTCCAAAAGGAGGCGGCCATGACCCACACTGGGTTGAAGAGCCACAGGACGAAGAGGAAGAACCAGATATTTATGCACTGTCTTCATATTAATTTGTAAATATGAAAGTCCAGCTTCCAGTTACATGCAAAAAATTTCAGCAATGTGAAGGCTAAAACTCTATTTTTATCACTTGTGTGTATTACTTGCCAGTTTTTGTGCTCTGAGCAGAAACAGGAAATGATTCAACCTGAACTGATATTAGAGCATATAAGAAACTTGTAAGAGAAAGCGATTATTCTTCATTTAATTACACACAGAGTACACAGCTACCAGTAACTCACTGAATGAAGCTGAGACCTTGTACCAAGCTATCAAGGAATTTCATGCAGCTTGTAGAACGCAAAGGTCTATTACCATTTTACAATGTCTCACTACCCAAACCAATTATGACGCAACTGAATCCCTAAAATTCATTTTCACTGTGATCCACGTTATATTATCCTCAAATATACTCCTAGTAATCTCTTTCATTTGGCCTTCATAATCAAAGTTTTGAATGCATTTCTTATCTCCACTCTGCACGCTGCATGCCATCCTCCTCAACTTGATCGTCCTAACAGTATTTGATTAAGAGTACAAAGTATGCAGTTCCTCGTTATGCAATTTTCTTCAGCCTCCTGTCACTTCTCCGTCTTGGATCAAATTAATATCCAAAGCACCCAGTTCTCAAACAACCCCAATCTCTGTTCTTGCCCTGATGTGAGAAAAAGGCTTCATGCACGTAAAGAACGAATAGCATTATAATTTCGTATATTCTAATTTTTATGTTTTTAGACAGCAGACAAGACGACAATGGATTGTGAACTGCATAGTAGCAAGCATTTCCAAAATGAGTCTTATAAAAATATTTTCCCATATTCAGATATCATTGTAACATACGTTTCCTTTACCAGTCATTAGTAAGAAATATTCTTGAATCAGTCTCTTTTCTAAAAAATCTGTCATAGGAAACAAATGTTCAAAGTCCTATATAATTTGTTCAGCTACAGCTTTCCACCAGTTGCTACATATACATATTCCACTCTACCAAAATAAGTAAGTTACTTAAGACGCGATGCATTACATGGTGAAGTCGACAACAGAAAATACGAATACAAATTAGCACTCATATCTATTAGTTTCAAACACTTAAAAAGAACTACCTGAAGATGACCAAGTAAGGTAGAAGCATGTAGTGGATTCTTAATAGACATTAGAACTATATATGACTTGAGGCCTTCGCTGCAATTAAATGCAGTAAAATCCTCTGTGGTGACAGGCCACGTCAAAATAGAGCTCACGCAAGAGGATTTTACTGCATCGAAAACTATAATGAAGAATTGTTGCAAGTGCGGACTGCCAACGTAATGCCATGTGTAACATTTTATAACATGCTGATGAGTTTTAGCCCTCTGCCGAACCTCTAAGCTTAAAGGGCGCCTCCTTCTTGAGTGTCTGTGACTGTTTATTCAACAAATTCACAGATACCTTGCATATCTGGAGGCCTCCTCTGTCCACATACTTGGGATGTGCCATACCATGTTGATAATGTATCCACTTAACATGGGATTTTATTAACATGGTAATGAACCTTAAAGTTTCGTAAAAGGTGGTGAATTTATTGATTAGCTCAATTGTCAACTTTTCAAGAATGATTTTCCTCCATGAAGTGAAAAGATGAACTTCATTAACTTCTGTCATTCATATTCCACCTTAAAGATCATGTTCATATAATACTGTTTTGTAGTTATGCTGGACTGAAGCCAAGTTTTAAATAATAATCCAAATAAAGCAACTACTGGACCATTGAACACATACATACACTGTTTTAAACTTTGTTTATATGACATATGCATCAGCTGAAACCAAATAGAACCAATTATATTTGCTCTTCTTCAAGTAATCTAGCTGAAATATGTGTAAAATTTGTTAATTTCAATGATTTAAAAGAAAACATGTATCCTGCAATACAGAATACAGCTGTATGCTCACATTACAGACTCAATTTGGTAAATATGGCAGTAATTCCTTGAAGACAAAATGCATACAGTTTCTTTTAATGATCTTGTGTGTTTTATCACACACTTCCTTTAATAATAAATGCTGTTAAAGGAATGAATTCAATCACCTTCCCCAATGACAGACAAAGTCACAACTGAGTGTACATAAAGTGAGCAAAATAATGTCACAAAAATAAATTAGGATAACCAGAAAATTTGAATACTTTTCCAATTATTGTCCTCTCAGCATCTTACTGTAACCATAATTAGAAGTTGCAGCTGTATTCTGTATTTTGAATCAAATACTAATAAAATGCTTCATAATGTAAATCATCCTGTGAGGTATATCTGCATATAATTTTAAATTTAAGGCTTTAAATCAATATCGAGATTCATTTAAGAAAAGTCGAAGAATGTTTGAACCGTACTGTAACCATGAATTGAGTTTTGTACAGATTTTAATTTATGGATGTAGTAACTATAACCTTATTACTGTTTAGGCCTTCGTTTACTGACTGATCACAATATGTTTCATACTTAAACACATGAATCAGTCTAAATGAAATATTTTTTCATGTCCTGTAAGTTAATAACATGATTTTATGTGAAAATATTAATGTTTACCAGATACAAGCATTTATACCTAAACCCACATTCATACATTTTAATATCGTATATGAATGTTGCAGTGAACTTGGCTGGACAAAATACGAATTTGCAGAAACAGAAGTGATGTCAACATACCTGGTGGCATTTATAGTGTCAGACTTTAGAAGTCTGAGCAATAGTGCCAAGTATAACTTCTCAGCTTGGGCTCGTCCAAATGCCATTGATAATGCTGTTTATAGCCAGATTGTTGGGCCACAACTGGTAGAATACTACGAGGACTACACAGGTATAGAATACAAGTTTCCCAAGATTGACCAAGTAGCTGTGCCTGATTTTGCTGCTGGAGCAATGGAAAACTGGGGACTCATTACATATAGGTATGTAGCACAACTTACAATGAAGAGAATGCTGTTAAATTTCATGAAAATATGTTCCAATGTTTTTAGTTGTTACATGGATACAGATGGATGCAATGGGGAATTTTAATAGGCATTCCCATGGATGCAAACATGCCTAGAAAGTGAAAAAAAATACCATTCACAAAGGTGAAATATCAGCATGGGAAATTCTCAGCCAGGGAATTCCCCACATGCTACCATATACCCCACCCACATGAAGTTGACGATGTTTGGAACCAAACCCAGGATGTTTTGAATACTTGCTAGTAAACATTGACCACCCAAGGAGTTCCCCAGGCATGTGCAGAGTCTGATTCTTGTTTGTCTCTGTGATGGCATTCATCCAGAGCGCAGAAACTCTTGTAGGTCACGTTGTTGGCCGATATCAACCAAAATTGAAATGGCCAGACAACTTTTCATAAAACTCACCAATAACAAATTTAATGAAAATTCCTTATACCAATTTTTAGATGCCGCATGAATGAAGATGAGTAGACAGGCCGAGAAATTTTAATTCTCCCAGGGATGTGGACATGCATTAAAGCGAACTGACAAGATGAAACAAATCAAAACCTGCTAAAATTATTTAAAAACTATTAACACATTTCATAGAAAAGCTGAAAGATGATTAGATTCTATTAACTCTCAGTCAGAAAAGTAAGCGTACAGCTATTAACAGTACGCTGTTAGGGTCAGGATCCTTCAGAACATAACAAGGTGCACTATGACAAATTATATTCAAGATGCTAAGGTTGTGGTGTTCTGGGTTACTGCATCTCGTAGTCTTGCGTATACCAAAGTATTCAAAGACGAATGATGCCTCTATCTTCAGAGTTGAACTTAACATCAGTGCTAATGACGTCTCTTTAAAATGTTGCTGTACATTCACAAGACAACAACGCAGTGTAACAATTCAGAACCACACTCTGATCTCTCGCCTATAAGATCCTCAAACCTTATAAATATTCTTGACTGTATCTTAAAAACTACAATCTAAAGGCATGAACATACACTGTAGAATCCCATTTTTATTCAGGATAGCATTCAGAACCATTCCTAGTTATGCATTAAGGAACCTCTTCCTCCTTTCCCCAGACATTCAGAATTGTACATACAACAGATCCATTGGGAAATTCTCACAGTTTAATCTACAATGTCTTCGAATATATATTTCATCATTTTATGTTTACTGCTCCACTGCACTTAAAGAGACTAGATTATTTTATTTCTTCATGTACTATACATGTAAGTGCCATAATAAAAGTTTAAACAAATGCCTTTCCTTTACAATGTTCATTTGTTCAATACTCTGAAGCAACTCCTGTTCTTTTTAAGCCGTCTTATTTTTTCGGTTCTGAGAGTTGCGACTGTATGGAATCACATAAATTCAGGTCTTGTGAAAAATTATGGTATCTATATTCAGGGAAACGGGACTGCTGTATTATGATGGAATATCCACAGAGAGTAACAAGAAGTCAACAGCGCTTGTCGTTGCTCACGAACTTGCCCACATGTGGTTTGGCAACTTGGTTACTCTACAGTGGTGGGACTATACGTGGCTGAACGAGGGATTTGCCCGTTTATTTCAGTACCTTTCAACAGCTGCAGTAAGTTATGAAGCAAACCGTTATCACTTAATATGTGGCCGTTGCCGTGTTTATGGGATTATGAGTTATAATGTTACTGACAGGTGGAGACAGATTGGCGGCTCATGGACCAGTTTGTAGTGGACCAGCAACAAGCGGTGTTTGGAAACGACGCTCTATTAAGTGCCCAACCTCTAACTAGTGAATCTAACACTCCTGCAGAGATATCAGCCAAGTTTGGCACCATTACTTACAGCAAAGGTACCAAGATTTTTAGACAATTTATCATAAATTATAGAAGTATTTACTATTTCTTATCTTTAATTACAGTTTTTCTCTCTTATACTGAATTACTGATTATTTTCATTTTCTCAAGGATTTCATAATTCATTTACTTTTTTAATAAGTATTATTTACTGGAATTTAATTATTTCTGTATATTTGCTGCCTTTCAACTCCTCCAGGTGGCTCTGTGCTCAGAATGTTGAGGCATATACTCACGCCAGAAACGTTCCGGAAAGGAGTGCAGAGATATCTAACTGCACAGTAAGTCATTCAGCTTCATTAAGATTTAGAAGGTAGCAAATTAACTCGGAATTATTAAGATGTAATTAAATTGATAACTTACTGGTAGATTAAACCAAGAGTCTATTTGCCAACATTATCGTTACTTTGGACACAAAATATTCATTTCAATGCCCTGTTTTATCTTTTAATAACTGGAACAAGTGATACTCTCCATTTTGATAACCTGACCAATCCAGAATATAGAGTAAACAAACCAACAACTATTAACACTATAATAGACACTATTGCCATACGCGTTTTGACCTCAAGAGGTCATCATCAGTGGCATCAGGGAAATTAATACATTTAGTCAAATGGTTCAAACTGGATTTAGAATTAAAATGAAAAGGTATTTGACAAGATTTTTGAAGTGACACTGCACTAGATGCTGTTATTCACAGGAGTAAAACTTGCACTTAGCTATTGATCCCGTTGTGTGGTGGCCGTAGCTGGTCTCGGCGAGCTACAGTTGCGTCGTCTGTACCTGTGAACTCCAGAACCGTGGGTGAGAGCTGACCAATTCATTTATAAGCAAATTTTTAGGAATGTCAACATCTATTACTGCATCATGAACATTCTATGAAAATACACACAAAGACTAAAAAAAATTATGCAGGAAACAAATAATTGGTCCAATGTGAATGTGGGGGGGGGGGATAATGGATTACCCATATTTATTTATTATTTGTCCATTCTTTACCTTCAGTTAGTCTGAATAATCAGTAGAATGTGCCTCAGCACCAGACATTGTCCATCACACCGTAGTATTCTGACACAATTTTATGATATAATTACATGTATGTATGCTATTCCTCATGTTCACATGTAATACTGCTAAGTACACGTATTCCTCTTTATATTCCTGTTTGAAAAATGTGATTTCACTTCAGTGCACTCACTTAATTTAGGTTGGATTCAATTAATAGTACTGTATTACTCTTAGAATGTAAAATATTAGAAACAGCAATTTTTTGGTCTGAATTGAAATATCTGTGATATTTCTCTTTCATCTGTAATGCTCTTAATTGAAATATTATGTGTTCTTTGAACAAAATTAATGGAGAGAACACAACATGGGCTGGTCTTGTCTGCCCGCTTGTTTGTCTGTCTAGTTGGATGGTTTTGGATGGAATTTGGTATGCAGTTTGTGCCATTCTGCACGACCTCAAAATCATAATTTTTGATATCCTACAAGTAGTGATAACAAAATGATGGATGAGGAAATTCGTGAGCTGGACATTGAGGTGCTGCCATCTAGTAGCTAAAGTAACTAAGAAAATATTGAAGTCTGACCCTTTTTTTATAGTGGTTACCATGATTAATATTTGTGATTATTGCCATGCATTCCTTAAATATTTACCGTGGTTACTATGGTAATGGTGGCCCATGTTAATGCAAGTGGGAATCAGACGAAGTGTTTGTGTTTTTTTGGACTGTTTGTGTTTTGACAGGTTTGGAACATAAGTGTACATTAGGTTAGGTTAAGTTATGGCTGTATAGGTTAGGTTGTTTTGTTTAGTTTAAGTTATGGTCATTTAGGTGAAGATAAATGTTTAAATATGAATTCTGGATGTTTGATACCATCTCATAGGAAGACACTACTGATGATGCAGACTAGTTTAAAATAATACCTTTGTTAAAAAAATGCTCCATACAATATTTCGGTGAATTTCGTTGCCATCTACAGTATCATAAATTTTATTATTTTACCATAGTTCTTGGAACAATACAATACCAGAGGACCTTTTTGCTGCACTGGAGGAGCAAAGGATAGAAGATAACATAGATTCACATCCAGTGGATCATTTCTTTGTGGCATGGACCACACAGCCTGGCTACCCAGTCATATATGTCACAAGAGAAAATGATAAATTCACGGTCACACAAGTAAGTACAGCTCTTCAGAAATTGTTATAGAAAGTATATATACTTGTAAAGCTGTTCCACTGTATGCAGTACAGGCGCTCGGAGGGAGAGGTGTAGCTCCTACTGATTCTTAACCCCAGCAGTAGAGGGGGGTGAGTGGTCAGCATCATGCCTTGGCCACCCTTCACCCCCAGAAAAGGACCCCAGTACCCATCGGATAGGAGGCTGGGTGGGCAGTACAGTGACTGGCTACGGACTGGACAACTGGGGTTCAATCCCCGACAGGCGCAGAGGATTTCTTCCTCCATCCTCTGCATCCAAACCAATTCTGGGGCCCACCCAGCCTCCAAACCAATGGGTACCGTAGTCCCTTCGCAGACGTAAAGCATGGCCGGTGTGTTATGCTGACCACTCATCTCCATCTAGTGCCGAGGTCAAGAATGAGTAGGAGCTATACTGCCTCTCCCCCCAAATTCCTACATGGCGTATATTGGGAACGGCTTTACTTTACTTACCCATATACAGTAAAACCCCTCTAGTTGGACACCCCTATATCCTGGACACCCCTCTATATTGGACACTTTTAATTGGAACCGGCGAATATCCTATAATTTTACATGTCCACAACACCCTATATCTTGGACACCCCTTTATCCTGGAACTTGAACACCCCTTGTGTTGTACGTTGGACAGGTTCATGCACTTAGCGTCAATGCTTTTATGGGAAACATTTACAGTTAGTATTTTGTTGCTTTGAATTTATGACTTATGAATGCCTTCTACCTGAGGATTACCTTATGTTTGAAGGTGTGAGACTCTGAACACATCAATGGAATTATTTTGTTGAACCCTTCACTGGACTACAGTAAGTATTACTGGTACAGTTTTAACTTTGTCAGTACTGTGCTTGCAACTGAGTTAAACAGTGTTAACAGAAATTGGAACGGTATGCTTTCGCTCATAGCCAACAAGGAATGGTTGAAACCTTATTGGGATTGCGTCGAAAATTAGAAAGAGGATGGACAAATTCAAAGATAAAAACAAAAAAGCAGTGTCTTGTGACGGACTTTTTTACAAGAAATAAGTGACATCATATGTTGAGCTAATGCCTTAAGTACAATTAAAAAGAATACGTTCTGAACATTTAAAATTTCATTGAGGCTGGGGTGTAATGTGCAACCACGAGAGTGGGTTTCAAAAGATTATTATAATTAATAATTAAATTATTCTTAATTCAAGCAAGCCTACAGTAGTTAGATTATGTAAGTAAATCGATTGATTGCATTGTCGGTAAACGTAAAAGTATCGGTGCCCTTCCCTTTGAGCTTATCCATGCAAGTTTAATTTAGTGAAAACAAAATTTGTAAAAATTTAATTTACCCTTTTGATTTTTTTTATCAATAATTTCCTTTTTGTGAAGGGCTCCATAATACTTTACAATTACCACATTGTTATTGCACGACAATTTGAAAGGATGATTTTCCCCCTTTCCCTCTATCCTGGACACCCCTGTAAGTTGGACACATTATCGTGGAACCGCAGGTGTCCAAGTTAGAGAGGTTTTACTGTATAAATATAAATAGCAACTTGTGAAGTTTCTGGGTTAGAGGTGGTCACATGTTATGAAATTTGGCAATTAAGTGCAGAAAAGTAGCTTCTGGTATTTGTTTGAAAGTTGTCATTAGTCTCAGCCACTTACCCATCACAAAGTGCAGAAAGAATAATTTTTTGGCCACTGGAAGTTGTAATGAATTTTCTAAAGAAGCTGTACTTTTTTCTGATTTCATTACACAGTTTTATACATAAATGTTACTGAGCAGTGCCTACTTTACGTAAAACAAATTTTACCTTAATTAAGGTTTAGAGTAGAGGAGGTCTATAACTCTTATATTTTTGTGTTTTAAAGATCAAAATGTATAATTGTGTTTAATAAAAGAGAATGGTTTTTTGGTTGCATTGCCAGATTACATTGTTTCAATTACAAAAAAAAGTTATTTGTGAGACCCATGGTTAAAACATGTTTAATTGTAGGTTTTGTGCATAATGAGTTTTTTTGTATGTTGTTACAATTCATAAACATTTTTCTTTATATCTCTTTAGCAGCTGTGATGCATAATTATTCTCAGCCAAGGTCAGTTTGTAAGTTCTTAAAGTTTTAAATGTAGGAGTAGGCAAAGAGAAGATGTGGTTCACTGGAAGAGTTAGTTCATGTAGTTGAAGAAGTTGGTGCTGGTCCCTTGCAGATATAAGAATCAGATGTGAATTTCTTTTAATTTTTTCAAATTTTTCCACTACATATCATAACCACAAATAATATAATAGACTGCAGTAAAGGAATGTTTTTGAACTTTTTGACTGTAGAATAGTCACACATTATCTAAAGAGTCCAAGAGTGTTCGTTCAACATGAAAGAAACCTGGGATGGGAATAAATGCATGACAATTGCAGGTACCTGGTATACGCTGCATTAAATCAGGTCAAGACTAGATTTACTAGATAATTGGTATTTCCTACTTCACAGAATTGAATATACTTACAATTTATAGTTTTGAAATGTTCCTTTGCCGATGAGGAATGTCAGCGTTTGATTACTGCGTAGTTTTTGTAAACTTGCACGTGCTAGCAGGCAATTCATACTACTGCCAACATAGTCATATGGTCCTTCCTGTGTGAAGGGGCAAGGAATTTCCACTCTGATTCTATCCAAAAATCAATTTTATGTAAACACAGATTTATGAATTTTAAGATTTGAGGTTTTCACAGCAGTGAGTCTGAAGATTGCTGTCTTCTGGTTGTTGCGCCATGTAGTCTGGTAGATGTTTACATAGAGTAACATAGAAAATATTCCATTTAGTAGATGAATCCATAAAGGAGTACACTCACAGTCACATAAAGTGTTAATCCTTACTTACAAACTGACTGAAGGAAACACATGGCAAAGTTATCAGGTACTCATATTATTTTTTCAGAGTATGACTAAAATTTAAGCCCAGTCTTTCCACATGTACCATTTCTGTTAAAGGAAAATATGTTGCTTTAAATTAAATAATGAAGTACTCTTATATGCTGTAACCAGGTAATGTATGTATTTAGTGAACTACTGAAGTGCCAGATTAAATTGTTTTAATTGTAATATGATTTGAAATGGATTCCACACACTTCTGCAAGTAAGAACTGCCTTATGCATCAAATGATGGACCCTCAAGGTCACATAATGGTGAATACTGTTCAACAGTGACTTGACTGAGTCTTTATACTTACAGGAACGGTTTCTCCTGAAAGATGATGAAGTTACTGAACAACTGAAATGGTTCGTGCCACTTACGTGGACAACAGAATCACAGGCTCCTGTAGGATTTGAATCAACAGAAACCAAAGACTGGATTTCTCCCAGTGACACGTCAAAAGAGTTAAATATAGAAACAAATCCTGGAGAGTGGATAATATTTAACAACCAGGAAACAGGTGTGAATGGTTTGGTCATAAATGACTACATAATACCAGTATTGTTAAGACAGATTGAGAGGCAAGAGCTGGAGGAGTCGGTTTTACCTCAGGAAAAGCGTTGGTTATAGTCAAGGACAGGACATTATATTCCAGCATGGAGTGTACAGAATTTCCAAATGTGTCCTTCATGATTTCACAACCTTCATTGATCTTCATGCATTTATTGCAATACAAGTCTCCTATAAACCTAGCCCCACACACCCTATTGGCATATTCATCGCCCTGATGACGGAAGCAGTATGACCTCGTCCAGACTACACAGCGCAACAACCCAGAAGACAGACATCTTAATACAAGTCTCGTTTTGACAGATTCAGAAAATAGTAGATATACTTCTTCTCCCCCTCCCCTTCAACCTCTCAATGTCCGCTACTGGACATAGGTCTCCCATTGGGGATTTTAGCCATACACTACCATGCTGGCCAGTGCGGGTTGGTAGCGGACAAACATCCATGCCTTGAGTGGGACTCGAACCCAGGTGCATGAGGATCATACCTCAGACCGCGTGGCTACTGCAGCCGACATAGATATACTACACTTTATATAAACTTCTTTTTCCCCCCATTTAAATGTACATCATGTTGCAATATATTTATAATATAAGTTGTAGATCTTGAGATACTTTTATGTTGTATTTAATCTTTTGAATGACAAGCCATTTCACAGACAACTGATAATTAGATATTATGTTAAACAGGGTTTACAGGAGACTGATAAGAGTCCAACTGGTCAACCTTGATGTAGATCAGCTGTCCCAGCCAAGTTTCATCAAACCCTTGACTTGGGTGATAATACATATGTACAAAGAGACATGATTTCTCAACTATCATTACGTTTGTATAGCTTTGTGAATAATATAAAATCTGTTCTACTTTATAGAATATTTATGATTTAGTTTATACCTGAGATTCTCTTTGAAGGTTACTACAGGGTAAACTATGACCCTGAGAGCTGGAAACTCATCATCCAGGGCCTGCACCGCGACCATAACGTCATCCACCCTGTGAATCGAGCCCAACTGCTGGATGATGCGCTGAACCTTGCCCGAGCTGGGAAATTGGAATATTCATTGGCCCTTGAAGTTACACATTATCTTGGACTTGATCAAGACTACATTCCCTGGGCTGCCGCTCTTAACGCCTTCTCTTTCCTTGACAGAAGGCTTACTAGTGATGATGGTCATCAATATTTTAAGGTACATCCATATTTCGTAGGCACATCACGTCACTTTACCCAAAGAACGCGTACAAAAGTTTGTTCTTAATTATCTCTAAAGATTTCTGACAGTGGTAGATTATTTATACTAAAATGATTTTGGAAATTATCCAACATAATATTACTGTTGGACCCTAGTGTCATTCTGCCGCTCAGTATCACAGGGCTTGAGACGCGTTCAGCAATACTGAACTGATTGTGTTTAGATTTCTGGGACTCTAAACACCTTTTGTGAGTTTAAAGAATGAAGGAAGTGGCCAACAGAATACGCTGACTCAACCGTAATTAATCTTACCTCAAAGTCTGATGACATTATATTGACCACTTACATCATTTGTTGTGGTAGCACATCATTACAAGTAATGTGAATTTGATGTATTAGTAATTAATTATACTTTCACTGATTAATTATAACTCTCTACATGTATTAACTGTAATTGGCTAACTGACAGAGAAACTGGCAAGAGGTCACTGTTCTCATGGGTGACACCATTGCTAACATATGTGTCAGTATCAAATTGCAATACCTTTAACAGTAAAATAGCAGTTATAGTGAGGTATTTGATCAGTGGGGAATCATACGTTGTCATGATGTGTATCAGAGATTCTCGGCCCACAGCCCTCTGATGTGTTTTGTGTGGCTCGTGTACATTTTTTTGTAATATGCGTAATATATCACACTGTATGATGAAAATTATGCGTTTCCCTGAGGTCATAAAACAAATTTTGTTTATTTTGTCGGTATTTTGGAATAACTATTGCTTTGAGCAACTGCCCAGCTTTATGAAAAACATCAAATTGAGAACTTACTGATAAACCTGTGAAGGGATGCATGCAAATTGCAATGATGGAAATCAAACCTGACATTGATAGAGGGGTGTCAAATATCTGATGACTGATTTCATTAAAGAAAATTTGTGACAAACGTGACAACCCATTTGCAATAGTAAGTTAATACCATCTTTTATAAATCATCATGACCTTTCAACATATTGCCCTCTTTTAAAACTATGTGGCCCACAAGTTGAAACAAAAATGTGTTTTGTCCTTGGTCTGGGAAAGGCTGATAGCCCCTGATGTTTTTATATGCATTTAAGATTTCCAAACAGTCATCCACATATCAGACTACATACCTTCCCTGTACCAATTAACATAACCTAATCTATTCAGAATATCTCATTTAACTCACAATAAATAGTAATTTGAAAATAATTTAATGCAGGCAGTGCTGCTTATAGAGACAAGAACTGAATGCCTGGCATCAACAATTCTGGCTAGTTTGTCAGAATTTTACTTTTCTAAATGGAGAGTTGTCTGAGATCAATAACCTTTGCATGGGCAGGGTGTCTGGTGCATATATCTGGTAGATAAGTCTTCCTGAAGAATTCTCCTGTGCGACTTTGCTGCTTACTGGGGATTCCCCCCACATTGTAATTCCCTGGCTAACAATATTTGCGAAGGCAGCTTGGGAATTCGACACGCAAGAATTCTGTATCTTTTACCAGTGAATACATTTAGGTCTTTACAGGAATTACCTGATATTGTCTGATTTTAACCAATACAGGAATGCATCAATAATTCTTTGTAATTGTTTTGGATATCAAATTTTATGACGTTTGTTCATCTGTTCTTGAGGAGCTACAACCAGGTGAACAGACAGGCATGCCACAGCTAACAGGTGCATTTTTGTAACTTACCTGCAAATGTAGAGCCGGGATAGCTCAGTCAATATAGTGACTAGCTACGATCTGGATGACTGGGGTTCAATCCCCGACAGGGGCAGAGGATTTTTCCTCTGCATCCAGATTGACTCTGGGGCCCACCCAGCCTCCTATCCAATGGGTACCGGGGTCCTTTCCCGGGGGTAAAGTGCGGCCAGGCCATGATGCTGACCACTCATCCCCATCTAGTGCCGAGGTCAAGAAAGAGTAGGAGCTATACCGCCATTTCCCCAGAACGACATACATGGCGTGTAGCGAGACGGCTTTACTTTTACTTCTTTTTTTTAACTTGAAAATGTGCCTAAAATGAAGTGAATGCATGTGTGCAGTCATCACACATTGTTTGATAAGTGTCCACTGGTTTTGTGTGTAGAAACAAATGCGCTCTAGCAAAATTGTATCTTTTCCCAATCCAGAATGAGAAACAAGAATCATCAAAAAACCCATCTCTGGACTGTTCAGGTACTTACATTAGCAGTCAGCATACAGGTGCGAAACATTTTAGATAATGGTGTAGAAAAACATTTGTCTTGTAGGGTTTAGACCGATTACAGTGCCTTGACTTGACTTTAATCGAATAGAGTAGTTTTATCGGTTATTATAACACAGATCAGATATTGTATTTTTTCATTCTCCTTAAAAGAAGTTGCACATCTTTTGATGATTCATTGTCATACATTTACTGATTGTAGTGATTTTCCCACTTCTAGTATTGTACAGTCACGTGCTGGTATTATATTTATTAAGGAGTCGAGCTCTGGCTTACTGGTTGCAGTCCACATCCTGCTAATTGCAGTACGTCAAAAACATGGAGTGGTGGCTGCATGGTAATATAACTAACTCCCTTGTAACAGAACCCGCAGGTTCAACACTGACATCACCAAAGCCTGCTACCAGCCATGATCCTGAGCCAACTCCATCCATTTGTCATCCCCACAGGCCACGCATGGTAACATAGTCCCTTATTTACTAAAGACATCTTAGTGATTTAGCACAGTTTACCTGAACTGGAGTGTATCAAATTGATTAAACTTTCTGTTACATTATTGGTTTCTTTTCCTTCTCGCCCATAGCTCCACCGACCGTGACAGAACTGAGCTCCTCATTAAGCTATGGTATGGTTGAATGGCCTCGGAAACTTTGCAGCCCCACAGAGTTTCACAAAACTCAGCAGCCAATACATGTGTATCACATTTAATCACTACATGAGCAGATACGAATACAGGTTTCTTAAGAAAGAGTTCATTCCGTTCCCCAAAAGAAAAAATTACAGTATGATTATTTCTTTCAGATTTTTGTATTAAACCTGCTTAGAGGCGTGTATGACGAGCTTGGATTTGAGGAAAAGAGTGGTGACACCCAAGTAAGGCTACTACACAGGGTCAGTGTCCTGACATGGGCTTGTCGCCTTGGACTGGAGGACTGCGTCAACAGAGCTGTAGACATTTTTAAAGCATATAAAGGAGATGCAGAAAACAATCCGTAAGTATGTCACAAATGTCCTGAAACAACTTGTGAAGAGAAGGACAGTTTTCATAACTATCAGAGACTTCCACGTATTTACAGTATTTCCTGGATAATAAGTCACCCCATGTAAGAAGTTTAATTTTCAAAGCTTCTCCTAAACACTCATAAGAATAACATTAAATTTTCCGTGTTTATAGTTCTCATGTGTAACGTTTCCCCGCTTCAAGAGTTTATCTTGTAACAATTTTTTTTATATATCCTATTTCATACATCTGGTGCAAGAATCGATATTTGGCAAAATAAGTTAACTTTAAAGTAAATATTCATTTTCATTATTTTGATCACTGGGGTAGACTGTTTTTCATTTTCGCTTCAGGACTATAATTAGTTCATGAAGGTGTATGCATTTATTGTGTTGCTGACAATTTATGACACGGTAAAACAAAACGAGACGCCACGGTGGTCTAGCGGTTAGAACGCTGGCCTTGTAATCCTGGGGTCTCGGGTTCGATTCCCGGCGGTGCCCGAATTTATAACTTGTGTTGGGCAAGGCCGTGGTCTAGGCAACACGGAGTTTTCCTCCGGGGGCTTCCCCGGTTTCTCCGTGGCATCCCAACAATTTCTCCATTCACACACAGAAGAAGGCATATGGACCTGTTGTCAGACAGAACACTAATAATAAAATAATAATTTGAACATGCTGCAAACCACCATGCGCACTTTATTTATTTTAATTTTAAAGTTGTCAGACTAACTCATCATAGGACCGCAATATGATTTCCAAGAATGTCAGGCTATGCCTGACAGAGGACTTGAAAGGTTCAGTTCTTAAAAGCCTCATCAACTAGTTGAATATGTTAAATAACATGATTCTTAACAGAATATTGTATTAATTTTTAAAATATTGTCTTATTTAATAGAATTCCTGCAAATCTGAGAAGTCTAGTTTTCTGCACAGCCCTGGAAAATGGAGGGGAAGAAGAGTGGAACTTGCTATGGGAACGCTACCAAGAATCAGTCATCACCACCGAGCAAGTGACCATCCTGTCGGCTCTGGGTTGCACCAGGAATCAATCTCTCCTGGCACAGTAAGTGTTCTTATTAGTTGGAACTGAGAACTCAAGAACAAAAGAGCAGGAGCGTTTCGTTCCTTTGTTTCTGACCGCATTGCTACCTCTTTATGTAGCTGTACTCCACCTGGTGAGCATTGGCTACCACACAATCTAACACACTTGAAAAATGCTGTCACCAAACCACAATACGTACCTGATATTACAATAGCTGCTGAAAGTCATGTCTACCAACATTCAAGTTTATTTCTTCCCGCTATAATAAATTGTGACACTTTTACATTCAACTTCTCTAATTTAAAGATGGACATTTCAGATTTTTTTCAGAGTTCATTATTGTTTGTTTAAATTTTCTGCTTTAAGTTACTGTTGATTTTTAAGGTGTTTTTCACACTGTAGCGTAAGTGAAGAACACATTATGGGTCTGTCCATGCCAGTTCCATTTTTGTATGGGGTTAGAGAACCTGCTTCACTGAGTTCGAGTGTTGTGCAACGTTATCTTGGATCACATTACTTAAAGAACAGCCTAAGGTGTTATATGATTTGAAGTTTTCGCGGTGACTGAACTCAATAAAATCATTTTAGGTAGTCAGCAGCATCAAATGATTACACGAAGAGACCAGCATTTTGGGAACCATCATAATAATAAAATTATCTTAAATTTTTTACTTACCTTCATATAATTTGCAAGAGAAATACAGAATGAAAGAAGTATTTTCCTTCTAAATTAAACAAACTGTTAAAATTCTTTGGAACTGAATAATGACAATAATTAAAATACAATAAAATTGTAAAGGTTTTTGTAGATGCCGTAATGATGAACTTCTATAAAATCCATGCCCCCTACCTGCACTGTTATATAATAATAATAATCATACATCATTCGAAAGACGCTGTTGTAAAATAAAATTATATAATGCATGTAATACATATTAAAAACAAAATGTATCCCGGAAATAGCTGCTGCCCTATGTACCTTAGGGACAAGGTCTGTCTCGGGTACGTGGAAGTACATGCCCCATAAAGTGGTGAAGAGATGGGATAATAATAATAATAATAATTGATTGTACAACACTTCTTTGTCAGGTACCTGGAAAAGTCAATTGACGGCACGTCTGGAATCCGGAAGCAAGATGCATCTAGTGTGTTTTCAGCTGTGTATAGCAATCCTGATGGAGTAGCAACAGCTTTTAATTTCCTCAAGGATAAGTTTTTGGAAATCGCCAACTTGTAAGTTTTTAGTGTAGTGATTACCTCGAATCATCTGAAAGTACAGAGGTTAATACTTCATTGCAGCTTCCAGCATTCAACCATTCATAAGAAATTAAACATTTTACTATTAACAAAACTTAATGCATGAATATGTTTTTTATCTTAAATGTAGTTTAAAATAAGTGTGTTTGTAGATTGTGATATTCTGGGTTATAAAACGTAAAGCAAAGCTGTCCCACTAAACGCCATGTAGGCAATTGGGTGGGAGAGGAGGTATAGCTCCCACTCATTCTTAACCTCGGCACTAGGTGGGGGTGAGTGATTAGTGTCACGCCCCAGCCGTGCTTCACCCCCGGGAAAGGACCCTGTATTCATTGGATAAGAGGCTGGGTAGACCCCAGAACTGGTCTGGATGCAGAGGCTAGAAGAAAATTCCTCTGCCCCCATCGAGGATCGAACCCCTGTCATCCAATCCATAGCCAGTCAGAGCTGTCTTGATCTTTGGGGTATAAGGGTAGAATTCTCACCACTCTGACAGTTTCAAGTCTTGTGTACGGTGCAGAGTTCCTAACTGTTCCATGGTTCAAAAGTAGCGTTGTTTTCAGTCTACTTCCTAGCACCTACAGAATTCTTTGATCATGTGAGTGCTATGTTTACTTCACACATTAACTCCAGCTCCTGAGTTATTTGTCTCATCATGAAATAATGTAAAATAACTTTTGTAAGACTTGAGGTTCTCACAGCGGTGAGTATGAAGATTTCTGTCTTCTGGGTTGTTGCGCTGTGTAGTCTGGTCGATGTTAACCAACGTTTCAGAGGTCATACTGCCTCCGTCATCAGAGTATGAAGATTTCTGTCTTCTGGGTTGTTGCGCTGTGTAGTCTGGTCGATGTTAACCAATGTTTCAGAGGTCGTACTGCCTCCGTCATCAGGGCGATTCATCGCCCCGATGACATCAACCAGACAACACAGCGCAACAACCCAGAAGACAGAAATCTTCATACTCACCGCTGTTGAAACCTCAAATCTTACAAATTTACATGTCCTGAAACAGCTTCAGTTCCTTGCAACCGAAAATGAACAGCAGAGAAACATTTCATATGTGGAGCTTGACATTAATCACTATCACTGTTGAACTATTACCATAATGAGTATTACTGTTGTTCTTATTCTTCTCTTTTAGTTATGGAGGCATGAACGCCGTTTCCAACAGCATAACTGGCATTGCAGGAAGACTAACCACAGAAGAACAAGTTGATGAAGTAAGTAACTCATTTTCATGGCAGTGGAATATGATAACTGTGAAGACCATCGTTATAAAGTTTTCTCATAGGCTTCAACGACAGGTTAATAGGACTAAACCAATTATCCAACTGACTTTCTGCAGGTTCAGCAGTACTGAAACAAAAAGTTGCCACAGAATTCTGTTTCAAAGACGAAGTTGAAAGTAGAGTTGCCCCTGGCTCCTAACTCTTCGATGTCCAACGTTGATAGTTTTATCTTGTTGCCGTTCAAAACAGTCAGTTGTGAATGATGTTAAGTGTTTCTTTTTGGTGCGAAAATAAGAGGAAATACAGTGAAACCTCTATCCATCGTTCCCGGAACTATCGTTTTCCCGGATGCATCGGCCGTTTTGTCCGGTCCCGAATACATCCCATATAAAATAATGTTACATTTTCCCGCTTCTATCGTTCCTCGAACTATCGTTTTATCGCATCGATCGTTCAAAAATCTTAGTCCCGGCCTACAATTTTCCCGCAATGATCGTTTCTGAGAATTTAAAATGCTGGGTTTTGAGATAAATTATTACCGAAAGACGCACAATGTTTTTGGAATACGCAGTAGCGGTAACCTGTTATGTCGCCCAACCAGCACAGATTGTTTTGGAATGAGGGGTCAGCGGTGCAGGGGTGATAATTGGAGTGAATGGCGGTGCTCATTGTCAGAAATTTTACGATTTTAATTTGGGTGCACTCATATTTCGTTCCAGCGATGCCAGATGGCATGTGCAGTGTGAATTTCTTCACAAATGCTTTTATTATAAGTACAAAGGAAAGGCTGGCGGCACTTTTCATTCATCTCGTTTCCAGCGGTTCAGGGTCTTCTACAACTACGTTTCGTTGAGTTCGGCAGTAATAGTATTTCCATTCTTCCTGTTATTGTCCGCAAAGGGGGTTGGAGTGGTGAGGAAGAAGAAGACGACGAATGCGAGCCCGAAGCTTTGCCGAGTTTTGCCGAAGCGCACGCTGCATTGGCGAAAGTGAAGTCGTTCTTTTATGCGCTAAATATTAGTGAACGTGACGAGGAAAACATTTTGAACGTGGAAAGTGCTCTGTTTGGTCTAAAACGTAAAGTTTTGACAAACCAGTTGTCCATTAAAGACTTTTTTGGTAAAAAGAAGTAACTTTGAAAGAGAAACATTGTTTTTTTTAAAAAAATTTTAATGCTTTCCCGCATTCATCGTTTTTATTTCCCACCCCCGCCGAAAACGATGCATCGAGGTTTCACTGTATTTACTTGTCAGTCAGTCTGAAGAAAGTTTATCAGATTCAGAGTTTGGTAGAAGCAATGAGCTGGATGATTGTGCCCTTATTGATGTGATGGTGAATGTTGACGGTGATTAGATGATGATATGATTCAATATGAGAGAAGGCATGAAAAGTACAACAGACGGAATGAAAATTTCACAAGTATTGTTGGACCTCAACGTGTGACAGAAGTTGCTGGCATTTTCCAGTTGCTTTTCGATAGAGAATTCATAAATAAAATTAATGAAGGGACAAATAGATGTACTGAGCAGTTTCTGTGCAGGCATAAATTATCAATTTTAAAACTTTGCATACTGTGTAAAGTATAAGCAAACAAACAAACTATTAACACTATAAAAAAGACACTAGTGAAGATACACGGAGGCACTGGAACTGGACAGATTCTTTGGAACAGCCAAGACAACAACTGAACAACTGGAAGATTTGAACTTTGAATGTTAGGAGTTGATGTAGGATATGTGCTCCGGACAGGATTTCTTGCTGAATCATTTGGGGGCGAGCGCCGGCTCCAACACAAATGAAATCTAGGTTAAGGCACCTGTACAGCCTACTGTTGTGTACTACCCAAAATAAAACTGTAGTACTTAAAACAGAATATGGGATTTTGCACTACGGACAAGTTCTCAGATCTTGATGAGGCACAGATATTGTGGTATCGAACAATTCTAGAAACGCTGTGACAGACAGGTGATCACTGTTTTAAGTCATATGTTTTTCTTTTCCAGCTTGAAAAATTCATCGCTGATAATCGTGAAGCTCTCGGATCTGCGGCAGAGTCCGGTACGAATGCAGTAGAGGCTGCTAAAGCAGACTTGTTATGGACGAGTACCCACAAGGACGGAATTATCACTTGGTTAAGAAACCAAGTAGTACCAAGTGGAAATGGTAGTGGTAATATTGCTATAAACATAATCATAATTACTGCTACATTCCTTGTAGCTGTGTGTACATAATGTCCATATTTGTATTTATAAAGTAATATGTATTTTTGATGGATATGCAAAATTTGGCAGTCTTTTAATTCACCTTACAGATCCACCTTCTTTATATTATGAAATGTAGCGTATTTTCAATTTTAGACAGGGTTTCTCTACATTAGATGATGTGATGGATAAGAAAGGTACTTCAGTTAATTTGCGTATGATAAATTAATATCTGGCTGTAGAGGAAAAAATCTGTAGAAGTACTTGGAGCAAGCAAAAGTTCCCAGAATTGTGGTATAGCACTGTAATGGTAGGACATATGGCAACGCGTACCTATTCACCTTCAAAGTAGGACCCTTGCGCGCGCGCACACACACTTGCTCCATCGATCCTGCATTGTTGGAAGCACCGGCGGAA
Organism: Zootermopsis nevadensis; assembly: GCF_977971745.1. Taxonomy (NCBI): domain Eukaryota; kingdom Metazoa; phylum Arthropoda; class Insecta; order Blattodea; family Termopsidae; genus Zootermopsis; species Zootermopsis nevadensis. The sequence goes on along the minus strand of NW_028259153.1, from coordinate 307,525 downwards.
GGCTTCGTTTGGAATCTTCCGGAGTTCGGCCGTCACATTCGCTTTGATGTCCTCCATGGTTGCGAAACGCGTCCCCTTGAGGCCCATTTTCAGAGTAGGGAACAGCCAGAAGTCACTCAGAGCGAGATCCGGAGAGTATGGTGGTTGGGTGATGACGGGAATGCTTTTCTCAGCGACGAATTGCTGCACAACCAGCGATGTGTGGCTCGGTGCGTTATCGTAGTGGAGAAACCTCCCTCCCTGCCACTTGTCGCGCCAATTCCTCCGAACTGCTTCGCGCAACCTCTGCAACACTTGCATGTAGAAATGACCCGCAACAGTCTGTCCAGGCGGTACGAACTCGTGGTGCACCACAACGTCGATGTCAAAGAATGCCATGAGCTTTCCTTGGACCGGACGAGGCGTGATTTCTTTGGTCGGGGAGATGACGCCGTGTGCCACTCGGATGACTGCACCTTCGTCTCTGGGTCGTAGGCGAACACCCATGACTCATCACCAGTGATGATCTTCGTGAGAAACGTCGGGTCCTGCGTACTTTTCTCAAACGAGAATTCCGAGAACTTTTTGGCTGCCCTACGTATCTGTTGTGCCATGCAAGAAGCTTGCTTTGCCACTGTACAGGATCCATTCTCATGAGGAACTAGATTCTTGGTACTTTTCCCTAAGAAAACATCCACTCGACTATTTCACCTAGTGTAGCTTGTGGCAATCTCAGGGTGATGAACTTGATGTTCAAAATGAAGTGTCTTTACATTTGTCTTGTGGAGCAGAGGTAAAAATGTACAGTTGATGAAAAACCTGTCTTTCCTTACAACTTATTGGCCGTGTGCCATCCTGAATTCCACAGTTTTATGTGTACAGTTTTAAATGGGTGATTAAATAACTTTGTGCATAAAATTAATTTTTAAATTGTTTAGCATTTGAAAGTTTATTGCAGTGATGTTGCTCCATTTGAATTTCAGGACTTGACCAATAACGCAAATGCAACAGTTGCCAACTTGGATTTAATTTTGAAATGGTTCACTCTGAGATTCTTCTTCATGAAGACATCTGTTTTATCGAAAGGCCTCATATATTTGCAGGCTGTTTTTACCCTGTTGAGTGAACAGGGATATGTCATGTCTGAGTATGAGGCCTCATCATTCATTCCATATCTGATTCTGAAGGTCAGACATTCAGTAATTTGTTTAAATTATCTCCTGGAAAATTTTTACATTCCTACAGCTTCAGCTTGCAGTTTAGTGAAATAATATCAGTGTTTGTGGGTACGTAATTGTTTTTGAGATCACACAAATCTGATTGAACTTCTTGTAAAGTAGGGCGATATTAACCAATGTCGTCGGCTCTTGGTGTAGCGACGCCAGCATTGAAATCCATTTTTAGTTTGTCAGAAATGAAATCCGTGGTTGAGATATGTCGGTCTACATTCAAAATTCTCTTGCCTGCCTAATAAATCTGATATCAGGACTGCTAAAACGCGATTGCTCTCATTAATGGGAAACGAAACACATATACAGAACATTTTTGTGCCATCTTGCGATCTGCTATAGAAATTCATTATGAATTTGTGTAGGTGGCGAGTGCCATCTATCGAAGATTTTATGAAGTGCTAAGTCACTCTTTGGGCTGACTAACCAGTTTTACTTTGTTGTTGTGGTGCTAATGGTCAGTAGAAGAACTAGTCTGATGTCGTTGGTATTACTGCTTATGACGTTGGGACTATATTCTTGTATAATTGGCTGGTTCTCTTCGAAGGTCAGGAAATTTCTAGAAGTTGCTGAGTTGCAAGTATTTAATAAAGTCCACATTGCTAAAGTAGTGGTTTGAGAGAAATCTGGATTTAACCTGGGAAGTTTAAAGTAAAGTGGTTTTACTTGCAAAAACAAAAAATCAAGGTAAGAAATTACTGCCTCATGTGAAATCGATTCTACTGAGTGTTGAAATTTCACTATATTGTTTTATTGCACATTGTCAGTGCTCGTGGGTATGTCTTTTTCTTAAAATTTACTATTCGGACAAGTGGAATTATTCCCAAGATCTATTGTTGGAAACATTACATTATGTTAGCAAAAGGCGTGCATTATGAATCGGTTACTGGAATGGGTTTCATAAGTGGAGAAACATCTAGAAGCGTTGCTGTTAAATTCGATCTGTATGAAATTAAAATCGGACGGAGTTCAAGGACAGTGTGAATCTATAATTAACAAAGGAAAATGTAATATTGGCGATTAATGCTAACCTTAAACAAGAAATAGTATTTCCTACGAACGTGGCGTTAAATTTTTCTGTATGGTGTTAACGAAATGTAATTGGAGCTATTTAAAGAGAGGGTAGTATATATATTTTGAGATTTAGAGCTATGTAACAGCATATCTTATCACGTTGTGTGTATTGTGATTACAACTGAATTAATTCACACAGTGTATGAAGATATATTTTCGTTCGATTTTTTTTGTTTACAATGTAAAAATGTAATACCTCAGAAAACAGAAGAAGTTCAGATTTTTGTGAAAGTTGAAAAATATGTAAAATTTTGGATTCTATCACCTTTAAAGTTCGCCGATACTTCAGTGGTAACAAGTCACTGACTTTCTTTACATACATTGCTTAGATTGGAATTTTATCCAAGAATTGCTAGGAATGTTAAAAGCCATCACAAAACTTAGAAGTGTTCTATCTTCCAAAATTCTCAAAGCATTCTTACTGCCCATCTGACCCACATGCATGGCTTGCTAGATTGTAACCCGCTGGATACCCTGTGTCAGCTGTTTAAAGTTGCAGTGGTGCTGTTTTATAGTGTCTATAGTGTTAATAGTTGTTGGTTTGCTTACTCTGTATTCTAATACACTACACGGTATGCAAAGTTTTAAGATTATTTGTTAGTTCCAGTGTTTATTTGCCAAAACTTCCTGTGAATTCACAAGGATACCCCTTCAGATTAATGTTCTTTTGCCTGCTGTTGGTGTCCTTAGAAATTATGAATACAAAGGTATTTCAGTGTAATTAGCAGTGTATCTCAATGTTCCTGTATCAAAAGTCAGACTCGGTATATTAAAGCAGCGGATTAAACTTTGAATCCAAAGCCTATCTGATTACACTAAGTAATTCACTGAGTGTTAGAAGTGGTTATGACACGTCCTGCTGAAGATGTCCTAACCACATGTATTACTTTCATAATTACACCTTCTGCTTTAAGATAAAATGAGAGAGCTTAGCCTTATTTTAAATGTATAAGATAAACTTCTAAAATGAGGTTTATCTGTCTCTTTTATGATAATGTTTAGACCAAGGTATCTGATACACCACATAAAGAACATTGAGTGCTGTTAGTTTCTTGAAATGTTTTGTCAGTGAGAAATATTTGGATTTTGTAACTCAAATAAGTCTTTCCCATGAAACAACAAACATTTTTGAGAATGTAAGAGCAGTTCTTATGTGCATTACCTATCCCTTTACAAAGGACAAAAAACATTCATAAATTGAAGGATGTACTTTGATAACATCAACTGTTCAATTTTTGTGGCTTCTTGCTTAGTTTGACCACCCACTTTCGTTTTCAGTTATGAAATCAAACTATTAAAAGTGGCCCCACCATTAGCAGTAATTACAGAACAGATCTTCAATAATTTTACCATTGGATTTATACTGTATGAATGCAAGAAAATGAACACTTGAAACACCAGTACTTCGTCTGTTCTTAACATGAACTAGGTCTCTATTTTAATGTTTTTTGACGTTATTATGTCTATACGGAAGGGTCGTTCGGCAAAAAAGCGTAACGAAGTTGTGTAAGATCCATATCAACAATGTGTAAATATGGACTGACAACAATGGTCAGCTTTTATATGAACTCCTGCATGCATTGTTATGTTACCTAAGAAACTAATTGTTGCATCATTTGTTTACTCGGCATTGTTGTGTTACATTACTGCCGTCAACAATCCGCTTTCGTTATTGCGGAAAGAGCTGAGCTGTGAATCGCTCGTAGAAGAAGTGCGTCATAGACTAGATAATTTTATGCGGGTAAAAACGTTTTAGAATATCACAAGTACTTATCTTATATAAGAATTATTACATTACATTACATTATAGAGACGTATTTACGTCAGATTCTCCGGAACTGTGGTTCCACTGTCAACTTTTGTAAGTATTGTTAATTAAACCAAATTACCAAATTGCAAGTTCTGTTGTCGCTCACAACATTCTGGATGCAAGTTTTTAGTAGCAGGTTAGGTTTAGTTTCTGTGTTTTGTATGTGACTTTCCTGTCTTTGCTGTCAGTAAGGGCTCTTGATATGAACCAAGCATTTTCAGTATCTTTGCCATTTTGTTTCTTCATTGATATCTCTCGCTTAACTTTTGCTGTCACTTCAAACTCAAAACAGTACCACCTTGTCCAAGATTGATCAGTTACTAAACATTTTAAATTTGGCTGCTGTGAGAGCCTCACTCTCAGACATTGTCCCAGAAATACACGAGGTTATGTCCACTGATCGTGTAAGTATACCCAACTTAGCATGATGGTGCTGTCACAGTCGTAGGAAATTGATAGTGATTCTACTGGTCGTGGAAAAACACATTTTGTCTCGAGCAGTGCACCATGTGAAAAAAAAAATGATGATCTTTATCTATAAGAAAATCTTAAAACAAAAAAAAACTTACGCTGTGGGCATGGACAAGACTTCACTGAGACATTATGAGAGTCTCATGATGGTCACTTATGCTCCAGTTGGTTTTTGTATGTCATTTTTTATCTCTACCCTCTTCTAATAAAGGTGAACTACATGTGGTAAGGGATAAATTAAGTGTGAAGTTTAGACACCACTGGCTTCAGACATGTGCGGTAGGAGGGGCCACCTGTATTCAATGGCTTATGTTAACAGCTGCTCAGAGTGACGTTCTAAAACATTCAAGCACATTCCACGCTTGCCTGAAATTCTGTGTTATCAAGATGGCTGTTGCATTGTGTAGTCTTGTAGAAATTGACTGGTGTTTCAAGGGTGCTTCCCGCATCAGGCTGCCGTTAGAACCCAAAATCTCACATTTTTTGCACATTCAGATTACCTTCCATGATTTCTGGAGTAATATTCCAGATTTTCATCTGTAAAGTATCTGAAGTGCATGGATTATTTCTCTAGGTGTTGTTTTAAGTTGCCCTTAATTATTGCAAAGATTTGTAATTGGGGAGCATGATGGCCAGATCCTGTACTGATTCATCTGATACAGTCATCGTCCAAATTTTTGCAGTGTATGCTGGCGCATTGTTCAGTACCGTCCCTCACAATGGTTTGACGCAAACCCAAAGTATTCTCAGGGCTGCCTGGTCACAGCAGGTCGGTATTGTTTTGAAGAACTGAATTAAACAGTTCCACCAGCAGCGGAATTGTCGCATTGTCACGCACGACTAATTGTATGCTGAATGGATGATCGGTAAATCATGGCTGTCATGTTCCCTACATTAATGGGTTGAAATTTAAAATGTTCATCTAATAATCACAGAAGGTGAAATGGGCTTTAATGACATTTTTCCAGTTCGATCGTACAGTGGCAGTAGTGAATTTTTAATGCTAGAGGGACTGCCCATTGGCTGGAATCACTGTTTTTACAGGTGGTAGTAAGGCTACAGATGAAAGAGTGGAGTGTTCTGTTTAAGAAAAGGAGTTCAGGCAGATAACATTCACGCCATTAATGAGAATAATTCACATTCTTATGACTTTATTTTCAAGACGTGCATAGCGTTACATTACACGTGAATGCAGTGATTAGATTTGTCGCCTATTAATTTGCAGTTCTCGGATAACAAAGGACAGGCGATTGAAGATGGTGAAAGAGACGACCTATTATGATGTGTTAGGAGTGAAACCCAGTTGTACTACTGAAGAATTGAAGAAAGCCTACAGGAAGTTGGCGTTAAAATATCATCCTGACAAGAATCCTAATGAGGGAGAAAAGGTAATGTAGATGTTGTATTCAGCGTACATGCAGGGAAGACTGGTATTCTATTGAACTTTTAATGAAATAAAGCTCTTGTCATTTGCGATCAACTTGTTATTGGAGCTAGTTTTGTAGCACTAAGAAGTAGAGACATACTGAGTCTGCAGTAGGAAGAATTTTTAATGTTATGCTGGCTAGATACTTGGTAACAAAGTGTGTCTTTGCAAATGAGTTCAAGTATAACAGGGCCTTCGTCTATAGGAGAATGGGGCACTATAAGTTCTCTTATTATTTGCTTGTCCTGACAGTATCACAGACCACTGCTCCCCCGTATTTATAAGCATATTTCTTTATCCTACATGCAAAAGTTGAAGCATCAGCAATTTCAGAGTATGAAGGAGCTTCGTGTTCAGCTAGTGAATGAAAAAGTGTGACTGAAACATTGAAATGTAGTGAACAGAACAGGTTTTCTGGTAACAGTGGACCAAGTCCAGAAATAGAACTGATTGGATCAAGAAGTGTGTTTGCTGGTAGTGTCCAGGACTGTCACAGGATTGAATGGTGGCAATCACTTGTTGCAGATTTCAAGTATCTAGGATTTTCTGTTTGTGTATAATTTTGTGGTCTGTGATATTTGCTTTTGTGTATCTGGCTTTTAAATTGGTATTCACACTGACAGAGTTGATGGATTTTGCACCAAGAGATTCACATTTAGGGGGAGCAGAGCTTCCACGTTACCATTATCGTGAATCCTTTTATCACACTTTTTTTGTTTAATTTTTTTTTAAAGTTTCACGAAGGAACAGCGAACATTGGAAGCTTTGTTGAATGTTAACAGTGGCTACAGTTTTACATTAGGCCTTTGTCTTCTTATGCTTGGTGTTTTTCATCAGTGTTGACACATACTTACTACCATTGGGAAAGGATAGCTGTGCTTTCAAGCAGCGAGAATGATTAGATCTTTCCTCTGTGTAACAGTTAGCTACAGTAATAGCAGTTACATTTGTCCACACAATAAAATCGTTACTGTGTGTGCTACATGAGATTGTGATAATACCAAATATCTCCTGGTAGGTGGTCCTTCCAACAACAGGCAGCTGTGCTAACCGCAGTTATCCTGTGAGATTGTGTTGGAAGTTTCCAATTTAAGATCTGACATTTTCTGACCGAGCGTAAAATACGTCTGTACAGAAACACTCGCCTGCTGCTACCGAGTGTAGTGTTTGAGTTGGAACTTTGCGTCGCTGGTAGAGGATAGATCAATAGTTCACTAAGTTCTGTTAATGTTAAAAATTTATTTTTATTTCGTAAGTAGCATTATAGTGATGTCTCAGACAAATCAATTGAGATGCTTTGAAATTAAATTGTAAATATAAACAAATGTTAACTAAATTTAAAGTATTTTTTGATCTAATTTTCTAACTTGGACAAAAGGAACTTGTGGTGAGAGCCAAAATGGATTCATTTATAGAAGTAATTTTTCATGACTTGTATTAGGTGGTTGATAACCAGACCATACCTTGAAGCTGACTCTTGCATCGAAACATGCCTCTGTGAGATCAGAATATATAAAAATTAGTTGAGTGATAGCATATTGATCATTATTATGAAAATCCACTGCTAGATGACACAGTATCGAATGATTTACCAAGTTCATTCAGCTGTGAGTCGGTCAGTTTACTTGCATAGCCATCCTCACATAGGAGGAATTATTATTATTATTTTTTATTTATTTAGTGACGCGCATCGAATGTTTTTAGACTTGGTCTTTCGAAGTGTTAGAACTTTCTCTAACACGCAGTTTGTTAAAATGAAGTCAGCACTGTAGTGAACGCTTTTGATTCAGGCTGTAGTCTGTAATTTCATTCATTTTTTTGACCTTTAAAGACAGAATTTATTATAGAAATAATTAATAAAATTAGGAGTCTAAAAATTATTACTTAGTTTATGTTTTATTTTTGGCAATACATGGTTGAATGACATTTGCATAATTATAATCAGGGAAGTGGTCAAGATTTCATCCAGCATTGCGATTGCCAACTCAACACACAGTTGTCATGCAAATATTTATCACTAGTTTAAATTGCTTCTCTTGCCACTGATGTCAACCAACGAGCTTCACAAATGTCATTAGGTAGGCAGTGTTGCTAAAAGGGGTACCTAGGTAGTAGGCCTTCGGCACAGTATCGAGCAGTGTCAAGGCTTGCAGGTAAGTAGCTCACTCCCTGTTGCAAGAGTTTGGAGAGAGAAAAAGCTTCTGAACTAGCTATTTCTTTCAGCCGTGAAAATTTGAAGTGGCCTGATGGACTAGAGTAGGCATTCGCAGGGTCTGGAAGATTTCCAGAGTGCTGCCCTCAACCAGCTACGCGTAGAGCTTGCAATCTCAGTGCCGGATAAAATCTTGACCTCTTAATAATAAGTTGAAGACTTTTAGTTTTTTAATGACTAATTTTTATAAAAATCTTATTGAGCATTCTTAATCATTCTTGAGGATGCAACTTCATTTCTGATAAAGGTGTCATAATGTACTTCCCTTCTTCCATTGTAGAACTGAAAATGCAGTATAAAGTTGCTTATGAGTAGGAATTGGGCTTCATTAGATTTTGTTTAAAGCCAAGTTAGCGTAGTCAGTAATGTGACTGGCTGTTAGCTGAATGAGTGGGGTTCAATTTTTGGTACTGGAAGGGATTTGCTTCTCACCTCGTAGTCGAGACTGGTTGAGGGGTCGTATCCATTTGATACTTGAAGCTACTGCCCAGGGTCAAGAGGCTGTGGTGTGAAGGTGGTCACTTGCATCCCATGTAAGTGCAGAGTTCTAGATCTCTCTCTCTCCTATATCTTGTGGCATAATTTTTAAGTACAGGCACAACTATACCCTTTTTAGGTACTGAGTGAAGTTCTCGGCCTTCAGAATTCTTATATGGTTGTATTTTTCCTTTCAACAGTTCAAGCAGATTTCGCAAGCCTATGAAGTTTTATCGAATCCAGATAAACGACGCATTTATGACCAAGGAGGAGAGCAGGCCCTTAAGGAGGGTGGAATGGGAGGAAATGGTTTCTCATCCCCAATGGACATCTTTGATATGTTCTTCGGGCAAGCATTTGGTTCAGGTGGGCGTGGTTCCAGAGGTGGTGGTAGGCGAGAAAGACGTGGGAAGGACGTTATTCATCAGCTGAGCGTGTCTTTAGAAGAAGTGTACAAGGGTGCTGTGCGAAAGTTGGCCCTTCAAAAGAATGTTATCTGTGATAAATGTGAAGGTAAGATATAAAATAATCTACTTCGGTTTCTTACAGTGTGGGATTGGTGGTACGTAATTAATTTGTAACGTGCTTGCTTGTGGGAGTTCTCAGAAGGCTAGACTCTTAAAGTTTACCATGAGCAGAAACTATGGTAATTTCAGAAAATGTGTATTAATGTTGTGGGAAATGTAAATTTTAAAACTAAAAAGTAACATGGGAACAGTGATATTTCCCAATCTATTTTTAACGCTAACAGACTAAAGTAATTTTTGAGTGAGATCTTGGAAATTGAACTCTGCATTCTCTGATTATTTTTGAAAGGGAAAAACATTTTGAATAAAAATCAGTAAGTAAGGAGTAGCAACATTTTTCCTTTAGCCTTGAGTCACTCTGAATATCAGTAAATTCCATTTGTAGGTCTGTTGACGTGACATCAGTTTCCATTGGGAACGTAAAAACGTTTTATTAGTGTTTCTCCTGATTTGAAGTCAGAAAATCTGTCATTAAATTCTGCAGTTATTGTCCTGATGCGGTTTTTATATTTCACGCAATTACACACCCCAGTTCAATTTGTCTCAGCTAAGGCTGGAAAGTGAGCTTTCAATTGGTGCTCCTCCCACAAGACAAGTTTTATCTGTAAGTCATTAAAGGGAATGTGAAGTACCACCTGCAGCAATGAACGCTAACTCAGTCTGCCTGAACGTGAGCCATCTCACACTACATAATCTTTCTTGAATTTTGTTTTCACTAGCTATATATTTTTTTTTTTCAAGCTGTGTTATACACATTCTTGATTGTTTCATTTTCCAGTCCAAAAACAACTGCATGCTGTAGACAAGTAAATACAGTAATAATGTAGTGTGCATTTATTCTCAGATTTAATGATTTAATGAAAACTCGTACCTACACGTTGAACTTAAGTTAACCCTCTGAGTTCGTGTGACTGCTACAGGTCGGGGTGGTAAGAAGGGTGCAGTTGAGCCTTGCCCATCATGCAGAGGAACTGGGATGCAAGTTCAGATACAACAGCTTGGTCCAGGCATGATCCAGCAGATTCAGTCCATGTGTGGAGAATGTCGTGGGCAGGGAGAGAGGATCAACCCTAAGGATCGCTGCAAGACGTGTCAGGGAAGGAAGGTACGTCTTCTCAATATGCAGGTTTTCTTAAATGCTTTCAGTGTATGTTGGATTAATAAGGTTGAAGCCTTTTCGTATTATTATCGATGCACGCGTGAGGTACGGCAACTGCTCTAGGTCTGTACGATAGAACTCGGGGCCTTCCCAAAGTTACGCAAGACTCGTCTTATAGACACGACTTTGATATGATGAATGCCTCGAATGACATCCAGTTATGACAGTCTGTCAACAGTTACATAATGGATACTGTTAACTAAGCGACTGTAATGGGTAAACTCCGTTTCTTTAGATTATGGTAGTGTGTGCTGCCACCACTGACCCTGTGGCCAGAAGAGTGCCCTCATCTAAGTTACAGATTTAGCCTTATAAGGATGAATAATAATTATATGTACCACCAACTTTAATGTTCAGTAAATTTTGCAGAGTGTATTAATTTCTTTCATATTATTTTCACAATAAACTTAAATTGTTTCCTTAACCTCTTAATACAGTAAAAGCTGATCTTATATGTCATCTGTTGAAGAAATTATCAGCTCTTATGAGCTGCTGTTTTCACGAGGATAAAGGGGAGACACAAACTTGTGATGTCCTCGTATAGGGCATGTGTAATTCAGACATCCGCTGATGTCATACAGGAGGAACAAGGCCAGTTTGTGAAATTGGATGGTCCAGCCTTGAGTTGTGATCGTACACGCAAAAACCGCATCCAGTATGTAGACACATTATTAGATCAGGAAAGTCGGAGAAATGTTGGGGGGGAGGGTAAGTATTTATGATCTGGATTATTCAGAAACATTTGCCTGTTCAAACCTATGAAAGTAAGAGTGATGATGCTAGAAGTGAGAGTGGCGATGAGTGGGAAGTAGAGCATTTATCATCATCAAACTTTTTGTGGATAGACACAAATTCCCTTACAAAGTAAAAGTGAAGAGTTTTTTAATATGCATGGGCCACAAATTTTCAAAACATTTTTGACGGTCAACTTGTGGAACTGATTGTGATGTAGACAGATCTGTACGTACGTGGTACGAATTTAGGGTCGCTGTCTAGTGTCGGAAAATGGGAACACGTGGCCGTGGTCGTTGCACTTTTCATGTTGATGGTAATAAAAAATCCACAGTCTGATAATATTTTGACAAAAACCGGCCTCTCGAGACTCCATTTTTCCCCCGGAAACAATCATAACTTACCCTTGTCCATTAAACCAAAATATAAGGAGAAAAACGCTCGTCTTGTAGGATGTGGGGGCAAGGGACGGAAGCCAAACGTAATGTGCAAAGATGGACTTGTAATTCGTTTACAGACTATTCGAGATCGTAAGATCCTGGAGGTACATGTGGACAAAGGTATGGTGGATGGACAGAAGATTACTTTTGGTGGGGAAGGAGACCAAGAACCAGGTCTTGAGCCAGGAGACATAATCATCGTCTTGGATGAGAAAGAACACGACTTGTACAAGTGAGTATGTTGCATTGTAATAATATAATAAAGAGGAAGCTAAATGTAAATGACTTCAGTTTTTTAGGAGTAAATGCTCACTGCTTATTCCCTTGTCACATGCTCAGAGGTCTCTTGTCTGTTGTCACCTCTCTGCCATGTTGTGGTTTGTATTTGGTGCTCCATTTATGTTTTGGCTGTGAAACAGATTGCTTTTCCACTGATCCGTTCAATGACAACGTACGGAGTTGCCAGTCTTCTGGTGAAGAGAGTCTACCAACAGCAACTTGAAGTAGCAGTGCATTTTATTGATGAATATCTTGTAGTAGCTTGAGGGGTGTCCAGTGTGATGCTGTTTTCTGATATTCATGAGTGAGGACCTTGGAAATTGATTTATGGCACGGTATTGGCCTCCAGGTGCTTGTTTGTAGATTTATGTGAAGTTTTAAAGGAGAAATTGCTTACTTCGAGTGCAGTTGATTTTTACATTATTTTGATATAAGTTGTGAAAAAGGTGTTTGATTGAAATTAGTGCATCGTCTCTGTTAGCTTCTGCCTCCCCTGACTTCTGAATACAGAAAATCTGTATGATGTTTAATATCTTTATTTTCAGACGATCCGGTAATGATCTCATTATGCGTTTGAACATTGAATTGGTCGAGGCACTTTGTGGTTTCCAGAGAGTAATAAAGACCCTCGATGATAGGGATCTTGTCATCACAGCCATTCCTGGTGAGTTATGCTTTTCAAAGAATTGCCTTCGATGTGTGAGGCGGCATTACGTCATCAAGAACAGTTATTTACATGGACTTTGGTTCCAGTGGTGCCACTGCTATGCATGTTCTGTTTGTTTTCCACACAGCATTGTAATATAATTGCATTCTATCCATAATGAGGTAACACCCTATTATGACCAGTCTGTTTTCGTGAACATTTTATGCATGGTCAGTTTTCCAGACTTGTAGAATTATATGTGGCACTACCGTTATTGAGTCAGCTAGAACACATTTCTGTTGCCAGTGGTCGCTGTTAAATGTAAAGTACCCATTTAATTGCGACAGCCACATGGGAATAATTGGGGTAAAGAGTCAATTTGTGTACAGAGAATTGGAATGTTCATCCACTTTAGCAGTGACCAGACAAGTAAAAGTGAAGGCGGTAGTGCTGCAGTTTGCCTTGTTTTGCGCTAGTCGCAACTAGGCCGATTATTAACCGATATTTACCCGAAGAGAGCAACGGGTAAAATTGTGCTTTTTGTAAATTTTAGTCTTTACATTTTTTAAACAAATGATTCTGAATAGCGCGGTGGCAAGCGTTCCTTGAATTTAGTCTACTCTTAGTTTCCTCGTGAATGTGATTTTGATTTGTTGGCGTCATTCCGACCCAAATATTTGAGCTTGTTCAAAATAACTATTAGCTGCCTTTTGTTCTGTAGTCTTTTTATGGGACATGAACTGTGTTTAGGTCTAGACCACCTTCATTACAAACGTGTAGTAGAAATTCTGTTATTCTTTATGATATTTGAGTCGTGGAAACATCGCACGCGTTTAAAGGTTGTGTCGCTGGTTTTAAACGGTAATGGATACCGTGTTATAGAAGTGGCACAGGTGGAAGGTAATTTACAAATAAGCTGTTCTGCGGTTGAGTCATGCATTTAGTAAGAGCTTTTATAACTTTGTACATATGAAGGTGGCTCTTCTGGGGCGTAGTACCGTGACTGATATTTCAGAGGAGCTTACTGCATTTAGCTGCTCTGAAATGTTTGTCAGTATCTACCGCACTACACGTTGCTGTATCGGGAAGGACAGTCGTTCACATGGACCTTGGGGTGGAAACCTCACACCTCGGATCTCAAGTTTATAACTTCTGAATAAAGCCAGTAAGTTGGAAGTAAGGGTCATCTTTAATCTGTTGAACTTTGACTGTATTTGAATGCCACGGGATTGCATGTAGGATGTTTAAGTCGCAACAGGCATTGTTAAAGAAATATAATTTTTGTGAGTTGTTTCATATGTAAAACATTTGTTCGTACCTGACACCAGATGTGATCATTATCAGAAATGGTAGTAATGAAGTTATTCAGTTGAGTAGTTCTGCCATTGTCTTCTAGAAACTGAGCTAATTTGAGCTTCTGATTCAGTATATTCTACTGAGAGGTTAAAGAAATGAGTGGCAAGACAACATTTGATCTGATTTGTCAATCTAACTTTTATATTTATGGTAGTCCATCACGGAAGCTGGCTTTGTCTTTCCGCGGACTCAAGTGACAACTGGAACTTTAATGGAACACATGCATATGAATGCACAGACAGCAGATCAACGTGGCAGGCATGTCTATAAACATCTTTGTATTGCCATGTTAGAAGTATCTGAGGTAACTTCCAGTAACTTTGAAGCTTTTGTCCATCTAGAAGTTGAGTGCCATGCTGCAAGGATCCATTTACACGCTCGGGAACAATGCGTGCTCCATTCTACTGCTAGGTCTCAGTGCGTACTTCATGGTTGTCATCCACTGGTTTTAAAGCTGCTGGAAGGGCAACCTTGAATGCCCAATCAATGACATGAAGATTGCAAAAGCTGTATTATCCCACCAGGATTATGTGAAGATTGGAATCCTCACTAATTTTTGCTTTTCCCCTTTGTCATTTGAGTGTGAACGGTGTCTAAAACCGACATGGCACGCTTGTGCCATTCTTCTTCCTCCATCTCCCATGGCTCTACAGCCCAGCGTGGGTCTTTGCCACCTGCTCTCAAGAGTTTTCTTGGTCTTTGAAGTGTGCATTTATGAGTAGTGAGTGACCAGTCCACGGCCTCTGCACATTTTCTACTCAATCCTAATTTGTCTACTAGAGCCATCTAGTAGTGAATCAGGAGAGACTTGGTGAGAAATGGCCACTGAATTTTGCTCACGAAACATCTCGTTCACGCTCGTAAGGTTCTGTTACATGCCATAAATCTACGACGTGGGACGCCGGCTTTACTTCCCCTCCGAAGGAAGTTGTGCTATGGATTTTTATCACCTTCCATCGACCTCAGCTGGGTTTGAACCCATGAACCTTGGGTCCAGTGGCAAGCACGTGACGTTTTGTGCCATTCCCAAACACTATTCTATTCATCAAATTTATGACCTACAGGTCTTTTTTCATGTTTCTCTGCATGTTGATATTTATTACTGTAACACAGAAACAGACAAACTGAGTGTCTGTGATTTCATATTGTGAATTTTGCATTTTCTTTTGCTCTCAGAAGCCACCAGCAGTTACAATTGAAATGGCTGTCTTCTGGGTTGTTGCACTGTGCAGTCTGGTAGAAGTTAACCATTATTTCAGGGGTCATTGGTAAACTTCTACCAGACTGCACGGTGCAACAACCCAGAAGACAGCTATCTTTGTACTTATCAACGTGAGAACCTCTAGTCCTACAATCACACCATCTCATTGACTTAGAATGAGTGAGCAGGTCAGTTTCATTACAAAATACAGCCTGCAACAGCGAATGCCAACTCTGTCCGCCTGAACTCGAGACATCTCATTCTACATAATATTTTTAAAATCTTTTTTAACCTGCCTATATTTGGTTTGTTTTGAAGCATGTTGTACACAAATGCTTGATTTTTTAACTTTTAAGTTCAAGACAAGGGTGTATGTTATACACTAGTAAATGTGGTATCTCTTTAGTCAGTTTGTATTTTAGGTTGTTGATCAGGTGAAGTATATCCTTTGGAGAAGTGTTTTGAGCAAGATGTAAGTTCAGATTTGTTCCTGTCTGTTGCAATGTAGGTTGGACCAAAACCTATTCGACAACTTTGATCAGATACCGCGAAAATACAGAGAGTCATAATAAAATTAAATAATATGTAGTTTGAGGAAACACTTCAAGTCTAATGGTGAATTAGTGTCTTAGTTGCCAGGTGGCAGCGCAGGCTGAGATGGCGCCTTCTTCGGGTCTGCGTGCTCTGTGATTTGGTTTCATGAAACAGAATTCCAAACCAAACCACACAGCGGACGAATATATTACAGGCGATTTGAGCAGGATTCATTCCTAGCCCAGACTTGAGAAATGCCAGTAATTAATTACAGTTGCCTAACACAACTGTCAGAATTTTTATGTAAGTGACTGAATGAATGAAGTGCATTGCTGTAGGTGCTGAATGACAAAAGTATACGGCAAAATGCCATTCCATGCGGAGGAGGATAATTTGGTGTGAACACACTCTGGATATGGGGCACTGAGCTGCTAATAAAGGTGTTGGAGCACCAGTATCACGGTCCAAAGGTTACTGCCGTGCGTGCCATCAGCAATTCTTCATGGAATCGCCTGTGTCGAGTGTTGTGCCTGGATAAACAAACCTGAAGAATTGTAAAATATAAACCTTGTTGCAGGGATGTATGATGAGCTGGAAGAAAATGTTCATCTGTGATTGATGACAGTCCTAAAGGTGATGCAGTAGCACTGTGACTTCCGTTTAGAGGTCTGGTCCTGTCTTTATGCAGTGTTTCTTGATCCCTCCATCTTAGAGATCTGACTGACAGCTCCTGGGGCTGTTACCTTATATTGCCAATTTGCTGTTGTGTTGGGTTGAGCACCTCACAGGAGAGGGCATCAACCAGATTGGCCTTGGATAACAAGGCTGTGGCCTCTTAACATTTTATTGTAGTTTGTAACAGTGGCGCTTGTCACAAGGTCATGCCCTCTTGCCAGTGGACAGCACATGACAACTTTGTCAGTTTATCAGCGTAATGGTTTGAGGTTGGTGGTGTTTCCTGAAGCAGATAAGAGCAGCGAGGCCCACCACCTTTGTGAAGGCCAACAGCTTCTCATCCTCATAATGCCAGGCCAATTACTGGTTCTCGAGACGGTCCAGTGTCGTTTAATTGTGGCTGCACATCACATAGCTGATACAAGAGGGAATTTGTTGAATGGCTGTGAGCTGTTTGAGGTCACATAACTTAAGAATGATACAAGTTAAATGCTTATATACTTGCCGTCATCAAATCGCATGCTTCAAAGCTATGGAAGGGCTGTGCCCCCCAACTCTCGTGGGTAAAGAGTACAGAGTTGCTACGTTTGCTATGTTCCTTGTCTGAAATGTATCCACTCTTTGAGACAAATCTACGGATAGAGCATTCATGACGGATGTTGTATGCAATAAAGTGATAACTTTTAACTTATATGGCATAATAAAACAACATTTATCCTTTTGAACGTGAAATTAACAATGAAACACAAAGAACTGTAACATATGAACCGTCTTTCTGCAGCGATGTAGGATGTCATACAAGAATGTGGTACGATTCTTTCTGATATTTGCTGTGTTGATGATGATGATGATACACATGTTAACTGTCTGAAGAAAAGTTATTTACACTTTGTTGCAGGTGAAGTGACCAAACATGGTGATGTAAAGTGTATTATTAATGAGGGCATGCCTCAGTACAAGAACCCCTTTGAGAAGGGACGTCTCATCATTCAGTTCCTAGTGAACTTCCCAACAACTTTGCCCCCAGAATTGATTCCTCAGCTAGAGAACTGTCTACCACCCAGGTAAGGAATACTTCATAGTTCGTAGTATTGCAGACCTGGGTCTGTACGTCAGGCCCCCTGACTTTTAAAAGATTCAGATGGGGTGTGATGCAGTAGGTTAAGACTAATTTTGTTACAAAGTGCCTGTTAAACAAACTTTACTTCGTGAAATGATTTCATAGGTTTTCGTATTGCACTGGAGAAACGGCCCTAGTTGTATTCTTAGAAGTTATAGGGCCCCCAGAATTATGTGTGCTCTCCCGTTGTCACCATCTCATCCTCCCCTTGTGAGAACCTCTTTTGTCTCACTCCTTGGCAGCATAATTATTACTAACTCCTGCTTCACTGCCAGGGATCTTCTCCACAGTTTCAAGAGCATATTTCTGACTTGTGCATCTTTACGGTGAGCTGAGAAATGATACATGAGCGTACTCTTCTCACTCTCTCTGTATACGCAACTCCAGGTGCAAAGCCGAAGCCATGATTAATGCATACCTACATAGTACTCTTGTCAGCAAGCTGTTGGCTTGCCCGTGCCCTCATGACAATGCTGCTGAATGGGGACTGCGGTGTAATCGACTGCAATTACGCTGAAGCTCTGTGGGCCTATGCATGTGCACTTAGGGTTCGGAGTGATGGGCATTTACTTCCGTGGTGGTTCGCAACCTTGCTGATGGTGTAAGACTAGCCATTTGGTTCTGAATTGCCAGTGAGGTTCAGAACAATAATCACGTAGATGTTACCGAGAGGTCCCTGTGCCACCATTAGTATAACACATCGTGATATCACGGATGCTAGAATTCATAGTGGCACAGTTACATGGGTTCTAGATGATGCACATTCAATGGTTTCCTTTCCATTCAGTCCTGCCAACCACAGAATGGTTTCAGAATATTTGCATACACTTCTGATTAAGAGGTGTTCACCGTAGCCCTTCTCAGCATGTCGACCACAGTCTGTTGCCAGTCATTCACATGGTAGAATTCTTGAGGTCTGCTCACGGACAGTAAGCCGACCTCAGACAGCAACGCCTAAAACATCTTTAGTATTGTTTCAAGCATTTCCTTGGGTACTGATTGGGACATTATCATCTGTATTAGGCACTCGTCTGCTCCTGCCCTGACTACGACAGCACCGTTGACAGTGACATTAAATGATGCATAAATGAATGCTCTTTCCTTTCCAGACCCGAGACGATGATTCCGGACAGTGCAGAGGAATGCCTGTTAGTGGAACTGGATCCAGAGCAGGAAGCTAGGCGACGTGAGTATAAGAATGCGTATGATGAAGATGAAGCTGGTCATGGACCCAGTAGGGTACAATGTGCCACACACTAGGTGTCATCATCATCCTTTCTAAGGTGAATGTGAGTTACAGAAATGGAAATTGAAGTAGAGAGAAAATGAGTGCGCTTTTCATACAGTCAACTTTTGGCAGTGGTTCATCTCATCCTATTAGTAGTTTGTTGGTATGGATGGCTATGAAACGTAGTAGCTACCTAAATGTGTATGTAGCTTCGGGCACTGCTCAAGGCATTGATGTCATTGCACTCTTTTTAATTATTCTAACATGAAATATTTTTTGCTCGTTGCTGACCTGCTCTAAAATTATGCTCTAATGTAGCTGATAAACTTTTTTCTAGTAAATTTCAGTAAAATAATGGTCACAATGTTTGAAGTAGGAATCAAGTTAGAGAATGTATTTCCATTTCTTGATGGTTTAGTCAGTACACATTTGTTTTGTTTTGTCTATTTATTGTAACAGAATTCCTGTTAAAGGAATCATTCATTCGTAACCTCTGTACAATTCCATGTCGAGGCCTGAAACTTTAATTATGCATAAATATGTTATAGCTGTGTTTCTGAAAATTGTTGTTTTAGTTATTTGTCATCAACTTATGTTTTATGAAATGTAATTAGCTATTCCATGTTGTGGGTCCAACAAGAGCCATTCTGTTGTACTGTGTAATTTGATTTTGTTGGTCATATGATTCACAGAGAATGCAGTTTGTATGTATTGTCTGGAAAACATTGTATACTTCATTTTAAGGCTTAAATATTAGAAAATAAACAGTTGACTCTTAAGCATTTTTTAAAGGTCTTAGTGTTGATTACCAGTGTTTTTTCTGCTGAAAATTTGAACTTGACTCATTCACTTGGGTGGAGCTGTAGCATTATGGAGTTCAAAGCAGAGTTCTTGGTACTCGATTGACTTGCTGTTTGAAAATAGTCTGACATTTCAGTTGTAATATCACTATTATAGTTACCATCAGGGACAAATTAGATATCGTGATGTCTGAGCCTGAAAGTTTGGAAAATCTGTTTGTTGGTCAGTTTGTGGCCATGCTGTAGAGTCTTTGCTATCCACTGAGAATGATGGAACTGGTTTCTTAATCATGCAATATTGAAAGTCACGCTGTGTGTTCTCAATCTGCGGCCGGCTAATGTGGTTTGTGCGACGTAATATTGTATTTACGCAAATATAAGCTGTACACTTTTTCTAGATTTGCAACCCCTAAAACTAGGATGTATCTTGTAGTTCAATACTTTTTAATAGCAAGAAAATCAGTTTATGGTTTCTGAGACGCAGAAGCAATTCAGATGTTAACAGTAACCATAAACAGTTGTCTGTAAAACATTATTCTCCAACATACTTTCTTGGTATGTTAAAAATGAAGTAGATGTGTAACTATTCCATTTGTTACATGTGTGGATGCAAAAACTGTGAACATGTTTCAGTCATATCTGACATAACAACTCTCACTAAATGTCAATCCCGGTGACCGCAGTTTTAAAATACATGAACAGCCTCATGAGTGTATGTTGGGATAATGGACTAAAGTATAACCCAAGACATAGTTAATATTACATTTGAAAGTTGATGACTGAATGCTATTAAGGAGTACATATCAAAACACCCATGCTGAGTGGGTGGGTCCCTCGTCACCAACGCAAGGTACATCTTAGGGCAGTATGGCACCAGCATGCCATGGCAGCGACACCAACAGCGAGGCCATGGCGTCCAGCTGCCAGAAAAGACGCCAGTCGAGCGAAAAGCAGTTTCAAGATGGATGTTGAAGAGGTAATAGCAATAATTGCGTACGTGCGGAGTAGGAAACAAAAGTTAAAAAGGAAACAGAGATTGTGGGTGCATCCTTTCGTAGCCGACCATCCTACAAGTGGAATGTTCTGCAAAAAATACTCTGATTTAAGAAAATATCCTGATAAGTTCTTTAGCTATCTGCGTTTATCCATAGGATCATTTGACGAATTATTAACTATATGTGAAAATTATTTGACAAAACAAGATACCATTCTGTGAAAGTCCATCAGTCCTGAAGAGAAGCTGTTCGTTACAGTAAGGTTAGTATTGTCTTTTACTATATTCCTGTAATTTTTATAGATTTTCATTGCGGATGCTGTGTTTATGAAAGCTAGTGACTATAAAATAAAAAGCAGTATTTATTAAACAATAATTACTACAACCCTGTTCAACAAATCAACATTATCAGATCAAGAAATGAAGGGTTATTAGGAAGGAGAAATGTCCACTTTTATCACTTTGGAGGGAATGAGATTTACCTTTATCAAAACTACATACCTGGAGTGAATTTCAATTCTGCAACAAAGAAATAAGTAAAAAAAAAATTCTCCATACACACACTTTGCATTGTTAAACGTCCATACACATTGTGCATTATTGAATTTGAAATGTTTCAGTTCTTGCGAATCACATGTAATATTACATGAACAAACGTTATTTAATAAAACATTATAAAAGCAGGTTTCTTCTTAATTCACATTATTTGTACTTTAATCGAACATTTCTCATAAAACCTCCTTGCATCAGTCACATAATTTACTGACGCAGTTCTATAAAGGTATCGGTAGTATTACTTGCAGGCGATCAAGACCAATATCCGTCTCGGTACCAATGTGGATTAGGGCGGCCACCGCGTTAACGAAATGTTGATCTTCCTCGCGGGTTTTCCTGCATGACTTCATTTATTAAAGACATGATGTTAATTTTTAATGTCATTTTCTTTTTGGGGGGAACTGATTTCAATGAAGTCAGCAAAGAGAGCAAGAACATTTTATCTTCGTCATCTTCAGATTTTTCGTGTTGCTCCCTTTTTTCAGTAGATTTATTCAGAACTTCCACCAAAGGATCAGTTTCATTCTGAATACTTTGTTGCTTTGTCTGAAACCTTTTTCTTTTCCGAGATCGCTTTTCTACATTATTTTCTGTATCCTGTGTTTGGGCTTCTTCATTTCGAGAATTGTCTGTGGATTCTTCTTTGACATCTGCGTCTCTGATAGCTACTACTTTTTGTAGAAACCGTAACTGTTTGTAGTACACATATTCGCTTTTGCGGGAACCAGCACCAGACCCCGATTTTATTTCTTTTTGACGTTTCACTTCTCGGATGTAGCATCCTCTTAAGTTTTTCCACCTTTTTTGTAATTCATGACCTGAAAAATAAATTGTTTTCATTCATTACAGGTACTTAGAGACTGCATGTACGTTCATGGACCTACATTACAACTTTCGACTCGGTTATTCGACAATTACGGAAATTATACGAGAGGTGGGTAATGTGATTTGGCGCAAACTGGAAACATCTTTGTAAATGCCCACTACAGATAACAAATGGGAGATAATATCGGCAGGATTTGAAAGAAATGCTAACTTT
Organism: Zootermopsis nevadensis; assembly: GCF_977971745.1. NCBI lineage: Eukaryota > Metazoa > Arthropoda > Insecta > Blattodea > Termopsidae > Zootermopsis > Zootermopsis nevadensis. The sequence continues at coordinate 285,562 of NW_028259153.1, read as the reverse complement.
CCCCACTGCATTGGCGCAATCGATGGGAGAAACAGTTATTCATCCTGCCGACTCTGGTTCACTTTGTTATAATTATAAACATTATTTTTCTATTATATTGCTTGCTGTTTGCGATGCAAATTGTAAATTTACATATATATATATTTGGGTGCATACGGGAAAAGTAGTGATTCATCTATATTTAAAGAAAGTACTCTTTACGAGAAACTCAGAATCTCCTTACACATTCCTAAGCCAAAGCGACTTTCAGAAAATGGTGTAATTGAAGTCCCGTATGTAATAGTGGGTGATGAAGCATTTGGCTTACATGTAAACATTGTGCATCCACATGGTAGCAACAATCTCAGTTATAAGAAAAAAACATTTAATTACAGACTATCTAGGGCTCGATGATATATTGAATGTGCATTTGGCGAATATTTCATCGTCCATTGAATGTTGATATACCTTTAGCGATAAAAATTGTGAAGACTTGCTGTGTCCTGCACAATTTTGTATGTTCAAGAGAGGGTTATAAGTATGACGATACTCTACAAGTGACAGGCTTTCAAAGTGACATGGAAATGGGCAGAGATTTGTCTAGAGGGGGAAGGTCAGCACTTACTATTCGCGGCAAATTTGCAAATTATTTTGTCAATGATAATCCTTTGCCATGGCAGGATAGGATGATAAATTGACATGGCAAAATATAATTTCAAATTACTGTGTAACGCTTTTTCATATATTACGTTTATGCAGTGTAAGTACAAATACGGCTGTACTTTCCAATTTGGTAACCCGACTTTCAAGTTTTTGAACAACATTGAGCATATTGGGTTTATATCGTGGTACCGTACTTAATAAGTGTAAGTTTCGGAGAGATAAGATCGCGCACACCACTTTTTTTAAATTCGCATTAAAGGCGCGTCTCCCTGAACCAATAGCAATTAAGAAGTGGACCGGCGATCATTACTTAATAATAAACTTATTAATGCACTTCAGATTGAAAACGCAAATACGATTTATTTCTGTACATACAACTTTTGCAATCGTGAACAGAATTACATTCTTATTTTTCATTATTACATATACTGTTAATATTAAGTGGTGATATATCGATAGATATATAGATTGTATAAACTGATAAACAAAAAAGCTTAAAAATCAAGTTGCCATATTGGAAAGCGGCCCCACAAATAAAGCCATCGAAACACTTCTTACCTAATTCTTTTTTTTCTGCTATAGATAAATCTCCTCCTCCAAATATGTGCACAAGTTCTTCCCAGTTTCTTTTTTTCAAGTCCCGGTTTGTGTATTCAATACCAGATGAATCCCATAATGATGGTCGGGACTGAATTTCAATTACCAAACTTTCCGTGTCGAAATTGTCCATGTTTTAAAGAACACAAGCACATATACGCACGGACGTCAATGGACTAGCCTCAGACTGTCGTGTGATGTTGATTTGGCCTTGGCAACGATGCCAGTAGCATTAGCACTTGGCAGCGATGCCAAGTTGGAAGCGCTGTCGGACGGATGCCTGGTGCGATATATGACAACTAAATTAATACATCGAGTTTGGCCGAGATGCTGGCAGCTGCGCCATGACCGCCCTGAAGGTTTCACAAAGCAATGGAGGGTAGTTGTGAATATATTGAATAGGGAGTCCTAAACAGCTGACAAGGCCTGGTTGGATGGGAGCCAACAATTCCTCACCGTAAAAGCTGGATGTTATGAACTATCACATACGGCCTCAGACTTGGATAGGAGGATAACATTAAAATGGAACTTGGATATTTCATGTTGATGGCATTCACCGGTTCAGGGTAGGGACTGGTGGCAGACACTTGTGAACACGGTAATGAACCTTCGGGTTCCGAAAAAGGCAATTTCTTGACTGAGTTGCAGTGTCAGCTTCTCAAAGACTGCTCTAGCAAAAGATTCCAGAATCAAATTGAGCCTGACGGTAGCCAAGGTTCAATAGAAAAATTCCAAGTTTAGAGACTATTGCTAGCAGAATGTTAGTAGGGTTTTTACAAGTCACTTTTCAGTATTCATTCCTTACGTTTTAAAATCTTGAGTAAGACACTAGTTTAGTGTCTTACTCAAGTCATAAGTCATTTGTTTACTCGGCATTGTTATTGGTACAACAATGCCGAGTAAACAAATATAATGTAACATTGTCTGTTGATGTAATTGTTTGGCTACAAATTGTATGACGATGATGACAAATCACAAATTTTTATTGAAAAGAAAATTACACTGTACAAAAATGTTGTGTATAATTATTATCCTGGGTTACTTTCCATTGTTTTTTTTTAAATTTATAAGTCGCAGCACACAGATGTCACTGTAGCTAGAGTGGGAACTTAGAATGTGCTACATAAACATGAAAAGTTTATTGACATGCGATCTGTCATATACTTGTATAAATGCACATCACTTATGAAACTACAGTAGTCCATCATTTAGTGATGTCTGTTTTCTTCCAGACCTGAATTAACTCAGTTCAGTAATGATGGGAGAGAAGAAAATATATACAAACACCCCTCCACCCCCCAGATCATAAACCAAAGACATCTTGGGATAATCAGGGACTTCATATGTTTGCATTCAGAATTACTGTTTGATGTTCCCTTGTAACCTTTACAGCAGTACCAAGATTATATGTTTAAAAAGGGTTCATTTCAGATGCATTTATGGTGTACATCTTATACTGCCACAGTTTTCGATTACTTGTGTAATACTGCTGATAGGCACGAAGAAGTAACAACCAGCAACAGAGATTCTCAATCATTTAAGAACTGGAGAACACATTCACCCTTTTCTTATGAACTGCTAGGTTACATAAGACAATTTACTCAAAGATTATAGTAGTCTATTAAAGATACTTATTTTCTGTTGCAAACAGGTTTGCAAATTACTCAATTTCCTTTACTAAATTTGATGTTTATTTATTATTCACATACATTAAATGATGGCTGTTTAATTTAGGTAGTGATCATGTTTTATTTGAACTGATATGAGACCACGTTTAGGGGAATGAGTGATGTGTGGATATATGTCATGCCTGACTTTTATGAAGATGTTCTCATTAGATATACAAAAGAGTTCACCTTTTCACTCCTCACAGGCAAGCACAATATGCATACACTCCAGAGGGGTGATATAAGTTGCTGGAACTGCAAGACAGCATTCAGTCATGTAAGACAAGTGATTTGCTTCAGTGGCAGAAGCATGTGTTCAACAATTCAATACCAACAAACTATGGAGTAAATACAGTTCCAGGAGATTATAAGGTTCAGAACAATACAAGACACACATACAGAAGGTAAACAACCAAATGCAGCAAATCAAGTGAACTGGATATGGAATAACTGGTTTTATTAGATCAATACCAAAGAACTAAATTAGCATTTGTAATGGAGGTTGTCTGTAGTTTATGTAACTAGTTATCAGCAGCTCAAATCAAATGGCATTGAATAGGAATAATAATTAATGAGCTGTAAAGGTTATGGAAAGATATGCTATTATCCTAATTTGTAGTAGTATTTTGGTAATATCAACGCTCACATTCAGATCTAAACCTGAGACCTCTCCACACGAAGAAGTGCTAACCACAAGGACTCTTACGTTCGATGACGTTCATATAAATCTGACAGATTAACCACTTCTAGTCCAAGCAACACCCCTAGATTATGTTCCGTACTGGAAGAAGTTTTATGTACACACTACTAAATTATCAGATATTATGAAACACTTAGTATATTTAGCACCACACCACGCACAACATGAGAGTCCTTACTCCTTTTTTTATCTTCTATCCAGATATCCATGTACTTTGCAGCAGAACTTGCTTGTGCTTCGCTCTTGTGTTGAATTAGCAAACTATCCCGGCAAAAAATGTACAAAGAAAAAAGTTCCAGTTGCTTTCCATTGTGTTGAAATCCGAATTTCGAATAGATTCGAACAGTGTTTCTCTGTCATGCTAGCAAATTAAATAAATAAAATCAGATTACATTTAATTTTCTGTATTATACGAAAACAAATTTTATATCTGTTGTCGATTAGATATTAAACATAGAATTACACGTTGGCAAGTATAGATTCGTGAACACTGCCATGATTACGCTTTTTACATTTCAGTTGTTTTATTGAATTGCATCATGGAACCTAATAAGCCGTCGAGTACCGCAAGGAATTCTGGGAGTGAAGGAAGGGAACCATATTTTTCCGATATTACATATGCGAAAATATTGTGGAGGGAAAGCAAGGATTATTCCGTATTGTATTTACTTATGTCATTTATGTGAATTCAGATCAAATTTACAATTTTAAGGTGTCAGTAAACAAAGTGTTTGGTTTCTTAGTGTATCATTATAAAGCAGACGGTTGAAAACAGAAGTGATTTCGCGCAGGTGTTGGGCAGTTTACGGGATGCAGTGTTGATGACATTGATATCAAAACAACAGCCGAATACCTGGATAGGCCCTTGTAGTTGTGCATATTGTTTGAAGTGTAATGTCAGGAAGGAACATCTTCCCGGAAATACAAACATATGCATCAAATACGTCATGCAGGTATGTTAATCTGCATATTTATGACATGTAACATGAAGTGCATTCATTACGTGATTTGTGTAATGCATAAGCCGTAGGTTTGAGTATAGCAAAACTGGCACGTCCATTATGAGGTTATATCATTGAATGTTATGTTATATATTTGTAATGTTCGATCATATTAATGTTACCGACTGCCAGTTTTTCTGCATTTGTGCGGAATTTAGTATGTGGATTTGTTACTTAATGGTCCTTGAGGAATATTTAAATATAAGTGCGAGTGAAAGTCAGGTTAATTGCAAAATTCCATTTGAAAGGAACATAAAGTGAAATTTGAAACAGTATAGCGGTATGAAATTATCATTATGCAAGATTTGTGGGTTATGATGATACTAATTTATACTTCTCCATTAATTTCAGAGTTTACCAGGAATAGTGGCGTGCCTATGTACATGTGGTGTGTCAGTGATGGTGGTGGCTGTTGTGTTGGCAACACCGTTAGACAATGGCTGGCAAGCCTGAGCCTCCTCAAAATCACATTCAGCACCATCAACAACCACCAAATGTGCAGAATGTTGTAGTGTATGTGTCAAATGATAATTTTTCTGCTCAAGCATATGCTACAGCAGTTAATCAACAAAATGTTACTGCTTCATATCCTCCACAACAGTCCCAACAGAATGGTGGAACATTCAACCCTTCAACGCAATCAGTGGCCCCCATAGGGGCACCCATGAAAAATGTCAAACCTCCTGTAATTAAAACTCAGGACTTCCCTACAAGCAATGGCCTCATTGGTAATATTTCCTTACCTCAGCAGGCAAGTTTCTATGCATCGACAAATACCCCAGGTGGGCTTGTGCAAACTAATGGCTTCCAACATAGTCATGGTTCAAATATCATAAATAACATTGCATGTAGCAATAATAATGTTGGTCACACTGATGCAATTTTGAACCAAGGATTTGGAAATGGTACATCTGTTAAAAACCTTGTGAATTTAGGAGGCCATCCAAACATTGGACAGCAGCAGGCTGTTTGTCCAGGCAATATTGAGGTACCTTCCGGCATTATCAGTAATTCTAATGAGCAGCTCTGTAATGGGTATTCTGTTGTGCCTCAGCCTCCCCAGGCCCTCGTGCACGAACAGCTACATCATCAACAGCAGCAGCAACATCATCGTCAACAGCAACAGCGCGTCGCTGTTACGTGCGCCCAGACATTCTTCAGCAGGCCTGACCAGAAGAATAATGCACGCAACGAAAGTGGTGGCAATAGTTCCTCAGTGTCTCAGGCTCTTGCGGCAACTAATTTTATTACTACATCTCAAGGTGGAGATGCCGCTAACGTAGTGGCTGTGATGGGGTGTGATGGGGGCACTGCCGGTTCATCAACACCTTCAAGTGGGACTGTCGTCTTCCCAAGATGTGATTCGGTCCGGTCGGAAACAGCCGAATCAAGTTGTAGCAGTTTAAGTTCGGCAGACAGTCAACCAGATGCTGGTACAAACTCTTTGGCTTTGCTCCTTCCACCTGCAGCAGCAAGTCACCATTTGACTCCAGTGAATAACCCTCATTTAGTTACGAGCGGGAACAATAGTTTAGTTCATCAGAGTCCTGCTGTCCACCCTGGTCTTAACAGTGCTGCAGGCATGGTGATGCTAAATAATGGTGTGACTGTACAACAGTCTGGTTCTCAGGCTGCGGGAATAGTGCGAACACCCAGTGGTGCCATATCACTTTCACAGCAGCAACTTGGCAATATTGTGTTAGCTATGGCAGTTCCTCCAAATACTGGACCATTGAACAATAACAACTTGATTCAACCGACAGTTTCGTCGGTTCCTGTGCAGCCAGTGGTGCCGACTATAACGGTGCCATTCGGTTGGAAGAGACTCCACATTAATGGGGCTATCGTCTACATCAGGTCAGTCTGTAGCATAGCACGATCATTTGTGAAGGGGGCCTTCATGTGGTGTCCCCTTTGTCAGTTAATTTTTTCCACTTATAAACATTTACTTCAAAGCATTTCAAGAGTAGTGTCACTTTTTATGCGTTATTTGCATGAAGTGCATAGGGAGAACACATTATGGGCTGGTTGAGTTGATCTGTCTGTCCAGTCAGTTCAACTCGAGAATGACTGGACACATTATGATGAAATGTGGTATGGAGGTTGTGCTATTGTGCATGACCTCAGTATTTACTGTATTTTTTAATATCTGTGAGCGGTGATGACAAAATGACAGTTAAGGGAAGTGAGGTTAAGTTATGTTTGGTTATGTTTCATTTCAGTTTAGGTTAGGATAGATGTTTAAATACAAATTTTAAATGTTGGGCTTTCGTTTGTGGGAATTATAAAGTTTTTAATTCTGTATTTCGAAATTTTAAAGATTTTTAAAATTTTAAAATTTTGAGTGTAAGACAGTTTTTGCGGTTTTTTAGGGGGTTTACAAATTTTAAATTGTATGTAAATTTATTTATTGAGACACGGCAGATGTAATACCTTTAAATGCAGCTAACCACTGGTCTACCGAGGGCTACAATACTTATAGGTGCTACCAGACAAACTTCCTTCCTAGAAAACTGCTGCCAGTTATGTGAATTCGTCGTTGGTCAGTGATTAGTAATAGTATAATAATGATGATTTATGTGACTTCTGATTTGCTGTGTTTAGTTCATGCAGCTCCATTTGGAGCCTCTGTGGTGCATTGTCAACTATGATATTAAAAGGGGCTGAATCTTGTCTCTTGGCTCTTACATTCTTGAAATCTCTCATTGACATTATTATATTATTTAGTGAACATAATTAATCTGGAAAGAATCTATAAATATGTTACGAGGTTAGACCGGTGTTGCAAAGTAGAATGCTAAAGTCGAGTTTCCCAGAGGTGATGTTTGGTCTGGAAGGATTTGACATGACTTAAAAGTTTATGAACTAACTGATTTTTGCCTCGTAGATTCAAATTTAGCTCGTTTGATTTGGCTGTCTAATCCACCAGATGAGCAAGGTTATGAACCGAAGCATCGTTGACAGGCTCTGGCATGTCCTTACCTTCAGTTACCACGAAAGAACATGTACTCCTAATGCCATAAAACCAATTCAACATTTTTCTCTTTATTTTAACAGTTGAACTTCATAGAAATATTTCAGATTAACAAATTGCGCCTTCAAGGAATTGAAGAAACTGGTGGTGGTGAAATGTGATTTTATAAAATTATAAAATTAACAGGCTCAGATATATGTGTAAGTTATTATTGACTTGGCACGTAAATGTTGCTGGTGGATTATAGTGTGATAAATGCTTAATTTATTTGCATTCAAATTCAGGGAATTAAACGTGGCTCTTTATGTCTGTAACTAAGCCAATCTTCCAACCATTGAAAGTACTCTGTATAAATGCCATGAAGTTTATTAAAAAACTAAGATGATGATTTGACACACAGCATCATCCCTAGGCACGAACACCGCAAGTTTGGCAGAGTCTGTGTACCTTTGTCGGTAGCTAAGAAAAACACATTAGATTTGGTGATCTAAGCCGGCGGCAAGCTTTTCGGCGTCCTCGGTCACTGTGTGACGAGGAAGATTCGTGGTTTGTGTGTCCTTAGATGGTCATTGCATGTTCAGTCAACACAGCACCTGGGATCTCAGCGACGTCACGGAGTCTGACGAGCAAGTGTTAAATATGAAGTTTTTCCTTACACTTTCCTGCAATCTGATTCACTTACGTTCTTCTAACTCTGGATTTAATTAAGAGCTAGAGCTTATTCTTGTACCATTTAGAAGCTCTTAGGTGGGATTTAATTTGGCACATCACAATAAGATTTTGAAGCACATTAACATTTTGGCCTTGATTTATGAGAAATCAGAAACCATGTTTAATTTACTTTCTCTGTTATTCTGTAAATACAATTTTTTGAAAATGTCATTTGAAATGAGTGGGTTGATGAGATTCCTTTCCACTGTTGATATGCGTGGCCTGTTGCAGTTCCTGGACGTACTTTTATGAGCACTTTTAAAAGCTGAAACCCACAAAATGTTTGGCAGTGAAAGATTTACTGCGGCCAGGGGGGATGTAAAAATGTTTGTTGAATTTCACTGTCATTCGCTTGTTACACTCATGCAAGCTGCCACATTCTGTCGCGTTTGCAAGTTAAAAATTCTGTCTTCGACTTGAAGATCTTCATCTTGCGACTGTGCTGTATGTGTGGTGGTAGACACACATTCACTTCTGAAAACAGATTTTTTTTGTGCTTAGTTTTCTGAGGCAGGAATGACGCAGTGTATTTGTTCAGTACCTGGAAACGCTCGACCTTCACTCTTTGCCGTGGTCTTCAACAGTATAATACTCGACGGTGACTGAGGGAACGTTTGCAACCTGTAAAGGTGTTTTTATCTGCTGCTCATAAGGGTTTAGCAGCTTTCAATTGTTTCTCCCTGATGCTGATGGTGTCCATAACGATGTGATCTTTATGATAGCAGTAGTTGACATTTTTTTATGTTTTATACTATCGGGTTGCTTCGTCAGAAAAGCAGTCAGTTTTTGTCAAATTGTTAAATTTACCAGGAAGAAAGCTGCGTAGTTTGTTTTTGTTTGAATGACGTGCTCAGTGTCGTTTTTAAACAATGTTATATAACAACAAAACAGCTGTATCATTTCATTTTGTGAATAATAGGCAAGAAATGGTTGAAAGAGGAGAATAGTAGAATGTATATGTTTATTGTTTACGTCGTTACACAGCACACAGAATACTCCTGCAATTTAAATATGGATAAAAATATTAAAGAAAGGCAGCACTTAAAAAAAATACTACAAATACTGTCCCCAGAAACAAACCCATATTTAAATGATGCTGATAAGATAATCTTAATTAGATATTTAACAGCCTGAAAACACTGTTATCAAAATAGTCATATTACCATCTCCTCCAGCAATTAACCAGACTACTTAAACGCCTTTAAAATTTTAATACCTCTTGATGAAACAGAGGACATAGTTGGGTACAAGAAAGTCCTTATATGTACTGAAGTGAGATAGATTTATACAGCAATATATTTTACAGGCGTCTTCAAACAACATCCACAAAAGAAGAGTTTTGTGAAAATGCAACCAATCAAATTAATACGAGAATACTCCGCATTCGGACAATTCTGCTGTAAAGAACAAAAGTTCGTGATGCACGACTTGTGTATTATGAATCGAAGAAGAGGTTCTAGTCTTTAAGTTTAACTTAAGAAGAAGCAACAAATATTGTAACTGCGGCCCTAATTTATAGAAACCGCAACCTAGGATATTTAGCAGTGAAAATTGAGCAAGGAACAAATGAAGTTGGACAAATCAGCCTGAAACGTGTAAAGACGTGAGATATTTGTTTGTTGTGTACAGATGGCAGTAATAAACACAAACTTCACTTCACAACAATCGTAAATAATAGAAGAGCACTTTTTTGATTACTTATATATTTATTATTTGTATTACGATTCAGCATTTCATTTACATTATTTTCTAACATACAATCTTTTATTTTCCTTCACGTTCTCGGTGTACTGATCCGTCCATTTTTTGAAAATTTAAATAATCTGGTGTTTCAAATTTGAACGTTCATTTAGTTCAAAAGTATTATATGCTTCAAATATAATAATACAGACTATCAGTAATTAATTTGTTCATTGCTTTTGCCAAAATGTGGTCATCAGAGAAGTAACGAGCCTTTCCTTTCCACAATTTGCAAACAACTTCTTACATCTGGACCACTTGAATTTTTTCTTATGCACCTTCTTGCAGTGATCATCTGACTCTTCAGTAGGCCATTATGCCTTTATGCACTCTTCTCATAAATCCTCTGTTTCTTTCGGATATCTTGCATTTGTGGTACTGTACATCGCCGCTGAATAACAGCTGTATGAGGAATGTTATAAAGTCTTCTTGATAAGGCCTTGACAGAATATTGTCTTGCTGTCTTTCTTGTGTGTCTGTCATTTGGTTGGTGCTAGTGGTGACAATGGCATGGACTTTCTTGTTGGCCCTGGCTTGGTACACTGTAAGTGAAATATCACCGCGCTTGTCGTGGTATAGCTCCCAGGATGATTCCGACTATCATCGTGTATTTCTCCTTCCACCTCGGAGGCGAGTTTTGGAGTAATTGATACTAGTAACATTTGCGTACTTATTAAGGTTTGGCTGGATAAGACACACTCATCACATGGATAGTATTCATCCCTCCCCAGGTATCTGGAATCCAATACATTTTCTGGCCACGTGCTTCGTACAGAGGCAAACTGCCCTCCTTGGAAATAATAGTTTGTCTGTTGTAATATTTGGTTGCACTTTATAAAAAGAGTTCTCTAATCGATTCTAGACAAGTTAAACCAAGGCAGATTGTTGAGTCTTAGGATTGTCATTATTTTGGAGAAGTGATTTGGGGGTATTTTACAAGGGGTCAGATTGTCCGTCCCCCTCTCTGGGCATTGTAGAAAAAAACTTGACCAGTGTAACAGTTAACTTTTGCACAGTGACTGCCCCTCACAGATAATGAAATATTACGCAGGGAAATCTCTGTGAAATGAAATTGGTTTTGAGACATTTTATCCCCTTGTGGACATCTTAGTGTTAAAGGAGGTGGACTTCCTGTTTGTGGGAAGAACCTAAGAAATGCTTGTTCATGGTAGAAGGAAGTGCCATCTTTAAAAGGTGTGTGACAAGTGCAGGAGGAGTTTTAGCAGTTGCAATTTGTATCTAAAAACCTTTTCTTAGAGCAAGAAGATAACGCCGAGATTGAAACTGATAGTGCAGTCATTAAATGAAGAGTTGTCACAAATAACAGATGGAAGTGAGGAAGTTACAATTTTGACTCTTCTTTTGTGAGACTGCGGTGTCAAGAAAATGGAAGAATAGTTCCCTGGTGCCTCGAACTGTGTGTGTCTGTACTGCTCATCAGAATGCAGAAGTGATGCTTAAAGGGTTCGGACCGGCTCAGAAATGACATACCAGAATATTGAGCTCTCTGTGTAATCCTCCTCAAGATCGTTGTTTCCTGAACGCTGGATCAGGTAGATTGCAAAATCTGCTTGAGTATTTATTAGAGAACTGGAGCAATTTAGAAGAGAATGATAACTGAATGTGTTACAAGCATTGGATTTCGACAGATGGATCAGCACTTGAAGCCGTTGTGATAACAAATTTGTTGATTGCGTGCCACACTTTTTCGTTGCTATTCAGCGAGCGTTGTGTTTGATGGAATAAGTCTGACTTAGAAGTCAGTGCGGCCAGTTTGCTGTGTGATAGTTAATTGTTTCTTCATTTTTCAAGACGAGCCACACGGATTCCATTGGAATAATACCCCTGTGAAGTTTGTTGCCTGCAGGGGATTTGGTCCACTGCTGCTGTTCACCGCCTTCAGAAATACAGTTTTATTTTGAGTAAAGTTGCCTGTTTCATTATTTCTCAGGTGGGAAGAAGATTTTGGCTTTCCATCTGAATGGCATATTTTGCCACTTTGTGTGGCAAGAGTGCACCAGGTGGGACCACGAGGAAACTTTAGTAAGGGCAAGCTACTAGCAGCCCTACTGAAATCAAATCTTGGATTTATAATGAAAGTAGATCCGAGAACAGCTCCAGGACTAACATGTGCTTTAATATCTGCTGAAACAGAATTAATGATTAAGGAGTTAAAGCACGAGAAATCGCAAATTATCTTGTAAGAATAATTGACAATATTTCCATAATGTCTGTTGATGTCAGCAACTTTTGTGTTGAAGGGCTCGATGTGTCCCTTGTGACTTTTTCAAGCTCGTGTTTTTAGTGGATGAGATTTCATGTCTGTCTTGGGATAATATTTTTCTGTGTGTTAGACAACTTTATGAAGTCAATATATTCTTATTGCAGAAAAAAAATACATTTTGTTAGAAATGACGGTCGAACGTTAAAGATTATATTTGCATGTTGTGAAATATAAGGAACATTTGTTGCAAGTTATTTGTCCGTGTTTGCTGTCATGGGTAACTAATTCGCACTTCCAGGGACTACCTGTTTCGGGTGCATACACCCATCATCAGGTCGTAAGTCTTCTTTCCAGACCGTGTCATTGTAATTCTTCTCAATTGAAATACCGGGTTCTTACGCCAGTCGTTTGTTAATTTAAATAATATTTTGATCGTAAAATTGGATACAATTAAATAACATTAATTTTTTTACCACAGTGCTCTAGATACTTCAATACCTTTTACAAATTAAATTCTACAACCAACACAGTAATCTACCATCCACTGAGAACGCATTCAACACAGAAGGTCACCACGGAAGTATATATACAGGATGAGTCAGAAGTATGTTTACAAACTTCGAGTGCGTGTTCCAGGATCAAAAATTAGAAAAAATGTTCCTATGAACATGGAGTCGCGGATGTTTCATTTCCAAAATAATGACCAAAAATAAGTTTCAATGAACTGACTTTATGTCAAAGTGAATCCAGCTTCCAGCAAAGATTTTCAATTTGGACAGGAATTGTTTCCGACGTGCTTATTGGTCCACACATGCTTCGATCGCGTCTAAGAGGACCTTCATATCGGCGATGCTTAAGAAGACACTTGCCACGTCTCCCTGAAGATGTACCACTGAATACAAGAAGACAAATGTGGTTTATGCACGACAGAGCCCCAGAAAACTTCTCCCATCGCGTCAGAGATCGTCTCAATGAACAGAACCCTCAGCGAGGGATTGGGCGTGGTGGCCACCGAGGTCACCGGACCTGACTCCGTTGGACTTTTATCTGTGGGGTCACTTGAAGTCCGTCTTTTATGCAACGCCCATGAACAATGAAGACGACCAATGGGAACGCGTGCAGATGATTCGAGGAAACTCTGGAGTGTACGAACGAATTCGTGAGTCGTGTGTACGTCGTGCTCGTGCGTGTGTGGAGAACGGAGGAACAACCTTTGAGCATCTGTTATAAAGAAACATCCCTGTCCTTATACTTGGCAATAAAGGCAGACATTGAAAATTATTTTTGGCTATTATTTCGAAAAATAAGCATTTGCGACCCCATGTTCATAGGAACATTTTGAATTATTTTTGATCCTGGAACACGCACGCAAAGTTTGTAAACATACTTCTGACTCACCCTGTATATAAGTGCAGTGAACTTATATCAACATGCGAACATAAACAAGGTATTATGAGCGCTGTGAATTTTAACCAATTTTAGGTCCGAAATCTTATTTTGTATTGTTAATGGATGATTAGCGTAAGAACCTGATATTCCAGTTGAGAAGTCTTCGAGTGACGCCCTGACGAACATGTGCAAAGGCGGACTGCTTGTTAGCCGCGGGCGTGTTAGAACAATCAGAACGGCTATTAGCAGGGCCATAGGGTAAGTTGGGTTGGAGGTAAGATTTTGGCATGTCTGACAAATCCCAACGTCAACGCCCAAGGAACGCAAGCTCTTCTGAGTACTTCCATGGCCGCTAGCAGTGGTCGAAACGTGGCAGAGGAAGGTAATGAATATCTCTCCTGCCCGGCGGTCGTGGATTAGGTGATTTTAGATTCGGTTTGGTGTTTTTCAATTTCTATCTCCACGTTACTCTTAACATTCCGTAATTTTAATTTTTAATCTTATCTTTCTTTATCTCCGTTGACATGAACTCATCCTCGTGTGTAGTTTTTCTTACCTGGTTGAGGTTAGGTCGTCCTAACGGGCCCCCACACCTGAAGACGGCGGACGAAAACCCAACAATCCAGATTGCAGTAGTTTTGTCTAAATTCGTTTCTTAACGAGGGTTTGGAGAATTTTCCTTTTGAAAAAAATGTTTGTGACGTGCTTTGATTTGATATTAGTCGTGTATAGACTTAATTTCTGTCTCATTGCAGCACGTAGGCATTCAGAATGTAATGTTTCTAGTGAGAACCGCCTTTCATGCTGTTCTATAATTATAAAATTCTAAAAAAGAATTTTTGAGAATGAAAGAATTTCACCATCTTCAGACGGCAGTTATTTAAAGCCACATTTTTTATGTGATACGTTTAGCGCGCGTAAACTTGTCTGTCGTGTGATCGCCATGGCACGTGTGCGATGTGCGTCTCCATCATTTGAAGTTCCGAAGCGGGCGACCGGTCTTTACGAAAACTTTGTGCGGTTGTTAATTGTAGGAAGCGTCAGGTGCGGATTCTTCCGTGTTCTGCGCGTTTCGCCTGCCGTCCGGCGGGGAAACTACAGGATGCACAAAAACTGCGCGTCAGACTCGATCCCTGACCCGGATGGAGCGAGTTCCCATCCTGTTTCTTTGTGACATTGTCTTCCCAAGTAAGCTCTTCTTTTCGTGCGCTTTTTGTGTCTCACTTGTTTGAAACGTTTCTTCGGATTTCCTTCTCTCAGTTAAATTTGGCGAGCTGTGATTTTTTTTTCCTCGACGTATTTGTTGCTGCAGACGTGTACACACAGCCACGGTGGTCTAGCGGTTAGAACGCTGGCCTTGTAATCCTGGGGTCTCGGGCTCGATTCCCGGCGGTGCCCGAATTTATAACTTGAGTCGGGCAAGGCCGTGGTCTAGGCAACACAGAGTTTTCCTCCGTGGCATCCCAACAATTACTCCATTCACACACAGAAGAAGGCAATGGCAAACCACTTCTGGATCATCTGCCAAGAACGTATATGAACAGGTCCCAGTCCGAGAAGAGAAAAGGATGGAAGGATCCTGTTCATATGGACCTGTCGTCAGACAGAACACTAAATATATAGACATGTACATCAAATACTGTATTTAAATCCTGTCATAAACAGCGCCGTATTTGTCGGTGTCTGGTTTGAAATTCGGGCAGCGGAAACGCGCGAACGTCGTTCTGCGTGACCAGCGGAATTATCCCGCTCGCTTTTGCCGAAGGAGAATGTTTTGCGTTCAGAGGAACTGCTGATGGGCGGTGGTTTTACGTGTTTTCGTCGTGGTTCGGCGCAACAAATTCCTGCAAGAGATATTTCCGGAGCGCCGAAGAACCTCCAGACACGGGAAAATATTTCGTCACGTGGTGGGTCTGCGACGTAGTCGGAAGTTCGTGCGAACTAGTGGAACAAAAATCAAGGCCTTGTACGTTTTCTAAGTCCCACACCGAAGGGACTTGCGCGCGCAGCTGGTTTAGTAATTAAAGTGATTCATAATCTCTACGTGTCTGTGCCAGACATGTAAGATTCGAAAGCAAAACGGATGTTAACATTTTTTGCTCGCTTTGACATCCATTGCCGCCGGTAGGCAAGTTCTTAGCGCTGGAGACCACGAAGACCTACTCATTTGAATATTTTTTTCCCTTGAAAAATATATTTCAGAATGTCCGCGTGAAACTTATGCCGCGAACAATTCGATATTATCGCGGCATTATCTGGGCTGCAAGTATCTCTCGTTACGTTTTTGATTTTGCTGTTCCTTGTTGGAATTTGACTGTGGAGAAAAGGCACACGACGCTTCCTTGTAAAGGGCAGCGCTTGCACAGACTTGAGTTGGCGTCTTGGTCCTTGAGAGCGGTGTTTCTTCACAGCCTGGCGTCTTTAACAAAATGTCCAGAATTCCTGAGCTTAAATCGCCCGTCGTGCTCTGTTCGACGTTCAGACGAAGTAAAGGTCGGGTCGCACTTTCTGGGTTGCCGCAGTAATCGACGAGCAGCCGAGGGTCGACCCGCTGGTATTCGGAATGAAGGTCGCCTGAAGACTCGGTTGAGGAGGCGGTAGGAGATGACGAATGACTCCGCTGTGAAGGGCCAGGTGAACCTCCTCCTGAGGTTGGTAACCTGTCTGTGGGCTGAACGAACACTGAAGCGACACGCCGGAATTCTAGGTCAGTCGTTGTGGAAGACGACAGAAAGGTTGGTGCGGAAGGGACCTGTGCCCCTTCAATGGCTGTCCGATTGAATGACCCACTGATGATTGAGGACTGATGCTCAAGTGGCCAGCTGAGGCAGCAACGAAGTGTCGAATACTACTCAGGTTTCCCGCGCTTTTCTCAGTTGCCACGGCGTTGTTGAGAAGGGAAATGGCCCAGTCTTGAAGGCCTTTGACCAAAACGATCCCTCCCTCCCTCCGGAGTCACCGAGCCCTTCTGGGGTATCCCCCAGACATCCACCTACCAGTGACAACAGCTGATTCTCCAGATATGTCGAGGTCGTCAGCCAAGACAAGAATCCCGTTAGTGCAGAATTTTACAAGGCTCTGTTCACATTGCAGAAATGGTTTAAGCTTGCAAGGTTCTCGAAGCATTTCACCTTTAGGTACCTCATTCATTGGTTACTTAGGTTGCTTTTCTGGTCAGAGGGCCCAGCGGATAGACCTTATCGGACCTCTCCTATCAATACCATAGATTAATACCGACTTGAAGGTTGTTAAATTAGTGCTCTGTGTTGACAATGCAGTAATGAACTTACTAGAAAGGACCTTGAGTGTCGATATCAATTGTGCAATTTTGATTTTATTTTAGAACCTGCAAAATATCGGTTTGTGTCTTTACTATTGCATATTCCATTAAGTTATAATAACATTAGCAGTTTAAGTAAGCCGTCTGGTTCACACTGATGTGTTTTAGTTCGAGATTATCTTAGAATTCTCATAATGTGAACATTAAGGAAATGGTAAATTATTAATTACATCTATAAAAGTAATTGTGCAATGTAATTTCAGGTAATTACATTATCATATTTAAGTCGTCATATTCTGTACGAAGTAAATGTAGATCATCAGATAGCAGCACCAGTACCACGTTCTTTCGCGTATTAGAATTGCATATGACACAGAAAATAATTGGCTTTCGGATGTTCGGCGGTGCAACCCGCCAGGGCTCCCGCTCGCCCTGATGGTGTCTTCTCGTCGGTGCTCCGTCCTTCTGTCTGTCTGCCTGCTTGTTTCTTGCCTTCGACAGTCCTCGGATCGATGCCAAGAGGGTTGACTGCATGTGTCAGAACTGGGATGAACTTATTACTTTAAAGTTATTTCATTTCTGAGGACAGTCTGGACGATGTTTCTGTTGCCATTGCGAACAGAAACGTGCGCACTTTCGCGTAGTTCTGAGGTGGGTCGGGTGAGACGACGACCACGGCAGGAGTTTCAAGATTTTGATGAACGTTGAAGAGGAGTAGAAGCTGATTTCTAGTGTGGGAGTTGCTGTCAGGGCGGATGTTTAACAGATGTCGTCTTGCGAACTTGATCCGTTCTTGCACCGAGCCACCATACGTCCTTGAGGGGGAGGGGGCGGGGAGTCAATGAACTCGGCCTCGTGTGGGGGAGAAACAGCGTTTGTTTACATTCGCAGATGTGGGTCTCTCTTGGGTTCGAGTGAGTACTCCTTGTCGCATGAGGAAAGAGGACAAATGGTTTGCAACTGTCGGCGATTTGTCAAATCAGTTTTGCTTTGCAATGAAGTGTGTGGCGGGCCGGAGTCACTTACGGACTTGGTCGATTGTAGAAATAAATGGACTTGGACGCTTTTCGCACCAGGCGACCACGTGTCCTTTCGTGGGTTGGAACCAAAGTCTTGTGGACATCACAGGCTTTAGTTGTGTGTTCAAATGGCACTTATGTGGTTTCTTCAACACCCGAATTCTTTTATAATCTTATTTAACAACGATGTTTCAGTAGCTCAGACGAAAAGTGTCGAATTAGACGATGATAGAGAATAGTCAGTTGGAAAGGATGTGGAAGGAAGGAAGGATTTATCCTGTCCTTTGCCTGGAGGGAAACACGAAAAACCCCAGTCATGATCTGAACCCCGGGCCTCCCGAATACGAAGCACCACACCACGAGCTGTCACTCGACGGGGAAACTAGCTGCTACCGACAGCGTCTTAAAGTAGGCCGCAGATAAGTAGAATTGGTTCGGAAGGAAAATCTTCCCCTCAGACTTTGTATAGGCAGCGTCACGCTCCGTCTGTGACCCAAAAGGACGGCTTTGCGCAGGCGCCGCGTTGTTTGCAGTTGGTATTTGACTGTTTTATGATGCAAAGTTTCTAGTTGGAGCAGAGCAGAGAGGAAGACCCATTCTGGTGTTCAAACACGCGACAGAGAATCTTGGGCTACGTGCGAAGAACGTGGAATTGGACACGATGAAGTTAAATACGGAATTAATAGGAAATTACGGAGACAAGTAGAAAAACCACGTGTTTCGAATTTCTCCCGTTCCAGATTCTGCATTTCCGTCCGTGTGGCGAGACCCATGAGGCCGAAACAGGCTTCTTACTTTCTTTCGTTCTGTAATCTCAGCAGAACTGCGCTCGGCGTGTGGCTGCTTCTTGCGGGAGTGGACGATGGTCAACGAAGTTGTTGAGACGTTAAGAGCCCGAAGGTTTCCTGTGTAATGAAAGTAAATCGAAGTGGAGATACTGCGTCCAGAATGACGAACTGGGGTTACAATTGACGGGCGCAGGTGCTGAAAGAGGAATGGGATTCTTCTGTCGTGCTCCAGCTGTGAGGTGGAGATCGTGGACGCCCCCTGGTGATCACGCACATTCTCTGGCTTTCTGTCCGTGGGCTGCAACTAACATAAATTAATAGTTTTTAATATCAAAACGTGTTTAATTACGAATCAACAAATCGGTGGATTATCTTGATTGTTACTTATCGTGGGACCCCACAGTAGCTCATGCATGTACCTTTTTTTGGTTCAGTTTCAGTCGAAAAATCTTAAACTTGTATGAGATGCGAATCTTTTATTAGACATGGGCGTTTTAATAGTTGAAATTGCTGACGGAAGAATTGTGTGGGTAGGGGAGACCGGGTAAATTGGAACCGCCTGAGGAAAAGTTGCAGCGAAACAAAAGAAGACGAGCCGTATTTTAGTTACTGATGAATTAAGTAGCATCTGAATACCGCCACTGACGATAACGATCGTCTGTGATATGGACGAGGGATGTCGAGGGGCTGCATCGACCACGATTACCCCCCATTTAGAAACGAATTCAGCAGCTTCAAGGACCAGCCGAAGCCCAATCAGTATTTCGCTGCTCGTGCTCGTAACTAGGTTGCGGTAAAGTGTGCGAATTTCATGGACACTAAACGGAATTTGTCACCGATGACTTAGGGGACATTGGCATGCAGATATGATGAAAAGGCTCCGTGTATACGGCCGAGCGCCTTCTAGATGCATTTCCAACTGAAATAAAGTGATGGGAATTAATTTTGATGTTCAAGCTAATTTGTGACGTTCCGGGGCAGGAGAGGACATCGTGCCGGCATCTGAATTAATTATTTATTTATTTTGTCCAGGTTTTGGTTGTAGGACAGTGATGATGCGTGCATGTCGGTGGTTTTTCGCTTTAGAACTTCGATCTCGCCCAGTTGGTTTCGAGAGTAGTGGACTCAGATATACGGAGCGATAGAATTACAGAACTTTATTCGTGGAACGGCATTAATAAACACATCGCAAGTGTGTTCATGGAAAAGAAGAACAGGAACACAATTAACACATTTCTTGTTAAAGTAAACAATTAAAATTATTCGTTTGTCAGGAATTTTCCCATCGTCTGTTCTTTAAAATCACGACGTTTCGGAGGCTGGTTCTGTATCCGTCTTCAGGTGAGAGGTACCTACTCTGTTGGGCCCCTTAGATAGAACTAGTCTCTGTCACTGGACTAACTCTATCTAAGGGACCCAACGTATAGTGAACATGATTGTAAGATTTAAATAAACTTTTAAAAAATGTATTTATTACAATAATTATCAGAAAGTTTTGTAACTCTCTATGTTTCTAATTAAAATTAACATGTACGATATCTTGTTTCATTATTCATTTCTTACTATCGTATACGATGAACCATAGCGGATACGTACATTATAATAAAACGTATTGTGTAGACCAGGGGTCGGCAAACTACGGCCCGCCGCCTCTTTTTGTACGGCCCGCGAGCTAAGAACGGATTTTACATATTTAAATTATTTGAAATTTCAAAGTACGCGCTATAACCAAACGGCCGAGTTGAGTATTTGAGAGAAAGAATTCTATAAATGTCTCTCCAAGCGATGAATACGGCCAATTAAGATCAAATGCTCGGGGATTTGTATCTGTATTTGGCAGCACCTACCTGTGTGAAAAGACATTTTCAAAGATGAAATATGTAAAATCTCAATACAGGTCAGCATTAACGAATGAATATTTACAATCAATTTTGATGTTAGGGAGTACTGAATTTAAACCTCAGTTTGGTGAAATGTTATCTCATAACAGGCAATTCCATTCTTCTCATTTGTAGAGCTGTATTTCGAACAATTGTAGTCTACTTATTATTACGTTACATTTTGTTCAATAAATTTGTTAAAACTCGGTTTTTTCCTTGTTACATAAGTAGGCTCGAGTTTGCCTCTTGGCCCGCAGATCCTAAAATATTTACTATTTGGCCCTTCAGAAAAAATGTTTGCCGACCCCTGGTGTAGACGATTAGATGTTTAGTACATGGTTTCAATGCTATAACATGGCTGCTAACGTATCCGATACGTATCGTAAAAGCTCAGGAATGCAAGACACACATAACGAACAAGAACGTTAACAAACAACGTCTTGGAACGGAACTCGTTCGTAAACCGAGAGTTTCCTGTATAGAATTTTTAGCAGTTGGAGTGTTTGGATTTGCTGTGCCAGACCTGTCACACATCAAAATACCTCCTCCTCCCCCCCCAAGCGCCTACATTGCGTATAGTGGCACACTTTAACAACGAGTCCCAGATTAGACGAGGTTTCCGGCGCGAGGAATTGATTAATTTCGTAATTTTATCTGGAACTGGTACAAGTAATGCGATTGTGGGCGGGTTCCTAACCGTCAGATCGGCTCAGTGTGATCCAGAGATGATATTTTCAGCTTCACTCATCTACGAACAGTTTCGCGGTTCTAAGGACAAACCCCCATTTCTGCGGGAGATTTTGTGGACTAAGGTTGTAGTGGTTTACTGAACTGAGTCTCTGACCACTTCTCTGAAGTGCTTTTAAGACCAACGTTTTTGCTTATCCGTTGAGGATTCTGCGACCTTCGTCACGGACTCTACAACGTGCATCAGACGTCATGAGGCACTCGGATGGATGTGATTTTGCAGCTTATGTAATCTGCAGGAACGGTGGCGCCTCTGACCGAATACGTATTTCGCTGCTTAACATCATCCACCGATTCATTGACTGATTACTTCTCGAAGAACCTATATTTCGTCCAGACTCCCATTACCTGTTGTCTGTGTAGATTCTTTCCGTGGTCATTTTGTTGAAGACTTGTGTGTTCTTGGATGCTGCGCCTTCGTTTGAGAGCTGCTTGCTGCCTCAATGAGCATTCCAGAATACTGTCGTCTTCTTAGTCGCCGCCGTGAGAACCTGAAGTCTCACGCGTCAGTGTTGTTCGGCTGACGTGCCTTAGGTCGTGTTTGCTGTTCCTTTTGGAAACTGGTACTGAATGCGACAGTCGGTGGTTCGCCTTACCCGGTTACAGTACAGAAGTTGCTGACACACGACGCCCGCCCCTACAGGGTTTCGAACCCAGGCTCGTTTTTCGATGAAGATTTGAGGACCGCACCTTTAGTACGATTCCACCATCGACCATTATTACTTACTTAATCGTAGAAGATCTGAAAGTCTTCAGAAGAGTAAAATGATCGTGTGTTTTTAACGTTACTATAAGTGGTGCCTCTTTATTTCTGAGAATTGTGAGCCAAGATAAGACTTTTTTTTAAAAAAAAAGATGCCTGCTGTGATATGAGAGGTTGGCAGTCCAGCCCACCCTTAAGCCCCTCATCTTTCGTCAATTTGATTTTGTCTCCCGATGTCGATGTGACAGGTTCTGATCGAATTATCCGAGTTGATTTCAGTGCCCAGAGTTCGTCTGTACTGAAGGATGGTTATGCGGGTTGCATAGCAAAACGGCGTTCACAATGCTCGGTAAAGCATTCGTCTTTAAGCTCCGCGTAGAACACAGTGACCTACCGGCTGAGCCAAGCGAATCGATAATAAGGCACTTAGCAGTCAGTCCCTTGGCTCCTCTCCCCCCCCCCCTCTCTCTCTCTCTCCGTCTCCGTCTCCTAATTGATCCAGCACAATTCTCCGCACTTCGTGCTAGATTTGAGCAGCACAGTTCTCTGTTCTGCCCGCGGGCTTGGGGACTTCGGATTATTTTACAGGATACTGAGAATTGATTTGGGCATTTTTTTTTGGGGGGGTAGGGCTTTTCTCACCGGGATTTTTAAGAACATTACATGGCGTGCCCCAGAAAAGACGCACGCACGCACAGCGGCAGATTTGGTGGCCACGAAGCTGGCGGTGGTATTTTTCGACATTCGTGCTAGACTCGCTGATTCACTGCTGACGTGTGCCATGAATTAATTTATTAAAATGTCTTTATATTATTGATCGAATGTTTGTATGCTCGTTTTGGGACATTCCGTATTTGTCGGTTCCTTCATGAGCGATGGCGTGTGTCTACGGTTAAGTACGACGATGCCGGTTCGAGTCAGGAGTTCCTTGTACAGTTTTATGATTCGTGCTGTTAACGCCAAGTTCTCTGGAATTTTGTGGAATTGGTGGGTCATCTCATGTTTCGAGCAGCAGTCCATCTCCAGCCATGGGATTAAAGTGTTTTTATCCAGTTTTTCCGGACTTAATTGGTAGCCTACACGTGAAACAATTTGGGTTTTGGCACGGCTATAATGAGAGCCGAAAACATTTTTGTGGTTTCTAAATTGTCGCAGTCAGTGTGCTAAGCGGTGTTTTATGTTTTTGTCGTACGTGCCAATAATTTTGTAGGCGAGAACGGTCGGATGGATATTCACTTTAAAACTGAGCGCATTAATTCCCAACACAACAGCGGACTCGTAGGCGAACATCTGCACGGACCTAATTTGTTCCCGCGCCGGGAAGCGGTTGACCTCAGACGCGCAGAATTGTAAACTTTTGGCCACTTCGGCAGGTTCTCCTTGCTCGATCTTTGCCACGAGGCGGTTGGCGATCGACCACTAGCGTGAGGCGTCATATGCGGTGAGCCGGGTTACCAGTGGTGCAGAACCAAGGCAAGTCCGCTTGTAGTGTGTTAGGATCGCCTGAGATTCGCTCTGAGCTTTGTTCACATGTCTGTTACTTATGTCTATTTCGTAGCAGACAAATGTCAGCCGTGAGCGGACCCTCGATTCGCTCCGCAGCCACGTCGCTCCCGAGTACTTAGTGGGGCCTTCTTGACGTATTGTATTGTCTTCAGGTAGCCGCGGAACTTCAGCTCCAGCGAGTTGTTTCAACAGCGAACGAAATGTCATGTTTGCTAACTAAGCAATTTGCGTGTAGTGGTCGGAAGAATCCTTTACCTGCGCAACATGGTTCCCGCGTTGAGGTAAAGTTTCGAAGCGGCCCGGTCATACGACAGCCGTTTTGAAAAGCATTGTAGTTATTTCTCGATCCCTGCATCTTCGTTGGCATGTTAGACCGTCCATTATTACCGCTACACTTGAAATTAAATCTCGGTACCGTGCGTAACTTGAAACGTGGATGAAGGACGTGCCTCCTATGTTTTGTTCTGCCAATGCCGACGGTTCAAATCTTCTCCTGTGCTCCCAACAGCAAAACTCCGAGAACATAAAGCCCACCGTTTAAACTGCTCCAGAAGATATGCATATGATATATCGTTACGAGCATTTCTGAGGGGCACATCGCCTGCATCCTCAAGGTAGAAGAGTTCTCTGTGAGTTTAATGGGACAGTCTCATGTCAGGCCATATTGTGTTTACGTTGCCCTCCGGAAAATAATGTGTGTGGAACTTAGGAGAAATCGTCTTGTTTCCAAGACTTAACCTTATCCGAGTTTCGCATTACACGTCTTTGTCGTGTGTCGATTGGAGCTTTACGTTCTTGTGTTCTCGCTTCTGGAAATGGAGTCTGACGAAATAAGGAGGATTATAGCGCCAGAGTATCTGAATCGTTTGCGGTTTTAGAGCCGAAAGGAGTAGAGCTTAAATGTGTTCAACTTTTCAGTCATCATCTTCCGCGATGTATACGGTTCTTCGTGGATGTGCAACGCCGTTCTTAATTTCGTTCGTATTTCTCAGCTGAACTGCGTCGCCGTGGATGAGCCTCGAACACACGGCGAGGAAGAGCTGTTGTGATTCACTGACAAAGGAAGTTACAGGTCTTCCGAGGTTAAGTGCTGCATAAACTGTGTGAATCGTTGCAGAGCAATTTCTTTGTTCGCGTCTTCTCATCTTTGTTCTGTTAGATCGATCTCGCGCTCTGGGTTCGGAGCGGAGGAGGTACTTGGCCCGTCAGAGAATTGAAAGGTTCCTGCGCTCCAGTGCAGAGGCTTCGTACTCTTCGCCGATCGAACTGACGCCGGTGGCAAGGGGTGGGAGGTGAACGCGAACAGTTCTGGTTGAAAGATGTCGGTGAACAGCCACGAGGTGGCCGTACAGCGAGGTGACTGGGAGAGAGAGAGAGTGTTTATTGAAACAGCTCGTCAGTGGGTCGAAGTGAGTCGAGGTAGGGTGAGTTCTAGGTTCCGTGACTAGAAACCCTGGTTTGGAGGCAGTTTCTGTAATAATCGTGAGAAATCTTTAATGTGTTCGCCGTTCCCTGCTCGGTTTTTTCCCCTTCAATTTTGCGCGCGTTCAACCCGCGGGTCGCCTCTCGACCTCCGCAGAGGCAGCCAAGACGAACGCCATGCGTCTTCGGCGCACTCTACAAGCTGGGCCGTCCAACTTTGCGACATTCCGTCTCATGAGGTATCGAAGTGCTGTTCGTACTGCTTTCACGTGTGCTGACTCCGGTGTTTGCTCTTACGAGGGCGTTGCTCTTGCGAACCGCATTATATATAACACTTCCTTTGTACACTTTTGTAAGCCTTTGGATGTCCGTCAAGTCGTGTGTCGGGTTTGATGTCCGCACTTTTGTGTATGTTCCAGTTTTTACCCAGGCACTTACTGGAGCAAGAAACACGATTGGTGCCGCACCTCTGTTAAGAATGTTAAATCGATCGGCAACGTATCTTTCGACATTTACCCTCTTCATTCTACACACGTTGCCCATCTCTGCCGCCGACGTCAACAAGGCGTTTGAAGGCATTGTAGTCCATCCCGACCTCTTGGTTCGTTGTCTGCGACCTTGGCCCACCGAGAGGTTGTCCTAACCGTCGCATTGCCGTTCCAGTGCTATTTTGGCCCAAGCCCTTCGTAAAGGGACACTTAGCCCTAGTAATAGCAGCAGCAGCAGCCCTGAGAATGTTTCTATTTACACGGGCTCAGTCCCTTTTTACGTTTATTTGTCGGGTAAAATTTGGGAACGCCTGATATTTAAAGTCTACGGGTCGAGGCGCACGTTACTTGTTAAAAAAAACCGAACTTTTCATATGTAGTATGTGTAGTCAAATCGTTCGTCTTTCGTAAATTATTTCTCACAAAGTCAGAAAATAAAAACAATCTCAAAACCAAAAATAAACGCGAAAATAATTAAGCGAATGCTTTAAGGAATTGACGGACACAGTAATGCATATCTTGGCTCTGTTCCTGGAAACTTTGTGACTTTATGATCGTGCAGAAGAAACCCATTCCGAGGTGGCACGTTTTTCGAACGTCATGGATTAAGAGACGTGCTTTTCCTCAGGCACGAAGGTCGGCTGGCTTCCGACTGTTTGCATCCAGCACATCTGAGTAAAACTTCCTGGCCAGCCGACGGACAGGAGGAAGACTCTCGGCCTCGTTGCTCGTGGAGGGCAGACGGCGCGCTGTATTATTTTTTTAAAAATTGTACAGCTCGCGCCAACTCAACTCGACCAGCGAGAACGCGCATGTCCAAGACGTGTGTGCGCAGTCTCGAAGCCTGCGATTTCGAAGTTCGTGGGGCAGCAAGAACTCCTTCTCGTGTGGAACTCGATGGCCAGTCAGGGAAGGTTTTGTTTCAACGCAGTTTAATAATTGATGTGCCGAGTTTAATGAGAATTGTCTGTTGTGTTCTATCTTCCTAGCGTAATCGCAGTGTGCGCAGTCTCGAAGCCTGCGATTTCGCGGTGCCCTGTTCTTCAGTCTGCATCAAGTGACTATGCAGAATGCAGTCTGTGTTTAATCCGTGTCGTCGAAATAAACATTGAAGATCACCGGTCATTAGCGTAGATATAGAGCAACCGTCAACAGAAGTAGTTGATTCTAATTGGAGTTGCCGTGACACTGGGTTGCGAGGGATCCGCTGGACTCGTTGCTGTGGTCTTTGTCCGGATATGGACCGAAGCTGCCATCCTGACCCACCCTACGAAAAACAGTTCCCTTGAGAATCCTGTTAACCACTGCTCACGATAATACGACATATTTGTAAACACGCGACTACCAGCTGGACCTCGTTCACTTCACGTTCTCAGTTTCGGCCGCTCGAACATCCAATACAAATTTCAAATACCTTGTCTGTCGTACTTCAACACATGCGACATTTGTCTTCTCATTCACCGACGTGGCATCGCACGCGCTGTTAAGGATTTGCTAATACTTACGTAACCTTTGACCCACATACTCGGGGCTTCAGTCAACACCCGGCAGACACAACGTTATGAACTCTGTACCGTCGCCACCCACGTGCACGAAGTCACAGGAATCCCGCAACAAGCGCTGTACAGCGCCCACGAGACGGGAGTGGCTCACTCGTAAAACGCTTTCTTACTCAGCTGCTCCTGTAGAGGAACGGGTGTCAGCTGGCTTCCTTGATTATATATTTCTGCGTCCAGGAGCCAAAGAGGTCGTTAGGACTCTTTGCATGCGGGGGGCAAACCGGGAAAACCAGACGACTCCAAGCTCTGGACAAGCAACTTTTCCGTCATTGGAGAAAAACCGACGACGTCCAGTGGCGCTTTTATGCATCGAACTTCGTTATAATTTGTTACTTTTTTTTGTGGTCTGATGTTCTTAACCTTTTTAGTGCAGGCTCCTGCCTCATCTGTATTTTCATATCACTGTGACTGTCTTAGTGTTTTTCTTCAGACACTCCCACGGCAGGTACATTGTAGAAAGTCCGTCTGCAGTGCATTCGAATCCAGCTTCCTTTATCTTGTACCTAGTTGTTCTAGAACCAGGTGGCTGAATGGTGGCCAATGTTTCGAGAACAGTCTCTGCTGTCATCCTCAGGGCTGCTGGGTAACAAATCCGAAGAATCGGATACAGGCCGATATTAGGCTTAGGTCCTCGTCTCAATACCTGTCGTGTCGCTACGGTGTTTCCATCTCAAGTAACTGGGAGCTCCTTTTCCGGGCAGTTCTCTGTTGTTTGTGCGCCAGTCAACGGCCAGAGCACAAGAGAGTGCCACGAGAAAACGACGATAAATACGTAAAGGTGGCAACGAAGAGATTTTCAAAAGATCACGTGATTGCTCAGGGCTCTTATAGATGAAGACAACTTGCTACTGAATACGTCGATATCTTTGTAATAGCAGTTTAAATAAACTAAGTCATTTAGATTAAAATGAGAAGAAGATGTGTTAGATCAGAGATATTACGTAATTGCAATGATAAAACACACAGTCAATGGAATTAGGAGAGAAAGGTGGAAAATATGTACTAATTTATATTGAATGCGATTAATATCTAATGTGGATAGCAGCACAGTTGTTGTAGAATGTGATGAAGGCAGACACATTTTGTCGCAAAAGAATCGAAGTCCATTGCAGACGACATCGGCGTGTAGCAGAAGGGCAGTTGTTAAGCCCACGGTAAACTTTTATAAGGAACAGCGCATTAATGCAATATCTCCTCTTATGTAACATTTGGGGTTTTAGCTCAGATGTAATGAGCATGGCGGGCAAAGGGCTGCCAACTTCTGCTGGATTCGTTCCAGTTTGTTGGCATCAGTGGTCGTAATAGAATAGAGCTTTGAGCTAACTAAGGTTACATATAAAACAGCACTCAGTCAGTCAAGAGAAAAGAATGAGGAGATTGAAGTATGAATGCGACCCAGCAACTTTCTACACTGAAAATATGTGGTCAGCGTCGTTGTGGGATCGGAGTTTGGAGTCATTAAATTTGCCCATGTCTGATAGAGTCGGTGCGTGTTACAGGCCTGATAGAGTCTACAATCGGAGATCAACGTATTAGTTTTTCTTGAGAAGGAAATAACTGGTTTTACTAATACCGAGTTTCATGAAGTTAGTAGCGCACGAACCTTGTACAGAGCCAGATTCAGATTGAAGACGTAACAGATTGATTTTTGGTACATTTAGATTTTGTTAAACCATCTTAACAAGGACTTAATTTAGACTTTAAGTAATGTGAAACATGATCTCCGTTAGGAGAAGAGTTTGAGTTAGACTTAAAGATGTAAGACTTGAGGTTCTCACAGCGGTGAGTATGAAGATATCCGTCTTCTGGGTTGTTGCGCTGTGTAGTCTGGTAGATATTAACCAACGTTTCAGAAGTCATACTGCCTCCGTCATCAGGGCGATGAGTATGAAGATTTCTGTCTTCTGGGTTGTTGCGCTGTGTAGTCTGGTCGATGTTAACCAACGTATCAGAGGTCATACTGCCTCCGTCATCATCGCCCTGATTACGGAGGCAGTATGACCTCTGAAACGTTGGTTAACATCGACCAGACTACACAGCGCAATAACCCAGAAGACGGATATCTTCAGACTTAAAGATGTGTTTGAGGTAGGAACAAGTATCTCCTAGCTTCATCCCTGCCTTTAAGGCACAAATGCGGCCGGCTCAATCCGAAGCCTGTTCTTGTCTGCCATTGAACATTCGGTATGTGCAGTAATGTAGCATTCCTCATCTTCTTGAATTAATTTAAGATCGGCGCATGTTTCTGTAGGTTTTCTGACTATCGACTTACAAACGTTGATAATATTCCGCTGTGATCATTGCTCGTAACTCGGAAGGCTGTGAAGCATTATAAATCCCCGCGAATTGCCCTCACTAGTGTTAAGAGGGCTTACGTATCCGTTTGGAAACTTCTGGATCACAGAAGCCTGCGCCCTCCGGCTGACTGACCTCGCTGCTTTTAAATTCCACTTAAGTGATCTCAAAGTTCAATGTATGATTAATCTGTGCGATATAAGAATAACCGCTGAATGTCCTGTCTGCCTTGTGTTGAGCGTTAGAACGAGATTTATGACCGAACGCGCGGCGGGAGAAGGGTGGGCGTCGCTTACCTTTTGTCGGAAGTGGATTACTCCGGGACTTCCGACTGGAGCCTAGAAAGTAAGATGCCTTTCGGGTGGAACTTGGCGTTGAACTGCGACATGAAATCGGAGGACGGACGTTGCAGTAACAAGGGTCATGAGGGGCATCGCTGCCCCTGACGACGTTTTCCGGATAAACCCGCCGCTTCAGGATGGCACTGCCAGTGTTGCCACGATAGAAGCAGCACACGTGACATTGCACGTCTGTAAACGGAAGTGTCCCGCTTCAAATCTAGCCCCGGACACCATCTGTCTGGCTGGTTTTCCTCAGTTCCTCCAGGCGACAGGTCACGACTGATTCTGCCTTTTTCAGTTCGTCATCTGTTGGTTGTAACATTCTTGTGTCAGTCTGCAGAGAGGAGCGCAAAGAATCATTCGTGGCTGGATTCAAGAAGATCATTTTGTTGAAAGGAGGGATACTGCCAGCTTTACGCGCTGTCATGGGGAAGGCTGAAGGCTGCCAGTCAGTGGTTATGCACCTCGGCATTACAATTTAGACGCGGGGGTGGGGGTATTGAAACACTGTGCTAGGAATAAGCGTGCTCCGTCCTGTGGCAGTCAGGAAAGCGGAAATTGCAAAAATATATCCGGTACTGGCATAAGAACTGGACCCCTAGGAACAATCAGTGTTCCGGATGTAACGTGGGCGCTGTCTCTCTTGAGACACGATGATCGCGTTGGAGGCAAGGCTGCAGCAGACATGTCACCAGCGGAGTGAGAGTTGCTGGTTGCGTCTCATCGCAGTAGCCTAGCGACCGATCATGTCTCCTGGTGGAAATTCAGAATTTTGTTTCGTAGTTTACGTAGCAGAGGTGACATAAGCAACCCGTGTTTTGTGCTCGCAAGTCTTCACTTAAGAGGTGTGACGGCAAAGTTCCCGGAATGCCCGCATGAATATCGCAACGAGTAGCGAACGAGCTGATGCTATGAAAAAGTAGTGCCTTTCAGTGGAATAAAAGTCAAAAAAAGACCACGCTAATTTTTGATTTATTTTTGCAATCACAAATGTATTGTGCGTTTTGTGAGAAAGGTTCCGCGGTGACTTGGAAATATTGACAGGGTTACATGAGGCTGTTGGTCGGAGAAGACCTGAACTTTAGCCGGATGCTTGGATCTTGCATCATGACGCCCCCACTGTCCTGAAGTTTTTGGCCCAAAAAAAGGACCACCCATCACATTCGCCGAATATGGCCCCATGCGACATTCGACTATTCCCTACGCCGAAGTTCGCTTTGAAGGGCCACAGATTTTCAGACATTGGTGACATTCAGGGACATGGACGACCGCCCTGAAGAGCATTCCAGAAGAGGAGTTTGATCAGTGGAGACTACTTTGAATTAAATATGGCTTTTACTGGGGACTTCGTTGTCACACCTCTGTAATAACATATCACGCAGTTTCCTGCGCAGCTCGAACTTGGCGGCCTCCTTAAAACAGCATGAGTGTACACAGTTATCAGTTAACTTCCCCCCCCCCCGCCCCGCAGTGACGCCACGCGATTTGCGTTATCGCCCTACAGAAACGAGTTGAATCACGCACGCCATCCTTTGTACCCCACGGAGGTCCGTTCTGTATTCCGTTTTAAACGTCTCTCTCCACCCACACGGGCTCTGCTCTGTGACTTCGTGGCAACACGCGATTCGTTCTTAAAACGGTCGGAATATTTTTTCTGTCTTCATCCTCTTGGTCGGAGTTTCGTGAGCTATTGATCAAACATCGCGGGGGTTTGCGTGTTGCACTAATCATGGCTGCGTTATTGTTATGGCTCTTTGCTGCGTCATGTACACGGGGGGGGGGGGGGACTTGGTCCCTGAGTACGGGATCTTTCCCCCGTCAACCGGAAGTCAACAGTTGCAATATCATTCTGCAGCGTTCTACCTGAAACAGGGAGGAATCACTTGCAGAGCGTTTAAGTAGAATTACTGAAAAATCTCTTTTCTAAGCCGGAGTTGTCTTGCATTTAATTCACATTTGCATTGAAATGTTGAAACGCATGCACCTTATGTTTCGAATTTCATTTCCAAAATTTGTAACTGTTTCTTTCTGTTGATGGAATATAAAAATGTCTTGTTTTGTTACATTATAATCTTCTGAATATTCTGTTATAAGGTGTGTTCGTTAACTTGGTGCCTGTAATGCGTTCTGTACATGCCCTTTTGATTCAACTCGAGAACCTCATGACGGATTGTGATTAAATTTGGTATGGACGTTATGACGTTGGGATCTGCTATGGAGTCGTGCTGACTGAGGAAGTGCCCCTGTTCCTGCTTCCACCTTCCTTCCTGATGGGAAGACCGTCGGCATTCCAAAAGCCAGGCTCAAGGCTTCTCTCTCACCCCTTTGTCGTTTGCAGCCCGCACAGCCACAATCGGCAACGAGGACAGTTCCCGTGTTCGGAGGGAGGAACCCGTTGAGAGTCTGTCCACGAGATCGGCTATTACCTCAAGCCTTGACTGACTCTGTGGGGGGCCGACACTTCAGAATAAGCGCTTGGCTTAACATTGGCCGCTCGTTGGAATTGTGACCTCGGTCCGTGATGCTGAGATGCATGAAGGTCGTCCCACTTTCTCGAGTTTCGGTCAACGCTTTCTGGACCTGTTTTTTTTTCCGGTCTCGTTCTCCTTTCGCGTCACCAACCTCAGGTTCTGTCCACTTACTGCAACCAGTGTCGTCACTCCTCTGCTGCTTTGGATTGGACACTTCGAGATCAGTGCGTGTGCCCTCAAGCCACGCACTAAAAGATGAATTTTGGCAATTACGGGAAATTCTGTAGCTTTTGTGCGTCGTCACGGGACAGGCCGCTGAGAGAGCGCACGTTAGCGCCACCGAGGAGTCTGCGCGTATTTCTGAACTGGAAGAGCTTGACACCTGGTGGTGGCCTGGCACTCGCCTTGTTTCGTCTGGCTGAGTAAGCGTCCATGTATTCGCCGGTATCCGGTTTTTGCTTCCTGGGGACTTGTCCCCCTCCCATTTGTCTGCAGAGCGGCCCTTGATCTGATAAGGAGCCCACCCCCGCAGTCACTCCTTGAATCCGTTGCCCGACCACTGCCCCGGCGTACGGAGCGTCGCCTTCAGCGTCTTTCGGTTGGCTGTGCAGGCAGAGGCGCTTGCAAGATCGGAAGCGTCGAGCTCGGCTTCTCCGTTGCTTAGGTTTGATCGGTAGGCTTTCTGGGCGACAACGCATACGAGCGTGCGGTTTGGACGTGGTTCGGATCTCCAGCTGATGTACGCCCGTCTTCCGTGATGGGGCGCCGCCAAGATAGAGCATGCGAGGCTGAGAGTCACTAGTAGCTTGCTCTCGATTGTGTGAACTTCGTGGGTAATTTTTGTAACACCAGAAGTATTGTAATTTGACAGCAGTAAAGCCAGACGACCCCGCGAACAGCCTAGCAGAAACACGTGCGTGCAATATGTTTCTGCTAGAAATTCGTGTTTTCCACAGAGGAGTCGCGCATGCGCACATGATGTGGCTCCGGGGTCGGATAAGTCATCATAGTGCAGTGTCTGCAGACTGGCGTTGCGGTCTTTGGCGCGGGGGGCGGGGGGGGGGGGGGTTAGAGGCTGCAAACTATTTTTACCGCCTGCGTCTGTGAGCGGGGAATGAATTGCCGTTCATGAAATCGCACGAAGACGAGCGAACAGTCACCTACCTCCGCTTTATTATGCGACGTTCAAGGTGGAGGCGTCTGTTTGTCACAAGTGAATGTTTTGGGGCTAAAGGCGCCATATTTAGGATATTTATAATTGTCTCCCTTTTTCATTCGGGCTTCTTAATGTGTCTAGAATGAGGATTTGTGCTTACTGTTATATCAAAAAAGCTAAGTGAAAGCTAAAACGGTGGTCTATTTTCGGATTGGGGTTATAATGGGGAATATATATAACACATACTTGGAGAAAATAACTATTACTTTAGAAATATGACACACAAAAAATAATAAAATTGTCTTTCTAAATGGAAACAAAGAAGATGCATATTTTTTAAAACTGTAATACACACGAATAGAAATATTTATTATAAAGTGAAAGGATGAGTGGAAAATTAGGTCTACAGGACGTGCAGATGTTATTTGAATCAAGAAGAATCGGTAATTATTTTTGTAATATTATGTGCTTTAATATGTTGAAAATAATCACATTTCAGACAGATTTTAACGTGAAGTTATCTGTCTGTGTTATTTATTATTATTTAGTGTTCTGTCTGACGACAGGTCCATATGAACAGGATCCTTCCATCCTTTTCTCGGACTGGGACCTGTTCATATACGTTCTTGGCAGATGATCCAGAAGTGGTTTGCCATTGCCTTCTTCTGTGTGTGAATGGAGTAATTGTTGGGATGCCACGGAGGAAAACTCCGTGTTGCCTAGACCACGGAATTGCCCAACACAAGTTATAAATTCGGGCACCGCCGGGAATCGAACCCGAGACCCCAGGATTACAAGGCCAGCTTGTCGAGTAGAATACATCTTCCAGTCATTTGTTTTCGACGTCTGTGCGCGATTGGTGTACGCATCACAGGCTTATGTTAACAGTGACTCTTCGAGGCGGTAAGACGGAGAACATCAAATGCACTTCTCATCAGCTCTGTCTTCGTCGTCTGTACTGTAAATGTAATCTAGACCTTACGCGCTCAACCTGTAGCTCGAGGGCAACAAGTTGTGTTGTTACGGGGACGACTTGCAGATGTGCGGGCACCAGCAGCGGCTCCTTTCTGATACTTTCATCGCTGGTCTTATTGTGCGAAAGACCACACCCAAGTTAAAATCTATGCACCGTGAAACACAACACACGGTGGAGACAATCCTTAGCTTTTAGGTTTTCAAACTTGGGGGGGGGGGCGACCTCTTCAGCTGCAGGTCGGGCAGGCCCTGACGTTTCTAGGCGAATGTTTGTGTGCCTCTTAGATAAAAGAGTTTTTATATTTTGAGTGTTGTTGTGGGAGGAGAACAAAATGGCTTCTCAGTGCAGTGGCAATAAAAATAAATCGATAAAATTTGTTTATAATTTTAATGAAAAATTTGAGAATAAATATTTCTTCATCAATGTTAATAAGAAACGAGAGTGTTTAATATGCAATGCGAGTGTAGCTGTCGGCAAGAGATGGAATGTCGAACGACATTTCTTTTTATTCGAATGGTCTTGAACGATGGCTGTTGAAGAAAACATCGCAAGACGAGAGGTGAAGCTTTTGTGCTTGCCTTCTGGAAATCGATGTTCGCATTCATAAACTTGTGTCAGTCACCACAGATGGCGCCCCAGCCATTGCTAGTGAAAACGTTGGCTTAATTCTGCTTCGAAAAAAATAGTTTCCGCTTTGTCATTCATCGGTGATCGATTTTTGACGTGTGACGAATGCCGTTGAAAAAATTGCAAATTCGTTCGATCGTTAAACGTTTATTAGGCGAAATTGATGCGCGTTATGGAGACTTGATATTACGTACCGAAGT
Source organism: Zootermopsis nevadensis (assembly GCF_977971745.1). Lineage (NCBI taxonomy): Eukaryota > Metazoa > Arthropoda > Insecta > Blattodea > Termopsidae > Zootermopsis > Zootermopsis nevadensis. The sequence goes on along the minus strand of NW_028259153.1, from coordinate 250,459 downwards.
CCGTCGCCCGAGTAGAGGAAAAGTTTTATTCAGGCTCGAAGAGCGTCTTCCAGGACAGAGGCGATTTAACTCCACAGTTCTCAGATTCTCGGTGGTTGTCAGATTTTGCCTTGCTCACTGATCTCACCGCGAAACCAAATGCGTTTGATACTGAGCTCCAAGGCGAAAACAAGACCGTCATTAAAATGACTGGCGCCGTCGATTCTTCCAAAGGAAATCTGATGAAAGGTGCGCTGACCCACTTTCCAAGTGTTCAGAGTCGCGCGTCTGTCTACGTTCTGTGCATTGATAAACTATTAGAGGAATTTGGTAGAAGATTTAAAAGAATTTGAGGACACGAAGTTCACTGTGTCTTTCATTACTAATCCCTTTCTAGACAGGGATGTAAGTGAGGGCGCCGAACTTATTTCTTCTGTGTTCAAGGAACTTGAGACTGTTAATTTGCAAACACTTATCATTGTAGTATTTGAGGTTTTCACGGCGGTGAGCCTGCAGATGGCTGTCTTCTGGGTTGTAGTTTGCGAACGTTTCGGAGGTCCTTGCTGCTTCCATCATCAGGACAGTGATTGCAAGGAACCCTTAAGACAGCCTCAAAGTCTACGTGGTTTGTCCCCAGAATCCACACAGGTTAGGTTTCTCGCAGCCCTGCTTTAGATGCGCAAATGCACAGCCACGTAGTTATGGCTTCCCAGTCCGAATTACACCATTTTGTAACACCTGTAGCAAAACGCAATAAACCGAGCTTTGTTTGAAGTTGCCGGAAATAAATGTCAAACTAAAGAGTACGTCTGTCTCCTATTTTAGGTTTGAAACTGGACCGTCGTTGTGGTGTGTGAGGAAGTGGAGTCCAGTCGTCACCCCCGCGACTTTTCGTCCATTCTTTATGAGAGCCATCGGGAGTTGGCCGATTGGCTGTACGCCCCGACCCTGCCCCTGGTTGCAGACCGACACAGGCCACCAAGGTGCAGGGGGCGGCAGGACGTGCGTTTGTCCACAGACGACGCAGGCCGAGAAACCCTTCCGCGCTGGCTGTAACTTTTTTTAGTATTTGCCCCAGCGCAGACGAAGTTGTGGGTGGCTTTTGCTAACTTACGTAACGATTACACGTGCTCTGTGTCCGGTTTGCACGGTTATAATTGTTACTGTGGGGGGCAGAACACGGCGTTTGCGCAGTGGTTGAAGGAACAGCGAACCTCAGATAATTGCGCAAACGGACTGGCACCGCGTAGTGTGAATATTGCGCAAAATGGCTAATTGGGCTTACATGTTTTTTTGTTGCTTTGAACTCATTTAACGCCACAATTCAGCGTTACAAAATGATGTTTGCGGATTGCGCATTGTCTGAAGCGCGGTTTATGTTGCGCGCAAACAGAAAACAAACTTCCAGTGTAAGAAATGTGACTATTCGCTTTTCGGCCTGTAATTCGGTTATTTGTAATGGCCTGATAATGAAATTAAGACGGCAGGATGGCTGTTCTACTGTGATCGGAGGTGAGCCTTTAAAACGTCTTGGGTTTTTGTAAATGTTTCCACGAAACGTGTTGTCCCCGTGCAGGGAGCAGTTGTAACACCTGCGAGGGTCGATTGTGATGTCCCCATTATGAATGTTACGGTGCCCCCCCCCCCCCCTCTGAAACTGTTACTGACGGAATGCTGTATCTTTTCAAAACCACAAAGCAAATCCAGTTTAAATTTCTGAACACTAATAGAGTGATCATTTTGAACATACGGTAATGTACTAGGGTCTTGCGTACAATGCAGCGACTGAAATTAATAAATTAAACAGAAAATTATTTTGTTGTTTTAAAACACGTTCGATCCTGCAACACCAACACCAATCTGAAAGCCCGGAGTTTCTTTTCCGTAGGTGACATCAGGAACACGTTCCTTCCGAGACATATATTGGCCGCTAAAATGAATAATGCATGTGTTAAGACGGATACGTTACAATTGACCGCGGTCTCCCCTATATGTGCTAACTCCTCTTGGTTCGAAAATAACTTCTGTTACCTAGCGATGATATCTTATTCTTTGTTGAGCCGAACAGCGCTGAAGCCTCTTGTAATGCCGGCCTCTGTGTTGTGTGTGTTGCAGCCCCAGTAACACGGCGCTCAGCTCCTTGGACCACCTGAAGGTGTATCTGCAGACACAAGGGACGTGCAAGTGTGGACTCGAGTGTCCGCTGAAGTGCGATGCAGTTTTCAACTTCGACCCCAAGGTAAGGCCAGCGCCACAGTCACGAGCTCGAATCCCGACAGGTGTTTGCATTTTCAGCATTCGTTCGAAGGTGCCGATGTCTGAATTTTGAATAAAATATGACCAACAGACATCGATGTTTCGCTTTGTGAGCGCACATCCTGCTGCCATGTGATTGGGTGGGGAAACACGTGCTATCACATATGCTGTCAGTCCGTCCTGCATCCAGAAAATTTTGTAGTTCTTTCAGAGGTTGTCATCATCGAGCTCGTCTGCGTTTATCTCAGTTTCTGCAACAAGAGGCAGATGCGTTCTTCTGCAGTCGCACTGAGACCGTGGGTTCGAATCCCACTCAACCCATGGATGTTTTTCTGTTGTCCTGTGTACAGGTTGAGGCCTTGCGACGGGCCGATCCCTCATCCAAGGGGTCCTACCAAAATGTGTATAGACCCGCAGTGCAAACGCAGCTCTCTCCAGGAAGGACACGCCGTCCGTGCCGTAACTATTATCAGAGCGTCGTTATCTAATCTCCCGTTCTGCCTGCAAGTTTGTAGTGACCCCAGGCAGAACACGGCTTCGCACCTGCGCAGTCCGTCAACGAGTCGCTTGGAACTTCTGAACGCGCATGCGCGCTCGTTATGATCGTCACCTGCTTATTACGTGGCAGTTATTCCGTCTTGCCTCCGGCGTGCTTTGTGTGAAGTTTAAATTAACGTGTTCACAGCGCGAGTTTATTCATATTACAATAAAATGCTAATTGCGGACACCCATTTTAAGTCGTAAGATTAATTTGAAAATGGCACAAGTGTTACTGCAGTTTCAGTTTTAATTTACCGGGCCCAGTTACGCCCTGCCCTCAACAGGACGGTCTCACCTGCACCGTCGTGTGCCTTCGGTTCATCGTGAGTCGAACTTTTGTGTTGAGGAGCGATGCGCAGAAAATTTTGGACAGGAAGTCTATTTTCGAGTCCACAGGAGCAGGAGAGGGAAACTCAAGTTTGATCGCACGGGGGGATTTGTTGTCGTGGGGGGGGGGGGGACTTTTATTTTTGAAGTTAATTGGGTCTAACGTCTCAACAGTTGAGAACTAATTGAGTTCCTCTTCATCGGGCTTTGTGGTCTGTACGTAATGTGCGTTGGCCCATGCGTTAGTCTGTGAGACTCGTTGGTAGACGGTCATAGGATCGAATCCCGCTCTACTTATAGTTTCGATATTTTACTTGTTAGGTTTTTTATTATTAGTGGTAGTATACTAGCAGCAGGATAGCGTACTAATTATTACTTTTCATTTGGAAATAAGCAGCTTAAGCTTGGCGTACGTAACCTCAGAGGTCCCCACCGTCGCCATGGTCCAAGTTCTGGTCTTAGCGTAGAAGACGCTGTTTAATACGTACGTAATTATTGAGATATTTTTCCTCCGTCGTCATAGAAACTCGCTCACTCGTGGGTTAGGTTTGCGTTATTTTAGAACGTCTATTTTTTATGACGTGTTGTGTCCGTCCTACCTCAGAAGTTCGTGCTGTTGTATTCCGTCATATGCTCTCGGTTCTTCCTTCAAAAAATAAAGTGGCCAGAACCGCTGTAAGACTCCGGAGGATATTTTGTGTCGCGAATTCCGAAAGAGTGAAGCGCGTGGTATAACCAGTCCGATAATGCGAACTGCTTTTGTTATCGACGTCAGAGGCGTGCAATCGCGTAGGACGCAAGTGATAAGCACTGAAAAATCTGTGTGTGTGTCTCGACGTAATGACGCCATCTGCCGATCAGTGGCGTACCGCTGTTCACTGATGTTCCAGCAGATTGCAGCTCGTTCCGTCATTGCACGCGCATCAGAATTGTAGGCCAGGAACCCCCGCATCCTCTCAGCTGTTCCAGATGTCACTGAAAGCGATCAGTTTCTTTAAATAGCGTGCGACGCACTTGGCCTAAACCGCGTAGGATGAAGTTCCGTGGCGCCTGGCGCTGGGCGTGGATGGAGGAATGCGAGAAGCGGCCAACGTTTTAGTCGAGAAAAGGAATTTGAACGGCTATGAAGGACGCGGATCCAAGATATCGATCGATTTTGGCTGACCGAGGCACAGCGATGATGCGTCGAAGGTGACAAATGACTGTGGGGGGGGGTATTTTTTTCCTCGAGGACTGTCAGATTCTGGAGGAAGCCCGTACTCGTGGGGGTTACCCCCCCCCCCATAAAAAACCCGTTCTGTCACAGATGCCAGGATGTCACTTTGAAACATGGCTCAGAGCGCACGTAGCTGCTTCCTGGTGCATCACACACAAACACACGCTCTGCAAAACGTCTGCACTGAATTAATTTGAGCGCACGTGGAAGCATGGATAATCCTTGGGTTTCCTTATTGTCGCTAGTAACTTTATTTCTGTGTAGGATTTGAGGTTTTTTGGTGGCGGTGAGTCAGAGGATGGCTTGTCTTCTGGGTTGTAGCGCCGTGCAGTCTGGTAGAGTTTTACCGACGTTTCGGAGGTGCAGCAACCGAGAAGACAGCCATCAACTTCCTTTCCACCCCGCTCCTTCCCAGCTGCTGCAAACCCTGCGATGATATTACGACGCCGCTGCTGGTGAGGCGTGCCCTTTCAACTTAAAATGAGCCCCAGACCTTGGGTCGTTCGTTTAAGATGTGATTGTGTTCCGTCTGTTTTTAAATAACTGCTTCTCGTTTCTCGTTACCTTTTCGACAGATTGCACTGTCAGGGTTCAAAAACTGCTGCCTGACAAATGGATTCGTAGTGCACTCATGCACTGAGCGGTTCTTGGACTCCCATTCGGCGCTGTCTGCTGCACGCACCAATTACAGCCAGATGCTTATCTTTGACGTCTCTGTGTGAAATTTAATGTTTCCTGTTTTTTAGTTTGGTGAATTAATTCTCTCTCTCTCGGGATAAACATCGTTCTCTTGTGGGAGCTGCGACTTTGTAAGGATCGCAGTCGTAAGCAGAAACCCCATTAAACTGATGTGTAAAAATGTCTCGCAGTGCAAAATATTTTCCGTGTATGAAGTCGATGTAATTTTTTTCAAGTAAGAACTAACCGTCTTGGCTGAACCGTGTTTTTTCTCCACGTTCAAATCTCGTAAAGGAAATTCTGTTTTGTTAACTTTATGACTTCATATTAGTAGTACTTTCTCATTAAAGAGTGGCCAGAACTACCTGTTTGACACTTTTTCCTGTGACTGTTCAACACAGTGCCGGTCTTAGACGCCTCTTCTTGGGGGTTTCAGTAATGAGACATTCGGTAGGACTCCTTGGACGAGGGATCGGCTCGTCCTGTACCCAGGACAGCATGGCTTGTGTGGGATTCGAACCCACGGCCCACGCCTCAGACCGCGCGGTGACTGATGACCGTCTACCTGTTTTACACTCCGTGACTTTATTCCATTTTCGACACATTCCGAGACAATTTTACCTGGAAGTCAGCAAGAAAATTCTTAGACGCGGTAGCAGCAGCAGGAGTACCAGATTCGGGGCCGTTGCCCTAGTCCATATTACAAGGGCACCAGATAATGCATCTACCTCACCCGAAGGTCACTGCAGACGAAGGTGTAATGGGGTTTTAATTACTGGGCCAGCGAGGTCACCTACTCCAACCCCATGAACACAGCAACTGCTCTCTCTCTCTCTCTGTTATCCTCCTTTACCCGTAGGTGTCGAGGCTTTATTTATTCGTTTTGATCTATTTGGGCGGTGGTAGGACTCCTTGGATGAGTGGTCAGCCCGACGCAAGGCCTCTACCTGTAGAAACACAGAAAGACGCGGACAAACATCCATGCCTTGAGTGGGACTCGAACCCACGGTCCCAGCGGCCGGCTCTCTCTGGAATTGACAAGGGGCGCGTTGAGATCTGCACGGAATGAAAAATGACGCGATGAAGGTTGGATTTCGCCAGATTGCTCGTACTTGGTTACGAGAGCGAGCAAAGGAAAAGTTCGCCATTTACTCGGTTGTCTGTGGGCCGCCTGACTGCAACCCCCACGTCACTGCTTGTTCCACTCCGGGAGTGACCACGGCCACTCGTATCCAGTCTGTTTACGCCGTGGACGCTGAAGATTCCAGAGTCCCCTTCGAGACGTTGCACGTCGCATACTCGCCACGTGAGGGCCCCGCACCGCGGACGATCCTTCTCAGCATCGGCAGTCTTTGCGAATTTCTGTCTTTTTAAAGACTTCGTGCTAATTCAGTCCACGTGTCACCCCGGACACGTGTACCAGGGTTTTGCTTCGGCGTTTGAGGGCGTGGTGCCAGGTGTCCCGATACTCTTTCACGCACCGGGTGACCCGGAGTGTTGCTTGAGCCCCCGACCCGGCTTGTCCGGATCGCGTTCGACAGCGCTCCCGACTGCCGTTATGAGGAACTTGGACTGGCCGGTAAATTTTATAATATTCACAGTTAGAATTGATTGCACGCAAGTAGCCTCGAACACGAGTCTTCGGAGTGGAATAAACGCGCCAGTCGTTTCTTCTGATGCTTTGCAGTTCCTTCTTTGTCGAGGGTGACAAACGATTACCCGCCGCTCTTGGCGCACGCAGAGATTTGAACGCGCAGAATTAACACGCGCCTGCAGGAATGGAAGGTGGCTTTTGACTTACGCGCCGACGTTCTCACTCGTCTACGTTCAGCACATCAGATTACTGCCTGATTCATATTCTTTTCATTGTGTTGGGTTCTTTGCATAATTCGTCCCGGACGTACGCACTTATAATTAAGGGACGTGGAGAAAATCCTCACAAAAGCAAATTGGGCATGACTGGCGTTATAAAGCCAGGTTTGCTCACTCCAGTCCGCTTTTGGATTTCGAATATTTTGGGCGGCCGTACACCCGTCATCCTTGACTGCCCACCCTTTCGTCTCTTTCTGTCTTCTTGTGGCCAATGAAGGCGCCTGCGTGTTGGGTGCATCTATTGGGTATCGTCTCCTGCCCTCACGTATAGAATGAAACTAAATTCGCGCAAGAATTCTAAATAGCGTTAAAAAATAAGTCGGAAATATTATACAACATACGCGCTGTGGCGTTAGGTTTCATCATATATCACGTACGTCGGCGTCAGGGGCGCATCTTAGTTCCAGCGGGTGTTCGAGGCGGCCGCTGTCCATTTCACGGCAGACGGTAGTAGACTGCACGACCTTCTCTCGAAATAGCCCTTACATGTTGGCATCGACCATTGTCACAGCTGCTTCAAGGCTTGCAGCGAGATCTTCGATGCTTCTGGAAGGGACTGCGCCAACGTCCTCCTGCAGCTGTTGCCATTGCAGCTAGGTCCGGCGACCGAGGAGGCCGTCCAGTATGCCCTCAACGCCCACTCCACAGACAGAGGCAAATCTTCAAGCAGCCCAGAAATTGACGAAGTCGTTCAGCCTATCAGATAGCCGACGATAAGAGCCAGACGCGCCAGATTGCTGCGCGTAAGAGCTCATCCGCAAAATTGCATCCGTAGACGACGATCGGCTCCGCGGGCAGTGGCTTGGATGCAGTTCGTCGTCGTGAAGTACGTCGAGGGCTCTCGGTTCGGATGGCCCCGATCCTCGTGCGATGTTCCGTCCTGTCTCACGGAGACGCTGCTCCTGTCGTCGAAACACGTCGGCGTCTCGACGACGTGGAGCAGTGCCACCCGATCGAGCGTTTCAGGCACCGAGGGTTGTGAGCGCGTCGCAGGACTCGTTCGTCCTCTGTGTGTTGTTCCATGGTCATTGGGCGGCGACCGAGCCCCGCTGTGTCTTGAGTACACCCAGCGACGCCGTGTACAAATGACACTTACCCGAATTTCGAAAACTAAGCGTCTCAGGAAACATGTCGCAGAACACTTTCGACTTGATTTATGACAGGGAAATCGTCTATGTCCAGAGGCGGAATTTGAATCCAGTGATTAAAAAGTGTTGTATTCTTATCGCATTTGATCTCGAAAGTATTTGTTCGAGACAGAAATTTGATTCCGGGTTTTGATCAGCGTTAAGGACAATCCACCGGAACTAATTATTATTATTATTATTTGTTTTTAGTGTTCTTCTAGAACTTGGATTTGAATTACCCCGTGCGTCGTCTCATAGCGCACGTAACTTTGCGACGGCGAACTTCGGGTTCTGTAATCCATCTACTTAGTTATGTAATTTTATAAGAATCTTTGTTTCTCTCTGTATGAGATTTCATTTCCGTAACAGGCGTTCGTTGGGCTTTGGCGAGCGGATTCTCACAGCCACAGGCGAACGTGCCTTCGTCACCCAGATTGACGCAGTAATTGTATAAAAAGATCGCGGGTTGAGATACCCTCAGACAGAACGTGTACAAGGTGCGAGGGAGATCCCAAAGCATCCGCAAATAAAATTAAAAAAGTGAATGAGTGGAAGCGATTATGCGGCTGATTCCAGCAGCGATCAAATTGTAGTTCAGCAATCCCCCTCCCCTCCCCTCCCCTCCTGCGTTGTTCTTGTACGCCTCCTGGTTTGCATGTGCGACGGTTAATTAAATTAAAATAAAAGTAAAGCTGTCCCGCTGTACGCTCATTCTTAAGCTCCGCGTCACGCCTCGGGCGCTCTTTACCCCCGGGAAAGGGACGCAGAGGCTCCTCTGCCCCCGTCGGGGATCGAACTCCAGTCTTCCAGTCCGTAGTCAGTCCCAACACTGACCGAGTGCTAGGTGGCATTTTGTTTGGCCTCGTTAATGCGCAGATTCGAGAGAGAGAGTCGGGTCTCACCTTCGGTTTCTGTGCGTCGCAGTTCAGCTGAAAGCCGGGTTAGTCCGAGTTAGTTACAAGGTCGCGTGTTTGGCAGAGACTCGCGTTTTTATTTTTGCTGCTGAGGGACTGGCACCGTCTCCTACGCAGTGGGTGACCGAGTCTTCTGCCCCCGGAGGCAAATTTCCTCCTTTCGTGCACCCCGGAGGTTCGTCACCCTGTTCATATAATCTTACCACTGAGTTCAGTCCAATCGACGTGTACCCACAGTCTCATTGAGGTCTTCGGTAAAAGTTTACGGATTAACCTCGTGGTAAGAAACTGTAAACACTTTAGGCTTCTGCTTACAAGCTTAACGCAAAGGAAAGATTTTCATTGGATCCAAGGTCGTCTCCTCTGCGGTCAAATGATGACGGTGGTGGTGATTATGATACGCCACGTTAAATGTAGAAAGTCTCTCGTTACGTACATCGGTTCCATTTGACAAAGATGATTGGACCGCAAGTGTCCTCAGTCAAAGCAGTCCGTCCCTTGAACCTATCCTGAGACGTATTCTCTCTCACACGTTTCTTTAGAATTCAGTTGATATCCTACCATGTCTTTGTGTTCCTCTCCATTCGTGCTACGTGTCCCGAATACATTTGAATTTTGCGCTCTGAGTCGCCCTGATTCTGCGTTTGACCTTGGGGCAAGATTCCATTTCTCGTCTGCGTGTCAACACAAATAATTGCAGTTTCATGGATGTTTGCGTTGTCCGTGCTGATGAGTGATGTTACCGGAGCTCCAGTCGACGTGACTTTGCTGTAACATTTTCATTTGTCAGTGGCATTTTATTGTTTTAACGAATTGAAAATCTCTCGGGTATTTCAAACAATTCTTCGCCGCGGCGCTGCGAATTCGTTTCCTCTGCGTCGTGCCGCCATCATCCTGCCTGAATCGAAGAATGTTCCTAATCTTCCTCCTCGACTCGGACCTCGTCAGGTTAAAAATGTAGAAAGTAAGTAAAGCTGTTCCACTGTACGCCATGTGGGCGCTTGGGGGGGAGAGGAAACATAGCTCCTACTCATTCCTCAGCTCGGCACCAGATGGGGTGCCGCACTTTACCCCTGAGAAAGGATGGGTGGGCCCCAGAGCCGGTCTGGACGCAGAAGCCAGAGGAAACGTCCTCTGCCTCTGTGGCGGATGGAACCCCGGTCGTCCAGTCCGTGGTCAGTCTACCTCGGCTTTTACAACTAAATGGTTCATTTTTTTACATTCTTCTTTATATTACTGAGGTGTTGAGTGCCTTTGAAAAACTTTTACGCGTCTCATGGCGTATTTTCCACCGGCACAGAACGCCTAAGGCTGATGGTCACGTCATCACGCGGGAAAGTGAACGCCAGCGCCACAGCGGGCTTGAGAGTGACGACAGTTTGGACAAGCAACGTGGCAACCTGGCAACACTGTACTCTTCACTCAGAGCCGCAGGAGAGGGGGATATTGAAGTTCTTCCGTGCCCTTGAAGCGTGCAATTTGGTGACTGCGGGCGCAAATCTTTCGTCACTTGTTCGGCTCCTTTTTGGCACGAGAATGACAAAATTCGAACATTGATCTTCAGCGGCGCCCAAAACGTGGATCGAAAGTGCGGAAACATGAACAGTTGTTCCTGATGGACGGTGCATTTGCTGTTTGCCAATAACTTCTGGAGCCGCGTCTGCTGTTTTATTACGCGGTGGTAAACATGCTGAATGCATTGCCCTCGCTCAATGAATCTGTTAATAAAGTTTTGCTGTCCCGCCCAGAGGCGTTGGGTGTCCGCCTTTGCGTACACGTTCGTCGTAAATTAAGATTCATTCCGAAAGTTTGTCGTTCCTTACGCAAATCACTAGATCATTCGTGCGTTGAAAGAGAGTGGACGGCTTTGTCTCACCTTATCAGCCCTTGTACTTAACCTCTTTAATACTTTCATCTCGTGAGATCTGTCATGCCTTAATCTTCATTCATGATCTGCTTTTCGTAATGGCGCGCCTTATCGAGCCGAAGAATGTCTTTCGAGAGATTATTTGGACGCCAGCTCAGCCTTTGAAATTCACCACAACTTCTGACGTCAGGTCACTGCAGCTTTGCTCTGGTCATTTTGATGTTAAGCTTTTGACTTCCTCCCATCAGTAGGCTTCGTCGAGGTCTTCGACAGACATCAGATCTTGGCATTCGTGGGCTTGTGTCCGCTAACGGCTCCGAGCAGGGATGTTCGTCTGTGGCATTCTTCTTACCTGGGAAGAACGCTAGTCTTGGCGTCTGTGTCCCGTCTGAGTGAGAAGGAACGTCCTCTGCTTCTCTTTTGTAGCCAGCTGCTGATTCCGCCATCAGGTTCAGGTGCGATGAAGTCTTATCTGTCATCAGTGAAATGTCTTCGCCTCAGCAGTAAGCGATGACAGGGTCGAAACTTTTTGCCCGCTCGTGCTGACTCACGTTGTCAACTTGCGTTCTGTTTGGTGTGTAATGGTTGACCTTGTCGAAACTCTGGCACCAGATAAAGCGTGTCTTACACGACTCTACACCTTCCTCTGGACTGTTTTAATTGTACGGACAGTTATAGCGCGTGTGATTCCCCACGTCTCATCGCCTCTTGTGTACTCTGACGTCTTGCAAGTTCTCGATGGATATTTCTTTTAGAATCAGTACTAAACGTCTGAGAACTGGCATTAACGTAATCTTGCTGCCTCTGTGGCTGCGAGGAGACTGAATTAACGCCCAAGAACTTCTTTGGAAACCGAAACTCCGCTCACTGCCGTTGACTGAGAATGCCTCTGACACCAAAGAGCACAGAGAGATCGCGTTAAGTCTGGGCAGGTTCTAGGGTCTAGTTTCTAGTTCGTCGTCAAATGCAAAGCAGGGTCGCACTGACAGTCCTCAGTCTGCAAATGGGCGATGCCTTGTGCGTTCTCTGCAGCGCAGAGCGGGTCCTCAGCTCCCCCAAGTGACGTGCACCACTGCCCCGTCACGTGGCAGTCAAATAAATGTATGTAATGCCTAAAGTCAGTAGGCAACAGGCATTTTATAAAATGCCTCAGATTCTTTAGGCAAATCATATAACAAAGAAGTTTTCTTATTTTATCTTTTGTATGTGCAAGAACTTAATATAAAACATTTTTTTAGTTCTCAAAACTTCCGTTGTGTTCAGATTCAGTAATTTACTGTTTTTGCGACTATCTCGCACAACCTCCATCTTGACAGCTTGCCCAATCGACTTTGATTAATTTTAATTTACACAACCGAACAGTATTAACATTACGATTATTTCATACTGACATTAGGCATTCTGTACATTGCCAGTTAGTAAGAAGGAAAGCCGGTAATTTCGCCGAAGTGGGAGATTCTGTTCCACTAGGTCTGCAGACCGCGCTTACAAACTTTCTTAAATATGTGTTTCTGCATTTGATGATGGGCGAATTGGTGTTTTCGATTCAGCGTTTCATGTAATTGTCACCAGGCGATGCCCTGGAAGGCATAACCTAACCTAACCTTCCGCTGTGTGGCCTGTGCGGGCTAGTCTCAGTGCCCTTGCTGAAGAGCTGGAATATTCCGTGCGCCCTTGAAGTTCTGCAATTCTCGTGAGTCATCGTGTGTTTGACGCTCCCCGCCTGTGCCTCATTTCCTTGAGGAAACTGCGAGTCATTCGGAGGGCAGCCCCGGGCGCCACTGCGAGTGTTCGCGAGTCCGCGGGGCGGAGCTTCTTCGCCCGGCCACATCTGAGCACTGACCTAGAGTTTCGACTCAGAGTTAGCCGATGTGGGGAGTCCTCGTGTTTGCTGTGGGAATCTGCACGTCTCTCTTTACGAGCCAATTTCATCAGCCAGCCAAGTCTCGATTCCTGTCCCCTCAGAAGAAGAGGTCAGCTTGATGTTGCATGTTGTGAGTCGCTGCCTTCTTGGGCCCCCGGTACTTTGACGTATTTTCTCGTTTTAGTTTGTTGGTCTTTGGCCAGAATGTTAGCTTTGTCCTATCCACGTTGTGTAATTTTTGGAGAATGATTTCTTTCGATATCTCCCGCAAATATGCGCTGTGACTTACACTTCTGCTGTGTCCGGAGATGTGGACCAGTTCTGTCGATTGGGCCCAACAGAGTAGGTGTCACCTGAAGACGGAGACAGACTCCAATCTCCGAAACGTCGTGGTCTATTGGTTTTGTCTAGTATTGGACGATGGGTAATGTCCAGAAAATGGTTTGCTCGGACTCGTGTGGTTCAGGGTGGGTGCAGAACCAAGCGACTTCTCCGTTCTCGAGATCGAGGTCTGCGTTGTGTGGGCGTGACGTTCTCTGTGGTTGCACAAATTCCCGTCGAGGTGTCATTTCTAAACAAAAGCAGCGAGAAGTATCTGCCAGAGTGCCGACACTTGGAATGACAGGGCGACGTTTCAGAAAAACGATTTAACAGCGAAAGGTTTTTTTTTACAAGGAAATTTGTCCGTGAGACTGTGAAGTACCGATTCCTTGAAATATCTTCGGTCACGTTGCCTCATTACGACTAGTGTCGCATGCGGGAATCGAACTGTGAGCCGTGCTTCTGCGAGTTTCCCTTGCGTTCGGTTTGCAGCTTAGGAATGACGCGCTCCCCATCGAGGACTGTCTCGAATATGGTTTTTCTGTGTTCAGTCAAGTTGATTAAAGCTCGGATTTTACGAGAAAGCCCAAATTTGTGAGTTCTTTGATAATTGTTCTTCGCTTAAGAGCGCGGATCATTAATTGCAGAATGGAGTCTTGAGATCGAGTTAAGGGATGTCTGGCGGTCGTGGAACTGCTCGAAGAGATTGCATTCGAGCGGAGCGGCGAAGCGTCAGGTCAGAGTAAGCTTTGCCGTTTTAATCTTCATTCTTGGACAGTGAAGGCGTTCGCAGGGTGGAGATGACGCCATTTTCACAAGAAATTTAACACCCCGTAATAATACTCTTGCTAGGTCAATATTTTCACCGACGATGTCTGGTTTGTTGGCGGTTGATCAAGAAGTGTGTCGCGAATTATCGTCGTCTCCGTACAAAGCCACAACAAAGAATACATCCTGGGCACCCTTTTCCACACAGTTCAGTCGACCACTTGGCGTAATTTGTGTTCAACGCCGTGGGTGGACGAGGCAGGGGAATCCACTTGGAGCATCCCCGAAGGCGTTCGACGCGACGTTACAAAGTTTTATTGCCGAACGTGGAACGCGAAGTCGCGAGATTTTGTTGGGAGGTGGGAGACGTCGTGAATTGTGTGCTCGGAGTTATTTCTGAGACCTCGTATGAGATGGGGTGGTTTTTCAACCCTCTGGTAGCTCGACGTCGTGGTTTTTCACGAGAAGCGGCGATCCGGTCCATCAAACGTCTGCGACGGATTGAAGGGGTGACCAACTTCAACTCTGAATATTTTTGCACGTCCCTTTATTAGATTGGAGGTTGTCTAAACCGTCGTCTCTTGAATATCCTCTCAACCTGTGGTACGCCTACCACTGGAGTCTGTGTTGAGTGGTACGCGAACTAAGTTAGAAAATCAAAAACTTTCCCTGAACGCATTTAGTGTGTTCAATTATAATTAGTGGTACGCCAGCCAAAAAGGTTGAGCACCCCTGCTCTGCAGTGATCTTCAACGACGTTTTTTATAGGACGATGTCTGAATTCTGTTAGAATCAAAACTCAAGTTTTTGTTCGGTGGGAGGTGGTCCGGAGACTCATTCAACACGCGCAGAAGCCGCGGTCACCCGAACATTTCAAAAGAATCCAGAACAGGTCGAAATTGGTGTGCGCCCTGACCAAGAGAACAGTTGACCTCGAAATGCAATAGTTCAAAAGTTTGGGCTCTGAACGAGTCTCTGTTTCCGTTGAATGACTCGAACATTCGCGTGGAGTCCGACCCACCTGAGTTGTGCGTTTTACATTTTCGATTTATTTTTGCAGTGAATTAATGACAGTTCATAATGGACGGGATGATTGAAGATTTGTTGGTCACGGTCACTTTAAGTTGTTGCCAGTTCAATGGAGGGTGACGTTCCGCAGTTGGAGACTGACGACAGTAAAAAGTGGTGCTCAATAACGTGATCATGCGCGAGATGCGTCTGATAGAGGAAGGAACATTTCCGGCGTGGGGGGAATGTCGACGGCTTTTCCTAACGAATGAGACCTTACAATTGCTGTTTTGGTTTAGCGAGGGCTTTGTCTCAAATGGAACGTGGTTCTGAAAGTGCGGATGAACGGATTAGAACGCCTTCTTCAGAGTCGGAAACTTGGGGTTGTGAATATTTTACAGTGGGACTTCCGGTCTTTATTGGCCGTGAAGCCTGACGCTGGATTTTTAACGGCCCGTAAGGAAAGTTCATTAAACCAGATGAAGGTCACTTCTGGACATTTTGACACTGCCCGTCTTGGTCGAAGCTCCCGTAACATTGCACGCCAGCTCGGCGTTCAAGTAGCGTAAGGGTTCGATTAATCGGAGGACGGGACGGAGTAGATTCTTGTCGATTCGAGAAACTGGGATCCGGACCGGGTCCTTTTGGCGTGGGAGGACCATTTCGGTGCAGCGGAATGATCGTGCCACTGCCAATTGTCTTTTGTCTTGAAAGCTAACATTTGCCCTGTGTTACGAAGAAACTCGTGTCGACGAAATCTCACAGATTTGGTCGAGCTTTGTTGTCCAAGCGGTTCCTGTTGTGGCGAAATGCAATTTTGTCTTTACTGGACCAGGAATATTTAGTGGCCGTTGGCAATGACTTGGAAGTGCGCTCATAATAAACCAGTTGTGTTTAAATGAGTTTCTGTTTCGCCATCATGTGTGGCCTGTCGTTGTGCTTTTAAGGTTGATGGCGTTTATACGTAGTTTTGACGGCTGTGTTCCTGTTTAATGCTTCATAATGTGGCCCCTGGGAACAAAATATGGAGCTGTGACTGGCCTCTGCAGATGTCTGAGAGAATTACAATAATAGGACTGAATTTTGTTACCACAGTAGTTGATTTCAAGTCAAATGCAGCCCACCTTCCCCCCCCCCCCCCCCCCCCCGCTCGTACAAAAAAGATAAACACCGAAAATAACTTCCGTTTCTGACAAATTGTACTTCAGGTATCACAGAAAGTGGTCCAGGAACTGGCAATTTTGAAAAAGTTTCGCACTTTGCATCGGGGAGTAATCGTAAGTCTTTGGATCATGAATTGCGTACGCTTAAGTTGATTTACGCACGTGCCACACAGCCGAGACCATGAGCGTGCCTTTTTCTGGGATGTAAGGCCCCAATTGAGCTCCCCCTGTCTTGAAGTGGCTGTCACGGCCCCCGCAGGGGCGCTAGAATTCTTTAGGGCGTCCAGGTACGTCAGGATGCCTGTTCTGTTCTGAGTCCAAATTGCGTCACGAGGAACGTCTTGTCAGTTAACCTCGAGACGTCAGTTCCTTCAGCGTTTGAAGGGTTGACGAGCTATTAATTTGTCGTTTCGGGTGCAGTGGTCTGAAATGGCGGAGCTCTCCCGAGGCGTAGCGTGTTGACGTGTCGTCTAAGAAACGTCCTTTCACTTTCCGAAATGAGATTTTGGCGCTCAGAGTGAAATCACGTCTGATCGCAGGGAGAAAACCGAATGAACGTCTTCGAGCGTTAACAGAGTCCGGCACTGGCGTTCCTCTTGTGACCTCAATCTTTTGACGAGACAAAACACGAGGCACCAGTTCATGGGCATGTCTTGACAAGGGGAGTGAGTGGAAGTCAAAATCTGGTCCACGCTGTTACCTGACACATTTCGCTCTTCTGTTTAATTGTGTGTGCCCCCCCCCCCCCCCTCCGGTGCAGGTTATGAGCGTCTTTCAACTCGAGAACCGTTCGATACATTTTGGCGCAATTTGATGTGGACATTTTCCATTCGTGGGAGTGGACTGACTCTGCCAGGGTCAGATGGCGTGGCCGTTCGCGCAACTCTCATGGAACCGTTTCGTACGAATCTAAAGTGGCTTTTATCACCTCATGATTCGCAAACTCAGAAACCAAGAGCTGACATTTGTGTAGTACACGCATTGGATATTTGTGGTGCGGGAACGAGGTCGGGGCCCCCTTGAACTGCGCGTCTCTCTTTCCGATAAGAGTGCGAAGTTCGTCTCAGTCTGCGTGTGTAGGAAGGGGCACTTTGATACGTGCGTACTTCAAACTTCACACCCACACCAGTCGATAGAAAGACCCCTCCGCTGGATGCCCTGCCCCACAACAGGGGGCAGTTAGCGAAGAAAGTCTGATAAGTTGGCTGTCCTCTGGGTTGTTGCGCCGTGTAGTCTGGTAGGCGTTTAACGACGTTTCAGAGGTCATACTGCCTCCGTCATCATCAGGAATTGCAGCGTTGAGAGTGCCCGCCATAATGACGGGGTTTCTCGTACTCGTTCAACTGCTCTGGTCAGCTGCACTGGCGTGTATTGTTTCAAAGGTGCAGTAATGCGAGGTTAGAAGATGAGGCCCGTATGTAAGTGGTCATCTCGAAAATTAGTCCAGGAACACGCAGTCATTAGTAATTGTCGGCAGCTTCCGCGCTCCCGTCTTCGTGTCCCGCTGAGTTCACCACAGCCAGAGTCTCCCGGGCAGCGAGCGCGTCGTGACGCAAGAACCACGCAGCGGGCAAACTTCTGGCCTTCTCCGAAGGACAGGCACGCGTAACCTTGCCAGAATTTCCAAATAACGGGGACTGACGAGAAACGCCCGCGCCCAGAATGCGAATCGAAATGGGAAGATGCGCCCCCCCCCCCCCCCCCCGTATGCTCTCTAGTGATGGCGCCTCTTCTGTCGCTCAGTCGTACGACAGAAGGGCAGGTCCTCTTGAGATTCTTCTTCAGCGGGACGTCGGTCAGTGGTGGGCGTCGGAATAAGAGTTCGATCCTGTAAGTCATTGAAGAGCCAGTTAGGTTACCACTTCAGAGATTTATTGAACGCACTGTTACAGGCCATCAAGAAATCGTTGCCAACTTTGGGAGTCGACTGCGAGAAGGGATATTTGTTTGTTAAAAACGAACTAAAGCTGAAAGTTCGCCACAGTCTGCAAACGTTTAATGTTCCCAAAAGATTGTTCTGAGGAAACAAAGTCATGTAACCGCTTCAGAAATTCATCATATTTCTCTCTCTCTCTTTCCGAAACGTCGATTTGTATTTTTTTATCAGGACTGGTGGGCTGATTCAGATGAAAATTATCTTCCTGCCATTGGGCGAATCAAGTCCCGAGGTCGATGGCCCTGTTTGTATTTATGAATTAAAACTACTCACAGCCTCCTCAAATAGACAGCAACGAAACTGCGTGTACTCCTGTTGAATTCCTGCAATAGAAATGTAAGAAACGATTGCATTGATAAAAGCCAGTTTCAACACAGAAGAAGGCGACAGTCAACACGAGCACTCATTCCACGATATAGGACCAAGGGGCTGCATTTTAATTAAATTCTCTTATGTGGCGACTCCAGACGGATATATTATTTTATAGTGCATTTGTAACATTTCGTATTATCGAACGCAGTGTTACTGACAGCATCGCACGTGGTAAGGTAAGCAGAATACTTTTTACTCCCTGAAGAGGGCAGGAAAGGACGGAAGCATGTCGCCTTAGAACAAATAAACAAGACAAACAAATTGTGGATGGCGCAGTTTGATTTCCCTCTCTTTAAGTTCCCGAGGTCAAATTCAGCGGTCGTTTTGCGTCTGGGCGCCGCGTCACGCGTTCAGTTGAGGCTCGTCCGACCTCTTCGAAATACTGCAAAGGTCTGTCAGAACTAACGAGGACGAAGACGTTTGAACAGAGACGGAAAGAATTTCTGGGTCCGATCCCCGCGAAGTTTCTTTCACGTGGGTGGCTGGGGGCGCATTTAGGGGCCGAATCAACAGAGTCTCAGTTCGACTTCAGGAGCGGACTGGTACATATGAAATGGCATCCGCTCGTTGACCGACGGCCAGCCGATCAGGACTTGGCCGTAACTTATTTCAAGTACCACTGACCCACAGCTAGTGCCTTCGGTCGGACGTGAGCTGTGGCCTTCAGTTGGTTGTTGCACAGCTGAAGAAGGCCTTGGCTGACGTCCCACCGAAGCAGCTAGCTGCAAACAGGTTTATACATTAATCATTAATGTTTTTGATAATTTTAAAGGCATTTTTCAGTGTCAAGTTCCCCATTTGCATGCATCCCGCCGTGTTCATTAACCTGGACATTACCTCCGTGCGATTGGTGCTGACAGATGATGAGAAAATTCTGTGGCGTCTCGGACCGATTTCTCATGATGCAGGGTGACAATTTAAAAAAAATGTTCACGTTGGAGGGCCACGGGTTGTGGACCCCTGATTTGATTGTTTGATTGACGGAAAGTGTTTTTTTTTAATTATTACGAGTTTTGCTAAGACGTCCTTGAAATAATGTCACTGGACTGCGTATGTGAGATACACGAAGTGCCAAAAGATTGTGGATTGTGCGCCCCTCGTCCGATACATTTCTCGTTCCCGTACGTGCCCTGGAACCAGTGGCGGCTCGTGAGTCTGAGCAGTGGCAGTCCTGCGCAAGGGGGGAAACTGTGAATAGTTTTTCAACACATAACAATATAAAGAATGAAAAGTAAATTTGCATCAGGAGGAAATATTTGTAAGTCCGGAAGAGGGCGGCCATGATTTTTTTTACATTACTTTTTCACTCAAAGACAATTTATAAAAAGTAATTTGCTGTAACTACGATACACTTCCTTTGCTCATTGTCATTATAAGAACAAAAAATAGTCAGCTCACAGAATTATTGAATACTCAGTAACAATAAAAACGAAACAGTTTGTGATACAGAAACCAGCCTAAAACACGCGGTACCTGGCAATCGTGTTTACTATAAACCGCCCCTCACTCCGCCGCCCCCCGCGCTCATCATTTGACCGGCTAACCGCGCTGAAGTCCTTGCAGCCGAATGATAGCCCCGTTCTGCCTCGAAAGGGGCAATATTAAAATATTGATGTAGAGGAAATGAAGTGTTACAAATTATATAAACAAAAAATAAATTTTTCAATTTTTGAAAAATTGTAGTGGTGCTGCAGCTCTTATGGAACGGATGTTAACTGCGCATGCCTCGTCGCTCCGTTCAATTTTTTTCCCACGATACGTAACCAGCAGAGTTCAGTTTTTTCCCCAGTGACCTTCATTCTGTGTGCTCTCTTAATCCATCTGCCAATTTTTTTTCTCGTGTTGTGCGTCCTTGTCGCTTGAAGTCGCAGTTGGTCGCCTGGTGTATTTAATGTGCACTTCATGGAAGTTCGTCTTTTTTTTTTTCACACGTACTCCTCAGACCGAGTTTTAACCAAACTGCGGCCAACTTTGTGCCTACTGTGATAATTTTAAATCACGTCTTCTCAGACAAGCACGGCGTATAAAAGTAATTAATTTACTTTAGGTTCTGTGTTCGTTTTACAATAACCGAGGTCATTGAGATGTACCCGATATTTCTGTAACCACCTGCGATGCGCGGACTAACAGTAATCTCTTGTCAACGATAACGAGAACAAGGGAGCGGCTCTTTTCAAATATTTTGTTCTTCTGTTCCGGGGATTTCCTTCTTTTTCCCCCTGTTGTGTTCCAGGATACCGTCCATTGCTCGCTCTTTGCCATATGAAACCAGTGATGAGCGATCAGGATGCTTTCTGGTAGCCATCGCGTGTGTTACAACACCCGAAGGCCTACATTTTGGAGTTGTTCGTCACGCCACGTAAGCTTCGTTTTAGCCGAACTCGGTGTTGAACACCCTTTCCGCCGAAGTCCATACGGTACTGTTGCGTTAATGTGATCCGAGGTCATTGTTCCAACGATGGTGTCTTCTGGGATGTTGCGTCGTGTAGTCTGGTAGAAGTTTACCGACGTTTCAGAGGTTCTTGCTGCCTCCATCATCAGGACGATGAGTATTCGTGTGGAAAACGCCAGAGTTAAAGGAACCGGACAGTCAAGGAATATCGTGATCCTAACTTACTCATCTCTTACTGATCGCAACGACGCAGGAGAGCCATCGACAGTGCTGCTGTTGTTGAGGAATTGTCCCAGTGTCCGTAGGAGGTACGCGGCAGGTTAACAGTCGCTGATAGGCCCACCATTTTGTGTGTGTAGAGGTCGCGCGAGTAGTGGTGTTACCTAAATGCGCGATGTGTAAGCCGAGAGAGGGGAGTTCAGTAGTAGGGGAGGGGGTCGCACAGCCTCAGCTGCGGTGACGCACCGAACTAAACACGGCTAGAGCTACAAACCAACTGAAGCGGACACCCCTCCAGCGCGTGCTTCGGACGGGTCTATCTCGCACGACTAAAATCAGTCCTTTGCGCATGCGCCAACACTTCTCGCTCGGCCTCTACAATGTTATTTGTACTCAGGAAGTCGCCTTGTCAATAACGGAAGTGCTCTGGACACGCTGACCGTCGTCACCTGCCGTCACGTGTCGTTAATCGGCAGGCGGACAATTGAGACGACCTCGGAACTTCTCTGTTCCCCCGTCGGCAAACAGAACTTCGACTCGCTCTGCCCGTATAGCCCAACATACGTTTCTCTGTGTGGTTCTTTTTCTGTTCATAGTTTCCATGACGTTGAATCAACTACTAGGCATGTGTTTTATCAGAATGCGGAAGCTGTAGATGATTCACAAGACACGTCTGTTCGGTTAAAATTATATGAAACATCAGTGGACGTTTTCTGGCTAACAGTAGTTTCGGACGTAACGCGGTAAGAATTGCACGCACGGAAGGTGACGACCAACTTCGATGTTTCACCAGTGACTTATTTGATTGAGCCCTCTTGTGCGTTGAGGGTGGTGTGACTCTCCGGGAGCATTAAACGAGGGCCTGAGACTCGCAAGGATCGAATTATCGTCTGTCGTGTTTCTAGAAGGATCTCAGTTTTAAGAAATCGCCGTATTATCCCTCATCCATTATTTCCTCCCTTGTTGCGAATAAATAAATAAATGGAGTTGATGAAAAGCATTTTGATTTCCTGATTCCTGCTATTGTGCAAAAAGCCTGTGTTTTGAAACGACGTTCTGATGGCCACGTTTTACTTTGCATTTTGCGGTTTAGCTAACCGACAATTTCTTCCGTAATTCGATTTAAAAATTGTGTCTTGTAATGCATTTAAAATAATATCACGACGATCTATTATAGTAATTAGAGCCCCCAAAAAATACTGTCTTCTGGGATGTAGCTCCGTGTAGTGTGGCATATATTGACCGATGTTTGGGACGAGGTGATAATTTTATGACGATGGTAGACTCTTACGAAACGTCGGTCAGTTTCTACCATACTGCAAGATGTTCTTTGATTGTTCATCTGCGTGGGTCGGTGTCAGATGCAGTAATGATTATTAGAATCGTGGCAGTTCGCACAAATTCATACCAGAGAACATCTAACCCCAGGACAGTCCACCAACTTAGAGCTGAAGACAGGACACAGGCAGTTCCTGCCAGGTACAGTGCGTGGTCTTTGAATCAGCAGCTTTGTCTACGCTCCTCAGTTTGCGTATCAACAGGCGAGTGCCATCCATCGGTGGATTGATCTCTCATGTTCATGTTCTTTTGCAGGTGGCGACCAGACCTTGGACATTGCCGTCGTCAGACGCGACGGTGGTCTCAGGTGATCTCACCAAGCTCTGTAACCACAAGAGAAAATTGCTCGCGATGGCTACTTTGGCTGCGGGTCCGGGGTTCAATTCCCAACAACAGCAGGCGCACGGGCTACAGGGTACAGGCGACACGCAAGTTGCAAAGACAAAGAAAGGTGAGTGCCATGACAGTTGATGTCTGATGCCACTTTTATAACTCCGTAAAAATGAGAAATCCTGCAATATTTGCCTCGGTCTACATGATGTGTTGTGGTTTGGATATATGCCGACGTTTCGCAGGAACGTACTGCCTCAACCTTTGTGGTTTAAGATAATTGTGCGTCTTTCGAGAACCGACGTCTTTTGCAGCAGAAGAGCACATTCTCCGGAATTTGAGACTTCGGACTGTGAGTTTTCTCGTCACTTCCGCGTTTGAAGCAAATTTTGTTTGAATGCCTGGAAGACTTTTCATTTGAAAACTGGTTTTTCGCTGCGGCTGGGATGTGTCAGGAGAGTGGACAACGCCTCCTGCAGTCGATTCCCCTTCGCTTTTATTCACCAGCTGTGAACAAGGTTTGGTAAAACTCTTCCGTGTTGTGTTCCATTCTTTTACTGTACGCGCATTCTGCGAGGTCTTCTATTTCCTGGGTTTGACTCCACTGTTGAGGAATGCGGTGGAACAGTTGCTGGTGAACTTGTGAATGAGAGACTTCCAGTCCGCGCGGTGTCGAAGGCTCCCGCCACGTGTGAAGACGCCGTCATTTCTTCTCCACTCGTGATAAGTCTGGGTCCGTACCCAAACAGCCCGCGAAGCAGCCGATCACGGTCGGTTCTCTCTCGTGGGATCCTCTGGAAGATCTTACCACCAGCGTCAAGTGGATTGGTGGATCCATCCGACGACGTCGGTGTGCTACTTCAGCGCGTTCCCATGCTCGCAGGGATTACCGAGGGCGCCGTCAATGTTTCTGGGCTCTGTTTGAAATACTTCTAGGACGCGATGCCTTGCCAAGTGTCACTTCCTTTATGACGACTGCCCGCGGTTCGTTCTTCAGCCGGAAGTGAGCATCATGACTGTCGGCAACGGCTTCCGCCTTCTGAGAATCTGAGAGAGCTTTTCTGTGGGCACTTCCAGGCGAATGCACGAGTCGGAACTGACCTCGACCTCTTTTTCGCCTCCACGGCATTGCCTGAACTGTCTCAGCCGATAGTTTTCGTACGTTCGAAGACGGCGAACCAACCAACCAGCGGAGTCTAACGCGAACGCTTATGGACCGAGTCGCAGTGCAACCCTATTGGGCAGTTTGTGCTCTGACAGACGCACTTTCGGTGGCTTTGGCTGACGGCCTCCGTGATAGGGAGGTAAGCGGTCCTTGTACCTCTTCAATTGGACCCTGGCATTTCCGTCGCCACTGAGATAATTGACGTGAGCCGCCCGGGATATCGTGCTGCTTCGATCCTCTGTGAGGAGCGCCTTCCAGCCTCAGCAAAAGACACGACGTTGCGTTCTCAGACGTACAAATTATACCAAAATCACGTAGGCACTGCTTAATTCTGTTTGTCTTCAGATAAGTGACGAGTAATAATGTCCGCCCGCTGTGCTACCTCGATTGTCTTCAGGCATTCTATTCCTTTACGGGCTGAATGGAACAGCATTCAGCGACCCGCAGACATGCCTGAGTGGAAGGACGTTCTGAAATTCAGGATAAAAGGTTCATTAAGGAAACTTTTAAGTGACGTCTGGGACAAAGGGCGGTTCATTAATATGGAGAAGATCGTTGTTAGTTGCGTGATTGGATAGCAATGCACCCTAGTTCAAAAGCACACCCCTGTTTTGGTTTGGAGGCACTTTTTGCATTTCCCACCTCGAAATCCTCCCGCCTTCGACTTTCTTTTTCGCCAAAAAGGCACGCGTCTCCTTAAAACAATCTTTTCTTTCCAAATGTTTTCTCAAGTAATCTGCTGTAATTTATTTATTTATTTTCCCTTCTCTTATCGATTTCCCACTGAACTTCTGTGGATGACTGAGCCAATTGCTCTTGAGATTTGGGCACGTGCAGACATTCATTATTTAAAATGTCAGTGAGGCCGAAACCTTGAGTTGGTCGACATAACCCGCGTTTAATTCTGCTCGATACTTTCATTCGAAACGCAAGACAAGTCAGAATGGCTCGTGTGTCTGCGGGGAGTTATTGATCTGCTACCGGGACTCTGTCTCTCCTCCGCTCTGGGCCCGTCAAGGAATTCATTTGAGCGTTGTTTCTGCTGCGCGCCACAACATCGCGTGCGAATGTGCAGACACATTCGGACCCTCCTGCTGTCTGCAGCGGCGGACATTAAAAGATTTTATGGCCGGAAAAGAAACGAGCAGCGTTTTCTTCCGTTTGGCACTCGTTATGCTGCAGGTAACCAACCAGATGGCTTACGGAACCCGAAGGTTCATCACCGAATTAACCAAAGCCCTCCACCGGACCCTGTCCTGGGCCAACAAAATCCAGTCTCCATCAACTCCTATCTTCCATAGATCCCGCCTGAGATTATCCTCCCATCTACGTCTAGGTCTCCCCAGAGGTCTCTTCCTTTGAGGCTTCCCAAATAGTGGACCCAACCAACCAGATGGCTTACGGAACCCAAGGTTCATCACCGAATTAACCAAAGCCCTCCACCGGACCCTGTCCTGGGCCAACAAAATCCAGTCTCCTTCAACTCCTATCTCCCATAGATCCCGCCTAAGATTATCCTCCCATCTACGTCTAGGTCTCCCCAGAGGTCTCTTTCCCTCAGGCTTCCCAAATAGTGGACCCAACCAACCAGATGGCTTACGGAACCCAAGGTTCATCACCGAATTAACCAAAGCCCTCCACCGGACCCTGTCCTGGGCCAACAAAATCCAGTCTCCTTCAACTCCTATCTCCCATAGATCCCGCCTGAGATTATCCTCCCATCTACGTCTAGGTCTCCCCAGTGATCTCTTCCCCTCAGGCTTCCACACCTCTTGTCCCATCCATGCGCGCTACATGCCCAGCCCATCTAATTCTTCTCGACTTAATCGCCATGACAATACTGGGGGAGGAGTACAGATTTTTAAGCTCGTCATTATGCAGTTTTCTCCACGCCCCATCGTCTTCTCTCGTAGGCCCAAATATCCTCCTCAACACCCGATTCTCAGACACCTGCAATCTGTGTTCCTCCCTCTGAGTGAGAGACCATGTTTCGCACCCATACAAATAACAGGCAATTCTTTTTTTTTGTATATTTTAATCTTCAGGTTCTTAGAAATCAGACGGGAAGACAAAATATTTTTAACTGAGAAGTAGCAGGCATTTCCGGAATTCAGTCTCCTCCGAACTTCCTCATGAGTTGTTTTTCCCAGATATTTGAACTTTGTCCCCCTTTCAAAGGACTTATTAGCCACCCTAAGGTAATTTTGCCCGCCTGTCTCCTGACGACGAGATACTAACATGTCCTTAGTTTTTTCTGAATTTACTTCGAGCCCCACTTGTCTACCAGCCTCTAGTAAAACTTCTGCGTTCCTCTTTATTGTATTTACGTCGTCCCCCAATAAATTAACATCATCAGCAAATGCCAATAGTCGATGTGTCCCATTCAATTGCAAACCCTCCTGCCTATCTTGGACTTTCCTGATGGCGTATTCTAGCGCAAAGTTAAAGAGCAAGGGAGACAAAGCATCTCCTTGTTTCAGACCGTTCTTGATGGAAAATGACTCAGATAAATATTTACCTACTCGAATTTTGCTACAGGTTTCATTTAAGCACATTCTTATTAGACTCAGTAGCTTATTTGGTGTACCAAATATAAAAATAATATTATATAACACTTCGCTCTTCACAGAGTCATAGGCTTTTTTGAAATCTATAAATAATTGATCTACGGTCCCACCGAACTCCCACTAGTAGCGATATTCCTAGTCAGAATATTTCTGATGATGATGATAATTACATTAAGTGGATTCGTCCTCGAGAAATCTAAAGCTCTCATGCGCTCAATGAATTACCCGTTATTTACGGTCCAGAGACACCGCCACCAGACCACATCCTGAGCCAAGGCCTTCCGTCTCCTCGCCACTTCGTTCTCAGACACTCGCATGCAATCGTTGCTTTTCGCGGAGGTCGAAAGACCAATTTTCGAGCTGGACAGAAAGACTCTCACTCACATGTGATCGGCTCGTGTTGTTCGTGGAGCTGTTTGCCACTTAAGCGACCGACCGCAGCGCCGCGCAGAACATAACAAACGAACTACTCCGTCTGGAAACGAACCGCCCACGTGACCATCGCCCCAGGAACGTAGTTGGAGCGCATGCTCAGTCTTTGTCATTACAGCATTGCTTGTAGTTTTGTGCGACGTGTAATTCGGTCAGAAGAACCTTCCTTCTCCCTTTCCCTTCATGCCTGCAGGCGCGAACTAATTCCGTGCTTCACAAACACGTGACCGCAGTTTCAATTACGTGTCTCGTTTGCAATTTCACTGCCTGTTGTTTTAATTTAGGAGCGCGTCTGACTGTGGTCGTGGCTGTTCTGTGGCAGCCCCGGCCACGGCTGGCAGTCTCACCCTCTCAGGTCGGAAGAAGGTCCCGATGGGCGAAGCCCACACACCCGTAGACGTCACAGGTTGATTTGAATTTGTCGCGTCTGATCGATCCGCGTGATGGAGCGCAATCAGGACAAATCGTGGGACGAGACATTTAACCCTTTGAAGCCGAAGATCGTCTGAATATTATTTATGAATTCAGCCCGTACCGCGAAGAAAACACTTCACTTAACCATTACGAAAATCAGCTGGTTAACCCTTTGAAGCCGAAGATCGTCTGAATATTATTTATGAATTCAGCCCGTACCGCGAAGAAAACACTTCACTTAACCATTAGAAGTCGAATCAGGCGGTACCACATAAGATTTAACAAAAGAACATCCCGGTCAAAGCCTTGATGTTTCCTCTTTCATTCTGTACTTTGGTGTGCGATACCTCGATCACTTCTGTATGGTCCCTTACAGCAGGAAATACATTTTTTAGCCCTTAGTACGAATTGGTCTGATTTTAAACAGAAAGTGTTCCGGCATGTGGACGAATTGCGAAACGCGCAGCCTGATTTCCCGTTTATAAAACGGGCACTGTTGGGGGGAGACTCAAAGAAGAATTAAATTGCATTTGTTTGGAAAATGTCTCACGATTATGCGGATACACATTTTTCTATGTAATGTAGGAATGTGTCCGAGTGTGCTCGTAAGACGATGGGGAGTTTTGAAGTTGCAGATGAGGTTTTTTAATTGTTTTTACTACATTTGTACGCGGGTGGGAAAACGTGTAAAGTTTAGCTCGAGAGGAAATTGAGTGCAGGGGAACTTGACAGCTTTGATTCAGTCTGCCACAGGCATACTCGTGTATTAAAGCGACGCGTACGAGAAAGTGTGAAACATCGGCCGGCGCACAATGACCTTGAAGAGCGAGATGTTTATCGCCATTAACGAGAGGCCCGCGTGGATTTCGGCCTACGCTGAGCGTCGTCTTTAGACACCGCCGTGTGTCGGAAGCGAGAACTCGAGTTATGACGCAAGTTGAATGAACACGTGTTTGGAGCGCAGTAAACGCATAGCGAAAAATCATTATCGATTATTGTTCGCTCTTCGCCTGACGCGTAGACGCAGGAACTAGTGCGGAAATGCCCGAGCTTAATTAATGCGTTCATTCTGCTGCTTTGATCCACGTCTCCTCGCAATCCGCTGTTCGCTCGATTCTGTAGTCGTCGTCGTCGGGACATTTTTTCCTTTTTCCATTCGACGCGTATCCTAATTTGAGCAAGGACGGGCAAGGAGACACACGTCGCCTTCCTTACTTGACTATAAAAGTGCCTCTGATCCCATGCGGTGCCAGCTGAGATCTGTACCCAACCTTGTCTTTGGGCGTCGCCGTCCACAGGCATCGATGCCCAACCGAGGCAATAAGTAAATAAAGCCCCGAACAACAATATTCTCTCGGTCTGAGCCCCCCCCCCCCCCTCAATACCTACCGTCGCTCATCGTGCCGGTTGCCTGGACACTGACGTGGCAGGCGACCTCGCAGTGAAAAGCCATTCGTCTCGTACCTGCGAGTCCCACTCAGATACGTCTGACTCACCGATGGATCGTGAGGGCATTTCGGGAAAAGCGAGCTCCTGTTTTAAGGCCTCTGGTTTCTACTCCCGACCATCCGTCATGGATCTGTTTCGTTGTAAGGCGTGAATGGCTCGGTGTTTCAACCTGGTCATCATCTTCCTTCGGGAGACCCATCTGCGTCCCTCCGATGCGTTAATCCCAGACGCTGAGAGGACAACACGCCTTGTATGTCGGTCAAAGGTCATCGCTTGTGCGCGTACTCAATCTCAGCTTTACTTTGCGTAATATTCGCCTGCCTCCAGTAACAACAGTATCTTAAGCAGATCTCGAAGACCAATTGTCAAACTACGGTCGGCATTCTTCTTGGTGATTTAGTGTCAAGGACACTGTGGGGAGGAGTCCTTACTGACGGAAGGGGAAGACCAGTTTATGAGTTATGTTCGGGTTCGATTCCATTTGCTTTAAGTCAGGAACCTCGTTTGTCTTGGATCTCGCCTTTTCTTTTCCGAGGCCAGAGTCCATCTTGACTGCTCAGATGCACGTACGTCGCGGAACCAGACGCTTGCGGAAAATATGCTGTGGTCCCTGTTTCGAAACCCGGCAAAGACCTCTGCCTGCCGGGGGGGGGGGGGGGGGCACCACTTGCGAGTGCAGAGCAACGGAGAGCGTGATGAAGTGGCTTCTTTCCTTTGTCATGGAAGGCCGAATTTCTCTCTCCAGTGCAATTCCTGGTGTTTATTTTGACGACATCGACACACCTGTGACCAAATGCTGAACTACAAAATTCGTTGCTGCTGCTGTGGGAGTGACTTGGGCGAACACGGACACGATACCTCGAAACAACCAGCGGACTTCAGAGTGAAAATGCGAGTTTAGTGCTCACATTCCATTGCCTAGCACATTTCTTCGAATCCCGTCTGGTTCAGGGCCCTTTTCGTGATGAAATTCACGATTTTGATGTCGTCGTCTGGGATGGACTGCGTTTCTTTGGTTCCTGAATTTTCTCCATGCAAGAATAAGTCGACCACTAAAACCCTGGGACTCAGCCAAGAAATCTGTCCATTCGAGGGCGTGATTTCTGTAGTGGTTTGAAGGGAACTGCAGAAGTGAGGCTTCGTCTTCGTTTACTTTCGTAGGAAAACCGTAATGTGCGGATTTGATTCGGTGTCGACAGGGGCTGCTTTTTTGAAGCTAGTGACTGCTTGGTGCAAAATGTCTCCATGAGGAAGACGCTGTTATTTGATAGCGGTATCGTACCACGCTTTTCGCTGCTTCGTTTCCAAAAGCCGGTCGTAGCTGCCGGCTTCACAATTTCTTCTCCAGTGTCACGTGGTTTATGGCGATTAAATGGCGGGATCAGAGGTTGCATCAGCACATCCTTTGTGTCTTCAGCGAGATTTGCGTGCGTCGAAGGTCCCCCCCCCCGAAGATGAGTTGGGGGGCAGGTCCCCCAATTCACTGCACGCACACTCCAAGAGATATTTTAATAAAAGATAAGTCAAGTTGTCCCGCTCCAACACATTCTTGACCTTCGCACTAAATAGGTCAGTGTGCCTCCGGGAAAGGAGGCTGGGCGGGGAAAGAACCCTCTGCCCTCGTCGGGGAACGAACCCCGGTCGTCCAGTCTGCAGTTCGTCACTACACAGACTGAGGTACCCCGGTGTTTGCGTACGTTTTTAATATCACAGAAGCCGCACTTCAGAAATTCAGGGTTCTAAGCGCATTGGCCCAAACGCTCTTTGTCCAGTTTAACAAGGGTCTGCAAATGAAAATGAAAATAGCTGTAAAGTGACGGCGAATCTTTTATTTTAAGTAACAATTTCTCCAGAAATTTATTAAAAATAAATAACTGCAGCTATTGTGGATTTGTAAAAGTTGCTGTCGTGTGTTACAAATTTTCTATTAATACTCTAGATTTTACTCAGGCGTGCCAGGTGACTTCGTTGCTCCCGGCCAGAGAAAAAATTCGCTTACCAATTTTTTTGTGCTGCAAAATGCTCAGAAATGCTCCGGCAAGTGAGAAATAAATGCGTCATTCCGGCTCATAGGCGGAACGCGGTTGCCACACGTAGCCACTGCATCTGTCTGAAGTGACCCTGGGTAGAACATAAACAGGTTATTCCAGGAAGGTGTTCAGGCCTTCAATTAATTTTTGTGATCTGACTTGCGCCACGGGACCGGTCAAAGGTTCTCGTGACCCAACCCTGGGTCGGAGTCCAAGGTTTGGGAACCTCTTCTGTGGATTTGCTTATCAACTGTTTAGTAAAAAGATGTTACAAACCAAGTCCCAGCAGGGCTACCAAATAAATTTTGTGAAATCGTGGGAAATGTTCCTCATCTGTGCCCCGTCTCATTTTCCCAGGGCTTTGGAGGCGTCCCGCCACGATCACCGCGTGGCCTCTCCTTACTTCGTGCGTGTTTTCAGTAGCGTTTTTCCATTTCCGTGTGTACGCATCTTATGAAATAATACGACAAAGGTTTCTCGGAATGAAGGGCACTTGTTGATATTGGCGGCGTCTGCAGTGCGCGAGACCTTTTGTCCCAGGATCGACGTTGATAAATTCTGGTGAACTTTAACGCCGGTTGCAGTGTCTAAATGAATCGAAGGAGCGACGCGGAACAGCTTGACAAACATCTCTGCGTTGTTAAATGTTTGCGGTGATCATAATCTCGTTACACTGCGCTATAAACTGGAAGACGGCCATCTTCGGACACAAGATTTCCCCATCACTTTACAAACAAACAAACAAACAAGCCGAAGTGGTGTACACATCGTTCGTTGCCTGTTGCAATTTCTAGCAGTTGCTTGTACGAGGGCTGGTCCCTTCATCCCTTCAGTGGTCTCTTCTTCGTTTTCGATGGTAATCGAACAACGTCCGAGGAATTCGGCCAGTCGACGTTCTTGAGATTTGTTCGCTGTAGTTTCGAACATATTCTCCGTCCCTCCTTGACAGCCTGCCGCAGGTCTCAGAAACTTTGTTTCAGCCGCTTCATTTTGTGCCCCCCCCCCCCACGGGGGGGGGGGGGGTCCAGCACTCGCTGCCAAAAGAAGCGATGGTACGCTTTGTTTCCTGTCGGGATTATTTGTTCTGCACATTTGGTCCAGCCTTTTTGATCTGTTCTGTATTTCTCTTACTGTTTAAGTTTCTAACTTGTTCAGCTGTCTCAGTATTTATTGCTATTTTGTCTTTGGTGTGGAAACAGTCAAATTGTACTTTGAATGATGTCAGGGGTTTTTGGAGAGAGAGGCCTCTGAAGCACTTAAAATTACTCGATCATCCGCAAATAAGGCTCTTCTCTCAACAGCCGGTCTGTTGTGGCGTGGTCTAAAGAATTTCGTACTCTTTGCCGAATTAGTTTTTCTCCGTTCGCAACGACATCTTTGATCTCGCATGCAGACATGTCACGGAAGCCATTTGGTTCGAGTACTTGCCACAGCGCCAAGTGGGAAGATGGAATTCTGTGTCTTCGATATTGAAGATCGAGTCTGCGCAGGACCGGCCTCTTTGCTCTACCGTCAGAACATGTTTACTCCGTCGATAATACGCATTTGAGCACGCGCCTCGCGCCTCTAGTCGGAGGACTCCGTTCCGTTGTATCTTTTGAATTTTGGGTTGCCACTGCCAGATATCCGACCAGCATAAATTTGGGAACTCTAAAAATATCGACAGAGAGGATAGTGAAGCAGTTTTCGTTAATTCTTCATTTATATCATCTGGACCTGGAGGTCTTTTTTAATTTTTAAAACTTCGTAATGTAAACAACAGCTCGTCCAAATTAACGGAATTCACATTAAGATCATTTTCTGCTAATATCGTTGTTATTCTTGATAGTTTTGTTCCAGTTGGTGCAGTGCCATCGTGTCTCTTCTGTTTTGCTTAAGACCTTAATTTTGTAATTGTCTGCACGTTCATGCGCGTCGTATTCGAGATGTGCTATATATCGATTCATTCTTCTAACGTCTCTCTTCACTGCAGCTGATTTTGATCTGTGCTCAGCTCGCTCAGTTGTAGAGTTGCAGATCAAGAATTTAATATGCGCTTGCTTCTTCTCTCCAATGTTTTGTGGTACATCGCCATTCCACTATCTTAATTTTCTGTTTTCCTGAGTTCTTCACTAGTTGTTTCAGGTTTTTGCAAGAAATTTTGAAACCAGCGCCATGTATGTCGCGATCTTCGGTAAACATCTTAATGTCACTCACTGAACACAACGAAGACTTTCTGTTCTGATTGAAGGCTGTTTCTCCATTTGACCGTGTTTTTTTTTTAAATTGGATTATTACTTGTTCGGGCATTAAAGTCTCCTGCTGTGATGACGTAGTCGGTTTTGATGACTTGATAAACGACTTTGCAGTTCTTTATAAAATTCATCTGCTTTCCTTTGTCTCCCTTTTTCTGTTTCGTGTCTACTCTTATTTTTACATTGACAATCCGTTCATTTATTCCGTTGTAACCCTGTTCTATATTTCTCCGGTATTTCGCTATTGAGAGAATTATCCCAGCAGATGCTACGTTCTTAACCCTGATTTACGCCACTGTAGATCAGTACATAATCAGAGACCTCTTTGGAACGTTTTGACTACTTACCCCCCCCCCCCCCCCCGGGGGGGGTGATGAACCCTCTATCTGAATTCCTATCTTTTACTTCCGTGTATGGGATCGATTTTTTGTTGCAGAGTCCCGTAACATTGCGTGCGCCAATTTTGATATCTTCCGCTGTCCCTAGTAGTTTCGCGTTTTCAATGTCCTCGTTGGTGTCTGAGTACTTGAAATTTTCCCATCACAGATTACAGGAGAAAGAGACCCAGGTTTGTGACGTTGCTGCGTTCCTGTAATTGTAGCTGTCGGTTGGTTAAGCATCCGTTGGCAAAAATGGTCCCACGGCCTATCGAAGATTTGCACTTATTCTGGTGTAAGAAATGCTAAACCGATTCGTTAAATTTTTCTGTTGCCATGAACAGAGTAATCGTACGATTTCAAATTGTAAAACAATGCGGACAATAATTCTAGTCTCGTGCACAAAATGTAAAATAAACGAGGTTCGGTTTCTTCGGCGTTGGCTAATAGCAAATTCAAATCCCGGTATAAATCAACGGACGACAGAAAGTAAGTTTACGTTCCTACAAGTAAGTAAAAATCACGAAGCTTGGATGAAAAATTAGCCGTAATTGAGCAGTGCAGATAATGAATAGTTTCTAAAATAGCGCGGTTTATATTCCGCGATATAAAACAGATTTAAGTTGAAGACAGGCGTGAGATGTGCTGACATTTCGTCGATGGAAATTGGCTTTGAAAAAAGTAATATAATCGCCATATTAGACACGGCGACGCGGACAAAGGGGGTGACGTTTGAGGGGCCATGCCCACGGGTTTGTTGGCAAAGGCGATGTTCCGGGAAAGGGCGCAAGGAACATCCGAGCATAATAAAAGAAATGCTTCCGGCAAAGAGAAGGCAGAGTTCCGGAACACCCTTGCACCTTCGTTTGTCTTCTGCTCCTCGCGCAGTTTCCCAGGAAACTGAACGCTTCCAAGGAAGGCAGCAGGCGCGCAAATTACCTACTCCCGGCACGGGGAGGTAGTGACGAAAAATAACGATACGGGACTCATCCGAGGCCCCGTAATCGGAATGAGTACACTCTAAAGACTTTAACGAGTATCCATTGGAGGGCAAGTCTGGTGCCAGCAGCCGCGGTAATTCCAGCTCCAATAGCGTATATTAAAGCTGTTGGGACAACAGCAGTAGCAGCCAGATACATAGAAGCCAGGCTCGGTAAACCCTCACTGGTGCGCGAAACATCTCGATTCTCTCTGATCGAGGTTTTAAGGCACCCGGTATATTCAGTGCAGAAGGTGTTCTCCAGGTTCAGGTCACATGATGCCCTCTCTGGTGTAGTCCTTGCTCCCGAGCTGCAGGAGCGACTCCGGGATATTGCAATAGCGACAAAGAACACGAAGAGGAATCGTGGAATGTACAGGAATATCTTGATGCATGGTCCCCCTGGTACTGGCAAGACATTCTGGCATGGATTACGCAATCATGACAGGCGGCGATGTGGCCCCGATGGGGCGTGAAGGGGTGACGGCAGTCCATAAAGTGTTCGACTGGGCTGGCACGACACACAAAGGACTTCTTCTGTTTGTTGACGAGGCTGATGCTTTCCTACGTAAAAGGAGTTCTGAGACTATTAGTGAAGATCTTCGTGCCACCCTGAATGCCTTCCTGTATCGCACAGGTGAACAGTCAAACAAGTTTATGCTAGTTTTGGCTTCTAATACTCCAGAACAGTTTGACTGGGCTGTTAATGATCGCCTGGATGAGATGGTAGAATTCAGCCTCCCAGGGCTTGAGGAACGTGAGCGTTTAGTTCGCCTCTACTTCGACCAGTTTGTACTTCAACCGGCTACGGAAGGAAAAAGGCGGCTAAAGCTGGCACAGTTCGACTACAGCTTGCTGTGCACCGAGATCGCCAAGCTGACAGAAGGAATGTCAGGACGAGAGATTGCCAAGCTAGGTGTCGCATGGCAGGCCGCCGCGTATGCTTCGGAAGACGGCATCCTCACCGAAAAGATGATCAAATAATAATAAATAAAATAATAATTTGATTCTTGTTCTGTCTTTCTGTATAAATGGTAATACGCGATTCGTTTACGAGAAGCTCTTATTAAGTGTTCCCTCGTCACGTAGAAGCGTGTATTCATGTCCATTCTATGTCAGTTACTCTTCGCTGTCTGCTTGAAGGAAGGTTCGGAGAGCCACGGCCATGTCTAATTCTAGCCAATACACTCCATGGTGGCCACGCATGCGCAGATCACACAATCAACGTCGCGAGTTTCCTAAAAAAACGAGACTTGATAACAAAGTCCCAGTGCCATTTCATTTGTCCTCACGATAAAACGGCTTAATTGCAAGTACTTCGCGACTTAACGAAGCTCCACTCAGATCTTGGCGTTTCGGGTTGTCCTTGATCGACCACGTGTCGGTGGCTTCGCCCCACCGGATGCAGTTAACCCATCTTTACGACACGTGAACTCGCTTCTTGATGTCGTCCAAGGGGCGAGGTTGTTTGTTTAATGACGTCTTCACTCACAAACGATGAAGTTCTTTTCAGTTCTGACCATTCATTGCCATAAACTAACTAACCAACTGGAAAGAAACCAATCAGTTTCCCTCGTCACCCCGAATCATCCACCGCGTTAATGTTTAGTGCTGGAATTGTTTCAATATGAATAATCGCGCGTCGTTTTGAAAGGGGGTTCACATCGAGGGGTCTTATTTAGAACATGATTTGGGGGTTTTACGTCGGTGAGTCCGAAGATGGCCGGCCGTCTTCTGGTTTGTAACGCGTTCCAGTCTGGTTGAAGTTTACTTACGTTTCAGAGGTCCTTACTGCCTCCATCGTTAGGGCCCTGATGATGGACGCAATAAGGACCTCCGAAACGTCGGTAGACTTCTACCAGACTACACGGCGCAGCCACCTAGAAGACGGCCATCTTCGGACAAAGGTCCCATTTGTCGAGAAGCAGATTGCATTGAAATTAGAAAAGAATGAGGCAACCGCTTTTGCCCCTCCCGTCGTCTTTGCTGCAACCCGTCTGTCACCAGACGTCGTTCATTTGTTTGGCACAGGAGAATCGGGAAAGGTATCCCGGGCCTTTTTCTGGTCAGTGGAGTAATAACGATTCGCCACGTAGTTTTCTCGTTGCCCGCCCGCAGAGAACTGGCGGACTCGAGTGAGCACGTGACCTTCGTGGGGCCATTGTACAGTCGGAGCGATATTTTGCTTGAACGCAACCATCAATATTTTTTTTATTATGGGTTCCGCGACGTTTCGACCACTGCTGCAGTCGCCCTGGCGCTACGTCTTACGTATTCCTAAGGAAGGTAACCGTTTGCTTAGTTAAGTAGGGGTACGTAAACGTGTGGCCCGGGGGTCGCTTGGCACCCCTGGTTGACGCTCTCAGTTGAACGACCGGGATTTGGGCGGGCCGGTATTTAGTAAGTGAAGTAGTGGCTTGGGGTCATTCTGATGGGTCACTGACCGAAACTTACTACCAACCAAAGCGTATGAATTATTCTGCTGCGGTTGAGACCCACCGCGTCATTGGAGGGCAACCGGGAGTGGACGCTTCGTCCGCTGTTTTGTAATTGATCTGTTCGGAAATGTTT
This sequence comes from Zootermopsis nevadensis, assembly GCF_977971745.1. Classification (NCBI taxonomy): domain Eukaryota; kingdom Metazoa; phylum Arthropoda; class Insecta; order Blattodea; family Termopsidae; genus Zootermopsis; species Zootermopsis nevadensis. The sequence goes on along the minus strand of NW_028259153.1, from coordinate 213,754 downwards.
TTATGAAACGGTCCCGTTCAGTGAACAGATGTGAATCTCCTCCAGCGGAGACAATTGGCAGATTATTTCGGTGCTGTGGCTCTGAAGCCTGCATATTTATTATTATTATTATTATTATTATTATCCCATCTCTTCACCATTTTATAAGGAATTTACTTCTACGTACCCGAGACAGACCTTGCCCCTGAGGTACATAGGGCAGCAGCTATTATGAAATACATTTTATTGTTAGAGATGACTACAAATTTTACGAGTGATGCATGAAGATCCTAAAATGGCGGTCTTCTGAAGTTCCCTGATGTCGTGTTCGCCCGGGATGTTGGCCAAATATTGGAGACAGTTCCAGTTGCTCCTATTATTATTATTATTATTATTATTATTATTGCTAACTCCTCTTTTACGCCATATTTTCAACCTTAGTTTACTTAGTGGCGTAGCAGAACCACCTGTGGTGCCTTTGACGACAAGAAATAGTTTCGGTTAGGTTAGGTTAGGTTACCTTATTTTGTATTGTGGTTAAGTGTAGGTCAGGTGCATTTAGAATCCAACATTTAAGAAGAACGAGTGTTGAAACTGTGCTTTCTTGTGCAGATTACACTTCACAGTCTTGTTATTGTGTTCTGTCGACATCCTTTCAACACCGAGAGTAACTTGTTTTTAGTGTCACTGAATGCATCGTTGAGCAAGAAGGCCGTATCAAAACTTCATCCCTGAGGATAAAGCAAGTTGTTTTAATTAGCCTCAAATGCTCATTTGCCTTAAATCATCGCCTGGCCGGATTTTAGGTCACATGACGGACAGTATTTCAGAAGCTTCTGTAGTCAATTTCTTGCCACGCGCGGTGAAGCGTCTCCGGTGCCACCTCAGCAACTGCGACGGTAATTCGAGTTCGGAGTTCGGCCACATTTGCAGGTAAGGGTGGCACGTACACTCGATCCTTAACGAATCCCCACAAGGAAAAATCTAAAGGTGTTAGACCCGGGGAACGAGGTGGCCGTGCTATTGGTGCGGCCCGACCAATCCACCGACCTGGGAAACGGACTTCTCCGAGGTAATGAGGGGGTGCACCGTCTTGCTGGAAGTGGTCATCTTCGTCAAGTTGAGGAATGAGGAACTGTCGGAGCATGTCCAGATACACGACGCCGGAAATGGTCTTCTCCGTGAAAAAGAAGGGGCCGCACGCTTTATCTTTGCTGAGGGCGCAGAACACATTAACTTTCGGACTGTCTCGAACATGTTCCAGGAAGGCACGTGGATTTTCACTACCCCAAATCCTGCAGTTGTGGGCGTTGACCTTACCAGTGACATGGAACGTGCTTTCGTCACTGAAAATTACCGAGTCCAGAAATCCTTCGTCGTCTTCAACCCGCCGCAACATTTCCGTACTACAGTTTACGTGCGTGAAACTCGATGTGTTTGGCTAAATTTGTGCGTTTGAAAATATTTCGCACGTCCTTTAAATAAATTTATATTCTCCTGCGAAGTTGTAAAGCTACTTTTGAAACACGGTGTATTTCAGAGCACGGATTTTGAAGCCATATGCGAGGGAGGGATTTTATAAAGCATGTGATTTTAGTCAGGATTGTTTTTCAACTAAATGTGGTTGTACAGGGAATGTTATCCTCTTCGGGAAGGGGACAACTGGCTAGCCCATAATTTAATTTAATTGGTGTGTGGGCCAGAGGCCCGAATGCAATTTGATGTTTTCATTAAATTGCAAGGGTCAGATGGGACAGAACATATTCTTCCTCCACTCTGCCGACAAACATTGAAAGGAGAGGCGAGGTCCACCGGAGGTAATAAATTACTTTCTAAAGCAAGGACTAGGATCTTTTTTAAAGTGGTGTTGAGAGAATTGCATTTTGGGTTCTGTTGAGAATAAAAACGCGTATTACCACATTTTGCTCAGCTTGAGATATCTTCATGCCCCGCCATTGGGGCACATCCCACAGTTTGATGAACGCCACCCAGCGGCTGAATTTTGGTGGCCTTTTATTCCTTAACTGTCTGTCTCATCGCATGCATAATTCTCCCGTCATGTCACTCTACATAAATATCCTGCAAAGTGACTTCAGGATTGTGGAAGCAACAGTTTTTGCTCAGAATATTAACAAGAGTGTAAAAGATTTCTGTCTTCTGGGTTGTTGCGCTGTGTAGTCTGGTCGATGTTTACCAACGTTTCAGAGGTCATACTGCCTCCATCATCAGGGCGATGAGTATGAAGATTTCTGTCTTCTGGGTTGTTGCGCTGTGTAGTCTGGTCGAGGTTAACCAACGTTTCAGAGGTCGATCGCCCTGATGATGGAGGCAGTATGACCTCTGAAACGTTGGTTAACATCGACCAGACTACACAGCGCAACGACCCAGAAGACAGAAATCTTGATAATCATCGCCCTGATGACGGAGGCAGTATGACCTCTGAAACGTTGGTAAACATCGACCAGACTACACAGCGCAACAACCCAGAAGACAGAAATCTTCATACTCTGATGACGGAGGCAGTATGACCCCTGAAACGTTGGTTAACATCGACCAGACTACACAGCGTAACAACCCAGAAGACAGAAATCTTCAGACTCATCGCCCTGATGATGGAGGCAGTATGACCTCTGAAACGTTGGTTAACATCGACCAGACTACACAGCGCAACAACCCAGAAGACAGAAATCTTCATACTCTGATGACGGAGGCAGTATGACCCCTGAAACGTTGGTTAACATCGACCAGACTACACAGCGTAACAACCCAGAAGACAGAAATCTTCAGACTCATCGCCCTGATGATGGAGGCAGTATGACCTCTGAAACGTTGGTTAACATCGACCAGACTACACAGCGCAACAACCCAGAAGACAGAAATCTTCATACTCTGATGACGGAGGCAGTATGACCCCTGAAACGTTGGTTAACATCGACCAGACTACACAGCGTAACAACCCAGAAGACAGAAATCTTCAGACTCATCGCCCTGATGATGGAGGCAGTATGACCTCTGAAACGTTGGTTAACATCGACCAGACTACACAGCGCAACAACCCAGAAGTCAGAAATCTTCATACTCACCGCTGTGAGAACCTCAAGTCTTACTAGAGTGTAAAACTTGGTTATTGTCCATATGACTTCTCATTTAAGTGTTATGAACGTATGTTCCAGACGGTCGTGGGGCAGCGCGCAAGAAGCGAAAGGTGAGTGGCACTGGTTGCTTCTCTGGCGTGTCAGTGTCACAGCTGTTGGCACAGAGGGAAAGGAATCTCGCTGCTGGGACACCTCCCCAAAGCAAAGAGCCTGCCGATCGGGCCCCTCAGGTGAGTTGCAGTTGATTGTGGGCTGAGTGGACTTCAGTCCCAGTAGAAACACTACTTGGTCATTAGTTGTGAAATATGGTGTACGTAACATGTTCGCTGTTTGCTTCGTCTTTACCTTGGAATGAATGTTGAGACAGTATTGGTAAATGTATAGTTAGCCCAAAAGGTTGAGTAGCCCAACAACTTTACTTGCCTGACATTCTGTTATGAATATCCTTTTGGTTTTTAAATGAAATGGCTTCAATTAATTTTGGTTTTAAAGCATTTGTTCACGTTGAGTTGCCAAATAACAGCAAGAATTTGTCTCCCAGAACAGCTTTTAGTGTTGTTTTTCACTACTGAACACATTTTTAAAGGAAAAAATTGGGAATCTTTGAAGGGAATAAACTGGGAGTGCTGGGAATTGTGTGTTTTTGTATTACCCTTGTTTGCCACTCCAAATCTAAAATTTCATGACGATGTTGAGTTATTTAAATAAAAAGTTCTTTAGATATTTTCCATCGTCTAGTAAAATAATAAAATAGAACGACGTTTCGGAGATCGGGCTCTATCTCTGTCTTCAGATACCTGTTCTGTTGGGCCCAGTAGATAGAGCTAATCCCTATCTGCAGACAAAGTAAAAAGTGAAAGTCCCGGAATATAAGATGGTCACCCCGCCATCTATCCGTGGGACGTAAAAAGAACAACACACTCCAAAACAAATTACTTATTAATTACTTTGTCAGGAGACAGGGATTAGCTCTGTCTACTGGGCCCAACAGCATAGGTACCTGAAGACGGAGATAGAGCCCCATCTCCGAAACGTCGTTCTATTTTATTATTTTACTGGACGATGGAAAATATCCAAAGAACGTTTTATTTAATTTGCCACTCCAGTTAAATTCTTGCGAGGTTTTGTTTAATTTGTTGTAAAATGTGATTCTGAAGCCACAGTTTAATTATATGTAGCATATGAAGTGAAAACTACTTTTACTCAACTTCAGAACATAATCTAATAGGATATCAGTTTTTTCAAAGTGCTTGCCCTTCAATTCTTATTTACTGATGGAAATAAAATGTGTATTTTTTTCTGTTCCCTGGTTTTTTCCCCCAGTGACTCCCACTGTTTAAAATTTGTGGAAATTTTACATCTTTAGTGTTAAGAGTATTTCTCTTCTAAAGTAATTACCGCTGCTGTACAACTTCGTATATCTAGCATGTATGTGTAATGCAAGGTTTCATAGCTTTTAACTAGTCGGATGTGTATGAATGTTGAACATACACGTGCCTGAACTTGCGTACCATTTGCACTTTAAAGCATAATCCCAGGAAGATTACACCTTTCACAAAGTTGTTAGAGGGTTTTCATGACGTATCTCACTTTTCAGTGTCTTTTGTGTGAAAGAAACTCGATAGAGTTATAGTCTGAACCCTTACTTGCCATGCCGACAGTTTTCTGCCTCGTCCGCTCATAAAATTTATGAGACAAATCAAGCAAGTACACAAAATCAGATTGTGAAATTTACTGATACAATAATTTGAGTTATTCAATCCTCTCTTCATAAGATTTGAGTTTTACTTGCGTTGGTAGCTTCATTTTTTTTTTTTGGGGGGGGGGGGTGGGGGGATATATGCAGGAAATTATAAAAGATGATAATCTTTCTGAGATGTTCCTGGCACATTGGAAATTGAGACATACTGTTTCATAGCATTCAGGGTTAGAGTGTGAGAAACGCATGAAGATGCACCGCAGAAAACTTTTCAAAAAGGGTGTATGATGATGTGTTATGGGAGGTCAACAGGTGAACAAGGAAACCCCGAGTAGCAATATGTGTGCATCAGTGATATGTTGTTCTAATTGTATCCTCTTTTACTGACACAGAGTTGGAGTGCAGGACCATCTTCTGCTGGAACAACTCAGCGTCCTGCTAGTGGTCCGCAGATACCAAGCACGACTCAGTTTCCTCCTCCTAACTTCACTTCTGACACTAACGTCATTCAAGGGGTTAACGCTTCTCAGCAATTCCTTCGTTACACTGCCCGAAATGGAGCAGTCACCTCGACCATTTTAGGTGGCAATGTCATGGTTCATCAGAACACCTCTCCTGTCCATCTGAGCAGCTTAATGCACCACCACCAGCAGCAGCATAGCTTGATCGGAGTCACGGGCAATGGTCAGTCGGTCGTGAATATTCAGCCTGGGAATCCAGTGATGGAGTATTCTAATACCCAGAGTAACAGCAGTAGTGTGAACCCTCATCAGGGTGGAAGTAATGCTGGTAACCCCACTGTTATGAGTAACAACGCAGTAAACCCACTGATGGTAGGTGACACAGATAATCAAGTTATGATGAATGCTAGTGGAATGATGGTTCATAGTGGAGGAAATCCTGGTGTTTTGTGTTACCCTCAACAAAGGGCGCCGTCTATGAGCGGGGCTCCCGATGAAATTCAAAATGCCAGTGGTGGTGCCATCAGTGGCAACAATAAGGTACTACAGCAGCAGCAGCAGCAGCATGTTATGTACTCAGGTGTTGTGAATTCTTCAGGTTCTGGCCAAAGTCCTCAGGACTTCCGCATGTTAAGAATACAACAGCAACAACAGTTCTATGGACAGCAGCAGAGTCCGTATCAAGTTCCGCAGTCTCTGTCAGAAGATCAGAACAAAGTTGCCATGCAGCAGGAACAGCCTTCTGCAGTGCAAAATACCAGGCAGCCGCAGCAGTTTGTATCTGTGTCATGCAGCAGTGGTGTAGGCATCCCAGTTTCAGCCAGCGTCTTTGTCGACCAGTATGGCAGAGGACAGCAGATAACAGGAACAGTTTCTCAACAACAACATCAAAATATTTTACAAATGCAGCAACAGCATCACCACAATATGGCGTCATCTGGTTCGGCTGGGAGTGGTGCTATCATGATGACGCACCAGCAGAGAGCACCGCCATGGCAGCAGCAAAATAGAAGCATTGCCAATAATACAGGTACAGGAACAGCAATGCATCAGCAACATCATTCTCCGATCGTTATGCCGACGCCACAGTCTAACACCTTACCATCTCCTAGTGGTTATGACCGTGTTCCCCCTCTGCATCATCACACACCTCCACTACCTGTCTGGACAGAAGAAATATCAAGGAAGAAGCCAAAGGGATCAGGAAAGTCTGGTTTACTTAACAGAAAACAGCGGTCATACAATGTCCTTGATCATCAGCAGCATCATCGAATCGGTATTGCTGGAATACCAGGAAGTGGAGGACCTTCACCTATGGATTCTCATGCCCCTTGTCCAAACATCGATGTCCGTCAGATTCCCATAGAGCATAACAGACCTCCACCCTCTCATGCCAATAATACTGATAGTTCTAATCCCACGTACATGGCAGGAACCAGCCATAATGTTCCATCCTTTATGGAGGACCCTAGTGGCTATCTAGCACAGCAGACAGCTTTACTGAACAGCACCATTTCACGCCAGACCGGTGTTGGTGGCCCAAACTTTATGTGTCATAGCCCGGTTCGAAATCCCATCACTCCCGACCATCAGGTGCCGAGCCCTCAGACCGTTCCCACTTCCTGTTCTTCACCAACAGCTGTGGGTGTTCCTTTGCCAAGTAATGTCCTCTTACCACCACCAAAAGGAACCCCCGGTTTTACCTCAAGGACAAATCCTAATATATCTGTACAACAACAAAACCTCAATTCCCATGCTTGTATTCCAAATCCTGTAGCTATTACACTACATCACAGTATAGGTAGCCCAATTCCTACGTCTTCATACACACAGCCTCAGAACCAAGGTTCCGCAGTGCCTGACAGCAATGCAGTGCCTGAACAGAGAATGGAAATGGGAAATCATTGTCAGGGTTGTGTTGTTAGTTCAGGATCACTACTTCCAGTTTCTACATCTGGAGGTGGGTCAGGTGATAATATATTATTTCATCATCAAATGCAGCAGCAGATTCAGCCGCTCGTACAGCCCGAACATGCAAATGTGAGTCCTGGGAACCAGTGTGTGCATCAGCAGCAGCATAACATGCCAAGTGAGTTCAAACATTACCATGTGCAGCTTAATTCTGGAGGAACACAGAATGACACGTTGGTCCAGCAGACTCCGAGTAATGTGACTCCTACACCTAATATTGTCCAAGAGGAAAGCCCTGTAACATCATCAACATTTGATAGATTGGGTAATCCTGTACCACATCGTCATCAGGCGTCAGTGACATCTGACTCTAGAGGACCAATTCAAGGGGGTACTGTTAGCACGAGTAATGGCTCTCCTGTGGAGACATATGCTTTACCACAGCCTGAAGCATCACCAAGTTCATCCACATCAACTTCATCACAGTATTGCCGGATACCTGACACATCGTCAGCATCAAATAATATCTACATTTCCTCTTCATCTTCACCATTCACTGTTCCTAACTTAAGTCCTCCTGGACCCTATTCTTATTCAAATCCGCCACAGGGACACTTTCAGGCTCCCAGAAATGAGAACATTGTTTCCTGTTCTCCGGGTGCATCGACCCCTCCTGTTATGAGGCAACACCCCAACAACAGACTGGGTGAAAACTTTTGCCATCATATACATGATCAAATACGAGGTCAGAAGTTCACCGTCCAGTCTTCAACGATGGTCACAACAATGGCAAGTGGACATACAGTAAGCAGCAACACGATAACATCAGTACTAGCTGGAAAAGCAAATACTGCAACTGTGTCGGTTGGAAATTCAACTGCAAACACCCCGCCTCAACCTGTACCATCATTGTACACAAATCAGACAACCATCATGACTTTACCGCAGCCTTGCACATCAGTTTTGGCTGGACATTCGCAGGGCATGCAAGTTTCCACTGTGTCCAAATCACCATTAGAGATGGTTCAGAGTGTTGTGAGCAGTATTCAGGTTCCTCCTCACCAGCAGCAGCAGAATATGTCGGGTACAGGCAATAACATGCAGGCAACACAACAGCAGCAGCAGCAGCAGCAAGCAACCACTCTATTGAAACCCCCGGGGGCACCGCCTGGGCTGCCTCCAGGACACATCTTTGTTTCGAGCAGTGGCCAGTTGATAATGGCAAATGCCGGGAGTGTGATGACCCCGACGGGCCCTAGTACAGGGTTAATGGCACCACCACCGCAGCCACCTCCTCCCCACTCCATGGCAAAACTTGTCAGCCATTCCTCCATGCCGCCTCTGTCAGTGTCACCCATGGTGACAAATGTGACTGCAGCAATGACTCAGGTTATCCCTGCTGTTGGAGTGGCACAGCAAGTCCTTGGTCAGCCAACAGTTCTAGTGAATGCTTTACCAACACCATTACTCATCCAGCCTAGTATGATGACTGTTGATGGAATGACTGGACTTAATCAGAATACTATGCAAATTCCGCACCTAACAGTTGCAACAGGGAATGTTCTCCATCATTCTCAAGGACCAAACAACACGGGGAATGGCATAGGGCAGTTGCTGGACACCATGAATCAAGATCATCCAGGTTCTCGGAACGCACAGAGCGCTGCTGGGTATGTCCGTCATGCATCGCAGCAATCGTCGCTGTTGTCACCGCCTGAAATGTCGCATCTTCACACACCTGGCGGTGGGAAGAAGAAAGGGGGCAGTAAGAAACGCAAAGTGTCTCCACAGACTGTGGCTTCCATGTTGCACATAGCATCTCAACAGAATTCCCCAGCGGCTGCAGCCGGTGTTGTCATGCAACAGCAGCAGCAGCAGAGTTTCACGATGTCTGGTCCTCATCAGAGTATAACCACAACTGGACCAATGCTTCAGGCACTTACTATAGTTCCGGGGAAGGGAGGAGCACCTGCACAGATCCTCATGAATGGGCAGCCAGGCACAACTACAGGACATTTTGGGACTCAGCAGCTAATAGCGGCACCAGCCACTTCACAGCCCCCACAACAGATAAATCTTCTTCAACCTGTGAATCTCTTGAATGGTGCAACAGGTGTCGTTCAGAACTTCCCAACATTCCAGCAGTTTATTGTCCCTAGTTTGGGAGGCATGGTCATGGCAACGGATGGCACCACTACCCTCCTTCCAGATGCAACCAACCTCGGTGTTCAGTTGCAACTGCAGAATGTCAATGGTCAGAATGTTCTAACTCCTGTTCAGAATCATGGAGGAGCTACAGTATTTGGCCATCCGACTGGACAAAGCATTCTCACGGCAGGTCCTGCAGGAATGGTTATTCGCACTCCAACAACAGGAGGTAAGATGGCAACAGGGCCAATGCTGCAGCAACAAAATGGTGGAGGGCCACAATTCTTGGCCAGTTCTCCTAATGGAGGACAGTTTCTTATGAATGGTACAGCAGCCTTTGGTGGGCAGCTTAGTCCACTGGTAGCAAACGTCAGTCCTAGCCAGCAGATGTCTTTCACAGCCAACACTTCACCTACAGGAACACACCAATCTCAGCAAGAGTTCATACACTGTGGACAAGTGGGACAGACCCTGTTGGTACCGTGCACGGCCGCCACGACTCAGAACCACCAGAACACTACTGTAGTGCAGCAGAACACCACAATTGTCCAACAACAGACTACGATGGTGTCCAACAACCAACAACTTGTTACGGCTTCTCAGAACAGCAACAGTAACGTGACATCGAGCACCACGTTGAATGTGAACCAGCAGAACTTTATTGTTGGGAACAGTGGCTCACAGTGTGTGCAAGATAAGATGCAGTTGAATGCGGTCCAGCAGAGCAGCAGTAGTGGATCATCATCATCATCTCCTCCTGCACCTTCCAGACAGTCTGGCCAGCTGCCCCTAATGATGAAACATTCAGTCTCCACTCAGACCGCTGTGAACCAGAGTGTTCAGGCATCCTCATCTCCTTCAGTGACGTGCGGATCGCTTGTAGTGACAACTAATAACACATTTTGTCAGACTTCAATTGCCGCTTCGTCCGGAGGCAGTCCACCAGACACCACGACACACAGTCCGGTAGATCCCAGAAGTGGTGGCAGTTCAGATGGTCATCCCCTGACACCATCTGCTGACACTACTACGCATTTGACAGGTGTAGGGAGTACGGATGATGGTCTCTCATCTCCGTCCCCTTCATGTGCTGTCACAGGCTCTTATAGTGGTGTTGGTACTAATGGAGAAAATATTCCGGGACGTCAGCCGTCTTCTTCTGGGGTACCGGCATCTGCGATGCCCATGGTGCACTGTGTGTCGAGTAGTAACGAGCAAGACACTTCTATTATAGGAGACCAGACTGAATATGACTGGGGAGTGAGTAGTGGTAAAGGTGTCTTTGTGAGTCCAACTGTTACTGAAGGGGAGTTCAGCAGCAGTGCCTCAAGTCCGCGTCAAATCGATTACACTGGGAAGTATGTCGGGAGCGACATCATGGTGAGCCTCGCCGGCGCAGGACATATGGTGTGCGAAAGTGAAAGGAGGAAAAGTGTCGGGAATATGTACGTTGAATCCTCTACGGTCGCCTCGTTGTCGTCGTTTAGCGGCGAGCATCAGCAGCAAGAAGCTGTCGTGAGTTCAAGGCAGATGTTTGAATATAATAAAAATGACGAGAGGAGAGCCGTGCCTCGGACCGCCATGAACCCCAAGCTGTGTAGCAGTAGCAGTACCGTGGGGCTTGCCGCAGCGATGGCAGAACGCGGTGCCAAGCGCAAACACAGCGATGCCCTGATCATCATGGAGACACATCCTCATGATATTCACAGCATGGAAGAGGATGATGAAGGTAAGGCGTGTTGCTAGATGCAAATTGTATTCATTGATAGCTTGCCGACATACAGAGTACTGAGTATAGTAGATGCGATCATCTGAAGCTTGAATGTTGTTATATTGCATTGACGAAAATGTCGGTAATTCAGGAGAAGAAACTTTTTACGTGTAAAGGGGGATATGGTACAAATTAATCAGTACTCGTAGTATTTAGTGAAATAAGAATCTGTACACAAAATGTGATGTGGGAATGAAAATTTAAATGTCTTTGTGCTCATTTGTTAGGCCTATCCCAGGAAATTTTGCAAAGATGGCTGTTTTCTGTTTTGTTGCGCCATGTGGTACTGACAGTTGATAGCCATCTTCGTACTTGTTGCTGTGAGAGCGTGAAATTACACCTTTTACTATTGTACGGTTTTTATTGTGAAGAGTGTTCGGTGTCGTCTTCTATCATGTCTTGCTTTTATTGCGTAGTTTCTGCTAATATTTACACTTCAGTACTGATAGTCATTAATTTTTACTTTGCGTTTCGAATGTGCCATCTGCCTTGAATTAATGTGACTTTCCTCTTTTATACATATATTAGTGCTTATAAAGTTTCAAGTACATTTCTCTTCTCTTTGTGGTATTTTTGGTTTCATGCAGCTTTGAGCTTAGCTGTCTATCTAAAATATATGTTGTTGATTACGTATTTACATAATTAAGTTTATTGATGAGTAGATTTATTTTTCTCTGTATTTGTCATAATGTTGTACTGAATTCTTTCCTGTGTATCTAATGTTGTTGATTATTTTTATTGCTGAATTCTCAATCCCTGTGCATGGCATGAATTTCTATTGACATCTCTTGTTTTATTTTGTCATGTGCATGATAAGGGTTTGATTTTATATAGTAAATGATTTTTTTTTTTTTGAATGATTATAATGTTACCTAACATTTGTTAGTAGCAATCTCTTTTCTGTGGAATTAATTCTAGCAAAGTAAGGAATTGCGCAATGACACGTCCATTTTTTCTCACTAAGATACAAGCATTGCGTTAGTAAAGTTGTGGGCAGTTTTGTCTCTCGGTTACAAGCCAGGTGGATTGAACCAAATTATTACACTTAGTTTCCCCACTAATCTAAACGCAGAATTCCATGACTTTGCCTCAGTCCAGAATTGTCGTATTTTGTATGAATAGTATAATGGGGTGCTTATGGTGTGGTTACGTTTCCTGTTGCCTTGATCCTCGGCTGTGGTGTCCAAATAGTTCTGCATGTCTCATATGGTTTTGTGCTTTGTGGATATTGATTTATTCATAATGTGGGGAAAAAAACGCCTTTCTGGTTAACAACCTGAAGTCTTGTGTGAATTTTTACCTGGGCTGGAACAGACATAGTCATTTGCATAGCACCAATTCAGCATTGACAACATTCATCTGAGGAAGCTAATAATTTCTCCTCCCTTGTTTACAGAAACTTATAATCATAATGAGGAATATGCAGTTGCCATGAAGCATGTTTTGATGCCCCTCATCCAGCTATGATCTGTATAAATATCCTCTCGTTTCCACATGACCACTGTTTTCCCATCTCTCATAATGACATTTCTGAATATTTTTATTTCTCGCTGTGTTTTATCTTTCATAGCACAAAGTCCTTCTGTTGCCGTCCTCTTTAGTTTTCTCCTGAACACTGTATTTCAGAAGCACGTTCAGTACTCTTGTTAAGCCATTGAACTCAAAACGTATTGTTCAAAAACTGTTTTCTCATAGTTGTTGGGTGGTTTTCGTATGTCATGGCCCTTGAGCAAATATACAGCATTTCTATTGTACGAAGATTTCTGTCTTCTGGGTTGTTGCGCCGTGTAGTCTGGTCGATTTTAATCGACGTTTCAGAGGTCATACTGCCTCCGTCATCAGGGCGAAACGTTGGTTAACATCGACCAGACTACACAGCGCAACAACCCAGAAGACAGAAATCTTCATACTCACCGCTGTGTAAACCTCAAATCTTACATTTCTTTTGTAATTGATAGGTCTGTCTTGTTTGTTTAGTAAGAAGTTCAAAATAGTGCGTACAGGTGTTTTTTTTTTTATTGTACAGCTTGTCTTGGCATTGATGATTCTGCTCATTGTCTCTTGTATTTTGTATTTTTTTATAATTGCCTCAGTAACTATTATTTTACCTTCAGATTTTGGTTAATGCGGTGTCTGTAATCTGTGTAGTTGGTGTATCGTAATAACCTCATGGCCATCTGTAAGCATTTTTTTTACAAATGCTTGAAAACAACGAAGTTGAGGAAATATTTGGACTTCGGAAGGATGGCGTGATAATTTAAAGTAAAATGAAGTATATAATGTCAAGACTTTGTGAATTGCACAGGCCATCTACTATACATGGGATAGTAAAATTAAGGAACCTATACGATGTGTCTTAGAACTATGATACGGAAGTCAGATCATTTGGTTACAAAAAATCTTGGTTCCCCAAAAAAGGGCAAAAGGATAACACCGTTGTTACGGACATAAGGAAGTCACTTGTGAGGGTGGGAAGTGGTTCCAGCTGCTCTGTGATCATGTCCAATAGCAACATTGAAGCTTTAGATTCTCCTACTGGAGTGTAGTTAGTTAATGTTTAATTATTAATTTTATTTTACCCCCCTCCCCCCTGAGTGGCCTGCATGTTTCTGTTAAATTTTTAATTTTCTACCTAATTTCCTAATTAAGTCATTAATGTCAAATGATCATCCTTTTCTACGTGTTGTCCACCAGGCAGCACTAATAATTTGATGAGATACATAATCTCGACACATTATTTTGATTTAATACCTTCGTAACTTCCATGTCATTGTTCACTACAGGTCTGTTCTGTTGTCGTCGTCCTAGATGTGCTGTTGGTATATTACGACAGAGATGCAACTCTTTACACACACGTACACATGATAAGAATTTGTTACATGTAATTACAATCCCTGTTGAGGCCTTTATTCCAGCAGGAAACGAGCGCAAAGAAATGTGATGTTAAACACCTATATGTGACCATATCGTCATTACAGTAATAACATTATTGTCATTGACAAGCCGCTGCCGCGATAAATGCTGTTGATGGTCCAAAGAGACCAGAGTCTGGGGGTGCCAAAGTGGTGACTTTAAGCAGGATGCTACAACACCCCGTGTCCAAACTGCCAGACACTGTTTGGTGTCACATTGTCATGGAGTATGATCTTACAGTGTCACATCTGCCTTGATCTCTTTCAGTGCAAAGATGTTTCAAATTTGACAGGAAATTATTGGCCTTGTTCATGTTTCATAAGGAAATATTTATTCTTTGGGTAGCTGTAATGAATCTGTGTACACTGGCCATTCTGCTAGTGCAAAGATTCTTATAGTGGCAAACTTTGAAAAATGCAGAATTTCAAAACTGCATGTCTTTCTTTCTTTCGTTGATCATTATTTCATTTTTAATTTTATTAGCTATGTTTGTAATTCTGTTAATAGCACGTACACATGAACACAACGTAGGTATCAACATTATAATAGTTATATACTTATTATTGGACCCCTGAAAGAGTTTCTTTTAAAACACAATTCAAAAATATTTCCCACTTGGCTTCTGAATTTTGATGACTTAACAGAAAAAATAAGACTTTTTTTTTTTTTATAAATGACAAATTCTTGTCATTAAAGTTGTTACAAAACAGTTCAGTCAAAATTTCATAAAAAAAATATTCAGTGCAAATGAAATTATACAGAGTTTGGAACTCTCATTTCTGTGCTGTCTACCCATGGCAGCACCAGTTATTTACCAGCCCTTTCCGTCATTTGCGTTCTCACTGCCTCAAACAACGGTTACAGCCTTGTAATTTATAATAGCTGTTGTGTCCACTTGGTGACGGTGTCTGTATAATTGTCAAAGAGTTGCATGACCTCGCTGATTACAGGCAAATTCAATGCTCTGACTGAGATGACCAGAAACACTCTGGATACAGAGATAGTAGGGAATGATGGTGGGGTTGATATACTTTTTTATTCATGTTGGTCGACATGACGTGAGTTAGCATCTGCTTCTGAATCATTTGGGTAATCAGGGAGAGCAAATGGCATTCAGTCTTTGATTACTCATATGAAAATTAAATGTACTACCTGCATGGAATAAGAGATGAAGTCAGTAGAATTTTAATTTACAGTTAGAAAGTTCCATCACTGAAGATCTGTTTGAAGAAATAAGCGAACTTGCTTTATCACTTGAGGTTAGGTTATGAGTATATAACAAATGGGAATATAGTTCTCACATATTTCATCCAACAACAGTAATCAGTAAATCGTTGAGTTTATTGTGAATATTATACATTGCAAGAGTTCTAGAAATGTGCAAAGTACTTGAGATACAAATATATAATTGCTGATAAAATTAAGTTTCCAAATCACAGTAGGCCTTGCGCATTCAAAAATGCACGCTATGAATTCCAGGATGTATGTTACTAGTGCCACCATCAGGTCGCCATATCGTGCACTAAAACGAGTAACAGCTTCTGTATAGTCCATTGGTGAGAAATATTTCCAATGGTTGAAATAAAAACTTTTTATGCTAGGAAATTGGGTCCCTTCCAGAACTCCAGTTTTAAGTGTCATTCATGTAGATTTTGCATTAATTGTGTTGTCGTGACTTCTGAAAAACTTGTGCCGGAATAAATTTTTAAGTTTATTTGCTTAACCAAAATGAAGCAGTAACAAAGGTCACTGTAACAAACTGGTTCATACTTTCTCTGAAAAATAAGGGCCACAGTGGATTGCGGTTGCATATATAGTTGTAACTTTGCCTTAATCACATGTGCGTGAAGGCATTTTGATTTCTGCATTATTCAGATACCTGGACAGAGAGAAGAAATTTCTTATCATTTGGAAACGTAATGACATGATATCATTTAATAACGAATAACTGTGCTGCTTGTTGCCCAGGAACATAAATTTCATCTTACATAACTCAAATTTGTATTACTGTGCCATCAGCTGATCCTGCCATGAAACATTTTAATGGAGGTCACATCTTAACTGTCTCTTCTTCCAAGATCCATTTTAATATTATTTTCCCATCTGTACCTCAGTATCCCCAGTATTAAACTTTTATTCACATTTTCAGTCTCCTCATAGAAAGCAGTCTGATGACTTCTATCTCGATATAAGCATATCCTCCATTCTCTTTTAGTACAGGAACAGTCACCATTACTATTACTAGTACAAAACCTTCACTTGCATGGAACTTTTTCAACAAATTGTGTACAGGCTATGTTGTACATTATGCTTGTCTGTAATTTGTGGATGGTTTTGGCTCAGCTTCTCAGCTTGTGCACATGTACATGCAGCGTATGCCATTTTTATGTTTTAATTTTTTGCTGCAGCGTGTTGGGAAAAGACAGAAATGTGTCAACATTTGTTGATCATCGCTTGTCAGTACACTAGAGTGCATTGTCGAGTGTGTGTATAGGTGCTGGAGGTCACGAAGTTGTTGATAAGACTTCACACAAAACATTTGCAAAGCTGAATGAATAAGTCGGTAGATAAAAACTGCTTGAGAGATCTTCCTTTACCAGCCGTGTGTCGCGTCTTATTGCTCAGTCCAGCTGGCCATGCATTTATCCAGCACTGGTTTACCAATAACCCCAAGTTAAAGTCAGGTTGGCATTTCTGTATTCAAGGGTTAAATGATCTTTTCTGCACAAGAAACTTTAAGTCAAGGTGTATCCACCAAGGTTTTCGTGTGTCGTCAGAACTTGCTCTCAGAAAACCCAACATATTCTGACTCTTAAAAATATAATTAGAGCACCTGTTTCTGACTTGGGGATGGGCTGGTCTTCAAGGATGAATAGTGAATGTATTCAGAATTATTGTCAGTGATGAAACATTCATAAAAGGTTTTGTCTGTTTTTTATGTACTGGTATGATCAAATATTTACTGCATAAGATTGCAACTTTTGAATGAAACATTTTTGTAGCCACGTTTAACATGATGAGCGTAGGAGTTGGTTTAGCCTCTAAGATTTCATGACAGTGTTAATTGGCAGCCACAGCCTTTATTTTCCCATATTTAATTTGTAGTAATTTTACCAGAATTTAAAATATACTTTGACAGAGCAGTCTCCTTGTGTCTCTACATTCATATAAGAAATTACAGATATTAGAGGTAAGTGTTACATATGTAGGATTTGAGGTTTTCACAGCGGTGAGTCTGAAGATTGCTGTCTTCTGGGTTGTTGCGCCATGTAGTCTGGTACATGTCTACCAACTTTTCAGAGGTCCATGCTGCCTCCATCATCAGGGCGATGACTGCACATCACAACAACCCAGAAGACAGAAATTTTCAAGTGTTACATACACTGTGTAATAATATGACACAACCTTACTTCAACTCAGCATAACCCTGATGAGGAGCTTGTTGTATATTAGTGATTTCTCAGTGGGTTGTTTTAAAATGAAAGATTGATTTATTTCACACAGTATTACAATTTATTATTTCATGTTATGTTTACTCGCAAATCATAGTCTTGGCTTCAAACTGGTTACAGTAGTATTTCTTCATGCCAAAATTCACGTGTCCACAGTAATGTGTCCTGGCTACACTAATCCCTCCTAGAGGCTGCTCGTGCTAAGTAGCCCCCAAACACGGCAATTGTACAGGTGCACTACCGTAATCTTTGCCCTGGGATGTCGCTGTATCTGGTACAACACATTGTTCATGGGGGGGTGGACACCTTTTAAGATCTTCCTTGGATGGCTGAAGCTTGGTGACTTTACTCTGATTGAAGAATCCCAGTAGCTGGTTGTTTTTTGTTTTTTATCTCTGTCAGGGACGTCCCCAAACGAAGTTTGCAGGGTGCAGGCGCATCTGCTTCCTGAACACCATGCTGGCTGGTGTCATCCTGTAGTATGATATTTTGATGCTCTTAACCTGAACAGGAAAATGGGTAACCTTCCAACTCAATCTCTGGTGCATTGAAACGACCTTCCACAGGTGCTCCTCATCCATCTGATCATGTTGTTCCTCTGTTTAATCCTTGCAGAGGGGTGGTCTCTGTCCTCCTCATTTGCTCACCAACTCCTTCTGAATGAGCCGAGACTAGAAATTCCGGTATTGGTGGCTGTTCTGCTGTCTCAGGACCTCGAAGTGGCAGATGAATTTGATCTATTGGCGTCCATCCCTGTTGATTCCTCATGGTTGAGAATGGCGTTCACCTCTGACTGTTTGAGGTAGCCCATAGCAATCAGGACGTATCGATTTTCCTGCTTATTCACCGGGAAGGATTCTGCAATATATCTGTGGATATCCTCTCAAATGGATTATGATGTTATGCCACTACATCAGGCTCCCACTGCTGGTTTTCGTGCCTTGGCGTACTGCGCATGTCACATTGGTGAAATCACCTGTTGACACCACTCCTTAAGTGCAACCCGTGGCACTGCTGTTTCACTTTCTTTGGTCTGATTGATACGTATATGTCCTCACTAGGGTCTTCCGTGATGCTCTGCAAGTACTTCCCAGATCTTGCTGTGGGAAAGAACTCTGGCTTCTCTTGGTTCTTCTGTCAGTCGGTTCCCAGTGACGATTTAGCATACCATGTTTTCTGCTATGGAGTTCAGTTGGGCCCAGTTGCTTTTGTAAATGGGGTTGTGGTCCATCCTCCACTTCCATTTTTGTCTGCCACACGTCATCATCAGCCAGGTGCCTGCTCAGTGCGGTATGGTCCCAACGATCCACAGCAGCAACAGTGATTTCTCGTGCCATCAGTCTGCCTGCCTGTCGTTCGGCCTTCCAGCAGTGGGCGCGTTGGTTTTTAGACGATCTCGCACAGAGTGTGTCTGTGTTGGTCTCCTTTCTTCCCTAACTATATTAAGATGTAAAGCTGTTCTGCTGGAGATGCTGAACCTAACAAACCAAAAATTAGATACCCACAGCAACTTTGCTAAAATGATTTATTATTAGGACTGTCTGTGGAGTGCTGGCACCTCTCTGTGAGCCAAGAATTAATCAAAAACCAGCTATATTCCATCGCCACTCTCAAGGATTTTTTGTTGACTTTCTTATTAATTAAGAGGAACAATGTGTTAAAAAATTCTGAGCTCGGGTGGCTAATTGGGTTTCACATACAACCCATAAGGGCAGAATCCTTGGGTTTTCTATTTCTGCTCTTGGTTTCATTTATCCCAATTTTGCCTCTTCCCAGCCTATCCTGTTACGTTCTTCACAATGGTATTGAGCCTGTTTGGATTTACTCCATAAAATCTCTCTCTAAGGTTTCGTCTTGTTTCTGAATCTGCATGCCTAATGGTCACTCTTTTCATCTCATAGTTCCTGCTGCATTCACAAGGACTCATTTGGCTGTTTGAAAATGTTTCCTTTCTACCGTGGTTCTCATCAGTGCGTTCCTCAAAGTGTGTTTTGTCTTCAAGATGGTCTTGATGTTGTGTCAGTTGCTGATACATTCGAATATTCCCAAGACGCCTTTCAAATATGGGATGATCACATATCTCTGAGATTTCTTGTCTTCTGGATAACTCATCTCCTTTGAATTTTTTGAAGCTAAATTGAAGAACTGTTTGGTTTATCCATTAAGGAGATCCTGTTTGAGGACATTAATTTCCTGGAGTCTGCCCTGCTGATCTTGGCACGCGGTAGCTGCCGTGTTGGAAAGACCGCGTGACTTCTCTTTTACAAATAATGCATATAGAACCTGCATATTCTGGTATAGAATACGTCTTTCCAGTAGCAACAGACCTATGGTCTAGGGACTGAAGGAGGAGAATGCGCTTTACACCCCGAAATGTTTTTCAACACCCTTCCTTCTTTCTTCTTTGCACTTATGTCACCCTGGCTTCCTCACGGAGAAAGTGATAAAATGTTCATTCTCCACATTATTACTCTCCTCCACACAGCCCATGCCACAGAGAAATTCCAAGAGCATTTTTCCTGTGAATATGTTTTTGTTTTTTTCCACCCACCTTACAGTCCAGATCTTGTGCCTAGTGAATTCACCCTGTTCAGACCACTGATGAAGCACTCTGAAAGAGAATATTTCTCACATTATGAAGGTGATTTGTGCCTACAAAATGTTGGTAACCACCTGCAAAACTGGATGTCATCACAGCCAAAATAAACCGTAATCATCTGGTTTCAACTGTTTGGTGTACAGTTATTTATGTTACAGAGGCTGTCATATGATAGCATAAGAATTTGTATGTTGTCACAGTAACATTTTCCTTAAGAACCTTTTGTGGGAGGTAGGAGTTGAAGGAGACTGAA
Source organism: Zootermopsis nevadensis (assembly GCF_977971745.1). Classification (NCBI taxonomy): domain Eukaryota; kingdom Metazoa; phylum Arthropoda; class Insecta; order Blattodea; family Termopsidae; genus Zootermopsis; species Zootermopsis nevadensis. Next base: position 193,473 of record NW_028259153.1, on the reverse strand, counting down.
TTTTGTTGGCCCAGGATGGGGTGCGGTGGAGGGCTTTGGTTAATTTGGGTTCCGTAAGCCATCTATTTAGTTAGTTAGCTTCTGAGGTGAGCCCTTCGAGGCAAGATTGTGCACAAGAATTTAACTGATAGTGGCATGTGTAAACTAGCATTTATATTCATCGTTTATATGCGGTATGAAATCTCACAGCATCTAAATGAAAAGAGGGGGGGGGGGGTGAGCTCAGAGGCAGAATACCAGCTCATCTGCTGTTATTCTTCTTTGTCATTTTCAATAGATGCTATCCTTTCCTTTTCTTCTTCTAAGAAACTGCACCAAGTGGCACATATCAAAATATACTCTGATGATGTGTGAATTGTATAGATTTATCTCATTTATGAAATCCATGCAGAGTTACTGCAACTGGTTTCAGCATTTCTATGCATTTGATTTCCCTATTAATCTTACATCCAAAACTTTTCTGTAAGATGTTATAAAGGGATTGGGGAGACTTAACTAGGAAAACAGATGTTTATGTTGAGGAAAGGAAGGGAAAATACTTGGTGTGAAATTCGGTGTACACGATAGTTAACAAAATATAAAGGACATCATTTTGGAGAATCTTCTTTCTGGCCTGTAACAATCCATTGTCATTAAGTTAGACAGAATAAGGGAAGCTTACTTACTCACTCTGTGGCGCAGGAAATTCTTTGAAAAGTCCATTGTATATTCACCTTGTCAAAGAATAGAATAAGGGACCCTGAGGACGAGGATGAAGATGGTTCTCGAAGCGTTGGTGTATTCTTCATTAAGCCACCCTACACAGCTGGCAGCCCGAGAAGAATTTATTATGCTTAGTCACTGTGGAAGCTTCAGATCATATAGAAATATTACAAAATTTCACAGAAATACATTTTAACATACATTTATTGAGTGTTGCACTACATTCATAAATGTACAGCAGAGGAATTATATGATATAATCATCTCAGGTGACCAGCTGCATCAATACAGATCTGCTGTCCATTTCAGAGGCCTTCTCTACCTCCATCATCAGGGAATGATCATCATTCTGTGATGATGGAGGCAGACTATGGATCTATATTGACACTGCTGGTCGCCCGAGAAGAATTTATCACATTTAGTCACTGTGAAAGCTTCAAGTCATATAGAATTATGTGATGTTTTGTACAGTAGTGCATACACTTATAAGGTGTTAAAAGGAAACATATGGTAAATATTTAGAATTATTCAGTGGAGTTAGAGGAGAGTATGTTTGAGAGTCTTCTTCATGTGACTTTAATTGTCCCTTATTGTTCGTACTTTTGAGATTAGACGATGGACTGTTCAAAATTTTCGTGCTGTCATAGTATGTGCCTCTCTGAAAACACTGAAGTCTGACTGGTGGTCTGTGAAGCTGGCATTTATTGATTGTATTAACGATATTCTTGCTTAAATTACATTAATTTAAGTGTGTTGATGTTACAAGAATGAAATGTCAACCTACCTGCATTTAAGTTGGGAATCATCTTCCAATTTGAATGGCTGTCAGAATCTATGAGTTTGGTATTTATCAACACTTCTACGAGATATACTTCCCATTGTGAACAGTATTGAATGCATATTATGTGTAAATTATGTGTTACAGATTATTATATTTGTTTTATCTGCGTTTAGATCCAGCTTATTAGCAGTACACCATTTACATATGAGGGAAAACTAAATTTGTTCTTTTTTTTACTGAAATCATCATCTATTGAGCTTTTTCTCCACTCCTTCATATATCTTCATGGCATGATGCTTAATCATGAAGGCAGTGTTACCTTCATCTTCTACAGCCCAAACTATGAAATACCTGTGTCACCCCTGAACCTTTCTCCATAGCAAAATACTACTTGTCAGAAACAATGAATTCATGTATAAAGTATAAAGCAACACCCACTGGCCACTTGGATACATTCGTTTTGAAAGTAGCTCCCCTATTAATTTTAAAAGGTACTGACGATGGTGCGTTTTCAGAAAAATAATTCATTTCGGAAGCTGGATCTGCTTCCGTCCTCAAGTTGAAAAGAGTGAGAGGGATATCTAATCATTTTGGTCCAATTGAAAGAGCTAACCTCAGTTACTGGATCCAGCTTCTGAATTGAAAAACAGGATGATGGGCAAAGTCCGAGAATTTCGTAATCCTGTTAGCTCCGCCGCTGTTTTGCCAGCAGTTTAAGCCATTTGCTTCTTGGAAGAAATGCGGATATCTAGCAGGAACTAGTTGATAATTATACAATATAATGATTAATTTTTTTCTATGCATAATTTTCACTACTATAAATTCTGTGTTACATTATGCAGGTGTAACATAGGTATGCTGCATTACATCAATCGTAAGTGTTGCCATGTGAACGTATAACATTGTGCCAGATCAAATTCTGGGAATGCTTGCTACCAAGTAGACCAGGATGTTTTCTCTGTGAATTTGCTATCTAAAAATGTAAATATTAAAATATACAAAGTATAATTTTACTTGTTCTTCCTGTGGGCATGAATCTTGATCCCTCACGTTAACAGAAGAGCACAGTTTGAATGTATGAAAACGGTGCAGAGGAGAATATCGGGCCCGCTTAACAAGGAGCTCCAGGGAATGCTATTAGGGTGATAAATAAAAGAGAATTATGTAGGTGGGGCATGGCAAAACGTGAAATGGACACAAAATTTTTGTTGGATAAACTGAAGGGCAAAGACTAGTTGGAAAATCTAGGCATAAATGGAAGAACAGTAAGAAATGGCGTGGGAGGTTGTGGACAATAATCATGTGCAGATTGTTATGAACATGGTAGTGAAACATCGTGTTCTGTGAAAGGCGCAGAATTTATTGACAGTCGGAGCGACTGTTACTTTCTCAAGGAGGACTTTGCTGCATTGAGTTAGTTCATTGAGTTGGTTGATTATTAAGTCAGTCACTCACTCTCACAGTTGGTTGCTGTGTATTAAATGACATCTCCAGCTTCATGGCTGTTATTTATTTGTTTTATAATCTACGTAAGTTTGGCCCCCAACAAGAGATTAATATTTGTTTTAATCTATTACACTTCCAACTTTTAGCTTCATACCTTAGAGGATTACAGAGTTAATTTTGGCATTTTTGATGATAAGAAATTAGAAAGTATGAACGTGGAGTGGCACTATTTTCGTACCAAGATTCTTGAATATGAATCAGTTAGTTTGAAAGTTGGTAGGTGGAGTGACTGGCATACAGATGGACATTTAGGCATGTTGATTCCATAACCTGTCTTTCTTGTTAAAGTACAAAAGGTCTGTTCAAGTAAGTTGAATGCTTTTTCTGCAGGGATGCATGCACAATGAGGGTTAATCATTATGGGGACTAGTACATTTTTTATTATAATAATATGATGAAGGTCCTCTGATGGTACTTTCAGTCATGTTAAATTGTACCCTTACAAAGTCCCATGATGCGCTCTTTATCGGATATTTGCCTTCCTATTTTAGTGTCAATAAGGAAATTCTTGAAGTGTAAAATACTTCGACAGTTCTTATCCTAATCCATTTATATTTTGCTTGAAAGCTGCTTATTCAATATTGCTTGCTTGGTTGATCTATCCTCATGTTACACCTCTGCTGCTACAGCTGCTTGTTGGCACTGGACTGGATATGGTTGATGATTATTGCTCGTCACATCTTTACATTTGTTTCTTGGCTCGGTGCATTTCTGGTTGGACGGTTTCTCAAACAGCCACCTTGTTTTTGATGGACTGCACTAATGTTATGGCTGAAGCACGGTGGAGGCCAGGTGGAGAAAAAGGTGGAACACTTGGCCGTGGTGGAAGAAGAATGGGCATTGTTCAGTGACAGATTCTCAAAATATTTTAAGCCTTTCATTGCTGCAATCATTGCCATTAAGAGCAATAAATTTATCATTTATCAAATTACTTCTAAGGAAATGTTTCAGGAATAAAAGAATGCATATACATTCAGTCCATAAAAATTGCCCCTTTCTGGAAATTAATGACTGATTTGTTGCAGATAAATTCCTATAATGTGCCTCTGTATGGGCATTATCTGTTTATTTTCTTAGAATTACTCTTTTACGTGATTATTCAAGCTCTGGAAGTGTATGAATTAAACTAAGTTAATAAACTTTGAAAATGTATAAGAGCTGATTTTAATTCTCAAAATTCTCATTTAATGTTCATGTTGTTTGTTTGAATATAATTTTGATCAAAATACAGAGTATGGGAACTGCATATACTCAGTAGAAGTACTTCAAGTTCATAGATTCTTAAGTGGCACAATCATACATGATTTACTTCTGTCAGTATCATGTGGTGATATTCTCTGTTCAGATTCTGTACGCAGATGAGTAAATTCAGTATTCAGTATTAATTTAAATCTTGTATGTTTCCACACATTGGAAACTTCGGTGTTACTTAACATTTCATTGCAGATGGAAGGCTTTAAGTATTTTAAGATGAATTTGACTCAGTTTTCATTTTTATTTGTTGTCTTGAAGTCTTTAGAGAACTAATATTAGGATAATAAGACAGCAATTAAAAATAGTTGACTGATAGATAATCTCTTACCCTAAAATTCTTCACTCGCTCGCTCAGTTTGTAATATGAGCATTAGCGAGTCTTGACTATGGACAACGGTTGTTGCACATACAGAAAGTGTGGCAGAGGAAGGGTCTGGGGGCCTTTCCGAGGGCGACCTTGTCTGGGGGGCGGCTCGGGGATTTCCTGCGTGGCCTGGCAAACTGGTGGGACCTGTCACCGATGGGGACAAAGTTTGGGTACGCTGGTTTGGAGGTGACCGAGCCCTCACCCAGGTCTCACTGCAGTCCCTGAAGACATTGTCGGAAGGGCTCGAGGCACACCATCGAGCAAGGAAGAAGTTCAGGAAGTGAGTCAGCTTTGCCTTACACTTCACTGGCAATATCACACTATACAACAGATCAGAAACTAGACTTCCAACACAAACATATTAATATTTTTCATAATTTTTACAAGTTACATCTCCTCCATTTGCATCAGTCCAGTGGACCAGTGGACAACCTGCATTTTTTTATTTTTTTTTAGTATTGTGAATGTTTCAGAGCAGAAGCGTTTGTTTTTGGCTCATCCAAGTTACCAGGGATGTGGAAAAGACAATGTGAGGATGTTGAAATTTGGGACTGTTATAAGCAGAATATAATTTCTTGCTCTGAATGAATTGCATTTTTGTGCTGCAGATATGTCATTACTTCAGGACAGCAGTTCACTCTTCATTGCAATGATATGTCGATAAATACACTGCAGTGTCATAACACGTTTGAATAAAATTTTAAGACATCTCTACTATATATATATCCCACCATTTTCAGACTTTCAAAATGACAGGTTAAACGGAATCCAATGTGATTCATAGGCATGCTCGCTTGACCAGAATTGTCTCTCATCTACATAAATTTAAAATGTTTTTGCCTGTTGGAGGCTTGGAACTATGAAGTCAAGTTGGTTCTCAGTTTGCTGTGAACCCATCTGTTGCTTTGTTTTTCACTCATTCAGATGGTGTCTATTAAAATACATGTTAATAGTAATAACTGTTATCAATATTGATTTATTTGAAATTTCAAGCCTCCTTGTGCCAGTTTACCCAACTTTTGGGCATAATTCTGAGTAATGCAAAGGAATTTCACCAAGAAAGATAAACGTCTGTATGGAAGAAAGGCTTTTCAATCACTATGAAAACTGGCATATTTGCATTATTAATGTGTCTTGTAATATAAATTTGACGTACAATAATTTTTAAATGTGCCAGTACGTAGAACTGACCGTAAGTGATTTATGTTGTCAGAAACACATCCAACTCAGAGTGAACTGTGCAGCATAATTCTGCTGATGAAGAGATGATAACAACAACTTACAAAGAGCAGGACTTAGATAAAATTAGAACGATTGACACCAGATGTGAGGGGTGGGTTCTCAAGGTGTTGTTCTGCTAACAGAGTCAACACTGCTGATGATTCATTACAGAATGTTCTGATGATGTAGAGGAGGATTAGTATATTTCATATCTGTAATTAATTTACCTTTACCACTTACATATAGGAGCTGGGATAGCTCAGTCAGTGTAGTGACTAGCTACGGGCTGGACGGCTGGGGTTCGATCCCTGACGGCAGAGGATTTTTCCTCTAGCCTCTGCGTCCAGACTGTCTATGGGGCCCACCCAGCCTCCTGTCCGATGGGTACCGGGGTTCTTTCCCGGGGGTAAAGTGCGGCCGGTGCATGATGCTGACACCCCCCCCCTCCAGCGCCTACATGGCGTATAGTGGGACAGCTTTACTTTTATATATCGGCAGACAGTACAGTAAAATCTCTGTATAGGCTACTGTTGTAGTCATAAACTGTATTTACCGTTCTGATTTAAATGCTTCTAGGAATAATTCTCATCTGTTGTCATAAATACCTTTACAAGAAAATCAGGGAGTACTTCATGTTACTGCTTTCACCAGTATTAAGTATGTATTTTATGGGATGAGATCTCATGCTTGCATTTGTTCAAGAGATTTAGGTGTGGGGGAGAATCATTGTCAGGACCTACCTGCTGGGCTTCGGAACTTCGGATGTTTGAAATTGGAGTTAATAGTGTTTCTGTTTGATTTTGTAAGCAATAGAAGAATCTCATTCTTACGTGGGTTTATGTGTGTGAAAATTCAACATTGCAGGAAGTTTGTCTCCTAAAATCTTAGTCATCATTTATTTCATAAAAACATTCCTTTCAGGAATGTGTCAGGCTGTTTTGGCCATGTCCTGCTACAGTCAAGTTGTGTGGTTGCCAGACATTAAAAATATTTCAGACATATTTGATAATTTAGTAAGTAAGTAGAACAACGAGAAACCACAAGGTCACTGTGAACGACGTTAAGATTACAAGCATTACAGTTATGAAACTTAAAGTTCTATCTGAATGTTATCAAATATTGGAAGTAAAGGACATTTGTAATCTTGTCTTGAAGCTTTTTAAACATGGCTGTCTAGATGCTACATTAAAATTCTTGTACTTTAACTCATGTACCAAATTTTTTTTACAATTACCTTAAACATTAAATAAAAGGCAAGAGCCTTGATTATTTGTTTCAGGCTAATCACAGATATCTGGAGCCTGCTCAACATATTTTTTATGCAGTTCAGACTAAAGCATTTTAAGCGTATGTGTACTGATTTTTTTAATTGACACCAATTGTAAATTTTTGTATTTATGTTATATTGTTCTTTGTAGTGGCATTTTATTTTAAATCAGTTTGTGAAGTCGGGTTCTGTTAATTTATGTAATGACAATTTGGATTTTCAGGAGCCGTAAATTAAACAGCCAGCTGGAGAACGCAATTCAAGAAGCTATGCTTGAACTGGATCGCATGACAGAAGAACAGCAGTCCGTATCAGCAGCTGTCGGTAATGAACCAACTGGACGACTGAGGCGGAGCACACATCGGTGATCTCCTTCACTTTTTTCTCTTACATCTTCCGTACCATCCTCATTCCAGACGGTCCATATCACATATAGATTATTGGTCCTCTCTCGCTGTGGTCCGCGTAATGATTTTGAATGTTCGGTCGTATACGTACCGTGCAGGTGTACAAATGTCCAAACCATGTTCAGTATATGATTTCACTGGAGGTAAGGCAAGCTTGTGATACTGTGGCATTAAAAATATTCTTTAAAAATACAGCTTTGAAGGAATTTTGACTTTGTCATCAGTAAATGAAGTAAGACTATAAGAAGGTGATTAGTTTTTCATTGTACTATTAGAACGGAACTTTACAATGCTTGCTACAAATTGTTTTAACTGTGAAGCTGTTAGTACTTCCTGAATGTCACTTTCAGAAATTTTGAATCTTGAAGTTGTTTTGTGTTAGATGAAATGGGGGCAGAAGTGTACGTAGATAACTGATAGATTTGCAGCTGCTTGTTTTGTACACAGAGATTGATTCTAAGCTAGTTTTGTCTTTCTTCAATTTGTCATTCTAAAATAAATATATTTTTGCGGGTTGTATATTCAGTCAGGCCGAAGCTTTCAGTTTTTAATCAAACTTTACCACAGTTATAATTAACCTCCAACAGGAGTTGCTTGTAAAGCAACAACAATTAATTAGTAGGATTTGAGGTTTAGTACTATTTTCAGAAAGTGTTTTGCAGCGTTAATGACGCTGGAATCCGAAGCTGTTGCGAACAGCAGTTTGACTATAATAATGGCAGGTGCCGCTGAGCATAATTTAATGTAGATTTGTGCTGTACGACCTAACAACATTGAGTGACATTTTGGCGTCTTTGTGGTTATCATGTTGCTGGCATTGCAGTCATCACACTTTCGACTCTGACGCCTCTGTTTTAGCGTAGTTGTCGCGTGATGTGTCGCTCTCGGCAGAGGCCGTACATGCGGCCTCGTGCACGTGGCGTACCACGTGAACTCCATGAGAGTGCTAACTCAAGTCTGGATACAGAATTTGTGTGGTATTTGCTGTGCAAATTTATAACCGTGTTCTCCCCAGTGTCAACTTGCAGTATCTTCATATTTCATAGTTTTAATTGTGTTTATTTGGACAAATCATTGTTTTGTTTCTAATCAAGGGGCTAGTAATGTATACAGAATATAGAAGGCCTCAGATAGAGAGTTGCTTCTTTAATTACTTTACCGTGGTGTGCGCTTACTGTACATACTTCTTCTGTGTGGTGACTGCATCTTGTTCAACAGTGAGAACCTTAGCTTTATCACAGAAGTAAATGTCTTGCGTCCAGTCGTCCCTCACCTTTTTGAAGGTAAATATGGGGGTTCGTCCCTTACTACCCTTGCTTTCGGCAAATGCTTAATGGTTTGCAGATGACTGTGGCATGAATTGTACTCATTTAAGCTGGCATTCCAAGAGTGAACTTGAAGCTAGAAGCTTCCTTTATCAGTGGTATCTCAGGTACATTCTCTCTGCTTACAGGCACCAAGATAAATTGTCATTGCTGTGCTATCTGTTGGGTTTCTGTGGTGACCTTGAAACATTGCACTTCCCATTTCTTCTGTCTGTTTATTCATACGTATGATTGCACCTGGGTCTTTTTTTTTTTAAATTGACACTGTATCAACCTGTAAGCATCATGGCCTTTCACACAGTATGAATTAAAAAAAAATAGAAGTTTTAGATTAACGTGTTAGCAGAAAGATTAGAATTTATGATCGTGGGAGTCAATTACATAGAATTAAGATGGAAAGAGTCTTGTAGTTGGAAAACCATCGTATAGTGCGGAAAGTGAAAGCAGATATCGTTGAGTGATGCAGAAGACAAGTCGGTGAGTAATTTGCTGTTGAAATGACCACAACTGCAGGATGATTGGGGGTGGGGGAAAAATTGACAGTCTGTATGCCACAGATTTCTTACTGACAGGCCGTCTGTTCACTGCCACAATGTTGGCTTGTGGGCATTTGAATACCGGCTTGAAAGGTTAATCAATCAGGTTTTGAGGAAAGTGTGAAATGGACTGAATTGAATTGGGATGGGATTCAAAAGTTGATTTTTGTCATGGCGGTGATAAGCGTCTGTGTCTGCGTCATATTTAGGATTCACTGTCAGATCTTACTTTCTAAAATAAGGGCTTATAGGATTTGTAATAAGCATTACATGAAAATTCTACTCATTGATGAAAGACTTTGATGCAGGAATGTGTGAAAAAACTGTGTATGACTTTACATTATAATCTAATTTTTACGCACTTTCCTAACATCAGGTTTCTTTTGGCTGTACTTCCAGGTCCTACCACTTGGCACCATAGTTACAAGACACTTTTTCCTGGAAGGTTTCAAGAAGTGTAGAAGTACTAGTTATCATTTGTCATTGCGTTACATGCTTCGGAAAGAGAGTGTTTTTTTTGTTTTTTTTTTGTTTTGTAACTTGGAAACTGTCCTTGCCTTGCAGCAAGAAGTCAGTATCTGTTAAAAACCAGCACTCATCTTGTTGCAAACTGCACTTGTACCTCAACATGAAGAGAGGACCATCAGTAAAGTTTCTACTGTCAGTCACAAATTTTGTTTTAGAAAAATCAGTTTACAGTGAAACACGTCCGCAGTTTATATTATACTTGTGTTTTGTTTTGTTTTGTTCGCCTCAGACCTTCGACTTGTGTTTAACCATTCTTAGGCAAATGTGAGATCTCGTGTTCTGGAATGTTGTGCCGTGTCTGGTAGAAGTTTGCCGACGTTTCAGAGGCGCTCGGCTGCCTCCGTCATCAGGACTCATTGCCTCAGAGGCAAGAACTCTGGTAAACTTGTACCAAACAACATGGTGCTTCATCCAGAAGACAGTCGTCTTCATTGTTAGATTCTGTTTCTACCATATTCTACGACTACAACTCCAAAGACGTGGAGCACATTCGTTTTTTTACGTTTTCTTGTTTAAGCTGTTAACATTTGCTCCTTCTTGCCCTTACCTCTAAGTACTATGTTGATTGTCAGATTAGATGCCATTTGTGCAGTACAAATTTTGTTGGTGTTGAAATTTGAAGCATGAGTGTCCTATTGGAAGGATCAGTACGTGTCTAGGGATCTGAACATTGACGTAAGTGTCCCTGAGGATTTTTCGGACTTCCGTAACCTAACCTGTGAGCAAGGTTTATTTAGGAACGATGTATTTTGACTTGATTTAATGGCCTCTGGCCTCTGGTTGTTTCCCAAACCCCGAAGCTGAAGAACCAAGGTTGGTATAACTGAAATACTTTCTTCTCCGGCTGTGTTCTTTGTTGTCAGCCTGTACACCTCTCCTCGTTCAAAGATGGTTCTTTTTTCTCTCTCAGACAGAGATTATAATGCATTTACGTCCTTCCATACTTTGTAGTTATTAAATAGACATACTTTTGAATACCAAACACTTTTAATCGCAGTAGTTGTTGGGTTACATTTCATTCTTTGTTATACTCTCATAGTTGTTTTGGTCCAAAACATCACATTTTGTTCAATCCCTTTAAGCTTTGATTTTGAAAATACTAATACTTTTAATGAATGTTTAAAAAACGTTCTCATATATCAACTCATAACTTTTTGTTTGGTAACGTCTTGTGGTGTTTTGGTGTTTTATTGCGGAAAAGTAATCAGTGCGTACTAATTTGAAAATGTAACAAATGCAAAAAAAAATGTGATGGTGATAAAAGTTGGAATACTGCAGTGCAATCTTAATTGGAACCGGAAGTGATATGATAGAGGGCAGCATATTCTGGGTCGTAACAGTGAAAGGCAACTTTCAAGGAACGCAGTGATTACGAGTGAGGCAAGATTAATTAGTGCAGAAGTTTTAAAAATATGCACTTCACTAATTTTAGAAATTTTTTTAAGAACTTGTCACTAAACAAATACATTTTTGCAAATCATTATGTATGTATGTGTGTGTATTTAAAGTAATTATAATCAAACCAAATGCGACATTTTGGGCTAAAACATTGATCATGTTCTGATGAAGACTGACGTTTTTGTTGCCCCCACGGAATTTCTGATAGTTGCGGACAGCAATCGAATGTACTCCAGACCCTCTCCATTGTCTCATCAGTGCAACACATGGATAGAAACCTCTTCACGGAATAGTGCAAAAGGAACGCGATGTAATTTTATCTCTGCTAATTTCAATTTCAATTACAGGTAGTTACTGAATTGGTATAATGAACCGCTGCTACCTAACGGTTGGACTTTTCTGTGCTTAAACTGAGGTTGTTCGTGACCCGTGAGGCTGAGAGTATTATGTGACGTAGCGGTGTAAGACTTCATGCGTGACAGTAACTAGAATGGTCCTGTAAATTTGCCACTCGATATAAACTCTTCGTTTTCTGGAACTGTATCGAGGGCTGATACGTTTTGTGAGCGTATATTTTTGACACATTTTACTTGGATATTCATGCAAGTGAATGTAGCATTAATGTCACCTTTGTTCTGCAAAAATACTGTGGTCGTAGGATTGGTGTGAGTTTTGATAGTCATCTTCTGGTTTCTTGTGCCAGGCAATCTTTTGGTTGAAAACCGCTGTCATGGAGCAACAAGCTGCTTCCATCTTTGGGTGTGAGGTGAGGAGGGTCGGGGACTTCGTCATAAACTTCACTTCAACCTAGAAGACCACCATCTAAAATGTCTCCTTCGTGTATGTAACTTTTATTATTTTGCTGTCAAGCTCCTCTATTTAGTATTTCATGCTGTGGTAAGCTACAAATATATTTTAGCTGAGAATACATTTTCCTTTGAATGCGTATGATATGTAAATAAGAGCACGCCAACACATCGGTCTAAACCGTTGAATTTTCTGAAAATGTGTTCAAGTTTGAATTAAACTTCCAGTAACACGACTGAAGTTTCTTTCCTAAAATAATTTTGTGTGGGAAAGTTGATAATCTATTTGCTGGCTATTTTTACAGTACTAGAGGCATCTGTAGCGTGGGGCTAGAAGAGTGGCTGCCTAGGGTCCTGTGCGCTGTCGTAGCAGAATCATCCTCTGCATGCCAAAAAATGCTTACAGTTAACTTCTTTATTTTTATTCCTGTAATCATTTGCAGCGCAGATACACAGGGCGCCCTGTACGTAGGACATGAGGAAAATGTGCAAACGCAAATTTCTGCTTAATACAGACACTGAAGTTCTGCAGGGCTAACAGGATTTTTGTTCAACATTTTTGAGTAAAGTTTTAAGTCTGAAACTTCAGAATTTTATTCCTTTCCAACACGGCCGACTGCACTCGAAGGCTTCCATAGATGATTACATTACGAGAGCTTCGCATAATGCAGAACAGAGGAACGGCTTCTCTGATAACACTCCGTCTGTCATAGAACTGGTTGGTCTCAGAATTCTTGACTTTGTATGAAAAAACAAAACACTTCGCACGAATTCCAATGTCACATTTCCTGCATTAAGTCAGGCATTTTACTTGGTACGCTCCACATTACTTTTACTTTTCCTGAGGTTCAGTTAAGTGATGATATCCCAACTTTCATTATTTGATGGTAATGCAGTTCTTCTCTTAGAACCATTTGCTGATAAAAAATTGCACTAACAATTCTCTAACAATGTTCCAAATATTAATGAGGTTTCATACACTAATAGTTTGTTAAACATCAATGCCCACGTCCGTCACTATCATCAGGATTTGGTCACATTGTGATGATCGGGAACAGAACTGGTTTTTGAAATGTCAGTCTTTAATGAATTTACGTGGCTCGTAGCCCGAGAAAATTTTATCGTCGTCAGTCGCCGTGGAAGCTTCGGATCAGGCTAACTTTCCTCCCTGAATCTTATGCCAAACAGATTGTGTGCATGGATTAATAAATGTTCAGTACAGGCTGATACTACTTTGGTTCCACCCGCGTATTTGTTGCTCTCGTGGCCGTCGATTAGTTACGCTTTTCTCTTCCTGTGTGTATCGTTTTACCCTGCAGATCAAGGATTACAAAGAAGGTATATATTATGTATAACACTTCCATCACATCACATTCTTCAGATTTTATCACATATTGATTATAATAATTTTCTACGCTCATTTCAGTTGAAGCAGAACATCTTCAGGTTCTATACAGAACGCTAAAAGTAAGAAATAGATTATTGTCATCATCATTTAGTGCGTAAGTGTTGCAGCAAGGTGACTCTCATGTATGTGTTATTGCTTAAAATTGTACTTAAAAATTTATTTGAATAAATTTGTTTAATACATTCATTTTTTTCTGTAAATAACCTGAACGCGGAAGATGTTGCTGTGGAATTATTATGATCGTCGTGTCATACCAACTAAAGAACTTGTGTGTAATGGAAGTTTTATACATTATGTATACCCCAGTAACAGCATTCTGGAATATAACGATAATTAATCTTGTGAAGTTCGTTTGTCACGCCATGATCCAGTTTCTTTGCGCTGTAAGTAAATACTTCGGGGTAAGGATGGGGACAAAGTGCACATGTGGTATGGTCTAACAATACTCACAAGGGGGCTCTCCGCGTTCTTCGCAACCGGAGCAGTCCTTGCGCCACCTTTCCAGATGGCTTCTGCGCTGGTCCCGATATTCATCAGTGTCTCTCCACATCCGACAAAAATGGTTAATAAAGACACTGAGTTAGATAGCGAGAGAGTTGGTTTTCATTTTTCCATGTTTTTTATATTAAGGAATCCTGATCTTCCTTTCATTTTCTTTACTTTCAACAAATGTTTGTATGGTTTTCTGAACAAAGTTTCTGGTTTCTTTTTAATTTTCTCGTCTGTGGGCTGATTGCTTCTGTGGTGGAATGAGTTTTACTTTCTCAGAGCCTCTTGGTGAGGGGGGATAGGAAGGGACTGTTAGTCTTCAAATCTCTTCCAAGTTCTCATCACACATCCCATCTCTGTGAGTGGTCTTACGTTGTTCAGAATTGACATTTCATATGTGTTTGTCCGTTCGCCCAAAGACTCATTCTTTATGTCAATTGCTTACGCAGGTACGTGGTTGCTGGTGCGACCCAATCCGTAAAACATTTCTCGGACAAGTCGCTGCAACCAGGCGTTAGTAACTGTATGTTACAGTTTCCCTTGTGCGCGCTCTCCACATCATCTGTGCCTTCCAGAGTAACGACGCTCAAGCTCTCTGTGCTTTGTAGCTGGAGAACAAGTGTGGAATTAGTGGGATTTGAGGTTCTCACGTCGATGAGTACAAAGATGGCGGCCGTCTTCTGCGGCGTGGCAGAAATTGAGCGATATTTCAGATATAATATTTTATTGTCAGGGTGAGAGAGATCTCTTCAGTCGTAATATTCTGTGAACGGTCTGAAAGTCACTGGTGATTCAAGTCAGTTACCGCTCTAACTTTGCATAAAGTCTCTCTCAGACTTCCGCTCCTGCAGTTCGCAGAATTGGAAGGCTGTGGGTTCGTAGCAGTCGGTGGTCTCATAAGTGCGTCTGCGTACCGGATGGGCTGATGGTAAAACAGAGCTTAGGAGCTGAAAAATACAATAGAGGACAGTGTTGAAGGGTTTCTATAAAGTGTTGTGGACCCCACCCAGGCTGCTCTGCATCACCGCGTGTTGCACTGATGTGTAGCGTTTCTCCAAAGCTAGCAGAGCCCTTCGAAACTGTTCCAACTCCACGCAGTTTCGTATTTGGACTCGGTATTCGAATAAATATTATTTAAGTCGTGGTTCTGTTTGATTGCTAGAAAACTGATCTTTCCATTAGAGAAGAATAGAAGTGTACATGTACTGTAACTATGTAAAATGAATTCAGTGGGCTTTCATGAAAAATACTTGTGGTAGCGATAAGTATTTCGAATGATTGGTAATATATTATACATACATCTATATACATATATATATATATATATTTTATAGCAGCTGTGTATTTTTGTCTGCACAAATTGTCTTATTTCTAGTCATTGTAAAATACTAAGAGAACTAAAACAATTCACATCTGAGGATACTATGAGCCGACAATAATGTCAAATGGGTCGATCGATGAAGAACACGAGTCTGGTGACTGCACGCAATTTGAGAATTTCATCATTAAACACGACCATTTATCTTTGATAAGAATAAGAATAATAATAATTTCCCGTAATTGTAATTAGTGCAAAACTTTTGTTTTGTGAAATATATCAGCTTCATGCCGTTAATGTGAGTACAGCCCCTCCTTCCTTCCTGCCTTGCTGTAGCGACGGGGCACGATTTCGAAGGACTCGTATCTCTGTATGATTGTACATAATGTATAGTCATTTTATTATTATTATTATTATTATGTGTATGATATTGCCATTTAAAATAAAAAAAATGCTTTAATGTTGGGTGTTCACGCCCGTACAAACTTTTAATGACTGCTTGTTGAGGTTTTAGGTTAAAACTGAAAGTTTTCTTTGGAGCTGCTTGGAAGCTTCACATATTTTAACAAAACGCATCACATTGTACAAGAGAAAAACGCGTATTAACAAATGTTTTTGTTATGGGTTTGGTAACAGAACAGTGTACTTATATATCGAGGCTTTGAACAATTTTCAGTATCTTCATGAAATAATCGCACCACTGTATCTGTACGCATATATGTATATATAAGTGTTGTCTTGGTCTCAAATCCGTATTAATCATGGTTTGATTTATAAACGTCGTCGTTTTTCCCTTAATTTTACCCGATGCTGTTCTGAGACTGAACCTGGTGACCATTTAGTGGAACGTGAAGAAACCTGGCTGGTGTTTGAGCAGTTTTGCATTATGCATAACTAATTTAAGTAGCAGTTTTTTTTATAATTTATTAAGAGATTAATATTTTTGCCAATTTTTATTTATTTGATTATCTAATTTTAAATGGATGAATTTTTAAGGTTTACTTGTATTGTGCCCATTTCAATGAGTCGTATAAATACAAGCTAAACATTTATACAGACGAACAAAGTTGAGACGTCGCGTCTTGTTCACGTAGGATTTGGAGTTTATTCCAGAGAGCTTTTCTGTTGTTTTACTGTGAATTCTTATCCGGTTCCCCGCAAAGAGTCTCGTCGGCCTTTATTGGTGTCCAGACTTCGCATCCTACGTGAACAAACGAACATCGTGCAGAAACCAAAATGAAAACATTTGCATTTTAATGAGGATCAGGAGGTGACATTATGCTAGTTAGTTGTGTAACATTTCTTAATGTGATTTCAATGAATTTTTACAACAAAAAAATATACTGAACAATGGCAATAAGATTTTTTGCTGGCTGTCAAGTTGCTTATATTAATAGTATGTTGAATTTAAGTATGGTACTGAAAATAAAGAAAATGTTTCAGACGTGTTTCGTTTTATTTGTTGGAGTCATCGAAGTGCTTTCGTGTGCCGTGCGACAGTTAAGTTGCTGGATTGCCAACTTAGGCAGCGAGCGACCAATAGCAAAGCAGCGACGTGTCTGTGTTTGCGTCTCGTGTGTTGGCAAAGCAAATGAGGTTATGTAGTGAAACCGTGGCAGAAACACAAGCGTGAAGTTTTGTGAAAAGTTTAGCAAAAAGTACGACTGAAAATTGCAGATGTGAGCAGAGTCGGTGTCTTTGGTCAAACACTGGGAAAGACGCGCATATCACAAGCCCAGGTGAAAACATTGCCCAATTTCTTTAATCGCAAGGCATCGTTCACTTTGAGTTTGTTGAACGAGGTGGAACAATGAACCAGCGATGTCGTCTGGAAATTCACCATCCGATAGTTTTTGGCAAAAATATGTATTTTTGAAATTGGGCTGAATTTTGGCTGTTCCCAAAACTGACAACTGCTTTTAAGGGCCACAGATTTTAAGACGTTGCGGACATTTGCCCGGCTGTAGAAGAGCCTGGCAGTTCACAAATAAGTTAGTTGATAATTAATAAGCCCACAGGCAACACTATTTACCTGCGAAGTTAGGATTCAAAGAGTCGTGCTCCAAAAGTGTAACGGGGTCCTTTAAAAGTTTAATTTTTAAACGGAGATAACTCTAATACCACTGGAAGGCACTGAGCATGTCAAAGAGTGGTCCGCGGCCACAATAATTTGGACACCGCAGATCCCACAGACAGGCGCCGGTTCATGACCACGTGTCAGGAGCGGATAACCAATCCGGAGGCCTCGTTCCTGATGACCCGGTAAGATGACGGTCACCCCTGCGGGGATTTCTTCACCATATTTGATTAATTCTGCTGAAATAATTTCGGGACCCTTTGCGTGCCTTTGAGTCTTTAATTGAAACATTCTGGGCTTTGTCCCGTTCAGAGGTTCTAATTCTTCAGTCGTCACGATAGGTTAGGTTTCCTTCATTGCAGTTCAGTGGACGGAAAACTTGCGACAAATTTTCCCTCTGCCTTCGATTCGCCTGAATGTCGCTGTTGCGTTGTTTCGTGTTTAACCATTTCATATAAGTTCTTCTTCGCTCTTGGTTCCGCCGAAATAATTTTCTGACCTCCTCCTCCGGGATCTTCGTTTCGCTGCTGTTTGAGTGGATGTTGTAATCGGCTAGTACAAATCTTCAGACGACTTCAAGAGATATTCTTCATTCAGTGTTTCACGTGGGCGTCTATTGTTTAAGTCATTTACGAAGATGTTGATGTTCCGTTTCCGTTGCAGGGTTTCTGCATGTTCTCCGCGCATTTCTGTTGAAGGTGATTACTAATTTTCATTTTATTAAAGAATGGTCTGTTCGTTGTTTTAACATAACGAAATCAATTGCAGTTCTCACGTTCCTCGCATCTTGGACCCACGTTTAAAGTTTATGAGGAAAATTCCCATTCATAATTCCAAGGCTCCGTTCCCTGCGTCTGTCTGCAATTCAACGCCTGTCATTGTTTTCTGCGTGTGCGTTCGTGTCACCGATAATCATCAGTTCTCTGTGATTGCCAATTTTGTTAAATTCATATTTTGTTCTTTTTCTTGGTGGCTGATGGTCCATGCAGCCCTTCAATCGACAGCTTCTTATTAATCATCTTTAAGTTTTCAGCAAGTATCCTTTCGCTTTTGCTGTCCAATTGCTCGTTTTCGATCTGTATTTGGTTTTCATCAACGGCTCACTTAACCTCTTCTTGCGCGTGCAGTCTCCATTTTCTCTGTAACCACTTCGCCTTTCCCTCGCCTCACGTACCAACATTCATCAGAGTCCTTTTTTCCATCGGGTTTCTCTGCTTTGGAATTTGTGGCGTTCGGAGACTCTTCTTCTTAGTAGCGAAAATCTGGCGTCTCTGGCCTCTGTTTACTGAAGGACAAGAGACCAAGACGCGCATTCACGCTGCCCGGATGCTGTCGGTCTCAAATGTGACGGCCTGGGGGTGTAATTTAAACCTGGCCGCTACAGATGTCGATGAATCGATTCACAACTCATGTTACGCCACGGGGTGGTCACATGCGGGTGGTGGGTGGCGGCCATGTTGCTTCTGTCCCACCCTTTCAGATCCCGTACCAGCACCAGACCTCAACAGATGGAAGGCCGGAGGAGGCCACGATCGTCGTATTACCTTACAGAATACGGCGTCTGCGAAGAAGCGACGTGCCTATAATTCAACAAACGCTTGTGAGAAGTCGCAGTCTCGTTTTGATCAGAGGCTTTTCTTAGACGTTAACCAAATTAAGAATAAATAAATTAACGAGATTTCAACCGCTTTTTTCGGTGAGGGCCCTCGAGGTCTTCGCACGTGGTGAATCCGAAAATACTCCACACCTACCGACATCCTTACCTCTCCCCTCCTTAGTGGAGTGTGGAACGAGTTTAACTGCTTCGTTCTCGCAAAGAACGTGTTGGACCTTCCATTCCTACAGAAAGCAGGATATTTCTTTGGCAGCTGAAAAACTACAAGAATTGGGCACAACAGACCCGAAATCCTACTTCGATTCTCTACCCTTTTTTATGCATTCGACGAGAATTAGATCTGACTTCGTCGCTACCAATTAAGGAGTTACGATGCCTGATATTCGAAGCGTTCTGTGTCATTCCTCGCCTTCCGCGACCGAGAATTTCAGTTTACGTCTCGCAACTTTCCATTCTGCTCAACAGGCCAGTGAAAGTAAGCGTCTGTATTCTGTTACAATTTTGTCCTCGTTATGAAATCTGCGGGTGCTTTATACTAGAACATCGATTACTCTCGAATTTCTCTCCAGGAGCGTTTGGGAGATAACACTTTGTCGCATACATTTTTGAAAGAATGGATGGCTTTTCCTTTATTCCTGCAGCAGATTTGGGTCTTCCCTTTTTAATAAGTGACGATGAGAACAACTGACAACATGGCATCCGGATTGGAATTATTTAAAAATGCCCAGAAATTTGCCATATTTTTAGGACCAACCGAAGCGCTTAACGTGTTTCATGGAGTTTGTGGCGAAAAAAATCTTATGTGTGAGCATAAATGTTACATTTTTAAAATTCAATTGCATTGGGGCAGTTCGCTTCGCTCAGTTGCGTTAAATTCGACTCGAACAGAGCAGCCCCGTCACTGGCGTTTGTGTTTTGTTTCCCCGGAAGCAGGTGGCCAGGGGGGGGGGGCAGGTGGTCGGTCGTGGCGTGCTTTGTTCGGCTGTCGCTGACAGCGCTGTGCGCGCGCTGCGGTGGGATAGGTAGTTAGGTGCCCGCTGTTCAGTTGTCGCGCGGCTGCAGCAGGCGTTGCATCGAGTGTGTGGTTGGGCGAATCACGTGCAGCAGCGAGTGGAACAATTGGATTCTTTCTTTTCAATTGCTGGTGTCAAAAGACTGCAAGAATTGTCGAAGGCAGAGAAACTTCAAGAAGTTTGGCTGGTGAGTACCTTCAAACAAACAAATTGCTTTATTTTACAGATGCATAGGGTATTAGTTAACTTTTGCTACGTTGGATGTGTTCCGTTGTCATGCCTTGCGTTTCTTCTGTGTGAAGTGGCTCGCATATGCTAACCTAACCTCTCCTCGCTGTATCGGGCTCCTCAGAGACGCATATCACCCAGTCGCTGTTTGCGCTGGGAACCGATTATCAGCAATAACTTAGGTTGCGTTCTAATGTAGGCCTAAATATCGAAATTAGCGTCTTGTCAAAGATATCATGTTTTAAGAGTAATACGTTCTAGTGGCGAATTTAACTTATCCATCAGTGCCCGATTTGAATAAATGCAGCGACTGTTTTTGTTTGTACAAACGCCCCCATGTCACTTTCATGAACTTTACTTCGTCCAAGGAGCAGAGCCATTCAAAACTTCACCTCCAAACTTATCGAAAAGTTGAAATGTCGTATTCTCGTACAAGGTTTTTGATGCTCGCGTTATATTTAAGACAGGCCTGCCAACCTCTTTTGTTGTGCTTCGACAACATTTGGTCTGCATGCGGGCGACATGAAGTTCAATCCATATTCTGTGGAACACATTATATACTTGATCTGCGTATTTTTCTGTACGTTATATACAATAACAATATATTAATGATAATGTGAATTTTTTTTTAAAAAATGCATTTCGCTACCTAGGCTAGGGTGTGTTTAACTTTAGCACATTCTTACGAAGTGCATTAGAAATGTAATGTATGTCTCCATAAATTAAAAGCTCGTAACCTTTTTAAAATATTATCGTGTAGATTTTAACTTATGAAAGTATCAGAAAGGAGCCGCTGCTGGTGACCGCACATCTGCAAGTCGTCCCCGTAACAACACAAGTCGGCAAAGTTATTTTAATCCCGGCAAAGAACAAAAGGATTTGGAACTGGTGGCAAGTTTTCCTTCTTAGTTTGCCAGGAAACGAGTGGATCTGCTTCGGCGTTCTAGCGCGCCGATGAAACCGACAGAGTTAAAAGACGTTTTATTGTTTCAAATGTCTCCGCGGGCAACAAATAAAGAAGCAGGGATTGGGGAGGTGACGAGTACAAAATTTTGTTTGGGGAACGCGAGTGGAAGAAGCCACGTGGAGGACCTCGGAGCTGATGATGGATGTCATATTAAGTGGATCATAAATCCGGGTTTCGTGAATCCCGGAGGGAAAGTTGCGTCTTGAGGAAGGACTCTGCTCAGTGGAGCTTGAAGGTCCTTTATTTCGCATCAGAATTGTTGCTAGGAGCACACTAAAAGACGACGGCCCTGATGACGGAGGCAGCAAGGACGTCCGAAACGTCGGTAAAATTCTACGAGACTGCACGGTGTCATCTTCAGAGTCACCGCCGTGAAAACCTCGAACCTAAGCGTCTTAACCTTCGCGCATTTAATCGTTTTGCGTCTTTGACCGTTGAACTTTGTGAATTGGAACCTCGGAGCGAGTCAGTTACCAGACGTTTGACGGAATTGATGGGAGCAGGCCGCGTACAGTGCACTCCAAATAAAATATCACCACGTTATGTAGCACGGGAAACTACACGTCACTAGAAAATTAACACCGCGGAGAGTATTAGATAATTTTATCTTCTGTCCTCTTCCAATTCTTCCACTCCTCACAGACATTCGCTTTCTGACTTCACTCGATTCATCACGACCGTCCACTCCATTATCTTCGATTACGCCTTCTTGCTCATAATAAATCTGTTCTAGTCTTTCCACATGCCGACATACATTCTCCCATTCCTCTTGCCCAATTTCTTCGACTCTCTGGCGACACAGATGCTCGACGTCCTTAATTTTAAATGTCGTGTTGTTGCTTGCAAACCATTGTTTTAAATCTTTGTCTGTTAAAATCTGATCAATCTCTTAACATTTGTGCTTTGGTTTAATTAATTTGATTAAATCGCACAGTTGTCACAAAATACGACGAAGATTTCCAATAGCCAGGCTTCAATTTCGTCCGTCTTTGAGTGAGACGTCGGTGGTCTGTCTGTCTGAGTTTGTGATACGAGGCGATGTCAATGACCAGAACGGAGTTTGGTTTTAAATTTGGTATTAGCATTGTTTTTAACCAAGGGGCAGAATTTTTACTGTGACAATTTCTCGGCTCTGACTGCGTAATGTTTTGGAACGAGCAGGTGGCACAGTCACAAGACAGCAATTATCAGGCTTCTGCACTGACCGACGGAAACTCCTTCCTTCCTTCATTGAGAGGGCTCTCCCTGTAAGGTCAGCGGCCATGATCGGTGGTACCTGTTCTAGAAGTTATAATGCTGTTACGCGTTTGGAATTTTTGTGCGCCTGAGGAAGCACACGGCATGAGGTAAAGCTACGGGGCGGAAAGACGCTTCAGAAGTGGGGCGTGACAAAGAAACGTCGAGGCAGAGCAGATCGATCGGTGTTCGGGAGAACCCGAAGATTGATCGATGTGAGGCCGTCGCTTGTGCCGGTCTTGCAGGCATTTTTGCTTTGCTGTCTCACCTTTTATTTACGAAGTTACGGAAATTCGTTAAACTTTTTCGATTCCGTTCACGTGTATCGGAAAGCGAACAGTTTTCCTCCGTGTCGGCGAGTAACATCAGAGACCGGAAGAGTGCATTCCGTCACAAAGGAATTTCTGTGGCGGATTTGTTCGGAAACCTGATGTTAGTTCATTTATGCCTTGACAGATCGGAAAGTTGGATTTAGCCGCAAGATGGCTGTCTCGTAGAAGTTTACCGACATTTCGTAGGTCCTCGATGACTCCGTCATCAGGGCGACGGGGAAATTGTTCAGCGGGACACGTGACATTGATGATCGTCGTGAAAGTGCCCGGAGCCGTGCCGGAGGATTCGACGTCTTAAGTGACGTCTGAGGCAACCGGATTATTTGTGTATGGAACGCGTCAAAAACTGTTATCTCGTTTTCTATCAAAAACGCCAAAGATCAGGATATATAACGCAATAATTTTGCCTGTTGTCTGGTATGGTTGTGAAACACGGTCTCTTACTTTCAAGGAAGAACGTAGATTACATTTGTTTGAAAATAAAGGCGCTCAGGAGGATATTTGGACCTGAGAGAGATGAATTAAATAGGGAATTTAGAATATTAACATAACGAATTGTAAACATAGCACAGTGAGGATAGTCAAATGTAACAAAGCTCCGATGGGCTGGACATATAGCACGCATGGGGAGAGGCTAAGGGGTGGTAGGGAATTCTTCTGGAAAATGACCACTGGGCAGTCCAAGAAGAAGATGGAAGGATAAAATCAAGATGAATCTTAGGGAGTCGGCCGTGAGGATGGCAAATGGACGGAGTTGGCTCAGGATCGTGTCTGATCGCGGGCTTTGGTGTTGTCGGCGTTGGACCTGCGGGAGTTAGTTATATTATGGTGAAGATGAACGTAAATATTGGCGAAGAACACGCGGTTAACATCTCCACAGTGAATCACCGTTCATCGCTTGTGCAAGCGTCGGGGAGTTTCTTTATGACAGTTTATTTCTCTGGTTATTGATAGAATTTCTGCGAAACTTCCGACATCTCCGGTGGGCGTTTTTGCGCTGATTCAATATAATTTACGCACATTTCTTTTGTGCGGCGTTGGTCGCTCGCGTCCCACCGCTTCCTCGGAAACGGCTTCTTCCGCAGTTGGCGAAACGCGAAGTCTGTTACACGATTAGGACTTGTTCCCATGTCTGGCCGTGAGGTCAAACTCAGCGTCGTTACGCGAATTATGCGTGAATTTAAGTGACGTTGGTCCGAACTCCCCGGGGTGAAATGTTACAGTGGCCTGTGAAAGAATCGAGCTTCGAGAAGTTCTCTGATGACGAGCTGAGTGACAAGCGGTCGATAACTGCTAACATCTGCCTTACCAACATCGCAAATGGCTCCGTTGACATGTGTACGTGCTCTTCGGAAATCCATCTTATTTGATCCGTTCCGAGTCTGGAGTCTTACTCAACTTCCTGTCTCGCCTGACCGGAAATTAAGGCACCGAAGAGGGAAGAGTGTTGGGGAGACGTCGTCAGTCGATCCAGCGCCGTTTAAATGCGGTTCTCTTTCAACAGTAAACCAGCTCTGACTTCCTCTCTACCGAATGACTTTCGAAACTCCAGGTGAACAAATTTCGAAAAAACCTTTTGATATTATTTGTTGCATAACCTAAAAATACGATGCTCCAAACGTTTGTTGAAATATTTTGATAAATACAGCGCACAAAAGTGTTTTCCTTCCTTTTCTCGCGTGATGGTTGACTTCTTCGAATTTCTATTAGTGTCACTGCCGCGTTCTTGCAGTCGATGTCGAATGAGAAGCCATTTTACTGTCCTGCAGTAGCGACTGACTCCATAATAGACGGGAGAGGCAGTCATTAACTTTGAAAGGAACGAGGTAATTAATGCTCCTACAGTTTTCAGGGACACACAGCGTCGTCCTTATTAAGACTGCGACATCCTGAACGCCGCGCTGCAAAGAAATCTCAAGGTGCAGTGGTTAGCACTCCTCCTCCCACATGGATCGCACTCAACTAGGTTCTTGGTCCGTAGAGTCGATATTCCGATGTTTCTGTGCAAGTGTCACGACCACGTCCACTTCTTACTCGACGTTATAACACAAATTAAGAAGCAAACAACTCACGCAAAATTATTACCTTCCGCGGCGTCCACTTCTACACCCCCTCGCCCCTCTTTACCAGCGTCAATTAGAGCTTTTGTGTTTTATTCAGGCATTCCCAGCAGATTTACGTCATCAGCGCAGACCCATTGAATTTTGGTCTCGCCTGGTTCACTTGGACATTGCTAATTGCATGTTCTGACTCAAGGTTAAAAAGCAATGGAGATAAAGCATCGCCTTCTTTTAGAGCGTCTTGAATAGGAAACTGTCAGACATGTTTACCCGTACGGACTTTTCTATGGGGTTCATTTAAACACATTTTAATGAACCTGAATCACTTCATGGCTCTGCCAAACTCAATGAGAATATTTGAGAATGCTTCTCTCCTAACTGAATCATAGCCTTCCACTTTCCTGTGGAAATATGAGGTACTTGAAAGACTTTGCAAGCTTCAGTCTGAAATCAAGGGATTCGTGGATGGTGACGGTTCAGAAAGCTGATGAACCAGCGACATAATGCTCACATTAATTATCAAATCTTCCCGTATTCTGAGAGAAATTACCCACCAAGAAGAAGTACAGTCACAACTAAAAGCTTCCCAGCTCCTCTCGTGTTCTCGGTAAGTGTAAGCGACTGGCGCGAGTTTTCTTGATCTTGATCTTGATCTTGATCTGGGTTGGGCGCCATCGGTGCATGAGCCGTGAAGCAGAACCAGCCACGCCCCCTCCTTTGACGATCATGGGCCTCAGGCACTACAGTTGCATTTTATTTCGAATCCGCAGGTTAGGTCAGGTCAATAATTCTGCCTGTTGTTTTGTATGGGTGCGAAACATGGTCTCTCACTCAGAGGGAGGAACACAGATTGCAGGTGTTTGAGAATCGGGTGTTGAGGAGGATATTTGGGCCTAGGAGGGAAGACGATGGGGCGTGGAGAAAACTGCATAATGACGAGCTTAATATCTGTACTCCTCCCCCAGTATTGTCAGGGTGATTAAGTCGAGAAGAATGAGATGGGCTGGGCATGTAGCGCGCATGGATGGGACAAGAGGTGTGCACCGGGAAGCCTGAGGGGAAGAGACCTCTGGGGAGACCTAGACGTAGATGGGAGGATAATGTCAGGCGGGATCTATGGGAGATAGGAGTTGAAGGAGATTAGATTTTGTTGGCCCAGGACAGGGTCCGGTTGAGGGCTTTGGTTAATTCGGTGATGAACCATCGGGTTCCGTAAGCCATCTGGTTGGTTGGGTCCACTATTTGGGAAGCCTGAGGGGAAGAGACCTCTGGGGAGACCTAGACGTAGATGGGAGGATAATGTCAGGCGGGATCTATGGGAGATAGGAGTTGAAGGAGACTGGATTTCGTTGGCCCAGGACAGGGCTTTGGTTAAATCGGTGATGAACCTTCGGGTTCCCTAAGCCATCTGGTTGGTTGGGTCCACTATTTGGGAAGCCTAAGGGGGAGAGACCTCTGGGGAGACCTAGACGTAGATGGGAGGATAATCTCAGGCGGGATCTATGGGAGATAGGAGTTGAAGGAGACTGTATTTTGTGGGCCCAGGACAGGGACCGGTGGAGGGCTTTGGTTAATTCGGTGATGAACCTTGGGTTCCGTAAGCCATCTAATTACTAATTAGTTAGGTGGGTGTCGTATTTTACACAGCCCCCCGGTATTTGCCACCGGAAGGACGCATTGGGTTACCGCCGTAGCCACGCGTCATTTTTTTTGCGACAGGAAATACCAAGGTTCATCTCGGATGAGCTCGCGTGGCCATATAAGGTGTAGTGCCTAGCGTAAACCACGATGACGCCTGTCAGAATCGTACCATTCGGGCAATGTACATAAAAAAGGGTTAAGAGCCCGCCAGTTCTTGTGGAGACGAGATGTAAAGAGACACCTTCTTATCTTCTGCGAGTAACGTCTGGCCACTGCATTCAACTAATTGGCCGGAACGTGTCTGGTTGTATTTTGAGTTTTACTTGAGTTTGCTTTGCTTGGTTAATTTGGTTTATGTGCTCTAATTACTTTCCTGGGTTAACTAATCATCGTTTGCTCTATCGTTACTCGTGTTATTAATTATTGTTTTCTTGGACTGTGACTAATTATTGGGCAAGGCAAACTCTCTTGTCGCCTCCCTTAAAATCCATGTACAGAACAGTAATTATAGTGTAGCTAAGTCGGTTTGCACGTTCTCTGTCCTGAGGACGTGCAACGGCCGAATTGGCCACGGCGACGGAGGTAATTAAGTTCGTCGATTATCGTAGTTACGTACAGACACAAATATTGGTTAAAACATCTCAGATTCAATTCGCAATCGGCCTTTGGTTGACACATTGCACTTGGTGAGTTTCACTGAACTACGTTGGTAACACTTGATTTGCGTTTTCATTTTCACACGTTGGCTGTCGTGCCTGCCCTCCTCCTGCGTTCCTCAGGCCACTTATGCGTGAAATACACGAAGCATTTGCGTCTCCTGCCTTCCTATTAAAATCAGAATTGTTGATAGGAAAGGCAAAGAACGGTCTTCGTAGTTGATGATCGTAACATTACAACAAATGTTGAACTGAGCCGTCATCCACTCTCACGCGCATGCGCCACCAACTCACAGCCACGCATGCGCGCGCATACAAATTACAAACCAATTAAAGGTGCAAGGCATGTTTCGGATGAATGTGTAGGTCTCGGACGCAATAATGGAAGGTTATAAATTTTTTATTGGCAACAGATGGCTTTCTAACGACGCACTGTCAATTAAATTACGTATTCTCGTTGCAAATAAGTTTGACGTTTTGTATTCTCGTCATATGATCAGCCAAATCAGGAAATGGCAATGTCGTGTCATCAGTCAGCCTGCAAGTTTGGTTTCAGTGATTGCTTGTTAAAAACACCTTCCAATTTCCCATTTAGATCCGAGATCACGTACGCTGATGGTGGTATATTTATAGTAGACTAGAGCAGGGCGCTCCTTCCGGAGCGCGTTCTCTAATCTGATATTCTACGTCTTTACGTCGCTGTTCTTGGTCAGTCAACTTTCTACGTCCATCCCCACCCTTGCAAATCTTCGTCTTAAAATCGATCATAATAGTTTTCGTAATCGTAATATATCGAATGAGGATCAGTTTACCTTGTGAAGTTGTTGGAGTTGGTACTTCAAATACTTGATGACGTCTTCTTTCGCTTTTCTGATGTTTTAAGCCAACTTTCAGTCGATATTCAAGATTGCGGTCTGCTGCTTCTGGAGCAGTGATAATGCGACTGGCTTGATATTTTTTGATTTCTTTGTTGTGAAGCGTTATTTGTTTACTCGGCATTGTTGTGTTTCTATACCAACACAACAATGCAGAGTATAAACAAATATCTGTTGACATTGTTGATTGATGACGACGAAATCACAAATTTTTATAGTAAAAATAAAAAAAAGATATTTCAGCTACCACAGACCCATCTTAAGCGTAACTAATTCAGGTTAAATAAGCAAAGTCTTAATCAAACTTATCTCAATTGTACAGCATGTATGAAGGGAATATTTAGAATAAAGCCAATATATAAACTTCCTTTCCGTAAAGACGTATTTACGTCAAATTCTCCGGAACCGTGGTTCCACTATCACTTTCATTTTTTTTTTTTTTTTGGTGGGGGGGGGGGGGGTGTCTACTCGGTCGTGACTCTGCGTATGCACTTTCGGTGCCCACAACGAAGCTGAAAGCCAGGGCTGGGGCTCCGACGTGCTGGGAGTGGTGACGAACTCCTGTAATCCAACTACTTAGAGGCTAAGTGTTGAGAAATGACTTGAGGTTGGGAGTTCTGGTGTTCTGTGTCCCACAGCTAAGCTCGGTATCAATATGGACACCCTGGGGGGAGCCCGGGGTGGCCAGGTTGTTTAAGGAGGGGTGGATCGGGCCAGAGAGGAAACTCACCCGTATGATGCTGTAATGGGATCGCGCATGAAGACTGGGAGCTGCTTTAGAGCAGACCGGAAGTCACCTGTGATCGGAGCTACCGGCACCTGTACTACGACAACCCCGGCCCAAGGAGCATTTTTTGGAGGGGGGGGGGGAGGATGAGCCATGTCTCATGGCTCGAGTAGCCTATCTGCTCTCTCGAAGTTCTTTGGAGTCGGCGGCTTCGAGACCCAGATGAGACAGCAGGGCAGACAGTCTGTGTGTGTGTGTGTCCGCCGGGCAGAGAACGACTCAGCTTGGAGACAGATAGGTCTGATATTTTTTGGGTTGTAACCCCCTACCGGAGCCTGAGCCTTGGGAGTTTGTTCTCCTTTTGAATTTATATATATTTTTATTAAATATCCCTTGTTGTTTAATCGGGGGTTCATTTATTAAGTTTTTTTGGCTTAACCGCTATTACCATCCCACAACCGTACCACCTCCCGGCCTGGGATAATTTGGTCCAGTCACGAGAGCCAGTAGGGCTGAATTGCCACCTCACAGATTTTGCAATTATGGAGAAGAATGTTCATTCCAAATTAAAACAAATATATTCTGCAGAGAACTTGTGAGACCTACTGATGTTTTAATACTCCAATTTATATGATGAACTATCATTATTTATAAATTAACAATCATTCCATTTATTTAACTATTTCCATGCATAATTTATCAAATTTAACTTTAAATTCACATAATCTGTATGTATGCTTTTTAACCTATGAAAAAGCATTTTTTAAATATATATCATAATAGAAAATTTCAAAGCCTAACTCCACTAATCAAACATAAAAATGAAAACTAAAAACTAAAAGGTAGATTTCCTGTTCCACATTCTAACAAATATGAAATCTGAATATTCTTCAAACATGGCCACTC
Source organism: Zootermopsis nevadensis (assembly GCF_977971745.1). NCBI lineage: Eukaryota > Metazoa > Arthropoda > Insecta > Blattodea > Termopsidae > Zootermopsis > Zootermopsis nevadensis. The sequence continues at coordinate 163,828 of NW_028259153.1, read as the reverse complement.
TCCAGCAATAAAACTTGGTTTCTGGAGACCACAGCCCAAAATTGGAAGAAATCTGTACAATATTTATGACAATGGAAATAAAACAATTATATCAATTATTTATTTTAATCCGTCTGATCACAATATAATTTTATTTAAAATTTATTATAATTAAGATAATAAAATATCATTCATATTCCTTATCGATTGATCGATTTACATTTCGGAACAAACAAACAAACAAAACAATTACTTCTTTAAAACAGGGAAGGAAAACCCTGACAGAAAACCAAGGGTTGAAGGGGCTGCATAGGAAAAGAGAAACCAATCCTTCTAAGGGAAAGAACCCGGAATAAAAACTTCTGGAGGACTATGGGGGTTGGACATCGGGCTAAGAACCCAATTCTGGAAGAAGCTGACACACTGAAAGGGCCGTAGTGCTAGAGAAGAAGAGGTTGGAGCAGAAGCGCACATGTAATGAATATCGAAACTTTCATTTGGTTTGTACGTCTTCCTCCTCTGTGTGTGTGTGTGCGTGTGCGCGCGCGCTTGGGTGTGTGTGTGGCGTGTGGGGCGTCTGGGGCGTGGTGTGGGGGTGGTGTCTTGTCGTGTCGTGTGGTGTGGTGTGGTGTGGTGTGGTGTGCAGTCGTGTAGTGTGGTGTGCTGACGTGTCGCGTGGTGTGTCGTCTCGTGTGGCGTCGTCTCGTGTGGCGTCGTCTCGTGTGGCGTCCTCTCGTGTGGCGTCGTGTCGTGTGGCGTCGTGTCGTGTGGCGTCGTCTCGTGTGGCGTCCTCTCGTGTGGCGTCGTCTCGTGTGGCGTCGTGTCGTGTGGCGTCGTGTCGTGTGGCGTCGTCTCGTGTGGCGTCGTCTCGTGTCGTGTGGTGTCGGCCCACACCACAGTACACCACACGACACGACAGCACACGACGACACGACACGACGCGACACGACTGCAGAACACACCACACAACACACCAAACCACACGATACAACACGACAGGACACCAGGCCCCACACGCCCCACGCCACATACACACACCCAAACGCTCGCGCGCGCACGCAGACACACACAAAGGAAGAATACATACAAACAAAATGAAAGTTTCGAATTTCTTCATTACATGTGCGCTTCTGCTCCAACCTCTTCTTCTCTAGCACTACGGCCCTTTCAGTGTGTGAGCTTCTTCCAGAATTGGGTTGGTAGTCCGATGTGCACCCCCCCCACCGTCCTCCATAAGTTTTTATTCCGGGTTCTTTCCCTTAGAAGGACTGGTTTCTCTATCCCTATGCAGCCCCTTCTACCCTTGGTTTTCTGTCAGGGTTTTCCTTCCCTTAGCCTTTGGGGATTCCTCCCCTACCCACAAGGCAGTGGGGGCACTGAGCTCATGTGGTATTTGATGGGTGTAGCCTGCCACCAGCTACACTCCCACGCTCTCCGGTCTTGCCGCCTCGGTCCGGGACTGCCCCTTATTCGCAGCTAACCCTCATATCACTATCCGCCACCTGTCGCCCGCCCAGTACCTGAGGCTCGCCCTGGATTACGACTGAAATAAACAAACACGACGTTACGGATACGGATCCTACACATCTCCGTTACACTTTTTCGCCGAATGACCCTTCCGTGTAGACGTATTTACGTCAAAATCATTGCTTTATATTATGGAACTCTTAAGGTTCATTGTCGTGTTCAGATCATCCACCTACCTAAAGTCAATTGAATCTGTTAAATTTTGTGCGGTACATGTCTCAACCATCTCATACTCCTTGAATTAATCACTCTAAAATGTTAAATTGAATCATAAGTATGAAGTTCCCCATTGAGTAAGAAACTAAACTAACCCCCCCCCCCCCCCCCCCAAAGGGGTGGTTAGTTTTGTGTCTTATCCAAGTGTTTTAACCCTTGAATGCGCAGTATGACTTGAATGAGTATTATTATCAGTATCAGATTACCTTGTTGGTGTCAGTACGTCTTCTCTCACTTTTCTCCATTTCTTAAATAGTTTTCTGTCGCTGTTCGGAGACGATGTGCTGCTTGTAGAGCAGTGATCATGCGACTGGCTTCGTATTTGTTTATTTATTACGTTATTTGTTTACTCGGCATTGTTGTGTTTCTATACCAACACAACAATGCAGAGTATAAACAAATATCTGTTGACATTGTTTGAAGACGTCACCTTCTGTCACCGGTATCTAAAAGACAGACACAATTGAAAATATATAAATCACTTTATATTACTGTTAATTAAATTAAGCAATGAAGCTATAACACACCCATCACAGTTTCTAGAGTTCACCTCAGTGAACAATACAAAACACATACGAATGTGTTCAAGGTCTAAAATTTGGGTTTGTATTTTTCTGTGTTCATTGTACACGATTTTCAGATTCCGTAATACTACAGATTCAGAAATATAAGATATGAAATGTTGACAGATGAACCACGGTTCCGGAGAATCTGACGTAAATACGTCTCTATAATGTAATGTAATGTAATAATTCTTACATAAGATAAGTACCTGTGATATTCTAAAACGTTTTTACCAGCACAAAATTATCTATTCTACGACGCACTTATTCTACAGCCGATTCACAGCTCAGCGCTTTCCGCAATAACGAAAGCGGATTGTTGACGGCAGTAATGTAACACAACAATGCCGAGTAAAGAGATCACGTAACAATTAGTTTCTTAGATAACATAACTTCATTGTTATATTACCTGGGAAACGTCAAACTTCATTGATATGTTACCTGGGAAACGTCAAACTTCATTGATATGTTACCTGGGAAACGTCATCTGTTTATCAACAAATAAACAATGGTTACCTACATAGTTACCTTACATTACATTACATTACATTCATCTACCACAGACCCATCTTAAGCGTAACTAATTCAATTTAAATAAGCAATGTCTTAATCAAACTTTACTCGATTGTAAAGCAGGTGTGACGTATTTACGTCAAATTATCCGGAACCATGGTTCCACTGACAACTTTTTACATGCAAAACAAATTAATTAGAATAATGGCCGGTGTCAAAAGCAGGGTATCTTGTAGAAAATTATTTCGTAAATTTAATATACTTCCACTTGCAAGTGAATTTATACTCTGCTGTCTATCATGTGTGGTGGAAAACTTAGATAAATTTAAAAGAAATACAGATGTACATAATTTAAATACAAGATGGAAACATGATCTCTATGTGCCAAATCCTAACCTTACTAAATATCAAAAAGGAGTCTACCATACAGGTATCAAGTTATTTAATAATCTTCCACCAACAAATTAAAAGTCTACAATTATGCTATAAAGGTATTCAAGCCTGCATTGAAATATTACCTCTTCACTCACTCTTACTATTCCGTAGATGCTTTCATCTCTGCTGAAATTTTTTAAGCTTTATGTATATCTGTAATCTATACGTAAAGCAAGTTTTGCATTTCTTTTTAAAATTTAAAATTCTGAGGTTTTTGTATATTAATTTGTTAAAATCTTGAGTAAAAAACTAAACTAACCCCCCCCCCCCCCCAAAGAGGTGGTTAATTTTGTGTCTTACTCAAGTCTTTTAACCCCTTCCTTTCATTGTATTTATCGCCTAAATATAATTTAAACACAGAGGCGTCAGTTTTCGTAAGCAGTTTGACTCGAATGAGTATTCTTATCAGTATCAGATTACCTTGTTGGTGTTAGTACGTCTTCTCTCACTTTTCTCCATTTCTTAAATAGTTTTCTGTCGCTGTTCGGAGACGATGTGCTGCTTGTAGAGCAGTGATCATGCGACTGGCTTGGTATTTGTTTATTTATTACGTTATTTGTTTACTCGGCATTGTTGTGTTTCTATACCAACACAACAATGCAGAGTATAAACAAATATCTGTTGACATTGTTTGAAGACGTCACCTTCTGTCACCGGGATATAAAAGACACACAATTGAAAATATATAAATCACTTTTATATTACTGTTAATTAAATTAAGCAATGAAGCTATAACACACCCAACAGTTATTTACCATCACAGTTTCTAGAGTTCACCTCAGTGAACAATACAAAACACATACGGATGTGTTCAAGGTCGTATTTTTCTGTGTTCATTGTACACGATTTTCAGATTCTGTAATACTACAGATTCAGAAATATAAGATATGAAATGTTGACAGATGAACCACGGTTCCGGAGAATCTGACGTAAATACGTCTCTATAATGTAATGTAATGTAATATTTCTTACATAAGATAAGTACCTGTGATATTCTAAAACGTTTTTACCAGCACAAAATTATCTATTCTACGACGCACTTATTCTACAAGCGATTCACAGCTAAGCTCTTTCCTCAATAACGAAAGCAGAATGTTGACGGCGGTAATGTAACACAACAATGCCGAGTAAACAGATCACGTAGCAATTAGTTTCTTAGGTAACATAACCATTGTTATGTTACCTGGGAAACGTCAAACTTCATTGATATGTTACCTGGGAAACGTCAAACTTCATTGATATGTTACCTGGGATACGTCATCTCTTTATCAACAAATAAACAACAATGGTTACCTACATAGTTACCTTACATTACATTACATTACATTCATCTACCACAGACCCATCTTAAGCGTAACTAATTCAAGTTAAATAAGCAATGTCTTAATCAAACTTTACTCGATTGTAAAACAGGTGTGACGTATTTACGTCAAATTATCCGGAACCATGGTTCCACTGACAACTTTTTACATGCAAAACAAATTAATTAGAATAATGGCCGGTGTCAAAAGCAGGGTATCTTGTAGAAAATTATTTCGTAAATTTAATATACTTCCACTTGCAAGTGAATTTATACTCTGCTGTCTATCATGTGTGGTCGAAAACTTAGATAAATTTAAAATAAATACAGATGTACATAATTTAAATACAAGATGGAAACATGATCTCTATGTGCCAAATCCTAACCTTACTAAATATCAAAAAGGAGTCTACCATACAGGTATCAAGTTATTTAATAATCTTCCACCAACAGTTAAAAGTCTTAGTTATTATATAAAGGTATTCAAGCCTGCATTGAAATATTACCTCTTCACTCACTCTTACTATTCCGTAGATGCTTTCATCTCTGCTGAAATTTTTTAAGCTTTATGTATATCTATAATCTATACGTAAAGCAAGTTTTGCATTTCTTTTTAAAATTTAAAATTCTGAGGTTTTTGTATATTAATTTGTTAAAATCTTGAGTAAAAAACTAAACTAACCCCCCCCCCCCCCCAAAGGGATGGTTAATTTTGTGTCTTACTCAAGTCTTTTAACCCCTTCCTTTCATTGTATTTATCGCCTAAATATAATTTAAACAAAGAGGCGTCAGTTTTCGTAAGCAGAATGACTTGAATGAGTATTCTTATCAGTATCAGATTACCTTGTTGGTGTTAGTACGTCTTCTCTCACTTTTCTTCATTTCTTAAATAGTTTTCTGTCGCTGTTCGGAGACGATGTGCTGCTTGTAGAGCAGTGATCATGCGACTGGCTTGGTATTTGTTTATTTATTACGTTATTTGTTTACTCGGCATTGTTGTGTTTCTATACCAACACAACAATGCAGAGTATAAACAAATATCTGTTGCCATTGTTTGAAGACGTCACCTTCTGTCACCGGGATCTAAAAGACACACAATTGAAAATATATAAATCACTTTTATATTACTGTTAATTAAATTAAGCAATGAAGCTATAACACACCCATCACAGTTTCTAGAGTTCACCTCAGTGAACAATACAAAACACATACGGATGTGTTCAAGGTCGTATTTTTCTGTGTTCATTGTACACGATTTTCAGATTCTGTAATACTACAGATTCAGAAATATAAGATATGAAATGTTGACAGAGGAACTACGGTTCCGGAGAATCTGACGTAAATACGTCTCTATAATGTAATGTAATGTAATAATTCTTACATAAGATAAGTACCTGTGATATTCTAAAACGTTTTTACCAGCACAAAATTATCTATTCTACGACGCACTTATTCTACAGCCCATTCACAGCTCAGTTCTTTCCGCAATAACGAAAGCGGATTGTTGACGGCAGTAATGTAACACAACAATGCCGAGTAAACAGATCACGTAGCAATTAGTTTCTTAGGTAACATAACCATTGTTATGTTACCTGGGAAACGTCAAACTTCATTGATATGTTACCTGGGAAACGTCAAACTTCATTGATATGTTACCTGGAAAACGTCAAACTTCATTGATATGTTACCTGGGAAACGTCATCTGTTTATCAACAAATAAACAACAATGGTTACCTACATAGTTACCTTACATTACATTACATTACATTCATCTACCACAGACCCATCTTAAGCGTAACTAATTCAATTTAAATAAGCAATGTCTTAATCAAACTTTACTCGATTGTAAAGGAAGTGTGACGTATTTACGTCAAATTATCCGGAACCATGGTTCCACTGACAACTTTTTACATGCAAAACAAATTAATTAGAATAATGGCCGGTGTCAAAAGCAGGGTGTCTTGTAGGAAATTATTTCGTAAATTTAATATACTTCCACTTGCAAGTGAATTTATACTCTGCTGTCTATCATGTGTGGTGGAAAACTTAGATAAATTTAAAAGAAATACAGATGTACATAATTTAAATACAAGATGGAAACGTGATCTCTATGTGCCAAATCCTAACCTTACTAAATATCAAAAAGGAGTCTACTATACAGGTATCAAGTTGTTTAATAATCTTCCAACAGTTAAAAGTCTAAGTTATTATATAAAGGTATAAGCCTGCATTGAAATATTACCTCTTCACTCACTCTTACTATTCCGTAGATGCTTTCATCTCTGCTGAACATTTTTAAGCTTTATGTATAGCTATAATCTATACGTAAAGCAAGTTTTGCATTTCTTTTTAAAATTTAAAATTCTGAGGTTTTTGTATATATTAATTTGTTAAAATCTTGAGTAAGAAACTAAACTAACCCCCCCCCCCCCTTTCGGAGGGTTTTTTTTGTGTCTTACTCAAGTCTTTTAACCCCTTCCTTTCATTGTATTTATCGCCTAAATATAATTTAAACACAGAGGCGTCAGTTTTCGTAAGCAGTTTGACTTGAATGAGTATTATTATCAGTATCAGATTACCTTCTCTCACTTTTCTCCATTTCTTAAATAGTTTTCTGTCGCTGTTCGGAGACGATGTGCTGCTTCTGGAGCAGTGATAATGCGACTGGCTTGGTATTTTTTGATTTCTTTGTTGTGAAGCGTTATTTGTTTACTCGGCATTGTTGTGTTTCTATACCAACACAACAATGCAGAGTATAAACAAATATCTGTTGACATTGTTTGAAGACGTCATTTCCTGAAGACAACGAAAATCACAAATTTTTATAGTAGACTAGAGCAGGGCGCTCCTTTCGGAGCGCGTTCTCTAATCTGATATTCTACGTCTTTACGTCGCTGTTCTTGGTCAGTCAACTTTCTACGTCCATCCCCACCCTTGCAAATCTTCGTCTTAAAATCGATCATAATAGTTTTCGTAATCGTAATATATCGAATGAGGATCAGTTTACCTTGTGAAGTTGTTGGAGTTGGTACTTCAAATACTTGATGACGTCTTCTTTCGCTTTTCTGATGTTTTAAGCCAACTGTCAGTCGATAATCAAGATTGCGGTCTGCTGCTTCTGGAGCAGTGATAATGCGACTGGCTTGATATTTTTTGATTTCTTTGTTGTGAAGCGTTATTTGTTTACTCGGCATTGTTGTGTTTCTATACCAACACAACAATGCAGTGTATAAACAAATATCTGTTGACATTGTTGATTGATGACGTAATTTATTGACGACGACGAAATCACAAATTTTTATAGTAAGAAGATTTTCCAAACTCTGCAGCTGTGTCGAGGTCATGCCTTGCCCAAACGAAGTCGTTTAGTTAGGTTTGTCTCTTCGGATTTCTTTCGTTGGCCTTGATTTTAAATCGATAGGAGGGCACTCATCCACTGATTCAGATCAGAATTTAGCAAAGATCTGGCCGTGGTAGATCGCACATTCGCTCTTTGGGCCTGTGGCCCGTAGCTTGAGATACTGTTCCATTAAACCACTTTTCAGTCTTGGGGAGCAGCTCCGGCCATTTCTGTGGGTTTGGTGGCAGTGGATTTTGCGTAACCACAGCGTTTCGACCTTTCTTAGCGCGATAAAAGTTGGTGAGATGCGTGAGTGGAGACAATGACTCGGTTTTCAAGTTCAGTACGGATAATTCTTATTACACAGACTCTTCAGAATATTATTCCGGGCTAGGTACGGGGCCAGATCCCTAAGTTTGCGTCCTATCGAAGAATCTCTACCCAGGTTAATGGCCGTCACCAACAAGCCTTCCTGCATCTCGCGTTCGCTCAGGCGAGGAAATTACCAGCGCCACTGGCATGATTAATCTTATTTGCATCGTCCGTCTGGCTTCTCGATGAGAAATGACAAAGCTTTGTACAACCCTAAGGACTTCTTGAGACTTGCCGTGTACGTATTTCCTGGAATCGGGATTCAAAACAACGTGAAAAGAGCACCGGATAAGCCGAAAAACATCCACGGAGTCGATGTAGCAGCTCGGCCATCGGAGCGTAGCGCGATTGGTCTGGGTTCGTAGCCCGGTTCACACAGCGTTCGTCTACGAAGATGCGGGGAGCCTTTCCCTGAATATCGTCATAATCGTGAGTGGATTTAAGTGGCATGACTTGGAATATTCGAGAATTCCATCTCTCATCGTCTGTTCCATTTGGGTCCTAACTGAAAGTCTCACTGAAAATGGCATTGCTCTCGTATGCGAGACACAGAATGAGATTGCTGTGGCATCCCCCGGTTCTGAATGTGTGTTGATCCTCGGTGCTTGAACTGGTCCATCCTCCTCTCATCGAATGAATCAATATCGATAAGTCGATTCACTGGATTCTCATTACGCCTATAAAAGGGAATCTGCCCTATCAGAGCCACGTAATGAATAAACAATGCATCAGTGTTAGAGTAAATTAATGTGGAATTAACTTAAATTGTGTTGATCCTCGGTGCTTGAACTGGTCCATCCTCCTCGTCCATTGCTGATTCTTACTTTATGCAACGCGAAAAAGAAATTTCCAATTTTCGTACTCAGTTATTTGCTTAGACGCCAGAGAAACGTCAGCTTCGAGACGAGCGGCGTACATCCACCCCCTCCCCTCCCCTCCCCTCCCCGGCGCTAAAACTTCAATTTCCTCAGACGCCGAGGTAATTCGCCGATGTCACAGCAAACCCGCTAGAGCGTGCCCCAGGCGCTGAGGCCGGTTGAGCGTCTGTTCGCGACGCTTGGGAATAATTCGTACCCGTTCGAACGACGTGAGTGCGAAAAATAGAATTTGCTCTTTTCCGAGTCGCAAATCAGTGCCTAACTCGAATACGCCGTAACCCACAGACATAAGGAGATTGCATTTGAATGTATGAGAATTCGATCGCGTGCGAACATCCACTGCTCCTGCACTTGAAGTACAGGCAACACGCAGCACTTCACGTGGTTTTCCGCAGGCGCAGGCGTTTGAAGCGATAAGAATTCAGAGCCTTTTAAGACGGTCGTAATTCGTAAACGTGGGAGCTCGACTGAAGCTTCGAGCTTAAGAGAAATGTGATTCCTGCTAGCGGATGGCAGTGACCGTCATATGAAAAACGAAGGACATTCATTGAAATGAGCCGAGTTTATTTGCCCAAATCTTACAATAAGTAGATACATAAATGCTACTCATCAAAGTAATTGATCCTGAAATTATTGCTACTGGGACGAAATTACGAAACCTCGTCCATTTTATCTTGTGCCTGAATTTGCCTGTGTTACGAAGGAGAACTTCAAATCATAAAACAAAATACGATCCTGCCCCCGTGTACGTTAATGGCCGCGTACCAATGTCCTTACTGACGCGAACTTGGATTAATTTGTAGCTCTGTCCAGTTTCATGAAATTCGTATTTCTCTCCAAATAGTGCCCTTTTTTTTTATTGTTATTAAATCGAGGATGTGGACTGAGGACAAAACGAGATAAGTCCTTCTTGTGGTCACTAAGGTAGTTCAAGGCCTGTGCCTTCGCTCACAAAAGTACGCTGAGAATTCCCATCCAGCTTCTTTAATATCATTTTCATGTGATCTGACGTCAGCGTCAGAGTGTTCCAGTTGGTCTGTCCCCTTCTGGTTTTACGAATAGGATTTTCTCATGGTTTCTAACTAATTCTCCGTCTAATTATCATTTATTTTGTAGTAGTCTCCGACCTCCTGCTGATTTATTCCTCACAGGCCCAAGCCAGTTTAAGAGACGAAGTTCCGAAGAAGACGACAGATAAATTATGGTCCATGAGATGCCGGAAGATAAGGTTTCAGAAGCGCATTCCCTGACTGTCGATTAAACTAATTTGTCTCGTTCCATGTGGAACGTCAAGACATTATTTAACACTCGCAAACTAAGATCCTTGCATGTCTGATGGGATTTTACAGGCTTCTTAGAATATACACACTCGTGTTGCATTTGCAAAAATGCTGTTTTAAACTGTTCACTTGTAGTTTGCTCAAGTTCAGAATTCTCTTCTGTTACTCATGCCGAAGCAACTGGAAATGGGTTCCGAAATCGTCGATCGTCTTACTGGAAGGCTTTTGTTAACGAGCAGAAAGCATCGTCAGTATCATTCATTCGCGTTTTCACTGGCGAGGATAGAAGTGATACAATATCAGGTCTTCTTTTTTGTGTTTCCGATATTTGTTGTTAATTGGCATCGTGATTTGAAACTGGCTGTAGACAAGCAGACGTAACCTTCCCCCCCCCCCCAAAAAAAAAAAAACACGTACTTAGAAGAGTTTTATCTCCAAAAGTGTACCATTTATTCATATAAACATGGTTCATTATGTTATCCCTTAAATGTTCTGCTCTTAAAACCGGATATCTGTAATAAAACTTTGAGAGTCGCTGAGTTTCAGCCACGGATCTTATTTGGCTCAACACGGACTCAGTTGGAGATCGAACGCGAGATTCAGATAATGCAACTTTGCTGTTAATATACCTCCTGAATTTCCTGACTTGTTGATTAATGTAACGGAGACCGGAAGTTTTTCTGAATGAAGCCGTTAATCTCATTATGCAGTACAGATTTTGTGTACGCGTAATTTTGTGTTCTGAACAGACGTGTCTGAGAAAATTCGTGGTTTCAAATAGCGCTACTTAAGTCGTTGATGAACTGCGTTAGCGAACGCAGAAGTGAATTCGCTCTCTACTTTGCCAATCTGTGACCCTCCAGTCTCCGCCTGACATCTCTCTGATAAATTGTTCCCCTCTGGCAGATAAATCACTGCTGTGGTTCCGATAGCACGGGGATTTATCAGGGTTAATTTGCGGCACGTTCGCACTCAATATTCTGGTCTTGTTACGAACACGAGATATGTGCCGGATGTGCGCATGCGCGTTCGAGGTAATGGACATCAAAACAGTAATGACTGCGCGAATTCGATCCTTTATGACGACACAGATCATTTACCAATGCCAAGGCGTCTAGAATAAACGACGCCCTCAATCTTTGAGCTCCATTTCCTTGCTGGAAAATTCTCGCGTTTCTCAGCTCTTAAAATGACAAAGTTCGCGAGTATGTAGAAATTCAGGCGTCGTGTTTCTTTGGAACGTGGCGTCAGGAAGGCTCGCGGAATTTGTGCGTAAAAACGGGATTTTTGTTTGGCTGAGGGTCAGGACAAGGGCTTACTACTCCTGGTGATGGTAAGACGATCCCATCAGACAATTTGTTCTTTGCTACAGGAACTTTGGATTCATGTGCGTCTGAGCTTTGAACCCAGGGGGTTGGCATCGTGTTAGGTCAAAGGAGCTCCATCTGGATAATTCTGGCTGAAGGTCTCCGTGATCGGGGGTAGGCATTTTGAAAGAGAGTCCCAGAATACGACAGATCGCAATTCTTTGTGAAGTCGAGAGAAACAAAGCGTTGGACATGTGCACGGGCAATACGGGCATATATCGCTCTTTGTGAGTGGACCAATCAGCGCAAAGGAGGTCTCCTGAAAAACACCTGTTTAGAGGCCGAAACTACGTTGTTGCAACTTCGCACCTGGTAACCTTTTCTGGTGTTCAAGGAAGGTTTGGATTTGTACGGACAGCGAAGTCTGCAAATGACGGCATTTCACGAGTCCTCGGATTGTTTGCATGGAAATACATGTTAAAAAAAAAACAATTAGCATTCACTGGAAACCAAAGTTTGTCGCGCAGAGCGTGGCAACACTGAATGTTTCATGTCTCCTTGCTTTTTTCTCTCGCAACGTTTGATTCCTTCGACGTCAGAGGGCACGTGACTGATGCAGGCCTCAGCCTCAAATTGTGCTGGAAAACATTTTTATGTTCCGTGACCTTCGATGACCTTTTAACGACACACAGTTTCGGTTTTATTACTCTCAAGGACAACCGAGAACTGGGCTAGAACTAGACGACATGCACCCCGCATTCATTTCCACTTTGCCGGCAAGGAAGCCCCCTGATGCGAAATTTGACGCTGAAGTCGAAACACGCTCCAATGGGTCTCGCCCACTTCATGTGGGTGTCGAATTCTCTTCCGCCACATCCGGGTTTTTGAGGTCAGGACAGAAGCCTTTGAACGACTCGAATCCGGCCAAAGCCTGTCCAAAATTTCCTCGGCGTTTTTAGGAAATTCAAGTGACCGGAAAAACTAACGTCGCTGTACCAACTGCTAGATTATGAAGTGGCCAATCAAATGAATTGATGTTTATTTGAAATGAACTCGAAGCGATCGTGGATTTAACCAGGACTAGGAAATTGTCCGTGCAGAATGACGAGAAAACCGAACACATCATTTGGGAATAATTTTATTAAAGAGTGTAACGAAGAACATGTACAGTTTAAACCATCATTTGTCCTTGCTCAATTGCGAAAACTGTGAGCGTCTGTTTTCTTGTTGTGTAGAATTACATGGAAGTGTTAACAGTTTCTTTCCTTGAACACAGAATTTAATATGGCTTAATTTTGCAATCATACGTCGAGGTATAAAGTAACTGCGCAAAGAACGCCGTGTACAGAGTAGGCCACGGTTAAAATGATCACCACGCAACGATTGAATGTCGTGTAGATCGGTGCCATGCCTGCTTGATCGTGGAGATCTTTCAGTAAGGATAGCCGATGTTGCAGGGTCCGTCCAAATACGCAAACACAAAGTAAGGTTTAGATCTGGCCCACACATTTTTCATTTCCCAAACCGCATAACTGATATAGACTAAATTTGGTATTGGAGCCTACATTAAGAGTGGTCAGGTGAAATACATTTTGGCTTGTAGTTTCGGCTTCAAAGTTTTTACGTTGACATAAAATTGGTCTTCACGAACTTCGCGCTGTCTGGACTTTCATCGCTTGGCGTGGCGACGACGCATCGTTTACGACGTGATTCTGAGTGACTCCAGGCATCGTACTTGAGTCTTGGGAAACGTAACTGGAGCTTCTAAAGTCGGCCTTTCTGGAAGTAAAACAGGTTGGCTGCAGTCAGATTGGCGATTAACAATGTTTTACGGAATGCGACAAAAATCCTGTTGTCTCCCCCCCCCCTCGCCCCTTCCGGCATCGCCACTAGTGCGGTGATGATGTTCGCTAACAGAAAGTGCTTTGGATGCAAACGGGAATCCAGATAAATTCTTTGGATTATGACAAAGTGCGTTTCGCGGTGTCTGTACGAGTTTCAAACGGACTTGGGAAAAGTCACGTTTCTCTTCAAATTAGGCGGACGTACACGTAGCCCTCGATTTGCGCCGATTCAGAATAACGCCGGTTTTGAAACCAGAAAGCTAAAAAGTGAAAAGAATATATTTTACTATTATTTAAAACGTTTTACAATATATCTCGTAATTCTTATATCGCTGATTTTGAATAAAAAAATGCATTTACGTAAGTTTCGTTAACGCGAATTTGCTCCAATGAGATCGATGAATCGGTAAAAGTTGTTTGTGAAATGCAAACTTTTTCTCTTGTGCTAAGGCGAAGAGGAGTGTTGTGGCATCCACGAAGCCTTATCGTGAAAGAAAGAAAGAAAGAAAGAAAGAAAGAATGAAAGAAGAAATCACGACAGTCCACACTACACGCCTTCTTTAAGAAAACATGACGATCCTGAACCGTCAGAGAATTCACGCCCCTTCATCACGCCATATTTTTTAAATCCCCTTTATTTTATTTACGTTATTTCAGAGCTCTAAATGCAATGCCATTATTTTACTCGTCAATGTTTTGGTGCTGGGAACGCGTGTCATTGACTTCCCATTGATTTACATTATAAAATCGTTCCAATTTACGCCGATTCGTCCAGGAACGCATCCCCGACGTAAACCTGTACTTGAGTTTTATGCACGTGGGATAAATAATTTCAATTAACGGACGGAAGAGGAAAGCCAAATGCGGACAAATGAAGATCAGATTACGAATTCATTGTAGCGAATTATTTAGCGCTCAGTTTGCCCCCCCCCCCCCCCGCATGTCCGCTTTGGCCATGAGCGCTGGGCAGTTACGAGATCGTTGCGTAACTTCGTCATTCCTTTCTTGTGACACAATCCTCGGGGTCACGTCGTTGACCTAACAAGTGTCTCGAGCTCTTGTTTTCCGACGCTAGTCGCTTTCTGCAGTCAATTCCATGATCCAGCAAATGTGAAAAGACGGACACAATCTTATGCATTGTAATTGATTATTTCCAATTAATCGATGATAATAACTGTATTTTCCTCGTAACTTAATACATTCTCTTCATAAGAAAATATAAACCCATAATTTCAAATGTTACTTACGAATTCTGAAGGCCCTCAGTGCTTGTTTGCTGTTTTAAAACGCGCTGATGCGACCATCGGCCTTTCTCTCACGCATATCGATGCGAAATTTTCTTTTGGTTTTTGTTAAATCTGCCGGCTCACCACAGAACAAATCTTTTTGTGTGGAATTTGCAGACTTTGATATGAAACTTTTTTAAGGGTTTATAAGTTACCAATCGACGACCGGTTTAGGAGAAAATCGATTAAGTTCGATTTCAGCTTCATGCAGAGTTGTCGTATTTGACCAATACGAAAGTAGGAAAGCCAAAACATCTTTTGCGTATTTTTTTAGTAGCACGAACAAGAAGACATGAATGACGCATTAATGAGAAGCTTGGTGTGTGCAAAACTGCTATCAAATTAACTACTCAGTGTCACTAATGGCCGCGTGATTGTGACCTTCTGGGTTATGGCACCGCGACTTCCGATGTCGTCAGATCCTGCTGGTAGGAACAGCGACAGAGAGACTTGGAACTGTGCAGTGGATTGAAGACGCGTTGAACGCAGTCGAATATTCTAACACAGCGGCAATCCCGAGGCCAGGGGTTCGCGTCTAATCAACTCATTGATTCACTTATTTGACTGTTGAGTTTGGGGGCCGGACGGTGTATCTGCAGAAGGTTTGAGACTTCTGTCCGCTCCTGTGCACTAGAAACAATTTTCTGTTCCACAGATTTCCAGAGAATTTAATATTGACGGCGAAACTGTACGTCACTGACTAATTTAAGCAACGGATACCAGAGATGATCGTCGAGAGACCTCAGCAAATTCCCACACAAATAGACAATTCATAACCGCACTTCTATTAATACTTGTGATGAAATTACATAAACTGATCGGCTGGTTTACAATTGATAAATTAATATAATTAGAAGACGGTGCGTGGCGTCGTGGACGTAAGGCTCCACGGTTTCATAATCTCGGCACCAGATGGAGGTGAGTGGACGGAAGTTACCTGACGGCATTCGGATCAGGCCTTCCTCCTCGACACATGACAGAACATTTCGAGTTGGAATCGATAATGCCAAATCGAATCATTCGAGGAGAGGAAGGCGTCGCTCGATAGACGGCGAGAGTTTTTCAAAGAAGTTTTTTTTTTTAAATTTTCCATCCGAGAATTTTTAAATTGGTTTTTGGTTTTTGGTTGTGGACTGTCAGTAGCACAACAGTTCATTGTAAATTTGCAATAACGCATTGACGCAAACGTGATCTTTTTGCGACCAGGGGGAGGAACTTCGAGGAGCCGGCGTGATGTTATCAGATGAACTTTTCTCTCAGGTTTTGACGCAGGATTTTGTTTGTTTTGTGGTCGATTGTTATCTTGTTGTGGGTTGCATTGCATCTGTTCTACGAAGCTCGTGCTAATGAAAATCCTCTTAACCCCGGAATTAGGAACAAAGCAACCAATTTATCGCTGATCGATAGCAGTGACGTAATATTTATCGCCCGCCCCCCCCCCCCCTTTCAAATAGCCTACAGTGTTGCCACGTCACTTTCAGCATTAGCAGTGTTTTCCGCGGGGAGAAATTCGGCAGGTTTACATTTCAACGCTGAATATTTTCTTTAAAATAATTTGCAAGGTTTCGCCATGGAATTAATAGCAGGAATCCGCTTTTATTTTCTCGCTGATTTATTTAATTTCTATTTAGTTCACTTTTACACGGGATTCGCACGGACCGACGTATGCAGAGTGAGGCTTTCAATGCGTTCCAGGGTTTGTTCAAAATTAAGCGTTTGTCGGCCTCCCACAATTTGAGATTTAGCGAAATGTTTGAGGTCGGATTTCTTTGTCTCCTGGTGTGTGTTACAATTACAGGCCTTCACTTAGTGATACTCGAGAAAGGAAAATTTCGTAAGGCAGGCAAGTACGTCTCAAAAATATCCCTTCTCTTACTTAACGTTTATTCAAACAGACTAGCAACAAGTTGGTACACAATTTTGTCATCCATTGAATGCAGTAAAGGTTCCTTGGGCCTTCTTATTTACGAAAGAGCCTCTCGCAGATAAAATGGCAGGCAGCTCCTGCCCTCCCACTCCTTTTGAAACCCTCCAGAGAAATGTTACGATACTTTCTCTAATAATGAAATAATGTCTGTCTTCCGCGCTCACAAACGCCAACGAATAAACTCTCGCCTGCCAAGTGCGAGTTCACAGAAATTAATACTACGAGTCGCACAGCAAGGGAAGGATTTCTTGTTTCGTCGTGGGTAATCGGCGAATTGGCTGCTAATGCGCTGTTCCAACAAATGTGCACACACCCCAAGTCATTGTAGAGAAATAACTTAAGCAGCTTCTAAAACTGCTACATCTAAGACTACTTTAGTAACAAATCCCAACCATAATACAGGGTGAGTCAGAAGTATGTTTACAAACTTTGCGTGCGTGTTCCAGGATCAAAAATAATTCAAAATGTTCCTATGAACATGGGATCGCAAATGTTTCTTTTTCGAAATAACGGCCAAAAATATTTTCCAATGTCTGTCTTTATTGCCAAGTATAAGGACAGGGATGTTTGTTTATAACTGATGCTCAAAGGTTGTTCCTCCGTTCTCCACACACGCACGAGCACGATGTACACACGACTCACGAATTCGTTCGAACACCCCAGGGTTTCCTCGAATCATCTGCACGCGTTCCCATTGGTCGTCTTCATTGTTCATGGGCGTTGCATAAAAGACGGACTTCAAGTGACCCCACAGATAAAAGTCCGGCGGAGTCAGGTCCGGTGACCTCGGTGGCCACCACGCCCAATCCCTCGCTGAGGGTTCTGTTCATTGAGACGATCTCTTACGCGATAGGAGAAGTGTGCTGGGGCTCTGACGTGCATAAACCACATTTGTCTTCTTGTATTCAGTGGGACATCTTCAGGGAGGCGTGGCAAGTGTCTTCTTAAGCATCGCTGATATGAAGGTCCTCTTAGACGCGATCGAAGCATGTGTGGACCAATAAGCACGTCGGAAACAATTCCTGTCCAAATTGAAAATCTTTGCTGGAAGCTGGATTCACTTTGACATAAAGTCAGTTCATTGAAACTTATTTTTGGCCATTATTTCGAAAAAGTAACATTTGCGATCCCATGTTCATAGGAACATTTCTTCTAATTTTTGATCCTGGAACACGCACTCGAAGTTTGTAAACATACTTCTGACTCAGCCTGTATAATTGTTATTTCATTCTTAGAAGAGGACAGGAACATTTTTTGAAATGACACCTTTTGAGGGAGGCAGTTAGGAAGGAGAAACAGCGCTTTGTTTCCGTCGCCAATCATCTTAAGCTGGGGAGAAGGCGTCGTGGATTCCCTCCACGGTTTTCTGGCCACCCTTATTACTACATCCAGTCATGATCTTTATAAAGCAAACAGTCTCCCATTTTACGACCGGGAAAAATGACGGCGAAATGTTGGCACAGCGAGATTGGGGCAGACTCTGAAAGAAGACGTTCCTGGGATCATAAATCGTGTGCTGCGTGGCACCGGCGGGCATCCAAATGGGCCCAACCTCATGGCATTTGCCATGGGAACTCCTCAAGACACCGAAGCTGTTACAGAGACGTCAAGGACATTTCCTGGACCTCTCGTCATTTGAAGCTGTTCACAGCCGACGTCTTTTCGTGAACCTCCGCATTAGAGTCGCGAAATTTTAAGTAGGCAATTCCTCGTTCCTTCGCGTGTCTCTTCGGCAGCCTCTGACCTAGTTTTTTGTAGTCCGCGGAGCTTCGTTTGCAAAGTCTGTCTGTCTGTCTGCCTGACTCCTTGCATTTTGTAAACGTAGCAAATCAGTGCAGTCTTTACGTACGCGTTTTACCTAACGTTTCATTCAGCCTTGAACGGAATCTGTGAGTAATATTCTCGCACTGCGTTTTAAAATAATTTATCACGAAGAATTTTTTTTTAAAAAAAACAACGAAAACGAATTATGCAGTTGTGAGTCACACACGCGACACAAAAAAACATCTGTTTCCTGGTCTCTGGCCTCTGCGCGAGTTTTCCTATCTCTTCGATTTGTAGCAGCAAACCTTGAAATAAACTGAAGGAATGTTTGCCGTCTAGGAAGTCGTGGACGAGAATGGAGGAATCTTGTATAACATTTTTTTTAATGAAGCGTGTAACATCCGGACGGGAAATTTGCATACGCAGTCGTGGTTTATTGAAAGCAGAACATCGCGTCCTTCTTGTTACAATCACATGCCGCATGGGCAATTATTGATGGCGATAAATGAACACGGACTTGAATGAGGGGTTGCTGCAAGGAGGCGAGGTGATTGATCAAATTTGCACGTCAGATTTTACGTAAATTGTGCATTTCCGTCGGTTAAAGACGTCTTTTTACTAGCCACGTGTTTTCCCAAAGAGAAATGTACCGCCAAATACATCAGAGACTGTTCGCTGACTTCCACTTCAGAAATGAATTTCTGTTAACAGATGCGAGCTCTTCAATTCGAATGTTCTCTTCAGGGATTTTAGTGCGATAGGCCTGCATCATACAGACAACTTCGTTTTATCGACAAAGCACGTTCTGTGTTGCCGGACTTTTCTGACATTAAGAACACGCACGTTGAAAGTGAGTACTGGAAAAGTATTCCTTATTGTCATCTCTTTGCTGTCTGAACGACAGGACCAGTAAAATATGTGAATGGGACAATTCGTAAAGTTGCCCGGCCTGCTCTTTGCGGCACCCGCGTTGCACGTTTCGTGTCAAATGAGCTGAAGCGTAGTTCAGAAACTTCCGACAGGGAAGTCAGGGGGCGCATGCGCGCTAGTACCAAATGACAGACACTGCTGCCCTCTTGCAGTCTCGCATCGTTTCATAACGGCGTTCGTTTGTTCATTTGCCAGCTGCGAAGTTCGAAGGCCGTGACTCAGAACGGGGAGGGAAAATGTAACTTTCTCACGATGGAGTCTGCAAAATATTTAGGTCCTTCGGTTGTGACGATTCGTTCCTAAGAAACTGACAGTCACTTAGCTGGCCAAAATACTTTCCACTTTTCCTAGAACCTGAAGGTCTCTTACCGTGCGGGTGACTTCGACTTCCTAAATTATTTTTAGTCAAGGAAGTGGACCGATAATACGAACTGTGATAACAGTAGATAATTTCACCGAAATTATCGTTCTTCGATACCACATTCAGTAATGTACCTGCAACGCACAGCAGCACCAACATGGAGAGATAAGATGCGACCTTGAATGTACAAATGTCTGTGATGTCGGTCGGAAATCCGTGGCGTTCCCGAAGCACGCTTCCCTCAAAGTGGCGTTTGAACCCTCGCATTTGCGAGCATGAGTGAAACATGGTTCCATAAAAATTCTGATTGGGCATCTTCGAGGAAAGAGACCACTGAGAAGACCCAGGCGTAGATGGGATGATAAGATTACGATGATTTGTAGAGAAAGAGGTTTTCAGAGTATCGAGTGCTTTCGGGCAGGAGAACCTTCGGCTTCGGTGAAAGTCGGACTCGCCGAGCGTTTCGCTGGTTCTTCGAGTTGGTCCGGTCTGGCCGTATCAAAATTAACGACTCGCATGAACCGAGGCTGTCACTGACATTTACGGCTTGTCTTATTTCGAAAATATTCCGCAGATGTTGATCGTTTAAAAAGACACGTACGCCCGATGTGACTGTCTTCGTACAAAACAATCTAAAGCGATGGAGCGTAACTGGGAAGTGTTTGGACTCCGACGCCGTCTGTCTGTCTGTCTGCTGGAACGTCGTGGCGATAAATCAGCGAAGTGTAGAAGGAACTTTCGCTTACTACGAATTGGACCGGTGTTACGCAACCTTTTCTGAAATCGCCGCACACTAAATATTGTCCAAGTCATGGCGGCACTCCATATTGTGGGGGGGGGGGGGGGGGTAGATGCTCTATGACATTGACTGGCCGCGACAACTTCTTACAAGTCGACCCCAACCGAAAAATGTTCATAATTATCCAACAAGATCGCGGTGTCCATTATTCGCAAAGTAGCGAGTGAAACACAAATTTGTGGCAGGGCGGATGGCCTTAGTGGGAGGGTTGTGTCGCCCCTCTTTGCGGAAACACACACAAGGGGACTGCAGACTGGTTGCGTTAATTTCCAATTCCAATTAGTAAATGTCTGCCCGACCACAATAAAGAAAATTATTTATCTCATTATGGTTATAATTATAATATGGGGTGAAAGTTTCGTGGTCCACCAGCAGCTGTTCTACTGAGGTCGCCAGCGGAACTGAGCAAGAGCGGATTCCGGTTGAGGACGGAATCAATTTTAACGATGCGCCATTCGACCACAGTTTATTCAAATTTATTCAGTCTGATGGGAATTGAAAGTCAAGTCTTCGGTGTTGTTGAGGAACGTCACAACGATTCACGTCACTTTCCATCGCCCTCAAGGACACGGCGTGTGATGCTGAGTTTTCTTCCTCTCTTGAGCTGGTGGCTTGTGACAACCAGGTCACGTGGCACTACGGAAGCCATGACCAGGGTGCCCTCCAAAGACCCAGGCACTTCACTCTCAGACACCTGGGTTCTGTGGGGATTTTGTCGCAAGAAAAATTAAGATGATGAAAACACCGATCATCCAGGTTGTGAACATGATAATGGATTCGAAGAAGCTTGGGGCAGGAACTGATGATTTTTACAAGCCACAGCGAGCGCGGTTTCATATTCTCAGGGTTTTTGTATGGAATTGTCCATCTTGTGAGGCCAACTTATTCCTAAGTATGAACCGAGATGATTCCTTAGACAAATAGATCTAATTTTTATAATCAATTCTTCTCGGGCTGCCAGCCGTATGAGGAGGTCAGGTTACTAAAGAACCCTGACGATCAGGACGAAGCTGGTTCTCGAAACGTTTGTGTTTACAACACAAGCTCATGAAACCACCAATTACACCGCAAGGTAACCCGCTTACCGTCAGCGATGTCCCTTGGAGGAGAAACCTGAGCCTCCCCTCTTCATATTTTATCCGCTCATGCGCGAAGGAGCTCGCTCCCTCGCTCGCTGAGTTGCAATTGTTCAGTGTGTCCTGCGCCGGCCGCTTGGTTCGACTAGCGGCTCGATCGCATTTCATTTGTTTCGATAAGTGACGTGCGCGAACGTTTCCTGAAACACGCAGACTTTGTGGAAAATATCTGGCCTGAAAGTAAGTTGCTGTTAAAACTTTTATCCTTTTGTGGCCCACTAGTCATTTAAGAATCCTTGTCTCACTCTTCGTGATAAATGGAGCACAATTTTTGGTGAAAAGCGAAAAGTTCTTTGATCCTTCATATTCTTCATTGTTTACGATGTGTTGATATAAACTTTGAAGTACCCACTGGACGAGTGATCCGCCCACGTATAAGATAACGGAGGTCCGAGATTTTTGAGAGTTGGAATGTTTAAGCAGTTCACTGACTAACAATTTACCATTGACAGTAGAAAATGTTCACTTCCCGTTGGAGGCTTCGGAGCACCGAACTCTCGTGGTTTGTTGAATGTGACACGACGACTTCTGATTAATTCTCGTTGCGTTATTTTACTGGGCAAAATCAAATAGCACGGATGACAGTTCAGAAGCTTTGTTAGATGCTGATACGAAATTATGTCTAGAAGGAAACAGACAGAGAAATCTTTGACTGTTCGTGATTTCTTCACCACGCTGTGGAACAGAGTGCAAGATAAGGGTGAGTTTGACATCAGGACAGTCTTAAATGATGGTAACAGCCACCACCAGAGCGACAAAGTTCCAGAGTTTGGCAACAAATCGAAACTGCATTTTACGAGAAGAATTTAGAATTCGTGGCAGTCAGGTGCTTGGAATGTTTTCTGCCGTTCAATTCAGAATCTTTTGTTTGCGTTCGAAAGAAGAATATTAAGGTGGGCGACGCTTGTAGCACGCATGTAGAAGGTGAGTTCTTTAAACTTGGGAAATGCAGGCGTAGAAAAGAAATAGGTCTGGTTCGATGTCGGCTCAGAAGGGAGACTGGTGGCGACCTCCAGGGGGAACCTTTGTGTAGTTGAGCGACGATCAGCTTCTCAAGGAAGTCTCTGATCCAAGCAGGTCCTTTTCTGGACTGTGGAATGTTCTCGGAGGGTCGAGAGTCTAAAGGTGGCGACTGACTTGTAACATTTACTCGTAATGTAACATTCGCGGCGAGCATGTTACATTACACCACAACTGGTGAGGCGTATCGAATGCTCGTTTTGAACGCTCGGCTCGACTGTGCTCGTGTGTGCTCCATTCATTTCATTCAATATGTCGGACGTGGAGGTTGTGTTATCTTTGTTTCATTTAATACGCTACTCTTATCTAAAGAACTCGTGAATGCTCGTTACGACGCCGCTCGACTGACTGACTGACTTGTAACGTAACACTCAAAGGGATTCGCGAAAAAACCGACGACACGATGGAGCGCCCGCGAGCGTGAGCGGCTCGCATCGAGCGGCTCCGTTCGCTGTCTTCACTTGTGTAATGCTCGATTTGTAACACGTTACATTACAGGCAAATGTTACAAGTCAGTCGCCACCTAAAGAGGCAACTCAGTCCTGTGAACGGTCTGAGTTGTATTTAAGCTTCGTCGTACCTCAGGCGTCAGACGACAGAGCACGAGGTGGCAGGTGGTCGTTGGCGTTGATTGTTCCGTGACATCAGAACCACGTGAACTGCCGAGGTTACGTAACTTCGTGTTGGAGAAGATTAAAGGGAAAAAAAGTGCGGGAGAAAGCGATTGTGACCTGGATAGCAAGTTCCAGTGCAAAATCCCACAGGGACACTTCGCGCGCCTCACCCAATCAGAGACCCTAAGCCGAAGTGATCCCAACATTTGCGGGTTCATAAGTCAACCAAAATCCCCAGGACAAAGGACACGTGGCCTGATTGGATAATCTTCTTGAAAAGTCAAGGCCTTCTGCCACGACAAAGTTGCCGTTACCCGCGGTTAAGTTTTGAGGCAAGGGACGATGTCTGGCGCTTGCGCAGAACTCCTCTCTAAGCATTCTTCGCTCTGCAGGGCTGTCACCCGAAATTGCATTTAAGTCAAGATGTTTTATTTTAAAACAACCTTTTTAAAGCCAACAGGGAGAGAGACATTTTGATTTATTATATAGCATCAAGGTCACGGTCCTCTGCGGTTACCAACTTCTACCTAAGCCAAATCAGGACATTTTTGTGTAACATATTTTAAAAATTTGTTAGATCCGGCGTAGTTCAGTCTACTGACTGGAAGATCGGGGTTCGATCCCCAGCAGGGGCAGCGTCCAGACCTGCTCTGGAGCCCACCCAGCCTCCTGTCCAATGAGTACCGGGGTCCTTTCCCGGGAGTAAAGCCGGCCGGGACGTGATGCTAACCACTCACCCCATCTAGTGCCGAGGTTAAGAATGAGTAGGAGCTATACCTCCGCTTCCCCCCCCCCCCCCCCCAAATGACCTGCATGGCGTATAGTGGGACAGCTTTTTCATTTCAAAGTTTTAGAGCTTTCCTGCTTTCGAAACCAGAATAATGGTTTCTCCATTTGGAAAGCAATTTTCGTGCGTTTAAAATTGCTATAATTATTTGAAATAAAAACTGTTGTTGGAGGTTTAATTTGCATTTAATCTGGAAACCTATTACGTAATCAAACCATGCTTTTGCGCTATAGTGAAAGTTCAATGAAAAAGAGACCTTTTCATTCACGGGGACACAGCGATGTGATTTCACGTCAAAACATGACAATTTACGAACACAAACGCCAAGGCCATAGGTAAAAAGTGTGCAGTGGTGGCTGAATATTCGCCTTAAACAGCAGCTGGCAAGTTTTCTCCGCTCTCCGAGTTCATGGAATTTGCAGATTCGGTGCATTTCATGTTGCAGTTGGAATGCTCTAGGTTTTCGACGATTCGCTTCATTCTTGCAAATGTTTTTCGTAACACTGAACACTCGCTCCACGAAAACATTCGATGGCTGGAACAAAGGAGGTTAGGTTAGCGTGACTTGGGAATTTTTCTCGCTTTCTTTGTTGTCAGAATGACTTGGTTCAAGCAGTTCTCCTTTAATGAGGGCCGTTACTTTGTTGAAATCGCAGATCTCCGAAAATAATGGTCGCCAACAGATTCAGAAACCTAAGCGGTCATCCACATCGAGAGGTCCGTCGAGGTTTTGTGCGGATCGCAGACTCTGCGGACCGAGACGAGCCAGAATTGAAGCTTACTGATGCTTACCACGAGTTTAGTTCTGGAAGAATTAGTTTATCGCGATTTAAGAATCATTTCCACGATCAAGAGACGTCCACGTCGTTCTGTTCTTTGTCTTGGCTCGAAAAATAAGACTTTTTTACTCTCCGGTTTGTAATAAATCTCTCCTCAGTGGAACAGAAGCTGGAGCGGGGGAAGAAAATCTTTGAACTCATCATTTCCTTTTCAGTGGATGAGAATTCAATAGACGCTATAATTACCAACATTACAGCATCAAATTACAGGAGATTTAGTCCTCGTTTGTCAGCGTTGTGTGAGATGTGGTAATTACAGAGGCCAGCAACGAGATTAGGCGAATCCAATGACATTTTCTTTTAACTTCGATGATACTGACTCGTCGTTCGCGTAATTAAATGAGCAGATGTCAGCTCCGTTCGCAACCAACTTCCCCCCCCCCCCCCCCCCCCCCGACATATCTGTCTTAGGGATAAATTCTTTAAGCCTCGGATGTTTCAGCTGAATCTTCGTGAAGTTTAAAGCGCGCATCTCCGTATCGAGGTATCGAATGGCAATCGATACAACTTCAAATTGCCTTCGTTTGACGGAAAACTGACCACTGTCTGCATCTTTCAAAATAGATCGTAGTGACGGGGGTGCGAATACATTTTTGAGACCACAATGGATTCTGGATGCTAAATTGGAATCAGCGCAAACAGAACGAGACGACAGTCAGTTTCCGTGGTTTTGGGACAAATAACTGAGGTGGTGTTTTGCGCCCTGATAAGTCAATACTTTTTCTGTTTTGTTCCGGATTTCACAAAACACCTGTCAACAGTTGAACTTCGTAGATTTTCCCCTCACTTTGCTAATATGACGCCCTGCATCTTTGACGTCCTGTTTCGACAGCCAGTTCGAGGAATCAGCATTTCGTAGCCACTCTTCGTTAAAGTGACATTGTCATAGGGATTTGAGAATTATACACATATAAGAACCGGCATAGTTTTACCAAGGTGAGCGAGGTCCGAGTTACTGATTGATGAGAATTGTAAGGAACTGACTCGCGGCGTCTTTTGCTGCTGAAGGCAAGAATCGAACACTGGACGATATATCAGAAGTAAACCCACTGATCTGAACACCTGTAGCTGTAAAAATTAGTGGCTCATCCACTCCGGGTTCAGTTCTTCCGTGTGTCGAGTTCGTGTTCGTCAATGTTGGTTGGTGACTGTGGAATATTACGAAATGAGCATCCGGGGAACCAGAATCGATTCGAAAAGGCAGGTATCATATTCCTGTCTTAAAAAAGACATTCGCAGCAAAGTTTCCGATCCTCCTAAAAACCGGATATTCGGCTTCCGGTCGAATATTGCGACCGGAAATTGTACATTTCGTGCAGAACCCGGAAAAACCGGATAGTTGGCGACCATGACGTCCTGTATTCGAATCTATGCAGATTCTTCAACGATTACTTCCGATAAACACGTGAATCGGTATAGACTGAAGAAAATATCTGTTATTGGGGTCAGGAGTGGCGACGGTGGCTACGTTACATTTTCGATTGCAGTTCGAACGCACGCGATTTGGTTGGCGTCGTGTTGTGATTAGTTTAACTTTTATTGAATATATTTTGCGATATGAAATTTAATTCATTGCAAACTACATTAGCAGCGTCCATCTTTTGCTGCTGGTAGAATCACGAGACCCCGCGATTGACTTTGTTTTGAGTTAAAGCTGAGGTTGAAGGGCCGCTGTTCTAGCTAGTAAATTTTTTGCAAGCCTGCGACTAATGGTCCTAGTTTGACGCAGTCAAAATGCTTGCGACATTCGCTATGAACTAGGGATTTTTTCATTCGACCTGCTTATTCGTGATAAAATCTTGGCGACTGCCTTAAACGCTGCACACCTTTGTACGGGAGGTTTCTTTTTGTTCGGTTGGTAGACTTGTCTGACCTACTGCGATGAAGAAACCTGTGAAAGGAGCAACGATTTGCAGGCTGACGGCTAAGTCCGGTGCAGAGGACCTTGTCGCTTCAGAAACATGAATTAACTACGTAATACAATTAAGAAACCCCTTCAAAAAATAGTACAGATGTTGAAATGGTCAAGGCATTGCCCGCTGTAATAGGACCCGAAGGTTCAGCATCGTAATCACAAAAGCCAGGAATTGGCCGCCTCGTAACCCATTTTTATGTTCTCCTCACATCTACTTCTAGGTTTTGCGAGAAACTACTTCCATGAATATTTCGACTAAAATTTGTCATCATTTTCCATAATTTCGTACATTTTGTGCGTGACGTAATTACGGAGATAATTGTAATTTCACCAGCTTTGCTCTTAGATTGTGTCATCACAAGTTACGTTAGGTTCTGTTTACGATTTCTCATTCGTGGTGCCAGTCGAAGTCTAAAATCTCACTTGCCTCCAGGCGCCTTGATCTTATATTCACCGGCTGTTTCTTCTGTCTCTCTTGAGAATTGTGTTTTTGTTGAATTATCGACGTCACTAAGTCGGACATTCCACTGGATTACGTTTCGACGTCCGATGTGTGCGCCTTGAAGCAGTCGATACCACTTCCTCGTGCACGTCTCGTGCATTTCACAAAACCTTGGCACGTGAACCATCGGCGAGAAATGCCACCGGAAGGTAAGAGGTGCAGTCGAGTTTCGTCGTCTTACGTGTTTGACTTCGCTCGCTGTAATTCGGACGGCCCGATTTCTTTGGCAAAGGCGAGGGACGAGGATGTCAGAGGCAAAGACATTGCTGCTTTTGGAATTAGAGCCAACAGGACTGTTACAAAGGTTTTTTTTTCTGAGACCGACATCAGTTCCTGCCCCAAGCTTCTTCGAATTCGTAATTTCTTTTCAAATTCCTGGCTGCTCGCAGTTTTTATCATTACAATTTTCCTTCCAACAAAATCTGCCCAGAAATCTTCAGTGTTTAGTTCGATTTCGTTCCTTTGTCTCTCACGTTTCTGCAGCGATAGTCGACCTATCGTTTTCAACGCTCTTCGACATTTCGTAAAAAAAGAGCCTTTTCGGGGGAAAAACAGCGAAAAATACAGCCGCTATCACGCGCTCCAATAAACTGGAAATTCAAGTCGTAGTTCGTATTCTTAAGTTGCTATTCGGTTTAGTTGAAATCAAGGAAAATGTTCAACTGGTTTCAACTTCACTGGAAACTTCAAACGGTCCTTTCAGTTGACATGAAAAAGTGTTCAGGAAATTTGTTTGGTCTCGAGATGCTTGAAGTCCGGAGATCAAGAACAGGTGGGCTTTCCCCATCAGGATTCCTGGCGTGTATTCTCACCTCTTTAAATGCAGAAGGACTTAAGATCTGTCAATGCTCAAAGTGAGTTAGTTTTCATGAGGGACTTTTACAGCTGCTCTTAAGATTATTGAGTTGAGTCAGAATTTGAGGATTAATTTTTTGAATTCACAATCATTCTTCTGGATTTAGTAATTCTGAGAAACATTTCAGTGGTCTTAATTTGGTGGCATTCCGGAAGCGTCGTCTTTATTGTGAATCCAAACACTTTGTCAACAAGATTGGGAAACACGGAGAAATTTTGACCCTGACGAAAGGTGTCCACTCTGTCGACCTTCTCTGACAAACGTCGTAAATATTGACAAAGCAGAGAATCGGGATCCTTTAGAAACCAGCTTCCTTATCTCATCGTCGAAGAAGTTCGCTCCTTGTCAACCAAACTTACTCTCCAATGAAATGCAAGTGACTTCGAGGCACGACGCAGCTGAAAGGTCGGAGATCTTTCGTAAAGTTCACTACGTTCAAGGCCTCTAGCGGCACAGCGCGGAACTATGGCTGAATGGAGGTCGCGTGATGCCAAGAAACCTCTCGATGAATGATTCAGTGCCAGGCTTCAGCACAGACGCGGCCGCGTTCTGACGTCGTAAGTGGCGTCGCCCTGAACGGAGGGAGAAGTAGCTAATATTAAACCACACGTGTGTTTTAAAGGAAACGTAAGTTTGTTTCTGCCATCTGGTGGTATTATTCTGAACTGCATTGATTACCCATGATCCTGCAGAAAGAGAACTGAGTGACTGTGAAAATAAAATGTTTGGCTCTTACACGCGACTTTCTTGTGGGTTTTGCGAAAATGGAGGTAACAATTCTCTCTCTCTGTGTGACGCATTTGTTCTTAAATTTCGGACGCTTTAAGCCTTCGAAGGATTTGGACGCTGTGGAGATAGCTCATAAGAATGGAGCCATTCTGTTGTGCAGTTATCAGACCACACGACCCATCGCCTCAGACCTTTTTGAAGCCGCTCGAAACATTCTACGTCCAACCAATCACCAAATGGCAGCGTTGATATCCAATGCAGCAAATTGGTTTCGGGCTGTGACCTTTGACCGAAGTGACCTTATCTCACTTAATCTCAACACACCCGATGGCATTTTTAATGGAGACCCGACTAGGGAAGAACAACCCCCCGGGGGGGGGGGGTTACAAAGCATTGCGCCCAACTTTGCAAATCTGCATCAAACTACAAATGTCGCGACAAACATCGATTAAATATCAAAATGAACTCTTCTCGAGCTACCAGCCGCGTGAGGTGGGCGAATGAAGAGAACACCAGCGTTTCGAGAACCTTCTACGCCCTCGTCCTCAGGGCAGAAAAACAAAAGAACGAAGGAAGGAAAGTCCTGACGCAAAAGAAATTAGAAGCGAAGATGCGATGACTGAAGTGAACCAGCTTGGAGATGCAGTAAGTTGTCAGCACTGTGAAATGCGGGCGCGAGAGTCATCTGCTGGGTAATGCAAGAACAATTCTGGCGTCTGTTTCCACGATTTTTGTCCGCGCTAATGCGACTTAAGTGCGCAGTTCCTTGCTTCAACACTTAAAACGTATTTTACCACTATCTGCAGAAAGTAAAAGTTAAGTGAAGCTGTTCCACTGTACGCCGTGTAGGCGCTTGGGGGGAGAGGCCGTGTGGCTCCTACTCATTCCTGACCTCGGCACCAGATGGGGTGAGTGGTCAGCGTCACGCCCCGGCCACTTTACCCCCAGAAAAAGGCGACGGTACCCAATGAATAGGAGGCTGGACACAGGGGCTAAAAAAAATCCTCGGCCCCCGTCGGGGATCGAACCTCGGTCGTCTTATCTGTAGTAGAAGGCGATTTGTGAAATCAGTTTCTTAAATCGCAAGCATTTGGTTTCTTGTTTCTATTAGCCTCGTTAAATCGCCGTAGAAGACTTAAGAGACCACACACGAGTTGACGCTTAGGAACGAACGAACGTCCCGACGTCACTTACGCGCTCGCCGCTTTTAAGCTGTCACGTGACGCGGGAATTTAGAGGACGCGCTGTTCTCACGTGCTCTGACTCTGGCGTTTGCAGTTTTTCACGTCTGTCGTGGGAAAATCGCCGAACCTTCCTTGCCCTTGCATTAGGGTCAGCTGAGTCTGCCTAATCTTTGGGCATCTCGTGCTACACAATCGCTAGTAGCTGCAGAGGGGGAGGGGAGAATGCTCCGACGCCCACAAAATATGCGTCTTTCTGTCAGGAAACACGCGGTACGAATGGATCATTTTCTCGCCGCTGATACAGAGCAGGAACTAAGTTAAATTTTCATGGCACGGAACCTGAGCGTTGTTAACAACTGACTCTCAAACTGCCCGCTGGGGGGGGGGGGGGGGGGGTGCTCCCCGGAACGAGAACTCGTGGAGATTTCAAGGGCGGCGTGAGAACGCCACTGGCTGCATTTTACGATCGGTTTCCTTGGCAACCGTCACGGTCGCGAAAAATGAATCGAATAGATTTCGATATTTGAACGGCGATGAAACGCCCCAGGGGAAGATGAAGCAGGTTTTTTTTAAAAAGGAGGGAGATTAAATAAAAAACTGTTTAGAATGATATGACAGAAGCCGGCGTGGTGTGAAATCGGAGCGTACGTAGTGCCTCGAGAAAATAGTGTATTTATGTTGAAGTCCTGCTTACTCGCAAAATGCTTAAACACCGGACGGAGTTCAGGCTACGTCGGAGAACTTTTTAAAATGGACCGCGTTATTAAATCACTTTTTTCTCCGGAATGTGGAAAGATTACATTGAATATTAGCCTTGCCAGGGCCATGTGGGTTTGTCGTACGTTCAGGAGTGGTCAGTGTTTGCAGATTTGCCATATTGCTTGCTAAAGGGTAACAAACACGATTCCTGACCAATTCCTGCCCTACCGCGCACCCAAAGACACGTACAACGAGAGAAAGAGAGAGAACATTCGTATCCTCGCCCTGTTAAGGCCCGTACCCTTACGGCGTTTTTGCGAGGGACCAAGCAACGATTTTGGGCGGTAGACGCCGCGGAGACCGACGGGCGTCGGTTGCTTCCTTGCCCTCGTCTGCGGCTTCGGCGGGAAGGTCTTCCTCTCCGACGACGAGCTAACCCGTTTGAAGACCCCTCAGAACTTGCAACGTAACAAATCTAGAGGATTAAAATTAAATTATTTGGTTATTCCGTCAAATCACAATGTATTTAAAATAAGATAATTAAAATATCATTCTGTGTTCCATATCGAATAATCGATTTACAATTGGAACAGTTACAACATGTTTCGGTTTTATTAAACCACCATCAGGTGTAAAATTATATTAAATTTAAAACTCAATTACACACCACGAAAAATTGTAAAAAAATTGTAATTGAGTTTTAAATTTAATATAATTTTACACCTGATGGTGGTTTAATAAAACCGAAACATGTTGTAACTGTTCCAATTGTAAATCGATTATTCGATATGGAACACAGAATGATATTTTAATTATCTTATTTTAAATACGTTGTGATTTGACGGAATAACCAAATAATTTAATTTTAATTTAATAAATCACAATATGACGCAACTACACTATTTTATAAATCTAGAGGAACTTGGTGGCTTGGATCCGCTCTGTAAGGGGTGAAGCCCCTCCGTTGTCTTGAAGAATGCAATTTCGTGATGGCTGCCATAACATCTCTTTATTGAACCCCCTCCTACCCCTAACTTCTGTCAGCATGAATTCGTCTTGACTTTGTTTCGGCGCGCAGAGCACGTCATTTGTTTTCTGGGTACGTTTTAGTTCTCAGCGCCGACGATTCGAAAATTCTGGTCGTGGCGCTGCACACATGACAGAAGTTCCTTGTCTTAGAGATTAGAAAAACGTTGTTTAGTAATGTAGTAGTTTACAAACTTTCTTTAAGAAAACGGTCTTCTTGAAATTTGGTATTCGCCGATTCATGACGTGGCCGAATAAAATATTGTGCCATAACTGGGGCTCACTACGTCATCCACCAACAAAAGCTTTGGCTGCAAAGATCTTTCCACGTGACCCGCGTAATTCGCTGACTTTGGCAATTGACGTCGAGCTCCTTAAACGCAAGTTGTGTTGCTGTTATCCGCACGTATTTGGAAGCTGATCGATCATAAAGCTGTCTTGTTTCAGCTCAAACGGAGCATGCGCACTCGAGGATCGAGTGGAAAGTTTTCGTCAGAGTCCGAAAGGAGATGAGTTGCCTGGTGTTTTCACAGACGAAATGTTTAGCTTTCACTGGCGGTACGTTGTAAGACCTCGGAGGCTATCAGTGACCTCAATTTGAAGGTGCAAAGGAAGAAAACCGCGCACCTCGCCCCTCAATACGATGCCTTGAGGCTTTCATGGAGAAGACGCCGGC
This sequence comes from Zootermopsis nevadensis, assembly GCF_977971745.1. Taxonomy (NCBI): domain Eukaryota; kingdom Metazoa; phylum Arthropoda; class Insecta; order Blattodea; family Termopsidae; genus Zootermopsis; species Zootermopsis nevadensis. The sequence goes on along the minus strand of NW_028259153.1, from coordinate 131,224 downwards.
TTCTCGTCACGAATTCCTCGCAAGAACGAAATATTTCGACTAGCATTGCCTGGAACAAAACAAGGTGATTATGAGTTACGTAAATGTCCCTGCTGTTTTCCAAGTTTCCCCTTGGAAAATCCCATTTGGAAGGAAGAGTTATACGATTCGAGGTTTTCACGGCCGTGAGTCCGAAGATGGCTGCCTTCTTGGTTGTTGTACCGAGTAGCTCATGAGTTACTCATCGCCCTGATGACGGCGGCAGCAAGAACCTCCGAAACGTCGGCAAACTACCAGACTACACGGCCTAAACCCCCTGAAGACAGCCATTTTGACGGAAACCTTACCTTACCAGTAGCAACTGTTGCCACGTTGACGTGACAGCGTGTATTAGAGTTTAGATAAGTAACAAACAATTCTGGAAGCCATGCTGGGGAGAATCAAGTCTGTGCTTAAGAAATAAGTACGTAAGTTTTATTGACAAATTGTTAGTAATAGAAACACGTCTGTAATTCCTTACTGGCACTGACGATTTGCCTAAACGAGAGGAGTTTGTCTCCACAAATATGGAGATGTCACAGTTGTTACAATTAGGCTAAATATTCGTGTTGACAGGGGAACAAATATCAGAACAGGCCAACACACGTGGAAAGTCTAAGGCATTTCGAAGCCCCGGTGACTTCACTAAGTAGCAGAACGCAAGTACGCGACAAGTCCGAAGTAACAGTAGCAGTAAGAGTGGCTTACAACAAGCGTTAAAATTATTTAAAGAAATTAGCAGTGGCTCCTGCGATGTGTGACAAAGCGATTACTAATTTTAACCTTACGAAGGGAGCCGTTCGTTTTAAAATTAAGAACATGTTTTTAAAAATACTAATGATGGGTTTAAGACAGTCATACCACCGCCTGTCACATTGAATAGTTCGTTCAACTAGTTTACGAAAAATGCAAAATATCTGGCAGGCTGTTTATAAAGACGAAAATTGTTATTATGTTTTTTGTTGTTGTTTAGGTCGTCTTTGCTGTGCTGAATAAAAGTTCCAGCCTTCTTTTGTTTCTAACCCGTCTACTTACGTTCTCAAGCATTTGCTTACAGATTTATATTTTCTAGCATAGTTGATGCAATTTTATTTTAAATTATGCTTTAAAATGTCACGCACTCGCGACACAATACATGATTTGTTCTGCGGGCTGCTTTCCTTCTTCTGCGCATGACCAGTGTTTGACCCAACAATTGCATCGCCCTGATTGTTGACGTGTGCATTGTCACATGCGTAATGTTTCCTCGTCCTTCGTAATCCTTGTGATGATCGCTGCGTCAGATGTACAGAACGCGCCTGCCAAATTAATGATATCACGTTTCAGTTGGTACGCCTGTGTCGGCCGTGACGCCATAGCGGATGGAGTTGGAACTAAGCCGTCATTCGCTACGATCGTCTTTTGTTTTTATTTTAGTGGACTGCGATGTGTGTCAGTCTTTTGTTAGGTTAGGTTAGCGGCAACCGCGCCAAGTCCATTGTTGTTTTTGCCTCAACATTTCTGCCATGTTTTGCAACCACTGATCCTATCGAAGTTGGCAGCAAATTACACACCCATTTTCTCCTTCGTCTTCTCCCTTTCCCTACAGCTAGAAGAAATGTTATTTTTCTCCCACACAATCCATTTTCGTCTATTTGACTCGATCCTTGTCGATACGTTTGCCTTCAGCAGACAGCGTTGCAATTTTGTAGTTCCACGAGCAGCAGTGGAGTGGCGTGTGCGCGCGAAAGTAACCAGCACGTATTTTCGATTTTCTCTACCTCATTGAGTTTGATATCGATCATTCTCGCATGCAGATGTCTTTTTTTCTGCAAAGCTAATCGCACTGCAGATATCACACTGATCAGACTTGCGTTTTGTTTGTACTTTCTGAACTAGCAGGTTGAACATCGCGTCTTGTTCGATGAGCCGATTAAATTCGGCCTCCCTGTAAATGCGTGACAGCCCGACAACTCCTACCTAGTGTAGATTCCAAAAACTTAGTTTTGAGGAGTGTTTGTAAAAGTCCAGATATTATTTCTGACCCCTTGAAATCGTACTAACAAGTTTTGTTCATCTCTACAACATTCGCGTGGCTCCTGATACTTAATGGCTGCCCCCAGTGACTGATTCATGAGTTGTTATGAGCAGGCCCCGATTCTAAGGGCGTCTGTCTGTCTGTCCGCACGTGTTATTTCAGCAGCTGCTCACAGAAGCTCTAATTGACGCCGGTAAAGGGGGGCGAGGGGGTGTAGAAGTGGACGCCGCGGAAGCTAAGTGTATATGTTGACGTCTCGTCACCAGACTCCGGGGCAGAATAGTAACATGAAGGTAGCTAATGCGTTCTCCGAAAATGTGGCAAAGTTCAGATATTTGGGAGCGACGGAAAGGGAGGAACTTAGACCGAGAGTGTTCAGAGACCAGGGCGCTGAGGAGAATATCTGGATAATGAGGAGCTTCGTATATAATTAGATTGATTAAGTCAAGGCTGATGAGATGGGCAGGGCACGTAGCCCGCATGGGAGAGAATAAAAGAGATCACTAGGAAGACCTAGACTTGGATGGGAGGATAATATTAAAATGGATTTTGAGGAATAGGATGGGGTGGTATGGGCTGGATTCATCTGGCTCAGGATAGGGACCAGTGGCGGGCTCTTGTGAGCACGGTAATGAACCTTCTGGTTCCATAAAATTTTTGGGAATTTCTTGAGTGGCTGAGCGACTGTCAGCTTCTCTGGAAGGACTCGGCACCAAGGAGTAAGCAAGTAAGCTTAGCACATTTCGAATAAATCTGGTTTATATAATAAAATTGTGTCAACCAAAATTCATTTTTGACAGATGCACATAAGAAACGGATTGCCGTAAAATAAATTAGCGCAAGACTTAACATTTATTTTAATTAATGATTGGTGCTCCCTGTTTCCCAGCGATAGGTTCGCCTCTGCGATGGACGGACGTGTTTGGCGTCTTTAATAGGCCGACTTCTTCCTCAGCTTTGATTAGTGTTTTGGGTCCTGCAAAGGGCAGAATTACTTCTATCCGTGGCTTACATGTGTAAATTATCGGCTCTCAGATTGTGTATTATGCAACCTTCTTGACATTCCAGAACTGCGTTCTGTTTTCGGGGTGTCGGCCTTGAGGTCACATCCCATCCCCTGGTCGTGCCACATCACGACTAAGCTTTAGGTAAGAACTGAATGTGGTTTCACGTTTTGTAATGCCAACCAGCGCCGGGAAGACCACCAAATCCCAGTCTGGATGGCGCTGTTTTGCAGATCGACGCTTGCAACGCCATCTCTCGGCGCCTCCGCTTTAATCACCTTTTATTTCTTCTGTGGTGTCGTAACGTGACTCGCCTTTTCTCTTTTCGCCCCACGTTTCGTTTTTGTTTTGTATTGTCTGAAATTATTCTGTCCGCTTCCCTGTAGGTGAAAGTGATTTATTTCGCTGGAGGGAATTTGTCTTTGGCGCATTATAAGAAATAATTTCAGCCAGAGGCCTTTCTCTGGCAGAACTCGTTTTGCTTTGCAGCACATCGAGCTCAATCCAGGTTAATGTCTCCGATGATGTAGACAGTAACTCTAAAAATGGCTTCCCCGCTGTTGGCAGAACAGAACTTCCACATTTGTTTCGTTTATGACAAACAACAAGGCACTTCTGTCGTAATGTTTGTTGCCTCGTCTGTGAATCTGCGACGAACAGCCTCGTCGCTCGCTTCGCCATTCCTGTGGCTACAGGCTTCATCTTCATCGCAGCCTCGCTCCAATCACTTCAGCATTTTCGACGCAAAATGGCTGCCAACGCTTTCACGTCACATCGCCTCAAGTTCTTTTCTTCAATACTGGGACGTTCCTGCGTCATTTGCGGAAGAATTCGTGTGGCTTGTTACAAAAGTGGCTCTTGAGGTCATCGCAGTTTTACGAAAGACCCAATTTAAATTAATCTTGAAATACTTCCGACCCCTTTTCCCTTCGCTGCTGATGATTCTGTCACACTCACGGGTGATTTACTAATTTGGCCTTTGCACTCGTCTGCTGCAGTCTTTAAGGACAGGCAAGGAAGCGAGATTGTCGTACAGAGTGATCGGGAGGTCACAGTCCCATTCGTGACGCAGGTTTTGTTTGTCAAGAAATCAATTGCCTTGAAATCGGGAAACAAAGAACAATCTTTTCTACTTTTTGTGTGAGGCACGAGGTTTTGTCGATTTCTTTGGCAGTCGTTGTTATAAATACTGAAATATGTAGAGATTCAAAACAGATTTTCCTCGGCAGATGACGCGGACGTTTCGCACGCACAAGCCGACGGCAAAAGTCACTCGTGAGCGCTGTTCGAGGGAGTCCCTGTACTAAAAGAGTTGAATTTGTCAGTCATTCTGTCCATCGCTCGAGTGTTGGTTTCTTAGTTACCGCTCGCAGCTGTGCCACAGAATTGCTTCTGCCCAGAGCACGCGATGCTGAGGTGTATCGATCTGAGATGTAAGTGGCGTTGGTCCAGTTGGTATCCCGTCTCGTAGTTGGTGGCTCACGGAGCGCGTATGCAGTTGCCTTCAAGTGCGACTACAGAAATAAATAGAGCACCTTCAAAGCCATTGAAAAATTAACTCACTAGGAATGAACCCCGACCGCAATAGGCAAACGCGCTGCCAACTTAACTACGGAAAATTTTCAATGAACGCGCGTTTTCCTTTAGGAGACTCGCGGACTTGAACCTCGGGGATTCTAGCCTAATTATTCATTGCAGAGGAAAGTCGTGTGTCGTGAAGATGAAAAACGCTTCTTAAAATGTCTTTTCTACAAATAAAACAGTCTCTTCACAGTCCAATTCGAAGTGGAATGCCACTGAACAATAAATCTTGGACAAATGAAATAAATACCAGGTTTCCTCTGACTTCTAGCCTCGCCAATGCAACACAAATAATCCGGTGATAACGTGAAATATAATTTCTCTGGAATGTTCGTGCTTTACGAACCGAAACACAACGCATTTTTTTTTTCTTCGAATTTTGCAGTCCACATTTTGGTGTCCATTCCGATTTGCCCTTCGTGTGAGATACACACAGAAAATGTTAAACGTATTGTCGAATAATACGCCACGTATCTTTCTCTCAGTGACCACATCTTGACCTTTCATCGGTCCCATGCAAATTACAGGCGGTGGTACAGTTTCGACAACAGATGATTCAGCAGACAATTACGAATTTCATTGGGTCGTCGGAAAATTATTGTTAATTTTAATTCCTTGGCGTATTTCAGATTACGAATTTATGTCGATTTAGCATACTAAATTCACGACTTGAGTACTCGTCTAACTTGACGTAAAACAAGCTAATAAAAAGTCTCGAACCCCATACTAAAGAAAATGGAATCGTCTTTGCTCAAAACCTACGGTCTCAATTAATTTTTGAGTGGTCTGTGACGCAGGACTGATCAAACCTCGTGAATGAGGGTTCGTTAACCCCAGGAAATCATCTCTGGTGCCCCAAGGGGTAGCGGTACCACAGTTTGAGAACCTCTGTGGCTGTTCTGTTGTTTCTCCCGCCAGAGGGACAGCCGAGCTCAAGAAACTCATTGCTTGTTGAGAGAATGGCCACTGTGACAAATTCTGAGTCCAGGCCGATCAACCTCTGCATTATTCAGAGCCATCACGTATTAAACGCTAAAGCCAATGGATCGCCCTGCTTCGTACAATGACTGTTAAAGTGCCACGGTGAACCGTATTTTTATTCCATATTAAAATTCTAACCAAGGTACCAACCTAACCTAACCCAAACTAACCTAAACTAACCTAACCTAACCTAACCCAAACTAACCTAACCTAACCTAACTCAAACTAACCTAAACTAACCTAACCTAACCTAACCCAACCTAACCTAACCTAACCTAATCTTTGAAGTTACGTGTCTCGTGTTTTGTCGTCTGCTTTGCAGAAACGTGACGATTAAAATGTACAAAGCGGTTTTTTTAAACTTGGCGTCTCACTGAAACAGAAGAACACAAATTGAGAGCGTATGAGATCAGTGCTATGAAGATAATTTCTATTTGGAGGGGGGGGGGGGGTAAGTGACAGGAGAAAATCACGTAATGAGGAGCTTCACCGTGAAGGGAGATCAGAGTTTGGAGTTTAGAAGGGGGAAATAAGTAATGCCTACAAAATGTTAGCGACGGAGCCTTAAGGCAAGATGGCACTTGGGAAGCCTAGTCGTTTTATGGGAATATAATACTAAAATGAATCTTGTTGTAAATTTGGTTTGGGGGTGCCGAGTGAATTAGGATGTGGGGTGCTGTGAACATCATAATGAATATCCAGTTTCAACGAGACGCGGAGAATTTCTTCAAGAACTCCTGTTCTCCTGTAATTTAAGTGGGTGGGCGGGTGTTTAGCGTTTAGCGGTTTTAAAGGCACGGCGATACCTAATTTGGTTTAAAATGCACACGTTTAGCTCAGCGGTGGCCTGCTCTTAGTAACTACTTTAAAAGCAGATAGAGGCGGGAGAGGTTTCCTAGTGCCAAGTTCATCATCATCATCGGGACCAATGACGCGTGAGCACATGCACAATATCGATTCTTGCTTGTAAATTGGTATTTCCAGAATTCGTGTATTCTGTGCCGTTAGGTTTAACAAATTGGATAGAAATTTTAATTACTGCTCCATCGGAAATGAATTTTTTTTTCGCGAATGCCTCGTGTGGACACATCCAGAGCTGATGCACACTCATTCAACTGCTGGCATTTTTGCGTCCCCCCTCCCTCTGCGCCCCCCCCCCGTATTTCCAACCGAAAAGTTAATTAAAGTGTCCACGAGATTCGTGTACAGTGCGCGACTGTAATCTTGAGACTTGCGGGGAGAGGACGTGGGGTGAAGGAGGAAGGCTTCGGGCTTCCTGCATTCCTTGCAAGTCTCAAGATTACAGTCGCGTACTGTAAGTGACAGTGTTTGAAATAGGTTCTTTACTTAAGTAAGTGTAATCGTATTTTCTTATAGATCAGTGCCTTCCGTTTCAAATTCTGTTCTCATCTTTGCCCTGTACGTGTAGTTACTTGTTGTTCGTTTGTGTAAACCACTGTTTCTTACGGTTGTTCCAACAACCACCTCTTTCGATGGTTTGTCAAATCGGTGTACGTATCCGTTCAGAGTGGACTTTACGCAGAAATCTTCAGACCCTCATCTGCGACTTCTCGCTGTTTCAGGTACGACGTGCTATGACCCAGTCCCGCGAGGCATTGGCCATGATGGACGGGACAACTGTGACTTTCAGCAAGCGTCAGGGTTACGTGTTGAGTCGCTGGGGAATAGCGCTCATTGCGGCTTTGTTTCTGACTACGATTGTCGCCACTGGACTCCTCGTGTACAAATTCGCCTCGTGCACTCAGAACGAGCATGGCGGCGCATGCGCGAAAGACGGAGTGCAGAACGGCAGGGCATCGGTTCCAGTGCTGCCAACAGAACCTGGCGTCGCACCCCCCGCGGCCCCGTCCGACGCCCCAAAACTCGACGTCCGTCTCCCCAGGGCCGTGAAACCAGACTCGTACAAGATCGAGATCATTCCATTCATACACGAAGGGAACTTTACCTTCAGTGGCAAGGTGTCGGTTGTTGTGAACGCGACGGAACCCACGTCAAACATTACGCTGCATTTTAATGACATCAAGATTTACGAGGACAGTGTAACAGTTGAAGAACACGAGTCGGTAGCAGACGGAAGCCACAGGCCTGCAGGTAAGTTGAAGGGCGTTCGATGCCCCACTTCTTGGTTTCAGTGTTGATTTTTTGGATAAGATGAACACGGCTGTGAATAAGCAGTCGCGGACAGTCTAAAAGGGGTGGTCCTGCAGCTTCGAGGTTGCGGCAATGAGGATTCATTGTAGATATTCGGCCATGTTGTGAGAAGTTTCGTAGAACTGTGGGTATTGGAGGATTCTTTGTAATGGGTGGGCCGGGCTGGAAGATGTAATCCTGAAGGATGCATACATACGAGGATAATATTAAAATGGTTGTCTACGAAATAGGGTAGTAGGGACTGGACTGCAGTCATGTGGCTCAGGTTGTGAACAGAGCAATGAAACTTTGAGATCCACAAAAGGCGCGGAATTTCTTGCCTAGCAGAGTGTACCAACTGTCAGATTCTCAAAGACGATTCTTTTCTGTGGAGTTGGTTACTTATTCAGTGCGTTATGATCTCCAAACCTACTGGGCAGTTTTTTAAAATAAAATTGTATTATGGCGTCTGCGTTAGGAGGCGGCGCGCCACCTCCTTACGAGCTCCTCGCATTGAATTTGGCAATCCTGCTAAAATGATTTGTCACAGAGTGCAAGCAGTGCGCGCGCACTTGCCTGCAAAGACGGGATAGGTGGGTCCTTGGCAGTGCCATTTTCAGTACTTTCGCAGACAGTGTTGGAGCGTTTAAACATAACAGCGTCTGTTTTCAAAAACAATTTAGTGATGTGTTCTGACTAATCGATGTTATACCGCAAGTTAATACAAGATTTTGCTATTTTATTCGATGCTTTTGTTGGTGCTGCATAGATTTTAGTATTTTTTTAGTATCTTGACTGTAAAAAGCAGGGAAATGGATATGACAAAGTTTGAAGCTTAAAATCAATTGAAACTGTGATATCCACAAAATAAACGCGAGTGATAAATCTTATATAGTTGTCGCTTAAAAATAACTGATAATCATACAGTGAATACGTAATACTGTGTTTATATTCAAAGCTTTGCCTCACAGCACTGTATGAAGAAGAATCAGATTTACATTTATGTAATTTATTCTGACCGTATTCCACGTTCTTATGTGTGCACAGAAGGAAAACATATTTTGGTGGATCGACTGAGCAATGATACAGCAAGACAGTTCTTCATCATTCACCTTGGACAACCTTTGTCAGAAGGCAAACAGTACAGAGTCAGCATGTCGTATCTCGGACATCTCAATGATATGCTCCAAGGTTTCTACAGAAGTTCGTACATTGTCAACAACCAAACAAGGTAAGAACGTCGTGCGCGTGATTAACGTGGGAACTTGCGAACCCACGTCAGTTTGAGACACACGTAGACAGACGGCTATTAAAACCGATTTCTTTGTGGGCCCGGATTAAGACGTTCAGCCGGGAAATGAATCTCAGTCTGTGTGGATATTCAGTGAGCGACAATGGCTGACATTTCGATTGTGTTAATAATAATGCTTTTTTTTTGTTCACTCTTCCATAAAGAATTAATTAATTATAAGAAATGTTATTGATATTTTTTTTAAATTTTGCAATTGATACAGCATTTTATTTTAAGTTGCAGATTAATAATTGTACAAACTAGGGCATGGGGAGGTGACCACACCACAGGCGTCTGGGAGGACGTCTTTAATTATGTTGTAAGAACATCTGGAGTTATTTCTGTGTTTGAGGAATGGTACAAAGATATCGAATGCCAAGTTTATAAGGCGTCACCCTGAATTGCAGCTACAAAAATACCTGACAGGATTTGTTTCTGGATCCTGGCCGTGTAACGAGCGTAAGATAATTTTTCCTTTGTGACATTAATTTTAGTTATGGAATGAACGTTTTTACAGGTGGATTGCGGCAACGCAGTTCCAGCCGACGGATGCCCGCAGAGCGTTCCCGTGTTTTGACGAACCGGCTTTGAAAGCGAAGTTTCAGATCAGCATCGCTCGCCCCAGGAACATGACTTCTGTATCGAACATGCCCCAAGAGAGGGAATCCGAGCAAATGTGAGTTTCAGGTCTCATCTGTGACCTGCGGATGGCAATGCGTCAGATGAATAGAAACAAATAAAGTGGAAAATGGTAGGACGCGTCTTTGTACAGAAGATAATTATTGCTCCGTGTATGCTACAGGGTAGGGGGTGATAGTTTTCCTGTTCTATATTCCACGTTCCTCTCGTCATATTCTTTTTGTTTTAAAGCTGCAAGGCCCTGCTGATGCGTAGGAGAGACTGTCAACAGGGCTTTTGCTACTGAGGAAAATGTTATCTTGAGTGGTTCTGGTTACATTTTCATCAACACGGACTCTTTTGTTACGAAAGAAGGCCTGGAAGTTGCAACAGTTGCTCAGAGAGTCATTGGCCATTCCTTGATTTCATTGCTAGGCCCCCCACTCACTCACTCACTCACTAAGTCTGTGGTGCAGGAAATTCTTTGAAAAGTCGATCGTCGGCTCGACAAAGACGCCCACTTTATTTACGGAACCCGAAGGTTTGTCGTTGTGTTCATAAAAGTCTGCCACCAGGCTCTATCCTGAGCCAGCTGCATCCAGTTCACTCCCAAAGGTCCATCTACATCTAGGTCTTCCCGGTGGTCTCCCCCCTGTAAACACCCCTTCCCCCTTATGCATGCCACATGATCCGCCCCCTCATTCTCCTCAATTCATTGGCCCTAACGATATCAGGCGAGGAGCCCATGATCCGTCCTCTTTTCTTTTGGGTTCAAATATCTTCTTCAACACCCTTTTCTCAAAGACCCTCAAAGTGGGAGACCAAGTTTCTCACCCATTCAGCACAAATGGTCTTTTCTGCATTTATTTCTAGACCGTCATCCCTCCTTGCCCTTAAAGAGTGTTTCTGTGTTCGTATTATCGCCCAGCAGATTAATTTCATCAGAACAGACCAAAAAATGACGTGTCCCATTCTGTTCCAAACCGCCCTGATTTTTTTTAAACTTTCCTGGTGGCGTATTCTAAGCCAAAATTAAAAAGCAGCGGTGATAAAGCATCTCCCTGTTTCAGGCTGTTCTGAACAGGAAATGTATCTGACAAATATATATTAAATCTTGTCCGTCTAATCACAATAATTCTTATTAAATATTAAAATATTACAACAATTAACATTTTAACATTTAAAATATTAAATGATGTTTTTTATCGAAATATTCGATTTACATTAGACCATCATTTTTCATGTTTCACGACAAATGTTTACTTACATGAATTTTGCTAGAGGGCTCACTTAGAGACGTTTCAATTAGCCTGATTAGTTCTTACGTACACCAAATTCAAGCAAAACATTGGAAAGAGCTTCTCGTTTAACACCACGCAAGCCTCCATAACTGTGGTAGACAGGCCGTACCCCTTTTGATTTGCCTTGCAACTGCGGAAAGCACGTAAAACCTTGGGGTAGCTGAGTAATTAGCCGCTGCTCGCTGCGTCAGTGTGACTCTCATTTTAGAGGCAGTCATTGGTCAGCCCAGCCGCCTCCCAAATTACTGAAGCAGTCGACTCCGAGTCAAAGCTCTCGGTGCTCTGATGCGGTCAGTGAACGGTCGAATCCCCAAACCTCTGTGAATTTAAGCTCCAAGCTGCGAGAAGTGGACTTATAGATGGGGCATACATAATTTATTGTGGGGTGGATTTGCTGCTTGTAAAATAACAGCTCCTCCTGTTAAAGAGGGGCCAAGCACACCCGATCTTTGGGCTGCCACTTGTTGGTGTGTTTCAAGGGTCACTACAAGATATGAACTCTTGACCTGTACTGGTTCACCAAGAAACTGGACTTTCGGATGCATCCAGCAGTGCAAAGTTGCGTTAGGATGTTTTCAGTCTTATATTAGATCAGAAAATGCTGTTGAACAAAAAATCCAACCCGCGACAAAGAAAAACCACAACAAATGCAAAGAATTAAAAATATATTTGCTGTGACTGTAATTTTCTGGTGTTGTTATGAATTCTGTCTTAGCGGATGTGATGCATTCGTGACACTTGTCTTCTGAAGGGGCGGCAAAGAATTACATCTGCCGCAGTGGCTGCTGGGCTGAAGTAGCAAGATTCTGTGTTAATGGTTAATGGTTTCAGGGACAGGAAATATCTTTATCAAGTGAATGTGAGAACTGTTGATTGCAGACGCTTTGCCTCGGAGTGCCCGAGCGCAGCGAGACTTAACGACTTCCATCTTAACACGTTGCAGGAAAGACTTGCCGGACTACACGTGGGATCATTATGGACAGTCTGTGCCGATGTCGACGTACCTTGTGGCGTTCGTCGTGTCTGACTTTGACCACATGTCGGACGGAAACTTCTCGGTTTGGGCTCGTCACGAGGCGATCCAGCAGGCGGAATACAGTCTGAATATAGGGCCCAAGATTCTTCATTATTATGAGCAGTATTTTGGGATTCCATTCCCTCTGCCCAAGATGGATATGATTGCCCTCCCAGATTTTGCTGCGGGAGCAATGGAGAACTGGGGCCTAATTACGTACAGGTACGTGGCGGAGGAGCGAAGCGAACTGGGTCATGTTTTCCAGGTGTGTTCTTTGTAACTTTACTCTCTTTCTGAGACTTGATGTTTATATGTAAGATTCGAGGTTCTCACAGCGACGAGTATGAAGATTTCTGTATTCTGGGTTCTTGCGCCGTGTAGTCTGGTCGATGTCATCGGGGCGATGAAGAGAATTCTAATTAGCGGATTAGTTGTTAAATTTTAATACTTCTGCCTCTAGAACTTTTTCGTTGGGTTTGTGTTTTTTGAAGTAACCAGTAGAATGAAATGCAATTTAAAATTACAAGTTGTGGCTCTGACGTCAAAATTATCAGTTTTCAACAGAGACTGCGGAAAACTGAGCCCGACACAAAATAAGACACGACCAGAGTCTGTTATTGTAATTATTAAATTTAAGAAACATTACAAGAATTATTAATAAGTAATATTAGAGTGTTTGTTGACGAAGGCAGAATATTAAGTGAGGCCTTTTGTATTACGCAGATAAATCTGTTGCAATGTGTGTGAGAGGAAGTTAGATGAAGGAACCTATTAGCAGTCTTTGAATTATTACTGAACCCCTGATAACTGGAAGAATATTACGCAAGAAATGATCATAATGAACAGTGCAGAATTTTTGTTAATGAATATAAAGGGATATATCCACAACGGTGGACTGACTGTATCATCTCTGGAGATGAAACAGCGGAAGAGGCTGAGTAGTGGGGACTGTTCGGCTCTTGTTTTCTGCACCGACAGATTTATTTGATGCAAGTTACACATAATTGTTGTGCAAATTGAAAAATATTAGCATTAGAACTACTGCTCCGTATTCACGCACGTGAGGACGTGGGACGGTTCTGTATCATTGTGTAAGATTTAAGGTTCTCGCAGCAACAAGTATGAAGATGTCTCTTATCTTGGTAGAGCTGCCCAATTCTGCCTGTAGCGTTAGTGCTTCTGTCAGAAGATTTGAAGCACTTCCCACCACCGAATGCATTATTCGCAGTCGATGTAAGAAGACGCCGAATTTTATTGTAGGGAAACGGCGATGCTGTACAAACAAGGCGTGTCTACCAACAGCAACAAGCAGAGCGTGGCCACAGTCGTGTCCCACGAACTGGCTCACCAGTGGTTCGGTAACTTAGTCACGCCCAGCTGGTGGACTGATCTGTGGCTCAACGAAGGATTTGCTAGCTACGTCGAATACCTGGGTGTCAATGCAGTAAGTTTCCTACATTTTCACAACAAATTCTCTCAAAACCAAAATAATGTATGTCTTGTTCTTCACTAGAATTCAGACAGGCTCATTTCTTTAAAATCGTGTGTCGTAGATTGAAGGTGGGAATGTTCACGGTGAATTGTCCTTAATTTTAAGTTACGTCTGCTCTGAACTCACTTTTGTTAACTTCAAAGTTTTCTTCTTCTGTAGGTGGAGCCTTCATGGAAAATACTGGAGCAGTTTGTCATCTTTGACCTTCAGAATGTATTTGCTTTGGATGCTCTTGAGTCCTCACATCAGATTTCAATTGAAGTCGGTCATCCTGATGAGATCAACGAAATATTTGACAGGATCTCTTACGGAAAAGGTAATATTTCATTATTTCATGTGGCAAATGAAGCAGAATACTGTACTTATGTTCTCAAAATATTCAGCTCGTGGATTAAGGCATCTGTGGATATGAAATTTAAAACTGAAATCATTGATTACTTTTGAACGATCACAAATAACAGGAAAAGACAAATTTTGCTTGCAAGTTGTTGGTGGGGGTCGAGCGTAATATGAATTCTTCCACTTCACTTTTAGTCGAATGATTATTTCTAGGTGCTTCCATTATCCGTATGATGGATCATTTTCTCACCACTGAGGTGTTCAAGAAAGGAGTCACCAAGTATCTTAACAGCAGGTAAATGAAGTTAACATTAATGCTAAAGGATACATTGATCTTACACTGTTATATCTAATTTTGCTTCAATTAATTTTTACGCAGAGCCCACTAGAAGAATATGAATGCCTGGGCATCATGGCTGGTGTGCAGTCCAGGCAAACCCAGAACCCTTTAGCCACGAAGTTAAATTCACCTGCAGTATAGGAGTTATATCCCATTGCCTTTTAAGTGGATTTCTTTCATAAAATTATAAAACAGTTCTCACGATATGAAAGTTTTAATGATTCTGTAAACATCGAAGAATCACTATTATTATTATTATTATAGAAATACGTTAGGCTTAACTGCTTCACTGATTATCCGAAGACTTCTCAGGTTATAATTTTTTTTGAAAAAATATTTTGTAAAATGAACCAAGATATAATTTTTTCTGTCCCGTATGAAGTGATGCAGGGTTTGGTTAAAGTAAATATATCACACAATAAATTTATTATATAATGTCCTGCTGTGTGTCTGTAAACTACGTGTGTTTATATCTTTTTTAAATTTCGTTTCGTTCCACCTAACGTAACTTCATGTTTGTGGAACGCACAGTGAAAATTTCTGCGCTAACTGGTGTTGCATTTATGTATGAAAGTCTGTACTATTTGTTATTCTGAAGAGTGGAAAGTGACGTTGATTCTCATGGCAGTGGAAGTGAAGTGGAAGATTTAATATTTCACTACCTGCATCAGATTACGATATCCGAGTTCATGCTCGGAAAGCTGACGGTGGACTGAGGTGGATATGCCTCAAGATCTTCCTGCATAATCCAGTTTCCTGTTCGCAGGTACGCCGTAGAGGCCTTCATGTTTTGAAGTAGAGGAAGATGACAATATTTTCAACTTTCTTTCTTACGTAGATGCGTGCGGTGGCCTCACTGTTGCAGAATAGTCACGTTATGTCTGATAATGTTTACGAGAGTGATATTTCTCGAATCGTGAACTCCCGTGAAGTGCCACGGAGCAAAACTTGCAAGTGCATTTTGTTCCCCGTTTCTCTCCTGTTTGCAGCGCAGACTTTAGACCTCCTGATTGGATATGTCTTGCTGCCTCTGCCTCCTGTAACATTTATTGATCTGATGTATGAGGACAGGGGAGATTTCTTTGTTAATTTTGGTATAGGCAACGTTGTCTTCTGTGGAAGTACTGCCTTCTTCCTCCTTTTCCATTTATTGTCTTGCTCTTTTATGGAGGAAGTTCTTATGTATAATCTTGACAGATTATTTAGTTTTTTTTAAAAAAACAGAGCACTGAAAAGAGCACAGTTGATTGCATGCAGTACCACATTCTCTGTTATCTTACAGTTTTCCTCCTCATGCTGTGAAAGGTGAAGTATTCATGAGTCTTGTTGACTCTTCATTTGCGTATTGTATTGAACAATGCAGCGACGCTTCTCGATATATTCTTCCGTTTTCCTGTCCTTTTCTTGTCTGCTACCTTTACACAGTCGTAGTAACTGTCCTTGCGAGACTGTCGATAATGGTTCTGTTCTAATTTTCACTGGTCACTGAGAGAATAACATCCACCAATTTTGTTTCCTTAAGTTACATGGACACTTCTAGACGCACACGGCGTCCTGACCCGTAAACCATATTTTATAGTGTTGCCTGGATTGTGTATCTTAAATTTCAGTCAGCCTTTTTTTTCCACTCTATAATGTTCTGAATTTTTGTTCCACGCACTTAAACAAAGTCACTTCTAAATATTCTGCCTGTTTGTTTACCGTATTGTTTTAAAGCAATTCCCACATATTGGTTTTGGAAATACAGGTGTGGAGGTTAGGTATTTCAACGTATCCTCTTTGATATGGCCCTTCTATTCTTGACGCATCAATATTAGTATTCATGAATTGCTAACATTTCAACTGCTGTTATATCTGATGAACTTCGCATTTTTATGGAAGGTTTCCATGTTTATTTTTTCTTTTCTTTTCTATACAGATTTGATTTTATTGTAAAATCTGCATCTAGAAGACCAGCTTTTAAGTTTCCCAAAACCTCATAAATACTGTCTGGCTTTTCTGGCACAGTATTTACTCCCATTTTTCGCAATAAATCTTTATTTTGTTCTTGTGCAGTTTTCTTTGTCCCACATAGTCTGTACTATCAGGAACAGGATGTACGTTGTCACACCTTTTACCTGTCTTAGACTCTTCAGACTCAGAATAGCATGTTCTGTGGTGTTTGCTGGTACTTGTATTCCACGTCCCTTCATAAATAATCGCACTGCAGGTTCTGAACTGTCCATGTGTTTACCATTCAGCATGTTTGACACCAGCGTAAACATCCAGAGCAATTTTTTCTGCGTTGGGCCTCTTTCATGATGCCAGACTCGCAAACAGCTGAGGAAGAACTGTCATAATCATGCACATGAGACTCTGAGTAGGTTAAAGGAACTATGAATTTATGTTTTATGTCTAAACACATGTTACAGGAAGTCAGTGTTCTAAGCAACAAAGTATTTGTCAGCTTATGATCCCTAACAAAGTTGTAGCTGGCTTTCTGTGGTCACAGAACAAAGACGTGAATTGCCACTCGTTATACCACGCTTACGCATGACCCATATGCAGTGTGTTAATGTTTGCGTCTTCTTACAATGAATGTTGTCTGTCTTTTACAGAAAATTTGGGAGCTCGACACAGAATGACCTTTGGGAAGCACTTACTTCTCAAGCACACGTCGATAAAGTTTTAGACTCAAGTATGTCAGTGAAAGAAATCATGGATACGTGGACACTTCAGACTGGATTTCCTGTGGTTATAATCACAAGGGACTACAATACAGGAACGGTTCACCTTAAACAGGTAACCTCGTATCTTTTGCTCTCCGAATGTCATCTTAATATGAATATATTGTGTATATGAGTAATGAAAGCACTGATTTTGATATATAAAATTTTAACATCAAAGAGCTGCACATTTAAATATTAAAGAAATCATATTTCGTTGTGTCTCAACACTTTAGCTGCCAATACGGAAGGCTCTAGTAGGCCAGCCATGCTCATATATGACCAATGCTTCGAGGCTGACTTCTTGTTTGCATTTAGTTCACGTTCATGTTATAATACGATACAGCCATGAAAAATGCTTTACTTTAAAGGATTGTGCTTCCTGTCACTGCCAGATAGTTCACTTGGTGAATTTTATTAATATTTTAAGAACTGTCAGTTCTTGAGTAATTCATGATAATAGGTTTGGTAATAAATATCTGCAGATGTTTGTTTACATACCCCTGGCACACTACTTTCTTGGTGTCATCCTCTGAAGTCTTCTACGCTTCAATTAATGTTTACTATAGGAACGTTTCCTTTTGCGCCACAAAACCGAGAACAGCACAACTGCATCTCCGCCTGAAGGCGAAGGGTCAACTCTGTGGTGGATCCCAATTACATTCACGTCTGTTGACAATCCAGACTTTAACAAAACCCAGCCATTGTTCTGGATGAAAGCCACTCCAACACTCACCTTGCCTCCTCTGTCTGCTGCTCCTGATCAGTGGGTCATCTTCAACGTCCAGGAAACAGGTCAACTATACTAATGTTTACTAAGCAGAGTCTGAAGTACAGCAATCCCTTGCCAGCTGCAGTGTTTGAGAAACAGTCTTTCAGCGCCATACGGAAAGTAAGGGGTTAGAGGAACTGCAGCAGCCTTAGTTGCGTCTTAATTTGGTAAACAAAATAGTGGGAAGAAAATTTAAGGGGACAAGTATCACCGAAAAATAAACTTTCCTGATGGACCGGAAAACTGGTTTCATATGTCGTTATTGACAAGCCCACTCTTGGAACGGAAGTCACTTATTTGTTAATGTGTTTATGAATTAAAAACATGCAACGAAGTACAGTCGTCGGAAAAAGCGGCTAAAATGGCAAAACATGCGTACTTGAAATCAGCTGTTGATAAAACTGCGTTTGATGAGGGATTGCTTATTGCTGGTTTTGCACAGTTAGCAATTCCTTCTCTTTGAACATTAAGAAGAGTTCCACTGTACCTCGCCCACCTGACGTCTGGTGCAAAGCTCAGTGGCTAAGCAATCCTGAAGTTTTATGATTTTCTATTGTCCTTCCCGTTGAATTGTGAACAGTCCATGACAACTTGTCCTCCATCCCCATGTCCTTATTACACATCATTCATCATAGTTGATTTTACGTAATGTTGTCATTCTGGTAACAACCGGAGAAGTACAAGATTTTTTACTCAGAGATGGGACCATTTTCGGTTAGGTAACGGTAAACCGAAGTGAGGCGATGTTTAGGTGGGTCCTGGCTGACTGTTCGTGGATTCATGAGGTCATCTCAGGGATACAAGTATGAATATACTCGTTCTGCATTTGAAATAAACCAGTAATTATTATTTGAGTTGAAGTTCACACTAAAAAATAAGAAAATAAACTTGAATCACTTCCATTTTGTTCTGACCATTTCTCGCATAAGTTGAATAGTAATTGGAAACTGATTATCCGCATAGTGGCACGGAAGGGCGTCCACTGTCTACCAGGATGAAGCTGCAAGTGTTTTTAGCGTCACCAACGCTAAAAAAAAGTTCTTTAAAAAAAATGGACACATTTTAGTTGGTTTAAATCTGCAAATTCTAATTGGTCAGCCAGATTCGAACTTAGTCCACTTCTTGGTCGAACAACTAGTTCAAGTGAGAGTAATTCCTCTCCTATTGGTTATCCGCAGATGGGCAGAAATAGGGTGTGAGGTAAACCAAAACACCCTCAACAGAAATTTCCACTAAGTTGAGTTGCCAGCCCATGTTCTTTGTGAAATATAAATTTTAAATCTGATCTTCTTTATAACCTAGATTATACCTTATGTAAACAAGCCAGGAATGGTCCATGGCTGTCCTGTCAGGTTCTTTATGGTTTTTCTCAGTCTTTTAGGGTAAGTGCTTGGACAGTACCTTAAAATGGGCCACAGCTGCTTACATTTGTATCTTCTTGCATGTAGTTTTATTACTTGAACTTCATCCATCATCTTTGTTTTAAGAATCAGTGTTTTAGAAACTGGTTGTATATCTGTTTTCAGACAAACTTAACCTGTAGCATCTGTTTAAATGAGCTAATCTCAGTCATTGGTCAGTTTCCCTTTCACATCCTAATGAGACCCAAGAAACTACCAAAATTTTACTTTTGAATCTGTAATGCCATTCAAGCATGGTAATATAAGATGGAGAGTCTTCTCTGTAAACTCGACAAATCACTTCAAACATTTTACAAGCAGGTTTGGATCAGCATTAGCAAAATGTGTTGTTTATGTTCCGACTTTGACGCTCTTCTCCTGGAAGTGATGATAAACTGATTGCACCTCAATTGTGCACAGTAATGACACACTTACTGAATCATTAACAAGCATCTGTTTGTGTGTACATGCAGGGTGAAACTCGGAAACGGACAACAGCCAATTGCACTGTAAAATTAGTCCAGGTACTATTTGACTGTACCTCAGCGACCCCAACAGCTACTGGTAGGGCCTCCCTAGCCAGATTGGTCGAGGGGGAGAGGTCAGACTAAGACAGGTACCCTGGTCCTCCAGGTTGAGGGTTGGTCGCAAGGCTAACAACCTTGCACCGTAAAAAGGAAGACGTTTCGAAACCTCGATCAAAGCCTCGGACGGACGGACCTAACAGAGGACCGAATGGAAGAGGAGAATTGAGGAGGCCATGGGCCGAATACGGACCGGAGAGTCATAGAAGAAGAATAAGAACTATTTGACCGTAATTGCATACCTCACAGGACTACGGCATTGTGTTTTCCTAGTACATAAATTGTCACATAAATCAAGAGAGTAAATTATTATCCTTATATAAATTGTGTGCGCTCTTGTCCTGTCACTGTTTCATTTGTATTTATTGTAAACTTTTATGTAGTACTCTTATTGGGAAAATACCTGGTCACATCGAAGGAATCGCATATTGTGACACGTATTTGCAGTGATGCTACGTGAATGTTTCCTGGTCTCCTCCCCACCTCACATAGTGAGTCTTAGCCAGCTGGTAGAGCAGTGCATGTGTGTAATTCCAGACCTCTTAACCTTCTCGAAAACTCCAGTAAAGCCAATTTACGGAATAGACAAAGGCAAGTAGATTTTATTAGTGGCAAATGAAATTTCTAGCAGATGTTCTGGCTTTATAATAGGTGCGTGAACCATGATTACGTCGCAGTATGTGAAACAAAACGTTCTACATTTCAAAACTACGTAATGTGTGATAGTGCATTACTCTCTCGTCACATGCTCTCAGCTTAAATAAATTTGCCCCTCACTCATCTAAATGTAATACTGTTTCAGTTTGAATTTATTTCAGTGAAGGTCCTACACATTCCTGATAAATATATGTATCACAGGACCACTACAATGTATTTCCTAGAATGTAAATTGTCACATATATTGGAAGAGATAATTATCGACATAAAATTAGTGCCCACTGTTTGTCTCTTACTTTTGCATTTGTAGTTGTCATTGTAAACTTTAATGGCTTAGAAATATCCAGTTAATGCCCAGATTTTAGATCTATATCTGAGAGGGTAATGTAAAAACAGTTGCATCTTCGAGTGACCTTGACTACTGCTAAACATTCAGCCAGATTGTAATATTTAGCATGTGAATAATTGACATCTTTGTCATTATAATCATCATCATAATTTTTCAATGATTGTTACTTTTATCTGTTGTTTGAAAAATATATTTTTATTAGTCAATTTTAAAGGGTTCTGGTGGTGTGTTGCACTCGGGATTACTAAATTCTTGGACGTTGTTCATCTGGTATTCAAAAGAACATCATACCGCCGTGAAAACCTCAGATATTAGGTACTGAAGCTGTTGGTCTCAATGTTTCAGAATTTCAGTAAACAGAAAAGTAGATTCATTCTTCATAGTTTGTTTCTTTTGTTGAAGAATGCAATGAATAGATTATACTTTATTTTATGATTTTCTGCCAATTTATTGCAGCTGTGGCACTGTATGAACAGATTTGAAGTCTTGTATTTTAAAGGTTCAGGGCTCCTTCTGAACTTTGGCAAACATACTTTAATTATGTAAGACTTGAGGTTCTCACAGCGGTGAGTATGAAGATATCCGTCTTCTGGGTTGTTGCGCTGTGCAGTCTGGTCGATGTTAACCAACGTTTCAGAGGTCATACTGCCTCCATCATCAGAGTATGAAGATTTCTGTCTTCTGGGTTGTTGCGCTGTGCAGTCTGGTCGATGTTAACCAACGTTTCAGAGGTCATACTGCCTCCGTCATCAGGGCGATGAATATGCCAATAGGGTGTGAGGTGCTGGGCTACACCTTTCACTTTCCGGCCTATAAACCCAGCACCTCACACCCTATTGGCATATTCATCGCCCTGACGACGGAGGCAGTATGACCTCTGAAACGTTGGTTAACATCGACCAGACTACACAGCGCAACAACCCAGAAGACAGAAATCTTCATACTCATCGCCCTGATGATGGAGGCAGTATGACCTCTGAAACGTTGGTTAACATCGACCAGACTGCACAGCGCAACAACCCAGAAGACAGAAATCTTCATACTCTGATGATGGAGGCAGTATGACCTCTGAAACGTTGGTTAACATCGACCAGACTACACAGCGCAAGAACCCAGAAGACAGAAATCTTCATACTCATCGCCCTGATGATGGAGGCAGTATGACCTCTGAAACGTTGGTAAACATCGACCAGACTTCACAGCGCAACAACCCAGAAGACAGATATCTTCATACTCTGATGATGGAGGCAGTATGACCTCTGAAACGTTGGTTAACATCGACCAGACTACACAGCGCAACAACCCAGAAGACAGAAATCTTCATACTCTGATGATGGAGGCAGTATGACCTCTGAAACGTTGGTTAACATCGGCCAGACTACACAGCGCAATAACCCAGAAGACAGAAATCTTCATACTTTGATTAGTTTCCATTTAGTTACAGGCAGTGTGATAAACATAAGCAGTTTTCAGTTGAAACCCTAGCTGATATTAGAAATAAAATGGGTTTTGTTTTTGTGTGTACTGCATTTTAGAAAACTTTTTTACAGGTTTTTACAGAGCTAACTACGATTTAACCAACTGGAGACTTCTCATAGAATATTTGATGGACAGAGACCACTTCAGTCAGATTGGTATAATAAATAGGGCACAATTGTTAGATGATGCACTTAATTTGGCTCGTGCGGGCCTGCTGGATTATGCGACTGCCCTAGATGTCACTCGCTATTTGGCTAATGAACTGGAGTACCTTCCATGGAAGGCAGCCCTCAATGCTCTCGCGTATATTGACAGTATGCTGATTAAGACAGGCAACTATGATAAATTCAAGGTTTGTATGTGTGACGTATATAATTGTTGGGCAAACAGTAAACTGCTGAAAGAGACATGGCAGGCTGCCCAAGCAGGAACAGATCTCTTGCCCAGTAATTCTTTCCAGTTTTGGTTTCAGCGATGGGTTCAAGAACAGAGTTTCCAAATAACAACTTGTAGATCCTGCTGTCATGAGCCATCGGCACAAAACTAAGTACACTTGATTTTGCCTGGGTGGTTCTCCGTTCTTGCAACTGAGTAGACTTATTTCTGGCTTTAATGTTTTATTGTGCAAATTATACCCACAACACTAGCTGACACAATTAAAATGTTTTTAAATGAAATCCACGCTTCTTTAAAGGCATAATTATTAATCTTTTATCTTTTTAAAGGTCAGACATGATAAAAATCTATGATACAACTATATTTTTTTACATAAATATGCTTATAACTCTACAATTTTAGAAAAATTCTGCCGTCTTCAGGGATGTCTGATTATATTAACACTACAAGAAGTTTTTCATCTACGACAAAATTTGTTTGTATTTATTCCTTTAATGGGTGTTTAGATATCTTCATGGAGATCAAAATTGATTACTATATATATATATATGTAAGTTAGTTTCTCATCCCTGTATTGAGGTAGTTACTGATTAAATTAAGGAACAAACAAATTATGGTAAACATTTTCAACTAAATGCTATTTAATTTAAATTGTCGTCAGATATATTTGCTCGGTCTACTGGAGAACTTGTACAAACACACTGGTTTCACTGACAACCCAAATGACCCTCAGCTGACTGTGTACAAACGTGTTAACATCCTCAGCTGGGCCTGCAGTCTTGGTCATGAAGATTGTGTGCGCAACAGTGTCTTACAGTTCCAGAACTGGAGGAGCTCACCTGATCCTGACCGCAGCAATCCGTAAGCTGAATGTCCTGTTCAGTGAAGCTTAGTAGAACTCTTGAGGATTCTTTGCCTTCCTTCTTTACCAAGAATTATTATTCCTTTCACATTCGACTTTGTAAACCAGGTCCATGTTATAATCTTCAAATATTAGTTAATTTATCATTGTGTTATAAAGCTGCGTTATTTGAATTTTGAGTGTTCTTCGATGCTGCTCCTTTCTAGAAATAAAGATAAAGAATGTATTTAAACTATCTGTTATAGATAATAAGGCAGCTTTATGAATGTGAACACAAAATAATGTTTTATATTATAATGTGATAACAAATATTTTCAAAGGGTATAGAACATCCACTTATGATTTGTGACTTCTGTTTGAGCAGCATATCGGCCAACCTGAAGAATGTCGTGTACTGTACTGCAATCAGTGTGGGTGGCCAGGATGAATGGGACTTTGCCTGGCAGAGGTATCGCAAGACAAACGTAGGATCAGAGAAAGATATACTATTGGGAGCACTTGGCTGTAGTCGCGAGACCTGGATTTTGAGCAGGTATTGCTCTCTGCATTTAATAAAACTCATTACAAAACAAAATTTCTTACATAGTGTGAGAAAAGAAGGTAATTCTTGTGAATATTTCATGAAAGTGTGGTGTGAGGAACTGAAATGCATCTTTCTTAAACGGAAACAAGAACATTTTATTTTAGAGTGTGTGACAACTTTTCTTATGCGGGTACCAGCAGTCCCTTTGTGGGCTGATAACAGGCCTTATCAAACCAAAACAGGCCTGTGAATAATTTGTATTGTTATTTTTAGGTGTGTTCGCACTGAAGTTGCAGAAATGTGCCTATTTGTCTGTCTGTCACAACTCAAGAAATTCTAAACAGATTTCCACGAAATTTTATATTGGGGATTTTGGTGTTATTCTAGGTTATGAGGCCATGTGGACTTGTAGGTAGATTTCAGTATTTCAGAGAAATTCTCTGTCTTCAGATTCAAGGCTGCATTTTGCCCACAGAATGAAATTACGAGTTTTGTATGATTTTCAGAATAAACAGAAAATATTTCCCTAACATCATCATTAACCAGTTGATGTATTGTGTTTTCTTTGAGATACAGACTGAATTTTTAAATATTATTTGGATGAATTTCAAGCAGTTAAATCGTATATTGAAAAATTACTCAAGTAAAATCAGCATCACATCTTACCAATGACCGATTTTGCTAAAGAAAATTAATAATGTTTAATAATTTAATTAATACTTAAAATTAGTTAAATATATAATAATAAAATTAATAATATGTGAATCTGATTTCAGTAGTGAGTCAGTAGTGTTTTTAAGATCTACCGTACAGAAAGAGTGGATTAAAATCTGCATAATGTGAGGCTGTGTGCAGTGCGTCTATCTCGGGGATTGTTTACTGGTGTGCTAGTGCAACACAGCAAGCTATAACATTTCAGTACATTCATTTGTAACCTTGTATCCCATGTGTCAGTAAGTAAGAGTAATATGGCTGTAGGTATGGGATGTTAATTTGACGTGTTACTATGTATTTGAGAACGGTGTACCGCATTACAGATACTTGGACCGGGCTGTGAGTGAGAAGTCTGGTATAAGGAAGCAAGACGCAGCTCGGGTATTTGCCGCAGTAGCTAGCAATTCAGTTGGTCAGCCTCTGGCTTACAGCTTCCTGAGGAACAAGTGGTTTCGTGTCCATGAATAGTGAGTGTGTGATATTTACTTGCACACATTTAAGAAGCAGAGATTTAGTATTTTTAATTATGATACAGAATTACAAAACATAAATATCACTGTGGATGTTTGTACAAATTATGTTTTGAAAACATTAGTAAAATTATGGTATAGTAGTAACAAAAGTTTTGTTGTAACTTCTTGAACAATTCTTTTTTTAATTTGTTTTACAACTCCTCTTTTAAGAATGGCGTGACTGGTTGTCTTAAATGGCTGGTGCATGGAACTGGCATTGACATTTTCATTCTATTGTGTCTTAATTTCAGTCTTGGGTCATCTCTGTTCACTATCAGCAACATTGTACGTAGTTGCACCAAGCGAATCAACTCTCCATTTGAACTCAGTGACGTGAGTATTTTAAAACAATGCAATCTTCAATATGAAACTCTAATTTCTGTCTTCACAAAAAGGCAGCCTCTCCAGTTTGTGAGCGAAACTTAAAAAGAGATGAAGTCTTCTCTACTAGATTTGTTGAGCAGAGCCCACAAGGTCACTGATTGAGTGAATGGTCCAGGTCTTGGACACAGAGAAAGTACATCATGTAATGAACGCATGATGGAATATCATATCCATCCATGTGTTGCATCTGTATAATTACTTTTTAATTAAATCTTATATTGAGGGGTAGGAATTTTTTTATTTTTATTCTCATTGCTCCGATATAACGATTACAGAACACATTTTTGGAACGTCTCTCCCCTCAAAGATGATTGTTGCTATAAAATATATGAATTAAAGGCATTTGTGATTTAAAAATGCTAATAAGTTTATTGCAGTTGTTCCAAATTCCTCTACGTAGATAGAAAGTTTTTGAGTAGGGATGTGGTGTGCCTACATTATGCATCAGATTCTATGAGCTTTTGAGGGGTAAATTAATGTCTAATTTTCTAATTTGCAGCGAAAGAAAGTATCTGAGAATTTCTCTTCACTTTGTCAATCCTTGTGTGTGTGACAGTTGCTACTTTGAAAAATCTGGGTTGTTGAGTTCTTGGTCTTTGTCCTCTGTTGATTGTCCGACGTTATAAAATTTCACACCGCTTCAAGATTCGATCTGTCGTCTTCAGGTGAAGGGTAAGGGCACTTATTCTATGGGGTCCGTTAGAATGAGCTAATCTCGATCACTGGGCCCTTGAGTAATTTTATAATATTATACAACGGACAAAATCCAAATTCCTAACAATCCGGATTGTATTACACCATAATCCAAATCATTCAGAACACTTTGAAAAAGTTCATCAAAGAACATTGCTCAAGCCTAGAAGCAATGGAAAGACGATGTGCGTTTGTGTCTAAGTAAGTGCATTTAATGGGCCGAGCATGTAATTCAGATGGGCAGAAAATAAATACATATAAAGAAGTTTGATGCGGAAACCTTTCGGAAAACAGTCGCATGCAAGATTGAGTAGGCATTGATGAGATAATATTAACTTTATTGGGCATGCGATATGCAGTCCAGCTGCCCGTGGATCACAATACTATGCCGCTAAGTCTTAAGCAGTCGGCAACCCTCTTTTGTTTTAGAATAAGGGTTGATGGATTTTACTGGAATGGATTGTGAAAATGTAGCTGACTTGGTTTTGTGTCTACTGACAGGCTTTGGTGATATTGTTGTTGGAAGTTTGGGGTCTTATACCAGAAATTAGCTAACCACTACGCAGTGTTGATTGTTTGTAGATGATTCATACATCTTGCATCTGTCTGTTCACAGCTGATGCAGTTTGCATCAGTTCACCATCACGAATTGGGCGCGGCAACACGAGCCATGGAACAATCGCTCGAACAAGCGGGAGCCAATGTTAAGTGGATGGAAAGCAACTATGAACCTATTGTCAAGTGGTTGGCTAATGTTACAGCTGTGGCAGCGAGTTAACAGGAGCATAGTCTTACGCAGACAATTGTACATATTGCTAACAGAACGTTTCCATCAGTGAATCTTATATTGACTGCACTATAAATATTTTACATAACCTCAAATTGCTCAGATATGCAATGTAAGACATCTTCAGTTGATAGGGAATGAAGAAATTATCATCACGGTCATTTGTTGAATAGTGACGATCTTGTAAAGTGCTCCATTCCTCAAGAGAGAAACTGCTTAGAGTAGAAAATAACATAGTTTATTTAATTAATAAGATTTGTCAGGGAGAGCGTATTTTTAAACATGTTTCCTACTTCACACGTTAAATGTTACTTAACTGACGGCATCTCATTGATGTTTTGACACTAAAGATGGTGATATGGTGGCAGCTTCTCAAAATATTGTGATTATTTTATAGTTGGAACTGCAGTGTAGTCCATAAATTCTAAGTTCTCACAAGAGTTGACAGAATTCTCGTGCTTTAAGCGTGAGATTTAATTAATTGGTGAAGGCATTGTACTGTCTATGCATCATATATTATCAGTGGTTGATGAACCACAGATTGACAAGTTTACAGCATTTATAATATATCAGTCAGGCATTTCTGAGATGGGCAAGGAGGGATCTGCCTAAAACTCAATGTTCGGTTTTGCTTATTGTAACCTGATGAAACACAGCGAGGTTTGTATGTCTGTCGTGTGAGTTTTGTGGATCTGATGGTAAAACAGTTCTTTATGTTCCATGTGTTTCGAGGAAAATAAAAGATGTCAGGGTAGAATCTTGTCGGCTGTTTCTGTTTCTAACTTAATTCCTATAATCCACTGGTTGTTCACATTAAAAATCACGTGGATGAGACTAATGTGGTGGTTGGTGTCAGTTGATCCAAACACAGCTCAAAATTTGAGGAGTATGTTCCCTTATCCACAACCAAGGTTTTAACCCCTAAAATAAATCCTGTTTTTGCACTTCATCATTAGTGATGAAGTTTGCCCTGCTCACCTGTGGCCTGCTTAATCCAATTTTTGCATACCTCTGATAAAATTTGTTGTTGCTGAACAGAGAGAAAACTGTCTTGCCTTACATCAATGTAAATCTATTACTCACGTACTTACTTATTCCATGGAGCTGAGTTCTTCCTAAGAAGCCAACAGTTGTTTAGTGCCTCAGGATATTCCAAACATTTCATGGAACCCAAAGGTTCATTACCACGTTCATAAGAGAACACCACTGGTACCTATACTTAGCCAGATGAATCCAATCCACACCACCCCATCCTATTCCTCAAAGATATATTTTAATATTATTCTCTCATCTATATCTTCCTAGTGATCTCTTTTATTCTCGTTTGCCCACCAAAATTCTGTATCCATTCCTCTTCTCTCCCATGCGGGCTACGTGCCCTGCCCATCTCATCCTCCTTGATTTAATCAATCTAATTATATTTGACGTGGAGTTAAAACTCGTGAAGCTCCTCATTATGCAGCTTTTTCCAGCTTCCTAGTATTTCAGCCCTAATATTCTCTTTAACACCCTCAGTCTATGTTCCTCTGTTAGTGTCAGAGACCAAGTTTCACATCCATACAAAACTACAGGCAAAATTATGGTTTTGTATATTTTTTAATCTCTATGTTTTTAGACAGCAGACGAAAAGACAAGCGGTTCTGAACTGAATGATATCGAGCATTACCCATGTTCAATGTGCTCTTAATTTCTTCATGAATCAAATCAATACGCAATGAACATGTTAAAACAGTATACAAAATCAACATTTAGGGTATCCTCTATATATTACAGAGAATGGGTAATGAATTAAAAGATGTTTATTTATTAATAATACGGCTTTAGAAGAGTGCAAATACGACCAAGCTGATAATACATAAGACTATGTAACTTTGGGTTTCGAGTGAGACTCATAGCCCTGATGATAAAGGCAGCAAGAACCTTTTTAAATGGTGGCAAACGTCTACCGGACTACATGACGCTACAACCCAGAAGACGGCTATCTTCATGTGTTTAGTGCTCAACATGTTTTAAAGAAGGAGCATCAATATGTCAGGAAGGATTGGAAAATTAAGTATTCAAAGAAAAAAAAACTAAACTTAAATCCGTACCTCAAATAAATGCCTCTCTTTCTGCTGAAACTAAATTCTGGAACCCTGGTCTTAAAAGGCAAAATGCTGATGTTGAGATTAGTCAACATAACCTTCATGCTGAACATAAACCAGACCATTGCAGGTGGTGATGGAAGATTATTCAGATGATGTAAAAATCGTACTGCGTTTATGTCAAACCTCTCCCACCTATCATCTGTCAAAGTTAGCCGGTTGATCTTAACACTGTACCATTTCTAAAACAGAAAAATCACTCATGTTCTCAAGGTACGAGAATAAAGCTTACCTGAAATGTATTAAGAGATTTAAGTTGGGGTTTTAGAGCATCACCGATCCACCTATAAATTTCAGTCACCAAAGTTTTCCCTTCTTCTCTTACACATTCATCTCTGTCTTTTATTAATGGTTTTATCTTCACAACCTTTGAGCCAAAAGTCCTGCAAAGAAAGTGTCGGACATATTATTAGTGTTATGTAAACGTACAACAGCGCACGAGGAAGACTTTCACACGCATCCCTTTGGATTACAAAGACCAGCGTCAAATACAGGGACCATAACATTGTAAAAACACAACCGAGTAAAATCAATTCCTTCGTCGGTAATTAGATTAGTTGATGAAGTTGCATAAATGCAGTTCTGCAGCAATTAATGTGAGAAAATATGTAGTTACCATCACTGTTGCTTAGGATAATATTTGGACCTAAGTGTAAAGGAAAGGTTGAAGGCTGGATGAAACTGCATACTAGGATTTATACTACATAAAATATTATCAGGAGGATGTAACATTAATGGAGATGACAAGAAATTCATATAAAATGTTGGTTGAAAGAACTCAAAGGAAGAGACCACTTGAAGACTTATTCATGGATGGGACAATTTTATTTGAATGGATCTTAGGGTAATGGTTGGGGGGGTTTGAACCACATTCAGTTGGTTCAGGACAGAAAAGACTGTATTTGGCGCACCCTTCGGGCATTACGAATATAATCGCTTATGTTTTGGTTTATGCGATGTTTCAGTCCCTGATGGACAAAGTGTTGGGAGATTTAATAGGCAGGGAGGTCATCTGCAACACAGATGACTTGATGATTTTCAGTTCTACTCCTGAAAACTACGCGAAAAGGCTAGAAAGAAAGACCCATGGCCTGTGCTTCTGGACAGTTAAACGAACACGAACAGATATTGAGCTCTAGTGAATTAGAACTTTTAGCTCTAGTGTGGGCCACACGTCACTTCCGAAGCCATCTGCGTGGTCGTCAGTTCGTAGCCCGATCTGACCATCGACCTTTATCTAAAGAAATTCTCAGACACCAACTCCCGGTTAATGAGATGGTCTCTCAGATTAGCGGAGTTCGATTTCCGCCCAGGAAAGTCTATGCAGCATGTAGACGCCCTAAGTCGACACATCGCGACCCTGGAAAACGACCCCTTGAGTCGGGAAAACATGGCTACAGCAGCAGAGCGACAGTTTTCGTCAGCGTCTGTAGAAATAACTTTGACAAAGGTCAGTTTTACCTTGACAAAGATGGCTTACTACATCGGCGAGCGGGAGGTCGTTGCCCCGATCAGGTGGTAATACCACGTGGGTTAGTAAATGACGTCATAGCCTCGCGTCACAACCAGGACAGAACAGGACTCTGAAGACACGGATGAACCGAGCGATGTCAGCAACTGCGAGTCGAGAGACCGACGGAAACAAGGCCATGAGAATAAAGCCCCAGTGGGAGACCCGGAAGGGGCGAGGGAGCTATCTCAAGTATGCTCCGTGGATCATAAAACATCAAGGATTGGACTGCGAGACGCGGGATCAACATTTCTAGATCAACGATCACGCAGGTTATGAATTGGCCGTGACACCAAATGAGACTCGAGTCCATGCCTACCGATTCGCTAAGCTAATTAAGAATCCCTGAGACAACCCATCAAAACCCCTAAAAATCCCACCAGCTACGTCACTCTCCGGGGTGGGACGCAGTGTGCGACCAGCCACGTCGTAGCGGACACCGCGATGTACGCGACAGACATTAAGGAGGCTAATAAATCCTTTGAAAGTGTGACAAAGTTCAAATACTTGGGAAAAACAATAACGATTCAAAATGATACTCACGAGGAAGTTAGGAGGAGATTAAATTATGGAAATGCTTGCTACTTCTCAGTTCAAAATATTTTGTCTTCCCGTCTGATTTCTAAGAACCTGAAAATTAAAATATACAAAACAATAATCTTGCCTGTTGTTTTGTATGGGTGCGAAACATGGTCAATTTAATTGACATTACTCTGTTAAAAATTTCGGGCACAAACCTGGGTCCACATTTTCGCGTTCCGCTGTTATGTTATGGCAGTGCGCGTCGGTTTGGACCGGCTTTAGAAGGCCGAGACGTAAAAATGAAACTTAAAGATAAAAAGAAGAAGAAGAAGGCAGATCTAAGACTCGAGAACAAGTGTCCATATCCAGAAAATCATTCCGTACCGAGCATATTTTATTAGCCAAGTGATCTAATTAGTGGTTTGTAGAGACTATTACCGATTGGGTACAAGAATTCTTTGTGGGGTGGAGTTATTTTATCACGTGCTCGTGGCTGATTTTCAAAAGACGTGCGTAATTTAGAATTTAAAAAGAGCCGGTTATTTCGACAGGCTTCTGTACGCTGTCAGAATTTTCATTCGCTGTTTAACGTTCAAATGCGGCAGGCAAACTTTTTAAATTTTGGGACTTTACTGAGTTACGATGCAACTGACCATGAATGCAGAATGCAACGTGCGTGTTATTTCAACAATTTTAGCGTTCCTGAATTTCTTGTCACAGTGAACTTACTAAAACTGCAGCTGTGGTAGCTTGCTTGGTGACACACGCTATGCGACTCCACCCCCATTTAAAAGAAGGTTGAGCTGAAACAGGGTGTTTCATGTTAATTGTCGTTGAAATAAAATTTACTGTGCGTTAGATGTATAACACACCTCTTTCGATCTTTACTTTTTATGTATGAGGGGATGGTTATTCATGTAATAAATGTTTCGAACCCCCTCTGAGCTTAAGATTATGGCAGAACAGATCTCTATCTATCTACCTGTCCGAAAGTCCATCCACCTGTCTTTATTATCCAGAGTTTCCGCATAAAACACAGTAACTAAGTACAACAGCAGAGCATACAGGCTTGGATTCAAACCAGTAACCTGCCGAGTACGAACCCCATTCCACAGCGCCCAGTTCCCAAGCCGCGCGTCGCTGCCTGATTGTACCCAGAGCAGCAAGACAGCGTCCTTCACTGTCCTATTGTGTTCGTTGCTTGGTTCTCAGCGTCAATAACAAATATAATGCTCCATGCGCTTTGATCTAATAGGGCAAACCACGGAAGTTTAGAATACTTTTCCAGAAGTCAGATTTCTTGAATAGCCCAGCGACTATTACGTTGTCAAGAAGCATTCTGTTCTATAGTTTGTTTCGCAGTCAAATCTAGAGCTCATAACGTGACGAGAACAGTCCTAATGTATTTGAATACATTTATACAAAGACTGAATAATGGCTACAGAATTTGATGAAGCTAAACCTACGATGGCTCAATTTTGTGGGCCCTCAGATTTTAACTGGGAAACTTGGATGTTTTCAAGTTAATGTATGTTCAATAATTCTCTTGTGTTTGGATTATTTACGGCGCGAAACTTGGTCAGTGGCATTTATGCAGTGTCACAAACGCCTACATTTTGCGTTTTGGACGAATGCTTTGTGTTGAAAAGCATGAAACATTGGGTACTTGGCTAGTAACAGCGGAGGGATACAGAGTGACATAGCGTGGGAACCGTGGCGCGCCATTTGCTTGTCTGGTCTGTGACGTCACTTACCCCAGGTTAAAATTAAATAATTTTATGTGTGTCGAACTTTAAAACCCAAATAATAGGCGTACTAAATATATTTAGTGACGTCTGCACTTATTATTTTGATCATTAAATGCCGTCCGTTTGTTAGATTTAGCTTTAACCGTCACAGGATGTCAGGTGGGGTGACATCTTACGGGCGAAATCGCTCTTCATTTTTTTAATCGCGTAGCATCAGAGAGCCATTAGCCTTCGTAAGGGTGAGACGTGAGCCTGCCTGCAGTCTATCTTGGCCTACATCGTACGAATCTGGTATTGTAGAATAAGCAACTAGTGTTCATAAGTTGTATTAAATAGTTTACGTGAAATTAATTGTGATTTCGTATTAATGGAGACAAATTAAATGTTCGCGGACACGTCCAAAAGCTACTTCACTTTTCTTTGTGTAGTTGGATAAAAAGTAGTTCGTGGTGTGTGCAAATTAGGTCGTGTGAAACAATGAAGAAGTGTTCGCTAAAAACGTCGTAACAGTTTCGTGATTTGAAATAACTTCGACTTTGATTTCACGTTGCTCGGTCAAGAATTGCAAAATCATTATTCACGATATTCATTCCAACATGGAAAATTACGTGCGAAGTTGGTAGCCATTATGGCGGTCTTTTTGCGATGCAAAAATATTAAATATTCAAGTCATTCAGAAATGAAGAACTTTTCCAAAATATTAAATTTGTTTGCCGACTTTTGAGCACGAAAACAAAATTACTGCTGACCAGTGGCTTTGTAATCCGCATAGCCTATAGGAACTGTACTGAGTACTCATTAATATGAATAATTAATTAGTTGCGAAAGTTGTAGACAATTTGATTTTTCCGAGTGTTGTATTTTTTCGCCGACATGAATATTCAAGCTGATCTGAATCATATTACATATTAATAATGAATGAGTTTTGCAAAGTTTCTAGAAGTTTGTCTTCAAAATTCTGGCGAACGTTTGGGAATCAAATTACTGTAGGACATTAATTGTTGATTGTCATTCTTATGATTTAGTCTAAAAATTCAGTGGTCCCATTGTAAAGTTATTGTCATATTTTTATGCAAATAATTTTAAATGCACTTACTTAAATAATTATTGTGATAATATTATGTCAGTTCGGTTTCATATAATTTGATGAGTACATTTCCGTCAAATAGGGTTACGATGCACTCAGATGTTATTGCTAATATTAAATAGTTTTGTTTTCATATTTATAATCAGCTATTTACATGTGACATTACCGTAAAATGACCTCGCTCGGCTCACTGCTTGTTGCATCCGGAAGGCTCTCGGATAGATTCCCGAGCTGGTACAGAAGGTTTCGTGTTTTTATCCAGTTTCTCAGCGCATAACTAGTCACTGTGTCTTATATTATACTTTATTTTCGAAGCTGCATAAGGATGTGAGCACTAATGTGCCAAAGTTAAGTCGTGGGCACTATTTTGCTGATCCTGGAATGTTTCAGATTTGGGATGCGTGCAATAGAATGACGGACAATTGTCTTCCTGTGATTAAATGAAAAAGCTAATTGCTTGTGAAATTCATTTCTTAGGATGTCTGCACCATTCCATCCCTTCAAATTACGTTGCATTTTATCTTTACGTCGACACGTTAAATGATTTGTTACATCTTTGCAGCTTTTCCTGTACTCTCGCGTAAAATATTCCCATTATCCCTAGAGTCCCTAGGAATTCTTTCACTATTTCATCTTCCAGGATAGGAAACCATGAACACTTTTCATCTCCTCGTAATCTCCCGTCGTTTGTTCTACTTAGGCTACGAAGTCTAAACTGCAGTGCGTTTAAAAAGTTCGGTTCATTGTGTTCAGGATTTGTACAAAACTTGAAACATTTTAGCCTGCACCAACAAATTATTCCCCATTATAGCCAAGGTTCTTGGGTTGTGACTGAGTAAGAGCAGTAACTGTCAAATCCGCTGACGTCACGTAAATTAAACATTGATATAAAATTATTTGATGGCAGACTCCACACACGAATCGTACAAATTATCATTCTTTCTGCATGACTAACTCACTAATAAACCTAATAATTCTTTCCTTGTGTATGCATGGCCGGCGAACACTAACTTTTCATGATTTGTACGTTCACGTGTGCCCCTGCCATCTGTTGCTTCTTTGAATGTAGACAAATTTTAAATTTCGTTTCGTGAAAGAGCTTAAGAATGAACTTCAATCGAAATCACGACAGTAAATAAATGGGACCAAAGGCGTTCCCACTCACAAATTCAAGGAATATTATAAAGAGTAGTATGATAATATTAAAAATGTCGCTAAATATGTTACGTGTGATGGGTAGTTGGACAGAACCTTCTGTTTAAGGGGTTTTGTTCTGAAGTTTCGGTCAGGATTACCACAGTAAAGTTTGCAAATGTTGAACACAGCTTCCATATCAGGTGTTATGTTATCCTGACATTTCAATAAGAGCTCTTAATTAATTTACATCTCGACGCTGAGGCTCTCTGTCCCTGTTCCAACTTCTCGATTCTCTTCCACGTCTTCATACATTAAAACGTTTTCGGGAAATTCACTGCCACAAAAGAACACGGAAGTTCATTCTCGTCACCAGAAAAACCGAAATTCTACCCCTAGTCCGAACCATTTAACTTAAATTCAGATCTTAACTCCGTTTTAATAATATTCTCCTCCACTCCGAGGCCCCTTAGCTCGTGTCAAAGTTTTGTGCTAGGTTTCAAATTCCTTGGGCGTGGCCTTCTTGATGTAATCACAGGAAGGAATGAAATAAATGAAACTCCTTCAAGTGATACATCGTTGTTATATCATCATGCTTCGAGTCGAGAATAATTTAAGTTATTGTAGAGTATGAACTTAGGTAGGTGTTGCCTTAGTTTCAAATTTGTTCTGCGCTAGAAAAGATGATTCCATGGACCCGGAATCAAAACTTTAAATAATTCATTTTGACCAAACATCGGACGGCCGTCTTCGCTATGTGAAACTGAATAAAATCACGAAACCAAGCAAAGAGGAGGTTTTTGATCAGAGGAGCTTATGAATGCAACCAGTGGTGGACGGAGCACGGAAAACCAAAACTGTTTTGTTATTGTTAAATTGACATTTGCAGACATCAGCAACAAATCTTTTTAAAATTGGTTGTCTGTCCATTGAAGAGCCTCCCCCCCCCCCCACAGCTTATATTTTATACGCAACGTGTTATGTACGCTGTCTAAATGCCCAGCCAATCGTAATCATTTTGATTTATTCATGGCTGTGATGTTCTCACACTAAAAGGCCATGTTACACGATCATATAACTTGCCGAATTCGATGGCGCACGCATTCATCGCGAACTAACAGACATGTCGAAATTTCGTAGTTATCTCGCGCGGTATATTAGAGACAGGCAGGCTCTGGTCTTTGCGGTAAGATTTTCGATAAACCAGGAAATATAAGAATATTTGCTCGTCAGGGATTTCGAAGTGTTTAGTGTTAAGTGTTCAGTAAAGATTGGCTCAGAGTTTCGAAAGAGTGTAAAGTCTGTGTGTGAGTGAAGCGGCCCTCTGAGTATTTGTGGTTGTGTTGTGTTGTGCCAGCGAGAGACTTCGAACCAGGGACCATGGCAAGAGGAGCAACGCGCCAACAGTAAAGTTAAAACCCAAACCAGTGTCGGCCGAACCCCTAGTGGACGAGGACCCATCCGCTGGAGGATGGGCTGGGCGCTCGCGGCAGATCTTGTACGCCATAGCATAGGCACGGTCTTATCAGAGCAGCCAGGCCCCAGGTTGCCAACGATAACCACGTCGGTCCGTGCCAGGCAACTTGTATTTGACGCGGCGCCCGCCACGACTGAGGGCATGTTAGGTTAAGGTCAAGTTGGCAACCCTGTGCACTTTATACTTTTTTTTATAGTTTGTAAGTGTCCTCCCTGCCCTCCCCGATAGGTGCCCAAGTTAGGTCGCGTGCACTTAGCTTTTGTGTCCATGGCAATGGACGTTCAGTTAGGAGGGTTTGATATTTCTGTGTGTTTTTTTTTATCACAGGGTGCACAACTTGACAGGTTCGGTCGGCACGACCAATGAAATCAATGCGAGAAGGAGAGACAGACAAAAAGAACTTTTGCATTCTCTTCCTGTGAACAAATCGCATTGCAAGGAAAAAGATTCAGTAAAGCCAAAATACGTAATTTGGTTTTTCAATCTTTCGCTTCAGTGCTGAAAGATTTGTCTGAATCTGTAAGGTTATTTATTATCAGGAATTCTGAAGAGAAATATTATGTTTTGTTGTGTGTTTTATTCTGTGAACTGAATTACAGGTTATTCGACGTTAGAGAAAGACATCGATTGTGTTTTTTCTTAAGAAAGCGTAATTCTGCGTTATCGAACGCAGATCAGTTACACGAACATTTTGCGTTTCGTTTGTCAGCGAGAATCGCGGAATTCGCGCCGGAGTTAGGATTTTACACGACGAAAACTTCGCCGACGTAATAACGCGCTTTGGTTTGAACAAATTAGGAGTTTCGTGTGTTGTTCCGGGCCGCGAATCCGTGTCGCTGTGTTCTTTTTTACAGGACGGCGAACTCCTTGCACGGGCATAAAGGTAAGTGACAGAATAAAGGTGAGTGAGAGAGGTTCGACGTTGTTTGGTCCTCATTTCCGACGTTTCGTTCTTCGATTCAGTGAACCGTCATTCCAGCGCGACAAATCTGAATTTCGTGTTCTCGTTTCATTTCCGATCTTATCGCGACGTCGTAAAAGCTCGATAAATTTTAGTCCGCGTTTTCGTTCGCCGAAGTGGATGCCTTGCAGTCGTGTCTCTTCGAAGTTGCGCTTGTCAAAACGGACAACTGCAGTGAGCAATCATAAATGGCTACTGAACTCTGCGCCTGCGCACAGCAGAAGAGATGAATCATGGCGTCAACGAACAGCACAGGTAAGTTTTCTGCGTTCGTGTTCTTACTTCCAATGTATGATTGTTGTGCCGTTCTTACAGAAGTCGTTTTGTTTGTTTGTTTGTTACAGGTCCCGCTCATTTCCTGTGCCTCAACGTGGCGAGCGGGTGAAACAAAGAACGATGCACGCCCGAAATTGGTTTTCGGTTTTACTTTGACGGAAATCCGTCCATTTTGGTCACACTGTTTCGTCTGTGTGCGGTTGTGATTCGTGATTTGCCCAAGTTAATTGTCCTTTAAACGTTTCAATGTTATTTCGCGTCGCCTGTTGACACGTGTTCGTCTGTCTTATTTTCTCCAGGTTGTGAGGATTTGAATAGGAGAGTCGACTTATGCACATAAGTGACGTGGAAATTATAATGGAAATGTCCGGGCAGTATTTTACGAAGTTGTGATTCATCGATTTTGATTAACATCGTTCGGGTAATTTGGACAATTACTCGCGGACGGATACGATGACACTAATGGGTGGTCTTTAAAAAACACAGACGAGGGGGATTGTTTTGGTTTCTTAATTGTGACACTCTGTGGCACTTATAAAAGTGTCAATTATTTGCTTTCATGAATGTACAGAATTGAAAAATTTGACAGGGTGACCAAAAATGCTCGGAAAGATGAAAGAACCAATGGAAGTGTGATGATATAAACTTCTGTTAAACCTCTGTTGTGTGACCACAGAGTTGTATTCGTGAATCTGGTAATTTAGAAATTATGCGGATGCATCGTTCCTTGGCCAAACAGGATGAACCTGATAATTTTAAATAATTTCCTGGTCACCAAACCCTCGTTCACAGCTTCAAATGCATTCAGTTTTTAGCTTTTCAAGAAGTTCCCTCTTACAAATCCTGCCATTTCAGTCTGAACCTGTAACCTAGCAACCTTAAATTTATTTTCATGTTAGCGATGTCATGTGTTGAATGTTAACCGAAGAGATTTTCTGAATCTTTCCGAAATTATTCACGTGTCTGTAGTAATAGCAGTGCCTGGATCCAGTTTCTGAAATTTAATGTCTGAAATAGTCATTCTTATAAGAATTTCTCTAACTATACATGAGTCAATTAACTCGACTTTTATCACAAGAATAATTTTAACATTTGCCTTAACGTCACGTATAAGAATTGTGGAATGGAGGGCTTAATGTTCATCAAAAGGTTTCAGGTAACTCGTGTCATCCCTAGCTCAAGTTGAATTTTGACACTCTGTGAAAATGATGTACGTAAATCTGTGATTTATCGGAAGGTACTGCGCCTGCAGGTACTTGGAACAACTAACAAAAACCAGGACAGCTCATCCGCAGTCCAATTCTTGAGCACAGGACGTCCAGAACACAGAGCAGAGGGGCTACGCCTTCAACAATTCATCATCACGAAGTTTTGTTGTTAACTTGATGCATGTTTTTGGATATTTCCTGGGGATTGAATTAGTTTTTCTAGTGTTACAGGATAATGTAAGCAGAGCCAGCGTCTGAAATGTTGTTTTTTCAACAAAAATATATTTGTTTCGAAAGTGCAATTAGCCTCTTTACCGTCCAGTAAGATGTTAATTTTAACTTTGTCCAGTTAACACAGTTTATTCCAGCAGAATCAATACAAATCACATTAAAATTACGCAATTTATAATATTTCTCTTTAGAGTAAATTAAATGTAAAAATACCTTCACGGCGACTACCAAAAACACGTAAATAAAACCGAGCGCCTTACTCCAGACTCCTCCCAGTTCCACAAGAGGCGCCACCATCACCTCGTTTTCATCTCGTGCTACCAAGGTCTCCTACGTCGCACTCGCATAGCAAATTATGATGAGCATTGACTATTATATTAGGAGCAAACCTTCGTGTGTTTTTAAACATAATTCTCGTATGTTCTAATGGTGGTGCAATGTATTCAGTACAGCTGTTTCTCTGTCGTTCAATATCCTAGAAACAAAGCGAGCTCCTGAAACGCTGAGCGATGGATGAACACAAATCTTAGTACTTAGTACATCGTATTTGATTCTGTGTAAAAATGTTGTTTTGAAATTGATGTTGCTAAAACTTCTGTCATTATTTACGAGATAAATTGTTAGTATTAACGGAAATTATGAATTGTAAAATAGTATCAAAGATTCTGGACTGAGAGCTGTGTTTTAAGTCCACCTGACGTCATATTTTCAGGGGCTTAAAATGTCGCCTTTGATACATTTCATTGCCTCTTCTTTCTCAATTCCTCGTGGCGTCTGTTTCGTCTCTGTCTCTGAGAGTTTGTTTCTGTTTTGTGCGGTCGAAATTGGAACTCCATTACGACAACTGAATCATCCAAATTCGAAAGAGTTCAGAGAAAGTTTCGTGCTTTGTGCCACGGTAATTACGAATGCATTTTAGTTACAGTAAATATCTCAGGCGGCGTCTTGATGACTTCCCTTTTCAATTCGTTTAAGAACAAAATTAACTTTTTCCGTGTTTGATTTTGCCATTTTCCTAACCTCTGTACATTTACGGTTGGTCTCAATTTCAAGGTCAGAGGCGTACTGCGTGTTTTTGTGCAGTAATTAAAGTTAAGATTCATCCGCGAAAGACTTGCTCGTGTTGTGTTGGTGGACGTGTATTCGCGTTAATAGACTTCTATGTCACTTTTATTATATTCGATGTAAAACAGGGCAATTGATAGTACGAATTAAAATAAATGTATGCTTATAAAAAATCCGGACAATTTGTGACCGAATGTCAAAGTATCATAATAATTATACACTGTCGTCTTCGTTACTTCAATGCTACACGAATATTCAAAATAATAACGTGTAAAATTTACTGCGATGTAACTTAATGAAGCTTCTACAAAGTACAGTCAAATAATTAAATAACTTTAGAGCGTGATGGAGCACGTACACACAGACGTAGTGTTCCGTGACCGGAAAAACCTAAATGGAGAACAGTCCGTTAAATCGGAAAATGTTGTGGGAGATTTGTCGCCAGTTACGAGAAAAGGAGAAAAGCTTTGACCTTGGTAGTGCGCGCAGAGCATAAGGAAAATGTTTTCTCAGCTAGAATACGTTCTCACGGCGGGGAGTACGAAGACGCCCGTCTTCTGCGTTGTAGCGCCGCGAAGTCTGGTAGGAGGTCCCTACTGCCTCCATCATCACGTCGTCTTATCGCCCTGACGATGGAGGCATCAAGCAGCGACCAGATATACTACGTCGGTTTGAAGCCGCAGATTTACAACCCTCAGACTTTTAGAGAGGTCAGAACTGCCGAGGTCAAATCTTTCGCCCTGAGTCAGGAATAATATGCATAGCAGATCGTTACAGATTGCACCGTCCTTTAATTACGAGTCGTAGTTCGTGAGTTTTTTTCTACGCACTTGTTAAGTAGCTGAGCGTTGCCACGTACAGCGCTGATTAGATCGCTTTAGCCTTTATGTCCGGATCCCTTGTTTTCAGCTGCACTTGTATCGTGTCTCAAGGTCCCCTCCCCGTCCTCCCCTGCGCCTCATCGTGGGAAATTGCAGGTGTCCGGAGTCTTTTTCTGTAACTTGTTTGTCAACTTGTTTTTCACCTGAAAATAAATAACTAAAGCCTCAGCTGAGGGATCTTTAATTAAACCCAGCAAAAGAGTCCCATAAATCCCTTCATCGAACCCAAACCCACCTTGGCAACAAAGCAAAGAAG
The DNA here is from genome assembly GCF_977971745.1 of Zootermopsis nevadensis. NCBI lineage: Eukaryota > Metazoa > Arthropoda > Insecta > Blattodea > Termopsidae > Zootermopsis > Zootermopsis nevadensis. Next base: position 89,759 of record NW_028259153.1, on the reverse strand, counting down.
AAAGCGAACGGTTACACAACCTCTTCAAATGCCATGCTTTCAGCTAACAGATGTATTTATTTATTCGCGGTATTTTGTAAGGTACTTTTAGGTATTTTAATGAATAAGCACAAAATATTACCACAAAATACACAAAACTAGGAACTTGATTTAAGTTAAGGCACATACGGAGTAATGGAAAAATGAGACAGCTCTAATCAAACGGGGAATTCGAAGTATCTTTAGGAGATAAAATCGAATACAGAATCAGCTTAACAGATGATAAGCCGGGCCTGAACGAAGACTACGCCTTCTAACTGCCTGGTACCTCGACAATACCTCACCAGAATGCGCCACTAACCAGGACGTGGTTAACATAACACATCATTTATTCCGGCCCGAGTCCATTGTGTTACAAGACAGAACAGTTTCATTTCTTCGAGGATACCAGCAGAATCTAAAGTTCTCACGGCGGTAAGAACGAAATTTCTTTCGTTCTGGATTGACCACTGATCGGCGCTGCAAACCAAGGACAAAGTCTTTCCATCCTCAAGCGCAGAAAAATCAATAACGTCCCGAAGTTCCTCGTCCGACAGATGGCAGGAGAGTGTTGATGTAGACCGTGCACGCAGCTAGTTTCAGCTCGCAGACACAGATAGCGCGCGTGTCAACACTTCCACTTCCTGTTCGTACGGCGCATGTAATGATGACGTATATTGATTTGCACGTGTTTAACTATAAACATAATTCACTATGGCATGTAATTAGCAAATGGTCATTTTTGGTCCAACAACACAAAGTTTATTCGCGGGAAATCTGTTGTCTCGTCTCAGTAAATAAAGAAATAAATTAATGCCAGACTGCGTGACCAAATATCCAAAAGACAGTCGCCTTCCTTTGAATTTTAAGTTAATATTCATTAACGATGCCATTTTATAATGTCTCAACTTTTCGGTTCATAATTAATATATGATATAATGATTACCAGTCAATGGCCCATGAATATTGGTCATTTGGAGAGAAATTTTAACTGTGAAAGAGGCTTAGAGCCTGCCACTTCAAAACCATCGTCAGTATAGGCTTCTACTGCACATTCTTCACTTAACCGGAAATCTTCTAGAACTATCTAAACAAAAGACGGAGCCTAACGAAGGTTTATTGCGATTACATACGAAATTCTTTCGCACTAAAAGGGCTATAAGCTGTCTATTTCTTCTTCCTACTTTTTAATTTCTGTTTTGCATGGATCAGAGTCCTTCATCGGAATCACTCAAGAAATTCATTGAATCCAAATGTTCATCACCGTGTTCACAAGATTATCCTTATTCAAATTCAACCCACTCTCTAACATTTAACTTCATTACAATCCATTTTAATATTATCCTTCAACTTACTCTTATGTTTCAGGGTAAATTTAAAGTGACATAGAAGATGCTGTAGAATCTATTTTTCTTACAATCTCTGATTGATTAATTAGGTTAATGGACGTTTAATAACTTCACCTAGATTCTAGGTTGTCCCCAGACATTGTGGAAAAGGGAAGGAAACCCCCGTCCTGCCAAGAATTGAAGCCCGAACGCCCAGTTCGTAGCTAGTAGCCTGAAAGAAACGTCGTGCCATTTCAGAGGCCCCAATCCGGATTGACGGAGGCGTTACTTATATACTTTGTATATCATCTTGGAAATTCAGCGGACGCCGACTTCCTTATGAGCTCGGCGTAAACCGTAGTCAGAAATGTGGGGCGAACGCGATGCCTTTTCTAATAAAGTAACTTTTCTTTTGAATTCGAATCGTTTCATTGGAAAACAGAGACAGACAACGGCGAACGAATAAAATGTACGGAGAAGAAACATGGATCTGAAACAAGAGGGAACACAATAATAATTGTGATGTTACCTCTCGTTCGATGTTTGTCTTTTCCACGGATCTGCGTTCTGGCATTCGACAACCGAAACCTCCCAATCGCAACCCACACCGAGGAGTCGCAATATATCGGTACAACCCCCCACGCCTCCACCCCAACCCGCGTTATTAGAGCCAAGGACTGGAAGGAGGGGAAGAATGGAGACAGAGCCCTTGGGCAAATCATCTCTTTTATTTTACCTCCTGTAGCAGAAATTTCTTTTCCGAAGTATCGCCGTTGTCATGCGAGCAGAACGACGCTGTAAACGTTGGATTTAAAATTTAAATGTTGACGAGTATACTCGTCACTACATTTAAGATTTATTTATAAACGAAGTTGTAACATTTGATTTTTTGTGTTTGTTTGTAACAAGATTTATGAAGCCAACGCTCATATTTGCGGTGTAGAACGGTCATCAGACACTGGGATCACTGGTTCGAATCCCGCTGACGACATTTTCGCCTTGCAGCTGCGCATTTTGCGACGAGCTCATTCCGCGTCTACCGTCAGAGGATTAAAAGGACGAGTTTCTCACACGCGAAAATATTTCCACACTACTTTCAAATCCTGTACACCATCTCGTGCATTTTGCAAGAGGACTTCAATGACTGTCGGCCATCTTCATAAACCGTTGTCATGTGGTCCACGGTTCACATAGAACAGGTCAGTAGGAATGACCTTTTATTCCTTGCATTGGGTTCAGACTCTGACCACTAAAAGGTCCACGGCCGTGTTCCTGGTTTTTGCGCCATGTAGAGTAGGCGACTAGCAGCGTCAAAGACAAATGTTTCGGAGACTAACTCTGTTTCCATCATCATGTTAAGTTAATGTAATTCACCGATGAGTCCGTGACACCGTTTCAACTTGCAACAACTGCCGACTCCTCTCAAAAGAAGTCTGCGTTTCAAATATATTAATTTCCCCCACTCATTCCGAAATCTGAGATTTTGTAACATCATTGGTTGGACTTCCCGCTTAGATTTGTGATTGGTGGAATATTTTAAATTCAAGTCTCTGATTGGTCGGTTCGATACCCGAGGCCAACTGTTACAGTTTACATCGCGTGGAGACGCTAGGTCACTTATGCCTACTTTTGCATTAACCCAATTAATAGGGGTCGGACCTCCCAGGGGCGAAATACTGCAATGGCCAGTTGAAAGAAGTTTCGAACTTCCTGGATGTGGATTTTTCGAAAGGACAGCTGACATTGCTTCGTCCTTGATGGGCGGTCATAGTCCGAGCTCGACCTCATGGCTAGACGATTACAGTTGGTTCTTCCTCAGGCACATGGCACAACTCGGCCAAATTTAATTTTGCAATTTTTTAAATAAGACACGTAGATCAGAAATCGATACAAAATTCACAGTCTGTTGCCTTCATAATGACGTTTTTGTAAACGATGTTCATGAAGCAAGAACATTTAATCATGACGGTTTCGTAACTCGAAACATGTCGCCACAAGTGGATTCATTTAATACAAGACGTAAAGAGAAACTGCTGTGTGTTGATGAATGGTAATTTTTTTAGATAAAATTAAACGTTTTTAAAATAATTAATTTCAATAAAACTTCTTGAGCAGAAAATAACGAGAAGAAATAATTTTTCCTTCTTTGCTGCAAACAAAATTTCTCTTTATTTTATGTTTTTGTAGCTCCTACACCAATTCCTAGTTTTCTACATTATTTTCAACAACAACAACAACAACTGTGTCGTGAAGAATTGCACCAGCTCAGCGACTTCGCTGCCCTCCCGCGAGCGCCGCTCCAATTAAGGCCTCTCCGTGTATTCAATGAGAGTCGGAGATCCTCGCCCACCGACTGAATCTATGTCAAGGTATCCAGAGAAAACCTTTAACTCTTTCCACGCACCAAAGTAAGAAACGATGTAACCACACCAGGTTCAAACCCGTCGCTACATCAACAGAAGGAGTGTTACGTTTCTCCTTCAACATTTTTTTACGTTTCTCCTCCATTAATTTCTCTCTGTATTTGTAGGCGTAATCGCTTGCATTCGGTAGGTTCTCGATGACACAAGTCGACATCCCGGATCTACAAACATTCATGTCTGCCGCCTTGTCCCTGCAATTTGAAATATTAAAAGTGAAAACAAATTCTCTTTCATCGTCCATTAATATAATCTACACTCAATATAATTTTTATCACATTTCGCAGACACAGTTACAGAAAATATGTGTGTATATATACTTGTACTTTTGGGGTTCTAAAATATCAGAGATTTCGGTGTAGAATGTAGAGATTGTGTTTTTGTGTGTGTGAGAGAGAGAGAGAGACAGGCAGAAGTTATTGACCATTTAGTTTGGTTAAAGATTGTTGACCTGGAAATGAAATGATATGTCTGTTTGGTGTTCGTTGACCACCTTGGCTGCTCCCTCATAAATATTTTTTTGCATAACCCCTCCTTCCTCTCATCTTGGGCTCCCATATCGCACCCACGAAAACCCTCAGTTATTTTTTAGAGGGCAGAAATCAGGAAGGAAATGCATACAATACGAAACCCGTGTCTGCCCTCCTTTTATTTCTAGACCTTCTTACTACTGTAAGAATCCGTGCTGAAATGGAAGGGAGAGGACTTTAAGTGGTACAGCTCTTTTGCCAGATGTTTGTTAAAATATTAGATGTTTGAGCCGTCTGTGAGTGAAGATTCCTTTGCGTATGATTCTTGGAGGTAGAACGTAGCTTTGTTTGTTGCACGTTTTATTGGTCATGTTATTGGGTAGTCAATCAGCATATGATTATCATGTTGAAGGGGTCCCGGGATCTTAATAAACATTGTGACCTCAATCAGAAATTGCCGTCAATTCAGTAATCAGCGTGCACGAAAACCGCGTCTCGTGAAACTGTTTAATGACGTAATGTCAGATACAAAAGAAATGTTTTTGTAGAATTGCTCTCTTTATTTTGTTCTGTTTCTACTTGTTACATTGAGATTGCTGCTGCTGGTGTCATGGAGAGATGTTTCCTCAAGGTAAAACATTTAGGTGGGCTCTCCTTTACTTAGTGGGGAATCCCCACGTCCACTCAAAGTATTTGCGACCAGGTTGGTGGCCCCAGCACCCTGCCAGTTTCTCATAATAACTAGCTCCTTAGCACCTACAGTCATCATTCCACCACTTCTAAATGATGTTCTGTCATTGCCCCAGATGCATTTCTCTCGTAATCATTGTCTGAGTTTCCTTGTGATGATGTCAAGGTCGTCCGTCACATGTCACGTGAGTTGGAAGGGGAGGGTGAGGTTGAGATAGAGACGCAGTTGTCCTCTAGCAATCTGCCGCCAGAGGCACGGGCAGCCTCCCCGTGACAGCGCACTAACACTTATATATATATATATATATATATATATATATATTGTTATTTTTTATTCTTACCAAGTCGGTATCGGCGCCGTCTGACTTTGCCTCAGAACGCGACCGACCAAGTAGCATGCACCGCACTCGCGCGCACACACAGAAGCCACGGCGACGTACTTTGTGTGATTTCTTATTATATTATGTTTTTACTCTTTTTTGATTCTACCAAAATTTCTTATTCTCTCAAATATATATATATATATATATATATATATATATATGCATATTTATATACACATGCGTATATATATTCTTAATTTTATTCTTATGTAGTCGGTATCGCCGAGGGACTTGTGCTGTCAGGGAACGCGGAAAGTAGCACGCACCGAAGAAGTTAGCCTCAGAACGTGACCAGCCAGTATCACGCACCGTGTGACTTTGACTCAGAAAACAGGCAGCCAACTACCGCACACCGCACACAAACGAGACACTTTAAGCTGCTTGTACGTGATGTTTATTTATTTTTAAGGCAAGTCCAACGGTGCGTCGTACATGGACGGTCGAGCTCTGCAGCAATGTCTACTTCAAATTTTTTTCGGAATATTTCAAGAATTTTTAGTTACTTTCGACTTTCACGCCATTTAGAACGATCTATCCAATTTTTTAGCGGGCAGAAATCGGGAAGGTAAAGCATACAAAACCAAACCCGTTTCTGCCCTCCTTTTATTTCTAGAACTTAATACTACCGTAAGAATCCGCTGGGTCTCGAACTGCCGACGTCGTCCTCCTACGTAACCCATTCGGCTACGAAGCGTGTGGTAGATTAGGATTCTGGATCGACCTGTTATTCCGATGCCCTTCTCCCGCTGAATACGTAGTTTATTGGGTTCGTTACTAGAATTCGTTGTGGCCAAGTTCGCAGAGAGAGAGAGAGAAAAGAAGACAGAAGTGGGTAAAATTTGTTGCGTGATTGTAGTCTTTGGGTTTATGTAAAGAAATTCTCAGACACCAACTCCCGGTTAATGAGATGGTCTCTCAGATTAGCGGAGTTCGATTTCCGCCCAGGATAGTCTATCCAGCATGTAGACGCCCTAAGTCGACACATCGCGACCCTCGAAAACAACCCCTTGAGTCGGGAAAACATGGCTACAGCAGCAGAGCGACAGTTTTCGTCAGCGTCTGTAGAAATAACTTTGACAAAGGTCAGTTCTACCTTGACAAAGATGGCTAGAAACTGACCGACGTTTCAGAGGTGCTTACTTCCTGCATCATTGGGCACTCATCGCCCTGATGATGGTAGGTAATAAGCACCTCTGAAACGTCGGCCAGTTTCTACTAGATTACTTGCCGCTGTGAGAAGCTGAAATCTCACTTACAGCAAGGATGTTTCTGGCAAAGTGACAACTTGCAAGATCAAGAAGGAGATGGGGGATACCATTGAGGTACGTGGACTGGATCCGTGTGGCTTGGCACTAGGACAGACGGAGGATTCTGTTGATCCTCGGGGTTCTGTTAAAGGCCTGCTTCGTGTTCGGCAGGTCCCGGGTTAAAATCTCGGCTCAGAGCCCGGCTATCTCAGCCCCTTCAGGCAAATTCCGGGATGGTACCGTAAATTAGGCCACGACCGCTTCCTTCCACATCCTTTCTAATTCATTATTCATTGTCTTCCTCTCATTCGACGCTGTGTAATCCGTTGAATTGTAAAAAGATAATCACGTGTACGCGTCTCACGCACGGCTCTGCCTGATTTCCGCTGGCCGTGACCTAAGTAATTGGTTCACGCGGCGATTTCTTGCTTCAGGCAGGATCCGGTACGAGAGCTCGTGGCAGAATTTCCTGAAGAGGACGTCTGCATTTTATGGCTGTCGACACGATCACTGTGATGGAAAAGTTCTCTTATCACGGAATGTTAAACTGCAGGTTGTGTCTCAAATATTTTTAGATGCATTTAACTCTTTGAAGCACAGTGGTAACTATATGTACCACCTGCAGTTATATTTATGGGGTCTTCTTAAGGTACAATTTGGCTGCACGCGACAGAGACGGACTCATCGCAGCTTCCCGCCACTCACTTTTGAGGTGACGACCGAGACATGCGGCAAAGTGTTTGTTTTGTTGAGACGCGTGCACATATTCTGTGAAAAATGAGTATAAAAATGCTTCTAAAAAGGTTACTCGAAGAAGAAGAAGAAGAAGATGTGTTGCTGTGTTATTTGTTGCGAAAGAAAGAAAGAAAGAAAGAAAGAAAACCTACGAGTTCAATATTCAAAACCAGACGCGAAGAAGGGTCTTTCTGTCTGTTAATAAAGAATCATTTATCATTAGAAGAAGAAAGTTTCAGGAGTTATTTCAGATTGAATCAAAAGCAGTTTGGTTACGCACTGAGTTTAATAGGAAAAACATACAAACAACAAAAACTGTCGCTCACGTTACGGTTAAGTTTCTTATATTGTATTATTACTAATTATGTCACAAATGTAATGACAATTGTCTTCATTCTGTGATGTTGGTTGGTTCGGGGGTCGAGGCAGTTCTTAAAGGAGAATACCTCAGATGAACTTGGGTTGGACAGCCCATGTTGCTCCTCGCATATCCATCTGAATCACTTCATAGTGACTTAAAATGTTAGCTTGTATTTTCAAACGTGGAGCCTTTACGTGGTTCCCAAATGAAGCAATTTCGTCTTCAATTTCTGTATCAGTGTTGGCACTTAACTGTTGCACGAGATTATCAAGAATATCATCATGATTGTTGTTGCGTCTTTTTCGTCGTGGAGGCTGTGGTACAGAGGACTGCGATGCTTCATCTGGACAACCTTCGCTGTTTTCAGTCCGAGTCTCAAACTGTGCGTTTGCCGCTGAATCTGACTCAACATTAGATGCAGTAGGTCTTTCTGTTGAAACCGGTTCTAAGAATTGGAGTCTCTTGAAAAAATCCCACTTAGAATTTTTCGGTGGTGCAGCTGATCCGGTTGACATTTTTCTTTTGCGTTTAAATCGATTGTATGAATCCCGTATATACTTCCAGCGTTTTCTACAGTCTCCATCTGAAATGAGAAAATACGCCCATTTTCGTGTGCGTGTTCTTTGTGTACGATATCACTTATTGAGTGATTGACAATTTTTTCCCTTCAGATTTATGGCGACTGGCGAAAGTTACGCTTCACTATCGTTTGCTTACCGTATATCAGCGCGTCATATTTCACCAATCGTGAAAGAGGTTCTTAGGTGTCTAAGAAACAAGTTGGTACCTCAACTCATGCCTGAACCTACGCAACGAGAGTTTCAACGCATTTCAAACGAATTTTGGATAAAATGGAATTTTCCGAACGCCGTTGGAGCCAATCTCTTTCAACTACAAAGCTTTCTTTTCTATCGTTCTTTTAGCCATCGTGGACGCTAATTACAAGTTTATTGCGGTCGACGTCGGTGCGTATGGCAAAGAAGGTGATTATTGGAAATAACTTTAATCTTCCGGGTCCTGAGTGCCTTCCGGGAACCATTTCTAACTTTCAGGCGAAGCATCGGGTCTCGACGCGTATCTGATGAAGTTGCAAAGAATAACGTAACTGAACAGACATTCAATTATCGCCTTTGTCGTGCCGGAAGGGTATCGGAAAATGCATTTGGGTTGATTTGCCAAGTATTTTGAGTGTTTTATACACACATAAACATTTTGCCGGAGACATGTGATGATTTGATATTAGTCGCCTGTTATGCGATGGATTCCTAGTAAAAATCTGGAAAAACTTTCTATCACTTCAGTAATGACGTGGAAACAACGCCACCAAACACGCACTCCTTATCTCGAGCAGGAGGCGAGATAAGAGAAGAGTTGAGAAAATATCTCATGTCAGACGCTGGTGCAGTTTCTAGGGAAGTAGATCGCAAAAACCTGGTAATAATCCATTCATTGCATGACGTGTTTAAGTCTAGAAGACGTTATATTGTATTATAAAAACGCAAACAACTAACCACTTTTGTCTAATTAGGCGAGCTTTGGGATTTAGAGGGTTAAGTCTGGCATTTATGAAAGCGACAGTGAACTTATGAGTCCTGCAAATTTCGTGACTGTCAGGCATCGAGCAGGACCCCGTTCCTTGGCGTATAAAAATGTATTCTGTGAAAGTTAAGTTGCCACCACGCCCCGCAGTAAAGCTGACAACCGATTTCAGACTACGTTGCCGATAACTGGGTTACACCGAACGCCTATTGATTGCAGCATCCTTGGCGATGTAAAAGTCTGACCAGAACGAGCTGCATGGAGCAGAGTCCATCTTCAGCCCTCGGTCGGTCGGCTAGTCAAATTCTGAACGAAATTCCTATCTCCTTATAACGCAGTTTCCTCCTCGCTCTTGTCACTTCATCCGTCTCGGGTCCAGATATTACCCTCAGCGCTCTCTTCTCAGACACCCCGAGTCTGTGTTTTCGCTTGAAGTGAAAGACCGGGTTTCACACCCATACAAAACAGTAGGAAACATTCGTTGTTAGAGAGGAGACGGGAAACAGAAGATTGTGAACTGCGGGCGGGAGAATGTGAAGGTGCGTCGTGCAGTTGTAAAACGCTTGGAAGTGCCTGAGGTAAAGTTGGTAATCGGCTTCCTCAGACGTTGGTAGTATTTCGTAGGATTGGCGGGCAGATTGAAATAGCTGAAGGTTGTCAGTTTGTAGATAATAATATGAAGAGTTTTATTCAGTCTCAAGACAAGATCAAGTTCACGCGCCCTGGGATCATGAAGTTTATGTATAATATCGAAGAAGGTGGCCTGATGTCATTCTCTTTATGAGTGCGACCTCACACGTGATCTCGTTACAGGCGATGACATCATAAGGAAACTGTTATCACAGGAGGCAGAGTTGCGAGCTGTGAGGGCGCTCTCATGTTACATCTGCTTAATCTCAATACGTGGAACTTACACAGTGTCTGAATTTAATTCGGATGGAGTTCGGACCTCAGCTTCTGGGGAATGCGGTGATGATCCTTCGTGGAAGTGTAGGCAACTGTCAGCTGCTCGAGAGACGTGCTAATTCCTTTCTTGTAGTTCCTGAGAAATGCCGCCAGTCGTTTTTCTGGGTCTCTCCGACTGTCGGTTGTTTCCATGGAGACGGTTCCCTGACCTTGACCGCTATTTGTGATCTGGCCTTCGGCGTTGTGCGAGGGCTGGGCCAGCCAAAGAATTACGGAATGTTGGTCGTTCGCTTAATAACTCGCCCTGCTCGATTAATCCAGACCCGGGGACTAACAGGAATCTTTACTCGAATTTACCGCGGGCCGGCGAGGGAAGTAGGTTGTGTGGATAAAGCTGGCTCAGGAGGAGAATGCCCCGCGTAGCGAACTTTCGGGTTGCTGCCCTCAACAGCGCTGAACGGATTTTGATGAAACTGAACGCGAACTGGCGTCGGTAGGCATCGCTTCGGGAAATTCTCCGCTCCACATTTAGCTCATCTCTGGTTTTCAGAGTTCACTTGGCAAATGTTCACATTCGCTGGCTTCATATTTTAGGGTAACAAGTTTGAATCCACGAAGTCATTGTCATTATCGGAGATAGAATTGAAGTTGCTCAAAATCTGCCACCACGCGAGATCCGACATCCAGACAATTGTCTCAGTTCCTTGCCCACGTAAAACCGACGTTTCGGGAACAAACCCTGAAGATGGGGACAGAGTTTGTTCCCGAAACGTCGGTTTACTACGGTAACCAGTTGATTATGTGTAATAAAATTGTTTGTATCTTGTGAATCACACAAAACATCATAGTTGAATGGTTAGTACTCCTGCTACATGTTTGGCAGGTCCTGGGTTCAGATCTTGGCCTGCAGACTGGCTATCGTGACGAAGGCTTGTTGTGGTTTTCCTCAATCCCTCCAGAAAATGCTTGGATAGTTCCTTAAATTAGGCCATGATCACTTCTGTCCACATGTTTTCCAATTCTCTGTTTACTATCATCCTCTCACTCGACATTATATAGTCTCAGCTAGTGACAGCATCGTTAAATAAATTGTGAGTCACATGAAGATGGCTGCCTTCTGGGTTGTAGCATTACAACACAGAAAACGAGTCATATTCGTACTCGCCACTGTGAGAACCTCAATTCTTACTGTGACTCGCATGCTTTTGTTATGCTGTAACTTTGTGTGCCTGAAACTCGGGACTGTCAGTGTGATGGTATGAGATAAGAAATTCATGAACATGTGTCTGCACGACCTTGAATTTTAAGACATCCCATCTTGCTAGTGACATCTTATAAATTGATCTGAAGTTGTCACTGACATGAAATCCCACAGTCTTGGACTGGGGACATTAAAATATCATAGTAATTTATAAAAAATACATTTAACACTGCTTTAGCTTTATTCAGCTTTCAGTATCACATTAAATTTTCATTGTTGCAATTTGCATGCTCTTTCCTAATGTTCTTCAGTAAGACACATCCTAGTTGCTGATTTAACTTCCTTGTGTAGAGCAGATGCTCATGGGAAAAGAGTGTGAAGATGACAACGTTGTGGGATATTGCGCAGTGTAGTGTAATATAAATTGACACCATTATTAGGCGATCTCTCTGGTGATGAAGGCAGTAAGCATATTCCCCTTGTTACTTCATGCTTTTGAGTTAGTCTTGTTTCTTTTCTGTATTAATAACATAGGCAGGAAAACTGTGACATGAGTTAAGAAAGATAAAAACAGTAAGTACAGTTTCTATGGGATATTATGATACAAGGTATAAAATGTGAAAGTAGGGCAAGGAAATATCTCAATTTGGGAACTCTACATTCAGACAGGTAAAATGCCATTTGTTGCTTTCGAACATTTTCGCGCGGGGCTAGATCTACTGATACTATTGGTAGCACTGCATTAATCTAAATATATCGATATGGGAAAGAATGACTAGCGAAATTGCGTCGATCACTTTCGTAACCTGTTTTGAAGTACAGTACATATCTCTTGTACAGAGGTTTTGCAGTTATGTCAGACAGCAGACTGGCCGTATCTGATGCGAAGGTCTGAAAACACAAGCACACAAACTGTGATGATCTCGTGGTAGTGGATTGTGTCTTGGAGTCTACGACTAGACAGCGGCGGATTTATCGTACGTAGTAAGATTTAGCAATTTGTGCGTTGTATTATAATTTTAACGGTTACATTATTTCTTGACGATGACTTCGCAGTTATACACACGAAAGTAAACAAGGTACGAAGTACTGGTTAATCTTGCACTTGTACTACCTTATCCGTGTGTTTGGTCACGTAACTTAGTCTTGTTTCAGGTTCGGACTTCTGTAGGGCCCTATTAAGCATGACAGATCTGCGATTCGATGGCCGAGTGGTTGTAGTTATAGGAGCTGGTGCAGGTGATTATCGTACACGAAAATAATGTTTGTGCCTGATCGCTTTTTTAGTATGCAAGACTTTCTTTCGGAAATATTTAATTCTTGTCGAAATTATTTTAGGTTATCGTTCTTGTCTTCGCGGTTTCAGCTTCATTAATGACTATATTGTACAAAAAAAATATAGTTCTTTCCCTCATTTGTTAAGACAAAAATATGAAATTGAAGGGTGTGGGCTGCTACAACAGTATGTTTCCAGTTTTAATTGTACCAGTTTGTGTGTGTCCATTTCCATGGATAAAAGTTGTCATGATAATATTAAAGTATGATGAGACTCCACATGCCATGTGATGTGTGCACTGCAGAGGTGAGTTAATACCCTTCTCTTTTATCATTTGTCTGTTTCCATTGTCTCATAATCGTATTAATCATGGCATTTGCTTACAACTTCTTGCAATGAACAGTTCTGTGTGTCGTTTCACCCACTTATCATTTCTTGTGTGCCAGTTCCTCATAATTCTGACCAGCCATGACTTTATGTTTCAGGCCTGGGTAAAGCATATGCCCTGCTGTTTGCAGAGCGTGGAGCATCAGTTGTGGTGAATGACCTTGGTGGTGGTCGCCATGGCGATGGGAAGAGTAGCAGTGCAGCAGACAGTGTTGTAGAAGAGATCCGGCACAAAGGTGGGTTTAGTGCATTATGATGCTTGTTGGCTGCTACTGCATTTGCATGTAAGTTTCTTCTTTGTCCTCTCACCTCTTCTCTTTCTCCTTCCTTCTTACAAACTGCTTCCTTGTGTCCCCCTCTACCACCTCCGTCTGATTCCCTTTCCTTTCCAACTTCTGTTTTACGGTGAAGTCGCAGCACCGCGGGATTGCATGTGTATCGTAGATTGTTTTGTTTCTGGTAGGTGGCAAGGCTGTAGCCAACTATGATTGTGTGGTGAATGGAGAGAAGATTATACAGACGGCTCTGGAAGAGTTTGGACGAGTAGATGTGGTAGTGAACAATGCTGGCATCCTGTGGGACAAGTCATTCTCCAGGATTAGTGACGCAGACTGGAGTATGTTTGAGATTAAATCTTATTCTTGGCCATAATATCAGATTGTGGGGTACTTTCAGTGTATTTGGACTGCTACAGTCAGTCAGGCAGTCAGAAAACTAAGAGCGCCAGTGACTGGATATTATGTAGCTGTCCCAGGGGCCATTTTACCTTAAAGTCTGATAGTTCAGTGAAATTGGAATATCATTTTTCTGCAGAGACTAATTCTGAAAGAGTTAAAATTCACAAGCGTCTATTCTCATTGTGGTTCTGACCAGTTTCAAGAGACTGTCCATGGCATTTGCCTAGAGAGGCTGAGGAAAACCTTGACAAATACTGTCTGCTATGCCGAGCTGTTTTGTCTGTTGTTGATTTTGTATAGGAGGCCAAAAGAAAAGGGACTATGGTAGATTTCTTGAGTTCAGGGATGGTTTTGCATGCTTTTTTGTCTAGTTACTAGTGCTGTTGAGGTTTAATGATCATTTGTTACTGTTGCAGGCTTAATTCAGGACGTACACCTAACAGGTGCTTTCAAGGCAACTCGAGCCGCGTGGCCTCACTTCCGTAAACAAAAGTATGGACGTGTCATTGTGACATCCTCCAATTCTGGTCTATATGGGAACTTTGGGCAGGCAAACTACAGGTCGGTGTTAGTGACACTTTAGTATATTTATCTTTCATAGGATTGATCATTTGTATAATGTGTGCGTGATATCTTGGACATTAATCTGTTCTGCTTTGAATATCTTTGGGATTTAAAAGTATTAATTACAATACACCCCTCCCCCCGCCTATGAAATATTGATTTAACATTCTGGTTATTTATAAAAATAAAAGTTTGTCTTTGGTTGCCAGAAATGGTAGAAACTGTTTTCCCCCACAGTTCCTCAAGACAGATGCTGGGTTAGTGTGTTATATAACCGAGGGTCACTTCTACATCCTCTCCAGTTCGTCATTCACCATCGCTCTTCCTTTCAGGACTGTGTAATTCGTGCGGCTGAAAAGTTGTTCTCAAATAAGAAAGTTGGTGTGAGTGATGGCCGCTTTATGCATTTCTTGGGAAGAGTCCATGTATGTTTTTTTTATGGTTGCAGTGCTGCCAAGATGGGGCTGGTTGGTCTGAACAATACGTTAGCGATAGAGGGCAGGAAGGACAACATCCACTGCAATGTGATTGTGCCAACTGCGGCATCCCGGCTTACTGAAGACATCCTGCCACCTGGTGGGTGCTGCTGATACTAAAGCCTGACAGTGTGTCACTTCTGTTTACAATAAATGAACATCAAAATGATGCAAACAGTGCATTTTGGAAGTATATTCACCCTTTTGTCATATTATCAGTTGTAATAAATAGTTCATGTTTTGGAGATCTGTTATCAGCAGTTTTTAATATTGTCTCATGATTATAAACACTAATGTGATACTGATAAGTCACTTGTTTGTTGCACAGATTTCTTTGCGCAGCTGCGCCCAGAGCTGATTGCGCCAGTCGTCGCGTGGCTGTGTCACGAATCCTGTGAGGAGACTGGCTCCATCATCGAGTCTGCTGCTGGCTGGGCAGGAAAATGTAAGTGTCAGTGGCACCCCTGTTCGGAATATGCTCGATGCCTGGTTCTGAGTCATGTGATGCCGTCCAAAACAGGACTGCATTTCATTAGGGTCATGAAGGTTGGGTCTGTTGTTGCTCTTTCAGTGAAATGCAGAAATGATTTTTTCACTGCAAATCACAATCGTAGATAAGTCGCAGAATCTGCATGTGGACTTCCGTAGATGTGTCAACAGCGGTAGAATGACCGGATTCATGTTTCAAGGGTCCTGATTTCAGTGAGACAGCTTGGAATAGCCATGAAGCGCAGTAATGATAGACAAGCAGAGAACCGTTTACCTCCCGTGCTGAGTGTCGGCAGAACTTTCCATCAGGATGCGTTCTTGTCTGACAACCTTCAGGTTATCTGGTGCGTTCACCGGGTGGCCTGCTGCGTGCACAGATGAATGAGCTGGTGACGCCAGAGGCTGTTCGTGAGAACTGGGGCAAGGTGACAGATATGTCTACTGCCGTTAAATTGGAGTCCATCCAGGAGGCATCTGGTACCCTGATGACCGTTCTGGAGCAGATGAAGTCGAACTCTGGGCTTTCTTCTGATGGCGTGAGTTATGACTCGATGTAGTTTTTTGCATATGCTTTCAGATAGTAATTATTCAAGTTACACCTGTGTCTAAGCACCATCCAGTGGAGGTGTATAGAGGGAGTGTAGTATAAGACGTATGAATGAGCAGAATTAATTTTGTTTATTGTGTACAGGATTTTAGCCCGTCGCCATAATTGTAGTACGTGGTTTACGTTACTTCAGTTGTGTGTTTCTTGCGTATGGTGTTGGAAGAAGCTGACTGCTTCATTGTGGCTTACGCCACTGGAGGTCCAGTATTTTGTTAAATGAGGTGTACATTAGTTTTGGCAATGGCTGGTGCTGCCATCCAAGTATTGATGGTGGCTAATGTTTGTGCAGACTTGAACTTCTTTTGTCTTCTTGGTGACACTTATTCTGTGAACATGGTTTAAGGTCCTGATTTCCTTTCCAGAAGAGTGTTGTGACAAAGTTCCAATACACTCCTCGTGACCTGATCCTGTATGCACTGGGAGGTGAGTAATGTGCCATTATGTGCGTGTGTTTGTGACAGTGTGACAGACAAGTAATGTGTTTGTTTTATTGCAGTTGGTAGCACTGTGACCAACCCAAGTGACCTGAGATTCCTGTATGAAGGGCACGCAGACTTCTCTGCGTTGCCGACGTTCCTCGTGTTGCAAGGCGTGTCTGCCGTGATGGAGTCTAGTGTTACTGCTGAGGTGTTCAGTGGCAGGGATTTCAATCCTGCCAGGGTAAGTGAGGTTATGTCTTGATAAGCAGACTCTTTTGAGGATAACCGCAAGGTTCAGCATCGGTCATTTCGAAGCCTGCCTTCGGATGCAACCCTGAGCCACCTCACAATCTTCTTGCTGTGTTTTCATCTCTGTATGTGCATTTCTTGCCTTCGCAGCTGAACATGTCCATATATCTTAACGCAAGGCACATTTTACTGCCTGTGCTTTGTCTATTACGAATATAATAGCCAGTCTCCATCGCACTTGACTTGTTTAGTTCACTGTACATGCAGTGAGGAAGAAATTAAAAGTCTGCTGGTCCTCATGGAATGAAAGCAGATCCAGCTTCTGCAAAAATAATACTGCTGTGGGTTGTTTTTCTGTTCAGTGCAACGGAGGATCATTCAGGTCGTATTCTATGCTAGTGAAGTTGTAATTGAGCAGTGTGGTGTGGACTCGGGGAATGCTTGCTATCATTCAGTCCAAAATGTTTTGTCCTCTCATCTCACATCAAGAAAACTAAAGATACAA
Organism: Zootermopsis nevadensis; assembly: GCF_977971745.1. NCBI lineage: Eukaryota > Metazoa > Arthropoda > Insecta > Blattodea > Termopsidae > Zootermopsis > Zootermopsis nevadensis. The sequence continues at coordinate 72,812 of NW_028259153.1, read as the reverse complement.
AAGTTGTGCTGTATGGGTGTTAAACTTGGTCTCCCACTTTGAGGGAGGAACATAGATTGAGGGTCTTTGAGAACAGAGTGTTTAGGATATTTCGACCTAAGAGGCAGGAAGAAAATTGCATTATGAGCTTCACGGACTGTACCCCTCACTTGATACTGTTAGGGCGATTAAATCGAGGAGGATAAGACGGGCGGGACATGCGGAACGCATTGTTAAGGGGTGGGGTGTTTACAAGATATTGGTTAGAAGGCCTGAAGGGAGGAGATTGTGGGTGAGACATTGGCGTAGGTGGGATGGCGTTAAGATGGACCTTTGGGAGATAGGAATCTATGGAGCAAACTGGATTCAGCTGGCTCAGGTTAGTCTTATGGCAGGCTTTTGTGAACTCAGTGATGAACCTTTGGCTTCTATAAAGAAAGTGTTCTATTTTTTGAGAAGCCAAGTATACAGTCAGTTTTTCAAAGAATATCCTGCACCATAGAGAGAGTGAGGATAGAATTCACACTGATTCAGTGAGCTGCACAGAGTGTAGATGCTTCCCACTGGCATGCCACTCGGTCATGTAAACAAATGACAGTATTCAGTTGTTTTTGCAGATATATCATAAAGTATTTCTTTCTTTCTTTCCACTAAATGGATTCGAGAAGTTCTGCTAACTTAAAGATAGTTCAGTGGTTTCGACGTAGAGACTGATTGGATTATGAACCTTAGGGTTGCTGATGAGGCACAAAGGAATGAGAAACGATTGAGTACATAATTGGAGTTGACTGAGGAGGATCGTGTTGCTGCTATGTTGCCAGATGTTGCATGGTGAGCAGTACTTGGAGGTTCTGCGTCCCATCAACAGTTGAAGGGACTCTTGAGGTGCACTGCAAGGTGGTGGATATGTTGGACAAGGGATCCGGGACTGTTGTGCTGGTGGAAGGTGAGATAAAATTGTGCAGTATGATCATTCCATTTGTAACTTCTGTCAACTTGGTTCGTGCAGTTGTAACGTGTCTCTTTTTCTTTGATCTGTCTAGGCTAGGGGGAATATAAGTGGTTTAAAAGTCTAGTCTTCAAGGTGATACAAATTCAGTTGCTGTCTGTTGTCATTATTGCAGTGGAGACATTTGATGAAAGTGGTGAGAAGGTGGCACAGTCCCTGCTGACAACATTTGCTGTTGGAATGAAGGGTGTTACAGACAAGCGTACTTCACCCTATGATGTGCCAACAGCAGAACCACCAAAGCGGATTCCTGATTTGTCTGTTGAGCAACACACGTCTCTTGATCAGGTCAGAATAGAGGGAAGCATGTGTTACGTGTGAGGCTCTTTGGTTATTTTTCTTTGAGGGGGGGGGGGGGGGGTGAATGTAACTTTTCTTATTCTGTGTATGTATTTTTAGTTTCTTCTGTCAGTAGTACTAACGTGTGAAATATGGAGAAGAAGCACAATCTAATTAAGATCTTGACATATTTGTGGTGATAGAGCTTTGTAAAATGTGCATCCTTAAGATTATTTGATGTAGACTGAAAATGCTGACTGCTTTGAATCTGCACTTATTGCTGTGTGTGAAAATTATGACTAATGAAACACTGCAGCTAAGTCTGTAGAATTTAGTATGCAGAGAGATCATAAACACACCTACAAATTAATTGTCAATGTTTCTTCACTTCAACATTATTTCCTGCAGGCTGCACTCTACCGACTGTCTGGAGACCGCAACCCACTTCACATTGACCCGAATGTGGCTGCATTTGGTGGATTTGATCGGCCCATCCTGCACGGTCTGTGTTCGCTGGGCTTCTCAGCCCGCCATGTCCTACAGCAGTATGCGGATAATGATCCAACCAAATTCAAAGCCATAAAGGTGTGTAATAGAAACATCTCTTTTTGGGGCTTTCCTATTTTCACATTCTCATGATAACATTCCAGCACCCTATTTCTGTTGTTCTATGGATTGTTTGTGTTCACAGCATTTTTCACTTGCCTCTTCCGTGTCTGATGTACAGTTCAGTTGATGTCAGTCATTGTACTTTCTTATTCTTTCCACATGCTTTCCTATTTTCTCGCATCCCTGTTGGAATACTTCATAACCGTGACTCCCATTCACAGTGGATACGTTAAGGGAGGCCTATGGTAAGTAAAAAAATATTCATGTGAAGCATGGTGCAATGGTGTGGCTTGATAGTAGATTTCTAAGTTGTAATTCCGGAGGACTGTTCATAACATTTTACCATTTCAGTCTCTTTTTTTTAATTTTATCATCTTGTTGCTTTGTAAGTTCTTTGTACTTTTTTTCCATCAGAGAGATTGTTAAATATGATGTTATTTCATGAATGTGTTTCATTTTCAGAGGTTATATAGCATCAGATAGAATGAGAGGATAATGAATGGGTATGAATTTGGAAAGGGGCAGTAATATTAATTTTCATGTTACTATGCTGGAAGTTCTTTGGAGGGACTGAGGAGAACTCTGATTAGCCTGAGAAGGATAGTCAGAAACTGGACTGAGATGCAACCTGATATCCCCATTAATATGGTTTAGATCGTTGCACTACACAGGCCATCAGAGTGTGAGGGTATGAAGAAAATGATGACTGTCACTGGTTTACAGGCTTGGTTCAGCAAGCCGGTTATCCCTGGGCAGACACTACAGACTGACATGTGGCAACAGGGGAACCGTATCCACTTTCAGACCAAGGTGAAAGAGACGGGGAGCGTGGTGATATCTGGCGCATATGTCGATCTCACCGAGGCATCCGTCCCGCAGCACAAGGTACGTTTTTGTGGCTGACTGATGGGCCAAGATCATCTTTGATGATGGTTGTTCTGCTGGTGAGAAATTTCGTTGCTGCTGGCCTTTCACCACGTTCACATAATTCTGCCCTTATGCTCTGTCATGAGCTGGTTGAGTCTATCTATTTCTTCACATCATATTTCTCTAAGGTGCATTTTAGTAATGTCTGTGTGTGTGTAGATCTCCCAAGTACTGTTTTCCTTTCAGCTTTTCCAATGAAATTTTTGTGTTAAATTTCATGTCTACGCAGTGGAAATAAAAGGTCACACATATTGCAGGTTCCTCACAGAAAAATGCAATTTGATTATGCAGTACACTGCTACTAAACAAGACGAAGCATTTGAGCTGTGTTGTTTGCATGTAAAGCTTACTTAATATAAATGTACATTTTGATGTAAATTCTGTAATTGTGTTTTGGAGAATGTTTAATTTAGTGTGGGTTTAATGAGCCAAATATAAGATTTAATTCTGGATTTTTAGTAAAATGATAGGAAAGCTCTGATGGGCAGGGCATACAGCATGCATGAGCAAGACATGAAATGAGTACAGAATTTTGTGTGGAAAACCTGAGGGAAGAGATGGCTTCAGAGACCAACTCATAGATGGGAGTGTAATATTAAAATGGATCTTTAAAATACTGGGTGTTAGGTTGTGGATTGTGTTCAAGTGGTTCAAGATAAGTCCATGAGGCAGGCCTGAGCTGTGTGGTGTTTGTTCCTACAGATTGCAAGTTGTGTTTATAATCGATATAAAGTGTAACTGATATTCTGTTATCTTGTGATAACCTGCATTGTTCAGCCTAGCAATTTCTTACTCTCAGTGACAAGGTTATGTTACCTTTTTGTTAAGATCCCAAACATTACAGCATTGCTAGTATCACATCTTCAGTAAGATCCATTTTAACCCTTTAAAGCTGAGTTGTAACTGTATGTACCACCTGCTGTAACAGTCATTATCTCTGCATTTTGCCCACAGAATATATAATGTGGGTTTTATATTGATCTCAGAATAAACAGTAATTTATTTCTCTAAGCAGCATTAACTAGTTTAGTGTTGTCGTGGAGACGTGTTGTGTTTTCTTTGAGGTAACAATGGATTGATAGAATATTATGCACCTTCACTGTGGCTGAAGGGGTTAATTATTTTCTTTAATTTCCTAGTTGGTCTTCAGAGGTTACTCAAAAGCTCTATGGAATTTCTTTGTTTTCTCTTTCCTAGTTACATTTCCAGCTTATGGTAAATATCTGCAAATCAATTTCTCAGGATATTTGCATCTTCAGTGGGCAAAGTGAGGAAGAAACTTCACGATTTGTACAGTTCACTTAGTGCTTTGTGAATAGTGAACTGTGGGAGACAAAGAGAAGTTGTCACATGAATACATTGTTTCACTACACTTGTTTATGTAAAATGTCATTAGGTCAGAAATTGGCTTAGACTTGGAAAAAAAATTTGGCATGAAGCTGGGGGTGGAGCCGAGTCATGATATGGCCATTTGTGTGTGTTTTGTCTAACAGAATAATGAACCTTTGTTTTGTAAAAGCAGTAAGTTTTTTGACTAGCTGAGTCACTGTCAAGGAGGCAGGAAAGACTTTGCACTTTAGCCTACATGTAAGGTTGTCTTGATAACATGTACAGTACAGTACAGTACAGTAGCTGTGTTCAAGGTCATGGAAGAAACACAAGTGAGTAGCTCTGATGTATGCTGGTTGCATCAGTCAGTCACTATGCCTGCTGTGATGAGGTCCACCAAGGTGAGGGAAGTGAAAACTGGAATTTGTAGTTCAGAGGCATATCTCATGTCCTAACATAGAATGAAAATATGAACATGGTTTTGCATTTGTTTTTAAGCTAAAAATATAGTATTCATAAATATTTAACACGTTCAGGAAGTACTCATTATTGATTACAGAGTGTGTAACCATCGAAACTACTCTCAGTAATGCTAAAGATCAAGTTACATCATATCCATATTTTTCCACTTTTGTATGGTTGTAAAATATGGTTTCTTTCTTTGTGTGAAGAACCTAAATTGTGTTTGAAAACAACCAAATATTATTTGGGATCTTGAAGGATCAAATAAGTGGATTCTTAGGATAGTGAACTAAAGGACTAAATGTGTTCTTCATAAGATGAAAATAAGATTATGCATAGTTTGGTGGGAATCCTGTTAAAAAAATTGGACATAAGTAAGACTGAGAATTTAAGGGGAGGTAAATATTAAGCTGGATCTTAGACAAATACAGATGTGTTTGAACTGTGCCAAAGTGGCTTGGTCCTGCAGCTAGTGATACTGTTTGGTATTGGCAATGTTCGACCTTCGTTTTCTATCACCAGAGAGTTAACAGGTTCCTAGAGACATGCAGAAATGGTGTATGATGTTGGTGGCTTTGTAAACTGTAATGTGAGGTTGCATTGTTGGTGCAGGCATCCACATCAGCGCTGGATTCGGATGGTGTGTTTGACTTGCTGAAAAAGCGGGTTGCGGCAAACCCAGAGCGTGCCAAGAAGATCGGTGGTGTGTTCCAGTACAACATCACCAAAGATGGCAATACTGTTGCCACCTGGAGTATGTATCACACAGTTGTCATGGATTTACAGCACTGTTAGAGAGTAAATTTTATACAGACTAACTTAAAACTTTCATCTGTTAAATGTTTTGTCTGTGCGGTTAACTCTCCTACTTCATATCTGGCAGATCTTGGGTTTGTATCTCATTTGAGAGACAGGGTTTTCTTATCATAGTCACGGAAGGCAATGATGAGACCCTCGCCGGGTTCGCTTGTCACGGCCACTTGCAGCTGAAACGGAAAGACTTGTTATGCATTTCTGTTGCGTCCTACAGGAGCAGTGTGTGACGATGTTAACAGAAACCCAAAAAACAAAACAAGAGATAAACTTAGGAATTTTACATGATTACAGGCTTTGTGGCATATGTATTTGTCAAGAAGTTCTGGAAAAATGAAATGTATGCAGAAATTTGATGGTGAAACCTGAGGAACACCACTTGGAAGACTTGTAAGAAGTTTGGAGATTAATATTCAATTTTAGCTTTGATGTTAGCTATATTCAGTCCTCAGTTCATTTTAATTATGAGCTTTGAATATCAGAGAAGCAGACAGAAACAAGTATGGTGTCCATAGATGGATTTTCCAAGTAATATTTAAATGTTTCAAAATGAAAATCATTTTATCAATCTGAAGAATTTGTGTTTTATGCTCATTATTTTACAATGGCTTCCTGTACATTCTAAATATATAATTTAGGACCAGCACAATGGAAATTACAAACATTTCTATAAATTTTGACCACGGTCCATGCAAGTGATAACTCACTTCAGAGGCATCCTCTGTTGGTCTGTGGTTGACTTCTGCAGCTGTGAAGTTGAAGTATCCATATTTCCTTGGTCTGACAACTACTACATGAGATACATTTGTCCCTGCAGGGATCCTGTCAATCTTGATGTTGAGCTGACCACCCACCAAAGTGAAGGCCTCTTTGTGAAAGCTACTGTCACTCAGCTTAACACCAAGAGCAGTACTTGTGCCAACATTATATAGTGTGTACTGCAAAGAATGTTGTGTGTTATAATCAAACAAGTTTATGAGGTATGTTGGTATTATATGGGTACTAAATACAATATTATCATGAGATGCTCCATATTCTTTGGCTTGTAACATAAACGGCCTATGATATGTAAAAATTTCTATTCTGCAAAAACAACCGGACGATAATTTTTCTGAAACAATATGACATCTAAATATCCCAGCTACTATGTCCATGTCTTCAACCAGATATCTATTCAGTATCTGTTTCGAAATTAGCAATCTGGCACCCGTTTCTTCTTCCTCATTACCATCTACATAAGCAGCTAGGGCTGGGAGAACAAAAATACTTAGAAATTTCATTCTTTCAAGACTTTTAACGAAATATTAATTTATACACTCCCCAACGTGTTGTACGCACGAGTACTTCGAATCTTTCCCAACGGAATGGCACTTCTTTATCAAAACTTCCAACTCGTTGCCAACTCACAAGCAACAAAGCATGTAATTCGACTCCTACTGGCAATGACCGCACTTAAAAATTAGTTCCGGTTCCCTTCATTGTCACCAATTTAAAAGTTAATGACGATAAAATATACCGTTCCAGCCGTTGCCAATGTTAAAATGAAACTGTTTTGGCTTCACTGTTAAACACGGAAGTTTAGAAGTTCCATAGTTTGTAACATGCTTTGTAACTCAGAACTGTAGTTTGTTAATCGGCTGTACTTCGTATGCGATTATTTGGAATAATTATTAGGCACATATGGATGTGCTTTGTTATCGGTAATATAACGTAACTGTGTTGAGAATCGTGTCGATGTCTCTGTCATCAGACCCGGAATTGGAAATGAAAGTTAAAAAAGGTTTGAAAACGTGTCAAACATGGATTGAGTTGTTTATGTTGAACTTATATACATAACATTGCAAAGCACTGCCCCCTGATGGTGGAGAAGAGGGTAGAAGTTACCAGACTGCATCATGAGTTGCAGGGACGTTGCTACGATGTGGAGTATGCCGTTGGGTAAGGTTTAAAGGAAATTCTGTTAGTTCACTAGTATTCAAGAGGAACCTTGTTCCCAAGTGAATACTTTTCCACAGGCTTGTAGCAGCATCTTGCTCATTTCTAGTTGACATTTTGAATTATGTGAAGTGTAATTTCTTTATGTTACAAGGAAAGCTTATTATTTAATCAATTAACTTAGTGATTTTAGACCTTCATTCATTTGACATTTCTGCCTGGCAAAGGAATAAGATCCTGAGTCCTGACACAAAGTCGCCAAATATGGTGTGTGTGCGTGTGTCTATCTATCTATATATATATGATTTGGAAGAAAAGTGAGAATCACAAGACCTTCCCAGAACTTTGTGTAGTTTTTTCAGCAGTTGTATTGTTCTCCAGGGCAGTGAAGTCTATGGAGGGGGCAGAGGATAACCTTGGTAACATACGGGAACTGCTGAAGAATGCGGTGTTCTTGCGACAGCAGATTAAGTACGAAGAAGCTCGCAGGTGAGTGTTATTGTGAATGTTGTGGACGTGATTTCTGTGGTCTGTCTGTGCCTTCTCTCAGGGTTCTTCCCATTTTATTCATATGTGAACTGAATGTAAGATGAGCAAATGTGTTTCAGTTGGAAAAGAATGTACTATAGCAAGTACAGAATGCTAAATTTGTGGGTTACCTGTGTTTTAGAATACATGAAGGAAATAGGGTTTGGGGAATTTGGGACACAAACTTGTTTTATAGCAACAGGAAGGAAGTCTGTCACTAGTGTAAATCCCCCATAAATAAATATATCCTATGCGTAAGGAAGAAATGATCTGAATTGTTGTGTAGTACATGGACAAAACTATTCTGTGCAAATCCTCGTTTGGGAAGGAGTGATTCTACCAGTAAATTATAGCAGTGTGGTGTTAGCACTCCTGTTTCTCAAATGAATTACGTCCTATGCACAAGTCTCAGCAGGGGATTTGCTGTCCTGACTGAAGAGGTTTTTTTTTGTCAGTTTCCTCAGATCTTCCAGTTGAATCTGATCATAGTGTATCAGAATATGCCAGTTGATCCAGTGGTTTTTGAATGACTTATAAAGCAGTCTTATTAATTAAGTACGCTGCATGTGTATGTCCATCTAGCCTGATTCAGTTACACAGCAGTTGACTGGTTTTTGTGAAATTTGTTGTGAATATCTACCATTTCAGTTCTCTTGATCTTCTGTTCATTTTAACTTTGTCATCTGCCATTACTGAATTGAGTTTTGAGGTTCTTATGATAGTGAATATGGAGGTGGCTGTCTTGCAGGTTGTTGCACCATTTAATGTAAAAATCAGTTTGTGCAACGTCGCAGGCAACCATCTTTGTAATGAGTTGTTTTGTAGGACACTAAATTAATTTTATTGCTCTGTGGATCACTGTTTCATTCACAGTAGTGTAGAATACCGGTCAGACAGTGTGTTAGTGATTTTTCACCTTGCTGTGATTCTTCATGTGTGTTAGAATTGTGTTTTAGTCCTGTGTGCTGATCCAAGAACATTTGGATTGGCATGCGCATATGCGCAACGCATGTGATTTATGTTGCATGTCTTGTCTGTGTAGGCTCCCCCACTAATGCTGTGACATGCCAGGTAATTGCTGCTTCCTTGTGTTTATTATGTTGGTAGTATATTATGGTAAGCAGTCACTACATGATCATGATGAAATTGGGGATATCACATGGCCTTAGAATTGTTACTGTGTAGGAGAAAGAGTGCATGGTCACATGGACATAATGTTTCATTGATACAGAGGACACTACAGAACAAGGGAACTGTGGTCCTATAAGTGGGAAATATTAACCTGTCAGTGTGGGCTGTGTCGAATGGACGTCTTTGCACGGTGTGATAGGTGCCATGTATGTTTCCAACATCAGAGTGAAAGAAATGACTATATTTATTCAATTGTGAGGTGATACTGAACTGTGCAATATCGTTATACTAAGAGACAGTATATTTAAGACATTTATTTCCTCTATTAGGTTGAAGGCCAGTTCATGCTTCATTGTTCAAAGTTCCTGCTTTTGGAAAAGTTCTTAATTACAGATAATAATGGCTACTTATTTCACCTGCTGTTTTGTGTGGGTGTTAAACTTGGTGTCTTGCACTGATGTCTGTGATGAGCAGAATACATGTAACTAAGAGAAACATACAGGCAGCGAGAGAAAATTACATAATGAGGAGCTTCATGAATTGTGCTGTTTTTTTGGGAAAGTGTTCAAATCAAGAAACCAGTGGGTGGTTGGTGTTGCCCAAGGAATGTAGTGGCACTTTAGTATTAGCAGTGGATAGTTATATAATCAATATTGTTTGTGCATGTTTTTTTTCCTTCAAATTAGCCATTTAATTACTATGTATTTGCATCGCTGTTTGTTTAATTTTGTTCAGATTACAATTTCATGTCTTGGATCCTCCATTCACAATAATCCTAATCCCATTTAGTATTAAGTAATTTGTACGGTTGAAATATAATTATTAAATAGCCTACGAATCAATTAGTCAGTTCATTCACCCTTTTAGCCACTTGATCTCTTAATCACAGTCAGGCGGCTAAGCAACCAGTGGATCAATCAACTGCTCATTCTGTTCAAAGATATTTGTTCGTACAGGAACAAGAAGGAGTCATACTAAATTAAGGGTTTGGTGCAGTCTTTACTGTATGATCTACTATTAGCTTCTCAAGGACTCTGCTTCATGAAAATTTTATTTACAATCACAAAATCATGTTTAGATCTTCAAGGACACTGGTTGACCACAGTTTGTTGGGAACAATACTGGTGATTCATGGTTAGGATCATTTTGGTTATATTTTGAGGATAAAATTCATATTTTGGGTATGAAATTCTTACTTGAAACTACATTTCTCGGGCATTTACAGTGAATCCTTCATTTAGTTCAGATGCCAAAAGTGGTGTTCTGAAAGTGCAAAGTTAAGAGCTTTCATTAAAGATTTCGGTGAGGAATATTTTAGTTCTGATGGAACAATTCTGTTCTGTAAACTTTGTGAAGTTAATGTTACAGCTGGTAAGGGATTTAATGTGCAACAACATTGTGATACGGCAAAACATAAAAATAAATTGAGCAAGCAGTAGGCAGGTCAGGTTTCTGTTGCGATATGAAGTGAGCCTGCCAAGTGTACTGAACATACTCCACTGATTTCCTGGCAAGCAGTAGGCTGGTCAGGTGACAGACAGCTTTTCCCCGAGTAAAATCCCAAGGATCAATTAAGCTTCTTCTCTCAGCTATTCCCAGAAAGACAAAATGCATTCACTTTTAACTAACACAAATGCAAAAATAAACAGCATTCTGATGACGCAGTTGATTGAACATGTACTTTTGTTCTTGGGGAGGGGGGCACACCACACACACTTCTGAGTATATAAATGTCACTTATCAATGCCGTAAACGCCTCATGGCGTTTATTTATTTGATTCCTCGGGAATCATCGACACATAACCTCAACCGTTAAACGAGAACACCCTATCATTCCGTAACCTGATGACAGCCCACCTAGATCGCTGTTCGCACACATAATCTTACAGCACCTCCAACACTCCGAAGACTAGATTCACGCAACAAATTTTACCAACTCTATCTCTGCGCGAACTTGACTACAGCGAATTCTAGTAGCGAACCCAGTAAACTACGTATTGGCGGGAAATTGCAGGGCATCGATATATCAGGAAGATCCAGAATCGTAATCTTGTAGGAGCCTGGTAGCCGAATGGATAGCGTGCTGGCGTGCGGAGTACGACATCGGCAGTTCGAGACCCAGCGGATTCTTACAGTAGTATTAATTCTTAATTCTTACAGTAGTATTAAGTTCTAAATATAAAACGAGGGCAGGACTCAGGACTCAAACGATTTCTGATTTCTGATTTCGGCCCTCTAAAAATAATTGTGGGTTACCGGGAGGGTGGGGCGCCTAATATGATAGAATGAGGGGGGTTATGCACAAATATATAAAAGGGGGCTCAGTTGGGGGTATACCAAACATACAGACATCAAAGCATATGAGTCGAAAAAGAAACAATCCAGCGAAATAAAATAAATCATGTCATGTAAGCTGGAGTGTGTTCGCAGACTGACTTGATATCTGAACAGGAAACCTGATGGGACAATGAATGAAGTGTGTAATTACCTGACCTATAGGATGTACTTTAAATGTTGTGATTGTAAGTGTGAGATGATATGTTGACAGAAGTAAATGCAGTTTGGGATTGACATTATTGCTGTTTCCAGTTGGTATAGGTATCGTTTGTAGGCGTGGGTGGAGACTATTTGTGAAGTGATTTTGGTTTTTGTTATGTAGTGCTGTGACCTGCCGGGGTATTTTCTGTGCTTGTGGTGTGTTAAGCAAGGATAAAGGTTTTAAAACTTGTAAACTTGTAAGTTTGGCGTGTGGTGTTTGTTATGAATTTGGATTTGCTTGCAAAAATCTCATGCCCAGTAGATGACAGATTTGTTTGTTGATTTATTTGGCTGGATTTTTTCTTTCGACTCAAGTGCTTTGAACACATTTTGGTTAAAGATTGTTGATTGATATGATGTCTGTTTGGACCACCTTTGGCTGCTCCCTCATAAATATATTTTTGCATAACCCCCTCATTCTCTCATCTTCGGCTCCCCACCCACCCGTCCGTTAACCCTCAATTATTTTTTTAGAGGGCAGAAATCAGAAATCGGTTCAGTCCTGCCCTCGTTTTATATTTAGAACTTAATACTACTGTAAGAATCCGCGGGGTCTCGAACTGCCATTCGGCTGCCCTTCTGTTTCCCGCTCAATACGTAGTTTACTGGGGTTCGCTACTAGAATTCGCTGTGGTCAAGTTCGCGCAGAGAGAGAGAGAGAGAGAGAGTGAGAGAGAGAGTGAGAGAGAGAGTGAGAGAGAGAGAGTGAGTGAGAGAGAGTGAGTGAGAGAGTGAGTGTGAGTGAGTGTGTGTTGGTAAGCGTGAATCTAGTCTTCGGAGTCTTGGAGGTGCTGTAAGTTTATGTGTGCGAACAGCGATCTAGGTGGGCTGTCATCAGGTTACGGAATGATGGGGGTGTTCTCGTTTAACGGTTGAGGTTATGTGTCGATGATTCCCGAGGAATCAAATAAATAAACGCCATGAGGCGTTTACGGCATTGATAAGTGACATTTATATACTCAGAAGTGTGTGTGGTGTGCCCCCCTCCCCAAGAACAAAAGTACATGTTCAATCAACTGCGTCATCAGAATGCTGTTTATTTTTGCATTTGTGTTAGTTAAAAGTGAATGCATTTTGTCTTTCTGGGAATAGCTGAGAGAAGAAGCTTAATTGATCCTTGGGATTTTACTCGGGGAAAAGCTGTCTGTCACCTGACCAGCCTACTGCTTGCCAGGAAATCAGTGGAGTATGTTCAGTACACTTGGCAGGCTCACTTCTTATCGCAACAGGAATTTGGCACGTGGAAGATTGTTTTTTGTCCAACAGTTCTCAGACTTTTCCTGCGTAAGACGTAGTTTACTACTACTCTGCTATGACAAGGAGGTCGGATGAGTTCGCTGTTTTTCAGACGTTGCCGTCCCTGCCTATGATAAAATGGCGTGGGCGTTCTGCCCCTCTGTATTTCTTTGGTTGCTAGGATGCATTCTGAGTCCAGTGCAGATTTACTCTCATATATATTGCCAGGGCGTGGAAGTTAATTTGAATTGATGTGTGTCATCTTTCCCTTGTGTGAAGGACGTAATGTGTGAAATATTTTGGTTGCATGGAGGGTTGGTTTAGTTGGCCAGTTGATTATTGATGAGGTGTAGAGTGCATTCGTAGTAGCAGTTACGACTGGTGTCACAATGCGGATATTTATTTTGGTATTTGGTATTGTTTCAGGTAGGAGTGCCTGCAAGCATGTGGGATACTATAGCCGTTGCCCACTTTTGATTCCTAGTGACCAAGTATGGGGTGTTCGTAGCATGCCTCACAATGCCACAAGGAAGACCTCAGGCCCTCGTGCGATTACCTTGCTTTCCGAGGAGGTGTACGGTTATAGATTTAGTGGGAGTGCCTAGTCTGTCTCAAAGAGTAGTTTGAGATCAGGGGATGTACTGAGTAGCAACTTTCATGTGAACTGTAGCTGTAGTGTGTGTTTACTGGTATCAACGAAGACATGGAGGACTAATTTGTCTGAATATCAGCGTTTCAGAAGATCAGTTGTGTGCGTGATGGGGAAGCAGCTTTTTTGGAGTTGGAGATGTGAAGAACCAGACAGAACGAAGCACCTGTAGTGTTTGTGACTTGGATAAGGAATTGCATTGTTCAGGTATGTTAGAGAGTAGAGTTTATTTACATTCCATAGATCCTTCTTAGGACTAAACCAAAGGATGGAGAACAAATCATTTCATACAATACATATAAACTTCAGTACTTTTGACACAATTACAAGGATGTGTTTCACACGTGAATGTACATAACCTTCAGATTCTGCAATTCAAGTATGAAAAATAATTTAAATGCAGGCTTGAACACCTTTAAATCATTTAGAGTTTTAATTGTTGGTGGAAGATCATTAAATGACTTGATACGCGTATAATACGTTCCTTTTTGACGTTTATTACGGTTAGCATAGACTATAGAAAAATTATATACTTGTAATTAATTTTTATTTTATTGTTGAGATTTGTCAAACTCCACTTACAAAATAAAAGTCTAGTCAATGATATGTTGGTGTCCATGAAACCCAAAGGTTCTGGAAATAAATATGACATGCGCCCTGATGTGGAGAAAAGGTGTTTAGAGTATTACAGTAAGTGCAGTACTTGAAAGTTACTGTAACTAAAACATTTGACTTCCCTTACCAGTGAATGTGGCCTGCGTTGTCACTCGTTATAACTTGAAACTGTTGCTTGTGTTTTCCAGGTCGTGGAGACAGCATGTATTGCTCTGAAGTCAAGCACGACGGATCCGTTACCGTCGTCAGTGCTGGGAAATAATTTGCTGTTTCTTGGTGGCATCCCTGAATTTTAATGAAGATGAGAATACAGTGCAGCAGCTTTTCTCCTGTCCAAGGTATATAAGAGCAGTTGGAGGCAGAAGAATATTGTAAAACTAACCTCATTCTTGATATTAAAAAAGTGTACAAAATAAAAGATGTTTTTCCAGCCTGATGGTACTAACATGACATAACAGATTGTTAATCACTGGCTTTTCAACGCAGAATTGTAAGCGAGTCCCATGGCAGTCTATGAGGCACTGGTATAGATCTTTCTCTGAGCACCCAGAACTCATTATTTACTGGTACAGTGAGCCTGTTAGAGGCTGTATCACAATTAGTTTGTGTTTAGTATCCTGCCAGTACCAGGAGGCATCTGCACGTAATGTATTTCTTTCTCATATCATAAACCCAGATTTCCCATTTTCTCTGCCCCTTTTACATCAGTTGCTGATTTAGGAAGCAGCTACTGCATTGGCCACTGTTGTGACCAACATTTTGTACACTGAACATTAGGATGTGAGTGTAATTATCTGTACTCATTGCGATTCGCCGTTGCAGTTCTGATGATCCACATGTGGAGATCTCCGCAGTCCATGGGATTGCGTGCAGATTGCAGGACAAGCAAGCCAGAGCCACTCACCAGATGGCAGTCACAGGCAAGTTCATCCATTTGAGTAAATTGTTTAATGAACTTATTTTCTGAATTGCAATGCCATTATTGAAAGAAGAAGACCTTTTTTCCTGAAAAGTAGTAAATGGTTTTAATGAAATAAAGAACTTGTCTATTTCTTCTATTGAGACTACAAAGAAACAATGAAGAACGTGATTTTTCTTTGCCAGTTTAAGGAACCACATTTTGAGGCTGACCTCCACATTGTTCTATAATTGAGAATGCATGGAGTGTACCTCCATGCTCCCACTGCCTCATGGCATGGCGCTTAGTCACAAGGATAACGTCAGCTGATATAGCGAACCATTAAATGTTTGAAAACCATAATCGGTGTTGGTTTTCTGTAAGTCCAAGTGGTGTTAGAACCCAAAGACCACTGTGAGAACCTGAAATCTCTCTTAAAACCACATTTAGTATGTGAACTTGTTGAAAGCGTCTGCTTCATATCTGGAAAAGCCAGTAAGGCCTGTTGTGTATGTTGGTAGGAGTGTTTGTTGCTGCAGCCATGAAAGAGTTACGACGGTGTGTTCCTTGTTTGTCACTACACAATGGTGGCGATATCTCAGGTAGCTGGTGAGTTCAGTTTTATAAATTTAGATTGTTCAACATTGAAACAATTTATATTACTGATGGTGAAGTTTCCACCTTTGCTTCCAGAAGGTATGATAAAGTGGCATTACTGATGGTGATATGGAAAAAAAATGTAATTGCTACGGCTACCTCTTGCCCCTTGTCGGTTGAATTCACCTTAGTAGTAGAAGTGCTACAGATGTTGGCTGTGTTGTAGTGGCTTGCCATTTCTTAATCTTTCATTTAGGTCCTTTCTCCATGACATCAAAACAGGCGAACCTGAGGGGCATGGACCGACTGGTGTTTGTAGACTCCCTTGCTGTCATAATGGGGCACGAGGAGAGGGAGCCGTGTATCTTGGAGACAGCGATCAACATCCTCGGCTCCAAACAGACGGCAAGCGAACTGTTCGTTAAATATCCACTGAATCAGTGGCAACAGAAGTTGCGTGGGACTGACGTGATGTGTGTGAGTTGTAGAGTTTGTAGTTGCAGTATTATGACGTGTGGAATAATGGCACACTTGGCGAATGTTTTAAATTTGCTGGGGGGGGAGGAAAGAAAGGCTCCAGTATGAATCTGTGAGTGAGGGAGTTCAGAATTTGTCAGGTCGCTGGTTGTGACACTGTCGTGACCCGTATTTAAAGTTATCTTGTGAATGGGTTTGTAATGAAGTTGACAGAATTTGTCTTCTGAAAATGGAAGGTGCTTGTTCATTGGCTAAGGTAGGAGTGTTAACTGCTTGGTGAAGTAAAACTGTGTGCTCTTAGAAGAGTGTGATGTCTTGATTTCTTGAATGTGACTGTATTTTCTCTTTCTGGGAGTAGCAGATTACGAGAAACAGAATGATCCTTCAGATTCTACTGAGCACCATGCTGTTTGTCACGTGACCTGCGTACTGCCAGCCAGACAAGCATTGAAGTACGTGCGGCAACAGTTGGCGGACCGACTTGATGTCAGAAGATTAAACCTGCTGGGACAAAGAAGGAACATCGTATCCGCAAGAAACTGATATCAGTCTGAACGAGGCATTCGTTGTGTGAGTACATGAGCATTAGAATGTATTTGATGTGGTTGTCGTGTGAGAGAGATGAGTCTGTCCAATTTTATTAGGTACTTCAGATGTTGTGAACTTAAATGTGAGATTTGATATGTTGAAAGACCTATGTGCGGTGAGAGATTGGCATAATTGCAGTATCTGTGGTATGCTAGAGGCATTCATGATTCTCTAGTGAATATATTGTTCATAGGACATCAAAATTGGAGGTTAGGTATAGCTTGTAGACGAGGGTGGTGACTATTTGTGATAAGGTTTTGTTAATGAGTGGTTTTGTTACATGTGTGATGTGTGTAGTGCTGTGGAGCCTTTAATGTGATGTGTTTACTAATTAATAAGTGAGTAATTGCCAAGGTAAGGAATTTAGTTTTGTTGACGTGTGAGTATTGTGCACAGTGACCGGAGCTGCTGGGATATTTTCTGTGCTTTTGGTTAATTTTGAGCAAGGGGATCGGTTATGAAACCTTTAAATTAGGTGATGTGTTGAATGTGATTGCATTTTTTTTTCTGGTAATAGCTGCAGAGAAGAAGCTTGATTGATCCATGGGACTTTACTGAGGTTGAAGGATGCGTCACCTGACATGACTACTGCTTGCCAGGAAAAGAGTGGAGTATGTGCAGAAACACTATGGTGGCTCACTGATATGACGACAGGAAATCAATCGGCTGTTATCACGAAGGACCTCATGTCTGCGAGAGATTTATCTCTGTGTCAACTTGACATGCATTGTGTAAGTATACGAGAAATATGATTATCAGATGTGCTAATTCATGATTCACACAATCAAATTCTTTGGCAAGATAGCGAAATATTCCACCAACATGCTCTTCATTATTTAGTTCACTTAAGATTTTGTGTGTAAAATTCAATAGCACGTTGTTGCATGTCTTTTTGAAATTTTTTTAGAGAATGCCGTTGGTAATGAAACTGGTCTGTAAGTAGAAATACCTGTCAATTTAGGTAAAGATCTTGTTTATGTTTACAAGATGTTTTGATATCTGCATTGGAACAAGTTTCACAGTTTGAAGGACAGTATTAGGGTGTGGTGTGGAGTACTGGCAGACCTAATAATATAAGGTTGCTTCACTGTCTTAACCTAAAATAGACCCATGACAAAAAATGTCTTCTCAAAATGGAATGTGAATTTATTTGCTTTACATGAGGTGTAGGGGCCGTCAAAGACATGTATTTCTTTAATTATTTGATGTTAGTATTCTACCATACTGACTAAAAGACTAGAAAAGAAGAGTGATGGGAGACGACCAATTTGGATTCAGGAGAGGAAGAGGAACCAGAGATGCCATCGGAGTTATGAGAATAATTTCAGAGAGAGTTCTCGATGTCAAGGAAGAAGTATGTGCCTGCTTCATCGACAGGAAGAAGGCTTTCGATCGAGTAAAATGGAAGAAATTAATGAGGATCCTACAGAGAATTGGAATTGATTGGAGAGATAGAAGACTAATCGAAAACCTGTACATGCAGCAGAAAGTCAACGTGAGACTGGACTCAGGAGACACCAACAGCGTTGAGATAGGTAGAGGTGTAAGACAGGGATGCTGCGTATCACCACTTATTTTTAACCTGTACGGGGAATGGCTTGCCAAGGAAGCTGTGGAGACTTCAAAATTGGAGGAAGATGATAATGACTGTAAAGTATGCAGACGACTTGGTAGTATTGGCGAAGGAAGAGGAGGAATTACAGAACATGATGGACAAGTTAGTGGTAACAGGTAGAGAGTATGGAATGGAAATCAACATTGAAAAATCAAAGGTAATGAGGATGGCATCGAGAGCAGAACCATTGAACGTTGTAGTTGGAAACCAACGGCTGGAGAATGTGGAGAATTTCAAGTACTTGGGAAGCATAATCACGACGGACGCCCTATGCACCAAGGAAGTAAAAGCAAGGATAGCCATGGCCAAGGCAGTTTTCCGTCAAGAAGAGGATACTTCTCACTAACAAGTTGGGATTGGAGATGAAGAAGAAACTAGTGAAGTGTTACGTATGGAGCAGAGACCTGGACACTCAGGATGAAGGAACAGAAATACCTGGAGAGTTTTGAAATGTGGTGTTGGAGAAGAATAGAGAAGATCAGGTGGACGCATCGAGTTACCAACGAAGAAGTATTGAGGAGAGTTGACGAGCAAAGAAACATTCTGCAGGCGATTACACGAAGGAAAGCTAACTGGCTCGGACATTACGAGAAGGAATGGGTTACTGAGTGGCATCATCGAAGGTCAGGTTGAAGGAAAGCGAGGACTGGGAAGAAGACTGATACAGCTAACCGACGATCTGAAACAAGGAAAGAAGATGAAGTTCCAGGAATTAAAATGAGAAGCTGAGAATAGGGAAAACTGGAGAGTTCTTTTTGGGCAAAGCAATGGACCTGTTGTAAGACAGAACACTGAATAATAATAATAATAATAATAATAGTATTCTACCATGTTTTCCATTGGAGGTAGCTCTGCCTTCATTTTATGTGTTTGGCATTGGTATTTTAATTTGGTCAAGAAAGGGGCTTTCTAGGATAGGTAAGATAGCTGCCCTATCTCTCGGTGAGAGACTGAGGCCGAGTTTCTCTTTTTTGAGAGAGTGTTTTATTTATTTCTTGTGAGAGGTTGAGATATCGTTTGAGTCTTCGTTGTCGTGGTTTTGAACTTTGTAAATGTTTGCTCATGTTTGATTCTTTTGAAATTGATATTGTATTTATATCTCCTTATCATTGTTCATTTACATCCAGTTTACATAAAATGGGATTGCCGGTGGATGTAATGACACCAAGAACCTCCCCATTTTAACTTCAGAAAGGCCGATACTGTTAAAAGGTTTGTTTTCTTTCCATTTTATCGATGTCATTTCTGAGCATCGGCGATCGGTGGTTGGTATGTTTGACTTATATTCTGTGTTTGTGTTTCATGTACGCCAGTGCATCGGACACGTACCAGTGGACGCGGCGTGTTCTGGAGGGGACTCGAAGCGAAGGGCTCTTTGTGCGTGTGTTGCGGTATCGTCCATTAGCTTACTTTGAATGGCGTATGGTGCAGTACTTGGTGCAACGTGCAAAGGTAGTTGATTTTTTCGATCACGTAGAGTTATTATTGTCTCTAACGGAGTCCGACGAACGCAAAGGAATTTTGAAATTTCATTCTGATTTGAAATCAGACATTGACATGTGCCCTCTGTTGGCTGTTTAGAACGGTCAAAGATGTAGGCAGATTGCGTGTAGCCCCATTAAATGTAGAGTATGACACACTCTGAGTAGGTAAAGTATTTGAGTTTGGTTGACCACGAGGCTCACCACGGCAAGTGTCAGCCTCAAGGAGAGACTGAGGCAGAGTGACTTATTTTTTAATTTATTTTAAGAAGCAGAGATATGGATGGAAGGAAATTGGTTGCATTGTGCATTTCGCTCTGTTTACTTGCCCCCTGGACCACCACCATGAGGCACGTGGAAGATTGTGCTGTCAATTTTGTTTTTTGGCGAACACTTCTCAGACATTTCCTGCATAAGACATAGTTTACTACTACTCTACTATGACAAGGAGGTCGGAAGCGTAGGCATGTATCCATCAGCCTTTAGTCTTTTCTGCTTGCGAAGAGGCACACCTACTTTCTCACATGTCACGCCACCTCTACCGAAATGTTCACTAGCATATGTATGTTTTTATTGTGGATTCGTTTGAATCAGGCCACCCGAAAAGGGTCACGGTGTAGTTTGCGTATGCTGCGTCTTCGAGATTTTCAGCTCTTGGAGGATAGCTTGGATTTACTAGGAGTAGGAGTAGCTGCGTTGGAATCAGGCTAAAAGAAAATGGTGATACATCATGTTCTGTAGGTTATAGAAACAGCAAGGTACGTGCTCTGCGTGAATAGGTAGCAGGATGCTGGCTCACTTGCATGAATTGTTGAGGGTGCGCCGTGTCCGTAGTTGGCTACGATCTCAGGTACACACTTTCGTTCGGCTATCCCGCATCTGCAGGGCTTAAGAAGGCTGGGTTAGAGTGCGTCAGTAGCTGGCCATCAGGCTAGTGGTCGACATGTATAGTTTTGTTGGGCGATGCTTCGTCCATGCCAGGCGACTGGTTGACGTGAATATCTTGCTTAGCCTAGGCTGCGTCTGTAGCCGTGTGCCTTGTCAGTTGTATGGGTTTGTTTGGTAATGCTGCATGTGCAGTGCTGTACCAGTTAGGTTTATGTTTGCTTGCCTACTTTGTGTCTGAAATAGGCCACCACTGTAGAGGTTTGTTATTAATCCTAGGTTGCTGCGGTAGCAATAAATCTTTTCACATGCTTAGTTTGGCCCAGCTGTGGCCGTAGAAGGCAACAAGACCACAGGCAAACATTGGTCAGTCTGGGTTGCGTACATAGATTCCTAGTGGCTGAATAAATCACAGGTTGGGTTGACAAGGCTCTGTCCGAAGAGATCGACTGTGTTGAAGGCCGCGTCCATAGCAGCTTACTGCCTTACTTGCATAGGTTTGTTGTGTCAGGCTTCGTCCAGAGGAGGATAATTTGTAACGTGGATATTACGATAGTACTAGGCAGTGTCCTTTGCTATGCTGCGTCCGTAGCTGGTAGGAAGTCTATCACAAGAATGATTGAAAGAAAGTGATTTAAGAAGAACTGGAGTGCACGGAAGCACAGAAAAGAATGTTTAAGAGCACATGAAATTTTGAAATATAATAAATTGTTTCAAATACAGAAAAATTGAATTAAATTAATTCTTAACGTTTAATTTAGATAGAAGAAAAATAAAGAAATTTATTTAACTTGTTCACTTTACTATGGTAATCTTTAAGCGTTAAAACATTTCTGGCAAACACTTATTAAAGTTGAAGTAGTACATTATGTTCATGAGATGGGAAGCCATAAATGCAACAGATGATGCTTACATACACATTAACAGATCACTCTTAAAGATATTGTGTGTCTATTAACCGACTAACAAAGTTCTAATTCTTCCTTCTACTGGTGATGGGTTCCTTATGTTGCTTATGCATGGCCGGCGCACTGTAGCAGTAACATTAAGTGATCTGTAAATGTGTTTGTATTGTCATTGCTTCTTGTTTGTGCGAGGAAGCAGACAGGCAACTTATTTAAGAAGATACAAGATGATTTATAGTACAATACAACTGATAAAGATACAGAAGGAAAGATGCAATTAAGTAAAACTGAATTTAAAATTGTAGTATCATACAGTTGATATGTAGTTATGATAAAGTGAGGTCTGATGACAACTCCCTAAAATGCTACATTCTTAGAGGCATAGGTTGGTGTGGCTAGGCTACGTCCACAGCAAGGTACTTTCTCGAGTGTATTGGGTGATTGGGCTATGCTGTGTCTAAAACAGGCTACCACCTGATTGGCATAGGTTGTTTACTTTAGTGTGCGTCCAAAGCGTGAATAGGTTCTGTAGCCGAGGCTGCATCAAGTACGTGGGAGTCGTATGTTGGTCAAGGCTGCATCTGAAGCAGGTTAAGGCTATCGGTAATTTTTGCGAGGCAAGCGAGCTACATCCTAGCGTGTTTAATTTTCTGATAGTTGGCTGCGTTCTAAGCAGGATACAGGCTCAATTGCATAGATTGGTTGGAGTAGGGTACGTCCGTCGCAGGTTACGTGCTCAGTTCCAGATATGTTTGGCCATACTTTTTGACGTGAAAACGTTCGAACATTCGAACTAGAATATAATAGTGACGAAAATTTAGAACTGTGATGTGCGTACCTTCAGAAATTCTTTAAACTTGAACTAGTGAATAATTTGGACAAACCAACCACGCAAGGGAAAACTTGTATAGATTTGACATTTGCAAGAGGTATTCAAATAATTTCAAAGCCATATGTATCCTACTTCTCATACCACTACCCTGTATTCAATAAATGTAAGTTGCAAATGAATTAAACGATTCAAAACAAAAATTTTGTTTAATTTCAATATACACGATTTTTTCTGCAGCGATCTGCTCTGTTATGGGCATAATTTAGTTTGGCTGTGCTCTATGCTCAGGAGGCTTCTTACACATACTTGACAGGTCACCACCATTCACCGACCTCACTACGAACATATGTTGGTTAGGCAAGGCTTTGCTCGAAGCAGAGTTATTTTCCGTAAACCGCGTACGAAACAGATTACTGGGAGATGGCTGCGTCCGAAACGGGATACTACTGCATACGCTTTATTTAGTTGGGCTAGGCTGCGTCCACAGTTGTCTTCATTCGTTCGTCTAATCCGCTTCAGGTTGGTTGGGCTAGGCTGTGTCCGTAACAGCATACGTCCTTAGTAACTTAGGTTTGTTGGGTTTGGTTGCGTCCAAAGCAGGGTACTTTCTCATGTGGATGAGTTGATTTGGCTTGTCTGTGTTCTTAGCTAGCTACCAGTTCAGTGGCATAGATATTGTTTGACTAGGGTGCATCGGGTGCATCTGTAGGTGGCTGTATATTTGTTGTGCTAAATAAAAGCCATATATCCATTTCGTTACTTTTATTTCATTCCCATATCGCAAAGAAAATATTACCCGCAAACGCAGACATATTCGTAATGCTATAAAGCGTTGCACTAGATGGTATACCAAGTTATTATTAAGGGTTCTGAAATCCTTGCTACTATTCTTAAATTTATTTTCAATTTTAGCTTCTCTCAGCAACAATTTCCCACTTTGTGGAAACAAGCAGCTATTGTTCCAGTTTTCAAAAAAGAAGACAAAACTGTTTCTGTTATAAACTATAGACCTACTACCATAATTAATAATGTTTCCAAAATATTTGAAATTATTGTACATACCATGTTTCTTATAATTTTAATTCTAAATGAATCCCTTGTCAACATGGTTTTAGTAAATCCAAATCCACCACTTCTAATCTGGTTACGTTTTTGGATTTATTTTCCCCTATAGCTTGTTCCCAGTCTCAAGCTGATGCATTTTATGTTGATTTTATCATTTATTTACTTCCATCATTTTGTTTTCTATATTACTCCATATTTATTAATGTTTTCTTTAAATCATTGCTTTACAGACTAATAATGAACATCAGATGAACCACGCCATATAAAAAACAATGCCTTCGTTCTAATATATAAGAGTAATTCTGATAAGAACATCTTCCATAAACTGCATAACATTGTAAAGGATTGTAATTCGAGTTTTAAATTTACCAATCTAATTTATACCTGAAGACGGTTAAATATAACCGAAACATGTCGTAAGAGACCTTCCAATTTCTAAATCGATCATTCGATGCGGAACGTGAAATGATATTTTAAATATTTTATCATCTTATTATAAATTGTGATTTGACATTTATCAGTGTTGTTTCGCATGTCTTACGTTTGCACAAACTTGGTGACTATGAACTGTCTGCTGGTTATATGATTGATTTCTTAGTTACCTAACCAGCAGACATTCGCAAGTACGTTATTCTGGAGTTTTGTCATTTCCTTTTGATTTATTGTCTGGTATCTTTCAAGGATCTGTATTAGGACCTTTGTTGTTTAATGTGCAATGTCATTAAATTGTAAGGCCATAAAGTCTCCTCAATATAGTTCTTTACTTTGAAAGGACGCAGAAAGCTTAAAGAATTAGAAAAATGTAAACTTAAAACAAATTTGAAAAATTTCAAAATTTTTGGGTTTTGTGTTTTTTTTTTGACAATTTCCAGCAATTTTAGTTTTTTCAAAAAAATTATGAAAATTTATGAAAATGTCGAAATTTTTCCCATTCTATACCTACCAGAAACGTGGAATGACACCCAGTCCATGCGAGACTCCGTCTGTGCAGCACCCAATCTCTGCTTCTCACGGTCTCGGCCGGGCTGCCCATGGGGCCTTTCCCGCGAAAGAGTTCCCGGCGACCGGCCGACCATTGTATCTGTCCCCTCTTCGAGGCCTGCCTCGCTCGCGGCACTGCGTTCTCAGCCACCCGTAAATCAGCAATCGCCGGTCGTGCCTTCACTAACACTTATTTTAAAAAAATATATAAATACGTACATAAAAATGTATGTATGCATATATATTGTTATTTTTTATTCTTACCAAGTCGGTATCGCCGAGGGGTTTGTGGTGCCAAGCAAAACAGAAAACTACCGCGCGCCGTCTGACTTTGCCTCAGAACGGGACCTGCTGACTACGACGCACCGCCGGACATTGACTCGGAACTCGACCGACCAAGTAGCATGCACCGCACTCGCGCGCACACACAGAAGCCACGGCAACGTACTTTATGTGATTTCTTATTATATTATGTTTTTACTCTTTTGATTCTACCAAAATTTCTTATTCTCTCAAAAATATATATCCATATTTATATACACATGCGTATATATATTCTTAATTTTATTCTTATGTAGTCGGTATCGCCGAGGGACTTGTGCTGTCAGGCAACGCGGAAAGTAGCACGCACCGAAGAAGTTAGCCAGTCAGATATCACGCACCGTGTGACTTTGACTCAGGCAGCCAACTACCGCACACCGCACACAAACGAGACACGGTAAGCTGCTGATGTTTATTTATATTTTAATTTGGAGTTCCCCCCCTTCTCTTATTGTTTCATTCTTCGCACTGCGTCGTACATGGACGGTCGAGCTCTGCGGCTATGTCCCACGGTGCGTGGTAGTTAAGACAGTCGAGCAAAATCCGTCATAAATAAATCTGAATCTGCCTTCAATGTGTGGATAATGGCAACCCATATCAACATGAGTACCATCAGACATACATGAATGTACAAAAGAAATGTATTTAATCTCGATCTTATGTGTACATGGGATATACGGATGTCCGCACGTAGGAACGTTGAAACTTCGATATCAGCAGACGTGCGTGATTACACCAAACGCACTGATGGTAATGTTTGGCATGTATTGCCTTACGTCAGTGGTCCCCAACCTTTTTTTGCCCAAGAGCACATTTCAGAGTTTATGAGATCGTGGCGGGCGCCAACCAATTAACAAAGCCAAATTTTCTTTTCTCTGGACAAATAAGATATGGACACCAAATAATACACAAAACAACACGACGTTTATTGATACAAGAAACCACGCAATCAAAAATACGTACTTTTATAAGTACAATTATTACTCAAGTGGGAAGTTTGGCACTGCATTTCAGCGGCCAGTTTTTCAAATTTGGGAGAGTAGGATGATGTTGCTGCTCGCAATCGTCAAGATGGGCATTGGTACGTAGAGAACTGTGCTTTGATTTTATAATGTTCATGGTTGAACGGCCTTTATTATTCAGTATAACCTCTTTCCGTATCAACGCGGGCACCGCGTTGGGGACCACTGTTGTACATTATTTCGCCCTCACATCTTCATCAGTTATCAGAGTGATTATTCTCTTGTAACATTGATGTCACTGTTAGGTCAAGGTCATGACACAGACACTACCACTTCCAAGACAAGGCAGGGGTTTCTTTTAGCAATGACGTGCGTGATTCAACCGAGACACTACCACTTTTAATACAAGGCAGAGGTTTGTTTTGGCAATTACGTACAAGATTCACACACGAGATTACCTCTTCCAAGATAAGGCAGGGGTTTCTTTTAGCAATGACGTGCGTGATTCACACAAGACACTACCACTTTCAATACAAGGCAGAGGTTTCTTTTGACAATGATGTACGAGATTCACACAAGACACCACCACTTTTAATACAAGGAAGAGGTTTATTTTAGCAATGACGTGGCAAATCGTCCAAAAAGCGCACAAAACTAAGAATTTTTGAAAAATTTAAACTTTTAATTTTTTTCCGAATTTTCAGAAAATTTTTGGTTTTGTGCGCATTTCAGAAGGTTTGCAGCGTTTTTTGATTTTTCGAAAAATTTGAAAATTTTTCCTTCTAAATTTGACCTGTCCCATCCTTATCAGGACTAGACTCCCAAGTCTTGAGAAGTCACTTGTCCCAAGTCTTGAGAAGTTCTTGTCCCAAGTCTTGAGAAGTCACTCGTCCCAAGTTTTGAGAAGTTCTTGTCCCAAGTCTTGAGAAGTTCTTGTCCCAAGTCTTGACAAGTCACTCGTCCTAAGTCTTGAGAAGTTATTGTCCCAAGTCTTGTCTGCTTGTTTAGGGCTGTGCCTCACCTGTCTTAGCTGAATTCAAATTTTTTCGAAAATTCTTAGTTTTCTTCGCGTTTCGCGCCATTTGCAGTCGTTTTTAATTTTTTTAAAATTTCGAAAATTTTTGACAATTCTTTGAGAAATTTCAATTTTTTCCAAAAATTTCGAAAAATCGAAAAACGTGGCAAATCGTCCAAAAAGCGCACAAAACTAAGAATTTTTGAAAAATTTCAACTTTTAATTTTTTTCCGAATTTTCAGAAAATTTTTGGTTTTGTGCGCATTTCAGAAGGTTTGCAGCGTTTTTTTGATTTTTCGAAAAATTTGAAAATTTTTCCTTCTAAATTTGACCTGTCCCATCCTTATCAGGACTAGACTCCCAAGTCTTGAGAAGTCACTTGTCCCAAGTCTTGAGAAGTCCTTGTCCCAAGTCTTGAGAAGTTCTTGTCCCAAGTCTTGAGAAGTCACTTGTCCCAAGTCTTGAGAAGTCACTCGTCCCAAGTCTTGAGAAGTCACTCGTCCCAAGTCTTAAGAAGTTCTTGTCCCAAGTGTTGAGAAGTCACTTGTCCCAAGTCTTGAGAATTTCTTGTCCCAAGTCTTGAGAAGTCACTTGTCCTAAGTCTTGAGAAGTCACTCGTCCCAAGTCTTGAGAAGTTCTTGTCCCAAGTCTTGAGAAGTTCTTGTCCCAAGTCTTGAGAAGTTCTTGTCCCAAGTCTTGAGAAGTCCTTGTCCCAAGTCTTGAGAAGTTATTGTCCCAAGTCTTGTCTGCTTGTTTAGGGCTGTGCCTCACCAGTCTTAGCTGAATTCAATTTTTTTCGAAAATTCTTAGTTTTCTTCGCGTTTCACGCCATTTGCAGTCGTTTTTAATTTTTTTAAAATTTCGAAAATTTTTGAAAATTCTCAAAGGGGTACCCCTTTGAGAAATTTCAATTTTTTCCAAAAATTTCGAAAAATCGAAAAACGTGGCAAATCGTCCAAAAAGCGCACAAAACTAAGAATTTTTGAAAAATTTCAACTTTTAATTTTTTTCCGAATTTTCCGAAAATTTTTGGTTTTGTGCGCATTTCAGAAGGTTTGCAGCGTTTTTTCATTTTTCGAAAAATTTGAAAATTTTTCCTTCTAAATTTGACCTGTCCCAGCCCTATCAGGACTAGACACCCAAGTCTTGAGAAGTCACTTGTCCCAAGTCTTGAGAAGTCACTCGTCCCAAGTCTTGAGAAGTTCTTGTCCCAAGTCTTGAGAAGTTCTTGTCCCAAGTCTTGAGAAGTCACTTGTCCCAAGTCTTGAGAAGTTATTGTCCCAAGTCTTGTCTGCTTGTTTAGGGCTGTGCCTCACCTGTCTTAGCTGAATTCAAATTTTTTCGAAAATTCTTAGTTTTCTTCGCGTTTCGCGCCATTTGCAGTCGTTTTTAATTTTTTTAAAATTTTGAAAATTTTTGAAAATTCTCAAAGGGGTACCCCTTTGAGAAATTTCAATTTTTTCCAAAAATTTCGAAAAATCGAAAAACGTGGCAAATCGTCCAAAAAGCGCACAAAACTAAGAATTTTTGAAAAATTTCAACTTTTAATTTTTTTCCGAATTTTCAGAAAATTTTTGGTTTTGTGCGCATTTCAGAAGGTTTGCAGCGTTTTTTTGATTTTTCGAAAAATTTGAAAATTTTTCCTTCTAAATTTGACCTGTCCCATCCTTATCAGGACTAGACTCCCAAGTCTTGAGAAGTCACTTGTCCCAAGTCTTGAGAAGTCCTTGTCCCAAGTCTTGAGAAGTTCTTGTCCTAAGTCTTGAGAAGTCACTTGTCCCAAGTCTTGAGAAGTCACTCGTCCCAAGTCTTGAGAAGTCACTCGTCCCAAGTCTTAAGAAGTTCTTGTCCCAAGTGTTGAGAAGTCACTTGTCCCAAGTCTTGAGAAGTTCTTGTCCCAAGTCTTGAGAAGTCACTTGTCCTAAGTCTTGAGAAGTCACTCGTCCCAAGTCTTGAGAAGTTCTTGTCCCAAGTCTTGAGAAGTTCTTGTCCCAAGTCTTGAGAAGTTCTTGTCCCAAGTCTTGAGAAGTCCTTGTCCCAAGTCTTGAGAAGTTATTGTCCCAAGTCTTGTCTGCTTGTTTAGGGCTGTGCCTCACCAGTCTTAGCTGAATTCAATTTTTTTCGAAAATTCTTAGTTTTCTTCGCGTTTCACGCCATTTGCAGTAGTTTTTAATTTTTTTAAAATTTCGAAAAATCGAAAAACGTGGCAAATCGTCCAAAAAGCGCACAAAACTAAGAATTTTTGAAAAATTTCAACTTTTAATTTTTTTCCGAATTTTCAGAAAATTTTTGGTTTTGTGCGCATTTCAGAAGGTTTGCAGCGTTTTTTGATTTTTCGAAAAAATTGAAAATTTTTCCTTCTAAATTTGACCTGTCCCATCCTTATCAGGACTAGACTCCCAAGTCTTGAGAAGTCACTTGTCCCAAGTCTTGAGAAGTCCTTGTCCCAAGTCTTGAGAAGTTCTTGTCCCAAGTCTTGAGAAGTCACTTGTCCCAAGTCTTGAGAAGTCACTCGTCGCAAGTCTTGAGAAGTCACTCGTCCCAAGTCTTGAGAAGTTCTTGTCCCAAGTCTTGAGAAGTCACTTGTCCCAAGTCTTGAGAAGTCACTCGTTTTAAGTCTTGAGAAGTTCTTGTCCCAAGTCTTGAGAAGTCACTTGTCCCAAGTCTTGAGAAGTTCTTGTCCCAAGTCTTGTCTGCTTGTTTAGGGCTGTGCCTCACCCGTCTTAGCAGAATTCAAATTTTTTCGAAAATTCTTAGTTTTCTTCGCGTTTCACGCCATTTGCAGTCGTTTTTAATTTTTTTAAAATTTCGAAACATTTTGAAAATTCTCAAAGGGGTACCCCTTTGAGAAATTTCAATTTTTTCGAAAAATCGAAAAACGTGACAAATCGTCCAAAAAGCGCACAAAACTAAGAATTTTTGAAAAATTTCAACTTTTAATTTTTTTCCGAATTTTCCGAAAATTTTTGGTTTTGTGCGCATTTCAGAAGGTTTGCAGCGTTTTTTGATTTTTCGAAAAATTTGAAAATTTTTCCTTCTAAATTTGACCTGTCCCAGCCCTATCAGGACTAGACACCCAAGTCTTGAGAAGTCACTTGTCCCAAGTCTTGAGAAGTCACTCGTCCCAAGTCTTGAGAAGTTCTTGTCCCAAGTCTTGAGAAGTTCTTGTCCCAAGTGTTGAGAAGTCACTTGTCCCAAGTCTTGAGAAGTTATTGTCCCAAGTCTTGTCTGCTTGTTTAGGGCTGTGCCTCACCTGTCTTAGCTGAATTCAAATTTTTTCGAAAATTCTTAGTTTTCTTCGCGTTTCGCGCCATTTGCAGTCGTTTTTAATTTTTTTAAAATTTCGAAAATTTTTGAAAATTCTCAAAGGGGTACCCCTTTGAGAAATTTCAATTTTTTCCAAAAATTTCGAAAAATCGAAAAACGTGGCAAATCGTCCAAAAAGCGCACAAAACTAAGAATTTTTGAAAAATTTCAACTTTTAATTTTTTTCCGAATTTTCAGAAAATTTTTGGTTTTGTGCGCATTTCAGAAGGTTTGCAGCGTTTTTTGATTTTTCGAAAAATTTGAAAATTTTTCCTTCTAAATTTGACCTGTCCCAGCCCTATCAGGACTAGACACCCATGTCTTGAGAAGTCACTTGTCCCAAGTCTTGAGAAGTCACTCGTCCCAAGTCTTGAGAAGTTCTTGTCCCAAGTCTTGAGAAGTTCTTGTCCCAAGTCTTGAGAAGTCACTTGTCCCAAGTCTTGAGAAGTTATTGTCCCAAGTCTTGTCTGCTTGTTTAGGGCTGTGCCTCACCTGTCTTAGCTGAATTCAAATTTTTTCGAAAATTCTTAGTTTTCTTCGCGTTTCGCGCCATTTGCAGTCGTTTTTAATTTTTTTAAAATTTCGAAAATTTTTGAAAATTCTCAAAGGGGTACCCCTTTGAGAAATTTCAATTTTTTCCAAAAATTTCGAAAAATCGAAAAACGTGGCAAATCGTCCAAAAAGCGCACAAAACTAAGAATTTTTGAAAAATTTCAACTTTTAATTTTTTTCCGAATTTTCAGAAAATTTTTGGTTTTGTGCGCATTTCAGAAGGTTTGCAGCGTTTTTTGATTTTTCGAAAAATTTGAAAATTTTTCCTTCTAAATTTGACCTGTCCCATCCTTATCAGGACTAGACTCCCAAGTCTTGAGAGTCACTTGTCCCAAGTCTTGAGAAGTCCTTGTCCCAAGTCTTGAGAAGTTCTTGTCCCAAGTCTTGAGAAGTCACTTGTCCCAAGTCTTGAGAAGTCACTCGTCCCAAGTCTTGAGAAGTCACTCGTCCCAAGTCTTAAGAAGTTCTTGTCCCAAGTGTTGAGAAGTCACTTGTCCCAAGTCTTGAGAAGTTCTTGTCCCAAGTCTTGAGAAGTCACTTGTCCTAAGTCTTGAGAAGTCACTCGTCCCAAGTCTTGAGAAGTTCTTGTCCCAAGTCTTGAGAAGTTCTTGTCCCAAGTCTTGAGAAGTTCTTGTCCCAAGTCTTGAGAAGTCCTTGTTCCAAGTCTTGAGAAGTTATTGTCCCAAGTCTTGTCTGCTTGTTTAGGGCTGTGCCTCACCAGTCTTAGCTGAATTCAATTTTTTTCGAAAATTCTTAGTTTTCTTCGCGTTTCACGCCATTTGCAGTCGTTTTTAATTTTTTTAAAATTTCGAAAATTTTTGAAAATTCTCAAAGGGGTACCCCTTTGAGAAATTTCAATTTTTTCCAAAAATTTCGAAAAATCGAAAAACGTGGCAAATCGTCCAAAAAGCGCACAAAACTAAGAATTTTTGAAAAATTTCAACTTTTAATTTTTTTCCGAATTTTCAGAAAATTTTTGGTTTTGTGCGCATTTCAGAAGGTTTGCAGCGTTTTTTGATTTTTCGAAAAAATTGAAAATTTTTCCTTCTAAATTTGACCTGTCCCATCCTTATCAGGACTAGACTCCCAAGTCTTGAGAAGTCACTTGTCCCAAGTCTTGAGAAGTCCTTGTCCCAAGTCTTGAGAAGTTCTTGTCCCAAGTCTTGAGAAGTCACTTGTCCCAAGTCTTGAGAAGTCACTCGTCCCAAGTCTTGAGAAGTCACTCGCCCCAAGTCTTAAGAAGTTCTTGTCCCAAGTGTTGAGAATTCACTTGTCCCAAGTCTTGAGAAGTTCTTGTCCCAAGTCTTGAGAAGTCACTTGTCCTAAGTCTTGAGAGTCACTCGTCCCAAGTCTTGAGAAGTTCTTGTCCCAAGTCTTGAGAAGTTCTTGTCCCAAGTCTTGAGAAGTCCTTGTCCCAAGTCTTGTCTGCTTGTTTAGGGCTGTGCCTCACCTGTCTT
Organism: Zootermopsis nevadensis; assembly: GCF_977971745.1. NCBI lineage: Eukaryota > Metazoa > Arthropoda > Insecta > Blattodea > Termopsidae > Zootermopsis > Zootermopsis nevadensis. The sequence goes on along the minus strand of NW_028259153.1, from coordinate 40,836 downwards.
AGCTGAATTCAATTTTTTTCGAAAATTCTTAGTTTTCTTCGCGTTTCACGCCATTTGCAGTCGTTTTTAATTTTTTTAAAATTTCGAAAAATTTTGAAAATTCTCAAAGGGGTACCCCTTTGAGAAATTTCAATTTTTTCGAAAAATAGAAAAACGTGGCAAATCGTCCAAAAAGCGCACAAAACTAAGAATTTTTGAAAAATTTCAACTTTTAATTTTTTTCCGAATTTTCCGAAAATTTTTGGTTTTGTGCGCATTTCAGAAGGTTTGCAGCGTTTTTTCATTTTTCGAAAAATTTGAAAATTTTTCCTTCTAAATTTGACCTGTCCCAGCCCTATCAGGACTAGACACCCAAGTCTTGAGAAGTCACTTGTCCCAAGTCTTGAGAAGTCACTCGTCCCAAGTCTTGAGAAGTTCTTGTCCCAAGTCTTGAGAAGTTCTTGTCCCAAGTCTTGAGAAGTCACTTGTCCCAAGTCTTGAGAAGTTATTGTCCCAAGTCTTGTCTGCTTGTTTAGGGCTGTGCCTCACCTGTCTTAGCTGAATTCAAATTTTTTCGAAAATTCTTAGTTTTCTTCGCGTTTCGCGCCATTTGCAGTCGTTTTTAATTTTTTTAAAATTTTGAAAATTTTTGAAAATTCTCAAAGGGGTACCCCTTTGAGAAATTTCAATTTTTTCCAAAAATTTCGAAAAATCGAAAAACGTGGCAAATCGTCCAAAAAGCGCACAAAACTAAGAATTTTTGAAAAATTTCAACTTTTAATTTTTTTCCGAATTTTCAGAAAATTTTTGGTTTTGTGCGCATTTCAGAAGGTTTGCAGCGTTTTTTTGATTTTTCTAAAAATTTGAAAATTTTTCCTTCTAAATTTGACCTGTCCCATCCTTATCAGGACTAGACTCCCAAGTCTTGAGAAGTCACTTGTCCCAAGTCTTGAGAAGTCCTTGTCCCAAGTCTTGAGAAGTTCTTGTCCCAAGTCTTGAGAAGTCACTTGTCCCAAGTCTTGAGAAGTCACTCGTCCCAAGTCTTGAGAAGTCACTCGTCCCAAGTCTTAAGAAGTTCTTGTCCCAAGTGTTGAGAAGTCACTTGTCCCAAGTCTTGAGAAGTTCTTGTCCCAAGTCTTGAGAAGTCACTTGTCCTAAGTCTTGAGAAGTCACTCGTCCCAAGTCTTGAGAAGTTCTTGTCCCAAGTCTTGAGAAGTTCTTGTCCCAAGTCTTGAGAAGTCCTTGTCCCAAGTCTTGAGAAGTTATTGTCCCAAGTCTTGTCTGCTTGTTTAGGGCTGTGCCTCACCAGTCTTAGCTGAATTCAATTTTTTTCGAAAATTCTTAGTTTTCTTCGCGTTTCACGCCATTTGCAGTCGTTTTTAATTTTTTTAAAATTTCGAAAATTTTTGAAAATTCTCAAAGGGGTACCCCTTTGAGAAATTTCAATTTTTTCCAAAAATTTCGAAAAATCGAAAAACGTGGCAAATCGTCCAAAAAGCGCACAAAACTAAGAATTTTTGAAAAATTTCAACTTTTAATTTTTTTCCGAATTTTCAGAAAATTTTTGGTTTTGTGCGCATTTCAGAAGGTTTGCAGCGTTTTTTGATTTTTCGAAAAAATTGAAAATTTTTCCTTCTAAATTTGACCTGTCCCATCCTTATCAGGACTAGACTCCCAAGTCTTGAGAAGTCACTTGTCCCAAGTCTTGAGAAGTCCTTGTCCCAAGTCTTGAGAAGTTCTTGTCCCAAGTCTTGAGAAGTCACTTGTCCCAAGTCTTGAGAAGTCACTTGTCCCAAGTCTTGAGAAGTTCTTGTCCCAAGTCTTGAGAAGTTCTTGTCCCAAGTCTTGAGAAGTCACTTGTCCCAAGTCTTGAGAAGTTCTTGTCCCAAGTCTTGAGAAGTCACTTGTCCCAAGTCTTGAGAAGTCACTCGTCCCAAGTCTTGAGAAGTTCTTGTCCCAAGTCTTGAGAAGTTCTTGTCCCAAGTCTTGAGAAGTTCTTGTCCCAAGTCTTGAGAAGTGCTTGTCCCAAGTCTTGACAAGTCACTCGTCCCAAGTCTTGAGAAGTTATTGTCCCAAGTCTTGTCTGCTTGTTTAGGGCTGTGCCTCACCTGTCTTAGCTGAATTCAAATTTTTTCGAAAATTCTTAGTTTTCTTCGCGTTTCGCGCCATTTGCAGTCGTTTTTAATTTTTATAAAATTTCGAAAATTTTTGAAAATTCTCAAAGGGGTACCCCTTTGAGAAATTTCAATTTTTTCGAAAAATTTCGAAAAATCGAAAAACGTGGCAAATCGTCCAAAAAGCGCACAAAACTAAGAATTTTTGAAAAATTTCAACTTTTAATTTTTTTCCGAATATTCCGAAAATTTTTGGTTTTGTGCGCATTTCAGAAGGTTTGCAGCGTTTTTTGATTTTTCGAAAAATTTGAAAATTTTTCCTTCTAAATTTGACCTTTCCCATCCTTATCAGGACTAGACTCCCAAGTCTTGAGAAGTCACTTGTCCCAAGTCTTGAGAAGTCCTTGTCCCAAGTCTTGAGAAGTTCTTGTCCCAAGTCTTGAGAAGTCACTTGTCCCAAGTCTTGAGAAGTCACTTGTCCCAAGTCTTGAGAAGTTCTTGTCCCAAGTCTTGAGAAGTTCTTGTCCCAAGTCTTGAGAAGTCACTTGTCCCAAGTCTTGAGAAGTTCTTGTCCCAAGTCTTGAGAAGTCACTTGTCCCAAGTCTTGAGAAGTCACTCGTCCCAAGTCTTGAGAAGTTCTTGTCCCAAGTCTTGAGAAGTTCTTGTCCCAAGTCTTGAGAAGTTCTTGTCCCAAGTCTTGAGAAGTTCTTGTCCCAAGTCTTGACAAGTCACTCGTCCCAAGTCTTGAGAAGTTATTGTCCCAAGTCTTGTCTGCTTGTTTAGGGCTGTGCCTCACCTGTCTTAGCTGAATTCAAATTTTTTCGAAAATTCTTAGTTTTCTTCGCGTTTCGCGCCATTTGCAGTCGTTTTTAATTTTTATAAAATTTCGAAAATTTTTGAAAATTCTCAAAGGGGTACCCCTTTGAGAAATTTCAATTTTTTCGAAAAATTTCGAAAAATCGAAAAACGTGGCAAATCGTCCAAAAAGCGCACAAAACTAAGAATTTTTGAAAAATTTCAACTTTTAATTTTTTTCCGAATATTCCGAAAATTTTTGGTTTTGTGCGCATTTCAGAAGGTTTGCAGCGTTTTTTGATTTTTCGAAAAATTTGAAAATTTTTCCTTCTAAATTTGACCTTTCCCATCCTTATCAGGACTAGACTCCCAAGTCTTGAGAAGTCACTTGTCCCAAGTCTTGAGAAGTCCTTGTCCCAAGTCTTGAGAAGTTCTTGTCCCAAGTCTTGAGAAGTCACTTGTCCCAAGTCTTGAGAAGTCACTTGTCCCAAGTCTTGAGAAGTTCTTGTCCCAAGTCTTGAGAAGTTCTTGTCCCAAGTCTTGAGAAGTCACTTGTCCCAAGTCTTGAGAAGTTCTTGTCCCAAGTCTTGAGAAGTCACTTGTCCCAAGTCTTGAGAAGTCACTCGTCCCAAGTCTTGAGAAGTTCTTGTCCCAAGTCTTGAGAAGTTCTTGTCCCAAGTCTTGAGAAGTTCTTGTCCCAAGTCTTGAGAAGTTCTTGTCCCAAGTCTTGACAAGTCACTCGTCCCAAGTCTTGAGAAGTTATTGTCCCAAGTCTTGTCTGCTTGTTTAGGGCTGTGCCTCACCTGTCTTAGCTGAATTCAAATTTTTTTGAAAATTCTTAGTTTTCTTCGCGTTTCGCGCCATTTGCAGTCGTTTTTAATTTTTTTAAAATTTCGAAAAATTTTGAAAATTCTCAAAGGGGTACCCCTTTGAGAAATTTCAATTTTTTCGAAAAATTTAAAAAAATCGAAAAACGTAGCAAATCGTCCAAAAAGCGCACAAAACTAAGAATTTTTGAAAAATTTCAACTTTTAATTTTTTTCCGAATATTCCGAAAATTTTTGGTTTTGTGCGCATTTCAGAAGGTTTGCAGCGTTTTTTGATTTTTCGAAAAATTTGAAAATTTTTCCTTCTAAATTTGACCTGTCCCATCCTTATCAGGACTAGACTCCCAAGTCTTGAGAAGTCCCTTGTCCCAAGTCTTGAGAAGTCCTTGTCCCAAGTCTTGAGAAGTTCTTGTCCCAAGTCTTGAGAAGTCACTTGTCCCAAGTCTTGAGAAGTCACTTGTCCCAAGTCTTGAGAAGTTCTTGTCCCAAGTCTTGAGAAGTTCTTGTCCCAAGTCTTGAGAAGTCACTTGTCCCAAGTCTTGAGAAGTTCTTGTCCCAAGTCTTGAGAAGTCACTTGTCCCAAGTCTTGAGAAGTCACTCGTCCCAAGTCTTGAGAAGTTCTTGTCCCAAGTCTTGAGAAGTTCTTGTCCCAAGTCTTGAGAAGTTCTTGTCCCAAGTCTTGAGAAGTTCTTGTCCCAAGTCTTGACAAGTCACTCGTCCCAAGTCTTGAGAAGTTATTGTCCCAAGTCTTGTCTGCTTGTTTAGGGCTGTGCCTCACCTGTCTTAGCTGAATTCAAATTTTTTCGAAAATTCTTAGTTTTCTTCGCGTTTCGCGCCATTTGCAGTCGTTTTTAATTTTTTTAAAATTTCGAAAATTTTTGAAAATTCTCAAAGGTGTACCCCTTTGAGAAATTTCAATTTTTTCGAAAAATTTAAAAAAATCGAAAAACGTAGCAAATCGTAAAAAAAGCGCACAAAACTAAGAATTTTTGAAAAATTTCAACTTTTAATTTTTTTCCGAATATTCCGAAAATTTTTGGTTTTGTGCGCATTTCAGAAGGTTTGCAGCGTTTTTTGATTTTTCGAAAAATTTGAAAACTTTTCCTTCTAAATTTGACCTGTCCCATCCTTATCAGGACTAGACTCCCAAGTCTTGAGAAGTCACTTGTCCCAAGTCTTGAGAAGTCCTTGTCCCAAGTCTTGAGAAGTTCTTGTCCCAAGTCTTGAGAAGTCACTTGTCCCAAGTCTTGAGAAGTCACTTGTCCCAAGTCTTGAGAAGTTCTTGTCCCAAGTCTTGAGAAGTTCTTGTCCCAAGTCTTGAGAAGTCACTTGTCCCAAGTCTTGAGAAGTTCTTGTCCCAAGTCTTGAGAAGTCACTTGTCCCAAGTCTTGAGAAGTCACTCGTCCCAAGTCTTGAGAAGTTCTTGTCCCAAGTCTTGAGAAGTTCTTGTCCCAAGTCTTGAGAAGTTCTTATCCCAAGTCTTGAGAAGTTCTTGTCCCAAGTCTTGAGAAGTTCTTGTCCCAAGTCTTGACAAGTCACTCGTCCCAAGTCTTGAGAAGTTATTGTCCCAAGTCTTGTCTGCTTGTTTAGGGCTGTGCCTCACCTGTCTTAGCTGAATTCAAATTTTTTCGAAAATTCTTAGTTTTCTTCGCGTTTCGCGCCATTTGCAGTCGTTTTTAATTTTTTTAAAATTTCGAAAATTTTTGAAAATTCTCAAAGGGGTGCCCCTTTGAGAAATTTCAATTTTTTCGAAAAATTTAAAAAAATCGAAAAACGTAGCAAATCGTAAAAAAAGCGCACAAAACTAAGAATTTTTGAAAAATTTCAACTTTTAATTTTTTTCCGAATATTCCGAAAATTTTTGGTTTTGTGCGCATTTCAGAAGGTTTGCAGCGTTTTTTGATTTTTCGAAAAATTTGAAAACTTTTCCTTCTAAATTTGACCTGTCCCATCCTTATCAGGACTAGACTCCCAAGTCTTGAGAAGTCACTTGTCCCAAGTCTTGAGAAGTCCTTGTCCCAAGTCTTGAGAAGTTCTTGTCCCAAGTCTTGAGAAGTCACTTGTCCCAAGTCCTGAGAAGTCACTCGTTCCAAGTTTTGAGAAGTCACTCGTCCCAAGTCTTGAGAAGTTCTTGTCCCAAGTCTTGAGAAGTCACTTGTCCCAAGTCTTGAGAAGTTCTTGTCCCAAGTCTTGAGAAGTCACTTGTCCTAAGTCTTGAGAAGTCACTCGTCCCAAGTCTTGAGAAGTTCTTGTCCCAAGTCTTGAGAAGTTCTTGTCCCAAGTCTTGAGAAGTTCTTGTCCCAAGTCTTGAGAAGTCACTTGTCCTAAGTCTTGACAAGTCACTCGTCCCAAGTCTTGAGAAGTTATTGTCCCAAGTCTTGTCTGCTTGTTTAGGGCTGTGCCTCACCTGTCTTAGCTGAATTCAAATTTTTTGAAAATTCTTAGTTTTCTTCGCGTTTCGCGCCATTTGCAGTCGTTTTTAATTTTTTTAAAATTTCGAAAAATTTTGAAAATTCTCAAAGGGGTACCCCTTTGAGAAATTTCAATTTTTTCGAAAAATTTAAAAAAATCGAAAAACGTAGCAAATCGTCCAAAAAGCGCACAAAACTAAGAATTTTTGAAAAATTTCAACTTTTAATTTTTTTCCGAATATTCCGAAAATTTTTGGTTTTGTGCGCATTTCAGAAGGTTTGCAGGGTTTTTTGATTTTTCGAAAAATTTGAAAATTTTTCTTTCTAAATTTGACCTGTCCCATCCTTATCAGGACTAGACTCCCAAGTCTTGAGAAGTCACTTGTCCCAAGTCTTGAGAAGTCCTTGTCCCAAGTCTTGAGAAGTTCTTGTCCCAAGTCTTGAGAAGTCACTTGTCCCAAGTCTTGAGAAGTCACTTGTCCCAAGTCTTGAGAAGTTCTTGTTCCAAGTCTTGAGAAGTTCTTGTCCCAAGTCTTGAGAAGTCACTTGTCCCAAGTCTTGAGAAGTTCTTGTCCCAAGTCTTGAGAAGTCACTTGTCCCAAGTCTTGAGAAGTCACTCGTCCCAAGTCTTGAGAAGTTCTTGTCCCAAGTCTTGAGAAGTTCTTGTCCCAAGTCTTGAGAAGTTCTTGTCCCAAGTCTTGAGAAGTTCTTGTCCCAAGTCTTGAGAAGTTCTTGTCCCAAGTCTTGACAAGTCACTCGTCCCAAGTCTTGAGAAGTTATTGTCCCAAGTCTTGTCTGCTTGTTTAGGGCTGTGCCTCACCTGTCTTAGCTGAATTCAAATTTTTTCGAAAATACTTAGTTTTCTTCGCGTTTCGCGCCATTTGCAGTCGTTTTTAATTTTTTTAAAATTTCGAAAATTTTTGAAAATTCTCAAAGGGGTACCCCTTTGAGAAATTTCAATTTTTTCGAAAAATTTCGAAAAATCGAAAAACGTGGCAAATCGTCCAAAAAGCGCACAAAACTAAGAATTTTTGAAAAATTTCAACTTTTAATTTTTTTCCGAATATTCCGAAAATTTTTGGTTTTGTGCGCATTTCAGAAGATTTGCAGCGTTTTTTGATTTTTCGAAAAATTTGAAAATTTTTCCTTCTAAATTTGACCTGTCCCATCCTTATCAGGACTAGACTCCCAAGTCTTGAGAAGTCACTTGTCCCAAGTCTTGAGAAGTCCTTGTCCCAAGTCTTGAGAAGTTCTTGTCCCAAGTCTTGAGAAGTCACTTGTCCCAAGTCTTGAGAAGTCACTTGTCCCAAGTCTTGAGAAGTTCTTGTCCCAAGTCTTGAGAAGTTCTTGTCCCAAGTCTTGAGAAGTCACTTGTCCCAAGTCTTGAGAAGTTCTTGTCCCAAGTCTTGAGAAGTCACTTGTCCCAAGTCTTGAGAAGTCACTCGTCCCAAGTCTTGAGAAGTTCTTGTCCCAAGTCTTGAGAAGTTCTTGTCCCAAGTCTTGAGAAGTTCTTGTCCCAAGTCTTGAGAAGTTCTTGTCCCAAGTCTTGAGAAGTTCTTGTCCCAAGTCTTGACAAGTCACTCGTCCCAAGTCTTGAGAAGTTATTGTCCCAAGTCTTGTCTGCTTGTTTAGGGCTGTGCCTCACCTGTCTTAGCTGAATTCAAATTTTTTCGAAAATTCTTAGTTTTCTTCGCGTTTCGCGCCATTTGCAGTCGTTTTTAATTTTTTTAAAATTTCGAAAATTTTTGAAAATTCTCAAAGGTGTACCCCTTTGAGAAATTTCAATTTTTTCGAAAAATTTCGAAAAATCGAAAAACGTGGCAAATCGTCCAAAAAGCGCACAAAACTAAGAATTTTTGAAAAATTTCAACTTTTAATTTTTTTCCGAATATTCCGAAAATTTTTGGTTTTGTGCGCATTTCAGAAGGTTTGCAGCGTTTTTTGATTTTTCGAAAAATTTGAAAATTTTTCCTTCTAAATTTGACCTGTCCCATCCTTATCAGGACTAGACTCCCAAGTCTTGAGAAGTCACTTGTCCCAAGTCTTGAGAAGTCCTTGTCCCAAGTCTTGAGAAGTTCTTGTCCCAAGTCTTGAGAAGTCACTTGTCCCAAGTCTTGAGAAGTCACTTGTCCCAAGTCTTGAGAAGTTCTTGTCCCAAGTCTTGAGAAGTTCTTGTCCCAAGTCTTGAGAAGTCACTTGTCCCAAGTCTTGAGAAGTTCTTGTCCCAAGTCTTGAGAAGTCACTTGTCCCAAGTCTTGAGAAGTCACTCGTCCCAAGTCTTGAGAAGTTCTTGTCCCAAGTCTTGAGAAGTTCTTGTCCCAAGTCTTGAGAAGTTCTTGTCCCAAGTCTTGAGAAGTGCTTGTCCCAAGTCTTGACAAGTCACTCGTCCCAAGTCTTGAGAAGTTATTGTCCCAAGTCTTGTCTGCTTGTTTAGGGCTGTGCCTCACCTGTCTTAGCTGAATTCAAATTTTTTCGAAAATTCTTAGTTTTCTTCGCGTTTCGCGCCATTTGCAGTCGTTTTTAATTTTTATAAAATTTCGAAAATTTTTGAAAATTCTCAAAGGGGTACCCCTTTGAGAAATTTCAATTTTTTCGAAAAATTTCGAAAAATCGAAAAACGTGGCAAATCGTCCAAAAAGCGCACAAAACTAAGAATTTTTGAAAAATTTCAACTTTTAATTTTTTTCCGAATATTCCGAAAATTTTTGGTTTTGTGCGCATTTCAGAAGGTTTGCAGCGTTTTTTGATTTTTCGAAAAATTTGAAAATTTTTCCTTCTAAATTTGACCTTTCCCATCCTTATCAGGACTAGACTCCCAAGTCTTGAGAAGTCACTTGTCCCAAGTCTTGAGAAGTCCTTGTCCCAAGTCTTGAGAAGTTCTTGTCCCAAGTCTTGAGAAGTCACTTGTCCCAAGTCTTGAGAAGTCACTTGTCCCAAGTCTTGAGAAGTTCTTGTCCCAAGTCTTGAGAAGTTCTTGTCCCAAGTCTTGAGAAGTCACTTGTCCCAAGTCTTGAGAAGTTCTTGTCCCAAGTCTTGAGAAGTCACTTGTCCCAAGTCTTGAGAAGTCACTCGTCCCAAGTCTTGAGAAGTTCTTGTCCCAAGTCTTGAGAAGTTCTTGTCCCAAGTCTTGAGAAGTTCTTGTCCCAAGTCTTGAGAAGTTCTTGTCCCAAGTCTTGACAAGTCACTCGTCCCAAGTCTTGAGAAGTTATTGTCCCAAGTCTTGTCTGCTTGTTTAGGGCTGTGCCTCACCTGTCTTAGCTGAATTCAAATTTTTTTGAAAATTCTTAGTTTTCTTTGCGTTTCGCGCCATTTGCAGTCGTTTTTAATTTTTTTAAAATTTCGAAAAATTTTGAAAATTCTCAAAGGGGTACCCCTTTGAGAAATTTCAATTTTTTCGAAAAATTTAAAAAAATCGAAAAACGTAGCAAATCGTCCAAAAAGCGCACAAAACTAAGAATTTTTGAAAAATTTCAACTTTTAATTTTTTTCCGAATATTCCGAAAATTTTTGGTTTTGTGCGCATTTCAGAAGGTTTGCAGCGTTTTTTGATTTTTCGAAAAATTTGAAAATTTTTCCTTCTAAATTTGACCTGTCCCATCCTTATCAGGACTAGACTCCCAAGTCTTGAGAAGTCCCTTGTCCCAAGTCTTGAGAAGTCCTTGTCCCAAGTCTTGAGAAGTTCTTGTCCCAAGTCTTGAGAAGTCACTTGTCCCAAGTCTTGAGAAGTCACTTGTCCCAAGTCTTGAGAAGTTCTTGTCCCAAGTCTTGAGAAGTTCTTGTCCCAAGTCTTGAGAAGTCACTTGTCCCAAGTCTTGAGAAGTTCTTGTCCCAAGTCTTGAGAAGTCACTTGTCCCAAGTCTTGAGAAGTCACTCGTCCCAAGTCTTGAGAAGTTCTTGTCCCAAGTCTTGAGAAGTTCTTGTCCCAAGTCTTGAGAAGTTCTTGTCCCAAGTCTTGAGAAGTTCTTGTCCCAAGTCTTGACAAGTCACTCGTCCCAAGTCTTGAGAAGTTATTGTCCCAAGTCTTGTCTGCTTGTTTAGGGCTGTGCCTCACCTGTCTTAGCTGAATTCAAATTTTTTCGAAAATTCTTAGTTTTCTTCGCGTTTCGCGCCATTTGCAGTCGTTTTTAATTTTTTTAAAATTTCGAAAATTTTTGAAAATTCTCAAAGGTGTACCCCATTGAGAAATTTCAATTTTTTCGAAAAATTTAAAAAAATCGAAAAACGTAGCAAATCGTAAAAAAAGCGCACAAAACTAAGAATTTTTGAAAAATTTCAACTTTTAATTTTTTTCCGAATATTCCGAAAATTTTTGGTTTTGTGCGCATTTCAGAAGGTTTGCAGCGTTTTTTGATTTTTCGAAAAATTTGAAAACTTTTCCTTCTAAATTTGACCTGTCCCATCCTTATCAGGACTAGACTCCCAAGTCTTGAGAAGTCACTTGTCCCAAGTCTTGAGAAGTCCTTGTCCCAAGTCTTGAGAAGTTCTTGTCCCAAGTCTTGAGAAGTCACTTGTCCCAAGTCTTGAGAAGTCACTTGTCCCAAGTCTTGAGAAGTTCTTGTCCCAAGTCTTGAGAAGTTCTTGTCCCAAGTCTTGAGAAGTCACTTGTCCCAAGTCTTGAGAAGTTCTTGTCCCAAGTCTTGAGAAGTCACTTGTCCCAAGTCTTGAGAAGTCACTCGTCCCAAGTCTTGAGAAGTTCTTGTCCCAAGTCTTGAGAAGTTCTTGTCCCAAGTCTTGAGAAGTTCTTGTCCCAAGTCTTGAGAAGTTCTTGTCCCAAGTCTTGAGAAGTTCTTGTCCCAAGTCTTGACAAGTCACTCGTCCCAAGTCTTGAGAAGTTATTGTCCCAAGTCTTGTCTGCTTGTTTAGGGCTGTGCCTCACCTGTCTTAGCTGAATTCAAATTTTTTCGAAAATTCTTAGTTTTCTTCGCGTTTCGCGCCATTTGCAGTCGTTTTTAATTTTTTTAAAATTTCGAAAATTTTTGAAAATTCTCAAAGGGGTACCCCTTTGAGAAATTTCAATTTTTTCGAAAAATTTAAAAAAATCGAAAAACGTAGCAAATCGTAAAAAAAGCGCACAAAACTAAGAATTTTTGAAAAATTTCAACTTTTAATTTTTTTCCGAATATTCCGAAAATTTTTGGTTTTGTGCGCATTTCAGAAGGTTTGCAGCGTTTTTTGATTTTTCGAAAAATTTGAAAACTTTTCCTTCTAAATTTGACCTGTCCCATCCTTATCAGGACTAGACTCCCAAGTCTTGAGAAGTCACTTGTCCCAAGTCTTGAGAAGTCCTTGTCCCAAGTCTTGAGAAGTTCTTGTCCCAAGTCTTGAGAAGTCACTTGTCCCAAGTCCTGAGAAGTCACTCGTTCCAAGTTTTGAGAAGTCACTCGTCCCAAGTCTTGAGAAGTTCTTGTCCCAAGTCTTGAGAAGTCACTTGTCCCAAGTCTTGAGAAGTTCTTGTCCCAAGTCTTGAGAAGTCACTTGTCCTAAGTCTTGAGAAGTCACTCGTCCCAAGTCTTGAGAAGTTCTTGTCCCAAGTCTTGAGAAGTTCTTGTCCCAAGTCTTGAGAAGTTCTTGTCCCAAGTCTTGAGAAGTCACTTGTCCTAAGTCTTGACAAGTCACTCGTCCCAAGTCTTGAGAAGTTATTGTCCCAAGTCTTGTCTGCTTGTTTAGGGCTGTGCCTCACCTGTCTTAGCTGAATTCAAATTTTTTGAAAATTCTTAGTTTTCTTCGCGTTTCGCGCCATTTGCAGTCGTTTTTAATTTTTTTAAAATTTCGAAAAATTTTGAAAATTCTCAAAGGGGTACCCCTTTGAGAAATTTCAATTTTTTCGAAAAATTTAAAAAAATCGAAAAACGTAGCAAATCGTCCAAAAAGCGCACAAAACTAAGAATTTTTGAAAAATTTCAACTTTTAATTTTTTTCCGAATATTCCGAAAATTTTTGGTTTTGTGCGCATTTCAGAAGGTTTGCAGGGTTTTTTGATTTTTCGAAAAATTTGAAAATTTTTCTTTCTAAATTTGACCTGTCCCATCCTTATCAGGACTAGACTCCCAAGTCTTGAGAAGTCACTTGTCCCAAGTCTTGAGAAGTCCTTGTCCCAAGTCTTGAGAAGTTCTTGTCCCAAGTCTTGAGAAGTCACTTGTCCCAAGTCTTGAGAAGTCACTTGTCCCAAGTCTTGAGAAGTTCTTGTTCCAAGTCTTGAGAAGTTCTTGTCCCAAGTCTTGAGAAGTCACTTGTCCCAAGTCTTGAGAAGTTCTTGTCCCAAGTCTTGAGAAGTCACTTGTCCCAAGTCTTGAGAAGTCACTCGTCCCAAGTCTTGAGAAGTTCTTGTCCCAAGTCTTGAGAAGTTCTTGTCCCAAGTCTTGAGAAGTTCTTGTCCCAAGTCTTGAGAAGTTCTTGTCCCAAGTCTTGAGAAGTTCTTGTCCCAAGTCTTGACAAGTCACTCGTCCCAAGTCTTGAGAAGTTATTGTCCCAAGTCTTGTCTGCTTGTTTAGGGCTGTGCCTCACCTGTCTTAGCTGAATTCAAATTTTTTCGAAAATTCTTAGTTTTCTTCGCGTTTCGCGCCATTTGCAGTCGTTTTTAATTTTTTTAAAATTTCGAAAATTTTTGAAAATTCTCAAAGGGGTACCCCTTTGAGAAATTTCAATTTTTTCGAAAAATTTCGAAAAATCGAAAAACGTGGCAAATCGTCCAAAAAGCGCACAAAACTAAGAATTTTTGAAAAATTTCAACTTTTAATTTTTTTCCGAATATTCCGAAAATTTTTGGTTTTGTGCGCATTTCAGAAGGTTTGCAGCGTTTTTTGATTTTTCGAAAAATTTGAAAATTTTTCCTTCTAAATTTGACCTGTCCCATCCTTATCAGGACTAGACTCCCAAGTCTTGAGAAGTCACTTGTCCCAAGTCTTGAGAAGTCCTTGTCCCAAGTCTTGAGAAGTTCTTGTCCCAAGTCTTGAGAAGTCACTTGTCCCAAGTCTTGAGAAGTCACTCGTCCCAAGTCTTGAGAAGTTCTTGTCCCAAGTCTTGAGAAGTTCTTGTCCCAAGTCTTGAGAAGTTCTTGTCCCAAGTCTTGAGAAGTGCTTGTCCCAAGTCTTGACAAGTCACTCGTCCCAAGTCTTGAGAAGTTATTGTCCCAAGTCTTGTCTGCTTGTTTAGGGCTGTGCCTCACCTGTCTTAGCTGAATTCAAATTTTTTCGAAAATTCTTAGTTTTCTTCGCGTTTCGCGCCATTTGCAGTCGTTTTTAATTTTTATAAAATTTCGAAAATTTTTGAAAATTCTCAAAGGGGTACCCCTTTGAGAAATTTCAATTTTTTCGAAAAATTTCGAAAAATCGAAAAACGTGGCAAATCGTCCAAAAAGCGCACAAAACTAAGAATTTTTGAAAAATTTCAACTTTTAATTTTTTTCCGAATATTCCGAAAATTTTTGGTTTTGTGCGCATTTCAGAAGGTTTGCAGCGTTTTTTGATTTTTCGAAAAATTTGAAAATTTTTCCTTCTAAATTTGACCTTTCCCATCCTTATCAGGACTAGACTCCCAAGTCTTGAGAAGTCACTTGTCCCAAGTCTTGAGAAGTCCTTGTCCCAAGTCTTGAGAAGTTCTTGTCCCAAGTCTTGAGAAGTCACTTGTCCCAAGTCTTGAGAAGTCACTTGTCCCAAGTCTTGAGAAGTTCTTGTCCCAAGTCTTGAGAAGTTCTTGTCCCAAGTCTTGAGAAGTCACTTGTCCCAAGTCTTGAGAAGTTCTTGTCCCAAGTCTTGAGAAGTCACTTGTCCCAAGTCTTGAGAAGTCACTCGTCCCAAGTCTTGAGAAGTTCTTGTCCCAAGTCTTGAGAAGTTCTTGTCCCAAGTCTTGAGAAGTTCTTGTCCCAAGTCTTGAGAAGTTCTTGTCCCAAGTCTTGACAAGTCACTCGTCCCAAGTCTTGAGAAGTTATTGTCCCAAGTCTTGTCTGCTTGTTTAGGGCTGTGCCTCACCTGTCTTAGCTGAATTCAAATTTTTTTGAAAATTCTTAGTTTTCTTCGCGTTTCGCGCCATTTGCAGTCGTTTTTAATTTTTTTAAAATTTCGAAAAATTTTGAAAATTCTCAAAGGGGTACCCCTTTGAGAAATTTCAATTTTTTCGAAAAATTTAAAAAAATCGAAAAACGTAGCAAATCGTCCAAAAAGCGCACAAAACTAAGAATTTTTGAAAAATTTCAACTTTTAATTTTTTTCCGAATATTCCGAAAATTTTTGGTTTTGTGCGCATTTCAGAAGGTTTGCAGCGTTTTTTGATTTTTCGAAAAATTTGAAAATTTTTCCTTCTAAATTTGACCTGTCCCATCCTTATCAGGACTAGACTCCCAAGTCTTGAGAAGTCCCTTGTCCCAAGTCTTGAGAAGTCCTTGTCCCAAGTCTTGAGAAGTTCTTGTCCCAAGTCTTGAGAAGTCACTTGTCCCAAGTCTTGAGAAGTCACTTGTCCCAAGTCTTGAGAAGTTCTTGTCCCAAGTCTTGAGAAGTTCTTGTCCCAAGTCTTGAGAAGTCACTTGTCCCAAGTCTTGAGAAGTTCTTGTCCCAAGTCTTGAGAAGTCACTTGTCCCAAGTCTTGAGAAGTCACTCGTCCCAAGTCTTGAGAAGTTCTTGTCCCAAGTCTTGAGAAGTTCTTGTCCCAAGTCTTGAGAAGTTCTTGTCCCAAGTCTTGAGAAGTTCTTGTCCCAAGTCTTGACAAGTCACTCGTCCCAAGTCTTGAGAAGTTATTGTCCCAAGTCTTGTCTGCTTGTTTAGGGCTGTGCCTCACCTGTCTTAGCTGAATTCAAATTTTTTCGAAAATTCTTAGTTTTCTTCGCGTTTCACGCCATTTGCAGTCGTTTTTAATTTTTTTAAAATTTCGAAAATTTTTGAAAATTCTCAAAGGTGTACCCCATTGAGAAATTTCAATTTTTTCGAAAAATTTAAAAAAATCGAAAAACGTAGCAAATCGTAAAAAAAGCGCACAAAACTAAGAATTTTTGAAAAATTTCAACTTTTAATTTTTTTCCGAATATTCCGAAAATTTTTGGTTTTGTGCGCATTTCAGAAGGTTTGCAGCGTTTTTTGATTTTTCGAAAAATTTGAAAACTTTTCCTTCTAAATTTGACCTGTCCCATCCTTATCAGGACTAGACTCCCAAGTCTTGAGAAGTCACTTGTCCCAAGTCTTGAGAAGTCCTTGTCCCAAGTCTTGAGAAGTTCTTGTCCCAAGTCTTGAGAAGTCACTTGTCCCAAGTCTTGAGAAGTCACTTGTCCCAAGTCTTGAGAAGTTCTTGTCCCAAGTCTTGAGAAGTTCTTGTCCCAAGTCTTGAGAAGTCACTTGTCCCAAGTCTTGAGAAGTTCTTGTCCCAAGTCTTGAGAAGTCACTTGTCCCAAGTCTTGAGAAGTCACTCGTCCCAAGTCTTGAGAAGTTCTTGTCCCAAGTCTTGAGAAGTTCTTGTCCCAAGTCTTGAGAAGTTCTTGTCCCAAGTCTTGAGAAGTTCTTGTCCCAAGTCTTGAGAAGTTCTTGTCCCAAGTCTTGACAAGTCACTCGTCCCAAGTCTTGAGAAGTTATTGTCCCAAGTCTTGTCTGCTTGTTTAGGGCTGTGCCTCACCTGTCTTAGCTGAATTCAAATTTTTTCGAAAATTCTTAGTTTTCTTCGCGTTTCGCGCCATTTGCAGTCGTTTTTAATTTTTTTAAAATTTCGAAAATTTTTGAAAATTCTCAAAGGGGTACCCCTTTGAGAAATTTCAATTTTTTCGAAAAATTTAAAAAAATCGAAAAACGTAGCAAATCGTAAAAAAAGCGCACAAAACTAAGAATTTTTGAAAAATTTCAACTTTTAATTTTTTTCCGAATATTCCGAAAATTTTTGGTTTTGTGCGCATTTCAGAAGGTTTGCAGCGTTTTTTGATTTTTCGAAAAATTTGAAAACTTTTCCTTCTAAATTTGACCTGTCCCATCCTTATCAGGACTAGACTCCCAAGTCTTGAGAAGTCACTTGTCCCAAGTCTTGAGAAGTCCTTGTCCCAAGTCTTGAGAAGTTCTTGTCCCAAGTCTTGAGAAGTCACTTGTCCCAAGTCCTGAGAAGTCACTCGTTCCAAGTTTTGAGAAGTCACTCGTCCCAAGTCTTGAGAAGTTCTTGTCCCAAGTCTTGAGAAGTCACTTGTCCCAAGTCTTGAGAAGTTCTTGTCCCAAGTCTTGAGAAGTCACTTGTCCTAAGTCTTGAGAAGTCACTCGTCCCAAGTCTTGAGAAGTTCTTGTCCCAAGTCTTGAGAAGTTCTTGTCCCAAGTCTTGAGAAGTTCTTGTCCCAAGTCTTGAGAAGTCACTTGTCCTAAGTCTTGACAAGTCACTCGTCCCAAGTCTTGAGAAGTTATTGTCCCAAGTCTTGTCTGCTTGTTTAGGGCTGTGCCTCACCTGTCTTAGCTGAATTCAAATTTTTTGAAAATTCTTAGTTTTCTTCGCGTTTCGCGCCATTTGCAGTCGTTTTTAATTTTTTTAAAATTTCGAAAAATTTTGAAAATTCTCAAAGGGGTACCCCTTTGAGAAATTTCAATTTTTTCGAAAAATTTAAAAAAATCGAAAAACGTAGCAAATCGTCCAAAAAGCGCACAAAACTAAGAATTTTTGAAAAATTTCAACTTTTAATTTTTTTCCGAATATTCCGAAAATTTTTGGTTTTGTGCGCATTTCAGAAGGTTTGCAGGGTTTTTTGATTTTTCGAAAAATTTGAAAATTTTTCTTTCTAAATTTGACCTGTCCCATCCTTATCAGGACTAGACTCCCAAGTCTTGAGAAGTCACTTGTCCCAAGTCTTGAGAAGTCCTTGTCCCAAGTCTTGAGAAGTTCTTGTCCCAAGTCTTGAGAAGTCACTTGTCCCAAGTCTTGAGAAGTCACTTGTCCCAAGTCTTGAGAAGTTCTTGTTCCAAGTCTTGAGAAGTTCTTGTCCCAAGTCTTGAGAAGTCACTTGTCCCAAGTCTTGAGAAGTTCTTGTCCCAAGTCTTGAGAAGTCACTTGTCCCAAGTCTTGAGAAGTCACTCGTCCCAAGTCTTGAGAAGTTCTTGTCCCAAGTCTTGAGAAGTTCTTGTCCCAAGTCTTGAGAAGTTCTTGTCCCAAGTCTTGAGAAGTTCTTGTCCCAAGTCTTGAGAAGTTCTTGTCCCAAGTCTTGACAAGTCACTCGTCCCAAGTCTTGAGAAGTTATTGTCCCAAGTCTTGTCTGCTTGTTTAGGGCTGTGCCTCACCTGTCTTAGCTGAATTCAAATTTTTTCGAAAATTCTTAGTTTTCTTCGCGTTTCGCGCCATTTGCAGTCGTTTTTAATTTTTTTAAAATTTCGAAAATTTTTGAAAATTCTCAAAGGGGTACCCCTTTGAGAAATTTCAATTTTTTCGAAAAATTTCGAAAAATCGAAAAACGTGGCAAATCGTCCAAAAAGCGCACAAAACTAAGAATTTTTGAAAAATTTCAACTTTTAATTTTTTTCCGAATATTCCGAAAATTTTTGGTTTTGTGCGCATTTCAGAAGGTTTGCAGCGTTTTTTGATTTTTCGAAAAATTTGAAAATTTTTCCTTCTAAATTTGACCTGTCCCATCCTTATCAGGACTAGACTCCCAAGTCTTGAGAAGTCACTTGTCCCAAGTCTTGAGAAGTCCTTGTCCCAAGTCTTGAGAAGTTCTTGTCCCAAGTCTTGAGAAGTCACTTGTCCCAAGTCTTGAGAAGTCACTTGTCCCAAGTCTTGAGAAGTTCTTGTCCCAAGTCTTGAGAAGTTCTTGTCCCAAGTCTTGAGAAGTCACTTGTCCCAAGTCTTGAGAAGTTCTTGTCCCAAGTCTTGAGAAGTCACTTGTCCCAAGTCTTGAGAAGTCACTCGTCCCAAGTCTTGAGAAGTTCTTGTCCCAAGTCTTGAGAAGTTCTTGTCCCAAGTCTTGAGAAGTTCTTGTCCCAAGTCTTGAGAAGTGCTTGTCCCAAGTCTTGACAAGTCACTCGTCCCAAGTCTTGAGAAGTTATTGTCCCAAGTCTTGTCTGCTTGTTTAGGGCTGTGCCTCACCTGTCTTAGCTGAATTCAAATTTTTTCGAAAATTCTTAGTTTTCTTCGCGTTTCGCGCCATTTGCAGTCGTTTTTAATTTTTATAAAATTTCGAAAATTTTTGAAAATTCTCAAAGGGGTACCCCTTTGAGAAATTTCAATTTTTTCGAAAAATTTCGAAAAATCGAAAAACGTGGCAAATCGTCCAAAAAGCGCACAAAACTAAGAATTTTTGAAAAATTTCAACTTTTAATTTTTTTCCGAATATTCCGAAAATTTTTGGTTTTGTGCGCATTTCAGAAGGTTTGCAGCGTTTTTTGATTTTTCGAAAAATTTGAAAATTTTTCCTTCTAAATTTGACCTTTCCCATCCTTATCAGGACTAGACTCCCAAGTCTTGAGAAGTCACTTGTCCCAAGTCTTGAGAAGTCCTTGTCCCAAGTCTTGAGAAGTTCTTGTCCCAAGTCTTGAGAAGTCACTTGTCCCAAGTCTTGAGAAGTCACTTGTCCCAAGTCTTGAGAAGTCACTCGTCCCAAGTCTTGAGAAGTTCTTGTCCCAAGTCTTGAGAAGTTCTTGTCCCAAGTCTTGAGAAGTTCTTGTCCCAAGTCTTGAGAAGTTCTTGTCCCAAGTCTTGACAAGTCACTCGTCCCAAGTCTTGAGAAGTTATTGTCCCAAGTCTTGTCTGCTTGTTTAGGGCTGTGCCTCACCTGTCTTAGCTGAATTCAAATTTTTTTGAAAATTCTTAGTTTTCTTCGCGTTTCGCGCCATTTGCAGTCGTTTTTAATTTTTTTAAAATTTCGAAAAATTTTGAAAATTCTCAAAGGGGTACCCCTTTGAGAAATTTCAATTTTTTCGAAAAATTTAAAAAAATCGAAAAACGTAGCAAATCGTCCAAAAAGCGCACAAAACTAAGAATTTTTGAAAAATTTCAACTTTTAATTTTTTTCCGAATATTCCGAAAATTTTTGGTTTTGTGCGCATTTCAGAAGGTTTGCAGCGTTTTTTGATTTTTCGAAAAATTTGAAAATTTTTCCTTCTAAATTTGACCTGTCCCATCCTTATCAGGACTAGACTCCCAAGTCTTGAGAAGTCCCTTGTCCCAAGTCTTGAGAAGTCCTTGTCCCAAGTCTTGAGAAGTTCTTGTCCCAAGTCTTGAGAAGTCACTTGTCCCAAGTCTTGAGAAGTCACTTGTCCCAAGTCTTGAGAAGTTCTTGTCCCAAGTCTTGAGAAGTTCTTGTCCCAAGTCTTGAGAAGTCACTTGTCCCAAGTCTTGAGAAGTTCTTGTCCCAAGTCTTGAGAAGTCACTTGTCCCAAGTCTTGAGAAGTCACTCGTCCCAAGTCTTGAGAAGTTCTTGTCCCAAGTCTTGAGAAGTTCTTGTCCCAAGTCTTGAGAAGTTCTTGTCCCAAGTCTTGAGAAGTTCTTGTCCCAAGTCTTGACAAGTCACTCGTCCCAAGTCTTGAGAAGTTATTGTCCCAAGTCTTGTCTGCTTGTTTAGGGCTGTGCCTCACCTGTCTTAGCTGAATTCAAATTTTTTCGAAAATTCTTAGTTTTCTTCGCGTTTCGCGCCATTTGCAGTCGTTTTTAATTTTTTTAAAATTTCGAAAATTTTTGAAAATTCTCAAAGGTGTACCCCTTTGAGAAATTTCAATTTTTTCGAAAAATTTAAAAAAATCGAAAAACGTAGCAAATCGTAAAAAAAGCGCACAAAACTAAGAATTTTTGAAAAATTTCAACTTTTAATTTTTTTCCGAATATTCCGAAAATTTTTGGTTTTGTGCGCATTTCAGAAGGTTTGCAGCGTTTTTTGATTTTTCGAAAAATTTGAAAACTTTTCCTTCTAAATTTGACCTGTCCCATCCTTATCAGGACTAGACTCCCAAGTCTTGAGAAGTCACTTGTCCCAAGTCTTGAGAAGTCCTTGTCCCAAGTCTTGAGAAGTTCTTGTCCCAAGTCTTGAGAAGTCACTTGTCCCAAGTCTTGAGAAGTCACTTGTCCCAAGTCTTGAGAAGTTCTTGTCCCAAGTCTTGAGAAGTTCTTGTCCCAAGTCTTGAGAAGTCACTTGTCCCAAGTCTTGAGAAGTTCTTGTCCCAAGTCTTGAGAAGTCACTTGTCCCAAGTCTTGAGAAGTCACTCGTCCCAAGTCTTGAGAAGTTCTTGTCCCAAGTCTTGAGAAGTTCTTGTCCCAAGTCTTGAGAAGTTCTTGTCCCAAGTCTTGAGAAGTTCTTGTCCCAAGTCTTGAGAAGTTCTTGTCCCAAGTCTTGACAAGTCACTCGTCCCAAGTCTTGAGAAGTTATTGTCCCAAGTCTTGTCTGCTTGTTTAGGGCTGTGCCTCACCTGTCTTAGCTGAATTCAAATTTTTTCGAAAATTCTTAGTTTTCTTCGCGTTTCGCGCCATTTGCAGTCGTTTTTAATTTTTTTAAAATTTCGAAAATTTTTGAAAATTCTCAAAGGGGTACCCCTTTGAGAAATTTCAATTTTTTCGAAAAATTTAGAAAAATCGAAAAACGTAGCAAATCGTAAAAAAAGCGCACAAAACTAAGAATTTTTGAAAAATTTCAACTTTTAATTTTTTTCCGAATATTCCGAAAATTTTTGGTTTTGTGCGCATTTCAGAAGGTTTGCAGCGTTTTTTGATTTTTCGAAAAATTTGAAAACTTTTCCTTCTAAATTTGACCTGTCCCATCCTTATCAGGACTAGACTCCCAAGTCTTGAGAAGTCACTTGTCCCAAGTCTTGAGAAGTCCTTGTCCCAAGTCTTGAGAAGTTCTTGTCCCAAGTCTTGAGAAGTCACTTGTCCCAAGTCCTGAGAAGTCACTCGTTCCAAGTTTTGAGAAGTCACTCGTCCCAAGTCTTGAGAAGTTCTTGTCCCAAGTCTTGAGAAGTCACTTGTCCCAAGTCTTGAGAAGTTCTTGTCCCAAGTCTTGAGAAGTCACTTGTCCTAAGTCTTGAGAAGTCACTCGTCCCAAGTCTTGAGAAGTTCTTGTCCCAAGTCTTGAGAAGTTCTTGTCCCAAGTCTTGAGAAGTTCTTGTCCCAAGTCTTGAGAAGTCACTTGTCCTAAGTCTTGACAAGTCACTCGTCCCAAGTCTTGAGAAGTTATTGTCCCAAGTCTTGTCTGCTTGTTTAGGGCTGTGCCTCACCTGTCTTAGCTGAATTCAAATTTTTTGAAAATTCTTAGTTTTCTTCGCGTTTCGCGCCATTTGCAGTCGTTTTTAATTTTTTTAAAATTTCGAAAAATTTTGAAAATTCTCAAAGGGGTACCCCTTTGAGAAATTTCAATTTTTTCGAAAAATTTAAAAAAATCGAAAAACGTAGCAAATCGTCCAAAAAGCGCACAAAACTAAGAATTTTTGAAAAATTTCAACTTTTAATTTTTTTCCGAATATTCCGAAAATTTTTGGTTTTGTGCGCATTTCAGAAGGTTTGCAGCGTTTTTTGATTTTTCGAAAAATTTGAAAATTTTTCTTTCTAAATTTGACCTGTCCCATCCTTATCAGGACTAGACTCCCAAGTCTTGAGAAGTCACTTGTCCCAAGTCTTGAGAAGTCCTTGTCCCAAGTCTTGAGAAGTTCTTGTCCCAAGTCTTGAGAAGTCACTTGTCCCAAGTCTTGAGAAGTCACTTGTCCCAAGTCTTGAGAAGTTCTTGTCCCAAGTCTTGAGAAGTTCTTGTCCCAAGTCTTGAGAAGTCACTTGTCCCAAGTCTTGAGAAGTTCTTGTCCCAAGTCTTGAGAAGTCACTTGTCCCAAGTCTTGAGAAGTCACTCGTCCCAAGTCTTGAGAAGTTCTTGTCCCAAGTCTTGAGAAGTTCTTGTCCCAAGTCTTGAGAAGTTCTTGTCCCAAGTCTTGAGAAGTTCTTGTCCCAAGTCTTGAGAAGTTCTTGTCCCAAGTCTTGACAAGTCACTCGTCCCAAGTCTTGAGAAGTTATTGTCCCAAGTCTTGTCTGCTTGTTTAGGGCTGTGCCTCACCTGTCTTAGCTGAATTCAAATTTTTTCGAAAATTCTTAGTTTTCTTCGCGTTTCGCGCCATTTGCAGTCGTTTTTAATTTTTTTAAAATTTCGAAAATTTTTGAAAATTCTCAAAGGTGTACCCCTTTGAGAAATTTCAATTTTTTCGAAAAATTTCGAAAAATCGAAAAACGTGGCAAATCGTCCAAAAAGCGCACAAAACTAAGAATTTTTGAAAAATTTCAACTTTTAATTTTTTTCCGAATATTCCGAAAATTTTTGGTTTTGTGCGCATTTCAGAAGATTTGCAGCGTTTTTTGATTTTTCGAAAAATTTGAAAATTTTTCCTTCTAAATTTGACCTGTCCCATCCTTATCAGGACTAGACTCCCAAGTCTTGAGAAGTCACTTGTCCCAAGTCTTGAGAAGTCCTTGTCCCAAGTCTTGAGAAGTTCTTGTCCCAAGTCTTGAGAAGTCACTTGTCCCAAGTCTTGAGAAGTCACTTGTCCCAAGTCTTGAGAAGTTCTTGTCCCAAGTCTTGAGAAGTTCTTGTCCCAAGTCTTGAGAAGTCACTTGTCCCAAGTCTTGAGAAGTTCTTGTCCCAAGTCTTGAGAAGTCACTTGTCCCAAGTCTTGAGAAGTCACTCGTCCCAAGTCTTGAGAAGTTCTTGTCCCAAGTCTTGAGAAGTTCTTGTCCCAAGTCTTGAGAAGTTCTTGTCCCAAGTCTTGAGAAGTGCTTGTCCCAAGTCTTGACAAGTCACTCGTCCCAAGTCTTGAGAAGTTATTGTCCCAAGTCTTGTCTGCTTGTTTAGGGCTGTGCCTCACCTGTCTTAGCTGAATTCAAATTTTTTCGAAAATTCTTAGTTTTCTTCGCGTTTCGCGCCATTTGCAGTCGTTTTTAATTTTTATAAAATTTCGAAAATTTTTGAAAATTCTCAAAGGGGTACCCCTTTGAGAAATTTCAATTTTTTCGAAAAATTTCGAAAAATCGAAAAACGTGGCAAATCGTCCAAAAAGCGCACAAAACTAAGAATTTTTGAAAAATTTCAACTTTTAATTTTTTTCCGAATATTCCGAAAATTTTTGGTTTTGTGCGCATTTCAGAAGGTTTGCAGCGTTTTTTGATTTTTCGAAAAATTTGAAAATTTTTCCTTCTAAATTTGACCTTTCCCATCCTTATCAGGACTAGACTCCCAAGTCTTGAGAAGTCACTTGTCCCAAGTCTTGAGAAGTCCTTGTCCCAAGTCTTGAGAAGTTCTTGTCCCAAGTCTTGAGAAGTCACTTGTCCCAAGTCTTGAGAAGTCACTTGTCCCAAGTCTTGAGAAGTCACTCGTCCCAAGTCTTGAGAAGTTCTTGTCCCAAGTCTTGAGAAGTTCTTGTCCCAAGTCTTGAGAAGTTCTTGTCCCAAGTCTTGAGAAGTTCTTGTCCCAAGTCTTGACAAGTCACTCGTCCCAAGTCTTGAGAAGTTATTGTCCCAAGTCTTGTCTGCTTGTTTAGGGCTGTGCCTCACCTGTCTTAGCTGAATTCAAATTTTTTTGAAAATTCTTAGTTTTCTTCGCGTTTCGCGCCATTTGCAGTCGTTTTTAATTTTTTTAAAATTTCGAAAAATTTTGAAAATTCTCAAAGGGGTACCCCTTTGAGAAATTTCAATTTTTTCGAAAAATTTAAAAAAATCGAAAAACGTAGCAAATCGTCCAAAAAGCGCACAAAACTAAGAATTTTTGAAAAATTTCAACTTTTAATTTTTTTCCGAATATTCCGAAAATTTTTGGTTTTGTGCGCATTTCAGAAGGTTTGCAGCGTTTTTTGATTTTTCGAAAAATTTGAAAATTTTTCCTTCTAAATTTGACCTGTCCCATCCTTATCAGGACTAGACTCCCAAGTCTTGAGAAGTCCCTTGTCCCAAGTCTTGAGAAGTCCTTGTCCCAAGTCTTGAGAAGTTCTTGTCCCAAGTCTTGAGAAGTCACTTGTCCCAAGTCTTGAGAAGTCACTTGTCCCAAGTCTTGAGAAGTTCTTGTCCCAAGTCTTGAGAAGTTCTTGTCCCAAGTCTTGAGAAGTCACTTGTCCCAAGTCTTGAGAAGTTCTTGTCCCAAGTCTTGAGAAGTCACTTGTCCCAAGTCTTGAGAAGTCACTCGTCCCAAGTCTTGAGAAGTTCTTGTCCCAAGTCTTGAGAAGTTCTTGTCCCAAGTCTTGAGAAGTTCTTGTCCCAAGTCTTGAGAAGTTCTTGTCCCAAGTCTTGACAAGTCACTCGTCCCAAGTCTTGAGAAGTTATTGTCCCAAGTCTTGTCTGCTTGTTTAGGGCTGTGCCTCACCTGTCTTAGCTGAATTCAAATTTTTTCGAAAATTCTTAGTTTTCTTCGCGTTTCGCGCCATTTGCAGTCGTTTTTAATTTTTTTAAAATTTCGAAAATTTTTGAAAATTCTCAAAGGTGTACCCCTTTGAGAAATTTCAATTTTTTCGAAAAATTTAAAAAAATCGAAAAACGTAGCAAATCGTAAAAAAAGCGCACAAAACTAAGAATTTTTGAAAAATTTCAACTTTTAATTTTTTTCCGAATATTCCGAAAATTTTTGGTTTTGTGCGCATTTCAGAAGGTTTGCAGCGTTTTTTGATTTTTCGAAAAATTTGAAAACTTTTCCTTCTAAATTTGACCTGTCCCATCCTTATCAGGACTAGACTCCCAAGTCTTGAGAAGTCACTTGTCCCAAGTCTTGAGAAGTCCTTGTCCCAAGTCTTGAGAAGTTCTTGTCCCAAGTCTTGAGAAGTCACTTGTCCCAAGTCTTGAGAAGTCACTTGTCCCAAGTCTTGAGAAGTTCTTGTCCCAAGTCTTGAGAAGTTCTTGTCCCAAGTCTTGAGAAGTCACTTGTCCCAAGTCTTGAGAAGTTCTTGTCCCAAGTCTTGAGAAGTCACTTGTCCCAAGTCTTGAGAAGTCACTCGTCCCAAGTCTTGAGAAGTTCTTGTCCCAAGTCTTGAGAAGTTCTTGTCCCAAGTCTTGAGAAGTTCTTGTCCCAAGTCTTGAGAAGTTCTTGTCCCAAGTCTTGAGAAGTTCTTGTCCCAAGTCTTGACAAGTCACTCGTCCCAAGTCTTGAGAAGTTATTGTCCCAAGTCTTGTCTGCTTGTTTAGGGCTGTGCCTCACCTGTCTTAGCTGAATTCAAATTTTTTCGAAAATTCTTAGTTTTCTTCGCGTTTCGCGCCATTTGCAGTCGTTTTTAATTTTTTTAAAATTTCGAAAATTTTTGAAAATTCTCAAAGGTGTACCCCTTTGAGAAATTTCAATTTTTTCGAAAAATTTCGAAAAATCGAAAAACGTGGCAAATCGTCCAAAAAGCGCACAAAACTAAGAATTTTTGAAAAATTTCAACTTTTAATTTTTTTCCGAATATTCCGAAAATTTTTGGTTTTGTGCGCATTTCAGAAGGTTTGCAGCGTTTTTTGATTTTTCGAAAAATTTGAAAATTTTTCCTTCTAAATTTGACCTGTCCCATCCTTATCAGGACTAGACTCCCAAGTCTTGAGAAGTCACTTGTCCCAAGTCTTGAGAAGTCCTTGTCCCAAGTCTTGAGAAGTTCTTGTCCCAAGTCTTGAGAAGTCACTTGTCCCAAGTCTTGAGAAGTCACTTGTCCCAAGTCTTGAGAAGTTCTTGTCCCAAGTCTTGAGAAGTTCTTGTCCCAAGTCTTGAGAAGTCACTTGTCCCAAGTCTTGAGAAGTTCTTGTCCCAAGTCTTGAGAAGTCACTTGTCCCAAGTCTTGAGAAGTCACTCGTCCCAAGTCTTGAGAAGTTCTTGTCCCAAGTCTTGAGAAGTTCTTGTCCCAAGTCTTGAGAAGTTCTTGTCCCAAGTCTTGAGAAGTGCTTGTCCCAAGTCTTGACAAGTCACTCGTCCCAAGTCTTGAGAAGTTATTGTCCCAAGTCTTGTCTGCTTGTTTAGGGCTGTGCCTCACCTGTCTTAGCTGAATTCAAATTTTTTCGAAAATTCTTAGTTTTCTTCGCGTTTCGCGCCATTTGCAGTCGTTTTTAATTTTTATAAAATTTCGAAATTTTTTGAAAATTCTCAAAGGGGTACCCCTTTGAGAAATTTCAATTTTTTCGAAAAATTTCGAAAAATCGAAAAACGTGGCAAATCGTCCAAAAAGCGCACAAAACTAAGAATTTTTGAAAAATTTCAACTTTTAATTTTTTTCCGAATATTCCGAAAATTTTTGGTTTTGTGCGCATTTCAGAAGGTTTGCAGCGTTTTTTGATTTTTCGAAAAATTTGAAAATTTTTCCTTCTAAATTTGACCTGTCCCATCCTTATCAGGACTAGACTCCCAAGTCTTGAGAAGTCACTTGTCCCAAGTCTTCAGAAGTCCTTGTCCCAAGTCTTGAGAAGTTCTTGTCCCAAGTCTTGAGAAGTCACTTGTCCCAAGTCTTGAGAAGTCACTCGTTCCAAGTTTTGAGAAGTCACTCGTCCCAAGTCTTGAGAAGTTCTTGTCCCAAGTCTTGAGAAGTTCTTGTCCCAAGTCTTGAGAAGTCACTTGTCCCAAGTCTTGAGATGTCACTCGTCCCAAGTCTTGAGAAGTTCTTGTCCCAAGTCTTCAGAAGTCCCTTGTCCCAAGTCTTCAGAAGTCACTCGTCCCAAGTCTTGAGAAGGCACTTGTCCCAAGTCTTGAGAAGTCACTTGTCCTAAGTCTTGACAAGTCACTCGTCCCAAGTCTTGAGAAGTTATTGTCCCAAGTCTTGTCTGCTTGTTTAGGGCTGTGCCTCACCTGTCTTAGCTGAATTCAAATTTTTTTGAAAATTCTTAGTTTTCTTCGCGTTTCGCGCCATTTGCAGTCGTTTTTAATTTTTTTAAAATTTCGAAAAATTTTGAAAATTCTCAAAGGGGTACCCCTTTGAGAAATTTCAATTTTTTCGAAAAAATTAAAAAAATCGAAAAACGTAGCAAATCGTCCAAAAAGCGCACAAAACTAAGAATTTTTGAAAAATTTCAACTTTTAATTTTTTTCCGAATATTCCGAAAATTTTTGGTTTTGTGCGCATTTCAGAAGGTTTGCAGCGTTTTTTGATTTTTCGAAAAATTTGAAAATTTTTCCTTCTAAATTTGGCCTGTCCCATCCTTATCAGGACTAGACTCCCAAGTCTTGAGAAGTCACTTGTCCCAAGTCTTGAGAAGTCCTTGTCCCAAGTCTTGAGAAGTTCTTGTCCCAAGTCTTGAGAAGTCACTTGTCCCAAGCCTTGAGAAGTCACTCGTCCCAAGTCTTGAGAAGTTCTTGTCCCAAGTCTTGAGAAGTCACTCGTCCCAAGTCCTGAGAAGTCACTCGTTCCAAGTCTTGAGAAGTCACTCGTCCCAAGTCTTGAGAAGTTCTTGTCCCAAGTCTTGAGAAGTCACTTGTCCCAAGTCTTGAGAAGTCCTTGTCCCAAGTCTTGAGAAGTTCTTGTCCCAAGTCTTGAGAAGTCACTTGTCCCAAGTCTTGAGAAGTCACTCGTCCCAAGTCTTGAGAAGTTCTTGTCCCAAGTCTTGAGAAGTCACTCGTTCCAAGTCCTGAGAAGTCACTCGTTCCAAGTCTTGAGAAGTCACTCGTCCCAAGTCTTGAGAAGTCACTTGTCCCAAGTCTTGAGAAGTCACTTGTCCCAAGTCTTGAGAAGTTCTTGTCCCAAGTCTTGAGAAGTTCTTGTCCCAAGTCTTGAGAAGTCACTTGTCCCAAGTCTTGAGAAGTTCTTGTCCCAAGTCTTGAGAAGTCACTTGTCCCAAGTCTTGAGAAGTCACTCGTCCCAAGTCTTGAGAAGTTCTTGTCCCAAGTCTTGAGAAGTTCTTGTCCCAAGTCTTGAGAAGTTCTTGTCCCAAGTCTTGAGAAGTTCTTGTCCCAAGTCTTGAGAAGTTCTTGTCCCAAGTCTTGACAAGTCACTCGTCCCAAGTCTTGAGAAGTTATTGTCCCAAGTCTTGTCTGCTTGTTTAGGGCTGTGCCTCACCTGTCTTAGCTGAATTCAAATTTTTTCGAAAATTCTTAGTTTTCTTCGCGTTTCGCGCCATTTGCAGTCGTTTTTAATTTTTTTAAAATTTCGAAATTTTTTGAAAATTCTCAAAGGGGTACCCCTTTGAGAAATTTCAATTTTTTCGAAAAATTTCGAAAAATCGAAAAACGTGGCAAATCGTCCAAAAAGCGCACAAAACTAAGAATTTTTGAAAAATTTCAACTTTTAATTTTTTTCCGAATATTCCGAAAATTTTTGGTTTTGTGCGCATTTCAGAAGGTTTGCAGCGTTTTTTGATTTTTCGAAAAATTTGAAAATTTTTCCTTCTAAATTTGACCTGTCCCATCCTTATCAGGACTAGACTCCCAAGTCTTGAGAAGTCACTTGTCCCAAGTCTTCAGAAGTCCTTGTCCCAAGTCTTGAGAAGTTCTTGTCCCAAGTCTTGAGAAGTCACTTGTCCCAAGTCTTGAGAAGTCACTTGTCCCAAGTCTTGAGAAGTTCTTGTCCCAAGTCTTGAGAAGTTCTTGTCCCAAGTCTTGAGAAGTCACTTGTCCCAAGTCTTGAGAAGTTCTTGTCCCAAGTCTTGAGAAGTCACTTGTCCCAAGTCTTGAGAAGTCACTCGTCCCAAGTCTTGAGAAGTTCTTGTCCCAAGTCTTGAGAAGTTCTTGTCCCAAGTCTTGAGAAGTTCTTGTCCCAAGTCTTGAGAAGTGCTTGTCCCAAGTCTTGACAAGTCACTCGTCCCAAGTCTTGAGAAGTTATTGTCCCAAGTCTTGTCTGCTTGTTTAGGGCTGTGCCTCACCTGTCTTAGCTGAATTCAAATTTTTTCGAAAATTCTTAGTTTTCTTCGCGTTTCGCGCCATTTGCAGTCGTTTTTAATTTTTTTAAAATTTCGAAAATTTTTGAAAATTCTCAAAGGTGTACCCCTTTGAGAAATTTCAATTTTTTCGAAAAATTTAAAAAAATCGAAAAACGTAGCAAATCGTAAAAAAAGCGCACAAAACTAAGAATTTTTGAAAAATTTCAACTTTTAATTTTTTTCCGAATATTCCGAAAATTTTTGGTTTTGTGCGCATTTCAGAAGGTTTGCAGCGTTTTTTGATTTTTCGAAAAATTTGAAAACTTTTCCTTCTAAATTTGACCTGTCCCATCCTTATCAGGACTAGACTCCCAAGTCTTGAGAAGTCACTTGTCCCAAGTCTTGAGAAGTCCTTGTCCCAAGTCTTGAGAAGTTCTTGTCCCAAGTCTTGAGAAGTCACTTGTCCCAAGTCTTGAGAAGTCACTTGTCCCAAGTCTTGAGAAGTTCTTGTCCCAAGTCTTGAGAAGTTCTTGTCCCAAGTCTTGAGAAGTCACTTGTCCCAAGTCTTGAGAAGTTCTTGTCCCAAGTCTTGAGAAGTCACTTGTCCCAAGTCTTGAGAAGTCACTCGTCCCAAGTCTTGAGAAGTTCTTGTCCCAAGTCTTGAGAAGTTCTTGTCCCAAGTCTTGAGAAGTTCTTGTCCCAAGTCTTGAGAAGTTCTTGTCCCAAGTCTTGAGAAGTTCTTGTCCCAAGTCTTGACAAGTCACTCGTCCCAAGTCTTGAGAAGTTATTGTCCCAAGTCTTGTCTGCTTGTTTAGGGCTGTGCCTCACCTGTCTTAGCTGAATTCAAATTTTTTCGAAAATTCTTAGTTTTCTTCGCGTTTCGCGCCATTTGCAGTCGTTTTTAATTTTTTTAAAATTTCGAAAATTTTTGAAAATTCTCAAAGGGGTACCCCTTTGAGAAATTTCAATTTTTTCGAAAAATTTAGAAAAATCGAAAAACGTAGCAAATCGTAAAAAAAGCGCACAAAACTAAGAATTTTTGAAAAATTTCAACTTTTAATTTTTTTCCGAATATTCCGAAAATTTTTGGTTTTGTGCGCATTTCAGAAGGTTTGCAGCGTTTTTTGATTTTTCGAAAAATTTGAAAACTTTTCCTTCTAAATTTGACCTGTCCCATCCTTATCAGGACTAGACTCCCAAGTCTTGAGAAGTCACTTGTCCCAAGTCTTGAGAAGTCCTTGTCCCAAGTCTTGAGAAGTTCTTGTCCCAAGTCTTGAGAAGTCACTTGTCCCAAGTCCTGAGAAGTCACTCGTTCCAAGTTTTGAGAAGTCACTCGTCCCAAGTCTTGAAAAGTTCTTGTCCCAAGTCTTGAGAAGTCACTTGTCCCAAGTCTTGAGAAGTTCTTGTCCCAAGTCTTGAGAAGTCACTTGTCCTAAGTCTTGAGAAGTCACTCGTCCCAAGTCTTGAGAAGTTCTTGTCCCAAGTCTTGAGAAGTTCTTGTCCCAAGTCTTGAGAAGTTCTTGTCCCAAGTCTTGAGAAGTCACTTGTCCTAAGTCTTGACAAGTCACTCGTCCCAAGTCTTGAGAAGTTATTGTCCCAAGTCTTGTCTGCTTGTTTAGGGCTGTGCCTCACCTGTCTTAGCTGAATTCAAATTTTTTGAAAATTCTTAGTTTTCTTCGCGTTTCGCGCCATTTGCAGTCGTTTTTAATTTTTTTAAAATTTCGAAAAATTTTGAAAATTCTCAAAGGGGTACCCCTTTGAGAAATTTCAATTTTTTCGAAAAATTTAAAAAAATCGAAAAACGTAGCAAATCGTCCAAAAAGCGCACAAAACTAAGAATTTTTGAAAAATTTCAACTTTTAATTTTTTTCCGAATATTCCGAAAATTTTTGGTTTTGTGCGCATTTCAGAAGGTTTGCAGCGTTTTTTGATTTTTCGAAAAATTTGAAAATTTTTCTTTCTAAATTTGACCTGTCCCATCCTTATCAGGACTAGACTCCCAAGTCTTGAGAAGTCACTTGTCCCAAGTCTTGAGAAGTCCTTGTCCCAAGTCTTGAGAAGTTCTTGTCCCAAGTCTTGAGAAGTCACTTGTCCCAAGTCTTGAGAAGTCACTTGTCCCAAGTCTTGAGAAGTTCTTGTCCCAAGTCTTGAGAAGTTCTTGTCCCAAGTCTTGAGAAGTCACTTGTCCCAAGTCTTGAGAAGTTCTTGTCCCAAGTCTTGAGAAGTCACTTGTCCCAAGTCTTGAGAAGTCACTCGTCCCAAGTCTTGAGAAGTTCTTGTCCCAAGTCTTGAGAAGTTCTTGTCCCAAGTCTTGAGAAGTTCTTGTCCCAAGTCTTGAGAAGTTCTTGTCCCAAGTCTTGAGAAGTTCTTGTCCCAAGTCTTGACAAGTCACTCGTCCCAAGTCTTGAGAAGTTATTGTCCCAAGTCTTGTCTGCTTGTTTAGGGCTGTGCCTCACCTGTCTTAGCTGAATTCAAATTTTTTCGAAAATTCTTAGTTTTCTTCGCGTTTCGCGCCATTTGCAGTCGTTTTTAATTTTTTTAAAATTTCGAAAATTTTTGAAAATTCTCAAAGGTGTACCCCTTTGAGAAA
The DNA here is from genome assembly GCF_977971745.1 of Zootermopsis nevadensis. Taxonomy (NCBI): domain Eukaryota; kingdom Metazoa; phylum Arthropoda; class Insecta; order Blattodea; family Termopsidae; genus Zootermopsis; species Zootermopsis nevadensis. The sequence continues at coordinate 9,431 of NW_028259153.1, read as the reverse complement.
TTTCAATTTTTTCGAAAAATTTCGAAAAATCGAAAAACGTGGCAAATCGTCCAAAAAGCGCACAAAACTAAGAATTTTTGAAAAATTTCAACTTTTAATTTTTTTCCGAATATTCCGAAAATTTTTGGTTTTGTGCGCATTTCAGAAGGTTTGCAGCGTTTTTTGATTTTTCGAAAAATTTGAAAACTTTTCCTTCTAAATTTGACCTGTCCCATCCTTATCAGGACTAGACTCCCAAGTCTTGAGAAGTCACTTGTCCCAAGTCTTGAGAAGTCCTTGTCCCAAGTCTTGAGAAGTTCTTGTCCCAAGTCTTGAGAAGTCACTTGTCCCAAGTCTTGAGAAGTCACTTGTCCCAAGTCTTGAGAAGTTCTTGTCCCAAGTCTTGAGAAGTTCTTGTCCCAAGTCTTGAGAAGTCACTTGTCCCAAGTCTTGAGAAGTTCTTGTCCCAAGTCTTGAGAAGTCACTTGTCCCAAGTCTTGAGAAGTCACTCGTCCCAAGTCTTGAGAAGTTCTTGTCCCAAGTCTTGAGAAGTTCTTGTCCCAAGTCTTGAGAAGTTCTTGTCCCAAGTCTTGAGAAGTGCTTGTCCCAAGTCTTGACAAGTCACTCGTCCCAAGTCTTGAGAAGTTATTGTCCCAAGTCTTGTCTGCTTGTTTAGGGCTGTGCCTCACCTGTCTTAGCTGAATTCAAATTTTTTCGAAAATTCTTAGTTTTCTTCGCGTTTCGCGCCATTTGCAGTCGTTTTTAATTTTTATAAAATTTCGAAATTTTTTGAAAATTCTCAAAGGGGTACCCCTTTGAGAAATTTCAATTTTTTCGAAAAATTTCGAAAAATCGAAAAACGTGGCAAATCGTCCAAAAAGCGCACAAAACTAAGAATTTTTGAAAAATTTCAACTTTTAATTTTTTTCCGAATATTCCGAAAATTTTTGGTTTTGTGCGCATTTCAGAAGGTTTGCAGCGTTTTTTGATTTTTCGAAAAATTTGAAAATTTTTCCTTCTAAATTTGACCTGTCCCATCCTTATCAGGACTAGACTCCCAAGTCTTGAGAAGTCACTTGTCCCAAGTCTTCAGAAGTCCTTGTCCCAAGTCTTGAGAAGTTCTTGTCCCAAGTCTTGAGAAGTCACTTGTCCCAAGTCTTGAGAAGTCACTCGTTCCAAGTTTTGAGAAGTCACTCGTCCCAAGTCTTGAGAAGTTCTTGTCCCAAGTCTTGAGAAGTTCTTGTCCCAAGTCTTGAGAAGTCACTTGTCCCAAGTCTTGAGATGTCACTCGTCCCAAGTCTTGAGAAGTTCTTGTCCCAAGTCTTCAGAAGTCCCTTGTCCCAAGTCTTCAGAAGTCACTCGTCCCAAGTCTTGAGAAGGCACTTGTCCCAAGTCTTGAGAAGTCACTTGTCCTAAGTCTTGACAAGTCACTCGTCCCAAGTCTTGAGAAGTTATTGTCCCAAGTCTTGTCTGCTTGTTTAGGGCTGTGCCTCACCTGTCTTAGCTGAATTCAAATTTTTTTGAAAATTCTTAGTTTTCTTCGCGTTTCGCGCCATTTGCAGTCGTTTTTAATTTTTTTAAAATTTCGAAAAATTTTGAAAATTCTCAAAGGGGTACCCCTTTGAGAAATTTCAATTTTTTCGAAAAAATTAAAAAAATCGAAAAACGTAGCAAATCGTCCAAAAAGCGCACAAAACTAAGAATTTTTGAAAAATTTCAACTTTTAATTTTTTTCCGAATATTCCGAAAATTTTTGGTTTTGTGCGCATTTCAGAAGGTTTGCAGCGTTTTTTGATTTTTCGAAAAATTTGAAAATTTTTCCTTCTAAATTTGGCCTGTCCCATCCTTATCAGGACTAGACTCCCAAGTCTTGAGAAGTCACTTGTCCCAAGTCTTGAGAAGTCCTTGTCCCAAGTCTTGAGAAGTTCTTGTCCCAAGTCTTGAGAAGTCACTTGTCCCAAGCCTTGAGAAGTCACTCGTCCCAAGTCTTGAGAAGTTCTTGTCCCAAGTCTTGAGAAGTCACTCGTCCCAAGTCCTGAGAAGTCACTCGTTCCAAGTCTTGAGAAGTCACTCGTCCCAAGTCTTGAGAAGTTCTTGTCCCAAGTCTTGAGAAGTCACTTGTCCCAAGTCTTGAGAAGTCCTTGTCCCAAGTCTTGAGAAGTTCTTGTCCCAAGTCTTGAGAAGTCACTTGTCCCAAGTCTTGAGAAGTCACTCGTCCCAAGTCTTGAGAAGTTCTTGTCCCAAGTCTTGAGAAGTCACTCGTTCCAAGTCCTGAGAAGTCACTCGTTCCAAGTCTTGAGAAGTCACTCGTCCCAAGTCTTGAGAAGTCACTTGTCCCAAGTCTTGAGAAGTCACTTGTCCCAAGTCTTGAGAAGTTCTTGTCCCAAGTCTTGAGAAGTTCTTGTCCCAAGTCTTGAGAAGTCACTTGTCCCAAGTCTTGAGAAGTTCTTGTCCCAAGTCTTGAGAAGTCACTTGTCCCAAGTCTTGAGAAGTCACTCGTCCCAAGTCTTGAGAAGTTCTTGTCCCAAGTCTTGAGAAGTTCTTGTCCCAAGTCTTGAGAAGTTCTTGTCCCAAGTCTTGAGAAGTTCTTGTCCCAAGTCTTGAGAAGTTCTTGTCCCAAGTCTTGACAAGTCACTCGTCCCAAGTCTTGAGAAGTTATTGTCCCAAGTCTTGTCTGCTTGTTTAGGGCTGTGCCTCACCTGTCTTAGCTGAATTCAAATTTTTTCGAAAATTCTTAGTTTTCTTCGCGTTTCGCGCCATTTGCAGTCGTTTTTAATTTTTTTAAAATTTCGAAATTTTTTGAAAATTCTCAAAGGGGTACCCCTTTGAGAAATTTCAATTTTTTCGAAAAATTTCGAAAAATCGAAAAACGTGGCAAATCGTCCAAAAAGCGCACAAAACTAAGAATTTTTGAAAAATTTCAACTTTTAATTTTTTTCCGAATATTCCGAAAATTTTTGGTTTTGTGCGCATTTCAGAAGGTTTGCAGCGTTTTTTGATTTTTCGAAAAATTTGAAAATTTTTCCTTCTAAATTTGACCTGTCCCATCCTTATCAGGACTAGACTCCCAAGTCTTGAGAAGTCACTTGTCCCAAGTCTTGATAAGTCCTTGTCCCAAGTCTTGAGAAGTTCTTGTCCCAAGTCTTGAGAAGTCACTTGTCCCAAGTCTTGAGAAGTCACTTGTCCCAAGTCTTGAGAAGTTCTTGTCCCAAGTCTTGAGAAGTTCTTGTCCCAAGTCTTGAGAAGTCACTTGTCCCAAGTCTTGAGAAGTTCTTGTCCCAAGTCTTGAGAAGTCACTTGTCCCAAGTCTTGAGAAGTCACTCGTCCCAAGTCTTGAGAAGTTCTTGTCCCAAGTCTTGAGAAGTTCTTGTCCCAAGTCTTGAGAAGTTCTTGTCCCAAGTCTTGAGAAGTGCTTGTCCCAAGTCTTGACAAGTCACTCGTCCCAAGTCTTGAGAAGTTATTGTCCCAAGTCTTGTCTGCTTGTTTAGGGCTGTGCCTCACCTGTCTTAGCTGAATTCAAATTTTTTCGAAAATTCTTAGTTTTCTTCGCGTTTCGCGCCATTTGCAGTCGTTTTTAATTTTTATAAAATTTCGAAATTTTTTGAAAATTCTCAAAGGGGTACCCCTTTGAGAAATTTCAATTTTTTCGAAAAATTTCGAAAAATCGAAAAACGTGGCAAATCGTCCAAAAAGCGCACAAAACTAAGAATTTTTGAAAAATTTCAACTTTTAATTTTTTTCCGAATATTCCGAAAATTTTTGGTTTTGTGCGCATTTCAGAAGGTTTGCAGCGTTTTTTGATTTTTCGAAAAATTTGAAAATTTTTCCTTCTAAATTTGACCTGTCCCATCCTTATCAGGACTAGACTCCCAAGTCTTGAGAAGTCACTTGTCCCAAGTCTTGATAAGTCCTTGTCCCAAGTCTTGAGAAGTTCTTGTCCCAAGTCTTGAGAAGTCACTTGTCCCAAGTCTTGAGAAGTCACTTGTCCCAAGTCTTGAGAAGTTCTTGTCCCAAGTCTTGAGAAGTTCTTGTCCCAAGTCTTGAGAAGTCACTTGTCCCAAGTCTTGAGAAGTTCTTGTCCCAAGTCTTGAGAAGTCACTTGTCCCAAGTCTTGAGAAGTCACTCGTCCCAAGTCTTGAGAAGTTCTTGTCCCAAGTCTTGAGAAGTTCTTGTCCCAAGTCTTGAGAAGTTCTTGTCCCAAGTCTTGAGAAGTGCTTGTCCCAAGTCTTGACAAGTCACTCGTCCCAAGTCTTGAGAAGTTATTGTCCCAAGTCTTGTCTGCTTGTTTAGGGCTGTGCCTCACCTGTCTTAGCTGAATTCAAATTTTTTCGAAAATTCTTAGTTTTCTTCGCGTTTCGCGCCATTTGCAGTCGTTTTTAATTTTTTTAAAATTTCGAAAATTTTTGAAAATTCTCAAAGGGGTACCCCTTTGAGAAATTTCAATTTTTTCGAAAAATTTCGAAAAATCGAAAAACGTGGCAAATCGTCCAAAAAGCGCACAAAACTAAGAATTTTTGAAAAATTTCAACTTTTAATTTTTTTCCGAATATTCCGAAAATTTTTGGTTTTGTGCGCATTTCAGAAGGTTTGCAGCGTTTTTTGATTTTTCGAAAAATTTGAAAATTTTTCCTTCTAAATTTGACCTGTCCCATCCTTATCAGGACTAGACTCCCAAGTCTTGAGAAGTCACTTGTCCCAAGTCTTGAGAAGTCCTTGTCCCAAGTCTTGAGAAGTTCTTGTCCCAAGTCTTGAGAAGTCACTTGTCCCAAGTCTTGAGAAGTCACTTGTCCCAAGTCTTGAGAAGTTCTTGTCCCAAGTCTTGAGAATTTCTTGTCCCAAGTCTTGAGAAGTCACTTGTCCCAAGTCTTGAGAACTCACTCCTCCCAAGTCTTGAGAAGTCACTTGTCCCAAGTCTTGAGAAGTCACTCGTCCCAAGTCTTGAGAAGTTCTTGTCCCAAGTCTTGAGAAGTTCTTGTCCCAAGTCTTGAGAAGTTCTTGTCCCAAGTCTTGAGAAGTGCTTGTCCCAAGTCTTGACAAGTCACTCGTCCCAAGTCTTGAGAAGTTATTGTCCCAAGTCTTGTCTGCTTGTTTAGGGCTGTGCCTCACCTGTCTTAGCTGAATTCAAATTTTTTCGAAAATTCTTAGTTTTCTTCGCGTTTCGCGCCATTTGCAGTCGTTTTTAATTTTTTTAAAATTTCGAAAATTTTTGAAAATTCTCAAAGGGGTACCCCTTTGAGAAATTTCAATTTTTTCGAAAAATTTCGAAAAATCGAAAAACGTGGCAAATCGTCCAAAAAGCGCACAAAACTAAGAATTTTTGAAAAATTTCAACTTTTAATTTTTTTCCGAATATTCCGAAAATTTTTGGTTTTGTGCGCATTTCAGAAGGTTTGCAGCGTTTTTTGATTTTTCGAAAAATTTGAAAATTTTTCCTTCTAAATTTGACCTGTCCCATCCTTATCAGGACTAGACTCCCAAGTCTTGAGAAGTCACTTGTCCCAAGTCTTGAGAAGTCCTTGTCCCAAGTCTTGAGAAGTTCTTGTCCCAAGTCTTGAGAAGTCACTTGTCCCAAGTCTTGAGAAGTCACTTGTCCCAAGTCTTGAGAAGTTCTTGTCCCAAGTCTTGAGAATTTCTTGTCCCAAGTCTTGAGAAGTCACTTGTCCCAAGTCTTGAGAACTCACTCCTCCCAAGTCTTGAGAAGTTCTTGTTCCAAGTCTTGAGAAGTCACTTGTCCCAAGTCTTGAGAAGTTCTTGTCCCAAGTCTTGAGAAGTCACTTGTCCCAAGTCTTGAGAAGTCCTACTCAGAATATATTTATTTTGTTTTCAGTTAGTTTTCTTTGCTTTGATTGAAATTAATGTTTGATTTTGTTCAGGTGATGATACTTTTTTCCAGTCGAGATTAAGAAGATGAAATAAGTGAATGAATTATATTTTGTAAACTGATGTACAAACAGAATTTTTTTGCATAATAAAGACTTTTTTATTGAATAATGTTATCATTTAGGATTCCTGAATTCCTTCCATACACTCTAGGTAGAACTTAGAATTTCTTCGAACTTTGCGAAAAACTTAGTTTTTGGTACAAGTTCGGAAAATTCTAAGAAAAACTTGAGAAGTTCTTGTCGCAAGTCTTGAGAAGTTCTTGTCCCAAGTCTTCTTTAGGGCTGTGCCTCACCCGTCTTAGCTGAATTCAATTTTTTTCGAAAATTTCGAATATTCTTAGTTTTCTTCGCGTTTCACGCCACTTGGGACGAGTGACTTCTCAAGACTTGGGACAAGAACTTCTCAAGACTTGGGACAAGTGCCTTCTCAAGACTTGGCACGAGTGACTTCTCAAGACTTGGGACAAGAACGTCTCAAGACTTGGGACAAGTGCCTTCTCAAGACTTGGGACGAGTGACTTCTGAAGACTTGGGACAAGGGACTTCTGAAGACTTGGGACAAGAACTTCTCAAGACTTGGGACGAGTGACATCTCAAGACTTGGGACAAGAACTTCTCAAGACTTGGGATGAGTGACTTCTCAAGACTTGGGACGAGTGACTTCTCAAGACTTGGGACAAGGGACTTCTGAAGACTTGGGACAAGAACTTCTCAAGACTTGGGACGAGTGACTTCTCAAGACTTGGTACGAGTGACTTCTCAAGACTTGGGACGAGTGACTTCTCAAGACTTGGGACGAGTGACTTCTCAAGACTTGGGACAACTTCTCTTGACTTGGGACAAGAACTTCTCAAGATTTGGGACGAGTGACTTCTCAAGACTTGGGACAACTTCTCAAGACTTGGGACAAGAACTTCTCAAGACTTGGGACGAGTGACTTCTCAAGATTTGGGACGAGTGCCTTCTCAAGACTTGGGACAAGATCTTCTCAAGACTTGGGACAAGGGACTTCTCAAGACTTGGGACAAGAACTTCTGAAGACTTGGGACGAGTGACTTCTCAAGACTTGG